>NC_142441.1:37725000-42725000 GCF_059453495.1 Arachis ipaensis | reverse complement strand
GAGCAGGAGCAAGGATAAGAACATTCTTGTGGAAGCAGATCTAGAACCTGAAAGGACTCTGAAGAGAAAATTAAGAGAAGCTAAAATACAACAATCCAGAGATAACCTTTCAGAAATTTTCGAACAGGCAGAGGAGATGGCAGCCGAAAATAATGATAATACAAGGAAGATGCTTGGTGACTTTACTGCACCTAATTCCAATTTACATGGAAGAAGCATCTCCATTCCTGCCATTGGAGCAAACAATTTTGAGCTGAAACCTCAATTAGTTTCTCTGATGCAGCAGAACTGCAAGTTTCATGGACTTTCATCTGAAGATCCTTTTCAGTTCTTAACTGAATTCTTGCAGATATGTGATACTGTTAAGACTAATGGAGTAGATCCTGAAGTCTACAGGCTCATGCTTTTCCCTTTTGCTGTAAGAGACAGAGCTAGATTATGGTTGGATTCTCAACCTAAAGACAGCCTAAACTCTTGGGATAAGCTGGTCACGGCTTTCTTAGACAAGTACTTTCCTCCTCAAAAGCTGAGCAAGCTTAGAGCTGATGTTCAAACCTTCAGGCAGAAAGAAGGTGAATCCCTCTATGAAGCTTGGGAAAGATACAAACAGTTGACCAAAAAGTGTCCTTCTGACATGCTTTCAGAATGGACCATCCTGGATATATTCTATGATGGTCTGTCTGAGTTATCTAAGATGTCATTGGATACCTCTGCAGGTGGATCCATTCACCTAAAGAAAACGCCTGCAGAAGCTCAAGAACTCATTGACATGGTTGCTAATAACCAGTTCATGTACACTTCTGAAAGGAATCCTGTGAGTAATGGGACGCCTATGAAGAAGGGAGTTCTTGAAGTTGATACTCTGAATGCCATATTGGCTCAGAATAAAATATTGACTCAGCAAGTCAATATGATCTCTCAGAGTCTGCATGGAATGCAAGCTGCATCCAACAGTACTCAAGAGGCATCTTCTGAAGAAGAAGCCTATGATCCTGAGAACCCTGCAATAGCAGAGGTGAACTACTTAGGTGAACCTTATGGAAACACCTATAACTCATCATGGAGAAATCATCCAAATTTCTCATGGAAGGATCAAAAGCCCCAACAAGGCTTTAATAATGGTGGAAGAAACAGGTTTAGCAATGGCAAACCTTTTCCATCATCAACTCAGCAACAGACAGAGAACTCTGAACAAAATGCTTCTAATTTAGCAAATCTAGTCTCTGATCTATCTAAGGCCACTGTAAGTTTCATGAATGAAACAAGGTCTTCCATTAGAAATATGGAAGCACAAGTGAGCCAGCTGAGTAAAAGGATCACTGAAATCCCTCCTAGTACTCTCCCAAGCAATACAGAAGAGAATCCAAAAGGAGAGTGCAAGGCCATTGACATAAGCGCCATGGCCGAACCTGTGAGGAGAGGAGAGGACGTGAATCCCAAGGAGGAAGACCTCCAGGGACGTCCAGTGATCAATAAGGAGCTTCCCTCTGGGGAACCAAAGGACTCTGAGGCTCATCGAGAGACCATAGAGATTCCATTGAACCTCCTTATGCCCTTCATGAGCTCTAATGAGTATTCCTCTTCTGAAGAGAATGAGGATGTTACTGAAGAGCAAACTGCCAAGTTTCTTGGTGCAATCATGAAGCTGAATGCCAAATTGTTTGGCATTGATGCTTGGGAAGTTGAACCTCCCTTGTTCATCAATGAACTAAGTGATCTGGATCAACTGACATTGCCTCAGAAGAGACAGGATCCTGGAAAGTTCATAATACCCTGTACCATAGGCACCATGATCTTTAAGGCTCTATGTGACCTTGGTTCAGGTATAAACCTCATGCCCCTCTCTGTAATAGAGAAACTGGGAATCTATGGGGTGCAAGCTGCTAAAATCTCACTAGAGATGGCAGACAGCTCAAGAAAACAGGCTTATGGACAAGTAGAGGACGTGTTAGTAGAGGTTGAAGGCCTTTACATCCCTGCTGATTTCATAGTCCTGGATACTGGAAAGGAAGAGGATGAATCCATCATCCTAGGAAGACCTTTCCTGGCCACAACAAAAGCTGTGATTGATGTTGACAGAGGTGAAATAGTCCTTCAATGGAATGAGAACTCCCTTGTATTCAAAACTCAAGGATCTCCCTCTGCAACCATGGAGAGGAAGCAGGAAAAGCTTCTCTCAAAGCAGAGTCAACCAGAGCCCCCACAGTCAAACTCTAAGTTTGGTGTTGGGAGGCCACAACCAAACTCTAAGTTTGGTGTTGAACTCCCATATCCAAACTCTAAGTTTGGTGTTGGAGAGTCTCAACAAAGCTCTGCACATCTGTGAGGCTCCATGAGAGCCTACTGTCAAGCTATTGACATTAAAGAAGCGCTTGTTGGGAGGCAACCCAATGTTTATCTAACTCTTATTTTTATTGTTTTTCATGTTTTCTTAGGTTCATGATCATGTGGAGTCACAAAATAAATAAAAAAAAATTGAAAACGGAATCAAAAACAGCAGAAGAAAAATCACACCCTGGAGGAGCATCTTCAAACGCCAGAACAGAGCATAGTTCTAGCGCTGAACGCCCAGAATGGGAGCATCCTGGCGCTGAACGCCCAGAACAAGCATGGTTCTGGCGTTCAACGCCAGAAATGGCAGCAAAGGGGCGTTGAACGCCCAAAATGGGCACCAACCTGGCGCTGAACGCCCAGAGTTGTGTGCAAGGGCATTTTACATGCCTAAATTGGTGCAGGGATGTAAATGCCTTGACACCTCAGGATCTGTGGACCCCACAGGATCATCTCAGGATCTGTGGACCCCACAGGATCCCCACCTACCTCATCATCTCTCTTTCTATTCATGATCATCCCTTCTGTTTTCCATTTACCACTCACATCCATACACCCACTACCTTCAAAATTCATCAACATCTCTCTCCCACCCAATCCCACCCATATGGCCGAATACACACTCCCATCCATCTACTCCATATCTTCTTCTTCTTCTTCTATTCTTTCTTCTTTTGCTCGAGGGCGAGCAACATTCTAAGTTTGGTGTGGTAAAAGCATAGCTTTTTTGTTTTTTCCATAACCATTGATGGCACCTAAGGCCAGAGAAGCCTCTAGAAAGAGGAAAGGGAAGACAAAAGCTTCCATCAAGGGTCTATAGCTCAGTGGTAGAACATTTGACTGCAAATCAAGAGATCCCTGAGATACCTCAGGGGATACATTTTCTTCCACACAATTATTGGAAGCAACTAAGGGTGGAACATCAAGAGCACTCCATCATCCTTCATGAAATCAGAGAAGATCTAAAAGCAATGAAGGAGGAGCAGCAAAGACAAGGAAGAGACATAGAAGAGCTCAAGGACATCACTAAGGGTGGAACATCAAGAGCACTCCATCATCCTTCATGAAATCAGAGAAGATCTAAAAGCAATGAAGGAGGAGCAGCAAAGACAAGGAAGAGACATAGAAGAGCTCAAGGACATCACTAAGGTGGATTCATTCCTTGTTCTTATTTCTTCTGTTTTTTCGTTTTCTATGTTATGTGCTTAGCTATGTTTGTGTCTTCATTACATGATCATTAGTAGTTAGTAACTTTGTCTTAAAGTTATGAATGTCCTATGAATCCATCACCTCTCTTAAATGAAAAAAATATTTTAATTCAAAAGAACAAGAAGTACATGAGTTTCGAATTTATCCTTGAACTTAGCTTAATTATATTGATGTGGTGACAATGCTTCTTGTTTTCTGAATGTATGCTTGAACAGTGCATATGTCTTTTGAAGTTGTTGTTTAAGAATATTAAATATGTTGGCTCTTGAAAGAATGATGACTAGGAGACATGTTATTTGATCATCTGAAAAATCATAAAAATGATTCTTGAAGCAAGAAAAAGCAGCAAAGAACAAAGCTTGCAGAAAAAAAAATAGAAAAAAAAATAGGCAAAAAAAAATAGAAAGAAAAAGAAAAAGCAAGCAGAAAAAGCCAATAACCCTTAAAACCAAAAGGCAAGGGCAAATAAAAAGGATCCCAAGGCTTTGAGCATCAGTGGATAGGAGGGCCTAAAGGAATGAAATCCTGGTCTAAGCGGCTAAACCAAGCTGTCCTTAACCATGTGCTTGTGGCGTGTAGGTGTCAAGTGAAAACTTGAGACTGAGCGGTTAAAGTCAAGGTCCAAAGCAAAAGAAGAGTGTGCTTAAGAACCCTGGACACCTCTAATTGGGGACTTTAGCAAAGCTGAGTCACAATCTGAAAAGGTTCACCCAATTATGTGTCTGTGGCATTTATGTATCCAGTGGTAATACTGGAAAACAAAGTGCTTAGGGCCACGGCCAAGACTCATGAAATAACTGTGTTCAAGAATCATCATACTGAACTAGGAGAATCAATAACACTATCTGGACTCTGAGTTCCTATAGATGCCAATCATTCTGAACCTCAATGGATAAAGTGAGATGCCAAAACTATTCAAGAGGCAAAAAGCTATAAGTCCCGCTCATATGATTGAAACTATGTTTCATTGATAGTTTGGAATTTATAGTATATTCTCTTCTTTTTATCCTATTTGATTTTCAGTTGCTTGGGGACAAGCAACAATTTAAGTTTGGTGTTGTGATGAGCAGATAATTTATACGCTTTTTTGGCATTGTTTTTAGCATGTTTTTAGTAGGATCTAGTTAATTTTAGGGATGTTTTCATTAGTTTTTATGTTAAATTCACATTTCTGGACTTTACTATGAGTTTGTGTGTTTTTCTGTGATTTCAGGTATTTTCTGGCTGAAATTGAGGGACTTGAGCAGAAATCAGATTCAGAGGTTGAAAAAGGACTGCTGATGCTGTTGGATTCTGACCTCCCTGCACTCAAAGTGGATTTTCTGGAGCTACAGAACTCGAAATGGCGCGATTCAAATTGCGTTGGAAAGTAGACATCCCGGGCTTTCCAGCAATATATAATAGTCCATACGTTGGCCAAGAATTGACGACGTAAACTGGCGTTCAACGCCAGCCTTCTGCCCAAATCTGGCGTCCAGCGCCAGAAAAGGATCCAAAACCAGAGTTGAACGCCCAAACTGGCACAGAAACTGGCGTTCAACTCCACAAATGGCCTCTGCACGTGCAACACTCAGGCTCAGCCCAAACATACACCAAGTGGGCCCCGGAAGTGGATTTATGCATCAATTACTTACTCATGTAAACCCTAGTGACTAGTTTATTATAAATAGGACCTCTTACTAGTCTTTTAGGCATCTTTTGATCACCTTAGGATCTTAGGATCATCTTTGAATGCATTGTTCTTAGATCAAGGGGGCTGGCCATCTCGGCCATGCCTGGACCTTCACTTATGTATTTTCATACGGTAGAGTTTCTACACTCCATAGATTAAGGTGTGGAGCTCTGTTGTTCCTCAAAGATTAATGCAAAGTATTACTGTTTTCTATTCAATTCTTCTTATTTCGCTTCTAAGATATCCATTCGCACCCAAGAACGTGATGAAGGTGATGATTATGTGTGACGCTCATCATCCTTCCCCCTTATGAACGCGTGCCTGACAAACACTTCTGTTCTACATGAATTAAGCTAGAATGAGTATCTCTTAGATCTCCTAACCAGAATCTTCGTGGCGTAAGCTAGAATGATGGCGGCATTCAAGAGAATCCGGAAGGTCTAAACCTTGTCTGTGGTATTCTGAGTAGGATTCAATGATTGAATGACTGTGACGAGCTTCAAACTCGCGAGTGCTGGGCATTAGTGACAGACGCAAAAGGAGGGTGAATCCTATTCCAGCATGATCGGGAACCGACAGATGAATAGCCGTGCCGTGACAGGGTGCGTGAGCATATGATTCACTGAGAGGAGGGGATGTAGCCCCTGACAACGGTGATGCCCTTGCATAAAGCCAGCCATGGAAAGGAGTAGGACTAATTGGATGAAGATAGCAGGAAAGTAGAGGTTCAGAGGAACGAAAAGCATCTCCATTCGCTTATCTGAAATTCCTACCAATGATTTACATAAGTATCTCTATCCCTATTTTATTATATAATATTCGAAAACACCATTATCACTTTATATCCGCCTGACTGAGATTTGCAAGGTGACCATAGCTTGCTTCATACCAACAATCTCCATGGGATTCGACCCTTACTCACGTAAGGTATTACTTGGACGACCCAGTGCACTTGCTGGTTAGTTGTATCGAAGTTGTGACAATTATGAATTAAGATCAAAGCACCAAGCTTTGTAGCCATTACCAGGGATTGTTCGAGCCTGGATATCACAATTTCGTGCACCAGCCACCATCACTAAGGTGGATTCATTCCTTGTTCTTACTTCTTCTGTTTTTCGTTTTCTATGTTATGTGCTTATCTATGTTTGTGTCTTCATTACATGATCATTAGTAGTTAGTAACTGTGTCTTAAAGTTATAAATGTCCTATGAATCCATCACCTCTCTTAAATAAAAACTGTTTTAATTCAAAAGAACAAGAAGTACATGAGTTTCGAATTTATCCTTGAACTTAGTTTAATTATATTGATGTGGTGACAATGCTTCTTGTTTTCTGAATGAATGCTTGAACAGTGCATATGTCTTTTGAAGTTGTTGTTTAAGAATGTTAAATATGTTGGCTCTTGAAAGAATGATGACTAGGAAACATGTTATTTGATAATCTGAAAAATCATAAAAATGATTCTTGAAGCAAGAAAAAGCAGCAAAGAACAAAGCTTGCAGAAAAAAAAAAAGAAAAAAAAATAGGCGAAAAAAAAAATATATAGAAAGAAAAAGAAAAAGCAAGCAGAAAAAGCCAAAAGCTCTTAAAACCAAGAGGCAAGAGCAAAAAGCCAATAACCCTTAAAACCAAAAGGAAAGGGCAAATAAAAAGGATCCCAAGGCTTTGAGCATCAGTGGATAGGAGGGCCTAAAGGAATAAAATCCTGGTCTAAGCGGCTAAACCAAGCTGTCCCTAACCATGTGCTTGTGGCGTGTAGGTGTCAAGTGAAAACTTGAGACTGAGCGGTTAAAGTCAAGGTCCAGAGCAAAAAAAGAGTGTGCTTAAGAACCTTGGACACCTCCAATTGGGGACTTTAGCAAAGCTGAGTCACAATCTGAAAAGGTTCACCCAATTGTGTGTCTGTGGCATTTATGTATCCGGTGCTAATACTGGAAAACAAAGTGCTTAGGGCCACGGCCAAGACTCATAAAGAAGCTGTGTTCAAGAATCATCATACTGAACTAGGAGAGTCAATAACACTATTCGAAATCTGAAGTTCCTATAGATGCCAATCATTCTGAACCTCAATGGATAAAGTGAGATGCCAAAACTATTCAAGAGGCAAAAAGCTATAAGTCCCGCTCATATGATTGAAGCTCTGTTTCATTGATAGTTTGGAATTTATAGTATATTCTCTTCTTTTTATCCTATTTGATTTTCAGTTGCTTGGGGACAAGCAACAATTTAAGTTTGGTGTTGTGATGAGCGGATAATTTATACGCTTTTTGACATTGTTTTTAGTATGTTTTTAGTAGGATCTAGTTACTTTTAGGGATGTTTTCATTAGTTTTTATGTTAAATTCACATTTCTGGACTTTACTATGAGTTTGTGTATTTTTCTGTGATTTTAGGTATTTTCTGGCTGAAATTGAGGGACTTGAGCAAAAATCAGATTCAGAGGTTGAAGAAGGACTGCTGATGCTGTTGGATTCTGACCTCCCTGCACTCAAAGTGGATTTTCTGGAGCTACAGAACTCGAAATGGCGCGCTTCAAATTGCGTTGGAAAGTAGACATCCAGGGCTTTCCAGAAATATATAATAGTTCATACTTTGGCTAAGAATAAATGACGTAAACTGGCGTTCAACGCCAGCCTTCTACCCAAACCTGGCGTCCAGCGCCAGAAAAGGAGCCAAAACCAGAGTTGAACGCCCAAACTGGCACAAAAACTGGCGTTCAACTCCAAGAAGGACCTCTACACGTGCAACACTCAGGCTCAGCCCAAACACACACCAAGTGGGCCCAGGAAGTGGATTTATGCATCAATTACTTACTCTTGTAAACCCTAGTAGCTAGTTTATTATAAATAGGACCTTTTACTATTGTATTAGGTATCTTTGATCAGTTGTTTGCTATCTTAGATCACGTTTAGGGGGCTGGCCATCTCGGCCATGCCTGGACCTTTCACTTATGTATTTTCACGGTAGAGTTTCTACACTCCATAGATTAAGGTGTGGAGCTCTGCTGTTCCTCAAAGATTAATGCAAAGTACTACTGTTTTCTATTCAATTCATCTTATTTCGCTTCTAAGATATCCATTCGCACCCAAGAACGTGATGAAGGTGATGATTATGTGTGACGCTCATCATCCTTCTCCCTTATGAACGCGTGCTTGACAAACACTTCTGTTCTACATGAATTAAGCTAGAATGAATATCTCTTAGATCTCCTAACCAGAATCTTCGTGGCGTAAGCTAGAATGATGGCGGCATTCAAGAGAATCCGGAAAGTCTAAACCTTGTCTGTGGTATTCCGAGTACGATTCAATAATTGAATGACTGTGACGAGCTCCGAACTCGCGATTGCAGGGCGTTAGTGACAGACGCAAAAGGATAGTAAATCCTATTCCAGCATGATCGAGAACCGACAGATGAATAGCCGTGCCGTGACAGGGTGCGTGAGCATATTATTCACTGAGAGGATAAGATGAAGCCATTGACAAGGGTGATGCCTCCAGACGATTAGCCGTGCCGTGACAGGGCATTGGATCATTTTCCCGAGAGATGACCGAAAGTAGCCATTGACAGTGGTGATGTATCACATAAAGCCAGCCATGGAAAGGAGTAAGACTGATTGGATGAAGATAGCAGGAAAGCAGAGGTTCAGAGGAACGAAAAGCATCTCCATTCGCTTATCTGAAATTCCTACCTATGATTTACATAAGTACCTCTATCCCTATTCTATTATATAATATTCGAAAACACCATTATCACTTTATATCTGCCTGACTGAGATTTACAAGGTGACCATAGCTTGCTTCATACCAACAATCTCCGTGGGATTCGACCCTTACTCACGTAAGGTATTACTTGGACGACCCAGTGCACTTGCTGGTTAGTTGTATCGAAGTTGTGACAATTATGAATTAAGATCAGAGCACCAAGCTTTGGAGCCATTACCAGGATTTGTTCGAGCCTGGAGATCACAATTTCGTGCACCAGTAGGGGAGCTACATCACCGTCGACTTCCACCAGACAAAAGTAACGCCAACACGTAGAGGAGGAGAATACAAGCACTTTTACCGAATTAGATTTTTTAATGGAGTTATGGATCACAAGAAATCAAAGTCGGAAATTCAGTGGGGGTTATGGTTCTTTAGCTCTCTCTCTCGGTCACTCACTGTTTACATGCAAATGAGATTAATCTCATATGATATGATATATATATATATATATATATATATATATTAGGAACTTTACTTAAAGTACTAAGGAACTTTATATAGCAGTAATAGTAATGATAATAACGTACCAATAATAATACTATTATTATCTAGGCTTCATTATAATTAGAGCAAGTAAAATAAATAAATAACTGATGCCAAGGCATTTTGGCCAGTTTCACTGACCTTTTCTTTACTATTTTAGGGTAGTTTCATGCATTTTCTTAGTAAATAAGCAAGTTTTGGATAAATATTCACTTACATCTTGATTCAAGCAAACATTGTGAACTTTACACGATTTCATGAGAATTTTGCATGAATTGAATGATAAAATGGATGATGCATGATCTCATGATTAAGAACCAAGCTTTGATGTACTTTATTTTCTTGATTTCAGGACAAAAGGAAGCAAGGAAGAGCCACGTTAGTAGCCACGTTAGTCTAACTAACGTGACCACTAACGTGGAATGGGAGCTAGCTTGCAACGTTAATGGAAAAAGTTATCAGCAATAACGCCTTCGAAAGCCATCATAGCCCACGTTAGTGGCCACGTTAATTACATTAACGTGGAAGCTAACGTGGTGGAAAAGGGAAGCTCCAACGTTAGTGGTAAAAGTGAATACCACTAACGTTCCAAAAAGGGCGCACTTGGCCACGTTAAGAGTCACATTAATTACATTAACGTGAACTCTAACGTGGGAGGAACAAGGAATCGCCAACGTTAGTGACACTCACCTTTGTCACTAACGTTGGGTTAAGCCAATATTACCCACATTAGTTGCCACGTTAATTACATTAACGTGGAAGCTAACGTGGAGGACGGAATGATGGGCCAACGTTAGTGACACTCACCTTTGTCACTAACGTTGGAGATGGAAATCACCACCACGTTAGTGGTCACGTTAATGCAATTAACGTGAGACACTAACGTGGGAAGAAGGGGCGTTTGAAGCGTTAGTGACAAAGGTAAGTCTCACTAACGCTCTCGAAGCTTAGGCATGCCCACGTTAAGGGTCACGTTAGTTACACTAACGTGGACCACTAATATAGGGAGAAGAGGCAAAGAGCAACATTACTAGAAAAGGTGAATGCCAATAACGTTTGCGAAGGACCAAGAGGCAACGTTAGTGGTCACGTTAGTGCAACTAACGTTGAAGTTAACGTGGATCATTTTTGGTTTGGAATGTTAGTGAAAAAAGTGATCGTCACTAACGTTCTCGAACCCACATTTTCACTTAACGTTAACACTACTAACATCCTAACTAACTTGCTACCATGTCTGACTCACTTTTTCTCTGCAAGCAAAGCTAAGCCCACTGAAGACTGTAACTGCTTCAACTAAAGATCCAAAGGCCCATATCCAAGACTTGAAGAGCCAACTAGAAGATCAGAAGAGTAGTATATATAGGAGTAGTTTTGAACTAGGAAAGCAGCTTTTTGGCATTTTGGGGAGAACTACACTCTATATATTCTACTTTCTCTGCAACTTCTAGTTTTAATTTCATAATGCACTTTTCATTTTTGCTTTCCATTCCCAGAGCTGTGAACAACTAAACCCCTTTCATTGGGTTAGGGAGCTCTATTATAATTTGATGGATTAATAATAGTTTTCATTATTCTTCTTCTTTCTTTTCTCTTGATTTTACTAGAAAGCTTTCAATCTTCATCCAATTGGGTAGCTGTCTTAGAAAAGAAGCTATTCATATTTGAATCTCTTCGGAACCTTGGAAGAGGAATGAAGAGATCATGTTAGAAATGCTTTCTCATGTTGGACCAAATTGGGGTTTGGATGGATATAGTGACATATAATCCTACCAAAACTTTGATTTGGGAATGCATGTGGTATAATCAGTGACCATACTTCATCTTTTCTCATGAGCAATTAAATCAAGGAATTGGGCAATTGTTCAAGTTTAGAGAGATTGGGTTGCCAAGGAATTGGAATCCAATCACTTAAGATTACCAAGGAGATCAATGAATGCATTAATTGAGGAAGAGATGAAAATGAATTTGATCCAGAGAATACAACATCTCCTAAGCCCAATGAATCTCCCATTTCTGATCTTACCCATTCTCTTTATTATCTGCCATTTACTTTTATGCTCATCTTCCCAATTTTACATTTAAGATTCTACAAATTTACTTTCCACCATTTACATTCTGCCCTTTATTTCTAGCATTTACATTTTCTGTTATTTACTTTCCCACCATTTAATTTCTTGTAATTACTCAACTCAAATTTCTGCTTCGCTCAACTAGAACATTCCTCTAATTAAAGTTGCTTGACCAATCAATCCCTGTGGGATTCGACCTCACTCTATTGTGAGTTTTTACTTGACGACAATTCGGTATACTTGCCGAAGGAAATTTTGTTGAGAGACAAGTTTCCATGCATCAAGTTTATGGCGCCATTGCCGGGGATTGATTTTGTATCGACAATGATTAAGTTGGAGGATAACTAGATTGAGCATTTTTCTTTTGTTTTGTTTAAATTCTATTTGAGTGATTTCTTTCAGTTTTAACTATTTTCTTTCTTTTATCCCTTACCAGTTTGTTATGTTTTCTTCATTGTTTACAATTCAATTCACTAACCCACTAACTGTTTGATATATTGCACCACTCACACTAACAGCATTCCTAACAAGAGTAATTTCTCCATTCTATTTCTTTCTTACTTTTTGCCTTGTTGGTTGTATGACAGGTAGAAGAAGCGGGGCTTCAACTTTCTTTGATTCTGAACCTAAGAGGACCTTCCTTAGATTAAGGAGGGAAGCAAGAGGAAAGAGAGTCGTTGGTGCTGAGGAGGAGGAAGAGTATTTTGAAACAAATATGGAGGAGAATATGGAGAACCACCATGAAGAAGAGGCTCACAACCATGGCAGAGAAGGTCCAGTGAATCACGCTGGGCAAGAGAGAAGAGTTCTAGGCTCTTATATCAATCCAAACCCAAGAAGCTATGGAAGTAGCATCCAAAAGCCAACCATACATGCCAATAATTTTGAACTAAAATCCCAGCTCATCACCCTAGTCCAGAACAACTGTGCATTCAGAGGAAGTGCCCAAGAAGACCCCATTCAACATCTCACCACTTTCCTAAGGATATGTGATACTGTGAAGTCTAATGGTGTTCATCCTAACACTTATAGGATGCTTCTGTTTCCCTTTTCACTCAAGGATAAAGCAGCTAAATGGCTGGAATCCTTCCTAAAGGAGAGTCTGACAACTTGGAAAGAGGTGGTGAACAAATTCTTGGCAAGATTCTACCCTCCTCAAAGAATCAACAGGTTGAGAGCTGAGGTGCAAACCTTCAGGCAACAAGAAGGTGAAACTCTCTATGAAGCATGGGAGAGGTTTAAGGACTTAACAAGAAGGTGCCCACCAGATATGTTCAATAAATGGGTGCAGTTACACATTTTCTATGAGGGTCTTTCTTACGAATCAAAGAAGGCAGTAGACTACTCATCCGGGAAATCTCTGAACAAGAAGAAGACCATTGAAGAAGCCATAGATGTCATTGAGACTGTAGCTGAGAATGATTACTTCTATGCTTCTGAAAGGGGCAATACTAGAGGAGTGATAGAGCTGAACAATATGGATGCACTGCTGGCTCAAAACAAGATGATCACCAAGCAGCTGGCTGACCTTACCAAGAAGATGGAAAGGAACCAGGTGGCAGCAGTCACCACCTCATCAGCAGCCCATGAAGGAGTGAATGCAGAGGATGAGGGTGACCAGGAACAAGCCAACTACATTGGGAATTCACCCAGGCAGACCCATGATCCATACTCCAAAACTTATAATCCTGGTTGGAGGAATCACCCAAACTTTGGGTGGGGAAATCAACAAGATCAAAGCCAAGATCAGAGACATCACAACCCCAACAACAATGTAGCTCACCAACATTCCACACAGAGATCATATCAGCACCCACCTAACAATACCTCTCAACATCCATATCAAAACCAAAATGGCCCTTCTCATCCCTCCAATCTCAACTCACCATCATCTGAAGATAAATTCTCAAGGATTGAGACTCTACTCGAAGGCATATGCAAGGAAATCCAAGACAACAAGGTGTTCAAGGAGGAGGTGCGAGCCAATATCAAAAACCAAGGAGACACCATCAAGAGGCTGGAATTTCAAGTGGGATACCTCTCTGAGAAGATTTCCAAACCTACTGACAGCTTTCCAAGTGACACAGAAAAAAACCCGAGAGGTGAAGCAAAGAAAGTGAGATGGGAAGAATACAAGATGGTCACTATAAATGATAAGGGGACTGAGGAAGAGCTGAACAAACCCTTAGAACACTCTGGAGATACTTCAGCAGATAAACAAGAAGAGAGTAACCAAGAAATCAAAACTACACAGAAGGAGATTCTGAACCTCTTTGCACCTTTTCCCCAAAGACTCAACGGTGGTGTAGAAAAGAGAATATACTCAAAGTTCCTCGACATGTTTGCATCTCTCCATGTAAACATACCATTCATCAAGGCTCTCCAACAAATGCCCTCATACATTAAGTGCATGAAGGAGCTGCTGACCAGGAAAAGCTCACTCAAAGGAGGGCAAACAATACTGATGAATAAGGAGTGCAGTGCTTTTATTCAACCAGAGTTGCCTACAAAAAGGAAGGATCCAGGGAGTTTTCACAGCCCCTGTGCCATAGGAGAAACAGTGACTGATAAGGGACTCTGTGATCTGGGAGCAAGCATTAACTTAATGCCTCTATCCCTCTTGAAGAAGCTGCAGATTAATGAGCTAATGCCCACAGAAGTAGTCATCAGGTTGGCTGACAAAACTCAAAAACAAGCAGTAGGAGTGGTTGAAAACGTGTTGGTAAAGGTTGGGAACTACTTCCTTCCCACAGACTTTGTCATATTGGAAATGGAAGAGTGTTACCTCCATCCAATAATATTGGGAAGACCATTCCTAGCTACAGCCAGAGCACTTATAGATGTGGAGCGAGGAGAGCTAATACTGAGGATACATGATGAATAACTTACCTTCAAAGTCTTCAAACCCTCACAAGAAGCAGATCAAGAAAACAAGGAATCAAAGGAGGATCACAATAAGGCACTGGTGGAAGAGACAAGCATGGAAGCACAAACAATAACCCTGGGAATCCCTTTGGTTGACAAGCAATACAATCAGAAGCCACCACAGCTAAAGGAAACCCACGAGGAGCTAAAACCACCAGAGTCATATGAGACCAGCAACAAAATCTCCCTGGGAAAAGAAGCCACAAGGAGCAGGAGAGCATTAAAAGAAACAAGGAAGAAGGCACCAAGGGGATGGAGGAACAAGAAGATCCCTACAGAAAACTTCTCTCCGGGGGATAAAGTAATATCTGCTCATTTCCCAGTTATTCTACCTCATCTACCCACCATTCCATCTCAGCTACCTAAAGTCTACACCATCAGTAGAATTCTATTCTTGGAACATATGGAGATTCTTAATGAAGCCAACGGAGATAGATTCACTGCGAGAAGGGAAGACTTGAAGCATTACCAACCACCCTGAAAAAAAAAAGGGGGGGAAAATGTCAAGCTAATGACGCTAAAGAAGCGCTTCATGGGAGGCAACCCATGTTTTATATGTTTTATATCCTTTCAGTTTCTTCTTAGGTTGTTTAAAGTAGTTAATAAAGCAAGGTTCCTGAATTCCAAATCAACTTTGATAAACACTTAAATGAATCCTTGTATGCAACATATAGTGAACAACAAGTTTGGTGTTCAAGGTACACTAAGAGAACATAAATGCAATTTATATTGTGTTACTCTCAAAGCCTTGAACAAAAAAATTTTTTTTACACCACATGGCCACAAACTAAGTTTGGTGTCACCAATGTTGCATACATGGACAATTAAATAGTCAGTTGGTTTGCATTCATGAATAGCACTTAGTTAGTTAAAAACAAAAATTTTAAAAAGTAGTTATTCCACTTTCTAAGTTGCCGCCAACTTTCAAACTCATTAATCATATTCCTTTGTTTTGTATAGGAAATGAAGGAAGGATTGGAGGAAACTGATGGGACAACCAAAGGAAGGAGGGTCGGCCACTCTACCAAGGGAACTACACACTTGTCTTCAAGGGGAGTACCTTGGGAAGTGTTGCCATGCAACGTTGGGAGAAGGATCACCTTGGAGACCAAACCAATCAAGTCATAAAAGTGGTGATCCTTGTGCCATCCAATGCCAAACCCCAACCGTCCACCATTGGACTTTTCTATCAATCTACACCCTTCAAATCTCATCATCATCCTATATAACGACCCCCCTCCCACTCTAAACCTTTCCATATACAACTATTCGTCCAATCCATCTCTCTCTTCTTTCTTTCAAAACACAATCCTCCAAGCTATACCCTATATAAACTCGATCGAACTCCATCATCAATCCATACTCCTCAATACATTCACATACCAACTCCTACTCATGGCATCATCAAACTCCAAGAGGCGAAAGGGGAAGGAACCGGTGGAGAGCATTCCTTTCGACGAAGGGAGATTCAAGACCGCCTTCCATGAGCTCCAATTTGAACGGATAAAACATAAGAAAATATTGCCAGAGTTGACATTCCAGTTCAACGAGGATGAGTGCCCACAGATTCGAGAGAAGATTGAACAGAGGGGTTGGCAAAAGCTCACGAACCCAGAAACAAAGATAAATGCAAACCTCATGAAGGAGTTCTATGCCAATGTGGCCAGAGAAGACAATACCAGGGCTCCCACCTTCAAAAGCTACGTGAGAGGAACAGAGGTGGACTTCAGCCCCAATGCTATAACAAGAACTCTTCAGCTGAAATCGCCACATTTTGATGAGCTCAGTTATCAAGTAAGAATAAGTAATGGCCCCGACAATCATGAACTTGAAGAAATTGTGAACGATATGTGTGTTATAGGATCTGATTGGGAAAGGTACTCGGATAAGAGACCGCAGTTCATTAGGAGAGGAGACCTCATTCCGGAAGCCAAGGGATGGTTTGAGCTCGTGAGGAGATATATCCTCCCAGCCTCAAACAATTCTGAGGTCAACATTGCTCGAGCTACTATGGTACATTGCTTAATAAAGGGTGGAGACATCAATGTGCACGAAATTATAGCTAAGAGAATCCAAGATTCAGCCGAGAAGAATGACTTGGGTGCTAGACTTTGGTACCCCAGCACCATCCTTAGACTATGTGTGAAAGCCAAGGTAGTATTCGAAGATAGCAATCCAAGTTGGGTAAAGCCTCGGAGGTTAATTACGCTCCAGCGTATAACCTATGTGGCACCCGCTCAACAACAAAGAAGGCCTCAAATAAGGAAAAGAACTTCACAAGAAGGACCTCACCAAGAAGAACCTTATCAAGAAGAATACCAGCAAGAAGAGTACTATGATCCAACTAATATAAACCTGAATCACATTCAAAGAGCCATTGAGGATCTAGCAAGGAGTTATATGGAGGGACAAGAACAACAACTACACGTTCAAGCCCAAAGGATGGATCGTCAAGAAGAACTGCTCTCTAATTGGATGGTTCAACAAAGGGAGTGGCAGAAACAACAAATGGAGCAGCAACAGGAGCATTACTCCCAGCTCACCCAAGCCATCAATCAAGTAACTGAAAGGCAAGAGCGTCAAGAAAAACGCCTTCAAGAACTCAACCAATGTCAGTTGGCTCAGACGAAAGCATTCAACGAGTCCAGCGTGCTCAATGAAGGACGGCAGCTACATCGGGAAGAGTTTAGCATAAACACTCAGGCCAAGTTGACTTATGTGGCTGGGCATATGCATAATTTGCACCCTGCCATCCCAAGATATGATGCAGTTCACAAAGACCTAACAGAACAAGAGGAGAGGAAGGTGAAACAACAGAAGGAAGCATTGAAGAAGAAGATGGAAGATGCTGGGTTCTGGAAAAAGCTGATCGGGAAGCGCAAAGGAAATGGGGATTCGAGCAATCAAGAAGGATCCCAATACAAAGGAAACAAAGGGACTTAAACATTCCAATAAGTAAAAGGTGGTGGAGTTCCCTCTTCGTTCTATCTTTTTCAAGTTTTAAATAAGGAAAATCATGTATGAAATAGAACATGCTTCCATAGTAGCTTAGGAACTTTCAATTCTGCCTTTAAAATTTCATTGTTTAGGTCTATGTGTGCTGGTCCAAGTCACTTGTTTTCACTTTCACCTTGCTTAATTGTATGCTTGCTCTTTAAGGTTAAATAAAAGAAAAATGTTATGAAAAACCAGAGTGGGGTTCATCTTATGGAGTAAGTCCTCAAGGTTTGTGGATGGTAATAAATTAGCTAAGTTGGATCACCTATAAGGTATAAGGGCACTCATGTGTATTGAATTACATGCTTGAAGCACATTCTATGAGACTAGCTAAACAACAAGACCCCAATAAGAAAAAGAGAAAGAACAATAAGAGTTTGAAAAAGAAAGAAAAAGAAAAAGAAATAAGGCTAGGCACCAAGGGTTTAAATCTTGAGGGATGTGTCTGTGGTGTTCCTGTACAAAGAATCTGCTTGGATGAATAAGTTCTCTGGAGTGCTTCATCACTTGGTAACTTGGGTTAACTAACCTGGGATTATCAACTGAAAATCCACTATCAAGAGCAACCTTGCTGCAGAACTTTTAGTGATCCAAAGAGATGCTGGACACCAAGACCTCAAGTAAAAGAAAATAATAAACCATATGCCTGTAGTGTGCATGTATGGGGGAGAGAGACTTGAGGGAGTAAGTCCTTAGGGGTGTTTCAACACCTAACACCTTGAACCAATTGGTTCGGGAGTGTTGGCTGAAAGCTTATTTTAAAGAGTCGCCCTCTCACAGAACACTTAGCCTAAGAATGCAATAAACCCTGAAAAGAAAGAGATATCAAGGAATAAAGATCTCATAGGATGCAATTAAGCAAGTATTCAAGAGCATGATGAGGACCTGGAAACCAGTAAAGGAATGAACCTAAGTTGCTATGCATGAAACCCTATGAACCAAGAACTTTACTTCCATAATGAGAACTTGTTTCTCTTGTCCTTTCATTCATCATTCTTATGTTTCAATACTCGCTTAGGGACAAGCAAGCTTTAAGTTTGGTGTTGTGATGCCAAGGCATTTTGGCCAGTTTCACTGACCTTTTCTTTACTATTTTAGGGTAGTTTCATGCATTTTCTTAGTAAATAAGCAAGTTTTGGGTAAATATTCACTTACATCTTGATTCAAGCAAACATTGTGAACTTTACATGATTTCATGAGAATTTTGCATGAATTGAATGATAAAATGTATGATGCATGATCTCATGATTAAGAACCAAGCTTTGATGCACTTTATTTTCTTGATTTCAGGACAAAGGAAGCAAGGAAGAGCCACGTTAGTAGCCACGTTAGTCTAACTAACGTGACCACTAACGTGGAATGGGAGCTAGCTTGTAACGTTAATGGAAAAAGTGATCACCAATAACGCCTTCAAAAGCCATCATATCCCACGTTAGTGGCCACGTTAATTACATTAACGTGGAAGCTAACGGGGAGGAAAAGGGAAGCTCCAACGTTAGTGGTAAAAGTGAATACCACTAACATTCTAAAAAGGGCACACTTGGCCACGTTAAGAGTCACGTTAATTACATTAACGTGAACTCTAATGTGGGAGGAATAAGGAATCGCCAACTTTAGTGACACTCACCTTTGTCACTAACGTTGGATTAAGCCAATGTTGCCCATGTTAGTTGCCACATTAATTACATTACCGTGGAAACTAACGTGGAGGAAGGAATGATGGGCCAACGTTAGTGACACTCACCTTTGTCACTAACGTTGGAGATGGCAATCACCACCACGTTAGTGGTCACGTTAATGCAATTAACGTGAGACACTAACGTGGGAAGAAGGGGAATTTGAAGCGTTAGTGACAAAGTTAAGTGTCACTAACGCTCTCGAAGCTTAGGCATGCCCAAGTGCAACGTTAGTTACACTAACGTGGACCACTAACGTGGGGAGAATAGGCAAAGAGCAACGTTACTGGAAAAGGTGAATGCCAATAATGTTTGCGAAGGACCAAGAGGCAACGTTAGTGGTCACGTTAGTGCCACTAACGTTGCAGTTAACGTGGATCATTTTTGGTTTGGAACGTTAGTGAAAAAGGTGATCATCACTAACGTTCTCGAACCGACATTTTCACTTAACGTTAACACCACTAACGTCCCAACTAACTTGCTACCATGCCTGACTCACTTTCTCTCTGCAAGCAAAGCTAAGCCCACTGAAGACTGTAACTACTTCAACTAAAGATCCAAAGGCTCATATCCAAGACTTGAAGAGCCAACTAGAACATCAGAAGAGTAGTATATATAGGAGTAGTTTTGAACTAGGAAAGCAGCTTTTTGGCACTTTGGGGAGAACTACATTCTGTATATTTTACTTTCTCTGCAACTTCTAGTTTTAATTTCATAATGCACTTTTCATTTTTGCTTTCCATTCCCAGAGCTGTGAACAACTAAACCCGTTTCATTGGGTTAGGGAGCTCTGTTATAATTTGATGGATCAATAATAGTTTTCATTATTCTTCTTCTTTTTTTTTCTCTTGATTTTACTAGAAAGCTTTCAATCTTCATCCAATTGGGTAGCTGTCTTGGAAAAGAAGCTATTCATACTTGGATCTCTTCGGAACCTTGGAAGAGGAATGAAGAGATCAAGCTAGAAATGCTTTCTCATGTTGGACCAAATTGGGGTTTGGATGGATATAGTGACATATAATTCTACCAATACTTTGATTTGGGAATGCATGTGGTATAATCAGTGACCATACTTCATCTCTTCTCATGAGCAATTAAATCAAGGAATTGGGTAATTGTTCAAGTTTAGAGAGATTGGGTTGCCAAGAAATTGGAATCCAATCACTTAAGATTGCCAAGGAGATCAATGAATGCATTGATTGACGAAGAGATGAAAATGAATTTGATCCAGAGAATACAACATCTCTTGAGCCCAATGAATCCCCCATTTCTGATCTTACCCATTCTCTTTATTATCTGCCATTTACTTTTATGCTCATCTTCCCAATTTCCCATTTAAGATTCTGCAAATTTACTTTCCGCCACTTACATTCTGCCCTTTATTTCCAGCATTTACATTTTCTGTTATTTACTTTCCCGCCATTTAATTTCTTGCAATTACTCAACTCAAATTTCTGCTTCGCTCAACTAGAACATTCCATTAATTAAAGTTTCTTGACCAATCAATCCCTGTGGGATTCGACCTCACTCTATTGTGAGTTTTTACTTGACGACAATTCGGTATACTTGCCGAAGGAAATTTTGTTGAGAGACAAGTTTCCATGCATCAATAACATAATAATAAAATTACATTACTATTTATTTTATTTCAGGGTTCGAAGTCGACTCGTTAAAATAAAACTAATCACTTTAAATATTATTTTAAGAAAAACTCGCATTAGTGCAAAAATTAGAGCTGTTACATAGTGCATTGTAAACGATTGCGGCAAAAGACAATCGCATTGGAACATTAGATGAAAAGAATAAGTTGGAGTAAGAACAATCACTAAATTATCAAAAGAATAATATAATAGAATGAATATATAAAAAATACTATAAAAAATTATAATCACGACATCAATTCACTTATCAAATACCAATTTAACCGGTGAAAATTTACCAAAACCCTACCTTCGTATGAAATCAAAATATGCGAAGCTCCGGAGGAGCCTTCTGACCGAGCTGCTGAAGGGAAAAACGTCCGAAATTCTCCGTGCCTCCTAGAACTCCAGTTGGCCAAACTCAAGGGGTAGGGAAGCTAGATCATCGTCGACTTCCACCAGACAAAAGTAACGCCAACACGTAGAGGAGGAGGATACAAACACTTTTATCGGATTAGATTTTTTATTGGAGTTACGGATCGCAAGAAATCGAAGTCGAAAATTCAGCGGGGGTTACGGTTCTTTAGCTCTCTCTCGGTCACTCACTGTTTACATGCAAATGAGATTTTATATATATATATATATATATATATATATATATATATATATATATAATTTAGGAACTTTACTTAAAGTACTAAGGAACTTTATATAGCAGTAATAGTAATAATAATAACGTACTAATAATAATACTATTATTATCTAGGCTTCATTATAATTAGAGCAAGTAAAATAAAAAAATAACATAATAATAAAATTATATTACCATTTATTTTATTTTGGGGTTCGAAGTCGACTCGTCAAAATAAAACTAATCACTTTAAAATATTATTTTAAGAAAAACTCACATTAGTGCAAAAATTAGAGTTGTTACATGGTGCATTGTAAACGATTGCGGCAAAAGACAATCGCATTGGAACATTAGGCGAAAAGAATAAGTTGGAGTAAGAACAATCACTAAATTATCAAAAGAATAATATAATAGAATGAATATATAAAAAATACTATAAAAAATTATAAATTGTATCTTAAAAGGATCAACTTCGATGAAAAATGAAGAATACATTCTTATTCTATAAATTAGTAAAGGAAGAATAATAAATTAAAAAAAATTAGTTGACTCTCAGATCTAGGTTCATAAATTATAAAACAACACTAAATATAATCTTTATTAGAGCAAAAATAATTATATAAATTAGTTATTATTAAGTTAATTTTTTATGATTTACATTATACATCATATATTTACCGTGATTAAATAAGTCGTTATCATATCATATATATTTTTATCATATTAGAATTATAGATTTTTGTTTTAATTTATTAAGGTAGATATCAATATCAACTTGCCAGAAATTATGATTAATTCAAAATTATATTACAATGATTAAAAACTAAAATTATTGACAATTAACATAATTATGTATTAAATGCTGATTTAATGTATAATTATAAAAAAATTATTGACAATTAACAAAATTATATAAAAAATAAAATATAGCAACTAAAATTATGTTTGTTAACTAATTGAAGCTAGGTAGACAATGTTAGCATTTAATTATTGATATCTATCATCATCATCATCATCATCATCATCATCAATTGATATCAATATAAATTGATCACCATTAACATAACAATTTGCCACTAATAAAATTAGCATAATGAATGAGAATTCGAATTGTATCAATATAATTAAAATGATTAAAAATATTTTTGATTGATAATTAGTTTAATAATGTATTAAATATTGATTTTATATAATTATGATAAAGATATTTTCCTAAATTAGTATAATTATGCATTATTCATTAAATGCTAATTGTAATATAATTATAATAAAGATATTTTCTAAAATAAATTTAGAAGAGAAAATAGTGCATTCATTTTGGAGAGAAAATAAATTCATGAGAATTGACACCTCACTTTCATTTGTTAATAATGTATTAAATATTGATTTTATATAATTATAATGAAGATATTTTTCTAAATTTGTAACACCCTAACTTTTAGCACGTCATGATCGTACCAAAAGTAAGGCGTTACTAATTAACCTGTTTTCCTTATTATCTATTTAATATTGAACCTTCAGTTCATTGTCGCATTTCAATTTTTAAGAAAATGCCTGAAAACTTTGTTTTTATTAACTAAAAATCATATATCAAAGATCACCAAATAATAGTAATCACATAGTTATTACTAATAATAAATGCCATACAAATAAATTCAACATAAGACAAGAATACATTACTTATCTCTCTAGGTAAAATAAAATCCTAATCAATAAAGGCAAGGAAACTCTATGAAAATAACTTAACTTTTAAACATTCGTCCGCGGTTTCATACAGAGTCTTCGAACCTGTGTCACTGAAAGGGTGGAAGATTTTGGGGTGAGAACAAACCACACATTCTCAGTAGGAAATGAGAATACAGTAAAAGTAATGAATAGATTGCAAATAATTTATTTACTCAATAAAACTATTTTGCTAAACCTTTAGAAATACTTTTTACTTTTACTTTATAAAATTAATTACCTTATTTAAATTTCCGAACTTAAAACAAATCTCAATCCACAAACTAATAGCACAAGAAACAGATCAACACACAAACAAGTCAAACAGAATAATCACAGAGAAATAATACAAGCAAACATAACCAAATGCAAATGTGCAAACAACATGATGCATGTCTATCCCTAACGCAGGTAATGAGCTCATTTGTCGGTTTCGACCCGCACCCGACGATATCTGACTCGCAAGTCAGATAAGGCATTCCAGCGGCATAACTTTGCAAGTTTCCCCTTCTTGCAGGCGCTGATTCTCCAGCTGAAGTATGCCGAACATGACCTCTGCAAGTACTTGCAGGCACTGATTCTCCAGCTGAAGCATGTGCCCCTTTCTCCTGGAAGCCATTCCATATACACGGGCGTCCCCACACAATTATTCACATACAAAGCCCACGACTTAACATTTTCACATCGGCACCATAACTATTTACTTTCTGTCACCCTCTCGTGACCTTTTATTCATTTCATAATCACACGTGCCATGTTCTCTTTTCTCTTTCTTTCTTTTCCTTAACAAACTGAACTCATATCATAACATAAAACAAAAACTCTTCTCAAAAGATTGAATTTAAAACATTATACTTTCTTAATAAATCAAAATCTAATAATATTCTTAAATCAGATTTGCTTTTAAATAATGCTTTAAACAAGGCCTTGGAGTTTAAAAAATTTTCGGCAGCATCTTAATGAGCGGATAATTTATACGCTTTTTGGCATTATTTTTACATAGTTTTTAGTATGATTTAATTAGTTTTTAGTATATTTTTATTAGTTTTTAAATAAAAATCACATTTCTAGACTTTACTATGAGTTTGTGTGTTTTTCTATGATTTCAAGTATTTTCTGGCTGAAATTGAGGGACTTGAGCAAAAATCAGATTCAGAGGTTGAAGAAGGACTGCAGATGCTATTGGATTCTGACCTCTCTGCACTCAAAGTGGATTTTCTGGAGCTACAGAACTCCAAATTACGCGCTCTCAATTGCGTTGGAAAGTAGACATCCAGGGCTTTTCAGCAATATATAATAGTTCAGACTTTGCCTGAGTTTAGATGACGCAAACTGGCGTTCAATGCCAGCTCCCTACCCTATTCTGGAGTCAAACGCTAGAAACAGGTTGCAAAGTGGAGTTAAACTCCAAGAAAGACCTCTCCACGTGAAAGCTTCAATGCTCAGCCCAAGCACACACCAAGTGGGCCCCGGAAGTGGATTTCTGCATCATTTACTTATCTCTGTAACCCTAGTAACTAGTTTAGCATAAATAGGACTTTTTACTATTGTATTTACATCTTTTGGAACATCTTTGGACGTTTAGTTCTGAGATCATGGAGGCTGGCCTCTCGGCCATGCCTGGATTTTGTTCTTATGTATTTTCAATAGTAGAGTTTCTACACACCATAGATTAAGGTGTGGAGCTCTGCTGTTCCTCATGAATTAATGCAAAGTACTATAATTTTTCTATTCAACTCAAGCCTATTCCTTCTCTAAGATATTCATTCGCACACAAGAACATGATGAATGTGATGATTATGTGATGCACATCACCATTCTCACCTATGAACGCGTGCCTAACAAACACTTCCGTTCTACATGAAAACAAGCTTGAATGCATATCTCTTAGCCTCCTGATTTACGATTAGAGTCTTCGTGGTATAGGCTAGAATTATTGGCGGCCATTCTTGAGATCTGAAAAGTCTAAACCTTGTCTGTGGTATTCCGAGTAGGATCTGGGAAGGGATGGCTGTGACGAGCTTCAAACTCGCGAGTGCTGGGCGTAGTGACAGACGCAAAAGGATGACTGAATCCTATTCCAGTATGATCGAGAACCAACAGATGAATAGCCGTGCGGTGACAGCGCATTTTGGACCATTTTCACTGAGAGGACGGGATGTAGCCATTGACAACGATGATGCCCTGCATAAGCTTGCCATGGAAGGGAGTAGGAATGATTGGATGAAGACAACAAGAAAGCAGAGGTTCAGGAGGAACGAAAGCATCTCTATACGCTTATCTGAAATTCTCACCAGTGAATTACATAAGTATCTCTATCCTAGTTTATATTTTATTTATATTTTTATTATCAATTCACCATAACCATTTGAATCCACCTGACTGAGATTTACAAGGTGACCATCGCTTGCTTCAAGCCGACAATCTCTGTGGGATCGACCCTTACTCACGTAAGATTTATTACTTGGACGACCCAGTGCACTTGCTGGTTAATTGTGCGAAGTTGTGACAAAGTGTGATTCACGTTTGAGAACACCAAGTCTTTGGCGCCATTGTTGATGATCACAATTTCGTGCACCACATCTCCTCTAAACTTCGGACTATGCCACTGATAAACCACTATTTCATGGTTTATCTTGTGCTCAATTGAGTGGTTTTTACCAACTCTTTACCCACTTATTCATACTATTTGCATGGTTTTATATTTCCTTCCTAATTATGTAGTTTTTAGAGAGAGAGGTTCTCTCCTCTCTCTTAGGATTAGGATTTAGGATTTCTCTTAGTTTTAGGAGTGACTCTCAATCCCAGGTTCTTTATTTTTATTTATTTTTATTTAATTTATGAACTCTTCCGTGTTACATAAATTTTCTTAATTAATGTTATTTGAGGTAATTCAGATTTAAGATTGCCTTGCTCTGTTTAAGATTGCTTTCAATTTAATTTAGATATTTTCTCCCTTTTGGCTTTGGTCAAGTGATTGGAAATACTT
Organism: Arachis ipaensis; assembly: GCF_059453495.1. Taxonomy (NCBI): domain Eukaryota; kingdom Viridiplantae; phylum Streptophyta; class Magnoliopsida; order Fabales; family Fabaceae; genus Arachis; species Arachis ipaensis. Next base: position 42,698,892 of record NC_142441.1, on the reverse strand, counting down.
GAGTTATCAAACTCAGCAAGTGATTGAAATTGGCAGATTTTGCTTGAGCTAGGATTGCTCTAACACTAGTCTCTCCACAGGAGTTGACTAGGACTTGAGAATCAAGCTAATCAGTCCACTTAACCTTCCTTTGTTTAATAAAGGCTGACCAAGTGGGATTAAAACCCAATTCTCTTCACACTTGATAAGGATAACTAGGATAGGAATTCCAATTCTTATACCTTGCCAAGAGATTTTATTATTATTATTTTATTTTACTCGTCATATAACATATTCCCTCCTTACTTCCAAAACCCTAATTTACAAACTCATAACCAATAATAAGAACACCTCCCTGCAATTCCTTGAGAAGACGACCTGAGGTTTAAATACTCGGTTATCAATTTTAAAAAGTGGGTTTGTTACTTGTGACAACCAAAATGTTTGTATGAAAGGGCTTTTGAAGGTTTAGAAACTATACTTGCAATGAGGATTTATCCGCAAATTTCTAGACCACGCAAAAATTCCTCTCATCAAAATGGCGCCGTTGCCGGGGAATTGCAAACGTGTGCCTTATTATTGGTTATTGTAAATATCTTTTTTGCTTTTTGTTTGTTTATTTGTTTTTATTTTTGTTTTTATTTTTGCTTTTTCATAAATTAAGAGGTTATTGGTTTTTATTTAGTTATAAAAAAAATTTTCAAAAATTTGTTCTTAGTGTTCATCTTGATCTTCAAGTTGTTCTTCGCGTTCATCTTGACCTTCAAGTTGTTCTTAGTTGTTTTCTTCGTTTTGATCTAAAAATTTGAAATTTGGTGTCATTTTATTGTTTTTCTCTTTCCTCATTAAATTCAAAAATATTTTTAATTAATTTTTCGAAAAAAAAAAATTCAGATTTTTATTTTTAAAATTTTTATCTTATCTTATCTTATTTCAAAAATCAAATTTCAAAATTCAAAATTTTCAAAATTCAAATTTCAAAATTTTCAAATTTCAAATTTCAAAAATTCAAATTTCAAAAATTTAAAATTCAAATTTCAAATTTCAAAATTTAATTTTCAAATTCAAAATTTAAATAACCTTTTAATTTAAATTTACTTTTATTTTTGTTTTTAATTTTTGTTTACTACTATGAACTCTCACCCCTTTGGCTATGAGTCTGGTTACAATAATGTTGCAGGAAGAAGAAATTACAATGAGAACAGGCATCAAGGTTGGAACAATCAAAGATGGGAAGAGCCACAAGGATTTGATCAACCCTCATGGCAACAACCGCCTCCATATGCCTATGAACCCTTTCCTCAACATGACTTTGGACCACCAAACTCACAAGCCCCTCTCCACTATTCACCTCCATATGACCCTAACCCACATCCACCATACCAACCACCTTATGAACCAAATGAACCATACATAGATCCACCCCAAACCTCCATGGAGAAAGCACTTGCCAATCTAAACTCTACTATACAAGCTCTTTTCACCCAAATCAGACCACCAAATACCTTCAACAATCAACCCTCAAGCTCTAGTGCACTTCCTTGTCAACCACAGAATAATCTCTCCATCCCATCACCACCATCCATGGAAGAGCACCCACATCCATCAATCCAAGAACAAGATGATCCCAATTATGCTATTGATATGGAACAGGAAAAAAGGAATCATCTTCGCGAATCCATACTTCATAAAGAGCTAGAGGAGGCCCTACGGGTAAGGGTAGGAGAGACCCTTGAAGATGAAAGAATAGTTGAAAGGAGTTGTCATAGAAAGAAAAATATCGAGGATGAGTATGATTTTATACTTAAACAACTGGACGAAGCAGCAATTATTAAAAAGGAAAAAGTGGTTGCAGACTTAAGAGATGCTGTACCTCCATTGGAAAGTCCAGTCACAGAGCCTCCTTCCACGGTGTTTGATGTTGAGAAGAGCGTACAACCTCCAAGGCAGATCATAGTTGAAGATTTTGTAGAGGTTGATCAAGAGGTAGAAGATGTCAAAGAAGAGCACAAGGGAGTGGAGCTTGAAATTACCTTGCCAAAGTTGTTGGAAACCCCTCCCCCTAAGTTGCCATCATCCTTCACAACATTCAAGTGGGTAAAATTCATATCCCTTAGCTTTCTAATCCCACTTGAATATGGGCTACTGGAGACGGATGGTCAACTTAGAGCTCTTTGTGGCATTAACAGTAAGAGAAAAATGGTCAGTGGTAAGAATTGTCCTTCAAGGTTCATTATGGTTGAAAGCTTAAAATTTAAATGTAAAGGTTGGTGTAAAGCTCCACTGAATGGGTCTAGGAAGTTGTTTGGCCGCTTTAGTGAGAATTTAGATTGCCTACCACCCGGATGGAATCATGATGATCAACAAGAAGACGGGTGCAAAAGCAAGATTTGGGACCCCGGAATCCAATCTAGAAATCAGCACTCTTGGGGCCTTGTCACTTACTTTAACTTACTTGAAGGCTTTCTACGCCTAGTTTGGGACCCCGGAGGTTACTGGAATTACAAACATTGGTGGAGATTCCTGGATGAGTTCAAACACAAGCCACCATAACAGGGAGCTCACCAAATGTCCAACTTAAGGACTTTAACTAAAAGTGCTAGATGGGAGACAACCTACCATGGTATAATCATTCCTTTCTCAATTTTAATTTTATTTAGTTTTATTTGTTTTCAAGTTTTATTTTATTTTATTGAACCTGGAGTTTTGCATCACATTCATATTAACACTGCATTCTGCATATTTTTTTCAGATTATCAACAAAAAAAAAGTGCCACGCGACGCGACCGCATCAGCGATGCGTCCGCGTCGCAAGGAGAGAAGAGAAAATAAAAACGAACAGAGAGTCACGTTGGAGCGAGGCTGGAGGCGTGCCAGTGGCACAATTCGTCCCACGCGACCGCGTTGCTGACGCGTCCGCGTCGCAGGGGAATACCGGCCTCCCACGCGATCGTGTGCCCCACGCGGCCGCGTGACCTGAAAATCGACGTCAACCGGGTGCATGGCCGAAAGTTGAGCTGGAGTTGGGCTGGACTCGTGCTAGAAGCCCAAGCCTCACCACGTGAACGCGTGCCCCACACACCCGCGTCATATCCCCATGATGGCCACTCACGCGATCGCGTCAACCACGCGACCGCGTCACCCAGATTTTCGGCAAAAATACATTTCAAACAGAGAGTTGTGCGAATGCGAGGATGCACTCGTGCCAATCGCACAAATCAGGCCACGCGATCGCATGACCCACGTGTCCGCGTCTCCTGACCTTATCGCGCACCACGCGACCGCATCACTCACGCGTCCGCGTCGCCAGCGTTGCACAACCTATCCAAATTAGTGCCAATTATCTTATTTTTCTTTTCCAATCCTAATTTCTTCTATCTTTTCTTCTTTCTTCTTTCTTTCTTACTCTTCTCATTCCTCTTATCTTTTATTTTATTTTATTTATTTGCATACTTTTATTCATTGCATATTTTTATTTTTCTAAATTTATTATTTTACCATTGGTGTTCAAATGTTCTTGTTCAACTGTTACATCTTTTCTGATATTATCTTAGTACTTATGACTTGTTTTATTCTGATTGGGTAACATTATTTAAATCAATGCTAATTTTTTATGATACTTGCACATTCACTTGCATTGACATGAACTTATATTGATATTTTCATTACCCACACACCTCCCCTTTGCTGCATATTCTGCACCACTGGCATGCCATGGCTTCTATTGTTTTCTCACTTGCATGTTGTAGCTACCATGTAATTGAGACCCTTATCATTTGGCATTAACCCACCCATACTTCATTTATTTTCTTATCTTTATTTTTGGGTTACTCTTTTTCTTTTTCTCTTCTTTCAGGCTGGCCACCACAAAAGGAGAGGAAAAGCGTCTTAATGGGAAGACAAACAAGTCCATCTGCACAATCTTTGGAGAAAAGCATCAGTTGGAACAACCCGTCCACCTGCACATCTCAGCATGCACCGAGGACGGTGCAATCTTTAAGTGTGAGGAGGTCGATACCGATCTCCATGGGTTAGTTACTCCTCTATCTCAACACCAATGATTTATTTTCCTTATTCATTGTCGCATTTGCATATTTGATTGCATGTTTATTTATTTTTTTTGCATATTTTACCACTTGGTTGAAGTAATATTTTCTTTTTCAAGAAAATTTTTAGAGAATTTCACTAATTTGAATAAAATTTAATGTTACACTTGTTTGAAGAGATATTATACTGGAACATGGTTTAGAACTCGAACACACAAAACCTGTGAGATTTTTGAGCCTATTTGAATTGGTTGCATTTTATCAACCAAAAATTTTGTTTTAGTGTGTATTTTTTTCTCTAAAATTGTGATATTTGTCTTGCTTAATTCTATATTTCCATAATTTGATGTATGCATACACTTACATGATTGAGACCTTTGTTTCACTGAGCTTACATACCCATATGGCCTTACCTTTCATTATCCCTTGCAAACCAATTTTGAGCCTATTTTACCCCTTTGTTCCTTTTATTTAGCACATCATTAACTCTAAGCGGAAAACAATAATGTCCTTAATTTAAATCCTTAGTTAGCTTAGACTAGTGAGAGTGCTTATGATTTAAGTGTGAAAAATTGGGTTTGGAAATATTTGGTTTGAGAATTGAGTATGTTAGAATTTTCTAAAAATGTGAAAGAAATATTTGGGACATGTTCATGCATTCAATAAATTAATCATATGCATTGAGAAAAACAAAAGAAAAAGAAAAAAAAAATATATATATATATATATATAAAGAGAGAAAAAGAAAAGAAAAAGTGCAAATAAGAGAAAGGGGACAAAATGCCCCAAAGTAAGTGGTGAAAGCAATGCATATGTACGGTACTTAGAATTAGAATGCATGAATAATGTGGAAAACATGGTTGATGGATAGTTAGAATTTGTATTGTGATTACATGGATTATCTAAAGTTAGGTGGAAAGTTTAAGTTAATTAAGGATTCAAATTTTAGTCCACTTGACCAAATACAATCCTACCTTGACCCTAACCCCATTACAACCCTTAAAAGACCTCTTGATTTGTGTATTTGTGCATTAAATTTATGTTGATTGTTAGATGAAGAGCAAGCCTTAGAAAGCAAGGTTAGTAGAGAATTGAGAGAATCGAACCTAAAAACACTTGAGTGATTAGAGTGTATACACTACCAGTGAGGGTTCGATGCTCAATCCCTTGTTCCCTGCTTTAATGAGCTATTTTCTTCTTGCAAGTCTATTTGTACTTCATTTTCATGATTTGAATTAGTGAAATCCAGTTCATATTCCCTCTTGAAAGATTTGATACTTTTAACTAAGTGGGTAGAAACATTTTGCATGTAGTTACATTCATAGGTTGCATTTCATACCATTCCTCTTCATCTTTATAGCTTCTCTTGAGCTTATCATGAGGACATGCTAGTGTTTAAGTGTGGGGAGGTTGATAAACCACTATTTCATGGTTTATCTTGTGCTCAATTGAGTGGTTTTTACCAACTCTTTACCCACTTATTCATACTATTTGCATGGTTTTATATTTCCTTCCTAATTATGTGTTTTGATTGAAAACATGCTTCTTTGATCTTATATTTGCTTATTATTAATCCTCTCTTATTACCATTAGATGCCTTGATATGTGTGTTAAGTGATTTCAGAGATTACAGGGCAGAAATAGCTCAGAGGGTAGAAAGGAAACATGCAATAGTGGAAGGAATACAAGAAGTTGAAGAAGTTGCTAAGCTGTCCAGCCTGACCTCTCTACACTCAAACGGCTATAACTTGAGCTACAAAAGTCCAAACAATGCGGTTCTAGTTGCGTTGGAAAGCTAATGTCCGGAGCTTTGATTTAATATATAATATGCCATAGTTTCTCTGACGCTAGGTGACGCGACCGTGTGCTCCATGCGGCCGCGTCGCAAGTGACAAAAATCAGCGAATCTGAATTCGCAACCAGCGAATTCTGGGCTGTTTCTGACCCAGTTTGCGGTCCAGAAAACACAGATTAGAGGCTATAAAGTGGAGAAATGCATCCATTCATAAGGAGGCTCTCATATTCACAATTTTAGGAGTAGATGTAGTTTTTAGAGAGAGAGGTTCTCTCCTCTCTCTTAGGATTAGGATTTAGGATTTCTCTTAGTTTTAGGAGTGACTCTCAATCCCAGGTTCTTTATTTTTATTTATTTTTATTTAATTTATGAACTCTTCCGTGTTACATATAATTTTCTTAATTAATGTTATTTGAGGTAATTCAGATTTAAGATTGCTTTGCTCTGTTTAAGATTGCTTTCAATTTAATTTAGATATTTTCTCCCTTTTGGCTTTGGTCAAGTGATTGGTAATACTTGAGTTATCAAACTCAGCAAGTGATTGAAATTGGCAGATTTTGCTTGAGCTAGGATTGCTCTAACACTAGTCTCTCCACAGGAGTTGACTAGGACTTGAGAATCAAGCTAATCAGTCCACTTAACCTTCCTTTGTTTAATAAAGGCTGACCAAGTGGGATTAAAACCCAATTCTCTTCACACTTGATAAGGATAACTAGGATAGGAATTCCAATTCTTATACCTTTCCAAGAGATTTTATTATTATTATTTTATTTTACTCGTCATATAACATATTCCCTCCTTACTTCCAAAACCCCAATTTACAAACTCATAACCAATAATAAGAACACCTCCCTGCAATTCCTTGAGAAGACGACCTGAGGTTTAAATACTCGGTTATCAATTTTAAAAAGGGGTTTGTTACTTGTGACAACCAAAACATTTGTATGAAAGGGCTTTTGAAGGTTTAGAAACTATACTTGCAACGAGGATTTATCCGCAAATTTCTAGACCACGCAAAAGTTCCTCTCATCAGCCACCCTTCCAAGGTCCCTACTAAACAATCTCTCAACCATTTTGAATATCAAATCCTTTTCAATAATCAAACCATTTTTAAATATCAAATAAATATCAATAATCAAATCGCTTCCTTTGAAACTAAGCCACGTTCTTTTTCAATAAAATTCTGCCTCTTTCCAAATCTTTTGCTCTTGAATCAAACCAATATTTTCTCAAACTCTTTTCAACGGTTTCAAATCCAAGTCACTCCGTAATATAAATGTATAACTCAAATTTTTAATACAAAATCCTTTTCTCAGTATGGGTAAGTGTGCAAACTAGGTCTTTTCCAACATAGAATTATTTCTCAAAATAAGCTTATAAATCGGATTTTCAAAACAAGATCACTTTTTCAAATGTTTTTATAAAAACTCGGACAAAACCTCCTCTTAAAATTTGTCTTCACCACCCTTACGAGCTCCCTCACTTATATAATTTCTCAAATCAACAACCCAACCAAGACATTGATATAATCAGAGTTTCCAGCATCAATCCCAGCCTCAATTCAAACTTAATTCATAAAGTTCAATTCATATGTCCAATTCAACAAGCAATACCAAATCTATCACCATTCACAACCACAACTCAACAAATATCATTATAACCAGCTAGTAATCAGAATTTTTCATCATTCCTAAACAATCAAGAAATCAACACATATTCACCAAATTTAGTCACAAATACAATTCTGTCATTCCAAATATCATAAATTATTTGCAAATACATACTAGACTTCCATGGCATTCATAAATTAAAATAGTTAATTTCAAAATAAAATTTCCTACCTCAACTCGTCGAAACTCAAAAGCTATACAGCGTATCAAAGACCCCCTTTATTTCTCAACCTGTAACAACGGCAACCATCAAACACCACATGCAAGAACCGAAGCATAACCCTATCGCAATAACGCCACAGAATACTCAGCCACAAATAACAGAAATTGATATATCAAGGGTTTTGGAACAAAATACTTACTATAACAAAAGGAACCAACAACAGAGTGGCGGTAGAAAGCTTCGACGGTGACCGAGCAGTGACGAATGGCGGCGCACAACCCCGAACGGCAATGGCGACAGCAGCAAGGAGCACGGCGGCACAAGTTTCATCCATTCTTCTCTGATTTGACGGCGTCGAACTCCATGGCAGTGACAGGGCTTCGATGACAACAGCTTGGCGGCGAGACCTCCCTCCCACGACGGCGGTCTAGCTCCAACAATGACAGTGCATGCGGAATGGCATTCCTCTCCATTCCCCTCCATCACGTTCCTTTCTTCCACGATCCTTCTCTCTTACTGGCGCTCAAGGACAATGGCAAGGGTGACCTCAACGGCGGCGGTTGTAGCTCGCGGCGACAGATCTGGAGCCAATGGGAGTCACGGCGGGGCTAAATGGAAGCACGAACGGTGGCTCAACAATGGTGAGGAACGGCGACGGAGTGACGACACTGCTTCCACTTCTTCCCTGCAAACTCGTCTCTCCTTCTCCTCTGTTCGCGGTTCACGGTGGCGACACAGGTGATGGGTTCGGCGGCAGTGCTTCGGCGGCTAGGCATGGTGGCAGCAGCTCCCTCTAGCTCTCTCTCTCTCTCTCTCTCTCTGATCGCAACCTTCTTTCTCTCGTCTCCCTTAATCCATCTATGTGTTTGTGTGGGTTTGTTTGTGTGCTGTATGTGTGTATTTGGGAAGGATGAGAGAGGTGAGATGGTTAGATTAGGGTGATTTAGGACAAAATTAGGGTTTTGAGTATGAAATTGGGGATTTTGGGTAATTTATTAATTTTAATAAAATTAAAAGGTAATATAGTAATTGAAAACTACTTTTGAATCTAATAATAATATCTATAAAAGTATCATTTAATCATAAATTTACAAATTATTTTCAACTCAATACTCTAATTCAATATTTGGAGATAATCAAATTAATTTTCTTTAAATTATAAAATAGAGCTAAAAATATAATTATTCAAATTAAAGCATATAAAATTCTTATTATCATTCAATTACTAAAACTTTAATTCACATATAAGAAATTGCTTAATTGATATATAAAATCTCTTTAAAATATAATCTCAATTAAATATAATAAATTATAAATAAATTTCTTATTTAATATTTTTAAAATACGGGGTCTTACAAAATTCGTATAATCATGCATTATTTATTAAATGTTAATTGTAATATAATTGTAATATAATTATAATAAAGATTTTTTTCTAAAATAAATTTAGAAGAGAGAATAATACTTTTATTTTGGAGGAAAAATAAATTCATGAGGAATAGACACCTCACTTTCATTAGTTGGGAGAAAACCCAGTTTTAGTATATTAAGTAGATTTTTGTAGTATTAATTTTATATTTAATATTAAAACATGACAATTTGCTATGTTATTTTACTATTAATGTATGTAGTGTTGCATTATAAAATATAAAAATTGAAGTGATTATTATATAGCTTAGATGGATTGGACTAAATATAAAAATATAAAATAAAATTATATTATTAAATTTTAGTAATTTTAATTAGTTAAAAATATAAAATAAGATAGAAGTGACTATTCATAATTGAATAGTTTTGGTTGATTAGACTAAAAAAATTAAAAATACTCTAAATAAAAAGCCAAATTAACTTTAATATTAAATTCATTAATACGATTTTAATTGTATATAATAGTTAGAAAATAGATTAGTAAAAGCAAATGGAAGGATGACTTAAATTAGTATTCGATAAAATATTCATTTAGAATAGTTAAAAAAAGTAAAAGTATGATATTATTAAAAATAATACATTTTTATGTTTAAAAAATTACATTTAAATAAAATATTTTTAAATATAAAATCTAGAGTAACATAGCTTCATGAACATTAATAATTAATCAATTATGAACTAACATAAAATTATAATACAATTTATTTATGAAAAAATAAATAACAATTAATATTAATAAATATAAAAATCTTCCAAACACTTTGATTAAAAGTATGAGTGGTTAATTATTATTTATTATTAATAATATTTTGTTCATAACAAAAAAGTAAAAACATAATTATTCAGATTTAGATTTTAGAAAAATTAACGTTATAAGTAACAAATGATCTATTTTATCATGCATATTATAAATTAATGAATTAAACTAACTGATATAATGAATTATAATTAATTAATTCGTAGAAATTATAATAAATTATATGATATTTAAAAAGAAAATAAAATGAATAAGAAGAAAATAAAAAGAAATAGAAGAGATAAAAGACTACAATAAAATAAATTGAGTGTGAGAGGTTTTTTTTTTTTTGTAAATTTCATATCACATCCGTTTCAATAATAATAAATAAAAATACGTCAACTTGATATCTAAGATAAAATGACGAAATAAAATCATAATACAGTTTTAAAGTAAAGGCTTAAATTAGACCATAATATCATTGCACAACACAAATTGAAAGTAATTTCACACTACAATATACCACACAAACAGGTAAATGACTTAAGTTTAAATACGGAATTTTTTTATGCATACATGATAACACCATGGTTTATAAATGTTTCATGGATAACATATCATATATTCCTTTGAATGATGAGCACGGGAGTTAGAGAGTGCGTGGCGGTTTGTGTCCACGATAGTTGCCTTCTTGCGACAATGCCTCATAGGAAGAAAAAGATTGTTGTAAAAGCTACCCAAATGATATCTTCTTCTAGCATATATGGTCTTTTATAGTCGTAAAATAAAAATGGAAGGAATAAAATTTTGTATTTTTATGTTAGGAATAGAATTTGATATTTATCCTAATAAAATTAAATAACTGATTAGTTATAATTCATGTATTTAAATAAATAAAATAATTTAAATAAAAATATTTTTAAGAATTAATCAAATCAATTAGTTGATACAAATAATTAGTATAATTGATTTTATTTAAATTATTCAATTCAAAAAAATAAATTAAGAAATAATTGATTGAATTAATTAGTTGATATAATTAATTTATTATAATTGATTGGATTTAATGAATTAAAAAAATAAATAGGAAAACATAGGAGACAATAATTTTTTAACTAAATTAATCTGTGTTTATGGTATTTAATCAGTATAAGTAACAAATCATCTATGTTATTATGTACCTTATAAATTAATGAATTAACATAATTGATATAATAAATTACAATTAATTGATTGATATAAATTATAATAAATCATATGATATTTAAATATCTAATCAAATCAATTGATTGATATAATTAACTTACTGTAATAAATTGTATTCAATGAGTTATAAAAAATAAATTACGAAACACACTCGGAAGTATGCCACATCAGCTCTATCATTAAGTGCAGAAATCTAATTTTTATATAATAGAAATATATATATATTCTTATATATGTTATAGAAATATGATTTGATTCTATTAACTTGCCAAATTTTTTTAATTTGTCACATATATTCAGTATGGAATTATAATTTTTCTAAAATAAATTTAGAAGAGAGAATAGTGCTTTCATTTTGGAGAAAAAATGAATTCATGAAGAATTGACACCTCACTTTCATTAGTTGATAATGTATTAAATATTGATTTTATATAATTGTAATAAAGATATTTTCCTAAATTAGTATAATCATGCATTATTCATTAAATGCTAATTGTAATATAATTGTAATATAATTATAATAAAGATATTTTTCTAAAATAAATTTAGAAGAGAGAATAGTGCTTCCATTTTGGAGGAAAAATGAATTTATGAGGAGTTGACACCTCACTATCATTAGTTAGGGAAAAATTCAATTTTAGTATATTAAGTAGAAGTAGATTATTATTATTATTATTATCAATATAATTAAAATGATTAAACATATTTTCAATTGATAATTGATAAGTAGTTTAATAATGCATTAAATATTGATTTTATATAAATATAATAAAGATATTTTCCTAAATTAGTATAATTATGCATTATTCATTAAATGCATTTATTTTAGAGGAAAAATGGATTCACGAGGAATTGACACCTCACTTTTATTAGTTGGAAAAAAAAACTTAGTTTTAGTATATTAAGTAGATCTTTGGAAAAATCTTGTTAATCTTTGTATAAATTATGTTGAAATATTGCTAAATTAGGATTAGCTGAAAACCTTGTTAATATTTATTAAAATTATGTTGAATTTTTTCTTAAAATTATTAGGCTCTTGACACGCAAGCTTTGCTAGCACTTGACCTCCCTAAGGTCACCTTCCAATCGCAACTTCAATTCTTTGTTTATAATAATATCTCTTTACTTTGCATAAAAAAACTCAAGAATATTTAACTGCAAAAAAAAAAAAACTAACATATTTATTATAATATCAATAAAGTATTTCAATAGTCACTCAAAAAAGTAAAGTATTTGGCTAATAATTAATACTGCATAGTAACATAAATAACACATATACTGAAAAATAAACTATCACATATATCCTAATTTCTATTTCCCGCCATGTCCATTCAAAGAATTCATCCGTACAGCGATGTCTGGTGGCAGCTCCACACCTTGCTATTGGACTACATAACTCAGCACACTCTCTATGCCTGTCTCTTCATTTTCTCAGCTGCTATTTCATCCTCCATTACCTTCCTTTTCAATTTTTCTGCTGCTATTTCATCCTCCACTGCCTTCCTTCTCAATTTCTCGGCCGTCACCTCCGCTTGTAGTTCAAACAGCATCCTTTGGGCCTCTTCTATTTGAGCTCTATCCACCGGCGGCTGCAAACTCGGACAAAAGAGTTGACTTGGAGTCGGCCCGAAACCTATGCCACACACTCTACCTGAGCGCTCTTTACCGAGAGCCTGGGCAAGAGAATCATTTTCAGACAATATTCTCGTAGTTTCATCTAGCTGCTTAATTTCAGATATTTTTTCCTGCAGACATAAATAACCATACACAATGACACTAGGAATATAGCATATTCAAGACATTTTAATAATTAAACCTAACATGTTACAACATAAATGAATAATTGTACTTACAGCAATCCTCTGCGCTTCTTCGTGTATGTAGGTGCCATCACATCATTTGTTCTTTAGGATCCATATTTCTCCCCTACCAACACTCCTCCCTTGTTTTTGTGTCTGTGACAATACAGTTTATACTATAGGTTTCACTTATTTAATTTTCTCCAATAATTTTTTCTTGTTCTACTCTATAAATAAATCCAAACTACATACCAACCAATTTATTTTACCTCAATCGGTTAAGTATCTAATGATTGCTCCATTTAATTTTCAAGGATTGAGTATTGATTATCCTTAAATAGTAAATTTATTTTAATAGCTCCAGCATTTGTTTTTTGGAAATCAACATCACTTGTCAATTCCTTATAAATCAAAACTGAATGGATCTCAAGCAAGTTGCTAGGGGATGGCTGGATTTTATTGGGCGCTCTATCCTCTCCACTAGCAACCACTCTGACGTCACAGTGAGGCGGGCTGTGATGATCCATTGTATCATGCCTGGCAATGAGGTGGAAGTTCATCAAATAATCCGTTGTGAGATGTACAAAATCGCAGCCAAGACCTCAACTCAATCCAAGCTGGCGTTTCAACACCTCATCTCTTGCTTGTGTGACGAGGCAAGAATCATGATTGATAGAGATACATTCATTGCAACAGATGACCGAATCACCAAGGAGAGCATGGAACACACCTGGGAACCGGCGCAAGTCAGAACTCAGCGACCAGTTTCCCCCTACAAGAGGAAGACGCCTGAGCAGCTTAAAGAACAGAGCATCCCTCCAATTGAATATTGGACCCAACTGGCAGCATCCATTGAACAGTTGAGATCCATAGTGGACCAACTAAAAGAGGAGAAAAAGACCAGTCCCGGATGCTTCACAAGTTGTCCAAAGTGCAGGAGAGCCAAGGTCAAGAATTAAAGGAGTTGAAGCGCCAGAGACTCTTAGAAGAGGAAGACGTTCACCATGAGTGAGGTGGTTGAGTTCTATCTCTCCTATTCTATTCCTATTTCTAGTACTTTACTTTCTATTTTTCAATTCTAGGCTACATGATCACCATTAGGATTTTTCACTTTCTAGTTTAGTAGTTAATTTCAATTCTCGTTGATTAAATTATGAGATGTTTCGCATATCCCTCATTGAACTTAAATAAAATTTTAATTAAGAAGCATTAAAATATTAAAGGTCTTGAGTTATTGCCAGCCGTTCTACTTATGCCAAAGTGGTGGCCTTATCTTTATTTTTTGAATGCATGAATTAACTGTGTATAATTGAGATTAAAGTTGAGAATGTTAGCTCTTGAAGAACAGTGAATTTAGAGAAATATTATTGATTCTTTGAAAAGTATAAAAAATTGATTCTTGAAGCAAAAGAGACAGCAAAAAAAAAAAAAAAAATCAAAAGCACAAGGGTCCAAGGCTTTAAGTATCAATGGTTAGGAGGGTCGAAATTCGTGTAAAAAGCTCAAATGAGTTGCTATCCCTAACTATATGCTTGTGGTGTGAAGGTGTCAAGAAAATCTTGAGACTAAGTATTTAAAGTCTTGATCCAATGTTATAAAGAGTATGCTTAAGAACTCTGAGTACCACTGTCTGGGAATTTAAGCAAAGCTAAATTCGAATCCAAAGGATTTTCTTAGTTAAGTGCTTGTGGCGTTTATGTATCCAGTGATAATATTTGAAAACAAAACGCTTAGAGTCACGGCTAGGCTCAAAGGTGCAAAGCACCAAAAAGAAGTTGTGTTCATGAATCAAGTAAAACTAAAAGAAGAGAATCAATAATATCATCCGGGTTTTCGTTCCAAAGGATGCCAATGTTCTGACCTTCAAAGGAAAGTGAGATGCCAAAGCTATTCAGAAGTAAGGAGCTAATAGCCCCATTCAGTAATTGGAACTGAGCTTCGTTGACAACTCTAAAACCTTATGTATTTTTCGCTTCTTTAGTCCTTACTTGTTTTTGGTTGTTTGATCACAAGCAAGAGTTTAATTTTGGTGTTGCGATAGGTAGATATCTTATACAATTTTTCATTGCATTTTCTTAGCATTTTATTTCTATTTTATTTCTATTTTATTATGTTTTAGTGCAAAAATTCCTATTTAGATGCTACTTTAAGTTTTTTGTGTTTTTCCTATGATTTTAGGGAAATTTTAGGCGAAATTGCCAAAATTGGCAAAGTCTTGTTCAGAGATGAAGAAAGGATAGCAGATGCTGTCAAATCCTGACCTTTGTGCATTCCAACAAGTATATCTTTAGCTACAGAGGTTTGATCGCCAAGGATTTATACCGATCTAGAATTTCTCAAATTGATTTCGTAATAGTATAGTCCAAACCGATAATCAACCCTCGGATCAAATTTTAAGGAATTGGTTGTCACAAGTTCAACCCCAATAAAAGTAACCGAAGTATTCAAACCTCGGGTCGTCTCACAAGGAATAGGCAAACATGTGCTTTAACATTGGTTAGAATTCTGGGTTGCAAGTCATGAGCAAGAAATTAAACTAAGAGACTTAACAAGCAAGAAATCTTAAAGTGCAAGAAACTAATTCAAGTAACTAAAGCATGGTATGAGCAATTCCAAACTAATAAGAGAACATCCAATATAATTCTACTCTAAACTAAACAAGTAACTATAACTAAGACAAAGCAATTGGAATATTTTTGGGTTTCAAATATGATTAATAAAGGCAAATCTTGGCTAGGCATAGGAATTGGGATCACTATCCTTGTCTAATAACCATATTTTGACAATTACGAGGAACCAAACTCATTAAGTTTACTTCTATACTTGAAGTATATTAAATGGCTTGGTCAACATCAATCCATAAGGTCCAACCTAGCTACCAATTAACTTAGTAGTAGGCTCGTGTCAATGGTTATCAAATTGACCACTAAGGGTTCTCAAATCATCAAATCCATTAGACCCAATGACTCAAGTTTACCCAATTTCCTTAGCCTAGGCCAAGAGTAAAGAAAACTACTCCATAATCAAAGGAAACATTTCATCAAACACATGGTAAGCATTACTAAAAGACATATTCAAAATGCAATTAAATTGAAATTAAAGGATACCCACTAACAATTATCAATGGAAAATCACTCAAACAACACAATTAATCATGGAAATCATCAATATAACATTAACAATTCAAAATCCATAAGATTCACAAAATGGGTAGAAAATGACAATTGACAAGAAAACATAATCTAACACGAGATCTAACGAAATTATACTAAGGAATTCAAATTAAGTAATCAAAACTAGAAATCAACAAGATCCAATTCAGAATTCAATAAGAGAAGATCAAATCAAACTAGATCTAGAGAGGAACAAGGGTTTCTCCCTCTAGAAGAATAAAAAACCAAAAACTAACTAAAATTGTGTCTAAGTGTGTAATGAATGATCTCCCTTTTCTCCCTAGAATTCTTGGGTCTTTTCCATGCAAAACCAGCTTGAATTTGGACCTGTTGAGCCTCAGAAATCGCCAGGCACGATTTCTTTTAATGAGGTCACATGCAGCTTGTCACGCATACGCGTCATGCATGCGTGCGCATCGATTGAATTTCGCGATCCACGCGTGCACGTTCAGCACGCGTGCGCGTCGATGGAGATTTCGCTAATCCACGCGGATGTGCCAATCTTCGTACGCCATTCCCAACTTTCCGCACCCACGCGTGCGCGTGAGGTGTACGTGCGCGTCGAAGCTAAATTTCCCAAAATTCAATTCTTCATGTTCCTTCCACTTGTGCATGTTTTCTTTCTCTCTTCTAGGCTATTCTTGCCCTATAAACCCTGGAATCACTCAACAAACACATCACGGCATCAAATGGTAATAAAAGAGGATCAATATATGGCAATTTTAAGGCAAAAGAAGCATGTTTTCCATTATAAAGCAATATTAGGAAGAGAACACAAAACCATGCAATTCTTGTGAATAAGTGCGGAAAATATTGACAAAACCCCTCAAATTCTACACAATATAAACCACAAAATTAGAGTTTATCAAACCTCTCCACACTTAAACCAAGCATGTCCTCATGCTAAAAATAAAAATACCAAAAACCATGGGAAGAAAGGGTTCATGAAGTGCAGATCACCTAGAAGAATGCATGCAACTAATGTAAAGGCATCTACCTACTTGGTTAAGGGTAAATCTATCCTCCAAGAACACATATGAGCATATAGGGTGAAAATGACATGTAGTCCATAAATCCTACCAATTTGAACATCAATATGAAGTGCATATAACTTGCTAGATGAATGCTTGTGAAAGCCGGGAACAAGGGTTTGAGCATCGAACCCTCACCGGAAGTGTATCCGCTCTATTCGCTCAAGTGTATAGGGTTCGTCACTCAATCCTCTCCTAATCATGCTTTCCAAGATTTGTCTTTCATCTAATAATCAACAATTACTCAATGCATGCATACAAGTATCATGAGGTCTTATTCGTGGGTTGTAATGGGGCTAGGGTAAAGGTAGGGATGTATATGGTCAAGTGAGCTTGAAATTTGAATCCTTGATTAACCTAAGATCTCACCAAACACATAAAACAATCTATACAATTCTAATACAATACCTAGCTACCCATGGGTTTTACTTTTTCACATACTCATGTATTCTTTTTAATTCACAACCCATATGCATTGTTATTATTACTTTACCTTGGGGCATTTTTGTCTCCTTTTTATTGCTTTCCTTTTTTTCCCATATTTTTGTTTCTTCTATTTTTCTATTTCTTTTTCTTGCATTCTTTTTCCTTCATTCTCATATATACACAATTTTTTTCTTTGTTTGTCCCCTTTTTTGGGGTTTCATGTACAAAAGTGTCAATGCATATGGTTCAATCATTCAATACATGAGTATGTTCCCAATTCCCAGAATTTTCGATTAAAACTACAAGGACACACCTTACATCTACCCAAGTTTCCAAGTACACCCTCCCATTTGAATGATACACACCCTTACTCACCTAAGCTAATCAAGGACCCAAATCCAGGGACATTCATTATTTTTCACTTAGGGGTGTTGATGTGCTCTATTTAAGAACAAAAAGGGTTTATCATGGGCTCAAAATTGGTTAGCAATAGTAGATAAAAAGGTTAAGGCCGTTTGGGAAAAGTGACTATTAAAATGATAGCCTCAATCATGTAAATGCATTCATACACAAAGTAATGGATATATAGAATCAGACAAAGCAAGGATTGCAATCATAGAGAGAGAATAATGCACACAATAATGGGAAATAAGTGGTTAGAAGATATAACCACACAATAAGGCTCAAAACTCACATGCTTGCGTTCTTAGCTCAAACACTATGTTCCAAAACACATTCTTCAAGCAAGTTTATCGTGAAAATTTTTTCAAAATTGGTAGGGTGCCCTGAAAATATAATTTCTTGAAAAAGAAACCATCACCCTAACCAAGTAGTCCTAACAAAAAAGACTACTAAACATGCAAGGTGTCCTAATTAACAAAACAAAAGAGAAATAAAGTCTATGGATGTTTGAAAAGAGGAGATTATTACCCATGGAGATCAGTCGAACGACCTCCCCACACTTAAGAATTAGCACGGTCCTCCGTGCTACTAGCAAGGCGCAAGTGGTGGTCGGGTTTGGAACTTCCACTATCCCGTTCGTGAGTGCTTTCTTCACTTAAGTACGAGGTGGATGTGGAGATCTCCGGTTCTTCCACAGAAGGAGTCACACAACTCAAAAGCTTCTTGATGTAAGCATACCAGTGTTGGTTCCGCCGTTCATATCTATCTATCTTCTTGTGGAGGTCTTCAAGCCTTTAATAGGAAGATCCTTGTGATGTAGAAGAAGTGGTAGGAAGAACCGAGGGGATAACTATCTCAAGGGTTTTGTGTTCCACCGGAGGCTTGAGATATTTTCCGGTTGGGACTACGTCGCCCTCGACCGGAATCATCGCTCTCCGATCCTTAGTCTCCCGTGGAACACCAGCAGTAGCCACTAACTCCGTCACCAAGGCTGGGAAAGGTAGGTTACCCTTGGCATGAACACGACCCATGGCTTGGTGGATGAGGCAATCAAAGTTGACCGGCCGCTCTGTGAGTATACACCAAACTAGCAAGGCAAGGTCCGCGATGATCACGGTCTCATGAGTGCTGGAAAACACATAATAAGACAAGATTTGGGTCCATGCTCGAGCCTCTATAGGCAGAAAACACGCAAGAATTCCCTTGGGTCGGGACCTGAGGTGTCCTTGAGTCCAAAATGCATCCGGTTCGGCAATAACCCAGCAGACAGCATCCCAATCAAAAACATCATCAAAGTCATCGCGTTGTCGGAGGGCCTCTTGGTAACCATCTATCTCATCCGGGACGGGTGGGACTCGGAGTACTTCTTGAATAGCTTTCTCGGAAACTAGAACTTTCTTCTGGCGCATGAAGACAGTCTGAAGAGAAGGTGAGAAGTAATTGGTGTAGAACTCTATCACCCACGAGAGATTAGCTTCTTGTGGTTTCCTCATGAGAAATCCACATCCCCGTCGCTCAATGCGAGGTATGATAAACTGAACTACATGACCCTGAGGGTTGAGAAGGGGTTCAGAATGATAATTCCGTGCAATCACGATGGGGAACATTAGCTCGCAATAGCGATTGGAAAACCTAGTAGAATCTCTCGCTGGGTTGTCCTTCTCTTGGTCATCAATCTTAATGATGCTTCACGCTTTATTGCGGAGAGGGTTAGCATTGAGCGCGTGATGCACTTTGGTGGTGGCTTTTTGAGGTGCGCTTTTGGGAAGCGGCTTCTTCTGTGCTTTTTCCTTGTCCTTTTTGATGGCCATCTGAAAAAGGTGAGGAAAAAGAAGATATTAAACTCAAAGAGACTACACTTGAATTACAACATGCTAGTGAGAAAAAATATGCCACAAAAGAAAAGGTATCATGCAAACATGACAGCTGTAACATGCAAGCAAGACAACCAATGAAAATAGAGCAATGCACTAGCATGGGATGCAAGAGTGAAAAAGGCATGCAAATAGGGCATGAGAAGAATAAACTCAAGCATCGCTAACAACCCCAAATGACATATGCAAGGAAGATAAAAGCCCAAAGAATTCAAATACCCAATCTAGCTCCAAGACATTAAGGCACACAAAAGGAATAAAGTGGAGTTGGAGAGGGGTGAAATTCAATTCTTGCAATATGATCCAAAGAAGCAAGTCATGGGTATACACCTATGAGTGGTAAAATGAAGTGCAAAGAGGGCAATGCACAGTGAGAAGGCAAGCGTATTGATAGAAGAGCACCAATATGGAAGCATAGTGTCAAAATTGGCTAAAAATATAATAGGTGCAATTCAACAAACACTTGGTGTGCAACATGCAAATCATAAGCACAATGAGTAAATGCAAAGGTGCAATACCCCAAATTGAGATACCCAACACCAAACAACATCACATAATCACAATGGAATCACAAGATAACAAATCAACCCATCAAAGCAAGAGGTGATAACAAAATTCATCATCTATAGAAAATAGCAAAGTAAAAAGAGAAAGCAAATAAACAAGAGAGAATTTAATAAAATACAACTAAGAAAATTAAGAGAAAATAAAGACATGTAGTTAATAAAGAAAGACATAAAGCAAAAACAAAGAGAATGGTAAAGGATATAACCTTGGGAGGAGTAGAGAAGATGAGGTGCAAGTAAGAGAAAGGAAAAGAGGGAAAAGAGAGAAAAGAGGAGAGAGAAAATAGGACCGCCGGAAGTGGTGGTCGTCGGTGGTGGTGGGCGAGATAAATGATGAAGAGGGAAGAAGAAAGTAGAAGAAGAAGAAGAAAGGGAGGAAGAAGGCAGGGAGGGAAAAATGGTTTGAAACAGGCGCGCTAGTTCATTATCTGCATCGCAAGATCGACGCGCGAGCGCACACCATGCGTACGCGTGGAATGAAGGAAAGGAGAGAGACGTGCGAGCGCCACCCACGCGTACGCATCGGTAGGGAAGCAGGCGAGGAACGCGTACGCGTCACAGTGTGCACAAGCGTGGAATGACTGCGAGTTTCGCGCAGTGCTTGCGCAAGTCTCGGGTGCCAAGTACTGAGGGTATGCGTGCTGGGCGACCCATGCGTACGCGTCATGTGTGCGCACGCATGGAATGGACGATGGCAAAACGACACGTGAGCGCCAAGTGCACGCACACGTGATGAGGGGTTGCGCGTTGGGCGCAATGCTTGCACAATGCTCGCGCAATTCTCGGGTCGAATGTACCAAGAATGGCACGCAGACCAACCGACGCGTACATGTCATGTGCGCATACGCGTGGACAGGGTTGCGGGCAAGGGACGCGTGGGAGTGCTTCACGCATACGCGTGAGTAGGTCCCTACGCGTTTCACGCATTGATTCCGCATTGGGCGCGCAACTCTCGGGTCAGATGCCCAAGCTTGCAAAAATGCAAGGGACGCGCGCGCGTCCTGCACGCTTACGCGTGCATCCCCCCTCCTCTTTTTTTTAACACAACATAGAGAGAGCTATTCTAACACATTCTTGGCAGGTATTTAAGCTAGATAGTCAAGAAAACACTCAAAAATTCATGGAATATTCAAAACAAAGAATTTTCTCTAACTTCAACAATTCATCCATACTAAGAGTAATGAAACCTATATGAATATCCTAACAATTCAACAAAATCAACAAAGCTAGCATTACTAAGCACTCAACAACACCAAGAATCACAAAATTCACAAGAATCTAAAGCTAGAAGCAAGAAGGTATACACAAAGAAGATCTTACCACGGTGGGGTGTCTCCCACCAAGCACTTTTCTTTAACGTCCTTAAGTTGGACGGTCAGTCACTTAAGCTTCTCTTCCTCTAGGTGCATCCGTAAGCAGGAACACCTCTAGCTCTTTTGGAGACTTGTAGCCATGGTACTTCTTCACTCTATGTCCATTCACCTTGAAAGTTGCCTCGCTTCTAGGGTCAAACAATTCCACCACTCCATAGGCTTTACCTCCTTCACCTTGAAGGGTCCTTCCCATCTAGAATGGAGCTTGCCAGACATGAATCTAAGCCTCGAGTTATATAGGAAAACCTCACCACCTTCTTGAAAATCCTTCTTCCGGATATGGTGGTCATGAAATGCCTTAGTCTTTTCCTTGTCGATCCGGGCATTCTCATATGATTCGTTCCTAAGACACTCAAGCTCCTCTAGTTGCAACTTTTTGGCTACACCCACCTTGGTGAAATCCATATTACACTGCTTTACTGCCCAATAAGCTTTATGCTCAATTTCCACCGGAAGGTGGCATGCCTTACCATAGACAATCCGGAAGGGACTCATTTCCAACGGAGTCTTGTAGGCAGTCCTATACGCCCATAGTGCATTTCCCAACCAGAAGCTACAATCCTTCATTTGTGGATTCACCACTTTTTCCAAAATTCACTTAATCTCCCGGTTAGACACCTCTGCTTGTCCGTTGGTTGGGGGTGATAAGCAGTTGCAATCTTATGCAATACCCCAGAGCGCTTGAGCAGTGCCTCTACTTTTCTGTTGCAAAAGTGGGAACCTTGGTCGCTCACGATTGCTCGTGGCAACCCATAGCGGCATACAATGTTATTTCTAATGAAAGAAATCACGGTATTAGCATCATCAATACCGTATTTCCCGACTTCTGACATTGGTGACACGACACACAGAATCGATTAGCATCCTTGAATAAGGTTGGCCACCAGAATCCACATTCCAACACCTTTTTAGCTGTCCGTTGTGAGCCAAAGTGGCCGCCACACTCGGACGAATGGCAAGCTTCAAGAATGGGTTGGATTTCAGATTCTGGGACACATCTTCGAATTACTTGGTCCACTCCCCTCTTCCACAAGTGAGGGTCATCCCAAATGTAGTATTTGGAATCACTCCTCAACTTGTCCCTTTGGTGTTTAGAAAAGTTAGGAGGAAACATCTTAGCAACCAAGTAGTTCGCCATTGGTGCAAACTAAGGAAGGCTATCCGACACAGCATGCAAACTATCCAATGGGAATGAGTCATTGATCGGAAATGGGTCATATTTCAGATTCTCAAGGCGACTCAAATGATCCGCAACCAAATTTTGAGACCCACTTCGATCCCTAATCTCAATTTCGAACTCTTGCAAGAGCAAGATCCAACGTATGAGCCTAGGTTTCGACTCATTCTTTGTCAATAGGTACTTTAAAGCTGCATGATCCGTGTATACCACTATCTTGGACCATAGCAAATAAGATCTGAATTTATCTAAAGCATGAACAATAGCTAGGAGTTCCTTTTCTGTAGTGGTATAGTTGGATTGTGCCGCATCCAATGTTTTTGAAGAATAAGCAATGACATCAGGGAGTTTACCATCGCGCTGTGCAAGCACAGCACCTACAGCATGGTTTGACATATTGCAAATTATCTTGAATGGCTGCGTCTAGTTGGGGCCTCCCACAATCGGTGCCGTGGTAAGAACTCTCCTTAATTCCTCAAACGCACTCACACATGCACTATCAAACTCAAAGTCCACATCCTTTTGGAGCAGGCATGACAATAGCAAAGCAATCTTGCTGAAATCCTTGAAAAAGCGCCTGTAAAATCTTGCATACCCCAAAAAGGAACGAACCTCCCTCACAGATGAGAGGTGAGGTAAATTGGTGATAACATCGACCTTGGCCGGGTCTACAGAAATACCTTCATTAAATACTATATGTCCTAACACTATACCTTGTCTTACCATGAAGTGACATTTTTCAAAATTCAAGACAAGGTTAGTATCAACACATCTAGCTAAGACTTTGGCCAAGTTCTCTAAGCAACTATCAAATGAAGTTCCATAAACACTGAAGTCATCCATAAAGACTTCCAGACAACTCTCCATCAGATCGAAAAAGACACTGGTCATACACTGCTGAAAAGTAGCAGGTGCATTGCATAGCCCAAATGGCATCCTTTTGTAAGCAAAGGTGCCAAAGGGACAAGTGAATGTGGTCTTTTTCTGATCCTCAGGAGCAACATGAATCTAGAAGTAACCAGTAATTTCATCAAGAAACGGCAAAGGGTAGTGGTCCTTCCTTGTAGTGGCGTTCAACCTTCTATAATTGATGCACACTCGCCAAGCGTTTTGCACTCTCTTGGTGACCACTTCACCATAATTTTTTTAACCGCAGTGATGCCCGATTTCTTGGGAACAACCTGGACTGGGCTCACCCACTCACTGTCAGAAATCGGATATATGATAACCGCATCAAGTAGGCTAGCGACCTCCTTCTTCACCACATCAAGGATGGTGGGATTGAGCCTTCTTTGCGGTTGCCTAACCGGCCGAGATCCCTATTGGAGAAAGATACAATGCATGCACTTGCGGGGGTCAATCCCCACAATATCGGCCAGGCTCCAACCAATTGCTATCTTGTACTTCCTTAGAACATCTAGGAGATTTCCTTCTTCTTCACTAGAAAGCTCACTAGCAATAATGACCGAAAATCTTTGGTTGTCATCTAAGAAAGCATACTTCAAATGAGATGGAAGAGACTTCAGTTCACTCTTTGCCTCAAGTTGAGGTTCCTTTTTGTTCCGAGGGTTACCTGAAATTGTAGGTCGATCTCGGACGAGATCTTGAGTATTGGTCAGAGCTGACGCGTCCGGCTGGTGAATGGTGACCGAAACTGTCGTATCCGACTTGTAGGACTGGCTATGTTGCTGATCCTTCATCACCGGAGGGTGGTGGTACCTGCAAGGGACTCCGATGCTTAAGTTAGCAAGGGTATTAAGCAGGTTTTTAGTAGAATCAGAGTATGAGTTATACCTGGGTGCTCCAGTTTATTTATAATGGTTGTAGAGTGATCTTTCTGAGGATAAGATAGTTATCTTATCTTATCTTATCTTATCTTTGAGTGAAGTCATTTTATCTTCAAGGGAACCGCCCTTATCTCTACAGGCTTGGACTGCCTTTGGATTTGGGTCGTGTTCCTCTGTTTGGGCCCTTTTTGGGCTTTCTTGGCGATTTGGCTGACCTCTTTAAGAAGAGGTCGGATAGCCCTGACCTGAAGAGGTCGGTTGACTTTGTCGTTTAAACATCTCGGGTTGGACAGTTCGACCCAGGGTATGAACAGTGCCCCTGCTCGAGCGTGGTCTTCCCTTTGAGGTCGAGTCCTTAGTTTTAGGACTTCGATCCTTCTCTGGAGAAGCCGAACTCGAGCATTTGTCGACTTCTTTTGTGTAGAGACCCCTTCTGAATACAGAGCGTTTCTTCTTCTTCTTTGATTTCGAAAACAGGTGTTCCCTGTCTTGGGAGCGTGCAAGGGTTTTTAATGCCCCATTAATCGTTCCGTTTCTTTGTCTCCCGCTTTCTCGTTTTATTTTTTAATTGCATCAAAACTTTCTCTTTTCTGTTTCTCTTCACTGTTGCTCACTGTAACTTCCCCCTTTTTCTCTCTTATTCTTCCATTTCGTTTGTGCTTCCCTGTTCCTTTGGGATTTTCATTTTCGCGTCTTTACGCTTCTTTCTGTGACACCATTGGTAATTGTTGGTGCTTTCTTTGCTCGAAGGCAATTCCGGATTCCGCCTCTCCATCTTCAATTTCTTTGGAGCTTTCTCTTTTTTCAGGTTTGGCTCTTCTTTTCGTTTCTTTACTTCTTTCTTCGTTCTTCCCTTGTGCTTGCATTGTTCTTATTTCTTGGTAGGGTTTTGATTTTTCTTGAGTGTATGTTGGAAAGCTTGAACCTTTTTGTATTCTTATGCTTGTGGGTCACTGTGATGTATTTTTTCTGGCTTTCTTTCGCTCTTATGTATACTCTTGCCATTTTTTCTGATGGTTGAGGCTTTTTAGGGCTTTGCATGTTGTTGCCTGTTTCTGCATTTTCTGATTTTGTAGCTTTTTGGGACAATGGCTTGTTTGATTCTGAAGAAAGGTTGCGTCTTTGATGATTTTCGCTTGACATGTTTTTGTTGCTTGGTAGTTCCTTTTGCTGATACACTGAAACTGTAGTTTGAGGGGTGGTTATTGATGACTTATTTGGTTTGTAATTTTCTTCTCAGAGTGTTGATTGAAAAAAGGTTTTTCTTGATGATTTCCTTAAGTCCTTGCTCTATTATTGCCTCCAAAGGATGCCCTTGGACCAGTGGGTTATGTCTTGGGTTTTCCTTTTGTCATGTGTGCCCTAGATCGAGTTATATCTATTTTGTCTGAGCTGCTTTCTTTGTTGTGCCCGAGCTATTTATTTAGTAATTTCTCTCTCTTTTCTTTGCTGTAGGATTAGTTGACCATGTCTTATCGCAAAAATAATTGTCGAGACTTCCTCCAAAGTCCCTGAGGGCATGTCTGATTGGCTGGACTCCCTTGTCTTGATGTGCGTCTCTGTAGTTAATTCTGAATTCTATATAGAGCTTAGAAAACATCATCGACTCTGTAAGAATAGAGATCAGGAAAAGAACTATGAACTGGTAGCGCCTGATTCTGAGGAGAGGGTTTGCTTTCCCACTCTGACCCGGGGCGAATGCCCTTTCTGTTATGCTTATGACTATTTTTTCAGCCAGTTGAATATTACTTTTCCTTTCACTTCCTTTAAGACCGATTTGTTGTGGTCGTGTAACGTAGCTCCATCCCAGCTCCATCTGAACTCCTGGGATTTTATCAAGATCTTTCAGCTGCTTTCCCAAGAGTTGGACGTCACACCTTCTCAGACTCTCTTTCTTTACTTTTTTTGTTTTAACTAAGCTCGTGATTTCTTCGAAAAAGAAAGCCTCTTGGATTTCCTTTAGATCTGCCCAAGGACATAAAGTTTTTGCTATGTATGACGAGTCCTTTAGGGACTTCAAGAACAACTTTTTTAAGGTCCGAGCTGTTGAGGGAGCTCGACCGTTTTTCTTAGAAGCGAATGATGAAACTGCCTTCCCCTTGTGTTGGCAACAGAATGTGGTGGTGTCTCGATACACGTGGGAGATGCTTGACGAAGTCGAGTAGGCCTTTGTAAATGTTTTGGAGGATATTTGGGGGAACCTCCCCATCTTGACACTAAGAAATTTTTGGAGGACCCATCCCTTGTCTGAACTGCGTTGGGTATTAATTAATATGTTTTGCTTTGTCTTTACTTTGCTTCCTTCTTTTAGCAGCTGGTAACCTGCTTCTATGGTTGATTTTTTTTCAGAGATGGCCAAGAATAATGACTCTATGAAAGCCTTTAAAACGGTGAGGAAGGCTACTGCGGCCCAAAACATCTCGGCCAAGGTGGCTGGGGAAGTGTCTTCTCGTGTTCCTCCCAAACAGCCTGTGCCGAGCTCTCCTGGCCTGAGAAGGATGATCCCTACCCCTCGGGTCCATGTGCTCGATCCTCCCCAGGCTTCTGCTGCTGTCTCTTCTCCTACGGCTGTTTCCCTTCAAAAAGACCTCGGACTGTTGAGCCCTTTAATTTGGATTCTCCTGATTTCGATACTGTTGGGTTTGTTGACCAGCAGATTGCTCCTTATGGTGTCTTTCCTACTGACGATGTCTCTCTTCTTCGTCATTTGGATTTTATTACTCGGAGTAGCATTCAGATGGCACATATGGGGGCAGCTCTGTATCGAACCGCCCATGATCTTCCTATCCATGCCACAAAGGCCTTTATGGAGGAGGCTAAATCAGAGTTTGACCGGATTAAGGGTTTGAAGGAGGAGCTCGAGGTGAAAGTGACCAGGTTGGAGAAAGAGTTGGAGGGTGAAAAGACTAGATCTATTGCTTTGGCGGCTTCTGCAAAGTTGGCTGAGGATACAGCGTTGAAGCATAAGGAGATCTATGTCACCACTTATAGGGAGATGATGGGTCTCATGGAGAGCTTGGAGTCTATCCGAGCTGATTATGCCAAACCCCAAGGTCATCTTGTAGGTAGTGTTAATGCTGCTTATGAGAATTTGAAGGAGCAAGTTCAAGTTCTTGCGCCCGAGCTTGACCTTACTCTCTTCAGCTTGGACAATATTGTGAATGATGGTAAAATTGTCCTTGATGACCCTGATGATGATGACGATGTCGAGCCTCCTCCTGTGCCTGCTGCCAAAGTCTCTGTTGCGCCGACTTCTTCAACTCCTGCAGCTGAGGTTGGTCATCTCGAGTCGGATCCTGATTGTCAAGTCCTGAACCGGAACGATGGAGCGGTAGATGCGGTGCCTCTTCAGACTCGTCCTCCTTCACCCCGTGATTTTGCAACTGAGAAATGTTTGGATCCTCTATGATTATTTTGGTGTTTTGTGTATAGCCCGGCTTGTGGGCTTTGAACTTTTTTTATTTTGTAGTTTTGTGGTTCTGACTTCTGAATACGTCTTAGTTGCTTTTTTAGAAACTTTAATTTGAAAAATCCAAGGTTGCGCCTTTTGAGGTTGACTTCAGGTGGCCTCTTAGGTCTTGTTTATTATAGCAACTTTGCTCCTGCTTGTTGGTTGCTTTGCTTAATATTTTCTCAGGCATCTTCAGGGTGTTAGAACATTGTTTTCCGGCCTCTTTCGATTGCCTTCGTATTTTCATACTTGTAGTTTGATTCTTTTGAGCTCGTAGATTTTTGAGTCCAACTTGTGTGCCTTTTGTCGGCTGACTTCTTTATCTCGGCCTGAAGCTATTTTTAGTAATCCATATTATTTGGACCTTTGTTAGGCCTTTTCTGTGGATTACTTTTTGTAGCTTGTGTGATTTCGTTGGGATGACTTCACCATGTCGGTCCCTTCTAAGTTATTTCTAGTAATCCTCTATTTTGGACCTTTGTCAGGTCTCTTTTAGGGATTACTTTTTATAACTTTTTTGTTTTGGGCCGACTTCATCACGTCGGTCCCTTCTAAGTTATTTCTAGTAATCCTCTTTTTTGGACCTTTGTCAGGTCTCTTTTAGGGATTACTTTTTATAACTTTTTTGTTTGGGCCGACTTCATCATGTCGGTCCCTTCTAAGTTATTTTTAGTAATCCTCTTTTTTAGGGCTGGCCAGGCCTCTTTCCAGGGATTAACTTTTTATAACTTTGGTTATTGTGGTCGACTGGTCCGACTTCTTTACGTCAGCCTGTCTTTAAGTTATTTTTAGCAACCCATTTTTATTAAGACCTCGTCAGGTCCTTTCTATGGATCACTTTCGATAACTTCTTGCATTATTATGTTTTTGTCGCCTTTTCATCTTTGCCAATTTCGTAGAAATTGGGTTTGATCCCCGTTTGGTCGACCTTTTGATGAATCTGGTTTTTATCTTCGTTGGTCTTTATCGTGATCGAGCAGTGAATTTGATTTTCACTTTTTGCCGATCTGTAGCTTTATAATCGGGTGATGAATTTTTGCATTTCAGATTAATGCGTCTTGAGGATTTGTAGAAATCTAAAAACTTTATTTAAAATAAAGAAAATGCAAATATATACAAGTGGGCATTCTAAGTCAGGTAGTTCATGGATCTTGGCTTAGTGCCTCGTTAAAAAACCTTTTTCAGAAAAAAGAGTGCACCTTATCCTAAGATCTTTTATTACCTCCTAACTGTAATACCTTCTTAAATTGCAGGCGTGCCATGACCTTAGGAGCTCTCGTCCTTCGAGTTCGGTCAGCTTGTAGTATCCTTTTCTGAGTACTTCTATGACTCGGTAGGGTCCTTTCCAGTTTGCTATCAGCTTCCTTTCTCCAGGTCGACTTGTTCCAATATCATTTCGGATTAGGACGAGGTCGTTCTCAGCAAAACCTCACTGTACTACCTTTCAGTTGTGTCTTGAGGCCATTCGACGTTTTAACGCCTCTTCCTTGATCCGAGCTCTTTCTCGAATTTCTGGAAGTAAGTCGAGTTTCTCTTTTTGAAGTAGGGAATTGGCCTCTTCGTTGTAGTGAATTACTCTGGTGATCCTTCTTCGACCTCCACTGGGATCATTGCCTCCATTCTGTAAGCTAATCGGAAAGGTGATTCCTTTGTGGTGGAGTGTGGAGTTGTCCAATATGCCCATAGGACTTGTGGGAGTTCTTCAGCCCAGGCTCCCTTTGCATCCTGTAATCTCCGTTTTAGCCCGGATAATATGACTTTATTGGCGGCTTCTTCCTGTCCGTTAGCCTGGGGATGTTCTACGGATGTAAATTGGTGCTTTATTTTCAAGTCGGCCACCAATTTTCAGAAGCCTGCGTCTGTAAATTGAGTGCCATTATCTGTGGTAATGGGGTATGGGACCCCAAACCTTGTGACAATGTTTCTATATAGGAATTTTCGACTTCTTTGAGCAGTGGCATTGGCTAGGGGCTCTGCTTCAATCCATTTTGTAAAGTAATCTAACCCGACGATGAGGAACTTGACCTATCCTGATCCCTGAGGGAACGGCCCGAGGAGGTCGAATCCCCATTTTGCGAATGGCCAGGGTGAGGTTACACTGATGAGCTCCTCTGGTGGGGCGATGTGAAAATTAGTATTCTTTTGACATGGTGGACATTTCTTTACGAATTCCATTGATTCTTTTTATAAAGTTGGCCAATAAAATCCGGCTCGGAGTAC
This sequence comes from Arachis ipaensis, assembly GCF_059453495.1. Classification (NCBI taxonomy): domain Eukaryota; kingdom Viridiplantae; phylum Streptophyta; class Magnoliopsida; order Fabales; family Fabaceae; genus Arachis; species Arachis ipaensis. The sequence goes on along the minus strand of NC_142441.1, from coordinate 42,668,590 downwards.
TTTTTGGCGAGAGCTCGTGCTCCGAGATGGTTGCCACAGATGTCGCTGTGTACTTCTTCTAAAACTTCCTTTGTGTTGGAAGTCAGCACACATTTTAACAGTGGTGTTGAAATTCCTTTCTTGTATAGAGTGTTATTTATGATGGTGTAGTATTGTGCCTCCCGTTTTAACCTCTTTGCCTTCTTCTTGTCTGTAGGGAGTTTTTCTGTTTTGAGGTAATTAATTATGGGATTCATCCATCCTTGATCCAGACCTGTTATGGCTAGGACCTTTTCTTCTTCTGAGATTGATGGGTTCTGCAGCATCTCTTGCATGAGGCTTCTATTGTTGCCCCCTGGTTTGGTGCTGGCTAATTTGGAGAGAGCATCAGCTCGAGCATTCTGTTCTCGGAGTATGTGGCAGATCTCATATTCCTCGAGTTGTCCGAGTTGTTCCTTAATTTTGTCCAAGTACTTTTTCACGGTGGGATCCTTGACTTGGTAACTCCCTGCTATTTGTGAGGTGACTACCTGTGAGTCGCTGAAGATGATAAGCTTTTGAGCTCCAACCTCCTTAGCCAGCTTTAAACCAGCTAGTAGTGCCTCATACTCAGCTTGGTTGTTTAAGGCAGGGAACCCGAATTTGAGGGAAAGTTCGATTTGGGTTCCCTGGTCGCTTTCAATTATCACGCCCGCGCCACTTCCGATTTTTTTTAGGAACCATCTACGTAGAGATTCCACTCTGTAGGTATTTTCGGGGTGTCTGTAAACTCTGCAATAAAGTCGGCCAGATACTGTGATTGATGGCTGTTCGACCTTCATATTGAAGGTCAAATTTGGACAACTCAACTGCCCATTGTAAGATTCTTTTTGCTAAGTCTGTTATCTGCAGAATGCTTTTTATGGGCTGATTGGTCCGAATCTTGATGATGTGGGCTTGGAAATATGGGCGGAGTCGTCGAGATGTTAGTATGAGAGCGTAAGCGAATTTTTCTATCTTTTGATAGTTCAATTCAGACCCTTGTAATGCTTTGCTGATGAAGTATATAGATTGTTGTCCATTGTCATCTTCTCGGACTAGTGCTAAGGCTATTGCCTGATTTCCTACTGCCAGGTATAATACAAGTGGTTCTCCTTCTCGTGGCCGAGTTAGAATATGTGGTTGTCCCAGGAACCTTTTGAAATCCTGGAAAGCCTGCTCGCATTCTGTTGTCCATTCGAACCTCTTTCCCTTCCTTAGAGTGGCGTAGAAGGGGAGAGATCTTGTTGCTGATCCAACTAGGAATCTGGACAAGGCTGCCAATCTTCCATTGAGTTGCTGTACCTCTTTGACACAGGTCAGACTCCTCATGTCGAGTATAGCCCAACATTTATCTGAATTTGCCTCGATTCCTCTTTGTGTAAGCATAAAATCCAAGAATTTGCCAGCTTCTACTGCGAAGGTGCATTTTGCAGGGTTAAGTCGCATGCCATGCTTCTTATAGTGTCGAATACTTGGATAAGGTCGGACAGTAACAACTCTTCACTTTGTGTCTTTATTAACATGTCGTCCACGTAGACTTCCTTGACTTTCCCGATGTGGTCTGCGAAGACTTTATTCATTAATTTTTGATAAGTGGTTCCTGCGTTTTTGAGTCTGAATGGCATGACGATGTAGTAGTAGTTTGCTTTCGGGGTTAAGAATGAGGTTTTTTCTTGGTCAGGTGGGTACATCGGAATTTGATTGTATCCCGAATAGGCGTCCATAAACAAAAGGTATTTGTATCCGGAGGAGCTATCCACTAGAGCGTCGATACTTTTGAGCAGGCTTTATTGAGATAAGTGTAGTCAGTGCACATCCGCCACTTCCCATTTGATTTTTTCATCAAGACGACGTTAGCTAGCCATAGTGGGTACTTGACTTCTCTTATGAATCCTGCCTCTAATAGAGCTTGTACCTGCTCTTCCACAGCTTGGGATCGTTCTGGTCTGAGTTTTCTATGTCTCTGCTGTACTGGCCGAGATCCTAGGTAAACTGCCAACTTGTGGCACATTAACTTAGGGTCTATGCCCGACATGTCTGCGGCCTTCCATGCAAAGAGGGCAACATTGTCTCTTAAGAACTGTGTGAGGGACTCTTTTATATCTCCTTTTAGGATTGTGCCAATATTAGTTGTTTATTCTGGAGTATCTCCAATTTGGACTTTTTCTGTCTCGCCTTCAGGTTGTGGTCGGAGTTCTTCCTGCCCTCAAACTCCCCCGAGCTCGATGGTGTGGAATTCTTCTCCTCTGCCTCTAAGGTTTAGACTTTCATTGTAACAGCGGCGCACTGTCTTCTAGTCAGCTTTTATCGTAGCTATCCCTTCTGTAGTTGGGAACTTCATGCAGAGATGGGGAGTCGAGACTACTGCACCGAGCTGATTTATCATTGTCCGACCTATCAAGGCATTGTAGGCTGAATTTACGTTGACCACAATGTAGTCTATGTTGAGTGTCCTTGACCAATTTCCTTTTCCAAAGGTTGTCTGCAATGAGATGTATCCCAGTGGTTGGATTGAAGTGTCTCCCAGCCCGAATAGGCTGTTTGGATATGCTTTGAGTTCTTTTTCCTCTAAGCCGAGTTTGTCGAAGGCGGTTTTGAACAAGATGTCAGCTGAGCTTCCCTGGTCCACCAACGTGCGGTAGAGATTAGTGTTGGCTAATATGATAGTGATGACCATGGGATCGTCATGTCCTGAGATGACGCCAGCTGCGTCCTCTTTGGTGAAGGTGATAGTGGGGAGTTCAGGTGCTCCTTCTCCTACTTCGACATGATATACCTCCCTCAGATGTCTTTTGCGAGATGATTTGGAGTTTCCTCCTCCGACAAATCCTCCATGTATCATGTGGACATGTCGCTCCGGGGTATGAGGTGGTCGTTCAGGTCGTCCGACCTCTTCGTCCCTTCTTCTTTTTCTTGGCTCATCTGATTTGTTGGCTAAGTACCGATCTAGTCTTCATTCTCTTACCAATTTTTCTATGATATTCTTTAAATCAAAGCACTCGTTGGTGGGATATCCATAGATTTGATGTATTCACAGTATTCTATCCGATTTCCTCCTCCTTTCTTGCTTTTGAGTGGGCGAGGTGGGGTATCCTTTCAGTGTGGAATACTTCTCGATAGACATCTACAAGAGACACCCGAAGAGGGGTGTAGTTATGATATTTCTTGATTTTTTCTCCATGTTGATCTTCTTTTTTCTTGGGCTCTTTGTCCTTATCTCGGGAGGAGTAGGAGAATCCTGATTTTGAGGTCTCTCCTAGTCGAGAGTTTTCCTCCATGTTGATGTATTTCTCTGCTCGTTCTTGAACTTCATTCAGGGATGTGGGGTGTTTTTTCGATATTGAGTGACTAAAAGGCCCCTCTCGTAAGCCGTTGATGAGACCTATAATGGCGACTTCAGTTAGCAGACTTTGTATGTCCAGACATGCTTTGTTGAATCTTTCCATGTAGTTGTGTAGACTTTTCCGATCTCCTTGCTTGATTCCTAATAGACTTGGGGCATGCTTAGTTTTGTCTTTTCTGGATGGAGAATCTGGCTAGAAATTTTTTGACTAAATCATCAAAACTTGAGATGGACCTAGGAGGCAGGTTGTCGAACCATCTAATTACTGTCTTTGTTAAGGTAGTCGGAAAGGCTTTGCAGCGAACTGCATCTGAGGTGTCAGTGAGGTACATTCAACTTCTAAAATTACTGAGGTGATGGCAAGGATCTGATGTGCCATCATATAGAGTCATGTCGGGAGGTTTGAAATCTTTTGGGATTTTGGCTTTCATTATTTCTTTGGTGAACGAATCTTGATCCTTACGAGAGCTACCTTCGTGGCCGGATCGAGTAGCTTTGGCCTTGAGATCTGCTTCGAGTTTTAGGAGCTTGTCCTCTAACTCGCGGAGTCGCCTAGCTTCCCTTCGTAAGTCTCTTTCGGCTTACCGTTGATACTCGACCTCTTTTTCGAGTTGTTTCAGGCGATCCTGAAGTGCCTCCATGGCTCCCGTATTTGGTGAATTCTTGTCTTTGTTAGGTTGAGAAGTGTCGTCTATTATGACCTCCGCATTCTTATGTGGCGTTCTATTCTCTAAATCAGAGTTGTGATCGTTGTCAAGGTTGTCCACCATGATAATGGGATGACTTCCAGGTTCTCCGGCAACGGTACCAATGTTCCGAGGGTTACCTAAAACTGTAGCTCAATCTCGGACGAGATCTTCAGTATTGGCCGGAGCTGACGCGTTCGGCTGGTGAGTGGTGACCGGAACTGTCGTATCCGACTTGTTGGACTGGCTATGCTGCTAATCCTTCGTCACCGGAGGGTGGTGGTACCTGCAATGGACTCTGATGCTTAAGTTAGCAAGGGTATTAAGCAGGTTTTTAGTAGAATCAGAGTATGAGTTATACCTGGGTGCTCTAGTGTATTTATAATGGTTGTAGAGTGATCTTTCTGAGGATAAGATAGTTATCTTATCTTATCTTATCTTTGAGTGAAGTCATCTTATCTTCAAGGGAACCACCCTTATCTCTATAGGCTTGGACTGCCTTTGGATTTGGGTTGTGTTCCTCTGTTTGGGCCCTTTTTGGGCTTTCTTGGCGATTTGGCCGAGCTCTTTAAAAAGAGATCGGATAGCCCTAACCTGAAGAGGTCGGTTGACTTTGTCATTTAAACATCCCAGGTCGGACAGTTCGACCCAGGGTATGAACACTTTTTATCAAGCTCCTGGAGTTCATTCTTAACAACTTTCTCTTGTTCATCCTCTTAGTCATCCGTCTCATCAACAATAGAGTAGCACAACTTGTTGTGGTCTTCTCTTCGTACCTCCGCTACCACCTAATCGATTACATTACATCGGAGAACGGAATGTTCTTCGGGAGGGTGTTTCATGGCTTCTTCTAAATTGAACTTGATAGTCTTGTCTCCAACCTCAAAGGAATATGTGCCGGTGAAGGCATCTAGCTTGAATTTAGAGGTCTTAAGGAAGGGTCTACCAAGTAGAACGGAGGAGGCGCTTCTATTCTCTGTTGGGGGCATTTCAAGGATGTAAAAGTCAACTGGAAATACCAAATCCTTGATTACCACGAGTACATCTTCTGCTATTCCCATCACAGTGATCACACTTTTATCGGCTAAGGCGAATTTTGCCGCTGACTTCTTTAATGGAGCTAATTTCAACTGCACAAAGATAGAAAGTGGCATGATGCTTACGCAAGCCCCTAAGTCACACATGCAGTCATGAAAAGTACGCCCACCAATACGACAAGACACCAAACACAGTCCAGGGTCACCACATTTTTCTGGAATAGGTTTCATTAAGGAAGAAATTGAACTACCCAAGGATAATGTCTCCAACTCTCCTATCCTATCCTTTTGTGTGCACAAGTCCTTCAAAAATTCTGCATACTTCGGAATTTGTTCAATAGCATCAAGAAGTGGTATGGTTACCTCAACCTTCTTAAACACTTGAAGCATATTTAAATCAAACTCTGGAGTCTTCTTTGCCTTCTTCATTGATAAACCACTATTTTATGGTTTATCTTGTGCTCAATTGAGTGGTTTCATCAAGTCTTTGCACACTTATTCATACGAATTGCATGGTTTTACATTTCCTTCCTAGTTTTGTTCTATGGTTGAAAACTTGCTTCCTAAGCCTTTAATTTGTGTATTTTAATTCTCCTTTATACCATTCGATGCCGTGATCTGTGAGTTCAGTATTTTCAGGTCTTATAGGGCAGGAATGGCTTAAAGGATGAAAAGAAAGCTTGCAAAAATGGAAGGAGCACAAGAAATAAAGGAGACAACCAGCGAGCATTGACCCGCATGCATGGCTCACGCATGCACGTGATCTGGAGATTTTCACAGCGATGCGTGCGTGTACCTGACGCGTACGCATGGATTGGAGTTTTGCAAGACGACGCGTGCGCGTGCTTGACGCGTACGCGTGACACACGAAGATGACCAGCGATGCGTACGCGTGACTGACGCGTACGCGTGACAGGCGCAATCTGCAGAAATCACAAAAAACACTCAGGAAGATTTTGGGCCGAGTTTGGACCCAATTTCCAGCCCAGAAACACAGACTAGAGCCAAGAGACATGTAGAGACTCAAGACAGATTCTCATTAGCGTAGTTTTAGTTTTAGTTTTGAATCTTAGAGAGAAATTACTGGTGCACGAAATCGTGATTGTTCATTCCCCAGCAACGGTGCCAAAAACTTGGTACGCACGTTCATAATCTCAATTCTTTTTTCACAACTCCGCACAACTAACCAGCAAGTGCACTGGGTCGTCCAAGTAATAAACCTTACAAGAGTAAGGGTCGATCCCACGAAGATTGTCGGCTTGAAGCAAGCTATGGTCATCTTGTAAATCTCAGTCAGGCAGATTCAAATGGTTATGGGATTTTGATATTTAAAATATAATTAAAATATAAAATAAGATAGAAATACTTATGTAATTCATTGGTGAGAATTTCAGATAAGCGTTTGGAGATGCTTTGCTCCTTCTGAATCTCTGCTTTCCTACTGCCTTCATTCAATCATTCATACTCATTTCCATGGCAAGCTGTATGTTGGACATCACCATTGTCAATGGCTACTTCCCGTCCTCTCAGTGAAAATGGTCCAAATGTGCTGTCACCACACGGCTAATCATCTGTCGGTTCTCGATCATGTTGGAATAGGATCCATTGATCTTTTTACGTCTGTCATTATGCCCAACACTTGCGAATTTGAAGCTCGTCACAGTCATCCCTTCCCAGATCCTACTCGGAATACCACAGACAAGGTTTAAACTTTTCGGATCTCAGGAATGGCCGCCAATAATTCTAGCTTATACCATAAAGACTCCGATCTTTCGGAATGGAGGCTAAGAGATACACGCTCGATCTAGGGTAGAACGGAAGTGGTTGTCAGGCACGCGTTCATAGGTTGAGAATAGTGATGAGTGTCATGGATCATCATATTCATCATGTTGAAGTGCAAGAGAATATCTTAGAATAGGAATAAGCTTGGATTGAATAGAAAAACAATAGTACTTTACATTAATTCATGAGGAGCAACAGAGCTCCACACCTTAATCTATGAGGTGTAGAAACTCCACCGTTGAAAATACATAAGTGATGAAGGTCTAGGCATGGCCGAATGGCCAGCCCCCTAAATGTGATCTCTGAACATAAAATTATCCAAAGACTAACCAGAGATGTAAAATAAATCACTAAAAGTAGTTTTTATTCTAAAGTAGTAGCTAAGGTTACATAAGATAAGTAAATGATGTAGAAATCCACTTCCGGGCCCACTTCGTGTGTGCTTGGGCTGAGCATTGAGCTTTCATATGTAGAGACTCTTTTTGGAGTTAAACGCCAGGTTGTAGCCTATTTCTAGCGTTTAACTCTGATATGCAACCTGTTTCTGGCATTTAACTCCAGAATAGGGCAGAAAGTTGGCGTTTGAACGCCAGTTTGTGTCGTCAAAACTCGAGCAAAGTATGGACTATTATATATTGCTGGAAAGCCCTGGATGTCTATTTTCCAACGCAATTAAGATCGTGCCAATTGAGTTTCTGTAGCTCCAGAAAATCCATTTCGAGTGCAGGGAGGTTAGAATCCAACAGCATCTGCAGTCCTTCTTCAGCCTCTGAATCAGATTTTTGCTCAAGTCCCTCAATTTTAGCCAGAAATTACCTGAAATCACAGAAAAATACACAAACTCATAGTAAAGTCCAGAAATGTGATTTTTATTTAAAAACTAATAAAAATATAATAAAAATAACTAAAACATACTAAAAACTATGTAAAAACAATGCCAAAAAGCGTATAAATTATCCGCTCATCACAACACCAAACTTAAATTGTTGCTTGTCCCCAAGCAACTGAAAATTAAATAGGATAAAAAGAAGAGAATATACTATAAATTCTAAAATATCAATGAAACTTAGCTCCAATTAGATGAGCGGGACTAGTAGCTTTTTGCCTCTGAACAGTTTTGGCATCTCACTTTATCCTTTGAAGTTCAGAATGATTGGCATCTGCAGGAACTCAGAATTTAGATAGTGTTATTGATTCTTCTAGTTCGGTATGTTGATTCTTGAACACAGCTACTTTATGAGTCTTGTCCGTGGCCCTAAGAACTTTGTTTTCCAGTATTACCACCGGATACATAAATGCTACAGACACATAACTGGGTGAACCTTTTCAGATTGTGACTCAGCTTTGCTAAAGTCCCTAATTAGAGGTGTCCAGGGTTCTTAAGCACACTCTTTTTTGCTTTGGACCTCGACTTTAACCACTCAGTCTCAATCTTTTCACTTGACACCTTCACGCCACAAGCACATGGTTAGGGACAACTTGGTTTAGCCGCTTAGGCCAGGATTTTATTCCTTTGGGCCCTCCTATCCACTGATGCTCAAAGCCTTAGATCCTTTTTACCCTTACCTTTTGGTTTAAAGGGTTATTGGTTTTTTGCTCTTGTCTTTTGGTTTAAAGAGCTATTGGCTTTTTCTGCTTGCTTTTTCTTTTTCTTTCTTTCTTTTTTTTTCGCCCTTTTTTTTTCTGCAAGCTTTTGTATTCACTGCTTTTTCTTGCTTCAAGAATCAATTTTATGATTTTTCATATTATCAATAATATTTTTCCTTTTTATCATTCTTTTAAGAGCCAACAAATTTAACATTCATAAACAACAAATTCAAAAGAAATATGCAGTGTTCAAGGATTCATTCAGAAAACAAAAAGTATTGTCACCACATCAAAATAATTAAACTAAGCTCAAGGATGAATTCAAAATCATGTACTTCTTGTTCTTTTATTTTTAGAACATTTTTCATTTAAGAAAGGTGATGGATACATAGGACATTCATAGTTTTAAGGCATAGACACTAGACACTAATGATCATGTAGTAAGACACAAACATAAACAAAACATAAAGTTCAAAAATCAAAAAACAGAAAAATTAAATAGACAAGGAGATTAAGGAACGGGTCCACCTTAGTGAGGGTGGTGTCTTATTCCTCTTGAAGAACTAATGGCGTTCTTGAGCTCCTCTATGTCTCTTCCTTGCCTTTGTTGCTTCTCCCTCATGGCTCTTTGATCTTCTCTAATTTCATGGAGAATGAGGGAGTGCTCTTGGTGCTCCACTCTTAGTTGTCCCATGTTGGAACTTAATTCTCCTAGGGAGGTGTTGATTTTCTCCCAATAGTTTTGTGGAGAAAAGTGCATCCCTTGAGGCATCTTAGGGATTTCATGATGAGGAATCTCCTCATGCTCTTGTTGAGGTCCATGAGTGGGCTCTCTTGTTTGCTCCATCCTTTTCTTAGTGATGGGCTTGTCCTCATCAATGAGGATGTCTCCCTCTATGTCAATTCCAGCTGAATTGTAGAGGTGACAAATGAGGTGAGAGAAGGCTAACCTTGCCAAAGTGGAGGACTTGTCAGTCACCTTGTAGAGTTCTTGAGGTATAATCTCATGAACTTCCACTTCCTCCCCAATCATGATACTATGGATCATGATGGCCCGATCCATAGTTACTTCGGATCGGTTGCTAGTAGGAATGATAGAGCGTTGGATGAATGAAGAAAGAAACTCTCGCGCGATCTAGAATTTTCACGAATAAATTCCCGTTGTAAATATAGCTTCTAGACCGACAAGAATTCCTTTCTTACAAAAGTTTTGTTTGTCACTTAAGCAAACCCAATAAAATTGATAACTGAGTATTTAAACCTCGGGTCGTCTTCTCAAGGAATTGCATGGAGGTATGACTTATTATTAGCTATGGAAAAGGTAGAATTTTGGGTTTTGAAAGGTTTGAGCAAGGAAAATAAATTGCAGGAATTAATAAATTAATATCTAATAAAACTCCTGGCAAGGTATGAAAATTGGAAGTCCTATCCTAGTTATCCTTATCAATGGTGATGAGAATTGAGTTTTAATCCCATTTAGTTAACCTTTACTAAAGCAGAGGAAAGTCAAGTGGACTAATTAGTTAGATCCTCAAGTCCTAGTCAATTCCTAAGAAAGGACTAGAGTTAGTAGAATTCAATTCAATTAGCAAAAATAACAATTATCAATCACGATGAGTTTGATAACTCAAGAGTTACCAATTAATCAACCAAAGCAAAAAGGAAAAAATCTTAATTAAATTAAAAGCATTCATATAAATAAAGCAAAGCAAAGTCAAATCTGAAATACCTCAATTTATATTAAATAAAATATTCAAATCTAAATACGAGGAATTCATAAACCAAATTGGTAATCATGAGTTAGATACGAATAAAAGCATTAGAGTAAATAAAAATATAAAAGGAATATTGAACCTGAGAGGAAGTTGAAATCCTAAATCCTTTAAGAGGAATCCTAATCCTAAAACCTAAGAGAGAGGAGAGAACCTCTCTCTCTAAAAACTACATCTAATCCTAAAATTATGAATGTATGAGCTGATGATCATGAATGAATGGATTCTTCCACTTTATTGCCTCTAATCTGTGTTTTCTGGGACAAAAATTGGGTCGAAAACAGCCTAGAAATCGCTGGAGAAGAAGTCTGCCACGCTGATTTCCGTCACTGCGACGCATCCGCGTGGAGCACGCGTTCGCATCAGCTAGCGTCAGGGCAACTATAGCAAATTATATATCAGATCGAAGCTCCGGACGTTATCTTTCCAACGCAACTAGAACCGCCTCATTTGAACCTTTGTAGCTCAAGTTATGACCGTTTTAGTGCGAGAGGGTCAGGCTGACAGCTTTGCAGTTCCTTCAACTTCTTGTATTCCTTCCACTTTTGCATGCTTCCTTTCCATCCTCCAAGCCATTCCTGCCCTGTAATCTCTGAAAACACTTAACGCATATATCAAGGCATCGAATGGTAATAAGAGAAGATTAATAATTAGCAAATATAAGATCAAAGAAGCATGTTTTCTATCATAGCACAAAATTAGGAAAAAGTAAAACCATGCAAATGGTATGAATAAGTGGGAAAAGAGTTGATAAAAACCACTCAATTGAGCATAAGATAAACCATAAAATAGTGGTTTATCAACCTCCCCACACTTAAATATTAGCATGTCCTCATGCTAAGCTCAAGAGAAGCTATAAAGGGGTGAAGAGGAATGATAGAGAGTATGCAATGCAGCCTATCTCTGTGAATGCAACTACATGCAAAATGTTTCTACCTACTTGGTTAAAAGTAAATAAGTTCTCCAAGAAAAACATAAGTTAGATTCCACTAATTTAAATCATACAATAAAAGACAAGTAAACTTGTAAGAAGACAGCTCATGAAAGCAGGGAACATAGAATCAAGCATTGAACCCTTACTGGTAGTGTATATGCACTCTAATCTCTCAAGTGTATAGGATAATTCACTCTACTCTTCTCTAGTCATGCTTTCTAAACTTTGTTCTTCATCTAACCAATCAACAAATATTTAATGTACCAATTCAAATATCATGAGGTCTTTTTAGGGTTGTAATGGGGCTGAGGTAAAGGTAAGGATATATATATATATATATATATATATATATATATATATATATATATATATATATATATATATATATATATATATATATATATATATATTACATAAGGCTAAGTGAGCTAACAAAGTGAATCCTTGATTAGTCTAAGATCTCACCTAACATATACATACTTTATATAATTTAAAATTCTTTACCTAGCTACCCGAATTTTTCCCACTTTTGTATTACATGCTCATGTATCAAACTTATTTTTGAATTTTGTCCCACGTGCATTGATTCTTTTTTATTTTTCATTTGGGGTAATATTTTTTTTTATTTTTTTTTGTATCCCCTTATTTAATTACTTAATAATTTTTTTTTTCAATGCACATGCTAATTTAATTATTTTGATTTCACATGAGCATGCTTTCCAAATTTTCAAATAACTTATTCAATTTAATTCCTTTTTTTTCTATCATCCCATGTTCCCATAAAATTCTCCATACTTAAATTATACACAATATCTATCTTAAGCTAACCAAGGATTCAACTTGGGATTTTTATTTTGTTTTTCTGCTTAAGGCTAGTAATGTGGTTATGGAATAGAGGGGGTTAAAAAGCTCAAAGTAGCTAACAAGGGTGACATAAAAAGGTAGGCTTATTTGGGATAAGTGAGTGAAAACAAGTAATGGCCTCAATCATGTGCAAGCATGTAAATACACTAAATAATGGACATATAGAGTGGAACAAAGTAAAGATTGCAATTATAGAGAAGAAACACACAAGAATAAAAATATTATGGTTAAATAATGTAACCATGTAAATAAGCTCAAAATCTCACAGATTGTGTGTCTTTTGGCTCAAAAACCATGTTCCAAATACAACTTCCAAACAAGTTTAACACAAAAATTTTTTTTTTCAATTTAAATTAGTGAAATACTATAAAAATTTCTTGAAAAAGAAAATATTACTTCAACCAAGTAGTAACTAAATGCATAAAATCAAACAAATATGCAATCAAATATGTAAATGCAACAATGAACAAACAAAGAAAATAGAGTATTGGTGTTGGAAAGAAGGTAACTAACCCCTGGAAGTCGGTATCGACCTCCCCACACTTAAAGATTGCACCGTCCTCGGTGCATGCTAAGATGTGCAAGTGGATGGGGTTGTGGTTCCTCAGCTGGTGCTCCTTTTTTTCCTTTCTTTGCCGGTGGTTTGGGAGTAGTTTTCTCTTTACCCTTCTTGGTGGCCATCCGGAAAAAGAAAAAAAAAGTAACTTTTAAAGCTAAGGGTTAGAGCAAGGAAGAGAGTGGGAAAGGTGGTAATCAATTCACAATAAAGAAGAATGACGTTAACACATGGTCATGACTACATGTGAAAAGTTCATCAATAGAAATATAGCAAGTGGATGTAATGACAATTAAATGCAAGATGTTTATTGGCATGCTAGCAAAGGCATGAGTAGCATAGATCAAGCATTCAATGTCCAAGTTAGATTACCAAGTCTTTCAAACTAACAACATGTTTGTAATAACAATTATATTTAAGTAATAAAATATAAAAAGGGTTTTGTGAAAAGCAAGCATTTAGAGTAGTAGATAGAAAGAAATCGAAAAATAGTGCACATTGCCATACGGGCTTTTTCACAAACACATAGCAAGCATGGTAAATAAGCTATTGAAAGTATTAAATTGAACATGCAAGCAACCCTTTAAAAGGTAATATATAATTGTCAAACAATTCCTTTAATAACCACAAAAATATAGAAAATAATGACCCAAATAAATTTCTAACACCAATAAAAATAATGCAATGAATGAATGTATGCAAATAAATTAAATGAAAAAGAATGGAAGTGAAGAGGGATGAGAAGTTAAAGAGATGAAGAAGAAGAAAGTAAGAAAAGGAATAAGAAAGAAGAAAAGATAGAAGAAATTAGGATTAAAAAAGAAAATATAAGATGATTGGCGCTGATTTGGATAAGTTGTGCGACGCAGGCGACGCGGACACGTGAGTGACGCGGTCGCGTGGTGCACGATAAGGTCAGGTGATGCAAACGCGTGGGTCACGTGATCGCGTGGTCTGAATTGTGCGATTGGCGCGAGTGCAGCCTCGCGTTCCCGCAACTCTCTGTTCGAAACTCTTTTTGCCAAATTTTTGGGTGACGCGGTCGCGTGGGTGACGTGATCGCGTGAATGGTCTTTCTTTTAAAAATGACGCGGACGTGTGGGGCACGCGTTCACGTGGTAGGGCTGGTGCTTCTAGCATCATTCCAGCCCAGCTCCATCATAACTCTCTGCCATACACCTCTTTACGTCGATTTTGCAGAGCCACGTGTTCGCGTGGGTGACGCGGATGCATGGGAGGAATTTTTCCCACATGATGCGGACGCGTCAGCGACGCGGTCGCGTGGATCAATTTGTGCCAAAGGCACGCCTCCAGCCACGCTCTCGCGTGACTCTCTGTTCACTTTTCTTTTCTTCCTAATGTACTTGTGACGCGGACGCGTCAGCGACGCTTACGCGTCGCGCGCATTTTTTTTATGCAAAATGCAAAATGCAGTATGCAGATGTTATAAATTATTCCAGGTTCAATGAAGTAAAATAAAACTCAAAAACAAACAAAACTAAATAAAATTATAATTGGAAAAGGAGCGATCATACCATGGTGAGTTGTCTCCCACCTAGCACTTTTAGTTAAAGTCCTTAAGTTGGACATTTGGTGAGCTCCTTGTCATGGCGGTTTGTGATTGAACTCATCCAGGAATCTCCACCAATGTTTGTAATTCCAATGGCCTCCGGAATCCCAAACTAGGCACAGAAAGCCTTCAAGCAAGGTAAAGCAAGTGACAAGGCCCCAAGAGTGTTGATTTCTAGACTGAATTCCGGGGTCCCAGACCTTGCCTTTGCACCCGTCTTCTTGTTGACCATCTTTGTCCCAACCGGGTGGTAAGCAATCTGAATTCTCACTGAGGCATCCAAACAGCTTTCTAGACCCATACAATTTATTATTCTTCTAACCATGATACTTCAGTTTGGAGCATGCAACCATATTGAACCTTGCATGACAATTCTTACCACTAACAATCTCCCTCTTACTCTTATAGCCACAAAGAGCTCTAAGTTGACTATCTGTCTCAAGTAAACCATATTCAAGTGGGATGAGAAAGCTAAGGGATATGAATTTTACCCACTTGAATGTTGTGAAGGATGATGGTGACTTAGGCGGAGAGGTCTCCAATAACTTTGGCAAGGTGATTTCAAGCTCCACTCCCTTGTGCTCTTTGACAACTTCCACCTCTTTGCAAACTTCTTCAATTTCAACATCTTCCTCTTGGTAGCTTTCTTCCAATTCAATCTCTTATTCATTACTTACCAAGGGCATGGGAGGTTGTGCTTCTTCTTCTTTAATTTTCATCTCTTGATCAACCTCTTCAAAATCTTTAGCTATGATATGCCTTGGAGGTTGTACACCCTCTTTGGCATCAAATTCAAATGTCTTGGAAAGAGGTTCTATGACTGGACTTTTCCATAGAGGTTCTGCATCTCCTAAGTATTCAACCACTTCCTCCTCTTTAACTATTATGGTTTTCTCCACTTGTTCCAATACAAAGCCACGTTCCTCATTGTCCACCGAAGTTTCTAGTGTCTCCTTCATGCTACGCTCTTCTTTTGATTCTCCACATGTAGCCATGGGAGTACTTTGAGTGTTCAGATATTGAGAAGCTAATTTATTCACTACCTTGGTTAAGGCAGTCGCGAGTTCCAGTACACCTCTTTGCATCTTTGCTTGTCCTTGAAGAAGAACTCGAAGGGTGTCATCTATTGGAGATTGGGGTGGATATAAGGGTTCATTGGTTGGGAGAGAGGGTTCATAATACGGAGGTGGTTCATCTTGATAATGATAAGGAGATGGTGTATATTGAGGTGGTGGTTCATGAGAGTAATTGTGTTGGAATGGGGGTGGTTCTATGTATGGTTTATTTGGCTCATAAAGTGGTTGGTATGGTGGATACGGGTTAGGGTCATATGGAGGTGAATGGTGGAAAGGGGCTTGTGAGTATGGTGGTCCAAAGCTATTTTGAGGAGGTGGTTCATTGGCATATGATGGAGCTTGCTGGTAACTACAAGGGGGTCCACCATATCTATTGTCTTGGCATGCATTATAGGATGGTCGTTGTCCATGGTATTTTGGAAGGTGATGTTGCCAAAAGGGTTGATCAGATCCTCGTGGCTCCTTCCATTTCTGATTGTTTTGACCTTGATGCATGTTCCTGTTATGATTTCCATTCCTTGCAACAGCATTGGGACCAAACTCAAAGTGATGGGGGTGAGAACTCATAATAGCAAATAAAAATTAAAAACGAAAATAAAAACAAATTTAAAAGGTTATTGAAATTTAAATTTTGAATTTGAAAATTAAATTTTGAAATTTGAATTTTGAAATTTGATTTTTGAAATAAGATAAGATAAGATTTTAAAAAAAAGATATGATTTTTGAAAAAGATTTGAATTTTGAAATTTAAAACTAAGATAAGATAAGATAAAAATTTTAAAATAAAAATCTGAAATTTTTTTTTTGCAAATTTCGAAAATTCAATTATAATAAAGAGAAAAGATATTTTTTGAATTAAACGAGAAAAGAGAAAAACAATAAAATGACACTAAACTTAAAATTTTTAGATCAAAACGAAAAAAAACAACTAAGAACAACTTGAAGGTCAAGATGAACACGAAGAACAACTTGAAGATCAAGATGAACACCAAGAACAAATTTTTGAAAAAAATATTTTTAATAACTAAATAAAAACCAATAACCTCTTAATTTACGAAAAAGAAAAAAATATAAAAAAAAATAAAAAAATAAAAAAGCAAAAAGCAAATATTTACAATAACCAATAATAAGGCACACGTTTGCAATTCCCCGGCAACGGCGCCATTTTGAAGAACGAAACTCTCACGCGATCTAGAATTTTCACGAATAAATTCCCGTTGTAAGTATAGCTTCTAGACCGACAAGAATTCCTTTCTTACAAAAGTTTTGTTTGTCACTTAAGCAAACCCAATAAAATTGATAACCGAGTATTTAAATCTCGAGTCGTCTTCTCAAGGAATTGCAGGGAGGTATGACTTATTATTAGCTATGGAAAAGGTAGAATTTTGGGTTTTGAAAGGTTTGAGCAAGGAAAATAAATTGCAAGAATTAATAAATTAATATCTAATAAAACTCCTGGCAAGGTATGAAAATTGGAAGTCCTATCCTAGTTATCCTTATCAATGGTGATGAGAATTGAGTTTTAATCCCACTTAGTTAACCTTTACTAAAGCAGAGGAAAGTCAAGTGGACTAATTAGTTAGATCCTCAAGTCCTAGTCAATTCATAAGAAAGGACTAGAGTTAGTAGAATTCAATTCAATTAGCAAAAATAACAATTATCAATCACGATGAGTTTGATAACTCAAGAGTTACCAATTAATCAACCAAAGCCAAAAGGGAAAAATCTAAATTAAATTAAAAGCATTCATATAAATAAAGCAAAGCAAAGTCAAATCTGAAATACCTCAATTTATATTAAATAAAATATTCAAATCTAAATACGAAGAATTCATAAACCAAATTGGTAATCATGAGTCAGATACGAATAAAAGCATTAGAGTAAATAAAAATATAAAAGGAATATTGAACCTGAGAGGAAGTTGAAATCCTAAATCCTTTAAGAGAAATCCTAATCCTAAAACCTAAGAGAGATGAGAGAACCTCTCTCTCTAAAAACTACATCTAATCCTAAAATTATGAATGTATGAGCTGATGATCATGAATGAATGGATCCTCCCACTTTATAGCCTCTAATCTGTGTTTTCTGGGCCGAAAATTGGGTCGAAAATAGCCCAGAAATTGCTGGAGAAGAAGTCTGCCACGCTGATTTCCGTCACTGCGATGCGTCTGTGTGGAGCGTGAATTAGCGTCACCTAGCGTCAGGGCAACTGTGGCAAATTATATATCAAATTGAAGCCTCAGACATTAGCTTTCCAACATAACTGGAACCGCCTCATTTGAACCTCTTTAGCTCAAGTTATGACCATTTTAGTGCGAGAGGGTCAGGATGACAGCTTTGCAGTTCCTTCAACTTTTTGTATTCCTTCGACTTTTGCATGCTTCCTTTCCATCCTCCAAGCCATCCCTGCCCTGTAATCTCTGAAAACACTTAACGCACATATCAAGGCATCGAATGGTAATAAGAGAAGATTAATAATTAGCAAATATAAGATCAAAGAAGCTTGTTTTCAATCATTGCACAAAATCAGGAAGGAAAAAGTAAAACCATGCAAATAGTATGAATAAGTGGGTAAAGAGTTGATAAAAACCACTTGATTGAACATTAGATAAACCATAAAATAGTGATTTATCAATGAACTCCAACCATCCTCTAGCCACAGGCTTAAGGTCATGCCTTCTCAATTGAACTGGCTTGCCTCTTGAGTCAATTTTCCATTGAGCTCTTTCCTCATATATGTCCATGAGGACTTGGTCCAACCTTTGATCAAAGTTGACCCTTCTAGTGTAGGGGCGTGCATTTTCTTCCATTATTGGCAAGTTGAAGACCAACTTTATATTTTCCGGACTGAAATCTAAGTATTTCCCCCGAACCATTGTAAGCCAATTCTGTGGATTCGGGTTCATACTTTGATCTTGGTTCTTAGTGATCCATGCATTTGCATAGAACTCTTGAACCATTAAGATATCAACTTGTTGAATAGGATTGGAGAAAACTTCCCATCCTCTTCTTCTAATCTCATGTCGGATCTCCGGATACTCACTCCTTTTGAGCTTGAAAGGGACCTCAGGGATCACCTTCTTCTTGGCCACAACTTCATAGAAGTGGTCTTGATGGACCTTTGAGATGAATCTCTCCATCTCCCATGACTCAGAAGTGGAAGCAATTGCCTTCCCTTTCCTCTTTCTTGAGGTTTCTCTGGCCTTAGGTGCCATTAATGGTTATGGAAAAACAAAACGCAACGCTTTTACCACACCAAACTTAAAATGTTTGCTCGTCCTCGAGCAAAAGAAGAAAGAAAATAGTAGAAGAAGAAGAAAATGGAGGAGATGGAGGAGAAGAGTGTATTCGGCCAAGGGGGAAGAAGTGGTTGTAATGTGTGAAAATGATGTATTGTTGAGGGGTTTATATAGGGGTGGGGGAAGGGTTAGGTTTCGTGTATTAGGGTTGGGTTTGGGAGGGAAAGGATTTTGAATTTGGAGGTAGGTGGGATTTTTGGGAAAGAATGGATGGATGTGATTGGTGAAGAGTATTTGGGGAAGAGTGTTATGAAAGGGTGTGAAAAGGAGAGAAGAAGGGGTGGGGTAGGTAGAGATCCTGTGGGGTCCACAGATCCTGAGGGGTCAAGGACTTAGCATCCCTGCTCCATTTAGGCGTGCAAAACGCCCTTAGAATGCACTTCTGGCGTTAACATCGGGTTGCTGCTTGTTTCTGGCATTTAACGCCAGCTTTTCTCCCATTTCTGGCGTTAAACGCCAAGTAGATGCTCTATTCTGGCGTTAAACGCCAGTTTGGTGCTTGTTTCTGGCGTTTAACGCCAGCTTGATGCTTCTTTCTGGCGTTAAACACTAGTCTGATGCTTCTTACTGGCGTTTAAACACCAGTAAGCTCTTCCTCCAGGGTGAGCTGTTTTTAATGTTGTTTTTCCTGTTTTTGATTTTTCAGTTATTTTTGTGACTTCACATGATCATCAACCTAAAGAAAACATAAAATAACAATAAAAAATAAATAGATATAATTAAATAACATTGGGTTGCCTCCCAAGAAGCGCTTCTTTAATGTCAATAGCTTGACAGTGAGCTCTCATGGAGCCTCACAGATAATCAAAGTAGTGTTGTGGCCTCTCAACAGCAAACTTAGAGCTTGGTTGTGGTCTCCCAACACCAAACTTAAAGTTTAAATATGGGGGTTTTGTTTGACTCTGTATTGAGAGAAGCTTTTCATGCTTCCTCTCCATGGTTACAGAAGGAGAACCTTGAGTCTTGAATACAAGGTAGTCCTCATTCAACTGAAGGACCAACTCTCCTCTGTCAACATCAATCACAGCTTTTGTTGTGGCTAGGAAGGGTCTGCCAAGGATGATGGATTCATCCTCATCCTTCCCATGAGGCTTTTCTCACTGGGACTCACGTCCTGCTCACTCTCTCCAGGTTCGGCCATATTAGTTATGGTTATGGCCTTGCACTCTCTCTTGGGATTTTCTTCTGTATTGCTTTGGAGAGTACTTGGAGGAGTTTCAGTAATCTTCTTACTCAGCTGACCCACCTGTGCCTCTAAATTTCTAATGGATGACCTTGTTTCATTCATGAAACTTAGTGTGGTCTTGGATAGATCAGAGACTATGGTTGCCAAACCAGAATGGCTCTGTTCAGAATTCTCTGTCTGTTGCTGAGAAGATGATGGAAAAGGCTTGCTATTGATAAACCTATTTCTTTCACCATTATTGTT
Source organism: Arachis ipaensis (assembly GCF_059453495.1). Lineage (NCBI taxonomy): Eukaryota > Viridiplantae > Streptophyta > Magnoliopsida > Fabales > Fabaceae > Arachis > Arachis ipaensis. The sequence goes on along the minus strand of NC_142441.1, from coordinate 42,648,655 downwards.
GAAGCCTTGTTGAGGCTTCTGTTGATCCTTCCATGAGAGATTAGGATGATTTCTCCATGAAGGATTATAGGTGTTTCCATAGGGTTCTCCCATGTAATTCACCTTTACCATTGCAGGGTTCTCAGGATCATAAGCTTCTTCTTCAGAAGATGCTTCTTTAGTACTGTTGGATGCAACTTGCAATCCATTCAGACTCTGAGAAATCATATTGACTTGCTGAGTTAATATTTTATTCTAAGCCAATATGGCATTCAGAGTTTCAATTTCAAGAATTCCCTTCTTCTGAGGCGTCTCATTATTCACAGGATTCCTCTCAAAGGTGACATGAACTGGTTATTTGCAACCATTTCAATGAGTTTTTGAGCTTCTGCAGGGGTTTTTAGATGAAGAGATCCTCCTGCAGAATGGTCCAATGACATTTTTGACAACTCAGAAAGACCATCATAGAATATACATATGATGCTCCATTCTGGAAGCATGTCAGTAGGACACCTTTTGATCAGTTGCTTATATCTTTCCCAAGCTTCATAGAGGGATTCTCCTTCCTTCTGTCTGAAGGTTTGGATTTTCACTCTGAGCTTGCTCATCTTTTGAGGAGGAAAGAATTTGGCCAGAAAAGCAATGACCAGCTTTTCCCAAGAGTTCAGGCTTTCCTTAGGTTGTGAATCCAACCATGTTCTAGCTCTGTCTCTTATAGCAAAAGGGAAAAGCATAAGCCTGTAGACCTCAGGATCAACTCCATTGGTCTTGACAGTGTCACAGATTTGCAAGAATTCAGCTAAGAATTGATGAGGATCTTCCATTGGAAGTCCATGAAACTTGCAATTCTGTTGCATTAGAGAAACTAATTGAGGCTTAAGCTCAAAGTTGTTTGCTCCAATTGCAGGAATTGAGATGCTTCTTTCATAGAAGTCAGCAGAGGGTGCAATGAAGTCACCAAGCATCTTTCTTGCATTGTTGGCATTGTTATTTGGTTGGGCCATGTCTCCTTCTTTTTCAAAAATTTATGTCAGGTTCTCTCCAGAGGGTTGTGCTTTAGCTTCTCTTAGTTTCCTCTTAAGAGTCCTTTCAGGTTCAGGATCAGCTTCAATAAAAATGTCTTTATCCCTGTTCCTGCTCATATGAAAAAGAAGAGAACAGAAAAGAAGAGGAATCCTCTATTTCACAGTATAGAGATTCCTTTATGTGAGTAGAAGAAGAGAAGAATAGAAGAAGGAGAAGAGAAAAATTCGAACACAGAGAGAAAGAGGGGGTTCGAATTTTGAGTAGAAGAGAAGTGTTAGTAGATAAATAAATAAATAGAAAGAGATGAGAGGGGGGAGAATTTGAAAATTAAATAAAACAAAATAAAAATATTTTTATTTTTATTTTAAATATTAGTTAATATTCAAATTTTAAGAGAAGAAATAAAATTAAAATTAAAATTTAAAATAATTAGTTAATTAAAAAGGAATTTTGAAAAAGAGGGGAGGAGTTTTCGAAAATTAGAGAGAGAAAATTAGTTAGGTGGTTTTGAAAAAGATAAGAAATAGTAAAACAAACAAAAAGTCAAGTAGTTAATTGAAAAAGATTTGAAAATCAATTTTTGAAAAGATAAGAAGTTAGAAAAGATTTTGAAATTGATTTTGAAAAAGATATGATTGAAAATTATTTTGAAAAATATTTGAAAAAGAAATTTAAAAAAATTTGATTTTGAAAATTAAAGTTGATTACTTGACCAACAAGAAACTAAAAGTTATGATTCTAAAATTTAAAGATTGAACCTTTCTTAATAGGCAAGTAACAAACTTTAAAATTTTTGAATCAATCACATTAATTGTTAGTAAAGATTTTGAAATTATGAAATGAAATAAAAAAAATATTTTGAAAATCATTTTTAAAATTTTCGAAAATCATGAAAGAAAGATGAAAAAGATTTGATTTTTGAAAAAGTTTTGAAAAGATAAGATTTTTAAATTGAAAATTTGACTTGACTCATAAGAAACAACTAGATTTTTAAAACTTTTGACTAAGTCAAACCAAATTTTCGAAAATTTATGAGAGAATAAGGGAAAGATGTTTTTTTTATTTTTGAATTTTTAATGAAGAAAGAGAAAAACAACAAAAAGACTCAAAACATGAAAATTATGAATCAAAACACATGATGCATGCAAGAACACTTTGAATGTTAAGATGAACACCAAGAACTTATTTTTGAAAATTTTTAAGAAAAGAAAAACATGCAAGACACCAAACTTAGAAATTTTTAATGTTTAGACACTCACAAATTGAAAATGCATATGAAAAACAAGAAAAGACATAAAACATGAAAATGAAAAAATCAAATAAGGAAAATCATCAAGAACAACTTGAAGATTATAAAGAACATCATGCATGAGTTTTCAAAAATTTAAAGAAAAGTTAAAAAGATCCAATTGACACCAAACTTACAATTTGACTCTAAACTCAAACAAGAAACACAAAATTATTTTTGGTTTTATGATTTTATTAAAAAAAAATTTGGATTTTTCAAAAATTAATTTTGAAAAAGAAAATAAGGATTCTAAAATTTTTAATAAGAATTCCAGGAATCATGCAATGTTAGTCTAAAGCTCCAGTCCAGGAATTTGACATGGCTTACTAGCCAGCCAAGCTTTCAGTGAAAGCTCCGGTCTAAAACACTAGACATGGCCAATAGCCAGCCAAGCTTCAGCATACAAATCAAGCATACAACAGCTGATCAGATGGGAGTCCAAGGGCTCTTGTGATGATAAGTTGAAACATCAGTCCAAAAGAATTAGACATGGATTCACAGCTAGCCAAACTTCAACAAATCATCATGAAACTCTAGAATTCATTCTTAAAAAATTCTGAAGAATAAAATAAAATTTCTCTCTTTTTCTTTCTGAAAATTTTTTCAAAAATAAAAGCTTTAAAAAATAAAAACTTAAAAATAAAAATAAAATTACCTAATCTGAGCAACAAGATGAACCGTCAGTTGTCCAAACTCGAACAATCCCGGTAACGGCGCCAAAAACTTGGTGCACAAAATCGTGATTATTCATTCCCCAGCAACGGCGCCAAAAACTTGGTACGCACGTTCATAATCTCAATTCTTTTTTCAAAACTCCGCACAACTAACCAGCAAGTGCATTGGGTCATCCAAGTAATAAACTTTACGTGAGTAAGGGTCGATCCCACGGAGATTGTCGGCTTGAAGCAAGCTATGGTCATCTTGTAAATCTCAATCAGGCAGATTCAAATGGTTATGGGATTTTGATATTTAAAATATAGTTAAAATGTAAAATAAGATAGAAATACTTATGTAATTCATTGGTGAGAATTTCAGATAAGCGTATGGAGATGCTTTGCTCCTTCTGAATCTCTACTTTCCTACTGCCTTCATTCAATCATTCATACTCCTTTCCATGGCAAGCTGTATGTTGGGCATCATCATTGTCAATGGCTACTTCCCATCCTCTCAGTGAAAATGGTCCAAATGCGCTGTCACCACACGGCTAATCATCTGTCGATTCTCGATCATGTTGGAATAGGATCCATTGATCCTTTTGTATCTGTCACTATGCCCAACACTCGCGAGTTTGAACCTCATCACAGTCATCCCTTCCCAGATCCTACTCGGAATACCACAGACAAGGTTTAGACTTTCCAGATCTCAGGAATGGCCGCCAATAATTCTAGCTTATACCACGAAGACTCCGATCTTTCGGAATGGAGGCTAAGAAATACACGCTCGATCTAGGGTAGAACGGAAGTGGTTGTTAGGCACGCTTTCATAGGTTGAGAATAGTGATGAGTGTCACGGATCATCATATTCATCATGTTGAAGTGCAAGCAAATATCTTAGAATAGGAATAAGCTTGGATTGAATAGAAAAATAATAGTACTTTGCATTAATTCATGAGGAGTAGCAGAGTGCCACACCTTAATATATGAGGTGTAGAAACTCCACCATTGAAAATACATAAGTGATGAAGGTCCAGGCATGGACAAATAGCCAGCCCCCTAAACGTAATCTCTAAACATAAAGTTATCCAAAGACTAACCAGAGATGTAAAATAAATCACTAAAAGTAGTTTTTATACTAAACTAGAAGCTAGGGTTACATAATATAAGTAAATGATGTTGAAATCCACTTCCGGGCCCACTTCGTGTGTGCTTGGGCTGAGCATTGATTTTTCATGTGTAGAGACTCTTTTTGGAGTCAAACGCCAGGTTGTAGCCTGTTTCTGGCATTTAACTCTGATTTGCAACATGTTTCTGGCGTTTAACTCCAGAATAGTGCAGGAAGTTGGCGTTTGAACGCCAGTTTGCGTCATCAAAACTCGGGAAAAGTATGGACTTTTATATATTTCTGGAAATCCCTGGATGTCTACTTTCCAACGCAATTGAGAGCGCACCAATTGGGTTTCCGTAGCTCCAAAAAATCCATTTCGAGTGCAGGGAGGTTTAGAATCCAACAGCATCTGCAATCCTTCTTCAGCCTCTGAATCAGATTTTTGCTCAAGTCCCTCAATTTCAGCCAGAAATTACCTGAAATCACAGAAAACACACAAACTCAGTAAATTCCATAAATGTGATTTTTATTTAAAAACTAATAAAAATATAATAAAAAGTAACTAAAACATAATAAAAACTATGTAAAAATAATGCCAAAAAGCATATAAATTATCTGCTCATCAATTACCTTTCCTCTAGGTTTTCTTTTACATTTACATATTTTTAGTTTTATGCTTTTGCTTTGGATATTGAGAAGAGTCATTACCTCCGTTGAAGTTATTATTCTAGTTTGTTTTCTTATTCCCTTACTCTTCCATATCCTTGATCTTTGTTCAGAGTTACAATTGGATCATTTTTAGAATTTATTAATGCAAAGGATTATTTTTACTTTTAATTAATTCTCAGTTATTGTTTATCATGTCTTCCTTTTATTCCCTTTTTAATTCTGTGCAAGTAGTTTTCATGTCACTGGAGTAGACTCCCAACTTGACTTGGGGGTTGATTAAATGGAGACCCTAGAGTTGGAATGCTCAAGTGATTAGTTAAATTGGAAGTTGTTGGCTAATTCTCTATTTACTAACACTAGTTCTTCCTACGGGAGAGGATTAGGATTTGCGAATAAGAGTTAGCTCAATCACTTGACTTTCCTTTATTTAGTAAGGGTTAACTAAGTGAAAACAACAACCTCTTTATAGTACACTTGAGAGAATTCCAATAAGGATAGAACTTTCAATTAATCATTCCCCCAGTCAAGGATTTTTATTTTGAATATATAAATCTCTTTTAATTTTCATTGCGCTAATTTACAATTATTTAGTTTATGTCATTCAATCCTCAAAATTTCTCGAAAAACTCACGATTAATAAGATAGCACCCTTTTGTCAACTCGTTGGGAGACGACCTGGGATTCATACTCCCAGTATTTTTATTCTGATTTTGTGACAACCTTTCTAAATTGATAAGCGGATTTTTGCTGGTTAAGAACTATACTCGCAACGTACTTCTTATATTAATTTATGAATTGGCTGATTTCCGCCCGCATCATTCACCATGGAAGGGAACGGGATAGGAATAGATTTGTCCACTATAGCTTTCCTCTTGGGTTCCTTAAGGTTTGCTTCTTCTTCCTCATGCCTTTTGTCTACCTCCTCTTCCTCATGTGGAACTTCAACAACCACTTCTTCCTCATGAATGTCTTCTATGACCCTAGGAGGTATCTCCTCCAATGTAGTTCCTGAATGTAGAGTGATGGCGTTGAGGCCGCCCTTTGGATTTGGAAGGGGTTGGGATGGAAGATTAGAAGAGCTTAAGGGTTGGTTATTGTTGTTGGAGGAGGGTGAAGCTAGTCTTGAGATTATCTCGGTGAGATTGGTTAATTGAGCACTCATGGTATTAAATTGAGCCTTGCTATTTTCTTCATTCTTTTCCACAATAGCTCTAAGTTCATCAACTTGATTGGTGGAGGATGAAGAGGCTTGGTTTGAGTGTTGTCTTTGATGTGGTACTTGGTACTTGGTGTAGTTGTTTTGGTTTTGGTTGTGATAATTTTGGTTGGCTTGGTGGCTGTTGTTGTTATGGTGGTATTGGGATGAGGATTGGTGATTGTTGTTGTAGTAAGAAGAAGAATTGTTCCATCTTTGATTTTGATTGCTCCCTTGTGCATTATCCCTCCACCCCTGATTATGATTATTTCCATGAGAGTAGTTGTTTTGGCCTTGAGAGGGGTAGGGTGGACTATTGTTGTAATTCACATTGGCCACGGCAAGGGCATACTCCTCTTGAATTTGGTGACATTGATCAGTGTAATGTGTGGTGCTAGAGCACAAACCACAAATTCTAGGAGGACCTTCAAGTTGAGCAACTTGGGATGGGGCTTGGATGGCTTGTATGGAATAGAATGCCTTTTGCTCTTTATGCATCTCCGTAAGGATGGTGGTCATATCCCTAAGCACCTTAGTTAAGCTTGCTTCAGAAGGTGGTGCTTCTACCACACCTTTGAGGGGATTGCTCCTTACCCTTACATGTTGTGTAGCCTCGGCAACATCATTTATCAAGCTCCAAGCTTCTCCCACCGTCTAGTTTTTGGAAAGGGAACCACCACTAGAAGCGGTGAGCAATCTTCTATCTTCCGCACAAAGACCTCCGGTGAAGTAACTAATGAGCAAGTGAGTATCCAATCCATAGTGTGGACAAGATTCCAATAGCCTCTTGAGCCGAGTCTAATACTCATACAAACTCTCTTGGTCCTTTTTCATTATGCCCGAGATCTCCTTCCAGATGTAGTCGGTCTTCTCCGGCAGAAAGAATGTCTAGAAACTCTCTTCTCAAGAAATCTCAATTGGTCACAATCTCATCCGGTTGCGAATAAAACCACGTTTTTGCTTGCCCCTCAAGAGAGAAGGGGAAGACAAAAACCATAATAGCCACCTCATCGGCTCCATGTCTTTGAGCCGTAGAACAAGCAACTTGAAAATCTCTCAGATGTCGGATAGGGTCTTGACGCGGAAGCCCATGATACTTAGGGAATAGATTTATCAAGCTATTTTTCAACTCAAAGTTTGGATCAAGGTTGGGATACCTTGTTTGCAAAGGTGGAAGTATGATGTCCGGGGCTCCTTGTTCATGTAGAGTGATCCGGCGTGGCTCCGCCATGTATGGTTCACCTGTGGGATGCAAAGATGTATTAGTAGTGCCAACAGAAGAATAGGAAGTAGCGGACTCCAAGTCACTCTCGGTACCGTCTAGTGATTCGGTATGCTCTTCAAGAGAGGCCGAAGTACTAGCCGTATAGTCCAACCGCCGTCTAGCTTGTCGATTGTGTAACAAAGTTCTTTCAATCTCAGGGTCAAACTCGGCTAAGCTAGAGTTCGGTTAAGACCGAGTCATCAAACTTGGGAGTCATAGCACATGTACAAAAGAAATATAAACTACAACTAAGTATTGAAAGCAAGTAAACTATCTACAATATTCACATATTCACATAACCAATGTCAAGGCATACATTGCAACCATTCCCCGGCAACGGCGCTAAAAATTTGATCGCCAAGGATTTATACCGGTCTAGAATTTCTCAAATTGATTTCGTAATAGTATAGTCCAAACCGATAATCGACCCTCGGATCAAATTTTAAGGAATTGGTTGTCACAAGTTCAACCCCAATAAAAGTAACCGAAGTATTCAAACCTTGGGTCGTCCCACAAGGAATGGGCAAACATGTGCTTTGTAAGGCCCACATCGGTTGGAGAGGGGAACGAAGCATGCCTTATAAGGGTGTGGATACCTCTCCCTAGCATGACGCATTTTGACGAGTGAGTGTGGGGGGCTTTGGCTATCATCCCTATCGTCAAAGGCAAAACCGTGAGGCCTTGTGTGCCAAAGCGGACAATATCGTGCTAGCGGGTGGTCTGGGCTGTTACAGATGGTATCAGAGCCAGAACCCGGATCGATGTGCCAGCGAAGGCGCTGGACTCCCTTAGGGGGGTGGATTGTAAGGCCCACATCGGTTGGAGAGGGGAACGAAGCATGCCTTATAAGGGTGTGGATACCTCTCCCTAGCATGACGCATTTTGACGAGTGAGTGTGGGGGGCTTTGGCTATCATCCCTATCGTCAAAGGCAAAATCGTGAGGCCTTGTGTGCCAAAGCGGACAATATCGTGCTAGCGGGTGGTCTGGGCTGTTACATGCTTCAACATTGGCTAGATTTCCGGGGTTGCAAGTCATGAGCAAGAAATTAAACTAAGAGACTTAACAAGCAAGAAATCTTAAAGTGCAAGAAACTAATTCAAGTAACTAAAGCATGGTATGAGCAATTCCAAACTAATAAGAGAACATCCAATATAATTCTACTCTAAACTAAACAAGTAACTATAACTAAGACAAAGCAATTGGAATATTTTTGGGTTTCAAATATAATTAATAAAGGCAACTCTTGGCTAGGCATAGGAATTGGGATCACTATCCTTGTCTAATAACCAAATCTTGACAATTACGAGGAACCAAACTCATTAAGTTTACTTCTATACTTGAAGTATATTAAATGAATTGGTCAACATCAATCCATAAGGTCCAACCTAGCTACCAATAAACTTAGTAGTAGGCTAGTGTCAATGGTTATCAAATTGACCACTAAGGGTTCTCAAATCATCAAATCCATTAGACCCAATGACTCAAGTTTACCCAATTCCATTAGCCTAGGCTAAGAGTAAAGAAAACTACTCCATAATTAAAGGAAACATTTCATCAAACACATGGTAAGCATTACTAAAAGACATATTCAAAATGTAATTAAATTGAAATTAAAGGATACCCACTAACAATTATCAATGGAAAATCACTCAAACAACATAATTAATCATGAAAATCATCAATGTAACATTAACAATTCAAAATCCACAAGATTCACAAAATGGGTAGAAAATGACAATTGACAAGAAAACATAAATCTAACATGAGATCTAACGAAATTATACTAAAGAATTCAAATTAAGTAATCAAAACTAGAAATCAACAAGATCCAATTCAGAATTCAACAAGAAAAGGTCAAATCAAACTAGATCCAGAGAGGAACAAGGGTTTCTCCCTCTAGAAGAATAAAAAACCAAAAACTACCTAAAATTGTGTCTAAGTGTGTAATGAATGATCCCCCTTTTTCCCTAGAATTCTTGGGTCTTTTCCATGCGGAACCAGCTTGAATTTGGGCCTGTTGAGCCTCAGAAATTGCCAGGCACAATTTCTTTTAATGAGGTCACGTGCAGCTTGTCACGCGTATGCGTCATGCACGCGTGCGCGTTGATTGAATTTCGCAATCCACGCGTGCGCGTCCAGCACGCGTGCGTGTCGATGGAGATTTTGCTAATCCACGCGAATGCGCCAATCTTCGCATGCCATTCCCAACTTTCCGCACCCACGCGTGCGTATGAGGTGCGCGTGCGCGTCGAAGCTGAATTCCCCAAAATTCAATTCTTCATGTTCCTTCCACTTGTCCATGCTTTCTTTCTCTCTTCTAGGCCATTCTTACCCTATAAACTTTGGAATCACTCAACAAACACATCACGGCATCGAATGGTAATAAAAGATTATCAAAAAATGGCAATTTTAAGGCAAAAGAAGCATGTTTTCTATCATGAAGCAATATTAGGAAGAGAACACAAAACCATGCAATTCTTGTGAATAAGTGCGGAAAATATTGACAAAACCCCTCAAATTCTACACAATATAAACCACAAAATTGGGGTTTATCAAGGTTCAATTGATGCATTCTCATTGGAGTTGGAAAGCTAACTTCTAGAGCTTTCCAGAAATATATAATAGTCTATTCTTCGCTTCTAGATCACAGACCAAAACTGGCATTGAACATCCACATCTGGAGTTCAACGCCCAAAAAGGAGCAAGCCTAGCGTTGAACGCCCAAAGCTGGCGTTCAACGCCACCAAGGGAGCAAGGAAGCAGCGCATTCACCCCCTAATGGGCATTCAACGCCCATCCTCCAAGTTGAACGCCAGGCTTGGACGAAGCACTCAACCAAAGTGGGCCCAAAGTGGATTTTAGCACTCCTTAGCTTATGCAGACTTATCTTTGTACTTTTTTATTTTAAATTTACATCTTTTAGGTTTAGTATTTTCTATTTAAAGGGGATATCATGTAGGATTAAGAATGAATTTACAAATTAACAGACCAAACTTCTCTGTTTTCTCTGTAATTTATGAGCAACTAAACCTCCTAGGTTAAGGTTAGGAGCTCTGCTTGTCCTATGGATTAATATCATTACTTCTCTATTTTAATATATATTTGATTTCATTCTATGATGTATTATCGTTCTTCATCTAATTGAATCTGGGATGGAATGAGAGTGTGATGTAAGATCAGGTTAATTAATGGCTAATTAACCCATAAAATGAGAATTTATTCTAGAAAGCCAAAAATATTATTTTTATGGCTAAATATGATAGAGGAGATTAAGACGAGAATTTCGGTACCAATTTTATAGAAATCGGACCAAGATTGGACCGAACGGGCCAAACTGGGCCAACCGGACCCAAAATGGGCCCTTGGCCCAACTAAACTAAACCAAAACCCTAATTTTCAGCACTCTCTCTCCTCACAACACACTCAAACACGCTGAAATGGTGGAGAAGAAGGGAAGAACACTCTCTCAACTTCTTTCTCTCACTTGATCTTCAAACCACCATAACTTTTGATCTAGAGCTCCGATTGTCGCACCGTTTGTGGCCACGCGTTCACCGTGGAGAGCTCTACAAAACCCATACAATCAATCTTGAGGTAAGCCACGTTTTACTCTTCGAAATTCTAGCCCTTGTTTTCGAGTTTCATGGGTAAAATGTTGAGATTTTGGGCTCTTTGATGTTATAGGACCCAACTCTCTTGAAGGAGAAGGTTAATCTTGTCTCCTTGGACCTTGGGTGTGGTAAGATTCTCAACCCTAGTGTAATTTGTTGTTCTATGATGTTTGGATATTGAGATGTTGTGTATGGATATGATGATTGTGGCTTAGGTTGTGTATATGCAAATATTGGAGCTTGATTGGTGATTTTGGAAAGCTTGGGAGAGGGTTTTGTGTGATAAAATCTGTTCTTGGAGGTTTTAAGACCTTGAGAGCTTGTGGACAAGTGGTTTGGAAGTGTTCCGGTTGAGCTTGGGTAATCGGCTAAGGTATGGTTTCAGTTTCCCGTATCTAATATGTAATGTGGTAGGAAATACTTAGGCTAGAGGCCCTAAGATAGGCATTTAATTGATGATGTTGTTGAATGATTGAGATATATGATGTGATCATATATGTGATTATGAATATTGATGCCTTGATTGTGTGATATATAAGAAAATGCATGTTGTGATATATGCTTGATGAATGAATGAGGTTGAATTGATGGGTAGTACCATGTTAATGGTGAGTATGATGATGATTATGTATAATGATGGTTGATTGGGAATGGAATTATTGGAAATTGGTATGAGGAAGGATGTATGACATGATATTGTGTTTGTCCTTTAGCCATTTGATTGAGAAGTGTTAAGATGGTTGGATGTGGTTTTGGAAACCTTGGTAAAGTATCAATGTGTGAGTTGAAGATGGCTTGATGTTGATTTTGGTACATTTTGATTGATTTCAAAGAAAAGGGATGAAATTGGCATGTTTTGATTGATTTTGAAAAGAGTTGAAAATGGCTTGTTTTGAAAATGGCACTTTATGGTTTTGTATGAAAACATGATTTTTAGGCATACTTTGATGGGACATAACTTGGACTATTGATCTCTGATTTGTGCCAAATCTGTTTAGAAATGAAATTGGATCCGGGATGTCCATGCCGTTCGAAGAACGGGTGAAAAACGATTTAAAATGAGAAAGTTATGTCTGTCGGAAGATTGGGGGTTGAATATGTGAATTCTGCAGCTTTTAACTTAGAAAATTTTTAGCAGAATAACCCTCCGCGCGTAGGCGCACTTGGTGCGTGCGCGCCATTCTTCCAGGAAGTACCATCCACGCGTGCGCGGGTGCGTCGATGCGCTGCGCCATATGCCCAGCTATTTTCCAGAGAGTTGTGCCAGATTTGTGTCAGTTTTGTGCCTGGGCGCAAGAGCACCCACGCGTATGCGTGGCTGACGCTTATGCGTCGTTTGGCTAATTTTTAATCCGCGCGTTCGTGCGTATGACGCTTGCGCGTCGATGATTTTTAAGGCCATCCACGCGTGCGCGTGGAATGCGCGTACGCGTGGCCCTGTTTTCATCCCAAAGTTGATTTTTGAGTTTTAAAAGCCAAATTTCATACTTCTAAGCCTCCGATCTCACCACTTATGTCTCGAATCATTATGATATGCCTAGCATGAGGAAAAGGGCTAGTGAATATGGTAACTTGCGAGTGAAGCAAGGGGAAAAATGAATGATCATTGAAGATCAAAGATGATTATGTGAGAGGCGGAGGATGGCGGTAGAAGTGCTTGTTACGCCATGGGCCGAAGGGCCGTAATTGTTAATGAATTGGCTGGTTATGGATTTAACCGTGAGCCGGATGGCTAGATTATTGCCGTGTTACGGCGGAGCCATGATTATGGCTAAGTATAAATGCATATATGCTGTTGAATGAATTGTGAATGTTTGCACTTCCACCATCGGAGATGAGGGTTTCCCTGGGAGGAAGCAGTGGCTAGCCACCACATGCTCCAGGTTGAGACTCGAAGCTCTTTTGACCCTATGTCGTAAGTGTGGCCGGGCACTGTGAAAGGCCCGGATGAGCTCGCCCCCGTAAATATTCACCAGTGAGGGTGATGGATATGGATCATGATTATGATCAAGTTTATGATGAGTATAACTCGAGTTGGGGATGCGCAACAGAGGGACAGTCCAATGGTTAGCTACCAGGACTTGTCGGGTTGGCTCTATAACCGACAGATGATATCATCAACCACTAGGGACAGGCATGCATCATAAGCATACTATGTGAATTGTTTGAGATTGTCTATTTGACTCCATATTACTTGCTATTTGTCTAAATGCTCTAATTGTTCTTACTTGTATATCTCTTGTCTGATATAACTGTGTTTGCTATATTATATTCCTGCTGGTGGTTGGGAGGTCTGAAGGAATTGGAAAGGGAAGTATTAGTTAGACTGAAGAATCTTTAGTCAGTTGCCACTTATGGTTTAGCTCGTTTATAAGCTTTGATATTATCTGGAGGAAGTTCTAGGATTGCCTTCGGCTTTCCTCTATTATTATGTATTATATATGTGGAAGCTGTTACCGTGCTGGGGACCTCTCGTTCTCACCCATGCGGATTTTGTGGTTTTCAGATGCAGGACGCGAGGCTTCTCGTTGAGGCATGCTGGAGACTTCTGGATTAGCGAAGATCCTTGTTCTCGGGACTCTGTTTTGGTTTGTATATCTTGTTTAGATACTTTTATCTCCATTAAATAATACAACTGTGATGACTCCTCTTATAGGAGGTTTTGGAGAATAGGTTTCTGTATTTGTGTCCCTTTGGGTTTCCTTTGGGGTTTCTTTATCTTATTATATGTATATATTGCTATGCTCGGACCGGTTATCTTCGCATCCGGATTTGAGTTTTGATATTCCTGTTTTTGACACTCCTTTGTATATATATATAATCTCGCGTTGTTTTATTCTTGTTCGTTACATTACCGATCGGAGTGTTGCGCTTTCGAGTTACGGTTTTTGTTTACCCTTTTTTACACAAAGGCTCCTAGTTATAATCCTTATTCATACTACTATACGTACTAAATTTTTGTTTTAGAGGTCGTAATACCTTGCCATCTCTGAATTATGACTTAAGCATAAGACTCTGTATGGTAGGTGTTACATGTGACCCCCTTATTCTACATGAGTTCTTGCGAATTCTGACCCGGATAATATTGAGCTATAACTTGAGAATACATCTCCTAAACCAACAAGTTATCTGGGCTAATTAGGATATGTGACATAAAATCTTGTTAGTTATGGGTAATGAGGTTTTTGTGGTGCTAAGATTAGAATATTGAGCATCATTCTGCGATATGAAAGATCTGACCTTGTCTGTGGCACTTTAAGTAGGATCAATGGAGAGTGAATTGCGTGAGCTTCATCTTCGTTCATATTGAATGACCACTGACAATGGCGTTTGATATGAATTAGAGGAGATTAATTGACCACGACCAATGGCGTTAGTCACGTATAGCTTTGCCATAGAATGAATCATTCATTGTTAAAGTAGTCAGTAAGAAGTATTAATCCTAAAAGATAAAGCATCTCCAAAGCCTTAACTAATTTCTCGCTATTGTTTCTACATCAATTCCTTATTGCTTTCTTTACTATTCTGTTTTATGCGCCTACAACAATCACTATCTTTCTATTCGCCTGACTAAGATCTGCAGGATAACTATTCCTTGCTCAATCCAACAATTCTCGTGGGATCGACTTTCACTCACCTGAAGTATTACTTGGACGACCCAGTGCACTTGCCAGTGAAGTTGTGTGAGTTCAATTTCGCGCACCATGCATCCTAGGGTATTGGAAGATGCACTATCTCAAGATTGGTTTAATGTTTCCTAAAGTATTTATTGAGGCTTCAGTAGATATGTTACTAAAGTAATCATTTGATATTTCTTTAATTTTGATTAAGTTTATATGTCACATTAGGTCATTGCTATTTATGATATGCAGGATATATGACACTTTATTAAGGATGAAAATATCATTTGAGTGAGTTTAATTCACAAAATTAATCTAATACAGTATGATAGAATTTTAATATGAAACACTCACAAATTATAAAAATTTCACTAAAAGTGCATTTAGAGTATTAAAAGCAAGATGGATAATTTTAAAGGGAGACATTTTTTTAAAAACTCAAAAAAGAGTTATAACCTCTCATTTTTACATAATCACAATAAAAAAATGATAGTTGTGGAACTTGTTAATGAGATTAAAGGTCAAAATATGTTTTGGATAGATGAAGCGATAATCCAACATATTAAGAGGATCATAATTTTTAGAGTAATTAGAGAGATCAACTTGCACATACGAAAAACATGAAACCAACAGAAAAGAACACATTGCACTTGATTGAAATAATTTTTCAACTTTTACCAACAAAAATATTATTATTTTTAAATATATTGATTCAAAAATTATTATTTTAAATTCTTATAAATTATTAATTTATCATTTTTTAGATACATATGAATTAATATTAGAACTGTTGAAATTATATGACGGATTATGAGATTTATTTTATATAAATTCACTTATATTATGGATTTTATAGTACGTTGCTTACATAATTTAATATTAAGATAAACAAAATTTTAACTAAAAAATATTTGATAAAAGGTATATTTCTTTCTAAATTCAAACAAAATTTTAAATTTAAAAATATAATAATAACATTTTATTATACTTATAATTTCTAAAATAATTAGTGTAACGACCCAATTTCCAGTAAATCATGATCACAATAGAAATCAAGTATCACCAACTTGTTCACCTAAAACTTCTGCTATTTATTATTAAGCCTGTAATCGGGTTAGCACACTATCGAGTTTTTGGAAAAACTTTTACTTTATAAAAAGATTTTGCGAGGACAGCTAATTAAACATACACAAACCATAATAGAAAATTAAATAAATCATACACAAGGCCAGCATTATATATAACCATAACACATATCATAGATCACACACACAGGCTAGGCATATAAGCATATTTCAATCTCATATATATATGCAATGCATATATAAGCCACGATGTGGCTTTTCTTTCTTTTTATTTCTGAAAAATAAATAATAATATAATAATAATAAGAGTAGTAATAATAATAGTAATAATATTAACAATTATAAAAATCAATTTAAATTTTTACTTATTAAAATAGTTTTTAATTAATACAATCTAAATAAATATAATGATTCATAAATAATTAATTATTTAATTTTTAAAAATTTGGAGTCTTATATTCTATCCTTTTAAAAAAAATTTTGCTCTCAAAATTTCCTTTACTTTTAAACAAGTGTGAGTAATTAGTCCTTATCTTATTTTCTAATCTTCAAGTGTGTTGTGTTTCTTTATCTCATCTCAACTTACGTATAGTAGTTAAAGAAATAAAAGAATACAATGCACCAGAATCGTAAAGTGCAGTTAGGAAGCGAATCTTGACACAATACTGACTTTGGGTCAGGGAGTCCGAGTACGAGCATCTTCAGCAGTCATTGTAAATACTCTTCCTGGTTGTTGCGATTTAGCTACTCCTTGTACTGACTTTTCTGGACAATTGCTTGCTATATGCCCCGGTTCACCATAATTGTAGCAGACTCTCATTCCAAAATAACAACGCCTATCGCTGTAATCCCTTCCACATTGCCTACACATTGAGCCCTCCTGATTCTGCTAAGGTAGCTTACCGATGTCTTGTCTTGATCTATTTCCATTTCCAGCAGTATAGTGCGTAGGAAAATTTCTAACTTGTTGGTTCCCTCGCATAGGTACTCCTGGTACCTTAAAATCAACCTTCTGTTGTACCGCATGCCTATGAAAATTGTTAAGGTTCCTTGGCAGTAAACTCGGATGACCCATCCTTGACGCTGTCATCTTATGTTCACAGTCTTCCATCAGCTGACTCTTATTGACAAGCTCTGCGAAATTCTGTATTTTCAGTGGGACCAATGAATGCATCAGCTCATCTCGAAGTCCTCCTTCGTACTTCAAACACTTCGTATTCTGAGAGTTACCTGAAACTGAAGGCCGATCTTGGAGGAGATCTACTGTGGTGGCCGAAACTGTCGTGTCCGACTTGTTGGATCTAGTGGTGCTGCTGATCCTTGTTCACCTGAGGGTGGTGGTACCTACAAGAGACTCCGATGCTTAAGTTAGCATGTGCTTTAGATAGGATTTTGTGTAGAATCAGAGTGTGAGTTATACCTGGGTGCTCCAGTGTATTTATAGTAGTGTGGGGTGTCCTTTAAGATAAGTTAGTTATCTTATCTTATCTTTTAGGGGAGCCGCCTTATCTTTCTAGGCTTTGCTGCCATTAGAATGGGCTGCGTTCCTTCATTTGGGCCTGCTTGGGCCTCTATGGCAATTTGGCCGAACTCTTTAAGGAGAGATCGAGGGCAACCCAACCTGAAGAGGTTGGTCACTCTTGTCTTCAATCAGCCCGGGTCGCATTGCTCGACCCAGGGTATGAACAGTGCCCCTGCTCGAGTTTGATATTTCCCTTAAGGTCGTGTCTTTAGACTTCGACCCCTTTGAGGAAGTAGTGCTCGAGAATTTTGCCTTTAGTCGATCTCCTGCATAACTCCTGCTAGGATTCCTTGAATGCAAAATGTTTTCTTTCTTCTTCTTTTTTAATTGCAGCGTGCATTGTGCTTCCTTGGGAATGTGTGAGGGTTTAAAAGCTCATTAATTTTCCTTTGCCGTTTCCCCTTTTCCCTCTTTTGCATTTCATTTTGAAATTTAAAGAATCATTTTCAGTTTCTTCTTTCCTTTCTCTTCGCTTTTTACTTGAAGTGCTTAATTCGTCTTGTTTTCTCTGTTTTCCATTTGTTTTGCTCGGAAGTGATTGTTGGTGTGGATTTTGTCGTTTGCTTCTTCCCTCGCGCTTGTTTCCTCTTCTTCCACAAGTTGGTATTTTCCTTCCTTTTCGATAGCCGTCTTTATGTATGTTTTAACTGTTGTATGTTTAACTTTTATTGAATTTGCCTTGAGAAGCTTGATTCTTTCTTGTAAGAGATTGTCTCTTTGTGCCTGGTTGATGTTGTGATTTTCTTTACTGCTCCTATTTGGGGAAGATGTGCGCCTTTTAGGTTTCTTGGTGGTTTTTGCTTTTGTAGAGCCTTTTGCTTTTGTTTGCTGTTTGTATGAAAAATTGCTGGCGCTTAGGTTGAATTCCTTGCATGTCTCGAGGGGGTTACTGGTGGTTAGGGCTTCTGATTTTTGTGTCGCTTTTCCCTTTTCTATGCTGTGTTGTTGCCTCCAAAGGGTGCTCCTAGGTTACTGCTAGGGGTGCCCTTTTTGTTGCCCCACCTCTGTTTATTGGTTGTTCCTTCTCTTTTTTGATTTTGTCCGAGTTGTTTAGTAGTGACCCCTGTTATCTTCCTTTGCTATAGGTATAGTCTGACGTATGTCTTCACGAAAAAATATTGTTAAGATGTCTACCAAGATTCCTGATGGCATGTCTGACTGGCTGGACTCTATAGTCCTAATGTGTGTTACAGTGGCTGATCCCGAGTACTGTGTAAGGCTTAGGAGGTTCTATAGAATTTGTAGTGGTAGGGACGAATAGAAGAATTATGAATTGGTGTCACCTGACCCTGAGGAAAGGGTTAGTTTTCCTTCTTTGACTAAGGGAGAGCGGCCCTTCTTCTACGTTTACGACTACTTTTTTAGTCAGCTGAACATTACCATCCCTTTTTCCACCTTTGAGACCGACCTGCTATGGTATTGTAATGTGGTCCCTTCCTAGATTTATCTGAACTCATGGGATTTCATAAAGATTTTTCAATTGTTGTGTCAGGAGTTGGGTGTCCGACCTACCCAGACTCTCTTTCTATATCTTTTTGTATTGACAGAGCCTGGGATAGCTAAGAAGAAAGCCTCTTGGATTTCTTTCCGAGCTATTCAAGGGAAGAAAGTGTTTTCTATGTGTGATGAGTCTTTCCGTGATTTCAAAAATTACTACTTCAAGGTCCGATCTGTTGAGGGTACTCGGCCTTTCTTTTTAGACGAAAATGATGAACCTACCTTTCTATTGTCATGGCAAAAAGACCCAGTAGTTGTTAAGTATTCCTGGAAGAGCTTGAGCGAGTTAGAACAAGCTGTTGTTGGTATTTTAGAGGAGAACTGGGGAGAGCCTCCTCATTTGGACATGAAAAGGTTTCTAGGAGATCCTTCCCTCCTTCGTGCTGAGCTGGGTAGTGTTCGACTTCATTTTATAATGGCTTTCTTCAGTTTATTTGCCGATTTATTCCTTATGGATTTGTAACTTTGTTTCCCTGATTCCTTTTTCAGAAATGGTGAAATCAACAGATTCCATGAAGGCCTTTCGTAGGGCTAAGAAGGAGACAGATGTACAGAACTTGTCAGCGAAGGCTTCGGGGGAAGGGTCTTCTCAGGTGCAGCAGCCGACTTCTGATGCTTCTGGGCCGAGGAAGACCATTCTGACTCCTCAAGTCCGGACGATTTCTTCTGACCATGTTCAACCATCTTCGGGTGCTGCCATTGTCGCTGGTCCTCCCCAAAAACGTCAAAAAACTGCTATTTCTTATGATTTGAATGCCAAGGACTTTGATGGTGTGGGTTTTGCTACTGAACTGATTACTCTCCATGGTAGTATTCCTTTGGATGATGTGTCCATTCTTCATCATCTTGATTTTGTTGTGAGTAGTAGTATCCGAGTGGCCAATATTGGGGCGGCCCTTTCCCGGGTTATCAAGGAGTCTCCTGTTCGTGCCACTAAGGCTTTTATGGAGGAAACCAAGGCTGAGTTTGATAGGATTAAGGTCTTGAAGGATGAACTGGATGCAGGGTGGCTAAGTTGGATCTGGATGTGGAAAGGGAGAAATCCCGAGCTACTGCTGCTAAGGCTTCTGCAAATCTGGCTGAGGCGGCAAAAAAATATAAGGGGAGCTATACTCGCACTTATGGCGAGCTGCTAGAATTTAAGGAAAGGCTTGAGTCTTCCCAGGCCGATTATGCCGAGCTCCAGGGTCATCTGGTGGGCAGTGTGACTGATGCATATGAGAACTTGAAAGCCAAAGTTTGAGTTTTGGCCCCCTGAGCTCGACTTGACTCTTTTTAGTTTGGATAATGTGGTCGAGAATAGCAAGATAGTGTCTGCCCCTGAAGATGAGGATGAGAGCCCTCCTCCTGTGCCACCAGGGAAAGCCATAGCTACTTCAGCCTCCGTTGTTCCTTCTGAGGCTGACCAGCCAGAGTCTGATCCGGACGTGCAGATCTTGAATAGGCCGGATGGAACTGTTGATGTCGTCCCGATCCCGACCATTCCTTCTCCTCCAGCCAAGGATGTCACTACTGGGGAGAATTTAGATCCTTTATAATTTCTGGTGCTTGTATTATAGTCTGATTTGTGGACTTTAGACTTATTTTTTTGTAAATTTCTTTATGGTTGACTTCGTTGACACTTGGTTGCTTCCTAGTAACTTTATTTTGCTAAACAAAATATTTTAAACTCTAAGGCTGCCTTTTTGGGTGGCCTTGTGAGACTTTAATACTTTATAATAGATATGCTTTTGCTGATATATACCTTTACAATTCTTGTGGATCTTTACAGAGGTTTTGATACCATTCCTGTCCGACCTCTTTCGCAGTGTGGGTTTTTGGCCCTTTTTGGATCGTGCCTTGCTCTCTGCTTGGGCGAGGTGATCCTTTGGTGGTCGGGATAACTTGTCCGACAATTTTTTAGTGTTCTTATAGAACCTTTTTAGTTATCGCCTTCTTTGTAGCCCTGCTTAGAGATCGTTCCTTTGTTTGAGCGGAGCTATTCCCCTTTTTTCTAAGCATGTTTGAGCCTTAAGTTATTTCTAACCTTTCTGGCTTTTACTACTTTCTCGGGGTCGTGCTTGCTTTGCTAGGTCGCGCCTTGAGCTGATGTTGATGTGAGCATTTTATTCAAGTTCCAAGAAATTTTTAGGTAGTGTTCCAAGGGGAACCTTTTCTTTATAGTTTGCTTGGACGACTTTTTAGCTCTATTCTGACTTGTGGCTTCACTTTTTAAGTAATGTCTTTTTTCGCAAGACTTGTACCTTTTAGAGACGCACTTCTGGTCTTTCTTTGGCCTTTGCGAAATGTCTTTGTCCCTTTTTAGTGATCCTTTCACTGGTCCGAATTTTCTGTCGGGCCTTCTTAAGTTATTTTAGCAATCCATTTTTAGTCAGACCTTGTCAGGTCACTTTCTATGGATTACTTTTTATAACTTCTTGTATTAATCTGCTTCTACGCTTTCACCTTGCCGACATCTTTGTAATCGGACGATGAATTTAGTTTTCACCTTGCCGACCTCTTTGTAATCGGTCGATGAATTTGATTTTCACCTTGCCGACCTCTTTGTAATTGGTCGATGAATTTGATTTTCACCTTGCCGAGCTCTTTGTAATCGGACGATGAATTTTTGCGTTTTTATGAGCTTAGATTAATGCATCTTGGTAGGAAACTTTTTAGGGAATTTGAAAACTTTATTCAAATAGAAGATAGAAATATAAATAGGAGTATATACATATGAGTGCTTACCCTTCTAAGTCGGTAGATCTTGGCCTGGCGCCTCATTAAAAAACCTTTTCAGGAAAAAGAGTGCACCTTGATCTTAGATCTTTATTATTCTCTAACTATAGTACCTTCTTAAGTTACAGGCATGCCATGACCTTGGTAGCTCTCGCCCCTCGAGGTTGGACACTGTTCCGAGGGTTACCTAAAACTGTAGGTCGATCTCGGATGAGATCTTCAGTACTGGTCGGAGATGACGAGTCCGGCTGGCTGGTGGCAGCTGGAACTGTTGTGTCCGACTTGCTGGACCAGCTACACTTCTGATCCTTGGTCACCGGAGGGTGGGGGTACCTGCAAGAGACTCCGATGCTTAAGTTAGCACGGGTATTAAGCAGGTTTTTTAGTAGAATCAGAGTATGAGTTATACCTGGGTGCTCCAGCGTATTTATAGTGTTTGAGATGTGACCTTCGTTGGATAAGATAAGTTAGTTATCTTATCTTATCTTTATCTTTAGAGTTGAGGTCAGCGTATCTTCAACGGAACCGCCTTCATTTCTATAGGCTTAGGCCGCCTTAGGATTCAGGTCGTGCTCCTCTATTTGGGCCCTTAATCTGGGCTCTCCTGTTGATTTGGCCGAGCTCTTTGAGAAGAGTTCGGATAGTCTGACCTGAAGAGGTTGGTCGCTCTATCTCGAATCATCCCAGGTTGGATAGCTCGACCCAGGGTATGAACAGTGCCCCTGCTTGAGCTCGATCTTCTTTTTGAGGTCGAGTCCTTGACTTCTGTCCTTCTTAAAGTCGAACTCAAGCATTTGTCAATTCCTTTCATTGTAAAGTCCTTTTTGAATGTAGAACGTTTTCCTCTAAAAGCGCGCGCTTTTATATCGGCGCTTTGGAAACGTGCGAGGGTTTAATGCCTTTATTAACATTAATTGCCCCGTTTCCCTTAGGCTCTCTTTATTTTTGATTTTGCAAACCCAGAAATGGTTTCTCTCTTTCGCCTCTTTCGTAACTTCTTCGCATTTCTCCCTTTATTCTCTCGCTCTCAACTTTTCTTTGTGTTTGTTCTGTTTCGCCTCCGTTGGTGCTTCACTTTTGAGAGACGATTTCCTGCCCCGGCTTTCATCTTTCTTCAAAACTTTCCTCCTTTTTCCAGGTTTGGTTTCTACTTTTTGCTTCCTTACTTCTTTTGCCATTTTGGCCTTCGATTTTTGATAATGTTTTGGTTTTGCTTGAATCCTTGTTTGAAAAACTTGAATCTTTTTGCATTTGTCGTGCCTGTTTCTCACCGTGTGTTCTGGAGTTTCTTCATCTTCTGCATGATTGCTTTTGCTTAATGCTTTTAGGGTTTTCGCATGCTATCGCCTTTTCTGTTTGTGCTTTTGATGGTGGTTTTCGCCTAATTCTGAGAAAGGTTGTGTCTTTGGTGGTTTTCTGTTTGGCATTGTTGACGTTGACAGTGTTTTCGTTGGTAGACTGTAGAAAGATAGTTGCTTTGATGACTTTTGCGTTTTTTAACTTGATGGACGAAATGCTTGCTGCTTTAGGTCTTCTTTCCTTGTTTTGAGAGATACTGGGGTGTAGGTTTTTCCTTGAAATCTTGCTTTGTTATTGCCTCCAAAGGATGCCCCAGGACTTTTTGGTTTTAGTCTTGGGGTTTTCCTTTTGTTTATCCGCCCGTCGAGATGTTTTGACCCGTGCCCGAGATGTTTTTTGAGTAATCCGTTCTTCTTTTCTTTTGTAGGATCTTAGTTGACCTCATGTCTTCCCAAAATAACGTCGTAGCGATGCCTTCCCAGGTCCCTGCGGGTATGGCCGATTGGGTGGACTCCATGGTTCTCATGTGTGTCTCGCTGGTTGACTCTGAGTTTTGTTCTCAGCTTAGGCAGTTTCACAGCGTCTGTAGTAACTCTGATGATGAGAAGAATTATGAGCTTGTTCCTCCTTCCTCTGACGAGAGAGTCTGTTTCTCGACTCGAGTTGTTGACAATCGCCCTTTCTTTTATGCTTACGATTTTTTTTGGTCAACTCGGAGTTACTCTTCCCTTTACTCCATTTGAAATCGACCTGTTATGGTCTTGTAATGTTGCCCCTTCTCAGCTTCACCCCAACTCCTGGGGTTTTATTAAAATCTTCCAATTGTTGTGTAATAGTTTTGGTATTCCTGCTTCCCAATCTCTCTTTTTCTATTTGTTTGTCTTGACTAAGCCTGGTTTGGTGAAAAAGAAGTCAGCTTGGGTCTCCTTTCGTTTTACCCAAGGAAAGAAAGTTTTTTCCATGTTTGACGAATCGTTTCGGGGTTTTAAAAACTATTTTTTCAAGGTCCGAGCTGTTAAAGGATCTCGGCCCTTTTTCTTTGATGAAAATGATGAGCCCGCCTTTCCCCTAGAGTGGCAGAAGGATGTTAGGGTCTCTAGGTACTCTTGGGATATGTTGGATGAGGCTCAGCGAGCCTTTGTGACTGTTTTAGAGGAGCGTTGGGGTCAACCTCCCCATCTTGACACAAAGAAGTTTCTAACCAATCCTTCTCTTCTTCAAACTGAGCTAGGTATCTTGTGTTTCCTTTGCTGTTTGCCTTATGATGCTTCCAGCTGGTTTTTTTGACTTGTTTAGTTTGTAGCTTAACTTTTATTTTATTTGCAGAGGCAATGAAGAACAATGAGTCTATGAAAGCTTTTAAAAGGGCACAGAAGGTGACTGCTGCCAGGAATGTTGCCGCCTGGGCTGCTGGGGAGGGGTCCTCTCAGCCCCGCGAGAAGCCGGCCGTGCCGAGCTCTCCCGGGGTGAAGAAGGCGATCCCGATACCTCGGGTTCGTTTGGTGGATCCTCCTTCTTCTTCTGTGGCTCCATCCATCGCTCCTCTGAGTAAAAAGCAAAAGACTTCTGAGCCTTTCGACCTTAATGCTCCTGATTTCAACGCCATTGAGTTTATAGATCAACAAATTGGGCCATACGGTACCATTCCCATGGATGATGTGTCCATTCTTCATCATTTGGAATTTATGGCTCAGAATCATGTGAGGATGGCCTTTATGTCGGCTGCACTTCATCGCACTGCCCAGAATCTTCCTCTCCACGCTACCAAGGCGTTTATGGAGGAGGCGAAACGAGAGTTTGACCGGATGAAGGGTTTGAAGGAGGAGCTCGAGGTGAAGGTGGTCAAATTGGAGAAGGACCTCGAAAATGAGAAGGCGAGTTCTGAGGCGCTGGCTGCTTCCTTGAGGTTGGCTGAGGATGCGGCCATGATGCACAAGGACAGCTATGTGACTTCCTATAGGGAGGGGAGGCGCCTGAGGGAAGAGCTTGACAATGCCCGGGAGGATTATGCTGAGCTCCAAGGTCACCTTGTTGGCAGCGTAACTGCTACTTACGAGAACTTGAAAGAACAAGTCCGAATTATTGCTCCCGAGGCCGATCTTACCCTTTTTAGCTTGGATAATGTTGTCAGAGATGGCAAGATTGTCCCTGACGATGAGGGTGATGATGATGAAGTTGTTCCTCCCCTTGTGTCTTCCACCAAAGCGCCGACTTCTTCCGTTCCTCCTGTTGTGCCTGACCTGGATTGCCAGGTCCTGAATCGGGAGGATGGGACTGTTGATACGGTGCCGATTCAAGCTCGCCCTCCTTCTCCTGGTCCTGATGTCACCAAGAAAGCTCATAATGCTGCCGAGAAAACTTCTGATGTTTGTTGATTGTAGTTGGCCCGGCTTGTGGGCGTTTTTTGGAACTTTATTAAGATGTTAACTTTTTAGTTGCTTTTCTAACAACTTTTTATTTTTTAAAAAACAGACAAGTAGCTTGCTACCCTTTGGGTAGTCAGTGTTGGTGGCCCTTCAAGGCCTTTATAACTTTATATAAAATCTGCCGATGTTGAACTCTCTCAATTCGAACTTCTTGAGTTTTCGACTCTTTGTAGCTGTAGGGGTCCAATTTGGTTTTCTTGCTTTGTATGTGTTCTTTAGTACTTTGTAACCGATTTCTTTGCGTTGGTCCTCTGATAGACTCCTTTTTGTAATCCTCTTTCTTGGACCTTCGTGAGGTCTCTTTTAGGGATTACTTGGATTTTTGTAGTGGTTCGACTTCGTTGTTGTTTCTGTAATCCTCTTTCTTGGACCTTTGTCAGGTCTCTTTCAGGGATTACTTTTATAACTTGTCCTTTGTAGGGGACCGACTTCGTTAGGTCGATCTCTTCTAAGTTATTTCGTAATCCTCTTTCTTGGACCTTTGTTAGGTCTCTTTCAGGGATTACTTTTATAACTTGTCTTTGTAGGGGACCGACTTCGTTAGGTCGATCTCTTCTAAGTTATTTCGTAATCCTCTTTCTTGGACCTTTGTTAGGTCTCTTTCAGGGATTACTTTTATAACTTGTCTTTGTAGGGGACCGACTTCGTTAGGTCGATCTCTTCTAAGTTATTTCGTAATCCTCTTTCTTGGACCTTTGTTAGGTCTCTTTCAGGGATTACTTTTATAACTTGTCTTTGTAGGGGACCGACTTCGTTAGGTCGATCTCTTCTAAGTTATTTTGTAATCCTCTTTCTTGGACCTTTGTTAGGTCTCTTTCAGGGATTACTTTTATAACTTGTCTTTGTAGGGGACCGACTTTGTTAGGTCGATCTCTTCTAAGTTATTTCGTAATCCTCTTTCTTGGACCTTTGTTAGGTCTCTTTCAAGGATTACTTTTATAACTTGTCTTTTGTAGGAGGTCGACTTCGTTAGGTCGACCTCTTCCCAGGTTATTTCTGTAATCCTCTTTTTTGGACCTTTGTCGGGTCTCTTTCAGGGATTACTTTTATAACCTTTTTATCTTGGGCTGACTTTGCTAGGTCGAGCCCTTCTAAGTTAAAGTAATCCTCTTTAATAGGGTTGGCCAGACCTCTTTCCAGGGTTTACTTGTAACTTGGGTTGACTTGGTCCGACTTCTAAACGCCGGCCAGTCTTTAAGTTATTTTATTAGCTATCCGTAAGACCTCGTCAGGTTCTTTTTTATATTGATTTCTATAAATTCTTACATTATTCTGTGTTCATCTTTGCCGATTTGTAGAAAGTGGTTGGCATCTCCAATTCGTCCTTTGGGTGAATCGCGTTTTCACCTTTATCGGACGATTCATCTTTATCGTGGTCGTGCAGTGAAATTGTTTTTCACTTTCTGCCGACCTGTAGCTTTATAATCGGACGATGAATACTTCAGATTAATGCGTCTTGAAATCTTTGTAGAATACCTAGATAAATTTTATTCAAAGAAAATGCAAATATATACATGTGGGAATTTTCTCATCTTCTTAAGTTGGGTATGATCTATGTCTCAACCTGGTGCCTCATTAAAAAACCTTTTCAGAAAAAAGAGCGCATCCACTGGTGAGATCCTTTACCTCTTCTAACTGTAGTACCTTCTTAGGTTGCAGGCGTGCCATGATCTTGGAAGCTCCCATCCGTCGAGTTCGGACACTCTGTAGTAGCCCTTCCCGAGTACTTATATGACTCGGTATGGTCCTTTCCAATTGGCTGCCAGCTTTCCCTCTCCGGGTCGAGTTGTTCCGATGTCGTTTTGGATTAAGATGAGGTCATTTTCAGCGAAACTTCTTAGTACTACCCTTTGGTTATATCTAGAAGCCATTCGGCGTTTTAGCGCTTCTTCTCTGATCCGAGCTCTTTCCTGAACCTCTGGTAGTAGGTCGAGTTCTTCTCTCTGGAGTTGGGAGTTTGCTCTCTCATTATAATGGACTGCCCTATGCGATCCTTCCTCAATTTCTACTGGAATCATTGCCTCCGTTCCGTATGTTAGCCGGAATGGGGATTCCTTTGTGGTGGAATGTGGCGTCGTTCGATATGCCCATAGGACTTGTGGGAGTTTCTCTGCCCAGGCTCCCTTCGCATCCTGCAATCTCCATTTTAACCCTGCCAATATGACTTTGTTGGCAGCTTCGGCCTGTCTGTTAGCTTGGGGGTGTTCGACAGAGGTGTACTGGTGCTTTATATTCAAGTCGGCTACTAATTTTTTGAAGCCCGCATCTGTGAATTAGGTGCCATTGTCTGTAGTTATTGAGTACGGGACCCCAAATCTTGTGACAATGTTTCTGTATAAGAATTTTTGGCTTCTTTGGGCAGTGGCATTGGCTAATGGTTCTGCTTCGATCCACTTTGTAAAGTAATCTACCCCTACTATGAGGAATTTAACTTGTCCTGATCCCTGGGGAAAGGGGCTGAGAAAGTCGAGTCCCCATTTCGCAAAAGGCCAAGGCACAGTCACGCTGATGAGTTCTTCTGGTGGGGCGATGTGAAAATTGGCATGTTTCTAACATGGTGGACATGTCATTACGAATTCTGTAGATTCTTTCTGTAAAGTTGGCCAGTAAAACCCTGCCCGGAGTATCTTTTTGGCAAGAGCCCGTGCTCCGAGATGATTGCCGCAAATGCCGCTGTGTACCTCTTCTAGCACTTCCCTCGTGTGGGAGGTCGGTACGCACTTTAGTAATGGTACCGAGATCCCTCTTTTGTACAGGATGTTGTTTATGATGGTGTAGTATTGTGCCTCCCTTTTTAGCTTCTTTGCTTCCTTTTCTTCTGCGGTGAGCGTTCCTTTTTTAAGGTAGTTAATTATGGGGATCATCCATCCTTGGTCCTGGCCTGTTATGGTTAAGACTTTTTTTGTTTCCGAGATTGATGGGTTCTGTAGCATTTCCTGGATGAAACTTCTATTATTGCCCCCTGGTTTGGTGCTGGCTAGTTTTGAGAGTGCGTCAGCTCGAGCATTTTGCTCACGGGGTATGTGGCAGATCTTGT
The DNA here is from genome assembly GCF_059453495.1 of Arachis ipaensis. Classification (NCBI taxonomy): domain Eukaryota; kingdom Viridiplantae; phylum Streptophyta; class Magnoliopsida; order Fabales; family Fabaceae; genus Arachis; species Arachis ipaensis. Next base: position 42,620,653 of record NC_142441.1, on the reverse strand, counting down.
ATTCCCCGATTTGTTCGAGTTGTTGCTTGGTCTTGTCCAGATATCTTTTCATGGTGGGATCTTTGGCTTGGTAGCTCCCTGCTATCTGTGATGTGACCACCTGCGAATCACTATAAATGTTAAGTTTTCGAGCTCCCACCTCTTCAGCCAGTTTTAGACCAGCTAGCAATGCTTCGTATTCCGCCTGGTTATTTGAAGCCGGGAATCCGAACTTGAGGGAGAGCTCAACTTGGGTTCCCTGGTTGCTTTCTATTATAACTCCTGCACCACTCCCCGTTTTATTTGAAGAACCATCCACATACAGATTCCACTCTATGGGGGCTTCTAGGGCATCTGTGAATTCGGCGATAAAATCGGCCAGGTATTGTGATTTGATGGCGGTCCGAGCTTCATATTGGAGGTCGAATTCTGACAGCTCGACTGCCCATTGTAGAATTCTGCCTGCTAAATCTGTTTTCTGCAGTATTCCCTTTAAGGGCTAATTAGTTCAAACTTTAATGGTGTGGGCCTGGAAGTAGGGGCGGAGTCGCCGAGATGTTAAAACGAGAGTGTAAGCAAATTTTTCTATTTTCTGATAGTTCAGCTCGGAACAGTGCTTTGCTAATGAAGTAGACGGGTTGTTGCCCGTTTTCGCTTTCTCGGACCAGTGCTACCGCTACTGCCTTGTCTCCTACTGCGAGATATAGTATGAGTGGTTCTCCTTCTTGAGGTCGGGATAGGATAGGTGGCTGTCCTAAGAACTTCTTAAAGTCTTGGAACGTTTGTTCGCATTCTGTCGTCCACTCGAACTGTTTTCCCTTTCTTAAAGTAGCATAGAAGGCGAGAGATCTTATTGCGGCTCCTGCTAAGAATCGGGATAGGGCGGCCAACCTCCCGTTGAGTTGTTGTACTTCTTTTACGCAGGTTGGGCTTTTCATGTTGAGTATGGCCTGGCATTTATCTGGATTTGCTTCGATTCCTCTTTGTGTGAGCATGAAGCCCAAGAATTTGCCTGCTTCTACCGCAAAGGTGCATTTTGCTGGATTGAGTCGCATATCATGCTTCCGGATGGTGTCGAACACCTGGGCTAGGTCGGTCAACAGTGTCTATTCGCTTTTTGTTTTAATTAGCATGTCGTCCACATAAACTTCCATGATTTTCCCGATGTGATCCGAGAAGACTTTATTCATCAATCTTTGATAAGTGGCTCCTGCGTTCTTAAGGCCGAAAGGCATTACGATGTAGCAGTAGTTCGCCTTTGGCGTTAAAAACGAGGTCTTTTCCTGGTCCGGTGGGTACATGGGGATTTGGTTGTATCCTGAATACGCATCCATAAACGAGAGATATTTATATCCAGAGGAAGCATCTACCAGGGCGTCAATACTCGGGAGTGGGTATGGATCTTTTGGGCAAGCTTTGTTGAGATCTGTGTAATCGGTGCACATTCGCCACTTCCCATTTGATTTTTTCACCAAAACGACGTTGGCTAGCCATAGTGGGTATTTGACTTCTCTTATAAATCCGGCTTCCAGAAGTGTCTGCACTTGCTCTTCCACAGCTTGGGATCGCTCTGGCCCGAGTTTTCTTCGTCTCTGCTGGACTGGTCGAGATCCTGGATAAACTGCTAATTTGTGACACATTAGTTTAGGGTCTATGCCTCGCATGTCTGTGGCTTTCCATGCAAAAAGGTCGGCATTGTCTCACAAAAATTGTATTAGCAGTTCTTTTAAATCTCCTTTGAGGATTGTGCCGATATTAGTTGTTTTTTCCGAGGTGTCCCCGATCTGAATTTTTTCTATCTCACCCTCTGGTTGGGGGCGAAACTCTTCTCGTCGTTGAACTCCGCCCAGCTCGATTGTGTGGAACTCTTCTCCTTTACCCCTGAGGTTGAGGCTCTCGTTGTAACAGCGACGCGCCATCCTCTGGTCTGCTTTTATCGTGGCTATCCCTTTTGGAGTTGGAAATTTCATGCATAGGTGTGGGGTTGAGACTATTGCACCAAGTTAGTTGAGCGTGGTCTGGCCTATGAGAGCGTTGTAGGCTGAGCTTACGTCGACTACAATGTAGTATATTTTGAGGGTCCTGGATTGGTCTCCCTTTCCAAAGGTTGTATGCAGTGGTATGTATCCTAGTGGCCGAACCGGAGTGTCTCCTAGTCCGAACAAACTGTTTGGATATGCTTTAAGTTCTTTTTCTTCTAAGCCAAGTTTATCAAAGGCTGTTTTGAATAAGATGTCGGCAGAACTCCCTTGATCTATTAACGTCCGATGTAGGTTGGCGTTTGCCAATATGATAGTGATAACCATGGGATCGTCGTGTCCTGTAATGATGCCCGTTGCGTCCTCTTTTGTGAACGTTATTGTTGGGATGTTGAGTGTTTCTTCCTTTCCTTCGACATGGTATATTTCTTTGAGGTATCTCTTACGAGAGGATTTGGAGATCCCTCCTGCTGCAAAGCCGCCATGTATCATGTGGACATGTCTTTCTGGCGTCCGAGGTGATCGTTCCGCTCGTTCAGTGTCATCCTCCCTTCGTCTCTTTCTTTGCTCGTCATCTTGGGTGGCCAGGAATCGATCTAGTTTTCCTTCCCTCACCAATTTTTCTATGATGTTTTTCAAGTCGAAGCATTCGTTAGTGGAGTGTCCCCGGACCCGATGATATTCACAATACTCCTTTCGGTTTCCTCTTCCCTTCTTGCCTTTGAGTGGCCGTGCTGGGGGAATTTTTTTCGTATGGCAGACTTCTTTGTATATTTCGACCAAGGATGCCCTAAGAGGAGTATAGTTATGGTACTTCTTAATTTTCTCCCCTTGTCTGTCGTCTTTTCTTTTGGATTCCTTGTCTCTGTCACGGTAGGAAGCTCCCGATTTCGAGGATTCTCCTAATCGAGCGTTTTCTTCCATATTGATGTATTTTTTTGCTCGCTCCTGTACTTCGTCGAGGGTAGTCGGGTACTTTTTTTATATAGATTGGCTGAAAGGTCCCTCTCGTAGGCCGTTGATGAGTCCCATGATTGCGGCCTCCGTGGGTAAACTTTGTATGTCCATGCATGTTTTGTTGAATCTTTCCATGTAGTTGTGAAGGCTCTCCCGATCTCCTTGTTTGACTCCTAATAAACTGGGGGCGTGCTTAGCTTTATCTTTTTGAATGGAAAATCTGGCTAGGAATTTATTAGCTAAGTCGTCAAAATTTGAGATGGATTTTGGGGGTAAGTTGTCGAACCACCGAATAGCTGTCTTTGTGAGAGTTGTTGGAAAGGCTTTACAGCGAACAGCATCTGGGGCGTCAGTGAGGTACATTCTGCTTCTGAAGTTATTGAGATGGTGGTTGGGATCCGTGGTGCCGTCATATAGAGCCATATTTGGGAGTTTGAAGTCTTTTGGAATTTTGGTTTTCATGATTTCCCTAGTGAAGGGGTCTTGCTATTTGTGTGAATTCTCTTCGAGATTAGCGCGAAGGGCTTTTGATTTGAAATCGGCTTCCAATTGCTGCAGTTTTTCTTCCAACTCCCGACGTCGCCGCATCTCTCTTTGTAGATCTCTTCCGATTTCCCTTTGTTGGTGGGTTTCTTTTTCCAGTTGTTTTAGGCGATCTAGGAGTGCTTCTATGGCTCCTGAATTTGGAGAGTCTTTGTCTTGGTTGGTCTCCGGAGTGTCTTGTAGCGTAACGTTCGCATTTTTGTGCGGTGTTCGATCCTCCAGACCTGAATCGTGATCGTTGTCATGGTTGTCCGCCATGATGATGGGATGACTTCCAGGTTCCCCGGCAACGGCACCAATGTTCCGAGGGTTACCTGAAACTGTAGGTCGATCTCGGATGAGATCTTCAGTACTGGTCGGAGATGACGAGTCCGGCTGGCTGGTGGCAGCCGGACCTGTTGTGTCCGACTTGCTGGACCGGCTACACTTCTGATCCTTGGTCACCGGAGGGTGGGGGGTACCTGCAAGAGACTCCGATGCTTAAGTTAGCACGGGTATTAAGCAGGTTTTTTAGTAGAATCAGAGTATGAGTTATACTTGGGTGCTCCAGCGTATTTATAGTGTTTGAGATGTGACCTTCGTTGGATAAGATAAGTTAGTTATCTTATCTTATCTTTATCTTTAGAGTTGAGGTCAGCGTATCTTCAACGGAACCGCCTTCATCTCTATAGGCTTAGGCCGCCTTAGGATTCGGGTCGTGCTCCTCTATTTGGGCCCTTAATCTGGGCTCTCCTGTTGATTTGGCTGAGCTCTTTGAGAAGAGTTCAGATAGTCTGACCTGAAGAGGTTGGTCGCTCTATCTCGAATCATCCCAGGTTGGATAGCTCGACCCAGGGTATGAACAGACACCTTGTAGTAACCTTTTCCCAGTACTTCCACAACTCTGTAAGATCCTTTCCAGTTGGCTGCTAGCTTCCTTTTTCCTGATCGACCTGCTCCAATGTCATTTCAGATTAAGATGAGATCGTTGGTGGCGAAGCTTTGCTGGACTACCTTTTGATTGTATCTTAGGGCCATTTGATGCTTTAGTGCTTCCTCTCTAATCCGAGCTCTTTCTCGGGCTTCCGGAAGTAGGTCGAGCTCCTCCCTTTGAATTTGGGAGTTGGTCTCTTCATTGTAGAGGATTACTCTGGGAGATCCTTCTTCTATTTCCACTGGAATCATTGCCTCTATTCCATAAGCAAGTCGAAAAGGTGATTCTCCTATGGTTGAATGTGGTGTTGTCCGATATGCCCATAAGACTTGTAGGAGCTCTTCAGTCGAAGCTCCCTTGGCGTCCTATAATCTCTGTTTTAACCTGGCCAGTATGACTTTGTTGGTGGCTTCCGCCTGTCCATTGGCTTGTGGGTGCTCTACAGAGGTGAACTGGTGCTTGATCTTTAGATCAGCTACCAGATTTCTAAAGCCTGTGTCGGTAAATTGAGTACCATTATCTGTCGTGATGGAGCATGAGACCCCAAACCTTGTGATAATATTTCTGTATAGAAATTTTTGACTTCTTTGGGCTGTGGCATTAGCAAATGGCTTTGCTTCAATCCACTTTGTGAAATAGTCTATGCCCACAATGAGAAACTTGACTTGTCCGGACCCCTGGGGGAAAGGTCCAAGGAGGTCGAGTCCCCACTTTGCGAATGACCAGGGTGAAGTGACGAAGATGAGCTCCTCAGGTGGGGCTATATGGAAATTGGTGTGCTTTTGGCATGGTGGGCATGTCTTGACGAACTCTGTTGTTTCCTTTTGTAAGGTAAGACAGTAGAAACCAGCGCGGAGTACCTTTTTGGCAAGGGCTCGTGCTCCGAGGTGATTGCCGCACATGCCACTGTGGACTTCTTTGAGAACTTCCCTTGTAGCGGAGGTCGGGACGCATTTTAGGAGAGGTGTAGAGATTCCTCTCTTATATAGGACATCTTGTATTATGGTGTAGTACTGTGCTTCTTGTATTGACCTTTTTGCCTCCTTTTTGTCTACGGAAAGTGTTTCTGACTTGAGGTAGTTGGTTTTGGGTGTCATCCATCCTTGATCCTGTCTTGATATGGCTAGGATCTTTTCTTCCTCCAAGGTAGATGGACTTCAGAGTGTTTCTTGGATGAGACTTCTATTGTTGCCCCCTGGTTTGGTGCTGGCTAGTTTTGAGAGTGCATCAGCTCGGGCATTCTGCTCTCGGGGTATGTGTCGGACCTCATATCCCTTGAATTATCCGAGCTATTCTTTGGTTTTGTCAAGGTATTTTTTCATAGTGGGATCCTTAGCTTGATAGCTCCCTTCTATTTGCGAAGTGACTACTTGGGAGTCGCTAAAGATGGTAAGTCTTTGAGCTCCCACTTCCCTAGCCAGCCTCAAACCGGCCAGTAATGCTTCATATTCAGCTTGATTATTTTAGGCAGGAAAATCGAACTTTAAGGAGAGCTCGATTTGGGTTCCCTGATCGCTTTCTAAAATGACACCTATGCCACTCCCGGTTTTGTTTGAGGAGCCATCTACATAAAGGCTCCACTTTGTGGGGATACCCGGGGTGTCAGTATACTCTGCGATGAAGTCGGCCAGGTACTGGAATTTAATAGCTATCCGAGCTTCAAACTTGATGTCGAATTCGGATAACTTGACTGCCCATTGTAGGATTCTTCCAGCTTAGTTTGTTTTCTGTAAGATCCTCTTTATGGGTTGATTGGTCCGTACTCTGATGGTGTGAGCTTGAAAGTGTGGTCGGAGTCGTCGCAAAGTGAGTATGAGGGCATAGGCGAACTTTTCTATCTTTTGATAGTTTAATTTAGCCCCTTGTAAAGCCTTACTGATGAAGTTCTTTGGGTGAGCATGAAGCCCAGGAATTTGCCAGCTTCTACTGCGAAGGGGCACTTTGCGGTGTTAAGTCGCATGCCATGTTTTCTTATGGTGTCGAACACTTTAGTGAGGTCGGGTAACAATGATTCCTCATTTTGTGTTTTTACCAGCATGTCGTCTACATAAACCTCCATTAGCTTTCCAATGTGATCGGCAAAGACTTTGTTCATCAGTCTTTAGTAGGTAGCCCCTGCGTTCTTAAGTCCGAAGGGCATAACTATATAGCAATAGTTTACTTTTGGGGTTAAGAATGACGTCTTCTCTTGGTCGGTGCACATCTGCCACTTCCCATTTGACTTCTTGACCAACACCATATTGGCTAGCCATAGTGGGTATTTTACCTCCCTTATGAACCCTGCCTCCAGCAAGGCTTGTACTTGCTCCTCTACAGCTTGGGATCTTTCTGGGCCGAGCTTCCTACATTTTTGCTGTACTGGTCGAGACCTTGGGTATACGGCTAACTTGTGGCACATTAGTCCGGGATCAATACCAGGCATGTCGGCGGCCTTCCATGCAAAGAGGTCGGAGTTATCTTTTAGGAGCTTTATTAGCAGTTCCTTTAAGAAGATTTGCTCCTATACTTGTTATTTTGTTTGAATTGTCTCCAATTTGAACTTCTTGAGTTTTATCTTCTGGCTGAGGGTGGAGTTTCTCACGAGCTCGAATTCTCCCGAGTTTTATAGTGTTGGTTTCTTTTCCTCTGGGGTCTCCTTCAAGGTTCAGACTTTCGTTGTAACAACGTCGTGTGATTTTTTGGTCTCTCTTTATGGTAGCGATCCCCTCCGGAGTGGGGAACTTCATGCATAGGTGTGGAATGAAAACCACAGCGGTGAGCTGGTTTAACGTTATCTGACTTACTAACGCGTTGTAGGCCGAGCTCACATCGACTACAATATAGTCTATGCTCAACGTCCTGGACCAAGTTCCTTTCCCAAAGGTTGTGTGAAGGGAGATGTATCCTAGTGGTTGAATCGGGGTGTCTCCAAATCCGAACAAGCTATTCAGATACGCTCTGAGCTCTTTTTCTTGTAGGCTGAGCTTGTCAAAGGCGGATTTGAACAAGATGTCCGCAGAACTTTCCTGGTCGATTAGTGTTCTGTGGAGGTTGGCATTGGCGAGTATTATGGTAATGATCATGGTGTCATCATGCCCTGGGATGATGCCCGCAGCATCCTCTTGTGTGAAGGTGATATTGAGGAGGTCGACCAACGTGTCTCCTTTTCCAACATGATACACCTCCTTAAGGTGTCTTTTGCGTGACGACTTAGAGATCCCTCCTCCTGTGAATCCTTCATTGATCATGTGGACATGCCTTTCAGGGGTGCGATTGGGACGTTCAGCTCGTCCGATCTCTTCATCCCTTCTTCTTTTTCTTGGTTCGTCTGCTATGTTGGCTAGAAACCAATCTAGTCGCCCGTCTCGTGCCAGTTTTTCAATGACATTTTTTAGGTCAAAGCAGTCGTTGGTGGAATGCCCGTAAATTTGGTGGTATTTGTAATACTCTGTCCAATTTCCTCCTCCTCGTTTATGTTTAATCGGATGAGGGGATGGGATCTTTTCAGTGTTGCATATCTCTCTGTATACATCCACAAGGAACACTCTGAGCGGAGTGTAGTTGTGGTACTTTCGAGGTCTTTCAGTAGGCTGATCCTCCTTTTTCCTGGACTCTTTATCCTTTTCTCGAGGTGGGTAGAAGAATTTGAATTTTGAGGTTTCTCTTAATCGAGAATTTTTCTCCATATTGATATACTTTTCTGCCGGTTCTTGTATCTCATTCAGAGATGTTGGATGTTTTTTAGATATTGAGTAGCTAAAATGTCCCTCTCTCAGGCCGTTGATTAGCCCCATGATGGCTGCTTCTATTGGGAGACTTTGTATGTCGATACATGCTTTATTGAACATTTTCATGTAGCTGCAAAGACTTTCTCGATCTCCTTGTTTGACTCCCAGTAAGCTTGGAGCGTGTCTGGTCTTGTCCTTTTGGATGGTGTTCTAAGGGTTACATGAAACTGGAGGTCGATCTCGGACGAGATCTCCTGTACTGGTTGACAAACCCCATTTGTAGGGTTTATCTTGTATTGATTTTTGGGGATTTTATCACCTTTTACCCATATTTATTCAAGAAATAGCATGGTTTTGTATATTCTCCTCTAATTGTGCTTGAATGTGAAAACATGCTTTTTAGGACTCAAAATAGCTAAATTTAATTTACCTTGATTCTATTAGATGCCTTGATATGTTTGTTAAGTGATTTAAGGTTTAGGAGGCAAAGATTGGATCAAGGGAATGAAGAAAGAAAGCATGAAAAGTTGGAGAACTCATGAAGAAATGAAAGAACCGGAAAGCTGTCAAGCCGACCTCTTTGCACTTAAACGACCATAACTTGAGCTACAGAGGTCCAATTGATGCGGTCCCAGTTGGGTTGGAAAGCTAACATCCGGGGCTTCGAAACGATATAAGATTTGCCATAGTTGCATCGCGCATAGGGGCGCGCACGCGCACGGTACGCGCACGCGCCGATGGTGGCACATGACCCACTTAATGCAAACGTGGCCAGCGATTTTAGAAGCCTTGTGGGCCCAATCCAACTCATTTCTGATGCTATTTAAGCCAAGGATTGAAGGAGAATCAATAGACTTTTACATACTTTTGATACTTTTCATACTTTAGATGTTAGTTATCATTAGTTTAGTTTTAGCTTAGTTTAGTAGTGAGAATTAGTTTCTAGAGAGAGAAGCTCTCACTTCTCTCTAGAATTAGGATTAGGTTTAGTTCAATAATCTTAGATCTAGATTTTAATTCATGCTTTCATCTCCTTCTATCTCTCAATTCTTTGTTGCTACATTCATCTTCTTCTATTCTTTTATTGTAATTTCCTTTATGTTGTTCTTATATTTTGTTGTAGATCTACTTTTGCTCCTTCTATTTTCTTTCAATTCAATTAGAGGTAATTCATAATAATTGTGTTCCTTTTGATTGTTGTTGTTAATTCATTGCCGTAATTGTTGTTAGATTCTATTTTTGTTATCAATTTACTTTGCTTTTCTTTTATGCCTTCCAAGTGTTTGATGAAATGCTTGGTTGGATTTTAGTATAGATTTTGTTCCTCTTGGCTATGGTAGAGTAATTAGTGACGCTTGAGTTATCTAATGTCTTTGTTGATTGATAATTAGAAGTTGCTAATTGATTTAGATACCACTAAAGCTAGTCTTTCCCTTGGGAGTTGGCTAGGACTTGTGGAATCAAGTTGATTCATCCACTTGACTTTCCTCCATTATTAGAGGTTAACTAAGTGGTAGCAATGGACAATTGTGGTCACAATCAAGGAGGATAACTAGGATAGGACTTCTAATTCTCACAACCTTGCCAAGTGCTTTTTAGTTGTTAGTTTATTTTCATTGTCAATTACATTTCATGTCTCTTATCCCAAAACCCCACAATACAATCCATAACCAATAACAAGACACTTTATTGTAATTCCTAGGGAGAACGACCCGAGGTTTAAATACTTCGGTTTATAGATTTTAGGGGTTTGTACTTGTGACAAACAAATTTTTGCATGAAAGGATTATTGTTGGTTTAGAGACTATACTTCAACGAGATTTTATTTGTGAAATTCTAAACCGTCAAAAATCCAATCGTCACTGGTCGGTACTGACATGTCCGGCCGATGAGTGGCGGCCGGAGCTGTTGTATCCAACTTATGGACTGGCTATGCTGCTGATCCTTCGTCACCAGAGGGTGGGGGGTACCTGCAAGGGACTCCAATGCTTAAGTTAGCAAGGGTATTAAGCAGGTTTTTAGTAGAATCAGAGTATGAGTTATACCTGGGTGCTCCAGTGTATTTATAATGGTGTAGAGTGACCTTCTTAGATAAGATAAGTTAGTTATCTTATCTTATCTTATCTTATCTTTGGGTGAAGTCATCTTATCTTCTGGGAAACCGCCTTTATCTTTCTAGGCTTTGGCTGCCTTTAGTTTGGGCTGTGTCCCTTTGTTTGGACCTGCTTGGGCCTCTTATGGTGATTTGGCCGAGCTCTTTGAGAAGAGGTCGGTAATGGGCCAACCTTCCAAGAGGTCGGACATGGGCCAACCTTCTAAGAGGTCGGATAGTCTGACCTGAAGAGGTCGGTTGACTTGTCGTAAAACATCCCGGGTCGGACAGCTCGACCCAAGGTATGAACAGTGCCCTTGCTTGAGTTCGGACCTTTCCGTGAGATCGTGCTTTCAGAGCTTCGATCTCTTTGGGGAAGTCGTGCTCAAGCATTCGTCTGGCTTGTTTATTCATTGCTTTGCAATCCTTACAGATTTTCTAGAGGTTTGGTACTTCACAGTCCAACCTCTTTTGAGTGGTAGTGTGGGTTTTCTACCCTTGCCTTCTGGTTCACGCCTTGCTTTAAGTTTGTGTTGACAACCCTTTGCTTTGGCGAAGTTATCCCTGCGGCTTGATATCCGGGCTTTTAGTGACTTGTCCAACTACTTTTTAGTGTTCTTTATATAGAACCTTTTTTAGTCTCGGATGACGTTTGTAGCGCTGTTTGAGATTGTGCCTTCTTTGAGTGGAGTTGTATCCCTTTTGGCTAAGCATATTTGAGCCTTAAGTTGTTTCCCAACCTTTTGGCTTGTTCTTTTTTGAGATCGTACTTGCACCTCTTCTTTAGCTGACGTCGACCTGTATGACTTTGCCCCTGCTTGAGTTCGGACCTTTCTGTGAGATCGTGCTTTCAGAGCTTCGATCTATTTGAGGAAGTCGTGCTCAAGCATCCTGACTTTGGTCGATCTTGAGTAGTTTCTCCTTGTGCGAGTCTGGTATTGCCCCTTTTTTAGTTTGTTGAGAGGTCTTTTCAGCCTTCTTCCGACTTCTTTGTCTTCACTGCTCGGGCTTTTTAGTCATAATCCTACAACTTTTTAGGTAGTGTTCTGATGGGGAACCATTTTATAGTTTGTTTGGATGACTTTTTAGCTCCGTCTTTGAGGCCGTGCTTTTTGCTTTTTAAGTAGTGTCTTTTTTTTCAAGACTTTGTACTTTTCAGCGAAACACTTCTGGCTTTGGTCTTTTGACCTTTCCTTGGCCTTTGTGAGATGTTTATAGAGTGTTGGTACTTTGCTGTCCAACCTCTTTATTAAATCTTTTTTAGTCTGTCTTGTTTAGGCAGGATGACCTTTGGGGCTAACTTGTCCGACAACTTTTTAGTGTTCTTGGTAGAACCTTTTTCGTTGGTCTGAACATTTTTGATAGCCTTGTCGTGGAGCCGTGACTTTTTGGGCAGAGTTGTGTCCCTTTTTTAGCGCACGCTTTTTTGTTGGTCCGACTTCTCTTGTCGATCCTTCTTTAGCTTTCGTTGGTCCGCCTTCTCTTGTCGGTCCAAGTTGTAGCTTTCATTGGTCCGACTTCTCTTGTCGGTCTAAGTTGTAGCTTTCGTTGGTCCGACTTCTTCTTGTCCGTCCAAGTTGTAGCTTTCGTTGGTCCGACTTCTTCTTGTCGGTCCAAGTTGTAGCTTTCGTTGGTCCGACTTCTTCTTGTCGGTCCAAGCTGTAGCTTTCGTTGGTCCGACTTCTGCTTGTCGTTCCAAGTTGTAGCTTTCGTTGGTCCGACTTCTTCTTGTCGGTCCAAGTTGTAGCTTTCGTTGGTCCGACTTCTTCTTGTCCGTCCAAGCTGTAGCTTTAATTGGCTCGGGTGCGACTTCTTCATGTCGGTCGCTTCTAAGTTATTTCTAGTAATCCATTTTATTTGGACCTTGTCAGGTCTCTTTTTATGGATTGCTTTTTATAACTTTTTGTAGTTTTGTTGGGCCGACTTCATCATGTCGGTCCCTTCTAAGTTATTTTTAGTAATCCTCTTTCTTGGACCTTTGTCAGGTCTCTTTCAGGGATTACTTTTTATAACTTTTTGGTTTTGGGCCGACTTTTTCATGTCGGGCCCTTCTAAGTTATTTCTAGTAATCCACTTTATTGGACCTCTATCAAGTCTCTTTCAGGGATTACTTTTATAACTTTATGTTTTGGGCCTGACTTCATCATGTCGGGTCCTTCTAAGTTATTTTTGTAATCCTCTTTCTTGGACCTTGTTCAGGTCTCTTTCAGGGATTTACTCATAACTTGGGTTATTGCGACTGGTCCAATTTATTTACGTCGGCCAGTCTTTAAGTTATTATTTAGCAACCCATTTTTATTAAGACCTCGTCAGGTCCTTTCTATGGATCACTTTCGATAACTTCTTGCATTATTCTGTTTTCATCTTTGCGGATTTTGTAGAAATTGGGTTTAGTCCCCATTTGGTCGACTTTTTGACGAATTTGGTTTTCGTCTTCGTTGGTCTTTATCGTGATCGTGCAGTGAATTTAATTTTCACTTTCTACCGATCTGAAGCTTTATAATCGGACGATGAATGTTTCAAATTAATGCGTCTTAATCGAGAAGTGAATTTGGTTTTCACTTTGTCGATTTTTGTCGAAATCAAACGATGAATTCGGTTTTCATCGTGGTCGGGCGGTGAAGTTGGTTTTCACCTTGCCGATCTATCGCTTTGTAATCGGACGATGAATTTCGTTTTCATCGTGGTCGGGCGGTGAAGTTGGTTTTCACCTTGCCAACCTATCGCTTTGTAATCGGACAATGAATTTGGTTTTCATCTTGCCGACTTTGTCGTGATCGGGCGGTGAATTTGGTTTTCACCTTGTCGACCTGCCGTAATCGGGCGATGAATTCTGCTTTCATCTTTGCCAACTTTTATTGTGATCGGGCGGCGAATTTGGTTTTCACCTTGCCGGCCTGCCGTAATCGGGCGTCTTGGTAGGAAACTTTTTAGGGAATCTGCAATTTTTTAAACAATAAAATGAAGATAAGAACGTGTACATGTTAGTACTTACCCTTCTAGGTCGGGCAATCTCTTAGATCTTGGTCTGGCGCCCTTCTTAGATTGTAGGCATGCCATGACCTTGGTAGCTCTCGCCCCTCGAGGTCGGACACTTTGTCTCTTGAGCCATTCGACGTTTTAACGCCTCTTCCTTGATCCGAACTCTTTCTCGGATTTCTAGAAGTAGGTCGAGTTCTTCCTTTTGAAGTTGGGAGTTGGCCTCTTCACTGTAGTGGATCAGTCTGGGCGATCCTTCTTCGACCTCCACTGGGATCATTGCCTCCATTCTGTAAGCTAATCAGAAAGGTGATTCCTTTGCGGTAGAGTGTGGAGTTGTCTGATATGCCCATAGGACTTGTGGGAGCTCTTCTGGTGGGGCTATGCTTTTGATGTAAAGCTTTGACTTTGTAGTTGGGTTTTTGCTCAGAAGAACTTTGGTTCTTTCTGCAAAAATTTTGCATCTTTGATCGTTTGTTATGACTTTTCTTTTGTTGTTCGCCTTTGAGAAGAATGTGGGCTTTTCTTAGGGTTTTGTTGCTGTTCCTGTTTCTTTTCATCGTTGCCTGACTCCTTTTGTACAAAAGTTCTAGCTTTTATTTTGACCTTTTGTTTGAGAGGTGTTCGGACTGTTTAGGTATAAATTGTCGACTTCTGTCCTCTGTATTCTTGCCCTGTTGTTGCCTCCAAAGGGTGCCCCTGGACCTTCGTGTGAGTCCTGGGGTTTTCCTTCTACTACTGTATCTGACACTTGATGTTTTGCTGTTATTGTCTGAGTTGTTTCCTTATTTGCCCGAGTTGTTTGGTAGTAACCCCATAGTTGACCTATGTCTTTGATATGTCTACTAAGATCCCGGACGGCATGTCTGATTGACTGGATTCCCTTGTCTTGATGTGTGTCACTGTGGTTGACCCTGAGTACTGTGTGCGACTTTGTAGGGATAGGGATGAGGAGAAGGTTTACGAGTTGGTGTCACCGGACCTTGAGGAGAGGCTTTGTTTTCCTTCCTTGACTCCGGGGGCACGACCCTTTTTCTATGCTTATGACTACTTTTTCAGTCAGTTGAATATTACCATCCCTTTTACCGCATTTGAGACTGACTTGTTGTGGTCTTGTAATGTAGCTTGGATGAGGCTTCTGTTATTGCCCCCTGGTTTGGTGTTGGCTAGTTTTGAAAATACATCAGTTCGGGCATTCTATGTGTCAGACTTCGTTTTCCCCGATTTTGTCCGAGTTGTTGGTGCTGGCTGGTTTTGAAAGTGTATCAGCTCGGGCATTCTGCTGTCGAGGTATGTGTCGGACTTCATTTTCCCTGAATTGTCCGAGCTGTTTTTTATTTTTGTCCAGGGTCCCCCGAATTGTCCGAGTTGTTCTCTGGTTTTGTCCAGGGTCCCTCGAATTGTCCGAGCTATTCTCTGGTTTTGTCCAGGGTCCCCCGAATTGTCCGAGGTACTTTTTCAAGGTGGGATCCTTAGCTTGGTTGCTCCCTTCCATTTGTGAGGTGACTACTCGTGAATCGCTGGACACGGTAAGCTCCTACCTTCTAACCAGCCTTAAACCAGCCAGTAGTGCCTTGTATTCAGCTTGGTTATTTAACTTGATTTTGGCTTCCCTGATCACTTTCCATAATTACACCTGCACCACTCCCGGTTTTGTTTGAAGAGTCGTCCACGTAGAGATTCCATTTTGTTGGAGTTCCCGGGGTGTCAGTGTACTCTGTAATGAAGTCAGCCAGATACTCTGATTTGATGGCTGTCTGAGCTTTCATATCGAAGATTGAATTGGGATAACTCGACTATCCACTGTAGGATTCGTCCAGCTAAGTTTGTTTTCTGTAGGATGCTTTTTCCGGACTTTTCTATCTTTTGATAGTTTAGTTCGGCCCCTTGTAGAGCTTTGCTGATGAAGTAGACGGGTTGTTTCCCACTTTCGTCTTCTCTGACTAGTGCTGAGGCTATTGCCTGACTTCCCACTACGAGGTATAATATGAGTTCTTCACTTTCCCGTGGTCTGGTAAGAATGGGTGGTTGCCCCAAGAATTTTTTAAAATCATGGCGGACTTGTTCGCACTCTGTTGTCCTTTTCAAACCTCTCTTCAGTCTGAGGTGGACTTTCAACTCGTCCATCCTCTTTGGTGTGAGGTGGACCTTCAACTCGTCCGACCTCTTTGGTGTGAGGTGGACGTTCAACTCGTCCGACCTCTTTGGTGTGAGGTGGACCTTCAGCTCATCCGACCTCTTTGGTGTGAGGTGGACGTTCAACTCGTCCGACATCTTTAGTGTGAAGTGGACCTTCAGCTCATCCGACCTCTTTGGTGTGAGGTGGACGTTCAACTCGTCCGACCTCTTTGGTGTGAGGTGGACCTTCAACTCATCCGACCTCTTTGGTGTGAGGTGGAACTTCAGCTCGTCCGACCTCTTCGGTCTGAGGTGGACTTTCAACTCATCCATCCTCTTTGGTGTGAGGTGGACCTTCAACTCGTCCGACCTCTTTTGTTTTTGATTGGGCGAGGTGGTGAGATCTTCTGAGTGTTGCATATTTCTTGGTAAACATCCACAAGAGACACCCGAAGAGGGGTGTAATTGTGGTATTTTCTAGGCTTCTCACCGGGTTGATCTTCTTTTTTTTTGGACTCTTTATCCTTGTCCTATGGTGGGTTAGGAGAATCCAGTTTTTGAGCTGTCTCCCAATCGGGAGTTCTTCTCCATATTGATATATTTTTGTACCCATTTCTGTACCTCGTTCAGAGATGTTGGGTGCTTCTTGGATATTGAGTGGCTAAAAGGTCCTTCTCGTAGGCCATTGATGAGACCCAAGATAGCTGCTTCTGTTGGCAGACTTTGTATATCCAGACATGCTTTATTGAATCTTTCCATGTAGTTGCGAAGACTTTCCTGATCTCCTTGCTTAATCCCTAGTAGGCTCGGGGCGTGTTTGGCTTTGTCATTCTGGATGGAGAATAACGGATTGCATCTGAGGCCTCCGTGAGATACATCCTACTTCTGAAATTGCTAAGATGATGGTTTGGATCTGATGTGCTGTCGTATGGGGTCATGTCGGGAGCTTTGAAGTCCTTTGGGACTTTAGCTTTCATGATCTCTTTGGTGAATGGGTCTTGATCTTTGTGGGGGCTGTCTTCGTGACCGGATCGAGTTGTTTTGGCCTTGAGATCTGCTTCGAGTTTTAGGAGCTTGTCCTTTAACTCGCGGCGTCACCTTATCTCCCTTTGTAGATCCTTCCCAGCTTTTCGTTGATGCTGGACTTCTTTTACAAGTTGTTTTAAACGATCTTGAAGCATCTCCAGAGCTCCTGGGTTTGGTGAGTTTTTGTCCCCGTTAGTTTCTGGGGTATCTTTTGGTGTAGTGTTTGCGTTTTTGTGCGGCGTTCTATCTTCTAGATCTGAATCGTGGTCGTTGACATGGTCATCTGCCATAGTAATGGGATGACTTCCATGTTCCTCGGTAGCGGCGCCAATGTTCCGAGGGTTACCTGAAACTGGAGGTCAATCTCGGACGAGATCTCCTGTACTGGTCGGTGCTGACGTGTCCGGCCGGTGAGTGGCGGCCGGAGCTGTTGTATCCGACTTGTGGACTGGATATGTTGCTAATCCTTCGTCACCGGAGGGTGGGGGTACCTGCAAGGGACTCCGATGCTTAAGTTAGCAAGGGTATTAAGCAGGTTTTTAGTAGAATCAGAGTATGAGTTATACCTGGGTGCTCCAGTGTATTTATAATGGTGTAGAGTGACCTTCTTAGATAAGATAAGTTAGTTATCTTATTTTATCTTATCTTATCTTTGGGTGAGGTCATCTTATCTTCTGGGGAACCGCCTTTATCTTTCTAGGCTTTGGCTACCTTTAGTTTGGGTTGTGTCCCTTTGTTTGGACCTGCTTGGGCCTCTTATGGTGATTTGGCCGAGCTCTTTGAGAAGAGATCGGTAATGGGCCAACCTTCCAAGAGGTCGGACATGGGCCAACCTTCTAAGAGGTCGGATAGTCTGACCTGAAGAGGTCGGTCGACTTGTCGTAAAACATCCCGGGTCGGACAGCTCGACCCAAGGTATGAACAGTGCCCTTGCTTGAGTTCGGACCTTTGATGCCAGGGCATCTTGGCCAGTTTCACTGACCTTTTCTTTACTGTTTTTAGGGTAGTTTCATGTATTTCTTTAGGAAATAAGCTAGTTTTGGGTAGATATTCACCTACACCTTGATTCAAGCATATATTGTGCATTTTACATTATTTCATGAGGATTTTGCATGAATTTAGTGATAAATTGTATGATGCATTACCCATGACTTGGACTAGAACTTTGATGCACTCTGTTGCTTGATTTCAGGACCAAAGAAAGCAAGGAAAGGGAGGTAACTTGCAAGGTTAATGAGAAAAGTGATTGCCAATAACACTCTCAAAGCCATCATTGCCCACGTTAAGAGTCACGTTAACTAAGTTAACGTGAACTCTAACGTGGAGAAGGGAAGTTGAGCCAACGTTAGTGACACTTAACATTGTCACTAACATTGGCAAACACTCATGAGTGGCCACGTTAGAGCCCACGTTAACCTAGTTAACGTGGCCTCTAACGTTAAAGGGGGAAGAGAAGCCAACGTTAGTGACATTCAACATTGTCACTAACGTTGGCCTAAGGATGCAACACACCACGTTAACTCCCACGTTAACTTGGTTAACGTGGGAGCTAACGTAAGAGGTGAGAGTTGTCGACAACGTTAGTGACACTCAACATAGTCACTAACGTTGGAAGCAACCACACAAACCCCAAGGAGCCACGTTAACTTCCACGTTAACTTCCACGTTAACTTAGTTAACGTGGAAGCTAACGATGAGGAATGAATGATGAGCCAATGTTAGTGACACTCAACATTGTCACTAACGTTGGGATGGCTAAGAATGGCCACGTTAGAAGCCACGTTAACCTAGTTAACGTGGACTCTAACGTGAGATCCAGAGGCACATTGGAACGTTAGTGACAATGTTGAGTGTCACTAACGTTCTCGAAGATTGGCAAGACCACGTTAGAAGCCACGTTAACCTAGTTAACGTGGGCTTTAACGTGAAGCAAAAAGGGGCAGACTGGAACGTTAGTGACAATGTTGAGTGTCACTAATGTTCTCGAAGGTTGGCAATGCCACGTTAGAAGCCACGTTAACCTAGTTAACGTGGGCTCTAACGTGAGGCAAAGGGGTACATTGGAACGTTAGTGAAAATGTTAACTGTCACTAACGTTCTCGAACTTATACTTTCATTAAATGTTAACACCCCTAACGCCCTGAGCAAAAGTCTCTGCCCACTTAGCACTTTCTCTCTGCAAGTAAAGCCAAGCCCAAATGAAGAAAAGAACTGCTTCAAACTCAAGATCCAAAGGCCCAAGACTTGAAGAGCCAACTAGAAGCTGAGAGAAATAGTATATATAGGAGTAGCTTTGAATTGAGAAAGAAGTTCTAGAGGCTGGAAACTCTCTGTATTTTACTTTCTCTGCATTTTCTAGTTTTATGATGTATTCTCCATCATTGTTTTCATTTTCAAGAGCTATGAACAACTAAACCCCTTTCATTGGGTTAGGGAGCTCTGTTGTAATTTGATGGATCAATACTAATTTTCATTATTCTTCTTCTATCTTTTCTCTTGATTTTACTTGAAAGCTTTCGATCTTCATCCAATTGAGTAGTTATCTTGGAAGAGAAGCTATTCAAACTTGGATCTCTTTTGAACCTTGAGAGAGGAATGAAGAGATCAAGCTAGAAATGCCTTCTCATGCTGGACCAAATTGGGTTTGGATGGGTATGTGACTATAACTCTCTCAACACTTGATTTGGGAAATGCATGTGGTATAATCAGTGACCATACTTCATCTCTTCTCATGAGTAATTGACCAAGAAATTGGCTATTGATCAAGATTTGAGAGATTGAATTGCAAGAAATTGTAATTCAATCACTTAAGATTGCCAAGGAGATCAATGAGTGCATTGATTGAGGAAGAGATGAAAATGAACTTGATCCGGAGAATTGCAACATCTCCTAAGCCCAATGAACTCCCCATCTCTGATCTTACCCATTCTATTTAATTTCTGCCATTTACTTTTATGAGCAAATCCCCCATTCCCATTTACAATTCTGCAATTTATTTTCAGTCATTTACTTCCAGTCCTTTAATTCTAGCAATTACCTTTCTGTTATTTACATTCCCGCCATTTTATTTTCTGCAACTCTCAACCCAAATTCTGGATTCGCTCAACTAGAACATTCTTCTAATTAAAGTTGCTTGATCAATCAATCCCTGTGGGATTCGACCTCACTCTATTGTGAGTTTTTACTTGACGACAAATTCGGTACACTTGCCGAAGGGAGATTTATTGTGAGACAAGTTTTCCGTGCATCAACCTTTCCGTGAGATCGTGCTTTCAGAGCTTCGATCTCTTTGGGGAAGTCGTGCTCAAGCATTCGTCTGGCTTGTTTCTTCATTGCTTTGCAATCCTTACAGATTTTCTAGAGGTTTGGTACTTCACAGTCCAACCTCTTTTGAGTGGTGGTGCGCAGAAATTGTGATTACACTTTGATTATGTAAAATTCATCGCTCTTTCTTTCCCTGGTAATGGCGCCAAAAACATGATGCCAATACCATGGTTCACAACTTCGCACAACTAACCAGCAAGTGCACTGGGTCGTCCAAATAATACCTTACGTGAGTAAGGGTCGAATCCCACGGAGATTGTTGGTATGAAGCAAGCTATGGTCACCTTGTAAATCTCAGTCAGGCGGATATAAAATAGTAATAGAGTTTTCGAAAACAATTAATAAAACAGGGATAGAAATACTTATGTAAATCACTGGTGAGAATTTCAGATAAGCGAATAGAGATGCTTTCTTTCCTCTGAACCTCTGCTTTCCTGCTATCTTCATCCAATCAGTCTTACTCCTTTCCATGGCTGGCTTTATGTGATACATCACCACTGTCAATGGCTACTTTCGGTCTTCTCTCGGGAAAATGATCCAAATGCCCTGTCACGGCACGGCTAATCGTCTGGAGGCATCACCCTTGTCAATGGTTTCATCCTATCCTTTCAGTGAAAATGGTCAACGCACCCTGTCACGGCACGGCTATTCATCTGTCGGTTCTCGATCATGCTGGAATAGGATTTACTATCCTTTTGCGTCTGTCACTACGCCCAGCAATCGCGAGTTTGAAGCTCGTCACAGTCATTCAATCATTGAATCCTACTCGGAATACCACAGACAAGGTTTAGACCTTCCGGATTCTCTTGAATGCCGCCATCATTCTAGCTTACACCACGAAGATTCCGATTAAGAGATCTGAGAGATACTCATTCAATCTAATGTAGAACGGAAGTGGTTGTCAGGCACGCGTTCATAGGGAATGATGATGATTGTCACGTTCATCACATTCAGGTTGAAGTGCGAATGAATATCTTAGAAGCGAAATAAGAAGAATTGAATAGAAAACAGTAGTACTTTGCATTAATCTTTGAGGAACAGCAGAGCTCCACACCTTAATCTATGGAGTGTAGAAACTCTACCGTTGAAAATACATAAGTGAATAGAGGGTAAGCATGGCCGAATGGCCAGCCTCCCATGGAGGTCTAGAGATCTAAAAATGATCAAAAGATGTCTAATACAATAGTAAAAGGTCCTATTTATAATAGACTAGCTACTAGGGTTTACATAAGTAAGTAATTGATGTATAAATCCACTTTCGGGGCCCACTTGGTGTGTGCTTGGGCTGAGCTTTGAGTGTTGCACATGTAGAGGTCCTCCTTGGAGTTGAACGCCAGCTTTTGTGCCATTTTGGGCGTTCAACTCTGATTTTGGATCCTTTTCTGGCGCTGGACGCCAGATTTGGGCAGAGACCTGGCGTTGAACGCCAGTTTGCGTCGTCTAAACTTGACCAAAGTATAGACTATTATACATTGCTGGAAAGCCCTGGATGTCTACTTTCCAACGCAATTGAAAGCGCGCCATTTCGAGTTCTGTAGCTCCAAAAAATTCACTTTGAGTACAGAGAGGTCAGAATCCAATAGCATCAGTAGTCCTTCTTCAACCTCTGAATCTGATTTTTGCTCAAGTCCCTCAATTTCAGCCAGAAAATACCTGAAATCACAGAAAAACACACAAACTCATAGTAAAGTCCAGAATTGTGAATTTAACATAAAAACTAATGAAAACATCCCTAAAAGTAACTAGATCCTACTAAAAACATACTAAAAACAATGTCAAAAAGCGTATAAATTATCCGCTCATCACAACACCAAACTTAAATTGTTGCTTGTCCCCAAGCAACTGAAAATCAAGTAGGATAAAAAGAAGAGAATATACTATAAATTCCAAACTATCAATGAAACATAGCTCCAATCATATGAGCGGGACTTATAGCTTTTTGCCTCTTGAATAGTTTTGGCATCTCACTTTATCCATTGAGGTTCAGAATGATTGGCATCTATAGGAACTCAGAGTTCAGATAGTGTTATTGATTCTCCTAGTTCAGTATGATGATTCTTGAACACAGCTATTTTATGAGTCTTGGCCGTGGCCCTAAGCACTTTGTTTTCCAGTATTACCACCGGATACATAAATGCCACAGACACATAATTGGGTGAACCTTTTCAGATTGTGACTCAGCTTTGCTAAAGTCCCCAATTAGAGGTGTCCAGGGTTCTTAAGCACACTCTTCTTTTGCTTTAGACCTTGACTTTAACTGCTCAGTCTCAAGTTTTCACTTGACACCTACACGCCACAAGCACATGGTTAGGGACAGCTTGGTTTAGCCGCTTAGACCAGGATTTTATTCCTTTAGGCCCTCCTATCCACTGATGCTCAAAGCCTTGGGATCCTTTTTATTTACCCTTGCCTTTTGGTTTTAAGGGTTACTGGCTTTTTGCTCTTGCCTCTTGGTTTTAAGAGCTTTTGGCTTTTTCTGCTTGCTTTTTCTTTCTATTTTTTTCTTTCTATTTTTTTTCTGCAAGCTTTGTTCTTTGCTGCTTTTTCTTGCTTCAAGGATCATTTTTATGATTTTTCAGATTATCAAATAACATGTCTCCTAGTCATCATTCTTTCAAGAGCCAACATATTTAACATTCTTAAACAACAACTTCAAAAGACATATGCACTGTTCAAGCATTCATTCAGAAAACAAGAAGCATTGTCACCACATCAATATAATTAAGCTAAGTTCAAGGATAAATTCGAAACTCATGTACTTCTTGTTCTTTTGAATTAAAATATTTTTCATTTAAGAGAGGTGATGGATTCATAGGACATTCATAACTTTTAAGACATGGTTACTAACTATTAATGATCATGTAATGAAGACACAAACATAGATAAGCACATAACATTGAAAACGAAAAACAGAAGAAATAAGAACAAAGAATGAATCCACCTTAGTGATGGTGGCGTTTCCTTCTTGAGGAACCAATGATGTCCTTGAGCTCTTCTATGTCTCTTCCCTGTCTTTGTTGCTCCTCCTTCATTGCTTTTAGATCTTCTCTGATTTCATGAAGGATGATGGAGTGCTCTTGATGTTCCACCCTTAGTTGCTTCCAATAATTGTGTGGAAGAAAATGTATCCCCTGAGCTATCTCAGGGCTCTCTTGATTTGCAGTCAAATGTTCTACCACTGAGCTATAGACCCTTGATGGAAGCTTTTGTCTTCCCTTTCCTCTTTCTAGAGGTTTCTCTGGCCTTAGGTGCCATCAATGGTTATGGAAAAAACAAAAAAGCTATGCTTTTACCACACCAAACTTAGAATGTTGCTCGCCCTCGAGCAAAAGAAGAAAGAATAGAAGAAGAAGAAGAAGATATGGAGGATGTGTGTATTCGGCTATATGGGTGGGATTGGGTGGGAGAGAGATGTTGAATTTTGAAGGTAGTGGGTGTATGGATGTGAGTGGTAAATGGAAAACAGAAGGGATGACTATGAATGGAGAGAGAGAGAGGGTGAGGTGGGTGGGGATCCTGTGGGATTCACAGATCCTGAGATGATCCTGTGGTGTCCACAGATCTTGAGGAGATCCTGTGGTGTCCACAGATCTGGAGGTGTCAAGGATTTACATCCCTGCACCCATTAGGCATGTAAAATGCCCTTGCACACAACTCTGGGCGTTCAGCGCTAGGTTGGTGCCCATTTTGGGCGTTCAACGCCCATTTGTTGCCATTTCTGGCGTTGAACGCCAGAACCATGCTTCTTCTGGGCGTTCAGCGCCAGGATGCTGCCCATTTTGGGCGTTCAGCGCCAGAACCATGCTCTGTTCTGGCGTTGAACACCAGACAGATGCTTCCTCCAGGGTGTGATTTTTCTTCTGCTGTTTTTGATTCCATTTTCAATTTTTATTTTTATTTTGTGACTCCACATGATCATGAACCTATAAGGACATATAACTAAGAAAAATATAGTTAGATAAATAAAAATTGGGTTGCCTCCCAACAAGCGCTTCTTTAATGTCAATAGCTTGACAGTGGGCTCTCATGGAGCCTCACAGATGTTCAGAGCATTGTTGAGACTCTCCAACACCAAACTTAGAGTTTGGATATGGGAGTTCAACACCAAACTTAAAGTTTGGTTGTGGCCTCCCAACACCAAACTTAGAGTTTGATTGTGGGGGCTTTGTTTGACTCTGCTTTGAGAGAAGCTTTTTCTGCTTCCTCTCCATGGATGCAGAGAGAGATCCTTGAGTTGTAAACACAAGGTTGTCCTTATTTAATTGAAGGATCAATTCTCCTCTGTCCACATCAATCACAGCTCTTGCTGTGGCCAGGAAAGGTCTTCCTAGGATGATGGATTCATCCTCTTCCTTTCCAGTATCCAAGACTATGAAATCAGCAGGGATGTAAAGGCCTTCAACCTTTACTAACACGTCCTCTACTTGTCCATAAGCCTGTTTTCTTGAATTGTCTGCCATCTCTAATGAGATTTTAGTAGCTTACACCCCATAGATTCCCAGTTTCTCTATTACAGAGAGGGGCATGAGGTTTATCCCTGAACCAAGGTCACACAGAGCCTTAAAGATCATGGTGCCTATGGTACAAGGTATTATGAACTTTCCAGGATCCTGTCTCTTCTGAGGCAATGTCAGTTGATCCAGATTACTTAGTTCATTGGTGAACAAGGGATGTTCATCTTCCCAAGTTTCAATACCAAATAATTTGGCATTCAGCTTCATGATTGCACCAAGAAACTTGGCAGTTTGCTCTTCAGTAACATCCTCATTCTCTTCAGAAGAGGAATATTCATCAGAGCTCATGAAGGGCATAAGGAGGTTCAATGGAATCTCTATGGTCTCTAGATGAGCCTCAGATTCCTTTGGTTCCTCAGAGGAAAACTCCTTATTGATCACTGGACGTCCCAGGAGGTCTTCCTCCTTGGGATTCACGTCCTCCTCTCCTTCTTTGGGTTCGGCCATGGTGCTTATGTCAATGGCCTTGCACTCTCCTTTTGGATTCTCTTCTGTATTGCTTGGGAGAGTACTAGGAGGGATTTCAGTGATTCTTTTACTCAGCTGGCCCACTTGTGCTTCCAAATTTCTAATGGAAGACCTTGTTTCATTCATGAAACTCACAGTGGCCTTAGATAGATCAGAGACTAGATTTGCTAAGCTAGATGGATTCCGCTCAGAATTCTCTGTCTGTTGCTGAGTGGATGATGGAAAGGGTTTATTATTGTTAAACCTGTTTCTTCCACCATTATTAAAGCCTTGTTGAGGCCTTTGATCCTTCCATGAGAAATTTGGATGATTTCTCCATGATGAGTTATAGGTGTTTCCATAAGGTTCACCTAAGTAATTCACCTCTGCTATTGCAGGGTTCTCAGGATCATAAGCTTCTTCTTCATAAGAAACCTCTTGAGTACTGTTGGATGCAGCTTGCACTCCATTCAGACTCTGGGAAATCATATTGACTTGCTGAGTCAATATTTTATTCTGAGCCAATATGGCATTCAGAGTATCAACTTCAAGAACTCCCTTCTTCATAGGCATCCCATTACTCACAGGATTCCTCTCAGAAGTGTACATGAACTGGTTATTAGCAACCATGTCAATGAGTTCTTGAGCTTCTGCAGGCGTTTTCTTTAGGTGAATGGATCCACCTGCAGAAGTATCCAATGACATCTTTGATAGCTCAGATAGACCATCATAAAATATATCCAGGATGGTCCATTCTGAAAGCATGTCAGAAGGACACTTTTTGGTCAGCTGCTTGTATCTTTCCCAAGCTTCATAGAGGGATTCACCTTCTTTCTGTTTGAAGGTTTGAACATCCACTCTAAGCTTGCTCAGCTTTTGAGGAGGAAAGAACTTGGCTAAAAAAGCCGTGACCAGCTTATCCCAAGAGTTCAGGCTGTCTCTGGGTTGAGAGTCCAACCAGATTCTAGCTCTGTCTCTTACAGCAAATGGGAAAAGCATGAGCCTGTAGACTTCAGGATCTACTCCATTAGTCTTAACAGTATCACATATCTGCAAGAATTCAGTTAAGAACTGAAAAGGATCTTCAGATGGAAGTCCATGAAACTTGCAGTTCTGCTGCATCAGAGAAACTAATTGAGGTTTCAGCTCAAAGTTGTTTGCTCCAATGGCAGGAATGGAGATGCTTCTTCCATGTAAATTAGAATTAGGTGCAGTAAAGTCACCAAGCATTCTCCTTGCATTGTTGTTGGGTTCGGCTGCCATCTCCTTTACTTGTTCGAAATTTTCAATCAAGTTGTGTCTGGATTGTTGTGATTTAGCTTCTCTTAGTTTCCTCTTCAGAGTCCTTTCAGGTTCCGGATCAGCTTCAACAAGAATGTCTTTTTCTTTGTCCCTGCTCATAAGAAAGAGAAAAGAAAAAGAAAAGAAGAGGAATCCTCTATGTCACAGTAAAGAGGTTCCTTATTGTCAGTAGAAGAAAAGAAGAGGAGAAAAAATCTGAACTCAGAAAGAGAGAGAGAGGGTTCAGATTTTTGGTGGGTGAGGGAAAGATGTTAGTAGATGAATAAATAAATAGAAGGAGATGAGAGAGAAGGAATTTTCGAAAATAATTTTTGAAAAAAAGTTAGTGATTTTCGAAAATAGTTTTGAAAAAGGTTAGTAGTTTTTCGAAAATTCAAATAAAAAAATTATTAGTTAATTAAAAAGAAATTTTTGAAAAAGGGAGGAGATATTTTCGAAAATTAGAGAGAGAGTTAGTTAGGTGGTTTTGAAAAAGGTGAGAAACAAACAAAAAGTTAGTTAGTTATTTGAAACAAATTTTGAAAAGATAAGAAGTTAGGAAGTTAGAGAAGATATTTTGAAAAGATATGATTGAAATTAGTTTTGAAAAAGATTTGATTTTTAAAATCACAATTAATGACTTGATTCACAAGAAATCACAAGATATGATTCTAGAACTTAAAGTTTGAATCTTTCTTAACAAGCAAGTAACAAACTTCAAATTTTTGAATCAAAACATTAATTGTTCTTGTTATTTTCGAAAATTATGTGATGAAGATAAGAAAAAGATTTTTGAAAAATATTTTTAAAACTTTCAAAAATAACTAAGAAAAATGAAAAAGATTTGATTTTTGAAAAAGATTTTGAAAAAGATAAGATTTTCAAATTGAAAATTTGATTTGACTCATAAAAAACAACTACATTTTAAAAATTTTGAAAAAGTCAATTCAAATTTTCGAATTTGATGAGGAGAAAAAGGGAAAGATATTTTTTTTTTTATTTTTGAAATTTTTATGATGAGAGAGAAAAACAATGAAAATGATGCAATGCATGAGATTTTTAGATCAAAACAATGAATGCATGCAAGAATGCTATGAATGTCAAGATGAACACCAAGAACACTTTGAATGCCATGATGAACATCAAGAACATAATTTTGAAAAAAAAATTTGATGCAAAGAAAACATGTAAGACACCAAACTTAGAATTCTTCAATGCTTAGACACTAAGAATTCAAGAATGCATATGAAAAACAAGAAAAGACACAAAACATGCAAATGCAAAGATCAAACAAGAAGACTTACCAAGAACAACTTGAAGATCATAAAGAACACTATGAATGCATGAATTTTCGAAAAATACAAGATGCACATGCAATTGACACCAAACTTATAACATGACTCAAGACTCAAACAAGAAACAGAAAAATATTTTTGATTTTTTTTTATGATTTTCTAATTTTTTTAGATTTTTTTTTTCGAAAATTATTTGTAAAAGAAAAAATAAGGATTCCAAAATTTTTAATATGAATTCCAGGAATCTTGCCATATTAGTCTAAAGCTTCAGTCCAAAAATTAGACATGGCTCACTAGCCAGCCAAGCTTTCAAAGAAAGCTCCGGTCCAAAACACTAGACATGGCCAATGGCCAGCCAAGCTTCAGCATGTAATTCAGACATGACATGCCTGACATACCCTTCAGTCGTGTAACAGCTGATGGTTGGAAGCCTCAGTCCAAAAGAATTTAGACATGGCTTTACAGCCAGCCAGGCTTCACATGCTTCATGAAACACTAGAATTCATTCTTAAAAATTTTTGAATAAAAATATATTTTTGAAAACATTTTTATTTTTTTTCGAAAATAGATGAGAAATTTTTGAAATATTTTTGAAAACTTTTTGAAAATAAAACAGAAAGAAAGTTACCTAATCTGAGCAACAAGATGAACCGTCAGTTGTCCAAACTCGAACAATCCCCGGCAACGGTGCCAAAAACTTGGTGCGCAGAAATTGTGATTACACTTTGATTATGTAAAATTCATCGCACTTTCTTTCCCTGGTAATGGTGCCAAAAACATGATGCCAATACCATGGTTCACAACTTCGCACAACTAACCAGCAAGTGCACTGGGTCGTCCAAGTAATACCTTACGTGAGTAAGGGTCGAATCCCACGGAGATTGTTGGTATGAAGCAAGCTATGGTCACCTTGTAAATCTCAGTCAGGCGGATATAAAATAGTAATAGAGTTTTCGAAAACAATTAATAAAACAGGGATAGAAATACTTATGTAAATCACTGGTGAGAATTTCAGATAAGCGAATAGAGATGCTTTCTTTCCTCTGAACCTCTGCTTTCCTGCTATCTTCATCCAATCAATCTTACTCCTTTCCATGGCTGGCTTTATGTGATACATCACCACTGTCAATGGCTACTTTCGGTCTTCTCTCGGGAAAATGATCCAAATGCCCTGTCACGGCACGGCTAATCGTCTGGAGGCATCACCTTTGTCAATGGTTTCATCCTATCCTCTCAGTGAAAATGGTCAACGCACCCTGTCATGGCACGGCTATTCATCTGTCGGTTCTCAATCATGATGGAATAGGATTTACTATCCTTTATGCTGGAAGTCGTGCTCAAGCATTCATCTGGCTTGTTTATTCATTGCTTTGCAATCCTTACAGATTTTCTAGAGGTTTGGTACTTCACAGTCCAACCTCTTTTGAGTGGTAGTGTGGGTTTTCTACCCTTGCCTTCTGGTTCACGCCTTGCTTTAAGTTTGTGTTGACAACCCTCTGCTTTGGCGAAGTTATCCCTGCGGCTTGATATCCGGGCTTTTAGTGACTTGTCCAACTACTTTTTAGTGTTCTTTATATAGAACCTTTTTTAGTCTCGGATGACGTTTGTAGCGCTATTTGAGATTGTGCCTTCTTTGAGTGGAGTTGTATCCCTTTTGGCTAAGCATATTTGAGCCTTAAGTTGTTTCCCAACCTTTTGACTTGTTCTTTTTTGAGATCGTACTTGCACCTCTTCTTTAGCTGACGTCGATCTGTATGACTTTGCCCCTGCTTGAGTTCGGACCTTTCCGTGAGATCGTGCTTTCAGAGCTTCGATCTATTTAAGGAAGTCGTGCTCAAGCATCCTGACTTTGGTCGATCTTGAGTAGTTTCTCCTTGTGTGAGTCTGGTATTGCCCCTTTTTTAGTTTGTTAAGAGGTCTTTTCAGCCTTCTTCCGACTTGTTTGTCTTCACTGCTCGGGCTTTTTAGTCATAATCCAACAACTTTTTAGGTAGTGTTCCGATGCTTAAGTTAGCAAGAGTATTAAGCAGGTTTTTAGTAGAATCAGAGTATGAGTTATACCTGGGTGCTCCAGTGTATTTATAATGGTGTAGAGTGACCTTCTTAGATAAGATAAGTTAGTTATCTTATCTTATCTTATCTTATCTTTGGGTGAGGTCATCTTATCTTCTGGGGAACCACCTTTATCTTTCTAGGCTTTGGCTGCCTTTAGTTTGGGCTGTGTCCCTTTGTTTGGGCCTGCTTGGGCCTCTTATGGCGATTTGGCCGAGCTCTTTGAGAAGAGATCGGTAATGGGCCAACCTTCCAAGAGGTCGGACATGGGCCAACCTTCTAAAAGGTCGGATAGTCTGACCTGAAGAGGTCGGTCGACTTGTCGTAAAACATCCCGGGTTAGACAGCTCGACCCAGGGTATGAACAGATAGAGAACCTGGCGATGAACTTTTTGGCTAGGTCGTTAAAACTTGTGATTGATCTTAGAGGTAAACTGTCGAACCATTTTATTGCTGTTTTCATCAGGGTAGTTGGAAATGCTTTGCATCGAATTGCGTCTGAGGCGTCTGTGAGATACATTCTGCTTCTGAAATTGCTGAGATGATGACTAGGGTCAGATGTACCATCGTATGGGGTCATGTCAGGAGCTTTGAAGTCCTTTGGTACTTTAGCTTTCATGATCTCTTTAGTGAATGGATCTTGATCCTTGCGGGAGTTTTCTTCATGGTTGGAATGAGTAGTTTTGGTTTTGAGAGTGGCCTCGAGCTTTGCGAGCTTGTCCTCTAGCTCTCGGTGATGTCTCGCTTCTCTTCAGAGGTCTCTCTCGGCCTCCCGCTAATGTTCAACCTCCTGTTCGAGCTGTTTGAGGCGATTCTACTGTTCACAGAGGGCATCTAAGATTTCAGTGTTTGGAGATTGCTTGTCCCCCTTGTTTTGAGGCACATCCTTTGATGCGGCATCCGTATTTTTAAGCGGGGTTCTTTCTTCCAAACCGAAGTTGTGATCGTTGTCAAGGTTGTCCGCCATGATGAGGGGATGACTTCCAGGTTCTCTAGCAACGGCGCCAATGTTCCGAGGGTTACCTGAAACTGAAGGCCAATCTCGGAGGAGATCTGCTATGGTGGTCGAAACTGTCGTGTCCGACTTGTTGTATCTGGTGGTGCTGCTGATCCTTGATCACCGGAGGGTGGTGGTTCCTGCAAGAGACTCCGATGCTTAAGTTAACACGTGCTTTAGACAGGTTTTTGTGTAGAATCAGAGTGTGAGTTATACCTGGGTGCTCCAGTGTATTTATAGTAGTGTGGGGTGTCCTTTAAGATAAGTTAGTTATCTTATCTTATCTTTTAGGGGAGCCGCCTTATCTTTCTAGGCTTTGCCGCCTTTAGAATGGGTTGCGTTCCTTCATTTGGGCCTGCTTGGGCTTCTATGGCGATTTGGCCAAACTCTTTAAGGAGAGATCGGGGGCGACCCAACCTGAAGAGGTCGGTCACTCTTGTCTTCGATCAGCCTGGGTCGCATAGCTCGACCCAGGGTATGAATACTTCCATTCCTCAAAATCATCTGGGTTTTCCTGACAGATCTTAGAGAATCAGCACAAATCCTCAAATTTCTGGGTATACTCTGCCACTGACATATTCCCCTATGCCAACTGCATCAGTTCCATTTCTTTAGCATTATGAACAGATCTAGGGAAATACTTTTTGAAAAATTCCTCCTTAAACGTATCCCAGTCAATCTCTTCCCCCTCCTGTCTTAACAAGCGTTGCACTCCATGCCACCAGTGTTCAGCATCTCCCTCCAGCAAATAGGTCACAAACTCCACGTGTTGTCTTTCTGGTACATGTTGCGCTCACAATGACCTCTCGATACCACGGAACCAATTGTCAGCTTCAGTTGCGACAAGCGTTCCCTAAAACTTGGGCAGATTCACCTTCAGAAAGGTTGCCAGTGTCATAGAGTTATCGTGGTTTCCAACGCCTTCATTATCATTATCGTCTCCACCACTCTCACCATTGCGTCCTCTATTACGATTTCCATTCCTCTCTCCTAAACGGTCAATTGCTCGCGTTGTAGCAGTTGCCGTCTCACGCATAGCCTCAGCCATGGTGTTCATCGCTGCTATAAAAGCATCCGCACCCCTCATCGGTTTCTCTACAGGGTTCACACCACGCCTACCACGTCCTCATCCCTGTTCAGCCATCAAGATCCTGCTCACACCCAACATGCAATATTAAGGTGATCATTCTTAACATTTCAGGCAAAGTGTGAATAGTCTCAAAAGTAGAAACATAACGACAGTCATGCAACCCATATCACAAGGATATCCTATATGCATGAAACACAACTTAGAGAATGCAATAAAGCATGATTCAGTCTATTTCCCCAGGCTTTAATAGGAAGGAACTGCTCTGAACCAAGTTGTAATGACCCAATTCTCATTAAGTCTTGATCATACTAGAAATCAAGTCTCACCAACTTGTTCACCTAAAACTTTGCGGGTTAGTGAACTATTGAGTTTTTGGAAAAACTTTTACTTTATAAAAAGATTTGCGAGGACAGCTAATTAAACATACACAAGCCATAATAGGGAATTTAATAAATAATACACAAGGCCAGCATTATATATAACCATAACACATACCACGCACGCACGCACGCACGCACGCACACACACACACACACACACACACAAACATATATATATATATATATATATATATATATATATATATATATATATATCATAAGTTAGCATACAACCCTTCACATCCTACTACTACTATGTACAAATCAACACTCTGGCCCTGGTTCATACAGAAAATCCCTAAGCTGGCACTCGAACTAGCCTAGTCAACTATGTACACCCTACTTTCTCAGTGAGTCTAACCAAAAGTGAGAGATTAACACAAAAGCTAGGCTAACACAAAAGCTATCAAAAGGCACAACCGCAGCTCCTAGGCCTCAACTATCATCATCAGAGGAGATCACAACCACGTCAGAACACTCCTCAGGATCCTCATCCTTGTCATCGAAAATCTCTATAATCTCAGGAGGGGCACTGGCACTCGTGCTACTGGTCTGACCAACACTCGCCGGTCCACTAATAGAGGCAGTGAGCGGCTCCTCAGAAGATAGCTCAGATGAAGATACTGAGATCTGCTCAATTGGGATATCTGATGAATGAACTTTTGTGTGGTCTAGAATTCACAATTGAAATCTCGTTGTAAGTATAGTTTCTAAACCAACAATAGTCCTTTCATACAAAAGATTGTTTGTCACAAGTAACAAACCCCTAAATTTATAAACCGAAGTATTGAACCTCGGGTCGTTCTCTCTAGGAATTACAATGAAGTGTCTCGTTATTGGTTATGAAGTATGTTTTGGGGTTTTTGAGATGATGGACAAGAAATATAAATGGCAAATAATATAAACTAACAAAAAGGTCTTGGCAAGGTTAGGTGGTCAAGGATCTCTATCCTAGTTACTAACCACAACATGAGAATTGGCAAGGATCAATCCCACTAAGTTAACCCCTAACTAATAGTAGAGGAAAGTCAAGTGAGCTATATCAATCCAAGTCCATAAGTCCTAGTTCTACACCTAATCAATTGGTGAGATCTAGCATTAATGGCTCCCAATCGTCAATCACTTGGACATTAGTGACTCAAGAGTTCCTAAGTTACCTTCCAAAGCCAAGAGCACAAAATTCTACTCTAAGATCCAACCAAGTATTTTATCAAACACTTGGAAGGCATAAAAGAAAAGCATTATAAAATTGCAAGGAATATAAATCTACACTACTCAATTGCAAGGAATTAAACAACAATAAAGCAAATCAATGATAAAAGAACATGAATCATAAATTGCATTAAAAGAAAATAGAAGAAGGAAGAGTGCATTAACAACAAAGCAAGCAATTACAAGAATGAAATACTAAGTTAGAGAGAGGAAGAGTAGAGGAACGAGAATTTGTAAAGGAAAAGTAAATCAAAGCATGAATTAAACCTAGATCTAAGAAATTCTAATCCTAATTCTAGAGAGAAGAGGGAGATTCTCTCTCTAGAAACTAACCTACATGATGCTAATGCTACAAACAATTGCTCCCCCTTTTGTTCAAGCTTGAATTCTACATGAAATAGCACTAGAAATGAGTTGGGTTGGGCCCAAAGTGCTTCAGAAATCGCTAGGGGCGATTTCACTTTGGTGGGCCACGGACAGCATCGGCACGCACGCGTACATGGTGCGTGCGCGCCCCTGAACGCGAAGCAACATATAGCAAATTTTATATCATTTCGAAGCCCCGGATATTAGCTTTCCAACGCAACTAGAACTGCCTCATTTGGACCCTTGTAGCTCAAGTTATGGTCGATTGAGTGCGAAGAGGTCGAGCTTGACAGCTTTACAGTTCCTTCATTTCTTCATGAGTTCTCCCACTTTGCATGCTTCTCTCCTCACTTCTTCCATCCAATACTTGCCTTATGAACCTGAAATCACTCAACAAATACATCAAGGCATCGAATGGAATTAAAGTGAATTAAAATCACCAATTTAAGGGCCTAAAAAGCATATTTTTGCACTTAAGCACAATTCAAGGGAGAATTACAAAATCATACTATTTCATTAAATAAATGTGGGATAAGGTGATAAAATCCCCTAAAATAAGCACAAGATAAATCACGAAATCGGGGTTTATCAAAATCCTCCTCCGGTACAGGCTTTGGAATATGCTCCTCCATGGCTCAGGCTCAGGGTCCGCCTGATCCGCAGGCTGATCGGAATGCTGGTGAGGCACCGGCCCGTCATGAAACGGGTGAAATGGAGCATCCGGGTGGAGCCACTGCAGCGGGAACTCATAAGACATGTCGGAGTTAAACTGTGGAGTGTCAATCGGATGACTGAAGGGATGATCACGTAGAATGAACATACTGGTCCTAATTTCCGCACCTACTACATAAAACCTATGCTGTACAATATCCTCATATATATAGTGAGGCTCCATCTCGTAAAATATAACTCCGGTCTCCATCTGAAAGGAAGGAAGAAAAGGGGTAAGAACTGGGGGGTTCTTAGTAGGGTCGAGGGTAGCTAGTTTAGTCAGGATTATCACAGTTCAAGTAATTCACAATAAAATATACAAGTGTCAAAGAGAAGTATCTAATTACCACAATTCAGAGTAGCAATAGGGAATGCATAAACATAGGAAGACAATCACAAACAATTTCACCGCATCAAGTAAAATGCAAATGCACAACATGGATGATGCATGTCTAGTCCTATCGTAGGTAATAAGCTCATTTTTGACCCGCACCCGACGCAATCCGACTCGCAAGTCAGATAAGGCATTCTAGCGGCATAATGGTAAACCACTATTTTATGGTTTATTTTATATTGAATTAAGTGGATTTTATCAACTATTCTTACACTTATTCATGTAAATTGCATGGTTTTAAGTTTTCTTCCTAATTTTGTGCTGTGATTGAAAACATGCTTCTTTGGCCTTAAATTTGCTAATTTTTAAATCTCCTTTATTACCATCGATGTCGTGATATGTGCGTTAATTGATTTCAGGTTTTCTAGGACAGAAATGGCTTAGATGATGGAAAGGAAGCATGCAAAAATGGAAGGAACATAGGAAATTGAAGTTTTGAGAAGCTGGCCTTGACACGCACGCGTGGACGACGTATACGCATGACCGGTGCAGCAGACAAACAATGCGTACGCGTGACCAGAAATTTGTTCAGCGACACGTACGCATGGCTGACGTGTAAGCGTGACGAGCGTCACGTGCCTCAGTTATGAGAAAACGTTGGGGGCGATTTTTGGGCTGCTTTTGACCCAATTTCAGGCCTGAAAATACAAATTAGAGGCTGGAAGTGGAGCAGAATCATCCATCATTCATTTTTCATTCATACACACTTTTGGTTTTAGATATAGAATTCTAGAGAGAGACACTCTAGGTTTAGGGTTCCTTCTTCCAATTTCTCTTTGGATTTAGGTTTCAGTCTTATTTTAATTTAGTTTTCTCTTACTTTTATTTGTTCTCGCACTTTAGATATCTACTTCTCTTATTGATTCCTTTATTTTTCTAATTTAGTTTATGAGTTCATGTGTTACTCTCAATTTTCATTAATGCAATTTATGTTTCATGTTTCTTATTGTTCAATTGCTTTGTTATTGTTATTTCTTTGTTTTTGTTAGTCTAAGAATTTTCTATGTCTTGTCAATTCTCTATGTTGTTATTCTATGCCTTCCAAGTGTTTGATAAAATGTTTGGGTGGATTTTAATTTATATTTTTATGTTCTTGACTTGGATTGATTAATTAGAGACTCTTGAGTTATCAAAATTCTTTTGTTGATTGGTGATTGAGAGTTGTTAGTTGGCTTGAGCCTCACTAAATCTAGTCTTTGATTAGGACTTGTGAACTTAAGTCGATTTTGCTCGCTTGACTTTCCTTCATTTGTTAGGGGATAACTAAGTAAAAGCAATTTACATTTACCATCACAATTGACGATGATAATAAGGATAGGACTTCTAATTCTTTTTCCTTGCTAAGAGCTTTCTTAGTTATTAGTTTATTTTCTTGCCATTTTACTTTCTTGTTTCTTATTACAAAATCCAAAAATATAATGTTCCATAGCCAATAATAAACTACACTTCCCTGTAATTTCTTGAGAGGCGACCTGAGGTTTAAAACGAAATCACTTTTCATATATTTTTATAAAAATTGGACAGCATTTCTCCTTAAAATTGGACTGTCACCCTTTTCGGGTCCCAACCGAACCATTTTCAACATCTTTTCAATCATTTCAAATCTCAATTCAATACCAACAAATCAAACCAGATAAATTTCAACATTTTCAAATTATCCCAACGTAATCCAGAAATCAAATTCATCAGAATAACTTAGTTAGCTAAACTTAAACCCTCCTAACCTCAAACTTATCACAAATATCAATATAAATTCAATCAACAAGTAATTCCGACATCAATTCACTTATTAAATATCAATTTAACAGGTGAAAATTTACCAAAATCCTTCTTTCGTACGAAATCAAAATATGCGAAGCTCCGGAAGAGCCTTTTGACCGAGCTGCCGAAGAGAAAAACATTCGGAATCATCCGTGCCTCCTAGAACTCCAGTTAGCCGAACTCAAGGGATAGGGGGCTACGTCACCGTCAACTTTTACTGATAAAAAATGACGCCAACATGTAGAGGAGAAAAATAAAAATATTTTTACTGGATTAAATTTTTTTATTGGAGTTACAGATCGTAAGAAATCGAAGCCGAAAAATTAGAGGATTTTTACAGTTCTCTCATAAAGCTTCGGTCTGTCTCTTTTCTTTTTTATTTTTTTCTGAGGCTTAGTGAATGAAAATATGAAATGAAAAGTTAAACAAAGAGGGTAATTGGTGGTGATTAAGGCTTCATGAGGTGTCAAGGTCATATTTTACATACCTACATTAAAGCCACGTTTCCCCTTTTCTTTACCTTTGATTCTATGTACATATATATATTTATTTATACCTAGGCTAGGCATAGAAACATATTTCAATCTCTTATATATGGTGAGTTTTATAATGTAGAAAGAACATTCTTTCTATACCTGTATATGTTTATTGTCAAGATTATTATAAGACAAGTGTCCAGAGAGAGAATATCATTAAAGACATTTTCTGTTATTTAAAGTTCCTATGCAGATTATGTTAAGGCCTACAACACAGGTGATGATTAGATATTTTG
The DNA here is from genome assembly GCF_059453495.1 of Arachis ipaensis. Classification (NCBI taxonomy): domain Eukaryota; kingdom Viridiplantae; phylum Streptophyta; class Magnoliopsida; order Fabales; family Fabaceae; genus Arachis; species Arachis ipaensis. The sequence goes on along the minus strand of NC_142441.1, from coordinate 42,583,764 downwards.
ACTAATTAATTTTTTCATTATAACTAATTTATAGAGATGATACTGGACTGATTGAAATTTTTTTGTAATGGCCCAATAGCTCATTACAAATTAAACCCTTATTGTACATCATAACTAAAATAATAACCTTTTCACATTTCATATTTCAAATCATTCTTCAACTATAATAATAATAATAATAATAATAATAATAATAATAATAATAATAATAATAATAATAATAATAATAATAATAATGTGCATAAAAAAAAGACGATAAGTTATTTATTAAAATTAATATTGTCACTTTTATATATTAACCAATTAATAAAGATCAACTAGACTATTATCGATATTTATTATTAGATACATTATGATATTATTTATTTATATAATTATTTAGTTCATTTTTCTTGTCAATTTGGTTACAATTTTTTTATTTTTGTATTTTTTTTTAATTTTAATTCATTCATAAAATTATAAAATAATAAGTATTTTAACAAAAACTGATGTTTTCAAATATAAACTTTATAAAAAGTTCTAATAAATTATTATTTACTTCATATTCCTAATATTTGAATAAAAATTAACATATTAAAATTAGAATATAAGCCTTTTAAATTTTATTTTATTTTATTTATTTTAAATTTATGAATAAAATAATTTAGTATTTAGAGTTTAGTGTTATTTAGTTTAGGATTTGATGAAGAATGTTTTAGGGTTTAAGGTTTAAAATTAGATTGATTAGAGTTAGGATTGGATGGTTTAGGATTTATGATTAAGAAATTAGGATTTATGATTTTTTGTTTAGAGTTTAGAGTTGGATGGTTTAAGATTTTGATTTTGATTTTTTGTGATTTTGATGAAATTTTATTTTTCATAATAATATATGTTTTACATGATGATATTAATTTAGTTATTAATTCATTTAATAAATATTAATGAAGTAATTTGTTAACGAAATTTTTCATAATTTTTTTGGTTAATTGTTAATTTACATACATAAATTCAATTATAATATAATTAGTTATGCTAATGTAATTTACAAATTTATGTGTAGATTAGTTGTGAATGTGAAAAAAATATTTAATTAATTATTATTTAATTTGTTATTATTTAGTTTGCTAGTAAATAGTATTGAAATAAAGATGGCAAGATCCAGTGAGTAGTTAAAATTCAAAAATTATTATTTTTTGGATTAGAATAATTATTTAAATATTTTCAAATTAATTTATAACAGAAAACTATATTTAATGCTTACCACACATGTTAGATTTATCGGATAACTTTTTTACGCACATCATCATCATTATTATTATTATTATTATTGAAAATATAAAATGTGAAAAGGTTATTTTGGTCATGATGTATGGCAATAGGATTTAATTTGTAGATGAGCTATTGGGCCATTACTAAAATATTTCAACCAGCCCAGTATCATTTTTATAAATTAGTCATAATGAACAAAATTAATTAGTTAAAATACCTAGCTATCATGTGTTGTGGGGCTCCATCTACCCTGCATAAAAGCTTCAAATTGCAGAAAATATCTTCAATCTGTTGTAAAATAAATAAAAGATATATTAAATATAAAATAAAGATGTATAAATAGAAGACTCTAGTATTAATATAATTAGCTCAATAATGATTTATATATATATATAATAATATTATATGTTATAATGTGTATATATACATAAAGATAGAAAGAAGTATTAAAAGTAAAGAGAAAGAGAATTGCATTTGTTTATTGTTACTGTGTGTAAAAACTATTTGCCTCGTTCATGCTTTTATAGGCAAATAAATTCAACCTTTCAAACTATATTAATTGTGCTGTCATGGGAATTTACACCTTCAAGCATAGGAAATCAGATCCACCATCAATGAGCATCCATCCTTATCTTTATTGTAACACTCCCCTTTGGATGTTCATTTAGGAATATGCCTCATTAAAATCTTACTAAAGAAAAACCCAGATGAAAGTGAGGGTAACTTTTCTAATATAACTTTCTTATCTGAATCATGAGTTGTGATATATAAATACTCATGATTTTCCTCATTCATTGTCTCAACATGATATCCATTTCGGCAAATATCTTTGAAACTCAACAAGTTTTTCAGGAACTTGGTAGATAATAGTGCATTATTTATTATAAATTTTGTTCCTCCAGAAAACAAAATTATAGTTCTTCCGGAGCCTTCTATCACATTGTCTGAGCCAATAATAGTATTAACATATTCCTCTTTTGGCACAAGATAGGTAAAATATATATCACTTTTGAGAATGGTGTGCGAACTTGCACTATCCGCAAGGCATACATCTTCATTATATATCCTTGCTATTTTCTTCAAAGACAAATAATAAAAATGAGTAACATGTACATTTAAATTGAATACTTGATCAGAATTATTTTTCTAAGAAATACTGCACATAAAAATAATGTCATATACTAAAATTTTATTTTAAAACATGATACATTTAATGATTTCAAAATTCATAAACATTAATATTTCATTATTTATATACATCATATTTGAAACTTAAATACATAGAAAATAAAACTTAACAATAAGTTCTTTACATTATTTATTTACATAGATATTTCACAATCTCACATATTAAACTATTCCATCATTGATCAAATGACCAATATTTCCTTCAGGGTTCTCAAAGAAATCAGATACATCATAATGAGTGGTGGAATTTTCATCATTTGAAATGAAATTTGTTTCCTTTCCTTTGTCATCCTTTTTCAAGGATGCTTGATAAAGATCAATTAGGTGCCTTGGGGTACGACAGATACGTGACCAATGGCCCTTTCCACCACAACGGAAGTATTTATCCTCAATTGATTTACTTTACCCATTGTTTCTTTCTTTATCCCACTTCTGGTGAGATCCTCTTTTTTGAATATAATTCCTTTTCCTTCCATAATTTTTTCTTGTTATTAAAACCTTGCCATTTACCTCTTCTGGTGTAATTTGCCGCATTTACTTCGGAAAATGGGGCGGCGCCAGCTGGGCGCGCTTCATGATTCTTTAAAAGTAACTCATTGTTGCGTTCAGCAACAAGAAGGCAAGAAATTAACTCAGATTATTTTTTAAACCCTTTTTCTCGATACTGCTGCTGCAGGAGCACATTCGAGGCATGGAAGGTTGAGAAAGTTTTCTCCAACATATCATGATCAGTTATCTTTTTCCCACATAATTTCATTCGTGAGGTGATTCAAAACATTGCAGAATTATATTCATTTATAGATTTAAAATCTTGTAAACGCAAGTGCGTCCATTCATATCGAGCTTGAGAAAGTATCGCCGTTTTCTGATGATTATACCTTTCTTCAAGGTCTTTCCAAAGATCTGCAGGATCTTTCAATGTGAGATATTCATTTTTCAATCCTTCGTCAAGATGACGACGAAGAAAAATCATGGCTTTGGCTTTATCCTTCTGGGATGCATTATTTTCAGCCTTAATGGTATCTCCAAGATCTATTGAATCAAGATAGATTTCAGTATCTAATATCCATGATAAATAATTGTTTCCAGATATATCAAGAGCATTGAATTCAAGATGAGAGAGTTTCGACATAATGAAAATTTGTTACCTGAGTCTTCCTTAAAAATTTGATCAGAGTCTCGTGCTGATAACGTGTTGTAAAATAAATAAAAGATATATTAAATATAAAATAAAGATGTATAAATAGAAGACTCTAGTATTAATATAATTAGCTCAATAATGATTTATATATATATATATATAATAATAATATTATATGTTGTAATGTGTATATATATATAAAGATAGAAAGAAGTATTAAAAGTAAAGAGAGAGAGAGAATTGCATTTGTTTATTGTTACTGTGTGTAAAAACTATTTGCCTCGTTCATGCTTTTATAGGCAAATAAATTTAACCTTTCAAACTATATTAATTGTGCTATCATGGGAATTTACTCCTTCCAGCATAGAAAATTAGATCCACCATCAATGAGCATCCATCCTTATCTTTATTGTAACACTATCATACTCTCTTTCTGAACACTTGTCTCATAGTAACATTGACAACAAAAATATACAGCTATAGAAAAAATCTTCTTTCTACATCATAAAACTATATATATATGCAATGCATATATAAGTCACATCACTTTTCATTTCTGAAAAATAAATAATAATAATAATAATAATAATAATAATAATAATAATAATAATTATAAAAATCAATTTAAATTTTTATTTATCAAAATAGTTTTTAATAAGTACAATTTAAACAAATATAATGATTCATAAATAATTAATTATTTAATTTTTAAAAATTTAAAATCTTACCATTAGAGTCAATAATAATTTCAGTTAAAGATATTTAATATTAAGAATATTTTTGTTAATTCAAGAAAAGTAACAATGTGTTATGATATTAACATTTTATTTCTTTTAACAAAAATTAGCGTCAATAACAAATTTAATTAGAGATATTTGATACGAGGAATATTTCAATAAATTCAAAAAATTATTTAATATAAAAAAGTAACAATAATATTGTATTATATTTTTAATTAATTTTTTAAAATTAGAGTCAATAACAATTTTAGCTAAAGATATTTGATATTTGAGATATTTTTGTAAATTCATGAAAATTTTTTAGTATAAAAAGAGTTACAATATTTTATTATATTTATAATTTTTTAAAACAAATTAGAGTACACAACAAATTTAATTAAAAGATATTTGATATTAGAAATATTTTTAGAAATTCAAATAAAATTTTTAATTTAAAAATGAGAATATATATTTATATTATTGGACTATATTTAAATGTAAAAATTTTATATGTATTTATTAAATTTAGTAGTTAGTCTTTTAATTTGAATTGATAAGGGTATTTTTAACAAATCATGCAATATGTCTGAAGAAAATAAATTCAACCAAACAAAAAAATGACTCAAATTCCTTTGTATTATAAAATATTTCTCGGTACTTGTGTTTGCAAATCAAACATGTGAGAATAGTTCATACCTATCAATGTCATCTCTAAAAACAGCATTCCTAGTAATCATGATATCTTTCGAAATAAAAAACAATCTTTCAACCACACAAGCCCTTAGGCAAACAAAATATAAACTGAACACGGTCACATATGTATATTAGTTATTTAAAATATGTTAAATACAAGGTTCTAAAAATGAAAATGGTCACTAAATCAATCAAACTAGAAATTAAACTCAACTGAGATTGAATGGATATAATAAAATAATATATTTATGTTTATATATATATTATTTTATTTGTGAAAATTTGATGTGTGTAGGGAGAAGAATACAAAATCAAAAAAACTAAAATGAAAATTAATAATAAATTTGTATTAATGAAGAATTAAACTAATTACAATGCTAATGACAACTATATATAGCTATACTACTCTAACTAACTTTGTACAGCTAACCAACTTGGGTTGGTCGAGTGGTCAGCTCACTCATCTGCTTAAGCAAGTGTCGGGAGTTCGAATCCCATCTTGTGTATGTAGCAATCCATTGGCTAACGGCAGACCCTTAAATGGAGCTCCGATCCGCGATGGATTAGTTTTTGGCCTGTCAGGCTGGGGGATACCGTGGGCAACCAAAAAAAAATTTTGTACAGCTCATCAAAACTAATGATAACAGATCTCAACAAACTAACAAGAAGAGAAGGCCGCAACTGTGAGTTGCATCTTGCTCTTCCAAGTAACTTGAGAAGGACCAAGGTAGAAGCAATAAATAGAAACGGATCTACGGAAATCAGGACAACCTGCCCAGTCTGAGTTAGAGAATCCCGTAAGTTGCAAATCAGAATTTGTAGAAAAAATAATCCAACAGAAGGAGAACCTTTGACATAGCGAAGCACTCTATCCGTAGCTTTAGGTGTCCAGCAATTGCATAATCCAAGAATTGACTCAAATTCCCAATAGCATAACTTATATCATGTCTGGTATTGAAAAGATATAGAAGTTTGCCTATGATCCTTCAATATGGAGTAGAGTCTGTGAGCAATTTTCCATCATCCTTGCTGAGTTTAACCCCATAGTCGATAGGTGTGGTGGCAGGTATGCAATTCTCGAATCTAGTTTCCTTAAGCAAGTCAAGAATGTACTTCCATTGATACAGAGCAATACCACTCTTAAATTGTGCCACCTCCAATTCAAGAAAATTCTTTTAAGTCCCCTATGTCCTTGATTCAAAATCTGTCATGAAGCACACTCTTAACCAACTCGATTTCATGCAAATCATCTCTTGCCAACACTAAGTCGTCCACATACACCAAGATAGCTGTGAAACCAAGTATTGTAGATTTGATGAACAAACTGTAATCGGACTTGCATTGAGTAAAATTCAGCTCAAGAAGAACAGATTTGAGCTTGCAATTCTATTTCTGCTCGCCTGCTTCAACCCATATAAGGATTTTTCAAGCTTGCAAACTTGGCCAAGTGCAGCTTCTAAACCCGGAGGCACCTTCATGTTCACCTCTTCATCAAGCTCATCATGTAAGAAGGCATTATTCACATCAATTTGCTTTAGGTGCCAACCTTTAATAGCAGCAACAGCCAGAACAACCATTAGAGTACCCAATTTAACAACCAGACTGAAGATGTCCTTATAATCCACCCCTGCTACCTACCTGTGTGAATCCCTTGGCAACCAGGCATGCTTATGTCTCTCTACTGTTTCATATGGGTGATACTTCACACAAAACACCAATTTGCAATCAATAGCTCTTTTATCAGCTGGTAAAGAGGTTAGCCTCCATGTTTTATTTTCTTCCAAAGCAAGGAATTCAGCTTTAATAGCTTCTTGCCAATAGGGTTGAGTGACCGCATCCTCATAGCGTTTGGGCTCTAAATTTTGAATGGCAAGGAAAAATACAAGATGCATGGGAGAAAGCCTAGTGTATGATAAGACATCAGAGATAGGTTACCATTGAGTGCAAAGCTGTGATTTGGGCTGAGCATGGTTGATGGCCTAACATTCATAGTCCTGCAAATATACAGGTGGCCTAGTTTGTCTCATAGACCTCTTCATCACAACACTTTCAGACAACATAGGATATGGAGGATGGCAGCTGCATTACTACCTAAACCTACTATGTGTGATAGAGACTCTAAATGATCATGAATTTCAGGATAAGGCAGAATTTCATCATTATTATATAGATCACATAATGCATCATCGTGATTTAGAGTACTAATGTGCTGTGAATTATCATTAGAAAGATTTAATTGTGGAATGACAATGTCATTATTGCCCAAAATCCGAATCTGGGTACCTTCCAAAAAGCTGTAATCAAAATCACCATGAAAGACATGTAATAGGAGACTTTGAAAAAACTCTATTAATTAACTCATATGCATTGCAGTAGGAAAAGAAATCCTCATAAAACTGAATATCTCGAGATAAGAAAATCTCTCAGGTTTGTAAATCGAAAAGTAAATAGCCCTTTGTTCCCTCACTAAATCCAAGATGCAAGCACCTTCTTGCTCTCAGATCCAATTTGGTTCTGTTCCTTATAAGGCTGGCAGTATATGCTAAACAGCCAAAAACTTTGATGTTGGAAATGTCAGGTAATTTCTGATAAAAGACTTGATAAGGCGGTTGGTTTTTCAAAAAAGGGGTAGATAATCGATTTATCATAAAAACTGCATGTCCAACATCATAGTTCCAAAACATTTTAGGTAAATGTTCATGAAACAGGATGGTTCGAGCCACAACAAGAATGTGTTGATGCTTATGCTCAACAATGCCATTTTGCTGTGGTGTTTCAACACAAGTCCATTGATGAATGATTCCATTTGAATCATAGAAACAAGGCATCAAGAATTCAAGGCCATTATCTATTTTTATTATTTTGACTACTGCATGAAATTGAGTTTTTACGAAAGCAACAAAAGTTCTTAACTAGTTAAGAAGCTTTTGCTTTAGCTTTCATGAAAAGAATCCAGGTAAATCTAGAATGATCATCTCCAGTGGTTAAAAAGTAACATTTACCAAATGTCAACATGTATTAGCTCAAGGACAATTGCTGCAACAGTAGAGCTACTAGTAAAAGGCAGTCTTTTTTGCTTGCCAAGGTGACATGAATGGCAAGGCTCATGACTTATTTTACAGTGAATGAAATCAATATCTTTTTGTAATGCAACTATCCTATCATGTGACGGATGCCCTAATATATTGTGCCATAAATGTTGTGAATTAGTGCTACTAGAAACCATTGTGATGTGGGAGAGAGCTTGAATTTCTTTATTCAGAAGATACAAACCATCAACATTACTAGCTACACCAATCATCCTCAAAGTGTACAGATTCTGTATCTCACAATTCTTATTAGTAAAGCTCATTTTGCAATACGATGATGCAATTAACTTGGAAACAAATATGAGTTTAAAATTAAAGGTGGGAATGAACAAAGTATTGGTGAGATACAGATTGTCAGAAAATACAATGGTTCCCATAATGCAGCTAGTAGTGACTGCACTATTGGGTAATCTAACAATAATAGGATCTATTTTAAAGTGATTTTGAAAATCTGCCAGGGTATAAGACACGTGATTCGTGGCTCTAGTGTCTATGACCCATGGCTTTTGTTTTTGGCTGAAAATGTTTAGAGCCTTGATATGATAATTAAAATGCAAAATATGACCCATTCTACCTTTACGAGGAGAATGAGTGATTTTGGTTGAAACCTGGTTAACGCTATGAGCATGGTGTGCATCTTGTCTACTGAGTAATGCTAGAAGTGCCTCTCGTTGTTCTGGAGTGAATTCATTGATGGTGGTTTCACTTGTAACCATCTGGTGATCATTGAGATCATCATTGTCACCCTCAGTGTTGTCAACAGCTGCTATACAATTGAGGACAGGGTTCTTATTGTCAAAACAAGATTTGAAGTTGAGTGAATAACCATGCCTTTTGTAGCAATTATCCACAGTATGTCCAAATTTTTCACAATATGTGCATTGCAGTTTATTCCATCAACCTTGCCCTTTTCCATCCTAAGTCTTCCTTCTTTTGCCTTGACCTTTTCCTCCACTCTGTGAGGAACCTGCGATGCTCAAAAAAGAAGCAGCATTGGCCAAAATCTTAATATCTAAATTATTGTCCAAGCTAAAGAGTTGCCTTTCCTACTAAATGATCATGGACAAGATCTTATTTATACTAGGCAGTTCATCCATTAACATAACCTGTGACTTGACAATGGAGTATTGTTCACCAAGGCCACTGATGAACGGATATTTTATATGCTTTTTGGCATCATTTTCATATAGTTTTTAGTATGTTTTGTTTAAGTTTTATTAAGTTTTCATAGGTTTTAGTGCAAAATTCACATTTTTGGATTCTACTTTGAGTTTGTGTATTTTTTTTACAATTTCAGGTATTTTCTGGCTGAAATTGAGGAGCTGGAGCAAAAGTCTGATTCAGAGACAGAGAAAGCACTGCAGATGTTGTCCAGATCTGACCTCCTTGCACTCGAAAGAGCTTTTCTGGAGCTACAGAAGTTCAAATGGAGCGTTCTAAACGGCTATGGAAAGCTTACTTTTAGAGCTTTCCATCAATGTATAATAATCTATACTTTACTTCAGAATCAAAGGCCCAAAATGGGCGTCCACCGCCAGCCTCCTGCCAGTCCAAGCGTCCAGTGCTCACAAGGAGGAGACCAGCGTCCAAATGCCCAAAGAGGACCCCTAGCCAGCGTTCAATGCCCTAAAGGCCTCCTAGCATGTGGATCTCGTCAAAGCTCAAACCAAACACTCACCAAGTGGGCCCCAAAAGTAGATTTTAGCACTAAAAATCTATTTTACCATTTCTTATGTAATCCTTAGTCATTAATTTAGTATTTAAAGACTTTTTACACTTGAGCTTCGAATCATACGGGGAGAGCTACCATATTTCGTTTTTCACATTGTATTTTCTATCAGTATGAGTTTCTAAACCTCCTAGGTTGAGGGGAGGAGCCCTACTGAGTTTTATGGATTAATAAAAGTATTACTATTTTTCTTCAATTCGTGTTTGATTCAATTATAAGATGTATCTTCGTTCTTCAACTTGATAAATGGGATGACCCATGACAATCATCTTCGTTCTTTATACTAAGACCGCGTGCTTGACAACCACTCGTGTTCTTCTTGGGTTCATGTGAATACGTAACTGGAAAGCATTGAACCACCAGCTTGATTATACATCTCTTAGACAGCTAATCCACGATTTCGTTGGGGACTTCTCGAGACACCAGTTCAGCCGAGGTATGGGGAGATTAGGGTCTCTGTGGTAGAGGCTAGAACCCAAAGGCACAGCATTCTCTGATCCGGAAGATTCGACTTTGTCTGTGGCATTTTGAGTAGGATCATTAAGGAGAATGGACTGTAGGAGCTTCACCCTCAATCAGATTGGATCCACACTAACCCTGGGGTTCAGATCTGGAGGAGATTGGCGACCGCGACCATACGGCGTTGATCACACACAGCCTGCCATAGAAGAAATCATTCACAATTGAAGAAGACAGTAAGACCAGAGTTAATCCAGAAGGACAAAGCATCTCCAAGCCTTAACCATCTTCTTATCATAGTTTACACAACTTCTGAGTTCTGAGTAACCTTTTCTCTTTATTTCCTTTTATACATTTAAACAAACATACCTACATCTCCTATTCATCTGACTAAGATCTACAAGGTAACCATAGCTTGTTTCAAACCACAATCCTCGTTGGATCAACCCTGACTCGCTCAGGTATTTCTTGGATGACCCAGTGCACTTGCTGGTACAGTTGTACAAAGTGTGGGGATTACAAAGTGTGGGGATTCGTGCACCAGCCACAAAAAAATTTTGTGACTCTGTCCTCCTCTTTGTGCATTCGAACAATCCCTAGACCACAATCACATTTCACACAATCACTGGTAGGAACAGATCTGAAATTATTAATTTCTTCACAAAGTTTCTTCAGTTTGGCAAAGTAAGTAGTAACATTCATATCACCCTGCTTGAGTGCATATACCTCTTCATTCAACTCAACTACTCTGAAATGATTACCTTGATAATAGCGGTGTTTGAGATCATTCCATAACTCATAACCTACGTTGTTCCAAAGAACGCTCTGATAGATGTCTGGACTGAGGGAAAGATTTATCCAGGCTACAACATATGTGTTGCATCACTGTCATGCCTTGAAAATCGGATCAGTTTTCTCTGGTCTCAGTATGGTTCCATCAACAAATTTCAATTTGTTTTTCGAAGTGAGAGCAATGACCATGGCCATGCTCTACACGCTGTAGTTCACACCAGTAAGGATAACATTGGTGATAGGTATACCCGAATTTTCAGATGGAAGAATTTGTAAGGGCTTGCCAGATCTTGATTCGGATTGGTTTGCTTGTTAATGTGACTCTGAATCTATGCTACTTGATTAAAGAATGCAGTAAATTTATGCATGTCTATGATAGGAGTGGCTCCTCCTAATCCAGCACTTGAATTTGCCTCCATAAGCTTCGAATCTGAGAAACTTTGAATTTGAGAGTCGAAATCACAATCTTTCTCTCTCGATCTCATTGATCGAAAACTCATTATTCCACACTGTTGGAAAATCAATGAAACAACAGAGCTCTCATCAAACTCTGTGGTATGAGTTCAAGAGAGAAGAAAAAAGAAAATAGATGAGAAAAGGTCGAAAAAAAAAGGGAAAAATGTGAAGATCGAGAAAATTGAGCAAGAAGGAAGGTTCTTGAACACTGCGTCAACATTGACGCTGGATTCTTCATTATTCTTCGAATAGGATCGACAATGCACGAGTTAGAGAACAAGTCACTCTTTCTTCAATCAGAATCTCTGTGCTCCTCCATCTACGCTTATTGTACCATGTGAAATTTGATATGTATGTGTGTTGAGAAGAATACATAACCAGTGAAACTGAGATGAAAATGAGTAATAAACTTGCATTAATGAAGAATCACACTAGTTACAATATTAATGACAACTATATATAGCTATACTACTACTCTAACCAACTTTGTATAACTCAGCAAAGATAATGATAAAGACCTTAACAAACTAACAAACTCCCCAACTAAGCAAGGGAACTATACTAACAGCACTAACAGCTTCTAACTTCATATTAAATAATAATCAGTAATCAGTATAATCAAGTAACATTATTAAACTGTTTAACTGTTAAAAATCAGTTTTGTCTTAAACTATAATGGTTTATTTAGGCCTTGTTTGGACGCTATTTTTGAAAAAGACCCTTTTTTTAAATGATATTTTTTTAAAAGATCTTTTACAAAAGTAAAAGTGATTTTATGTTTCGATATCTTATGTAAAAAGATATTTTATTTATCAATTATATATGTTTGAGTAAAATAAGATAAAAATACTTTTTTTGTTCATTTATTATGTGAAAAATATCTCTTTTTAAAGAAAAAAGATTGTTTTAAAAAAATATAAATTATAATTTCTCAAAAAAAAATTTTTTAGTACTTTTACTTTTACTATTAAAAATTTATCATAATTAAATTGACCAATTTGATCTAATTTCAAAACCATAATTAAATATGTAATATATATTTCTTAAGAGAGTAATGTTATTTTGTTAATTACCTTAGCAAGAAGTTTTAAAAAATATTTCCAATATTTTAAATTTTATTATTTTTTAATGTTTGAACTACGTTTCAATTTTCTCTCTTTATATCAATTTGGACTACTAAAAATATTTTACAATTTCGAACCAAATATCGAGACAAAAATGACTGCAAAATTTCGAGTTGAGGAAAATTTAAACATTTTAATTTAAACATAGGAGTAAAACTAAAATTTATTCAAAATGCTAAACTAAATTAATAAAAACTAAGCATTAAAAGTATTTTTAAAATTTATTTTAATGTATATAACTTAAATGTTTAATTTAATACCGGTGCGTTGCCAATACGTAGCTATGAACTCTGATTGGTGTGAATTCGATCTGCATTCATAAATCCATTCATATTGCTTATCCTGCCATCTCTTCAGACTTTGCAACTCTCCATGACTCCACCTCCAACTGCAGACTTTGCCTCCATATAACATTAGTATATTTCTTTTCGCATACATGTCTATTCTACAGATTAATATAAATATATTTCTTATATAACAATACAAAAATAAATATTAATTTTATTTAGATAATAAAGTAAATACTATTTCTCTATATATACAATTATCGGTACAACTCGAAAAAAAAAAGGAAAAATAAGGCTGCTTAATTCATAGAGGGTAAAGATATTATTTGAGTGTGTTTAATTCATAAAATCAATATAATCTAATACACTCCATGAATTTTTTAATATGAATTATGAAACGTTCAAAAACTATAGGTAAGTCACTAGAAAGACATTTGGAGTATTAAAAGCACAATAAAAAATGTTAAAGAAGTCTTTTTATCCTATTAAAATTACTCAAAGAAGGATTATTCCTCCTTGTTGCGTTTCATTATTACATTCAAAATGGTTATAGAACTTGCTGTGAGATAAAAAGTCAGAATATGCCTAAAGTAGATAGAGCCATAGACGAATCAACTTGTATAAAAAATATGTAATTAATAAAAGAAGATACGCACTTGATTGACATGATTTTCCAATTTTTAAAGAGGTTAATTTAAATCTTTGATGAGCAAAAAGTAAAGTTTATAGATACTGACAAGTGCACACTGGATCGTTCAATTAATATCACGATAAATAGATATCGTTTTCACGAGAATTAACGGATTCAGAACGCAAATATCGAATTAAACTACTAATTAAATCAATAGAATCTAAAATTATTGAATGTTGGAACTTGTTGGAAACTTGAAAGGCCTAAATGTGAATTGCTTGAGCCAGTGAACACGTGAGATTGATTGAAGGAGATTATATGACATGGAAGTCTAGGGTTTTAGAGATGTTTAAGTTCTTAGAAAAATCAAATTTTGTTTTTTTTTTTCTGTTCTAAGCAAGCAAGGATCATTCATGACAAATCTTAATTAACCGATTTTCAATGTCTGGGTCCCTCGGTTTATCCTCAATTAATTAACAACCAATGTATTGGTCAATTGATTAAGCGAAGAGGTTAAGTGCAAAAACCAATTCAATTTCACATAAGATTCAAGAGTAGTCCTCATATCGGATTATATGTCACGTATCCACGTTAGTCATGTCCAATTGAATCTTATGCAGAAACATAATTTTCAAAAATCGTCCTAATCCGAATTATATATCACGTATTCAAAACTTGGGTAATAAAAAATCATGTGTTGTGTCGCATGCTTTAAAAACGCTATGTCTAGTCAATTTAGAAAGTCATGTGAAAGAGTTTTCAACCACAATTCATATATAACCTCTGTCGAGTCAGTAACGAATTCAAAATGGGATTAGCACACCTGTCGGCACTACTAATCTTTTAAGGATGAAGAACGAAACACTCAATCATAAACGGACCAATGCAAGCCTTAAAACAGAAGAAAACTTATATTAGTAATTCATAAAAAATAGAAATAGATCTCTTAACCCTATGACAGAGAGATTAGTAACTCATGAAAAAATTGAAAAGCAAAGAAAAAGAAAGGAAGAAGAAGAGCTACGTGAGGGATTCAAAGATCCTCCCCCCATGGGCCCTTCTCTGTGAGTAATCTCACCTATTTAAATCCTAGGTTTTCTAATAATTCAAATTCAAATTCAAAACTAAATCTTATCTTATCTTCCCATATATTGACAAAAATTACATCTTCTAGGGGTTTTGTGGGCTTGCTTGGCATGTAATTTGGGCTCCCTTTGAGTCTTGGGCATGGCACTTGCTTGTCTGGGCAAGCGACGTACTGTCTTGGATGTTTTGGACATGCCATTTGCTGTCTTGGGCATGGCACACCATGCATTTTTTCCCTCTTAGCATTGATTTCTGAACTGCAAAAATAACGGTCGTTCGCAGTTCAAAATGAATGCCTACTATAAATATATGCATATTGTTACGAAACTCTGGATGTTATCTTTCTAACACCACTAGAACTGCCTCATTTGGACCTCTGTAGTTCAAGTTATAGTCATTGGAGTATGAAGAGGTCATGATGGATAGCATTTATAAATTTGCTTCCAGGGATAGATTTTGCTAAGGCGTGGCATGCCCTATTCTTGGCGTGGCACACCTTCTCTTGGCTGGCCAGGATATGGCATGCCCTCTTTGTGGGTTTGCTCCAGGGACTTATTTTTGGCTAGGGCGTGGCATGCTCAATCCTTGGCGTGGCACACCCTCCTCCTTGATTTGCTTCCAGGGGTTAAATTTTGGTGAGGCATGGAACGCCCTTGCTCTCCTGTGGCACACTTGCTCTCCTGTGGCACACCCTTGCTAGAGTTCATGGGGCATGGCACGCCTAGTGCTTGGCATGGCATACCAAATGCATTCCTTCCAGGGCATGGCATGCCTTGACATGCATGTGAGACGCCTTGGCTCCTTCTTGTTTGGGTGTGGCATGCTGATGTACGAAATTGTGATCTCTGGTAATGGCTTCTTAGGCCAGATACTCTGATCTAGTTTTACAGTCTGTCACAATCTTCGATACAGCTAACCAGCAAGTGCACTGGGTCGTCCAAGTAATACCTTACGTGAGTAAGGGTCGAATCCCACGGAGATTGATGGTATGAAGCAAGCTATGGTCACCTTGTAAATCTCAGTCAGGCAGATATAAAGTGATAATGGTGTTTTCGAATATGATATAATAAAAGAGGGATAGAGATACTTATGTAATTCATTGGTAGGAATTTCAGATAAGCGAATGGAGGTGCTTTCGTTCCTCTGGACCTCTGCTTTCCTGCTATCTTCATCCAATCAGTCTTACTCCTTTCCATGGCTGGCTTTATGCAAGGGCATCACCGTTGTCAGTGGCTACATCCCCTCCTCTCAGTGAATAATATGCTCACACACCCTGTCACGGCACGGCTATTCATCTGTCGGTTCTCGATCATGCTGGAATAGGATTCACCCTCCTTTTGCGTCTGTCACTAACGCCCAGCACTCGCGAGTTTGAAGCTCGTCACAGTCATTCAATCATTGAATCCTACTCAGAATACCACAGACAAGGTTTAGACCTTCTGGATTCTCTTGAATGCCGCCATCATTCTAGCTTACGCCACGAAGATTCTGGTTAGGAGATCTAAGAGATACTCATTCTAGCTTAATTCATGTAGAACAGAAGTGTTTGTCAGGCACGCGTTCATAAGGGGGAAGGATGATGAGCGTCACACATAATCATCACCTTCATCATGTTCTTGGGTGCGAATGGATATCTTAGAAGCGAAATAAGAAGAATTGAATAGAAAACAGTAGTACTTGCATTAATCTTTGAGGAACAGCAGAGCTCCACACCTTAATCTATGGAGTGTAGAAACTCTACCGTATGAAAATACATAAGTGAAGGTCCAGGCATGGCCGAGATGGCCAGCCCCCAAAACGTGATCACAGGATCAAAATACAATCCAGGATCCAAAGATGATCAAAAGATGCCTAATACAATAGTAAGAGGTCCTATTTATAATAAACTAGTCACTAGGGTTTACATGAGTAAGTAATTGATGAATAAATCCACTTCCGGGGCCCACTTGGTGTGTGTTTGGGCTGAGCCTAAGTGTTGCACGTGCAGAGGCCATTTGTGGAGTTGAACGCCAGTTTCTGTGCCAGTTTGGGCGTTCAACTCTGGTTTTGGATCCTTTTCTGGCGCTGGACGCCAGATTTGGGCAGAAGGCTGGCATTGAACGCCAGTTTACGTCGTCAATTCTTGGCCAAAGTATGGACTATTATACATTGCTGGAAAGCCCTGGATGTCTACTTTCCAACGCAATTGGAAGCGCGCCATTTCGAGTTTTGTAGCTCCAGAAAATCCACTTTGAGTGCAGGGAAGTCAGAATCCAACAGCATCAGCAGTCCTTTTTCAACCTCTGAATCTGATTTCTGCTCAAGTCCCTCAATTTCAGTCAGAAAATACCTGAAATCACAGAAAAACACACAAACTCATAGTAAAGTACAGAAATGTGAATTTAACATAAAAACTAATGAAAACATCCCTAAAAGTAATTAGATCCTACTAAAAACATACTAAAAACAATGCCAAAAAGCGTATAAATTATCCGCTCATCACAACACCAAACTTAAATTGTTGCTTGTCCCCAAGCAACTGAAAATCAAATAGGATAAAAAGAAGAGAATATACTACAAATTCCAAACTATCAATGAAACATAGCTTCAATCATATGAGCGGGACTTATAGCTTTTTGCCTCTTGAATAGTTTTGGCATCTCACTTTATTCATTGAAGTTTAGAATGATTGGCATCTTTAGGGACTTCAGATTTCGAATAGTGTTATTGACTCTCCTAGTTCAGTATGATGATTCTTGAACACAGCTTCTTTATGAGTCTTGGCCGTGGCCCTAAGCACTTTGTTTTCCAGTATTACCACCGGATACATAAATGCCACAGACACATAATTGGGTGAACCTTTTCAGATTGTGACTCAGCTTTGCTAAAGTCCCCAATTAGAGGTGTCCAGAGTTCTTAAGCACACTCTTTTTTTTTTTTTTTTGGACCTTGACTTTAACCGCTCAGTCTCAAGTTTTCACTTGACACCTACACGCCACAAGCACATGGTTAAGGACAGCTTGGTTTAGCCGCTTAGACCAGGATTTTATTCCTTTAGGCCCTCCTATCCACTGATGCTCAAAGCCTTGGGATCCTTTTTATTTGCCCTTGCCTTTTGGTTTTAAGGGTTATTGGCTTTTTCTGTTTGCTTTTTCTTTTTCTTTCTATTTTTTTTTTCGCCTTTTTTTTTTCTTTTTTTTTTCTGCAAGCTTTGTTCTTTGCTGTTTTTTCTTGCTTCAAGAATCATTTTTATGATTTTTCAGATTATCAAATAACATGTCTCCTAGTCATCATTCTTCCAAGAGCCAACATATTTAACATTCTTAAACAACAACTTCAAAAGACTTATACACTGTTCAAGCATACATTCAGAAAACAAGAAGCATTGTCACCACATCAATATAATTAAACTAAGTTCAAGGATAAATTCGAAACTCATGTACTTCTTGTTCTTTTGAATTAAAACATTTTTCATTTAAGAGAGGTGATGGATTCATAGGACATTTATATCTTTAAGACAAAGTTACTAACTACTAATGATCATGTAATGAAGACACAAACATAGATAAGCACATAATATAGAAAACGAAAAACAGAGAAAGTAAGAACAAGGAATGAGTCCACCTTAGTGATGTCCTTGAGCTCTTCTATGTCTCTTCCTTGTCTTTGCTGCTCCTCCTTCATTGCTTTTAGATCTTCTCTGATTTCATGAAGGATGATGGAGTGCTCTTGATGTTCCACCCTTAGTTGCTTCCAATAATTGTGTGGAAGAAAATGTATCCCCTGAGGTATCTCAGGGATCTCTTGATTTGCAGTCAAATGTTCTACCACTGAGCTATAGACCCTTGATGGAAGCTTTTGTCTTCCCTTTCCTCTTTCTAGAGGTTTCTCTAGCCTTAGGTGCCATCAATGGTTATGGAAAAAAACAAAAAAGCTATGCTTTTACCACACCAAACTTAGAATGTTGCTCGCCCTCGAGCAAAAGAAGAAAGAATAGAAGAATAAGAAGAAGATATGGAGGAGATGGATGGGAGTGTGTATTCGGCCATATGGGTGGGATTGGGTGGGAGAGAGATATTGAATTTTTGAAGGTAGTGGGTGTATGGATGTGAGTGGTAAATGGAAAAAAAGAAGGGATGATCATGAATGGAAAGAGAGATGATGAGGTAGGTGGGGATCCTGTGGGGTCCACAGATCCTGAGATGATCCTGTGGGATCCACAGATCCTGAGGTGTCAAGGCATTTACATCTCTGCACCAATTTAGGCATGTAAAATGCCCTTGCACACAACTCTGGGCGTTCAGCGCCAGGTTGGTGCCCATTTTGGGCGTTCAACGCCCCTTTGCTGCCATTTCTGGCGTTGAACGCCAGAACCATGCTTGTTCTGGGCGTTCAGCGCCAGGATGCTCCCATTCTGGGCGTTCAGCGCCAGAACTATGCTCTGTTCTGGCGTTTGAACGCCAGACAGATGCTCCTCCAGGGTGTGATATTTCTTCTGCTGTTTTTAGTTCCGTTTTTGATTTTTTTTTTGTTTATTTTGTGACTCCAAATGATCATGAACCTAAGAAAACATGAAAAACAATAAAAATAAGAATTAGATAAACATTGGGTTGCCTCCCAACAAGCGCTTCTTTAATGTCAATAGCTTGACAGTGGGCTCTCATGGAGCCTCACAGATGTGCAGAGCTTTGTTGAAACTCTCCAACACCAAACTTAGAGTTTGGATATGGGAGTTCAACACCAAACTTAGAGTTTGGTTGTGGCCTCCCAACACCAAACTTAGAGTTTGACAGTGGGGGCTCTGGTTGACTCTGCTTTGAGAGAAGCTTTTCAAGCTTCCTCTCCATGGTTGCAGAGGGAGATCCTTGAGTTTTGAATACAAGGGAGTTCTCATTCCATTGAAGGACTATTTCACCTCTGTCAACATCAATCACAGCTCTTGCTGTGGCCAGGAAAGGTCTTCCTAGGATGATGGATTCATCCTCTTCCTTTCCAGTATCCAGAACTATGAAATCAGTAGGTATGTAAAGGCCCTCAACCTTTACTAATACATCTTCTACTTGTCCATAAGCTTGTCTTCTTGAGCTGTCTGCCATCTCTAATGAGATTTTAGCAGCTTGCACCCCATAGATTCCCAGTTTCTCTATTACAGAGAGGGGCATGAGGTTTATTCCTGAACCAAGGTCACACAGAGCCTTAAAGATCATGGTGCCTATGGTACAGGGTATTATGAACTTTCCAGGATCCTGTCTCTTCTGAGGCAATGCCAGTTGATCCAGATCACTTAGTTCATTGATGAACAAGGGAGGTTCAACTTCCCAAGTATCAATGCCAAATAATTTGGCATTTAGCTTCATGATTGCACCAAGAAACTTGGCAGTTTGCTCTTCAGTAACATCCTCATTCTCTTCAGAAGAGGAATACTCATCAGAGCTCATGAAGGGCATAAGGAGGTTCAATGGAATCTCTATGGTCTCTAGATGAGCCTCAGAGTCCTTTGGTTCCTCAGAGGGAAGCTCCTTATTGACCACTGGACGTCCCAGGAGGTCTTCCTCCTTGGGATTCACGTCCTCTCCTCTCCTCACAGGTTCGGCCATGGCGCTTATGTCAATGGCCTTGCACTCTCCTTTTGGATTCTCTTCTGTATTGCTTGGGAGAGTACTAGGAGGGATTTCAGTGATCCTTTTACTCAGCTGGCCCACTTGTGCTTTCAGATTTCTAATAGAAGATCTTGTTTCATTCATGAAACTTACAGTGGCCTTAGATAGATCAGAGACTAAGTTTGCTAAATTAGAAGCATTTTGTTCAGAGTTCTCTGTCTGTTGCTGAGTTGATGATGGAAAAGGCTTGCTATTGCTAAACCTGTTTCTTCCACCATTATTAAAGCCTTGTTGAGGCTTTTGATCCTTCCATGAGAAATTTGGATGATTTCTCCATGTTGAGTTATAGGTGTTTCCATAAGGTTCACCTAAGTAATTTACCTCTGCTATTGCAGGGTTCTCAGGATCATAAGCTTCTTCTTCAGGAGAAGCCTCTTGAGTACTGTTGGATGCAGCTTGCATTCCATGCAGACTCTGAGAGATCATATTGACTTGCTGAGTCAATATTTTATTCTGAGCCAATATGGCATTCAGAGTATCAACCTCAAGAACTCCCTTCTTCATAGGCGTCCCATTACTCACAGGATTCCTTTCAGAAGTGTACATGAACTGGTTATTAGCAACCATGTCAATGAGTTCTTGAGCTTCTGCATGCGTTTTCTTTAGGTGAATGGATCCACCTGCAGAAGTGTCCAGTGACATCTTTGATAGCTCAGATAAACCATCATAGAATATATCTAGGATGGTCCATTCTGAAAGCATGTCAGAAGAACACTTTTTGGTCAACTGTTTGTATCTTTCCCAAGCTTCATAGAGAGATTCACCTTCTTTCTGTCTGAAGGTTTGAACATCAGCTCTAAGCTTGCTCAGCTTTTGAGGAGGAAAGTACTTGGCTAAGAAAGCCGTGACCAGCTTATCCCAAGAGTTCAGGCTGTCTTTGGGTTGAGAATCCAACCATAGTCTAGCTCTGTCTCTTACAGCAAAAGGGAAAAGCATGAGCCTGTAGACTTCAGGATCTACTCCATTAGTCTTAACAGTATCACAGATCTGCAAGAATTCAGTCAAGAACTGAAAAGGATCTTCAGATGGAAGTCCATGAAACTTGCAGTTCTGCTGCATCAGAGAAACTAATTGAGGTTTCAGCTCAAAGTTGTTTGCTCCAATGGCAGGAATGGAGATGCTTCTTCCATGTAAATTGGAATTAAGTCCAGTATAGTCACCAAGCATCTTCCTTACATTATTATTATTTTCGGCTGCCATCTCCTCTGCCTGTTCGAAAATTTCTGAAAGGTTATCTCTGGATTATTGTATTTTAGCTTCTCTTAATTTTCTCTTCAGAGTCCTTTCAGGTTCTGGATCTGCTTCCACAAGAATGTTCTTATCCTTGCTCCTGCTCATATGACAAAGAAGAGGGCACAGAAAAATAATAATAATAATAGAGATTCTCTTTACCACAGTATAGAGGTTCCCTTATGTGAGTAGAAGAAAAGAGGAAGAAATTCGAACACAGATAGAAGAGGGGGTTCGAATTTGGTGATGATGTGAGGAAGAGATGTTAGTTAATGAATGAATAAATAGAATTGAATGAGAGAGAAGGAGGGAATTTTCGAAAATTATTTTTGAAAAGGAGTTAGTGATTTTTGAAAATGGTTTTTGAAAAATTGTTAGTAATTTTCGAAAATTAAGTTTTAAAAATTAAAATAATTAATAAATTAAAAAGAAATTTTGAAAAAAGGGGAGATATTTTCGAAAAATGAGAGAGAGAGAGTTAGTTAGGTGGTTTTGAAAAAGTTAAGAAACAAACAAAAAGTTAGTTAGTTAGTTGAAACAAATTTTTGAAAAGATAAGAAGTTAGGAAGTTAGAAAAGATATTTTGAAAAGATATTTTTGAAAAAGATAAGATAAGAAGATATTTTTGAAAAGATATGATTGAAGTTAGTTTTGAAAAAGATTTGATTTTTAAAATCTCAATTAATGACTTGATTCATAAGAAATCACAAGATATGATTCTAGAACTTAAAGTTTGAATCTTTCTTAACAAGCAAGTAACAAACTTCAAATTTTTGAATCAAAACATTAATTGTTTATGTTATTTTCGAAAATTTGATATAAAAATAAGAAAAAGATTTTTGAAAAATATTTTTGGAATTTTCGAAAATAACTAAGAATTTTGAAAAAGATTTGATTTTTGAAAAAGATTTTGAAAAAGATAAGATTTTCAAATTGAAAATTTGATTTGACTCATGAGAAACAATTTGATTTTTAAAAAATTTTTGAACAAGTCAACTCAAATTTTCGAATTTGATGAGAGAAAAAGGGAAAGATATTTTTTTTATTTTTGAATTTTTATGAAAACATGAAAATTATGCAATGCATGAAATTTTTAGATCAAAACAATGAATGCATGCAAGAATGCTATGAATGTCAAGATGAACACCAAGAACACTATGAAGATCATGATGAACATCAAGAACATATTTTTGAAAAATTTTTAATGCAAAGAAAACATGCAAGACACCAAACTTAGAATTCTTTAATGCTTATGCACTAAGAATTCAAGAATGCATATGATAAACATGAAAAGACACAAAACAAAAAATCATCAAGATCAAACAAGAAGACTTACCAAGAACAACTTGAAGATCATGAAGAACACCATGAATGCATGAAATTTTCGAAAAATGCAAGATGCATATGCAAGTGACACCAAACTTATGATATGACTCAAGACTCAAACAAGAAACAGAAAATATTTTTGATTTTTATGATTTTCTAATTTTTTTTGGATTTTTTTCGAAAATTTATTGAAAAAGAAAAAATAAGGATTCCAAAATTTTTAATATGAATTCCAGGAATCTTGCCATGTTAGTCTAAAGCTTCAGTCCAGGAATTAGACATGGCTCACTAGCCAGCCAAGCTTTCAATGAAAGCTCCAGTCCAAAACACTAGACATGGCCAATGGCCAACCAAGCTTCAGCAGGTATGGATACTTTTCATGTATAGAACAACTCAGTGTGTGAGAATCTCTTCATTTGTGATGACAAGTTGAAACCCCAGTCCAAAAATTTTAGACATGGCTTACAGCCAGCCAGGCTTCAACATGCTTCATGAAACACTAGAATTCATTCTTAAAAATTTTGAATAAAATTTTTGAAAATATTTTTATTATTATTATTTTTTTTTTTTTCGAAAACAGATGAGAAAATTTTGAAAATATTTTTGAAAAATTTTTGAAAAGAAAACAAAAAGAAAATTACCTAATCTGAGCAACAAGATGAACCGTCTGTTGTCCAAACTCAAACAATCCCCGGCAACAGCACCAAAAACTTGGTGCTGTT
Source organism: Arachis ipaensis (assembly GCF_059453495.1). Lineage (NCBI taxonomy): Eukaryota > Viridiplantae > Streptophyta > Magnoliopsida > Fabales > Fabaceae > Arachis > Arachis ipaensis. Next base: position 42,560,205 of record NC_142441.1, on the reverse strand, counting down.
GCCGGATCAAAAGGGAATCTGGCACTGATGTTACCGGACCAAAAGCTTGCCGAAAACTCAAACAATCCCCGGCAACGGCGCCAAAAACTTGATGTACGAAATTGTGATCTCTGGTAATGGCTTCTCAGGCCAGATACTCTGATCTAGTTTTACAGTCTGTCACAATCTTCGATACAGCTAACCAGCAAGTGCACTGGGTCGTCCAAGTAATACCTTACGTGAGTAAGGGTCGAATCCCACGGAGATTGTTTGTATGAAGCAAGCTATGGTCACCTTGTAAATCTCAGTCAGGCAGATATAAAGTGATAATGGTGTTTTCGAATATGATATAATAAAAGAGGGATAGAGATACTTATGTAATTCATTGGTAGGAATTTCAGATAAGCGAATGGAGGTGCTTTCGTTCCTCTGGACCTCTGCTTTCCTGCTATCTTCATCCAATCAGTCTTACTCCTTTCCATGGCTGGCTTTATGCAAGGGCATCACCGTTGTCAGTGGCTACATCCCCTCCTCTCAGTGAATAATATGCTCACACACCCTGTCACGGCACGGCTATTCATCTGTCGGTTCTCGATCATGCTGGAATAGGATTCACCCTCCTTTTGCGTCTGTCACTAATGCCCAGCACTCGCGAGTTTGAAGCTCATCACAGTCATTCAATCATTGAATCCTACTCAGAATACCACAGACAAGGTTTAGACCTTCCGGATTCTCTTGAATGCCGCCATCATTCTAGCTTACGCCACGAAGATTCTGGTTAGGAGATCTAAGAGATACTCATTCTAGCTTAATTCATGTAGAACAGAAGTGTTTGTCAGGCACGCGTTCATAAGGGGGAAGGATGATGAGCGTCACACATAATCATCACCTTCATCATGTTCTTGGGTGCAAATGGATATCTTAGAAGCGAAATAAGAAGAATTGAATAGAAAACAGTAGTACTTGCATTAATCTTTGAGGAACAGCAGAGCTCCACACCTTAATCTATGGAGTGTAGAAACTCTACCGTATGAAAATACATAAGTGAAGGTCCAGGCATGGCCGAGATGGCCAGCCCCCAAAACGTGATCACAGGATCAAAATACAATCCAGGATCCAAAGATGATCAAAAGATGCCTAATACAATAGTAAGAGGTCCTATTTATAATAAACTAGTCACTAGGGTTTACATGAGTAAGTAATTGATGAATAAATCCACTTCCGGGGCCCACTTGGTGTGTGTTTGGGCTGAGCCTAAGTGTTGCACGTGCAGAGGCCATTTGTGGAGTTGAACGCCAGTTTCTATGCCAGTTTGGGCGTTCAACTCTGGTTTTGGATCCTTTTCTGGCGCTGGACGCCAGATTTGGGCAGAAGGCTGGCGTTGAACGCCAGTTTACGTCGTCAATTCTTGGCCAAAGTATGGACTATTATACATTGCTGGAAAGCCCTGGATGTCTACTTTCCAACGCAATTATAAGCGCGCCATTTCGAGTTCTGTAGCTCCAGAAAATTCACTTTGAGTGCAGGGAGGTCAGAATCCAACAGCATTAGCAGTCCTTTTTCAACCTCTGAATCTGATTTCTGCTCAAGTCCCTCAATTTCAGTCAGAAAATACCTGAAATCACAGAAAAACACACAAACTCATAGTAAAGTCCAGAAATGTGAATTTAACATAAAAACTAATGAAAACATCCCTAAAAGTAATTAGATCCTACTAAAAACATACTAAAAACAATGCCAAAAAGCGTATAAATTATCCGCTCATCACATGCCTTGTCCCTGGCGTAGCATGCCTGGCTTGATGATTAGGGGGTGTGGCACGCCCTCTCTTCCTTCCTCCAGGACGTCGCATGCCCTGTCCTCTGCTTAGGTGCATGGTTTGACTCCTACGTCCTTGGCTCTCCATTCTTCATGCTAAGCCTTTCTCCTTGATCAACCTTGCCTTGCCACTTGATTTTCCCATCTTTAACCCCTGTATTTTCTCAAAAACACTTTGAAAATATTTAGTAGCAAAGGATATTTGAAATTAATGAGATTCGAGAGAAGATTATGCATTTAAACTTAAGAAAACATAAGAAAAACATAATAAAAACTACTAAAGATGCAGACGCATCACAACACCAAACTTAAAACTTTACTTGTCCTCAAACAAAAAGAAAAGAAAAGAATTGAATTGATGAAGAAGAATTGAATTTTCTTAAAGCTCATGTCCATGTTGATAATGGAGTTTACTAATCTTGTGATCATAAATGGATTCTCTTCTTTCTTGATGAATCTTGAACTCTTGGGAGTGAAGGATCCTTGAGAGCTAAGGCTCAGATGATATTATGAGACCCTTCTTTGCTTAATTGTTGTTTGATCCTTGAATCCTTTGATTTTTTTTTCTTTTTAAAAGAGAGAGATTTTTGAGGTTGTCAACTCTAAATGCTTCGTTTTCAAGGCAACTCTTAAATGTGGATTTTTGATCGATAACTCCGGGTCAGTTGGCCCAAGTTACCAGGTGATAAAGCACCCCTCCGATCTAATTACCTAAGCCACTCCTTGATACGTTTGCACCACAAGCATATAGCTAAAAACTTTAAACTCCCAGACGTCGATGTCCATAGCCTCTTTGGACTTCTAAATGTTTTCTCTTAAGAGAACTCTTGATTGTGGGCTTTCGATCGATAATTCCAGACCAGTTGGCCCAAGTTACTGGGTGATGAAGCACCCCTCGGATCTAATTACCTGAGCCTTATCCTTGGACAATCAATACCACAGACACATAACTGGGCTCTTTAACCATTGATGTTCCGAGCTTTGCAACTTTGATTGTCTTTTGATCTTTTTATTTTTTTTCTTTCATTTTCTTTGCTGTTTCTTTTCTCTCTCTTTTTTTTTTCTTTTTTAATTCAAGGATCTTTTGTTTGTTTAGAGATTTTACAAGACTTCTCTAAATCTCTATTCAAGAAGAATCATTCTTCCTTTTTATTCAAGATCATTCACTTGTCATCACCTTTTTTGGAATATGATCATAAGTTTATGCACCACCACTTTTCATAAAAAGGACTTAATTTATTCGATTCAACTTTTCTCCATCAAGTAATCCTTCTCATGATTATTAGAGGGCTTAGAGGATAAGCATAGAAATAGGCATGGATAGTGCAGTAAAGAAACTATGGATGATGCAAGAATGAAGAACAGGAAAAATTAAATGGAAACGAAAAAGAAAGAAATATTAACCACCATACACCAAATTACCTCCTTCGTTCTTTTTTTGTGTTGCCCTCTTCATCTTCATTTTTGGTCTTAGTTGCAACACCAAACTTAGGGCTTGGTCATATGTTAAAGTGGTGAAGAGTATGAAGAACATAGAATGCTAAATATAAGTTGTGTTACATAATGCATGCATGAGTTTATTTTTATATAAAGTAAACTTAGCTTAAACGAAAGTTGATGCAGAGAATAAACATGAATGATGAGATGAATATGCATGCAAAGAGAGAAAAAGAAAACAATGATGGTAGTGAAACTTTTGGAAACTAGTTTTAAAAATCAAAATCAATAAAAAAACTTCGAGTAGAAAGCAAAAATTATCTAAGATCTAACTTATTCATTAAAATATTTTTTTATTTTTCCAATTAATTAAAAGAAAGGACCTTAATGGAGAAGAGAAGAAAAAGGATACTAACCGACTGGGTTGCCTACCAATAAGTGCTCTTTTAATGTCACTAGCTTGACTCATACCACTTTCTAGGACAGAGAGTGGATTGATTCTTGTTGACCTTATTCTTCTTCAAAATAGTGCTTTTTGTTTGTTGACTACGATTCTTTTTTCAGTGATTTTCTCTATTGACCGCACTCTTATAGCTCTTCATCTTTTTTGGACCTTAGGTGCCTTGCAAGGTTCTGAAGGTCTACTTTATCAAGAGTTTCTTGGGTCAATGGGTCAATTAAATCAACCTTCATGCAACCTCAGATTCATTGGGGTGTGAACTCTCAATATTGATAGCCTTGCATTCCTCTCTAAGATTAGGTATTGTGTCACCAAGGAATTTGCTTACTTCTTTGTCAATTACTTGGCAATTTGTCCTACTTGATTCTCCAAATTGTTGATTGAAAATTCTTGGCTTTTGAAGTTTGTTCTTGTTTTTTGCATGAAATCTTGAGTTTCTTGAACAAACTTACTAGTGGTTTGAGACAATTTTTTTATCTCATTCTCAAGAGAAAACTCAGCCATAGTTTGTGCTATTTTTTCTACTGCAAGCTCAAGAAGGTTTTCGAATTGCATTTGGTTCTTTTGTTGTTGGTAAGAGAAGTCAAAATACTCTTGTCCGTGGCCAACCCAATTATCATTAAAGTAATGCCTCTGCCTAGGAAGGTGCCTTGAACTTGTAGCATATCCCATGTATGCTTCTCTATAGAAATTATAGTTTGAGATTTGTGAAGCTTGCTGTTGTTCCATTTGTGTTGTGAGCAAGAAAATTTGCTAAAACATGCTCTTGTTGAGAGCAAGAATTGTGTTTATAGGGTCCATTACTTTATTGTACACAAAGAAACAAACGGATCAAGGCACCAGTGGAAAGAAACAAAAATTGAAGCAATAAAGAGTAAAACTAATATACCAAAGAGCAACACCAAACTTAATTGTGAATGTACTGTGCTTGAATAAAAGAACAAAACCAAACAAAACCATAATAGTAAAAAGGAAACAGAATAGGAATGAAAACAAAAATAAAAACTAGGATCTAATTTAGAAATTTAATCCAACGTATGATGTCAATCTCAATTAATCCACGGCAATGGCGCCAAAAATTTGATGATCGAAAAGTGAAGCTGACGGATGCCGACAAGTGCACCGGATCGTTCAAGTAATACCACGGTGAGTGGTATCATTCCTATGAGGATTAACGGATTGAGCACGCAAATATCGAATTAAACTACTAATTAGATCAATAGAACATGGAATTGTTGAATGTTGGAACTTGTTGGAAACTTGAAAGGCTTGAATGTGAATTGCTTGATGCACTGAACACGTGAGATTGATTGAAGGAGAATTTATATCATAGGAAAGTCTAGGATTTCAGAGATGTTTAAGTTCTTAGAAAAATTAAACTTTATTTTCTCTGTTCAAAACAAGCAAGGATCATTCACAACGAATCTTAATTAATCGATTTCCAATGTCTTGGCTCCTCGGTTTCTCCTCAATTAATCAACAGCCAATGCCTTGGTCAATAGAAGAACCGAAGAGGTTAAGTGCAAAAACCGATTCAATTCCACATTAGATAAGAGTAGTCCTCAGGTCAGATTATATGTCACTGGTGCACGAAATCGTGATCGTTCATTCCTTGGTAACGACGTCAAAAACTTAATACGCACGTTCATAATTTTAGTTCTTTGTCACAACTTCGCACAACTAACCAGCAAGTGCACTGGGTCGTCCAAGTAATAAACCTTACGTGAGTAAGGGTCTATCCCACAGAGATTGTTGGCTTGAAGCAATCTATGGTCACCTTGTAAATCTCGGTCAGGCGGATTCAAATGGTTATAATGAATTGATAATTAAAATATAATTAAAATATAAAATAGGATAGAAATACTTATGTAATTCATTGGTGAGAATTTCAGATAAGCATATAGAGATGCTTTTGTTCCTCCTGAACCTCTGCTTCCTGCTATCTTCATCCAATCATTCGTACTCCTTTCCATGGCAAGCTTTATGTAGGGCATCACCGTTGTCAATGGCTACTTCCCGTCCTCTCAGTGAAAATGGTCCAAGATGCGCTGTCACCGCACGGCTAATCATCTATCGGTTCTCGATCATACTGGAATAGGATTCAGTAATCCTTTTGCATCTGTCACTACGCCCAGCACTCGCGAGTTTGAATCTCGTCACAGCCATCCCTTCCCAGATCCTACTCGGAATACCACAGACAAGGTTTAGACTTTCCGGATCTCAAGAATGGCCGCCAATAATTCTAGCCTATACCACGAAGACTCTGATCTCATGATCAGGAGGCTAAGAGATATGCATTCAAGCTTGCTTTCATGTAGAACGGAAGTGTTTGTCAGGCACGCGTTCATAAGTGAGAATGGTGATGAGCGTCACATAATCATCACATTCATCATGTTCTTATGTGTGAATGAATATCTTAGCAAAGAAATAGGCTTGAATTGAATAGAAAAACAATAGTACTTTGCATTAATTCATGAGGAACAGCAGAGCTCCACACCTTAATCTATGGTGTGTAGAAACTCTACCGTTGAAAATACATAAGTGAAAATAGGGTAGACATGGCCGAGTGGCCAGCCTCCCATGGAGGTCTAGATATCTAAAATGATCAAAAGATCAACAAAAAGATCAACAAAAAGATGCCTTATACAATAGTAAAAGGTCCTATTTATACCAAACTAGTTACTAGGGTTTACAGAAATGAGTAAATGATGCAGAAATCCACTTCCGGATCCACTTGGTGTGTGCTTGGGCTGAGCGTTGAAGCTTTCACGTGTAGAGGTCTTCCTTGGAGTTAAACGCCAGTTTGTAACCTGTTTCTGGCGTTTAACTCTGCTTTGTAACCTGTTTCTGGCGTTTAACTCCAGAATAGGGTAGAAGGCTGGCGTTGAATGCCAGTTTGCATCGTCTAAACTCGGGCAAAGTATGGACTATTATATATTGCTGCAAAGCCCTGGATTTCTACTTTCCAACGCAATTAAGAGCGCGTCATTTGAACTTCTGTAGCTCCAACAAATCCACTTTGAGTGCAGGGAGGTCAGAATCCAACAGCATCTGCAGTCCTTCTTCAACCTCTGAATCTGATTTTTGCTCAAGTCCCTCAATTTCAGCCTAAAATTACCTGAAATCACAGAAAAATACACAAACTCATAGAGACTTCTTGGTATGCAAAATTGTGATCGTTCATTCCTTGGTAACGGCGTCAAAAACTTAATACGCACGTTCATAATTTTAGTTCTTTGTCACAACTTCGCACAGTGCACTGGATCGTCCAAGTAATAAACCTTACGTGAGTAAGGGTCGATCCCACGGAGATTGTCAGCTTGAAGCAATCTATGGTCACCTTGTAAATCTCAGTCAGGCGGATTCAAATGGTTATGGTGAATTGATAATTAAAATATAATTAAAATATAAAATAGGATAGAAATACTTATGTAATTCATTGGTGAGAATTTCAGATAAGCGTATAGAGATGCTTTTGTTCCTCCTGAACCTCTGTTTCCTGCTGTCTTCATCCAATCATTCCTACTCCTTTCCATGGCAAGCTTTATGTAGGGCATCATCATTGTCAATGGCTACTTCCCGTCCTCTCAGTGAAAATGGTCCAAGATGCGCTGTCACCGCACGGCTAATCATCTGTCGGTTCTTGATCATACTGGAATAGGATTCAGTAATCCTTTTGCGTCTGTCACTACGCCCAGCACTCGCGAGTTTGAAGCTCGTCACAGCCATCCCTTCCCAAATCCTACTCAGAATACCACAGACAAGGTTTAGACATTCCGGATCTCAAGAATGGCCGCCAATAATTCTAGCCTATATCACGAAGACTCTGATCTCACGATCAGGAGACTAAGAGATATGCATTCAAGCTTGCTTTCATGTAGAACGGAAGTGTTTATCAGGCACGCGTTCATAAGTGAGAATTGTAATGAGCGTCACATAATCATCACATTCATCATGTTCTTGTGTGCGAATGAATATCTTAGAGAAGAAATAGGCTTGAATTGAATAGAAAAACAATAGTACTTTGCATTAATTCATGAGGAATAGCAGAGCTCCACACCTTAATCTATAGTGTGTAGAAACTCTACCGTTGAAAATACATAAGTGAAAATAGGGTAGACATGGCCGAGTGGCCAGCCTCCCATGGAGGTCTAGAGATCTAAAATGATCAAAAGATCAACAAAAAGATGCCTTATACAATAGTAAAAGGTCCTATTTATATCAGACTAGTTACTAGAGTTTACAGAAATGAGTAAATGATGCAGAAATCCACTTCCGGGCCCACTTGGTGTGTGCTTGGGCTGAGCGTTGAAGCTTTCACGTATAGAGGTCTTCCTTGGAGTTAAACGCCAGTTTGTAACCTGTTTCTGGCGTTTAACTCCAGAATAGGGCAGAAGGCTGGCGTTGAACGCCAGTTTGCGTCATTTAAACTAGAGAAAAGTATGGACTATTATATATTGCTGGAAAGCCCTGGATGTCTAATTTCTAACGCAATTGAGAGCACGCCATTTGGACTTCTGTAGCTCCAGAAAATGCACTTTGAGTGCAGGGAGGTCAGAATCCAACAACATCTGCAGTCCTTCTTCAACCTCTGAATCTGATTTTTGCTCAAGTCCCTCAATTTCAGCCAGAAATTATCTAAAATCACAGGAAAACACACAAACTCATAGTAAAGTCCAGAAATGTAAATTTTATTTAAAAACTAATAAAAATATACTAAAAACTAACTAAATCATACTAAAAACTATGTAAAAATACTGCCAAAAAGCGTATAAATTATCCGCTCATCAGTCACATATCCAAGCTAATCCTGTCCAATTGAATCTTATGCGGAAATACAACTTTCGAAAATCATCCTAATCTAAATTATATGTCATGTATTCAAAACTAGGGTAATAAAAAATCATATGCTGTGTTGCACGATTTAAAAATGCTATGTCTAGTCAATTTAGAAAGCCATGTGAAATAGTTTTCAAGCACAACTCGGATATAAGCTCTGTCGAATCAGTTAACGAATTCAAATGGGATTAGCATAACTGTCAATACTACTAATCCTTTAAGGATGAAGAACGAAACACTCAATCATAAACGGATCAATGCAAGCCTTAAAATAGAACAAAACTTAGATTAATAATTCATAGAAAATAGAAACAAACTTCCTAACCCTTTGACAAAGAAATTAGTAACTCATGGAGAAATTGAAGAGCGGAGAAAAAGAAAAGAAGAAGAAGAGCTACGTGAGGGATCCGAAAATCCTACCCTCCCCTCCCCCCCCCCCTCCCGGCCCCTTCTCTGTGAGCAATCTCACTTATTTAAATCCTAGGTTTTCAAATAATTCAAATTCAAATTCAAAACTAAATCCAATCTTTTATGAAGAATAAGATAACTAACAATAATAATTCAAATCTTATCTTATGAAATCTTCCCATATCTTGACAAAAATTACATCTTCTAGGGGGTTTGTGGGCTTGCTTAGCATGTAATTTTGGCTCTCTTTGGGTCTTGGGCGTGGCACTTGCTTGTCTGATCTGAGTGTGCCACACGATATCTTGGGTGTTTTATTTGTGCCACTTGCTACTTCAGGGCGTGCCACGTCATGCATTTTTTTCCTCTCGGTGCTGATTTCCAAACTGCAAAGATAAGGGTAGTTTGCAGTCTAATCTAAACGCCTATTATAAAAATATGCATATCGTTGCAAAGCTCTGGATGTTAGTTTTCTAACGCCACTAAAACCATCTCATTTAAACTTCTCTAGCTCAAGTTATGGTCATTAGAATATGAAGATGTCAGGATGGACATCATTTATGAATTTGCTTCCAGGGATTGATTTTGTTAGGGCATGGCACACCCTTCCTTGGCTGGCCAGGGCATGGCACGCTCTCTTTGTGGGCTTGCTCCAAGGACTTGTTTTTGGCTAGGGCGTGGCACGCCCTCCTCCTGGATTTGCTTCCAGGGGTTAAATTTTGGTGAGGCGTCGTACGCCCTTGCTAGAGTTCATGGGACATGGCACGCCAAATGCATTCCTTCCAGGGCGTGGCATGCCTTGGCATGCATGTGAGATGCCTTGGCTCCTTCTTGTTTGGGCATGGCACGCCCTGTTTCTGGCGTGGAACACCTGGCTTGATGATTATGGGGTGTGGCATGCCCTCTCTTCCTTCTTCCAGGACGTGGCATGTGTTAGGATTTGGTTGAATTAGTCCCACATTGCTCAGGATAGCAAATAGAGTGGGTGGCTGATGATTGGATTTTTGACGGTTTAGAATTTCACAAATGAATTCTCGTTGCAAGTATAGTTTCTAAACCAATCACTAATCCTTTCATACAAAAAGTTGTTTGTCACAAGTACAAACCCCTAAAATCTATAAACCGAAGTATTTAAACCTCGGGTCGTCTCTCAAAGGACTTGCAATAAAGTGTCTTGTTATTGGTTATGAGTCATTTTGGGGTGTTGGATGAGAAGCATGAAAAGTAAATGGCAATGAAAATAAACTAACAACTATAAAAGGCTCTTGGTAAGGTGTGAGAACTAGAAGTCCTATCCTAGTTATCCTTCTCAATTGTGATGAGAATTGTTCATTGCTACCACTTAGTTAACCCTTACTAATTGAAGGAAAGTCAAGTGGATGAATTGACTTGAGCCACAAGTTCTAGCCAACTCCCAAGGAAAGACTAGCTTTAGTGCACTCCAAACCAATTAGCAATCTCTCCAATTACCAATCAACAAAGGAATTAGATAACTCAAGTGTCACTAATTACTCTACCTAGGCCAAGAGGAACAAAATCTACACTAAAATCCAACCAAGCATTTCATCAAACACTTGGAAGGCACAAAAGAAAAGTATAGTCAATCACAACAAGAATGAATTCTAACTACAATTGAATGTAAAGAATTAACAACAACAATCAAGGAAATCACAATTATCATGAATTACCTCAAATTGCATTATTGAAAGAAAACCAAGGAACAACAATATATCCAAAACAAAATGAAGAATTACAATTATTAAAGCACACAACTAGAAAGAGGAAGAGGAGAAGATTAAGAATTGGTAAATGAAAAGTGAATCAAAGCATGAGTTAAACCTAGATCTAAGAAGAGAGATTAACCTAAACCTAATCCTAATCCTAGAGAGAAGAGAGAGCTTCTCTCTCTAGAAACTAACTACAAAGCTAAAAACTAAACTAATTGGTAACTAACTTCTCAAGTATGAAAAGTATGAAAAGTCCTAAGTGATGATGATGACTTCCCCTTAATCCTTCATCCTTTTATTCCTTTCCCTTAGCAATTTGGCGCCAAAAATGGGTTTAGAAACCCTCTCAAATCGCCAGGCACGTGTTGCATTAATGAGGTCATGTGCCATCATCGGCGCGTGCGCGCATGGTACGCGTGCGCGTCCCTGGTCGATTCTGCAATGTGCGCGCGAGCGCCTTGTGCGCGTGCGCGTGCATGGCTGACTTTGCCTCTTTGACTTTTTATGCTTCTCTCCACTTGTATGCTTCCTTCCTTGCTTCCTTTGATCCATGCCTAGTTTCAACCTGAGGTTACTAGCAAACACATCAAGGCATCTTATGGAATCAAACAGAAACTAGAATTCACCAAAATAAGGCTTAAAAAGCATGTTTTTACACTTAAGCACAATTATGGAAGAGATAACAAAACCATGCTAATTCTTAGGCTAAATGTGACAAAAGGTTATCAAAATGTTCTAAATTCAATGCAAAACAAACCGTCAAATTGGGGTTTGTCAGTGGCCTAGGCTATAAATATGAGGCTAAGTTCTTCATTTATTTTTGCACCAGTCAGAAACACTTTAAGCTTGTATCTGATTTTTCTTTTCCTATGTACTCTTTGATTAGAGAGTGTTGTGAGGTGTAGTTAGATATTTGCTTTGAGAGAGTGTGGGTGTACTGGGGTGCCGGTGAGAGAAAGAAGTCTATGTGTTGTAACAATTTTCACATAGTGATATTCTCTGGTTGTCATTTGACAACGGCCGTGGTTTTTTCTCCAGTAATTGGAGTTTCCACGTTAAATTCTTGTGTTGTGATTGTGTCTATTTTATTTCTCTGTCAAAGGTGTTTTCTCAAGGGGAAATGGTGTATTATTTTCAACAAGTGGTATCAAGAGCTTCGGTTTGGTGGGATTTATTCTTAGTATGCTCTGTGGTTGCAGCCTAGTCTGACCTTCCACATCAGAAAAAAATTTTGTCCTGTGGCTTGAGGTTGATCTTTGGTTGCTGTTGTTGTTGCTGGAAGGCAGTGTGACACTGTGAGAGTGCAGTTTGGAAAGGTTCTGGCTAAGGAAAGACTTGGTATTTAAGTGTGTCCATTGTGACCCACCTCTCTTTCCTGGGGACCCTTCCTAGTGCACGGTTGAGTTATACTATTCCAGTATACGGTTGCAACAATGTCAAGATATTCAAGTGCTGTGAAACTTGAAATAGAGAAATTTGATGGAAGAATCAATTTTGGCTTGTGGCAAATACAAGTCAAGGATGTGTTGATACAATCAGGTTTGCACAAGGCGTTGAAGGAGAAGATCTCTGGTTGCTCTCTCTATGAGAGAAGATGATGTTCTCTAGAAGACAAGAAGTATCCTTATGGTATTACCGCACTGCCATGGATAAGGATAAGTTGTGGCAATCGGGTCCACAATTGCACACGGGCATTGGTTGGCGTTGAGATGCAAGGTGTGTGGCGGAGTTAGGTCGATGGCTGAAGAACTTCCAGGAAAAGCCAATTTGGAAGTTGCACCATGAATTTTCAGCAAGGTTTCGATCTGTACCAAGGCGAAATACTTGGAGTGGTCTAATTCCAAGTGAGTATACTTTCATGGTGGAGTATGATAGTTCTCTGAACTATGATTGTCGGTATAGACAATGGCAGCAAAGAATTGTCGGTGTTGACAATGGAAGCTGAAGATGTGTGACTATTTCAATCAAGATGGAGATTGTTAGGATTTGGTTGAATTAGTCCCACATTGCTCAGGATAGCAAATAGAGTGGGTGGCCTAGGCTATAAATATGAGGCTAAGTTCTCCATTTGTTTTTGCACCAGTCAGAAACACTTTAAGCTTGTATCTGATTTTTCTTTTCCTCTGTACTCTTTGATTAGAGAGTGTTGTGAGGTGTAGTTAGATATTTGCTTTGAGAGAGTGTGGGTGTACTGGGGTGCCGGTGAGAGAAAGAAGTCTATGTGTTGTAACAATTTTCACATAGTGATATTCTCTGGTTGTCATTTGACAACGGCCGTGGTTTTTTCTCCGGTAATTGGAGTTTCCACGTTAAATTCTTGTGTTGTGATTGTGTCTATTTTATTTCTCTGTCAAAGGTGTTTTCTCAAGGGAGAATGGTGTATTATTCCCAACAGCATGCACGCTCTATCCTCTGCTTAGGTGCATGGCGTGCATGGCTTGACTCCTACGTCCTTGGTTCTCCATTCTTCATGCTAAGCTTTGTACCTTAATCAACCTTGTTTTGAAACACTTTGAAAATGTTTAATAGCAAAAGATATTTGAAATTAATGAGATTTGAGAGAAGATTATACATTTAAACTTAAGAAAACATAAAAAAACACATGAAAAATATAATAAAAACTACTAAAGATACGGACGCATCAATCTTATTATTCCTGAATTCTTATAAAATATTATTATATTGTCACTTTTTGGATACATAGTTTAATATTAGAATTGTAGAAATTATAGGATAAATTATGAGATTTATTTTATATAAGTTTATTTATAATATGAATTTTAAATATTTAATATTAAGAAAAATAAAATTTTAATTAAAACATTTATTAATATTAGAGATATTTTTGTAAAGTTAAGAAAAAGTAAGAATATGTTATTGTATTTATATTTTATCTCGTAAAATGAGAGTTAATAACAATTTTAATTAAAGATATTTGATATTTGGGATATGTATGTAAATTTAAGAAAATTTTTAATATAGAAAAGAAACAATATTTTATTATATTTATAATTATTTTTTACAAAAATTAGAGTCACTAACAAATTTAATTAATAATATTTGATATTAGGAGTATTTTTGTAAATTCAAAAAAAAAATTCAAAATATAAAAGTAACAATATTTTTGTTATATTCACTATTTTTTAAAGAATAGTGTCACAACAACAATTTTAATTAAATTTATTTGATATTAGAGGTATTTTTAAAATTTAAATAAGAACTTTAATTAAAAAAAATGGAAATATTATATTTATATATTGTACGATATTTATATGTAAATTATTTTTATATGTATTTTAGTCATCATGAATCTTTCAATTTAAATTGACAAATCACATAATATGCCTGAATTTAAACTTAACTAAACAAAAAATAACTCATTCCATGTATATTATATAATATTTTTTGACATTTTTTTTTCGCAAATCAAACCTAATAATTCATACTTAACAATTTCATTCTAAAAATAATATTTCTAACCGTAAGATATTTATAATAAATTTTTTATTTATTTTGTGTGTTGTTAACAAATAGCGTATACTATAAAATTTTTTAATGTTATTAAATATTTTATTTTAACGAATATGTATATATAAATCGGTTGAGTAGAATTAAATATAATAGATCTATTTTAATTATATATTATTTTCTATTATAATAAATAGATAACAATAATATTTGAGATATTTTATTAAAAAAAAAAAGTAAAATGAGAGATGGATAGGAGAAGTGAATGTATTTTTTTATTGAGTAGCTTCTCACTCGACGATGACCTATATAGAGTTCAGAAAAAAAATTGTCAAAGACTTGTGCAAACCACGTAAATTTCATCAAATTCACCTAAGGCTATTAGGCCAATTTTATTCAATTACAATAAGTTCGCCTAGAACTTGGAGTATTTTGAAATATTGGCTAAAATTTGCCTAAGACTTAGACGAACATGCTTAAATTTCTTAAAAAAAAATCCTAAAAATTAAATAATTTAATTTATTATTAAAATTAAATTTTTTTTATTGTATTTAAAAAAAAATCGATAAAATATATACTGAAGATCTTCATAAGAGTATATATTAGCGCGATTTAATATATATACGGCTTATTATTAGTGATATTTAAATACAAGGTATTTTTTTAAAAAATTAAATTAATCGTTGAATTAGTAAAATTAGAGATTTAAAAGTTTAACATCGAATATAATAAAATAATATATTTAAATATAAATATATATTTTTTAAAATATTTTATTTTAAATTGATTAATTATTAAAAAATTAATTTATATCTTAAAACAAACTAATTTAATAGTCCATATCTAATTAGAGAGCCATTCAGATAAAGACATCTAAAATGTTTTTTGAGAAGATGTTTTTTATTAATTAATATTTAATACATGTAATTGATTAAACCGTATTATTTTTATTAAAATTAGGACAGACAAATTAATTTAATCGAAAAAATAATGTTTTAAATTTTGAATTGGTCTAAATTAATATTATTTTTTATAAAAAATAATTATAATATCCTTATTATAGAAAATGACTAAAATACTCCAATTATATATATATATATATATATATATATTAAAAACTCTAAATCCTAATCCTATCACGACAGATAAATAAAGGGCTGTAATTTTGAATTCTCAAAATTAATATATATATATATATATATATATATATATATTATGAGTATTTTAGTTATTTTTTATAATAAGGGTATTGTAGTAATTTTTTATAAAAAATAATATTAATCGAATTATGTGTTAAATTTTAATTATTAGAAAATATCTTTAAAAAAAGACGTTTTACACGTCTTTATCTAAATGGCTCTCATCTAATTAACCCAGTTAAATAGGATATTTTTATCTGATTTTCAGGTTAAATATGTGATATATTTTATTAGGTATTAATCTTTTACAATTTTAAGAAAGTAATATTATTTTGTTAATTATCTTTGGAAGGAGTTATAAAAATATTTCCAAAATTGTAATCTTTAATTTTTATTTTAACGTTTGAATTACATTTCAATTCTATCGATTAATTTTGACTCGTAAAAATATTTTAATTTAAAACTAAACATCAGAACAAAATAAAATACAGATTTTCGCGTTAAGGAAAATTTAAACCTCTTTATTTACGGAGTAAAACTAGAATTTATTTCAAATATTAAAGTTAAATTAAAAATATTTTTGAAATTTATTACAAACATTCATCAAATGGTATATATATAACTTAATGTTTAATTTAATAGCGATGCGGTGCCAATATGAACCCTGATTGGTGTGAATTCGATCTGCTTTCATAAATTCAGTCATATTGCTTATCCTGCCATCTCTTCAGACTTTGCAACTCTCCACTCTCCAACTGCAGACTTTGCCTCATCAATATAACATTAGTATATTTTTTCTCATTAATGTGTATTCTGCACATTAATATTAAATATTTTTTATATAATAATACAAAAATAAATATTGATTTTATTTAGATCATAAAGTAAGTACTATTTTCCTCCATATATACAATTATCGGCACAACTCAAAAAAAAAAAAATGAAAAATAAGGTTGTTCAGTGATATATAGCATGTGTTAGCTTGCCGACAATGACGAGAGGTATTATTGTACGGACACCGCCACGGCAAGGAAACCTTGATTTGTTATTTGGCCTAAAGAACATGCACGGATGTCCCCTTTTTGCAAAATGTAATGGATATATCTTATATATGACTTTCACACTTGAACCACCACTTTTATTTGACCAAACATGAAGGAAATTTGTGTTTTCCTTCATTTTTCTTGTGCTAATTATATGCGTATTACATTATATTTTTTATATATAAATCTTTAATTCATATAAAATAAATCTGTGCATTCTGGATATTTTATTTTATGCTTAAACAAAATAAGCTTTTGTGTCAGAAAATATGAGATAAATTAATTATTTAGAGCAATGATAAAAAATTGTGTGTTCAGAGAATACATAAATAATTTTATTCTATACTATTTATTTTATCAGCTTGAGATTCTTAGCTTCCATTTATTAATATTTTTTAAATTTAAATTAAAAATAATATAGGATATCTATAATATTAATATGGAAGTACGAATGGAACTAAAACAGAGCGAGATGGATATTTTATTACCCACATCTATTCTGATTCTAAACATTAATTACTAATTCCATTATCCGCCCATAATTTTCTACAGGTATTTTTTTTTTATCGCCCTAAACTCATATTTATGGGTATTTTATTATCTACTTGTTCCATATTCATTTCACGCTGCCCCAAACGGAAATACGGAATACATTTTGTCCCCTTCTTTTTCTAAATAGCAACCCTTTTCGATGAAATATAATCTACGACTTATTAAAATTAATAAAAATATTATTTATACATAAAAAATTAATTGTTGAATTAATTATTATATATTTATATAAATATATATATTATTTAATTTATTTTTATATTTTAATATATATTTTATATAAATAATTAATTTAGTAATTGAATTTTTATATACATCTAGTTTAAAAATAAAATATAATGTACTAAAAAACAAAATTCCAAAAACCAAATCTGTCATACATTGATAGATTTAGAGTTTCAAAAATTTAGTTCAACTAAGGTTTAACTGAGATTGAATTGAATAATATAAAATAATATATTTGTGTATAATACATATTTTTTAAAAAAAAAAGTTCTGTGTTTTATTATTTAAAATTAATTAATTATTAAAAAATTACACTAGTTCAATCGGTTAATCGGTTTTTTGGTTAGGTTTTTCAATTTTTACCGATTTGTTGTCAATCAAATTTTTTCTTTGAGTTGGATCAGTCTGACAATCAATTTTTGGTTGAACTAGTCGATTTAGTTCGATTCTCAAAATCATGATAAAAAAATTATGTAACTTTCAAATATAATTAAAGTCATCAAATTTAAAATTTATAATAAAAATATCTTATATTTATTAAACTAAATTCATTAAATTCCATAATTTACCTCAAACATTTATTTGTGACTGTTGAGGTAAGACGAACACGATATAAAATTATAAATATGAAATGGGATGATTACTACTCATATCTGCCAAACTCAAACAATTATCATCAAATATTATTCTTACCCTTCTCAAAATTTAACGGTTAAAAATTTACTTTATTTAAAATGAAACAGATCAATTTAAGTCAGGTCAATTCAAATTGTCATCTTTATATAAAAGACAATTAATTAATCATAACAAGAATCTTCCGCAGCACTCAAATCACCTAAA
Source organism: Arachis ipaensis (assembly GCF_059453495.1). Classification (NCBI taxonomy): domain Eukaryota; kingdom Viridiplantae; phylum Streptophyta; class Magnoliopsida; order Fabales; family Fabaceae; genus Arachis; species Arachis ipaensis. The sequence continues at coordinate 42,542,273 of NC_142441.1, read as the reverse complement.
AACTTCTAAAATAATTTAAGAGGACTACTATATATTATATTATACAGTATAATGTGTATATATGATGATAAGTCATAGAGACAGCAAATTAGGTCTAAAAAGGACGATATAGTGGAGAGCTTTGGCTGAAAGGCATTTCTTAATCATGGACATCGCTACGTACACACACACATAAATTCATTCCTATAAATATAATATATACATGCATGTGTACTGTATGCGATAGTCATAGTGACAGCGAATTATGCCTAAAAGGATAGAGGGTACACTTAGACTGCTGAACAAGACCCGCGTATATGTTTTAATTAGGATTGAGACTTTACAAGAAACGAATTTCTTTATTCTACTTTTCTAATTTATTATCATTATCTAATTAAGCATCCATAATTTGTGTTTGTTGGATCGATGATGCTTATCAATGAGTCAAAAACTTGAGTTGTATGTTAACCAAGGGACTATTTTAATTTATAATTAAGTAATGATACGAATGAACGAATGCTATAACAGTTAATATCAGTCAATATTATAATAAATTATCAAATAATCTAATGTAAAATTATTAAAAATGAGTTTTTTTTTTTTCAGTTTTTCGAATACTTTTTAAACTAAGTTTTAAATATATTTATTTTTTAAAATTTTAGATTTTTTTTTTCTTATGTTAAATGTTAACTGTAATATTGAAGGTATAATAATGTTAATTTTTAAGAATTTTCTTTTATGATTTGTGTTTGTTCTCTAGGAATTTTGGATTTACATCACACATATAAAGTGTTCATGCATTGACCCGTAATTTAGCCAAATTCAAAATGAATAAAGCCTAATTAACAAGTATAAGCCAAACCGTTACCTATCCGATCTCACAGAAATCAAATACAGTGATATGAATTCAACCTTACTTATCTAATAAGTAACTAACTCTTAAGATATCTCCTATTAAATTAGAAGGGAGATCTCAATAACCTCCTTAACAAAAGAGAACGGTTATCCACCATCTAAGGTGGAACTACTCTAAAAGGTGGTTATCTATTCTACTATAAATACACTCACACCCTCAGGTATGTTTAGAACTCAATCTACTAAAAACCTGCCTAAAGCCTTTGCTAACTTAAGTATCAGAGTCTCTTGTAGGTACCACCCTCACCTCTTTACGAGGAACTCAGACGACAGCTCCTCGGCAGTACAAGTCAGACGCTGCCTCAAAAAGAGTCTAGACCTCACATTCACGCCCAAATCACTGTTTCAGGTAACCCCTCGGAACATTAAGCCGTTGCCTGGAACCTGGAGCTCAACTTTTGATACAGTCAGATCATCAACATCAACATAGGAGAACAACATCCAACTCCAGATATATAAAAAAAAAAGTGGTGCTCCATTTTGAAGATTCCTGCCTCCATGATAATAGTGTCGATCTATTCACCAGCACAGAAAAATCAACCACAAATACCCACTCATGATAATAAGCAGTTGTATGTTCCAAATACACAGATTTTAAGAAAAAAAATATAAATAAAGTAAATGTCCCATATTGGTAAGTAAATAAAGGAAGAATGAAAAACATTATTGGTAAAATTAATGAAATCTTTCTTTCCAACTTAAGTTCATGCCAAATAATGCAGTATCAACCAATTTTAATGCAACCCATCAGGTTTACTATAGGCGACAAAAAACCATGTAAATAGAGGTTGAATACAGTTTCTATGGATAAAACCCTGCAAAAACTTCTCCCAATGGCAGACGATATCAAATGGTGATGATGATTTTGCATCTACAGTTAAATTGGATTAAGTTTACCATTGTTAAAGGAAAGAAGAGGGAATGACAAAACACTCCCTCGGAAGCCGATCCCTCTCTCTGTCTGTGGTGACAATCCCCACTTCGATCTCGCCATCGATAGCATTGATGAAGTTGACCCTGACCTCAACCTTGTAAGAGGCTGCAGCGGTGCTCTTCTCTGCGACAAGATGTGGAGGCCGCCTCTGGCTACTTTTCGGTGGTAATCAACAACACGAAGCTCGTGTCAGGCGCCAGTGGTAGTAGCCTCGCAATGCTTGTGGAGATGGTACAGTTCTACTAGAAGAAAAATCTGGTTTGGCTTCAAAAATTGTTAAGAAGGTTGCAACACTAAGTTGAGATTAGATGAGAGTGGCAAATTAAAGTAGTGAACAACACTAGAAATCCTCAGGGCACATCTTTCGTTAGTTGCTCACAAATTGTATCACTTCCAATGAATATGAAAAAAATCCTGTCGTAGAATTTTGATGCTGTTTGCACACCAATAAAGATGGATGGCATCTAAGAAGAAAGCACACCACAACTAAAACGAAGGAGAAGAAATCATCATCCTAAGGTCATTGTAGAAAACAAACCAAAACGAACTTCAGCCAATTGATGAAAAGAATGTTCAACTAAAAGAAAACTCAATTGGCAAGAGAAAATATGTGAGAAGGAAAGAAGTAAATAAGACCCCTACTATTCCAGCAAAAAAATAACTAGTTTGATTAAAGACTTAATGGCAAAATCTTCAAAAAGTCCTGTAGAAGAACTTTGTTTGATAGATCTGCTAGCACAGAAAATACAATCGCACAACCAAATAGGTATAGTGAAAATGGAGACAACATAAATGTAGGTCTTCTTTACGGTATAGTCACTTCCATGAAGGAGGCATCAAAGTCATTACCAGAAGAGACATAAGTCCCGAGGTAACGAGAAAAATCAAAAATAAAAGGAAGACAAGAGTTCTTATCGACCTCGAAGGTATCACCCCTACACTTCATTACATATTTTTCTAGTGAGTATATACAGAAAAATATGCCATAGAAAAGAAACCTCCTCCTCTACCATAAGTGTATGAATAATTGATAAAATCCACTCAATTCAGTACAAAATAAATCGTAAAATAGTAGTTTATCAAGCCTCTATACTATTTAAAGAAGAAGACATCGGGTGAAAGCTTGCCTACTTCACTAATAAGGTACCACAAGGAACTGAGCTCAATTATTAGAAAATTGATCCAGTTGCATATATTTTAGTTTTAGCATCCCAGAGATTGTGATCCCACACTCAAGCTCACACAATCAAAGCCCGAGTTAATCAGGCCATGAAGCATATTCTCTAAAAAATTGATATTCCAGGGCAGATGATGCTACGGTGGGCAGTGGAACTGTCCGAATTTAATTTGAAGTACAAAGTTCAGATGGTCATCAAGTTACAATACTTGGCCGACTTTCTTGCAGAATATACCGAGGAGAAAAAAGGGAGATCCACGACTGGAAGATGGATCATCAAAGAAAGTTGGTAGTAAGGCAGGGATCATCCTCAAGAATGAAGAAGGAAAGGCCAGACATATAAGCTGAGAATAGAATGGCTGAGTTGATGCCTTCTCCAAGCTAGCCAGTACAAAGCTTGGGACAATAATAAAATCCTGATCCAAAAAATAGTACAGTCACCTTCAATATCAAATGAAGTCAAGGAGATAGACATCCTCACAATCTAGGGATGGATAACTCTAAGCGTTGAATATATCAAGTTCGGCATCCTTTCTCAAGAATAAAGGGAGGTAAGGAGATTAATGAAAGAAGCTCAGTACTACACCTTAGTTTGTAATATTCTCTATAAAAGAGGGATCTCAACACCTCTATCAAAGTGCATCTCGACTTCGAATACAAGAGGTTCTAGATGAAACCCACAGTAAAATATGTGGAATTCATCTGGGGGCAGGTCACTGGCAAAAAGGTGTTACGAGCTGACTTCTATTGACCAACTTTTTAGAGCTCACACAAATACTATAAGCATATGAAACAACACAAACTATCACTAAAGAATCTCCCTTTTGACATACATATGGCATAGAAGCCATGATTTCCACCGACATAAATAAAGAAAAACCAAGGGCAACATTCTGCAATGAAGTTAGAGTACAAAAGAAGAACTCGATCTCTTTCCAGAAATTTGAGAGCAAAATCAGATAAGAAAATAGGTTTTGAGACAAAGGATGGCTACAACGCAGGATAAGATTCGCCACAAAAGACTTCATCCTGATAAGAAATAATATCGGGCTACAGAGGTCGGGCAAAGGAAAGCTGACAGCAAGCTAGATAGGATCCTACAAGATTGCTAAAGTCTTAGGAAAAGACTACTACAAAGTGTCTAACCTCAAGGGTGAAGAACTGCCTAGGTCGCAACATGCCTCTAACATAAGGAGATACTACAATTTCTTATGAAAATTGATTTTCTACAATTAAGACACACCAATTTAAGCTCGATAAAGCACAAAAATCATTGCCCGACCTGATTTGTCAGCAAGATAAAGTGACAAGGTTCAAATTGGTGTAAGAAGTTATATACGCGAATTGGAAAAAAGCACCTAAAAAAGGCTCGACCTAAAAGGGTTGAAAGAGTTGTTCTTAGAACAAGTCGCAAAAGTAACTTAACTAAAAACGACACTTGAAGCATAAATACGATTTATCAACTCAACCCACACGAGTAACAAATAAGTCGTACTAAATTTCAAGCCCACGAGCTCATCTCTACAAGTTCCAAAAATAAACGACCTGTAGTAAAAACAAGTCGTATAAAATGGAACTTTACAAAAACAAGTTGTCTAAAGAAAACTTGTTCTAGCATCCACAAAAACATGAGGACAACTTGGTTTAAAGGAGTTGTGCCAATCAACCATATTTTCAACAAACTTATGTTAAGCACAAGTCGTGTCAACCTGAAAGCAAAGCTTCAAAAGTGATTTATATCAAAACAAATCATTAAAACAAAGCATTAAAAAGTAATTTGTATCAAAATGAATTATTAAAGCAAAATTGAAACAACTCGATATAAAATGAGTTGTAAAAAATAAAAAGGGTAAAAATAACATGACAAGAAAAATAATCCTTCAACCAAACGACTCGTACAGAAACAAGTTGGAAAGGAATGGAATGATAGTAAAAGCATTTCGAACAAAATCGAAACGTAAAAACAATCCTCCAATAAAAACAGATCGGGTAATAATGATTTGTATCATACACAAGGATAATAACTTTGTAAAACTAGGAAGGGGATGGAATAAGCATATAATCCATTCACCTAATGCGCCAATTTATGCTCAACAAAGTACAAAAATCACGAGCCGACCTTTTTAATGGTTGCTCGGATAAAGCGATGAGGTTCAAATTGGTGTTCAATAGTTATAATACGGCTTAATGATTTAAAATAACTCAAGCTCATGAGTTGAACAAAATCGAGTAAAAAATAACCATATGATCTAAACAATTTGTATTGAAACAAACCGCGTATAAAACAACTTGATATATAACGAGTTGTGCTTCAGAAAAGTGACCTGTATAAAAACAAGTCATCTATAAAAAACTTAGAATGAATGAGTTGAACAAATCATTGAAAGGCTTCATTTGATAATCCGATCTGCTTGATTGCTCGAGTCCGACTTCATAAAGCTTGTTCTTGAGCAGGGACACAATGGATCAAGCAATGAAGTTTGATGGCTATAAAGACTATTTGATACTTTAAAAGGACTCAAAGTAAACAAGTTGTACTTAAAACAGGTTGTGAAGTCCTAAAAATAGCTCGGATTTAAACGAGTTGTATGAAATCAGATCAAGAAATATCCATGTTTTAATTAAACGATTTGAAATGAAACAAATCGTAAAACCTTAAAACTACTCGTATCGAACGAGCTAGACGAGGTTATACTCAGAAATAATTACGAGTTTTGAAATAAACGATTTGTATCAAAACAAGTCGTACGAAATCAGAACTATAAGTTTCAAAAATGATTTGTATTGAACAAGTCATTAAGCCGTAAAACAATTCGAACTAAACGAGTTGCATGAAAACCGATTAAGAAATAATCATGTCTCAAAATAAGCGATTTGTATCAAAAACAAAGTCGTGCAACAAATCTACAATCTTCAAAATAATTCGGTATAAAATAAGTTGTACAAAATCAGATTAAGCTTCGGAAAGGTGATTTGTATTAAAACAAGTCATGCATCCTCAAAACAACTCGAACTAAACGAGTTGTATGAAACTAAGACAATAAATATTCTCTGGTTAAGCAAGATGTGCTAAAATCAGTCATACAGAGTCTGCAAGCCTGAAATAACTCGGAAAGAACGAGTTGTGCAAATCAGTTCATGAAAAATGACTTGGCCAAAAACAAGTCGTATAAAGAAAGCAAGTCGTACATAACATCAAAACGACTTGTAATATCATGTCACCAAACAACAATTTTAAAGAACGTAACAACTACATTACAACAAAATAATAGCGCATGGAAAAAGCGCACAAATAGTTATAGAGTAACGTTACAAAAACGTTACATCATTCAAATCATGTTGAGTTGACCGACCTCTTTAACTTCAGACCTGAAAACTACTAAATAACTTTTCCACAGCTCAACATTTTGACTTGGTCATCTAATTGCTCGAGCCCGACTTCATAAAGCTCGACCTTGAGCATAGACACTGTTCATGCACTGGCCCATAACTTAGCCAGGCCCAAAATGAATAAAATTCAATCAACAGGTATTAGCCGGACCGACACCTACCCAACCTCATAGAGGTCGAACACAGCGACATGAGTTTAGCTCTACTTTTCTAATAAGTAACTAACTCCTAAGATATCTTCTATTAATCTAGAAGGGAGATCTCCACAATCTCCCTAACAAAAGGGAACGGTTATCTACCATCTAAAGTGGAACTACTCTAAAAAGTGGTTATCTATTTTACTATAAATACACTGATACTGTCAGGTATGTTCAGAACACAATCTATTAAAATCCTGTTAAAAGTCTTTGCTAATTTAAGCATTGGAGTCTCTTGTAGGTACTACCTCTATCTCCTCACGAGAAATTTGAACGACAACTCCTTAGCACCAACACAAGTCAGACGCTATCTTAAAAGAAGTTTGGATCTTACGTTCAGTCCTAAATCTCCATTTCATGTAACATTCGAAACATATAGTAATGGAAGTTTAAAATTTTTAGAGAAAATTCCACTCCCCTCCCCTGCGAGATGCTAAAATGACACTCTCCTCCCCTCTATTTTATAAATGTACATTTTCCTCCCTTCTAACTTTTAAAAAATCTCATCTTTAATCCATTTTAAACTTTTTATCCATTTTTTAAGAAAAAAAATTATTTTTAAAAAAAACTTCCCTCCATTAACAAAAATTTTATTTTTTATTATTAAATTTTGCTTGCCAAAATATCCTTTAATAAGTTATTCTTTTATTGATTAAATTATATTTTAAAAAATTTAATAATTATATTATTTTTTTAAAATATCCTTTAATAATTTTTTAATTATTAAATTATAATTTTATCAAAATTTTTGTTAATAATTATTTTTATAATTACTATTAATTTTTTGATGTTTATATATATATATATTTTAACATTAAATAAAAATTTTTAGTAAGATTATTTTTCAATATTAATATATATTAATTGTTATACATATTAACAATGGTAAGATTTTTTTATTTAATGTTAAAATAATATATATTGATATAAAAAAATTAATAGTAATTATAAAAATAATTATTAACAAAAATTTTAGTAAAATTATAATTTAATAATTAAAAAATTATTGAAGAGTAGGTATTTTAGAAAAAAATAATTTAATTATTAATTTTTTTAAAAAATATTTTGGTAAAAGTATAATTTAATCAATAAAAGAATAATTTATTAAAGGGTATTTTGGTAAGCAAAATTTAATGATAAAAAATAAAATTTTTGTTAATGGGTATTTTTTCAAAAAATAATTTATTTTTTCTTAAAAAATGGATAAAGTTAATATTAGTTAACATAAAAAATTTAAAATAGATTAAAAAGGAGATTTTTTTAAAGTTAGAAGAGAGGAGAATGTACATTTATAAAATAAAGAAGAGAGGCGTGTCATTTTAGCATTTCACAGAGAGGGGAGGGAAATTTTCTCAAATTTTTAACATTTCTTATAAAGTCTATAATATTTCATATGGGTAATTGCACCTAATTAATTAAATGATACAGGGGATGATAATTTTATAGGAAAATGTAGTACAATTTTATTTTGTCATTAGTTTCATAAAATTACATCTATCGTAACAGTTTTGCTAAAAGAAAAATACCTATTTGTCAATAAACAACCAAAAAAAGAAAAAGAAAACATTTGACACATGCAATGAATCATAACTGTAGATACAAAAGTTCAGAAACTACCCATTGAAAATAAAAAATTCTATATTAACTAGTTATTAGCTTTTTCATTTATTATTGTTCTGTCATAACTTATCTCTATCTTAAACGGTTACATTCATTAACGCGATGCAATGAAATAAAATATTAATTCCATAAACCTCAATACTCGTCTCACACTTATAGATTCATATGTTGTTACTTGTTAGATGGCATAATATTAATTTAAGATAAAATTAAATAAGATACTAGTAATAATTTGTTGAGTGAGAAAAAGACGCGTCAAAGATGCAATAAATGATGATGTCTGTGAACACGGAAAATGGATAATATGGCTGGCTCCACCCTTAACGAATAATAACAATAATAATTAATAACCATAAGAGAATGAAGCTTCCTTTGTGCTTCCACCAATCATATCTCATTCTTATAAATCTACGTACCTAGCAAGTACTCATCAAAATCCAACACTACAAAAATCTATATATACATATCTATTATATCAACTTTCAAGTCTCATCAGCTCACTGGAAAAACTAAACCAAGGTATTATTGTCAATTGTCTAGCTATATCAAGATTTCAATTTTCAAGAACAAGAACAATTATGGAGGTGATTATTAGAAGGAAAAGCCTCAAGTCTCTGGTGACAAAGGTAGTTAAAGGTCTTGCATTCTTGGCCCTAAGTAAAAGGGCTTATCCCATAACTGACATCGACGACGACAGCGACGAAGAAATAGTAACATCGGTGCCGGAAGGGCATTTTGCGGTTATAGCAATGGAGGGTGGTGATGAAGAAGAGAAAAAGAGGTTCATGATTGAATTGAATTATTTGACGGATCCGGCGTTCTTGAAGCTTCTGGAGATGGCTAAGGAAGAATATGGGTTTCAACACAAAGGTGCTCTTGCTCTTCCATGCACCCCTCAACAACTTCGCAACGTTTTACATAATCATCAATTGTAACACTTTACTTTTGTCACGGTTCATAAACATTAATTTACTTATATGTATACATACAATACACACAAAGTTACACATTCCTAGTTGATTAAACACCTCACCATTTCTGTTTTTGCATATTGGTGGACATCTGAAAAGGAATAGTTCTATTTCTATTTCATATATATACAGTTATATTGGCAAATCCTTTTTTTTTTGTTTTTTGTTTTTTGTTTTTGTTGAAATTAATATTGTACTGATGACTAGTGTCATTCGTCAACATGACAGACTTTCCAGAAATATTATTAAAGGAAAAGGGACTAAAATTGTAACTAGTGTTAAACTACGTATTCTTAATACAATATAGTATATATTATTCGAGTACTTAATTGATGTAACCGAAATGATAGATGATTGAAGCTAAGTAACTATCTAAAAATTAACTTAGTCAGTCGTTCACTTAAGTAAGTAATATTCAGATTCAAATTTCATCTTATTCCAACTATAAACTCTTAAATATAGTTTAAATTTGTGATAAATTAGTTTGTGACTTACTATGTTAAAAGATATCGAAACAAAAATTATATATAATGTGTGTGTGCAGTTTTAATTTCTTTATCAACCTTTTTTTTTAAAAGACATACATTAGTGATATTTTATTCAATAAAAAAAATGTCCAAAATCAGGATAAGAAAATAGAAAATGAAGGACTCCCAAACATTCGCTAACAATAGGCAAAATTGTAAGAAAGACAAAACGTAGGGAAGAAAATTAGGGATAAAATTTAGAGCACTGTTGTAGATTGCAAATCAATGAGTTCATGGTTCACCTTAATTGTTGCTACTAGCACTTTCTCCAAAGACTTTTGGACATGCTCAAAGATTTGCCAGCACCTCCTTTCAAATATTCCAAACTATAACCAAAATCAAACGAGCTTTGTTGAGGCTCGTTCCTTGTTGATCAACTTGCAGCACCGAATCCCTCCACGAATTAAAGAAAGAGAAACAACTAGAATTTGGGATGAGATAAGGCAAAGAACTCTTTTTCCACTAAATTAGCATCACAACAGAAGAATAGGTAGTGCATCAGTGATTCCGGTACTAAATTGTAGATTGGGTAAGCCATCGAGGGGATGGGAACTGCTAGTGGACAAGGAGTAGAACAGAAAACTTACCATGAAAGATTTTTCATGCGAAGAGTAAGATTTTATAGGGGATTGTCAACTCTCACAAATAGTCCTAAACAGGTCTCTATTACATGAAGCATGGACATACATAACTCAATAGAAGCATGGTATAATCTTATATCATGATACAACATCGTCATATGTTTTTGTCATGTTCATCACCCATCGAATTGAGTCTTCACCTTCTCCCAGAGTAATTGAGAGGATTTTTAGAGCAATTTCTAAAGAAAAATTATTTGAAATAATTAATGCTTAGTTTCCTGTTTGTTTGCCAAAAATAAGTCTTTCACCCCATGCATAATAAATGGTGGCTATTTGGTTGCATTCCTGCAGATGGTGGAACAATAAAAGGATAAGGAGAGATGAGTCAAGGCTCACTGAAAATTTGGATTTTACCAAAACAAACTTTTCAGCTGATGTCTTTTCGTAACTCGCTTCCCTTCTAGAATACTTTGCCAACTCCAAGAAGGTAAAGTTTCTACTTCTTCTAGAAGAATAGAATTAAATCAAAAGTATTAACCTTTAATAAGAGGGTTAGTTTGAGTCACAATTCTCTAGCACTATTTACCAATTAGAACCAAACTTTGAGCAAAGAAGTCTTTAAATCTAAGAATGCCTTCTTTCTTAGGCCTAGTAATCTTATCCAGTAAATCCACGCCATACGTCTTTTGAAATCTTTTTGCCCATTAGAACTGAGTTAGAATACTATAAATTTTATTGAGCAAGTTGTTCAGAAGTTTAAAACACAAGATAGATCAGAGTGTATATTGCTATGTCTTTCCCAACTGTCCAAAATAAAACCTATCTTCCCTACGATTTTAGTCCCTAAGGTAGGGGCTGAAAATTTATTTTGTCCTCGGCCCTTTTTTGCTATAAAATGGTTCCAAAGGTTTAACTTAGTTTTAAAATCGTCTTTTTTACCAAATTTTTATTTTTATTCTGAAAATACCCTTAACAAAAAAAAATTTAAAAAAAAAAGAAAAGAAACATGTGTTAAGGGAAATGGGGGAGGGTATCAGCTGGAGGGGGGTTGGATTTTGGTTCAGGGAGAAGAGGGAGAAAAGATGGGGAAGGGGAAGGGCCACTGCCGCTGCTCCTCGCCGCCGCCGCTCCTGCTCCTCCTTGTTCAGTCCTCGCCACTGGATCTCACCGTGAGGGTGGACGTCGCGCGCTGCGAGCCGTTTCTGCTCCTCCTCCTTGCCCTCGCCGATGTCATCGCCTCGCCTTCGCCATCATCGTCGTCTCGCCGTTGCCCTTGTCTCGCCGCACCTCCTCATCGCCGTCACACCTCGTCTCGCCACACCTCTTCCTCGCCGTCACACCTCGTCTCGTCGTTTGTGTTGGTAATTATATTTATGAATTTTTTGTTCTTCTAATTGAAGATGAATTTGGAAATTTTCATTATTTAATTGCATCTGTGTTTTGTTAATAAAAGAGAAAGAATTTTAGTTTTGAATTTTGTTGATGGTTCTGAGTTTTGATTGTTCTGATTTTTTGAGTTCCGATTTTCTGAGTCTTGGGTGGGGGGGGGGGTGGTGGTGGGTTCTGAGTTTTGTTGTTCTTCTTATGATTCCGTTATCATTGTTCTTCTTCTTCTTCTTCTTCTTCTTATATTTCTTCTTATGATTCCATTATCCATTGTTCTTCTTCTGATGATGATGATGACCGTGATGATAATGGTGGTGGTGGTGGTGGTGGGTTCTGGTTCAGTTTGGGCTTCTGTTATGCTTCTAGTTAATTTTGGTTTATTTTGGGGAAGTTTTGATGATGATGATGATGATGACCATGATGATAATGGTGGTGGTGGTGGTGGGTTCTGGTCCAGCTTGGGCTTCTGTTCTGCTTCTGTTGATTTTGGTTGATTTTGGGAAGAAGGGGAAAGGGTATTTTCATCCGAAGGATGATTTTAAAACTTAGTTAAACCTTCGGGACTATTTTGTAGCGAAAAAAAGGCAGGGGACGAAATAAATTTTCGACCCTTACCTTAGGGACCAAAATCGTACTTAAACCTAATTTTTTTAGAGAGGTTGACAATGGAGGATAGACCCAAATATTTATTTGAGCAGCTCGGGAGGTTCTAATCGAACGTGGAATGTTGTTATCGAATAATAGAGCTGATTTATTAAGATTATTAACTCTTTGGCAACTGAAACTCTCATAGGACTCCAACAACTTCAGAATAGAGGCACAACTATCTTTTAAGATTTGATAGAATAGAACAGAATCATCTGTGAATAGCAACTGATTTATAATCGAGCATCTTCTATTAATTTGAACTCCCTAAAAGAGACTGTTTTGCTCTACTTTGTGTAGTAAGAAAGAAAGACCTTCTTCACAAAATAAAAAAGAAAAAAAGATAGAGAGTCATTCTGACGGATGCTTCTATTTGATTTTAAAAAATCATAACATTGTCCTTCCACAAAATCAGAGTAAGAAACAGTGGTTATCAATTTATGAATCCAGTCAATGAATCTTGAGTCAAATCCCAACTTCCCTATAACAAACCATAGAAAATGTCACTCCATCCTATCACATGCTTTACTCATATCAAGCTTGAGTGCCATTTCATATTCCAAACCTCTCTTATTTTGTTGAAGATAATGCATACATTCATGTGTTATAAGAATGCTATTAGAAATAAGTCTACCTTTTAGGAATGTGCTCTGCATAAGACCAATCACATTGTTCATACAGCCTTGAAGTCTGCGAACCAGCACCTTTGATATGATTTTGTAGACAATAGAGGACAAAGTGATGGGTCTTACCTATGTCATATCACTCGCATCTGGGATCTTTGGAACTAGGCAGATATTAGTATATTTAAGGCTTTTCAGAATTCTACCTCCAGTAAAAAAACATTTCTCACTATCCGAAACATGTCTTCTCCCACTATATCTCAGTAAAATTAGAAAACTTTATCGTCATACTATCTTCTCCTGGAGCACTCTGAGGGTGAATACTAAAAGTAGCTTTCTTTTAACCTCATCCAGTGAAATAGGTCTCCTAAGTCTACCCTTCATGTTTGCTAAAACTTCAGACTCGAGGTCTATGAAAAAAGGCCTAGGATCTACCTGATTGGAAGAAATGAAAATGTCCTTAACGTAGTCCTCAGCCACATTAGCTATATCAACGTTGATTGTTCTGATTTTTTGAGTTCCGATTTTCTGAGTTCTGGGTGGGGGTGGTGGTGGTGGGTTCTGAGTTTTGTTGTTCTTCTTATGATTCCGTTATCATTGTTCTTCTTCTTCTTCTTCTTCTTATATTTCTTCTTATGATTCCATTATCCATTGTTCTTCTTTTGATGATGAGGATGACCGTGATGATAATGGTGGTGGTGGTGGTGGGTTCTGGTTCAGTTTGGGCTTCTGTTATGCTTCTAGTTAATTTTGGTTTATTTTGGGGAAGTTTTGATGATGATGATGATGATGATGACCATGATGATAATGGTGGTGGTGGTGGTGGGTTCTGGTCCAGCTTGGGCTTCTGTTCTGCTTCTGTTGATTTTGGTTGATTTTGGGAAGAAGGAGAAATGGTATTTTCGTCCGAAGAATGATTTTAAAACTTAGTTAAACCTTCGGGACTATTTTGTAGCGAAAAAAAGGCAGGGGACGAAATAAATTTTTGACCCTTACCTTAGGGACCAAAATCGTACTTAAACCTAATTTTTTTTAGAGAGGTTGACAATGGAAGATAGACCCAAATATTTATTTGAGCAGCTCGGGAGGTTCTAATCGGACGTGGAATGTTGTTATTGAATACTAGAGCTGATTTATTAAGATTATTAACTCTTTGGCAACTAAAACTCTCATAGGACTCCAACAACTTCAGAATAGAGGCACAACTATCTTTTAAGATTTGATAGAATAGAACAGAATCATCTGTGAATAGCAACTGATTTATAATCGAGCATCTTCTATTAATTTGAACTCCCTAAAAGAGACTATTTTGCTCTACTTTGTGTAGTAAGAAAGAAAGACCTTCTTCACAAAATAAAAAAGAAAAAAAGATAGAGAGTCATTCTGACGGATGCTTCTATTTGATTTTAAAAAATCATAACATTGTCCTTCCATAAAATCAGAGTAAGAAGCAGTGGTTATCAATTTATGAATCCAGTCAATGAATCTTGAGTCAAATCCCAACTTCCCTATAACAAACCATAGAAAATGTCACTCCATCCTATCACATGCTTTACTCATATCAAGCTTGAGTGCCATTTCATATTCCAAACCTCTCTTATTTTGTTGAAGATAATGCATACATTCATGTGTTATAAGAATGCTATTAGAAATAAGTCTACCTTTTAGGAATGTGCTCTGCATAAGACCAATCACATTGTTCATACAGCCTTGAAGTCTGCGAACCAGCACCTTTGATATGATTTTGTAGACAATAGAGGACAAAGTGATGGGTCTTACCTATGTCATATCACTCGCATCTGGGATCTTTGGAACTAGGCAGATATTAGTATATTTAAGGCTTTTCAGAATTCTACCTCCAGTAAAAAAACATTTCTCACTATCCGAAACATGTCTTCTCCCACTATATCTCAGTAAAATTAGAAAACTTTATCGTCATACTATCTTCTCCTGGAGCACTCTGAGGGTGAATACTAAAAGTAGCTTTCTTTTAACCTCATCCAGTGAAATAGGTCTCCTAAGTCTACCCTTCATGTTTGCTAAAACTTCAGACTCGAGGTCTATGAAAAAAGGCCTAGGATCTACCTGATTGGAAGAAATGAAAATGTCCTTAACGTAGTCCTCAGCCACATTAGCTATATCAACGTTGATTGTTCTGATTTTTTGAGTTCCGATTTTCTGAGTTCTGGGTGGGGGTGGTGGTGGTGGGTTCTGAGTTTTGTTGTTCTTCTTATGATTCCGTTATCATTGTTCTTCTTCTTCTTCTTCTTATATTTCTTCTTATGATTCCATTATCCATTGTTCTTCTTTTGATGATGAGGATGACCGTGATGATAATGGTGGTGGTGGTGGTGGGTTCTGGTTCAGTTTGGGCTTCTGTTATGCTTCTAGTTAATTTTGGTTTATTTTGGGGAAGTTTTGATGATGATGATGATGATGACCATGATGATAATGGTGGTGGTGGTGGTGGGTTCTGGTCCAGCTTGGGCTTCTGTTCTGCTTCTGTTGATTTTGGTTGATTTTGGGAAGAAGGGGAAATGGTATTTTCGTCCGAAGAATGATTTTAAAACTTAGTTAAACCTTCGGGACTATTTTGTAGCGAAAAAAAGGCAGGGGACGAAATAAATTTTTGACCCTTACCTTAGGGACCAAAATCGTACTTAAACCTAATTTTTTTTAGAGAGGTTGACAATGGAAGATAGACCCAAATATTTATTTGAGCAGCTCGGGAGGTTCTAATCGGACGTGGAATGTTGTTATTGAATACTAGAGCTGATTTATTAAGATTATTAACTCTTTGGCAACTAAAACTCTCATAGGACTCCAACAACTTCAGAATAGAGGCACAACTATCTTTTAAGATTTGATAGAATAGAACAGAATCATCTGTGAATAGCAACTGATTTATAATCGAGCATCTTCTATTAATTTGAACTCCCTAAAAGAGACTGTTTTGCTCTACTTTGTGTAGTAAGAAAGAAAGACCTTCTTCACAAAATAAAAAAGAAAAAAAGATAGAGAGTCATTCTGACGGATGCTTCTATTTGATTTTAAAAAATCATAACATTGTCCTTCCACAAAATCAGAGTAAGAAACAGTGGTTATCAATTTATGAATCCAGTCAATGAATCTTGAGTCAAATCCCAACTTCCCTATAACAAACCATAGAAAATGTCACTCCATCCTATCACATGCTTTACTCATATCAAGCTTGAGTGCCATTTCATATTCCAAACCTCTCTTATTTTGTTGAAGATAATGCATACATTCATGTGTTATAAGAATGCTATTAGAAATAAGTCTACCTTTTAGGAATGTGCTCTGCATAGAACCAATCACATTGTTCATACAGCCTTGAAGTCTGCGAACCAGCACCTTTGATATGATTTTGTAGACAATAGAGGACAAAGTGATGGGTCTTACCTATGTCATATCACTCGCATTTGGGATCTTTGGAACTAGGCAGATATTAGTATATTTAAAGCTTTTCAGAATTCTACCTCCAGTAAAAAAACATTTCTCACTATCCGAAACATGTCTTCTCCCACTATATCTCAGTAAAATTGGAAAAATTTATCGTCATACTATCTTCTCCTGGAGCACTCTGAGGGTGAATACTAAAAGTAGCTTTCTTTTAACCTCATCCAGTGAAATAGGTCTCCTAAGTCTACCCTTCATGTTTGCTAAAATTTCAGACTCGAGGTCTATGAAAAAAGGCCTAGGATCTACCTGATTGGAAGAAATGAAAATGTCCTTAACGTAGTCCTCAGCCACATTAGCTATATCAACGTTGGTTGTTGCCATTTTTTCATTATTCTTCCGAAGTTGTCATATCCTATTTCTCCTTATTCTAGATTAAAATTTCTGATGGAAGAAGTTAGTATTTTGGTCTCATTATTTTAGTCATTTAATTCTAGATTTGTCACTCTAATAAAACTCTTTGTTCGAATATGTTCTTTTAAGATGCTGTTTAAGCTCAACTATTTCAATGCCTCCCATAATGCTTGTTGTTCATTTTTCTTCTAGAAGTGCAGTAACTTCTTTAATCTTCATTTTAGAATTAGAAGAACCGTTCCTTTGCCAAAGAACTATTTAGTACTGCCTAACTAATTTGAGCTTCTGAGATAATCTGTACACACCAAATTCTCTATGCATATCTAAGTTACAAACCTCGCTGATGAAGTTACAGATTTATTTTTCACCACACCATCGAGATTGAAATTTAAACCTCCTCTTTGATCTCTCTAATTGGCATTTAATTTCCAAAAGGAGAGGGGCGTGAATAGTTCCTGTCTCTGATAATCTAAAAATCGCGAGTTGAAAAAAATATGATCGGGACTAAAGCTCATCAATAAACACTCTATCACGCCTTTTCTAAGTTAATTCACCTTTCCTGCATCTCTAAGTAAAAGGTAAAAAGTCTACTCACTATTTTCAAATCAATCAAAGAATTATCTTCAATAAAGCAATTGAAGACAATAATAGAAGAATGAGATTTAAAATTGCCTCTAAACTTCTCATCTTGATCAATAATGGAATTAAAATCATAAAAAAGAACCAATTTATCTTGAAGTTGGGACAACAAGGATGGGAATTCGTCTTTTTTTTTTGAACAAAGAAAACTCAACACAACAAGTTGGAGCAATAAACAGACATAGACATAGACCCTACAAAAAGAAAAACAAACAACACAACAACATCATCTCCCAACAAATCCTTGTTATCTTCGGCATTGCCATAAATAACCAAGTGAGTTGACACCGTACCACTCCTTATAGCTCAAAAAGGATTTGTTGATAAGTTCGTCAACACCTGACTCTTTATTCTTAAAAAACCTCTCATATCCAAGTTACCACAAAGAACCCTAACAATAACTTTTAAAATTTTCTGCAAACGCAGGTAAGCTATTCAAACCTTTTATTTCCTCCATCTATCATAAAACAACATGGAACCTGATACAACTCAGTAATATAACTCAACTCCACCCACATTACCAACTTCTCTCTTCGCACATGCACACTTTATACCAAACAAAATACACACTTGAAATAGGTTTCAACAACACTACATCAATACACAACGGCCTTTGTAGCAATTACTGACTCTGAAGATCATCTAATCCCACATTAACAGTAAACTCTAAGAAACACCTATAGATTCTATATACTCCCATCCCACCATAGCATTTCCCCAAATACGTGGTACATCTATTTTTGACACCACTTCCTTCTTTAGTTTCAATCAAACCAAACATGTTTAATTTAAATATTTCTATAGTTTTTTCACTATACTCAACTTTTCAACACCTCCTAATCCCATAATATACCAACAACTGACAATCATTTGAAATTATTTTTACACACCTTATTGCGATTCTTAGGTCTGCATCTCCTTGCTTTTTCTTTTTGTTTGGCCATCCTACGTTTTTGAACAATTTTTTCATTCTGAACTTGTAAAATTGCCATAATATCGTCATCTTCGTCATACAGAACCGCACCAGACTCTACTGCCAAATCCCATATTTTCTTATTTTTCTATATCTCATCTTCCCCGTCCACACTTTGATCATCAATCCCTCTCAAGTTCTCTACTTCAGTACTTGAGCCTGCATCCTCCATATCACTTATGGTATCATTACCAACTTACTCATCATGCTCTGACACTTTCAATGGATCAACCACATCTTATTCTCCTTCAACTCCTGCTACTTCACTGTTAATTATTCCTATCATATCAGACATATTGAAGTACCTGCGCACCACGGTTTCCTTCCCTTTCAAGCATGATTTCTGGCGTTTCCTCTACCACACAGTTTGCATTCTCCACCGCGGTGTCCACAATCATAGCCTCTCTACCACCAATCAAACTCTGGCCATCATCACCACAAGGAATGTCACAAGTGACTTGGGAATCCACATTTGCCACCTAAGCGCACAAAAAAAGAGGTGCAATACGAATACTTTCTAGGAGGTCACCCATCCTAGTACTACTCTCATCTAACACTACTACATACTTGACTTTTACTAACATTTAAAAAATGTTACCAAATCATATTAAAATGTTACGTAAGTATATTAGTAACATTTTAACAAATGTTAAATATACCCTATATTACTAAAGAGTTTTACTAACATTTTTCTAAAGATTTAATAACATTTAGTAAAAATATTACAAAAGATATTCTATAGTAATATTATTAGAAATGTTACAATAGACCATTCATGGTAACACTTAGAAAAATGTTACAATAGATATTTTTTGTAACACTTAAAAAAATGTTACAATAAGTCTTTCTAATAACACTTTAAAAAATGTTACAATTGATATTCTATAGCAATACTCTAATAAATGTTACAAAAGATTTTCTTTGCTAACAATAAAAAAATATTACAATAGATCTTTAGTAACATTTAAATGCATAAAATATTGAATTAAATCTTTTTCTTCAATTACATATTCTACACCCACTTTACAAATTAAACCCAAGATATTTAAACATTAAAATTGATTTAATAAGTCAATTTTTCTATTTCTTCAATATGCTTACATGATTAAATACAAAATTATATATAATATGTCTATATGGATAATCTAATTATGTATGGAGCTATCATTTAGGACCTGGGGATGAACTGTTGAAGCAGATGAACCAATAAACGTTTGTCAAAGAAATAGGAACATATCCTGCACGCACCCCTCTACCATAAATATAATTTACTCTTGGTTCATAAGGCTGTTCTTCTGATTAAGAAGCAAGTCCACAGAAAGCACAATGACCAACATAATTTGCCTTAGCAAACCCCATCCACTTTGCTATTGGTGATTGAATCTCATCACAATTTATCAAAATCTAATTATTCATGAGATTAACTTGTCAGAGAGAATCATAATTTGTCATCATATTTCAATCACATAACTAATTACTCATTTTGTTGTTACTGCTACTTTTTGTTACATTCTTGGATCAATATATATGGATAGCTAAGACGAATTGAGCTGAGCTAATTAAACCAGAATATGCACTACTAACCTTTGCAAGAAGCTTAGACCCATATACAAGTTCCAACAAGGTTTTCCCATCTGGATTTGATTCAATCACTGCTAGCATTGAAGAAAACTGAATCACATCCTAGGGGAGCTAGCTAGCTAAAGTTTCCAAAAGGTAGATGATAAAAGTGAAAACAAAGTTTAGCTCTATGCATAAGATAAATTAAAGGACTGATATCAAAATTAATGATGTATGTCAAGAGGAGCAAGCAAGCAATCAGTTAAACTTGCATTGGTCACAGAATTAAAGAGAGTGGTTCAGTGAGTGATTCTAATGAAATTCCACTTCTATGGAGACAATCCAGCCTGGCAAATAGATCTTCTTTCTTATTCTACTATATTATATATATAGTTGGCCTAGGTCAAACTTCAGATATCACATGTATGTTAATCCAATACAATAAGTAGACAGAACATGTCAATGTCTAAAAACTGGAGTAAATAGAACCTGAAACTTGCATTTAAAGGCCAAAAACATGTGTGTAGGTCCAGCCTCAACATTTTCATTGGTCTTAAAAAATTCAACATATAAATGGAAAGAATCTTTTGACAATAACAGAACCTAACTACTCAATTATACATGATTATGCTTTAAATTTTTCTCTCATCAACTATTTTTTCCCTTTCAATTAGGCAGAATTAATATAAGAACAACCTAAACATAAGATAAGATCTAATGATTCGTAGGGATATATGGGCTAGCTAGATGATTTCACATTGTTTTGCAGTGCTGAACACACTTTAATTATTACTTTAATATTGCAGGTTATTCAAGCTTATCTACAACTTACTACAATTACAGAAATGGTCATTTTTTTATGCACTCATGAATCATGATTATATTGTTGAAAAAATCAAGTGAACGTGCAGCAACATAATACATTATTATCACTGTTAAGTTATTACAACTACCAATCAAGGAAGAGATGAAAACATAAACTAAGCCACCAAAAAGTAAATTAAAAAAGCTTGTGATTTTTTAAACCAGCTTGGGTACCTTTGATCCTCTTGTTTGAAAGTGAAGGAGCGTAGTTCTCTGCCATCCTCAGACTTTACCACCATCCTGTATAGCTGATAATATGAACCATATCAAGCTCAACCGATAATAATTTAGTGTTAAATTCGACAAGTACCAAGAAAGAACCTGATACAAGTTTGAGAAACCATCTAGGGGATTAGGACTATGATCATGTGAGAGAGAAAAACTTACTTAAGCCCTCATAAGGTGTCAGTGGCTTGTAGTTAAAGCTGAAAACCTGTGTCACATTGTCAAAATTGGGATGCATATTACCAAGAAATTCTAAAGATTTTCATTTCTTTTAAACCAATAAAGGTAAGTAAGAACTTACTCTATATAACTTCCAGGTTCTGTTTTGTTTTGACAGCCACAGGTACAAGTTGAACAATTGACTATTTTTAAATCAAAATATTTTTAACTTAAAAATATAAGCTCAGTTGATAATAAAATCACTCCATTACAAAAAGAATATAATGAGTTGTGTTAAAAAACTATTACAAGATTGAAATCCTACTTGTTTTGAAGCTCAAACGGTTGCTGAAATAGGGATTGACGGTGGCGGCAACAAGCAAAATTTGAAGAGCAATCCACCAGTAGTGTTTTATAACCTACATGTAAAAGTAAAAATACAAATACTCTATCACGAATGAGCCTAGAAAATTATTAATGAATATAAACATGAAGAAGAATATGTATGTTATCTATATAGCTCAACTAGTTTTTTGAGACCATATATATGATATCTATATACGTAAATAAAAGAATTCTAGATTGCAAGTGATAGATCAATATGAAGAACCAAAAACTACATATATAAAACAAAAATAATTGGGTATATATGTGTTATAAATGTGTATTAGGTTGAGAATAAATAATTGGAGTTTAAAATTGTGAATATTGGAACTTGGAGGAAGTTGACCCTAGAGTTTATTGAGCTTTTGAGGGGCTGTCTTGGTTTTAA
The DNA here is from genome assembly GCF_059453495.1 of Arachis ipaensis. Taxonomy (NCBI): domain Eukaryota; kingdom Viridiplantae; phylum Streptophyta; class Magnoliopsida; order Fabales; family Fabaceae; genus Arachis; species Arachis ipaensis. The sequence goes on along the minus strand of NC_142441.1, from coordinate 42,520,302 downwards.
TTAAAATTGTCTTGATTTTTACGTGGGAATCGGCCAAGTTATGGTTTAGGTTTCTTGCATTTAATATGTAAGGTTCTGTGAAAACTTAGGCTAGATGACTATAGGATAAGCTGGAATGCAGGTGTATATTTAATGTTTAGTAACTTGATTGATGAACATGCTTGGTTTGGTTTGGTGATTTGATTATGAGGTGGAGTTTGTTACTAAATGGATTTTTGAAGGAATATATGGTTGTATTATTGATTATATGATTGTAAGTAAATTGTAGGAAAGCATGATGGATTTGTTGGAATATGAATTTGTGTAATACTGTTGAATGGTGATTGATGAAATGATATAGAGTTTGTTGAGTATTGTTGATGGCATTTGGAGTTGGTGTTGATAGGTTTGGAAATGAATGGAATGGAAAACTTGAATGAAAAATGAGGTTTTGAAGAATTTGCTAAAGTTGATTTTTGGCCGAACTTCGGCAAGGTATAACTTAACTTCCAGACCCTCAATTTGTTTTCAACTTGTTTTAAAATAAAAATTGGGTTCGTGATGTTTATGCCATTCGAAGAACGGGTGAAAAATATTTTAAATCGCAGAAGTTATGAGCGTTGGAAGATCATACCTCAAAACTGCCATTTCTTTTGTAATTCTGTAGCTTTGCTACTGATTCTGTATTTTTTAAAAGAATGTACGCCCAGGCGTACGCATGGCCTACGCGTACCCATGGCATGGACATTTGGGGATGCATACGCTACTGGTCCTATGTGCACGCGTAAGGGGTTAGCAAGCATGTCCAGGCGTGACATAAAATTTTCTCCTACGCATACGCATGACAAGGGATGCGCGTGCGAGCTGCACTTTCACATTCCCACGCGCACGCGTGAGCCATGCGTACGCGTGGCCTTGTTACAGCAAACATGATTTTGAGTTTTAAAACCCTATTTCAACTTCTAAACCTCTATTTTCATTCCTTTAGTTATAAATAATAGTATTACAGTTGATAATCAGATGAAGATAGGAAATGGGGATAACTTGGAGGTGAAGTAAAGTTAAAAAGTGATGAATTGATTCTAAAATGTTACGGATGATCATGTATGATACTTGGCTTGAATGATTAAATGATCTGAGATACGAGATTCCCTGGATAAAGTGTCGTGGCTTGCCACCACGTGTACTAGGTTGAAAATTCGATATTCTGTTGACCCTACGACGTAAGGGTGACCGGGCACTTATAAATTCCTGGGAATGTTAACCCCCATTGAGCAATATTGATTATTTAAAAAAAGCTATGCATAGACTCTTGGGGATGCATGTCGAGGGACAGTCCAAGGTTTTCAGACTTGTTGGGTTGGCTGGATAGCCGACAGATGAGCCTCACCAGCCATAGGACAGGCATGCATCATATGCATACTACTTGAATTACTTTTTTGTGCATTAACTGGGCGTGCCTAAGTGTACTTGCCATGTTAAATGTATATTTGTTACCTGCAGTATTTGTAACCTTCTTGTGCTTGCTTTTATCTATTTATTTGTCTGTGAAATGCTGACGGAGATTGAGGAATGGAGGAATGGCAGTATGCCAGTATGGGACTTAGATTTTAAGGTTAAGTTAGACTTAGATACTCTTAGAAAACCACCATTTATGTCTTCTGCTTAATACCTTATGCTTTATAATCTGAGTGTTGGCGTTCTAGGATTGCCTTTAGAATTCCCAGGACCTTATATATTATGTGTGTGGCACATTTACTATACTGAGAACATCAGGTTCTCATTCCATACTATGTTGTTATTTTTCAGATGCAGATCGAGAGGCATCTCATTAGGCATTTGGACACCTGAAGCGAAGTGGTTACATGGTTATTTTGTTACACAGTGATGTATATATAAGTACTTAGCTTTCTCTCTGCCTAACTTATTCTTTTTGATCCTCTTAGAGTTTTATGGAGAGACAGGGTTTTATTTTTGTACATTTGAGTTTTGGATATGTATATATATATATATATAAGTAAATATTCTCCGGCCAGTCTTGATTTCACGGGCTGAGTTAGGAGCTTGTTATCCTGTATCTTTGGCACTTTGTTCCCACTTTTATTTTACGTTTGATAGTTATAGTTTTCATCACACATAAGTTATTCCGTTTCCGGAGCGTTGCGCTTTACATTTCGCGATTTTTGTTTTACTCATTTTCCAAGGCTCCTAGTTTATTGTCTTCTTTTTGCTATTATATGTATGTATTTTAATTTTAGAAGTCGTAGCACCTCACCACCTTTGTTTTACATCCTAGGTGTAATATTCTGTGTGGTAGGATTTTACATTATGGTATCAGAATAGTTCGTTCCTGTAGAGCCTGAGAGCCGGACTGATTATGCTTCTGTGCATACTCTGTGTGTGACTCTGTGTTACCTAGGATATCCGACTGGTATGTGTAGCATACATGTTCGTGAGTATGTATTTGGGACTTTAAAGCATTAAACTTGAGATATTGAGACTGATCACCTTAATATCAATTGTTTGGTGTGAATAGGGACCAAATGTCATCTCACGGATCTGAGCGAGGTGCCTAGAGGGAAAATCTTAGGACCGAACCAATGCAAAGACCTCGAGATGGAAGCTCAGGTGCTGGTAGAAGCAATGTGGGTCAATACTACAGGTCTATGACTGATGAGAGAACTTTTGCGTGGCCTAGAAATTTGCAGATAAATCCTCGTTGCAAGTATAGTTTCTAAACCAACAAAAGTCCTTTCATACAAACGTTTTGGTTGTCACAAGTAACAAACCCCTAAATAAATTGATAACCGAAGTATTCAAACCTCGGGTCGTCTTCTCAAGGAATTGCAGGGAGGTGTTCTTATTATTGGTTATGAGTTGTAAATTGGGGTTTTGGATCAAGGTAAAAAGTATGTTGAATGACAAGTAAAATAAAATAATAATAACTGTAAAATAAACTCTTGGCAAGGTATAAGAATTGGAAGTCCTATCCTGGTTATCCTTATCAATTGTGATAAGAATAGATTTTTCTCCCACTTTGTTAACCTCTAACTATGAAGGTAAGTTAAGTGGACAAATTAATTCGAATCCTCAAGTCCCAGTCTTTCCTTGGGAAAAGTTAGAGTTATTGGATCTCGAAGTAATTCTTGAAGAATTCCAATTTTCAATCAACAATGAGTTTGATAACTCAAGAGTTACCAATGACTCAACCAAAGCCAAAAGGGAAAATCCAAATTATTTATATAAATAAAAGAAATCAATCATAAGTCTGAAATACCTCAAAATATATTAAATAAAAAATCAATCTAAACATAGAGAGTCATAAATAAAAATGAGAAAAGAAATAAAAGAACATTGAACCTGGAATTGAGAGTCACTCTTAAAACTAAGAGATGTTCTAAATCCTAGTCCTAAGAGAGAGGAGAGAACCTCTCTCTCTAAAAACTACATCTACTCCTAAAATTGTGAATATGAAAGCTTGTCATTATGAATGAATGGATTCTCCCATTTTATAGCCTCTAATCTGTATTTTCTGGGCCGAAAACTGGGTCGAAAACAGCGCAGAAATCGCTGGAGAAGAAATATGCCACGCTGGTTTTTCGTCACTGCGATGCGGCCGCATGGAGCACGCGGTCGCGTCGCCTAGCGTCAGAGAAACTATGGCATATTATATATGAAATCGAAGCCCCAGACGTTAGCTTTCCAACGCAACTAAAACCGCATCGTTTGGACCTCTATAGCTAAAGTTATAGCTGTTTGAGTGCGAAGAGGTCAGGCTGGACAGCTTAGCAATTTCTCCAACTTCTTGTATTCCTTCCACTTTTGCATGCTTCCTTTCCATCCTCTGAGCCATTCCTGCCCTGTAATCTCTGAAATCACTTAACACACATATCAAGGAACCTAATAGTAATAAGAGAGGATTAATAATAAGCAAATATAAGATCAAAGAAGCATGTTTTCAATCAAAGCACATAATTAGGAAGGCAAATGTAAAACCATGCAAATAGTATGAATAAGTGGGTAAAGAGTTGATAAAAACCACTCAATTGAGCACAAGATAAACCATAAAATAGTGATTTATCAACCTCCCTACACTTAAACATTAGCATGTCCTCATGCTAAGCTCAAGAGAAGCTATAAAGGGGTGAAGAGGAATGTATGAAATGCAACCTATCTGTATGAATGCAACTACATACAAAATGTTTCTACCTACTTGGTTAAAAGTAAATAAGCTCTTCAAGACAAACATAAATCAGATTTCACTAATTCAAATCGTACAATAAAAAGCAAATAAACTTGTAAGAAGATAGCTCATGAAAGCAGGGAACATAGAATTAAGCACTGAACCCTTACTGGTAGTGTATATCACTCTAACTCTCAAGTGTCTAGGGTTAATCACTCTACTCTTCTCTAGTCATGCTTTCTAAACTTTGTTCTTCATCTAATCAATCAACAAATATTTAGCATACAGATGCAAACATCATGAGGTCTTTTCAGGGTTGTAATGGGGCTAAGGTAAAGGTAAGGATATATATATGGCTAAGTGAGCTATAATTTGAATCTTTGACTAACCTAAGTTCTCACCTAACATACATACACTCTATAAAAATTTAAAATCATACCTAGCTACCCATAATTCCCACTTTTGTATGATTCCCATACTCATGTACCAAATTTTTGATATTTCTTTACTTTTGTCACATGTGCATTGATATTTTCATTAACTTAGCATTGGGTAATTTTGTCCCCTTATTTATTTATTTATTTATTTATATTATATATATATATATATTTTCTTTTTTTCTTTTTCTCTTTTTTTCTCTCTTTTTTTTTGAATCATAAAAGCAAACATAAATTATCAATGCACATGGATTTTCTATTATTTTTCTATTTTGGTTTTTCATGAGTAGGTTCCCAAATTCCCAATATTCAAATAAATTAAAAACATGATATATTTCCTTATTAACCCATGTTTCCACAATTTCTCCACACTTAGTTGATGCACAATCTTTATCTTAAGCTAACCAAAGATTCAATTGGGGTATTTAATTTGTTTTTCTGCTTAAGGCTAGTGATGTGATAAAATATAGAATAAATAGCGGTTTAAAAGGCTCAAAGTGGCTGACAAGGGTGATTTAAAGGGTAGGTTTATTTGGGATAAGTGAGCTAAAATCAAACAATGGCCTCAATCATATGCAAGCATGTAAATACATTAAATAATGGACATATAGATTGGAACAAAATATAGATTACAATCATAGAGAAGGAAACACACAGGAATAAAATATTTATGGTTAAATAATGTAACCATATAAATAAGCTCAAATCTCACAGGTTGTGTGTTCTTTAGCTATAATTCATGTTCCAAATACAACTTCCAAATAAGTTTTAACATAAAAAATTTTTTTAATTTTAAATTAGTGAAAATTTTCAAAAATAGAGTTACTTTAACCAAGTAGTAACTAAATGCATAAAATCAAATAAACATGCAATCAAATATGCAGATGCAACAATGAACAAATAAAGAAAATAAGAGTATTGGTGTTGAAAAGAAGGTAACTAACCCCTGGAAGTCAGTATCGACCTCCCCACACTTAAAGATTGCACCGTCCTCGGTGCATGCTGAGATTTGCAGGTGGACGGGTTGTTTCAACTGTTGCTTTTCTCGAAGGATTGTGCAGATAGACTTGTCTGTCCCCCCATGTAAACATCTTCCGCTTCCCTTCCGGGTGGCCATCCTGAAAGAAAAAGGGAAGAAAGGTAACTCAGTAATAGAGATAAGAAAATAAATGAAGTATGGGTGGGTTAATGCCAAATGAAAAGGGTCTCATTTACATGGAAGCTTCAACATGTACGTGAGAAAACAATAGAAGCCATGGCATACCGGTGGTATAAAATTTGCAACAATTGGAAAGAGAGTGGGTAATGAAAGACAATGTAAGTTCATGTCAATGCAAAAGGAATATCAGTATTATAAAAAGTAGTATTGATTTAAATAATATTACCCAATCTGAATAAAAGAAGTCATGAAGCACCAGGATAATTCAAGAGAAGATGCAACAGTTGAATAGGAAAATTTTAACACCAATGGTAAAACAATAAATTTAGAAAAGAAAAAAAATAAAAATATGCACAAAATTAAAATGCAATGAAAGAAATATGCAAATAAAATAAGTAAAATAAAATAAAAGATAAGAAGAATGAGAAGGGAAAGAAGGGAAGAAGAAGTAAGTAAGAAAGGAGGGAGGAAAAATTAGGATTGGGAGAGAAAGGATAAGATATTTGGCAAATAAGGATAAGCTGTGCGGCGCAAGCGACGCGGTCGCGTGACACAGTTTATGCTACTGGCGCGAGGGCAGCCTCGCGCTCGCACAACTCTCTGTTCAAAATCATATTAGTGCCAAATTTTAAGTGACGCAATCACATGGGGCATGCGATCGCGTGAGTGGGCTTTAGAGGAATATGACGCGGTTGCGTGGGTCACGCGGCTGCGTGGGAAGGATTATGCGTTTAGCACCAATCCAGCACCACTCTCACACAACTTTCGGGTGTGCACCACTTTGACGTCGAAATCTTGGTCACGCGGCCGCATGGGGCACGCGGTTGTGTGGGAGGCCATTATTCCCATATGACACAGTCGCATGGGACGATTTGTGCCATTGGCACGCCTCCAGCCACGCTCTCACGTGACTTTCTGTTCGTTTTCTTTTCTTCCCATTGCACTGGTGACGCGGACGCGTCAGCGACGCTGCCGCGTCACGTGCGTGCTTTTTTTTTAATGCAATATGCAGAATGCAATGCTTAATGTGAATGCTATGAAAACTTCCAGGTTCAATGAAAATTAAAATAAAATAAAAACAAACAATATAAAATAAATTTGAAAAAGAAACGATCATACCATGGTGGGTTGTCTCCCACCTAGCACTTTTAGTTAAAGTCCTTAAGTTGGACATTTGGTGAGCTCCCTGTTATGGTGGCTTGTGCTTGAACTCATCCAGGAATCTCCACCAATGTTTGTGATTCCAGTAACCTCCGGGGTCCCAAACTAGGCACAGAAAGCCTTCAAGTAAGTTAAAGCAAGTTACAAGGCCCCAAGAGTGTTGATTGTTGGAATGAATTCCGGGGTCCCAAATCTTGCTTTTGCACCCGTCTTCAAGTTGATTATCATGATTCCATCCGGGTGGTTCAGCTTTAGAATTCTCACTGAAGCGTCCAAACAACTTCCTAGACCCATTCAATTGAGTTTTACACCAACCTTTGTGTTTAAACTTTAAGCTTTCAACCATAATGAACCTTGCAGGATAGTTCTTACCACTGACCATCTTCCTCTTACTCTTAATGTCACAAAGAGTTCTAAGTTGACCATCCGTCTCCAGTAGCCCATATTCAAGTGGAATTAGAAAGCTAAGGGATATGAATTTTACCCACTTGAATGTTGCGAAGGATGATGGCAACTTAGAAGGAGGTATTTTTAATGAAATTGCAAGCTCCACTCCCTTGTGCTCTTCTCTGATAATTACCACCTCTTTGCAAGCTTCTTCAATTTCAACCTCTTCCTCTTGGTAGCTTTCTTCCAATTCAATCTCCTCTTCATTGCTTTCCAAGGGCATGGGAGGTTGTGCTTCTTCTTCTTGAATCTCCATCTCTTGATCAACCTCTTCCAAGTCTTCAACTGTGATATGCCTTGGAGGTTGTACACCCTCCTTAACATCAAATGCAATCGTCTTGGAAGGAAGTTCTATGTCTTGACTTTCCCATGGAGGTTCAGCATCTCCTAAGTCTGCAACCACTTCTTCTTCTTCGATAATTACAGCTTCCTCCACTTGTTCCAATACAAAGTCATGCTCCATACTGTCCACTGGAGTTTCTAATATCTCCTTCATGCTACGTTCTTCATTAGATTGCCCACATGAAGCCATGGGAGCACTTTGAGTGTCCAAGCGTCGGGAACCTAATTGACTTATCGCTTGATTTAGTTGATATAGAGTTGCATAAAATCGATCCGCTGCTTCCTTGAGATGATCCCTTGATTCTTCCTTCACTAATTCTTCAACCACTCCTTCGACTTCAAGGGTTTTTACTACTTTCACCTTTAGGGCCTCCTCTAGCTCCTTATGAAGTATGGATTCGCAAAGATGATCCTAATAAACCACTATTTTATGGTTTATCTTGTGCTCAATTGAGTGGATTTCATCAACTCTTTACCCACTTATTCATATTATTTGCATGGTTTTACATTTGCCTTCCTAATTATGTGCTTTGATTGAAAACATGTTTCTTTGGACTTATATTTGCTAATATTAATCCTCTCTTATTACCATTAGATGCCTTGATATGTGTGTTAAGTATTTTCAGAGATTATAGGACAGGAATGGCTCAGAGAATGGAAAGGAAGCATGCAAAAGTGGAAGGAATACAATAAGTTGGAGAAATTGCTAAGCTATCCAGCCTGACCTCTTCGCACTCAAATGGCTATAACTTTAGCTACAAAGGTCCAAATGATGCGGTTCCAGTTGCGTTGGAAAGCTAACGTCCGGGGCTTCGATTTGATATATACTATGCTATAGTTCCCCTGACGCTAGGCGACACGACCGCGTGATCCATGTGACCGTGTCGCAGTGACGGAAATCAGCGCATTAAAATTCGAAACCAGCGAATTCTGAACTGTTTCTAACCCAGTTTGCGACCCAGAAAACACAGATTAGAGGCTATAAAGTGGAGGAATGCATCCATTCATGAGGAGGCTCTCATAATTCACTTTTTATATTTTAGATGTAGTTTTTAGAGAGAGAGGTTCTCTCCTCTCTCTTAGGATTAGGATTTAGGATTTCTCTTAGTTTTAGGAGTAACTCTCGATCCAGGTTTAATATTCCTTTTACTTTTTAGTTCTCTTTTACTTTCAGATACTCTCATGCTTTTATTTGTATTTGATTTATGTTGCCCAATTGGCTTATGAACTTTTCCATGTTAGATTTTACTACTTTGAATGTATTTTATTCGAGGTATTCTCAGATTTAATTTTGCTTTGCTTTATTTATATTGATGCTTTTTAATTTAGATATTTTCTTCCTTTTGGCAAACTCATTGTTGATTGAAAATTGGATTTCTTCATTTCATTAATTCAAATTCCAATAACTCTAGTCTTTCCCAAAGAAAGACTAGGACCTGAGGAATAAAAATTAATTCATCCACTTAACTTACCTTCATAATTAGAGGTTAACAAAGTGGGAGAAAAATCCAATTCTCATTACAATTGATAAGGATAGGACCTCCAGTTCTAATACCTTGCCAAGAGTTTATTTTTATTATTATTATTTTATTTTACTTGTCATATAACATATTCCCACCTTACTTCCAAAACCCCAATTTACAAACTCATAACCAATAATAAGAACATACTTCCCTGCAATTCCTTGAAAAGACGACCCGAGGTTTAAAATACTCGGTTATCAAATTTAAAGGGGTTTGTTACTTGTGACAACCAAAACGTTTGTACGAAGGGATTTTTGTTGGTTTAGAGACTATATCTACAACGCGACTGTTTTTATGACATTCTTTACTAGCAAAAATCCTAACATCAAAATGGCGCCGTTGCCGGGGAATTGCAAACGTGTGCCTTATTATTGGTTATTGTAAATATTTTATTTTTACTTGTTTATTTGTTTTTATTTTTGTTTTTATTTTTTTTACTTTTTCGTAAATTTAGAGGTTATTTGTTTTTATTTAGTTATTAAAAAATTTTTTTTTCAAAAATTTGTTCTCAGTGTTCATCTTGATCTTCAAGCTGTTCTTCACATTCATCTTGACCTTCAAGCGGTTCTTAGTTGTTTTCTTCGTTTTGATCTAAAAATTTGAAATTTGGTGTCATTTTATTGTTTTTCTCTTTCCTCATTAAATTCAAAAATATTTTTAATTAATTTTTTTTCTCAAAAAAAAAAAATTCAGATTTTTATTTTTAAAATTTTTATCTTATCTTATCTTATTTCAAAAATCAAATTTCGAAATTCAAATTTAAAAATTTTCAAAATTTAAATTTAAAAAAATTTTCAAATTTCAAAAATTTAAAATTCAAATTTAAAATTTAATTTTCAAATTCAAAATTTAAATAATCTTTTAATTTCAATTTGTTTTTATTTTTTTTAATTTTTATTTTCTACTATGAACTCTCACCCCTTTGAGTATGAGTCTGATTACAATTATGTTGCAGGAAGAAGAAATTACAATGAGAACAGGCATCAAGGTTAGAACAATCAAAGATGGGAGGAGACACAAAGATTTGATCAACCCTCATGGCAACAACCACCTCCAATGGACTGTCAACAACCATTCTGTGATGCATATCAAGGCAATGGCTATGGTGAGCGCTCTTTTGATTATCAACAACCACCACCATACGCCTATGAACCCTCTCCTCAACATAACTTTGGACCACCAAACTTACAAGCCCCTTTTTCGCCATTCACCTCCATATGACCCTAACCCTCAACCACTATACCAACCACCTTATGAGCCATATGAACCATATATAGAACCACCCCAATTCCAATCCAATCACTCCCAACCACCACCACTTTCTTTTGTAGCATGTCCAAGTCTGGCAACCCGAGAAGCAGAGGATCGCCTAAGGGAAACAGTAATTAAATTTCAGGCAACCGTTCAACAACTGGAGCAAGCATTAATTCAATGGGCTTCTTGACGCTCAAATATACAAGGATCAGCCACAGCCCCATGTGAACAGTCTAACGAAGAGCGTAGCATGAAGGAGATACCAAAAACTCCAGTGGATAAGACAGAGAATGAATTCGTATAAAACAAATAGAAGAAGCTGTCATTATTCAAGAAGAAGAGTGGGTTGAAGACTTAGGAGATGCAGAACCTCCATGGGAAAGTCAAGACATAGAGCCTCCTTCCAAGACAGTTGAAATTGATGCTGAGGAGGGTGTACAACCTCCAAAGCATATCATAGTTGAAGACTTGGAAGAGGTTGATCAAGAGATGGAGATTCAAGAAGAAGAAGCACAACCTCCCATGCCCTTGGAAAGCAATGAAGAGGAGATTGAATTGAAAGAGAGATACCAAGAGGAAGAGGTTGAAATTGAAGAAGTTTGCAAAGAGGTGGTAATTATCAGAGAAGAGCACAAGGGAGTGGAGCTTGCAATTTCATTAAAAATACCTCCCCCTAAGTTGCCATCATCCTTCACAACATTCAAGTGGGTAAAATTCATATCCCGTAGCTTTCTAATCCCACTTGAATATGGGCTACTGGAGACGGATGGTCAACTTAGAGCTCTTTGTGACATTAAGAGTAAGAGGAAGATGGCCAGTGATAAGAATTGTCCTGCAAGGTTCATTATGGTTGGAAGCTTTAAGTTTAAACGCAAAGGTTGGTGTAGAGCTCAATTGAATGGGTCTAGGAAGCTGTTTGGTAGCTGCAGTGAGAATTCAAATTACTTATCACCCGGCTGGAAAAATACAGATCCCGACAAAAATGGGTGTAAAAGCAAGGTTTGGGATCCTGGAATCTGTTCTGACATCCAACACCCCGGGAGCCTAAGAATCTTTTTGAAGCTGCTCAAGGGTTTTACATGCCTAGTTTGGGACCCCGGAGGTTACTGGAATCACAAACACTGGTGGAGATTCCTGGATGAGTTCAAGCATAAGCCACCATAACAGGAAGCTCATCAAATGTCCAACTTAAGGACTTTAACTAAAAGTGCTACGTGGGAGACAACCCACCACGGTATGATCGTCCTTTTTCATTTTTATTTAGTTTTATTTGTTTTTGAATTTTATTTTATTTTATTATATTGAACATGGAGTTTTGCATCACATTCATATTAACACTGCATTCTGCATTTTTCAGATTACAAAAAAAAAAAGCGAGCACGCGACGCGACCGCATCAGCGACGCGTCCGCGTCGCAAGGAGATGGGAGACAATATTAATATGAACAGAGAGTTTCGCAGGAGCAGCGCTGGAGGCGTGCCAATGGCACAAATCATCCCACGCGACCGCGTCATATGGGAATAATGGCCTTCCACGCGACCGCGTCACCCACGCGGCCGCGTGCCCTGAAAATCAACGTAAAAAGGGTGCTTGGCCGAAAGTTGAGCTGGAGTTGGGCTGGACCTGTGCTAGTAGCACAAGCTTTGCCACGCGAACGCGTCACCCACGCGTCCGCGTCATATTGGAAATAAGGCCACCTGCGCGATCGCGTCACCCACGCGATCGCGTTACCCAGAATTTTGGCAAAAAGAGTTTCGAACGGAGAGTTGTGCGACCGCGAGGCTGCACTCGCGCCACTGGCACAAATCAAGTCACGCGATCGCATTCTCCACGCGTCCGCATCGCCTAACCTTATTTGCGCACCACGCGACCGCGTCACCCACGCGACCGCGTCGCCAGCATCGCACAACCTATCCAAATTAGTGCCAATTTTCTTATCTTTTCTTCTCTGAATCCTTATTCTCTTATCTTTTCTTATTTCTTTCTTCTTCCTTTCTTATTTTCTCTCACTCCCATTCTAGTTTATTTAACTTATTTGCATACTTTCATTCATTGCATATTTTTATTTTTCTAAAATTATTATTGGTGTTCAAATATTCTTATTCAACTGTTACATCTTTTCTGGTATTTTCTTGATGCTTAGTGACTTGTTTTATTTTGAATAGGTAATATTATTTATATCAATGCCAATCTTTTATACCTGTATTACTTTTACATTGATATGAATTTATATTATCTCTCCTTACCCACACTCTCCCTCATTGTTGCAACATTTTTGCACCACTGGTATGTCATGTACTTCTATTGTTTTCTCACTTGCATGTTGTAGCTACCATGTAATTGAGACCCTCATTCTTTGGCGTTAACCAACCCATGTTTTAAATTGTTTCTTATCTTTATTTCTGGGTTACCGTTCTTCTTTTCCTCTTCTTTCAGGCTGGCCACCAAAGATGGCAAAAAGGAGAAACTTCTAAAAGGGAGACAAACAAGTCCATCTGCACAATCCTTAGAGAAAAGCAACAATTGAAACAACCCGTCCACCTGCACATCTTAGCATGCACCGAGGACGGTGCAATCTTTAAGTGTGGGGAGGTCGATACCGATCTCCATGGGTTAGTTATTTCCTCTTTCAACACCAATGTTTTATTTTATTTGTTCGTTCATTATTGCATTTGCATGTTTAATTGCATATTTGTTTGATTTTGTGCATTTAGTTACTACTTGGTTAAAATAATAAATTTTTTTAGGACTCTATTTTTGAAAAATTTCACTAATATAAAAAAAAAATTTTATGTTAAAACTTGTTTGAAGTTGTATTTGGAACATGATTTTTGAGCTAAAGAACACACAACCTATGAGATTTTGAGCTTATTTATATGGTTACATTATTTAACCATAAATTTTTATTCCTGTGTGTTTTCTTCTCTATAATTGCAATCTTTGCTTTGTTCCATTCTATATGTCCATTATTTAGTATATTTACATGCTTGCATATGATTGAGGCCATTATTTGTTATTAACTCACTTATCCCAAATAAGCCTACCTTTTACATCACCTTTGTTAGCCCCTTGAGCTTTTAATCCCCTATTGTTCTATAACCACATTACTAGCCTTAAGCAGAAAAATAAATTAAAAATCCCAAGTGAATCTTTGGTTAGCTTAAGATAGAAATTGTGCATCAACTAAGTGTGGGAACATTGGTTAATAAGGGAATGTATTTAATTTATTTGAATATTGGGAATTTGGGAACCTACTTATGAAAAATCAAAATAGAAAAATAATGAAGAATCCATGTGCATTGATAAGTTATGTTTGCTTTTATGATTCAAAATATATATATATATATATATATATATATATATATATATATATATATATATATATAAAATAAATAAGGGGACAAAATTACCCCAATGTTAAGTTAATGAAAAAAAAATCAATGCACATGTGATAAATTAAAAAGAAAAATTTGGTACATGAGTATGGGAATCATACAAAAGTGGGAATTATGGGTAGCTAGGTATGATTTTAAAATTTTTATAGAGTATGTACATGTTAGGTGAGATCTTAGACTACTCAAGGATTCACTTTATTAGCTCACTTAGCCTTATATATATATATACCCTCACCCTTACCTTAGCCCCATTACAACCTTGAAAAGACCTCATGATGTTTGCATTGGTACATTAAATTTTTGTTGATTGGTTAGATGAAGAACAAGGTTTAGAAAGTATGACTAGAGAAGAGTAGAGTTAATAACCCTATACACTTGAGAGATTAGAGTGATATACACTTCCAGTGAGGGTTCAACGCTTAAATTCTATGTTCCCTGCTTTCATGAGCTGTCTTCTTACAAGTTCACTTGCTTTTTATTGTCTGATTTGAATTAGTGGAAATTGGTTTGTATTCGTCTTGAAGAACTTATTTACTCTTAACCAAGTAAGTAAAAGCATTTAGCATGTAGTTGCATTCATAGGTTGCATTTCATACCATTCCTCTTCATCTTTATAGCTTCTCTTGAGCTTAGCATGAGGACATGCTAGTGTTTAAGTGTGGGGAGGTTGATAAACCACTATTTTATGGTTTATCTTGTGCTCAATTGAGTGGATTTCATCAACTCTTTACCCACTTATTCATATTATTTGCATGGTTTTACATTTGCCTTCCTAATTATGTGCTTTGATTGAAAACATGTTTCTTTAGACTTATATTTGCTAATATTAATCCTCTCTTATTACCATTAGATGCCTTGATATGTGTGTTAAGTGTTTTCAGAGATTATAGGACAGGAATGGCTCAGAGGATGGAAAGGAAGCATGCAAAAGTCGAAGGAATACAATAAGTTGGAGAAATTGCTAAGCTGTCCAGCCTGACCTCTTCGCACTCAAACAACTATAACTTTAGCTACAGCGGTCCAAATGACGCGGTTCCAGTTGCGTTGGAAAGCTAACATCCGGGGCTTCGATTTGATATATAATATGCTATAGTTCCTCTGATGCTAAGCGACGCGACCGCGTGATTCATGCGGCCGCGTCGCAGTGACGGAAATCAGCGCATTAAAATTCGAAACCAGCGAATTCTGGACTGTTTCTAACCCAGTTTGCGACCCAGAAAACACAGATTAGAGGCTATAAAGTGGGGGAATGCATCCATTCATGAGGAGGCTCTCATAATTCACTTTTTATATTTTAGATGTAGTTTTTAGAGAGAGAGGTTCTCTCCTCTCTCTTAGGATTATGATTTAGGATTTCTCTTAGTTTTAGGAGTAACTCTCGATCCAGGTTTAATATTCCTTTTACTTTTTATTTCTCTTTTACTTTCAGATACTCTCATGCTTTTATTTGTATTTGATTTATGTTGCCCAATTGGCTTATGAACTTTTCTATGTTAGATTTTACTACTTTGAATGTATTTTATTCGAGGTATTCTCAGATTTAATTTTGCTTTGCTTTATTTATATTGATGCTTTTTAATTTAGATATTTTCTTCCTTTTGGCAAACTCATTGTTGATTGAAAATTGGATTTCTTCATTTCATTAATTCAAATTCCAATAACTCTAGTCTTTCCCAAAGAAAGACTAGGACCTGAGGAATAAAAATTAATTCATCCACTTAACTTACCTTCATAGTTAGAGGCTAACAAAGTAGGAGAAAAATCCAATTCTCATTAAAATTGATAAGGATAGGACCTCCAGTTCTAATACCTTGCCAAGAGTTTATTTTTATTATTATTATTTTATTTTACTTGTCATATAACATATTCCCACCTTACTTCCAAAACCCCAATTTAAAAACTCATAACCAATAATAAGAACATACTTCCCTGCAATTCCTTGAGAAGACGACCCGAGGTTTAAAATACTCGGTTATCAAATTTAAAGGGGTTTGTTACTTGTGACAACCAAAACGTTTGTACGAAGGGATTTTTGTTGGTTTAGAGACTATATCTACAACGCGACTGTTTTTATGACATTCTTTACTAGCAAAAATCCTAACGTCAGATCCCTTCTCTCTTGTTCCATGTCAATAGCATCATTGAGATCATGTTGCTCTTGGATTGATGGATGTGGGTGCTCTTCCATGGATGGTGGTGATGGGATGGAGAGATCATTCTATGGTTGACAAGGAAGTGCACTAGAGCTTGAGGGTTAAATGTTGAAGGTATTTGGTGGTCCGATTTGGGCGAAGAGAGCTTGTATAGTAGAGTTTAGATCGGCAAGTGCTTTCTCCATGGAGGTTTGGGGTGGATAGGAGGGTTCATTTGGTTCATAGGGTGGTTGGTATGGTGGATACGGGTTAGGGTCATATGGAGGTGAATGGTTGTAGGTGGCTTGTGAGTATGGTGGTTCAAAGCTGTGTTGAGGAGAGGGTTTATAGGCATATGGTGGTGGTTGTTGATAGTCCATTGGAGGTGGTTGTTGCCATGAGGGTTGATCAAATCCTTGTGGCTCCTCCCATCTTTGATTGTTCCAACCTTGATGCCTGTTCTCATTGTAATTTCTTCTTCCTGCAACATAATTGTAACCAGACTCATAGCCAAAGGGGTGAGAGTTCATAATAGCAAATAAAAATTAAAAACAAAAATTAAAACAAATTTAAATTAAAAAGTTATTTAAATTTTGAATTTGAATTTTAAATTTTTGAAATTTGAATTTTGAAAATTTGATTTTTGAAATAAGATAAGATAAGATTTTGAAAAAGATATGATTTTTTGAAAAAGATTTAAATTTTGAAATTTAAATTTTGAAATTTTAAATTTTGAAATTTGAGATTTTGAATTTTAAATTTTTGAATTTGAATTTTGAAAATTAAAATTTGAAATTTGAAATTTGAGTTTTAAATTTTGAATTTTTGAATTTAATGAGGAAAGAGAAAAATAATAAAATGACACCAAACTTAAAATTTTTAGATCAAAACGAAGAAAACAACTAAGAACAACTTGAAGGTCAAGATGAACACGAAGAACAACTTGAAGATCAAGATGAACACCAAAAAATTTTTTTTTGAAAAGTTTTTAATAACCAAATAAAAACCAATAACCTCTTAATTTACGAAAGAGCAAAAATAAAAACAAATAAACAAGTAAAAAGAAAATATTTACAATAATCAATAATAAGGCACACGTTTGCAATTCCCCGGCAACGGCGCCATTTTGATGAGAGAACTTTTGCGTGGTCTAGAAATTTGCAGATAAATCCTCATTGCAAGTATAGTTTCTAAACTAATAAAAGTCCTTTCATACAAACGTTTTGGTTGTCACAAGTAACAAACCCCCAAATAAATTGATAACCGAAGTATTCAAACCTCGGGTCGTCTTCTCAAGGAATTGCAGAGAGGTGTTCTTATTATTGGTTATGAGTTGTAAATTGGGGTTTTGGATCAAGGTAAAAAGTATGTTGAATGACAAGTAAAATAAAATAATAATAACTGTAAAATAAACTCTTGGCAAGGTATAAGAACTGGAAGTCCTATCCTGGTTATCCTTATCAATTGTGATGAGAATGGATTTTTCTCCCACTTTGTTAACCTCTAACTATGAAGGTAAGTTAAGTGGACAAATTAATTTGAATCCTCAAGTCCCAGTCTTTCCTTGGGAAAAGTTAGAGTTATTGGATCTCGAAGTAATTCTTTAAGAATTCCAATTTTCAATCAACAATGAGTTTGATAACTCAAGAGTTACCAATGACTCAACCAAAGCCAAAAGGGAAAAATCCAAATTATTTATATAAATAAAAGAAATTAATCATAAATCTGAAATACCTCAAAATATATTAAATAAAAAATCAATCTAAACATAGAGAGTCATAAACAAAATTGAGAAAAGAAATAAAAGAACACTGAACCTGGGATTGAGAGTCACTCCTAAAACTAAGAGAAGTCATAAATCCTAGTCCTAAGAGAGAGGAGAGAACCTCTCTCTCTAAAAACTACATCTACTCCTAAAATTGTGAATATGAAAGCTTGTTATTATGAATGAATGGATTTCCCCATTTTATAGCCTCTAATCTGTATTTTCTGGGCTGAAAACTGGGTCGAAAACAGCCCAGAAATCGCTGGAGAAGAAATCTGCCACGCTGGTTTTTCGTCACTGCGATGCGGCCGCATGGAGCACGCGGTCGCATCGCCTAGCGTCAGAGAAACTATGTCATATTATATATCAAATCGAATCCCCGGACGTTAGCTTTCCAACGCAACTGGAATCGCGTCGTTTGGACCTCTATAGCTAAAGTTATAGCCGTTTGAGTGCGAAGAGGTCAGGTTGGACAGCTTAGCAATTTCTCCAACTTCTTGTATTCCTTCCACTTTTGCATGCTTTCTTTCCATCCTCTGAGCCATTCCTGCCCTGTAATCTCTGAAATCACTTAACACACATATCAAGGCACCTAATGGTAATAAGAGAGGATTAATAATAAGCAAATATAAGATCAAAGAAGCATGTTTTCAATCAAAGCACATAATTAGGAAGGCAAATGTAAAACCATGCAAATAGTATGAATAAGTGGGTAAAGAGTTGATAAAAATCACTCAATTGAGCACAAGATAAATCATAAAATAGTGGTTTATCAATGACCCTTACTGATTTTCTCAAGAATGGTCCACCTCAGTTTGATGGAAATGTCGATGCGTTGGAGGTTGATCGGTGGTTTCGAGACGTGTAGAGGTTTTTGTACACTCAGCACGTTCTTGAAGTACAATCAGTGGAAATAGTGACGTACATGTTGGAGGGAGATGCTCAAAAATGGTGGCAGGAGTTATGTCATACCTTGCAGATAGAGTTAACAGATATTCCTTGGAATAGATTCAAGACAGAATTTTACGGAAAATATTTCTTGCATGCACTTCGCACTACAAAGGAGTTGGAGTTAATGGAGCTGAAGCAAAAGAATATGTCTGTTGCTGACTATACCCGTGAATTCGATAACATGTTCCGTCTCTCAAGAGTTTGTCAAGGAAATCTAGCCGACTATGAGGAGTGGAAGTGTGCTTAGTATGAGAAAGGACTTAGGAGAGACATCTTTAACTACGTGTATCCGCAAAGGTTAACGAATTTCACTGAACTGGTTAAGAAGAGTCAATTCGCAGAAAATTACTCCATGAAGTGGGCGATGCTACAGGAAGGCTATGGAAAGACTGCTCCAGATGAGCCGCATAGGGCCGGGTTAGGTGAATGCTACAAGTGCGGGAAGCTGGGGCATATGGCTCGAGACTGTTCACACAAGAAACACCGGGATGCGGCCGAATCCGATTCTCATATCCGAGGTAATCATAAACTAGCAGTTGACTTTCAAACTTCCTTGCATATCATTAATATGTGATATTTATTCGTAATGTATGACGCGCGTTGATAATTGTAAAGCCCAAGTCGATGATTGGTCGAAGACTATTAATTGTTAAGACGGAGTAATATTTAGTTAACTTAGAATGGTGGATCGGTTTGGAGTTATGTTAGGTTTATAATAGATAAGGGTTAGAGATGAAGATATTCCAAAAATTGCTTTCAAGACACGTTATGGTCATTATGAGTATACAGTGATGTCTTTGGGTTAACCAATGCTCCAGTAGTATTCATGAATTATATGAATAAGATTATCCGGCCGTACCTGAACAAGTTTGTCATTGTCTTCATTGATGATATTCTTGTTTACTCTAAGACTGAGGAAGAGCATGCTGATCACTTGCGAACTGTGCTGCAAATTTTGAGAAACAGGAAGTTATACGCTAAGTTATCTAAATGCGAGTTCTGGAAGAGTGAGGTGAAGTTTCTTGGTCACGTAGTGAGCAAGCAGGGAGTAGCTGTGGATCCTGCTAAGGTGGAAGCAGTAATAAAATAGGAGCGACCAACTTCAGTGACAAAGATCAGGAGTTTCCTAGGTCTGGCAGGGTATTATCGCAGATTCATTAAGGGATTTTCACAGCTCGCCTTACCTTTAACTAAGTTGACTAGGAAGGATACGCCTTTTGTCTGGACTCTGGAGTGTGAGGAGAGTTTTTAAGCATTGAAGCACAGGTTGACTACTGACCGTGTTGGTATTGCCTGAACCAAGTGAACCATTTGAAGTGTATTGTGATACATCATTAAAGGGTTTATGATGCGTTCTGATGCAGCATCGGAATGTTGTAGCATACGTCTCACGGCAATTAAGGCTGCATGAGATGAACTATTCGACACATGATTTAGAACTTGCTGCTATTGTGTTTGCTCTAAAAATCTGGAGGCACTATCTCTATGGTGTTAAGTTTCATATTTTCTCAGACCATAAGAGTTTGAACTATCTTTTTGAGCAAAAAGAGTTGAATATGCATCAAAGGAGGTGGATGGAGCTTCTGAAAGATTATGATTTTGAATTGAATTACCATCCAGGAAAAACGAACGTTATGGCGGATGCCTTGAGTCGGAAGTCTTTATATGCAGCTTGGATGATGTTGCGAGAAAAAGAGTTACTAAAGGCATTTCAAAGTTTGAATTTGGGAGTTAGAGAATAGTCTCGAATTCTGTGTTTGAGTCAATTGCAGATTTCAAGTGATTTTAAATCAGAACTTCTGAAGGCTCATCGAGATAGTGAAGCGTTACGTAAGGTATTACCAGCAGTTGAACAGGGAAAACAGTGGAGAGTGTCAGAAGGTCAGGATGGTTTGTGGAGGTTCAAGAACCGGATCGTTGTGCCAGATGTCGGAGACCTGTGACAAAGTATCTTGAAGGAATCTCATAAGAGCAGGTTTTCAATTCATCCAGAAAGCACCAAAATATACCAAGATCTAGAAGTGATGTTCTGGTGGCCAGGGATAAAGAATGATGTGGCATTGCATGTATCTAAATGTTTAAACGTGTCAGAAGGTTAAGATTGAGCATCAGAGACTATCAGGAACCTTTCATCCTTTAGAGATTCCACAATGAAAATGGGAGAGTATCACAATGAACTTTGTGACAGGTTTACCTGGGACTCGGACTGGTTGTGACGCTATTTGGGTGGTTGTGGACCGACTGACAAAATTAGCTCACTTTCTCCCCATCCAAATAAGTTGCACAATGGAAACATTAGCTCGAATGTACATAAAAGGGATTGTCAGATTGCACGGCGTGCCTTCTACCATTATATCTAACAGAGATCCTCGTTTCACATCAAGGTTCTGGGGAGCTTTTCAACGCGCATTTGGGACTCAGTTGAGTTTGAGCACTGCATATCACCTTCAGTCAGATGGTTAGTCAGAGAGAACCATTTAGACCTTGGAGGATATGCTAAGAGCTTGTGTTTTGGACTAGCCGGCGAGTTGGGATCGGTATATGCCATTAGTGGAGTTTGCTTATAACAATAGCTACCATGCGAGCATCGGAATGGCTCTATATGAGCCTTTGTATGGCAGAAAATGTCAATCTCCACTATGTTGGTATGAAACTGGAGAAAGAAGTTTATTAGGGCCTGAGATGATAGCTGAAACTACTGAGCAGATAAAGAAGATTCGTAGCTGAATGCTTATAGCCCAAAGCCATCAGAAGAGCTATGCTGATCAAAGGTGAAAGCCTTTGGAATTTGAAGAAGGGGAGCATGTCTTTCTGAAAGTTACGCCAACCACTAGAGTGGGAAGAGCTATTAAGACTAAGATACTAAATCCCCGTTATATTGGACTGTTTGAGATCCTGAAAAGAATTAGGACAGTGGCTTATAGAATTGCTTTACCGCCGTATCTTTCGAACTTGCATGATGTGTTTCATGTGTCACAGCTTTGGAAATATACTCCTGACATAAGTCATGTTTTGAAACCAGAACCGATTCAAGTGAGAGAAGATCTAACACTTCCAGTAATTCCGGTGAGAATTGATGACACTAGTGTTAAACGATTATGCGGGAAGGAAGTATCATTGATAAAAGTAGCTTGAAGTCGAGCTAGTATTGAGGAACATACTTGGGAACTCGAATTAGATATGCAGAAAGACTACCCACATCTCTTTTTAGGTAACCACATTTGAATTTTGAGGGTAAAATTCTTTTTTAGGTACCCACATCTCTTGTTAGGTAACCACATTTAAATTAGTAGATATTTAGTCAATAAATTAGTTTTTAATAAAGAAGATTAAAAATGAAAATATAATATTAAATTAGGATAGAGATCATCAAAACGAGAATTTTGACACCAATTTCAAAGAAATCGGCCCAAGATTGGACCGAACAGGCCGAACCGATTGAACCGGGCCCAAACCAGGCCGTGGGCCCAA
Organism: Arachis ipaensis; assembly: GCF_059453495.1. NCBI lineage: Eukaryota > Viridiplantae > Streptophyta > Magnoliopsida > Fabales > Fabaceae > Arachis > Arachis ipaensis. Next base: position 42,498,103 of record NC_142441.1, on the reverse strand, counting down.
CCGGTTCAGCATTTAAATGAGCCTAAAGCTCATTTCTTTCACCAACATAGCAAAACAGCAACGCACCATAGAGGAGAAGAGAAGGGCACGAAACCCCTGCGCTAACTCCTGAACGCCGTAACTCCTCTGTCCAAGCTCCGATCGCGCCACCGTTTGCGACCATGCAACCACCGCGTTGAGCTCTACGTTTCTACAGAAATAATTTCATAGGTAACTCGTTCTTTGTTCTCAGCCTCTTTTTCCCCAATTTTTGGGAATTTGAGTGGAGGTATTGAATTTCTTTGTTCTTTGATGTTTTATGATCCAATTAGCTTGAGGAAAACGTTCACTCTTGCTTATCTGAAGCTTGGGTAAGGTGAGGATAATATAAATCCTATTTAATTTGTTGAATTTATGTTTTGGGAATTAAATTGGGTATATATGTGTTATAAATGTATATTAGGTTGAGAATAAATAATTGGAGCTTGAAATTGTGAATATTGGAACTTGGAGAAAGCTGAGCCTATAGTTTATTGAACTTTTGAGGGGCTGTCTTAGTTTTAATTAAAATTGCCTTGATCGTTACGTGGGAATGGGCCAAGGTATGATTTAGATTTCTTACATTTAATATGTAAAGTTCTGTAAAAACTTAGGCTAGATGACTACAGGATAAGCTAGAATGCAGGTGTATATTTAATGTTTAGTAACTTGAGTGATGAACATGCTTGGTTTGGTTTGGTGATTTGATTATGAGGTGGAGTTTGTTACTAAATGGATTTTTGAAGGGATATATAGTTGTATTATTGATTATATGATTGTAAGTAAATTGTAGGAAAGCATGATAGATTTGTTGGAATATGAATTTGTGTAATACTGTTGAATGGTGATTGATGAAATGATATACAGCTTGTTGAGTATTGTTAATGGCATTTGGAGTTGGTGTTGATAGGTTTGGAAATGAATGGAATGGAAAACTTGAATGAAAAATGAGGTTTTGAAGAATTTGCTAAAGTTGGTTTTTGGCCAAACTTCGGCGAGGCATAACTTAGCTTCCGGACCCTCAATTTGTTTTCAACTTGTTTTAAAATGAAAACTGGGTTCGTGATGTTTATGCAATTCGAAGAATGGGTGAAAAATATTTTAAATCGCAGAAGTTATAAGCATTGGAAGATCATACCTCAAAAATGCCATTTCTTTTGCAATTCTGCAGCTTTGCTACTAATTCTGTATTTTTTAAAAGAATGTACGCCCACGCGTACGCATGGCCCACGCGTACGCGCGGCATGGACTTTTGGCGATGCGTACGCGACTGGTCCCATGTGCACGCGTGACATTAATTTTTCTCCTACGCGTACCCATGACAAGGGACACGCGCGCGAGTTGCACTTTCACACTCCTACGCGCACGCGTGAGCCACGCGTACACGTGAGCCACGCGTACACGTGGCTCCTGTTACAGCAAACATGATTTTGAGTTTTAAAACCCTATTTCAACTTCTAAACCTCTATTTTCATTCCTTTAGTTATAAATAATAGTATTACAGTTAATAATCAGATGAAGATAAGAAATGGGGATAACTTGGAGGTGAAGTAAAGTTGAAAAGTGATGAATTAATTCTGAAATGTTACGGATGGTCATGTATGATACTTGGCTTGAATGATTAAATGATCTGAGATACGAGATTCCCTGGATAAAGTGTCGTGGCTTGCCACCACGTGTACCAGGTTGAAAACTCGATACTCTGTTGACCCTACGACGTAAGGGTGACCGGACACTTATAAATTCCCGGGAATGTTAACCCCCATTGAGTAATATTGATTATTTAAAAAAAGCTATGCATAGACTCTTGGGATGCACGTCGAGGGACAGTCCAAGGTTTTCGGACTTATTGGGTTGGTTGGATAACCGACAGATGAGCCTCATCAGCCATAGGACAGGCATGCATCATATGCATACTACTTAAATTACTTGTTTGTGCATTAATTGGGTGTGCCTAAGTGTATTTGCCATATTAAATGTATATTTGTTACCTGCAGTATTTGTAACCTTCTTGTGCTTGCTTTTATCTGTTTATTTACCTGTGAAATGCTGACGGAGATGGAGGAATGGAGGAATGGGAGTATGGGACTTAGATTTTAAGGTTAAGTTAAGTTAGGCTTAGATACTCTTAGAAAACCACCCTTTATGGCTTCTGCTTAATACCTTAAGCGCTATAATCTGAGTGTCGGCGTTCTAGGATTGCCTCTGGTATTCCCAGGACCTTATATATTATGTGTGTGACACATTTACCATACTGAGAACCTCCGATTCTCATTTCATACTATGTTGTTATTTTTCAGATGCAGGTCGAGAGGCATTTAATTAGGCATGTGGACACCTGAAGCGAAGTGGTTACAGGGTTATTTTGTTACACAGTGATGTATATATAAGTACTTAGCTTTTTCTTTGTTCAACTTATTCTTTTTTATCCTCTTAGAGGTTTGTGGAGAGACAGGGTTTTGTTTATGTACATTTGAGTTTTGGATATGTATATACATATATATAAGTAAATATTCTCCGGCCAGTCTTGACTTCGCGGGCTGAGTTAGGAGCTTGTTATCCTGTATCTTTGGTACTCTGTTCCTACTTTTATTTTACTTTTGATAGTTGTAGTTTTCATCACACACAAGTTATTCCATTTCCGGAGCGTTGCGCTTTACATTTTGCAATTTTTGTTTTACCCATTTTCCAAGGCTCCTAGTTTATTTTATTCTTTCTGCTATTATATATATGTATTTTAATTTTAGAAGTCGTAGCACCTCACCACCTCTGTTTTACATCCTATGTGTAATATTCTGTGTGGTAGGGTGTTACACAGGGCGGCCATGCTATCTCCCCAATAACTTGAAAAGCCATGCCTCTTATGCTTACAATGATTATTATCAGAAAATGCATAATGTTGTGGGAACTTGTGATTTTGATGGAATAGCTATGGTTACTGTTGAGGATCTTATTAAGTCTTTGCGGCTTCTTATTTTCTATTTTAACTTCCAATCTCATTATCAACCGTATATAACAACAAATAAAGCTATCACATCACAGTTAAGATTGGAATAATAAGAAGAGATCCAGCCTCTTCTACCAGTTTTATTGTCTAAAGTATAAATTAATGCATCAACAGCTTCACATGTGACATGATTATGGAGACAATTCAAAGATCCCCAAATGTTAATGCATATATTCTTCGGAGAAAAAAGAGACTTATTTTTATTAGTATCATAAATTCATCAATGAAGAACTTAAATAACAGAATCATAAGTAATTAAAATCAATAAAACACGACATTTTGAATCACAATATTTCAATAGTGTTTAAAATTGTATCCTTAATCTAGCACCTAATGCTAAAAAGTGCTCTATAATAAGCAGAGCAGACAACAAGACATCACATAATAAAGGAGTTGAAAAATTAAAAACTAGCATAAAAGAAAGAGAATTAGACAAACCTTCAATACCAAAATGAAAGACCCCAAGGCCAAAGATAATTGTTTATGAGAGTAAGATCATAAACATTGAGGTACACCGTGACACGGCTCTTCTGGTCACTATTCTACTCCCTTTGCAACCTTATGCTCAATGAAAACAACCGCATTGTGCTCAGCAGAAACAATTCCTTGAACTTTATTCAAAGAATCGAAACCACATCTTCAAATAGTTTCAGAGTAAAAAGCCTTAGAAAATCTCCCCTAAAAAAAGTGAATCGAAGCCCTTCAAAGAATTGAGGAATGAAAAATGAAGAGATCAGAAGCCACGAATTCATAACATAAATTAGGGGGTTAAAAAGCACTAAATTAGGGGTTATCCACGAATTCATAACATAAATGAACACATTGAGGATCGAAGGATGACCTACCTGCAGGACGACGACGACAATGACTACGAGCGGCAAGCAAAGGCACTTACAATGAGGAGGACAGCGGAGCAGCGATGACTTAGGAGAGCAGATCGGCGACGAGTTCAAAGATTGTAGCCTCACCGGAGACACTACTAGAAAACTAGTTATTACAGACAGATATTTCTGACGGATTTTATCCCACGAAAATACAGACAGAATTTCAGAGGGATTTTTTGTCAGAAAACAAAAAAAAATAAATTAGCATAAATTACAGACGAAAAAAAAATCCGTCTATAATTCTGTCAGAAAAATTAATTTTTTTCGTGAAAAATAGTTATAGACGGAAAATCCATCTGTAATTAAATGGACAAAAACACTGTATTTTATTAAATTATTACCGATAGAAAATTCGTCTGTAATTTAAAATTTTTCACCGGAAAAAAAAAACTTAAACCTAATCTAACCTCTCTCTTTCTCGAGCTCCATTCGCAGATTACAATTTACCCCTCTCTTTCTTCAATATAGACTAAACAATTCACATACTGGACTCAATTCACAAAGCACTCCATGAACCATCTTCATTGTGCCTCATGAAGATGAGGATGATTGACCCTAGCTAACCCTAACGCTGTCTTCTTTGTGCCTCACTGTACCCGAACCCTCTCTTCATTGTGCCTCACGAAGAACCCCTAACCACGACGAAGAACCCCTAACCGCGACGAAGATCCCCTAACAGCACTCTACAAAGAACGTCGCCGGTCGCCGGTGCTCGCAATGCCTCCGTCGAAGAACCCCTAATCGCGACGAAGAACCCCTAACCCTCCTTTGAGTTTCTTAGCTCTTCTTTCGCCAGTCTCACCCTCAAGCTCACTGAGTCTCACCTCTCTCACGGCTGGTCTCGCTGTCGACCTCTCTCTATCTCTCCGGTATATCGCTTCTCGTGGGCGTTTCAGACTCAAGGTCATCGCGCTCTGTTTCCGTCGCTACTCTGTCACCGTCACTGCTATATCGCGCTCTGTCGCAAGCGAATCGATGGAATTCGACCCGATCCCAATCGGTTCCTGCTCCAAAGAGAACCAAAGCATCTGCCAGCAGTTGTTTAAATTACGCCGATTCAGGCATGCATTGTTTAAATTACGCCGATAAACCTTAGGGCTTAATTTTTCTACGCCAGTTTTAGCTAGGTTTGTCATACTCTACTTTTGTGGCTCAATTGTTTAATGTTTCCAACTTATTATATAAAGAAAAACAAAAATTTTATTTGTGAATTCATCTTAGGAGTGAATTCATCTTGATCAAGTCCACTAATACTACTTTAAGAGTGAATTCATCTTGATTCACTTCCTATTTTCCTTCTTTTATGTTACTATATGTAAATTAATTCACTTCCTATTTGCTTGTACTATTCACATTTCCCTACAAAATGCAATCCACCTGAACATTTTCTCTTATGGAACTTTCAGCAAGGACTTGATAGGATAGAGAAAAGAAGCAGGTGGGACAAAAATGATAGGCAGCTAGCCCTTGATAATTTGGAGCAGCAAAGCAGGACAAGATGGAAAGTAGAGGGAGCAAAGCAATGGCTGCACAGAAAAATGGGCGTCGATCGAATTGAGAAAGGAAAATGGAGTGGAGTCACCATTATATGCTCTTGAGGTACTCATTTTGATTGAAACAGAATTGAATATTAAACTAATAGTGGTCATATATTTCTATTTGTGAAACCATTTCTCACGTTCTATTGGATCTTTTTTTGGGGTAGATAAACCCTGAGAAATCTATGGAAGAGTTCCGAGCAGCTAGTCAAAAACTTGGTGATGGCGTGGGTGTAAAGTCTTTAATGCAAAGCACGGGACTTGGAATGATTGCTGACCAGGTAGTTTCTGCTTTTAATTATGAGTGTTTCTTAATCTAGTGTTAAGTTCTAAGCATTTTAATTCATATTTTAATTATAAGTGATAATAGTTATTGAAAAATATTGTAGGTTGTGAAACCTGAGGGGTGGGAGCGGTTGTATGGAGGTTTGATGCCATCTCTAGTGGGTACAGCTGCATCTCAAGTTTGTGAATGCCATATTTTAATTATTTTCTCTTATTTCCAGGGAACAATTATATCTTTTGCTGCCTTCACTCAGATGACTACAGGTTTTATTCAGATGGTTCTTACCATGGGTATTCATCAACTGAACTTCAAAAGGTGATCCTCCTGTCACTCTCTTTTCCTTTTGCCTACGTTTCTTGAGTGTATTTCTAGTTCCGTAAATGTTTAACTTTTCTATTTTCCATACTCATTTTCAGTGAGTGGGGAACCAATCTCTTGGTTTCCTTGTGTGATACGCATCTAAGCTGTGGTGACATGCTTTCATCCATAACAGGTTCATGTGCCCAACACTATCTCTGTCCTCTGTGCTTAGAAGGATTTTACTTTATTTCAAATGCTAGGCTATAAATGTTATTATTGGTTTATGTGTTTGCTCATGCTGTTATTATATTCTCCAATTTCTGGAACTCAAATATGTGGTGTTCATGGTACAGATGAAAGTGATTAACTATCCAATCCAAATAATTTTCTCCAGATGAGAGTTTTCTATGGTCAATCTTCACTGCTGTAAGCTTGTTCTCTTTTCCAGTATGTGAATTGTATAGTCTGTATCTACTTGAGTGGAGGTGAAGCCTAGTCTAATTTAGCTGTTGGCAAAGTGTTCTGGTGATAAGGCAGAGTTTACAAACTTACAACCCTATCTGATTTTTCTCACTCACTAAATTTTCAGCGTTGCATTGTTATTTCTGTTAAACTTGTAGATAATTATGATTATATATTTCTGTTAAACTTACAACTCTAGTTTTTCCGTGTTCATGCAAGTTGCATTGTTATTTATTTTATTTTGTTTTTGTTGTTGTTGAAGTTATATTGTTGACATTTAGTTTTCATTCTGACACACTTGTTCTAATCCCCTATTTATATGGAATGAAGGATCTAATCTGATTAGTCCTCGGATATGGACCTAATGGATTTCCATGACAAAGATGATTTTACGCTTTATTAAAAACATTTATGCTTTATGATAGTCTGATCTAAACATTATTTACACTTGCACTTTGTTTGGTCCTTTTAGCCATTCTTATGTAATCGGAGAAAGTTTTGTTGTCATTATTATAACACAATCCCATATTCTGCCTAATTTTAAGTCACTCTTTTATCCACTATACCTTTTTGTCTTAATGTGCACTATTAGCATTTTGGTTGCATCGGTGTTTTGCATGCAAGTGTGCAGCCATATGCCTTGATTTGTGATTTTAACGTTTTGTAGTCATTTCTAACCTGTTATTTATTTATTTGTTGATTAAATTCTTTGCTAAAAGATGTGGAAATTTTTGTGCTGTTTAAATAAAGATGACCAAAGTGAAACACTGAAATGGCCTGGTGACTGAGAGTCAATTCTCAATGTTTTTATTTCACCTCCATGTTATGTTTCTGGAATATTTCTATTGTATTCTTTAATCCTAATATCTTAATTGTTTCCCTGTTCGTTTAATAGGCTGCGGAGGCATCTGTGAATGTGTTTTATTATTATACGTATGAAGGAAGTGTGGACATCGACTCTGTAAAAGATCCTGCATTGAAAGCTTCAATTTTAGCGCAAATTAATCACTTTGGGCAGACACCAAAGCAACTATTTATCAAGCCCCATGTTAAAAGGAGAACTGACAGAAAGCTTCCTCCACATCCCCTTAAACATTCCACTTATCTTGTTTCACAGGAGATACGCAAAAGTTCATCTCCTATCACTCAAATTGTTATTCAAAATGATAAAGTTATGGTACCAAGAACTAATAGTTTGCTTAAACCAATGACATATACGACATATATTGCTTGGGGTTTCCCTTATCGTAGCTTGAGATTCATGAGCTATGATCAAGACAGGCTTCTTTCGACACACGAAAATTTACATGGGGGTAATCAGAATTCCTTTCAACAACACAAGCATTTTTACCCCCATCAAGCAATCAATCCAGAATTCCTTTCCAGTCAAAACTTGTTCAGAAATGGGGTACATTACACTCAACCTCATGATTATATACTAAAAATAAAAGCTCAATCATTCATTACTCTTTTTCTTTGTTATTCTTCTTGTAAACTTTTGCATACTAGCTTTACAGGAGTTTGCTGAGAGGAAGGACAATGGGAAGATGGCTGAAGGATCAAAAGGAGAGGAAAAAGCAGGAAATTAGGACTCAATGCTCAGTTGCATGCTGCAGTACCCGTGGCAGGCATAGTTGCTGCCGTTGCGGCCATTGCAGCTTCAATAGAGTGTACATTGTAGAATCAATAGAGTGTACATAGCAGCCATAAGAAAGTGTACATAGCTGCCATAAAGTTCTACACTTACCATATGAGTGGTCTCTAGCTTAGCTTGCATTGTTCAAGAAATTTTAAAAAGTTCTAAGGATGCTACTCTACTAATGTTTCTGAGAAATGGATGTAATTTTCACTCCATATAGATGTATAACTGTATATTATTGAATAAGTAGAGTTATATGCAAAGAAATATTATATAAATAATCTATTTTTCATATATCTCAAAGAAGAAAAAAATAATATATAATTTGTATGAGTTGAGTTGAGTTTTTTTTATATTTATTTTGTATGAAAATAGGTTTATTTTGTAATGAAAAAAAAATATTTTACCTTGCTGACAGATTTACAGACGGATTTTCTGTCTATAATCAGAGTGTGAGATGATTTTCCAAAGTTCAAATTACAGACGGAAAATCCATCTGAAAATTCCTCTGTAATTACAGACAAAAAATCTGTCAAAAAATTCGTCTGTAATTATAGACGGAAAATCCGTCTGAAAATCCGTCTGTAATTACAGACAGAAAATTCGTCTGAAAATCCGTCTGTAATTACAGACGGAAAATCCGTTTGAAAATCTGTTTGTAATTACAGACGAAAAATCTATCTGAAAATCCGTCTGTATTTACAGACGAAAAATCCGTCGGAAAGTTCGTCGCCTTAAGGAAATGGATGGAGAATTTACAGAGGGAAAATCCGTCGGTAACTGGTAAAAATCCGTCGGTAATTTTCCGACGGAAAAAAAATCCGTCGGTAAATAATTTCCGACGGGGCTTTTACAGAGGGACAAAATTCGTCGGTAACCAAAAATCCGTCTGTAATAAAGACTAAATCTGTCTGTATTAATTCCTTTTCTAGTTGTGAGAGATATCGAGAGCGAGATCGAGAAGAGAGCAAGAGCGAGATCGAACAAAAGCCAGATTGAGAATGAAATCCAGTGAAATCGAGATTGAAGCAAACATGCAAAGGAACAAGTGATTAGATCGAAGCCTGAGCGAGATTTGGATGTGAGAAGTGAGAGATTTTAATTTTTTATTTTGATTTTAGATTTGGATTGAGTTTTGCTTGTTTTTGTGAATGTGAATAAGTGATTAGGATTAGTAACATTTTTTAAAAAATTAAATATATTCAATAACATTTTAACATAAATATTATTTAATATGTAATTTTATCATAATTATTAAGATTTTAATAAATGATAAAAGATAAATATTACTAAAAATTTAAAATGTAGTAATATAAACACACTTAATTACGAAGTTCTGATGAAATTCGATGAATTAATGCTGGTATAATCGCACTTAAATTTTTTAGAATAGAGATATTTATTCAGCCTTTGAAAAAATGATATGATTGATGATTTTAATGTATTCAACAATGTTATAGAGCCAGCATACTTGCTATTTTTTTACCAGTAATTAGTTAACAAACTTACTCATTAAAAAAAATCCAAATGCACCAGCAGATTGTTAATATAATATAAATACAGTAATCACAAAAATTACATAATCTCGAATTTTTCTCTATTCAAATAACGGTAATGCTAGCAGGGAGACAACAAAAAAAAAAACAGCTTGAATTTGTCTTATTTAACATTTATTAATCGTCGTAATAATTAATAAATGCTAAATAAAACAAGTTATAACTATTTTTAACTATTTTTTTTTTTACCAAATATTTATGTTCATATAATAAGTACGAATTTAATGAGATTTTGTACCTCAACATGATATAACTAAGATTTCAAGTAGAATAAAGTGGATGTTGACGTACCCAAAAAGAAATGGCGTTGTTAATCATATATAACTAAGATAGGGTTTGCTTAAATTATATTCCGTTGGCATATCACTTGTATGTGGGGAAACATATGTTCTGATTAGGGATAATGATGTATTAGTTTACACGAAGGAAAACAAAGTAGTTCTTATGATAATTTAAAATTACAATAAAAATTTATTGGATATTAAAACATCTGATTTAAAAATTTTAGAGAATAATCTGAATATTTATTTTATTTTAGAGTAAAATATTATTTTTATTTTTTAAATTTATCAAAATTTTTAAAATATTCATAAGTTTTATTTCGTTTAATTTTATATCAGAAATTTTCGACTTACATCAAATATATGCTGAAGAACTAATTTTTTAAAAAACTCAAGACCAATTCATTAAAACTAGACAATTTTTAATACAAACAATTGACTTTTAATTATCAATATTTTTACTAAATTAGTTTTAAACTTTTTGAAGATTTAGTTATTAAGAATATATTTTATGTAAATAAAAAAATTTAAAATAAAATTAAAATAAAATAAAATTTAAGAATATATTTAACAAAAATTTAATGACTAAAAATATACTTTATTTTTTAATTTTATATTAGAAGTCAAATATTGACTTTGGTAAACAAAAAGAGTGTGAATATCATTACTCCCAATACAAAGTATATTTACAAATTACAATCCAATATGATCAAATTAAGACGAATATCATAACTATGAGATGGACTTAGCACCAGCGGTAATTATTTGGATTGTTTAAGGGTCAAATCATGGGCTAGAAATTCGATTTGAAAGCAAGTTTACATGTATCTCACCATGAAATCGTTATGTTGCGATTGTAAAAATTGAGACACAATAATTTATATGGAAATAGGATTCATTTATATAAATAAGTTGTATGTGGAACCACTTGCATTTGGTCAACCGCAATAGAAGAAATGGGATTATCTAACCAAATTGAACTATGTGAACATTCAAGATTCTAAATCTGTGCGAAGAAAATTAAAGAGAGTAACTATGACTAGAAATATGAAAAAAAAACTAAAAATTAAAAGAATATTAATTAATTATGAAAACAGAAAATAATTAGACAATTTATTTCATCTAGTGTTTGATTATTACTAAATCATAAGAGTTACTATTAACTATGATAAATCAATTTATTTTATTTAATAATAATTAAATATATTATAAAAAATAACTTATTTTTTTTATTAAAAAGAAGTTGGATAGAATTTATCTATTAGTTTGTGTCTGTCCAATAATCAAATAGTTAATGTAGAAATGGAAAGGATCTTTATTAACCAAACTCCACCCAGAGGGGCACGAAAGAATCTCAGGTACGAGTGTACGACCATGACATTACAACGTAAAACTTCCTATTACCAAAACCTATTAAAGCATTTTTTTTTTTTTCGCAACTGTATTAGTAGAGAACAAATTATGCCCATTAAAGCTGTTGCATATAAAACTATATAAATTGGGTTAGTGTATTTAATAATTAGTTTATTGGTCTGTTTAAGTAAGTATTAAAAGTTTGAATTCTATTTTATACATATAGTAATTTATTGGCTAGCGATAAATTCTTAAATAAAGTTCAGTACTATAGCAGATTAGTCCTTGCTCTATTGGGTTAAAGAATATCGTAAAAAAAAAAAAATAGATACAAGGATCATAGGAAAACTTTCACATTTGACAGCTACTTTATTGGCATAGCACTATACTAGGTATGTATTGGTATCCATTAGACATTTTATCTTATTGTATGAGACTAAATATCTAAAATATCCCTGACTTATGTTAGAAGGATCGAAAGGATAGTTAAAACTTATTGTATGAGACTAAATATCCAAAATATCCCTGACTTATGTTAAAAGGATCGAAAGGATAGTGAAAATGAAGCAACTATGTAGCTAAAGAAGGAATGAAGCTTAACACTCGACGCACACAAATTGGTTGAAGCTGATGGCAAAAAAATTCACTTGACAAAAAATTACCAAATTTTAAGGACAAAAAAATCTTATATTTTTAATAATGATTGTAAAAAGTTTGTATCAAAATTTGATCTTTAAAATTTTTTTTAGAATATATATTTAATATTTAGTTCATTATGTCGTATTTTTAAATTTTTCGAAGATTTATTTGTGGTTAGAATTTTTTTAGATTCATTTTGTCAGCTATGCAATACCATTTTGGTAGTTACTTTTTAAAAAACAAAAACTTTCACGACAAAAAAAAACCTTTTTCACTACTAGAAAACTAGTTATTACAGACGGGTATTTCCGACGAATTTTATCCCACAGAAATACAGACAGAATTTCAGAGGGATTTTTTGTTGGAAAACAAAAAAAAATGAATTAGCATAAATTACAGACGGAAAAGAGAATCCGTCGATAATTCTGTCAAAAAAATTAATTTTTTTCATGGAAAATGATTACAGACGGAAAATTCGTCTGTAATTAAATGGATAAAAACGCTGCATTTTATTAAATTATTACAGACAAAAAATCCGTCTGTAATTTAAAATTTTCCATTGGAAATATATTAGAATAAGGAGATAGGTCACTTTACTCCCAATCCTTCACTTCACTTTTTTTTTTTTTTACATTCTCCTTGAATTACTCCCAGGCCTTCTCTCTCTCTCCATTGAAGATGTGACGTCCTCCGCCGCCGCCGTCACTCGCGTCGCACGAGCTTCTTCCATCGCCGCTCTCAATGCGTTTGCTCCTTTTGTCGTCACACAAGCTCTCTCGGCCGTGCTCTTATCTTACGAGCTCTCTCCGCCGCCGCTCTCGCGCTGCTTCTTCTCTCCTCGCTGGAGGTTTGTCATCGTCTCTTCTTGTCGCTGTTAGTTCAGGTAGGCCTCCGCCTCCTTCTCGTCCCTAGCCCTAACCCTTCCATTGTGATTCTGTTCTGATTTCATTATCCCTAGCCCTAACCCTGTCCCTTCCCTGTTTTTCTTAACCCTAATTCTCGTCCCTTAACCCTAATTTTCCGTTTGTTCTCTCCGGTTTAGAATTATATTTTGTGGATCGATTTTAATCCTAATTTGTTTTTTTAGGTCTGCTGAAGGTTACACTATTTATGGTCGAGTGAAGATCCCCAACAGTATGCTTTGTTTTTCTTTTTTGTCACTCTGATTTTTATTTTCTTACTTTTTAGTTAATTCAAAATCTAATTGTTGGATGGTGACTGATGCGAATAACCATTGCATTCGAATTGGCAGATTTTTTATATTTTGTTCAATAAACTTTAGATGAACTAAAGCTTTCAACTTTAATATGTAGATGCACTAAAGTACTTTAATATGTGAGATTGACTTTGAATTGTTGATGGGACTGGTAATGGTGCTTGAGGTCATATGTCAGTTCAAGTTATTCATATTGTTTTAGAGTTCACACCAAAATCAAGTTTGATTTAGTCATTCAGAATTCATCTAATTTGAAGCTTCGGTTGGTTTATAGTATCAATTGTAATTTGAAATATTTAGGAAGATGGCTGTCAGAGCCTGTTAGCATCTCCGGTGTCATTTCATTTACTTAGGTGTATCTGATAATGTTAATTGAGTGGAATTCAGCAAGGTTTTGCTAGAGTTAATGGCTTGCCGTTATTAGATTAGCATTGGTTTAATAGATTTTGAAAGCTGTTTCTTTGACGAGTGAGAGTTCATTGTAGTTACTAAGAGGTTGAAATGCCAAGACTTCATTGTGGTGTGCATCCATTCCTTTGTGTGCATCCATTCGTTGCATCCATTTCTTGTTAATGGTGTGCATAAATTTGTTTGCAGATTTAGGAACAAAAGACTATATAATTTCCGAAAAAGTGTCGAATGTCAAAGTCATACTCAATGGTGGTCAGAGAGTTACTTTTTGAGGCCTGATGGATATTTCCCATTGTATCCTTTAATTTACATCTTCATTTTAAAATCATTTCAATTTGTATGATAACTGCTATTGCAATACTTCAGGTCATGTTCAATTTGATCTCTCTTTGCTATCCTGATATTGCTTTTGCAAAGTTATAGTTAACGATAATATTTCGTTGTTGAGCAACAAACTAGTTCCTTAACATGTATGCTTTAAGCCACAACGTCCCAAATATTTCTTGATGGATGCTTCATGAGGTCTAAAAATTATAGCTTCTTTGATGAGTATGCAGGGCCAGGGGACAAGGCTGTTTGTGGCATCAAAACTAGGACGAATTCAAGTTTTCGAGCGGCCGCAAAGCAAGCGGTTTTGGAAGTAATTCAAGCTGCACCAAACAGTATAGGATACTATGCAAGAGGGAAGGTTGATGTTTCTGGAAGGGTAAATGAATCTGCTTATGTTTTGGCTAATTGTTGGAAGAGTTTGAACAGTAGTTCTTGCAAAGTATGTCTTGAGAATTTGATAAACCACTATTTTATGGTTTATCTTGTGCTTAATTGAGTGGATTTTATTAACTCTTTACCCACTTATTCATACTATTTGCATGTTTTAATTTTCCTTCCTGATTTTGTGCTATGATTGAAAACATGCTTCTTTGATCTTATATTTGCTTATTATTAATCCTCTCTTATTACCATTAGGTGCCTTGATATGTGTGTTAAGTATTTTCAGAGATTACAGGGCAGGAATGGCTCAGAGGATGGAAAGGAAGCATGCAAAAGTGGAAGGAATACAAGAAGTTGGAGAAACTGCTAAGCTGTCCAGCCTGACCTCTTCCCACTCAAACGGCTATAACTTTAGCTATAGAAGTCCAAACGACGCGGTTCCAGTTGCGTTGGAAAGCTAACGTCCGGGGCTTCGATTTGATATATAATATGTCATAGTTGCTCTGACGCTAGACGACGCGAACGTGTGATCCACGCGGATGCGTCGCATCTGCGAACTTCAATCTGCACGACCGCGTGGACGACGCCTCCGCGTCACTTGTCCGCGACCTGAACGTACCAGAATACGCAGGGGGCGATTTCTGGGCTGTTTTTGACCCAATTTTCGGCCCGGAAAACACAGATTAGAGCCTATAAAGTGGGGGAATGCATCCATTCAGGGAGAGCTGGCCAATTTTCACTTTCCATGATTTAGATTTAGTTTGAGAGAGGTTCTCTCCTCTCTCCCTTAGGATTAGGATTTAGGACTCCTCTTAGTTTTTAAGAGTAACTCTCGATCCAGGTTTAGTATTTACTTTAATTTATGTTTCATCACCAAGACTTCGTCATTCTTGTTCGTTCTCTTAACTTGGTTTTATTCTTCCATGTTCTTTGCTTTGTTCAATTTTGTCATTTGAATATTTTCATGATTATTTAATACAAGGATTATTTCTTCCATTTTAATTTATTTTCCATTCCAATAATCATGTCTTCTTTTAATTCCCTTTCATGTGTTATGGATTTATTATTTACAATGAGTGAGTAGTTCCCTCACTTGATGGGGAGTTGATTGAAAGAAACTCTTGAGTTGGAAGGATTGAAAGAAAATTTGTAATTGGGTTAACTGTTGGATTGTTATCTAATCACTAACAACAATCCCTTTGAATTAAGTGGATTGCAACTCGTGAGTAGATCTAGCATTCCAACTTGTTTGACTTTCCTTTACCTAGTAAAGGATAACTAAATAGAACAACCATTAATTATAAATTAATCTTGAAATCATCCCATCAATAATAGAGATTCCAACTAATCAACTCCCAGTCGAAGCTTTTATTCATATTATTTGAATTTTCTCAATTTAATTTTCTACCTACTTAACTCAACTTCTTGGAACATCTGATTAATAAAATAGCACACTTTTCTGCAACTCGTTGGGAGACGACCTGGGACTTAAACTCCCAGTAATTTTTAATTTAAACTCTTTGTGACATATTTCTAAATTGATAGGCAGATTTTCGGTGAGTTAAGACTATACTTGCAACGTAACTATTTTAATAATTTTTAATTCACCAACTTCTGTGTCTCATCAATTTTTGGCGCCATTGCCGGAGAGTTGCAATAGAGTGCTAAAGTTATTAATTAGAATTTATTTATTTGCATTTTATTTTATTTTGCTACTATGAGCTGCATGTTTCTTTCGTCAAATGACGCGTTCACTTCCTGATCCGCGCTTGCTAATATTCAATCCTGAAATTGAAAGGACTATTTCACGAATAAGGCGAGAACAGCGTCGGTTAGTCCGCTCTGAGGGCAGATCTGAAAGTAAACTTGAGGAAGAAACCAGCCCCCGTTCTACTGATTCGGTTGTTTTACGTGTAGAAGACATGGCAGCTAGGAGAGTTACCATCCAGGAGGAAGGAGCCCCTGATTTTACAATGCAACCGTTTCAAGCGCATCATCCAGCGGTAGCTACAGATTTTGAAATAAAGACCGCACTGCTAAATTTGATGCCCAAGTTTCATGGCCTACCTGCTCAAGAGCCTATCAAGCACTTGAGAGATTTCCAGGCAGCCTGTTCTACTGTCAGGCGTGATGGTACTGATGAAACTTCAATTTTGCTGAAAGCTTTCCCGTTTTTTCTTGAGGGAAAAGCAAGAGAGTGGTACTACACTCAACCTCTAGCAAATGTATCCAACTGGGATACACTCAGAAAGAAGTTTTTGGAGAAATTCTTTCCATCTGAAGTTACTGATAAACTGAGGAAGGATATTTCCATAATTGTTCAGGATGACAATGAGACTCTCTTTGAATACTGGGAGCGCTTCAATAATCTTCTGGAAGCATGTCCCCACCACAGGATTGACAAGATAGTGTTACTTAGCTATATCACACATGGCATGAGGCCCCAAGATAAGACCACTTTGGAAAGTGCTAGAAATGGGTCTATGAAGAAGTATAAGACCACTGATGAGGCTCTCACAATTCACAATTTTAGGAGTAGATGTAGTTTTTAGAGAGAGAGGTTCTCTCCTCTCTCTTAGGATTAGGATTTAGGACTTCTCTTAGTTTTAGGAGTGACTCTCAATCCCAGGTTCTTTATTTTTATTTAATTTATGAACTCTTCCATGTTACATATAATTTTCTTAATTAATGTTATTTGAGGTATTTCAATTCATGATTGCTCTCTTTGATTTATGTTATTGTTGCTTTACATCTGAAGGCATTTTTATTCCGGTAGATTTACTTTTCTCCTTTTGGTCTTGGTTGAGAAATCAGTAACTCAGGAGTTATCTTATCTCAACATAATTGATAACTATTATCTTTGCTAATTGAATTGACTTTCAATAATCCCAATATTTTCTTAGGAAATAAATAGGATTCGAAGATCAAACTAATTAGTCCCTTGACTTACCTTCATAATTAAAGGTTAACTAAGTGGAATTAAGATTCAACTTTCATTATTGTTGATAAGGATAACTAAGTCTGGACTTCGAATTTCTCATACCTTGCCAAAAGTTTATTTTACAGTTATTTATTTATTTTTATTGCTTTGAAAATATACCTGTGCCCATTGCCCAAACTCCAAATTTTCCCAATTTACAAACTCATAACCAATAATAAGAACATACTTCCCTGCAATTCCTTGAGAAGACGACCCGAGGTTTAAATACTCGGTTATCAATTTTAAAGGGGTTTGTTACTTGTGACAACCAAAACGTTTGTATGAAGGGATTTTTGTCGGTTTAAAGACTATATCTACAACGCAAATGTTTTTATGAAATTCTTTACTGGCAAAAATTCCAACGTCAAAACGTTTGTATGAAAGGACTTTTGAAGGTTTAGAAACTATACTTGCAACGAGGATTTATCTGCAAATTTCTAGACCACGCAAAAGTTTTCTCATCAAAATGGCGCCGTTGCCGGGGAACTGCTAACGTGTGCCTTATTATTGGTTATTGTAAATATTTTTCTTTTGCTTGTTTATTTATTTTTTCTTTTCATCTTTATTTGCTTTCATGAACTCTCACCCCTCTCGCTTTGAGTTTGGTTCTAACTTTGTTGAAAGAAATAGAAGTTACAGCAGGAATATGCATCAAGGTCAGACCAATCAAGGATGGATGGAGCCAAGAGGATCTAATCAACCCTTTAGGCAGCAACACCCTCCGAGATATCCTGGACAAAGACCATTCTACCGTGCATACCCAGCTGAAAGATATGGTGGACAACCTTGTAACTACCAACAAGCCCCACCCCGTGCATACAAACCATCCTTTCAACATAACCTCGAACCACCACACTCACAAGCTTCTCTTCACCATTCGCCACCATATGATCCTTCCTTACCCCAGTACCAATCCAATCACTCCCAATCACCGCCACTTTCCTATGTATCATGTCCAAGTCCGGCAACCCGAGAAGCAGAGGTTCGCCTAAAGAAAATAGTAAATAAACTTCAAACAACCATTCGAAAACTGGAGCAAGCAGTAATTCAATAGGTTTCTAGGTGCTCAAATACACAAGGATTAGCCACAGCCCCATGTGGACAGTCTAATAAAGAGCGGAGCATAAAGGGGATGCCAGAAACTCCAGTGGACAAGACAGAGAATGAATTCGTACTAGAACAAGTAGAAGAAGCTGTCATTATTCAAGAAGAAGAGTTGGTTGAAGATCTAGGAGACGCTGAACTTCCATGGGAATCCAGAACTGAGGAGAACTCCGTCAAGGACGTTACAGTTGATGCTAAGGAGGACCAAGGCAAGTCATTTATGAAGAATCAGACGGAATAACCCAGGACACAAATTTCCTTGATGATGATAGTCACAAGTCTGGCTCTCTTAGTAATGAATTTGCATCTGCAAGTGAATTCTCTGAGATCGAAGAATCTTCCCCAAGTGAATACGAAGACGATGCGGAGGTAGATTTCTCTCAACCTCCAATCTATGACTCAAGTGATAAGGAAGACATAAAAGACTTTGACCAGGACATAGATACAATTGTAGAACCTTGCAAGGAAGTGGAGGAATTCATAGAAGAGCACAAGGGAGTAGAACTTACAGAACCACCAGAAACACCTATCCCAAGGCCATTACCACCTAATACAAGCTTCAAGTGGGTACAATCCTTAACCTTTAACTTTACTTATTCACTTGAATATGGTTTACTTGAAACAGATGGCCAGCTTAGAGCTCTCTACGACTTTAAGAGTAAGAGGGAAATGGCTCGTACTCAGAGTTGGTGCACAAGGTTCAAAAAGGTTCCACGCTTTACCTCGAAGTACACGGATTGGTATCATGCTCAATTGCATGGATCACAGAGAACGTTTGGTCACCATGGTGAGATTCTACTCTTTAAACCGCCCGGATGGAGACATGTAGATCACGACGGAGGCAGATTTAAAAGCAAGGCTTGGGATCCTGGAGTTTATTCTGACGTTTGTCACCCCGGGAGCCTAACAATCTGTTTGAAGCTGCTCAGAAGCTTTACATGCCTAGTTTGGGACCCTGGAAGCTATTGGCATTCCAAGCACTGGTAGAGATTTTTGGATGAATTTAAACATAAGCTGCCATAGCAGGAAGCTCCTCCAATGTCCAACTTAAGGACTTTAACTAAAAGTGCTAGGTGGGAGACAACCCACCACGGTATGATCGTTCTTTTTCAATTTTGTGTTGTTTATTGTTTATTTTATTTTATTTTCATTGAACCTGGAAGTTTTCATAGCATCTACATTAGCACTGCATATTACATACTACATAATTGCATATATAAAAAAAAGAAAAAGAAAAATGCCACGCGACGCGACCGCATCAGCGACGCGTCCGCGTCACAAGGAGAGGGGAGAAAATAAAAACGAACAGAGAGTCACGCTGGAGCGTGGCTGGAGGCGTATTAGTGGCACAAATTGACTCACGCGACCGCATGCCCCACGCAGCCGCGTGACCAGGATTTCGACGTAATAATGGTGCACAGCCGAAAGTTGTGCTAGAGTGGTGCTGGACTGGCGCTAGACGCGCAGTCCATCTCACGCGACCGCGTGCCCCACGCGGCCGCGTCACATCCTACTAAGTGGCCACTCGCGCGATCGCATGCCCCATGCGATCGCGTCACCCAATATTTGGCAATTAATGATTTTTGAACAGAGAGTTGTGCGAGAGCAAGGCTGCCCTCGCGCCAGTAGCATAAAACGGGTCATGCGACCGCGTGACCGACGCGACCGCGTCAATCAGTTTAAGCGCACGCCGCGCATCCGCGTGCCCCACGCGACCGCGTCACTTGCGCCGCATAACTTATCCTAATTTGCCAAATATCTTATCTTTTCTTCCCCAATCCTAATTTTTCCTCCCTCCTTTCTTACTTATTTCTTCTTCCCTCCTTTCCCTTCTCATTCTTCTTATCTTTTATTTTATTTTACTTAATTTATTTGCATATTTCATTCATTGCATTTTAATTTTGTGCATATTTTTATTTTTTTTTTCTTTTTTCTAAATTTATTATTTTACCATTGGTGTTAAATGCTCTTATTCAACTGTTGTATCTTGAATTATTTTGGTGCTTAGTGACTTGTTTTACACTGTGGGATGATATTAATTATCTGCCAATGCCAATCTTTTATTTGCACTTCAAATTGCATTGACATGAACTTATATTGATATTTCATTACCCACACTCCTCCCCTTTGTTGCATATTCTGCACCACTGGTATGCCATGGCTTCTATTGTTTTCTCACGTACATGTTGAAGCTTCCATGTAAATGAGACCCTTATCATTTGGCATTAACCCAACCATACTTCATTTATTTTCTTATCTTTATTATTGGGTTACCTTTCTTCCCTTTTTTTCTTTCAGGATGGCCAGCAGGAAGAGAACCGGAAGACGTTTACAAGGGGAGACAAACAAGGTCCATCTGCACAATTCTTGGAGAAAAGCATCAGTTGGAACAACCCGTCCACCTGCACATCTCAGCATGCACCGAGGACGGTGCAATCTTTAAGTGTGGGGAGGTCGATACCGACTTCGAGGGGTTAGTTATCTTCTATCTCCACACCAATATTTTATTTTCTTTATTAGTTCATTGTTGCATTGCATAATTGATTGCATGTGTAGTTGATTGTTTGCATTTAGTTACTACTTGGTTAAAGTAACTCCATTTTTGAAAAATTTCACTAATTTAAATTGAGAAAAAAAATTTAATTAATTTTTATGTGTTAAAACTTGTTTGAAGTTGTATTTGGAACATGGTTTTTGAGCTAAAGAACACACAACATGTGAGATTTTGAGCTTATTTATATGGTTACACTATTTAACCATAATATTTTTATTCTTGTGTGTTTTCTTCTCTATAATTGCAATCTTATCTTTGTTCCATTCTATATGTCCAATATTTAGTGTATTTACATGCTTGTATATGATTGAGGCCATTATTTGATTTTAGCTCACTTATCCCAAATAAGCCTACCCTTTAAATCACCCTTGTCAGCCACCTTGAGCCTTTTAATCCCCATTTATTCTGTATTTTACCACATCACTAGCCTTAAGAAGAAAAACAATTAAATATCCCAATTGAATCTTTGGTTAGCTTAAGATAGGGATTGTGTAACAATTAAGTGTGGGGAAACTGTGGGAACATGGGTTAATAAGGGAATGTATCATGTTTCTAATTTATTTGAATATTGAGAATTTGGGAACCTACTCATGAAAAAACCAAAATAGAAAAATAATGGAGAATCCATGTGCATTGATAAGTTATGTTTGCTTTTATGATTCAAAAAAAAAGAAAAAAAATTATATATATATATATATATATATATATATATATATATATATATATATATATATATATATATATATATATATATATACCAATATTAAGTTTAATAAAAGATCAATGCACATGTGATAAAAATTAAAATTTGGTACATGAGTATGGGAATTATACAAAAGTGGAAATTATGGGTAGCTAGGCATGAATTTAAAAGTATATAGAGTATATGTATATTAGATGAGAGCTTAGGTTAATTAAAGATTCATATTATAGCTCACTTGGCCATACATATATCCTTACCTTTACCTCAGCCACATTACAACCTTGAAAAGACCTCATGATGTTTGCATTGGTACATTAAATATTTGTTGATTGGTTAGATGAAGAACAAAGTTTTAGAAGCATGATTAGAGAAGACTAGAGTGAATTACCCTATACACTTGAGAGATTAGAGTGATATACACTTCCAGTGAGGGTTCAATGCTTGATTCTATGTTTCCTGCTTTCATGAGCTATCTTCTTACAAGTTTACTTGCTTTTTATTGTACAATTTGAATTGGTGAAATCTGATTTATATTTGTCTTGAAGATCTTATTTACTTTTGACCAAGTAGGTAGAAACATTTTGCATGTAGTTGCATTCATAGGTTGCATTTCATACATTCTACCATTCCTCTTCATCTTTATAGCTTCTCTTGAGCTTAGCATGAGGACATGCTAATGTTTAAGTGTGTGGAGGTTGATAAACCACTATTTTATGGTTTATCTTATGCTCAATTGAGTAGATTTTATCAACTATTTACCCACTTATTCATACTATTTGCATGTTTTACATTTTCCTTCCTGGTTTTGTGCTATGATTGAAAACATGCTTCTTTGATCTTATATTTGCTTATTATTAATCCTCTCTTATTACCATTAGGTGCCTTGATATGTGTGTTAAGTGTTTTCAGAGATTACAGGGCAGGAATGGCTCAAAGGATGGAAAGGAAGCATGCAAAAGTGGAAGGAATACAAGAAGTTGGAGAAACTGCTAAGCTGTCTAGCCTAACCTCTTCGCACTCAAACAGCTATAACTTTAGCTACAGAGATTTAAACGACGCGGTTCTAGTTGCGTTGGAAAGCTAACGTCCGGGGCTTTGATTTGATATATAATATGCTATAGTTGCCCTGACGCTAGGTGACGCGAACGCGTGATTCACGCGGATGCGTCGCATCTGCGAACTTCAATCCGCGCGGCCGCATGGACGACACCTCCGCGTCACTTGTCCGCGACCTGAACATACCAGAATACGCAGGGGGCAATTTCTGGGCTGTTTTTGACCCAGTTTTCGGCCCGGAAAACACAGATTAGAGCCTATAAAGTGGGGAAATGCATCCATTCAGGGAGAGCTCGCGTTTTTATTACTTCCCATGATTTAGATTTAGTCTTGAGAGAGGTTCTCTCCTCTCTCTCTTAGGATTTAGGACTTCTCTTAGTTTTTGAGAGTGACTCTTGATCCAGGTTTTATGTTCCTTTGTTTTAAGCTTCCCTTTTCACTTTTATTTATTTATTCTAGCACTTGAGTTGATTATTTACTTTTATAATTTAATTTATGAATTATTCTATGTTACAGATTGTTATTTGAATTAATGATTATTTGAGGTATTCCAGTTATTGATTGCTTTCTCTTTAATTTGTGTTACCATTGCTTTCCATCTAAGGACATTTTTATTCCAATAATTTTACTTTTTCCCTTTTTGGTCTTGGTTAAGAAATCAGTAACTCAACATTATTAACCTCAGCATAATTGATAATCGTTTCTTGCTAATTAAACTGAACTTCAATAATCCCAACTTTTTCTTAGGAAATAATTAGGATTCGAAGGTCAAACTAATTAGTCCCTTGACTTTTCTTTGCTTTAGTAAAGGTTAACTAAGTGGAACTTAGATTCAACTTTCATTATTGTTGAGAGAGATAACTAAGTTGGACTTCTAATTTCTCTTACCTTGCCAAAAGTTGCTTTACAGCATTTATTTATTTTAATTGCCATTTACTTTACTTGTCATTCAAATCACTTGCTTCTCACCTTCTAAACCCCAATTACAACCTTTATAGCCAATAATAAGAACATACTTCCTTGCAGTTCCTTGAGAAGACGACCCGAGGTTTGAATACTCGGTTAACAATTTTTAAGGGGTTTGTTACTTGTGACAACCAAAACGTTTGTACGAAGGGATTTCTATTGGTTTAGAGACTATATCTACAACGCAACTATTTTTATGAACTTCTTTACTGGCAAAAATTCCAACGTCAGAATTCTCATGAAAATTGCTGATTTCGGACTGGCCAGGTCCTTTCAAGAAGATAAGAGTCACATTAGCACATCTATAGCCAGAACTCTGTAAGCATCTCTTACCAATCAATGCATCTATTCACAACCCTTAACAATATATATAACATTGAAAAATTTGAACAAAATCCAAGACCTATTAATATGTGTGGATCATATCTGAAAGGGTAAACTACAGTAAATGCTATAGTTTGGTTTCAGTGAATGTTAAGTGTAATTTAACCTATTGAGAACATTGTGGAATACTCATTTTCTTAAGTGGTGCTGCAGGGGTTACATGGCTCCAGAGTACCTAGCTCATGGTCAGTTAACAGAAAAGACAGATGTATATAGTATTGGAGTGTTAGTCTTAGAAATAGTTACTGGGAGACAAAATAATAGAAGCAAATCAACAGAATACTCAAACAGCATAGTTATACTAGTAACTATTTTCTAGAATGTCTAATGAGCCAAGACGGCATGAGCATAATGAACTAACTTTTGTTTCTTCCATTGATCCAATTCAATATCTTGTAATAAAATCAAACATGGAGGCATTTCCAATCAGGGACAACAGAAGAGCTATTTGATCCAAATCTAGTTTCAGATAACAATAATGTTAATAAGAAATATGAGATTTTAAGAGTGGTGCACATAGGACTTCTATGCACACAAGAGAACCCTTCCTTGAGGCCAACCATGTCAAGGGCACTACAGATGCTAACAAAGAAGGAAGAGAATCTTGCACGTCCCTCTAGAACAGAAATTTGATTCAGTTAATGGCTTCTTTTCTGGTAATGCTTCTTCTCGATAGTTTTGTATTTGGAGTATTTGCAGAATTGTGTTTCTGCTGTGGTGGTTGTGATTGAGATCTGGAATTTGATTCTTCTTCTTCTAATTCTTCTCTGCTAAGTTGTTCAATTTCTATTTTGTGCTTAATTTCTTCTTCTTCCTTTTTTCTTTTAGAAAACTTAAAGTGATTAATTGAAATAACCTATTTTTTAACTTTTATTGAGTGTCAAAATTAAATATGAAATTGCATTTACTAATATCATATCAATGTTCTGCAGTGCACATCGTTCAAATGCCTTAGGTGATGAGTCTAAATTTCTTCCTCTTTGGAGACAGGTAATTTATTTCATTCTAGCCAACTACTTTGCTAATTAGGAGCACTAAGTGATTTTCTATGTCTAGGCAAAGATTTCCTGCTTAAAGTGACTCTTTCTGCCGTCTTTTTGTTTTATCCTGCTAAAATGCTTATGTTACCAAATTCTTTGGAACAATTATATGTTGGAAGTGTTCATTGATAATAAGGTGGATCTGTGGAAAAATTTTCCGTTCAATTTCTTCCATGTTGATTCTGTACTTATTATTGTTATATTACTAACTAATAAGTGTATAGTCCTGTTCTTGCAGGTTAGACCCATACTTACTCCCAGTAGTCCAAGGCTGTATCCTTATTTGATTTCCCCCATGTTGTATCATTATTTTGTTTGTTGTTATTGTTGTCTAACAAAAATATATTTTTGTTTGTTCATTTAACTATTTCAATTGTTTGTATGTCACTCAACCATCTTTCATTGTTTTGACAACAATATTTTGTTTATTCATTTAACTATTTCAACTGTTTCTATTTCACTCAACCATCTTTCAGGGTTGACCTTAATAAGTAATTAGGTTTTCATTACTTTCAAGCAGCCATTGGGAAAGAGACTATTGATGTCACTTTAATTGCTAGGAGATGCACAAGAAAAAATGGTATTTTGAGGCTTAAAAATATAGTTTCTTTTATCCAAATCCACCAAAAATAGTTCTATTCATTTCCAAAAATAGTTCAAAATCAAAACATGGATTTGAAGAGACAGATTGAGATTTGTCAAGCAAGAATCTCTATCATTTCTCACATTTTTTCTTTCTGTTGTGAACTGAAATGCAGCTAACTAACAGCTGCCATAAACAGGAAGAAAACAAAATCCTAGAGAAAACACACCGCCAAAAGATTTTGGATGTTGAAAAGCTTAGCCAAACCATTCAAGAACTCGAGGAAACCATCTTAGCAAGCGGAGCCACTACTAATGCCATTCGTGATTACCAACAGTGGATTTCTGAGCTGCTAGTAGGCATATCTTGAACTCATTTTCTCATATAATATCTGACTGGTTAGTATGTGCGGTAACTTGGAGTTGCACCATCATGCTGGAGGAAAAGAAAACATCGGAGAGGGAGTTAGCAAGGGCAAAAATGGACTTGGTATAGTTTTAGTATGGTTCGGATGAGGACTATGATGATGATGAGGATGAAGATGACACTGAAGATTATAGCTGGATAGTTTTAATATGGTTAAACAATATACTAGAAATTATAGTTGATGATCAATACACTTTGTTTATGTTTTGAATTATATTGACTTGCTTGTTTATAGTACTTTTCTTTTAGTTTGATAATACGATGAATTTGTTTATTTTTTGAAATATTATAAATATTCGAGTACAAATTAGATAAAAATTTGTATTAAATATATATTTATTTTGTATGAAAACAATTTTATTTTGCAATACAAAAATCTAAAAAAAATTATTTTACTTTACTGACGGATTTACAGATGAATTTTTTGTCTGTATTCAGAGTTTGGGATGATTTTCCAAAGTTCCAATTACAGACGAAAAATCTGTCGGAAAATCTGTTGCCAATTACCGACGGAAAATTTGTCGAAAAATTTGTCTATAATTACAGACGAAAAATCCGTCGGAAAATCCGTCTGTAATTACAGACGAAAAATTCGTCGAAAAATCCGTCTGTAATTACCGAAGGAAAATCCGTCGGAAAATTCGTCTGTAATTACTGATAGAAAATCCGTCGGAAAATCCGTCGGTAACTGGTAAAAATCCATCGGTAATTTCGTCAGTAACCAAAAATTCGTCTGTAATAAAGACTAAATTTGTCTGTAAATTTGTCTATATTAAGCAATTTTCTAGTTGTGCTTATTTTCTTTTAATGTCAAGTAACATTTGGAAGAGAGACAGAGACTGAGAGATAGAAATTGAAAGATAGAGACTGAAATAAATCTCAGTATTGTGTTTAGTATAAAGTGGGAGACAGAGACTGAAATAAGAATGAAGTTCTAATTTAATTTGCACAAAAGGTAAAGTTAGAATTAATTAATTGAAATGGTCGTATAGGTATAAAATGTTATTAAAGTTTCAGTCTCCGTTTCCAAAAATTTCAATTCCCTGTGTTCCCACTTTTTGGAAGTACTAAAATACTAAAATTTTGGGGACAGAGACTAAAATTCTAATACCAGTTTCTGAACCAATAAACATAATACTTAGTCCCAGTCTTCCAATCTCCATCCCACCAGTACCTCAAAACAAACGTTATCTAACTTATGATAAATTGATTGTTTACGAGTTACGACCTTTTTTACAGAAATAATCTTCTCGACACATTTACGTTAATAACATTCCACATTTCCACTTATGAAAACTGACCAAACTCTATATCTTTAGCTTCCTCTGGAACCAATCAAGTTCCACCTTTAAACTTTTTCTCAAAACCCCATGTTAACTACATTACTTTAATTACTTGCATATCAACTTTTTACGAATACTACGCTGGCCAATTTAATATAACTTAACCTTTACGCACCACAAAAACAATAAACCATTCATCCATATATTTTTATCACTAAAATTATTCAATTACTGGCTCAATCAATGTATGAACTACTTTGTTTTACTAAATATTTTCAACTAATTCTTTAATTGCCTTATTTGATTACACCCTTTGTGGATAATGTTAACAACGCAAATTTCATATATTTCGTGACTTATTAGTACATTCGCATCATCATTGACCTACTTCTAGATTGCAAGATCACTTATTCATCTTAACCTTCAAGTACAATCGGAGGAAACCATAAAACACGGGTAAACTCGGACGAGGATAGGATTGTGCGCGCCGGGCCCTCCCTTCGGGTGTCATATTTTGGCCGAGTTTATCATACCTCTGGCCCTTATGTTACGCGACTGTAATCTTTTTTTACGTCCCACCGCTGTTACGCCAGAAATAAAAGGTTCCACACGAGCTCCCGTTCTGCGGCGTGGTGGCAGGACCGATAGGAGATTGGCTCCGGATGTAAATAGGGTAAAATCCGCAGGAGTCATGCAAATACATAGGCCCTTTCCCCTCTCTTTTAGATGAATGGGGTGGTTTATAACGTTCCGATCTACGGTCCCTCGGAGCGAGGGGTTAGGCAGGTAGTATGGGCCCTCTGAAAGCCAGCTATGTGTTGTGCGGCTCCCGCGAAGCGAATGAAGGGAAGCTCGAAGAGCTTACGGTTACTCTCAGCCTCTTTGATTGGTAGGCGGACGGCTAAGCCCCCTACTTTAGATTCCATTCAGAAGGGTAATTTTCTGTTGTCGTGACACTTTGCTTTGGTTAAGCCGACTACTAGACTACTAGAGGTTACTTCTAGCTTCTATAGGGGCCTTTCCACTTTGGTGTAGTTTTAGTTTGTATTGGTACTGAATGAACATATCAAACAAAGGCGAGCAGTATAAGCCCTTCTCCGGCCTGGGAAAAGCTGCGAACTCTAGAAGCGTTGGCGTTGTTCACCTTTTGACACGAACACTCTTCCGTTCTCAGCGTAAACACACCAGTTACTATCCATCTTGACCCTCTGACAATATTCTTATATGATAAATTCTTTCTCAAGTGATTGCTTCTTCTTTTTCTTTTTCTTTTTCCCTTTTACTTGACTCTTTTTTTCTTTTCACATTCAATCAATACTACTTTCCTAGCCTATTTTTTGTCACACACTACAAACGAACCGATATTTTGCGGGAGTTTTTTTAATGTATTTGCGGCGGTTTTAAACCATCGCAAAATAACATACTGGCGGTTCTAGGAACTTTCGGTTTAGGGGTGGAGATTTGATTTTACGGTGATTCTAATGTACCGCTGGCACAACTGCTACGAAATCATATTATTAGTGTTAGTTGATTTAGCAGCGGTTTAAAACCGCTGCTGTTTGAAAAACCCTGAACTTGACTATAATTTTCCAATAGTTTACAACCGCTGCTAGTTAAGAACCATTGTGATTTTTGATCCACCGCTATCTGATATTCAGTATTTTTAAATTTATTTTCAGCCATTTTGTAACTGCTGATATTTCCTCGGCTAAATGGCCGCAAAAATATTGTATTTTGCACTGACAATCAACATTTTTTTTTTAATTTGAATGTATTAGGTATTATTTGTTTGTTTTGTTTTGATATTTTTGGAATTTTTCTTAATATTACAAATCTTAATTATTTTGTATCTGAAAAAATAAATTGATGGGTAAACGGCATTAGCAAAACTATAATGCAAATTCATATATTTATCCGAATATCATTAAACTACATTCCTTAATAAGGGTTGCATAGTCAACAATAAAAGAGTGTATATTTAAAAAAAATAATTTCCAATCCTAATATCTACTTTCACTTTGTCCCTCCAACGAATTCATCCATGCAGCAACGTCTGGTGGCAGCTCCCTACCTTGCTCTTGAATTGGACATCTCAGAGCACTCTTTATCACCTTCATCTTTATTTTTCCGGCTACTACTTCATCCTCAACTGCTTGCCTTTTAGTTTTTTTCGGTTCCCACCTCATCCTTCACTACCTACCTTTTTGTCTTTTTGGTTGCTACTTCATCCTCTATTGTCTTTCTTTTTAATTTATCGGCCGTCAGCTCTGCTTGTAGTTCAAGAAGCACCCTTTGGGTCTCCTCTCTTTGAGCTCTATTGCTCGACTGATGGGAATTCGTACCGAAGACTTGACTAGAAGTCGGTCTGATACCCATGCCACGCACTCTACCCAAGTGCTCCTTTCTGAGAACTTGAGCAAGCGAATCATTCTGAGACAACAGTATAGAGGATTCATCATCTTGCTCAATCTCTGCAATTCTTTCTTACATAGATAAGCAAACATAAACATTTATTAGATAGTTGCTAACTGCATAGAATTTCAATACACTTTTAAAAAATAAAACTTACGAGAAACAACTTAGCGATTATCAACACATTATTTACACCAATAGCCCGAGCTACATAATGGATATAGGAACCATTAGGTCATTTTTTCGTTAAGGTCCATAACTCTCCTCTACAAACTCTCCTCCCTTGTCATTCCGACTGTAACAATATAGTTTAAAAAGTGAATATTTAGACGAAGAGAAGGTTGGAAAAGTGAGTCAAACGTAAATTACCTCTTCTTCTCCAAGCCTTGCCAAGCTTTTCAATCTGCCAGTGTGAGTGTATAGCTGCTTCGATTAATTCACAGCATTTTTCCTACACTTTTTCTGTCATGTCATCAAAAGTAAAGGTTACTAGACACCATTTTCGACTAACTCAATGTAACATAAATACACTTTTTCTGACATGAAATAAAAATATATTACTTTTGTGTCTTCACTGTTGCGATAATCAAGGTACCATCTCCAGTGATTCGCAATAATTCCCAGTGGGCGGCCTTCAATATTTTGTTCAATAGTCAATTGTGAGTTGTAATGATCATGGTACAACCTGTTCCTAGTTTCTTTTCAAGCCCTCCCTAGCATTTTTAAAATTGTACGCTTGATAATTCCTCCACTATTTTCATCAAAATGGAGTATTTCCTACGTCAGTAAAATTAAATTGTTAGTAAGTGTCAAATTTAGATTCTCGAATTCTACAAAAATATAAGTTTTTACCTACATACATTCATTATAGATTTTGTCCTTGGAGCGAACCTTTTTGGAGTCTTTTTCGCAGATTGAAAATTTAGTGTAGTCAGATCCTAGCAATTCGAGAATGCTGCTCAGTATACCAGCTTCAACTCCAACTAATTGCAGAGTCTCGTCGAACTTGAGTACGATCTTTCTACCGTTAGGTGGCTTCATAGCTTCCGCTGTAATTTTGCCGTTTCTCTTATATGTACATAATCATGGTTGTAACTATATATATTTCCTATGTCTAACGCTTTCTTTTTTTGTTAGTAATTAATTATAAAAAACTTTCTATAATTTACTTCATTTATATAACTTAACAACAATTTTATTTTTTTATCTCACTCTCCTATCAATTCACTTATCATATTCTTATCAGCCTCACTTATTAATGGCATTAATTATAATATCGTATTTTTTACTATTAGATATTCTTGTAGTCAATACTTACTATTTTTTTATAATTTAATTTTTATATTTAAGAATACAATAAAAACTAATAATAATTATAAAAAATGGTAATGATAATTTGTATTAAATGAATTAATTGTAATTGATTTTCTGTTTTTGTTAAGACATTTATCATTGTTCAATAGAGAGATACAAAATCTGAAAGCTACCCTAATATTAATTCAATTATTTTCATTCAAAATTCACAACTCTAATACCATTGCAAGCACAATTAGAATAGGTCAAGGAATTTTACAAGAACTCATCTTTATTATTACAAATAGTATGGCATTTTAATTCGACCTTAATACCGTACTAACATTCAACTGATTTAATTTTTTTTGTGTGTTTTTATGTGCATTTATAATTATATTGTACTAACTAAGTTCATACACATAACATTCATACGTTTATATACATAACATCCATAATTACATACAACTAACATCTAAAAATTAAATTCATGTTTATTAGATATTACATCCATACAGATATCAATTTTTAGTTATTGCATAAATAACTATAAAGTTAACACAGATGTTTTTAAATTTTATCATGATTGAATTTAAAAAAATATTAAATTCTTAAATTAATTTATTCAATTGATAAATTTACTCATAACATCCATAAATTGATATACATAACATCTATAATTTCATGTTAATAACATCCATAATTTTGTACTCATAATATTCATAATTTCATACATCTTATTTAATATTCATATGTATGCTTATTTATTGATTTTAATATGATGAGTTAATAATTATTTTTTAAAATTTATTTTTTAATTTTTGTTTATATTTTATATTTTATTTTTTAATAGTCTATATGTAAAATATAAATTATATAATAGAAGTTGTTAAAAATTTTTAATTTAACTTCCATAATTTTTGCAGAGAATTATTGTATTTTAATGGATAATAATGTGATTGAGAGATATTAGAGATTTTATTTAGGAGAGAGTGAAATTGATTTTGGAAAGAACATTAATGACTCCTAGTATGCAGCAAAATGATAGGTAATAAGAAGAATAAATAATAAGGAGGTGTATCTCACTTGTTTATCAAAAAAATATAAATTTTTATGTGATATTTTTATATTATAATTATTTTTTGGCTATCTAACATTACTCGGTAATGCTTTGGTTATTATGACTCGCCTAAATTATTATTCACACAGTATTTACTTCAACACAAATATTTAAGCAGTCCAACAACAGTTTCAAATTTCAGACTCATTGTCCAGAAAAAGTTCAAGCACTATGACCCATTATCCCAAATTCCATAATACAGTTGCACATACACTGAGCCGCTGAGCCACCGTCGCAAGATTTGTACACTCAGGACATCCACTTAGAATTTTCAATGTACATGCTTTGGTTAAGGGGACATTCGTAAGTCCCTCAAATTAAAATGCTCTGCATAATCACATTATCATGTAAAAAATAATTGGCAAAATTTGACCTTTCAACATATTTTATTTAACATCAATCGGTCCAAAATTATTCTATACCAGTGTATCAGTTAAGTGCATCAGTACATGTGAAACTTTTTCAGGATCATATACTTTTACTTATAATCTTTTAACGTAAGTAATTTTATGACATTATTTTAAATCCGGCTCCATATGCCATAAGTGTGTATATGTAAAAAGAATTTAATTCTAATATACTTACATATACAATAAAAAAATTATACACCATTATTTAATTAGATTTTTATATTTAGATAATTTTTTAAATAATAAATTTAAAAATTAATTATTTTTATAATAAATTAGAATGTGAATGCTACAATTTGCGTACGTTATATATGAATTTACTTTTTTAATTATTATAGGTATATCAAAATTAAATTATTTTATATATACATTTAAATTTAAATATGAGTTTAAAGAAATATGAATTATCAGGTTACTTTCTAATATTTAATCTACAACTGGAGAAAAATATAGTGTAACGGTAGAAATTAAATGGAAAGATTCTGAAGTAGAAAAAAAAATATGGAATATTGGCGGTGACCACTCATGCAGATGATATATTAAATATTGTATTGCAATTATTAGAACTATATACGTTCCACTCGTTCCGATTACCCAATCACATGCATCACAGCATTAGTTTCCTTTTCCGCGTAAACAAACTATACTGCAGTTTTCTCCTCATTTCATATCTCACTGTTACCTCTTTCTTTTCTTTATTCTGTTTAGGATCTATATTATTATACGAAAAATATTAGATCATTAAAATTTATTATTTTTAATTATTAATATTTAAAAAATATAAAATAAAATATATTGTTATATTATTAAATTAAAAAATTAAATTAAAAACATTAAATTAATAATTAAATAATTATTAAAATAATAAATTTTAATAAATTTTAATATTTTATTAGATTATTTAATAAAGATAAATTCATGAAAAGTTTGTAGTTAAAAGAATAAAAGCTACTAATGATTTAACATATTATATTTGACTAAATTTTTAATATTGTTAGAAAATATTAAAATATATATTTGAATATCAAATATATTAATATTCTTTAACAAATATAATATATGTTAGTATTTAAAATGTAGTTATATTAACTATAAATCAAAATTAAATATTAATATAAAATATATATTAAAATTAAATTAAATAAAATATATATTATTTATATATAAATATATGTTGGCTTATTTAATATAATAACTATTTTGATATATATATATATATATATATATATAATTTTTTTAAATATTATTTGCAAACAAAAATATTTTCATGAGTAACAGCTCCTTATAAATTAAGCATATTTACATAGGATGATCGACTTGATGTGCAAGGAAGAATGGGTAAAACAATTCTTTTACATGTCTGTCTGCGTGCTATTATATGCTGCTTACACCGGATCAAACCTTACCCTAAAACTAACAAGAAGATATGTAGCTATTAAAATTTAAAACCCTGCAAAATTATTGCAAAACAGAAAAACGAAAAACGAAAAAGGCAGGGATGGACCCTGAGTCCCTCATATAGTCACATACACAGGCAATAATGGGGAAATCCACAGTACGCGGTAAACACAACCCAACTTTGGAGAAATGTCGTCGAAGGCGGCCGAAGCCCCAATCTGTTGACAATAGTAATCAAAATCATAAATATCAGGTATATAAAATAAAAAATATATATATAAAGAGTCAACTCTTTTATATTCAATTTTAGTTGATCTTTTTTTAAATGTCTCTATTTATATTTTCTTTTATTCATATTTATGAACCCATATTATTTATCCATTCCATAAAGCATACAAAAATTGGGTTAGTTCATCTCACCTCATTCCCTCAAATTGAATGGGTTGAAATGATTTTTTTTCCTGTAAAAAATATTATTTTTTTTAGAAATAGTGGAAAACAATAATTTTAAACTTAATTAAAATTTAAAAAATATAAAATATAAATTTCACAATCGACATTCTAAAGATTTACAAATTCAAAAAAAAGATACAAAAAAATTATATATTTAATAGGAAATTGAAAAAACAAAAACATTAGGTGTAGAGAAATAGGTGAACAAGTAGGAGAGAGTTACACTGGAGGTGAAACAGGAGCGTTGAGCTACTGAAGAGGAACCAAATGGCTAACACAGTCATTCAGGATACGAAGCAGTAGAATGTTAAGAAAGCAAAGGGGGAGAATAAAAGGCTAAGAAAAGATACTGCGAAAATACAAAATAACATGAAAATAGGAACGGAAATATGAATGAAAGATAGATGAGAATTATTTTACTAGATTTGTAAGAAAAATGTTTTTAGTAATCTAGGTCACTAGAAGAATTTTTTTTATTAGACTTTTAAAAAATTTGTCTTTAACAATTTAAATTAAAGGGATGAAAATTAAAAGACCTAACACTAAAAATTACCTTACACTAGATTTTTTAAATTTTTTTATGCAATAAGTAAAACAAATTACTCACTTTACTTGATTACACATAGAAAAATGTGCATACAACAACACAGAGTTGTTATTCCTCAAATGTGTTTAGATTGTTTTATAAAAAATGTTTAAATAGACACCTTAACAGATTAATTTAAAAGTGGTCTAAATTTTTCTAAATGTGACTTTAAAATTAACCCTATTAATTTAAATCAAATGTGATTTAAATTAAAAAATCTAAAAATTATGATAACTAATTTAATTCTGATTTAGTCTCATTGGATTAGATCAAATTTGATTTAAACTTAAAATTCCTAAAAATTACCACTAAGCAAATCAAAACCAAATCAAATCTTTGACAATTCTTAACAATAGAATAGACTGAAATAAAGACTACATAATTTCGAAATTAATAATAGATTTATGACTTCCACTGAACTTGAAAAATACTATTGGGCTTCTTGCTGTTCTTACTTAGCGCAATGGGTCTTGTCCTTTCTTCCTTTGTCAACAATTGATGTATTTTCTCATGTATGAGCGGTGCCAAATTTTCAAAATTTTTCTTGAATTTTTTTGTACGTGCTCTAGTGATGGGACCTTCCAGAAGTGTAAAATCTTTATTCTGCCTTTTTGTCTTAGAATGTCCAGATTATCCTTCCAAGCATGTATCATTCCCTTCTTACTCAAAAAGATTCATCCTCGAATCTATATCCATATCAAAAGGAGAGAAATTAGAAACATTAAAAGTAGTTGAGACATTATATTCACCTGGCAGTTCAATCTTGTAAGCTTTTTCATTAATCTTCTCAAGTACTTAGAATAGGCCATCTCCTCTAGCATGAAGTTTATACTTCCTTTGAGTAGAAAACCTCTCCTTCCTTAAATGAACCCAAACCCAATCTCTTGGTTTGAAGACTATATGCTTTCAATCCTTATTTACTCTTTCAGTTATGGCCTTGTTCTTCCTTTCAGTCAGGTCACAAGCCTTGTTGAGCACTCTATAGTCAAACACATCTTCCATGATCTATCCTTCTTGAAAACTAAAAGCACTAGAACAACACAAGGACTCATGCTTTCTCTCCAAAACCTTTAGCTAAGAGCTCCTCTACTTGTCTTTGCAACTCCTTTGTTTCTTAAGGATTGGTCCGATAAGCTAGCCAATTTGGAATGCTCACTCTAGGGACAAGGTGAATTTGATGTTCAATGCCTCTTAATGAAGGTAAACCATCTCATCTGCAAAGACATCTCCAAATTTCTGCAAAAGTAAATTAAAGACAATAGGTAGTTGATGAATTCATATTTGACGATGTATTTTGGTTTGATTTGAATAGATTTCATCACATAAACTCACACTTATTCACTAAAATGGCATGCTTCTGTGTTTTCTCTCTAGATTGTGCCTAAATGTGAAAACATATTCTTTTGTACTTATTTTGACTAATTTTATTCTATTTACCTTCCATTCGATACTTTGATGTTATTTGTGAGTGATTTTAGATGAATAAGGTAGGGATGGCTTGGTGGGAATGGAAGAGGAGCATGCAATTGGGAGAAAGCATGAAGAAAACAAAGGAGGAGAGCTCAGCCATGCGTGCGTGCTGATGCTGATTTTATAATCCACAAACTAACCGGCAAGTGCACCAGGTCGTACCAAGTAATACCTCAGGTAAGTGATGGTCGATCCCACGAGGATTGATGGATTAAGCAACAATGGTTGGTTAAACCACTTAGTTAGGCAAACAGAAAATAGTGTTTGGAAGTTCAAAGGCATTAAAAAGTAATTAGAAATTTCAGAAAGCAAGCAGTAAATGAGCTGTGAAATATATATGGGGAAACAGTTAAGGCTTCAGAGTTATCTATTTTTCCAGATTACTTTTCTTACTAACTATTTTAATTATGTAGGATTTAATTTATGGCAAACTATATGTGACTATACCCTAATTCCTTAGACCTTTCTAGTCTCCTCTAAAATTCATTAACTGCCAATTCCTTGGTCAATTAATTCCAATTAGAAGCTGCATGATCAAATTCCAGTTTACATGCCACAAAAACTCTAATTACCCAAAAATAAAAGGATTATATGTCACGTATCCCGTTAAATCTAGATAATTAAAATGTAGGAGAATATGTTTTCAAGCTGTTGTTTAAGTAAAGAGCTTTTCCAGGTTTTACAAGAACTCAAATAGAAAAAGGGTCATACTTCCGTTCCACCAAAATTCATAAGATAAAGAGCGAAAACAATTCTTAAATTATAAATCCATGCATAAATTAAAATAGAAAAAGCAATAAAATCAATCCATACAAATAGACAGAGTTCCTAACCTTAACAGTGGATGTTTAGTTGCTCATGGTTCAGAGAATAATAAGGATTGTAAATTGGAATGGAATAATATTGTGTTGGAACCACCCTGTTGGAATCCCTTTTATATCTAATCCTAATAATTTAAAATCTATTATCTAAAAATAAAATCATATCTTTTCCTAAAAATAATATTTGAATTTAAATTTGAATTAATTAACAAGTCTTCAGTTGATGGGTGGGGACCACTTGTTTTGTCCATTCTGCAGCTTCTAATGTGTTTTTTGGGCTGGAAACTGGGTCAAAATAGCCCAGAAATCGCCCCCAGCATTTTTCTGCATGTGGTGCATGTCACGCGTACGCGTCAGTCACGCGTACGCGTCGATGGTCTTTTTCGCGAGTCATGTGGACGCGTCGGTCACGTGCACGCGTCGCTGAGCAAATCTTCAGATCACGCGTACGCGTCGCTCCTTGCTGCCATCTCCTTTGGTTTTTGTGCTGCAGAAACTCCATCAAATCCATCCGAATGCTACATAAAATAAACAAAATTGCAAAAGACTCAAAGTAGCATCCATATTGGCTAAAAGATAATTAATTCTTTATTAAACTCAACAAATTAGATGCAATTTCACAAAGAAAAGATAGGAAAGATGCTCACGCATCACAACACCAAACTTGAACTGTTGCTTGTCCTCAAGCAACCAAAATTAATATAAGATTAGGATGTGAATTTGCATGAGAATGAGAGTTCGATTAAGCTCATGTCTCTTCTTATAGTAGGGTTTACAACTGCAATCCTGAAATAGTTTTGGCATCTCACTTTATCCTTTGAAGTTCAGAATGATTGGCATCCATAGGAACTCAGAATTCAGATAGTGTTATTAATTCTCCTAGTTCAGTATGTTGATTCTTGAACACAGCTACTTTATGAGTCTTGGCCGTGACCCTAAGCATTTTGTTTTCCAGTATTACCACCGGATACATAAATGCCACAGACACATAACTGGGTGAACCTTTTTAGATTGTGACTCAGCTTTGCTAGAGTCCCCAGTTAGAGGTGCCCAGAGTTCTTAAGCACACTCGTTTTTCTTTGGACCACGACTTTAACCGCTCAGTCTCAAGCTTTTCACTTGACACCTTCACGCCACAAGCACATGGTTAAGGACAACTTGATTTAGCCGCTTAGGCCAGGATTTTATTCCTTTAGGCCCTCCTATCCATTAATGCTCAAAGCCTTGGATCATTTTTACCCTTTGCCTTTTAGTTTAAAGGGTTATTGGCTTTTTCTGCTTGCTTTTTTTTTTCCGCAAGCTTCGTGTTTTTCACTGCTTTTTCTTGCTTCAAGAATCATTTTTTTTATTTTTAAGATTATCAATAACATTTTTATTTTTTCATCATTCTTTCAAGAGCCAACCATTTTAACATTCATAAACTTCACTATAAAAAATATGCACTGTTCAAGCATTCATTCAGAAAACAAAAAGTATTGCCACCACATCTAAGTAAATAAGACTACTCTTAAAATTAACTCAATTTCTCATGCAATACATCACTTCTGTATTTTTGATTTGAATTCAAACTTAGTGAGTAATACATGAGACATCTTTTAAGGCAATTAAGAGAAAACTAAACTAGACATATGATTCTAACTAATAAAGGATCATGCAACAAACAAAGCAAAAATAGCAGAAAACCGGAACATAATATAGAAAAAGAGGGGAGGAATAAAAAATGAAAGGAACTCAACCACCTTAGTTATCCTAGTGGTCGTTTTATTCTTCAGGTTGTGCTCCTCAGTGAAGATGATTCGCCTCCCTTTTGGTGCCATAGGAATAAACAGAAAACCCATAAGCGAAGCGTCAACACCAAACTTAAAGGTTTACTTGTCCTCAAGCAAGGAAGAACTGAAAATAGAAATAGATAAATATTATGATGAAAGAAAAAGAAAAGGATAAAAGAACAAGAGAGAACCAGGATTAGGAGAGGGAGAAAGAAAATTAAGACTGGGCAGTGAACTAGTGTAGTTGTGCGGCACAGGCGATGCGTACGCGTACAGCACGCGTACGCG
Source organism: Arachis ipaensis (assembly GCF_059453495.1). NCBI lineage: Eukaryota > Viridiplantae > Streptophyta > Magnoliopsida > Fabales > Fabaceae > Arachis > Arachis ipaensis. The sequence goes on along the minus strand of NC_142441.1, from coordinate 42,458,706 downwards.
TGGGTCGCGAAATTTACTTAATGATGCGTGAGCGTCAGGCACGTGTCCGCGTGCCCTTGGTTTTGTGCGATTCCCGCGAAACCAACCGTGCACACGCACAAATCTCTGTTCGCGTGGCTTGGGAACCAACATTTTCAATCGACGCATGCGCGTCAAGCATGCACATGCGTGGTTGGTCATTTGTGCAATTGACGCGCACGCGTCAGGGACGTGTTCACGTGAACTAATTTTTGTGCTTCTAGCACACTTCCAGCCCCAAACCAGCACAACTCTCTGCCCAATCACATATTTACGCCATTTTTCCAAGTCACGCATACGCGTCACTGACGCACACGCGTGGAAGGCGAAAAGTGCAAACGACGCGCACGCGTGGGTTACGCGTACGTGTGATGTGGCTTGTGCTTCCAGCATGCTTCCAGCGCTACTCCTGCTCAACTTTCTGTCAAATTTTATTTTTCACGCACATGCGTATGACGCGTACGCGTGAGCGACGCTTGCGCGTCATGTGCTCCTCGTTTTCTTATTTTTTTATTTTTTTATATATCCGGTTCCTGTTCTAAAATAGCTGCATGATCAGAAAATTAGTAAGAACTCAATAAAAATCAAATAAGGAAGAAAACTACTACTACGAAGAAAAAGCTAAGGATACAAAATTATGGGGTTGCCTCCCGACAAGCGCTTCTTTAACGTCACTAGCTTGACGGTCAGTTCTGCTAGTTCAAAAAATGAGTGGACCTCTGGCGATCAATCTCGCCTCCAAGATAGTGCTTCAGCCTCTGACCATTCACTGTAAATTTCCTGTTAGAATTCTCTTCCTATATTTCCACATGACCATATGGTGAAGCTCTGGTAACCACAAACAGTCCTGACCACTGGGATTTCAGCTTCCCGGGAAAGAATTTGAGCCTTGAATTATATAAAAGCACTTTCTGTCCTGGCTCAAAGACTCTGATGGCAATCTTCTTGTCATGCAGTAGCTTGGTTCTCTCCTTATAGAGCTTGGCATTCTCATAAGCTGAATATCTGAATTCATCAAGCTCGTTCAACTGAAGCATTCGCTTAATTCCTGCAGCTTCTAAATCAAGATTCAGGTACCTGATTGCCCAGTAAGCCTTGTGCTCCAGCTCAACTGGCAAGTGACAGGCTTTACCATAGACCAACTGATAAGGGGACATGCCAATTGGAGTCTTGTACGCTGTCCGGTATGCCCAGAGAGCATCATCAAGATTCCTAGACCAGTTCTTTCTTGAAACACTGACGGTCTTCTCTAGAATCCTCTTAAGTTCCCTGTTGGAAACTTCAACCTGTCCACTTGTCTAAGGGTGATAGGGGGTTGCCACTTTATGACGGACTCCATATCTCTGCAGAAGAGAGTCCAACTGTCTGTTACAGAAGTGACTTCCTCCATCACTGATGAGTGTCCTTGGGACACCAAACCGGCTAAAGATATATCTCTGAAGAAAGCTCATTACCACCTTGTCATCATTGATGGGTAGGGCCACAGCTTCCACCCACTTGGACACATAATCAACTACCACTAGAATATAGTTGTTTGAATGTGAGGGTGAAAAAGGTCCCATGAAATCAATACCCCATACATCAAACAACTCAACCTCAAGAATCCCCTGCTATGGCATTTCATGGTTGGCAGGGAGATTCTTGGCTTTTGCACATCTGTCACAATGCTTTACGAATTCTCTTAAATCTCTGAAGAGAGTAGGCCAGTAGAACCCTGAAGAACGAATGATTGATGGTTTAGAATTCAGAATAAATTCGGGTTGCAAGTATAGTTTCTAAACCAAGTAATCATCCTTTCTTACAAACGTTTTGGTTGTCACAAGTAACAAACCCAATAAAATTTATAAACCGAAGTATTCAAACCTCGGATCATCTTCTCAAGGAATTGCAGGGAGGTATTCTTATTATTAGTTATGGAAAACAGTGTTTTTGGGTTTTGAAAGGTTTGAACAAGGAAAATAAGTTGCAGGAATTAATAAATTAATATCTAATAAAACTCTTGGCAAGGTATGAAAATTTGGAAGTCCTATCCTAGTTATCCTTATGAGAATTGAGTTTAATCCCACTTAGTTAACCTTTACGAAAGCAAGGGAAAGTCAAGTGGACTAATTAGTTAGATCCCCAAGTCCTAGCCAACTCCTAAGGAAAGACTAGAGTTAGTGGAATTCAATTCAATTAGCAAAAATAACAATTAAAAATCACGATAAGTTTGATAACTCAAGAGCCTCCAGTTAATCAATTAAAGCCAAGAATATAAAAAGCTAAATAAGAATCATAAATCTGAAATACCTCAATTTATATCAAATAAAGAAAATCCTAACATGAATGGTTCATAAGCCAATTGGGCAACATAAGTCAAATACAAATAAAAGCATTAGAGTATATAAAAGTAAAAAAGAAATATAAATTAAAAGAACATTGAACCTGAGAGGAAGTTGAAATAATAAGAAATCCTAATTCCTTTAAGATGAATCCTAATCCTAAATCCTAAATCCTAAGAGAGAGGAGAGAACCTCTCTCTCTAAAAACTACATCTAAATTATGAAAAGTGAATTATGAAAGCGTGTTCATGAATGAATGGATTCTCCCACTTTATAGCCTCTAATCTGTGTTTTCTGGGCCGCAAACTGGGTCAAAAATAGCCCAGAAATCACTGGAGAAGAAATCTGCCACGCTGATTTTCGTCACTGCGATGCGTCCATGTGAAGCACGTGTTCACGTCGCTTAGAGTCAGGGCAACTATAGCATATTATATATCAAATAAAATCCCCGAACGTTAGCTTTCCAACGCAACTGAAACCGCATCATTTGTACCTCTGTAGCTCAAGTTATGACTGTTTTAGTGCAAGAGGGTCAGGCTGACAGCTTTGCAGTTCCTTCAACTTCTTGTATTCCTCCCACTTTTGCATGTTTCCTTTCCATCCTCTAAGCCATTCCTGCCTTGTAATCCCTGAAATCACTTAACACACATATCACGGCATCTAATGGTAATAATAGAGGATTAATATTAGCAAATATAAGGCCAAAGAAGCATGTTTTCAATCATAGCTCAAATTCAGGAAGGAAACTGTAAACTCATGCAAATCATATGAATAAGTGTATGAAAGATTGATAAAATCCACTCAATTGAGCACAAGATAAACCATAAAATAGTGGTTTATCAAATCCGCTCTGAAGGACCTTTGTAGCTGTCCTTTCACCACCAAAGTGGCCTCCATAATCAGAACCATGACAGTGCCAAAGAATCTTCTGTGTTTCTTTATCTGGGACACATCTTCGGATGATGCCATCTGAACACCTTTTAAAGAGGTATGGTTCCTCCCAAATGTAGTACTTGGCATCAGTCAATAACTTCTTTACTTGTTGCCTACTGTACTCCCTTGGGATAAAATTCATGGCCTATAATTTGCAATGTCTGCAAACCATGGAGCCTACTGAATGAGGAACAATTGCTCATCCGGAAACGTCTCAGTCACAGCTGTGGGTGGTTGTACTCCTGCTTCAGGCTCAATTCTGGAGAGATGGTCAGCTACTTGATTTTCTGACCCTTTCCTGTCTTTTATCTCAATATCAAACTCCTGAAGGAGCAACACCCATCTGATTAATCTTGGTTTAGAATCCTGTTTGGTTGGAAGGTACTTCAAAGCAGCATGGTCAGTATAAACAATAACCTTAGAACCAAGTAAATAGGACCTAAACTTATCAACAACATACACAATAGCTAATAATTCCTTTTCTGTAGTTGTGTAATTCTTTTGAGCATCATTTAACACACGACTAGTATAATAAATGACATGTACAAGCTTACCATGCCTCTATCCTAAAACAGCTCCTATAGCAAAATCACTAGCATCACACATTAATTCAAATGGTAAATCCCAGTCAGGGGGAGCTATAATGGGAGCAGAGGTCAGGTTTGCTTTCAGAGTTTCAAAAGCATGTAGACAATTAGAATCAAAGATAAAAGGAACATCAACAACCAATAGGTTGCTTAAAGGTTTAGCAATTTTAGAAAAATCCTTTATAAATCTTCTATAAAATCCTGCATGCCCCAAGAAACTCCTGACTACCTTAACATTAGTTGGTGGTGGTAATTTTTCAATTACCTCCACCTTTGCTCTATCAACTTCAATTCCTTTACTTGAAATCCGGTGTCCAAGAACAATACATTTTGTAACCATAAAATGGCATTTTTCCCAATTTAAAACAAGGCTTGATTCTTGACACCGTTTCAGAACAAGAGATAAATGCTTAAGGCAGGATTCAAAAGAATTACCAAAGACAGAAAAGTCATCCATAAATACCTCAATAAACTTTTCAACCATATCAGAAAAAATTGAAAGCATACACCTCTGAAAAGTTGCTGGAGCATTGCAAAGTCCAAAAGGCATTCTTCTGTAGGCAAATACTCCAAAGGGGCATGTGAATGCTGTCTTTTCTTGATCTTGAGAGTCCACTGCAATTTGGTTATATCCAGAATAGCCATCTAGAAAGCAATAAAATGCATGACCAGCTAACTTCTCAAGCATCTGATCAATGAAAGCCAGGGGGAAGTGATCCTTCCTTGTAGCAGTGTTGAGCCTCCTGTAGTCTATACACATTCTCCATCCTATGATTGTTCTTGTAGGAATAAGCTCATTCTCTTCATTCTTGATCACTGTCATCCCTCCTTTCTTGGGAACTACCTGCACAGGACTTACCCAAGGACTGTCAGAAATAGGGTAAATAATATCTACTTCCCATAGTTTCATTACCCTTTTTTAGACTACCTCTTTCATAGTTGGACTGAGTCTCCTTTGTGGTTTCACAACTGGTTTAGCATCATCTTCAAGAAGGATCTTGTGCATACACTTGGTTGGACTAATCCCCTTCAAGTCACTAATGGTCCATCCAAGAGCTGTTTTATGGCTCCTGAGCACTGAAATAAGCGCCTCTTCTTCTTCAGGCTTCAGAGAAGAGCTAATAATCACTGGATATGAATCATTTCCACCCAAGAACACATATTTTAGAGAAGGAGGCAAATATTTGAGCTCAAGCTTGGGGACTTCCTCCTCCTTTATTGGCGTGTTCATCAGCTCCTTTTGGGGTGGTGAATCATCAACTTCAACTAATTCATACTCAGGAATAGGATCCAGAACATCATCAAGTACATCAGTTTCCAATACTTCTTGAACAAGTGGTTCAATAACATCTATTTTTATACACCCCTTAGAATCATTAGGGTGCTTGAGGGCTTCAAAAACATTTAGAACCACCTGTTCTTCATTGACCCTCAGGGTTAATTAACCCTTTTGCACATCAATCAAAGCTCTACCTGTAGCTAAAAAGGGTCTACCAAGTATAATAGAAGGTTTTACCTCCTCTTCCATGTCTAATATAACAAAATCAACAGGGAAAATAAATGGTCCTACTTTAACAAGTAAATCCTCAACTACACCTACAGGTAATTTAATAAAAAGATGCGTTGAAGAGAAATATGAGTGGGTTTTACCTCCTCAATTTGAAGCTTTTTCATCACTGAAAGTGGCATTAGATTGATGCTAGCTCCAAGATCACATAAAGCTCTTTGAATGCCGACATCTCCAATGGTGCAAAGAATGACAAAACTCCCTGGGTCTGGCATCTTCTCAGGAAGGGTGTGTTGAATAATGGCACTACATTCCTTGGTTAACACCACTGTCTCTTGTTCCTTCCAATTCCTCTTGTGGGTCAACAATTCTTTCATAAATTTAGCATAGAGAGGCATTTGCTCCAGAGCCTCTGCAAAAGGAATGTTGATCTGTAGCTTCTTGAAGACATCTAAAAAATTAGAGAATTGCTTTTCTTTGGACGCCTTCTGAAGCCTCTGAGGATATGGCATTTTTGGCTTGTATTCAGGAGCCTTTGGCAAGGTGGGATAAGTGTCAAGAGAGTCAGGAAACGGGTTGTCTGCACATTTAGGAGGGGCGTGCTCTACATCTCCCTTTTTCTTCTCTGGAGCTTCCTTTTCAACTAGCTTTTCATTGGCCTTGGTCTCAGGGCCAGCTACTTTACCACTTCTCAACTGAATAGCCTTGCAATCTTTTCTTGGGTTCACCACTGTATCACTTGGAAATGTACTTGTAGACCTCTCAGGTATTTTCTTGCTTAGTTGGCCCATCTGCACTTCCAAGTTTCTAATGGAGGCTCTGGTTTCCTGCATAAAACTCCTCATCATCTCCCAATTAGAATCTTCTTGGGGCTTCGAGTTTTCCTGCTGAAGTGGTTGTTGTTGCTGAGACTAAAATTGGCGGTTATTGTAATTGTTCTGTTGAAAGCCGCCCTGGGAATTATTGTTGAAGTTCTAAGGTCTTTGAGATTGGTCTCTCCACCCAAAATTTGGGTGATTTCTCCACCCCTGATTGTATGTCTTGGAATATGGATCATTGTTGGGATTCCTAGGACCACTCCCCATATAATTTACCTGTTCAGAAGAGGGTTGAGCATAATCGTAATTATCATTTTGTACAAAGTTACCTGCCATGTCATTTGAGGCCTCTTGAGGTGGGTTTTGTGTGTTGATAGCTGAGACTTGCATGCCACCCGACTGTTGAGTAAGTAGATTTATTTGCTGAGACATAAGCTTGTTCTGAGCAAGAAGAGCATTAACAGCTTCTACTTCCAACACGCTTCTCTTCTGAGGGGTCTCAGAGTTCACCGGATTCCTGTTAGATGAGTATAAATATTGGTTGCTTGCAACCAATTCAATCAGATCAAAAGTCTCCTCTGGTGTCTTCTTCTTGTGTAGTGAACCGCCTGCAAAAGTGTCTAGGCTCATCTTGGACATCTCACCCAAACCTTCATAAAAGATATCTAGTTGAGTCCATTTGGAGAACATGTCCGGAGGGCATTGCCTAGTTAGTAGCTTGTATCTCTCCCAATCTTCATAACGAGTTTCACCCTCCTTCTGCCTGAAAGTCTGAACCTTCAACCTAAGCTTAGTCAGCTTCTTTGGTGGGAAAAATTTAGTGAGAAATTTTGTAACAACCTTTTCCCAAGTATTCAGACTCTCCTTTGGTTGGGAATCTAGCCATAGCTTTGCTTTATCCCTCAGAGCAAAAGGGAAGAGCATGAGTCTGTACACCTCTGGGTTCACTCGATTTGTCTTCACTGTATCATAAATCTGCAAAAAATCAGATATAAACTGATTTGGATCTTCATGAGGAAGCCCATGATACTGGCATTTTTGTTGCACCAAGGTGACCAATTGTGGTTTCAACTCAAAGTTGTTTGCAGCTATAGGGGGTACCACAATACTTTTTCCATAAAGATCTACAGTAGGGGGAGAATAAGAGCCAAGCACTCTCCTTTGTTGATCATCCCCATTCGGATTTATCACATTGGCATTAACAGCATTATTGTGATCCATAGTGGATTCTGCAGCCTTGCAAAGTCTTGCTTGTTGTAAATGTTGCCTGAAAGTTTTTTCTGGTTCAGGATCAAAGTCTAAGAGATGTTCCTTGTCTCTGTTCCTGCACATAAACAAACAGAAGATAAGAAAAGATGGGATTCTCTATGTCAGAGTATAGAGAAGTCCCAGTGAGGTATCTTGTGTAAAATAATAAAATAAAAATACTAAATAAAATAAATAATTAAATTTCAAAAATAATAGCTAAAATTAAACAGAAATTTTTGAAAATTAACAGAAAAAATAAACAAGAAAATTAAAATAAAATTAACTTGGTGAAACTCGTACGCTTACACACATCTTCAGATCACGCGTATGCGTCGCTCCTCGCTGCCATCTCCTTTGGTTTTTGTGCTGCAGAAACTCCATCAAATCCATCCGAATGCTACCTAAAATAAACAAAATTGCAAAAGACTCAAAGTAGCATCCATATTGGCTAAAAGATAATTAATTCTATATTAAACTCAACAAATTAGAAGCAATTTCACAAAGAAAAGATAGGAAAGATGCTCACACATCACGTGCGCAAAAGGATGCGTGCGTACACACAAAAAGAAAATTAGCATGCGTGCGTGTGCACAACCACCTGTGCGTACACACAGGAACCCAAGCAGAGTAAATCCAGAGCATCGCGAAGTGTGCGTGCGCAACACCATCTGTGCGTACGCACAAGTGCAAATTCAGCGACCTGTGTGCACGCACACATCTGTGCGTCCGCACAAGTACAGTGCGTGCCTTCATTAAAAATGCACGTGCACTCGCGTTTTGGGGCTCTTTTTGGCCCATTTCTGAAGGCTTGAGGCTGAAATCAAGAGCTATATGAAGGGGGCAACATCTTATATGAAGGCATTAGTTAGGAGGAGCTCACTTAGATAGTTTGAGAGAGTAATTAGGAGTAGGAGTAGGAGTAGTGTAGCATTGCTCTCTTAGAGTTTCATTTCCATTTCCATTGTAGCATTTTATAGCAAGCTTTGATCTTTGATTTTGTTTCTTTAATTGTAAGTACTCTCAATTTCACCTTTAATTATAGCACTTTTACTTTCATTTGCTTTGGTTCAAGTTACTTGTTTATAATTGCAATTTTTTGTGTTACTTGAAGTTTTGATTGATGAATTTAATGTTTCATGCTTTCTTTATGTCTGATTGCTTGTCTATATTTGGTTTTGTTGATAATTGGTTATAGTTTTCCATTTTACTTTGCAATTTTCCTTTTATGCACACAAGGTGTTTGTGAAAATGCCAACTCTAGATTTTGAGTAGATTTTCCCTCCTTGGCTTGTGATTTGAGTTCCTAGGATACTAGAGTCATAATGTCCGACATTTAGTGGTAATTCTTGGGTAGTTAGTCGACTCTTGTTTCCATTGACGCTAGCCTTTTATCAACTAGTTTGGTAAGTTGGTTAGGACTTATGGATTAAGGTCAATTATGCTTGCTTGACTTACTCCTTGATAGTTGGGGTTAACTAGGTGAAATTGACTCATCATAATTATCATAGTTGTGGTTATGATGATGATAGGATTCCTTGGATTCTCATTCCCAAGTCAAGGTTCTTTATTGCATTTGTAGCACTTTCACTAGTTTTGACCTCATCTTCTCTTTAATTACATCAATTACAATTTTGTTCATTCCTTAGTTCTTTAATTGCTTAGTTCCTTTAATCTTTTGTTCTTTGATTGCACAAATCCCTTTTTGTCCTCTCAACAACCGAAAGCGTAACATCTCATTTGCATCCTAGGGAAGAATGACTCGGGAGTCTAAATACTCTCGGTTTTATATTTAGTTTGAATTGTGATAATATTTGATTGATGATCAATTGTTGGGTTTGGACTATACTTGCAACGTCAATCCTATTTTTTTGTGTGAAAAATCCAAACTTATGAAATCTATCATCGTCAAATTTTGGCGCCGTTGCCGGGGAGCTAGCGTCATGAGTGCTATATTTTGGTTGTTGTAAATATGTGAATAGTGTGAATAGATACTTTTTGGGTTATTTGCTTGTTTTTGCTATTAATTAGGATTTTGTTTCTTTTGTTAATTGATATCTTTAGTTGTTATTTTCTATTTCTTCTATGAGTTATCACCCTCTTAGTTTGGAGTTTGGTTGTGATCATTTTGTAGGGATTGATAACCTCAATTTTGGATTGCATCATGGGATTAGAACATCTATTTTAGGAGGAGCAACCTCCTCTACACTACAATGAGCCAAACCCTTGCCAATATGCATACCCAAACCAAGGATATGGTGGATTTCACTTAGATTATGCACCTCCACCACCATATGCCTATAATCCCTACCCTCAACACAATCCTCAATGACCACATTTTGAAACACCACACCACTACCAACAACCACATCCTTACACACCACCTCAAAACACTTTCCAACATGAGTCACCTCCCACACATACAAACTTTCTCCCAATTTATGAACCTTATTCTTCACCCCAATATGAAGCTTTCCCACCCTTAGCCCAAGACCATCAAGACCTTCAAGCTTTTCTCCAAGAGCAAGAGGGATTCCGAAGGACTTGATGACCAGAATTCACACCCCATTCAAAATTGGTGAATTAGTCCTTTTGGCAAGCGCACCAAAATTATCGTCAAGTAATAACCCACAGAGGAGTGGGATCGTATCCACAGAGATTGGCAAATCCGAGCAGTTTTAATTAATTGATGAATTAGTTAAGCGGATCAATAGGATTGTAGAGTGCAGAATTGTAAATGACATAAATGTAAATGACTAGAATATAAAGAAAAGCAATAAAGTGCAGAAATATAAATGGCAGAAAGTAAAGAGAAGAATCATAAATGACTTGAATGTAAATGAGAATGGGAAATTGCTGAATGTAAAAATAAGCAGTAAAAGAAATGGATATATAAGAATGGGGAAATTCATTGAGATTGGGAGATGTTGTCTCTTTAGATTGAATCTAGCTTATATCCCCTACAATCATGCAACTCATTGACCTCTTGGCAATCATGATTGATTGAGCCCCAATCCCTTGGTGACTCAATCTCTCAGATCTTGATCAATAGCCAATTCCTTGGTCTAATTGCTCATGAAAAGAGATATGCTTGGTCCCTGATTATACCACACACCATTATAGGTCCAAATAGAGGGAGGATTATATGTCACATATCCAAACACCAAAACCCAGATTCTATTCTAGTGTGAGAAGGGATTTCAAGCATGGTTTCATGTTTCCTTTCCCAAGGTTCCCATGAAACCCAATTGCATTCAATCTCTTTCCCAAGATAATTGAATACTAAGCATTAAGAACGAAATTTCTTCTAGCAAATCAAAGAGAATATGAAGAGAAGAAGAATTTCACTATCATCAATCCATCAAGTACAACAAAGCTCCCTCTCTCAATGAGAGGGAAGTTAGCTACTCATAGCTCAAAAAGCACTCAAAAGTGAAGTGTAAAAGTGGATCTAAAACTGACTGCTTAACCCCCTTCTTCAGTACTCCTTGGGGTATTTATACTACTCCTAGTAAAATAAAATAATTACAAAAGTGAAAAACGAAAATTACATTTTGGAGGGAAAAGAAAACACTCAATAAGCATGACTTCTCAGCTGGCGTGTGGCTGGCACTTTTCTGGCATGTCACGTGCCCTTCATTTCCAGCTTGGCGTGCCATGCCTACTCCTTCAAGTGGCACGCTTGTCCCTCTCTCAACCTTGGCGTGCCACGCCTTCGAACTCAAGTGGCACGCCCCTTGCCTTTCTCACTTCTCTTTGCCTCTGGAAACTTGTACTGGCATGCCACGTCCAAGGTCTGGCGTGCCACGCCCGTGCTTTATGCTTGGCTAGGCTTCTCTGGAAAGTTGAACTAGCATGGCACGCCCAGGGTCTGGCGTGCCACACCACTTTTGTGAGTGAGTGGTTCCTCTGTTTGGCGTGCCACGCCACGAGCTCAAGTGGCACGCCCCAATGCTTCTCTCTGAATGACACTGGCGTGCCACGCCTGGTTGCTCAAGTGGCACGCCTAAGTGAAGAATGGTGAGTGGCGTGCCACGCCTTTGATACCAAGTGGCACGCCCCATGTAATTAGCCTCCTTCATCCTCTCTGGAAACTTATACCAGCGTGCCACGCCTAAAGGCTGGCGTGCCACGCCCATGATCTTGTCTTGGTTCCAGTAGTTGGTGTGCCACACCTCAATCTTCAAGTGGCACGCCATAGTGAAATGCTAAGGTTGGCGTGCCACGCCTTCGATACCAAGTGGCACGCCCAGTCCTTGCTTTTGGTCCTTTGTGCATTGGCGTGCCACACCTAGTTGCTCAAGTGGCACGCCCAGTCTTCAATTGCCTTCAGCCCCTTCTCTGGATTGTTGTACCAGCGTGCCACGCCATGCTGCTCAAGTGGCACGCTCATGGATTTGTGAACTCTTCAAGCTTGGTGTTCCACGCCTGGGTTCTCAAGTGGCACGCCCAAGTGACTTTTTGGGGCTGGCATGCCATGCCTTCGACACCAAGTGGCACGCCATAGTGAATGTTCTTCTTGGAATGGTGAATTGGCGTGCCACGCCCCTTTGCTCAAGTGGCACGCCCATAGTAATTGATGGGCCAGGCGTGCCACGCCCAGCTTGGCGTGCCACACCCCTTTTGTGTCCTCCATTGTAGCTCTCTGGAATTTTGTATTAGCGTGCCACGCCCAGTCTCTGGCGTGCCACGCCCATATACATGCTTGGACTTCTTCTCTGGACTTTAGTACTGGCGTGCCACGCCCAGCTCCTGGTGTGCCACGCCGGTGCATTTTTGTGGCGTTTGCTTCAAGTGGCATGCCAGTTTCACATGCCTAGCTTCTTGTTTGTCTTCTACCCAATTTTTGATGATTTTCTCACCTGAAATTCAGCACAACTCATCTCAAAGTAGTGTACCATAATAATCATCAAATAATGCATGAATTGTACTGATCAAATGAGATTTATGCTCTTTTATGGTCTTCTTTATGCAAGAAAGAAGGGTAGATGATGCAAGTCATCAGGACACAAGGGTAATTCATGGCAACCATAGCCGAATCGGTGAACCGCTTAGTTCTACTTCGCTCGTCCAATCAAGGCACTCCTCTTGAAGAATGTGAAGAATCCACTAAAGCTTGTGGTGAAGAAGAGAGCATGGAGCCACAAAGGAAAGAAGAAGAGTTAGAGCTTGAAGTGCAACAAGAGGAAGAAAGTGAAGTATTTCAACCGGAGGGGAGAAAAGAGGAGTTGAGGGAGATTGATCAAGATGAGAATTCTATCATTCATGATTTTTTGTCCTCCTTGGTCAATTCCCTTAATGATCCTAATGAGCCTCTTCCCATTGAGTCTGAGAGAGACATGGAGGTAGACTTCTCACAACCTCCTTGTTATGACTTGAGTGATGGAGAAGCGGAAGTTGGTGAGGAAGAAATTTCGGTCCAAGAACATATTGAGTGGGTGGCAATTTCACCTATGAGCTTCATTGGCCTCCATCATTATGCTATCTTAGAGACGGACTACCAACTCAAGGTCCTTCTTGGGTTGGTACATGGTCGAGAAAGAGGTATTGGTTGCCAAAAGAATGCAAGGCTCTTCAAGAAATCCAATTTAAGCTTTGGGATTCAAGCATGGTGTGAAGCACAATTGGGTAATTTCCAGAGAATGTTAGGTTGCTACAAGGGTCATTTGAATGCTTGTCCATCCGGCTTGGAGCATAGAAATCCACAAGAAGGAGAGCGGATACCTCGAATATGGGATCCCGGAGGAGCTTTAAAGACCAAGCTTGGATGGAGATTCAAGGAGGAGTGGAATTACAAGCCACCCTAACAAGAGTCTCCACAACAAGTCCAACTTAAGGACTATAAACCAAAGTGCTAGGTGGGAGACACCCCACCATGGTAACATCTTTCTTACCCTTTCTCTTTGTTTATAGTCTTGTTTTATTGCATGTTTGCTTGTCTTAGCTAGCGTAGGATTAGTTTGATGTTTTTGAGTTGGATAAGTTAAATTGCTTGTGGATCATGAATATTGGTATCTTTGAATTTTTTTGGGTTGAAATGTTGATTGAACTAAGGCTTAGTACCTTAGGAATGGAAGAAAAATTTTTGCAAAACAGGGCACCTGCTCGTGCGTACGCACACATACCATCTTTTCGCCACCTTGTGCGAGCATACAGCATTGTGCATCCGCACGCAAGCTTGTAGCCCCTCTGGTGGGAGCGTTAGCACAGGTTGTGTGCCTGCACCCCAACCCTTCTTGCTTCTGTGCGTGCGCACGGACCTCTGTGTACACGCACACATGAACCATTCCCAAGCAATTTGAAAAAAAAACCCCTTCTGTGCGAGCGCACACTCCTTAATTCCTCTTCTGCCGGAGCGCTCGCATAGAGAGTGCGCTCGCACACCTTCCCTATTCCGCCTTGTGTGCGTACGCACACATACCTGTGCATACGCACGCCTCTGTTTTCTCTCACTTTACTTCTTTTCTTCTCTTTCCTCTACTTCTTCTCTTCTTTTTCCCTCCATCCCCCCTTACCTTGCTTTTTCCATATTTTTTTACTTGTTTTACTTAGTTTTCATTGCATCCTATTTTCATTTTAGTGGTTATATTAGTTTTGGTTTACTTGCTGTTAATTGAATAAGTTGCAAGTGTTTGTTTGATAGTGATAGGGTTGTATCTTGATTAAATACAATGCACTTATGCTTTGCCTTAAGTTACTAGTATCTAGTAGGTTTAATAACTCATGTTTTGACTATACCACTAGGACAAATTATGTAAGTGCATTGAATTAAGTGAATTGAGTTGACATTACTTATTCATCATGCTTCTCATATAATCACATAACAAGGTACTCGTTTGTTTTTAATGCTTTGCATTTGTTTGAGTGACTTGGCTTGATTCTTAGCAAGCTTGACACTTTGTGCAACAAGTACCTTTACCATAATGTGACTATGTCATTAATTTTGAAGATGAATAAGTAGTTCTCTTTTCATCATGAATTGGTTATTGTTGATTGTGCCACTTTCTAGTAATCTTGCGCTTTCACTTGCACAAGTTCAATATCCAATATCAATTACTCAAATCACTTTTGTGGTTACCTAGGTTTGTTGGTGCCTCATCTCTTGCTTATTCTCTAATTGCAACCTAGGCCATCTAATTGAGGAACACATGCTTACTTTTTGATCGTGTGGATGCCATTTTAACCGGCCGTTGTGTGTATTCTAACCGCGCGCATAATTGGAATACACACATGGCTCATCTTTCGATCATACCACACCACTATGCAAAATTCCTCAATTAGATGCTTATTTACTCTCTCCTTTACCCTTTTGTGCTACTTACCCTATGATTCCTAATTATACTTTATTCATTCTTTTTGAGGATGAGACGTGGAGGTAAGGAGCCGGGAGAGGAGTGATGACATGTCATCATGTCATGTTTTTCTATGCTTTTTCATACAAGAAATTGATGATTAATGCTTAATTATTAAGTAATTTTGTGCTTAAATAGTATATTGCTTTGATCTTTTAATTTTACAAACTTTGTAGGAAATAAGTGGAAAAAGAAGCAAAAAAGCATAAAATAAGCTAAAAAGGAGAAAAGAGAAATTCTGGGGCACAGTTTGGAACTTGGGCACACTTTGGAGCCTTAAGCCATGCTTTTTAAAAGCATGGCCCATGATTTAAACAAAGAAAATGCTCTTTGCGCGAAAACATCACGACGTGCACGCGTCCAAGACGAGCACGCGTCTGGCAAGGAATTCTGAAGAACCACACGTACGCGTGCATGACGCGTACGCATGGAAATGACTGGTGCTCATTAGCAATGAGAATGCTACATTCACTAAGCCAGCGTTTTCGGGCAAGTTAAAATTTGGAGGCAAAGTTTTGCAATCGACGCGCACGCGTGCTTGACGCGCACGCGTCGATGGTGCACCTGGGGCAAAGCACGCGCACGCGTGGATGGCGCTGAAGCCTGAATTGAGATTTTGCTACCCACGCGCACGCGTACATGACGCGCACGCGTCGAGTAGCGTTCACTAAGCTAACGTAGCGCTTGATAAGAAAACGCTATCAATGACGCGTACGCGTGAAAGGAGCGCGCGAGCTTTGGGAGCTGAAGATTGATAATGACGCGTACGTGTACATGACGCGTACGCATCGATGGGCGAAAATGCAAAAGCACGTGCAAGCGTGAGGGACGCGTACGCGTGGGTGCCCGAACTCTCCGTTCTCTAAATGAATGCTACGCTCTCCTGGAAGCTGCAACTCTGGCTCAATTAATTCCAATTCAAGCCCATTAAAGCCCCAAAGCAAGCAGAGTCCAATTGACATCACTCAAAGGCACAAAGATCATCTAGAATACGAAATTTACATTTAATTGTAATTTGTTTTCAATTTAAATTTCATTTAGTAGTTTAGGAAGTCTATATAAAAGCATTAGTTTCATTTGAGAAGGAAGGTGCGCACAGTAGGAGTAGGAGTAGAATAGGAAGCTCAGGCTGGAGGATTAGAGACTCCAGTGAGCTTAGTATAATTGATAAACTTTTTCTTCCTGCACTTTTACATTTCAATCGTACTTAGTTCAGTTTACTTTCATTGCAAAATCTCAATTTCTTGCACTTTTATTTTTCTGCAACTTTACAATTTTGTTCATGATTCAGCCTGATTTAATCTTCCTGCAATTTAAATTTCCTGCTACTTGTTCTCAAGTTCTTTTCGCTTGCTTAATCTACTGCTTTCTTTAATTTTCCTGCACCCAATTCCCTTTACATTTGCTGCACTTTACATTTCTTGCTCTTTAAGATTCTGTCAAATTTACTTTCTGCAATTTACAATTCTTGCAATTTACATTCTGCTGCTCAGATTTCATTCAATTCACGACTGTCAGCTTAACTAAATTAATCACCTCACTAAAGTTACTTGATCCATCAATTCCTGTGGGATCGACCTCACTCTTGTGAGTTATTACTACTTGATGCGACCCGGTATACTTGCCGGTGAGTTTGTGTGGAAATCTAATTTTCCCTCATCAAGTTTTTGGTGCCGTTGCCGGGGATTGATCTAGATTGACAATGATTAAGTGGGTGAGAAGTCTAGATTAAGCATTTTCTTTGTTTTTGTTCTTTTAATTTTCTGTTTCAAGTTGATACCAAGGTGTTTGAGTTATTGCCTCACTAAGAAATTCTTCTCTATGACATGAATTTCAATTTTCATTGGTGATGTGTTTTACAAAATTCAAATGGAGTTCAACTCATCTTGTGATCAAACAAATTTTATGGGATATTATCCACCATCACTAATTGACTATCCTAATGGTAGCTGGGAATATCACCAAGAAATCACAGATTCTGAGCACTCTAATCAATGGAGATATGCTTCAGAGCCACAAGATGAGCAAGACAAATTCATGGGATACTACCCAACACCACAAAATGATTCATATCAGTATCCTAATGGTGGTTGGGAGTATCACCAAGAATTAACAGATTTTGAGCAACCCAATCAATGGGGATATGCTTTAGAAAATGATCAAGACAATTTCATGAGATATTGCCCACCACCACAAGATGATTTAGGTCATTATTCTCATGGTGGTTGGGAATATCAACAAGGAATGAGGGAGTATGAATAATCAAGTGAAATGAACTATTTCCCAGAGCCAAAAAGTGATTCATATTTTTATGACACTGACATAAATTATGGCTGGGAAGGGAATTGCAATGATTCACATTCTAATCATTCAAAGACATTATCACTTGACTATGCTGTCATTACATACATGGAAGATTGCTCCTCCATGCCACAAAATAATCCACCCTGTGATGAATCCAACAATCACTCAAGTTGTGGGCGGGAGGATGAAAACCAAATAGCATTCAATAGTTCATATTCCACTCATCATGAGACATCATCACTGGAGTGTGCTTTTAATAAATTCATGCAAAATTGTCCCCCAAGGTCACAAGATGATCCATACTGTGATGAATTCAACAATTCTTCATGTCGTGCTTGGGAGGATCAAAATCAGAGAGCACTCAATGTGTCATACTCCATTAATCAAGAGCCATCATCACTTGAGCAAACCTTCAACTCATATATGCAAAGTTGTCCAACTTCACCTCCTCGTTTTTCATTTGAAAATCCTTCATTATTTGACTATACCTCAACACAAAGTTTCCTTCAATATCCATACAATTCATTTAACCAACCACAAGACACACCTGATTACTCATAAAATCCATTTTATACCCCTCAACACAACTTCACCATAATACCCACAAACCCACAAAATCCATCCCAATCGGTTTCTCTCGTGCTACAAGCAGAACAATACCTGTAAAGTGCCATAGACTCTAGGGAGAGAACTGGAAAACTCTTGGAAAGACAAGAACAATCCTGGAAAGAGCAAGAGACCCTCTTCAAGAAGATGGATGGGCACTTGAGCAAATGAAGAGAAACTTAGAACTGCTGAGCAAGGAAGATGAAGACCAACTGATGGATGTGAAGGAGGAAGTGGAAGATCAAGAAGAAGAGGCATCTGTGTCAAGCAAAATTTTGATGAAGAATGAGGTGGTGGAGTGATGAGCGGATAATTTATACGCTTTTTGGCATTGTTTTTAGTATGTTTTTAGTAGGATCTAGTTACTTTTAGGGATGTTTTTATTAGTTTTTATGTTAAATTTACATTTCTGGACTTTACTATGAGTTTGTGTGTTTTTCTGTGATTTCAGGTATTTTCTGGCTGAAATTGAGGGACTTGAGCAAAAATCAGATTCAGAGGTTGAAGAAGGACTGCTGATGCTGTTGGATTCTGACCTCCCTGGACTCAAAATGAATTTTCTGGAGCTACAAAACTCAAAATGGCGCGCTTCCAATTTAGTTGGAAAGTAGACATCAAGGGCTTTCCAGCAATATATAATAGTTCATACTTTGGCCGAGTTTAGATGACGCAAAAGGGCGTTGAACGCCAGTTCTACGCTGCAGTCTAGAGTTAAACGCCAGAAACACGTCACAAACCAGAGTTGAACGCCAGAAACACGTTACAAACTGGCGTTCAACTCCAAGAATGACCTCTTCACGTGTAAACTTCAAGCTCAGCCCAAGCACACACCAAGTGGACCCCGGAAGTGGATTTATGCATCAATTACTTACTTCTGTAAACCCTAGTAGCTAGTTTAGTATAAATAGGACTTTTTACTATTGTATTGACATCTTATGATTTTTAGTTCATCTTTGGATTATCTTTTGATCTATTGATCACGTTTGGGGGCTGGCCATTCGGCCATGCCTGGACCATCATCACTTATGTATTTTCAACGGTAGAGTTTCTGCACTCCATAGATCAAGGTGTGGAGCTCTGTTGTTCCTCTTGATTTAATGCAAAGTACTACTGTTTTCTATTCAATTCAACTTATTCCGCTTCTAAGATATCCATTCGCACCCAAGAACATGATAAATGTGATGATTATGTGACGCTCATCATCATTCTCACTTATGAACGCGTGCCTGACAAACACTTCCGTTCTACATGCAAACAAGCTAGAATGAGTATCTCTTAGATATCTAATACAGGGGACCGAGTCCGAGTTATTAGTATCTTCGTGGTATAAGTTAGAACCCATGGATGGCCATTCCTGAGATCTGGAAAGTCTAAACCTTGTCTGTGGTATTCCGAGTAGGATCTAGGAAGGGATGGCTGTGACGAACTTCAAACTCGCGAGTGCTGGGTGATGCGCGGAAAACTTGTCTCATAACAAATCTCCCTTCGGCAAGTGTACCGAATTTGTCGTCAAGTAAAAACTCACAATAGAGTGAGGTCGAATCCCACAGGGATTGATTGATCAAGCAACTTTAATTAGAAGAATGTTCTAGTTGAGCGAATCCAGAATTTGGGTTGAGAGTTGCAGAAAATAAAATGGCGGGAATGTAAATAACAGAAAAGTAAATGCTAGAATTAAAGGACTGGAAGTAAATGACTGAAAATAAATTGCAGAATTGTAAATGGGAAATGGGGATTTGCTCATAAGAGTAAATGCAGAAATTAAAGAGAATGGGTAAGATCAGAGATGGGGAGTTCATTGGGCTTAGGAGATGTTGCAATTCTCCGGATCAAGTTCATTTTCATCTTTTCTTCAATCAATACACTCATTGATCTCCTTGGCAATCTTAAGTGATTGAATTACAATTTCTTGCAATTCAATCTCTCAAATCTTGATCAATAGCCAATTCCTTGGTCAATTGCTCATGAGAAGAGATGAAGTATGGTCACTGATTATACCACATGCATTTCCCAAATCAAGTATTGAGAGGGTTATAGTCACATAACCATCCAAACCCAATTTGGTCCAGCATGAGAAAGCATTTCTAACTTGATCTCTTCATTCCTCTTTCAAGGTTCAAAAGAGATCCAAGTTTGAATAGCTTCTCTTCCAAGATAACTACTCAATTGGATGAATATCGAAAGCTTTCAAGTAAAATCAAGAGAAAAGATAGAAGAAGAATAATGAAAATTAGTATTGATCCATCAAATTACAACAGAGCTCCCTAACCCAATAAAAGGGGTTTAGTTGTTCATAGCTCTTGAAAATGAAAACAAAGATGCAGAATACATCATAAAACTAGAAAATGCAGAGAAAGTAAAATACAGAGAGTAGATCTCTTTTTTCAGCCTTCAGAACTCCTTTTTCAATTCAAAGCTACTCCTATATATAATACTCTTCTCAGCTTCTAGTTTGCTCTTCAAGTCTTGGGCCTTTGGATCTTGAGTTTGAAGCAATTCTTTCCTTCATTTGGGCTTGGCTTTACTTGCAGAGAGAAAGTGTTAAGTGGGTAGAGACTTTAGCTCAGGGCGTAAGGGGTGTTAATCATTTAGTGAAAGTATATGTTCGGGAACGTTAGTGACACTTAACATTTTCACTAACGTTCCAATGTACCCCTTTGCCTCACGTTAGAGCTCGACGATAACTAGGTTAACGTGGCTTCTAACGTGGCCTTGCCAACCTTCGAGAACGTTAGTGACACTCAACATTGTCACTAACGTTCCAATGTGCCCCTAGATCTCACGTTAGAGTCCACGTTAACTTGAAATCCCAGCTCATAAATGATTTCCTTATCAACCATCCACCCGTATTGCAATGCATGATGCAGGCTTCTGAATCTCTTTTCATCATAAGAGTGTTCTTCCATTGGTTCCTTTCCATTCCTTCTTTTAGAACTTGAAGATGCCATGAATGATGGTTAATATGTGAAGGTGGTAAGGTTGTGGAGACTTTTGGTTGTTTAGGGTTTTATGGCAATGAAGAGAGTGAGGGGAGGAATGTTTATAATCGGATAGAGGGTGTCTTGTACCGAAATGAAGAGTGGTGAAGGGTGTGTGATGACAATGAAGGGTGGTACAGACAAGGGTCATTTATATAGAGAAGTTGTGAGAGAATGGAGGGTATAGATTGATGAAGTGGCCACTTGATGGACAGTTGGGGTTATGCATGGCTAGAAGACAAGGATCATCACTTTATGATGGGGATTGCTCGGTCTTCTAGGGGTCCCATTTTTTCAATGTTGCATGGCAACATTTTCCAATGTATTCCCTTCTTAGAACAAGTGTGTAGCCTCTCCTTTTGTGGTGTCCGAACCTTCTTTGTTTGGTTGTCCAATCTATCCCTTTTAATGCTCCTTTTCTTTTCCTATAAAGACAAACTAAGAAAAGTAAGAAAAGATATTAAAATGACCATATGAACTATACGGCTAATATTAATAAAAAAGGAAGAAAAGATTTGATTGTTTATTTATGAATTCCAACTAACTAACTGACTATTGGTGGGTCCTCATATGTATTTTGGTGGCACCATGGGGTGACACCAAACTTAGTTTGGAGCACTGTGATGGAGGTGTTGTGTTCAAAGCTCCCAAGACTAGCATGCATCTTGGTTTGCTTTGAACACCAAACTTGTTCCTCACTATATTCTGCACAAGAAGGTTTTCACCAATTGTTTGTTAGGTTTGAAATTCATAAATATTGACTTATTCACTATCTTCTGAAAGCATATAAAACATGGGTTGCCTCCCATAAAGCGCTTCTTTAGCGTCACTAGCTTGACGTTTTTCCTTCATCAGGGTGGTTGGTAGTGCTTAAAGTCCTCCCCTCTTGCTGTGGATTTATATCCATTGGTTGGATCAATGATCTCCACATGTTCCAGGGAAAGAACTCTGTTGATAGTGAAGACCTTGGGTAACTGAGATGGTACAGTAGGGAGAATAGGGGGAATATCTGGGAAGTAAGCTGAGACAACTCTATCCCCTGGAGAGAAGTCTTCCGTAGGGATCTTCTTGTTCCTCCACCTCCTTGGTACCTTCTTCTTTGTTTCTTTTGAGGTTGCCTTCCCCTTGGTGACCTCTTTTTCTGCAGGGGTTGTGATGCTGTCTATGCCTGCCTCTAGAGGTTTAGGTTCCTCCAATTTTTCCTTGAGCTGTGGCAATTGCTGTGTTCCTTGTTTATCAATTAAGGGAATCTCAGAATGATCTGGCTGTGCTTCAGTGCTTGTCTCCTCCTTTAGTGTCTCATTATCATTTGTGCTTCGTTCCTTGTCCTCTTGATCTGTTTCTCATGAGAGTTTGAAAACATTGAAGCTGAGTCGTTCATCATGGATTCTCAATATTAGCTCCCCTTTCTCTACATTGATAAGTGCTCTGGCCGTAGCTAGGAATGGTCTTCCCAATATGATTGGATGAGAGTGACTCTCTTCCATGTCCAGGATGACAAAGTCTGTTGGGAGAAAGTATTTCCCAACCTTTAGCAACACATTTTCTACCACTCCTATTGCTTGTTTTTGAGTTTTGTCAGCTAGTCTGATGATTACATCTGTGGGCATTATCTCATTAATCTGCAGCCTCTTCACCAGGGATAAAGGCAGTAAGTTGATACTGGCCCCCAAATCACATAGTGCTCTATCGAACATAGTTTCACCTATGGCACAAGGGATGTGAAAACTCCCTGGGTCTCTTCTTTTTGTAGGCAACTCAGGTTGAATAAGGGCACTACATTCCTTGTTTATCACTATAGTCTGGCCTCCTTTGAGTGAGCTTTTCCTGGGCAGAAGTTCCTTCATATACTTGATGAATGCAGGCATTTGCTGAATTGCCTTGATGAATGGTATGTTTACATGCAAAGATGCAAACAAGTCTAGGAACCTTGAGTATATTCTCTTTCCCACAGCACCATTGAGCAGTTGAGGAAAGGGTGCATAGAGCTTCAGCAACTCTTGTTGTGACATTTCTGGTTCTTGGTGATCTTTATCCTCCTCCTTTGTTGAGTTGTCTTCAGGTTGTTCGAGAAGTTTGCTTTGCTTGTCTTCAGTCTCTTGATCACTTGTAGTGACCATTTTGCAATCTTCCCATCTTACTTTCTTTGCTTCTCCCTTGGGGTTTTTCTCCGTGTCACTTGGGAAGCTATCAGTAGGTTTGGGAATCTTCTCAGCTAAATATCCCACCTGGAATTCCAGCTTCCTAATGGTCTCTCCCTAGTTCTTAATATTGGCTCGCACCTCCTCTTTGAACACCTTATTTTCTTGAATCTCTTGGCATATTCCTTCAAGTAGGGCTTCAATCTTAGAGAGCTTGTCATCAATTGATGGGTGATTCGGAGCAGATGTGTTATTTTGGTTTTGATAAGCATATGAAGAAGTGTTGTTGTGGGGGTGTTGAGACGTCCTCTGTGTGAATTGATGGTGAGCTGCATTGTTGTTGGAGTTGTAACGTCTCTGGTCTTGGTTTTGATCTTGCTCACTTCCCCACCCAAAGTTTGGGTGGTTTCTCCATCCAGGGTTGTAGGTCTTGGAGTATGGATCATAGTTTTTCCTTGGTGAACTCCCAATGTAGTTGGCTTGCTCCTGATTCCCCTCTGCTTCTTCATTCACTCCTTCTTGGATTGTTGATGAAGTGGAGATTGCTGCTACTTGGTTCATCTCTATCTTCTTAGTGAGGTCAGCCAGCTGCTGGGTAATGAGCTTGTTTTGGGCCAACAGAGCATCTACATTGTTTAGCTCCATTACTCCTCTTGTGTTCCCTCTTTCGGAAGCATAGAAGTAGTCGTTCTCTGCTACAGTTTCAATAACATCTATAGCTTCCTCAATGGTCTTCTTCTTGTTCAAAGATCCTCCAGATGAATGGTCTACGGCCTTCTTTGACTCATAAGAGAGCCCTTCATAGAAAATGTGCAGCTGCACCCATTCGTTGAACATGTCAGGTGGACACCTCCTTGTTAAGTCCTTGAACCTCTCTCATGCTTCATATAGAGTCTCACCATCTTGTTGCCTTAAAGTTTGGACCTCAGCTCTCAGCCTATTGATTCGTTGAGGAGGGTAAAATCTTGCTAAGAATTTGTTCACCACGTCTTCCCAAGTTGTCAAGCTTTCCCGTGGGAAAGATTCCAGCCATTTGGCTGCCTTGTCCCTGAGTGAGAATGGAAATAAGAGCAGTCTATAGGCGTCAGGATGAACACCATTAGACTTCACTGTGTCACATATTCTCAGGAAGGTGGTTAAATGTTGATTGGGGTCTTCTTGAACACTCCCTCCAAACGAACAATTGTTCTGAACAAGGGTGATGAGCTGTGGTTTAAGTTCAAAGTTGTTGGCATGGATTGTTGGCTTTTGGATGCTACTTCCACAATTCCCTGGGTTTGGATTGATGTAAGAGCCTAAAATTCTTCTATCCTCCCCAGCATGATTTGCTCTACCTCCTCCCCCATGGTTGTGATTTTCTTCTTCGTGATGGTTTTCCATGTTGTCTTCCATGTTTGTTTCAAAGAATTCCTCTTCTTCCTCAGCACCAACCACTTTCTTTCCTCTTGCCTCCCTCCTTAATCTAAGGAAGGTCCTCTCAGGTTCAGAATCGAAGGAAGTTGAAGCCCCGCTTCTTCTCCCTGTCATACAACCATCAAGTACAAGCAAGAAAAGATAGGTGCAGAAAGTATTTGTGTCAGAATTACTGTTAGTTGTGGGTGATGCAATATATCAAACAGTTAGTGGGTTAGCAAACAAAATTGAAAATAACAAAGAAGAACAAAAGAGTAGACGGAGAAGGGAAGAAGTTTAACTAAAACAAAAAGTAAATCACTCAAACAGAAAATGAAATTCACAAAATAAAAATGCTCAATATAGTGATCTTCCAATTTAATCATTGTTGATGCACAATCAATCCCCGACAACGGCACCATAAACTTGATACACGGAAAACTTGTCTCATAACAAATCTCCCTTCGGCAAGTGTACTGAATTTGTCGTCAAGTAAAAACTCACAATAGAGTGAGGTCGAATCCC
This sequence comes from Arachis ipaensis, assembly GCF_059453495.1. NCBI lineage: Eukaryota > Viridiplantae > Streptophyta > Magnoliopsida > Fabales > Fabaceae > Arachis > Arachis ipaensis. Next base: position 42,433,979 of record NC_142441.1, on the reverse strand, counting down.
ACAGGGATTGATTGATCAAGCAACTTTAATTAGAAGAATGTTCTAGTTGAGCGAATCCAGAATTTGGGTTGAGAGTTGCAGAAAATAAAATGGCGGGAATGTAAATAACAAAAAAGTAAATGCTAAAATTAAAGGACTGGAAGTAAATGACTGAAAATAAATTGCAGAATTGTAAATGGGAAATGGGGATTCGCTCATAAAAGTAAATGCAGAAATTAAAGAGAATGGGTAAGATCAGAGATGGGGAGTTCATTGGGCTTAGGAGATGTTGCAATTCTCCGGATCAAGTTCATTTTCATCTTTTCTTCAATCAATGCACTCATTGATCTCCTTGGCAATCTTAAGTGATTGAATTACAATTTCTTGCAATTCAATCTCTCAAATCTTGATCAATAGCCAATTCCTTGGTCAATTGCTCATGAGAAGAGATGAAGTATGGTCACTGATTATACCACATGCATTTCCCAAATCAAGTATTGAGAGGGTTATAGTCACATACCCATCCAAACCCAATTTGGTCCAGCATGAGAAAGCATTTCTAGCTTGATCTCTTCATTCCTCTTTCAAGGTTCAAAAGAGATCCAAGTTTGAATAGCTTCTCTAGCACGATAACTACTCAATTGGATGAAGATCGAAAGCTTTCAAGTAAAATCAAGAGAAAAGATAGAAGAAGAATAATGAAAATTAGTATTGATCCATCAAATTACAACAGAGCTCCCTAACCCAATGAAAGGGGTTTAGTTGTTCATAGCTCTTGAAAATGAAAACAAAGATGGAGAATACATCATAAAACTAGAAAATGCAGAGAAAGTAAAATACAGAGAGTAGTTCTCTTTTTTTTAGCCTTCAGAACTCCTTTTTCAATTCAAAGCTACTCCTATATATACTACTCTTCTCAGCTTCTAGTTTGCTCTTCAAGTCTTGGGCCTTTGGATCTTGAGTTTGAAGCAGTTCTTTCCTTCATTTGGGCTTGGCTTTACTTGCAGAGAGAAAGTGTTAAGTGGGTAGAGACTTTAGCTCAGGGCGTAAGGGGTGTTAATCATTTAGTGAAAGTATATGTTCGGGAACGTTAGTGACACTTAACATTTTCACTAACGTTCCAATGTACCCCTTTGCCTCACGTTAGAGCTCGACGTTAACTAGGTTAACGTGGCTTCTAACGTGGCCTTGCCAACCTTCGAGAACGTTAGTGACACTCAACATTGTCACTAACGTTCCAATGTGCCCCTAGATCTCACGTTAGAGTCCACGTTAACTAGGTTAACGTGGCTTCTAACGTGGCCATTCTTAGCCATCCCAACGTTAGTGACAATGTTGAGTGTCACTAACGTTGGCTCATCATTCATTCCTCATCATTAGCTTCCACGTTAACTAAGTTAACGTGGAAGTTAACGTGGCTCCTTGGGGGGTTGTGTGGTTGCTTCCAACGTTAGTGACAATGTTGAGTGTCACTAACGTTGGCGACAACTCTCACCTCTTACGTTATCTCCCATGTTAACCAAGTTAACGTGGGAGTTAACGTGGTGTGTTGCATCCTTAGGCCAACGTTAGTGACAATGTTGAATGTCACTAACGTTGGCTTCTCTTCCCCTTTTAACGTTAGAGGCCACGATAACTAGGTTAACGTGGGCTCTAACGTAGCCACTCATTAGTGTTTGCCAACGTTAGTGACAATGTTAAGTGTCACTAACGTTGGCTCAACTTCCCTTTTCCACGTTAGAGTTCACGTTAACTTAGTTAACGTGACTCTTAACGTGGGCAATGATGGCTATGAGAGTGTCATTGGCAATCACTTTTCTCATTAACCTTGCAAGTTTCCTCCCTTTCCTTGCTTCCTTTGGTCCTGAAATCAAGCAATAGAGTGCATCAAAGTTCTAGTCCAAGTCATGGGAAATGCAACATACAATTTGTCACAAAACTTATGCAAAATCCTCATGAAATAATGTAAAATGCACAATGTATGCTTGAGTCAAGGTGTAAGTGAATATCTACCCAAAACTAGCTTATTTCCTAAGGAAATGCATGAAACTACCCTAAAAACAGTAAAGAAAAGGTCAGTGAAACTGGCCAAGATGCCCTGGCATCACAACACCAAACTTAAAGCTTGCTTGTCCCTAAGCAAGTACTGGAACAAGAGAATGATGAATGGAATATCCAGAGGAATGAGTCATTCTTGTGGAAGTCATGTCACTGATTTTATGGTGGTTTCATGCATAGCAACTTAGGTTCATTCCTTTACTGGCTTTCAGACCTTTATCATGTCCTAAAACACTGACTTTGCTTACATCCCATGAGACTTTTATTGATCCTTTTATTGTTATTTCAAGGGTTGTTTGTGTTCTTTAGGCTAAGTGCTCTGTAAGAGGGCAACTCTTTAAGATAAGCTTTCAGCCAACACTCCTGAACCAGTTGGTTCAAGGTGCTAGGTGTTGAGGCACCCCTAAGGACTTACTCCCTCAAGTCTCTCCCCCATACATACACACCACAGGCATCTGGTTCATTTATTTTCCTTCTTGAGACCTTGGTGTCCAGCACCTCTTTGGGTTACTAAGTGCTCTGTAGTGAGGGTTACTCTTGATAGTGGACTTTCAGCTGATAATCCCGAGTTAGTTAACCCAAGTTACCAAGTGATAAGGCACCCCAAAGAGCTTATTCGTCTAAGTAGATCCCTCACACAGGAGCACCACAGACACATGCCTCAAGACTAAAACCATTGGTGCCTAGCCTTATTGCTTACTTTTTTCTTTTATTTTTCAACCTTTATTGTTCTTTCCCTTTTTCTTATTAGGATCTTCTTATTTAGCTAGTCTCATGGGGTGTGTTCAAAGCATATGATTCAGGACAGATAGTTGTCTTCCCACCTTGTGGTTGAACCAACTTAGCTAACTTATGACTACCCCAAAGATTCATGAATGCACTTCCACAATATGAACTCTACTCTGGTCTTTTTAAAAACAATCATTCTCTCTTCATTTAATTCAAAAGGAACAAGCTTATAAGAAAGTAAAGTAAAGATGCAGTGACATAAAGACCAACACACAGAGACCTCTTCAACACATAAAAAAACAGAATTCAAGAAGGTTTAAACTAACATGGAAGCAAGTTCTATTTCATACAAGATCTTCCTTATTTAAAGCATAGAAGAAAAATGGACCAAAGAAGGAGCTCCACCACCTTTTCCTCTTGTGGATGTCCATGCTCTCCTTCTTGATTGCTTTCTTTGTGTCCTCTTGCATTCCTTCTCATCCGTGCCAATTTTGCTTGCTTCCAATCCTCAAGTGCCTTTCTTACCGATTCATGACTCTCTTCCACCCGTTGTCTTTCCTCTCGTGCTAATTCATCCTTCATTTCTTCATATCGGGCTATTCCTGGATGCAATATTGGCAGCTGTCCTACTAAGTAGCCGAGCCTGGCTTGAGTGTTTATGTGATGTCCTGTCTCGCTCATGTAAACTCCTTCTGCGAATGCCCTTTGCTCGTCCAATAATTCTGCCTGTTCTATTTGTCTTCGATGCATCTCATGTATGTGTGCCCCTTGATGTGCTTGGATGTTGATTAGCCTCTGGATGGATTCTTGTTGCTCATTTTGCCTTTGTTCCACCCTGTTGAATGTATCTCCCCATTATTGTCCTTGACTCAGTTGCTGTTCCATCATTTGCTTTTGCCACTCACCTTGTTGAGTCATCCATCTTGAGAGTGACTCCTCTTGCTGCCCCATCATCTGTAGTTGCAGTTCTCTCTGTGCTCCTTGGCTTTCCAAGTATTGTTGAGATAGTCCACTAATGGCCTCCTGCAACTGATGCATATTCAAGGTGGTTGGTGTTTGACCTTCTATGGCTTGTCCTTCTACTACTTGAGGAGCTGTCCTCTTCCTTTGCTTCTGTTGAGGTAGGGGGGATGCAGTGGCATTCATCCTTCGTACAGTTATTGGAATGCCTTCCTTTATCCTCACGGGGTCCTCATCTTCAAAAACCACCCCAGCTTTCTTGCAAATTCGGTAAATAGTGCTGGGGTACCCTATCGTTCCTCTTGAGTCGCTTTTCTCCGCCATCTTTCTAATGCCTTCAGCTATGAGTTCATGGACCTTGATTTCTCCTCCCTTCAGTATACAGTGCACAATTGTGGCTCTCTTGACATTCACCTCCGAGTTGTTTGCAGCTGGGAGAATAGACCTTCTCACTAGCTCAAACCACCCCTTGGCTTCAGGAGTGAGGTCTGTTCTCTTGATGAACTTTGGTTTATTTCCCGCACCCCTTTCCCAGTCAGCTCCTGGTACACAGATATCTTGCAGAATCTGGTCATAATTGGGGTTGTCCAATCTTGAGTGATAGCTTTCTTCTTCAAACTGTATAGACCGTAGCTTCAATGCACTCATGGGACCAAAGTCCACCATCTTTCCTCTCACAAAGCTTGTATAGGACTCATCCTTCTTATTATATCGAACCGCATTTGCATAAAATTCTCTTATGAGGTTTGCATTTACCTTAATGACCGGGTCAGTGAGGAGCTCCCATCTTCTCCTTTCTATCTTTTTCGTAATTTCGGGGCACTCAGTTTTTTTAACTTGAAATCCCAGCTCATAAATGATTTCCTTATCAACCATCCACCCGTATTGCAATGCATGATGCAAGCTTCTGAATCTCTTTTCATCATAAGAGTGTTCTTCTATTGGTTCCTTTCCATTCCTTCTTTTAGAACTTGAAGATGCCATGAATGATGGTTAATATGTGAAGGTGGTAAGGTTGTGGAGACTTTTGGTTGTTTAGGGTTTTATGGCAATGAAGAGAGTGAGGGGAGGAATGTTTATAATCGGATAGAGGGTGTCTTGTACCGAAATGAAGAGTGGTGAAGGGTGTGTGATGACAATGAAGGGTGGTACAGACAAGGGTCGTTTATATAGAGAAGTTGTGAGAGAATGGAGGGTGTAGATTGATGAAGTGGCCACTTGATGGACAGTTGGGGTTATGCATGGCTAGAAGACAAGGATCATCACTTTATGATGGGGATTGCTCGGTCTTCTAGGGGTCCCATTTTTTCAATGTTGCATGGCAACATTTTCCAATGTATTCCCTTCTTAGAACAAGTGTGTAGCCTCTCCTTTTGTGGTGTCCGAACCTTCTTTGTTTGGTTGTCCAATCTATCCCTTTTAATGCTCCTTTTCTTTTCCTATAAAGACAAACTAAGAAAAGTAAGAAAAGATATTAAAATGACCATATGAACTATACGGCTAATATTAATAAAAAAGGAAGAAAAGATTTGATTGTTTATTTATGAATTCCAACTAACTAACTGACTATTGGTGGGTCCTCATAAGTATTTTGGTGGCACCATGGGGTGACACCAAACTTAGTTTAGAGCACTGTGATGGAGGTGTTGTGTTCAAAGCTCCCAAGACTAGCATGCATCTTGGTTTGCTTTGAACACCAAACTTGTTCCTCACTATATTCTGCACAAGAAGGTTTTCACCAATTGTTTGTCAGGTTTGAAATTCATAAATATTGACTTATTCACTATCTTCTGAAAGCATATAAAACATGGGTTGCCTCCCATAAAGCGCTTCTTTAGCGTCACTAGCTTGACGTTTTTCCTTCATCAGGGTGGTTGGTAGTGCTTAAAGTCCTCCCCTCTTGCTGTGGATTTATATCCATTGGTTGGATCAATGATCTCCACATGTTCCAGGGAAAGAACTCTGTTGATAGTGAAGACCTTGGGTAACTGAGATGGTACAGTAGGGAGAATAGGGGGAATATCTGGGAAGTAAGCTGAGACAACTCTATCCCCTGGAGAGAAGTCTTCCGTAGGGATCTTCTTGTTCCTCCACCTCCTTGGTACCTTCTTCTTTGTTTCTTTTGAGGTTGCCTTCCCCTTGGTGACCTCTTTTTCTGCAGGGGTTGTGATGCTGTCTTTGCCTGCCTCTAGAGGTTTAGGTTCCTCCAATTTTTCCTTGAGCTGTGGCAATTGCTGTGTTCCTTGTTTATCAATTAAGGGAATCTCAAAATGATCTGGCTGTGCTTCAGTGCTTGTCTCCTCCTTTAGTGTCTCATTATCATTTGTGCTTCGTTCCTTGTCCTCTTGATCTGTTTCTCGTGAGAGTTTGAAAACATTGAAGCTGAGTCGTTCATCATGGATTCTCAATATTAGCTCCCCTTTCTCTACATTGATAAGTGCTCTGGCCGTAGCTAGGAATGGTCTTCCCAATATGATTGGATGAGAGTGACTCTCTTCCATGTCCAGGATGACAAAGTCTGTTGGGAGAAAGTATTTCCCAACCTTTAGCAACACATTTTCTACCACTCCTATTGCTTGTTTTTGAGTTTTGTCAGCCAGTCTGATGATTACATCTGTGGGCATTATCTCATTAATCTGCAGCCTCTTCACCAGGGATAAAGGCAGTAAGTTGATACTGGCCCCCAAATCACATAGTGCTTTATCGAACATAGTTTCACCTATGGCACAAGGGATGTGAAAACTCCCTGGGTCTCTTCTTTTTGTAGGCAACTCAGGTTGAATAAGGGCACTACATTCCTTGTTTATCACTATAGTCTGGCCTCCTTTGAGTGAGCTTTTCCTGGGCAGAAGTTCCTTCATATACTTGATGAATGCAGGCATTTGCTGAATTGCCTTGATGAATGGTATGTTTACATGCAAAGATGCAAACAAGTCTAGGAACCTTGAGTATATTCTCTTTCCTACAGCACCATTGAGTAGTTGAGGAAAGGGTGCATAGAGCTTCAGCAACTCTTGTTGTGACATTTCTGGTTCTTGGTGATCTTTATCCTCCTCCTTTGTTGAGTTGTCTTCAGGTTGTTCGAGAAGTTTGCTTTGCTTGTCTTCAGTCTCTTGATCACTTGTAGTGACCATTTTGCAATCTTCCCATCTTACTTTCTTTGCTTCTCCCTTGGGGTTTTTCTCCGTGTCACTTGGGAAGCTATCAGTAGGTTTGGGAATCTTCTCAGCTAAATATCCCACCTGGAATTCCAGCTTCCTAATGGTCTCTCCCTAGTTCTTAATATTGGCTCGCACCTCCTCTTTGAACACCTTATTTTCTTGAATTTCTTGGCATATTCCTTCAAGTAGGGCTTCAATCTTAGAGAGCTTGTCATCAATTGATGGGTGATTCGGAGCAGATGTGTTATTTTGGTTTTGATAAGCATATGAAGAAGTGTTGTTGTGGGGGTGTTGAGACGTCCTCTGTGTGAATTGATGGTGAGCTGCATTGTTGTTGGAGTTGTAACGTCTCTGGTCTTGGTTTTGATCTTGCTCACTTCCCCACCCAAAGTTTGGGTGGTTTCTCCATCCAGGGTTGTAGGTCTTGGAGTATGGATCATAGTTTTTCCTTGGTGAACTCCCAATGTAGTTGGCTTGCTCCTGATTCCCCTCTGCTTCTTCATTCACTCCTTCTTGGATTGTTGATGAAGTGGAGATTGCTGCTACTTGGTTCATCTCTATCTTCTTAGTGAGGTCAGCCAGCTGCTGGGTAATGAGCTTGTTTTGGGCCAACAGAGCATCTACATTGTTTAGCTCCATTACTCCTCTTGTGTTCCCTCTTTCGGAAGCATAGAAGTAGTCGTTCTCTGCTACAGTTTCAATAACATCTATAGCTTCCTCAATGGTCTTCTTCTTGTTCAAAGATCCTCCAGATGAATGGTCTACGGCCTTCTTTGACTCATAAGAGAGCCCTTCATAGAAAATGTGCAGCTGCACCCATTCGTTGAACATGTCAGGTGGACACCTCCTTGTTAAGTCCTTGAACCTCTCTCATGCTTCATATAGAGTCTCACCATCTTGTTGCCTTAAAGTTTGGACCTCAGCTCTCAGCCTATTGATTCGTTGAGGAGGGTAAAATCTTGCTAAGAATTTGTTCACCACGTCTTCCCAAGTTGTCAAGCTTTCCCTTGGGAAAGATTCCAGCCATTTGGCTGCCTTGTCCCTGAGTGAGAATGGAAATAAGAGCAGTCTATAGGCGTCAGGATGAACACCATTAGACTTCACTGTGTCACATATTCTCAGGAAGGTGGTTAAATGTTGATTGGGGTCTTCTTGAACACTCCCTCCAAACGAACAATTGTTCTGAACAAGGGTGATGAGCTGTGGTTTAAGTTCAAAGTTGTTGGCATGGATTGTTGGCTTTTGGATGCTACTTCCACAATTCCCTGGGTTTGGATTGATGTAAGAGCCTAAAATTCTTCTATCCTCCCCAGCATGATTTGCTCTACCTCCTCCCCCATGGTTGTGATTTTCTTCTTCGTGATGGTTTTCCATGTTGTCTTCCATGTTTGTTTCAAAGAATTCCTCTTCTTCCTCAGCACCAACCACTTTCTTTCCTCTTGCCTCCCTCCTTAATCTAAGGAAGGTCCTCTCAGGTTCAGAATCGAAGGAAGTTGAAGCCCCGCTTCTTCTCCCTGTCATACAACCATCAAGTACAAGCAAGAAAAGATAGGTGCAGAAAGTATTTGTGTCAGAATTACTGTTAGTTGTGGGTGATGCAATATATCAAACAGTTAGTGGGTTAGCAAACAAAATTGAAAATAACAAAGAAGAACAAAAGAGTAGACGGAGAAGGGAAGAAGTTTAACTAAAACAAAAAGTAAATCACTCAAACAGAAAATGAAATTCACAAAATAAAAATGCTCAATATAGTGATCTTCCAATTTAATCATTGTTGATGCACAATCAATCCCCGACAACGGCACCATAAACTTGATACACGGAAAACTTGTCTCATAACAAATCTCCCTTCGGCAAGTGTACTGAATTTGTCGTCAAGTAAAAACTCACAATAGAGTGAGGTCGAATCCCACAGGGATTGATTGATCAAGCAACTTTAATTAGAAGAATGTTCTAGTTGAGCGAATCCAGAATTTGGGTTGAGAGTTGCAGAAAATAAAATGGCGGGAATGTAAATAACAAAAAAGTAAATGCTAAAATTAAAGGACTGGAAGTAAATGACTGAAAATAAATTGCAGAATTGTAAATGGGAAATGGGGATTCGCTCATAAAAGTAAATGCAGAAATTAAAGAGAATGGGTAAGATCAGAGATGGGGAGTTCATTGGGCTTAGGAGATGTTGCAATTCTCCGGATCAAGTTCATTTTCATCTCTTCTTCAATCAATGCACTCATTGATCTCCTTGGCAATCTTAAGTGATTGAATTACAATTTCTTGCAATTTAATCTCTCAAATCTTGATCAATAGCCAATTCCTTGGTCAATTGCTCATGAGAAGAGATGAAGTATGGTCACTGATTATACCACATGCATTTCCCAAATCAAGTATTGAGAGGGTTATAGTCACATACCCATCCAAACCCAATTTGGTCCAGCATGAGAAAGCATTTCTAGCTTGATCTCTTCATTCCTCTTTCAAGGTTCAAAAGAGATCCAAGTTTGAATAGCTTCTCTAGCACGATAACTACTCAATTGGATGAAGATCGAAAGCTTTCAAGTAAAATCAAGAGAAAAGATAGAAGAAGAATAATGAAAATTAGTATTGATCCATCAAATTACAACAGAGCTCCCTAACCCAATGAAATGGGTTTAGTTGTTCATAGCTCTTGAAAATGAAAACAAAGATGGAGAATACATCATAAAACTAGAAAATGCAGAGAAAGTAAAATACAGAGAGTAGTTCTCTTTTTTTTAGCCTTCAGAACTCCTTTTTCAATTCAAAGCTACTCCTATATATACTACTCTTCTCAGCTTCTAGTTTGCTCTTCAAGTCTTGGGCCTTTGGATCTTGAGTTTGAAGCAGTTCTTTCCTTCATTTGGGCTTGGCTTTACTTGCAGAGAGAAAGTGTTAAGTGGGTAGAGACTTTAGCTCAGGGCGTAAGGGGTGTTAATCATTTAGTGAAAGTATATGTTCGGGAACGTTAGTGACACTTAACATTTTCACTAACGTTCCAATGTACCCCTTTGCCTCACGTTAGAGCTCGACGTTAACTAGGTTAACGTGGCTTCTAACGTGGCCTTGCCAACCTTCGAGAACGTTAGTGACACTCAACATTGTCACTAACGTTCCAATGTGCCCCTAGATCTCACGTTAGAGTCCACGTTAACTAGGTTAACGTGGCTTCTAACGTGGCCATTCTTAGCCATCCCAACGTTAGTGACAATGTTGAGTGTCACTAACGTTGGCTCATCATTCATTCCTCATCATTAGCTTCCACATTAACTAAGTTAACGTGGAAGTTAAAGTGGCTCCTTGGGGGGTTGTGTGGTTGCTTCCAACGTTAGTGACAATGTTGAGTGTCACTAACGTTGGCGACAACTCTCACCTCTTACGTTATCTCCCATGTTAACCAAGTTAACATGGGAGTTAACGTGGTGTGTTGCATCCTTAGGCCAACGTTAGTGACAATGTTGAATGTCACTAACGTTGGCTTCTCTTCCCCTTTTAACGTTAGAGGCCACGATAACTAGGTTAACGTGGGCTCTAACGTAGCCACTCATTAGTGTTTGCCAACGTTAGTGACAATGTTAAGTGTCACTAACGTTGGCTCAACTTCCCTTTTCCACGTTAGAGTTCACGTTAACTTAGTTAACGTGACTCTTAACGTGGGCAATGATGGCTATGAGAGTGTCATTGGCAATCACTTTTCTCATTAACCTTGCAAGTTTCCTCCCTTTCCTTGCTTCCTTTGGTCCTGAAATCAAGCAATAGAGTGCATCAAAGTTCTAGTCCAAGTCATGGGCAATGCAACATACAATTTGTCACTAAACTTATGCAAAATCCTCATGAAATAATGTAAAATGAACAATGTATGCTTGAGTCATGGTGTAAGTGAATATCTACCCAAAACTAGCTTATTTCCTAAGGAAATGCATGAAACTACCCTAAAAACAGTAAAGAAAAGGTCAGTGAAACTGGCCAAGATGCCCTGGCATCACTGGGCGTAGTGACAGACGCAAAAGGAGGGTGAATCCTATTCCAGTATGATCGAGAACCTCAGATGATTAGCCGTGCCGTGACAGAGCATTTGGACCTTTTTCACAAGAGGATGGGATGTAGCCATTGACAACGGTGATGCCCTTACAGAAAGCTTGCCATGGAAAGGAGTAAGACTGATTGGATGAAGACAACGGGAAAACAGAGAGTCAGAGGAATGAAAGCATCTCTATACGCTTATCTGAAATTCTCACCAATGATATACATAAGTATTTCTATCTTTATTTTCTGTTTATTTATTATTTATTTTCGAAAACTCCATAACTATTTGATATCCGCCTAACTGAGATTTACAAGATGACCATAGCTTGCTTCATACCAACAATCTCCGTGGGATCGACCCTTACTCACGTAAGGTTTTATTACTTGGACGACCCAGTGCACTTGCTGGTTAGTTGTGCGAAGTTGTGAAGTTATGCTTAGACCATGGTATTGTGTACCAGTTTGTTGGCGCCATTACCAGGGAGAGAACGAATAATAAATTTTACAACCTCAGAGTAACAATTTCGCATACCATGGAGGTATTTGAACCTGAAACTGTACATCTACAGAAGCCACTTGAGATGACAAGGGAACATGAAAACTCGACCCCCACAAGCTTCCCTGAACCAAAAACTCTCAACACTTGAATCTGTGATTGAAAGATATAAAGAGGAGATGAAGAAATCTTGGGAAGAACAATAAACCTCCTCCATGAAAGTGCTATTACATCAAATGTTAAGTTCAAAAGAGGAAGTGGAAGAACAAGAAAGTGAGGAAGACAATCAAGGAAGTCCATACTCAAGTGAGGCAGGAAGTTGCATAGAAGAAGGGCTCATTGAACCACCAATTCCAAAAGCTCTTAATGAAGATAAAACTTCAATAATCACACAATAACCATGTCTTGAAATCCAAGAAGTGAAGGCAACTAACAAAAGCACCGAGAAGGGGATTGTGACCAAGATACCAAGGACAACATTCAAGAAAGGGTCAACTGCAAACAATCCTACTCCTGATCCAGCAAGCAAGCTCAATCAAGCCATTAACAAAAGGAAGCTTGCTGAGGAGAGACCAAGACAGGGGACAATAGCTGAATCTTCTCCCCCCTTGAGGTCATTTCTCTTAACAAACTGGAAGAAGAGGAAGAAAGTGAAGAACAACATGTCAAGCTAATGATACTAAAAGAGAGCTTGTTGGGAGGCAACCCAACGTAGGTAACATTTCATTTCTTTGCTTTGTTTATTTTCTCTGTCTGCTTTGTTTAAATTTCAATAAATTGGCATATGATTACATTCTAAGTTTGGTGTTGTCCTGCAACAATTTGTTTTCAATCTTTCTGGATGATTGCATCAAATCAAAAATGAAAGTTTCACACTGAGATTCTAAGTTTAGTGTGCCACTTATTTTCTATGCAATTTATTCAGCAACATCACTTGTCTGCATAATCATAATGCCTCTGCAATTTTGCCTTTCTTTTGGTTTGAATTTTTTTTATTTATTTTCCTCTTTGCTTTAGTCATTTCTTTGTTTTTAATGCTTTCTTTTCTTTTGCTCCCTAACTATTTTTGTTAAATACCCTACCAAGAAATCCTTATTCATGATAGATTCTTCCCTTGGTAATTGTATTTAACATATAACAGTTGCCTTTGTTTTAGTTCAAATAAATTGACATGTGATTACATTCTAAGTTTGGTGTTGCTATGCAACAAAATTTGGTTCCAATCTTTACTAGATACTTGCATCAATTCCAAGTGAAAGTGTCACACTAAGTTTGGTGTGCCAGTTATCTTTTATGCCATGTATCATGCACACTCCACTTGTTTTTTGGCAATCACAATGTCTCTGTTTCCTGTGCCTTCATTGTTATTTTTCATTTTGCTTGCTTAAACACATGTACTACTAACATTTCATTGTGTAAGACACTCATGATCCATCATAGACCCCATCACCATTGTTCTAATTGTTGCTTGAGGATGAGCAAACACTCTAAGTTGGTATCGGAAGGGGAAGAATGGGAGGAAAATGACAACAATAGTGAAGATGAACTATAAGGTGATAAAGTTCTTTTTCCTCTTATTTGCTTCCAGTACTTTAAAGAGCATGATTGTCTTTATCTTCTCTGTATGCATGTGTGGTATGATAAGCATAGCTTGAATTTTGATTTGTAACATCTCGCTGCACCATTATGACTACCAACTTGAATTCTGTGAGTTCAAAAGCAATAAAGTATCATGATCATAAACAAACAAGGAATTAAAGAAGAACTTAGCATGTGCATACAAGTATTGGAAGGCTAGTATGATTAACTGTTGCTCAATTTTATTAGATTTTATTTAATTGAAGTTTTCATCTATGACATTTTATGAAATCTTTGAAATCATGAAAACCTTGAAGAAGCAATTGCAAATTAAGGCAAGAAAAGCAAAAGGGAAAGAATGAGAAAGCTGAAGGCTCTGAGTACCAATGACAATTTAATTGTTAAGTACTTGTGGTGTTTATGTATCAGGCAAAAAGCTTGAAAGCAAAACACTTAGAGTCAAGGTTAGGCTCAAGTGCAAAAGCACTCCCTCAAAGCTCTATGTTCTGAGCATCAATGATTAGAGAGTCAACAAAAGAAACAAAGGAGCTTAATGAAGTCCTCTAATTAAATGCTTGTGGTGCTTATGTATCAAGTGGTAATACTTGAAAACAAAGCATTTAGAATCGTAGTTTTGTTATCAACTCATGGGGCAAAGCACCCAAAAGGAGAAACTAAAAAGAAAAATCAATAGCTTGTTTCAAGGATGAAATATAAGGAAAAGATTTCATAAAATGAGCTAGATAGAAGCATCAATCATTTACATTTCTTTTGTAATTGTGACGTGCATAGAAAACTAGCCAACCATGAACATTGAGTTGCTATTCTTCTTACCTTGGTTTGTCAAACATTTACTGCATGATTCTTTTCTTGCTTGGGGACAAGCAAGGTTTAAGTTTGGTGTTGTGATAACATGTCATCATGTCATGTTTTTCTATGCTTTTTCATACAAGAAATTGATGATTAATGCTTAATTATTGAGTAATTTTATGCTCAAATAGTATATTGCTTTGATCTTTTGATTTTACAAATTTTGTAGGAAATAAGTGGAAAAAGAAGCAAAAAAGAACAAAATAAGCTAAAAAGGAGAAAAGAGGAATTCTGGGGAACAGTTTGGAACTTGGGCACACTTTGGAGCCTTAAGCCACGCTTTTAAAAGCGTGGCCCATGATTTAAACAAAGAAAAGGCTCTTGGCGCGAAAACGTCTCGACGCGCACGCGTCCAAGACGCGCATGCGTCGGGCAAGGAATTCTGAAGAACCACGCGTATGCGTGATAAACCCATATATTATGATATAATTTGTGCTCAAATTGATTGTTTCTATCAATTCTTCACCCACTTATTCATGTAAATTACATGGTTTTACTATTCCTTCCTTATTTTATGATATATTTGAAAAACATGTTTCCTATGCTTTAAAAATATTAATTTTTAATTACCCTTTATTACCATTCGATGCCGTGATTTGTGTGTTAAGTATTTTCAGATCTCATAGGGCAGGAATGGCTTAAAGGACAGAAAGGAAACATACAAAAATGGAAGAAAAACACAAAAATGGAGTTTTGAAGAAAAGACAGCGACGCGAACGCATGGACGACGCGAACGCGTGCCTAGCGTGAAATGGCATCGACGCGTACAAGGAAAACTCCCAGGCCACGCGAACGCGTGACCCACGCGAACGCGTGACAGACGCCACGTACAAGAATCTGCAGAAAATGCCCCCAGCGATTTCTAGACCCTTTTTCGGCCCAAATCAAAGTCAGAAACACAGAATATAAGCCAGAGAATGAAGTAATCAAACAACAGAACAACTTAGTGATAGAATAACAGATAATTTTAGGATTATATGTAGCTTTAGAGAGAGAGAGAGGCTCTCTCCTCTCTCTTTGAATTAGGATTTAGGATTTCTATTATGTTTAAGCTATGATCTCTTCAATCACAGGTTCAATATTCCTTTAATTTATTTTCTACTTTTATTTATTCCATTACTTTAATTGTCATTTATCTTTTCGTTATTGATTTACAAACTTTCCATGTTAGGATTTGAATTTATATTTAAATGTAATTTGAGGTATTTCAGATTAATGATTGTTTTAATTATGATGGTTTCAATTCAATTTAGATTTATTTTCCCTTTTTGGCTTTGGTTAAGTAATTAGCAACACTTGAGTTATCAAACTTAGCTGTTAATTGAAATTGGAATTCTCTGCTGGTTAATTTGTACTCCAATAACTCTAGTCTTTCCGTAGGAGTTGACTAGGACTTGAGGATCAAATTAATTAGTCCACTTGACTCTCCTTTGTTTAGCAAGTGTTAATTTAAGTGGGAGCAGAATCCAATTCTCATCACACCTGATAAGGATAACTAGGATAGGATTTCAATTTTTCATACCTTGCCAGGAGATTTTATTAATTATTAATTTATTTGTCTTGTTATTTAAATTACTTGTTCCCTATTTCAAAAACCCAAAAATATACTGTTTTACATAACCAATAATAAATCATACCTCCCTGCAATTCCTTGAGAAGACGACCCGAGGTTTAAATACTTCGGTTATTATTTTTATTGGGTTTGCTTAAGTGACAACCAAAACTTTTGTACGAAAGGATTCTCTGTTGGTATAGAAGCTATACTTACAACGCGATTATATTTTTATAAAAAAATTCTTTACTAGCAAGAATGCTATTCGTCAACACGTGCATGACGCGTACGCGTGGAAAAGACTGGCGCTCATTTACAAAGAGAACGCTACGTTCAGTAAGCCAGCATTTTCGGGCAAGTTAAAATTTAGAGGCAAAGTTTTGCAATCGACGCGCACGCGTCGATGGTACACTTGGGACAAAGCACGCGCACGCGTGGCTGGCGCTGATGCCTGAATTGAGATTTTGCTACCCACGCGCACGCGTACATGACGCGCACGCGTGGAGTAGCGTTCACTAAGCTAACGTAGCGCTCGATAAGAAAACGCTATCAACGACGTGTATGCGTGAAAGGAGCGTGCGAGCTTTGGGAGCTGAAGATTGATAATGACGCGTACGCGTACATGACGCGTACGCATCGATGGGTGAAAATGCAAAAGCACGCGCAAGCGTAAGGGACGCGTACGCGTGGGTTCCCAAACGCTCTGTTCTCTAAATGAACGCTATGCTCTCCTGGAAGCTGCAACTCTGGCTCAATTAATTCCAATTCAAGCCCATTGAAGCCCCAAAGCAAGCAGAGTCCAATTGACATCACTCAAAGGCATAAGGATCATCTAGAATACGAAATTTACATTTAATTGTAATTTATTTTCAATTTGAATTTCATTTAGTAGTTTAGGAAGCCTATATAAAGGCATCAGTTTCATTTGAGAAGGAAGGAGCGCACAATAGGAGTAGGAGTAGAATAGGAGGCTCAGGCTGGAGGATTAAAGACTCTAGATCTCTCTTGGAGGATTAGAGACTCCAGAGAGCTTAGTATAATTGATACACTTTTTCTTCCTGCACTTTTACATTTCAATTGTACTGAGTTCAGTTTCTTTCATTGCAAAATCTCAATTTCCTGCACTTTTATTGTTATTTAAATTACTTGTTTCCTATTTCAAAAACCCAAAAATATGCTGTTTTACATAACCAATAATAAATCATACCTCCCTGCAATTCCTTGAGAAGACGACCCGAGGTTTAAATACTTCGGTTATTATTTTTATTGGGTTTGCTTAAGTGACAACCAAAACTTTTGTACGAAAGAATTCTTTGTTGGTTTAGAAGCTATACTTACAACGCGATTATATTTTTATAAAAAAATTCTTTACTAGCAAGAATGCTATTCGTCAAAATGGCGCCGTTGCTGGGGAATTGAAACTGTGTGCCTTATTATTGGTTATTGTAAATATTTTCTTTTACCTGTTTATTCATTTTTATTTTCATTTTATTTTAATTTTTAATTGGTACTATGAGTTCTCACCCCCGTTGCTTTGAGTTTGGTTCTAATAATGTTGAAAGGAATGGAAGCTATAACGAGAACATGCATCAAGGTCAAAACAATCAGAGATGGACGGAGCCATGAGGATCTGATCAACCCTTTAGGCAACAACACCTTCCAAACTACCATGGACGACGACCATTCAACAATGCATGTCGAGACAGTAGTTATGGTGGACCCTTTCGTGACAACCATCACCCACCAATTTACTACAGTCAAGAGCCATTCTGAGGTGCATACCAAGATGATAGATATGGTGAACCCCCCTGTAGTTACCGACAAGCCCCGCCATATGCCTATGAACCACCTCCTCAACATAGCTTTGTACCACCATACTCACAAGCCAACTACCACCATTCACCTCCATATGACCCTAACCCTTATCCACCCCAATTCCAACCCAATTACTCCCAAGAACCACCACCTCCCTATGCACCATGTCCATATCCATCACCCCAAGAATCAAGGGAGCAACTCAAGGAAACATTTGAAAAATTTCATGCCACACTTCACCAATTGAATCAAGTGATAAATCGACTGCCTTCCTGACGTTCGGACACTCAAGGAACCCCCATGGCTTCATGTGGGCAATCTAATGAAGAACGCAGCATGAAGGAGATACTCGAAATTCCAATGGACAGTAAAGAGCATGATTTTATACTGGAACAAGTAGAGGAAGCTGAAATTATCAAAGAAGAAGAATTGGTTGAAGACTTGGGAGATGCTGAACCTCCATGGGAATCCAAAATTGAGGAGAATTCCGTCAAGAAATTTGCAATTGTTGCTAAGGAGGATAGTGCACAACCCCCAAAGCAGGAATCTTATGAAGAGCTGGACGGAACAACTCCAGAGGCGAGTTTCCTTGACAATGATAATGAGTCAAGTCCTCATAGTAATGAACTTGCATCCGCAAATGAATTCTTTGAGATGGAAGAATCTTCCCCAAGTGAATACGAAGATGATGCGGAGGTAGACTTTTCGCAACCTCCAACCTATGATTTGAGTGATGAGGAAGATATCAAAGACTTTGATAAAGACGTGGTTGAAATTAAAGAAGTTCGCAAGGAAGTGGAGGAATTCACAGAAGAACACAAGGGAGTAGAGCTTACAAAACCACTGGAAACACATATCCCGAGGCCATTACCACCCAATACAAAATTCAAGTGGGTAAAATTCTTAGCCTTTATCTTTACTTTTCCACTTGAATATGGTTTGCTTGAAACAGATGGCGAGCTTAGAGCTCTTTGTGGCTTTAAGAGTAAAAGGGAAATGGTTCATACTCAGAGCTGGTATGCAAGATTCAATAAGGATCCACGCTTCAATTTGAAGTGCAAGGATTGGTTTCGAGTTCAATTGGATGGGTCTCGGAAAATGTTTGGTCATCTTGGTGAGAATACAACTTCTAAACCGCCCGGCTGGAAAAGTATAAATCGAGACAAAGGCGGATATAAAAGCAAGGTTTGGGATCCTGAAATTTATTCTGACATTCAACACCCCGGGAACCTGAAAACCTGTTTGAAATTGCTCAAAGGTTTCACATGCCTAGTCTGGGATCCCAGAGGCTGTTGGCATTCTAAAAAGTGGTGGAGATTTTTGGATGAATTCAAGCACAAGCCACCATAACAAAGGACTCCCCAAATGTCCAACTTAAGGACTTTAACTAAAAGTGCTAGGTGGGAGACAACCCACCGTGGTATGATCGTTCCTTTTTCAGTTTTATTTTATTTTGTTTGTTTTTAAGTTTTATTTTATTCTATTTTCATTGAACCTAGAATTATTCATAGTATCCATATTAGCATCACATATTGCATACTGCATAATTGTAAAAAAAAAAATTAAATTTTCACCCCCACGCGAGCGCGTAGGCCACGCGTCGGTGTCGATCAGCAATCGGCGTAAAGATCCAACTCCCAGAAAGTTGGGCTGGAATCGTGCGGCTGGTGTACCTTTAGCACAAACTAGCCCACGTGTTCGCGTCCCTGACGCGAACACGTCACTTGCACTACACACATCCCACGCGAAAGCGTGAGCGACGCGTACGCGTCGCATGGATTTTAGGGAACCTAATGGAAACAGAGAGTTGCGCCAAAACGACGCTGGAATTGTGCGTTTTGCACAATTCTGAGCGACGCATACACGTGCCCCATACGTACGCGTCACTTTCGTTATCCCACAATCGCGCGATCGCATCACTGATGCGTTCGCGTCAACACCCTTTTCACCCCAATCACGCAATCGCGTGCCCTACACGTTCGCGTGGATTCAAAATCAATAACCCCCACCATGCGAAACCCTACCCATTCTGCGTCACCCTTTTCCCCCTAATCCTCCTCTGATATCTCTACCTTCTCCCCCCAACCACCACACCACCACCATCGCCGCCCAAAACCGTCATCACCCAAACCGCCGAACCACCCTCGTCAGAGCCACTCCCCCTTCTCCCCTTCTTCCCTCTCCCCTCTCCTCCTCCCTCCACGATCCCACCCCCACTGCCGCCGCCCCATTCCGAGCCGCCCAGCACCACCGCCACCTCCCAGACCTCCAGCCAACCACCCACCAGCCACCACAATACAACCCTAACCCCCTGACCTCTACTCCTTCTTCCCTTAAACCTACACCCACCACACAGCCCCCTACCCCCACCACAGACCACCGCTGTGCCGCCATCCATCGCCGCCGCAACAACACCACCACCACACTCCCACCATCTCTCTAATCCATATCTTTATTCTCCTACACACCAGGTTCTGCCAAAAACCGATTCTTCTATCAGTTA
The DNA here is from genome assembly GCF_059453495.1 of Arachis ipaensis. Lineage (NCBI taxonomy): Eukaryota > Viridiplantae > Streptophyta > Magnoliopsida > Fabales > Fabaceae > Arachis > Arachis ipaensis. The sequence goes on along the minus strand of NC_142441.1, from coordinate 42,414,240 downwards.
GTTAGTTAATTGCATTTTTTTCAGTTTCTGCTCAAATTAGGATAGTTAGGGATGCATGTTGTAGTGGATTTTAGGTGGTTAGGTAGCTAGGATGTGGTTAGTGGATTTACGCCTGATAATTGCGCCGTTCTTGCTACTTGTTTTATCTATTTCGCAATTTTGAATTTGTTGTGATGATGATGCTGTTCATCTGTTATTCTTCCATGTTTGATGCTGCTGTTCTTTCATATTCCTCCTATTTGTGACTCTTTGCAGCACTATTTAATTTCATCTAAACTGATTTTTTTCTACTGTTTACTACCCGGGAACATCTAATTTTAGCCGGAATACTGCCCAATTTTCTGCAAATTTATGGTTTAATCTACCCCCATTCATGTATTGGTTTGGAAATTCAGTATTTTGCATTACTTGGCTACAACCAAACCAATTCATGAATGCACGGGCTAGCATTCTTATTCCTTTTGGTTCCCTGAGTAATAAATTGTTTATTGATGATTTCATTCTTATTTTACACTTACTTTACCTATAGGAATTATCATCAATAAACTGCAATCCTTGCTTGAATATGAGTTGATTGTTCTTCAAGTTTGTGAATTTCTTGGTAACTAGGAAAACCATTCTCATGCTACTCACTTTAACTTCCTTTTTAACTCCTAACCAGTTTAACTTTCTAACTTCTCTTTTTGGCGTTTACCTAACTACTCTAACTTCCTAACTCAAGGCATGATTACTGTTTTTCCAAATTAACTTGAATTCCACTTATACTATATTTTGGATTGTGATTTTTACTCTCAGACTTTTAACTCGAATACAATCCAAAATATACATATATTTAACTCATTTCATGCTTCTATTGCTCTTTTGCCTTTATGCTTACATTGACAAAATCCTACTTGCCTACTTGTTTTCCTGCTTTAGTTCTTCAAATTATATCCTGTTACTTCTGCTTTTCAGGATGTCTGATCCCAAAAGTAACGAAAAAGACAAGGCAACTGCAGGCAAACAGAAAAGAGGAGAATCTTCTACCTCTATCTTGGATATCTTTCATGATGATTCATGGCAGAAAAAGAACTTTACCCTGCAGGAAAAGGCCGACCAGCTCCTCATTGCCACAGATCAAGTCAAATTTGCAAACAGATACTGTGAGCTAAAGTATCCAGTGTTTGTCACTTCCAGGAACCTCTACCTGGAAAGAACTCTTAAAATTCCTGAAGAACTCACCCAGTACACCTCTGAACAGATAAAACAAAGAGGCTGGTTCTTCTTGGAAAGGAACTTGACAGAGGTCAATGCATCATGGGTCAAAGAATTTTACTGCAACTATTTCAAGACTTCCCTGGATGCAGTGCACCTCAGAGGGAAACAGATTTTAGTCACTGAGGAAGCTATTGAGGATATCCTCCAGCTTCAGCCTAAGTCAGATCAGCCTGACGGTTACCAAAAGGCTGAAGAGGATATGCAATATATGATATTTGACTGGGATGCAGTCAAGCAGAGAATAGCCCTTGATCCTATTGCGCCATGGGTCATGGGAAAGAATACAGTGATGCCTAAGGGAATCAAGATGATTTATTTGAATGATGAGGCTCGGCTTTGGCAGCAGATCCTGAGTAACTACGTGATGCCGAGCACTCATGAGACAGAGGTGCCCGGTGCTATGATCACCCTCATCTGGTGTGTGATGGAGGGTAAGGACCTGTATCTTCCACGTTTCATCAGGTATTATATGGCCAGATTCCATGCCAGAGGCACTCTCCCTTTCGCTTATCTGATCACCTAGTTAGGCCGTTGAGCTGATGTGCTTTGGAAGCTTGCTGATGAGAAGCCAACTGCTACAGACTGCAAGAAGATCATACCTCACAGCAGGAAGTTCCAAGCCTTGGGTTATAGGCCGCCTTTCCTTATTGCTTCTGCTGAGACAACCACATCTTCAACTGCCCCTTCTGCATCCACTGTTGCACGAGCTCCATCTACTGCACCTCCACCTGCTCTTGAGCCCATTTATCATCTCGTGCACCGACTTTTCACACGCTGAATCGTATGGAGCGTCGCAACAAGCGACGCTATGAGAACCTAAAGTTGATGATCCGATCTGGCAGCGACATCCCCTCCGAGCCTGACACCACTTCTGAGCCATCTGATGCGGAGGCAGATGATCATGAGGAGGAGGCACATGCCCAGGCTGAGCAGGGAGGACCTGAGCAGGCTGCACCACAGCATGAGGAGCCCCACCAGATACAGCCAGCTGATCTAGAGATTCTCATTCAGGTAGAGCCTCCACTACAGCAGGCAGACCCTCCAACACTCATCCAGACTGCAGACCCTCCAACACTCATCCAGACTGCAGATCCCCAGCTCACCACAGAGACACCTACTGCACATCCTTCCGGAGATGACACTTCTCACACCCAGCTTGCCTGAGCATCGAGGACGATGCTATTATTTAAGTGTGGGGAGGTAGCCATCTCTGGCGTACTTTATTTTGGTGAACCACTTTTCAGACTCTCTTTTTATCCTATTTTGTTTATTTTTCTGTATTTTTTTATTTTTATTTTTATTTTACATTATCTTATTTATCTTTTAGTACTTGCACATTTTTCTGTATTTTTACAGTATTTCTGCATCTTGCACTTTAGTTTATATTTATCTTAGATATTTAGTTTAGTCTAGTTACAATTTTAGCTCATTAAGTTGTGATAGAAAAAATATGGATTAATTAGTTTAGTTTACCCTTTTTTAGCATACGATAATTTAGATTAATTAAAAATAAAAAGAGTAAACTAGAAACTTTAGGATAACAGAATCACAACAATCCACACACTGTATATAACAATAAATGTGAGTTAGTTAACAACATTTCTTCAAGGAAGAACACTAAGATTTTAAGAGTCATCCTAAGATTCACATTGAGCATAATGGGAACTCTTGATTCCTACTTGCATGACATACATAACTGATATATGGTTTTTGAGCCAAAGAACACACAACCTGTGAGTTTTTGAGCTTATTTGTATGGTTACATTATTTAACCATAATTATTTCATTCTTGTGTGTTCGCCCTTCTTTTTTATTCTGGTGATCTTTACTTTGTTTCAGTCTATATGTCCAATATAGAATGTAGATACATACCAATATATGATTGAGGCCATTATTTAAATTGCTCACTTATCCCAAATAAGCTTACCTTTTACATCACCCTTGTTAGCCCCCTTGAGCCTTTTAATCCCCTATTGTTCTATAACCACATCACTAGCCTTAAGCAGAAAAACAAATTAAAAATCCCAAGTTGAATCCTTGGTTAGCTTAAGATAGAGATTGTGTATTCACCAAGTGTGGGGAAACGTGAGAACATAGGTTGATAGGAAAGAATTAAATCAATAAAATAATAAAGATTTTTGGGAGCATGCTCATGTGAAACAAATTTAAATTAAAAATACCATGTGCATTGATATATGTTATGCTTATATTCCAAAAAAAAAATCTTTCCTTTTTTTAGTAAATAAATAAGGGGACAAAATTACCCCAATAATAAGTTTAATGATCAATGCACATGGAAGTAAAATCAAAAAAATAAATTTGGTACATGAGTATGTGACACAAAAGTGGGAAAAATTGGGAAGACCAGGATAGTTTTGAATTTTTATAAAGTATGTATATGTTAGGTGAGATCTTAGACTAATTAAGGATTCAACTTATAGCTCACTTAGCCTTTTATATATACCCTTACCTTTACCTTGGCCCCATTACAACCTTAAAAAAGACCTCATGATGTTTGTATGTACACATTGTATATTTGTTGATTGGTTAGATGAAGAACAATGTTTTAGAAAGCAGTAATGGAAAAGAATAGAGTGATTAACCCCAAACACTGAGTGACTAGAGAGTAAACACAAAATTCAGTGAGGGTTCAATAGCTCATCACCATATATCTCTGCTTAATTGTTTAATTGTCTTGCAAGTTTGTGAAATATTTTTACCCAACTCAATTGTGAAGGTACTTTAACATGATATAGGCTTGCCTATATGATTTCTTGAATTTATGAATCAAATTAACTACATGAAAGCTCTATATATATATATATATATATATATATATATAGGTGGATGATAATTAAAATTGCATGATTCATGTAGGTAGCTTGCATTTAGAATAGATTGCATTGCATGAGATTCCACCATTCTAACTTTACCCTTTCTCTTGGATTTAGCATGAGGACATGCTATTGTTTAAGTGTGGGGAGGTTTATAAACTCATATTTTATGATATAATTTGTGCTCAAATTGAGTGTTTCTATCAATTCTTCACCCACTTATTCATGTAAATTGCATGGTTTTACTATTCCTTCCTTATTTTATGATATATGTGAAAAATATGTTTCCTATGCTTTAAAAATATTAATTTTTAATTACCCTTTATTACCATTCAATGCCGTGATTTGTGTGTTAAGTATTTTCGGATCTCATAGGGCAGGAATGGCTTAAAGGACAGAAAGGAAACATACAAAAATGGAAGAAAAACACAAAAATAGAGTTTTGAAGAAAAGGCAGCGACGCGAACGCGTGCCTAGAGCGAAATGGCATCGACGCGTACGTGTGGATGCCGCGAACGCACACCTTGAGCAGAATGCAATTGACGCGAACGCGTGACAGACGCCACGTATAAGAATCTGCAGAAAATGCCTCCAGCAATTTCTGGACCCTTTTTCGGCCCAAATCCAAGTCAGAAACACAGAATATAAGCCAGAGAATGAAGGAATCAAACAACAAAACAACTTAGTGATAGAATAATAGATAATTTTAGGATTAGATGTAGTTTTAGAGAGAGAGGTTCTCTCCTCTCTCTTAGGATTAGGATTTAGGATTTCTATTATGTTTAAGCTATAATCTCTTCAATCACAGGTTCAATATTCCTTTAATTTATTTTCTACTTTTATTTATTCCATTACTTTAATTGTCATTTATCTTTTCATTATTGATTTACAAACTTTCCATGTTAGGATTTGAATTTATGTTTAAATGCAATTTGAGGTATTTCAGATTAATGATTGTTCTAATTATGATGGTTTCAATTCAATTTAGATTTATTTTCCCTTTTAGGCTTTGGTTAAGTAATTAGCAACACTTGAGTTATCAAACTTAGCTGTTAATTGAAATTGGAATTCTCTGCTGGTTAATTTGTACTCCAATAACTCTAGTCTTTCTGTAGGAGTTGACTAGGACTTGAGGATCAAATTAATTAGTCCACTTGACTCTCCTTTGTTTAGCAAGTGTTAATTTAAGTGGGAGCAGAATCCAATTCTCATCACACCTGAGAAGGATAACTAGGATAGGATTTCAATTTCTCATACCTTGCCAGGAGATTTTATTAATTATTAATTTATTTTTCTTGTTATTTAAATTACTTGTTCCCTATTTCAAAAACCCAAAAATATACTGTTTTACATAACCAATAATAAATCATACCTCCCTACAATTCCTTGAGAAGACGACCCGAGGTTTAAATACTTCGGTTATTATTTTTATTGGGTTTGCTTAAGTGACAACCAAAACTTTTGTACGAAAGGATTCTCTATTGGTTTAGAAGCTATACTTACAACGCGATTATATTTTTATAAAAAAATTCTTTACTAGCAAGAATGCTATTCGTCAACGCGTGCATGACGCGTACGCGTGGAAATGACTGGCACTCATTTACAAAGAGAAAGCTACGTTCAGTAAGCCAGCATTTTCGGGCAAGTTAAAATTTAGAGGCAAAGTTTTGCAATCGACGCGCACGCGTCGATGGTACACCTGGGATAAAGCACGCGCACGCGTGGCTGGCGCTGATGCCTGAATTGAGATTTTGCTACCCACGCGCACGCGTACATGACGCGCACGCGTGGAGTAGCGTTCACTAAGCTAACGTAGCGCTCGATAAGAAAACGCTATCAACGACGCGTATGCGTGAAAGGAGCGTGCGAGCTTTGGGAGCTGAAGATTGATAATGACGCGTACGCGTACATGACGCGTACGCATCGATGGGCGAAAATGCAAAAGCACGCGCAAGCGTGAGGGACGCGTACGCGTGGGTTCCCGAACGCTCTGTTATCTAAATGAATGCTATGCTCTCCTGGAAGCTGCAACTCTGGCTCAATTAATTCCAATTCAAGCCCATTGAAGCCCCAAAGCAAGCAGAGTCCAATTGACATCACTCAAAGGCACAAGGATCATCTAGAATACGAAATTTGCATTTAATTGTAATTTGTTTTTAATTTGAATTTCATTTAGTAGTTTAGGAAGCCTATATAAAGGCATCAGTTTCATTTGAGAAGGAAGGAGCGCACAGTAGGAGTAGGAGTAGAATAGGAGGCTCAGGCTGGAGGATTAAAGACTCTAGATCTCTCTTGGAGGATTAGAGACTCCAGAGAGCTTAGTATAATTGATACACTTTTTCTTCCTGCACTTTTACATTTCAATCGTACTGAGTTCAGTTTACTTTCATTGCAAAATCTAAATTTCTTGCACTTTTATTTTTCTGCAACTTTACAATTCTGTTCATGATTTAGCCTGATTTAATCTTCCTGCAATTTAAATTTCCTGTTACTTGTTTTCAAGTTCTTTTCGCTTACTTGATCTACTGCTTTCTTTAATTTCCCTGCACCCAATTCCCTTTACATTTGCTGCACTTTACATTTCTTGTTCTTTAAGATTATGTCAAATTTACTTTTTGCAATTTATAATTCTTGCAATTTACATTCTGCTGCTCAGATTTCATTTAATTCACCACTGTCAGCTTAACTAAACTAATCACATCACTAAAGTTGCTTGATCCATCAATCCTTGTGGGATCGACCTCACTTTTATGAGTTATTACTACTTGATGCGACCCGGAATACTTGCCGACGAGTTTGTGTGGAAATCTAATTTTCCCTCATCAAGGAGAAGGACACTGAGTATGGGGATGCCGAAAATACCTTGAACTTGGCAATTTCCACACAACCCAAGCCCCTGCATCCGCCAACCGAAGGTGGAGGAACTTAGAGACATTCTCCTCGAATTGTGTTTGTGCACGGAGGACTGTGCAACGTTTAAGTATGGGGGAGGATTCACCATTTTTGGGGCGTAAACTTTCTTTTCCCAAACACTTTGCACTTTATTTTTGTTTCTTTTTATTAGGTTTCTTGTATATATTTGGAGTGTTTTTAACTGTTGCATTGCATTCTCTTCTAGTATATATATCTTAGCTTATGCATAGTTGATGGGTTGAAATCGAAATTCCAACACCTAAACTCACCGGCAAGTGTATCGGGTCGCATCAAGTAGTAATAACTCACATGAGTGAGGTCGATCCCATAGGGATTGAAGGATTGAGAAATTTTAGTGAGATGGTTGATTTAGTCAAGTAAACAAGTGTTGATTTGAGTAATTTGTATTCAACAGAAACTAAATTGCATGAAATTTAAAGGGAGATGGGTAATTGACTAGAAATTAAAGGGCAAAGGAAATAAAGAAGCTAAATCTTAAAGTACAAGTAATATAAATGACAGAAGCTTAGATTACAAGAAATGTAAATTGCTTTAATCATAAAGGGCTTAGGGAGTTGAGATTTCAAAAATTAAACAGGAAAAAGTAAATGACATTCAACAGAGAAGTAAAAGATGAGTTAAAGAGTAGCAGATCTAAACAGAAAAGAAGAATTACTAGCAAAAGCAAAACAGAAAGTAAATGTAGCTCAATTGCATTAACTAAAAGAGAAATTGAAGATCTCAGGGGTTGGATGAGACTAGAGAACAAGTCTAGATCTCAATTCCTTCCTTGATCCAATAGAAAGCAATGTGCAGAAGAAGTAAAGGATGAAAACAGTAAATGAAAATTCAGATTCAATTCTCAATTCTTTGAAATTATGCAGAAAGTAAACAAGAGATATCTCAGATCAAGAATGAAACAGAATTCCTTCAATTCTCAATCCAAGATTTTAAAACAAAAAGTAGAGAGTGTAGAAGTAAGAACAGAGAAGAAGAGAATTCAATTCTCTTCCCCCAATTCCCAAACCCAAAGCAAAAAATGAAAAATCAAAATAAAGGTGAGCTAAAAGTGAAAAGAAAAAAGTCCTCTCTAACTCAAACTAGCTTCTATTTATACACTTCCTATTTTTGGATTTTAGAATTTGGAGTGGGCTTTTAAATTTTGTGAAGAATTCAATTTTATTTTATTTTTAGACTCAAAATTGAGTCATGGTGCACTCCCAGGGCATGGCTCAGTTGATTAACACAACTAAGCGCCCAAACTTGCTTTGTCTTGCCCAATTTGGTGCGCCAGCCCATTGTCCGTGTCACACTTCGATAAAGCTCAGTTGGAAAATTGAACTGAGCTCTCTATCTTGTCTTTGGTATGCCCATTTGTGCACGTCCCAGCCCCTCGTCCGTGTCAATTTTGTGAGCATGATTTGCTCCTTGGCGTGCCAAAATGTGAGGAGTGTGGGGGGAGAGTAGCGCTCAGTTGGGAAAACAAACTGAGCTCCCTATTGTAGCGCCTTGCTTTGGGCTTCATGTTTCCAAGTTCGATCCTTGGGAGAAGCTCTTGATGCCAATTTCTTTGTGGAGCAAAGAGAGGTAGCGCATGCCTTGAGTGGAAACTCCCTTGTTTGAACCTTGGGGAAGGCTTTTTAGCCCAAATATGAGGATTAATCAAAGGTAGCACTCCTCAAGCTCCTTGGTTCGAATCCTTGCCAAATCATTTTGGCCAATTTTCCTTGCAATTCTTGTAGCTTGAGGTCCCTTGTTCGAATCTTGAGGGATACAAATTGGCTAATCTTAGCTTATTTTCCTTGCAAGTAGCGCTCCTTCCTTCCCTTGGGTCATGAGTTCGAGACTTGGTAGCTTCATTCCTTAGAATTGTGCCTTGAATTTATTTTGGAGAAGCCCCGATAAAGTTAACTTAGTGAACCGAGCTTTATGCTTTTGCCTTGCTCTCTTGGATGCTCTGTTAACTAAGTTAACTTAGCTTTATGCCTTGCTTCCTTTTTGGTTACTTGTGAAGCTTGGTTCACTCACCCAACTCAGCTTCCTTGCTGATGCCACACTTTTCTTTTCCTTGGGCTACGCTTCATAAGCCACGCTTTTCTTATTTTTTTTCTTTTCTTCACCTACAAATAATCAAAACAACCAATCAAAGTATCACCAAATTCACAAGATTTATAAATCATTCAAAAATCAATTAATTTTAGCTTAAACCTTATGATTTAGTGTCAAATAAAGGATGGTTGATTGATTCAACAAAACCATGCAATTCCACTCCAAATCACTTACTTACAATACAAGAAAGTACATAAAACCTAATGAAACAAGTGAAAAGTGCTTGAAAAGCTAGTATAAGATGACTTGTCATCAATAGTTTATTTCTAGTTATTGCATGTTGCATTTTTGCATCTTTTCCTTAGTATATATTCTATAAATAGAATTTGTGATTCGATGTTGTGAATAGTATAGCACCTAGTTCAATTTTGTCCTAATTGTTCATGTTAATTTTCGCAATGTTGAAAATTAGGAATAGAACTAGGAAAAATTTTTGATAAAATTGCATCCATCACGTCATACATACATATAGGAAATAATTTTGGTGAAAAATAACAAGGATTTTCAAAGAATTTTGTTTTTAGGGCATTCTATAGAATTGATTTGGAAAATTATTTTTAAACTTGCTTGAATGATATTTTATGGAGCATAGAAGAGGAAAGAACAAAATACCTTGTGAGTTTTTGAGCTTTAATGAGTGGTTACACATTATAACCTCAATTTTTGTTTATTGTGTACTATATCTCCTTCTATGATTGTAATCTTGATTTTGCTTGATTCTTTATTTCCAATGTTTGATGTTGTGATTGCATTTAGCATGATTGAGGCCATCTTTGAATTAAGCTTACTCACCTATATAGCCTTACCCTTGCATCTACCCTTGTTAACCCCTTTTGAGCTTTTTAATCCCCTTTGTTCTAATTATTAGCACATCACAACCCTAAGCAAAAAAAACCATGAATTACCTTGAATTGCATCTTTGATTACCTTAGGTTAAGGTGTGTGTGTCATTTAAGTGTGGGGGAAATTTTGGGAATCATTGGTAGAGAAAAATTTTGTTTTGGGTAATTATTGAAAAATTTGGAAAATGGGTGCACATTCATATTTCAATTTGCTTTAACCGTATGCATTTGTCATAGAAAAAGAAAAAAAGAAATAGAAAAGAAAAAAAAGAAAAAAAAATGAAATGAAAAAAATAATAATAAGAGGGGACAAAGGTTGCCCCAAAGAAAAGAAAAAAATGAATGAGAAATGCATATGTGTTTTGAATAGAAACTAAGGCATGAATGTGTATGTGAAATGAAGTAATGGGTGGCTAGAATGCATTCTTTTTGTGGGTTGATTGATATAGGTTGAGTTGGGTACTTGAGCTAATCAAAGATTCAATCCTTTAGTCCACTTAGCCATATACTCATCCTACCCTTACCCCAACCCCATTACAACCTTCTAAAGACCTCATGATACTTGCATACATGCATCAAATACTTGTTGATTGTTAGATGAAAAGCAATCCCTTGAAAGCATGATTAGAGGAGACTTGAGTGATTAAACCCTAAACACCGAGCGTTTAGAGTGCATACACACTTAGTGAGCGTTTGATCACTCGATTCTATGATTCCATACCTTCTTATCATGGATTCTTGCAAGCTGCTTCATTTTGAAACTTAAATCTATTCTTTAGATTTTGATTGCATGGAGCTACTTCTTTGCTTAGCCCTATATGTCTATATTCTTACTTGGAAATTTGATTGTTTGTTTTCACCAATTCAATAGGATACTATAGTATATATAGGTATAGATAGTATATGGCATAGATGCATGCATATAGATAGTGCATTCAATAAGTTGTTTTCCTTTTATCCTTCTCCTTTGTATGTGTTTAGCATGAGGACATGCTATTGTTTAAGTGTGGGAGAATTGATGAATCCATATTTGATGATGTATTTTGGTTTGATTTGAATAGATTTCATCATATAAACTCACACTTATTCACTAAAATAGCATGCTTCTGTGTTTTCTCTCTAGATTGTGCCTAAATGTGAAAACATGCTCTTTTGTGCTTATTTTGACTAATTTTATTCCATTTACCTTCCATTCGATACTTTGATGTTATTTGGGAGTGATTTCAGATGAATAAGGTAGGGATGGCTTGGTGGGAACGGAAGAGGAGCATGCAATTGGGAGAAAGCATGAAGAAAACAAAAGAGGAGAGCTCAGCCATGCGTGCGTGCACACAAGGATGCGTGCATACGCACAAAAAGGAAATCAGCATGCGTGCGTGCGCACAACCACCTGTGCGTACGCACAGGAACCCAAGCAGAGTAAATCCAAAGCATCGCGATGTGTGCGTGCGCACAACCATCTGTGCGTACGCACAAGTGCAAATTCAGCGACCTGTGCGCACGCACACATCTGTGCATCCGCATAGGTACTAATGCGTGCCTTCATTAAAAATGCAGGTGCACTGGCGTTTTAGGGCTCTTTTTGGCCCATTTTTGAAGGCTTGAGGCTAAAATCAAGAGCTATATGAAAGGGAAAACATCTCATATGAAGGCATTAGTTCGGAGGAGCACACTTAGATAGTTTCAGAGAGTAATTAGGAGTAGGAGTAGGAGTAGTGTAGCATTGCTCTCTTAGGGTTTCATTTCCATTTCCATTGTAGTATTTTATAGCAAGCTTTGATCTTTGATTTTGCTTATTTAATTGTAAATACTCTTAATTTCACCTTTAATTGTAGTACTTTTACTTTCGTTTGCTTTGGTTCAAGTTACTTGTTTATAATTGCAATTTTTTGTTACTTGAAGTTTTGATTGATGAATTTAACGTTTCATGCTTCCTTTATATTTGATTGCTTGTCTATATTTGGTTTTGTTGATAGTTGGTTATAGTTTTCCATTTTACTTTGCAATTTTTCTTTTATGCACACAAGGTATTTGTGAAAATGCCAACTCTAGATTTGGAGTAGATTTTCCCACCTTGGCTTGTGATTTGAGTTCCTAGGATACTAGAGTCATAATGTCTGACATTTAGTGGTAATTCTTGGGTAGTTAGTCGACTCTTGTTTCCATTGATGCTAGCCTTTTATCAACTAGTTTGGTAAGTTGGTTAGGACTTATGAATTAAGGTTAATTATGCTTGCTTGACTTACTCCTCGATAGTTGGGGTTAACTAGGTGAGATTGACTCATCATAATTATCATAGTTGTGGTTATGGCGATGATAGGATTTCTTCGATTCTCATTCCCAAGTCAAGGTTCTTTATTGCATTTGTAGCATTTTCACTAGTTTTGACCTCATCTTCTCTTTAATTGCATTAATTACAATTTGTTCATTCCTTAGTTCTTTTATTGCTTAGTTCCTTTAATCTTTTGTTCTTTGATTGCACAAATCCCTTTTTGTCCTCTTAACAACTAAAAGCGTAACATCTCATTTGCATCCTAGGGAAGAACGATCTGGGAGTCTAAATACTCTCGGTTTTATATTTGGTTTGAATTGTGATAATATTTGATTGATGAATAATTGTTGGGTTTGGACTATACTTGCAACGTCAATCCTATTTTTTTAGTGTGAAAATCCAAACTTATGCAATCTATCATCGTCAGTAGTTCATGGTGAGTTTGAATATTAGATAATAATGACTCTCTAAACCTCACTAACACTAGTGCTTTTTTACCTAAACTAGAACTCTTCAGATCTATCTCTTTTGCATAAAAATATATTTTTTATCAATGTCGATCTCTATAATTCTCATAGACTTTTCTCCCTTACAACTCCCCTTTTCACTTAAACCATGACTCTTTTTCTCACTCTTTTCTTCTCTCAGACTCCTCTTTTTAGCCTCTTGTGTTTTAGACTTCTCACATATTAAAGGATCTTTTGAGGACTCACGCATTCTCAATGGATCTAAGTACACTCTTTAGATAATAAGGGTGCTAGGGTGATTTTGTTGCTAAGGTAGGTAAAGGAATATCTATTGGTGAAACCATCATGAACCATATGCCTATCACATTTCCATGGATGCCCTAAGAATAAATGACAAGCTTGCATAGATAACATATCACATAGTACTTCATCACTGTACTACCCAATAGAAAATTACACACGAGCTTGCTTTACAACCTTCAAGTCACCAACATCACTCAACCCCTCTAATTTGTAAGGATTAGGGTGTTTAGTGTATTTTAACCCCAATTTTTCAACCATGGTAGTGCTAGCAACGTTTGTATGACTTCTAGCATCAATAATCATAAGTCCAACATTTCCTCCTAACATTACCTTCGTGTGAAAGATATTCTCCCGTTATTCTAGATGATCATCCTTGGCTTGAACACTTAAAATCCGCTTAGTAACAAGAGCCTCCTCGCTAATAGTATACTCAACTACATCTTCATTATTTGTAGCATCTTCCAAATATGATACGTCATCACACCCGTTTGAGTCATTAGATTTTGAGAATACATCATTCTTCTTTATGATCATTGCCCTTTTATTTAGGCAATCTGAAGTATAATAGCCTAATCCTCGGTAGTTAAAGCATGTAATGTCTCTATGCCTTGAAGATGAGTTAGATGTGAAATTAGATGCGCTCTTCTTCCTTTATTGGTCTACACTCTTATTCTTCGAATATGGAGCCTTGAAGCCATTCTTCTCTCCGAACTTAGTTCTTTAGAATCCCACCTGGAATCAGAGTTAGACGAAACTATCATCTTCTTTTCTCTTTTCTACCTTTCCACTTTTATAGCCATATTCACCAAATCTTTCACTTGCACATACTAATGAAGTTCAACAACATTTTCAATGTCGCAGCTCAAGCCACTTAGGGAATGTGCCATAGTAGCTTCGAGATCCTCTTCAATGTTGGCCTTGATCAGTAACATCTCAATCTCCTTATGATATTTTTCAATAGACTTAGAGCCTTGATACAACTTTTAGAGCTGTTGATGTAGCTCTCAATAGTAGTAAGATTGTATGAACCACTACCGCATGACCTTCTTTATCTTCTCCCAACATTGAATTGGTGCTTTTCCAATTCGTCTTCTATTTTTCTCTAATTTATCCCACCAAACAAGAGTATCATCTGAAAATTCTATAGCTGCTAACCTTACATTCTTCACCTCGAAATAGTTGTGACATGTGAAAATGTGTTCTACCTTCTTTTCCCATTCTAAGTAAGCCTCAGGATCACTTCTGTCTTTAAATTTCAGAATGCATATTTTGATAGCATTGATGTTACTATCAATGTCATTTCGTTGCCTATGTCATTTAAAGTTGGATGAAGTATCCCCCTTAAACTCCTTAGATTGGTTGTGAATAAATTCCTGGAAGCGAGGTCTTCTAGCAAAAGATAATGAGACAATCTTCAAATCCATGTCATCAAGATGCTATTGAATCTTTCAAAGTTTGCTAGTGATACCTTGGAGTTAGAACGTCAGTTTTGGATCTCAGACCGCTTCCTCTTCACCGGTCACGATTTTATTTGAGTTTGATGCCATTGAAGAAACTGCAAGAAAAATGACCTTTCACACTCTTCTCACTTGTATCACTCGAATGAGGGCACTTGATAATCCCCAATTTTGTGGTATACCTTGTGCTTAATTTAGGGGATTTTATCAACTTATCTCACATTTATTCAATGAAATAGCATGCTTTTGTAATTCTCCCTAATTTTGTGTTTAAGAGTGAAAACATGCTTTTTAGTCCTTAAAATTGCTAAATATAATTCACTTTAATCCCATTCGATGCCTTGATATCTTTGTTGAGTGATTTCAGGCTTATAAGGCAAGGACTGGATGGAAGAAGTGAAGAGAAAAGCATGCAAAGTGAAGAATTCATGAAGAAATGAGCATTTGGAGGAATCAAGGCCACGCGCACGCATCATCTACGCGTACGCATGAAGAGGACATTCATGGCCACGCGCACGCGTCAACCACGCTTACGCGTGAAGAGGAAATCTGCCAGCGACACGCACGCGTCGACCACGCACACGCGTGATGTTGGTCACGTGACCTCATTAAGTGAAGACGCTGGAGACAATTTTTGAGCTTTCCAGGCCCAAATCCAACTCATTTCCGGGGCTATTCGATGCAGACTTGAAGATTGGAGAAAGGGGGAGCAATTAGATTTGCTTAGGACCATGCTTTAGGTAGTTTCTAGAGAGAGAATCTCCCTCTTCTCTCTAGAATTAGGTTGGAATCTGATTAATTTTTCTCTTAGATCTAGGTTTAATTCTTGTTTTCATCTTGTTTTCATTACAATTTCTTGTTTCTTCATCTTTGTTTTTCTTAGTTCTCTTGTCAATTTCCCTTTTATGCCTCTTTTTATGTTGATGAACTCTTGTTGGATTTAGATTTTCTTTTAATGCAATTTATGTTTTATGTTTCTTTGATGTTTAATTGAGTTGTTATTGTTATTTTCTTGCTCTGGGTAGTTGTAGATTTTATTATTCTTGCCCATTTACTATGCTTTCCTTTTATGCCTTCTAAGTGTTTGAAAAAATGATTGGTTGGATGTTAGAGTAGATTTTTGAGCATTCTTGGCTTGGAAAGAGAAATTAGGCAATCTTGAGTCATTAATATCCAACTTAGGTTGGTGATATAGAGTTGTTAGTTAATATTGTTTCCATTGACTCTAATCTCTTGCTAATTCAATTAGTAAGTTGATTAGGACTTTTAGATTGAGATTAACTAGTCTTATTTGACTTTCTCTCAATGTGAAGATAACATTGTACCTTCTTCCTATGTTGGAGATGACGAAATAGGATTAGCTCTTGTTAATCACTGTATGATAATTAATGACTAGAATAGAAAGCCTATATTCTCAATTCTTGCCATGAATGTCTCTCTTTATTACTTGCTTTCTTTAGTTGTTTGATTTACTTTTCTTGTCATTTAACTTCTTGCATTTTTGCCAACCCAACCCCTCAGGATACTCCTAATCAATAATTGAGCACTCGATCATGATTCCAAGGAAGAACGACTCGGGACTAATACTCTCAGTTACTTTTATTAGGTTGGACTTGTGACAACCAAAAATTAAATTTTGATTTGAGGATCAATTGTCAGTTTGGGCTATGCTCACAACGAAATTATTTTGTTAAATTCTGAACCGGTATAAATCCTCACATCAAGTTTTTGGCGCCGTTGCCGGGGAATTGCAATGTGTGCTTATTATTATTGTATATATGTTAATACTGTGAATAGATTAATTTTGGGTTGTTTACTAGTTTTTGTTAGTTGTAGCATCTTGTTCTTCTTCTTTCTTGTTAGTTTTCGTTTTCATTTTCTCTTGCTACTATGAATTCTCACCCTTTTGGCTATGAGTTTGGTTCAAACTATGTTGTAGGAAATGGAAATGAAAGCTTCAATGAAGGTTTGCATCAAGGGTTTGGAAATCAAAGATGGGAGGAGTCTCAAGCATATAGACAACCTTCTTGGCAACAACCTCCACCGGTTTCTTATGGGTACAATCCAACTCCTAATGCTTACGAACCTAATGGATGTGGTGACCTTCATTGTAGTTGTCAACCACAATCACCATATACATATGACCCCTTTCCTCAACATAGTCCTCAACAACCTTACTCACAAGTCCCATACCACCATTCACCTCCATATGATCCTAACCCATATCCACCATACCAACAACCATATGAACCATACTTAGAGTCACCACCATTCCAACATCAATATTCTTAAGAACCATCAATCCCATATACATCACCTCCATACCCTTACCAAGATGAACCACCTTCTAATTATGAACCCTTTCCCCCAAACAATAAACCCTTTCTTCCACAACCTTCTTCAAGGGATGAAGCACTCCATACCTTTTTGCAAGAACAATGAAGAGATATTAGCTTTTATATCCAAAGGCAAGAAGAGCAACAAAAGGAGCTAAAGAAGATACAAATCATGGTGGCTACCATGACTGAAGCCGCTAACCACATGGCCTCCTACCTAAGCTCATATATTCAAGACACTCCAATTTATGAATATGGAGGATCAACCAAGGAGCATAGTGAGGGAGTGAATTTAGAGCTTTAGGGTGAAGAAGAGCAGTTGAAGCAAGAATTGCAACCAAGGGAGGAAGTTGAGACAATTGAGCTGGAAGGAATGGTTAAAGAATTAGGAGAGGGTGATCAAGAATTGGACTCAATCATTGATGAGTTCTCGTCCTTACTAACGAATCACCTCGAAGATCCTATTGAGCCTTCTTCCATTAAGATTGAAAGCAATGTCAAGGAGGGTGCGTAACCTCCAAAGCATATGGTGAATGATGAAGAATTGGAAGAAGGTGAGCAAGCAATAAATCTTCCCCTTGATGATGATTCCACACCAACACAGGGTCTTTTTGTATTTGAGGAGCATCCTCCCATTGAAATTGAGGTAGATGTTGAGATAAGTTCCACATTACCTCCAAGTTATGACATAAAAGAGGGAGAAGAGTTAGAAGATGTTGGTGAGGAAGTGATTGAATGTGAAGAACCTTGTCAAGAGGTGAACATAAGAGATGCTTGTCAAGAAGTGGAGGTATTCAAAGAAGAGCACAAGGGAGTGGACCTTGAGTTGTCAAAGTGTGAGGAGGTCCCTCTTCCTAAGTCACCATCTTCCTTTACACCATTCAAGTGGGTAAAATTCATATCCCTTAGCTTTCTTATTCCACTTGAATATGGTTTGCTTGAAATGGATGGTCAACTTAGAGCTCTTTGTGGCATGAAAAGCAAGAAAGAATTGGTTATTGGTACACACCGCAATTCAAGGTTCACTATGGTTGAATCACCAAAATTTAGGAGTAAGGATGGGTGTGCTACTCAATTGATAGGATCTAGGAGGATGTTTGGGTGCTTCAATGAGAATTCACAAGCCTTTTCACTCGGATTTAACTATGGTAATCAACAAGAAGATGGGTGCAAGAACAAGGTTTGGGACCTCAGAATTCATTTCAACAATCAACACTCTTGGGGTCTTGTCACTTGCTCAAGCTTACTTGAAGTCCTTATGCGCCTAATTTGGGATCCCTGTGGACATTGAATATGCAAATATTGGTGGGAATTCAAGGATGAGCACAAGCATAAGCCACCATAGCAAGGACCCCATCAATTGTCCAAGTTAAGGATAATGAATAAAAGTGCTAGGTGGGAGACACGCCACCATGGTAAACTCTTCCCATTCTCTTGTATATATAATCAATGAATGAATTGGGTTGCCATTGTTAGGTAGTTTTCTTCCTTTTTATAGTCTTGTATATATTGCTTAGTTGCATGTTAAAATAGGTTTGATTTCATGTTTGGTTTTGTTTGTTTGGTTGATTTAGTAGTCTAGTATGTTAAATAAGGTTTTATGGTGTTTTGATAGCTGTTTGGAGGTTTGGAATGATTGGTTTGGTGCAAGAAATTGGAAAATTTTGAAAAAGCAAAGCACCCAGCCATGCGTATGCGTCACCCACGCGTACGCGTAACCCCTAAGTTTCCAACACCTCACGCGTACACCTCGCCCACGCGTACGTGTGATTCCCAAATTTTCAAGGTCCAGTACAAATTCCAGAGAGTTGCGCACGTAGTGTGCTGAAATTGTGCCTCTAGCACAATTTTGACCCACGCGTCCACGTGACGCATGCATACGCGTCATCTGTCTCTTTGCATTATCACGCGTGCACGTCGATGATGCGTACGCATCGCACCTCATTGGTGCCATTCATGCATACGCATGACATGATGCGTACGCGTGACTTACTGCCCTGTTTCACCCATCTTCTTTTCTTCTCCTCTTTCTATTTCTTCCCTTCTTCTCTCTTCTCCTCTTTCCTTTCCCTTCTTCAACCATCATCCAACACTACCAATCATCATCTATTACCATTTCTTTTAGTTAGTTAGTTAGTTAGTTAGTTAGTTGTTTAGTAGTTTGATTTATATTTGTTTTTCTGTTTTTCATTATAAGTGTTGGATTATTAACCTTGTTTGCTATCTATTGCTGTTGACTACTGATAGGATGCTATGTTAGCATCATTGTTGTTCATATTCATTGTTGGAATTCATTGTTGAGGTTATATTTTGTTACCTGGTTTTGAGTTTTTCATGTTTAACATTTGTGAATACCAAGTGTATGACATTGCCCTCAAGTATCCTAAATCTTTTGAGTTGCATGTTTCGGCCAGCATGTGATTTGATTTCTTTATCTATGATGAGGCAATTGTGTATTATCAATGTATTTTTTGTTAGGTGATGCTTGTTTATGATTGACCCTTATTTACATCACCTATTTCATGCATTGAGATTTTGGAATTGTGAAATTGGATCATAAGCTCACCTAGTGACATATTTTTTAGCTTTCTAAGCTTTGTGGACCATGCTTGCTATGTGATTGATTTTTACTTCTATCTTCTTTTTCCTAAGTTCCATAACACCCATGTGTTCCACCTCTATATCACTTAGGTGTTGTAAACAAACTTCAATATGTGTCATTGTTTGATGTGTGAGTTCTATATTTCATTTGGTTCACTAAGTTTACTTGCACATCAATCAATGTCCATTCATTATCCAATTCACAATTGCTTGATTTTTGCTTGAATGCTTTTATGGTTCTTTATTGTTTGTTTGGCTGTCTTAACTTACAAGTTTCTTTAAAGTATTTCAAGTACACTAAAATGAGTGAAGTGCATACTTTTTTTGTGTAATCGTGACATAGCTTCTATGTTAGTGTGTGTCTTCTAAACCGCGCGCAAACTTAGAACTCACACACTATTTTCCCTAATGTCACAAACTAATTCACTCACTTCATTCTAGTGATCATTACCTCGTTCTAACAATTTATGCTTCCTTGCTTTTGCATTTTCTCATCTTACTGTGCTATTTTCTATTTTTCATGGGTGAGTCATCATAAGCTAAGACGGAAGCGGGAGAAAGAACATGTAGCAGCTGGTTGATCCACTAGTAAGTTGGCAATCCATGTATTCGCCGTACCCCCTTGCTCATCTTTGAATGCACCGAGGATGGTGCAAACTTTTAAGTGTGGGGAGGTCGTCTGACCGATCAGCCAATTTTGGGTGACAATTTCTAATCTCAACAATTTCGAATTTTATTTTTAGGTCTTCTAGGATTTTTGTTGCATTTTCTTGTTTTGCATATATATATGCAAATCAATGGGGTGCCCTATAGATAAAATCCTTCAAAATTTTTATTATTTTGATTAAACTTATTATATATATTGTGGAACATGATTTTTGAGTTAAGAACACATAAGCATGTGTATTTTTGAGCCTAATTGTGTGGTTACATCATATAACCACTATTTTCATTCTTGTGTGTATTATTCTCTTTCTATGATTGTAATCTTTGATTTGTTTGATTCTTTATGTCCATTATTTTGTGTATGAATGCATTTATATGATTGAGACCATAGTTTCAGTTAGCTCACTTACCCAAATAGTCGTACCTTTTATCTTCCAT
Source organism: Arachis ipaensis (assembly GCF_059453495.1). NCBI lineage: Eukaryota > Viridiplantae > Streptophyta > Magnoliopsida > Fabales > Fabaceae > Arachis > Arachis ipaensis. The sequence continues at coordinate 42,393,745 of NC_142441.1, read as the reverse complement.
TGTTAGCCAACTTTGAGCCTATGCTAAACCCCTTTTGTTCTTTATTTTAGCACATCACAACCCCTAAGTGAAAAAATAATAAATGTCCCTTGTTTGGATCTTTGATTAGCTTAAGCTAGTGAGAGTGTTTATCATTCAAGTTTAGAAATTTTGGAAAGATTGGTTGAGGTAAAAGTGTGTTTTTGTATTTTTGTTAAGATCATGGAAATTGGGTACATACTCATGCATTAAATGTTTAAACCATATGCATTGGTACCTTTGTATATAATTCATCAAAAAGAAAAAAATGTAGAAAAAGAAAAAGAAAAAAATAGAAAAAGAAAAGAAAGAAAAAGGAAAAGCAATAAAAAGGGACAAAATGCCCCAAAGTAATGTTCAATAAAGATCAATGCATATGGGTTGTGATAAAAAAGAGAATGCATGAGTGTGTGAAAAAGTGAAGAATGGGTAGTTACGTTTGTATTAAATTGTATAGGTTGTAGGTTAGGTGGTAAGTTTAAGTTAATCAAAGATTCAAATTCTAGTCCACTTAACGAAATACAATCCTACTTTAATCCTAGCCCCATTACAACATATGGATAAGTCCTCATGATATTTGTACGTATGCATTGAATAATTGTTGATTGTTAGATGAAAAACAAATCTTAGAAAGCATGATTAGAGGAGAATTGAGTGAATTAACCCTATACTCACCCATGATCATCTCTTATCTTGTAAGTTTATAATTCTTTTTAATAACTAAATTCAATTGTTTGATTTCTTAGAAGTTGATTTATTTTGACCAAGTAATTGCATGCATTTAGATAGATTGCATTTAGATAGAGAGCATTTAGATAGTTTGCATTGAATAAATGTTGATATCCTTGGTTTTTTTTTCTTGAGTTTAACATGAGGACATGCTTAGTTTAAGTGTGGGGAGGTTTGATAAACCCCAATTTTATGGTTTTTTTTTGTGCTTAATTTAGGGGATTTTATCAACTTATCTCACATTTATTCAATGAAATAGCATGTTTTTGTAATTCTCCCTAATTTTGTGCTTAAGAGTGAAAACATGCTTTTTAGGCCTTAAAATTGCTAAATTTAATTCACTTTAATCCCATTCAATACCTTGATATGTTTATTGAGTGATTTCAGGCTTATAAGGCAAGGACTGGATGGAAGAAGTGAAGAGAAAAGCATGCAAAGTAGAGAATTCATGAAGAAATGAGCATTTGGAGGATTCAAGGCCACACGCACACGTCATCCACGCGTACGTGTGAAGAGGACATTTATGGCCACGCGCACGCGTCAACCACGCGTACGCGTGAGGAGGAAATCTGCCAGCGATTTGCACACGTCGACCACGCGCATGCGTGATGTTGGTCACGTGACCTCATTAAAGTGAAGACACTGGGGGCGATTTCTGAGCTTTCCAAACCCAAATCCAACTCATTTCTGGGTTATTTGATGAAGAATTCAAGATTAGACAAAGGGGGAGCAATTAGATTAGCTTAGGACCATGCTTTAGGTAGTTTCTAGAGAGAGAAGCTCCCCCTTCTCTCTAAAATTAGGTTAATTTTCCTCTTAGATCTAGGTTTAATTCTTGTTTTCATCTTGTTTTCATCTTGTTTGCATTACAATTTCTCATTTTTACATCTTTGTTCTTCTTAGTTCTCTTGTTAATTTCCCTTTTTATGCCTCTTTTTATGTTGATGAACGCTTGTTGGATTTGGATTTTCTTTTAATGCAATTTATGTTTTATGTTTCTTTGATGTTTAATTGAGTTGTTATTGTTATTTTCTTGCTTTGGGTAGTTGTAGATTTTATTATTCTTGCCCATTTAATATGCTTTCCTTTTATGCCTTCCAAGTGTTTGACAAAATGCTTGGTTGGATGTTTGAGTAGATTTTTGAGCATTCTTGGTTTGGAAAGAGAAATTAGGCAATCTTGAGTCATTAATACCCAACTTAGGTTGGTGATCTAGAGTTGTTAGTTAATATTATTTTCATTGACTCTAATCTCTTGCTAATTCAATTAGTAAGTTGATTAGGACTTTTGGATTGAGATTAACTAGTCTTATTTGACTTTCTCTCAATGTGAAGATAACATTGTACCTTCTTCCTATGTTGGAGATGACGAAATAGGATTAGCTCTTGTTAATCACTGTATGACAATTAATGACTAGGATAGAAAGCCTATATTCTCAATTCTTACCATGAATGTCTCTCTTTATTACTTGCTTTCTTTAGTTGTTTGATTTACTTTTCTTGTCATTTAATTTCTTGCATTTTTACCAACTCAACCCCCCATGATACTCATAACTAATAATTGAGCACTCGATTGTGATTCCTAGGGAGAACGACCCGGGACTAATACTCTCGGTTACTTTTATTGGGTTGGACTTGTGACAACCAAAAATTAAACTTTGATTTGAGGATCGATTGTTGGTTTGGGCTATGCTCACAACGAAATTATTTTGTTAAATTTCGAACCGGTATAAATCCTCACATCACCACTCATGTTTGCACTCAATTTGTGACTTTTTTTCTTCTGTTAAACTCACTATTCTTGCCTTTTTTGACTCTTAGATTGCTTTGAAACAAGTTGCACATTAGAAATTAAAAAAGACAGACAAAACTAAGATAACCTTAATGCTAGAATTTTCAACTTGACAAGATGAACACTGAGATTATGTGACAAACAAAACTAGGAGAGATGCTTTTCTAATATTAACAGAAACTTGAAAAATTTATATGTCCAATTGATATCCAAAGTAAGTTGAAACAATGATGAAAGTTTAGACTCTGAAACTAAAAAAGAATTTTTCAAATTCTAATTGATTCCCCAAAGTAATAAGAAACAAGGCTGAGATTTAGATTCTGGAAAGTAAAAAGAAATAACCTTGTAATTCAAGAACACCTCTTTTTTGTTTGTTTTCCTTTTTTTTCATGAATGTGGCTCTAAAGTAAGATTATAGACACAAAAGATAAAAAAGAAACAAAATTAAAACCTTAGATTATATAGATAAATGAGAATTTACCTATGACCTGTAACAGATACGAAATGATAAAAAATAAGGACGAAGAATGAATACTAAGAAAAGACACTGCAAAAACACAAAATAACATGAATGTAAAAAAAATATAAATGAAAGATAGATAAGACTTTTTCTACTAGACCTCTAAGAAACCTATTCTTTACAACCTAGGTCACTGGAAGAGTTCTTCCTACTAGATATTCAAAGAACCTGTCTTTGACAACCTAGATCAAAGGGCTAAAAATTAAAATACCTAATACTAAGAATTATCTTACGCTGGATTCTTCAAATTTCTTCATGAAAAAAGAAAAGCAAAGCACTCACCTCACTTCATCACACATAGAAAAACATGTATAAAGTAACTCAGAAATTTTACTCCTTAGAAGCACTTAGATTGACTCACAAAAATTATTTAAATAGATCCGTAATAGATTAGTCAAAAAATAGACTAAATCTTCCAAGATATGACTCTAAAATTAGCCTTACTAATTTATATCAAATTTGATCTCAATGGATTATATAAGATTTGATTTAAACTTAAAACTTCTAAAAGTCACCAATAAGCAAATCAAAACCAAATCAAAACTTTGGCAATTCTTAATAATAGAATAAAGTCAAATAAAAGACTGCATAATTTCGAAACTAATGATAAATTTATGCCTTTTATTAAATTTGAAAAGTACTTTTGGGCTTCTTGTTGTCCTGACTTAACCCAATAAGTATTGTGCTTTCTCTGTTGGTCAACAATTGATGTATTTCCTCATGTATGAATGCTGCCAACTTTCCAAAACTTTCCTTGAGATTTTTTAAATGTTCTCTAGTGATGGGACCTTCTAAAAGTGTAAAATCTCTATTCTATCTTTTTGCCTTAGGATGTCTAGATTGTCCTCCTGAGCATGTATCACAGAAGACTGAACATTTATTTCTGAATGACTGCTTGAGTCGTAAGTTAGAGAAGAGTTGAGGGTGGAGGGCTTGAGATGGCTAGACAACTTTGCAGGAGCAATGATGGAGAGTGACTGAGTAACATAGTAAGGAGAGATTAAGAGTTGTAGTATTTCAGCTGTTGTGTTGTAATGCAATGCACTGATGGAGATTTTCCAAACTACTATCAGCAAGTGTACCTAATCATATCAAGTAATATCACGGTGAGTCGGTTATCATTTTCATGAGGATTAATGGACTAATCAAGCAATGGTCAATTGATTAATCTAGTCAGACAATCAAAAAGTAATATTTCAGTGATAGTTAGCATAAAAACAGTGAATTAAATAAAGAAAAGTAGTAACTGATTAAAAGAGTTAAGATTTTAGAGATGTTAAGACTTCAAGACCAATGCTTTTTCCTATCCACTTTGATAATACAAGATGTATTTATGGCAAATCATAAATAATTAAATCCTAATCCCTTGGTAATTCAATTTCTCTTAACTTAACAAATCATCGATTCCTTGATTAATTGGTTATAAAAAGAGGTGAAGCATGTCCACTGATTTGAAAACCACACAATTCAATATAATTAAACCTAGTTGATTCGATGTCACTTATCAATTCCAGTTTCAAAACTTAAAGAATTGTGAGAAAGAGTTTTCAAGATTAATTCCAATAACCAAATTTTTCAAGATGATAATTAGAATCCAATTCAGATTAGAACTATTTTTTAATATATTCAAACCCTTGTGATGAAGAATGAAAACTCTTCATTAAGAAAATGTCAGTGTATTAACCAAAAGTAGAAAAGCTATAACATTAGTCCATTAGAATCAACAGAGCTCCTAACTTAACCAAGAAGATTAGTGTCTCATAGTGTGCTTGAAAAAAAAATATTAATGTGATCTCAATACAGCCCAGACATTTTTAACAAATAAATCAAATATACATTTATAATTTCTTACAAAATAGTGTTCAAGAATGTCAATAGAAATTTATTACAATTTAGAAGAACCTATTTACTTTCTATATCCCTAGATCCCTCGATGACTTTGTCTCTCAATTTATTTATCTTGTCCAAGAGAATGGTTGGACCATATTCATACCTGAAAGCATCAACATGTTCCTACAATTGAAAGAAATTTATTGATATGAACTGAAATAAACTAAAAACACCCAAATAAACTAAGCAATGAACCGAAATGAACTAAAATATGAACCTCATTTAATTCACAAATGAACTGAAATTAGTTCAGATTTGAACAAGCAGTCAAAAAGACTCAATTATCAACAAAAATTCATCGAATTCATTTTTAGATCCAAATGAACCTCAAATAAACTAAGATATGAACCAAAGTTTTTTAATATGTATTAATTTAAAAGTAGAGGATAATTTATGTTTAATGTACTTACCTGTTTCTAGTTTTTTACATTTGTATTTTTGCTTTTTGATCTTTTTGGGATCGATTATTTTCATCCATTTCATGATGTAATTGCGCAATTCCAACTATTTTGTTGACCACTGATTGAAATATATGGTGCTTCAACGCTCTCTTTGTTGTCCACAAAAGGTTTTACCCCAGCATAGACCCTCATTTGGGATACTATCAAGCTATGAAAAGAATAGGATAGAAACAATGCTGAATCAGGTACAAAAGGTGATTGATATAATTTAATTAGAGCAAAAGGTCTAGAAATAAGAGATAACTTGCAACAAAAATATGTATTATGTAAATAACTTACAATAAATTTATTCAAAGCTACTCTTTCAACAGACACATGATCTTTTTTGATGGGATTAAGCACATGAAAGACCTTCTTTTGAACATCAGCAATCCACAACCACCAATGGCCTCCATAACAAATTGGTGCAAACTGCTGAAGTTTGGACAAATGATAGAATATTTCAGTCTAAATGATACCAAATGGTAGAATTATTTAAGAAGTTTTAGAAATCACAACTTACAAATGAATGAGTTGCTAGTTTTTTTGTCAAGAAAATGTAGGTAGTCCTTAAATTCACTGATTTCGAAAACCTTCATAGTGTCTGGATCAGTGTACTTGGGGTTATGCTTTGCCAACATGGAATTCTGCAAAATAAACCAAAATAAAATTCTTGTATCATACCATACATAATAAAAATGAACCAAAATTAATGATAAATTTTAATGATATCTTACCACAATATCTATTGGAACACAACATATTTCTTCATCAAATCTGTGACATTTTTTGTTGTTGAGCATACATAGTGCGGAGACCACCTATAGGACCAAAATTTATTAGATATATGGGAATATAACTTTTTAGGAAAATCATTAATGTTAATGTAGTAGCAGAAGAATTTACCATATTTTCTACGTGTTCTGTAGGTCTTGGAGACAAGAAGTGGCATCTACTCCCCTCTAAATGAGATTTGTGGTCCAAGAGGAATATGGTATCGAACTTATTGTTTGACCCATATTTGTCAGTCTTGATATGCGTCATCCACTGATAACATTTTTCCTCAGCTCATCTGTTATTTTCTTTTCTTTTACCAGAGTCTTGTACTTTTCAAGGATGCTCAAACTCAGCTCCGTACTTGTTTCCTTCGCATATTGAAATGCTGCTGCCACCCCAACATTCATCACTACCTTCACCAAACTTTCAATTTTTGTTATTCTTGGTGTAGAGCTCGGTAGACTTATGCCAAGGGAGAATAAAGGTTCACCAAAGTCATCTTTCAAAAGCTGAGGTGGGGAGGACTGCAAGATGACAGAGGAAAGTTTTCAAAAATAATAAAAAAAAGTATTATGATATAGCATTGATAAATCCCATTTTTAGGGTTTATCATGTATAGATTTTGAAGGTTTTATCAATGATCTTCCACACTTATTCATATAAAAATGCATGATTTTGTGTTTCTTTCCTAATTTTTCCTCATGGATGAAAACATGCTTCTTTTCTATTAAAATTGATATATTGTAATCCCTCTCTATTACCATTTGATACCGTGATCCATTTGTTAAGTGGTTTCAGAAGTTATAGAGCAAAAATGGCTAAGAGGGATGAAGGAAGCATGCATGAATGAAAGGAGCATAGAAAAATTAGAGTTTTGGAATTTGGACATGGGCGCGCACGCGCATCGTACATGTACGCGCGGATGTGCACCCTCAGAGCCGGCTAGATAGAGCCGAAACGAGAAGCCGGCGCACTTACATGGCTCGGCCAGAAATCCTTGGACGCGCGCGCGCACTGCGCGCCTGTGTGCATACTCGCAAAAAGCTCCAGGGACGTGTACGCATACTGTGCGCGTACACGCCGATGGCTGCACGTGATTTTTTAAGAAGAAAATGTGACCAGCGATTTCAGGCAGTTGTAGGCCCTGTTTTAGGGCAGAATTCTGGCTGGAAGAGCATAAGAAGACCAAGGATTAAGGAGATTGGGACAATTAGACATAATTCTAGATATTTTCGGTAGTTAGTTACATTTTTGCTTTTAGAGAGAGAAACTCCAACTTCTCTCTAGGATTTTACTCTCTCCATTGCAATTCTCCTTTGATTTCTTGGTGAGATCCATTGCTAATTCACTTTTCCTTTGATACAAGTTGTAGATCTATTCTTCTTCTACTCTCAATTAGTATTCTCTTGATTCATTCACTTGGATCTAGATTTGTGACCTTGTTACTTTGCATTTTGATTAATAAATTGAAGAATTTTATTCAATTGCTTGATTGTTGATGATTTCTTGAATTAGATAGCTTTAATTCAATTTTTTTCTATCAATTTCATCATGTCTTCTATGATTGCCTACCAATTGTTTGTGAAAATGACAACCCTAGCTATGGAATAGATTTCTCTCACTTGGCTTAGGGGTTGAGTTATTGGAGACACTTGAGTAGTGGATATCAATTGCTGTTTAGGAATTGAGAATTGCTAATTGACTTGCAGTGCACTAAAGCTAGACTTCCCTAGGGTTAGGCTAGGACTTGTGACTCAAGTTAGTTACTTTTACTTGACTTTCCTCTATTATTAGGGGGTTAACTAAGTGAAGCAATAATTAATTCTTATCACAATTGAAGGAAACTACAATGATGGAACTTCTAATACTCACCCTTAGCCAAGGCTTTTATCTCAATTAATTGTTGTTTACCTTTGATAGTTTGAATTCTTGCACCAACTCTCAAAACCACAAAAGACTTCCTAATCAATGATGTGCATTCTAAGGCAATTCCTAGGGATAACGACCCGGGATCAACACTCTCGGTCATAGATTTTAGAATTGTTTGATGCGATATTTGCGTGTCGGTTAGACTATACTCACGATTGGATTCATTGCTAATTTCTAATCCGGCATAAGAATATTTTGTCTATCAAAATGGTGCCGTTTCCGGGGACTTGCTTATGTGTGACATTCTATTGGTTAGTGTAAATATGTTAATATGTGGATAATTGCATTTCTCTCTTGATTGTTTGTTTGTTTGATTGTTAGTTAGGATTAATCTTTGCTTAAGTACCACTTGATGTCATGAGCTTCTTATCTTCTTTATTGTATGATGCGTTCATTACCGAATCCGAGCTTAGCCCCATTTGATTTGGAAATTGAAAGAACTTTGCTTCATATTAGGCAAGCTCGGAGGCGGTTAGCCTTTGAGGAAGGTGAAATGGTTTTTACCAGTTCACCAACCATATCCGAAGTGGATTCCAACTCGTCATTCAAGGAATGCACTAATTAGTCTTCCGTTGATACTACTAATAGTTCTTCTTTTGATCTAGGTGTTGACAATATGGCCGTTCCAAGGAGAGTTACTCTCAAGGAAGTGGGTGCACCGGACTTTGTCCTCCAACCTCTTCATGTGCTTCATCCCAACTTGAATGCAACATTTGAACTCAAGACCGCTCTCATCAATCTTCTACCAAAGTTCCATGGACTTTCCGCTCAAGATCCAATTAGACACCTCAATGACTTTCATGGTGTGTGCTCGACCACTAGGCGGGAAGGATCCGATGAAGTGGCTATATGGTTGTTTGCCTTCCCTTTCTTTCTTGAGGGAAGAGCCAAGGAGTGGTTTTATACCTTACCTAGTGATGTTGTCTCCGATTGGGACTTGGTTAGAAGAGAATTCCTTGATAAATTCATGCCCGTAGAGATGACGGACAAGCTAAGGAAGGAGATCTCATGTATTGTACAAGGTAAGATGGAAACTCTGTACGAATATTGGGAGCGGTTTCACAAACTTCTTGACTCATGTCCCAACCACATGATTGACACTCAAGTATTACTTAGCTATGTGTGCCAAGGCATGAGGGAACAAGATAAGAATCTATTAGATGCCTCAAGCAACGGTTCTTTGTCAAAGTATAGGACGGCAGAGGAGGCATGGCAACTCATTACCGACTTGGCCGAATCCACTCAACATGCTAGACGGAGAATCAACTGCCCAAAGGCCGTGAATGAAGTCTCTTTTAGTGGTGAGACCGCCACCCTTACCAAAACCTTGTGTGAGATGACAAGTCTTCTAAAGCAACTCCAAGTGAATCAACAACAACCTCCACCATCTCTTCAACACCAACAAAGCCAACAATTGGTCCCCCAAAAAGTATGCGGTATTTGCTCATGCTACTCCCATTACACGGATGAATGTCCAAGTCTCCAAGAAGATAACACTCTAGCGGCTACCCACAACTTTTATGATCACTCCTTCTATGAGCGTCCTAATCAAGGATACCATTCACAAGGGAGCAATTTCAACCAAGGGTACCCCCAACAAGGTGGCAATTATAACCAAGGGAGTAACAACTCTAATCAAGGTTGGAGGGATAGTTCCAACCAAGGTTGGCGGGATAATTATCAACAAAGAGGTAGGGACAATGGAGGCAACCAAAGATGGAACACTAACAATCCACAAAACCGATACTCACAAAATCCTCCAAATCAACAACCAAACCAAGGAATGAACTACCAAACCTACATACCACCTCATAGACAATTACTCCAACCTAACCAATCACAAGCACCACAAATCACCTATCCTTCCACTTCTTCAAATCAAGATGAGACACTCCGGTCCATACTCCAAGGGCAAAAAGAACTCCAAAATACACTCAACTCAAGTCTCAATGGTCTTACTTTAACCCTCCAAGCTCTCATTGCTCGTATGGAGCCACCTTCTACTTCTACTCCTCAAGCTCTAAATTCTAGTGTCATACCTTCTCAACCTCTACCCAACCCCAAGGGTGGCATCAACGCCGTAACCTTGAGGTCCGGAACTCAATTGAAAGAGAGGGACTCAAAGGCACCTAGCCCAATGATAGTTACTCAAGAGGAGGATGTGGTGGAGGTAGAAGAAATAGAAGAGGAGGAGGAAACACATGAGATAGTTGAAGATGAAGACCCTCAACCAAGGAGTAAAGTCCCTAGAAAGGAGCAAGTCTTAGAGGAAGTGGCTCAACCAATCCAATTTTCTACATTGGCAAGAAGGACCAAGAAGCGTGTAGAACTTGACCCCAAAATGGTAGAGATGTTCAAGAAAGTGGTGGTAGAGATGTTTAAGAAAGTAGAGGTAACTATCCCTTTCTTTGATGCTATACATCAAGTGCCCAAATATGCGAAGTTTCTTAAGGACTTGTGTATGAACAAAGATAGAATCCATGATTTAGAAATCATTCCATTGGGGAGTTCTATTTTGGCTTTGATGGGAACCATCCCGGAAAAGTGTGTTGATCCGGGCCCTAGCTTAGTCTCTTGTATCATTGATGGAGTCCAATTCATTGATTGTATGTGTGACCTTTGTGCATGCGTTAGCTGTAACATCCCGTCCAGCAAAATACCTTGCTTAAGTCAGGGTATTTCCACTAGAAAGAACATTACGTAACCTTCTCTAGTATTAACTACTTAATTATCGAGCCTTTGTATCGAGTTCGCGTTTCAGTTTTAAGAAAATTCCAGAAAATTTTGTTTTTTATTCATTAAAGTCATAATTCAAACATTCACAAATAATAATAATCACATAAATATTATTGATAATAATTCTTATACAAAAGAGACCAATTAAAACTCAAATACAATATACTAAACCTACCCCTCTATGTAAAATAAAATCTCAAAGGACAATAGCGAGGGGACTCTATGAAAGCAATTAAAACCATAAAGAAAGCCTACTGATCGCTCGCAGCTTCAAATTGCGTCTTCAAACCTGTCGCTGAAAGGGTGGAAAATTTGGGGGTGAGAACCAAACCACATGTTCTCAGTAGAGGTCGAGAATGCCGTGAAAGTAAAGAATAAAACGCAAATAGTTAATTTCATTTAGAGACATTGAAAAGAAAACTACTTTCATTCGCAGTATTCATCGCTCGCCTTATATAAACTTCTTTTGAAAACCAATGGCTCAACTTTCAAAAATCTAAAACCTTCTTAGAAGCATCAATTAATTATCCAAAATCCTAAACCCATATTTTACTTTATATACGTCTTAAAAGTTTTCCTAGACTGTATAAATGACTAATTTGTTCCAAGCATAGGTTCATTAAGTCTATGCTGAACCAGCTTAATCTTTCATACTTTACTAAACCTCAAACACAAACCAATCACGGCCTTAGGCTCAAGCAATTCAATCAACACCCAATTCACTACAACCCAGCCAATCAGATACAAACACAAGTAAAGAGATTCAAGCACAATCAAGAGCAATTACATCAAGTATAGCAATTAGCAGTTAAACAGAATTATTCACATAGGCAAACCAATTACAATATACACACACAAACAATGTCACATAGATGCATATGATGAATGTCTAGTCCTAGTACAGGCCATGAGCTCATGCGTCGGTTGGCTGCCCGTAATCCTGATTTCCCGAATACAATTTTCCGTTCCTAAATAAATGCGCATATGATAATAGCCGCTCATTTGAGACAGCCTCTGCTTACTGCAGGAAAATATATATATACTCTGCTCTGCTCTGGGGAAGCGGAAAATGGCTGTAGGTAACTTAGTTTTCCTACAGAGGCTCTGGGTTGCATTAAGCAACTAATATATATTAAATATAGCTCTGGGTTGCATCAAGCAACTAATATATATAAATATACAAATATCTCTTTACTTTGCTCTGGTTTCTCTTTTCTCTGCATCTTTTTACTCTACTCTAATTGCTCTACTCTCTGTATCTCTTTACTTTTCTCTGAATACTCTTTCATCTGTATCTATATTAATCTTTTTCTCTTTATCTCTTTACTCTTTTGTAATTGTAAATATGCAAGCGGGACAAAACCCATGTCCTTGTTAGCAACTTTATAAACCAAATATATTTTCTCAAAAGAATCAGTAAAGTTATTATCGTTAAACAAGTCTCAAGTATTCATTTTGATTAAGTCTTTTTACTTTTATAAAAATTTGGATATAATCTCCTTTAAAAATAAGACTTAGCCACCCTTACGGGTTCCTTCTTTCTCAACATTTCATTAGTCTCTTTCAGCAGTTGCCACAACAATATATATTCTCAAAAATATTTGATAATAGTATAGAAAATCTATTTCTTAAATTCCATGTCCAAAATGATTGTCAACACAACCTGGCAGCCTGATTTCCATTTTGTTTTTAAAATATCAAATGAATTCAGAATCACGCAAACTTTATATCCATGCGACCGTCTCGGATTGAGCTTTCTATCAAACCAAAAATCATAATTTTTCGCTGACTCTAACTTCGGGAATATAAGCAAAACCGTGACTGTTCTGCAGTGTTTTAAAACCAGAAGACAGCAGCAGCATACAACATTTGAAATTTTATATAAAATCCAAATTAAATCCAACTACCTTCAAAATTAATGTGGTTACACATAACTCATCCAAAGTTCTTTCTCAATTGGTTCCAGGGTTATACCATTTTTAATGAAGGAGTTAAGTAGCTTGAAAGTTAGGTAATTTTCTGCAAAATTCTGTTTTACAAATCATTGAATATAACCTCTTCCAAGTCCCATAACTCACTTATTAAAACATGGAAAACCCTGAAATTTGAATCATATATACTAAACATACTCAACTTTCACCTCCAATTGATTGTATCTCAATATCGTTCCAGAATTAAAAATTATAAAGCCTCAAAGTTACTGACTTAGAAAACAAAATCTGACTTTTACTGTATAATACATCTTTCTTTGAAAACCCAAATCTTTAAAACCACAACTCTAAAAATTCTACATTTTTATGAAATTAAATTATTAGGACCAAAGTTTCATTAAAAATTGGTTCCATTTCAAAATTCAAACTGGAGAAATTCCAATAGAAGAAACAAGTTGCTGCTGTGTTAAATGTTCTGCAGAAAACCAGATTTGACATCCCCAATTCAAAAATTTACCATAAATCATAAACTTAATGAAAAAGTCTCAAATTCACCAGTCCAACTCCTTATATTCCCAGGCTTAATCCAGACTTAGTCCCTCGCAAATCCGATCATCATAGAATTAGTTATAGATTTTTCAAGTTTCTAATTTCATTTAAAGTAGTGCAGAAAATCAGATTCACGACTTAACTTTGAAAAATCATAACTAATGTTCCAGTTAATATGAAACCTTCAAAATTAAATCTCAATAATCACACTTAATATAATTTACTTAACATTTAAATTCTCATCATTTTAGTCACTATAGAGCCACTGATTCACCTTCAAAGTTGCCGTTTAATTTCAAGAGAACCTAATTTTCAGCAAACCATTTTGTATTCAAAATCCAACCCTTCAACACCCCTCAAAACCAACTCCAAATCAACCACCAACCAAGTTCACTAACATTACAATATACGAAATAATAGCTCAACGGCAACAAATCCAACATAACCCATTAAAATTCAGAAACTCTCAACAATTAGTCATCAAACAAATCCCAATCCACATAATCAATCAATATCACTAATCAACAATTCCAAATAACAATCTCAACCATTTCAATCACAATTTCAGCCACAATTCAATATTCACATAGTCAATCAATTACTCACAGATATTAAATCTATTTGCAGTTATTCAATAAACCTTGTAGGCATTTCTAAATTAAAATCATTTTAAACCCCCTACCTCGATGTCGCAATCGCATAGTTTAACGCAACAATCCCTGCTTAGTCTAAACTGGCAACTGCAGCGGCGATTTCAACGCAACCGAGACGGCGGCAGCATCATCAATTCTTGTTACGCTCGCAGCAACGGCAATTTCGCAATTTCAGCATAACACCATAATACTAAAACAGAGATATTGGCTATCATAACTAAAATAAGAACATAATAGAGAAACAAAATACCAAATAGAACAAGAGCAAGAGCGTTACAGGGTTAGAAATAGAGGTTCAATGTCAAAACGAAGAGGATAGTGTAGCCGCTTCTCTCCCCCGGTGACAAGTTCCAGCTGTAACGATTCCAACAACTATAGTGTACTCAGGAACATTAAAGATAGGGACAAGGTCATTCTAAAGCAACAAAAGATTCATAGACAGTGACTCCGGTAACTAGGAAACAACGAACTCACCCATATGAACAACAGCAACCAAGGTCTCCGGCGACGGCGGCGGAAGAGGAACGACTCCTCCTCTGCTGCGTCACTCTCAATGGCAGCGGCAGCAAACCCTGATGGCAACGGGAATAGGGAGCGACAATGATGAAGGCTCGACGAAGATAGCGAGGCACGATGGTGCAGGTCAGCACCTTCTCTTCGTGTCTCACCCTCAGCGAACAGCAACCGCGATACACGAACAAGGCAACGGGGCGTGGCTCGACGGCAGCTCCTTCCTCTCCTCCGTGGGTCACGTTCGCCTCTCCCTTTCTTCTCTGCGACAGCAGCTCGGCAGCGGCACCAAGCTCCATAGCGTTGTTCCTCCCCCTCTCTTCTTCTCCCTCGTCCTCTGTCTCCCTTCCTGTTCTCCGTTTTCCCCCATCTTCCCTCTTTTCCCTTCCTTTCTTTTCCCTTTCTGTTTTCCCCCCTCGAGCTCCCCTGTTTCCTTTCTTTCCCATTCTGTTTGTACGTGTGTTTTGTGAATTTAGGGTAAAATTAGGTTTTTAATTAGGAATTTAAGGTTAAGGTATAATGTATATGAGTAATATAACAACCTTTACAAAATATTTGAGATAGAATAACAATTTAAGATTCAAATATAATACTATAAAAATTACTTTATAAAAATTACTTTCAAAACGCATAAGATTTTATTTATCAGCATATCAATGAGCTCAAACAATTATTTTTAATTTAAATTATAAAATAAGCATACTAATCACATTCTATAAAATACAGTTAAACTCGAAATATCAATTACCTATATTAAATTATATGACCTTTTATTATTTTTCTATCATAACTTTAATTTCAATTTATATATAAAATAACTAGTTATAATCAAAATTGTGCATAAATACTAATTGACTTAAAATTAAAGTATTTATCAAAATCAATTTAATCATTTCTAATAAATTAATCTTTAAGGGCTCAAATTAATAGAATAAATCATATTTATTCATAATAGAAATTTCTTAAATTTAATTATATAAAATAACCAATTATAAAAATTACACAAAAATATTAATTAACTTAACTCCAAATATTAATAAAACTAATTTAATTATTCTTAATTGATTTATAAAATAAGATATCAAATTAATAAAATAAATCGTAACCTTTTAAGAATAAAAGTTACTTAAATTAAATTGTACAATTCTTTCTTATTTTCAATTACTAAAATTATACAAAATATTCCAAAATAATAAAATTACCTAAGAATATTAATTGATTCAAAATGAATTTATCTCCGAATCTACTTAATTATTTCTAATAAAATAATTTCTAAAATTACAAAATTTAAACTTAACAAGATAAAATCACAATTTATTTATATTTAGATTTTCAAAAATGCAGGATGTTACATTAGCATTATGCCTCTTTCCGTTTATCATATATTAAAGCTCCCACCGTTGAAGCGGTCGGCGGCTAGGTTTGTCTTGGCGGATAAGACTATAAGAGCATAATAACTGTGACGGGTATTGCGGAAGATGTGTTGGTCAACATAAAGGGTTTGGTGTTTCCAATTGATTTGCATATCTTTGAGATGCCACCAAGTGAATCCGAAAGGACATCATCTATCCTACTTGGGAGGCCATTTTTGAGGACCTCTAGATTCAAGTTGGATGCCCATTTGGGAACCTACTCATTTGAGATAGATGGGAGAGTCGTAAGTTTTAGCTTAGAAGAAGCAATGAAGCACCCACCGGAGAACCACTCCATATTCCGGTGTGACTTAATTGACAACATTGTGGCCGAAGTGTATTATGCAAAGCTAGATGAGAAACATATGATTGAAGAAAACAGTGAAGACCCAAGTGAAGAAGTTCAAGTGTCGAGTCAAGAGCAAAAGCTTGAATTGAAGCCACTACCGCCCCACCTAAAGTACTCTTACCTTGATGAAGCCCACAAGTTCCCGGTGATTATAGCAAGGGAACTAAATACTTAACAAGAAGAGAAGTTGCTATGTGTTTTGAGGAAGAACAAAAGGGCAATAGGGTGGAGCTTGGCGGATCTAGTGGGGATAAATCCCTAAGTGTGTGAGCACCGGATCTTTTTTGAAGAAGAAGCTAGACCCGTTAGACAACCTCAAAGACGATTGAATCCCACCATTTTAGAGGTTGTCAAGAAGGAGGTAACCCGGTTACTCATGGTGGACATCATCTACCCCATTTCGGATAGTGAATGGGTAAATCCCGTTCTTCAAGTTGTGCCAAAGAAATCCGGGGTAACCACAATCAAGAATGAAAGCGGGGAGCTTATAGCAACACGAGTGCAAAACTCTTAGCGAGTATGCATAGACTACCGAAGGTTGAACTCGGCCACTAGAAAAGATCATTTTCCACTTCCGTTTATCGATCAAATGCTTGATCGGCTATCCAGTAAACCTTATTATTGCTTTCTAGATGGCTATTCGGGGTACTTTCAAATACACATTGCTCTAGAGGACCAAGAAAAAATAATATTTACATGCCCCTTTGGAACTTATGCCTACAAGCGTATGCCATTCGACTTATGCAATGCACCAGCAACTTTCCAAAGGTGCATGATTAGCATATTTGCGGATTTTCTAGAGCAATGCATGGAGGTATTCATGGACGACTTCACGGTATATGGTGATTCTTTTGATCATTGCTTGGATAACCTTGAAAAAGTTTTGAAAGATGTACTAAATCCAATCTTGTCTTGAATTTTGGGAAGTGCCATTTCATGGTTAGGCAATGCATTATTTTAGGACATATTATTTTCAAAGATGGTTATTCTGTAGATCCAGCAAAAATCAATGTTATATCTAGCTTGCCTTACCCCTCTTCCGAGAGGGAAGTCCGTTCATTCCTTAGACATGCAGGATTTTATCGAAGATTCATAAAGGACTTTAGTAAGGTAGCATTGTCTCTCTCAAGATTGTTGCAAAGGACATTGAGTTTGATCTAAGCAAGGAGTGCATGGAGGCTTTTGACAAGCTTAAGGTAGCATTGACCCAAGCTCCCATCATGCGAGGGCCGGATTGGAGCGGCCATTCGAAATAATGTATGATGCTTCAAATTTTGCCGTGGGAGCCGTGTTAGTACAACGCGAGGATAAGAATCCATATGTCATAGCCTATGCATCAAAAATACTAGATGGAGCCCAATCCAACTACACTACCACCGAAAAAGAACTATTGGCAATAGTTTTTGCCTTGGACAAGTTCCGAGCATATCTACTTGGTTCCAAGGTGGTAGTGTACTCAGATAATGCGGCGTTAAAGTATTTGTTGGCTAAGAAGGAATCCAAACCGAGATTGATTAGATGGGTTTTATTGTTGCAAGAATTTGACTTGGAAATTAAAGATAGGAGTGGTTCGCAAAACCTAGTGGCGGACTAAGTCGCCTTGAACACACCAAAGGCAATACCGCTCCTATTAATGATTCTTTTCCCTTTGAGGGCTTGCAAGAAATCTCGGAAGTTATTCCTTGGTATGCACCAATTGCGAATTACTTGGTGTCTCGCACCTTTCCTCCTAATCTCTCCAAACATCAAAGGGATAAGCTAAAAAGCAAATCCAAATACTATGTGTGGGATGACCCATACCTTTGGAGATGTGGAGCGGATCAAGTAATTCGGATGTGCATTCCACAAGTCGAATTCCACTCAATCTTGGAAGCTTGCCACTCCTCCGAAGGAGGAGGCCATTATGGACCTCAAAGAACGGCAAGGAAAATCATAGATTGTGGATTTTGGTGGCCAGCTCTTTTCAAGGACTCCTCTTTTTTTTGTAAATCTTGTTCTCAATGCCTTAGATTTGGTAATATCTCCAAGAAAGACGAAATCCCCCAACAAACCATGCTGTTTTGTGAGATTTTTGATGTGTGGGCTATCGACTTCATGGGTCATTTCTAAATTCTAATGGTTTTCTCTACATTCTACTAGCCATTGATTATGTGTCCAAATGGGTGGAAGCGATACCCACCCGGAGGGATGATGCTAATGTGGTCCTTTCCTTTGTGAGAAATAACATCATTTGTAGATTTGGGTCACCATGAGCAATCGTGAGCGACCATGGCTCACATTTTTGCAATAGAAGAATGAAAGGGCTAATGAAGAAATATGGCATGATGCATAAAGTGGCTACGGCCTACCATCCACAGACAAACGGCCAAGCCGAGGTTTCCAATCGGGAGATTAAATGTATATTGGAGAGGATTGTGAAGCCCAATAGAAAATATTAGAGTGCCAAGCTTACCGATGCACTATGGGCATACCGAACGGCATACAAGACACCGATTGGCATGAGCTCCTTTCGGTTGGTGTATGGCAAAGCTTGCCACTTACCGGTGGAGGTAGAGCATAGATCATATTGGGCCGTCAAGGAGTGCAATCGAAGTTTGGGTGGGGCCGGGGTTGAGAGAAAGCTTTAACTAGTGGAATTAGAGTGTTTGAGGTTGGAAGCCTATGAGAACTCGAGACTTTACAAGGAGAAAATGAAAGCCGTGCACGACAATAACATAAGAAGAAGAGAATTTAGAGCCGGTAATCTAGTCCTCCTTTATAATTCAAGGTTGAGATTGTTGCCCGGAAAACTAAGATCAAAATGGGAAGGCCCATATCGAGTGGAGAAAGCGGAACCCTATAGAGTCTACCATTTGCGCCATCCCTCAAGTCCGGATATCTTCAAGGTCAATGGGCACCGTCTCAAGTTGTATCACGGTGAGCAAACGAAGAGCAACAAGGAGATTGAGGTATTTCTTTTGGAACATGCACTTCTTGGCAAAGAGCAATGAGCTAGTAAAAGTCCAACTTAAGGACATTAAACAAAAGTGCTAGGTGGGAGACACCCCACCATGGTGAGATCTATCTTTTTGCCCCTTTTGTATATAGTTCTTGAACTCTTCATTGTTTTGTGATTGCTTAGCTATAGTTTTGTTTGGTTGGATTTGATTGTGACTACCTTAGATAAATTGTTCATGAAAATTTGCATTGATTTTTCATAGATGGATTGATTATGTGGTAGAAAAACACCCCCATCTTTAGGTATTGCATTGAATTTTGGGTGTTCTTGACCCCTTTGGCTTGTTTGGCCATTAAATTCATGATAATTATGCATTCTTCATGTCTCTAGAAAAAAAAGGGGAGGGGGAGGGGCGCGTATGCGCACTATACGCGTACGTGTCCATAGGGCACTCGCAGCTCCTGGATCATTTTCCAGAGAGTTGTGCCAATGTTGGGCCAACGCTGAGCCCCAGGCACAACGCTGCTCACGCGTGCGCGCACTTGGTGCGTACGCACCCATGACCTTAATCGCGCCGATGGTGCCACTTGCAATCCTGGGCTATTTTCCCGAGAGTTGTGCCAATGTTGTCCTAATATTATGCCTATAGCCTGACTCAACTCACGCGTACGCGCACCTGGCGCGCACGCGTACCTCAGACGATATGCACATCGACGCGTAAGCACACCATGCGCGTCTGCGTGGATCGTGAAAACACAATTTCTAGTACTTTTTCCCGAGAGTTGAGCCAAAGTTTTGCCCGCATTATGCTGAGGGCACAACCCAGACGCACGCGCAAGCGCACCTGGCGCTCGCGCGCACCCTTGCATATCACCCCTTGCGTGCGTATGCACACTAGACGCGTCTGCGTCCATGCTGCGTTTTGCCCATGCACGCGCACGCGTGCATGGCTCGCGCGCGCTAGTCTCACGACCCAACTACATAATAGCGTGCCTCTTTTTCAATTTTCTTCCCTCCTCTCACCTTCATCCTTCTTCTTCACTTCTACCCCTTCCCACCACTTCTACCACCTCTCCACCGACCTCCACCGGCGGTCCCATACCTCTCTTTCTACTCTCCTCTCCCATACTCCTCATTACCTCCTCTCTCACTTACATACCCCATTTCTCTTCTTCTTCTCAAGGTATTCCTCACTCTTCCTTTTTCTTGCTTAGCTCTCTCTTTTCTTTCTTTCTTGAATTAGTTGCATTCCCTTACTCTTCCTCTTAGTTAGTTTTCATTCATGTTTTGCTTGTTTGTTGGATTTTCTTTTTTTTTTATTTTCTTATGGGTGTTAAAAGTGGGGATTACTCTTGCTTTGATGAGTTGCATTACTCTTTGCTTAGCAAAATGTGTGGTATGCTATGATGATTGATGATGCTTTGTGGGATGTTACATTGTCCCCTTTACTCTAATTTTATCACAAAAAGGGATGCACACCAAGTGTTTGATGAAAGGAATACATGACCTTTTGAGTTAAATTTGACTTAGTATTCTCCATTTAGTGTTCTTTCTCATTCACTTGCTTGTTCATATGTGCATTGAGCTTACTACTTTTCTTGCTTCATTTTTACATGCTCATCCCTTAACTCTTATCTCTTGTCATTGACGTCGATAGTGTGTGCTCCTCATGCGTCTTGCTTGCATGCCTATATCACTCCTATATCACATGCTAGTGATTGGCCATGATTTTCATTGTCGCCTTAGTTACATGTTGCAGCTGTCATGTATCTAAGTCACTTGTTCTCTTATGCTTTATTACTTGCATGATTATTATTTCTTGGTGCTTCTTTGAGTTTAATCTCATCACCTTTCCCTCTTTTCTAGGATGGTTATCAAAAGAGACAAAGGAAAGGCGTCCAAAAAGGCACCTCCCCAGTCCACTAGCAAAGCGCACCAAGCGCCTAGAGCCAAGCCCCTCCTCAATAAGACAAGGAGCATTGCTAACATTGATGTTTTGGAAAAGGACAACCCGGCAAGGGTTCCAAACAAGTTCCCCAACCGATACTGCGAACTTGTCTATCCCTTGATCAAAGAAAGGAACTATCATGCGGAGCCCCTTCTAGCCCCTCCGGCTCATGTCATTCCGCTTGTGATGCCCCGTATCGAGCAGAGGCAATGGGAGTTCCTATTAAGGAAGCCACGCGAAGCAAACTTGTCCTGGGTGGTGGAATTTTACACCAATTACCACTCATTGTCCCTTGCATTGGTATTTGTGCGTCGAAGACAAGTTTCTATCATAGAGGAGGCCATTCAAAGTGTGCTTAAGACGGACCGTTAGTGGAAGGGGTTGATGCATATCAAGAGATTTTGTTGGCACGATGCGAAGGATGAGACCCCAACCCAAGGGCATTACCGCACGTTTTCTCATCAGGGAGGCTCAGGCATGGGCCCAAATTCTAGCCCACTGTGTGCTTCCAAGCACCCATGGCTCATCTATCACTACCGAGTTAGCCTTGTTGGTTTGGTGTGTTCTCATAGAGAGACCGGTGCATATTCCCCGTCTCATTCGCCAAGCTATGGGCCGCATCCATGCTAAGGAAAACCTACCCTTCCCCGCTTTAGTGACCGACTTAGTTGCCACAGCCGGTGTCCCCCGAGAGACTAAAGATCGGAGGACCATGATCCCGATGGACGGTAATGTTGTTCCAACCGGGAGATACCTCAACCCTGCGGTGGACACCGAGGATTCGAATTTAGCCATCCCCATGAGCATTCCCACCACTTCAATCGCACCATCAAAATCATCCATGAAACGCATAGAGGACCTCCACAAGAAGCTCGATCATTATGAGCGGCTAAACCAACATCGATACACCTTTGTCAAGAAGCTTCTAAGTTGCCTAGCACCACCTATGGAAGAACCGGAAATTTCCACATCCACTGGCACCGACAATGAAGATAGCGATAATGGAGAAGATGATGGACACTCGAAAGCCGATCAACCACTGTGTCTCACTCAAGGCACGGAGGACCGTGCCAACTTCTAAGTGTGGGGAGGTCAATCGGCCGACCGGTCTCCATAGGTAACACTCGAATAAACTTTGAATCTCTTTTATTAATTAGGTTAGATTGCATGATTAGGTTCTTCACTTTTTGACATCCTTTGCATGATAGTTATATCTTAATAAGTCCACTTGGTTAGAGTAATGACTTCTTTCCTAGGAAGCTAAAATTTTAGGGCAACCCTACCAATTTTGAAAATTTTAAAAATTTTTTATGCTAAACTTGTTTGAAGAATATAATTTGGAACATAGATTTTGAGCCAAGAACATAAGCAAGTGAGTTTTTAGCCTAACTGCATGGCTACATCTTCTAGCCACTTACCTTCCTTCTTGTGTGCATTAGCCTCTCTCTATGATGGTGATCCTTAATTTGTTTGACTCTATATGTCCATTGTTATATGTATGAATGCATGTACATGATTGAGGCCATCAATTCACTTAGCCACTTACCCAAATGACCTTACCTTATAACAACCTTTGCAACCAACTTTGAGCCTACGCTTAACCGACTTATTCTTAATTTTAGCGCATTACAAGCCAAAAGTGGAAAACCATGAATGTCCCTATTTGAATCCTTGAATAACTTAGACTAGAGTGTGTGTGTCATTCAAGTGTAGGAAAACGGGGGGGGGGGGGCGCATTAGTTGAAGTAAGAGCATGTTGTTGATTTTGTTAAAAATATCGGAAAGTGGATACATACTCATGCATTAATCAAATGTTAAACCTTATGCATTGATGATCTTGTATGTAGTTTTGAAAGAAAGAAAAAAATATATGGAAAAGAAAAGAAAAGAAAAAAATATGCATAGAAAAAAAAGAGAAGAAAAAAGAAGAAAAACAATAAAAAGGGGACAAAATGCCCCAAAGTAAGGCTTAAAAACAAATCAATGCATATGTATAATGATCAAAAGTAAATGCATGAGTATGTAAAAGAGTGAGGAACGGGTAGTTAGGTTAGTACATAATTGTATAGGATATTATATAGGTTAGGAAGGGAGCTTAAGTTAATCAGAGAATTCAATTTTTAGCCCACTTAGCCAAATATATAACCCTACCTTAACTCTAACCCCATTACAACCTAAGGAAAGACCTCATGATATGTGTATGTATGCATAGAACAATTGTTGATTAGTTAGAGGAAGAACAAATTTTGGAAGAGCTTGAAGTAGGGGAGGATTGAGTGATTAACCCTATACACCGAGCGAATAGAGTGCAAACACTTCCGGTGAGGGGTTCGAAGCTCAATACCTTGTTCCCGGCTCTCGCGAGCGCTCTTCATGCAAGCTATGCATATTTCGCTTTGATGACTAGAATTGGTAGAGTTCATACATTGTCCATCATCTTGCCCTATGTGCATATATATACGTCCTAGGAAGATTGAATTGCTCTTGACCAAGTAGATAGTAGCATATACCCTAGTTGCATTCATGTAAGTAGATTGCATCCCATGAGTCTCATTCTCTTGTGATCCCTTGATCTTTTGCATTCCTTTAGCATGAGGACATGCTATAGTTTAAGTGTGGGGAGGTTGATAAACCCCGTTTTTAGAGTTTATCATGTATAGATTTTGAAGGTTTTATCAATGATCTTCCACACTTATTCATATAAAAATGCATGATTTTGTGTTCCTTTCCTAATTTTGCCTCATGGATGAAAACATGCTTCTTTTGCATTAAAATTAATATATTGTAATCCCCTTTATTACCATTCGATGCCGTGATCTGTTTGTTAAGTTGGTTTTAGAAGTTATAGGGTAAAAATGGCTAAGAGGGATGAAGGAAGCATGCATGAATGGAAGGAGTATGGAAAAATTAGAGTTTTGGAATTTGGGCATGGGCGCACACACGTACCGTACGCGTATGTGCGGATGTGCACCCTCAGAGCCGGCTAGATGGAGCCGAAACGAGAAGCCGACGTGCTTACATGGCTCGGCCAGAAATCCTTGGACACGCGCGCGCACTGCGCGCCTGTGCGCACACTCACAAAAAGCCCCAGGGACGCGTACGCATATTGTGCGCGTACGCGCCGATGGCCGCACGTGATTTTTTAAGAAGAAAACGTGACCAGCGATTTCAGGCAGTGGCAGGCCCTGTTTTGGGGCAGAATTCTAGCGGGAAGAGCATAAGAAGACCAAGGATTAAGGAGATTGGGACAATTAGACATAATTCTAGATATTTTGGGTAGTTAGTTACATTTTGGCTTTTAGAGAGAGAAACTCCAACTTCTCTCTAGGATTTTACTCTCTCCATTACAATTCTCCTTTGATTTCTTGGTGAGATCTATTGCTAATTCACTTTTCCTTTGATACAAGTTGTAGATCTATTCTTCTTCTACTCTCAATTAGTGTTCTCTTGATTCATTCACTTGGATCTAGATTTGTGACCTTGTTACTTTACATTTTGATTAATGAATTGAGGAATTTCATTCAATTGCTTGATTATTGATGATTGTTTGAATTAGATAGCTTTAATTCGATTCTTTTCTATCAATTTCATCATGTCTTCTATGATTTCCTACCAATTGTTTGTGAAAATGACAACCCTAGCTATGGAATAGATTTCTCTCACTTGGCTTAGGAGTTGAGTTATTGGAGACACTTGAGTAGTGGATATCAATTGTTGATTAGGAATTGAGAATTGCTAATTGACTTGCAGTGCACTAAAGCTAGACTTCCCTAGGGTTAGGCTAGGACTTGTGACTCAAGTTAGTTACTTTTACTTGACTTTCCTCTATTATTAGGGGGTTAACTAAGTGAAGCAATAATTAATTCTTATCACAATTGAAGGAAACTACAATGATGGAACTTCCAATACTCACCCTTAGCCAAGGCTTTTATCTCAATTAATTGTTGTTTACCTTTGATAGTTTGAATTCTTGCACCAACTCTCAAAACCACAAAAGACTTCCTAATCAATGATGTGCATTCTAAGGTAATTCCTAGGGAGAACGACTCGGGATCAACACTCTCGGTCATAGATTTTAGAATTGTTTGATGCGATATTTGCGTGTCGGTTAGACTATACTCACGATTAGATTCATTGCTAATTTCTAATCCGGCATAAGAATATTTCGTCTATCAAGCATCAAAACTAATAAAAAGAATTTCAATAAAACTTACTCATTAACAGGAGCTTCTTGCTTTGATTCCCTTGACGAAGTTTTTGTGGGGCTTGCTGTTGAGGTTCTAGAGGGCAGTTAAATTACACAAAAAATTGTTTCAAAATGAACCAAAAATATTATGATATAGCATCAAAACTAATAAAAAAAATTTTAAGTAGAACTTACTCATTAATCGAAACTAATAAATATTATTCAGTAAAACTAAAGAAATTACATCAGGTGTTAGAAAAACTTAGCAAAGAAAGAAATAAAACTTTTTATAAGAAACTGAATCTTATGTCTATGATGAATCATAGCGTGTTTGTCGACTCGCCGTCATTTTGTTGTGTTTCATCCCGAGCAACTTTTCTTTTTGCAGGATTGTCTTTTTTTCTTCATTCTTTTTTCCGTTTCTTTTCTTTTTACTTGTCTGCTCAATTGCTTCGCTTTTGAAAATTCATACAAAAAGTTTTGATTTAAAATCAGGATGAACCTTAATTTAAAAAGAAATGAACCGAAATGAAACCAAATGAACCTAAACTAAGAAATGAACCGAAATCTTGTAAGAAATAAAAAGTTGTTCAATACTTAAGATCAGCATCAAGTAAATCTCAGTTAATTCACAAATGAATCGAAATTAGTTTAGATTTGAACAAAAACTAACTAAACAACCATACATGAACAAGTTCAGCAAATTCAAGCAAAACAAAACCAAATGAACCTAAATTAAACTAAGAAATGAACTGAAATTATTTAATGAATAAAAATTTTGATCAATACTTGAGAGCAAGAGCAACCACAAGTGAACTTTAGTTAATTCATAAATGAACCAAAATTAGTTCAGATTTAAACAAAAACTAACTAAATGAAACCAAATGAACCTATATTAAACTAAGAAATTAACCGAAATTTCTTAAGGAATATATATTTATAACAATAAAGTAATAATTTCTGAATCTTATTCATCTTTGGATTAAGTTTTGGTTTGCAAAGATGAATTCGGTTGAACAATCTTCCCTTTTTCGCTTTTTTCCTTTACCATTCTTTGTGGTTGTTTTCGTTTCTTTGGTGGTGTTTTCTGTATTTCTTGTTCTTCTCTACAATACATACAAAATTTTTGTTAAAATAATAATATATAACTTTAAATAAATAGATAGTTTCTGATAAGTCATGGTGAGAAATATACTCATATTCAGAATCAGTTTCTTCCGAAGATGAATGCAAGATGACAGGTTTCTTTTTTTTCTTTCTTCTTTTTTTCCTTCATTTTCCCTTCTTTTCTTCTTTCTCTCCCCCCAGCTCTGCTCTTTTTATGAGGCCCTAAAACAGAAACTTATTTAATTAGCACAATAATTTAGAAGCAACTGAACCAAAATTTTAAAGGGAATGATTTTTTTACTTTCCATTTCATTCTTTGCCTCAAAGGCAATCCTGTCGACCAGCTTCTACCGTGTCTAGTACGCCACCCACGGTGGGTCGGAAGTATCTTCTACTACTGCGTTAGTGAACATCGATTCATGGAAATAGATTATCATCAATACAAAGATGTAGCCATCAACTAAAAGTTTTTCTTTTTGGGATTCGATCCCCTTGATCAGTAAGCTAAGCACATGAGACGTCCAATTCCATTGTCAGACTATGTCCACATGAAAGACAGGTGGCTTATGGACTGGGGAGACTCTGCTTACTGTTGTCGACAGCAAAAATTATTTCTAAATTAAGAGGATGAACATCGTCTTAAATTTCAGAATATTTTTCTCCCCTTCAACAATCATCTCCATGACAGTTTTTGTCAAAGACGTCAAAATAGCACCTTTGAAGTTGTCAGTAATTTCCTTCTACACCTCATTCAGATTATTGTACTCAATTTTTTTAGAAAAATTATCCCCTACAATAGCACCAGTACCAAAATAGTTTAATATAAACAAATTAATATAAAGATAACAGAAGAAAAGTTGTTTTAAAATTAAGGAATAAAAAATTTGGTCAATACTTAATGTAAGAACCGGAATAACCGTTTTAATAAAATAATAATTTAATTTCCTGGAATAGGTTCGAAAATGTATAAATGTTCTTTTTAAAATATAAAGGTGAAATTTGAATTCAATGAATTTTTTTGAGTTGGAAAATGTATCTTATGTGAAAAATTTTTGTAAAAATGCGTACCGATGCTTAAGTCGGTAGTACCGGCTCTAATCTATCCGGTATCGCGTATTTTGGAAAATAATATTTTGAAAATTAAATTTATTATTTTGAAAAGCCTAAAATAATTTAGAATAAAAAATTAGACGCTAATTTTAAAGGTTTTGGCCCAAAGCAGGCCAAACGGACCTAAAACGCTAACGGGTTGGACCGGGCCCAAAGCTCAACATATATATGCTCATTAAATGAGCTTCCAGTTCATTTTCACCACCAAAGAGAGAGAGAAATGCGGATTGAGAGAGAAGGGAGAAGAAAAGGGGTGTCACTATTCATTGTCACTTTTCGGGAGCCATAACTTGAGCTACGGTGCTCCGATTGACGAGCCATTTGCGGCCATGCGAAGCTCTTGTCAAGCCCGTCATTTCTAACTAAGTTTTTTAGACAAGAACTCGAAACTCACACTCTAGTTTCCTGCCCTAACATTTCTATAATTTTGGTTTTAGTTCTTGAGTAGATTTTGTGCTTTTATTTGTTTAGGGGTGATCTAGCATTGGGATATTATTGGGTTTTATTCCTAATCTCGTTAGGTAAGGTAAAGTCTCACTAAACCCTTGTGTTTAGTTATTCTTGTAAACCCTAGGTTTGATGTGATATGTTGTATGGTGTTAGATTGAGTTTTGGTGTTTGTTAGAGTTAGTTTGAGGCCTTGGATCGAGTTTGGTGGCTTTTCTTGGTGTTTTGAGTTGCGTGGAAATTGGCCAATATATGGTTTCAGTTTCCTCTATATAATATGTAATGTTTCTGGACACTTAGACAAGTAGACCATAAGATTGGTTTGAAATTGATTGTTGATAATTGTGATGTATGAGGATTTCAAGGATTGTGATTATGTTGGTGAATGATGATATTTAATAGTGATAATTGTGATATAATGATTGTGATACTATGGGAGTGATGTGATGGTGTTGTGAGTGATGAAGGGTGTATATGAAGAATTAGATTGTATAAATTATTGGTAGGAGAATATTGAATTGAAATTATATATTTGTGTTGAATTATGGAGGAAAGATTGAGTGAATTAAGTGTGAAAGTGATGAAAGTACAATGGAATAGTAAGGTGTAATATGTGTAGTATTTTATGATGGATTGGTGATGTGCAGGAGATTTACCGTCGATCTATGTTTTCACAAATTAGAATCCCATCATTGAAAGTATAGCCTAGACCAACGATTAATTCCCAAATCAAATTGTTTAATCCAAAGCATATGTCACAATTCAAAACCAGTTCAATTCCGGGAGTTTCAATTCCCGGGTCGTCTCCCAAGGACACTTGAGACCAATGAGTGTGCAATCTTGGTTGTGAGGATCATGGGGTTTTCAATAAACGGATAAACATATAAAGCAATGAAAGAACATGCAAAATTGTAAGAAATGAACTAATAAAGGAATCAAAGAAGTAACTATGCAATATAGACAAGTAAAGTATAAAAGGAACTAATGTAATGTGTATAGAGGAATTTAAGCATAAAAGGTATCTTGGCTTGGAGTGAGCTAAGGGTCCTTTCCTTGTTGGAACCACAACTATGCCAACTAGAATGGATTAATCTCACTTGATTAATCCTCATATCGGAGAGAAAGTTAAATGAGCATAAGTGTTCTTAACCCACATATCCTAAATTGCTTGCTAATTGCCTTAGCAACAACATAGCGTTAGTGGGAACAAGAACAATTAACAATCCAAGATTAACACTAAATGTTGGACATTTCAACTCTAGGAACCTAATTGCTCACTTTTCCCAAGCCAAAAGATAGAAAACTAGCCCAAAATCATACTTGACATTTTGTCAAACACTTGGTGGGCAAAAACCTTAAACATGGGAAATATGAGAAAAAAATTGAAACCAAAAGCAACAAATAATCTCAATCAACAATAAAGACTTAAGAAAGCATAGAACAATCATCAATCATCAATTTCATCAACAAGAAATAGAAATTGCAAAAGAGAAGTGAAATTGAACTATAACTTGAATTATAAGAAAGTGTAAGAACAATGTAACTATAAAGAGTAGCAACAAAGAGATACTTACAATGGGAATTAGCAAAATCCAAGATCAAAAATAGAAATGGCAGTTGAATGTAAAATCCCAGTATAAACCCTAGTAGAGAAGATGATGAAAAACTTAAAGAAAAACTATACTAAAGCTATCTACTACTACTCCTAAGCTACACTAACGTTATGCTATGTTATGGTCTTCATTTTTCCTTCCTTATGAGCTAAATGGCTTCAGAAATGGGCCTCCCAACCTCCAAAATCGCGAGTCACGTGAGATTTTGATAAAGCATATGCCTCCACCTGTGCGGACGTACAGACGTGTGCGCCTACACACTCTGCCGAAAATCTCTACCCGTGCGTACGCACAGGAAGTCGTGTGCACGCACACTAGGCGACGCTTGATTGAACGCGCGACGTACACGGTGCGGCTCATGCACATGCGTGGCTCTGATCTGAGGGCCGTGCGTACGCATGCAGGTCTGTGCGTACGCACACTAGGCTGAGCTATTCTCCTTTGATTCTTCATGCTTCCTCCACTTTGAATGCTCTTCTTCCATTCTCTCCTAGCCATTCCTACCTTATACCTCTGAAATCACTCACAAATAACATCAAGGCATCAAATGGAAGGTAAATGAAATAAAATGAATCAAATTAGACACAAAAGAGCATGCTTTCATAATCAAGCACAAACTAGGAGGAAAGTTCAAATGCATGCTATTTAGTGGAATAAGTGCAAGTTTATATGATGAAATCCATTCAATTTAAACCAAAAATCATCATCAAATATGGATTCATCAATTCCCCCACACTTAAACACTAGCATGTCCTCATGCTAAACACACTCAAAGGAGATAGATGAAAGGAAAACGATTTATTCTATGTGCTACCTAAATGCATGCAACTATCCTAAGGGTTACTACCAAAATGTACTATGCAAAAAGTTGGTAAAACAAACCATGAAATTCTAATCCATCACAAGAAAATTTTGGGGTAAATGCAAAGATTTTATGCACTAAAATCAATGTCCAAAAAATTGAATTGAGCTTTTCAAAACTGATCAACAAACAACTTGCAAGAAGATATAACAGAAGATGCAAGGAACACAGAATTGAGCGATCGAACCCCTCACCGGATGTGTATTCACTCAATTCACTCAGTGTTTAGGGTTTAATCACTCAATTCTCCTTTTATCATACTTTTCAAAGATTTGCACTTCATCTAACAATCAACTAGTATCTGATGCATGAAAGACAAATATCATGAGGTCTTTGGAGGGTTGTAATGGGGCCAGGGTTTAGGTAGGATAAGTATGGTTAATTGGACTTAAAGAATTAGTTATTTGATTAGTTTAAGTGTCCACCTAATCCTATATCACCTATATACTCATAACAATGCAACCTATCTACCCAATTTCCTCCTATTTCACCTTACTCATGCACTTTCTTTTCAAAACATGAACATATGCATCCTTTATTTCAACTTTTTATTTTACTTTCTATTATGCACAGTTTTTTTTATATTATTTCTTGTCTTTGTTAACACAAGAGATGCATATGCCTAAAATAAAGAACACATGAGCATTTTCCAATTTACCAATTTTTCACTATGAGTTTCATACCTCTATCACCAATGCTTCCTAAGAATTCCCACCTCCCCCCCCCACACACACTTAGAATATACATACTAATCCACCCAAGCTAATCAAAGAGTAATTCAGGGACATCAATAGTTTTTCGCTTAAGAGGAAATAATGTGCTAAAATCAGAACAAAGGGGGATTACAAGCTCAACAGGGGTTCACAATGGTGAGTACAAGGGTTGGCCATATAGGTTGGTGAGTTTAACATCAAAGATGGCCTCAATCATGCTAAATACATCCAAACAACAAATACATGATATAAAGAATCATGCAAATCAATGATCATAATCAAAAGGAGTAAAATCACACCAGAACAAACATTATGGTTGAAAAATGAAACCATCTATCAAAGCTCAAATCTTACAAGGTATGTTGTTCTAGCTCTTTTCTATGTTCCACAAACAGAATACTTCAAGCAAGTTGGAAAACACAATTTTTCTTCAATTCAACCAATGGTATGTCCTAGGAAAGATTTCATGGAAATTTCTTGGTGTTTCATCAAACTTATTCCATTCTATCATGCAATCATGCAAACATAACTACCATATAACTATGAACACTAAAGGGATATATACAAACAAACCAACTAAGGTGCAATAAAGATAAAGTTACTAAAATTCAGTAAAAAGAACTAAAAGAGTATTGCAAAGTGGTTTGAGAAAAGAAATTTTTACCCCCACGAAGTCAATCCTCCCCACACTTAGTTCTTGCACGGTCCTCCGTGCTCGCTTCGGATTGGGGAGAATGAGAACTTCGGGGCCACCTTCAGCTGGTGGTATCAGGAATGGGTTGGTCACCTTTATCATACTCCTCACTAACTAGCTCGAATGAAGCCTCAGGAATTGGGCCAGGGTCTCTTCCTTCTAGCTTTGTCGCTATCCAGTCAAAACACTTCTGCTACAAATGCTTCATGCGGTGGATATCGTGCAAGATGTCTCGGAATAAATCCAGAAGAGACCAGAGAACCGATAAAGAAGTCGGTGAAGTTAGTAGACTTGATAGTGGTGCTGCTGGTGCCTTCCTCTTCGAGGGTGTCTTATCTGAGGGTGTATCCAATTTCCCCCTCGGAATGAACTTGTTGCCTCTTGAAAACTCTAACATGATATCCATTGGTTGCCTCTCTACCCCCGTTGCGTTTGCTAAGCGCATCACCATCGACGGAAATGGAATGTTGATATTTTTCTTCTCAACCAGTTTTCAAATCGATTTGTGCAACAAAGGTACAATGGCTATATGCTTGATAAACCCCCTCTTGAGGGTTTATTTTGTGTTGAATTAAGAGCATTTTGATAACTTTTCCTCACATTTATTCAATGAATTAGCATAGTTTTGTGATTGTCTCCTTATTAGTGCTTAGATGTGAAAACATGCTTTTTAAACCCTTAATTTTATAGTTTTAATCTTCCTTTGATTCCACTAGATGCCTTGATGTGTTTGTTAGTGATTTCAGATTGAAAAAGGCTAGGAGAGGATCAAAGGAGTGAAAGGAAAGCATACAAAGTGGAGAAATCATCAAAAGCCAAAGATTTGGAAAAAGCTCATGGGCGCGCGCACGCACTATGCGCCTACGCGCGGATTTGCGAAATGCTCCAGGGACACGTGCGCGCGCTGTGCGCCTATGTGCCGAAGGCCGCATGTAACTTTTAAAGAAGAACTCGTGCCTGGCGATTTTGGAGGGTTTCTGGCCCCATTTGGAGCTGAGTTTTTGGCGGGAAAAGGCTAAATAGACCAAGGAATGAAGGGGGAAGGGGGAGGACATTCATTCAGACACTTTAAGGAGGACATTCATTCACACACTTTAGGCTTAGTTTTAGTTAGTTTTAGAGAGAGAAGCTCTCACTTCTCTCTAGGATTAGGAGTAGGATTAGGTTTAGGTCAATAATCTTAGATCTAGATTTTAATTCATGCTTTCATCTTCTTCTACTCTTGGATTCTTTGTTGTTACATTCATCATTCTTCTATTGTTTGTTATAATTTCTTCTACTTTGTTTGTAGATCTACTTTTTCTCATTCTATTTTCTTTCAATTCAATGAGGTAATTCATGATAATTGTGTTTCTTTTGATTGTTGTTATTAATTCCTTGCAATAATTGTTGTCAGATTTCATTATTGTTGCTAATTTACTATGCTTTCCTTTTGTGCCTTCCAAGTGTTTGATGAAATGCTTGGTTGGATTTTAGTGTAGATTTTATTCCTCTTGACCTAGGTAGAGTAATTAGTGACGCTTGAGTTATCTAATTCCATTGTTGATTGGTAATTAGAAGTTGCTAATTGATTTGGATACCACTAAAGCTAGTCTTTCCCTTGGGAGTTGGCTAGGACTTGTGGAACCAAGTTAATTCATCCACTTGACTTTCCTCCATGGTTAGAGGTTAACTAAGTGGTAGCAATGGATAATTTGTGGTCAACAATTGAGGAGGATAGCTAGGATAGGACTTCTAGTTCTCATACCTTGTCAAGAGCTTTGTTAGTTGTTAGTTTATTTTCATTACCATTTATATTTGTTGTTTCTTATTCTCAAAACCCCAAAACATACCTCAACCAATAACAAGAACACTTTATTGTAATTCCTAGAGAGAACGACCCGAGGTTTAAAAACTTCGGTTTATAATTTTAGGGATTTGTACTTGTGACAAACAAAATTTTTGTATGAAAGGATTATTGATTGGTTTAGAAACTATACTTCGACGAGATTTCAATTGTGAAATTCTATACCGTCAAAAATTCCATTCATCAAAATGGCACCATTGCTGGGAAATTGCAATGGTGTTATGTTATTGGTTATTGTATATATGTGAATATTGTGAATATGTTTGTGTTTTGCTTGTTTATTAGATTTTGTTAGTTTTATTTTGTTTTTCCACTATGAATTCTCACTTTGGCTATGAGTTTGGTTCTCATTATGTTGTAGGCAATGTGGACTTTAATGACAACATGTACCAAGGATGGAACACTTCAAGATGGGAGGAGCCTCAAGGAATTGATCACTCCTATTGGCAACAACCTCCGGTTATTTATAGGTATAACCACCATCCTAATTCATATCAATTTGATGGCTATCGTAACTCTTTTTGTGATAATCAAGTACCACCACCATATGCTTATGAACCTTATCCTCAACATGACTATCAACCATGCTCACAAGTCCATTTTTACCAAGCACCTTCTTGTGACCCACATCCATTGTATGACCAATCACCCATACCATATTCTTATGACCATTATGAGTAAGAACCTTTAGAGCCACCACAACTCT
The DNA here is from genome assembly GCF_059453495.1 of Arachis ipaensis. Taxonomy (NCBI): domain Eukaryota; kingdom Viridiplantae; phylum Streptophyta; class Magnoliopsida; order Fabales; family Fabaceae; genus Arachis; species Arachis ipaensis. The sequence continues at coordinate 42,359,341 of NC_142441.1, read as the reverse complement.
ATCATGATTACTACCAAGAGCCACCTCAGTGCACACCATCTCCATACCCTTACTATGAAGAACCACCTTGCCATTATGAACCGTTTCTCCAAAAGAATGAACCTTCCTATCCACCCCAAGCCCCAATAGATGACTCTCTCACCTTGCTACTTCAAGGCCAAGAGAATATGCAAAGAAATACCATAGAGTTTGTGACTAATTTGACTAAGGTAGCGCATACTTTAGCCTACCAATGTTGGAACACTCAATGTGCTTCCGTGGCCACATGTGAGAAACGAAAAGATGAGCAAAGCATGAAAGAGAGATTGGAAAATCCGGTGGAGAAGAAGGAAGAGTCAAGCTTTGTATTGGAGCAATTAGAGATGCCAAGGGTCATTGAAGAAAAGGAAAAAGTGGTTGAAGATCTAGGAGATGCGGAACCACCATGGAAATCTCAACAACCTCCGAAGCATATCAAGATTGAAGGATATGAGAAGGTTGATCAAGAGATAGACTCAATCATCAATGATTTCTTATCAATAATTGAATCCTCTCCCATGGGACATGAAATTGAAGCTATTGAAGACAACTCAATACCAAATGATGTTGGTGATCTCATTGAAGACTCTTTCATCAGAGGTGAAGTTGATATGGAAGAAGATTTCACACAACCTCCCATGTTTGACTTGATTGATGATGGGGAGGAATTAGAAGAAGTTAACAAGCAAGAAGAAGATGAAAGAAGTTGTCAAGAGGTGGAAATACCCAAAGAAGAGCATAAGGAAGTGGACCTTGCATCGTCTAAGTGTGGGGAGGTTTCCCTCCCTAAGACACCATCCAACATATCATTCAAGTGGGTAAAATATTCAAACCTAAGCTTTACTTTCTCACTTGAATATGGCTTGATCAAAACGGATGGACAACTTAGAGCTCTTTGTGGGACTAAGAGTAAAAAGGAGTTGTGCAGTGGTTGGAAATTTAGAATTAGGCTCATTGAAGTCAAGTTCTCAAGGTATAGGAACTATGATTGGAGGAATGCTACATCACATGGGTTTATGAAGAAGACTTGGTGTGCTAAAGAGAATTCCACTTGTCAACCACCCGAACGGAAAATTCATAAAGATCAACTAGAAGACGGGTGCGAGAATAAGATATGGGATCTCGGATCAAAGCATGAAAACCAACTATGGGAGCTCATATCTTGGGTGGAACTCCATTCAAACTTGGTGAAGATGGTTGGAACTTCTGTCAACCATTTGAGGAGCAAAGATCCTTGGAGATTCAAGGATGAGTACAAGCATAAGCCACCATGACAAAGAGCTTCCCAAATGTCCAACTTAAGGACTTAAACTAAAAGTGCTAGGTGGGAGATACCCCACCATGGTAAACTATTTCCACTCTCTTGCATTTTGATTAATAATTGAATTGAGTTACCATTGTAGGTAGTTTTCTTTCCATATATTTGTTTCAATAAATTGGTTGTAGGTTGCTTGTAGAGCAAGTCTCTCTTGCTTGTATTTGAAAATTCCCAAAAAGCCAAAAAGAATTTTTGTCACTTTATATTTTTGGCCAATCTTGAGCTGTAGGTAGTGTTAGGAGGATTTTGAACTGTTATTGTTATTTCTAAAAAAAAAAGGGGGGGGGGGGTCAAGGACGCGTACGCACGCTGTGCGCGCACGCGTCCAAACGTGGATACAGGCCCATACATTTTCCAGAGAGTTGGGCCACTCTCGCACCAACACTAGGCCAATGGCATAACTGCATACACGTGTACGCGCACTGTGCGCCAACGCGTCGCTATACATATTTGGCAATGCACGCGCCCGCACACATGCCGCGTGCGCGCCGATCTTCTGACGCAGTTTCCAGGCCAATGACCCGAGAGTTGCGCCAGCTCTAGGCCAGCATTAAGCCCCTAGCCCAACTCACTAGACGCGGATGCGCACCGTACGCATCCGCGCCCATGGCTACATGACTCATCTACGCGAAGGCGCACCTGGCGCGTACGTGTCCATAAAGCTAAATGCGCAATCCATGCGCACGCACGCTGTGCGCGCGCGTGTTGATTGCGCCACCTGCCCTCCTGGCACATTTTCCAGAGAGTTGGGCTAACCTTGGGCTGACGCTGTGCCCTGCGCCCAACCGCAGCCACACGTGCACGCACCTGGCGCATACGCGCCCTTCGGCCAATCTGCGCATCGATGCCTAAGCGTGCATGATGCGCCCGCGTCGGAAAAAAAAGTTTTTTTCTCCTCTTCCATTTTTTTTTGTTTATTGCATTTACATAATTTTATTCTTTGCATTTCAATTTTGTTTTTATAGCCTGTTTTCATTTTTTCCTAAGTTTCTCATTTTAATAAAGGTGTTGAACTTTCCTACTCGATTGTTGAGACTCTCTTGCATTATTTTGGTGCTTTGTGACTTGTAACATTAATTATAATGTTTGTTCTACACACAAGATTAGTGCTTTAGTCTTTCCTAACTCATTCTTCTTTGTTCTTGTGCCTCATTATCATTGAGTTAGGATGGGACCAATTGCTCTCATGCTTATCACTAATCTTGTTTGTGTCAATTCTTCTTTGATCTTGATGCTCAATATGCTCTTCATGCTTTGACTTTACTCTTGCATCAAGCTTAATGATTTGCCTTAGCTTACATTGTTTTCTCACTTACATGTTGTAGCTACCATGTAGTAGAGAACTTTACTCTCATTTGGCATTAGTCCTCACCTATGTTCTACTTGCTTTAATATCTTTGTTGTAGGCTTAATTTTCTTTTTTTTTCTGCTATTTTTAGGCTGGCCACCAAGAAAGGAGGAAAAGGAAAAGCTTTTAAATGGGGCAACAAACAAGTCATCCGCACAATCTTTTGAAGAAGCTCATCAGTTGTAGCTAACAACCCATCCACATTGCTCTCCTTTGCATGCACCGAGGACGGTGAAATCTTCAAGTGTGGGGAGGTCGTCTGACCGATCTCCATGGGTAACAATTTCCTTTTTCAACACCAATGTTAGCTAGTTATTGCATTGCATGATAGGTTGCATGTTAGTTATAATTTGTACATATTTTACCACTTCTTTCGTATTAGGACTACTTGGTTATAGTGATGATTTCTTTTTCAAGAAACTGTTTTAGGGCACCCTACCAATTTGAAAAAAAAATTTTGTTGAACTTGCCTGAAGAATTTATTTTGGAACATGGTTTTTGAGCTAAGAACACACAAGCTTGTGAGATTTGAGCCTAATGGTGTGGTTACATCTTATAACCACTTATTTTCCCTTCTTTTGTGCAATTGTTCTCTTCCTATGATGGTGATCTTTGATTTGTTTGATTCTTTATGTCTAATTATTCCTTGTATTCATGCATTTATATGATTGAGGCCATTATTTCATTAGCTCACTTACCCAAATAGCCTACCTTTTACTCTCCATTGTTAACCAATTTTGAGCCTATGCTTAACCTAATTGTTCTTTATTTTAGCACATTACAAGCCTAAAGCAGAAAATAATAAAGTCTCTTGTTTGGATCTTTTATTAGCTTAGGCTAGTGAGAGTGTTTTATATTCGAGTTTGGGCAGGTTGGGAACATTGGTTGGGATAAAAGGGTGCTTTGTAATTGTATATTTGGGAATTGGGTACACACTCATGTATTGATTAAATGTATAGACCTTATGCATTGGTGTTCTTGTATGTAGTTTTGAACAAAAGAAAAGAAAAAAAATATATATATGAAAAAAAAAGAAAGGAAGAAAAGAAAGAAATAAAAAGGGGACAAAATGCACCAAAGTGAAGTTCAATAAGAGTCAATGCATAAGTGTTGTGAAAATCAAAAGAAATTGCATGAGTATGTGAAAAGTGAAGGATGGGTAGTTAGGTTAGTACTTAATTGTATATGTCATCATAGGTTAGGTGAGAAAGTTTAAGCTCATCAAAGATTCAAATTCTAGTCCACTTACCCATATATGATCCTACCTTGACCCTAGCCCCATTACAACCTTGTGGAAAAGACCTCATGATATTTGTATGCATGCATAGAATGATTGTTGATTGTTAGATGAAGAACAAATTTTGGAAAGCATGATTAGGGGAGAATTGAGTGAATCACCCCTAAACACTTGAGTGAATAGAGCGGATATATATCCGGTGAGGGTTCAATTACTCAATTACATGTATTCACCATTATCATCTATATTCATGCAAGTTTGTAAATCCTTTTGATAATTCAATGCAATTGCGAGTTGGATTTGATTCCTAATACTTTAGCCCTATGCTTATGAATGTTTCCTTGGAAGTTGAATTGTTTTGACCAAGCATTTGCATTCATGTAGTTAGTTGCATTTAGATAGTTTAGTTGCATTGAATAAATGTCGTACCCTTTGCTACATTCTTGGTTTAGCATGAGGACATGCTGAGGTTTAAGTGTGGGGAGGTTGATAAACCCCCTTTTGAGGGTTTATTTTGTGTTGAATTAAGAGCATTTTGATAAAATTTCCTCACATTTATTCAATGAATTAGCATAGTTTTGTGATTGTCTTCTTATTAGTACTTAGATGTGAAAACATGCTTTTTAAACCTTTAATTTTATAGTTTTAATCTTCCTTTGATTCCATAGATGCCTTGATGTGTTTGTTAGTGATTTTAGATTGAAAAAGGCTAGGAGAGGATCAAAGGAGTGAAAGGAAAGCATACAAAGTGGAGAAATCATGAAAAGCTAAAGATTTGGAAAAAGCTCATGGGCGCGCGCACGCACTATGCGCCTACGCGCGGATTTGCGACATGCTCCAGGGACGCGTGCGCGTGCTGTTCGTGTGATGCCAGGGCATCTTGGCCAGTTTCACTGAACTTTTCTTTACTGTTTTTAGGGTAGTTTCATGCATTTCTTTAGGAAATAAGCTAGTTTTGGGTAGATATTCATCTACACCTTGATTCAAGCATACATTGTGCATTTTACATTATTTCTTGAGGATTTTGCATGAATTTAGTGACAAATTGTATGCTGCATTACCCATGACTTGGACTAGAACTTTGATGCACTCTGTTGCTTGATTTCAGGACCAAAGGAAGCAAGGAAAGGGAGGTAACTTGCAAGGTTAATGAGGAAGGTGATTGCCAATAACACTCTCAAAGCCAAGCCCAAATGAAGAAAAGAACTGCTTCAAACTCAAGATCCAAAGGCCCAAGACTTGAAGAGCCAACTAGAAGCTGAGAGAAGTAGTATATATAGGAGTAGCTTTGAATTGAGAAAGGAGTTCTGGGGGCTGGAAAAAGAGAACTACTCTCTGTATTTTACTTTCTCTGCATTTTCTAGTTTTATGATGTATTCTCCGTCTTTGTTTTCATTTTCAAGAGCTATGAACAACTAAACCCCTTTCATTGGGTTAGGGAGCTCTGTTGTAATTTGATGGATCAATACTAATTTTCATTATTCTTCTTCTATCTTTTCTCTTGATTTTACTTGAAAGCTTTCGATCTTCATCCAATTGAGTAGTTATCTTGGAAGATAAGCTATTCAAACTTGGATCTCTTTTGAACCTTAAAAGAGGAATGAAGAGATCAAGCTAGAAATGCTTTCTCATGCTGGACCAAATTGGGTTTGGATGGGTATGTGACTATAACCCTCTCAATACTTGATTTGGGAAATGCATGTGGTATAATCAGTGACCATACTTCATCTCTTCTCATGAGCAATTGACCAAGGAATTGGCTATTGATCAAGATTTGAGAGATTGAATTGCAAGAAATTGTAATTCAATCACTTAAGATTGCCAAGGAGATCAATGAGTGCATTGATTGAGGAAGAGATGAAAATGAACTTGATCCGGAGAATTGCAACATCTCCTAAGCCCAATGAACTCCCCATCTCTGATCTTACCCATTCTCTTTAATTTCTGCCATTTACTTTTATGAGCAAATCCCCCATTCCCATTTACAATTCTGCAATTTATTTTCAGTCATTTACTTCCAGTCCTTTAATTCTAGCAATTACTTTTCTGTTATTTATATTCCCGCCATTTTATTTTCTGCAACTCTCAACCCAAATTCTGGATTCGCTCAACTAGAACATTCTTCTAATTAAAGTTACTTGATCAATCAATCCCTGTGGGATTCGACCTCACTCTATTGTGAGTTTTTACTTGACGACAAATTCGGTACACTTGCCGAATGGAGATTTGTTGTGAGACAAGTTTTTCGTGCATCAAGTTTATGGCGCCGTTGCCGGGGATTGATTGTGCATCAACAATGATTAAATTGGAAGATCACTAGATTGAGCATTTTTATTTTGTGAATTTCATTTTCTGTTTGAGTGATTTACTTTTTGTTTTAGTTAAACTTCTTCCCTTCCCCCTCTACTCTTTTATTTTTCTTTGTTATTTTCAATTCTGTTTGCTAACCCACTAACTGTTTGATATATTGCATCACCCACAACTAACAGTAATTCTGACACAAATACTTTCTGCACTTATCTTTTCTTGCTTGCACTTGATGGTTGTATGACAGGGAGAAGAAGCGGAGCTTCAACTTCCTTCGATTCTGAACCTGAGAGGACCTTCCTTAGATTAAAGAGGGAGGCAAGAGGAAAGAAAGTGGTTGGTGCTGAGGAAGAAGAGGAATTCTTTGACCCAAACATGGAAGACAACATGGAAAACCATCATAAAGAAGAAGATCACAACCATGGGGAGGAGGTAGAGCAAATCATGCTGGGGAGGATAGAAGAGTATTGGGCTCTTACATCAATCCAAATCCAGGAAATTGTGGAAGTAGCATCCAAAAGCCAACAATCCATGCCAACAACTTTGAACTTAAACCACAGCTCATCACCCTTGTTCAGAATAACTGCTCGTTTGGAGGAGGTGTTCAAGAAGACCCCAATCAACATCTAACCACCTTCCTGAGGATATGTGACACAGTGAAGTCTAATGGTGTTCATTCTGACACCTATAGACTGCTCCTGTTTCCATTCTCACTTAGGGACAAAGCAGCCAAGTGGCTGGAATCTTTCCCAAGGGAAAGCTTGACAACTTCGGAAGACGTGGTGAACAAATTCTTAGCAAGATTTTACCCCCCTCAACGAATCAATAGGCTGAGAGCTGAGGTCCAAACTTTCAGGCAACAAGATGGTGAGACTCTATATGAAGCATGGGAGAGGTTCAAGGACTTAACAAGGAGGTGTCCACCTGACATGTTCAACGAATGGGTGCAGCTGCACATTTTCTATGAAGGGCTCTCTTATGAGTCAAAGAAGGCCGTAGACCATTCATCCGGAGGATCTTTGAACAAGAAGAAGACTATTGAGGAAGCCATAGATGTTATTGAAACAGTAGCAGAGAACGACTACTTCTATGCTTCCGAAAGAGGGAACACAAGAGGAGTAATAGAGCTAAATAATGTAGATGCTCTGTTGGCCCAAAACAAGCTCATCACCCAGCAGCTGGCTGACCTCACTAAGAAGATGGAGAGGAACCAAGTAGCAGCAATCTCCACTTCATCAGCAACCCAAGAGGGAGTGAGTGAAGAAGCAGAGGGTAGTCAGGAGCAAGCCAACTACATTGAGAATTCACCAAGGAAAAACTATGATCCATACTCCAAGACCTACAACCTTGGATGGAGAAACCACCCAAACTTTGGGTGGGGAAGTGAGCAAGATCAAAACCAAGACCAGAGACGTTACAACTCCAACAACAATGCAGCTCATCAGCAGTTCACACAGAGGACATCTCAACACCCCCACAACAACACTTCTCCACATGCTTTTCAAAACCAAAATGGCACATCTGCTCCGAATCACCCATCAATTGATGACAAGCTCTCTAAGATTGAGGCCTTACTTGAAGGAATATGCCAAGAGATTCAAGAAAATAAGGTGTTCAAAGAGGAGGTGCGAGCCAATATTAAGAACCAGGGAGAGACCATTAGGAAGCTGGAATTCCAGGTGGGATATTTAGCTGAGAAGATTCTGAAACCTACTGATAGCTTCCCAAGTGACACGGAGAAAAATCCCAAAGCCGAAGCAAAGAAAGTAAGATGGGAAGATTGCAAAATGGTCACTACAAATGATCAAGAGACTGAAGACAAGCAAGGCAAACTTCTCGAACAACCTGAAGACAACTCAATAAAGGAGGAGGATAGAGATCACCAAGAACCAGAAATGTCACAACAAGAGTTGCTAAAGCTCTATGCACCCTTTCCTCAACTGCTCAATGGTGCTGTGGGAAAGAGAATATACTCAAGGTTCCTAGACTTGTTTGCATCTTTGCATGTAAACATACCATTCATCAAGGCAATTCAGCAAATGCCTGCATTCATCAAGTATATGAAGGAACTTCTACCCAGGAAAAGCTCACTCAAAGGAGGCCAGACTATAGTGATGAACAAGGAATGTAGTGCCCTTATTCAACCTGAGTTGCCTACAAAAAGAAGAGACCCAGGGAGTTTTCACATCCCTTGTGCCATAGGTAAAACTATGTTCGATAGAGCACTATGTGATTTGGGGGCCAGCATCAACTTACTGCCCTTATCCCTGGCAAAGAGGCTGCAGATTAATGAGATAATGCCCACAGATGTAATCATCAGACTGGCTGACAAAACTCAAAAGCAAGCAATAGGAGTGGTGGAAAATGTGTTGCTAAAGGTTGGGAAATACTTTCTCCCAACAGACTTTGTCATCCTGGACATGGAAGAGAGTCACTCTCATCCAATCATATTGGGAAGACCATTCCTAGCTACAGCCAGAGCACTTATCGATGTAGAGAAAGGGGAGCTAATATTGAGAATCCATGATGAACGACTCAGCTTCAATGTTTTCAAACTCTCAGAAGAAACAGATCAAGAGGACAAGGAACGAAGCACAAATGATAATGAGACACTGAAGGAGGAGACAAGCACTGAAGCACAGCCAGATCATTCTGAGATTCCCTTAATTGATAAACAAGGAACACAGCAATTGCCACAGCTCAAGGAAAAATTGGAGGAACCTAAACCTCTATAGGCAGGTAAAGACAGCATCACAACCCCTGCAGAAAAAGAGGTCACCAAGGGGAAGGCAACCTCAAAAGAAACAAAGAAGAAGGTACCAAGGAGGTGGAGGAACAAGAAGATCCCTACAGAAGACTTCTCTCCAGGGGATAGAGTTGTCTCAGCTTACTTCCCAGATATTCTCCCTAATCTCCCTATTGTACCATCTCAGTTACCCAAGGTCTTCACTATCAACAGAGTTCTTTCCCTAGAACATGTGGAGATCATTTATCCAACCAATGGATATAAGTCCACAGCAAGAGGGGAGGACTTTAAGCACTACCAACCACCCTGATGAGGGAAAAACGTCAAGCTAGTGATGCTAAAGAAGTGCTTCATGGGAGGCAACCCATGTTTTATATGTTTTTAAAATAATGAATAAATCAATGTTTATGAATTTCAACCCAAGCTTGACAAACACTTGGTGAAATCTTTATCATGCAGTATACAGTGAAGAACAAGTTTGGTGTTCAAAACAAACCAAGATGCATGCTAGTCTTGGGAGCTTTGAACAAAAATTTTCATCACATTGCTTCAAACTAAGTTTGGTGTCACCCCATGGTGCCACCAAAATGCATATAAGGACCCACCAATAGTTAGTTAGTTAGTTGGAATTCATAAATAAATAATCAAATCTTTTCTTCCCTTTTATTAATATTAGCCGTAAAGTTCATATGGTCATTTTAATATCTTTTCTTACTTTTCTTAGTTTATCTTTATAGGAAAAGAAAAGGAGCATTAAAAGGGATAGATTGGACAACCAAACAAAAAAGGTTCGGATACCACAAAAGGAGGGGCTACACATTTGTTCTAAAAAGGGAGTACATTGGAAAACGTTGCCATGCAACATTGAAAAAAAAGGGACCCCTAGAAGACCGAGCAATCCCCATCATAAAGTGATGATCCTTGTCTTCTAGCCATGCATAACCCCAACCGTCCATCAAGTGACCACTTCATCAATCTACACCCTCCATTCTCTCACAACTTCTCTATATAAACGACCCTTGTCCGTACCACCCTTCATTGTTATCACACACCCTTCACCACTCTTCATTTCGGTACAAGACACCCTCTATCCAATTGTAAACATTCCTCCCCTCACTCTCTTCATTGCCATAAAACCCTAAACAACCAAAAGTCTCCATAACCTTACCACCTTCACATATTAACCATCATTCATGGCATCTTCAAGTTCTAAGAGAAGGAAGGGAAAGGAACCCATGGAAGAACACCTATATGATGAGAAGAGATTTAGAAGCTTGCATCATGCATTGCAATACGGGTGGATGGTTGATAAGGAAATCATTTATGAGCTGGGATTTCAAGTTAAAAAGACTGAGTGCCCCGAAATCACAGAGAAGATAGAAAGGAGAAGATGGGAGCTCCTAACTGACCCGGTCATTAAGGTAAATGCAAACCTCATAAGAGAATTTTATGCAAATGCGGTTCGATATGATAAGAAGGATGAGTTGTACACAAGCTTTGTGAGAGGAAAGATGGTGGATTTTGGTCCCATGAGTGTCATGAGGGCATTGAAGCTACGTTCTATACAATTTGAAGAAGAAAGCTATCACTCAAGATTGGACAACCCCAATTATGACCAGATTCTGCAAGATATTTGTGTACCAGGAGCTGACTGGGAAAGGGGTGCGGGAAATAAACCAAAATTCATCAAGAGAACAGACATCACTCCTGAAGCCAAGGGGTGGTTTGAGCTAGTGAGAAGGTCTATTCTCCCAGCTGCAAACAACTCGGAGGTGAATGTCAAGAGAGCCACAGTTGTGCACTATATACTGAAGGGAGGAGAAATCAAGGTCCATGAACTCATAGCTGAAGGCATTAGAAAGATGGCGGAGAAAAGCGACTCAAGAGGAACGATAGGTTACCCCAGCACTATTTACCGAATTTGCAAGAAAGCTGGGGTGGTTTTTGAAGATGAGGACCCCGTGTGGATAAAGGAAGGCATTCTAATAACTATACGAAGGATGAATGCCACTGCATCCCTCCTACCTCAACGGAAGCAAAGGAAGAGGACAGCCCCTCAAGTAGTAGAAGGACAAGCCATAGAAGGGCAAACACCAACCACCTTGAATATGCATCAATTGCAGGAGGCCATTAGTGGACTGTCTCAACAATACTTGGAGAGCCAAGGAGCACAGAGAGAACTTCAACTACAGATGATGGGGCAGCAAGAGGAGTCACTCTCAAGATGGATGACTCAACAAGGTGAGTGGCAAAAACAAATGATGGAACAGCAACTGAGTCAAGGACAACAATAGGGAGATACATTCAACAGGGTGGAACAAAGGCAAAATGAGCAACAAGAATCCATCCAGAGGCTAATCAACATCCAAGCACATCAAGGGGCACACATACATGAGATGCATCGAAGACAAATAGAACAGGCAGAATTATTGGACGAGCAAAGGGCATTCGCAGAAGGAGTTTACATGAGCGAGACAGAACATCACATAAACACTCAAGCCAGGCTCGGCTACTTAGTAGGACAACTGCCAATATTGCATCCAGGAATAGCCCGGTATGAAGAAATGAAGGATGAATTGGCACGAGAGGAAAGACAAAGGGTGGAAGAGAGTCATGAATCAGTAAGAAAGGCACTTGAGGATTGGAAGCAAGCAAAATTGGCACGGATGAGAAAGAATGCAAGAGGACACAAAGAAAGCAATCAAGAAGGAGAGCATGGACATCCACAAGAGTAAAAGGTGGTGGAGTTCCTTCTTTGGTCCATTTTTCTTCTATGCTTTAAATAAGGAAGATCTTGTATGAAATAGAACTTGCTTCTATGTTAATTTAAACCTTCTTAAATTCTATTTTTTTTTATTTTATGTGTTGAAGAGGTCTTTGTGTGCTGGTCTTTATGTTACTGCATCTTTCCCTTATTTACTTGTAAGCTTGTCCATTTTAAATCAAATGAAGAAGAGAATGTTTATGTTTTTTAAAAAGACCAGAGTAGAGTTCATAATGTGGAAGTGCATTCATGAATCTTTGGGGTAGTCATAAGTTAGCTAAGTTGGTTCAACCACAAGGCTAGGAGGATAACTATCTATCCTGAATACTTGACTTTGGATATACCCATGAGAATAAGTTAATAACAAAATCCTAATAAGAGAAAAAGGAAAGAACAATGGAAGTGAAAAACAAAAGAAAAAGAGTAAGCAATAAGGCTAGGCACCAATGGTTTGGACCTTGAGACAAGTGTCTGTGGTGCTCCTGTGTGAGGGATCTACTTGGATGAATAAGCTCTCAAGGGTGCTTTATCACTTGGCAACTTGGGTTAACTAACCCGGGATTATCAGCTGAAAATCCACTATCAAGAGTAACCCTCACTACAGAGCATTTAGTAACCCAAAGAGGTGCTGGACACCAAGGTCTCAAGAAAAGAAAATAAATAAACTATATGCATGTAGTGTGTATGTATGGGGGAGAGACTTGAGGGAGTAAGTCCTTAGGGGTGCTTCAACACCTAGCACCTTGAACCAACTGGTTCGGGAGTGTTGGCTGAAAGCTTATCTTAAAGAGTTGCCCCCTTTATAGAGCACTTAGCCTAAATAACACAAATAACCCTTGAAATAACAATAAAAGGATCAATGAATAAAAGTCTCATGGGATATAAACAAAGTAAGTGTTTAGGGACATGATAAAAGTCTAAAAGCCAGTAATGGAATGAACCTAAGTTGCTATGCATGAAACCACCATAAAAATAGTAACATGACTTCCACAAGAATGACTCGTTCCTCTGGATATTCCATTCATCATTCTCTTGTTCCAGTACTTGCTTAGGGACAAGCAAGCTTTAAGTTTGGTGTTGTGATGCCAGGGCATCTTGGCCAGTTTCACTGACCTTTTCTTTACTGTTTTTAGGGTAGTTTCATGCATTTCTTTAGGAAATAAGCTAGTTTTGGGTAGATATTCACCTACACCTTGATTCAAGCATACATTGTGCATTTTACATTATTTCATGAGGATTTTGCATGAATTTAGTGACAAATTGTATGCTGCATTACCCATGACTTGGACTAGAACTTTGATGCACTCTGTTGCTTGATTTCAGGACCAAAGGAAGCAAGGAAAGGGAGGTAACTTGCAAGGTTAATGAGGAAAGTGATTGCCAATAACACTCTCAAAGCCATCATTGCCCATGTTAAGAGTCACGTCAACTAAGTTAACATGAACTCTAACGTGGGGAAGGGAAGTTGAGCCAACGTTAGTGACACTTAACATTGTCACTAACGTTGGCAAACACTCATGAGTGGCCACGTTAGAGCCCACGTTAAAGGGGGAAGAGAAGCCAACGTTAGTGACATTCAACATTGTCACTAACGTTGGCCTAAGGATGCAACACACCACGTTAACTCCCACGTTAACTTGGTTAACGTGGGAGCTAACGTAAGAGGTGAGAGTTGTCGACAACGTTAGTGACACTCAACATAGTCACTAACGTTGGAAGCAACCACACAACCCCCCAAGGAGCCACGTTAACTTCCACGTTAACCTAGTTAACGTGGAAGCTAACGATGAGGAATGAATGATGAGCCAACGTTAGTGATACTCAACATTGACACTAACGTTGGGATGGCTAAGAATGGCCACGTTAGAAGCCAAGTTAACCTAGTTAACGTGGACTCTAACGTGAGATCCAGGGGCACATTGGAACGTTAGTGACAATGTTGAGTGTCACTAACGTTCTCGAAGATTGGCAAAGCCACGTTAGAAGCCACGTTAACCTAGTTAGCGTGGGCTTTAATGTGAAGCAAAAAGGGGCACACTGGAACGTTAGTGACAATGTTGAGTGTCACTAACGTTCTCGAAGGTTAGCAAGGCCACGTTAAAAGCCACGTTAACCTAGTTAACATGGGCTCTAACGTGAGGCAAAGGGGTACATTGGAACGTTAGTGAAAATGTTAAGTGTCACTAACGTTCTCGAATTTATACTTTCACTAAATGTTAACACCCCTAACGCCCTGAGCTAAAGTCTCTGCCCACTTAGCACTTTCTCTCTGCAAGTAAAGCCAAGCCCAAATGAAGAAAATAACTGCTTCAAACTCAAGATCCAAAGGCCCAAGACTTGAAGAGCCAACTAGAAGCTGAGAGAAGTAGTATATATAGGAGTAGCTTTGAATTGAGAAAGGAGTTCTGGGGGCTGGAAAAAGAGAACTACTCTTTGTATTTTACTTTCTCCGCATTTTCTAGTTTTATGATGTATTCTCCATCTTTGTTTTCATTTTCAAGAGCTATGAACAACTAAACCCCTTTCATTGGGTTAGGGAGCTCTGTTGTAATTTGATGGATCAATACTAATGTTCATTATTCTTCTTCTATCTTTTCTCTTGATTTTACTTGAAAGCTTTCGATCTTCATCCAATTGAGTAGTTATCTTGGAAGAGAAGCTATTCAAACTTGGATCTCTTTTGAACCTTGAAAGAGGAATGAAGAGATCAAGCTAGAAATGCTTTCTCATGCTGGACCAAATTGGGTTTGGATGGGTATGTGACTATAACCCTCTCAATACTTGATTTGGGAAATGCATGTGGTATAATCAGTGACCATACTTCATCTCTTCTCATGAGCAATTGACCAAGGAATTGGCTATTGATCAAGATTTGAGAGATTGAATTGCAAGAAATTGTAATTCAATCACTTAAGATTGCCAAGGAGATCAATGAGTGCATTGATTGAGGAAGAGATGAAAATGAACTTGATCCGGAGAATTGCAACATCTCCTAAGCCCAATGAACTCCCCATCTCTGATTTTACCCATTCTCTTTAATTTCTGCCATTTACTTTTATGAGCAAATCCCCCATTCCCATTTACAATTCTGCAATTTATTTTCAGTCATTTACTTCCAGTCCTTTAATTCTAGTAATTACTTTTCTGTTATTTACATTCCCGCCATTTTATTTTCTGCAACTCTCAACCCAAATTCTGGAATCGCTCAACTAGAACATTCTTCTAATTAAAGTTGCTTGATCAATCAATCCCTGTGGGATTCGACCTCACTCTATTGTGAGTTTTTACTTGACGACAAATTCGGTACACTTGCCGAAGGGAGATTTGTTGTGAGACAAGTTTTCCGTGCATCATCGTGTGTGCGCCGAAGGCCGCACGTGACTTTTAAAGAAGAACTCGTGCCTGGCGATTTTGGAGGGTTTCTAGCCCCATTTGGAGCTAAGTTTTTGGCGGGAAAAGGCTAAATAGACCAAGGAATGAAGGGGGAAGGGCGAGGACATTCATTCACACACTTTAAGGAGGACATTCATTCACACACTTTAGGCTTAGTTTTAGTTAGTTTTAGAGAGAGAAGCTCTCACTTTTCTCTAGGATTAGGAGTAGGACTAGGTTTAGGTCAATAATCTTAGATCTAGGTTTTAATTCATGCTTTCATCTTCTTCTACTCTTGGATTCTTTGTTGTTACATTCATCATTCTTCTATTGTTTGTTATAATTTCTTATACTTTGTTTGTAGATCTACTTTTGCTCATTCTATTTTCTTTCAATTCAATTTGAGGTAATTCATGATAATTGTGTTTCTTTTGATTGTTGTTATTAATTCCTTGCAATAATTGTTGTTAGATTTCATTATTGTTGCTAATTTACTATGCTTTCCTTTTGTGCCTTCCAAGTGTTTGATGAAATGCTTGGTTGGATTTTAGTGTATATTTTATTCCTCTTGGCCTAGGTAGAGTAATTAGTGACGCTTGAGTTATCTAATTCCATTGTTGATTGGTAATTAGAAGTTGCTAATTGATTTGGATACCACTAAAGCTAGTCTTTCCCTTGGGAGTTGGCTAGGACTTGTGGAACCAAGTTAATTCATCCACTTGACTTTCCTCCATGGTTAGAGGTTAACTAAGTGGTAGCAATGGATAATTTGTGGTCAACAATTGAGGAGGATAGCTAGGATAGGACTTCTAGTTCTCATACCTTGTCAAGAGCTTTGTTAGTTGTTAGTTTATTTTCATTACCATTTATATTTGTTGTTTCTTATTCTCAAAACCCCAAAACATACCTCAACCAATAACAAGAACACTTTATTGTAATTCCTAGGGAGAACGACCCGAGGTTTAAAAACTTCGGTTTATAATTTTAGGGATTTGTACTTGTGACAAACAAAATTTTTGTATGAAAGGATTATTGATTGGTTTAGAAACTATACTTCGACGAGATTTCAATTGTGAAATTCTATACCGTCAAAAATTCCGTTCATCAATGCTTCCCTTGCAAAATAGCCCAAAGTAGCAAAGCAGTTCTAAATCTGACATGGGTAGTGTGGATGCTCGGGATGATGTAGTCCGCCACAATCTGATGCCATATACGAGCTTCGGCATTCAAATCAGAGTATGCAATGCTAGTGGGAACAGAATTTCTCCCTTTGCTATACTTCCAAGATGCACCAGGATGGCCTATTCTCACAACAATGGGAGTCAGATATATTTTTCCTTTGAACACATCCACTTTTATCATGGAATAATCATCCTTCTCAAGCGGAATGTGGAGGATGTTCAGAATAGCTTCTAGAGCTTGATTGGAAGTATCCAACATCTTTCCCCGGAGGAATACTGATTTTGCTTCCCAACCTTGGTAGTTTACGTAGAATTCCCACACCATAGTTTCATTGACTTCAATGGGTTCTCGCTAGAGAAATTCCCAACAAAGCGAGGCAATCCTTTGATGAATGGTCGCCTTGTACTGGCTTGGAACCTTCAACGGCCACTCCCAATGGATTGTGCACTTCTCAATTGCCTTGTATTGAGAGTCGGCTCTTCGGTTGACCAAGGTACTCAGTTTATCACCTTGGCGATCCCGCCAAACATCAGGAAAGTGAGCGGTAGTTTGCTCAACCGGCGAAGTAACCGGTGCCTTACCCTTCTTTCGCATCCTGAAAATAAAATAAAAGATTTTCAAGATCATAGGGCAACAATAAAACAAAATTACTGAGGAAGCACTCACAAGGTTAAAAGAAGCTTTTAAAATAGTGTGGTTTATAAAAACACGGTCTCTATATTCCAATGATGCGCGCGGTTGGAACACACACACCGGCCAGATACCACAGCAACCACATTGTTTACTGGACAAAGTTCAATGCTTCTCAAATAAGTGCTTAAGTTGCAAGGCTAAAACATGGACATAAAAGCAACTTCAAGCTCGCACCAATTGATTTATTAACACGCTTTGAATGTAATGGTCATTGAGGTTGTTGGCAAGAAATTTCATTAGCAAAAGAGTGTACAACAACAATAACCATGCACTCAAAGTGAAGTGTCAATTGCTCATCCTCAATAAGTGGTGACCACATGTGCCATGTTCTAAGTTAAGGCCAAAAGATGTTTGATCAAGACATCATCTAAAGTTGAACAATTGTAACGTGATTACCGAATCCAAACTCCGAGATGAACAATGACAATTAAGTTTCACATAACACAATGCATTTGTAACCAAAATCGTGCATCAACAAATAAGGAAATGCATTGGTGAATTCACTTAACTACCATCAAAAGGTATAATTGAAGTTGCACAATTCATACAATATGCCTAACAAGAGATAATTTGAACACGTATGATGGCCATGTCATATGAATCAAAACAAATATTCATTGAGGCATTTAATAAAACATGTGGTATGCAATGTGCAAGCTTATCACAATTAATGCTCAAATTCAATCATAATCAACCCATAATCAAATATCAATACTTGCAATACATAAAAGACAAAGAAAAGAACTAAATTCAATATAAGCAACATAAAAACAAAATCAAAACAATTTTAAAATCAACAAAAGGGAAAATAAGAACCTGAAAATTGAAGGTTGAAACAAACAAGAAAGGGGAAGAAAACAATGGCACTTCTTATAGCCACTGCGAGTTACGGCGGTTGGATTCGCCAAAAAAATGCCGAAGAGGGAGAACTCACCGGTGGTGAAGAGAGAAAAGAGAAAGGAAAGAAAGAAAGAAAAGAAAAGAGAAAAAAAGAGAAAAGAGAGAAAAGAGAGAGAGGGTTGGTAGCGGCTTGACGGCGGCGGTGGCCAGCGGTAGGGTCGCCTAAAACTGAGGGCTGTGGTGAGGGGAGCAGCAACAATGAGAAAAAGAAGAGAATGAGATTGCTTCTCAACAGGGCAGGTTTCCCTGTTAATGCCCAAAACGAGTCGTGTGCGGGCGCACAGAGGCCTGTGCGGATGCACAACAAGCAGAAATTGGAAGGATTGCGAACGCACACAGCATGCGATCGCTGCAACCAGAAGGGGTGTGTAAGCGTGTGCGGACGCACAACAGGGAGCGCGCGCACAGAGGTCGCAAGATAGAGGGATGTGTGAGTACACCTAAGATGGTGTGTACGCACAAGACACGAAAAGGTTGGGGATGCAAGCGCACAGAGCGTGCAGTTGCTCCCACCAGAGGGGTTGTAACAATGCGTGCGGACGCACAAGAGCGTGAACTCGCACAGAAAGCTCTTTTTTTTAAATTGCTTGAGGTCCAGAGTCGTGTGTGCGTGCGCACACAGGTCCGTGCGCACGCACACGGACAAAGATGGCGGAGGTTGTTCACGTGCACAACTCATGCTGACGCTCCCACCAGAGGGTTGTCCATTGGTGTGCGGACGCACACGTCTGTGCGGCCGCACAGAAAGCGCAATAAGGGACAGTCGTGCATACGCACAAGTGGGTGCGCATGTACGAGTCTCAGAAAATAGGGCAGCGCCCACGCAGAGGCAGTTCTGGCGCTGCGACTAGAGGATGTTGCAAAGAGTGTGCGGGCGCACAGAGGCGTGCGCTCGCACAGATGCCCTGTTTCAGAAAAATTTTTCTTTTCAAAACTAAAGTTCCTTCCTATAGCATAGCAACATACCAACCCCAAATCATACAAACAAGCATAAATTAATGATCCATAAGCAATCAAACTTATTCAATCCAAGAAAAAAAATACCAAATCAAAACTAATATAATCATCATACCACAAGAAAGCAACTAATTCAAAAAGCTATATACAAAAAGATAAAGTTGGAACAATCTTACCATGGTGGGGTGTCTCCCACCAAGCACTTTGGTCTAGAGTCCTATGTTGGACCTTGCATGGCTTCATTGGTCACTTTGAACTTCTCCAAGGAGGAAAATCTCCAAATCCTTGGCATTCTTGGATTGAGTGTGATCTCTTGAATTAGACTTCTTGGTGACCTTCTCTTCTTCTTGTTCTTTACCAACCTCAATCACTTCATCTTCGACTATATCACACCCAAAGATAGAATATGCTTCGAGGATGGGTTTCTTGGATTCCTCCAACGTGAATCTTGCTACCTTGCCATCGGCCTCAAAAGAATAGACTCCTGAATGTGCATCTAGCTTGAAACGGAATGTCTTTAGAAACGGCCTTCCAAGTAAAATGGATGATGGCTTGTCTGAGTCAATGGGAGGAGTCTCCAAAATGTGGAAATCTACCGGGAAGAGTAAACATTGGATGTCAACCAGAACATTTTCTGCAATCCCCACAACTGATACAATGCTCTTATCGGCCAACACGAATCTCGCCCCGGACCTCTTTAAGGGTGACAAGTTCAATCTCTCATAAATGGGGAGTGGCATAATGCTTACGCACGCCCCCAAGTCACACATACAATCTGTGAACTTTATCCCACCAATTAAGCAAGTAACCAAACATGGGCCGGGATCGTTGCATTTTTCAGGAATTAGAGAAGAGATAGAATCATCTACCGGCCTTTTGTTGAGTTCGCCAATTTTCTCCTTGTGGGTCAAACATCTTTGAGGAACTTGGCATATTTGGGCACTTGTTGAATGGCTTGAAATAGAGGGACGGTGACTTCAACATTCTTAAAAATTTTCACCATGTTGGGGTCAAGTTATTCTTGCTTCTTGGCCTTCTTGGCCAAAGTTGGGAATGGAATGGGCATAGGCTCTTCAACCAGATTTTTTCTCCTTGGCTCCTTGGCCTTGAGCGGTTCCTCCCCATCCTTCTCAACATCTTCCTCTTCATCCTTCATCACTCTCATATCCTATCCCACCTTTTCCTTATGGGTTTCGTCACTCGAACTTGTAAGTACAACACCAATTTCATCCAACTTGGTGCTGCTCCTAAGGGTGATAGCATTGATGCTCCCCTTAGGATTCGGTTGAGGTTGTGAGGGTAAACCACTAGAAGTTGAGGCTTGTTGGACATTTTGTGTAGTAGGAGAAGAAATAGTCAAACGGGTGAGTGCTTCGGCAATTGTAGCCATATACACTTCTTATTTCTTATGAAAGTCTCATTGCTCTTGCATAAAGGTTTGGAGTGTGTCATTCATGTAGGGTTGATTAGGAGTAGAACTTTGATTGCCTTGAGGAGGGTTAGGTCTACTATGTGGATGTTGATACCTCCCTTGAGGTTGAGATTGTGGAGGTTGTTGGCAGGATTGTTGGTATTGTGGTTGACCTTGAGGAGCTTGATGATAGTAGGCTTATTGGCTTGGGTAAGGTTGAGCTTGTGGGGCTTGGTTCCACCTTTGGTTAGAATTATCCCTCCACCCTTGGTTTTGATTTCCTCCATGTTGATTGTAGTTGGGTCTTTGTGGGTATGGATTAGCTACCGCTAATGTAGGACACTTATCAGTGTAATGGTTGTTACAAGCACAAATACCACATGATCTTGGTGGTCCTTCAATCCTTGGAGGTTGAGGTGGAGAAGATATCAAGGCTTGGGAGATTTTTTGCCCTTAGGTGATTTGTCTCAACAAAATTGTCATCTCACCGAGGGTCTTTGTCAAAACGGCATCTCCGGAAGGAGAAACTTCACTTAAAGCTTTTGGTTGTGGGTTTCTTGCCCTTGAGTGTTGAGTGGAGTCCGCCAAGTTTGCTATGATCTCCCAAGCTTCCTCAGCGGTCTTGTTTTTGGTGAGTGATCCTCCACTAGAGGCATCTAGGAAAAGCTTATCTTGGGGGTTCATCCCTTGACAGAAGTAGCTAATAAGTACCAACTCGTCAATACGGTGGTGGGGGCAAGCTTCCAACAACTTTTTGAATCTCTCCCAGTACTCATAAAGAGTCTCCCCATCTCGTTGCACAATACAAGAGATTTTCTTTCGCAGCTTGTCTGTTTTCTGTGGTGGATAAAACTTTTCCAGAAATTCCTTACGTAACAAGTCCCAATCAGAAATCATATCTCCCGGTTGAGTCTAAAACCATTCTTTTGCTTTTCCCTCCAAAGAGAAAGGGAAAGCAAAAACCAAAACTACTACTTCATCTACACCAGGTATTCTCGCAGTGGAGCATGCAACTTGGAAATCCTTAAGATGCTTAAGAGGGTCTTCTCTGGGCGGTCCATTGTACTTGGGGAGCAAGATGATTGTGCCAGTCTTAAGCTCAAAATTTGGATCTAAAGCCGGATACCGGATTTGTATCGGTTGCAAGTTAATATCAGGAGCTCCGGCTTCCCTTAAAGTGATTCTACGAGGTAGATCCGCCATGGTGTCGTCACCTGAGTCACTCACAGAGATTTCAGCACTCCCCACAGATGAATATAAGGTTTCCTCGTTAATGGAAGAATGATGGTCATGGATTGATGGTGATAGTGAATTGGAGTGCTCTTCAAGCAAGCCCAATTCACTATTCACAAATGCTAGTCGGCGCCGAGTTTGCCTAATATGAGTTAAAGTTCTTTCTATTTCCAGATCAAAAGGGGCTAAGCTCGGGTCTAGAAATGACCGGGTCATTCAACTGAGGAAGCAATAAAAGCATACAATTATGAAAAGCAAAACAAGAATGGGCAAATAAACATAAATCAACCTAGCAATTAACAACTACCAAGACTAGCTAGATAGAATCAATAACTACAAATTAGTACCAAGTAGCAAACAAAAACCAAATATTCACACTATTCACATATTCACAACAACCAAAATTATAGCACTCATTGCACTTAAAGTAATTCCCCGGTAACGGTGCCAAAATTTGATGTGCAGGAGATTTACCGTCGATCTAGGTTTTCACAAATTAGAATCCCATCATTGAAAGTATAGCCTAGACCAATGATTAATTCCCAAATCAAATTTTTTAATCCAAAGCATATGTCACAATTCAAAACCAGTTCAATTCCGGGAGTTTCAATTCCTAGGTTGTCTCCCAAGGACACTTGAGACCAATGAGTGTGCAATCTTGGTTGTGAGGATCATCGGGTTTTCAATAAAGGGATAAACATATAAAGCAATGAAAGAACATACAAAATTGTAAGAAATGAACTAATAAAGGAATCAAAGAAGTAACTATGCAATATAGACAAGTAAAGTATAAAAGGAACTAATGTAATGTGTATAAAGGAATTTAAGCATAAAAGGTATCTTGGCTTGGAGTGAGCTAAGGGTCATTTCCTTGTGGAACCACAACTATGCCAACTAGAATGGATCAATCTCACTTGATTTACCCTCACATCGGAGAGAAAGTTAAACGCGCATAAGTGTTCTTAACCCACAAATTCTAAATTGCTTGCTAATTGCCTTAGCAACAACATAGCGTTAGTGGGAACGAGAACAATTAAGAATCCAAGATTAACACTAAATGTTGGACATTCCAACTCTAGGTATCCAATTGCTCACTTTCCCCAAGCTAAGAGATAGAAAACTAGCCCAAAATCATACTTTACATTTTGTCAAACACTTGGTGGGCAAAAACCTTAAACATGGGAAAAATGAGAAAAAGCTTGAAACCAAAAGCAACAAATGATCTCAATCAATAATAAAGACTCAAGAAAGCATAGAACAATCATCAATCATCAATTTCATTAACAAGAAATAGAAATTTCAAAAGAGAAGTGAAATTGAACTATAACTTGAATTATAAGAAAGTGTAAGGACAACGTAACTATAAAGAGTAGCAACAAAGAGATACTTACAATGGGAATTAGCAAAATCCAAGATCAAAAATGGAAATGGCACTTGAATGTAAAACCCTAGTATAAACCCTAGTAGAGAAGATGATGAAAAACTTAAAGAAAAACTATACTAAAGCTATCTACTACTACTCCTAAGCTACACTAATATTATGCTATGTTATGGTCTTCATTTTTCCTTCCTTATGAGCTAAATGGCTTCAGAAATGGGCCTCCCAAGCTCCAAAATTGTGAGTCACGTGAGATTTTAATGAAGGCATGTGCATCCACCTGTGCAGACGCACAGACGTGTGCGCCCACACACTGCCAAAAATCTCTACCCGTGCGTATGCACAGGAAGTCGTGCGCACGCACACTAGGCGACACTTGATTGAACACGCGACGCGCACGGTGCGGCTCACGTGCACGCGTGGCTCTTATCTGAGGGCTCTGCATACGCACGCAGGTTTGTGCGTACGCACACTAGGCTGAGCTCTTCTCCTTGATTCTTCATGCTTCCTCCACTTTGAATGCTCTTCTTCCATTCTCTCCTAGCCATTCCTACCTTATACCTCTGAAATCACTCACAAATAATATCAAGGCATTGAATGGAAGGTAAATGGAATAAAATGAATCAAATTAGGCACAAAAGAGCATCTTTTCATAATCAAGCACAAACTAGGAGGAAAGTTCAACTGCATGCTATTTAGTGGAATAAGTGCAAGTTTATATGATGAAATCCATTCAATTTAAACCAAAAGTTATCATCAAATATGGATTCATCAATTTCTCCATACTTAAACACTAGCATGTCCTCATGCTAAACACACTCAAAGGAGATAGATGAAAGGAAAATGATTTATTCTATGTGCTACCTAAATGCATGCAACTATCCTAAGGGTTACTACCAAAATGTACTATGCAAAGAGTTGGTAAAACAAACCATGAAATTCCAATCCATCACAAGGAAGCTTTGGGGTAAATGCAAAGAGTTTATGCACAAAAATCAATGTCCAAAGAATTGAATTGAGCTTTTCAAAACTTATCAACAAACAACTTGCAAGAAGATACACCAGGAGATACAAGGAACACAGAATTGAGCGATCGAAATTTGAGAAATTGAAAACCGGTGATGGTTATGAGGAGGTGGGAACTTGAGAATGAGTTGCGATTGATCTGCGATTGATGAACTTGAGGTATACTGTTATTTGTTAATGATCTGTATTGTGTTACTGAATTGTTATGTTTGACAAGTTGCTATGTGCCACGGGCAAGGGCTGTGGCAGTCTCTCGCTTGTCGAGGTAGCGGTGCCGGCGTAAGGGCCGAGGTAGTCTCCTACCTATGTTGAGATTTAAGTGATGGGGTTGTATCCTGCTTGCATAACCTTCCCTGCTGCATGAGTGTGCAGAGCCTATATCTCTGATGTGGCAAGGAAGGCTACATCCGGGAGGATGTGTCGAGTTGGGATTTATAGACCGACCAATGATATCACGAGCCAATAGGACAGGCATTCATTATATGCATCTTCTATATGCTTGTTTGCTTTGCTTAAATTCAGTTATGTCTAAATGAATCACATGTCTACTTGTTATTTGTTTACTTGTTGTATATATATATATATATATATATATATATATATATTACTTTTGCTTTACTTGTTTGCATTACTTGTATTTTCTGTTGGAATTGAGGAGGCTTGGTAGGCGGTGGCGATGGGATCGCACGGAGGTTTGGTTGGTGAAGGCTGTGAGATACAGCGATGTGTTTAGTATTAGTTAGAAATCTCCTAAGTTTATATAACTCTGTTTATGGTTATGGTTTATTTATTTATTTTGTTAAGCTTGAATATCTATGGTGTGAAGTTCTAGGATTGCCTCTGGCGTCCCGGAACCTTACATTTTATATACCGGGAACTGTTACCATATTGAGAATCTCCGGTTTTCATACCATATGTTGTTGTTGTTTTTCAGATGCAGGTCGTAACCCACCTTAATGAGTTGCGAGATGGTGACAAAGCAGAGTATGGTTCCATCTTTGTTTTATTCTGCTTTATTTTGATATAGTCACTTTCTCATCCTTTGTATTTATATAACCTTTTTGCTTTATAGGCTTTATTTATGAAAACTTTGAGAGATAGGTTGTTGCTGTTTTAAAACTTCAAAATACTGTTGTATTCAGTTTGACTAGCCGGCCTAAATTCCTCAAGCTGTGACTAGTTCTCTTTTTGTATGTCATACTTATATATATATCTTGTTAATTTAATTATTACCTTGGGTATCCTGGAGCTATCTACAAGGTTTTATTTGTATTATATCTTGTTATGTTTGTACCTATGCGTTTAGTTACCTGTGTGAAGGCTTCACGTTTCGTAATTCTGCTTTATGCGGCTTTGAGCTTTACTCCTACATCGGGCTTCTAGTTATATAAATTCTTGAATATATACTATATTATAAGCTTTAGAACTGTTATGGCACTATGTTATCCTTAGCTTTACGGCTAGAGGTAAGGCTTAGGGTAACGGGGTGTTACATTAGTGGTATCAGAGCGGTTCGTCCTCGTGAGCCTCAGGAATGGACCGATTGTGCTTTGTTGCATACTCTAGGTAATTTTTCTTTCGTGCTATTTAGGATATCTGTTTGATATGCATAGCATGCTTGTTTGTGAGTACTTTCGAGATAATTGAAGCATTGAGCTTGAGCTATTGAGACTGATCACCTTGATATCGATTGATTGGTGTGGAAAGGAAACCCGAATGACAACTCACAGATGAGGTCGATCACGTTAATGGAGAGGTAGTGAGGATGACTATCCTAGCCTATGCGTTACGAGCTCAACATGTTCCGGAAAACCAGTTCGTGGAGTTTGCGGCATATCAGCTGATGGGTGAGGTATAGTACTGGTGGCAAGAGAAGTACCAACTAATGCTTCTGTGATTTTTAAATAGGATTTTCAATTTTTAACTGGTATGGCTTTAAATCATATTGAAAAACTTTTAAAACTTAGAATGATTTTGAAAATTGGTTTGGAACTTTCGGTTTAAATGCTTTGGTTTTGAAACTAAGTCGGAACTCTTGGTTTGAATAATATGGTTTACAGAAGAAGTGAGTTCTATAATTTTCTTAATTTGTGAATTTAGTTTGTAATTTAACTTATTGAAAGGGGTTCAAATTGAAAATCTATGATTCAAGGATTTTAATGAATTTAAGAAAATCATGATTTAAAGTAATTGATTTAAGGATTAATTATTTTTGAGTCTTTTGAAAAAGCTTCAGCATTGAACTGGTTTAGATTGAACTTGTTTTAAACGTTCTAAAAAATGTTACAAAAGTGGTTTTTGGTTTAAAGGAAAATTTCTGTTCAATATAGTGGAGTCATTTGAGTTGTTAGCAACGAATAATCAGAGTGACGCAGCAGAAGGCGAGAGGGAACATTGACAGGTAGGACTATGATGGACAAGATGCTGTGACGACTTGTTTAGGATGACACATTGGTAGTAGAACGCTTCTTGGAGGATATATCACGTGATTCGAATTTTGGGGACAAAATTCCTAATAAGGAGGGGAGAATGTAAGAACCGGAATAACCGTTTTAATAAAATAATAATTTAATTACCCGAAATAGGTTCGAAAATATAGAAGTGTTCTTTTTAGAATATAAAGGTGAAATTTAAATTCAATGGATTTTTCTGAGTGGAAAAATGTATCTTTGGTGAAAAATTTATGTAAAAATGCGTACCGATGCTTAAGCCGACAGTACTGGCTCTGCTATGTCCGGTACCGCGTATTTTAGAAAATAAGATTTTGAAAATTGAATTTGTTATTTTGAAAAGGCAAAAATAATTTAGAATAAAAAATCGGACGCTAATTTTAAAGGTTTTGGCCCAAAGTGGGCCAAACGGACCTAAAACGCTAATGGGTTGGACCGGGCCCAAAGGTCAACATATATATGCTCATTAAATGAGCTTTCAGCTCATTTTCACCACCAAAGAGAGAGAGAAATGCGGATTGAGAGAGAAGGGAGAAGAAAAGGGGTGCCACTATTTATTGTCACCTTCCGGGAGCTATAACTTGAGCTACGGTACTCCGATTGATGAGCCGTTTGTAGCCACGCGAAGCACTTGTCAAGCCCGTCATTTATAACTAAGTTTTGTAGGTAAGAACTTGAAACTCACATTCCAGTTTCCTGCCCTAACATTTCTGTAATTTTGGTTTTAGTCCTTGAGTAGATTTTGTGATTTTGTTTGTTTAGGGGTGATCTAGCATTGGAATGTTGTTGGGTTTTGCCTCTAATCTCGTAGGGTAAGCTATGGTCTCACTAAACCCTTGTGTTTAGTTGTTCTTGTGAACCCTAGGTTTGATGTGATATGTTGTATGATGATAAATTGAGTTTTGGTGTTTGTTGGAGTTGGTTTGAGGCTTTGGATCGAGCTTGGTGGCTTTTGTAAGAACCGCGATTAATCGAATAGGTTAATTAAGTGGTTATATTGCTCAAATTAGATTCCAAAATGTTAGAGAGAGAATTTGAGGATTTAAAGGTAATTTTTGGACTCAGTGGGTTTTTCTGAGTCAGAAAATGTGCCTTCTGCGAAAAACCATGAAAAACTGCAAACCGACAATTGAACCGGTTAAAGTCTGCCCGATACAGTGCACAAAAAAGTGAAAACAGTCAAAAAAACTTGAGAAAAATGTTAGAAATGAAAAACTGGGCGTTAATTTTTAAGGTTTGGTCCGAAGTTGGGCCAAACGGGCTAAAAACGCCAACGGGTTAGACCGGACCCAAGTTGGGCCCAAGCCCAACATATATAAGGGTTCATTAATGAACCCAATCACTCCTAACACACCCACACATTGCTGAAGAGAAGAAGAAGCAGAGAAACCCCAAGAGCACTATTCATCCTCTTCTTCTCTAGCTAACATATTGAGCTACGGTGCTCCGATTTGCGTGCTGTCAGCGGCTATGCGTTCCTTGTGACGAGCTCTAAAAAACCCATCCAAGAAATTGGTAAGAAAAACTCAAATCCCTCTCAGTTCTTCTCCTCAAGATTTTGGGTATCTAGGGCTTGGGATTAAGTAAGTTTTTGTGATTCTTTGTGTTTAGGTTCACTCTAATCCTTGCTTAGCTTTGGGTTTTGACATCCAAATCTGTTGAAAAAGATAAGAGGCTTTGAACTCTTGTGAACTTTTGATTTATGTTGAGCCCTAAGTTGATTTTGTGGTGATCTATATGTATATATCTTGATTATTGTGAGTTTGGAGCTTGTTGGTGCTTGTTGGAGTTACATTGGTGGTTGGATTTTGGTTGAAAACTCAATTGGTTCATATTGGGAATCAGCCAAGGTATGGTTTCAGTTTCCTCTATGTAGTATATAATATTCATGGACACTTAGGCTAGTGACCCATAGGATAGGATTGGATTTGAATGGTTGATGAATTGTTGGATGTTATTGTATGATGATGTTTGATGAAATGATGATTTTTGAGTTAATATTGATTATTGATAGTGATGTGATGAGGGTGAATGATTTGTGGAGTGGAAGAGTGAATTGTGTTGATAAATGTGATATTGATGTTAATTGATTGGTAATGAAGTTGGAAAAATGCTAGTGAGGTTTGAGTATATGTAATATATTAATGTTGCAATTGAGGATGAGGTAAAGTAAAGAAATATGTGGTAAGCTTGGTGTAATATGTCATAGGGTGTTGATTTTGATGAGAATTGGAGTTTGGAATGGTTTGTTTTGGTCTTGGTTGTGTTTTATACAGGAATTGTAGAAATTGTGATTTTGGGTAAAAGTTGGTTTTTGGTGAACTTTGTCTGATCATAACTTTTGCCTTGGTTTTCAAAATTGGGTGAAATTTGTTTAGAATTAAAGATCTTTGAAAACCCTTTAAATCAATATAAAGTTTGTGAAATTTGGAATTTTTTAGAGGAAGTTATGATCATTCAAAGTTGGTGTTGAAAATCTGAAATTCTGCAAAGTTACAGAATTCTGTGTTTTCAAGTATGTGCGTACACACAGCCTTGTGCGCACGCACACTCTGCGAAAATTGTGACCTGTGCGCACGCACAAACATGTGTGTCCGCACACACAGAGGCAGGCAACCTGCTTGCAACACTGGCACAGTTGGTGCGCACACACACCAATGGGAAATTGCAACCTGTGTGATGAGCGAATAATTTATACACTTTTTGGCATTGTTTTTACATGGTTTTCAGTATGATTTAGTTAGTTTTTAGTATATTTTTATTAGTTTTTAATTAAAAATCACATTTCTGGACTTTACTATGAGTTTGTGTGTTTTTTGTGATTTTAGGTACTTTCTGGCTGAAATTGAGGGACTTGAGCAAAAATCAGATTCAGAGGTTGAAGAAGGACTGCAGATGTTGTTGGATTCTGACCCCCTACACTCAAAGTGGATTTTCTGGAGCTACAGAAGTCCAAATGGCGCACTCTCAATTGCGTTAAAAAGTAGACATCCAGGGCTTTCCAAAAATATGTAATAGTCCATACTTTGATCGAGTTTAGACAATGCAAACTGGCGTTCAACGCCAGCTTTCTGCCTTATTCTGGAGTTAAACACCAGAAACAGGTTGCAAAGCAGAGTTAAACGCCAGAAACAGGTTACAAACTGGCGTTTAACTCCAAGGAAGACCTCTACATGTGAAAGCTTCAATGCTCAGCACAAGGACACACCAAGTGGGCTCGAGAGTGGATTTCTGCATCATTTACTTATTTCTGTAACCCTAGTAACTAGTTTAGTATAAATAGAACTTTTTACTATCATGTTATAAGGGGGATCTTTGATTAGTCTTATGCTATCTTAGACCTTTATGGGGGCTGGCCATTCGGCCATGCCTGGACCTTATACTTATGTATTTTCAACGGTAGAGTTTCTACACACTATAGATTAAGGTGTAGAGCTCTACTGTTCCTCATGAATTAATGCAAAGTACTATTATTTTTTTATTCAACTCAAGCCTATTTCTTCTCTAAGATATTCATTCGCACACAAGAACATGATGAATGTGATGATTATGTGACGCTCATCACCATTCTCACTTATGAACGTGTGCCTGACAACTACTTCCGTTCTACATGAAAACAAGCTTGAATGCATATCTCTTAGCCTTCTGATTCACGATCAGAGTCTTCGTGGTATAGGCTAGAATTATTGGCGGCCATTCTTGAGATTCGGAAAGTCTAAACCTTGTCTGTGGTATTCCGAGTAGGATCTGGGAAGGGATGGCTGTGACGAGCTTCAAACTCGCGAGTGCTGGGCGTAGTGACAGACGCAAAAGGATTTCTGAATCCTATTCCAGTATGATCGAGAACCGACAGATGATTAGTCGTGCGGTGACAGCGCATTTTGGACCATTTTCACTGAGAGGACCGAATGTAGCCGTTGACAACGGTGATGCCCTACATAAAGCTTACCATGGAAAGGAGTAGGAATGATTGGATGAAGAAAGCAAGAAAGCAAAGGTTCAGGAGGAACGAAAGCATCTCTATACGCTTATCTGAAATTCTCACCAATGAATTACATAAGTACCTCTATATTTATTTTATATTTTAATTATATTTTAATTATTAAAACTCCATAACCATTTGAATCCGCCTGACTGATATTTACAAGGTGACCATAGCTTGCTTCAAGCCGACAATCTCTGTGGGATTGACCCTTACTCACGTAAGGTTTATTACTTGGACGACCCAGTGCACTTGCTGGTTAGTTGTGCGAAGTTGTGACAAAGTGTGTGAATTACGTTCCGAGCACCAAGTTTTTGGCGCCGTTGTTAAGGATCACAATTTCGTGCACCAAGTTTTTGGCGCCGTTACCGGGGATTGTTTGAGTTTGAACAACTGACGGTTCATCTTGTTGTTCAGATTAGGTAATTTTATTTTAATTTTAAGTTTTTATTTTTACTCTTTTTATTTTTGAAAAATTTTCAAAAAAAAAAATCCAAAAATTTTGTTTTTACACCCCTGTGTGAACGCACACGCCCTGTTTCTCAAATTTTGCTTTGTTTTCAACTTTTCTACCTCCCCAATAAGGTTGTAAGCTTCTATCACAACTTTTTAAGACTTTTGGACATATTTATGCATACTTGAAAATGGGAAAGGATTTTAAGGGACTTAAAACGATATTATTTGGAAAAATTTAGAAAACGAAGGCCTAGGTTTCTGGCGTACTGAAGGTGGTTTAATATTATATGGTGAATGGTTGATTAATAAGATGAGGATTAAGGAACTGTTGAATTTGAAACTGAAATATGAATGAACAGTGGTTGAAAAGAAGCAAGGGCTCTCAATGAAGTGATGGATCCATCTTGTATTAAAAATGTTTTTGAAAACCACTACACTACTTTTCATTGAGATTATGAGACGCTATGCGCCCAGCAAGGGCCGAGCTTGGATCCCGCCTGTCGAGGTAGCGGCGGCGGCGTAAGGTCGATGGTTTGTCCCATTTGCGCTTAGATGTAAGGCCGCTGGCAATAGATCCCGCTCGCATCCCTTCGGATCATCAGAGCGTTCAGGAGCAAAACCCTGGATAGTGATCCGAGCAGTATATCTCGGGGGTTCCCACACCATGATTCCAAAGGGAAACATCTCTATGGAGATGTGTCGGGTTGGGAATTGAACCGACAATATGATATCACAGTTAGTAGGACAAGCATTCGTCATGTGCATTTTCTATCTGTTTGTATGCTTTGCCGACTTGAGATTGTTTGCCTATTTGTATAACATGCCAAATTGCTACATGAATTAATTGCTTATTATGCTCCTACTTGTGTTTTACTTGCATTGTATATAATTGTGCTTTCTACTGGGATTGAGGAGGTTCGGAAAGCGGAGGCGATGGGATCGCATGAAGGGTAGGCTGGTGAAGGCTGTGGGACAGCGGTGTTGGTTTAGATTAGAAACTCCCCTAAGATGTAGTACCCGGTTTATTTATGTTAAGGTTTTATATAATTATGCTTATTTGGTTTAGAATGCTTTAAGCTCGAATTTTTGTGATGGATATGGAGTCTAGGATTGCCTTTGGCGTCTGGTATGCGAAATTGTTACTCAGGTTGTAAAATTTGTTGTTCGTTCTCTCCCTGGCAATGGCGCCAACAAACTGGTGTACAATACCATGATCCAAACATAACTTCACAACTTCGCACAACTAACCAGCAAGTGCACTGGGTCGTCCAAGTAATAAAACCTTACGTGAGTAAGAGTCGATCCCACGGAGATTGTTGGTATGAAGCAAGCTATGGTCATCTTGTAAATCTCAGTCAGGCGGATATCAAATGGTTATGGAGTTTTCGAATGATAATAATAAATAAACAGAAAATAAAGATAGAAATACTTATGTAATTCATTGGTGAGAATTTCAGATAAGCGTATAGAGATGCTTTCGTTCCTCTGAATCTCTGCTTTCCTGTTGTCTTCATCCAATCAGTCTTACTCCTTTCCAGGGCAAGCTTTCTGTAAGGGCATCACCGTTGTCAATGGCTACATCCCATCCTCTCTGTGAAAATAGTCCAAATGCTCTGTCACGGCATGGCTAATCATCTGGAGGTTCTCGATCATACTGGAATAGGATTTACTATCCTTTTTCGTTTGTCACTACGCCCAGCACTCGCGAGTTTAAAGTTCGTCACAGCCATCCCTTCCCAGATCCTAATCGGAATACCACAGACAAGGTTTAGACTTTCTGGATCTCAGGAATGGCCATCCATGGGTTCTAACTTATACCACGAAGATTCTGATTAAGGAATCCAAGAGATACTCATTCAATCTAAGGTAGAACAGAAGTGGTTGTCAGGCACGTGTTCATAGGGAATGATGATGACTGTCACGATCATCACATTCATGTTGAAGTGCGAATGGATATCTTATAAGCGGAATAAGTTGAGTTGAATAGAAAAATAGTAGTACTTTGCATTAATCTTTGAGGAACAGCAGAGCTCCACACCTTAATCTCTGGTGTGTAGAAACTCTACCATTTGAAAATACATAAGTGATGAAGGTTCAGGCATGGCCGAATGGCCAGCCCTCAAACGTGATCAATATGATCCAAAGATGAACTAAAAATCATAAGATGATTAATACAATAGTAAAAAGTCCTATTTATACTAAACTAGCTACTAGGGCTTACAGAAGTAAGTAATTGATGCATAAATCCACTTCCGGGGCCCACTTGGTGTGTGCTTGGGCTGAGCTTGAAGTTTACACGTGAAGAGGCTTCTTTTGGAGTTGAACGCCAAGTTGTAAAGTGTTTTTGGCATTCAACTCTGGTTCGTGACGTGTTTCTGGCGTTTAACTCCAGACTGCAGCGTAGAACTGGCATTCAACGCCCTTTTGCATCTAAAATCGATCAAAGTATAGACTATTATATATTTCTGGAAATTCCTGGATGTCTACTTTCCAACGCAATTGGAAGCGCACCATTTTGAGTTCTGTAGCTCTAGAAAATCCACTTTGAGTGCAGGGAGGTCAGAATCCAACAGCATCAGCAGTCCTTCTTCTACCTCTGAATCTGATTTTTGCTCAAGTCCCTCAATTTCAGCCAGAAAATACCTGAGATCACAGAAAAACACACAAACTCATAGTAAAGTCCAGAAATGTGAGTTTAACATAAAAACTAATGAAAACATCCCTAAAAGTAACTAGATCCTACTAAAAACATACTAAAAACAATGCCAAAAAGCGTATAAATTATCCACTCATCACAACACCAAACTTAAATTGTTGCTTGTCCCCAAGCAACTGAAAATCAAATAGGATAAAAAGAAGAGAATATACTATAAATTCCAAACTATCAATGAAACATAGCTCCAATCAGATGAGCGGGACTTGTAGCTTTTTGCCTCTTGAATAGTTTTGGCATCTCACTTTATCCATTGAAGTTCAGAATGATTGGCATCTATAGGAACTCAGAGTTCAGATAGTGTTACTGATTCTCCTAGTTCAGTATGTTGATTCTTGAACACAGCTACTTTATGAGTCTTGGCCGTGTCCCTAAGCACTTTGTTTTCCAGTATTACCACCAGATACATAAATGCCACAGACACATAATTGGGTGAACCTTTTCAGATTGTGACTCAGCTTTGCTAAAGTCCCCAATTAGAGGTGTCCAGGGTTCTTAAGCACACTCTTCTTTTGTTTTGGACCTTGACTTTAACCGCTCAGTCTCAAGTTTTCACTTGACACCTTCACGCCACAAGCACATGGTTAGGGACAACTTGGTTTAGCCGCTTAGGCCGGGATTTTATTCCTTTAGGCCCTCCTATCCACTGATGCTCAAAGCCTTGGGATCCTTTTTATTTACCCTTGCCTTTTGGTTTTAAGGGTCATTGGCTTTTTGCTCTTGCCTTTTGGTTTTAAGAGCTTTTGGCTTTTTCTGCTTGCTTTTTCTTTTTCTATTTTTTTTTTGCCATTTTTTTTCTCTTTTTTTTCTGCAAGCTTTTGTATTCACTGCTTTTTCTTGCTTCAAGAATCATTTTTATGATTTTTCAGATTATCAAATAACATGTCTCCTGTTCATCATTCTTTCAAGATCCAACATATTTAACATTCTAAAACACCAACTTCAAAAGACATATGCATTGTTCAAGCATTCATTCAGAAAACAAAAAGTATTGTCTCCACATCAAAATAATTAAACTAAGTTCAAGGATAAATTCGAAACTCATGTACTTCTTGTTCTTTTGAATTAAAAACATTTTTCATTTAAGAGAGGTGATGGATTCATAGGACATTCACAACTTTAAGACAGTTACTAAATACTAATGATCATGTAATAAGACACTAACATAGATAAGCACTTAACATAAAGAAAATAAAAAACAGAAAATTTGAGAACAAGGAATGAGTCCACCTTAGTGATGGTGGCGTTTCCTTCTTGAGGAACCAATGATGTCCTTGAGCTCTTCTATGTCTCTTCCTTGTCTTTGTTGTTCCTCCCTCACTGCTCTT
The DNA here is from genome assembly GCF_059453495.1 of Arachis ipaensis. Lineage (NCBI taxonomy): Eukaryota > Viridiplantae > Streptophyta > Magnoliopsida > Fabales > Fabaceae > Arachis > Arachis ipaensis. The sequence continues at coordinate 42,324,522 of NC_142441.1, read as the reverse complement.
TGATCTTCTTTAATTTCATGGAGGATGATGGAGTGCTCTTGATGTTCCACCTTAGTTGCCCCCAATAATTGTGTGGAGGAAAATATATCCCCTGAGGTATCTCAGGGATCTCTTGATTTGCAGTCAAATGTTCTACCACTGAGCTATAGACCCTTGAGATGAATCTCTCCATCCCCTATGACTCGGAGGTGGAAGCTTTTGTCTTTCCTTTCCTCTTTCTAGAGGTTTCTCTAGCCTTAGGTGCCATCAATGGTTTTTGAAAATCAAAAAGCTTTATGCTTTTACCACACCAAACTTAGAATATTGCTCACCCTCGAGCAAGAGAAGAAAGAAGAGATGAAGAAGAAGAAGAAATGGAGAGGGAGAGAGGTTTGTATTTCGGCCAAGAAGAGGAAGAGAGGGTTGTGTTGTGTGAAAATGAAGAAGAATGGAGGAGTTTATATAGTGGAGGGAGAGGGGTTAGGTTCGGCCATTTAGGGTGGGTTTGGGTGGGAAAGTGATTTTGAATTTTGAAGGTAGGTGGGGTTTATGAGGTAAGTTTATGGGGAAGAGTGGATGGATGTGAGTGGTGGATGGGTGATAGGGAAGAGAGCTTGAGGTGATTGGTGAAGGGTTTGGGGAAGGGTGTTTATTGGGAAGAGAGGATGAACATTGAGAAGAGGGAAGAGTATGAGTGGAGGTAGGTGGGGATCTTGTGGGGTCCACAGATGTTGAGATGATCCTGTGGGGTCCATAGATCCTGAGGTGTCAAGGAATTGTATCCCTGCACCAATTAGGTATGTAAAATGTCTTTGCATGCAATTCTGGTGTTTAAACGCCGAATTGATGCTTGTTCTGGGCATTCAGCGCTCAGATGCAGCATGTTTCTGGCGTTGAACGCCAGTTCTATGCTTGTTTCTGGCGTTCAGCGCCAGCTTTCCTCAGTGTGCATTCCTGGCGTCTGAACGCTAGGATGCTGCTTGTTTTGGGTGTTCAACGCCAGAACCATGGTCTGTTCTGGCGTTGAACGCCAGCCAGATGCTCCTTACTGGCGTTTAAGCGCCAGTAAGCCCTTCCTCCAGGGTGTGATTTTTCTTCTGCTATTTTTGATTCTGTTTTTAATTTTTTGATTTATTTTGTGACTCCACATGATCATGAACCTAATAAAACATGAAATAACAATAAAAATAAAATTAGATAAATAAAAATTGGGTTGCCTCCCAACAAGCACTTCTTTAATGTCAATAGCTTGACAGTGGGCTCTCATGGAGCCACACAGGTGATCAGGTCAACTTTATGGACTCCCAACACCAAATTTAGAGTTTGGATATGGGAGTTCAACACCAAACTTAGAGTTTGGCTGAGGCCTCCCAACACCAAACTTAGAGTTTGACTGTGGGGGCTTTAGTTGACTCTGTACTGAGAGAAGCGTACTGTGCCTCTTTTCCATGTTTACAGAAGGATGACCTTGAGTTTCAAACACAAGGGAGTCCTCATTCAATTGAAGGACTAGTTCACCTCTGTCTACATCAATCACAGCTCTTGCTGTGGCTAGGAAAGGTCTTCCAAGAATGATGGATTCATCCTCATCCTTCCTAATATCCAGGATTATGAAATCAGCAGGGATGTAAAGGCCTTCAACCTTTACTAACACGTCCTCTACTTGTCCATAAGCCTCTTTTCTTGAGTTGTCTGCCATCTCTAATGAGATTTTAGCAGCTTGCACCTCAAAGATTCCCAGTTTCTCCATTACAAAGAGTGGCATAAGGTTTATTCCTGACCCAAGGTCACATAGAGCCTTCTCAAAGGTTATGGTGCCTATGGTACAAGGTATTAGGAACTTTCCAGGATCCTGTTTCTTCTGAGGCAATCTCAGTTGATCCAATGCATTTAGTTCATTGGTGAACAGGGGAGGTTCATCTCCCCAAGTTTCTTTACCAAATAAATTGGCATTCAGCTTCATGATTGCACCAAGGAACTTGGCATCTTGCTCTTCAGTAACATCTTCATTCTCTTCAGAAGAAGAATACTCTTCAGAGCTCATGAATGGCATAAGGAGGTTCAATGGAATCTCTACGGTCTCTAGATGAGTCTCAGATTCCTTTGGTTTCTCAGAGGGAAACTCCTTATTGATCACTGGATGTCCCAGGAGGTCTTCCTCCTTGGGATTCACGTCCTCCCCTTCCTCTTTGGATTCGGCCATGATGGTTATATCAATGGCCTTGCACTCTCCTTTTGGATTTTCTTCTGTATTGCTTGGGAGAGCACTAGGAGGGGTTTCAGTGATCTTCTTACTCAGTTGGCCCACTTGTGCCTCCAAATTTCTAATGGAGGACCTTGTTTCATTCATGAAACTCAAAGTGGCCTTAGATAGATCAGAGACTAAGTTTGCTAAATTAGAGGTATTTTGTTCAGAGTTCTCTGTCTGTTGCTGAGTAGATGATGGAAAAGGCTTGCTATTGCTAAACCTATTTTTTCCACCATTATTAAAGCCTTGTTGAGGCTTTTGTTGATCCTTCCATGAGAGATTTGGATGATTTCTCCATGAGGGGTTATAAGTGTTTCCATTGGGTTCACCCATGTAATTCACCTCTGCTATTGCAGGATTCTCAGGATCATAAGCTTCTTCTTCAGAAGATGCCTCTTGAGTACTGTTGGATGCAGCTTGCATTCCATTCAGACTCTGAGAAATCATATTGACTTGCTGAGTCAATATTTTATTCTGAGCTAATATGGCATTCAGAGTATCAATTTCAAGAACTCCCTTCTTCTGAGGCATCCCATTACTCACAGGATTCCTCTCAGAAGTGTACATGAATTGGTTATTAGCAACCATGTCAATGAGTTCTTGAGCTTCTGCAGGCATTTTCTTTAGGTGAATGGATCCACCTGCAGAAGTATCCAATGACATCTTAGCTAGTTCAGACAGACCATCATAGAGTATATCCAGGATGGTCCATTCTGAAAGCATGTCAGAAGGACACTTTTTGGTCAGTTCCTTGTATCTCTCCCAAGCTTCATAGAGGGATTCACCTTCCTTCTGTCTGAAGGTTTGAACATCCACTCTAAGCTTACTCAGCTTTTGAGGAGGAAAGAACTTGGCTAAGAAAGCCTTGACCAGCTTATCCCAAGAGTTCAGGCTATCTTTAGGTTGAGAATCCAACCATATTCTAGCTCTGTCTCTCACAGCAAAAGGGAAAAGCATGAGCCTGTAGACTTCAGGATCTACTCCATTAGTCTTAACAGTGTCACATATCTGCAAGAATTCAGTTAAGAATTGAAAGGGATCTTCAGATGAAAGTCCATGAAACTTGCAGTTTTGTTGCATCAGAGAAACTAATTGAGGTTTAAGCTCAAAATTGTTTGCTCCAATAGTAGGGATGGAGATGCTTCTTCCATGTAAATTGGAGTTAGGTGCAGTAAAGTCACCAAGCATCCTCCTTGCATTATTATTATTTTCGGCTGCCATCTTCTCTTCCTGATCGAAAACTCCTGTAAGGTTGTCTCTGGATTGTTGTATTTTAGCTTCTCATAGTTTCCTCTTCAGAGTCCTTTCAGGTTCAGGGTCTACTTCAACAAGAATGTTCTTGTCCTTGCTCCTGCTCATATGAAAGAGAAGGGAACAGAAAAAAAAATAATAGGGATTCTTTTTACCACAGTATAGAGGTTCCCTTGTTGTGAGTAGAAGAAAAGAAGAGTAGAAGAGAAAAGAAAGGAGAATCCAAACAGAAGGGTGAGGAGAGCAGAGATATGAGATGAAGAGAAATGTTAGTAGATGAATAAATAAATAGAAGAAGATGAGAGGTGAGAGGATTTTTGAAAATAAAAAAATAAAATTTAAAGTTAAATTTTGAAAATAGTTTTTGAAAAAGGTTAGTAATTTTCGAAAATTAGGAATGAAATAAAATTAAAATCAAAAATTAAAATAATTAGTTAATTAAAAAGAAATTTTGAAAAAGAGGGAAGGGATTTTCGAAAATTAAAGGTAAAAAGTTAGTTAGGCAGTTTTACTAAAGATAAGAAACAAACAATCAATTAGTTAGTTAGTTGAAACAAATTTTGAAAATCAATTTTTAAAAGATAAGAAGATAAGAACTTAGAAAAGATATTTGAAAAAGATATGATATGAAAAGGTATGATTAAAAAGATATGATTTTGAAAAAGATAAGATAAAAAGATATTTTTGAAAAGATATGATTGAAATTAGTTTTGAAAAAGATTTGATTTTTTTTTAAAATCACAATTAATGACTTGATTCACAAGAAATCACAAGATATGATTCTAAAACTTAAAGTTTGAATCTTTCTTAACAAGTAAGTAACAAACTTGAAATTTTTGAATCAAAACATTAATTGTTGATGATATTTTCGAAAATATGATATAAAATTAAGAAAAATATTTTTGAAAAATATTTTTTTTAAATTTTCAAAAATAAATAAGAAAAATGAAAAAAATTTTTTGAAAAAGATTTTGAAAAAGATAAGATTTTTAAATTGAAAATTTGATTTGACTCATAAGAAACAACTAAATTTTAAAAAGTTTTGAAAAAGTGAATCCAAATTTTCGAAATTTTAAGAGAGAAAAAGGGAAAGATATTTTTTTTATTTTTGAATTTTCAATGAAGAAAGAGAAAAACATCAAAAAGACTCAATGCATGAAATTTTGGATCAAAACATGTGATGAATGCAAGAACACTTTGAAAGTCAAGATGAACACCAAGAACACTTTGAATGTCAAGATGAACATCAAGAACTTATTTTTGAAAAATTTTCAAGAAAAGAAAAACATGCAAGACACCAAACTTAGAAATTTTTAATATTTAGACACAAAGAATTCAAGAATGCATATGAAAAACACCATACAACACAAAACAATATAATATGAAGATCAATCAAGAAGGTTTATCAAGAACAACTTGAAGATCATGATGAATGCAATGCATGAATGCAATTTTCGAAAAAAATGCAAGATGAGTATGCAAATGACACCAAACTTAAAATTTGACACAAGACTCAAACAAACAACATAAAATATTTTTTTTATTTTTATGATTTTATTAATTTTTTTTTGGATTTTTGTATATTTTTTTCGAAAAACATATAGGAAAAAGAAAATAAAAAATTCAAAATTTTTAATAAGAATTCCAGGAATCTTTCAATGTTAGCCTAAAGCTCCAATCCAAGGGTTAGACATGGCTTAATAGCCAGCCAAGCTTTAGAAGATACAAATCAGTCATACAATAACAAATTTGATTAGCAACAACTAGCTTGCTCTTGTAATGATGACTTGGAAGCCTCAGTCTAAAAGAATTTAGACATGGCTTTACAGCCAGCCAGGATTCAACAAATCATCATGAAACACTAGAATTCATTCTTAAAAATTCTGAAGAAAAATATATTTTATTTTATTATTTTTTTTCAAATATTAATTGGGAAACACAAAAAAGAAGAAAATATTTTTGAAAAATTTTTGAAAACTTTTTGAAAACAAAATAAAAGTTGAAACAAGAAGAAAAGTACCTAATCTGAGCAACAGGATGAACCGTCAGTTGTCCAAACTCGAACAATCCCCGGCAACGGCGCCAAAAACTTGGTATGCGAAATTGTTACTCAGGTTGTAAAATTTGTTGTTCGTTCTCTCCCTGGCAATGGCGCCAACAAACTGGTGCACAATACCATGGTCCAAACATAACTTCACAACTTCGCACAACTAACCAACAAGTGCACTGGGTCGTCCAAGTAATAAAACCTTACGTGAGTAAGGGTCGATCCCACGGATATTGTTGGTATGAAGCAAGCTATGGTCATCTTGTAAATCTCAGTCAGGCGGATATCAAATGGTTATGGAGTTTTCGAATAATAATAATAAATAAACAGAAAATAAAGATAGAAATACTTATGTAATTCTTTAGTGAGAATTTCAGATAAGCGTATAGAGATGCTTTCGTTCCTCTGAATCTCTGCTTTTCTGCTGTCTTCATCCAATCAGTCTTACTCCTTTCCATGGCAAGCTTTCTGTAAGGGCATCACCGTTGTCAATGGCTACATCCCATCCTCTGTGTGAAGAGGGTCCAAATGCTCTGTCACGGCATGGCTAATCATCTGGAGGTTCTCGATCATACTGGAATAAGATTTACTATCCTTTTTCGTTTGTCACTACGCCCAGCACTCGCGAGTTTGAAGTTCGTCACAGCCATCCCTTCCCAGATCCTACTCGGAATACCACAGACAAGGTTTAGACTTTCCGGATCTCAGGAATGGCCATCCATGGGTTCTAACTTATACCACGAAGATTCTGATTAAGGAATCCAAGAGATACTCATTCAATCTAAGGTAGAACGGAAGTGGTCGTCGGGCACGTGTTCATAGGGAATGATGATGACTGTCATGATCATCACATTCATGTTGAAGTGCGAATGGATATCTTAGAAGCGGAATAAGTTGAATTGAATAGAAAAACAGTAGTACTTTGCATTAATCTTTGAGGAACAGCAGAGCTCCACACCTTAATCTCTGGTGTGTAGAAACTCTACCGTTTGAAAATACATAAGTGATGAAGGTTCAGGCATGGCCGAATGGCCAGCCCCCAAACGTGATCAATATGATCCAAAGATGAACTAAAAATCATAAGATGATTAATACAATAGTAAAAAGTCCTATTTATACTAAGGTTTACAGAAGTAAGTAATTGATGCATAAATCTACTTCCGGGGCCCACTTGGTGTGTGCTTAGGCTGAGCTTGAAGTTTACACGTGCAGAGGCTTCTTTTGGAGTTGAACGCCAAGTTGTAATGTGTTTTTGGCGTTCAACTCTGCTTCGTGACGTGTTTCTGGCGTTTAACTCCAGACTGCTGCATAGAACTGGCGTTCAACACCCTTTTGCGTCATCTAAACTCGGCCAAAGTATGGACTATTATATATTGATGGAAAGCCCTGGATGTCTACTTTCCAACGAAATTAGAAGCGCGCCATTTTGAGTTCTGTAGCTCGAGAAAATCCACTTTGAGTGCAGGGAGGTCAAAATCCAACAACATCAGCAGTCCTTCTTCTACCTCTGAATCTGATTTTTGCTCAAGTCCCTCAATTTCAACCAGAAAATACCTGAGATCACAGAAAAACACACAAACTCATAGTAAATTTCAGAAATGTGAATTTAACATAAAAACTAATGAAAACATTCCTAAAAGTAACTAGATCCTACAAAAAACATACTAAAAACAATGCCAAAAAGCGTATAAATTATCCGCTCATCAGCGTCCCGGGGTCTTATATCCTACATCACTGGGCACTGTTACCATACTGAGAACCTCCAGTTCTCATACCATATTTCTGTTGTTGTTTTCAGATGCAGGTCGCAACCCACCACGGTGAGTTGTTTTATTGGTTATAGGTGCAGAGGATCTGGATATCTCTTGGAGTCTTTTTGATTTATTATGTATATGTCTCTCACTTTTGTTTTTTTTTTTTTTTTGGCCAAGAGGCTTGTATTTGAGAAAACAAAACTTGTATAAGCTGTTTTACTATCCGGTCTCATGTATTATCTGTATATGGCTAGCCGGCTTAAACTCCGCGAGCCGTGGCTAGATTCTTATGATATTATACTATTATATTTTGTTATATTACATCTGTTTTTGTGCTTTAAGTTAGTAGCTTCACTAGTACGCCTTTGGTGCACCAATTGTAAATCACACTTTTCACAACTCGTACCACTAACCAGCAAGTGCACTGGGTCGTCCAAGTAATACCTTACGTGAGTAAGGGTCGATCCCACGGAGATTGTCGGCTTGAAGCAAGCTATGGTTATTTTGTAATTCTTAGTCAGAAGATCAATGATAAGAGTGATTATATTTATGAAGAGTAAAAAGCATAAATTAAATAGTACTTGTTATGCAGTAATGGAGAACAGATCGAGGTTTTGGAGATGCTCTATCTTCTGAATCTCTGCTTTCCTACTGTCTCCTTCTTCACACACGCAGGTCTCCTTCCATGGCAAGCTGTATGTTGGTGGATCACCGTTGTCAATGGCTACCATCCGTCCTCTCAGTGAAAATGGTCCAAATGCGCTATCACCGCACGGCTAATCATCTGTCGGTTCTTACTCATGTTGGAATAGGATCCATTGATCGTTTTGCGTCTGTCACTACGCCCAGCACTCGTGAGTTTGAAGCTCGTCACAATCATCCCCTCCCAGATCCTACTCGGAATACCACAGACAAGGTTTAGACTTTTCGGATCTCAGGAATGGCCGCCAATAATCCTAGCCTATACCACGAAGACTCTGATCATGAACCAAGAGGCTAAGAGATACACACTCAATCTAAGGTAGAACAGAAGTGTTTGTCAGGCACGCGTTCATAGGTTGAGAATGATGATGAGTGTCACGGATCATCACATTCATCACGGTTAAATACAAGCGAGTATCTTAGAATAGAAACAAGCGTGATTGAATAGAAAACAGAAGTAATTGCATTAATTCATCGAGACACAGCAGAGCTCCTCACCCCCAATCATGAAGTTTAGAGACTCATGCCATAGAGATACAATGTAAAGCATGAAAATTTCATGAGGTACAAAATAAATCTCTAAAAGTTGTTTAAATACTAAACTAGTAACCTAGGTTTACAGAAAATGAGTAAACTATGATAGATAGTGCATAAATCCACTTCTGGAGCCCACTTGGTGTGTGCTGGGGCTGAGACTTGAGCTTTACACGTGCCTAGGCTATTTCTGGAGTTAAACGCCAGGGTGTAACCTGTTTTGGGCGTTTAACTCCAACTTGTAACCTGTTTCTGGCGTTTAACGCCAGAATAGGGCAGAGAACTGGCGTTGAACGCCAGTTTGCGTCGTCTAACTCGGGCAAAGTATGGACTATTATATATTTCTGGAAAGCCCTGGATGTCTACTTTCCAACGCAATTGAGAGCGTGCCGTTTGGAGTTTTATAGCTCCAGAAAATCCATTTCGAGTGTAAGGAGGTCAGAATCCAACAGCATCTGCAGTCCTTTTTCAGCCTCTGAATCAGAATTTGCTCAGATCCCTCAATTTCAGCCAGAAAATACCTGAAATCACAAAAAAACACACAAACTCATAGTAAAGTCCAGAAATGTAAATTTTTCATAAAAACTAATAAAAACATAGTAAAAACTAACTAAATAATACTAAAAACTATGTAAAAATAATGCCAAAAAGCGTATAAATTATCCGCTCATCAGTCTTGCACTTTTCAGATCCTATTTTTGAGCTATATTCTTCTTCGGGCTTCTAGATATTATTAATTCCTTCTATATAATGATATGTATAAGTTTAGAACTGTCGTAACCTTTGATTAACCTTTGCTTTACGACGCGTGGTAAGGCTTAGGCTAATTAGGGTGTTACATTTAGTGGTATCAGAGCGGTTCATCCTCGTGAGCCTGAGGGATGGACCGATTGTTCTTCTTTGCATACTCTGTGTGTCTTTTTCCTTAATACTATTAGGTTATCTACTTGATATATGCATAGCGTGCTTGTTTGTGAGTGCCTGTTTGGGATAATTGAAGCACTAGACTTTTGATATTGAGACTGATCACCTTGATATCGATTGTTTGGTGTAGACATGAACCCTACATGGCCACTCGCGGACGAGGTCGAACACGTACATGAGAAAGTAGGAATGAGCAACTAGTTGACAACCATGCCAAGTTCATGGCGGCCATGGCAAACCTTGCAAATACTATAGAGGCCAATGCTGCTGCGACTCTGCAAGCTGTGCAGAGACTAGGCCAACCGGCTGGGAACGGAAATGGCAATGGTAATGGCGAAGGGAATGCCAATGATAATGCTGAGGGAAACGGTGATAACACGGGTGGTGCTCCGATGACCTTGGCGACGTTCCTCAAGGTTCATCTGCCAACTTTCTGAGAATCCACTAATCCTACTGAAGCGGATCACTGGTTTCAGGCTATGGAGCGTGCTTTACAGGCGCAGCATGTTTCCCTCAATCAATATGTCGAGTTTCTGCTTATCACTAGCGGGAGAAGCCCAGCCCTGGTGGCAAGCTGAGTTTTGCTTGCTACAGCTTCAGAACGCCGACATTCCATAGGAGGTGTTCGAAATGGCCTTTTATAAGAAATATTTCCCCGAGTCTGCGAGGGAATCAAAGGAGATGGAACTGATGCAGCTGAAGCAAGGTTCCCTTTCTGTGGCGGACTACACAAGCAAGTTCGAAGAGCTTTGTAGATTTTTCCGAGTTTTTTAGGGAGCCCCGGAGGCTTACGAGAGCTGGAAGTGCATTAAGTACCAGAGGGGTTTGATGGATAGCATTATGACTGCTGTGGCCCCTATGGAGATCCGTGTCTTCTCCGACTTGGTGAACAAAGCAAGGGTGGTTAAGGAGTATGCCAAGACCGTAGCAGCATCCAAGGACACCCACAGAGGAAATAATAGCAAGGGATGTGGCAAGTATTACCACCCGAGGGGTCAAAGCTTTAAGAGGAGGATATGTGCATCAATGTCAAGGAGGTTTCAGGAAGAACACTCATGATCAGTTTCAGCATGGCAAGGGACGAAGAGGAAGTCAGAGTGGGTGCTTCAACTGTAGACTTCCTAGTCATATCGCGAGGGATTGCACTCATGGTGCGCGCACACACCAATGGGAAATTGCAACCTGTGCGTACGTACAGACTTGTGCGCACACACACGTTGGGGAGGCCAGTCTGTTGGTGACGCTGGCATAGGTTGTGCGAGTCAGCAAATTTTGAAAGTTTTGGTACCTGTGCGTATGCACACTTTTAAAAATTTTTCTGGGCGTGCGCACATACACCCCTGTGCGGACGCACACGCCCTGTTTCTCAAATTTTGTTTTGTTTTCAACTATTCTACCTCCCCAACAAGGTTGTAAGCTTTTATCACACCTTTTTAAGACTTTTGGGCATATTTTTGGATACTTGAAAATGGGAAAGTATTTTAAGGGTCTTAGACGATATTATTTGGAAACATTTAGAAAACGGAGGCCTAGGTTTCTGGCGTACTGAAGGTGGTTTAATATTATGTGGTGAATGGTTGATGAATGAGATGAGAATTAAGGAACTGTTGAGTTCGGAACTGAAATATGAATGAATAGTGGTTGAAAAGAGTCGAGGGCTCTAAATGAAGTGATGGATCCATTTTGTATTAAAAATATTTTTGAAAACTACTACACTACTTTTCATTGGGATTATGAGACGCTATGCGCCCGGCAGGGGCCGAGGTTGGATCTCGCCTGTCGAGGTAGCGGCGGCGGCGTAAGGGCGGTGGTTCGTCTCGCTTGCGCTTAGATATGAGGCCAGTGGCAATAGATCCTGCTCGCATCCCTTCGGATCATCAGAGCGTACAGGCGCAAAACCCTGGATAGTGATCCAAGCACTATATCTCGGGGGTTCCCACACCATGATTCCGAAGGGCAACATCTCTATGGAGATGTGTCGGGTTGGCAGTTGAACCGACAATGTGATATCACAGCCAGTAGGACAGGCATTCATCATGTGCATTTTCTATCTATTTGTATGCTTTGCCGACTTGAGATTGTTTGCCTATTTGTATAACATGCCTAATTGCTACATGAATTAATTGCTTATTATGCTCCTACTTGTGTTTTACTTACATTGTTTATAATTTTGCTTTCTACTGGGATTGAGGAGGTTCGGAAGGCGGAGGTGATGGGATCGCATGGAGGGTAGGCTGGTGAAGGCTGTGGGACAGCGGTGTTGTTTTAGATTAGAAACTCCCCTAAGATGTAGTACCCGGTTTATTTATGTTAAGGTTTTATATAATCATGCTTATTTGGTTTAGAATGCTTTAAGCTCAAATTCTTGTGATGGATATGGAGTCTAAGATTGTCATGCACCACTATTTTGTGGTTTATTTTGTACTTAATTGAGTGGATTTTATCCACTAAACTCACACTTATTCATATAATTCGCATGTTTTACATTTTCCTTACTAATTATGTGCTATGATTGAAAACTTGCTTCCTACGCCTTTAAATTGTGTATTTTTAATGTCCTTTTATACCATTCGATATCGTGATCTGTGTGTTAAGTGTTTTCAGGCTTTATAGGGCAGGAATGGCTTAGAGGATGGAAAGAAAGCTTGCAAAAAATAGAAGGAATATAAGAAACTAAGGAGCTGACCAGCGAGGAACAACGGGCGCGCGTACCTAACGCGTGCGCACAAAAAGCAAATTTGCATGCGCGTACGCGCGAAAAGCAAATTTGCATGGGGACGCGTGCACGTACCTGACGTGTATGCGTGACACGCGAAGAAGACCATCGACGCGTACGCGTGACTGACGCGTACGTGATAAACTACTATTTTATGGTTTATCTTGTGCTCAATTGAGTGGTTTTTATCACGTCTTTGCACACTTATTCATACTAATCGCATATTTTATATTTTCCTTCCTAATCTTGTGCTATGATTGAAAACATGTTTCCTGAGCCTTTAAATTACCAAATATTAATTCTCCTTTATACCATTCAATGTCTTGATATGTGTGTTAAGTATTTTCAGAGATTACAGGGCAGGAATGGCTTAGAGGATGGAAAGGAAGCATGCAAAAGTGGAAGGAATACAAGAAGTTGAAGGAACTACAAAGTTGTCAGCCTGACCCTCTCGCACTAAAATGGTCATAACTTCAGCTGCAGAGGTCCAAATGAGGCGGTTCTAATTGCATTGGAAAGCTAACGTCCAGGGCTTCGATTTGATATATAATTTGCCATAGTGGCCGTACAGATAGGCGACGTGAACGCGTGCTCCACGCGGATGCGTTGCAGTGACGAAAAACCAGCGTGGCAGATTTCTTCTCCAGCGATTTCTGGGCTATTTTCGACCCAGTTTTCGGCCTAGAAAACACAGATTAGAGGCTATAATGTGGGGAAATCCATTCATTCAATGATTCATACAACTTTCATATACATAATTTTAGGTTTTTAGATGTAGCTTAGAGAGAAAGAGGCTCTCTCCTCTCTCTTAGGTTTTAGGATTAGGATTTCTTCTTCTTAATTTCTAGGTTCAATGTTCTTTTAATTTAAGATTCTTATATTCTGCATTTATTCCATAATATTTTTCCATTTAAATCTATTATTTGTTTAATTATTTCCAATTAAATTTTAATTACCATGTCCCCTTTTTACTTCTTTTATGATTTATGAAAATGGCATTCATATTAATTTAGTAGACTTCCAACTTGATTTTGGAGTTGATTATTATTTGGAGACCCTTGAGTTGGAATACTCAAGAATTAATTGGTAATTGAAAGTTGTTGGCTAGCACTCTAGTCACTATGCTAATCCTTCCCAAGGGAGAGGATTAGGACTTGTGAACAGAAGTTGGCTCCCAACTTAATTTTCCTTTATTTAGTAAAGGATAACCAAGTAGAAACAACAACCTATTACTGTTAATCTTGAGAAATCCAACAAGGATAGAACTTCCGATTAATCTTCTCCGGATTAAGGCTTTTAATTTAATTACATAAAATCTCTTATTTATTTTTATTGCTTTAATTTACAATTATATCTGTGCCCATTGCCCAAACTCCAAAACCCCCAATTTACAAGACTCATAACCAATAATAAGAACACCTCCCTGCAATTCCTTGAGAGACGACACGAAGTTTAAATACTTCAGTTATCAATTTATTTAGGGGTGTGACAACCAAAACTTTTGCACGAAAGAATTCTCTATTAGTTTAGAAGCTATACTTACAACGGGAATTTGTTTGCGAAATTCTAAATCAGTAGAAATCCGTTCGTCAGTACGCCTGACATGCGCCACATGCAGAAATTGCAAAAAATGCTGGGGGCAATTTTGGGCTGGTTTTGGACCCAGTTTCGGCCCAAAAAATACAGATTAGAGGCTATAGAGTGGGAGAATCATGGATTCATTCACACAACTTTTATTCACATAATTTTAGGTTTTAGATGTAGTTTCTAGAGAAAGAGGCTCTCTCCTCTCTCTAGGTTTTAGGATTCTTAGGTTTAACTATTTTCAATTTTAGATTTCTACTTTACTTTAATTTAGTTTCTCTTCTACTCTTATTTATTTTAGCACTTTAGTTTATTTATTTCCTTTGTTGATTACCCTATGTTGCCAATTTAGTTTATGAACTCTCATGTTAGATTTGATTTTCCATTTAATGCAATTTGAGGTATTTCATATTTATTGCTTCTTCTATTATTTGTTAGTCATTGATGTTTGCAATTGGTAGTTTGGATCTAATATTCCTTGCTAGTTTTTTATGTTTTTATGTTATACCTTCCAAGTATTTAATAAAATGCTTGGTTGGATTTTAGTGTAGATTTCTTTCTTTTTAGCTTTGGTTGAGTAATTAGAGACTCTTGAGTTATCAAACTCCCATGTTGACTGATAAACCCCAATTTTGTGGTTTATCTTGTGCTTAATTTGGGAGATTTTTATCACCTTTTCTCATATTTATTCAATGAAATAGCATGGTTTTGCAATTCTCCCTTGATTTGTGCTTAAATGTGAAAACATACTTTTTAGGCCTTAAAATAGCTAAATTCAATTCACTTTAATTCCATTCGATGACTTGATATATTTTTTGAGTGATTTCAGGTTCATAAGGCAAATATTGGATGGAAGAAGTGAGGAAAAAATCATGCAAAGTGGGGGAACTCATGAAGTAATGAAGGAACCGTAACGCTGTCAAGCCTGACCTCTTCACACTCAATCGACCATAACTTGAGCTACAGAGGTCCAAATGAGACGGTTCTAGTTGTGTTGGAAAGCTAACATCTGGGGCTTCAAAATGATTTAAAATTTGATATAGTTTCTTCGCGTTTTGGGATGCGCACGTGCATTGTACGCGTGCACGCCGATGGAGCAGCATGATTCACTAAAGTGAAATCGTGGCCAGTGATTTGTAGCTCATTTTTTGGCCCAATCCAACTCATTTCTAATGCTATTTCATGTAGAATTCAAGCTTGGACAAGGGGGAGTAATTGTTTTGTAGCTTAGCATCATGTAGGTTTGTTTCTAGAGAGAGAACTCCCTCTTCTCTCTAGAATTAGGGTTCTTAGGCTTAATTCTATCTTAGATCTAGGTTTTGATTATTGTTCTCATCTTGTTTCTTCTACAATTTCATGCTTCTACACCATGATTCTCTTAGTTTTCTTGTTAATTTCCCTTTTATCCTCTCTTTTATGTTCATGGATGCTCATGTTGGATTTAGATCTCTTTTAATGAAATTTAGTGTTTGATATCTTATAATTGTTTATTTGAGTTGCTGATTTACTTTCTTGTAATTGGTAGTTGGTAGATTTATTATTCTTGCATTTTTACTATGCTTTCCTTTTATACCTTCCAAGTGTTTGACAAAATGCTTGGTTGGGCTTTAGAGTAGATTTTGAGCATTCTTGGCTTTGGAAGAGTAATTGGACAATCTTGAGTTATTAATACCCAATTTAGATTAGTGATCTAGTGTTGTTAGTTAATATCATTTTCAGTGACTCTAATCTCTTGCTAATTCAATTAGTAAGTTGATTAGGATTTTTTATTTGAGATTAACTAGTCTTGTTTGACCTTCTCTAATGGAAGATAACTTACACCTTCTTCCAACATTGGGGATGACAAAATAAGATAAATTCTTGTTAATTATTGTTATGATTAATGACTAGGATAGAAAACCTATATTCTCAACCCTTGCCATGAATGTCTCTCTTTATTAATTGCTTTCTTTAATTGCTTTCTTTACTTTTCTTATCATTTATTTTATTGCCCTTCTATCAACCAAACCCCCTTTGTTCCTTCATAGCCAATAATTTCCCACTTCATAGTAATTCCTTGTGAGACGACCCGGAGTCTAAATACTTCGGTTAATTCTTATTTGGGGTTTGTTCTTTGTGACAACCAAATTTTTGCATGTGAGGATTCTTTGTTGGTGTGGAACTATACTTGCAACGAGAATTCATTCAATTGAGGAAATTCTATACCATCAAAAAGTTCACACATCAAAATGGCGCCGTTGCCGGGGAATTGTAATGGTGCTATATTGTTGGCTATTGTGAATATGTGAATTTGTTTGTCTTTTGCTTGTTTGTTAGTTTTTGTTAAGTTTAGGACTTTGTTGCTTATTTTGTTAGCTTTTGTTTTTATCTGCTATTATGAATTCTCATTCCTTTGGCTATGAGTTTGGTTATAACTATGTTGTAGGGAATAGAAGCTCCAATGGGGATGTGCATCAAGGATTTGGGAATCAAAGATGGGAGGAGCCTCGAGGGATTGATCAACCTTATTGGCAACAACCCCCTCCGGTCTCTTATGGGTATAATTCTAATCCTAATGCATATCAATCTAATGGATGTGGTGACCCTTATTGTGATTGTCAACAACCACCACCACATGCCTATGAACCACCTCCTTAATATAATTTTGAACCACCTTACTCACAAGTCCCCTACCACCAAACACCTCATTATGACCCTAATCCTTATCCACCATACCAACTACCTTATGAACCATATGAACCACACATGGAACCACCACCATTCCAACACAATTACTCTCAAGAACCACCTCAATATACACCACCTCCATACCCTTACCAAGATGAACCAACTTCCAATTATGAAACTTTCCTTCCAAAAAATGAACCTTCTTTTTCCACACCACTTCCAATGGATGATTCTCTCCAAGAATGTGTTAGTTCTTACATTCAAAGGCAAGAAGAGAACCAAAAGGAGATCAAGGATTTAGAAGCCAAGATAGCTATCATAGCGGAAGCCGTTAGCAACATGGTCTCCTCCCGACTAAGCCTAAGCAACCAAGGCACTCCCATTGACGAATGTGGAGAGGCAATTAAGGAGCATAGTAAGGGAGTGAGTTTAGAGCTTCAAGGTGAAGAAGAGGAGTTGAAGTAAGAATTGTCACAAGGGGAGGAAGTTAAGACAATTGAGCCGGAAGGAGTGGTTGAAGATCTAGGAGATGACGGAAGTCCATGGGAATGTAGCATTATAGAGCCCTCTTTCAAGAAGCTTGATATTGATGTTGAGGAGGGTGTACAACCTCCAAGGCATATCATGGTGGAAAACCTTGAAGAGGTTGATCAAGAGATGGATTCAATCATTGATGAATTCTTATGTACAATTGAATCCTCTCCCATTGGGCTTGACATGGAGATTAAAGAAGAAGACACATCACCTCCCATACCCTTGGTAAGCAATGAAGAAGAGATTAAAGTGGAAGGAAGCCACCAAGAGGAGGAGGTTTAGCAAGAAGCAAGCTCCATCATTGAAGATGATTCCAAACCAACTAATGAGTCTTTTGGAATTGATGAATCTCCCTCATTGTGCTATGAAATTGATAACAAGGAGGACCGTGCACAACCTCTGACACATGGTTTGAGCAATGAAGGGTGTATAGAAGAAGTTGGTGAGCAAGGAATTGAATTTAAAGAAGCTTGCAAAAAGGTGGAAGTTACAAGGGAAGAGCACAAGGGAATGGATCTCACATTGGCTAAGTGTGGGGAGGTCCCTCTTCCTAAGTCACCATCATCCAACACAACATTCAAGTGGGTAAAATTCTTATCCCTAAGCTTTGCTTTCTCACTTGAATATGGTTTGATTGAAAATGATGGTCAACTTAGAGCTCTTTGTGGAGTTAAGAGTAGGAGAGAGTTGTGTAGTGGTTGGACACATCACTCTAAGTTCATGATGGTTGCATGCTCGAAGTTGAATAGCAATGGTTGGTGTAGAACCAAATTGCATGGGTCTAGGAGAATGTTTGGATGCTTAATTGAGAATTCTAAGGTCATGCCACCCAATTGGAATCATGATGATCAATTTGAAGATGGGTGTCAAAACAAAGTGTAGGATCCCGGATCGCACAAGGAAAATCAAATTTGGGAGCCCATGGCTTGTGTGGAACTCCATCAAGGCTTGGAGTTATCATCTCTGAAGACTAAAGCCTATTGGAGATTCAAGCATTGGTGGATGTTCAAGGATAGTTTCAAGCACAAGCCACCTTAAGAGGAGCTTCCCATAAGTCCAACTTAAGGACAATAAACAAAAGTGCTAGGTGGGAGACACCCCACCATGGTAAATTTTTTTCATTTTCCCTTTTGTACATATTGGTAATTAGTTTAATTTCATGTTTTGTTGAGTTTGTTGAGTATAATTGGTAGTTTAGTAGGTTAAATAAGGTTTTATGGTGTTTTGGTAGCTGTTTGGAGGTTTAGAATGCTTGGATTGGTGCAAAAACATAAAAAAATTTGAAAAACAGAGCACCATCCACGCGTACGCATGCATTAAGCATTTTCACCCTTCTACGCGCACGCGCCATGTGCGCGTACGCGTGGATTGAAAAATTTCACCTCTCCATGCGTTGACCCGAGAGTTGCGCCTACACTGCGCCAGCACTATGCTGACGCACAAACCAACCCGCGCGTACGCGCACCTGGCGCGTATGCGTCCTTGATGCTAATTGCGCAATGCGCACGCACGCACGCTATGTGTGCGATGTAACACCCGCACTTTAGCACGTCATGATCGTACCAAAAATAAGGGGTTACTAACCTATTTTCCTTTATTATCTATTTAATATTGATCCTTTACGTCGATATCGCGTTTCGATTTTTAAGAAAAATCTAGAAAATGTGTTTTTATTAATTAAAACCACATATCAAAGATCTTCAAGTAATAGTAATCACATAGTTATTACTAATAATAAATTTCATACAAACAAAATCAGTATAAAACTCGAAAACATTACTTATCCCTCTGGGTAAAATAAACTCCTAATTAACAGAGGCGAGGGAAATCTATGAAAACAACTCAACTCAGATAAAACTAATAACCATCCGCAGCTTCAAGCTGAGTCTTCGAACCTATGTCACTGAAAGGGTTGAAGATTTTTGGGGTGAGAACAAACCACAGGTTCTCAGTAGAGAATGGGAATGCCATAAAAGTAATGAATTTAATGCAAATAATTAACTTACTTCGTAAAACTATTTTGTTAAACATTTGGAAATACTTTTATTTCTACTTTAGATAAATAATTACTTTTCTTTAAATTTCTAAACTCAAAACAGATTTTAATCACAAAATTAATCATGCTAATCATCTCTCAGCCATATAATCATATTTCAACCACAACATCTCCCTTCAACACATCCGTGAAATAAAAGCACAAGTAAGGGATTCAAACCAACATACAAACAAGTCAAACAGCACAATCACAGAGAAGTAATACAAGCAAACTCAACCAAATACAAATGTGCAAACAACATGATGCATGTCTATTCCTAATGCATGCCATGAGCTCATGTGTCGGTTGCCTACCCGCTCCCGACATTACCCGAGCACAAGTCCCAGATATGGCTTTCCAGATACATACAGTGTGCTTATAAGTCGTACGGCTAGGCCGCATACACTGTGACTTTCCAAATCAATAAGCGTACATCTGGAAAACAGTTATCAGTGTGTGGGCGTCCCCACTTTACATTTGGCACTAAGGCCCAAACAATGTCACATCTGCTCTCCTGTGGCAGTCATTTCATTAATTCATATATTCCTTTAATCTTTGTTCTCTGCTCTCCTGTGACAGAGATTCCTTTAATTATCTTTCTTTCCTTTACTTTTCATTCTTCCTCTTCTTTTCTTTCTTATCAAACCAAACTCAAAACATAACTTAAAGCAAAATTCCTTCTCAAAAGATTGAGTTTAAAACATCATACTTTTCTTAATAAATCGGTTTGAAAACAAAACTCTTTTCGTAATAAATCGGAATCAAGTAATATTCTTAAATTAAATTTGCTTTTAAATAACACTTTAAATAAAGTCTTAGAGTTTTATAAAAATTTGGCAACAATTACTTTAAAATTCGGGTTTTGCCACCCTTCAAGGATCACAACCTAACCACCTTTCAAACCCTTTTCAAAATATTTTCAAGTAACAAATCATTTTCAATATTCACACCGTTCAAAATATCAAATAGAATCAAATCATTTTTTTTAAAGCTAAGCCTCTTTCTATTTCAATAAAATTAGCCCGTTTCAAATCTTATGCTTTTGAAATTAAAGGAAATTCATTTCTTCATTCAGACTTTACAAATCCCTCCGACCATACTCGTTTAACATTTAATACTAACCAAAATCACATTCTTGCGTATTTTTACCAGCCCTTCATCAGCACCTATTCATCATCATACAAATACCAAAATCAGTTACCATCCACTTCCATAACCATAAATTCCAATATCAAACACAGTCTCAATTCAAATCCAATTCATAAACTCAAATCACATTTCAATTTAGCAAGCAACACCAAATTGATCAACACTCACAATTACAAACAATTCTCATCATTTAGACACATAAAATACGTGTAAATTGTTTGCAATTACTCAATTAGCTTTTTGGCATTCTTAAATTAAAAACCTGTAATTTTAAAAACGAAACCCTCTACCTCCGTGTGAAATCAAAATCAACGAAAGCTCCGGAAAAACTTTCTGACCGAGCTGCTGAAGAGGAAAGCGTCAGAAATCATCTGTGCCTCCTAGAACTCCAGTTGGCCGAACTCAAGGGGCAGGAGAGCTACGTCACCGTCGACTTCTACCGGACAAAAGTAACCCCAACATGTAAAGGAGAAGAATACGAATACTTTTATCGGATTAGATTTTTTATTAGAGTTACGGATCTCAAGAAATCGAAACCGAAAGATCAAAGGGAGTCATGGTTTCCTCCCTCACCCACGGTCTCTCTCTCGGGCTTTCTTTCTTCTCCCTGTCCGTGGAAATAATGAATTAATGAAAAGAGATAGGTAGAGATTTTGATTAGTGAGGATGGTGAGGTGTCATTGTTATATATGTGTAGATGTATGCATATGAGCCACGTTTCAATCTCTTTTCTTTGATTCCCTTAAAGGCTCACGGTTATATATATATATGGAACTAAGGTAATGAATATAATTGATAAACCCATATTTTATGATATATTTTGTGCTTAATTTGAGTGATTTATTCAATCCTTCACCCACTTATTCATATTAATTGCATGATTTTACTTTTCCTTCCTTATTATGTGATGTATGTGAAAAATATGTTTCCTACGCTTTAAAATTAATTATTTTAATTATCCTTATTTCCATTCGATGCCGTGATTAGTGTGTTGAGTAGTTTCAGATCTTCTAAGGCAGAAATGACTTAAAGGATGAAAAAGGAAACATACAAAGTTGGAAGGAAAGCACAAAACGGAGTTTCTAAAGGAACTGGCATCCACGCGATCGCATGGGCGACGCGGACGCATGCCAAGCGCGAATCAACAGCGACGCGGCCGCATGACTAACGCGACTGCGCGCCTTAAGCAAAACACATAAGACGCGGCCGCATGACTGACGCAACCGCGTGACAAGAAAAACTCCGAATGACGCGACCGCGTGACCCACGCGGACGCGTGACAGAGGCCACGCACCAGAAATTGCAGAAAACGCTCCCAGTGATTTCTGAAACCCTTTTTGGCCCAAATCCAAGTCCAGAAGGCATAGACCAGAGGTTATAAATTGTGGGAATGCATCCATTCAAAGGGAGCTCGCCAATTTAGTTACTTTTCATGATTTAGATTTAGTTTTGAGAGAGGTTCTCTCCTCTCTCTCTCAGGATTTAGGATTTCTCTTAGTTTTAGGAGTGACTCTCGATCCCAGGTTTAATGTTCCTTTACTTTAAGCTTCCCTTTCGATTTTATTCATCCCATTACTTTAGTTGATTATTTACTTTTGCCATTTAATTTATGAATTCTTCTATGTTCCAGATTATTTGAATTAATGTTATTTGAGGTATTTCAGTTTATTATTGCTCTCTTTTATTTATGTCACCATTGCTTCCAATCTGAAGACATTTTTATTCCAGCAAATTTACTTTTTCCCCTTTTGGTCTTGGTTAAGAAAGCAGTAACTCAAGAGTTATCTTATCTCAACATAATTGATAACTGTTATCTTTGCTAATTGAACTGAACTTTAATAATCCCAACCTTTTCTTAGGAAATAAATAGGATTCGAAGATCAAACTAATTAGTCTCTTGACTTTCCTTTGCTTTAGTAAGGGTCAACTAAGTGGAATTAAGATCCAACTTTCATTATTATTGATAAGGATAACTATATCTGGACTTCCAATTTCTCATACCTTGCCAAAAGTTTATTTTACAGTTATGTATTTATTTTTAATTGCCATTTGAATTATTTTTCATATTTGTTCCTCATTCTTGAAACCCCAAATTTACAATCTCCATAACCAATAATAAGAACATACTTTCCTGCAGTTCCTTGAGAAGACGACCCGAGGTTTGAATACTTCGGTTATCAATTTATTTAGGGGTTTGTTACTTGTGACAACCAAACATTTGTACGAAGGGATTTCTGTTGGTTTAGAGACTATATCTACAACGCGACTGTTTTTATAAAGTTCTTTACTGGCAAAAATCCTAACGTCAAAATGGCGCCGTTGCCGGGGAACTGCTAATGTGTGCCTTATTATTGGTTATTGTAAATATTTTTCTTTTACTTGTTTATTTATTTCTGTTTTCCCTTTTTAATTTTATTTGCTACTATAAACTCTCACCATTCTCGCTTTGAGTTTGGTTCTAACTTTGTTGAAGGAAATAGAAGCCACAGTAGGAATATGCATCAAGGTCAAACCAATCAAGGATGGATGGACTCAAGAGGATCTAATCAACCCTTTAGGCAACAACACCCTCCAAGATATCATGGACAACGACCATTCTACAATGCATACCCAGCTGATAGATATGGTGGACAACCTTGTAACTACCAACAAGCCCCACCCTGTGCCTATAGACCATCCTTTCAACATAACCTCGAACCACCACACTCACAAGCTTCTCTTCACCATTCGCCACCACATGATCCCTATTTACCCCAGTTCCAATCCAATCACTCCCAAGCACCACCACTTTCCTATGTATCATGTCCAAATCTATCACCCCAAGAATCAGAGGTTCGCCTCAAGGAAACAGTAAATAAACTTCAAACAACCATTCGACAACTGGAGCAAGCAGTAATTCAATTAGCTTCTAGACGTTCGAACATCCAATGACCAACCACAGCCCTATGTGGACAATCTAACAAAGAGCGTAGCATGAAGGAAATACTAGAAACTCCAGTGGACAAGACAGAGAATGAATTCGTACTAAAACAAGTAGAAGAAGCTGTCATTACGCAAGAAGAAGAGTTGGTTGAAGATCTAGGAGACGCTGAACCTCCATGGGAATTCAAAGCTGGGGAGAACTCCGTCAAGGACGTTACAGTTGATGCTAAGGAGGACAGTGCACAATCCCCAAGGCAAGTCGTTTATGAAGAACTAGACGGAATAACGCAGGACACAAATTCCCTTGATGATGATAGTCACAAGTCAAGCTCTCTTAGTAATGAACTTGCATCCGCAAATGAATTCTCTGAGATCGAAGAATCTTCCCCAAATGAATATGAAGATGATGCAGAGGTAGATTTCTCTCAACCTCCAATCTATGACTCGAGTGATGAGGAAGACACAAAAGACTTTGAACAGGACACAGATACATTTGAAGAATCTTGCAAAGAAGTGGAGGAATTCACAGAAGAGCACAAGGGAGTAGAACTTACAGAACCACTGAAAACAGCTACCCCAAGGCCATTACCACCCAATACAAGCTTCAAGTGGGTACAATCCTTGACCTTTAACTTTACTTTTTCACTTGAATATGGTTTGCTTGAAACAGATGGCCAGCTTAGAGCTCTCTGCGGCTTTAAGAGTAAGAGGGAAATGGCTCGTGCTCAGAGCTGGTGCACAAGGTTCAATAAGGTTCCACGCTTCAACTTGAAGTGCACGGATTGGTATCATGTTCAATTGAATGGATCTCGGAAAACGTTTGGTCACCATGGTGAGAATCTACTTTCTAAACCGCCCGGATGAAAAAATATAGATCAAGACGGAGGCGGATTTAATAGAAAAGTTTGTGATCCTGGAATCTATTCTGACATTCGTCATTCCGGGAGCCTAAAAATATGTTTGAAGCTGCTCAGGAGCTTTACATGCCTAGTTTTGGACCCCGGAGGCTATTGGCATTCCAAGCATTGGTGGAGATTTTTGGATGAATTTAAACATAAGCCGCCATAACAGGAAGCCCCTCCAATGTCTAACTTAAGGACTTTAACTAAAAGTGCTAGGTGGGAGACAACCCACCATGGTATGATCGTTCATTTTTCAATTTTTATTTCGTTTTGTTTGTTTTCAAGTTTTGTTTTATTTTATTATATTGAACCTGAAATTTTGCATCGCATTCATATTAATCATTGCATTCTGCATACTGCATAAAAAAAAAAAAAGAGAAAAAGGATGCGCGACGCGACCGTATCACTCATGCGATCGCGTCAAATGGCGTAAAATATTACCCACGCGACCACGTCATCCACGCGGCTGCGTGACCTGGAGATCGGCGTAAAGATCCAACGTCCAGAAAGTTAGGCTGGAATCATGCGGCCATTGTGCGTTTCGCACAAATGACCCACGCGATCGCGTCCCTGACATGATCGCGTCGCATGGATTGCATCACATCCCAAAAGGAGACAGAGAGTTGCGCTGAAACGACGCTAGATTTGTGCGTTTAGCACAAATTCCAACGACGCGATCGCATGCCCCAGGCGATCGCGTCATTCACTCTTTTTACCTTCCACGCGATCGCGTCATCCACGCGATCGCATCACACCCTTTTTCGCTCCAGCCACGCGATCGCGTCCCCCACGCGGCCGCGTGGATTCAAATTTATAACCCTCCAACCACGGGAACCCTATCAGTCGCGCCCCCCTGAAACCCTCTCCTCCCTCTCTTCCCCTCCAATCTATCCAACCACCATCACCGCCACCCCCAGACGCCGCCGCCACCGACCCCCCTTCCTCCTCCCCCTTCTTTCTTCTTCTTTCTTTTTCTTTCCCCCTCCCCCCTATCCGCCACTGCCCCCTTCGCAACCACCACCTACCGCCACCGCCCGTCCCAGCCGCGCCCCCCCATCTGCCACACACACACCTACCCCTCCCTTCCCCTCTAACCCCCTACCCCATTACCCTTCCCTTCTTTCCCCCTGCCCCGAACAGCCGTGCCCACCGCCGCCAGCCACCGCGCCAGACGCCGTCACCACCACCCCCAGCCACCTTTCTGCCCACTCTCCTTATTCGGCCCACCAGGTTCCGACGAACGCCACCCTTCTATCCTTAGTCGTTATTTCATTATTTTCTGTTTATGTTCATGTTTAGGCTAGTTAGATATGCATGTTGTAGTGGATTTTAGGTTGTTAGGTAGCCTAGGATGTGGTTAGTGGATTTAGGTCTGTTTAATTGCGCTGTTCATGTTTCTTGTTTCATTATTTTCGCAATTCTGTTGTTGCTGTGATGATTATAACATTCATATGTTGTACTTTCTTGTTTCTTGCTGCTCTTTGCACTGAATTTCCATGTTTATGTTCCTTCTATGTAATTGCAGCTATGTTTAATTCATATGAACTATTTGATTGCTGTTTATTTTCCGAGACAATCCAATTTTAGCCGGAATGCTGCCCAAATTTCTGTAAAATATTTTTATTCATGTTTTGGTTTTGGCATTTTGAAATCTGCTTTCCTCTGCTTTACCCAAACCCATTCATGAATGCCAGGCACGCATTCTTATTCTCTTTGATTTCCTGTTTCATATATTGCATTTTTGATGTTTGATTCCAATTTTTGCTATTTCCATATCTATTTGACTCATCATCAACCTGTTTTCCTTGTTTGGTTATGAGTTACCTATCGCTTCTAATTATGAATGCTTGTTACTTAGAAACTTATCCTTATGCCACTTACCTTAACCCATTTTTCATTAACTCACTAATTCTAATTTCCTGAACTCTTTTTTTTAATTCTAACCAAACTAACCTTTTAAAATCTTTCTTCTGATTTTTCACTTTCTTTTACCATTCTAACCATGGCATACTGATAATTTTTCCTACTTAACATACCTTCTATTACATTTTGGATTGTGAATTTTTCCTTTCGAACTTTTAACTCCTATACAATCCTTAATGCACATTTACTTAACTCATTTACCTCATTCTAATTCCCATTTGCCACTTTGTGTTTCTTTTGACTATTTGCCTATTTGTTTTCCTATTTTTATTATATCCTGGATTTCTGTTTTTCAGGATGTCAGATTCCCAGAGAAAGGGAAAAGAAAAGGCTACCACTGGCAAACGTAAAAGAGGAGAATCATCTATGTCTATCATAGATCTCATGCATGATGCCTCCTGGCGGGAGAAAAACTTCACCCCGCAGGAGAAGGCCAACCAGCTGCTCCATGCTAATGACCCAGTGAAGTTTGCAAACCGATACTGTGAGCTGAAGTATCCGGTGTTTGCAAACTCCAGGAACCTATACCTGGAGAGGACTCTGAAGATCCCAGTAGAGCTCCAGCAATACACCTCTGATAAGATCAAACAAAGAGACTGGTTCTTCCTAGAGAGACCCCTGACTAAGGTCAATGCATCTTGGGTTAGAGAATTCTACTGCAATTACTTCAAGACCTCCCTAGATGCAGTGAACCTCAGAGGGAAGCAGATTCTGGTTACTGAAGAGGCAATTGAAGATGTTCTGAAGCTTCTGCCTAAATCTGATCAGCCAGATGGTTATCAGAAAGCTGAGGAAGACATGCGCTTTCTGAAGTTTGATTGGGATGCAGTCAAGGCGAGGATTGCCCTTGACCCGACCGTTCCTTGGATTATGGATCAGAACACCACCATGCCCAAGGGAATCAAGCGGGCATACTTGAATGATGAGGCTCGGCTGTGGCATCAGATACTTAGCAACTTCATTATGCCGAGTACTCACGAGACCGATATACCTGCCGCTATGATCACCCTCCTATGGTGTGTGATGGAGGGTAAGGACCTGTACCTGCCACGCTTTATCCGGTTCTACATGGCCAGGGTCCACGTCCGAGGCACTCTTTCCTTTCCCTATTTGGTTACACAGCTGGGCCGTCGAGCTGACGTGCCTTGGGAGGATGCCGATGAGAGGCCACCTGTTGTAGAATGCAAGAAGATTATCCCGCACAGCAGGAACTTTCTGGCCTTGGGCTACAGACCTCCAGTCCTCACTGCTCCTGGTGATACTGCCACACCATCTGCCGGCCCCTCTTCCTCTACAGCTACACCTGCCACCACCACTGCACCGCCTGTTTCGATGGCTTGACCAGATGGAGCGTCGCAACAAGCGACGCTATGCGCACCTGAAGCTGATGATACGATCTGGTGACATCCCCTCCAAGCCTAACACACCATCCGAGGCATCTGAGGAGGAGGCGGATGATCCCAAGGCAGAGACCTATCCACAGAGTGAGGCAGAGCAGGCAGGCACCCAGCAGGCAGCACACAACCAGGAGGCTCCGCCTCAGATTCAGGCTGTAGACCTTGAGATCCCTCTTTAGTCAGCACCTCCTCCACAGCAGTCAGACCCTCAGATCACCACCACAGAGACTCCAACTACCCAGCCTTCCGGTGATGACACCCCTTCACACCCTGCTTGAGTGAGCATCAGGGACGATGCTTCATTTTAAGTGTGGGGAGGTCGCCATCTCTGGCGTATCATTTTGGTGAACCACTACAGACCCTTTTTCTTTTATTTTGACTATTTTCTTGTATTTTTTTCTCTTTATTTTTCAGTACTTATACATTGCTACTTTTTATGTATTTATACTCTATTTCTGCATTTTGCATTTTTAGTTCATATTTTAGCCACTTAGTTTAGTTGCAATTCTAACTTACTAGTTATAGAAATTGTGGATTGATTAGTATAGTTTACCCTTTTTTAGCATAAGATAACTCGGAATAGATTGAAAAGAAAAAGGAAGTAAACTAGAGACTTTAACAGAATCAAAACAACCCACACCTTGCATATATAGCATTACATGTTAGTTAATTAAACAACATTTCATCATGGAAAAACACTAGAACTTTAAAGCCATTCAATATAAGTTTTACATTGAGAATAATGGGAATTTTTAACTAAACCTGCATGACATACATAACTGATAAATAATTTTTGAGCTAGAGAACACACAGCCTGTGAGTTTTGAGCTTAATTATATGGTTACATTCAAATCACAATTTTTATTCCTGTGTGTTCCGCCCTTCTTTTATATTCTGGTGTTCTTTACTTTGTTTTAATCTATATGTCCGATTATAGAATGTAGATACATACCAAGAGAGTGATTGAGGCCATTATTTGATTTTAACTCACTTATCCCAAAATAGCCTACCTTTTACATCACCCTTGTTAGCCCCCTTGAGCCTTTAAATCCCCTTTTATTCTATTAGCCACATTACTAGCCTTAAGCAGAAAAACAAAATAAAATCCCAAGTTGAATCCTTGGTTAGCTTAAGATAGAAAATTATGTATAGTTTAAATGTGGGAAAACCTATCGAGAACATGGATGATAAAAACAAAAGGTAGAAAAGTTGAAAAGAATAAAATAACTCAATTAAAAAGTTTTGGGAAGCATGCTCATGTAAAATCAAAATAATTGAATTACCATGTGCATTAAAAAATGTTATGAATAAAGGGGACACAAAAAGAACTCCCCAATCATGAAATAAAGCAATGCACATGGGATAAAAATAAATATTGAGGCATGAGCATGTAACATCAAAAGTGAGAAAAACATGGGAAATTAGATAAAGAAGCTTTGCTTTACAACATATGTATTTTAGGTGAGATCTTAGACTAATCAAGGATTCACTTAATTAGCTCACTTAGCCTTATACATATACCCTTACCTTTACCTTAGCCCATTACAACCTTAATTAAAGACCGCATGATTTTTGGTATGTCTATATTCTATAATTGTTGATTGGTTAGATGAAGAACAAAGTTATAGAAAGAAAGAATAAAAAGAAGAATAGAGTGATTAACCCAATAAACATTGAGTGATTAGAGAGTAAACACAAAATCCAGTGAGGGTTCAATAGCTCATTAACATTTATCTCTGTTTAAATTATTAATTGTCTTGCAAGTTTTTAAAATGTTTCTCTCTCCCATCTCAATTGTAAAGGCACTTTATCACTATCTAAGGTTTGGCTATATATATACATGACTCCTTGAGAATGTGAATTAATTTAACTACATGCAAGCTTTATATACAAGTGAATAAAATTAGAATTGCATGATGCATCATTCATTTAGGTAGTTGCATTTAGATTAGATTGCATTACATGACATTCCATCACTTTAACCTTACTTTTCACCTTGGATTTAGCATGAGGACATGCTATTGTTTAAGTGTGGGGAGGTTGATAAACCCATATTTTATGATATATTTTGTGCTTAATTTGAGTGATTTATTCAATCCTTCACCCACTTATTCATATTAATTGCATAGTTTTACTTTCCCTTCCTTATTATGTGATGTATGTGAAAAACATGTTTCCTATGCTTTAAAATTAATTATTTTAATTACCCTTATTTCCATTCGATGCCGTGATTAGTGTGTTGAGTAGTTTCAGATCTTCTAAGGCAGGAATGACTTAAAGGATGAAAAAGGAAACATACAAAGATGGAAGGAAAGCACAAAACGGAGTTTCTAAAGGAACTGGCATCCACGCGATCGTATGGGTGACGCGGACGCATGCCAAGCGCGAATCAACAGCGACGCGGCCGCATGACTAACGCGACCGCGCGCCTTAAGTAAAACACATATGACGCGGCCGCATGGCTGACGCAACCGCGTGACAAGAAAAGCTCCGAATGACGCGACCGCGTGACCCACGCAAACGCGTGACAGAGGCCACGCACCAGAAATTGCAGAAAACGCTCCCAGCGATTTCTGAAGCCCTTTTTAGCCCAAATCCAAGTCCAGAAGGCATAGACCAGAGGTTATAAAGTGTGGGAATGCATCCATTCAAAGGGAGCTCGCCAATTTAGTT
The DNA here is from genome assembly GCF_059453495.1 of Arachis ipaensis. Classification (NCBI taxonomy): domain Eukaryota; kingdom Viridiplantae; phylum Streptophyta; class Magnoliopsida; order Fabales; family Fabaceae; genus Arachis; species Arachis ipaensis. Next base: position 42,294,581 of record NC_142441.1, on the reverse strand, counting down.
ACTTTTCATGATTTAGATTTAGTTTTGAGAGAGGTTCTCTCCGCTCTCTCTTAGGATTTAGGATTTCTCTTAGTTTTAGGAGTGACTCTCGATCCCAGGTTTAATGTTCCTTTACTTTAAGCTTCCCTTTCGCTTTTATTCATCCATTACTTTAGTTGATTATTTACTTTTGCCATTTAATTTATGAATTCTTCTATGTTCCAGATTATTTGAATTAATTTTATTTGAGGTATTTCAGTTTATTATTGCTCTCTTTTATTTATGTCACCATTGCTTCCAATCTGAAGACATTTTTATTCCAGCAAATTTACTTTTTCCCCTTTTGGTCTTGGTTAAGAAAGCAGTAACTCAGGAGTTATCTTATCTCAACATAATTGATAACTGTTATCTTTGCTAATTGAACCGAACTTTAATAATCCCAACCTCTTCTTAGGAAATAAATAGGATTCGAAGATCAAACTAATTTGTCCCTTGACTTTCCTTTGCTTTAGTAAGGGTCAACTAAGTGGAATTAAGATCCAACTTTCATTATTATTGATAAGGATAACTAAGTCTGGACTTCCAATTTCTCATACCTGGCCAAAAATTTATTTTACAGTTATGTATAAATTTTTAATTTCCATTTGAATTATTTGTCATATTTGTTCCTCATTCTTGAAACCCCAAATTTACAATCTCCATAACCAATAATAAGAACATACTTCCCTGCAGTTTCTTGAGAAGACGACCCGAGATTTGAATACTTCGGTTATCAATTTATTTAGGGGTTTGTTACTTGTGACAACCAAACGTTTGTACGAAGGGATTTCTATTGGTTTAGAGACTATATCTACAACGCGACTGTTTTTATAAAGTTCTTTACTGGCAAAAATCTCTAACGTCAATAATAAATGGTGATTTGGTGGCATTGGTTATATATATGTATATATACATATAAGCTATGCTTCATTTCCTTTCTATCTTTTGCTCTAAATGGCTTCGGCCACTTCTTTTTTTTTCTTTTAAACATTAATAATAATAATAATAATAATAATAATAACAATAATATATATATATAAGTATCTTATTATAATAATAAAAATAATTTAAAAATTTTAATAGATTTTAAACTCAAATTATCATAACCTTTAATTTAATTAGTTTTAGAAGAATAATATTCTTTAAATAAAATAATACATCATTATTTAATTTTTTCAAAAATTCGGGGTGTTATATCCCACCCACTTTACAAAAATTTTCGTCCTCGAAAATTGATACAAAACAAAAGATATTTCATATCACTTCATTTTTTTTAAACACATTTAAAGAAGAAGCAAAAATATCTCAGCATATATACATATATACAACTTTCAAATACTTTGATAGTCATATGGCATAAAGATACAATATCTCAGAGAAAGGACAAGCAACTCAGACGAGGTTCACAAAGATTTCAATGATTCATTTTGATGCATTAAACAAGTCCAAATTACATCAAAGAATATACGAGTCAAGAAGAGGAGTTTAAACAATACAAGGCAGATATCCAAGAAATTTAAGAATACATATGCAGTCAGGATCAAATGAGAAAGCATATGAACAAGGAAATAGGGTTGGAGAATAATCAGTTAACTCTCTTCAGGAAAGAAATCTCAAGCTAGAACCTCAAGGCAAACCATGAAAGAACAGATATGAAACCGAGTAACATCAAGAAATTAACTCCTAACGTTCCCAAAACTCACGATTCACATTACCTATTACTTCTATTTCGTCTATGATAATTCATTAGTGTTTCCATATACAAGAATCATTAGTATTAAGTTGGCCAGACCTAATATCATGAGAGATGCAACGGTCGACTAACAGCATTAATCAATAGACAATCAGGCATCTGAAACTCAAATTCTTGTCACTAGGACAAGTCCTACTGCATGACAGACACTCAGAGTATGCAGTAAAGCATAGTCAGTCCATTTCCAAGGCTCTAATAGGAATGAACTGCTCTGATACCATAATGTAACACCCTCACTTTAGCACGTCATGATCGTACCAAAAATAAGGGGTTACTAACCTGTTTTCCTTTATTATCTATTTAATATTGAGCCTTTACGTCGATATCGCGTTTCGATTTTTATGAAAAATCTAGAAAATGTGTTTTTATTAATTAAAACCACATATCAAAGATCTTCAAGTAATAGTAATCACATAGTTATTACTCATAATAAATTTCATACAAACAAATTTAGTATAAAACTCGAAAACATTACTTATCCCTCTGGGTAAAATAAACTCCTAATTAACAGAGGCGAGGGAACTCTATGAAAACAGCTCAACTCAGATAAAACTAATAACCATCCGCAGCTTCAAGCTGAGTCTTCGAATCTGTGTCATTGAAAGGGTTGAAGATTTTTGGGGTGAGAACAAACCACACGTTCTCAGTAGGGAATGGGAATTCCATAAAAGTAATGAATTTAATGCAAATAATTAACTTACTTAGTAAAACTATTTTGTTAAACCTTTGGAAATACTTTTATTTCTACTTTAGATAAATAATTACTTTTCTTTAAATTTCGAAACTCAAAACAGATTTTAATCACAAAATTAATCATGCTAACCATCTCTCAGGCACATAATCATATTTCAACCACAACATCTCCCCTCAACACATCCGTGAACTAACAGCACAAGTAAGGGATTCAAACCAACATACAAACAAGTCAAACAGCACAATCACAGAGAAGTAATACAAGCAAACTCAACCAAATACAAATGTGCAAACAACATGATGCATGTCTATTCCTAATGCAGGCCATGAGCTCATGTGTCGGTTGCCTACCCGCTCCCGACATTACCCAAGCACAAGTCCCAGATATGGCTTTCCAGACACATACGGTGTGCTTATAAGTCGTACGGCTAGGCCGCATACATTGTGACTTTAAGTCGTACGGCTAGGCCGCATACAGTGTGACTTTCCAAATCAATAAGCGTACATCTGGAAAATAGTTATCAGTGTGTGGGCATCCCCACTTTACATTTGGCACTAAGGCCCAAACAATGTCACATCTGCTCTCCTGTGGCAGTCATTTCATTAATTATATATTCCTTTAATCTTTGTTCTCTGCTCTCCTGTGGCAGAGATTCCTTTAACTATCTTTCTTTCCTTTACTTTACGTTCTTCCTCTTCTTTTCTTTCTTATCAAACCAAACTCAAAACATAACTTAAAGCAAAATTCCTTCTCAAAAGATTGAGTTTAAAACATCATACTTTTCTTAATAAATCGGTTTGAAAACAAAACTCTTTTCGTAATAAATCGAAATCAAGTAATATTCTTAAATTAAATTAGCTTTTAAATAACACTTTAAATAAAGTCTTAGAGTTTTATAAAAATTTGGCAACAATTACTTTAAAATTCGGGTTTTGCCACCCTTCAAGGATCCCAACCTAACCACCTTTCAAACCCTTTTCAAAACATTTTCAAGTAACAAATCATTTTCAATATTCACACCGTTCAAAATATCAAATAGAATCAAATCATTTTCTTTAAAGCTAAGCTTCTTTCTATTTCAATAAAATTAGCCCGTTTCAAATCTTATGCTTTTGAAATTAAAGGAAATTCATTTCTTCATTTAGACTTTACAAATCCCTCTGACCATACTCGTTTAACATTTAATACTAACCAAAATCATATTCTTGCATATTTTTACCAGCCCTTCATCAGCACCTATTCATCATCATACTAATACCAAAATCCGTTACCATCTACTTCCATAACCATAAATTCCAATATCAAACACAGTCTCAATTCAAATCCAATTCATAAACTCAAATCACATTTCAATTTAGCAAGCAACACCAAATTAACCAACACTCACAATTACAATTAATTCTCATCATTTAGACACACAAAATACGTGTAAATTGTTTGCAATTACTCAATAAATTTTTTGGCATTCTTAAATTAAAAACTTGTAATTTTAAAAACGAAACCCCCTACCTCCGTATGAAATCAAAATCAACGAAAGCTCCGGAAAAACTTTCTGACCGAGAGGAAAGCGTCAGAAATTATCTGTGCCTGCTAGAACTCCAGTTGGCCGAACTCAAGGGGCAGGAGAGCTACGTCACCGTCAAATTCTACCGGACAAAAGTAACGCCAACATGTAGAAGAGGAGAATACGAATACTTTTATCGCATTAGATTTTTTATTAGAGTTATGGATCTCAAAAAATTGAAACCGGAAGATCAAAGGGAGTCATGGTTTCCTCCCTCTCCCATGGTCTCTCTCTCGGCCTTTCTTTCTTCTCCCTGTCCGTGGCAATAATGAATTAATGAAAAGAGATAGGTAGAGATTTTGATTAGTGAGGATAGTGAGGTGTCATTATTATATATGTGTAGATGTATGCATATGAGCCACGTTTCAATCTCTTTTCTTTGATTCCCTTAAAGGCTCACGGTTATATATATATGGAACTAAGGTAATGAATATAATAAATGGTGATTTGGTGGCATTGGTTATATATATATGTAGCTATGCTTCATTTCCTTTCTATCTTTTGCTCTACATGGCTTCGGCCACTTCTTTTTTCTTTCTTTTAAACATTATTAATAATAATAATAATAATAATAATAATAATAATAATAATAATAATAATATATTTTTAAGTATCTTATTATAATAATAAAAATAATTTAAAAATTTTAATAGATTTTGAAACAAATTATCATAAAATTTAATTTAATTACTTTTAGAAGAATAATATTCTTTAAATAAAATAATGTATCATTATTTAATTTTTTTAAAAATTTGGGGTGTTATATCTCACCCACCTTACAAAAATTTTTGTCCTCAAAAATTGATACAAAACAAAAGATATTTCATATAATTTCATTTTTTTTAAACACATTTAAAGAAGAAGCAAAAATATCTTAGCATATATACATATATACAATTTTCAAATACTTTGATAGTCATATGGCATAAAGATACAATATCTCAGAGAAAGGACAAGCAACTCAGACGAGGTTCATAAAGATTTCAATGATTCACTTTGACGCATTAAACATGTCCAAATTACATCAAAGAATATACGAGTCAAGAAGAGGAGTTTAAACAATACAAGGCAGATATCCAAGAAATTTAAGAATACATATGCAGTCAGGATCAAATGAGAAAGCATATGAACAAGGAAATAGGGTTGGAGAATAACCAGTTAACTCTCTTCAGGAAAGAAATCTCGAACTAGAACCTCAAGGCAAACCATGAAAGAACAGATATGAAACCGAGTAACATCAAGAAATTAACTCCTAACGTTCCCAAAACTCACGATTCACATTACCTATTACTTCTATTTCGTCTATGATAATTCATTAGTGTTTCCATATACATGAATCATTAGTATTAAGTTGGCCAGACCTAATACCATGAGAGATGGAACGGTTGACTAACAGCATTAATCAATAGACAATCAGGCATCTGAAACTCAAATTCTTGTCACTAGGACAAGTCCTACTGCATGACAGACACTCAGAGTATGCAGTAAAGCATAGTCATTCCATTCCCAAGGCTCTAATAGGAATGAACTGCTCTGATACCATAATGTAACACCCTCACTTTAGCACGTCATGATCGTACCAAAAATAAGGGGTTACTAACCTGTTTTCCTTTATTATCTATTTAATATTGAGCCTTTACGTCGATATCGCGTTTCGATTTTTAAGAAAAATCTAGAAAATGTGATTTTATTAATTAAAACCACATATCAAAGATCTTCAAGTAATAGTAATCACATAGTTATTACTAATAATAAATTTCATACAAACAAATTCAGTATAAAACTCGAAAACATTACTTATCCCTCTGGGTAAAATAAACTCCTAATTAACAGAGGCGAGGGAACTCTATGAAAATAACTCAACTCAGATAAAACTAATAACCATCCGCAGCTTCAAGCTGAGTCTTCGAACCTGTTTCACTGAAAGGGTTGAAGATTTTTGGGGTGAGAACAAACCACACGTTCTCAGCAGGGAATGGGAATGCCATAAAAGTAATGAATTTAATGCAAATAATTAACTTACTTAATAAAACTATTTTGTTAAACCTTTGGAAATACTTTTATTTCTACTTTAGATAAATAATTACTTTTCTTTAAATTTCTAAACTCAAAAAAGATTTTAATCACAAAATTAATCATGTTAACCATCTCTCAGCCACATAATCATATTTCAACCACAACATCTCCCCTCAACACATCTGTGAACTAACAGCCCAAGTAAGGGATTCAAACCAACATACAAACAAGTCAAACAGCACAATCACAGAAAAGTAATACAAGCAAACTCAACCAAATACAAATGTGCAAACAACATGATGCATGTCTACTCCTAATGCAGGCAATGAGCTCATGTGTCGGTTGCCTACCCGCTCCCGACATTACCCGGGCACAAGTCCCAGATATGACTTTCCAGACGCATACAGTGTGCTTATAAGTCGTACGGTTAGGCCGCATACAGTGTGACTTTAAGTCGTACGGCTAGGCCGCATACAGTGTGACTTTCCAAATCAATAAGCGTACATCTGGAAAACAGTTCTCAGTGTATGGGCCTCCCCACTTTACATTTGGCACTAAGGCCTAAACAATGTCACATCTGCTCTCCTGTGGCAGTCATTTCATTAATTCATATATTCCTTTAATCTTTGTTCTCTCTCTCCTGTGGCAGAGATTCCTTTAATTATCTTTCTTTCCTTTACTTTACGTTCTTCCTCTTCTTTTCTTTCTTATCAAACCGAACTCAAAACATAACTTAAAGCAAAATTCCTTCTCAAAAGATTGAGTTTAAAACATCATACTTTTCTTAATAAATCGGTTTGAAAACAAAACTCTTTTCGTAATAAATCGAAATCAAGTAATATTCTTAATTAAATTTGCTTTTAAATAACACTTTAAATAAAGTCTTAGAGTTTTATAAAAATTTGGCAACATTACTTTAAAATTCGGGTTTTGTCACCCTTCAAGGATCCCAACCTAACCACCTTTCAAACCCTTTTCAAAACATTTTCAAGTAACAAATCATTTTTAATATTCACACAGTTCAAAATATCAAATAGAATCAAATCATTTTCTTTAAAGTTAAGCATCTTTCTATTTCAATAAAATTGGCCCGTTTCAAATCTTATGCTTTTGAAATTAAAGGAAATTCATTTCTTCATTCAGACTTTATAAATCCCTCCAACCATACTCGTTTAACATTTAATACTAACCAAAATCACATTCTTGCGTATTTTTACCAGCCCTTCATCAGCACCTATTCATCATCATACTAATACCAAAATCAGTTACCATCCACTTCCATAACCATAAATTCCAATATCAAACACAGTCTCAATTCAAATCCAATTCATAAACTCAAATCACATTTCAATTTAGCAAGCAACACCAAATTGACCAACACTCACAATTACAAACAATTCTCATCATTTAGACACACAAAATGCGTGTAAATTATTTGCAATTACTCAATAAGTCTTTTGGCATTCTTAAATTAAAAACTTGTAATTTTAAAAACGAAACCCCCTACCTCCGTATGAAATCAAAATCAACGAAAGCTCCGAAAAAACTTTCAGACCGAGCTGCTGAAGAGGAAAGCGTCAGAAATCATCTGTGCCTCCTAGAATTCCAGTTGGCCGAACTCAAGAGGACTGGAGAGCTACGTCACCGTCGACTTCTATCGGACAAAAATAACGCCAACATGTAAAAGAGGAGAATACAAATACTTTTATCGGATTTAATTTTTTGTTAGAGTTACGGATCTCAAGAAATCGAAACCAAAAGATCAAAGGGAGTCATGATTTCCTCCCTCACCCACGGTCTCTCTCTCGGCCTTTCTTTCTTCTCCCTGTCCGTGGCAATAATGAATTAATGAAAAGAGATAGGTAGAGATTTTGATTAGTGAGGATGGTGAGGTGTCATTGTTATATATGTGTAGATGTATGCATATGAGCCACGTTTCAATCTCTTTTCTTTGATTCCCTTAAAGGCTCACGGTTATATATATATATGGAACTAAGGTAATGAATATAATAAATGGTGATTTGGTGGCATTGGTTATATATATGTATATATACATATAAGCTATGCTTCATTTCCTTTCTATCTTTTGCTCTAAATGGCTTCGGCCACTTCTTTTTTCTTTCTTTTAAACATTAATAATAATAATAATAATAATAATAATAATAATAATAATAATATATATTTAAGTATCTTATTATAATAATAAAAATAATTTAAAAATTTTAATAGATTTTAAACTTAAATTATCATAAAATTTAATTTAATTACTTTTAGAAGAATAATATTCTTTAAATAAAATAATACATCATTATTTAATTTTTTCAAAAATTCAGGGTGTTATACGCGCACGCCGATAGCGCCACCTGCCCTCCTGGTACATATTCCAGAGAGTTGGGCCAACCTTGGGTTGACACTGTGCCCCGCGCATAATCTCGCCCACGCGTGCGCGCACTTGGCGCGTACGCGTCGCAAAAAAAAAGAGTTTTTTTCTCTTCCATTTTCTTTTGTTTATCGCATTCGTATACTTCTATTCTTTACATTCCAATTTTGTTTCTATATCCTGTTTTCAATTTTTTTTTCTAAGTCTCCTCTTTCAATAATGGTGTTACATTTTCCTACTCAATTGTTGAGAATTTCTTGGTTAATCTTGGTGCTTCTTGACTTGTTTGATATTGTTGGGTGATGTAACTTTTAAATCAATGCTTAATCTTATATGACTCTTATATTCTTTGTGCATTGATATGAACTTGCATGCCTTTCATGACCCACTCTTTCTATTTGAACTTGATGCTTTTGAGTGCTCTTCATGCCTTGACTTTTGGTGCACGAAATTGTGATCCTTGGTAATGGCTCCAAAAACTTGATGCTCTAATCTTAATCATAATTTGTCACAACTTCGATACAACTAACCAGCAAGTGCACTGGGTCGTCTAAGTAATAAAACCTTACGTGAGTAAGGGTCGATCCCACGGAGATTGTCGGCTTGAAGCAAGCTATGGTTACCTTGTAAATCTCGGTCAGGAGGATATCAAATGGTTATAGTATTTTCAAATAATAATAATAAATAAACAGAAAATAAAGATAAAAATACTTATGTAAATCATTGGTGAGAATTTCAGATAAGCGTATAGAGATGCTTTCGTTCCTCTGAATCTCTGCTTTCCCGCTGTCTTCATTCAATCAGTCTTACTCCTCTCCATGGCAGGCTTTCTGTAAGGGCATCACCGTTATCAATGGCTACATCCCATCCTCTCTGTGAAAATGGTCTAAATGCTATGTCACGGCATGGCTAATCATCTGGAGGTTCTCGATCATGCTGGAATAGGATTCACCCTCCTTTTGCATCTGTCACTACGCCCAGCACTCGCGAGTTTGAAGTTCGTCACAGCCATCCCTTCCCAGATCCTACTCGGAATACCACAGACAAGGTTTAGACTTTTCGGATCTCAGGAATGGCCATCCATGGGTTCTAACTTATACCACGAAGATTCTGATTAAGGAATCTATGAGATACTCATTCAATCTAAGGTAGAACAAAAGTGGTTGTCAGGCACGTGTTCATAGGGAATGATGATGACTGTCACGATCACCACATTCATATTGAAGTACGAATGGATATCTTAGAAGTGGAATAAGTTGAATTGAATAGAAAATAGTAGTACTTTGCATTAATTCATGGGGAACAGCAGAGCTCCACACATTAATCTATGGAGTGTAGAAACTCTACCGTTGAAAATACATAAGTGATGAAGGTTCAGGCATGGCCAAATGGCTAGCCCCCAAACGTGATCAATATGATCCAAAGTTGAAGTAAAAATCATAAGATGTCTAATACAATAGTAAAAAGTCCTATTTATACTAAATTAGCTACTAAGGTTTACAGAAGTAAGTAATTGATGCATAAATCCACTTCCGGGGCCCACTTGGTGTGTGCTTGGGCTGAGCTTGAAGTTTACACGTACAGAGGCTTCTTTTGGAGTTGAACGCCAAGTTGTAACGTGTTTTTGGCATTCAACTCTGGTTCGTGAAGTATTTCTGGCGTTTAACTCCAGACTGCAGCGTAGAACTGGCGTTCAACGCCCTTTTGCATCATCTAAACTCGGCCAAAGTATGAACTATTATATATTGCTGGAAATCCCTGGATGTCTACTTTCCAACGCAATTAGAAGCGCGCCAGTTTGAGTTCTGTAGCTCTAGAAAATCCACTTTGAGTGCAGGGAGGTTAGAATCAAACAGCATCAGCAGTCCTTCTTCTACCTCTGAATCTAAGTTTTGCTCAAGTCCTTCAATTTCAGCCAGAAAATACCTGAAATCACAGAAAAACACAAACTCATAGTAAAATCCAGAAATGTGAATTTAACATAAAAACTAATAAAAACATCCCAAAAAGTAACTAGATCCTACTAAAAACATACTAAAAACAATGCCAAAAAGCGTATAAATTATCCGCTCATCAACTTTACTCTTGCATCAAGTGTTAGTTAATATGCCTTAGCTTATATTGTTTTCTCACTTACATGCGTAGCTAACATGTAGTGAGGACCCTATTCTTATTTGGCATTAGCCCCACCTATGTTATATTTGCTTAATATCTTTGTTATAGGCTTAATTATCCTTCTTTCTCTTTCCTTTTAGGTTGGCCACCAAGAAGGAAAGGAATGGAAAAGCTTTTAAATAGGGCAACAAATAAGTTCATCCGCACAACCTTTTGAAGGAGCTCATCAATTGTAGCAACCCGTCCACCTTGCTCTTCTTTGCATGCACTGAGGACAGTGCAAATCTTTAAGTGTGGGGAGGTCGTCCGACCGATCTCCATGGGTAAAAATTTCTTTCTTTCAACACCAATTCTTGATTTCCTTTGCTAGTTAGTTGTTGCATTGCATAATAGGTTGCATGATTTTGTCCCCTTTGCATGCACATAGATTTTGTCCCCTTTTACAACCACTTTATCAATGCACATAGATTTTGTCCACCTTGCTCTTCTTTGCATGCACATAGATTTTGTCCCCTTTTACAACCACTTTATCAATGCACATAGATTTTTAATTCTTATAGTTTCACATGAGTAGGTATCCAAATTCCCATTGTATTATCATGACACATTCCCTTAATAACTTTTGTTCCCACAATTTCCCATATTTAACTAGCACACACAATTCTATCTTAAGCTAACCAAAGATTCAATTTAGGATATACAGTTATTTTTCCGCTTAAGGCTAGTGATGTGGTGAAATATAGAACAAACGGGATTTAAAGGCTCAAAGTGGTTAACAAAGGTAATTGAAAAGGGTAGGCTTAATTTGGATAAGTGAGTTTAAACAAAAAATGGCCTCAATCATATGCAAGCATACAAATATAATAAATATTGGACATATAGGATGAAACAAAATATAGATTACAATCATAGAGAAGTAAACACACAAGAATAAAATTTTTATGGTTAAATAATGTAACCATGCATAAAGGCTCAAATCTTCACAGGTTGTGTGTTCTTTAGCTCAAAAATCATGTTCCAAATACAACTTCAAGCAGATTTATCGTAAAAATTTTTTTTTAAAATTAGTGAAATTTTGTTCCAAAGATAGAGTCTTAGAAGAAACCTATTGTCTTTATAATCAAGTAGAACATACATGCAACTAACCTATTACTATGCAATTTATCCTATTCTATAAAAGAAAGAAAATCTAACTAAGATATCCTAATTTATTGGTGCTAGGGAAGAGAAATTACCTCCGGAAGTCAGGTACTGACCGACCTCCCCACACTTAAGGCTGTGCACCGTCCTCGGTGCCATCTGTCAAGAACAGGGGTGGGCTGGTAGCAGTATCTCCACAGTCGGGACCATCATGGCTCCCTGTGCTGGTAAAAGAAGTGGAGTCTGGGGTGTCTGAGTCCTTGAAGTGTCCCTTGAGTAGCTCCTTGAGGTGTTTGAATCGGCGCTCGTTACGGCGCTCTCTTAACTTTGTTTTCTGTTCTTGCTGATCCAACCTTTTGATTATCTGCTGGAGCAGTTCGTCTATTGTAGGTGCTTGTGGTGCTGAAGAAGGAGTATCTTCAACCGGTGCAGTAGGAAGGCTTGTAGTGGCCGCTGGAGGTCTGAGGTATTTCCCATTAGGGACATACTGATCATCCCGTGGAAGTATGGCTTTGGTGTCCCCAGCTCTGTAGGAGACTCCGGCTGCTGAGATAAGATCTGAGATCAAGGCGGGAAAAGGTAAGTTGCCCGCGATTTGTACGTGTCCCATGGCATTCCGGATATGTCTTGGTAGATTCAGAGGCTGGTCTGTAAGGATGCACCATAGTAGAACGGCCATGTCCGCAGTGAAGGAGGACTCGTGAGTGCTCAGAAAGACGTAGTGGGACAGGATCTGTGCCCATACGCAAGCCTCCAAGGTAAGTGCTGAAGCCGATATTCCCTTAGGGCGGGTACGATGATATCCGTAGATCCAACGGCTGTCAGGTAGTGCGATAACTCTGAGAACAGCTTCCCAGTCAAATTGGTACATCTGGCGCTTGAGTGCGGCTTCTTGAAAGGCGTCCAATCCTTCTGGAATAGGGGGAAGACCCAGAGCTTTTTGAATGGCCTCTTCTGTAATGGGGACTTGCTTCTGACGGACAAAGACAGACTGCAGGGTAGGCAGGTAGAAGTTAGAGTAGAACTCGACTACCCAAGAAAGATTGACCTGCCTTGGCTGTCTCTGTAGGAAGCCCCATTGTCTTCGGGCAATGTGCGACTCAACAAAAGTAGCAATATTGGGCGGGAGGATAAGAACGTGTTCGTTGTTGTAGCTCCTTTCAGCCAGGATGGGGAACATCTGCTCACAGTAGCGATTGGGAAATCGCGCAGTGTCCTTTGCTTGAAAGACTTTCTCCTTTTCATCAACCTTTATGATCCTCTTAACTCTTTTAGTTGAGGGCTTGACAGCAGTTGAAGAAGGCTCTGTCACTAGTGCTCTTTTAGTTCCTCTTCTTGCTGGTGGTTTGGGAGTAGCTTTCTCTTTTCCTTTCTTGGTGGCCATTCTGAAAAAGGGAGAGAAAGTAAATTAAATTCAAAGAGATATATAGCAAGGAAGAGAATGGAAAAGGTGGTGATGGATGCACATTAGGAGGTAACTGACATTAACACATGCTCATGAGTACATGTGAAAAGTTATCAGTGGAAAATAGCTAGTGCATATAATGACAAGTGAATGCAAGGTGTTTATTGGCATGCCAGAAAAGGGCATGAGTAGCATAGATCAAGTATCACTTTGTAGCAAACCATCACGTTTGTATTGACAATTAAATTTAATTAATACAATAGTAGAGGGAGTTTATGAAAAGCAAGCATAGAATAGTAGAATAGAATAATCTAGAGAAGTGCATAATGCCATATGGGATTTTTCACAAACACATAGCATGCATGGTGAATAAGGTATAGAAAGTATTAAAGTGAACATGCAAGCAACCCTTTTTAAAGAAAATAATATATAATTGCCAAACAATTTGCAACAATCCACAAGCATATAATTAGGAATAATGACTCAAGTAAAATTTTAACACCATGTAAAAAGGAAAGAAGAAAAAAGAAAATATGGATAATGAAAAAAAAAAGGAAAGAAAAGAAAATAACATAAAAAAAATAAGAAGAATGATAGAAAAGGAAAGAGGGAGGAAGAAAATAAAACCTTGTTAATGGAGGTGAGAGAGAGAGAGTGAAAGGGGAGATAGAAGGAAGAAGGGAGAAGGAAGAAATAAGGAGGGAAAAGAAAAATTAGGATTTGGAGAGGAAAAAGATAAGATATTTTGGCAATTAAGTTTGAGCTGTGCGGCGCAAGCGACGCGGCCGCGTGGGGCACGCGTTCGCGTGATTGCGCTTTAGTTCAGGTGACGCGGTCGCGTCGGTCACGCGGTCGCGTGACCCATGTTGTGCTTCTGGCGCGAGTGCAACCTCGCGCCTGCGCAACTCTCTGTTCAAATGTATTTATTTGCCAAATTTGGGGTGACGCGATCGCGTGGGGCATGCGATCGCGTGAGTGGGCTTCAGAAAGGAACGACGCGGACGCGTGAGCCAGGCGTCCGCGTGGATAGAATTGTGCGTTCAGCACCAATCCAGCACCACTCTCGCACAATAATTTGTTGTGCACCTTTTTTACGTCGAAAATCAGGGCACGCGGCCGCGTCGGTCACGCGGTCACGTGGGAGGCCATTATTCCCAAGCGACGCGGACGTGTCAGCGACGCAATCGCGTGGGTCAATTTTGCGCCACTGGCACGCCTCCAGCCACGCTCCAGCGTGACTCTCTGTTTGTTTTTTATTTTTCTCCCTTCTCCTTGCGACGCGGACGCGTCGCTGATGCGGTCGCGTCGCGTGGCGTTTTTTTTTTTTTTTTAATAAGAATATGCAAATGCAGATGCATGAAATGTACTGATAAAGAGAAGAGTTATTGAATAGAAAAACTAAAAATAAAGAAAAGAACGATCATACCATGTTGGGTTGTCTCCCACCTAGCACTTTGCTTTAACGTCCGTAAGTTGGACGCTCCACTATCTCAATCTTCTGCTACGTGGGGATCTTCCAAGAGGAAGATCTCAAGCTCCTTGTTTTTCTGCATCTTCTCGCCATGGTATAGCTTCAGACGTTGTCCATTAACTTTGATAAGGTCAGAACTTGAAGGATGACTTAGGTGATAAACTCCGTACGGTTCGGCCTTCTCTACTCTATATGGACCTTTCCATCTTGATCTCAACTTACCCGGCATGAGCCTCAGTCGAGATTTGTAAAGGAGGACTAAATCTCCAGGTTGGAACTCTTTTTTCTTGATGTGCTGATCATGTACAGCCTTCATCTTCTCCTTGTATAGTCTTGAGTTCTCATAAGCTTCTAGGCGAAGGCTCTCTAGTTCTTGCAGTTGCAACTTCCTTTCAGCTCCGGCTTTCTCAATTCCCATGTGGCACTCCTTGACTGCCCAAAGGGCTCTGTGCTCTACTTCAACTGGGAGATGGCAAGCATTTCCATAAACTAAGCAGAAAGGACTCATCCCAATGGGTGTTTTGTATGCTGTCCTATATGCCCAGAGTGCATCTTGTAGCCTGGTGCTCTAGTCGTTTCTATGAGGTTTGACTATCTTCTGCAAGATACACTTTATCTCTCTGTTTGACACCTCGGCTTGCCCATTGGTCTGAGGATGGTATGCTGTCGCAACCTTATGAATTATCCCATGCTTCTTCATTAATACTGTTAGTCTCCTGTTACAAAAATGGGTGCCTTGATCGCTCACGATTACTCATGGTGATCCAAAGCGGCAAATAATATGGTTTCTCACAAAGGAAACAATAGTATTAGCATCGTCAGTGCGGGTAGGAATTGCTTCCACCCATTTGGAAACGTAATCCACAGCTAACAATATATAAAAATAACCATTAGAATTTGGAAATGGACCCATGAAATCAATGCCCCAAACATCAAAAATTTCACAGAAAAGCATAGTTTGTTGAGGCATTTCATCCCTCCTGGATATATTACCAAATTTTTGGCATGGGAGACAAGATTTACAAAACTCAGCAACGTCTCTAAAAAGAGTAGGCCACCAGAATCCACAGTCTAAGATCTTTCTAACTGTTCGTTGAGGGCCAAAATGCCCTCCACTCTCAGATGAGTGACAGGCCTCTAGAATGGACTGGAATTCTGATTGAGATACACAACGTCTAATTACCTGATCAGCGCCACATCTCCATAAATATGGGTCATCCCATATATAATATTTAGACTCGCTTTTCAGCTTGTCTCTTTGATGCTTAGAAAAGTTTGGAGGAAATGTGCGGCTAACTAGATAATTAGCTACAGGTGCATACCAAGGGAATACCTCATATACTGCTTGCAAGCTATCAAATGGAAAATTATCATCTATAGGAGTAGAATCATCCTTAATGTGCTCAAGGCGACTCAAGTGGTCTGCCACTAAATTCTGGTTACCACTTCTATCCTTTATTTCTAAATCAAATTCTTATAATAGCAGGATCCAACGTATAAGCCTTGGTTTGGACTCCTTTTTAGCTAATAGATACTTTAAAGCTGCGTGGTCCGAATATACTACTACTCTAGTACCAAGTAAATAAGCTCGGAATTTATCCAGAGCAAAAACAATAGTAAGAAGCTCTTTCTCAGTAGTAGTATAATTGGACTGGGAAGCGTCTAAAGTCTTAGACGCATAAGCAATAACAAAAGGATCCTTACCTTCACGCTGAGCCAGCGCTGCTCCTACTGCATGGTTGGAAGCATCGCACATGATTTCAAACGGCTGGCTCCAGTCTGATCCTCTCACAATTGGAGCTTGAGTCAGGGCGGCCTTCAACTTATCAAACGCTTGTTTGCAATCCTCACTGAACTCGAACTCAACATCCTTCTGCATTAATCTGGATAAAGGAAGTGCTACCTTACTAAAGTCCTTAATAAATCTCCTGTAAAAACCTGCATGGCCAAGGAACGAACGGACTTCCCTCACAGAGGAGGGGTAAGGTAAACTAGAAATAACATTCACCTTTGCTGGATCCACAGAAATGCCATTATTAGATACCACATGTCCTAATACAATCCCTTGTTTTACCATAAAATGACATTTTTCAAAATTCAATACAAGGTTTGTATTAACACATCTATCTAATACTCTAGATAATCCATCTAAGCAAAGGCTAAAAGAATCACCATAAACGCTAAAATCATCCATAAAAACCTCCATACAGTCCTCAATAAGATCAGAGAAAAGACTCATCATGCACCTTTGGAAAGTAGCTGGTGCATTGCACAAGCCAAAGGGCATTCTCTTGTAAGCATAAGTCCCAAAAGGACATGTAAAAGTGGTCTTTTCCTGATCCTCAGGAGCTATATGAATCTGGAAATAACCTGTGTAACCATCTAAAAAGTAATAATGTGATTTACCTGACAGGCGATCCAGCATTTGATCAATGAATGGAAGTGGGTAGTGGTCCTTACGGGTGGCTTGGTTGAGACGCCTATAATCAATGCAGACTCTCCAAGCGTTCTGAACTCTAGTTGCTATGAGCTCTCCATGCTCATTCTTCACTGTAGTGACTCCAGACTTCTTGGGCACCACTTGTACTGGGCTAACCCATTCACTGTCTGAAATAGGATAGATGATACCTGCTTCCAACAGTCTGGTCACTTCCTTTTTGACAACTTCCAAGATAGTGGGGTTCAATCTCCTTTGGGGTTGACGGACTGGTCTTGCTCCCTCTTCTAAAAATATTCTGTGCTCACATACTTGAGGGTTGATGCCTGCTATGTCTGCCAAACTTCACCCAATTGCCTTCTTATGCCTCCTCAGTACATCAAGTAACTGCTCTTCTTGTTGAGAAGTGAGTTCCCTTGCAATGATAATTGGAAACTTCTGCTCATCTTCAAGATAAGCATATTTGAGATGTGGAGGAAGAGGTTTTAATTCCAACTTCTGATCATGGGCAGGTTCTGGATTATCTGGAGCTTGTAAAAATGTTGAAGTGCCCTCATTGTCAGTCAAGAAGGTCCCCACACTTGGATCTTGTCCAGTGTGCCTCTCTTCTAACTCTTCCTTGTGAACTTCAGCTACAGTTTCATCTATGACATCACACTGGAAGATAGAATGATCTTCTGGAGGGTTGTTTATGACTCCATTCAGATTGAAGATTACTATTTGGTCATCTATTTCAAAAGAGTATGTTCCTAAAAAAGCATCCAATTTGAATTTTGATGTCTTCAGGAATGGTCTTCCAAGTAGGATTGATGATGGCTTATCTGAGTCATTATGGGGCATCTCCAAGATATAAAAATCAGTGGGGAATGTAAGCCCTTTAATGTTCACCAAAACATCTTTAGCAACTCCAGCCACTGTAATAATGCTTTTATCTGCTAACACAAAACGAGCTGCCGACCTTTTTAAGGGAGGGAGCCTCAAAATATCATATATAGACAAAGGCATTATACTAACACATGCTACTAAATCACACATGCAATCATAAATCACTACACCACCAATAGTACAACTAACTATACAAGGACCTGGGTCATTGCACTTTTCAGGTAATCCTCCCATTAAAGCAGATATGGAACTACCTAAAGGAATAGTTTCTAATTCATTAATTTTGTCTTTATGTATACATAAATCTTTTAGAAACTTTGCATATTTAGGTACCTGTTGAATAACATCAAAGAGAGGAACAGTTACCTCAACCTTTTTGAATATTTCTACCATTTTGGGATCGGGTTCCAGCTGCTTCCTGGGCTTCCTTACAAGTTGTGGAAATGGAATGGGAGTGGTGTTTTCTGCAGTGTCTGTGCCTTTTGGTGCTTCCTCCTGTGGTTGGGCTTCTTCTTTTTCAGCTATGTCCTGTATGTCCTCTTCCTCTTCAACATCTTCTATCTCTACTACCTCTTCAGCTGAGGTGTGTTCTGGTGGGCTTAGCTCCTCCTGATTCCTCTCCTACAGTGTAGTTCTGGACCTTAGGGTGATGGCATTAATGCCTCCCTTTGGATTGGGTACTGGTTGAAAGGGGATTCCAGTGGAGCTCGAAGGTTGGTTACTGAAATTTTTCATTGATCAAATATGTGAGGCGAGAGCTTGTACAGCAGAGGTCAGACCATTTAGAGTGGCACTAAGGTTGTTTTCCATGGTCTGTTGTCTCCTATCAATAGAATGTAGTAACTCATCATTAGCAGATGAAGAAGGATAAGTGATTTGAGAGGGCTGTTGTTGGGTATTCTGTGGTCCTTGGGATTGCCTCAGGTGAGGTGCTCTGTAAGGTTGGTTCTGCTGCCTGTTGTTGTTATTATTCCACCTCTGGTTTCCCTGATTATCTCTGCCTCCTCTGTTATTGTTGTTCCTCCAATTCTGGTTAGAATTATCCTACCATCCCTGGTTATGATTTTTACCTTGATTGTACCCTTGGTTGGGGCGGTCATAGAAGTTATGAGTGGATGCCACCATGTTGTCTTCCTGCTGGAGCTGCGGGCATTCATCAGCATAATGGCTATAATCAGCACAAATTCTACAAACTCTCTGCGGGACTAACTGTTGGCTTTGCTGTGGTGGAGGAGGTTGAGCTTGCTGAACTTGTTGTTGATTCAATTGCATCTGCTTCAGCAAGTTGGTTATTTCACAGATACTCTGAGCTAGAGCAGCAGTCTCTCTGCTAGAGGATACTTCTGCGACGGCTTTTGAATGGCCTTGTTTCTGCCTGTGGTTCCTAGTAGATTCAGCTAAGTCGCTGATCAATTGCCATGCCTCATCAGTGGTCTTGTACTTCTTCATAGACCCATTGCTAGAACTTTCCAATGTGGTCTTATCTTGGGGCCTCCTGCCCTGTGTGATATAGCTGAGTAACACTATCTTGTCAATCTTGTGGTGGGGACATGCTTCCAGAAGATTATTGAAGCGCTCCCAATATTCAAAGAGAGTCTCGTTGTCATCCTGAACAATCGTGGAAATGTCTTTCCTCAGTTTATCAGTAACTTCAGATGGAAATAATTTTTCCAAAAATTCTTTTCTGAGTGTATCCTAGTTGGATACATTTGCTAGGGGTTGAGTGTAGTACCTCTCTCTTGCTTTTCCCTCAAGAGAAAACGGGAAAGCTTTCAGCAAAATTGAAGTTTCATCTGCACCATGGCGCCTGACAGTAGAACAGGCTGCTTGGAAATCTCTCAGGTGCTTGATAGGCTCTTGAGCAGGTAAGCCATGAAACTTGGGCATCAAATTGAGCAATGCGGTCTTTATTTCAAAATCTGTAGCCACCGCTGGGTGATGCGCTTGAAACGGTTGCATTGTAAAATCAGGGGCTCCTTCCTCCTGGATAGTAATTCTCCTAAGTTCTGCCATGTCGTCTGCACGTGAATCAACCAAATCAGTAGAACGGGGGCTGGTTTCTTCTTCAACTGACGTTTCAGATCCGCCCTCAGAGAGGACTAACTGACGCCGAGCTCGCCTTATTCGTGAAATAGTCCTTTCAATTTCAGGATCGAATATTGGCAAGCTTGGATCAGGAAGTGAACACGTCATTTGACGAAAGAAACATGCAGCTCATAGTAGCAAAATAAAATAAAATGCAAATAAATAAATTCTAATTAATAACTTTAGCACTCTATTGCAACTCCCCGGCAACGGTGCCAAAAATTTATGCGAGCAGAAATTAGCGAATTAAAAATTGTTAAAATATATACGTTGCAAGTATAGTTCTTAATTCGCCAGAAATCCACCTATCAATTTAGAAAGGTGTCACAGAAAATTGAAATTAAAATACTGGAAGTATGAATCTCAGGTCGTCTCCCAATGAGTTGCAGAAAAGCGTGCTATTTTATTAATCAGAGGTTTTCAAAAAGGTTTGAATTGAGTAAGCAGGAAATTAAATTGGAGAATTTGAATAATGTAAATAAAGGCCTTGATTGGGAGTTGATTAGTTGGAATCCCTATTATTGTTGGAATACTCTCAAGATTAATTGACAATTAAGAGTTGTCCTGTTTAGTTATCCTTTACTAGGTAAGGGAAAGTCAAACAAGTTGGAATGCTACGTCTGTTCACAAGTTGCAATCCACTTAATCAAAAGAGATTGGTGTTAGTGACCAGAAGACAATCCAACCATAAACTCAATTACAATTTTTCTTTCAAGCCTTCCAACTCAAGGGTTCCTTTCAATCAATTCCCCATCAAGTTAGGGAACTACTCGCTCATTGTAAATGTAAAATTCATAGCATATGAAAAGGAATTAAAGAAAGACATTGTAAATAAAAATCAAAATATTCAATTAAAACTAAAAATGATCCTTGTATTAAATAATCCTAAAAATATTCCAATGGTAAAATTAAACAAAGCAAAGGACATGGAAGAGTAAAGCCAAGTAAAGAAAACGAACTAGAATGACGAAGTCTTAATGAGGTAATAACTCTTCTCAATATCCCAATGCAAAAGCAAGAGAAAATTAAAATCCTAAGAACTATGAATGTGCAGAGAGAAAAACCTAGAGGAGGAGTAAAACTATATCTAAAAACTAAAACTGTGTAGAATGAACGTTGTCTTTGGTTTCTGCATGTTCTCTGGCTCTAGTCTGCTGTTCTGGGCCGAAAACTGGGTCAAAATAGGGTCCAAAATCGCCCCCAGCAAATTCTGCAGATTATGCAGATTGCGCATGGCACGCGATCGCGTCATCCATGCGGATGCGTCATTCGCGTTTTTCCCTGCCACGCGTTCGCGTCGTCCATGCCTCCGCGTCGCTTGTGCTTTTCCATTCCACGCGGTCGCGTGAGCCAAGCGGCCGCGTCACTTCTCGCTGGTTGTCTCCTCAATTTCTTGTGTTCCTTCCATTTTTGCTAGCTTCCTTTCAAATCTCCAACTCATTCATGCTCTATAAAGCCTGAAACGCTTAACACACAAATCACGGCATCGAATGGAATAAAGGAGAATTAAAATGCATAATTAAAAGTCTCTAGGAAGCAGTTTTCAATCATGTAATAATTTCAGGAAGGAAATATAAATGCATGTTATTTTAATGAATAAATGGGTAAGGATCATGATAAAACCACACAATTAAACACAATATAAACCATAAAATAGTGGTTTATCAACCCTATACACTAGAGTGACTAGAGCGGATACACTTTCGGTGAGGGTTCGATGCTCAATTCCTTGTTCCCAGCTTTCATGAGCTTTCTTCTTGCAAGTCTATTTGAACTTCATTTTGATATTCGAATTGGTAGGGTTTGTGAGTCGTCATATGACCTCTGCCCTACTTGCTTATATATGTTCTTGGAGATTGATTTGCTTTTAACCAAGTAGGTAGAAGCATTTTGCATTTAGTTGCTTGCATGTAGATAGGTTTATATAGTTTCTTTGTATTGAATAAATGTTCATACCCCTTTTCTTGTCCTTCTTTATTCTTAGCATGAGGACATGCTTGGTTTGAGTGTGGAGAGATTTGATAAACCCCAATTTTTTTGTTTATCTTGTGCTTAATTTGGGGAATTTTTATCACCTTTTCTCAAATTTATTCATGAAATAGCATGGTTTTGTAATTCTCCCTTGATTTGTGCTTAATTTGAAAACATGCTTTTTAGGCCTTAAAATAGCTAAATTCAATTCACTTTAATTCTATTCGATGCCTTGATATGTTTGTTGAGTGATTTCAGGTTCATAAGGCAAGTATTGGATGGAAGAAGTGAGGAGAAAAGCATGCAAAGTGGGAGAATTGACGTTCGGATTTTCTATCGGTAAAGAAATTCACAAATATATTATCGCGTTGTAAGTATAGTTTCTAAACCAACAGAGAATCCTTTTGTGCAAAAGTTTTGGTTGTCACAAGTAACAAACCCCTTTAAAATTTATAACCGAAGTATTCAAACCTCGGGTCGTCTCTCAAGGAATTACAGGGAGGTATGTTCTTATTATTGGTTATGAGTTTTGTAAATTGGGGGTTTTTGAAATAAGGAGCAAGTAATTTAAATAAAAAGAAAAATAAATTAATTATAAAATCTCTTGGCAAGGTATAAGAATTTGGAAGTCCTATCCAAGTTATCCTTATCGATGGTGATGAGAATTGAGTTTTAATCCCAATTAGTTAACCTTTACTAAAGCAAAGGAAAGTCAAGTGGACTAATTAGTTTGATCTTCAGGTCCTAGCCAATCCCTAAGAAAGGACTAGAGTTATTGGAATTCAATTCAATTAGAAAAAATAACAATTATCGATCACGATGAGTTTGATAACTCAAGTGTTACTAATTACTTAACCAAAGCCAAAAGGAAGAAAATATCTAAATTAAATTAAAAGCATTCATAAATAGAATAAAACAATCATAAACTGAAATACCTCAAATAATATTAATTAAGAAAATCATAACATGAATGTAGCATAAGCCAATTTGGCAACACAAGTAATTAACAAATAAAAGTATTAAAGTATCTGAAAGTAGAAGAGAAATATAAAGTAAAAAGAATATTGAACATGTGACTGAAGATGAAATGAACTAAACTAATAGAAATCCTAAAATCCTAAATCCTAAGAGAGAGGAGAGAACCTCTCTCTCTAAAAACTACATCTAATCCTAAAATTATGAATATGAAAGCATGATCCGTCCTCTCCTTTGATTCCTCTATTCTCTGGCTTATATTCTGTGTTTCTGGATTCAGAATTGGGCCGAAAAAGGGTCCAGAAATCACTGGGGGCGTTTTCTGCATATTCTAATGCGTGGCGTTTGTCACACGTTCGCGTAGATCATGCGTTTGCGTCATCTGAGAGTTTTCCTTGTTACGCGTTCACTTCAATCATGCGTACGCGTCATTTGCGTTCTGCTCAAGGCACGCGTCCGCGTCAGTCACGCGTTCGCGTCGATGCCTTTTCGCGCTAGGCACGCGGCCGCGTCATCCATGCGTTCGCGTCGCTGCCCCTTTTCTTCAAAGCTCTATTTTTGTGCTTTCCTTCTATTTTTGTATGTTTTCTTTCTGTCCTTTAAACCATTCCTACCTTAGGAGATCTGAAAATACTTAACACATGAATCACGGCATCGAATGGTAATAAAGGGTAATTAAAATTAATTTTTTTTAAAGCATAGGAAACATGTTTTTCACATATATCACATAATAATGAAGGGAAAGTAAAACCATGCAATTTACATGAATAAGTGGGTGAAAGATTGAATAAATTACTTAAATTGAGCACAAAATACATCATAAAATATGGGTTTATCAAGAACTCATGAAGAAATGAAGGAACCGTAAAGTTGTCAAGCCTGACCTCTTCGCACTCAATCGACCATAACTTGAGCTACAGAGGTCCAAATGAGACGGTTCTAGTTGCATTGGAAAGCTAACATCCGAGGCTTCAAAATGATATAAAATTTGATATATTTGCTTCATGCTTTGGGACATATACGTGCATTGTACGCGTACACGCCGATGGAGCAGCATGATTCACTTAAGTGAAATCGTGGCCAGCAATTTGTAGCTCATTTTTTTGCCCAATCCAACTCATTTCTAATGCTATTTCATGTGAAATTCAAGCTTGGGCAAGGGGGAGCAATTGTTTTGTAGCTTAGCATCATGTAGGTTAGTTTCTAGAGAGAGAAGCACCCTCTTCTCTCTAGAATTAGGGTTCTTAGGCTTAATTCCATCTTAGATCTAGGTTTTGATTATTGTTCTCATCTTGTTTCTTCTACAATTTCATGATTCTACACCTTGATTCTCTTAGTTTTCTTGTTAATTTCCCTTTTATCCTCTCTTTTATGTTCATGGATGCTCATGTTGGATTTAGATCTCTTTTAATGAAATTTAATGTTTGATGTCTTATAATTGTTTATTTGAGTTGTTGATTTACTTTCTTGCAATTGGTAGTTGGTAGATTTATTATTCTTGCATTTTTACTATGCTTTCCTTTTATACCTTCCAAGTGTTTGACAAAATGCTTGGTTGGGCTTTAGAGTAGATTTTGAGCATTCTTGGCTTTGAAAGAGTAATTGGGCAATCTTGAGTTATCAATATCCAATTTAGTTTACTGATCTAGTGTTGTTAGTTAATATCATTTTCAGTGACTCTAATCTCTTGCTAATTCAATTAGTGAGTTGATTAGGATTTTTTATTTGAGATTAACTAGTCTTGTTTGACCTTCTCTAATGGAAGATAACTTACACCTTCTTCCAACATTGGGATGACAAAATAAGATAAATTCTTGTTAATTATTGTTATGATTAATGACTAGGATAGAAAACCTATATTCTCAACCCTTGCCATGAATGTATCTCTTTATTAATTGCTTTCTTTAATTGCTTTTTTGACTTTTCTTATCATTTATTTTATTGCCCTTCTATCAACCAAACCTCCTTTGTTCCTTCATAGCCAATAATTTCCCACTTCATTGCAATTACTTTCTTGTCATTTACTTTCCTTGTTCCTTATTTCAAAAACCCAAAAAGATATAATCTCGTAACCAATTATAAGTAACACACCTCCCTGTAATTTTTTTTATGCAGAATGCGGGTGATTATGCAGAATTTTATAAATGAACACTGATAAAAATAAATTAAATAAAACTAATAATAAAAAGTGACGATCATACCATGGTGGGTTGTCTCCCACCTAGCACTTTTAGTTAAAGACCTTAAGTTGGACATTTGGTGAGCTCCTTGTCATGGTGGCTTGTGCTTGAACTCATCTTGAAGCTGCCACCAACGCTTGGACTTCCAATAAGCTCTATCAATTCCAAGTAAATTTCCCAAGCTTTGATGGAGTTCTTCACAAGCTTTGAGCTCCCAAAATTGATCCTCTTGTATGACCGGATCCCAGATCTTGTTTCTACACCCGTCTTGAAGTTGATCACCATTGTTCCAACCGGGTGACAGACAGTCTGAATTCTCTATGCAATACCAAACTCTTCTCTTAGATCAAACCAAATGTTCACTAGTCCCACCTTTGCATCTAGCTCTTGAAGTATCGACCTTGATGAGCCTTGATTTGCAACTCCAACCACTAAACATCCTTCTCTTACGCTTAATGCCACAAAGTCTCCTAAGTTGACCATCTGTTTCAAGAATACCATATTCAAGTGGAATGGTAAAGCGAATAGAGATAAGCCATACCCACTCAAATGAAGGCGTAGATGGCAACCTAGGTGGAGAAGTCTCCAACGTTCTTGATAGAGCGTACTTAACTCCCATCCAACCCTTGTGAAGGACTTCCATTTCCACATCATTCTCAGACTCAATCAGAGAAGAGTCTTCATATTCAAGGAGTTCATTTACGGATGTAGATTCATCACTAGGAGGACTTGATTCATGATCTTCATCACCAAGGGAACTTGCTTCTTGATCTATCCCATCCAAGTCTTCATAAAGTATATGCCATGGAGGTTGTGCACAAGCCTCTTTGACATCAATTTCAAGCTTCTTGGAGGAATACTCTACAACTCTAGATTCCCATGGACGTTTGGCATCTCCTAAGTCTTCAACCGCTTCTTCCTCTTCAACTATTATGGCTTCCTCCACTTGTTCCAATACAAAATCATGTTCCTCATTGTCCACCAGAGTTTCTAGTGTCTCCTTCATGCTAGGCTCTTCTATTGATTCTCCACATGTAGGCATGGGAGTACTTTGAGTGTCCAAATGTTGGAAAGCTAATCGATTTACTACCTCGGTTAAAGTAGCCATGAATTCTAGTACTTCCCTTTTCATCTCTCTTTTCCCTTGAAGAAGAACACTAAGAGTATCATGCATTGAAGATTGGGGTGGATATGAGGGCTCATTACTTGGGAGGAAATGTTCATGATAAGAGGGTGGTTCATCATAATAAGGATGTGGTGGTTCATCACTCTCCATCTTTTCCACTTGTTGCACAACACACTTCAGTTCCTTGTTCTCAAGTTGAGATTCTTTAGCCATAAGAGCTTCGTGTGCTCTTCGGCATACCACTTGCTCCAATTGATGAATGGTTGCTTGAAATTGATCCATTGTTTCCTTGAGATGATCCTTTGATTCTTCTCCCGCTCGAATCGCATGATTAGGATCATATGGCTCTTGGGTTGACGGATATGGACATGGTGTATATGGAGGTGGTGGTTCTTGGGAGTAATTGGGTTGGAGTTGGGTTGGTTCTATGTATGGTTCATATGGCTCATAAGGTGGTTGGTATGGTGGATAAGGGTTAGAATCATATGAGGGTGTTTGATAGTAGTGGGCTTGTGAGTGTGGTGGTTCGAAGCTATGTTGAGGAGGGGGTTCATAGGCATATGGTGGTGGTTGTTGACAAGTACAAGAAGGACTACCACATCCATTAGATTGATATGGTGGAGCTAGTTGGTAACTATAAGAAGGTCCACCATATCCATTATCTTGACACGCACCTCAGAATGGTTCTTGCTCATAGTACGATGGTGGAGGTTGGTTGTCACGAAAGGGTTCACCATAACCATGGTCTTGGGATGCATCATAGAATGGTTGTTGCTCATGGCACATTAGAGGAGGATGTTGCCGAAAGGGTTGATCAAATTCTTGTGGCTCCTCCCATCTCTGATTGTCCCAACCTTGATGCATGTTCTCATTATAGCTTCCATTTCCTACAACATAATTTGAACCAAACTCATAGCCAAAGGTGAGAATTCATAGTAACAAAAGAAAGTAAAAACAAAAACTAATAAGAAAGAAATGAGAATAAACTCCTAAAACTAGAAACAACTAACAAAGAAACAAAAAAGTAAAATTATTCACAATATTTACAATAACCAATAATATGGCACACGTTTGCAATTCCCCGACAACGGCGCCATTTTGATGAACAGATTTTTGCTAGTAAAAAATTCACAATAAATTCCCATTGCAAGTATAGTTTCTAAACTAACAAACAATCCTTTCATACAAAAATTTGGTTTTCACAAGTAACAAACCCAATAAAATTAAACCGAAGTATTTAAACCTCGGGTCGTCTCTCAAGGAATTGCAGGGAGGTGTGTTACTTATAATTGGTTACGAGATTGTATCTTTTATGGTTTTTGAAATAAGAAACAAGGAAAATAAATGACAAGAAAGTAAACTAATAGCTAAGAAAGCTCTTGGCAAGGTATGAGAATTAGAAGTCCTACCTTAGCTATCCTTATCAATTGTGACATCAATTGTCCATTGCTCCCACTTAGTTAACCTCTAACTATGAAGGAAAGTCAAGTGGATGAATCAATTTGATTCCTCAAGTCCTAATCAACTCCTAAGGAAAGACTAGCTTTAGAGGGATCCAAATCAACTAGCAAATTTCAATTATCAGTCAACACGGGAGTTTGATAACTCAAGAGTCTCCAATTACTCAACCAAAGCCAAAAGGAAAGAAATCTATACTAAAATCCAACCAAGCATTTTATCAAACACTTGGAAAGAATCACATAAAAACATAGAAAACTAGCAAGGAATATTAGATCTAAACTACCAATTGCAAACATCAATGACTAATAAATAATAGAAGAAGCAATAAATATGAAATACCTCAAATTGCATTAAATGGAAAATCAAATCTAACATGAGAGTTCATAAACTAAATTGGTAACATAGAGTAATCAACAAAGGAAATAAATAAACTAAAGTGCTAAAATAAATAAGAGTAGAAGAGAAACTAAATTAAAGTAAAGTAGAAATCTAAAATTGAAAATAGTTAAACCTAAGAATCCTAAAACCTAGAGAGAGGAGAGAGCCTCTCTTTCTAGAAACTACATCTAAAATCTAAAATTATGTGAATGAAAGTCGTGTGAATGAATCCATGATTCCCCCACTCTGCAGCCTCTAATCTGTGTTTTCTGGGCCGAAAATTAGGTCAAAAACCAGCCCAAAATCGCCCCCAGCGTTTTTTGCAATTTTTGCACATGGCGCATGTCACGCGTACGCGTCAGTCACGCGTATGCGTTGATGGTCTCCTTCGCGTGTCACGCGTACGCGTCAGGTACGCGCACGCGTCACCATGCAAATTCGCTTTTCGCGCGCGCGTCGTTCCTCGCTGGTCAGCTCCTTAGTTTCTTGTGTTCCTTCCATTTTTTGCAAGCTTCCTTTCCATCCTCTAAGCCATTCCTTCTCTATAAAGCCTGAAAACACTTAACACACAGATCACGGCATCGAATGGTATAAAAGGACATTAAAAATACACAATCTAAAGGCGTAGGAAGCAAGTTTTCAATCATAGCATAGAATTAGGAAGAAAAATGTAAAACATGCGAATTATATGAATAAGGGTGAGTTTAGTGGATAAAATCCACTCAATTAAGTACAAAATATACCACAAAATAGTGGTGCATTAGATTGCCTTTGGCGTCCCGGGGTCTTATATCCTACATCACTGGGCACTGTTACCATACTGAGAACCTCCGGTTCTCATACCATATTTCTGTTGTTGTTTTCAGATACAGGTTGCAACCCACCACGGTGAGTTATTTTATTGGTGATAGGAGCGGAGGATCTAGATATCTCTTGGAGTCTTTTTGATTTATTATGTATATATCTCTCACTTTTGTATTTTGTTTGACCAAGAGGCTTGTATTTGAGAAAACAAAACTTGTATAGGTTGTTTTACTATCTGGTCTCATGTATTGTCTATATATGGCTAGCCGGCTTAAACTCCGCGAGCCGTGGCTAGATTCTTATGATATTATACTACTATATTTTGTTATATTACATATGTTTCTGTGCTTTAAGTTAGTAGCTTCGCTAGTACGTCTTGCGCTTTTCAGATCCTATTTTTGAGCTATATTCTTCTTCGGGCTTCTAGATATTATTAATTCCTTCTATATAATGATATGTATAAGTTTAGAGCTGTCGTAACCTTTGATTAACCTTTGCTTTACGACGCGTGGTAAGGCTTAGACTAATTAGGGTGTTACATTTAGTGGTATTAGAGCGGTTCGTCCTCGTGAGCCTGAGGGATGGACCGATTGTGCTTCTTTGCATACTCTGTGTGTCTTTTTCCTTGATGCTATTAGGTTATCTACTTGATATATGCATAGCGTGCTTGTTTGTGAGTGCCTATTTGGGATAATTGAAGCACTAGACTTTTGATATTAAGACTGATCACCTTGATATCGATTGTTTGGTGTAGACAGGAACCCTGCATGGCCACTCATAGACGAAGTCGAACACGTACACTAGAAAGTAGGAATGAGCAACCAGCTGACAACCATGCTGAGTTCATGGCGGCCATGGAAAACCTTGTGAATACTATGGAGGCCAATGCTGCTGTGACTCTGCAAGCTGTGCAGACACTTAAATGGAAAACCTTGTGAAAACCTTGTGAATACTATGGAGGCCAACCGGCCGGGAACGGAAATGGCAATGTGATGCACGAAAAACTTGTCTCTCAACAAATCTCCCTTCGGCAAGTGTACCGAATTGGTCGTCAAGTAAAAACTCACAATAGAGTGAGGTCGAATCCCACAGGGATTGATTGATCAAACAACTTTAATTAGAAGAATGTTCTAGTTGAGCGAATCCAGAATTTGGGTTGAGAGTTGCAGAAAATAAAATGGCGGGAATGTAAATAACAGAAAAGTAAATGCTAGAATTAAAGGACTGGAAGTAAATGACTGAAAATAAATTACAGAATTGTAAATGGGAATGGGGGATTTGCTCATAAAAGTAAATGGCAGAAGGTAAAGAGAATGGGTAAGATCAGAGATGGGGAGTTCATTGGGCTTAGGAGATGTTGCAATTCTCCGGATCAAGTTCATTTTCATCTCTTCCTCAATCAATGCACTCATTGATCTCCTTGGCAATCTTAAGTGATTGAATTACAATTTCTTGCAATTCAATCTCTCAAATCTTGATCAATAGCCAATTCCTTGGTCAATTGCTCATGAGAAGAGATGAAGTACGGTCACTGATTATACCACATGCATTTCCTAAATCAAGTATTGAGAGTGTTATAGTCACATACCCATCCAAACCCAATTTGGTCCAGCATGAGAAAGCATTTCTAGCTTGATCTCTTCATTCCTCTTTCAAGGTTCAAAAGAGATCTAAGTTTGAATAGCTTCTCTTCCAAGATAACTACTCAATTGGATGAAGATCGAAAGCTTTCAAGTAAAATCAAGAGGAAAGATAGAAGAAGAATAATGAAAATTAGTATTGATCCATCAAATTACAACAGAGCTCCCTAAGCCAATGAAAGGGGTTTAGTTGTTCATAGCTCTTGAAAATGAAAACAAAGATGGAGAATACATCATAAAACTAGAAATTGCAAAGAAAGTAAAATACAGAGAGTAGTTCTCTTTTTCCCAGCCTCCAGAACTCTTTCTCTATTCAAAGCTACTCCTATATATACTACTCTTCTCAGCTTCTAGTGTGATTCTTCAAGTCTTGGGCCTTTGGATCTTTAGTTTGAAGCAGTTCCTTTCTTTATTTGGGCTTGGCTTTACTTTCAGAGAGGAAGTGCGAAGTGGGCGGAGACTTTAGTTCAGGACGTTAGGGGTGTTAATATTTAGTGAGAATATAAGTTCGAGAACGTTAGTGACACTTAACATTGTCACTAACGTTCCAATGCACCCCTTTGCCTCATGTTAAAACCCACGTTAACTAGGTTAACGTGGCTTTTAACGTTGCCTTGTTAACCTTCGAGAACGTTAGTGACACTCAACATTGTCACTAACGTTCCAGTGTGCCCCTTCTTGCTTCACGTTAAAGCCCACGTTAACTAGGTTAACGTGGCTTCTAACGTGGCCCTTGCCATCCTTCGAGAACGTTAGTGACATTCAACATTGTCACTAACGTTCCAATGTGCCCCTAGGTCTCACGTTAGAGTCCACGTTAACTAGGTTAACGTGGCTTCTAACGTGGCCATCCTTAGCCATCCCAACGTTAGTGACAATGTTAAGTGTCACTAACGTTGGCTCATCCTTCATTCCCCATCGTTAGCTTCCACGTTAACCAAGTTAACGTGGAAGTTAACGTGACTCTTGGGGGTTGTGTGGTTGCTTCAACGTTAGTGACAATGTTGAGTGTCACTAACGTTGTCGACAACTCTTCATCCCTTATGTTAGTTCCCACGTTAACCAAGTTAACGTGGGAGTTAACGTGGTACTTTGCACCATAGGCCAACGTTAGTGACAATGTTGAGTGTCACTAACGTTGGCTTCTCTTCCCCCCTTAACGTTAGAGGCCACGTTAACTAGGTTAACGTGGCTTCTAATGTGGCCACTTATGAGTAATTGCCAACGTTAGTGACAATGTTAAGTGTCACTAACGTTGGCTCAACTTCTCTTCTCCATGTTAGAGTTCACGTTGACTTAGTTAACGTGACTCTCTAACGTGGACATTGATGGCTTTTTGAGAGTGTTATTGGCAATCACTTTTCTCATTAACCTTGCAAGTTACCTCCCCTTTTCTTGCTTCCTTTTGGTCCTGAAATCAAGCAATAAAGTGCATCAAAGCTCTAGTCCAAGTCATGAGTAATGCAACATAATATTTGTCACTAAACTTATGCAAAATCCTCATGAAATTATGTAAAATGCACAATGTATGCTTGAATCAAGGCATAAGTGAATATCTACCCAAAACTAGCTTATTTCCTAAAGAAATGCATGAAACTAACCTAAAAACAGTAAAGAAAAGGTCAGTGAAACTGGCCAAGATGCCCTGGCATCACAACACCAAACTTAAAGCTTGCTTGTCCCTAAGCAAGTACTGGAACAAGAGAATAATGAATGGAATATCCAGAGGAATGAGTCATTCTTGTGGAAGTTATGTTACTGATTTTATGGTGGTTTCATGCGTAGCAACTTAGGTTCATTCCATTACTGGCTTTCAGACCTTTATCATGTCCTAAAACACCCACTTTGTTTATATCCCATGAGACCTTTATTCATTGATCCTTTTATTGTTATTTCAAGGGTTGTTTGTGTTATTTAGGCTAAGTGCTCTGTAAGGGGGCAACTCTTTAAGATAAGCTTTCAGCCAACACTCCCGAACCAGTTGGTTCAAGGTGCTAGGTGCTGAGACACCCCTAAGGACTTACTCCCTCAAGCCTATCCCCCATACATACACACTACAGGCATTTAGTTTATTTATTTTCTCTTCTTGAGACCTTGGTGTCCAGCACCTCTTTGGGTTACTAAATGTTCTGTAGTGAAGGTTACTCTTGATAGTGGACTTTCAGCTGATAATCCCGAGTTAGTTAACCCAAGTTACCAAGTGATAAGGCACCCCTAAGAGCTTATTCATCCAAGTAGATCCCTCACACAGGAGCACCACAGACACTTGCCTCAAGATTAAAACCATTGATGCCTAGCCTTATTGCTTACTCTTTTTCTTTTGTTTTTTTACTTCCATTGTTCTTTCCCTTTTCTCTTATTAGGATCTTGTTATTAACTTAGTCTCATGAGTGTATCCAAAGCAAAGTATTCAGGCCAGATAATTGTCATCCCAGCTTTGTGGTTGAACCAACTTAGCTAACTTATGACTACCCCAAAGATTCATGAATGCACTTCCACAATATGAACGCCACTCTGGTCTTTTAAAAACATAATCATTCTCTTTTTATTTGATTTAAAGGGACAAGCTTACAAGTAAATAAGGGAATGATACAGTGACATTTAAACCAGAAATCATGGACCTATTCAGAAGGAAAACTTAAAAGACAGAATTTAAAAAGTTTAAACATAACATGGAAGCAGGTTCTATTTCATACAAGATCTTCCTTATCTAAAGCATAGAAAACGATGGACTAAAAAGAACTCCACCACCTTTCATTCATGTGGATGTCCATGCTCCCATCCTTGTTTGTCCTTATTGTGTCTCTCTTGAGTGCTTGTACTTCCACTTCCCTTGCCTTTTCCAAGCAACTTCCTCCAGAAACCACTATCTTCCATCTTCTTCTTGAGTGTCTCCTTTTGCTGTTTCACTTTCCTCTCTTCTTGTTCTACAAATTCTTTTTGGACCTCATCATATGTAGGGATGGCATAGTGTAGCTGATGCATATTACTGGTCATGTAGTTCAACTCGGCTTGAGTGTTTACATAGAACTCCTTCCTATGTAGTTGCCTTCCTTCATTGAGTACACTGAACTCATTGAAAGTTTTCATTTGGGCTATCTGCCGCTGGTTGAGTTCTTGCAAGTGCTTCTCTTAAAGCTCTTGCCTCTCATTCACTTGGTTGATGGCTTGAGTGAGTCGGGAGTAGTGTTCCTACTGCTGCTCTATTTGTTGTTTTTTCCATGCTTCCTGTTGGCTCAGCCGGTTCAGTATTTGCTCTTGTCCTTCCATATGTCTCTGTCCCAAATCTTCAATGGCTCTTAGAAGGTGAGTCATATTCAAGTTGGCTGGGTCATGATGCTCTTCTTGTTGATATTCTTCCTGATGGTATTCCTCTTAATGAGCTCCTTCCTGGGCCCTTTGCCTTCCTATATGTGGCCTTCTTAGTTGCTGAGCCGGTGTGGTATAGACCATTCGCTCGAGTGTGACTGGCCTCCCTGGTTTCACCCAGTCTGGGCTGCTGTCCTCAAATATTACCTTGGCCTTGTTGCACAAGCGGAGAATGGTACTGGGGTACCAAAGTCTGGCACCTGAGTCAGCTTTCTCAGCTTACTCTTGAATCCCTTCGGCAATGAGCTCATGCACTTTGATTTCCCCACCTTGTACTAAGCATTGTACCATAGTGGCTCGATTGATGTTAACCTCTGAATTATTAGCAGCTGGTAGGATGGACCTCCTTACAAGATCAAACCACCCCTTGGCTTCAGGGTGAAGGTCTCCCCTTTTTATGAATTTTGGTCTCCCATCTAAGTACCTCTCCCAGTCAGCGGTTATGACATAGATATCTGACGCTATCTCTGAGAGCTCATCCTTATCGGGGCTTCTACTTATCCTTGCCTGATAACTCTCCTCATCAAAATGAGGTGATTTCAAGTGAAGAGCTCTTGTTATGGCACTTGGGCTGAAGTCCACCTCCCTTCCTCTCACATAGCTTTTGAAGGTTGGGGTTTTGGTCTTATCCTCTCTAACTGCATTTGCATAGAATTCTTTGATGAGGTTTCCATTGATCTTCCCCTCTGGACTGGTGAGCAATTGCCACCCCCTCTATTCGATTTTTCTCCAAATCTGTGGTGATTCATTGGCATTGATTTGGAAGATTAACTCTGGCAATATCTTTCTGGCCCTTATCCACTCAAATTCATGCTCATGAAAGGAAGTCTTGAATCTCTTGTCATCAAAAGGAGCACTCTCCATAGGTTCCTTCCTCTTTTGTCTCTTTGAGCTTGATGATGCCATGACTTGAGTTGTTGTTTGAGGGGGTTTGAGGCTTCGGATAGATGAAGAGTGGTTTGGTTAAAGCAATGTGTGATGAAAGGTTTAGTGTGCCAACAGAAGTGTGGAGAGTGGGGATTTGAATGTGAGGAGTGAGCATGCACTAAGGTTCACTTATATAAGAAAATCATGAGTGAATGAAGGGTGTGGATTGCATGAATGTTTACTAGATGGACGGATGGGGTTGTGTATGAAGGAAAGACAAGGATCATCACTTAATGAGAGTGATTGGTTCGGTCTTCAAGGGTTTTCTTTCTCCAATGTTGCATGGCAGCGTTTTCCCATGCGTTCCCTCTTGAGACATGTGTGTAGTGCTCTTCATTAAGTGGCGAAATCTCCCCCATTTAATTGTCCAATCAATCCCTTTTCATGCTTCTTTTCCTTTCCTATACAGATTTAAAATAAGGAAATTAATATCATAAAAGAAATTCAAACTCTACGGCTAGAATAAAAGGAAAGAAAGGATTTGATTGTTTATTTATGAATTCCAACTAACTAACTAACTATTGGTGGGTCCTTATATGCATTTTGGTGGCACCATGAGGTGACACCAAACTTAGTTTGGATCACTGTGATGGAGGTTTTGTGTTCAAAGCTCCCAAGACTAGCATGCATCTTGGTTTGCTTTGAACACCAAACTTGTTCCTCACTATATTCTGCATAAGAAGATTTTCACCAATTGTTTGTCAAGTTTGGATTGAAGCTCATAAAGATTGACTTATTCATTATCATCTGAAAGCATATAAAACATAGGTTGCCTCCCATGAAGCGCTTCTTTAGCGTCACTAGCTTGACGTTTTTCCTTCATCATGGTGGTTGGTAGTGCTTAAAGTCCTCCCCTCTTGCTGTGGACTTGTATCCATTGGTTGGATCAATGATCTCCACATGTTCCAGGGAAAGAACTCTGTTGATAGTGAAGACCTTAGGTAATTGAGATGGCACAGTAGGGAGATTAGGGGGAATATCTGGGAAGTAAGCTGAGACAACTCTATCCCCTGGAGAGAAGTCTTCCGTAGGGATCTTCTTGTTCTTCCATCTCCTTGGTACCTTCTTCTTTGTTTCTTTTGAGGTTGCCTTCCCCTTGGTGACCTTTTTTCTCCAAGGAGTTGTGATGCTGTCTTCACCTGCCTCTAGAGGTTTGGGTTCCTCCAACTTTTTCTTGAGCTGTGGCAATTGCTGTTTTCCTTGTTTGTCAGTTAAGGGGGTCTCAGAATGAGCTGGCTGTGCTTCAGTGCTTCTTTTTTCTTTCAGTGTCTCATTATCATCTGTGCTTAGTTTCTTGTCCTCTTGATCTATTTCTTGTGAGAGTTTGAAGACATTAAAGCTGAGTCGTTCATCATGGATTCTCAATATTAGCTCCCCTTTCTCTACATCGATAAGTGCTCTGGCTGTAGCTAGGAATGGTCTTCCCAATATGATTGGGTGAGTGTGACTTTCTTCCATGTCCAGAATGACAAAGTCTGTTGGGAGAAAGTACTTCCCAACCTTTAGCAACACATTTTCCACCACTCCTATTGCTTGCTTTTGAGTTTTGTCAGCCAGTCTGACAATGACATATGTGGGCATTATCTCATTGATCTGCAGCCTCTTCACCAGGGATAAGGGCAGTAAGTTGATGCTGGCCCCCAAATCACATAATGCTCTGTCGAACATATTTTCACCTATGGCACAAGGGATATGAAAACTTCCTGGGTCTCTTCTTTTTGTAGGCAACTCAGGTTGAATAAGGGCACTACATTCCTTGTTCATCACTATAGTCTGCCCTCCCTTGAGTGAGCTTTTCCTGGGAAGAAGTTCCTTCATATACTTGATGAATGCAGGCATTTGTTGAATTGCCTTGATGAATGGTATGTTCACATGCAGAGATGCAAACAAGTCTAGGAACCTTGAGTATATTCTCTTTCCCACAGCACCATTGAGCAGTTGAGGAAAGGGTGCATAGAGCTTCAGCAACTCTTGTTGTGACATTTCTGGTTCTTTGTGATCTCTATCCTCCTCCTTTATTGAGTTGTCTTCAGGTTGTTCAAGAAGTTTGCCTTGCTTGTCTTCAGTCTCTTGATCACTTGTAGTGACCATTTTGCAATCTTCCCATCTTACTTTCTTTACTTCTCCTTTGGGGTTTTTCTCCGTGTCACTTGGGAAGCTATCAGTAGGTTTGGGAATCTTCTCAGCTAAATATCCCACCTGGAATTCCAGCTTCCTAATGGTCTCTCCCTGGTTCTTAATATTGGCTCGCACCTCCTCTTTGAACACCTTATTTTTTTGAATCTCTTGGCATATTCCTTCAAGTAAGGCTTCAATCTTAGAGAGCTTATCATCAATTGATGAGTGATTCGGAGCAGATGTGCTGTTTTGGTTTTGATAAGTGTGTAGAGAAGTGTTGTTGTGGGGGTGTTGAGATGTCCTCTGGGTGAATTGCTGGTGAGCTGCATTGTTGTTGGAGTTGTAACGTCTCTGGTCTTGGTTTTGATCATGCTCACTTCCCCACCCAAAGTTTGGGTGGTTTCTCCATCCAGGGTTGTAAGTCTTGGAGTATGCATCATAGTTTTTCCTTGGTGAATTCCCAATGTAGTTGGCTTGCTCCTGACTCCCCTCTGCTTCTTCATTCACTCCTTCTTGGATTGTTGATGAAGATGAGATTGCTGCTACTTGGTTCCTCTCCATCTTCTTGGTGAGGTCAGCTAGCTGCTGGGTAATGAGCTTGTTTTGGGCCAACAGAGCATCTACATTGTTTAGCTCCATCACTCCTTTTGTGTTCCCTCTTTCGGAAGCATAGAAGTAGTCGTTTTCTGCTACTGTTTCAATAACATCTATGGCTTCCTCAATGGTCTTTTTCTTGTTCAAAGATCCTCCAGATGAATGGTCTACGGCCTTCTTTGACTCATAAGAGAGCCCTTCATAGAAAATGTGCAGCTGCACCCATTCGTTGAACATGTCAGGTGGACACCTCCTTGTTAAGTCCTTGAACCTCTCCCATGCTTCATACAGAGTCTCACCATCTTGTTGCCTGAAAGTTTGAACCTCAGCTCTCAACCTATTGATTCGTTGAGGAGGGTAAAATCTTGCTAAGAATTTGTTCACCACATCCTCCCAAGTTGTCAAGCTCTCCCTTGGGAAAGATTCCAGCAACTTGGCTGCCTTGTCCCTGAGTGAGAAAGGAAATAAGAGCAGTCTATAGGCGTCAGGATGAACACCATTAGATTTTATTGTGTCACATATTCTCAGGAAGGTGGTCAAATGTTGATTGGGGTCTTCTTGAACACCTCCTCCAAATGAATAGTTGTTCTGAACAAGGGTGATGAGCTGTGGTTTAAGTTCAAAGTTGTTGGCATGGATTGTTGGCTTTTGGATGCTACTTCCACAATTGCCTGGGTTTGGATTGATGTAAGAGCCCAAAACTCTTCTATCCTCCCCAGCATGATTTGCTCCACCTCCTCTGCCATGGTTGTGAGTCTCTTCTTCATGATGATTTTCCATGTTTTCTTCCATGTTTGGTTCAAAGTATTCCTCAAAGTGTTCCTCCTCTTCTTCAGCACCAACTACACGTTTTTCTTTTGCCTCCCTCCTTAGTCTAAGGAAGGTTCTCTCAGGTTCAGAATCAAAGGAAGTTGAAACCCCGCTTCTTTTCCCTGTCATACAACCAACAAGTACAAGCAAAGAAAATAGGTGCAGACAGTATTTGTGTCAGAATTACTGTTAGTTATGGGTGATGCAATATATCAAACAGTTAGTGGGCTAGCAAACAGAATTGAAAATAACAAAGAAAAACAAAAGAGTAGAGGAAGAAGGGAAGAAGTTTAACTAAAACAAAAAGTAAATCACTCAAACAGAAAAATGAAATTCACAAAATAAAAATGCTCAATCTAGTGATCTTCCAATTTAATCATTGTTGATGCACAA
Organism: Arachis ipaensis; assembly: GCF_059453495.1. Classification (NCBI taxonomy): domain Eukaryota; kingdom Viridiplantae; phylum Streptophyta; class Magnoliopsida; order Fabales; family Fabaceae; genus Arachis; species Arachis ipaensis. Next base: position 42,255,872 of record NC_142441.1, on the reverse strand, counting down.
TCAATCCCCGGCAACGGCGCCATAAACTTAATGCACAGAAAACTTGTCTCTCAACAAATCTCCCTTCAGCAAGTGTACCGAATTTGTCGTCAAGTAAAAACTCACAATAGAGTGAGGTCGAATCCCACAGGGATTGATTGATCAAGCAACTTTAATTAGAAGAATGTTCTAGTTGAGCGAATCCAGAATTTGGGTTGAGAGTTGCAGAAAATAAAATGGCGGGAATGTAAATAACAGAAAAGTAAATGCTAGAAATAAAGGACTGGAAGTAAATAACTGAAAATAAATTGCAGAATTATAAATGAGAATGGGGGATTTGCTCATAAAAGTAAATGGCAGAAATTAAAGAGAATGGGTAAGATCAGAGATAGGGAGTTCATTGGGCTTAGGAGATGTTGCAATTCTCCGGATCAAGTTCATTTTCATCTCTTCCTCAATCAATGCACTCATTGATCTCCTTGGCAATCTTAAGTGATTCAATTACAATTTCTTGCAATTCAATCTCTCAAATCTTGATCAATAGCCAATTCCTTGGTCAATTGCTCATGAGAAGAGATGAAGTATGGTCACTGATTATACCACATGCATTTCCCAAATCAAGTATTGAGAGGGTTATAGTCACATACCCATCCAAACCCAATTTGGTCCAGCAGGAGAAAGCATTTCTAGTGTGATCTCTTCATTCCTCTTTCAAGGTTCAAAAGAGATCCAAGTTTGAATAGCTTCTCTTCCAAGATAACTACTCAATTGGATGAAGATCGAAAGCTTTCAAGTAAAATCAAGAGGAAAGATAGAAGAAGAATAATGAAAATTAGTATTGATCCATCAAATTACAACAGAGCTCCCTAACCCAATGAAAGGGGTTTAGTTGTTCATAGCTCTTGAAAATGAAAACAAAGATGGAGAATACATCATAAAACTAGATTGCAAAGAAAGTAAAATACAGAGAGTAGTTCTCTTTTTCCCAGCCTCCAGAACTCTTTCTCTATTTAAAGCTACTCCTATATATACTACTCTTCTCAGCTTCTAGTGTGATTCTTCAAGTCTTGGGCCTTTGGATCTTTAGTTTGAAGCAATTCCTTTCTTTATTTGGGCTTGGCTTTACTTTCAGAGAGAAAGTGCGAAGTGGGCGGAGACTTTAGTTCAGGACGTTAGGGGTGTTAATATTTAGTGAGAATATAAGTTCGAGAACGTTAGTGACACTTAACATTGTCACTAACGTTCCAATGCACCCCTTTGCCTCACGTTAAAACCCACGTTAACTAGGTTAACGTGGCTTTTAACGTTGCCTTGTTAACCTTCGAGAACGTTAGTGACACTCAACATTGTCACTAACGTTCCAGTGTGCCCCTTCTTGCTTTACGTTAAAGCCCACGTTAACTAGGTTAACGTGGCTTCTAACGTGGCCCTTGCTATCCTTCGAGAACGTTAGTGACATTCAACATTGTCACTAACGTTCCAATGTGCCCCTAGGTCTCACGTTAGAGTCCACGTTAACTAGGTTAACGTGGCTTCTAACGTGGCCATCCTTAGCCATCCCAACGTTAGTGACAATGTTGAGTGTCACTAACGTTGGCTCATCCTTCATTCCTCATCGTTAGCTTCCACGTTAACCAAGTTAACGTGGAAGTTAACGTGACTCTTGGGGGTTGTGTGGTTGCTTCAACGTTAGTGACAATGTTGAGTGTCACTAATGTTGTCGACAACTCTTCATCCCTTACGTTAGTTCCCACGTTAACCAAGTTAACGTGGGAGTTAACGTGGTACTTTGCACCATTGGCCAACGTTAGTGACAATGTTGAGTGTCACTAACGTTGGCTTCTCTTCCCCCCTTAACGTTAGAGGCCACGTTAACTAGGTTAACGTGGCTTCTAACGTGGCCACTTATGAGTAATTGCCAACGTTAGTGACAATGTTAAGTGTCACTAACGTTGGCTCAACTTCTCTTCTCCACGTTAGAGTTCACGTTGACTTAGTTAACGTGACTCTCTAACGTGGGCATTGATGGCTTTTTGAGAGTGTTATTGGCAATCACTTTTCTCATTAACCTTGCAAGTTACCTCCCCTTTTCTTGCTTCTTTTTGGTCCTGAAATCAAGCAATAGAGTGCATCAAAGCTCTAGTCCAAGTCATGAGTAATGCAACATAATATTTGTCACTAAACTTATGCAAAATCCTCATGAAATTATGTAAAATGCACAATGTATGCTTGAATCAAGGCATAAGTGAATATCTACCCAAAACTAGCTTATTTCCTAAAGAAATGCATGAAACTAACCTAAAAACAGTAAAAAAAAAGGTCAGTGAAACTGGCCAAGATGCCCTGGCATCACAATGGTAATGGCGAAGGGAATGCCAAAGATAATGCTGAGGGAAACGGTGATAACACGGGTGGTGCTCCGATGACCTTGGCGACGTTTCTCGAGGTTCATCCGCCACTTTCCTAGGATCCACTAATCCTACTGAAGCGGATCACTGGTTTCAGGCTATGGAGCGTGCTTTACAGGCGCAGCATGTTCCCCTCAATCAATATGTCGAGTTTTTACTTATCACTAGCGGGAGAAGCCCAGCCCTGGTGGCAAGCTGAGTGTCGCTTGCTACAGTTTCAGAACGCCGACATTCCATGGGAGGTGTTCCAAACGGCCTTTTATAAAAATATTTCCCTGAGTCTGCGAGGAAAGCAAAGGAGATGGAACTGATGCAGCTGAAGCAAGGTTCCCTATCTGTGGCGGACTACACAAGTAAGTTCGAAGAGCTTTGTAGATTTTCCTGAGTTTGTCAGGGAGCCCCGGATGCTTACGAGAGCTGGAAGTGCATTAAGTACCAGAGGGGTTTGAATGATAGCATTATGACTGCTGTGGCCCCTATGGAGATCCATGTTTTCTCCGACTTGGTGAACAAAGCAAGGGTGGTTGAGGAGTATGCCAAGACCGTAGCGGCATCCAAGGACAACCAGGAGGAAATACTAACAAGGGACGTGGCAAGTATTTCCACCCGAGGGGTCAAAGCTTTAAGAGAGGAGGATATGCGCATCAATGTCAAGGAGGTTTTAGGAAGAACATTCATGATCAGTTATAGCATGGCAAGGGAAGAGGAAGTCAGAGTGGGTGCTTCAACTGTGGACTACCTGGTCATATCGCGACGGATTGCACTCGTGGGAAGAACCCGAATGCGGGTCAGAGTCAGCACCAGAGGCGAGTTTTTACTGTGAATGCCAAGGATGCTTCCAAGGTAGATCCGTTGATGAGAGGTATTTATTTATTTGGTGATAAGACTTTAATGGCATTATATGATACTAGAGCATCGCATTCGTTTATCTCGTTTGCTAAAGTTGAGGAATTAGGCTTGAAAGTATCAGAGTTACCTTTTGATCTGCATGTACATACTCCGCATCAGACAGTTATGACTAGGTCAGGTTGTAGACAAGTAAGTTTTAAGCTTGAGGGTAGGGATTTTGTACATGATTTGATCTGTTTACCAATGGTTGGGTTGGAGATGATTTTGGGATTTGATTGGTTATCGAAGAATCGGATTTTGTTGGATTGCTTTGAAGGGACAATTTGATTTATGCCGAAAGGAGAGAGTGGAGCATTGACAGCCGCGGGATATTACCTGAACTCTGTAATAGTGCACTGTAGTGGGGAAGAGTGTCAGGGTTACATCTTGTTAGCTGCTAACGCTTCGGGCGATACCCAAGATTTAGATCAGATTCCGGTAGTTAAGGATTTTTCAGAGGTATTTCCGGAAGATATCCCTGAATTCCCACCTCAACGGGAAATTGAGTTTGCGATTGAATTGGTGCCAGGAGTCGGACCAGTGTCAGTTGCTCCTTATAGGATGGCTCCGATAGAGCTGGCCGAGTTAAAAACTCAGTTGGAAGAGCTTCTAAACAAGAGGTTCATTCGACCGAGTGTGTCACCGTGGGAAGCACCGGTTTTATTGGTAAAGAAGAAGGATGGAGGAATGCGACTGTGTGTGGATTACCAACAACTGAACAAAGTAACTGTGAAGAATAAGTACCCGCTGCCAAGAATAGATGACTTGATGGATCAACTGCAAGGAGCTGGAGTGTTTTCCAAGATTGACTTGAGATCCGGTTGGTTACCATCAGATAAGGGTGAAGGAGGATGATATTCCTAAGACTGTGTTTAGGACGCATTATGGACACTACGAGTTTACGGTGATGTCCTTTGGGTTAACAAATGCACCTGCTATTTTCATGGATTACATGAACAGAGTCTTTTGTCCCTTTCTGGACAAGTTCGTGGTAGTCTTCATAGACGACATCTTAGTTTACTCCAAAACGGAAAAGGAACGTGAGGAGCATTTGAGGATTGTGCTGCAAATTTTGAAAGAGTGGAAATTGTATGCTAAGTTGTCGAAGTGTGAGTTCTGGAAGGAGGAAGGGAAATTTCTAGGTCATGTGGTGAGAAAGTGAGGTATAGCGATAGATCCTTCTAAGGTAGAAGTGGTGATGCAATGGGAAAGACCGATGACGGTAATGGAAGTTAGGAGTTTCTTGGGGTTAGCTGGATATTACCGGAGATTTATCGAAGGATTTTCCTGGATTGCACTACCGATGACCAAGTTGACAAGAGAAGAAGTGCCTTTTTTTGGATGTCAGAGTGTGAAGAGATTTTTCAGACCTTGAAGCAGAGATTAACTTCAACACCTGTTCTAATCTTACCGGAACTGCATGAACCGTTTGAAGTATATTGTGATGTGTCACTGAAAAATTTGGGTTGTGTGTTAATGCAACATCGGAATGTGGTGGCTTACGCATCGCGTCAGCTGAGACTGCATGAGGTGAATTACCCCACTCATGACTTGGAATTAGCGACGATTATGTTTGCATTGAAGATTTGGAGACACCACTTGTATGGAGTGAGGTTTAGCATCTTTTCTGGTCATAAGAGTCTTAAGTACATCTTTGATCAGAAAGAGCTAAATATGCATTAGAGGAGGTGGATGGAGTTGCTGAAAGATTTTGATTTTGAGCTGAGTTATCACCTTGGAAAAGCAAATGTGGTGGCGGATACTTTGTGTCGGAAGTCCTTAACAATATCTTAGATGAGAATCAAAGAAGAGGAGCTAGTGGAGAAGTTTGTGGATCTTAAGTTGGATATTGGTGAAGATGCCGGAAGAGCTTGCTTAAATCAATTACAAATCTCAAGTGACTTTAAATCTGAACTCCTAAAGGCTCATCAAAACGATAACGTGTTACCAAAGGTGTTGCCAGCTATCGAACAAGGGAAGCAATGGAGAGTGTCATGGGATCAAGATGGATTGTGGAGATTCAAGGGTGGGGTCATTGTGCCAGATGTTGGGACGTTGCGGCAAGATATATTGAGAGAAGCACACAAGAGCGGATTTTCTATTCACCTTGGAAGTACTAAGATGTACCACGATCTGAAGACTATGTTCTGGTGGCCCAGTATGAAGAAGGAAGTGGCAAAACATGTATCAAAGTGCTTGACGTGTCAGAAGGTGAAGATAGAACATCAGAGACCGTCGGGGATGCTACAACCACTTGAAATTCCTCAGTGGAAGTGGAAAGGAATCGCAATGGATTTTGTGACCGGTTTACCGAGGACTAGGTCGGAATTTGATGCAATTTGGGTGATCATGGATCGCTTAACCAAGTCTACTCATTTTCTACCTATTCGAGTAAACTGCTCTCTGGAAGGTCTAGCAAGATTGTATATCAAGGAGATACTAGGGTTGTATGGTGTGCCGTCGAGCATAGTGTCAGACCGAGATCCCCGATTCACTTCAGGGTTTTGGGGAGCTTTCCAAAGAGCTTTCGGTACGAAGCTATGTCTCAGTACTGTATATCATCCGCAAACCGATGGACAGTCGGGAAGGACTATTCAGACGTTGGAAGACATGCTAAGAGCATGTGTATTGGATCAACTTGGAAGTTGGGATCATTACATGCCATTGGTGGAGTTTGCGTATAACAACAGCTTTCATGCGAGCATTGGGATGGCTCCGTATGAAGCCTTATATGGACGGAAGTGCCAATCTCCACTTTGTTGGTATGAATCTGGTGAAGCAATTGTTTTGGGTCCAGAGGTAATAGCAGAGACTACTGAGAACATTAAGAAGATTCGTGCAAGGATTCTAACTGCTCAGAGTCGACAGAAGAGCTACGCGGACCAGAGAAGGAAACCGTTAGAGTTTGAAGTGGGAGAACATGTATTTCTTCGGGTGACACCGACAACCGGGATTGGGAGAGCAATCAAAACCAAGAACTTGGATCCAAGATACATTGGAGCATTTGAGATTCTAAGGCGATTCGGGCCGGTGGCGTATTGATGAGCAGATAATTTATACGCTTTTCGGCATTGTTTTTAGTATATTTTTAGTATATTTTAGTTAGTTTTTATTATGTTTTTATTATTTTTTAAATAAAAATCAAATTTCTGGACTTTACTATGAGTTTGTGTATTTTTCTATGATTTCAGGTATTTTCTGGCTGAAATTGAGGGACCTGAGCAAAAATCTGATTCAGAGGCTGAAAAAGGACTACAGATGTTGTTGGATTCTGACCTCTATGCACTCAAAGTGGATTTTCTGGAGCTATAGAAGCCCAATCAGCGCGCTCTTAATTGCGTTGGAAAGTAGACATCCTGGGATTTCTAGAAATATATAATAGTCCATACTTTGTCCGAGATTTGATGGCCCAAACTGGCATTCCAAGTCAGTACAAAATTCTGGCATCAAAACGCCAGAACTGGCATAAAAGCTGGAGTTAAACGCCCAAACTGGCACAAAAGCTGGCGTTTAACTCCAAGAAAAGTCTCTACACGTGAAAGCTTCAATGCTCAGCCCAAGCACACACCAAGTGGGCTCGGAAGAAGATTTCTACATTAATTACTTATTTCTTTAAACCCTAGGCTACTAGTTCTCTATAAATAGGACCTTTTGCTATTGTATTTTCATCTTCGAATCATCTTGGTTCTTCTGGTTCCCTCTCTGGGGCCGAAGCCAATGATCACCATTATCACTTTTGTATTTTCAATGGTGGAGTTTCTACACTCCATAGATTAAGGTGTGGAGCTCTGCTGTTCCTCATGAATTAATGCAAAGCACTATTATTTTTCTATTCAACTCAAGCCTATTTCTTCTCTAAGATATTCACTCGCACTTCAACCTGATGAATGTGATGATCCATGACACTCATCATCATTCTCACCTATGAACGCGTGCCTGACAACCACCTCTGTTCTACCTTCGATTGAGTGTGTATCTCTTAGCCTCCTGGTTCATGATGCATGGTTGCCTCGCCTGACAACCGAGCCTTCCATTCCATGAGATCAGAGTCTTCGTGGTATAAGCTAGAACTATTGGCGGCCATTCCTGAGATCCGGAAAGTCTAAACCTTGTCTGTGGTATTCCGAGTAGGATCTGAGAAGGGATGACTGTGACGAGCTTCAAACTCGCGAGTGTTGGGCGTAGTGACAGACGCAAAAGGATCAATGGATCCTATTCCAACATGATCGAGAACCAACAGCTGATTAGCCGTGCGATGACAGCGCATTTAGACCATTTTCACTGAGAGGATGGGAGGTAGCCATTGACAACGGTAAAACTCAACATAAGCTTGCCATGGAAGGGAGTATGAATGATTGGATGAAGACAATAGGAAAGCAGAAGTTCAAGAGGAACAAAGCATCTTCATACGCTTATCTGAAATTCTCACCAATGAATTACATAAGTATCTCTATCTTATTTTATGTTTTATTCATATTTTAATTATCTTAAACTCCATAACCATTTGAATCCGCCTGACTGAGATTTACAAGATGACCATAGCTTGCTTCAAGCCGACAATCTCCGTGGGATCGACCCTTACTCACGTAAGGTTTATTACTTGGACGACCCAGTACACTTGCTGGTTAGTTATGCAGAGTTATGACAAAGAGTTGAGATTACAATTGTGTGTACCAAGTTGTTGGCACCATTGATGATCACAATTTCGTGCACCAAGTTTTTGGCGCCATTGCCGGGGATTGTTCGAGTTTGGACAACTGACGGTTCATCTTGTTGCTCAGATTAGGTAATTTTATTTTATGTTTAAGCTTTTTACTTTTTATTTTTTGAAAATTTTCAAAAAAATATATATGTATTTCTATTTTGTTCTTCAGAGTTTTTAAGAATGAATTGTAGAGTTTCATGATGATTTGTTGAAGTCTGGCTGGCTGTGAAGCCATGTCTAATCTTTTGGACCGAGGTTTCAACTTATCATCACAAGGGCTTGTTGATTTCTATCAATCTTGCTGTTTAACGTAATGATCTGCTAAAGCTTGGCTGGCCATTGGCCATGTCTAGTGTTTTGGACCGAAGCTTTCACTGAAAGCTTGGCTGGCTAGTAAGCCATGTCTAATTCCTAGACCGGAGTTTTAGACTAACATTGCATGATTCCTGGAATTCTTATTAAAAATTTTAAATCTCTTTATTTTCTTTTCCATATAATTTTTAAAAAATCACAAAAAATTTTATAAAATCTTAAAATCAAAAATATTTTATGTTTTTTTGTTTGAGTCTAGTGTCTCATTTTAAGTTTGGTGTCAATTGCATGTCTTCATTCTTCTAATTTTCGAAAATTACATGCATTATGTTCTTCATTGATCTTCAAGTTATTCTTGATGATTTCCTTGCTCTGATCTTTAAATTCTTTTGTCTTGTGTGTTTTGTTATTTTTCATATGCATTCTCAATTTGTTAGTGTCTCTAATATGAAAATTTTTAAGTTTGGTGTCTTGCATACATTGCTTGTTTAATCTTAGTTTTCCATGATTAGTTGCAGTTTGATTATTTTTCATCATTAAAAATTCAAAAAAATTTCAAAACTATGTCTTTTCAAGTCAATAATACAGAGAATTGAAGATTCAGAACATGCAGCAGAGGAATTACACAGAAAAAACTGGGCGTTCAAAACGCCCAGTGAGGAAGGAAAACTGGCGTTTAAACGCCAGCCAGGGTACCTGGCTGGGTGTTAAACGCCCAAAAAGGTAGTATTTTGGGCGTTAAATGCCAAAATGGATACCATTCTGGGCGTTTAACGCCAGGATGGCACAAGAGGGAAGATTTTGTTTTTAATTCAAATCTCTTTCAAATTTTCATAATTTTTCAAAATCAAATATTTTTCAAATGATATCTTTTCTATCATATCTTTTCAAAATCAATTTCTTTCCATTTTCTATTTTTTTTTTACTATTTTCAAAAAATCCTTGCTACAATTAATGATTTAATTCAAAATTTTCAAGTTGTTACTTGCCTATTAAGAAAGGATCAAATTTTAAATTCTAGAATCATATCTTTTAATTTCTTGTTAGTCAAGTAATCAACTTTAATTTTAAAACTTTTTTTTTTTAATTTGATTCTCAATCATATCTTCTCAATCATATCTTCGCAATCACATCTCTTTCAAAATAATTTTCAATCATATCTTTTTGATTTCTAATTTCAAAATCTTTTTCAAAAATCACTTAACTAATTTCTCAATTCTAATTTTTGAAAATCATCAATCAATTTTTCAAAATTTCTTTTAATTATTTTAAAATCTTTTTTAATTTGTTTTCGAAAATTCTTCCCCTCTTCTCACATCCTTCCATTTAAGGACTAACACTCCTCCACTATCAGCAATTCGGACTCTCTCTTGATAAGTTCGAATTCTCTCCTCTCTACCTCCTTCTTCCATTCATCTTTTCCTCTGACACCTCAAGGAATCTCTATACTGTGACATAGATGATTTCATACTTTCTTGTTCTCTTATCTTTCATATGAGCAGGAGCAAGGACAAAGGCATTCTTGTTGAAGCTGATCCTGAACCTGAAAGGACCTTGAAGAGAAAGCTAAGAGAAACTAAAGCACAACTCTCTGTAAAGGACCTAACAGAAATTTTCAAACAAGAAGAAGCCATGGCAGCTGAAAATAACAACAATGCCAACAATTCAAGGAAGGTGCTTGGTGACTTTACTGCACCTACTCCCGACTTCTATGGGAGAAGCATCTCAATCCCTGCCATTGGAGCAAACAACTTTGAGCTTAAGCCTCAATTAGTTTCTCTAATGCAACAGAATTGCAAGTTTCACAGACTTCCATTGGAAGATCCTCATCAGTTCTTGGCTGAATTCTTGCAAATCTGTGACACTGTCAAGACCAATAGGGTTGACCCTGAGGTCTACAGGCTTATGCTTTTTCCCTTTGCTGTAAGAGACAGAGCTAGAATATGGTTGGATTCACAACCTAAGGAAAGCCTGAACTCTTGGGAAAAGCTGGTCAATGCTTTTCTGGCCAAATTTTTTCCACCTCAAAAATTGAGTAAGCTAAGAGTGGAGGTCCAGACCTTCAGACAGAAGGAAGGTGAATCCCTCTATGAAACTTGGGAAAGATACAAGCAATTGATCAGAAGGTGTCCTTCTGACATGCTTTCTGAATAGAGCATCATAGTTATCTTCTATGATGGTCTGTCTGAACTGTCCAACATGTCATTGGACAGCTCTGCTGGAGGATCTCTGAAGAAGACGCCTGTAGAAGCTCAGGAACTCATTGAGATGGTTGCAAATAACCAATTCATGTACACTTCTGAAAGGAACCCTGTGAATAATGGGACAAATCAGAAGAAAGGAGTTCTTGAGATTGATACTCTGAATGCCATATTGGCTTAGAACAAAATATTGACTCAGCAAGTCAACATGATTTCTCAGAGTCTGTCTGGAATGCAAGCAGCAACAGGCAGTACTAAAGAAGCTTCATCTGAAGAAGAAGCTTATGATCCTGAGAATCCAGCAATGAAAGTGGTGAATTACATGGGAGAACCCTATGGAAACACCTATAATCCTTCATGGAGAAATCATCCAAATCTCTCATGGAAGGACCAACAGAGGCCTCAACAAGGCTTCAACAACAGTAATGGTGAAAGAAATAGGTTTAGCAATAGCAAGCCTTTTCCATCATCTTCTCAGCAACAGACAGAGAATTCTAAGCAGAGCCACTCTGACTTAGCAACCATAGTCTCTGATTTAATTAATACCACTTAAAGTTTAATGACTGAAACAAGGTCCTCCATTAGAAATTTGGAGGCACAAGTGGGTCAGTGAAGAACTGAGGATTGATGGTTTTGAAGTTATAGTAAACTCCCGTTGCAAGTATAGTTACTAAACCAAGCAATCAACCTTTCTTACAAACATTTTGGTTGTCACAAGTAACAAACCCCTTTAAAATTGATAACCGAGTATTTAAACCTCGGGTCGTCTTCTCAAGAAATTGCAGGGAGGTATGTTCTTATTATTGGTTATGAGTTTTGTAAATTGGGGGTTTTGAGAGTAAGGAACAAGTAATTTAAATGACAAGTAAAATAAATTAACAATAATAAAATCTCTTGGCAAGGTATGAAAATTAGAAGTCCTATCCTGGTTATCCTTATCAATTGTGATGAGAATTGGATTTTTCTCCCACTTTGTTAACCTCTAACTATGAAGGTAAGTTAAGTGGATGAATTAATTTTGATTCCTCAGGTCCTAGTCTTTCCTTGGGAAAGGCTAGAGTTATTGGAACTCGAATTAATTCTTGAAGAATTCCAATTTTTAGTCAACAATGAGTTTGATAACTCAAGTGTCTCTAATGACTCAACCAAAGCCAAAAGAGAAAAATCCAAATTATTTATATCATAAATAGAAGAGAGAACAATCATAAATCTGAATCACAACTAGAAAATTGTTTAATACAGACAGATTTACAGACAGATTTGGTCTATATTACAGACGGATTTTTGGTTACCGACGACATTACCGACAGATTTTGTCCCTCTGTAAAAGCCTCGTCGGAAATTATTTACCGACGAATTTTTTTCCGTCGAAAAATTACCGATGGATTTTTACCAGTTACCGACGGATTTTCCCTCTGTAAATTCTCCATCCATTTCCCTTAGGCGTCGAACTTTTCGACGGATTTTCCGTCGGTAATTACAGATGGATTTTTTGACGGATTTTCTGTCTGTAATTACAGACAGATTTTCCGACAAATTTTTCGTCTGTAATTACAGACAGATTTTCCGACGGATTTTCCATCGGTAATTAGAGCCTTGGAAAACCACTCCAAACTCTAAATATAGACAGAAAATCCGTCTGTAAATCTGTCTGTAAGATAAAGTATAATTTTTTTTAGATTTTTAACTACAAAATAAACCTGTTTTCATACAAAATAAATATAAATTTAATAAATATAAATTTTTATCTAATTTATATTTAAATATTTATAATATTTCAAAAAATAAACAAATTTATCATATTATCAAACTAAAAGAGTATAAACAAGCAACTGTTTTAATACAATTATTGGAAACCAGAAACAGATTATTCAAATATAATCGAGCACGTTACAAACACACCACACATTATTATTCATTATATTATTCCATGCATTTAGATAGAGATGCTGTTTGGAACTCCTCTAAAAGTCAACCCTTCATTGCTAGTAGGATGAAGCAGTGTGTATGGCAATTCAACTGGCCCAATTCTATTACTCAGTCTCCCATCTTTGTTCTTTTGTGTTAGCTTCTCCTCAATCTCACTCAGTTTGTTCCCAAATCTATGAAATGCTTGTAATGCTCTTGAATCAAATGTCCAATGTGGATTATCCCTCTCTCCAAGATACACCTCATCAGAAGCATGCTTTGATAAGATTTCTATGGTTGTAAGGTCAATGAGAGTCTCTAATTTCGGTGTAATTGTTCTCAGATAAGCCTTTTGGTGACTCTTCACCATCTCTTCATACTCTGCAGTGCCTTGTTCAGGAAGCAATCTTCTGCTAAGTGTTGGACGGTTCAGTATAAGCCCTCCATATGGATACTGTCCAAAATTAACGGCTGTATGGAGCGCCGACGCCGTCCATATTATGGTTGTGCATGATTCAACTAACTCTTCAACTGTCTGCATCTTTGGCCACCATGGCTTATCTTTCAAATCACCATGACCTACCTCAACAGCTTCTTTTCACCAATTTTGGAGTTCAGGGTCTTTTTTGAGATCATTGTCTGTTGGATAGCACAATGAGACATAATATTGAACCCATTCCTTAATGGCAAACCATATCTCTAGTCCATCAACAGCATAAGGGTAGTCTTCTATTACAAGACGAATTCCATAAGGAGAAGATGAATCCTCCACTGCCATTCCTCTAAATCATCCAAAATATAAAACATGTTACTAAGATCAGTTCATGTTTATAATAGAATGAAGAGTTACACCACACTAGTAATTATTAATAAGGGGAATGAACAATGGTTGAACACAAACTCAAACAAAGACTAAATCAAGCACCTGGTTTTTTTCTCTGAAATAAACCTTATGACCCTATGATAGTGTTTATTGCATCTATTGTTTGAACACGTTCAATGCAAATGTGAACCTAAACAAATACCTAAGCAAATTTGTACTAGGATAAAAAAATATAATTTAAAAAAATAATAAAAAAGACACCATTTTTCTTCAAAACTCTCTCTCCTTATCTCTCACGCATTTCTTATTCTCTTTTGTTTTTCTCTCTTAGTATATAACTCCCTATGTAGCTGAATATTAGAGTACGCAAACTATAGAGAGAAAATTGAAAAGGAAATGGGGAAATAAAGGGTTTAAAAAAGAAAGAAAATAAAGAAGAGAAGAAAAAAAAAGGTGAATGAATCTCTATGCAGATTCTCACTTCCTAAGCTTTACCATGTTTGGTTCTTGGATTCTCTTGCAGGCTTTTTTCTTTCTTCACTGCACTTTCAACAATTCCCACACTACTCCAGAAAGAAAAACTAAAACAACAACCTTCTACTCTCTATTCATAAACCCTTTAATTTCAATCTTCTTCTTCTTCTTCTTCACTCTCTGATATATATGATTATTCCTGCTCACAAACACTCACACAGACCCTTTCAACTTCACACACCCTTTGGTCTGTTTTTCCTCTATCTGCTTTTTTTTATGCCTTTAATTGGATTCAGTTGACGGCCAAGGGCAGGTGCTAGTGTAGTATGTATTACATAATTCACGGCAAAGTCATACAACAAATGATGGATAATAACCACATTCCTGGATTTTCTTCTAGTAATTAATCGCTAACTAGCAACTGAAATACACAGAGACTAAAACATAAATACCTCTTCTATGGCCTTATCCTTTTGAGCCTCAGTTAACTTGAAGTCTTTGTTTTTACCCTGGCAAGTGGCCAATTCCTTGCTCTTTTCCGCAACAAACATTCTCTTCTTATTCTTTTTGGTGTGTGCAAATAAAAAAGAACAACAACAAACTAGAAAATTACAGTGAACCATATGGACACATACAAAGCATATTGCCTACTATAAAATTAATCCTCATACAAGTTCTGAACAGAGCAGTAAGCATCAAACATATGCAAATGGACACATTCTATTAAAATGGGCGGGACCAATTGGAGTTCATGATCACTCTTAACTTCCTCAAGGGATGTTCTCAAAATGTGTAGTACTTTAGAACAAAGATTGACAACTATTGTACCTCTATTGGAATTGTAAACACACATGTTGATTTAGATAAATCAAATTCTTTTTGAAGTTATTTCAAACCTCCACATGCTAACGTGGCCAGACAAGCATCTGAGAGTCCAAGTTATTTCAAACTCATAGATTCATCAAATCTGAAGAGAATTAGATTAAGGGACAAACACCAATAAAATTAAACGGGAGAAAATATCATATCGTCATCTAATCTTTTCAGTTTTCATAGCTTTAATATAGAATTTCTGAAAACAAAGTACAGAAATAAATCAAATGGATGAAAAATGTAAAACACAATCATATGTGAATTGATTTTGGTATCATTCAGGGTGGCAGATCAACATAATTTCACTATTTTATCTATAGAATTTTTTATTTTCATTTTTTTCAGTTCTATGTTAAAAATTGTTCAGCAGCCAAAAATTGGAGAAGGATACAAATCATCTTCGTTGAAGCTAGAATCCGGCACAGGAGCTAAAATCTCTCCTTCTTCTTCTTTCTCATCCTCTTCATCCTCAAAATCTGGAGCTAATTCCTAAAAATAGAAAATTCTCAATCCAACAAAACAAAGGAAGGAAAAAATGCAAAGTAAAAATGGAAAGAGGAGCGAGAAGAGGAAGTAAGAAGCACCTTGAACGTAGTCGTAGCTGCTCTTGAGACGATCTTCGAGTTCAAGCATATTGGAG
The DNA here is from genome assembly GCF_059453495.1 of Arachis ipaensis. Taxonomy (NCBI): domain Eukaryota; kingdom Viridiplantae; phylum Streptophyta; class Magnoliopsida; order Fabales; family Fabaceae; genus Arachis; species Arachis ipaensis. The sequence goes on along the minus strand of NC_142441.1, from coordinate 42,240,661 downwards.
TGGTTTTTCTTGAAACTAATAGATTTACCATAAAAAACTATTCCTTGATTATTTGTATGCCAGTCTAAGCTTCAATTCTTCAGGAATTTCAGCACTATCCTCCCAGGAAGCTTCAATTCTTAATAATCCTTATTCAATAAAATGAGGAAACTAGGAGGTTGATTCAAGAAACCAATTAAGAAGACAGCTATAATAACTGCATTTTAATACAAGATGAATAGAACGAGTGCAAACTTACAACAATGAGTTTACCAGCATTTTCAGGCCTCTTTGCAATCCTAATTACAGCAGCTGCAGCAGCACCAGATGATATCCCCATCTGCAATTCATGTTCATCAAAAACACAGAATAACATTAAAAAATATTCTCTTTAAATCATGCAAGTAGAAAAGGCTAGCATCTAAACAAATTTGGAGGGGGATCCCCTTTGAAATATCTTTCAGGGGAACTTACCAACAGACCCTCTTTCAACGCTAGAAGTTTCGCAGTTTCAATAGCTTCTTCACTAGAAATCCACAAAAACAAATAATATTATGTGTCACCATCAATCCCTGAGTGAAAAAAAAGTACACAGGACTGTCACATCACATTACTAGGTCAAATTATCAGAACTCCTGGCCCTGTCTATGTAATGATTTAAGGTCCTTTGGTCTTCCCAAGGAAAAGTTGCATCAGATTATTACACATAAAAACACAAACACACACACACAAACTAAACACATATTATTTAAATTTAAATTAAAAAATAGATGCCTTACTTAGATAACTTCATCAAGTAGACTGACATCCAAAACACCAGGGATGAAGCCAGGACCAATTCCTTGGATCTTATGAGGACCTTGTACACAAACAATGCATTTGTCAGGGGAATGATAACTAGAAAAGGCATTTGATAAGTTTCAATACAACCATACAGATGAATGTAGACTAAAAGGTTAATAGAAAGTAGAACTCAATAAGCAACTGCAATCTCAACATCTGGATCTTTTTCTTTTCGCTCTTTAATAAATCTATAGATAACAAACAAATAGATGCAGAAAATTTTGCTTATTCCTTCAATACTGCATATGAAAATCATGTAAATAATTTAAAGCTCATACCTTCCAAGAAGAACCTCTGAATTTATAGCACCTAGAGCAAGCTGAAACAAAGAACACAGTTTATTACTATCAACTGATATTTGTCAAAGTACTTAGATTTATGAGATGGTTTACGATATTGATAGGGCACAAAATTATTGTTGATAATCTCATTCTAATCAGTCACAGAGTAATTTCAATCTATGTAATTAGCACATTGCATTTCATGAACTGGTATTTATAGTTCCTTCAAATGAAAAATTCAAACAACATATGAACAAAACGAAAGTGGAAGAGATCGAATTTTAGATGCAACAATAACGTATGAACATTTGAATTCAACAAAAAAAACATAGATCAATAGCAATTCCAGAATCTAAAATAGATAAAGACGTACATGTAGGTTTCAGATCTGGTAACACGATGACTCGATGAGGCTGTGAACGGCAGAGGGAGACATAAGTTGATAGGCGGCAGAGGGAGCTCGTGCAATGCAAGCAGCAGAGGAGGGAGCTCATGCGAGCGAGCGGCGGTGGAAGGAGCTCGTGCAAGCGAGTAGTGACGGAGGGAGCTCGTGCGACGCGAGTGCCGACAAAGCAGAAGCGACCGAGAAGTCACAGTTTTGCCCTATTTTCAACTCGAATCAGAGAGAGAGAGAGATAGCAAGCTTAAACGAAGGATCCGAGAAGATGAATGATGATTTTGCGTTGAATGAAGTTTCATCATCGAATATGGTCTGTTTCATCAGGACTGGACCTAATTAAAATTTTCGAGGGATTTATTAGAAGATCTAGATTACAGAGGGATTTTTTGTCATCGATGGTTTCAAATTTTAATTTTAATTTTATCGACAAAATTACCGAGGGATATTAGTCTCTGTCGGTAAATTTTGTGAAAATTTTTTTTGTTTTTTACCGACGAAAAATCTGTCAAAAATCCGTCGGTATTTTCGATAGAAAAATTCTGTCAGAAAAATCTGTCTGTAATTCGCTATTTTCTAGTGGTGAATTACCTCAAATTGCATTAAGTAAAGAAAATCAATCTAAACATAAAGAGTTCATAAACTAAATTCATAAAATAAATAAAAGGAACATTGAACCTGAGATGAAGAAGAAATAATCCTAAATCCTAAAACTAAATCCTAAGAGAGAGGAGAGAACCTCTCTCTCTAAAAACTACATCTACTCCTAAAATTATGAATTATGAGCTTGTTTTTGAATGGATGCATTCCCCCACTTTATAGCCTCTAATATGTGTGTTCTGGGCTGAAAACTGGGTTAAAAGCAGTCCAAAAATCACCCCCTACAATTTCTGTTACGTTCAGGTCGCGGGCAAGTGACGCGGAGGCATCGTCCACGCGTCCGCGCGGATTGAAGTTCGCAGATGCGACGTGGACGCGTCATTCACGCGTTCGCGTCACCTAACTTTGAGGCAGCTATGGCAAATTATATATCAAATCGAAGCCCCGGATGTTAGCTTTCCAACACAACTAGAAACGCATCATTTGTTCCTCTTTAGCTAAAGTTATAGCCGTTTGAGTGCGAAGAGGTCAGGCTAGACAGCTTAGCAGTTTCTCCAACTTCTTGTATTCCTTCCACTTTTGCATGCTTCCTTTCCATCCTCTGAGCCATTCCTACCTTGTAATATCTGAAATCACTTAACACACATATCAAGGCATCTAATGTTAATAAGAGAGGATTAATATTAGCAAATATAAGGTCAAAGAAGCATATTTTCAATCATAACACAAAATCAGGAAGGAGAATGTAAACTCATGCAAATAGTATGAATAAGTGGGTAAAGAGTTGATAAAATCCACTCAATTGAGCACAAGATAAACCACAAAATAGTGGTTTATCAACCTCCTCATACTTAAACATTAGCATGTCCTCATGCTAAGCTCAAGAGAAGCTATAAAGATGAAGAGGGATGGTAGATTAATATGAAATGCAAGCTATCTATATGAATGCAACTACATGCAAAATGTTTCTACCTACTTAGTTAAAAGTAAACAAATCCTTCAAGAAGAAATATGAACTGGATTTCACTAATTCAAATCATGAAAATGAAGTACAAATAGACTTGCAAGAAGAAGATAGCTAATGAAAGCAGGGAATAAGGAATTGAGCATCGAACCCTTACTGGTAGTGTATACATTCTAATCACTCAAGTGTTTAAGGTTCGATTCTCTCAATTCTCTACTAACCTTGCTTTCTAAGGCTTGCTTTTCTTCTACCAATCAACAAAAATTTAATGCACAAATACACAAATCAAGAAGTCTTTTAAGGGTTGTAATGGGGTTAGGGTCAAGGTAGGATTGTATTTGGCCAAGTGGACTAAAATCTGAATCCTTAATTAACTTAAACTTTCCCCCTAACTTTAGACAATCCATGTAATCAAAGTACAAAACCTAAATGTCCATTAACCATGTTTTCCACATATTCATGCATTCTAATTTCAAGTATAGTACATATGCATTACTTTCACCACTTACTTTGGGGCATTTTGTCCCCTTTTACTTAATTGCTCTTTTTCTCTTCTTTTTCTCTTTTTCTTCTTTTTCTTCTTTTTCTTCTCTTTTCTCTCTTTTTTTTAATTATATTTTTATTTTCTTTTATTTTTCTCAATGCATATGATTAAATTATTGAATGCATGAACATGTCCTAAACATTTCTTTCACATTTTCAGAAAATTCTAACATACTCAATTCTCAAACCAAATGTTTCGAAAGCCGATTTCTCCACACTTAAATCATAAGCACTCTCACTAGTCTAAGCTAACCAAGGATTCAAATTAAGGACATTATTATTTTTCGCTTAGAGTTAATGATGTGCTAAAGTAAAGAACAAAAGGGGTATAATAGGCTCAATATTGGTTTGCAAAGAATAATGAAAGGGTAAGGCCATATGGGTATGTAAGCTCAGTGAAACAAAAGCCTCAATCATGTATGTGTATGCATACATCAAATAATGGAAATATAGAATTAAGCAAGACAAAGATCACAATTTTAGAGAGAAAAATACACACTAAAACAGAATTTTTGGTTGATAAAATGCAACCAATTCAAATAGGCTCAAACAATCTCACAGGTTTTGTGTGTTCGAGCTCTAAACCATGTTCCAGTATAATATTTCTTCAAACAAGTTTAACATTAAATTTTATTTAAATTAGTGAAATGCTCTAAAAGGTTTTTTGAAAAAGAAAATATTACTTCAACCAAGTGGTAAAATATGCACAAAATCAACTACACATGCAATCTATTATGTAATACAATAATGAACTAATAAAGAAAATAAAACAATGGTGTTGGAAAGAAGAAAATAGCTAACCCATGGAGATCGGTATCGACCTCCCCACACTTAAAGATTGCACCGTCCTCGGTGCATGCTAAGATGTACAAGTGGATGGGTGGCTCCAACTGACGCTTTTCTCATTAAGGAATGTGCATAGGAACTTGTGTGTCTCTCTTATGCAAACGTCTTCCGGTTCTCTTCCTGGTGGCCATCCTGAAAGAAAAAGAGAAGAAAAGTAACCCAAAGCAAAGATAAAAAACAAATAAAACATGGGTTGGTTAATGCCAAAAATGAGGGTCTCAATTACATGGTAGCTACAACATGCAAGTGAGAAAACAATAGAAGCACATGGCATACTAGTGGTGCAAAATTTTGCAACAATGAGGGAGAGTGTGGGTAAGGAGAGGTAATGTAAATTCATGTCAATGCAAAATTGATGCAGGTATAAAAGATTGGCATTGTTTTAAATAATATTACCTAACCAGAATAAAACAAGTCTCTAAGCACCTAAAACAATTCAAGAGAAGATGCAACAGTGAAATAAGAAAATTCAACACCAAAGGAAAAATAATGAATTTAGAAAAGAAAATAAAAATATGCACAGAATTAAAATGTAATGAATGAAAGTATGTAAATAAATTAGGTAAAATAGAATGGAAGTGAAAAAATATGAGAAGTTAAAAAGATAAAGTAAGAAAGAAAGAAGAAAGAAGAAAAGATGGAAGAAATTAGGATTGGGGAAAGAAAGATAAGATATTTGGCTGATCTGGGTAAGCTGTGCGCCGCATGTGACGCGGACGCGTGAGTGACGCGGTCGCGTGATGCGCGGTAAGGTCAGGTGACGCGGACGCGTGGGTCACGCGATCGCGTGACCTGATTTGTGCGATTGGCGCGAGTGCAGCCTCGCGTTCGCGCAACTCTCTGTTCGAAACTCTTTTTGCCAAATGTTTGGGTGACGCGGTCGCGTGGTTGACGCAATCGCGCGGGTGGCCTTATTTCCAATATGGGCGGACGCGTGGGTGACGCGTCGCGTGGTAGGGCTGGTGCCTCTAGCACGGGTCCAGCCTAATTCCAGCTCAACTTTCGGCCATACACCCTTGTTACGTCGATTTACAGGTTCACGCGGTCGCGTGGGTGACGCGGACGCGTGGGGAAGCTATTTTGCAAATGACGTGGCCGCATCGGCGACGTGGTCGTGTTGGCATATTTGTGCCTAAGGCACGCCTCCAGCCACGCTCTCGCGTGACTCTCTGTTCAATTCTTTTCTTCCAAAATGCACTGGTGACGCAGACGCGTCAGCAACGCTGCCGCGTCGCGTGCGTGTTTTTTTTTAAATAATGCAGTATGCTGAATGCAATGCTAATATGAATGTTATGCAAAACTCCAGGTTCAATAAAAATAGAATAAAATAAAATGAAAAACAAACAAAACGAAATAAAATTAAAATTGAGAAAGGAACGATTATACCATGGTGGGTTGTCTCCCACCTAGCACTTTTAGTTAAAGTCCTTAAGTTGGACATTTGATGAGCTCCCTGTTATGGTGGATTGTGCTTGTATTCATCCAAAAATCTCCACCAATGTTTGGAATTCCAGTAGCCTCCAGGATCCCAAACTAGGCGCAGAAAGCCTACAAGTAAGTTAAAGCAAGTGACAAGGCCCCAAGAGTGTTGATTGCCAGAATGAATTCCGGGGTCCCAAATCTTACTTTTGCACCCGTCTTCTTGTTGATCATCATGATTCTATCTGGGTAGCAAGCAATCTGAATTCTCACTAAAGCGGCCAAACAACTTTCTAGACCCATTCTGAATCCTAGCATTTCTCCCCTCTATCTCTTGCCTCTTTCCTCAACCTCCAAAATGTTTCAGGATCAAAAGGTGTGGATTCATCGTTCTCTCCTCCTATCACAAAATCAGAAACACAAATAGAACCAGAAACTAAAACAGAGCACTCTGTAACTTGAGTGCAGTTAGAGTTAGTAGAGACAAAGTCTCGAACAGTTAGTGGGTTAGTCAAAATTAAAGAAAAAGTGCTTGATCTAAACTCCACTTCACTTAATCATTGTCAATCTAATCAATCCCCGGCAACGGCGCCAAAAACTTGATGGGATATTTTTTGTTGAAGAAACAAATTTCTCCAAAACACCCAAATCTAACCGGCAAGTGCACCGGGTCGCATCAAGTAATAATAACTCACGGGAGTGAGGTCGATCCCACAGGGATTGAAGGATTGAGCAATTTTAGCTTAGTGGTTGATTTAGTCAAGCGAATCAAGATTTGGTTGAGAGATTTGTGATTTGCAGAATTTAAATTGCATAGAAAGTAAAGGGAATAGGTAATTGGCATGAAATTAAAGAGAACAGGAATTAAAGTGCTGAATCTTAAAGAACAAGAAATTAAATGGCAGAAACTTAGAACGCAAGAAATGTAAATTGCAAAATCTTAAAGTGCAAGAAATGTAAATAGCTTGAATTGTAAAGGGAATGGGGAGTTGGATTTGCAGAAATTAAACAAGGAAAAGTAAATTGCAACGAACAGAGAAATAGAAGAAGACTTGGATTGAATCGGATCTAAAACAAAAAAGTAAAATGAGCATGAAAAGCAGTAAATAGAGGATGTAAAATTTGAATTCAGATCTCAGGACCCAAGAGACTAGAAAACCAAGTCTAGATCTCAATGCCTTCCTAGATCCAACAAGAATAATTGCAAAGGAGATTGTAAATTGCAAAGAAAGTAGATGAAGAAGCAAGTAACCAAAACTGAAATTCAATTAAGCAGAAAATTAAACAAGATCCCAAGGTGAGATTAAAACAGAATTTCTTCAATTCTCCACCCAAAATCCAAGACAAGAAAAGTAAAGAGTGTTGGGCAAGAACAAGGAAGAAGAGAGATCAATTCTCCTCCCAAATTCTCTTCAATTAAACAACAATGCTAAGAAAAATAAAAGTGAGCTCTAAGCAAAACTCAAAAGAAAGCTATTCTGAAAAACTAAAAAGGGAAGCTCCCTGCTGCAAGTATTGAAAAATTCTAAAAGGAAGCTCTATGAAAACTCAAATCCTATGCTATTTATACACTTTCTTCAAATGGTCTTCAAGCCTTCAATTGGGCCTTTGCTTTTGATGGAATTGGGTTGGTAGAGGCCTTGGTTGACTGCTCTTGGAGTTTGGAGAAGAACTGAATTGAACCGGGTTGGAATCATGAAAGCTTGAGTAAAAGTTGGAGTAAAAGTTAGGGGCTAACTTTTGCTCCAACTTTTCACATCAGCACCCTTCCTTGCTGATACCAACGTTGGGGCAAAAGTTAGGGGTCTAACTTTTGCTCCAACGTTGGCCTCCCCTTGCATATTCATGGCGCCAACGTTAGCCAAAAAGTTAGGGGCTAACGTTGGCGCAAACTTTTGCTAGTCCAGGGAGTGTTTTTCATGCGCCAACGTTAGCCAAAAAGTTAGGGGCTAACGTTGGCGCAAACTTTTTGTGCATCCAGGGAATGTTTTTCATGCCAAAAGTTAGCCAAAAAGTTAGGGGCTAACTTTTGCTCCAGCTTTTGCCCAAAAGTTAGCCAAAAAGTTTGAGGCTAACTTTTGGTCCAGCTTTTTGCTTCCTGGTTCATTTTCAATTACTCCAAAAGTTTGAGCTAAAGTTTGAGGCAAACTTTTGCTCAAACTTTTTGTCCTCTCTTCCTCCTAACCATTCCTTCTTGCTTCAACCTTTCTCCAAGCTTTCTTCACCTATCATTAATCAACCAAACACATCAAAGCTATGCTCAAAATCATGAGATATTCATTCTTTCATAATATGTGACAATTATAGCATAAAACCTCATGAAATAGCATGAATTCATACATGGTTGATTAAATCAAAGGAAACATGAAAATCTAACCAATTGGCTTGCTTATGACTCAAGAAAGTGCATAATTCAGTTGAAAACAAAAGAAAAAGGCTAGTGAAACTAGGCTAAGATGACTTGTCATCATGATTCTTGGGAGTAATTGAGTTGGAATTGAGGTGGTTCTATATATGGTTCATATGGTTCATAAGGTGGTTGGTATGGTGGATGTGGGTTAGGATCATATGAAGGTGAATAGTGGTAGTTAGCTTGTGAGTGTGGTGGTTCAAAGTTGTGTTGAGGAGGTTCATAGGCATATGATGGGGGTCCATCATATCTATCATCTTGGTATACCCCCTGGAATGGCTCTTGACTATAGTAATTTGGTGGATGTTGGTTGTCACGGAAAGGTCCACCATAACTACTGTCTTGGTATGCATCGTGGAATGGTCTTTGTCTGTGGTACTGTGGAAGGTGTTGTTGCCGGAAGGGTTGATCAGATCCTCGTGGCTCCATCTATCTCTGATTGTTTTGACCTTGATGCATGTTCCTGTTATAATTTCCATTCCTTGCAACAACATTGGAACCAAACTCAAACCGAGAAGGGTGAGAACTCATAGTTAGTTAATAAAAATTTAAAAACAAAAATAAAAGCAAATTTGAAATTCAAATTTTTGAATTTGAAAATTAAAATTTGAATTTTTGAATTTTTAAATTTGAAATTTGAAGTTTGAAATTTGAAATTTTAAAATTTGAATTTTAAATTTTGAAAATTGAACTTTTAAAATTGAAAATTGAAAATTGATTTTTTTTTTTTTAAATAAGATAGGATAAGATAAAAAAATTTTAAAATAAAAATCTGAAATTTTTTGTTTTCGAAAAAATCAATTTAAAGGTAAATATTTACAATAACCAATAATAAGGCACACGTTTGTAATTCCCCGGCAACGGCGCCATTTTGAAGAACTGAGGATTGATGGTTTAGAAGTTATAGTAAACTCTCGTTGCAAGTATAGTTACTAAACCAAGCAATCAACCTTTCTTACAAACGTTTTGGTCGTCACAAGTAACAAACTCCTTTAAAATTGATAACCGAGTATTTAAACATCGGGTCGTCTTCTCAAGGAATTTCAGGGAGGTATGTTCTTATTATTGGTTATGAGTTTTGTAAATTGGGGGTTTTGAGAGTAAGGAACAAGTAATTTAAATGACAAGTAAAATAAATTAACAATAATAAAATCTCTTGGCAAGGTATGAAAATTAGAAGTCTTATCCTGGTTATCGTTATCAATTGTGATGAGAATTGGATTTTTCTCCCACCTTGTTAACCTCTAACTATGAAGGTAAGTTAAGTGGATGAATTAATTTTGATTCCTCAGGTTCTAGTCTTTCCTTGGGAAAGGCTAGAGTTATTGGAACTCGAATTAATTTTCGAAGAATTCCAATTTTCAGTCAACAATGAGTTTGATAACTCAAGTGTCTCTAATGACTCAACCAAAGCCAAAAGGAAAAAATCCAAATTATTTATATCATAAATAGAAGAGAAAACAATCATAAATCTGAATTACCTCAAATTGCATTAAGTAAAGAAAATCAATCTAAACATAAAGAGTTCATAAACTAAATTGATAAAATAAATAAATGGAACATTGAACCTGAGATGAAGAAGAAATAATCCTAAATCCTAAAACTAAATCCTAAGAGAGAGGAGAGAACATCTCTCTCTAAAAACTACATCTACTCCTAAAATTGTGAATTATGAGCTTATTTTTGAATGGATGCATTCCCCACTTTATAGCCTCTAATCTGTGTGTTTTGGGCTGAAAACTGGGTCAAAAGCAGCCCAGAAATCACCCATTGCGATTTTTGTTACGTTCAGGTCGTGGGCAAGTGACGCGGAGGCGTCGTCCACGTGTCCGCGTGGATTGAAGTTCGCAGATGCGACGCGGGCGCGTCATTCACGCGTTCGCATCGCCTAACTTCTAGCAGCTATAGCAAATTATATATCAAATCGAAGCCCCGGACCTTGGCTTTCCAACGCAACTGAAACCGCGTCATTTCGATCTCTGTAGCTAAAGTTATAGCCGTTTGAGTGCGAAGAGGTCAAGCTGGACAGCTTAGCAGTTTCTCCAACTTCTTGTATTCCTTCCACTTTTGCATGCTTCCTTTCCATCCTCTGAGCCATTCCTGCCCTGTAATATCTGAAATCACTTAACACACATATCAAGGTATCTAATGGTAATAAGAGGGGATTAATATTAGCAAATATAAGGTTAAAGAAGCATGTTTTCAATCATAGCACAAAATCAAGAAGGAGAATGTAAACTCATGCAAATAGTATGAATAAGTGGGTAAAGAGTTGATAAAATCCACTCAATTGAGCACAAAATAAACCATAAAATAGTGGTTTATCAGTCAGCTGAGTAAGAAAGTTACTGAACTCCCTCCTAGTACTCTCCTAAGCAATACAGAAGAGAACCCAAAAAGAGAATGCAAGGCCATAAACACATCCCACATGGCCGAATGCATAGAGGAGGGAAAAGCAGTTAGTTCCACTGAGGAAGACCTCAATGGACGTCCACTGACCTCCAAGGAGTTCCCTAATGAGGAACCATGGGAATCTGAGGCTCATATAGAGACCATAGAGATTCTATTGAATTTACTTCTGCCATTCATGAGCTCTTATGAGTATTCTTCCTCTGAAGAGGATGAAGATGTTACTGAAGAGCAAGTTGCTAAGTACCTTGGAGTAATCATGAAACTATATGCCAAGTTATTTGGTAATGAGACTTGGGAGGATGAACCCCCCTTGCTCACCAAAGAACTGGATGACTTGACTAGACAGAGATTACCTCAAAAGAGACAGGATCCTGGAAAGTTCTCAATACCTTGTACCATAGGCACCATGACCTTTTAGAAGGCTCTGTGTGACCTAGGGTCAAGCATAAACCTCATGTCTCTCTCTGTAATAGAGTAGCTAGGGATCCTTGAGGTACAAGCTGCAAGAATCTCACTAGAGATGGCAGACAATTCAAGGAAACAGACTTATAGACTTGTAAAGGATGTCTTGGTAAAGGTTGAAGGCCACTACATCCCTGCTGATTTCATAATTCTAGATACTGGGAAGTGTATGGATGAATCCATCATCCTTGGCAGACCCTTCCTAGCCACAACAAAAGCTGTGATTGATGTTGACAGAGGAGAATTGATCCTTCAAGTGAATGAGGACTCCCTTGTGTTTAAAGCTAAGGATATCCCTCTGTAGTCATGGAGAGGAAGCATGAAAAGCTTCTCTCAATGCAGAGTCAAATAGAGCCCCCACGTTCAAACTCTAAGTTTGGCGTTGGGAGGTCATCATCATGCTCTGCGTATCTGTGAGGCTCCATGAGAGCCCACTGTCAAGCTATTAACATTAAAGAAGCGCTTGTTGGGAGGCAACCCAATTTTAATCATATCCATTTATTTTCCATTGTTATTTCATATTTTCTGTAGGTTGATGATCATGTGAAGTAACAAAAACAACTGAAAAAGCAAAAACAGAATGAAAAATAGTATTAAAAATAGCACACCCTGGAGGAGAAGCTTGCTGGCGTTTAAACGCCAGTAAGGGTAGCAGAATGGGCATTTAACGCCAGAAATGGGCAGCAACCTGGCGTTTAACGCCAGGATTGGCAAGCAAGGGGCGTTTACATGCCAACATGGTGCAGGGATGAGAAATCATTGACACCTCAGGATCTGTGGACCCCACAGGATCCCTACCTACCTCATCTCTCTCTCTCTCTTCTTCACACTTTCCCATTACACCCTTCCCCAAATACCCTTCACCAATCACCTCAATACCTCTTTCCCAAATACCCCTCACCTATCAAATCCTACCCTCTTCTCCATAATCTCTTCACCAATCCACATCCATCCATCATAAAACCGCACCTACCTCACCATTCAAATTCAAACCATTTTTCCTCCCAAACCCACCCATACATGGCCGAACACTACCAATCTCTCCACTCCTATATAAACCCATTTTCACTCCTTCATTTTCACACATCATACACACTAATTCTCCTCCTTGGCCTAACCACAAAACCCCTTCCATCTCCTCTATTTTCTTCTTCTACTCTTTTCTTTCTTCTTTTGTTCGAGGACGAGCAAACCTTCTAAGTTTGGTGTGGTAAAAGCTAAAGCTTTTTGTTTTTCCATAACCATTTATGGCACCTAAGGCCGGAAAAACCTCTAGAAAGAGGAAAGGGAAGGCAAAAGCTTCCGCCTCCGAGTCATGAGAGATGGAGAGATTCATCTCAAGGGTGCATCAAGACCACTTCTATGAAGTTGTGGCCAAGAAGAAGGTGATCCCCGAGGTCCCTTTCAAGCTCAAAAAGGGTGAATAGCCGGAGATCCGACACGAGATTCGAAGAAGAGGTTGGGAAATTCTCACCAACCCCATTCAACAAGTCAGAATCTTAATGGTTCAAGAATTCTATACAAACGCATGGATCACTAAGAACCATGATCAAAGTATGAATCCAAATCCAAAGAATTGGCTTACAATGGTCTGGGGGAAATGCTTAGATTTCAGTCCGGAAAATGTAAGGATGGCATTCAACTTGCCCATGATGCAAGGAGATGCACGCCCCTACACTAGAAGGGTCAACTTTGATCAAAGGTTGGACCAAGTCCTCATAGACATTTGTGAAGAGGGCACTCAATGGAAGAGAAATTTAAAAGGGAAGCCGGTTCAACTAAGAAGGCATGACCTCAAGCCCGTCGCTAGGGGGTGGTTGGAGTTCATCCAACGCTCAATCATTCCCACTAGCAACTTGGCTGAAGTTACTATAGGCTGGGCTATCATGATCCATAGCATCATGATTAGAGAGGAAGTAGAAGTTCATGAGGTTATATCCCTGGAACTCTACAAGGTGGCTGACAAGTCCTCCACTTTGGCAACGTTAGCCTTCCCTCATCTCATTTGTCACCTCTGCAATTCAGCTGGAATTGACATAGAGGGAGATATCCTCATTGATGAGGACAAGCCCATCACTAAGAAAAGGATGGAGCAAACAAGAGATCCCACTCATGGACAAGAGCAAGAGGAAATTCCTCATCATGAAATTCTTGAGATGCCTCAAGGGATGGATTTTCCTCCACAAAACTATTGGGAGCAAATCAACACCTCCCTAGGAGAATTAAGTTCCAATATGGGACAACTAAGGGTGGAGCACCAAGAGCATTCTATCCTCCTCCATGAAATTAGAGAAGACCAAAGAGTCATGAAGGAGGAACAACAAAGGCAAGGAAGAGACATTGAGGAGCTCAAGCACTCCATAAGATCTTCAAAAGGAAGAACAAGCTGCCATCACTAAGGTGGACCCATTCTTTAATTTTCTTGTTCTTTATTTTCTGTTTTTCGAATTTTTATGCTTTATGTTTATCTATGTTTGTATCTTTATTACATGATCACTAGTGTCTAAGTGTCTATGCCTTAAAGCTATGAATGTCTTATGAATCCATCACCTATCTTAAAAGAAAAATGTTTTTTGAAAAATAAAAAAAAGTACGTGAATTTTGAATTTTAAAATAGTTTAATCATTTTGATATGGTGGCAATACTTTTTGTTTTCTGAATGAATGCTTGAACAGTGCATATTTTTGAATTTGTTGTTCATGAATGTTAAAATTGTTGGCTCTTGAAAGAATGATGAAAAAGGAGAAATGTTATTAATGATTTGAAAAATCATAAAATTGATTCTTGAAGCAAGAAAAAGCAGTGAAAAGCTTGCAGAAAAAAAAATATATGCAAAAAAAAAAAGAAAAGAAAAAGAAAAAAAGCAAGCAGAAAAAGCCAATAGCCCTTTAAACCAAAAGGCAAGGGTAATAAAAAGGATCCAAGGCTTTGAGCATCAGTGGATAGGAGGGCCTACAGGAATAAAATCCTGGCCTAAGCGGCTAAACCAAGCTGTCCCTAACCATGTGCTTGTGGCGTGAAGGTGTCAAGTGAAAACTTGAGACTGAGCGGTTAAAGTCATGGTCCAAAGCAAAAAGAGTGTGCTTAAGAGCTCTGGACACCTCTAATTGGGGACTCTAGCAAAGCTGAGTCACAATCTGAAAAGGTTCACCCAGTTATGTGTCTGTGGCATTTATGTATCCGGTGGTAATACTGGAAAATAAAATGCTTAGGGTCACAGCCAAGACTCATAAAGTAACTGTGTTCAAGAATCAACATACTGAACTAGGAGAATCAATAACACTATCTGAATTCTGAGTTCCTATAGAAGCTAATCATTCTGAACTTCAAAGGATAAAGTGAGATGCCAAAACTGTTCAGAAGCAAAAAGCAAATAGCCCCGCTCATCTAATTAAGACTGATCTTCATAGATGTTTTCAGAATTTATTGTATATTCTCTTCCTTTTATCCTACTTTGTTTTCAGTTGCTTGGGGACAAGCAACAATTTAAGTTTGGTGTTGTGATGAGCGGATAATTTATACGCTTTTCGGCATTGTTTTTAGTATGTTTTTAGTATATTTTAGTTAGTTTTTATTATGTTTTTATTATTTTTTAAATAAAAATCACATTTCTGGACTTTACTATGAGTTTGTGTGTTTTTCTGTGATTTCAGGTATTTTCTGGCTGAAATTGAGGGACCTGAGCAAAAATCTGATTCAGAGGCTGAAAAAGGACTACAGATGCTGTTGGATTCTGACCTCTATGCACTCAAAGTGGATTTTCTGGAGCTACAGAAGCCCAATCGGCGCGCTCTCAATTGCGTTAAAAAGTAGACATCTTGGGCTTTCCAGAAATATATAATAGTTTATACTTTTTTTGAGATTTGATGGCCCAAACCGGCGTTCCAAGTCAGCACAAAATTCTGGTGTCAAAACACCAGAACTGGCATAAAAGCTGGAGTTAAACGCCTAAACTGGCACAAAAGCTGGCGTTTAACTCCAAGAAAAGTCTCTACACGTGAAAGCTTCAATGCTCAGTCCAAGTACACACCAAGTGGGCCCGGAAGAAGATTTCTGCATTAATTACTTATTTCTGTAAACCCTAGGCTACTAGTTCTCTATAAATAGGACCTTTTGCTATTGTATTTTCATCTTCGGATCATCTTGGTTCTTCTGGTTCCCTCTCTGGGGCCGAAGCCAATGATCACCATTATCACTTTTGTATTTTCAACGGTGGAGTTTCTACACACCATAGATTAAGGTGTTGAGCTCTGTTGTTCCTCATGAATTAATGCAAAGTACTATTGTTTTTCTATTTAACTCAAGCCTATTTCTTCTCTAAGATATTCACTCACACTTCAACCTGAGGAATGTGATGATCCGTGACACTCATCATCATTCTCACCTATGAACGTGTGCCTGACAACCACCTCCGTTCTACCTTCGATTGAGTGTGTATCTCTTAGCCTCCTGGTTCATGATGCATGGTTCCCTCGCCTGACAACCGAGCCTTCCATTCCATGAGATCAGAGTCTTCGTGGTATAGGCTAGAACTATTGGTGGCCATTCCTGAGATCCGAAAAGTCTAAACCTTGTCTGTGGTATTTCGAGTAGGATCTGGGAAGGGATGACTGTGACGAGCTTCAAACTCGCGAGTGTTGGGCATAGTGACAGACGTAAAAGGATCAATGGATCCTATTCCAACATGATCGAGAACCAACAACTGATTAGCTGTACGGTGACAGCGCATTTGGACCATTTTCATTGAGAGGACGGGAGGTAGCCATTGACAACGGTGAAACCCAACATAAGCTTGCCATGGAAGGGAGTATGAATGATTGGATGAAGACAATAGGAAAGCAGAAGTTCAGGAGGAACAAAGCATCTTCATACGCTTATCTGAAATTCTCACCAATGAATTACATAAGTATCTCTATCTTATTTTATGTTTTATTCATATTTTAATTATCTTAAACTCCATAACCATTTGAATCCGTCTGACTGAGATTTACAAGATCACTATAGCTTGCTTCAAGCCGACAATCTCCGTGGGATCAACCCTTACTCACGTAAGGTTTATTACTTGGATGACCCAGTACACTTGCTGGTTAGTTGTGCGGAGTTGTGACAAAGAGTTGAGATTACAATTGTGCGTACCAAGTTGTTGGCGCGATTGATGATCACAATTTCGTGCACCACGTATCAAGTAGCTTTGCCACCTCATCTGTTTAACTTGCATGACATATTCCACGTGTCACAACTTCGTAAGTACACGCCCGATGCAGCTCACGTGTTGGAGCCTGAGTCAGTTGAGTTGAGGGAAAACTTAACCTTCCAAGTGACGCCAGTGAGGATCGACGACACTAGTGTGAAGAAGCTGCGAGGAAAGGACGTTTCATTGGTTAAAGTTGCTTGGAAGCAAACAGGAGTTGAAGAGCACACTTGGGAATTAGAGTCTGAAAAGCGAAAGGATTATCCCGAGCTTTTGTCAGGTAATTCAAATTTTGAGGACAAAATTTCTTATTTTGTGGGGAGAATGTAAGAACCGCGATTAATCTAACATGTTAATTAAGTGGTTATATTGCCCAAATTAGATTCCAAAAAGTTAGAGAGAGAATTTCAGGATTTAAAGGTGATTTTTGGACTCAATGGGTTTTTCTGAGTCAGAAAATGTGCCTTCTACGAAAAACTATGAAAAACCGCGAACTGACAGTTCAACCGGTTCAAGTCTGCCCGATACCGCACGCGAAAAAGTGAAAATAGTCAAAAAAAACCTTAGAAAAATGTTAGAAATGGAAAATCGGGCGTTAATTTTTAAGGTTTGGCCCGAAGTTAGGCCAAATAGGCTAAAAACACTAACGGGTTGGACCGGGCCCAAGTTGGGCCCAAGCCCAACATATATAAGGGTTCATTAATGTACCCAATCACTCATAACATACTCAAACACACCCACACATTGCCGAAGAGAAGAAGAAGAAGAAGAGAAACCCCAAGAGCACTATTCATCCTCTTCTTCTCTAGCTAATATCTTGAGCTACGGTGCTCCGATTTGCGTGCCGTTAGCGGTTATGCGTTCCTTGTGACAAGCTCTACAAAACCCACCCAAGAAACTGGTAAGGAAAACTCGAATCCTTCTCAGTTCTTCTCCTCAAAATTTTGGGTATCTAGGGCTTGGGATTAAGTGAGTTTTTGTGATTCTTGGTATTTAGGTTCACTCTAATCCTTGCTTAGCTTTAGATTTTGACATCCAAATCTGTTGGGAAAGGTAAGAGGCTTTGAACTCTTGTGAACTTTTGATTTATGTTGAGCCCTAAGTTGATTTTGTGGTGATTTATATGTATATAGCTTGATTATTGTGAGTTTGGAGCTTGTTGGTGCTTGTTGGAGTTACATTGGTGGTTGGATTTTGGTTGAAAGCTCATTTGGTTCATATTGGAAATTGACCAAGGTATGGTTTCGATTTTCTCTATGTAGTATATAATATTCATGGACACTTAGGCTAGTGAACCATATGATAGGATTGGATTTGAATGGTTGATGAATTGTTGGATGTTATTGTATGATGATGTTTGATGAAATGATGATTTTTGAGTTGATATTAATGATTGATAGTGATGTGATGAGGGTGAATGATTTGTGGAGTGGAGGAGTGAATTGTGTTGATAAATGTGATATTGATGTTGATTGATTGGTAATGAAGTTGGAAAAATGCTAGTGAGGTTTGAGTATATGTAATATATTAATGTTGCAATTGAGGATGAGGTAAAGTGAAGAAATATGTGGTAATCTTGGTGTAATATGTCATAGGGTGTTGATTTTGATGAGAATTGGAGTTTGGAATGGTTTGGTTTGGTCTTGGTTGTGTTTTATAAAGGAATTGTGGAAATTGTGATTTTGGGTAAAAGTTAGTTTTTGGTGAACTTTGTCTGATCATACCTTTTGCCTCGGTTTTCAAAATTAGGTGAAATTTATTTAGAATTAAAGATCTTTGAAAACCCTTTAAATCAATATAAAGTTTGTGAAATTTGAAATTTTATAGAGGAAGTTATGATTATTCAAAGTTGGTGTTGAAAATCTGAAATTCTGCAAAGTTACAGAATTCTGTGTTTTCTGGTATGTGCGTACGCACAGCCTTGTGCGCACGCACACTCTGCAAAAATTATGACCTGTGTGCATGCACAAACCTGTGCGTCCACACATGCAAAGGCAGGCAACTTGTTTGCAGCGCTGGCACAGTTGGTGCGCGCACACACCAATGGGAAATTGCAACCTGTGCATACGCACAGACTTGTGCGCACGCACACGTTGGGGAGGCCAGTCTGTTAGTGACGCTGGCACAGGTTGTACGAGTGAGCAGATTTTGAAAGTTTTGGTACCTGTGCGTACACACTTTTAAAAATTTTCCTGGGCGTGCGCACGCACACCCCTGTGCGAACTCACACGCCCTGTTTCTCAAATTTTGCTTTGTTTTCAACTATTCTACCTCCCCAACAAGGTTGTAAGCTTTTATCACACCTTTTTAATACTTTCGGGCATATTTTTGGATACCTGAAAATGGGAAAGGATTTTAAGGGTCTTAGACGATATTATTTGAAAACATTTAGAAAACGGATGCCTAGGTTTATGGCGTACTGAAGGTGGTTTAATATTATGTGGTGAATGGTTGATGAATGAGATGAGGATTAAGGAACTGTTGAGTTCGGAACTGAAATATGAATGAACAGTGGATGAAAAGAGTCGAGGGATCTGAATGAAGTGATGGATCCATCTTGTATTAAAAATGTTTTTGAAAACCACTGCACTACTTTTCATTGAGATTATGAGACGCTATGCGTCTGACAGGGGCCGAGATTAGATCCCGCCTGTCGAGGTAGTGGCGGCGTAAGGGTGGTGATTCATCCCGCTTGTGCTTAGATATGAGGCTGGTGGCAATAGATCCTGCTCACATCCCTTCGGATCATCAGAGCGTACGGGCACAAAACCCTGGATAGTGATCCGAGCACTATATCTCGGGGGTGGGCAACATCTCTATGGAGATGTGTCGGGTTGGCAGTTAAACCGACAATGTGATATCACAGCCAGTAGAACAGGCATTCATCATGTGCATTTTTTATCTGTTTGTATGCTTTGCCGACTTGAGATTGTTTGCCTATTTGTATAACATGCCTAATTGCTACATGAATTAATTGCTTATTATGCTCCTACTTGTGTTTTACTTGCATTGTATATAATTGTGCTTTCTACTGGGATTGAGGAGGTTCGGAAGGCGGAGGCGATGGGATCGCATGAATGGTAGGCTGGTGAAGGCTGTAGGACAGCGGTGTTGTTTTAGATTAGAAACTCCCCTAAGATGTAGTACCTGGTTGATTTATGTTAAGGTTTTATATAATTATGCTTATTTGGTTTAAAATGCTTTAAGCTTAAATTCTTGTGATGGATATGGAGTCTAGGATTGTCATGCACCACTTTTTCGTAGTATATTTTGTACTTAATTGAGTGGATTTTATCCACTAAACTCACACTTATTCATATAATTCGCATGTTTTACATTTTCCTTCCTAATTATGTGCTATGATTGAAAACTTGCTTCCTACGCCTTTAAATTGTGTATTTTTAATGTCCTTTTATACCATTCGATGTCGTATCTGTGTGTTAAGTGTTCTCAGGCTTTATAGGACAGGAATGGCTTAGAGGATGGAAAGGAAGCTTGCAAAAAATGGAAGGAACACAAGAAACTAAGGAGCTGACCAGCGAGGAACTGCGCGAAAAGCAAATTTGCTTGGCGACACGTGTGAAAGAGACGGAAGATTGATGGTTTAGAAGTTATAGTAAACTCTCGTTGCAAGTATAGTTACTAAACCAAGCAATCAACATTTCTCACAAACGTTTTGGTTGTCACAAGTAACAAACCCCTAAATAAATTGATAACCGAGTATTTAAACCTCGGGTCGCCTTCTCAAGGAACTGCAGGGAAGTATGTTCTTATTATTGGTTATGAAGATTGTAAATTGGGGTTGTGAAGATGAGGAACAAGTAATTTAAATTGCAATTAAAATAAGTAAAAGACTGTAAAATAAATAAATAACTGTAAAAACACACTTTTGGCAAGGTATGAGAAATCGGAAGTCCTATCCTAGTTACCCTTATCAATGATGATGAAAATTGAATCTTAATTCCACTCAGTTAACCTTTGCTAGAGCAAGGGAAGGTCAAGTGACTAATTAGTTTGATCTTCAAATCCTAGTTAATCCCTAAGGAAAGATTGGGATTATTGAAGTTCAATTCAATTATCAAAGATAACGATTACCGATCACGTTGAGTTTGATAACTCCTGAGTTATTGATTCCTTAACCAAGACCAAAAGGGAGAATTCTAAATTAATTTAAAAGCATTCATGTAAATAAAGCAAAGAAAAATTAAATCTGAAAATACCTCAAATTGCATTAATAAAAGAAATCAAATCTAACATGAATATTCATAAATAAAAGGAACATTGAACCTGTGATTGAAGTTGTAAGTTGAAATAATAAAGTTGAAATCCTAATTCTAATCCTAATCCTAAGAAAGAGGAGAGAACCTCTCTCTCTAAAAACTACATCTAATCCTAAAATTGTGAATATGAAAGCTTGTTCATGTATGGATGCATTCCCCCACTTTATAGCCTCTAATCTGTGTTTTCTGGGCCGCAAACTGGGTCGAAAACAGCCCAGAAATTGCTTGAAAAGAAATCTGCCACGCTGGTTTTTCGCCACTACGATGCGTCCGCATGGCGCACGCGTTTGCATCGCCTAGAGTCAGGGAAACTATGGCATCTTATATATCAAATCGAAGCCCCGGACGTTAGCTTTCCAATGCAACTAGAACCGCATCGTTTGGACCTCTATAGCTAAAGTTATAGCCGTTTGAGTGCGAAGAGGTTAGGCTGGACAGCTTAGCAATTTCTCCAACTTCTTGTATTCCTTCCACTTTTGAATGCTTCCTTTCCATCCTCTGAGCCATTCCTGCCCTGTAATCTCTGAAATCACTTAACACACATATCAAGGCATCTAATGGTAATAAGAGAGGATTTAAACATAGGGAACTTAAGGCCAAAGAAGCATGTTTTCAATCATAGCACAAAATCAGGAAGGAGAATGTAAAACCATGCAAATAGTATGAATAAGTGGGCAAAGAGTTGGTAAAATCCACTCAATTAAGCACAAGACAAACCATAAAATAGTGGTTTATCAAACTCCCCACACTTAAACATTAGCATGACCTCATGCTAAGCTCAAGAGAAGCTATAAAGATGAAGAGGAATGGTAGAATGTATGAAATGCAACCTATCTGTATGAATGCAACTATATGCAGAATGTTTCTACCTACTTGGTTTAAAAGTAAATAAATTCTCCAAGAATAAATATGAGCTGGATTTCACTAATTCAAATCATAAAAATGAAGTACAAATAGACTTGCAAGAAGAAAATAGCTCATGAAAGCAGGGAACAAGGAATTGAGCATCGAACCCTCACTGGTAGTGTATACACTCTAATCACTCATGTGTTTTAGGTTCGATTCTATCAATTCTCTACTAACCTTGCTTTCTAAAGCTTGCTCTTCATCTAACAATCAACATAAATTTAATGCACAGATACACATATCAAGAGGTCTTTTAAGGGTCGTAATGGGGTTAGGGTCAAGGTAGGATTGTATTTGGCCAAGTGAACTAAAATCTGAATCCTTAATTAACTTAAACTTTCCACCTAACTTAAACAATCCATGTAATCATAATACAACATCTAACTATCCATTAACCATGTTTTCCACATATTCATGCATTCTAATTTTAAGTATAGTACATATGCGTTGCTTTCACCACTTACTTTGGGGCATTTTGTCCCCTTTTACTTATTTGCTCTTTTTCTCTTCTTTTTCTCTTTTTCTTCTTTTTTTTTTCTTCTCTTTTTTTTTATATTATAATTAAAATTTTTTTATTTTTTTCAATGCATATGATTAAATTATTGAATGCATGAACATGTCCTAAACATTTCTTTCACATTTTCAGAAAATTCTAACATACTCAATTCTCAAACCAAATATTTTCAATCCCAATTGCTCCACACTTAATTCATGAGCACTCTTACTAGTCTAAGCTAACCAAGGATTCAAATTAAGGACATTATTATTTTTTGCTTAGAGTTAATGATGTGCTAAAGTAAAGAACAAAGGGGTATAATAGGTTCAACATTGGTTTGCAAAGGATAATGAAAGGGTAAGGCCATATGGGTATGTAAGCTTAGTGAAACAAAGGCCTCAATCATATAAGTGCATGCATACATCAAATAATGGAAATATAGAATTAAGCAAGACAAAGATCACAATTTTAGAGAGAACAACACACACCAAAAATAAAATTTTGGTTGATAAAATGCAACCAATTCAAATAGGCTCAAAATCTCACAGGTTTTATGTGTTCGAGCTCTAAACCATGTTCCAGTATAATATTTCTTCAAACAAGTGTAACATTAAATTTTATTCAAATTAGTGAAATGCTCTAAAAGGTTTCTTGAAAAAGAAAATATTACTTCAACCAAGTGATAAAATATGCAAAAAATCAAATAATCATGCAATCAAACATGCAAATGTAAAAATGTACTAAATAAAATATTGGTGTTGAGAAAAAAATAACTATCCCATGGAGATCGGTATCGACCTCCCCACACTTAAAGATTGCACCGTCCTCGGTGCATGCTGAGATGTGCAGGTGGACGGGTTGTTCCAATTGATGCTTTTCTTCAAGGATTGTGTAGATGGACTTGTTTGTCTCCCCTTTTAGAAGTTTCTCCCTTTTCCGTCTTCGGTGGCCAGCCTGAAAGAAGAGAAAAAGAAGAAAAGTAACCCAAAAGATAGAAAATAAATAAAATATGGGTATTAATGCCAGATGATAAGGGTCTCATTTACATGGAAGCTTCAACATGTTCGTGAGAAAACAATAGAAGCACATGGCATATCAGTGGTGCAGAAATTGCAACAAAGGGGAGGAGTGTGGGTAATGAAAATATCAATATAAGTTCATGTAAATGCAAATGAAGTGCAAGTATCATAAAAGATTGGCATTGGTAGATAATTAATATCATCCCACAGTGTAAAACAAGTTACTAAGCACCAAAGTAAATTCAAGAAAAAATGCAACAGTTAAATAAGAAAATTTTTTTAACACCAGCGAAAAAAAAATAATAAATTTAGAAAAGAAAAAAAATAAAAATATGCACAAAATTAAAATACAATGAATGAAATTATGCAAATAAATTAAATAAAATAAAATAAAAGTGAAAGAAGATGAGAAGTTAAAAAGATGAAGAAAAAGAAAGTAAGAAAGGAGAAGAAAAATTAGGATTGGGGAAGAAAAGATAAGATATTTGGCTGATCTGGATAAGCTGTGCGGTGCAAGCGACGCAGACGCATGGGTGACGCGTTCGCGCGAATTGCGCTTATTCGGATTGACGCGGTCGCGTCGGTCACGCGGTCGCGTGACATGTTTTATGCTACTGGCGCGAGGGCAGCCTCGCGCTCGCACAAGTCTCTGTTTGAAATCTAATTTTGCCAAAATATGGGTGACGCGATCGCGTGGGTCATGCGATCGCGTGAGTGGCCATCATGGGGATATGACGCGGACGCGTGAGCCATGCGTCCGCGTGGTAAGGCTTGTGCGATCAGCACCAGTCCAGCACCACACTCGCACAACTTTCGGTCGTGCACCCTTTCTTACGTCGATTTCCAGGTCACGTGGCCATGTGAGTGACGCGGACGCGTGGGATGATTTGTGCTAAAGGCACGCCTCCAGCCACGCTACCGCATGACTCTCTGTTCGATTTCTCTTCTTCACAACGCACATGTGACGCGGACGCGTCAGCGATGCTGCCGCGTCGCGTGCGTGCTTTTTTTTTATGCATGAAAAATGCAGAATGCAATGCTAATATGAATGTTATGCAAAACTCCAGGTTCAATACAATAAAATAAAATAAAACTCGAAAACAAATAAAACTAAATAAAAATTGAAAGAGGAACAATCATACCATGGTGGGTTGTCTCCCACCTAGCACTTTTAGTTAAAGTCCTTAAGTTGGACATTTGATGAGCTTCCTGTTATGGTGGCTTGTGCTTGAACTCATCCAGGAATCTCCACCAATGTTTGTAATTCCAATGGCCTCCGGGATCCCAAACTAGACGCAGAAAGCCTTCAAGTAAGTTAAAGCAAGTGACAAGGCCCCAAGAGTGTTGATTTCTATATTGAATTCCGGGGTCCCAGACCTTGCCCTTGCACCCATCTTCTTGTTGATCATCATTTTTCCACTTGGGTGGTGAACAGTCGGAATTCTCACTGAGACACCCAAACAGCTTCCTAGACCCATTCAGTTGAGCTTTATACCAACTTTTGCGTTTAAATTTAAAGCTTCCAACCATAATGAACCTTGCAGGACAATTCTTACCACTGGCCATCTTCCTCTTACTCTTAATGCCACAAAGAGCTCTAAGTTGACCATCCGTCTCCAGTAGCCCATATTCAAGTGGGGTTAGAAAGCTAAGGGATATGAATTTTACCCACTTGAATGTTGTGAAGGATGATGGCAACTTAGGGGGAGGGGTCTCCAATAACTTTGGCAAGGTGATTTCAAGCTCCACTCCCTTGTGCTCTTTAACAATTTCCACCTCTTTGCAAGCTTCTTCAATTTCAACCTCTTCCTCTTGGTAGCTTTCTTCCAATTCAATCTCTTCTTCATTGCTTACCGAGGGCATGGGAGGCTGTGCTTCTTCTTCTTTAATCTCCATCTCTTGATCGACCTCTTCCAAGTCCTTAATCATGATATGCCTTGGAGGTTGTACACCCTCCTCAGCATCAATTTCAATCGCCTTGGAAGGAGGTTCTATAACCTGACTTTCCCATGGAGGTTCAGCATCTCCTAAGTCTGCAACCACTTCTTCCTTTTCAATAATTACAGCTTCCTCCACTTGTTTCAGTACAAAGTCATGCTCCGTACTATCCACTGGAGTTTCTAATATCTCCTTCATGCTACGTTCTTCATTAGATTGCCCACATGAATCCATGGTGGTTCCTTGAATGTCTGAACATCGGGAAGGTAGTATATTTATTGCTTGATTTAATTGGTGAAGTGTGGCATGAAGTTTTGCACATGTTTCCGTGAGACAATTCGTTGATTCTTGTTTCGCTCGGGTATCATAGTTAGGACCATAAAGCTCTTGGATTGATGTATATGGATATGGTGGATATGGAGGTGGTGATTCTTGGGAGTAATTGGGTTGGAATTGGGGTGGTTCTATGTATGGTTCATATGGCTCATAAGGTGGTTGGTATGGTGGATAAGGGCTAGGGTCATATGGAGGTAAATGGTGTAAAGGGGCTTGTGAGTTTGGTGGTTCAAAGGTATATTGGGAAAGTGGTTCATAAGCACAGGGTGGGGCTTGTTGGTAATTACAAGGGGGTCCACCATATCTATCAGCTTGGTATGCATTGTAGAGTGGTCCTTGCCCATGATATCTTGGAGGGTGTTGTTGCCTAAAGGGTTGATCAGATCCTCTTGGCTCCATCCATCTTTGATTGCTTAGACCTTGATGCATATTCCTGTTATAGTTTCCACTCCTTTCAATAGATTTAGAACCAAACTCAAAGCGAGAGGGTGAGCATTCATGGTAGTAAATAAAAATTAAAAACAAAAAATAAAAACAAATTTTAAATTAAAAGGTTATTTAAATTTTGAATTTGAAAATTAAATTTTTGAAATTTGAAATTTGAAGTTTTGAAATTTGAATTTTGAAATTTGAATTTTAAATTTTTGAAATTTGAATTTTGAATTTTGAGATTTGAAATTTGAAAAATTTTTAAAATTGAATTTTGAAAATTTTTAAATTTGAATTTTGAAATTTGATTTTTTTTATTTTGAATTTTTTAATTTAATAAGGAATGAGAAAAACAATAAAATGACAACAAACTTAAAAATTTTTAGATCAAAACGAAGAAAACAACTAAGAACAACTTGAAGGTCAAGATGAACACGAAGAACAACTTGAAGATCAAGATGAACACTAAGAAAAAAAATTTTTGAAAAATTTTTAATAATTAAATAAAAACCAATAACCTCTTAATTTATGAAAAAAAAATAAAAACAAATAAACAAGCAAAAAGCAAATATTTACAATAACCAATAATAAGGCACACGTTTACAATTCCCCGGCAACGGCGCCATTTTGAAAGAGACGGAAGATTGATGGTTTAGAAGTTATAGTTACTAAACCAAGCAATCAACATTTCTCACAAACGTTTTGGTTGTCACAAGTAACAAACCCCTAAATAAATTGATAACCGAGTATTTAAACCTCGGGTCGTCTTCTCAAGAAACTGCAGGGAAGTATGTTCTTATTATTGGTTATGAAGATTGTAAATTGGGGTTGTGAAGATGAGGAACAAGTAATTTAAATTGCAATTAAAATAAGTAAAAGACTGTAAAATAAATAAATAACTGTAAAAACACACTTTTGGCAAGGTATGAGAAATCGGAAGTCCTATCCTAGTTACCCTTATCAATGATGATGAAAATTGAATCTTAATTCCACTCAGTTAACCTTTGCTAGAGCAAGGGAAGGTCAAGTGACTAATTAGTTTGATCTTCAAATCCTAGTGAATCCCTAAGGAAAGATTGGGATTATTGAAGTTCAATTCAATTAGCAAAGATAACGATTACCGATCACGTTGAGTTTGATAACTCCTGAGTTACTGATTCCTTAACCAAGACCAAAAGGGATTCTAAATTAATTTAAAAGCATTCATGTAAATAAAGCTAAGCAAAATTAAATCTGAAAATACCTCGAATTGCATTAATAAAATAAATCAAATCTAACATGAATATTCACAAATAAAAGGAACATTGAACCTGTGATTGAAGTTGTAAGTTGAAATAATAAAGTTGAACTCCTAATTCTAATCCTAATCCTAAGAGAGAGGAGAGAACCTCTCTCTCTAAAAACCACATCTAATCCTAAAATTGTGAATATGAAAGCTTGTTCATGTATGGATGCATTTCCCTACTTTATAGCCTCTAATCTGTGTTTTCAAGGCCGCAAACTGGGTCAAAAACAGCCCAGAAATCGCTGGAAAAGAAATCTGCTACGCTGGTTTTTCGCCACTGCGATGCGTCCGCGTGGCGCACGCATTTGCCTCACCTAGCTTCAAGGAAACTATGGCATCTTATATATCAAATCAAAGCCCCGGACGTTAGCTTTCCAACGAAACTGGAACCGCGTCATTTGGACCTCTGTAGCTAAAGTTATAGTCGTTTGAGTGCGAAGAGGTCAGGCTGGACAGCTTAGCAATTTTTCTCCAACTTCTTGTATTCCTTCCAATTTTGCATGCTTCCTTTCCATCCTCTGAGCCATTCTTGTCCTGTAATCTCTGAAATCATTTAACACACATATCAAGGCATCTAATGGTAATAAGAGAGGATTTAAACATAGGGAACTTAAGGCCAAAGAAGCATGTTTTCAATCATAGCACAAAATCAGGAAGGAGAATGTAAAACCATGCAAATAGTATGAATAAGTGGGCAAAGAGTTGATAAAATCCACTCAATTAAGCACAAGATAAACCATAAAATAGTGGTTTATCAGCGTGCGCATACCTGACGCGTACGCGTGACATGCGCCACGTGCAGAAATTGCAGAAAACGCTAGGGGCGATTTTGGGCTGGTTTTGGACCCAGTTTTCGGCCCAGAAAATACATATTAGAGGCTGCAGAGTGGGGGAATCATGGATTCATTCACACAATTTTCATTCACATAATTTTAGGTTTTAGATGTAGTTTCTAGAGAGAGAGCCTCTCTCTCCTCTCTCTAGGTTTTAGGATTCTTAGGTTTAACTATTTTCAATTTTAGATTTCTACTTTACTTCTCTTCCACTCTTATTTATTTTAGCACTTTAGTTTATTTATTTCCTTTGTTGATTACTCTATGTTGCCAATTTAGTTTATGAATTCTCATGTTATATTTGATTTTCCATTTAATGCAATTTGAGGTATTTCATATTTATTGCTTCTTCTATTATTTGTTAGTCATTGATGTTTTCAATTGGTAGTTTGGATCTAATATTCCTTGCTAGTTTTCTATGTTTTTATGTGATGCCTTCCAAGTGTTTGATAAAATGCTTGGTTGGATTTTAGTGTAGATTTCTTTCCTTTTGGCTTTGGTTGAGTAATTGGAAACTCTTGAGTTATCAAACTCCCGTGTTGACTGATAATTGAAATTTGCTAGTTGATTTGGATCCCTCTAAAGCTAGTCTTTCCTTAGGAGTTGACTAGGACTTGAGGAATCAAATTGATTCATCCACTTGACTTTCCTTCATAGTTAGAGGATAACTAAGTGGGAGCAATGTACAATTGATGTCACAATTGATAAGGATAGCTAGGATAGGACTTCTAATTCTCATACCTTGCCAAGAGCTTTCTTAGCTATTAGTTTACTTTCTTGTCATTTACTTTCCTTGTTCCTTATTTCAAAAACCCAAAAAGATACAATCTCGTAACCAATTATAAGTAACACACCTCCCTGCAATTTTTTTTATGCAAAATGCAGGTGATTATGCAGAATTTTATAAATGAACACTGATAAAAATAAATTAAATAAAACTAATAATAAAAAGTGACAATCATACCATGGTGGGTTGTCTCCCACCTAGCACTTTTAGTTAAAGTCCTTAAGTGGGATATTTGGTGAACTCCTTGTCATGGTGGCTTGTACTTGAACTCATCTTGAAACTGCCACCAATGCTTGGACTTCCAATAAGCTTTATCAATTCCAAGTAAATTCCCCAAGCTTTGATGGAGTTCTTCACAAGCTTTGAGCTTCCAAAATTGATCCTCTTGTATGCCCGGATCCCAAATCTCGTTTCTACACCCGTCTTGAAGTGGATCACCATTGTTCCAACCGGGTGACAGACAGTCTGAATTCTCTATGCAATACCAAACTTTTCTCTTAGATCCAACCAAATGTTTACTAGTCCCACCTTTGCATCTAGCTCTTGAAGTATCGACCTTGATGAGCCTTGATTTGCAACTCCAACCACTAAATATCCTTCTCTTACGCTTAATGCCACAAAGTCTCCTAAGTTGACCATTTGTTTCATGAATACCATATTCAAGTGGAACGGTAAGGCGAATAGATACAAGCCATACCCACTCAAATGAAGGCGTAGATGGAAACCTAGGTGGAGAAGTCTCCAATGTTCTTGATAGAGTGTACTCAACTTCCATCCAACCCTTGCGAAGGACTTCTATTTCCACATCATTCTCAGACTCAATCAGAGAAGAGTCTTCATATTCAAGGAGTTCATTTGCGGATGTAGATTCATCACTAGGAGGACTTGATTCATGATCCTCATCACCAAGGGAACTTGGTTCTTGATATATCCCATCCAAGTCTTCATAAGGTATATGTCATGGAGGTTGTACACTAGCCTCTTTGACATCAATTTCAAGCTTCTTGGAGGAATACTCTACAACTCTAGATTTCCATGGACGTTCGGCGTCTCCTAAGTCTTCAACCGCTTCTTCCTCTTCAACTATTACGACTTCCTCCACTTTTTCCAATACAAAATCACGTTCCTCATTGTCCACTGGAGTTTCTAGTGTCTCCTTCATGCTAGGATCTTCTATTGATTCTCCACATGTAGCCTTGGGAGTACTTTGAGTGTCCAAATGTTAGGAAGCTAATCGATTTACTACCTCGGTTAAAGCAGCCGTGAATTCTAGTACTTCCCTTTTCATCTCTCTTTGCCCTTGAAGAAGAACACCAAGAGTGTCATGCATTGAAGATTGAGGTGGATATGAGGTCTCATTACTTGGGAGGAAAGGTTCATGATAAGAGGGTGGTTCATCATAATAAGGATATGGTGGTTCATCACTCTCCATCTTTTCCACTTGTTGCACAACACACTTCAGTTCCTTGATCTCAAGTTGAGATTCTTTACCCATAAGAGCTTCGTGTGCTCTTCGGCATACCACTCACTCCAATTGATGAATGGTTGCTTGAAATCGATCCATTGTTTTCTTGAGACGATCCTTTGATTCTTGTCCCACTCGGATCGCATGATTAGGATCATATGGCTCTTGGGTTGACGGATATGGACACGGTGTATATAGAGGTGGTGGTTCTTGGGAGTAATTGGGTTGGAATTAGGATGGTTTTATGTATGGTTCATATGGCTCATAAGGTGGTTGGTATGGTGGATAAGGGTTAGAATCATATGAGGGTGTTTGGTAGTAGGGGACTTGTGAGTATGGTGGTTCAAAGCTATGGTGAGGAGAGGGTTCATAGGCATATGGGTGGTGGTTGTTGACAAGTACAAGAAGGACTACCACATCCATTAGATTGATATGGTGGAGCTAGTTGGTAACTATAAGGAGATCCACCATATCCATTGTCTTGACGCGCACCTCGGAATGGTTCTTATAGTACGTTGGTGGAGGTTGGTTGTCACGAAAAGGTCCACCATAACCATGGTCTTGGGATGCATCGTAGAATGGTTGTTGCTCATGGCACATTGGAGGAGGATGTTGCCAAAAGGGTTAATCAAATCCTTGTGGCTCCTCCCATCTCTGATTGTCCCAACCTTGATGCATGTTCTTATTATAGCTTCTATTCCCTACAACATAATTTGAACCAAAATCATAGCCAAAGGGGTGAGAATTCATAGTAACAAAAGAAAGTAAAAACAAAAACTAATAAGAAAGTAATGAGAATAAACTCCTAAAACTAGAAACAACTAACAAAGAAACAAAAAATCAAAATTATTCACAATATTCACAATAACCAATAATATGGCACACGTTTGTAATTCCCCGGCAACGGCGCCATTTTGATGAATGAATTTTTGCTAGTAAAGAATTCACAATAAATTCCCATTGCAAGTATAGTTTCTAAACCAACAAACAATCCTTTCATACAAAAATTTGGTTGTCACAAGTAACAAACCCAATAAAATTAAACCGAAATATTTAAACCTCGGGTCGTCTCTCAAGGAATTGTAGGGAGGTGTATTACTTATAATTGGTTATGAGATTGTATCTTTTGGGGTTTTTGAAATAAGGAACAAGGAAAGTAAATGACAAGAAAGTAAACTAATAGCTAAGAAAGCTCTTGGCAAGGTATGAGAATTAGAAGTCCTATCCTAGCTATCCTTATCAATTGTGACATCAATTGTCCATTGCTTCCACTTAGTTATCCTCTAACTATGAAGGAAAGTCAAGTGGATGAATCAATTTGATTCCTCAAGTCCTAGTCAACTCCTAAGGAAAGACTAGCTTTAGAGGGATCCAAATCAACTAGCAAATTTCAATTATCAGTCAACATGGGAGTTTGATAACTCAAGAGTCTCCAATTACTCAACCAAAGCCAAAAGGAAAGAAATCTACACTAAAATCCAACCAAGTATTTTATCAAACACTTGGAAGGTATCACATAAAAACATAGAAAACTAGCAAGGAATATTAGATCCAAACTACCAATTGCAAACATCAATGACTAACAAATAATAGAAGAAGCAATAAATATGAAATACCTCAAATTGTATTAAATGGAAAATCAAATCTAACATAAGAGTTCATAAACTAAATTGGCAACATATAGTAATCAACAAAGGAAATAAATAAACTAAAGTGCTAAAATAAATAAGAGTAGAAGAGAAGTAAAGTAGAAATCTAAAATTGAAAATAGTTAAACATAAGAATCCTAAAACCTAGAGAGAGGAGAGAGCCTCTCTCTCTCTCTAGAAACTACATCTAAAACCTAAAATTATGTGAATGAAAGTTGTGTGAATGAATCCATGATTCCCCCACTCTGCAGCCTCTAATCTGTGTTTTCTGGGCCAAAAACTGGGTCCAAAACCAGCCCAAAATCGCCCCTAGCGTTTTTTGCAATTTCTGCACGTGGCGCATGTCACGCGTACGCGTTGATGGTCTTCTTCGCGTGTCACGCGTACGCGTCAGGTACGCGCGCGTCGTTTCTCGCTGGTCAGCTCCTTCGTTTCTTGTGTTCTTTCCATTTTTTGCAAGCTTCCTTTCCATCCTCTAAGCCATTCCTGCCCTATAAAGCCTGAAAACACTTAGCACACAGATCACGACATCGAATGGTATAAAAAGACATTAAAAACAGACAATTTAAAGGCGTAGGAAACAAGTTTTCAATCATAGCACAGAATTAGGAAAGAAAATGTAAAACATGCGAATTATATGAATAAGTGTGAGTTTAATGGATAAAATTCACTCAATTAAGTACAAAATATACCACAAAATAGTGGTGCATTAGAATGCCTTTGGTGTCCCGGGGTCTTATATCCTACATCACTGGGCACTGTTACCATACTGAGAACCTCCGGTTCTCATACCATATTTCTGTTGTTGTTTTCAGATGCAGGTCGCAACCCACCATGGTGAGTTATTTTATTGGTGACAGGAGCGGAGGATCTGGATATCTCTTGGAGTCTTTTTGATTTATTATATATATGTCTCTCACTTTTGTATTTTGTTTGGCCCAGAGGCTTGTATTTGAGAAAACAAAACTTGTATAAGCTGTTTTACTATCTGGTCTCATGTATTGTCTATATATGGCTAGCCGGCTTAAACTCCGCGAGCCGTGGCTAGATTCTTATGATATTATACTACTATATTTTGTTATATTACATCTGTTTCTGTGCTTTAAGTTAGTAGCTTTGCTAGTATGTCTTGCGCTTTTTAGATCCTGTTTTTGAGCTATATTCTTCTTCGGGCTTCTAGATATTATTAATTTCTTCTATATAATGATATGTATAAGTTTAGAACTGTCGTAACCTTTGATTAACCTTTGCTTTACGACGCGTGGTAAGGCTTAGGCTAATTAAGGTGTTACAGCTTTGCTTGGTGTTTTGAGTTGCGTAGGAATCGGCCAATGTATGATTTTGGTTTCCTCTTTGTAATATATAATGTTTCTGGACACTTAGGCTAGTGGACCATAAGATAGGTTTGAAATTAATTGTTGATAATTGTGATGTATGAGGATTTTGAGGATTGTGATGATGTTGGTGAATGACGATGTTGAATGGTGATAATTGTGATAATAATGATTGTGATGCTATGGGAGTGATGTGATGGTATTGTGAGTGATAAATGGTGTATATGAAGAATTAGATTGTATAAATTATTGGTAGGAGAATATTGAATTGGAATTATAGATTTGTGTTGAATTATGGAGGAAAGGTTGAGTGAATTAAGTGTAGAAGTGATAAAAGTACAATGGAATGGTAAAGTGTAGTGTGTACCGTATTTTGTGATGGATTGGGTATGTTTTGGTTTGGTTTTGTTGTGAATTTTGGAAGTTTTGAGAACCTAGCAAATTTTTTGTAAAAACCAGTTTTTGGTGAAGTTTGACGGATCATAACTTGATCCTTAGTTTTCAAAATTGATTGAAAATTATCTTAAATTAAAGTTCATCTAAAGATCTTTAAATTGATATAAAGTTTGATGAAAATAGATTTTTGTAGAGAACGTTATGAACGTTTAAATTTGGTGTTTAAAACTGATTTTTGCTACTTTATAAAATTCTGCAAGTCTGGAGGGGTATGCGTACGAGAACCTCTCCATACGTGAGCGTGCCATTCTATTTGGCACCTATGCGTACGTGAACACTTGTATGCATATGCGAGATGGGAAAAATTTTAAGTATGCGTACGCATATATGAGGCATGCGTACGCATAGACCCTGTTTTGCTGAAAAATGATTTTTCTTCATTTTTAAGGGTTCTCTAACTTTCCAAACTTCCTTCAAATGCCGTTTAAGAATACGATCTAGTGCTTGGGTCCTAATATTATTAAATATGATTTAGAGATTTAAATAGATGAATTTCTATATGAGTTTAGAAGACGGAGACTTATATTTCTGAAGTTGTGGTTGAGCGGGCGGAGTATTATATTGGTGATGATTCAGAGAACTTAAGAGGTGGCGATAGTTGATAGTAATTTGAGAAATTGGAAACCGGTGATGGTTATGAGGAGTTGGGAACTTGAGAATGAGTTGCGATTGATCTGAGATTGATGAACTTGAGGATTACTGATATTGGTTAATGAGCTGTGCTGTGTTACTGAATTGTTATGTTTGGCAAGTCACTATGTACCTCGGGCAAGGGCTGTGGCAGTCTCCCGCTTGTCAAGGTAGCGGTGCCGGCGTAGGGGCTGAGGCAGTCTCCCTCCTACGTTGAGATGTGAGAGCTGGGGTTGTATCCCGCTCGCATAACCTTTCCTGCTGCATGAGTGTGCAGAGCCTATATCTCTGGCATACATAGCCTATATCTCTGGCGTGGCAGACTCCCTGCTGCATGAGTGTGCAGAGCCTATATCTCTGGCGTGGCAGATTCTCTGCTACATGAGTGTGCAGAGCCTATATCTCTGGCGTGGCAAGAAAGGCTACATCCGGGAGGATGTGTCGGGTTGGCATTTATAGACCGAAATGTGATATCCCGAGCTAATAGGATAGGCATTCATCATATGCATCTTCTATATGCTTGTTTGCCTTGCTTAACTTCAGTTATACCTAAATGAATCACATGTCTACTTGTTATTTGTTTACTTGCTGTATATGTATATTACTTGTGCTTTACTTGTTTGTATTACTTGTGTTTTCTGCTGGAATCGAGGAGGCTCGGTAGGCGGTGGCGATGGATCGCACGGAGGTTAGGTTGGCGAAGGATGTGGGATATAGCGGTGTGTTTAGTATTAGTTAGAAATCCCCTAAGTTTAGATAACCCTGTTTATGGTTATGGTTTATTTATTTATTTTGTTAAGCTTGAATATTTGTGGTGTGAAGTTCTAGGATTGCCTCTGGCGGCCCGGAACCTTATATCTTATATACTGGTAACTGTTACCATATTGAGAACCTCCGGTAATCATACCATATGTTGTTGTTCTTTTTCAGATGCAGGTCGTAACCCACCTCAGTGAGTTGCGAGATAGTGACAGAGCGGAGTATGGTTCCATCTTTGTTTTATTCTGCTTTATTTTGATATAGTCACTCTCTCATCCTTTGTATTTATATAACCTTGTTGCCTTAGAGGCTTTATTTTTAAAAACTTTGAGAGATAGGTTGCTGTTGTTTTAAAACTTCAAAACACTGTTGTATTCAGTTTGACTAGCTGGCCTAAATTCCGTAAGCTGTGACTAGTCCTCTTTTTGTATGTCATACCTATATATATCTTGTTAATTTATTTATTACCTTGTGTATCCTGGAGCTATCTATAGGGTTTTATATGTATTATGTCTTCTTCTGTTCGTACCTATGCATTTAGTTACCATGTGTGAACGCTTCGCCTTTCCTAATTATGCTTTATGCGACTTTGAGCTTTACTCCTTCATCGGCCTTCTAGTTATATAAATTCTTGAATATATACTATATTATAAGCTTTAAAACTATCGTGGCACTATGTTATCCTTAGCTTTATGGCTAGAGGTAAGGCTTAGGCTAACGGGGTCTTACACTTAACAGCACTCACAAGTGAATCTTGGTTATTCACAAATGAACCAAAATTAGTTCAGAAATGAACAAAAACTAACTAAACAACCACATATTAACAAGTTCAGCAAATTCAAGCGAAACGAAGCCAAGTGAACTTAAATTAAACAGGAAATGAACCGAAATTTCTTGAGGAATAAAAAGTTTGGTCAATACTTAACAATAGCCACAAGTGAACTTCAGTTGATTCACAAATGAATAGAAATTAGTTCAGATTTTAACAAAAACTAACTAAACAACCACACATGAACAAGTTCAACAAATTCAAGCAAAACAAGAAAAATAAGAAAAAATTGAATCAGAGAAACTCAATCTACTAAATGAACAACCTCGATCCACTAAACCCTAACCAAACTAGTAGAAATGCGAGAATGTGAAAGAAAAACTGAACATAATGAACAAGTAGTTTTTGTGAGTACCTTGAGGAATCTTTGTTACTATTTTTCTGTGTTTTTTATTGATGATCTCAAATGTACCACTGAATTTCGCAGTAGTTTTTGCAGAGAATTTGAAATATTTTTTAGAGGTTTTGAGAGAGATTTCAAATTTCTTTGTTGCAGTTTTGAGTAGGAGATATGAATGGTGTTTCATATTAGAGCTCAAAAAGATAGGTAACGTTTTTTAGGGTTTCGGGTGCATATACATATTCTTTTAATGAGAATGGTTTTTGTTGGTGTTAGGCCTACTTGGTTGGACTTAGATGGCAATAAGGCTTGGATGTGTCACAAATCCAAATATTTATTTTATTTATTTATAAAAAAATATCTAATTCAATCCTGGAACTAATAATTCATTAAAAGGTCTAACCTCTCGTAAAAATATCGTGATGAAACTTGCGATGATAAATTGTCAATTAATTCTCTATCCAAAAATTTCATACAAGTGATGAGGAGCTGGAGTTTCACTGGCAAATCTTATTGCCACAAAGGGCTTCATACTTGTTTCAAAAGTTGATTTTGATTCAGAAACATTATTCCATTCAAATTTAAATTTTCATTGAAGGCGACTTCTATGAATTTTCTGAAAATGAATTAACCAGGATATTAAAATGCTAAAATGTCAATGTTATTTTAGGCCAAAAGTATCTGCATTATATAAACTAAAAATTTATAATAGAAATATACTTGTGATTTTGGAATTAAAAAAATATAATTCACACAATTTAACTTATGTTAAATATTAATTAATTAACTTCATGACTTTTCTAAAAAATTTCCATCCCAAGTTTTTTATTTTATGCTATATATTTTCCTTAGATGTTAGTATCAAAATAAATAACCAAACTCATATAAAGACAATATAAACATTTATTTCGAGAATAGATCTTCTCAATTTTTTTTGTTAAATTAATATTGTCAAGTGTGATTTTATATGTTTAATATCTTTTTTCATATATTTTTCTTTTAGTACCACTTAAAGAGTGTATAGTAAAAAATCACACTTTACAACAAAAATTGAAAGGAAAAAAATTGAAAAGATCTATTTCTCTTTCTAGATGGTCAGCTCCTTTGCTTGTCAGATATAGAAAGAGTCTCTCACTCTTAGCACCAAAAGGACAACAATGAGACACTTGGGTAGCGTTTGTTTTCGGGGGCAGGACACAGAGACATGGACAACACTTATTTAAAAAGTGTTTGGAAGCAGAGACATGGACAGTGGACATATTGTCTCCGAGACAGTTTTTGATACTTTTGTGTCCACTCTTTCACGAAGGACAATGATGGACACGGGATTTGGAAGAGTGGACACGGACAATTTTATAAATTTTGTTTTCCTTTTTTTTCCACTATTACCCCTTCTTATTTTTCATATTGCGTTGTTCAGAGATACTTTTTTTTCTTTCTGTTCTTCCTCTATCTCTTTCTTTTCCAGGTACTCTCTCCTTTCTGTAGAATTTTTTATTGGGGGTAGATAATTCTTTTCTTTTTATCGTTTTACTTCAATACCATTTTAACCTTATATTATATTATTTGATTTGTAATAAAAATAATAACAAAAATAATTAATCTTAAAATTTTTGAAAGATAAATATTAGCAAAAGTAAAATTGATCTTTTAAAATGCTAAAAAATAATTTATAAATTGTAATTGATTTTATATAATTTAAAGAAAAATCCATTTTTTATAAAGAAAAATCAGTTTTTAGATAAAAAAAATAGTTTTTTTTTAATAAAAATAGATTTTTATATGCAAAAACTAATTGTTTTTTCATGTAAAAATGGATTTTTTTAAAATTAATTTTTTATTTAAAATTAATTTGGCTTATTAACTTAAACAAATTTTTTTATTAATCAAACTCAAATTTATTTTTTTTGTTAATCTTAACCATATGTATTCCTACATATTAATAATAAATTTTAAAATAAAATAATTATATTTATAAATTTTATTTTAATATAAATACTAATATATTTTTTGATTAAAATTTTTTGCCTCCTTAAATTTGACTATTTTTCAAGTTCCGTCTGTACTCCTATGTACTCTCATTTTTTATTAAATTAATTTGTATTGATGTAGAAAATTTGGAATCACAGGGCTATTTTAGTCATTTCATATAATATTTTAGTATTATCCATGTGCATCCAAACATAATATTAGACATTACATTAGTGTCTTATCCATCGTATCCAAACACAATACACAAAAGATAATTTTTAGTGTCTCCGTCCTATTGTCTCCGTTTCAGTGTCATGTTCTGTCCTGTCTCTAAAAACAAACGCAGCCTTGAAGAATGAAGATCAAGTGAAGATGTTATGGAAGAACACTTTGCTGTCGTTGTTTCTTGGAACTTATTCTGTTTTACTTATCACATTTGCCTCCCTCCCAAACACGATTTTCCCATTCAATTCCCCAAATAATTTTGCAGCATGTAGCACATGCTTTTGAATATAATTTATTATACTCTGTGGTTTATTATCTGAGAGGTATTTCTTAAAATTTTCTAAAACCAAATTGTGACTTTGTTTAATAATGTGTGCTTTTGTGCTGAAGCAGAAACATTACAGTTTGTGACATTGAACATTTGATCCCAAATTGGAAAAGGATCGCAAATTGCTAGAACAAATTAGTACATATATGATATGTTAGAATTAAGAAGAATTATTTGGGTACTTAACATAATGTTGTCCACTATCTAACTTTTTTTTTTCCAGATTTTATTTATGATTTTTGCATTTATGGACAGCAGTTTTACAAGTTGAGACCCGGTTAGACATAATAAGTGGCCCCATGTGAAACACACTGACCACTTGACCTAATGTTTATTACATCTCTGATAAAAAGATCCACCCGAGCCGTACTACACCACATTCCAACTGTTTCCCGCTCCCAGTTGATTCATCTACCAATCTCAAAAATCAAATTGTTGCTTTAAATGTAGGTATAAAGATCTTTCAACAAGTTACCTACTAAATCACATTATGAAATTTGCCCATTGCATGTTGCTGTATATGAGTTATGACTTGATCTTACATGTCTTATGCAATTATTATTCGTTAATAAATATATGTCAAGCATGTCATTGCAACTGTAAGGTCTTGTGTTTCGGAAACCACTTGCAAAGACGACACTAAATTTTGGCATTTATCAACATTAGCTTCCACGTCAACCACTCTCCCAACTACCAAAATAACATGGTGCCAAATTCTAAGAATAACATGGTGCTTGAAGAGCTACGTTTTCAAAAATATTCCTCCGGTTAGAAAACTTGTGCACAACAACTAAGAAGGTTAAAGTGCAAGCTATTTCTTCATAATGATTTAAGTGATAATATGATGTCAACATTACCAGTAAGTGCTACGCGGCCAGTACAGGAATCTGAAGTATATATAAGCTACAAAAAGAAGGTGCAAAGAAACATAGATAAACCAATGATATTATCAAATTCAAATCCATGTTCCAGGGAAAATATCTTTAATCCTCAAAAGAGGGATATCCTAAAGTCATCATTGTTTCAGCTTCAAATCCATTTCCACGGGGAAGACCTTGCCTCGGTGGTTGAAGATCATGAAGTCAAGGTTAGCAGGCAAAGAAACAATCCTGCACCAAAGGAGACAAATTCTGATTGAGATTCAAATGATTCATAACATGTGAGATTGATCAGCAGCTAGTATGTAGAATTGTATATTATAGTCATGTGCCTCAACTACGAGGGCAGCACAACATAAACAAAGGAAGAAATAATAAACTTTTGAAAATGTAAAATTCCTTTGCAGAAACAGTGAGATATCTTCCTTGTCTCTTCTCTTCTTGATGAAATGTTGATAGTGAGCATATTTATCAAAGCCAGCTGCCTACCATCTTTCATCTACTGAGAGATTCTGAATGAACACATTGCTGATCATTGCAAATTAATGGATCCTTGCAAATTGCAATGCAATGAACACATAAAACAACAAGAACCTCCATTCTAGACCACCAGCTACACACGGCATGGTAGGACACTATGGATTTGATTTGTGTAAAAAAACAGGAAAAGTTGAATCTGATTTTTTTTCCCTTTCTGTTTGGCATTTCACTCCTCACAGAAAATGCATAAGGTGGAATTATATGTTTCTCAATTCACCTTAACAAAAGAACCTACTATGATTATTTCATGTATGACAATATACTTTTGTCCCTCTATTAAGTACAGTGGAAGAAAAAGATAACCTACAAATGAAGCAGCTGAATAAGATCAATTGATCAAGTTAGACCAAGCTTAGCTGAATTGCAACTATAACAACCCAAATTCTCACAGCAATGCTGCTCCAAAGTCAGATTTATTTTCCCCGGTATATTCACCTCTCTTTTAAACCCTGGCGTCAACTAGACCTATTCTATTTACATCCCCCATATTATTCTCTATATTTCCATTCCTTGACTATCATGGTGCTCTCTGCCAACTAAAGCCTCAACTCAGAAAATAGCCAGCAACCGACAGAACTTTAATTATATCATAGCTTTTGTGTTGGAAACAAATTAAACCTATATGAACCACTTCAACAGCCCATCTTATAATAATTAATTAGCAAATCATCATGACAGCAAAATGAAATCAAGCACAAACTACTTAAAACTCACTAGAATCTAGCACTCACATGAAACTAAAAAGAATGAATTAAATTACCTATTCTCCTCAGAATCTGGGTGTATGGACAGAAACTTCCCCGGCACAGTTAACGCAGCCCACATACAAAGAACTAGCCCCAGAGATAGCTCAGTCACCACCTGCGATCCCAAAAACCATAAATTGGATAATAAAAAATGCATCATTGCAAGAAGATTCAAACATGAAAGAGTAATTATTACATTGAAGGGAGGCCCTGAAAACTCTTCTTCGGTGATCTTGAGCAAACCCCTATCTACAACAAAATCAGAACCAGAATTAGATTCCATTGAAGAAGGTTAAAATAGAGAAAGGAAATGATGTGTTTGAAGGGATATATACATTGGATGGTTGAATAAGCGGCGTGAAAAAGAATGAGAACACCAAAGACTCCGATGGCAAAACCTAAAGCCATGATTTGGAGGGCAACAATGCAAATCGATCTACTTGATGAATTCTGAGGTTTTGGACTGTGAGAGGTATGTCTAAATCGCCAGATGCCCAACCCCGGTGGCTGTCCTACTGTGTAACCAAGCTGCCCACACAACCACACAAACCAAGTTACCATCATCTTTGCGTTGAATAAAAAGTAAAAACAAGGGCCTATATGCGCCAAAGTGAAGCTGGGTTTGCTTTGATCTAAACGACCGAACCAAAATATTGACCGGGTTTATTTTCAAGACTCTAATTCAATAGACCTGATCAAGCCATGTCAAATTAAAACCGGATTTACACCAGGCTATAAAAACAATAAAAAATGTTGAAAAATTAAAAATAAGTTAAAAGTTGTAATTGCCCACTGGTTCTAAACCCCAATCGAATCTAGCACAAGAATTGAACAATAGAACATAGAAAACTGAATATGGCATAAACAAATCTATTAAGTTTCGATGAAAAACACAACCTCAAATAGGGCTAGCAATAAGTAGAATAAGGTACGTTTAAACTTCACCCTAACCCAATTTAGGGAATTAAAACCTTTAACCAAAACATTATTCGCACCCTATCATTTTCCCTCCATTTACATGCCGTCTTTTTATGCTACCTTTTAGCCAATGATGTGCCTAATCCATGTGGTCATGTGCCTGTAATTATTCTAATTCATTTGTTGGTTTGAATTTATAGTAGTAGTAAGTGTGTATGTGCCGTTAGTCATTGCAAATTATCTTTGAACAAAGACTTTTCTTTAATATTTCTACCTAAAAGCATTTTACATCTCCTTTGAGAATTGAGAGTTAATGCATTGAAGCAAAAACAGGTAGTGGTAAGTGAATTGCATTTGACTATAAAATGAGAGATATTTTGGCGCTTCACTACCCAACACAACCCTCCATTCTCCTGGAGGATGTTCAAGAACCTGCAACCTAGAAAGGGAGAGAGAAAAAATTCAAGAGACTGCAAGATGACCAAATGAAAAATCAGAGTACTACTCACAACATTAAAATTTGGCTTCTACAGTTCCTTTTGTTGTTAGATTTTGCGCTGTTAAAAGGTAAGGGACTTTTTGAAAGGAACATGCTTCTTAGACTTTTATTCAGTATCTAATGCTCTCAAGTAGATATCTCCATCATGACTATCTATTCCCTTTTTAGCATTTAGCAACATGATACATATATAAATAATGAAATTTATCTTTTAGTCATCACAATTTATTTTTGGACTACCTTTATCTAGTAATCATATATCTCAACCTTTCTCTTTTCCTTTTTCATTTTGTTAAACTCATTTTCTTCCTCGACGTTACTTGATTATAAGTTATTATTTTGTAATTCAAACTGGTTCCAAAGTGATTCCAAAGATTGTGAATTCATCTGCTTCTCAACTTTTTCAATTATGAATAATAATATTCTGTGTGATCTGTATTTAACAAAATTAGCATAGACAGGAATATGGTTAGTAATGGTTTAACACGCAATCATCAATAGCAAGGAGTCTCTTTAGTCTTTACATGAACAAAAGATAAATCAAGAACTCCAGACAATCATATGCAAGACACTACGACCTTGTGTTTAGTGAAGCAAACTTAGGCCTTCATCGCTCCATTTTTCTTTAATTAAATTCAATTGACAAGCAAATCATAAGCAAAATATGGTTCCAGAATGTTTATTTTCATGCTTTCATAAAGCAGAAGGGTTAATTATACAAAAACTCCCACTGCATTGAATAAAGTTTAATCACACACTGTATTTTCATCTCACAAAGAGGCATAACCAGAACTAATCTAATAAAAAAGATAGACGAACAAAGAAATTTTAAAATTGAACTAAGCAATATACTTAACTGATCAAGTCATCAATATTCAATAATCAATTAATCAGAAATCAATATATCAAAAGCCAGAGAAAAGTGGAAGAAACACAAAATCAATGTCCATTCCATTAGGGAAATTCTGTTGCCAAAGTTTTAAAATTCCAGAAAAGAACTCAACACTATACAAAATACCGTAGTTTAAAATAAATAAATTCAATTTGCAGAGGAAGAGAAAAAAAATAACTAGTATTTGGATAAAATAAAACAAGAGACACATTTAGATTCCAGAAAGTGAAAGAATAAGTAATAGAAGATGAAGAACAAGAACGCATACCTAAGTTTCTGAAGGAGGCGGTTTTCGTTGCGGTGCCCGCAGCAGATTTTGCACGCGGTGGCGCTGGTGGATAGAAAAGCGGCGGACACAAGACCAGAGGAAAGCAGTTCGGCGACGAGCTCAAAGGATGGTGGAGAATGAAGTGGCTGCCGTAGAAGAAGATTTGAGATTTGGAGCAGTGGGTATTTGATTCATAGGCGTGAATACTTTAAGAGAACCGGCCAACTGGATACTGGTAGGGTTTGCCCCTGATTTATTCATTCGGCAGGTTAGGTTTTTGTTAATAACAACTGTAATTGCACGTGATAAAATTTTAAATTATTTTTTTTAAATAAATTTAAATTATAATAATTCGATTAATAAAAAAAATAATATATTATGTATTGTTTGATTTTTTTTTTTTAATCTAGTGTTAATTAGATTAACTCTAAAATAGTTATTAATTAATTTTAATAATTTATTTTTTTTAATAAATCAAATATATATACTGAATGTGATCATAAATAATATAATAATAGTTAAATCCATCAATAAATATATTGGCTATTATCACACTATAAAACAAATTAAATATAAAGGC
This sequence comes from Arachis ipaensis, assembly GCF_059453495.1. Classification (NCBI taxonomy): domain Eukaryota; kingdom Viridiplantae; phylum Streptophyta; class Magnoliopsida; order Fabales; family Fabaceae; genus Arachis; species Arachis ipaensis. The sequence continues at coordinate 42,196,698 of NC_142441.1, read as the reverse complement.
TATTAGTATTTATAAATTTATAAAATTACACTGTCTTTGATTCGTGTAAGGATTTACTTATCAAATAAACTTAAAATATGAACAAAAAATATTTATAAAATGGACCTAGCATCACTTGAAAGAATCATGGAAAATAATCAACTTACCTTATCATCTATGAGAATCATTTCTATGTAAGTCGTCTTGTTCTTGTCGAATTTAGATGAGACTTTCCATGACCTTATAATTTTTTCCTTTATTTTTCAAACTTTTTTATTACATAATCTACCATAAGTAATACTGTTGATAGAATCGTAGTTAGTAGCCCTTAGATCTGTATCTGAAGTACGAATTTTTAGATGATAAATAATTGTAACACACACACAAAATTTATGATTAATTCAATAGAGATACTTATTCAATATATATGTTATCGACATTAGTTATATGCCAATATTTTTAGAAAAGAGCTAAAAGAGGAGATATATAAATATATATAATATTATTGCTATATAGGAAGCATACATAAATTGCTACATTTTTCTTATTATATTATACAACTTAAAATTATAGTATTATGTTATTATTAATTCTAGATACTTGCTATAATTATATCAAATTTAATTATGACTCTAAATAAATAAAATAGATAACATTTAGTATTATTTTTTTCTTTTTTACATTCAATATTTACTGTAAATATAAAAAGTAAAATAATTAATGAAAAAATATGAGCAGAAAATAAAACATATTAATTAAAATTCAATTTGTTATCTAATTAATTTTGTATCTATACGATAAATTTACGAAAATGTTATGAATCACAACCTTTTTTATTCTACAATAAAAAACACTATATGTAGTTTTTAGTAGTACAAAAATAATTATAAAAATTAATTATTGATATTGATATTAATCACAATTGATTATTGATACCCTAATTTTTTTTAAATATATTTTACCTTTTTAAAATATAATGCATGTACCGTGTAGACCTTTATTATTATTATTATTATTATTATTATTATTATTATTATTATTATTATTATTATTATTATTATCAAATTTATTGGGTCACTATTAATGTGTGCATTAATTATCTCCTAATAAAATTATTGCACTTGAATGAGAATTAGAACTATACTGATTGATATAATTAAAATGATTAAAAATATCGATGATTGATAAGTAGTTTAATAACGCATTAAATATTGATTTGATATAATTATAATGAAGATATTTTTTTAAATTAATATAATCATGCATTATTTATGAACTAATTGTAATATAATTAGAATACATTTATTTAAGAAAAAAAAAAGAGTTCATGTATAATTTTTAAAAATTATAATAATTTTTTTATTTATGTATACGTATATATTAATTTTGTTAAATATATATATATATTACGGAAGTTTTTCTTAATATATACATAAATAATTATATATATATACATAAATAAAAAATATATAAACTATATTTTATTAAACTCCATGTTACCGGTTATTAAAAATATTTAAATCACATATATTAATTATTTTTTTATTATAATTATTTTGTTTTATATATATGATTATTTTTTATTCAACAATCGTGCAATAATTTTTTATTTTTTATATTCATATATATTTCTCAATCTCGGCTCCATTGTTTTTTCTAATAGTGATGCTTTAATTTTTTGTTTTTCTTTTTTTCACGTATCTTTTCTTTTTTTAAATAGTGATGTTTTAATATTTCTGTTTTTTTAAATATATTTTTCTTAATAATTACATTACTAATCTAAAATATAAAATGAGAAAAAAAAGATGATACATATATCCAAAAAAGAAAATAAACTTAAAAATTAGAAAAAAATTATATTAAAAAATATAAAAATAATATATTCAAAAAGAATAGTCGTAATATATAAATTGTGTCAACAATTTAAATTTCTCTAAAACTAATTTAATCAAATACCAATATTAGAAATAAATTACTTAAATAATATTTAATCTATTCTATTCCTTAGACACATATAGATTAGAGTCATTCTCGTAACGACAATCAAGTGAAACAATATCGTAAGTTCGAATATTTAGAATTCATGCAAATTCAGACCATTCTCCTGTTCTTTGAAAACCTTCTGTATTTCTGATAAAGTTGAATCGCAATTTCTTTTATGAAAAAAGAGTTACGGATGTGGCTTTGATGTGTTGGAGACCAAAATTCGAAAGTCATTATTTATATTTGAGTGTGACGCCCATTAAATCCTAAAGCCAAATAAAATAGTATCTCTAGTTTTATTCTCAATTAATTCTAAATCAAAAGTAATAATGACTTATTTAATTCAGCATTTATGAAAATAAATGAGATGGCCATTATATAAGTCATTTAATGTAAAATAACTCAATTTAAATTTGCGATTATAATTAATATATGTATTACCAATGAATAGATTAGGAAATAATAATTTCGTAACAAAATAATCATTCAATTTGAATTACAATTAATTGATTGATAGAAATTATAATAAATTGAATTTAATGAGTTAAAAGAAATAAATCGAAAAACACCATCAGAAACATGCCACGACAATTTTATCATTAAGTGCAGAAATTTAATTTTTATATAATAAAATAGATATTTATAGATTATTATATTAAACACAGACTAAAAAAACACACTAAACAAAATAAAAGTATGTGATGAATTATAATAAATCTATATATGAGAAGTAAAAGTAAAATAAATAATTAAAAATAAAGTAAAAATAGCAATTAAAAAAAGTAAAAGAAAATAGAAAAAATAATGTGTGGAATAGATAAAAAATGTATTACGATAGAAGATTAATATAATTAATTAATACAAAAGATGAAAGAGAAAAATCAAAATATAATCTTATTAAACAATTTTCAAAAAAAAATATTTTAAAGAAGAACCTATTAATCAACTTTTATAAAAATATTACAAAAAATTAAATTATCTTTAAATAAAATAATAATACCCTTAACAAAATTTAGCATATTATAAATTATATTATAAATTTATATATCATATTATAATTTTAAATCAACTCCTTAAACACATTATAACATAAACCATCTAAAAAGATACACCAAATTAACGAATATCACATGGATCACAACATACAATTTAAATTGTCACGATAATTCAAATAAAAAAAGCATCAATACAGAGAAATCAATAAATATAAATAAAATAAAGAGCAACAAAGAGACACACACAAAAATAATAAAAAAGAGAATCAATAAAAGCATTAACATATAAATCAAATTGTGAATCATAAAAAAAAGAATATATATATATATATATATATATATATATATTGAAGTACACATGACAAAATAGAATATTACAAAACAAAATTATAGTAAGATTATTTAAAAACAACGTAAAGATGACACATTTTTTTATTAATAAGAAGTTAAAAGAAAAAAAAGTATGCACCTAATAATAAGCAATTAAAATAAACAAAAATAAAAAAAATGAAATGTATAAATAAAGATAAAAAAACAAAAATTAAATAAATTATAAAAATTGTACCTTAAACATGAGAGAGAGAAAGAGAGGAAGAGAGGGAGGGAGGGAGAGAGAGAGAAAAGAGAGCGAATGAGTAAAAAATATTTGATCTTGTATAAATAGATGGTATTGAAAAAAATAAACTAAGTAAATTAATTCATATATTTCGTTATCATATTTATTATTTATTAAATAATTTGATATTTATTCCAATCAAATTAAATAATTAATTAATTGATATAATTAATTATAATTAATCAATTCATATAAATTATAATAAATGGTGAGATTTGAATGTCTAATCAAATTAATTAATTGATATAATTAATTAATTATAATTGATTTGCTTTAACGAATTAAATGAAATAAATAAGAAAACACCTCAAGAACATGCCACATCAGATCCATTATTGAGTAAAAAATCCGATTGTTATATAATAGAATAAATAGAATAGATAGATAATAAAGATATTTTCTTAAATTAGTATAATTATGCATTATTCATTAAATATTAATTGTAATATTGTAATATAATTATAATAAAAATATTTTTTTAAAATAAATTTATTTAGAAAAATATAAATTGGTTATTAATAACCGGTGCCATTATCATATTATTATTATTATTATTATTATTATTATTATTATTATTATTATTATTATTATTATTATTATTATTATTATTATTATTATTATTATTATTTTTGATTGATAATTGATAAGTAGTTTAATAATGTATTAAATATTAATTTTATATAACTATAATAAAGATATTTTTCTAAATTAGTATAATTATGCATTATTACTTAAATACTAATTATAGTATAATTATAATAAAAATATTTTTATAAAATAAACTTAGAAGAGAAAATAATGCATTCATTTTAGTAGAAAAATGGATTTATAAGAAATTGACACCTCACTTTCATAAATTGGGTAAAACCCCAATTTTAATATATTAAGTAGTTAAATAAATAAATTCAATAATATTTATATTTAAAGATAAGATTTAATTATTTTGTTCATCTTTATATTTTTATTATAGTGCAAAGGCATAATATGTAATATATTTAGGTGGCTACTCCAATGAAGATTTAATGATTGTCATCATGTGAAAATATATCATTTTGATCATTGGATGATAGATTGTAGGACTTGATTTTATTTGAAGTAAAAGTGTTACCTTTATTTAAAGTGTTGCAAAATAAATAAGTTACACTTTTTAAACAAGAATCATCATAAAAAAATATTTTTGGCATCTTCATAGAAGTAGCTGCCATATATTTATGAGGTGGTTGATTCATGTAAAATGTAAGGATAAAAGAAATAGTAGGTAAAGTAAGAACATGTGATTTGTGGTGTTATAGATCATCGCAAACTTCTCACTAGTTATAGATCAAGATATAACACAAACTTGCATGAGCGTTCATTAGTACACTATCTAGCTAGTGTCAATAATGTGAGTTAATTTTGTCTCTTTTCATTAATTTTTAAAAATTAAATTTTAGAAAAGCTTAAGAGAATTACTTAAATATAAACTAATCATTAATTCCAAATTCTTTATCTTGTTATTCCAAATCCCTATTTGACTATCTATACATCACTCACATCATTCAACTTCTCATAATAACTATTTCAAGTTCAGTTGTATGTTACGGCTTTTTTTTTTTCAATTTTTTTTAGAAAAATTATTTATCCTTTAATGTATTAGCCTTTATTCGACCTTTGTATCTAATAATAATTTAATTTTAATAATTTTTTAACCACACATTTTCCTACTTTAAGAAAATTATATCCAGTTAAATCTAATTTAAATTTAATAATAAAGATTTTTTTATCGCTTTTGTAACTTCCTCTTCACTTTCTCAATTTGTTAGGTTTTTTTAATTTTCTTCCTACTTTGATAATTATGTCAATTTCTTATTAAGAGATTAATTTAGGATTTAGAATTTTATAATTTTAGAATTTATTAGAATTTATAATTTAAAATTTTAAGGTTTAGAATTTAAAATTTAAGATTTTAAAATTTTATGGTTTATAATTTTAGGATTTAAAATTTAGAATTTTAGAATTTAGAATTTAGGGGTTTAATATTTTACAATTTATGGTTTTAGAATTTGAGATTTAAGATTTAAGACTTTTTTTTTTTTTAGATTTGATTCTAATATTTTTATATTTGAATTTAATTTTAAACAAAGTGCTTTTTTTAGTTTTTTTTTTATTTTAAATTTATATATGTGTTGCAATTAATTTTTTTTAATTTATGTAAAAAAAAAGCCAAAAAATTCTGTTTTTTTAGTTGAATTATTTTTTTTCTCTCAAGTGATGCTCTTTAAGTACAGTGCATGCGTAAATTGGATAATCCAAATGACAATACTCCCGGTTGCAACCAATACTATTTTTGTATATATATATATCGATTCATTTAAAATTATCAAAATGATTGAAATATAAAATAAAGATTGAGATAATCACTATAATTCTATAATTCCGAAATTAAGTCAAAAGAATGTTAGAAATTTAATAAATCAAATTATCAAGTCGTTAGATCAATAATTCAATCGTTATAATCTATTTTATTCCGTGTTACTCGATAACAGTCACCTATTACTTAAACAAATTTTGATTCATTTTTTATAACTCAGCCAATAAAATCTATAATTCGGCTCAAAAAAATTATAACCTAACACAGTTATACCTATAAATTAAAATCTGAATAAATAAATAGAACGTGACCTATTTTAGTTAGAGAAAATTTATGCTGTAACAGTATAAATAGATTGAGAGTTGTTACCAAAATATTAGGAAATATCTCAACTACTCCGAAAAGGTAATTCTCGATAAATACAAAATCATCATAAATACGTAAAAGATACACTATTTACTTTGAATAATATCATATCTATTTTTTATCGTTACTAACTTAAATGTCGGAGTATCTTAGCATAGCGGGAGTACGTACTCCTCATCTAGCGCTCGACGCTCTGCTAGGGTTTCACTGCGCCGCCTCCATGGTTACACCTTTCTTTGCCTTTTCTTCGTCAAACTCTTTTCCATCTTCTTCTACTTTCTTTTCTTAATTTCTTTTCCACTTAGCTCCCTAATTTTCGTTTTCTCTCCCAATTCATTACTCTTTTAATTTATTTCCGTTTTCTAATTCACTCATTCCATATATCTTATTTCTCTTTGGAATCATTGAATACCAATTCTGATTTTCTCTACACCATGAGCAACAAATCAGAGATTCAGAACCCTCATATAATTGCTATGACGGTGGAGGGTATCAGCCTTCAAATGGCACCCAAAGAAATATGAAACTGCTCTCGTAGAATTATCGGGGTTTGGGGAGACCCCTGACAATCCACAATCTTAAAGGGATATGCAAATCCTACTCCCCCGAGATTGGTTTTATCTGTGAAACAAAAAATCAATCTCGACAAGTTAAAGGAAAACTAAGATCTTGTGGTTTCAAGGAATGGTTTATTGTGGATCCGGATGGATTATCAGGGGGTTTGGCAATGGCATGGAGGGATGGTTGCACTGTTCAGATTTTACAGCATGGTAGATTTTTCATTGCGGCATCAGTTCTGACAGCTGGTTCTAATGATCCCTATGGTGTTCTAGGTGTTTATCTCAGTTCAAATGATCAACATAGAATGGCTCAATTTGCTGAATTAACTTCAGTCACCCAACAGTTCGATGGTAAGGTTGTGTTAATGGGAGATTTTAATGCCATTTCTAATCAATTGGAGAAAGAAGGTGGGGGTGCTAAATCTCCTTCTTCTATTGAAACCTTTAATAGTTTTATTGATGATAATTCCATGATTGATATTAATATGGTCGGAAGACCATTCACTTGGTCAAATAGACGGAGGGGTGATGAATTGATACAGGAAAGACTGGACCGATTCCTGGTAGGAGTTGATTGGCAGCAACTCTATCCCAATGCAACGATTCTTAGACTGTCAGAATCAGGCTCGGATCACGCCTCTCTTCTCTTAGACTCTAATCCGAGAACTGAGATATCTAAACGCCGATTCAAATTCCAAGAAAGATGGTGTTCCAATGATGAAATAAGGCAAATTGTTAGAGAGGTTTGGCATGAACAGATTGATGGTTCAGCCATGTATATCCTAGCTCAAAAATAAAGCGTTGTCGGCATAAGATTTTCAGATGGCAGCAAGAACACAGATCTAATTCGAAGGTGGAGATTGATTTACTACAGTCAGAATTAGAGGAACTTCGTTTAGCAGGAATTCATGGAGGCGACATCATTTCAGAAATAGAGGACAAACTTGAAAAAACATTGCAAAATGAGGAATCTCATTGGAAAGATAAGTCTAGAGTCAAATGGCTCAAATCTGGTGATCAGAATATAGCTTTCTTCCATCAGAAATTTAGAAATCGAACCCGAAGGAATAGAATTTGGCAACTAACTAGCAGTGATGGTGAAGTGGCTACTTCAAATGCTGGTATTGCTTCTGTGGCTGAATCTTATTTCAAGGATATCTTTTCCTCCACTTGTCATGAGAACCCTGAACCTCTGTTTACTGATTTTGAACCTAAGGTTACAGCTCACATGAACCGTAGGCTTCAAAGACCAGTGACTATGGAGGAAGTGAAATGCGCAACATTTAGCATTCATCCTCAAAGTGCTCCAGGAGATGATGGTATGACAGCAAAATTTTTTCAAAGCTTTTGGAACATACTTAGTGGTGATGTGTTTCGAGCAGTTAAGAGCTTCTTTTCTGGGGGCAGAATCTTGAAAGGTTTTAACCACACTCAGATCTGTCTTATTCCCAAGATTTCTGATGCTAAAGATATGACTCAGGTAAGACCAATAAGCCTATCCTCAGTCTTTTACAAGATTATCTCCAAAGTATTTGTACATAGGCTTCAGGGTATGATGAATAGACTAATTAGCCCTACGCAGAGTGCTTTTATTAAAGGCAGATTAATCTTTGATAATATCCTAATTGCTCACGAGTGTATGCATTACTTGAAGAACAAAAAAAGGGGTCTCGAAAATGAAATGGCGCTAAAATTAGATATGAGTAAGGCATATGATAGGGTGGAATGGCACTTTCTTTGGTTTATATTAGAGAAGTTTGGTTTTGACTCCCGGTGGATCATGTGGATTCGAGAATTAGTGACAACTGTTTCTTATTCTGTTATTGTGGAAGGACAACCTTATGGTTTCTTCAAACCAAATAGAGGTATTCGACAAGGAGATCCTCTATCCCCCTATCTTTTTCTTTTCTGTGCAGAAGGTCTCTCCTTCTTGCTACACAAGGCAGAACAAAATAGACTAATTCAGGGTCTTCAGATACATAGGCGATGTCCCAAGGTCAACCACCTCCTATTTGCTGATGATTTCATCTTATTCTGTAAGGCTAATCCTGAAGCATGTTCAAATATCTTGCATTTATTGAATTCTTATGAAAGCATCAGTGGCCAGAGGGTAAATCTTAATAAATCTGTTGTATTCTTTAGCCACAATACTCCCTCCACTACTCGTACACTACTGGCTAACTCTATGAATATTAATCATATTGGGGCTCAGGATAAATACCTTGGTTTGCCTTCTACAGTCTCTAAATCGAAAAAGACTTCTTTTAGTATGATTAAAGAAAAGGTTCGGAAAAGAATCCAAGGGTGGAAGCGCAATCTTCTTTCGTCAGGTGGTAGACACGTATTGCTTAAGGCAGTGGGAGAAGCTATTCCTATTTATACATTGTCTTGCTTCAAGTTGCCTGATGGTTTAATTTCAGAAATTCACTCTCTACTTTCTCAATTCTGGTGGGGACAAAAAGGTTCTGAAAGGCGGATGGCTTGGATTAGCTGGGACACTATGACTCGCCTACGAAAAGAAGGAGGCCTTGGATTTAAAGATCTCAGAATCCAAAATCTGGCGCTTTTAGGCAAACAGTTTTGGCGACTTGTAACACAGCCTACTTCCTTATTATCAAAAATCCTAAGAGGTAAATACTTTAGCAATGGTAATGCTATAACGGCAGAAATTGGAGTCTTACCTTCTTGGGGATGGAGGAGCATACTGGAAGGCCGAAAGATTGTTGAAAAAGGTCTTAATTGGGCTGTGGGTACTGGTGAGAATATCCGAACCTTTGAGGATCCTTGGCTGCCTCCTCCGTATCCTTTAATGATTTCTGACATGCCAAATAGACAGGCTATTTCTGAGTTGGTTCCAAGAGTTAAAGATCTAATTACTGAAGATAGGAATTGGAATCAGAATCTCATTCAAGAATTATTTCCCCATGACGTTGCAAACAGGATTTTGTCAGTTAAAATTCAGCAGAGTAGGGACAAATTGCAATGGGAATTGAACAAATCCAAGCAATATGATACAGCTTCAGGTTACAGAATTGGCTATTTATTTTACCATCCGCCTCTGGAGCTTTGCCCTAATTATATGCAGCAGAAAAAGCCGTGGATTGATCTATGAAAGTTGAATTTGCCTCACAAAATTAAGCTATTTATCTGGAAAGCTCTCCATGGCCGACTTTCGGTGCTTGCTCAGATTCATCACCGCATCCCATCTATATCACCAATATGCCCCTGCTATCATAAAGCAACGGAAACATTCACTCATTGTTTGATCGATTGCTCTAGAATTAAAGACGTATGGTCTCAGAGTTATCTTGGTGACTGTCTTCCCCCTCAGAGTTCTAACGACTTTTGGACATGGTGGACTGCATCAACAGAGATACTTAACCCGTTGAAGAATGCTGACCGTAATCCTCAATTGCTTGCCATCATTTGCTGGAACTGCTGGAAAGCTCGCAACCAGTTGATTTTTGAAGGTTCTACTTCTATGCCGTCTGCCATTCTAGCAAGCTCTGTCAAGTTGCTCCGTGAAATCCAAAGAACTCCCAGTTTAGGTCGTCATCTCCATGAGGCAAGCTCTTAGTTGCATTCAATTGGATTTATCATTCTTTCTTCTTTAAGATTTTTCTTCGTTTTTCGACCACGCACCGTTGGATGAATACCTTCAGTGTAGTGTTTTTGGGAAATCCCCACCTTTTATTATGCTGTCCTGCTTTTGGACATCTTTGTATTTCATTTTTTAATAATTAATGAAATATAACCTATTATCTTTGGAAAAAAAAAAACTTAAATATCGGAGTGCCTTTACAGATGTCCATGGCTGCTGGCTATTCTTCTTAAAGTCGATGTATACTGTATCCATCCCATACTCAACTCTAAACAGAATAAGCTATACAATAAGTCAGGTTTATCACTCAGGAACACAGATTAAAAATAAATTAAATTATATATATATTTATACCAAAATATATAATGGTTTATTTTGGCATATAAATAACATTTTTAAAATGCCACTGATACATATTGTCATTCAATTGCCATCAACGTTGAAAACATTATATACTTTTCACATGCACTAACTATGTGCTTAGTAGTGACATCTTGGTAACCAATTCTCGGCTTCAAATCCTTACAACATCGTACAATCTGTATATAACACTACTTATAGTACGTAGGTGACAAATTAAATTGGTTTACATATGCAACCTTGCAATCTTATTTTATAACACACTAAATTTTGGGTATTTGATTTCTCTTTTCATTTTTGAATTGTCTATGTCTATTATTGTACAAACTCACATGTGTCACGTGTCTATATATTTTTGAATGTTCAAATAGCATGAACTTCAATTTCGTTCTCTCTTTGCTTGCACATATAGCTTTGTCTCAACAACTTGAAAATAAAAGCATGAACTACAACTACAACACACGTAAAGGACCACTTAGATATTAGCTTCCAATTGGAATCGTCGATTTCTAGGGCAGGCTCCACCAGGCTCCAATATTATTTTATTTGACATCACAAGTCTGCTTCATAACACAATCTTAATTTTTGGCTATTATATATTACCAAAACATTAATGCTAAAACGTTACCAATAAATATTGGTGATTACTTCGATACGATGATAAATTTATACGTATCCATACATTTAAAATATGGATCAATAATAATAAGTCATATGAAATTTATTTTTTACATCAGCATTTAATTTTTTTTAAATATATATTATATCATCACTTTTACTAAAATACCCTTTAAATTAAATAAAAATAAAAAATATTTGTTTATTTAATTTTATAAAAAATCTTAAACATCCTTACTCTATTCGATTAGACAAAAATATCCTTTTAAATTAATCAAATTTCAGAATTTAACTAATCCTAATTTTATATTTTCAAATAATTTAAAGAACAAAACAAAAACATATCTGAGAAAAAAAATCAAAATTATTCTTTCATCGTTCTTCCCCTTCTCAAGCTCGATCTCTCTCATATGTCTCACTATGGCGTCGCACTCAAGCTCTCTCTCGTCTTCGGTCTCGTAATCAAGGTCGTCGTCCCTTTTCTTGTCTTCGAGACTGGTCGTCGTTGTTGCTCTCTGTCTCGTCATTGTCTTGCACACAGTCGCGCGCCTCCGTTGCGCTCTTCGTCACCAGCAGCGGGTCCTGGGGCTCGTCGTCTTCTTGCTTCGAGGCTCGCCGTCAGCTTCCTTCGCGCAATCAGAAGCTGCTTCATGATTTGGTGAGTTCTAACGAATTCTCCTGTTCCTTTCATGTGTAATATGACCGGGCTTACTACCATCGTCACAGGTACCCAAGGCATCAATGCCTCTGGCCTCTCACAGGTACCCTCTCCCTATGCTGTTATATCTAACTTTATCATTTTATCGAGTTAGCTTGCAAATTCCTAAATCGACTTTAATAACCTCCATTATTGTGTCAGACATGCATGGACTTGAGGTTTTATTTGCAAGCTTTTAACTTGAATTTCACAAATTTGATGTGATAAGTATAATATTCTTGGATCACGCTACTGTTATTATATGATAACAGGAGCAACCAGTGGAATTGGGGCTGAAACTACACGTGTTCTTGCTCTGCGCGGTGTCCACGTAGTTATGGGGATCGGAAACTTGGCTGCTGCTAAAGATGTAAAAGAATCAATTCTTAAAGAGATTCCCTTTGCTAAAGTTGATGCCATGGAGTTGGATCTCAGTTCATTCGAGTCTGTCAAGAAATTTGCATCAGAGTTTAATTCCTCTGGTCTTCCTTTGAACATCCTCATGTAAGAAAAAAGGACATCCTCTCTTCTTCGAATGTATTTAGTAGTTAGTCTTCCTCTCTTCTTCGAATGTATTTAGTATTTAGTATGTTCTCCATTTGGTCTCTCTTAATCCTGATCATTCAAGAATATGCAGTAGTAATGTCTTTTGGATTGTTTTCCTTGTGATTTTAAGAAACAATGCAGAAATTATGGCATGCCCCTTCATGCTATCGAAGGACAACATTGAGCTGCAATTTGCCACAAATCACTTAGGTATATGAAAAATTGGAACTGCTCTGTTTTTTGTTTGAAAGCCCTAGGAAGTCTTCTAAATGAAATTCAATTGATGTCTCTGTGAGTTGGTGACATCACTTCAACCTTCCCCCAAAAATATAAATTTTTCGGCATGCTAATATTTTCGTAAGATGAAACTAATCCATTGTTTTTTATTCCACAGGTCACTTTCTATTGACAAATCTTTTGTTAGATACTATGAAGAAGACATCGTGTGAAAGTAAGAAAGAAGGAAGAATTGTTAATCACTCCTCAGAGGCTCACTGTTTTTCATATTCTGAAAGAATTTGTTTTGACAAAATTAATGACGAATCAAGATAATATAGAACCTGAATTAAAATTATATCAAGTCATTTTTTATCTGTCTCTTTCTATGTTTTCTGAAAGAGGAATTTATTGAGAAGTATTATGCAGGAGACTTAATCTCATTGCCGTATGCAATTCAGCAATAATACCTTTTTATGAAATAGTAAATTTATATAATACTAAATATTGGTGGCATAAAGATAGAAAATATAGTTTCCAATGAAGACATCATCATTGAAGTATCCACCATATACATTTTCCATTCCAATGGTGCTGAAAACAGGACCTGCTGATAGAATTTTGATGCATGTGATATGCTTGCTTCCTTGTGTATGGTGAAGATGATAGCTCACTTTAAATGTTTGTGGAATCAAACATGAGTACATGATTCCTATAGTTTGATCAACTTGATAATTATGTTTATTTAATTGTTTCTGCCTTTTTGTGTATAGTTACAACAGCTGGCATGCATATGGGCAATCAAAGCTAGCCAACATGTTACATGCTAATGAACTCGCAAGATGTCTCAAGGTGCAAACTTTTCTGCTTCTTGTATACGGTGATGTAATTTATGTTGTTTGGTAAAAACAGTTAACAAAGTCATAATAATAATAATAATAATAATAATAATAATAATAATAATAATAATAATAATAAGAACAAGAACAATGCAACACTTTAGCTGGCTACGGTTATCTCTAGTTTCTCTCAAAATATTTTGAGTAGTGTTGAATTGGTTGAGCTTTTCATCAGTGCCTGTTCAGTTTCCATTCAGTTTACTTCTTATTACATTGATTTTGTCTGTTCACTGTAGTATTTTTTAAAAGGGTCATATATTAACTTTATTATTTTTATCACGAGCTCTGAGGCTATGACTCATTGTTACTCATTTATCTTCTTTGTATGTACAAAAAGTTGCTTTACTTGCTTCATATATATATAATGAAAATTGATGGTGGCGGAAATTGACCAGTTAAGAAATTAATAAACGAGATGCATTGCAAGTACAGTTCTCAACCAGCTAAAATCCGCCTTCTCAATTTAAAAAGGGTTGTCACAAATTTTAGAATTAAAAATACTGGGAGTATGAGTCCCAGGTCGTCTCCCAACGAGTTTCAGGAAAGAGTGCTAATTTATTAATCAGAAATTTTCCAGAAGATTTGAGTTGGATAATGAGTAATTAAAATTATTGTAAATTAAAGCAATAAAACTAAGAATTATTATTAATATTAAAAGGCCTTGACTGGGGGGAATGATTAATTGGAAGTTCTATCCTTGTTGGAATCTTCTCAAGTGTAGTGTAAAGAGGTTGTTGTTTTCACTTAGTTAACCCTTACTAAATAAAGGAAAGTCAAGTGATTGAGCTAACTCTTACCCGCAAATCCTAGTCATCTCCCTTGGGAAGGTCTAGTGTTAGTAGGTACAGAATTAGCCAACTAGCATTAGTAGGTACAGAATTAGCCAACAACGTCCATTTAACTAAGCATTTGAGCATTCCAACTCAAGTGTCTCCTCTTAATCAACCCCCCATGTCAAGTAGGAAATTTACTCTATTGACATGGATTTAATGCTCATAAGAATATAAGAAGATATAATAAATTAAATAAAATAAAATAGAGAATTGAAATTAATTAAAAGTAAAAGTAACTCCATATATTAATAAATCCAAAATGCAACATACTTATTTGAATAGGGTCAATGAGCAACTAATAAGAGTAAAGGAATATGGAAACAAACTAAAGTGATGTCTTCACGGAGGTAATGACTCCTCAGCATCCAAAATCCAAAGCGAAAGCATAAACTATCAATGTAAAGCTAATCTAGATTCAGATCTAAAACTAAAAAAATAATCCTAATATTAATCTATCTGAATGTATGTGGATGTGTATTGAGTCTCTGCATGTTCTCTAGCTTTAGTCTGTGTTTCTGGGCCAAAAACTAGGTCAAAACGCGGCCCGAAATTGCCCCCAGCGTATTCTGTTATTTTTGCAGATCGCGCAGGTCACGCGTACGCGTCGTCTACGCGTTCGCGTCATTCAGCGATTTTTCTTGTCACGCGTTCTCATCGTCCATGCGTTCGCGTCATTCATGCAGACTCCAATCCACGCATTTGCGTCAGGCACACATTCGCGTCGCTGCGATTTCTTCATTTCGCGCGATCGCGTGAGCCATGCGGTCGCGTCAGTGTTCGCTAGTCATCTCCTTGGTTTCTTGTGTTCCTTCCAATTTTGCAAGCTTCCTCTCCATTCTTCGAGCCATTCCTGCCCTATGAAGCCTGAAACACTTAGCACACGGATCACGACATCGAATGGGATAAAGGAGAGTTAAAATGTACTAATTAAAGATTTCTAGGAAGCAAGTTTTTAACCATAAACAATACTAGGAAGGAATTATAAAATTCATGTAATCTATATGAATAAGTAGGTAAAGACTTGATAAAATCACTCAATTAAACACAATATAAATCATAAAATAATGGTTTATCAAAAATCATGCTCAATTTTTTTTATTAAAATGCCTCAAACTTTACATCTTTTCTGGAGCCTATTTTTGTAATCATTTTATTTGCTTTCTTTCTCATTTTTTTCTTTACTTCTCATTTTAGAACCTTTCTTTCTCTGTAATGTGACTCCAATTGTGCTATTCTTTTGCCATGTTAACTGTCTGCAATAATCTATAATATTCCTTGTTTCTTCGTTGTCAGGAAGATGGAGCTAACATTACTGCAAATTTTCTTCATCCGGGAGCCATTACCACCAATCTCTTCTGCCATACCAGTGTAGTAAATGGTAACTATGACATCACTATGCAGCATTATGCAGAGGATATCATCTTTATTTATTCTTCATATGTTTTGCTCTTTTCTTTATGATTTCCAGCTCAAATGAACATTCATGGAAGAAATCCAGAGATATGCTTGAGTAGGTTGCAAGACAAGGAGAACTCACTAGCTATAGAATTTCATGCCTCCTCATTGCTGCCAAGGATGATTTAACCCCATATCCAAGGGCAGTACAAGATTCAGTTAAGGTATTATTGCATTTTTAAGTGATCAGTTCAATGGTACCATATCATTGAATAAATGAATATATATAATTTATGCATAGTTCCATATCTAACCTGAGTAAGGATGATCACAGGAAACTCAGGAATCAGGAATATAGGCATTTTGGAAAACTTCCTTATTCTGTGCTCAGTTTGGAAAACTTCCGTTATTCTGTGCTCATTTTGGCAATATTAGATTCAAATGTTGTTTGATTTAGCCATTGATGATAATACAGCTTCATAAAATGCTAGCTTTTAGAAACTGTTGCTGATGTTGAAGAAAAATGCAGCTTCAAAGTAATGTTTCTTGTTGCATCAGTCCATCCTTCATTTCAAAATTTTAATTTTAATCTTTTAATCTAACATGTCCAAATCGATGAGAAAAGTTTAGGATGTGCAGGACTGTTCAAAATAAACTAATGAAGATATATACAGTCCTGCAAGTCCTCTCAAAATTGAATTTGGAAGTCATTCATGTCTCTAATCTTACACATGAGAAGAAAGTTGAACATATATGACACAGGTTGCTTTGGTTTCAAAAGGTTGTTTAAGGAAACTGTATCCAACTTTGGCCACTATTAAATTTGTGAAAATATGTTTTATATTTTATTTTATGTGATCTTCTATTACCGGAATAGCACAATAAATGTAACTTAGAGGTATATGTCATAATTATTGTTCATGAAGAATAGTATTTTGACTGTGAATCTGGTATCCTTGTAATCCGGATCGAATCACATGGGGCAGCTAGTACACTGCATACACTATAGAAAATCAAAACAAAGCAAAAGATTTATCTATAACGCGTAGCTTTCTAATCTCTCAACATGTTTGAAAGGGAAAATCCTCTGCAAAGATCATGAGCTTTACACCAAATAGATGCTAAAATTTTCCTATTTCGTACATCTATTTCTTCCCTCTAAGAATATTTTATTGTTTATCCAAAATGATTGATTAGGCACTACATAATACGAATATTTTATTGTTTATCCAAAATGATTGATTAGGCACTACATAATACTTGGTCACTGAAACTTCAAAAACATCTTTGCTATCTATCGTGGCTTTAATTTTATCACTTGAATTATTTTGTATTGATTGTAGCTGTTTTCCTCAATTTTGCTTTTTTTTCTTATACAGGTTGGAGCGCAAGACTGTGAAGAGGAAACGGGTTTTTGCTTTAAGTAAGATGCATCCAATACTTTAAAAGTGAAGAATAACAGAAAGGTTTAGGTTTAGCCTTGGTTTCAGTTTTCACTGTTTCTTTTTAGGTTGATAGTTGATCCTTCATGATCACATTTCACTTATTTCTTCATGAAATATTTTATATAACTAAATAAATAAATGTGCGTAATTGGTTTAACATGGAGTTGGCTACCAAGGTATTGCAGTTAACACAGAGACTATCTTGGTTTGACTTTTGGAAGCATTTTATGCACTCCAAAACTGTCTATTTCAATCAGAATGAAATATTTCCTAGATTTTGAGCTTTCCTTCAATTGCTTTCTTTCTGTTGCAGCTCAAGCGGGTCATGGAATCAGATTCTGCGTTAACAGAGGATTTGATAGCTTATAACATCATTCCCTTAGATGCTGCATCTTCAACAAATGCTATTGTTTCTTTCCCTGAGGTGGTTGATTTTCTTTGTTCTAAATCGCCATTATTTGTGAATTCATGTCTGTTTATTACCTAAAGAAATTTTTTTACTAGGTTCAAGCAGCAGTGTTGGCCTTAAGATATTTTTCTTGCTTGCCAGAGTTGCCTAGGGAAGCCTTCACTTCTTCTATCAGGAATGCTGACATGCTTGACTTTTTACAGTATACTTTCCGATTTCAGGTATCGGGGTTTCTATGTGGTTCCAAGTCGAGATTGATATGCTTCTATCTATTTTTCACATTCTTCCCTGTACTTAAACTAATTTATCTTTCTCTCTGATATTTTTCTAAAACTTAATTGTTTTATTTTTTAGAAAAATATTAATATTTCATGTTCATCGCTAATCCTTGAATATTTATACATTTTGCTTGGGATTTACTTTGTATACTCTTGTTTCAAATTTGATGTAATCCTCATTGTCTCCCTTTTGGTTCTCTGCAACAATAGGAAGATGTCTATTCCTTCAATTAGAGGTTTCCTAATGGAAAGATTTTGTTTTTTTTTAAGTCTTGCTAACAAGTGACCTAAGAGTACTAATTAAGTATATTTTTAATAGAACACACAAATTTTTTAAGTTCCCAATGCATTGATTGAATTGGTAATACATTGGAAGTGTCAAAAGTTTTTATTTTAACTCTCTTAGCCAATGCTCGTAGGGTTCTCTTTAGCTAAATCCTTATTTTTAATGGAAAATGAACAAGAACATTGACAAATGAATTAAAAAGGCACATTCTCTAATTCTCGTGTCTCTAATAAAGTGAAAGTTCCATCTCAAATAATTTTTTTGAATAGAATGAAAGGTTTCTCTTGGGCAGATTATGTAAAGTAGAGAAATTATATAAGCTGGTAAAATCTTTAAAGTAAGGAACATCCTCCACCTAAAAATTCTCCCAAATCTTGAAACACAAAATTCTAAGCCGAAAGAAACATGAAACTTGAAAATAAATTTTAAAGAACTAGGGTTAGTAGTAGAATATGATGGGTCAGCATCCCATCTATGATGCTAAATGAGTTTTTACGGTTGATAAATATTTTTTCCTGTTACTTTACTCGATTGTATGTTTGTTCAAATGTAATAGAAGCAGGTGATGTGTTTGATCAGGAGTTATTGAGGTATAAGAACATTAAGGAATAACAGTCAACATCAAATAGAAGCAGAACATATATGGCTATATGCCATAATATCATTGTAGTTG
The DNA here is from genome assembly GCF_059453495.1 of Arachis ipaensis. NCBI lineage: Eukaryota > Viridiplantae > Streptophyta > Magnoliopsida > Fabales > Fabaceae > Arachis > Arachis ipaensis. The sequence goes on along the minus strand of NC_142441.1, from coordinate 42,177,593 downwards.
TAGCATCATCTGACATTACAATTTGAAAAGTTGGAATCACCAGTTTGATGTGTCTCAAAAGTAAAACATATTATGGAATGTTAAGTTATTATTTGATGTAGAGGTCTGATCACTATCTCCACCCTTATGATTTTTTTATAGTAACTATCTGTGCTTTATGATGAAACTCATACCATTTGTTTTTTAAGCTAATTTCCAGGTAGCTATGTCAATCTCAAGAGAAGTTGCAATAGCCTCCCGCCTTGGTGTTGAGGTACTAGAGCAAATCATTATTGTCCTTCGAAATCTAGTATTCTGCTACTTTTCTCAGTTTTGCCGAGGCCTGCTTCTTTCCATGTGATCTTTCAGGCCGCCATTGTTGTTGGAGGTCGGAATTTCTTCTGTGAGGATGCATGGGTAGCTGCAACAGGATTAGAAAGATGTACTACATACCAAATTGGGTAAGGTTAACTGCACCAAACAACTATTTGTATACGTTTTGTCCCATTTGCTATTGGCAATTTGCATAAACCCATTCTTCACCTTCGTTGAGTTGTCACTTGCCAGGATATTACAATTTTGTGATGAATAAATCTGTATTATGTAATTTGTAGAACAATTAGTTCTTTTATTACAGTTCAAGATATCAAAATATGCTGTTTTATCTTATTTATGCCTTTTATCCTTCAGGGAGCTGGTATCAAGAGAAGTCACTCCTATGGACATGACAGCATTGACATTTTGTGAGGAAAATGCTATTCCTGATTAGTATATTTTGGTCTACTTTGTAGGCTTTAGTGCCTGAATTTTATTATTGTGAAGAGTCAATACATTGCTATTGCGATATACTTGTTTGTGCCTTAATTATGTTAATTGTTACTTTCTCCATATAACATTGATTTATGGAATGAAGGGAGTAATAGTTACTGAAGTAACATAAGGTGGACCTTTCATTTCATTAAATATATTTGATAATATTTTTCCCCATTTACTTGCACAGTTGTGGTTTTCAATATATTGGAGCTTGAGAACATATCAAAGGCTTTGTGTGAAGAACAAGTTAGAACACTAGTTGACCAAACTGGAGCAATAAGCTAACATTTAATTCAACCAAATTCAGTTATATTAGTTAGCAAGCTGGAGCCGATAAGTTGAGCACTGTGATGGATGTCTCGAGAAGAAAATATAAAATAAGACCCAACAGTTTCAGTATGCATGATGCAATCAATGGAAATTGTGTTTTGGAGCTAAAATCTCAAGTTCCCTATTCATAGGATTTGAGATGGTGTTATATTTAAGTATGTATTTCTGTAGGAAAAAAAAAGAAAAGAAAAGAAAAAAGAATGCTTGTGTATATCATTCCTAAATGAATTGTACTGTAGTATAGTAGTAGTAGTAGGCTTCCTTTGTTAATAAATGTAAACATATTTGGAGTAATTTAATGGTTTAATTATTCCGTTCGTTCCTATAGTTTCGTGAAATTTTCAATTAGGTCTCTATACTTTTTTCTTTTTAATTGAGTTCCTACACTAATTTTTTTTTCAATTAAGTCATTCTTAGTAGTAATTGGCTTAATTTTATAGGGACCCAACTAAAAAAAAGAAATTAATATAGGGACCTAAATAAAAGGAAAAAAAAGTGTAGGGACCCAATTAAAAAAAATTTGGTGCAAGGACTCAATTAAAAGGAAAAAAAAAGTATAGGGACCTAATTGAAAATTTCGCGAAACTATAGGGACCAACAGAGTAATTAAACCTAATTTAATTCAAAATCTAACTTTATTATTTGCAAGTCATTATGGATGGTAAAATCTTTAGTCCAAAGTATTAGCATAGAAATATTGTGTTTAATAATTTGGGTACTCATTAGTTATAATTTGAAAGTTATGTTATATCTGAGCATGCCTGCCTTCATGATAGCTCATTATAAGACTGCATGATTTCAAAGTTACATATAAAAGATTAAAAATAGTTTCGATGAAGTTGCATCAAAGCTTAGTGGTTCAAATAAAGAAGTACTGAAAGAAACATAGTTAATGAATCAATATCTCCAAATTGCACAAGAACCCAATGCATTCCACCATTTTTTATCGGTTATGTCTAAAAAACTACTGATGCAAAATTAATTCTAAAGTTCAAACTTATTTTTAAACAATGGAATTCCAACAAAGCTCTCAAATTTTATAAAGAACACTTAAATTAACACCAATAAGCAAGGTGCAATAAGACAATGCCATAGGAAGAGAAGCAGAGAAATTTACTTACTTAAACTATTAATTCTACAATGACATCAATTATATATACCGGGTATTAAAAAGTGCTCTTAACACTTAAGCTAGACCATCTTCAGTGGTGGGAATGGAAGGTGAAAGTGAATATTAACTAGGAGAGGGCAAAATTACAAACCTGTGACAAGTGCTAAATGAATTACTACAAAGGTGGAAGAAAATTCAACAACCAAAAAGTAGCGTTTGAAGGACGGTAAGACAGATACAATGGGGGAGGGTGTCACCCAAGATTGGGCACCCAAGGAGGTATGAAGATGCTGTCGTGGAACTATCAGAGTTTGAAAAAATTCCTGACAGTTCACAACATTCAAGGGATTAATAAATCCCATTTTCCTGAGGTGTTGTTCTTGTGCAAAAGTAACAACAGCACCTTGAATGTGGACAGAGTTCTAAGGAGAGTAGTATTTAAATTAGTCTACACGGTAGATCGTATTGATCAATCTGGAGGTTTAGCATTGGCATGGAAGGAGAGAGTGGGTATTCAGATTTTAAACCAGGAGAATTTTCTGATTCACTTTGAATTAGAGATTCAGCAAAGTAACCTAAGGTGGAAGGTTTTAGCGGTCTATTTGCGCACGAATAAAGCTATTAGGGAGGAATAATACTCAAAGCTAGCTACTACAACTGATTGAGAATGGTGGAGACCAAATTATGATTATGGGAGACTTTAATGCTATTAAAGCTCACCATGAGAAGGAAAGGGGTAGACTTAAATCAGCATCATTTATAAGAAGTTTTAATGACTTTATTAATAAAGGAGGACCGATGGATTTAGGTTACGAATGTGATAAATTCGCATGGTCGAATAGACAATTTGGTGACAATTTTATCAAAGAACAGTTGGATAGAGTGCTAGTGTCAATGCAATGGAGGGCAGAATTTTCAAATGGCTATGTTATGCACCTGGAAGAAATGGGTTCGGATCACAAACCACTCCTTATTGATTCTGATAGGGAGGTGAGGAAAATGAAGAGAAGATTCCAATTTCAAGAAAGATGGTGTGAGAATGAAGATGTGGTAGAATTAATTAAGCATACTTGGGCTAGGCATTAGGGGTTTACCTATGTTTAGACTAGCTGGGAAGCTTAAGACAACTAGACACTGGTAGTGGAGTGACAACCGAATTCTTCTTCTATTTGCAAAAAAAAAAAAAATTTAGGAAATTAGAGAAAGAATAACACGGGAGGTAGTTAGTGGCAACTAAGCAAATGGAGTAGCTACAAGGGTATGGGTAGGGGTGTGCAAAAAAACTGGTTTGACTGAACTGAACTGAAACTAAATTGAAACTGTTTTAAATAAACTAGTTTTTTTAAATAAAAAACTGAACTGAAACCATAGTTTTTTATAAAAACCAGTTTATTAAAAACCAGTTTTTATGGTTCAGTTTAGTTTTAAACCAAATAAAAACTGGTTTATTCACATCACTAACTTCAATTCAATCTTCCAAACTCAAAAATTGAAAATGTGAAAACTGAAAACGCAAAAACCCTCATCGCGTTGCAACATCCTCTCATCTCTCCCCTTCTGCCGCCGCAACCAACCCACCTTCCCCACCAACCATCCACCCCGGCGCCGCCGGCGACAACCACACCGCCGTCGCTCGCTCCTCCATTTCTCTCTTTCTTTTTCCCTCTTCTCTCTGTTCTACATTTCCTTCTTCTTCTCTTCCCAGTCACCGAGCCAGCCCTAGCCGCATCTCCTTCCGTTCCGGCGAGCAGCACCCAGTAGTGACAGACCCCTGTGCCGTTGCGGCCCTCCCCACGTCGCCCTCACTTCCTTTCGTCTTCTCCTCTCTTCAACAACGCAGGTTTCCCTTTCATCCCTGTCCCTGCCCTGCTTCCTTTACTTTCTGTTTCGTTTTTACTACTGCTTTTTAATTCTGCCTTTTGATTTTGCTTTAGTAACTAGGTGGTTATAGGCTAGATGACTTTTGTTTTGAGGATTGAATGCTGATTAATGATGGCTGATTGTTTAGATTTTTCTGAAACTGGGAATGTTGCTGTGTATAACCTGTACCTACTGTGTCTGTTAATACTGCCATGAATACTGAACTATATTCTGCACATAATTTGCATATCTCATGCTTGTTAAAATGCTTGAATGAGGTTTTTGATCTAATTTCTTTGTTTGATCAGCATAAGAGCTTGGATTTTGCCTTCATTTGGCATTCTATTTTCATATGGTGCAATTTTATGTTCATTCTAAATGCTGCCTGAAATGAGCTAGCCTATGGATTTGGTATTTAGACCTGGACACCACTTTGAACCTACAATTTAATCTTGTTTTTAATTAATCAGGCCAACAGTTCTGAACCATTAAGAGTGAATCTGGCGGTTTTAGACCAAAAATTCTTGTTCTGTGATTAATTTTGTACAGGATAGCCTTAGGAATTGATACAATAATTCTAACTAATACCCAATTAATGTGTTGGTATGCAATTTGTAGAAAAGCTTTCTGTCAGATCTTATAAACTTTGTTTTATAATTCTGGTCTGTAGTTTCTTCCGTTTGTTTTCCAGTACTCTTACGTTTGCTTATTGTTGATGTTGTTGTAGACTAGATGAGGTGAAAGCTCAGAGAGCTCTAGAATGCCCTTGCATTGTTGACTTGCAAACTGGTTCCTGCGGCTTTCATTTTTTGGAGGCGTTTCTCATATTTCTAAAGAGAGCATTGCTGAAGAAAAAGTAAGTTCCAAACTTGGTCTAAGTAACCCTGTTAGTGTTAGCATGTAATGATGTATTTATTACTTCATAGTTTGTGTCATTTTATTTATTTATTTTCCTTTTTAAAGTGTTGTTTAGTTGTTTGCATTGGTCACATGTGTCATTTTTGGATGCTGTTTGGTTCCGACGGGGCAACAAAATCTTGCTCTCCTATGAAATATGATGTTGGCAATCGATCTAAGAGTATATTTTAACTGATTTACGTGAAATTGACAAAAGGGTCTTCAAATAATTGATGATGAAGAATCACATATTGAGTCTTTGATTAATAGCATCATAAAATTATTATTTTGTGTTCTGTACTTATCTCCCGTTTATTAGAAGCATGAATATAACTCAATGAGTCTTGAAGAAGTGAAGAATAAAACAGAAAGAAAAAATATAGCAGACTTGTGTTACAAGAAAACAGAATGGTAGTATGAATTGTGATTGAATTTACTGTATATTGATTACACTGAGTTGGTCGAATATATAAGAGATGTCAACTGAGATTATCTTAAACATACACTAATCACAGCTGGTAAAACTAATTCTAACTAACTCAAGTTAATGCTAACAGCTTTGGTACTGCTCCTGCTCACTTTATCTTGTTTGTTACTTTTTCAAGACACTAAATTACTCTCCAAATTACTGAGGTGGACGCGTTCACTGAGTCAGCATTCAAGGGAAACCCTGCTGCAGTTTGTTTGTTAGATGAAGAAAGAGATCGCCAATGGAAGCAAGCTGTGGCTGCTGAGTTCAACATCTCCGAGACTTGTTTCTTAAATAAGATCTCTGACTCCCGTTTCACTATCAGATTCTTCACTCCTCTTACTGAGGTCATTCATCTCACAAACTCACTTTCACATTCCAATTTCCTGATTTCTGTGGCTCTTCGATAGTCAACGATACTCTTTCTGGTCAATCTTGTCTAAATGTAATTTTATATTTTGTATCTTAGGTTATTTCAACTTCTCTATCGCTTTCGTAATTTTAGCATCATTTCCCTGAACCAAGTAATGAAGACTGCGTGGCAAGTTCTTGATTAAGGGTTTATTTTATGCAGGTTGATCATTATATTTTAATGTATATTGTACATTGGTAATTAATTTGGTATATATTTTATATTTTACAATTAGGTTTGCTGCTCATATTAAAAATGTCTGAGAGAGAGGAGCATTCAAATCCTGCTGTTCTTCCTGCTCATCCCTCATTACCTCCTCAACCTAGTGGATCTTCTGGGCGTAAGAATCGATCAGAGATATGGGAACATTTCATTCCAATCGAAGGGATAGAGAAATATGCGAGATGTAAAAACTGCAACGGTCAAATAAAATATGCGGGGGGAACAAGTGCTATGCGGCAACATTGGAAGCGATGTTTTGACTCGAATAATGAACAGAACAAGAGACAAAGGATAGAAGGGGGAACAAGTGGTCCTATATCCTCACCAAGTGTTACAAAGTTTGACCAAGCAGTATCTCGAAGTATCCTCACTGAGATGTTTATGACTGAAGAGCTAGCTTTCCGATTTGTAGAAAGAAATGTGTTTCGAAGGCTATTGCATAGCTTGCAACCTAAGTTTAAAATCCCTTCGCGTACTACATTGGCCCGTGATATACTTTCTTTTTATGAAACAGAGAAAATAAAGTTACAAAGTTATCTCTCTCATCATTGTCAAAAAGTGTGCCTTACAACTGACACTTGGACGACATCGAGTCAAAATTTGACTTATATGTCTCTAACGGCACACTTTATTGACAATGATTGGAAGTTGCAAAAGAGGATATTGAATTTTTGCCGGGTTGAGGGTCATTCAGGAGAAGTACTTGGTAGAGCTATTGAAGGTTGTTTGGATGCTTGGAAATTGCATCAAGTTTTTACTGTAACGGTTGATAATGCAACTTCTAATGATGGTGCAATTTTATACTTGAAAAAGAGATTAAATGCATGGAATAGTCTTGTTTTAAAGGGGGACTATCTTCATATGCGTTGTTGTGCTCATATCCTAAATTTGATAGTGAAAGATGGTTTGAAAGAGATTGATGATTCAATTACAAGAATTCGCAATGCAGTAAAATATGTCAAATCATCTCCTATGAGATGTGAAAGCTTCAAAGCGTGCATTGAGCGGGAGAGCATTAATTATAAAGGGCTTGTTTCTTTGGATGTCGAAACTCGGTGGAATTCGACATATTTAATGTTGGAGGCAGCATTGAAGCTTCGAGCAGCGTTTGATTTGCTTGAGTTGCAAGATGATAAATATATTAATGAGCTGAGCAAATCTTATGGTGTCCCTACAGATGATAATTGGACTTATGCAGAGTCAATTTTACCATTCTTGAAAATATTCTATGATGCTACATTGCGCATTTCTGGGAGTCTGTATGTCACTAGTAATAAATACATGAAAGAAGTCTTTAGCATCGGAAGAAAAATCAAGTTGCATTGTGAAAATACTGATTTGAGCATAAGGTTAATGGCGTCCAAGATGCAAAGGAAATATGACAAGTATTGGGGAACTCCAAATGTCATTAACATGTTGTTGTTGATTGCAATTGTGCTTGATCCATGTCACAAGTTGGATTTTGTAAATTGGATTTTGGATGAGTCATTTGGTGTTGAAAAGGGAGGAGAACTCAAGTCAAAATTGTCTACTTGCTTGAATTCCCTTTATAATCACTACCAAGGCAAAGAAGATGAATCTCAAAGCAATCAAGATGCAATGATCAATGAAGAGGATGAAGATGATATCCTGAATATTTATTTGCAGTCAACTGGACGTGATTCAGATGCTAAATCTGAACTTGACAGATATTTGAAAGAAGATTGTGAGCCTAGAAACAAGTCGGCAGAGTTGGATATTTTGGGTTGGTGGAAGGGAAATTCAACTCGATTTCCTATTCTTGCACGTATGGCTCGAGAAGTTTTAGCCATACCGGTTTCTACAGTTGCTTCTGAGAGTGCGTTTAGTACAGGAGGAAGGATTATTGACCCTTATCGGAGCTCCTTGACACCATATATGGTGGAAGCTCTTGTATGCACTCAAGATTGGGTAATAGATGACCCATTTGGACTAATTGAAAATTTTGAAGAGATTGAAAAAGCTGAACAAGGTAATATATATTTTTTTTCTTATTGCTTGTTTGTTACTAATTGTTAGTTTTCTATAATTAATGAGATATTTTTTTTATGTAGGGAGAAATTCTTCAACAAATGTTGGCACGCTTGTTTCTCTTGAAGATGATTAGAATATTGTAATGGGCCAATATTGTGTTAGTCTGTTAGATTTGAATTAGTTTATTTTAACTTCATTTAGGTTAGTATCATATTATATCATATTTTGAATGTTGTCATTGAACAAAAAGTAAGACCATGCTTTAGTTTATTAGTATGTGAATATTTTATGATTCTTTCAACTTTTGATTTAGAGAGAGAGCGGAGAGAGAAAGTAGAAGGGAAAGAGAGAGAGAAAGAGAAAGGGAGGAGAGAGAAAGCGGAAGAGAGAGAGAGTGAAAGGGGGAGAGAGAGAGAGAGAGGGAGAGAGAGGGATAGAGAGAGGAAGGGGGAGAGAGAGAGAGAAAAGAAGGGGGGAGAGAGAGAGAGGAGAAGGGAGAGAGAGTGGGAAAGAGAGAGTGGGTAGAGAGAGAGAGAGGGGAAAGAGAAAGTAGAAGGGAAAGAGAGAGAGAAAGCGGAAGAGAGAGAGAGAGAAAGGGGGAGAGAGAGAGGGAGAGAGGGATAGAGAGAGGAAGGAGGAGAGAGAGAGAGAGAAAGGAAGGGGGAGAGAGAGAGGAGAAGGGAGAGAGAGTGGGAAAGGGGAGAGAGAGAGAGGGAGAGAAAGAGGGGGTAGGAGAGAGAGAGAGAGAGAGAGAGAGAGAGAGAGAGAGAGAAGGGGTAGAGAGAGAGAGAGGAGGGTAGGAGAGAGAGAGGGGAAGGGAGAGAAAAGGGGAGAGAGAGAGAGAGAGAGAGAGGGAGAGAGAATGGGAAAGGGGGAAGAGAGAGAGAGAGGAAGGGGGAGAGAGAGAGGGGAAGGGGAGAGAAAGAGGAGGGAGAGAGAGGGGGGTAGGAGAGAGAAGAGAGGAAGGGAGAGAAAAGGGGAGAGAGAGAGGGGAAGGGAGAGAAAAGGGGAGAGAGAGAGAGGAAGGAGAGAGAGAGAGAGAGAGAGAGAGAAAGAGAGGAAGGGAAGAGAGGGAGAGAGAGGGTGTGAAAACTAGTTTTAGGCATAAACCAGTTTAAACTGGTTTTTTTAATTAAAACCAGTTTTATTTTTATGAACTGGTTTAAACTGGTGCACTGTATTATAAACTAGTTTAAAACCAGTTTCTTATATGACAAAGCAGTTTGGTTCAGTTTCTAAACCATTTAAAATGGTTTAGTGCAGTTTCAGTTTAGTTTATGGAAAAACTGAACCATGCACACCCCTAGGTATGGGAGTCTGAATTAGAAGATGCACTTTAACTAGAAGAAAGACATTGGAAGGAAAAATCTCGAGTCCAGTAGCTGAAATGGAGAAATCACAATACAAAATTTTTTTACTCCAAATTTTAAACTAGAAGTAGAAGAAATAAGGTGCAAGAGTTAGAAGATGTAGAAGGAAATGTAGCCACAAGTGCTGAAGGCATTGCATCCACTGCACAAGGGTACTTTGAAGAGCTCTTTACATCTAATAACCCAAGAGATCCGGCAACGAAAATTGAGGGTATTCTAACAAAACTCAATGCTGCTACCAACCGTGCTTTAACTGGACTAATCATAGAAAAAGAAGTGAAAACTACTGTTTTTTCTATCAATGCCTTTTCGGCCTGGGAGAAGATGGATTCACTGCTAAATTCTTTCAATTTTTATGATAAACGATTAAAGGAGATGTTCTTTAGATGGCTAAAAGTTTTTTCTTGGGAGGTAAAATTCTGAACTCATTTAATCATACTCATATTTGCCTTATTCCAAAGATTTCGAATGCAAAATCTATGAAACATATTCGACCTATAAGTTTGAGTAGTATTTTTTATAAAGTCTTATAAAAGATTATGGTGCACAGGGCACATGCTTCAATTTGTGATGAATAGAGTCATAAGTGACACACACAGAGTGCTTTTATTAAAGGACACTTGATTAGTGATAATATTTTAATTGCTCATGAATTTATATACCTTTTTATGAATAAGAGATACGATGATTATGAATTCGCTCTGAAACTAAACATAAGTAAGGCATAAGATAGGGTGGAGTGGAGTTTCGTTTGGGAGGTTATGAGGAGGTTGGATTTTTGTAGGAGATGGATGGAATGGATTCAGGAACTGGTGACAACAGTTTCATATCTTGTTACTATGGATGGTCAGCCTTATAGTTTCTTTAAGCCATGTAGAGGGTTGCGTCAAGGCGACCCTCTTTCCCCTATATATTTTTATTTCGTGCAGAAGGATTGTCCTATCTGCTCCACAGAGGAGAACAGAAACTAGAGATTACAGGTTTGAGACTCAACCCACGGTATATTAAAGTCAGCCATCTATTTTTCGTAGATGACTCAATTCTATTCAGCAAAACTATAGAAGAAGGGTGCCAAAATTTGCTTCAAATCCTACAAGTTTATGAAAATATTAGTGGTCAAGCAGTGAATTTGGATAAATCCTCAGTATTTTTCAGTAGAAATACTCCTATGAACATTTGTGATCCTCTATCTCACATCTTACAAGTTCATCACATTGGCAACTAGAACAAGTATCTTAGGCTACTAGCGGTAATTCAAAGATCTAAGATATAACACCCTAATTACTCTAAACCTTACCTCTAGTTGTAAAGCAAAGGTTAATCAGAGGTTACGACAATCCTAAAACTTATACATAAATATATATAAAAAGAAATAATAATTCTAGAAGCCCGATGAAGAAATAAGCTCAAAAATCGAGAGTTACAAAAGTTTACAAAACGTTCACACGAAGCCACAAACTTAAGACACAAGATAAAGGTACAAGATAACAAAATATAAGAGTATAATGATCATAAGATACTACCCACAGCCCGCGGAGTTTAAGTTGACTAGTTAACCACTGACATGCAGAGTTTTGAAAATAAAACAGCTTATACAGAATATCTCTCATAAAGTAAGCCTCTAAGGCAAAATAAAATACAAAAGTGAGAGTACTAATAAAAATAAATCAAAAGACTCCAAAATATGATAAAGGTCCTCCGCTCTGTCACCATCCAGCAACTCACCGAGGTGGGTTGCGACCTGCATCTGAAAAACAACAACAGAATATGGTATGAGAACCGGAGGTTATCAGTATGGTAACAGTGCCTAGTGATGTAAGATATAAGACTCTGGGATGCCAGAGGCAATCCTAGAACTTCATATCCATCACAAGATTCATCTTAAAGCATAACTAAAACATTAAAATATAACTTAAAACCATAACATAATAAAGGGATAATCTAACTTAGTGGATTTTCTAATCTAACAGTTCTCCGCTGTCCCACAACCTTCACCAACCTATCCTCCATGCGATCCCATCGCCACCGCCTTCCGAACCTCCTCAATCACAGTAGAATACACAGTTAATACAATGCAAGTAAAACACAAGTATAGACATATATGTCAAGTAATTCAAATAGGCAATTAGGCATGTTATCCAATTAGGCATACAAGTCAAGTCGGCAAAGCAAGCAAGCAGATAAAAGATGCACATGATGAATGCTTGTCCTATAGGCTGTGATATCACATTGTCGGTTCAACTGTCAACCTGATACATCTCCATGGAGATGTCGCCCTTCGGAATCATAATGGGAACCCCCAAGATATGGTGCACGGAACACCGTCCAGGATTTTGTGCCTGCACACTCTAGTGATCCGAAGGAATGCGAGCGGGATACTATTGCCACGGACCTCACATCTCAACGTAAGCGGGACGAACCACCGCCCTTACGCCGCCGTCGCTACCTTGACAGGCGGGATCCAACCAAACCGTCCCTGCTAGGCGCATAGCATCTCAATAATCTCAGTATAAAACAGTGATTCAGCGGTTTTCAGAAATCATTTTTTAATATATCATGGATCTATCATTCCATTCCGAGTCTCAAACTCATTTCAACTACTGCTAATTCATAATTTCCACTCCGAACTCATTAGTTCACCGCTTTCACAACTCATTTAGAACTCATCAGTTCACCACTTTCACAATTCCCTATCAATAATCACCAATACCATACATCGGCTTCTCATTCAACAAAACCTATCCTCAGTACACCAGAAACCTAAGCCCCCGTTTTCTAACTTTCACCGAAAATACCGAAATAATTTCACCCAAGACCTTCTCTATGTTTTAACGTTCAAAAACAAGCCAAAAAGTCTTAGATAGGTGTCACAGAAGTTTACAAGCTTGTCGGGAAGGTGAAATAGTTAAAAACAAGATTTTTATTGAAAAGCAGGGCAGTGTGCGTACGCACAAGGGTGTGCGTGAGCACGCCCAGGAGGATTTTCAAGATGTGTGCGTACGCATAGAGGTGTGCATATGCACAGAGAGTAAAAATTTCAACTCTGTTCATCCGCACAAGGCGTGTGAACGCCCTCAACATAGTGCACCTTCCAAAGTGTGCGTGCACACAGCTTGAAAAACTTCGTTGGTTGTGTGTGCCCACAGGGCATGCTAATGCTCTCATCAGCAAGCCTTCCCCTGTGTATGCGTGCGCACAAGGCTGTGCGTCTGCACACTTTCAAAAACACACAGGATGTGCGTGTGCACAAGGCTGTGCATGCACACACAAACCAGAAATTACAAAGTATGAAACATTCACAGAATTCAGATTTCAACACCAAACTTTCAACGATCATAACTTTTTCTACAAAATTCAGATTTCCACAAAATTTAAACCATTTTAAAGCTTGTTAAATTATCTTTCATTTGATATAAAATGCATTAAATTTCAAAAATAATAGCTCAAGATATGATCCGTTGAAGTTCATCAAATATTCATTTTGGCAAAAGTTCACTAAATTCTCAACTTACCACGATTTTCAACCAAAACCAAACCAAAACCCCACCAAACTCCAATGTACAACATAACTTGCCTTTTTACACCATAATTTACCATTCATAAAATTTTCATTCACATTATACACTCTACAACCTCAATTTATCAATTATTTCATACTAAAACATTTTTCACCCAACACAATCACTCATCTTCATTATATCACCAACAATCAATCGTGATCAATCTCAACCTCAATCTTCAACACCATTTTATCAACCTCAACATCACAATTCATCAAAACAACCTAAAATCATCAAATCATTATACATCATCATTCAACAATTCAATAACCAAATTAATCCAATCCTATCCTATGGGTCACTAGCCTACGTGTCTAAAAATATTATACATTACATAGAAGAAACCGAAACCATACATTGATCGATTCTCAATATGTGCTATACACCAAAAGTTGTGCCCAACAAGCTTTTAACCATCAACAATTCACCAAAAGCCACCAATAAACTCCAACAAGAATCAACAATCAATATTCCAAGCTAGACATACATAATTTACCATGGATCAACACCTAGGGTTCATAAATATTTAATTTCACAAGGGATAAGAGTGAGCTTACCTTATCCACAGAAATTGGAGGTGAACCCAACAATTCCTCACTAATGGTTAGCACCTAAACAATCAAAACACCAAAATTCACTCGAAACCAAAACTCACATTTTTGAATTTCTTAGGGCTGCTGAACAGAAAGGAATCTTTGAAATCTTACCTACAAAAGTTAGATGAAAGTAACGGGCTCGGCAAGAGTTTTGTGTAGCTGCTGATGGCATGCAAATCGGAGCACCGTAACTCGAGATATGGCCGCCGGAAGTGGAGGATGAATAGTAACACTCTCTTTTAGCTCTATTCTCTCACCTATCATGCAGCTGCTGTTGTGACTTATAAAGGGTGAAGTGGCTGAAATGGCCTTCATTTAAGTATATATATATATACATATATATATATATATATATATATATATATATATATATATGTTGGGCTTGGGCCCAACTTGGGCCCGGTCCAACCCATTAGTATTTTTGGCCCGTTTGGCCCAACTTTGGACCAAACCTTTAAAATTAATGCCTGGTTTTCGACTTTAAATACTTTCCTAATGTTTTCTACTGTTTTTTTCTATTTATTCTCATATAGTACCGGACAGATTTAAATCGGTTAATCTGCCGGTTCACGGTTTCTTCGCGATTTTTCGTAGAAAGTTACATTTTCTGACTCAGAAAAATCTACTGAGTCCAAAAATCATATTTAAATCCCTTAATTCTCATTCTAAATTTTCGAAACCTAGTTTGGGCAATTAAATTATTTAATTAGACGGTTAATTAGTTCGCGGTTCTTACATTCTCCCTACCAAATAAAAAATTTTGTCCTTAAAATTTGGCTTACCCATCATCATCCTTAAATGTTCCCTCAACTTAAACCTACCTCTTACCATTCATCGTTTCGTTCCTTCATGTCAGCTCAATTCCTATCTACATCTTTTATTCTTATTTACAATTCTATATTTTAACTGAATTTAGGCCTATATCGTACCTGCCCTTCTCACTCTTAGCTCCCTTCAATCAACCTCAATACAACATTAGCATTTCAATTCAATGCTCTCCAAATCTATCTTTCAAATAAATCAGTTCCTATTTCAAGCTAAACCCAAAGTCATCATAATCAAATATCGTAATCCTTACTTTTTAAACTCGACAATTGCACTCACGTGCCATCCAAATCCAAATTAGCCACCTACTCTCATGTCCACAACCTATCCTAAATCATTCTAACCTTACAAATGCAATCAAACTTAGTTCTTAGAAACCTTTACTTACATTAACCCACTAACTCTTCAAGTATTTAAGCATAAGATACGTTTAGTTAGCGTCCTATGACCTCTATTCACAATTATCATGTGCTATTGCATTCCACAAGCTTCCATTGTGCCATTCTGATTTTTAGCCACTAATTAACTAACTAATCCAAATATCCAATTAAGTCATACATCTCTCATCGGATTACAAAACCTAGGCTTACTTCTAAACTTTCTCAACTTGACCTCAATAGCATTTACGCTTATCCTAAGACTAATTAATAACTTAGTGCCTTATAGGGTCTCTATGCCTAATTCTAGTCCTAAATAATTTCCTACAGCTCCAATTACAATATCCATCAATTCCCAACCATTCAACACTTTTAAAGCCTAGCAACAGTTCTTATATTAATCATAGTTTCAATACCACCCACTCAACCACACTCAATCATTTTAACACCTAAAATATTCTATTCTCCATTTTCTTTACTCATTTAACAAAATTCCAAGGTCCATAATACCACCACACCATTTATTCTGCATCTAATTATCTAAGTCATTTACAATTTCACCAATGTATACAATTCAACCTCCCTTAGACATACTAAACAATTAATGAATTTCTACTTACCATAACTAAAATCAAATGTTAAACTCAACCAAAAATTCAAGCCTAAATTTATTCTCACTTATTTTTTTCTTTATCTATTTACCTCTGCACTCTATGATTCACCATGTACCAAATGTTATATTAACCATCCTATAATCTACACGTAAAAACTAAACTCAAGCGCATAAATTCCTGGGTGATAGCTTAGCTCAAAATTGTAGTCCTTTAATAATTACATCCATCTTCATGGAGGTAGTTCCTCCTTGCTCCACATCTTCAATACAAGCACAAATGCAACAGGCTCCAGATTGTGCGTAAGAGAATTTACTTCGTGTGCCCTCAACTGTCATGATGCATAAACCACTACGTCCTGACGTTACATCAAAACGCACTCCAAGATTTTCCTATGAAACGTACCAATAGATATTTAATGGTCCATGGGGTTCAAGTAGTGCCAACACTAACGCTGTGGTTAATCTTTCTTTTAAGTTTTGAAGAATCTTCCCCTTATAATATGACATTCGCACCAATGGGCATCTTTGTGTGTCGACTCAGTCATCGGAAATGCCATTTGCAAAATCGAAGCTTCACAACGCCATTCCGCTGAGTCACTCTAATTGGTTGTCACTAAGAACCCAAATCGCTTGGCTGCACCCATCAAATTATCTTCTCCCATTAGTTCTTCTGACGCTAAGTTTGGCCAGCCTTAACGGCAACATCCCATAAAATAAAACTAAGCTAAACTCTGGTCCTAAACATGACATTTAATCTAATATTCCTAGTTCCAAATCTTTGTCTCCATTATAAGCTAATAAGAAGAGTCAAGTTACAGTCCCCCACAACGTGATTAAAACTAGGTTATCAATTTTATCGTTACCTCAAGTTGGAGATCCTTAACCCCGTCACTGTGACCGGTCTACACCGTGGTCCTTTTTGTAAGGACATCGTCTAGAGATATGCCCTGACAATCCGCAGCGGTAACATCCACTGAACCCAGCCATGCACGACTTTTCCAGATGGTATCTTCCACATCTCAGGTACCTTAACTCCTCTTGTTGATCCCACGCTTGCTTACCTACTCCTCTCGCCCGGTGATACTGGTCATGGTCAATGCCTCTGATATGTCCTTGAACTTGGGATTGCTGAGGGGCATGCCTACCCTTCTTGGAGTTCTGGCCTCTTGATGGAACATACTTCCCATGACCTCTGCTACTAGTACCGCCCTGCTCATATCTCACCAAGGCCGTCTTCTTGGCATAATCTTCAACAATTCTTGCCTTGCTCACAAATTCAGAGAATATTCGAATCCCTAATGAAGTCAAAATTTTTGGAACCTAGTTTGGGCAATTAAATTATTTAATTAGACGGATAATTAGCTCACGGTTCTTACAAAAGATAGCTACATTTTCATATATCAAGGATAAAATATCACAAAACTGCAGCACTAGAAGAGAGCTTTGCTATCCTTAAGTGACTGAGAAGTATTAATAAAGGCAGTTGCAACTGCAGTTTCAATCTATACTCTGAGTTATTTTACACTATCAGAGACGTTGGTTGATGAAATTCAAAAGCTCATGCTCCAATTTTGGTGGGGACAATGATACGAAAAAAAATTAATTATGCATAACTACCAGCAAGTATACCGGGTTGTATCAAGTAATAAAACTCACAAGAGTGAAGTCGATCCCACGAGGATTAAAGGATTGAGCAATCAATAGTCAATTGATTATTCTAGTTAGACAAGCATAATTGGGTGATAATCAAGCAAGAAATGTAAATAACATGAAATTAAATGAAAGCAATAAAGTACAAAGAAAGTAAATGACAAGAAATTAAAGTGCTAAAAATTAAAGTGCAAGAATGTAAATGACTAGAAAGTAAAACCAAGTAAAGCATTTCTACAAACACCTGGAAGGCATAAATGTGCAAAAGTAAATAAAGTCATAAATGTGCATAAGGAAATGACAAGAATTTAAAGAGAACAATTAAATGACAAGAATTAAAGACAAAAAGTAAATAACAAAAATTAAGAATGAAATTAACATTGGGATCAAGAGATATTGCATTCTCAAGATCAATAATTCTTATCTCCACTTCAATCATGCAATCATTGATCTCTTGGTAAATCATACGTAATCAAACCCCAATCTCTTGGTGATTTAATTTCTCTTAACTTGATCAATTGCCAATCTCTTGATCTAATTACTCATGAGAAGATGTGAAGAATGGTCTCTAATTTAGAGCCACACAACCCTCAAGATTTTAATTCAAAGTGATTACATCTCACATATCAAGCTAAGAATTATCAATCAAGAGAGTTATGAGAGAAGAGCCTCAAACTGAATTCTATGACCCCTTTCTCAAGTTCATCATAGAATTCAAATAGATCTATTCCCTTTCTCAATAGTAATTAGATCTTTGAAGCACAAAGACCTTTTCTAGAGAAGCAATGAAAGAAGAATTGAAGATGAAGAATGAAAATAAATCAACCCAATAAATTGCAATAGAGCTCTCTTTCCCAAATGTTGGAAATTAAAAACTCATAGCAAAATATTTACAAAAGTGTGTATGAAAGAAAATGGAAGAATAGTAGAGAATGAGAGTGAAAGGAGAGTGGAGTCACCTCCACTCCTCCATGGTGTGTGTCAAATGATGAATCTAAGGTCCTATTTATAAGCTACCTTAATTACAAATTCAAATGAAATTACAATAATCAAATGCAAATTTCCTAACTACTTCTAGATGATTCTTGTGGCCTTAATTGATTGTTAATTGTGGCTTGACTTTGGCTTGTGAAATTTTAATTCTCTTCATGGAGGCTTGAAACATTGAAGAATAAATGAAAGAATTGGGATATTTGGAAGTGGCCCAATGTGGAGTGTCATTGGAGTGGCACTTTGGGCTTTTGAAGGCTTGGGAAGCCTTGTAGGTTGAAAGATTGATCTGTTGCGTCCTCAAAATTATTATATATCATTGGAAAGCCCTGGATCTCAGCTTTCTAACACTACTAGAATCGCGTTATTTGGACCTCTCTAACTCAAGTTATGATCTTTTAAAGGTGAAGATGTCAGTCTGGTGAAGTGCAGGGATTTGTTTTATGCTGAAATTGTAAAGCTAAACGAATAGAAATTTGTACCCTCAAATCCAATGTCCACTATAGAGTATTATATATGGTTGGAAAGCTCTGGAAGTCTCCATTTCAATGACACTGAGATCACCTCATTTGGAGCTTTGTAGCTCGAGGTATTTTTGTTGGAGTGTGAAAAGGTCAGGGTTGCAAATCCTCTTTACTTCTCTTTGAGTTTGTTTCCAACTCTTTTGCCACCTTGGGAGTGTGCTTCCTCTATTAGTGCTTTTATTGCTTCTTTTTCTATCATTTTCTACAAAATTTATTAATTCAAGTAACCAAAGCAATATTCAATTTAATCACCAAAATACTCCATAATTAAGCATTATGAATTGATTTTTTTATATGAAAAAGCATAGAAAAATACAGCATGATGCACACGCATCACAACACCAAACTTAAACTTTGCTTGTCCTCAAGCAAATAAAGAATCATGCAATACAATTTGACAATCCAAGGTGAGAAGAGTAGCAATTAAATGTTTATAGTTGGCTAGTTTACTATGCATGCAACAATCTCAAAAGAAATTTAAATGATTGATGTTTCTATCTAGCTCACTTTATGAAATCTTTTCTTTATATTCCTTCTTTGAATTAAGCTTTTCATCTTTTTCTTAGCTTAGCTTTTTGGGTGCTTTGCACCATTAGTTAAAAGCTTCGACTCTAAATTCTTTGTTTTCAAGTATTACCACTTGATACATAAGCACTACAAGCATTTAATTAGAGGACTCTTTAAGCTCATTTGTTTCTTTTCTTTACTTTCCTTCTAATCATTGGTGCTTAGAGCCTTAAGCTTTGAGGGAGTGCTTTGCACTTGAGCCTAGCCTTGACTCTGAGTGTTTTGTTTTCAAGCTTTTTGCTTGATACATAAACACCATAAGTACTTGACAAATGAATTGTCATTGGTACTCAGAGCCTTTAACTTTCTCCTTTTCCCTTTTTCTTTACTTGACTTAATTGATTTGCTTCTTCAAGATTTTTAAAATTTTAAAAATTTCATAAAATGTCCTAGATGAAAACTTCAATTAAACAAATTCCAATACAATTGAGCAAAAAATAGTCATGCTAGCCTTCCAATACTTATATGCTCATGCTAGATTCTTCTTTAAGTACCTTGTTTGTGTATGATCATGATGCTTAATTGCTTTGACTCGTAAATTTCAAGATGGTAATTATGATGTAAAAGTAACATGTTACAATTCAAAATCAAACTATGCTTCTCCCAAAAAAGAACACACAAGAAAAAAATGGAAGACAATCATGCAATTGAAAGTATAGGAAATAAATAAGAGAAAAAAGAACTTAATCACCTTGTAGTTCATCTTCATTGTTGTCATTTCCTCCTATTCCTTCCTTTTCCAATACCAAACTTAGAATGATTGCTTGTCCTTAAGAAACAAATAAAATAGTAGTGATGGAATTTATGATTAACCATGAATGTCTTCAAGAAGAGATGTGAGTAATGCATGTATTTAAGCAAGCAAAATTAAAAATAACAATCAAGGTACAAAGAAAAGAAACAAATGCAATGTGATTGCATTAATAAGTGGTGTGTGCATGATACTTTGCATGATAAATAAGTGGAAACACCAAACTTAGTGTGACACTTTCATTTTAGAATGGTGCAAGTACCCAATGAAGATTGAAAATTAATTTATTGCAAAGCAACACCAAACTTAGAATACAATCATATGCCACATTATTTGAAAGTAAACTAAGCAAAGAAAGGAAATATTATCTACCGTTGGATTGCCTCTCAAGAAGAGCTCTTTTAATGTCATTAGCTTGACATGTTGTGCATGACTTTCTTCCTCTTCTTCCAGTTTGTTAAAAGAAATGACCTCAAGAGGAAGGAGAGAAAGTTAATGTCCCCTGTTTTGGCCTCTTCCCAGCAAGCTTTCTTTTGTTATTGTCTTGATTTTCTTTGCTTGTTGGGGTAGGGGTTGGATTGTTCTTTAACCTTCTCTTTTTCATGGATATGATCAATTGTGTCTTAGTCACAATTCTCTTTTTGGTGCTTTTGTTGGTTACCTTCACTTTTTTTTTATCTCAAGAGTTGGGTGTTGTGTGATGGTTGGAGTGTCCTCTTTGTCAAGAGTTTCTTGAATTGATGGTTCAATGAAACCATCTTTCATGCAACTCTCTGCTTCATGGGAATGTAGACTCCCTTGGTTGTCTCCCTCCCTTCCTTTTGCAGTATCTTGCATTACTTCCTTTGGGAATGAGTTTGCATGTTGCTTTGTCACCTCAAATAGCCTTTGTGGATATGGAATCCTAGGCTCATATACCTCCACAACCTCCTTCTTCATTGAAGTTTCACTTGATACAGGGGCCTCTTCATCTTGTTCTTCTAATTCCTCCTTTGCACCCACCATGTGGTCTTCATCCTTCTTGCTTAGCACACTTAAGTGTTTCGTGGCTTGCTTTAAATAATCGTCGGTCTTCTTGCTGAGGATTTCTCATTCTTTCCACGATTGTTCTTGTCTTTTCAAGAATTCTCTGTGCCTTTGAAGGCATTGTTCCACTTCTAGCAAGAGAGAAAAAAGTTGGGGAGGAATTTGTGAACTTGGGGGTGTTGTGATGAAGTTGTTTTGAGGGGAAAAATCATGAGGTGAGGTTGGACAATCTTGCATGAATGTATATGAGGGACAATCAAGTGATGATGGCTCTTGATGACTAGAATATAGAGCATCAAAATCTTCTCCCCAGCCACAATTTGTGTAAGTGTCACAACAATATGAGTTATTTTGTGGTTCTGGGAGGTATTCTATTTCACTTGATTGTTCACACTCCATCATTCCTTGTTGATATTTCCATCCACCATTCGCATAATGACATGAATCATTTTGTGGTGGTGGGAAATATCCCATGAAATTATCTTGATCATTTTGTGGCCCTGGAGCATATCCCAATTGGGTTGATTGCTCATAATCTATCATTCCTTGGTGATATTTTCAGCCACCATTAAGATAATGACTTGAATCATTTTGTGGTGATGGACAATATCCCATATGGTATGATTGATCAAAATATAAAGTAAACTCCATTTGAATTTTGTAAAACACAATTACCAAGAAAAATTGAAATTCCTTATGTCAGAGATAAGGAGTTCTTAGTAAGGAAATAACACAAACACCTTAGTAGCAAGAGAAGATAGAAAATTAAAAGAACTTAAATGACAAAAAACAAAAGAAAAAAATGTCTAATCTAGGTAATCAACCACCGGTAGTTTGTTAATCACAATTAATCCCCACAACGGCACCAAAAATTTGATATGTAAAAAAAAAATTTAATTTCACGTATTAACTACCGGCAAATATATCGGG
Source organism: Arachis ipaensis (assembly GCF_059453495.1). NCBI lineage: Eukaryota > Viridiplantae > Streptophyta > Magnoliopsida > Fabales > Fabaceae > Arachis > Arachis ipaensis. Next base: position 42,155,729 of record NC_142441.1, on the reverse strand, counting down.
TCGTATCAAGTAATAAAACTCACAAGAGTGAGGTAGATCTTACGAGAATTGAAGGATTGAGCAATTAATAGTCAATTGATTATTCTAGTTAAATAAGAACAATTGGGTGATAATTAAGCAAGAAATATAAATAACATGAAATTAAATGAAAGCAATAAAGTGCAAAAAAGTAAATGACAAGAAATTAAAGTGCTGAAAATTAAAGTGCAAGAATGTAAATGACTAGAAAGTAAAACCAAGTGAAGCATTTCTACAAACATTTGGAAGACATAAATGTGCAAAAGTAAATAAAGTCATAAATGTGCATAAGTAAATGACAAGAATTTAAAGAGAACAATTAAATGACAAGAATTAAAGACAAGAAGTAAATAACAAAAATTAAGAATGAAATTAACATTGGGATCAAGAGATATTGCATTCTCAAGATCAATAATTCTCATCTCCACTTCAATCATGCAATCATTGATCTCTTGGCAAATCATACGTAATCAAACCCCAATCTCTTGGTGATTTGATTTCTCTTAACTTGATCAATTGCCAATCTCTTGATCTAATTACTTATGAGAAAAGATGAAGAATGATCTCTAATTTAGAGCCACACAACCCTCAAGATTTCAATTCAAAGTGATTACATCTCACATATCAAGCTAAGAATTATCTATCAAGAGAGTTATGAGAGAAGAGCCTCAAACTGAATTCTATGACTCCTTTCTCAAGTTCATCATAGAATTCAAATAGATCTAATCTCTCTCTCGATGGTAATTAGATCTTTGAAGCACAAAGACCTTCTCTAGAGAAGCAATGAAAGAAGAATTGAAGATGAAGAATGAAAATAAATCAACCCATTAAATTGCAATAGAGCTCTCTTTCCCAAATGTTGGAAATTAGAAACTCATAGCAAAATATTTACAAAAGTGTATGAAAGAAAATGGAAGAAGAGAAGAGAATGAGAGTGAAAGCGGAGTGGAGTCACCTGCACTCCTCTATGGTGTGTGTCAAATGATGAATCTAAGGTCTTATTTATAAGCTACCTAAATTTCAAATTCAAATGAAATTACAATCAAATGCAAATTTCCTAACTACTTCTAGATGATTCTTGTGGCCTTGATTGATTGTTAATTGTGGCTTGACTTACGCTTGTGAAATTTTAATTCTCTTCATGAAGGCTTGAAACATTGAAGAATAAATGAAAGAATTGGGGTATTTGGAAGTGGCCCAATTTGGAGTGTCATTGGAGTGGCACTTTGGGCTTTTGAAGGCTTGGGAAGCCTTGCATGTTAAAAGATTGATCTGTTGCATCGTCAAAATGAATGTCCACTATAAACTATTATATATCATTGGAAAGCTCTGGATCTCAGCTTTCTAACGCCACTAGAAGTGCGTTATTTGGATCTCTGTAGCTCAAGTTATGATCTTTTAAAGGTGAAGAGGTCAGTCTGGCAAAGTGCAGGGATTTGTTTTACGCTGAAATTGTGAAGCTAAATGAATAGAAATTTGTACCCCAAAATCCAGTGTCCACTATAGAGTATTTTATATGGTTGGAAAGCTCTGGAAGTCTACATTTCAATGACACTGAGATCACTTCATTTGGAACTTTATAGCTCGAGGTATTCTTGTTGGAGTGTGAAGAGGTCAGGGTTGCAAATCCTCTTTGCTTCTCTTTGAGTTTGTTTCCAACTCTTTTGCCACCTTGGGAGTGTGCTTCCTCTATTAGTGCTTTTAGTGCTTCTTTTCCTATCATTTTCTACAAAATTTATTAACTCAAGCAATCAAAGTAATATTCAATTTAATCACCAAAACACTCCCATAATTAAGCATTATGAATTATTTTTTATATGAAAAAGTATAGACAAACACAACATGATGCACACGCATCAGACAACGAGACTCAAAGAGAAGGATGTAATGGATAGGATGGATAATTTCTTATAGACCTAAATTTCAAGGGGGTCTTAACTAGGGGTGTTTAAATCTAAACCGATCCAAATTAAACCGCTCATCCAATCCGATTCAAACCGAAAATCGATTAAAACCGCACTAATTCGGATTTGATTGGACTCTATTTTTTGCAAACCGCTGGATTGGATTGGATTTTGGATCTACTTTTCATAACCGATCCAATCCAATCCAAACCGCACAATGTGCTATAATATTATTATTTTATTATTATATTTACAATTATGCTTATAACATGTTCAATTTGTTATACATTTTTCTATTATTCATGTATTATTGTTATTTAATAAATATTTATGTTGAAAATGTTATTTATTTATTTATTTTAACTAACCTATAATTTTATTTCTATTGTTATGTTATCGTTAGTTTTTTAAGATATTGTTAAGACTTGTTATATCATTGTTGATTATTTAAAATTTGATGTTAAGACTTGTTATATGTATTTAATTTTTTTTATTTAAAAAACCGCAAATCCAAACTGATCCAAACCGCTTGTAATCGGATCGGATCGGATTTCCAAAAAAATTTCATCCAATCTAAACCGCACCGCACATAAATTAAGCGTTCTGATCGGATGACTTTTTTCCTTAAAACCGAACCAAACCGCACCGCGAACACCCCTAGTCTTAACTGCAAAGATCTTAAAGCCTTTTAACCTTGCAGTGCTAGAAAAATAAGGGTGGAGACTGATAACTAAACCACACTCTCTGATTTATAAGGTGTACAAGAGTAAATATTTCAAGTTTTCAAATTTTTTAATGGCGGAGGCCAGAAACATCCCATATTGGGGCTGGCGAAGTGTTTTGGAGGGTTGCAAAGTGCAAGGAAAAAGAATCCTATGGCAAATAGGACGAGATAGTACAATTAGGATTTGGAAAGACCTATGGTTAAGAGACTTTCAAGCAATTACTCCTAATTCTAATACCACAGAGGGTCGAAGACTAGAATGGGTCTCAGATTTGATGCTACCTGACAGCACATGGAACCAATCACTAATTTAAGAAGCATTTAATCCAGCAATTGTAAATGTTATTCTAAATTCAACAATTTACTAGGAGGAGGATAGAATTACCTGCCTGGATGAAGAAAAAATCTGGGACATATACAGTAGCTTCTAGTTATGGTGTGGCCTTTCAATTCTTTCACTTTTCAACAGATTTTCTTCCAAAACACTGTAGAAAGAAATAATTATGGACAACCATATTGTCAATCGAAGATTAAAAATTTTATGTGAAAAGTAATGCACGAAGGTTTACCTGTGAATTAGAAATTGGGACAAAAAATTCAATCAGTGGTACTGATTTGTCCAAGATGCTACAGTAAAGAAGAATCGGTCTTCCATTATCTCTGGACGTGCCTTGACGCGGTTGAAGCTTGGCATGCAAACGGCCTTCCTGTTCTATCTCTCGTAGAGCTCCCATGGTAGTGGTGGTTGAAATTGCTTGAATAGTTCAATGACAGTAACGGAAAGAAGTAGAGGAACTTGGTAGCTATTACAACTTGATTGAATTGAAAGACTAGGAATGCATTTATTTTTGAAGGAAAATGGAAGTCCCCCTTCCTTATTGCGGAAGAAGCTCACCGGGTCTTCAATAAAATCCAACATTGAAGATGTATCTCTCTCTATTGAAACTTTTACTCTTCTTATAATTTAATTTGTTTTTGCTGGTGGAACATTTTTAATACTACTCTTTGTTTTTTTTATCCAAATATGGACCGTGAACTTCATTTCTAGTGCAATAAAATCGCATTATCTTTGAAAAAAAATTTCTAAAAGTTTTTTATTTTCAATTAAAATTTTAATTTTAAATAGAAAACAGTTTTGTAAGGTAAACAATGACTTTCGTAAATAATATGAATGATAAATTTTAAAATTAGTTCAATAAGATTAAAAGTTAAAACACATTACTCACCTCTACGAAAATTACAAATAGAGAAGAGAGATTACCATATATAATATTATATTATTCACTAAACTCATTATCTCTCAATATTTTTTCAATAAAAAATCATATCAAATGAAAAATAACTTTTTCATTTCAAGTAAAGAGAAAGTTATTTCTACTATTAGTTTTCCGATGATAAAAGTTAGAATGGGGAAGCTTATCTTATCATGGGATGAGATCATATCATGATATCATATCTTATAAGTCGGAATTTTTCTTGGATATATCGTTGAAGTAATTTGGATTCGAAAAGTGTAGTAGTGAAAAAACAAAAGAAAAGAAAAGAGAGAATTTCATTTCTTTGCTAACAAGAAATGTAGCTAAGCTAACCCATGCTCTTATAAATATCAGCATACCAAACCAAACACCCTATTCTCTCTCACACCCACCGCATTACTCAGATCCATACGTCTCTGTAGATTCATTTTTTCTTCTGCAGAGGGAGAAACCAACAAATCCTCGCTCTTCTTCTTCATCCATGGCGAACCAATCTGAATCATCTGATCCGTATGTGTTTTCCTTTCAGATCTCACTTAAATTCATATGATTGCTTTTCTTTTGGATCTCGATCTCTACGCCGGTGGCTGATTGAACTTTTGTTTTTCTCTTTTCGCAGGAAGGGAACGAAGAGGGATTTCAGCACTGCGATTCTTGAGCGGAAGAAGGCGCCGAATCGGCTTGTTGTTGACGAGGCCGTCAACGATGACAACTCCGTCGTCGCGCTTCACCCGGACACCATGGAGAAGCTCCAGCTCTTTCGTGGTGACACCATCTTGATCAAGGTATACGAGATGATTCTGGTTTTTTTTTTTTTCTTTTTCGTCTTCAATTGCGATTTATTATTTAATTATTTAATTGTTTTTTTTATTCTCTTGCGCAATTTTGTTTCTGATTGCAGGAAAATTAGGTTTTATTTTTTCTGTTGTGATTAAGGACCAAATGTGTTTATCGAGGGTTTTTAGGGGTTAGGTATTGGGGCGGGGGAGGGGGGAGGGGGTTTGATATATGTTTGAATGTGTTCATAAGAGCAGCTGAGTTCGTTATTTGTGTGTAATATTAAGGTCCCTTTTGCTTCGGTTGACGTTGTAGTGTTGTTTTTAGGGTTTTGGCATTTGACAAAGTAGAAAGCTTGTATGCATGACTGACTCGTTTTCTTTTCACATTCAATTTTTGTTTGCATATGATATATGTGGTGGTATTTGTTTCCTGAGAAGGATGTAGGGTGAAAAGAGAACAGTAATGATTATGGTTAATTGATTGTAATACAGAATATTCTGTGCTAAATGTTTTAACTCTCTGCATAAACATTTAGTTCTAGTTTGCTCAGGTAGCAGTTGCCATAAAAGTGGGGATACATTCTGTGTGTTTTATTTATTACCATATGAGTTGTTTTGTTCCTTGGCTGTCTAAGGTTAACTTGTTCCCTATTTAATCATTGTGTTCCTTTTCTTCTTTATTTTTAGGGAAAGAAAAGGAAAGACACAATCTGTATTGCACTTGCTGATGACACATGTGAGGAACCAAAAATAAGGATGAACAAGGTTGTGAGAAACAACCTTAGGGTTAGGCTTGGAGATGTCGTCTCTGTGCATCAATGTGCTGATGTCAAGTATGGAAAGAGAGTCCACATTCTTCCCGTTGACGACACTGTTGAAGGAGTAACAGGGAATCTCTTTGATGCATACTTAAAACGTGTGTTACTACTTTCTTGTGTTTGGTTTGTACTGTATTGTTATTTTCTTGAGCGCACCCTCTTTTATTGCATTCTAATTTAGGTTGGCTACTAAGATCCTTTTTTTCCTGTTGCAGCTTATTTCCTGGAGGCATATCGTCCAGTGAGGAAGGGTGACCTCTTTCTCGTGAGAGGAGGGATGAGAAGTGTGGAGTTCAAGGTTATTGAAACTGACCCATCTGAGTACTGTGTTGTTGCTCCAGACACAGAGATCTTCTGTGAAGGGGAACCCGTTAAAAGGGAAGATGAGAACAGATTAGATGAGGTTGGTTATGATGATGTTGGTGGTGTAAGAAAGCAGATGGCACAGATTCGGGAACTAGTGGAGCTGCCACTGAGGCACCCACAATTGTTCAAGTCTATTGGTGTTAAGCCACCAAAAGGAATTCTGCTGTATGGACCTCCTGGGTCTGGCAAGACTTTAATTGCCCGAGCAGTTGCGAATGAGACTGGTGCTTTCTTTTTCTGCATCAATGGCCCTGAGATCATGTCAAAACTGGCTGGTGAGAGTGAAAGCAATCTAAGAAAGGCATTTGAGGAAGCAGAGAAGAATGCACCTTCAATCATATTCATTGATGAGATAGATTCAATAGCTCCAAAGAGGGAGAAGACTCATGGAGAAGTTGAGAGGAGGATTGTTTCCCAACTCTTGACCCTCATGGATGGCCTTAAATCTCGTGCACATGTAATTGTTATTGGAGCTACAAATCGCCCGAATAGCATTGACCCTGCTCTTAGGAGGTTTGGAAGATTTGATAGGGAGATAGATATTGGTGTTCCAGATGAAGTTGGGCGTCTTGAAGTTCTTCGTATTCACACAAAGAATATGAAGCTTTCCGAAGATGTAATGTCAAAATTCTTTCCTCATCTAACTTTTGATTGATTTAAATGCGGTGAATTCTGAAAGAAATATGCTGTCTGGTTATTTGCACAGGTTGATTTGGAGAAGATTGCTAAGGACACCCATGGATATGTTGGTGCTGATCTTGCTGCTTTGTGTACTGAAGCTGCACTTCAATGCATCAGAGAGAAAATGGATGTGATTGACTTGGAAGATGAATCAATTGATGCTGAGATATTGAACTCAATGGCAGTAACAAATGAGCACTTCTCAACTGCTCTTGGCTCAAGCAATCCTTCTGCTCTCCGTGAAACAGTAAGTATTTAATTGGAAGTTTTAAATGTTCCTTTTTTAATGCTAAGCTTCCCTGTTTGGCTACCGTTTGTTGGTCTCACCTATGGTTGCCTGATGTATTTATAACTTAAAACTCTGCTGATGAATCAGGTTGTTGAAGTGCCCAATGTCAGCTGGGAAGATATTGGTGGTCTTGAAAACGTTAAGAGAGAACTCCAAGAGGTAACTGTGGCAATTCCGTTTAATCGCATTGCTGCCTTTGCTTGCTTCTTGTATGCCTCTGGATTTTTTATTTTTTATATTTATATATTGCAGACTGTTCAATATCCAGTGGAACACCCTGAAAAGTTTGAGAAGTTTGGAATGTCACCTTCAAAGGGTGTCCTTTTCTATGGTCCTCCTGGTTGTGGTAAAACGCTTTTGGCAAAGGCAATTGCCAACGAATGTCAGGCAAACTTCATCAGTGTCAAGGGTCCAGAGCTACTCACAATGTGGTTTGGAGAAAGTGAGGCTAATGTGAGGGAAATTTTTGACAAGGCTCGTGGTTCTGCTCCATGTGTCCTATTCTTTGATGAACTTGACTCTATTGCAACTCAGGTTAGTATGGATTGAGGTAACTAGGTTTTGATTTCTAAAACATTGTGGTCTCTATTCAATATATTGGAATAGAGAAATTCTGTTGCTTTAGAGTTCAGACAGATTATAATCTTTTGTGCTTACTTTCCCAATCTTTCTCTTTGCTTTATTATGCAGAGAGGTAGCAGTGTTGGGGATGCTGGTGGTGCTGCTGATAGGGTTTTGAATCAACTTCTTACTGAAATGGATGGGATGTCAGCAAAGAAAACTGTCTTCATAATTGGTGCCACCAATCGACCAGACATCATAGACCCTGCTCTTCTACGTCCTGGCCGTCTAGATCAGTTGATTTATATCCCTCTCCCAGATGAGGATTCACGTCATCAGATATTTAAAGCTTGCTTGAGAAAATCCCCCATCTCAAAAGATGTTGACCTTAGAGCTCTTGCGAAGTACACTCAAGGTTTTAGTGGTGCTGATATCACTGAGATTTGCCAGCGTGCATGCAAGTATGCCATAAGAGAAAATATTGAGAAGGTACAATTCTGGACACTTCTCTATAATCTATTATTTACCGAGTCTTTTAGAATTATAGTTTTTCTTAGAAATGGATTTGTTGTAACAATTTTCGTTATTCTATTTTGAATTCTGTCTACAGGACATTGAGAGAGAAAGGAGGAGAAGGGACAACCCAGAGGCAATGGAAGAGGATGTTGAAGACGAAGTGGCAGAAATCAAGGCAGCTCATTTTGAGGAGTCTATGAAGTATGCACGAAGGAGTGTTAGCGATGCCGACATTCGCAAGTACCAGGCATTTGCCCAAACATTGCAGCAGTCAAGAGGTTTTGGAACCGAGTTTCGGTTCGCAGATACTACCTCTGGTGGTACCGCAGCGGCATCCGATCCATTTGCATCTGCTGGGGGAGCTGATGAAGATGATCTTTACAGTTAAGTTAGGTTTATTTGGTTTGTTTCAATTTACTAATGAATACCAGTGCTATCATTTATGGTGGACTTCATCTGGATTATTGTGTCATGTCATGGTAAAAAGGCATTGGTTCATATGGCCGGCATTTTTTTTGTGCGGAGCCCCCTTAAAAATTGGAAGGGATTAGTACGAAGTTTATTCTGCAACTCCGTATCTTTTGAAACTATTGTGCTCTGTTCTAAATTATCAAAACACCTTATATGAAGACGGTTTCACAGATTTACACCTCATCTTTTTCGCTGCAGCCTTTTATGTGCATATTTTTATGTTCCCGTTTCTTTATGAATGATGGTCCGTTATGGCATTTGTTGTTGTTGGTACAAAACGATCTATTTTTTTGGGGCTATTTTGAAGATGCAATTAGCAGCCTACTAACAATGTGACTGCGATAAAACTCCATGATTAATAAATAGTTGAATTTGTGGCCGAGGCTGTGTACTAATGCCAAGATATTTGCCTCCCAAGATGTCACTCCAGGCGAGAACCTAGCTGGAGGTGACTCAAGATTGAAGAGGCATATATTGCTGCATGGTTTGTCACTTTATCTGTGTCTGGGCTCCTATGACCGGTTGTTTACATACTTTAACAGTAGATTTTCTCGCCAATTGTAAGTATTGATCTAGTTTTATATTAGAATTAAATTTTGATGCGTTGATTGTCATGCTTCCAATCAAATTATTTTATTTTTATATGACTTTCAAATATTGTATCTGAGAGTCAGTTGTAAAACTTCCAAGTCTTCAACACAGCAATGAACAATCTGTACACACACCCTATCAGGGTTTTTGTCTCTTGTTAGGGGAGACGATTTTGGATGGAAGGGCAGTAGTTTTCGGTTGTTAGTATTGCTCTACTACTTGTTCGACCTCTCAGTGGTGGCACCTCAAAGAACCCCGCCTCGCTCCCCCCAACCTCTCTCTTTTCATTTCATCTTCTGCCATCACAGTTGGTGAATGTTATGGGGTCTATAACATTGTGTCTAATTTACTAAAAAAATACAAATAAATAATATTTAATAAATTTTACATATTTTATTTTTATTTTATACATTTTATTTTTTATTTATAAAAACAAGTTTGGCAATTTAGACATCATAGAATTTACATCACATTTTCTTAATAAGTTTATCTATCTTGTCATTCTTCAACTATCTTTTGATTCATTATGTTAGAAATAAAGGAAAATTTATTTTGGCTTTAAAAAAATGTGCCTTTTATAAGTAAAAATATTATCTCATTTATTTTCTATAATGTTATTTTCATATTTGGTCTCAATTCAAATGATTTTTATAAACGGATTATTTGATAATTCATTTTATTTTTTCTAAGGGGCTATCTTTCAAATATACAGCTAAATTTTTTGTGGTATGGAGTAAAATGTTAGAAAATTTTATTTTTAATGGAATTTTTTACGAAACGCCCGAGTACGATAGTTCCAACTTCCAAGTAATGCCTTAATTAGATCTTTGGTAAAGCACAATTTGTAATACACTAGGACATTTCTTCCATTCAATCATTGCCGCTACGTTTGCTTCTCTTATTCTTCTCGTGAGCTACTTCCAAGTCCGATGCTTCTGAAAACCATCATAGGTCTCTGTCTATTCAATGGATCCAAGGATCAGATATGGAGCGTTTGATCTTGTAAGTTGTTCCAAGCTATAGTAGTTCTGAAAATGATTATACCAGCATTTTTTTTTCTGCAAATTGATGCGTGAGTATCTTATAATATTTTTTTTATTTTTTAGTTGTTTTTTATTATATTTTATTAAGTTTCATTATATTTTAGTGTAAAAATCCTCTTTGGATGCTATTTTAAATTGTTGTGGTGTTTTTATGATTTTAGGCGAATTTCGGACGAATTTGGTAGAGTTTTGTGCAACAACGAAGAAAGGATAGTAGATGCTATCAACTTTGATCTCCTTGCATTCTAACGAGCATAACTTGAGCTACAGAGGTTCAATTGACGCGGTCTTAACGGCGTTAGAAAGCTAACTTCCAGAGCTTTTCAACGATATGTAATAGTCTATACCTTTTTTTTTTCTGGAATCACTGACAAATCAGGCGCTAAACGTCGAGTCTGGCGTTTAGCGTCCAAGAGGGACAGAACCAGCGCCAGAACTTTCCCTTCCCGGTGCTGAACGCCCACCAAAACGCTAGGACTACCCACTCTCGGCGCTGAACGCCCATTTTGGCGCTGAACGCCAGCAAGAGAGCCAGAATTAGCATCGTTACACTCCCCTTTGAGCGTTTAACGCTCATTATTGGCGTTAAACGCTAGCAGCAGTCCGAATCACCCCTTTTTTGGGCCTCTCAAGTGGATTTAGCACTTCTTAATCTATTTTGTTTTCTTTTAGAAATTTTTATTTAAAAACTATCTTTTTTTAGGGCTAGCATTTATTATTAGGCTAGTATTTAAGGAATAAGATGCTACCTTTCGTACTTTTTCGGAACCCTATTTTCTTTGTAAGTTATGAGTAACTAAACTTTCTGGTTAAGGTTAGGAGCTCTGTTTATTTCTATGGATTAATATTATTATTTTTTTATGTTAATATATGTTTGATTCAATTCTAAGGTGTGTCCCGTTCTTAATCTAATAAAACTAGGTGGAACGGAAGTATGACCCTTTTTCTACATGAGTTCTTGCGAGTCTCGGAAGAGATAGTTGGAACTACAGCTTGAGAACACACCTCCTAGACGACTAATCCACAACTTATTGGGGATATAGGAACATCTGTTCAGCTAGGATCTAATAAATTAGTTTTCTGAACTTCACCCTCCGATTCGAATTGAATGACCACGGAAATTGCATATTTGATATTGGAGTTGAGAATTTTCATTTTTGAGGAACAGGAACTTAGAGAAGTATTATTGATTCTCTGAAAAAAAAATTGATTCTTGAAGAAAAACGAACAACAAAAAGAAATAAAAAGAAAAATCAAAAGAAAAAGGTCTAAGGCTTTGAGCATCAATGGTTAGGAGGGTCAAAATTGATCTAAAGCTCAAAAGAGTGGTTTTTCCCTAACCATATGCTTGTGGTGTGAAAGTGTCAAGTAACCCTTGAGACTGAACACTTAAAGTCATGACCAATGCTGTTATATGAGTATGCCTAAGGCTCTGAGCACCACTGTTTGAGAATAAAAGCAAAGAAAAATTCGAACCTAAAAGGTTCCCCCCAGTTAAGTGCTTGTGGGGTTTATGTATCAAGTTAAGCTTGAAGACAATACTTAGAGTCACGGCTAGGCTCAAAGGTGCAAAGTACCAAAGAAATAAAAAGCTGTGTTCAAGAATCAACAAGAAACCTAAAGAAGAGAATCAATAATATCATCTGAGTTCTAGCTATGAAGGATACTAATGTTGCTGAGCCTCAAAGGATAGTGAGATGCCGAAACTATTCTGAAATAAAGTGTCATAAGCCCCATTCCGTAACTAGACCTAAACTTCATTGACAACTCAAAGTCTTAAGCATTTTCTCTTCTTGGTCCTATATTGTTTTGGTTGCTTGAGGACAAGCAACAGTTTAAGTTTGGTGTTGTGATGCGTGAGCATCTTATACCCCTTTTTTCCCTTTATTTTCTAGTTGTTTTTGATTATATTATATTAATTTTCATTATATTTTAGTGAAAAAATCCTCTTTGGATGATACTTTGAGTTGTTGTGGTGTTTTTATGATTTCAGGTGAATTTCGGGCGAATTTGGAAGAGTTTTGTGCAACAACGAAGAAAGGATAGTAGATGCTGTCAACCCTGACCTCCTTGCATTCCAACGAGCATAACTTGAGCTAAAGAGATTCAATTGATGTGGTCTTAACAACGATAGAAAGATAACTTCAAGAGCTTTCCAATGATATTTAATAGTTTATACTTTTCTTCTAAAATCACTGCCAAATCAGGCGCTAAACACCGAGTCTAGCGTTTAGCACCCAAGAGGGATAGAACCAGCGCCAGAACTTCTCCTTCCTGGCGCTGAACGTCCACCAGAATGCCAGGACTACCCACTCACGCCCATTTTAGCGCTGAACGTCAGCAAGGGGGACAGAATCAGCATCGTTACACTCCCCTTTGAGCGTTTAACGTCCATTATTGGTGTTAAACGCTAGCAGCAGCCCAAATCACTTCTCTTTGGGCTTCTCAAGTGAAAATAGAACTTCTTAGCCTATTTTATTTTCTTTTTGTAATTTTTATTTAAAAACAATATCTTTTTTTAGGGCTAGCATTTATTATTAGGTTAGTAATTAAGGAATAAGATGCTCCCTTTCTAGAGCATCAATCTTCTTCTTTCTGTACTTTTTCAGAATCTTATTTTCTCTGTAAGTTATGAGAAACTTAACCTCTTGGTTAAGGTTAGGAACTCTGTTTATTTCTATGGATTAATATTATTACTTTTCTATTTTAATATATGTTTGATTCAATTCTAAGGTGTGTCTCGTTCTTAATCTAATAAAACTGGGTGGAATGGAAGTATGACCATTTTTCTACATGAGTTCTTGTGAGTCTCAGAAGAGATAGCTGGAACTACAGCTTGAGAACACACTTCCTAAACGGCTAATCCACAACCTGTTGGGGACATAGGAACATTTGTTCAACTGGAATTTGGAGTGATTAGGGCCTTTGTGGTATAAACTAGTTTTCTGAACTTCACCCTCCAATTCGAATTGAATGACCACAGAAGTGGCGTTTGATGAGGATTAGAGGAGATTAAATTGCCAAGGAATTAGGCTTTAATCACGTATAGTTTTCCATAGAATGAACCATTCATTATTAAGATGGTTAGTAAGAAGTGTTAATCCGAAAAGATAAACATCTCCGAGACCTTAACTGTTTTCATATATTGATTTTACACCAACCTTTAATTGCTTTCTTTATTATTTTGCTTTATGTGCTTTCACAACAACCACCTTTTACTGTTTGCTTGAATAAGTCCGACAAGATAGCTATTGCTTGCTCAGTCCGATAATCCTTGTGGGATCGACCTTCACTCACCTGAGGTATTACTTGGATAACGCGGTGCACTGCCGATAAAATTGTGCGAGTTCTAATTTTGCATACCACAAACTATCCCCTTTTTTCGGCTGGCATTCACTAACAAAATAAACAAATCGAGGGGTAATCAAACATCAAGGTGGAGACTAGGCCCCCGAAGAAGGTTTAAGTCAGAAACATTGAAGGAGGTGACACAAAGTAAGGGAATTTGGGGCTGGTTTTATGATTTTGAGTTTTCTAGAGCCGTTATGCATATAACATACTGCAAGGGTTTTGATATGATATAAATGTTTTGCATGGGATATTATGCAAAAATTAAAATTGCTAAGGGCAAAGTTTAAATTCAATGTGGTAAGGTCTAGTATAGAAATTTATACGTGTTCAGAGCGTATTCTCGTCATTTTAGAAATAAGGGGCAGAATGATAATCTTGTCACATCCAAAGATCTGAATATTAGAAGATTTGTACCATATCGGTCATGGACATTAAGAAAAGGGTTAAGTACTTTTTTCGTCCCTAAGGTCTAAGGTGAAAATCAAAATCGTCCCCGACCTTTTTTTGTTATTAAAATCATCCCCAACGTTATAAAACGTTATAAAATCGTCCTTTTGTCCATAAATAACATCTTTTGGACAATTTTGTCCTTAAACAAAAAAAATCCCCCCCATTCTCACCACTATTTCCCTGCATCATCAGTCATCACCACTACCACCATCACACCATTCTTCATCCATCCATCAATTTAAACCCATCACAACACCACCCCTTCATCCAAACAACACCAACAATAACAACAGCAACTCAATTTTGAAGTGAAAAAAGAGCAAAAAAACCTTGGCAGCAACAACTCAATGACAACAACAACTCAGAAGTTATATTTTTCATTCCAGACCATCTCCTTGTTGTTCCCTCCTTTCTCATCTCCTCCCAATTTTGCTTTCCTTTTTTCCCATCTTTGTCGGCGTCGCGGGCTGATTCCATTAGTGGCGACGGAAAGCGTTGGATGCGGACGGAGGAGGAAGAAGAGGAATGGTGGATGGTGAAGGAGATCCATGTGAGGATGAGGAGGAAGCAGAGGAGAAGGGACCCACCGCCACCTACTACCACCGTCTTCATAACCCACAGATATGGCTCCGACACCGGTTGGCTCTTCCAGAAGATCTGCATCAACTTTGCCGCCTGGGGCTACGCCGTCTTCGCCGCCGATCTCTTAGGCCATAGCCGCTCTAATAGTGGACGGGCTTGATCTTCTCTGCATCGCATGGAAGTGAAGATGAAGAAGAAGAAGATGAGAAAGAAGATGAAGGGTTGTTGTTGTGAATGAGAAGAAGAAGAAGAAAACAAGAAAGAAGATATGAGAAGAAGGGTTGTTATGAGAAGAAGAAGATGAAGAAGAAGAAGATGAAGGTGGGAACTGATGATGATGGTGGGATGGGATTTGGGGTGGGGGGTCAGAGAGTAGAAGGAAGGGAATTAAGGGTGGGATTGAGGGGGAAGAGACGAAGAGATGCTGGGATGTGGGGTGGGGTGGGGTTTTTTTAATATTATTTTTATTAATAGTTAAAGGTAATTTGGTCAAAAAAATATAATTGAAGTAGAAAAGGACGATTTTATAACGTTTTGTAACGTTGGAGATGATTTTAATAACAAAAAAAGGTCAGGGACGATTTTGATTTTCACCTCAAACCTTAGGGACAAAAAAAGCACTTAACCCTTAAGAAAACTAAGAGTTCGTCTAAGAAATAATGGTGCTGAAATGACGGCAACTCATAAGACCCATTAGGGTGAGTCAGGACAGCAAAAAGCCTAACATTATTTTTTAAATCCAGTAGAAGACAAATTTATCAATTATTTTTGAATTTATGTAGTCTCTATTTTAGTTTGTTTTGTTGTTAGGATTTGTTTGAAGATTTGATTTAGTTCTCATTTGTTTAGTAGTATTTTTAGAAATTTTAAATTTAAATCAATATGATCTATTTCAAACAATAGATATTTAGAGTTAGTTTGAATGGATTTGAGTGACTTCACATACATGCGCACGCATGCACACACACACACGCACACGCACACGCACACGCACACACACACACACATATTTAATATTAATAATAATATTACAAATTTGTAAATACTCTTCAATCTCCCACTATTTAAAAATTTGAATGTCATACACGTATATACATAAAGAATGTGTCACTAAGATTAAACATTCTTTTAGTGAAAATTTTAAAATTCTAATGAAGTAATAGGTGTCTAATCGATTAAATCTATATTCCACATGCTAGTACCAAAAATTACACGCATTACTTATACCTTCCAAGCTCAAGAGTTTATAATTTTAAACACTTATATGATCTTGTGCTCATCCTGATTTCAATATACTCAAAAGGCTACAAAATTAAGGAAAAATAAAGTCTAAGGATCAAGATCATCTATCCTACAATCCTTAATTTCTTATACCATCGAGGTACAAGTCTGCAGTCATCATCTCAGGACTAGTCTCGAGCATCATTTGCAGCATCTCTTATAGGGGTCCTAAAATACATTCTCTTCTGGTACTTCTATGAATATAACTCCAGTGACAGCGATTAAGTAAGGATCTTCCATCTGTGGAGAAAAAAATGAAGGGGTAAAAATCTATATGGTTCCCAGTAAGGTACTAACACAAAAACGTATCTTCCTTGTTGTTCTTAGAGTTTTGTCTCTAACATCATGAGTTATTCTTTTACTTAATTTCTTAACCCTAGTTCTTTTACAAACTTTTCTCTCCTTCCCATATTCCTAACTTTCGAAGTTTCTTTAATAATCTTTCCTCTAGTCCTTATCATAATTTACAGATTACATATAAACACGAAAAATCATAAATACAAATAAGCACACAAAGAACATAAAAAATAGCAAACACAGAGAATGAACAATAAACAAATGCAAGTAAATGTGCAAACAATATGATTCATGCCTATTCCTAGTGCAAGCTATAAGATCATGCGTCGGTTGACTACCCGCAACCCAACATTACCCGAGACGAATTCCGAATATGATTTCTCTACTGAATTAGTCAGCACAGGTACTACATGAGTGTCCCTATGTCAGACAGATACCAAAGCCAAATGGATTTACCTATGTCAGTCAAGCTAAAATTATAATCAGAATATTGCTATAACAAATGTCATTCAGTGAGAAACGGGGTACCATATGGACGAACCCATATCAGTCGGATACCATGCTTTAAAGTGGACGTTCTCACCTAGCAACTCTGCCTAGCTAGTATGTTTTTTCTAGATGGGGTCTATACCCGATTCGTACATTTTCTCGGACGGGGTTTGTCTGTCTAGTCGATATGTTTCTTTGACTGGGGGCATAAGACATTTTGGGGCTAGCTCTTATCTCTGGTGAATCTTTTAACTTTGTATCTTTTCTTCTGTATGGGATCACAACTTTTAATATTTTCTTAAAGATTTAAACTTTTTTATATTTTTTCCTCATCTTTTACTCTAAAATGTCCTTGACATTTCAATTTCTTTTCTATAATAAAAATATCAAACAACGTCCGAATCATGCAAATTTTATATCCACGCGACCGTCTTGGACTCTAATTTCTAATGAATCAAGTTTCACATTGTTATAGGCAATTTTAGTTTTAACTACGTAAGTTCAACCGAGGCTTCTAGTGTACTTTAGCTATACCATACCTTGTTTTCTTCCAAGATAGCTATACGTCACGCATACTAGCGTAACGACTCAACTCATTAATGGTGGTGTTCTAGGGACTCTAATGGTGAGTTTAGTTTTGGTTTCATGTGTTCGTATTAATAACTGAATATTTTTAAAATTTTCAAATTTCAGCTGCCTTTTTTTGTAACTTTTGAAAAAACATCAGGTGGTAGTAAATTTAGAAAGTTATGAAAAATTTATTTTTAATCCAAAATCTCTCAAATTTGGTATGCTTATACTATAAAATCCTAAGTTTCATTTGGTTTAAGTTTCACAGCATTTGAACTTTGAGAACAAAAGTTATAAATATTTTGTTTTGAGGATTTCTATTTGGTTAACCAGTGAACTGGTTAACTTCCAAAGTGCATAACTACTTTTTTGTATTGCCATGGCTTTGAATTTGAAACGAATGAACTAGACATCATAGGATTTAATTTGGTTTAGTTTTTACCACAACATCCCTTTTGGATTATAAGTTATACATCTAAGAAGTCACTGCTCTAAATATGGAAAAACTGTTTAACCAACAGCGAGCAGTAATTTTGTAAAATCCATAACTTCGAATGTATAACTCCAAAAATTATGAGCACTTGAGAAAACAAATTAGACATCCTAAAATTTTACCTCAAAGTGGTTTCACACCTATTTGAGGTCTGGATCAATACCAGTAGCTCACACAACTGATTGGTATAATCAAATGAATTATAGGATTGCATGTCAATAAAACAGTGAACCTGTTATTTTGTAAATTGCATAATTAATTCTATAAAAATGAATTTGTCATGAAATTTGGTCACACTATTCTTGACATATCGAAATATCAATTATCTTTAGTTTCATCTTAAAACTCATTAGATTTAAAAGTTACATAAGTTGAAAGTTGCTACTGCAATAGCTTTAAAACATGTTTTTCAGCAGAAACCATTTACTTTCAACAATTTTTATCGTTCAACCTACTCATCAGAAAATTCTAAACCTTTTAAGAAATGTTCTAAATTCATCAAGGATTACTAGAATATTTATTTCCCTTAATTTTGGATGGCTATATTTTGTCCAAAAATTTGAGCAAATCGCTGCCTAAATAGGTAACAGATTTTGTAACTGTTGGCTTAGGTTTTAGCTAACTAATTTGGTTGCCTAAACTTCTAATCCTCTTTTAATCATGATTCTATACTTCCTAGACTTTCTTAGACTTGTTCATCTTAGTCTTACACCCCCAAGAGCTCAACTCTTGTTCAATTCATCATTAATTCATCATATAATTGGTGTGAAAATTCTAACCACAAATTAATCGGCAAGTGCACCGGGTCGTACCAAGTAATACCTCAGGTGAGTGAGGGTTGATCATACGAGGATTGATGGATCAAGAAACACTGATTAATTGGTTGGCTTAGTCAGGCAAACAGAAAGAGTATTTGAATATTCAAAGAGCATTAAACAATCGTACAGAAATTAAAATACTAAAGTAGATAAATTGGGAATAAAATATGGAGAAAGCAGTTAAGGTTTCAGAGTTATCTATTTTTTCGGATTAACTTTTCTTACTAACTATTTTAATCATGTAGGATTTAATTTATAGCAAACTATATGTGACTAGACCCTAATTCCTTAGACCTTTCTAGTCTCCTCTAAAATTCATTAACAGCCAATTCCTTGGTCAATTAATTCCAATTAGAGGGTGATGATCAAATTCTAGTTTATATGCCACAAAAACTCTAATTACCCAAAAATAAAAGGATTATATGTCACGTATCCCGTTAAATCCAGATAATTAAAATTTAGGAGAATATGTTTTCAAGCTGTTGTTCAAGTAAAGAGCTTTTCCAAGTTATACAAGAACTCAAATAGAAAGAGAGTCATACTTCCGTTCCACCCAAATTCATAAGGTAAAGAGTGAAAACAATTCTTAAATTGTAAATCCATACATGAATTAAAATAGAAAAAGCAATAAAATCAATCCATACAAATAGACAGAGCTCCTAACATTAACAATGGAGGATTAGTTGCTCATGGTTCAGAGAAAAAAACTAGGATTGTAAATTGTGAATTGGAATAATGTTCTGTTAGAATCACCTTGTTGGAATTCCCTTTTATATCAAATTCTAATTAATTTTAAATCTATTATTTTAAAACTTAAAATAATATCTTTTCCTAAAAATAATATTTGAATTTAAATCAGAATAATCAGCAAGTCTTCAGTTGATGGGTGGGGACCACTTGTTTTGTCCATTCTGCAGTTTCTAATCTGTGTTTTCTGGACTGGAAACTAGGTCAAAACAGCCCAGAAATTGCCCCTAGTATTTTTCTGCTTTTTCTGCACGTGGCGCATGTTACGCGTACGCATCAGTCACGCGTACGCATCGGTGGTCTTCTTTGCGTGTCACGCGTACGCGTCGGTGAGCAAATCTTCAAATCACGCGTACGCGTTGCTCCTCGCTGCCATCTTCTTTAACTCTTGTGCTGCAGAAACTCCATCAAATCCACCTGAATGCTACCTAAACTAAACAAAATTGCAAACGACTCAAAGTAGCATCCATATTGGTTAAAAGATAATTAATTCTTTATTAAACTCAACAAATTAGATGCAAATTCGCCAAGAAAAGATAGGAAAGATGCTCACGCATCACAACACCAAACTTAAATTGTTGCTTGTCCTCAAGCAACCAAAACTAATATAAGCTTAGGATGTGAATTTGCATGAGAA
Source organism: Arachis ipaensis (assembly GCF_059453495.1). NCBI lineage: Eukaryota > Viridiplantae > Streptophyta > Magnoliopsida > Fabales > Fabaceae > Arachis > Arachis ipaensis. Next base: position 42,135,997 of record NC_142441.1, on the reverse strand, counting down.
CGAGAGTTTGATTAAGCTCATGTCTCTTCTTATAATGGGGTTTACAATTGCAATCCTGAATAGTTTTGGCATCTCACTCTCCTTTAAATCAGAAGGATGTCACTGTCATTCGGAATTAGAATCCGGATAATATTATGAATTCTCTGATCTTTTGTAACTCAATTTAATCCTTGAACACAACTATTATTTTCTTTGGTGCTTTGCACTTTGAGCCTAGCCGAGACTTTAAATGTTTTGTCTCAAGCTTTACTTGACACATAAACACTACAAGCACTTAACTGGGGAACTCTCTTTAAGTTCTAATTATTTTTATTTTTATTATTATTTTATTTTAGTTATTTTATTTTATTTTTTTTCAGTTACTCCCAGACAGTGGTGCTCAAAGCATTTGGCGTACTCTGCAACTGATCACGACTCTAAATGTTTTGTCTCAAGGATTACTTGACACAAGAACACCACAAGCATGTGACTAGGGAAACAACTCTTTGAGCTTTTAATCATGTCTGACCTCCCTAGTCATTGATGCTCAGAACCTTGGACCTTGCTTTTGTTTTTCATTTGCTGTTTCTTTTGCTTCAAGGATTAAACTTTCATTAATTTCAGAGAAATCATAATAATTCTCTAAATTCCCATTTCTTGTACATCAACATTCTTTGATTCAGATTTAAATATGCACTGTTCATGTCATGCATTCAGAATCACAGAAAATACTACCACATCTAAGTAAATAAGACTATTTTTTAATATAAACTCACTTTCTCATTCAATACATCACTTCTGTATTTTTGATTTGAATTCAAGCTCAGTGAGTAATACATGAGACATCTTTTTGGAATTAAAGCAATTAAGAGAAAACTAAACTAGACCTAGGATTCTAACTACTAAAGGATCATGCAACAAATAAAGTAAAATAGCAGAAAACCAGAACACAATATAGTAAAAGCGGGAAGGAATATAGAATGAAAGGAACTCAACCACCTTAGTTATCCTAGCGGTCATTTTATTCTTCAGGTTGTGCTCCTCCTGTGAAGATGATTCGCCTCCCTTTGGTGCCATAAGAATAAACAGAAAACTTCTAAGTGAAGTGACAACACCAAACTTAAAGGTTTGCTTGCCTCAAGCAAAGAAGAACTAAAAACAGAAAGAAACAACTATTATGATAAAAGAAGAATAAAAGGATAAAAGAACAAGAGAGAATTAGGATTGGGAGAGAAAGAAAGAAAATTAAAACTGGGTGGCGAACTAGTGTAGTTGTGCGGTGATGGCGACGCGTACGCGTACAGCACGCGTACGCGTGGGGTCGCAAATTTTCTTTAATGATGCGTGAGCGTCAGGCACGCGTACGCGTGCCCATGATTTGTGCGATTCGCGCAAAGCCAGCCGCGCGCACGCACAACTTTCTGTTCGCGTGGCTTGGGAACCAATAATTTCATGCGACGCGTGCGCGTCATGCATGCGCACGCGTGGATGGCCATTTGTGCAGATGACGCGCACGCGTCAGGGACGCGTATGCGTGAACAAGTTTTGCGCTTCTAGCACACTTCCAGCCCTAAGACAGCATAGCTCTCTGCCCAAACACTTATTTACGTCAAATTTTAAGGTCACGCATACGCGTTGATGATGCGTACGCGTGAAGTGCCAAAATCACGAATGACGCGCACGCGTGGGGTATGCATACGCGTGGGCTTGTTTGTGAGAAAGGCATCATTTCTGCGCCACTCCCGCGCAACTCTCTGTTCATTTTTATTTTTCACGCACACCCATCTGACGCGTACGCGTCAGCGACACTTGCGCGTCGGGTACTTTTTTTTTTGTCCGGCTCCTGCTCTAAGATAGCTGCATGATCTGAAAAATAGTAAAAACTTAGTAAAAATCAAATAAGGAAGAAAACTACTACTATGAAAATTAGCTAAGGATACGAAATTATCGGATTGCGTCCCGACAAGTGCTTCTTTAACGTCACTAGCTTGACGGTTAGTTCTGCTAGTTCAGCAGATGAGTGGACCTCTGGTGATCAATCTTGCCTCCAAGATAGTGCTTTAGCCTCTGGCCATTCACTGTAAATTTTCTGTCAGAATTCTCTTCCTGTATTTCCACATGACCATATGGTGAAGCTCTGGTAACCACAAACAGTCTTAACCACCGAGATTTCAGCTTCCCGGGAAAGAATTTGAGCCTTGAATTATACAGAAGCACTCTCTGTCCTGGCTCAAAGACTCTGATGGCAATCTTCTTGTCATGCAGTAGCTTTGTTCTCTCCTTATAAAGCTTGGCATTCTCATAGGCTGAATATCTGAATTCATCAAGCTCATTCAACTGAAGCATTCGCTTAATTCCTGCAGCTTCTGAATCAAGATTCAGATATCTGATTGCCCAGTAGGCTTTGTGCTCCAGCTCAACTGGTAGGTGACAGGCTTTGCCATAGACCAACTGATAAGGGGACATGCCAATGGGAGTCTTGTACGTTGTCCGGTATGTCCAGAGAGCATCATCAAGCTTCCTAGACCAGTCCTTTCTTGAAACACTGACGGTCTTCTCTAGAATCCTCTTAAGTTCCCTGTTGGAAACTTCAACCTGTCCACTTGTCTGAGGGTGATAGAGCGTTACCACTTTATGACAGACTCCATATCTATGCAGAAGAGAGTCCAGCTGTCTGTTACAGAAGTGACTTCCTCCATCACTAATGAGTGTCCTTGGGACACCAAACTGGCTAAAGATATATCTCTAAAGAAAGCTCATTACCACCTTGGAATCATTGGTGACTAGAGCCATAGCTTCCACCCACTTGGGCACCTAGTCAACCGCCACTAGAATATAGTTGTTTGAATGTGAAGGTGAGAAAGGTCCCATGAAATCAATACCCCACACATCAAACAACTCAACCTCAAGAATCCCCTGCTGTGGCATTTCATGGTTGGCAGGGAGATTCGGGGCTTTTGCACATCTGTCATAGTGCTTCACAAATTCTCTTGAATCTCTGAAGAGAGTAGGCCAGTAGAACCCGCTCTGAAGGACCTTTGTAGCTGTCCTTTCACCACTAAAGTGGCCTCCATATTCAGAACCATGGTAGTGCCAAAGAATCTGATGTGTTTCTTCATCTGGGACACATCTTTGGATGATACCATCTGAACATCTTTTTTAAAAAGGTATGGCTCCTCCCAAACGTAGTACTTGGCATCAGTCAATAGCTTCTTCACTTGTTGCCTAGTGTACTCCTTTGGAATAAAATTCATGGTCTTATAATTTGCAATGTCTGCAAACCATGGAGCCTACTGAATGAGGAATAATTGATCATCTGGAAACGTCTCAGTCACAGCTGTGGGTGGTTGTACTCCGGCTTCAAGCTAAATCCTGGAGAGATGGTCAGCTACTTGATTTTTTGACCCTTTTCTGTCTTTTATCTTAATATCAAACTCCTGACGGAGTAACACCAATCTGATTAATCTTGGTTTAGAATCCTGCTTGGTTAGAAGGTACTTCAAAGCAGCATGGTCAGTATAAACAATAACCTTAGAACCAAGTAAATAGGATCTAAACTTACCAACAGCATACACAACAGCTAGTAATTCCTTTTCTGTAGTTGTGTAGTTCTTTTGAGCATCATTTAACACACGACTGGCATAGTAAATGACATGTACAAGCTTACCATGCCTCTGTCCTAAAACAACTCCTATAGCAAAATCACTAGCATCACACATTAATTCAAATGGTAAATCCCAGTCAGGGGAAGCTATAATGGGAGCAGAGGTAAGGTTTGCTTTCAGAGTTTCAAAAGCATGCAGACAATCAGAATCAAAGACAAAAGGAACATCAACAACCAACAGGTTGCTCAATGGTTTAGCAATTTTAGAAAAATCCTTTATAAATCTTCTATAAAATTCTGCATGACCCAAGAAACTCCTAACTGCCTTAACATTAGTTGGTGGTGGTAATTTTTTAATTACCTCCACCTTTGCTCTGTCTACCTCAATCCCCTTACTTGAAATCCAGTGTCCAAGAACAATGCCTTCTGTAACCATAAAATGGCATTTTCCCAATTTAAAACAAGGTTTGATTCTTGACACCGTTTCAATACAAGAGATAAATGTTTAAGGCAGGATTCAAAAGAATTACCAAAAACCGAAAAGTCATCCATAACTATCTCAATAAACTTTTCAACCATATCAGAAAAAATTGAAAGCATACACCTCTGAAAAGTTGCTGGAGCATTACAAAGTCCAAATGGCATTCTCCTGTAAGCAAATACTCCAAAGGGGCATGTGAATGCTGTCTTCTCTTGATCTTGAGGGTCCACTGCAATTTGATTATATCCAGAATATCCATCTAGAAAACAATAAAAAGCATGACCAGCTAACCTCTCAAGCATCTGGTCAATGAAAGGCAGGGGGAAATGACCCTTCCTTGTAGTAGTGTTGAGCCTCCTGTAGTTTATGCACATTCTCCATCCTGTGACTGTTCTTGTAGGAATAAGCACATTCTTTTCATTCTTGATCACTGTCATCCCTCCTTTCTTGGGAACTACCTGCACAGGACTTACCCAAGGATTGTCAGAAATAAGGTAAATAATACCTGCTTCCCATAATTTTATTACCTCTTTTTGGACCACCTCTTTCATGGTTGGATTGTGTCTCCTTTGTGGTTACACAACTGGTTTAGCATCATCTTCAAGGAGGATCTTGTGCATACACTTGATTGGACTAATCCCCTTCAAGTCACTAATGGTCCACCCAAGAGCTATTTTATGGCTCCTGAGCACTGAAATAAGCGCCTCTTCCTCTTCAGGCTTCAGAGAAGAGCTAATAATCACTGGATATGAATCATTTCCACCCAAGAACACATATTTCAGAGAAGGAGGTAAAGGTTTGAGCTCAAGCTTGGGGACTTCCTCCTCCTTTATTGGCGTGTTCATCAGCTCCTTTTGGGATGGTGAATCATCAATTTCAACTAATTCATACTCAGAAATAGGATCCAGAATATCATCAAATACCTCAGCTTTCAGTACTTCTTGAACAAGTGGTTCAATAACATCTATTTTCATACACCCCTCAGAATCATTAGGGTGCTTGAGGGCTTCAAAAATATTTAGGACCACCTGTTCTTCATTGACCCTCAGGGTTAATTCACCCTTTTACACATCAATCAGAGCTCTACCTGTAGCTAAAAAGGGTCTACCAAGTATAATAGAGGATTTTACCTCCTCTTCCATGTCTAGTATAACAAAGTCAACAGGGAATATAAATGGTCCTACTTTAACAAGTAAATACTCAACAACACCCACAGGTAATTTAATAGAAAGATCATCAAGTTGAAGAGAAATATGAGTGGGTTTTACATCCTCAATTTGAAGCTTTTTCATCACTGAAAGTGGCATTAGATTGATGCTAGCTCCTAGATCACATAAAGCTCTCTGAATGCCGACATCTCCAATGGTGCAAGGAATGACAAAGCTTCCTGGATCTGGCATATTCTCAGGAAGGGTGTGTTGAATAATGACACTACATTCCTTGGTTAACACCACTGTCTCTTGTTCCTTCTAATTCCTCTTGTGGGTCAACAATTCTTTCATAAATTCAGCATAGAGAGGCATTTGCTCCAGAGCCTCTGCAAAAGGAATGTTGATCTACAACTTCTTGAAGAAATCTAAAAATTTAGAGAATTAATTTTCTTTGGACGCCTTCTGAAGCCTCTGAGGATATGGCATTTTTGGCTTGTATTCAGGAGCCTTTGGCAAGGTGGGATAAGTGTCAAGAGAGTCAGGAAACGGGTTGTCTGCACGTTTAGGAGGGGCGTGCTCTACATCTCCCTTCTTCTCCCCTGGAGCTTCCTTTTTAACTAGCTCTTCATTGGCTTTGGTCTCAGAGCCAGCTACTTTACCACTTCTCAATTGAATAACCTTGCAATCTTCTCTTGTGTTCACTACTGTATCACCTGGAAATGTACTTGCAGACCTCTCAGGTATTTGCTTGCTCAGTTGGCCCATCTGCACTTCTAAGTTTCTAATGGAGGCTCTAGTTTCCTGCATAAAACTCATCAGCTTCCAATTAGAATCTTCTTGGGACTTAGAGTTTACCTGCTGAGGTGGTTGTTGCTGCTGAGACTGAAATTGGCGGTTATTGTAATTGTTCTGTTGGAAGCCACCCTGAGAATTATTGTTGAAGTTCTGATGTCTCTGAGGTTGGTCCCTCCATCCAAAATTTGGGTGATTCCTCCGCCCCTGATTGTATATCTTGGAATATGGATCATTGTTGGGATTCCTAGGACCACTCCCCATGTAATTGACCTGTTCAGAAGAGGGTTGAGCATAATCATAATTATCATTTTGTACAAAATTACCTGCCATGTCATATGAGGCCTCTTGAGGTGGATTTTGTGTGTTGGTAGCTAAGACTTGCATGCCACTCATCTGTTGAGTAAGTAGATTTATTTGCTGAGAGATAAGCTTGTTCTGTACCAGAAGAGCATTAACAGCTTCTATTTCTAACACGCCTCTCTTCTGAGAGGTCTTAGAGTTCACAGGGTTCCTGTTAGACGAGAGATATTGGTTGCTTGCAACCAATTCAATCAGCTCAATAGTCTCCTCTAGTGTCTTCTTCTTGTGCAATGAACCACCTGCAGAAGTATCTAAGCTCATCTTGGACATCTCACCCAAGCCTTCATAAAAGATATCTAGTTGAGTCCATTTGGAGAACATGTCTGGAGGGCATTGCCTAGTCAGTAGCTTCTATCTCCCCCAAGCTTCATAAAGAGTTTCACCTTCCTTTTGCCTGAAGGTCTGAACCTCTAACCTAAGCTTAGTCAGCTTCTTTGGTGGGAAAAATTTGGTGAGAAACTCTGTACACCTCTGGGTTCACTCCATTCGTCTTCACAGTATCACATATCTGCAGAAAATCAGAGATAAATTGATTTGGATCTTCATAAGGAAGTCCATGATACTGGTAGTTTTGTTGCACCAGGGTGACCAATTGTGGCTTCAACTCAAAGTTGTTTGCAGCTATAGGGGGAACCACAATACTTTTTCCATAAAGATCCACAGTAAGGGCAGAATAAGAGCCAAGCACTCTCCTTTGTTGTTCATCCCCATTCGGATTTGCCACATTGGCATTAACAGCATTATTATTATCCATAGTGGACTCTGCAGCCTTGTAAAGTCTTGCTTGTTGTAAACGTCGCCTGAAAGTTCTTTCAGGTTCAGGATCAAAGTCTAAGAGATGTTCTTTGTCTCTGTTCCTGCGCATAAACAGACAAAAGACAAGAAAAGATGGGATTCTCTACGTCAGAGTGTAGAGAACTCCCAGTGAGGTAACCTGTGTAAAATAATAAAATAGAAATACTAAATAAATAAAATAGAAAATTTTTGAAAATGATAACAGAAATTAGACCAAAAAATTTTGAAAATTAATAGGAAAAATAAACAGAAAAATTAAAATAAAATTAACTAGGTAACACTAAACTTAATTTTAGAAATTAAGGAAAAATATTAATGCTATTTATTTATTTATTTTTAAAAATTAAAGACAAAAATAAAACGAAACTAATAGAATATAGAAAAAAATGGAAGGAAACAAAAACGAAAATAAAAGAAAATGAAAATAAAAAAAGAAAATAAAAATAAAATAAAATAAAAAAAATTAAAAACAGACTAAAGTTAAAAAAAAGAATCAAAAACAAAAAGGAAGTAAAAAGAAAATAGGGGCGGGGGGACGAACGAAAGAACGAAGAAAAGAAAAAAAAAATTTACAGGAATGAAAATAAATAAAAATAAAAAATAAAAATTAATAATAATAAAATGAAACTAATTAAAAGAAAAATTATCTAATCTAAGAAATCAAACAACGAGTAGTTGTCAATCACAATCATTTCCCGGCAACGGCGCCAAAAACTTGGTGCGAAAATTCTAACCGCAAACTAACCGGCAAGTATACCGGGTCGTACCAAGTGATACCTCAGGTGAGCGAGGGTCGATCCCACGAGAATTGATGGATCAAGCAACACTGATTGATTGGTTGGCTTAGTCAGGCAAACAGAAAAGAGTGTTTGAATATTCAAAGAGCATTAAACAATCGTACAGAAATTAAAATAGTAAAGTAGATAAATTGGGAATAAAATATGGAGAAAGAAGTTAAGGTTTCAGAGTTATCTATTTTTCCGGATTAACTTTTCTTACTAACTATTTTAATCATGTAGGATTTAATTTATGGCAAACTATATGTGAGTAGACCCTAATTCCTTAGACCTTTCTAGTCTCCTCTAAAATTCATTAACAGCCAATTCCTTAGTCAATTAATTTCAATTAGAGGGTGATGATCAAATTCTAGTTTATATGCCACAAAAACTCTAATTACCCAAAAATAAAAGGATTATATGTCACGTATCCCGTTAAGTCCAGATAATTAAAATTTAGGAGAATATGTTTTCAAGCTGTTGTTCAAGTAAAGAGCTTTTCCAAAGTTATGCAAGAACTCAAATAGAAAGAGGGTCATACTTATGTTCCACCTAAATTCATAAGGTAAAGAGTGAAAACAATTCTTAAATTGTAAATCCATACATGAATTAAAATAGAAAAAGCAATAAAATCAATCCATACAAATAGACAGAGCTCCTAACCTTAACAATGGAGGATTAGTTGCTCATGGTTCAGAGAGAAAAACTAGAATTGTAAATTGTGAATTGGAATATTGTTCTATTAGAATCACCCTGTTGGAATTCCCTTTTATATCAAATTCTAATTAATTTAAAATCTATTATTTTAAAACTTAAAATAATATCTTTTCCTAAAAATAATATTTGAATTTAAATCAGAATAATCAGCAAGTCTTCAGTTGATGGGTGGGGACCACTTATTTTATCCATTCTGCAGCTTCTAATATGTGTTTTCTGGGCTGAAAACTGGGTCAAAACAGCCCAGAAATCCTCCTAGCGTTTTTTGCGTTTTCTGCACGTGGCGCATGTCACGCGTACGCGTCGGTGGTCTTCTTTGCATGTCATGCGTACGCGTACGTGTCGGTGAGCAAATCTTCAAATCACGCGTACGCGTTAGTCACGCGCACGCATCACCATGGAAAGCTCTAAATCACGCGTACGCGTCAGTCTCGCGTATGCGTTGTTCCTCGCTAAACTAAACAAAATCCAGCCGAATGCTACCTAAACTAAACAAAATTGCAAACGACTCAAAGTAGCATCCATATTGGTTAAAAGATAATTAATTCTTTATTAAACTCAACAAGTTAGATGCAAATTCACTAGGAAAAAATAGAAAAGATGATCACCCATCAATAATCATCCAAGAGCAATATAGTGCAACAATTCCTCATAATAGCACTACAATCATAATTATTATACTTAATCAGCAGCAAATACATCAAGAAACCATTCATTTAATCATCAAACATATTCAATTACATAGTCACAAACATGCAATTAAACTAGCTTAACCCCTACCTCATGGGAGTTCAATCTTTGATCACCAACTCGGTTCAAGCTCTCTCTGCCTCTCTCAGTCAGCTTCACTCCAAGATTTGGCCAGCCCATTCTTCATTTCCTCTTGTTCTCCATGATTGGCTTGATCATCTCCATGAAGGTGTGTGGCTGGAAGCTTGAGGAATGGCGTGAAGATGTTGAAGAGTAGAAGAATTTTCTCACTCTATCGGTTTACTCTCTCTCAGACTCCTCCCTTCTTTTTCTCTTCTTGCTTATATTCTTAGCTTATCTTTCTCTCTCTTTCTAAGGTTTAGAAACTGAATTCAATGAAGGATATGTATAGGCAGCTGGGTAGTGACTTAACGGGCTGGTTTGATGACAACAAGGTAAGAAAAGTAACACTTGGATACTTGCATGCAAGCTTGCTTAAATTGCTTGGTAATGTGTCACCAAAATTTTCAGCTTTCATGGAACATGCATGAGAGGGTTCGGACAGAACATAAGGGAAGGAAGAGTGTGGTTTATCATGGTTAATTAGAGAGGGTGGTTTGGCTACAAGAAAACCGGTTTGGTTGGAAACAAGGAAACTGGTTTGGTTTAAAGAGAAAAAGATGTGATCAACGCTTAATCATAGTTAATCCTTGGAATTTATGGTTTGGTCATTGATGAGCGGATAATTTATACGCTTTTTGGCATTGTTTTTAGGTAGTTTTTAGTATGTTTTAGTTAGTTTTTATTATATTTTTATTAGTTTTTAAATAAAAATCACATTTCTAGACTTTACTATGAGTTTGTGTATTTTTCTGTGATTTCAGGTATTTTCTGGCTGAAATTAAGGGAACTGAGCAAAATCTAATTTAGAGGCTGAAAAAGGACTGTAGATGCTGTTGGATTCTGACCTCCCTGCACTCGAACTAGATTTTCTGGAGCTTCAGAAGCCCAATTGGTGCGCTCTCAAATGCGTTAAAAAGTAGACATCCTGGGCTTTCCATCAATATATAATAGTCCATACTTTGCCTTAGATTTGATGGCCCAAACCGGCGTCCCATGTCAGCATAAAAATTCTGACGTCAAAATGCTAGAACTGGCATAAAAGCTGGAGTTAAACGCCCAAACTGGCACAAAAGCTAGCGTTTAACTCCAAAAAAAGTCTCTACACGTGGAAGCTTCTATGCTCAATCCAAGCACACACTAAGTGGGCCCGGAAGTGGATTTCTGCATCATTTACTCATTTCTGTAAACCCTAGGCTACTAGTTCTCTATAAATAGGACGTTTTGCTATTGTATTTTCATACCTCATGACACTTTACACGTTTCATATTGTATCTTTGACGGAATGAGTCTCTAAACTCCATGGCTGGGGTGAGGAGCTCTGCTGTGTCTCGATGAATTAATGCAATTACTACTGTTTTTCATTTAATCACGCTTGTTTCTATTCTAAGATATTCACTCACACTTCAACCTGATGAATGTGATGATCCGTGACACTCATGATCATTCTCACGTATGAACGCGTGCCTGACAACCACTTCCGTTCTATCTGCAATAGCTTGAGTGTGTATCTCTTAGCCTCCATTTCGAAAGATCGGAGTCTTCGTGGTATAAGCTAGAATCGATTGGCGGCCATTCCTGAGATCCGAAAAGTCTAAACCTTGTCTGTGGTATTCCGAGTAGGATCTGGAAAAGGATGACTGTGACGAGCTTCAAACTCGCGAGTGTTGGGCGTAGTGACAGACGCAAAAGGATCAATGGATCCTATTCCAACATGAGTAAGAACCGACAGATGATTAGCCGTGCGGTGACAGCGCATTTGGACCATTTTCACTGAGAGGACGGATGGTAGCCATTGACAACGGTGATCCACCAACATACAGCTTGCCATGGAAGGAACCTTGCGTGCGTTAAGAAGAAGACAGTAGGAAAGCAGAGATTCAGAAGACAGAGCATCTCCAAAACCTCAACCTTTTTTCCATTACTACATAACAAGTATTTATTTCATGTTCTTTTACTTTTTACAATTAAAACTAAGAATCATTACTGATATCCTGACTAAGAATTACAACATAACCATAGCTTGCTTCAAGCCGACAATCTCCGTGGGATCGACCCTTACTCACGTAAGGTATTACTTGGACGACCCAGTGCACTTGCTGGTTAGTTGTGCGGAATTGCAAAAGTGTGGTTGTGATTTTGTGCACCAAGTTTTTAGCGCCGTTGGCGGGGATTGTTCGAGTTTGGACAACTGACGGTTTATCTTGTTGCTTAGATTAGGAATAATTTATTTTTGTTGGTTTATAGTCACTAAATTTGAGTCTTTTATTTGAGTTTAGTTTCATATTTTAAGTTTGGTGTCAATTGCATGCTTTTATTTTCTTTCAATTTTTCGAATTTGCATGTTCTTAGTTCTTTCCTGATCTTTAAAAATTCTAAGTTTGGTGTCTTCTTTGTGTTTTCCTTTAAAATTTCAAAAACTTATGTTTGATTTTCTAAAAATTTTAAGTTTGGTGTCCCTTGTGCTTTTATTTACTTAAAATTTTTTCAAAAATTTGTTCTTGGTGTTCATCTTGATCTTCAAAGTGTTCTTGGTGTTCATCTTGACATTCAAAGTTTTCTTGTTTGTTCTCTTTGTTTTGATCGAACATTTCTAAGTTTAGTGTCATTTTGTTGTTTTTCTCTTTCCTCATTAAATATCAAAAATTAAAAAGATATCTTTTCCTTATTTTACTCATAAATTTCGAAATTTTGCATTAAATTAGTCAAATAATTTCAAAATCATATCTTTTTTAGTCAAGTCAAAATTCTAATTTCAATTTTTTTTATCTTTTCAAATCTTTTTCAAAAAATCAAATCTTTTTAATTTTTTCAATCATATCTTTTCAATCATATCTTTTTTTATAAATTGCAATCACATCTTCTCAATCATATCTTTTTCAAAACAATTTTCAATCATATCTTTCTGATTGCTAATTCCAAAATCTTTTTAATTAATTAATTAATTTAGTTTTCAATTTGCTTTTATTTCATTTTCTTCTAATTTTTGAAACTTTTATTTTATCTTCCATTTATTTTGTTTTATTTTTTTCGGTTACTTTTAATTAAATCAAAATAAAAAATTTAAAAATATAATTTATTTGCAATTCATATCAATTCCCTTTTCTCCATCATGGACATAAGTGGAAATGAACAGTCCAGAAGGACTCTGGGGTCATATGCTAACCCCATTACAGCTGCATATGGGAGTAGCATCTGTATACCTCCCATCAAAGCAAGCAGTTTTGAGCTAAATCCTCATCTCATTATCATGGGGCAGAAAAATTGCTAGTATTTCAGTCTTCCACAGGAAGAACCCACTGAGTTTCTGGCACAATTCAAACCACTACCACCATCCCTGAAATATGCATTTCTGGGAGAAGGTGACACTTTTTCGGTGATCATAAGCTCTGCTTTAAATCCACAGGAAGAGAAAGCACTAATTCAGGTGTTGAGGACACACAAGACAGCTCTTGGGTGGTCCATAAGTGATCTTAAGGGCATTAGCCCAACAAGATGCATGCACAAGATCCTATTGGAGGATGATGCTAAGCCAGTGGTCCAACCACAGAGGCGGCTAAATCCAGCCATGAAGGAGGTGGTGCAGAAAGAGGTCACTAAGTTACTAGAGGCTGGGATTATTTATGCTATTTCTGATAGCCCCTGGGTGAGCCCTGTCCACGTTGTCCCCAAGAAGGGAGGAATGGCAGTGGTTCATAATGAAAAGAATGAACTGGTTCCTACAAGAACAGTCACAGGGTGGCGTATGTGTATTAACTACAAAAGGCTCAATACAGCCACCAGAAAGGATCATTTTCCTTTACCATTCATAGACCAGATGCTAGAGAGACTAGCAGGTCATGAATACTACTGCTTTTTGGATGGCTATTTAGGTTACAACCAAATTGTAGTAGATCCTCAGGACCAAGAGAAAATAACGTTCACATGTCCTTCTGGAGTATTTGCCTACAGAAGGATGCCCTTTGGTCTATGCAATGTACCTGCAACCTTTCAAAGGTGCATGCTCTCTATCTTCTCTGATATGGTAGATAAATTTCTGGAAGTCTTCATAGATAAATTTTCAGTATTTGGGGACTCATTCAGCTCCTGTCTTGACTATTTGGCACTTGTTCTAAAAAGATGCCAGGAGATCAATCTAGTTTTTAACTGGAAAAAATGTCACTTTATGGTGACTGAAGGAATTGTCCTTGGGCATAAAATTTCAAACAAGGGAATAGAGGTGGATCAAGCTAAAGTGGAAGTAATTGAAAAATTACCACACCCTGCCAACGTTAAGGCAATCAGAAGCTTTCTGGGGCATGCATGATTCTATAGGAGGTTTATAAATGATTTTTCAAAAATTGCAAAACCTCTGAGCAATCTGCTGGCTGCTGACACACCATTTGTGTTTGACACAGAGTGTCTGCAGGCATTTGAAACTCTGAAAGCTAAGCTGGTCACAACACCAGTGATTTCTGCACCAGACTGGACATTACCATTCGAACTAATGTGTGATGCCAATGACCATGCCATTGGTGCAGTATTAGGACAGAGGCATAACAAACTTCTGCACGTCATTTACTATGCCAGCCATGTTCTAAATGACGCACAGAAAAACTACACAACCACAGAAAAAGAGTTGCTTGCAGTGGTTTATGCCATTGACAAGTTTAGATCCTATTTAGTAGGTTCAAAAGTGATTGTGTACACTGACCATGCTACTCTTAAATATCTACTCACAAAGCAAGATTTAAAAACCAGGCTCATAAGATGGGTGTTGCTTCTGCAAGAGTTTGATATAGAAATAAGAGACAGAAAAGGGACAGAAAACCAAGTAGCCGATCACCTGTCCTGGATAGAACCAGTAGCAGGGGCGTCCCTCCCTCCTACTGAGATCTCTGAGACCTTTCTGGATGAGCAACTCTTCGCCATTCAGGATGCACCATGGTTTGCAGACATTGCAAATTATAAAGCTGTGAGGTTCATACCCAAGGAGTACAGCAGGGTGCAAACAAAAAAACTAATTTCTGATGCAAAGTACTACTTATGGGATGAACCATATCTCTTTAAGAGATGTGCAGACGGGATGATCTGCAGATGCGTGCCTAGAGGAGAGGCACAGAAGATCCTATGGCATTGCCATGGATCAGAATATGGAGGACATTTCAGAGGTGAGCGAACAGCCACTAAGGTCCTCCAATGTGGGTTCTACTGGCCTACCCTCTACAGAGATGCCCGAGAGTTTGTGCGTAACTGTGACAGTTGCCAAAGAGCTGGCAACTTGCCTCATGGTTATGCCATGCCTCAACAAGGGATCTTAGAGATTGAGTTGTTTGATGTATGGGGTATTGACTTCATGGGTTCTTTCTCACCATCATACTCAAACATTTACATTCTAGTGGTAGTAGACTATGTATTTAAATGGGTAGATGCAATTGTCACACCCACTAATGATACTAAGACCGTGCTGAAGTTCCTCCAGAAACATATCTTCAGCAGATTTGGCGTCCCCAGAGTACTAATCAGTGACGGGGGCACTCATTTTTGCAATATACAGCTATACTCTGCTATGGTTCGATATGGAATTAGCCATAAAGTAGCAACTCCATATCACCTACAGACAAATGGGCAGGCTGAAGTCTCTAATAGAGAACTAAAAAGAATCCTGGAACGGACTGTAATTGCCCGTAGAAAGGATTGGGCAAAAAGCTTGGATGATGCTCTGTGGGCATACAGAACAGCATTCAAGACTCCTATAGAAACCTCTCCATACCAGCTTGTGTATGGCAAGGCCTGTCATCTGCCCATGGAACTGGAACATAAGGCCTACTGGGCAACCAGATTCCTAAACCTGGATACTAAGTTAGCTGGAGAGAAAAGATTGCTCCAGCTGATGAGCTAGAAGAATTCAGACTCAATGCTTTTGAAAATGCAAAAATTTATAAGGAAAAAGCAAAAAGGTGGCATGACAAGAAACTGTCATCTAGAGTCTTTGAGCCAGGATAGAAGGTTCTGCTATTTAACTCTAGACTTAGATTTTTCCCTGGGAAATTAAAATCCCGGTGGAGAGGACCATATGTGATTACAAGTGTGTCACCATATGGATATGTTGAGCTTCAGGATATTGATTCTAACAAAAAGTTTATTGTTAATGGACAGAGAATCAAACACTATCTTGAAAGCAATTTTGAGCAAGAATGCTCAAAACTGAGACTAGAATAAAACTCAGTCAAGGTCCAGCTAAAGACAATAAAGAAGCGCTTGCTGGGAGGTAACCCAGCCATTAGCAAGTTATTTACTTCTTAATATTTATAGAAGTTTGATATAATTTGTCTTCAAGGTTAATCATCAAATTGAAGGAATTCACAAAGTTATAAAAGGATTCAGCACAAAAAGCAGAGAAAAGGAGCTCACTGGCAAGAAAATGCCAGTAAGGGGTATTTTGGGTGTTAAACGCCAGAATGGATACCATTCTGGGCGTTTAACGCCAGTAGAGATACCATTTTGGGCGTTAAACACCAGAATGGGTACCATTCTGGGCGTTTAATGCCAGAATTGCAGCATCCTGGGCGTTCAAAAAAATGCCCAGTAACAAAAGATTTCTGGCGTTTAATGCCAGCTAGGTACCCTGGCTGGGCGTTAAACGCCAAAATGGATACCATTCTGGGCGTTTAACGCTAGAAAGGCAGGGGGAGAGGATTTTGTTTTCCACTTCAAAAGTTTTCAGACTTTCATGTTTTGATTCATAATTTTCTGCATAAACATGTTACAAATTTTCTTCATTCGCCTTCAATTTTCGAAAATTCAACAATTTTCTAAATCCATTTTCAATTTTCTTTCAAATCCTTCCCAAATCTTCTTAAAAATACTCAAGTATTTTCTCAATTTCTTTCCAAATCTTTTCCAACTCAGCATATCATCTCTTAATTCTTAGATGCATCAACAAATTTTCAGATTTAACCCCTTTAGATCTTTTCCATATAAAAATCTCATCTTTTCATATCATGATTCTATTTTTTTCACCAATCATATCTTTATGTCATATCTTTTTCAAAATTTCGAAACCCCCCCACTTATATATACACATTCGGCCACCCCCACCTCCCCACCATTCAAATTTGCCTCTCCTCCTATCTCTCTCATTTCCTTTCTTTTGCTTGAGGGCAAGCAAACCTCTAAGTTTGGTGTGTTTTTCCATGATCACTGAGCTAAGACTCATTAAGATCATGGCTCCTAAGGGAAAACAAACCAATTCAAGAGGCAAGAAAGAGAATACTCCAAAGAATCTTTGGAATCAAGAGAGGTTCTTAACCAAAGAACATGCAGACCATTACCATAAAATAATAGGTCTGAGGTCAGTGATCCTGGAAGTTAAATTCGATCTAAAAGAAGACGAATATCCGGAGATCCAAGAGCAAATTCGAAACAAAGGATGGGAAATTCTAGCTAATCCTGAGACTAAGGTTGGAAGAAACATGGTTCAGGAATTCTACTCAAATCTGTGGCTGACAGATAAGCAGAGAATAATTGGAACCGCCTTTCATATCTACCGAACTATGGTCAGAGGGAGGATTATTTACTTCCACCGGGACAAAATAAGAGAGGTCTTCAAACTGCCTCAACTACAAGATGATCCAAAATCCTTTAATAGGAGAATGGTGAGAGTAGATAAGGGGTTGGACCAAGTTCTAGAGGACATATGCCTCCCTGGAACTAAGTGGATAACCAATTCAAAAGGTATCCCAAACCAACTCAAGAGAATAGATCTCAAACCAGTCGCAAGAGGCTGGTTGGACTTCATTGGGCGTTCTATGCCCACTAGCAACCGCTCTGAGGTCACTGTCAAAAGAGCAGTGATGATTCATTGTATTATACTGGGAAACGAAGTGGAGATGCATCATCTGATTTCTTGTGAGATTTACATAATTGCAAACAAGAACTCCACTGAAGCCAAACTGGCTTACCCAAGCTTAATTTCTCTACTATGTAAAGATGCTGGGGTATAGATGGGAGTAGGTGAATTCATCCCAATCGAACACCCAATCACCAAGAAGTCAATGAAAGGACAACAAGTGCAAGATAACTTCATCAAAAGGAGGGCGCAGGAGTTCCTCCCAGAAATCCCTGAAATTGACTACTGGACCCGCCTAGAAGCATCTGTCACCAAGCTGCAAGAAGCTGTGGATCAACTTAAGGAAGAACAGCAGAATCAAAACTGCATGCTCTGCAAGCTGCTTAAGGAACAGGAGAAGCAGTGGCGTGAGCTACAGGAGCTGAAGCGCCAGAAGCTCTCCCTTGAAGGACCAAACACCCCACAGATTGAAGGAGCATCCACTTCTCAAAATCAAGGTTGTTGAGTCCTAACTCTGTGATAACCTTTAGGGATCTATTTTAAGAGTCATTTATTTTTTGGTTTTTAATTTTCTGTCTTCTATTATTATTGGTTTGCTCTTATATTTATTTTTGAGTCTTATTTTTATTCCATGATTAATAAAAATTAAAATTTATGTCTTAAAGTTATGAATATCCTATGAATCCATCACCTTTCTTAAAGGAAAAATGTTTTTAATCACAAAAGAACAAGAAGTACATGATTTCAAATTCATTATTGAAATTAGTTTAATTATTTTGATGTGGTGACAATACTTTTTGTTTTCTGAATGAATGCTTGAACAGTGCATATGTCTTTCGAATTTTTTATTTATGAATGTTAAATTTGTTGGCTCTTGAAAGAATGATGAAAAAGAGAAATGTTATTGATAATCTGAAAAATCATAAAAATTGATTCTTGAAGCAAGAAAAAGCAGTGAAAAAGAAGAAGCTTGTCAAAAAAAAAAGCCAATAGCCCTTTAAACCAAAAGGCAAGGGTAATAAAAAGGATCCAAGGCTTTGAGCATTAGTGGATAGGAGGGCTTAAAGGAATAAAATCCTGGCCTAAGCGGCTAAACCAAGCTGTCCCTAACCATGTGCTTGTGGCGTGAAGGTGTCAAGTGAAAACTTGAGACTGAACGGTTAAAGTCGTGGTCCAGAGCGAAAAGAGTGTGCTTAAGAACCCTGGACACCTCTAATTGGGGGCTCTAGCAAAGCTGAGTCACAATCTGAAAAGGTTCACCCAGTTATGTGTCTGTGGCATTTATGTATCCGGTGGTAATATTGGGAAAACAAAGTGCTTAGGGCCACGACCAAGACTCATAAAGTAACTGTGTTCTAGAATCAACAATACTGAACTAGGAGAATCAATAACACTATCTAAATTCTGAGTTCCTATAGATGCCAATCATTCTAAACTTCAAAGGATAAGGTGAGATGCCAAAAATGTTCAGAGGCAAAAAACTACTAGTCCCGCTCATCTAATTGGAGCTAAGTTTCATTGATAATTTGGAATTTATAGTATATTCTCTTCTTTTTATCCTATTTGATTTTCAGTTTCTTGAGGACAAGCAACAATTTAAGTTTGGTGTTGTGATGAGCGGATAATTTATACGCTTTTTGGCATTATTTTTAGGTAGTTTTTAGTATGTTTTAGTTAGTTTTTATTATATTTTTATTAGTTTTTAAATAAAAATCACATTTCTAGACTTTACTATGAGTTTCTGTGTTTTTCTGTGATTTCAGGTATTTTCTGGCTGAAATTAAGGGACCTGAGCAAAATCTGATTCAGAGGCTGAAAAAGGACTGCAGATGCTGTTGGATTCTGACCTCCCTGCAGTCGAAGTGGATTTTCTGGAGCTACAGAAGCCCAATTGGCGCACTCTTAAGTGAGTTGGAAAGTAGACATTCTGGGCTTTCCATCAATATATAATAGTCCATACTTTGCCCAAGATTTGATGGCCCAAACCGGCGTCTCAAGTCAACATAAAAATTTTGGCGTCAAAACGCCAGAACTGGCGTAAAAGCTGGAGTTAAACGCCCAAACTGGCACAAAAGCTGGCGTTTAACTCCAAGAAAAGTCTCTACACGTGGAAGCTTCTATGCTCAGCCCAAGCACACACTAAGTGGGCCCGGAAGTGGATTTTTGCATCATTTACTCATTTCTGTAAACCCTAGGCTACTAGTTCTCTATAAATAGGACCTTTTGCTATTGTATTTTCATACCTCATGACACTTTACACATTTCATATTGTATCTTTGACGGCATGAGTCTCTAAACTCCATGGTTGGGGTGAGGAGCTCTGCTGTTTCTCGATGAATTAATGCAATTACTACTATTTTCCATTCAATCACGCTTGTTTCTATTCTAAGATATTCACTCGCACTTCAACCTGATGAATGTGATGATCCGTGACACTCATCATCATTCTCACCTATGAATGCGTGCCTAACAACCACTTCTGTTCTATCTGCAATAGTTTGAGTGTGTATCTCTTAGCCTCCATTCCGAAAGATTGGAGTCTTCGTGGTATAAGCTAGAATCGATTGGCGGCCATTCCTGAGATCCAAAAAGTCTAAACCTTGTCTGTGGTATTTCGAGTAGGATCTGGGAAGGGATGACTGTGACAAACTTCAAACTCGCGAGTGCTGGGCATAGTGACAGACGCAAAAGGATCAATGGATCCTATTCCAACATGAGTGAGAACTGACAGATGATTAGCCGTGTGGTGACAACGCATTTGGACCATTTTCACTGAGAGGACGGATGGTAGCCATTGACAACGGTGATCCACCAACATACAGCTTGCCATGGAAGGAACCTTGCGTGCGTGAAGAAGAAGACAGTAGGAAAGCATAGATTCAGAAGACAGAGCATCTCAAAAACCTCAACCTGTTCTCCATTACTGCATAACAAGTATTTATTTCATGTTCTTTTACTTTTTACAATTAAAACTAAGAATCATTACTGATATCCTGACTAAGAATTACAAGATAACCATAGCTTGCTTCAAGCCGACAATCTCCATGGGATCGACCCTTACTCACGTAAGGTATTACTTGGACGACCCAGTGCACTTGCTGGTTAGTTGTGCGAAATTGCAAAAGTGTGATTGTGATTTCGTGCACCAGTCATGCTAAATCAATAGTGAAGAGTTTGGTTAAGAATTAACCATGGTTAGTTTTAGGAGAAAAATAATTTTGGTTACTAGTGGTTCTCAGCATGGTAATGGTACCCTCATACATAATATATAAAGTCCCAGGAAAGCCAGAGGCGATCCTAGAACTCCGACACTCAGATATAAGGCTTAGAGTTAAAGTTTAAAGCCATAATACAAGGTGAGCTATCTAAGGTTCCTATGTCTAACTCAATTCTACTTATTCCCTCAGCTTCTCGCCTTCCTCCAATCCTCCAGAATTCCGGCGCACGTACAAGTAATACAGACAAAGCAAACACAAGTAGGATACAGATACAACAGGTAGAAAATATAGCAGGTAAGCATAGAAATCACATAGGTAAGCCCAATTAATACACAATGAAACAAAACACACATATGCATATGATGTATGCCTGTCCTATGACTGATGAGTCTCATCTGTCAGTTATATAGCCAACCCGACATGTCCGGTAGCTAACCCGGACTTTGTCCTCTTAAAAATTGGTGAGTGGTACAGTACCACGATCCTCATCTGGTGAGCAGTAAACCACCTCGATCCCTACCATCTGTGGAAGGTAAACCACCTCAATCCCCATAGACGTTTTGAATTAGAAAACAGCACACACGTGGGCGGTAAATAACCACGATCCCCACAAAATAATTTTCTTTGAAATCTAGTGTGCGGTAAATAATCACGATCTTCACAAAACAAGTTCAAATCAAGTTCATTTTCGTCATCATATAGTATTTTATTTCATCCAAAATCATTTGTTGTCATTATCTTCATTACTTCATACCCCATTTCTTTATCTTCATTCATATAATCTTGGCATTCAGCACTGCCTTAACCACAAATCATTATTTCTAAACCTTTCCTCACCGTCAAGTTAACTACTTCTCTAGGTTTTTCCTTTCCCTAAGATTAAAAACTAAATTAGGGACTTTACAAAGTAACTATAGAGGTTTCAAAGTTAGAAATTGAGTTAAAATCACAAAAATTGCATTTTTCTGAAAAACAGGGGTCCCGCGTACGCATGCATGATCTCGCGTATGCGGGGATGCAATTTGCCCTGCTCGCGTACACAACTCCTATCACCGTACACGAGCCCCCTGGACAAAAGCAATTGGGCATGTCACATGTTTACTTGATGCGTGAGATCACCATGAATACTACTTTGAGTTGTTTTGGAATTTGATTTAGTACATGAGGTATTCGGGCGAATTTGACCGAGTTCGTGTAGAAGAAAAGGAAGAAATTCCATGATGCTGTCAACCTTGACCTCCTCGCATTCCAACGAGTATAACTTGAGCTACAGAGGTCCAATTATTGCAGTTCTATCTGCATTGAAAAGCCAACTTCCAGAGCTTCCAAAGATATATAATAGTTTATACTTTCTTTCTGGAATCACGGCGCCAAACACCACCAAGGTTGCGCCAAAATTCATCCAACCCAAGTTTGGTGCCAGGACTTATAATACGCTACATTTGATGCAGCCTTGGTGGTGCCAAACTTGATCCAGCTCATGTTTGGTGCCACAAACTCATAAAGCCCTTATTGGATGCGGTCAAAATGGCGCCAAGCTCCAGGTTTGGCGCCAGAGTCTTGGCCCAGGAAAACTCTCGCATAATCTTGAGGATTTCATTTGATTTAATTAGGTTTAGATTTTATTTTTAAATTAAGAAAAGATATTTTAGGTTTTAGAAAATATATTTTACATTTATTAGGATTAGATATAAAAGGAGAAGATATCTTGGCGTAGGTTTTTTTTCCTGCTCCTCTTCCGCACTCGTCAGATTTACACACTCTTCTCTACTAGGGTTTACTTTCTCCATGAGCAACTAAACCTCCACTGTTAATGTTAGGAGCTCTGTTTATTCTATGGATTAATAATATTACGCTTCTAATTTAATTAATGTACTGATTTCAGTTTCAAGGATTTGTTTTCATTCTTCATCTAAAGGATTTGGGTAGATCAGAAGAATAACTGCTGTTCTAATTGTGTTCTTGTTAAATCTTGGAAAATCAATTTACTTGAATAACAGCTTGAAATTAATTCCTCCTAAATTACTAATTACCTGGACTTAACGGGATACGTTACATATAATCCTTTTATATCTGGGTAATTGGGGTTTTTGTGGTTAATAAACTAGAATTGGACTTAAACCTCTAATTAAAATTAAGTGACCAAGGAATTGGCGGTTAACTAGGTTAGAGGAGACTAAATGACTAAGGAATTAGGGTTTAGTCAAATATAGTTTGCCATGAATTGAATCTTGCATAGTTAAAATAGTTGGTAAGAAATAAAAATTTGGAAGATAAACAACTCTGAAACCTTAACAGTCTTCTCACATATTCTTCATACCAATTTTACTGCTTGCCTTTAAATTCTCCGAATCTACCATTTAATGCAACAAAAATCTTGAGGTTTCTCCAGCCTTAGGTGCCATTAATGGTTATGGAAAGACAAAAAGCTTTAGCTTTTCCCACACCAAACTTAGAATGGTTGCTCGTCCTCGAGCAAAAGAAGAAAGAAATGAGTAGAAGAAGAAGAAATGGAGGAGATGGAGGGAGATGAGTGGTTCGACCAAGGGGGTGATAAACCCATATTTTATGATATATTTTGTGCTTAATCTGAGTGATTTGTTCAATCCTTCACCCACTTATTCATATTAATTGCATGGTTTTACTTTCCCTTCCATATTATGTGATGTATGTGAAAAACATGTTTCCTATGCTTTAAAATTAATTATTTTAATTACCTTTATTTCCATTCGATGCCGTGATTAGTGTGTTGAGTAGTTTCAGATCTTCTAAGGCAGGAATGACTTAAAGGATGGAAAGGAAACATACAAAAATGGAAGAAAAGCACAAAATAGAGTTTTTGTAGAAACTGGCAGCCACGCGATCGCATGGGCGACGCGGCCGCATGCCAGTGCAAAAAGGCATTGACGCGGCCGCATGACTGACGCGACCGCGCGCCTTAAGCAGAGCACATATGTCGCGGTTGCATGACTGACGCGACCGCGTGACAAGAAAAACTCCGAATGACGCGACCGCGTGACCCACGCGGACCCGTGACAGAGGCCACGCACTAGAAATTGCAAAATATGCCCATAGCGAATTCTGAAGCCCTTTTTGGCCCAAATCCAAGTCCAGAAGGCATAGACCAGAGGTTATAAAGTGGAAGGATGCATCCATTCAAAGGGAGACTCCACTTTAGTTAGTTTTCATGATTTAGATTTAGTTTTGAGAGGGAGATTCTCTCCTCTCTCTTAGGATTAGGATTTAGGATTTCTCTTAGTTTTAGGAGTGACTCTCAATCCCAGGTTCAATGTTCTTTTACTTTATATTTATCTCTTACTTTCAGATACTTTAATGCTTATATTAGTCATGTTGCCTATTTGGCTTATGTTACATTCTTGTATGATTTTCTGAATTAATGTTATTTGAGGTATTTCAGTTTATTATTGCTTTTTTTTATTTACATTATTGTTATTCCCATCTGAAGACATTTTTATTCCAGTAGATTTACTTTTCTCCCTTTTGGTCTTGGTTAAGAAATCAGTAACTCAGGAGTTATCAAACTCAAACATGATTGATAATTGTTATCTTTGTTAATTGAATTGAACTTCAATAATCCCAATCTTTTCTTAGGAAATAAATAGGATTCGAGGATCAACCAATTAATCCCTTGACCTTCCTTTATCTTAGTAAAGGTTAACAAAGTGGAATTAAGATTCAATTCTCATCATCATTGATAAGGATAGCTAGGATAGGACCTCTAATTTCTCATACCTTGCCAAAAGTTATTTACAGTCATTTATTTATTTTACTTGCCATTTAAATTACTTGTTCTTCATTTGCTTTAATTGCTAATTAAACTATTCACTCCTCATTCTCAAAACCCCAATTTACAATCTCCATAACCAATAATAAGAACATACTTTCCTGCAGTTCCTTGAGAAGACGACCCGAGGTTTGAATACTTTGGTTATCAATTTATTTAGGGGTTTGTTACTTGTGACAACCAAAACGTTTGTACGAAGTGATTTCTGTTGGTTTAGAGACTATATCTACAACGCGACTGTTTTTATAAAATTTTTTACCGGAAAAAATCCTAACGTCAAAATGGCGCCGTTGCCGGGGAAGTGCAATCGTGTGCCTTATTATTGGTTATTGTAAATATTCTTCTTTTACTTGTTTATTTGTCTTTATTTTCCTTTTTTTTTATTATTCCCATTGGCTACTATGAATTCTCACCCCTCTCGCTTTGAGTTTGGTTCTAATGTTATTGAAAGGAATGGAAGTTATAACAGGAACATGCATCAAGGTCAGAACAATCAAAGATGGATGGAGCCAAGAGGATCTGATAAACCCTTTAGGCAACAACACCCTCTAAGATATCATGGACAAAGACCATTCTACAATGCATACCAAGACAATAGACATGGTGGACAACCCCGTAATTACCCACAAGCCCCACCGTGTGCTTATAGACCATCCTCATAACATAACTCTGAACCACCACACTCACAAACTCCTTTTCACCATTCACCACCGTATGATCCTCATTTACCCCGATTCCAATCCAATTACTCCCAAACACCACCACCTCCCAATGTACCACGTCCAAATCTAGCACCCCGAGAATCAGAGGTTCGCCTCAAGGAAACAGTAAATCGACTTCAAACAACCCTTCATCAACTGGAGCAAGCAGTAAGTCAATTATCTTCTAGACGTTCGAACATTCAAGGACCTCCCACAACTCTGTGTGGACAATCTAATGATGAGCGTAGCATGAAGGAGATACTAGAAACTCCAATGGACAGAACAAAGCATGACTTCATACTAGAACAAGTAGAGGAAGCTGTCATTATACAAGAAGAAGAGTTGGTTGAAGACTTAGGAGATGCTGAACCTCCATGGGAATCCAGAGTTGTGGAGAATTTTGTCAAGGACGCTACAATTAATGCTAAGGAGGATAGTACACAACCCCCAAGGCAAGTCTCTTATGAAGAACTGGACGAAATAATCCAAGAAGCAAGTTTCCTTGATAATGATAATCTCAATTCAAGTTCTTCCAGTAATGAACTTACATCTGCGAGCGAATTCTCTGAGATCGAAGAATCTTCCCCAAGTGATACGAAGATGTACGGAGGTAGATTTCTCTCAACCTCTAGTCTATGACTTAAGTGATGAGGAAGACATAGATGGCTTTGATCAGGACATGGATACATTTGAAGAATCTTGCAAAGAAGTGGAGAAATTCACAGAAGAGCACAAGGGAGTAGAACTCACAGAACCACTGGAACCACCTATCCCAAGTCCATTACCACCCAATACAAGCTTCAAGTGGGTACAATCCTTAACCTTTAACTGTGTTTTTCCACTTGAATATGGTTTGCTTGAAACAGATGGCCAGCTTAGAGCTCTCTGCGGCTTTAAGAGTAAAAGGGAAATGGCTCGTACTCAGAGCTGGTGCACAAGGTTCAATAAGGTTCCACACTTCAACTCGAAGTGCACGGATTGGCATCATGATCTATTAGATGGATCTCAAAAAACGTTTGGTTATCCTGGTGAGAATCTAATTTCTAAACCGCCCGGATGGAAAAATATAGATCAAGACGAAGGCGGATTTAAAAGCCAAGTTTGGGATCCTGGAATCTATGCTGACAATCATCACCCCGGAAGCCTGACAATCTGTTTGAAGCTGCTCAGAAGCTTCACATGCCTAGTTTGGGACCCCGGAGGTTATTGGCATTCCAAGCATTGGTGGAGATTTCTGGATGAATTTAAGCACAAGCTACCATAACAGGAAGCTCATCCAATGTCCAACTTAAGGACTTTAACTAAAAGTGCTAGGTGGGAGACAACCCACCATGGTATGACCGTTCCTTTTTCAATTTTTTATATCGTTTTATTTGTTTTCAAATTTTATTTTATTTTATTATATTGAACCTGGAAGTTTTGCATCGCATTCATATTAATCATTGCATTCTGCATACTGCATAAAAAAAGGGTGTGCGACGCGACCGCATCATTCATGCGATTGCGTCAAGTTGCGAAAAACACTTCCCACGCGACCGCGTCATTCACGCGGCCGCGTGCCCTGGAGATCGGCATAAAGATCCAACGTCCAGAAAGTTAGGTTGGAATCGGGCGGCCATTGTGCGTTTCGCACAAATGACCCACGAGATCACGTCATTCACTCTTTTTGCCCTCCACGCGATCGCGCCACTCACGCAATCGCGTCAACCACCATTTCAGCCCAGCCACGCGACCGCGTGCCCCATGAGATCGCGTGGATTCAAATTTATAACCCCCAGTCACGCGAACCCTACCAGTTGCGCCCCCCCAAACCCTCTCTTCCCTCTCTTCTCCTCCAATCACACCACCACCACTCAGCCACCACCACCGAACCACCATCACGCCGCCGACCATCCAGATGCCGCCGCCACCCACCCCCTTCCTTCCCCCTTCTTTCTTCTTCTTCCTTCTTCCTTCCCCTCCAACGCTACTCCCCCCCTCCGCGAGCACCACCCATCGCCGCCGCCCCGTCACCATTGCCCAGCGCCACCCACACGCCCCCCCTCCCTTCCCCTATTACCCCCTACCCCCATTACCCCTACCTTTCCCCCTCTTCTTCCGAACAACAGCCACCGCCGCCGCGCCACCCTCCTCCGCCGCACCGGACGCCACCGCCGTCATCCCCAGCCACCTCTCTGCCCCACTCTTTTTCTTACGCTTACCAGGTTCCGCCGAACGCCACCCTTCTATCCTTCGTAGTTAATTCATATTTTTCTGTTTATGTTCGTCATTAGGCTAGTTAGATATGCATGTTGTAGTGGATTTTAGGCTGTTAGGTAGCCTAGGATGTGGTTAGTGGATTTAGGTCTGTTTAATTGCGCTGTTCGTGTTTCTTGTTTCATTATTTTCGCAATTCTGCTGTTGCTGTGATGTTAGTTTTGTTCATATGCTGTAATTTCTTGTTCCATGCTGCTCTTTACTCTGATTTTTCATGTTCCTATTCCTTATATGTAATTGCACCTGTATTTTTGATTCATATGAACTATTCTGTGCTGTTTATTTTCCGGGACAATCCAATTTTAGCCGGAATGCTGCCCAAATTTTTAGAAACTATTTTTGACTTTCATTCATGTTTTGGTTTTGGCTATTTAAACTCTACTTTACTCTGCTTTAACCAAACCAATTCATGAATGACAGGGCAAGCTTTCTTATTCTTTTTGATTTCCTGGTTCATAATTTGCATTTTTGATGTTTGATTCCAATTTTTGCTATTTCTATATCTATTTGAATCATCATCAACCTGTTTTCCTTATTTGGATATGAGTTACTTATAGCTTCTAACTGTGAATACTTGTTACTTGGAATATTTTCATTATGCCACTTACTTTATCCCATTTGTTACTAACTCACTAATGTTAACTTCCTAAACTCTTTTTCCATTCTAACCAAACTAACCTTTCAAAACATCTCTTCTGGTTTTTCACTTTCTTTTAACATTCTAACCATGGCATGATGTTAATTTTTCCATTTAACATAAATTCAATTACATTTTGGATTGTGAATTCTTCCTTTCAGACTTTTAACTCCTATACAATCCTTAATGCACATTTACTTAACTCATTTTCCTTATACTTTTGCTCCTTTGCCACTTTGTGTTTCTTTTGACTATTTGCCTATTTGTTTTCCTGTTTTTATAGATATATATCTTGGTTTTCTATCTTTTAGGATGTCTGCCACCCAGAGAAAAGGAAAAGCAAAGGCAACTACTGGAAAACGTAAAAGAGAAGAATCCGCTATGTCCATCATGGATATCATGCACGATGACTTCTGGAGGGAGAAAAACTTTACCCCGCAGGAGAAGGCCGACCAGCTGCTCCCTGCTACTGATCCAGTAAAGTTTGCAAACCGATACTGTGAGCTGAAGTATCTGGTGTTTGCAGTCTCTAGGAACCTATACCTGGAGAGGACTCTGAAGATCCCAGAAGAACTCCAGGAATACACCTCTGATCAGATCAAACAGAGGCTGGTTCTTTCTGGAGAGAAACCTGACTGAGTTGAATGCATCTTGGGTAAGGGAATTCTACTGTAATTACTTCAAAACTTCCCTAGATACAGTGAACCTTCGAGGAAAGCAGATTCTGGTCATTGAAGAGGCCATTGAAGATGTTCTGAAGCTTCTGCCAAAAACTGATCAGCTGGATGGTTATCAGAAAGCTGAGGAGGATATGCGCTTCATGAAGTTTGATTGGGATGCAGTCAAGGCCCGGATAACCCTTGACCCAACCGTTCCTTGGATTATGGGCCAGAACACTACCATGCCAAAGGGAATCAAGCGGATTTATTTGAATGATGAGGCTCGGCTATGGCATCAGATACTTTGCAACTTCATTATGCCGAGTACTCACGAGACTGAGATACCAGCCGCTATGATCACCCTCCTATGGTGTGTGATGGAGGGTAAGGACCTGTACCTGCCACGCTTTATCCAGTACCACATGGCCAGGGTCCATGTCCGAGGCACTCTTCCCTTTCCTTATCTGGTTACACAGCTAGGCCGTCGAGCTGACGTGCCTTGGGAGGATGCTGATGAGAAGCCACCTGCTGCAGAATATAAGAAGATTATCCCTCACAGCAGGAACTTTCTGTCTTTGGGCTACAGACCTCATTTCCTCACTGCTCCTGGTGCCACAGCCACACCATCTGCCGGCCCCTCTTCTTCCATAGCTGCCCCAGCTACCCCTGCCACCACCACTGCACCTCTACCTGCCCCAGAGCCCGTCTATCATCTAGTACACCGCCTATTTCGACGGCTTGACCAGATGGAACGTCACAACAAGCGACGCTATGAGCACCTAAAGCTGATGATCAGATCTGGAGATGACATTCCCTCAGAGCCTGACACACCATCTGAGGAGGAGGCGGATGATCACGAGGCAGAGACCCATCCACAGAGCGAGGCTACACAGGCAGGCACAGAGCAGGCCGCATCACATCAGGAGGCTCCGCCTCAGATTCAGGCTATAGACCCCGAGATCCCTATCCAGTCAGCACCTCCTCTGCAGCAGGCAGATCTTCAGACCACCACCACAGAGACTCCAGCTACCCGCCCTTCTAGTGATGACGCCCCTTCACACCCTGCTTGAGTGAGCATCAGGGACGATGCTACATTTTAAGTGTGGGGAGGTCGCCATTTCTGGCGTTCTTTTTCTTGGTGAACCACTACATACTCTTTTTATTTATTTTGCTACTTTTCTGTATTTTTATTTTTATTTTCTCAGTACTTATATATATTGCTATTTTTATGTATTTATTCTATGGTGCATTTTAGTTCATATTTTAGCCATTTAGTTTTAGTTGCAATTCTAACTTATTAGTTATAGAAATTGTGGATTAATTAGTATAGTTTACTCTTTTAGCAAAAAAAAATAGCTTAGTTTATATTGGAAAATATAAAAAGGAAGTTGATGAGCGGATAATTTATACGCTTTTTGGCAGTGTTTTTAGTGTGTTTTTAGTATATTTTAATTAGTTTTTATTATATTTTTATTAGTTTTTATTTAAAATTCACTTTTCTGGACTTTACTACGAGTTTGTGTGTTTTTCTGTGATTTCAGGTATTTTCTGGCTGAAATTGCGGGACCTGAGCAAAAATCTGATTCAGAGGCTGAAAAAGGACTGCATATGCTGTTGGATTCTGAACTCCCTGCACTCAAAGTGAATTTTATGGAGCTACAAAAGCCCAATTGGCGTGCTCTTAATTGCGTTAGAAAGTAGACATCCTGGTCTTTCCAGCAATATATAATAGTCCATACTTTGCCCGAGATTTGAAGGCCCAAACAGGCGTTCCAAGTCAGCTCAAGAATTCTGGCGTTTAACGCCGGAATTGGCATAAAAACTGGAGTTAAGCGCCCAAACTGGCACAAAAGCTGGCGTTTAACTCCAAGAAAAGTATCTACACATGAAAGCTTCAATGCTCAATCCAAGCACACACCAAGTGGGCCCCAGAAGTGGATTTTTACACTAAACACCCTAGCTTACTCATTTTCTGTAACCCTAGGTCACCAGTTCACTATAAAAACTACTTTTAGTGATTCATCTTGTACCTTATGACACTTTTACACATTTTTTATTGTATTCCCTACGGCACGAGTCTCTAAACCCCATTGTTGGGGATGAGGAGCTCTGCTGTTCTTCATGAATTAATGCAATTACTACTGTTTTCCATTCTATGACGCTTGCTTCTATTCTAAGATATTCATTCGCACTTCAACCTGATGAATGTGATGATCCATGATAATCATCATCATTCTCACCTATGAACGCGTGCCTGACAACCACCTCCGTTCTACATGCAATCAAGCTTGAATGTGTATCTCTTGGGTTTCTAATCTAAGATTGGAACCTTCGTGGTATAGGCTAGAATTATTGGCGGCCATTCCTGAGATCCAGAACGTCTAAACCTTATCTGTGGTATTCTGAGTAGGATTTGGGAAGGGATGGCTGTGACGACCTTCAAACTCGCGATTGTTGGGCGTGTGACAGACGCAAAAGGATCAATAGATCCTATTCCAGCATGATCGAGAACCAACAGATGATTAGCCGTGCGGTGACAGCGCATTTGGAATGTTTTCATTGAGAGGACGGGAAGTAGCCAATGACAACGGTGATGCCCAACATAAAGCTTGCCATGGAAGGAGCCTTGCGTGCATGAAGAAGAAGATAGTAGGAAAGCAGAGATTCAGAGGACAAAGCATCTCCAAAGCCTCAACCTGTTCTTCATTACTGCATAACAAGTATTTATTTCATGTTCTTTTACTTTTTACAATCAAATATGAGAATTATTGATATCCTGACTAAGAGTTACAAGTAACCATAGCTTGCTTCAAGCCGACAATCTCCGTGGGATCGACCCTTACTCACGTAAGGTATTACTTGGACGACCCAGTGCACTTGCTGGTTAGTTGTGCGGAGTTGCAAAAGTGTGATTGTAATTTCGTGCACCAAGTTTTTGGCGCCTTTGCCAGGGATTGTTCGAGTTTGGACAACTGACGGTTTATCTTGTTGCATAGATTAGGAATATTTTATTTTTGTTGGTTTAGAGTCTTTTATTTGAGTTTAGTTTCATATTTTAAGTTTGGTGTCAATTGCATGCTTTTATTTTCTTTTAATTTTTCGAAACTGCATGTCTTTAGTTCTTTCTTGATTTTTAAAAATTCTAAGTTTGGTGTCTTCTTTGTGTTTTCTTTTAATTTTTCGAAAATTTGTGCTTTATTTTCTAAAAAGTTTAAGTTTGGTGTTTTTGTGCTTTTATTTACTTAAAAATTTTTCAAAAATTTGTTCTTGGTGTTCATCTTGACATTCAAAGTTTTCTTGTTTGTTCTCTGTGTTTTGATCTAAAATTTCTAAGTTTAGTGTCATTTTGTTGTTTTTCTCTTTCCGCATTAAAATCAAAAATAAAAAAAATATATTTTCCTTATTTTACTCATAATTTTTGAAATTTGGCATTAAAGTAGTCAAAGATTTTCAAAATCATATCTTTTCTTTTTAGTCAAGTCAAAATTTTAATTTCAAAAAATTGATCTTTTCAAATCTTTTTCAAAAATCAAATCTTTTTAATTTCTTTAATCATATCTTTTCAATCACATCTTTTTTTTAATTGCAATCATATCTTCTCAATCATATCTTTTTCAAAATAATTTTCAATCATATCTTTTTTTTTTAATAAATTGCAATCATATCTTCTCAATCAAATCTTTTTCAAAATAATTTTCAATCATATCTTTTTGATTGCTAATTTCAAAATCTTTTTCAAAAAAAATTCACTTAACTACTTTCCTCTTTCACATTTCGAAATTAACTAAGCATTTTTTTTCAAAATCTTTTTAATTAATTAATTAATTTAGTTTTCAATTTGCTTTTATTTTATTTTCTTTTAGTTTTCAAAATTTTATTTTATTTTCCATTTATTTTATTTTATTATTTTTGATCACTTTTAATTAAATAAAATAAAAAAATAAAATGTAATTTAATTGCAATTCATATCAATTCCCTTTTCTCTATCATGGACATAAGTGGAAACGAACAGTCCAGAAGGACTCTGGGGTCATATGCTAACCCCATTACAGCTGCATATGGGAGTAGCATCTGTATACCTCCCATCAAAGCAAGCAGCTTTGAGCTAAATCCTCAGCTCATTATCATGGTACAGCAAAATTGCCAGTATTCCGGTCTTCCACAGGAAGAACTTACTGAGTTTCTGGCACAGTTCTTACAAATTGCTGACACAGTACGTGATAAAAAAGTGGATCAGGATGTCTACAGATTATTATTGTTTCCACTTGCTGTAAAAGATTAAGCTAAGAGGTGGTTAAATAACCAACCCACGGCAAGCATAAAAACATGGAGCCAATTAACAGACAAATTCCTGAATCAATTTTACCCTCCAAAAAGGATGACACAGTTAAGGCTGGACATCCAAAACTTTAAACAAGAGGATCATGAATCTCTTTATAATGCCTGGGAAAGGTACAGAGGGATGCTAAGAAAATGCCCCTTTGAAATATTTTCAGAGTGGGTACAGTTATATATCTTCTACTATGGACTTACAGAAAAAGCTCAGATGTCTCTAGACCACTCAGCTGGTGGATCTATACACATGAGAAAAACAATTGAAGAGGCTCAAGAACTCATAGATACAGTTGCTAGAAATCAACATCTGTACTCAAACAGTGAGCCCTCCATAAAAGAAGAGGCTATGGCAGTAACTACTGATCCTAATCCTCAAGAACAGATTGTTGAACTTAATCAGCAATTACTCCTTATGACAAAACAATTAGCAGAATTCAAAGAGATTCTCCAAGACACTAAAAATGCTAACAAGAATATGGAAGCACAATTGAATAAGACAAGACAGCAGC
Source organism: Arachis ipaensis (assembly GCF_059453495.1). Lineage (NCBI taxonomy): Eukaryota > Viridiplantae > Streptophyta > Magnoliopsida > Fabales > Fabaceae > Arachis > Arachis ipaensis. The sequence goes on along the minus strand of NC_142441.1, from coordinate 42,102,578 downwards.
TATCTAAACAGATAACAGAAGAATGCCAAGCTGTCCAACTAAGGAGCGGGAAGACATTGAATAACTCAGCTCAAAATAGCAAAAAGTCAAGAAAGGAACAAATGACAGAGGATGACCAAACCACTATCCAAGATCCCTCTGAGGACATCAAGAGCCCAGAGAGGAATAACTCTGGCGTTCAAACGCCAGAAAAGGGGGAAAAGTTGGCGTTAAACGCCCATTCCTTGCCCAGTTCCGGCGTTCAAACGCCAGAAAAGGGTGGGAAGCTGGCGTTAAACGCCCATCCAGCACCCAATTCTGGCGTTCAAACGCCTATAAGGAATCAGACACCTGCAAGTGTTGATAGTAACCCTTCTAAGAAGGCTTCTCCAACCACTTCTGTAGGGAATAAACCTGCAGCAACTAAGGTTGAAGAATATAAAGCCAAGATGCCTTATCCTCAGAAGCTCTGCCAGGCGGAACAGGATAAACAATTTGCCCGCTTTGCAGACTCTCTCATGACTCTTGAAATAAAGATCCCGTTTGCAGAGGCACTTGAGCAAATACCCTCTTATGCTAAGTTCATGAAAGAGATCTTAAGTCATAAGAAGGATTGGAGAGAAACTGAAAGAGTGTTTCTCACTGAAGAATGCAGTGCAGTCATTCTAAAAAGCTTACCAGAAAAGCTTCAAGATCCAGGAAGCTTTATGATACCATGCACATTAGAGGGTGCTTGCACCAAGACAGCTCTATGTGACCTTGGAGCAAGTATCAACCTAATACCTGCATCTACTATCAGAAAGCTTGGGTTGACTGAATAAAGTCAAACCAACCCGGATATGTCTTCAACTTGCTGATGGCTCCATTAAATATCCATCAGGCATCATTGAGGACATGATTGTCAAGGTTGAGCCATTTGCCTTTCCCACTGACTTTGTAGTGCTGGAAATAGAGGAGCACAAGAGTGCAACTCTCATTCTAGGAAGACCTTTCCTAGCAACTGGACGAACTCTTATTGATGTACAAAAAGGGGAAGTGACCCTGAGAGTCAATGAGGATGAGTTCAAGTTAAATGCTGTCAAAGCTATGCAGCATCCAGACACATCAAATGACTGCATGAGCACTGATATTATTGACTCTTTGGTGGAAGAGATCAATATGAATGAGAGTCTTGAGTCAGAGCTAGAGGACATCTTTAAAGATGTTCAGCCTGATTTGGAGGAACCAGAGGAAATAAAAGAACCTCTAAAAATTCCTCAGGAAGAGGAAAAACCTCCTAAACCAGAGCTCAAACCACTACCACCATCCCTGAAATATGCATTTCTGGGAGAAGGTGACACTTTTCCAGTGATCATAAGCTCTGCTTTAAATCCACAGGAAGAGAAAGCACTAATTCAAGTGCTAAGGACACACAAGACAACTCTTGGGTGGTCCATAAGTGACCTTAAGGGCATTAGCCCAGCAAGATGCATGCACAAAATCCTATTTGAGGATGATGTTAAGCCAGTGGTTCAACCACAGAGGCGGCTAAATCCAGCCATGAAGGAAGTGGAGCAGAAAGAGGTCACTAAGTTACTAGAGGCTGGGATTATTTATCCTATTTCTGATAGCCCCTGGGTAAGCCCTGTCCAAGTTGTCCCCAAGAAGGGAGGCATGACAGTGGTTCATAATGAAAAGAATAAACTGGTTCCCACAAGAACAGTTACAGAGTGGTGTATGTGTATTGACTACAGAAGGCTCAATACAGCCACCAGAAAGGATCATTTTCTTTTACCATTCATAGACTAGATGCTAGAGAGACTAGCAGGCCATGAATACTACTACTTTTTGGATGGCTATTCAGGCTACAACCAAATTGCAGTGGATCCTCAAGACCAAGAGAAAATAGCATTCACATGTCCATCTGGAGTATTTGCTTACAGAAGAATGCCTTTTGGTCTATGCAATGCACCTGCAACCTTTCAGAGGTGCATGCTCTCTATCTTCTCTGATATGGTAGAGAAGTTCCTGGAAGTCTTCATGGATGACTTCTCAGTATTTGGAGACTCATTCAGCTCCTGTCTTGATTATCTAGCACTTGTCTTGAAAAGGTGCCAAGAGACTAACCTAGTCTTAAACTGGGAAAAATGTCACTTCATGGTGAATGAAGGAATTGTCCTTGGGCACAAAATTTCAAGCAAGGGAATAGAGGTGGATCAAGCCAAGGTAGAGGTATTTGAGAAATTACCACCACCTGCCAATGTTAAGGCAATCAGAAGCTTTCTGGGGCATGCAGGATTCTATAGGAGGTTCATAAAGGATTTTTCAAAAATTGCAAAACCTCTAAGCAACCTGCTAGCTGCTGACACGCCATTTGTGTTTGACACAGAATGTCTGCAGGCGTTTGAGACCCTGAAAGCCAAGCTGGTCACGGCACCAGTCATCTCTGCACCTGACTGGACATTACCATTTGAATTAATGTGTGATGCCAGTGACCATGCCATTGGTGCAGTGTTGGGACAAAGGCATAACAAGCTTCTGCACGTCATTTACTATGCCAGTCGTGTTCTAAATGATGCACAGAAGAACTACACAACCAAGGAAAAGGAGTTACTTACAGTGGTTTATGCCATTGACAAGTTTAGATCCTTTTTAGTATGTTCAAAAGTGATTGTGTATACTGACCATGCTGCTCTTAAATATCTACTCACAAAGCAGGATTCAAAACCCAGGCTCATAAGATGGGTGTTGCTTCTGCAAGAGTTTGATATAGAAATAAGAGGCAAAAAAGGGACAGAGAACCAGGTAGCTGATCACCTGTCCCGAATATAACCAGTAGCAGGGGCGTCCCTCCCTTCTACTGAGATCTCTGAGACCTTTCTGGATGAGCAACTTTTTGCCATTCAGGAAGCACCATGGTTTGCAGACATTGCAAATTATAAAGCAGTGAGGTTCATACCCCAGGAGTACAGCAGGTTGCAAAAGAAAAAACTAATTTCTGACGCAAAGTACTACTTATGGGATGAACCATATCTCTTTAAGAGATGCGCAAACGGAATGATCCACAGATGCGTCCCTAGAGAGGAGGCACAGAAGATCCTGTGGCATTGCCATGGATCACAGGAAAAAGGGGTTTCTAGCATTTAACGCCAGCCAGGGTACCTGGCTGGGCGTTAAACGCCCATAATGGCCAACAATTGGGTGTTAAACGCCAGAATGGATACCATTCTGGGCGTTTAACGCCAGAAAGGCAGGGGGAGGAGATTTTGTTTCCAACTTCAAATTTTTTCAAATTTTCATGTTTTGATTCATACTTTTCTACATAAACATGTTTCAAACTTTCATCATTCACCCTCAATTTTCAAAAATTCAAACATTTTCTAAATCTCTTTTCAATTTTCTTTCAAATCCTTCCCAAATCTTCTTCAAAAACTCAATTATCTTCTTAATTTCTTTCCAAATCTTTTTCAACTCATCATATCATCTTTTAATTCTTAGATGCATAACCAAATTTTCAGATTTAACATCTTTATATCTTTCTCAATTACAAATCTCATCTTTTTCATATCATAATTTTATTTTCTTCCATCAATCATATCTCTATGTCATATCTCTTTCAAATTTTTCGAAATCCCTCCCCTCCTCCTATAAATATACATTCGGCCATCCCCTCCTCTACACCATTCGAATTTGCCTCTTCTCCTCTCTATCCCCTTTCCTTTGTTTTGCTTGAGGGTAAGCAAACCTCTAAGTTTGGTGTGTTTTTCCGTGATCACTGAGCTAAGACTCATCAAGATCATGGCACCTAAGGGAAAACAAACCAAATCAAGAGGCAAGAAAGGGAATACTCCAAAGAGTCTTTGGAATCAAGAGAGGTTCTTAACCAAAGAACATGCAGACCATTACCACAAAATAATGGGTCTGAGGTCAGTAATCCCAGAAGTTAAATTCAATCTGAAAGAGGATGAACATCCGGAGATCCAAGAGCAAATTCGAAACAGAGGATGGGAAATTCTAGCCAATCCTGAGACAAAGGTTGGAAGAAACATGGTTCAGGAATTCTACTCAAATCTGTGGCTTACAGATAAGCAGAGAATAACTGGAACCGCCTTTCATACCTACCAAACCATGGTCAGAGGGAGGCTTATTTACTTCCATATGGACAAAATAAGAGAGATCTTCAAATTTCCTCAACTACAAGATGATCCAGAATCCTTTAATAGGAGAATGGTGAGAGTAGATAAGGGGTTGGATCAAGTTCTAGAGGACATATGCCTCCCTGGAACTAAGTGGATAACCAATTCAAAAGGTGTCCCAAACCAACTCAAGAGGGGAGATCTCAAACCAGTTGCAAGAGGCTGGTTGGACTTCATTGGGTGTTCTGTATTGCCCACTAGCAACCGCTCTGAGGTCACTGTCAAAAGAGCAGTGATGATTCATTGTATTATGCTTGGAAAAGAAGTGGAGATTCATCATCTGATTTCTTGTGAGATTTACACAATTGCAAACAAGAACTCCACTGAAGCCAAACTGGCCTACCCAAGCTTAATTTCTCTGCTATGTAAAGATGCTGGGGTGAGGATGGGAGTAGATGAATTCATCCCAATCGAACACCCAATCACCAAGAAGTCAATGGAAGGACAAGTGCAAGACAACTCCATCAAAAGGAGGGCGCATGAGTTCCTCCCAGAAATTCCTGAAATTGACTGCTGGACCCGCCTAGAAGCATCTGTTACCAAGTTGCAAGAAGCTATGGAACAACTTAAGGAAGAACAGCAGAATCAAAACTGCATGCTTTGCAAACTGTTGAAGGAACAGGAGAAGCAGGGGCGTGAGCTACAGGAGCTGAAGCGCCAAAAGCTCTCCCTTGAAGGACCAAGCACCCCACAAATTGAGGGAGCATCCACTCCTCAAAATCAAGGTTGTTGAGTCCTAACTCTGTGATAACCTTTATTATTAAGAGTCTATTTTAAGAGTCATTTATTCTTCTGCTTTTAATTTTTTGTCTTCTATTATTATGGGTCTGCACTTATATTTATTTTTGAGTCTTATTTTTATTCCATAATCAATAAAAAATTTAAAGTTTATGTCTTAAAGCCATAAATGTCCTATGAATCCATCACCTTTCTTAAATAAAAAGTATTTTTAATTGAAAAAGAAAAAGAAGTACATGAATTTTGAATTTTAAAATAGTTTAATTATTTTGATGTGGTGGCAATACTATTGTTTTTTGAATGAATGCTTGAACAGTGCATATTTTTGAAGTTGATTGTTTATGAATGTTAAAAATGTTGGCTCTTGAAAGAATGATGGGAAAAGGAGAAATGTTATCTGATGATCTGAAAAATCATAAAATTGATTCTTGAAGCAAGAAAAAGCATTGAAAAGCTTGCAGGAAAAAAAAAGAGAAGAGGCGAAAAAAAAAAGAGAGAAAAAGAAAAAGCAAGCAGAAAAAGCCAATAGCCCTTTAAACCAAAAGGCAAGGGTGAAATAAAAAAGGATCCAAGACTTTGAGCATCAGTGGATAGGAGGGCCCACAGGAATAAAATCCTGGCCTAAGCGGCTGAACCAAGCTGTCCCTAACCATGTGCTTGTGGTGTGAAGGTGTCAAGTGAAAACTTGAGACTGAGCGGTTAAAGTCGACGTCCAAAGCAAAAAGAAGAGTGTGTTTAAGAATCCTGGACACCTCTAATTGGGGAATCTAGCAAAGCTGAGTCATAATCTGAAAAGGTTCACCCAGTTATGTGTCTGTGGCATTTATGTATCCGGTGGTAATACTGGAAAACAAAGTGCTTAGGGCCACGGCCAAGACTCATAAAGTAGCTGTGTTCAAGAATCAACATACTTAACTAGGAGAATCAATAACACTATCTAGATTCTGAGTTCCTATAGATGCCAATCATTCTGGACTTTAAGGAATAAAGTGAGATGCCAAAACTGTTCAGAAGCAAAAAGCTAAAAGCCCCGCTCATCTAATTAATACTGATATTCATAGATGTTTTTGGAATTCATTGTATATTCTCTTCTTTTTATCCTATTTGATTTTCAGTTGCTTGGGGACAAGCAACAATTTAAGTTTGGTGTTGTGATGAGCGGATAATTTATACGCTTTTTGGCATTATTTTTAGTATATTTTTAGTATATTTTAATTAGTTTTTATTATATTTTTATTAGTTTTTATTTAAAATTCACTTTTCTGTACTTTACTATGAGTTTGTGTGTTTTTCTGTGATTTCGGGTATTTTCTGGCTGAAATTGAGGGACCTGAGCAAAAATCTGATTCAGAGGCTGAAAAAGGACTGCAGATGCTGTTGGATTCTGAACTCCCTGCACTCAAAGTGGATTTTCTGGAGCTACAGAAGTCCAATTGGCACGCTCTCAATTGCGTTGGAAAGTAGACATCCTGGGATTTCCAGCAATATATAATAGTCCATACTTTTCCCGAGATTTGATGGCCCAAACAGGCGTTCCATGTCAGCTCAAGAATTCTGGCGTTTAACGCCAGAACTGGCATAAAAACTGGAGTTAAACGCCCAAACTGGCACAAAAACTGGCGTTTAACTCCAAGAAAAGTCTCTACACATGAAAGCTTCAATGCTCAGCCCAAGCACACACCAAGTGGGCCCCGGAAGTGGATTTTTACACTAAACACCCTAGCTTACTCATTTTCTGTAACCCTAGGTCACCAGTTCACAATAAAAACTACTTTTAGTGATTCATCTTGTACCTCATGACACTTTTACATGTTTCTTATTGTATTCCCTACTGCATGTGTCTCTAAACCCCATTGTTGGGGGGTGAGCAGCTCTGCTGTTCTTCATGAATTAATGCAATTATCGAGAACTGATAGATGATTAGCCGTGCAGTGACAGCGCATTTGGAACATTTTCACTGAGAAGACGGGAAGTAGCCATTGACAACGGTGATGCCCAACATAAAGCTTGCCATGGAAGGAGCCTTGCGTGCATGAAGAAGAAAATAGTAGGAAAGTAGAGATTCAGAGGACAAAGCATCTCCAAAGCCTCAAACTGTTCTTCATTACTGCATAACAAGTATTTATTTCATATTCTTTTACTTTTTACAATCAAATATGAGAATTATTGATATCCTGACTAAGAGTTACAAGATAACCATAGCTTGCTTCAAGCCGACAATCTTCGTGGGATCGACCCTTTCTCACGTAAGGTATTACTTGGACGACCCAGTGCACTTGCTGGTTAGTTGTGCGGAGTTGCAAAAGTGTAATTGTAATTTCGTGCACCAGAAGTAAACTAGGAACTTGAACATAATAGAAACAATCCACACACCTTGTGTATATAGCATTACATGTTAGTTAGTTAACAACATTTCATCAAGGAGAAACAAAAACTTTAATGCCATTCAATATAAATTTTACATTGAGAATAATGGGAATTTTTAACTAAACCTGCATGACATACATAACTAATAAATGATTTTTGAGCTAGAGAACACACAGCCTGTGAGTTTTGAGTTTAATTGTATGGTTACATTCAAACCATAATATTTTATTCTTGTGTATTCCGCCCTTCTTTTTTATTCTGATGTTCTTTATTTTGTTTTAATCTATATGTCCGATTATAGAATAGAAATACATACCAAGAGAGTGATTGAGGCCATTATTTGATTTTAGCTCACTTATCCCAAAATAGCTTACCTTTTACAGCACCCTTGTTAGCCCCCTTGAGCCTTTAATTCCCCTTTTATTCTATAAACCACATTACTAGCCTTAAGCAGAAAAACAAAATAAAAATTCCAAGTTGAATCCTTGGTTAGCTTAAGATAGAAATTGTGTATGGTTTACATGTGGGAAACCTATTGGGAACATGGATGATAAAAACAAAACGGTAGAAAAGTTAAAAAGAATAAAATAATTCAAAAAAAAAATTTTGGGAAGCATGCTCATGTGAAATCAAAATAATTGAATTACCATGTGCATTAAAAAAAAAGGTGTTATTTTTCAGTAGTTGAATAAAGGGGACACAAAAGAATTCCCCAAATGTGAAATAAAGCAATGCACATGGGATAAAAATAATAAATATTGAAACATGAGCATGTAACATCAAAAGTGGGAAAATATGGGAAAATTGGGTAAAGAAGCTTTGCTTTACAAAGTATGTATGTTAGGTGAGATCTTAGACTAATTAAGGATTCACTCATTAGCTCACTTAGCCTTATACATATACCCTTACCTTTACCTTGGCCCCATTACAACCTTAACTGAAGACCTTATGATTTTTGGTATGTCTATATTCTATAATTGTTGATTGGTTAGATGAAGAACAAAGTTATAGAAAGTAAGAATAAAAAGAAGAATAGAGTGATTAACCCAATAAACACTGAGTGACTAGAGAGTAAACACAAAATCCAGTGAGGGTTCAATAGCTCATTAACATATATCTCTGCTGAAATTATTAATTGTCTTGCAAGTTTATAAAATGTTTTTCTCTCCTATTTCAATTGTAAAGGCACTTTATCAACTATCTAAGGTTTGGCTATATATATATATATTATATATATATATTTATGACTCCTTGAGAATGTGAATTAATTCAACTACATGCAAGCTTTATATACAAGTGAATAAAAATTAAGAATTGCATGATGCATCTAGGTAGTTGCATTTAGATTAGATTGCATTGCATGACATTCCACCACTTTAACCTAACATTATTCTTGGATTTAGCATGAGGACATGCTATTGTTTAAGTGTGGGGAGGTTGATAAACCCATATTTTATGATATATTTTGTGCTTAATCTGAGTGATTTATTCAATCCTTCACCCACTTATTCATATTAATTGCATGGTTTTACTTTCCCTTCCTTATTATGTGATGTATGTGAAAAACATGTTTCCTATGCTTTAAAATTAATTATTTTAATTACCTTTATTTCCATTCGATGCCGTGATTAGTGTGTTGAGTAGTTTCAGATCTTCTAAGGTAGGAATGACTTAAGGGATGGAAAGGAAACATACAAAAATGGAAGAAAAGCACAAAACAGAGTTTTTGTAGAAACTGGCAGCCACGCGATCGCATGGGCGATGCAGCCGCATGCCAGCGCAAAAAGGCATTGACGCGGCCGCGTGACTGACGCGACTGCGCGCCTTAAGCAGAGCACATTTGACGCGGTTGCATGACTGACGCGACCGTGTGACAAGAAAAACTCCGAATGACGCGACCGCGTGACCCACGCGGACGCGTGACAGAGGCCACGCACCAGAAGTTGCAGAAAATGCCCATAGCAAATTCTGAAGCCCTTTTTGGCCCAAATCCAAGTCCAAAAGGCATAGACCACAGGTTATGAAGTGGAAGGATGCATCCATTCAAAGGGAGACTCCACTTTAGTTAGTTTTCATGATTTAGATTTAGTTTTGAGAGGGAGATTCTCTCCTCTCTCTTAGGATTAGGATTTAGAATTTCTCTTAGTTTTAGGAGTGACTCTCAATCCCAGGTTCAATGTTCTTTTACTTTATATTTATCTCTTACTTTCAGATACTTTAATGCTTATATTAGTTATGTTGCCTATTTGGCTTATGTTACATTCATGTTATGATTTTCTGAATTAATGTTATTTGAGGTATTTCAGTTTATTATTACTTTCTTTTATTTACATTATTGTTATTCCCATCTGAAGACATTTTTATTCCAGTAGATTTACTTTTCTCCCTTTTGGTCTTGGTTAAGAAATTAGTAACTCAGGAGTTATCAAACTCAAACATGATTGATAATTGTTATCTTTGTTAATTGAATTGAACTTCAATAATCCCAATCTTTTCTTAGGAAATAAATAGGATTCGAAGATCAACCAATCAAAGGTTAACAAAGTAGAATTAAGATTCAATTCTCATCATCATTGATAAGGATAGCTAGGATAGGACCTCTAATTTCTCATACCTTGCCAAAAGTTATTTATAGTCATTTATTTATTTTACTTGCCATTTAAATTACTTGTTCTTCATTTACTTTAATTGCTAATTAAACTATTCACTCCTCATTCTCAAAACCCCAATTTACAATCTCCATAACCAATAATAAGAACATACTTCCCTGCAGTGCCTTGAGAAGACGACCCGAGGTTTGAATACTTCGATTATCAATTTATTTAGGGGTTTGTTACTTGTGACAACCAAAACGTTTGTACGAAGAGATTTCTGTTGGTTTAGAGACTATATCTACAACGCGAGTGTTTTTATAAAATTTTATACCGGCAAAAATTCTAACGTCAGGGGGAAGAAGTGTTTATGATGTGTGAAAATGAAGGTAGTGAGAAGGGGTATTTATAGGGTAGGAGAGAGAGGGGATTCGGTCATGAAGGGTTGGGTTTGGGAGGGAAATAGTTTGAATTTGAATGGTGAGGTAGGTGGGGTTTTATGATGGATGGATGTGAGTGGTGAAGAGAATATAGAGAAGAGGGTAGGATTTGATAGGTGAAGGGTATTTGGGAAAGAGTGTTATGGAAAGGTGTGAAGAGAAGAGAAGAAGAGGTGGGGTAGGTGGGGATCCTGTGGGGTCCACAGATCCTGAGGTGTCAAGAAATTCTGTTCCCTGCCCCAATTTGGCATTTAAACTCCCATTCTGTGCCAATGCTGGCATTTAACGCCAGCTCTGCTACCTTTCCTGGCGTTAAACGCCAGCCTGCTGCCCATTTCTGGCGTTAAACGGCAGCCAGATGCCCATTTCTAGTGTTTAACGCCAGCCAGATGCCAGACAGCCCTTTCTGGCATTAAACGCCCAGAGTGCTACCCATTCTGGCGTTTAACGCCCAGAATGCTGCCAGGCTGGGTGTTAAATGCCCATTCTGCTATCCTTACTGGCGTTTAAACGCCAGTAAGCCTGTCCTCCAGGGTGTGCTATTTTTGATACTGTTTTTCATTCTGTTTTTGATTTTTCATTTATTTTTGTGACTTCACATGATCATCAACCTAAAGAAAACACAAAATAACAATGGAAAATAAATAAATAAAATTAAATAACATTGGGTTGCCTCCCAACAAGCACTTCTTTAATGTCAATAGCTTGACAGTGAGCTCTTAGAGAGCTTCACAGAGACTCAGAGCTTGATGTTGGCCTCCCAACACCAAACTTAGAAGTTGAGTGTGGGGGCTCTATTTGACCTTGTATTGAGAGAAGCTTTTCATGCTTCCTCTCCATGGTTACAGAAGAAGATCCTTGAGCCTTAAACACAAGGTAGTCCTCATTCAATTGAAGGACTAACTCTCCTCTGTCCACATCAATCACAGCTCTTGCTGTGGCTAGGAAGGGTCTTCCAAGGATGATGGATTTATCTTCATCCTTCCCAGTGTCTAGGATTATGAAGTCAGCAGGGATGTAATAGCCTTCAACCTTTACTAAGACATCCTTTACAAGTCCATAAGCCTGTTTTCTTGAATTGTCTGCCATCTCTAGTGAGATTCTTGCAGCTTGTACCTCAAAGATCCCTAGTTTCTCCATTACAGAGAGTGGCATGAGGTTTATACTTGAACCAAGGTTTATAAGTCTTTGGTGAATCTTATGCTATTGTACACGTTTGGAGGCTGGCCTCACGGCCATGCCTAGACCTTTTTCACTTATGTATTTTCAATGGTGGAGTTTCTACATCCCATAGATTAAGGTGTGGAGCTCTGCTGTTCTTCATGAATTAATACAATTACTACTATTTTCTATTCAATTCACGCATACTTCTTCTCCAAGATATACTCTTGTACTTAATTCAGTTAAGTCAGAATGAATGGGCGACCCGTGACAATCACCCAATCTTCGTTACTCGCTTAGCCAAGATTGCGTGCCTGACAACCACAAAGTGGTCTACATGATGTTCAACGTAGTCATTGGACGACAGCTGGAGTATATTCTCTTGGATATCTAATACACGGACTGAGTCCGTGAGATTAGTATCTTCGTGGTATAGGCTAGAATTATTGGCAGCCATTCCTGGGATCCGGAAAGTCTAAACCTTGTCTGTGGTGTTCTGAGTAGGATCCGGGAAAGAATGATTGTTGGGAGCTTCAAACCTGTGAATGTTGGGCGTAAGTGACAGTGTGCAAAAGGATCAATGGATTCTATTCCGACGCTAGTGGGAACCGACAGATGATTAGCCATGCGGTAGCTGTACCTAGTATTTTTCATTCGAGACGAGAAATCCGACAGTTGATTAGCCGTGCAGAAACCGTAGAGGACCATTTTCACTGAGAGGATCTTACAACTTGCCATGGAAGGAGGTAACGCATGGTTGGAAGAAGGCAATAGGAAAGCAGAGATTCAAAAGCAACAAAGCATCTCCATACGCTTATCTAAAATTCCCACCAATGAATTACATAAGTAACTTTATCTTATTTTATGTTTTATTTATATTCTAATTATCAAAACCTCATAATCAATTGAATCTGCCTGACTGAGATTTACAAGGATGACCATAGCTTGCTTCAAGCCGACACTCTCCGTGGGATCGACCCTTACTCACGTAAGGTATTACTTGGACGACCCAGTGCACTTGCTGGTTAGTTGTGCGAAGTTGTGAAAAGTGTAATCACAATTTCATGCACCACTTGTTCAATACCCACTCAAGAAATCCCTATCCAAGAACTAAAGGAAGCTAAGGCTCATATAAAGACCATAGAGGTTCCTTTGCATGCACTTCTGCAATGCGTGAGTTCTGATGAACACTCATCCTCTGATGAGGATGAAGACACTAGAGAAGAGCAAATTGCTCGATACCTAGGAGCTCTCATGAAGCTGAATGAAGTTATTTGGTAAATAGCCTTTGGAGGAAGAACCTCCAGTGCTTTCCAAAGAACTTAATGCTTTGGTTCAGCTGAAGCTACCTCAGAAGCTTCCAGATCCTGGACGCTTCCTAATTCCTTGAACCATAGGCACCATGACCTTTAAGAAGGCTCTGTGTGACCTAAGGTCAAGTATAAACCTCATGCCACTCTCTGTAATGGAGAAGCTGAAAATCTTTAAGGTACAAGCTGCTAACATCTCACTAGAGATGGCAGACAAGTCAATGAAGAAGCCATATGACTTAGTAGAGGATGTCTTGGTAAAAGTTGAAGACCACTACATCCCTGCAAACTTCATAGTCTTGGATATTGGAGAGTATGAGGATGAATCCATCGTCCTTGGAAGACCTATCCTAGCCACTACAAAAGCTATGATTAATGTGGCAAAGGGAGAAATGGTTTTCCAATTAGGAGATGACTACATCTTGTTCAAGATGTCCAATCCTAATTCTCCCTCTGATAAGAAAGAGACAATGGTGCAACACCTAGTGTTCCAACCATCTCTTACAATGCAGAGTTGTACTAAACCCCCAAACATCAATTCTAAGTTTGGTGTTGGGCAACCAATAACAAGCACTGAAACCACAGGCACTTGGAAGAAAGTACCTAAAGGCTGGAGGGACAAGAAAGTCCCCACTGAAGGCCTCTTACCTGGCATGAGAGTTGTCTTCACCAAGAAACCAGTCATACCACATACAGTGAGTCGTGTCCTGTCTCTAGAGCATGTGGAGCTCATTCATGAGAAGACAGGAAGAAAGTTAAATGTAACGGCCAAAATTCTGAGCCCATACTCACTTCCGTAAGGAACCAACCGTCAAGCTAATGACGTTAAAGAAGCGCTTGTTGGGAGGCAACCCAACCTTAATTAATTATTTTTATTTCTTTTAATTCTTAATTTTATTTTTCTTTAAAGTTTTTTTTAGGTTCATGATCATGTGCAGCAGTCAGAACAGAGACAGAAATGTTCAGCAGTGAAAACAGAACACTCTGGATGGAGTGTTGCTGGCGTTGAACGCCATCCAGGGAACAGAGCCTGCCGTTCAAACGCTAGTGCATAGGGCAGGGAATTTAAATTTCCTAGCCTCTCAGGACCAGTGGGTCCCACAGCATCTTTACCTACCCCACTTTTTTCTTCTCTCTTTTACACTTCTCCATACACACTTCCCTACAAAGAATTGGAGCACCATGGTCCGAGGGAGAATCTTAGATTTTAGCCTGGAAAGTGTGAGGTTGGCGTTTAACTTGCCTTTGATGCAAGGAGATCCACATCCTTACACTAGCAGATTCAACTTTGATCAAAGACTGGATCAAGTGCTCTCTGACATCTGTGTGGAAGGAGCACAGTGGAAAAATGATTTCCAAGCCAAGCCCATTCAACTAAGAAGGCTTGACCTAAGGCCCATAGCTAGAGGATAGTTGGATTTCATCCAACGCTCCATCATCCCTATTAGCAATCTGTTATAAGTGACCATTGAAAGGGCCATCATGATCCATTGTATCATGATTGGAAGTGAGGTGGAAGTACATGAGGTAATTCCTCAAGAACTGTACAAGATAGCTGAGAAGCCTTCCACCAACGCAAGGTTGGCATTCCCTCACCTCATCTGTCATCTATGTAATTCAGCTGGAATTGTTATAGAGGGAGATATCTCCATTGGGGAAGACAAGCCCATCACTAAGAAGAGGATGGAGCAAACAAGAGAGCATGGACAAGAGCCTGTGCAGCCGCCTCAGCATGAGATCCCTGAGATGCCTCAAGGGATGTATTTTCCTCCTCAAAGCTATTGAAATCAATGGCATGCTTTCATGGGAGAATTAAGCTCTAACATGAATCAGTTGAGGATGGAGCATCAAGAGCATTCAACCATCCTCAATGAAATTAGAGAATATCAAATGGCTATGAGGGAAGAACAACAAAGGCAAATGAGTGACATTGAAGAGATCAAGCATTATATTGGATCCTCAAGGAGGAGCACTAGCCGCCACCATTAAAGGTGGATTCATTCTCTTTATCTCCTTTTCTTTTGTTATTTTTCTATTTTTTTGTTATGTTGTATTATCTGTTCTCTTGTTCTTATTGCATAATCATTTCCATTTATGTCTTAAAGTTATAAAATGCTCCATATATCTCTCACCTTACTTAAAAGAAAATTTTATTTGAAAAGAATTGAGAGATACATGAATTTCAAGTTTATAAAAAGAATAGTTCAATTATTTTGATGTGGTGGCATTGCTTTTGTTTTCTGAATGTATGAATAAACAGTGCATATTTGAAGTTGAAATTTTAGAATGTTGGCTCTTGAAAGAATGATGATGAAAGTGAAGTATTATTGGTAATTTGAAAAAATCCAAAAATTAATTCTTGAAGCAAGAAAAGTAGCAAAAATAAAAAAATAGCATGTTGCAAAGAAAAAAAAAATAATATATGAATGCGGAAAAAAATGGCAAAAAAATAAATAAAAAGCTGAAGAAAGCCAATAGCTCTTTAAACCAAAAGGAAAGAGCAAAAAGCCAGTAACCCTTTAAACCAAAAGGCAAGGGTAAAAGGATCCAAGGCTTTGAGAATCAATGATTAGGAGGGCCTACAAGGAATAAAATCCTAGCCTACGCGGCTCAACCAAGCTGTCCCTAACCATATGCTTGTGGTGTGAAGGTGTCAAGTGAAAAACTTGAGACTGAGCAGTTAAAGTCGTGGTCTAAGGCAAAAAGAATGTGCTTAAGAACTCTGGACATCTCTATCTAGGGATTCTAGCAAAGCTGAATCACAATCCGAAAGGGTTCACCCAGTTAAAGTGTCTGTGGCATTTATGTATCCGGTGGTAATACTGGAAAATAAAGTGCTTAGGGTCATGGCCAAGACTCTGAAAGCTGTGCTCAAGAATAAAAAAGAACTGAACTAGGAGAGTCAATAATATCATCTGGATTCTAAGTTCCTAAAGAGACCAAAATTTCTAAGTTTCAATGGATAGTGAGATGCCAAAACTATTCAGAAGCAAAAAAGCTATTAACTCCCACTCATCTAATTGAAACTAAGCTTCATTGGAAACTCTGAGATTTATTGTATCTTACTCTTCTTTTTATCCTACTGTGTTTTTAGTTGCTTGGGGACAAGCAACAGTTTAAGTTTGGTGTTGTGATGAGCGGATACTTTATACGCTTTTTGGCATCATTTTCATATAGTTTTTAGCATGTTTTGTTTAGTTTTTACTAAGTTTTCATACGTTTTAGTGTTAAATTCACAGTTTTGGATTCTACTATGAGGTTTTGTATTTTTGTGCAATTTCAGGTAAAGTGGACCCCCTAGCTAGCGTTCAACACCCTAGAGGCTTTCTAGCACGTGGATCTCATCAAAGCTCAGCCCAAACACTCACCAAGTGGGCCATAGAAGTTGATTTTAGCACTAAAAGACTGTTTTACCTTTTCCTATGTAACCCTTAGTTATTAGTTTAGTATTTAAAGAACTTTTACACCTCTCATTAGGGGGAGGACGCACACTTTATTCCATATTTTTGTTTATCATTGTGTTTCCCATCAGTATGAGTTTCTAAACCTCCTAGGTTGAGAGGAGGAGCCCTGCTGAGTTTTATGGATTAATAAAAGTATTACTGTTTCCCTTCAATCTGTGTTTGATTTAATTCTAAGATGTATATTCGTTCTTCAACATCATGAACAGGCTGACTTGTGACAATCATCTTCGTTCTTCAAACTAAGACCGCGTGCCTGACAACCACCCGTGTTCTTCTTGGGTTCGTGCGAATACTTAAGTGGAAAGCATTGAACTGCCAGCTTGACTATACATCTCTTAAACGGCTAATCTACGACTTCGTTGGAGACTTCTCGAGACACCAGTTCAGCCGAGGTATGGGGAGATTAGGGTGTCTGTGGTAGAGTCTAGAACCACGGCGCAACATCCTCTGATCCAGAAGATTCGACCTTGTCTGTGGCGTTTTGAGTAGGATCACCAAAGATAATGAACTGTAGGAACTTCACCCTCAATCAGAATAGATCCGCACTAAACCTAGGGTTCAGATCTAGAGGAGTATTGGCCACTGCTCAAACCAGCGTCAATCACATACAGCCTACCATAGAAGAAATCATTCACAATTGAAGAAGACAGTAAAACTAGAGTTAATCCAGAAGGACAAAGCACCTCCAAGCTTTAACTATCTTCTTATCATAGTTTACACGACTTCTGAGTTCTGATTACCCTTTTTCTTTATTTTGTTTTATGCAATCAAACATGTCAACCTAGTTTAGATCTCATAAATCCAACAACTCTTCTATCTGCCTGACTAAGACCTACAAGATAACCATAGCTTACTTCAAACCAGAATCCTCGTGGGATCGACCCTGACTCGCTCAGGTATTACCTGGACGACCCAGTGCACTTGCTGGTTCAGTTGTACGAAGTGTGGGGATTCATGTATGAACAGGGAGGGAGCCCTTTATTGTCGTTGTACGCCAGAACTGGCGCCCATCGCTAGAAAGGGAGGAAGCTAGGCGTTCAACGCCCATTAAGGAGCATTCACTGGCGTTGAACGCCAGTAATGGAGGAAGTTGGGCGTCCAATGCCCATACAGGAGCAACCAGGCCAATTCCTTGGCCCCAAATGGGCGTTTAACGCCCATTCTTGGCATAGAATGCCCCATCAATCTGGAAAAAAAAGTATCCCTATCCGGCGTTCAACGCCCAGAACTGGCATTGAACGCATAGGCAGGAGTAGGGGCACTCGAGTTTTGAAGCTTTTTCAGCCAGTGGGTCCCACACAAACCCCACCTACCCCACCTTTCCTTCTCTCTCCTACTTTTTCTACCTTAATTTTCACACCTTACTTTCCTTTTTCCTAATACACATTCACCTATCATATCCCCATCACCTTTCCCTCTTCCCAACACCCTTCATGTATCCCATCAATTCCTTTTCCCACCAACCCTACCCACTTTAAATTCAAACCTTCCCCCCATTTTTCCCTCCCATATAGCCAAAACCCTACCCCTCCCACCCCTATAAATACCCCTTCATTTCTTCCTTCATACTCACTCCTTCCCTATACTCTTCTCTTCCCACATATCATTCTTTCTACACTCCCCTTCTTCCCTATCCCTCCCCACTTGGTCGAAGCCTTCTTCCCCTTCATCCTTTTCTTCTTTCTTCTACTAATTTCTTTTTCTTTCGTTACTCTTTTCTCGAGGATGCGCAAAGTTCTTAATTTTAGCATTGGAAAGCTCTGCTTTTTGGTTTTTACTCTACCTCTATGGCACCAAAAACTAGAGAATTCTCAAGGAAGAGAAAGGAAAAAGCCTCCGCTTCCGCCTCTGAACCTTGGGAAACATGGAGATTCCTCACTAAAACTCATCAAGACCACTTCTATGATGTGGTGAGGCACAAAAGGGTGATCCCCGAGGTCCCCTTTAAGCTCAAAGACGATGAGTATCTGGAGATTCAACAAGAAATTTGGAGAAGAGATTAGAAAATTCTGGCCAATCCCATTTCTGAAGTGATGCATGAGCATCTTTCCTATCTTTTCCTAGTGAATTTGCAGTCAAATTGTTGAGTTTAATCAAGAATTAATTATCCTTTAGCCACTATGGGCACTAGTTTGAGTCGTGTACAATTTTTTTTATTTCAGGTAGCATTTTGATGTATTTGATGGAGTTTCTGTAGAAAAATAGAAGAAAGCGAATGATGCTGTCAACCCTGACCTCTCTGCACTCTAACCTGAATAACTCGAGCTACAGAGGTCTAATTAATGTGATTTTAGTGGCGTTGGAAAGCTAACTTCCAGATCTTTCCAACGATGTCTAATAGTCCATAATTCTTCTCCAACAACTCGGCAAGGGTGGCGCCTAACTTGAGGTTTCTCAAGTTAGGTGCCAAGATGAACATAACCGATGAATCCAAGGCTGCACAAGTGGTGCCTAACTTGGGTTTTACCAAGTTAGGCGCCAGGACAAGGAAAGCCTTATGCATGACACGGCCAAGGTGGTGCCTAACTTAAGGTTTCTCAAGTTATGTGCCAGACACAACAACAACACTCATTCCATTCGGCCACGTCCAAGTTAGGCGCTAGGAATGCCAAGTTAGGCGCCAACTCCACCAACAACACACAATTCAATTCGGCCAGGTCCAAGTTAGGCACCACTCCCCTCCAAGTTAGGCGCCATCCATAAGAATCAAAGTGGTCCCCATCCATCAATTGAAGATGCACGAAGATCATATTTTAATTCTGATTTAAACTTTAATTCACTAAAAAATAGGAAAAGATATTATTTTGTTTTTAGAAAATATATTTTATATTAATTAGGATTAGATATAAAAGGGAAAAGAATCAGCCCTTCGGGCTCTTCTCTTCTCTCTTACCTCATTCAGCACTTTACAATTTTGCGGAACCCTAGTTTTCTCTCTGAACCATGAGCAACTAAACCTTCACTGTTAAGGTTAGGAGCTCTGTTTATTCTATGGATTAATACTATTACTGTTCTATTTTAATTCATGTATTGATTTCAATTTCAAGAATTTTTTTTGTTCTTTATCTTATGAATCTTAGTGGAACGGAAGTATGACCCTTGTTCTAATTGAGTTCTTGTAAAATTTGGAAAAGCTCTTTGCTTGAACAACAGCTTGAAAACATATTCTCCTAAACTTCTAATTATCTGGACTTCACAGGATACGTGACATATAATCCTCTTATATTTGGGAAATTAGGGTTTCTGTGGCACATAACCTAGATTTGAGCTTCACCCTCCAATTGGAATCAAGTGACCAAGGAATTGGCGGTTGATGAAAGTTAGAGGAGACTAAAAAGGTCTAAGGAATTAGGGTTTAGTCACATATAGTTTGCCATGAATTGAATCTTGCATGATTAAAATAGTTAGTAAGAAAAGTCAATCCGGAAGATAGATATCTCTGAAACCTTAACTATTTTCTCCATATATATATTTTACCTCAATTTACTACTTGTTTTCTGTTTCTTTGAATAACTGTGTGATGCAATTGAACTCTTAAAACACCATTTTCTATTTTTCTAACTAAGTAAATCATGCAATCATTGTTGCTTGGTCTATCAATCCTCGTGGGATCGACCCTCATTCACTTGAGGTACTACTTCGTACGACCCGGTGCACTTGCCGGTTAGTTTGTGGGTTATAAATTCCGCACCATGGAGTTGGAAGATTAATGGTGCAGGAATTTTATGCCAATGCTTGGGTCACCAAAAAGCACGACACTAGTGTGAACCCAAAGCCCAAGAACAGGCGTACCATGGTCAGAGAGCAACTCTTGGATTTTAGCCCAAAAAGTGTGAGATTGGCGCTACAACTGCCACAGATGCTAGGAGACCCACACTCTTACACTCAAAGGGTTAACTCCGACCAAAGGTTGGATCAAGTGCTTGCGAATATATGTGTGGAAGGAGCTCAGTGGAGGAGGGACGCACAAAGCAAGCCCTACCAACTACGTAGGCTTGACCTCAAGCTTGTAGCTAGAAGGTGGTTGGAGCTTATCCAACACTCCATCATCCCCACAAGTAACCGATCTGAAGTTACCATTGACCGAGCAATAATGATTCATTGCATCATGCTTGGGAATGAGGTGGAGGTGCATGAGGTGATACCTCAAGAGTTATATAAAGTGGCTGAAAAGCCCTCCACCCAAGTGAGGCTAGCGTTCCCTCACCTCATATGTCGCCTATGCAATTCAGTTGGAATTCGCATAGCAAGAGACACCCTCATTGAGGAAGACAAGCCCATCACAAAAAGGTGGATGGAGCACGTTAGAGAGTCTGCGAACGGACCGCAATAAGAACCTATTCAGCGGCTTCAACCAGAGTTCCCAGAGATGCCTCAGGGAATGTACTTCCCTCCCCGTGACTATTGGGACCAACTAAACACATCCGTAGGGGAGCTGAGTACATATGTGGATCAGCTAAGGATAGAGCACCAAGAGCGGTCCACCATCCTTCATCAAATGATGGAGGATAAGAGGAGCATAAGGGAGGAGCAGCTGAGACAGGGGCGAGACATTGAGGAGCTCAAGTGCTCCAGAGGATTCTCTGGAGGGAGCAGTAGCCGCCGTCACTGAGGTGGTCACGTTTCATTCTCCCTTTATCTACGTTATTTCTGTTTTTCTTGTACTTTACTTTATTTATTTTCTATTCTAGTGCATGATCACATTCAGTATTTCTTTCTTTCTAGTGTCATTTTTGTTTTGTTATAAGATATCCTATGTATCCCTCATTAATGCTTAAAAGAAAATTTATTGAAAAAGAAAGAGTAGAATGCACAAGGTTCCGAGTATATCATGAGTTATTCAATTACTTAAGATGTGGTGGCCTTATCATTATTTTTTAAATGTATGAATTAACTGTGCATACTTGATATTGAAGTTAAGCATGTTGACTCTTGAAAGAACAGTGAATTTAGAAAAGTATTATTGGTCCTCTGAAAAATAAAAAATATTGATTCTTGAAGCAAAAGAAATAGCAAAAAAAAAAAAAAAAAAGAAAATAAAAAGAAAAATAAAAGAAAAATCAAAAGAAAAGGGTCCAACCCTTTGAACATCAATGGTTAGGAGGGTCAAAACTGGCCTAAAAAGCTCAAATGAGTTGCTATCCCTAACTAAATGCTTGTGGTCTGAAGGTGTCAAGTAAAAAGCTTGAGACTGAGCAGTTAAAGTTGTGATCCAAAGCAAAAGAGTACGCTTAATAACTTTGAGCACCACTGCCTAGGAATTTAGGCAAAGCTAAATTCGAAACCAAAGGGTTCCCCAGTTAAGTGCTTGTGGCGTTTATGTATCTGGTGATAATACTTGAAAACAAAACGCTTAAAGTCATGGCTAGGCTCAAAGGTTCAAAGCACCAAAAGAAAAAGCTGTGTTCAAGAATCAAGAAAAACTAAAAGAAGCAAATCAATAATATCATCCGGATTCTAGCTCAGAGGGATGTCAATATTTCTGAGCTTCAAAGGAAGGTGAGATGCCAAAGCTGTTCAGGAATAAAGAGCTACTAGCCCCATTCAGTAAATGGAATTAAGCTCCATTGAGAACTCTAAGATCTTATGTATTTTTCTCTTCTATTTAGTCCTATCTTGTTTTTGGTTGCTTGAGGACAAGGAACAATTTAAGTTTGGTGTTGTGATAAGTGGATATCTTATACGCTTTTTCATTGCATTTTCTTAGTGTTTTCTTTATATTTTGTTTATATTTTATTAACTTTAGTATATTTTAGTGCAAAAATTCATATTTGGATGCTACTTTGAGTTTTTGTTTTTTTCATATAATTTTATGGGATTTTCGGGCAAAATTGGCAAGATAGGCAAAGTCCTGTTTAGAGCTGAAGAAAGGATAGTAGATGTTGTCAGATCCTAACCTCCATGTATTCCAACAAGCATATATTGAGCTACAAAGATCCAATTGACGCATTTTCAAAGGCGTTGGAAAGCTAACTTCTAGAGATTTCCAGCAATATAAAATAGTCTATACTTCTATTCTAGATTATTGCCCATAACTGGCATTGAAC
This sequence comes from Arachis ipaensis, assembly GCF_059453495.1. Lineage (NCBI taxonomy): Eukaryota > Viridiplantae > Streptophyta > Magnoliopsida > Fabales > Fabaceae > Arachis > Arachis ipaensis. Next base: position 42,080,306 of record NC_142441.1, on the reverse strand, counting down.
GCCCACATCAGGAGTTCAACGCCCAAGAAGGACCAAAGCCCAGCGTTGAATGCCCAAGACTGGCGTTCAATGCCCCAACGGGAGCAAGCTGGTGCACAAATTGTGAATCACACGTTTCACAACTCGTACCACTAACCAGCAAGTGCACTGGGTCGTCCAAGTAATACCTTACGTGAGTAAGGGTCGAATCCCACAGAGATTTTTGGTTTGAAGTAGGCTATGGTTATCTTGTAACTCTTAGTAAGGATATAATATCAATAATAATTCTTAGTTTTAATTGTAAAAAGTCAAAGGGCATAAAACAAATACTTGTTACTCAATAATGGAGAATATGTTGGGGTTTTGGAGATGCTTTGTCTTCTTTATTTCAGTTTTTCTCTTGTACTCCTCTTCACACACGCAAGGCTCCTTCCATGGCAAGCTGTATGTAAGGTGTCACCGTTGTCAATGGCTACTTCCCGTCCTCTCAGTGAAAATGGTCCCAATGCTCTGTCACAGCACGGCTAATCATCTGTTGGTTCTCGATCATGTCGGAATAGAATCCCTTGATTCTTTTGCGTCTGTCACTATGCCCAACAATCGCGAGTTTGAAGCTCGTCACAGCCATTCAATCCTTGAATCCTACTCGGAATACCACAGACAAGGTTTAGACTTTCCGGATTCTCATGAATGCCGCCATCAATTCTAGCTTATACCACGAAGATTCTGATTAAGAAATCTAAGAGATACTCATTCAATCTGATGTAGAACGGAGGTGGTTGTCAGGCACACGTTCATGGATTGAGGAAGGTGATGAGTGTCACGGATCATCACCATCTTCATAGTGAAGCGCGAATGAACATCTTAGATAGGAACAAGCGTGTTTGAATGGAAAACAGAGATAATTGCATTAATTCATCAAGACGCTGCAGAGCTCCTCACCCCCAACAATGGAGTTTAGAGACTCATGCCGTCAAAGAGTACAAAGTTCAGATCTAAAAATGTCATGAGATACAAAATAAATCTCTAAAAGTTGTTTAAATACTAAACTAGTAACCTAGGTTTACAGAAAATGAGTAAACTATGATAGATAGCGCAGAAATCGACTTCTGGGGCCCACTTGGTGTGTGCTGGGGCTGAGACTTAAGCTTCTCACGTGCTTGGGCTGTTTTGGGCATTCAACGCCAGGTTGTAACCTATTTCTGGCGTTGAACTCCAACTTGTAACTTATTTCTGGCGCTGGACGCCAGACTGCAACATGAAACAGGCATTGAACGCCAGTTTACGTTGTCTATCCTTGAGCAAAGTATGGACTATTATATATTGCTGGAAATCCATGGATGTCTACTTTCCAACGCAATTAAGAGCGCGCCATTTGGAGTTCTGTAGCTCCAGAAAATCCACTTTGAGTGCAGGAAGGTCAGAATCCAACAGCATCAGCAGTCTTTTTTCAGCCTGAATCAGATTTTTGCTCAGCTCTCTCAATTTCAGCCAGAAAATACCTGAAATCACAGAAAAACACACAAACTCATAGTAAAGTCCAGAAATGTGATTTTTAATTAAAAAATAATAAAAATATACTAAAAACCAACTAAATCATACTAAAAACTAAGTAAAAACAATGCCAAAAAGCGTATAAATTATCCACGATGTAACTATGGCAAATCTTATATCATTTTGAAGCTCTAGATGTTAGCTTTCCAACGCAACTAGAACCGCATCATTTGGACCTCTGTAGCTCAAGTTATGATCGATTAAGTGCGAAGAGGTCGGATTGACAGCTTTTGCGATTCCTTCATTTCTTCATGAGTTCTCCTTTTTTACATGCTTTTCGTTCATTCCCTTGATCCAATCTTTGCCTCCTAAATCTGAAATCACTTAACAAACATATCAAGGTATCTAATGTAATCAAAGGTAAATCAAGATTAAACAATTAAGGACCTAAAAAGCATATTTTCACTCTTAAGCACAATTAAAGGAGAATTTACAAAACTATGCTATTTCATTGGATAAATGGGAGAAAGTTTGACAAAACCCTCTAAATTCAACACAAGATAAACCCTAAATATGGGGTTTATCAACCTCCCCATTACTGGCATCCAGTGCCCACAGGGGAGCAGCTGGCGTTCAACGCCCAAAAGAGAGTCTCAAGCCAACGTTCAATGCCCCTAAGGAGTCCTAGCACGTGGAGACACCCTTGGCTCAGTCCAAACACTCATCAAGTAGGTCTTTTCTTTAGGTTGTAATGGGGCTAGGGTCAAGGTAAGGATGCATATTTGGTCAAGTGAGCTTGAAATTTGAATCTTTCATAAGCTTAAACTTTCCACCTAACCTATGACATCCTATACAATTTCAAAGCTAACCTAACTACCATTTTTCTCACTTTTTCACATATTCATGTATTCCTTTTCATTTCACAACACTTATGCATTGACCCTTATTGAGCTTTGCTTTGGGACATTTTGTCCCCTTTTATTTCTTTCTTTTTCTATTTTTTTTCTTTTCTTTTCCATATTATTTTTTTTTCTCATTTTTCCCATTCCATGCGATCACGTGCCTCACGCGATCGCGTCAAACACCATTTCACCCCTGCCACGTGATCGCGTGCCCCACCACCGAACCACCGAACCACCATCACGCCGCCGACCACCCAGACGCCGCCGCCACCCACCCCTCTTCCTCTTTCCCCCTTCTTTCTTCTTCTTCCCTCTTCTTTCCCCTCCAACGCCACTGCCCCCCCTCCGCAAGCACCACCCATCGCCGCCGCCCCGTCACCACTGCCCAGCCCCAACCACCCATCCCCCTTCCTTCTCCTATTACCCCCTACCCCCATTACCCCTACCTTTCACTCCCTTCCTCCGAACAGCAACCACCGCCGCCGCGCCACCCTCTTCCGCGACGCCACCGCCGTCATCTCCAGCCACCTCTCTGCCCCACTCTCTATCTTACGCCTACCAGGTTCCGACGAACGCCACCCTTCTATCCTTCGTAGTTAATTCATATTTTTCTGTTTGTGTTCGTCATTAGGCTAGTTAGATATGCATGTTGTAGTGGATTTTAGGTTGTTAGGTAGCCTAGGATGTGGTTAGTGGATTTAGGTCTGTTTAATTGCGCTGTTCGTGTTTCTTGTTTCATTATTTTTGCAATTCTACTGCTGCTGTGATGTTAGTTTTGTTCATATGCTGTAATTTCTTGTTTCATGCTGCTCTTTACTCTGATTTTTCATGTTCCTATTCCTTATATATAATTGCAGCTATATTTTTGATTCATATGAACTATTCTGTTGTTGTTTATTTTCTGGGACAATCCAATTTTAGCCGGAATGCTGCCCAAATTTCTGTAAAATGTTTCCATTCATGTCTTGGTTTTGGCATTTTCAACTGTGCATTCCTTAGATTTAACCAAACTAATTCATGAATGCCAGGGCAAGCTTTCTTATTCTTTTTGATTTTCTGGTTCATAATTTGCATTTTTGATGTTTGATTCCAATTTTTGCTATTTCTATATCTATTTGAATCATCATCAACCTATTTTCCTTCTTTGGATATGAGTTACTTATAGTTTCTACCTGTGAATACTTGTTACTTGGAATATTTTCATTATGCCACTTACTTTAACTCATTTTTTTACTAACTTACTAATGTTAACTTCCTAAACTCTTTTTCAATTCTAACCAACGTAACCTTTCAAAACTTCTCTTATGATTTTCTTTCACTTTCTTTTAACATTCTAACCATGGCATGATGTTAATCTTTCTATTTAACATGAATTTAATTACATTTTGGATTGTGAATTTTTATTTTCGGACTTTTAACTCTTATACATTCCTTAATGCACATTTACTTAACTCATTTTCCCTCTTCTATTGCTACTTTGCCACTTTGTGTTTCTTTTGACTATTTGCCTATTTGTTTTCCTGTTTTTATTATATCCTGGTTTTCTGTCCTTCAGGATGTCTGCCAGCCAAAGAAAAGGAAAAGCAAAGGCTACTACTGGCAAACGTAAAAGAGGAGAATCCGCTATGTGCATCACGGATATCATGCACGATGACTCCTGGCGGGAGAAAAACTTTACCCCGTAGGAGAAGGCCGACCAGCTGCTCCCTGCTACTGATCCAGTAAAGTTTGCAAACCGATACTGTGAGCTGAAGTATCTGGTGTTTGCAGCCTCCAGGAACCTATACCTAGAAAGGACTCTGAAGATCCCAGAAGAACTCCAGCAATACACCTCTGATCAGATCAAACAAAGAGGCTGGTTCTTCCTGGAGAGAAACTTGACTGAGGTCAATGCATCTTGGGTCCGGGAATACTACTGCAATTACATCAAAACCTCCCTAGATGCAGTGAACCTTAGAGGAAAGCAGATTCTGGTCACTGAAGAGGCCATAGAGGATGTTCTGAAGCTTCTGCCTAAATCTGATCAGCTGGATGGTTATCAAAAAGCTGAGGAAGACATGCGCTTCATGAAGTTTGATTGGGATGCAGTCAAAGCCAGGATAGCCCTTGACCCAACCGTTCCTTGGATTATGGGTCAGAACACCACCATGCCAAAGGGAATCAAGCGGATTTACTTAAATGATGAGGCTCGGCTATGGCATTAGATACTTAGCAACTTCATTATGCCGAGTACTCATGAGACTGAGATACCAGCCGCTATAATCACCCTCCTATGGTGTGTGATGGAGGGTAAGGACCTGTACTTGCCACGCTTTATCCGGTACTATATGGCCAGGGTCCACGTCCGAGGCACTCTTCCCTTTCCTTATCTGATTACACAGCTAAGCCGTCGAGCTGACGTGCCTTGGGAGGATGCTGATGAGAAGCCACCTGTTGCAGAATGCAAGAAGATTATCCCTCACAGCAGGAACTTTCTGGCTTTGGGCTACAGACCTCCTTTCCCCACTGCTGCTGCTGAGATATCCACACTATCTGCCGGCCCCTCTTCTTCCACAGCTGTCCCAGCTACCCCTGCCACCACCACTGCACCTCCACCTGCCCCAGAGCCCGTCTATCATCTAGTGCATCGCCTGTTTTAATGGCTTGACCAGGTGGAGCGTCGCAACAAGCGACGCTATGAGCACCTGAAGCTGATGATACGATCTGGCGACATCCCCTTCGAGCCTGACACACCATCCGAGGCATATAAGGAGGAGGCGGATGCGTCTGAGGCTGCGACTCATCCACAGCAGGAGGCAGAGTAGGCAGGCACCCAGCAGGCAGCACACCAGCAGGAGACTCCGCCTCAGATTCAGGCTGTAGACCCCGAGATCCCTATCTAGTCAGCACCTCCTCTGCCACAGGCAGCTTCTCAGACCACCACCACAGAGACTCCGGCTACCCGTCCTTCCAGTGATGACACCCCTTCACACCCTGCTTGAGTGAGCATCAGGGACGATGCTACATTTTAAGTGTGGGGAGGTCGCCATCTCTGGCGTTCTTTTTTTTGGTGAACCACTACATACTCTTTTTATTTATTTTGCTACTTTTCTGTATTTTTATTTTTATTTTTATTTTTATTTTCTCAGTACTTATATATATTGCTATTTTTATGTATTTATTCTATATTGCACTTTAGTTCATATTTTAGCCATTTAGTTTAGTTGCAATTCTAACTTATTAGTTATAGAAATTGTGGATTAATTAGCATAAGATAGCTTAGTTTATATTGAAAAAATAAAAAGGAAGTAAACTAGGAACTTGAACATAATAGAAACAATCCACACACCTTATGTATATAGCATTACATGTTAGTTAGTTAACAACATTTCATCAAGGAGAAACACTAGAACTTTAAAGCCATTCAATATAAATTTTACATTGAGAATAATGGGAATTTTTAAGTAAATCTGCATGACATACATAACTGATATATGATTCTTGAGCTAGAGAACACACAGCCTGTGAGTTTTGAGCTTAATTGTATGGTTACATTCAAACCATAATATTTTATTCCTGTGTGTTCCGCCTTTCTTTTTTATTCTAATGTTCTTTACTTTGTTTTAATCTATATGTCCAATTATAGAATAGAAATACATACCAAGAGAGTGATTGAGGCCATTATTTGATTTTAGCTCACTTATCCCAAAATAGCTTACCTTTTACATCACCCTTGTTAGCCCCTTGACCCTTTAAATCCCCCTTTTATTCTATAAACCACATTACTAGCCTTAAGCAGAAAAACAAAATAAAAATCCCAAGATGAATCCTTGGTTAGCTTAAGATAGAAATTGTGTATGGTTTACATGTGGGAAACCTATTGGGAACATGGATGATAAAAACAAAAGGTAGAAAAGTTGAAAAGAATAAAATAATTCAAATAAAAAAAATTTGGGAAGCATGCTCATGTGAAATCAAAATAATTGAATTACCATGTGCATTAAAAAAAGTGTTATTTTTTAGTAGTTGAATAAAGGGGACACACAAAAGAACTCCCCAAATGTGAAATAAAGCAATGCACATGGGATAAAAATGATAAACATTGAAACATGAGCATGTAACATCAAAAGTGAGAAAATATGGGAAAATTGGGTAAAGAAGCTTTGCTTTACAAAGTATGTATGTTAGGTGAGATCTTAGACTAATTAAGGATTCACTTATTAGCTCACTTAGCCTTATACATATGCCTTTACCTTTACCTTGGCCCCATTACAACCTTAACTAAAGACCTCATGATTTTTGGTATGTCTATATTCTATAATTGTTGATTGGTTAGATGAAGAACAAAGTTATAGAAAGTAAGAATAGAAAGAAGAATAGAGTGATTAACCCAATAAACACTGAGTGACTAGAGAGTAAACACAAAATCCAGTGAGGGTTCAATAGCTCATTAACATATATCTCTGCTTAAATTATTGATTGTCTTGCAAGTTGATAAAATGTTTTTCTCTCCCATTTCAATTGTAAAGGCACTTTATCAACTATCTAAGGTTTGGCTATATATATATTTATGACTCCTTGAGAATGTGAATTAATTCAACTACATGCAAGCTTTATATACAAGTGAATAAAAATTTAAGAATTGCATGATGCATCTAGGTAGTTGCATTTAGATTAGATTGCATTGCATGACATTCCACCACTTTAACCTAACATTACTCTTGGATTTAGCATGAGGACATGCTATTGTTTAAGTGTGGGGAGGTCGATAAACCCATATTTTATGATATATTTTGTGCTTAATCTGAGTGATTTATTCAATCCTTCACCCACTTATTCATATTAATTGCATGGTTTTACTTTCCCTTCCTTATTATGTGATGTATGTGAAAAACATGTTTCTTATGCTTTAAAATTAATTATTTTAATCACCTTTATTTCCATTCGATGCCGTGATTAGTGTGTTGAGTAGTTTCAGATTTTCTAAGGTAGGAATGACTTAAAGGATGGAAAGGAAACATACAAAATTGGAAGGAAAGCATAAAACGGAGTTTGTGAAGAAACTGCCAGCCACGCGATCGCATGGGTGACGCGGCCGCATGCCAGCGCGAAAACACATATGACGCGGTCGCATGACTGACGTGACCGCGCGCCTCGAGCGAAACACATATGATGCGGTCGCATGACTGACGCGACCGCGTGACAAGAAAAACTCCGAATGACACGACTGCAAGACCCACGCGGACGCGTGACAGAGGCCACGCACCAGAAATTTCAGAAAACGCCAATAGCGAATTCTGATGCCCTTTTTGGCCCAAATCCAAGTCTAGAAGGCATAGACCAGAAGTTATGAAATGGGAGAATGCATCCATTCAAAAAGAGAGTCTCCACATTTAGTTAGTTTTCATGATTTAGATTTAGTTTTGAGAGGGAGATTCTCTCCTCTCTCTTAGGATTAGGATTTAGGATTTTCCTTAGTTTTAGGAGTGACTCTCAATCCCAGGTTCAATATTCTTTTACTTTATATTTATCCCTTACTTTCAGATACTTTAATGCTTATATTAGTTATGTTGCCTATTTGACTTATGCTACATTCATGTTACAGATTATTCTTTTGAATTAATGTTAATTGAGGTATTTCAGTTTAATATTGCTTTCTTTTATTTGCATTATTGTTATTCCCATCAGAAGACATTTTTATTCCAGTAGATTTACTTTTCTTCCTTTTGGTCTTGGTTAAGAAATCAGTAACTTAGGAGTTATCAAACTCAAACATGATTGATAATTGTTATCTTTGTTAATTAATTTGAACTTCAATAATCCCAATCTTTTCTTAGGAAATAAATAGGATCCAAAGATCAAATCAATTAATCCCTTGACCTTCCTTTGCCTTAGTAAAGGTTAACAAAGTGGAAGTAAGATTCAATTCTCATCATCATTGATAAGGATAACTAGGATAGGACCTCTAATTTCTCATACCTTGCCAAAAGTTTATTTACAGTTATTTATTTATTTTACTTGCCATTTAAATTACATGTTCTTCATTTACTTTAATTACTGATTAAACAATTCTCTCCTCATTCTCAAAACCCCAATTTACAATCTCCATAACCAATAATAAGAACATACCTACCTGCAGTTCCTTGAGAAGACGACCCGAGGTTTGAATACTTCGGTTATCAATTTATTTAGGGGTTTGTTACTTGTGACAACCAAAACGTTTGTACGAAGGGATTTCTGTCGGTTTAAAGACTATATCTACAACGCGACTGTTTTTATGAAATTCTTTACTGGCAAAAATCCTAACGTCAAAGATCCACCAACAGCATAAGACTGAGCTAGTTGAGCGTCCAACTTAAGGACATTAAAGCAAAGTGCTAGGTGGGAGACAACCCACCATGGTATGATCGTTCCTTTCTTTCTTCTTAGTTTTCTCTTTCAATAACTCTTTTCATTATTAGCACATATAGTTTGCATTTTCATTTGCATAATTGCATAATAAGAAAAAAAAAACATGCGACACGATAGCGTCACTGACGCGCCCGCGTCACAGATGCATAAGGAAGAAAAAGAAATAGAACAAAAAGTCACGTGAGAGCGTGGCTGGAGGTGTGCTTTTGGCACAATTTGACCCATGCGACCGCATCGTTGACGCATCCGCGTCATGTGGGAAAAATGCCTCCCACGCGTCCGCGTCAAGCACGCGAATGCGTGCCCTGAAAATCGACGTCTGAAAGGGTGTATGGCAGAATGTTACGCTGGACTGCGGCTGGAATGGCGCTAGACGCACAAGCCCTACCACGCGAATGCGTTCCCCACGCGTCCGCGTCATCTTCCAATCTTGGCCATTCACGCGATCGCGTCCACCACGCGAACGCGTCACCCTGGAATTTGGCAACAATGAGTTTCGAACAGAGAGCTGTGCGAGCGCGAGGCTGCCCTCGCGCCAGTAGCACCGAACGAGTCACGCATCCGCGTGACCGACGCGTCTGCGTCGATTCCTATAAGCGCCGTTCGCGCGAACGCGTACCCAACGCGTCCGCGTCGCTTGCACCGCACAACATATCCATATCTGCCAAAATATCTTATCTTCCTCTTCCCCAAATCCTACTTTTTCTTTTCCCCTCTTATTTCTTTCTTCCCCTTTCTTCCTTCTTCCTTCTTTCTCACTTTCTACTTTCTCTCTCTCACCACCATTATCAAGGTTTTTCTTTTCTTCTTCCCTCCTTACTTTTCTATTCTTCTTCTTGTTTTTATGTTTTCTTTTTCTTTTCTTTTTTTCTTTTTACTTTCATTATCCATGTTTTCTTTTTCTTTCTTTTTCTTTTAATTGGTGTTGGAAATTTATTTGGGTCATTATTATTTCTTATGATTTGCTTGTGGATTGTTACGGAAATTGTTTGACAATTATATATTAATTTTTAAGGGTTGCTTGTATGTTCAATTTAATACTTTTAATAGCTTATTTACCATGCATGCTATGTATTTGTGAAAACGCCCGTATGGCATTATGCTCTATTTTTAAGATTTCTTTTATTCTTGTACTCTAAATGCTTGTTTTTCACAAAACCCTTTTTTATTATATTATTTAAATATAATTGTTATTACAAACAGGTTATTAGTTTGAAAGGCTTGGTAATCTAACTTGGACATTGAATGCTTGATCTATGCTACTCATGCCTTTTGCCGGCATGCCAATAAACACCTTGGATTTAATTGTCATCATATGCACTTGCTATGTTAACATCATTCATCTTTAATGTGCATTGATTACCACCTTTCCCGTTCTCTTCCTTGCTCTGTCCCTTGAAGTTTTAACATCCTTACTCTTCCCCTTTCAGGATAGCCACCAAGAAAGGAAAAGAGAAAGCTACTCCCAAATCAACAGCAAGAAGAGGAACAAAAAGAGCATTAGTGGCAGAGCCATCTTCAACTGCTGTTAAGCCCTCAACAAAAAGAATTAAGAGGATTATACAGGTTGATGAAAAAGAGAAAGCCTTCCCAGTAAAGGACACTACGCGATTTACCAACCGCTACTGTGAGTAGATGTTCCCCATACTGGCAGAAAGGAGTTACAACAACGAATACCTTCTTATCCTCCCGACCCGTATTGCTGAATTTGTTGAGCCGCAAATTGAGCGACGACAATGGGGATTCCTACAGAGACAGCCACGGCAGGTTAATCTTTCCTGGGTAGTCGAGTTCTACTCTAATTTTTACCTGCCAATCCTGCAGTCTATCTATGTCCGTCAGAAGCAAGTTCCCATTACAGAAGAGGCCATTCAGCGAGCTTTAGATCTTCCCCCTACTCTAGAAGGACTGGACGCATTTCAAGAGGCCGTACTCAAGCGCCAGACGTACCAATTTGACTGGGACGTTGTTCTCAGAGTTATCGCACAACGTGGCAGCAGATGGATCTACGGATACCATCGTTCTCAACCTAAGGGAATATCAGCTTCTGCACTTACCTTGGAGGCTCGCGTATGGGCACGGATCATGTCCCATTATATCTTTCCGAGCACTCACGAGTCTTCCTTCACTGCAGACATGGCTGTTTTACTATGGTGCATCCTTACAGACCAGCCTCTAAACCTACCAAGACACATTCGGAATGCAATGGAACACGTACAAATTGTGAGCACCTTACCTTTTCCTACCTTGGTTTCCAATCTCGTCTCAGCAGCCGGAGTCTCCTACAGAGCTGGGGACACCAAAACCATGCTTCCACGAGAGATCAATACGTCCCTAACGGGAAATATATCAGACCTCCAGCTGCCACTACAAGCCAACCTACTGAACCGGCTGAAGACATTCCTCCTTCAACACCACAAGCACCCACAACAAACCAACTGCTCCATCAGATACTTGAAAGGTTGGATCGGCAGGAACACAAAGCAAAGCTAAGAGAGCGCCGTAACAAGCACCGATTCACATACCTCAAGGAGCTACTTATGGGAAACTACAAAGACCCAGACACCCCGGACTCCACTTCCTTTACCAGCACAGGGAGCCGTGACGGTCCTGACTGTGAAGATACTGCTACCAGCCCACCTTTATTCCTGACAGATGGCACCAAGGACGGTGCAAAGCCTTAAGTATGGGGAGGTCGGTCAGTACCTGACTTCCGAAGGTAATTTCTCTTCCCTAACACCAATAAAATATGATCTTTAGTTAGTTTTTCTTTTGTAGAATAGGATAAATTTCATAGTAATAGATTAGTTGCATGCATTTTCTACTTGATTGAAAAGATAATAAGTTCTTTTTAAGACCCTAATTTTTTGAAAAAAATTTCACTAATTTAAATAAATAAAACCTTTATGTTAATTTGTTTGAAGTTGTAATTGGAACATGGTTTTTGAGCTAAAGAACACACAACCTGTGAGACTTTGAGCTTAGTTACATGGTTACCTTATTTAACCATAAATATTTTATTCTTGTGTGTTTACTTCTCTATGATTGTAATCTATATTTTGTTTCACCCTATATGTCCAATGTTTAATATATTTATATGCTTGCATATGATTGAGGTCATTATTTGTTTAGCTCACTTATCCCAATTAAGCCTACCCCTTAAGTTACCTTTGTTAGCCACTTTGAGCCTTTAAATCCCATTTGTTCTGTATTTTACCACATCACTAGCCTTAAGTGAAAAAACAATTATATATCCGAATTGAATCTTTGGTTAGCTTGAGATAGAATTGTGTGTTAATTAAGTATGGGAAGATTGTGGGAACAAAAGATAATAAGGGAATGTGTCATGATAACATAATGGGAATTTGGGTACCTACTCATGTGAAACCATAGAAATTAAAAATCCATGTTCATTGATAAGCTATGTTTATTTTCATGTTAAAAAGAAAATCCAAAAATATTCAGTAAATAAACAAGGGGACAAAATTACCCCAATGCCAAGTTAAAATTCAAAGATCAATGCATATATGATAAAATTAAAATAAAGGGTGATACATGAGTAGGGAATGTGAAAGGAAAATTTTGGGTAGCTAGGTATGAAATTTAAAGTTATATAGAATATATATATGTGTTAGGTGAAAGCTTAGGTTAATTAAAGATTCAATTTATAAGCTTACTTAGCCATATATGTACCCTTACCCTTACCTTGGCCCCATTACAACCTTGAAAAGACCTCATGATGTTTGCATTGGCACGTTAAATGTTGTTGATTTGTTAGGTGTAGAACAAATTTTAGAAAGCATGATTAGAGAGGAATAGAGTGATCACCCTATACACTTGAGAGACTAGAGTGCACATACATCATCAGTGATGGTTCAATGCTTAAATTCTATGTTCCCTGCTTTCATGAGCTACCTTCTTGCATTTTTATCTGTTCTTACTGTATAAGAATTGAATTAGTGGAATTTGATTTGTGATTGTCTTAAAGAGATTATTTACTTTTAACAAAGTGGAAAAGAATCATATATTTGCATTCATATGTATTGGGTGCATTGCATTGCATGAGCTTTACATGTTCCTACTCATTTATTTTATCTCCTTCAACTAAGCATAAGGACATGCTAATGTTTAAGTGTGGGGAGGTTGATAAACCATTATTTTATGGTTTATATTGTGTTTAATTGTGTGGTTTTATCAAATCTTTACCCACTTATTCATATGATTAGCATGTATTTACAATTCCTTCCCAAAATTACTCCATGGTTGAAAACTTGCTTCCTAGAGACTTTTAATTATGTATTTTAATTCTCCTTTATTTTATTCGATGCCGTGATCCTTGTGTTAAGTGTTCCAGGCTTTATAGGGCATGAATGACTTAGAAATTGGAGAGGAGGCTTGAAAAAATGGAAGGAACACAAGAAATTAAGGAGATGACCAGCGAGAAGCGACGCGGACGCATGGCTCACGCGACCGCGTGAAACGGAGAAATTATAGTGACGTGCTCGCATGCCTGACGCGAACGCATGGATTGGAAACTGCACGGATGACGCGAATGCGTGGATGACGCGCACGCGTGGCAAGGCAAAATGCTGGATGACGCGAACGCGTGGATGACGCGATCGCGTGACGTGTGCGATCTGCAGAATTTGCAGAATTCGCTGGGGGCGATTTTGGGCCATGTTTTGACCTAGTTTTCGGCCCAGAAAAGCAGATTAGAGCCAGAAAACATGCAGAGACGAGAGGAGACATTCATTCCGCATGATTTTTAGTTTTTAGATCTGACTTTACTCCTCCTCTAGGTTTTTTCTCTACACATTCATAGTTTTTAGGATTTTGTTTTTATCGCTTTTTGGATTGGGATATTTAGAAGAGTTATTACCTCTGCCAAGACTTCATCATTCTAGTTTGTTTTCCTTACTTGTCACTTACTCTTTCATATCCTTAATTTGTTCAGAATTACTATTGGATTATTTTTAGAATTTATTAATACAAGAACTATTTTTATTTTAATTGGTCTTTTTGATTATTATTTATCATGTCCTCCTTTATTTCCCTTTCTTATTTTGTGAAGTTTACATTCATAATGAGCGAGTAGTTCTATAACTTGATTGGGAGTTGATTGAAAGGAGAACCTTGAGTTGGAATGCTCAAGAGTAAAATTGTAATTGGGTTTATTGTTGGGTCGCCCTCTAGTCACTGACACTAATCCTTCCCAAGGGAGAGGATTAGAACTTGTGAATAGAAATAGACTTCCAACTTGTTTGACTTTCCTCTACCTGATAAATGATAACTAAGCAGAACAACCTTCAATTATCAATTAATCTTGGGAGAACTCCAACAAGGATAGAATTTCTGACTAATTTACTCCCGGTCAAGATTTTTATTAAATTACATTAATTTTCTGATTTAATTTCCTGTTTATCAAACTCAAAACCATTTTTGAAAACATCTAATTAATAAAATAGCACATCTTTCTGCAGCTTGTTGGGAGACGACCTGGGATTCATACTCCCAATATTTTAATTCTAATTTTGTGACAACCCTTCTAAATTAATAAGTGGATTTTTGTTGGTTAAGAACTGTACTTGCAACGTATCTCTTATATTAATTTCTTAATCCGCCAATTTCCGCCACGTCAAAGGTCTTAATATAGAAAGCAAATCGAATACAATTTATTTTCTAAAATATTTATATATTAAATAGCAAATTATTTTGTATGAAAATTGTTTGAAATATTATATTAAATTTGTAGAAAATTTGTGCAAAAATAATTTTGTTTTGTATGAAATTTGTTTCAAATACGTAAATTCTTTTAAATTAAATTTGTCTGAAATTTAATTGAAAAGAAATATTTGATTTGTCTAAAATTTGTTCGAAAAAAATTTGTTATACTTGACTAAATTCGTTAGAAATTTGTCTGAAATAAAGTATTTTTTTGTTTGAAATTTGTCTTAAAAGAAATATTTTTATGTTTGAAATTTTTCTGAAATACGTTGTCTTTATGTTGGATAATCTATCTAAAATACATCATGATAGTTAGAAATCTAGCAGATAAATGCCTATTCGAAATCTGTCATAAAATCGTCTGAAAAAAATTTCGGACGAAATTTCAGACAAAATGTAAATTAGAAACAAGGCTTTTTGGGACAAAAAAAATTCGTCCCAATTTTCTTTGAAGAAAAATTTGTCTTTAATTTGTTCGAAATTTATTTCAATTTCATCTCAAAATTCGTCCGAAAAAGCCGTATTTCTAGTAGTGATAACACCCCTCCTAAGCAAGTCAATAACCCCTCTTCCAGTACTGTAGGAACTCAACCTAAATCAACTAAGGTTGATGAGTATAGGACTAAAATGCTATTTCTCCAGAAACTCCGTCAAGTAGAAAAAAGATAAACAGTTTGCCCGTTTTGCAGACTATCTTAAGACATTAGAGATCAAGACCCTCTTTGCAGAGGCTCTTAAACAGATACCCTCCTATGCTAAGTTTATAAAGGACATCTTAAGTCATAAAAAGGATTGGAGAGAGGTAGAAATAGTCTTCCTCACTAAAGAATACAGTGCAGTAATCCAGAAGAGCTTACTAGAGAAGCTTCAGGATCCTGGGAGCTTTACGATACCATGCACCCTAGGGGATGCCTGCACAAGCACAACCCTATGTGATCTTGGAGCAAGCATTAACTTAATGCCTTCATCATTAATAAAGAAGTTCTACTTGACTCGAGAAGTCAAACCAACCCGCATATGCCTTTAGCTTCCTGATGGCTCTGTCAAATTACCATCAGGAGTGGTGGAAGATGGTCCACGAATCCCCACGCTTCGTACAGCTGAACCAGCAAGTGCACTGAGTCGTCCAAGAATACCTGAGCGAGTCAGGGTCGATCCCACGAGGATTGTGGTTTAAAGCAATCTATGGTTATCTTGCAAGTCTTAGTCAGGCGAATCCAGAAGTTGTTGGTTTGAATTTGGTTAAACACATAAAAGGAAGGAAAAAGGATAATCAGAACTCAGAAGTTGTGTAAACTATGATAAGAAGGTGGTTAAGGCTTGGAGATGCTTTGTCCTTTTGGATTAACTCTGGTGTTACTGTGTTCTTCAATTTTGAATGATTTCTTCTATGGTAGGCTATATGAGATCAACGTTGTACGGCCACGGTCATTAATCTCCTCTGCTTCAGATTAAACGCCAGGTCAGCGGTTATCTAATTTGAACGAGGGTGAATCTCCTATAGTCCATTCTCCTTAATGATCCTACTCAAAATGCCACAGACAAGGTCAGATCTTTCAGATCAGAGAATGCTGTGCCTTTGGGTTCTAGCCTCTACCACAGAGACTCTAATCTCCCCATACCTCGGCTGAACTGGTGTCTCAAGAAGTCTCAACGAAGTCGTGGATTAGCCGTCTAAGAGATATTTAGAACAGAAAATAGACAACCCTAGGGGAAGCCCCTTGCTAGTGTTGAACATCAGACAAGGGGAAGGATGGGCGTTTAACGCCCAGGATGGGGGAGCATTATTGGTGTTGAACGGTAGGGAAGGACCCCCTTAGGGTGTTCAACGCCTTACTTGGAGCAAGTAGCTGGCGTTGAACGCCAGCCAGGAAGCAGTGGCTGGGCGTTCAATGCCCTGAGAGGGAAGGAAAGCTAGGCGTTGAACGCCAGCCAGGGAGCAATGACTGGGCGTTCAACACCCTCAAGGGGATGCAAAACTGGCGTTGAACGCCAGCCAGGGAGCATTGGCTGGGCATTCAACGCCCATGAGGAGCGTGTGCCTGGCGTTGAACGCCAGAATAGGAGTATTTTAGGCGTTCAACGCCCCAATAAGGATAGGGAGGTTTGACTTTTCCAAGTCATATATTTTCCAAATCTTATATTTTCAAATTATCTTTTCCAACGTCAACTAATTTTGAATCAATTCTTTCTGAACATTACTGATGAGCGGATATTTTATACACTTTTTAGCATAGTTTTCATATAGTTTCTAGTATGTTTTGTTTAGTTTTATTAAGTTTTTATAGGTTTTAGTATTAAATTCACATTTTTGGATTCTACTATGAGTTTTTGTATTTTTGGATACTTTTAGGTCATTTCTACTGAAATTGAGGAGCTGGAGCAGAAGTCTGATTCAGAGACAGAGAAAGCACTACAGATGCTGTCTGGATCTGACCTCCTTGCACTCAGAAGAGCATTTCTGGAGCTAATGAAGTCCAAAATGGAGTGTTCTCAATGGCTATGGAAAGATTACTTTCAGAGCTTTCCATTTATATATAATAGTTCATACTTTACTTCAGATTAGAAGGCCCAAAACTGGCATTCAACGCCAGCTACCTGCCCCCTTCCAAGCGTCCAGCGCCCACAGAGCAGAGACCAGCGTCCAAACACCCAGAGAGGACCCCCTAGCCACCGTTCAACACCTTAGGAGCCTCATAAGCTCAACCAAAACACTCACCAAGTGGGCCCCAGAAGTGAATTTTTGCACTAGATAGATTGTTTTACCCTTACTAGTCATTTGTTTAGTATTTAAGGGATTAGATTTATGTAATTCAGACCTTCTACACCCTCTTTTACCACTTTACACGTTTTACACTTTGTATTTCCTTTCAACATGAATTTCTAAACCTCCTAGGTTGAGGGGAGGAGCCCTGCTGAGTCCTATGAATTAATAAAAGTATTACTGCTTCTTCTTCGATGTGTGTTTGATTTATTTCTAAGATGTATACTCGCTCTTCAACATGGTGAATAGGATGATCAGACAATCAGCTCTGTTCGTCATACTAAGATGAATGTGCCTAACAAACACTCGCTTCTACTTGGGTTTGTGTGAATACGTGACTGGAAAGCGCGAACTAATAGCTATGTTTATACATCTCTCAGACGGCTAATTCATGACTTCATTGGGGACTTCTCGAGACAACAGTTCAGCCAATTTTTAGGGAGATTAGGGTCTCCGTGGTATAGGCTAGAATCCAAAGAAGCAACATCCTCTGATTCGGAAGATTTGAGCTTGTCTGTGGCATTTTGAGTAGGATCGCCAAGAGAATGAACTACTAGAGCTTCACCCTTCTTCAAATTGGATGACCACGGCCAATGGCATTCAATCCGTAGTAGAGGGGATCAATGACCACAGCCCATGGCATTGATCACATACAGCCTGCCATAGAAGAAATCATTCACAACCAGAGAAGACAGTGATACCAGAGTTAATTCAGAAAGGCAAAGCAACTCCAATCCTTTACCTTATTCCTATTACTGATTTTTATCCAAATATAACTTATGAATAGTTTCCCCTTATCATAAAAACACAACCTTCTAATTTTGCCTGACTAAGACCTGCAAGATAACCATAGCTTGCTTCAAGCCAACAATCCTCGTGGGATCAACCCTGACTCGCTCAGGTATTACTTGGACGACCCAATGCACTTGCTGGTACAGCTGTACGGAGTGTGGGGGAGTCGTGCACCAAGTTTTTGGCGCCGTTCCCGGGGATTGTTCGAGTTTGGAGAAACTGACGGATTGTCTTGCTCCCTAAATCAGGTAATTTATATTTTGTTGAGTCTTTTATTTTTATTTTCTTCTTCTTCAATTTTTGAAAATTATTAAAACTTTTTCAAAAAAAATATTTTTCTTTTCTTTTTTTAATCTGTGTTCTTAGTTTAAGTCTTGTGTTTTTGTTTTCTTCCTCTTCTTTTTCGAAAAAACTAAAACCCTTTTTAAAATATTTTCTTTTCTTTGTTCAATTTTTGTTCTTGGTTTGAGTCTTTTGTGTTTGTTCTTGGTTAAAATTTTTGTCCCCTATAAGTTCTTCTTTAAAAATTTTTCAAAAATAGTTTCTTTGTTTGAGTCTTTGTTTGTGTTCTTGTTGAGTCAATTTTCGAAAATCTTAAGTCCTTTTTCTAAAAACTTTTAAATTTAGTGTCTTTTTGTTTGAGTTTTGTTTTAATTCTTTAAGTTTGGTGTCTTCTTGTTTATTTTCTTTTAATTTTCGAAAATTTCTTTTTGGTTTTCTAAAAATTTTAAGTTTGGTGTCCTTTTTATGTTCTTGTGTTTTTTTAGTCTTTGAGTTTTGTTCTTTGTGTTCTTGTTAGTCTTCAAAGTGTTTTTGAGTTTTATTTGTGTTTTGATCTTAAAATTTTTAAGTTTGGTGTTCCTTGGTGTTTCCCTCTAAAATTTTCGAAAATTAGGGGTGCTAGATCTAAAAATTTTAAGTCTTGTGTCTTTTTCTTGTTTTTCTCTTTCATCGTTAAATTCAAAAATAAAAAAATATCTTTTCTATCTTTATTTTAACTATATTTTCAAAATTTTTAAATAAAAATTCAGATTTTGATTTCAAAATTTTTATCTTATCTTATCTTAGTTTTCAAAATTTCAAAAATCAAATGTTTTCAAAATTAAAAATCTTATCTTTTTCAAAATCTTATCTTTTTCAAATTTCAAACTTTAAAATCATATCTTTTTCAAAAATCAAATTTCAAAATCTCATCTTTTTAAAATCTTTTCAAATCTTTTTTGTTTCTTATCTTATCTTTTCTATCTTCAAATTTCAAAATCAAATCCTTTTCAAACCTTTTTAGTTTCTTGTCTTATCTTTTTCTAATTTCAAATTTCAATTTCAAATCTTTTTCTTATCTTATCTCTTATCTCATTTTTATTTTAAAATTTTTTCTTAATTAATATCTTTTCTTATCTTATGTTCTATCTTATTTTAAATTCAAATATTTTCTTAACCACTTCTCTTCTCTCTCTTCTTTTTCAAAACTTCCTAACTCCTCTCTTAATTTTTGAAAATTCTACTCCTCTTCTCTCTCTTCTATTTTTGAAAATCACTAACTAATTTTCAACTCCTTTTTAAATTATTAACTTAATTTTTGAAAAATTAATTAATAAATAAAATAAAAATAAAAATATTTTAATTCTTATTTATCTTTTCTATTTATACTTCCTCTTCTATTCACTTCTATTATTCGAACTATACTCCTCTTTCTTCTTCCATCTTCACTTTTCTATCCTCTTCTTCTTTCTTCACATCTCACTGGAAGCTCTTTTGTCCAAGTGGTACAAAAAGCTTTCTTTTTTTCTTTCTTTTCCTTTCTTGTTTATGACCAAGAATAGGGATAAAGAACCCCTCTTGACTCCTGATCCTGAACCTGAGAAGACTCTAAGGAGGCGTTTAAAACAAGCTAAAGCACAACACTCCCGAAGGGACCTTTCAGAAAATTTTGAGCAAGAAAGAGAAGACATGGCCGAACCTCAGGATGATGCCAGAAAGGTTCTTGGTGACTTCATCATACCTACTTCTGACTTCTATGGCAGAAGCATCTCTATACCTGCCATTGGAGCTAACAATTTTGAGCTTAAGCCTCAGTTAATCTCTCTTCTGCAGCAGAACTACAAATTCCATGGACTTCCATTGGAAGATCTATATAAGTTCTTAGCTGAATTCTTACAGATCTGTGATATTGTAAAGACTAATAGAGTAGATCCTGAAGTCTACAAGCTTATTCTCTTTTCCTTTGCTGTAAGAGACAAAGCTATGATATGGTTGGATTTCCAACCTAGAGAGAGTCTTGACTCTTGGGAAAAGCTAGTTAATGCTTTTCTAGCTAAATTCTTTCCCCCTCAAAGGATGAGCAAAATTAGAGTGGAAGCTCAAACCTTCAGACAAAGAGAAGGTGAATCCCTCTATGAAGCTTGGGAAAGATACAAGCAATTGATCAGGAGATGTCCTCCTGACATGCTCTCAGAGTGGTCTATTATAGGCGTGTTCTATGATGGTCTGTCTAAGATGTCCAAAATCTCATTGGACAGCTCTGCAGGTGGATCACTCTACTTGAAGAAAATACCTGTAGAAGCAAGAGAACTCATTGAGATGGTTGCAAACAACCAATTCATGTATACTTCTAAAAGGAATCCTGTAAACCATGGGATCTCTCAGAAGAAAGGAGTTCATGAAGTTGATGCTCTGAATGCCATATTGGCTCAGAACAGGATCTTGACCAAACAGGTCAACATGATCTCCCAGCATTTAATTGGAATGTAAACTGTAGCTTGCAGTAATCAGGAAGCTTCTTCTGACATAGAAGCTTATGATCCTGAACATCCCACCATGGAAGAGGTGAATTACATGAGAGAATCCTATGGAAATACCTACAATCCTTCATGAAGGAACCATCCTAACCCCTCATGGAAGGATCAGCAGAAACCTTAGCAAGGTTTTAACAACAATCAAGGTGGTAGGAACTCTATAGGTTCAATAATAGACCACCATTACCATCTTCTCAAGGGAACATGAAAACCTCTAAGCAGAGCCTCTCTAACTTAGTAACTCTAGTTTCCAGCCTCTCTAAGACCACTCATAGTTTCATTAATGAAACAAGGTCCTGCATTAGAAATTTAGAGGTGCAAGTTGGTCAACTGAGCAAGAAGATCCCTGAGATTCCTCCTGAAACTCTTCCCAGTAATACTGAGGTAAATCTTAGAGAAGAGTGCAAGGCCATAACCATGGAGGTGAAGGCCGAATTAGAGGGGAATGGGGTGGCATTGAACGCCAGTGAAGAACCCCTCACTGGGCATTCAATGCCCATCCTGGCAGTAGAGAGGGACTGGCATTTAACGCCAATAACGATGGACAGCAAGGGCGTTTAACGCCCAAAGAGCTAACAAAGCTGGCGTTAAACGCCAGTGAAAGCACACCCTCTGAATGCTTAAGTCCCACTCAAGAACCCTCTATCCTAGAACTAAAGGAAACCATAAAGACCATTGAGGTTCCTTTACATGAACTTCAGCAGTGTATGAGTTATGATGACTACTCATCCTCGGATAAGGATGAAGACACTAAGGAAGAGCAAGTTTCTCGGTACCTAGGAGCTCTTATGAAGCTGAATGCCAAGTTATTTGGTATAAATCCTCTGGAGGAAGAACCTCCACTGCTTACCAAAGAACTACATGCTTTGGTTCAGCAGAGGCTACCTCAGAAACTTCCAGATCCTGTACGCTTTCTGATTCCTTGCACCATAGGCACTATGACCTTTGAAAAGGCTCTGTGTGACCTAAGGTCAAGTATAAACCTCATGCCACTCTCTGTAATGGAGAAGTTGGGAATCCTTGAGGTACAAGCTACAAACATCTCATTAGAGATGGCAGACAAGACAATAAAGAAGCCATATGGCTTAGTAGAGAATGTCTTGGTTAAAGTTGAAAACTATTACATCCCTGAAAACTTCAAAGTCTTGGACATAGGAGAGGATGAGGATGACTCTGTCAACCTTGGAAGACCTTTTCTAGCCACCACCAATGCTATCATTGATGTGGCTAAGGGAGAACTAACCCTACAATTAGGGGAGGATCACATCTTGTTCAAGATGCCTCATCCCAAATCTCCCTCTAAAAGAGAGATAACTATGCAATACCTAGTGTTCTAACCCTCTCTTTCTATGCAGAGCTTTACAGAGCCCTCAGACATCAATTCTAAGTTTGGTGTTGGGCAGCCACCAACAAGCTCTAAGCACAAAGGTACTAAGAAGAAAGTACATAAAGGCTGGAAGGACAAGAAAGTCCCAACTGAAGGCCTCTCACCTGGCATGAGAGTTGTCTTCACTAAGAAGCTAGGCTTACCACATACAGTGAGTCATATCCTATCTCTAGAGCATGTGGAGCTCATTCATGAGAAGAAAGGAAGAAATTTCACTGTAAGGGGAAAAAATATGAGCCGATACTCACCTCCGTAAGGAGCTAACCGTCAAGCTAGTGACGTTAAAGGAGCGCTTGTTGGGAAGCAACCCAACCTTAATTAATTATTTTTATTTTCTTTCATTTTTATTTTCTTTCAATTATTTTTAGAGTCATGATCATATGCAGTAGTCAGAACAGAGGCAGAATTTCATAGCAGTGAAAACAGAACACTCTAGATGGAGTGTTGAAGTTGAATGCCAGCCAGGGAGCAGCCCCTGGGCGTTCAAACACCAATGTAGAAAAGCAGGGAATCTGGATTCCTTAGCCTCTCAGGATCCATGGGTCCTACTTTCACACTTCCCCATAAACACTTCCCTATAAACCCTAGCCCAATCACATCCGTTTCACTTTCCCACACCATCATAACTCCCACCTACCCCTACCCACTTCAAAAATCAAATTTCCCACCCAAACCCATCCTATGGCCGAACCATTCCACTCTCCACTCCCATAAATACCCCTCTTCATAACTCTTCATACACACACCTCTCTTACCCTTATACACCCCACAAGGCCGAGCCCTCTCTCTCCCTCTTTCTTCCTCTATTTTTTTTCTTTTTCTACTCCATTCTTCTCTTTTCTCTATTTTTACTCGAGGATGAGCAAAGTTTTAAGTTTGGTGTTGGAAAAGTATAGCTTTTTTTCCATTACCATTCATGGCACCCAAGGTTGGAGACTCCTCTAGAAAGAGGAAAGGAAAGGCAGTAGCCTCCTCTGAATCTTGAGAGATGGAGAGATTCATCATCAAAGCTCATCAAGACCACTTCTATGAAGTAGTGGCAGAGAAGAAAGTGATCCCTAAGGTCCCTTTAAGACTCAAGAAGAATGAGTATCCAGAAATCTGAAGAGAGATCCGGAGAGGAGGTTGGGCAGTCCTAACCAATCCCATTCAGGATGTTGGAATTCTCATGGTGCAAGAATTCTATGCTAATGCATGGGTTACTAAAAACCATGACACTAGTGTGAACACAAATCCAAGGAATTGGATCACCATGGTCCGAGGGAGAATCTTAGATTTCAGCCCAGAAAGTGTGAGGTTAGCATTCAACTTGCCTCTAATGCAAGGAGATCATCATCCTTACACTAAAAGAGTCAACTTTGATCAAAGATTGGATCAAGTGCTCTCAGACATCTGTGTGGAAGGAGCACAGTGGAAAAGGGATTCCCAAGCCCATTCAACTAAGAAGGGTTAACCTAAAGCCCATAGCTAGAGGATGGTTGGAATTATCCAAAGATCTATCATCCCCGCTAGCAACCGGTCAGAAGTGACTGTTGATAAAGCCCTCATGATTGGAAGTGAGGTGGAAGTACATGAGGTGATTCCTTAAGAATTGTACAAGGTAGCTGAGAAGCCTCACACCAATGCAAGGTTAGTATTCCCATACCTCATCTGTCATCTATGCAATTCAGCTGGAATTGTCATAGAAGGAGATATCTCCATTGGGGTGGATAAGCACATCACTAAGAAGAGGATGGAGCAAACCAAAGAGCATGCACAAAAGCAAATGCAACCGCCTTATTATGAGATCCCTGAGATGCCTCAAGCGATGTATTTTCCTCCCCAAAACTATTGGGATCAATGGTAAACTTCTCTTGGAGAACTTAGCACTAACATGGTGCAATTGAGGGTGGAGCATCAAGAGCATTCTACCATCCTCAATGCAATAAGAGAAGATCAAAGAGCTATAAGGGAATACCAAAGGGCTATAAGGGAAGAACAACAAAGGCAAAGGAATGAGATTGAAGAGATCAAGCATCACATTGGATCCTCAAGGAGGAGCACTAGCCGCCACCATTAAAGGTGGACTCGTTCTCTTTTACTTCCTTTCCTTTTATTGTTTTCTGTTTTCTGTTATGTTTTGTCTATTCACTTGTTCTAGTTGCATGATCATTTGTATTGATCTCTTAAAGTTGTAAAATGTTCCATATATCTCTCACCTTACTTAAAAGAAAATTTTAATTGAAAAGAATTAAGAGATGCATGAATTTCAAGTTTAAAATAAGAATAGTTTAATTATGTGGATGTGGTGGCATTGCTTTTGTTTTTTGAATGTATGAATGAACAGTACATATTTGAAGTTGGAAGTTTAGAATGTTGGCTCTTGAAAGAATAAGGAAAAAGGAAAAGTATTATTGGTAATCTGAAAAATCTAAATAAATTGATTCTTGAAGCAAGAAAAAGCAGCAAAAAAAAAAAGAAAAAAGCTTGCATGCGAAAAAAAAAAGTGGCGAAAAAAATGAGAAAAGAAAAAAAGAAAAAACAAGCAAAAAAAGCCAGTAGCTTGGTGCACGAATCCCCACAGTTTCGTACAACTATACTAGCAAGTGCACTAGGTCGTCCAAGTAATACCTGAGTGAGTCAAGGTCGATCCCACGAGAATTGTGGTTTAAAGCAAGCTATGGTTATCTTGCAGGTCTTAGTCAGACAGATCAGAAGGTTTTTGGATCAAGTATATGGAGTTGGATGAAGTATCATGAAACTGTGAAAGGAATAAATGATAGGATTAGAGTTGAGAGTCGGAGTTGCTTTGTCTTTCTGAAGTAACTCTGGTACTACAGTCTTCTTTGCTTGTGAATGATTTTCTTCAATGGCAGGCTGTATGTGATTGAAACTGGTTTGAGCAGCTGTCAATACTCCTCCGGATCTGAATCCCAGGTTTAGTGTGGATCCATCTCTACTTGAGGGTGAAGTTCCTGCAGGCCATTCTCCTTAATGATCCTACTCAGAACGCCACAGACAAGGTCGGATCTTATGGATCAGAGAATGCTGCATCTTTGGGTTCTAGCCTCTACCACAGAGACCCTAATCTCCCCGAAAATCGGCTGAACTGATGTCTCGAGAAGTTCCCAACGAAGTCGTGGATTAGCCGTCTGAGAGACGGATATTCAAGCTGGTGGTTCATTATTGTCCGATGAAAGACGCACTCTGAACCCATATAGAATGTGATAACCTTATGCCAGTTCAACGCATTCATATTGATGAAGAACGAATATACATCTTTGAGATAGAGCAAACACGGATCGAAGAAGAAATAGTAATACTTTTATTAATTCATAGGACTCAGCAGGGCTCCTCCCTTCAACTTAGGAGGTTTAGAAACTCATACTAAAAGTAAAAACAATGGAAAAACAAAATATGGCAGAATGATATGTGTGATCTGTTCGAATGAGTATGTAAAATACACTTTAAATACTAAACAGATGACTAGTAAGGGTATAACAATCTATTTAGTGCTAACATCCACTTCTGAGGCCCACTTGGTGAGTGTTTGGGATAAGATTTAATGAGATCCACGTGCTATAAGGCTCCTTGGGCGTGGAATGCCAGCTAGGGACTACTCTCTGGGCCTTTGGACACTGGGCTCTGCACTTTGGGCGTTGGACTCCTGGAAGAGGGCAGGAAGCTGGCGTTGGACGCCCATTTCGGGCCTTCTAATCCGAAGCAAAGTATAAACTATTACATATTGCTGGAAAGCCCTAGAAGTCAGCTTTCCAAAGCCATTGAGAGTGCTCCATTTGGACTTTTGCAGCTCTAGAAAAGCTCTTCCGAATGCAGGCAGGTCAGATCTGGACAGCATCTCTAGTGCTTTCTCCGTCTCTGAATCAGACTTCTGCTCCAGCTCCTCAATTTCAGCCAGAAAATACCTGAAATTGTAAAAAATACAAAAACTCATAGTAGAATCCAAAAATGAGAATTTAACACTAAATCCTATAAAAACTTAATAAAAACTAAATAAAACACTCTAAAAACTATATGAAAGTGATGTCAAAAAGCATATAAAATATCCGCTCATCACAACACCAAACTTAAACTGCTGCTTGTCCCCAAGCAACTAAAAACATATTAGGATAAAAAGAAAATTAAGATACAATAAATTTCGGAGTTTCAAATGAAGCTTAGTTAAAAATCAGATGAGCAGGACTTAGTAGCTTTTTGCTTCTGAATAGTTTTGGCATCTCACTATCCATTGAAACTCAGAGATGTTGGCATATTTAGGAACTTAGAGTCCAAATGATATTATTGACTTTCCTAGTTAAGATTATTTTGATTCTTGAATACAGCTTTCAGAGTTATGGCTGTGACCCTAAGCACTCTGTTTTCCAGTATTACCACCTGATACATTCATGCCACAAACACTTTACCTGGGTGAACCTTTTCAGATTATGGCTCAGCTTTGCTAGAGTCCCTAGATAGAGGTGTCCAGAGTTCTTAAGCATACTCTTTTGCTTTGGACCACGACTTTAACCGCTCAGTCTCAAGCTTTTCACTTGACACCTTCACGCCACAAGCACATGGTTAGGGACAGCTTGGTTTAGCCGCTTAGGCCAGGATTTTATTCCTTTGGGCCCTCCTATCTACTGATGCTCAAAGCCTTGGATCCTTTTACCCTTGCCTTTTGGTTTAAAGGGTTACTGGCTTTTTCTGCTTTATATTTTTTTCTTTTTATTTTTTGCCATTTTCTTTTTTTTTCGCATGCATAATTTTTCTTCTTTTGCAATATGCTTTTTCTTTTGCTTTTTGCTACTTTTTCTTGCTTCAAGAATCAATTTTTAGATTTTTCAGATTATTAATAATATTTTTCCTTTTTCCTTATTCTTTCAAGAGCCAACATTCATAAATTTCAACTTCAAATATACATTGTTTATTTCATACATTCAGAAAACAAAAGCAAATGACACCACATCAAACTAATTAAACTAATCTTATTTTAAACTTGAAATTTATGCATCTTTCAGTTCTTTTCAAAAAAATTCATTTAAGCAAGGTGAGAGATATATGGAACATTTTACAACTTAAAGACATCAAATGCAAATGATCATGCAACTAGAACAAGAGAACAAATAAACAAACAGACAAAAAATAGAAAAGTAACTTAAAAGGAGTAAAAGAGAACGAATCCACCTAAATGATGGTGGCTAGTGCTCCTCCTTGAGGATCCCATGTAGTGCTTGATCTCTTCAATGTCACTCATTTATCTTTTTTGAGGTAGCTACACAGGTTCATGTGCATGCTTTCTGGTTTGCTCCATCCTCTTCTTCTATACTTAAGAGTGGTAGAAGTTACAAAGCAAAGCTTTTGCAACACCAAACTTAAGAGTTTTGCTCGTCCTCGAGCAAATATGATCAATAGGGAAGAAGAAGGTGGGGTAGGTGGAGCTTTTTTGGGACCTCTTGGTCCTGAGAGGCTAGGGAATCCAGATTTTTTGTTTCTCTGCACTGGCATTTGAGTGCCCAGGGGCTGCTCCCTGACTGGCGTTCAACGCTAGCAATGCTCCCCTCTTGGGGTGTTGAACACCCAGCAGGGATACCCTGGCTGGCGTTCAACTTTAACACTCTTTCTGGAGTGTTCTTTTTTCACTACTATGAATTCCGTCTCTTGACTGGTTCATATGATCATGACTCTAACAACTGAAAGAAAAAACAAAATGAAAGAAAATAAACATGGTTGAGTAAGGTTCGGTTGCCTCCCAACAAGCGCTTCTTTAATGTCATTAGCTTGACAGACAACTCCTTTCAAGGAGGAAGATAGTCATAGAGGAATAAATCCTCACTCTTTAATGGGAGCTTCCTTCCTGTGCTCTCATGGAATAGCGTAATATGCTCAAGAGATAGGATTTTGTTCACTGTCTAAGGCAGGGTTGGGCTTACAGCAGTATGCTGGTGTCCCTTTTTGTCACTTTCCTCTTCCATGGTGAATACCATGATAGGATAAGTGAATACCATCATCTTCCATGGTGAAAAGCCCTCAGTAGGGATATTCTTGTTTTTCCAGCCCCTAGGTATCTTCCTTTTGGGGCATTCCTCCTTTGTGGATAGTGTACATCCAACATCAAACTTACGCTTGGTCTTAGGAGGGATTGAGTTAGTTCCATCCAAGGGAGGAGGCTTGGATGTTGAATCCTTTATGCAAGTGCCTCCCTTGTCAAGGAGTAATGGAGGGTCAAGGACCTTGAATACCATCCAGTCTTTATGCAAGGTAATCCTTGTTCCCTTTTGGATTCCCAGCTTCTCCATTACTATACTTGACCCTAGGTCACACAGAGCCTTCTCAAAGGTCATGGTGCCTATGGTGCAAGGAATCAAAAAATGTCTAGGGTCTGGAAGCTTCTGAGGTAGCTCTTGCTGAACCAAAGCATTGAGGTCTTTGGAAAGTAATGGAAGTTCTTCCTCCAAAGGCTTTGTACCAAACAGTTTGGCATTCAGTTTCATGAGTGCTCCTAGGTGTCGAGCAACTTGCTCTTTCCTAGTGTCTTCATCCTCACTTGAGGATGAGTAGTCATCAGTACTCATACACTACAGAAGTACATTCAAAGGAATCTCAATGGTCTTTATGGTTTCCTTTGGTTCTGAGATAGAGGGTTCTTGAGTGGGATTTAAGCTCTCAATGGGTGTGCTCTCACTGGCATTCAACTCTAGTTCTGTCAGCTTATTGGGCATTGAACACCCTTGTTGTCTACCTTGACTGGCATTCAATGCCAGTCCCTCTAGCATTCTGGGCGTTGGACGCCTAGCAGGGGTGTCCTTGCTGGCGTTAAACGCCAGCTTCCCTGGGTGTATGGGCCGTGAATGCCCAGTGAGAGCTTCCTCACTGGTGTCCAGCGCCAGGCTTGCTGCCATCATGGGCATTAAACGCCCAGTGAGGGCTTCCTCACTGGCATTCAATGCCTTTCCAGTCTCTCCAGACTCGGCCTCTGCCTCAGTGGAAGGTATCAGATTTAAACTTAATCCAAGATCATACAGGGCTTTGTCAAAAATGATCTTTCCAGTAATCCATAGGATCTGGAAGCTCAGGCTGAATTAGGATACAGGGCTTTGTCAAAAATGATTTGGCATCTTCCTAATCTCCCCGAAAATTGGCTGAACTGATGTCTCTAGAAGTCCCCAACGAAGTCGTGGATTAGCCGTCTGAGAGACGTATATTCAAGCTGGTGGTTCATCATTGTCCGATAAAAGACGCACTCTGAACCCATGTAGAGTGTGATAACTGTATGCCAGTTCAATGCATTCATATTGATGAAGAATGAATATACATCTTTGAGATGGAGCAAACACGAATCAAAGAAGAAATAGTAATACTTTTATTAATTCATAGGACTTAGCAGGGCTCCTCCCCTCAACTTAGGAGGTTTAGAAACTCATACTGAAAGTAAAAACAATGGAAAAACGAAAATATGGCAGAATGGTGTGTGTGATGTATGATGTGTGGAAAACGATCCAACACAAAACTCACCGGCAAGTGTACCGGGTCGCATCAAGTAATAATAACTCACGTGAGTGAGGTCGATCCCACAGGGATTGAAGGATTGAGCAATTTTAGTTAGGTGGTTGATTTAGTCAAGCAAATAAGTGTTGATTTGAGTGATTTGTATCCAACAGAAGCTAAATTGCATGAAATTTAAAGGGAAAGTGGTAATTGACAAGAATTTAAAGTGCATAAGAATTAAAAGAGCTGATTCTTAAGGTGCAAGTAATGTAAATTGTAGAAACTTAGATTGCAAGAAGCGTAAATAACTGAAACTTAAAATGCAAGAAATGTAAATGGCTTGAATCATAAAAGGATCCGGGAGTTGGGAATGCAGAATTTAAACAAAAGGCAGTAAACATCAATCAACAGAGGAATAAAAGATGACTTGAATTGAAACAGATCTCAAACAGAAGAGTAAAATTGCTTGAAAAATCAAACAGCAAATGAATCAAACTTAAATTTGCAGATTCTCACTAAGAGAATAAAGATCTCAGGGGTCAAGAGACTAAAAAACAAGTCTAGATCTCAATTCCTTCCTTGATCCAACTAAGAATAATTATAGAAGAAGTAAAGATGGTAGAAGAAGTAGAGATGAAAACAGTAGAGAAAATTAGATCCAAATCACAATGCCTTCAATTATGCAGAAAAATAAACAGAAAGAGATCTCAAGGTGAGATTGAAATAGAATTTCTTCAATTCTCCACCCAAGATCCAGAACAAAGAATAGAAAGTGCAGAAGCCAGAAAAAAGAAGAAGAGAGATCAATTCTCCTTCCCAATTCCAAAACTCCCAAAGCTAGAAAATAAAATTAAAAATTTAAAAGTAAGTAAAAAGGTCCTCTCTAACTCAAACTAGCTTTTATTTATACACTTACTATTTTTAGATTTTAGAAGTTGGAGTGGGCTTTTTAATTTTGTGAAGAATTGGATTTTATTTTATTTTTGGACTCAAAATTGAGTCATGGTGCCCTCCCAGGGCACGGCTCAGTTGAAATACCAAACTGAGCGCCCAAACTTGTCTTTGGCTTGCCCAATTTGTGCACGTCCTAGCCTTGTTCATGTTGCACTTCAATAGAGCTTAGTTAGAAAATTGAACTGAGCTTTCTATTTTGTCCTTGGTGTGCCTAATTGTGCGTATCCCAGCACCCTTGGCTGTGTCGCTTGTGCGCATGGTTTCCTCCTTGATGTGCTTCCTAGCGTGCCAATGTGTGGGGAGTTGGGGGAGAGTAGCGCTCAGTTTGGAAAGCAAACTGAGCTCCCCATTGTAGTGCCTGGTTGTAGGCTTCATGCTTCCAAGTTCGATCCTTGGTGGAAGCAATTTGGTGCTGATTTTCTTGGAAGAGTGGAGCGCTCCTTCCTTGCCTTTCATGAGGCTCCCTAGTTCGAACCCCCTTGAATGCATTTTAGCCAATTTTGGCTTATTTCCATTGCAAGGAGCGTTCCTTGCTTCCCTTGGGTCATATTCAAAACTTGGTGGCTTCATTCCTTGGAATTTTGCTTTGAATTTATTTTTGAAGAAGCCCGATAAAGCTCACTTAGTGAACTGAGCTTTATGCTCTTGCCTTGCTTTCTTTGATGCTCAGTTAACTAAGTTAACTTAGCTTTAAGCCTTGCTCCCCTTTTTTGTTCTTTGTGAAGCTCGGTTCACTCACCCAACCTAGCTTCCCTCCTTTCTCAATGATGCCACGCTTTTTCTTCTCCTTTGGCTACGCTTTTTGTTTCCTTTGGGCATGCTCCTTAGGCCACGCTTTTCTTATTTTTTTTCTTTTCTTCACCTACAAGTAATCAAAATAACCAATCAAAGTATCACCAAATTCACAAGGTTTAAAATTCATTCACAATTCAATTAATTCTAGCTTAAACTTCATGATTTTGTGTCAATTAAAGGGTGGTTGATTGATTTCACCAATTCATGCAAATCCACTCCAAATTACTTTCTTACAATGCAAGAAAGTGCATAAAACCTAATGAAACAAGTGAAAATTGCTTGAAAAGCTAGCATAAGATGACTTGTCATCACAACACCAAACTTAAAACTTGCTTGTACCCAAGCAAGCACTGATCATAAGAGAAAATGAAATGAAACAGAGAAGTATGCATGTTCTTATTTAGCAGATAGTTGAACTTGGTTCATGGGGTTTTATGCAGACAATGGTAGCTCATTTATTATTTGCCGTTACATAAGATATGTTTCCTCAAAGATTCACTAAGGTTGCTGCTATAATGCTTTACTTTTTGCTTAATCCCTTGCTAGCTTTTCCTTCTTTATTTTTGCTTAGAGCTTATTGTTCATTGAAGGCATGGTGGCAAGTGTTGCAGCAGCCTTTGGCTTAGTTTTGCTCAACATTTCTTCACCACAGACACATGGCTCATATTTTCTTCCTAGGATCATTGATGCCCAGCATCTCTTTGGATTACTAAATGTTTTGTAGCTAGGTTGCTCTCTTTATTGTGGACTTTCAGTTGGCAATCCCAAATCAGTTGATCTAAGTGGCCAAGTTTTGAAACACTCCTCAGAACCTACTTGTCCAAGCATATCCTAGTACAAAAACACCACAGGTATGTGTCCTAGGATCCAAGCTATTGGTGTCTAGCCTTATTATTTGTTTCTTTTCCAATTCTTGGCTTTTCTTTTTCTTTTTCTTTCTGTTTTGATTCATTGTTCAAGGGACTTTCATTAATTGACAGATTATAGCAACAAACTAGCTTAGGCTTCAAGGAACATGTCATGATGTAGCATTTATTTTGTGAGCTAACAATTTAATCAAACACATACCACCACTAACTTTCATTCTAACTTTTGCAACATTGAACAATTACTTTTCTAAATCAACCATTTTTTCTTTTATTCAAGCAGAAGGGAAACAAAACAAAATTCAAGCAAATGAAGGATAACAAGATTATGCAATTAGCTTTCTTTAGCAAATACTTCCACTTGCAACTAAATGAACATTCTAGCCAGACATAAAGGAATCCCTAAATTAAAACATTTCACAACAACAAGGATCAAGTGTAAATACAACCTGTTGGGTTGCAGCTTTTCATTCTTCCTTCTGTTGTGCCCCTTCTGAGTCAGAATGCAGACGTTCTTTAATTTGTTGGCTGTTTTCCTGCATACTCCTCAAAAGTTGCTTGCTTTTCAAGCCCTTTAGGTATCCGGTTAGTATTCAAAGCTTATTTGTGGGCTTTTGAACTTACTTTAGTGTGTGAATACCAAACTTAGTTCCTTGCCAATGTTTCTCATGCAGCAAATTAATCATATGTGAAATCTTTTTTTTTCTTGCTAAAGGTAATAAAACTAAAAACTATGAAACAGCAGATTGGTTAACTAGTTTATCTGATTGCTTGAAGCTAGCATTATACAGAGGGTGAGAATGCATTTTATGATGAGGTTTTTGGTGGAACACCAAACTTAGAATCCTTCAATCTCCCTTAAATTGTTTTGGTGTGCAACACCAAACTTAGCTCCTTGCAATATAGATAAAGCTACTTAGCCTTTTTATTAAAAAAGCTATGAAAAAAAAACTACCTCAGGTTGGGTTGCCTCCTAACAAGCTCTCTTTTATTGTCACTAGCTTGACATCTTCCATTCTTTAATCAATTCAGGTTCTGAACCTCTTTTTTTTTGTCCCATTGGCCTCCCAAATAGTGCTTTGTCCTGTGACCATTAGCTGTGAAATGACTCTTTGTTACTTCATCTAATAATTCCAGGCTTTCATAAGGAAAAACCTTTGTCACCAAATATGGACCAGTCCACTTTGATTTGAGCTTGCCAGGGAAGATCTTGAGTCTTGAATTATATAGCAGTACTTCCTGTCCTGGTTTGAACTCCTTCTTTGAGATCTTCTTGTCGTGCCACCTCTTAGCTCTTTCCTTGTATATCTTAGCACTCTCATAAGCTTCTAGCCTAAACTCATCCAACTCATTTAGTTGTAGCAGCCTCTTCTCCCCTGCTACTTGAGAATCAAGGTTGAGGAGCTTAGTTGCCCAAAAAATTTTATGTTCAAGCTCCACAGGGAGGTGACAAGATTTTCCATATAACAGCTAAAATGGGGACTTCTCAATAGGAGTTTTGAATGCTGTCCTGTATGCCCAGAGTGCATCCTCAAGCTTCCTGGCCCAATCTTTTCTAGTTGCTCCCATAGTCTTCTCCAAAATCCTCTTCAATTCCCTATTTGCAAGCTCTACTTGGCCATTGGTTTGTGGGTGATATGGTGTGGCTACTTTATGCATTACCCCATATTTATGAAGGAGTTTCTCCATCTGCTTGTTACAAAAATGACCACCACCATCACTTATAAGTCCCTTAGGTACTCCATATCTGGTGAAAATGTTCTTCTTTAGGAATTGAAGAACAATTTGCGTATCACATGTGGTTGTGGCTATTGCTTCCACCCACTTTAAGATATAATCCACTGCTACCAAAATGTATTTGAAGGAGTAAGAAGGAGAGAAGGGCCCCATGAAATCTATGCCCCAAAGATCGAATAGCTCTACTTCGAGAATGAAATTTTGAGGCATTTCATTCCTTCTTGTCAATCCTCCAGCCCTTTGGCATTCATTACACTGGTGAATAAACTCCCTGGCATCTTTGAAGATGGTTGGCCAGTAAAATCCACTCTGCAGTATTTTAGCAGCTGTTCTCTCTAGTCCAAAGTGTCCACCATATGCTGAACCATGGCAATGCCACAATATATCTTTCATTTCGTTTTTAGGGACACACCTCCTAATCATTCCATCAGAGCATCTCTTGAATAAAAAAGGTTCGTCCCACAAGAACTTCCTTGCTTCATTGAGTAGCTTCTTCACTTGTTGCTTGGAGAATTCTTGAGGTATCTTCCTTCCCACTTTATAATTTGCTATGTCAGCAAACCAAGGTGCTTGTTGAACTTGGAAAAGGTGCTCATCAGGGAAATTCTCATTTACTTGCTGTGGTCTATCTTGATTGGCTTCTTGTGGCACTCTTGATAGATGATCTGCTACTTGATTTTCACTCCCTTTTCTATCTCTCACCTCAATATCAAATTCTTGTAGCAGCAGCACCCACCTAATAAGCCTTGGTTTTGAATCCTGTTTAGACATTAAATACTTGAGAGCAGCATGGTCAGTGTATACTATAACCTTTGAACCAATCAAGTATTGCCTAAACTTATCAAATGAATATACAATTGCCAAAAGCTCTTTTTCAGTGGTGGTATCATTTTTCTGTGTTTCATTTAACACTTTGCTGGCATAATATATGACATGGTGCAACTTGTCTTTCTTTTGTCCCAGCACAGCACCAATAGCAAGGTCACTTGCATCACACATAAGTTCAAAAGGTAAGTTCCAATCAGGGGGTGTGATGATTGGTGCTGTGATGAGTTTTCTCTTTAAGGTTTCAAAGGCATGCTTGTAGTTGTCATCAAAGATGAAAGGGTTATCAATCACTAACAAATTGCTCAATGGCTTTGCTATTTTTGAAAAATCTTTGATGAACCTTCTGTAAAAGCTAGCATGCCCAAGAAAACTCCTTACTGCTTTCACATTAACAGGTATAGGAAGTTTTTCAATAATTTCTACTTTAGCTTTATCAACTTCTATACCTTTGCATGACACTTTATGCCCAAGAACTATCCCTTCAGGAACCATGAAATGGAATTTCTCCTAATTCAATACCAGGTCAGTTTCTTGGCATCTTTTCAAAACAAGAGTTAAATGGTGCAAGCAAGTGTTAAATGAATTGCCAAAGACAGAAAAATCATCCATGAAGACTTCTAGAAATATTTCCACCATATCAGAAAAAATAGAAAGCATATACCTTTGAAAAGTGGCTGGGGCGTTGCATAGCCCAAAGGGCATCCTCCTGTATGCGAAAACTCCAAATGGACATGTGAAGGCAGTCTTTTCTTGGTCCTTGGGGTCTACCATGATTTGATTGTACCCAGAATACCCATCCAAGAAGCAATAATAGGCATGGCCGGCCAATCTTTCCAGCATCTGATCAATGACTGGGAGGGGAAAGTGATCCTTCCTTGTAGCATCATTCAATCTTCTATAATCTATGCACATCCTCCACCCAGTCACTGTTCTGGTGGGGATCAACTCATTCTTCTCATTGGTGATGACTGTCATTCCTCCCTTTTTTGGTACAACTTAAACCGGGCTCACCCATGAGCTGTCAGAGATTGGAAAAATTATTCCAGCATTCCATAGCTTCATTACTTCTTTTTGAACTACCTCCTTCATGGCTGGGTTGAGCCTTCTTTGGGGTTGAACCACAGGCTTTGATTCTTTTTCCAGCAAAATTTTATGCATACAGATGGCTGGGCTAATGCCTTTGATATCCTCAATTGTCCAACCCAAGGCTGCTTTGTGAGCTTTCAATACTTCAATTAACCTTGTTTCTTCTTCCATATTCAAGGAGGAGTTAATGATCACTGGCAGGGTCTCTTCTTCTCCCAGGAACACGTATTTGAGGTGAGGGGGAAGAGGCTTCAACTCCTATTTTGGCTTCTCCTTCTCCTTATCTTCACTGGAGATTTCCACCACTTCCTCTTCTTGTTCCTCCTCCACTTCTTCGTCCTATTGCTCCTGACAAGTAGCTTCTAACATTTCCTCTACCAGACTTTCTATCATATCCACCTTCATGTAGTTCTCTTGTTCATGGGGATGTTGCATTGATTTGAAGACATTGATGACCATTTGCTCATTGTGCACCCTGAAGATCATCTCTCCCTTATCTACATCAATAATGGCTCTGGCTGTGGCCAAAAATGGCCTTCCCAAGATGATTGAATTGTTTCCTTCTTCTTCTGTATCCAGAATTACAAAGTCTGCAGGGAAGATAAACTCCCTAACCTTCACTAATAGGTTTTCCACAATGCCATTGGGTGTCTTGATTGATCTGTCAGCCATCACCAAGAACAACCTGGTAGGTTTGAGTTCTTCTATGGCAAGCTTTCTCATCATTGATAACGGCATCAGATTAATACTAGCACCAAGGTCACAGAGAGCTTTGTCTAAGGTTATATTGCCTATGGTACATGAAACTACAAAACTCCCTAGATCTTTGAGCTTTGGTGGGATACCCCTTGAATCACAGCACTACATTCTTCAGTGAGAAGCATTGTTTCCTTCTCTTGCCAACTCCTCTTTTTGTTGATAAGCTCTTTCAAGAACTTTGCATATAGAGGCATCTGCTCTAATGCTTCAGCCAGGGGGATGTTAATCTCCAATTTCTTGAAAACTTCAAGAAATTTAGGGAAGTGTTGGTCCTTAGTCTCCTTGTTGAACCTTTGGGGATATGGCAACGGAGGTGTGAAGTTCACTCCCTATCTGTGATCCTTGGTTGGTTCTTTCATTGCTTCCTTTGAATTGTGTGGCTATTCTTCCTTTCCTTGAGCCTGCTTTGAAGTTTGGTTCCTTGCTGTTACATCCTTGTCATTGGCTTCCTCTTTTTCATCTTGTTTCTTGTCATTTTCCTTTGGCTTCTTGGTTGCTCCTTCATTTTTCACCAAGATTTTTCTACTCCTTAGCTGTATAGCTTTGCACTCTTCCTTCGGATTTGGAATTGTATCACTTGGGAGTGAGCTTGATGGTCTCTCAATAGTAATTTTCTTGAAAAGTTGTCCAATCTGTCTTTCCATATTTTTCATGGAAGCTTCTTGATTTTTAGTTGTAAGTTCTTGGTTCTTCATCATTTTTTCCATCAAGAATTATAAATTGGTGATCCTATGAGAATCTTGTGGGATTGGTTGGTTGTGAGATGTTGAGGATTGATGGTAAGTGTTTTGATTGGTGGCTTGGTTATTGGATGGATAATGGTTAGAGTTGGGGTAAGTGTTTTAGGTTTTTTTGTATGTATTTTGATTATTATTCTGCTGGTTGTTGTGGTTTGTGTTTTTCCAACTGTTTTGGTTTGAATTCCTTTGCCATGGCTGTTGAGTCTGAGTGTGATTGTCTCCCCATTTGAGGTTGGGGTGGTTCTTCCAGGAGGGGTTGTAAGTGTCACCATAAACCTCATTGTGTCCAGAGCCTTGATTGTGCATGTAATTCACTTGTTCTTGCTGTTGATCTTCACAAGCTTCTTCACCTTGCCCCCATGTGGTTGATGGCTGGCTTGTATTTACTGTTGTAACTTGGAGGTTATCAATTCTTTTGGCCATTTGCTCAAATTATTGTTGAATTTGCTGCTGCATCATTTTGTTTTGAGCTAGGATTGAGTCCACTCCTTCCAACTCCATCACTCCTTTCCTTTGTGATGGTTGGCGTTGTCTTTGGTGAGCAAAGAAATATTGGTTGTTAGCCACCATATCAATGAGATTTTGGGCCTCCTCTGCAGTTTTCATCAATTGTAAAGAGCCCCCGACTGAGTGATCTAGAGCCTCCTGAGCTTTCAATGTCAAGCCTTCATAAAAATTCTGCAATATGTCCTATTCATTGAACATTTCAGGAGGACACTTTCTGATTAGAGCCTTGTATCGTTCCCATGCCTCATAGAGAGGTTTAGCATCCATCTGTGTGAATGTTTGTACTTTAGTTTTCAATCTAATAATCCTCTGAGGTGGGTAAAATTTGGCAAGGAACTTGCTCACTAGATCTTCCCAATTATTGATGCTATCTCTTGGAAATGACTCCAACCATTGAGTGGCTTTGTCTCTGAGGGAGAAAGGGAATAACAGTAGCTTATAGATGTCAGGATGCACACCATTGGTTTTGACAGTATCACAAATCCTCATAAAAGTGGATAAGTGTTGGTTTGGATCTTCAAGTGGTCCTCCTCCATAGGAGCAGTTGTTTTGAACCAAGGTGATGAGTTGTGGCTTCAGTTCAAAATTATTTGCATTAACATTTGGGGTAAGGATGCTACTCCCACAATGTCTAGGATTTGCAAATGTATATGAAGGTGATGAGTATTTTTGTGGAAAAACGAATTTCTCCAAAACACCCAAAACTAACCGGCAAGTGCACCGGGTCGCATCAAGTAATAAAACTCACGGGAGTGAGGTCGATCCCACAGGGATTGATGGATCAAGCAACTTTAGTGGGTGATTAGTTTAGTCAAGCTAACATTGATGTGAATTGTGTGAAATTGTAGCCAACAGAAAGTAAATGACAATGAATTTAAAGTTGCAGAATGTAAATTGGCAAGTAACTTAAAGAACAAGAAATGTAAATTGCAAGAATCTTAAATGACAAGAAATATAAATTGCATTAAATGCAAAGGGAATTGGAAATTGGATTTGCAGAAATTAAACAAGGAAAAGTTAAATTTCAACAAGCAGAGAAGTAAAAGATGGATTTGATTGATTCGGAACCAAAACAGAAATGTAAATAAACATGAAAAGCAATAAACAGAGAATGTAAAATTGGAATTAAGATCTCAGGACCCAAGAGACTAGATAACTAAGTCTAGATCTCAATGCCTTCCTAGATCCAACAAGAACAATTGCAAAGGAAATGTAAATTTGCAGAGAAAGTAGATGAAGAGTAATTAACAGAAAATTCGATTCAATTAAGCAGTAAAGAAAGCAGAGAGAACTCTCAGAGGGAGAATGAAATAGAACACCTTCAATTCTCCACCCAAGACTCAAAAACAAAGAAAAGAAAATTAAAGAGAGCTCTCAAATCCTCGTGCTCCCTCGTGGAGCCAGCCTCCTCACAAATATGAAAATGATGCCTTATATAGGCTTTATAAAATGGAAATGAAAATGAAATTAAAAATAAATTACAATTAAATGAAATTCCTATTGTATCTATTTCTTGTGCCTTTGAGTAATGATCATGGGCCCTTGCTCTTGATGGAATTGGGTTGATAGAGGCCTTGGTTGATTGCTCTTGGAGTTTGAGGAGGAACCGAAGTGAACCAAATGAACCGGGTTGGAGTTTTGCAAAAGTTGGAGTAAAAGTTGGAGCAAAAGTTAGGGTCTAACTTTTGGTCCAACTTTTCATATCAGCCCCCATATTTTGCTGCTATCCACGTTGGGGCAAAAGTTAGGGGTCTAACTTTTGCTCCAACGTTGGCCTCCCTTATGCACATTTATGGCGCCAACTTTGTCCTCTTGTCATGTTGCCAATTTTATGCCCAATATAGACTATCATATATGGTTGGAAAGCTCTGAATGTCAGCTTTCTAACCCACTTGGAATCACTTCAATTGGACATCTACAACTCACGTTATGATCATTTTAAGAGGGCATGGTCGCTGGCTTTGGTGTGCAGCGTTTGAGGTAACGTTTGCCTCAAACGTTGGCGAAAACGCCAGTTCTGGAGGCTCAAACGTATTGTCCACCCCAAACTATTATACATTGTTGGAAATCCCTGAATGTCTACTTTCCATTGCCATTGGAAGCGCATCAATTGGAGCTCTACTGCTCGAGTTATACTCCGTTGAAGGTGCAGAGGTCAGTTGGCCTCACTGCAGGTTGCCACCATGTTCGTTTATGCACATTGCGGGGCAGTTTTCTCCTTTAATTTTAGTGTCCACCATGCAGTGCCATATATGCTTGGAAAGCTCTTGATTCCTACTTTCCATTGCTTTTTGAATCACCTCATTTGGAGCTCTGTAGCTCAAGTTATTCTTGTTGGAAGTATACCCCTTCAAGCTGTTGTGGTGTGTGGCGCCAACGTTAGCCCAAAAGTTAGAGGCTAACGTTGGCACAAACTTTTGCTCCTCCCCTTGTATTTTTCATGTGCCAACGTTAGCCCAAAAGTTAGGGGCTAACGT
The DNA here is from genome assembly GCF_059453495.1 of Arachis ipaensis. Taxonomy (NCBI): domain Eukaryota; kingdom Viridiplantae; phylum Streptophyta; class Magnoliopsida; order Fabales; family Fabaceae; genus Arachis; species Arachis ipaensis. The sequence goes on along the minus strand of NC_142441.1, from coordinate 42,039,866 downwards.
TGGCGCAAACTTTTGGTGGCCAGGGAGGTTTTTCTCATGCCAACGTTAGCCACCAAGTTAGGGGCTAACGTTGGCGCAAACTTTTGGTGCCCAGGGGTGATTTTCATGTGCCAACGTTAGCCCAAAAGTTAGGGGCTAACGTTGGCGCAAACTTTTGGTGCCCAGGGAGTGATTTTCAAGCTCCAACGTTAGCCCAAAAGTTAGGGGCTAACGTTGGGGCTAACTTTTCACCCAAAAGTTTGTGCAAAAGTTTGAGGCTAACTTTAGGTCCAGCTTTTTGCTTCCTGGTTCAATTTCACTTATTCCATTGTCCTCTCTTTACTCCTAGCTATTCCTTCTTGCTTCAACCTTTCTCCAAGCTTTCTTCACCTATCATTAATCAACCAAACACATCAACGCTATGCTTAAAATCATGAGATATTCATTCTTTCATAATATGTGATAATTATAGCATAAAACCTCATGAAATAGCATGAATTCACACATGGTTGATTAAATCAAAGGAAACATGAAAATCTACCCAATTGGCTTGCTTATGGCTCAAGAAAGTGCATAATTCAATTGAAACAAAAGAAAAAGGCTAGTGAAACTAGGCTAAGATGACTTGTCATCACAACACCAAACTTAAACCTTGCTTGTCCCCAAGCAAGAAAAGAATCATGCAGTAAAGATTGACAATCCAAGGCAAGAAGAATAGCAACTCAATGTTCATGGTAAGCTAGTTTTCTAAGCATACTACAATCACAAAAGAAATGTAAATGATTGATGCTTCCATCTAGCTCAATTTATGAAATCTTTTTCTTATATTTCTTCCTTGAAACAAGCTTTTGATTTTCTTATTAGCTTCTCCTTTTGGGTGCTTTGCCCCATGAGTTGATAACAAAGCTACGACTTCTAAATGCTTTGTTTTCAAGTATTACCACTTGATACATAAGCACCACAAGCATTTGATTAGAGGACTTCATTAAGCTCATTTTCCTTTTCTTTTCTTGACTCTCTAATCATTGATGCTCAGAGCCTTGAGCTTTGAGGGAGTGCTTTTGCACTTTGAGCCTAACCTTGACTTCTAATTGTTTTGTTTTCAAGCATTTGGCTTGATACATAAACACCACAAGTACTTAACAAATAAATTGCCATTGGTACTTAGAGCCTTCAGCTTTCTCATTCTTTCCCTTTTACTTTTCTTGCTTTAATTGTATTTGCTTCTTCAAGGTTTTCATGATTTTCAAAAGATTTCACAAACTGTACTAGATGAAAACTTCAATTAAATAAAATCCAATGCAATTGAGCAACAATTAATCATACTAGCTTTCCAATACTTGTATGCACATGCTAAACTCTTCTTTAGTTCCTTGTTTGTTTATGATCATGATGCTTTACTGCTTTTGAATTCACAAAACTCAAGTTGGTAATCACAATGGCACAGCACCATGTTGCAATTTAGAAATCAAACTAGGCCTTTTCATACACACATGCATACAGAGAAGGTAAAGACAATCATGCAGTTTATAGTGCTTGAAACAAATGAGAGGAAAAGGAACTTTACAACCTTGTAGTTCATCTTCTCTATTGTTGTCATTTTCCTCTCATTCTCCTCCTTCCCATACCAAACTCAGAATGCTTGCTCATCCTCAAGCAACTATTAGAACCGTGGCTATGGGGCTAAGATGGATCATGAATGTCTTACACAAGAAATGTTAGTAGTACATGTGTTTCAAGCAAGCAAAATTAAAGATAATAATCAAGTCACAAGAGACAGAGACATTGTGATTGCAAGCTTAAGAAGGTGAGCATAATACTTTGCATAAAGAATAAGTGGCACACCAAACTTAGTGTGACACTTTCACTTGGAATCAATGCAAGTATCCAGTAAAGATTTGAAGCAAATTATGTTGCATAGCAACACCAAACTTAGAATGCAATCCTATGTCAATTTATTTGAACTAAAACTAAACAAAAGAAACTGTTATATGTTAAATACAATCACCAAATGAAGAATCTGTTATGAATAAGGATGTCTTGGTGATGTATGAACAAAAACAGTTAATGAAGAAAAGCATTAAAAACAAGTAAATAAATGAAACAAAGAGAAAACAAAAATTATCCAACTAAGAAGAAAAATAACACTGTAAAAGGCAATATGATTATGCAGACAAGTGATGTTGCTGGATTCATTGCATAGAAAATTAAGTGGCACACCAAACTTAGAATCTTAGCGTGACACTTCATGTAGAATTGATGCAATCATCCAAACGGGATTGAAAACAATTTGTTGCAAGGCAACACCAAACTTAGAATGTGATCATATGCCAATTTATTGAAATTTAAACAAAGCAAGGAGAAGAAATGTACCTACTGTCTACCTGTTCTTTACTTTCTTCCTTTTCTTCCAATTTGTTAAGAGAAATGACTTCAAAGGAGGAGAAGTTTCAGCTACTGTCCCTTGCCTTGGCCTTTCCTCAGCAAGCTTCCTTTTGCAAATGGCTTGATTGATCTTGCTTGCTGGATCAGGGACAGGATTGGTGCTCTTGTTAGTTGCCTTCACTTCTTTGAATCCAAGTCTTGGTTGCTGTGTGATTATTGGAGTTTTGTATTCATCCAGAGCCTTTTGAACTGATGGTTCCATGAACTCCTCCTTCATGTACTTCTCTGCCTCACTTGAGTTTGGAATGACTTCCTCACTTTTTTGCTCCTCCACTTCCTCTTTTACACTCAACATTTGTTTTAATAGCTTTTTCATTGAGGAGGTTTGTTGATCTTCCCAACATTTCTTTATCTCCTCTTCATATTTTTCGATCACAGATTCAAGGGAAGTTTGTGAGGGTTGTGAATGTTCATGTTCCTTTATCACCTCAAGAGCAGTTTCAGGTTCCACTACTTTCACCACCTCTTCTTTTTTTGTAATTTCACTTGACACAGAGACCTTGCATTCTTGTTTTTCCATTTTCTCCTTCCTTGCATTCAACAATTGGCCTACCATCACTTCCATGTTTTTGAGGGAGTTTTATAGTTCTTTATGGTATTTCTCTTCCTCCTCCGCAAATCTTTTGAGCATGGACTCAATCTTTGAGAGGCTTTGGTTCATGGAAGTTTGTGTGGGTGGTGAGTTTTGACAGAGGCTTTCTGTTGAAGCGTGGTCAAGTGATGATATCTTCGGATGAATATCATATGGAGCATTAGAATTCCCTTCCCAGCCACCATTAGAATCATGACTTGCATCATTTTGTGGTGGAGGGAAATATCCCATATGATTTTCTTTCTCATCTTGTGGTTCTGAAGCATAGCTCCATGAATTGGAGTGCCCAGAATTTGAAGTTTCTTGGTGATATTCCCAACCACCATTAGAGATTGGTGATGGTGGGTGATATCCCATAGAATTTGGTTGATCATAAGATGAGTTGAACTCCATTTGAGTTTTGTAAAACACACAACCAAGGAAAATTGAAATTACTCATATCAGAGATGAGAATTTCTTAGTGAGGCAAAAACTCAAACACCTTGGTTTCACTTTGAAACATAAAACAAAAATAAAGAAAATGCTTGATCTAGACTTCTCACCCACATAATCATTGTTGATCTAATCAATCCCCGGCAACGGCGCCAAAAACTTGATGAGTATTTTTGTGGAAAAACGAATTTCTCTAAAACACCCAAAACTAACCGGCAAGTGCACCGGGTCGCATCAAGTAATAAAACTCACGGGAGTGAGGTCGATCCCACAGGGATTGATGGATCAAGCAACTTTAGTGGGTGATTAGTTTAGTCAAGCTAACATTGATGTGAATTGTGTGAAATTGTAGCCAACAGAAAGTAAATGACAATGAATTTAAAGTTGCATAATGTAAATTGGCAAGTAACTTAAAGAACAAGAAATGTAAATTGCAAGAATCTTAAATGACAAGAAATATAAATTGCATTAAATGCAAAGGGAATTGGGAATTGGATTTGCAGAAATTAAACAAGGAAAAGTTAAATTTCAACAAGCAGAGAAGTAAAAGATGGATTTGATTGATTCGGAACCAAAACAGAAATGTAAATAAACATGAAAAGCAATAAACAGAGAATGTAAAATTGGAATTAAGATCTCAGGACCCAAGAGACTAGATAACCAAGTCTAGATCTCAATGCCTTCCTAGATCCAACAAGAACAATTGCAAAGGAAATGTAAATTTGCAGAGAAAGTAGATGAAGAGTAATTAACAGAAAATTCGATTCAATTAAGCAGTAAAGAAAGCAGAGAGAACTCTCAGAGGGAGAATGAAACAGAACACCTTCAATTCTCCACCCAAGACTCAAAAACAAAGAAAAGAAAATTAAAGAGAGCTCTCAAATCCTCGTGCTCCCTCGTGGAGCCAGCCTCCTCACAAATATGAAAATGATGCCTTATATAGGCTTTACAAAATGGAAATGAAAATGAAATTAAAAACAAATTACAATTAAATGAAATTCCTATTGTATCTATTTCTTGTGCCTTTGAGTAATGATCATGGGCCCTTGCTCTTGATGGAATTGGGTTGATAGAGGCCTTGGTTGATTGCTCTTGGAGTTTGAGGAGGAACCGAAGTGAACCAAATGAACCGGGTTGGAGTTTTGCAAAAGTTGGAGTAAAAGTTGGAGCAAAAGTTAGGGTCTAACTTTTGGTCCAACTTTTCATATCAGCCCCCATATTTTGCTGCTATCCACGTTGGGGCAAAAGTTAGGGGTCTAACTTTTGCTCCAACGTTGGCCTCCCTTATGCACATTTATGGCGCCAACTTTGTCCTCTTGTCATGTTGCCAATTTTATGCCCAATATAGACTATCATATATGGTTGGAAAGCTCTGAATGTCCGCTTTCTAACCCACTTGGAATCACTTCAATTGGACATCTACAACTCATGTTATGATCATTTGAAGAGGGAATGGTCGCTGGCTTTGGTGTGCAGCGTTTGAGGTAACGTTTGCCTCAAATGTTGGCGAAAACGCCAGTTTTGGAGGCCTAAACGTATTGTCCACCCCATACTATTATACATTTTTGGAAAGCCCTGAATGTCTACTTTCCATTGCCGTTGGAAGCGCATCAATTGGAGCTCTACAGCCCGAGTTATACTCCGTTGAAGGTGCAGAGGTCAGTTGGCCTCACTGCAGGTTGCCACCATGTTCGTTTATGCACATTGCGGGGCAGTTTTCTCCCTTAATTTTAGTGTCCACCATGCAGTGCCATATATGCTTGGAAAGCTCTTGATTCCTACTTTCCATTGCTTTTTGAATCACCTCATTTGGAGCTCTGTAGCTCAAGTTATTCTTGTTGGAAGTATACCCCTTCAAGCTGTTGTAGTGTGTGGCGCCAACGTTAGCCCAAAAGTTAGAGGCTAACGTTGGCGCAAACTTTTGCTCCTCCCCTTGTATTTTTCATGTGCCAACGTTAGCCCAAAAGTTAGGGGCTAACGTTGGCGCAAACTTTTGGTGGCCAGGGAGGTTTTTCTCATGCCAACGTTAGCCACCAAGTTAGGGGCTAACGTTGGCGCAAACTTTTGGTGCCCAGGGGTGATTTTCATGTGCCAACGTTAGCCCAAAAGTTAGGGGCTAACGTTGGCACAAACTTTTGGTGCCCAGGGAGTGATTTTCAAGCTCCAACATTAGCCCAAAAGTTAGGAGCTAACGTTGGGGCTAACTTTTCACCCAAAAGTTTGTGCAAAAGTTTGAGGCTAACTTTAGGTCCAGCTTTTTGCTTCCTGGTTCAATTTCACGTATTCCATTGTCCTCTCTTTACTCCTAGCTATTCCTTCTTGCTTCAACCTTTCTCCAAGCTTTCTTCACCTATCATTAATCAACCAAACACATCAACGCTATGCTTAAAATCATGAGATATTCATTCTTTCATAATATGTGATAATTATAGCATAAAACCTCATGAAATAGCATGAATTCACACATGGTTGATTAAATCAAAGGAAACATGAAAATCTACCCAATTGGATTGCTTATGGCTCAAGAAAGTGCATAATTCAATTGAAAAGAAAAGAAAAAGGCTAGTGAAACTAGGCTAAGATGACTTGTCATCAGAAGGCAAAACTCTCCTCTGTGGTGGATTGTTGTTGTTGTTGGCTACTCCTGCTAGTGGATTTGGTGGATTTGTTGAGTGTTCCTCCATTTCCTGGAACTCTTCCTCTGATTCTTCCTCTCTAATAATATTTTTCCCTCTTGCCTCTCTTCTTAATCTCCTGAGGGTTCTTTCGTCTTGTTCACAAAAGGTGGGTATAGCTCCCCTTGTCCCTGACATACAAACCTAACATAAGAATCACATAAAACCAGAAAAACCAGGAAAACTTCACTCTATTGCTAAAGTGAGGTTTTAGTTAGCTTAAGTGAAAATTCAAACAGTTAGTGTGTTAGTCAAAAAGTAAAAAAAAAAAAAAAAAGAAAAGAAAAAGTGCTTGATCTAGACATTCACTTTCCTTAATCATTGTCAATCTAATCAATCCCCGGCAACGGCACCAAAAACTTGATGTGTGAAAAATGATCCAACACAAAACTCACCGGCAAGTGTACCGGGTCGCATCAAGTAATAATAACTCACGTGAGTGAGGTCGATCCCACAGGGATTGAAGGATTGAGCAATTTTAGTTAGGTGGTTGATTTAGTCAAGCAAATAAGTGTTGATTTGAGTGATTTGTATCCAACAGAAGCTAAATTGCATGAAATTTAAAGGGAAAGGGGTAATTAACAAGAATTTAAAGTGCATAAGAATTAAAAGAGCTAATTCTTAAGGTGCAAGTAATGTAAATTGCAGAAACTTAGATTGCAAGAAACGTAAATAACTGAAACTTAAAATGCAAGAAATGTAAATGGCTTGAATCATAAAAGGATCCAGGAATTGGGAATGCAGAATTTAAATAAAAGGCAGTAAACATCAATCAACAGAGGAATAAAAGATGACTTGAATTGAAACAGATCTCAAACAGAAGAGTAAAATTGCTTGAAAAATCAAACAGCAAATGAATCAAACTTAAATTTGCAGATTCTCACTAAGAGAATAAAGATCTCAGGGGTCAAGAGACTAAAAAACAAGTCTAGATCTCAATTCCTTCCTTGATCCAACTAAGAATAATTATAGAAGAAGTAAAGATGGTAGAAGAAGTAGAGATGAAAACAGTAGAGAAAATTAGATCCAAATCACAATGCCTTCAATTATGCAGAAAAATAAACAGAAAGAGATCTCAAGGTGAGATTGAAATAGAATTTCTTCAATTCTCCACCCAAGATCCAGAACAAAGAATAGAAAGTGCAGAAGCCAGAAAAAAGAAGAAGAGAGATCAATTCTCCTTCCCAATTCCAAAACTCCCAAAGCTAGAAAATAAAATTAAAAATTTAAAAGTAAGTAAAAAGGTCCTCTCTAACTCAAACTAGCTTTTATTTATACACTTACTATTTTTAGATTTTAGAAGTTGGAGTGGGCTTTTTAATTTTGTGAAGAATTGGATTTTATTTTATTTTTGGACTCAAAATTGAGTCATGGTGCCCTCCCAGGGCACGGCTCAGTTGAAATACCAACCTGAGCGCCCAAACTTGTCTCTGGCTTGCCCAATTTGTGCGTGTCCTAGCCTTGTTCATGTTGCACATCAATAGAGCTCAGTTGGAAAATTGAACTGAGCTTTCTATTTTGTCCTTGGTGTACCTAATTGTGCGCGTCCCAGCACCCTTGGCTGTGTCGCTTGTGTGCATGGTTTCCTCCTTGGTGTGCTTCCTAGCGTGCCAATGTGTGGGGAGTGGGGGGAGAGTAGCACTCAGTTGGGAAAGCAAACTGAGCTCCCCATTGTAGCGCCTGGTTGTGGGCTTCATGCTTCCAAGTTCGATCCTTGGTGGAAGCAATTTGGTGCTGATTTCCTTGGAAGAGTGGAGCGCTCCTTCCTTGGCTTTCATGAGGCTCCCTAGTTCGAACCCCCTTGAATGCATTTTAGCCAATTTTGGCTTATTTCCATTGCAAGGAGCGTTCCTTGCTTCCCTTGGGTCATGAGTTCGAAACTTGGTGGCTTCATTCCTTGGAATTTTGCTTTGAATTTATTTTTGAAGAAGCCCGATAAAGCTCACTTAGTGAACTGAGCTTTATGCTCTTGCCTTGCTTTCTTTGATGCTCAGTTAACTAAGTTAACTTAGCTTTATGCGTTGCTCCCCTTTTTTCGTTCTTTGTGAAGCTCGGTTCACTCACCCAACCTAGCTTCCCTCCTTTCTCAATAATGCCACGCTTTTTCTTCTCCTTTGGCTACGCTTCTTGTTTCCTTTGGGCACGCTCCTTAGGCCACGCTTTTCTTATTTTTTTCTTTTCTTCACCTACAAGTAATCAAAACAACCAATCAAAGTATCACCAAATTCACAAGGTTTAAAATTTATTCACAATTCAATTAATTCTAGCTTAAACTTCATGATTTTGTGTCAATTAAAGGGTGGTTGATTGATTTCACCAATTCATGCAAATCCACTCTAAATTACTTTCTTACAATACAAGAAAGTACATAAAACCTAATGAAACAAGTGAAAATTGCTTGAAAAGATAGCATAAGATGACTTGTCATCAATGTATTCGAATGAGTATGTAAAATACACTTTAAATACTAAACAGATGACTAGTAAGTGTATAACAGTCTATTTAATGCTAAAACCCAGTTCTGAGGCCCACTTGGTGAGTGTTTGGGCTGAGCTTCAATGAGATCCACGTGCTATGAGGCTCCTTGGGCGTGGAATGCCAGCTAGGGGGTCCTCTCTAAGCCTTTGGACACTGGGCTCTGCTCTTTGGGCGCTGGACACCTGGAAGGGAGCAGGAAACTGGCGTTGAATGCCAGTTTTGGGCCTTCCAATCCGAAGCAAAGTATAAACTATTATATATTTCTGGAAAGCTCTGGAAGTCAGATTTCCATATCCTTTGAGAGCACTCCATTTGGACTTCTGTAGCTCCAGAAAAGCTCTTCCGAATGCAGGCAGGTCAGATTTGGACAGCATCTGCAATGCTTTTTTTTGTCTCTGAATCAGACTTCTACTCTAACTCCTTAATTTTAGCCAGAAAATACCTGAAATTGCCCAAAAACACAAAAACTCATAGTAGAATCCAAAAATATGAATTTAACACTAAAACCTATAAAAACTTAATAAAAAACTAAATAAAATACACTAAAAATTATATGAAAGTGATGTCAAAAAGCGTATAAAATATCCGCTCATCATAGATCTTTAAACCAAAAGGCAAGAGCAAGAAGCCAGTAACCCTTTAAACCAAAAGGCTAGGGTAAAAGGATCCAAGGCTTTGAGCATTGATGGATAGAAGGGCCTAAAGGAATAAAATCCTGGCCTAAGTGGCTCAACCAAGCTGTCCCTAACCATGTGCTTGTGGCGTGAAGGTGTCAAGTAAAAAGCTTTAGACTAAGCGGTTAAAGTCATGATCCAAAGCAAAAAGAGTGTGCTTAAGAACTCTTGACACCTCTATTTAGGGACTATAGTAAATCTTAGTCACAATTTGAAAAAGTTCACCCAGTTAAAGTGTCTGTGGCATTATTGTATTCGGTGGTAATACTGGAAAACAAGGTGCTTAGGGTCACGCCCAAGACTCGAAAAGCTGTGTCCAAGAATAAAAAAGAACTGAACTAGGAGATTCAATAATATCATCTGGATTCTAAGTTCCTAAAGATGCCAACCATTCTGAGTTTCAATGGATAGTGTGATGCCAAAACTATTCAGAAGCAAAGAGTTACTAAGTCCCGCTCATGTGATTGTAACTGAGCTTCATTGAAAACTTTGAAATTTATTATCTTAATTTTCTTTTTTATCCTACTATGTTTTTAGTTGCTTGAGGACAAGCAACAGTTTAAGTTTGGTGTTGTGATGAGCGGATATTTTATACGCTTTTTTGCATAGTGTTCATATAGTTTTTAGTATGTTTTGTTTAGTTTTTATTAAGTTTTTATAGGTTTTAGTGTTAAATTCACATTTTTGGATTCTACTATAAGTTTTTGTGTTTTTGGACAATTTTAGGTAATTTCTGGCTGAAATTGAAGAGTTGAAGTAGAAGTCTGATTTAGAGATAGAGAAAGCATTACAGATGCTGTCCGGATCTGACCTCCTTGCACTCGGGAGAGCTTTTCTGGAGCTATAGAGGTTTAAAAGGAGCTTTCTCCGATCCGTGTTTGATTTATTTCTAAGATGTATACTCGCTCTTCAAAATGGAGAATAGGATGATCAGACAATCAGCTCTGTTCGTCATACTAAGATGAACGTGCCTGACAAACACCCGTGTCTACTTGGGTTTGTGTGAATACGTGACTGGAAAGCGCAAACCAACAGTTGTGTTTATACATCTCTCAGACGGCTAATCCACGAATTCGTTGGAGACTTTTTGAGACACCAGTTCAGCCAATTTCCGGGGAGCTTAGGGTCTCTGTGGTATAGGCTAGAATCCAAAGAAGCAGCATCCTCTGATCCAGAAGATTTGACCTTGTCTGTGGCATTTTGAGTAGGATTGCCAAGAGAATGAATTGCTAGAGCTTTACCCTTCATTAGATTGCATTACCATGGCCAATGGCATTCAATCTGTAGCAGAGGAGATCAATGACCACGGCCCATGCCGTTGATCACATATTGCCTGCCATAGAAGAAATCATTCACAAGCAGAGAAGACAGTGATACCAGAGTTAATTTAGAAAGGCAAAGCAACTCCAATCCTTTACCTTATTCCTATTACTGATTTTTATCTAAATACAACTTATGAATAGTTTTCCCTTATCATAAAAACACAACCTTCTGATTTTGCCTGACTAAGACCTGCAAGATAACCATAGCTTGCTTCAAGCCAATAATCCTCGTGGGATTGACCCTGACTCGCTCAGGTATTACTTGGACGACTCAGTGCACTTGCTGGTACAGCTGTATGGAGTGTGGGGATTTGTGCACCAATCACCTTTTAAATTCAAATTATTTTCAAATCTTTTCAATTCTACAATCTTTTCAAATCTTTCTCAATTCCTTTTCAAATCTTATTCAAAATTTTAAATCTTTTTCAATTCTTTTTCAAATCTTTTGTTAAACTTTTAAATCTTTTTCATATCTTTAATGCTTTAACAATTTTAAATCGTATCTTTCTTATCTTTTTAAAAGATTTTGAATCATATCTTTACTATCTTTTATCTAATTAATTTTTGAAACCCCCACCCTCCCTATATATATAGCATTTATACCACTGACTCCCTCATCCACCTTCCATTCGAATTCTTCTCCTCTTCTTCGTCTTCCTCTCCTTTTTCTCTTTGCTCGAGGATGAAAAAAACTTTTAAGTTTGGTGTGGAAAGAACCTTGATTTCTCCTTCAGTCGAACTCCATAGCTCCAAAGAATGGAAAACCCACTTCAAGAAGCAAGAAAGAATACGACCTACCAACACCAACAATTGTCTTCAAACCTTACAGATTTTACACCAAGCAGCGTGAAGAACATTATTATAAAATAATGTGTAAGAGGACCGTGATCCCGGAAGCCATATTCGAATTAAAAGAAGATGAGTACTCGGAGATCTAAAAGCAAATCTGAATGAGAGGCTGGGAGACTCTGGCCAACCCTATAACCAACGTTGGAATAGTAATGATCCATGAATTCTATGCAAATCTGTGGATGACAGAAAAGCAAAAGAAAGATGGACAAGGATTCCATACATTTTATACCATGGTCCGAGGAAAGACTCTCTACTTTCATCTTGACAAAGTGAGGGAGATCTTTAAATTATCGCCACAAAGGGATGATCCAGAATCCTTTAATAGGAGGGAACAAGCCGATCCAAAGCTGGATCAGGTCTTAGAAAATATATGTCTTCCTGGAACTCAATGGATCAATGACACAAAAGGTAAACCAAACCAACTGAGAAGAGTGGACCTCAAACCAGTTGCTAGGGATTGGCTGGACTTCATTGGGCGTTCCATACTCCCCACTAGCAATCGGTCTGAAGTCACTACTAAAAGAGCAATGATGATTCACTGCATCATGATGGAAAATGAGGTGGAAGTTCACCAATTAATTCCCATTAAACTGTACAAATTTGCAAACAGGATGTCAACTTAAGCCAGATTGGCCTTTCCAAATCTTATCTCTTGCTTGTGTAATGAGGCTGGAGTTCTGATTAATAGAGACTTATGTATCCCAATAGACAACCCAATTACCAAGAAAGTGATGGAAAGCTCCAGAATACCAGACGATCATCCCAAGAGAAAGACACCTGAGCCTCAGCAAGAACAGAACAACCCTCCAATTGAATACTGGACTCAGTTGGCAACATCTGTTGCACAATTGCAATCCACTCTGGATCAATTGAGAGGGGAGCAAAAGGACCAATCCTGCATGCTTTGCAAACTGGTTAAGAAACAAGAGAAGCAGGGGTGTGAACTAGAAGAGCTGAAGTGTCAGAAATTATCTCCTGAAGAGAATAAGGACCACCATGACTAAGGTGGCTGAGTTTCATCCTATCTAAGTCTTACTCCAGTGTTTTAGCTTTCTATCTTTTAATTTGAGAATTGCATGATCACTATTAGGATTTTATTTTTAGTTATTTCCCTTCAATTAAATATAAAGTATTCCTCTTATCATTCCATTGAACTTGAATAAAATTTTGAATTGTTTATAGAAGTAAGGTACATAATTTCGAGTTATAAATTAAGGATAGTCTAATTATTTGATGTGGTGGTGTTACTTTTACCTTCTGAATGTATGAATCAACAATGTATATGTGATGTTGAAGTTAAGTGTGTTGGCTCTTGAAAGAATGATGGAAAAGGTGAAGTATTATTAGTAATCTGAAAAATCCAAAAAAAAAAAAGATTCTTGAAGTAAGAAAAAGCAGCAAAAAAAGAGAGAAAAATCCAATAGCTCTTAAAACCAAAAGGCAAGAGTAAAGATCCAAGATTTTGAGCATCAATGGTTAGGAGGGTCTAAGGAAACAAAATCTTGGCCTAAAAAGTCCAAATGAGCTCCTTCCCCTAACTAAATGCTTGTGGTGTGAAGGTGTCAAGTGAAAAGCTTGAGACTGAGCAGTTAAAGTCGTGATCCTAAAAGCAAAAGAGTGTGCCTAAGAACTCTGGGTACCACTATCTGGGGTTTCTAGAAAAGCTGAATCACAATCTAATTGGATTCACCCAGTTAAGTGCCTGTGGCTTTTATGTATCCGGTGGTAATACGAGAAAACAAAACGCTTAGGGTCACGACCAGGCTAAAAAAGAAGCTCTGTTCAATAATAAAAAAGAACTAAACTAAGAGAGTCAATAATATCATCTGGAATCTGAATTCCTAAAGAGACCAACACTTCTCAGCTTCAAAGGATAGTGAGATGTGATGCACGGAAAACTTGTCTCATAACAAATTTCCTTCGGCAAGTGTACCGAATTTGTCGTCAAGTAAAAACTCACAGAAATGATGCAGTAACATAAAGACCAGCACACAGAGACCTTCTTCAACACCAAAAACTTAAAAGACAGAATTAAAAAAGGTTCCAACTATGAGTATCTATTAATCAAAAGTGCATTCGGACTTCCAATTTTCAACAATTCTTAGTATAATGGAATTAAGTGACAATACAACCTTTGGGTGATGATTTCTAGTTGCTCTTTTTCTTTGTCATCATCCTAGTCATTGCTACTTCACTTCCTTGGGTGAAGATGCACTATTTCCTCATAAGATTCCTGTAAAGTTATTGGAAGTTGCTTGTTCCCAAAGCACTTGAGACATAATTAGCTTGTATGTGTGCTTGTGGCTGTTGAACTTACTTTGGTGTGCGAACACCAAACTTAGTTCCTTGCCCAGTACAGAACATTGCATATATGCAGAGAACCTCATATCTTGTTGTTAATATGACAATTATTACTAAGGTCTAACTACATCTAAGTGGTTTCCCTTGATTGGTTGGAGCTAGCAATGTGTTTTGGGAGTGGGGTGTAATTCTAAGGTCTTTGGTGGAACACCAAACTTAGAATCACACTTTCACTCTTGACTTGTTTTGGTGTGGAACACCAAACTTAGCTCCTCGCAATACAAAAGGAAACAACTTGTGATCCTTATTGAAAAATAGATGAAAAGGAAACTACCTGAGGTTGGGTTGCCTCCCAACAGAGCGCTCTTTTATCGTCGCTAGCTCGACGGTTCCTCCTTTACTTGAGGTGGTAATTTACTCTGGGGTTTTCCCCCATGTTGCCCAGATAATGCTTGAGTCTTTGTCCATTCACTGTAAAAGTCCTTTCAGAGCCTTCATCCATGATTTTGATATGTCCATAAGGCGAAACTTTTGTGACAAGAAAGGGTCCGGACCACCTTGATTTGAGTTTTCCTGGGAATAGTCTCAATTTGGAATTGTAGAGGAGTACTCGTTGCCCCTTTTCGAAACTCCTAGGTGCAACATGCAGGTCATGTCTTCTCTTTGCCTTCTCTTTATACATCTTGGTGTTTTCATAGGCCTGTGACCTGAATTCCTCCATTTCTTACAGCTGCAAGGTCCTCTTTGCACCAGCAGCAATGCTGTCAAAGTTTAGTATCTTGATAGCCCAGAGAGCCTTGTGTTCCAGCTCCAGTGGTAAGTGACAAGCTTTCCCATAAACCACTTGATAAGGGGACATCCCAAGTGGTGTTTTGAATGCTGTTCTGTATGCCCAAAGAGCATCATCCAGCTTCTTCGACAAATCCTTTCTTGATGCACCCACAGTCTTTTCCAGAATCCTCTTTAGCTCTCTGTTGGATATCTCAGTTTGTCCACTTGTTTGGGGATGATATGGTGTAGCTACCTTATGTTTTACCCCATATCGTAGGAGAAGAGCTTCTAGTGGTTTGTTACAAAAATGGCTCCCTCCATCACTGATGAGTGCTCGTGGGACTCCAAACCGGCTAAAGATATTCTTCCTGAGGAAGTTCATGACAACCTTGTTATCATTTGTTGGGGTTGCAATAGCCTCTACCCACTTGGAGACGTAATCTACTGCCACCAAAATGTAATTGTTTGCATATGAGGTTGGGAATGGTCCCATGAAATCAATTCCCCACACATCAAACAGTTCTAGTTTCAAGATGAAATTCTGTGGCATCTCATTTCTTTTGGGTAAGTTTCCAGATCTTTGGCATTCATTGCAGCTCCTTACTAGTTCTTTTGCATTCTTGAAAAGGGTGGGCCAAAAGAATCTGCTTTGTAACACCTTTGCTGTAGTTCTGTCTCCTCCAAAGTGGCCTCCATAACATGAGCTGTGGCAGTCCCATAGGACCTCTCGTCCTTCTTCTTCCGAAACACATCGTCTAAGGATCCCATCTGAACACTTCTTGAAGAGATACGGCTCGTCCCAGACAAAGTACTTTGCATCATTCATGAGCTTCCTTTTTTGATGTTTATTGATCTCTGGAGGTAATGCTCCAGATGCCTTGAAGTTGGCGATGTCTGCGAACCATAGTGCTTTGTGAACTGTCATCAACTGCTCATCAGGGAAGAGCTCGTTTACACTTGTATCATGTGCTCCACCTTCATTATGAGGAATCCTGGATAGGTGATCTGTTACCTTCTTCTCCACTCCTTTCTTGTCTCTGATCTCAATATTGAATTCCTGCAACAATAAGATCCATCTTATTAGTCTGGGTTTTGATTCTTGCTTGGCAAACAAATATTTAAGTGCTGTGTGGTCTGTAAAAACAATCACTTTCGCACCAATGAGGTATGATCTAAACTTGTCAAATGCAAAAACTATTGCTAGCAACTCCTTTTCAGTAGTGGTATAATTTGTTTGAGTATCATTAAGGACTTTGCTAGCATAGTATATCACGTGGACTAAGTTATCTTTCCTCTGTCCCAACACTGCCCCAACTGCAAAATCAGATGCGTCACACATCAATTCAAATGGTGAATTCCAATCAGGTGGGGAAATGATAGGAGCAGAGGACAACCTCATTTTCAAATTTTCAAAGGCTAACATGCATGTTTCATCAAAGATAAATGGTGTATCTGATACAAGGAGATTGCTTAAGGACTTGGCTATCTTTGAAAAATCTTTAATAAACCTTCTGTAAAAACCAGCATGCCCTAAAAAGCTCCTAATTGCCCTGACATCACTGGGTGGAGGCAGTTTTTCAATAAGTTCTACTTTGGCTCTGTCAACCTCAATGCCTTGGTTAGAAACTTTGTGACCAAGGACTATTCCTCCTGTCACCATAAAGTGACATTTCTCCTAGTTCAAAACCAGATTGGTCTCTTGGCATCTTTTCAATACCAAGGCAAGGTGATGTAGGCAGCTAGGAAAGGAATCTCTGAATACCGAGAAATCATCCATAAAAATTTCAATGAATTTTTCTATCATATCTGAAAAGATAGAAAGCATGCAGCGTTGGAAAGTCGCAGGTGCATTACATAGCCCAAATGGCATGCGCCTGTAGGCAAACACTCCATATGGGCAAGTGAATGAGGTTTTCTCTTGATCTCTGGGATCAACCACTATTTGGTTATATCCTGAATAACCGTCGAGAAAACAATAATAAGCGTGTCCTGCGAGTCTTTCCAACATCTGATCCATGAATGGAAGGGGGAAATGATCTTTTCGTGTAGCCTCGTTGAGCTTCCTGTAGTCTATGCACATCCGCCATCCTGTGATTGTCCTTGTAGGAATTAGTTCGTTCTTCTCATTGGGAACCACGGTAATTCCTCCCTTTTTTGGGACGACATGCACGGGGCTAACCCAGGGGCTGTCTGAGATTAGGTAAATTACCCCCCTTGCCACAACTTCATAACTTCCTTCTGTACCACTTCCTTCATGATTGGGTTCAACCTCCTTTGGGATTGAATGGATGGTTTGGCATCTTCTTCCAGCAGTATCTTGTGCATACATATGGCCGAACTTATCCCCTTCAAGTCAGCAAAAGTCCAACCAATGGCGTCTTTGTGTTGTCGCAGTACTTTGAGCAATTCTTCCTCTTGATCTTGGCTGAGGCATGAACTTATGATCACTGGGTAACTTTCATGTTCTCCTAAGTATGCATATTTGAGAGTGGGTGGTAGTGCTTTAAGTTCAAGTTTTGGTGCTTCTGACTTTTCGTTTTCTTCCTTTGGTGCACCTTGTATATGAATCTCTGCTGTTGCAACCTCTTCACTTGATTCAGATTCCTCATCTACCAATCTCTCAGGTTCTTCAGGTTCTTCTTCTTCAAAATTCTCTTGCACTTCCTCCTCAAGTACATCTAACCTCATGCATTCCCCCAATTGTTCTGGTGGGTAACTCATGGCCTTAAACACATTGAATGTCATCTTTTCATTGTGTAGTCTTAAGGTAAGATCACCTTTTTGGACATCAATGACAGCTCCAGCAGTGGCCAAGAACGGTCTTCCCAGGATGATAGAAGCCTTGACTTCCTCCTGCATGTCCAGCACTACAAAGTCTGCTGGGAAGATAAAATCTCCAACTTTCACCAGCAAATCTTCTACGACGCCATGCGGGAATTTGAACGACCTGTCTGCCAACTGTAGGGCCATTTTTGTTGGTTTAGCCTCCTCTATCTTCATCTTCCTCATCATAGCTACTGACATCAAGTTGATGCTGGCTCCTAAGTCACAATGGGCTTTCTCCACTGTGATTTCCCCTATAATGCAAGGGATATGAAAACTCCCAGGATCCTTCAATTTCTGGGGCAGTTTGTGCTGAATGATAGCACTACACTCTTCTGTTAGTATCACAGTCTCGTTGTTCTTCCAACTTCTTTTCTTAGTCATGAGCTCCTTCAAGAACTTGGCGTAGAGTGGCATTTGTTCTATTGCTTCAGCAAAGGGTATGTTGATTTGCAGCTTCTTGAAGATTTCCAAAAATCTCGAAAACTGATTGTCATCTCCCTTCTTTTTTAGTTGCTGAGGGTATGGAACTTTTGGGATGTCTGGTTTCAGCACTCCTTCCTTTTTGTGTGAACTCAAAGTCGGAACTTGAGCTTCATCCTGCTCTTCTTGTGGTTTCTGGGGGGTTTCCTTCAGTTCCTTCCCACTCCGAAGGGTGATAGCCTGACACTCTTCCCTTTTGGTTGAGTTAGTTTTACTGCGAAGGTTATGGCTGGGAATTTGCTTGAATAAATAGCCAATTTGTGTCTCAAGCTTCTTGATGGCAGCATCCTGATTTTGCATATTTGACTGCACTTCCTCTCTGAATGCTTTACTGTCCTGGATATCCTTGCATATGCCTTCAAGTAGATTTTCAATCCTTGAGATTCTTTCATCAAATGATGACAGGTCAGATTGAGGAGGGTTGTTCTGGCCTTGATATGAATGTGAAGAGGTGTTGTTATTGGGATGTTGATATGGTCTAGATGTGAAATTGTTTGGATTTGGGCGTCTTTGATCAAGGCTTTGGTCTTGTTGATTTCCCCACCTAAAGTTTGGGTGATTCCTCCATCTAGGGTTGTAGTTCTTGGAGTATGGATCATGATTTTGCCTTGGTGAATTCCCAATGTAGTTGGCTTGCTCCTGGCTACCCTCTGCTTCTTCATTCACTTTTTCTTGGGTTGTTGATGAAGTGGAGATTGCTGCTACTTGGTTCCTCTCTATCTTCTTGGTGAGGTCAGCCAGCTGCTGGGTAATGAGCTTGTTTTGGGCCAGCAGAGCATCTACATTGTTTAGCTCCATCACTCCTCTTGTGTTCCCTCTTTCGGAAGCATAGAAGTATTCGTTCTCGGCTACTATTTCAATGACATCGATGGCTTCCTCAATAGTCTTCTTCTTGTTCAAAGCTCCTCCGGATGAATGGTCTACGGCCTTCTTTGACTCATAAGACAGCCCTTCATAGAAAATGTGCAGCTGCACCCATTCATTGAACATATCTGGTGGGCACCTCCTTGTTAAGTCTTTAAACCTCTCCCATGCTTCATATAGAGTCTCACCATCTTGTTGCCTGAAAGTTTGGACCTCAGCTCTCAGCCTATTGATTCGTTGAGGAGGGTAAAATCTTGCTAAGAATTTATTCACCACGTCTTCCCAAGTTGTCAAGCTTTCCCTTGGGAAAGATTCCAGCCACTTGGCTGCCTTATCCCTGAGTGAGAATGGAAATAAGAGCAGTCTATAGGCGTCAGGATGAACACCATTAGACTTCACTGTGTCACATATTCTCAGGAAGGTGGTTAAATGTTGATTTGGGTCCTCTTGGACACTTCCTCTGAATGAACAGTTGTTCTGCACAAGGGTGATGAGCTGTGGCTTCAGTTCAAAATTGTTGGCATGGATGGTTGGCTTTTGAATGCTACTTCCACAGTTTCCTGGGTTTGGATTGATGTAAGAGCCTAAAACTCTTCTATCCTCCCCAGCATGATTTGCTCGACCTCTTCCGCCATGGTTGTGAGCCTCTTCTTCATTATGGTTTTCCATGTTTTCTTCCATGTTTAGTTCAAAGTATTCCTCAAAGTGTTCCTCCTCTTCTTCACCACCTACTACACGTTTTTCTCTTGCCTCACTCCTTAGTCTAAGGAAGGTTCTCTCAGGTTCAGAATCAAAGGAAGTTGAAGCCCCGCTTCTTCTCCCTGTCATACAACCAACAAGTACAAGCAAAGAGAATAGGTGCAGAAAGTATATCTGTCAGAATTACTGTTAGTGTGAGTGATGCAATATATCAAACAGTTAGTGGGTTAGTGAGATGAATAGTAAATAACAAAGAAAAAGTAGGGGGAAGGGAAGAAATTAACTAAAATAGGAAGTAAATAACTCAAACAGAAATTTAAATCAAACAAAAATAAAATGCTCAATCTAGTTATCCTCCAATCTAATCATTGTTGATGCACAATCAATCCCCGGCAACGGCGCCATAAACTTGATGCACAGAAAACTTGTCTCATAACAAATTTCCTTCGGCAAGTGTACCGAATTTTTCGTCAAGTAAAAACTCACAATAGAGTGAGGTCAAATCCCACAAGGATTGATTGATCAAGCAACTTTAATTAGAGGAATGTTCTAGTTGAGCGAATCAGGAATTAAGTTAAGAATTGCAGAAAATTAAATGGCAGGAAAGTAAATGGCAGAAAATAAATTACAGAATCTTAAATGGGAATGGGGGAATTGCTCATAAATGTAAATGACAGAAATTAAAGAGAATGGGTAAGATCAGAAATGGGAAGTTCATTGGGCTTAGGAGATGTTGCATTCTCCGGATCAATCTCATTTACATCTCTTCTTCAATCAATGCACTCATTGATCTCCTTGGCAATCTTAAGTGATTGAATTACAATTTCTTGTAGTTCAATCTCTCAAATCTTGATCAATAGCCAATTCCTTGGTCAATTGCTCATGAGAAGAGATGAAGTATGGTCACTGATTATACCACATGCATTTCCCAAATCAAGCATTGAGAGGATTATAGTCACATATCCATCCAAACCCAATTTGGTTCAGCATGAGAAAGCATTTCTAGCTTGATCTCTTTATTCCTCTTCCAAGGTTCAGAAGAGATCCAAGTATGAATAGTTTCTTTTCCAAGATAACTACCCAATTGGATGAAGATCGAAAGCTTTCATGTAAAATCAAGAGAAAAGATAGAAGAAGAATAATGAAAACTAGTATTGATCCATCAAATTACAACAGAGTTCCCTAACCCAATGAAAGGGGTTTAGTTGTTCATAGCTCTGAAAAATGAAAACAAAGATGGAGAATACATGATGAAAACTAGAAGAGCAAGAAAGTAAAATACAGGAAGTAGTTCTATGCTATTTTCCAACTCCCCGAAAAAAACCCTAAAATAATTCAAAGCTACTCCTATATATACTACTCTTCTCATCTTCTAGTTGGCTCTTCAAGTCTTGGGCCTTTGGATCTTGAGTTTGAAGCAGTTCTCTTCTTCATTTGGGCTTGGCTTTACTTGCAGAGAGAAAGTGTAAAGTGGGCAGAGACTTTAGCTAAGGACGTTAGGGGTGTTAACGTTTAGTGAAAATATGAGTTCGAGAATGTTAGTGACAATCAACTTTCTCACTAACGTTCCTAAGTTATTTTTTGTAGGAGGTCAACTTTCATTTAGGCTTGGCATTTGTCCGGACTTGCTTCAATTCCTCTTTGTGTGAGCATGAAACCTAAGAATTTGCCCGCTTCTACTGCAAAGGTGCATTTTGCGGGATTGAGTCGCATGTCATGCTTCCTTATAGTGTCGAATACTTGAGCCAGGTCGGACAATAATGTCTTTTTGCTTTGCGTCTTTATTAACATCTCGTCCACGTAGACTTCCATGATTTTTCCGATATGATCTAAAAAGACTTTATTCATTAGTCTTTGATACGTAGCTCCCGTATTCTTGAGACCGAAAGGCATTACAATGTAGCAGTAATTTACTTTTGGCATCAAAAACGAGGTATTTTCTTGATCTGGTGGTTACATAGGGATTTGGTTGTATCCTGAATATGCATCCATAAATGAGAGGTATCTATATCCGGATGAAGCATCTACCAGAGCGTCGATACTTGGGAGTGGGTAAGGATCTTTTGGGCAGGCTTTGTTGAGATCGGTGTAGTCGGTGCACATTCACCATTTCCCATTTGATTTTTTCACCAAGACGACGTTAGCTAGCCATAGCGGGTACTTGACTTCTCTTATGAATCCTGCCTCTAGTAGTGCTTGTATCTGTTCTTCCACAGCTTGGGATCGTTCTGGCCCAAGTTTTCTTCGTCTCTGCTGTACCGGCCGAGATCCTGGATAGACCGCCAACTTGTGACACATTAGCTTGGGGTCTATGCCTGGCATGTCTGCAGCTTTCCATGCGAAGAGATCGACATTATCTCGTAAAAACTGTACTAGTAATTCTTTTACATCTCCCGTCAGGATCGTGCCAATATTAGTTGTTTTGTCCGAGGTGTCTCCGATCTGAACTTTCTCTACTTCACCCTCGGGCTGCGGACGGAGTTCTTCATGTTTCTGAATTCCACCAAGCTCAATTGTATGGAACTCTTCTCCTCTGCCTCTGAGGTTTAGACTTTTGTTATAACAGCGGCGTGCCGTCTTTTAATCTGCTTTTATTGTAGCTATCCCTTCTGTAGTTGGGAATTTCATTCATAGATGTGGAGTTGAGACTGTTGCGCCGAGTTAATTTAGTGTTGTCCGACCTATTAGGGCGTTATAGGCTGAACTCACGTCAACCACGATGTAGTCTATCTTGAGTGTTCTGGATTGGTTTCCTTTTCCGAAGGTTGTATGTAGTGACACGTATCCTAGTGGTTGTACTGGGGTATCTCCCAGTCCGAACAGGCTGTTCGGGTATGTTCTGAGCTCCTTTTCTTCTAAGTCGAGCTTATCGAAGGCAGTTTTGAATAAGATGTTGACGGAGCTCCCTTGGTCTATTAATGTGCGGTGGAGATTGGCGTTTGCCAGTATGATGGTGATGACCATGGGGTCATCGTGTCCTGAGATGATACCGGATGCATCTTCTTTGGTGAATGTGATTGCAGGGATGTCGGGAGCTTCCTCCTTTCCTTCGACATGATATACTTCTTTGAGATATCTTTTGCGGGATGATTTGGAGATTCCTCCTCCTGCAAATCCTCCGTGTATCATATGGACATGTCTTTCTGGCGTACGAGGTGATCGCTCGATTCGTCCGACATCTTCATCCCTTCTTCTCTTTCTTTGATCATCATCTTGGGTGGCCAGAAACCGATCTAATTTTCCTTCTCTTACTAATTTTTCTATGATGTTTTTTAAGTCGAAGCATTTGTTGGTGGAATGCCCTCGGACTCGGTGATATTCACAGTATTTATTCCGATTTCCTCCTCCTCTTTTGCCTTTGAGTAGTTGAGCTGGGGATATCTTTTCCGTATGGAAAACTTCTTTGTAGACATCTACCAGGGATACCCTAAAAGGGGTGTAACTATGATAGTTTTTAATTTTCTCCCCTTGTCAATCTTCCTTCTTTTTGGATTCTTTATCTTTGTCTCGGTAGGAGAATCCGGATTTTGAGGTTTCTCCCAACCGAGAGTTTTCTTCCATGTTGATATATTTTTTTGCTCGCTCCTGTACCTCATCTAGAGATGTGGGATATTTCTTTGATATAGATTGGCTGAAAGGTCCCTCTCGTAGGCCATTGATGAGGCCCATGATGGCGGCCTCTGTTGGCAAGCTTTGTATGTCTAGGCATGTTTTGTTGAATCTCTCCATGTAGTTGCGAAGACTTTCCCGATCTCCTTGCCTGATTCCTAGTAGACTGGGGGCGTGCTTGGCCTTGTCTTTTTGGATGGAGAATCTGGCCAGGAATTTTTTGGCTAGGTCGTTAAAGCTTGAGATGGACTTAGGAGGTAAGTTGTCGAACCATCTAATTGCTGTCTTAGTGAGGGTCGTTGGAAAAGCTTTGCAGCGAACAGCGTCCGAGGTGTCGGTGAGGTACATTCTGCTTCTGAAGTTGCTGAGGTGATGGTTGGGATCTGTAGTGCCATCATACAGAGTCATATCCGGGAGTTTGAAGTCCTTAGGAATTTTAGTTTTCATGATGTCCCTAGTGAATGGATCTTGATCTTTGCGTGAATTGTCCTCAGGGGTGGTCCGGGTAGCCTTTGCTTTGAGATTGGCTTCGAGTTGCAGGATTTTATCTTCTAGCTCTCGACGTCGCCTTACCTCTCTTTGTAGATCCTTGCCAACTTCTCGTTGATTCTGGCTTTCTTTTTCAAGTTGCTCTAGGCGATCTTGAAGCGCTTCTATTACTCTCGGATGTGATGAGTTTTTGTCTGCGTTAGATTCTGGAGTATCTTTTGGTGTAGTGTCTGCGTTTTTGTGCGACGTTCTGTCCTCTAGATCTGAATCGTGGTCGTTGTCATCGTTGTCCGCCATGATGATGGGATGACTTCCAGGTCCCCGGCAACGGCACCAATGTTTCGAGGATTACCTGAAACTGGAGGTCGATCTCGGTCGAGATCTTCAGTACGGGTCGGGGCCGACGTGTACGGCTGGTGAGTGGCGGCCGGAATGGTTGCGTCCGACTTGTTGATCTAGCTGCACTGTTGATTCTTCGTCACCGGAGGGTGGGGGTACCTGTAAGAGACTCCGATGCTTAAGTTAGCATGGGTATTAAATAGGGTTTTAGTAGAATCAGAGTATGAGTTATACCTAGGTGCTCCAGTGTATTTATAGTGGTGGTAGAGTGACCTTTCTAGATAAGATAGGTTAGTTATCTTATCTTATCTTTATTTTTGAGTTGAGGTCAGCTTATCTTCAAGGGAACCGCCCTTATCTCTATAGGCTTGGACGGCCTGTGGATTTGGGTCGTATTCCTTGGGTTGGGCCCTTTTTTGGGCTTTTCCGTCGATTTGGCCGAGCTCTTTTAGGAATAGGTCGGATAGTCTGACCTGAAGAGGTCGGTCGCTTTGTCGCCAATCATCCCAGGTCGGGTAGCTCGACCCAGGTTATGAACAGTGCCCCTGCTTGAGCTCGGTCTTCTTTTTTGAGGTCGAGTCATTGACTTCGGTCCTTCTCTAGTGAAGCCGAACTCAAGAATTTAGTCAATTCCTTCCTTTGTAGAACCTTTTTAAATGTGGAATGTTTTTCTTCTAAAAGCGCGTGCTCGTGTATTAGTGCTTTGTTCTGAGGGTTACCTGAAACTGGAGGTCGATCTCGGTCGAGATCTTCGGTACGGGTCGGTGCCGACGTGTACGGCTGGTGAGTGGCAGCCAGAACGGTTGCGTCCGACTCGTTGATCTAGCTGCACTGCTGATTCTTCATCACCGGAGGGTGGGGGGTACCTGCAAGAGACTCCGATGCTTAAGTTAGCATGGGTATTAAATAGGGTTTTAGTAGAATCAGAGTATGAGTTATACCTAGGTGCTCCAGTGTATTTATAGTGGTTGTAGAGTGACCTTTCTAGATAAGATAAGTTAGTTATCTTATCTTATCTTTATCTTTGAGTTGAGGTCAGCTTATCTTCAAGGGAACCGCCGTTATCTCTATAGGCTTGGACGGCCTGTGGATTTGGGTCGTATTCCTTGGGTTGGGCCCTTTTTTGTGCTTTTCCATCGATTTGGCCGAGCTCTTTTAGGAAGAGGTCGGATAGTCTGACCTAAAGAGGTCGGTCGCTTTGTCGCCAATCATCCCAGGTCGGGTAGCTCGACCCAGGGTATGAACAGTGCCCCTGCTTGAGCTCGGTCTTCTTTTTTGAGGTCGAGTCCTTGACTTCGGTCCTTCTCTAGTGAAGCCGAACTCAAGCATTTAGTCGATTCCTTCCTTTGTAGAACCTTTTTGAATGTGGAACGTTTTTCTTCTAAAAGCGCGCGCTCGTGTATTAGCGCTTTGTTCTTGGGAACGTGCGAGGGTTTAATACCTTCATTAATTGGTATTAATTGCCCCGTTTCCTTTGGCTTTATTTTGAATTTCAGCATTCAGAAAACGGTTTCTCTCCTTCATCTTTCTTTTGTAACTTCTCCCTTCGTTCTCTCACCTTCTGCTTTTCGCCTACATTTTGCCTTTGCGGCGTCATTCAGCGATCCGGCGATTCTGTCTTTCCATCTTCAACCCTTCTGAGGCTCTGCTTTTTTCCAGGTTGGTTCCATTTGCAATTTTTTCTCGTCTTTGTTGCTTTGTCTTTAGTTTTGTGGTGAAGTTTTGATTTTGCTTAGAGAAAGTTTGGGTCTTTCTTTTTTTATCGCGCCTGCTTGCTATTGTAATGTGTGTTCTGAGAGTTTCTTTGTCCTTTGCATGAATTTTTTCGCCTTTCCTGTTGTTTGATGCTTCTAGGGCTTTTCATGTTCTACTGTCGCTTCTGTCCGATACCCAGAAAAACTGCATCTTTACTCACTTAATCGAAGATTGCTCCTTGGTTTTTTGCCCTATTGATAGCTTTCCCTATTTGCTGCGATATTTGTTTTGGTTTTTGTTTGATTCTGAGAAAAGGTTGCGCCTTTGACGATTTCCGCCTGGCATGTTTGATGTTTGGCGATGCTTTTTACTGATAGACTGTAAAAAGATAGTGACTTTTTGTGTTCTGACTTTATTTTCCGAAATGTCTGTTATTTGAAATCTTTTCTTGTTTGAGAGATGTTGGGACGTAAGCTATGGATTTTTCCTGAAACCTTGCTTTGTTACTTCCTCCAAAGGATGCCCCAATACTTTGGTTTGAGTATTGAGGTTTTCCTTTTCTGTTTGTTCTTCTGTATATTAGTCGAGTTATTTTGCCCCTCGTCCGAAATGTTTTTTAGTAATCCCATCTTCTTTTCTTATTGTAGGATTAGTTGGCCTCATGTCTTCTCGCAATAACATTGTAGAGATGTCTTCTAAAGTTCCCGAGGGGATGTCTGATTGGCTGGACTCCCTTGTCTTGATGTGTGTCTCTGTGGTGGACGCTGATTTTTGTGTAGAGCTGAGGAAACGTTATAGGATTTATGGTAGCAGCGCCCGGGAGAAAGATTATGAGCTTGTAGCGCCCGACTCTGACGAGAGGGTTTGTTTTCCTACTTCGATCGAGGGGGAGCGTCCCTTTTTCTACGCCTATGAATATTTCTTCAGCCAGTTGGACATTACCTTTCCTTTTACTGCTTTCGAGACCAATTTGTTGTGGTCTTGTAATATTGCCCCATCCTAGCTTCATCCGAATTCCTGGGGTTTTATCAAGATTTTTCAGCTGCTTTGCCAAGAGTTAGGCATAACACCTTCTCAGACTCTTTTTCTCTATCTTTTTGTTTCTGCCAAGCCCGGAGGGTCTTCTAAAAAGAAAGCTTCCTGGGTTTCTTTCAGGTCGGCCCAGGGGCATAAAGTTTTTGCCATGTATGATGAGTCTTTTAAAGATTTTAAGAACTATTTCTTCCGAGTCCGTGCTGTTGAGGGGGCCCGCCCCTTTTTTCTTGATGAAAATGATGAGCCTACCTTTCCTCTAGAATGGCAAAAGAATGTGAGAGTGTCTCGCTATACATGGGAGATGCTTGACGAGGTTGAACGAGCTTTTGTAGTTGTTCTTGAAGATTTATGGGGGAAACCACCCCATCTTGATACAAAAAAGTTTTTGATTGACCCGTCTTTGGTTCGAACTGCTTTGGGTACTGTCCGACTTGTTTCTATACTTGTTTCTTAGTTTTGCTTCTTCTGGATTGTAACTCATCACTATGGTTGATTCTGTATTTTCAGACATGTCGAAAAATAATGATTCCATGAAGGCCTACAAAAAGGCAAAGAAGTCTGCTGCTGCTCAAAATATCTCGGCCAAGGTGGCAGGAGAGGGATTTTCTCAAGTTCCAATGAAGCCGCCCGTGCCAAGTTCTCCTGGGCCGAAGAAGGTGATCCCCACTCCTCGAGTTCGTCTGGCTGACCCTCCACACACTTCTGTCGCTACTTCTGGTGCTCCTCCCAACAAAAAACAAAAATAATTGAGCCTTTCAACCTTGATGCTCCTGACTTTGATGCGGTAGAGTTTGTTGACCAGCAGATCGGTCCTTATGGTGTCGTCCCTACTGACGATGCCTCTCTCCTTCGCCATTTGGACTTCATAACTCGGAGTAGCATCAAGATGGCGTATATGGGGGCTGCCCTGTATCGGACTGCTCAAGATCTTCCTCTTCATGCCACCAAAGCCTTCATGGAGGAGGCCAAACAAGAGTTTGATCGGATGAAGGGCTTGAAGGAGGAACTTGAGGTGAAAGTAGCCAAACTGGAGAAGGATCTGGAGAATGAGAAGGCTAGCTCTCTTGCCCTGGCGGCCTCTGTGAGGTTGGCCGAGGACACTGCTTTGAGGCAAAAGGACAGTTATGTCACATCTTATCGGGAGGTAATACATCAGAGGGAGGAGTTGGAGTCTGCCCGAGTTGACTACTCCGAGCTCCAAGGTCATCTTGTCGACAGCGTAAATGCTGCTTATGATAATTTAAAGGAGCAGGTTCAAGTTCTTGCTCCTGAGGTTGACCTTACTCTCTTCAGCTTGGACAACGTTGTAAGGGATGGTAAGATTGTCCCGGACGACCAGGATGATGATGACGTCGGGTCTCCCCCTGTGCCTGCTGCTAAAGTGTCGACTTCTATAGCTCCTCCCGCTGGGATCGTTCGTCCGGAGTTAGATCCCGATTGTCAAATTCTGAATAGGGACGACGGTACAGTGGATGCAGTGCCTCTCCAGGCTCGTCCTCCTTCACCTCAGACTGATGCTGCCGAGAAGTCTTCTAATCTTAGCTGAATTTTCTTGGATATTTGTGTGGATAGCCTGACTTGTGGGCTTTTAAACTCTTTATTTTGTAGTCTTGAATATTATGCTGATTGTTGATACTCCTTTTGGTTGTTTGTTTAGCAACTTTTGATTTTGAAAAAAAAACAAGTAGCTTTCAAGCTTTTTGGGGCTGACCCTGAAGCTTGTTATAATATTGTATTTTATATTATGCTTGTTTGCACTTGTCTTGACACCTTTCTCGGCTTCTTCACGTTGGTCCGCTTTCCAGTTATTTTTGTAATCCTCTTTCTTGGACCATTGTCAGGTCTCTTTCAGGGACTACTTTTATAACTTATTTGTGGGAGACCGACTTCTTTGTGTCGTTCTTTTCTGAGTTATTTTGTAATCCTCTTTCTTGGACCTTTGTCAGGTCTCTTTCAGGGATTACTTTTATAACTTGTCGTTTGTAGGAGGTCGACTTCTTTACGTCGTCCTCTTCCATGTTATTTTTTGTAATCCTCTTTCTTGGACCTTTGTCAGGTCTCTTTCAAGAATTACTTTTATAACTTGTTTGTAGGAGGTCGACTTCTTTACGTCGTCCTCTTCTAAGTTATTTTTTGTAATCCTCTTTCTTGGACCTTTGTCAGGTATCTTTCAGGGATTACTTTTATAACTCGTTTGTAGGAGGTCGACTTCTTTACGTCATCCTCTTCTAAGTTATTTTTTGTAATCCTCTTTTTTGGACCTTTGTCAGGTCTCTTTCAGGGATTACTTTTATAACTTGTTTGTAGGAGGTCAACTTCTTTACGTTGTCCTCTTCTGAGTTATTTTTTATAATCCTCTTTCTTGGACCTTTGTCAGTTCTCTTTCAGGGATTACTTTTATAACTTGTTTGTAGGAAGTCGACTTCTTTACGTCGTCTGACGGAGCACAGAAGTTGGTGAATTAAAAATTATTAAAATAGTTACGTTGTAAGCATAGTTCTTAACTCACCGAAAATCTGCCTATCAATTTAGAAATATGTCACAGAGAATTTAAATTAAAAATTACTGGGAATTTGAGTCCCAGGTCGTCTCCCAACGAGTTGCAGAAAAGTGTGCTATTTTATTAATCAGATATTTCCAAAGAAATTGAGTTAAGTAGATGGAAAATTAAATTGAGAAAATTGAATAATATGAGTAAAAGCCTTGACTGGGAGTTGATTAGTTGGAATCTCTATTATTGATGGAATGATTTCAAGATTAATTGATAATTAATGGTTGTTCTGTTTAGTTATCCTTTGCTAGGTAAAGGAAAGTCAAACGAGTTGGAATGCTAGATCTGTTCACGAGTTACAACCCACTTAGGTCAAAGGGATTGGTGTTAGTGACTAGATAGCAATCCAACAGTTAACCCAATTATAAATTTTCTTTCAATCCTTCCAACTCAAGAGTTCCTTTCAATCAACTCCCCATCAAGTGAGAGAACTACTCGCTCATTGTAAATAATAAATTCATAACACATGAAAGAGAATTAAAAGAAGACATGATTATTGGAAATTAAAATGAATTAAAATAAAAGAAATAACCTTTGTATTAAATAATCATAAAAGTATTCAAATGACAAAATTGAACAAAGCAAAGAATATGGAAGAATATAACCAAGTTAAGAGAACGAACTAGAATGACGAAGTCTTGATAAGGTAATAACTCTTCTCAATGTTCCAATGCTAAGACCAATTGAAAATTAAATCCTAAAAACTAAAGAGAAAAAAACCTAGAGGAGGAGTAAAACTAGATCTAAAATTGAAAAACTGTATAGAATTAATGTTGTGTTTTGTTTCTGCATGTTCTCTGGCTCTAGTCTGCTGTTCCGGGCCGAAAATTGGGTCGAAATAAGGTCCAAAATCGCCCCCAGCGAGTTCTGCAGATTATGCAGATCGCACATGTCACGTGATCGCGTCACCCATGCGGACGCATCATTCGCACTTTTCCTTGCCACGCATTCGCGTCGTCCATGCTACCGCGTCGCTTCAGTTTTTCCAATACGCGCGGCCGCGTGAGCCATGAGGCCGCGTCATTGCGATTTGCTCTCCTTCACGCGGTCGCGTGAGCCATGCGACCGCGTCACTTCTCGCTGGTTATCTCCTCAAATTCTTGTGTTCCTTCCATTTCTGCCAGCTTCCTTTCCAATCTCCAATTCATTCATGCCCTGTAAAGTCCGAAACACTCAACACACAGATCACGGCATCGAATGGAATAAAGAAGAATTAAAAATACATAATTAAAGTCTCTAGGAAGCAGTTTTCAAACATGTAATAGATTCAGGAAGGAATTATAATTGCATGCTAATTTAATGAATAAGTGGGTAAGGATCATGATAAAACCACACAATTAAACACAATATAAACCATAAAATAGTGGTTTATCAATCTCCCCACACTTAAACATTAGCATGTCCTCATGCTTAATTGAAGGAGATGAAGTAGATAAGTATGAATCATGTAGAAACTCATGAAATGCAATGCAATCCTATATATATATATAAATAAATGTAACTATATGATTCTTGTCCACTTGATCAAAAGTAAATAAGCTCTTCAAAACAATTACAAATTGAATTCCACTAATTCTATCATTATACAGTAAAACAGATAAAAATGCAAGAGGATAGCCTATGAAAGCAGGGAACATGGAAATTCAAGCATTGAACCCTCACTGATAATGTATGTACGCTCTAATCTCTAGTGTAAAGGGTAATCACTCTATCCTTCTCTAATCATGCTCTCTAACTTTTGTTCTTCTCCAAACCAATCAACAACAGTTAATATACCAATGCAAACATCATGAGGTCTTTTCAAGGTTGTAATGGGGCCAAGGTGAGGATTTGGATATACATTTGGTTAAGTGAGCTGATAAATTGAATCTTCAATTAACCCAAACTCCAACCCAACTTGTATATTTTTAATCTCATAATTCATACCTAGCTACCCAGAATTCCCTTTTCCAATCCATACTCATGTATCAACTTTTTATTTTGATTTTATCATATGTGCATTGATCTTTTGAATTCTTAATTCATCATTGGGGTAATTTTATCCCCTTATTATATATATAAATTTTTTTTGACATTAAAAATAAATATAGCTTATCAATGCACATAGATTTTTAATTCTTATAGTTTTACATGAGTAGTGTTCCGAGGGTTACCTGAAACTGGAGGTCGATCTCGGACGAGATCTTCCGTACTGGTCGGAGATGTCGTGTCCAGCTGGTCGGTGGCAGCCGGAGCTGTGGTGTCCGACTTGCTGGACTTGCTGCACTGCTGATCCTTCGTCACCGGAGGGTGGGGGGTACCTGCAAAAGATTCTGATGCTTAAGTTAGCACGGGTATTAAGCAAGTTTTATGTAGAATCAGAGTATGAGTTATACCTGGGTGCTCCAGTGTATTTATAGTAGTTGTAGAGTAACCTTTCTAGATAAGATAAGTTAGTTATCTTATCTTATCTTTGAGTTGAGGTCAGCTTATCTTCAAGGGAACTGCCCTTATCTCTATAGGCTTGGACGGCCTTTGGATTTGGATCGTGTTCCTCTACTTGGGCCCTTTATGGGCTTTCCTGTCAATTTGGCCGAGTTCTTTAAGAAGAAGTTGGTCTGCTTGACCTGAAGAGGTCGGTCGCTTTGTCGTCAATCATCCCAGGTCGGATGTCTCGACCCAGGGTATGAACAAGTAGGTATCCAAATTCCCATTAAATTCTCATGACACATTCCCTTAACAACTTTTGTTCCCACAATTTCCCATACTTAACTAGCACACACAATTCTATCTTAATCTAACCAAAGATTCAATTTGGGATATACAATTATTTTTCAGCTTAAGGTTAGTAATGTGGTAAAATATAGAACAAATGGGATTTAAAGGCTCAAAGTGGTTAACAAAGGTAATTGAAAAGGGTAGGCTTAATCTGGATAAGTGAGTTTAAACAAATAATGGCCTCAATCATGTGCAAGCATGCAAATATAATAAATATTGGACATATAAGATAAAACAAAATATAGATTACAATCATAGAGAAGTAAACACACAAGAATGAAATAATTATGGTTAAATAATGTAACCATATATAAAGGCTCAAATCTTTCACAGGTTGTGTGTTCTTTAGCTCAAACATCATGTTCCAAATACAACTCAAGCAAATTTATCATACAAATTTTGAAAAATTAGTGAAATTTTGTTCCAAAGATAGAGTCTTAGAAGAAACTTATTGTCTTTTCAATCAAGTAGAACATGCATGCAACTATCCTAACCTATGCAATTTATTCTATTCTATAAAGGAAAGAAAATCTAACTAAAATATCCTAATTATTGGTGCTAGAGAAGAGAAATTACCTTCGGAAGTCAAGTACTGACCGACCTCCCCACACTTAAGTCTTTGCACCGTTCGCGGTGCCATCTGTCAGGAACAGGGGTGGGCTGGTAGCAGTATCTCCATAATCGAGACCATCATGGCTCCCTGTGCTGGTAAAAGAAGTGGATTCCGGGGTGTCTGAGTCTCTGCAATCTCCTCTAAGTAGCTCCCTGAGGTGTTTGAATCTTCGGTTGTTACGGCGCTCTCTCAACTTAGCTTTGTGTTTTTGTCGATCCAACTTTTTGATTATCTGCTGGAGCAATTCATCAGTTGTAGGTTCTTGTGGTATTGAAGAAGGATTATTGTCAACTAGAGCAGTAGGAAGACTTGTAGTGGCTGCTGGAAGTCTAAGGTATTTCCTGTTAGGGACATACTGATCATCCCGTGGAAGCACGACTTTGGTGTCCCCAGCCCTGTAGGAGACTCCGGCTGTTGAGACAAGATCTGAGACCAAGGCGGGGAAAGGTAAGTTGCCCGCAATTTGTACGTGTCCCATAGCATTCCGGATATGTCTTGAGAGATTCAGAGGTTGGTCTGTAAGGATGCACCAGAGTAGAACACCATGTCCGCAGTGAAGGAGGACTCATGAGTGCTCGGGAAGACGTAATGGGACATGATCTATGCCCATACGCGAGCCTCTAAGGTAAGTGCCGAAGCCAAGATTTCCTTAGGGCGGGTACGGTGGTATCCGTAGATCCAATGGCTGCCAGGTAAGGCGATAACTCCGAGAACGGAGTCCCAGTCAAATTGGTACCTCTGGCGCTTAAGTGCGGCTTCTTGGAAGGCGTCCATTCCTTCTAGAATAGGGGGAAGACTCAGAGCTTGCTAAATGGCCTCTTCTGTAATGGGGACTTGCTTCTGCCGGACATAAACAGATTGCAGGGTTGGCATGTAGAAGTTAGAGTAGAACTCAACTACCCAAGAAAGATTGACCTGCCTTGGCTGTCTCCGTAGGAAATCCCATTGTCTTCGTTCAATTTGCGACTCAACAAAGGTAGCAATATTGGACGGGAGGATAAGAAGGTATTCATTGTTATAGTTCCTTTCTGCCAGGATAGGGAACATCTGCTCACAGTAGCGATTGGAAAATCGCGCAGTGTCCTTTGCTGGAAAGACTTTCTCCTTTTCATCAACCTTTATTATCCTCTTAGCTCTTTTTGTTGAGGGCTTGACTGCGGTTGAAGACGGCTCTGCCACTAATGCTCTTTTAGTTCCTCTTCTTGCTGGGGGTTTAGGAGTTGCTTTCTCCCTTCCTTTCTTGGTGGCCATCCTGAAAAAGGGAGGAGAAAGTAAATTAAATTCAAATAGATATATAGCAAGGAAGAGAACGGAAGAGTGGTGATGGATGCATATTAGGATGTAATTGATATTAACACATGCTCTCGAGTACATGTGAAAAGCCAGCAATGAAAAATAGCCAGTGCATCGAAAGATAAGTGGATGCAAGGTGTTTATTGGCATGCCGGAAAAGGGCATGTGTAGCATAGACCAAGCATTACTTGTAATAAATTACCATGTTTGTATTGACAATTAAATTCAATTAATACAATAGTAAAGAGAATTTATGAAAAAGCAAGCATTAAATAGTAGAGAGTATAAGAGAGAAGTGCCTAATGCCATAGGGGCTTTTTCACAAACACATAGCATACATGGTGAATAAGGTAAAGAAAGTATTAAAGTTAACATGCAAGCAACTCTTTAAAGAAAATAATATATAATTGCCAAATAATTTGCAAATATCCAAAAGCATATAATGAGGAAAAATGACTCAAATAAATTTCTAACAGCATGTAAAAAGGAAAAGAAGAAGAAAGAAAATACGAATAATGAAAAGAAGAAGAAAAGAAAAAAAGAAAATAACGTATAAAATACAAATAATGATAGAAAAGAAAAGAAGGAAGAAGAAAATAGAACCTTGGGAATGGAGGTGAGAGAGAAAGAGTGATAGGTGAGATAGAAGGAAGAAGGGAAAAGGAAGAAATAAGGAGGGAAAAGAAAAATTAGGATTTGGAGGAGAGAAAGATAAGATATGTGGCAACTTTAGGTTGAGCTGTGCCGCACATGTGACGTGGCCGCGTGGGGCACGCGTTCGCGTGGATGCGCTTCAAGTATGGTGACGCGATCGCGTCGGTCACACGGTCGCGTGACCCATGTTATGCTTCTGGCGCGAGTGCAGCCTCGCGCCAGCACAACTCTCTGTTCAAATTAATTTATTTGCCAAAATTGGAGTGGCGCGATCGCGTGGGTCACGCGATCGCGTGAGTGTGCTTCAGAAAATGGATGACGTGGCCGCGTCGGCGACGCGGTCGCGTGATAAGGATTGTGCTTCCAGCACCACTCTCGCACAATATTTCATTGTGCACCCTTTTTACGTCGAAAACTCAGAGCACGCGGCCGCGTGGGGAACGCGGTCGTGTGGGAGGCCATTATCCCCATGAGACGCGGACTCGGTCGCGTGGGTCGATTGGTGCCATTGGCATGCCTCCAGCCACGCTCCAGCGTGATTCTCTGTTTATTTTTATTTTTCTTTACTCTCCTTGCGACGCGGACGCGTCGCGTAGCGAAATTTTTTTTTTTATGAAAAATAGAAACATGTAAATGCAGATGCACAAAAGTACTAATAAAGAGAAGAGTTATTGAATAGGAAAAACTAAAAATAAAGAAAAGAACGATCATACCATGGTGGGTTGTCTCCCACCTAGCATTTTGCTTTAACGTCCGTAAGTTGGACGCTTCACTAGCTCAATCTTCTGCTATGTGGGGATCTTCCAAGAGGAAGATCTCAAGCTCCTTGTTTCTCTGCATCTTCTCGCCATGGTATAGCTTCAGGCATTGTCCATTAACTTTAATAAGTTCAGAGCTTGAAGGATGGCTTAGGTGATAAACTCCGTACGGTTTGACCTTCTCTACTCTGTATGGACCTTCCCATCGTGATCTCAACTTACCTGGCATGAGCCTTAGTCGAGATTTGTAAAGGAGGACGAAATCCCCAGGTTGGAACTCTTTCTTCTTGATGTGCTGATCATGTACAGCCTTCATCTTCTCCTTGTATATTCTTGAGTTCTCATAAGCTTCTAGGCGAAGGCTCTCCAGTTCCTGCAGTTGCAACTTCCTTTCAGCTCCGGCTTTCTCAATTCCCATGTTGCACTCCTTAACTGCCCAAAAGGCTCTGTGCTCTACTTCAACTGGGAGATGACAAGCTTTTTCATAAACTAAGCGGAAAGGACTCATCCCAATGGGTGTCTTGTATGCTGTTCTATATGTCCAGAGTGCATCTTATAGCCTGGTGCTCCAGTCTTTTCTATGAGGCTTTACTATCTTTTGTAAGATACGCTTAATTTCTCTGTTTGACACCTCAACTTGCCCATTAGTTTGGGGATGGTAAGCTGTTGCAACTTTATGAATTATCCCATGTTTCTTCATTAATCCTATTAGTCTCCTGTTACAAAAATGGGTGCCTTGATCGCTCACGATTGCTCGTGGTAATCCGAAGCGACATATAATATGGTTTCTCACAAAGAAAACAACAGTGTTAGCATCATCAGTATAGGTAGGAATTGCTTCCACCCATTTGGAAACATAATCCACAACTAACAATATATAAAAATATCCATTAGAATTTGGAAATGGACTCATGAAGTCAATGCCCCAAACATCAAAAATTTCACAGAAAAGCATAATTTGTTGAGGCATCTCATCCCTCCTGGATATATTACCAAATTTCTGGCATAGGAGACAAGATTTACAAAACTCTGCAGCGTCTCTAAAAAGAGTAGGCCACCAGAATCCACAGTCTAAGATCTTTCTAGCTGTTCTTTGAGGATCAAAATGTCCTCCACTCTCAGATGAGTGACAGGCCTCTAAAATGGACTGGAATTCTGATTGAGGCACACAACGTCTAATTACTTGGTCACCGTCACATCTCCATAAATACGGGTCATCCCATATATAATATTTAAAATCACTTTTCAGCTTGTCTCTTTGATGCTTAGAAAAATTTGGAGGAAATGTGCGGCTAACTAAATAATTAGCTACAGGTGCATACCAAAGGACTACCTCAGATACTTCTTGCAGGTTATCAAAAGGAAAATTATCATCTATAGGAATAGAATCATCCTTAATATGCTCAAGGCGACTCAGGTGGTCTGCCACTAAATTCTGATTACCACTCCTATCCTTTATTTCTAAATCAAATTCTTGTAACAGCAGTATCCAACGTATAAGTCTTGGTTTGGACTCCTTTTTAGCTAGTAGGTACTTTAAAGCTGTATGGTACGAATACACTACTACTCTAGTACCAAGTAAATAAGCTCGGAATTTATCCAGAGCAAAAACAATAGCAAGAAGCTCTTTCTTAGTAGTAGTATAATTGGACTGGGCAGTGTCTAAAGTCTTAGACGCATAAGCAATAACAAAAGGATCCTTACCTTCACGCTGAGCCAGCGCTGCTCCTACTGCATGGTTGGAAGCATCGCACATGATTTCAAACGGCTGGCTCCAGTCTGGTCCTCTCACAATCGGAGCTTGAGTCAGAGCAGTCTTCAGCTTATCAAACGCTTGTTTGCAATCCTTACTGAACTCGAACTCAATATCCTTCTGCAGTAATCTGGATAAGGGAAGTGCTACCTTACTAAAGTCCTTAATAAAATCTCCTGTAAAAACCTGCATGGCCAAGGAACGAACGAACTTCCCTCACAGAAGAGGGGTAAGGTAAATTAGAAATAACATTCACCTTTGCTGGGTCTACAGAAATGCCATTATTAGATACCACATGTCTCAATACAATCCCTTGTTTTACCATAAAGTGACATTTTTCAAAATTCAATACAAGGTTTATATTAACACATCTATCTAACACTCTAGATAATCCATCTAAGCAAAGGCTAAAAGAATCACCATAAACGCTAAAATCGTCCATAAAAACTTCCATACAATCCTCAATAAGGTCAGAGAAAAGACTCATCATGCACCTTTGGAAAGTAGCTGGTGCATTGCACAAGCCAAAGGGCATTCTCTTGTAAGCATACGTCCCAAAAGGACATGTAAAAGTGGTCTTTTCCTGATCCTCAGGAGCTATATGAATCTGGAAATAACCTGTGTAACCATCTAAAAAGCAATAATGTGATTTACCTGACAGGCGAGCCAGCATTTGATCAATGAATGGAAGTGGATAGTGATCCTTACGGGTTGCTTGGTTAAGACGCCTGTAATCAATGCAGACTCTCCAAGCATTCTGAACTCTAGTTGCTATGAGCTCTCCATGCTCATTCTTCACTGTAGTGACTCCAGACTTCTTGGGCACCACTTGTACTGGGCTTACCCATTCACTGTCTGAAATGGGATATATGATACCTGCTTCCAATAGTCTGGTCACTTCCTTTTTGACAACTTCCAAGATGGTGGGATTCAATCTTCTTTGGGGTTGACGGACAGATCTTGCTCCCTCTTCTAAAAATATTCTGTGCTCACATACTTGAGGGTTGATTCCTACTATGTCTGCCAAACTCCACCCAATTGCCTTCTTATGCTTTCTCAGCACATCAAGTAACTGCTCTTCTTGTTGAGAAGTAAGTTCCCTTGCAATGATAACTGGAAACTTCTGCTCATCTTCAAGATAAGCATATTTGAGATGTGGAGGGAGGGGTTTCAATTCTAACTTCTGATCATGGGCAGGCTCTGGATTATCTGGAGCTTGTGAAAATGACGAAGTGCCCTCATTGTCAGTTAAGAGGGTCCCCACACTTGGACCTTGTCCAGTGTGCCTCTCTTCTAACTCTTCCTTGTGAACTTCAGCTACACTTTCATCTATGACATCACATTGGAAGATAGAGCGATCTTCTGGAGGGTTGTCAATGACTCCATTCAGATTGCAGATTACTATGCGGCCATCTATTTCAAAGGAGTATGTTCCTGAAAAAGCATCCAATTTGAATTTTGATGTCTTCAGGAATGGTCTTCCAAGTAGGATTGATGATGGCTTATCTGAATCATTATGGGGCATCTCCAAGATATAAAAATCAGTGGGAAATGTAAGCCCTTTAATGTTCACCAAAACATCTTCAGCAACTCCAGCCACTGTAATAATGCTTTTATCTGCTAACACAAAACGAGCTGCCGACCTTTTTAAGGGAGGGAGCCTCAAAATATCATATATAGACAAAGGCATTATACTAACACATACTCCTAAATCACACATGCAATCATAAATTACTACACCACCAATAGTACAGCTAACTATACAAGGACCTGGATCACTACATTTTTCAGGTAATCCTCCCATTAAAGCAGATATGGAACTACCTAAGGGAATAGTTTCTAATTCATTAATTTTGTCTTTATGAATACACAAATCTTTTAGAAACTTTGCATATTTTGGTACTTGCTGAATAACATCAAAAAGAGGAACAGTTACCTCGACCTTTTTGAATATTTCTACCATTTTAGGATCGGGTTCCAGCTGCTTCCTGGGCTTCCTTGCAAGTTATGGAAATGGAATAGGAGTAGTGTTTTCTGTAGTGTCTGCGCCTTTTGGTGCTTCCTTTTGCGGTTGAGCTATTTCTTCTTCAGCTATGTCCTGTATGTCCTCTTCCTCCTCAACATCTTCTATTTCTACCACCTCTTCAGCTGAGGCGTGTTCTGGTGGGCTTGGTTCCTCCTGGTTCCTCTCCTGCAGTGTGGTTCCGGACCTTAGGGTGATGGCTTTAATGCCTCCCTTTGGATTGGGTAATGGTTGAGAGGGGATTCCAGTGGAGCTTGAAGGTTGGTTACTGGAATTTTGCGTTGCTCCAATCTGTGAGACAAGAGCTTGCAAAGTAGAGGTCAGACTGGCATTAATACTATTCATGATGTTATTTTCCATGGTCTGCTGTCTTCACTCAAAAGATTGTAGTAACTCTTCATTAGGAGATGAAGAAGAATGAGTGAATTGAGAGGTCTGCTGTTGATTGTGCTGTGATCCTTGGTTTTGCCTCAGGTGAGGTGCTTTGTAAGGTTGATTCTGCTGCCTGTTGTTGTTATTATTCCACCTCTGATTTCCCTGATTATCTCTGCTTCCTCTGTTATTGTTGTCCCTCCAATTCTGGTTAGAATTGTCCTGCCATCCATGGTTATTGTTTCCACTTTGATTGTACCCTTGGTTGGGGCGGTCATAGAAGTTATAAGTGGATGCCACCATGTTGTCTTCTTGTTGGAGCTGCGGGCATTCATCAGTATAATGGCTATAATTAGCACAGATTCCGCAAACTCTCTGTGGGACTAGTTGTTGGTTTTGCTGTGGTGGAGGAGGTTGACCTTGCTGAGCTTGTTGTTGATTCAATTGCATTTGCTTCAGCAAGTTGGTCATCTCACATATACTCTGAGCTAGAGCCGCAGTCTCTCTGTTAGAGGATACTTCTGCAACGGTTTTTGAACGGCCTTGCTTTTGCCTGTGGTTCCTAGTAGATTCAGCTAAATCACTGATCAATTGCCATGCTTCATCAGTGGTCTTGTACTTCTTCATAGACCCATTGCTGGCACTTTCCAATGTGGTCTTATCTTGGGGCCTCATATCCTGTGTGATATAGCTGAGTAACACCATCTTATCAATCCTAATGTGGGGGCATGCTTCTAGAAGATTATTGAAGCGCTCCCAGTATTCAAAGAGAGACTCACTGTCATCCTGAACAATTGTGGAAATATCCTTCCTCAGTTTATCAGTAACTTCAGATGGAAAGAATTTCTCCAAAAACTCCTTTCTGAGTGTATCCCAGTTGGATACATTTGCTAGAGGTTGAGTGTAGTACCACTCTCTTGCCTTTCCCTCAAGAGAAAACGGGAAAGCTTTCAGCAAAATTGAAGTTTCATCAGTACCATCACGCCTGACAGTAGAACAGGCTGCTTGGAAATCTCTCAAGTGCTTGATGGGCTCTTGAGCAGGTAAGCCATGAAACTTGGGCATCAAATAATTTAGCAGTGCAGTCTTTATTTCAAAATCTGTAGCTACCGCTGGATGATGCGCTTGAAACGGTTGCATCGTAAAATCAGGAGCTCCTTCCTCCTGGATGGTAACTCTCATAGCTGCCATGTTTCCTGAACGTAAAACAACCGAATTAGTAGAACGGGGGCTGGTTTCTTCCTCAACTGACGTTTCAGATTCATCCTCAGAGAGGACTAACCGACGCTTAGCTCGCCTTATTCGTGAAATAGTCCTTTCAATTTAAGGATCGAATATTGGCAAGTTGGGGTCAGGTAGTGAACGCGTCATTTGACGAAAGAAACATGCAGCTCATAGTAAAAGCAATAAAATAAAATGCAAATAAATAAATTCTAATTAATAACGTTAGCACTCTATTGCAACTCCCCGGCAATGGCGCCAAAAATTGACGGAGCACAGAAGTTGGTGAACTAAAAATTATTAAAATAGTTACGTTGTAAGCATAGTTCTTAACTCACTGAAAATCTGTCTATCAATTTAGAAATATGTCACAGAGAATTTAAATTAAAAATTACTGGGAGTTTGAGTCCCAGGTCGTCTCCCAACGAGTTGCAGAAAAGTGTGCTATTTTATTAATCAGATATTTCCAAAGAAATTGAGTTAAGTAGATGGAAAATTAAATTGAGAAAATTGAATAACATGAGTAAAAGCCTTGACTGGGAGTTGATTAGTTGGAATCTCTATTATTGATGGAATGATTTCAAGATTAATTGATAATTAATGGTTGTTCTGTTTAGTTATCCTTTGCTAGGTAAAGGAAAGTCAAACGAGTTGGAATGCTAGATCTGTTCACGAGTTGCAACCCACTTAGTTCAAAGGGATTGGTGTTAGTGGCTAGATAGCAATCCAACAGTTAACCCAATTATAAATTTTCTTTCAATCCTTCCAACTCAAGAGTTCCTTTCAATCAACTCCCCATCAAGTGAGGGAACTACTCGCTCATTGTAAATAATAAATTCATAACACATGAAAGGGAATTAAAAGAAGACATGATTATTGGAAATTAAAATGAATTAAAATAAAAGAAATAACCTTTGTATTAAATAATCATAAAAGTATTCAAATGAAAAAATTGAACAAAGCAAAGAACATGGAAGAATAAAACCAAGTTAAGAGAACGAACTAGAATGACGAAGTCTTGATGAGGTAATAACTCTTCTCAATGTTCCAATGCTAAGACCAATTGAAAATTAAATCCTAAAAACTAAAGAGAAAAAAAACCTAGAGGAGGAGTAAAACTAGATCTAAAACTAAAAAACTGTGTAGAATGAATGTTGTGTTTGTTTCTGCATGTTCTCTGGCTCTAGTCTGCTGTTCCGGGCCGAAAACTAGGTCGAAATAAGGTCCAAAATCGCCCCCAGCGAGTTCTGCAGATTATGCAGATCGCACATGTCACGCGATCGCGTCACCCATGCGGACGCGTCATTCGCGCTTTTCCTTGCCACGCGTTCGCGTCGTCCATGCTACCGCGTCGCTTTATTTTTTCCAATCCGCGCGGCCACGTGAGCCATACGGCCGTGTCACTGCGATTTGCTCTCCTTCGCACGGTCGCGTGAGCCATGCGACCCACGTCACTTCTCGCTGGTTATCTCCTCAAATTCTTGTGTTCCTTCCATTTCTGCCAGCTTCCTTACCAATCTCCAATTCATTCATGCCCTGTAAAGTCCGAAACACTCAACACACAGATCACGGCATCGAATGGAATAAAGGAGAATTAAAAATACATAATTAAAGTCTCTAGGAAGCAGTTTTCAAACATGTAATAGATTCAAGAAGGAATTATAATTGCATGCTAATTTAATGAATAAGTGGGTAAGGATCATGATTAAACCACACAATTAAACAAAATATAAACCATAAAATAGTGGTTTATCATCGTCCTCTTCTAAGTTATTTTTTGTAATCCTCTTTCTTGGACCTTTGTCAGGTCTCTTTCAGAGATTACTTTTATAACTTATTTTTTGTAGGAGACCGACTTCGTCACGTCGGTCTCTTCTAAGTTATAGCAATTTCTCTTTTATAGGGTTGGCCAGACCTCTTTCCAGGGATTTGCTGATAACTTGGGTTGACTTGGTCCGACTTCTCAATGTCGGCCAGTCTTTAAGTTATTATTTAGCAATCCATAAGACCTCATCAGGTTCTTTTTTCGGATTACTTTCGATAACTTCTTGCATTATTCTGTGTTCATCTTTGCCGATTTGTAGAAGGTGGTTTCTATCTTTCTTTGGTCGACCTTTAGATGAATTGCGTTTTCATCTTTATTGGTCTTTTATCGTGATCGTGCAGTGAATCTGTTTTTCACTTTCTGCCGATCTGTTGCTTTATAATCGGACGATGAATGCTTCAGATTAATGCGTCTGGAGAATTTGTAGACTATCTGTTTTTCATCCTTTTAAGTCGGATAATTTCTGGATCTCAACTTGGTGCCTCATTAAAAAACCTTTTCAGGAAAAAGAGTGCATCCTATGATGAGATTTACCTTCTCTAGCTATAGTACCTTCTTAGGTTGCAGGCGTGCCACGATCTGGGAAGCTCTCGTCCATCGAGTTCGGACAGTCTGTAGTAGCCCTTTCCAAGTACTTCTATGACTCGGTAGGGTCCTTTCCAGTTTGCTGCCAACTTTCCTTCTCCGGGTCGAGTTGTTCTAATATCATTTCGGATTAGCATGAGATCATTCTCCGCGAAACCTCTTGGCACTACCTTTTGATTATATCTTGAAGCCATTCGGCGCTTTAGCGCTTCTTTCCTGATCAAAGCTCTTTCTTGGATTTCCAGAAGTAGGTCGAGCTCTTCTCTTTGAAGTTGAGAGTTGGCTTCTTCATTGTAGTGGACTACTCTAGGCGACCCTTCCTCGACCTCTACTGGGATCATTGCCTCCACTCCGTACGCTAATCGAAACGGTGATTCGTTTGTGGTAGAATGTGGCGTAGTTCGATATGCCCATAGGACCTGTGGAAGTCTTCAGCCCAAGCTCCCTTCGCATCTTGCAGTCTCCGTTTCAACCCAGCCAATATCACTTTGTTGGCAACTTTGGCTTGCCCATTGGCTTGGGGATGTTCAACGGAAATGAACTAGTGCTTTATGTTCAAGTTGGCTACTAACTTTCTGAAGCCCGCGTCTGTGAATTGGGTGCCATTATCTGTAGTGATGGAGTATGAAACCCCAAACCTTGTGACAATATTCCTATATAGGAATTTCCAGCTCCTTTGAGCAGTGGCGTTGGCTAGGGGCTCTGCCTCGATCCACTTTGTGAAATAGTCTACCCCGACTATGAGGAATTTAACTTGTCCC
The DNA here is from genome assembly GCF_059453495.1 of Arachis ipaensis. NCBI lineage: Eukaryota > Viridiplantae > Streptophyta > Magnoliopsida > Fabales > Fabaceae > Arachis > Arachis ipaensis. Next base: position 41,996,143 of record NC_142441.1, on the reverse strand, counting down.
GATCACTGGGGAAAGGGTCCGAGAAGATCGAGTCCCCATTTTGCAAATGGCCAAGGCGATGTTACGCTGATGAGCTCTTCTGGCAGGGCGATGTGAAAGTTGGCATGTTTCTGGCATGGTGGGCGTGTCCTTACAAACTATGTAGCTTCCTTTTGTAGAGTCGGCCAATAAAATCTCGCCCGGGAGTAATTTTTTGTGAGAGCTTGTGCTCCGAGATGATTACCACAAATGCCACTGTGTACTTCCTCTAAAACTTCCCTTGTGTTGGAGGTCGGCACACATTTTAGTAGTGGTATTGAAATCCCTCTTTTATATAGGGTGTTGTTTATGATGGTGTAGTACTGAGCCTCCCGTTTTAACCTCTTTGCCTCCTTCTCATTTGTGGGGAGTGTTTCTGTTTTTGAGGTAATTAATTATGGGGGTCATCCATCCTTGATCCTGACTTGTTATGGCTAGGACTTTTTCCTCTTCCGAGATTGATGGATTCTGCAACATATCCTGGATGAGGCTTCTATTGTTGCCCCCTAGTTTGGTGCTGGCTAGTTTTGAGAGTGCATCAGGTCGGGCATTTTGTTCGCGGGGTATGTGGCAGATCTTATATTTGCCGAGTTGTCCGAGCTGTTCCTTGGTTTTATCCAAATAATTTTTCATGGTGGGATCTTTGGCTTGCTAACTCCCTGTTATTTGTGAGGTGACTACTTGTGAATCGCTGAAGATGTTGAGTTTTTTAGCTCCAACCTCCTTAGCCAGCTTCAAACCAGCTAGTAACGCTTCGTATTCCACCTGGTTGTTTGAGGCCGGGAACCCAAATTTGAGGGAAAGCTCAACTTGGGTTCCTTGGTTGCTTTCTATTATCACACCTGCGCCGCTTCCAGTCTTATTTGAAGACCCGTCCACGTAGAGATTCCATTCTGTGGGGATTTTCAGGGTATCTGTGAATTCTGTAATAAAGTCGGCCAAGTATTGTGATTTGATGGCTATCCGAGCTTCATATTGGAGGTCGAACTCGGATAACTCGACTGCCCATTGTAAAATTTTGCTTGCTAGATCTGTTTTCTGCAGTATTCATTTTATGGGCTAGTCGGTCCGAACCTTAATGGTGTGAGCCTAGAAGTACGGGCAAAGTCGTCGAGATGTCAGTATGAGAGTGTAGGCGAAGTTTTCTATTTTTTGGTAGTTCAGCTCGGATCCCTGCAGCGCTTTACTAATGAAGTATACAGATTGTTGCTCTTTGTCATCCTCTCGAATCAGCGCTAAGGCTACTGCCTGACTTCCTACCGCAAGGTATAATACGAGTGGTTCTTCCTCTCGTGGTCAAGTTAGGATAGGTGGTCGTCCCAGGAAATTTTTGAAATCCTGGAAGGCTTGCTCGCATTCCATTGTCCATTCGAACTTCTTCCCTTTCCTTAAAGTGGCATAGAAGGGGAGAGATCTTATCGCTAATCCCGCTAAGAATCTGGATAAGGCTGCTAATCTCCCGTTGAGTTGTTGTACCTCTCTGACACAAGTTGGGCTCTTCATATCGAGTATGGCCCGGCATTTGTCCGGGTTTGCTTCAATTCCTCTTTGTGTGAGCATGAAACCTAAGAATTTGCCCGCTTCTACTGCAAAGGTGCATTTTGCGGGATTGAGTCGCATGTCATACTTCCTTATAGTGTCGAATACTTGAGCCAGGTCGGACAGTAATGTCTCTTCGCTTTGTGTCTTTATTAACATGTCGTCCACGAGACTTCCATGATTTTTTTGATATGGTCTGAAAAGACTTTATTCATTAGTCTTTGATACGTAGCTCCCGCATTCTTGACACAGAAAGGCATTACAATGTAGCAGTAATTTGCTTTTGGCGTAAAAAATGAGGTCTTTTCTTGATCTGGTGGATACATGGGGATTTGGTTGTATCCTGAGTATCCATCCATAAATGAGAGGCATCTATATCTGGATGAAGCATCTACCAGAGCGTAGATACTTGGGAATGGGTAAGGATCTTTTGGGCAGGCTTTGTTGAGATCGGTGTAGTCGGTGAATATTCGCCATTTCCCATTTAATTTTTTCACCAAGACGACGTTAGCTAGCCATAGCGGGTACTTGACTTCTCTTATGAATCCTGCCTCTAGTAGTGCTTGTATCTGTTCTTCCACAGCTTGGGATCGTTCTGGCCCAAGTTTTCTTCGTCTTTGCTGTACCGGCTGAAATCCTGGATAGACCGCCAACTTGTGACACATTAGCTTGGGGTCTATGCCTGGCATGTCTGCAGCTTTCCATGCGAAGAGATCGACATTATCTCGTAAAAACTGTACTAGTAATTCTTTTACATCTCCCGTCAGGATCGTGCCAATATTAGTTATTTTGTCCGAGGTGTCTCCGATCTGAACTTTCTCTACTTCACCCTCGGGCTGCGGACGGAGTTCTTCATGTTTTTGAATTCCACCAAGCTCAATTGTATGGAACTCTTCTCCTCTGCCTCTGAGGTTTAGACCTTCGTTATAACAGCGGCGTGCCGTCTTTTGATTTAGTGTTGTCCGACCTATTAGGGCGTTGTAGGCTGAACTCACGTCGACCACGATGTAGTCTATCTTGAGTGTTCTGGATTGGTTCCCTTTTCTGAAGGTTGTATGTAGTGACACGTATCCCAGTGGTTGTACTGGGGTATCTCCCAGTCCGAACAGGTTGTTCGGGTATGCTCTGAGCTCCTTTTCTTCTAAGCCGAGCTTGTCGAAGGCAGTTTTGAATAAGATGTCGGCGGAGCTCCCTTGGTCTATTAATGTGCGGTGGAGATTGGCGTTTGCCAGTATGATAGTGATAACCATGGGGTCGTCGTGTCCTGAGATGATACCGGATGCATCTTCTTTGGTGAATGTGATTGCAGGGATGTCGGGAGCTTCCTCCTTTCCTTCGACATGATATACTTCTTTGAGATATCTTTTGCGGGATGATTTGGAGATTCCTCCTCCTGCAAATCCTCCGTGTATCATATGGACATGTCTTTCTGGCGTACGAGGTGATCGCTCGATTCGTCCGACATCTTCATCCCTTCTTCTCTTTCTTTGATCATCATCTCGGGTGGCCAGAAACCGATCTTGTTTTCCTTCTCTTACTAATTTTTCTATGATGTTTTTTAAGTCAAAGAATTCATTAGTGGAATGCCCTCGGACTCGGTGATATTCACAGTATTCATTCCGATTTCCTCCTCCTCTTTTGCCTTTGAGTGGTCGAGCTGGGGGTATCTTTTTCGTATGGCAGACTTCTTTGTAGACATCTACCAGGGATACCCTAAGAGGGGTGTAATTATGATATTTTTTAATTTTCTCCCCTTGTCGATATTCCTTCTTTTTGGATTCTTTATCTTTGTCTCGGTAGGAGAATCCGGATTTTGAGGTTTCTCCCAACCGAGAGTTTTCTTCCATGTTGATATATTTTTCCGCTCGCTCCTGCACCTCATCCAAACATGTGGGATATTTCTTCGATATAGATTGGCTAAAAAGTCCCTCTCATAGGCCATTGATGAGGCCCATGATGGCGGCCTCTGTTGGCAAGCTTTGTATGTCTAAGCATGATTTATTGAATCTCTCCATGTAGTTGCGAAGACTTTCCCGATCTCCTTGCCTGATTCCTAGTAGACTGGGGGCGTGCTTGGCCTTGTCTTTTTGGATGGAGAATCTGGCCAGAAATTTTTTGGCTAGGTCGTCAAAGCTTGAGATGGACTTAGGAGGTAAGTTGTCGAACCATCTAATTGCTGTCTTCGTGAGGATCGTTGGAAAAGCTTTGCAGCGAACAGCGTCCGAGGCGTCGGTGAGGTACATTCTGCTTCTGAAGTTGCTGAGGTGATGGTTGGGATCAGTAGTGCCATCATACAGAGTCATATCCGAGAGTTTGAAGTCCTTAGGAATTTTAGTTTTCATGATGTCCCTAGTGAATGGATCTTGTTCTTTGCGTGAATTGTCCTCAGGGGTGGTCCGGGTAGCCTTTGCTTTGAGATCGATTTCGAGTTGTAGGATTTTATCTTCTAGCTCTCGACGTCGCCTTACCTCTCTTTGTAGATCCTTGCCAACTTCTCGTTGATTCTGGCTTTCTTTTTCAAGTTACTTTAGGCGATCTTGAAGCGCTTCTATTACTCTCGGATGTGATGAGTTTTTGTCTCTGTTAGATTCTGGAGTATCTTTTTGGTGTAGCGTCCGCATTTTTGTGCGGCGTTCTGTCCTCTATATCTGAATCATGGTCGTTGTCATGGTCGTTGAAAGAAACTGAAGATTGATGGTTTAGAGGTTATAGTAAACTCTTGTTGCAAGTATAATTACTAAACCAAGCAATCAACCTTTCTTACAAACGTTTTGGTTGTCACAAGTAACAAACCCCTTTAAAATTGATAACCGAGTATTTAAACCTCGGGTCATCTTCTCAAGGAACTGCAGGGAAGTATGTTCTTATTATTGGTTATGGAGATTGTAAATTGGGGTTTTGAGAATGAGGAGCGAATAGTCTAATTAGCAAATAAAGTAAATGAAGAACAAACAATTTAAATGGCAAGTAGAATAAATAAATGATTGTAAATAACTTTTGGCAAGGTATGAGAAATTAGAGGTCCTATCCTAGTTATCCTTATCAATGATGATGAGAATTGAATCTTAATTCCACTTTGTTAACCTTTACTAAAGCAAAGGAAGGTCAAGGGATTAATTGGTTTGATCTTCGAATCCTATTTATTTCCTAGGGAAAAGATTGGGATAATTGAAGTTAAATTTAATTAACAAAGATAACAATTATCAATCATGTTTGAGTTTGATAACTCCTGAGTTACTGATTTCTTAACCAAGACCAAAAGGAGAAAAGTAAATGTACTGGAATAAAAATATCTTCAGATGGGAATAACAATAATGTAAATAAAAGAGATCAATAATAAACTGAAATACCTCAAATAACATTAATTCATAGAGTAATCTGTAACATAGAAGAATTCATAAAGTAAATTGCAAAAGTAAATAAAGGGGAATATTGAACCTGATAAAGAGATAATCCTGAAAGCGAATAAAATCCTAAATCTAAATCCTAATCCTAAAATGAGAGGAGAGAATCTCCCTCTCAAAACTAAATCTAAATCATGGAAAACTAATTAATTGGAGACTCTCCCTGAATGGATGCATTCTCCCACTTCATAACCTCTGGCCTATGCCTTCTGGACTTGAATTTGGGCCAAAAAGGGCTTCAGAATTTGCTATGAGCATTTTCTGCAATTTCTGGTGTGTGGCCTCTGTCACGCGTCCGCATGGGTAACGCGGTCACGTCATTCGGAGTTTTCCTTGTCACGCGGTCGCGTTAGTCATGCGACCGCGTCATATGTGTTTCGCTCGAGACGCGCGGTCGCGTCAGTCATGCGGCAGCGTCAATGCCTTTTTGCGCTGGCATGCGGCCGCGTCGCCCATGCGATCGCGTGGCTGCCAGTTTCTTCAAAAACTCTGTTTTGTGCTTTTCTTCCATTTTTGTATGTTTCCTTTCCATCCTTTAAGTCATTCCTGCCTTAGAAGATCTGAAACTACTCAACACACGAATCACGGCATCGAATGGAAATAAAGGGTAATCAAAATAATTATTTTTAAGCATAGGAAACATATTTTTCACATACATCACATAATAAGGAAGGGAAAGTAAAACCATACAATTAATATGAATAAGTGGGTGAAGGATTGAATAAATCACTCAGATTAAACACAAAATATATCATAAAATATAGGTTTATCAACCTCCCCACACTTAAACAATAGCATGTCCTCATGCTAAGTCCAAGAGTAATGTTAGATTAAAGTGGTGGAATGTCATGCAATGTAATCTAATCTAAATGCAACTACCTAAATGAATCATGTAATTCTTAATTTTTATTCACTTGTATATAAAGCTTGCATGTAGTTGAATTAATTCACATTCTCAAGGAATCATATATATATATATATATATATATATATAGCCAAACCTTAGATAATGATAAAGTGCCTTTACAATTGAGATGGGGGAAAAACATTTTATAAACTTGCAAGACAATTTATAAATTAAGCAGAGATATATGTTAATGAGCTATTGAACCCTCACTGGATTTTGTGTTTACTCTCTAGTCACTCAGTGTTTATTGGGTTAATCACTCTATTCTTCTTTTTATTCTTACTTTCTATAACTTTGTTCTTCATCTAACCAATCAACAATTATAGAATATAGACATACCAAAATCATGAGGTCTTTAGTTAAGGTTGTAATGGGGCCAAGGTAAAGGTAAGGGTATATGTATAAGGCTAAGTGAGCTAATAAGTGAATCCTTAATTAGTCTAAGATCTCACCTAACATACATACTTTGTAAAGCAAAGCTTCTTTACCTAATTTCCCATATTTTCCCACTTTTGATGTTACATGCTCATGTTTCAATATTTATTATTTTTACCCCATGTGCATTGCTTTATTTCACATTTGGGGAATTCTTTTGTGTCCCTTTTATTCCAACACTGAAAAATGATATTTTTTTAATGCACATGGTAATTCAATTATTTGATTTTACATGAGCATGCTTCCCAAAATTTTTATTTGGACAATTTTATTCTTTTCAACTTTTCTACCTTTTGCTTTTATCATCCATGTTCCCAATAGGTTTCCCAAACTTAAACCATACATACTTCCTATCTTAAGCTAACCAAAGATTCAACTTGGATTTTTTTATTTTGTTTTTCTGCTTAAGGCTAGTAATGTAATTTATAGAATAAAAGGGGATTTAAAGGCTCAAGGGGGCTAACAAGGGTGATGTAAAGGGTAGGCTAATTTGGGATAAGTGAGCTAAAATTAAACAATGGCCTCAATAACTCTCTTGGTATGTATTTCTATTCTATAATCGGACATATAGATTAAAACAAAATAAAGAACACCAGAATAAATAAGAAGGGTGGAACACACAGGAATAAAATTTTATGGTTTGAATGTAACCATACAATTAAGCTCAAAACTCACAGGCTGTGTGTTTTCTAACTCAAAAAATCATATATCAGTTATGTATGTCATGCAAGTAAAATTAAAAGTTCCCATTATTCTCAATGTAAATTTATTTTAAATGGCTTTAAAGTTCTAGTGTTCCTCCTTGATGAAATGTTGTTAACTAACTAACATGTAATGCTATATACACAAGGTGTGTGGATTGTTTCTATTATGTTCAAGTTCCTAGTTTACTTCCTTTTTATATTTTCAATACAAACTAAGCTATCTTATGCTAAAAAGGGTAAACTATACTAATTAATCCACAATTTCTATAACTAATAAGTTAGAATTGCAACTAAACTAAATGGCTAAAATATGAACTAAAAATGCAAAATGTAGAAATAGAGTAAAAATACATAAAATAGAAATGTATAAGTACTGGGAGAATAAAAATAAAAATAAAGAGAAAAATACAAAAAAATAGCAAAATAAAATGAAAGAGTCTATAGTGGTTCACCAAAAAAATACGCCAGAGATGGCGACCTCCCCACACTTAAAATGAAGCATCGTCTCTGATGCTCACTCAAGCAGGGTGTGAAGGGGTGTCACCACTGGAAGGACAGGTAGCTGGAGTCTCTGTGGTGGCGGTCTGAAGATCTGCCTGCTGCAGAGGAGGTGCTGACTGGATAGGGATCTCGGGGTCTACAGCCTGAATCTGAGGCGGAGCCTCCTGATGTGATGTGGCCTGCTTTGTGCCTACCTGCGCAGCCTCGCTCTGTGGATGGGTCTCTGCCTCGTGATCATCCGCCTCCTCCTCAGATGCGTCGGATGGTGTGTCAGGCTCGGAAGGAATGTCGCCAGATTGTACATCAGCTTCAGGTGCTCATAGTGTCGCTTGTTGTGATGCTCCATCTGGTCAAGCCGTCAAAACAGGCGGTGCACTAGATGATAGACAGGCTCTGGGGCAGGTGGAGGTGCAGTGGTGGTGGCAGGGGTAGCTGTGGAAGAAGAGGGGCCGGCAGATGGTGTGGCTGTCTCATCAGTAGCAGTGAGGAATAGAGGTCTGTAGCCCAAAGCCAGAAAGTTCCTACTGTGAGGGATAATCTTCTTGCATTCTACAGCAGGTGACTTTTCATCAGCATCCTCCCAAGACACGTCAGCTCGACGGCCTAGCTGTGTAATCAGATAAGGAAAGGGAAGAGTGCCTCGGACGTGGACCCTGGCCATATAGTACCGGATAAAGCGTGGCAGGTACAGGTCCTTATCCTCCATCACACACCATAGGAGGGTGATCATAGCGGCTGGTATCTCAGTCTCATGAGTACTCGGCATAATAAAGTTGCTAAGTATCTGATGCCATAACCGAGCCTCATCATTCAAGTAAATCTGCTTGATTCCCATTTGGCATGGTAGTGTTCTGACCCATAATCCAAGGAACGGTCGGGTCAAGGGTTATCCTGGCCTTGACTGCATCCCAATCAAACTTTATGAAGCGCATATCTTCCTCAGCTTTTTGATAACCATCCAGCTGATCAGATTTAGGTAGAAGCTTCAGAACATCTTCAATGGCCTCTTCAGTGACCAGAATCTGCTTCCCTCTTAGGTTCACTGCATCTAGGGAAGTCTTGAAGTAATTGCAGTAGAATACCCTTACCCAAGATGCATTGACCTCAGTCAGGTTTCTTTCCAGGAAGAACCAGCCTCTTTGTTTGATCTGATCAGAGGTGTATTGCTGGAGTTCTTCTGGGATCTTCAGAGTCCTCTCCAGGTACAGGTTCCTGGAGGTTGCAAACACTGGATACTTCAGCTCACATTATCGGTTTGCAAACTTTACTGGATCAGTAGCAGGAGTAGTTGGTCGGCCTTCTCCTACGGGGTAAAATTTTTCTCCCGCCAGGAGTCATCGTGCATGATATCCATGATGGACATAGCGGATTCTCCTCTTTTACGTTTGCCAGTAGTAGCCTTTGCTTTTCCTTTTCTTTGGCTAGCAAACATCCTGAAAGACAGAAAACTAGGATATATAAAAACAGGAAAACAAATAGGCAAATAGTCAAAAGAAACACAGAGTGGCAAAGGAGCAATAGGATAAGGAAAATGAGTTAAATAAATGTGCATTAAGGATTGTCTAGGAGTTAAAAGTCTGAAAAGAAGAAATCACAATCCAAAATGTAATAGAGGGCATGTTAATTAGAAAAAGTATCATCATGCCTTGGTTAGAATGTTAAAAGAAAGTGAAAAACCAGAAGAAATTGTTTTTGAAAGGTTAGGTTTGGTTAGAAACGAAAAATAGTTAAGGAAGTTAAAATTAGTGAGTTAGTAAAAAGAGGGTAAAGTAAGTGGCATAATGATCATATTCCAAGTAACAGGCATTCACAAATAGAAGCTATATGTAACTCATATCCAAACAAGGAAATTAAGTTGATGATGATTCAGATAGATATAGAAATAGCAAAATTGGAATCTAAACATCAAAAATGCAGATTATGAACCAGGAAATCAAAGAGAATGAGAAAGCTTGCCCTGGCATTCATGAATTGGTTTGGTAAAAACAAAGTAAAGTAGAGTTTAAATAGCCAAAACCAAAACATGAATAAAAGTCAAAAACAGTTTCTAAAAATTTGGGCAGCATTCTGGCTAAAATTGGATTGTCCCGGAAAATAAACAGCAAGCAGAATAGTTCATATGAATTAAAAATAAAGCTGCAATTAAATAGTATGAATAAGAAAGAGCATAGCAGCATGAACTTGAAAAACAGCATATGAACATTACAAAACTTCATAGCAACAACAGAATTGCAAATTGATAAAACAAGAAACACGAACAGCGCAATTAAATAGGCCTAAATCCATTAACCACATCCTAGGCTACCTAACAACCTAAAATCCACTACAACATGCATAGCTAACTAGCCTAAATATGAATATAAACAGAAAAATATGAATTAACTACGAATAGAGAGAAGGGTGGCGTTTATCGGAACCTGGTAGGTGAATTAAGGAGAGTGGGACAGAGAGGTGGCTGGGGGATGGTGGCAGTGGCGTCGGGCGTGGCGGAGGAGGGTGGCGGAGGCGGTGATGGTTGCTGTTTGGAGGCAGGGGCTTCGGGAAGGGTAATGGGGGTAGGGGAGAGAGGGAAGGAAGGGAAGGGGGGCTTGGGTGGCGCTGGGCGGTGAAAGCGGCGTGGTGGTGGTGATCGCGGAGGAGGGCAGGGGCGGGGAGGGAGGAAGAAGAAGGAAGAAGGAGAAAGAGGGGGGGAAGGAAGGGGGTGGGTGGCAGCGGAGTCTGGGTGGTCGGCGGGGTGGCGGTCGTTTGGTGATGGTGGCTGGGTGGTGGTGGTGTGATCGGAGAAGAAGACAGGGAGGAGAGGGGTTTGGGGGGGCGCGAATGGTAGGGTTCGCGTGACTGGGGGGGTTATAGATTTGAATCCACGCGATCGCGTGGGGCACACGGTCGCGTGGCTGGAGTGAAATGGAGGTCGACGCGATCGCGTGAGTGGCACGATCGCATGGAATAGCTAAAGAGTGAATGATGCGATCGCCTGAGGCATGCGATCGCGTCGCTGGAAATTGTGCTAAACGCACGAATCCAGTGTCGTTTCAGTGCAACTATCTGTCTCCTTTTGGGATGTTGTGTAATCCATGCGACGCGATTGCGTCGCTCACGCTGTCGCGTGGGATTGATGCTGTGCAAGTTTGTGTGAAACGCACAATGGCCGCACGATTCCAGCCTAACTTTCTGGACGTTGGATCTTTACGCTGATCTCCAGATCACGCGGCCGCGTGAATGACGCGGTCGCCTGGGAAGTATTTTTCGCAACTTGACGCGATCACATGAATGATGCGGTCGCGTCGTACACCCTTTTTTTTATGCAGGTATGCAATTATGCAGTATGCAGAATGCAATGATTAAAATGAATGCGATGCAAAACTCCAGGTTCAATATAATAAAATGAAATAAAACTTGAAAACAAATAAAACTAAATTGAAAAAGGAATGATTATACCATGGTGGGTTGTCTCCCACCTAGCACTTTTAGTTAAAGTCCTTAAGTTGGACATTGGATGAGCTTCCTGTTATGGTGGCTTGTGCTTAAATTCATCCAGAAATCTCCACCAACGCTTGGAATGCCAATAGCCTCCGGGGTCCTAAACTAGGCATGTGAAGCTTCTGAGCAGCTTCAAATAGATTCTCAGGCTCCCGGGGTGACGAATGTCAGAATAGATTCCAGGATCCCAAACTTGGCTTTTAAATCCGTGTTCGTCTTGATCTATATTTTTCCATCTGGGCAGTTTAGAAATTAGATTCTCACCAGAATAACCAAACATTTTTTGAGATCTATTTGATAGATCATGATGCCAATCCGTGCACTTCAAGTTGAAGCGTGGAACCTTATTGAACCTTGTGCACCAGCTTTGAGTACAAGCCATTTTCCTTTTACTCATAAAGCCGCAGAGAGCTCTAAGATGGCCATATGTTTCAAGAAAACCATATTCAAGTGGAAAAACACAATTAAAGGTTAAGGATTGTACCCACTTGAAACTTGTATTGGGTGGTAATGGCCTTGGGATAGGTGGTTCCAGTGGTTCTGTGAGTTCTACTCCCTTGTGCTCTTCTGTGAATTTCTCCACTTCTTTGCAAGATTCTTCAAATGTATCCATGTCCTGATCAAAGCCATCTATGTCTTCCTCATCACTTAAGTCATAGACTGGAGGTTGAGAGAAATCTACCTCCGTGTCATCTTCGTATTCACTTGGGGAAGATTCTTCGATCTCAGAGAATTCACTTGCGGATGCAAGTTCATTACTAGGAGAACTTGACTTGTGACTATCATCATCAAGGAAACTTGCTTCTTGGATTATTCTGTCTAGTTCTTCATAAGAGACTTGCTCTGGGGGTTGTGTACTATCCTCCTTAGCATCAGTTGTAACGTCCTTGACAGAATTCTCCACAACTCTGGGTTCCCATGGAAGTTCAGCATCTCCTAAGTCTTCAACCAACTCTTCTTCTTGTATAATGACAACTTCCTCTACTTGTTCTAGTATAAAGTCATGCTCTGTTCTGTCCACTGGAGTTTCTAGTATCTCCTTCATGCTACGCCTTTCATTAGATTGCCCACACGGAGTTGTGGGAGGTCCTTGAATGTTCGAACGTCTAGAAGAGAATTGACTTATTGCTTGCTCCAGTTGAAGAAGGGTTGTTTGAAGTTGATCTACTGTTTCCTTGAGGCAAACCTCTGATTCTCGGGGTGCTGGATTTGGACGTGGTACATTGGGAGGTGGTGGTGTTTGGGAGTAATTGGATTGGAATCGGGGTAAATGAGGATCATATGGTGGTGAATGGTGAAAAGAAGCTTGTGAGTGTGGTGGTTTGAAGTTATGTTGAGAGGATGGCCTATAAGCACAGGGTGGGACTTGTTGGTAACTACGATGTTGTCCACCATGTCTATTGCCTTGGTATGCATTGTAGAATGGTCTTTGTCCATGATATCTTGGAGGGTGTTGCTGCCTAAAGGGTTGATCAGATCCTCTTGGCTCCATCCATCTTTGATTGCTCTGACCTTGATGCATGTTCCTGTTATAACTTTCATTCCATTCAACAATATTAGAACCAAACTCAAAGCGAAAGGGGTGAGAATTCATAGTAGCTAATAGAAATAAAAAGCGGAAAACAAGGACAAATAAACAAGTAAAAGAAAAATATTTACAATAACCAATAATAAGGCACACAATTGCAGTTCCCCGGCAACGGCGCCATTTTGAAAGAAACTGAAGATTGATGGTTTAGAGGTTATAGTAAACTCTCGTTGCAAGTATAGTTACTAAACCAAGCAATCAACCTTTCTTACAAACGTTTTGGTTGTCACAAGTAACAAACCCCTTTAAAATTGATAACCGAGTATTTAAACCTCGGGTCGTCTTCTCAAGGAACTGCAGGGAAGTATGTTCTTATTATTGGTTATGGAGATTGTAAATTGGGGTTTTAAGAATGAGGAGCGAATAGTCTAATTAGCAAATAAAGTAAATGAAGAACAAACAATTTAAATGGCAAGTAGAATAAATAAATAAATGACTGTAAATAACTTTTGGCAAGGTATGAGAAATTGGAGGTCCTATCCTAGTTATCCTTATCAATGATGATGAGAATTGAATCTTAATTCCACTTTGTTAACCTTTACTAAAGCAAAGGAAGGTCAAGCGATTAATTGGTTTGATCTTCAGATCCTATTTATTTCCTAGGGAAAAGATTGGGATTATTGAAGTTCAATTTAATTAACAAAGATAACAATTATCAATCATGTTTGAGTTTGATAACTCCTGAGTTACTGATTTCTTAACCAAGACCAAAAGGAGAAAAGTAAATCTACTGGAATAAAAATGTCTTCAGATGGGAATAACAATAATGTAAATAAAAGAGATCAATAATAAACTGAAATACCTCAAATAACATTAATTCAAAGAGTAATCTGTAACATAGAAGAATTCATAAATTAAATTGCAAAAGTAAATAAACGGGAATATTGAACCTGATAAAGAGATAATCCTGAAAGCGAATAAAATCCTAAATCTAAATCCTAATCCTAAAGAGAGAGGAGAGAATCTCCCTCTCAAAACTAAATCTAAATCATGGAAAACTAACTAATTGGAGACTCTCCCTGAATGGATGCATTCTCCCACTTCATAACCTCTGGTCTATGCCTTCTGGACTTGGATTTGGGCCAAAAAGGGCTTCAGAATTTGCTATGAGCATTTTCTGCAATTTCTGGTGCGTGGCCTCTGTCACGCGTCCGCGTGGGTCACGCGGTCGCGTCATTCGGAGTTTTCCTTGTCAGCGGTCGCGTCAATCATGCGACCGCGTCATATGTGTTTCGCTCGAGGCGCGTGGTCGCGTCAGTCATGCGGCTGCGTCAATGCCTTTTCGCGCTGGCATGTGGACGCGTCGCCCATGCGATCGCGTGGCTGCTAGTTTCGTCAAAAACTCTGTTTTGTGCTTTCCTTCCATTTTTGTATGTTTCCTTTCCATCCTTTAAGTCATTCATGCCTTAGAAGATCTGAAACTACTCAACACACGAATCACGGCATCGAATGAAAATAAAGGATAATCAAAATAATTATTTTTAAGCATAGGAAACATGTTTTTCACATACATCACATAATAAAGAAGGGAAAGTAAAACCATGCAATTAATATGAATAAGTGGGTGAAGGATTGAATAAATCACTCAGATTAAGCACAAAATATATCATAAAATATGGGTTTATCAGTCGTCCGCCATGATGATGGGATGACTTCCAGGTCCCCGGCAACCATCACCTAATGTTCCGAGGGTTACCTGAAACTGGAGGTCGATCTCTGTCGAGATCTTCGGTACGGGTCGGTGCCGACGTGTACGGCTGGTGAGTGGCGGCCGGAACGGTTGCGTTCGACTCGTTGATCTAGCTGCACTGCTGATTCTTCGTCACCGGAGGGTGGGGGGTACCTGCAAGAGACTCTAATGCTTAAGTTAGCATGGGTATTAAACAGGTTTTTAGTAGAATCAGAGTATGAGTTATACCTGGGTGCTCCAGTATATTTATGGTGGTTGTAGAGTGACCTTTCTAGATAAGATAAGTTAGTTATCTTATCTTATCTTTATCTTTGAGTTGAGGTCAGCTTATCTTCAAGGGAACCGCCCTTATCTCTATCGTCTTGGACGGCCTGTGGATTTGGGTCGTATTCCTTAGGTTGGGCCCTTTTTTGGGCTTTCCCATCGATTTGGCCGAGCTCTTTTAGGAAGAGATCGGATAGTCTGACCTGAAGAGGTCAGTCATTTTGTCGCCAATCATCCCAGGTCGGGTAGCTCGACCCAGGGTATGAACAGTGCCCCTGCTTGAGCTCGGTCTTCTTTTTTGAGGTCGAGTCCTTGACTTCAGTCCTTCTCTAGTGAAGCAGAACTCAAGCATTTAGTCGATTCCTTCCTTTGTAGAACTTTTTTGAATGTGGAACATTTTTCTTCTAAAAGCGCGCGCTCATGTATTAGCGCTTTGTTCTTGGGAACGTGCGAGGGTTTAATACCTTCTTTAATTGGTATTAATTGCCCTGTTTCCTTTGGCTTTATTTTGAATTTCTGCATTCAAAAAACGGTTTCTCTCCTTCATCTTTCTTTTGTAACTTCTCCCTTCGTTCTCTCACCTTCTGCTTTTCGCCTACATTTTGCCTTTGCGGCGTCATTCAGCGATCCGACAATTCCGTCTTTCCATCTTCAACCCTTCTGAGGCTTTCCTTTTTTCCAGGTTGGTTCCATTTGCAATTTCTTCTCGTCTTTGTTGCTTTGTCTTTAGTTTTGTGGTGAAGTTTTGATTTTGCTTAGAGAAAGTTTGGGTCTTTTATTTTTTGTCGCGCCTGCTTGCTGTTGTAATGTGTGTTCTGAGAGTTTTTTCGTCCTTTGCATGAACCTTTTCGCCTTTCCTGTTGTTTGATGCTTCTAGGGCTTTTCATGTTCTACTATCGCTTCTGTCCGATACCCAGAGAAACTGCATCTTTACTCACTTAATCGAAGATTGCTCCTTGGTTTTTTGCCCTGTTGATAGCTTTCCCTATTTGCTGCGATATTTGTTTTGGTTTTTGTTTGATTCTGAGAAAAGGTTGTGCCTTTGACGATTTCCGCCTGGCATGTTTGATGTTTGGCGATGCTTTTTGCTGATAGACTGTAAAAAGATAGTGACTTTTTGTGTTCTGACTTTCTTTTCCGAAATGTCTGTTATTTGAAATCTTTTCTTGTTTGAGAGATGCCGGGACGTAAGCTGTGGATTTTTCCTGAAACCTTGCTTTGTTACTGCCTCCAAAGGATGCCCCAGGACTTTGGTTTGAGTCTTGGGGTTTTCCTTTTCTGTTTGTTCTTCTGTATATTAGTCGAGTTATTTTGCCCCTCGTCCGAGATGTTTTTTAGTAATCCCATCTTCTTTTCTTATTATAGGATTAGTTGGCCTCATGTCTTCTCGCAATAACATTGTAGAGATGTCTTCTAAAGTTCCCGAGGGGATCTGATTGGCTGGACTCCCTTGTCTTGATGTGTGTCTCTGTGGTGGATGCTGATTTTTGTGTAGAGTTGAGAAAACGTCATAGGATTTGTGGTAGCAGCGCCCGGGAGAGGGATTATGAGCTTGTAGCGCCCGACTCTGACGAGAGGGTTTGTTTTCCTACTTCGGTCGAGGGGGAGCGTCCCTTTTTCTACGCATATGAATATTTCTTGTAATATTGCCCCATCCCAGCTTCATCCGAATTCCTGGGGTATTATCAAGATTTTTCAGCTGCTTTGCCAAGAGTTAGGCATAACACCTTCTCAGACTCTTTTCCTCTATCTTTTTGTTTCTGCCAAGCCCGGAGGGTCTTCCAAAAGGAAAGCTTCCTGGGTTTCTTTCAGGTCGGCCCAGGGGCATAAAGTTTTTGCCATGTATGATGAGTCTTTTAAAGATTTTAAGAACTATTTCTTCCGAGTCCGTGCTGTTGAGGGGGCCCGCCCCTTCTTTTTTGATGAAAATGATGAGCCTGCCTTTCCTCTAGAATGGCAAAAGAATGTGAGAGTGTCTTGCTATACATGGGAGATGCTTGACGAGGTTGAACGAGCTTTTGTAGTTGTTCTTGAAGATTTATGGGGAAAACCACCCCATCTTGATACAAAAAAGTTTTTGAGTGACCCGTCTTTGGTTTGAACTGCTTTGGGTACTGTCCGACTTGTTTCTATACTTGTTTCTTAGTTTTGCTTCTTCTGGATTGTAACTTATCACTATGGTTGATTCTGTATTTTCAGAGATGTCGAAAAACAATAATTCCATGAAGGCCTACAAAAAGGCAAAGAAGGCTGCTGCTGCTCAAAATATCTCGGCCAAGGTGGCGAGAGAGGGATCTTCTCAAGTTCCAATGAAGCCGCCCGTGCCGAGTTCTCCTGGGCCGAAGAAGGTGATCCCCACTCCTCGATTTTGTCTGGCTAACCCTCCACAGACTTCTGTCGCTACTTCTAGTGCTCCTCCTAACAAAAAACAAAAAATAATCGAGCCTCTCAACCTTGACGCTCCTGACTTTGATGCGGTGGAGTTTGTTGACCAGCAGATCGGTCCTTATGGTGCCGTCCCTACTGACGACGCCTCTCTCCTTCGCCATTTGGACTTCATAACTCGGAGTAGCATCAAGATGGCCTATATGGGGGCTGCCCTGTATCGGACTGCTCAAAATCTTCCTCTTCATGCCACCAAAGCCTTCATGCCAAACAAGAGTTTGATCGGATGAAGGGCTTGAAGGAGGAACTTGAGGTGGAAGTAGCCAAACTGAAGAAGGATCTGGAGAACGAGAAGGCTAGCTCTCTTGCCCTGGCAGCCTCTGTAAAGTTGGCCGAGGACACTGCTTTGAGGCATAAGGACAGTTATGTCACATCTTATCGGGAGGTAATACATCTGAGGGAGGAGTTGGAGTCTGCCCGAGTTGACTATTCCGAGCTCCATGGTCATCTTGTCGGCAGTGTAAATGCTGCTTATGATAATTTAAAGGAGAAGGTTCAAGTTCTTGCTCCTGAGATTGACCTTACTCTCTTCAGCTTGGACAACGTTGTAAGGGATGGTAAGATTGTCCCGGACGACCAGGATGATGATGACGTCGGGTCTCCCCCTGTGCCTGCTGCTAAAGTGTCGACTTCTATAGCTCCTCCCGCTGAGATCATTCGTCCGGAGTTAGATCCCGATTGTCAAATTCTGAATAGGGACGACGGTACAGTGGATGCAGTGCCTCTCCAGGCTCGTCCTCCTTCACCTCAGACTGATGCTGCCGAGAAGTCTTCTAATCTTAGCTGAATTTTCTTGGATATTTATGTGGATAGCCCGACTTGTGGGCTTTTAAACTCTTTATTTTGTAGTCTTGAATATTATGCTGACTGTTGATACTCCTTTTGGTTGCTTGTTTAGCAACTTTTGATTTTGAAAAAACAACAAGTAGCTTTCAAGCTTTTTGGGGCTGACCCTGAAGCTTGTTATAATATTGTATTTTATATTATGCTTGTTTGCACTTGTCTTTACATCTTTCTGGGTTTTGAGAGTGTTAGAGCCTTGCTGCTCGGCCTCTTTGGATTGCTTTTGTACTTATTGCTTGTAACTTGGATCCTTTGAGGTTATGGATATGTGGGTCTAACTTGTATTTCGGTTTTCTCGCTTTTACTTGTATTTATTTCTAGCACTCCGTAACCAATTTCTTCACGTTGGTCTGCTTTCCAGTTATTTTTGTAATCCTCTTTCTTGGACCCTTGTCAGGTCTCTTTCAGGGACTACTTTTATAACTTATTTGTGGGAGACCGACTTCTTTGCGTCGTTCTTTTCCGAGTTATTTTGTAATCCTCTTTCTTGGACCTTTGTCAGGTCTCTTTCAGGGATTACTTTTATAACTTGTTGTTTGTAGGAGGTCGACTTCTTTACGTCGTCATCTTCCAAGTTTTTTTTTTGTAATCCTCTTTCTTGGACCTTTGTCAGGTCTCTTTCAGGGATTACTTTTATAACTTGTTTGTAGGAGGTCGACTTCTTTACGTCGTCCTCTTCTAAGTTATTTTTTGTAATCCTCTTTCTTGGACCTTTGTCAGGTCTCTTTCAGGGATTACTTTTATAACTTGTTTGTAGGAGGTCGACTTCTTTACGTCGTCCTCTTCTAAGTTATTTTTTGTAATCCTCTTTCTTGGACCTTTGTCAGGTCTCTTTCAGGGATTACTTTTATAACTTGTTTTTTGTAGGAGACCGACTTCGTCACGTCAGTCTCTTCTAAGTTATAGCAATTCCTCTTTTATAGGGTTGGCCAGACCTCTTTCCAGGGATTTGCTGATAACTTGGGTTGACTTTGTCCGACTTCTCAACGTCGGCCAGTCTCTAAGTTATTATTTAGCAATCCATAAGACCTCGTCAGGTTCTTTTTTCGGATCACTTTCGATAACTTCTTGCATTATTCTGTGTTCATCTTTGCCGATTTGTAGAAGGTGGTTTCTATCTTTCTTTTGTCGACCTTTAGATGAATCGTGTTTTCACCTTTATTGGTCTTTATCGTGATCGTGCAGTGAATCTGTTTTTCACTTTCTGCCGATCTGTTGCTTTATAATTGGCCGATGAATGCTTCAGATTAATGCGTCTTGAGAATTTGTAGAATATCTAAAATATATTTTATTCAAAAGAAAGTGCAAATATATACATGTTGGAGTTTTTCATCCTTTTAAGTCGAATAATTTCTGGATCTCAACTTGGTGCCTCATTAAAAAACCTTTTCAGGAAAAAGAGTGCATCCTATGATGCGATCTTTTACCTTCTCTAGCTATAGTACCTTCTTAGGTTGCAGGCATGCCACGATCTGGGAAGCTCTCGTCCATCGAGTTCGGACAGTTTGTAGTAGCCCTTTCCAAGTACTTCTATGACTCGGTAGGGTCCTTTCCAGTTTGCTGCCAATTTTCCTTCTCCGGGTCGAGTTGTTCCATGATGAGCGGATAATTTATACGCTTTTTGACATTGTTTTTAGTATGTTTTTAGTAGGATCTAGTTACTTTTAGGGATGTTTTCATTAGTTTTTGTGTGTTTTTCTGTGATTTCAGGTATTTTCTGGCTGAAATTGAGGGACTTGAGCAGAAATCAGATTCAGAGGTTGAAGAAGGACTGCTGATGCTGTTGGATTCTGACCTCCCTGCACTCAAAGTGGATTTTCTGGAGCTACAGAACTCGAAATGGCGCGCTTCCAATTGCGTTGGAAAGTAGACATCCAGGGCTTTCCAGCAATAGATAATAGTCCATACTTTGGCCAAAAATAGACGATGTAAACTGGCATTCAACGCCAGCCTTCTACCCAAACCTGGCGTCCAGCGCCAGAAAAGGAGCCAAAACCAGAGTTGAACGCCCAAACTGGCACAAAAACTGGCGTTCAACTCCAAGAAGGACCTCTACACGTGCAACACTCAGGCTCAGCCCAAACACACACCAAGTGGGCCCAAGAAGTGGATTTATGCATCAACTACTTACTCATGTAAACCCTAGTAGCTAGTTTATTATAAATAGGACCTTTTACTATTGTATTAGGCATCTTTGATCAGTTGTATGCTATCTTAGATCACGTTTAGGGGGCTGGCCATCTCGGCCATGCCTGGACCTTCACTTATGTATTTTCATACGGTAGAGTTTCTACACTCCATAGATTAAGGTATGGAGCTCTGCTGTTCCTCAAAGATTAATGCAAAGTACTACTGTTTTCTATTCAATTCATCTTATTTCGCTTCTAAGATATCCATTCGCACCCAAGAACGTGATGAAGGTGATGATTATGTGTGACGCTCATCATTCTTCTCCGTTATGAACGTGTGCCTGACAAACACTTCTGTTCTACATGAATTAAGCTAGAATGAATATCTCTTAGATCTCCTAACCAGAATCTTCGTGGCGTAAGCTAGAATGATGGCGGCATTCAAGAGAATCCGGAAAGTCTAAACCTTGTCTGTGGTATTCCGAGTAGGATTCAATGATTGAATGACTGTGACGAGCTCCGAACTCGCGATTGCAGGGCGTTAGTGACAAACGCAAAAGGATAGTAAATCCTATTCCAGCATGATCGAGAACCGACAGATGAATAGCCGTGCCGTGACAGGGTGCGTGAGCATATTATTCACTGAGAGGATAAGATGAAGCCATTGACAAGGGTGGTGCCTCCAGATGATTAGCCGTGCCGTGACAGGGCATTGGATCATTTTCCCGAGAGATGACCGAAAGTAGCCATTGACAGTGGTGATGTATCACATAAAGCCAGCCATGGAAAGGAGTAAGACTGATTGGATGAAGATAACAGGAAAGCAGAGGTTCAGAGGAACGAAAAGCATCTCCATTCGCTTATCTGAAATTCCTACCAATGATTTACATAAGTATCTCTATCCCTATTTTATTATATAATATTCAAAAACACCATTATCACTTTATATCTGCCTGACTGAGATTTACAAGGTGACCATAGATTGCTTCATACCAACAATCTCCGTGGGATTCGACCCTTACTCACGTAAGGTATTACTTGGACGACCCAGTGCACTTGCTGGTCAGTTACACAGAGTTGTGAACCGTGGTCTTGGCATCATGTTTTTGGCGCCATTACCAGAGAAAGAAAGAGCGATGAATTTTACATAATTAAAGTGTAATCACGATTCCGCGTACCAAGTTTTTGGCACCGTTGCCGGGGATTGTTTGAGTTTGGACAACTAACGGTTCATCATGTTGCTCAGATTAGGTAATTTTCTTTTTGTTTTCTTTTCAAAAATTTTTCAAAAATATTTCAAAATTTTCTCACCTGTTTTCGAAAAAAATTTTAGATTCAAAATTTTTAAGAATGAATTCTAGTGTTTCATGAAGCATGTGAAGCATGGCTGGCTGTAAAGCCATGTCTAAATTCTTTTGGACTGAGGCTTCCAACCATCAGCTGTTATACGACTGTAGGGTATGTCAGGCATGTCATGTCTGAATTACATGCTGAAGCTTGGCTAGCCATTGGCCATGTCTAGTGTTTTGGACCGGAGCTTTCATTGAAAGCTTGGCTAGCTAGTGAGCCATGTCTAATTCCTGGACTGAAGCTTTAAATTAAGAATGCAAGATTCCTGGAATTCATATTAAAAATTTTGGAATCCTTATTTTTCTTTCTTTCTAAATAATTTTCGAAAAATATAAAATAAAAATCCAAAAAAATTAGAAAATCAAGAAAATCAAAAATATTTTTTTGTTTCTTGTTTGAGTCTTGAGTCATGTTATAAGTTTGGTGTCAATTGCATGTGCATCTTGCATTTTTCGAAAATTCATGCATTCATAGTGTTCTTTATGATCTTCAAGTTGTTCTTGGTAAGTCTTCTTGTTTGATCTTTGCATTTGCATGTTTTGTGTCTTTTCTTGTTTTTCATATGCATTCTTGAATTCTTAGTGTCTAAGCATTGAAGAATTCTAAGTTTGGTGTCTTGCATGTTTTCTTTGCATTAAAAATTTTTCAAAAAGATGTTCTTGATGTTCATCATGATCTTCAAAGTGTTCTTGGTGTTCATCTTGACATTCATAGCATTCTTGCATGCATCACATGTTTTGATCTAAAATTCTCATGCATTGCATCATTTTTTTTTGTTTTTCTCTCTCATCATAAAAATTCAAAAATAAAAAAAATATCTTTCCCTTTTTCTCTCATCAAATTCGAAAATTTGGATTGACTTTTTCAAAAATTTTTAAAATCAAATTGTTTCTTATGAGTCAAATCAAATTTTCAATTTGAAAATCTTATCTTTTTCAAAATCTTTTTCAAATTTCTTAGTTATTTTCGAAAATTCCAAAAATATTTTTCAAAAATCTTTTTCTTATTTTTATATCAAATTTTCGAAAATAACATAATCAATTAATGTTTTGATTCAAAAATTTGAAGTTTGTTACTTGCTTGTTAAGAAAAATTCAAACTTTAAGTTCTAGAATCATATCTTGTGATTTCTTATGAATCAAGTCATTAATTGAGATTTTAAAAATCAAATCTTTTTCAAAACTAATTCCTATCATATCTTTTCAAAAATATCTTCTCATCTTATCTTTTTCAAAAATCTAATTTCAAAATATCCTTTCTAACCTCCTACCTTCTTATCTTTTCAAAATTTGTTTCAACTAACTAACTAACTTTTTGTTTGTTTCTTAACTTTTTCAAAACTACCTAACTAACTCTCTCTCTCTCAATTTTCGAAAATATCTTCTCCCTTTTTCAAAAATTTCTTTTTATTAACTAATTATTCTTATTTTTATTTTTGATTTAAAAAAAATTATTTTCAAAAATCACTAACTCTTTTTCAAAAATTATTTTCGAAAATTTCTTCTCTCTCATCTTATTCTATTTATTTATTCATCTACTAACATCTCATCTCACATCTCAACCCTCCTCACAGTTGTGTTTCTTCCATTATATTACATTCTTTGTCTCCCCCTCTTCTTCTACTCACACAGGGATCCCTATACTGTGGTGTAAAGGATCCATATTATTATTATTATTTTTTCTGTGCCCTCTTCTTTGTCATATGAGCAGGAGCAAGGACAAGAACATTCTTGTTGAAGTAGATCCAGAACCTGAAAGGACTCTGAAGAGAAAATTAAGAGAAGCTAAATTACAACAATCCAGAGATAACCTTTCAGAAATTTTCGAACAGGAACAGGAGATGGCAGCCGAAAATAATAATAATGTAAGGAAGATGCTTGGTGACTTTACTGCACCTAATTCCAATTTACATGGAAGAAGCATCTCCATTCCTGCCATTGGAGCAAACAACTTTGAGCTGAAACCTCAATTAGTTTCTCTGATGCAGCAGAACTGCAAGTTTCATGGACTTCCATCTGAAGATCCTTTTCAGTTCTTAACTGAATTCTTGCAGATATGTGATACTGTTAAGACTAATGGAGTAGATCCTGAAGTCTACAGGCTCATGCTTTTCCCCTTTGCTGTAAGAGACAGAGCTAGATTATGGTTGGATTCTCAACCCAAAGACAGCCTGAACTCTTGGGATAAGCTGGTCACGACTTTCTTAGACAAGTACTTTCCTCCTCAAAAGCTGAGCAAGCTTAGAGCTGATGTTCAAACCTTCAGACAGAAAGAAGGTGAATCCCTCTATGAAGCTTGGG
This sequence comes from Arachis ipaensis, assembly GCF_059453495.1. Classification (NCBI taxonomy): domain Eukaryota; kingdom Viridiplantae; phylum Streptophyta; class Magnoliopsida; order Fabales; family Fabaceae; genus Arachis; species Arachis ipaensis. Next base: position 41,972,546 of record NC_142441.1, on the reverse strand, counting down.
AAAGATACAAACAGTTGACCAAAAAGTGTCCTTCTGACATGCTTTCAGAATGGACCATCCTGGACATATTCTATGATGGTTTATCTGAGCTATCAAAAATGTCACTGGACACTTCTGCAGGTGGATCCATTCACCTAAAGAAAACGCCTGCAGAAGCTCAAGAACTCATTGACATGGTTGCTAATAACCAGTTCATGTACACTTCTGAAAGGAATCCTGTGAGTAATGGGACGCCTATGAAGAAGGGAGTTCTTGAAGTTGATACTCTGAATGCCATATTGGCTCAGAATAAAATATTGACTCAGCAAGTCAATATGATCTCTCAGAGTCTGCATGGAATGCAAGCTGCATCCAACAGTACTCAAGAGGCTTCTTCTAAAGAAGAAGCTTATGATCCTGAGAACCCTGCAATAGCAGAGGTGAATTACTTAGGTGAACCTTATGGAAACACCTATAACTCAACATGGAGAAATCATCCAAATTTCTCATGGAAGGATCAAAAGCCTCAACAAGGCTTTAATAATGGTGGAAGAAACAGGTTTAGCAATAGCAAGCCTTTTCCATCATCAACTCAGCAACAGACAGAGAACTCTGAACAAAATACTTCTAATTTGGCAAACTTAGTCTCTGATCTGTCCAAGGCCACTGTAAGTTTCATGAATGAAACAAGGTCTTCCATTAGAAATTTGGAAGCACAAGTGGGCCAGCTGAGTAAAAAGATCATTGAAATCCCTCCCAGTACTCTCCCAAGCAATACAGAAGAGAATCCAAAAGGAGAGTGCAAGGCCATTGACATAAGTACAATGGCCGAACACAATGAGGGAGAGGAGGACGTGAATCCCAAGGAGGAAGACCTCCTGGGACGTCCAGTGACCAATAAGGAGCTTCCCTCTGAGGAACCAAAGGAATCTGAGACTCATCTAGAGACCATAGAGATTCTATTGAACCTCCTTATGCCCTTCATGAGCTCTGATGAGTATTCCTCTTCTGAAGAGAATGAGGAGGTTACTAAAGAGCAAACTGCCAAGTTTCTTGGTGCAATCATGAAGCTGAATGCCAAATTATTTAGCATTGATACTTGGAAAGTTGAACCTTCCTTGTTCATCAATGAACTGAGTGATCTGGATCAACTGACATTGCCTCAGAAGAGACAGGATCCTGGAAAGTTCATAATACCCTGTACCATAGACACCATGATCTTTAAGGCTCTGTGTGACCTTGGTTCAGGAATAAACCTCATGCCCCTCTCTGTAATAGAGAAACTGGGAATCTATGGGGTGCAAGCTGCTAAAATCTCACTAGAGATGGCAGACAGCTCAAGAAAACAGGCTTATGGACAAGTAGAAGATGTATTAGTAAAGGTTGAGGGCCTCTACATACCTACTGATTTCATAGTCCTGGATACTGGAAAGGAAGAGGATGACTCCATCATCCTAGGAAGACCTTTCCTTGCCACAGCAAGAGCTGTGATTGATGTTGACAGAGGTGAAATAGCCCTTCAATGGAATGAGGACTCCCTTGTGTTTAAAACTCAAGGATCTCCCTCTGCAACCATGGAGAGGAAGCAGAAAAAGCTTCTCTCAAAGCAGAGTCAACCAGAGCCCCCACAGTCAAACTCTAAGTTTGGTGTTGGGAGGCCACAACTAAACTCTAAGTTTGGTGTTGAACTCCCATATCCAAACTCTAAGTTTGGTGTTGGAAAGTCTCAACAAAGCTCTGCACATCTGTGAGGCTCCATGAGAGCCCACTGTCAAGCTATTGACATTAAAGAAGTGCTTGTTGGGAGGCAACCCAATATTTATCTAATTCTTATTTTTATTGTTTTTCATGTCTTTGTAGGTTCATGATCATGTGGAGTCACAAAATGAATATAAAAATTGAAAACGGAATCAAAAACAGCAGAAGAAAAATCACACCCTGGAGGAGCATCTGTCTGGCGTTCAGCGCCAGAACAGAGCATGGTTCTGGCGCTGAACGCCCAAAATGGGCAGCTTCTAGGCGCTGAACGCCAGAACAGGCATGGTTCTGGCGCTCAACGCCAGAAATGGCACACAAATGGGCGTTGAACGCCCAAAATGGCCACCAACCTGGCACTGAACGCCCAGAGTTGGGTACAAAGGCATTTTTACATGCCTAATGGGTGCAGGGATGTAAATCCTTGAACACCTCAGGATCTGTGGACCCCACAGGATCCCCACCTACCTCCACTCACTTCTTCTCACCACTCTCTTTCACACAACCCCATAAACACTCTTCCCTAAAAACCCCTCACCAATCACCTCAATCTCTCTTCCCCACTAAACCTTTCCCACCCAAACCCACCCATATGGCCGAACCAATACCCCCCCTCCCTACCCTATATAAAGCCCTCCATTCTTCATCAACTTCACACAACACACCCCTCTACACTCCTCTTGGCCGAAACCACATCTCCCTCTCCCTCTCCATATTTCTTCTTCTTCTTCTATTCTTTTGTTTATTGCTCGAGGGCGAGCAATATTCTAAGTTTGGTGTGATAAAAGCATAGCTTTTTTGTTTTTTCATTACCATTGATGGCATCTAAGACCAGAGAATCCTCTAGAAGAGGGAAAGGGAAGACAAAAGATTCCACATCCGAGTCATGGGAGATGGAAAGGTTCATCTCCAAAGCCCATCAAGACCACTTCTATGATTTTGTGGCCAAGAAGAAGGTGATCCCCGAGGTCCCTTTCAAACTCAAAAGAAATGAGTATCCGGAGATCCGATATGAAATTCAAAGAAGAGGTTGGGAAGTTCTAACAAATCCCATCCAACAAGTCGGCATCCTAATGGTTCAAGAGTTCTATGCCAATGCATGGATCACCAAGAACCATGATCAAAGTAGGAACCCGAATCCAAAGAACTATGTTACAATGGTTCGGGGGAAATACTTAGATTTTAGTCCGGAAAATGTGAGGTTGGCGTTCAACTTGCCAAACATGGAAGAGAACGCACGCCCCTACACAAGAGTCAACTTTGATCAAAGGTTGGACCAAGTCCTTTTGGACATATGTGTAGAAGGAGCTCAATAGAAGGTTGACTCCAAAGGCAAGCCGGTTCAACTAAGAAGATTGGACCTCAAGCCTATAGCTAGAGGATGGTTGGAGTTCATTCAATGCTCAATCATTCCCACTAGAAACCGGTCTGAAGTTACTATAGACCGGGCCATCATGATCCATAGCATCATGATTGGAGAAGAGGTGGAAGTTCATGAGATTATACCTCAAGAACTCTACAAGGTGGCTGACAAGTCCTCCACTATGGCAAGGTTAGCCTTCCCTCACCTCATTTGCCATCTATGTTACTCAGCTGGAGCTTTCATAGAAGGAGACATTCCTATTAAGGAAGAGAAGCCCATCACTAAGAAAAAGATGGAGCAAACAAGAAAGCCCATTCATGGAGCTCAAGAGGCGCAAGAAGCTCATTTCCATGAGATCCCGGAGATGCCTCAAATGCACTTTCCTCCACAAAATTATTGGGAGCAAATCAACACCTCCCTAGGAGAATTGAGTTCCAATATGGGACAACTAAGGGTGGAACATCAAGAGCACTCCATCATGCTTCATGAAATAAGAGAAGATCAGAAAGCAATGAGGGAGGAGCAACAAAGACAAGGAAGAGACATAGAAGAGCTCAAGGACATCATTGGTTCCTCAAGAAGGAAACGCCACCATCACTAAGGTGGATTCATTCCTTGTTCTTATTTCTTCTGTTTTTTTCGTTTTCTATGTTATGTGCTTATCTATGTTTATGTCTTCATTACATGATCACTAGTAGTAGTAACTGTGTCTTAAAGTTATAAATGTCCTATGAATCCATCACCTCTCTTAAATAAAAACTGTTTTAATTCAAAAGAACAAGAAGTACATGAGTTTCGAATTTATCTTTGAACTTAGTTTAATTATATTGATGTGGTGACAATGCTTCTTGTTTTCTGAATGAATGCTTGAACAGTGCATATGTCTTTTGAAGTTATTGTTTAAGAATGTTAAATATGTTGGCTCTTGAAAGAATGATGACTAGGAAACATGTTATTTGATAATCTGAAAAATCATAAAAATGATTCTTGAAGCAAGAAAAAGCAGCAAAGAACAAAGCTTGCAGAAAAAAAAAAGAAAAAAAAATAGGAGAAAAAAAATAGAAAGAAAAAGAAAAAGCAAGCAGAAAAAGCCAAAAGCTCTTAAAACCAAGAGGCAAGAGCAAAAAGCCAATAACCCTTAAAACCAAAAGGCAAGGGCAAATAAAAAGGATCCCAAGGCTTTGAGCATCAGTGGATAGAAGGGCCTAAAGGAATAAAATCCTGGTCTAAGCGGCTAAACCAAGCTGTCCCTAACCATGTGCTTGTGGCGTGTAGGTGTCAAGTGAAAACTTGAGACTGAGCGGTTAAAGTCAAGGTCCAGAGCAAAAAAAAAAAAAAAGAGTGTGCTTAAGAACCCTGGACACCTCCAATTGGGGACTTTAGCAAAGCTGAGTCACAATCTGAAAAGGTTCACCCAATTGTGTGTCTGTGGCATTTATGTATCCGGTGGTAATACTGGAAAACAAAGTGCTTAGGGCCACGGCCAAGACTCATAAAGAAGCTGTGTTCAAGAATCATCATACTGAACTACGAGAGTCAATAACACTATTCGAAATCTGAAGTTCCTATAGATGCCAATCATTCTGAACCTCAATGGATAAAGTGAGATGCCAAAACTATTCAAGAGGCAAAAAGCTATAAGTCCCGCTCATATGATTGAAGCTCTGTTTCATTGATAGTTTGGAATTTATAGTATATTCTCTTCTTTTTATCCTATTTGATTTTCAGTTGCTTGGGGACAAGCAACAATTTAAGTTTGGTGTTGTGATGAGCGGATAATTTATACGCTTTTTGACATTGTTTTTAGTATGTTTTTAGTAGGATCTAGTTACTTTTAGGGATGTTTTCATTAGTTTTTATGTTAAATTCACATTTCTGGACTTTACTATGAGTTTGTATGTATTTCTGTGATTTCAGGTATTTTCTGGCTGAAATTGAGGGACTTGAGCAGAAATCAGATTCAGAGGTTGAAGAAGGACTGCTGATGCTGTTGGATTCTGACCTCCCTGCACTCAAAGTGGATTTTCTGGAGCTACAGAACTCGAAATGGTGTGCTTCCAATTGCGTTGGAAAGTAGACATCCAGGGCTTTCCAGCAATATATAATAGTCCAAACTTTGACCAAGAATAGACGACGTAAACTGGCGTTCAACACCAGCCTTCTACCCAAACCTGGCGTCCAGCGCCAGAAAAGGAGCCAAAACCAGAGTTGAACGCCCAAACTGGCACAAAAACTGGGGTTCAACTCCAAGAAGGACCTCTACACGTGCAACACAGAGGCTCAGCCCAAACACACACCAAGTGGGCCCAAGAAGTGGATTTATGCATCAACTACTTACTCATGTAAACCCTAGTAGCTAGTTTATTATAAATAGGACCTTTTACTATTGTATTAGGCATCTTTGATCAGTTGTATGCTATCTTAGATCACGTTTAGGGGGCTGGCCATCTCGGCCATGCCTGGACCTTCACTTATGTATTTTCATACGGTAGAGTTTCTACACTCCATAGATTAAGGTATGGAGCTCTGCTGTTCCTCAAAGATTAATGCAAAGTACTACTGTTTTCTATTCAATTCATCTTATTTCGCTTCTAAGATATCCATTCGCACCCAAGAACGTGATGAAGGTGATGATTATGTGTGACGCTCATCATTCTTCTCCGTTATGAACGTGTGCCTGACAAACACTTCTGTTCTACATGAATTAAGCTAGAATGAATATCTCTTAGATCTCCTAACCAGAATCTTCGTGGCATAAGCTAGAATGATGGCGGCATTCAAGAGAATCCGGAAAGTCTAAACCTTGTCTGTGGTATTCCGAGTAGGATTCAATGATTGAATGACTGTGACGAGCTCCGAACTCGCGATTGCAGGGCGTTAGTGACAAACGCAAAAGGATAGTAAATCCTATTCCAGCATGATCGAGAACCGACAGATGAATAGCCGTGCCGTGACAGGGTGCGTGAGCATATTATTCACTGAGAGGATAAGATGAAGCCATTGACAAGGGTGATGCCTCCAGACGATTAGCCGTGCCGTGACAGGGCATTGGATCATTTTCCCGAGAGATGACCGAAAGTAGCCATTGACAGTGGTGATGTATCACATAAAGCCAGCCATGGAAAGGAGTAAGACTGATTGGATGAAGATAGCAGGAAAGCAGAGGTTCAGAGGAACGAAAAAGCATCTCCATTCACTTATCTGAAATTCCTACCAATGATTTACATAAGTATCTCTATCCCTATTTTATTATATAATATTCGAAAACACCATTATCACTTTATATCTGCCTGACTGAGATTTACAAGGTGACCATAGCTTGCTTCATACCAACAATCTCCGTGGGATTCGACCCTTACTCACGTAAGGTATTACTTGGACGACCCAGTGCATTTGCTGGTCAGTTACACGGAGTTGTGAACCGTGGTCTTGGCATCATGTTTTTGGCGCCATTACCAGGGAAAGAAAGAGCGATGAATTTTACATAATTAAAGTGTAATCACGATTCCGCGTACCATTCCAATATCATTTCGGATTAGGATGAGACCATTCTCTGCGAAACCTCTTGGCACTACCTTTTGATTATATCTTGAAGCCATTCGGCGCTTTAGCGCTTCTTCCCTGATCCGAGCTCTTTCTTGGATTTCTGGAAGTAGATCGAGCCCTTCTCTTTGAAGTTGAGAGTTGGCTTCTTCATTGTAGTGGACTACTCTAGGCTACCCTTCCTCGACCTCTACTGGGATCATTGCCTCCACTCCGTACGCTAATCGAAATGGTGATTCGTTTGTGGTGGAATGTGACGTAGTTTGATATGCCCATAGGACCTGTGGAAGTTCTTCAGCCCAAGCTCCCTTCGCATCTTGTAGTCTTCGTTTTAACCCAGCCAATATGACTTTGTTGGCAGCTTCGGCTTGCCCATTGGCTTGGGGATGTTCAACGGAAGTGAATTGGTGCTTTATGTTCAAGTCGGCTACTAACTTTCTGAAGCCCGCGTCTGTGAATTGGATGCCATTGTCTGTAGTGATGGAGTATGGAACCCCAAACCTTGTGACAGAATTCCTATATAGGAATTTCCGGCTCCTTTGAGCAGTGGCATTGGGTAGGGGCTCTGCCTCGATCCACTTTGTGAAATAGTCTACTCCGACTATGAGGAATTTAACTTGTCCCGATCCCTGAGGAAAGGGTCCGAGAAGATCGAGTCCCTATTTTACAAATGGCCAAGGCGATGTTACGCTGATGAGCTCTTCTGGCGGGGCGATGTGAAAGTTGGCATGTTTCTGGCATGGTGGGCATGTCCTTACAAACTCTGTAGCTTCCTTTTATAGAGTTGGCCAATAAAATCCCGCCCAGAGTAATTTTTTGGTGAGAGCTTGTGCTCCGAAATGATTACCACAAATGCCACTGTGTACTTCCTCTAAAACTTCCATTGTGTTGGAGGTCGGCACACATTTTAGTAGTGGTATTGAAATCCGTCTTTTATATAGGGTGTTGTTTATGATGGTGTAGTACTAAGCCTCCCGTTTTAACCTCTTTTCCTCCTTCTCATTTGTGGGGAGTGTTTCTATTTTGAGGTAATTAATTATGGGGGTCATCCATCCTTGATCCTGACTTGTTATGGCTAGGACTTTTTCCTCTTCCGAGATTGATGGATTCTGCAGCATTTCCTGGATGAGGCTTCTATTGTTGCCCCCTGGTTTGGTGCTGGCTAGTTTTGAAAGTGCATCATCTCGGGCATTTTGTTCGCGGGGTATATGGCAGATCTTATATTCGCCGAGTTGTCCGAGTTGTCCGGATTCTTAGCAGAATCAGCGATAAGATCTCTCCCCTTCTATGCCACTTTAAGGAAAGGGAAGAAGTTCAAATGGACAATGGAATACGAGCAAGCCTTCCAGGATTTCAAAAATTTTCTGGGACGACCACCTATCCTAACTCGACCATGAGAGTAAGAACCACTCGTATTATACCTTGCGGTAGGAAGTCAGGCAGTAGCCTCAGCGCTGGTTCGAGAGGATGACAAAGAGCAACAACCTGTATACTTCATTAGTAAAGCGCTGCAGGGATCCGAGCTAAACTACCAAAAAATAGAAAAGTTCGCCTACACTCCCATACTGACATCTCGACGACTTCGCTTGTACTTCCAGGCTCACACCATTAAGGTTCAGACCGACCAGCCAATAAAAGGGATACTGCAGAAAACAGATCTAGCAGACAGAATTTTACAGTGGGCAGTCGAGTTATCCGAGTTTGACTTCCAATATGAAGCTCGGACAGCCATCAAATCACAATACTTGGCCGACTTCATTGCAGAATTCACAGATACCCTAGAAACCGCCACAGAATGGAATCTCTACGTAGACGGGTCTTCAAATAAGACTGGAAGTGGCGCAGGTGTGATAATAGAAAGCAACCAAGGAACCCAAGTTGAGCTTTCCCTCAAATTTGGGTTTCTGGCCTCAAACAACCAGGCGGAATACGAAGCGTTACTAGCTGGTTTGAAGCTGGCTAAGGAGGTTGGAGCTCAAAAACTCAACATCTTCAGCGATTCACAAGTAGTCACCTCACAAATAACAGGGAGCTACCAAGCCAAAGATCCCACCATGAAAAAGTATTTGGATAAAACCAAGGAACAGCTCGGACAACTCGGCGAATATAAGATCTGCCACATACCCCGCGAACAAAATGCCCGAGCTGATGCACTCTCAAAACTTGCCAGCACCAAACCAGGGGGCAACAATAGAAGCCTCATCCAGGAAATGCTGCAGAATCCATCAATCTCGGAAGAGGAAAAAGTCCTAGCCATAACAAGTCAGGATCAAGGATGGATGACCCCCATAATTAATTACCTCAAAACAGAAACACTCCCTACAAATGAGAAGGAGGCAAAGAGGTTAAAACGGGAGGCTCAGTACTACACCATCATAAACAACACCCTATATAGAAGAGGGATTTCAATACCACTACTAAAATGGGTGCCGACCTCCAACACAAGGGAAGTTTTAGAGGAAGTACACAGTAGCATTTGTGGTAATCATCTCGGAGCACAAGCTCTCACAAAAAAAATACTCCGGGCGGGATTTTATTGGCCAACTCTACAAAAGGAAGCTACAGAGTTTGTGTTCCAAGGGTTACCGAAAACTGGAGGTCGATCTCGGACGAGATCATCCGTGCTAGTCGGTGCCGATGTGTCCGGCCGGTGGGGGGCGGCCGGAGCGATGGTGTCCGACTTGTTGACTGGCTGCACTGCTGATTCCTTCGTCATCGGAGGGTGGGGGTACCTGCAAGAGACTCCGATACTTAAGTTAGCACGGGTATTAAGCAGGTTTTTAGTAGAATCAGAGTATGAGTTATACCTGGGTGCTCCAGTGTATTTATAATGGTGTGGAGTGACCTTTCTAGATAAGATAAGTTAGTTATCTTATCCTATCTTTATCTTTGAGTTGAGGTCAGCTTATCTTCAAGGGAACCGCCCTTATCTCTATAGGCTTGGACTGCCTTTGGATTTGGGTCGTGTTCCTCTATTTGGGCCCTTTATTGGGCTTTCCTATCGATTTGGCCGATCTCTTTAAGAAGAGATCGGATAGTCGGACCTGAAGAGGTCGGTCGCTATGTCGCTGAACATCCCGAGTCGAACAGCTCGACCCAGGGTATGAACAATGCCCCTGCTTGAGCTCTGTCTTCTGCTTTGAGGTCGAGTTTTTTGACTTCGAACTTTTTTGTAGCGAAGCCGAACTCGAGCACTTTTGTCGATTCCTTTCTTTGTAGGGCTTTTTGAATGTAGAATGTTTTTCCTCTAAAAGCGCGCGCTTTTATATCGGTGCTTTGGGAACGTGCGAGGGTTTAATGTTTTCATTAATTTTGGCATTAATTGCCCCGTTTCCCTTTGGCTCTTTATTTTGATTTTTTAAAACCCAGAAACGGTTTCTCTCCTTTGCTCTTTTTGTAGCTTCTTCGCATTTTCTTCATTTGTTCTCTCGCTCTCTGCCTTTCGCCCATATTTCTGCTTTCCCTATGTTGTGGCGTCACTCGGCGGTTTTCTGGGCAGCTTCCGTTTCTGCACCTCCATTTTTCTCCTCGAAGCTTCTTTCGCCTCCAGGTTAGTCCCATTTCGTGCTTTCTTTTTGCTTTTGTCTTTGTGATGAGGTTTTTGATGTTGATCCTCCTTTAGAGAAAAGTTTGGATCTTTCTGTTTTCATTGTGTTCGGTTGTTGTTGAGATGTGCGTTTCTGGGAGTTTTCTTCATCTTCTGCGTGATCCTTTTTTTGCTTTTGCTTTACTGCTTTGCATGTTCTTTGTTGTTTCTGTTCTGATACCGTTTATCCAGAAGAATCCGTATCTGTTTCTTGCTTTATTTGACGGCTGCTTTGCCTGATTCTGAAAAAGTTTGCATCTTTGATGGTTTCTTCTTGGTGTACTTGATGTTTAGGGATGGTTTTTGCTGGTTTAGACTGTAAGGCAATGTTTTTGAAGACTTTTGTGTTTTATTCTGATGGAAAATGCTTGCTGTTTGAAGCCTTCTTTTCTTGTTTTGAGAGATGCTGGGGTGCGAGAAGTAGATTTTTACTAGAAACCTTGCTTTATTATTACCTCCAAAGGATGCCCCAGGGCTTTGGTTTGAGTCTTGGGGTTTTCCTTTTCTGTGTGTACGCCTGTATCGTATTGAGTTGTTTTCTCCCTTATCTGAGATGTTTTTAGTAATCCCATCTTCTTTTCTTACTTGTAGGATTAGTTGGCCTCATGTCTTCTCGCAATAACATTGTAGAGATGTCTTCCAGAGTTTCCGAGGGGATGTCCGATTGGCTGGACTCCCTTGTCTTGTTGTGTGTTTCTGTTGTGGATGCTGAATTTTGCACAGAGCTGAGGAAGCGCCATAGGATTTGTGGTAACAGTACCCGTGAGGGGGATTATGAGCTTGTTGTCCCTGATTCTGATGAGAGAGTTTGTTTTCCAACTTCCATTGAGGGGGAGCGTCCCTTCTTCTATGCTTATGAATACTTCTTCAGCCAATTAAACGTTACTTTTCCTTTTACTGCTTTTGAAACCGACCTGTTGTGGTCATGTAACATTGCTCCATCCCAGCTTCATCCGAATTCCTGGGGTTTTATCAAATTATTTCAACTGCTTTGCCAAGAGTTAGGCATAACACCTTCTGAAACTCTTTTCCTTTATCTTTTCGTCTCGTCCAAGCCCGGCGGTTCCTCCAAAAAGAAAGCTTCCTGGGTTTCTTTCAGATCGGCCCAGGGGCATAAAGTTTTTGCCATGTATGATGAGTCGTTTAAAGATTTTAAGAACTATTTCTTCTGAGTCCGTGCTGTTGAGGGGGTCCGCCCCTTTTTCCTTGATGAAAATGACGAGCCTACTTTTCCTCTAGAGTAGCAAAAGAATGTGAGAGTGCCATGTTATACCTGGGAGATGCTTAGTGAGATTGAGCGGGCCTTTGTAGTTGTTCTTGAGGATTTGTGGGGGAAACCTCCCCATCTGGATACGAAGAGATTCTTGAGTGATCTATCTTTGGTTCGAACTGCTTTGGGTACTTGTCTGATTTGTTTTTATACTTGCTTCTGAGCTTTTCTTCTCCTTATGTTGTAACTTGTCTTTTATGGTTGATTCTATATTTTCAGAGATGTTGAAAAATAATGATTCTATGAAGGCCTACAAGAAGGCGAAGAAGGCAACTGCTGCTCTAAACATCTCGGCCAAGGCGGCCAGAGAGGGATCTTCTCAGGTTCCAGTGATACCTCCTGTCCCGAGTTCTCCCGGACCGAGGAAAGCAATTCCTGTTCCTCGGGTTCGTCTGGTCGATCCTCCACAATCTTCTGTTGTAGCTTCTGGTGCCCCTCCTAGTAAGAAGCAAAAAACAATTGAGCCTTTCAACCTTGATGCTCCTAACTTTGATGCGGTCGAGTTTGTAGATCAACAAATCAGCCCTTATGGTGTTCTCCCTATGGACGACGTGTTACTTCTTCATCATTTTGATTATATAACTCGGAGTGGTATCAAGATGGCACACATGGGAGCGGCCCTATATCGAACTGCTCAAAGTCTTCCTCTCCATGCCACTAAAGCTTTTATGGAGGAGGCTAAACAGGAGTTTGATCGGATGAAAGGCTTGAAAGAGGAGCTTGAAGTGAGGGTGGCCAAGTTGGAGAAAGATTTGGAGAATGAGAAGGCGAGTTCCATCTCTCTGGCGGCTTCTGTTAGGCTAGCCGAGGACACAGCTATGAGATATAAGGATAGTTATGTGACATCTTATCGTGAAGTGTTGCGCCTGAGGGAGGAGTTGGAGAATGCCTGAGCTAATTACTCCAAACTCCAAGGTCATCTTGTTGGTAGTGTAACTGCTGCCTATGAGAACCTGAGGGAACAAGTTCGGGTTATTGCTCCCGAGGCCGACCTAACCCTCTTTAGCCTATATAATGTTGTTAGGGATAGCAAGGTTGTCCCTGATGACGAGGATGATGATGATGTTGAACCTCCCCCTGTGTCCTCTGCCAAGGTGTCAACTCCTGCTGTTCCTGCCGAGGTCGGCCCTCCCGCTTCTGATCCTGATTGTCAGATTTTAAACCGGGATGATGGTACTCTGGATGCTGTTCCTCTCCAAACTCACCCTCCGTCTCCTTGGACTGATGCTGCTAAATAGTCTTCTGACCCTTAGCCCATTTATTCTGGATATTTATGTAGTTGGCCCGGCTTGTGGGCTTTTTGAACTCTTTATATTTTGTTAACCGCTGATACTTTCTTGTTGCTTGCCTAGCAACTTTTTGTTTTGACAAACAAAGTAACTTTCCAGCTTTTTGAGATAAATTTTGGTGGCCTCTGAAGCTTTATAACTCTGTAGCTTATATCATGCTTTTGCACTTAACTTGGTATCTTTTTGTTTTTTGAGGATGTTAGGACCCAGCCGTTTGTCCTCTTCGGCTTTGCTTTATTGTTTGTAGCTTGGATCCTTTGAGGTTATGGTTATATGGGTCCAGCTTGTTTTTCGGTTTTCTCGCTCTTGCTTGTATTTCTGACGATCTATAACCGATTTCTTCAAGTTGGTCTTCCAAGTTATTTTGGTAGTCCTGTTCCGTCTTTCTCAGGGGTTACCTTTGTAACTTGCTTTGTAGTAGGGCGACTTCTTTATGTCATCCTTTTCTAAGTTATTTTTGTAATCCTCTTTCTTGGATCTTTGTCAGATCTCTTTCAGGGATTGCTTTTATAACTTTTTAGTAGTAGAAGTCCGACTTCGTTATGTCGGTCTCCTTTAAGTTATTTTTGCAAATAACTTTTTAGTAGTAGGGGTCCAACTTCGTTATATCGGTCTCCTTTTGAGATATTTTTGCAAATAACTTTTTAGTAATAGGAGTCCGACTTCGTTATATCGGTCTCCTTTAAGTTATTTTTGCAAATAACTTTTTAGTAGTAGGAGTCCGACTTCGTTATGTCGGTCTCCTTTAAGTTATTTTTGTAAATAACTTTTTAGTAGTAGGAGTCCGACTTCGTTATATCGGTCTCCTTTAAGTTATTTTTGTAGTCCTCTTTTTTGGACCTTTGTCAGGTCTCTTTTAGGGACTACTTGTATAACTTTTTAGTTTTGGGCTGACTTTGTTATGTCGGGCCCTTCTAAGTTAAAGTAATCCTCTTTAATAGGGTTGGCCAGACCTCTTTCCAGGGTTTACTTATAACTTGGGTTGACTTGGTCTGACTTCTTAATGTCAGCCAGTCTTTAAGTTATTATTTTGGCAATCCGTAAGACCTCGTCAGGTTCTTTTTTAGATAACTTTTGATAACTTCTTACATTATTCTGTGTTCATCTTTGCTGATTTGTAGAAAGTGGTTGTCATCTCTAGATCATCCTTTGGGTGAATCGCATTTTCACCTTTATCGGACGGTTATCTTTATCGTGATCGTGCAGTGAAATTATTTTTTCACTTTCTGCCGATCTGTTGCTTTATAATCGGATGATGAATACTTCAGATTAATGCGTCTTGAACTCTTGTAGAATATCTAAAATATATATTTATTCAAAGGAAAGTGCAAATATATACATGTGGGAATTTTTCATCCCTTTATGTCGAATAGTGTTTGAGTCTCAATTTGGTGCCTCATTAAAAAACCTTTTCAGGAAAAAGAGTGCATCTAATGGTGAGATCTTTTACTTTTCTAGCTGTAGTACCTTCTTAGGTTGCAGGCATGCCATGATCTGGGAAGCTCTCATCCATCGAGTTCGGACAGTCTGTAGTAGCCCTTCCCGAGTACTTTTACAACTCGGTAGGGTCTTTCCATTTTGCTGCCAACTTTCCTTCTCCTGGTCGAGTTGTTCCAATATCATTTCGGATTAGGATGAGGTCATTCTCCATGAAACTTCTTGGCACTACCTTTTGATTATATCTGGAAGCCATTCGACGTTTTAGTGCTTCTTCCCTGATCCGAGCTCTTTCCTGAATTTCAGCTAGTAGGTCGAGTTCTTCCTTCTGAAGTTGAGAGTTGGCCTTTTCATTGTAGTGGACTACTCTGGGTGACCCTTCCTCGATCTCTACTGGGATCATTGCATCCACTCCGTATGCTAGTCGAAAGGGTGATTCATTTGTCGTGGAATGTGGCGTTATTCGATATGCCCATAGGACCTGCAGAAGTTCTTCGGCCCAAGCTCCCTTTGCATCTTGTAGTCTCCGTTTTAACCCTGCCAATATGACTTTGTTGGCAGCTTCGACCTGTCCATTGGCTTGAGGGTGTTCGATGGAGGTGAACTGGTGCTTTATATTCAATTCGGCTACTAGTCTCCTGAAGCCTGTGTCTGTGAATTGAGTGCCATTATCTATGGTTATAGAGTATGGGACCCCGAACCTCGTGACAATGTTCCTGTATAGGAATTTCCGACTTCTTTGAGCGGTGGCACTGGCTAGGGGCTCTGCCTCAATCCATTTTGTAAAATAGTCTACTCCGACTATGAGGAATTTTACTTGTCCTGATCCCTGGGGAAAGGGTCCGAGAAGATCAAGTCCCTATTTTGCAAATGGCCAGGGCGAGGTTACACTGATGAGCTCTTCTGGCGGGGCAATGTGGAAGTTGGCATGTTTTTGACATGGTGGACATGTCTTTACAAATTCTATAGCTTCCTTCTGTAGGATTGGCCAATAAAATCCCGCTCGAAGTACTTTTTTGGCAAGAGCTCGTTGATGAGCGGATAATTTATACGCTTTTTGGCATTGTTTTTAGTATGTTTTTAGTAGGATCTAGTTACTTTTAGGGATGTTTTTATTAGTTTTTATGTTAAATTCACATTTCTGGACTTTACTATGAGTTTGTGTGTTTTTCTGTGATTTCAGGTATTTTCTGGCTGAAATTGAGGGACTTGAGCAAAAATCAGATTCAGAGGTAGAAGAAGGACTGCTGATGTTGTTGGATTCTGACCTCCCTGCACTCAAAGTGGATTTTCTGGAGCTACAGAACTCAAAATGGCATGCTTCCAATTGCCTTGGAAAGTAGACATCCAGGGCTTTCCATAAATATATAATAGTTCATACTTTGGCCGAGTTTAGATGACGCAAAAGGGCGTTGAACGCCAGTTCTACGCTGAAGCCTGGAGTTAAACGCCAGAAACACGTCACGAACCAGAGTTGAACGCCAGAAACACATTACAAACTGGCGTTCAACTCCAAGAATGACCTCTCCACATGTAAACTTCAAGCTCAGCCCAAGCACACACCAAGTGGGCCCCGGAAGTGGATTTCTACATCATTTACTTACTTCTGTAAACCCTAGTGACTAGTTTAATATAAATAGGATTTTTTACTATTGTATTGGAAATCTTTTGATCAGTTTTATGCTATCTTAGACTTTCATGGGGGCTGGCCATTCGGCCATGCCTGGACCATTATCACTTATGTATTTTCAAACGGTAGAGTTTCTGCACTCCATAGATTAAGGTGTGGAGATCTGTTGTTCCTCATGATTTAATGCAAAGTACTACTGTTTTTCTATTCAATTCAACTTATTCCGCTTCTAAGATATCCATTCGTTCGAGATAAGCCTCAATGTAGTCCCTGAAGTTGCACTCGAGCCTCAAAGTAGTCCCTGAACTTAAAAGTTCCTCAGAGTCATCCCTGAACTTGCACTCCGGGACTCAAAGTGGTCCTTCCGGCCATTTCAGCACACGTGGCGCAACCGGAAAGCTTAGCTGGCAGCGTTGGTGACACGTGGGACTCACAACGGCTAGCTGATGTGGCAGAGTAAACTCTTCCGACTCAATTTGGTCCCTCAGGGTTAGTTAAAACCCTAATCTCCAAATTTGAAGGCCACATTGTTCACTCTGCTCTCTTCTCGTTGGTGCTGTGTTCTTCTCTTCTCCCTCTCTGAAACCCGCCGGTTATGGCTACCACGAGCAATGCAGCTGGGAGCTCGAACAACCCACGATCATTTGGAAGCATCATGAGGAGAATGAACAGAAATAGAGAAGCTCGTTTGCCAGAATGGTGTGCCTGCGGGTCGAGACCGGTGCTCCGGTGGTCAGGGACGGATTCTAATCCAGGGAGACCATTCCTGGGTTGCCCAAACTACAATGTAAGTGTTGTTGTTGTTGAATGCTGTATTGGAGGATATAAATTTTTCTGATTGATTTTTTTTTATGTGCAGACCATTGGGAAGAAATGGTGTGGATTATTTTTGTGGGTTGATAAAGTTTTGGAAGATGCCATGCCATGTGATGATAGAACAAGATATTCAGTTGATGATGAAGAATGGAAGATGAAGATGGCTTGGAAATTTGGTAAATTAGAAGCTGAATTTAGGGTTCTAAAAATGGGGGGAATTTTGATGTTTGTGTTCATGCTGCTGATTGTAATTGGTGTTCTTGTATTAAAGCTAGATAGACAGCAGGGTCAACTGTATCTAGCAAAAAACAAATGACATGCATGTTATATGCATTCCTTGTTCATGTAGTTGTTCCTATCCTTTTGTTTGAAAGAAATGAAAATTAAGGTGTTTGATTATATGCATACTTCTATTCCTGGACTTCTTTTCAATGAAATAGAAATGGACAGCACTTGAACTAGTCTTAGATTTGTAACAGAGGATAATATATAAAGAAAAGGCTGAGAAAACTCAATTGAATAAAATCATAATTCATAATTCATATTCATATTGGTAATGTTTGATTCAAAAAAGGCATTATAGAGCCAAAACACCAGCAAAATAGATACAAAAAAACAGCCTGCTTTCCCTAAAATCCCCAACACTGGGACAATCTTTTAGACATTGTAAACAACATCAGCAAAATAGATACAAAAAAACAGCCTGCTTTTCCTAAAATCCCCAACACTGGGACAATGTTTTAGGCATTGTAAACAACTTCAGCAAAATAGATACAAAAAAACAGCCTGCTTTCCCTAAACATAATCATCTTAATCTTCATTTTTTGTGTCTGGGTGCCTTGAATCCAGGATTGGGCACAAACTTCATGAAATTTGCAAGCCTTGTAGCAGTTCCCTGTGTTGCACCTTGCATAGGGTTAGGTGGGGGATTCCTTGATGTATGACTACTTCCTGGTGGGGTAGCAGCAGATGGGGTGGTTACTGGTGGATTGCTACTTCTTGAAGCTGGTTTTTCACAACCCTTGGCTAACTTTCTTTTTAAAGGGAGCTTTGGCGGCCTAACAGGTGAGGGTAGAACCTATCAGCCAAGAAATGTAATATAGTTAGTAAACTATATAAGGATGTGAGTATGATAAATTTAAAATCATATAAGCTCGTGAACCTGTTGAGAGTCATCAGTTGCTTCCGAGGGTGGTTGACTTTGGTCAAGATTGATTTCGGTTGGGGCTTCTGGGACAGGGGCAGCAGAGTTGGCCTGACCTTCACCACCATTAGCAGCAGTGGGTTGTGCAGCGGCAGCCTCTGCAGCAGCAGCTTCTGCAGCTGCAGCAGCCTCTTCGGCAGCAGCCCTCTTTGGACAGTTCCTTCTCGTGTGTTCTGCTTCGCCACAACAACGACATCGACCTTTTTTATATATTCTTTTCATCTTCGTCTTTAACTTCTTACTCCCACTTGGCTCCTCATCAGCATCTTTTCTTCTTTTTTTCTTGAGTGGTCCGGGCTTGTTTCTAAATTTTGGTGCTTGTGGTCTGTTATATGGTGACTTTTCCCATAGTGCTTGACCTGGAATTGGATTGATATGGAAGGCATATGTGTTGTTATATGCTTCCATGGTCAACCACTGGTGACAGTAGTCCTCCGGTCTCTTACCAGCCCTTG
Source organism: Arachis ipaensis (assembly GCF_059453495.1). Lineage (NCBI taxonomy): Eukaryota > Viridiplantae > Streptophyta > Magnoliopsida > Fabales > Fabaceae > Arachis > Arachis ipaensis. The sequence continues at coordinate 41,954,219 of NC_142441.1, read as the reverse complement.
CCAGTGCAGCACACGCATGCACACATGGCATCCCTAAACAACATTCACACAACAACGAAGACAACAATAGTAAGCCTACAACAAAGGTTGATAATGATAATAAGACTAAGACAATGAATTTAAAAAACAGTACCACTCAATTGCCAGAAACCACATGTGCAGAGCCTCTTTCCCAAGTCCACAACCATGTTGGTCGGCCAGCCATGTACTTCGAACTTCTCATAATCTGCGTCACCAGACCACATCGGGACCCAATTTTTTGATTCTTTCCGTATCTTTTCTAACCTGCTGCGTTGTATAGGAGGTAGAACTCCAGTGTTCGAATTCAGCTTCACCTTGTTCCTAGCTATCGATCTCATTGCATACATTCTGACTTCTTCCAAGAGTGTGATAATAGGCTTAGCTCTAGCATCTTTGATCCTGGAGTTGAAGACTTCACAGGCATTGTTGCAGATGTTATCTATTTTAGGTGCATTACTGAAGAATGCCCGGCTCCAAGAGTCTCTAGGCCACTTGTTCAAATACTCCCAGGCTTCCTTATTAACCCTTTCAATCTTTTTGATGATATCAAGGAAGCCATCTTGGCTAGTACACCTTGCACAATCCCAGAGTAGCCCTCTAAGCTGGAGATCCTTCCATTGCTTGTTGAAGTTCTTCCACAGATGCCAAACACAGAATCTGTGATGCACATCTGGAAAAACCTCCTTAACTGCATTTATAAGGCCCTGTTTCAGATACCAAAGAAGGGGTCAGATAGTTGTTATCGGGCAGAAAATCTGTCCCTACAGTTATATAAGTGACATCAAAATAGTCCCTAGACTTGTTCAAGTGACATCAAAGTAGTCCCTACACTTATGTAAGTGACATCAAACTAGTCCCTACACAGCACTATTACAGAACATTATGCAGAACAGGATAAATGAGTAACAACAGATTGACAGAACATTATGCAGCATATAATCAGTCTAGGATTAATTCTGCATATATAAACAGCAGCCCAGTGTATTAACATCAGATAGATAACTACAATAGATAGGTTGACACTAAATAACTTAGAATTCTTAAGTCACAACCACTGTATAAATAAGTCACAATAGATTAATTTAGCAACTATAGACAGCAGCCATGTGTTATTATCATCATGTTGAAACACACCTAATAGGTAACTAATAAGTAACAATAAGTGACTTGTTATAACTAAGAAGTATTAAGTCACAACCAGTGTATAAACATCATTTTAAGTCACAATAGATTAATTCAACATATATAATCAGCAGCCCAGTGTGTAAACATCATTTTAAATGACAACCTATAAATATTGCATACCTTTTGCATATCTGAGATAAAACAGAGGTTGTTCTTCTTATAATCCCCCAGGTCTTGATGGAGTAATTCCAAGAACCATCTCCAGTTTTCAGTGTTCTCAACAGGGACAATTGCATAGGCAATAACATATATATGATTGTTTGTGTCTTGGCCAATTGCAGACAATATCTGACCACCATGCCGGGTCTTCAGAAAAGCCCCATCCAAGCCTATGAGGGGTCTGCAACCAGCCAGAAATCCTTTTTTACATCCCTCCAAACAGACATACATCTTCTCGAAAATTGGATCATCATCAGGGTTGGGCTGAGGTATAACCCCAACTGTGACAGTGGATCCTGGATTGCTCTTCAGTAGTGTCAGCCCATAATCTCTCACCATGCCATATTGGGCAGCTGCATCACCATACACAACAGATCTAGCATCTCCTAAGGCCCTGGTCAGTGAAGACTTGTTTAGTTCCAGATCACATTTAGTCTTAAAATATTGTGCAGCCTCGGAGTGTCTCAGGTTCGGATATTTTCTTAGTTTCTTCACCAATTTGCAGGCTAGCCACTTCCTATTAGCTAGTCTATTTTTGGTCTCTCTTGCACAGGTGTGGTCATCCATGAATGTCTTGATCTGCCAGCAGTTGTTCTCAGTATTGTTAGAGACATACACAAGCCAACCACAACTCGCATCCTTACACACAGCTCTCATCCTCACGTTATCGTTCTTCTTAAACCAAATCCTTCTACCCTCTTGTATGCAATATTCACGCACAGCCTCTTTGAACTCCATTTTTGTAGTGAAAGTCATTCCAACCTCTAGCCTAAGCTCTCCAAACCTCCCTCCTTCTCTAAATGCAGGGAATACATCATCTGAATCAAATTCTTTCAACTCATCCTCAGAGTTTGGAGGAGTCTTCATTTCTTCCGAGTGCCATGAGTCTCCACCATCAGAGTCATTATAAGGATCATCCTGCATATCATGATAAGGAGTAAATGATGATCCAAACTTAGGAATCGGTCCAAAAATGATTTCATCATCCTCAGAATCTGAGTCTGCACAAACAGGACCATCATCTTCAACCATAACAGACTTCTTTCCTTTTATAAGTTTCTTCCCTGGCTTACTTCTCAATTTCACATTACTCTTTCCTGCTGATCTATCCGGAGGCAAGTCTTCTTCACTGGACACTCCATCACCACCAGGCCTATATGCTTCATCCTCTGCACTATCGTCACTGTCATGGCTGTCTGAGGATCCCTCTGAACTAGACAAAGCAACAAAGGCTGTCTTGGGCTGTTTTCCTTTACCAGTTGTTCTTGCAATATTTCCAGTAGTAGCAGCTCTTGTCAGTGGCCTCCTTCCACATGCTGCTGCTGCTATTTTTACATTCTTACAGCCTCTCTTTGTTTTAGTCTTCTTGGTTTCTTTTTCTTTGGACCAAGGTTTCGGAATTGCTGTGGGTTGGGGCATTTTTGTTGGTGGAATTTTGGGCTTGCTTTTACTGGGTTGGGCCATTCTCTTTGGTGGTGGATTGGGCTTAGGTCCAAGACTTGCAGTGGGTTGGGGGAAAACTTTTCCTGCTTTGTTTTGGTTACCAGCAGCCAATGAGGTATGTGGCTCCTTTGGTTTTGTGGATTCAGTAGTATTCTTTGGTTCAGAAGTTGGATTACATGGTGTTGTGCTGGGAATTGGTTCAGCTGTGGCATTGGTGGTGAATTTTGGGGTGGGGATAATGGTTGGTATCAGCATCACCTCCTTGCCAGAAACCACTGGTTCTGCTTCCTCAATATACACAGGCTCAGATACTCCATGTTCGTAGTACACATGAATAACCCCCTTGTTCTGCTGAGCCAGATAACACATCTCCATCAGTTCATTATCATCTGCTATTGCTCTTAAACCAGTTTGCATAGGCCGATTAGGCACCAGCCACCAACTTTGGCTAACCTTGTCATACCCAATTTTCTTGTGATAGTCTCGGACGAAGAATACATCCAGCATGTCTGTATCAATATCCGGCAACTCACAAGTCTCTCCACCGTTGTAAGACATACTCCCATCGGCCTCTGTGATAAACGACCCTCCATGGTGAAATATAATCGTAATTAACGGATCACCCATCTGCCAATATTTAAAAAAAAAATTAATTGATCACACCCAAAGAATGGATAATGAATGGATAATGAATAATACATTTTTTGTCTTTGTTCCAACACCTATTATTATGTTTTGCTTTTCATGTTTTTTATTTCTAAAAGACATAAAATTTACAATTTATATTTTAATGTTTAAATTTAAAATACTAATAGATATGCCTTAAACAAGATGTATTAAAAATATATATAAAAAGAAAAAAGTTTTTCAAATCTCAGTTCAGTTAGCCTTGTCATTTAGGCTCACGCTTGGCTAACTACACTGAAAAAATATATAAACCCAAAACCAAAAATAACGGGGGCAGCAAAATAATATTTTAGATGCCATAACCATTAGAATGGATGCACAATTGTAGCATTACTTTATTAAGAAAATGGTTGCCAAAACCTAGGCAGTTGCCAAAGTAGAATAATTATTTTGATAAGAAATTACTTGTAGAATCTATCTGAACAAACCCGTGGAATTTCAGAAAAATATTCCAAAGACTTAGCAGTCAATATTTACAAAATTAATTTTTTTTAGATAGTCTGTACAAACTCAACCAAAAACCAAAAAAGAGCACACACCAACTATGAATCACATGATTTTATCAAATCACAATAATTACACTTTAAACCACAACAACTATGACACACAAAAGAGCACACACACACAAGATAAACCAACCACTCCTAACACTACTCATAGAACAGAATAATGTATACTATTATAAAGCGGCATACACTAATTTTATGATTACTTTTGCATATATTGGTGTATAAAGTGGCATGCTTCCAGAAATGGAAATTGAAAAGAAAAATTCATACACTAATTTTATGATTACTTTTGCATATTTTTAGTGGTTTCTATGTTGTAACTATATACTTAAACTCACCATTTTTAGCTAAAAAACCACAATAAGAAGGATGACTTAGGAATGATGCAATGCCCAACCTGATATGGAGGTTGCAAAATTCTAAACCAAATAGGTACAAGTGTAGAATTGATATAAATTAACAAGGCAATTCAAACCCTGCTACATCAAAGTTCAAAAAGTTAACCTTGGTCATTAAAGACAATCGACTACTATTATTGACATAATTTGTAATTATTATGGAATAAATTTTTTGGTTTAAAAAATCAGACTGAAAATTGTAAGGTGAAAATTATAAGTATTGAAAGTGCCAATCGCCACAGATTCTAGTGTTATTGATAAATGTTTACTTAGTTTTACATAGTTAAAATTGACTCTCATGCTTTCACCATGTTCTTTCCTAATGGAGGTGCTAGCTTTAAGTCATGCGATCATATGAGGCTGACTCATAGCTTATTATCAATTTAGCAGAGTATTTTTGACATTTTTAATAGAACTCTAGAGATATTTGATAATGGAGCTGATATTATATAAGTGCTGACTATATTTGTATCACAAGAACCATTTTCAAACACTAACTAGGTGTGCTTAACTATGAGTGAAGCTATTTATTTTTGGATAAGCATGGACATTCGAAACCAAAATGATTGATGAGGAAAATAGAATCAGAAGACAAAAGGATACAATTGTGCCTACATGCCATAAATAAAATATTTGAAAAGAAGATCATTGACAAAAACTAATGTACCTGAACCTACAATTCTTGAGCAGAAAACTCCAGCAAGGCACCTAAGAGTCTCCTCTTGAATATAGGCAATGCTTCCTCACGCCTTCAAGACATTCAAGAATAGTAATAATATACATTAGGACCTTTTTTTTCGATTCGAAAAAGTGTAGTCATTGGAAACTTTTTGGCAAAAAAAAAGCTAACCAGTATCATAATTGTGTATTCTAAGAGAAAAATAGTTAAATGAAGCACATAAAGAACAGAAGCACATTTCAGCTAAACTTCAGATAATGGCTTATCATCGTTTAAAACCATTCATGAATTTTCTCTTCTACAATTTTCATCATCACTCTCACTAATCAGTCAAGTTCAGAATCCATTATCAGAGTTACAAAAAAATTCAACTCCCTAAAAATCTTTACTTCTACTGTGATCATGCAAACTCTGTTAAACAAATACATTGATCAGAGTCATTCTCCTCAAACACATTAACAGTTTGGAAACTCCTCCACTAAGAACAGTAAACCCTAACACATATAGAACACGTTTTTATATCATCAAAACACAAGAAACACTCCTACTCTACAATTTTGCTTGGCCAAACCACTACGAAAGCCAATAATGATCAAACCCTAACACAGAGAAAAGAACAGAGGCGTTCATACCCACCAATTACAATCGAAAAAAAAGCTTGAACTTTGTGAATATTAGATGAATAACAACATCAAAAAACAGAGGAACCACATTTTTTTTTCATTTTTGGCTTACCTCTTTCAGAGAAACAAGGCTGCCCAACTTTGTGTATGAAGGAGAGGAAAGCAACGATGCTCCAGAGCCAACGTCTTCCACTGAAATCGGTCCGGTTAATGGAGGAGCACATGCGTCATTGGAGATTGACGGAGGGAGAAGAAGAAACCACACTCTGTGTTGTGTTTGTTTTGTGTGTAGAGAGGAGGGAGACAAAACGTTATGGAAACGTTGAGGGAGGGACGTAGTGAGCGTGAAACGACGTCGTTTCATGTCATTTTGGCGCCACAGCCAAAACGACGTCGTTTCTGTGAGTCCCAGGTGTCAACCACGCTGCCAGCTAAGCTTTCCGGTTGCGCCACGAGTGCTGAAATGGCCGGAAGGACCACTTTGAGTCCCGGAGTGCAAGTTCGGGGATGACTCTGAGGAACTTTTAAGTTCAGGGACTACTTTGAGGCTCGAGTGCAACTTCAGGGACTACATTGAGGCTTATCTCCCATTCGTTCCCAAGAACATGATGAATGTGATGATTATGTGACGCTCATCATCATTCTCACTCATGAACGCGTGCCTGACAAACACTTTTGTTCTACATGCAAACAAGCTAGAATGAATATCTCTTAGATATCTAATACAGGGGACCGAGTTCGAGTTATTAGTATCTTCATGGTATAAGTTAGAACCCATGGATGGCCATTCTTGAGATCCGGAAAGTCTAAACCTTGTCTGTGGTATTCCGAGTAGGATCTGGGAAGGGATGGCTGTGACGAACTTCAAATTCACGAGTGCTGGGCGTAGTGACAGACGCAAAAGGAGGGTGAATCCTATTCCAGTATGACCGAGAACCTCCAGATGATTAGCCATGTCGTGACAGAGCATTTGGACCTTTTTCACAAGAGAGGATGGGATGTAGCCATTGACAACGGTGATGCCCTTACAGAAAGCTTGCCATGGAGAGGAGTAAGACTGATTGGATGAAGACAGCGGAAAAGCAGAGATTCAGAGGAACGAAAGCATCTCTATACGCTTATCTGAAATTCTCACCAATGAATTACATAAGTATTTCTATCTTTATTTTCTATTTATTTATTATTATTATTCGAAAACTCCATAACCATTTGATATCCGCCTGACTGAGATATACAAGATGACCATAGCTTGCTTCATACCAACAATCTCCGTGGGATCGACCCTTACTCATGTAAGGTTTTATTACTTGGACGACCCAGTGCACTTGCTGGTTAGTTGTGCGAAGTTGTGAAGTTATGTTTGGACCATGGTATTGTGCACCAGTTATTTGCGCCATTGCCAGGGAGAAAACGAACAACAAATTTTACAACCTCAGAGTAACAATTTCGCATACCAAATTTTTGGCGCCGTTTCCGGGGATTGTTCGAGTTTGGACAACTGACGGTTCATCTTGTTGCTCAGATTAGGTAACTATCTTTTTTTTTCTTTTCAAAAAAGTTTTCAAAATTCTTTCAAAAATTTTTCTTTATTTTCATTTTTCAAAAAAATTATTTTCGAAAAAAAAATTTTTTTTAAATTATTCTATGGCTTCAAAACTTTCAAGAATGAATTCAAGAGTTTCATGGTAACATGTTGAATCCTATATGGCTGTAAAGCCATATTCAAACTGCTTTGGGATTGGTCTTTGATGAGCGGATAATTTATACGCTTTTTGGCATTGTTTTTAGTATGTTTTTAGTAGGATCTAGTTACTTTTAGGTATGTTTTTATTAGTTTTTATGTTAAATTCACATTTCTGGACTTTACTATGAGTTTTTGTGTTTTTCTGTGATTTCAGGTATTTTCTGGTAGAAATTGAGGGACTTGAGCAAAAATCAGATTCAGAGGTAGAAGAAGGACTGCTGATGCTGTTGGATTCTGACCTCCCTGCACTCAAAGTGGATTTTCTGGAGCTACAGAACTCAAAATGGCGTGCTTCCAATTGCCTTGGAAAGTAGACATCCAGGGCTTTCCAGAAATATATAATAGTTCATACTTTGGCCGAGTTTAGATGACGCAAAAGGGCGTTGAACGCCAGTTCTACGCTGAAGTCTGGAGTTAAACGCCAAAAACACGTCACAAGCCAGAGTTGAACGCCAGAAACACGTTACAAACTGGCGTTCAACTCCAAGAATGACCTCTCCATGTGTAAACTTCAAGCTCAGCCCAAGCACACACCAAGTGGGCCCCGAAAGTGGATTTATGCATCAAGTACTTACTTTTGTAAACCCTAGTAACTAGTTTAGTATAAATAGGACTTTTTGCTATTGTATTAGACATCTATGATCTTATGATCTTTTGAACCATCTTTGGATCATATTGATCACGTTTGGGGGCTGGCCATTCGGCCATGCCTAAACCTTCATCACTTATGTATTTTCAACGGTAGAGTTTCTGCACTCCATAGATTAAGGTGTGGAGCTCTGCTGTTACTCATGATTTAATGCAAAGTACTACTGTTTTTCTATTCAATTCAACTTATTCCACTTCTAAGATATCCATTCGCGCTTTAACATGAATGTGATGATCGTGACAGTCATCATCATTCCCCATGAACACGTGCCTGACAACCACTTCCGTTCTACCTTAGATTGAATGAGTATCTCTTGGATTCCTTAATCAGAATCTTTGTGGTATAAGTTAGAACCCATGGATGGCCATTCCTGAGATCCGGAAAGTCTAAACCTTGTCTGTGGTATTCCGAGTAGGATCTGGGAAGGGATGGCTGTGACGAACTTCAAACTCGCGAGTGCTGGGCGTAGTGACAGACGCAAAAGGATAGTAAATCCTACTCCAATACGATCGAGAACCTCCAGATGATTAGCCATGCCATGACAGAGCATTTGGACCATTTTCACAGAGAGGATGGGATGTAGCCATCGACAACGGTAATGCCCTTACAAAAAGCTTGCCATGGAAAGGAGTAATACTGATTGGATGAAGACAACAGGAAAGCAGAGATTCAGAGGAACGAAAGCATCTCTATATGCTTGTCTGAAATTCTCACCAATGAATTACATAAGTATTTCTATCTTTACTTTCTGTTTATTCATTATTATTATTCGAAAACTCTATAACCATTTGATATCCGCCTGACTGAGATTTACAAGGTGACCATAGCTTGCTTCATACCAACAATCTCTGTGGGATCGACCCTTACTCACGTAAGGTTTTATTACTTGGACGACCCAGTGCACTTGCTGGTTAGTTGTGCGAAGTTGTGAAGTTATGTTTGGACCATGGTATTGTGCACCAGTTATTGGCGCCATTACCAGGGAGAGAACGAACAACAAATTGTACAACCTCAGAGTAACAATTTCGCATACCAAATTTTTGGCGCCGTTGCCGGGGATTGTTCGAGTTTGGACAACTGACGGTTCATCTTGTTGCTCAGATTAGGTAATTTTCTTTTTGTTTTATTTTCAAAAAAAAAAATTTCAAAAATTTCTCATCTGTTTTCGAAAATTATTCTAAATTTTTAAGAATGAATTCTAGTGTTTCATGAAGCATGTTGAAGCCTGGCTGGCTGTAAAGCCAGGTCTAATTCTTTTGGATAGGGGCTTCCAACCATCAGCATAGAGGCAAGTTAATTGGAATATCAGCTGTTGCATGCCTGATGTATGTCCTAAAGCTGGCTGGCTATTAAGCCATGCCTAACCCTCAGATTGGAGCTTTGGGCTAATATTGAAAGATTCCTGGAATTCATATTAAAAATTTTGAAATCCTTATTTCTCTTTTTCACATTAAATTTCGAAAAATCCAAAAAAATCATAAAATCATAAAAATAAAAAATATTTTGTGTTTCTTGTTTGAGTCTTGAGTCAATTTCAAGTTTGGTGTCAATTGTATTTTTTCTAAAAATTCTTTGCATTTTTCGAAAATTCATGAATTCATAGTGTTCTTCATGATCTTCAAGTTGTTCTTGGCCAGTCTTCTTGTTTGATCTTCATATTATATTGTTTTGTGTTGTATGGTGTTTTTCATATGCATTCTTGAATTCTTAGTGTCTAAGCACTAAAGATTTCTAAGTTTGGTGTCTTGCATGTTTTCTTTGCATAAAAAATTTTTCAAAAATAAGTTCTTGGTGTTCATCTTGACATTCAAAGTGTTCTTGGTGTTCATCTTGACATTCATAGTGTTCTTGCATGCAGTCATTGTTTTGATCTAAAAATTCTCATGTGTTGAGTCTTTTTCATGTTTTTCTCTTTCTTCATTAAAAATTCAAAAATCAAAAAAATATCTTTCCCTTTTTCACTCATAAATTTTCAAAAATTTGAGTTGACTTTTTCAAAACTTTTTAAAATTTAGTTATTTCTTATGAGTCAAATCAAATTTTCAATTTAAAAATCTTATCTATTTCAAAAATCATATCTTTTTCATTTTTCTTATTTATTTTCGAAAATTTCTAAAAATATTTTTCAAAAATTTTTTTCTTAATTTTATCTCATAATTTTCGAAAATATCTTCAACAATTAATATTTTGATTCAAAAATTTCAAGTTTGTTACTTACTTGTTAAGAAAGATTCAAACTTTAAGTTCTAGAATCATATCTTGTGATTTCTTGTGAATCAAGTCATTAATTGTGATTTTAAAAAAATCAAATCTTTTTCAAAACTAATTTCAATCATATCTTTTCAAAAATATATTTTTATCTTATCTTTTTAAAAATCATATCTTTTTAATCATATCTTTTTAAAACATATCATTGTCAAAAATTTGATTTTAAAATATCTTCTCTAACTTCTTATCTTCTTATCTTTTCAAAATTTATTTTCAAATTTGTTTCAACTAACTAACTAACTTTTTGTTTGTTTCTTATCTCTTTCAAAACCACCTAACTAACTATCCCTCTCTAATTTTCGAAAATCCCTCCCTCTTTTTCAAAAAATTCTTTTTAATTAACTAATTGTTTGAATTTTTAATTTTAATTTATTTCTTCTTTTAATTTTCGAAAATCACTAACCATTTTTCAAAAATAATTTTCGAAAATCCTCCTCTCTCATCTCCTTCTATTTATTTATTCATCCACTAACACTTCTCTCCCATCCAAAAATTCGAACACTACCTCCCTCTCTGTGTTCGAGTTTTTCCTCTTCTCTTCTTTACATTACATTCTTTTCTTCTTCTACTCACACAGGGGAACCTCTATACCTGGGTAAAAAGGATCCCTATTATTATTATTTTTCTGTTCCTTCTTTTTCATATGAGCAGGAGCAAGGACAAGAACATTCTTGTTGAAGCAGACCCTGAACCTGAAAGGACTCTGAAGAGAAAACTAAGAGAAGCTAAAATACAACAATCCAGAGACAACCTTACAGGAATTTTCGAACAAGAAGAGGAGATGGCAGCCGAAAATAATAATAATGCAAGGAGAATGCTTGGTGACTTCACTGCACCTAATTCCAATTTACATGGAAGAAGCATCTCAATTCCTGCCATTGGAGCAAACAATTTTGAGCTGAAACCTCAATTAGTTTCTCTGATGCAGCAAAACTGCAAGTTTCATGGACTTCCATCTGAAGATCCTTTTCAGTTCTTAACTGAATTCTTGCAGATTTGTGATACTGTTAAGACTAATGGAGTAGATCCTGAAGTCTACAGGCTCATACTTTTCCCCTTTGCTGTGAGAGACAAAGCTAGAATATGGTTGGACTCTCAACCTAAGGATAGCCTGAACTCTTGGGATAAGCTGGTCAAGGCTTTCTTAGCCAAGTTCTTTCCTCCCCAAAAGCTAAGTAAGCTTAGAGTGGATGTTCAAACCTTCAGACAGAAAGAAGGTGAATCCCTCTATGAAGCTTGGGAGAGATACAAGGAACTGACCAAAAAGTGTCCTTCTGACATGCTTTCAGAATGGACCATCCTGGATATATTCTATGATGGTCTGTCTAAATTAGCTAAGATGTCATTGGATACTTCTGCAGGTGGATCCATTCACCTAAAGAAAATGCCTGCAGAAGCTCAAGAACTCAATGACATGGTTACTAATAACCAGTTTATGTACACTTCTGAAAGGAATCCTGTGAATAATGGGACGCTTATGAGGAAGGGAGTTCTTGAAATTGATACTCTGAATGCCATATTGGCTCAGAATAAAATATTGACTCAGCAAGTCAATATGATTTCTCAGAGTCTGAATAGAATGCAAGCTGCATCCAACAGTACTCAAGAGGCATCTGCTGAAGAAGAGGCTTATGATCTTGAGAACCCTGCAATAGAAGAGGTAAATTATATGGGTGAACCATATGGAAACACCTATAATCCCTCATGGAGAAATCACCCAAATCTCTCATGGAAGGATCAACAAAAGCCTCAACAAGGCTTTAATAATGGTGGAAGAAATAGGTTTAGCAATAGCAAGCCTTTTCCATCATCCACTCAGCAACAGACAGAGAACTCTGAACAAAATACCTCTAATTTAACAAACTTAGTCTCTGATCTGTCCAAGGCCACTGTAAGTTTCATGAATGAAACGAGCTCCTCAATTAGAAATTTGGAGGCACAAGTAGGCCAGCTGAGTAAGAAGATCACTGAAACTCCTCCTAGTGCTCTCCCAAGCAATACAGAAGAAAATCCAAAAGGAGAGTGCAAGGCCATTGAATTGACCATCATGGCCGAACTCACAAGAGAGGAGAAGGACGTGAATCAAAAGGAGGAAGACCTCCTGGGACGTCCAGTGATCAATAAGGAGTTTCCCTCTGAGGAACCAAAGGACTCTGAGACTCATCTAGAGACCATAGAGATTCCATTAAACCACCTTATGCCATTCATGAGCTCTGATGAGTATTCCTCTTCTGAAGAGAATGACGATGTTACTGAAGAGCAAGTTTCCAAGTTCATTGGTGCAATCATAAAACTGAATGCCAATTTATTTGGTAATAAGACTTGGGGAGATGAACCTCCCCTAGTCCCCTGTTCACCAATGAACTAAATGCATTGGATCAACTGAGATTGCCTCAAAAGAAACAGGATCCTGAAAAGTTCCTAATACCTTGTACCATAGGCACCATAACCTTTGAGAAGGTTCTATGTGACCTTGGATCAGGAATAAACCTCATGCCACTTTCTGTAATGGAGAAACTGGGAATCTTTGAGGTACAAGCTGCTAAAACCTCATTAGAGATGGCAGACAATTCCAGAAAACAGGCTTATGGACAAGTAGAGGACATGTTAGTAAAGGTTGCAGGCCTTTACATCCCTGCTGATTTCATAATCCTAGATACTGGGAAGGATGAGGATGAATCCATCATCCTTGGAAGACCCTTCCTAGCCACAGCAAGAGCTGTGATTGATGTTAACAGAGGTGAACTAGTCCTTCAATTGAATGAGGACTCCCTTGAGTTTAAAACTTAAGGACATCCTTCTGTAAACATGGAAAAGAGGCACAGTAAGCCTCTCTCACTGCAGAGTCAACCAGAGCCCCCACAGTCAAACTCTAAGTTTGGTGTTGGGGAGTCTCAACAATGCTCTGAACATCTGTGAGGCTCCATGAGAGCCCACTGTCAAGCTATTGACATTAAAGAAGCACTTGTTGGGAGGCAACCTAATTTTTATTTAATTATATTTTTTATTAGTTATATGTCTTCATAGGTTCATGATCATGTGGAGTCACAAAAACAACTGAAAAAATTAAAAAAAAAAAATCAAAAACAGCATTAAAAACAGCACACCCTGGAGGAAGAGTTCACTGGCATTTAAACGCCAGTAAGGAGCATCTGGCTGGCGACGCCAGAACAGAGCATGGATCTGGCGTTGAACACCCAAAACAAGCAGCATCCTGGCGTTCAGACGCCAGGAATGGACACTGAGGAAAGCTGGCACTGAACGCCAGAAACAAGCATAGAACTGGCGTTCAACGCCAGAAACATGCTGCATCTGGGCGCTGAACGCCCAGAACATGCACCAATTCGGCGTTTAAACGCCAGAATTGCATGCAAAGGCATTTTACATGCCTAATTGGTGCAGGGTTGCAAATCCTTGACATCTCAGGATCTATGGACCCCACAGGATCCCCACATACCTCCACTCACCTTACCTCCTCACAATCCTATATCACCCTCTCTCTCCATTCATGGTCATCCCTTCTGTTTTCCAGTCACCACTCACATCCATACATCCCACCTACCTTCAAAATTCAAAATTTCTTTCCCACCCAAGCCCACCCATATAGCCAAATACACATATCCCTCCATCTCCTCCATATCTTCTTTTTCTTCTACTATTCTTTCTTCTTTTGCTCGAGGGCGAGCAACATTCTAAGTTTGGTGTGGTAAAATCATAGCTTTTTTGTTTTTTCCATAACCATTGATGGCACCTAAGGCCAAAGAAACCTCTAGAAAGAGGAAAGGGAAGACAAAAGCTTCCACCTCCAAGTCATAGGAGATGGAGAGATTCATCTCAAGGGTCTATAGCTCAGTGGTAGAACATTTGACTATAAATCAAGAGATCCCTGAGATACCTCAGGGGATACATTTTCCCCCACACAATTATTAGGAGCAACTAATGGTGAAACATCAAGAGCACTCCATCATCCTTCATGAAATTAGAGAAGATCAAAGAGCAATGAGGGAGGAGCAACAAGACAAGGAAGAGACATAGAAGAGCTCAAGGACATCATTGGTTCCTCAAGAAGGAAACGCCACCATCACTAAGGTGGACTCATTCCTTGTTCTTAAATTTTCTGTTTTTCGTTTTCTTATGTTAAATGTTTATCTATGTTTGTGTCTTTATTACATGATCATTAGTATTAAGTGTCTATGCCTTAAAGTAGTGAATATGAATCCATCACCTCTCTTAAATGAAAAATATTTTAATTCAAAAGAACAAGAAGTACATGAGTTTTGAATTTATCCTTGAACTTAGTTTAATTATATTGATGTGGTGACAATATTTTTTGTTTTCTGAATGAATGCTTGAACAGTGCATATGTCTTTTGAAGTTGTTGTTTAAGAATGTTAAATATGTTGGCTCTTGAAAGAATGATGACAAGGAGACATGTTATTTGATAATCTGAAAAATCATAAAATTGATTCTTGAAGCAAGAAAAAGCAGTGAATACAAAAGCAGAAAAAGCCAAAAGCTCTTAAAACCAAAAGGCAAGAGCAAAAAGCCAATAACCCTTAAAACCAAAAGGCAAGGGTAAATAAAAAGGATCCAAAGGCTTTGAGCATCAGTGGATAAGAGAGCCTAAAGGAATAAAATCCTGGCCTAAGCAGCTAAACCAAGCTGTCCCTAACCATGTATTTGTGGCGTGAAGGTGTCAAGTGAAAACTTGAGACTGAGCGGTTAAAGTCAAGGTCCAAAGCAAAAGAAGAGTGTGCTTAAGAACCCTGGACACCTCTAATTGGGGACTTTGGCAAAGCTGAGTCACAATCTGAAAAGGTTCACCCAATTATGTGTCTGTGGCATTTATGTATCCGGTGGTAATACTGGAAAACAAAGTGCTTAGGGCCACGGCCAAGACTCATAAAGTAGCTGTGTTCAAGAATCAACATACTGAACTAGGAGAATCAATAACACTATCTGAACTCTGAGTTCCTATAGATACCAATCATTCTGAACTTCAATGGATAAAGTGAGATGCTAAAACTATTCAAGAGGCAAAAAGCTACAAGTCCCGCTCATTTGATTGGAGCTATGTTTCATTGATATTTTGGAATTTATAGTATATTCTCTTCTTTTTATCCTATTTGATTTTCAGTTGCTTGGGGACAAGGAACAATTTAAGTTTGGTGTTGTGATCAGCGGATAATTTATATGCTTTTTGGCAGTGTTTTTAGTATGTTTTTAGTAGGATCTAGTTACTTTTAGGGATGTTTTTTATTAGTTTTTATGTTAAATTCACATTTCTGGACTTTACTATGAGTTTGTGTGTTTTTCTGTGATTTCAGGTATTTTCTGGCTGAAATTGAGGGACTTGAGCAAAAATCAGATTCAGAGGTTGAAGAAGGACTGCTGATGCTGTTGGATTTTGACCTCCCTGCACTCAAAGTGGATTTTCTAGAGCTGAAGAACTTAAAATGGTGCGCTTCCAATTGCGTTTCAAAGTAGACATCCAGGGCTTTCCAACGATATATAATAGTTTATACTTTCGCTGAGTTTAGATGACGTAAAAGGGCGTTGAACGCCAGTTCTACGCTGCAGTCTGGAGTTAAACGCCAGAAACACGTCACAAGCCAGAGTTGAACGCCAGAAACACGTTACAAACTGGCGTCCAACTCCAAGAATGACCTCTCCACGTGTAAACTTCAAGCTCAGCCCAAGCACACACCAAGCGGGTCCCGGAAGTGGATTTATGCATCAATTACTTACTTCTGTAAACCCTAATAACTAGTTTAGTATAAATAGGACTTTTTACTATTGTATTAGACATCTATGATCTTATGATCTTTTGAACCATCTTTGGATCATATTGATCATATTTGGGGGCTGGCCATTCGGCCATGCCTGAACCTTCATCACTTATGTATTTTCAACGGTAGAGTTTCTGCACTCCATAGATTAAGGTGTGGAGCTCTGCTGTTCCTCATGATTTAATGCAAAGTACTACTGTTTTTCTATTCAATTCAACTTATTCCGCTTCTAAGATATCCATTCGCGCTTCAACATGAATGTGATGATCGTGACAGTCATCATCATTCCCCATGAACACGTGCCTGACAACCACTTCCGTTCTACCTTAGATTGAATGAGTATTTCTGGGATTCCTTAAAAAGAATCTTCGTGGTATAAGTTAGAACCCATGGATGGCCATTCCTGAGATTCGGAAAGTCTAAACCTTGTCTGTGGTATTCCGAGTAGGATCTAGGAAGGGATGGCTGTGACGAACTTTAAACTCGCGAGTGCTGGGCGTAGTGACAGACGCAAAAGGATAGTAAATCCTATTCTAGTACGATCGAGAACCTCCAGATGATTAGCCATGCCGTGACAGAGCATTTGGACCATTTTCACAGAGAGGATGGGATGTAGCCATTGACAACGGTGATGCCCTTACAGAAAGCTTGCCATGGAAAGGAGTAAGACTGATTGGATGAAGACAGCAGGAAAGCAGAGATTCAAATGAACGAAAGCATCTCTATACACTTGTCTGAAATTCTCACCAATGAATTACATAAGTATTTCTATCTTTACTTTCTGTTTATTCATTATTATTATTCGAAAACTCTATAACCATTTGATATCCGCCTAACTGAGATTTACAAGGTGACCATATCTTGCTTCATACCAACAATCTCCGTGGGATCGACCCTTACTCACGTAAGGTTTTATTACTTGGACGACCCAGTGCACTTGCTGGTTAGTTGTGCGAAGTTGTGAAGTTATGTTTGGACCATGGTATTGTGCACCAGTTATTGGCGCCATTACCAGGGAGAGAACGAACAACAAATTGTACAACCTCAGAGTAACAATTTCGCATACCAGTCTTCAACTAATCACCACAATGCATGTAATTCCATCCTAAAGCTGACTGGCTATTAAGCCATGTCCAACCCTTTGATTGGAGCTTTGGGCTAATATTGAAGGATTCCTGGAATTCTTCTTAAAGATTTTGGAATTTTTATTTTCTTTTTCACATTAATTTTCGAAAAATAAAAAAAATCACAAAATCATAAAAATAAAAAATATTTTGTGTTTCTTGTTTGAGTCTTGAGTCAATTTCAAGCTTGGTGTCAAGTGCATTTTTTTCTAAAAAAAAAAATTCTATGCACTTTTCGAAAATTCATGCATTCATAGTGTTCTTCATGATCTTCAAGTTGTTCTTGGCCAGTCTTCTTGTTTGATCTTCATATTTTCTTGTTTTGTGTCTTTTCTTGTTTTTCATATGCATTCTTGCATTCATAGTGTCTATACATGAAAAATTTCTAAGTTTGGTGTCTTGCATGTTTTCTTTTCTTGAAAATTTTTCAAAAATAAGTTCTTGATGTTCATCTTGACATTCATAGTGTTCTTGGTGTTCATCTTGACATTCATAGTGTTCTTGCATGCATCACATGTTTTGATCCAAAATTTTCATGCATTGAGTCTTTTTCAGGTTTTTCTCTTTCATCATTAAAAATTCAAAAAATCAAAAAAATATCTTTCCCTTTTTCTCTCTTAAAATTTCGAAAATTTGGATTGACTTTTTCAAAAGTTTTTAAAATTTAGTTGTTTCTTATGAGTCAAATCAAATTTTCAATTTCAAAATCTTATCTTTTTCAAAATCTTTTTCAAAAATCAAATCTTTTTCATTTTCGAAAATTTTAAAAATATTTTTCAAAAATCTTTTTCTTAATTTTACATCATATTTTCGAAAATATCATCAAAAATTAATGTTTTGATTCAAAAATTTCAAGTTTGTTACTTACTTGTTAAGAAAGATTCAAACTTTAAGTTCTAGAATCATATCTTGTGATTTCTTGTGAATCAAGTCATTAATTGTGATTTTAAAAATCAAATCTTTTTCAAAACTAATTTCAATCATATCTTTTCAAAAATATCTTTTTATCTTATCTTTTTCAAATATCTTTTCTAACTTCTTATTTTCTTATCTTTTAAAAATTTGATTTTCAAAATTTGTTTCAACTAACTAATTAACTTTTTGTTTGTTTCTTATCTCTTTCAAAACTACCTAACTAACTTCCCCTCTCTAATTTTCGAAAATACCTCCCTCTTTTTCAAAAATTCTTTTTAATTAATTAATTGTTTTCAATTTTTAATTTTAATTTTATTTCATTCCTAATTTTCGAAAATTACAAACCTTTTTCAAAAAAACTATTTTCGAAATCTAACTTTAAATTTTAATTTTTAATTTTCGAAATTCCCTCTCCCATCTCCTTCTATTTATTTATTCATCTACTAACACTTCTCTTCACCCAAAATTCGAACCCCTTATTCTCCTCTGAGTTCGAATTCTTCTCTTCTACATTCTTATCCTTCTTTTCTTCTACTCATACAAGGGAACCTCTATACTCTGGTAAAAAAGATCCCTATTATTATTTTTCTGTGCCCTTCTCTTTCATATGAGCAGGAGCAAGGACAAGAACATTCTTGTTGAAGCAGACCCTAAACCTGAAAGGACTCTGAAGAGGAAACAAAGAGAAGCTAAAATACAACAATCTAGAGACAACATTACAGAAATTTTTGAAAAGGAAGAGGAGATGGCAGCCGAAAATAATAATAATGCAAGGAGGACGCTTGGTGACTTCACTGCACCAAATTCCAATTTACATGGAAGAAGCATCTCCATCCCTACCATTGGAGCAAACAATTTTAAGGTTTAACCTCAATTATTTTCTCTGATGCAACAAAATTGCAAGTTTCATGGACTTCCATCTGAAGATCCCTTTCAGTTCTTAACTGAATTCTTGCAGATCTGTGATACTGTTAAGACTAATGGAGTAGATCCTGAAGTCTATAGGCTCATGCTTTTCCCTTTTGCTGTGAGAGACAGAGCTAGAATATGGTTGGACTATTAACTTAAGGATAGCCTGAACTCTTGGGATAAGCTGGTCAAGGCTTTCTTAGCCAAGTTCTTTCCTCCTCAAAAGCTGAGTAAGCTTAGAGTGGATGTTCAAACCTTCAGACAGAAAGAAGATGAATCCCTCTATGAAGCTTGGGAGAGATACAAGCAACTGACCAAAAAGTGTCCTTCTAACATGCTTTCAGAATGGACCATCTTGGATATATTCTACGATGGTCTGTCTGACTTAGCTAAGATGTCATTGGATACTTCTACAGGTGGATCCATTCACCTAAAGAAAACGCCTGCAGAAGTTCAAGAACTCATTGACATGGTTGCTAATAACCAGTTCATGTACACTTCTGAGAGGAATCCTGTGAGTAATGGGACGCCTCAGAAGAAGGGAGTTCCTGAAATTGATACTCTGAATGCCATATTGGCTCAGAACAAAATATTGACTCAGCAAGTCAATATGATTTCTCAGAGTCTGAATGGAATTGATGCTGCATCCAACAGTACTCAAGAGGCATCTTTTGAAGAAGAAGCTTATGATCCTGAGAACCCTGCAATAGCAGAGGTAAATTATATGGTTGAACCTTATGGGAATACCTATAACCCCTCATGGAGAAATCACCCAAATTTCTCATGAAAGGATCAACAAAAGCCTCAACAAGGCTTTAATAATGGTGGAAGAAATAGGTTTAGCAATAGCAAGCCTTTTCCATCATCCACTCAGCAACAGATAGAGAACTCTGAACAAAATACCTCTAATTTAGCAAACTTAGTCTCTGATCTATCTAAGTCCACTCTGAGTTTCATGAATGAAACAAGGTCCTCCATTAGAAATTTGGAGGCACAAGTGGGCCAGCTGAGTAAGAAGATCACTGAAACCCCTCCTAGTGCTCTTCCAAGCAATACAGAAGAAAATCCAAAAGGAAAGTGCAAGGCCATTGATATAACCATCATAGCCGAGCCCAAGGAGGAAGGGGAGGACGTGAATCCCAAGGAGGAAGACCTCCTGGGACGTCCAGTGATCAATAAGGAGTTTCCCTCTGAGGAACCAAAGGAATCTGAGACTCATCTAGAGACCATAGAGATTCCATTGAACCTCCTTATGCCATTCATGAGCTCTGAAGAGTACTCTTCTTCTGAAGAGAATGAAGATGTTACTGAAGAGCAAGTTGCCAAGTTCCTTAGTGCAATCATGAAGCTGAATGCCAATTTATTTGGTAAAGAGACTTGGGAAGATGAACCTCCCCTGTTCACCAATGAACTAAATACATTGGATCAACTGAGATTACCTCAGAAGAAACAGAATCCTGGAAAGTTCCTAATACCTTGTACCATAAGCACCAGAACCTTTGAGAAGGCTCTATGTGACCTTGGGTCAGGAATAAACCTCATGCCACTCTCTGTAATGGAGAAACTGTGAATTTTTGAGGTGCAAGCTGCTAAAATCTCATTAGAGATGGCAGACAACTCAAGAAAAGAGGCTTATGGACAAGTAGAGGACGTGTTAGTAAAGGTTGAAGGCCTTTACATCCCTACTGATTTCATAATCTTGGATATTGGAAAGGATGATGATGAATCCATCATTCTTGGAAGACCATTCCTAGCCACAGCAAGAGCTGTGATTGATGTAGACAGAGGTGAATTAGTCCTTCAATTGAATGAGGACCCCCTTGTGTTTAAAACTCAAGGACATCCTTCTGTAAACATGGAAAAGAGGCACAGTAAGCTTCTCTCAGTACAGAGTCAACTAAAGCCCCCACAGTCAAACTCTAAGTTTGGTGTTGGGAGGCCTCAGCTAAACTCTAAGTTTGGTGTTGAACTCCCATATCCGAGCTCTAAGTTTGGTGTTGGGAGTCTATAAAATTGACCTGATCACCTGTGTGGAGCCATGAGAGCCCACTGTCAAGCTAATGACATTAAAGAAGCGCTTGTTGGGAGGCAACCCAATTTTTATTTATCTAATTTTATTTTTATTTTTATTGTTCTTTCATGTTTTATTAGGTTCATGAACATGTGGAGTCACAAAATAAATCAAAAAATTAAAAACAGAATCAAAAACAGCAGAAGAAATATCACACCCTGGAGGAAGGACTTACTAGCGTTTAAACGCCAGCAAGGAGCATCTAGCTGGCGTTCAACGCCAGAACAGAGCATAGAGCTGGCGCTGAATGCCAGAAACAAGCATAGAACTGGCGTTCAACGCCAGAAACATGCTGCATCTGGGCGTTGAACGCCCAGAACAAGCATCAGTTCGGCGTTTAAACGCCAGAATTGCATGCAAAAGCATTTTACATGCCTAATTGGTGCAGGGATGTAAATCCTTGATACCTCAAGATCTGTGGACCCCACAGGATCCCCACCTTCCCTCCTCATAATCCTAGATTCTTCCACATCTTCTTCTTCATCTATTCTTTCTTCTTTTGCTCGAGGGCGAGCAACATTCTAAGTTTGGTATGGTAAAAGCATAGTTTTTTTTGTTTTTCCATAACCATTGATGGCACCTAAGGCCAGAGAAACCTCTATAAAGAGGAAAGGGAAGACAAAAGCTTCCATCTCCGAGTCATAGGAGATGGAGAGATTCAGCTCAAGGGTCTATAGCTCAGTGGTAGAACATTTGACTGCAAATCAAGAGATCCCTGAGATACCTCAGGGGATACATTTTCCCCCACACAATTATTGGGAGAAACTAAGGATAGGAGCACCAAAATCACTAGGGATCAAACAACAGAGATAAGGAAGAGACATAGAAGAGCTCAAGGACATCATTGGTTCTTCAAGAAGAAAATGCCATCATCACTAAGGTGGACTCATTCCTTGTTCTTAAATTCTCTGTTTTTCATTTTTTTATGTTAAATGTTTATCTATGTCTGTGTCTTCACTATATCATCATTAGTATTTAAGTGTCTATGCCTTAAAATAGTGAATATGAATCCATCACCTCTCTTAAATGAAAAATGTTTTAATTCAAAAGAACAAGAAGTACATGAGTCTCGAATTTATCCTTGAACTTAGTTTAATTATTTTGATGTGGTAACAACACTTTTTGTTTTCTGAATGAATGCTTGAACAGTGCATATGTCTTTTTGAAGTTGTTGTTTAAGAATGTTAAATATGTTGGCTCTTGAAAGAATGATGAACAGGAGACATGTTATTTGATAATCTGAAAAATCATAAAAATGATTCTTGAAGCAAGAAAAAGCAGTGAATACAAAAGCTTGCAGAAAAAAAGAAAGAAAAAAATGGCGAAAAAAAATAGAAAAAGAAAAAGCAAGCAGAAAAAGCCAAAAGCTCTTAAAACCAAAAGGCAAGAGCAAAAAGCCAATAACCCTTAAAACCAAAAGGCAAGGATAAATAAAAAGGATCCCAAGGCTTTGAGCATCACTGGATAGGAGGGCCTAAAGGAATAAAATCCTGGCCTAAGCGGCTAAACCAAGCTGTCACTAACCATGTGCTTGTGGCGTGAAGGTGTCAAGTGAAAACTTGAGACTGAGCGGTTAAAGTCAAGGTCCAAAGCAAAAAAAAAAAGAGTGTGCTTAAGAACCCTGGACACCTCTAATTGGGGACTTTAGCAAAGTTGAGTCACAATCTGAAAAGGTTCACCCAATTATGTGTCTGTGGCATTTAAGTATCCGGTGGTAATACTGGAAAACAAAGTGCTTAGGGCCACGGCCAAGACTCATAAAGTAGCTGTGTTCAAGAATCAACATACTGAACTAGGAGAATCAATAACACTATCTGAACTCTGAGTTCCGATAGATGCCAATCATTCTGAACCTCAATGGATAAAGTGAGATGCCAAAACTATTCAAGAGGCAAAAAGCTACAAGTCCCGCTCATCTGATTGGAGCTATGTTTCATTGATAGTTTGGAATTTATAGTATATTCTCTTCTTTTTATCCTATTTGATTTTCAGTTGCTTGGAGACAAGCAACAATTTAAGTTTGGTGTTGTGATGAGCGGATAATTTATACGCTTTTTGGCATTATTTTTAGTATGTTTTTAGTAGGATCTAGTTACTTTTAGGGATGTTTTTATTAGTTTTTATGTTAAATTCACATTTCTGGACTTTACTATGAGTTTGTGTGTTTTTCTGTGATTTCAGGTATTTTCTGGCTGAAATTGAGGGACTTGAGCAAAAATCAGATTAGAGGTAGAAGAAGGACTGCTGATGCTGTTGAATTCTGACCTCCCTGCACTCAAAGCAAAGTTTCTGGAGCTACAAAACTCAAAATGGCGTGCTTCCAATTGCGTTGGAAAGTAGACATCCAGGGATTTTCGGCAATATATAATAGTTCATAGTTTGGCCGGGTTTAGATGACGCAAAAGGGCGTTGAACGCCAGTTCTACGCTGCAGTCTGGAGTTAAACGCCAGAAACACGTCACGAACCAGAGTTGAACGCCAGAAACACGTTACAAACTGGCGTTCAACTCCAAGAATGACCTCTCCACGTGTAAACTTCAAGCTCAGCCCAAGCACACACCAAGTGAGCCACGAAAGTGAATTTCTACATTATTTACTTACTTCTGTAAACCCTAGTGACTAGTTTAGTATAAATAGGACTTTTTACTATTGTATTGGAAATCTTTTGATCAGTTTTATGCTATCTTAGACTTTCATCGAGGCTGGCCATTCAGTCATGCCTGGACCATTATCACTTATGTATTTTCAAACGGTAGAGTTTCTGCACTCCATAGATTAAGGTGTGGAGCTCTGCTGTTCCTCATGATTTAATGCAAAGTACTACTGTTTTTCTATTCAATTCAACTTATTCCGCTTCTAAGATATCCATTTGTTCCCAAGAACATGATGAATGTGATGATTATGTGACGGTCATCATCATTCTCACTCATGAACGCGTGCCTGACAAACACTTCCGTTCTACATGCAAACAGGCTAGAATGAATATCTCTTAGATATCTAATACAGGGGACCGAGTCCGAGTTATTAGTATCTTCGTGGTATAAGTTAGAACCCATGGATGGCCATTCCTGAGATCCAGAAAGTCTAAACCTTGCCTATGGTATTCTGAGTAGGATCTGGGAAGGGATGGCTGTGACGAACTTCAAACTCGCGAGTGCTGGGCGTAGTGACAGACGCAAAAGGAGGGTGAATCCTGTTCCAGTATGATCGAGAACCTCCAGATGATTAGCCATGCCGTGACAGAGCATTTGGATCTTTTTCACAAGAGAGGATGGGATGTAGCCATTGACAACGGTGATGCCCTTACAGAAAGCTTGCCATGAAGAGGAGTAAGACTGATTGGATGAAGACAGCGGGAAAGCAGAGATTCAGAGGAACGAAAGAATCTCTATACGCTTATCTGAAATTCTCACCAATGAATTACATAAGTATTTCTATCTTTATTTTCTATTTTTTTATT
This sequence comes from Arachis ipaensis, assembly GCF_059453495.1. Taxonomy (NCBI): domain Eukaryota; kingdom Viridiplantae; phylum Streptophyta; class Magnoliopsida; order Fabales; family Fabaceae; genus Arachis; species Arachis ipaensis. The sequence goes on along the minus strand of NC_142441.1, from coordinate 41,929,586 downwards.
ATTATTATTCGAAAACTCCATAACCATTTGATATCCGCCTGACTGAGATATACAAGATGACCATAGCTTGCTTCATACCAACAATCTCCGTGGGATCGACCCTTACTCACGTAAGGTTTTATTACTTGGACGACCCAGTGTACTTGCTGGTTAGTTGTGCGAAGTTATGAAGTTATGTTTGGACCATGGTATTGTGCACCAGTTATTGGTGCCATTGTCAGAGAGAGAACGAACAACAAATTTTACAACCTCAGAGTAACAATTTCACATACCACTCGTGCTCCGAGATGATTGCCGCACATGCCACCGTGTACTTCTTCTAACACTTCCTTTGTGTTGTTGGTCGGCACGCATTTAAGTAGTGGTATTGAGATCCCTCTTTTGTACAGGATGTTGTTTATAATAGTGTAGTACTGTGCCTCCCTTTTTAATCTTTTTGCCTCCTTTTCCTCTGTGGGTAGCGTCTCAGCTTTGAGGTAGTTAATTATGGGGGTCATCCATTCTTGGTCCTGACTTGTGATGGCTAGGATTTTTTTTGCTTCCGATATTGACGGGTTCTGTAGCATTTCCTGGATAAGGCTTCTATTGTTGCCCCCTGGTTTGGTGCTGGCTAGTTTTGAGAGTGCGTCAGCTCGGGCATTTTGCTCGCAGGGTATGTGGTAGATTTTATATTCCCCGAGTTGTCCGAGCTGTTCCTTAGTTTTATCCAAATACTTTTTCAAGGTGGGATCTTTGGCTTGATAGCTCCCTGTTATCTGCGAGGTGACTACTTGTGAATTGTTGTAAATGTTGAGTTTTTTAGCTCCAACCTCTGTAGCCAGCTTCAAACCGGCTAATAACGCTTCGTATTCTGCCTGGTTGTTTGAGGCCGGGAACCCGAACTTGAGGGAGAGCTCAACTTGGGTTCCTTGGTTGCTTTCTATTATCATGCCTGTGCCGCTTCCAGTCTTATTTGAAGAATCATCCACGTAGAGATTCCATTCTGTGGGGGTCTCCAGGGCATCTGTGAATTCTGCGATAAAATCGGCTAGGTACTGTGATTTAATGGCCGTCCGAGCTTCATATTGGAGGTCGAATTCTGATAACTCGACTGCCCATTGTAAAATTTTGCGGGCTAAATCTGTCTTCTGCAATATTCCTTTTATGGGCTGGTTGGTTCGAACCTTAATGGTGTGAGCCTGGAAGTATGGGCGAAGTCGTCGAGAGGTTAGAATGAGAGTATAGGCAAACTTTTCTATTTTCTGGTAGTTCAGCTCGGATCCCTGTAGTGCTTTGCTAATGAAGCAGACGGGTTGTTGCCCACTTTTGTCTTCTCTGACTAGTGCTGAGGCTATTGCCCGACTTCCTACTGCGAGATATAATACGAGCGGTTCTCCTTCTCATGGTCGAGATAATATAGGCGGTCGTCCTAAGAACTCCTTGAAGTCTTGGAAGGCTTGTTCACATTCTGTCGTCCATTCGAACTGTTTTCCCTTCCTTAAAGTAGCATAGAAGGGGAGAGATCTTATCGCTGCCCCTGCTAAGAATCTGGATAGGGCGGCCAATCTCCCGTTGAGTTGCTGCACTTCTTTGACACAGGTCGGGCTCTTCATGTCGAGTATGGCTTGGCATTTATCCGGGTTTGCTTCAATTCCTCTTTGTGTGAGCATGAAACCTAGGAATTTGCCTGCTTCTATCGTAAAGGTGCATTTTGCCGGATTAAGTCGCATGTCGTGCCTCCTTATAGTGTCGAACACTTGAGCCAGGTCGGACAATAATGTATCTTCGCTTTGTATCTTTATCAACATGTCGTCCATATAGACTTCCATGATCTTTCCAATGTGGTCTGAGAAGACTTTATTCATTAGCCTTTGATAAGTAGCTCCCGCGTTCTTGAGACCGAAGGGCATTACGATGTAGCAGTAATTTGCTTTTGGCGTTAAAAATGAAGTCTTTTCTTGATCTGGTGGATACATCGGGATTTGGTTGTATCCCGAGTATGCGTCCATAAACGAGAGGTATCTATATCCGGAGGAAGCATCTACCAGAGCGTCGATACTTGGGAGCGGGTAAGGATCTTTAGGGCAGGCTTTGTTGAGATCGGTGTAATCGGTACACATTCGCCACTTCCCATTTGATTTTTTCACCAAGACGACGTTGGCTAGCCATAATGGATACTTGACTTCTCTTATGAATCCTGCCTGCAGTAGTGCCTGTACTTGCTCTTCCATCGCTTGGGATCGCTCTGGCCCAAGTTTTCTCCGTTTCTGCTGCATTGGCCGAGATCCCAGATAGACTGCCAACTTGTGGCACATTAGCTTAGGGTCTATACCTGGCATATCTACGGCTTTTCATGCGAAGAGATCGACATTATCGCGTAAGAATTGTATCAGTAATTCTTTTGAGTCTCCTCTTAGGATCGTTCCGATATTAGTTGTTTTGTCCGAGGTGTCTCCGATCTGAACCTTCTCTATCTCGCCTTCCGGCTGCGGATGGAGTTCTTCTCGTCGCTGAACTCCGCCAAGCTCAATTGTATGAAACTCTTCTCCTCTACTTCTGAGGTTTAGACTTTCGTTATAACAGTGGCGTGCCATCTTTTGATCTGCTTTTACCGTGGCTATCCTCTCTGTAGTTGGGAATTTCATGCATAGATGTAGAGTTGAGACTATTGTGCCGAGTTGATTGAGTGTTGTCCGACCTATTAGGGCATTGTAGGCTGAACTTACGTCGACCACGATGTAGTCTATCTTGAGGGTCCTGGATTAGTTCCCTTTTCTGAAGGTTGTGTGTAGCGATACGTATCCCAGTGGTTGTACCGGGGTATCTCCTAGTCCGAACAGACTATTCGGGTATGCTCTAAGCTCCTTTTCGTCTAAGCCGAGTTTGTCGAAGGCTGTTTTGAATAAGATGTCGGCAGAACTCCCTTGGTCTACTAATGTGCGGTGTAGATTGGCGTTTGCCAGTATGATAGTGATGACCATGGGGTCGTCGTGTCCCGAGATGATGCCAGATGCGTCATCTTTAGTGAATGTTATCGCAGGGATGTCGGGTGCTTCCTCCTTTCCCCCGACATGATATACTTCTTTGAGATATCTTTTTCGGGATGATTTGGAGATCTCGCCTCCTGCGAATCCCCCGTGTATCATGTGGACGTGTCTTTCTGGTGTCCGAGGTGATCGCTCAGCTCGTCCGTCATCTTCGTCTCTTCGTCTCTTTCTTTGGTCATCATCTCGGGTAGCCAGAAAGCGATCTAATCTTCCTTCTCTCACCAATTTTTCTATGATATTCTTTAAGTCGAAGCACTCGTTGGTGGAGTGCCCTCGAACTCGATGGTATTCACAATATTCCTTCCGGTTTCCTCCTCCTCTTTTGCCTTTGAGTAGCCGTGCTGGGGGAATTTTCTCCGTATGGCAGACTTCTTTGTATACATCGACCAGGGATACTCTGAGAGGAGTGTAATTATGGTATTTTTTGATTTTCTCCTTTTGTCGATCTTCTTTCCTTTTGGATTCCTTGTCTTTGTTTCGGTAGGAGGCCCTGGATTTTGAGGTTTCTCCCAGCTGAGCATTCTCTTCCATGTTGATGTATTTTTCTGCTCGCTCCTGTACTTCGTCTAAGGAGGTGGGGTACTTCTTTGATATAGATTGGCTAAAATATCCCTCTCGTAGGCCATTGATGAGTCCCATGATAGCGGCCTCTGTTGGTAAACTTTGTATGTCCATGCATGTTTTGTTGAATCTTTCCATGTAGTTGCAGAGACTTTCCCGATCTCCTTGCTTGATCCCTAGTAAACTGGGTGCATGCTTGGCCTTATCCTTCTGGATGGAGAATCTGGCCAGGAACTTTTTGGCCAGGTCGTCAAAGTTTGAGATGGACTTTTGAGGTAAGTTGTCGAACCATCTAATCGCGGTCTTCGTGAGGGTTGTTGGGAAAGCATTGCAGCGAACGGCATCTGAGGCGTCGGTAAGGTACATTCTGCTTCTGAAATTGCTGAGATGATGGTTGGGATCTGTGGTGCCGTCGTACAAAATCATATCCGGGAGTTTGAAGTCTTTTGGAATTTTGGTTTTCATGATTTCTCTGGTGAATGGATCTTGTTCTTTGTGTGAATTTTCCTCAGGAGTAGTCCGAGGAGTTTTCGATTTGAGATCGGCTTCTAATTGCTGTAGTTTTTCTTGCAATTCTCGACGTCGCCGTACCTCTCTTTGTAGATCCTTTCTGATTTCTCGTTGTTGTTGGGTTTCTTTCTCAAGTTGTTTCAAGCGATCTTGAAGCGCCTCTATTGCTCCCGGATTTGATGAATTTTTGTCCCCGTTGGATTCTGGGGTATCTTTCAGTGTGGTGTCTGCGTTTTTGTGTGGCGTTCTATTTTTTTAGATTTGAATCGTGGTCGTTGTCATGGCCGTCCGCCATGGTGGTGGGATGACTTCCAGGTTCCCCGGCAACGGCGCCAATGTTCCGAGGGTTACCTGAAACTGGAGGTCGATCTCGGACGAGATCTTCCGTGCTACTCGGTGCTGATGTGTCCGGCCGGTGGGGGGCGGCCGGAGCGATGGTGTCCGACTTGTTGACTGGCTGCACTGTTGATTCCTTCGTCACCGGAGGGTGGGGGATACCTGCAAGAGACTCCGATGCTTAAGTTAGCACGGGTATTAAGCATGTTTTTAGTAGAATCAGAGTATGAGTTATACCTGGGTGCTCCAGTGTATTTATAATGGTGTGGAGTGACCTTTCTAGATAAGATAAGTTAGTTATCTTATCCTATCTTTATCTTTGAGTTGAGGTCAGCTTATCTTCAAGGGAACCGTCCTTATCTCTATAGGCTTGGACTGCCTTTGGATTTGGGTCGTGTTCCTCTATTTGGGCCCTTTATTGGGCTTTCCTGTCGATTTGGCCAATCTCTTTAAGAAGAGATCGGATAGTCGGACCTGAAGAGGTCGGTCGCTATTTCGCTGAACATCCCGGGTCAGACAGCTCGACCCAGGGTATGAACAGTTTGTAAGGACATGCCCACCATGCCAGAAACATGCCAACTTTCACATCACCCCGCCAGAAGAGCTCATCAGCGTAACATCGCCTTGGCCATTTGCAAAATGGGGATTCGATCTTCTCGGACCCTTTCCCCAAGGATCGGGACAAGTTAAATTCCTCATAGTCGGGGTAGACTATTTCACAAAGTGGATCGAGGCAGAGCCCCTAGCCAACGCCACTGCTCAAAGGAGCTGGAAATTCCTATATAGGAATATTGTCACAGGGTTTGGGGTTCCATACTCTATCACTACAGACAATGGCACCCAATTCACAGACGCGGGCTTCAGAAAGTTAGTAGCCGACTTGAACATAAAGCACCAGTTCACTTCCGTTGAACATCCCCAAGCCAATGGGCAAGCCGAAGCTGCCAACAAAGTCATATGGGCTGGGTTGAAATGGAGACTGCAAGATGCGAAGGGAGCTTGGGCTGAAGAACTTCCACAGGTCCTATGGGCATATCGAACTACGCCACATTCCACCACAAACGAATCACCGTTTCGATTAGCATACGGAGTGGAGGCAATGATCCTAGTAGAGGTCGAGGAAGGGTTGCCTAGAGTAGTCCAATACAATGAAGAAGCCAACTCTCAACTTCAAAGAGAAGAGCTCGACCTACTTTCGGAAATCCAAGAAAGAGCTCGAATCAGGGAAGAAGCGCTAAAGCGCTGAATGGCTTCAAGATATAATCAAAAGGTAGTGCCAAGAGGTTTTGCGGAGAATGATCTCATCCTAATCCGAAATGATATTGGAACAACTCGACCCGGAGAAGGAAAGTTGGCAGTAAACTGGAAAGGACCCTACCGAGTCATAGAAGTACTTGGAAAGGGCTACTACAGACTGTCCAAACTCGATGGACGAGAGCTTCCCAGATCGTGGCATGCCTGCAACCTAAGAAGGTACTATAGCTAGAGAAGGTAAAAGATCTCATCATAGGATGCACTCTTTTTCCTGAAAAGGTTTTTTAATGAGGCACCAAGTTGAGATCCAGAAATTATCCGACTTAAAAGGATGAAAAACTACAACATGTATATATTTGCACTTTCTTTTGAATAAAATATATTTTATATATTCTACAAATTCTCAAGACGCATTAATCTGAAGTATTCATTGTCCGATTATAAAGCAACAGATCGGCAGAAAGTGAAAAATAGATTCACTGCACGATCACGATAAAAGACCAATAAAGATGAAAACGCGATTCATCTAAAGGTCGACCAAAGAAAGATAGAAACCACCTTCTACAAATCGGCAAAGATGAACACAGAATAATGCAAGAAGTTATCGAAATTGATCCAAAAAAAGAACCTGACGAGGTCTTATGGATTGCTAAATAATACCTTAAAGACTGGCCGACGTTGAGAAGTCGGACCAAGTCAACCCAAGTTATCAGCAAATCACTGGAAAGAGGTCGGGCCAACTCTATAAAAGAGGAATTGCTATAACTTAGAAGAGACCGACGTGACGAAGTTGGTCTCCTACAAAAAACAAGTTATAAAAGTAATCCTTGAAAGAGACCTGATAAAGGTCCAAGAAAGAGGATTACAAAAAATAACTTAGAAGACGACGATGTAAAGAAGTCGACCTCCTACAAACAAGTTGTAAAAGTAATCCCTGAAAGAGACATGACAAAGGTCCAAGAAAGAGGATTACAAAAAATAACTTAGAAGAGGACGACGTAAAGAAGTCGACCTCCTACAAACAAGTTATAAAAGTAATCCCTGAAAGAGACCTGACAAAGGTCCAAGAAAGAGGATTACAAAAAATAACTTAGAAGAGGATGACGTAAAGAAGTCGACCTCCTACAAACAAGTTATAAAAGTAATCCCTGAAAGAGACCTGGCAAAGGTCCAAGAAAGAGGATTACAAAAAATAACTTGGAAGAAAACGACGTAAAGAAGTCTACCTCCTACAAACAACAAGTTATAAAAGTAATCCCTGAAAGAGACTGATGACAAGTCATCTTAGCCTAGTTTCACTAGCCTTTTTCTTTTGTTTTCAATAGAATTATGCACTTTCTTGAGCCAAAAGCAAGCCAATTGGGTAGATTTTTATGTTTCCTTTGATTTAATCAACCATGTATGAATTCATGCTATTTCATGAGGTTTTATGCTACAATTGTCACATATTATGAAAGAATAAATATCTCATGATTTTGAGCATAGCTTTGATGTGTTTGGTTGATTAATGATAGGTGAAGAAAGCTTGGAGAAAGGTTGAAGCAAGAAGGAATGGTTAGGAGGAAGAGAGGACAAAATGTTTGAGCAAAAGTTTACCTCAAACTTTAGCTCAAACTTTTGGATTAATTGAAAATGAACCAGGAAGCAAAAAGCTGGACCAAAAGTTAGCCTCAAACTTTTTGGCTAACTTTTGGGCAAAAGCTGGAGCAAAAGTTAGCCCCTAACTTTTTGGCTAACTTTTGGGCAAAAGCTGGAGCAAAAGTTAGCCCCTAACTTTTTGGCTAACTTTTGGCATGAAAAACACTCCCTGGATGCACAAAAAGTTTGCGCCAACGTTAGCCCCTAACTTTTTGGCTAACGTTGGCGCATGAAAAACACTCCCAGGACTAGCAAAAGTTTGCGCCAACGTTAGCCCCTAACTTTTTGGCTAACGTTGGCGCCATGAATAACCAAGGGGAGGCCAACGTTGGAGCAAAAGTTAGACCCCTAACTTTTGCCCCAACGTTGGTATCAGCAAGGAAGGGTGCTGATGTGAAAAGTTGGAGCAAAAGTTAGCCCCTAACTTTTACTCCAACTTTTACTCAAGCTTTCATGATTCCAACCCGGTTCAATTCGGTTCTTCTCCAAACTCCAAGAGCAATCAACCAAGGCCTCTATCAACCCAATTCCATCAAGAGCAAAGGCCCAATTGAAGGCTTGAAGACCATTTGAAGAAAGTGTATAAATAGCATAGGATTTGAGTTTCTAGGGAGCTTCCTTTTAGAATTTTTCAATACTTGCAGCAGGGAGCTTCCCTTTTTAGTTTTTCAGAATAGCTTTCTTTTGAGTTTTGCTTAGAGCTCACTTTTATTTTTCTTAGCATTGTTGTTTAATTGAAGAGAATTTGGGAGGAGAATTGATCTCTCTTCTTCCTTGTTCTTGCCCAGCACTCTTTACTTTTCTTGTCTTGGATTTTGGGTGGAGAATTGAAGAAATTCTGTTTCAATCTCACCTTGGGATCTTGTTTAATTTTCTGCTTAATTGAATTTCAGTTTTGGTTACTTGCTTCTTCATCTACTTTCTTTGCAATTTACAATCTCCTTTGCAATTGTTCTTGTTGGATCTAGGAATGCATTGAGATCTAGACTTGGTTTTCTAGTCTCTTGGGTCCTGAGATCTGAATTCCAATTTTACATCCTCTGTTTACTGCTTTTTATGCTCATTTTATTTTTCTGTTTTAGATCCGATTCAATCCAAGTCTTCTTCTATTTCTCTGCTTGTTGCAATTTTACATTTTCTTGTTTAATTTCTGCAAATCCAACTCCCCATTCCCTTTACAATTCAAGCCATTTACATTTCTTGCACTTTAAGATTTTACAATTTACATTTCTTGCGTTCTAAGTTTCTGCCATTTAATTTCTTGTTCTTTAAGATTCAGCACATTTACTTTCTCTGCTCTTTAATTTCATGCAATTTTACCCATTCCCTTTACTTTCTATTCAATTTAAATTCTGCAAATCACAAATCTCTCAACCAAAACTTGATTCGCTTGACTAAATCAACCACTAAACTAAAATTGCTCAATCCTTCAATCCCTGTGGGATCGACCTCACTCCCGTGAGTTATTATTACTTGATGCGACCCGGTGCACTTGCCGGTTAAGTTTGGGTGTTTTGGAGAAATTCGTTTCTCCACAAAAATATCCCATCAAGTTTTTGGCGCCGTTGCCGGGGATTGATTAGATTGACAATGATTAAGTGAGGTGGTGATCTAGATCTAGCATTTTTATTTTATGTTCCTTTAATTTTCAATTAACCCACTAACTGTTTGAATTTTTGCTTAAGCTAACTAAAACTTCATTCTAGCAATAGATTGAAGTGTCACTAGTTTGTGAGTTTCTTATGTTCTGCTTGTATGTCAGGTACAAGAAGAAATACACCCATCTTTCATGAACAAGACGAAAGAACTCTTAGAAGGTTAAGAAGAGCTGAAAGAGGGAAAAATATTGTTGGAGGAGAGGAATCAGAAGAAGAATTTCAAGATATGGAGGAACATTCAACCAATCCACCAGGTGGAGCAGACAACAACAATAACAATCCACCCCAGAGGAGAGTTTTAGCTTCCTATACTTTTGCAAATCCTAGACATTGTGGAAGTAGCATCTTAACTCCAAATGTCAATGCAAATAATTTTGAACTAAAGCCACAACTCATCACTTTGGTTCAAAACAATTGCTCTTTTGGTGGAGGACCACTTGAAGATCCCAACCAACACCTATCCACCTTCTTGAGGATTTGTAACACTGTTAAAACTAATGGTGTGCCTCCTGACAGCTACAAGCTATTGCTATTCCCATTTTCTCTCAGAGACAAAGCCACTCAATGGTTGGAATCCTTTCCAAGAGACAGCATCAACAATTGGGATGATTTGGTAACCAAGTTCCTTGCCAAATTTTACCCACCTCAAAGGATCATAAGGTTGAAGACTGAGATACAAACATTTACACAAATGGAGGCTGAACCCATCCATGAGGCATGGGAGAGATACAAGGCTCTAATCAGGAAATGTCCTCCTGAAATGTTCACTGAGTGGGATAAGCTGCAGAATTTCTATGAGGGCTTAACATTGAAATCTCAAGAAGCTTTGGATCATTCAGCTGGAGGTTCCTTGCAACTCATGAAAACTGCAGAGGAAGCTCAAAATCTCATTGATATGGTGGCTAACAACCAATATTTCTTTGCTCATCAAAGAAACCGCCAACCATCACAAAGGAGAGGAGTAATGGAGCTAGAAGGAGTGGACTCAATCTTGGCTCAAAACAAGATGATACAGCAGCAAATTCAACAACAATTTGAGCAAATGGCCAAGAGGATTGATAGTCTCCAAGTTGCAGCAGTTAACACTAGCCAACCATCAACCACATGGGGACAGAATGAAGAAACTCAAGAAGAACAACAACAAGAGCAAGTACAGTATATGCACAACCAAGGACCAAATGAAGTGTATGGTGATACATACAATCCATCCTGGAAGAACCACCCAAACATCAGATGGGGAGATAATCATACCCAAAACCAACAACCATGGCAGAGGAACTCAAACCAAAACAACCCAAGAAGCAACCAAAACCACAACCAGCAGCAAACTAACCAAAACCCCTATAGAAAACCGCAAAACAACTACCCCAACCCCAACCAAAATGCCTACCATCCACCACCCACATCTCATAACCCACCTCAAGTATCACCTGAAGCCCAAAGAATCACCAACTTGGAGGTCGTGATAGACAAAATGTTGAAACACCAGGAAATGACAACCAAGAATCATGAAGCATCCCTGAAGAGCCTAGAGAGACAGATGGGGCAAATCTCCAAGCAGATTTCTCTTGAGAGACCCTCAAGCTCTCTGCCGAGTGACACAATTCCAAATCCTAAGGAAGAATGCAAGGCGATACAATTAAGGAGTGGGAGAACATTGATGAGCAATAATGACACTACAAAGAAGCAAGCAGAGAGCAGCAAAAGTGCAATAGAAGATGAGGAGCAAACAAAGGAAGATGAAGCCAAGAATCAAGTTGTAATGCCAAACAAGAGCACTGAGAAACTCAAAGAGAAGGATAACCAGTCACACGGTTCAAAAGAAGTAACTCAGGGACAGCAGCAAATCGGAAAGAGCATCACACCTCCACTGCCATATCCCCAGAGGTTCAACAAAGAGACTAAGGACCAACAATTTCATAAGTTCCTTGAGACTTTCAAAAAGCTGGAAATCAATATTCCCTTGGCTGAAGCACTTGAGAAAATGCCTCTGTATGCCAAGTTTTTGAAGGAGCTTATCAACAAGAAAAGAAGTTGGGATGAGAAAGAAACCATACTGCTTACAGAGGAATGCAGAGCCCTGATTCAAAAAGGACTTCCTCCTAAGCTTGAGGACCCAGGGAGCTTTTTGCTGCCTTGCACCATTGGGGAATTAACCATCACTAAAGCAATGTGCGATCTAGGAGCAAGTATCAACTTAATACCATCCGCCTTGGTAAAAAAGCTGCATATAGAGGAAGTTAAACCAGTACAGATATCTCTAGAGCTAGTAGATAAGTCAACAGTATACCCCAGGGGTATGATTGAAAACCTGCTGGTCAAGGTGGACAATTTCATATACCCTGCAGATTTTGTGGTTCTAGATTCAGAAGGGGATGATGGTGACTCTGTTATTCTGGGAAGGCCATTCTTGGCCACTGCTAGAGCTATCATAGACATAGAGGAAGGAGAATTAACTCTCAGAATGCATGATAAGAGTGTCACTCTGAAGGTGTTACCAGAAGCACAGTTTGGTAATGAGAAGAAAAACTATATGGAACTTGACAAAGAAGAATCTCAGTTAAAGGAAGAAAGCAACAAGGCGATTCACAACAACATCCCAAGGCAAAAGATTGTGCAAACTGATGAAGAAGTCCAAGAGAATATGGGAGTATTAGCCACTGAAAGGATGAAAGATCCCCAAGGTAAGCCTACGGCCAGAAAAGAAAGGTCAATGAAAGAAAGGATGAAACGCAGAAACAAAACAAAAAGGGGTTGGAAGAACAGGAAGAATCCAACAGAGGGGCTTTCCAAAGGTGACAAAGTGCAATTGATATATCAACAACTGGGAGCAAGCCGACAGAGTGATGACTATTACAATGTCAGCAACATACTCTCGTTGGAACATGCTGAAATTGAACACCAGAGAACAAAGAGGAGGATCACAGTCAGGGGAGACAAGAGGCACTACAACCCTCAACCACCATAAAAGAAAGCTCCAATGTCAAGCTAGTGATAATAAAAGAGCGCTCCATGGGAGGCAACCCATGATTTAAGATTTATGTCATTTTAAATTCAATAAGCTATGATCATCTGAGCATGAAATTTATTTTCATAAACGTACTCAATGAATGCATGCAAATTTTTTTTTTCATATGCTAAGACTTCTAAAGTTTGGTGTGCCTTCAAGCACACCAAACCAGTGTTACAAACATTTTCATACTATATGCCTAGAATATGACCAAACACTAAGTTTGGTGTTTCTCTTCTCATGAAAATTAAAAAAATCATGCATCAATGATCATACATTATCTCTTACTGAGACTTTTCAATTAAAAAGAAATCATACTCTGTGATGAAGGCATCAATTGTGATTTACTACTAGCATCTCACATTTACCCCTTAAACAAGATACAAGTTTGGTGTTCACCAAACTTTGATGCACAGATTGTCCTCCAATTCCTTAAAAAGCACATTTTCACAAGATATGGAGTGCCCAAGAGTCTTGTCAGTGATGGTGGAAGTCACTTTTGCAACAAACAGATGGAGAAGCTCCTCCACAAATATGGAGTAATCCATAAAGTGGCTACATCTTACCACCCTCAGACTAATGGCCAGGCTGAACTAGCAAATAGAGAATTAAAGAAGATCCTAGAGAAAACAGTGGGAAGCACAAGAAAAGATTGGGCTAGGAAGCTAGAAGATGCATTATGGGCATATAGGATAGCTTTCAAAACTCCTATTGGCAAGTCACCCTTTCAGCTATTGTATGGCAAATCCTGCCACCTCCCTGTAGAGCTTGAACACAGAGCTTTTTGGGCCACTAAACTCCTTAACCTTGATTCCCAAGCTGCAGGAGAAAAAAGGTTGTTGCAACTAAATGAGTTAGATGAATTCAGGATAGAAGCTTATGAGAGTGCTAAGATATACAAAGAAAGAGCTAAGAGGTGGCATGACAAAAAAATCACAAAGAAGGAATTCAAGCCAGGACAGCAAGTGCTCCTGTATAATTCAAGGCTTAAGATTTTCCCTGGCAAACTGAAGTCAAAGTGGACTGGTCCATACTTGGTGACAAAGGTTTTTCCTTATGGGAGCATTGAACTGCTAGATGAAGCAACAAAGAATCAATTCACAGCAAATGATCACAGAGCAAAGCTGTACTTGGAAGGACAATGGGATAAGGAAAAAGAGGTCCAGAACCTACAGCCTTCTTGAAAGGAATTGAAGGATGTCAAGCTAGTGACAATAAAAGAGCGCTTGTTGGGAGGCAACCCAACCTGAGGTAGTTTTCTTTTCATAGCTTTTTCAATAAAAATGTTGAATAATTGATATGTATTGCAAGGAGCTAAGTTTGGTGTTGCACACCAAAAACAACTTAAAGGAGAATGGAGGATTCTAAGTTTGGTGTTCCACCAAAACCTCATTCAAAAGCACATTCTAACCTCCTGCACATTGTTAGCTCCAAGCAATCGAACAGATTATTCAACCACTTAACTGCTTTTTAGTCTTAACTTCATAACCTTTAGCAAGGACACAAGATTTTGCCTAGAGTTAACCTGCTGTATCCAGAGAAGTGGCAAGAACTTAAGTTTGGTGTCCCCACACCAAATTAAATCCACAAGCCACACTCAATTCATGCATACTAACTGGTCATCTAAGGGCTTGAGAAGCAAGCATCTTTTGAGAATTATGCAAGAAATTCACCACCATTTGAAGACATTATGCATCATAACTCAAAAGGGCACAACAGAAGGAAGGACAAAGGAACTGCAAACCAATAGGTTGTATTTACACTTAACTCTTACTGTTGAAAAATGTTTTGACTTGTGTTTTGTTAAAGTGTTCATCTAATACAAGTAGAATCACTCTTAGAATAAGTAAGCTAGTCTATGTGTGTGCTTGTGTATTTACTTTCACTTAACAAAAAGCATGCTTTGTCCCCTGCATTTTCAATTCAATAAAAGAAATGTTTGAATGTGAAGTGAGATAGTTCTCTATTAGATAGAAGTAAAATAAAAGTAAGTGGTGGTATGTGTGTGATTGTATAGTAGCTCACCTTTAATGAATAAGAACACTAGGATGTCTCCTCTTAAGTAGAAAGTAGCTACTGTCTATGAATCTCAATCAAATAAAAATCCTTGGTCAGAAAGAAAAACAAAAAGAAAGAAAAAAGGAAAAAAAAGAAATAGCCAAAAAGTGGCAGAACAAAAGAAAAACAAAAAGAAACAAAGCTGGACACCAATAGCTTGAACCTTAGAATATATGCTTGTGGTGTCTTTGTATTAGGATCTGCTTGGATTATTAAACTCTTTGGAGTGCATCAACACTTGATGACTTGGGTTAACTAACCCGGGATCATCAGCTGAAAGTCCACTATCAAGAGCAACCTAACTACAAGGCATTTAGCAGCCCAAAGAGGTGCTGGGCATCAATGTTCTAAGAAGGAATGTGAGCCAAGTGTCTATAGTGAATAATGTGTCAAGTATAAAGAAAAGGAAATGAACTTGCTACACATAACACTCAAATAAAGCTTATGAACAAGATAATAGCCAAGGATAAAGGAATAATGAGAGGTCATAGCAGTATGTTACTTGAAGCTTGAAGGAGGCTTTCTAGGCTTAAGAATCAATAAGAGGTGAGTGTGTGCATATCCACATAAAACCCCATGAACTACCAGTAACACTCTACTAGCATGAACATCCTCTTCCATTTCATTCTTTTTTCTCAATAAATCATTTCTTGCTTGGGGACAAGCAAGCTTTAAGTTTGGTGTTGTGATGACAAGTCATCTTAGCCTAGTTTCACTAGCCTTTTTCTTTTGTTTTCAATAGAATTATGCACTTTCTTGAGACAAAAGCAAGCCAATTGGGTAGATTTTCATGTTTCCTTTGATTTAATCAACCATGTATGAATTCATGCTATTTCATGAGGTTTTATGCTACAATTGTCACATATTATGAAAGAATGAATATCTCATGATTTTGAGCATAGCTTTGATGTGTTTGGTTGATTAATGATAGGTGAAGAAAGCTTGGAGAAAGGTTGAAGCAAGAAGGAATGGTTAGGAGGAAGAGAGGACAAAAAGTTTGAGCAAAAGTTTACCTCAAACTTTAGCTCAAACTTTTGGATTAATTGAAAATGAACCAGGAAGCAAAAAGCTGGACCAAAAGTTAGCCTCAAACTTTTTGGCTAACTTTTGGGCAAAAGCTGGAGCAAAAGTTAGCCCCTAACTTTTTGGCTAACTTTTGGCATGAAAAACACTCTCTGGATGCACAAAAAGTTTGCGCCAACGTTAGCCCCTAACTTTTTGGCTAACGTTGGCGCATGAAAAACACTCCCAGGACTAGCAAAAGTTTGCGCCAACGTTAGCCCCTAACATTTTGGCTAACGTTGGCGCCATGAATAACCAAGGGGAGGCCAACGTTGGAGCAAAAGTTAGACCCCTAACTTTTGCCCCAACGTTGGTATCAGCAAGGAAGGGTGCTGATGTGAAAAGTTGGAGCAAAAGTTAGCCCCTAACTTTTACTCCAACTTTTACTCAAGCTTTCATGATTCCAACCCGGTTCAATTCGGTTCTTCTCCAAACTCCAAGAGCAATCAACCAAGGCCTCTATCAACCCAATTCCATCAAGAGCAAAGGCCCAATTGAAGGCTTGAAGACCATTTGAAGAAAGTGTATAAATAGCATAGGATTTGAGTTTCTAGGGAGCTTCCTTTTAGAATTTTTCAATACTTGCAGCAGGGAGCTTCCCTTTTTAGTTTTTCAGAATAGCTTTCTTTTGAGTTTTTCTTAGAGCTCACTTTTATTTTTCTTAGCATTGTTGTTTAATTGAAGAGAATTTGGGAGGAGAATTGATCTCTCTTCTTCCTTGTTCTTGCCCAGCACTCTTTACTTTTCTTGTCTTGGATTTTGGGTGGAGAATTAAAGAAATTCTGTTTCAATCTCACTTTGGGATCTTGTTTAATTTTCTGCTTAATTGAATTTCAGTTTTGGTTACTTGCTTCTTCATCTACTTTCTTTGCAATTTACAATCTCCTTTGCAATTGTTCTTGTTGGATCTAGGAAGGCATTGAGATCTAGACTTGGTTTTCTAGTCTCTTGGGTCCTGAGATCTGAATTCCAATTTTACATCCTCTGTTTACTGCTTTTCATGCTCATTTTATTTTTCTGTTTCAGATCCGATTCAATCCAAGTCTTCTTCTATTTCTCTGCTTGTTACAATTTTACATTTCCTTGTTTAATTTCTGCAAATCCAACTCCCCATTCCCTTTACAATTCAAGCCATTTACATTTCTTGCACTTTAAGATTTTGCAACTTACATTTCTTGCGTTCTAAGTTTCTGCCATTTAATTTCTTGTTCTTTAAGATTCAGCACATTTACTTTCTCTGCTCTTTAATTTCATGCAATTTTACCCATTCCCTTTACTTTCTATGCAATTTAAATTCTGCAAATCACAAATCTCTCAACCAAAACTTGATTCGCTTGACTAAATCAACCACTAAACTAAAATTGCTCAATCCTTCAATCCCTGTGGGATCGACCTCACTCCCGTGAGTTATTATTACTTGATGCGACCCGGTGCACTTGCCGGTTAAGTTTGGGTGTTTTGGAGAAATTCGTTTCTCCACAAAAATATCCCATCAGAGACCTGACAAAGGTCCAAGAAAGAGAATTACAAAATAACTCGGAAAAGAACGACGCAAAGAAGTCGGTCTCCCACAAATAAGTTATAAAATTAGTCCCTGAAAGAGACCTGACAAGGGTTCAAGAAAGAGGATTACAAAAATAACTGGAAAGCAGACCAACGTGAAGAAATCGGTTATGGAGTGCTAGAAATAAATACAAGTAAAAGCGAGAAAACCGAAATACAAGTTGGACCCACATATCCACAACCTCAAAGGATCCAAGCTACAAGCAATAAGTACAAAAGCAATCCAAAGAGGCCGAGTAGCAAGGCTCTAACACTCTCAAAACCTAGAAAGGTGTCAAGACAAGTGCAAACAAGCATAATATAAAATACAATATTATAACAAGCTTCAGGGTCAGCCCCAAAAAGCTTGAAAGCTACTTGTTATTTTTTCAAAATCAAAAGTTGATAAACAAGCAACCAAACGGAGTATCAACAGTCAGCATAATATTCAAGACTACAAAATAAAGAGTTTAAAAGCCCACAAGTCGGGCTATCCACACAAATATCCAAGAAAATTCAGCTAAGATTAGAAGACTTCTCGGCAGCATCAGTCTGAGGTGAAGGAGGACGAGCCTGGAGAGGCACTGCATCCACTGTACCATCGTCCCTATTCAGAATTTGACAATCGGGATCTAACTCCGGACGAACGATCCAAGTGGGAGGAGCTATAGAAGTCGACACTTTAGCAGCAGACACAGGGGGAGACCCGACGTCATCATCATCCTAGTCGTCCGGGACAATCTTACCATCCCTTACAACGTTGTCCAAGCTGAAGAGAGTAAGGTCAACCTCAGGAGCAAGAACTTGAACCTGCTCCTTTAAATTATCATAAGCAGCAATTACGCTGCCGACAAGATGACCTTGGAGCTCGTAGTAGTCAACTCGGGCAGACTCCAACTCCTCCCTCAGACGTATTACCTCCCGATAAGATGTGACATAACTGTCCTTATGCTTCAAAGCAGTGTCCTCGGCCAACCTCACAGAGGCTGCCAGGGCAAGAGAGCTAGCCTTCTCGTTCTCCAGATCCTTCTCCAGTTTGGCTACTTTCACCTCAAGTTCCTCCTTCAAGCCCTTCATCCGATCAAACTCTTGTTTGGCCTCCTCCATGAAGGCTTTGGTGGCATGAAGAGGAAGATTTTGAGCAGTCCGATACAGGGCAGCCCCCATATAAGCCATCTTGATGCTACTCCGAGTTATAAAGTCCAAATGGCGAAGGAGAGAGGTGTCGTCAGTAGGGACGACACCATAAGGACCAATCTGCTGGTCAACAAACTTCACCGCATCAAAGTCAGGAGCGTCAAAGTTGAAAGGCTCAATTGTTTTTTATTTTTTGTTGGGAGGAGCACCAAAAGTAGCGACAGAAGTCTGTTGAGGGTTAGCCAGACAAACTCGAGTAGTGGAGATCACCTTCTTCGGCCCAGGAGAACTCGGCACGGGCGGCTTCATTGGAACTTGAGAAGATCCCTCTCCCGCCACCTTGGCCGAGATATTTTGAGCAGCAGCAGCAGCCTTCTTTGCCTTTTTGTAGGCCTTCATGGAATCATTGTTTTTCGACATCTCTAAAAATACAGAATCAACCATAGTGATGAGTTACAATCCAGAAGAAGCAAAACTAAGAAACAAGTATAGAAACAAGTCGGACAGTACCCAAAGTAGTTCGAACCAAAGACGGGTCACTCAAAAACTTTTTTGTATCAAGATGGGGTGGTTTCCCCCATAAATCTTCAAGAACAACTACAAAAGCTCGTTCAACCTCGTCAAGCATCTCCCATGTATAGCGAGACACTCTCACATTCTTTTTCCATTCTAGAGGAAAGGCAGGCTCATCATTTTCATCAAGAAAAAAAGGGCGGGCCCCCTCAACAGCACGGACTCGGAAGAAATAGTTCTTAAAATCTTTAAAAGACTCATCATACATGGCAAAAACTTTATGCCCCTGGGCCGACCTGAAAGAAACCCAGGAAGCTTTCTTTTTGGAAGACCCTCCGGGCTTGGCAAAAACAAAAAGATAGAGGAAAAGAGTCTGAGAAGGTGTTATGCCTAACTCTTGGCAAAGCAGCTAAAAAATCTTGATAAAACCCCAGGAATTCGGATGAAGCTGGGATGGGGCAATATTACAAGACCACAACAAATCGGTCTCAAAAGCAGTAAAAGAAAAGGTAATGTCTAACTGGCTGAAGAAATATTCATAGGCGTAGAAAAAGGGACGCTCCCCCTCGACCGAAGTAGGAAAACAAACCCTCTCGTCAGAGTCGGGCGCTACAAGCTCATAATCCCTCTCCCGGGCGCTGCTACCACAAATCCTATGACGTTTCCTCAGCTCTACACAAAAATCAGCGTCCACCACAGACACACACATCAAGACAAGGGAGTCCAGCCAATCAGACATCTTCTCGGGAACTTTAGAAGACATCTCTACAATGTTATTGTGAGAAGACATGAGGCCAACTAATCCTACAATAAGAAAAGAAGATGGGATTACTAAAAAACATCTCGGACGAGGGGCAAAATAACTCGACTAATATACAGAAGAACAAACAGAAAAGGAAAACCCCAAGACTCAAACCAAAGTCCTGGGGCATCCTTTGTAGTAACAAAGCAAGGTTTCAGGAAAAATCCACAGCTTACGTCCCGGCATCTCTCAAATAAGAAAAGATTTCAAATAATAGACATTTCGGAAAAGAAAGTCAGAACACAAAAAGTCACTATCTTTTTACAGTCTATCAGCAAAAAGCATCGCCAAACATCAAACATGCAAGGCGGAAATCGTCAAAGGCGCAACCTTTTCTCAGAATCAAACAAAAACCAAAACAAATATCGCAGCAAATAGGGAAAGCTATCAACAGGGCAAAAAACCAAGGAGCAATCTTCGATTAAGTGAGTAAAGATGATGTTTTTCTGGGTATCGGACAGAAGCGACAGTAGAACATGAAAAGCCCTAGAAGCATCAAACAACAGGAAAGGAAAAAAGGTTCATGCAAAGGACGAAGAAACTCTCAGAACACACATTACAACAGCAAGCAGGCGCGACAAAAAAAGAAAGACCCAAACTTTCTCTAAGCAAAATCAAAACTTCACCACAAAACTAAAGACAAAGCAACAAAGACGAGAAGAAATTGCAAATGGAACAAACCTGGGAAAAAGCAGAGCCTCAGAAGGGTTGAAGATGGAAAGATGGAATCGCCGGATCGCTGAATGACTCTGCAAAGGCAAAATGTAGGCGAAAAGCAGAAGGTGAGAGAACGAAGGGAGAAGTTACAAAAGAAAGATGAAGGAGAGAAACCATTTTCTGAATGCAGAAATTCAAAATAAAGCCAAAGGAAACGGGGCAATTAATACCAATTAATGAAGGTATTAAACCCTCGCACGTTCCCAAGAACAAAGCGCTAATACACGAGCGCGCGCTTTTAGAAGAAAAACGTTCCACATTTAAAAAGGTTCTACAAAGGAAGAAATCGACTAAATGCTTAAGTTCGGCTTCACTAGAGAAGGACCGAAGTCAAGGACTCGACCTCAAAAAAGAAGACCGAGCTCAAGCAGGGGCACTGTTCATACCCTGGGTCGAGCTACCCGACCTGGGATGATTGGCGACAAAGCGACCGACCTCTTCAGGTCAGACTATCTGACCTCTTTCTAAAAGAGCTCGGCCAAATCGACGGGAAAGCCCAAAAAAGGGTCCAACCTGATACCAGGGCATTTTGGCCAGTTTCACTGACCTTTTCTTTACTGTTTTTAAGGTAGTTTCATGCATTTTCTTAGAAAATAAGCTAGTTTTCGGTAGATATTCACTTTCGTCTTAATTCAAGCATACATTGTGCACTTTACATGATTTCATGAGAATTTTGCATGAATTATATGACAAATTGGATGATGCATGACTCATGACTTGGACTAGAACTTTGATGCACTTTGTTGCTTGATTTCAGGACAAAGGAAGCAAAGAAGAACCATGTTAGCAGTCACGTTAGTCCCACTAATGTGACCTCTAACGTGGAATGGGTGCTAACTTGCAAAGTTAATGAGAAAGGTAATCACCAATAACGCCCTCGAAGCCATCATAAGCCCACGTTAAGAGTCACGTTAACTAAGTTAACGTGAACTCTAACGTGGAAGAAGACAACAAGGCCAACATTAGTGACACTCTCCTTTGTCACTAACGTTGGACCAAGCTCATAATTGGCCACGTTAGATGCCACGTTAACTTAGTTAACATGGACTCTAACGTTAAGAAGCAATTGATCGCCAACGTTAGTGACACTTACCTTTGTCACTAACGTTGGGGTGAACCACCAAGAGCCACCATGAGCAACGTTAACTCCCACGTTAACTTAGTTAACGTGGAAGCTAACGTGGACAAAGAGAAGATGAGCCAACGTTAGTGACACTCACCTTTGTCACTAATGTTGGAGATGGCTAGCATGACTACGTTAAAAGCCACGTTAACTTAGTTAACATGGACTCTAACGTGGGAAATAGGGGCACATTGGAACGTTAATGACAAAGGTAAGTGTCACTAACATTCTCGAAGGATTGGCACTGCTACGTTAGAAGCCACGTTAACCTACTTAACGTGGACTCTAACGTAGGGACAAGGGAGGACTCTCCACGTTATTGGGAAAGGTAAGTCCCAATAATGTGTGCGAAGGACCAAGAGGCAAAGTTGGTGGTCACGCTAGTGCCACTAACGTTGAAATCAACGTGATCATATTTGGGTTAGGAACGTTAGTGAAAAAGGTGATTGTCACTAACGTTCTCGAACCCACACTCTCACTTAACGTTGACACCACTAATGTCCTAAGCCAAAGTCCCTGCCTACTTCACCTTTTCTCTCTACAAGCAAAGCTAAGCCCAATGAAGAGGATAACTGCTTCAAACTCAAGATCCAGAGGCCCATACCCAAGACTTGAAGAGCCAACTAGAAGATCAGAAGAGTAGTATATATAGGAGTAGCTTTGAATTAGTTTAGGAGGTGAGAAACTTTAGGGAGCCTTTAGCATAGAACTACTCTCTGTATTTTACTTTCTCTGCACTTCTAGTTTTACTTTTTATCATGTATTCTCCATCTTTGTTTTTATTTTCCAGAGCTATGAACAACTAAACCCCTTTCATTAGGTTAGGGAGCTCTGTTGTAATTTGATGGATCAATATTAGTTTTCATTTTCCTTCTTCTATCTTTTCTCTTGATGTTACTAGAAAGCTTTTGATCTTCATCCAATTGGGTAGTTATCTTAGAAAAGAAGCTATTCATACTTGGATCTCTTCTGAACCTTGAAAGAGGAATGAAGAGATCATGCTAGAAATGCTTTCTCATGCTGGACCAAATTGGGTATGGATGGATATGTGACTATAATTCTACCAACACTTGATTTGGGAAATGCATGTGGTATAATCAGTGACCATACTTCATCTCTTCTCATGAACAATTGACCAAGGAATTGGCTATTGATCAAGATTTGAGAGATTGAATTACCAAGAAATTGGAATTCGATCACTTAAGATTGCCAAGGAGATCAATGAATGCATTGATTAAGGAAGAGATGAATATGAACTTGATCCGGAGAATGCAACATCTCCTGAGCCCAATGAACTCCCCATTTTTGATCTTACCCATTCTCTTTAATTTCTGCCATTTACTTTTATGAGCAATTACCCCATTCCCGTTTAAGATTCTGCAATTTACTTTCCACCATTTACATTCAGCTCTTTATTTCTAGCATTTACTATTTCTGCTATTTACTTTCCCGCCATTTAATTTTCTACAAATCTCAAATCAAATTCTGGTTCGCTCAACTAGAACATTCCTCTAATTAAAGTTGCTTGATCAATCAATCTCTGTGGGATTCGACCTCACTCTATTGTGAGTTTTACTTGACGACAAATTCGGTACACTTGCCGAAGAAAATTTGTTGAGAGACAAGTTTTGTGCGTATCAAGTTTATGGCGCCGTTGCCGGGGATTGATTTTATATCAACAATGATTAAGTTGGAGGATCACTAGATTGAGCATTTTGTTTTTTTTTTCTGTTGATTTAAATTTCTGTTTGAGCAATTTACTTTCGGTTGCAGTTATTTTTATTCCCATCCCTTTAACCCCTTTATTCCAGTTGTTTACACTCTGTTTCACTCACCCACTAACTGTTTGATGTATTGCATCACTCACATTAACAGCATTTTTTAAAATAGTTTCTACATCTTTTTCCTTGCTTGTACTTTGTTGGTTGTATGACAGGGAGGAGAAGCTGGGCTTCAACTTCCTTTGATTCTGAACCGGAGAGGACCTTCCTTAGATTAAGGAGGGAAGCAAGAGGAAAAAAGAGTAGTAGGTGCTGAGAAAGAGGAGGAATACTTTGAACCAAACATGGAGGAGAATATGGAGAACCATCATGAAGAAGAAGCTCACAACCATGGCAGAGAAGGTCCAGCAAATCATGCTGGGCAAGAGAGAAGAGTTCTGGGCTCTTACATCAATCCAAACCCAGGAAACTGTGGAAGTAGCATCCAAAATCCAACCATACATGCCAACAACTTTGAACTAAAGCCACAACTCATCACTCTTGTTCAGAACAATTGTTCATTCAGAGGAGGTGTCCAAGAAGACCCCAATCATCACCTAACCACATTTCTGAGGATATGTGATACTGTGAAGTCTAATGGTGTTCATCCTGACACCTGTAGAATGCTCCTATTTCCATTCTCACTCAAGGACAAAGCAGCCAAGTGGCTGGAGTCTTTTCCGAAGGAGAGTTTGACAACATGGGAAGATGTGGTGAACAAATTCATGGCAAGATTTTACCCTCCTCAACGAATCAATAGGTTGAGAGCTGAGGTCCAAACTTTCAGGCAACAAGATGGTGAGACTCTTTATGAAGCATGGGAGAGGTTCAAAGATCTGACAAGGAGGTGTCCACCAGATATGTTCAACGAATGGGTGCAGCTGCACATTTTCTATGAAGGCCTGTCATATGAATCCAAGAAGGCAGTAGACCATTCATCCAAAGGATCTTTGAACAAGAAGAAGACCATTGAAGAAGCCATAGATGTCATTGAAACTGTAGCAGAGAATGACTATTTCTATAAGTCTGAAAGAGGCAACAATAGAGGAGTGATGGAGCTAAACAATGTGGATACACTGCTGGCTCAAAACAAGCTCATTACCAAGCAGCTGGCTGACCTCACCAAGAAGATGGAGAGGAATCAAGTAGCAACAATTACCACCTCATCAGCAACCCAAGAGGGAGTGAATGTGGAGGAAGAAAGTGAGCAGGAGCGAGCCAACTACATTGGAACCTCACCTAGGCAAGCATATGATCCATACTCCAAAACCTACAATCCTGGTTGGAGGAACCACCCAAACTTTGGGTGGGGAAATCAACAAGACCAAGGCCTAGATCAAAGACGTCCACATCCCAACAACTCAGCTCACCAACATGCCACACCTAGACCGTATCAGCACCCACATAACAACCCCTCTCAACACCTCTACCAAGGCCAAAATAACCTTCCTCATCCATCCAATCTCAACTCACCATCACCTTCTGAAGACAGACTCTCAAAGATTGAGGCCCTACTTGACAGAATATGCCAAGAGATCCAAGACAGTAAAGCATTCCGAGAGGAAGTACAGTCCAATATGCAGAATCAAGATGCTGCCATCAAGAAACTTGAGACACAAATTGGCTACCTATTCAAGCAGATTTCCAGCCACAACCTTCGCAGTGATACTGACTCAAACAAAAGGGAAGAGTGTCAAGCTATCACCCTTAGGAGTGAGAAAGAACTGAAGGAATTCTCCCAGAGACCACAAGAAGAGGGCTCAAATGAAAAGGGAGAAAAGCAAGATGGAACTCACGCTTCCACTTCAAGTTTGCAAAAAGAAGAAGGGATGCCGAAGCTGGACGTCCCAAGAGTTCCATACCCTCAGCAATTGAAGAAAAAGGGGGATGACAACCAGTTTTTGAGATTTTTGGAAATCTTCAAGAAACTACAAATCAACATACCCTTTGCTGAAGCAATAGAACAAATGCCACTCTACGCCAAGTTTTTAAAGGAGCTAATGACTAAGAAGAGAAGCTGGAAGAACAACGAGACTGTGATACTAACCGAAGAATGTAGTGCTATCATTCAGCACAAACTGTCCCAGAAATTGAAGGATCCCGAGAGTTTTCAGATCCCTTGTATTATAGGGGAAATCACAGTGGAGAAGGCTCTTTGTGACTTAGGAGCCAACATCAATTTGATGTCAGTAGCTGTTCCGAGGGTTACCTGAAACTAGAGGTTGATCTCGGACGAGATCTTCTGCACTGGTCGGAGCCGACGTGTCCGGTCGGTGGATGACGGTCGTAGCGGGTGCGTCCGACTTGTTGGATTGACTACACTGCTGATCCTTCGTCACCGGAGGGTGGGGGGTACCTGCAAGAGACTCCGATGCTTAAGTTAGCATGGGTATAAAGCAGGTTTTTATGTAGAATCAGAGCATGAGTTATATCTGGGTGCTCCAGTGTATTTATAGTAGTTGTAGAGTGACCTTTCTAGATAAGATAAGTTAGTTATCTTATCTTATCTTTATCTTTGAGTTGAGGTCAGCTTATCTTCAAGGGAACCGCCCTTATCTCTATAGGATTGGACGGCCTTTGGATTTGGGTCGTGTTCCTCTACTTGGGCCCTTTATGGGCTTTCCTGTTGATTTGGCCGAGTTCTTTAAGAAGAAGTCGGTTCGCTTGACCTGAAGAGGTCGGTCGCTTTGTCGTTAATCATCCCAGGTCGGATAGCTCGACCCAGGGTATGAACAGTGCCCTGCTTGAGCTCGGTCTTCTTTGTCGAGGTCGAGTCCTTAACTTCGGTCCTTCTTGTAGCGAAGCCGAACTCAAGTATTTTGTCGACTCCTTTTTGTAGCAGCTTTTGAATGTAGAACGTTTTTCCTATATAAGCGCGCGCTTTTGTATTAGCGCTTTTTTGGGAATGCAAGCGGTTTTAATATCCGCATTTAATTGGCATTTAATTGCCCCGTTTCCCCTAACTTTTCTATTTTTGAATTTTGCATTCAAGAAACGGTTTCTCTCCTTCGCCCTTTTCGTAACTTCTTCGCACTTTATTCATTTTCTGCCTTTCACCCACATTTCAACTTTTCTTGCGACGTCGCTTGGTGATTTTTCTGAAGCTTCTGTTTTCTCCCGGCGTTTTTGTAGTTTCACATTTCCTTCTGTGGTATTGCTTTTGTTCGTGCTTCTTTGCTCGTGAGAGGGCAATTCCCGATTTCGTCTTCCATCCTCAATTTCCCTGAAGCTTGCTACTTTTTCCAGGTTGGTACTAGCTTTCTTGCTTCTTTCATAGCTTCGTCTTTTGTTTTTTATTGAAGCTTTGATTTTGCATGTTGGAAAGTTTGAATCTTTTTCGTGGTCTTGTATTCGCTTGTCACTGTAATGTGTTTTTCCTGACTTTTCTTTTACGCATTCTCTTGGCATTTCCGTCGAGGCTTTCTAGGGTTTTGTTGTTGCTTTTGGTTGTTTTTCCTGTCTGATATCGATAGAGAATCTGCATCTGTTCCTCGCTTTGTTTGGAGATTTCTTTCTGATTCTGACAAAGTTTTGCACCTTTTGATGATTTCTATTTGGCGTGTTCGGTGTTAGTGCTTGCTCCTTGCTGATGATTTTTTGCTCGATTTCGAAGAAGTTTGCGCCTTTGCTATTTTTCCGCCGATAAACTGTAGGAGGGTGGACCTTTTGCATTTTTTGCTTCCTTGTTTTCTGGATTTTACTTTGATGAGTGCCGGAATGTCGGTTGTAGAAATAACTTAAGGACCTTGCTTTGTTTACTGCCTCCAAGGGATGCCCCAAGACCTTTGTCTTAAGTCTTGGGGTTTTCCCTTTTTGTTTATTCGTCTGTCGAGATGTTTTGCCCTCTGTCCGAGATGTTTTTGAGTAATCCATTCTTCTTTTCTTTTGTAGCATTTAGTTGACCTCATGTCTTCCCGAAATAACGTTGTAGAGATGCCTTCCCAGGTTCCCGCGGGTATGGCCGATTGGGTGGACTCCATGGTTCTCATGTGTATCTCGCTGGTTGATTCTGAATTTTGTGCTCAGCTTAGGCAGTTTCACAGTGTCTGTAGTAATTCTGGTGATGAGAAGAACTATGAACTTGTCCCTCCCTCTTCTGACGAGAGAGTCTGCTTTTCAACTCGGGTTGTTGATGGTCGCCCTTTCTTTTATGCTTATGATTTTTTCTTTGGTCAGCTGGGTATCACCCTTCCTCTTACCAAATTTGAAACCGACCTGTTATGGTCTTGTAATGTTGCCCCTTCTCAACTTCACCCCAATTCCTGGGGTTTCATTAAAATTTTCCAATTGCTGTGCAATGGCTTTGGTATTCCTGCTTCCCAGTCTCTCTTTTTCTATCTGTTTGTCTTGACTAAGCCCGGTGTGGTAAAAAAGAAGTCAGCTTGGGTCTCCTTTCGTTCTACCCAGGGAAAGAAGGTTTTCTCCATGTTTGACGAGTCGTTCCGTGATTTTAAAAACTACTTTTTCAAGGTCCGAGCTGTTGAAGGAGCTCGGCCCTTTTTTCTGGATGAAAATGACGAACCTGCTTTTCCCTTGGAATGGCAAAAAGACCTGAGGGTCTCCAGGTATTCGTGGGAGATGTTGGATGATGCTGAGCGAGCCTTTGTGACTATCCTGGAAGAACGCTGGGGTCAAGCTCCCCATCTCGACACAAAGAAATTTCTAACCAATCCTTCTCTTCTTCAAACTGAACTGGGTATCTTTGCGTATTCTTTATTATCCGTGTATGTTGTTTGTAGCTGTCTTTCCGACTTGTCTGACTTGTAACTGATTTTCTGTTTTATTTGCAGAGGCAATGAAGAATAGTGAATACATGAAAGCTTTTAAGAGGGCACAGAGGGCGACTGCTGCCAGAAATGTTGCTGCCAAGGTGGCTGGGGAGGGATCCTCCCAAGTGCGCGAGAAGCCACTGATGAGCGGATAATTTATACGCTTTTTGGCATTGGTTTTAGTATTTTTTAGTAGAATCTAGTTATTTTTAGGGATGTTTTTATTAGTTTTTATGTTAAATTCACATTTCTGGACTTTACTATGAGTTTGTGTGTTTTTCTGTGATTTCAGGTATTTTCTGGCTGAAATTGAGGGACTTGAGCAAAAACCAGATTCAGAGGTTGAAGAAGGACTGCTGATGCTGTTGGATTCTGACCTCCTTGCACTCAAAGTGGATTTTCTGGAGCTACAGAACTCGAAATGGCGTGCTTCCAATTGCGTTGGAAAGTAGACATCCAAGGCTTTCCAGCAATATATAATAGTCCATACTTTGAACGAGTTTAAACGACTTAAAAGGGCGTTGAACGCCAGTTCTACGCTGTTGTCTGGAGTTAAACGCCAGAAACACGTCACAAGCCAGAGTTGAACGCCAGAAATACGTTATAAACTGGCGTTCAACTCCAAGAATGACCTCTGCATGTGTAACATTCAAGCTCAGCCCAAGCACACACCAAGTGGGCCCCAGAAGTGGATTTATGCATCAATTACTTACTCCTGTAAACCCTAGTAACTACTTTAGTATAAATAAGACTTTTTACTATTGTATTAGACATCCTGAGTTTTATCTTCGGATCATAGAAGTCTTGGTTACTCTGGTTCCCCTCTGGGGCCGAGACCAACGAACTCCATTATCACTTATGTATTTTCAACGGTAGAGTTTCTACACTCCATAGATTAAGGTGTGGAGCTCTGCTGTTCCTCAAAGATTAATGCAAAGTACTACTGTTTTCTATTCAATTCATCTTATTTCGCTTCTAAGATATTCATCCGCACTCCAACCTGAATGTGATGAACGTGACAATCATCACCATTCCTTATGAACGCGTGCCTGACAACCACTTCCGTTCTACATTAGATTGAATGAGTATCTCTTAGATCTCTTAATCAGAATCTTAGTGGTGTAAGCTAGAATGATGGCGGCATTCAAGAGAATCCGGAAAGTCTAAACCTTGTCTGTGGTATTCCGAGTAGGATTCAATGATTGAATGACTGTGACGAGCTTCAAACTCGCGAGTGCTGGGCGTAGTGACAGACGCAAAAGGAGGGTGAATCCTATTCCAGCATGATCGGGAACCTCAGATGATTAGCCGTGCCGTGACAGGGCATTTTGGACCATTTTCACAAGAGGAGGGGATGTAGCCACTGACAACGGTGATGCCCTTGCATAAAGCCAGTCATAGAAAGGAGTGAGACGGATTGGATGAAGACAGCAGGAAAGCAGAGGTTCAGAGGAATGAATGCATCTCCATACGCTTATCTGAAATTCTCACCAATGATTTACATAAGTATTTCTATCCTTATTTTAGTATTAATTTCGAAAACTCCATAACTATTTTATATCCACCTGACTGAGATTTACAAGGTGACCATAGCTTGCTTCATACCAACAATCTCTGTGGGATCGACCCTTACTCACGTAAGGTATTACTTGGACGACCCAGTGTACTTGCTGGTTAGTTATGCGAAGTTTTGAAGATATGTTTAGACCATGGTGCTGTGCATCCATTTTTGGTGCCATCGCCAGGGAATCAATTTCGAACAACAATTCACAACCTGAGTAACAATTTCGCATACCAAGTTTTTGGCGCCGTTGCCGGGGATTGTTCGAGTTTGGACAACTGACGGTTCACCTTGTTGCTCAGATTAGGTAATTTTCTTTTTGTTTTATTTTTCAAAAATTTTTCAAAAATCTTTCAAAAATTTTTCTTTTGTTTTCAAAAAAAAAATAAAATAATAAAAATAATGTTTTCAAAAATAAATTATTCTATGGCTTCAAAACTTTCAAGAATGAATTCTAGAGTTTCATGGTAACATGTTGAATCCTATTTGGCTGAAAAGCCATACCCAAACTCCTTTGGGATTGGTCTTCAACTAATCACCTCAATGGATGTAAATCCATTCTAAAGCTTGACTGGCTATTAAGCCATGTCTAACCCTCAGATTGGAGCTTTAGACTAAAGAGTACAAGATTCCTGGAATTCATATTAAAGATTTTGAAATCCTTATTTTTCTTTTTCAAAATGATTTTTGAAAAAATTAAAAGAAAATACAAAAAAATTTATAAAATCATAAAAATCAAAAATATTTTTTGTGTTCTTGTTTGAGTCTTGAGTCATGTTATAAGTTTGGTGTCAATTGCATATTCATCTTGCATTTTTTGAAAATTCATGCATTCATAGTGTTCTTCATGATCTTCAAGTTGTTCTTGGTAAGTCTTCTTGTTTGATCTTGATGTTTTCTTGTTTTGTGTTGTATGGTGTTTTTCATATGCATTCTTGAATTCTTAGTGCCTAAGCATTAAAGATTTCTAAGTTTGGTGTCTTGCTTGTTTTTCTTGCATTAAAAATTTTTCAAAAAATGTGTTCTTGATGTTCATCATGATCTTCATAGTGTTCTTGGTGTTCATCTTGACATTCATAGCATTCTTGCATGCATTCATTGTTTTGATCCAAAAATTTTCATGCATTGCATAATTTTCATGTTTTTCTCTCTCATCATTAAAAATTCAAAAAAATCAAAAAAATATCTTTCCCTCTTTTCTCTCACAAATTCGAAAATTTGAGTTGACTTTTTCAAAAATTTTTAAAATCAAGTTGTTTCTTATGAGTCAAATCAAATTTTCAATTTAAAAATCTTATCTTTTTCAAAATCTTTTTCAAAAATCAAATCTTTTTCATTTTTCTTAGTTATTTTCGAAAATTCCAAAAATATTTTTCAAAAATCTTTTTCTTATTTTTATATCAAATTTTCGAAAATAACAATAACAATTAATGTTTTGATTAAAAAATTTCAAGTTTGTTACTTACTTGTTAAGAAAGATTCAAACTTTGAGTTCTAGAATCATATCTTGTGATTTCTTGTGAATCAAGTCATTTAATTGTGATTTTTAAAAAAATAAAATCTTTTTCAAAACTAATTTCAATCATATCTTTTCAAAAATATCTTCTTATCTTATCTTTTTCAAAAAAATTTTGATTTCAAAATATCTTTTCTAACTTCCTAACTTCTTATCTTTTCAAAATTTGTTTCAACTAACTAACTAACTTTTTGTTTGTTTCTTATCTTTTTCAAAACTACCTAACTAACTCTCTCTCTCTCTAATTTTCGAAAATATCTCCCCCCTTTTTCAAAATTTCTTTTTAATTAACTAATTATTTTAATGTTTGATCTTAATTTTCGAAAACTACTAACTTTTTTTCAAAAATTATTTTCGAAAATCACTAACCCTTTTTCAAAAATTCTTTTCGAAATTCTCCCTCTCTCATTCTAATTATTTATTCATCTACTAACATCTCCTCATCTCACATCTCTGCTCTCCTAACCTTTGTGTTTCTTTCTTTACATTACATTCTTTGTCCCCTTCCTTTCTTCCACTTACATAAGGACCTCTATACTGTGGTATAAAGGATCCCTATTATTATTATTATTATTTTTTCTGTGCCCTCTTCTTTGTCATATGAGCAGGAGCAAGGACAAGAATATTCTTGTTGAAGCAGATCCAGAACCTGAAAGGACTCTGAAGAGGAAACTAAGAGAAGCTAAATTACAACAATCCAGAGAGAACCTTTCAGAAATTTTCGAACAGGAAGAGGAGATGGCAGCCAAAAATAATAATAATGCAAGGAGAATGCTTGGTGACTTTACTGCACCTAATTCCAATTTACATGGAAGAAGCATCTCCATTCCTACCATTGGAGCAAACAATTTTGAGCTAAAACCTCAGCTAGTTTCTCTGATGCAATAAAACTGCAAATTTCATGGACTTCCATCTGAAGATCCTTTTCAGTTCTTAACTGAATTCTTGCAGATCTGTGATACTGTTAAGACTAATGGAGTAAATCCTGAAGTCTACAGGCTCATGCTCTTCCCTTTTGCTGTAAGAGACAGAGCTAGAATATGGTTGGACTCTCAACCTAAAGATAGCCTGAACTCTTGGGATAAGCTGGTCACGGCTTTCTTAGCCAAGTTCTTTCCTCCTCAAAAGATGAGCAAGCTTAGAGCGGATGTTCAGACCTTCAGACAGAAGGAAGGTGAATCCCTCTATGAAGCTTGGGAAAGATACAAGCAGCTGACCAAAAAGTGTCCTTCTGACATGCTTTCAGAATGGACCATCCTGGATATATTCTATGATGGTTTATCTGAGCTATCAAAGATGTCATTGGATACTTCTGCAGGTGGATCCATTCACCTAAAGAAAACGCCTGCAGAAGCTCAAGAACTCATTGACATGGTTGCTAATAACCAGTTCATGTACACTTCTGAGAGGAATCCTGTGAGTAATGGGACGCTTATGAAGAAGGGAGTTCTTGAAATTGATACTCTGAATGCCATACTGGCTCAGAATAAAATATTGACTCAGCAAGTCAATATGATTTCTCAGAGTCTGAATGGAATGCAAGCTGCATCCAACAGTACTCAAGAGGCTTCTTATGAAGAAGAAGCTTATGATCCTGAGAACCCTGCAATAGCAGAGGTAAATTACATGGGTGAACCATATGGAAACACCTATAATCCATCATGGAGAAATCATCCAAATCTCTCATGGAAGGATCAAAGGCCTTAACAAGGCTTTAATAATGGTGGAAGAAACAGGTTTAACAATAATAAACCTTCTCCATCATCCACTCAGCAACAGACAGAGAACTCTGAACAAAGTACCTCTAATTTAGCAAACTTAGTCTCTGATCTATCTAAGGCCACTGTAAGTTTCATGAATGAAACAAGGTCTTCCATTAGAAATTTAGAAGCACAAGTGGGTCAGCTGAGTAAAAGGATCACTGAAATCCCTCCTAGTATTCTCCCAACCAATACACAAGAGAATCCAAAAGGAGAGTGCAAGGCCATTGAATTAAGCACCATGGCCGAACCTGTAAGGGAAGGAGAGGACGTGAATCCCAAGAAGGAAGACCTCCTGGGACGTCCAGTGATCAATAAGGAGCTTCCCTCTGAGGAACCAAAGGACTCTAAGGCTCATCTAGAGACCATAGAGATTCCATTGAACCTCCTTATGCCCTTCATGAGCTCTGATGAGTATTCTTCTTCTGAAGAGAATGAAGATGTCACTGAAGAGCAAGCTGCCCAGTTCCTTGGTGCAATCATGAAACTAAATGCCAAATTATTTGGCATTGAAACTTGGGAAGATGAACCTCCCTTGTTCACCAATGAACTAAGTGATCTGGATCAACTGACATTGCCTCAGAAGAAACAGGATCCTGGAAAGTTCATAATACCTTGTACCATTGGCACCATGATCTTTAAGGCTCTGTGTGACCTTGGTTCAGGAATAAACCTCATGCCTCTCTCTGTAATAGAAAAACTGGGAATCTATGGGGTGCAAGCTGCTAAAATCTCATTAGAGATGGCAGACAATTCAAGAAAACAGGCTTATGAACAAGTAGAGGACGTGTTAGTAAAGGTGGAAGGCCTTTACATCCCTGCTGATTTCATAGTCCTAGACACTGGAAAGGAAGAGGATGAATCCATCATCCTAGGAAGACCTTTCCTAGCCACAGCAAGAGCTATGATTGATGTGGACAGAGGAGAATTGATCCTTCAGATAAATGAGGACAACCTTGTGTTTACAACTCAAGGATCTCTCTCTGCATCCATGGAGAGGAAGCATAAAAAGCTTCTCTCAAAGCAGAGTCACACAAAGCCCCCACATTCAAACTCTAAGTTTGGTGTTGGGAGACCACAACCAAACTCTAAGTTTGGTGTCAAACCCCCATATCCAAACTCTAAGTTTGGTGTTGGAAGGTCTCAACAAAACTCTGCACATCTGTGAGGCTCCATGAGAGCCCACTGTCAAGCTATTGACATTAAAGAAGCGCTTGTTGGGAGGCAACCTAATTTTTATTTATCTAACTATATTTTTCTTAGTTACATGTCTTTATAGGATCATGATCATGTGGAGTCATAAAATAAATATAAAAATTGAAAACGGAATCAAAATCAGCAGAAGAAAAATCACACCCTGGAGGAAGACCTTACTGGCATTTAAACGCCAGTAAGAAGCATGTTTTGGGCGTTCAACGCCAGAACAAAGCATGGTTCTAGCACTGAACGCCAGAAATAGGCAGCATCTGGGCGTTTGAACGCCAGAAATGCACCCTGGAGGAGAGCTGGCGCTGAACGCCCAGAACAAGCATGGTTCTGGCGTTCAACGCCAGAAATAGGCTACAAATGGGCGTTCAACGCCCAGAACAAGCACCAATCTGGCGCTGAACGCCCAGAGTTGTATGCAAATGCATTTTGCATGCCTAATTTGGTGCAAGGTTGTAAATCCTTGAACACCTCAGGATCTGTGGACCCCACAGGATTCCCACCTACCTCCACTCACTTCTTCTCACCCCTCTTCACCACTCACATCCGTCCACTCTTCCCCATAAACCTACCTCATCAACTCCACCTACCTTCAAAATTCAAAATCAATTTCCCACCCAAACCCACCCTAAATGGCCGAACCTTCACCCCCCTCCCTTCCCTATATATAGCCCTCCATTCTTCCTCATTTTCACACAACACAACCCTCTCTTCTCTTCTTGGCCGAAACACAACCCCTTCTCCCTCTCCTCCATTTCTTCTTCTTCTTCATCTATTCTTTCTTCTCTTGCTCGAGGGCGAGCAAAATTCTAAGTTTGGTGTGGTAAAAGCATAAGCTTTTTGTTTTTCCATTACCATTGATGGCACCTAAGACCGGAGAATCCTCTAGAAAAGGAAAATGGAAGACAAAAGCTTCCACCTCCGAGTCATGGGAGATGGAAAGGTTCATCTCCAAAGCCTATCAAGACCACTTCTATGATGTTGTGGCCAAGAAGAAGGTGATCCCCGAGGTCCCTTTCAAACTCAAAAGAAATGAGTATCCAGAGATCCGACATGAAATTCAAAGAAGAGGTTGGGAAGTTCTAACAAATCCCATCCAACAAGCCGGCATCCTAATGGTTCAAGAGTTCTATGACAATGCATGGATCACCAAGAACCATGATCAAAGTAAGAACCCGGATCCAAAGAACTATGTTACAATGGTTCGGGGGAAATACTTAGATTTTAGTCCGGAGAATGTGAGGTTGGCGTTCAACTTGCCAAATATGGAAGAGAACGCACGCCCAGGGAGAGTCAACTTTGATCAAAGGTTGGACCAAGTCCTTATGGACATATGTGTGGAAGGAGCTCAATGGAAGATTGACTCCAAAGGCAAGCCGGTTCAACTAAGAAGATTGGACCTCAAGCCTGTGGCTAAAGGATGGTTGGAGTTCATCCAATGCTCCATCATCCCCACTAGCAACCGATCTGAAGTTACTGTGGATCGGGCCATCATGATCCATAGCATCATGATTGGGGAGGAAGTAGAAGTTCATGAAGTCATATCCCTTGAACTCTACAAAATAGCCGAAAAGTCATCCCCCATGGCAAGGCTAGCTTTTCCTCATCTTATTTGCCATCTATGTTTCTCAGCTGGAGCCTTCGTAGAAGGAGACATTCCCATTGAGGAAGAGAAGCCCATCACTAAGAAAAAGATGGAGCAAGCAAGAGAGCCCATTCATGGAGCTCAAGAGGCGCATGAAGCTCATCACCATGAGATCCCGGAGATGCCTCAAATGCATTTTCCTCCACAAAACTATTGGGAGCAAATCAACACCTCCCTAGGAGAATTAAGCTCCAACATGGGACAACTAAGGGTGGAACATCAAGAGCACTCCATCATCCTTCATGAAATAAGAGAAGATCAAAAAGCAATGAGGGAGGAGCAACAAAGACAAGGAAGAGACATAGAAGAGCTCAAGGACATCATTGGTTCCTCAAGAAGGAAACGCTACCATCACTAAGGTGGATTCATTCCTTGTTCTTACTTCTTCTGTTTTTCGTTTTCTATGTTATGTGCTTATCTATGTTTGTGTCTTCATTACATGATCATTAGTAGTTAGTAACTATGTCTTTAAGTTATGAATGTCCTATGAATCTATCACCTCTCTTAAATGAAAAATGTTTTAATTCAAAAGAACAAGAAGTACATGAGTTTTGAATTTATCCTTGAACTTAGCTTAATTATATTGATGTGGTGACAATGCTTCTTGTTTTCTGAATGAATGCTTGAATAGTGCATATGTCTTTTGAAGTTGTTGTTTAAGAATGTTAAATATGTTGGCTCTTGAAAGAATGATGACAAGGAGACTTGTTAATTGATAATCTGAAAAATCATAAAAATGATTCTTGAAGCAAGAAAAAGCAGCAAAGAACAAAGCTTGCAGAAAAAAATAAATAAAAAAAATAGGCGAAAAAAAAAATAGAAAGCAAAAGAAAAAGCAAATAGAAAAAGCCAAAGCTCTTAAAACCAAGAGGCATGAGCAAAAAGCCAATAACCCTTAAAACCAAAAGGCAAGGGCAAATAAAAAGGATCCCAAGGCTTTGAGCATCAGTGGATAGGAGGGCCTAAAGGAATAAAATCCTGGTCTAAGCAGCTAAACCAAGCTGTCCCTAACCATGTGCTTATGGCGTGAAGGTGTCAAGTGAAAACTTGAGACTGAGCGGTTAAAGTCAAGGTCCAAAGCAAAAAAAGAGTGTGCTTAAGAACCCTAGACACCTCTAATTGGGGACTTTAGCAAAGCTGAGTCACAATCTGAAAAGGTTCACCCAATTATGTGTCTGTGGCATTTATGTATCCGGTGGTAATACTGGAAAACAAAGTGCTTAGGGCCACGGCCAAGACTCATAAAATAGCTGTGTTCAAGAATCATCATACTGAACTAGGAGAATCAATAACACTATCTGAACTCTGAGTTCCTCTAGATGCCAATCATTCTGAACCTCAATGGATAAAGTGAGATGCCAGAACTATTCAAGAGGCAAAAAGCTATAAGTCCCGCTCATATGATTGAAGCTATGTTTCATTGATAGTTTGGAATTTATAGTATATTCTCTTCTTTTTATCCTATTTGATTTTCAGTTGCTTGGGGACAAGCAACAATTTAAGTTTGGTGTTGTGATGAGCGGATAATTTATACGCTTTTTGGCATTTTTTTTAGTATGTTTTTAGTAGAATCTAGTTATTTTTAAGGATGTTTTCATTAGTTTTTATGTTAAATTCACATTTCTGGACATTACTATGAGTTTGTGTGTTTTTCTGTGATTTCAGGTATTTTCTGGCTGAAATTGAGGGACTTGAGCAAAAACCAGATTCAGAGGTTGAAGAAGGACTGCTGATGTTGTTGGATTCTGACCTCCCTGCACTCAAAGTGGATTTTCTGGAGCTACAGACCTCAAAATGGCGCGCTTCCAATTGCGTTGGAAAGTAGACATCCAGTGCTTTCCATCAATGTATAATAGTTCATACTTTGAACGAGTTTAGACGATGTAAAAGGGCGTTGAACCCCAGTTCTACGCTGCTGTCTGGAGTTAAACGCCAGAAACACGTCACAAGCCAAAGTTGAACGCCAGAAATACATTATAAACTGGCGTTCAACTCCAAGAATGACCTTTGCACGTGTAACATTCAAGCTCAGCCCAAGCACACACCAAGTGGGCCCCAGAAGTGGATTTATGCATCAATTACTTACTCCTGTAAACCCTAGTAACTAGTTTAGTATAAATAGGACTTTTTACTATTGTATTAGACATCCTGAGTTTTATCTTTGGATCATAGAAGTCTTGGTTATTCCGGTTCCCCTCTTGGGCTGAGACCAACGAACTCCATTATCACTTATGTATTTTCAACGGTAGAGTTTCTACACTCCATAGATTAAGGTGTGGAGCTCTGCTGTTCCTCAAAGATTAATGCAAAGTACTACGGTTTTCTATTCAATTCATCTTATTTCGCTTCTAAGATATTCATCCGCACTCCAACCTGAATGTGATGAACGTGACAATCATCACCATTCCTTATGAACGCGTGCCTGACAACCACTTCCGTTCTACATTAGATTGAATGAGTATCTCTTAGATCTCTTAATCAGAATCTTCGTGGTGTAAGCTAGAATGATGGCGGCATTCAAGAGAATCCGGAAAGTCTAAACCTTGTCTGTGGTATTCCGAGTAGGATTCAATAATTGAATGACTGTGACGAGCTTCAAACTCGCGAGTGCTGGGCGTAGTGACATACGCAAAAGGAGGGTGAATCCTATTCCAGCATGATCGGGAACCTCAGATGATTAGCCGTGCCGTGACAGGGCATTTTGGACCATTTTCACAAGAGGAGGGGATGTAGCTACTGACAACAGTGATGCCCTTGCATAAAGCCAGCCATAGAAAGGAGTGAGACGGATTGGATGAAGACAGCAGGAAAGCAGAGGTTCAGAGGAATGAATGCATCTCCATACGCTTATCTGAAATTCTCACCAATAATTTACATAAGTATTTCTATCCTTATTTTAGTATTAATTTCGAAAACTCCATAACTATTTTATATCCGCCTGACTGAGATTTACAAGGTGACCATAGCTTGCTTCATACCAACAATCTCCGTGGGATCGACCCTTACTCACGTAAGGTATTACTTGGACGACCCAGTGCACTTGCTGGTTAGTTATGCAAAGTTGTGAAGATATGTTTAGAACATGGTGCTGTGCATCCGTTTTTGGTGCCATCACCAGGGAATCAATTTCGAACAACAATTCACAACCTGAGTAACAATTTCGCATACCAGCCATCAGTGCAGAGTTCCGCCGGGGTGAAGAAAGTGATCCCTACACCCCGAGTTCGTTTGGTAGATCCTCACGTTACCTCTGCTGCTCCTCTCAATAAAAAACAAAAGACTGCTGAACCCTTTGACCTCGATGCTCCTGATTTTAATGCTATTGAATTCGTGGATCAACAAATCGGTCCCTACGGCGCTCTCTCCATGGACGATGTGTCCATCCTCCATCACTTGGAATTTATGGCCCGAAATCATGTGAAGATGGCGTATATGTCGGCTACCATATATCGGACTACTCAGAATCTCCCTCTCCACGCTACTAAAGCGTTTATGGAGGAGGCGAAACAAGAGTTTGATCGGATGAAGGAGTTAAAGGAGGAGCTTGAGACGAAGGTAACCAAGTTGGAGAAGGACTTGAAGAATGAGAAGGTGAGTTCTCAGTCATTGGCGGCTTCTTTGAGGTTGGCTGAGGACGCAGTCCTGATGCACAAGGAGAGTTACCTTTCATCTTATCGGGAGGTGATGCGCCTGAGGGGGGAGCTTGACAGTGTTCAGGAAGATTATGCTGAGCTCCAAAGTCATCTCGTTGGCAGCATGACTGCTGCTTATGAGAACTTGAGGGAGCAAGTTCAGGTCATTGCTCCCGAAGCCGACCTCACCCTTTTTAGCCTGGATAATATAGTCAGGGATGGCAAGATTGTCCCTGATGATGAGGGCGATGATGATGATGTTGTTCCTCCCCATGTGTCTTCTACCAAAGTGCCGACCTCTTCGGTTCCTCCTGCTGTGCCCGACTCGGATTGTCAGATCCTGAATCGGGAGGATGGAACTGTGGATGCTGTGCCGATTCAGACTCGCCCTCCTTCTCCTTGTCCTGATGCTGCCGAGAAGGCTCCCGATGCTTGTTGATCTCTTCTTGAAAATTTGTGTAGTTGGCCCGGCTTGTGGGCTCTTTTAGAACTTTTTTATTTATTTGCTGACGCTTCCTAGTTGCTTGTCTAGCAACTTTTTATTTTGAAAAACAAAAGGTAACTTGTTATCTCTTTGTGGTAGGTCTTGGTGGCCTTCGAGGCCTTATAACTTTATAGAGTAGAAGCAGTTGTTTGACTTGACATCTTTTTTGTTATGCTGCTCGACCTCCTTGGATTACTTTGCTTTATTTGCTTGTATCTTGGATCTTTTGAGGCTGTGATTGTATAGATCCAACTTGTTACTCGATTTTCTGTATTTGTGACCGATTCCTTTGCGTTGGTCCACTTCTAAGTTATTTTCGTAGTCCCCTTTTTTGGATCTTTGTCAGATCTCTTTCAGGGACTATTTTGATAACTTTTTAGTAGTAGGAGTCCGACTTGGTTGTATCGGTCTCCTTTAAGTTATTTTTTGTAGTCCTTTTTCTTGGATCTTTGTCAGATCTCTTTCAGGGACTACTTTGATAACTTTTTGGTAGTAGGAGTCCGACTTGGTTATGTCGGTCTCTCTTAAGTTATTTTTTGTAGTCCTCTTTCTTGGATCTTTGTCAGATCTCTTTCAGGGACTACTTTGATAACTTTTTAGTAGTAGGAGTCCAACTTGGTTGTATCGGTCTCCTTTAAGTTATTTTTTGTAGTCCTCTTTCTTGGATCTTTGTCAGATCTCTTTCAGGGACTAC
This sequence comes from Arachis ipaensis, assembly GCF_059453495.1. NCBI lineage: Eukaryota > Viridiplantae > Streptophyta > Magnoliopsida > Fabales > Fabaceae > Arachis > Arachis ipaensis. Next base: position 41,889,612 of record NC_142441.1, on the reverse strand, counting down.
TTTGATAACTTTTTGGTAGTAGGAGTCCGACTTGGTTATATCGGTCTCCCTTAAGTTATTTTTTGTAGTCCTCTTTCTTAGATCTTCGTCAGATCTCTTTTAGGGACTACTTTAATAACTTTTCGTTTTGTGCTGACTTTGTTATGTCGGGCCCTTCTAAGTTAAAGTAATCCTCTTTAATAGGGTTGGCCAGACCTCTTTCCAGGGTTTACTTATAACTTCGTTTGACTTGGTTCGACTTCTTAATGTTCGACCAGTCTCTAAGTTATTATTTTAGCGATCCGTAAGACCTCGTCAGGTTCTTTTTTAGATCACTTTCGATAACTTCTTACATTATTCTGTGTTCATCTTTGCCGATTTGTAGAAAGTGGTTGTCATCTCTAGATCGTCCTTTGGGTGAATCGAGTTTTCACCTTTATCAGACGGTTGTCTTTATCGTGATCGTGCAGTGAAATTCTTTTTCACTTTATGCCGATCTGTTGCTTTATAATCGGACGATGAATGCTTCAGATTAAGGCGTCTTGAAATCATTGTAGACTATCTAGAATATATTTTATTTAAAGGAAAAGTGCAAATAGATACATATGGGATTGTCTGAGTCTCAACTTGGTGCCTCATTAAAAAACCTTTTCAGGAAAAAGAGTGCATCCAATGATGAGATCTTTTATCTCTTCTTAACTGTAGTACCTTCTTAGGTTGCAAGCGTGCCACGACCTGGGAAGCTCTCGTCCATCGAGTTCAGACAGTCTGTAGTAGCCCTTTCCAAGTACTTCTACAACTCGGTAAGGTCCTTTCCAGTTTGCTGCCAGCTTTCCTTCTCCTGGTCGGGTTGTTCCGATATCATTTTGGATTAGGATGAGATCATTCTCTGCAAAACTTCTCGGCACTACCTTTTTATTATATCTGGAAGCCATTCGGCGCTTTAGAGCTTCTTCCCTGATCCGAGCTCTTTCTTGGAGTTCGGGTAACAAGTCGAGCTCTTCTCTCTGAAGTTGGGAGTTTACTCCCTCATTGTAGTGAACTACTCTGGGCGACCCTTCCTCAATCTCTACTGGAATCATCGCCTCTATTCCGTATGCTAATCGAAAGGGGGATTCCTTCGTGGTGGAATGTGGCGTTGTTCGATATGCCCATAGGACCTGTGGAAGCTCTTCTACCCAGGCTCCCTTTGCATCTTGTAATCTCCATTTTAATCTGGCCAGTATGAATTTGTTAGCAGCTTCGGCCTGTCCGTTGGCTTGTGGATGTTCAACGGAGGTGTACTGGTGCTTTATATTCAAGTCGGCTACTAGTCTTCTGAAGCCTGCATCTGTGAATTGTGTGCCATTGTCTGTGGTTATTGAATATGGAACCTCAAACCTCGTGACAATGTTTCTATATAAGAATTTCTGGCTTCTTTGAGCGGTGGCATTGGCTAGGGGCTCTGCCTCGATCCACTTTGTAAAGTAATCTACCCCTACTATGAGGAATTTAACTTGTCCTGATCCCTGTGGGAAGGGGCCGGGAAGATCGAGTCCCCATTTTGCAAACGGCCAAGGCGAGGTCACGCTGATGAGCTCTTCTGGCGGGGCAATGTGAAAGTTGGCATGTTTCTGACATGGTGGGCATGTCTTTACAAATTCTGTGGCTTCTTTCTGTAGAGTTGGCCAATAAAATCCCGCCCGGAGTACTTTTTTGGCGAGAGCTCGTGCTCCGAGATGATTGCCACAAATACCGCCGTGTATTTCTTCTAGCACTTCCCTTGTGTTGGAGGTCGGCACGCATTTTAGTAAAGGTGTTGAGATTCCTCTTTTGTACAGGATGTTGTTTATGATGGTGTAGTATTGTGCCTCCCTTTTTAACCTCTTTGCCTCCTTTTCTTCTGTGGGGAGCGTTCCTGTTTTGTGGTAGTTGGTTATAGGGGTCATCCATCCTTGGTCCCGACTTGTTATAGTCAGGACTTTTTCCTCTTCCGAGATTGACGGGTTCTGCAACATTTCCTGGATGAGGCTTCTATTGTTACCCCCTGGTTTGGTGCTGGCTAGTTTTGAGAGTGCATCAGCTCGGGCATTTTGTTCGCAGGGTATGTAGCAGATCTTATACTCCCTGATTTGTCCGAGCTGTTCTTTGGTTTTATCCAAATACTTTTTCATGGTGGGATCTTTGGCTTGGTAGCTCCCTGTTATTTGTGATGTAACCACTTGTGAATCGCTGTAAATGTTGAGTTTTTGAGCTCCGACCTCTTTAGCCAGCTTCAAACCAGCTAATAATGCTTCATATTATGCCTGGTTGTTTGAGGCCGGGAACCCGAACTTGAGGGAGAGCTCAACTGGGGTTCCTTGGTTGCTTTCTATTATCACGCTTGCGCTGCTTCCAGTTTTATTTTAAGAACCATCCACGTAAAGGTTCCATTCTTTGGGGTTTCTAGGGCATCTGTGAATTCTACGATAAAGTTGGCCAGATATTGTGATTTGATTGCCGTCCGAGCTTCATATTGGAGATCGAACTCTAACAACTCGACTGCCCATTGTAGAATTCTGCCTGCTAGATCTGTTTTCTGCAATATTCCTTTTATGGGCTGGTTAGTTCGAACCTTAATGGTGTGAGCCTGGAAGTACGGGCGGAGTCGTCGAGATGTTAGGATAAGAGTATCGGGAAATTTTTCAATTTTCTGGTAGTTCAGCTCGGATCCCTGTAGTGCCTTGCTAATGAAGTAGACAGGTTGTTGCCCATTTTCGTCTTCTCTGACTAGTGCTGAGGCTATTGCCCGGTTCCCTACTGCGAGATACAATATGAGCGGTTCTCCTTCTCGTGGTCGGGATAGGATAGGTGGCCGTCCTAAGAACTCCTTGAAGTCTTGGAAGGCTTGCTCACATTCTTTCGTCCATTCGAACTGTTTTCCCTTTCTTAACGTAGCATAGAAGGGGAGGGATTTTATCGCAGCTCCTGCTAAGAATCGGGATAGGGCGGCCAATCTCCCGTTGAGTTGTTGTACTTCTTTGACACAGGTTGGGCTCTTCATTTTGAGTATGGCTTGACATTTGTCTGGATTTGCTTCAATTTCCCTTTGTGTGAGCATGAACCTAAGAATTTGCTTGCTTCTACTGCGAAGGTGCATTTTGCGGGATTGAGTCGCATGTCGTGCTTCCTTATGGTGTCGAATACTCGAGCCAAGTCGAATAATAATGTGTCTTCGCTTTGTGTCTTTATCAACATGTCGTCCACATAAACTTCCATGATTTTTCCGATGTGATCTGAGAAGACTTTATTCATTGGCCTTTGATAAGTAGCTCCTGCGTTCTTGAGACCGAAAGGCTTCACGATGTAGCAGTAGTTTGCCTTTGGTGTTAAGAACGAGGTTTTTTCCTGATCTGGTGGATACATGGGGATTTGGTTGTATCCCGAGTATGCGTCCATAAACGAGAGGTATCTGTATCCGGAGGAAGCATCTACCAGAGCGTCGATGTTTGAGAGTGGGTATGGATCTTTTGGGCAGGCTTTGTTGAGATCGGTGTAATCGGTGCACATTCGCCACCTCCCGTTTGATTTTTTCACCAAGACGACGTTGGCTAGCCATAGTGGGTACTTGACTTCTCTTATAAATCCTGCCTCCAGTAGTGCTTGTACTTGTTCTTCCACAGCTTTGGATCGTTCTGGCCCGAGTTTCCTTCGTCTCTGCTGCATCAGCCGAGATCCTGGGTAGACTGCCAACTTATGGCACATTAGCTTAGGGTCTATGCCTGGCATGTCCGCGGCTTTCCATGCGAAGAGATCGACATTATCTCGTAAGAATTGTATCAGTAATTCTTTTGAGTCTCCTCTGAGGATCGTGCCAATATTGGTCGTTTTGTCCGAGGTGTCTCCGATTTGAATCTTCTCTATCTCGCCTTCTGGTTGCAGACGGAGTTCTTCTCGTCGCTGGACTCCGCCCAGTTGGATTATATGAAACTCTTCTCCCCTGCCTCTAAGGTTTAGACTTTCATTATAACAGCGGCGTGCCATCTTTTGATCTACTTTTATCGTGGCTATCCCCTCTGTGGTTGGGAATTTCATGCATAGATGTGGATTTGAGACTATTGCGCCGAGTTGATTAAGTGTTGTCCGACCTATTAGAGCATTGTAGGCTGAACTTACGTCGACCACGATGTAGTCTATCTTGAGGGTCCGAGATTGGCTTCTTTTTCCGAAGGTTGTGTGTAGCGATATTTATCCCAGTAGTTGTACTGGGGTATCTCCTAATCCGAACAGACTGTTCGGGTATGCTCTAAGCTCCTTTTCGTCTAGGCCGAGTTTGTCGAAGGCTGTTTTGAATAAGATGTCGGCAGAACTCCCTTGGTCCACTAATGTGCGATGCAGATTGGCGTTTGCCAGTATGACAGTAATGACCATGGGATCATCGTGTCCCGAGATGATGCTAGATGCGTCCTCTTTAGTGAATGTTATCGCAGGGATGTCGGGTGCTTCCTCCTTTCCCTCGACCTGATATACTTCTTTGAGATATCTTTTTCGAGATGATTTGGAGATCCCTCCTCCTGCAAATCCGCCGTGTATCATGTGGACGTGTCTTTCTGGTGTCCGAGGTGATCGTTCAGTTCGTCCGTCATCCTCGTCCCTTCGTCTTTTTCTTTGGTCATCATCTCGGGTAGCCAGAAATCGATCTAATCTTCCTTCTCTCACCAATTTTTCTATGATATTCTTTAAGTCGAAGCACTCGTTGGTGGAGTGCCCTCGAACTCGATGTTATTCACAATATTCCTTCCGGTTTCCCCCTCCCCTTTTGCCTTTGAGTGGTCGCACCGGGGGGATTTTCTCTGTATGGCAGACTTCTTTGTACACGTCGACCAGGGATGCCCTGAGAGGAGTGTAATTATGGTACTTTTTTATTTTCTCCCCCTGTCGATCTTCTTTCTTTTTGGATTCCTTGTCTTTATCTCGGTAGGGGTTCCCAGATTTTGAGGTTTCTCCCAACCGAGTGTTTTCTTCCATGTTGATGTATTTTTCTGCTCGCTCCTGTACTTCGTCTAATGAGGTAGGGTACTTCTTTGATATAGATTGGCTAAATGGTCCCTCTCGTAGGCCATTGATGAGTCCCATGATGGCGGCCTCTGTTGGTAAGCTTTGTATGTCCATGCATGTTTTGTTGAATCTTTCCATGTAGTTGTGGAGGCTCTCCCGATCTCCTTGCTTGATCCCCAGTAGACTCGGGGCGTGCTTGGCTTTATCTTTCTGGATGGAGAATCTGGCCAGGAACTTTTTGGCCAGGTCATCGAAGTTTGAGATGGACTTTGGAGGTAAGTTGTCGAACCATCGGATTACTGTCTTCGTGAGAATTGTTGGGAAAGCTTTGCAGTGAACGGCGTCTGAGGCGTCGGTAAGGTACATTCTGCTCCAGAAATTGCTGAGATGGTGGTTAGGATCTGTGGTACCGTCATATAAAATCATATCTGGGAGTTTGAAGTCCTTTGTGATTTTGATTTTCATGATCTCCCTGGTGAATGGATCCTGTTCTTTACGTGAGCTTTCCTCAGGAGTGATCCGAGGGCCCTTTGATTTGAGATCGGCTTCTAATTGCTGTAATTTTTCTTCCAATTCTCGATGTCGCCGTATCTCTCTTTGTAGATCCTTCCCGATCTCTCGTTGTTGTTGGGTTTCTTTTTCAAGTTGCTTCAAGCGATCTTGAAGTGCTTCTATTGCTCCCGGGTTTGCTGGATTTTTGTCTCCGTTGGATTCCGGGGTGTCTTTTAGCGGGGTATCCGCGTTTTGTGCGGCGTTCTATTTTCTAGATCTAAATCGTGATCGTTGTTATGGTCGTCCGCCATGGTGTTAGGATGACTTCCAGGTCCCCGGCAATGGCGCCAATGTTTTGAGGGTTACTTGAAACTGGAGGTCGATCTCGGACCAGATCTTCTGCACTGGTCGGAGCCGACGTGTCCGGTCGGTGTATCACAGCCGGAGCAGGTGCGTCCGACTTTTTGGATTGACTACACTGCTGATCCTTCGTCACCGGAGGGTGGGGGGTACCTGCAAGAGACTCTGATGCTTAAGTTAGCATGGGTATAAAGCAGGTTTTTATGTAGAATCAGAGTATGAGTTATACCTGGGTGCTCTAGTGTATTTATAGTAGTTGTAGAGTGACCTTTCTAGATAAGATAAGTTAGTTATCTTATCTTATCTTTATCTTTGAGTTGAGGTCAGCTTATCTTCAAGGGAACCACCCTTATCTCTATAGGCTTGGACGGCCTTTGGATTTGGGTCGTGTTCCTCTACTTGGGCCCTTTATGGGCTTTCCTGTCAATTTGGCCGAGTTCTTTAAGAAGAAGTCGGTCCGCTTGACCTGAAGAGGTCGTTCGCTTTGTCGTTAATCATCCCAGGTCAGATAGCTCGACCCAGGGTATGAACAGCAGCCATGATGAGGAAGATGAAGATCGAGGAGGATAAACCAACAAAAATGGCCTTACAACTGGCAGACCGATCGTTCAAGTTCCCTCATGGCGTAGTAGAGGATTTGCTGGTGAAAATGGGAGACTTCATATTCCCGGCAGATTTTGTAGTGCTGGACATGCAGGTGGAAGCCAAGACCTCCATTATCCTGGGAAGGCCGTTCTTGGCCACTGCTGGAGCTGTCATTGATGTCCAAAAGGGTGATGTCACCCTGAGATTACACAATGAAAAGATGACATTCAATGTGTTCAAGGCCATGAGTTACCCACAAGAACAATTGGGGGAATGTATGAGGTTGGACTCACTTGAAGAGGAAGTGCAGGAGAGTTTTGAAGAAGAAGAGCCCGAAAGGTTAATAGAGGAGGAGTCTACATCGAGTGAAGAGGTTGCAACAACAGAGATTGGCATACAAGGTGCACCAAGGGAAGAGAATAAAAAGACAGAGGCACCCAAACTTGAGCTCAAAGCACTACCACCCACGCTCAAATATGCATACTTAGGAAAGAATGAAAGTTACCCGGTAATCATAAACTCATCCCTCAGCCAAGATCAAGAGGATGAACTACTCCAAGTATTGTGGAAGCCTAAAGATGCCATTGGATGGACACTTGCTGACTTGAAGGGAATCAGTTTAGCCATATGCATGCATAAGATACTGTTGGAAGATGATGCCAAACCATCCATTCAATCCCAAAGAAGGCTAAGCCCAATCATGAAGGAAGTGATACAGAAAGAGGTTATGAAGCTATGGCAGGGAGGAGTAATCTACCCGATCTCAGACAGCCCCTGGGTCAGCCCCGTGCATGTCGTGCCCAAAAAGGGAGGAATCACTGTAGTTCCTAATGAGAAGAACAAACTAATTCCTACAAGGCCCGTCAAAGGATGGCGGATGTGCATAGACTATCGAAAACTCAATGAGCCTACACGAAAGGATCATTTCCTCCTCCCATTCATGGATCAGATGTTGGAAAGACTCGCAGGACACGCATATTACTATTTTCTTGATGGTTATTCAGGATATAACCAAATAGTAGTTGATCCCAGAGACCAAGAGAATACTTCATTTACTTGTCCATATGGAGTGTTTGCCTACAGGCGCATGCCATTTGAGCTGTGTAATGCACCTGCGACTTTCCAACGCTGCATGCTTTACATTTTTCAGATATAATAGAGAAATTCATTGAAGTTTTTATGGATGATTTCTCGGTATTCGGAGATTCCTTTACTAGATGCCTGAATCACCTTGCCTTGGTATTGAAAAGGTGCCAAGAGACCAATCTGGTCTTGAACTGGGAGAAATGTCACTTTATGGTGACAGGAGGAATAGTCCTTGGCCATAAGGTTTCTAACCAAGGCATTGAAATGGACAGGGCTAAAGTGGAACTTATTGAAAAACTTCCTCCACCCAGTGATGTCAAGGCAATTAGAAGTTTTTTAGGGCATGTTGGCTTTTACAGAAGGTTTATTAAAGATTTTTCAAAAATAGCTAAGCCCTTAAGCAATCTCCTTATATCAGATACACCATTTATCTTCGATGAAACATGCATGTTAGCATTCGAGCATTTAAAAGAAAGATTGTCCTCTGCCCCTATCATTTCCCCCCTGATTGGAACTTACCGTTTGAATTGATGTGTGATGCATCTGATTTTGCAGTTGAGGCAGTGTTAGAGCAGAGGAAAGATAACTTAGTCCATGTGATATACTATGCTAGCAAAGTCCTCAATGATGCTCAAAGAAATTATACCACTACTGAAAAGGAGTTGCTAGCAATAGTTTTTGCATTTGACAAGTTCAAATCATACCTCATTGGTGCTAAAGTGATTATTTTCACAGATCACACAGCACTTAAATATTTGTTTGCCAAACAAGAATCAAAACCAAGATTAATAAGATGGATCTTATTGTTGCAGGAATTCAATATTGAAATCAGAGACAAGAAAGGAGTAGAGAATAAGGTAGCAGATCACCTATCTAGAATCCCTCATGAGGAAGGTGGAACACATGATACAAGTGTGAACGAGCTTTTTCCTGATGAGCAGTTGATGATAGTTCACAAAGCACCATGGTTTGCGGACATTGCCAATTTCAAGGCAACTGGGGCTCTACCTCCAGGGATCAATAAACATCAAAAAAGCAAGCTCATAAATGATGCAAAGTACTTTGTCTGGGATGAGCCATATCTCTTCAAAAAGTGTTCAGATGGAATCCTTAGAAGAAGTGTTTCGGAAGAGGAAGGACGAGAGGTCCTATGGAATTGCCACGGCTCTTGCTATGGAGGACATTTTGGAGGGGACAGAACTGCAGCAAAGGTGTTACAAAGCGGATTCTTTTGGCCTACCCTTTTCAAGGATGCCAAAAAACTAGTGAAGAGCTGCAATGAATGCCAAAGATCTGGAAACTTGCCCAAAAGGAATGAGATGCCACAAAATTTCATCTTGGAACTGGAACTATTTGATGTATGGAGAATAGATTTCATGGGACCATTCCCAACCTCATATTCAAATAAGTACATCTTGGTAGCAGTGGATTATGTTTCCAAGTGGGTAGAGGCTATTGCAACTCCAACGAATGACAACAAGGTAGTTATGAACTTCCTCAGGAAGAATATCTTTAGCCATTTCGGAGTCCCACGAGCACTCATCAGTGATGGAGGGAGCCATTTCTGTAACAGACCACTAGAAGCTCTCCTCCTACGATACGGGGTAAAGCACAAGGTTGCCACACCTTACCATCCCCAAACAAGTGGGAAAACTGAGATATCAAACAGAGAGCTAAAAAGGATTTTGGAAAAGACTGTGGGTGCATCAAGAAAGGATTGGTCGAAGAAGCTGGATGATGCTCTTTGGGCATACAGAACAGCATTCAAAACACCACTTGGAATGTCCCCATATCAACTGGTGTATGGGAAAGCTTGTCATTTACCACTAGAGTTGGAACACAAAGCTCTCTAGGCTATCAAGATACTAAATTTTGACAGCATTGCTGCTGGTGCAAAGAGGATCTTGCAGCTGCAAGAGATGGAGGAATTCAGGTCACAAGCCTATGAAAATACCAAGATTTATAAAGAAAAGGCAAAGAGAAGACATGACCTGCATCTTGCACCCAGGAGTTTCGAAAAGGGGCAGCAAGTACTCCTCTACAATTCCAAGTTGAGACTGTTCCCAGGAAAACTCAAATCAAGGTAGTCCGAGCCTTTTCTTGTCACAAAAGTCTCACCATATGGACACATCGAAATCATGGATGAAGGTTCAGAGAGGACGTTCACTGTGAACGGACAAAGACTCAAACATTATATAGGCAACATGGGGGAATACCCCAGAGTAAAGTATCATCTCAAGTAATTGAGGAATCGTCGAGCTAGCGACGATAAAAGAGCGCTCTGTTGGGAGGAAACCCAACCTCAGGTAGTTTTCTTTTCATCTTTATTTCAATAAAGGTCACAAGTTGTTTCCCCTTATTGCGAGGAGCTAAGTTTGGTGTTCCACACCAAAACAATCCAAGAGTGAAAGTGTAATTCTAAGTTTGGTGTTCCACCAAAGGATATTAGTTAGAATCACACTCCACTCCCAAAGCACATTGCTAGCTCCAACCAATCAAGGGAAACCACTTAGATGTAGTTAGACTTTAGTTAATAATTGTTTTGTTAATAACAAGATATGAGGTTCTCTGCATATATGCAAGGTTTTCTACTGGGCAAGGAACTAAGTTTGGTGTTCACACACCAAATTAAGTTCAGAAGTCACAAGCATACATGCAAGCTAACTATTTCTCAAGTGCTTTGGGAACAAGCAACTTCCAATAACTTTGCAGGAATCTTATGAGGAAATGGTGCACCTTCACCCAAGGAAGTGAGGTAGCAAAGACTAGGATGATGACAAAAAGAGGGCAACTAGAAACCATCACCCGAAGGTTGTATTGTTACTTAATTCCATGTACTTAGAATGTTGAAAGTTGGAAGTTCGAATGCACTTTTGATTAATAGTTACTCGTTAGTTGGAACCTTTTTAAATTCTGTCTTTTAAGTTTTTCATTGCTTAGGTCTAGGATTGCTAGTCTGAATGTCATTACTGCATCATTTCCTTGCTTACTTGTATGCTTGTCCTTTTAAATCAAATGAAAAGAGAATGAGTATTTTATAAAAGACCAGAGTGGAGTTCATACTATGGAGTAAGTGCCTGAGTTTGTGGTGTGGTCATAAGTTAGCTAAGTTAGTTCAACCACAAGGTGGGAAGACAACTATCTATCCTGAATCATGTGCTTTGAACACACCCCATGAGACTAGCTAAATAACAAGATCCTAATAAGAAAAAGGGAAAGAATAATCAAAGTGAAGAATAAAAGAAAAATAGCAAGAAAAGAGGCTGGGCACCAAGGGTTTGAGTTTTGAGGGATGTGTCTGTGGTGTTCTTGTACCAAGGATCTGCTTAGATTACTAAGCTCTCAGGGGTGCTTTATCACCTGGTAACTTGGGTTAACTAACCCAGGATTATCAGCTGAAAGTCCACTATCAAGAGCAATCTTTGCTACAGAACATTTAATAGCCCAAAGAGGTGCTGGACACCAAGACCTCAAGGAAAGAAAATAAACAAACCATGTGCCTGTTGTGTGTATGTATGGGGGAGAGACTTGAGGAAGTAAGTCCTTAGGGGTGTTTCAACACCTAGCATCTTGAACCAACTGGTTCGGGAGTGTTGGCTGAAAGCTTATTTTAAAGAGTTGCCCCCTTACAGAGCACTTAGCCTAATAACACAAATAAACACTGAAATTACAAAAAGGATCAATGAATAAAAGTCTCATGGGATGCAAGCAAAGTGAGTATTCTAGGACATGATAAAGGTCTAAAAGCCAGTGAAGGAATGAACCTAAGTTGCTATGCATGAAACCACCATAAAACCAGGGACATGACTTCCACAAGAATGACTCATTTTCTCTTGGCATTCCATTCATCATTCTCTTGTTCCAGTACTTGCTTAGGGACAAGCAAGCTTTAAGTTTGGTGTTGTGATGCTAGGGCATTTTGGCCAGTTTCACTGACCTTTTCTTTACTGTTTTTAAGGTAGTTTCATGCATTTTCTTAGAAAATAAGCTAGTTTTGGGTAGATATTCACTTTCATCTTGATTCAAGCATACATTGTGCACTTTACATGATTTCATGAGAATTTTGCATGAATTATATGACAAATTGGATGATGCATGACTCATGACTTGGACTAGAACTTTGATGCACTTTGTTGCTTGATTTCAGGACAAAGGAAGCAAAGAAGAACCACGTTAGCAGTCACGTTAGTCCCACTAACGTGACCTCTAACGTGGAATGGGTGCTAACTTGAAAAGTTAATAAGAAAGGTAATCGCCAATAACGCCCTCGAAGCCATCATAAGCCCACGTTAAGAGTCACGTTAACTAAGTTAACGTGAACTCTAACGTGGAAGAAGACAACAAGGCCAACGTTAGTGACACTCTCCTTTGTCACTAACGTTGGACCAAGCTCATAATTAGCCACGTTAGATGCCACATTAACTTAGTTAACGTGGACTCTAACGTTAAGAAGCAATTGATCGCCAACGTTAGTGACACTTACCTTTGTCACTAACGTTGGGGTGAACCACCAAGAGCCACCATGAGCAACGTTAACTCCCACGTTAACTTAGTTAACGTGGAAGCTAACGTGGACAAAGAGATGATGAGCGAACGTTAGTGACACTCACCTTTGTCACTAACGTTGGAGATGGCTAGCATGACTACGTTAAAAGCCACGTTAACTTAGTTAACATGGACTCTAACGTGGGAAATAAGGGCACATTGGAATGTTAGTGACAAAGGCAAGTGTCACTAACGTTCTCGAAGGATTGGCACTGCTACGTTAGAAGTCACGTTAACCTACTTAACGTGGACTCTAACGTAGGGACAAAGGAGGACTCTCCACGTTATTGGGAAAGGTAAGTCCCAATAATGTGTGCGAAGGACCAAGAGGCAAAGTTGGTGGTCACGTTAGTGCCACTAACGTTGAAGTCAACGTGATCATATTTGAGTTAGGAACGTTAGTGAAAAAGGTGATTGTCACTAACGTTCTCGAACCCACACTCTCACTTAACGTTGACACCACTAACGTCCAAAGCCAAAGTCCCTGCCTACTTCACCTTTTCTCTCTGCAAGCAAAGCTAAGCCCAATGAAGAGGATAACTGCTTCAAACTCAAGATCCAGAGGCCCATACCCAAGACTTGAAGAGCCAACTAGAAGATCAGAAGAGTAGTATATATAGGAGTAGCTTTGAATTAGTTTAGGAGGTGAGAAACTTTAAGGAGCCTTTGTCATAGAACTACTCTCTGTATTTTACTTTTTCTGCAGTTTTAGTTTTTCTTTTTATCATGTATTCTCCATCTTTGTTTTCATTTTCCAGAGCTATGAACAACTAAACCCCTTTCATTGGGTTAGGGAGCTCTGTTGTAATTTGATGGATCAATATTAGTTTTCATTTTCCTTCTTCTATTTTTTCTCTTGATTTTACTAGAAAGCTTTCGATCTTCATCCAATTGGGTAGTTATCTTGGAAAAGAAGCTATTCATACTTGGATCTCTTCTGAACTTTGAAAGAGGAATGAAGAGATCATGCTAGAAATGCTTTCTCATGCTGGACCAAATTGGGTATGGATGGATATGTGACTATAATCCTACCAACACTTGATTTGGGAAATACATGTGGTATAATCAGTGACCATACTTCATCTCTTCTCATGAGCAATTGACCAAGGAATTGGCTATTGATCAAGATTTGAGAGATTGAATTACCAAGAAATTGGAATTCGATCACTTAAGATTGCCAAGGAGATCAATGAATGCACTGATTGAGGAAGAGATGAAAATGAACTTGATCCGGAAAATGCAACATCTCCTGAGCCCAATGAACTCCCCATTTCTGATCTTACCCATTCTCTTTAATTTCTGCCATTTACTTTTATGAGCAATTACCCCATTCCCGTTTAAGATTCTGCAATTTACTTTCCACCATTTACATTCAGCTCTTTATTTCTAGCATTTACTGTTTCTGCTATTTACTTTCCCGCCATTTAATTTTCTGTAAATCTCAAATCAAATTCTGGTTCGCTCAACTAGAACATTTCTCTAATTAAAGTTGCTTGATCAATCAATCTCTGTGGGATTCGACCTCACTCTATTGTGAGTTTTTACTTGACGACAAATTCGGTACACTTGCCGAAGAAAATTTGTTGAGAGACAAGTTTTGTGCGTATCACAACCCAAGGAATACGACCCAAAATCCATAGGCCGTCCAAGCCTATAGAGACAAGGGCGGTTCCCTTAAAGATAAGCTGACCTCAACTCAAAGATAAAGATAAGATAAGATAACTAACTTATCTTATCTAGAAAGGTCACTCTACAACCACTATAAATACACTGAAGCACCCAGGTATAACTCATACTCTGATTCTTCTAAAAACCTGTTTAATACCCATGCTAACTTAAGCATCGGAGTCTCTTGCAGGTACCCCCCACCCTCCGGTGACAAAAAATCAGCAGTGCAGCTAGATCAACGAGTTGGACGCAACCGTTCCGGCCGCCACTCACCAGCCGTACACGTCGGCACCGACCCGTACCGAAGATCTCGACCGAGATCGACCTCTAGTTTCAGGTATCCCTCGGAACATTAGTAGTCGACCTCCTACAAACAAGTTATAAAAGTAATACCTAAAAGAGACCTGACAAAGGTCCAAGAATGAGTATTACAAAAAATAACATAGAAGAGGACGATGTAAAGAAGTCGACCTCCTACAAACAAGTTATAAAAGTAATCCCTGAAAGAAACCTGACAAAGGTCCAAGAAAGAGGATTACAAAAAATAACTTGGAAGAGGACGACGTAAAGAAGTCGACCTCCTACAAACAACAAGTTATGAAAGTAATCCCTGAAAGAGACCTGATAAAGGTCCAAGAAAGAGGATTACAAAATAACTCGGAAAAGAACGACGCAAAGAAGTCGGTCTCCCAAAAATAAGTTATAAAAGTAGTCCTTGAAAGAGACCTGACAAGGGTCCAAGAAAGAGGATTACAAAAATAACTGGAAAGCAGACCAACGTGAAGAAATCGGTTACGGAGTGCTAGAAATAAATACAAGTAAAAGCGAGAAAACCGAAATACAAGTTGGACCCACATATCCACAACCTCAAAGGATCCAAGCTACAAGCAATAAGTACAAAAGCAATCCAAAGAGGCCGAGCAGCAAGGCTCTAACACTCTCAAAACCCAGAAAGGTGTCAAGACAAGTGCAAACAAGCATAATATAAAATACAATATTATAACAAGCTTCAGGGTCAGCCCCAAAAAGTTTGAAAGCTACTTGTTGTTTTTTCAAAATCAAAAGTTGCTAAACAAGCAACCAAAAGGAGTATCAACAATCAGCATAATATTCAAGACTACAAAATAAAGAGTTTAAAATCCCACAAGTCAGGCTATCCACACAAATATCCAAGAAAATTCAGTTAAGATTAGAAGACTTCTCGGCAGCATCAGTCTGAGGTGAAGGAGGACGAGCCTGGAGAGGCACTGCATCCACTGTACCGTCGTCCCTATTCAGAATTTGACAATCGGGATCTAACTCTGGACGAATGATGCCAGGGCATTTTGGCTAGTTTCAGTGACCTTTTCTTTACTGTTTTAGGGTAGTTTCATGCATTTTCTTAGGAAATAAGCAAGTTTTGGGTGGAATTTCACTTACATCTTGATTTAAGCATACATTGTGCATTTTACATGATTTCATGGGAATTTTGCATGAATTAGATGACAAATTGGATGATGCATGTCTCATGATGTGGATTAGAACTTTGATGTACTTTATTGCTTGATTTCAGTACAAAGGAAGCAAGAAAGAACCACGCTAGCAACCACGTTAGTCTAACTAACATAACCACTAACGTGGAATGGGAGCTAGCTTGCAACGTTAATGAGAAAAGTAATCGCCAATAACGTCCTCGAAGCCATCATAGCCCACGTTAAGAGTCACGTTAACTAAGTTAACGTGAACTCTAACGTGGAAGAAAGAAAGTGGAGCCAACGTTAGTGACACTCAACTTTGTCACTAACGTTGGACCAAGCTCATATTGGCCACGTTAGCTTCCATGTTAACTTAGTTAACGTGGACTCTAACGTTGGGAAGCAAAAGAATGGCCAACGTTAGCGACAATGGCCAACGTTAGTGACACTCACCATTGTCGCTAACGTTGGACTAAGCCACCTTGAGTTACGTTAACTCCCACGTTAACTTAGTTAACGTGGAAGTTAACGTAGAGAAAGCAAACAATCGCCAATGTTAGTGACACTCACCTTTGTCACTAACGTTGGAATGAGCCACAATGAGCCACTATGAGCCACGTTAACTCCCACGTTAACTTAGTTAACGTGGAAGCTAACGTTGAGGATAGAATGATGAGCCAACGTTAGTGACACTCACATTTGTCACTAACGTTGGAGATGGCTATCATTACCACGTTAGAAGCCACGTTAACTTAGTTAACATGGACTCTAACATGGGAAGCAGGGGCACCTTGGAACGTTAGTGACAAAGGTAAGTGTCACTAACGTTCTTGAAGACTTGGCAAGCCTACGTTAAGAGCCACGTTAACTAAGTTAACGTGAACTCTAACGTAGGGGGAGGGAGGACTCTCAATGTTATTGGAAAAGGTGAGTCCCAATAACGTGTGCGAAGGATCAAGAGGCAACGTTAGTGGTCACGTTGATGCCACTAACGTTGAAGTTAACGTGGATCATCCCTGGGTGAGGAACGTTAGTGAAAAAGGAGATTGTCACTAACGTTCTCGAACCCCACACTTTCACTTAACGTTAACACCACTAACGTCCTGAGCTAAAGACCCTGCCTACTTCACACTTTCTCTCTGCAAGTAAAGCTAAGCCCACTGCGGAAGATAACTGTTTCAAACTCAAGATCCAAAGGCCCATATCCAAGACTTGAAGAATCAACTAGAAGATCAGAAGAGTAATATATATAGGGGTAGTTTTGAATTAGAAGAGGGCTTTGGAGAGTGAGGAATTTGGAGAACTATTCTCTGTAATATTTTACTTTCTCTGCACTTCTAGTTTTACTTTTCAGAATGTATCTTCCATCCTTGTTTTCTATTCCCAGAGCTATGAACAACTAAACCCCTTTCATTGGGTTAGGGAGCTCTGTTGTAATTTGATGGATCAATATTAGTTTTCATTCTTCTTTCTCTATCTTTTCTCTTAATTTTACTAGAAAGCTTTCAATCTTCATCCAATTGGGTAGTTATCTTGGAAAAGAAGCTATTCATGCTTGGATCTCTTCTGAACCTTGGAAGAGGAATGAAGAGATCATGCTAGAAATGCTTTCTCATGTTGGACCAAATTGGGAGTTGGAAGGGTATGGTGACTATAACCCTACCAACACTCGATTTGGGAATGCATGTGGTATAATCAGTGACCATACTTCATCTCTTCTCATGAGCAATTGACCAAGGAATTGGCTATTGATCAAGAATTGAGAGATTGAATTACCAAGGAATTGGAATTCGATCACTTAAGATTGTCAAGGAGATCAATGAATGCATTGATTGAGGAAGAGATGAGAATGAACTTGATCTGGAGAATGCAACATCTCCTAAGCCCAATGAATCCCCCATTTCTGATCTTACCCATTCTCTTTAATTTCTGCAATCTACTTTTATGATCATCTTCCCCATTCCCATTTAAGATTCTACAATTTACTTTCCGCATTTACATTCAGTTCTTTATTTCCAGCATTTCCATTTCTGCTATTTACTTTCCCGCCATTTAATTTTCTTCAACTATCAAATCAAATTCTGCTTCGCTCAACTAGAACAGCCCTCTAATTAAAGTTGCTTGACCAATCAATCCCTGTGGGATTCGACCTCACTCTATTGTGAGTTTTTACTTGACGACAATTCGGTACACTTGCCGAAGGAAAATTTTTGAGAGACAAGTTTCCGTGCTATCAAGTTTATGGCGCCGTTGCCGAGGATTGATTTTGTATCAACAATGATTAAATTGGAGGATAACTAGATTGAGCATTTTTTTTCTTTTGATTGATTTAAGTTCATTTGAGTAATTTACTTTCTGTTCAGTTATTATCTTCCCTTCCCCCTACCCATTTTCTTAAGTTGTTTACAATTCAGTCCACTAACCCACTAACTGTTTGATAAATTGCATCACTCACACTAACAGCATTTCTGTAGAAATTACTTTCTGCATCTATTTTCTTGCTTGTGCTTTGTTGGGTGTATGACAGGGAGAAGAAGCGGGGCTTCAACTTCCTTTGATTCTAAACCAAAGAGGACCTTCCTTAGATTAAGGAGGGAAGCAAGAGGAAAGAGAGTAGTGGGTGCTGAGGAAGAGGAAGAGTACTTTGAACCAGACATGGAGGAGAATATGGAGAACCATCATGAAGAAGAGGCTCACAACCATGGCAGAGAAGGTCTAGCAAATCATGTTGGACAAGAGAGAAGAGTTCTAGGCTCTTACATCAACCCAAACCTATGAAACTGTGGGAGTAGCATCCAAAGGCCAACCATACATGCCAACAACTTTGAACTAAAACCACAGCTCATCACCCTTATTCAGAACAATTGTTCATTCGGAAGAGGCGTCCAAGAAGACCCCAATCAACATCTAACCACCTTCCTGAGGATATGCGATGTTGTGAAGTCCAATGGTGTTCATCCTGACACCTATAGACTACTTCTGTTTCCCTTCTCACTCAAGGACAAGGCATCTAAACGGCTAGAGTCCTTCCCAAAGGAGAGTTTAGCAACCTGGGAAGATGTCGTGAACAAATTCCTGGCAAGATTCTATCCTCCTCAATGGATCAACAGGCTGAGAGCTGAGGTGCAAACCTTCAGGCAGCAAGATGGTGAGACTCTATATGAAGCATGGGAGAGGTTTAAGGACCTGACAAGAAGGTGTCCACCGGATATGTTCAATGAATGGGTGCAGGTGCACATTTTCTATGAAGGTCTTTCTTATGAATCAAAGAAGGCAGTAGACCACTCATCAGGGGGATCTCTGAACAAGAAGAAGATCATTGAGGAGGCCATAGATGTCATTGAAACTGTAGCAGAGAATGACTACTTCTATGCTTCCAAAAGAGGCAACACTAGAGGAGTGATGGAGCTAAACAATGTAGATGAACTGCTGGCCCAAAACAAGCTCATTACCAAGCAATTAGCTGACCTCACCAAGAAGATGGAGAGGAACCAAGTAGCAGCAATCACCACCTCATCAACAACTCAAGAGGGAGTGAATGCAGAAGCAGAAAGTGAGCACGAACAAGCCAACTACATTGGAAACTCACCCAGGTAGAACCATGACCCATACTCCAAGACCTACAACCCTGGATGGAGGAATCACCCAAATTTTGGGTGGGGAAATCAACAAGATCAAGGCCAAGATCAGAGATGTCACAACCCCAACAACCATGCAGCTCACCAACATTCCACACAGAGATCATATCAACACCACCCTAACAACACCTCTTCACATCCATACTAAGGCCAAAATGGCCCTTCTCATCCCTCCACTCTCAACTCACCATCATCTGAAGATAGATTATCCAGAATCGAGACTCTACTTGAAGGCATAAGCAAAGAGATTCAAGATAACAAGGTGTTCAAAGAGGACGTGCGAGCCAGTATCAAGAACCAGGGAGACACCATCAAGAGGCTGAAATTTCAAGTGGGATACTTATCTGAGAAGATTCCCAAACCTACTGATGGGTTCCCAAGTGACACAGAGAAAAATCCAAGAGGTGAAGCAAAGAAAGTCAGATGGGAAGATTGCAAGATGGTGACTATAAGTGATAAGGAGACTGAGGAAGAGCTGAACAACCCATCAGAACAACCTAAAGACACTTCAGCAGGAAAGCAGGGGGAGAATCATCAAGAAACCACAATTACACAAAAAGAGCTGATACAGAAGGAGCTGCTGAGACTCTATGCATCCTTTCCCCAATTACTAAATGGCTGTGTGGAGAAGAGAATATACTCAAGGTTCCTTGACATATTTGCATCTCTCCAGGTAAACATACTATTCATCAAGGTCCTCCAACAAATGCCCTCATACATCAAGTATATGAAGGAGCTGCTGACCAGGAAAAGCTCACTCAAGGGAGGACAAACCATAGTGATGAACAAGGAGTGCAGTGCTCTCATTCAACCAGAGTTGCCTAAAAAAAGAAAGGACCCAGGGAGTTTTTACATCCCCTGTGCCATAGGAAAAACAATGTTTGATAAAGGACTCTGTGATCTGGGAGCAAGCATCAACTTAATGCCTTTATCCCTTATGAAGAGGCTGCAGATCAATGAGATGATGCCCACAGATGTAGTCATCAGGTTGGCTGACAAAACTCAAAAATAAGCAGTGGGAGTAGTTGAAAATGTGCTGGTGAAGGTTGGAAAATACTTCCTGCCCACAGACTTTGTCATCTTGGACATGGAAGAGAGTCACCTCCACCCAATCATATTCGGAAGACCATTCCTAGCTACAGCCCGAGCACTTATAGATGTGGAGCGAGGGGAGCTAATTTTGAGGATCCATTA
The DNA here is from genome assembly GCF_059453495.1 of Arachis ipaensis. NCBI lineage: Eukaryota > Viridiplantae > Streptophyta > Magnoliopsida > Fabales > Fabaceae > Arachis > Arachis ipaensis. The sequence goes on along the minus strand of NC_142441.1, from coordinate 41,869,595 downwards.
TGAACAACTCACCTTCAATGTTTTCAACCTTTCACAAGAAACAGATCAAGAGAACAAAGAACCAAGCAAAGATCACAGTGAGATACTGAAGGAAGAAGCAAGCACTGAAGCACAACCAGCCCATCTGGGAATCCCCTTGGTTGAAGAACAAGACAATCAGTAGCTATCACAGCTCAAGGAAAATAAGGAGGGACCAAAACCACCAGAGTCATATGAGACCAGAAACAAAATTTCCTTAGAAAAGGAAGTCACAAAGAGCAAGGCAATATCAAAAGGGACAAAGAATAAGGCACCAAGAAGGTGGAGGAACAAGAAGATCCCTATAGAGGACTTTTCTCCAGGGGATAAAGTGATCTCAGCCTACTTCCCAGATATTCCACCTCATCTCCCCACTATCCCATCTCAGTTACCTAAGGTCTTCACCATCAACAGAGTTCTTTCCTTAGAACATGTGGAGATTCTTGATGAAGCCAATGGATATAGGTCTACTGCAACAGGGGAAGATCTGAAGCATTACCAACCACCATGACAAAGGCAAAACGTCAAGCTAGTGACGCTAAAGAAGCGCTTCATGGGAGGCAACCCATGTTTTACATGTTTTTAAGAGTAGTTAATAATGCAAGGTTCAGGGATTTCAAAGCAACTTGACATGGACTTGAATGAATCCTTGTGTGCAACATATAGTGAAGAACAAGTTTGGTGTTCAAGGCAAACTAAGAGAACATCAATGTAACTCATATCATGTCACTCTAAGGAGCCTTGAACAAATTTTTTACACCACACGGCACCAAACTAAGTATGGTGTTGCCAATGTTGCATACATGGATGATGAGTTAGTCATTTGGTGTGCACTCATGAACAGCACTTAGTAGTTAGAAACAAAAAAAAAAACAAAAAAAAAACTTTAAAAAGTAGTTATTCTTTTAATTTTGCCGCCACTTTCCAAACATGTTCTTTTAATCACAATTCTTTTATTTTGTAGGAAAGAAGAAAGAGGTATTGAAGTGGATTGAGTGGACAATTGAATGAGGTGGGTTCGGCCACTTCATGAAGGGAGAATACACACTTGTCTTCAAAGGGCATACATTGGAAAATGTGGCCATGCAACATTGGAAGGGGGATACTCTTGGAGACCGAACCAATTTCCTTCATAAAGTTGATGATCCTTGTCCTCTTCCCATGATAAACCCCATCCGTCTATCACACAATAACTCCATCAATCCACACCTTCCATTCACTCACCACCTTTCTATATAAGTAATCCTTATTCCGTATCCCACCTTCACATTCCATTCCCACTCTTCACACCTCTCCTTTTCGGAACCAAGCACTTCCTACCCAATTAAAAACACTCTCACTAACTCCCTTCATTGCACCAAATCCTAACCAACCGAAGCCCATTCTCCACACCCTTACCACTTTCACAAATTAACTCCCACTCATGGCATCGTCAAGCTCTAAAAGAAGAAAGGGAATAGAGCCTGTGGAGCAATGCCCTTTTGATGAAAAGAAATTTAGAACCCCTCACCATGCGTTGCAGTATGGGTAGATGGTTGATAAAGAGATCATATATGAGCTAGGATTTCAAGTCAGAAAGACTGAGTGCCCCGAAATCACAAAGAAGGTGGAAAAGAGAAGATGGGAGCTCCTCACTGATCCAGTCACTAGGGTAAATGCAAATCTTGTAAGAGAGTTTTATGCAAATGCTGTCCGATATGATAAGGCAGATGAGTCTTACACAAGTTTTGTAAGAGGAAAGACCGTGGATTTCAGTCCCATGAGCGTCATGAGGGCATTAAAGTTACGGTCTATACCGTTTGAGGAAGAGAGCTATCATTCAAGAATTGATAACAGCCCCAATTATGACCAGATTGTGCAAGATATATGTGTATCAGGAGTTGACTGGGTGAGAGATTCTGAAAGGAAACCTAAGTTCATTAAGAGAGGGAACCTCACTCCCGAAGCAAAGGGGTGGTTCGAAATTGTAAGGAGATCCATCCTCCCTGCCGGGAACAACTCAGAGGTGAATCTCAAGAGAGCCACAATGGTGCACTGTATACTCAAAGGAGAAGAGATCAAGGTTCATGAACTCATAGCCCAAGGCATCAGGAAGAGGGCGAGAATAGCGATTCTAGAGAAAAGTTAGGCTACCCCAGCACTATTTTCCGACTATGCGACAGGGTTGGGGTGGTGTTTGAAGACGAAGACCCTGAGTGGATAAAAGAGGGCATTCCAATTACTGTCCGATGGATGAATGCTGTTGCATCTCCCCTACCTCAACAGAAGCCTAGGAAGAGGCCAGCCCATCAAGTAGTAGAAGGACAAGACCTAGAAGAGCAAGCCCCAACCACTTTGAACATGCACCAATTACAAGAAGCTATTGATGGCTTATCTAGGCAATATTGGGAAAATCAAGAGGCACAGAAGGAGCTCCAGCTACAAATGATGAACCACCAAGAAGAATCATTTTCTAGATGGACGAATCAACAAAGGGAGTGGCAGAAGCAAATGATGGAGCAGCAATTGGAACAAGGAAAACAATGGGGTGAATCTTTCCACAAGATAGAACAAAGGCAAAATAAAGTACAAGAATCTGTCCAGAAGCTAATCAACATCCAAGCACATCAAGGTGCACACATACATGAGATGCATCGAAAACAAATAGAACAAGCAGAACTCTTTGACGAGCACAGGGCATTCTCTGAAGGGGTTTACATGAGTGAAAGTGGAAATCATGTAAACATGCTAGCAAGGCTTGGATACTTAGTTGGACAGCTACCTAATGTACATCCGGGAATCACAAAATATGACGAAGTGAAGGATGAGTTAGCACGAGAAGAAAGAGTAAGGGTTGAGAAGAGTCATGAATCAGTAAAGAAGGCACTTGAAGACTGAAAAAGAGCCAGACTAGCACAGATGCAAGGAAGCACAAGTAGACACAAAGAGGACAAACAAGGAGGAGAGCAGGGGCAACCCCATGAGTAAAAGGTGGTGGAGTTCCCTCATTGTCTCATCTTTTTCAAGTTTTAAATAAGAAAAATCATGTATAAAATAGAACATGCTTCCATGGTAGTTTAGGATTTTCAATTCTGTTTTCAGTATTCTCATTGCTTAGGTCTGTGATTGCTAGTCAAACTGCCTGTTTTCAAGTCCATCTTGCTTATTGTGTTGCTTGCCTCCTTTTTAATCAAATAAAAAGAGAATGTGTGTTATCAAAGACTAGGGTAGAATTCAAGTTGTGGAGTAAGTTCCTAATTTTATAGTGTGATAATAGATTAGCTAAGTTGGTTCACCAACAAGGTGGGAAGGCAACTATCTGTCCTGAATCATATGCTTGAAACACACCCCATGAGACTAGCCAAATAACAAGATCCAAATAAAAGAAAAGGGAAAGAAAAATGAAAGTTAAGAATAAAAGAAAAAGGGTAAGAAATAAGGCTAGGCACCAAGGGTTTGAATCCTGAGGGAAGTGTCTGTGGTGCTCCTGTGTAAGGGATCTACTTGAATGAATAAGCTCTTAGGGGTGCCTTATCACTTGGTAACTTGGAATTAACTAACTCGGGATTATCAGCTGAAAGTCCACTATCAAGAGTAACCCTTGCTACAGAACACTTAGTAACCCAAAGAGGTGCTAGACACCAAGGTCTCAAGAAAGAAATTAAACAAACCATGTGCCTGTGGTGTGTATGTATGGGGGAAAGAGACTTGAAGGAGTAAGTCCTTAGGGGTGTCTTAACACCTAGCACCTTGAACCAACTGGTTCGGGAGTGCTGGCTGAAAGCTTATCTTAAAGAGTCGCCCCCTTACAGAGCATCTAGTCTAAGAACTCAAATAAGCCCTGAAATGACAAAAAGGATCAGAGAATAAGAGTCTCATAGGGTGCAGTCAAGTGAGCATTCCAGGACATGATAAAGGTCTGAAAGCCATTGAAGGAATGAACCTAAGTTGCTATGCATGAAACCACCATAAAACCAAGGACATAACTTCCACAATAATGACTCACTTCTCTTGGCATTTCATTCATCATTCTCTTGTTCCAGAACTTGCTTAAGGACAAGCAAGCTTTAAGTTTGGTGCTGTGATGCCAGGGCATTTTGGCTAGTTTCACTGACCTTTTCTTTACTGTTTTAGGGTAGTTTCATGCATTTTCTTAAGAAAGAAGCAAGTTTTGGGTGGAATTTCACTTACATCTTGATTTAAGCATACATTGTGCACTTTACATGATTTCATGGAAATTTTGCATGAATTAGATGAAAAATTGAATGATGCATGTCTCATGATGTGGATTAGAACTTTGATGCACTTTATTGCTTGATTTCAGGACAAAGGAAGCAAGAAAGAACCACATTAGCAGCCACGTTAGTCTAACTAACGTGACCACTAACGTGGAATGGGAGCTAGCTTGCAACGTTAATGAGAAAAGTAATCGCCAATAACATCCTCGAAGCCATCATAGCCCACGTTAAGAGTCACGTTAACTAAGTTAATGTGAACTCTAACGTGGAAGAAAGAAAGTGGAGCCAACGTTAGTGACACTCAACTTTGTCACTAACGTTGGACCAAGCTCATATTGGCCACGTTAGCTTCCACGTTAACTTAGTTAACATGGACTCTAACGTTGGACTAAGCCACCTTGAGCTACGTTAACTCCCACGTTAACTTAGTTAATGTGGAAGTTAACGTAGAGAAAGCAAACAATCGCCAACGTTAGTAACACTCACCTTTGTCACTAACGTTGGAATGAGCCACAATGAGCCACTATGAGCCACGTTAACTCCCACGTTAACTTAGTTAACGTGGAAGCTAACGTTGAGGATAGAATGATGAGCCAACGTTAATGATACTCACCTTTGTCACTAACGTTGGAGATGGCTATCATTACCACGTTAGAAGCCACGTTAACTTAGTTAACGTGGACTCTAACGTGGGAAGTAGGGGCACCTTGGAACATTAGTGACAAAGGTAAGTGTCACTAACTTTCTCGAAGAATTGGCAAGCCTACGTTAAGAGCCACGTTAACTAAGTTAACGTGAACTCTAACGTAGGGGGAGGGAGGACTCTCAACGTTATTGGAAAAGGTGAGTCCCAATAATGTGTACGAAGGATCAAGAGGCAACGTTAGTGGTCACGTTGATGCCACTAACGTTGAAGTTAACGTGGATCATCCCTGGGTGAGGAACGTTAGTGAAAAAGGTGATTGTCACTAACGTTCTCGAACCCCACACTCTCACTTAACGTTAACACCACTAACGTCCTGAGCTAAAGACCCTGCCTGCTTCACACTTTCTCTCTGCAAGTAAAGCTAAGCCCACTGCAGAAGATAACTGCTTCTAACTCAAGATCCAAAGGCCCATATCCAAGACTTGAAGAATCAACTAGAAGATTAGAAGAGTAATATATATAGGGGTAGTTTTGAATTAGAAGAGGGCTTTGGAGAGTGAGAAATTTGGAGAACTATTCTCTGTAATATTTTACTTTCTCTGCACTTCTAGTTTTACTTTTCAGAATGTATCTTCCATCTTTGTTTTCTATTCCCAGAGCTATGAACAACTAAACCCCTTTCATTGGGTTAGGGAGCTCGGTTGTAATTTGATGGATCAATATTAGTTTTCATTCTTCTTTCTCTATCTTTTCTCTTGATTTTACTAGAAAGCTTTCAATCTTCATCCAATTGGGTAGTTATCTTGGAAAAGAAGCTATTCATACTTGGATCTCTTCTGGACCTTGGAAGAGGAATGAAGAGATCATGCTAGAAATGCTTTCTCATGTTGGACCAAATTGGGAGTTGGAAGGGTATGGTGACTATAACCCTACCAACACTCGATTTGGGAATGCATGTGGTATAATCAGTAACCATACTTCATCTCTTCTCATGAGCAATTGACTAAGGAATTGGCTATTGATCAAGAATTGAGATATTGAATTACCAAGGAATTAGAATTCGATCACTTAAGATTGCCAAGGAGATCAATGAATGCATTGATTGAGGAAGAGATGAGAATGAACTTGATCCGGAGAATGCAACATCTCCTAAGCCCAATGAATCCCCATTTCTGATCTTACCCATTCTCTTTAATTTCTGCAATCTACTTTTATGATCATCTTCTCCATTCCCATTTAAGATTCTGCAATTTACTTTCCGTATTTACATTCAGTTCTTTATTTCCAGCATTTCCATTTCTGCTATTTACTTTTCCGCCATTTAATTTTTTTTAACTATCAAATTAAATTCTGCTTCGCTCAACTAGAACAGCCCTCTAATTAAAGTTGCTTGACCAATCAATCCCTGTGGGATTCGACCTCACTCTATTGTGAGTTTTTACTTGACGATAATTCGGTACACTTGCTGAAGGAAAATTGTTGAGAGACAAGTTTCCATGCTATCAACGAACGATCCCAATGCGAGGAGCTATAGAAGTCGACACTTTAGCAGCAGGCACAGGGGGAGACCCGACGTCATCGTCATCCTGGTCGTCCGGGACAATCTTACCCCTTACAACGTTGTCCAAGCTGAAGAGAGTAAGGTCAACCTCAGGAGCTAGAACTTGAACCTGCTCCTTTAAATTATCATAAGCAGCATTTATGCTGCCGACAAGATGACCTTAGAGCTCGGAGTAGTCAACTCGGGCAGACTCCAACTCCTCCCTCAGACGTATTACCTCCCGATAAGATGTGATATAACTGTCCTTATGCCTCAAAGCAGTGTCCTCGGCCAACCTCACAGAGGCCGCCAAGGCAAGAGAGCTAGCCTTCTCGTTCTCCAGATCCTTCTCCAGTTTGGCTACTTTCACATCAAGTTCCTCCTTCAAGCCCTTCATCCGATCAAACTCTTGTTTGGCCTTCTCCATGAAGGCTTTGGTGGCATGAAGAGGAAGATTTTGAGCAGTCCGATACAGGGTAGCCCCCATATAGGCCATCTTGATGCTACTCCAAGTTATGAAGTCCAAATGGCGAAGGAGAGAGGCGTCGTTAGTAGGGACGACACCATAAGGACCGATCTGCTGGTCAACAAACTCCACCGCATCAAAGTCAGGAGCGTCAAGGTTGAAAGGCTCAATTGTTTTTTGTTTTTTGTTGGGAGGAGCACCAGAAGTAGCGACAGAAGTCTGTGGAGGGTCAGCCAGACGAACTCGAGGAGTGGGGATCACCTTCTTCGGCCCAGGAGAACTCGGCATGGGCGGCTTCATTGGAACTTGAGAAGATCCCTCTCTCGCCACCTTGGCCGAGATATTTTGAGCAGCAGCAGCCTTCTTTGCCTTTTTGTAGGCCTTCATGGGATCATTGTTTTTGACATCTCTGAAAATACATAATCAACCATAGTGATGAGTTACAATCCAGAAGAAGCAAAACTAAGAAACAAGTATAGAAACAAGTCGGACAGTACCCAAAGCAATTCGAACCAAAGACGGGTCACTCAAAAACTTTTTTGTATCAAGATGGGGTGGTTTTTCCCATAAATCTTCAAGAACAACTACAAAAGCTCGTTCAACCTCGTCAAGCATCTCCCATGTATAGCGAGACACTCTCACATTCTTTTGCCATTCTAGAGGAAAGGCAGGCTCATCATTTTCATCAAGAAAGAAGGGGCGGGCCCTGATGGGAAGCAGAAGCTGATGAATTAAAAAATTATTAAAATTGATACGTTGCAAGTATAGTTCTTAATTCACCGAAAATCTGCCTATCAATTTAGAAATGTGTCACAAAGAGTTTAAATCAAAATTACTGGGAGTTTTAAATCCCAGGTCGTCTCCCAACGAGTTGTAGAGAAGGGTGCTATCTTATTAATCAGAGGTTCGAAGAAATTGAGGTAAGTAAATTGGAATGTAAACTGAGGTAAATTAAATGATATGAATAAAAGCCTTGACTGGGAATTGATTAGTTAGAATCTCTATCATTGATGGAATGATTTTTAGATGGATTTATAATTAATGGTTACTCTGTTCAGTTATCCTTTACTAGGTAAGGGAAAGTCAAACAAGTTGGATTACTAGATCCGTTCACGAGTTACAACCCACTTAGCTCAAAGGGATTGACGTTGGTGACAGGATAGCAATTCAACAATTAACCCAATTACAAATTTTCTTTCAATCCTTCCAACTCAAGAGTTCCTTTTCAATCAATTCCCCATCAAGTAATGAAACTACTCACGCATTGTGAATAATAAATCCATAACACATAAAAGGGAATTAAAAGAAGACATGATTATTGGAATTGAAATTGAATTAAAAAGAAATAATCCTTGCATTAAATAATCATAAAAGTATCTGAATAATAAAATTGAACATAACAAAGAACATGGAAGAATAAAACCAAGTTAAGAGAACAAACTAGAATGATGAAGTTTTGATGAGGAAATAACTCTTCTCAATGTTCCAATGCTAAGACCAATTGAAAATTAAAATTCTAAAAAACTAGAGAGAAAAAACCTAAGAGAGTGAAAAACTAGATCTAAAACTACTGAATGAATGTGTGTGTTGTTTCTGCATATTCTCTGACTCTAGTCTGCTGTTCCGGGCCGAAAACTGGGCCGAAATAAGGTCCAAAAATCACCCCAGCGAATTCTGCAGATTATGCAGATCGCACATGTCACGCGATCACGTCGTCCATGCGGACGCGTCGCTTGCGCTTTTTCCTCTCCACGCGTTCGTGTTGTCCACGTTACCGTGTCGCTTGCGCTTTCCAATCCGCGTGGCCGCGCAAGCCATGCGGCAGCGTCACTGCGATTTGCACTCCTTCGCGCGGTCGCGTGAGCCAGGCGACCGCGTCACTTCTCGCTGGTTATCTCCTCAAATTCTTGTGTTCCTTCCATTTTTTTGCTAGCTTCCTCTCCAATCTCCATCTCATTCATGCCCTATAAAGCCTGAAACACTTGACACACAGATCACGGCATCGAATGGAATAAAGGAGAATTAAAATTAAATAATTAAAGTCTCTAGGAAGCAATTTTCAAACATGTACTGAATTTAGGAAGGAAATCTAAATGCATGCTAAATTGATGAATAAGTGGGTAAGGATCATGACAAAACCACATAATTAAACATAATATAAACTATAAAATAGTGGTTTATCAACCTCCCCACACTTAAACATTAGCATGTCCTCATGCTAAATTGAAGGAGATAAGGAAATAAGTATGAACATGTAGAAACTCATGAAATGCAATGCAATCCTACATATATAAATAAATGCAACTATATGATTATTGTCCACTTGATCAAAAGTAAATAAGCCCTTCAAAACAATTACAAATCAAATTCCACTAATTCTATCATTATACAATAAAACCGATAAAAGTGCAAGAAGATAGCTTATGAAAGCAGGAAACATGAAAATTCAAGCATTGAACCCTCACTGATAATGTATGTACGCTCTAATCTCTAGTGTATAGGGTAATCACTCTATTCTTCTCTAGTCATGTTTTCTAACTTTTGTTTTTCTCCTAACCAATCAACAACAGTTAATATACCAATGCAAACATCATGAGGTCTTTTCAGGGTTGTAATGGGGCCAAGGTGCAGGTAAGGGTATATATATATCGCTAAGTGAGCTTTATAAATTGAATCTTTAATTAACCTAAGCTCTCACCTAATATACATATATTCTATATACTTTTAAATTTATGCCTAGCTACCCATAATTCCCTTTTTCAACCCATACTCATGTTTCAACTTTGTATTTTAATTCTATCATATGTGCATCGATCTTTGAATTCTAAATTTAACATTGGGGTAATTTTGTCCCCTTATTTATTTGTTTATCGTCTTTTTTTTTTTTAAACTGAAATAAATAAAGCTTATCAACACACATAGACTTTTGATTCTTATAGTTTCACATGAATAGGTATCCAAATTTCTTTTAAATTTTCATGACACATTCCCTTAACAACTTTTGTTCCCACAATTTCCCATACTTAACTAGCACACACAATTCTATCTTAAGCTAACCAAAGATTCAATTTGGGATATGCAATTGTTTTTCAGCTTAAGGTTAGTAATGTGGTAAAATATAGAACAAATGGGGTTTTAAAGGCTCAAAGTGGTTCACAAGGGTAATTGAAAAGGGTAGGCTTGATTTGGATAAGTGAGTTTAAACAAATAATGGCCTCAATCATGTGCAAGCATGTAAATATAATAAATATTGGACATATAAGATAAAACAAAATATAGATTACAATCATAGAGAAGTAAACACACAAGAATAAAATAATTATGGTTAAATAATGTAACCATACATAAAGGCTCAAATCTTTCACAGGTTGTGTGTTCTTTAGCTCAAACATCATGTTCCAAATACAACTCAAGCAGATTTATCATAAAAATTTTGAAAAATTAGTGAAATTTTATTCCAAAGATAGATTTTTAAAAGAAACTTATTGTCTTTTCAATCAAGTAGAACATGCATGCAACTATTCTAACCTATGCAATTTATTCTATTCTATAAAGGGGAGAAAATCTAACTAAAATATCCTAATTATTGGTGTACAGAGAAGAGAAATTACCTCCGGATGTCAGGTACTGACCGACCTCCCCACACTTAAGGCTTTGCACCGTCCTCGGTGCCATCTGTCAGGAACAGGGGTGGGCTGGTAGCAGTATCTCCACAGTCGGGACTATCATGGCTCCCGGTGCTGGTAAAAGAAGTGGAGTCCGGAGTGTCTGAGTCCTTGAATTTGCCCATGATCAGCTCCTTGAGGTATGTGAATCGGCGCTTGTTACGGCGCTTATTACGGCGCTCTCTCATCTTAGCTTTCAGTTCATGCCGATCCAATTTTTCAAGTATCTGCTGGAGCAATTTCTCAGTTGTAGATGCTTGTGGTGTTGAAGAAGGAATATCTTCAACTGGCTCAGTAGGCTGGCTTGTAGTGGCTGTGGAAAGTCTGAGGTATTTCCCGTTAGGGACATATTGATCATCCCGTGGAAGCATGCCTTTGGTGTCCCCAGCTCTGTAGGAGACTCCGGCTGCTGAGACAAGATCTGAGACCAGGCGGGAAAAGGTAGGTTGCCTGTGATTTGTACGTGCTCCATGGCATTCCGGATGTGTCTTGAGAGATTCAGAGGTTAGTCTGTAAGGATGCACCATAGTAGAACAGCCATGTCTGCAGTGAAAGAGGACTCATGAGTGCTCGGAAAGACGTAATGGGACATGATCTGTGCCCATACGTGAGCCTCCAAGGTAAGTGCGGAAGCCAGGATTCCCTTAGGGCGGGTACGGTGGTATCCGTAGATCCAACGGCTGCCAGGTAATGTGATGACTCTGAGAACAGAGTCCCAGTCAAATTGGTATCTCTGGCGCTGAAGGGTGGCTTCTTGAAAAGCGTCCATTCCTGCTGGAAAAGGGGGAAGACTCAGAGCTTGCTGGATGGCCTCTTCTGTAATGGGCACTTGCTTCTGCCGGACATAAACAGACTGCAGGGTCGGTATGTAGAAGTTGGAGTAGAACTCAACTACCCAAGAGAGATTGACCTGCCTCGGCTGTCTCCGTAAGAAACCCCATTGTCTTCGTTCAATTTGTGGCTCATCAAAGGAGGCAATATTGGATGGGAGGATAAGAAGGTATTCATTGTTATAGTTCCTTTTTGCTAGGATAGGGAACATCTGCTCACAGTAGCGATTGGGAAATCGCGCAGTGTCCTTTGCTGGAAAGGCTTTCTCCTTGACGTCAACCTTTATTATCCTCTTAACTCTTTTTGTTGAGGGCTTGACTGTGGTTGAAGAAGGCTCTGCCACTAATACTCTTTTAGTTCCTCTTCTTGCTGGTGGTTTAGCAGTAGCTTTCTCTTTTCCGTTCTTGGTGGCCATCCTGAAAGAAGAGAAGAGAAAGGAAATTAAATTCAAAGAGATAGAGCAAGGAAGAGGGTATTGTAAGTGATAGTCAATGCACAATAAAGATAAATGGCATTAACACATGTTCCGGATTACATGTGAAAAGCTCATCAATGGAAATATAGCAAGTGCATGTAGGACAATGGAATGCAAGAGGTTTATTGGCATGCAGGCAAAGGCATGATTAGCATATATCAAACATTCAATGTCCAATTTAGATTACCTTTTGTAACAAACTAGCCATCACGTTTGTATTGACAATTAAATTTAATTAATAAAATATGAAAGGGAATTTGTGAAAAGCAAGCATTGCATATTAGAGTAAAATAATGTGAAGAAGTGCATAATGCCATATGGGCTTTTTCACAAACACATAGCATGCATGTAGAATAAGCTCTTGAAAGTATGAATTTGAACATGCAAGCAATCCCTTAAAAAGTAATATATATGATTGTCAAACAAATTTATAACAAACCATAAGCATATAAAGATAAATAATGACTCACATAAATAGATAACACCAAGTAAAAAGGGAAAGAAAAGAAAAGAAAATAAGAACTGTTCCGAGGGTTACCTGAAACTGGAGGTCGATCTCGGATGAGATCTTTGGTACTGGTCGGAGATGACGTGTCCGGCTGGCTGGTGGCGGCCGGAGCTGTTGTGTCCGACTTGTTGGATTTGCTGCACTGCTGATCCTTGGCCACCGGAGGGTGCGGCGTACCTGCAAGAAACTCCGATGCTTAAGTTAGCATGGGTATTAGGCAGATTTTTATGTAGAATCAGAGTATGAGTTATACTTGTGTGCTCCAGTGTATTTATAATGGTGAGATGTGACCTTTGGATAAGATAAGTTAGTTATCTTATCTTATCTTTATCTTTTGGGTTGAGGTCAGCGCATCTTCAACGGAACCGCCCTTCTCTGTAGGCCTGAACGACCTTTTGGATTTGGGTCATATTCCTTGAATAGGGCCCGTTTTGGGCTTTCCTGTCGATTTGGCTGAGTTCTTCGTAAAGAAGTCGGTCCGCTTGACCTAAGGAGGTCGGTCGCTTTATTACTGAACATCCCGGTTCGGACAGCTCGACCCAGGGTATGAACAAGAACAATGAAGAAAACATAAGAAGATAACATATGAAAAGAAGAAGAATAGTAGAAAAGTGAGAAAGAAGAAAAGGAAAACCTTGTTAATGGGGTGAGAAAGATAGAGAATGAAAGGTGAGATAGAAAGGGGAAGGGAGAAGGAAGAAAGAAGGAGGGAAAAGAAAAATAAGGATTTGGAGGAAAGAAAGATAAGATAATTTGGCAACTAAGGTTGAGCTGTGCGGCGCATGCGACGCGACCGCGGAAGGCACGCGTTCGCGTGGTTGCGCTCCAGGGAAGGGGACGCGATCGCGTCGGTCACGCGGTCGCGTGACCTATGTTGTGCTGCTGGCGTGAGTGCAGCCTCGCTCCAGCACAACTCTCTGTTCGATTCATTTTAATTGCCAAAATTGGGTGACGCGATCGCGTGGGTCACGCGATCGCATGAGTGTGCGTTATAAAATGGGTGACGCGGCCACGTCATCGACGCGGTCGCGTGACAAGAATTGTGCTTCCAGCACCAATCCAGCATCACTCTCGCACAGAATGCGACTGTGCACCCTTTTACGTCGAAAACTCAGGGCACGCGGCCGCGTGGGAGGCCATGATTTCCATGCGACGCGGTCGCGTAGGGTAATTTGTGCTTTTGGCACGACTCCAGCGCTGCTCCTGCATAATTTTCTGTTCATTTTTATTTTTCTTTACTCCCCCTGCTACGCGGACGCGTCGCTGACGCAATCGCGTCACGCGGTGAAAAAAAATTTTTTTTTTTTAAAAATATAAGGACATGTAGTTGTAAAAGCATAACTAAAAGTGAGGAAAAGAACGATCATACCACCGTGGGTTGTCTCCCACCAAGCACTTTGCTTTAACGTCCGTAAGTTGGACGCTCCACTAGCTCAATCTACTGCTATGTCGGGATCTTCCAAGTGGAGGATCTCAAGCTCCTTGCTTTTCTGCACCTTCTCACTATGGTACAGCTTCAGGCGGTGTCCATTAACCTTAATAAGTTCAGAGCTTGAAGGATGGCTTAGGTGATAAACTCCGTACGGTTTAGCCTTCTCTACTCTGTATGGACCTTCCCATTTTGATCTTAACTTACCGGGCATTAGCCTTAGTCGAGATTTGGACGAAATCTCCAGGTTGAAATTCTTTCTTCTTGATATTTTGATCATGTACAGCTTTCATCCTTTCCTTGCAAATTCTGGAATTCTCATAAGCTTCTAGGCGAAGGTTCTCCAGTTCCTGCAATTGCAACTTCCTTTCAGCTCCGGCCTTCTCAATTTCCATGTTGCACTCTTTAACTGCCCAGAAAGCTCTGTGTTCGATTTCAACTGGGAGATGGCAAGCTTTCCCATAAACTAAGCGAAAGGGACTCATCCCAATGGGAGTCTTGTATGCTGTTCTATATGCCCATAGTGCATCTTGTAGCCTGGTGCTCCAGTCTTTTCTATGAGGCTTCACTATCTTTTGCAAGTTACGCTTAATTTCTCTGTTCGACACCTCGGCTTGCCCATTAGTTTGGGGATCGTAAGCTGTTGCAACTTTATGGATTATCCCATGCTTCTTCATCAATCCTGTTAGTCTCTTGTTACAAAAATGGGTGCCTTGATCGCTCACGATCGCTCATGGTGATCCAAAACGGCATATAATGTGGTTTCTCACAAAGGAAACAACAGTGTTAGCATCGTCAGTGCGGGTAGGGATTCTTCCACCCATTTGGAAACATAATCCACAGCTAACAATATATAAAAATATCCACTAGAATTTGGAAATGGATCCATGAAGTCAATGCCCCATACATCAAAAATTTCACAGAAAAGCATATAGTGTTGAGGTATCTCATCCCTCCTGGATATATTACCAAATTTTTGGCATGGGATACAAGATTTGCAAAACTCAGCAGCGTCTCTAAAAAGAGTAGGCCACCAGAATCCACAGTCTAAGATCTTTCTAGCTGTTCGTTGAGGGCCAAAATGTCCTCCACTCTCAGATGAGTGACAGGCCTCTAAAATGGACTAGAATTCTGATTGAGGCACACAACGTCTAATTATCTGGTCAGCGCCACATCTCCATAAATATGGGTCATCCCATATATAATATTTAGACTCACTTTTCAGCTTGTCTCTTTGATGTTTAGAAAAATGTGGAGGAAATGTGCGGCTAACTAAATAATTAGCAACAGGTGCATACCAAGGGGCTACCTCAGATACTGCTTGTAGGTTATCAAAAGGAAAATTATCATCTATAGGAGTAGAATCATCCTTAATATGTTCAAGGCGACTCAAGTGGTCTGCTACTAAATTCTGATTACCACTCCTATCCTTTATTTCTAAATTAAATTCTTGTAGCAGCAGTATCCAACGTATAAGTCTTGGTTTGGACTCCTTTTTGGCTAATAGATACTTTAGAGCTGCGTGGTCCGAATACACTACTACTTTGGTACCAAGTAAATAGGCCCGGAATTTATCCAGAGCAAAAACAATAGCAAGAAGTTCTTTCTCAGTAGTAGTATAGTTGGACTAGGCAGTGTCTAAAGTCTTAGACGAATAGGCAATAACAAAAGGATCCTTACCTTCACGCTGAGCCAGCGCTGCTCCTACTGCATGGTTGGAAGCATCGCACATGATTTCAAACGGCTGGCTCCAGTCGGGTCCTCGCACAATTGGAGCTTGAGTTAGAGCAGTCTTCAGCTTATCAAATGCTTGTTTACAATCCTCACTGAACTCGAACTCAATGTCCTTCTGCAGTAATCTGGATAAGGGAAGTGCCACCTTACAAAATTCCTTAATAAATCTCCTGTAGAAACCTGCATGGCCAAGGAACGAACGGACTTCCCTCACAGACGAGGGGTAAGGTAAACTAAAAATAACATTCACCTTTGCTGGGTCCACAAAAATACCATTATTAGATACCACATGTCCTAATACAATCCCTTGTTTTACCATAAAGTGGCATTTTTCGAAATTCAGTACAAGGTTTGTATTAATACATCTATCTAATACTCTAGATAATCCATCTAAGCAAAGGGTAAAAGAATCACCATAAACGCTAAAATCGTCCATAAAAACTTCCATACAGTCCTCAGTAAGATCAAAGAAAAGACTCATCATGCACCTTTGGAAAGTAGCTGGTGCATTACACAAGCCAAAGGGCATTCTCTTATAAGTGTAAGTCCCAAAAGGACATGTAAAAGTAGTCTTTTCCTGATCCTCAGGAGCTATATGAATCTGGAAATAACCTGTGTAACCATCTAGAAAGCAATAATGTAATTTACCTGACAGGTGATCCAGCATTTGATCAATGAATAGAAGTGGGTAGTGATCCTTACGGGTAGCTTGGTTGAGACGCCTGTAATCAATGCAGACTCTCCAAGCATTCTGAACTCTAGTTGCTATGAGCTCTCCATGCTCATTCTTCACTGTAGTGACTCCAGACTTCTTGGGCACCACTTGTACTGGGCTTACCCATTCACTGTCTAAAATGGGATATATGATACCGGCCTCCAATAGTCTGGTCACCTCCTTCTTGACAACTTCCAAGATGGTGGGATTCAATCTTCTCTGGGGTTGACGAACAAGTCTTGCTCCCTCTTCTAAAAATATTCTGTGCTCACATACTTGAGGGTTGATTCCCACTATGTCTGCCAAGCTCTACCAAATTGCCTTCTTATGCTTCCTCAGCACATCAAGTAGCTGCTCTTCTTGTTGAGGAGTCAGTTCTCTTGCAATAATAACTGGAAGCTTCTGCTCATCCTCGAGATAAGCATATTTGAGGTGTGGAGGGAGAGGTTTCAATTCTAACTTTTGGTCATGGGCAGGCTCTAGATTATCTGGGGCTTATGAAAATGGCGAAGTGCCCTCACTGTCAGTTAAGAGGGTCCCCACACTTGGACCTTGTCCAGTGTGCCTCTCTTCAAACTCTTCTTTTTGAACTTCAGCCACACTTTCATCTATGACATCACGCTGAAAGATAGAACGATCTTCTGGGGGGTTGTTAATGACTCCATTCAGATTGAAGATCACTATGCGGCCAGCTATTTCAAAGGAGTATGTTCCTGAAAAAGCATCCAATTTGAATTTTGATGTCTTCAGGAATGGTCTTCCAAGTAGGATCGATGATGGCTTATCTGAATCATTATGGGGTATCTCCAAGATATAAAAATCAGTGGGAAATACGAGCCCTTTAATGTTCACCAAAACATCTTCAGCAACTCCAGCTACTGTAATAATGCTTTTATCTGCTAATACAAAACGAGCTGCCGACCTTTTTAAGGGAGGGAGCCTCAAAACATCATATATGGACAAAGGCATTATACTGACACATGCTCCTAAATCACACATGCAATCATAAATTACTACACCACCAATAGTACAACTAACTATGCAAGGACCTGGATCACTACATTTTTCAGGTAATCCTCCCATTAAAGCAGATATAGAACTACCTAAAGGAATAGTTTCTAATTCATTAATCTTGTCTTTATGGATACATAAGTCTTTTAGAAACTTTGCATATTTAGGTACCTGCTGAATAACATCAAAAAGCGGGACAGTTACCTCGACCTTCTTGAATATCTCTACCATTTTAGGATCAGGTTCCAGCTGCTTCCTGGGCTTCCTTGCAAGCTGTGGAAATAGAACGGGGAATGCATGCGCCTTTTGGTGCTTCTTCTTGTGGTTGAGCTATCTCTTCTTCAGCTATGTGCTGTATATCCTCTTCCTCTTCAACATCTTCGATTCCCACCACCTCTTCAGCTGAGGCGTATTCTGGTGAGCTTGGTTCCTCCTGATTCCTCTCCGGTAGTGTAGTTCCAGACCTCAGGGTGACGGCATTAATGCCTCCCTTTGGATTGGGTAATGGTTGAGAGGGGATTCCAGTGATGCTTGAAGGTTGGTTACTGGAATTTTGTGCTGAACCAAGCTGTGTCATAAAAGCTTGCAGAGTAGAGGTGAGACCATTCAGACTGGCATTAATACTGTTCACGATGGTACTTTCCATGGCCAGTTGTCTTTTCTCAAAAGCTTGTAAAAAATCTTCATTAGAAGATACAGAAGAATGAGTAAATTGAGAGGTTTGCTGCTGATTGTTCGGTGGTCCTTGGTTTTGCCTCAGGTGAGGTACTCGGTAAGGTTGATTTTGCTGCCTGTTGTTGTTATTATTCCACCTCTAATTTCCCTGATTATCTCTACCTCCCCTGTTATTGTTGTCCCTCCAATTCTGGTTTGAATTGTCCTGCCATCCATGGTTATTATTTCCACTTTGATTGTACCCTTGGTTGGGGCAGTCATAGAAGTTGTGAGTGGATGCCACCATGTTGTCTTCTTGTTGGAGCTGCGGGCATTCATCAGTGTAATGGCTGTAATCAGCACAAATTCCGCAAATTCTTTGTGGGACTAGTTATTGGTTTTGCTGCGGTTGAGTTTGCTGAGCTTGTTGATTCAACTGCATTTGCTTCAGCAGGTTGGTCATCTCACAGATGCTTTGAGTTAGAGCAGCAGTCTCTCTGCCAAAAGATACTTCTGCAACGGCTTTTGAATGGCCTTGCTTCTGTCTGTGGTTCCGAGTAGATTCAGCTAAATCACTGATCAATTGCCAAGCTTCATCAGTGGTCTTGTACTTCTTCATAGACCCATTGCTGGCACTTTCCAATGTGGTCTTATCTTGGGGCCTCATACCTTGTGTGATATAGCTGAGTAGCACGATCTTGTCAATCATGTGGTGGGGGCATACTTCCAGAAGATTATTGAAGCGCTCCCATTATTCGAAGAGAGTCTCATTGTCATCCTGAACAATCGTAGAGATATCCTTCCTTAGTTTATCAGTAACTTCAGATGGAAAGAATTTCTCCAGAAACTCCTTTCTGAGTGTATCCCAGTTGGATACATTTGCTATAGGTTGAGTGTAGTACCACTCTCTTGCTTCTCCCTCAAGAGAAAATGGAAAAGCTTTCAGCAGAATTGAAGTTTCATCAGTGCCGTCACGCCTGACAGTAGAACAGGCTGCCTGGAAATCTCTCAAGTGCTTGATAGGCTCTTGAGCAGGTAGGCCATGAAACTTGGGCATCAAATTTAACAGTGCGGTCTTTATTTCAAAATCTGTAGCTACCGCTGGATGATGCGCTTGAAACGGTTGCATTGTAAAATCAGGAGCTCCTTCCTCCTGAATGGTAACTCTTCTAGCTGCCATGTTTTCTGCACGTAAAACAACTGAATCAGTAGAATGGGGGCTGGTTTCTTCCTCAGATTCACTTTCAGATCCGCCCTCAGAGCGGGCTAACCTACGTTGTTCTCGCCTTATTCGTGAAATTGTTTTTTTAATTTCAGGATCGAATATTAGCAAGCGTGGATCAGGAAGTGAACGTGTCATTTGACGGAAGAAACATGCAGCTCATAGTAGCAAAATTAAAAAAAATTCAAATAAATAAATTCTAATTAATAAAATAAGCACTCTATTACAACTCCCCGGCAACGGTGCCAAAAATTGATAGGAAGCAGAAGCTGATGAATTAAAAAATTATTAAAATTGATACGTTGCAAGTATAGTTCTTAATTCACCGAAAATCTGCCTATCAATTTAGAAATGTGTCACAAAGAGTTTAAATCAAAATTACTGGGAGTTTTAAATCCCAGGTCGTCTCCCAACGAGTTGCAGAGAAGGGTGCTATCTTATTAATCAGAGGTTCGAAGAAATTGAGGTAAGTAAATTGGAATGTAAACTGAGGTAAATTAAATGATATGAATAAAAGCCTTGACTGGGAATTGATTAGTTAGAATCTCTATCATTGATGGAATGATTTTTAGATGGATTTATAATT
Organism: Arachis ipaensis; assembly: GCF_059453495.1. Taxonomy (NCBI): domain Eukaryota; kingdom Viridiplantae; phylum Streptophyta; class Magnoliopsida; order Fabales; family Fabaceae; genus Arachis; species Arachis ipaensis. Next base: position 41,849,878 of record NC_142441.1, on the reverse strand, counting down.
AATGGTTACTCTGTTCAGTTATCCTTTACTAGGTAAGGGAAAGTCAAACAAGTTAGATTACTAGATCCGTTCACGAGTTACAACCCACTTAGCTCAAAGGGATTGACGTTGGTGACAGGATAGCAATTCAACAATTAACCCAATTACAAATTTTCTTTCAATCCTTCCAACTCAAGAGTTCCTTTTCAATCAATTTCCCATCAAGTAATGAAACTACTCACGCATTGTGAATAATAAATCCATAACACATAAAAGGGAATTAAAAGAAGACATGATTATTGGAATTGAAATTGAATTAAAAAGAAATAATCCTTGCATTAAATAATCATAAAAGTATCTGAATAATAAAATTGAACATAACAAAGAACATGGAAGAATAAAACCAAGTTAAGAGAACAAACTAGAATGATGAAGTCTTGATGAGGAAATAACTCTTCTCAATGTTCCAATGCTAAGACCAATTGAAAATTAAAATTCTAAAAAACTAGAGAGAAAAAACCTAAGAGAGTGAAACTCTAGATCTAAAACTACTGAATGAATGTGTGTGTTGTTTCTGCATATTCTCTGACTCTAGTCTGCTGTTCCGGGCCGAACACTGGGCCGAAATAAGGTCCAAAAATCACCCCCAGTGAATTCTGCAGATTATGCAGATCGCACATGTCACGCGATCGCGTCGTCCATGCGGACGCGTCGCTTGCGCTTTTTCCTCTCCACGCGTTTGCGTCGTCCACGCTACCGCGTCGCTTGCGCTTTGCAATCCGCACGGCGGCGCAAGCCATGCGGCCGCGTCACTGCGATTTGCGCTCCTTCGCGCGGTCGCGTGAGCCATGCGACCGCGTCACTTCTCGCTGGTTATCTCCTCAAATTCTTGTGTTCCTTCCATTTTTTTGCTAGCTTCCTCTCCAATCTCCATCTCATTCATGCCCCATAAAGCCTGAAACACTTGACACACAGATCACGGCATCAAATGGAATAAAGGAGAATTAAAATTAAATAATTAAAGTCTCTAGGAAGCAATTTTCAAACATGTACTGAATTTAGGAAGGAAATCTAAATGCATGCTAAATTGATGAATAATTGGGGAAGGATCATGACAAAACCACACAATTAAACATAATATAAACTATAAAATAGTGGTTTATCAAGCCCCCTCAACAGCACGGACTCGGAAGAAATAGTTCTTAAAATCTTTAAAAGACTCATCATACATCGCAAAAACTTTATGCCCCCGGGCTGACCTGAAAGAAACCCAAGAAGCTTTCTTTTTGTAAATATTGCTTGTAGCTTGGATCCTTTGAGGTTGTGGATATGTGGGTCCAACTTGTATTTCGGTTTTCTCGCTTTTACTTGTATTTATTTCTAGCACTCTGTAACCGATTTCTTCACGTTGGTCTGCTTTCCAGTTATTTTTGTAATCCTCGTTCTTGGACCCTTGTCAGGTCTCTTTCAGGGCCTACTTTTATAACTTATTTGTGGGAGATCGACTTCTTTACGTCGTCCTCCTCTAAATTATTTTTTGTAATCCTCTTTCTTGGACCTTTGTCAGGTCTCTTTCAGGGATTACTTTTACAACTTGTTTGTAGGAGGTCAACTTCTTTACGTCGTCCTCTTCTAAGTTATTTTTTGTAATCCTCTTTCTTGGACCTTTGTCAGGTCTCTTTCAGGGATTACTTTTATAACTTGTTTGTAGGAGGTCGACTTCTTTACGTCGTCCTCTTCTAAGTTATTTTTTGTAATCCTCTTTCTTGGACCTTTGTCAGGTCTCTTTCAGGGATTACTTTTATAACTTGTTTATAGGAGGTCGACTTCTTTACGTCGTCCTCTTCTAAGTTATTTTTTGTAATCCTCTTTCTTGGACCTTTGTCAGGTCTCTTTCAGGGATTACTTTTATAACTAGTTTTTTGTAGGAGACCAACTTCGTCACGTCGGCCTCTTCTAAGTTATAGCAATTCCTCTTTTATAGGGTTGGCCAGACCTCTTTCCAGGGATTTGCTGATAACTTGGGTTGACTTGGTCCGACTTCTCAACGTCGGCCAGTTTTTAAGTTATTATTTAGCAATCCATAAAACCTCGTTAGTTTCTTTTTTTGGATCACTTTCGATAACTTCTTGCATTATTCTGTGTTCATCTTTGCCGATTTGTAGAAGGTGGTTTCAATCTTTCTTTGCTCGACCTTTAGATGAATCGCGTTTTCATCTTTATTGGTCTTTTATCGTGATCGTGCAGTGAATCTATTTTTCACTTTCTACCGATCTATTGCTTTATAATCGGATGATGAATACTTCAGATTAATGTATCTTGAGAATTTGTAGAATATCTAAAATATATTTTATTCAAAAGAAAGTGCAAGTATATACATGTTGGAGTTTTTCATGCTTTTAAGTCGGATAATTTCTGGATCTCAACTTGGTGCCTCATTAAAAATTCTTTTCAGGAAAAAGAGTGCATCATATGATGAGATCTTTTACCTTCTCTAGCTATAGTACCTTCTTAGGTTGCAGGCGTGCCACGATCTCGGAAGCTCTCGTCCATCAAGTTCGGACAGTCTGTAGTAGCCCTTTCCAAGTACTTCTATGACTCGGTAGGGTCCTTTCCAGTTTACTACCAACTTTCCTTCTCTGGGTCGAGTTGTTCCAATATTATTTCGGATTAGGATGAGATCATTCTCCGCGAAACCTCTTGGCACTACCTTTTGATTATATCTTGAAGCCATTCGGGGTCGAGCTACCTGACCTGGGATGTTTGGTGACAAAGCGACCGACCTCTTCAGGTCAGACTATTCAACCTCTTCCTAAAAGATCTCGGCTAAATCGATGGGAAAGCCCAAAAAAGGGCCCAACCCAAGGAATACGACCCAAATCCACAGGCCGTCCAAGCCTATAGAGATAAGGGCGGTTCCCTTGAAGATAAGCTGACCTCAACTCAAAGATAAAGATAAGATAAGATAACTAACTTATCTTATCTAGAAAGGTCACTCTACAACCACTATAAATACACTGGAGCACCCAGGTATAACTCATACTCTGATTCTACTAAAAACCTGTTTAATACCCATGCTAACTTAAGCATCGGAGTCTCTTGCAGGTACCCCCTACCCTCCGGTGATGAAGAATCAGCAGTGCAGCTAGATCAACGAGTTGGATCAACCGTTCCAGTTGCCACTCACCAGTCGTACACGTCGGCACCGACCCGTACTGAAGATCTCGACCGAGATCGACCTCCAGTTTCAGGTAATCCTCGGAACATTGGCGCCGTTGCCGGGGACCTGGAAGTCATCCCATCATCATGGCGGACGACCATGACAACGACCATGATTCAGATCTAGAGGACAGAACGCCACACAAAAACGCGGACGCTACACTAAAAGATACTCCAGAATCTAACAGAGACAAAAACTCATCACATCCGGGAGTAATAGAAGCACTTCAAGATCGCCTAAAGCAACTTGAAAAATAAATCAAGAATCAACGAGAAGTTGGCAAGGATCTACAAAGAGAGGTAAGGCGACGTCGAGAGCTAGAAGATAAAATCCTACAACTCGAAGCCGATCTCAAAGCAAAGGCTACCCGGACCACCCCTGCGGACAATTCACGCAAAGATCAAGATCCATTCACTAGGGACATCATGAAAACTAAAATTTCTAAGGACTTCAAACTCCCGGATATGACTCTGTATGATGGCACTACAGATTCCAACCATCACCTCAGCAACTTCAGAAGCAGAATGTACTTCACCGATGCCTCGGACACTGTTTGCTGCAAAGCTTTTCCAACGACCCTTACGAAGATAGCAATTAGATGGTTCGACAACTTACCTCCTAAGTCCATCTCAAGCTTTGACGACCTAGCCAAAAAATTCCTGGCCAGATTCTCCATCCAAAAAGACAAGGCCAAGCATGCCCCCAGTCTACTAGGAATCAGGCAAGAAGATCGGGAAAGTCTTCGCAACTACATGGAGAGATTCAACAAAACATGCCTAGACATACAAAGCTTGCCAACAGAGGCCGCCATCATGGGCCTCATCAATGGCCTACGAGAGGGACCTTTCAGCCAATCTATACCGAAGAAATATCCCACATCTCTGGATGAGGTGCAGGAGTGAGCGGAAAAATATATCAACATGGAAGAAAACTCTCGGTTGGGAGAAACCTCAAAATTCGAATTTTCCTACCGAGACAAAGATAAAGAATCCAAACAGAAGGAAGATCGACAAGGGGAGAAAATTAAAAAATATCATAATTACACCCCTCTTAGGGTATCCCTGGTAGATGTCTACAAAGAAGTCTGCCATACAGAAAAGATAACCCCAGCTCGACCACTCAAAGGCAAAAGAGGAGGAGAAAATCGGAATGAATACTGTGAATATCACCGAGTCCGAGGGCATTCCACCAACGAATGCTTCGACTTAAAAAACATCATAGAAAAATTAGTAAGAGAAGGAAAACTAGATCAGTTTCTGGCCACCCGAGAGGATGATCAAAGAAAGAGAAGAAGGGATGAAGATGTCGGACGAATCGAGCGATCACCTCATACGCCAGAAAGATATGTCCATATGATACACGGAGGATTTGCAGGAGGAGGAATCTCCAAATCATCCCGCAAAAGATATCTCAAAGAAGTATATCATGTCGAAGGAAAGGAGGAAGCTCCCGACATCCCTGCAATCACATTCACTAAAGAATATGCATCCGGTATCATCTCAGGACACGACAACACCATGGTCATCACCATCATACTGGCAAACGCCAATCTCCACCGCACATTAATAGACCAAGGGAGCTCCGCCGACATCTTATTCAAAACTGCCTTCGACAAGCTCGGCTTAGAAGAAAAGGAGCTCAGAGCATACCCAAACAGCCTGTTCGGACTGGGAGATACCCCAGTACAACCACTGGGATACGTGTCACTACATACAACCTTCGGAAAAGGGAACTAATCCAGAACATTCAAGATAGACTACATCGTGGTCGACGTGAGTTCAGCCTATAACGCCCTAATAGGTCGGACAACACTAAATTAACTCGGCGTAATAGTCTCAACTCCACATCTATGCATGAAATTCCCATCTACAGAAGGGATAGCTACAATAAAAGCAGATCAAAAGACGGCATGCCGCTGTTATAACGTAAGTCTAAACCTCAGAGACAGAGGAGAAGAGTTCCATACAATTGAGCTTGGTGGAATTCAAAAACATGAAGAACTCCGTCCGCAGCCCGAGGGTGAAGTAGAGAAAGTTCAGATCGGAGACACCTCGGACAAAACAACTAATATTGGCACGATCCTGACGGGAGATGTAAAAGAATTACTAGTACAGTTTTTACGAGATAATGTCGATCTCTTCGCATGGAAAGCTGCAGACATGCCAGGCATAGACCCCAAGCTAATGTGTCACAAGTTGGCGGTCTATCCAGGATCCCGGCCGGTACAGCAGAGACGAAGAAAACTTGGGCCAGAACGATCCCAAGCTGTGGAAGAACAAATACAAGCACTACTAGAGGCAGGATTCAAAAGAGAAGTCAAGTACCCACTATGGCTAGCTAACGTCGTCTTGGTGAAAAAATCAAATGGGAAATGGCGAATGTGCACCGACTACACAGATCTCAACAAAGCCTGCCCAAAAGATCCTTACCCACTCCTAAGTATCGACGCTCTGGTAGATGCTTCATCCGGATATAGATACCTCTCGTTTATGGATGCATATTCAGGATACAACCAAATCCCCATGTATCCACCAGATCAAGAAAAGACCTCGTTTTTGACACCAAAAGCAAATTACTGCTACATTGTAATGCCTTTCGGTCTCAAGAATGCGGGAGCTACATATCAAAGACTAATAAATAAAGTCTTTTCAGATCATATCGGAAAAATCATGGAAGTCTACGTGGACGACATGTTAATAAAGACACAAAGCAAAGAGACATTACTGTCTAACCTGGCTCAAGTATTCGACACTATAAGGAAGTATGACATGCGACTCAATCCCGCAAAATGCACCTTTGTAGTAGAAGCGGGCAAATTCTTAGGTTTCATGCTCACACAAAGAGGAATTGAAGCAAATCCGGACAAATGTCGGGCCATACTCGATATGAAGAGCCCAACTTGTGTCAGAGAGGTACAACAACTCAACGGGAGATTAGCAGCCTTATCCAGATTCTTAGCTGGATCAGCGATAAGATCTCTCCCCTTCTATGCCACTTTAAGGAAAGGGAAGAAGTTCGAATGGACAATGGAATGCGAGCAAGCCTTCCAGGATTTCAAAAATTTCCTGGGACGACCACCTATCCTAACTCGACCACAAGAGGAAGAACCACTCGTATTATACCTTGCGGTAGGAAGTCAGGCAGTAGCCTCAGCGCTGGTTCGAGAGGATGACAAAGAGCAACAACCTGTATACTTCATTAGTAAAGCACTGCAGGGATCCGAGCTGAACTACCAAAAGATAGAAAAGTTCGCCTACACTCCCATACTGACATCTCGACGACTTCGCCCGTACTTTCAGGCTCACACCATTAAGGTTCGGACCGACTAGCCAATAAAAGGGATACTGCAGAAAATAGATAGCAGGCAGAATTTTACAATGGGCAATCGAGTTATCCGAGTTTGACCTCCAACATGAAGCTCGGACAGACATCAAATCACAATACTTGGCCGACTTCATTGCAGAATTCACAGATACCCTGGAAACCGCCACAGAATGGAATCTCTACGTGGACGGGTCTTCAAATAAGATTCGAAGCAGCGCAGGTGTGTTAATAGAAAGCAACCAAGGAACCCAAGTTGAGCTTTCCCTCAAATTTGGGTTTCTGGCCTCAAACAACCAGGCGGAATACGAAGCGTTACTAGCTGGTTTGAAGTTGGCTAAGGAGGTTGGAGCTCAAAAACTCAACATCTTCAGTGATTCACAAGCAGTCACCTCACAAATAACAGGGAGCTACCAAGCCAAAGATCCCACCATGAAAAAGTATTTGGATAAAACCAAGGAACAGCTCGGACAACTCGGCGAATATAAGATCTGCCACATACCCCGCGAACAAAATGCCCGAGCTGATGCACTCTCAAAACTAGCCAGCACCAAACCAGGGGGCAACAATAGAAGCCTCATCCAGGAAATGCTGCAGAATCCATCAATCTCGGAAGAGGAAAAAGTCCTAGCCATAACAAGTCAGGATCAAGGATGGATGACCCTATAATTAATTACCTCAAAACAGAAACACTCCCCACAAATGAGAAGGAGGCAAAGAGGTTAAAACGGGAGGCTCCGTACTACACCATCATAAACAACACCCCATATAAAAGAGGGATTTCAATACCACTACTAAAATGTGTGCTGACCTCTAACACAAGGGAAGTTTTAGAGGAAGTACACAGTGGCATTTGTGGTAATCATCTCGGAGCACAAGCTCTCACCAAAAAAGTACTCCGGGCGGGATTTTATTGGCCAACTCTACAAAAGGAAGCTACAGAGTTTGTAAGGACATGCCCACCATGCCAGAAACATGCCAACTTTCACATCGCCCCGCCAGAAGAGCTCATCAGCGTAACATCGCCTTGGCCATTTGCAAAATGGGGACTCGATCTTCTCGGACCCTTTCCCCAGGGATCGGGACAAGTTAAATTCCTCATAGTCGGGGTAGACTATTTCACAAAGTGGATCGAGGCAGAGCCCCTAGCCAACGCCACTGCTCAAAGGAGCCGAAAATTCCTATATAGGAATATTGTCACAAGGTTTGGGGTTCCATACTCCATCACTACAGACAATGGCACCCAATTCACAGACGCGGGCTTCAGAAAGTTAGTAGCCGACTTGAACATAAAGCACCAGTTCACTTCCGTTGAACATCCCCAAGCCAATGGGCAAGCTGAAGCTGCCAACAAAGTCATATTGGCTGGGTTAAAACAGAGACTGCAAGATGCGAAGGGAGCTTGGGCTGAAGAACTTCCACAGGTCCTATGGGCATATCGAACTACGCCACATTCCACCACAAATGAATTACCGTTTCGATTAGCGTACGGAGTGGAGGCAATGATCCCAGTAGAGGTCGAGGAAGGGAAGCCTAGAGTAGGCCACTACAATGAAGAAGCCAACTCTCAACTTCAAAGAGAAGAGCTCGACCTACTTCCGAAAATTCAAGAAAGAGCTCGGATCAGGGAAGAAGCGCTAAAGCGCCGAATGGCTTCAAGATATAATCAAAAGGTAGTGCCAAGAGGTTTCGTGGAGAATGATCTCATCCTAATCCGAAATGATATTGGAACAACTCGACCCAGAGAAGAAAAGTTGGCAGCAAACTGGAAAGGATCCTACCGAGTCATAGAAGTACTTGGAAAGGGCTACTACAGACTGTCCGAACTCGATGGACGAGAGCTTCCCAGATCGTGGCATGCCTGCAACCTAAGAAGGTACTATAGCTAGAGAAGGTAAAAGATCTCATCATAGGATGCACTCTTTTTCCTGAAAAAGTTTTTTAATGAGGCACCAAGTTGAGATCCAGAAATTATCCGACTTAAAAGGATGAAAAACTCCAACATGTATATATTTGCACTTTCTTTTGAATAAAATATATTTTAGATATTCTACAAATTCTCAAGACGCATTAATCTGAAGCATTCATCGTCCGATTATAAAGCAACAGATCGGCAAAAAGTGAAAAACAGATTCACTGCACAATTACGATAAAAGACCAATAAAGATGAAAACGAGATTCATCTAAAGGTCGACTAAAGAAAGATAGAAACCACCTTCTACAAATCGGCAAAGATGAACACAGAATAATGCAAGAAGTTATCGAAAGTGATCCGAAAAAAAAACCTGACGAGGTCTTATGGATTGCTAAATAATAACATAAAGACTGGCCGACGTTGAGATGTCGGACCAAGTCAACCCAAGTTATCAGTAAATCCCTGGAAAGAGGTCTGGCCAACCCTATAAAAGAGGAATTGCTATAACTTAGAAGAGACCGACGTGACGAAGTCGGTCTCCTACAAAAAACAAGTTATAAAAGTAATCCCTGAAAGAGACCTGACAAAGGTCCAAGAAAGAGGATTACAAAAAATAACTTAGAAGAGGACGACGTAAAGAAGTCGACCTCCTACAAGCAAGTTATAAAAGTAATCCCTGAAAGAGACCTGACAAAGGTCCAAGAAAGAGGATTACAAAAAATAACTTAGAAGAGGACGACGTAAAGAAGTCGACCTCCTACAAACAAGTTATAAAAGTAATCCCTGAAAGAGACCTGACAAAGGTCCAAGAAAGAGGATTACAAAAAATAACTTTGAAGAGGACGACGTAAAGAAGTTGACCTCCTACAAACAAGTTATAAAAGTAATCCCTGAAAGAGACCTGACAAAGGTCCAAGAAATAGGATTACAAAAAATAACTTAGAAGAGGACGACGTAAAGAAGTTGTCCTCCTACAAACAAGTTATAAAAGTAATCCCTGAAAGAGACTTGACAAAGGTCCAAGAAAGAGGACTACAAAATAACTCGGAAAAGAACGACGCAAAGAAGTCGGTCTCCCACAAATAAGTTATAAAAGTAGTCTCTGAAAGAGACCTGACAAGGGTCCAAGAAAGAGGATTACAAAAATAACTGGAAAGCGGACCAACATGAAGAAATCAGTTACGGAGTGCTAGAAATAAATACAAGTAAAAGCGAGAAAACCGAAATACAAGTTGGACCCACATATCCACAACCTCAAAGGATCCAAGCTACAAGTAATAAGTACAAAAGCAATCCAAAGAGGCCGAGCAGTAAGGCTCTAACACTCTCAAAACCCAGAAAGGTGTCAAGACAAGTGCAAACAAGCATAATATAAAATACAATATTATAACAAGCTTCAGGGTCAGCCCCAAAAAGCTTGAAAGCTACTTGTTGTTTTTTCAAAATCAAAAGTTGCTAAACAAGCAACCAAAAGGAGTACCAATAGTCAGCATAATATCCAAGAAAATTCAGCTAAGATTAGAAGACTTCTCGGCAGTATCAGTCTGAGGTGAAGGAGGACGAGCCTGGAGAGGCACTGCATCCACTGTACCATCGTCCCTATTCAGAATTTGGCAATCGGGATCTAACTCCGGACGAACGATCCCAGCGGGAGGAGCTATAGAAGTCGACACTTTAGCAGCAGGCACAGGGGGAGACCCGACGTCATCATCATCCTGGTCGTCTGGGATAATCTTACCATCCCTTACAACGTTGTCCAAGCTGAAGAGAGTAAGGTCAACCTCAGGAGCAAGAACTTGAACCTGCTCCTTTAAATTATCATAAGCAGCATTTACGCTGCTGACAAGATGACCTTGGAGCTTGGAGTAGTCAACTCGGGCAGACTCCAAATCCTCCCTCAGACGTATTACCTCCTGATAAGATGTGACATAACTGTCCTTATGCCTGAAAGCAGTGTCCTCGTCCAACCTCACATAGGCCGCCAGGGCAAGAGAGCTAGCCTTCTCGTTCTCCATATCCTTCTCCAGTTTGGCTACTTTCACCTCAAGTTCCTCCTTCAAGCCCTTCATCTGATCAAACTCTTGTTTGGCCTTCTCCATGAAGGCTTTGGTGGCATGAAGAGGAAGATTTTGAGCAGTCCGATACAGGGCAGCCCCCATATAGGCCATCTTGATGCTACTCCAAGTTATGAAGTCCAAATGGCGAAGGAGAGAGGCGTCGTCAGTAGGGACGACACCATAAGGACCGATCTGCTGGTCAACAAACTCCACCGCATCAAAGTCAGGAGCATCAAGGCTGAAAGGCTCAATTGTTTTTTTGTTTTCTGTTTTTTGTTGGGAGGAGCACCAGAAGTAGCAACAGAAGTCTGTGGAGGGTCAGCCAAACGAACTCAAGGAGTGGGGATCACCTTCTTCGGCCCAGGAGAACTCGGCACGGGCGGCTTCATTGGAACTTGAGAAGATCCCTCTCCCGCCACCTTGGCCGAGATATTTTGAGCAGCAGCAGCCTTCTTTGCCTTTTTGTAGGCCTTCATGGAATCATTATTTTTCGACATCTCTGAAAATACAGAATCAACCATAGTGATGAGTTACAATCCAGAAGAAGCAAAACTAAGAAACAAGTATAGAAACAAGTCGGACAGTACCCAAAGCAGTTCGAACCAAAGACGGGTCACTCAAACTTTTTTGTATCAAGATGGGGTGGTTTCCCCCATAAATCTTCAAGAACAACTACAAAAGCTCGTTCAACCTCGTCAAGCATCTCCCATGTATAGCGAGACACTCTCACATTCTTTTGCCATTCTAGAGGAAAGGCAGGCTCATCATTTTCATCAAGAAAAAAGGGGCGGGCCCCTCAACAGCACGGACTCAGAAGAAATAGTTCTTAAAATCTTTAAAAGACTCATCATACATGGAAAAAATTTTATGCCCCTGGGCCGACCTGAAAGAAACCCAGGAAGCTTTCTTTTTGGAAGACCTTCCGGGCTTGGCAGAAACAAAAAGATAGAGGAAAAGAGTATGAGAAGGTGTTATGCCTAACTCTTGGCAAAGTAGCTGAAAAATCTTGATAAAACCCCAGGAATTCGGATGAAGCTGGGATGGGGCAATATTACAAGACCACAATGAATCGGTCTCGAAAGCAGTAAAAGGAAAGGTAATGTCCAACTGGCTGAAGAAATATTCATAGGCGTAGTAAAAGGGACGCTCCCCCTTGACCGAAGTAGGAAAACAAACCCTCTCGTCAGAGTCGGGCACTACAAGCTCATAATCCCTCTCCCGGGCACTGCTACCACAAATCCTATGACGTTTCCTCAGCTCTACACAAAAATCAGCGTCCACCACAGAGACACACATCAAGACAAGGGAATCCAGCCAACTAGACATCCCCTCGGAAACTTTAGAAGACATCTCTACAATGTTATTGCGAGAAGACATGAGGCCAACTAGTCCTACAATAAGAAAAGAAGATGGGATTACTAAAAAACATCTCGGACGAGGGGCAAAATAACTCGACTAATATACAGAAGAACAAACAGAAAAGGAAAACCCCAAGACTCAAACCAAAGTCCTGGGGCATCCTTTGGAGGCGGTAACAAAGCAAGGTTTTAGGAAAAATCCACAGCTTACATCCCGGCATCTCTCAAACAAGAAAAGATTTCAAATAACAGACATTTCGGAAAAGAAAGTCAGAATATAAAAAGTCACTATCTTTTTACAGTATATCAGCAAAAAGCATCGCCAAACATCAAACATGCCCGGCGAAAATCGTCAAAGGCGCAACCTTTTCTCAGAATCAAACAAAAACCAAAACAAATATCGCAGCAAACAGGGAAAGCTATCAACAGGGCAAGAAACCAAGGAGCAATCTTCAATTAAGTGAGTAAAGATGCAGTTTTTCTGGATATCGGACAGAAGCGACAGTAGAACATGAAAAGCCCTAGAAGGATCAAACAACAGGAAAGGCGAAAAGGTTCATGCAAAGGACGAAGAAACTCTCAGAACACACATTACAACAGCAAGCAGGCGCGACAAAAAAAGAAAGACCCAAACTTTCTCTAAGCAAAATTAAAACTTCACCACAAAACTAAAGACAAAGCAACAAAGACGAGAAGAAATTGCAAATGGAACCAACCTGGAAAAAGGCAGAGCCTCAGAAGGGTTGAAGATGGAAAGACGAAATCGCCGGATTGCTGAATGACGCTGCAAAGGCAAAATGTAGGCGAAAAGCAGAAGGTGAGAGAACGAAGGGAGAAGTTACAAAAGAAAGATGAAGGAGAAAAACCGTTTTCTGAATGCAGAAATTCAAAATAAAGCCAAAGGAAATAGGGCAATTAATACCAATTAATGAAGGTATTAAACCCTCGCACATTCCCAAGAACAAACCGCTAATACACGAGCGCGCGCTTTTAGAAGAAAAACGTTCCACATTCAAAAAGGTTCTACAAAGGAAGGAATCGACTAAATGCTTGAGTTCGGCTTCACTAGAGAAGGACCGAAGTCAAGAACTCGACCTCAAAAAAGAAGACCGAGCTCAAGCAGGGGCACTGTTCATACCCTGGGTCGAGCTACCCGACCTGGGATGATTGGCGACAAAGCGACCGACCTCTTCAGGTCAGACTATCCGACCTCTTCCTAAAAGAGCTCGGCCAAATCGACGGGAAAGCCCAAAAAAGGGGCCTAACCCAAGGAATACGACCCAAATCCATAGGCCGTCCAAGCCTATAGAGATAAGGATGGTTCCCTTGAAGATAAGCTGGCCTTAACTCAAAGATAAAGATAAGATAAGATAACTAACTTATCTTATCTAGAAAGGTCACTCTACAACCACTATAAATACACTGGAGCACCCAGGTATAACTCATACTCTGATTCTACTAAAAACATGTTTAATACCATGCTAACTTAAGCATCGGAGTCTCTTGCAGGTACCCCCCACCCTCCGGTGACGAAGAATCAGCAGTGCAGCTAGATCAACGAGTCGGACACAACCGTTCCGACCGCCACTCACCAGCCGTACACGTCGGCACTGACCCGTACCGAAGATCTCGACCGAGATCGACCTCCAGTTTAAGGTAACCCTCGGAACAGCGTTCAACGCCCATCCCTCAAGATGGATGCCAAGCTCAACCCAAGTACTCAACCAAAGTGGGCCCAAGAGTGGATTTTCGCACCGTTAGTCTTGTCTATCATACTTTTGTACTTTTTAGTTACTAGGTTATTATATATAGAACAAATATCACCACTCTTAGAGATCTTTGCCCTTTTATGCATTCTACTCTTACTTTCTGTAAGCTATGAGCTACTAAACCTCCTAAGTTAGGGTTAGGAGCTCTGCTGATTCTCATGGATTAATAATATTACTATTTCTATTTCACTACACGTTTGATTTCATTCTCTTGTGCATTTTCGTTATTCATCTCCTGAATTGAGGATGAACCGTGACAATCATCCTTGTTCTACATGGATTCCGTGTGAGTCCTGACCCGGATAAGTGACATAAAATCTCGTTGACCGTGGGTTGCTGAGGTCTCTGTGGCGTTAAGGCTAGAGTCTGAGAAGTAACATTCCCTGATCCATAAGATCCGACCTTGTTTGTGGCGCTTTGAGTAGGAACGCGAAGAGGAGTGGATTGCTTAGGTCTTCACCTTTTGCTATAGTAGGAAGCCATGAGTTAACTTGATGAGGATGCTACATGAGTTGCTCGAATATGGTGGACTGCTATGGTTTAGAAGAGGCTAACTTGATGAGGATGCTACATGAGTTAGTCAATTACGACTGCCATTGAATGAATCGTTCGTTTTTGAAGTAGACAGTAAGAAAAGTTAATCCAGAAAGAATACGCATCTCTGAAGCCTTAACTGTATCTCTATCACTGTTTTCACACCAATCTGGAATTTCGTTCTTTACTGTTTTTATTTATGCTTTTAAACAAACAACCATCTTTTCTAATCGCCTGACTAAGATCTACAAGATAGCTATTGCTTTCTCAATCCAACAATCTCTGTGGGATTCGACCTTCACTCACCTGAGGTATTACTTGGACGACCCGGTGCACTTGCCGGATCATCTGTGCGAAACTTGCGGAGTTCAATTTCACGCACTAACTTAAAAACAAAGCATTTAGAGTCGAAGCTAAAAACAAATGGTGTAAAGCATCCAAGAAGCTAAAGAGAAGAAAAAAATGAAAAGCTTGCTTCAAGGAAGGGATATAAGAAAAGATTTCATAAAATGATTAAGATAGAAACATCAACCATTTGGAATTCTTGTGTGATTGTTGCATGTATAGAAAACTAGCCTACCATAAACTTTAAAAATTGTTATTCTTCTCACCTTGGATTGTGAAATTGTATTGCATGATTCTTTATTTGCTTGAGGACAAGCAAAGTTTAAGTTTGGTGTTGTGATGCATGCACAGCATGATGTGTTTTTCTATGCTTTTTCATATAAAAATTAATTCATAATGCTTAATTATGGAAGTGTTTTGGTGCTTAAAATGAATATTGCTTTGATTTCTTGAGTTAATGAATTTTTTAAGAAATGATAGAAAAAGAAACAACAACAGCACTAATAAAGGAAGCACACTCCCAAGGTGGCAAAAGAGTGGAAACAAGTACAAGAGAAGTAGCGTGTGAACTTGAGTGTGAATGGCGTGTATGTGGAAGATCAAGTGTCCGTGGCATGTGGTTAGCGTGTCTCTGGCGTGGCTGGAGAGACACGCCCACAAGCACCGTCATCTTGGCATTTCTCTGGAATATCTTTAGCATTTCTCTGGCATACCTTTGGTGTGGCAAGGGAGATACACCCACAAGCACCCTCATCCTGGCGTTTCTCTGGTGTATTTTTGGTGTGGCAAAGGAGACACACCTTCGAGCATCATCCTTTCCCAATCTGGTATGCAATTTGGCGTTCCTGGGAAGTGGCATGTTGGGCCAACTTCCCAGAGAGCAAATTGCTTTCATCCTAGCATTCACTATGGCGTGTGAATGGCTTGGCCAATGATGAGCGGATAATTTATACCCTTTTTGGCATTGTTTTTATATAGTTTTTAATATATTTTAGTTACTTTATATTATATTTTTATTAATTTTTATTCAAAAATCACATTTTTAGACTTTACTATGAGTTTTTGTATTTCTGTGATTTCAGGTATTTTCTAACTGAAATTGAGGGACCTAAGCAAAAATCTTATTCAGAGGCTGAAAAAGAACTGCAGATGCTGTTGAATTCTGACCTCCCTGCACTCAAAGTGGATTTTCTGGAGCTACAGAAGCCCAATTGGCGCGCTCTTAATTTCGTTGGAAAGTAGACATCCTTAGCTTTCCAGCAATATATAATAGTTCATACATTGTCTGAGAATTGATGGCCCAAACTGGCGTTCAAACTTAGCCTAAAACATCTTGGTGTAAAACGCCCAAACTGGCACCAAAATTGGAGTTAAACGCCCAAACTGGCACCAAAGCTGGCGTTTAACTCCAAGAAAAGCCTAAGCACGAAAAAGCTTCAATTCTCAGTCCAAGCACACACCAAGTGGGCCCCGGAAGTGGATTTCTGCACTATCTGCACTTAGTTACTCATTTTCTATAAACCTAGATTACTAGTTTAGTATAAAAACTACTTTTAGTCTTTTAGTCTTTAGTTAGTCTTTGGTTAATCTTATGCTATCATAGACCATTGTACACGTTTGGAGGCTGGCCTCACGGCCATGCCTAGACCCTTTTTCACTTATGTATTTTCTACGGTGGAGTTTCTACACCCCATAGATTAAGGTGTGGAGCTCTGCTGTTCTTCATGAATTAATGCAATTACTACTATTTTTCCTTCAATTCATGCCTGCTTCTTCTCCAAGATATACTCTCGTACTTAATTCAGTTAAGTCAGAATGAAGGGGTGACCCGTGACAATTACCCAATCTTCGTTACTCGCTTAGCCAAGATCGCGTGCCTGACAACCACAAAGCGATCTACATGATGTTCAACGTAATCATTGGACGACAGCTGGAGTATACTCTCTTGGATATCTAATACACGGACCGAGTCCGTGAGATTAGTATCTTCGTGGTATAGGCTAGAACCATTGGCAGCATTCCTGAGATCCGGAAAGTCTAAACTTTGTCTGTGGTATTCCGAGTAGGATTTGGGAAGGGATGACTATGACGAGCTTCAAACTTGCGAATGTTGGGCACAGTGACAGTGTGCAAAAGGACAATGGTCCTATTCCGATGCTAGCAGGAACCGACAGATGATTAGCCGTGTGGTGACAGCGCATATGGATTTGTTTTCATCCGAGAGGATCATACAGCTTGCCATGGAAGGAGGTAACGCATGGTTGGAAGAAGGCACTAGGAAAGCAGAAGTTCAGAAGCAACAAAGCATCTCCAGACGCTTATCTGAAATTCCTACCAATAAATTACATAAGTATCTCTATTTTATTTTCTATTTTATTTATATTTTAATTATCAAAACCTCACAACCATTTGAATCCGCCTGATTGAGATTTACAAGATGACCATAGCTTGCTTCAAGCCGACAATCTCCGTGGGATCGACCCTTACTCACGTAAGGTTTATTACTTGGACGACCCAGTGCACTTGCTGGTCAGTTACACGGAATTGTGAAGAAGTCTTGAAATCACGTTCTCCCACACCAAGTTTTTGGCACTATAGCCAGGGAACGAATAATCACAATTTTGCGTACTAAGTTTTTGGCGCCGTTGCTGGGATTGTTCGAGTTTGGACAACTGACGGTTCATCTTGTTGCTCAGATTAGTTAATTTTATTTTATTTTTAAGCTTTTTATTTTCGAAAAAATTCAAAAAAAATAAAATATACAAAAAAATTTTATTTTGTTCTTCAGAATTTTTAAGAATGATTTCTAGAGTTTCATCATCATCTGTTAAAACCTGGCTGGCTGTCAAGCCATGTCTAAATTCTTTTAGACCGAGGCTTCCACTCATCATTGCAAGAGCCTTTGGATTCCCATCTAATTGGTTTTTGTATGTCTGGCCATTGGGCCATGTCTAATCTTTTGGACCGAAGCTTTCACATAAAGCTTGGCTGGCTATTTAGCCATGTCTAAATTTTTGGACCGAAGTTTTAGACTAACATTGCATGATTCCTGGAATTTCTATTAAAAATTTTGAGTTTATTTATTTTCTTTTTCCAAATAATTTTTGAAAAATACAAAAAAATTAATAAAATCATAAAAACCAAAAATATTTTGTGTTTCTTGTTTGAGTCTTGTGTCAAGTTTTAAGTTTGGTGTCAATTGCATTTTTTTAATTCTCTTAAAATTTTTGAAAATTCATGCATGTGTTCTTCATTGATCTTCAAGTTGTTCTTGATGATTGTCTTTGTTTGATCTTTACATTTTCTTGTTTTGCGTCTTTTCTTGTTTTTCATATGCATTCTTGAATTATTAGTGTCTGAAGTTTAAAAATTTTTAACTTTGGTGCCTTGCATGTCTTTCTTCTCTTAAAAATTTTTTTTAAAAATAAGTTCTTGGTGTTCATCTTGACATTCAAAGTGTTCTTGGTGTTCATCTTGACATTCAAAGTGTTCCTGCATATTTTTCTTGTTTTGATTCATAATTTTTATGTTTTGCATCATTTAGTTATTTTTCTCTTTCCTCATTAATTTCAAAAAAAAAAATATCTTTCCCTTATTTTGCTCATAAATTTCGAAATTTTGAATTGATTTAGTCAAAAAATTTTAAAATTTAGTTGTTTCTTGTTAGTCAAGTCAAAATTTCAAATTAAAAATTCTATCTTTTTCAAATCCTTTTCAAAAAAATCAAATCTTTTTCTTTTTTTTTCAAAAATTTTCAAAATTGATTTTCAAAATCTTTTTCTTATTTTTATTTCATATTTTTGAAATTAATTCTAACATTTAATGTTTAGATTCAAAAATTTTCAAGTTGTTACTTGCCTATTAAGAAAGGATCAATCTTTAAATTCTAGAATCATATCCTTTAATTTCTTGTTAGTCAAGTAATCAACTTTAATTTCAAAAATTAAATCTTTTTAATTTCTTTTTCAAATCTTTTTCAAAATAAATTTCAATCATATCTTCTTCAAAACTTAATTTCAAAATCTTTTCTAACTTCTTATCTTTTCAAAAATTGATTTTTAAATCTTTTTCAATTAACTACTTGACTTTTTGTTTGATTTTAAAAGTTTTCTATTTCAATCATATCTTTTTCAAAACCACCTAACTATTTTTCTCTCTCCAATTTTTGAAAATCACTAACCATTTTTTTAAAAAAAAATTCTTTTTAACTAATTAATTTATTTAGCTTTCAATTTACTTTTATTTCTTCCCTTAATTTTCGAATTCTAACTAATAATTAAAATAAAAACAAAAATATTTTTCTTTTCTTTTGAATTAAATTTTGAAAACTCTCTCTCTCTCTATCTCATCTCTTTGTATTTATTTATTTATTTACTAACACTTCTCTTCTTATAATTCGAACCCTCTCTCCCTCTCTGTGTTTGAATTCTTCATCTTCTCTCTTCTTCATTCTATTCTTCTATTCTTCTACTCACATAAAGGAATATCTATATTGTGACATAGAGGATTCCTATTCTTTTTTGTTCTCTTCTTTTTTATATGAGCAGGAGCAAGGATAAAAACATTCTTGTTGAAGCTGATCCGGAACCTGAAAGGACTCTAAAGAGGAAGCTAAGAGAAGCTAAAGCACAACACTCTGGAGAGGACCTGACAGAATTTTTCGAAAAAGAAGAAGAGATGGCCGAACCCAACAACAATGGTGGAGATGCAAGGAAGATGCTTGGTGACTTTATTGCACCCTCTTTTGACTTCTGTGGAAGGAGCATCTCAATTCCTGCAATTGGAGCAAACAACTTTGAGCTTAAGCCTCAATTAGTTTTTTTGATGCAGCAGAATTGCAAGTTTCATGGACTTCCATTGGAAGATCCTCATCAGTTCTTAGCTGAATTCTTGGAAATCTGTGACACTGTTAAGACCAATGGGGTTAATCCTGAAGTCTACAAACTTATGCTTTTCCCCTTTGCTGTAAGAGACAGAGCTAGGACATGGTTAGACTCACAACCTAAAGATAGCCTGAACTCTTGGGAAAAGTTGGTCAACGCCTTCTTGGTCAAATTCTTTCTACCTCAGAAGTTGAGCAAGCTTAGAGTGGAAGTCCAAACCTTCAGACAGAAGGAAGGTGAATCCCTCTATAAAGCTTGGGAAAGATACAAGCAATTGATTAGAAGGTGTCCTTCTGACATGTTTTCAGAATGGAGCATCATATGTATATTCTATGATGGTCTGTCTGAATTATCCAAGATGTCATTGGACCACTCTGCTGGAGGATCTCTTCATCTGAAGAAGACGCCTGCAGAAGCACATGAACTCATTGAAATGGTTGCAAATAACCAGTTCATGTACACTTCTGAAAGGAATCCTGTGAATAATGGGACAACTCAGAAGAAAGGAGTTCATGAGATTGATTCTCTGAATGCAATATTGGCTCAGAACAAAATATTGACTAAGCAAGTCAATATGATTTCTCAGAGTCTGTCTGGAATGCAAGCTACAACAGGCAGTACTAAGGAAGCTCCCTCTGAAGAAGAATCCTATGACCCTGAGAATCCTGCAATGGAAGAGGTGAATTACATGGGAGAATCCTATGGAAACACCTATAATCCTTCATGGAGGAATCATCCAAATTTCTCATGAAAGGATCAACAGAAGCCTAATCAAGGCTTCAGTAATAATAATGGTGGGAGAAATAGGTTTGGCAATAGCAAACCTCTTCCATCATCTTCTCAACAACAGACAGAGAATTTTAAGCAGAGCCACTCTGACTTAGCAACTGTAGTCTCTGATCTATCTAAGACCACTCTCAGTTTTATGACTGAAGCAAGATCCTCCATTAGAAATTTGGAGGAACAAGTGGGTCAGCTGAGTAAAAGAGTTACTGAAATCCCTCCAAGTACTCTCCCAAGCAATACAGAAGAGAATCCAAAAAGAGAGTGCAAGACCTCAATGGACGTCCACTAGCCTCCAAGGAGTTCCCTAATGAGGAACCCAAGGAATCTGAGACTCATATAGAGACCATAGAGATTCCACTGAACTTACTATTGCCATTCATGAGCTCTGATGAGTATTCTTCCTCTGAAGAGGATGAAGATATTGCTGAAGAGCAAGTTGCTTAATATCTAGGAGCAATCATGAAGCTGAATGCCAAGTTATTTGGTAATGAAACTTGGGAGGATGAACCCCCATTTCTCATCAATGAACTAAATGATCTGGTTCAACTGAAATTACCTCAGAAGAAACAGGATCCTGGAAAGTTCTTAATACCTTGTACCATAGGCACCATGACCTTTAAGAAGGCTCTGTGTGACCTGGGGTCAGGGATAAACCTCATGCCCCTCTCTGTAATGGAGAAACTAGGGATCTTTGAGGTGCAAGCTGCAAGAATCTCACTAGAGATAGCAGACAATTCAAGAAAACAGGCTTATGGACTTATAGAGGATGTCTTGGTGAAGGTTGAAGACCTATACATCCCTGCTGATTTCATAATCCTAGACACTGGGAAGGATGAGGATGAATCCATCATCCTAGGAAGACCCTTCCTAGCCACAGCAAGAGTTGTGATTGATGTGGACAGAGGAGAGCTAGTCTTTAAATTGAATGAGGACTACCTTGTGTTTAAGGCCCAAGGATCTTCTTCTGTAACCATGGAGAGGAAGCATGAAAAGCTTCTCTCAATACAGAGTCAAACAGAGCCCCCACACTCAATTTCTAAGTTTGGTGTTGGGAGGCCACCACTAAGCTCTGAATCTCTGTGAGGCTCTCTAAGAGCTCACTGTCAAGCTATTGACATTAAAGAAGCGCTTATTGGGAGGCAACCCAATGTTATTTAATTATATTTATTTATTTTCCATTGTTATTTTATGTTTTCTTTAGGTTGATGATCATGTGAAGTCACAAAAACAATTAAAAAATCAAAAACAGAATGAAAAACAGCATCAAAAATAGCAC
Source organism: Arachis ipaensis (assembly GCF_059453495.1). Taxonomy (NCBI): domain Eukaryota; kingdom Viridiplantae; phylum Streptophyta; class Magnoliopsida; order Fabales; family Fabaceae; genus Arachis; species Arachis ipaensis. The sequence continues at coordinate 41,828,435 of NC_142441.1, read as the reverse complement.
ACCCTGGAGGACAAGCTTACTAGCGTTTAAACGCCAGTAAGGATAGCAGAATGGGCGTTTAACACCTAGCCTGGCAGCATTCTGGGCGTTAAACGCCAGAATGGGCAGCACTCTGGGCGTTTAATGCCAGAAAGGGCTGTCTGGCATCTGGCTGGCGTTAAACGCCAGAAATGGGAATCTGGCTGGCGTTTAACGCCAGAAATGGGCAGCAGACCGGTGTTTAATGCCAGGAAAGGTAGTAGAGCTGGCGTTAAACGCCAGATTTGTCACACAATGGGCGTTTAAACGCCAGGACGGTGCAGAGAGCAGAATTCCTTGACACCTCAGGATCTGTGGCCCCCACAGGATCCCCACCTACCCCACCTCTTCTTCTCTCCTCTTCACACCTTTCCATAACACTCTTCCCCAAATACCCTTGAACAATCCCATCATTAACTGATGCCAGGGCATCTTGGCTAGTTTTACTAGCCATTTTTTGTATGCTTTAGGTTGGTTTCATGCATTTTCTTAAGAAATAAGCAAGTATTTGGTTGAAAATGCATTCATACCATGATTCAAGCAAACATTGTGAATTTTGAATGATTTCATTAGAATTATGCATGCATTAAATGATAAAATGGATGATGCGTGATCTCATGATTAAGAGCAAGACTTTGATGTACTTTGTTTGATTGATTTCAGGTAACAAGAAGCAAAGAAGAGCCACGTTAGTGGCTACGTTAGTGCCACTAACGTGGCCATTAACGTGGAAGGAAGGAAAATTGAAACGTTAGTGGGAACGTTAATGGCATCAACTTTGAAGAAGGAGCAGCGTTAGTGGCAAAAGTGAGTGCCAATAACACTAGCGAAGGTGCAAGAAGACCCACGTTAGCTTCCACGTTAACTACATTAACGTGGAAACTAACGTGGAAGGAAAGGGAGATGCCAACGTTAGTGGAAAAGGTGATCTCCACTAACGTTTGCGAAGCAAAAAGACCCATGTTAGCTTCCACGTTAACTACATTAACGTCGTAGTTAACGTGGGCAAAAGTCTCACCCAGCAGCCTGACCATGCCTTCTTCAAACAAGAATAACTTGAGCCACAAAGCTCCAAATGAGGTGATTCGACCTCACTCTTTTGTGAGCCACAAAGCCACAAAGAATTAACCATTGATTGCTTAATCCGTTAATCTCTGTGGGATTCGACCTCACTCTTTTGTGAGTTATTATTTGACGACAATTCGGTATACTTGCCGAAGGGGAATTTGTTGAGAGACAAGTTTTCCATGCATCAAGTTTATGCACAACTCTATTCTGAAGAACAATTTATTGAAGAGCTGAGATTACAAAGAGAGACCACTTCACTCTCTCCAGAAATAGAGGAGTCATTCAAAGGTCAAGAACAAGGGAGGAATCAGAAGAACAAGAAAAAGAGGCAGTCATACCAAGTGAGATTCATATGAAGAAGGAGGAGGCTGTGAGAGTATATAAGCCCAAAGCTCCATACCCACAGAGGCTACTAAGGGTGACAAAGGAACATGCAAACTCACTCTCAAAAGGCTCAATGCAACATTATGCAGAAGAAAGGGAGGAAGTCAATCAAGGGAGTCCACACAACTCCGATAAAATAGAGAGTTGCATAAAGGATGAGTTCATTGAACCACCAATTCAAGAAGCTCTTAATGAAGAGGATGCTCCAACCATCATACAACACCCAAGTACTGAAATCAAGGTGGTGAAGGCAATCAACATGAGCACTAAAAAGAGGATGGTGACCAAGAAAAGAAGGACAATATCCAGGAAATTGAAAAGGTCAACTAAAAGCCATCCCACCCCTACCCCAACAAGTAAGTTTATACAAGCTAACAACAAAAGAAAGCTTGCTGGGGAGAGGCACTCAAAACAAGGGGCATTAACTGGCTCCTCTTTCCTCTTGAGGTCATTCCTCTTAACAAATTGGAAGAAGAGGAAGAAACTCATGAACAACATGTCAAGCTAATGACATTAAAAGAGCGCTTGTTGGGAGGCAACCCAACTGTAGGTAACATTTTCTTTCCTTGCATAGTTTACTTTCATTCATTTGACATATGATTGCATTCTAAGTTTGGTGTTGCCATGCAACAAAATGATTTTCAATCTTCACTAGGTATTTGCATCATTCTAAAATGACAGTGTCACACTAAGTTTGGTGTTGCCACTTAACTTTCATGCAAAGTACCATTCCAACACCACTTATTAATGCAATTAAAATGTCTCTGTTTGTATCTCTTGTGTCTTTATTGTATCCTTAATCTTGCTTGCTGAAACACATGCATACTCACACTTCATTCTAAGACATTCATGATCCATCATAGACCCCATCACCACTGTTTTAATTGTTGCTTGAGTATAAGCAATCATTCTAAGTTTGGTGTGGAAAGGGGAAGAATATGAGGAAAAGGGCAACAACAATGAAGATGAACTACAAGGTGGTAAAGTTCCTTTTTTCTCTGACTTATTTCCAGCACTTTAAATTGCATGATTGTCCTCTATTTTCTTTGTATGCATGTGTGATTACTCCTTGTGAATAAGCATAATTTGATATTTGATCTGTAACATGTTACTATGATATCATGATTATCATCTTGAATTTTACTTGCACCCAATATCTCTAAGAATGCAACAAAGAAATCATTCTTTTGAAAGAAAAATGTTGAAGAATTTTATAAATCTTGGGGCAAGCAAAAGATTAAGAGGAGTGGAGGTTCTGATTGTATGATTGTGTATTGAGGTTGCATGTTTGTGAAAACTTGCATGGGAGCTCATAGACAGGAATTGAAATTTAGAAAAGTATTATGGAATCTCTCAAACATCTATTGATCCAAGAAGCAGCAACAAAAGAAAACAAAAGAATAAGAAAAACAAAGAACAAGCCCAAGGCTCTGAGCATCAATTACTCGGAAGAAAAAGAAAGAAACAAGAACTCAAAGAGTTATTGTCCTAGTTATATGCTTGTGGTGGATTTGTGTCAAAGAGAGAGGCTTGAGCAAGTATATCCTAAGGGGTGCTTCAACACCTAATACCTTAGACCAACTGGTTTGGGAGTATTGATTGAAAGCTTATCTTAAAAAGCCGCTTTGAGACATGATACCTAGAGTCGAGGCCAAGATACAAAAAGAAAAGAAAAATACTAGAAAATAAGTGCTGCTTCAAAGGTGACAATCTATAAAGAGGATTCCATAATGTCATTTGAATAAAAGTCCTAAGATCTAAGACTTCCAAAATGTAAGGACTAATGAGGACTGGAATCCTTGCATAAGCATACAAATTAGAGTTAACCCCACTGTCACTTATTCACTTCACCCACTAAGACAGCATAAGCAATTCTTCAATGCATTCCAATTAAGAGAATTCTTTGTGCATAGTTCTTTTCTTGCCTGGGGACAAGCAAGATTTAAGTTTGGTGTTGTGATGCCAGGGCATCTTGGCTAGTTTTACTAGCCATTTTTTGTATGCTTTAGGTTGGTTTCATGCATTTTCTTAAGAAATAAGCAAGTATTTGGTTGAAAATGCATTCATACCATGATTCAAGCAAACATTGTGAATTTTGAATGATTTCATGAGAATTATGCATGCATTGAATGATAAAATGGATGATGCGTGATCTCATGATTAAGAGCAAGACTTTGATGTACTTTGTTTGATTGATTTCAGGTAACAAGAAGCAGAGAATAGCCACGTTAGTGGCTACGTTAGTGCCACTAATGTGGCCATTAACGTGGAAGGAAGGAAAGTTGGAACGTTAGTGGGAACGTTAATGGCATCAACTTTGAAGAAGGAGCAGCGTTAGTGGCAAAAGTGAGTGCCAATAATGCTAGCGAAGGTGGAAGAAGACCCACGTTAGCTTCCATGTTAACTACATTAACGTGGGAACTAACGTGGAAGGAAAGGGGGATGCCAACGTTAGTGTAAAAGGTGATCTCCACTAACGTTTGCGAAGCAAGAAGACTCACGTTAGCTTCCACGTTAACTACATTAACGTGGAAACTAACGTGGAAAGAAAAAGAGATGCCAACGTTAGTGGAAAAGGTGATCTCCACTAACGTTTGTGAAGCCAAAAGACCCATGTTAGCTTCCACGTTAACTACATTAACGTGGTAGTTAATGTGGGCAAAAGTCTCACCCAGCAACCTGACCATGCCTTCTTCAAACAAGAATAACTTTAGCCACAAAGCTCCAAATGAGGTGATTCCAGTGGCATTGGAAATTAGGATTCCAGAGCTTTCCAAGCATATATGGCACTACATGGTGGACACTAAATTTGATGGAGAAAACCTGCCCCGAAAGTGCAAAGATGAACATGGTATCAACCTGTAGTAAGGCCAGCTGACCTCTTCACCTTCCAAGAAGTATAACTCGAGTTGTAGAGCTCCGAATGATGCGCTTCCAAAGGCGTTGGAAAGTAGACATCCAAGGCTTTCCAACAATATATAATAGTATGGGGTGAACATTAATTTGAGCTTCAGAAACTGGAAATTTTCAGCCCCTGATCGCGGACGTTATTAGCACTCACGTTTGCCAATAACGCCAGCCAATAACGCCAGCCACTATGCCAGCAACCCTGTTCCCTTCAAAAGAGCATAACTTGAGTTACAGAGGTCCAATTGAGGTGATTCCAGTTGCATTAGAAAGCTGACATTCATAGATTTCCAACGATATATAATACTCTATAGTGGGCATGAAATTGGAGCACAAACCAGAGGTATCTTTTAAGCCCCAAAAATACCAACTGGGTAGCAAGTGTGACGTTAGCCACACTAACTTCAGCACAAACGCCACACTTGTAGCGTTAGTGTGGCTAACGTTAGCACTGACATTAGCACCTGGACCTCAACTTGATTCTATTTCAAGGACCACCCAACCTCAAGGAAGCAAACCCACAAGTGTCAACCAATCAAGGCCACAAGAAGCATCTAGAATAGGAATTTTCATTTAATTGTAAATTGCTTTTAATTTCATTTTGTAATTTAGGAGAGCCTATATAAGGGCCTTAGCTTTTACATTCAAAGGATATTCTTGAAGGGGGGATTAGAGAGGGGTCTTCGGACTCCCTCCCCTCACACACTTTTCCTTCTCTTTCTTTTCTTTGTACTTTTCATTTATGAATTTTGAAGTTTTATTTTCAGTTTTAATCTTCATCTTTATTTTTCTGCATTTCTTTCTTTTCTATTTTGGTAGAGCAATGATCAACTAACTCTTTTCATTGGGTTAGGGAGCTCTGTTGTAATTTGATGGATCAATATTAGTTTTCATTATTTTTCTTCTATCTTTTCTCTTGATTTTACTAGAAAGCTTTCAATCTTCATCCAATTGGGTAGTTATCTTGGAAAAGAAGCTATTCATACTTGGATCTCTTCTGAACCTTGGAAGAGGAATGCAGCGATCATGCTAGAAATGCTTTCTCATGTTGGACCGAATTGGGGTTGGAAGGATACGATGACTATAATTCTACCAACACTTGATTTGGGAATGCATGTGGTATAATCCGTGACCATACTTCATCTCTTCTCATGAGCAATTGACCAAGGAATTAGCTATTGATCAAGATTTGAGAGATTGAATTACAAGGAATTGTAATTTGATCACTTAAGATTGCCAAGGAGATCAATGAACGCATTGATTGAGGAAGAGATGAGAATGAACTTGATCCGGAGGATTGCAATATCTCTTGATCCCAATGTTCATTTTATTTTTAGTTCTTACATTTACTCTATAGTCATTTACTTTCTTGCCATTTTACTTTTCTGCACTTTATTGCTTTCTTTACTTTTGTTCCATTTACATTTCCTTGTTGCTTATCACTCCAATCTGATTCGTCTAACTAGGATAATCAATTAACCATTGATTGCTTAATCTGTTAATCTCTGTGGGATTCGACCTCACTCTTTTGTGAGTTATTATTTGACGACAATTCGGTATACTTGCCGAAGGGGAATTTGTTGAGAGACAAGTTTTCCCTGCATCAAGTTTATGGCGCCGTTGCTGGGGATTAATTGTGATTAACAAACTACTGGTTGATTGATTTACTAGATTAGACACTTTTCTTTTGTCTTTGTTTTCTTTTGTTACTTTATTTTCTTTTGCTAACTAACTGTTTGTGATATTGCCTCACTGGGAATTTCCTCATCTGTGACAATGGAGATTCCAATTTCTTTTGGTGATTATTGTTTGAGACAAAGCTTTCTGCAGGAAAGAAAGGAGCATCTATCATATTTTAGTCATTCAAACTTCATGGGAAACTCTCCACCACCACAGAATGATTCACTTTACTATGCTCATGGTGGGTGGAAGTATCAAGAACATGAAATGGGGTACTTTCCCCAGCCACAAAATGGTCCATATTTTGGTAAAATTGATCACTACTCAAGTTGTGGCTGGGAAAATCAAAATCAAAGAGATTTCACTCATTCATACCCCATTCAACAAGAGCCATCACCTCTCAATTATACAACCTCACCTCCAAGTTTTACATGCCTAAATTCTTCATCATTTGAGTATGCCTCAGCACAAAAGTCTATCCCAAATCCATACAATTCATTTCACCATCCACAAAACTCAATCCACTATCCACAAGAGTCATATCACTTTCAGAACACACAACCACAAAACAACCAATTCCATTCACAAGCCAACCCCGACCAACCATTACAACCTACCCAACCTCCTTTAGATAGACTCGCTAGGATGGAACTCATCATGGAAGAACTCAAAAAAAGTAGAGAAGAAGAGATACTCGCTAGGATAGAACTCCTCCTTGAAGAAATAATAAAGACAAACGAAGAGGAGAAAATAGCAAAAAGAGACCATGAAGAAAAATTGAGATAGAATGCACAACTCTATTCTGAAGAACAATTCATTGAAGAGCTGAGATTACAAAGAGAGACCACTTCACTCTCTCCAGAAATAGAGGAGTTCATTCAAAGGTCAAGAACAAGGGAGGAATCAGAAGAACAAGAAAAAGAGGCAGTCATACCAAGTGAGATTCATATGAAGAAGGAGGAGGCTGTGAGAGTATATAAGCCCAAAGCTCCATACCCACAGAGGCTACTAAGGGTGACAAAGGAACATGCAAACTCACTCTCAAAAGGCTAAATGCAATATCATGCAGAAGAAAGGGAGGAAGTCAATCAAGGGAGTCCACACAACTCCAATAAAACCGAAAGTTGCATAAAGGATGAGTTCATTGAACCACCAATTCAAGAAGCTCTTGATGAAGAGGATGCTCCAACCATCATACAACACCCAAGTACTGAAATCAAGGTGGTGAAGGCAATCAACATGAGCACTAAAAAGAGGATGGTGACCAAGAAATGAAGGACAATATCCAAGAAAATGAAAAGGTCAACTAAAAGCCATCCCACCCCTACCCCAACAAGTAAGTTTACACAAGCTAACAACAAAAGAAAGCTTGCTGGGGAGAGGCACTCAAAACAAGGGGCATTAACTGGCTCCTCTTTCCTCTTGAGGTCATTCCTCTTAACAAACTGGAAGAAGAGGAAGAAACTCATAAACAACATGTCAAGCTAATGACATTTAAAGAGCGCTTGTTGGGAGGCAACCCAACTGTAGGTAACATTTTCTTTCCTTACATAGTTTACTTTCAATCATTTGACATATGATTGCATTCTAAGTTTGGTGTTGCCAGGCAACAAAATGATTTTCAATCTTTACTAGGTATTTGCATCATTCTAAAATGACAGTGTCACACTAAGTTTGGTGTTGCCACTTAACTTTCATGCAAAGTACCATGCCAACACCACTTATTAATGCAATTAAAATGTCTCTGTTTGTATCTCTTGTGCCTTTATTGTATCCTTAATCTTGCTTGCTGAAACACATGCATACTCACACTTCATTCTAAGACATTCATGATCCATCATAGACCCCATCACCACTGTTTTAATTGTTGCTTGAGTATAAGCAATCATTCTAAGTTTGGTGTGGAAAGGGGAAGAATAGGAGGAAAAGGGCAACAACAATGAAGATGAACTACAAGGTGGTAAAGTTCCTTTTTTCTCTGACTTATTTTCAGCACTTTAAATTGCATGATTGTCCTCTATTTTCTTTGTATGCATGTGTGATTACTCCTTGTGAATAAGCATAATTTGATATTTGATCTGTAACATGTTGCTATGATATCATGATTATCATCTTGAATTTTACTTGCACCCAATATCTCTAAGAATGCAACAAAGAAATCATTCTTTTGAAAGAAAAATGTTGAAGAATTTTATAAATCTTGGGGCAAGCAAAAGATTAAGAGGAGTGGAGGTTCTGATTGTATGATTGTGTATTGAGGTTGCATGTTTGTGAAAACTTGCATGGGAGCTCATAGACAGGAATTGAAATTTAGAAAAGTATTATAGAATCTCTCAAACATCTATTGATCCAAGAAGCAGCAACAAAAGAAAACAAAAGAATAAGAAAAACAAAGAACAAGCCCAAGGCTCTGAGCATCAATTACTCGGAAGAAAAAGAAAGAAACAAGAACTCAAAGAGTTATTGTCCTAGTTATATGCTTGTGGTGGATTTGTGTCAAAGAGAGAGGCTTGAGCAAGTATATCCTAAGGGGTGCTTCAACACCTAATACCTTAGACCAACTGGTTTGGGAGTATTGATTGAAAGCTTATCTTAAAAAGCCGCTTTGAGACATGATACCTAGAGTCGAGGCCAAGATACAAAAAGAAAAGAAAAATACTAGAAAATAAGTGCTGCTTCAAAGGTGACAATCTATAAAGAGGATTCCATAATATCATTTGAATAAAAGTCCTAAGATCTAAGACTTCCAAAATGTAAGGACTAATGAGCACTGGAATCTTTGCATAAGCATACAAATTAGAGTTAACCCCACTGTCACTTATTCACTTCACCCACTAAGGCAGCATAAGCAATTCTTCAATGCATTCCAATTAAGAGAATTCTTTGTGCATAGTTCTTTTCTTGCTTGGGGACAAGCAAGATTTAAGTTTGGTGTTGTGATGCCAGGGCATCTTGGCTAGTTTTACTAGCCATTTTTTGTATGCTTTAGGTTGGTTTCATGAATTTTCTTAAGAAATAAGCAAGTATTTGCTTGAAAATGCATTCATACCATGATTCAAACAAACATTGTGAATTTTGAATGATTTCATGAGAATTATGCATGCATTGAATGATAAAATGGGTGATGCGTGATCTCATGATTAAGAGCAAGACTTTGATGTACTTTGTTTGATTGATTTCAGGTAACAAGAAGCAGAGAAGAGCCACGTTAGTGGCTACGTTAGTGCCACTAACGTGGCCATTAACGTGGAAGGAAGGAAAGTTGGAACGTTAGTGAGAACGTTAATGGCATCAACTTTGAAGAAGGAGCAGCGTTAGTGGCAAAAGTGAGTGCCAATAACGCTAGCGAAGGTGCAAGAAGACCCACGTTAGCTTCCACGTTAACTACATTAACGTGGGAACTAACGTGGAAGGAAAGGTAGATGCCAACGTTAGTGGAAAAGGTGATCTCCACAAACGTTTGCGAAGCAAGAAGACCCACGTTAGCTTCCACGTTAACTACATTAACGTGGGAACTAACGTGGAAGGAAAGGGAAATGCCAACGTTAGGGGAAAAAGTGATCTCCACTAACGTTTGCGAAGCAAAACGACCCATGTTAGCTTCCACGTTAACTATATTAACTTGGTAGTTAACATGGGCAAAAGTCTCACCCACCAGCCTGACCATGCCTTCTTCAAACAAGAATAACTTGAGCCACAAAGCTCCAAATGAGGTGATTCCAGTGGCATTGGAAATTAGGATTCCAGAGCTTTCCAAGCATATATGGCACTACAAGGTGGACACTAAATTTGAGGGAGAAAACCTGCCCCGAAAGTTCAAAGATGAACATGGTATCAACCTGTAGTAAGGCCAGCTGACCTCTTCACCTTCCAAGAAGTATAACTCGAGTTGTAGAGCTCCAAATGATGCTCTTCCAAAGGCGTTGGAAAATATACATCCAGGGCTTTCCAATAAGATATAATAGTATGGGATGGACATTAAGTTGAGCTTCAGGAACTGGCAATTTTTGGCCCCTGATCGCGGACGTTATTGGCACTCACGTTTGCCAATAACGCCAGCCACTATGCCAGCAACCCTGTCCCCTTCAAAAGAGCATAACTTGAGTTACAGAGGTCCAATTGAGGTGATTCTAGTTGCGTTAGAAAGCTGACATTCAGATCTTTCTAACGATATATAATACTCTATAGTGGGCATGAAATTGGAGCACAAACCAGAGGCATCTTTTAAACCCCAAAAACACCAACTAGGTAGCAAGTGTGACGTTAGCCACACTAACTTCAGCACAAACGCCACACTTGTAGTGTTAGTGTGGCTAACGTTAGCACTGACATTAGCACCTGGACCTCAACTTGATTCTCTTTCAAGGACCACCCAACCTCAAGGAAGCAAGCCCACAAGTGTCAACCAATCAAGGCCACAAGAAGCATCTAGAATAGGAATTTTCATTTAATTGTAAATTGCTTTTAATTTCATTTTGTAATTTAGGAGAGCTTATATAAGGGCCTTAGCTTTTACATTCAAAGGATATTCTTGAAGGGGGGATTAGAGAGGGGTCTTCGGACTCCCTCCCTTCACACACTTTTCCTTCTCTTTCTTTTCTTTGTACTTTTCATTTATGAATTTTGAAGTTTTATTTTCAGTTTTAATCTTCATCTTTATTTTTCTGCATTTCTTTCTTTTCTATTTTGGTAGAGCAATGATCAACTAACTCTTTTCATTGGGTTAGGGAGCTCTGTTGTAATTTGATGGATCAATATTAGTTTTCGTTATTCTTCTTCTATCTTTTCTCTTGATTTTACTAGAAAGCTTTCAATCTTCATCCAATTGGGTAGTTATCTTGGAAAAGAAGCTATTCATACTTGGATCTCTTCTGAACCTTGGAAGAGGAATGAAGAGATCATGCTAGAAATACTTTCTCATGTTGGACCGAATTGGGGTTGGAAGGATACGGTGACTATAATTCTACCAACACTTGATTTGGGAATGCATGTGGTATAATCAGTGACCATACTTCATCTCTTCTCATGAGCAATTGACCAAGAAATTGGCTATTGATCAAGATTTGAGAGATTGAATTACAAGGAATTGTAATTTGATCACTTAAGATTGCCAAGGAGATCAATGAACGCATTGATTGAGGAAGAGATGAGAATGAACTTGATCCGGAGGATTGCAATATCTCTTGATCCCAATGTTCATTTTATTTTTAGTTCTTACATTTACTCTATAGTCATTTACTTTCTTGCCATTTTACTTTTCTGCACTTTATTGCTTTCTTTACTTTTGTGCCATTTACATTTCCTTGTTGCTTATCACTCCAATCTGATTCGTCTAACTAGGATAATCAATTAACCATTGATTTCTTAATCCGTTAATCTCTGTGGGATTCGACCTCACTCTTTTGTGAGTTGTTACTTGACGACAATTCGGTATACTTGCCGAAGGGGAATTTGTTGAGAGACAAGTTTTCCGTGCATCAATAACTCTTCCCCAAATACCCTTCACCTATCAAATCCTACCCTCTTCCCCATATTCTCTTCACCACTCACATCCATCCATCATTAAACCCCACCTACCTCACCATTCAAATTCAAACCATTTCCCTCCTAAAACCCAACCCCTCATACACGGCTACCCTCTCTCCCTTACCCTATAAATACCCCTCCTTACCACCTTCAATTTCACATAATATACACACTACTACCACCCTTGGCCGAACCCACTCCTCACCTCCATCTCCTCCATTTCTTCTTCTTTACTCCTTTTTTTCTCCTTTTGCTCGAGGACGAGCAAATCTTCTAAGTTTGGTGTGGGAAAAGCTAAAGCTTTTTATTTTCCATAACCATTAATGGCACCTAAGGTCAGAGAAACCTCTAGAAAGAGAACAGAGAAGACAATTAATTCTACCTCCGAGTCATGGGAGATGGAGAGATTTATCTCAAAGGTCCATCAAGACCACTTCTATGAAGTTGTGGCCAAGAAAAAGGTGATCCCTGAGGTTTCCTTCAAGCTCAAAAAGAGTGAATACCCGGAGATCCGACATGAGATTCGAAGATGAGGTTGGAAAATTCTCACCAACCCCATTCAACAAGTCGGGATCTTAATGGTTCAAGAGTTCTATGCTAATGCATAGATCACTAAGAACCATGACCAAGGTGTGAACCCGAACCCAAAGAATTGGCTCACAATGGTTCGGGGGAAATACTTGGATTTTAGTCCGGAAAATGTGAGGTTAGCATTCAACTTGCCAATGATGCAAGGAGATCCTCACTCTTTCACTAGAAGGGTCAACTTTGATCAAAGGTTGGACCAAGTCCTTAGGGACATTTGTGTGAAAGGCGCTCAATGGAAGAGAGATTCAAGAGGCAAGCCGGTTCAACTAAGAAGGCTTGACCTAAAATCCGTGGCTAGAGGATGGTTGGAGTTCATCCAATGCTCTATCATTCCTACTAGCAACTGGTCTGAAGTTACAATAGACCGGGCTATCATGATCCATAGTATCATGAACTGAGAGGAAGTAGAAGTTCATGAGATCATATCCCTAGAACTCTACAAGGTGGCAGACAAGTCTTCCACTTTGGCAAGGTTAGCCTTCCCTCATCTCATTTGTCACCTATGCAATTCAGCTGGAATTGTCATAGAGGAAGACATCCTCATTGAAGAGGACAAGCCCATCACTAAGAAAAGGATGGAGCAAACAAGAGAGCCCACTCATGGACCTCAACAAGAGCATGAGGAAATTCCTCATCATGAAATCCCTGAGATGCCTCAAGGGATGCATTTTTCTCCACAAAACTATTGGGAGCAAATCAACACCTCCCTAGGATAATTGAGTTCCAACATGAGACAACTAAGGATGGAGCACCAAGAGCATTCCATCCTCCTCCATGAAATTAGAGAAGACCAAAGAGCCATGAGAGAGGAACAACAAAGGCAAGGAAGAGACATAGAGGAGCTCAAGCACTCTATAAGATCTTCAAAAGGAAGAACTAGTCGCCATCACTAAGGTGGACCCGTTCTTTAATTTCCTTGTTCTTATTTTTCTGTTTTTCAAAAATTATGCTTTATGTTCTGTCTATGTTTGTGTCTTTATTACATGATCATTAGTGTCTAGTGTCTATGTCTTAAAGCTATGAATGTCCTATGAATCCATCACCTTTCTTAAATGAAAAATGTTTTTAATTGCAAAAGAACAAGAAGTACATGAATTTCGAATTCTATCTTGAAATTAGTTTAATTATTTTGATGTGGTGGCAATACCTTTTGTTTTCTGAATGAATGCTTGAACAGTGCATATTTTTGAATTTGTTGTTTATGAATATTAAAATTGTTGCCTCTTGAAAGAATAATGAAAAAGGAGAAATGTTATTGATAATCTGAAAAATCATAAAATTAATTCTTGAAGCAAGAAAAAGCAGTGAATAGAAAAAGCTTGCGAAAAAAAATAGCGAAAAAAATAAAGAATAAAAAAAAGAAAAAAATGGCGAAAAAAAAAGAAAGAAAAAGAAAAAGCAAGCAGAAAAAGTCAATAGCCCTTTAAACCAAAAGGCAAGGGTAAAAAGGATCCAAGGCTTTGAGTATTAATGGATATGAAGGCCCACAGGAATAAGATCCTAGCCTAAGCGGCTAAACCAAGCCCTAACCATGTGCTTGTGGCGTGAAGGTGTCAAGTGAAAGCTTGAGACTAAGCGGTTAAAGTTGTGGTCCAAAGCAAAAAGAGTGTGCTTAAGAGCTCTGGGCACCTCTAACTGGGGACTCTAGCAAAGCTGAGTCACAATCTGAAAAGGTTCACCCAGTTATGTGTCTGTGGCATTTATGTATCTGGTGGTAATACTGAAAAACAAAATGCTTAGGGTCACCCAAGACTCATAAAGTAGCTGTGTTCAAGAATCAACATATTGAACTAAGAGAATCAATAACACTATCTGAATTCTGAGTTCCTATAGATGCCAATCATTCTGAACTTCAACGGATAAAGTGAGATGCCAAAACTGTTCAGAGGCAAAAAGGCTACAAGTCTCGCTCATCTAATTGAAGCTAATCTTCATTGATAAGTTTGAAGTTCATTGTATATTCTCTTCTTTTTATTCTATTTTGTTTTTAGTTGCTTGGGGACAAGCAACAATTTAAGTTTGGTGTTGTGATGAGCGGATAATTTATACCCTTTTTGGCATTATTTTTATATAGTTTTTAATATGTTTTAGTTACTTTTTATTATATTTTTATTATTTTTTATTCAAAAATCACATTTCTGGACTTTAATATGAGTTTGTGTGTTTTTCTGTGATTTCAAGTATTTTCTAACTGAAATTGAGAGACCATAGCAAAAATCTGATTCAGAGACTGAAAAAGAACTGCAGATGCTATTGAATTCTGACCTCCCTGCACTCGAAGTGAATTTTATGGAGCTACAGAAGCCCAATTGGTGCGCTCTTAATTGTGTTGGAAAGTAGACATCCTGTGCTTTTCAGTAATATATAATAGTTTATACTTTTCCCGAGAATTGATGGCCCAAACTGGCGTTCAAAGTCAGCCTAAAATATCTTGGCGTAAAACGCCCAAACTGGCACCAAAATTGGAGTTAAACGCCCAAACTGGCACCAAAGCTGGCGTTTAACTCCAAGAAAAGCCTAAGCACGAAAAAGCTTCAATGCTCAGCCCAAGCACACACCAAGTGGGCCCCGGAAGTGGATTTCTGCACTATCTGCACTTAGTTACTCATTTTCTGTAAACCTAGATTACTAGTTTAGTATAAAAACTACTTTTAGTCTTTTAGTCTTTAGTTAGTCTTTGGTTAATCTTATGCTATCATAGACCATTGTACACGTTTGGAGGCTGGCCTCACGGCCATGCCTAGACCCTTTTTCACTTATGTATTCTCTACGGTGGAGTTTCTACACCCCATAGATTAAGGTGTGGAGCACTGCTGTTCTTCATGAATTAATGCAATTACTACTGTTTTTCCTTCAATTCACGCCTGCTTCTTCTCCAAGATATACTCTCATACTTAATTCAGTTAAGTCAGAATGAAGGGGTGACCCGTGACAATCACCCAATCTTCGTTACTCGCTTAGCCAAGATCGCGTGCCTGACAACCACAAAGCGATCTACATGATGTTCAACGTAGTCATTGGACGACAGCTGGAGTATACTCTCTTGGATATCTAATACACGGACCGAGTCCGTGAGATTAGTATCTTTGTGGTATAGGCTAGAACCATTGGCAGCATTCCTGAGATCCGAAAAGTCTAAACATTGTCTGTGGTATTCCGAGTAGGATCTGGGAAGGGATGACTGTGACGAGCTTCAAACTTGCGAATGTTGGGCGCAGTGACAGTGTACAAAAGGACAATGGTCCTATTCCGACGCTAGCAGGAACCGACAGATGATTAGTTGTGCGGTGACAGCACATATGGATTTGTTTTCATTCGAGAGGATCATACAGCTTGCCATGGAAGGAGGTAACGCATGGTTGGAAAAAGGCACTAAGAAAGCAGAAGTTCAGAAGTAACAAAGCATCTCCAGACGCTTATCTGAAATTCTCACCAATAAATTACATAAGTATCTCTATTTTATTTTCTGTTTTATTTATATTTTAATTATCAAAACCTCATAACCATTTGAATCTGCCTGACTAAGATTTACAAGATGACCATAGCTTGCTTCAAGCCGACAATCTCCGTGGGATCGACCCTTACTCACATAAGGTTTATTACTTGGACGACCCAGTGCACTTGCTAGTCAGTTACACAAAATTGTGAAGAAGTCTTGAAATCACGTTCTCCACACCAAGTTTTTGGCACTATAGCCAGGGAACAAATAATCACAATTTCACGTACCAGCCAACACCACACGCCCTCATAACTCAAATCATGTTCATCTTGGGCGTGCCAAGGGCACGGCACCAAAGTGGCACGCCGGGCTAACTTTCCTGCGAGAGTTTCAAACCTTTAAAAGTCCAAAGTGTAACCAAAGTGCCACTTCAATGACACTCCACATTGGACCACTTCCAATATCCCAATTCTTTCATTTATTCCTCAATGTTCAGTGCCTCAACTTCATAATCCCAATTCCATCCAAGTAAAGCCACAATTAATAATCAATCAAGGCAACAAAAATTATCTAGAAGTAGTTAGAAAATTTACATTTGATTGTAATTTGAATTTCATTTGAAGTTGTAATTTAGGATAGCTTATAAATAGGACCTTGGAGAGAGTCTTCGGACTCTCCTCACTCTCATTCTCCTCTCTTCCATTTTCTTACACACTATTGTAATTCTTTTGTTATGAGTCTCTAATTTTTAACATTGGGAAAGAGAGCTCTATTGCAATTTAATGGATTAATTTGTTTTCATTCTTCTTCTTCAATTCTTCTTTCTTTGTTTTTTTAGAAAGAATCTTCGTTCTTCATATCAAGAATTCAAATGTCTTGAGAGAGAATTTGAAATCCAACTTAAATTCTATGAGAAACTTGAGAGAGGGATCATAGAATTGAGTTTGAAAATCTTTCTCTCAATATGGTAAATTTGGGTTTAGGATTGATATGTGACATATAATCAACCTATAACTTGATTCATGAAATTGTGTGGCTCTAAATCAAAGACCAATCTTCATCTCTTCTCATGAGCAATTAGATCAAGAGATTGGCAATTGATCAAGTTAAGAGAAATCAAATTACCAAGAGATCAATGATTGCATGATTGAAGAGAAGATGAAAATTATTGATCTTGAGAATGTAACATCTCTTGATCCCAATGTTCTTTTCATTTTTAATTCTAGTTATTTACTTTCCTACAATTTAAGATTCTTACAATTTAATTTCCAGCACTCTACATTCATGTCATTTACTTTCTTGTTCTTCATTGTTTTCATTTAATTTCACGTCATTTAAATTTCTTGTTTGATCATCACCAAATTATGACAGTCTAACTAGATTAATCAATTAACTATTGCTTGCTTAATCTGTTAATCCTTGTGGGATCGACACTCACTCACCGTGACTTTATTACTTGATACGACCGGTGTACTTGCCAGTAATTCTAGCGAATATTGAAGTGTAAATTTCGTATCACAGTGATTATCGTTCGTCTTATGAATCCATTCAAAACATCAACAATTAATTATTCAAACATTTAAATTCACTTTTCACTTATAAGAATTTCAATCTCAATTTAATATCCTATAACATAAATAATACATACCTAACTTACCAACCATGGCCTCTAGTCCAAATATAACCAACCATGATCTCCGGCCTAAACATAACCAAATCACGGCCACCAACCCAAAACATAACTAAGCAATACTTAGTCTCAAAACAGAATTAATCACAGGCAACAAACAATGCAAGGCAAGGCAAGCATAATTAGAGAACAATTACAGCAAGAACCACAATTAACAGTTAAATAGAATTCATCAAATAGGCAAACCAAGACATTAAAGCACATCCAAACAATAGCAAACAAATGCAGCATGATGCATGCCTTCCTAATGACCATAAGCTCACGTGTTGCTTAAACTGCCAGAACCCTACACAAACCCGATCGGTAAGTCCCGGATTAGTCTATTTGTTGCGCATCCCCAGGAAGAGTAATTCCAAGGGATGAGTGTCCTACCACCTTCTCCTGGAGGTATACTCAGGGGAAATGTTCCAAAGGATGAGTGCCCTACTACCTTCCGCTGGATGCCATAAAATTATGTGAGATAGTGCCCTACCACCTTGCAACTAGAGAGAGACGTGGAAAAAACATTCCGAGGGATGAGTGCCCTACCACCTTTTCCACTTTCAACAAACACACTTTAAAAGAGGATGTGGGAAAATATTCTGAGAGACGAGTGCCCTACCACCTTTTCTACTTTCAACAAACACAATTTAAAAGAGGATGTGGGGAAAATATTTTGAGGGATGAGTATCCTACTACCTTTCCCACTTTCAACAAAAAAAATTAAAAGAGGATGTGGGGAAAATATTTTGAGGGATGAGTATCCTACTACCTTTCCCACTTTCAACAAAAAAAAATTAAAAGAGGATGTAGGAGAAATATTCCGAGAGATAAGTGTCCTACCACCTTTTTCACATAACACCATGACCACGAACAAGCGTGATTAACCATCGTCCTTGCTCGAGAAAAAACTCAACTCAGTGTGCAAGCGGGATTTGCCATCATCCTTGCCAAGAGTAAATATTAGTTCAGTGATTCAAATCACAATAAGTATTATTATTTCCTTTAACCAATTCTGTAACCAACAGGTTCATTAATACAAGCTTTCATCAAAGTATCATTAACTTAGATTCATTAGTCAACATTCTCATTTAATTTACTTACACTCATTCCAGGGCCTCAAAACTAGTTAACAGACTTTATTCAGAGTTACAGGGATTTACAAGCTTGCCGAAAAATCCAACAAGTCAAAAATAGAATTTCTTTGAGAAAACAAGACCTGTGCGTATGCACCAACCCGTGCGCATACACCAACTCGTGTGCACACACCGATTAGAAAGCATTTTCCTCTTGTGCATACGCATCACCCCTCGTGCATACGCACGACTTGTAAATTTTCCTTGACGTGTGTACACACACCCTCATATGTATGCACGATTCCTTATACTCGTTATATGTAGTGCATACGCACAGCTCTGTGTGCGCGCACACAGGCCAAAAATTTCAGATTCTCTGCAAAATCTCCAAATTCAATTTTTAAACACCAGTTTTCAAACCATCATAACATTTGATACAAAAACCATTTTTCGTCTATTCTTCGAACGTTATAAACTAGAAAAAACCCTGTTTTCATTCAAATCAAGTTTCACAAATTTTCAAGATTCGAGGACAAAGTTATAGCCTGACAAATTTAACCAAAATCTTCTAAATTGTAATATTTTCTGAAACCTCCAAAGCGACTTCACTTAAAACCATTTCTCTTTCATAAAACTTATTTTTACTTAACCAAAAATTTCTAAACTAACTTCAAACCCATTTCAAGTTTAAACCTCTTTTAAAAGACTCAAAAGTCATCCTGTTTACAAATTACAATCTTAACGAAACCACATAATCATTTATTCTTAAATTCTCACTTAAGTTACTTTAAATCAAGATTTGTTAAATCAAAGGTCTCTAGACTTTAGGGGAAAACAACCAATCTCATTTTATTTATTATACAATTTAGTCCAAACTTATAAAAATTTTAGCAGCACCTCCCCGAAAACTCGGACTTTACCACCCCTCAAGGGTTCCATCGAATCACAACAAATCACTAACCTTTTTCTCAACAACAATAAAAAAATGAGCTTTTCAATCTATTTCGATCCAAAACCGCATTCAGCCCAAAATTATCCAACTCAATAAGAATATTCAACATTTAGCAATTCCCCAAATGATTTACAAAATATACATTATCTAATCAATTGCAATCCAGTGCCCAAAACAAAGAAATCAACATAACTAAAAATTACAGCAACCAATCATTTTCAATAATTCAAGAAAACTAATTCAACAACCACCAACTCAATAAAATCAATCAATAAACTAGAATATCTAGCCTTCTCAATTAGTCGATAAATCAATCAGATAAACAATCACTTTCATCCAAAAACAGTTCAGTTCAACTCATCAGACTCACAAAAATCATAAAAATATATTTTTTATATCAATATCGACTTGTGACGATTCTTTGTAATAAAATGGTTTTAAGAAAAAGCCCCTACCTCGAATAGTCAAAACCCATAAGCAACAAAATGCGTCAAAACCCTTTTTCCTCCGGCCCGCAACAGTAGCAGCCTCACCCACAACTCCATTATATTTTTGCAGCAATAGCAGCAACTTTAATCGTGACATGCAATAATCAAAACTCGACCCTACGTTACCAAAACCTCAGAATCTTTAACAAACTCATAATAGAACACTATTTCACTTGCTGTGTGAGTTTCAAGGCAAGAACGACTTACTACGGCTAAAAAGAAATAAGACAACAGAGCGGCAGTAGCTTTGGCTGTGTTTTCCGACGACCAGAATGGTGGAAAAGAGCCACGACAGCGACAAAGAAGCAACAACAGTGGCATGCCAACTCCTCCCACAGCT
Source organism: Arachis ipaensis (assembly GCF_059453495.1). Taxonomy (NCBI): domain Eukaryota; kingdom Viridiplantae; phylum Streptophyta; class Magnoliopsida; order Fabales; family Fabaceae; genus Arachis; species Arachis ipaensis. The sequence goes on along the minus strand of NC_142441.1, from coordinate 41,808,300 downwards.
CTTTCACACATGCAGCAGTGACGGCTTCTCTGGTGACGACCCAAGCAATGACGACGACGACTAGGCATAGCACCTCCAGCTCGCGTCTTCAGCAATAGTAGCTCCCTCTCCTCGGCGGTGACCCTGACCTCGGCGACGAAGGTGAAACGCGATGGCACAGGTTGATGGCCAGCTCGCAGCAGACACGACGCCTCTCTCTCTCTCTCTCACATCGCCTCCTTCCGTCGATCTCTCTCTCTCTTTGCGACTCTGCTTCCCGACAGCGACACGACGGTGGTGGCGAGACCCAGCATCATCAACGCAGTCTCCCTCCCCTCTGCTTCTCTTCTCCTTCCTTCTTCCCTCCTTCTCTTCTTTCTGCGTGGGTGTGTTTATATTTGTGTGTGTTGTGTGCTGCAGCTGGGAGAGAAGAGTGAGGGTGTGGGTGGGGGTGTGTTAGGGTTAAGTTAGAGTAAAATTAGGGTTTTGGATAGAGTAGGTATTCTTAATAACAATAGGGATAATGTGGTAATTGAAAATCAATTTTAATCCAACAATAATTATATATAAAAAAATACTATTTATTCATTAACTTACAAATTATTTTCAAATAAATACTCTAATTCAAGAATAAGAGATAATCAAATTAATTTCTTTTTATTTATAAAATAAGGTTCAAAATCTGAATATTCAAATTAAAGCATATTAAATTCTCATTATTTTTCAGTTACTACAGCTTTAAATTTTGATTATGAAAGTTACCCAATTAAAATAAAAATTCCTGAAAATATAATCTTGAGTGAATATAATAAATCATAAATAACTTATTATTTAATTTCTAAAAATCCAAGGTCTTACAATAAAAACTAGGATTGAGATATTAAACGCTCAGGTTCGCATTTAGCGCTAACTTGGCAGATTCAAAACTCTTCTCTTTTCTTGCACACGAACTCTGACAAACCGATTCAAACTTTACTTGAAATAAATTAAAACACTAAAGCAACTCAAAGTAGCATCCAAGTAGGTTTCAAACACCAAAATCTAATTAAAACTCAATAAATTTATATCTAAAATAAATAGAAAATAAAGAAAAGATGCTCATGCATCAGATATATACTAGCGGCTATGATTAAGGGTGAATTAGATGATAATAATAGGTTGTATCTTATAAACAGGATGTATTTTGGTATACTTTGTGTTGTAATATTATCTAGCCAGCCTTTTTTTTTTGCAGGTCGAGACTAATACTGCTTATGTATCTTATTCTGAATCCTATGTATATATTTATGTATCTCTTTTACTCTTATATTTATACAATGTTTACCTTTATCACTTCGAGTGTGATACGGTTATCGCTTTGTTTATCTTTCTTTCATAGGCTCCTAGTTATATTATCATCTTTCGAATATATGTATGTATTTTATTTTTAGGCATCATAATGCCTCACCCCTATGATTTACGACTATAGTGTAAGCCCTTGTGTGGTAGGGTATTACATAACCTAGCAATCTCAGCATACTAGAGAGCACGGCAACAACCCTGCTGATTCATTCGTCGATCCTAATACGGTTTGGCGCGAGACCACATCTAAGCCATAAGAGAATCACATTACGGGCTGGGATCGTTCTTTGCCAACAACTTTAGCACCTCCACAGTGAAGGCTTCATTCGCCTCTGCCACCAGGCTTGTCAATCTTAAGGATAATGTCGATTTGAGGGAGCAACTGCAGAATCTGATCCAGAGCCTTCACCAACAGGCTCAATAGCTGCAGTAATCTGAAGAAAGGTATAACGAGATCCTCACATGTGTGTTAGACACAAATTTTCTCAGGCTGGAGCTTAGGAAGAAATTGGAGCGAATTCAGCGAATGTAACAATAGATGGTGGTGTACCACAAGCAGATGCGCTCTGGTGGCAACAATACCGCTAGTGAAGTACCGACATCACTACCTAGACTGCCGCCTCAATAGGAGCAAGGGGATAATAACGACGACTATTAGAATTCATAGTGATTAGGATTTTGTTCCTTTTTATTTGATTGTATCTTATTTATTTTACTTTTAATTCTATGCGTACACTTGATTTTTAACGAAAACCTTATTTGATTTCCATTATTTAGAATTGACTACTAATTGTGTTAAAAATTAATTTTACCGTCAGATTTATCAAAAAAAAATTTTGACGGTAAGTTGGTGCGAAACAATATAGTATGGCACCAAAATTACAGGCGAAAAATTTCCGCCGATAGCCAAATATTTTTTTGTCAAAGAATCTGCCGTAGAATCCGACGGTAATTAGTTACCAGCAAGGGTTATATTGTTGGATTTTTTTCTTTATCATCGGATTATTTTTATTACTCTGAGAGTATTCAATGTTTTTCTTGTAGTGAATTCTCATTAATGTTCAGATGTAAAATTATTGAATAGTCAATCTAAAAGTAATACCACGTCAATTAGGGTTGTACATGGTTTGGTTAATCCAAAAACCAAACCTGTTTTTTTGTTAACCCAAAATTAAATTTTGGTTGATTAACTAAATTGGTTTTATATAATAAAATTAGTTATTAATCAGTTAAAAAATTCAAAAACCGATTTTAAAAAATAATTGATTTTTGGATAGAAAAACTAGTTTTTGGTAAAAAAAATTCGATTTTGGACCAAAAAAAAAACATTTTTTTATTAAATTTTTAATCTAAAAAATTAAAATTAGAGTTTTTTAATTTTAGTTTTGATTTTGGTTAATCAATTAAAAATTGATTTTTTTTATTTAATTTTGGTTAATTAATTTTAAAAAATATGGATATAATTTTAAAATTATTTTAATAAATTGATTAACCAAAATGTGATTATAATTTTTTAACCAAATAACCATATTTAATTTTTTTTTTTTTAATATACACCCCTACCGTCAATCAATATAATACATGATCACCAATTAAATCAAACTAAGTTTAATATGTAATATGATAGTGATGATTAAAGGAATTTTACATTCCTTTAATTTGTTTCGTTTAATTATTTTCTTACCAGATGAGGTCAATAATCCTTTTCAAATTCTGATGATATATAGGATATATGAATACAAGAGTGAATGTTTGATTTTGATGATGAATTTAAAAAATAGAAAAATCAAAGAAAGAGTAAGGAGTATAATTTTTTATATAAAGATAAATTTAGTCTCTCTTTAACTATTTTTCAAACAAATCATTTTTAATAGTTTTCATATATATAGTTATTTTTATTAATTAATTAATTAGTAATAATGATCCTTAATAACTTAACTAAAATTTAAATAAGGTTTTTTTTTAATAAAATACGCATATTTTGAACCAAAATAAAAAAAAAATATATGTATTTTAATCAATCATATAATTCTCTTATTGAAATAACATATTTATGGATTGTCAAATTTATTAATATTAAATTATTATAAACAATTTTGTATGATTAAAATTTTAAACCAAAATTTTTTTTAGATACATTCACATCTCACTACGACTCAAAAGGAAATGAGGTCAATAGATCATAGACATCAAGACATCACAAACAACAACAATGCTAACACAGCAAATAAGTAACTTCTACAAAAGACAACATCAGCAAGAAGCAACAGAACATACACATCACATTCTACATCTACTCAAGCACCGTCTCTTGCTCTTTCTCACACATAGGGCATAATGCCATGGACTCTGGAATAATCCTAAGCCTTGCTAATTTTTCTCTTGTATTCGGCTTTTTTTTTTTCAACACAAACCACATTAAAAGCTCGACACGCAGCCGAACCAAGTTGCACCACATTCTCTTTAAAAAGTTGTAACCGCATTGGCTCTTCGCATGCACCTCCCTCTATTTTTGTACATAGCCTACATAAAAGACTTGACATTATAAGGTGTATTTGGTTGAAGGATTAATTTTTATGTTTAGAAATATTATTACTAGAAATATAATTTTTTGAAATAGTATTATCAAGTATATAGTATTTTTATGTTTGATTTATAAATATAAAATCTATAAAATATTAATAATATGTTTATAAATGTGTTAGTGTTTGTTTAATTTGATTATTATTTAATATATTTAAAAATTGTGAATATTTTGTTCAAAATATCCTTAAATTTTTTAATTAGAATGTTAATGATTAAATTTAATAAATATATATAATAAAATATAAATATAATAAAATAAAATATTTTTAATTAAATTTTTTTACTCTAATTTTTTAAATAAATATAAATATAATAAAATATTTTTTATTTTATTTTTAAATATAAATATAAGACAGAGGAGAGAGGCCAAGTGCGAGCACGAGCACGAGCACGAACACGAATGGAGGTGAGCTATGATGATGAACACGAACGCGAAAGATCGAAGTCAATCTTCTTTTGAGAATAAGGAGTGCGGTGGTTGTACGAATTCAGATCGGCAGCGAGACGGCGCCGACGCTCGTGGAACCTACATGAATTTGGGAAAAAAATTTGCTAAGGTTTGATTTTCATGGAGGTGGGGCTCTACTAGAGTTTGGTTTTTTGTGAAATGAGAAGTGAAAAATCTAAAAAAAGAGGATTAGAGTTAAATTAGTAAGGGTATTTTGGTCTTTTTATTTTGTTATACACTTTCTATTCTCATTAGAATTAAAGATAATTAGGAAAGAGATGAGAATGAAGATGGTGGTATTTTGATTTCAGAAAATAAAATTTACCTAAAAATATATTTTTAAACTTTGAAACAAATATAGAAATAAGATATTTCTATTTAAATATTTCTGAAAATATTCTAATATTTTTCCAACCACACACACTCATAGGTACCAGATTTATCATACTTTTAAAGCGAGTTATCCTATTCTCCTTTTCGAATTCTAACTCTTCTATAGTATCATGCAAAGCTTCACATGGCTAACATAAGTTATGGATGCCAATTTTAGAGACCAATTTAAAGTTATTTATATGAGTTATAGGTAAAAGTTTTTATTTAATAGAATTATTTTTATTTAAAAATTACGAGTGCAACTTTATGGCCGAATTTAGATTTTTTAAATTTTTTATTTTTACTTTAGAGGATAAAGTGTAATCTTTTATTCTTGAATAATTTTTCTCTCATATTTTTTTTAGTCTTACTTATAAATAAATAATAAAAAATTATACTTTATCCTCTAAGATGAAATTCAAAATTTAGAGAATTCTAATCCTTAGGCCTGAGTACTAACTCTACTGTTTTTTCTAATTATTTTGGAAAGCAAGGATGCTTGTCTTCTAAATTCGTTTGGACTCGGATATAAGCTGGAGTCTCAACTCTCAAGTAATGGTTGGGCTTATTTTATTTCGCAACATCATATGGTTTTAATAATTCAATTTTTGGCCCATTCAATACAACGTCCTTTTCATAATGACAAATAATTGGATTGTTTCAAAACATTGTTCAGGACCTGACCCAAAAGGGAAAAAAAAATTCTCAGTAAAAAAAATTCTCTTCGAACCTAATATAGTGATTATAAGTTGACCAAATTATAAGATGCTTAAGAAACATTCTTTCTAAGATGAACATCATGTTTTTGGGTTTTTTTTAATCTTAACATGACTTCATGAAATGATAAAGATGTACATGCAGCATTTTGTCAAGAAACACTTTAGTGACTTGTGTCCTTTTCCTTTGAATATTTTGCTCATATAAGTTCCCATCCGTTACTTGAAGAACGCCGAGTACTACTTTTATATGATTAAGCCTAAAAAGGTAATCAAATATTTTAATAAGATGAAGGGGGATGCATACCCTGTCTCATTCAAAAATCACATCACATTGAATTGTGTTAACGAGTGGAACACTTTGTTTTGGGGGTCAAATTAAGCAGCATCACATGTGTATGGTGGGACTTATTACATAAATACATCAACACACAAGTCAATAAGGTTTGGTATACATGCAGGAGAAACAGGGTTCATGTTCCACAAAGGAAAACAAACAAGGCTATATAACATAACTTCGTAACAATAATTATCCTACTACAGTACTATTAGTTTTTTTTTTTTTTTTTTTGGGGGGGGGGGAGGGGTGTTTGGCATCTATCTTCACCGTTGAGGGCATCATTGGAGCCTAAAGATTGTAATGATTAGATAGACATTATTTGAGGCAAAGATTGTTTTGTTTTGTGCACATACTTGTGACTAGACTAAATAGCTTTTACTTGAGAGGCACTCACATGAAAACTTTATTCTTAATGGGTCCTCAAATCATTTATTACACACTATGATTTGATAACGTAATTAGGCCTTCTCTTTGTTTCTCAATCCCCCCTCACAACTAAATTCAAACTCCTGTCGCAGCATCAACTCATTAAGACCACACTTATTTTTTTCATTTTATATATGTACATATATCCCCCAAATTTGCTCGATGTAGAGGTAATCAAGAACACTGCATAACTAAATATATTATAACCTATAAAAAGTGCGCTAATCTAATCAATTTCTTTTGCATAATAAAAAGAGTCATTTGTTTATTTCTGTAGCGAATTAAATTAGCTGAAAATGTGTGTTCATAAATTTATGTTAAAATTTTAATTATTTCTGTCAATATCTGCATCAGGAGATTAAGAATATAAATTCAATAGTCTAAATAAATAAAATGTCTAAATAAAAATATCTATATCTAGACGTATAAATTATTCATACTAAAGGAGTTATCCATTGATAAATTGGGGAGAGTTTAACTATAAATAATCTTTTAATTATCTCATCAAATAAATAGAAGATCCATTAAAATGTGAGATATTATCGGTCAATGTAATGTGTTTCTATTTTTCAATACCAATAAAAAGTAACCTAGCCAATAGTATTTAACATCTAATCAAATTAGACATCCAAACATTTTTAAATTAAGTATTTAACCAAGTCAGATTGCACTTCTTCAAACGTGTGTATATACATATTGCTGATACTGCTTCTTCTTCTTCCTTCTCCTCCTTTATTATCACCGTTATCATCTTCTTCTTCTTTCTTATTCTTCAACAATATTGTCATCATCGTCGTCATCGTCGTCTTCTTCTTCCTCTCTTGTTCTTCTTCAACGTTATCGCCTTCTTCTTCCTTTATTTGATTTCTTCTCCTCCTCCTTTTTCCTTCTCATCCTCCTTTATTAACATTATCATTATGGTCGTCTTATTCATCTTCTTCTTCTCCTATATGTTTAGAAAACTAGAGGACAGAAATTGTTTTACAGCACAAAAATTTTAATACATAGTACAAAGGATTTTGATGCACAACACATAAATTTTAAATGATCATATATCTAGAATATTGACACCCAACCAATAAAATACACACAGCACAAAATTTTCGTGTACATCTCAAAATTTTTTGAAGGACTACATATCCAAAATATTGACACCCAATCAATAATATACATATAGCACAGATAATATAAAAAATTTTTATGAACAATACAAAAATATTTTATTCACAGCACGAAAATTTTTTAAGAACTACATGTTCAAAACATTGACTCACCAAACTAACATATTATATTCGCGACAAAATTTATGTACTATGAACAAAAATTGTTGTGCTATGTGTAAAGATTTCTATGCTACATTGATAAAATTTTTTATATGTGCAAAAATTTTTGTGCTATGTATAAAAAATTATGTGCTTTGTCAATAAATTTGTATGTTCTTGAATAAAAATTTGTATGATAAAAAAGCGCAAAAAAAAGAGATGTGGCAACTACGCATGCACGCGCATTTTTTTGTTAGACTTAATTACAAAATCGTTTGTTCTAAAAAACTGCCAAAAAAATTCGTTCCAAATGAAATATCACAAGCACCACTTTGTCCTTAAACCATCATAAAGAATACCATAACCAAAATATTTTTCATCTAGCATTAAATTAAAATCATGTGCATCCAAACACATTTTACTAAAATTAATATAGTTGTATGTAAACTTAAAACAATAATGAAGTAAAAAGTCCACGGACCTATTATTAAAAATAGAAAATTACTATTTTCGTTTATAGTGTTTAACCTATCGACTCTGAAATTTGAATCACTTTTGAATTTATTTTAAATTTTATTGATATGTTAACATCGCTATCATATCATTAATCTAACATCAATAAATTTTTTTATTAATTATATATTTTTTTATTAAGTAAATCAAATTATTTGTCTTTTATTGAATTAATATGTAGATAATAGATATATTTATGTGTATATATTTTAATGGTTATTTTAATATTATTTATATTAAAAAATATATTCAATAAGACTTATCTAGACCAGACTTATATATATATAATTTGGGTTATAATTTTAAAGGTGCTTAAAAAAAGATAAATTTAATTTTAATTTTTTTTAAGTATTCGGTCATTCATAATAAGATCATCTGATATAAAATAATCAAACTAAAAAGGTAAAACCATCTTATTATTTATGTATGCTTGAAAAAAAATAATTTAAATTTAATTTTTAAAATTTTTAATAAAAATTTAATTTTAATATAATAATAAATATAAAATAATTAAACGAATAATTAAATATATATATACTTTGAACGGTGTGTCTTTTTTCAATAAAAAAAATTATGTATATTGCATTGTTTTAAAAACTGGATCGGATTGATTGGTTCAACCGAATTAACCAGAAATCGATTTGTTTGTTGGTTCGATTGATGCATAAAATCGTTCTGCAAAAAATCAATTTAAAAATTGGACGAATCGATGGTTAACCAGTAAATCGATTGAACCATACCAATTTTGTAGCATATAAAAAAAACAGACAATAGAACAACCCCCCCCTTTTTTTCTCTCACAAATCCCGGAACCCCACCCTAAAACACGTTTCATCACCACTGCCCTGATCTCGTCATCTCTGTCCAGATCGGGTAGAGGGTGCCATCGCCATCAGCAATGACAAAAGTCGTCGTCGTCATCTCTGGAAGGCCTGGGAGCTCTCATCGCGAATGGTTGCTCTTCTCCTCGATCCTCTTCTCGTCTACATCCCGCGAAGGTCTCGGAGGTGTTGGCATCACCGTCGCAAATGCATGGTTGCTCGGTTTCGAACAATTGCTCGTCAATCCTGTTTTTTCGTCGATCGCAAACGGTTGTTTGATCCTCTTCAAGTGCGTCCTCTCCTTCGAGAATCTCTACCCGGAGCCTCACTGTGGAATCTCTACTTGGGGCCTCGCCGTCGTAAACTGGTCCTCTTCCAAGCTCATTCTGTCACCGCCGTTCCTTCCTCGCCATGTCTCCAGTAATTCACTGCTCACTACAAGAAAAAAAAGGCCTGCTGGCACCCTTTTTTCTTGACACGCTTTAAAAGTGTGGCCAAAAGTAGCCACTGACTTCAGTTTTAATTTCTAAGATTTTGACTTCTGAATTGAGTTTTGTATTAGATTCTGAGTTGGGATTGTGTTTTGTGAGTTATTTTTTATGTGATTCTGAATTTAGTTTGGATGCTGAGTTTGAATTTTTCTATTTTTAAAATTTTTTGTTTTAAATACTGAATTTTTTATTTTTGAATTCTGGGTTCTTGTTTGTGAATACTTGATTGGAAGGCTTTTGCTGAAATTTTTTGTGATTTAAATTCTTTATTGTTGATGGTTTAAATTTTTGTGTAAGTTTGTGATTCTAAATTTTTGTTATTAAATTCTTGTTGATTACTTGATTATAGAACTTAAAACTTAGAAATTAATTAAAAAAAAATTTATTCTATAAATTTTTAATGATAAAATATAAAATTATTATGTTAAATTATAAAATTTTAAATGTTATTAGTTAAAAAATTATTAATTTTATATATAAAATTATATATTAAATTTTAATAATTTTATTATATATATAATTAAATTAATTAACCATAATTTAATTTTGATTGAATCATTAGATCAGCGACTGATTTAATGATCAATTCAATTCTCGCAGCCTTGATATATTGTTCATGAACGATGAGACGGAGCCACTGGCCACATTTCAAACAAATTATATATGAAAAAGTATAAGTAACTAACAATATTTTTGAACAATTGTTATTAAATTGGTACAACTTGATTTTGACAACTGTATTAGATGACAAGTAATAATTAAAAATTAAAAAGATGAATATTAAAAGTTATTAAAATTTATTATTTTTTGTTATTAATTAGTTATTAATATTTAAAAATATGAGATGAAATATATTATTGAATTATTAAATTAAAACAATTAAACTAAAAAAATTAAGTTAATAATTAAGTGATAACTAACAATAATAAATTTCGATGACTTCTTCTTAACATTTTTCAATTAAAAAAGTGAGTTCGTATGAGAGTTGTTTTTTTTTTTCAAAACTAATGTAAATAGCAATTCTATTGAATTTATTAATATTTTGTTTGTTTGTCCGGTATTAGAAGCTTTGTTCCGACTAATTTAGATTAGATTACAGTCGTGTATCTAACTATAGTGGGGGAGTCTTTCAGCAAAAATAGTTATATTCACTTGGTCTCGAATTCAAAACTTGTTTAAGTGAATCTAATCCGCTTATGAATGGGACCAATTCCGTTAGAAGAATTTGTTACTCTTTAAACTATGGAATACTGTTATTGAAGTAATTGTAAAATTGGAAAGCAAATTAAGAAAACCACACAAGCAATATTCTTAGCAGGATCTTCTTTAGCTTGCGAAAATTATTTGTTTAGCTTTTCCTATTTCATATACTGGCATTCACAACACCAATTACAAATATAAATCAATTCTTAAATTGATATAATTCATAAAAAAACAATAATATAAAATTATTTAATTTAATTTAATATCTATAATTTTATGTATATAATATTTAAAATTATATACTTATTATATCTAATATTATGTATTTATTTCAAAATAATTAATAAATATAAAATAAGACAATTTTAAAGTTCATTTTTTTCATATAAAAATAATTATAATGTAACTTAAGGAAATAGAAGTGTATAAAACATTTGCACTGCTATGGTGTCAGCCAAAATCGCAACCTACGTTTTGTTTTTTCATTTTGTTTTTTTTTTCTTAGGAAACAAATTAAACGCAGGTTACGTTTTAGGTGTGTCAGCTTTTTTTTTGTTTGTTTTCAAATAAGCCAAACGCGTGTTGCATGTTTGAATTGTTTTTTTTTTTTTTTTTGAAATACTAAAATGCAGGTTGCGTTTTAAATGTGTAGAAAATTTTTAGTGAAAGCTACAAAAGCAGCTTGCGTTTTGTACAGAAAAAAATATTTTAATTGAGAATCTTGCCTATAAATATGAAATTGAATTCATCTGGAGTTGTACCTCACCTCTACTCTCGTTCCTCTTTCTTTCATGTATTTTCATACTTGTGAGTTTTTCTGACAATTAGTTATTGTGTCAAAAAAGTCAGGTTAGGTCAAGTTGATGTTATAGAAGGTATTGCAAATTTGTGAGTGCATTATAATGTTGAGATTATACGAAACACACACGAAAGAGTGACTTTTGTTTGTGAATGTCCGTTTTCATTTGCTATTCCATGCACCATGAGTTTTGTAGAGTTGTAAAATAGTTTTTGTGAGAACATACAAAGTCACATTTCGAAGAGGGTGAGAGCAACATTTTATACAGGAATTCTGTACAAGTATTTAGTGGGTTGATACAGTTTCAAATAATGTCCATCATTGACGACGCATGTATGCAGCAGATATTCTCTATTTATCAACAAACCCGATTTCATGTGCCGATGATAGAGCTGTACGTTGAGTATGAACAGCATACGGGGCTGGACGCGGTTGGTGAGGAGGCCAATGTTGATGAGCTCGGGGATATAGATTGGGAAGAAGATAATAATGACAGCGAAAAGGAGTTCGAAGCCAACTACGAAGTCAATGACGAAAACGATGACGGAGACCTGGCAAGCAATCTGGCAGTACAAAATGAAGCAGATGCGATTGTAAACCAGCATCCCTTTAGTGTTCCGTCTTTTATGCGAACTCTGGATCTCGTAGCCATGCATGCCCCAGAATTTTTTGAGTATGCGAATATGGGTATGTTATGGTTATTAATTAAAGTTATCACCACCATTTTTTTTATTTGCCTTGACCAACTAATGGTGGTTTACATGTCGTAGGTGATGGCAGTGTTGTGGCGAAAGATGGTGAGTTTATTGTTAGAATGGAATTTGGTTTTGGAGAGTCAATGATATCTGCAATCAAAAGCTACACTATCTCTAGAGGGGTTGATTACACTGCATATGAGTTTGAGTTGCAGACATTCTATGTAAAATGCAAGGGTTATGGTGCACGGTGCGATTGGTTTATCCGAGCTAGCTTGATTCGAAAGAAAAGTTGTTGAGAGATCATGCCAAATTGGACTCATACAATTGCAGATGCTATTAGGCCGTTGGTTGAAGCAGACCCATCGATAAAGGTGAAGTCTACTATTACAGAAGTTCAATCCCGATTCAACAACACTATAAGTTACTGCAATGCTTGGTTGGCAAAGCAGAAATCTGTCGCAAAAGTTCTCGGTGATTGGAAAGTTTCTTACCAGACTATGCCAGTATGGTTGAAAGCAATGACTACGAAAATGCCAAGGTCTCGTGTTCAAACAAAAACACTTCCCGTTTATCATAAGAGTGAGGAGGTTCAAAGTGTAAGAGTTCTCCATCGCATTTTTTGGAGCTTCTATCCGTGTATTATAGCATTTAGACACTGCAAGCCATTGGTGCAGGTTGATGAAACACACCTATACAAAAAATATAAAGGTACACTTTTAGTTGCGGTGGCACAAGATGGGAACCAAAACATTGTGCCTATTGCATTTGCGATCGTCAAGGGTGAGATGGCAGACGCGTGAGAGTTTTTCCTAACTAATTTGCGGAGATATGTTGTTACCATTGATAGTGTGGGCATTATTTCTGACCACCATAACTCCATTGACGCAACAATAGATCATAGTAACGGTGCATGGTCACCACCAAGAGCATGGCACATGTTCTGCATCAGGCACATCGGGTCCAACTTTTTAAGGAGGTTCAAGGCTCTGCATTTGCATAAACTCATGGTTAACACAGGTATTTGAATTCGCTGTTATGGTCTTATTCATTGTAATTTGTGGCCTTTGATTATGATTACATGGTTTGTTCTACAGGCTATTCTAGGTTGGAATAGAAGTACAACAAAAACTACCAAAAGCTTAAAGAGCGGGGTGAAGCATATACTCGATGGTGTGATGAGATCGGTGATCAGATATGGGTGTTGGCACTCGACGGGGTCATCATTGGTGTCATATGACGACGAACTTGGTAGAGTGCATAAATTCTGTCCTAAAGGATGAACGCAACCTTCCTATGAATGCTATTGTTAGGTCTACTTTCTATCGGCTAAACAAATTGTTTACTCGAAAGAGCGTCGAGGCTCATGAGCGTGTCCGCAATGGATTCACGTATTTGGAATTCGCCACCAAATGAGTTGAAGAAAGTTTTTGACGTGCAGGAAGAGTCAATCGGTTCGACAGGCGCAACGAGATGTTTGAGGTTCGTGAAATGAAAGATGGTTCTATATACACTATTAACTTTGTTCAACGACATTGCGATTGTAGCCATTTCCAGGTGGAGCGACTCCCATGTCCCCACGTTCTTGCATGTTGCGCTAACCAGTATCTTGATTGGCAAGTATACGTACATGACGTGTACAAGATGTCAAAAATTTGCAAGGTCTACAGAGGCGAGTTTGTTCCAATGGGTGACCCATCTACATGGGCTAGATATGAAGGAGAGCCAATTGGACATTGAGGTGCACGACAAAAGGACAACAAAGTCAACCCACTATTTGAATGAGATGGATTCGCGGGATATCCGTGGTCCTCGCTGGTGTACTATATGTGGACGGGAGGGACATAACCGTAGCCGATGTCTTCAACGCGCAAGTCCAAGCTCTGCCACAGGTCAATAGTGGTTAAGCTTTTTATGTATTTATGCATTTTAAACTAGTCTGTAACTTTTTATGTAACTTCGTTACCTATTTCAGCATGATGTGCAATTTATTTATGCATGTGTTAACCTAAAGCATAACCAAACTTACAATAATAAAGGCGAGAACAAATAGAAACATCTAAATATACAATACGAGAAGGACAAGGAGAATCTACATGACGTGGTGATAGATCCATTGAGAAGTCACTAGTATGACCTGATGTGGCATGACGACTAACAGATGGCTCAGAAGAAGTAGGCGCTTGCTAATCTGGCTCAAATAGATAATCTATGTCTCTCAGTACTTGAGACAAACTGATGTCATCAATTTCAACCAAGGAACTGAGGTGGCCGTCGGCTGGAATTACCATCTGTGGCATGTAGGGCTCTGCTACCTGTTGTAATTGTGGCTCCGATATGTACGGTTAATGCTGATCAATTGGCCACTGTTATTATCACACAGTTTGGTGTTTCTGCATCACTGGACCCATGCAAGATTTACCTTACCCAATACGTGATCGTCCATACCGGGCAGCCGACCAAAACAAGCGAAGCAGATCTCTACCAAGAATTGGTGACTGCTGTCCATTCTACCCATGACGAACTCCCCATTAATTGAGAGGCCAAGTATATCTGTCATGTCTTCTAGCGTCACAGTCACTTCTTGAAAGGTGAAACGTGTGGATTTCAGGCCTCGATCGTTCCACCAAGGCACTCAGGAGCGCAAAATAGCCTCTCATTTTGCCTACTCACAAAACGTGGTAAAACCTAGTTAATGTTAGTGCCGCTACATCTATCTCGTTAAAGATTTCTGGCGGATCAAATTTTATGGACAATAAATTCCTGATCGCCTGAAAAAAAAAGTATTAATATTACTTGATAACTATAATTAGTGTTAACAATAACATTAATAAAAATATTAATAATTAACCACAACAATAACTATCACAATAATAGTAATAATATATTAATAATAATAGTTAATAATATATTCAAATAATAATAATAATAATAATAATAATAATAATAATAATAATAATATATCATTATTAAAGAACTCTTCTGAGTAATAAATATTATTATGATTAACATGTTCATAATAATAAATTATTATTGTCATAATAAACAGTATTATACAAAATTAATAATATATTAATAATAATATATAATAATTAATCAACCAAAATAAAAACAACAATAATAATAATAGTAACAATATAATTAATAAATATTTTTTAATATTTAAAATATTTTTACTAACATATTAATATTAATAAATTATTATTGTTATCATAAATAGTATTATAAAAAATTAACAATATACTAATAATAATAATTACTGATATATAACGAAAATAATAATAATAATAATAATAATAATAATAATAATAATAATAATAATAATAATAATAATAATCACAATCGTACCAATTTTTTGTTATTAAAAATAATAATCTGTTAATAATATTAATATATTAATAATAATAGTTAATAATATATTAAAAACATAATAATAAGAACAAAATAATGATAATAATTAATATTAATAAATTATTATTGTTGTTATTATAAATAGTATTATAAAAATATTTGTATAATACTTAAAATATTTTTATTAATATATTAATAATAATAAATTATTATTGTTATCATAAATAGTATATTATAAAAAATCAATAATATATACAAATCATAGTAATAATTACTCATATATAACGAAAACTCTAAAAATAACAATAATGATGATGATGATGATGATGATGATAAAATTAATAATAAAACTAACGGTTAAAATACAAATAAATAAAGTACTAATAAATAAATTTATTCATTATAAAAATTTATAAAAATACTGATGGTAATTAGTGGCTAAGAGAAGGGGGTTGAATCTTAGTCCCTTTTTGTTGAATATTAATTTCTGCTTTTTCAAAGAAATTTTAGGAGATATTTCTGCTTTTTGTCTCATAACAAGTCAAGAGACATTTTCTTTTTATCTCGCAACCGGTTAGGAGATATTTTTCAATTTTGTCTCTAATGCAACAAAAACAGAATAGGAGTATAAGAGAAAGAGATAATCACACCCAGAAGTATCCTGGTTCAGCTGCTAAGTGCAATGCAGCCTACATCCAGTCTCTATTACAACCGTGACGGAATTTCACTATAATCATCAGATTACATACACCAATTCTTCCCTAGGATCTACCCAATCCTATCTGGGACAAATCTAGATTCTATCCCCAAATCTGAACTTGACTAGGACTTAAAACCTAGCTTTCAACTGCAAAGTGCTCACCCAACTTGCAAGGGAACAAGTCTATATTCCAACCCAATCTGAACTTGACTAGGACTCAAACCTAGCTTTTAATCCGTAAAGTGCTAACCCAACTTGTAAGGGAATCCCTGAGGATCATGACAACAAAACAGAAATACATACAAATAATTTCTGAGATAACTATGGCTTTTTCTTTAACTCTCTGCCTTTTTCCACTCATTGGCTTTTTCTTATAAAACCTCACATTCTGCCTTTTACCAATGAAACACAAACAGACTCACTGAGAAAAAGAAATATTCAATGAAAGCCAGGAAGGAGAAGAGTAAACAGCTCAAAGAGCTATGGGAACCCGAACGTGTGCTCTCACACCTTGATCTCAACCCTTGGCCGTTCACTCTTATTATATAAGGGGAAGCTTCCAAGGTTGAAACCTTATTCAACACATGTTGGCTCTCTTCTCCCAATACACATGCAGCAGCGGCGTGACAGAGGAGAGAGAGGGTAGAAGCAGTGACTAAATCAAACATGCAACCCTACCTTCAATCTTCTCTTTCAACCTTTTTCTTCATGCAACTTGAATCTGAGTCGTTGAACTTTACTTTGGCCTTAAGAGTGGATTCTGATCGTTGATGAGCGTCTGACCCAAGCTAGCTTCTTGCCTTCCATTTTTGCTTCTACCTACGTGTAGCTCGGCGGCTACCTTCTTTCTTTGATAAACAAAAATAGAAGTGAGCTTTTGCAACTAAGATCTTTCTCTCTGACAGAGGCAGATTACTTCTATTTTTGGCTTAAAAAATCTTGAAGGCCTTCTTCAAATCATGTCTTCATTGGCAAAAATCTTGCCATGCCTTACTTCAGATCTTCCTTCCTCATAGCCTTTCTTCCATATATTTTTCTTTGTGACTTCAATTTTCTTCTAATAACTTTTATCTTCTTCTTTCCTGTTGACATGATCGAAAAACAAGAGAGAGGAGAGAGAAGAAAGAAGGAAACTTTCAAAGGAAGCAATGAATGAAATTCAAACAAATTGAAGTCTCACTTCCATTTTCCTATACATAAAGTAACGTGTAAAGCATTCAATATGATTAAATCAAATTTAATTTTCACTTCCAATTACCAATGCATGGAGTCACGTGTTAAGCTTTTTGGTTACCAAGGAATGAAATTAATTGAATTGAGATTTGAGTTCCAGTAACCATGTCATGAAGAATTTCCAATGAGAGACTTATGGACATGAGATCACCGTATAGACTTTAGGAAAATTTGCTTTCTTTCTTTAATTCATCATGGGTTTTGATGGATTTGGCCTTATTTTGGATTTCTTTCTTTTTTATCATTTAGCCACCTGATTTGATTAATTTTGCCCAAGGCTTGAATTTGTTCAATGATCAAATTGGGCTTGTTTGACTTTTGGCCCAATATGAAATTAAATTGTTTGCCTGCACACTTGAACAAAAATCATCAAACAACCTATTGAAAATTATTAAATAAAATACTTAATAATAATTTTAATAATTTTCTAATTTACATTTTAATAATGTTTGATCATCATTTCAGTTTTCCAAACTCAACAATCTCTCCCTTGATGACAAACATTATTAAACTGAATTGAAAGAGTTAGGATAGATAACTTCCCTTTGAAGATTTGCCAAAATCTCTCCCTCTCTTTTGTTCAATGTGATCCCCCTTAATGTGTGCCTGATTAACAAAATATTCAAGAAAGCCATCACCTGTGTACAAGCTCTAAAGAGTTCTAAGAAGATAAAGATTTCAAAACATGGAACCTTTAAGACTGAGCTATTATTTTTACAATATGATCCAGACAGCACATATATGTATACTTGAGCAAATAAATTTTTCAAAATATAATCAGAGCTCAAGTTGAAATTCTCTAATACAAAATGCTCAAAATAATGAGCCAAAATAGAGCACAAAGCAAAGCACAAATATTAAACAAAGCACAAATATGAAACAGAATGCTCATGTTCAAACAAAATGCTCATGTCCAAACAAGGCAGCAAAGAAATAGTTTCAATTCAGCAATTCAGCCCTTCTTTCATTTTTTTCCCCTTTTGTCATCAAGGAGGGACACATCATATGTCAAAGTTTGTAAGACTCTTATCAATTTACAAAAGTCATCAGCCAGCCTTAAAATTTGCATAAATCAGAGATAATAAACCAAATATTAATTAAATACTACTCATTCACAAGCTCATATGCTAAGCTATAAACAATATTCACAACCGGATCAAATTACAGATTTTTAAATACAAATTTAAATAATAAACAGCAGCTTCAATCATCATCATCATAGATCACAATGAAAATAAATAGTAGCCTTTCAATTTATTTTTCTTTATCTCCCTTTTGTCATTAAGGAGGGATACCTGTATGGAGAGACAAGTTACAATCACCCAACAGAGTTCAACAACTAAAATTAAAAAATATAACAAAAATAATGATAAACTAATGTTTCAGAACTAGTTTTTTAGCAGCAACATCATGGAGCAGCCTTAATAAAAAAAACTCAGATACCAAAATAAAGCAAAAAAGTATAATAAATATAAGCAATATTCACAATCAGAGCAATGTGCATAATCATAGCTGCGTGAAATAATAGTGTAAAACAAAGAATATTACAGCTAGTCTCAAACATCATAAGTTTAACTTGTTTCACTATAACGGTTTCAATTTATTTTCATACAATGCTTACTCCCCCTGTTATTAGCGAGAATAGTAAACATGCACATAAAAACAGTTCAATATGCAATCCACAAGTACAAAACAGGTATGAGTGTTAGTGTCAACAGAAGATGTAAAATATATCATAAAAAAAAGATTATAAGAAAATAACTCCATCAAATTGGGCTAGACATCAGATCTCTCATCTTCGGTTGTAAGAGGATCTTTCTCTTCTTTCAAAATTGTGTCCTTGGCTGCCTTTGTGCCCTTTTTCTTAGATTTCTTTACAGTACCACTACCCTTAAGATATAAAATTCTGTCTTGGATTTCATTACTCAGATCGACACCAAAATACTCAAAAATGCAAGTTAAAAATATTCTATATGTAAGAAAAATGGGAGTAGTAGAGAAGGTGAGAAGTTATCATAAGAACTGCTTTAAAAGTTCAAAAATGCTTGGAAAGCACAAACCAATTCAATAAAATGAGATTCAAAGAATTTTGAATTTTAAAAACAATACAAGCAATTTTGAAAATGATAAGTCAAATAAAAGATTGAAAAGATTTTGAAACTGATTTGACTTGAAAAATGATGAATGTAAATACTCTTCTTTTTGGTGTATGTGATCAAAACAAGCAATGAGACACACTACATAAAAAAACAACTTTCTCTTGGGCTTAGTGGTGGTGTTAAGGAAACACATTTGACCACCAAGAATTTAGTTCAGATCCAAATTCATTTAAAATCATCAACACATAGTCTGAAATTCATGGAACCTAGGGAGTCATTATCTGCCCATTTTTATCTCCCTGTAACCTGTGAGATAAAAATAACCAGAAAAATCTTTAAGCATATTTAATTCAAAAACTCAGCAATCAACAGTCCTTAGAGTAGTTCTTAATTTACAAAATCTATCTTCACAAATTGTATGTCAATTGTTCCCTTTTGTACATGTTCTTTTATGGAATGAAATCTTACTTCAATGTGCATAGTTCTTGAGTGTAAAATAGGATTTTTTAAAAAATTATTGCACTCAAGTTGCCACAAAATATAGGGATACTATTGACTTACAATTTGATATGTGCAAATTATTTGTTAAACCAAGTCAATTGAGAACAAGAGGAAGTTGAGATATATTCGGCCTCAGCCGTTGACAGAGCAACAACAGCTTGCTTATTACTTGACCACACATTCAAGGATTGTCCAAGAAAGCAACAACTCCTTGAAGTATTGTTTTTATTCACACAATTTTAGCAAAATCTGCATCACAATACCCAACTCATTTTTCTCAAATTGGACTAGCTCTTCCTCCATTTCCTTTATCCAAGAGGAATATTTAATGATGAATTCATGTGGATGGCTCTTCAAGAACTTCCATTCTTAATTTTGATGAGGTGATCTCAGGTTGAGTATGAACAATATCAGTTCCATTGAGATTTTCAGAAATCTCTGTGTTAGGAGGAGACAAAATAGAATTGTCTCCTAGATTCTAGTCTATAGAATTGTGAACAGCATCTTCCATTGTAAGTTCAGATTTTGTCTTTTCCATGAATTCTATCTGAATTTTGTAGAATCTCAGTTTCTGCATCAATTTTCTAAACAACACTTGAAGTGGAGTTAGATTCAAAAAAATGATATGTATGGACTCCTCAATTATTTTATGTTCCTTGATGTAAACTCTCTAAGCTTCACTAGTGGTTGGCTATCCAACAAAGACACCTTCATAATATTTTGGATCAAATTTTCTAAGATTATCTTTAGTGTTTAACACAAACTCTTTGCATCCAAAAGTATTAAAGTACTTAAGATTGGGTGGTACTTCTTTTCAAAGCTCATATAGTATTTTCTTTAAAAATCCCTTTTTAATAATGATTTGGTTCAAAATATAGCTTCAATCCAAAAGAATTTTGGAATTTCATTTTCACCACAACATAGCCCTAGTCATTTCTTGAAAGCCTCTATTTCTCCTTTCAACAACTCTATTTTATTGAGGTATTCTAGGATATGAAAAAAATATGAAATACCAAATTCATCAAAGTGTTGATTTCCAAACTCATTTCCATGATCACTTCTTAAGGAAATAAATTTCAAAAAATTTATTTTGGATCTTTTTGCATAGAGTTGAAAAATCAAGAAAGACATCATTCTTATGAGCTAAAAAGAGAATCCATCCAAACTTAGTATAGTCATCGAACACCACTAAGCTATAGTGCTTACCACCAAGACTTTGAGTCCTTATAGGACCAAAAAGATCAATATGTAGCATTTTGAATGTTCTTTTGGTCGAGATGTCATCCTTGGGTTTGAAAGAATTTTTTTTGTTTACCCAATTGACAAGCATCACAAGTGATGTCTTTGTCAAATTTTATTTTTAGGAAGATTTCTAACCAAAATCTTTTTCGCAAGCTTAGAAACTAGAAACATGCTTGTATATTCTATTTTCTTATGCCATAACCATTTCTCAGATTCTATGGAAATAAAACAAACTACATTTTGTTCTTTTAGTTCCTCTAAGGTTAGTCCACACACATTATTGCATCTTATAACTTCAAACAAAATTTTACCAGATTTTTTACACACAACCAAGCATTCCAATTTCTTAAAAATAGCCAAACAACATAAATCACACAATTGACTAATGCCTAGAAGATTGTGTTTCAACCCATCAACTCAAAATACAACATCAATGAAAGTTGAGAAATTCTTACCAACCATACCTACGGTCACAATTTTTCATTTACCATTGTCACCGATAGTCACAAAGCTTCCATCGAATTTATCAAGCTTGATGAAGAAAGTGGACTTTTTGGTCATATGCCTAGAGCATCCTGATAAACCGCTATTTTACGGTTTACTTTGTATTGAATTGAGCGGATTTTATCCATTATTCTCACACTTATGCATATGAATTGCGTGTTTTACATTTTCCTTCCTAATTTTGTGATATAGTTGAAAACATGTTTCCTAGGCCTTTAAATTATCAACTTTTAATTACCCTTTATCACCATTCGATGCCGTGATATATGAGTGTTTTCAGGGTTTCTAGGGCAAAAACGGCTTAGAGGATGGAAAGGAAGCATGCAAAAAGTGGAAGGAACGCAAGAAAATGGTGTTTTGAGAAGCTGGCAGCGACGTGTATGCGTGGGCAACGCGTACGCGTGACTGGTGCAGAAGACGAGCGACGCGTACGCGTGACAAGGATTTTTCTCAAGTGACGCGTACGCGTGACATGCGCCACGTGCAGAATTTGTAGAAAGCGCTGGGGGCGATTTCTGGGCTCCTTTTGGCCCAGTTTCAATCCCGAAAAACACCGATTAGAGGCTGCAGATGGGGGAATCACATTCATTCATTCATAAAACTTTCATTCACATAATTTTGGATTTTAGATGTAGTTTTCTAGAGAGAAGCTCTCTCCTCTCTCTAGATTTTAGGATTCTTAGGTTTAGCTATTTTCAATTTTTAGATCTATATCTTAGTTTAATTTAGTTTCTCTTCTACTTTTATTTATCTTAGCATTCTAGTTTATTTATTTACCTTATCGATTACTTTGTGTTGCTATTTATGAATTCTCATGTTAGATTTGATTTTCTATTTAATGCAATTTGAGGTATTTCATATCTATGATTGCTTTATTCAATTTATGTTATTGATGCTTTCAATTGGTTGTTTAGATTTTATTATCTTTTATTGCTTTTCTATGCTTTTATGTTGTGCCTTCCAAGTGTTTGATAAAATGCTTGGTTGGATTTTAAGTTAGCTTTTTATGTTCTTAGCTTAGATTGAGTAATTGGAGACTCTTGAGTTATCAAACTCTTTTGTTGATTAGCAATTGAAAGTTGCTAGTTGATTTGGATCCCTCTAAAGCTAGTCTTTCCTTAGGAGTTGACTAGGACTTGAGGAATCAAATTGATTCATTCACTTGACTTTTCTTCATAGTTAGAGGTTAACAAAGTGGGAGCAATGGACAATTGATGTCACAATTGATAAGGATAGCTAGGATAGGACTTCTAATTCTCATACCTTGCTAAGAGCTTTCTTAGCTATTAGTTTACTTTCTTATCATTTACTTTCCTTGTTCAACCTTTACAACAACACAAAAAGATACAATCTCATAACCAATTATAAGTAACACAGCTTCCTACAATTCCTTGAGAGACAACCCGAGGTTTAAATACTTCGGTTTAATTTTATTGGGTTTGTTTTAGTGACAACCAATTTTTTTTGTATGAAAGGATTATTGTTGGTTTAGAAACTATACTTGCAACGGGAATTTATTGTGAATTCTTTACTAGCAAAAATTCGTTCGTCAAAATGGCACCGTTTTTGGGGAATTGCAAACATGTGCCTTATTATTGGTTTTTGTGAATATTGTGAATAATTTTTTTTCGTTTCTTTGTTAGTTGTTTCTAGTTTTAGGAGTTTATTCTCATTATTTTCTTATTAGTTTTTTTTTGTTTTTACTTTCTTTTGTTACTATGAATTCTCACCCTTTTGGCTATGAGTTTGGTCACAATTATGTTGTAGGGAATGGAAGCTACAATGAGAACATGCATCAAGGTTGGAGCAATTAGAGATGGGAGGAGCCACAAGGATTTGATCAACCCTCTTGGCAACAACCTCGTCCAACTTACTATGAGCAAGAGCCATTCCAAGGTGCATACCAAGACAATGGATATGGTGAACCCCCTTGTAGTTACCAACAAGCCCCACCATATGCCTATGAACCCCCTCCTCAACATAGCTCTGAACCACTATACTCACAAGCCCCTTTCCACCACACCTCCATATGACCCTAACCCTTATCCACCACACCAACCACCATACGAACCATATAAACCATACCCAGAACCACCATCTCAATATACACCATCTCTATACCCTTATCAAGAAGAACCACCTCTGTATTATGAGCCTTTTCTCCCAACAGATGAATCCTCCTATCCACCCCAAGCTCCCCTAGATGATACCTTTAGTGTTATTCACCAAGGGAAACAGGAGCTTCAAACCACACTTACCTCTGCTCTCACCGGTCTCACCTCTACTCTCCAAGCTCTTATATCCCGTGTGGATCCATCCTTTACCCCCAATACTCAACCCCCAAGCTCTGGTGCACTTACTTTTCACCCATATCCATCAATCCAAGAGCAACATGATTCTAATTATACTATTGACATGGAACAAGAGAGAAGGGATCGTCTTAGGGACGTAATGGATCGTGTTCACGCATACATACTTTAAGAGAAGCAAGAGGATGCCCAAAAAGTGGAGGTAGAAGAGACCCTTGAAGATGAAGGAGTAGTTGAAGAATTAGGGGGAACTGATGAAAGTTATCAAGGAGGAGTTAGATTTTGTACTAGAGCAAGTGGAGAAAATCGAAATTATCGAAGAAGAGGAAGTGGTTGAGGACTTAGTAGATGTGGAACCTCCATGAAAAACTCAAGTCATAGAGCCTCCTTCCAAGACGTTTGAATTTGATGTTGAGGAGGGTGTACAACCTCCAAGGCATATCATGGTTGAAGACGTTGATGAGGTTGAAGCATACATTGCCAAGATAGTGAAGCATACATTGGCAAGGCCGCCTGAAGAGAGAACTTTTGCGTGGTCTAGAATTCAGAACAAATTTCCGTTGCAAGTATAGCTTCTAAACCAACAAAAGTCCTTTCTTACAAACGTTTTGATTGTCACAAGTAACAAACCCCTTTGAAATTGATAACCGAAGTATTTAACCTCGGGTCATCTTCTCAATGAATTGCCGGGAGGTGTTCTTATTATTGGTTATAAGTCTTGTAAATTGGGGGTTTTGAAAGTAAGGAACAGGTAATTTAAATGACAAGTAAAATAAATTAACAATAATAAAATCTCTTGGCAAGGTATAAGAACTGGAAGTCCTATCCTTATCAATTGTGATGAAAATTGGATTTTAATCCCACTTTGTTAACCTCTAACTATGAAGGTAAATCAAGTGGATTAATTAGCTTAACCCTCAGGTCCTAGTCAATTCCTATGGAAAGACTAGAGTTATTGGAGCAACTCCCAATTTCAACCACTGCTTTATTTGACAGCTCAAGCGTTACCAATTACTTAACCAAAGCCAAAAGGAAGAAAATATCTAAATTAAATTAAAAGCATCAATATAACTAAAGCAAAGCAATCTTAAATCTGAAATATCTCAAATAATATTAATTAAGAAAATCATAACATGAATGTAGCATAAGCCAAATTGAAAAGATAAATAATAATTAAAAGTGTATAATAAAAGTAGAAAATAAATAAGAGGAACATTGAACCTGTGATGAAGAAGAAATAATCCTAAATCCTAAGAGAGAGGAGAGAACCTCTCTCTCTAAAAACTACATCTAAATCCTAAAATTGTGTACTGTGAGCTTATTCTTTTATGAATGGATGCATTCCCTCACTTTATAGCCTCTGATATGTGTTTTCCAGGCCAAAAACTGGGCCAAAAACAGCCCATAAATTGCCCCCAGCGTATTCTGGTACGTTTAGGTCGCGGCAAAGTGACGCGGAGGCGTCGTCCACGCGTTCGCGCGGATTGCACTTTTGCCAGGTCACGCATCCGCGTGATCCACGCGTTCGCGTCGCATGGCTTCGAGGCAGCTATGGCAAATTATATATCAAATCGAAGCCCCGGACGTTATCTTTCTAACGCAACTAGAACTGCATCATTTGGACCTTTGTAGCTAAATTTATAGCCGTTTGAGTGCGAAGAGGTCAGGCTGGACAGCTTAGCAATTTCTCCAACTTCTTTTATTCCTTCCACTTTTGCATGCTTCCTTTCTATCCTCTGAGCCATTCCTGTCCTGTAATCTCTGAAATCACTTAACACACATATCAAGGCATCTAATATTAATAAGAGAGGATTAATATTAGCAAATTAAGACCAAAGAAATATGTTTTCAATCATAGCACAAAATCAGGAAGGAAAACATAAACTCATGCAAATCATATGAATAAGTGTATGAAAGATTGATAAAATCCACTCAATTGAGCACAAGATAAACCATAAAATAGTGGTTTATCAACCTCCCCACACTTAAACACTAGCATGTCCTCATGCTAAGCTCAAGAGAAGCTATAAAAGAGTGAAGAGAAATGGTAGAATGTATGAAATGCAACCTATCTATATTAATGCAACTAGATGCAAAATGTTTCTACCTACTTGGTTAAGAGTAAACAAGTTCTCCAAGAGAAAAATAATTCAAATTCTACTAATTCAAATCATATAATAAAAGACAAGTAAACTTGTAAGAAGATAGCTCATGAAAGCAGGGAACATAGAATTAAGCACTGAACCCTTACTGGTAGTGTATATCACTCTAACTCTCAAGTGTCTAGGGTTAATCACTCTACTCTTCTCTAGTCATGCTTTCTAAACTTTGTTTTTCATCTAACCAATCAACAAATATTTAGCATATCAATGCAAACATCATGGGGTCTTTTTAGGATTGTAATGGGGCTGAGGTAAAGGTAAGGATATATGTATGGCCAAGTGAGCTTTATAAAGTGAATCCTTGATTAGTCTAAGATCTCACCTAACATATACATACTTTATATAATTTAAAATACTTTACCTAGCTACCCAAATTTTTTTCCACTTTTGTATTTCATGCTCAAGTATCAAACTTATTTTTGAATTTTGTCCCATGTGCATTGATTTTTTTTTATTAACTTAATATTGGGGTAATTCTGTCCCCTTATTTATTTACTTATTTATTGAATATATTGTTTTCTCTTTTTTTTCTCTTTTTTTTAAATAGAAAAATAAACATAACTTATCAATCCACATGGATTTTTTATTTTTCTAGTCTCACATGAGTAGGTACCCAAATTCTCAATATTTTATCAAAGTAAAAACATAACACATTCCCTTATTAACCCATGTTCCCACAGTTTTCCCACACTTAATTGTTACACAATCCCTATCTTAAGCTAACCAAAGATTCAATTGGGATATTTAATTATTTTTCTGCTTAAGGCTAGTGATGTGGTAAAATACAGAATAAATGGGGATTAAAAGGCTCAAAGTGGCTAACAAGGGTGATTTAAAGGGTAGGCTTATTTGGGATAAGTGAGCTAAAATCAAACGATGGCCTCAATCATATGCAAGCATGTAACACATTAAACATTGGACATATAGGATGAAACAAAATAAAGATTACAATCATAGAGAAGTAAACACACAAGAATAAAAATTTATGGTTAAATAATGTAACCATGTAAATAAGCTCAAAATCTCACAGGTTGTGTGTTCTTTGGCTTAAATACCATGTTCCAAATACAACTTCAAACAAGTGTTAACATAAAAAAAAATTTCAATTTAAATTAGTGAAAATTTTCAAAAATAGGGTCTTTAAAAAGAAACTTATTATTTCTCAACCAAGCAGTAGTTAAACGCATAAAATCAACTACACCTGCAATCTATTATGCAATGCAACAATGAACTAATAAAGAAAATAAAACAATGGTGTTGAAAAGAAGAAAATAGCTAACCCATGGAGATCGGTATCGACCTCCCCACACTTAAAGATTGCACCGTCCTTGGTGCATGCTGAGATGTGCAGGTAGACGGGTTGTTCCAACTGATGCTTTTCTTCAAGGATTGTGCAGATGGACTTGTTTGTCTTCCTTTTAGAAGTTTCTCTTTTTTTCCGTCTTTGGTGGCCAGCCTGAAAGAAGAGAAAAAGAAGAACAGTAACCCAGAAATAAAGATAAGAAAATAAATGAAGTATGGGTGGGTTAATGCCAAATGATAAGGGTCTCATTTACATGGAAGCTTCAACGTGTACGTGAGAAAATAATAGAAGCACATGGCATACCCGTGGTGCAGAATTTGCAACAAAGGGGAGGAGTTTGGGTAATGAAAAAATATCAATATAAGTTCATGTTAATGCAAATGAAGTGCAAGTATCATAAAAGATTGGCATTGGCAGATAATTAATATCATCCCACAGTGTAAAACAAGTCACTAAGCACAAAAAATAATTCAAGAAAGGATGCAACAGTTGAATAAGAACATTTAACACCAATGGTAAAATAATAAATTTAGAAAAGAAAAATAAAAATATGCACAAATTTAAAATGCAATGAATGAAATATGCAAATAAATTAAGTAAAATAAAATGAAAGATAAGAAGAATGAGAAGGGGAAGAAGGGA
Source organism: Arachis ipaensis (assembly GCF_059453495.1). Taxonomy (NCBI): domain Eukaryota; kingdom Viridiplantae; phylum Streptophyta; class Magnoliopsida; order Fabales; family Fabaceae; genus Arachis; species Arachis ipaensis. The sequence continues at coordinate 41,780,262 of NC_142441.1, read as the reverse complement.
AGAAGAAGTAAGTAAGAAAGGAGGGAGAAAAAAATTAGGATTGGGGAAAAAAGATAAGATTTTTGGCAGATTAGGTTAAGCTGTGCGGCGTAAGCGACGCGGACGCGTGGGGTACGCGTTCGCGCAGATGGCGCTTAGAAGAGTCGACGCAATCACGTCGGTCACGCGGACGCGTGACTCGTTTTGTGCTATTGGCGCGAAGGCAGCCTCGCGCTCGCACAACTCTCTGTTCAAAATTTAGTATTGCCAAAATCCAGGGTGACGCGGTCGCGTGGTCGATGCGATCACGTGAATGGCCATTATAGGGGTATGACGCGGACGCGTGAGCCATGTGTCCGCGTGTTAAGGCTTGTGCGTTCAGCACCAGTCCAGCACCACTCTAGCACAACTTTCGGTCGTGCACCATTTGTTACGTCGATTTCCAGGTCACGCGGCCGCGTGAGTGACGCGGACGCGTCAGCGACGCGGTCGCATGGATCAATTTGTGCCAAAGGCACGCCTCCAGCCACGCTCTCGCGTGACTCTCTGTTCAATTGTCTTTTCTTCAAAACGCACTGGTGACGCGGACGGGTCAGTAACGCTGCCACGTCGCGTGCGTGTTTATATATATATATATATATATATGCAGTATGCAGAATGCAATGCTAATGTAGATGCAATAAATAATTTCAGGTTCAATGAAAATAAAATAAAATAAAATAAAAACAAACAAAACGAAATAAAATTGAAAAAGGAACGATCATACCATGGTGGGTTGTCTCCCACCTAGCACTTTTAGTTAAAATCCTTAAGTTGGACATTTGATGAGCTTCCTGTTATGGTGGCTTATGCTTGAACTCATCTGGGAATCTCCACCAATGTTTGTGATTCCAATATCCTCTGGGATCCCAAATCTTGTTTCTACACCCGTCTTCAAGTTGATTATCATGATTCCATCCGGGTGGTTCAGCTTTAGAATTCTCAGTGATGCGTCCAAACAACTTCCTAGACCCATTCAGTTGAGCTTTACACCAACCCTTGCATTTAAACTTTGAGCACACAACCATGTTGAACCTTGCATGAAAACTCCAACTACTAACCATCTTTCTTTTACGCTTAATGCCACAAAGAGCTCTAAGCTGACCATCTGTTTCAAGTAAAGCATATTCAAGTGAGCTAATTAAGCTTAGAGATGAAAGATTTATCCACTTGAATGAAGGAATGAATGGTGATGGCTTTGGGGGAGAGGTCTCCAACAGCATTGGCAAGGTGATTTCCAGCTCCATTCCCTTGAGTTCTTCTCTAACAACTTCCACCTCTTTGCAAGTTTCTTCAATATTAACCTCTTCTTCTTGGTAGCTTTCTTTCAATTTGATCTCTTCTTTATTGCTCACCAAGGGCATGGGAGGTTGTGCTTCTTCTTCTTTAATCTCCATTTCTTGACCAACCTCTTTCAAGTCTTCAACTATGATATGCCTTGGAGGTTGTACACCCTCCTCAACATCAAATGCAACCGTCTTGGAAGGAGGTTCTATGTATTAACTTTCCCATGGAGGTTCAGCATCTCCAAAGTCTTCAACCACTTCTTCTTCTTTAATAATTCCAGCTTCCTCCACTTGTTCTAGTACAAATTCATGCTCCTTACTGTCCACCGGAGTTTCTAATGTCTCCTTCATGCTACGTTCTTCATTAGATTGTCCACATGAAGCCATGAGGATTCCTTGAGTATCCGAACGTCGGGAAGCTAATTGATGTATCGCTTGCTCCAATTGAGGAAGGGTTGCATGAAATTGATCCACTGTTTCCTTGAGACGATCCGTTGATTCTTGTTCCGCTTGGGTATCATAAGTAGGACTATAAGGCTCTTGGATTGATGGATATGGATATTGTGCATATGGAGGTGGTGGTTCTTGGGAGTAATTGGGTTGGAATTGGGGTGGTTCTATATATGGTTCATATGGTTCATAAGGTGGTTGGTATGGTGGATGAGGGTTAGGATCATATGAGGGTGTTTGGTGGTAAGGGGCTTGTGAGTATGGTGGTCCAAAATGATGTTGAGGAGGTGAGTCATAGGTATATGATGGGGGTCCACCATATCTATCGTCTTGGTATGCACCTCGGAATGGCTCTTGACTATAGCAGTTAGGTGGGTGTTGGTTGTCACGGAAGGGTCCACCATAACTGTTGTTTTGACATGCATTGTGGAATGGTCTTTGTCTGTGGTACTGTGGAAGGTGTTGTTGCCGGAAGGGTTGATCAGATCCTCGTGGCTCCTTCTATCTCTGATTGTTTTGACCTTGATGCATGTTCCTGTTATAATTTTCATTCCTTGCAACAACATTGGAACCAAACTCAAAGCGAGAGGGGTGAGAACTCATAATAGTAAATAAAAATTAAAAACAAAAATAAAAACAAATTTTAAATTAAAAGATTTTTTTAAATTTGAAATTTGAATTTGAAATAAGATAAGATAAGATTTTTGAAAAAGATATGATTTTTTTATGCAAATTTCGAAAATTCAATTAAAATAAAGAGAAAAGATATTTTTGAATTAAATGAGAAAAGAGAAAAACAATAAAATGACACCAAACTGGAAATTTTTAGATCAAAATGAAGAAAACAACTAAGAACAACTTGAAGGTCAAGATGAACACCAAGAAAAAAAATTTTTTTTGAAAAATTTTTAATAACTAAATAAAAACCAATAACCTCTTAATTTACGAAAAAGCAAAAATAAAAACAAAAATAAAAACAAATAAACAGGTAAAAAGCAAATATTTGCAATAACCAATAATAAGGCACACGTTTGCAATTTCCCGGCAACAGCGCCATTTTGAAGAGAGAACTTTTGCGTGGTCTAGAATTCAGAATAAATTTCCGTTGCAAGTATAGCTTCTAAACCAACAAAAGTCCTTTCTTACAAACGTTTTGGTTGTCACAAGTAACAAACCCCTTTGAAATTGATAACCGAAGTATTTAACCTCGGGTCGTCTTCTCAAGAAATTGCAGGGAGGTGTTCTTATTATCGGTTATAAGTCTTGTAAATTGGGGGATTTTGAAAGTAAGGAACAGGTAATTTAAATGACAAGTAAAATAAATTAACAATAATAAAATCTCTTGGCAAGGTATAAGAACTGGAAGTCCTATCCTTATCAATTGTGATGAGAATTGGATTTTAATCCCACTTTGTTAACCTCTAACTATGAAGGTAAATCAAGTGGATTAATTAGCTTAACCCTCAGGTCCTAGTCAATTCCTATGGAAAGACTAGAGTTATTGGAGCAACTCCCAATTTAAACCACTGCTTTATTTGACAGCTCAAGCATTACCAATTACTTAACCAAAGCCAAAAGGAATAAAATATCTAAATTAAATTAAAAGCATCAATATAACTAAAGCAAAGCAATCTTAAATCTGAAATACCTCAAATAATATTAATTAAGAAAATCATAACATGAATGTAGCATAAGCCAAATTGAAAAGATAAATAATAATTAAAAGTGTATAATAAAAGTAGAAAATAAATAAGAGGAATATTGAACCTCTGATGAAGAAGAAATAATCCTAAATCCTAAAACTAAATTCTAAGAGAGAGGAGAGAACCTCTCTCTCTAAAAACTACATCTAAATCCTAAAATTGTGTATTGTGAGCTTATTCTTTTATGAATGGATGCATTCTCTCACTTTATAGCCTCTGATCTGTGTTTTCTAGGCCGAAAACTGGGCCAAAAACAGCCCAGAAATTGCCCCCAGCATATTCTAGTACATTCAGGTCGCGGCAAAGTGACGCGGAGGCGTCGTCCACGCGTTCGCGCGGATTGCACTTTTGCTAGGTCACGCGTCCGCGTGATCCATGCGTTCGCGTTACCTGACTTCAGGGAAGCTATAGTAAATTATATATCAAATCGAAGCCCCGGAGGTTAGCTTTCCAACGCAACTGGAACTGCATCATTTGGACCTCTATAGCTAAAGTTATAGCCGTTTGAGTGTGAAGAGGTCAGGCTGGACAGCTTAGCAATTTCTCCAACTTCTTGTATTCCTTCCACTTTTGCATACTTCCTTTCTATCATCTGAGCCATTCTTGCCCTGTAATCTCTGAAATCACTTAACATACATATCAAGGCATCTAATGGTAATAAGAGAGGATTAATATTAGCAAATTAAGACCAAAGAAACATGTTTTCAATCATAGCACAAAATCAAGAAGGAAAACGTAAACTCATGCAAATCATATGAATAAGTGTATGAAAGATTGATAAAATCCACTCAATTGAGCACAAATAAACCATAAAATAGTGGTTTATCACCGCCACTGGAGATACCTTTTCCCAAGCCATTACCATCCAACACAACGTTCAAGTGGGTAAAATTCTTATCCTTAAACTCTACCTTCCCACTTGAATATGGTCTGCTTGAAACGGATGGACAACTTAGAGTTATCTGTGGTTTTAAGAGTAAAATGAAGATGGTTAGTGGTTGGCAACACCATCCTAGGTTCGTTATGGTTGGAAGCTCAAGGCCTAATTGCAAGGGTTGGTATAATTCTCAAATGATTGGGTCTAGGAGGATGTTTGGGTGCTTAAATGAGAATTTCAAGGCTAAACCACCCGGTTGGGACAATGGTGATCCACTTCAAGACGGGTGTAGAAACAAGATTTGGGATCTGGGAATATATGAGGATCAATTTTGGGAGCTCAGAGCTTGTGAAGAACTCCATCAAAGCTTGGGAAATTTACTTGGTATTGATAGAGCTTATTGGAAGTCCACGCATTGGTGGAAGTTTCAGGATGAGTTCAAGCACAAGCCACCATGACAAGGAGCTCACCAAATGTCCAACTTAAGGACTTTAACTAAAAGTGCTAGGTGGGAGACAACCCACCATGGTATGATCGTCCCTCTTTATTCTTAGTTTTCTTTTATTTTATTTTTATCAGTGTTCATTCATAATTTCTGCATCATCACCTGCATTCTGAAAAAAAAGGGGCAACCCACGCGTACGCGTACGCGACGCGTGGGCATCGATGCAAATCTCTCTCTCCCATCTAACGAACAGAAAATTGTGATGGAATCGTGCGGCTGGTGTGCAAAAAGCATAATTTGACCCACGCGCACGCGTCTGCAACGCGTCCGCGTCATCTTCAACTCTGGCACACCACGCGTGGGCGTGCCTGACGCGTACGCGTCGCACGTAAATGCTGCCCCATTCAACTTGAACAGAGAGTTGCACGAAAACGGCGCGGGAATTGTGCGTTTAGCACAATTTTGGCTGACGCGTACGCGTGCTTCACGCGTATACGTCATCTTCATTTATCTCCCTTCACGCATTCGCGTCTCTGATGCTTACGCGTCGATGCATTTTTGTCTTGTCCACGCTCAAGCATACGCATGGATTTAAATTTTATTAACCCTCACGTGAAGCACCTTTCTCACTCGCGTAACCCTATCCCTCTCATCCCCAACGTCCCTTTCTCTCACCTTCTTCCCTCCATTAAAGCTTTCACACTCACCACCATCAACGTCCCATCACGCTCAAGTCCGGCGACCCTGAACCGCCGCCAACCACCCCTTCCTCTCCCTCCTTTCTTCTTCTCTTACTTTTCTCTATCCCCTTTTCTCCCTCCTCCCTCCCGTCACTGCAACCGGAGCAGAAGCTGCGCTTCCCTGCTCTGCGTTTCGCTACTCTGTGACCACCTTCTCAATGCCACTTCTGGGTTAGCCGTGTCATTTACTTCCTCTTCCAGTTCTGTTTCTGCTTGCCCCAGGTTGCCATGTTTTCCCTTGCATTTCTTTTCTTGCTTTATCATTTTGTTTAGGTAATTGTGTTAGCTTTATTTAATTTTTGCTTAGTTTAATTAGATTAGAAATACATGTTCTTAGTTGATTTTAGGTGGTTAGATAGTTAGAATGTGGTTAGTGGATTTAGGTCTGATAATTGCTCTGTTCTTGCTGTCTGGGAATGGTTAATCCTTCTTTGTTTGTGCTGATGATTTGACCCTGTGCTTAATTGATTTATTGATGCTACTGGATGCTCTTTGGAATAAACAAAGTCTGAATTGTGTTTGCAGTGATGATAATGTTGATATTCTGTAATGTTTTCCATGCTACTGTTATTGCTAATTTTGGTTGCTGCTGTTGTTTGATGCTTTCCTACTTCATACTGTAAATTCATATGAGTTGACAATGCTAGCTTCTTGAATAATTCATGTTACCACTTCTCTGGACTTCAATTTGAATTATCAATTGCTCTATCTCAATTTCCATTATGTTATTGCCTTAAGATTAAGGGCTGCTGAGATGTTCTTTTAATTCTACATTTAAAGTATTTGAACTCAGCCTTGCCTGCTTGTGATTAACTCAGTGTTTTGCTGCTGTTTTGATTTATAATGCTCAATGCATATGAAGTTCATGTGCAACTCTTGTTCAAATCTATCCTGAGTTATATGGATTGAAAATTCTGCTCATGTTTGAAAATACACCCTTTGCTTATCTGACATTATAGTTGCTGGTTTTGCATGAATCGTTCTGAGATTCGTATGAGTTACTGATTCCGTTTGAAATCGAGCTTGAATTGTTTCTTTGCTGCTGTTTATTTACTCCGGGAACGCTCACATTACTGCCGGAATGCTGCTCAATTTTTTGAAAACTGTTTTACTCAACTTCCACTCATGAATTGACTTTAGTACTTTTGAATTGTGATTTATTTGGTTTAAACCAAAGCCAATTCATGGGATGATGGGTTAGCATTTCCATTCCTTTTGGTTCCCTTTCTATTTGAAATGCATTGTTGATGATTTTAATTCTTTTTGTGCTTCTTTCATTACATGTTTTATCATCAATGACTTACATTGTATGCTTGAATGTGAGCTTGCTTGTTCTTAAACCTTTTGAACTTCTTTTAGTTAGGAACTACATTACCATGCCACTAATTCTAACCTACTTCTCTAACCTTTAACTAAATTGACATTCTCACTTTTCTTTTTTGTTTTCACCCTTTTCGAACTAACTCTCTTAATTTCTTTCGAGGCATGATAATTGTTGTTTCTTAACAAACAAATATTCTGAATTTCATTGTATAAATTCTTGGATTGTGATTTCTGATTGATTTCTTTGAATCCTACCTTTCTTTCATTCCAAGGATTTATGTCTTTCTGACTCACTTCATGTGTTAGCTTCAACTCCTCTTTTGCCTATCTACTGCTTGTTATGCTTGCATATTGTTTGCCTTTTTATTTCTCTGCTTTAATTTGATAATCTATATCCTGGAAATTCTATTTTCCAGGATGTTTGATAGGAAAGGAAAAGGCAAGGCTAAATCCAGCTCCGGTAAGAAGAAGAGAGGACAGTCATCCATTGCTCTATCGAATGTTCTATCGGATGAATTTTGGTGTGAAAAGAACTTTACTGATCAAGAAAAAGCTGATCAACTTGTGCCTGCTAATGACCCAGTCAAATTTGCCAATCTTTACTGTGAACTCAAGTTTCCGGTCTTTACGGAAAAACGGCACCTCTACTTGGAAAAGACGCTCAAAATACCAACCGAATTAAGGAAGTACACTGAACATCAGATCAAACAGAGAGGTTGGGTATTTTTGGATAGAGATCTGGCAGAGGTAAATGCATCATGGGTCTGTGAGTTCTATTCTAACTATTATAGGACGACCCTTGATGTAGTGCAGCTTAGGGGAAAGCAGATCTTAGTCACAGAGGAGGCGATAGAGGATATCCTCCACTTCCAGCCTAAAACAGATGATACAGATGGTTTTCAGAAGGCCGAGGAGTCTATTAGATTCATGAGTTTTGATTGGAATACTGTCTGGCGTACCATAGCCATTGATCCTCATGTTCTGTGGGCTATGGGAAAGTCAAAGGTAACTCCACTGGGTATAAAGATTATTTATCTCAATGATGAGGCTAGGATGTGGCAACAGATACTGAGTAACTATGTTATGCCTAGTACTCACGAGTCAGAAGTGCCAGCTGCCATGATCATCCTTATTTGGTGCGTCATGGAAGGAAAGGACCTATACCTTCCATAGCTCATCAGAAAGTACATGTCTAGAGTTCATGTCAGAAGCACCCTGCCATTTCCTTATTTGATCCCCCAGATGGCTTGTCGAGCTGAGGTGCCTTGGGAGCTAGAAGATGAGAGACCACCGATTGCCGACTGGAAGAAGGTTATTCCGCACGGCAAGCGGTTTGGACCTCTAGGCCACAGACCACCTACTTCTACTACTTCTACTGATGCAGATCCTCTGCAGCACCTTCAGCACCTGCAGCACCACCTGTTTCCGCAGTACCATCATCCGTTTCTCAGCCAGTCTACCATCTTGTGCACCGCCTTTTTGAGCGCCTTGATCAGATGGAGCGTCACAATAAGCAACGCTATGCACATCTGAAGCTGATTGTGACTACTGGGTGCACTGACATCCCCTCTGAGCCTGACACACCCTCGAAGCACTCGGAGAAGGAGGAGGATGAGCAGGAAGAGACCCAGCAGGAGGCGACTCAGCCTGAGCACCCTACAGAGCCAGCGGCACATCCTTTGACAGGCGACGATAGAGTTGCAGGTGATGATCCTTCACACCCAGCTTGACTGAGAGCATCGAGGACGATGCTGTGCTTTAAGTGTGGGGAGGTCGCCGTCTCCGGCGGATTATATTTTGGTGAACCATTTCAGACTTTTATTCTATTTTGCTTTATTTTGTATTTTGCTTTATTTTGTATTTTGCTTTATTTTATTTTATTTTTCTTTTAGTACTTGCACATTTATATTTTATTGTACTTCTGTTTATTTTTACTTTGTTGTATTTTGCACTTTGGACTTGTATATATCTTGGATATTTAGCTTGAATTGCACTTTTAGTTTATTAGTTGTGATGTGGAAAAACATGGATTATTAAGTTTAGTTTACCCTTTTGGCATATGAGAAATTGATTTGATTGAAAATAGGGATAAACTAAAAACTTTTAGCTTTCCATAATCACAATATCTCATTTAGTATATATATAATAATAAATGTTGGTCAATTGATGAAATTTTCAAGGAATGTATCTTTTTCTTAGAACAGGCATTTAAGATTCACAGTGATTTGAGTTAAAACTTTTTGTAACTTTCACTATATATATATATATATATATATATATATATATATATATATATATATATATATATATAATTAGAATATGGTTTTTAAGCTAAGAACACACAACCCGTGAGTTTTTGAGCTTAATTGCATGGTTACATTATCTAACCATGATTTTTATTCTTGTGTGTTTTCTTCTCTATGATTGCAATCTTTGGTTTGTTCCATTCTATATGTCCATTATTTAGTGTATGTTCATGCTTATATGTGATTGAGGCCATCATTTGATATTAGCTCACTTATCCTAAATAGCCTACCATTTCATTTACCTTTGTTTGCCACATTGAGCCCTCTTAACCCCCTTTTTGTTCTTTATATTACCACATCACTAGACTTAAGTGGAAAAATAATTAATTACCCTATTTGAATATTTGGTTAGCTTAAGATAGAGATTGTGTGTCAACTAAGTGTGGGGAAATGTGAGACCTATAGTTAATGAGAATGTGTTTTTGCTTATATTAACAAATATTGGGAATTTGGGTGCCTACTCATGTGAAATTAGAGAAACATATGCATTGATATATTATGCTTTCATTAAAAAAAAAGGAATAAATGAATAGGGGAATAAAATTACCCCAATATTAAGTTCAATAAAAAGATCAATGCATATGTAATGAAATTAAAAATTAATACATGAGTGTGTGAAAATATGTAAAAGTGAGATTTTGGGTAGCTAAGCTTAATTTTAGAATTGTATAGAGTATGTGTATGTGTTAGGTGAGAACTTAGGTTAGTCAAAGATTCATATGAAAGCTCACTTGGCCATATATATATACCCTCATCCTTACCTTAGCCCCACTACAACCTTGAAAAGCCCTCATGATATTTGTATTTGTATATTTGATAATTGTTGATTGGTTAGATGAAGAACAAAATTCTAGAAAGCATGACTAGAGGAGATTTGAGTTGTTTAACCCCAAACACTTGAGTGATTAGAGTGCACATACAAATCCAGTGAGGGTTCAATTGCTCATTTCCATATGTCCATATTTGATCATTACTTGTCTTGCAAGTTTGTAAACCCTTCTGATTAACTCAACTCAATTGTGAATGTGACTTGATATGATTGACTTTAGTCCTTGATTGTGTATATATGAATTCTTGGAATTTTAACTCACTTTGACCACATATATGCTTATATATATATATATATATATAGTACTTAGAATAGCATGATGCATGTAGGTAGCTTGCATCTAAATGGGTTGCATTGCATAAGTTCCATCATTCTGCCTTCACTCTTTTGGTTCTCTTGAGCTTAGCATGAGGACATGCTAATGTTTAAGTGTGGGGAGATTGATAAACCGCTTTTTTACAATTTACTTTGTATTGAATTGAGCGGATTTTATCCATTATTCTCACACTTATGCATATGAATTGCGTGTTTTACATTTTCTTTCCTAATTCTATGATATAGTTGAAAACATGTTTCCTAGGCCTTTAAATTGTCAATTTTTAACTACCATTTATCACCATTCGATGCCGTGATATGTGTGCTGAGTGTTTTTAGGGTTTCTAAGGCAGAAATGGCTTAGATGATGGAAAGGAAGCATGCAAAAAGTGGAAGAATTTTTGGGCTCCTTTTGGCCCAGTTTCAAGCCCGAAAAACATATATTAGAGGCTGCAGAGTGGGGGAATCACATTCATTCATTCATTCATAGAACTTTTATTCACATAATTTTAGGTTTTAGATGTAGTTTTCTAGAGAGAGAGGCTCTCTCCTCTCTCTAGGTTTTAGGATTCTTAGGTTTAGCTATTTTCAATTTCAGATCTCTATCTTAGTTTAATTTAGTTTCTCTTCTACTTTTATTTGTCTTAGCATTCTAGTTTATTTATTTACTTTATTGATTACTTTGTGTTGCTATTTTATTTTATGAATTCTCATGTTAGATTTGATTTTCTATTTCATGTAATTTGAGGTATTTCATATCTATGATTTCTTTCTTCAATTTATGTTATTGATGCTTTCAATTGGTTATTTGGATTTTATTATCTTTTATTGCTTTTCTATACTTTTATGTTGTGCCTTCCAGATATTTGATAAAATGCTTGGTTAGATTTTAAGTTAGCTTTTTATGTTCTTAGCTTAGATTGAGTATTTGGAGACTCTTAAGTTATAGTTATCAAACTCTTTTGTTGATTAGCGATTGAAAGTTTCTAGTTTATTTGGATCCCTCTAAAGCTAGTCTTTCCTTAGGAGTTGACTAGGACTTGAGGAATCAAATTGATTCATCCACTTGACTTTTCTTCATAGTTAGAGGTTAACTAAGTGGGAGCAATGGACAATTGATGTCACAATTGATAAGGATAGCTAGGATAGGACTTCTATTTCTCATACCTTGCCAAGAGCTTTCTTAGCTATTAGTTTACTTTCTTGTTATTTACTTTCCTTGTTCAACCTTTATAAAAATCCAAAAAGATACAATCTTATAACCAATTATAAGTAATACACCTCCCTGCAATTCCTTGAGAGACGACCCGAGGTTTAAATACTTCGGTTTAATTTTATTGGGTTTGTTTTAGTGACAACCAAATTTTTTTGTATGAAATGATTATTGTTGGTTTAGAAACTATACTTGCAATGAGAATTTATTGTGAATTCTTTACTAGCAAAAATCCGTTCATCACATCCCCCATTCAAGTATCACATATCTTTCTTCTTCTTAGATGCTAAGCAAAACTACACAAATCTTTCAAGTGACCTTAGGTATCTAAACTAATTTGGATCCTTTGAAGTTAATCTTTCTTGGTTGCCCATGTACATTAAAATCACAAAAAACCTTGTATGTTTTGTTTTTTACTCTTCTTTTGTCAATAAAGCATTGAGAAAAAGAGTGACCAGATTTATTGCAATTAAAACAGTGATTTGTGTGAGCATGTTGCTAAAAACACTTTAAGATATGATGCTGATGGTGATCAAAAGATTTGAGTTTTTTGGTATTTGAAAGGGTGCATTTCTTTTGAAAGATCCATCTCTAACATTAGTACCTCCTTTTGCCAGAAACCTTAAACCAGAGTTTCTTGACACAAATGGGTTTCTAGAACATGAGGCTCTTTTGTGAAAGAGAAATTTTCTAAAAACGTCCTCATTGTTAGAGATATAACCCAGACCAGAGTTTATTTGAAGCAGGTTCAGATTTTTAATAAGATGTATTTTTATCAAAATCTAGCGTTTCAAAATCATCATCAAGGTTAGATGAACATTCAAGACCAGATTTATCAAATGATGATTTTATTCTTGAAAATGATGCTGAAAATTTTGCAAGTGATTTTTAAAAAAAATTGCATCATTTTTTGTTACATACCCTAAATCTGATTTTTTCAAACAACAGTCTTTGATTAGCAAGTAATTTGTCCAAGTTGCTTGAACTATGTACAAATTTTGCCAAAATCATTATTCAAATTTTTTTATCACTTTATTTAATCTTTTATTTTCAGCAACAAGTCTTGAGAAGGATTAATAATGTGCTTTCGTTTGAACTTTTCAATTTCAGATTTCAAAAATCTATTTTCTTCAATGAAATTAAAAGCACATTTGGTCTCCTTTACCTTTTCTTTTAAAAACTCATTTTTAGCTTTTAAAACTTCATTCTCATATTTCTATTTGTTGTATTTATACAGCAATGTTTCAAAAAGGTGAGTGAGATCATCAATAATAACATGCAAATCATCAAGAGATAAGTCAGAGCAATTTACCTCTTCTTGTTTATCTTCATCATCAGTTGTGAAACAGATTTGAGCTTCATCTTCGAAGTTTTCTTTCTCATCTGAGTCAATCTTGAGATCCTCCCAAGAAGCTATAAGTCCCTTCCCTTTTGGTTCCTTTGAGTTGCCACCTCTGCTTCTTCCTTTGAGTCTTCATCATTCTTCTAAGTTTTCTAGCGAAACATACAAATTCGTCATCTTATAAATAGTCATTGGATTCATCATTCAATGATTCAGTGCAAGATTTAAGAGCCACTTCTTTTCTTTTTTTTTTTGTATCATCATTTTTTTGTGATTTCATATGCTAGTAACTTTTCTCTCAACTCATTACAGGTCATTTGACTTTCCACTCTCTTGTCAAGCTTCTCAAAATTTTTCTCTCTAGCATCTGTTCGAAATGAGTAATCCCATAGCATCCAAACTATTAATGATGATAAAGAATCATGTCATTAATTGAATCTCCTTCCTTCATAGAGAACATCTCATACTCTCTGCTCAGCATGTCACTTCTGGTTTTTTTTTACTTGTGTGGTGCCTTCAGGTGTGCCTTGGAGCTTATCCTTGATTTTCTTTACTGTTTTGCATCTTGAAACATTCAGGTATTCTTTGAAGCTGGTTGCACAGTTCAGCATGTTGACAACCTTGACATTTAGTTTCATCTCCTTTCCTTTTTTTTATCTTCATTCCCTTCTGTTCAATAGTTGTAGTTTTTCATATTGAAGAATGAAGGTCTATTATTGGACTGTCCTTCTATCAGAGTATAAGCCACTGTGTTGAAATCCATGTTGTCCGCCATCAGGATCTTTCCTCCAAGCTGTGAAGCTTGATCTCTTTGAGACCAAGTACTGATACCAATTGATGGTAATCAGTGGCTAAGAGAAGGGGGGTTGAATTTTAACCCATTTTTGCTGAATATTAATTTCTGCTTTTTCAAAGAAACTTCAGGAGATATTTCTGCTTTTTGTATCATAACAAGTCAAGAGATATTTTCTTTTTATCTCGAAATCGGTTAGGAAATATTTTTCAATTTTGTCTCTAACGCAACATAAACAGAATAGGAGTAGAAGAGAAAGAGAGAATCACACCCAGAAGTATCCTGGTTCAGCTGCTAAGTGCAATGCAGCCTATATCCAGTCTCCATCACAACCATGACGGAATTTCACTATAATCATCAGTTACATACACCAATTCTTCCATAGGATCTACCCAATCCTATCTGGGACAAATCCAGATTCTATCCCCAAATCTGAACTTGACTAGGACTCAAAAGCTAGCTTTCAACTGCAAAGTGCTCACCCAACTTGTAAGGGAACATGTCCAGATTCTAACCCAATCTGAACTTGACTAGGACTCAAACCTAGCTTTCAATCCGCAAAGTTCTAACCCAACTTGGAAGGAAATCCCCTGAGGATCATGATAACAAAACAGAAATACATACAAAAAATTTCTAAGATAACTATGGCTTTATCTTTAACTCTCTGCCTTTTTTCACTCATTGACTTTTTCTTACAAAACCTCACATTCTGCCTTTTACCAATGAAACACAAACAGACTCACTGAGAAAAAGAAATATTCAATGAAAGCTAAGAAGGAGAAGAATAAATAGCTCAAAGAGCTATGGGAATCCAAACGTATGCTCTAACTCCTTGATCTCAACCCTTGGCCGTTCACCCTTATTATAGAAGGGGAAGCTTCCAAGGTTGAAACCTTCTTCAACACATGTTGGCTCTCTTCTCCCAATACACATGCAGCAATGGCGTGACAGAGGAGAGAGAGGGTAGAAGCAGTGACTAAATCAAACATGCAACCCTACCTTCAATCTTCTCTTTCAACCTTTTTCTTCATGCAATTTGAATCTGAGCCGTTGAACTTTACTTTGGCCCCAAGATTGGATTCTGATCATTGATGAGCGTCTGACCCAGGCTAGCTTCTTGCCTTCCATTTTTGCTTCTACCTACGTGTAGCTCGGCGGCTACCTTCTTTCTTTGATAAACAAAAATGGAAGTGAACTTTTGTAACTGAGATCTTCTTCTCTGACAGAAGCGGATTGCTTCTATTTTTGGCTTCAAAAATCTTGAAGGCCTTCTTCAAATCATGCCTTCAATGGCAAAAATCTTGTCATGCCTTACTTCAGATCTTCCTTCCTCAAAGCCTTTCTTCCATATGCTTTTCTTTGTGACTTTACTTTTCTTCTGATAACTTCTATCTTCTTCTTTCCTGTTGACATGACTGAAAGACAAGAGAGAGGAGAGAGAAGAAAGAAGGAAACTTTTGAAGGATGCAATGAATGAAATTAAAACAAATTGAAGTCTCACTTCCATTCCCCTATGCATAAAGTAACATGTAAAGGATTCAATATGATTAAATCAAATTTAATTTTCACTTCTAGTTACCAATGCATGGAGTCACGTGTTAAGCTTTTTAGTTACCAAGAAATGAATTTAATTGAATTGAGATTTGGGTTCCAGTAACCATGTCATGAAAACTTTCCAATGAGAGACTTATGGACATGAGATCACCGTATGGACTTTAGGAAGCTTTGGTTTCTTTCTTTAATTTATCATGGGCTTTGATGGATTTGGGCTTATTTTGGATTTCTTTTCTTTTTATCATTCAGCCACCTGATTTGATTAATTTTTTCCAAGGCTTGAATTTGTTTAATGATCAAATTGGGTTTGTTTAACTTTTGGTCCAATATAAAATTAAATTGCTTGCCTGCACACTTGAACAAATATCATCAAATAACTTATTGAAAATTATTAAATAAAATACTTAATAATAATTTTAATAATTTCTTAATCTACATTTTAATAATGTTTGATCATCATTTCAATTTTCCAAACTCAACAAATACTTACCCATTGAAGATGATCTAGATATTCAATCATATGTTTTTGAGATAATGTAAAATCACGAACTATTTTTTTTCTTAATTTCACTCTTCATTCACAAACTATCGCAACCAAATCCCTCCCTCGCAACCAAAATGCCGAAATCCTCGTGGAAGTCAAAAATCACAAATCCTCACCAAAGTGAAACAAGCTCACTTCTCCCTAACTTGCGTTTTGCGTTATAAAGACCCCTTTCAACTTTCTCTTCCAACACGTGTCAGACATGCAGCTATGCACCATGTCAATTGTAACTTGTGATTTGCCTCTGCCTACCTGCCAAATGCAAGTCGCGTTTGGGCAATTTTAAGGTGGTCAACCGGCTGGTCTTGTCAGCATGCAAGGAATATGGGACACGTTTTGATATGTGATTGTCCCTCCATACCAAACGCAGCTATTTTGCAAACGTCTTTTTTCTTTTTTTTTTTTTATTTCATCCAAAACGTAACTTGTATTTTGTAGATCACTAAACATGCAAATCTACATATGTGAATAACATACCATACACTAATATAGTTGAATATCACTGTTTTTTTATACTATTAGTAAATTAATTTCTGCAATTTTAAACTGATTTAGATGGATTTTTATTGTTTTTCAAATATTTTCCTTCATGAAATTATTAATAATGGAAAAAATTTTAAAGATTCACAAGCATCCATAAATCTTAAATACATTTGCTATAGATAACTTAATCAGAGAACACCCATGTAGTTCTGATCATATACATGATTAATGTTGTGTACCTTTTATTTGGAATTATGACTCAATGATTCCTCCTTCCATTTACAATCTCCAAATTAAAACAAAGCTAAAACTCTCTAAGCCTCTATGCAAAAGTCGAATGCCTCAAACAAAGATAAGATTGGCGTGTGTATGGTACGTTTTAGAGTTTTCAATCACTAATATGAGTTAATAGTAAAAATAGACCCTAAAAATTAAATACTTTAATTTAGTTTTTGATATATGAAAAATTTATTTTTAGAAAATACATCTTTAAACTAGATTGATATTTTTATCAGTTAAATAATGATACATGATATAATTATTTTGTGATGTATATATTATCATTTAGGGTAAAATATATTTTTTGTTTTTGAAATTTGTTAAAGTTTTAAAAATTTTTCTAATTTTTATTTAGTTTTAATTTTATCTTAGAAATTTTTTATTTACATCAAATTTACTCCTAATAATTAATTTTTCAAAAGAACTATGACCAATTCAGAAATAACTTCACAAGAATACCTTTTAATATAAGCAAATCAAATATATTTATCATACATTATTGTTAGTGATGGATGTATTAACGTTATGCTTAGAGCTAAGCCAGCTAAGCAAGTACAAGCTAGTGTACAAGTTGCTACTAGTTAGTTACAGTTAGTTAGTTGTTAAGCTGGAACTCTCTAGAAGCTAGTTAGTTAGAGCCAGCTCACACTTCCTCTTTCTATATATGCTGTAAGAACTTTGTTACTGTAGCTAACTTTACTTTCCCTTTTCTTCTTCAATTCAAGAATAGAACCCCTCTTCTTCTCTCTTCATTTTCTTACTCTCTGTTCTCTCTATTCTCTCATGCTTCTGTAATTGCTTTCAAGATTTACACCTAGGTTACTGATACCTTCATGGTATCAGAGCTTATGGGGCCATAGCTTCCACAAGCAGCCAATTAAATCTCTGACTGAAGACTGCTCGAGAATCATGGTGCAAAGTTTCGTTGCAACTACCATATCCATGAAGCTGGATGAAAACAACTACCTACAGTGGAAAGATCAAGTAGAATCAACAATCAAAGGCAATGACATGTTGAATCATCTCACTGGAGAGAACATTCCTCAGGTGCTTCTTCCGAATGGTACAGCGAATCTAGAGTTCCAGAAATAGAAGCGGCGAGATGCTCTCTTGAAGTCTTGGTTACTAGCCTCAATGACGAATCCCTTCACCACAAGAATGGTTGGATGCATGCTCACGCACCAGATCTGGAAAAGGCTAGAAGATCACTTCGCATCTCAGATCAAGGCCAAGGTGATGCAGCTGAAGAACAAATTGAGCACGATCCAGATAGGTATGTCAGTCACTGAGTATGTTTTGTCAATTAAGAGTAGGAGTGTTCGCGGTGCGGTTTGGTTCGGTTTTTGAAGGAAAAGCCATCCGGTCCGATTGTCTAATTAAAGTGCAGTTCGGTTTGGTTCGGTTTTTTTGTCAAGGTCATCCGAACCAAACCAAACTAATTAAAATTGGTTTTGTGCGGTTCGGTTTGTTCGGTTTTTTCAATCAAATAAAAAAATTCTACCATACTATTATGCAAAGTCATAACATTGAAATCGACAAACTGAAATAACACTTTTCTTATTGTATCGAGGTTTATATCATCTCTCTCAAAAAGAGGACCAACAATATTTCTAAAATTTCACAAATTTGGATAACACATATATAACTAGTTACATACTTAATGCTAAACTCTATACCAACACCAATGTTTAAATCCGAACCCAACCCATTAAAATTTGCACCATCTCTTAAAGAGAAGATTGAAAAAGGATGATGATGATCACTATGGAGAAAGGGCAGATGCTGATAAAATTTATTAAAAGAGATTAGAAATAGGTCTTGGGACTGCTTCTCCTGAGCTCATTAGCTCATCCATGGTACGGTGAGGGTTTGTCTTGTGCTTCTCACATAGCTTTGGCAAATACACTCTTGCAAAAATTTAAATGTAAGAGGATTTAATTTATGTAATTAATATATATATTTTAAGGTGAATTTTATGGTAGTTATTATTCCAATAATTATGGACTTATGGTGATTATATATTTTGATGATAACACTTAAAAAGTATAGCTAAAATTAATGTTACATTTTTTTATTTGTTTGTATTAAAGTATTACAGTACCACAATACACCTATGCTAAAATGACCATACTTAATAAACATGAAAATTAAAGAAATATAAACTTGAACTCAGAAGTAAGAACTGAAGCAAAACACAATAAAGGCATTTTAAATAAGTTAAAATTAGAACCATTTTAAAAAAAGCAAACCATTTGAAGACAATTTTAAATAAGCTAAAATTAAATTCATCACTAATCCAAAAAGAATGAAAATCTGTAGAAGTTTTCAGATCCTCCTATGGCAAATTGGCAACCAAACAATAGGTATTAGTAAGTTTAGAAAACACTCCAATTTCACAATTATTCTCAAATTGTAGTCTTGCAAGGAAATAATATACATTCAATATCTTATCTCAAAAAAGCAAAAACGAGTTTAAGTAAGGAAGACTAAAGTAGGGAAGGCATATATGATTGCTTACTAGTTGTCATGATTGAGAATAACAGAGATCTTTAACCCAAATAAGCAGATTGAAGATCTGTAGTGAAAGAATGCGAGTTAGAAAAACAACATAAAGCATCCATGTTCTGTATATTAAAATTATGCTCAAATAGATACATAACAAACTTCATATACTCAATATGTGGGATACATATCCCCAACTTAGCTTCTACCTAATCATGCATAATCAAGCTATATAGTTTGGACGATTTAGCATTGGATTTTAGCAAGCCAGCAACAAAACCAACAATAAAATAATTCATCAAATCAACAATACACCCACCAGTAAACAGCAAGTAGCAACAAATCAACAATGCACCAGTAAACAGAAAATGGTTCAAATTACCTGAATCGGTGGCTCGGGGTCCATATTGACTTGGGAGGAAGGCTGAGTGGGAGACTGGGAGGTGCTGGGAGTGGGTTGAACTGATGATCGTGGCGCTGAGTGGGTGAACCCAGAAACACTGAACAATGAACAATGAACATAAAACAGAAATTATTCAAACAAAAGCAGAAATTCAAACAAAATAAAATTATTAACAATTACCAGAAATTCAAACAAAAATACACTGAACAAAGAACAGAAATTATTCAAAAAAAAGCAAAATTACACTGAACAAAGAACAGAAATTATTCAAACAAAAGCATAAATTCAAACAAAATAAAATTATTTAACAATTACCAGAAATTCAAACGAAAATTCACTGAACATGAAACAAAAATAATTCAAATTAATACCTGACTTGGATCCTCCATATCTGGTGTTCGGTGTTGGGAGGTGCTGCGTTCTGGGAGGGGCTGGTCCGGCACTACTGGGTGGCTGGTCCGGCGCTGCTGGGAGGCATTGCTGCGAGGCGCGGCTGGGAGGCGTTGCTGCGAGGCACTGGTTCGCGGGACTGGGAGGCGCTGATTCGCGGAACTGGGAGTGGGAGGGGCTGGGAGGCGGGGCTAGGAGGCGGTTGGAAGAATAGGGGTTACTGAGCGGGAGTGGGAGGTGCTGCAAGGAGGGGGCTGGGAGGGGTTGGGGTAATGGGGTTTCTTGGCTGCGCTAGGTTAGGAGAATAGGAGTTAGGTTATCTGATGGGTTGGGTTTGGGCCATTTGGGGTTGGGGGGCGAATGGTTTTTTATGGTTTTTAATTGACCGGTTCGGTTGGTTCGATTAGGGTTTTTAGTATCAACACTGAAAATCGAACCGAACCGCATAAAAAATAGCAAAATATGATTTTTTCAATTTTTTCGGTTTTCGGTTTATTCAGTTCTCGATTTTTTCGGTTCGGTTGGCCTATTTTATTCGGTCTGGTTCGGTTTTGAACACCCCTAATTAAGAGTACTGTTGATGCATTAGCCTCTGTTGGTGAACCAATAAAAGAGAGTGATCATGTTAATGCAATCTTACATGGTTTAACTGAAGAATATGGAAATGTCATGACCTCTGTGTTAGCAAGATCTACTAGCATAACAGTAGGAGAATTAGAAGCACTGTTGCTAGCTCATAAAAGCATGTTAGCAAGGTTTAGAAAATCAGAAACTCTTATGCAAGCAAATATAGCTCAGCACTCACAGTACACACAAGCTCAACAAGGTCAGTCTTACTCTCAGAACTCTGCAGGCAGAGGAAACTTTAGAGGTAACTTTCGTGGCAGAACAGGAAGAATGTCTCGAGGAGGCAGAGGCTCCTATGAAAAAGGAAGAATAATGCAAGGAGATGCCAGGCCACAATGTCAGGTCTGTGATAAAGTAGGACACACAGCCAAATTCTGCTGGTACAGATATGATAAAGAACAGTATGAAGATACCTATGGTAGCAATAATCAGATCACTCAGCCAAAGGCAAACTATAGTAATATGTTGACAACACCTTCAACCATGGAAGATCCAAACTGGTACCCTGATTCAGGAGCTACACATCATGGCACTCATGATGCACAGAACCTGATAGAGAAAGAAGAATACACAGGGAATGAGCAAGTTGTCATAGGAGATGGTTTAGGTATGCATATTCACCATGTTAGAAAAATGTGCTTTAACACTGATTTGAGCTCTAAATTACTATTCCTAACAAAACTGCTTCATGTACCTAAAATCACAAAAAATCTTATGAGTGTACATCAATTCTGCTGTGATAATAGAGTTTTCTTTGAATTCCATGCTGACAAATGCTGCATTAAATCACAGGGAAGTAAAGAACTCCTCCTCCAAGGGAGTGTTGATAGAGGCTTGTATAAGTTTGGGAACATCACTACTGCACACACACCCTCAGTCTACATCTCTTCACTAACACAGTCAAATAAATTTCAGATTTGACATGCAAGATTAGGTCATGCAAATTCAAGTGTAGTGTCAAAAATACTTAAGTCTTGTAATCTCTCTTTTACACCTAATAAAGAAGTCTGTGAAGCTTGTTGTATTAGAAAATCACATCAATTGCCATTTTTACCTTCACAAACAATATATACATCACCATTAGATCTTGTCTATTCAGACATTTGGAGACCTGCACCCCTACCAGATAGTAGTGAAAACTGGTACTTTGTGATCTTTATTGATGCCTTTTCGAAGTTGACTTACATTTGGAGACCTGCACCCCTGCCAGATAGTAGTGGAAACTGGTACTTTGTGATCTTTATTGATGCCTTTTCAAAGTTGACTTGGTTTTACCTTATTAAATCTAGAGCTCAACTTAAATCAGTTTTTTGTCACTTCCAACAAATGGTTGAATTGTAATTGAATACAAAATTAAAAATGTTACAATCTGATAATGCAGCTGAGTATGTTATTTTGTCTAAAATCTTAAAGAAAAAAGGAGTGCAGCACAGGTTCTCCTGCCCTCACGTCCATCAACAAAATGGATCAGCAGAACGAAAGCACAGACATATAGTGAAAATGGGACTCACACTATTGGCTGGTGCTTCCATGCCAACAAAATTCTGGGGTGAAGCTTTCAGTACTGCTGCAAGGTTGATCAATCTGTTGCCTACACCAGTCTTATAAGGAGTGTCCCCCACAGAAAAGCTCTTTGGCAAAACACCAACATATGCAGATCTTAGAGTCTTCGACTGTCTTTGTTTTCCTCATCAAAGACCCTATAACAGACATAAACTGGACTTCAGATCCTCACCTTGAACATTTATTGGCTATAGCACAGCCCACAAGGGCTATAAATGCCTCACCCAAGATGGAAGACAATCATCACCCAAAATGTAGTATTTGTTGAAAACAAATTTCCTTTTGAGAATCTCAAAGAAAGAAGTCAATTGCCAGCATCCTCAATTGATCAAGCATCACAGCCACCTACCATTCCTATGCTTCCAATTTTAACAAACACAATAGCAGCACAAGATGCTACAAGCTCACCTCTAAGAATGCAGCCAGTCCTCCCCTCTCAACAGGCTCAAATTCGACCAAACTCAACTCCAACAAGTCAATCAACCCAAGGCTCAGGTTCACCATCAAGCCCATTGACTTCAGCCTCAACACAGCATCCAATTCAGTCAGCCTCAGATAGAATAACTCAGCCAATCCCACCTTCAACACTTCCTTCCACAGCAAGAAACTCTCAAAGACATATAGCAGACTCATCAGTACCTGTCCCCATACCAATCAGTGACATAGAGATAGTCTTGCCAATCTCTGAGCCCTATCAAGAAGTCCCACCAACTATTAACACTCATCCAATGGTCACTCGAAGCAAGGCAGGAATTGTGAGACCAAGAGCATTTCAAGCTAGCCTAGAGCCTAGAAGTGTGAAGCAAGCACTTGACATGCCAGAGTGGAAAACAGCAATGGACCTGGAATATGATGCATTGATGAAAAATAATACATGGAAGCTAGTGCAGTTGCCACCAAACAGAAAGGCAATAGGCAGTATGTGGGTCTTTAGAGCAAAGTACAACTCTGATGGTTCTTTGAAGAAATACAAGGCAAGGCTGGTGGCTCAAGGCTATGCCCAAAGACCGGGATTCGACTTTACAGAGACTTACAGCCCTGTAGTGAAACCTATATCTATCAGAGTAATTCTGAACATTGCCCTGGCAAACTCATGGACAATAAGGCAGCTCGATGTTAATAATGCCTTTCTACATGGGGACTTAACAGAAGAAGTATACATGAAGCATCCTCAAGGGTATGAACAGGGAGATCCATCACTAGTGTGCAAGCTGACAAAGGCCCTCTATGGCCTAAAACAAGCACCAAGAGAGTGGTACAGCAAGCTAGCATCCGGTCTAAAACATATTGGCTTCACCCCCACAAAATATGATGTCTCTGTGTTTCAAAGCAGTCGTCAAAGAGAAAGAATGTTTGTGCTAGTCTATATAGATGATATTATAGTCACTGGTGAATCTGAAAGCACAATTAATCAAGTTATCAAGAAGCTAAACAACATGTTTGCCCTAAAAGACATGGGAAGCCTGCACTATTTTCTTGGCATTCAGGTGACAAGAACAAGCAGTGGTGGACTAATTCTCACCTAAGAAAAGTACATCAAGGAGCTACTAAGGAAGGCAAACATGGTAGGATGCACTTCCTGCCACACTCTATTACCCTCCACAGTCAAGTTATCAGCCTTTGGAGGTGCAAATTTTCATGATCCAGCCCTTTACAAGTCCTTGATTGGCAGCCTGCAATAGCTGACAATAACAAGACCTGAAATATCCTTTAATATACACAAGCTGGCACAGTTTGTTCAAGCTCCATTAGAATGTCATTGGAAGATGGTAAAAAGAGTGCTGAGGTATTTGAGTGGAACTGCAAGCTATGGGTTGAATCTGAAGAAAGAGAATTCTATGGCAATCACTGCCTACAGTGATTCGGACTGGGCTGAGGATCCTGATGATAGAAAATCCACCAGTGGCCATTGTGTGTTCTTGGGGTCAAACTTGGTATCTTGGGCTTCAAGAAAGCAGACTGCAGTTGCTAGATCCAGTACAGAAGCAGAGTACAGAAGCATGGCAGACCTAGTAGCTGAGTTAATTTGGGTAAACAGTTTGCTGTGTGAGCTTCAATTCTCACCCAAGGAGTCTCCTATGCTATACTGCGAGAACCAGAGTGCAGTATTGCTAGCTGCAAACCCATTCTGTATTCAAAGTCCAAGCACTTTGAAATTGATCTCCACTTTGTGAGAGATCATGTCAACAAGAAGCGCATAAGAGTGAGCCACATCCCAAGAGCAGTTCAGGTAGCTGGCATTCTCACAAAGGCAATTCCATCCGAAGCCTTCCTGCACTTCAGAGAGAAGTTAAGTGTTACTGAAACAGTCCAAGAACAGATCACTGAAGCAGCTCAAAAACAGGCTTGCACGTTGAAGAAAATAGAAGAAAAGAAAACTAGAGATGATGATGGATATATTGACATTATGCTTAGAGCTAAGCCAGCTAAGCAAGTACAAGCTGGTGTACAAGTTGCTACTAGTTAATTACAGTTAGTTAGTTGTTAAGCTGGAACTTTCTAGAAGCTAGTTAGTTAGAGCTAGCTCACACTTTCTCTTTTTATATATGCTGTAAGAACTCTGTTACTGTAGCTAACTTTACTTTCCCTTTTCTTCTTCAATTCAAGAACAGAACCCCTCTTCTTCTCTCTTCATTTTCTCATTCTCTATTCTCTCTATTCTCTCATGCTTCTGTAATTGCTTTCAAGATTCACACCTAGGTTACTGATACCTTCAGTTAGATTAGTCCTAAATTTTTTTAAAATTTAGTTGTAAAGGATATATTTGATGTAAATCGAAAATTTCTAGAATAAAATTGAAATAAAATAAAATTTATGAGTATTTTTAAACTTTAAACAAATTTTAGGGACAAAAATATACTATACTCTATTATTTAATTAACAAAAAAAATCAATTTGAGACTTTAATTTTAATTTTTAAAGTCCAAATTGACTACACATGATTTTTATTGGATTATTTTCACTATCAACTGTTAATAATACCTAATTGAAATATTCTAAAACTAAATTTATTGGATTTCACGTGAGAAAAAATTTTTGTAAGATTAATTAGGTGAATAATTATAATTCCAAATTTAATCTTGTTACGGATCCATGTTTCGGATCCCGCATACCCGGTTACCCGGGGACGACCCGCTTCCACACAAAGGCCCAAACACCGGCCCTTCAAAACCTCTAACCCAAATATCTCTTTCTTATCTTAACCAAATAAGATAAGATAAGATATTCACCTATAAATAAGAGGACCCAGGTCCCCCCAGGTATTCATTCATTCCTCACACTTTCTACCTCTTAGATCCATTCTGACTTGAGCGTCGGAGTGTCTTTGCAGGTACCACCCCCATTGCTCCAGTCAAGCGACCCGGCTCCAGCTCTGTCCGCGGGTTCCCGATCCACCCTTCAAACCGTACTAGAGACATCTCGTACATTGGCGCCGTCTGTGGGGAACCTGCGCCAGCTGGACCCAATGGGGGACGTCCTGGAGGAAACCCCCTCAAGCCAGGATGACTCTCAACCAATTAACCCAACCCCCGAGCACCGTGAAGTAACGAACCAAGCAAGAATAGCAAGCACTATTCAAAACGCGAACGATCACGACATCACGGACCGACGACATCCTGAAAAAGCCAGCGACAAAGCAGCGCAGATCATCCAGGATCTCTGCCTCCGAGTCCAAGAACTCGAAGGCAAGATAACCGATAAAGGAAAACACAACAACGAGCACGGAAGCCATGCAACCTCCAGATCAAGATCTCGCCGCGGAAGGTCGCCAACCCGACGACACGACAGAAGAGACGGTCGCAGCTCAACACGCGATCACAGACACGAGAAATCGCCAGAACGGCGATACAACAAGAAACATAACCGCAGCGCTTCTCAAGATCTGAGTTATCAACACTACTCAGACGAAGATCGGAGGGACCGAAACACCAAACGCACGAGAAACGACCATACAATAATGGGAGCTACACCCTTCACAGAAAGAATCCTGAGGGCAAAACTCCCCAAAGGCTTCGACAAACCTACCGATATGAAATACGATGGAACTAAGGATCCCCAAGAACACCTAACGGCTTTTGAGGCCAGAATGAACCTAGAAGGAGCGGCCGACGCGGTCCGATGCAGAGCCTTCCCGGTAACCCTCGCCGGGCCAGCGATCAAATGGTTCAACGCCCTCCCGAACGGATCCATAGCCAGCTTCCACGATATTACACGAAAGTTCATGGCCCAGTTCACTACTAGGATCACCAAAGCCAAACACCCCATCAGCTTACTAGGGGTCACGCAAAAACAAGAAGAATCCACAAGAAAATACCTCGACCGCTTCAACGATGAATGCCTAACGGTCGACGGACTCACGGATTCCGTCGCAAGCCTTTGCCTAACCAATGGGCTAAAGAACGAAGATTTTCGCAAACACCTCACCACCAGACCGGTATGGACCATGCATGAGATCCAGAACGTCGCCAAAGATTACATCAACGACGAAGAAGTCAGCCAGGTCGTTGCCGCCAACAAACGGCAGCACGGCAACGCCCAGCGCGGCAACTCGGCTTCTCACCAAAACCCAACACTCAAAGAGAATCAACGGGACCACCCCAGGCCGACCAGCCGACCACCGAGAATAGGCAAATTCTCAAACTACACGCCCCTGACAGCACCAATTACCGAGGTATACCACCAAATAGCAGATCGAGGCATCATTCCGAAAGCACGGCAACTCAAAGAAAGGACAGGAGGCAACAAGACCCTTTACTGCGAATACCACCGAGGTTACGGTCACAGAACACAAGATTGTTTCGACCTTAAAGACGCCATTGAACAAGCCATACGAGACAGCAAACTCCCAGAATTCGCCAAAATCATCAGAGAACCGAGACGCGTGGAGAGAGACAGGTCGTCAGAGAGGGAAGGACGTAACCCGAGAACCCAAAAGCAACCCCCGAGGGAAAGCCCGGAGGAAGATCCAACCATCATAGTGAACGTCATCACAGGCAAAGATGTATCAAGCAAGTCAAAACTAACAATGAAAAAAGACCTCAAGATAATGGCTGTAAGGAACCAAGTCCCAATCTCCGCGACCGACAATACGATAACATTCTTACCAGAGTACTGCCAACACGGCACCTCAGCCAAGGACGCCCCTTTCGTCATCTCAGCTAGAATCGGAACAGGACTCGTACGAAGAATACTAGTAGACACCGGGGCAGACTCAAACATCCTTTTTCGGGGAGCCTTCGATAAACTCGGACTCCGCAACGACAACCTCCAAACACACCGCCACGGCGTCACGGGACTCGGAGACAACTTCCTCAAACCAGACGGCTCAATCACACTTCCCATCACCATAGGAACGAGCAGCCAAAAGAAGACAATTCTATCTGAATTCGTAGTCCTAAAAGACTCCACAGCCTATAACGTGATTCTCGGAAGGAAAACAATCAACGACTTCTCCGCAGTTATCTTTACCAAATACCTCCTTATGAAATTCAGAACCGACGACGGCTCCGTCGGCACCATCCACGGAGACCGAGAAGTCGCAGCCGAATGCGACAACACCAGCCTAGCCCTAAGGAAGAAATCACGAGATGCGGCCGGTGTATTCCTAGCCGATCTGGATGCCCGACAAGACGGCCAACCCAGGCCAGAACCAGAAGGGGATATGGAAAAATTACAAATAGGGCCAACCAAGGATGAGTACACCTTCATTAACAGGAACCTCCTATACGACCTCAAAGAGGAGCTCTCTCAACTCCTGAAACAAAATAGGGACCTGTTTGCATTCACACCGGCCGACATGCCGGGAATAAGCCCTGACCTAATGTCTCACCGTCTAGCCGTGGATCCCAAAGCTAAACCAATAGCACAAAGGAGAAGAAAAATGTCACCGGACCGAGCCACCGAGGTCAAAAAACAAGTTAAAGCCCTACTCGAGGCCAACTTTATCCGAGAACTCCCCTACACGACTTGGCTAGCCAACGTCGTACTGGTGAAAAAATCTAATGGGAAATGGCGAATGTGCGTCGACTACACGGACCTCAACAAAGCTTGCCCGAAAGACGCCTTCCCCCTACCAAACATCGACGGATTGGTAGACGCCGCATCCGGTCACCGGTACCTCAGCTTCATGGACGCATACTCCGGATACAACCAGATTCCGATGCACCGACCAGACGAAGAGAAAACAGCGTTCATCACCCCAGACGGGACGTACTGCTACACAGTAATGCCCTTCGGCCTAAAAAACGCTGGAGCAACCTACCAAAGACTGGTTAACAAGATATTCCGAGACTTATCCGGTAACAAATTAGAAGTTTACATAGACGACATGCTCGCCAAGACCGAATCCGGCGAACAACTAACCGGCGACCTCAAAGTCATAATGAACACCCTACGAAAGCACCAAATGCGACTCAACCCGGCAAAATGTGCCTTCGGAATGGAGGCAGGGAAGTTCCTCGGCTTCATGATTACGCAACGCGGAGTTGAAGCAAACCCAGAAAAATGTCGCGCCATCCTCGAGATGACGAGCCCCAAAAACCTCAAAGACATCCAAAGGCTTACCGGCCGACTAACGGCATTGTCACGCTTTCTCGGGGCTTCAGCCCAAAAAGCGACCCCCTTCTTCAAACTAATGAAAAAAGAAGCCCCCTTCAAATGGGAGACGGAATGTGAAGAAGCATTCCAACACTTCAAGAGGGTCCTAGCGGAACCACCAATCCTCGCAAAACCCCAGACAGGGGAAACACTTTACTTATACCTCTCCATAACGGAAGAGGCACTCGCAGCAGCACTCGTCCGTGAAAACGAGAAAAAGGAACAAAAACCCATATACTTCATAAGCAAAGTCCTACAGGACGCGGAAGCTCGCTACTCACGCTTAGAAAAGCTAGCTTTCACACTCCTTACAGCCTCCCGACGCCTACGACAATACTTCCAAGCTCACCCCGTAACGGTTCGAACCGACCAAGCGGTCAAACAGGTGTTGCAGAAACCCGACCTAGCCGGAAGAATGCTAGCGTGGTCCATCGAACTATCTCAATTCCAGATCAAATTCGAACCCCGGAATGCGATCAAAGCACAAGCTATGGCCGACTTCATTGCCGAGATGACCCCGGGAAAGCTTACCCTCGATTCATGGAAACTACATGTCGACGGCTCATCAAACTCCACCTACGGAGGCGCCGGAGTCATACTCGAAAATCAAGACGGAATCATGATCGAACAATCAGTCCGATACGAATTCCCGGTATCAAACAACCAAGCAGAATACGAGGCCCTCTTGGCAGGCCTTTCCTTAGCCCAGGAAGTCGGAGCAAAGGTCCTAGAAGTGAATACCGATTCACAAGTAGTCAGTTCCCAAATTAACGGAGACTACCAGACACGAGACCCCCTACTCCAACAATACCTCGCCAAGTTAAACGAACTAAGAGAAGGATTCGAACACGTCACCATACGGCACGTCCCTAGGGAACGAAATGCCAGAGCAGATCTACTCTCCAAGCTAGCCAGTACCAAACCCGGACACGGCAACAAATCGTTAATCCAGGAAGTCGTTAAGACACCTTCCGTGTCAACAACAACCAGCGCTCACCTGACAATCTCAAACCAGGGATCTTGGACCTACCCGATCCTCCAATACCTCCTCAATGGAGCACTGCCACCAGATCCCAAAGAAGAAAAGCGAATAAAAAGGGAAGCCGCCAACTATACCATTGTCGCAGGACAGCTGTACAAACGCGGATTCTCGCAGCCCTTGCTCAAATGCATAGAACCCGAGAACACGGAGTACATACTCCGTGAAATCCACGAAGGCTGCTGCAGTCACCACGTCGGAGGCAAGACTTTAGCCCAAAAGGTCATCAGAGCAGGCTACTTCTGGCCCACGGTTATCCGAGATTCCATACAAATAGTTAAAAACTGCGACAAATGCCAAAGGCACGCCAATATCCACCAAGCCGCACCGCACCAGCTCAGCACCATATCGGCAGAACGGCCGTTCGGCACTTGGGGCATCGACCTCGTCGGACCCTTCCCAACGGCACCCGGCCAGCTTAGATACCTCATCGTCGCCATAGACTACTACACTAAATGGATCGAAGCCGAACCCCTATCCTCCATAACGGCAACCCAATGCCGAAAATTCCTCTGGCGACAGATCATCACCCGATTCGGGATCCCCGAGATCGTTATCTCGGACAACAGAACCCAATTTACCGACAAAAAATTCAGAGAATTTTTAGAGGGGCTACATGTATCCCACCGTTTCAGCTCGGTAGAACACCCTCAGACAAACGGACAGGTGGAATCCGCGAACAAAATAATCGTCAAAGGACTTAAAAAGCGGCTCGACGAAGCCAAAGGACTATGGGCCGACGAGCTCGGATCGGTCCTATGGTCATACCGAACCACACCCCAAACAACAACGGGAGAAACACCTTTCCGACTAACATACGGCGTTGAGGCGGTCATCCCGGTAGAAATCGGAGACCCAAGCCCCAGAAAAACGGTCGGAGGTAACGACGAGGAAGCAGAACGAGACCTCATTGACGAAAGAAGAAGCATAACCCATCTCAGAGAACTAGCCCTAAAGCAAAGAATCAGCCTGAGATATAATCACGGAGTCATCCAGCGAGAATTCGCGGCCAACGACCTCGTTTTACGACGAAACGACATCGGTCCCCCGACCCCAGGAGAAGGGAAGCTCACCCCCAACTGGGAAGGACCATACAGAATCAAGGCCGTAATCGAAAAAGGAGCGTACAAACTCGAACGGCTCAGCGGCGACGAAGTCCCGAGAACATGGAATGCCGCCAACTTGCGACGATACTACGCCTAGACCAACCCACAAGGTCGCACCCTTGCCCTCATCTATGTTTTTGTACTTCTCCTACCTGTATACAAATTCTAAGTGTTTTTATTTTATCTAAGTTTTAAACTCGGGTACTCTTTCCCGCCACCAACGGAGGGTTTTAACGAGGCCCAACCATCAATAACAATTCCATTAAAACAGCTATTTATATTTTCCTAAACGTCCCAAAAAACGGAACGAAAACACGGCCACAACTGGGGAACTGATCACCCCCCAGGTCCAAAATACGCGGATATCCATGAAAAAACCCGACCAAACGACGGTCTGAGGGAGCAAAATAGCCTAAAACGGAATACATGATAGGCCCGGACGGCCCAAAAACAACAAACAGAACATACAAAAGGCCCGAACAGCCGATAAAGTACCATTAAAACAAAAATAAAGTGTTCCAAAATCAAAATACACGGCCCCCGGCCATCCGAAAATATCCAAAAGCACAGTTCAAAGAAAAAAAAATCCAAAGAGATAAAAGTAAAAGCTACTCGAGGTCAACGATCTGGCCATCGCGAACAGTCTTGAAGGCCCCCATCACGGACATATCCACACCAGGAGCCAGCACTGAAGCTTGAGCCCTCATCGTTTCCTCGGTAGCCGCAATCGCGTCCTTCGCATCAGCTAGTAACTCCGTCTTCTCCCTCCTCAAGGCAGCAACCTCGGCCTTTAGAGCCTCCGATTCGGCGAGAAGCATGGCAGCCTGAGAACCTACATCAGAAGCCCGCTGCCGCTCCTCTGCCAGCTGAGAGAGAAGCGAAGTCTCAACCTCGGCAAGTCGAAGAATCTCTGACCCGGCCTCCTCAGAAGACTTCACAGCCTTCTCCCTCGCAGCTTCGGCAGCCTCAAGTTCCCCCTTCAACTTGGCTACCTCAGCATGAGAATGACAAAGCTTCTTGTCCAGCAAACCGACCTGAGCCATCACAGGCTCAGCCTTCCGAACAACAACGGCAGACCGGAGGAGAGCACGATACACCGACTTGGCCTGGAACGAAACATCGCAGCCATCAAAAAACGGCTCCGTTCCAGGCATCAAGTGTTGATCAATAAACCCCGGAGCATCGAAGCGTCGATCCATCACGCTGGGCACAAGACCTTCATCCTCAAAAGTCTCACTGCTCGGGTCCTCAGGCCTCTTCCTCTTCCGAGAAGCCTCAGCAGCCGTCACCACGACGACTTCAGGAGAGTTCGCAGGGCCAGGGGAAACTTGAGTATCGGCCCGCGCACCCGAAGAAATCACCTCCTGAGAAACTGGCTGCGACTCTACGGCAGGATTAGAAACGGGAGTAGCCGGGGACGAAGACCCCTCCTCCTGGGCCATCGCCGCCTTCAGACGCGCCAAGGATGTCAAGCCACCAGCCATCTCAACTGCAAACAATACAAAAAATTCCCAAGTTACAAAAACGGGAAACAAAACATAAAAACCAAAGAAAAAACAGACACACACCAACATATGACCGACAAGCAATCGGATCACCCATCACATCCCGGGGATTAAGAGGACGCTCTCCAAACAACTGCCACAGAACGAGAGCAATATCCCGCTCCTCCGAGGACAGGAACTCTTTCGAAACCCGAGTAAAAACCGACGGTCCCGCCTTAAAATTCCAGTAAGTGGGGAACCGACGATCACCCTCCAACGTCAACCAAAAGGGATGATGTCCCTCCGAGGGACGAACCTTAAAATAACCACTCTTAAAACCGTGGAAGGAGTCTTCATACAAACCGAAAATCCGACGATGGGGCTGAGCTCGGAAAGACACATACCCCTTTTTATGCTTCCCCTCCTTAGTCGGAAGAGTGCACAAGAAAAGGAAAAGAAAAACGTTTACTGAGGCAGGTAACTCTAAATAATCACAAACGAGCTCAAAAGACCGTATTGCCGCCCAGTTGTTCGGATGTAGCTGGGGCGGCGCCACGGAGCACCGATTCAACAACTGCTGAACAAAAGGAGAAAAGGGAAGCCAAACACCAAGTCGGGTGAACATCGCCTCATACACCCACATCCAATCCGGCACGGTCGGGGAGTCGAGATTAGTATAGCAAACCCTCTCGTCAACCCCAGAGAGGGTAAGCTCGTAGTGGCGTTCGGCATCGCCACCCCCACAAACAGCCCCTTCATCACGGAGCCGTTGGAGGTCCGCCTCCGTCATCCGCGACGGTGTCCCCCAAACATCACTGGTGACCCAAGAAAAAAGGTCAGGGACACCCCCCGCCGGGGCCACCGGAGCCCTCACACCCTCCATCCGTCGGCGAGCCATACCTAAAATATCGACGAGCACCACCGTCAGCCAAACCTCACGGCAGAAAACGACGGCGGGTAAAAAACCAAAAAATACCGCCACCGCACACCACCAATTATACGGTGGCACTCGCCCTAACCCTTTTCTAGGAAACCAACAGAACTATCTAAACCACCATAAAAACACCACAAAACTACTCTAAAACAGCCTACACTTAGCAAACACAAAAACAAAATGCTGCAGAAAATAAAGCAGAAGAAAGCAAAAAGAAACAAAAGAGATGCTAACCTGATAAATCGAAGGAAGACAACCCCAAGGAAAGACGCCGCAAAAGAAATCCAACCGAAACCACAGAAGGCGAAAATGGAGAAAGGGAAATGCTGTAACCAGAAAGAGAAGCAATAGAGAAGTAAAAGCAAAACGAGGGAACTAAAGGAGGAAAACCAAAACGGTTTTTGAAAGAAGTACAACGACGAAAATACCCTTAAGAAAGCAAAACAAACGCAAGGACAAAAAAGAAAAAACACAACCTGCAATAAATACCCCTCGAAAAAAGGTAACGCCTCGAAGAACGCAACAGACGCGACCGATACGGAAGAGTCACGTCAGACCTAAACGGTCAGACGAATCTTCCACAAACACGAAGACCGAGGCACCGACCTCATCTCAAAGAAACCAGACGGGCACCCGAGAAAAAGTCGAGCCCATGACAAACGTCTCCCAGCGACAGACCGACCTCGCTCGCTCTCCCGCTGCGGGGGCAACTGTTACGGATCCATGTTTCGGATCCCGCATACCCGGTTACCCGGGGACGACCCGCTTCCACACAAAGGCCCAAACACCGGCCCTTCAAAACCTCTAACCCAAATATCTCTTTCTTATCTTAACCAAATAAGATAAGATAAGATATTCACCTATAAATAAGAGGACCCAGGTCCCCCCAGGTATTCATTCATTCCTCACACTTTCTACCTCTTAGATCCATTCTGACTTGAGCGTCGGAGTATCTTTGCAGGTACCACCCCCATTGCTCCAGTCAAGCGACCCGGCTCCAGCTCTGTCCGCGGGTTTCCGATCCACCCTTCAAACCGTACCAGAGACATCTCGTACAAATCTATAGCTAAATAATTATATTTCTCAAAAGTCAGCAAATTATGTATTAATAAGATAAAATTCAATTGGACAATATAATTTCTGTTGTATTTATTAGAGTGTATTTTTATAATAATATTTGCAACTATCGCTTGTAAAAAGCTTCAACTTCGTTAGTTAGTTTGATATTTCCTCGAAACCCAAAAAAATTATCTTGTCAATGAAAGATGACACACTTCTTAGAGAGCGAGAGCGAGAGAGAGAGAGAGAGTATATGTTGATGAAAATTATTAATTTAAGAAGGGCTTCATATAAATTAAAAGATGATCAAATGTTACACTTATACACATATATAGCTGCACATACAAGAAGTACCATTTTAACTATAAATGTGAGGTGAAGTTATCTGTGATTGAAGGGGACAGTGTTGGTTGGAATTCATCTATGTAGTGGCATTAGTAGCACAATAATTGGTGAGAACCACATCAAATCATATCATATACCGTAAAATAATAATGGAGAGAGCAACATCATATCATACACGTAGATCACAATTATGCCATCGAGGAAAGAGGCCTATCCCTTGTACCCTCCATCAATTTCTTCTCTTTCTTTTCTTTTTTTCTTTTTTTTTTTCCCTTCCCCTTTCAGTTAGATGTTAAAGATAAAATTAATAGCATGATCTAAAAGCGAAAAGATGTGATCATTATCGGATAATGTAGCTTTTCTTCGCCTCTAAATCTTTTGAAAAAAAAAAAAGCATGAGGTATTCAAGCTAAGACTTTTTATACATTCAAAATGTAATATATATACACACACAAAATAATTATTAAAATATATTTAAAATATTATATATTAATATAATATCTATGAATATTTCACATTAATTTTATATTTGTTTAATTTGATATTATATTATGTTTGTTATTATAATTAGATTGTATTCTTATTAGACTATAAATATACACTCTTTGATGTACATTTTAAAAAGAACAACATTTGATATTTATTCATAAGTTATTATTATGAATTCTAACATAAGACTAATTAGAGTCGCGGTATTTTCCTTAAATTTTTCTATTTTTACCTTAGGTATTTTGTTGAAAGCTAATTTGTTCTTAAACATATAATTTTATCTCTTGTTGTCGTTCCAATTTGATGATATTCGTTTGTTGTTCTGATCATAGCACCACCATCGTATTCTTCATTCTCCCTCAAGCATGAAGCAACAAATGATGCTTTAATCTGATGTTGAGCGCACTATCAATATCCTTCAGAAGTTCAAAATGTATAATAATTTAAATAGGATAAAAATAATATATATAATATTTTTAATGTATTATATATAATTTAATTGAGTATTTGATCATCGGTTTCGATTTTACAACCATAAATTCGATATCCAAACTAAATTAGATCAGGTCTGATCGAATTTTACCGAATTAAATTTGAGTATCCGACGAATACTATAACCAATAGAAAAAGAGGAGTGTTAAGTAACTTTTGTGTTTTGTAACCATCAATTGGTCATCAATAGTGCTTTTAATAGTGTGAGATTATATCTAATGGTAAAAGATCACTCACTTTTCTTTTGATGATTAAGTACTGACCACAAAATACAAAAATTGTTGGCTCCCTAAACTTTCTCATAGAGAAAATATAAACATGTAACATTGTGATATATAAAATTATTTGGATACGTTTCTTAATATTAAATACATTGAATAAAGTATCGTTTTTGTCCCTAACGTTTAGGGTAAATTCTATTTGTGTCCTTAACGTTTAAATCGTCCTATTTGTATCACTAACGTTTGTAAAAGTGATTCAATGTTATCCTACCGTCAATTACACATCATAAATGCTTTAATTTGAGTTTTAAAAATCTCTTCCTGAAGTTAGAATACAAATGTCTAGGATAGAATCGATGATCCACTCCAAAAAATAGCTTATCAAAAGTTGAAACTAATTCCTACAACATTTACATAATTTACTTTTCTAGTGACATAATTGAATCTAAAAACAAATAGTGGGTATAATATTAAAATCGAACGCATTCAAGTGAGACCTAATCGAGAATAAATACATCCAAGTGAGAATAATTAAAAAATATAATCTGATTTGTTAGTATAATTGATAGTAGGATAACATTGAATCACTTTTATAAACGTTAGAGATACAAATAGGACGATTTAAACATTAGGGACACAAATAGGACTTACTCCAAACGTTAGGGACAAAAATAATACTTTACTCTAAATACATTTATGTAGTCATCTAATTATTATTTATGTACAATAGTACAGTATTTGGAAAAGAAAATTTCTGTGAACAGTATGAGATAATCGATGAACACAATAACATGATTTACATCAATAGTATACTAAATTTTTCTTTTATATATTAATTTTAACATCAATCCGTAGTTTTTTGTTTTCTTTTTACTTTTTTTCTTAAATGTACTATGAGCATCATTGCATGACAATACAATAAGATGAGTTTGTCAAAACAACATACTATAATTGATAAGACTCGTTCTCATTTTTGACAAAAGAACAACACATATGTATATGAGCCTTGTTATGGCTGCAGAAACTTCAAGGCTTTCTTTGATTTGCCTTTCATGGCAGTGGCAGAGGCTGTACTCTTGGCTTGGCCTCATCATCTTCCTTTCACACTCACTTAACAAAATAAAGTGGTAGACAAGTGGTTGGAGCAGATCACCTAATTATATGGATAAAATAAAGCAATTTTGTTAATCATTAAAATGAATCTTTTCGCCACGCTATTAAACTTTGTACGGAATAAAATAAATATTGGACAACAAAAAATAAGTATGACCATAAATTTAGTATGGTTATAATCAGGATGTTTAGATGAATAAATAATCATACCTATGTTGATAAAATAAGAAATGATTATAAGAGAGAGAGTTAGAACAACACATATTAAAAAGATGGTAGAAAAATTTATTTTAAGTGATTTGAATATGTGAGTGAAGAATAATAAAACATTTAATTAAGAGAGTAGATCACACAAAAAATAAACAAGTTACAAGAGATAAAAAAAAACTTTAAAAGGCAATAAAATACTTAGAAGTAGTCAATATAAATTTGTGTGTAAAAAATTTTACTATAAACATGAAACATAATAAAACCTAATGACATTTTACCCATATTATTACTCATGTAATAATACTTTGTTAGTACGCGTATTATTATATTCCATTATAAAATGATTATAGATGTGTTTTTATTAGAAGTAATTCTATCTAAAAATTTGCCTCATGTTATATATATATATAAAGCAGATTTAATTTATTATTAGCTTCTTCATATTTTTCCGTCCACATATTAATATTGTTTAATCACAAATAAAATTGCTTAAATTACATTATAGTTATATGGTGGTGCTAAAACTAAAAGGTGTGGAATTTTGTAAACTTTTTCGTGAAAAGTGAAAGGTAGCACCGCCGTTTGAAGATGAGATGTGAAGGGTAATAATAAGGGATGAGAGTGGCAGTAGATAATAGTACTTTAGGGTTGATGGGCAGCCGCACGTGTGTTTCCACGTGGGAAGTTAGGAGTGGATGGTACAGAAAAACAGGGAGAAGATGGGGTTAGACATAAGACATAGACATAGAAGTAGCATAGTTTTTCTCTTTCACTTTCATTATTGTGGGTTTTGAGGGTAACTGTCCCACGATTTCAACCATGTCAGGATTGCACGTGCGTCCCCCTAATCACATAGGTCCCCCTATTCATACTTGTCTACCTACCATCTCCCCATACACCACAATTTTCTTCTCCATTATGTATCACATTTTTTGTGTAACCATATACTATTATTAATGCTTCCAACAACGAACACATAAAAAATTATTATAAACATATTCTTCAAAAACTAATACTAACTCCTTGTATTTAAATATTATACATCTGTTAGTCAGATTTACTTCTCTGTTAAGTGTTAACTATTGTTACTCACAAATTAAACCCTCCAATGTTATTTCAGAGGGAACCTCGTAGAGCTTTAATAAAATAACTGCTGAAGCCCTAGCTAAGAGAAAATGACGATGAAATTTTTTTTTAGTAATTTTATTTTTGGGCATCTTTTATTTAGATTCAAATTTTTTAAAAATATTATTTATATATTAAAATTAACTATTAAAATTAATTGTTATATATTTATATACAAATTTATATATATGTAGTTTAATTTATTTATATATATATAAGGTTTTTTACATCCTAAACTGTCTTCACCCGTCTTCTTATTACTGTTTAGTGCCACTAAATGTATTAAAACAATACGTGTACAAGTTTTTTAATGGTAATAAATAAGTAATGAATAATAATGTTATTAGAGAAATAATAATTTAAAATTATTTTATTTAATTTAATATTTATAATTTTATGCATGTAATATTCATAATTATATGTTTATTATATTTAATATTATGTATTTATTCCAAATTCTAATAGTAATTGATAAATACAAACAAAAGCAAATAAAAAGACAAATTATAACTAGTTTTAATTCTTAAATTTTAACTCCAAAACATTTTCATAACAAATATGAATATATAGATAATTTTGATTACGTTTTTCAAATGTATCAAGTAAATTTAAATTTTTTAAGAGACACTTTTGTCTTTTATTATGTATTATCTCTTAGGTGTATTTTTACTCGTTTCTTCTGACTATTGTCTCTGAAAATTTAAAGGGTAGATATTATTATTTTTATACATATTATTTTATTATAGTTATTTTTGTATAAAAGAAACAAAATATGGCACTCCAATTTGGTTCTAGGTTTTAATGTTTTATTGTTTTATTTTGTTTAATTTTGATTTTTTTTAAGGTATTCTCTAATTTAATAGGTCAAAGATTATAGATCGAAACTTTATTTAAGGGGTAATCGCTAACCAATAAATTACTGTATGCACAAGACAAAATTTGAACCCGTAACTATATCTAAACAAAAGTTATCAAATTTATGTTTCATAAAAAATTTTGAATCACAATAAATTTTTAGATAAAATTGAGCAATATTAGTTCGTATTAATAAAGAAATACAATTTAATGAATAAAACATACCATTTTAATTAACATTAAATTACCTTAATAAATCTAAATTAACATTTACTTTTTTATTAATTTATACATATTTAACAGAAAATTCAAAATTACCATTTTACAATAGCAATAGCAAGTACCCCTAAGGTCATCATAATTACATATTATTCAAGTCATGTCTTCCATCCAGTTGTTTTCTTTGACCACCACCAGAGCTGCCGCTTCTCTCTTTATTACACTTCCACTTTTAATGAATGCTTTGACGGCATCAACTATGTTCCCTTTATTATCATATATTTATTATATATTGACCATTATTCTTTATGAATTGATAATATAAAAAAGTTTTATCCTCTTAATATTTACTTAGATATATTTATTTGTAAAATATTTAATTTGTCTAATCTTATTAGATAATTCGATTAAACATCCTCGTTAAATGTATAATTGAATATTTGTATGTTACAAGTTAAATCCAATTCGTAAATAAAAAGTGATGTATGTGGAAGATATTTATAATTCTAAAAAATTGTCCCAACAAAATTTTAACTATTAAATAAAAATTATTTATTCTTAATATATGAAATTATTTATTGTATTTATGATTTTTATTTCATTAGAAAATAAAAATAAATTTATAAAATATCTAACAATTTATTTATTTAATAAATTCTAATTATTTTTACTGACATAATACAATATTTTTAATTTATTAGAATTAAAATATAATTATATTCTGAAAATTTTAGTATAAAATATTGAAAGAAATCCAATTTGGCATCCTATCGAGATAAAAAGTTTTATATAAGTATAATGTTTAATGTTAAAATAACATTTACATTCTTTTAGTTAATAATAATTGTTAAAGGCAAAAGTGTTTTTTCTGATTTGAGTTGGGATGGAAAATTAAAGGATTTGTTACCTAAATAAAACAAAAAATTAACAAATAAAACAATTTTTGATCTAATATTATTTACGTATGTATGTTCTATTTTTATTCAGCGTAAAGTGTACGTAGTATGTAGTAAAATATAACTATCTAACATTGTATCGTTTTATTGTCTTTAAAGTCTTTATTAAATCGCGTTGGGTTGTATATATTTCTAGTTAATTGATAATAAATAGCGGTGGATATTTTCTTACTATGTAAAACTGAAATTTGTTCACAAATCGCAGTAACTTGCTGGAATTTATGGTTTGTTTATTAAAAACACAATACTAACTGTGATTTATGTTCAAACGATTAAAAAATATATATCAATTGCTATTTATAAAGACGTGTAAAACGTCTTTTTTTTTTAATATTTTTTAATAATTAAAATTTAATATATATAATTAATTAAATTGTATTATTTTTATTAAAATTAGGTCAGATAAATTAATTTAATCGAAAAAAAGTGAATCAAATTTTGAATTAATCTAAAATTAATATTATTTTTTTTTAGAAAAAATGACTACAATATTCTTATTATAGAAAATAATTAAAATACTTTTATTATATAATATTAATTTTGAGAATCTTAAATTTTAGTCCTTTACTTCTCTGTCGTTGTAGGGTTAGGATTTAAAGTTTTCAATATATATATATATATATAGGGTTAGGATTTAAAGTTTTCAATATATATATATATATATATATATATATATATATATATATATATATATATATATATAGGAGTGTTTTAGTCATTTTTTATAATAAGGATATTGTAGTCATTTTTTATAAAAAAAATATTAATTTAGTTCAATTTAAAATTTGATTCACCATTTTTTGGTCAAATTAATTTGTCTGGACTAATTTTGACAAAAATAAAATGATTTAATTGGTTATATATATTAAACTTTAATTACTAAAAAATATCTTTAAAAAAATATTTTAAACGTCTTTATCTAAATGACTCCTAAATAAATAATGATGGAACTCACGTAGAATTGTCTTTATGTAAAACAACTAATTAAAAATTATTCAATAATTTAATATATTTAACTAAATTATTAATTAATAACTTTTAACGTTTAACTTTATATAAAGATATAACTTTATTTGAGTGTTTACCAAAAATCATTGCTTTGTGTTCAAAGAAAC
Organism: Arachis ipaensis; assembly: GCF_059453495.1. Taxonomy (NCBI): domain Eukaryota; kingdom Viridiplantae; phylum Streptophyta; class Magnoliopsida; order Fabales; family Fabaceae; genus Arachis; species Arachis ipaensis. Next base: position 41,738,918 of record NC_142441.1, on the reverse strand, counting down.
ATGGTTTGAACTTTGAAGGATCTAACATGTGATTAATATAATTTAAGATTTAGGACGTACAGTTTTTATTACTTTCAGTTCATCATTCTTTTCCATTTAATTTCCTTTATTTGGTCAAAAGCATTTTTCTACACAAATAAAAATTCTATTTATTATTATACATTTTGACTTGATAATATTAGGAGTGTTCATGGTTTGGTTAATCCAAAAATCAAACCAATTTTTTGGTTAATTAAAAATACAGTATTAATTAATTAACTAAATTGATTTTACATGATGAAACCGATTATTAACCGGTTAGTGAAATTTAAAATCGATTTTTAATCGATTATTAAAGCAAAAATTGAATTTTAAAAATAACCGGTTTTTATATAGAAAAACTGATTTTTATATTATAAAATTAGTTTTTACATATAAAAATATATTTTTACATAAAAATTAATATTTTTACATATAAAAACCCAAATTTTTAAACCTTTTTTAATTGAATTTTTTCAATCTAATTTTTTTTTCTTTCTAAATGATACGAGTAACATTTGTAAATAATGAAATCCATTCCATTGCTTTCGTTCCTTTTTCTTTCTTATCTCTTTTCAGTATTTTCTATAAATAATTATTTCTAATATAAATAATTTTCTTTCTAAATGCTACGAGTAACTTTTTCTTATCTCCTTCTTTCTATCTCTCTCATTTTCTCTCCCCCTCCTCTTCTCTCTTTCTTCTCTCTCTCTCTTTCTCCCCTTTCCCTCTTTCTCCCCTCTCTCCCATTTCTCTCTCTCTCCCCCTCTTCTCTCTCTCCTCTTTTCTTCCTTTTCTCTCTCTCTCCTATTTTCTCTCTCCTCCTCTCTTTCTTTTCTCTCTCTCCCCCTCCTCTCTATCTATCTCTCTCTCTCTCTCCCCTTTCCCTCTTTCTCCCCCTCCCCTTTCTTTCTCTCTATCCTTCTCTCCATCTCTCTCCCCCTCCCTCTTTCTCTCTCCCCTCCTCTCCCTCTCTCCTTCTCTCTCCCCTCCTCTCTTTTCTCTTTCTCCTTCTCTTTTTCTATCTCTCTCTCCTTATCTCTCCCCATCCTCTCTCTCTCCCCTCTCTCTTTGTCCTCTTTCTCTTCCTCTTTCTCTCTCTTCTTCTCTCTCTCCTATCTTTCTTCTCTCTTTTTATCTCTCTCCTTTTTTATCCTCCTATATCTTCTTCTTCTCTCTCTCTTCTTTCTCGCTTTAGAGAGAATAGGAGAAAAGAGATAGAAGAGGGATAGAAGGTTGAGAGAGAAAGAGAAAAGAGAGAGTAAAAAAAGAAAGAGGAGAAGGACAGAAAAGGAAGAAAGGAAGAGAGGAAGAAGAGGAGAGAGAAAAAATGGGAGAGAGAGAGAGAGAGAAAGAAGAAAAAGAAAGAGAGAGGAGTGAGAGAAAGAAAGAGAGAAAAAAAAGAGAGAGAGAAAGAGAGGGGAAAAGGAGAGAGAGAGAAAGGAGAGGGGAGAGATAGAAAGAGAGAGAAAAGGGAAAAGAGAGGAGAAAGAAAAGATATATGAGAGAGAGAGAGAGAATGAGAGGAGAGGAGAGAGAGATAAGAGGGGAGAGAGAGGAGGAGGAAAGATAGAAAAAAAAGGGAGAGATCATTAGAGAGAGGAAGGGGAGGAGAAAGAAGGGAGGGGGAGAAGGAGAAGGAGAGAGAGATAGAGAGAGAAGGAGAGAAAGAGAGAAAGGGAGAAAAAGAGAGAGAGAAAGAGGGAAGGAGAGAGAAAGAGGGAGAGAAGGATAGAGAGACAAGGGAGAAAGAAAGAAAGACGAGGTAGAGAGAGAGAGAGAGAAAAAGAGAGGAAGAAATGGAAAGAGAGAGATAGGGGAGAGAGAGAGAGAGAGAAGGGGGAGAAAAAGGGAGAAAGAGAGAAGAGGAGAGAGAGAATGGAAGAGGAGAAAAAAAGGAAATTAAATGAGAGAGAGAGAGAAGGGAGAGAGAGGGGGGAAAGAAGGGGGAGAGAGAGGAAGAAAGGAGAGAAATAGGGGAAATAAGAGAGAGAAGGGGACAGAGAATAGAGAGAGAAAGAGAGAGAGAGAGAGAAAGAAAGAGGGGAGAGAAAGAGGAGAGAGAGAGAGAGAGAGAGAGAAAAGGGAGGGAGAGAGAAAGAGAGAGGAAGGGAGAAAGGGAGAGAGAGAGAAAGAGTATGTAATTTGGTTTTGAAATTAGGTTTTAATTTTAATTTGATTTTGGTTTTGGTTAACTTATTAAAAACCGATTTTTTTTTTTTAATTTGACTTTGGTTAACCAATTCTAAAAAATATAAATATAATTTTTAAAATTATTTTTTTAAACTGATTAACCAAAATGTGGTTATAGTTTTTTATCCGGTTAACCACATTTTAGTTTTTTTATGAACACCTAGAAAATATGCAAAATTTGGTCTCTGGTTACTTTTATTAAGAAATCACTAAAATAATTTAATAGTTTACAATTACCAGTAGTAGTTTTGTATCAAATAAAATCCAAAAATAACGAAACTGTTCAATTTTTTATTGTAATCGTCTTTCTCTCCCTTCAATGTAGGGAGATGCTGCCCGGTTCATAGGATTGTCACTTTCAGAGTATGTATACTAAAGAAGATCGTGGAGAAGGGAACAGTAGTTTACTTTCTTGAGCCATCTAATAAAATTATAAAAAAATAAAAAAATAATATAAATTTTTTTTATTATATGTTGTTATTGTTGTATATTATGAAAAAATAATACTATCTATTTATATTAATTATTAAATTAATTTTAAATTTTGAAATAAGCTAAAACAATCAGAATCACTAGAGATGATTCTATTAGACTAAAAAAGAGTTTTGCTAGGTAGACAATGACTTTTGTAAACAATATAAATAATAAACTTTAGAATTGACCGAATAAAATAAAAAAATGCTCTACTCCCAAATTACTTCCTAAACTCTAACATTAGGATAATCATTCACACATTTAGTGAATTGAACATCCGACATATTCATTATTCACGTTATTTAGTATTTTCATTATCTACCTATACTTTTTAAAAAAATAAGCATAACTAGCTAACTTAAAAAAAGATAAAATAACAAATTTTGTTTCTAAAAAAAAAAAGATAACATAACAAATAAAAATAAAATAAAAATTTAATACCATCAAGTGGTTGAATTCTTTTTCTCTCTTTTCTAGTAGACTTAATAAGCTTGTGGTGAAATTTATGGAGAGACACCTTCTAAACATAAAATCAAGAGTTTGTTCTGTATTTAAACTAGAAAAATCTTTCGTAGCACATATTATTTGACTATGTATTTTTTTTCGTTCTTGATATGCATTTTTTTCTTCTTCTTCAACTTGTTTTTATTATACTAATAAATTAGTCAATCAACTTGATTAAACTTAATTACTAAAATAATTTATTTATGTAGCATAATCATTTTAAAAATATACAAATTAAATTGTAATGGTACAAATTGTTTTATGTGCTTTTGGAAAAATGAATAAATCGTAATGATAGCACAAAAATGAGTTTGTTAGGTTGCTGTTATTTAAAAAGTTTTTTCTGATTCACTATTTATTCTAGGACTAACACTTGTAATTTGTTAACTATTTTGAAATGAGTATTGATGCAATACTATTTCATGGTATATTTTGTACTTCATTGATTAGATTTTATCCACTATTTTCACACTTATTCATAGAAATTGCATGTTTTACATTTTCTTTTCTGATTTTGTGCTATGATTGAAAACATGCTTTTTTAGCTTAAATTTGCTAACTTTAATCCTCTCTTATTACCATTCGATGTCTTGATATGTGTGTTAAGTGTTTTCAGGGTTTTATAGGGCAGAAATGGCTTAGAGGATGGAAAGGAAGCATGCAAAAGTGGAAGGAATACAAGAAACTGAAGAAACCGCAAAACTGTCAAGCCTGACCTCTTCGTACTTAACTGACCATAACTTGAGCTACAGAGGTTCAAATGAGGCGGTTCCAGTTGCGTTGGAAAGCTAACGTCCGGGGCTTCGAAATAATATATAATTTTTCATAGTGGCCATACATCTAGACGACGTGCATGCGGCTTGGACGTGGAGGCGCACATCTGCGTAATTTCAGCGACCCAGAAATCGCTCGTGGCCCAGTTTTCGGCCTAGAAAACACAGATTAGAGGCTGCAGAGTGGAGGAATCAGGGACAACTTCTCATTATTCACAATTTAGGTTTTAGATGTAGTTTCTAGAGAGAGAGGCTCCCTCCTCTCTCTAGGTTTTAGGATTTAGGGTTTCTCTTAGTTTTATGTTTACTTCTTCTCAATTCCAGGTTCAATGTTCCTTTAATTTAGTTTCTCTTCTACTTTTATTTGTTCTAGCATTCTATTTTATCTATTTTCCCAATTTGGTTTATGAACTCCATGTTAGATTTGATTTCTTTATTTAATGCAAATTGAGGTATTTCAGATTTATGATTTTGATTTAGCTTTTTACATTCTTAGCTTGAATTGATTAATTGGAGACACTTGAGTTATCAAACTCCTTCGTTAATTGATAATTGGAATTTGCTGGTTGGTTTGGATCCCTCTAAAGCTAGTCTTTCCTTAGGAGTTGACTAGGACTTGAGGAATCAAGTTGATTAGTCCATTTGACTTTCTTTTATTTAGTAAGGGTTAATTAAGTGGGAGTAATGAACAATTCTCATCACAATTGATAAGGTTAACTAGGATAGGACGTCCAGTTTTCATACTTGCTAAGAGCTTTGTTAGTTATTAATTTAATTCTCACAATTTACTTTTTCTTGTTCCTTATTCAAAAACCTCAAAAAGATAATCTTCCATAACCAATAATAAATACACCTCCCTGCAATTCCTTGAGAGACGACGCGAGGTCTAAATACTTCGGTTATCAATTTTATTAGGAGTTTGTTACTTGTGACAACCAAATTTATTTGTACGAAAGGATTCTTTGTTGGTTTAAAAACTATACTTACAACGTGATTTATTTGTGAATTTCTTTAACAACAGAAAATCCATTCGTCAAAATGGTGCCATTACCGGGGAGTTGCAATAGTGTGCTAAATTATTAGTTGGTGTAAATACTTTTATTTTATTTTATTTTATTTGCATACTTTATTTTATTTTATTACCATGAGCTGTATGTTTCTTTCGTTGAATGACGCGTTCACTGCCTGATCCGAGCTTAGTCACATTTGATCCTGAAATTGAAAGGACTCTTTCAAGTATTAGGCGAGCTCGGCGTAGGTTAGCCTCTGAGGGTGGTGAAGTGGTTGTTATCAATTCACCAGTCTCATCTGAGGGCGAATCTGAAGTGCCATCTGAGGAAGAAACAAGCTCATTTTCTACTAATTCGGTTTATCTACGTGCAGGTAATATGACGGAGCCCAGGAGGATCACTCTCTAGGAAGCTGGAGCTCCAGACTTTATCCTGCAACCGTATCAAGTGCGTCACCCAAATATGGATGCAGATTTCGAACTAAAGACTGTGCTAATCAACTTGATGCCCAAGTTTCATGGCTTACCTGCTCAGGAGCCTATCAAGTACCTCAGGAATTTTCAGACAGCCTGTTCTACTGTTAGGCGTCATGGTGCAGATGAAACTTCTATTCTGCTAACCGCCTTCCCATTTTCTCTTGAGGGAAATGCGAGGGAGTGGTACTACTCCCAACCTGAAGCAACTGTTACAAACTGGGATACGCTCAGGAGAGAATTCTTGGAAAAATACTTTCCAGCTGAAGTTACAGATAGACTGAGGAAAGAGATCTCCTACATTATTCAAGGCGAATCAGAGACTCTTTATGAGTATTGGGAGCGCTTCAAGAATCTTCTGGACGCATGCCCCCATCACATGATTGACAGGTTGGTGTTGATTAGCTACTTCACTCAAGGCATGAAGTCTCGGGATAAGACTACATTGGATGGTGCAAGTAATAGTTCTCTGAAAAAGTACAAGACCGCAGATGAAGCGTGGCAACTGATCAGCGACCTAGCTGAGTCTACTCGGAATCACAGGCACAGGAACAACCACCCCCAGGCTGTTGCGGAGGTCTCCTCTAGCAATGAGACTACTGCTTTCACATAGACTATATGTGAGATGACCAACCTACTAAAGCAAATACAGCTAAATCAACAACAACCTCAGCCTCCCTCACCACAACAAAGTCAACAGTTGGTTCCTCAAAGAGTATGCGGAATATGTGCTGATTACGCTCATTACACTGATGAGTGTCCGCACCTCCAACAAGAAGACAACACCTTGGCAGCTACTCATAATTTCTATGACCGCCCGAATCAAGGATACAATAATAAAAAGACGGCAATTACAACCAAGGTGGAACCCACAATCAAGGTTGGCAAGACAACTCCAACCAGGGATGGAGAGATAATTCCAACCAAGGATGGAGGGACAACTACAATAGAGGAGGCAGAGACAACAATGGAAATCAGAGGTGGAACAACAACAGCAGACAGCAGAACCAAAACCAGCCTTACAGAGCAGCTCACCAAAGGCAGTCCCAAACGCTTCAGAACAACCAACAGCTGGTCCCCCAAATCGCTTACCCATCTTCCTCTCCCAATGACGAGTTGCTTCACTCTCTTGCACAAAGACAAACGACCATGGAAAACACACTTACTGGTCTGACTTCTGCTATACAAGCTATCGTCTCTCAGATGGGATCGTCGAGTACCTCCAACACTCAACCTTCAAGCTCCAGTACAATTCCTTCTCAACCTATACCCAACCCCAAAGGTGGCATCAATGCCATCACTTTGAGGTCCGAAACCACACTACAAGAGAGGAATCATGAGGAGCCAAGCTCAAAGGAAAACATTCAAGTTGAAAATATTGTGGAGGTAGAGGATGCTGAAGAAGAGGATGTAGTACAAGACTTGGTTGAAGAAGAAGCAGCTCAGCCAAGGAATAGAGCACCAAGGATCGCAGAAGCTGCAAGTGGCGCCATTTCTATCCCATTTCCACACCTTGCTAGGAAGTCCAGAAAGTAGATGGAACTAGACCCTAAAATGGTAGAAATATTAAAAAAGGTTGAGGTAACCATTCCACTTTTTTATGCGATTCAGTAGGTACCTAAATATGCTAAATTTCTAAAGGATTTGTGCATGTATAAAGATAAATTACAGAATTTAGAAACTATTCCTCTAGGTAGTTCCATTTCTGCTTTAGTGGGTGATATACCTGAAAAATGTAGTGACCCAAGTCCATGCATGGTTACTATTACTCTAGATGGTGTGAAATTTTTTGACTGTTTGTGTGATTTAGGAGCGTGTGTTAGTATAATGCCATTATCTGTATATGATGCTTTGAGGCTCCCTCCCTTAAAAAGGTCGGCAGCTTATTTTGTTTTAGCAGATAAAAGCATTATCTCTGTGGTTGGAATTGCTGAGGACGTGCTGGTGAGCATTAAGGGGCTCACATTTCCTATTGACTTCTATATTTTGGAGATGTCCCCTAATGACTCAGGAAGACCATCATCCATCCTGCTTGGAAGGCCATTCCTGAAGACTTCAAAGTTCAAGTTGGATGCTTTCTCAGGAACTTACTCTTTTGAGATAGATGGCAGAGTAGTGAGCTTCAATCTGGATGAAGCTATGAAGCATCCTCCTGAAGATCATTCCATCTTCCAGTGCGACATCATTGATAAGATGGTAGCTGTAGTTCACCAGGAGGAAGTAGAAGAGAGGCACATGGAGTAAGATGCAAGTGTGGGGACACCCCATGGACAAGATGAAGACACGTTACAACCATCACTGGCTCCAAATGATCAAGTGCCTAGCCATGAGCAGAAATTAGAATTAAAGCCCCTTCCATCCCACCTCAAGTATGCTTACCTTGAGGATAATCAGAAGCTCCCAGTTATCATTGCAAGGGAACTCACTTCTCAACAGGAGGAGCAGTTGCTAAGTGTGCTGAGAAGACATAAGAAAGCAATTGGGTGGAGCTTGACAGATATAGTAGGCATCAGCCCTCAAGTTTGTGAACATAGGATATTTTTAGAAGAAGGAGCAAGACCTGTCCATCAACCTCAAAGGAGACTGAACCCCACCATTTTAGAAGTTTTCAAGAAAGAAGTGACCAGGCTACTTGAAGCAGATATCATCTACCCCATCTCAGATAGTGAATGGGTAAGTCCAGTACAAGTGGTGCCCAAGAAGTCTGAAGTCACAACAGTAAAGAATGAGCATGGAGAGCTTCTGACAACCAGAGTGCAGAATTCATGGAGGGTCTGCATTGATTACAGGAGTTTCAACTAAGCTACTCGCAAGGATCATTACCCCTTGCCATTTATTGATCAGATGCTTGATCGCCTGTCAGGTAAATCACATTACTGCTTTTTAGATGGTTATACAGGCTATTTTCAAATTCATATAGCTCCTGAAGATCAGGAGAAGACTACTTTTACATGTCCTTTTGGAACATATGCATACAAAAGGATGCATTTTGGCTTATATAATGCACCTGCTACTTTCCAAAGATGCATGATGAGTATCTTCTCAGATCTTATTGAAAACTGTATGGAATTTTCATGGATGATTTTAGCGTATATGGTGATTCATTTAGCCTTTTCTTGGATAGTTTAGCTAGAGTATTAGACAGGTGTGTTAGTTCAAACCTTGTTTTAAATTTTGAAAAATGTCACTTTATGGTAAAACAAGGTATTGTACTAGGACATGTTATTTCTAATACTGGTATTTCTGTAGATCCAGCAAAGGTAGATGTCATTTTTAGTTTACGTTACCCCTCCTCTGTGAGGGAACTCCGTTCGTTCCTTGGCCATGCAGGTTTCTACAGGAGATTTATCAAAGACTTCAGTAAGGTAGCATTGCCTTTATCCAGACTGCTGCAGAAAGATGTTGAGTTCGAGCTGAGTAAGGACTGCATGAATGCATTTGATCAGCTGAAGATCGCCTTAACTCAAGCCCCGATTGTGAGAGGACCAGACTAGAGCCAGCCATTTGAGATTATGTGTGATGCGTCCAACCATGCAGTAGGAGCGGCGCTGGCTCAGTGCGAAGGTAAGGATCCTTTCGTAATTGCTTATGCTTCTAAGACCTTAGACGCTGCTCAGTCTAATTACACTACCACTGAAAAAGAGCTTCTGGCTATTGTTTTTGCTCTGGATAAATTCTGAGCCTATCTACTTGGTACTAAGGTGGTAGTGTACTCAGATCATGCATCTCTAAAATATTTATTAGCTAAAAAAGAGTCCAAACCAAGGTTAATATGTTGGATACTGTTGCTGCAAGAATTTGATTTATAAATTAAGGATAGGAGTGGTTCCCAGAATTTAGTGGCAAACCACCTGAGTCGCCTTGAGCACATCAAGGATGACTGCACTCCTATTAATGATGCTTTTCCATTTGATAGCTTGCATGCAGTATCTGAAGTAGTTCCTTGGTATGCACCTGTAGCTAATTATCTAGTTAGCCACACTTTTCCTCCTAATTTTACTAAGCATCAGAGAGACAAGCTGAAAAGCGAGTCCAAATATTATATATGGGATGACCCATATTTATGGAGGTGTGGTGCTGACCAGGTAATTAGAAGGTGTGTGCCCCAATCAGAATTCCAGTCCATTTTAGAGGCCTGCCACTCTTCTGAGAGTGGAGGACACTTTGGCCCTCAAAGAACAGATAGAAAAATTTTAGACTGTGGATTCTGGTGGCCTACTCTTTTTAAGGATACTGCTGCCTTCTGTAAATTTTGTCCCCCATGCCAAAGGTTTGGGAATATATCCAAGAGAGATGAGATGTCCCAACAGATTATGCTATTTCGTGAAATTTTTTATGTTTAGGGCATTGACTTCATGGGTCCATTCCCAAACTCTGGTGGTTTCTTATATATACTGTTAGCTGTAGATTATGTTTCTAAATGGGTGGAAGCAATTCCTACCCGCACTGATGATGCTAACACTGTTGTCTCTTTTGTTAGAAACCATATTATATGTGACTTGGGATCACCACGAGCAATCGTGAGTGATCAAGGCACTCACTTTTGTAACAAGAGATTAGCAGGTTTGCTGAAGAAGCATGGGATTGTTCACAAAGTGGCAACAGCCTACTATTCTCAGACCAATGGGCAAGCAGAGGTGTCTAACAGAGAAATAAAGCGCATTCTGGAGAAGATAGTAAAGCCTCATAGGAAGGACTGGAGCACCAGACTTGCTGATGCACTTTGGGCTTATCGGACAGCGTACAAGACACCCATTGGGATGAGTCCCTTCCGCTTAGTATATGGAAAAGCTTGCCACCTCCTAGTGGAGGTAGAACACAAAGCTTTCTGGGCTGTGAGGGAGTGCAACATGGGATTTGAGAAAGCTGGTGCTGAAAGGAAACTGCAACTAGCAGAGCTGGAGACCCTTCGACTCGAAGCATATGACAACTCCAGATTATACAAAGAGAAGGTGAAGGCTGTGCATGACAAGCATATCAAGAGAAGAGAGTTCAGACTTGGAGATTTAGTTCTCCTTTACAACTCCAGGCTGAGACTCATGCCAGGAAAGCTGCGATCCAGATGGGAAGGTCCCTACAGAGTGGAGAAAGCAGAGCCATATGGAGTCTTCCACCTGAGTCATCCTTCAAGTTCCAAATTCATCAAGGTCAATGGACATCACTTAAAGCTTTATCATGGTGAGAAGATGAAGGAACACAAAGAGCTAGAGGTCTTCCTCTTGGAGGACCCACCAACAGAAGCAGAATGAGCTTGAAGACCATCCAACTTAAGGACGTTAAAGCAAAGTGCTAGGTGGGAGACAACCCACCATGGTATGATCGTTCTTTTCTCTCTTCTTAGTTTCATTTAGTGACTCTTCTCATAATTTCTGCATATAGTCTGCATTTGCATCTGCATATTGCATAAAAGAAGTTGGCAGAAAGTCGTGTGGGAGCAATACAGAAAGTGTGCCAATCGCACAAGACGCGTGCGCGTCATTTGAATATTTGGCACCTCACGCGTACGCGTCAAGGATGCGCACGCGTGACCTAGGAAAATCGACGTAAAAAGGTGACAGGCCGAAAGTTGTGATGGCCTGGTGCTGGAAGTATGCCCAAGGCACTAAGTCACTCACGCGTACGCGTCCCTGACGCGTGCGCGTCATTTTCAAATTCTGAACACTCACGCGTACGCGTCAATGACGCGCACGCGTCGTATGCCATTTTGGCACACATCCCAAAATGAACAGAGAGTTGTGCGTGCGCAAGGCTGCCTTCGCGTGAGTAGCACAAACACGGTCACGCGTACGCGTGACCGACGCCTATGCATCGCTTCCCCATTTGCGCGACCCACGCATACGCGTGGAGTATGCGTGCGCGTCACTTGCGCAACACCACTAGATCCCTGTGCCGCCACTTTTCTTATCTTTTCTTTTCCAATCCTAATTTCTTTCTTCTTTCTTCTTTCTTCTTTCTTTCTCTTCTTTCTTCTTTATTCTCCATTCTTTTTCTCCTTCTTTCTTTACTCTTTTTTTCTTATTCCCCCTTCCATCATATTTTCTTCACCTCACATTCTCCATTACCTTTCTTTGTCACCTTCTTCTCAAGGTTCTTTCTTTCTATTTTCTTTCTTCTCTTCTTATTATTTATTTATTTTTGCATTATTTTACTTGGTGTTAGAAATCTAATTGGGTGATTATTTTCTTCCATAATTGCTTGTGGATTATTAAGGAGTTGTTTGACAATTATCACTAATTATTTTTGGATTGCTTGCATGTTCAAATTTAATAGTTTCAATAATATATTTACCATGCATACTAAATATTTGTGAAAAATCCCGTATGGCATTGTGCATTTTTAATTATTCTATCCTTCTACTCTAATGCCTGTTTTTCACAAAACCCTTTCAATATTTTATTAATTGAATATAATTGTCAATACAAACGTAATTGTTTGTTTGTTACGAGTGATAATACATTTTATCTATTGATGCTTGATCTATGCTACTCATGCCTTTGCCGGCATGCTAATAAACATCTTGCATCTACTTGTCATAATATGCACTTGCTATATTTCCGTTGATGAACTGATCACATGTAGTCGCGACGATGTGTTAACGACATCCTTCTTTACCTTGGCATTGATTATCACTTGTACTGTCCTCCTCCTTGCTTTAACCCTTGGCCTTACATGTTACTTTCCTTTTCCCTTTTCAGGATGGCCACCAAGAAGGGTAAAGAGAAAGCTGCTCCCAAACTACCAGCAAGGAGAGGAACAAAAAGAGCGCTAGCTGCGGAACCATCCTCAACATCAGTCAAGCCATCCACAAAGCAAGTCAAGAGGATAATCAAGGTCGATGAAACAGAGAAAGCCTTTCCAGCAAGGGACACTGCGCGGTTCACTAACCGCTACTGTGAGCAGATGTTCCCCATCCTGGCTGAGCGGAACTACAACAATGAGCACCTACTCATCCTTCCTACCCACATTATTGAGTTTGTAGAGCCCTGCATTGAGCGCAGACAATGGAGATTCTTACGGAGACAGTCATGGCAGGTTAACCTCTCATGGGTAGTTAAATTCTACTCCAATTTTCACAGGCCAACTCTGCAGTCTGTCTATGTCCATCAGAAGCAAGTCCCTATCTCTGAAGGGGCCATTCAGTGAGCTTTAGATCTCCCCCCTGCCCCAGAAGGATTGGACGCATACCAAGACACCTCCGGCACGCCATGAGACACGTACAGATTGCGGGCAACCTACCCTTTCCCGCCTTGGTTTCAGATCTAGTCTCAGCAGCCGGAGTCTCCTACAGAGCTGGGAACACCAAGACCATAATCCGGCAGGATGATCAGATTGTCCCCAACGGGAAGTACATCAGACCCGCAGCAGCCACTACCAGCTGGACCGCAGATCCGGCCGAAGATATTCCTTCTCCTTCTGCATCACAAGCACCTTTAACAAATCAGATGCTCCTACAGATACTTCAGAGGTTGGACCGGCTTGACCAGTAGGCAAAGCAAAGAGAGCGCCGTAACAAGCGCCGATTTACATACCTCAAGGAGCTGATTGTTGGTAACCACCCACCTGAAGAGGAACCAGACACTCCGGACTCCACCTCACCTACTAGCACCGGGAGCCATGACAACCCCGACTGTGGAGATGCTGTTACCAGCCCCCCTTTGTTCCTGACTGATAGCACCGAGGACGGTGCCAAGCTTTAAGTGTGGGGAGGTCGGTCAGTACCTGACTTCCGGAGGTAATCTCACTCTCTTAACACCAACATTTTGGTTTTTCTTTTGTTAGATAGAATAGATTGCATGATAATAATTGTTTGCATGTATGTTTACTTGGTTAAAGTAATAAATTTCTTTTCAAGACTCTATTTTATAATATTTCACTAATTTAAATTGAAAAATTTGTGTTAAACTTGTTTGAAGACTGTAAATTGGAACATGGTTTTTGAGTTAAGAACACACAACCTGTGAGATTTGAGCTTAACTACATGGTTACACTATTTAACCATAATATTTTATTCTTGTATGTTTTCTTCTCTATGATTGTAATTTTTATTTTGTTCCACTCTATATGTCCAATGTTTAATGTGTTTATATGCATGCATATGATGGAGGCTATCATTTGTTATTAGCTCACTTATCCCAAATAGCTTACCCCTTCAATTACCTTTGTTAGCCACCTTGAGCCTTGTAATCCCCATTTGTTCTATATTTTACCACATCATTAGCCTTAGGAAGAAAAATAATTAATTACCCCAATTGAATCTTTGGTTAGTTTAAGATAGATTGTGTATCAACTAAGTGTGGGGAAACTGTGGGAACATGGGTTAATAGGAAATGTGTCATGATAAAATATTAGGAATCTGGGTACCTACTCATGTGATATCAGAAAAATAAAAAATCCATGTGCATTGATATGTTATGTTTACTTTTACTTTCAAATATATATATATATATATATATATATATATATATATATATATCCAATTAAATAAATAAATAAATAAATAAGGGGACAAAATTACCCTAATGTTAAGCTAATGAAAAAAGATCAATGCATATGTGATAAAATTAAAGAAAAGTTGATGCATGAGTATGAGATGCAAAAGTGGGAATTTTGGGTTGCTGGGCATGAATTTAGAGTTACATAGAGTGTGTGTATGTATGTTAGGTGAACGCTTAGGTTAATTGAAGATTCATATTTCAGCTCATTTGGCCATGCGTATATCCTCACTCTTACCTTAGCCCCATTACAACCTTGAAAAGACCTCATGATGTTTGCATTGGTATACTAATTTTTGTTGATTGGTTAGATGATGAACAAAGTTTAGAAAGCATGACTAGAGAAGAGTAGAGTGATCAACCCTAGACACTTGAGAGATTAGAGTGCATATACACCACCAGGGAGGGTTCAATGCTTGATTCTATGTTCCCTGCTTTCATGAGCTATCTTCTTACAAGTTTACTTGTCTTTTGTTGTATAATTTGAATTAGTGAAATCTGATTTAGGTTTGTCTTGAAGAGCTTATTTGCTTTTAACCAAGTAGACAGAAATATCTTAGCATATAGTTACATTTATAGGTTGCATCTCATACTTTCTACCATTCCTCTTCACTCTTATAGCTTCTCTTGAGCTTAGCATGAGGACATGCTAATGTTTAAGTATGGGGAGATTTGATGCACCACTATTTTGTGGTATATTTTTTACTTCATTGAGTGGATTTTATCCACTATTCTCACACTTATTCATAGAAATCGCATGTTTTACATTTTCCTTCCTGATTTTGTTCTATGATTGAAAACATGCTTCTTTGGCTTAAATTTGCTAACTTTAATCCTCTCTTATTACCATTCAATGCCTTGATATATATGTTAAGTATTTTCAGGGTTTATAGGGTAGGAATGGCTTAGAGGATGGAAAGGAAGCATGCAAAAGTGGAAGGAATACAAGACACTGAAGGAACTGCAAAGCTGTCAAGCCTGACCTCTTCGTACTTAACTGACCATAACTTGAGTTACAAAAATCCAAATGAGGCGGTTCCAGTTGCGTTGGAAAGCTAACGTCTCGGGCTTCGAAATGATATATAATTTTCCATAGTAGACGTACATCTAGAAGACGCGCACGCAGCTTGGATGCGGACGCGCACATCTGCATAATTTCAGCGACCCAGAAATTACTGGGAGCGATTTTTGGGTTGTTTCTGGCCCAATTTTCGGCCTAGAAAACACAGATTAGAGGCTGCAGAGTAGAAGAATCAGGGACAACTTCTCATTATTCACAATTTAGGTTTTAGATGTAGTTTCTAGAGAGAGAGGCTCCCTCCTCTCTCTAGGTTTTAGGATTTAGGGTTTCTCTTAGTTTTATGTTTACTTCTTCTCAATTTCAGGTTCAATGTTCCTTTAATTTAGTTTCTCTTCTACTTTTATTTGTTCTAGCATTCTATTTTATTTATTTTCCCAATTTGGTTTATAAACTCCATGTTAGATTTGATTTCTTTATTTAATGTAAATTGAGGTATTTCAGATTTATGATTTTGATTTAGCTTTTTACATTCTTAGCTTGACTTGATTAATTGGAGACACTTGAGTTATCAAACTTCTTTGTTGATTGATAATTGGAATTTGCTGGTTGGTTTGGATCCCTCTAAAGCTAGTATTTCCTTAGGAGTTGACTAGGACTTGAGGAAGTTGATTAGTCCACTTGACTTTCCTTTATTTAGTAAGGGTTAACTAAGTGGGAGTAATGAACAATTCTCATCACAATTGATAAGGATAACTAGGATAGGACGTCCAGTTTTCATACCTTGCTAAGAGCTTTATTAGTTATTAATTTAATTCTTACAATTTACTTTTTCTTGTTCCTTATTCAAAAACCCCAAAAAGATAATCTTCCATAACCAATAATAAATACACCTCCCTGCAATTCCTTGAGGGACGACCCGAGGTCTAAATACTTCGGTTATCAATTTTATTAGGGGTTTGTTACTTGTGACAACCAAATTTGTTTGTACGAAAGGATTCTTTGTTGGTTTAGAAACTATACTTACAACGTGATTTATTTGTGAATTTCTTTACCATCAGAAAATCCGTTTGTCAAGTATTCACAATATGTAAAACTTAGATTTAGTTTACAATCTCAAGTCACACAAAATCTCAGCTTTGTGAAGCTTCTCTTCTCTTTCTCCAACTACCTCAACCGACTTTTTAATATGGTGCAATGAGCATGGAAGAGAGTGACTAAAGATTGAAGATTTTCGAAAAGAACTGAATCAAGTGATTAACTCATTTTCACTTATATGTTTTTCTTCTTCTCATCTTTTCTTTCATCTATTCCTCTAAAAAATCATACGACAGAGGCTGATAAGATTTAAGTTATCTGATTCTATGAGTTTTCAATTCAAGCATCAGTTTCGATAAGTGAATTTTTAAAAAGAAGGTCTAAATTCGTGTCTTCACTGAATTTATTGATAAAGTTTGGAATTCAAGAGGAGTCACAATCAAATTCTCTATTTTCATATGTAGATATTCAAACACTTGCAAGCTTAGTGAATCAAATCAATCTTATGCAATCAAATACAAATTGAGCTTAATCAAATTCAGTATTGGATCCAACTAATCCCTACTTCCTCTATCCAAGTAAAAATTCAGGTTTTGTAATGATCTCTATTGTGACTAAGACGAACAATTATCAAGTGCGGGAGAGAGCTATGTGGAGAGCATTGAAGTAAAATAATAAGGTAAGATTCATTGATGTATTAAGTCAAAGACCATCAAAAGATGATCACTTGTTCGAAGCACTAGAAAAAAAAATGTCAATGACCATAGCTAGTGAAAAAGGTGACCATAGATTTATGGTCACAGTTTTTTCACCGTGGCCTATTCTAGTGTGGCTATAGATCTATGGTCACGGTTGCAGTGTTTAAATTCTGACACTTTAGCCTACATTTTTTAACCATGACCATAGCCTAATCTATAGTTACAGTTTTAGCGTGAACATAGCTTATCTATAGTCACCCTATTTTAAAATCGTGACCATAGCTTATTCCATGGTCACTCCTGTTTTATACCGTAACCATAGCCTAATTTCGGGGGGGGGGGGAGGGAGGGATGATGCCGTTTGGGGGAGGGTTTTCAAAAAAAAAAATTAAAAAATCGTAACCATAGACCACCTTAGGCTATCCCCAAAACTGTAACCATAGGTACTCTATGGTTACCCTTTTCCAAAAAACTATGATCATAGATCCTTTTAGGTCACTCCCAAAATCGTGACCATAGATACCTTTAGGTCACTCTCTAAATCCGTGACTATAGATTCTTGTAGATAATTCTTTCGTAAAATCGTGACCATAGACCCTTTTATGTCATCCCTCAAAACCGTCACTATAGATACCTTTAGGTCACCCTCAATACCGTGACCATAGACCTTTTTAGGTCACCCCCAAAACCATAACCATAGACTACTTTAGGTCACCCGCTAAAATCGTAACCATAAACCCTTTTAGGTTATCATTTTTTGAAAAACTGTGACCATGGATACTTCTAGGTCATCCCCAAAACCGTGATCATAGACCCCTTTAGGTCACCCCATAAAATCGTAACCATATAGACCCCTTTTTTTTATCACCTCACAAAACTGTGACAATAGATCCCTTTAGGTCACCTCCCAAAATTGTGACCATGGACCCTTTTAGGCCACCCTTTTTTTAAAAGACCATGACCATAGGTACTCTATGGTTACTCTTTTTAAAAAATCGTGACCATAGGTTATTTTTTGTCACGGTAAGATGGTCACGATTTTTTACCATGAATTTAAAAACCATATCTATAGACCCAAAATGTTGTAGTGAAGCTTGGAAGCATTGCAACGCCTACATTGTTTCTTAGATCAACCATTCACTAAGTCCAAGCATTGTGTAATCTGGATCAATGCAGCTGAAGGGTTGTGGAAAGAATTGAAACATAGATACTACCAAGGAGATATTGATGTGGCAAAAATCAGCCGATTAAGAAATTAGTATAGAAATAACGTTGCGAGTACAGTTCCTAATCGACGAAAAATCCTCTTATCAATTTAAAAAGGGTTGTCAAAAATTTAGAATAAAAATACTGGGAGTAGAAATCCCAAGTCGTCTCCCAATGAGTTCACAAAAGAGTGCTATTTTATTAGTCATGAATTTTCTGAGAAATTTTAAGAATGGAGAACAAGAAAGTAAATAATTATAATTTAAGGCAATGAAAATTAATGAGAGAATTTATAGAATTAAAATAAAATCCTTGACTGGGAGAAGATTAATTGGAATTTCTATCCTTGTTGGATTTCTCAAGTGTAATAGTAAGAGATTATTGTTCTACTTAGTTATCCTTTACTGAATAAAGGAAAGTCAAGTAACTAACTAACCAACTCTGGATCCCAGGTCCTAATCCTCTCCTAAGGAAGGATTAGAGTCAAAAACTAGAGAGTCAGCCAACAATTTTCAATTCCCAATTGACATTTGAGTATTCCAACTCAATGGTTTCCTTTTAATCAACTTCCAAGTTAAGTTGGGAGTCTACTCCATTGACATGAATACAACGTTCACAGGCATATAAAGAGAAGAAAAAGAAGACAAGATAAATTAATTAAAATAATAACTAAAAATCAATTAAAGGTAAAAATAGTTCTTTGCATTAATAAATCCCAAAATGTAACATCCTTATCTGAACAGGGTTAATGGGCGATTAAAAGAGTAAAGGGATAAGAAAACAAACTAGAATAATGGCAACTTCAATGAAGGTAGTGACTCTTCTCAATATCCAAATCAAAAGCATAAACTCTAAAACTATGAATGTGAAGGAAACCAGAGGAAGTATTGATTTCTCTCTAAGATTCTAATCTAAAACTAAAGACTATGTGAATGAGAATGTGTCTTGAGTCTCTGCTCGTCCCCTGGCTCTAATCTGTGTTTCTGGACTAAAAACTGGGTCCAAACTCGGCCCAAAATCGCCCCCATCATTTTCTGTATTTTCTGCAGGTAGCGCATGTCACGCGTACGCGTCGCTGGTCATTTTCGCATGTCACGCGTACGCGTCAGGCACGCGCACACGTCGCCGTGCAAAACTCCAATTCACGCGCACGCGTGAGCCATGCGTGCGCGTCGCTTCTCGCTGGTTCTCTCCTTTACTTTTTGTGCTCATTCCATTTTTGCAAGCTTCCTTTCCATCCTTTAAGCCATTCCTGCCCTATAAAGCCTGAAAACACTTAACGTACAGATCACGGCATCGGATGGTATAAAGGAGAATTAAAAATACACAATTTAAAGGCTCAGGAAGCAAGTTTTCATTCATAGAAAAAAATTGGGAAGGAATTGTAAAATCATGCAATTTGTATGAATAAGTGTGCAAAGACTTGATAAAAACCACTCAATTGAGCACAAGATAAACCATAAAATAGTGTTTTATCAATCTCCCCACACTTAAACATTAGCATGTCCTCATGCTAAGCTCAAGGAGATATAAAGAATGAATGAGGTAAAGTAAGACTCATGAGATGCAACCTATGAATGCAACTATATGCTAAGATGTTTCTGTCTACTTGGTTAAAAGTAAGTAAGCTTTTCAAGACAAAAATAAATCAGATTCCACTAATTCAAATCACACAATAAAAGACAAGTAGACTTGTGAAAAGATAGCTCATGAAAGCAGGGAATATAAAATCAAGCATTGAACCCTCACTGGTAGTGTATATGCACTCTAATCTCTCAAGTGTCTAGGGTTAATCACTCTACTCTTCTCTAGTCATACTTTCTAGACTTTGTTCTTCATCTAACCAATCAACAAATATTTAGTATACCAATGCAAACATCTTGAGGTCTTTCCAAGGTTGTAATAGGGCTGAGGCAATGGTGAGGATATATGTATGGCCAAGTGAGCTATAATATGAATCTTTGACTAACCTAAGTTCTCACCTAAACACACACACACACACTCTATGTAACTCTAAAGTCATGCCTAGCTACCCATAATTTCCACCTTTTGCATCACATACTCATGTATCAAATTTTTCTTAATTTCACCACATATGCATTGATCTTTCATTGAACTTAGCATTGGGGTAATTTTGTCCCCTTATTTATCTATTCACTTATATCGTAATTTATTTTTTTTTATTTTTTATTTTTTGAATCATAAAAGCAAACATAACATATCAATGCACATGAGTTTTTAATTTTTCTGGTCTCACATGAGTATGCACCCAAATTCCCAATACTTTTGTCAATAAAACACGGCACACTTTCATCAACTCAAGTTCCCACAGTTCCCCACACTTAATTAATACACAATCTCTAACTAAAGCTAACCAAAGATTCAGTTGAGGTAATTAATTATTTTTCCGCTTAAGGCTAGTGATGTGGTAAAGTATAGAACAAATGGGGATTAAGAGGCTCAAGGTGGCTAACAAAGGTGATTGAAAGGGTAGGCTATTTGGGATAAGTAAGCTAATAACAAATGATGGCCTCAATCATATGCAAGCATGTAAATACACTAAATAATGGACATATAGAATGAAACAAAATATAGATTGCAGTCATAGAGAAGAAAACACACAAGAATAAAATATTATGGTTAAGTAATGTAACCATGTAATTAAGCTCACATCTTACAGGTTGTGTGTTCTTAGCTATCATTCATGTTCCAAATTACAATTTTCTAACAAGTTTAACACAAATTTTAATTTGAATTAGTGAAATACTATAAAAAGGGTCTTGAAAAAGAAAATATTACTTTAACCAAGCAAAACATACATGCAAACAATTATTAACATGCAATCTATCCTATCTAACAAAGAAAAAAGTCAAATGTTGGTGTTAAGAGAGAGAAGTTACCTCCGGAAGTCAAGGACTGACCTCCCCACACTTAAGGCTTGGCACAATCCTCCGTGCCATCAGTAAGGAGCAAGGTAGGGTTTGAATCATCGCCTCCGCTGTCTGGTTCACCATGGCTCCCTGTGCTACTGGATGAAGGGGAATCTGGGGTGTCCTTCGGTTCTGGAGGTGGGTGTGTACCAACTATGAGCCTCAGCCTTAAGTTGTAAAGGAGAACTAGCTCCCCAGGTCTGAATTCTCTTCTCTTGATATGCTTGTCATGCACAGCCTTCACCTTTTCTTTGTATAGCCTGGAGTTGTCATATGCTTCGAGGCGAAGGGTCTCCAGTTCTGCTAGTTGCAGCTTTCTTTCAGCACCAGCCTTCCCAAATCCCATGTTGTATTCCCGCACAGCCCAGAAAGCCTTGTGTTCCACCTCCACTGGGAGGTGGTAAGCCTTTCCATATACTAGGCGGAAAGGACTCATCCCTATTGGCGTCTTGTACGCTATCCGATAGGCCCAGAGCGCGTCCACAAGCCTGGTGCTCCAGTCTTTCCTATGAGGCTTGACTATCTTCTCCAGTATGTGCTTTATCTCCCTCTTAGACACCTTGCCTTGTCCATTGGTCTGAGGATGGTAGGCTATTGATACCTAGTGCAAAATGCCATTTCTCTTCAGTAGACCTGCTAATCTCCTGTTACAAAAGTGAGTGCCTTGATTACTTGATAAACCACTATTTTATGGTTTATCTTGTACTAGTTTGAGTGGTTTTTATCAAGTATTTGTTCACTTATTCATAGGATTTGCATGGTTTTACAAATCCTTCCTTATTCTGTGATATGGTTGAAAACATGTTTCCTAGACCTTTAAACTGTTAATTTTGAATACCCTTTATTACCATTCGATGCCGTGATTTGTGTGTTAAGTATTTTCAGGCTTTATAGGGTAGGAATGGCTTAGAGGATGAAAGAAAACATGCAAAAGTGGAAGGAATGCGAAAAATGGAGTTTTGAAGAGCTGGCAGCGACGCGCACGCATGGACGACGCGCATGCGTGCCTAGCGCAGAAGACGAGCGACGCACACGCGTGATTGACGCGTACGCGTGAAAAGGAATTTCGCCAAATGACGCGCACGCGTGACCTACGCATACGCGTGACATGCGCTACGTGCAGAAAGTTGCAGAAAGCGCTGGGGGCGATTTCTGGGCTCCTTTTCGGCCCAATTCCAAGCCCGAGAACACAGAATAGAGGCTACAGAATGGGGGAATCACTCATTCATTCCAAGCATCTCTCCTCTCTCTAGGTTTTAGGATTTTTCTTAGTTTTAGGTTTATGTCTTCTCCATTCCAGGTTCATTGTTCCTTTAATTTAATTTCTCTTCTACTTTTATTTGTTTTAGCTTTCTAGTTTATTTATTTTCCTTGTTGATTACTTTATGTTGACAATTTGGTTTATGAACTCCATGTTGAATTGAATTTCTTATTTAATACAATTTGAGGTATTTCAGATTTATGATTTTAATTTAGCTTTTTACGTTCTTAGCTTGAATTAATTAATTGGAGATACTTGAGTTATCAAACTCCTTTGTTGATTGATAATTGGAATTTGCTAGTTGGTTTGGATCCCTCTAAAGCTAGTCTTTCCTTAGGAGTTGACTAGGACTTGAGGAATCAAGTTGATTAGTCCACTTGACTTTCCTTTATTTAGTAAGGGTTAACTAAGTGGGAGTAATGAACAATTCTCATCACAATTGATAAGGATAACTAGGATAGGACGTCCAGTTTTCATACCTTGCTAAGAGCTTTATTAGTTATTAATTTAATTCTTACAATTTACTTTTTCTTGTTCCTTATTCAAAAACCCCAAAAAGATAATCTTCCATAACCAATAATAAATACACCTCCCTGCAATTCCTTGAGAGATGTCACGAGGTTTAAATACTTCGGTTATCAATTTTATTAGGGGTTTGTTACTTGTGACAACCAAATTTTTGTACGAAAGGATTCTTTGCTGATTTAGAAACTATACTTTCAACGAGATATTATTTGTGAAATTCTTTACTAGCAGAAATCCGTTCGTCATCACTCACGATTGCTCGTGGTGATTCAAAGCGACAGATAATATGGTTTCTCACAAAGGAGACAACAGTGTTAGCATCATCAGTATGGGTAGAAATTGCTTCCACCCATTTAGAAACATAGTCTACAGCTAACAATATATACAGGAAACCACTAGAGTTTAGGAATGGACCCATGAAGTCAATGCCCCAAACATAAAAAATTTCACAGAATAGCATAAGTTGTTGGGGCATCTCATCCCTCTTGGATATATTACCAAACCTTTGGCATGGAGGACAAAATTTACAGAAGGAAGCAGCATCTTTAAAAAGAGTGGGCCACCAGAATCCACAGTCTAAAATTTTTTTAGCTGTTCTTTGAGGGCCAAAATGTCCAACACTCTCAGAAGAATGGCAGGCCTCTAAAATGGACTAGAATTCTGATTGAGGCACACAACTTCTAATTATCTGGTCAGCACCATACCTCCATAAATATGGGTCATCCCATATACAGTATTTGGACTCGCTTTTCAGCTTGTCCCTTTGATGCTTAGTAAAATTAGGAGGGAAAGTGTGACTAACTAAATAATTAGCTACAGGTGCATACCAAGGAACTACTTCGGATATTGCGTGCAAGCTATCAAATAGAAAAGCATCATTGATAGGAATGGAGTCATCCTTAATGTGCTCAAGGTGACTCAAGTGGTCTGCCACTAAATTTTGGGAACCACTCCTATCCTTAATTTCTAAATCAAATTCTTGCAGCAACAGTTTCCAACGTATTAACCTTGGTTTGGACTTTTTTTTAGCTAATAAATATTTTAGAGCTGCATGGTCTGAGTATACTACCACCTTAGTACCAAGTAAGTAAGCTTGAAATTTATCCAGAGCAAAAATAATAGCCAGAAGCTCTTTTTCAGTGGTAGTATAATTAGACTGAGTAGCGTCTAAGGTCTTAGAGATGTAAGCTATTATGAAAGGGTCTTTACCTTCGCGCTGAGCCAGTGCCGCTCCTACTACATGGTTGGAGGCGTCACACATAATCTCAAAAGGCTGGCTCCAGTCTGGTCCTCTCACAATCGAAGCTTGAGTCAGGGCGATCTTCAGCTTATCAAACGCTTCCATGCAATCCTCACTCAGCTCGAACTCAATATCCTTCTATAGCAGTCTGGATAAAGGCAATGCTACCTTACTGAAGTCCTTGATAAATCTCCGGTTGAAACCTGCATGACCAAGGAACGAACGGACTTCCCTCATAGACGAGGGGTAAGGTAAACTAGAAATGACATTTACCTTTGCTGGATCTACAGAAATACCAGTACTAGAAACAACGTGTCCTAGAATAATACCTTATTTTACCATAAAGTGACATTTTTCAAAATTTAATACAAGGTTTGAACTAACACACCTGTCTAATACTCTAGCTAAGCTATCCAAGCAAAGGCTAAATAAATCACCATAAATGCTAAAGTCATCCATGAAAACTTCCATACAGTTCTCAATAAGATCTGAGAAAACACTCATCATGCACCTTTGGAATGTAGCCGGTGTATTAAATAAGCCAAAAGGCATCCTCTTGTATGCATACGTTCCAAAGGGACATGTAAAAGTAGTCTTCTCCTAATCTTCAGGAGCTATATGAATTTGAAAATAGCCTGTATAACCATCTAAAAAGCAGTAGTGTGATTTACCTGACAGGTGATCAAGCATCTGATCCATAAATGGCAAGAGGTAATGATCCTTGCGAGTAGCTTAGTTGAGGCACCTGTAGTCAATGCACACCCTCCATGAATTCTGCACTCTAGTTGTCAGGAGCTCTCCATGCTCATTCTTAACTGTTGTGACTCCAAACTTCTTGGACACCACTTGTACTTGGCTGACCCACACTGTCTGAGATGGGGTAGATGATATTAGCTTCAAGCAATCTGGTCACTTCCTTCTTGACAACTTCTAAGATGGTGGGGTTCAGCCGCCTTTGGGGTTGACGGACAGGCCTTGCTCTCTCTTCTAAAAATATTCTGTGCTCACAAACTTGAGGGCTGATGCCTACTATATCCGCCAAGCTCCACCCAATTGTCTTCTTGTGTCTTCTCAGCATACTAAGCAACTGCTCCTCCTGTTGGAAAGTGATTTCCCTTGCAATGATAACTAGGAGCTTCTGATTTTCCTCAATGTAAGCATACTTGAGATGGGGTGGAAGGGGCTTTAACTTCAATTTCTGCTCATGGCTAGGCACTGGATTAGCTGGAGCTAGTGATGGTGGCAAGGTGGTTTCATCTTGGTCAGGGGGCTTCCCCACACTTGGACCTTGCTCCATGTGCCTCTCTTCTATTTCTCTTCTATTTCTTCATGGCTTCATCCGGATTGAAGCTCACTGCTCTGTCATCTATCTCAAAGGAATAAGTTCCTGAGAATGCATCCAACTTGAACTGTGAAGTCTTCAGAAATGGCCTTCCAAGCAGGATGGATGATGGTCTTCCTGAGTCATTAGGGGGCATCTCCAAGATGTAAAAGTCAATAGGGAATGTGAGCCCCTTAATGCTCACCAACACATCCTCAGCAATTCCAACCACAGAGATAATGCTTTTATCGGCCAAAACAAAACGTGCTGCCGACCTTTTTAAGGGAGGGAGCCTCAAAGAATCATATACAGATAATAGCATTATACTAACACACGCGCCTAAATCACACATGCAGTCAGAAAATTTTACACCTTCTATAGTAATAGTAACCATGCATGGACCTGGATCACTACATTTTTCTGGTATATCACCCATTAAAGCAGATATAGAGCTACCTAAGGGAATAGTTTCTAAATCCTATATTCTATCCCTATGCATGCATAAATTCTTTAGAAACTTCGCATATTTAGGTACCTGGCTAATGGCATAAAAAAGGGGAATGATTACCTCAATCTTTTTGAAGATCTCCACCATCTTTGGGTTGAGCTCCATCTGCTTTCTGGACTTTCTAGCAAGGTGTGGAAAGGAGATAGGGATGGCGTCTCTTGTAGCTGCAGCTTCCATTGGTGCACTATTCTCTGGTTGAGCTGCTTCTTTTTCAACCATGTCTTGTACTTCATCCTCCTCTTCAGCATCTTCTACCTCAACAACATCTTCAACTTAGATATCTTCATTTGAGCTTGGCTCCTCATGACTCCTCTCTTGCAGTGTGGTTCCGGACCTCAAAGTGATGGCATTGATTCCACCCTTGGGGTTGGGTTTAGGTTGAGAAGGAATTGCACTGGAGCTTGAAGGTTGATTGTTGGGAGTAATTAGTGAATCCATCTAGGAGATGAGAGCTTGTATGGTGGAGCTAAGACCATTTATAGAAGAGTGGATTGAATTCTTAATGTCTTGTTATCCTTGCGTAATAGTACGAAGCATCTCATCATTAGAAGAAGAGGGGTAAGTGATTTGAGGGGCCTGCTGTTGGTTGTTCTGAGGCGTTTGGGACTGCCTTTGGTGAGGTGCTCTGTAAGGCTGGTTTTGGTTCTGTTGTCTGTTATTGTTGTTCCACCTCTGATTCCCACTGTTGTCTCTGCCTCCTCTGTTGTAGTTGTCCCTCCATCCCTGGTTGGAGTTATCTTGCCAACCTTGATTGTAGCTTCCACCTTGGTTATGATTGCCGCCTTGTTGATAGTATTCTTGATTCGGGCGGTCATAGAAATTATGAGTAGATGCCAAGGTGTTGTCTTCTTGTTGGAGCTTGATGCGTGGCAGAAGTTAACCAATTTATAGATTTCAATTAAGAGACAGCGTTGCACGTATAGCTCTTAACCAGCTAAAATCTGCCTCACCAATTTAAAAAGGTTGGTCACAAATTTTAGAAATAAAATACTAGGAGTATGAGTCCCAGGTCGTCTCCCAACGATTTGTAGGAAAGAGTGCTAATTTATTAATCAGAAAATTCCCAGAAAGTTGAGTTTGATAATAAGTAATTAAAATAATTGTGAACTAAGGCAATAAAAATAAACTGAAAATAATTATTGATATTCTAAATAAAAGGCCTTGACTGGGGGAATAATTAAGTGAAACTTCTATCCTTGTTGGGATTTTCTCAAGTATGGTGTAAAAGGTTGTTGTTCTCACTCGATTTTCCCTTACTAAATAAGAAAAGGTATGGTGATTGAACTAACTCTTACCCTCAGGTCCTAGCCCTCTCCCTTTGGGAGGTCTAGTGTTAGTAGGTATAGAATTAGCCAACAACGTCCAGTTTAACCAAGCACTTGAGCATTCCAACTCAAGTATCACCTCTTAATCAACCCCCATGTCAAGTAGAAATTCTACTCCATTGACATGAAAGTAATAATCATAAAAATATGAGAAGACATAATCAATTAAAATAAAATAGAGAATTAAAATTAATTAAAATAAAAATAACTTCATATATTAATAAATTCAAAATGTAACATACTTAATTGAATAAAGTCAATGAGTAACTAATTAAAAATAAAGGAATAAGGAAACAAACTAAAGTAATGTCTTCAACGGAGGTAATGACTTTCAGCATCCAAAAATCCAAGCACAAGCATAAACTATCAATGTAATGTAACTCTAAAAACTCATATCTGAAACTAAGTGTAATCCTAATGTGATGAATCTCAATGTGTGTGGATGCGTGTTAAGTTTCTGCATGTTTCCTAGGTTTAGTCTGTGTTTCTGGGCCGAGAATTGGGTCAAAAAGCGGCCCGAAATCGCCCCCAGCGTATTCTATTATTTTTTGCAGATCGCGCAGGTCACACATACGCGTCGTCCACGCGTTCGCGTCATTCGGCGTTTTTCCTTGCCACGCGTTCGCGTGGTTCACGCGTTTGCGTCATGCGTGCAGACTCCAATCCACGCGTTTACGTCAGGCACGCGTCTGCGTCATTGCAAATTCTCCATTTTGAGCGTCTGCGTGGGCCATGCGCTCGCATCATTGCTCGCTGGTCATCTCCTTAGTTTCTTGTGTTCCTTCCATTTTTGCAAGCCTCCTCTCCAATTTCTAGGTCATTCATGCCCTATGAAGCCTGAAACACTTAACACACAAATCACGGCATCGAATGGGATAAAGGAGAATTAAAATACATAATTAAAGGTCTCTAGGAAGCAAGTTTTCAACCATGGAGTGATTTTGGGAAGGAATTGTAAACACATACTAATCATATGAATAAGTAGGTAAAGATTTGATAAAACCACACAATTAAACACAATATAAATTATAAAATAATAGTTTATCAACCTCCCCACACTTAAACATTAGCATGTCCTCATGCTTAGTTGAAGGAGATAAAGTAAATGAGTAGGAACATGTAAAACTCATGAAATGCAATGCAACATATATATATATATATATATATATATATATATATATATATATATATATATATATATATATATATATAGCATGTCCTCATGCTTAGTTGAAGGAGATAAAGTAAATGAGTAGGAACATGTAAAACTCATGAAATGCAATGGAAACTATATATATATATATATATATATGCAACTATATGTTTCATATCTACTTGGTTAAAAGTAAGTAAATATAGGACAAATATAAATTAGATTTCACTAACTCAATTCATATAGTAAATACAGGTAACGTTGTAAGAAGATAGCTCATGAAAGCAGGGAACATAGAATTAAGCACTGAACCCTCACTGATGGTGTATGTGCACTCTATTCTCTCAAGTGTATAGGGTAATCACTCTACTCTTCTCTAGTCATGCTTTCTAAGATTTGTTCTTCACCTAACCAATCAACAATATTTAACATACCAATGCAAACATCATAAGGTCTTTTCAAGGTTGTAATGGGGCTAAGGTAAGGATAAGGGTATATGTATATGGCTAAGTGAGCTTTATAAATCAAATCTTTTAATTAACCTAAGCTTTCACCTAAAATACATACACTCTATATAACTCTAGAATCATGCCTAGCTACCCATAGTCTTCACTTTTGTATTACATACTCATGTATTAATTTTTCTTTAATTCGTATCACATATGCATTGATCTTTATTAAACTTAACTTAGCATTGGGGTGATTTTGTCTCCTTATTTATTTAAATATTTATTGAATATTATTTTTTTCAACATGAAAATAAACACAGCTTATCAATGCACATGGATTTTGAAATTTTATAGTTTCACATGAGTAGGTACCCAAATTCTCATCTATTTTATCATGAAGCATCCCCTTATTAACCCTTGTTCCCACAATTTTCCCATACTCAATTAATACACAATTTCTATCTTAAGCTAACCAAAGATTCAATTGGGATATTTAATTGTTTTTCCGCTTAAGGCTAGTAATGTGGTGAAATATAGAACAAATGGGATAAAAAGGCTCAAAGTGGCTGACAAAGGTAATTTAAAGGGTAGGCTTATTTGGGATAAGTGAGCTAAACAATTAATGGCCTCAATCATACGCATGCATATAACATATTAAATATTGGACATATAGGATGAAACAAAATAAAGATCACAATCATAGAGAAGCAAACACACAAGAATAAAATATTTATGGTTAAATAATGTAACCATGTAATTAAGCTCAAATCCACAGGTTGTGTGTTCTTAGCTTTTTAAACTATGTTCCAAATACAACTTCAAACTAGTTTACACAAAGATTTTGATTTAAATTAGTGAAATTTTTCAGAAAAGTAGGGTCTTAGAAGAAACTTATTATTTTCAATCAAGTAGAACATGCATGTGAATAACCTACTTCTATGCAATCTATCCTATTCTACAAGAGAAAAATTAACTAAATATCCTATTTTACTGGTGTTTAAGGAAAAGAAATTACCTCCGGAAGTCAGGTACTGACCGACCTCCCTACACTTAAGGCTTTGCACCGTCCTCGGTGCTATCTGTCAGGAATAAAGGGGGGCTGGTAGCAGCATCTCCACCATCGGGATCGTCATGGCTCCCTGTGCTGGTAAATGAGGTGGATTCCGAGGTGTCTGGGTCTTTGTAGTTTCCCAAAAGTAGCTCCTTGAGGTATGTGAATCGGCGCTTGTTACAGTGCTCTCTTAGCTTTGCTTTGTGTTCCTACCGATCCAACCTTTCAAGTATCTGATGGAGCAGTTAGTTTGTTGTAGGTGCTTGTGGTGTTGAAGGAGGAATGTCTTCAGCCGGTTCTGTAGGCTGGCTTGTAGTGGCTGCTGATGGTCTGATATATTTCCCGTTAGGGACATACTAATCATCTCATAGGAGTATGGCTTTGGTGTCCCCAGCTCTGTAGGAGACTCCGGCTGCCGAGACAAGATCTGAAACCAAGGCAGAAAAAGGTAAGTTGCCCGCAATTTGTACGTGTCCCATTGCATTTCGGATGTGTCTTGGTAAGTTTAGGTGCTAGTCTATGAGGATACACCAGAGTAAAACAGCCATGTCTGCAGTGAAGGAGGACTCATGCATGCTCAGAAAGACATAATGAGACATAATCTGTGCCCATACTCGAGCCTCCAAGGTAAGTGCTGAAGCCGATATCCCTTTTGGTTGGGATCGATGGTATCCATAGATCCATCTGCTGCCAGATTATGCTATAACTCTGAGAACGGCGTCCCAGTCAAATTGGTATGTCTGTCGCTTAAGTGAGGCTTCTTGGAATGCGTCCAATCCTTCTAGAGCAGGGGGAAGATCTAAAGCTTGTTGAATGGCCTCTTCAGTTATGGGGACTTGCTTCTGACGAACATAGACAGACTGTATGGTTGGCATGTGAAAGTTGGAGTAGAATTCTACTACCCATGAGAGATTAACCTGCCGTGGCTGTCTCCGTAGAAATTCCCATTGTCTTCGTTCGATTTGCGGCTCAACAAATTCAACAATGCGGGTTGGGAGGATAAGATGGTATTCATTGTTGTAATTCCTCTCTGCCAGGATGGAGAACATCTGCTCACAGTAGCGGTTAGGAAACCGCGCAGTATCCTTTGCTGGAAAGGCTTTTTCTTTCTCATCGACCTTGATGATCCTCTTAATTCTTTTTGTTGAGGGCTTTACTGCTGTTGAAGATGGATCAGCCACTAATGCTCTTTTTGTTCCTCTCCTCGCTGGTGGTTTAGAAATAGCTTTCTCTTTTCCTTTCTTGGTGGCCATCCTGAAAAAGGAAAGAGGTAAGTACATGTAAAGTTAAGGGTTCGAGCAAGGCAGCGAATATTATGAGTGGTAATCAATGCATGGTAAAGAGGGGTGTCGTTAACACATGGTCTAGACTACATGTGAAAAGGTCATCAAAGGGAAGATAGTAAATGCATGTGATGGAAATTAAATGCAAGATGTTTATTGGCATGCCGACAAAGGCATGAGTAACATAGATCAAGCATTCAATGTCCAAGTTATATTATCACATCATTCAAACTAACAATCTGTTTGTATGGACGATTATATTTTAATCAATAAAATATAAAAGGGGTTTTGTGAAAAGCAAGCATTAAAGTAGTGGAATAGAATAAATTAAAATAATGTGCAATGCCATACGAGCTTTTTCACAAACACTTGGCATGCATGATGAAAATGTTATTGAAAGTAGGAAATTTGAACATGCAAGCAACCCTTATGAAAAGTAATATATAATTGTCAAACAAAACCATGATAATCCACAAGTAAAATATGGAAAATAAAGATCTAAATAAATTTTCAACACCAATTAAAAAGGGATAAAAAGAAAGAAGAAGAAAAAGAAAAAGAAAATATAGATAAAGAAAGTAAAAAGAAAAAGAAGAATAAAACATAAAAAAAATAAGAATAATAATGGAAAAGTAAAGAAGGAAAAAGAAAATAAAAACCTTGATAATGGTGGTGAAAAAGAAAGAAACGGGGGAGAGTAAAAAGTTAGAATGAGTAGAAAAAGAAGAAGGGGGAAGAAGGAATTAACAAAGGAAAAGAAAAATTTGGATTTGAGGAAGAAAAGATAAAATATTTTGGCTGATCTGGATATTCTGTGTGCTGCATGTGACGTGGACGCGTGAGTGACGCGATCGCGTGGCATGTGAATTTGTCAAGTCACGCGGACGTGTGGGTCACGCAGTCGCATGACTTGATTGTGCGAATGGCGCGAGAGTAGCCGCGCGTTCGCGCGACTCTCTGTTTCAAACTTTTTTTGCCAAATTTTCAAGGTGACGAGATCGTATGGTTGACGCGATCGCGTGAATGGTGATGTTTTGAAAACGACGCGGCCACATGGGGCACGCGGTCACGTGATGTAGCTGGTGCTTCTAGCATCAGTTCAGCCCAGCTCCATCGCAACATGCTGCCATACACCTATTTACGTCGATTTTACAGGGCCAAGCGTTTGCGTGGGTGACTGGTGTGCGAAATCGTGATCATTCCATTCCTTGGTAACAGCGCTAAAAACTTGGTACACACGTTCATGATCTTATATCTGTTTCACAACTTCGTACAACTAACCAGCAAGTGCACTGGGTCGTCCAAGTAATAAACCTTACGTGAGTAAGGGTCGATCCCACGAAGATTGTCGGCTTGAAGCAAGCTATGGTCACCTTGTAAATCTCACTCAGGCGGATTAAATTGTATTAAGAAATTATAGTGGATGAAAATAAATAAAATATAAAATAGGATAGTGGTACTTATGTAATTTATTGGTGAGAATTTCAGATAAGCGTATAGAGATGCTTTCGTTCCTCTGATCTCTGCTTTCCTGCTGTCTTCATCCAATCAATCCTACTCCTTTTCATGGCAAGCTTTATGTAGGGCATCACCATTATCAATTGCTACATCCCATCCTCCTGTGAAAATGGTCCAATGCGCTATCACTGCATGGCTAATCATCTGTCGGTTCTCGATCATACTGGAATAGGATTTACTATCCTTTTGCGTCTGTCACTACGCCCAGCACTCGCGAGTTTGAAGCTCGTCACAGCCATCCCTTCCCAGATCCTACTCAGAATACCACAGACAAGGTTTAGACTTTTCGGATCTCAAGAATGGCCATCTATGGGTTCTAACTTATACCACGAAGACTCTAATAGCTCGGACTCGGTCCCCTGTATTAGATATCCCAGAGATATCCACTCAATCTAAGGTAGAACGGAAGTGGTTGTCAGGCATGCATTCATAAGTTGAGAATGATGATGACTGTCACAATCATCACATCCATCATATTGAAGTGCGAATGAATATCTTAAAAGCGGAATAAGTTGAATTGAATAGAAAAACAGTAGTACTTTGCATTAATCTTTGAGGAACAGCAGAGCTCCACACCTTAATCTATGGTGTGTAGAAACTCTACCGTTGAAAAATACATAAGTGAAAGGTTCAGGCATGGCCGAATGGCCAGCCCCCATGTTCTAAGAACTAAACGTCCCAAGATGTCTAATACAATAGTAAAAAGTCCTATTTATACTAAACTCGTTACTAGGGTTTACAGAATTGAGTAAATGATGTAGAAATCCACTTCCGGGGCCCACTTGGTGTGTGCTTGGGCTGAGCTTGAAGTTTACACGTGGAAAGGTCATTCTTGGAGTTGAACGCCAGTTTGTAACGTGTTTCTAGCGTTGAACTCCACTTTGCAACTTGTTTCTGGCGTTTGACTCCAGAATGCAGCATAGAACTGACGTTGAACGCCAGTTTACGTCGACAATCCTTATTCAAAATATGGACTATTATATATTTCTGGAAAGCCCTGGATGTCTACTTTCCAACGCAATTAGAAGCGCTCCATTTAGAATTCTGTAGCTCCAAAAAATCCACTTTGAGTGCATGGAGGTCAGAATCCAACAGCATCTGCAGTCCTTCTTCAACCTCTGAATCTGATTTTTGCTCAGGTCCCTCAATTTCAGCCAGAAAATACCTGAAATCACAGAAAAACACACAAACTCATAGTAAAGTCCAGAAATGTGATTTTTAATTAAAAACTAATAAAAATATACTGAAAACTAACTAAATCATACTGAAAACATACTAAAAACAATGCCAAAAAGCGTATAAATTATCCGCTCATCAGTGACGCGGACGTGTGGGGAGGCTATTTCGCAAACGACGTGGCTGCGTGGGTGACACGGACGCGTGGGCATGTTTGTGCCTAAGGCACACCTCCAGCCACGCTTTCACGTGACTCGCTGTTCAGCTTTCTTTTCTTCATAACGCACTGGTGACGCGGACGCGTCAGCGACGCTGCCGCGTCGCGTGCTTCTTTTTTTTTAATTAAAATAAAAATAATATGCAAAATGCATATGCAAACTATATGTAGCTAAATGCAGGGATGATGAGAAGAATCATTAACATCATAAAATAAAGTAAAAATAAAACTAAGACTGAAACGGAATGATCATACTATGGTGGGTTGTCTCCCACCTAGCACTTTGCTTCTAAATCCTTAAGTTGGACGCTCTTTAGGCTCATTCAGCTTCTCTTGGTGGATCTTCCAAGAGTAAGATCTCTAGTTCCTTTTGATTCTTCATCTTCTCACCATGGTAAAGCTTTAGGCGATGTCCATTAACCTTGAAAAATTTGGAGTTAACAGGATGACGCAGGTGGAAAACTCCGTATGGCTCTACCTTTTCTACTCTGTATGGACCTTCCCATCTTGATCTCAATTTACCTGGCATGAGCCTCAGTCTGGAGTTATATAGTAGAACTAACTCCCCTAGTCTGAATTCTTTCCTGTTTATGTGCTAGTCATGGACAGCCTTCATTTTCTCTTTGTAATGCCTGGAGTTGTCATATGCTTCTAGGCGGAGGGTCTCTAGTTCTGCTACTTGCAGCTTTCTTTCAGCACCAGCTTTCGTAAGATTCATGTTGCACTCCTTCACAGCCTTGTGTTCCACCTCTACGGGGAGGTGGCAAGCCTTTCCGTATACCAAGCGGAAGGGGCTCATCCCAATGGGTGTCTTGTACGCTATTCTATATGCCCAGAGTGCATCTTGTAGCCTGGCACTCCAGTCCTTCCTGTGAGGTTTTACTATCTTCTCCATAATACGTTTAATCTCTCTGTTAGAGACTTCTGCTTGCCCATTGGTCTGTGGATGATAAGCTGTTACTACTTTATGAATTATCCCATGCTTTTTCAGTAATCCTGTTAGTCTCCTGTTATAAAAATGGGTGCCTTGATCGCTCACGATCGCTCATGGTGATCCAAAGCAACAGATAATATGGTTTCTAACAAAGGAAACAACAGTGTTAGCATCATCAATATGGGTAGGAATTGCTTCCACCCACTTAGAAACATAATCTACGACTAATAGTATATAAGAGTAACCATTAGAATTTGGAAATGGACCCATGAAGTCAATGCCCCAAACATAAAAAATTTCACAGAAAAGCATAAGCTGTTGAGGCATCTCATCCCTCTTGGATATATTACCAAACCTTTGGCATGGGGAACAAGATTTATAAAATTCAGCAGCATCTTTAGAAAGAGTAGGCCACCAGAATCCACAGTCTAGAATTTTTCTAGCTGTTCTTTGAGAGCCAAAATGTCCTCCACTCTCAGATGAGTGGCAGGCCTCTAAAATGGACTGGAATTCTGATTGAGGCACACACCGTCTAATTACTTGGTCAGCACCACACCTCCATAAATATGGATCGTCCCATATCTAATATTTGGACTCGCTTTTCAGCTTGTCTCTTTGGTGCTTAGTAAAGTATAGAGGAAAAATGTGGCTAACTAGATAATTAGCTACAGGTGCATACCAAGGAACTACTTCAGCTACTGCTTGTAAGTTATCAAATGGAAAATTATCATTTATAGGAGTGGAGTCACCCTTAATATGCTCAAGGCGACTCAAGTGGTCTGCCACTAAATTCTGGTTACCACTCCTATCCTTAATTTCTAAATCAAATTCTTGCAAAAGTAGTATCCAACGTATTAGCCTTGTTTTGAACTCTTTTTTAGCTAATAAATATTTTAGAGCTGCATGGTCTGAGTACACTACTACCTTAGTACCAAGTAAGTAGGCTCGGAATTTATCCAGAGTGAAAACAATAGCAAGAAGCTCTTTTTCAGTAGTAGTGTAATTAGACTGAGCAGCATCTAAAGTCTTAGATGCATAAGCAATTACAAAAGGGTCCTTACCTTCGCGCTGAGCCAGTGCTGCTCCTACTGCATGGTTGGAAGCATCACACATGGTTTCAAATGGCTGGCTCCAGTCTGGTCCTCTCACAATTGGAGCTTGAGTCAGGGCAGTCTTCAGCTTATCGAATGCTTGCATACAGTTTTCACTAAACTCAAACTCAATTTCCTTCTGCAGCAATCTGGATAAAGGTAATGCTACCTTGCTGAAGTCCTTAATGAATCTCCTGTAAAAACCTGTGTGGCCAAGGAACGAACGGACTTCCCTCATGGAGGAGGGGTAAGGTAAACTAGAAATAACATCCACCTTTGCTGGATCTACAGAAATGCCAGTATTAGACACAACATGTCCTAGTACAATTCCTTGTTTGACCATAAAGTGACATTTTTCAAAATTTAATACAAGGTTTGTACTAACACATCTGTCTAACACTCTAGATAAACTATCTAATCAAAGGCTAAATAAATCACCATATACGCTGAAATCATCCATAAAAATCTCCATATAGTTCTCAATAAGATCAGAGAAAAGACTCATCATGCATCTTTGGAAAGTAGCAGGTGCATTGCATAAGCCAAAGGGCATTCTCTTATAAGCATAAGTCCCAAAAGGACATGTAAAAGTAGTCTTTTCTTAATCTTCAGGAGCTATATGAATTTGAAAGTAGCCTGTATAACCATCTAAGAAACAATAATGAGATTTACCTAACAGGCGATCAAGCATTTGATCAATGAATGGCAAGGGGTAATGATCCTTGCGAGTGGCTTGGTTGAGACGCCTATAGTCAATGCAAACTCTCCATGAATTCTGCACTCTAGTTGTCAGAAGCTCTCTATTCTCATTCTTTATTGTTGTGACTCCAGACTTCTTGGGCACCACTTGTACTGGGCTGACCCATTCACTATCTGAAATCGGGTAAATGATATCTGCTTCAAGTAGCCTGGTTACTTCCTTCTTGACAACTTCTAAGATGGTGTGATTCAATCTTCTTTGAGGCTTACGGAGAGGCTTTGCTCCCTCTTCCAAGAATATTCTGTGTTCACAAATTTGGGGGCTAATGCCTACTATATCCGCCAAGCTCCATCCAATTGCTTTCTTATGTTTTCTCAGCACACTGAGTAGTTGTTCTTCCTATTGAGAGGTGAGTTCCCTTGCAATGATAACTGGGAACTTCTGTTTGTCCTCAAGGTAAGCATACTTGAGGTGTGGAGGAAGGGGTTTTAATTCTAATTTCTGCTCATAGCTAGGCTCTGGATCATCCGGGGCTGGTGATAATGGTAAAGTTTTCTCATTATTTTCAGAAAGTGTCCCCACACTTGGACCTTGCTCCATGTACTTCTCTTCTAATTCTTCCTGGTGAACTTCAGCTACAGTTTCATCAATAATGTCACATTAGAAGATAGAATGATCTTCCGGAAGATGCTTCATAGCTTCATTTAAACTGAAACTCACTGTTCTGCCATCTATCTCAAAGGAGTAAGTTCCTGAGAATGCATCCAGCTTGAACTTTGAAGTCTTCAGGAATGGTCTTCCAAGCAGGATTGATGATGGTCTTCTTGAGTCATTAGGGGGCATTTCCAAGATGTAGAAATCAATGGGAAATGTAAGCCCCTTAATGCTCACCAGTACATCTTCAGCAATTCCAACTACTGTAATAATACTTTTATCTGCTAACTCAAAACGAGTTGCCGACCTTTTTAAGGGAGGGAGCCTCAAAGTATCATATATAGACAAAGGCATTATGCTAACACATGCTCTTAAATCACACATACAATCAGAAAATATCACACCTCCAATGGTACAGTTAACCATACATGGACCTGGATCACTATATTTTTCAGGTATATTTCCCATTAAAGCAGATATAGAACTACCTAAAGGAATAGTTTCTAATTCATTAATTTTATCTTTATGTATGCACAAATATTTTAGAAACTTTGCGTATTTAGTTACCTGTTGAATAACATCAAAAAGGGAAACAGTTACCTCAACCTTTTTGAATATTTCTACCATTTTGGGGTCAACTTCCATCTGTTTTCTGGGCTTCCTTACAAGTTGTGGAAATGGAATAGGAGGGGCGCGATTTGTAGCTTCAGCACCCCTTGGTGTTTCATTCTGTGGCTGAGCTTCTTCCTCTTCAACTATGTCTTGTACGTCCTCTTCTTCTTCAGCTTCTTCCACTTCCACCACATCCTTTGTTGGCACGTTTTTTGGTGGGTTTGGCTCCTCATGGTTCCTTTCCTGCAGTGTGGTTCCGGACCTTAGAGTGATGGCATTGATGCCACCCTTGGGATTAGAGAGTGGTTGAGAAGGAATTCCACTAGAGCTTGAAGGTTGATGTGTGGAATTAAGTGAGGAATCCATCCGGGAGACGAGAGCTTGTAAAGTGGCAATTAAGCCATTCAGACTAGAGTTAAGCTGAGCATGCATGTCTTGTTGTCCTTGTGCAAGAGAACGGAGCATCTCGTCATTTGATGAGGAACTAGAATAAGCAATCTGAGAAACTTGTTGTTGGGTTTGTTGGGGGTCCTTGTGATTGTCTTAGGTGAGGTGCTATGTAAAGTTGGTTCTGACTCTGCTGTCGGTTGTTGTTATTATTATTCCACCTCTGGTTTCCATTATTGTCTCGGTCTCCTTTGTTAAAGTTATCCCTCCAGCCATAGTTAGAATTATCTCTCCAACCTTGGTTGGAATTGTCCTGCCATCCATGGCTATTGTTGCCACCTTGGTTGTAGTTGCTGCCTTGTTGATTGTATCCTTGATTCGGGCGGTCATAGAAGTTGTGAGTGGCTGCCACAGTGTTTTCTTCCTAGAGTTGCGGGCATTCATCAGTATAATGACTATAATCAGCACAGATCCCGCATACTCTTTGTAGAGCTAACTGTTGGCTTTCTTGTGGTGAAGACTGAGCTTGTTGTGCTTGTTGTTGATTCAACTGCAAATGCTTCAGTAGGTTGGTCATTTCACATATACTCTGGGTGAGAGCAGTAGTCTCTTTGCTAGTAGAAATTTTTGCAACAGCTTTGGGGTTGCGCCTCTGTCTGTAATTCCTAGTGGATTCAGCTAAGTCGCTGATCAGCTACCATGCTTCATCTGCGGTTTTGTACTTTTTCAGAGAACCATTACTGGCACCTTCCAGTGTAGTTTTATCATGGGGGTTCATGCCTTGGGTGAAGTAGCTGATCAATACTAGTTTACCAATCATGTGATGGGGACATGCGTCCAGGAGATTGTTGAAGCACTCCCAATATTCAAAGAGAGTCTCTGATTCACCTTGAACAATGCAGGAGATCTCTTTTCTCAGTCTATCTGTGACTTCAGCTGGGAAGTATTTTTCCAAAAATTCTCTACTAAGCGTATCCTAGTTGGTAGCAGTTGCTTCAGGTTAGGAGTAGTACCACTTCCTCGCCTTTCCCTCAAGAGAAAACAGGAAAGCGGTTAACAGAATAGAAGTTTCATCTGCACCATGACGCCTAACAGTAGAACAGGCTGTCTGGAAATCCCTAAGGTGCTTGATAGGCTCTTAAGCAGGTAAGCCATGAAACTTGGGCATCAAGTTGATCAGTGCGGTTTTTAGTTCAAAATCTGCAGCTGCAGTTGGGTGACGCACTTGATATGGCTACAGTTTAAAATCTGGGGCTCCTGCCTCCTGGAGCGTAATCCTCCTAGGTGCTGCCATGTTTCCTGCACGTAAATCAACTGGATCAGTAGTAAATGAGCTTGTCTCGCTCTCAGATGGTGGTTCAGATTCGCTCTCAGATGAGACTGGTGAATTGATAATAATCACTTCACCACCCTCAGAGGCTAACCGACATCGAGTTCGTCTAATATGTGAAAGAGTTCTTTCAATTTCAGGATCAAATGGGACAAAACTCGGATCAGGCAATGAACGCGTCATTCAATGAGAAAGACATGTAACTCATGGTAACAGAAATAAAATTAAAATCTGCAAATAAAAATAAAATATATACACTAATTAATAATTTAGCACACTATTGCAACTCCCCGGCAACGGCGCCAAAAATTGATGCGTGGCAGAAGTTAACCAATTTAGAGATTTCAATTAAGAGACAGCGTTGCACGTATAGCTCTTAACTAGCTAAGATCTGCCTCACCAATTTAAAAAGGGTTGTCACAAATTTTAGAAATAAAATACTGGGAGTATGAGTCCCAGGTCGTCTCCTAACGAGTTTCAGGAAAGAGTGCTAATTTATTAATCAAAAAATTCCCAGAAAGTTGAGTTTGATAATAAGTAATTAAAATAATTGTGAACTAAGGCAATAAAAATAAACTGAAAATAATTATTGATATTCTGAATAAAAGGCCTTGACTGGGGGAATAATTAAGTGAAACTTCTATCCTTGTTGGAATCTTCTCAAGTGTGGTGTAAAAGGTTGTTGTTCTCACTCGATTTTCCCTTACTAAATAAGGAAAGGTATGGTGATTGAACTAACTCTTACCCTCAGGTCCTAGCCCTCTCCCTTCGGGAGGTCTAGTGTTAGTAGGTATAGAATTAGCCAACAACGTCCAGTTTAACCAAGCACTTGAGCATTCCAACTCAAGTATCACCTCTTAATCAACCCCCATGTCAAGTAGAAATTCTACTCCATTGACATGAAAGTAATAATCATAAAAATATGAGAAGACATAATCAATTAAAATAAAATAGAGAATTAAAATTAATTAAAATAAAAATAACTTCATATATTAATAATTCAAAATGTAACATACTTAATTGAATAGAGTCAATGAGTAACTAATTAAAAATAAAGGAATAAGGAAACAAACTAAAGTAATGTCTTCAACGGAGGTAATGACTTTCAGCATCCAAAAATCCAAGAAAAAGCATAAACTATCAATGTAATGTAACTTTAAAAACTCATATCTGAAACTAAGTGTAATCCTAATGTGATGAATCTCAATGTGTGTGGATGCGTGTTGAGTTTCTGCATGTTTTCTAGGTTTAGTCTGTGTTTCTAGGCAAAGAACTGGGTCAAAAAGCGGCCCAAAATTGCCCCTAGCGTATTCTGTTATTTTTTGCAAATCGCGCAGGTCACGCGTACGCGTCGTCCACGCGTTCGCGTCATTCAGCGTTTTTTCTTACCACGCGTTTGTGTGGTTCACGCGTTCGCATCATGCGTGCAGACTCCAATCCACACGTTTACGTCAGGCACGCGTCCGCGTCATTGCGAATTCTCCATTTTGCGCATTCGCGTGGGCCATGCGCTCGCATCATTGCTCGCTGGTCATCTCCTTAGTTTCTTGTGTTCCTTCCATTTTTGCAAGCCTCCTCTCTAATTTCTAGGTCATTCATGCCCTATGAAGCCTGAAATACTTAACACACAAATCACGGCATCGAATGGGATAAATGAGAATTAAAATACATAATTAAAGGTCTCTAGGAAGCAAGTTTTCAACCATGGAGTGATTTTGGGAAGGAATTGTAAACACATGCTAATCATATGAATAAGTGGATAAAGATTTGATAAAACCACACAATTAAACACAATATAAATCATAAAATAATGGTTTATCAGAGCTGCGGACACTCATCAGTATAATGAGTATTGTAGGCACATATTCCGCACACTCTCTGAGGAACCATCTATTGACATTGTTATTGTGGGGGAGGCTAAGGCTGTTGTTGATTCAACTGTAGCTGCTTCAGTAAGTTGGTCATCTTTCCCAGAGTCTGTGTGAGAACAGCAGTCTCACTACTAGAGGAAACCTCCACAATAGCCTTGGGGTGGTTGTTCCTGTGCTTGACATTCTGGGTAGACTCTGCTAGATCGGTAATCAGTTGCCAAGCTTTCGCCGCCATCTTGTACTTCTTCAGAGAACCATTACTTGCAGCATCTAATATAGTCTTATCCTGAGGCTTCATGCCTTGTGTGAAGTAGCTGATCAACACCATCTGATCAATCTTGTGGTGGGGACATGAGTCTAGGAGATTCCTGAAACATTCCCAATACTCATAAAGGGTCTCTGACTCGCCTTGGATAATGCAGGAAATTTCTTTTCTCAGTCTATCTGTAACTTCAGCTAGGAAGTATTTTTCCAGGAACTCCCTTCTAAGGAGATCCCAATTAGTAACGACTTCTTCAGGTTGAGTGTAGAACCACTCTCTTGCCTTTCCCTCAAGAGAAAATGGGAAAGCATACAGCCAAATAGTAGTTTCATCTGCACCATGACGCCTAGTAGTTGAGCAGGCCGTCTGAAAATCTTTGAGGTGCTTTATGGGCTCTTGAGCAGGTAAGCCATGACACTTGGGCAATAAGTTGATTAGCGCAGTTTTCAATTCAAAATCTACAGCCAGATTTGGGTGACGCACTTGATACGGTTGCAGTGTAAAGTCTGGAGCTCCTGCTTCCTGGAGAGTAATCCTTCTGGACTCCGCCATATTACCTGCACATAAATTAGTAAGATTTAGTAGAAAGGGAGCGTGTTTCTTCCTCAGATGGCGCTTCAGATTCACCTTCAGAAGAGACTGGTGAATTGGTGGTAACCACTTCACTGCCCTCAGAGGCCAACCGACGCCGAGCTCACCTAATACGTGAAATAGTTCTTTCAATTTCAGGATCAAACACGGCTATACTCAGATCAGGCAGTGAACGGGTCATTCAATGAAAGAAACATACAGCTCATGGTAAATAAGTAAAATAAAAATATGCAAAAATTAAAAATATGTACACCAACCAATAATTTAGCACACTGTTGCAACTCCTCGGCAACGGCGCCAAAAATTGATGTGGCGGAAATCAGCCGATTAAGAAATTAGTATAGAAATAATGTTGCAAGTACA
Organism: Arachis ipaensis; assembly: GCF_059453495.1. NCBI lineage: Eukaryota > Viridiplantae > Streptophyta > Magnoliopsida > Fabales > Fabaceae > Arachis > Arachis ipaensis. The sequence goes on along the minus strand of NC_142441.1, from coordinate 41,696,269 downwards.
GTTCCTAACCGACGAAAAATCCTCTTATCAGTTTAAAAAGGGTTGTCACAAATTTAGAATAGAAATACTAGGAGTAGAAATCCTAGGTCGTCTCCCAACGAGTTGACAAAAGAGTGCTATTTTATTAGTCATAAATTTTCCGATATATTTTAAGAGTGGAGAACAGGAAAGTAAATAATTATAATTTAAGACAATGAAAATTAAAGAGAGAATTTATAGAATTAAAATAAAAGTCTTGATTGGGAGAAGATTAATTGTAATTTCTATCCTTGTTGGATTTCTCAAGTGCAATAGTAAGAGGTTATTGTTCTACTTAGTTATCCTTTACTGAATAAAGGAAAGTCAAGTAACTAACTAACCAACTCTGAATCCCAGGTCCTAATCCTCTCCTAAGGAAGGATTGGAGTCAGAAACTAGAGAGCCAGCCAACAACTTCCAATTCCTAATTGACATTTGAGTATTCCAACTCAAGGTTTCCTTTTAATCAACTACCAAGTCAAGTTGGGAGTCTACTCCATTGACATGAATACAACGTTCACAGGCATATAAAGAGAATAAAAAGAAGACATGATAAAATAATTAAAATAATAACTGAAAATCAATTAAAGGTAAAAATAGTTCTTTGCATTAATAAATCCCAAAATGCAACATCCTTATCTGAACAGGGTTAATGGGTGATTAAAAGAGTAAAGGGATAAGAAAACAAACTAGAATAATGGAACTTCAACGAAGGTAATGACTCTTCTCAATATCCAAATCAAAAGCATAAACTCTAAAACTATGAATGTGAAGGAAACCTAGAGGAAGTATTAATTTCTCTCTAAGATTCTAATCTAAAACTAAAAACTATGCGAATGAGAATGTGTCTTGAGTCTCTACTCGTCCTCTGGCTCTAATCTATGCTTCTGGGCTGAAAACTGGGTCCAAACTCGGCCCAAAATCGCCCCCATCGTTTTCTGCATTTTCTGCAGGTAGCGCATGTCACGCGTACGCGTCAGGCACGCGCACGCGTCGCCGTGCAAAACTCCAATTCACGCGCACGCATGAGCCATGCGTGCGCGTCGCTTCTCGCTGGTTATCTCCTTTACTTCTTGTGCTCCTTCCATTTTTGCAAGCTTCCTTTCCATCCTTTAAGCCATTCATGCCCTATAAAGCCTGAAAACACTTAACGCACAGATCACGGCATCAAATGGTATAAAGGGAAATTAAAAATACACAATTTAAAGGCTCAGGAAGCAAATTTTCAATCATAGAACAAAATTGGAAAGGAATTGTAAAATCATGCAATTTGTATGAATAAGTGTGCAAAGACTTGATAAAAACCACTCAATTGAGCACAAGATAAACCATAAAATAGTGGTTTATCAGATATCTATAGGATTATATAATTAGAAGAAGAACTATTCATGATTAAGCAAGGAGAATTATTTATAAGAGCATACTACACCAAATAGAAGGCAGTTTTGGAGGAACTCCACAATTTTTGCCCAATACCAGCATGTTCAAGGTGTATCGATGATTATAATTGTGAGGCTAAATATAGATCTTTATCCATGGCTACTCGACACTATAAGAAAAATGTTGAGCATCGTCGTATTTAGCATCGTAGAGTAGCCGCGATTTTACCGGTAGATTTATTGACGGAATAGGCATGAAATTCGTCAGGTCAAATTATTTCTGGTGGATTTACGATTTCGACGGTAAAATCGCCAGTAATAATTAGAGGAAAAAAATACTGGCACGTCCTTTAGGGTCGGATTTACCGGCAAAAAAATCCGACAGTAAACCCACTTAATGAAACCTTTCATTTTGGTGAACCGCAATACTTACCGTCGGATTTTTTCAATAGTAAAGCCAATGGTAACTGTGCCATAAATTTGAAGTGCGAACCTTCTTCCCCCTTATTTGAATTCGTCTCTCTCTCTCTCTCTCTCTCTCTCTCTCTCTTACTAACCCTCTCGCCTCCCACTCTCTCTCTACCCGTCTCATCTCCCCAGCAGCCCCCTCCTCTCCAGGAGCCACTCCTTGTCATTTTCGCCATTACCATTGCAGCTGCCGAATTCTGAACGAGCTGCTACAGCTACTACTGCCGCTGCCAATGCCGCTACTTCTATCGTCGTCTACGCCGCTGCTGCTGCTGCTGCCGCCGCCTATGTCGCTTTTTCTTCTTAGCTCTGGTGCTCTTCTTCAGGTAATGCTTCTGAACTTAGGATTTTCTAAAATTCTGATTTTTTGATGTAATTTATAAGGTTTATTTGCTGATTTGAGACTCCTTATTATTGTTGATTATTTAGTTCTGAACTTAGGATACTAAGCTTGTTTTGAACTTAGGATTTTTTAAAATTCTGAACTTAGGGTACTTAACTTGTTTACTTTCAATTTTAGTTAGAATATGTTTTGATTTGTGTTCCTTATTCAGTTCTAAACTTAGGATACCAAACTTGTTTTGAACTTAGGATTTTCTAAAATTCTAAACTGAGGGTACCGAACTCGTTTAGTTTCCATTTTAATTAAAATATATGGTTTAATTTTTGTTCCTTATTTGGTTCTGAACTTAGGGTATTGAACTTGTTTTGAACATAGGATTTTCCAGAATTCTGAACTTAGGGTACTGAGCTTGTTTGTTAGTTTCAATTTTAATTAGAACATGTTATGATTTGTGTTCCTTATTTAGTTCTAAATTTAGGGTACTGAACTTGTTTTGAACTTATGGTATTGAACTTGTTTGTTAGTTTCAATTTTAATTAGAACATGTTATGATTTGTGTTCCTTATTTAGCTCTAAACTTAGGGTACTGAAATTATTTTTAACTTAGGATTTTCTAAAATTCTGAACTTAGGGTATTGAACTTGTTTGTTAGTTTTAGTTTTAATTAGAGCATGTTCTGATTTGTGTTCCTTATTTAGTTCTAAACTTAGGGTACTAAACTTATTTTGAACTTAGGATTTTCTAAAATTCTGAATTTATGGTACTAAACCTATTTAGTTTCAAATTTAATTAGAACATGTTCTGATTTGTATTCTTTATTTAGTTCTGAACTTAGAGTACTGAACTTGTTTTGAACTTAGGATTTTGTAAAAATCTGAACTTAGGGTACTGGACTTGTTTAGTTTCAATTGTAATTAGAACATGTTCTGATTTCTGTTTCTTATTTGCAGACATGACGACGGGTAGAGGTGTTGCGGACCAGCCAAGTGGTCGTGGTCATGGTAGAAGGAGGGTTTCTGTCGGTACCCTTGGGAACTCTGGATCCTCTTCCTCTACACTGACTACTCCGTCATAGATTGCGGGTGCATCAAACCAGCTGTTCATCATGCTCCCTAACCCTAACTACGTCCCTGCACCTACGACCAACGACGTCGCCTCCATCCGTTCAGCAGCCCACTGTCTCGGGGATGCCGCCTCCAGCGACAGACACTGCGGCGCCAAAATCCTCTCACTGAAGCCAGCCATCTAATGCCCTTCCACTACCTTCCATTGTACGGATAACGATTTGGCCTGATGGTAGAACGACTACTTTAAGTCTGATATATGTTGAAAATATTTGATAACTCGTGATTAGTGATTCTTTATTATTGACTCTAGTTTTAGTGAATTTAAGGTTGTATGTTTGAACTAATGAAAGTGTTTGATATATTGTGATTAGTGATTCTTGATAGTTGATTGTAGTTTTAGTGGATTTATGGTTGTATATTTGAATTGTTGAAAATGTTTAATATATCGTGATTAGTGATTCTTGATAGTTGATTCTAGTTTTAGTTGATTTTTGTGCTGTTGAACTTTAATTTATATAGAACAAGGAGCACGATATCTTCATCAGGAAGATATACGACGATCGTATGGGTAGGCGGCTGCAACAGATGCTGGAGGATATACGTGAGAGGGGGGACCACCTCACTTCCTGGCTCCGTCCGGAAATCAAGAGGGCTCTATACATTTATTGGGAGACCGATGAAACGTTCAAGCATCGACGTCTCACAAACAGAGCTAACAGGGCATTAGCCAGGTCGTCCAAATATACCGGCGGCTCAGCGACCTTCATGAAGACTAAGGCTAAGCTGGTATATACCTTCTCTAATTTTATTATTAACTCAGTTATATTCTTTGACATATCATTAGTCAGCATCCTAACAACTTATTTCAATGCAACATGTGTAATTTAAGTCGTTGGATTGCGACGCGACATTGGCGGAGACCTTCAAGTGCACCCACACTTTGAAGGAGAACAAAGGAGATTTGCTGATCAGCAATCTGTAGATCATTATATGAGTAAACATGTGATCTTGCGATATAAATATAAAATTTTCAATTAACTATACAACTGTCGTCCTAATGATAATAACATGTGTTACACAAGAATCCTACACGTAGAGACTGGAGGCTGCAACTCAGCAATCTCAGCAAAGTGGGGAGGACACTAGTGGCATTGCTATTTCAGTCGTCGATCCCGATGCGGTTTGGCGGGAGATGTACAAGAACCGCATATACAGGCTGGGGTCTTTCTTTGCTAACAGCCTCCGTACCTCCACGTTGAGCCCATCGTCCGCCTATGCCACCATTCGAGCCATCGATCTCAAAGAAGGCATTGATTTGAGGCTGCAAGTGCAGAAGCTCACCCAGAGCCTTCACGAACAGGCTCAGGAGCTGATTGAGACTCGAGAGAAGTATCAGGAGATCCTCACACACGTGACGAACATGGATGACCTCAGGCTGGAGTGGAGGGAGCAGGTGGAACGACTTCAGCGAATGGAGCAGCAGAGGGAGGTCTACTAAGCTCAGATGCACACCGCTGGCATCAGCCCTACTAGTGGGATACAGACATCACTCTTTTCTCCGCCGCCTTAGTAGGACCATAGGTTTTGTTTTATTATTTCATACATTTATTTGGTGTACTTGACTTTTATTTAATTTGTACATTGTATTATTTATTTATTTTAAATAAAAATTCTTCGTTATTTATGAATTGACCACTAATAATTGCTTGAAAAAAATAAATTTAAAATTAAAATTGACCACTCATTTCAAATTTCAAAAAAAAAATAATAAAATGATATTATCGTCGGAATTACTGTAGGAATAATCCGACGATAACTTGATGCGAAACATGTTTTGGCGCTAACAATATGGTCAGAAAAATTTAACAGTAACCAATTTGTTTCATTAGTTGGTAATCCGTTATAAAATTTGACGATAATTACCATTAGACAAAATAAATCTAATGATAAAAATTTATCAGCAAGATTTATACCGTCTGATTATTTTCAATAGTATATTCAACAATAAATTGATTACTGTCGAATATATTTAAAAAATCTGACGATAAATCCAATAGTAATCAGCGTTTTTCTTTTAGTATTTTTCTTAGATTTGAAAGAGTCCAAGTATATCTCTGACTACAATTCCTCTTAATAATGAGAATTACCATTCCTGGTCTAGATCAATGTGGTTGTCCGTGAAAACCAAGAGCAAGCTCAAGTTTGTCGATGGTCCAGTACCTTGGACAGAAAAAATGATGCTACATATTGAGGGATGGGACAAATGTAAGTCTTTTTGTTTTGTCTTGACTTCATGCTTTCGTTAGTTCTGAAATCTTAGGAAGTGTTTTATGGCGTATGTTGCTGCTGGAATATGAAAAGATTTGAGTCAGAGATTATATTAATATGATCTTTTTTCGCATAGCTAAATTACAGGAAGAGAGGTTTTTGACCAAAGAAGGAGAGTTATCCGCAACCTCCTATTTCACATATAGAAAGAATTAGAGGAATTCAAGACGATTCCAAGTTGCGATTGCATGGATCGATGTAAATATGGTTTATGCGTGATTATGAAGCCTGCTTTCTCTATGCTGCAGCAAGAGAGGCAAATGATTTTTCAAGTGTAGTTATTAAAGAGAAACAAAATGCTGAGAGTTTGCAGAATTGCACAAATCAAGTGTAGTTATTAAAACAGAACGATGAGCATAAAAAATAATAATTGAATTGATAATTTATTGAACTGAATTGTATTCTATTTATAACCATATTCTCCTAACTACTAGCTTAGCTCATCAATAACAAAACCAACTAACTAACTATCTTATTTTCTCGATAAGCTTCTCCTGATTTTTGAAAGCTAATCTTTTCTTCTATTTTAATCCTTTCTCCAATAGAAACTAATGTGAAGTTGATTAAGTTTATAAATATTTTGATCAGTTTTTAATCATAGATCTTGAACATGCATGAATCCTAATAAGAATGGAAAAGTTCAGCTATGGAAATTAATTAGCCAAACACAAAGTTTTGTTGCTAAATTTTAGTAGTTATCAAGTATTATAGTTGAATTAATTTTAAATTTTTAAAAATTTAGCCATTAAGAATACAATTAATATAAACTGAAAAATTTAAGAATAAAATTAAAATAAAATAAAATTTAAAAATATTTTAAAATTTCTTTTACAAAATTTAGAGAAAAAGATACTTTACTCTTATTAATTAAATCTCTACCTATTCAGTCAAGTTATATGTGGCAGAATTAAATTGGATTATTCTTAGTAATATGATAATGTAGATTATTGTGGCAAAGCACGTGCACCGTATGACTCCAATGGTCCTAACATCTACCTGTAGAATTTTCACATAAAATTGAACTAGGTCACTAGCGCTCTTTGCACTCTTAAAATCATTTTGACCAATAATTATCTTCAATAATACAAATAATAGAAGTTGAAGTTTGAATATTGGGGAATCTACTTTTGCACGATGCATGTACTTGAAAACATCGCTGGGAGTGGGAGGAGTCCATGAGGCAGGGAAAACCATGCTAGCTACTCATCATTTCCTTCTTTTTTTTTTCATTATATATTATTATATTAGAATCTTTTTTCCATGCAGTATAAAAAACGCTTTACAAAGACAATAAGTCATAATATTTAAATAGTATATTATCACATTAGTAAAAATAATTATTTTTAATTTTATTATTTAAAAATTATTTAAACACAGAAATATAACTGCACTGTATAAAACTATTTACTTTGTCATCATAATTTTCAGATTAAACTCATTATATTTAATAAAAGTCTTATATATATATATATATAATTCACAAATAAAGAGGAAAAATAAACCGTTATATATAATATAGAGCGATGTTAATGGCTACCAGTTCAGTAGTCAACATGTAATCTTTATAAGGAAAAACAAGAAAATCAAACAAACAAGTATGTTGTCTTTCTTTTGTGAAAGATGAAAAGTGAAATTGTTAGCTCTATGCTGGTTAAAAAATTGCTAATCATTTAGATTTAGACTATTTTTATATAATATATTTATTAGAAAATTATATTTTTTGATTTGATTTCTATAATTTTCTTTTATGTAAATTTTGGTAAAAAAAAGTTTTATTGCATTAATTTTGGTATATATATATATATGATATCCAAAATAATTGTTACAAACTACCATGAAGCCATATAGAAATAACGTTAGCATTGTTACATATTACTCAAGATAAATCATAGAAGAATTTTATAATATTTTCACAAAAAGCTACTTTTAGACTAAAAGGGATCGGATTTGAATTGGGGTTTAATTTGTGAGTATAAAAGAATTTATTTATACATATATTCAATAAAAAATTTTATTTTTTAAATTTATTATAAATAATATTATCTAAAATCATGAATGCAATTAAATGAAATAACAGAATATCATTATATATATCAAAATTAACCTCTTTCAAGTTTCAATTATATTATAGCTATTGAATTGAGAATGGGGGTAACATGCAAATTAAATGAAGGTTGAAGCAGTAGAAGAGGAAATGGAGTGGGTGGGTGAGTGAGTGGACCCCAAAAACAAAATGAGAGCCCACTCACCAGAGAGGGCCGCACGAGCCTCAGGGAACCAGCTTGCCACAACACACACCCCCTTTTTCTCTTTTATTTTTATTGTTTTTATTTTTTTATGTCCAATTCTAACGCTTACATATTTATACAAACTCACGAAAATTTGATATGATATAATTTTTTTAATATATATCAGTGATGTTATATGATCAAGTTATTTAATAACAAATTCAATTAAGTTAGTTCAATAGCTTAAGAATTAATAATAAAAAAATTTAACTAAAAAAGTAAGAGAAAAAGAAGACACATAAAAACAATTTTAATTAAACTTAGTTACGAAAATGATTTATTCCCCTACTATTTCACCTTAAAATAAAGTTAATGATTTTTTTCCCCTTTTGTGTTATAAAGTGTTAGAATTGTGTCTATCCAAAAATGTCTTTTTATTTTTTCATTGTGATTCTTGCTGTCGGTTCAGCACACTAGTTTTGTTGGCCCACATCCCCCAACTATGATGCCCTATGCAATGCAATGCTTATATAGTAACTATTAGGCATTGTCATCATTCATCAACTACTTTTATTCACATCACCAACTCATGCCAAATTCAGTACATTAACCCATATTCCTTGTATTACTCTTCTACTCATGTTTCATCATGCGAACCAAAGTTTACCTTCTCATTTTAGTCTTGCTTTATGTATTGTTAGAATATGTGCTATCTATATGACCCAATTCATATACTTTATATACTACGTATATTCTATACTTCACCAACCATATTTCTCCATTCATAATTCTATTAAGGGAGTTCAACTACTGTTCACAATTTGCTTCAACCTGAAAACCTAGAATGACCCCAAAACCTTTTTGGATTGCGTCCCGGTGTTCTCCATTTAAGAGTGTTCTACTTCAAGTTTATTTGATTCGACCTAACTTGAAATTAAAATATAATTTTAAAGGAAGTATATTTTTTTTTTTTATAAAATTAATGATAAATTGTAAGACTTTTATGTTGATACATTATATGATGTCATTTTTAGCAGAGGATTTATTTTTTCATACATATACTAGATTAACATAATATAGGACTCAATGATAATCTCGTTTGATCTAGATAATCGATCATACATATGGTAGAATAAGAATTCACTATAGTTGTATATATATTATATTTGAATTGAGCGGGTCTAACTCAATCCCAAAAGATAATTTAAATAGTGACAAATCTTTTATATTTATAAGCTGGAGTTTAATTTTAATGTATCGAACTATAAAACACTTTATATAGTGCTTTATTTATATGCATTTGTTTAAATAACTATTCACGTATTAATTGTTGAAAATAGTTATTAAATTATGATATGTAATTAAATATATATGTAAAGTTTTTTTTTATATCTATCGGTGCATTAAAATTAAATTGTATAAACTTTTCAAAACTCATAGTAAAATTTACGTACAGTTGTTTTCGTTTAAAAGTAGATAGTTAAAAAGTATTAGATAATTTATTAATTTTACATGTTTAACTAAATTACCATTTAAGAGTTTTATTGAAAGTAATTGGGAATCGCTCGTGTGACACCCACGGAGTGCGTGGAGCAACAATGGCACCAAATGTGTTTTCACATAGACCATACAGAGTCAACAGTATGTCTAATTGTTTGTGTTGGTTGTTGAAATAGCAAAATTGTTTATTCAAACCCTCATCACTTTCTCTAACAGACCCAACGGCCATTTATTCAACGTCCTAGGGCGTCAATCTGTTATTTTCCTGAGCAATTTAGTGAGGTAGCTCGAAAAAAAAAATCTTAAGAAAGTTAGGCAACTAAGATATGCAAATAATTGAAGTGAATAGTGAAAATCAGAAATAGTGAATTGGGTGTACTGCAAGCATATTTCCCTAAAATAAGTGAATATGTTAATCTCTTCCTCATATATATTAATTGAGATGTGGAAATTTCTATGAAGTTTCATGGTAGAAGAATAGAGTGGGAAAACAGTTTGGATGAAGAATTTTGAGAAAGCAACGACACAGAACATTTAGTTTCATGCTGAGTCACTCTGTCACTATTTCGCTTCAAATGAGAATTATGTGTTCCCACAGGCCACATAAATGCTCTTTACAAGTTTGGAATTCATTTTTGTTATTAATATTTTTAAATTTAAATTAAAAATAATAAAAAATTTGCAATATTAACTAAAAAGATAATTAATAAACGAAAGAAAAAGTACTGAATTGCTACGAACAAGTTTCACTAATTGCAATTGGGCAACCATGTGTGTTCCAGTTTCACCCACGTCAAATCGAATCAAATCTTTATTGCCATAAACCTTTTTCTCTACGCTTAGCTTTGTCGTTTCTTGTGTTGCAAATGTTCAGCCTCATACATACTACTTACCAAATGGGTCAAAGACTATTTTAAGTCTTTTGAGTTTTGATGAACCATGATGAACGAATGGTTGAAATTGAACTATTTTATTACTGGTTTTGTAATTAATTATATTTATATTTTAATATTTAAAAACAATTACATGTAAAATATCTTTTTTTTTTACTATAAGAATTGTGTTCATCCTAGAAATGAAGAAAAATAAACTTATGAGTTTTGTAGGACCATAATAGTAGAAATAATTTGGTGCTATTTGTAACTACTACTCTTTTATTCCCAAAACTGGTCAAAGAATGATAGTTTTGAGAGAGTTGTCTATAATTGTTGACTGGAGAATGAACAACCATATTTGCTTGGTGTTTTTCTCGTCTAATTTTTCTTCCATAAGATAATATGTAGTAATTGAAAAGTGATAAAAATAAGAAAGTATAATCAACAGCATAAAGAGTTAAATACTGAATTTAACACGTAAGAAGCAGAGCATCTTATACGTTAAAAATTATGGTTTTCAATGAAAAAAAAAAAAAAACAAGAGATTTTAAAAGGAAAATGTTCGAAATAAAGATAGAAGTATAATTCTATTATTCGTAAGTTTTTTTATTATTAATGACCATCAAGATCCAAGATTCTCCTACGGTCTATCAAAGACAAAATCATTAATAACATAACTTAACAAAATAATATAATATTTTAAATTAATTTTCCAACTTTCTAGTTTAATTCTTGAGTGTTGAATTCTCTCATTTGTTGCTTGGATCCAAACACGTTTAACCTATATGATATCATTATTATTAAAGTAAATGGTGTGGGATTTGGGGATACAAGGTGTTATATAGAAAATAAAGGGTTCAAAAAGTTATATGGACCGAAGAAATTAAATGAAAATTTGAGATTTGATCTACATTGTCTCATGTTTCCTTAGCACAAGGACCATTGTGATTAGATGCTTTTGAAAAATTGACAAATCATATTTGATTTTGAAGGTGTGTAATGCATTATTACGATGATTATTTGTTGCATAAAACAAGTTACAATTTTTAATCCAAATATTTAATTTTTAAATAATAATAATAATACTTTTATATTATTGAATTTTGAAGCTCTCTGCTCCATCCTACTCTCACTGAACCAGCAAGTGCCAAGTTGTAACCCTTTTCTTTATAAAAGTTATATGTATATACTTTACATTATCAGTGTATCAAAATTAAATTCAGACACCTATAATAATTTCACAATTCAAAGTAGGGTTTCTTTCAAGTATATTTTTTTATTTTATTTTATTTTCCCCTAAAATAAATTTCTAGTAATTAGTCACTGCCTACTCTTCCACGAGAAATATGCACTAGAGAAACACAGATGAGAGGGGCCAAGAAATTAAGATTCAAAAAGTTAGAATCTTGTCCTTAGGACATTAATTAATTGTAAGGAAACCCACCTGAAAAAATGGGGGGTCTATCTGAGTTTATAGAAAAGGCAATAATGTTACTTTATGCACCATAATTCTGCCTCATGAAGTAAAACTTAAAATTAAATTGAAAAACCTTTATATTCTCATATATAACTTTGTAATTCAGAATCTGATATGAGTGAAGCCTTTGAGCTGAGAATAATAAAACTGTAAGACATGAAGGGAGATCTACTCAGCAATAATTCTGAGAGTTGAAACGGATCTTACCCGCTTCCTCACATGTTAGCTGCACATAATTAATTACACACAGAACAATGTAGTTCGATAAGGAATCAATCATAAAAAGTAACATTGTCTACTATTATGGCATAGTACCCAATTTTATGTTCCACAAATCTTATAATAATGATCACAATAAAAGGGTAAAAAGAAATTAAAAGACGATGATACTTGACCAATTAACTGCTCTACTCCCTGCTCTGAATTGAGTTGAGAATCTTCAGTGGTCGGCACGCTCGTGCCAGCACAAAAGCATGGCGACGCAGCGGCGTAGAATGTAGAATTTGGCTCTCTGCTTCTTCACAAGGTGGCTACACTTCTGCCCAAAAGACTTGCAAGGATCACAACCTTCTTGTTCTTGCTTCTGCTGATTACTACTTGTATTATTATTGTTATTATTTTGGTTTTGGCCTGTGTTACTTTCTTTCACTGCCATTACATGAATGAAATGAAGTGAATTTATTTTATGTTCTTGTGTGTAGTACTACTACTGCTCTCTGCTTCCACAAAGGTGTTTATATAGCAAAAGAATAGAGATATAGATAGAGAGATATATATTTATGTCTATTTGGGTAATCAATTCTGGGTCTTCTAGATCAAGTATGGACTATGGACTGTGTTACTATTCCAATCCCACAAGTTGTCAGAGAAAAAAAAAACTATATGTAAATGGAATGGGCCAACGTTGCTATATATTTTACCTTCCTTGATATTATACTATATTAATCTCATTCACAACCAAAATGCCAGAAAAAACGTAAAAATAAAAGGTCATCTTATTAAGTATAATCATGGATTTCCTATATAAAGATTATGGACTAAATTTTGTGCTACTTAATGTTCTGTGTGAGCTCTTTTTTTTTTTTTTTTTTTTTTCTGAAAAGGGTAAATTCTTATGTTAGTACTCTTGGTTCTTGATGTTGGACTATGTTGAAATGTTTCATAGGAAATAAATATCACATGCAAGACAAGCATTTAATGTCAAATTTGACAATAACGTATTTCTGGTAAGATTAAATTAGAATAAATATTTTTTTTATATTATCATCAATAAAAAATAGTTATTTGAGTGATTATCATTGATATTAACCATTATTATTTAAATGAATAGAATTAGAAAATCAATAACTAATCAGTTAATTTCAACCAATATAAAAAAAAAATCATTTATCTTCAATTAACTTTTATCTTTTTATTTTTTTTCTTTCACCATCGTAATTTTATCACTACCACCAAGTCGGCGACCACCGTCCCCAACCAACTACCAACTTTGACCGACCACCGTCGTCGACTATCTCAACCACTACCGCTACCTCTGACCACCTTATATTCCAAACCCTATATCATGAATTCTATACCCTAAATTTTAGTTTTATTTTGTTTGACTTTCAAATAATTTTTTATTTGACTTTTGGATGTTTTAATTATATTTAGTTTTAGAGGTTTTTTTTAATGTTCAATTTTAAGTGATAAATATTAGCTATAATATTGTTTGAGGAATATTAGTTTAGTATACTTTCTCTATTTAAATAATTATGAAAACAAAAAACCTAGTTAGATGACATACAATATACTTTATTTTATGGATCGATGACAACTATAACCCTTCCTTATAATAGTAGTAGTGACTTAGAATTCTTGGATCAAAGGGCTAAATTGTTAATGGAGTCCTAAGTACTAATCCTTTTTGCCAACTAGGAAAGATACAAATGGTGGCCCAGCAAATGTATACGCCTTGCATATGCAATAAAATGGATAGAGATAGCAAAAACTGGATATTTAGAGTGCCTATATGATACCCCTAATGATATTGTTTTTTGCTCTTAGAATCTAGTGACATACAAGCATAATGCAACTTTTCTTTTTCTTTTTCTTCTTTTCCTTTTCTTAATAATGTTGCAACATTGTTTGTGGAAACCGTGACATGAAATTCTCATCGATGAAACAATATGTATGGTCACGCTTGCAAGTTGTAATAATATATGTCTATAGAACGGTTCCTTATTATATTTTGGCTTCTTCGAATTACTCTTCTACCTTCATGTGCTAATTCCATTGCATAAAATGAGAAAGATACAAGTTTTACTAACTTAATCATTGCTTCATTTGGGTCAGTGTGTTCCTTTGCAAGCATGCATTCAACCGTTTTGATAGCCATAGTCGGATTAAGAAACTTGCACCCAAACTTGTGTTTTTTGCCAAAGAGATAACGATATTGGTGGGGGATTATTTGACAAGAAAGTGAGGTGCACAAATTAAGCAGGTTTTGTGTTATGTTTGGTGACGTTAACAAGTTAATTAGGCATAGGTCCACTTCAAGGGACATATGTTTTTTTTTTTTTGCAAAGCCTTTTTAGTGGGTTTGAGGATGCCTTTTCCCATGGGAGTCTTCATCATGCATACCTTTTGGTTGGTTTAGTATTTTTACAGTTTGTAATTTGTAAATACTAGTGTTTTTGTCCGAGAATGTAAATTTTTTGAAAATGCGTTGATTTTGTCTTGACATTATAAATTATGACAGAAAAGATTTATAAAATTAAACTATTTTTATAAAAAGATTGTAGAGATAAAAGTTTCTATCAGTTAAGGTAAGGATTCCAATAAGTTTTTTAGTTATTAGTTTTATGTAAAAGAGTTTAATTTTTTACTAATAGTTAATTTTAATATTTATTATCTAAAATTTAAAATAATTTAATGTGTATATTTTTATCTTTGATTATGTATTAAGTCTGTTGTACAAATAAAATTAATTAATTTTCAGACTTGATATTTAAAAATAATAATTTTTCTCTCTTTATATATAAAAATATAATTAGATATTAATATAAAAATATTTATATTGATAGTTATAAAATTAATTTAAAATTTTTTTGAAACAATTGAATCTTAATTCTAATTATTAATCATAACACTGGTATTTCTCGAAATTATATGTAATAAATATTTGAAAGAATCGAAATAAAAATGTAGATTGAAATAAAAGATAAGTGGTAAAAATCTGAAACTAAATAAAAAAATAAAAAAATATGTATATAATAATATTATATTTTTTATGTGAATAAATATTATGAGATTATTTTTTAATTATATTTAATTATAAATTTAATGTGTTTCTTATAGTTTTATGAATTTATTTGAATTATATTACTTTATTAATTTTATTTTTTGTAGAATAGAAACGTAGAAAGAAATAGAGAATGAGAGAGAAAAGAGAGAAAGGTAAAAAAGAAGAAAAGAGAGAGTTTGTTAATTTTTAAAAAAATATTTTATTTTAATTCTAATTAAAAAATGTCGCATGATATATTTTGATTTATCAAATTAGTTAAAAAAATAAACATTATAAATTATGTATATTATAGAGTAGAAAGATTAGAAAAAAAGAGATATATAGATAAAAAAATAGAAGAAAGTTTATTAATTTCAAATAAATAATAGATTATCCTAGCTAGAATGATAGACTAATTTAGCCCCATTTCATAACGAGAATGAAATATAAGAAATAAGTCAAATTAATTATGTTTGGTATATACTAAAAATTACTTATTTATATAAAATATATTAAAAATAAATTAAATAATATATGTATTTATATAGTATGTTTTTTTATGTATATAGTATTTCTTTTTAAGCCAAGTAGTACTATTTGGCTGCAAACCACTTGGGCATCTCACTTTAAATGCATATTTTTCTCCTTTAAATGTTATTTTGCACTTGGTTTACGTGGATGTATCAATTATTCAATTATCGCTAACAGTATTTTCCTTGCTTTTCTTGTACGGAATCATCCTTCTGCAAACACTTGGTTCAAAAGTGGCGCTTACAAATCTCATTAGTTCAAAAAAGTGTAATTCTTATATATATTATTAAGAGTAATTCTTTTTCTACATTAATTTATTACTACAAAATAATTTTTAAAAAGTGAAAGAAATATAATAAAAAACGATAAATGAGTGGTTGTCAAACAATATGGATAAGAATTTGGTACTTCATGAAAAATAATAGAATCCGATAGTTAAGTCAATTTAGTCTAGATAAGTAATCTAATACATCTGATAAATTAATTTTTTTTTATGAAAATATTCTTCTATTTAAGTAAATATTGAGAGTTTAAATCTCGTTTTATGTCATGTAATAACCGATTGGCCAGTAAATACCGTGAGAACAGAAAAAATGAAAATTGAATAGTCTTCCTCAGGCAGTCTCATTTCTATTGGGGGTGGGGGATCTCTAACGAAGTGAACAACACGATATGCGCTTGGTTGGTAGCAGAGAGAAAAGAACTTGCCGATAGTACTCATTGAGGAGCCAGTTTCAAAATTCCTGAGAACAAGTGAGTATGCTTGTATGACCGAAAAAAAAAATCCTGAGAACAATGTTATCGTTAATGCCAATAAAACTAAATGAACAAAACAAAATCTGTAGAAAATAATGAAAACAAACACCAATTATCTGAGTGTGCATATAAATCAACCATATTCATTCTTTTCTTTTTTACTTGAATTTTCTTTCTTACAACAGTACAAGTTCTTTGGTTGGTCATGCAGTTCCATCCTCAATTACCATGGCTGAGTGTGAAGATTTTCCTTCAAATAGTCACTGCTTTTGTACTTAAAGCAAAGTAAGATGAATTGGCATAACCTTGGTGTATACACAAGTACTATACTATCACTATACAATCAAGTCCATATATGCATGAAGTCCTTCGCTCTCAAGGCACTGCTTGAGCTTCTTCAGTGCTCGGCTCTCCAACTGTCGGACCCTCTCCTTTGTCAAACCAAGTACGTTTCCAATTTCTTGCAGAGATTTCTCGCGGCCATCCTCGATACCAAATCTTAGACTGACTATCCTCTTCTCCTTTGGGCTTAAGATGCTTAGGAGGTTGCGCACGTGCCTCCTCATAAGCTCTTTTTCGACACTCAAGCCTGGGATCTCAATTGCACTATCTGCAGTAATTTCCTGCATATATAAGAAAAAGGTCATAGACTATTAACCTTGGAACATTTGCATTATGATAAACTGAAAAGGCGGAGTGTTCATCAATACTAATCCCAGAGCATCCAAGACAAGCATGGCAGAAGTTTTGAATTAATCTAGCATGCCAATAGAGTTCCTAACAAAACAATTAAACAATCATATGGAAAACACAAATAGGATCTTGTAATTCCAAATTCCCCCCTCCCTCCAAAAAATGATTGGCTATTTTGATAAATGCAAGAGAATTTTGGACAGTCAGCAGCCTCCATGGGCCAATGAAAACCGTTAGACCGAAGTGGGACATATTAACAACTTGAAAAAAAAAAAGTAATAATGTAAATGATCAACATAGACTACAATGTTGTGAGAAACAATTGTCATATAGATTGGCTTGGTTTACAAAACCAACCACCCAAGCAATGAGTTCAAAAGCTAAACTGAAGCACACTGCTATCTTTTACTGAATTGTTCTGATGTCATCTGATCTACAATCTCCATTACACCTTTAAAAACCTGCAGGGTGTTGCTCCTGTTCCCTTCGACCACACAGCAAAATGCAATAACTATGGATATTCAAGATTATTAGCAGTATATTACGTTCTCAATTCTTAGCAATTATATTTCAACAAATTTGCTTATACAATTATTGGCAGAAAAAGACTCGATACATATACTTAGCGATTTAAATGGAAAATAGAAGAGCCTGTCAGCAGTTCTAAACATTGATAAAGAATATTTTTGCATTGTTTCATTTAATAGATCTACGAAATTATACCATATCAAGGGGAAAATCACATTTACTTTACTTGAGTACCCTACCTGGTAAGTTGTATCTTGGTCTGCCCACACAGGTTGCTGCATTGATATTGGTATTCTTGCAGAAAATAACAACTTTTCAAACTTTTCTACGGTAATTCCTACCCTTTCTGCTAATTCTTCTTTACTGGGGTGAAGATTTCCTTCTTGAATGAATAATTTCTTTGCTTCCATGACCTTGCCCAAAAGGGTATATAAACTCTCCTGAAGATTTTGCACAGACTACGTGTTACCTCGAAATAGAATTGATGTTTGCTTTATAAATAACAAACCTACTAATAAAAACAAAGGAGCAATATAATGACATCAATTCTCCGCCCTAAGAAAAATATCATCTGTCAACAGAAAGTGAATTCCTGAAATACTGACGCTGCAGAAGGACGCTTAATTTTAACTAACAAGAATACAGAGAAATAACAATTTTTACCGGCAGACGGATTGACCTGGAATGTAGAAATATGGCCTTTCTAATTGTTTGCCTTATCCACCAGTATGCATAGGTACCAAACCGGCAACCAACTCGAGGTTTAAACCTTTCAACACTCTTCATAAGTCCCATACTTCCCTCCTAAAAACAGCACCAGAAATGAAACATCAACTATGTAGATGCTAATAATGTTATTCTGAGAATAAACAGTGTAGAGAGTACATATATAAGAAGATTGAGGCTACCTGCAATAAGTCCTGAAGACTGAGACCACGACCCTGATACTGTTTAGCAATATGAACAACCATCCGTAAATTGGCATTAATTATCTTTCCTCTGATTATGTTACCATGATGGATCTGTGTCTGCAGGGCATGGCAGCTAAGACCCACACCTTCAGCCCATTCAATCAAAGTTGGTTCCCGTCCAAATTGAGATTGGAGCCTGATCTTTACTTCTTCTAATCTCAGAAAATCCTGTTACATATTCTTCCACATTAGAGCAAACAAATATCTTCAATAGTGCATGCCATGAATTTAAAGTTCATATGGAATGTCGAGTCACACCTGTAGCTGAACAAACAATTGAGACTCTTCTTCAGAGGTCAAAAGTTTCTTTGTCTCAGGACCCCACAAGAACAAGCGCAGGGGATCATTTTGATCGAATCCTTCCTTTATCTTCTTTTCTACTTGTAGCCTTCCCTGTAGGTCTGATTTTCTTGCAAGATAACTTTCTTCATCAAGAAATTTTGATTTTGAAACTTTTCTTTGCTTCAATCTCCTTTCTAGAAGCCTTCTTGACCGCACAATTTTATTCTTTCCAATTGAAGTGTCAGCTAAGCTTGTGGAAGCCAGACTGAAAAGGCATATTATAGGTGTTATTCTCAAAACAAATTAATTATCACAAAGATAGAAGTGGAACTAACCCAAGAGGAAGTGGATCATCATCTTCGTCATCTTCAATCATTTTCATCTCTTCAGCCACTAATGCTGCTTGTTTTGCGGCCGACAGAGCTTGCTTAGAGAGGGATACTGCATCAAATTGCAAACCATCTGCAGGTCTATCTGAATCAACTCTTTCGGGCTGCAGAGATGAAGCCGCAGCAGTTTCCCCTGTTGAGGATTTCAATCTACAATATACGATACACGCACACGTGCACACACACACACACTATAATGAGACAACTTTGGTGTACAAGAGTTCTAATTAGCAATCGAGGCCGATAAGTACGATTCAGTGTATCTTACACATTCTGCAAATGTGACCAGAGTTGCAACTGCTGCCTAAAGTGATGCACTAACTGATCAGCATTATCATTGCTATCATTATCGCGGACCAAGCCCGTATCCACATTTCTTGTATTTGATGTAACCTTTAGTAAAGCATAGGCGAGATTAATCGAAAACTTGCACAATAAATGAGGTCACTACATACAACAAGACTAGAGTTTCGTCCGAAACTAGGGTAAATAGAGTTAATGAACGAACAAAATTTGAACCTGAGAGTTCTTATCTTCCTTATACAAGTGAAGCAGAGGCTTATACTCATCACGCTGCTCTTGCGAGAGAACAGAGGTAGGAAAATGCTGAGCAGCAAAACTTGAAGACCAAGAAGCAACTAAAGGTGCAGCTTGTTCATGAAGCATCAGAACTGTAGGTGCCAACTTCAACTCAGACACACAAATTGGGGGCAAAAAACAAAAGCTTTCTTTTCTTTTTCCCTCAAAATTCAACAAATTATGTATGTGTAAAATAAACCCTGTCCTGAAGTAAAAAAGAAACAAGTGTAGGAAGTGGACCTGAAGCCGAAGAGGTAGAAGAAAGGAGAGTTCTTGGAGGGAAGGGTGGAGATGTAATAAACATTGTTTTGGCGGATTCCATGCTTCTGAAATTGTCACTATATATACAGAGTGTTGTTGAGTGTTGAGTAGCCTGAGAGCAAATATCGCATTAGGTGGATTAATATATGCAGATTGTGCAGAGATATTGAGAATAATGGAATGTGATAGAGGAGCAAAAGCGAACCAAAGGATAGTTCAAGTCTTCAACTTGTATCAAACACAAACAAGTGAACAACATAAAAAGATCTTAGTGACTCAAGGGGGAAAATATCATGCTATGTTTTGCGGAGTGATGAGTGCCGACCAATCCACCTCTATCGCCTTCCTGAAGCCCAATTCATGACCACCTTTGGGTTCCCTCAAAGTATCCGTATGGACGTGGGCCGGACCGTGTGGCCTGCTATTCCCTTTCTTTTGTCTTCACCCATAAACAAGGTTAAATCCTTGATCCATTATACCAAAAAAAATAAAAAATTAACATATCCTTGTCTCAAAAAAAAAAAAAAAAAAAAAAAACAATTAAATCACATTGAATAAGTAAACTAAGTGTACCTAGAATTTAGAGTTATCCAATCCATTGGGGTACCTAGGATTGGGGTTTGTCCAATCCACCGACAAAAATAAATAAATAAATAAATAAGTAAACTAAGTTGGGTTGATTTAGTAGTTAGTACACTGGTTTACTTAAATAAGTGTCACGAATGTAGCTGAGGTTTAGCTCAAATGGTTATTCATGTGTCTCTTAATACGCTGCACCTGAGTTTGAACCTTGATGAATTAACCCATTAATCAATGTAAAAACTCTTAAATAGAAAAAAAATGTAAATTCTGAAAAAAAAAAAAACTTGAGATAGATTAAGTGTATTTTTATCTCCTATTTAAATAAGGATTTATTCTTATTAAGTAAGACAATTTTTATTAATTAAATCAATCTTAATTCTCTATTTTAAAAATTAAAAAACTTAAAAGTTCATAACATCTATTATTTATCTATCTATTTATATTTATTTATATTATCTATTGTTTGTGAGTTTTGATATTAATAAATTTAGATAAAATGTCATTCTCTCGTAAGTTTATCACAACTAGAAAATTGCTTATTACAGACAGATTTTTGGCTATCGACGAAATTACCTGTAATACCCTATCACCTTAAGCCTTACTTCTAGCCGTAAAGCAAAGAATGACAAAGCATCACGACAATTTTAAAGCTCAATACAACATTATATAATCAAGGAATATTAAGACTAGAAGCCCGATGAAGGAATATAGGATCAAAGACGGATAAAACAAAGATACAAAGCGTGAAACGTTCACACACGATAACTAAAGTGCAAAGGCACGATATACAAAGTTATAGGTATATATATATATCCAAAAGAAATCTAGTCACAGCCTGTGAAGTTTAGGCCGACTAGTTAGAACAGATACAATAGAGTTTTAAAAGTTAAAACAGATACATCCTGTCTCTCAATGTTTAAGCCTCTAAGGTAACAAAATATAATAATCAAAATTGAGAGAATAACTATAGAAAAATAAACAAAAGACAAAAATGAGTCATCATATACTCTGTCACCATCCGTAAACTCACCAAGGTGGGTTGCGACCTGCATCTGAAAACAACAACAACATCTGGTATGAGAATTGGGGGTTCTTAATATGATAACAGTGCCCAATAGATAAGATATAAAGTTCCGGAAAGTCAAAGGCAATCCTAGAACTTCAAACCAATATAAAGATTTAACTTATAATAAAAACTTAAACCATAAAAGGGTTATCTAGCTTAATGCTTTTCTAATATACAGAACACCGCTATCCCACAACATTCGCCAACCTATCCTCCATGCGATCCCATCGTTACCGCTTACTGAGTCACCTCAATTCCAGCAGAAAACACAAATAGATGCAAGCAAGTAAAACATAAGTAAGGAGCATATACTGCAAGTAATACAAGTAGCAGGTAAACATTTTATTCAAGTTGGCACAATGCAAGTAAACAAACCATACAAACAAATAAGAATGCATATGATGAATGTCTGTACTATTTGCCGTGATATCACTTGTCGGTTCAACTGCCAAACCAACACATTCCCTCGGGATGTCGCCTTTCTGTCACGTGTAACACCCTTACTGTCAGAATGTCACGCTTCTTTCTGTGCCATCTGATAGTGAGAATATTACGACGACTTCCTTATATTTAATAATAAGATATGAGCCTTTAACTCGAAAGGTATCGTCGATTTCTTTTAGAAACCTGAAAAATACTTTTTCTTAATCAAACATTCATATATAACTAAATTCAATCACACACACACGCAGGCACGCACGCACGCACGAATGCACACACAAATATACCAAACTTCATATACAAGTAACTTATAAATAGTATAAGCATACATATCATTACAACTCCTATCCCTCTTACAAAATATAATAATAGAGGCGAGAAAAAACTATAATATATACAACAATATACAACACAATCAGATGCATAGAAGGAACTTCTTAAACTCTTCGTCTGTCCTGACAAGGAAAATCTGTAGGGGTGAGAATATCGTCCTCGCTGATTCTTAGTAGAGAGTTTTTAAGAATTGTCATAAGAGGATACGTATAAGAAAAGAATTGATTTCACCTGTAGTAATTATCGCTCATCTTATGAATATATTCAAAACATTAATAATTAATTATCCAAAAATTCAAAGTTCACTTCTTTAGTTAAAAAAATTTCAAAACTCAATTAATAAATCATAACATAAATCAATTTCAGCTTCCGACCCAACATATAATCAAATCTCGTTACAGCCTCCGGCCCAAATCAAGTCAAAACACGGCCTCCAGCCCAACTCAAATCAAATCACCATCAATACTCAGTTTCAAAACAGAATCAATTACCGGCATCAAACGGTACAAGGCAATACACTCAGAGAACAATTTCAGCCAATACCACATCAGGAACAATCCTCAGCGTCACCACCGCCAGCATAAGGGATCTCTTAGTTGTTCAAGCACAATTAAAACAATACAAGGAATACACAAACAGAGAGAACAGTTACAAAAATTAGTTCAATTAGCATATAG
The DNA here is from genome assembly GCF_059453495.1 of Arachis ipaensis. NCBI lineage: Eukaryota > Viridiplantae > Streptophyta > Magnoliopsida > Fabales > Fabaceae > Arachis > Arachis ipaensis. The sequence continues at coordinate 41,673,232 of NC_142441.1, read as the reverse complement.
ATACAATTATGCAAATAAGCAAGCCAAATATAAGATGCATACCCAAAAAATATACACAAATGCAAATGATACATGCCTGCTCTATGGCCAATGAGCTCATCTATCGGTTATATAGCTAACCCGGATATCGTCTCTTTACACGAAGGGAATTATCAACCTTCTGATGCGTGAGTATCTTTCCTATCTTTTCCTAGTAAATTTGCATTCAATTTGTTGAGTTTAATCAAGAATTAATTATCTTTTAGCCACTATGGATGCTACTTTGAGTCATGTGCAATTCTATTTATTTTAGGTAGCATTGGGTTAGATTTGATGGAGTTCCCACAGAAAAAGAGAAGAAGGCGAATGATGCTATCAACCCTGACCTCTCTGCACTCAAACCTGAATAACTCGAGCTACAGAGGTCCAATGGATGTGATTTCAGTGGCGTTGGAAAAGCTAACTTCCAGAGCTTTCCAAAGATATATAATAGTCCATACTTCTTCTCCATCTATTCTGCAAGGGTGGCGCCTAACTTGAGGTTTCTCAAGTTAGGCGCCAAGATGAACATAAGCCACCAATTGCATGCTGTAAGGGTGGCGCCTAACTTGAGAAATCTCAAGTTAGGCGCCAGGACAAAGAAAAGCTCTCCAAGAAACGCTGCCAAGGCTGCGCCTAACTTGAGAAATCTCAAGTTAGGCGCAAGGCACAACAACAACACGCAAGTAATGCCCTTTGACTTCAAGTTAGGCGCATGAAGACCTCAAGTAAGGCGCCAATGTTCAAGCAATGCACACCAACACACACTGCCCACCTCAAGTAAGGCACAGCTTCTCACAAGTTAGGCGCAAGCTCTCCCTGAACCACATGGTTTCCACGCTCCACTTGAAGGCTTGCGAAGATCTTTATTTATTCTGATTTAAACTTTAATTCAATTAAAAATAGGAAAAAATATTATTTAGTTTTATAAACTATAATTTACATTAATTATGATTAGATATAAAAGGGAAAAAGAATCAGCTCTTCGGGCTCTTCTCTTCTCTTCTACCTCATTCCGCACTTTACAGTTTTACAGAATCCTAGTTTTCTCTCTGAACCATGAGCAACTAAACCTCCACTGTTAAGGTTAGGAGCTCTGTCTATTGTATGGATTGATACTATTATTTTTCTATTTTAATTCATGTACTGATTTATATTTCAAGAATTGTTTTTGTTCTTTATTTTATGAATCTGCGTGGAACGGAAGTATGACCTTGGTTCTAATTGAGTTCTTGTATAACTTGGAAAAGCTCTTTACTTGAACAATAGCTTGAAAATAATTTCTCCTAAATTTCTAATTATCTGGACTTAACGGGATACGTGACATATAATTCTCTTATATTTGGGTAATTAGGATTTTTGTGGCATATAACTAGAATTGAACTTTACCCTCTAATTGGAATTGAGTGACCAAGGAATTGGCGGTTGATGAAGGTTAGAGGAGACTAAAAAGGTCTAAGGAATTAGGGTTTAGTCACATATAGTTGCCATGAATTAAATCTTGCATGATTAAAATAGTTAGTAAGAAAAGTCAATCTGGAAAATAGATAACTCTGAAGCCTTAACTGTTTCTCCATATATTATTCACTACTTGTTTACTGCTTGCTTTCTGATATTCTGAATTTACTGTTAATGTTTTTGAACCTTCAACACTATTTTCTATTTGTCTGACTAAGACAATCACTTGACCATTGTTGCTTGATCCATCAATCCTCGTGGGATCGATCCTCGTTCACTTGAGGTACTACTTGGTACGACCCGGTGCACTTGTCGGTTAGTTTGTGGACTTTAAATTCTGCACCACCTTCTAGGAGGGAATCCTCAACCTCCCAATCAGAGAGAGACTGTGATATAACGGTAGAAAATCCTTAACCTGACTCGTTCATACCACAACCGGAAATTGAATCAAAGGGAATCTTCAACCTTCTCCATTCAGTTTCCCGATGTAACAAGAGAAGAAATTCTCAATCTCGCTTGCCCACCACAACGAGAGAGGGAATCTTTAACCTCAACTTGTCTATCACAGCAAGAGAGAGAATTCTCAATCTTAACTTGCCTATACATGAGCGGGATAAAACTACTGTCTTCACCATATCAATCCAAAATTCATTTCAATACAACATAGTCAAACATAACCAAAATTAGAATTAAGAATACAGAATTGAACCGAAGGGAATTCCTGACCTTCTATCCAACTTTTCGGTGTGACAAGGGAGGGAATCCTCAACCTCAAGCTTGTCCATCGCAACAAGAGATGGAATCCTCAACCTCATCTTTAATTCAAATCAATTCAATAAAACTCATTTTCACCAAATCAAAAGTCTCAAATTAACCTCGATAATATATTTTTCAATTCTGTTTGAAAATCCCCAAAAGCATAACTCTCAGATTTGAAGTAATTGCATAAAGCCCACTTTTAACTTCATTCTCAAGGTCAATAATTTTTCGAGACCCAAAAATCATTTTTCTTCACCAATCAGATTTATATACTGTAAATTCACCAAAACCCCTAAAAAAATCATTCTTTAATAAAACTCAAACATGAGTCTTTTCATATCAAATCAAACTGAAAAGATAATTCCTTTCTGAATAAATCAAACTCAAACTTGTATAGTTCTTTTCTTAATAAATTGAACTCAAAATAGTACAAGTCTTCTCTTAATAAGTCAACTTCAAAACATAATTCTTTTCTCAGTGAATCAAACTTGAAACATAATTCTCTTCTTGATAAATCGAATTCAAAATGGTATAATTCTTTTCTTAAATAAATAAAACTCAAAACATAATTCATTTCTTTTCTTAATAAATAGAAATCAAATAATATAATTCTTGAATCCAAAATTTTTTAAATAACACTTCAAACCAAATCTCCAATTTTTATAAAAATTTTGGCAGCATCTTCCCTAAAATACGGACTTTGCCACTCTTCAAGGGTCCTAACCAAACCATTTCTCAAACTCTTTTCAAATCATTTCCAAAATTAGACCAATTCCAATATCTCAAATCATTTCCAGTTCTCAAAATTATTTTCGATAAATCAAACAAAACCAATTCCGAATCTCAAATTGATTCCAATTCTCAAAATCATTTCTGATAAATCAAACAAAACCAATTTCAATATCTCAAATTGTTCTATCATAATCCGAAAACAATTTTCAAGAAACCAGTCCAACAACGACCAACTCAACAAACTAAATAAAAAATCAAAATAATCAGCATTCTCAATAATTCAATAAATTAAACTCGTTTCCAATATCAAAACATTTTCAAGTCTCAAATTATTTCAGAAACACCAATTTAATAAAATAAATCAAAAAATCAGAATTTTCGGTGACTCCAACACAATCAAGAAACCAATATAATCAATCAAGCGATCTGTAAGACCCAGAACTTTTCGAAAGTCTTATTATGAATCAATTTTAAATTATTTATTCATTTAAGACTTTAATTTCAGAAATTATTTTATTAAAGCTAATTAAATCAAGTCTTGATAATTAAATTATAAATTTTACTAAATTTTATAATTATTGAATAATTTTTTATATTTAAATTATACAGCTTAACAGTTGTAAAAGAATAAGAATTTTATAAAATTTAGTTAAATAATTGAGTTTTCAGAATTTAATACCTAAATTTTTGTAAACAAAGAAAATTAATTATATTATTTCTAATTCTAAATTAGAATATTTGATTAAACGTCAATTAGTAAATTGATAAGCAAATAATATTTTGAATGTAATTTTAATAGATTAAATTAGATTTTTAATTAATACTGTATACCCTAATTTAATTAAAATTACTATATCCCAATTTGCCTAAAAGTTCCTAATTTTATATTTTCCCCAAAAATAAACCCTAATCCTCAAATTGAAACCCTAATTTTACCCCAGCCCTACCTTAAACCTTCAGCCGCCATTCCCCATTCTTCTATTACCCCACATACGCAGAAAAGAAAAAAGGACATCGCCGTGCTCCTTGTTGACCGTCGCCATCGCCGTTCGGGGTTGTGCGCCGTCATTCGTCACTGCTCGGTCACCGTCGAAGCTTTCTGCCACCGCTCTGTTGTTTGTTCCTTTTGTTACAGTGAGTATTTTGTTCTGAAACCCTTGATATATCAATTTCTGTTAATTGCGAATGAGTATTCTACGGCGTTATTGTGATAGGGTTAAGCTTCGATTCTTGCATGTGGTATTCGATTCTTGCATGTATAGCTTTCGAGTTTCGACGAGTTCAGGTAGGGGATTATTTCAAAATTAATTATTTTAATTCATGAAATGCCAATGAGGTATAGTGAGTAACTGCAAATAATTTATAAACATTTTGTGTGATTAATTGATAGAGATAAGCTTGGATTGAGGTTGTGAAATTGTGATTGGTGTGGTATTGTGAATGATTTTGATTTGAGCCTGTGATTCGTGAATAATGATTTAATTATTTGAAGGTAACTAATTACTCGAATTCCTGGTTACGCTGATTTTTTGATTTAGTTGTGAAATTGAGATTTATTTGATGATGATGGATATTGTTGCAAGCTTGTTTGAGAATTATTGGTTGTTGGATATGTTAATTTGACTGAATAATATTGTGTTGAGTGTCAAATTGATTAAGGCTTCTGCTCGGTTTGGAATTATTGTGATGATGGTTTGATTTTGACTGTTTCCTGAGTATTGAGAATGAGTGCTTGTAAATTTTGGTTATATTATCAATAACCTTGGTCACTAAACTGAATGGGTTGAGAACCCTGATGTTTTGGTCATTGTTGAGAAAAAGACAAGTTAATTGTGGAGATTAAGGTTTGATGAACCAAAAATAGATTGAGCTTGGATTTCTAAACTGATTTCTTAAAATTGATTCCTTAACTGAAGCAATAATTTTGAGGGTTTTTGAATAATTTTAGAATTACCAAAAATTATATGGCTATAAAATATGTTGATTATTAAGAATTCCGCTGATTTGATAATTGTTGAGAAAAGGGCTGGTGAATTGTTGAAAATGGGGAACCTGTAAGGGTGGCTAAGTCCGAGTTTTAAGGAAGGTGCTGTCGAAATTTTATAAAATTTAAGACTTTGTTTGAAATGCTATTTTAAAAATATTTGGTTTTGAAAAAATTAAATTATTTAAGATTTATTTAGCTAAGAAAAGATTTATTCTATTTTGAATTCGATTTATTAAGAAAAGTATAAAGTTTTAAATCCAATCTTTTGAGATTGTGTTTTAAGTTATATTTTGAGTTCGGTTTGATGAGAAAGAAAAGAAGAAGAATGAAAAGTAAAGGAAAGAGAGATAATTAAAGGGATCTCAACCACAGGAGAGTAGAGAGCAAAGATTGAAAAGAAATTGAATGCTATTTGGACCTTAGTGCCAGGTGTCTAGTGGGGACGGTGATACGTAACGCTCACTTGACACTATAAGGACGGCTTAGTGAGGACGGTGATGAGCGGATAATTTATACGCTTTTTGGCATTGTTTTTAGTATGTTTTTAGTAGGATCTAGTTACTTCTAGGGAAGTTTTTATTAGTTTTTATGTTAAATTCACATTTCTGGACTTTACTATGAGTTTGTGTATTTTTCTATGATTTCAGGTATTTTCTGGCTGAAATTGAGGGACTTGAGCAAAAATCAGATTCAGAGGTTGAAGAAGGACTGCTGATGCTGTTGGATTCTGACCTCCCTGCACTCAACGTGGATTTTCTGGAGCTACAGAACTCAAAATGGTGTGATTCCAATTGCGTTGGAAAGTAGACATCCAGGGCTTTCCAGCAATATATAATAGTCCATACTTTGGCCGAGTTTAGATGACGCAAATGGGCATTGAACGCCAGTTCTACGCTGCTGTCTGGAGTTAAACGCCAGAAACACGTCACGAACCAGAGTTGAACGCCAGAAATACGTTACAACCTGGCGTTCAACTCCAGAAAGAGCCTCTGCACGTGTAACATTCAAGCTCAGCCCAAGCACACACCAAGTGGGCCCCGGAAGTGGATTTATGCATCAATTACTTATTTCTGTAAACCCTAGTAGCTAGTCTAGTATAAATAGGACTTTTTACTATTGTATTAGACATCTTTTGATCATTTTTAGATCTCTAGACCCCATGGGAGGCTGGCCACTCGGCCATGCTTACCCTCTATTCACTTATGTATTTTTCAACGGTAGAGTTTCTGCACTCCATAGATTAAGGTGTGGAGCTCTGCTGTTCCTCATGAATTAATGCAAAGTACTACTGTTTTTCTATTCAATTCAACTTATTCCGCTTCTAAGATATTCATTCGTACTTCAATATGAATGTGATGAACGTGACAATCATCATCATTCCCTCACGAACGCGTGCCTGACAACCACTTCCGTTCCACCTTAGATTGGATGATTATCTCTTGGATCTCTTAATCAGAATCTTCGTGGTATAAGCTAGATTGATGGCGGCATTCATGAGAATCCGGAAAGTCTAAACCTTGTCTGTGGTATTCCGAGTAGGATTCTGGGATTGAATGACTGTGACGAACTTCAAAATCGCGAGTGCTGGGCGTAGTGATAGACGCAAAAGGAGGGTGAATCCTATTCCAGTATGATCGAGAACCTCAGATGATTAGCCGTGCTGTGACAGAGCATTTGGACCATTTTCACAAGAGGATGGGATGCAGCCATTGACCACGGTGATGCCTCCAGACGATTAGCCATGCAGTGACAGCGCATCGGACCATTTTCCAGAGAGGATTAAAAGTAGCCATTGACAATGGTGATGTCCTTACATAAAGCCAGCCATGGAAATGAGTAGGACTGATTGGATGAAGATAGCAGGAAAGCAGAAGTTCAGAGGGACGAAAGCATCTCTATACGTTTATCTGAAATTCTCATCAATGATATACATAAGTATTTCTATCTTTATTTTCTGTCTATTTATTATTAATTTTCGAAAACTACATAATCAATTATTATCCGCCTAACCGAGATTTACAAGATGACCATAGTTTGCTTCATACCAACAATCTCCGTGGGATCGACCCTTACTCACGTAAGGTTTTATTACTTGGACGACCCAATGCACTTGCTGGTTAGTTGTATCGAAGTTGTGAATGAAAAACGATTTATTAAGACGTGCGTACAGAGTTTTTGGCGCCGTTGTCTGAGATCACAATTTCGTGCACCAAGTTTTTGGCACCGTTGCCGGGGATTGTTCGAGTTTGGACAACTGACGGTTCATCTTGTTGCTCAGATTAGGTAATTTTCTTTTTGTTTTATTTTCAAAAATTTTTCAAAAATCTTTCAAAAATTTCTCATCTGTTTTCGAAAATTATTCTAAATTTTTAAGAATGAATTCTAGAGTTTCATAAAAAAATGTTGGAGCCTGACTGGCTGTAAAGCCATGTCTAAATTCTTTTGGACTGAGGCTTCCAAACCATCAGCATAGAGGCAAGTTAATTTGATAAGTAATGAGCAGTATATTCTGATGTTACATGCTAAAGCTTGACTGGCTATTAAGCCATGTCTAACCCTCAGATTGGAGCTTTAGACTAAGAGTGGAAGATTCCTGGAATTCATATTAAAAATTTTGGAATCCTTATTTTTCTTTTTCAAATAATTTTTGAAAAAATCCAAAAAAAATCATAAAATCATAAAAAAAATATATTGTGTTTCTTGTTTGAGTCTTGAGTCAATTTTTAAGTTTGGTGTCAATTGCATACTCATCTTGCATTTTTTCGAAAATTCATGCATTCATGCATTGCATTCATCATGATCTTCAAGTTGTTCTTGGTAAACCTTCTTGATTGATCTTCATATTATATTGTTTTGTGTTGTATGGTGTTTTTCATATGCATTCTTGAATTCTTAGTGCCTAAGCATTAAAGATTTCTAAGTTTGGTGTCATGCATGTTTTCTCTGCATATAAAAATTTTCAAAAACATGTTCTTGATGTTCATCATGATCTTCAAAGTGTTCTTGGTGTTCATCTTGACATTCATAGCATTCTTGCATGCATTCATTGTTTTGATCTAAAAAATTTTCATGCATTGCATCATTTTCATGTTTTTCTCTTTCATCATTAAAAATTCAAAAATCAAAAAAATATCTTTCCCTTTTTCTCTCTTAAAATTTCGAAAATTAGATTTGACTTTTTCAAAAAATTTTAAAATCTAGTTGTTTTTATGAGTCAAATCAAATTTTCAATTTAAAAATCTTATCTTTTTCAAAATCTTTTTCAAAAATCAAATCTTTTTCATTTTTCTTATTTATTTTCGAAAATTATAAAAATATTTTTCAAAAATCTTTTTCTTAATTTTATCACATAATTTTCGAAAATATCATCATCAATTAATGTTTTGATTCAAAAATTTCAAGTATGTTACTTGCTTGCTAAGAAAGATTCAAACTTTAAGTTCTAGAATCATATCTTGTGATTTCTTGTGAATCAAGTCATTAATTGTGATTTTAAAAATCAAATCTTTTTCAAAAGCTAATTTCAATCATATCTTTTCAAAAATATCTTCTTATCTTATCTTTTTCAAAAAAAAAAATTGATTTTAAAATATCTTTTCTAACTTCCTATCTTCTTATCTTTTCAAAAATGGATTTTCAAATTTGTTTCAACTAACTAACTAACTTTTTGTTTGTTTCTTATCTTTTTCAAAACTACCTAACTAACTCTCTCTCTCTAATTTTCGAAAATCTCTTCCCTCTTTTTCAAAAATTCTTTTTAATTAACTAATTGTTTCAAATTTTGATTTTAATTTTCGAAAATCACTAACCAATTTTTCAAAAATTATTTTCGAAAATCCTCTCCCTTCTCATCTTCTTCTATTTATTTATTCATTTACTAACATCTCTTCCTCACTCACCAAAAATCTGAACCCCCCTCTCTCTCTGAGTTCAGATTTTCTCTTCTTCTTTTCTTCTACTCACACAGGGGAACCTCTATACTTGGGTAAAAAGGATCCCTATTATTATTATTATTATTTTTATGTTCCCTCTTTTTCTTATGAGCAGGAGCAAGGACAAGAACATTCTTGTTGAAGCAGATCCAGAACCTGAAAGGGCTCTGAAGAGGAAACTAAGAAAAGCTAAATTACAACAATCCAGCAAGCACCTTTCAGAAATTTTCGAACAGGAAGATGAGATGGCAGCCGAAAATAATAATAATGCAAGGAGGATGCTCGGTGACTTTACTGCACCTAATTCCAATTTACATGGAAGAAGCATCTCCATCCCTACCATTGGAGCAAACAATTTTGAGCTGAAACCTCAATTAGTTTCTCTGATGCAGCAGAACTGCAAGTTTCATGGACTTCCATCTGAAGATCCTTTTCAGTTCTTAACTGAATTCTTGTAGATCTGTGATATTGTTAAGACTAATGGAGTAAATCCTGAAGTCTACAGGCTCATGCTTTTCCCCTTTGCTGTAAGAGACAGAGCGAGAGTGTGGTTGGACTCTCAACCCAAAGATAGCCTGAACTCTTGGGATAAGCTGGTCATGGCTTTTTTAGCCAAGTTCTTTCCTCCTCAAAAGCTGAGCAAGCTTAGAGTGGATGTTCAAACCTTCAGACAGAAAGAAGGTGAATCCCTCTATGAAGCTTGGGAGAGATACATGGAACTGACCAAAAAGTGTCCTTCTGACATGCTTTCAGAATGGACCATCCTGGATATATTCTATGATGGTCTGTCTGAATTAGCTAAGATGTCATTGGATACTTTTGTAGGTGGATCCATACACCTAAAGAAAACGCCTGCAGAAGCTCAAGAACTCATTGACATAGTTGCTAATAACCAGTTCATGTACACTTCTGAGAAGAATCCTGTGAGTAATGGGACGCCTCAGAAGAAGGGAGTTCTTGAAATTGATACTCTGAATGCCATATTGGCTCAGAATAAAATATTGACTCAGCAAGTCAATATGATTTCCCAGAGTCTGAATGGAATGCAAGCTGCATCCAACAGTACTCAAGCGGCATCTTCTGAAGAAGAAGCTTATGATCCTGAGAACCCTGCAATAGCAGAGGTAAATTATATGGGTGAACCTTATGGAAACACCTATAACCCCTCATGGAGAAATCACCCAAATTTCTCCTGGAAGGATCAACAAAAGCCTCAACAAGGCTTTAATAATAGTGGAAAAAACAGGTTTAGCAATAGCAAGCCTTTTCCATCACCTACTCAGCAACAGACAGAGAACTCTGAACAAAATACCTCTAATTTAGCAAAATTAGTCTCTGATCTATCTAAGGTCACTGTGAGTTTCATGAATGAAACAAGGTCCTCCATTAGAAATTTGGAAGCACAAGTGGGCCAGCTGAGTAAAAGAATCACTGAAATCCCTCCTAGTACTCTCCCAAGCAATACAGAAGAAAATCCAAAAGGAGAGTGCAAGGCCATTGAATTGACCATCATGGCCGAACCCACAAGAGAGGAGAAGGACGTGAATCCCAAGGAGGAAGACCTCCTGGGACGTCCAGTGATCAATAAGGAGTTTCCCTCTGAGGAACCAAAGGAATCTGAGACTCATCTAGAGACCATAGAGATTCCATTGAACCTCCTTATTCCATTCATGAGCTCTGAAGAGTACTCTTCTTCTAAAGAGAATGAAGATGTTACTGAAGAGCAAGTTGCCAAGTTCCTTGGTGCAATCATGAAGCTGAATGCCAATTTATTTGGTATTGAGACTTGGGGAGATGAACCTCCCCTGTTCACCAATGAACTGAATACATTGGATCAACTGAGATTGCCTCAGAAGAAACAGGATCCTGGAAAGTTCCTGATACCTTGTACCATAGGCACCATGACCTTTGAGAAGGCTCTATGTGACCTGGGGTCAGGAATAAACCTCATGCCACTCTCTGTAATGGAGAAACTGGGAATCTTTGAGGTACAAGCTGCTAAAATCTCATTAGAGATGGCAGACAATTCCAGAAAACAGGCTTATGGACAAGTAGAGGACATATTAGTAAAGGTTGAAGGCCTTTACATCCCTGCTGATTTCATAATCCTAGATAATGGGAAAGATGAGGATGAATCCATCATCCTTGGAAGACCCTTCCTAGCCACAGCAAGAGCTGTGATTGATGTTAACAGAGGTGAACTAATCCTTCAATTGAATAAGGACTCCCTTGAGTTTAAAACTCAAGGACATCCTTCTGTAAACATGGAAAAGAGGCACAGTAAGCTTCTCTCAAAACAGAGTCAACCAGAGCCCCCACAGTCAAACTCTAAGTTTGGTGTTGGGGAGTCTCAACAATGCTCTGAACATCTGTGAGGCTCCATGAGAGCCCACTGTCAAGCTATTGACATTAAAGAAGCGCTTGTTGGGAGGCAACCCAATTTTTATTTATCTAATTCTATTTTATTTTTATTGTTCTTTCATGTTTTATTAGGTTCATGATCATGTGGAGTCACAAAATAAATATAAAAATTAAAAACGAAATAAAAAACAGCAGAAGAAAAATCACACCCTGGAGGAGGATCTTACTGGCGTTTAAACGCCAGTAAAGAGCATTTGTCTGGCGTTCAACGCCAGAACAGAGCATGTTTCTAGCGTTGAACGCCAGAAACAAGCAGCATCCTGGCGTCCAGACGCCAGAAATGCGCAGTGAAGAAGAGTTGGTGCTGAACGCCAGAAACAAGCATCTGGGCGTTGAACACCCAGAACAAGCATCAATTCAGTGTTTAAACGCCAGAATTGCATGCAAAGGCATTTTACATGCCTAATTGGTGCAGAGATGCAATTCCTTGACACCTCAAGATCTGTGAACCCCACAAGATCCCCACCTTCCCTCCTCATAATCCTAGTTTTTTCCACATCTTCTTCTTCATCTATTCTTTCTTCTTTTGCTCGAGGGCGAGCAACATTCTAAGTTTGGTGTGGTAAAAGCATAGCTTTTTTTTTAAAGGGGAAAACAAAAGCTTCCATCAAGGATCTATAGCTCAGTGGTAGAACATTTGACTGCAAATCAAGAGATCCCTGAGATACCTCAGGGGATACATTTTCCCCCACACAATTATTGGGAGCAACTAAGGGTGGAACATCAAGAGCACTCCATCATCCTTCATAAAATTAGAGAAGATCAAAAAGCAATAAGGGAGGAGCAACAAAGACAAGGAAGAGACATAGAAGAGCTCAAGGATACCATTGGTTCCTCAAGAAGGAAACGCCACCATCACTAAGGTGGACTCATTCCTTGTTCTTACATTTTCTGTTTTTCGTTTTCTTTATGTTAAGTGCTTATCCATGTTTGTGTCTTATTACATGATCATTAGTATTTAGTAACTATGTCTTAAAGTTATGAATATCCTATGAATCCATCACCTCTCTTAAATGAAAAATGTTTTAATTCAAAAGAACAAGAAGTACATGAGTTTCGAATTTATCCTTGAACTTAGTTTAATTATATTGATGTGGTGACAATGCTTCTTGTTTTCTGAATGAATGCTTGAACAGTGCATATGTATTTTGAAGTTGTTGTTTAAGAATGTTAAATATGTTGGCTCTTGAAAGAATGATGACAAGGAGACATGTTATTTGATAATCTGAAAAATCATAAAAATGATTCTTGAAGCAAGAAAAAGCAGCAAAGAACAAAGCTTGCAGAAAAAAATATGGCGAAAAAAATAGAAAAAAAAAGAAGAGAGAAAAAGCAAGCAGAAAAAGCCAAAAGCTCTTAAAACCAAGAGGCAAGAGCAAAAAGCCAGTAACCCTTAAAACCAAAAGGCAAGGGTAAATAAAAAGGATCCCAAGGCTTTGAGCATCAGTGGATAGGATGGCCTAAAGGAATAAAATTCTGGCCTAAGCGGCTAAACCAAGCTGTCCCTAACCATGTGCTTGTGGCGTGAAGGTGTCAAGTGAAAACTTGAGACTGAGCGGTTAAAGTCAATGTCCAAAGCAAAAGAAGAGTGTGCTTAAGAACCCTGGACACCTCTAATTGGGGACTTTAGCAAAGCTGAGTCACAATCTGAAAAGGTTCACCCAATTATGTGTCTGTGGCATTTATGTATCCGGTGGTAATACTGGAAAACAAAGTGCTTAGGGCCACGGCCAAGACTCATAAAGTAGCTGTGTTCAAGAATCAACATACTGAACTAGGAGAATCAATAACACTATCTAAACTCTGAGTTCCTATAGATGCCAATCATTCTGAACCTCAATGGATAAAGTGAGATGCCAAAACTATTCAAAAGGCAAAAAGCTACAAGTCCCGCTCATCTGATTAGAGCTATGTTTCATTGATAGTTTGGAACTTATAGTATATTCTCTTCTTTTTATCCTATTTGATTTTTAATTGTTTGGGGACAAGCAACAATTTAAGTTTGGTGTTGTGATGAGCGGATAATTTATACGCTTTTTGGCATTGTTTTTAGTATATTTTTAGTAGGATCTAGTTACTTTTAGGGATGTTTTTATTAGTTTTTATGTTAAATTCATATTTATGGACTTTACTATGAGTTTGTGTATTTTTTTTGTGATTTCAGGTATTTTCTGGCTGAAATTGAGGGACTTGAGCAAAAATCAGATTCAGAGGTTGAAGAAGGACTGCTGATGCTGTTGGATTCTGACCTCCCTTCACTCAATGTGGATTTTCTGGAGCTACAGAACTCAAAATGGCGCGATTCCAATTGCGTTGGAAAGTAGACATCCAGGGCTTTCCAGCAATATATAATAGTCCATACTTTGGCCGAGTTTAGATGACGCAAATGGGTGTTGAACGCCAGTTCTATGCTGCTGTCTGGAGTTAAACGCCAGAAACACGTCACGAACCAGAGTTGAACGCCAGAAATACGTTACAACTTGGCGTTCAACTCCAGAAAGAGCCTCTGCACGTGTAACATTCAAGCTCAGCCCAAGCACACACCAAGTGGGCTCCGGAAGTGGATTTATGCATCAATTACTTATTTCTGTAAACCCTAGTAGCTAGTCTAGTATAAATAGGACTTTTTACTATTGTATTAGACATCTTTTGATCATTTTTAGATCTCTAGACCCCATGGGAGGCTGGCCACTCGGCCATGCTTACCCTCTATTCACTTATGTATTTTTCAACGGTAGAGTTTCTGCACTCCATAGATTAAGGTGTGGAGCTCTGCTGTTCCTCATGAATTAATGCAAAGTACTACTGTTTTTCTATTTAATTCAACTTATTCCGCTTCTAAGATATTCATTCGTACTTCAATATGAATGTGATGAACGTGACAATCATCATCATTCCCTCACGAACGCGTGCCTGACAACCACTTCCGTTCCACCTTAGATTGGATGATTATCTCTTGGATCTCTTAATCAGAATCTTCGTGGTATAAGCTAGATTGATGGCGGCATTCATGAGAATCCGGAAAGTCTAAACCTTGTCTGTGGTATTCCGAGTAGGATTCTGGGATTGAATGACTGTGACGAACTTCAAACTCGCGAGTACTGGGCGTAGTGACAAACGCAAAAGGAGGGTGAATCCTATTCCAGTATGATCGAGAACCTCAGATGATTAGCCGTGCTGTGACAGAGCATTTGGACCATTTTCACAAGAGGATGGGATGCAGCCATTGACCACGGTGATGCCTCCAGACGATTAGCCATGCAGTGACAGCACATCGGACTATTTTCCAGAGAGGATTAAAAGTAGCCATTGACAATGGTGATGTCCTTACATAAAGCCAGCCATGGAAAGGAGTAGGACTGATTGGATGAAGACAGCAGGAAAGCAGAAGTTCAGAGGGACGAAAGCATCTCTATACGTTTATCTGAAATTCTCACCAATGATATACATAAGTATTTCTATCTTTATTTTCTGTCTATTTATTATTAATTTTCGAAAACTCCATAATCAATTATTATCCGCCTAACCGAGATTTACAAGATGACCATAGCTTGCTTCATACTAACAATCTCCGTGAGATCGACCCTTACTCACGTAAGGTTTTATTACTTAGACAACCCAGTGCACTTGCTGGTTAGTTGTATCAAAGTTGTGAATGAAAAACGATTTATTAAGACGTGCGTACAGAGTTTTTGGCACCTTTGCCTGAGATCACAATTTCGTGCACCAGACGGCGATACGTAACGCTCACTGGAGACCGAAAGAAAGGTTACGGTTCAGTGAGGACGGCGATGCGTAACGCTCACTGGAGACCGAAAGGAAGTTTCCCCCATGAGGACAGTGATACGTAACGCTCATGGAGTGGACGATGGCTGAGATAAGGACGGCGGTATGAACGCTTATCTCAAGACCAGTGTCGGGAATCGGGCAACAAACCGACATAGGAGCTCATGGCCTGTATAGGACCAGACATGCATCATCCTTATTTGTGCATTTGCATTTGATTGTGTTTACTTATCTTGTTTCTCTGTGATTTTGCTATTTGTCTTATTACAATTTGTTTGTGTGTTGATCTGTTTCTTGTGCTATTAGTTTGTGTATTAAGGTGACTGAGAACTGGGGTTGTGATTGAGATTTGTTTTAAGTTTGGAAATTTAAAGAAGGCAATTAATTATATAAAGTAAAAGTAAAAAGTATTTTCAAAGGTTTAACAAAATAGTTTTATTGAGTAAGTTAATTATTTGCATCATATTCATTACTTTTACGGTATTCCCATTCCCTACTGAGAACGTGTGGTTGGTTCTCACCCCAAAATCTTCCACCCTTACAGTGCCACAGATTCGAAGACTCAGTTTGAAGCTGCGGGCGATTATTAATCTTATTCGAGTTAAGTTTATGTTTTGAGTTGTGTTCAAACTTCATACCTTAGACTGAGCTATAGGGTCTGGGTTGCACGAAGACAAGGGACCGACCTCTTTAAAAGGTTGGCCCATTACAACGAACTCTCCTCAAAGAGCTCAGAAGATCACCACAGAGGCCCAAGGAGGCCCAGAATGAAAGGACCGCCGACTACTAGAAAGCGGTTAGCCAAAGATAATGTTCTCATCCACGAAAGATAAGATAAGATAACAAACTTACCTCAAAGGAAGATCATCAAACATTACTATAAATACACTGGAGCACCCAGGTATAACTCATACTCCAATTCTACAAAAAACTTGCCTAAAGCCCATACTGACTTAAGCATCGGAGTCTCTTGCAGGTACCACCACCCACCGGTGATCAAGGACTGAGCAGCTCCTCCGCTGCAACAAGTCGGACACAGCAGCTATAACCGGACTAGAAGGTCTCACCCGAGATCGATCACTCCGTTTCAGGTAACCCTCGAAACATTGGCGCCGTTGCCGGGGAACCTTGAAGTCATTCCAACATCATGGCAAACGACCCTCCTAACAACGACCATACCTCTGGCTTAGAAGATGGTACACCAACAAAAAACACAGATGCCACACCTCCGTCCCCAAAAGAAGCGAATACCTTTAAAAAAGACAAACTAGCACAGAATGCAGAAATCCTAGATGCCATCCGTGAGCAACAAGATCGCCTCAAACAGCTCGAACAAGAGGCAGAACGGCAACGAGAAGCCGAGCGGGATCTGCAAAGAGAAACAAGATGGCGCAGAGAGCTGGAAGAAAAACTCCAAAAACTCGAGGCCGACCTCAAAGCCAAAACTACACGATCCGACCGCGACACTAGCCCCCACAGGGAGCAAGACCCATTCACAAGAGAAATTATGAAAGCTAAAGTTTCAAAAGGCTTCAAAGCTCCTGATATGACCCCATACGATGAGACATCTGACCCAAGCCATCATCTCAGCAATTTTAGGAGCCGGATGTACCTCACGGATGCCTCGGACGCAACTCGCTGCAAAGCCTTCTTGACTACTCTCACCAAAATAGCTATAAAGTGGTTCGACAGTCTACCACCAAAATCAATCACAAGCTTCGACGACCTCGCCAAAAAATTCCTAGCCAGGTTCTCCATACAAAAGGATAAAGCTAAACACGCTTCAAGCCTGCTAGGGATCAAGCAGGGAGATCGGGAAAGCCTCCGAAGCTACATGGAAAGGTTCAATAAAGAATGCCTCGACATACAGAACCTCCTCACAGAAGCGGCCATCATGGGACTTATTAATGGTCTACGTGAGGGGCTCTTCAACCACTTTATATCTAAAAAACACCCGACATCCTTGAACGAAGTACAGGAACGAGCTGAGAAATACATTAACATGGAGGAAAACTCCCGACTAAGGAAAACCTCCAAAGTCGGGTTCTCCTACCCACCTCACGACAAAGATAAAGAGTTAAGAAAAAAGGAGGACCAACCCACAGAGAAGCCCAGGAAATACCACAACTACACCCCTCTTCGGGTATCTTTAGTGGACGTCTACCGGGAAATATGCAACACGGAAAAGATCCCACCACCTCGCCCAATTAAACACAAAAGTGGAGGAAGTTAGACCGAGTACTGTGAATACCACAGGATCTATGGGCACCCCACTAACGAGTGCGATGACTTGAAGAATGTCATAGAAAAACTGGCTCGGGAAGGAAGACTAGATCGATTCCTAGCCAACAGGACGGACGAGCCAAAAAAGAGAAGAAGGGATGAAGAGGGTGGACGGGCTGAACGTCCCCCTCACATTCCCGGAAAGGCACATTCATATGATCAACGGAGGATTTGCAGGAGGAGGGATCTCCAAACCATCTCGTAAAAGACACCTTAAGGAAATATACCACGTAGGAGAAGGGGATAGGTCGCCCGACCTCCCCACTATCTCTTTCACCAAAGAAGATGCCGCGGGTATCATCCCGGGGCATGATGACCCTGTGGTCATTACCATCATACTGGCCAATGCCAACCTACACCGAACACTGGTTGACCAGGGAAGCTCCGCAGATATCCTATTCAAATCCGCTTTCGACAAACTCGGACAACAAGAAAAGGAGTTCAGAGCATATCCCAACAGCCTATTCGGGCTAGGAGACGCTCCGATCCAACCCCTCAAATACATCCCACTGCACACGACCTTCGGAAAGGGAACCCGGTCCAGGACACTGAGCATAGACTACATCGTGGTTGACGTGAACTCCGCATACAACGCTCTATAGGCCAGACAACCCTAAATCAGCTCACCGCGGTAGTCTCCACGCCCCACCTATGCATGAAATTTCCAACCCTAGAAGGCATAGCCACCGTCAAAGGAGACCAAAAGCTCGCGCGACGCTGCTATAATGAAAACTTGAACCGAAAGGGCGATCCCAGAGGTAAAGAAGCCAATGCAATCGAACTCGGAGGAGCCCGAACTCGGAGGAGCCCGAACTCGCGAGGAACTTCGTCCCCCATCGGAAGGCGAGACAGAAGAGGTCCAAATCGGTAACACCAGAGATAAAACAACCAATATAGGTGCAAACCTAAAAGAAGACCTAAAGGAGCTACTGATAAAGTTGCTAAGGGATAATTCCGACCTCTTCGCATGGAAGGCCGCGGACATGCCTGGCATAGACCCCGCCTTAATGTGCCACAAACTGGCAGTGTACCCTAGATCTCGACCAGTGTAACAAAAGTGCAGAAAGGTCGGCCCGGAAAGATCACAAGTCGTAGAAGAACAGGTGCAAGCCTTTGCTAGAGGCTGGGTTCATAAGGGAGGTCAAGTACCCACTGTGGCTGGCCAACGTTGTACTGGTCAAAAAGCCAAATGGAAAGTGACAGATGTGTGTAGACTACACCGATCTCAATAAAGCCTGCCTAAAGGACCCTTATCCCCTCCCGAACATCGACACCCTAGTCGACGCCTCGTCGGGATACCAGTACCTCTCCTTCATGGACGCTTACTCAGGGTACAACCAGATCCCAATGCATCGACCCGACCAAGAGAAGACCTCGTTCCTAACCCCGAGAGCGAACTACTACTACGTAGTAATGCCAAATGAACAAAGTGTTTGCCTACCACATCGGAAAGCTGATGGAAGTCTACGTAGACAACATGCTAATAAAAACAAAAAAAAAAAAAGAAACACTACTGCCTGACCTCGCCGAAGTATTCGGCACTATAATAAAGCACAGGATGAGACTAAACCTGACAAAATGTACCTTTGCAGTAGAGGCCGGCAAATTCCTAGGGTTCATGCTTACGCAGAGAGGCATTGAGGCAAACCCAAACAAATGCTAAGCCATACTCAACATGAAGAGCCCGACCTGCATGAAAGAGGTACAATAGCTAAACAGAAGACTAACGGCCCTGTCCAGATTTTTAGCCGGGTCGGCGCTAAGATCTCTCCCTTTCTATGCAATACTAAGGAAAGGGAAGAAGTTCGAATGGACCCCAGAATGCGAACAAGCCTTCTAAAACTTCAAAACATTCCTGGGGCAACCACCCATCCTGACCCGACCTCGACAGGGAGAAGAGCTGATACTATACCTCGCCGTTGAAAGTCGGGCGATAACATCTGCGCTAGTCCAAGAAGACAAAAACGGAGAACAACCCGTCCACTTCATCAGCAAGGCTTTGCAAGGAGCTGAACTAAACTACCAAAAGATAGAAAAGTTTGCCTACGCCCTCATACTTACCTCCTGGCGACTTCGACCATATTTTCAAGTCCACACCATCAGAATATGAACCAACCAACCCATAAAAAGCATCCTGCAGAAAACTAACTTAGCTGGAAGAATCCTACAATGGGCGATCGATTTGTCTGAATTCGACCTCAAGTACGAAGCTCGCACGGCCATCAAGTCCCAATATTTAGCTGATTTCATCGCAGAGTATACTGACACCTCAGGAACCCCCGTTGAATGGAACCTCTACGTTGACGGCTCATTAAACAAAGCCGGGAGTGAAGCAGGCGCTATCCTGGAAAGCGACCAAGGGACCCAACTCGAACTCTCCTTAAGATTTGAGTTCCCTGCCTTAAACAATCAAGTCGAATACGAAGCCCTACTGGCTGGTTTGAAGCTGGCTAGGGAGGTCGGAGCCCAAAAACTTACCATTTTCAGCAATTCACAAGTAATCACCTCGCAAATAGAAGGAAGCTACCAGGCAAAGGATCCCACCATGAAAAAGTACCTAGACATAACTAAAGAACAGCTCGGGAATTTCATGGAATATGAGATCCGACATATACCTCGAGAACAAAACGCCCGAGCTGATGCACTTTCAAAATTAGCCAGCACCAAAACAGAGGGCAATAATAGAAGCCTCATCCAAGAAACTCTATAGTACCCATCAACCTCAGGGGAAGAGAAGGTCCTAAACATAGCAGACCAGGACCAAGGATGGATGACCCCTATAATTAACTACCTCAAGTCCGAAACACTCCCCATAGAAAAGAAGGACGCAAAGAGGCTCATACGGGAGGCACAACACTACACCTTGATACACGATGTCCTGTATAGAAGAGGAATCTCAACACCCCTCCTAAAGTGTGTCCCGACTTCTTCCACAAGAGAGGTCTTGGAGGTTTCATAGCGGCATGTGTGGCAACCACCTCAGGGCACGGGCTCTATCCAAAAAGGTACTCCGAGCCGGCTTCTACTGGCCGACCTTATAGAGGGAAACAACCAAGTTCGTCAAAACATGCCCTCCATGCCAGAAACACGCCAGTTTCCACGTCGCCCCGCCTGAAGAGCTCATTTGCATCACCTCACCCTGGTCATTCGCAAAGTGGGGGCTCGACCTCCTCGGACCATTCTCCCAGAGATCAGGGCAAGTCAAATTTCCCAAAGTAGGAATAGACTACTTCACAAAGTGGATTGAGGCAGAGCCATTGGCTGTCGCTACCGCTTAGAAAAGTCAGAAGTTCCTGTATAGAAGCATTGTCACAAGGTTTGGAGTCCCCCACTCCATGACCACAGACAACGGGACACAGTTCACCGACACGTGCTTCAAAAACCTGGTCGCTGACCTAAAAATCAAGCACCAGTTCACCTCGGTAGAACACCCACAAACCAACAGACAGGCGGAAACCACCAACAAAGTCATATTGGCCGGGTTGAAACGTCACTTATAAGATGCAAAGGAGCTTGGGCTGAAGAGCTCTCCCAAATCCTATGGGCATACCGAACAACGCCTCATTCCACCACCGGGGAATCGCCCTTCCGACTTGCTTATGGAATGGAGGCAATGATCCCCATATAAGTAGATGAAAGATCTCCTAGGGTGATCTTCTACAACGAGGACACCAACTCCCAAGCAGAAAAGGAAGAACTCGACCTACTTCCAGAAGTCCGAGAAAGAGCTCGGATAAGAGAGGAAGTCCTGAAGCGTCGAATGGCCTCAAGGTACAACTGGAAGGTAGTCCAATGAAGCTTCGCTACCGACGACCTCATCCTAATTTGAAATGACATCGGAACAGGACGGTTAGGAAAAGGAAAGCTGGCAGCAAACTGGAAAGGCCCATACCGGATCACGGGAGTACTAGAAAAAGGTTACTACAAGGTGGCCGACCTCCAAGGGCAGGAGCTCCCAAGGTCATGGCACGCCTGTGACCTAAGAATCTACTATAGCTAGAGAAAGGCCTTGAGCCAAGGTGTACTTTTTTTCCACTAAAGGGTTTTTTAACGAGACACCAAGCCAAGACCCCAAGGTGGCCCGACTTGCAGGGTAGCCCTACACATGTACATACTCTTACTTACACTTTTTATTTATTGCATTTCATTTTAATAAACATAGAGAGTCCCTAAAAAAGTTTCCTACCAAGGTGTATTAATTTATGCTCGAAAAAATGCAAAATTCATCGTCCGATTAGCTAGAGGTCGGCAAGGTGAAGCGACAAAGCCAAAATTAATGTGAGAAGTTATAAAAGCAACCCGTACAAAGCGGCCTGATGAGGTCGGACAAAAAATATGGTTGCAAAAAATAACTTGAAAAGACCCGACAGAGAAGTTGGACCAGCTAAAGGATCACTAAAAAGGGAACAAAGCCTACTTAGCCTTGCAAAGGCCCGAAAAGGTAAGTGTTAAAACCGCCGAGTTAAAAGGTAAAGGTCTGAAAAGGACGCTACCTAAAAAGCAAAAAGGCAACCTCAAACCCAACACAAGGCTCGAAAGTCGTCCAAATAAACTAAAAAGAAAAGGTTCTACATAAGAACACTACCTAGAAAGTTATTGGAAGCTGACTAAAACGCTGCAAGGACGATATCGCCAAAGCAGAAGGTTGACAACACAACTAAGAAAAGGCGAGGTCCAAGAAGCAAAGGTAGAAGTTCATAAAACGAACACTACCTCAAGAATTGTCAAAAAAGATACTGGCTGGAAAGCTTAAACACCTAATTCTAAGGCATGACTGGAAAACCCAAGGAACGCTATCACCATAAAAGGTTGAGGAAACAACCTAAAGACAAAAGCGTTTTGCTAAAGTCGGCCAGCACACCACCAGAACAAATCAACACAAAAGTCTTAAAAAATTAAAACATTAAAAACTCAAATGTTACCCAACAGCAACCCAAGAGTAAAAGTGTTTTGATTAAAAACCAAAAGTTACTAGTGAGCAACTATAAAGTGTCAGAAGAGTTATGCAAACAGTTACAAAACCGAGAGTGCAAAAGGTCCACAAGTCAGATCGCATCAATACATAATAAAAAGAGAAATAAAAGATAGAATCACAAAGGATCCAGCTTTGCCCCAGTCGCTGCATCCTGAGGAGTAGGAGGGATAGCTGAGATTGGAACAGCTCCGACAACACCATCCGGGCCATTCAAGATCTCCAACTCGGGATCAGCCTCAAGTCGGGACGCCTCGGCAGACGAGGCTGCAGAAAATTTGGCGGAAGGGTCCGACACAGGGATCTTACAGGAGCAGGCACGATCTTACCATCTTCAATAATATTGTCCATACTAAACAAGGTAAGATCGGCATCTGGAGCAAGAACTCGGACCTGAGCTTTTAAATTTTCGTACAGAGCTCTCATTCCATTCACTACGTGGCCTTGAAGCTCAGCATAGTCATCGTAAGAAGACTGAAGTTTCTCCTTAACCTCCAGAAGCTCGCCATAAGTCCGGGTGTAGCTCTCCTTAGCCTTCTTGGCCATGTCTTCAGCCAAATTAGCAGCCGCCTCCGCAGCAGTAGCCCAGGTCTTCTCCCTCTCCACCATAAGCTCCAGCCCAACATTCTTTGCCTCCAACTCAAGCCTCAACCCCTCCACCCTATCATAAGCAGCCTTAGCCTTCTCAAGAAAAGCACTAGTAGCATGGATGGGAGACTTCTTGAAATCCCTAGATAGAGCGGCGCTAAGATTGGCCATCTAGATGCTGTTTTGCTAGATATGAAATCAAGATGGTGAAGAATGAATATGTCATTAGTTGGAATGAAACTGTACGAGGCGATATGCTCCGCAGCAATGGCCACGCCGTCGAAGTCCTTGTCATTAAGATCATAAGCCTCAGCAATCCTCGGCCTCTTAGGGGAAGGGACAGATGAAGAAGGAGAGGAGGCAGCTCCAGAAGTTACCAGGGGTGGATCAGTAGAGGCCACCCAAACTCGAGGGGTCGGGATGACCTTCCTCGGACCCTGATGATCATATTCCGGCTTCTTCGGTGGGACCTGGCTAGACCCTCCCCCGACGTCTTCTTTTGGATGTTCTGGACGGCCACCGTTTTCTTGGTCTTCCGTAAGAACTTCATTGAATCAGAACTGGCAACCATCTTTGGAAAAAGGAAACCACGGAAACAAGTCACATAATGGACAAATGACAAGCAAATAACAATAAATTTCTTTTTGAAAAGTCGGGCACTACTTAGCTCAGAACGGGAAAGAGCGGGATCCCCTAAAAACCTCTTAGTATCCAGATGAGGAAGCTCTCCCCAGTGCTCCTCCAAAATATTCACAAAGGCCCTCTCCACCACATCAAGACTCTCTAAAGGATACTCAAGAACTACAGGGTCCTTTTGCCACCAAAGAGGGAAGGTCGGTTCATTGTTCTCATTTAGAAAGTAGGGGTGAACATCCTCGACAGCTTGGACTTTAAAATAAAAGTTTTTAAAATCATGGAAGGAATCATCAAAAACAGAAAAGACTTTCTTTCTCTGAGTGGCTCGGAAAGAGAACCAAGAAGCCTTCTTCTTGGCCGCCCCTGGTTTGGTCATCAGAAACAGATAAAGAAAAAGAGAAATGGTAGGTCAAACACCCAGCTCCTGACACAACAACTGAAAAATCTTCATGAAAGCCCAAGAGTTTGGATAAAGCTGAGAAGGAGCCACATTACAGTTCCACAGGATATCAGTCTCAAATGCGGTAAAGGGAAGGGTAATACCTAATTCGGTAAAAAAGCAGTCATAAGCATAAAAGAAGGGAAGCTTTGCCCGACTTAAGGGAGGGAAACTAACCCTCTCCTCAGGGTCAAGCGACAATAGCTTGTAGTTTTTCTCATCCTCCAATTCTCGTAGATCCTATGAAACCTCCTAAACTTCTCACAATACTCTGGGTCTGCTACAGAAACACATCCTAACACTACGAAATCTAACCAGTTAGCCATACCAGTGGTGACCTTTGTAGACATTTCAACAATATTTCTACAAGAAGACATGGAAACTATGCCTACAGCAAGAAAAATGAAAGGGATGTCACTACCAAACAACTTGGCCAGAAATATGAAACATGAAAAAGCGAACAAGCAAACAGCAACACAATAACAAAAGAACGCCCCAAGGTTTACATGAAACAAGAAGACCACCATCAAAACCTAGGAGCACCCTTTGGAGGCAATGAAAGATACAGAAAGAAAAAAACACAAGGAATCAAAACCCTAGCCCTTTCAGTAAAAAAAGGAAAGTGCGAATGAAAACCAAAAACCCAAGTGCCAACATGTTTCAAACAAACAACAAGATAAAAGATCAAAATTTTTCAAGAAATAAAAGCATGCAGCATCACCAGAAGCCAGCACAAAGGAGGATTGCAACTATCAACAAACAAGGAAAATGCGAAAGGCATAAGACAAGTACCAACTTGCAGCAAGAAGAAATAGTGGCAGCAAGCGTACAGCAGAGTCACGAACGATCTACACCAACGAAGTTTTCAAAACTACAGAGAAGGAAGAAAGCTTGGGGCAAACCAAAGGAACAAAGGCAAAGGAAAAAGGCTCTTTCTCCAGAAAAGTGAAAGCAGAACAGAAGCAAATAAGAACTAAGAAACTGAAAGGAAGCAAAACCCCTCTGCTTTCAAACAAAATCCAAAGAGGGAAAAGAAATGGCAAAAAGAATAAAAGCCCAAATCAATAGGCTTTAAAAGCGCTTGCATGCTCCCAAGAAAATAACGCCCTCAAAAAATGACACATCAATTAAAGAGCAAAAACAAAAACGCTTGCATTTTGAAGAAGCATTTAAAGACGCAAAACTCGCATGAGAAGGAGTAGACCGGGCGCAACCGAACAGATGCTTGAACACGACTTTTTTCAAAGAGGTCGAAGCTCGGAAGCACAACCTCGTGGAAATGTCGAAGCTCAAGCAGGGGCACTGTTCATACCCTAGACCGAGCTATAGGGTCCGGGTTGCACGAAGACAAGGGACCAACCTCTTTAAAAGGTTGGCCCATTACAATGAACTATCCTCAAAGAGCTCGGAAGATCACCACAGAGGCCCAAGGAGGCCCAGAATGAAAGGACCGCCGACTACTAGAAAGCGGTTAGCCAAAGATAATGATCTCACCCACGAAAGATAAGATAAGATAACAAACTTACCTCAAAGGAAGATCATCAAACACTACTATAAATACACTGGAGCACCCAGGTATAACTCATACTCCAATTCTACAAGAAACATGCCTAAAGCCCATACTGACTTAAGCATCGGAGTCTCTTGCAGGTACCACCATCCACCGGTGATCAAGAACTGAGCAGCTGATCCTCCGCTGCAACAAGTCGGACACAGCAGTTATAACCAGACTAGAAGGTCTCACCCGAGATCGACCACTCCGTTTCAGGTAACCCTCGGAACAAGTTGCTTTCATAGAATTCTCTCGCCTTTGTTATTTAAGATTTTATTTTATACAGAGGGATAGGAATTGTGTCTGAGTTTCTTTTGAATTCTTTTGTATAATATTTATTATTATTAATAATTATGTGATTATTATTACTTGATGATTTTTTATTTATGATTTTAAAACTAAAAACAAAATTTTCTGGCATTTTCTATAAAACTGAAATACGATATCGAACTAAAGGCTCAATATTAAATAGTAAATAAGGAAAACAGGTTAGTAACTTCTTACTTTTGGTACGATCATGATGTGCTAAAAGTTAGGGTGTTACACGACCACTTCAACAACAACCAACCAGAAAAGTAATTAAATTTATTCAAAGCAACACAGTTCAATCCATAAGACTCACATAATCACCAAAAATATATTTTTGCATCAATGTTGACTTATAGCAATTTTTGACGATAAAATGAGTTTAAAGAAAGCGCTCCTACCTCGATCGTGACTTAACTACGCGGCGAAACCCATAAAACTCTGATTTTGCAGTAGCAACATCAAATTCGACTATCCACTCAGCAGCAACAATCATCACATGCACCATGCAAAAACTGAAACTCAACCCTATGACATCAATGTTGCAAAATCCTTAATAATTTATAACAAAAGACACTTACTATACCAAAAAAGAACCAATAATAGCCACAGCTCTAGCGGTTGACTCCAGCGACATCAGCACTGCTCACGGCGACCAGACATAGCAGCACAGGTAGAACAAGTGGCGGCAAACCCCGAGCAACTCCAGTGAGCTCCATCCTCGAAAGTTCGGACTAGCACGACCTAGGCAGCGGCGATAGCAGCCTCTGACAGTTCCGCGGGCGGACAAGACGACGAGCATGGCAGCGATGGACCTTTGGTGGCGGCAAGACAGCAACAAACGTGGCAGATTCGTCGTGACTGGCACGAAACCGGGGATCTCTGCTGCTCGGCGGCGTGCCGGCGTCTTCTCCATCGACGGCGACGACGAAGGCAAGCTCGGCGGCTTCTTTTCCATTAATGGCAACGAGGTGCGACGGTGCAAGCAGCGCCTCTTTTTCCGTCGCGTGCTCCCTTTTTCCTCTGTCTTCTTATCTCTGCTCGATCTCTCTCTCCTGTCCTCCTTCGACAGCGACGGCTACGGTGGCTCCCTATTCAAATTAAAGCATATAAAATTCTTATTACTTTTTAATTACTAAACTTTAAATCAATAATAAGAAAATATCCAATTAATATAAAAATATCTGAAAATATATTCTCGAATAAATAAAATAAATAATAAATAATTTATTTTTTAATTTTCAAAAATCCGGAGTCTTACATCACGTATATAAATTAGCCCCTAAGATATAGTATCCTAGCACATTCTTACGAGATATAATGCCTGAGCACACTTTTGTGATCAGAAAGGATGCGAGCGAAAAACACTGCCTGACCTCACCTCTCAACGTAAGCGGGATTTGTAATACCCCAAAATTTTAAAAATTAAATAATTAGTTATTTATGAGTTATTATATTTGTTGAGATTTTGTTTTTTTAAAAAAAAAATATTTTTAACAAAAATAATTAAATTAAATTTTATGATTATTAAAGTTTAATTTAATTATGACTTGTTCTATTAATTTAAATTATTTATTAAAAACTATTTTGATAAACAAAATTAAATTAATCTATTATTATTATTATTATTATTATTAATGAGTTCGTTATGTACATATAATAATAAAAAAATATCAACAAAGCTATTAAAAAAAATGAAACTAGGCTTTTATATATTCAACAAAGCTATTAAAAAAAAGAAATGAAACTTGGCTTTATATATATATATATATATATGACCGTGTACATCCGACCCTTTATTTAATGGAAGTATGATACCTTGATTAGTATTATTATTTGATATTAATTTCCTTGATTCCTTTCTTTTAGTTTAAGCCATTAAGGAAACAAAAATCAAGAAAAAGGCAAACGTATGACTTGTTTACATTATGTATATGAGGCCATAAAGAAAAAAAAAAAAAAAAAAAAAAAGAAAAGCCAAACGTGGCTTGTTTATATACTAGCAGAAGACCGTGCATTGCACGGATTGAAAATTTCTATTTCTTTTTTCAGTACTTTTATATTGTTATTTTTTACATTAATAAAAGTATTTTTGTTGTTTAATTTTTTTATTTAAAGAATATTTATTTTATCATTACTCAAAATGCATAAGTATCATTTCTTAATCTATCATAATTTGTAAAAAAAATTTTAATTAAAACTAAATTTATACTCATTCTTTCTATTCTTATTTTTTAAAACATTCATTTGAATGTAAGCATACCATTTGATGAGCACTTAGAATTGGCTAAAAAAATCATGCCTCACAGTATATTGTATTATATTCAACTTCATAAATTATGCGAGAACAAATACAATTTAAACATATAAACGACACAATTTAAAAGATAAAACATAAATAAGAACCATAACCAATATCATTTATGTAAAAATTCTTTGATTTATTGTGTTAAAATAATTTATTTCTTAGATAAAAAAATTATTTTACAAAAATATAAGTTATCATTTTTCAATGCTAATGAAAGTCTATAAAATTTAAAAAGTAAAGTATCGTTTTTGTCCCCAACGTTTGGGGTAAATCCTATTTGTGTCCCTAATGTTTAAATCGTCCTATTTGTATCTCTAACATTTGTAAAAGTGATTCAATGTTATCCTGCCGTCAATTACACATCATGAGCGCTTTAGTTTGAGTTTTAAAAATCTATTCTTGAAGTTAGAATACAAATGTCTGGGATAGAATCGATGATCTACTCCGAAAAATAGCTCATCTAATGTTGAAACTAATTCCTACAACATTTACATAATTCACTTTTCTGAGACATAATTGAATCTAAACACAAATAGTGGGTATAATATTAAAACCAAACACATCCAAGTGAAACCTAATTGAGAATGAATACATTCAAGTGAGAATAATTAAAAAATATAATCTGATTTGTTAGTATAATTCATAGTAGGATAACATTGAATCACTTTTATAAACGTTAAGGATACAAATAAGACGATTTAAACGTTAAGGATACAAATAGAACTTACCCCAAACGTTGGGGACAAAAACAATACTTTACTCAAATTTAAAAGACCCAGTGCATAAAAAGACGAGGAACTTAAAGATTTAAAAAAACTACTATTTTGACCTTTGATTTTATTTATTTGTTGATTGAAAAAAAGAGAAAGAATAAATATCTGAAATCTCTCATCAAACTTATTTTTCAAAATGAAAAAGAGAAATACAGAAATAAAAACAAAGCTTTTTTTCAACTTGAACTATCCTTCAAATCTCTTAACCACTACCTTTTAATTTGAATCCTAACTTAGTTAAAAAAAAAAAGCACTGTAGAGGACGTTACTTTTTGCTTTCGGATGTTGCTTTTTGTTTTACCTTTTATTTGAAAGGTAAAGCAAAAATATAATTTACTTTTAATATACCATTTGAAAAATAAAGAGTAGTATTTCAAAAATACTTCCTAATGTGCCTCTAAATTTTTTTCAACCTATACTACTACTACTACTAAAAATATCTATCCAACCAACAAAGATATAAAATTAAAGAAGTATAGAGTTGTACAATAACAATAAAAGAAAGAGGTCAACTTAAACAACAATTGCAAAAAATCAAAAATGCATTTGTGTGTAGGAAATACAAATTTCTAATAGCCTCATACCACTCTAGTCTAGCTCTATATTAAAATTTTAAAAACATGAATTCTCAAAGGGTGTTTACAGTCGACAAATATTCTGTTCCTCTTTTTTTCTCTTTCTTAATTTCCAACCATAATTAAATCATGAATCCCAGTGAATAAGCTTACCGTATAATGAATCATTTTCAAAAATGACATAGGTAAAGTAATAACTTTAATGGTTTAAAAAAAAGGTGATATAAGTAATATAAGTATATAGGTGACTTAACAACTGTACAAATAATTATTCAGAATTACAAAATCAAAATATAAGAAAAGTGCTTCATCACATATACTTGACCCTCCGACAAAATCATAGGCCTCTGAACAGTAACTTGTATTTTGCACCTCTGTCAATACACAAGATAATTTGTATCAAATTTGGCATCATTGACCAAGGAAAGAAAATGTATAATTGACACATTAAATGAAATAACAGTTCGAAAAATAAAAAGGACAAAATATAAGACAAATTGCAAAGAGCCAAACATTAAATACAAAAAATCCAGGAGTAGATTAAAGTGAGAATGAGATAAGGACAAAACATGCTAAATTTCACATGTTTAAGAGTTACAAACACAACAAAGAAAACACCCCAAATCAACCCAAGAACAATGCATTTATAACAAAAGATTAGACCATAATATATTAATTGAGGTATGCTTGGAACACAAGAACTCACAGATTCATCAATTAAAATCAACATCGTAGAATTTGGGAAGAACTGACCACTGAAATTGAAAATAGTCCAAAGCCTAATCACCCTAACCTTAAGACTCAATGTTTCCTTCTCAAGATTAATCTTATTTATCATATCCATGGGGTTCTCATTTTGAAATGGGATGAAAAAGATGAAGGAAAACCAGACTACAATTAATAAAACAAACTCTATTAGAAAATACAATGGGCTAGATAAAAGTGAAAAAATTCTGAATCAACCAATGAAAGATAGTAATCCAATCTCAAAATTAAACGTAAATGGAGCAAAAATATAACGTCTCTCTAACCTAATACCCAATTATCTATCTCATTTTTATTAGTTCTAATGCTTATAATATGAAGTGAGATTATTTTCTTAAACTCAAATTGGTTATAGACATCAAATATTAATAAATTTATAGATCAATTGCCAATGCTTAATACGCCACAATAACTTAACTCAATCAACTTTAAACCAATAAAAATCGATATCATGCAAAGTGTCACCTCATAAAAATGCTTCCACAATACATGTTTCAGATGGAAAAAATACATAAACAAAAGGTAAAATAAAAAAGAGACACAACAACATTATCATCTAATCTACATCCGACACATGCATAACTCTGAATCCCAGACCTACAGAACTTATTCAACCTAATTCCTAAATTGTGAAAAATAACATACTAAATTCTTTTAGGAAATATGAATAAAAAACAGTGAACATTCCATACACACAAACTAACCCTTTAATATTGAAACAAAATAAAGTCAGAAAAAACCAAAATGAGCGAAGCCAGAAAGCAAATTCCAAAAGCTAACCTTTAAAAAATAAACAGAACGGGCAAAACTTAAACTTACCTACAGAAAGTGATCCACACTAAAATCCTTCGCCGTAAAACAAATGACCCTCAAGTTGCTGTCCTCCTCCATACTCTACCCTTCATAATTTTAAAACTTGTAAATTTGTCCGGTGATTGAAAAAATTTTCAATATAAATTCTCATTTTCTTGAGTAGCAATAGGCATTTTAATAAAAGAGAATGCATTAAAATCAAAAGAAAGCCAAAACACAGGATGTTCTTTGTTACTTTTATTTGAACAACTGGAGTATCAAATTGAATCTATTTATTAGAGTAACCAAATTCTTCAGCTACTGAAAACAACTGTTTCATCGTTGCAAAAAAAAAATATAAAAGAGCAAAAGTAAGCACCATATGTTTAGATCATATCTTGAAATGACATAAAATGATAACTTTCATCATTGCATCTACCTTTCAAGTTTTAGTAGTAATTTAATTTACAGAAGTCACATGTAATAAAATGAGTACATGATTTCAAATCATAAATTATGCGAGATACCTTTTTTGTTAATTATAAGGTGCAAGCAAGGAATATCCTTATGCAATCTCAGGAACCATGTTTGTCCTCTATCAAGCATTTCTTTTTCATTAGGTTCTACAAAAGCATTTGGATAACAGAACCATAAAAAAAAACAAATTTCCTTTCCAACTTCTGCATAATTGTTTCAATAAAAATAGATAAGACATCTATTTGTAAAGCAAATATGCATTAAAAATACAAAGTAAATAATTTCTTCCGTAATATTCCATGTTTTCGAGAGGAAATAATGTCATTTCTAAATTATTCCAATACAAAAGGCCCATCGCACATACCCAATAATATCAGTATCAATTTTGCTTTTTGTTCTTTTTTTCCACGTGTGTATCTAATATATGTCACTTGCACAAATATTTAGCCGAATTCCAATCAGATAGTAACTGATTGTCAAATTTAATTGAACAAATCATGAACATTTTTGCACAAATATCTAAAAGCTTTTTCTCTTTCTACAATCAACCGGTTCTTCTCATTTCACTCGTTCTAAAATATGCATTATCTCAAAAAAAAATTACTAAACCACAAAAAAAGAGCAAATTAAATATAATTTATATAAATATAAGCAAGAAGAAAAATAAGTCTGGCAAGCTTCAGTTCTATATGAGGAAATTCAAATTATTAGCCTTATTAGCTACTCTAATAAGCACCCAACCCCAATCTAGTTCAACAAAATACTATCTTAATTAGGAATATGAAAGCTAATCAAATTTAATTAAGCATAAAAGCAGAGTTTGTTACATACAGAAAGTATATATATAAGAGGAAATAGGAAATATAAAAGCATATATACTCCTACTACTGCATGTGGACAGTACACTTAATGTGAAACAGAGGAAAATACATAATCGGTGGCATTCTGAATTAAGTAATTTCCACACAGAAATTAAAATTTCACTAATTAATCAAGATCCATATTATGTATAGTTATGAGCAGTGAAATTAAGTAAAGGTGATATTGGGTCAGAGAGAGGGAGAATGAAGAGGTACGAACCAGGGATCGCTGGAATATTCGAAGAGCTTGCCTTTGGTAGAGAAGATGATTAGTGCGACTTCGGCATCGCATAGCACTGATATTTCGTTTGCCTTCTTCAGCAAACGTACCTATCTACCTATCCTCTGTAACATTGAATCTCCTTCAATCTCCTTATATTCAGCGCATTAAACCTCCTCTGAGAAAATCAATAAACACATCAATAAATTAAACTTTCTTCTTAATTAATTGAATGGTTTAAGCGAAAGGAAACTAACCAAATCGCCTTCAATGACGTATTTGGAGACTTCATCTCTAAGAGTGATGAGATCCTCTTCGCTGAGATCCTTAGTGACCTTGTTGTCCATGCTTATATTGCAGAGAATCTTGCGAGCTCTGCTCCTTCCGATTCCATGGATGTACTGCAGCGAGAACTCAATTCTCTTGTTGTTCGGAATCTCCACTCCGCCAACTCGAGCGAATTCTATGCTTAACTCTCTCACCTGAGCACACAAATTCGAAGAAAATATAAGCAATAAGAAAAATTATTTATAAATATAATTTATATAAATATAAGCAAGAAGAAAATTTATTTAACTTAATTTTCTTGTAGACGTTCTGAACTCATTTCTGTTTCCCTAACTGCGATGCAATCTCAGATCAAAATCCAGCTGGATACTCAATTAATCTCTTATCAATTTCCCTCTTATCAAACAAATCCTAATAGACTATTTTGTCTTGCAATCTATATATCCATATGGAAGGTTGTAATTATGTACCTGTGGGGTAAGTACTCAAGGCAACTCCATGTAGCATATGAACCCATTGAGACTCCAATGACATTGAACTGTGGCCCTAACTCTAACTGATCAGCAGATATATGCCTAGTTCATCTATTAGTTCCTGTATATATGTATATATACACGTTGAGTAACCTTATTCAGCATATGAATATCTTAATTGTATAGTACTACTATTCTGTTTAAGTTGAAAGGGAATGAGTAATTGTACTTGGGGTGCGAGAAAGTTCATCTCTTTGGAGCTTCCAAAACCATGGACAATGATGATATTGTACTTTGCCACATCCTTAGAAACCCCTCTCTCAAGATAAGCCAGGTGCTTCCCATCTCTGAGTTTAATCCTTGATGAAATCATAGCAAAATCATCTTGGTTTGGAGAAACAACCTTAGTCCCCTGAAACAAAAACCCAACAACATATATAATATTGAAACCATTAAGAATGAACAAATCTTATCAGTGTTTACCTGACAGAAACCTCTGCAGAGTTGTTTTGTCTGAGATTATGATGGTTTCTTATCACTGAACAATAGTTTAAGGTGATGTCCGAATCTTTTCATCTGTTTTTGATGACTTAGTAGATCCAAGCTATGCTTTTTATTTCTGTGTGCACATCAAATATGAATGGAATGAAAACTGAATTTGGTTCATTTTGTTTGTTTAAATCAGAGAAAATCAAACAAAAAGCAATCGGATCGTGGAATTCATGAATTGTTGCGATATGATGAAGGAAAACGAACAAAAAGTAGACCTTTTGACAACGAAAATGCAATATGACACTCAGACACAACCAATCCTTAAAAGCTTAAATTAAATAAAATGAAAGCACTTGCAAAGGATAAAAAACCAAAGAATCAGAGAAACAGAATAAGCACGAATACAAATTAAGCTCTTTGCCCTAACACATGACTCAAGTAACACAATAAGCACGAATAAGCTACAACAGAACAACAACCCACGCTACTTACCCGAATTGGCTAATCGGCTAATCGGCTATGTTCAACTCGCCTTTTCAATTTCCGACTTTGACTACTTGAGCTGCAACCAACGAAATTAGGTTAGTTTCCTTGGCGTTAAATTGAATGAAACAACAAAAATGAAGAAGAAGTAGCAACCACTGAAAACAACATACAAACCAGATTGTGGAGATCAAATTTGAAGACCTAGGGTTTCAGAGACACAGCGCCAGAGATGACCACGCTCAGAGATCAAGACATCTATTCTCTTCTCTCAGAATCCACTCCCAAAAATGGGATCTCATCTCTGTAAACCCTTACCTACCACCACCTCAACGCTTTGAACTCCAACTACCCAAAGCACAGAGACAAGCAGAACGCACCCGA
Source organism: Arachis ipaensis (assembly GCF_059453495.1). Taxonomy (NCBI): domain Eukaryota; kingdom Viridiplantae; phylum Streptophyta; class Magnoliopsida; order Fabales; family Fabaceae; genus Arachis; species Arachis ipaensis. The sequence goes on along the minus strand of NC_142441.1, from coordinate 41,638,473 downwards.
CCACATATACATTGTAATCCAGAGAGATACATCAACCACCACCAGAGAGGAGATCCGACTCAAATGGATAGCAAACCCCATCGAGAGAGAACCAAGGGATGAAAGAAGTGTGGGGTTTTTTTGAGATGTAGTGGGCGGAAGAGGGGCGCGTCAACTAAAGAAGAGAGAAGAGAAAGGGGAAAGCTGAGATGATTGAGAAACGCGTGAAGGGTTACTACGTTTTATTGTTTTTTTAACTCAAATGAATGTGAGGCTAACGCGTGGCTTCTGAAGCCACGGCTATTATACAAGTAGTAGATAAGCATATATATACATAATTGACACATATTTTTTTATTACATTAATCATCCATCATCATTTTTCATTTCTTTCTTATCACCATTGAACAAGAAGAAAGGAAATAACGAGAGAGAGTCTGAAGCTTGCATGGAAGAAAATCATAACTTCCACCGAAATTTCGACTTTAATTTTTTGAGATCTATAACTCCAATCCAAAATCTAATCCGATAAAAGTGTTTGTATCTTCTTTCTCTACACTTTGGCATCACTTTTGTTCAGTAGAAGTTGATGATAACGTAGTTATCCTTTCCCTTGAGTTCGGTAATTGCAGTTCTAGGAGGCACAGATAGTTTCTGACGTTTTCTTTTTCGGCAGTTCGGTCAAAAAGTTTCTCCGAAACTTCGAGTATTTTGATTTTTGTACTGAGGTAGGGTTTGGTAATTTTATAATAATTAAATATGAATTTGATAAGTGAATGTTGGTTTCATTGATTATTGTTGAAGTTAATTGAGTTTTATGTTGAAATTTTGTTGAAGTATTATCACTACAAGAGAACCGGGTGTTACCTGCGCTAAAACACCAGCCCCTTTTCCAGAGCGCTGCTGTTCGAGGGAGCTGCTGCCGTTCGTCATGCGGTTTGAAGGTCCGCATCCAATAACCTTATTGCCGGCCCAAATTGCCGGCCGTTCTCCCCAACCGCTCCAGATTGCTCTATTTTGTTGCGATTCCTGCTGCGTGAATACTCCCCCGCTCCAAATAAACTGAACCGAGGCGGTATTGGGCCCTCACCGCTGCAGATGACATTGGGGGGAAGGGGATTTTGCCTCGCTAAAATACCCAGAGCAAATTGATTTCGCGCCATAACCTTCAAGTATTTGGCGCGAGAACCCTTCGTCAGAGCCAAGGTATAGCAATCAACAAGGCTCCTTCCCCGCCGTCTTTACCCTTCCCTCTGTCAGATCCAACCGAGTCCGCTCCATCGTTGTTCCGGTCACCAGGCTCCTCCCTCATCCGTGTAGCTCCCGTGCACGAAGGTGAAGTAGAAGGGGTCGTCGGAGTCTTCTCCTTCTGCTGTGCATGCGTGTGAAGTCGTCGGCGTCATCCCAATCCATCCGTCCCTGTGTCATCCTTGGCAGCCTTCTCCCCTTTGGCGGTGCTTCGCGTTGCCGATTGCAATAGACTCTCCTCTCAGTGGTAAGTTCCTCTCCCTCGTCCCAATTTACGTTTCGGGGCTCTTGAGAAAACTATTCGAGCATCAAATTAATCTTTATGCTTTATTAATTTTGGTCTGAACAACGTATTTTGATTAATTTTGGCCAAATTTTTCTTCAATTTAACACTCAGATTGAATTTTTCCCCAATATCTGAACCCCTGAGTCTTGATGTGTTTTTAGGAGTTAGTTGATTTACTTGTTAAATGCTGAAAAACCTGCTTGCTTTGCGTGGAACCTGTGATTGCTTTCTTTCATATCAAGACCCATGCACTGTCTATCTGAATTTATTTTACAATCCTTTAATTTTTTCCATTTATATTACTCAAGCTTTTCTGGGTCGAAGTTAAATTTGTGTGGCGAGGGCTTCTGGTGAGTTCATTTCTCTTTCTGCATAATCAAACTTTTATATTTGGTTTGGAGCAGGTTTATATATGTATGTACTAAGTATTTTAATTTTATTTATTGTTTTGTCACTTCATGATTGCATTGTTATCTTCTCAAACTGAAAGTCAAGGCTGTCTTTGGTATAAGGATAAGAAAAAGCGAGGCAGAATTTTTCATGGATTTGTATATATATTTGTAAAATTTGAACAAATTGGAGAGGTTATGAATTCTTTTAAAATAATTTCTGAGTCTTTTTCACATTTAAGAACCTTTTTAATACATTAAAGATAAAACCATTTTCGAGAGTTGAAATGTTTTATGAAATAGTTTGATTGAATAAAAACCAGGGTTCCAAAGATTCAAAGTGAGCACTAACTTGAAATGTAGGATTATGAAATAGTTTGATTGAATAACAACCATGGTTCCAAAGATATTTTCCTATTATTCCCTGCACCTTGTGAGTCAACAAGCACACACTTCTGATGATGAGTAAAGAGGGTTCACACAACCTGAACCAAGAGACTCATCATGAGTTTGCATCACTCCATCCTGCAATGAACAAGATCAGCTTTAGAACCCATCTTGCACTTGAACAGAAATGAATTAATGAATGAATGAGCAATTACAGTTTTGATAAGGAACTTGTCATGTGAAGTTCTGTCATCCCAAATGAGCATAACAACTCTAAGACCATTTGTGATTTGTACTGCAACAACTCTCCAAGTGAAAGCTCTCCACCACAAGGCAGTGGCCTTGCTGGCTCTCTAACAAGCTTTATTGGATGATAAACTGAAAAACCAGGGGACATTTTTTCAAGAATCTGTTTCTTTACTAGATCATTTACCAGCTTAGTAACATCTTTTCCAGAATCTGTTATGAATGTTTATTTTCCATGGTTTTAATCTCACGATCTCTCATCAGCCTATAAATATCTTGGTTACCATTGTTCAATATTTCCTCTAATTCTCGGAGTTAAATTCTGACTTTCTCTGAACTTAATTTGTTTGCATTGAATCAGGTTCTCTGACGAGCGGGTATATCGGAGCTCTGGAATAATTTACTTGGGGTGTATTCCTGTACCTGCAGCTGTGACAGGTATTATCAATAGAGTAGAATCAATTTATCTTGCACAAAGTCTTTTGGGGAATGTATTAAGTATTCATCTTTATATTTATATTTGATATATTTTGTTTTTAGTTGAATTGGAGGATCATGTTGTATTATTTTTGTTTTTTTTTTTTTTGCATTTTTTCCCCTTAGGCTAGGCATCGGGATTTTGTTGAATGGGTGATTAGTATCTGTAAAATGACACTATATTTTGTCTCGGAGAGTGTTATAGTGAATAGTAGATTTGGTTCCATACTTCCATTACTGTTAGTTGTTACAAGTTGAATGTGAAAGGCATGTTGTATTCCTCGTTTCTATTCATCCTTTAATTATGTATTCGCATTTTGTACTCCTCAGATTCTTTTGCGAATTTGCTGATTATGAATAAAGCTACATTGTGTTTGAAAATTTTGTAATTATTAAGCATGCACCGAAACCTGTCACATAAAATGTGGTAACTTATCTTTCAAAACAATGACGACATTTGAAATTTAACATCATGCAGAAAAATTGAAACTCTGCATTAAAGAACATCCAATTGTACAGATATTGATAATCAGTTACAAGTTGTTTAGGTTCTATATCAGGCTTAAGGTTCAAGGATGGATATATGTGGCATCCTAATACTTTCTCTAATTATAATGACCATTGTTTTTGACACACGGATATGACTTAGGTGCTGGGGCTGTAGAGTTTATTATATGCCATGCAGAGGTATCTGTATCCTTTGTAGAAGAAAAGAAAATACCGGATGTTCGCCTATTAAAATACCTTCTTTTTTTATATTGGTTTATTACTTTTGAAAGATTAGCTACTGTGTACAATACATTGACTCTTATCTATCTATCTTTTTCCTGAAAATGTTTCAGCTATTGAAGACATTTCCAAATACCATAAAGTATCTCAAAAGTAAGATGTTCCTTTGTTTCTATCCATTCCTTCAGATATTTGTAGTTGTTTCTTGTAATCTGATACTTATGGTTTGTAGTTCCATCTTATAATTTTGGCTAGTTGATGTATCCTTAGATTTTTAAGTCATTGCGCAACTACTTCACTGCAATTGGCAGAATTTGCATTTTATATTTGCAGGAGAAAGATTTATAAATTGAGAAGATAGATAAAGTGAAAAGTAAAAGCTTACACATTATTTAATTTGTAATTGGAGTCTTATTTTTTTTTTATTTTATCAACCTTGGTTTTTTTAGAAGAGCTTGATTCAGAAATAGTCTATTAAGAAGAAGAAAAATTGAATTCTTGCTTGCTCAATCACCGATTGTGTTTTCCAAATTAAAATGGTCTTGTAAATGTAGGCATGACATTGCAAACTAAAAATTTACTTTTGATCTCTGGTTTTCGCGTGATTAAAGAAGACTTAAAGTAAACCCTTTGATCCTTGATTTACTTATTTTTTATCAATGTGCTAGCTACCACCCAAAAAAAAAATGCACCTTTTATTTTTTTATTTTGCATCAGATTTGAACGTGAAATGTATTTTATATTTTTTTGCTGCTAGCAATCCGAGTGAGTTGTTTCTTTTGTTAATTGAATGCCAAAATCAAGTAGATTCAGTTTTTTGAATACTATTCATTTCTTTTATTCTATATATAGTGTTCTTATGTGATACAATTAATGGAGCAGTTTGATACTTTCATTTTGAGTGTTTTCAAGCATAAAACTATCCTCCATGTCATCACTTTTACCGTTTTGATTTACCCCTTTCCATTTCTATATTAGTGACTTCTCCAACTCATACATTATATTTTAATAGTATAATAATATCTCATTCTTTTATAACTTGTGAAAAATATATAACGTATATCTGTGGGTGAACTGTTAAACAATTAATAGTCTAAGCTAACATAATAAGCGTCATCAGTTAGGGAAAAATTGTAATTTTCATTTCTGCATTATTATTCAAATGTTGCCAAGTAGACTCCATCAGTATAATATCATGGGAAGTAGGTATGTTTAGTTGAAAAACCTAAAAGCTTGTCCAAATATCATTATCCATTTGTGTCAGAAATAGGTTAAAAATGCAAGTATACTAGTAGATATATACAATAGTAGTGTAGCAGTATATTTGATACTAAAACTATGCATTTTGGTGTGTACTTTGGTGCTTGATTGATGAAATTACACGTAAAAAAAAAAAGTTTTCCTGCCCATCTTAGCTTATTGACACATAGATATATAGTGGGTACGAAAAATAACTAGCCCCCCCCCCCTTTTTTTTAATCTCCTCCAGTAGGTCAAAGATTAATTTATTACAAGTTATATATACGTATATATTTTTCATTTCTCAGATTAATATAATATTCCTCTTTTTCTTTTTCTGTTTTTAAGGAAGGAATTTTATTTTCCATTTCAAATATTTGCCATCGGACCCAGAGTTTCTTTCTTCCAGTAATTTTTTTTGAAAGTGCAGCATTTTTCAATGAGTAAGCAAATTTCTCCTACATTTCTCGTGCCTGTGTATTATCCTATATGCTATTAAATGCGTGTTTTATTATTCGGTTTAACAGTCAATCACCCATTCTATATCAAGTGTTAATTACTTACTTTTTTCTCGTGGTCTGCCTTTATTTTACGATTTGTCGTCGTTCCAATTTTTTCATCAAACTAGATATAGATAAGAGTTGGATTTCAAAGTCACGAGTTGGTGCAGAATATAGGGACGGTTTGACCGGATTCCTAGATTTTGCATTTGCCAATGCATCATTTGATGGGATGATACGTTGTCCATGTCCGAAGTGTGGTTTCCGCCTCTTACAAAATAGAGAGGATGCGTTCGATCACTTGGTGATCAACCCTTTCCCGTCTACTTATACATTTTGGATCCATCACGGTGAGAGACGCGGGATCGAGCCCTTTTCCGACGGACAAGAAGATCAATCTGAACAACATTTCAACGCCCCGATGCTTGATATGGTCCACGATGCATTCAACTTCTCAGGACTTCCCGGTCCCGAAGAAGACTCGGAGAATGAACCGGGCGGCGGCGCTATGGATGAGTTGCCTAACTTATACAATGAACCTAGTCGAGAATCCCGCAACTTTCAGTGCCTACTCAAAGACGGGGAGCAGGAGTTATACCCAGGATGTTCAAAGTTCTCTAAGTTATCTTTCTTGGTGAGGCTCTATCACATTAAGTCCAAGTGCGGAGTGAGCGATAAGGCCTTCGGATTGATATTGGAGTTGCTCGCGGACGCGTTTGAGCATGCCCGGATTCCATCCACTGTGCACGATGCCAAAAAAGTCATAAGAAGACTCGGTCTCGAGTACAAGAAGATAGATGCATGTCCAAATGACTGCATGCTATACCAGGGCAATGACCAAGAGCTGACCAAATGCAAGCAGTGTGGGACATCGAGATGGAAGCATAAGACTAAGAAGAACTCTAGGGTGAGGATCAAGATGGTTGTCAAGAAGAACGGCAAACCACAAGCGGCGAAGATTCTTCGTTACTTTCCCCTTATTCCACGACTGCAGAGGTTATATATGTCTAGTAAGACAGCCGTTGACATGCTGTGGCATAAGAGAGGTCCTAACTCTGATGGTATGTATAGGCATCCAAGGGACGCCGAGGCATGGAAGTCATTTGACGTACGATATCCCGACTTCTCTCGTGATCCGCATAGTGTTCGCCTAGCATTAGCCAGTGATGGCTTTAACCCTTTTGGGAACATGAGCTCGAAGTACTCAATTTGGCCAGTGGTTCTTATCCCGTATAACATGCCGCCCTGGATTTGCATAAAACCCACTTCATTCATACTCTCTATGATTATTGCTCGTCCTAAAATGCCTGGAATGACATAGACGTGTACCTAGAGCCGTTAATCAATGAGTTAAAGCAATTATGGAGGGGTGTTGAAACTTATGATGCAGTCGAGAAAAACACCTTCAAGATGCAAGCTGCGTTGATGTGGACAATCAGTGATTTTCCAGGCTTGGGGAACTTATCTGGGTGGAACACGTACGATGGGAGAGCTTGTCCTGCGTGCAATTTAGATGCTGAAAGTAAACGCCTTACACACAGCCAGAAATGGTGTTTCATGGGTCATCGTCGCTTTCTGAATCATGACCACAAATACAGAAAAGACCGGTACTCCTTTGATGGAAAGTTAGAGGATAGAGGTCCGCCTATTAGAGTCTCTGGTAGAGACATTCTCGGGCAGTTAGAGGGTGTGCATGTCCAATTTGGCAAGGTGCAATCGGTTACGGGGAAAAGGACACGCGGACAGCAAACTCCCATGCAAATAGAGACTCCTTGGAAGAAGAGGAGTATATTCTTTGAGCTGCCATATTGGGAGAACAATGAATTGCGTCACAACCTTGATGTCATGCACATAGAGAAGAATGTCTGTGACAACATAGTATTCACCATAATGAACGAGAAAGGTAAGTCTAAAGACCACATTAAAGCTCGAAGAGACCTCCAGTCGATGGGAATCAAGCATGATTTGTGGCCACGGGAAGATGGAAAGTACCCATCTGCCATCTTTACTATGACCAATCCACAGAAGGAGCTCTTTCTACGGACTATCAAGAACATAGTCTTTCCAGATGGATACGCTAGCAACATTTCCCGCTGCGTGGATTTACGACAGCGTAAGTTGTCGGGGCTGAAAAGCCACGACTGTCACATTCTAATGGAATATCTACTTCCAATCGCGTTAAGGAATGTATTGCCTCTCCAGGTGTCTTCTGTCCTGGCGGATTTGTCATCCTTTTTTCGTCGATTATGCAGCAAATCCATAGACCCTTAACAACTTCCTCTCCTTTAGAGTCACGTGGTTCATACTCTGTGTCGCATGGAGACGATTTTTCCTCCTTCTTTCTTCACAGTGATGGTTCACTTGACAGTGCATCTGGTCGAGGAGGTGCGTCTCGGTGGCCCAGTGCATTATCGGTGGATGTACCCAATTGAACGGTAATTATCAAACCAAATTATTAATTTTTGCCATTAATTAGTGCTTATGACACGTGTTATATTCCCAAAGGTACCTATGCCACCTCAAGCAGTACGTGCGTAACAAATCACAACCAGAGAGCTCAATTGCAGAGGGATACTTATCCGAGGAGATTCTCGTATTCTGTTCAAGGTACTTAGATAATGTCGAGAGTATGATTAATCGACCATCCCGTGTTGATGATCGACCGCGTGAAGTCATGCCTGATGAGAGTGCAACCATGTTCCCAGAGGTTGGAAAGGCGGTCGGGGCTGCTTCTTTTTACACCCTCACACCAGCTGAAAAATTACAAGCTCACCGTCACGTATTGGTCAATTGCCTGTCTGTGGAAAAATATCTTGAGTAAGTGCATTTGAAAGTATCTACTTCGTATGATTTTCTACGGTTGGAGAACCTGACGTGACATTTTTGTGACGTTTGTAGTGAGTTTAGGGCGATCACAAAGAGAAAGTTACGAAGTAGGACAAGGTCAGAGTCTCACATAGACAGTGTTGTGCACAGAGAATTTTCCGATTGGTTCAAGCGTAAGGTGAAACGTTTTTTCATTTATACACATACATATTAATAAATGGTGTCATGTTATTCGTATCCCAAGATAATGAATAGTCAATTTGTTCACTTCCAGGTTACATTGGGAAGCAGCATGCTTTCAAACAAATTGCAGTGGCTTGCATGTGGGCCCAATGTTCAAGTTAGCCGATATACATCCTACAACGTAAATGGATTTAAGTTCAGAACCCTATCGAGAGAGGAAGGGTTGAAAACTCAAAATAGTGGGGTGTATGTCACTTCTGACACTAGGAGTTACGCAAGCAAGCGCGATAGTAATGTTGCCGTTGGTAGCATCTCGTATTATGGAAAACTATTGGACATCATTGAGTTAAATTACAGTGGTCAATTCACAGTCGTCTTGTTTAGATATATCTGGGCAAACACCACATCTGGCAGAGGTATGAAAAAGGACTCTTTGGGACACACATTGATTAACTTCTCTCATCCAATTCATACCGGTGATCGAGAAGATGATGAACCGTATATTCTTGCATCCGAGGCTCGCCTAGTGTACTATGTCGAGGATGACGCTGATAAAGAATGGAGTGTGGTAATCCATGTAAACCCAAGGGACATGTTTGAAATGGGTGAAGATATAGGACAGTGTAACTTCGAATTTTCTCCCCAACCGATTCTGACTGGGTTGGCTGAGTTTGACGTCGAAGGTTTGTCATTGAGACGGGACGACGATTTGGAGGAACCAACCACTGATGCCATCGATAACTGCGACGAGGCTGCCTATATATAGATGTCTTCGGAGACTAATTCTGGACATGGGCGCTATTTTTATAGTGTATATCACTGTTGAGGGTTATAAGATCGCATAAATATTAATTAGCATCTAGCATGTAATAGGTTCTTAGAACTTGGATACACCTGATGTATATTCCTATTTATTTATAATTAATTTACCTGGAGAATGTGATTTTTTAAACATATGTATTGCTCAATTTATTTAACCAAGTAAGATGTTACTAGATTGTAATTGACACTATATATTGACTGACATGATCTTTTTTTCCAGGGAAATTGGAAGAGAGGGACCTCTTTCTTTGTGCCTCTAGCGTCTTGTTTTGCAATGCGATGATCGAGGCCTCCCCGTTCTCTTCACTAGAGCACGCAAGGTCATTCGCAAGAAACCTGTGGTTCAACACGTTGCCCATTCAGTCATGGCTGGACACATTCTCAGCACACAGGCACTTATCAGATGCTATTACTTTTGCGCGTGGGGATATTAGGATGGTAAGTTGCCATGTGTCTGCTCGCCTAAAGGCTGCTTGGCTTTATTTCAACCCGCCATAGCAAATCTAGATGTTTATTGTATTTAATTAAAAGGCACCTTTGAAAGGGGCTAACATATCTGAAAAAATGGACATTGCAGGAATTGCTTCAATACCTACCAGAGTACCGCAAGAAATTCGGCTTCGGGTTCATGACTAGCACGAACCTGCACCTTTCGCAACAAATACTGGAGGAGGTGCAGGTACCGTTTTTAATCTTTTTAACACGTGATTGTATGATTTAAGGAAAATAAATAAAAATAATAATAAGGGAGTAATTGAATGAGAAGAGAAGCAAAGAGTGTGAGTGGGATTAAAATAATTTTGTCCGATGAGTTAGGAAGAATAATGGGGTTGTGAATGAAATTGGGATGAAGACTTGTGGCTCTGTTGGGGATGCTGGTTACATCATCATATTATTGATTATTAACAACAACTCTTAATTGAGTGCATCTAGTTAACTCAATCCTAAAACCCTATAGTTTGTAAGATTACAATAATAATTCTTTATGCATTTTTGTATATTGATAAGTATATTTATTTTCCTCCTAAGAAAAAAATTCTCAAATTTTTGAACATGCTGTCTACGTGATTATGGGTGTGCCTTGAATTCAGGTTTCTGTTTTTGTTTGTTGTTTCTTCTTCCAATTAAAGAATGGAGGAGGCAGTTTGTTACTTTTGAGGGGGAGGTGTTTACCATCTTCCTTCCCATCATTTTCCCATTTGATTGTGACGACTTCATGATTGAGTTACTAAACATGTTTGTTACTTGTTAGGTACAATTACTTTGTGATTGTTTATTCGCGCTAAGAAAATTGTTTGTTTAGTGTTTTTAGTTAAAATACTTTGACGTCATAGATTGAGCCTCTCTTATAATTTAGAAATTGTTAGTTAGTTTCAAAGGACTAATTAATTAGTTCATCATTTGGTTTGATGTGACGACTAAGAAATCACCACTCTAGTATTATACCATGTCTTTTCCTTGAACGCTCCTAAGTTTGACTTTCAGTGATATTATTTAAAGAAAGAAAGAAAGAAATGGAGGAACAGCTTGGTATATATTTTTGACCTATATTTCTGATATATACCACCATGTCAATTCAAATTTGTCAAGCATGTCCATTACTGATATATATTTCTGATTGGTCTGGCTGATTTTGGCATGTTCTTGTGCAGGCACGATATCAGAATAGTCTGCAAGTTGAACTTGAAACGGCGTCTCGGGAGGAATTCACTCTTATAGAAAGACGTCTTACGAAACTATGGGAACGTAAGCCAAACCAGCAGTTTATAACATGGCGCTATTTTGTGCTTTGTTTTTTGTAAAATTTGTGACTTCTAATAACTTGTTTGCTTTTGGTGTATCCGTCAGGTTTGTCTCGGGAAAAGACTTTAGAAGTTTCGGAAGAGACTGGTGAGGTGGTTCAAGATTCAATGCTCGAAGATGACGTTGCGCCAGATAGTTCTGATGAGGTTGTCTCTAAAGGACACCAACCTTCCATCGTAACCTTTGACCTCAATAAAACTCCAGAGGAGAATGATATTTGCTGACTGCTCTCTTTATTATTAGTCTGCCTTATCTCACAAAATATTAGGACTGAACTGAACAAAGTGACTATTTGTGATTATTCATTTGCCTATTGAATTCGATGAAATGATAATGAATTTGGAATAGATTAATCTCAAATTACTATATATCTAACATTAGATTTATTTAAGTTTTGCATGCATAAATTTATTTTTTTATTTTATTGTTTATCTTATTTTATTTTTTATCTAATTTATGTTTTTCACTTTGAAATTTACCAGTGATCAAATTCTAGACCTTTTAGATATGGAGTTTTGATATCATGTCATAAAATTTTTTTTCCAAAATTTTTAACTTGTAGAAAAAGACAACAGAATAGTTATATTGTTAACAATATTTTATTTAATTTTGATAAACATTTTGATTGAATCAATATAATCAACGGTATATGTCTGCCTCTTTTCTCCTTCATCTCACTGAATAAACATAAATGAAATAATAATAATATATGAAGCAGGGGAAATTAAAATATTAAATGAGCACAGAGTTATTTAAAAATGTTTAATGATTTGATAGTAAACATTTTTTATATACGAACGGTGATTCCAAAGACACATATAATTCATCAATGATTTTCTTGAAAGCTGGAGAATCATTGACTCCAATACGTGAAACATTTATCAATTTCTTAGTTTTACTAGTCAGAATATTATATTCAGCAAAAGTAAAAAGCTCGATTTGAATAGCTTCTTGAAATAGCTAATAGGCCTTTCTTATCAATTCACTTACTTCATCATCTGCTCAAGTTTACACTACTCATGATTAATAAATATAAAAGTAAAAAAAAAAAGAGAGAAGAAGAACACAATAGATTACTTCAAATATGTAACCAAAATAGTCTCGAATACTTCTTAAAAATTAATATATACAGAACACAATAATTTGTTCGTTAAGTATTTATGTTTTTTTTATTAGTTTAAATTTTGAAAGAAATAATATTATGATATGATATTAGAATTTTATATCTAAAAAATTTAGAATTCGATCTTTAATAAATTTTAAAAATAAAAAATAACATAAAACAAATAAAAAACGGAAAAACTATGAAAAATTAAATAAATCTAAAAAAGGCATTTGTTTGAAAATAAATGTTAAAAATATAACTATTTATATTATTTTTTTTATTAATTTAAATTTTTAAAAAAATTAATTTCATAATAGGAACGATGAAGAATAAAATATAAATTTATAAAAAGCATATATATTATTCCAGTTTATGGAATTAATTAATCTATCGGTATGATATATAAACAAATAAGTCATATATACTGAATATTTTATTAGTAGCGATATGCAAATGATAATATTAATGTATGAATTGAAGAGAGTAAACAAAACAACATTTGATATTAATGTATGAATTGAAGAGAGTAAACAAAAACTATTAGCGTCTATTATAAAATTAAAAAAATAGACCTAATGAGCTCGGAGAATAAAATTAACATAAATATTTGTTTATAAATATATAGATAACAAACTAATATAATCGTTAAGTATTTATTTTTTAATTGTAATTTTTTCTTCCATACCTACTAAGACTTTTAAAAAAGATACAAAAAACCGAAAAATACAAACTTAAATTTTAAATTAGATAAGCCACCGCTCCTTAAATCCTTATTTTTTTCCTAATACCAATAATCCTTATTGGAGCTTGCTTCGTCCAGTACCTCTCCTCCACGTCCGTCTCTGCGGTGTGCCAGCGTCCTGGAGGCCCTTCCCTCGCTGTCCGATCCCCGGTGATTCCTCTCTTACCCTCAAACCAGTCATCCCGCTGGAGGTAAGCACGATTAATCCTGGATATTATTATGCTCTAACATACTACTAATTTCATTCTCCAACCGCATCCTTCCATGCTCTAACTCACCTTCAATTCAAAGTTCTCTTTTTTTAATCTGTCATTATCTTCGTTTTAAGCATGCTATTGCTGATCCTAATAATAATAGTTATCTACGACGTACATTTATTATATTATATATTTAATTAACAAATACTCTGCTTATATATTAGGATTACTAATTACTAATTAATTAATAAGTGTCAAGTAATGAGAGACGTTTAGGCACCAAAAACAAAATTAAAGAAACAGCATAATCTTACTCTCGTCTTGGCTAATGATATCCTTTCTGATTCTCTCTCACCCCCGGTTATTAGTTTTTCATAATTTCTCTCGTTAATGAAGAGCCGCCCTGCACCATGCGAATAAGTGTCCCTTTTACATTCATACGTTGCAATGTCTAGTTAGATTTATTTTCTTTTAATATGATTAATTAATTAAGCTTCTTCAAGAATTTGCTGCAATTCCACATTGAAGTGCTATTTTCTATTTTAAATTGAGTAGTATTATTGTACTATTTTGAGTACGTTTGGAAGAACCCGAATTTTATGTGTACTAATCTAATAGTTAGACATTTTTGCAATTCTATTCCAATAATACACCACATTCTTATGGTTCTAGGCATTATAGAGAAATTGGAAGTACGTCAATATTAGTTTTATGTCTAACATATTTGATTTCCTTGTTAATATACTCTTTTAATTGACAAACTCATGTACTCTCGTATTTTTCGAATGCAGTTGGGACCTCTGATAATTTATATTATGATGTACATATTAATTGTTATATTCGGGTTAATAAAAATGATACATGATTAATTATATTTAACATAAATAATTGAATAAATTGTGAATATATCAATTTTTTTATGCCCCACATATTTGATTTCTTTGTTAACATGCTAATCTCAACTCATGTACTCATGTACTCATGTAACTGGGGTATGCCGGTGTCCTTTTTGCATGTTAATTTATATTATTATGTACACATTAATTGTTATTACTTCGTTATAATTCGAATGCAGTTGGGAAAGATGTCTCGGGTAAGTCGTTTCACGAAGAAAGCCTGTGTAGACACAGCATGTCAGCAACCTCAAGTGGGAGGTCATGCGACTTCAACTTCGCAGAGAGCGGACTGCCCAATTCCGCCGCCCAGTGGCAGTAGTGCCCCCACATCCTCGTCTTTACGCCCCTTTCGTCCACCCCGAACCAAACCACTGCCTGCTCCACAGGCTTCCATGAATGATGTTGAAAACTCGGAGCCGGACGCCGAGGCAGATGAGGTAGATTCTTTTGACCAACATGTTGATAACCTTTTAGCTGCACAGGATGCTCAGAAGCGCAAGGGACGCAAGACCACAGAATTTTGGGATGTTAAGACAATTGGTATAAGAGAACTTATTTAATTCTACTTTTTATTGTCCCATTTTTTCTATAATTTATTCGCAGCTTGACTCCAATGGTAGCTAACTAATAATTAATATTTTTTACAGAATCCGATGGCACAATCAAACAGGTCAAACTGAGTGTGAAGGAAGCTATGAAGCCACCTAACGGAAGAAAGGTTGTACTCAGGTTTAACAGTGCACTGCAACCAGTTGGGGATGAAGCAGATTTACTGAGCGGCGTTATGGGACTGCTAGGATCTGACTACACCAAATTCCCAATCGGCGAGAGGGACTGGAGAAAGGTTCACACCAGGGAGAAGGTCTATAATGAAATAGTAAAGGTAAAATGTTATTTTTATTTCTTCGTACCATTCCAAACTCATACTTTGAACACTACTCACAGCTTAATTCTAATGTTTCAGGAAATGTTCCATTTTGAAGAAGATAGTAGAGGAATTATAAAGTCTGTAATATTCAAGATGCTGGGAAGGGCTTGGAAGGAAACGAGAAGCAGATTATACCATCACTACTATGACGCAGAACTTTCACTTGCAGCAAATATTGAAAACCGCCCAGATGGAATTACTGCGGAACATTGGAGAAAGTTTCTCGATTATCGCAATAGCGAAGAGACACAGGTAATATAGTTTTAGTTTCATATCAGACAAAGTCTATTTATGTTACATTTAGTTCGTTAGAACTAGTGTCTAGTAACTCTTAATTTGATGGCATGACAGGAGAAGTGTAAGAAAAATGTCGAGAATCGATCAAAGCAGCTTTACACCCACACCGGCGGATCAAAAAGCTTGGCAAGGCTCGGAGAAGAAGAGGTAATCTAATTTTGAGAATGTTTTAGAATTATCTGTTCCTCTACCTTATTCACTTTGTCGTCATTATTGGTACAGTCGGAACGACAAAGGAGGAGAGTTAGTAGAGGAGAGTTGTATCTCTTAACGCACAAAAGAGATGATGGCTCCTATATCCATGATGCGGCTCGCGCTATTGGAGTAAGTAATGTGTTTTTAGTTTTTTAAATTTTATTGGAAGTCTGTGCGGTTAGCGACTAGCTAATAAATGCTCTTAATTGCTTATCTATGTGTGTAGGAAAGAATTGAGGCTATTGAGCAAGGCAATGAATCTTCTAGACTGTTATCCCAGAATGATTCGCTTGCTCAAGCTCTCGGAAAAGAGCGCCCGGGTAGGGTGCGTGGCATGGGGTTGGGACCGACTTCTAGTCAAGTCTTTGGTATGAATTCCCATCAGCCGAGCAATAGTTTTGAAAGGGAGGAGACCCAAAGGGTGCTGCTTGAACTGCAAGCAGAGTTGGCAGCAGAAAAATTGAAAAGGAAGGCAGTGGAGGATGAAGTAGCAGCCGAAAAGACCAAAAGACAGGCAGTGGAGGATGAAGTAGCAGCTGGGAAGGTCAGGATGCAGGCAATGGAGAGTGCTTTGATATGTCTACTTCAAGGGCAAGGTAGGGAGCTGCCATCAGACGTCGCCACATGGATGAGTGCGTTGGAGGGACAGATTAGAAAGTAGTTCTTAGGATTGTGGAACCTTTTCTTCTTTTAGATATACACTTTTATTTTGTTGATTATGCAACTCTTAGTAAGGAGTACACTTTGTTGATATTCGGATAATTATATTAATTAAGTTAATGGTTTTGCTATTGTCGTTTACCCTGTAATTTATTTTTCGGGATTTTAAATAATTTAACTTACTAATATTAAGAATAATTAAAAAAAACGAAAAAAAATGTACATTGAAATAAGAAAAAGCGTGATTGCCAGTGTACAGAACAGTATTTTTGCGGCCATATAACTGAAAAATAGTGGCGGTTGCGAACTAGCCGTTAGGAATTTGAAAATTCGGGTTAGGAGATAGCGGCGGTTTAACAACCGCCGCCAATTACATTTCAAAAAACATTGGCCGTTAAACCGCGACGTTTTCAAACCGCCGGTAAATGCATTAGTCTTTAAACCGTGGCCATTAAACGGCGGCGGTTTGAAACCGCCGAACATTTCGTGTCGACTACAGATTTCCAGATCGCGGCGGTTTTAAACCCCCGCTAAACATTGCGACGCTAATCTTGGATTTTGCGGCGATTGTGCCAGCGGTTCCTGAGAACCGCCGCAAAATCATATAACCACCCTCTAATAGGCGACGCTTAACGAACCGTTAGAATCCCGTTTCGCGGCGGTTTAAAACCGCCGCAAATCACTCCAAGAACCGCCGCTATTTTCCGGTTCCCTTGTAGTGTATTGTTGCTTGTGAATTACGGTTCGGCCATAAAGAACAGCCCAAATAGAGTTATTTTGATAATTTTGGGGCTTGTGTGAATGATAATTATTGATTAAATTGATGAGGTTTGATGGCGGAGAGATTAAATGAAAAGCGGTGAAAAATCAGTAATAGTAAAGCTTAAAAAACGGACTTAAAACTCAAGCTAAAAACTTGAAGAATTTTGGAAATAGGATTCAGTCCTTTGGTAAAGTTATAATCAGGGAAATAAAATTTATATTTGAGATTGAAATAGTAATTTAATAAAAATTGAAGTTAGTTTTGTAATTATATACGTTCAGGGGTAAAAGGGTATTTTATAAAAGTTTAAGGTTATTTTTATAAATATGAAATAAGTGAGGATTCAAATATAATTTTATAAATTATTAAGGTTAAAAATAGAATATTAAAAAGTTCGTGATTTAGAAAGTAATTAATAAAAGTTTAAAAATAAGGTTTTATAAACTAAATTTTAAGAATATATATATATATATATATATATATATATATATATATATATATTATTTACCATTTAAATTATCTTATTTAGATTATTGTTATCATTTTATTAAGAATATTTAAGTTAGAGAAGAGCAAACAGAAGAACTCTTAAAAAATTAAGAGGACACAGATAATCTAGAAATTTTATGATTCTTTTTCATAAGACACTAGGAAAAGGTAAGAGAAGAATGCGAAGTTGAATTACGATAAAGAATTAAAAGATTGAAGAAAAGAAGAGAGAAAGAAAAGAAGTAAGAAAATAAGAGAGAAAGATGAGAAAGAAAAGAAAAGAAAAAGAACAAAAAGAGAAGGATGTGTTAAGTAAAAGGATCTCTACCACAGAAGAGTATAGAGCAGTGACGAGAAGGATGTATTAAGTAAAAGGATCTCTGCTACAGAAGAGTAGAGAGCAGTGACTGAAAGGATTTTAATGAATATCTGCCACAGTAGAGCAGAAAGAAAAGAAGGTATTAATTAAAGTTATCTCTGCTGCAGTAGAGTACTGATGAATCCACATTTCATGGTATTTATTTGCTTTAATTAGGTGGATTTCATTGACTTTTCTTTCATATATCCATTGAAATAGCATAGTTTCATGATGTCTTCCTAATTTGTGCTTGAAAGTGAAAACATGCTCTTTAAACTTTTTTATTGCTAAATTTTATTCACTTTAATCCCATTTGGTGCCTTGATGTATTTGTCAAGTGATTTCAGGTTTTCAAGGCAAGTTTGGGTTGAAGAAGAGAAGAAGGAGCATCCAAAATGGGAGAAATCATGAAGAAAATGGAATTTGGAAGTTGCTGCTGTGCGTACGCACAACGGTGACTTCATGCAAGGATGCATACGCACCAAATGTCGTGCATACGCACGATGAGAATTTTGCGCAACTGTGCGTACGCACGACTGCATGCACGTGAGGTCATTAATTGCAAATCTCTGGGGGCGATTTTTGGGCTTCCAAAGCCCAATCCAACTCATTTATGAAGCTATTTCAAGCCAAAGTGAAGAAGAATGAAGGGGGAGCACTTAGGTTTAGCTTTTTACATGTTTTGTTTAGTTTTTCTAGAGAGAGAAGCTCCCCCTTCTCTCTAGAATTAGGACTACTTAGTTTAATTTTTTGTCATTTCTATTTTTAATTCTTGTTTTCAATTACTTTTCCTTGTCATTTATTGTTATTGCATCTTTGTCCTCTTCTCCTATTTGTTATTTCATTTCTTTTGTCTTTTATGTTTATGAGCATACTTTGTTATTTTAATTTACATTTAATGAAATCTATGTTTCCATGTCTTTATTGCTTTCTTTAGTTGTTATTGCTATTTTCTTGCTTTTGTAATTTTAGAATTTATTTTATTGCAATTTAATGTTATTTTATTTTTATGCATACCAAGTGTTTGATGAAATACTTAACTTAGTTTTTACATAGCTTTTTCTCACTCTTGACTTGGAATTGTGAATTTTGGTGTTCCTTGAGTCATTGATGTTCATTCTTGTTTGATATATTAGAGTAGTTAATTGATTTGGTTTCTCTTGACTCTAAGTGACCCCATAGTGTTGATTTAGAACTTATGAATTGGAATCAACTATGCTTATTTGACTTATCCTCGATGTAGAGTTGACTAAATAGGATTAACTCTTTATAATCATCATGCGTTTGTGGTCAATGGCTAGAATAAATAACCTTAATTCGCAATTACTTATCAAAAAATTTCTTACATTTAAAGTTTTATTGCTTTGACTTTGATTATTTTGACTTTAATTTCTTACATGTTTATTTAGGATTCAGATCCTCTAAAGTTTGAATTTCACTTTAGAGAGTAAAGTGTGATCTTCTACTTTTGAATAGTTTCTCTTTCATATTTATTCTTGGTCCCACCTATGAAATCAATGGTGAGAAATCACACTTTCCTCTCTAAAGTGAAATCCAAACTTTAGAGGATCCAAATCCGTTTATTTAATTCCTTACTATTTACATCTTTTGCTCTCTTTCATTCCCAAATCCCCCTTATGTTGGGAGCACCCGCACAGTTCGTGCGTCCGCATCCCCCTCCTCTCCCCTTCTGTTGTCTTTTCCTCTTCTCTGAGTCACAACCTCCCTACCATCATCTTCTTCACCATCATCACCAGCTCTTTCTCGTCAATCACCCACCTTCGCTCACAACTGCCGCGGCGAGCTCGCAGCCGCCGGCAACCTCACCTATTCTTCTCTTTCTCTTCCCCGTTTCCCGTTCACACCCTTCTCCGCCCGCAGCTCCGCGAGCCCAGCACCACCGTCGCCTTCCGTTTTCGCAGCCCTGTTACCCAACCGCGCCGCCGCGTCCTGTCTGGCATCCCGGCCCTCCTCTTCGCGCTACAAGTAGCGCCGCAGAGCCCCCTTTGCGTGCTCTCCGCTCCTCCGCGCCACCTCAGCCGCGACACCACAGCCCCCCTTCATCCATAATCGCCGGCGATAACCCACACCACCGCGCCCCCTTCTCTTCCCCTTTCCTTCTTCTAGCTTCCACCAAGCTCAGTGCCATCGCGACGTTATCCTCGCGCCTCCTCTCCCGGCCAAACCACCACCGTGAACCACCGTAGCGTCCACCGTCGACGAGCCACGGCGACCCAACCCTCTTTCCTCCCACACACGAGCTCCTTCACCCTGTTGCTCTTCACCCAAAACAGGGCAAGGCCCCTGTTTTCATTGCTGGGCAACTCTCCGCCGCTGCCATTGAAGCAGCGCCCACACCGCCGCACCACCAGGTCAGCTGGGTTGCTCCAGCCGTTCACTCACCATCACCACTGTTGAAGCCACCACCTCTGGGCTGGCATCCCTCTGCTTCCGTTTCCCCTTCTCTTGTCCCTTCCCTTTCTCTGTTCTGTTTTTGCCCTTTCAGGTTCCATTCTCTATTCTGTTTTCAATTCTGTTTTCTATTCCTTTTTCTGTTTTCTGTTAGCATAATTTAATTTTTATTGATTAAGTTAGTTAGAAATGCATGTTAGTTGATTAGGTTGTTAGAGAATCTGAGCTGGGTAGTGGATTTAGGTTTGTTTTGAATAATGCTGTTGTTTGGAAATGTTGCTGCTTCATTGATTTGCCCCGTGCTAAATTAGTTTGCTTGATGCTGCTGCCTGGCTGTTCATTATTGCTTTGTTCTTGCTGAGTGCTCCGGGCTGAGTTCTTCTCCAATTTGCACTTCTCTGTTGGATTCGATTATGAGTAATTGCTTGAATACATACTGCTTGCTCCTGGAATGATTATTGAATTCAATGCAATGAATGCTGGTTGAGTCCATTAATTTTTTTTATTATTCATTGTGCTGTTTTGATGCTGTGGTTTAGGCCATTACTTTTGTTCATTGTTCAAAGAAAGAATGCTGCTTGAAGCTGTTGGTTTGGTTTAAATTGTTATTGATGTTATGTTGCTGTTTCATTGATTTACTTTGGTGCTAAACTGGCTTGTTTAATGCTGCTGCATAGTTGTTCTTTAGAAGCCACAAGTTTTGGATTGTTTTTGCAGTCATGAATTTTGAGAAATTCCTGCGTTTGCATTATCACTGCTGCTGCAATTTGTGTTTTAATTTGAACCTAATCACTTGATTCAGGACGCTTATTTGTTTAAATTCATGTTGAATACTTGTGATTGGTTGTTGAATTCAAGAAAAAGAATGCTGCTGGGTGATTCCTTGTTGCTGTTTTGGTGTATGTTGGGCAATTGAATGCTGTTATGTTGCTGAATGATCCTGTTTTTCTTGATTTTAAATTGAATTGTCAATTGCTCCATTTCAATTTTCCATTTTGTTCTTGCTTCAAGATTGATTGCTACTGAAGTTTTCTTTCAATTCTGCACTTGACTGTTTGAATTCAGATTGCCTGCTTGTTAAATGGTTCATTGTTTTGGTGCTGTATTTTTGTTCTTGCTGTATTTTGGCTCACTTTCTGATTTCCTTTGAAAACATACATGAATTTTGTGAATTTAATGGTTAAATCATTCATAGGAAATTTGAATTAATTGATTGAATTTGGGAAATGGCCAATTTACAGCTGAAATGCTGCCGGATTTTTCCTAAACCTATTTTATTAAATGATATTGTTGTACTTGGTGCAACAATATTCTAATTGACGGAATTCTATGTCAAAAAGAATCTTGTTGTCTAAAAGGGTTTTGGAAATTTCCTCAAGAGTCTCCTTACAAGTTTTGGTCAATTCTTTAATCTCTTTGCTTGTTTTAACTTGTATGTTATTTTTAAGCATTGAACAATCCTTAATTGAGCTACGATTTGACCATAAACTTGGTTTTCATTTAAATTCAAGTCTCTTTTGCATGCTCTCACAAGGTTGGATTTCTTTTTACCTATGTGGCTGAATTTGATTCAGTTTTCTCCATGTCTAAGTTGCCTTGAGTCAGATAGTAAATAAGCTTGTCAATTTTTCATTTCAACCATGTGATTTTCATACCTCATATGAATTTGGTGTTTGAATCTCTCGATGTTTTTAACTTGCTAACACCAAATTGCTTAAACTTATGCCAATTTACTTGTGATTGAGATTTACTTGATTATGTGCTCTACATGTATATGTGAATCACTTGTTTTGGCATCTTGAACTTTTGAAAAGTGAATAGAAACTTGCTTGTTTTTACATTTTTGAAACTTTTTGGAATCAAGGAACTTGTGACTATGCACCTAAATTTTGATTTTCCTCCCATTTCTTTTACTAACTTTTTCTTTCTTTTTACATAACTTTTTAAGTTTTGATTTCTTTTTCAACTAACTTTTTCTTTTTCTTAACATAACTTTTGACTATCTTTTCTTTCTTTTCTTTTCCCAATTAAATTTTTCTTTTTTTTTCTTCATATAACTTTGACTTTTCTTTTCCTTTTCAACTAACATTAATTTCTAACTTTTCTTAATTTTTAACTTTTCTTTTCTTTTTCAACTAACTATTTTCTTTTTACTCACATAACTTTTAACTTTCCTTTTACCTTTCAACTAACAATAACCTCTAACTGTTTTCTTTCTCTTTGTGCATAGCAACAATGCTCCTTTCTTCTTTTTCTCTTTGATAAACAAGCAAGTTAGCTTTCTTAGATTCCTTTATTTGATTGGAAGTTGCTTCTGTTTGCTTTTAACTTGAATCTCATGTTTGCTTCCATTCAAATTTTTATTATCTATTCACTTCATATGCTGTTGTGTGAAGCTCTTTCCTTTTCAGCACCACCATCACTCTTGTAGCGACTCTATCGCCTAACCCACTAGCTGAAGGTGGAGGTGACACAGTGACGATTCTTTCCACTCTGCTTGATCTGATCACCGCGGACGGTGCTACATTTTAAGTGTGGGGAAGTTGTCCATCTTCAACAAGCATATTTGGGTGACAATTTCATTTCCGAACACTTGTAGTTTAGTTCTTATTATTATTATTATGCTTTTTAGTTGCTTTGTATATATTTTATCTTTTTTTGCTTTTTACTTAGTTTATTACTTTGTTATGCATATTTTGATATTTTGCTCTTAATTTTGGCTTGTACATATGCTTTTTGGTTGTTTGTCTTGATTGTGATTTGGATGATGTGATGATTACACCTAGTTTGATTTCCTATACACTTGCTATTTTAGTTTGATTGAAATTGGGAATTAAACTTAGGATTTTTGACTTTTTTCATCCAATCACACTATATACATATATAGAATAAGTGTTAGTCAATTAATGAAATTTCCAAGAAGCTTATCTTTTGTATATAGGGCATTGGAAATTCGAATTGAATTGAGTCGAAATTCTATGAAACTTGCATGATTTATATATTGTGGAATATGATTTTTGAGTTAAAGAACATACAACTTGTGAGTTTTTGAGCCTTATTGTGTGGTTATACCATTTGACCACTTATTTCATTTTTGTGTGTTGCTCTTCTCTAATTGCAATCTTTGGTTTGTTTAATTCTATATATTCATTGTTTAGTGTATATTTATGCAATTATGTGATTGAGGTCATTATTTCTTTATAGCTCACTTAGCCCAAAAAGCCTACCATTTCATTCACCTTTGTTTGTCACTTTGAGCCTTTACAATCTCCTTTTGTTCTTTATATTGCCACATCACTAACCTTTAAGCAAAAAATAATTAATTGTCCTATTTGAATCTTTGAGTAGCTTAAGGTAGTGAGAGTGTGTGATGTTTAAGTGTGGGGAAGATTTGGGAACATTGGTAGATAAAAATGTGTTTTATTCTTTGTTGAAAAATATTGGAAATTTCGGGTACATGCTCATGTAAGACTATGGAAACCATATGCATTGATGATAGGGGTGTTCAAAACCGATCCGAACCGAACTAAATCGACGAACCGAACCGAAAAAACCGAGAACCGAAAGCCAAAAAAAAAAAAAAAAAAAAAAAAACTCATTTTTCTGTTTTTTGTGCGGTTCGGTTCGGTTTTTTGGTTTTTACTCTCAAAACCCTAACCGAACCGAACTGAACCGGTTCGAAAAAACCATAAAAATGCCTAACCCCACCCCCCAAACGAGCAAAGGTTGCTGCGCGAGTGTGAGAGCGCCCCCCCAGCCGTCCCTGACCCTAACCCCCCAAATCCCCAATCCCTAACCTGCGGCTGCGCTCTCTACTGTTTAGCCTCTACTACCCAGTCGCTCTCGCTCTCTCTTCTCCAAATCCCCAAAGCACGACGCCACCCACAGCACCACGCCGAAGCCTTCCTCTTCGCGGAGACGCCACCCACAGCACGACGCCGTCGCCCACGCACAGCACCACGTCGTCGCCGTTGAGACGCCACCACCCAACGCCAGCAGTGTTTCTGGGTTCTCCCACTCAGCGCCACTATCATCAGTTCAACCCACTCCCAGCACGGCAGCACCTCCGAGTCTCTCAGTCAGCCTTCCTCCCAAGTCAACATGGAGCCCGAGCCACCGATTCAGGTAATTTGCTGTTTATTGCTGTTTACTGGTTGTTTATTGATGGTTGTTTACTGTCAATATGGAGCCCGAGTCAATATGAACCATTTGTTGTTTACTTTCTATTATTTTCCCTCCTAATTTATAATATTCCATTTTTCGTCGTTGAAGGGAGGAGGATCTGACACGGAAGTGACATGGGAGGACGAGCAGAACATCAATAAGTTCGGAAGATTGAACAATCGCTTTCATGAGCTCGAGGATGAGATCAAAAATTGCTTCTGATTGTTGCTAGTTGTTGTTTTCTTGCTGGTTCAGTGTTCATTGTTTTAATTGTTGTTCATTGTTTAGGGAAATTGCTTCTGATTGCTAGTTCACTGATCATTGTTTAATTTATTTGTTGTTCTGTTTTTAATCTATTTGTTGTTGTGTTTCTGCTCTTGAATTATTAGACCAAAGAAATTGGATTGTGAAACTTTAGAGTTGAGCTAGGCATCACATGCACTTATGTTAGAGTATGGATATCTGGAGTTGATTAATATGGTAGCTGAATTGATTTGATGCTGATCCCATCTGGTTCCCAATTTTCCCCCCAATACCATTGACATCCAAAATATGAACTATTAATGCTTTTGCAGTTGTTCACAGCTTCTAATGACTAATCAACTTTTCATACTGTAATTATAGTAGTCACTTCATTAAAATTGTATAATATGGGGCTTTTGGTTAAAACAAAAAAAAAATTGTAAAACTTTGAGATTGTAATGGGCACTTCAATATTACTTGTAATCCTAATTGCTAGAAACAATTAATATGAATCGAGGCCCTATTGACAAAGCTAATTGAATTTGTAGTCTATTTGTGTTTCATTTCATATATGTATTGTGTTCAAAGTGTACATGTAATATTATGAGCAGTAGTTTATTTATGAAGAGAAGTTACTTATGTAGCCTTCTTGTTTTATTATTATAGGAGTTGGGAAGTCATGTCTTCTACTTCAATTCACTGGCAAGCGCTTTCAACCCGTCCATGACTTGAAAATTCATTTTATTTTTTCAGTTGTATTGACTATTAAACTTTTAAACTTCTTTAATTGTCGTATTTGAATTTCTTTTGTTATTAAATTTTATTAGATCAAGACTTTGTTAGCTATTGTTAATTTGTGTTTGTCGATTTCAATATTATGACTTTGTGAAATAGTATGGTAGTATTTTTTCTGAATTGATTGAAAAAACCGAACAAATCGAACCGAACCAAACCGATATTAATTGGTTTGGTTTGGTTCGGATGGCCTTGATAAAAAAATCGAACCAAACCGAACCGTAGTTTAATTAGACGATCAAATCGGATGACTTTTCTCTCAAAAACCGAACCAAACTGCACCGCGAACACCCCTAATTGATGAGTTGGTGTATATATTATGTTAAAAATAAAAAAAACTAAAAAAAAAGAAATAATGAAAAAGGGGCAAAATTACCCCAATGAGAAATTCAATAAGAATCAATGCATATGTGATGAGTTGAATTTAATGCATGAGTGTGTGTGTATGGATATAAAAGTGAGATTATGGGTAGCTAAACTTGATATTAGAATTGTATAGGTTGTGTATGTGTTAGGTGAGAATTTAGGTTAATCAAAGATTCAAATGCAAGCTCATTTAGCCATATATATATATATATATATATCCTTACCTTTAACCTTAGCCTCATTACAACCTTGAAAAGACCTCATGATTTTTGGATATGTACATTAAATACTTGTTGATTGGTTAGATGAAGAACAAACTTTAGAAAGCATGATTAGAGGAGAATTGAGTGGATTGACCCAAAACACTTGAGTTATTAGAGTGCATATACATATCCGGTGAGGGTTCAATTACTCAATTCCATATTTCCACCTATGATCATTGCTTATCTTGCAAGTTTACTTAAATTCTTTTATATGACTCAATTCAATTGTGAATAGGATTTGGTTATAATTGATTTAGCCCTTGATTGTGTATAGATGCTTTCTTGGAAATTGATTTAATTAGACTAATTAAATACATATATATAGTTAGATAGTATAGTTACACACATATAGATAGATTGCATATAGTTAGTTATATTGAATAATTGTTGATTCCCCTTCTTATCTTCCTTTGGTATAGCATGAGGACATGCTATTGTTTAAGTGTGGGGATGTGATGAATCCACATTTCATGGTATTTATTTGCTTTAATTAGGTGGATTTCATTGACTTTTCTTGCATTTATCCATTGAAATAGCATAGTTTCATGATGTCTTCCTAATTTGTGCTTGAAAGTGAAAACATGCTCTTTAGGCTTTTTTATTGTTAAATTTTATTCACTTTGATCCCATTTGGTGCTTTGATGTATTTGTCAAGTGATTTTAAGTTTTCAAGGCAAGTTTGGGTTGAAGAAGTGAAGAAAGAGCATCCAAAAGGAGAAAAATCATGAAGAAAATGGAATTTGGAAGCTGCTGCAAAGATGCGTACGCATAGTGATGCGTGCGTACGCACAACGGTGACTTCGTGCAAGGATGCGTACGTGCTAAATGTCGTGTGTACGCATGATGGGAATTTTGCGCAACTGTGCATACGCACCGTAGGTTGTGCGTACGCACGACTGCATGCACGTGAGGTCATTAATTGCAAATCACTAGGGGTGATTTTTGGGCTTCCAAAGCCCAATCCAACTCATTTATGAAGCTATTTCAAGCCAAAGTGAAGAAGAATGAAGGGGGAGCACTTAGGTTTAGCTTTTTACATGTTTTGTTTAGTTTTTCTAGAGAGAGACGCTCCCCCTTCTCTCTAGAATTAGGATTTTTAGCTTTATTCTCTCTTTAATTTCTCTCTTTAGTTCATGTTTTATTGTAGTTTCATTTACATTTTCATGTCTTATTGCCTTTAATCTTTTAGTTTCCTTTGTTAATTTTACTTTCATGCCACTTTAGTTTTATGAGCACTCTTGTTACTTTTAATTTCATTTAATGAAATTTTGATGTTTTATGTTTCTTTAATGTTTATTTGAGTTGTTATTTTCATTTTATTGCAATTGATAGTTATAGAATTTATTTTTATTGCAATTTATGATATTTTTCCTTTTATGCATGTTAGGTGTTTGATAAAATGTCTCTTATAGTTTTTGTATAGTTTTTCACACTCTTGATTAGGAATTGGGTAATTAGGTAAACTTGAGTCATAGATGTCTATTCGATATTGTGATTAGGATTGTTAGTTGGTTTGGTTTCCACTAACGCTAGTCTTTCACTAAGTTAATTAGTGAGTTGATTAGGACTTGTGGATTGAGATCAATTATGCCCTTTTGACTTATTCTCGATGTTAGAATAGACTAATTGGGATTAATTCTTAGCAATTATCATGTTTGTGGTCTATGATTATGATAGGAATCTTCAATTCCACAATCCTTGCCAAGAGTCCTTTTTGTTACTTGAATTCCATTTTTGTTGCTTTATTTGCTTTTTATTTAATTCTTTGCATGCATCTTTAATTTCTTGCAATTTATAATTCTTGCTTATTTCAACCAAAACCCCCCAATTCCTTCATAGCCAATAATATGAACACTTCATTGCAATTCCTAGGGAGAACGACTCGGGAGTCTGAATACTCTTGGTTATTTGATTTGAATTATGATAATCTTTTATATTTAAACTTTGACGGTGAGAGTTCATTGTTGGTCTAGCCTATGCTTGCAACGTGATTGTATTTTTGTGAAATTCTAGATTAACATAAATTCTCACATCAAGTACAGAGCAAAGAATAAAAAAAAAATTGTGTGCTATTTCGGCGTTAGTGCCAAGTGTCTAGTGGAAACGGCAATGCGTAACGCTCACTTAATACTATAGGGACGGCTCATTAAGGACGGCGATGTGTAACGCTCATTAGAGACTGAATGGAAGGTTCCCCCATGAGGACGGCGATGCGTAACACTCATAGAGGGGACATTGGATAAGATAAGGACGGCGGTACGTGTAACACCCTACCACACAGAGCTTTATACCTAGGATGTAAAATAGAGGTGGCGTGGTGCTACGACCTCTAAAAGAAAAATTACATATTAAATATAGTGAAAAAGGTTTATAACTAGGAGCCTTTAAAGAAAGGGATAAAGCAAAAATCGTTAAATCGAAAAGCGTAACGCGCAAGATAGAACAAGCTAAGGAGTTAATATACCAAGAGTTCAAAAATACATATAACAAAACTCAAGAACTCGGCTTGCGAAGATAAACCTTACCGAGCGAATAAGTGTAGATACATACATACATATATATATATATATATATATATATATATATATATATATATATATATATATATATATATATATATATATATATATATATATATATATATATTAGGGAACCCGAAATACACCCAAAATACAGAGTTATAGAACCTATTTCTCCAAAATGACCTCTAAGAGGAGTTAATACAACATATATAATAAGTAAAGATGATAAGTATCTAAATAGGTACAGATAACCAAAATATAGCCCTGAGAGATAAGAATCTTCGCTAAATCAGAAGCTTCCAGCATGCTTCAGCGAGATGCCGCCTGTCCTGCATCTAAAAATCACAAAACCCGCATGGGTGAGAACCGGAGGTTCTCAGCATGGTAACAGTGCCCACATATCTAACATATAATGTCCTGGGAAAGTCGGAGGCAATCCTAGAACTTCCAACAGATAATTAATGCTTAAAAACATAACTATCCCATAAAGATAAAATAGGAAACTAGCTAAGGGTCTTCAGAGCTATCCAAAACCCCCCTTTCTAACTGTTCCGAACCTCCCAACCACCAACAGAACCAAATGCAACAACCACAATTATTACAAACAGAGAAATCACAAATAGGATTCAAATATAGCAGACAATCAAGTAGCATTTAGTTATGCAATCACTTAGGCAATCCAAACAAGACATATAGATGCATATGATGCATGCCTGTCCTAGTGGCTGATGAGTCTCATCTGTCGGTTATAAAGCCAACCCGACAAGTCCTGGTAGCTAACCATTGGAGTGTCCCTCTGTCGCACATCCCCAACTTGAGTAATTCTCAATCATAAACATAATCATAATCATAATCATACAACACCCACACTGGTGTTTATCCACGGGGGCGAACTCATCCGGAACTTTCACAGTTTTCGACTACCCTTGCGACATAGGGTCAGCAGAGTATCGAGTCTCAACCTAGAGCACGTGGTGGCTAGTCACTGCTTTCATCCAGGGAAACTCGTATCTCAGATAATCATTTCACATTCATTCATAACGTTCCATAATCATTCATTATGAACATATCATCACTTATACATCATATAATTTCACTTTTCATACATCACTTATCATAACCCGTGACAAGTGTGGTGAAACTACAACCCTTGCGTTCACCCAGGGAGCCTCCATACTAACCAACTTGGAGCAAGTGGGACGAAACCACATTGCATCTACCCAGGAGGTACGTTCTCATATGCCCAAGAGGAACCAAGGAGTGGATCCTAACCTTCCACCATCTCACTGGGGGTGATTTTACAATATCAGGAGGAACAAGGAAGGGGATCCTCACCTTCCACCATCTCTCTGGGGTCGCACTTTCGAGAAAGAGAGCTTAAGATAAAATAATCATTCAAATTCATACTTTTATTTCCAGCCATAAATCAATATTTATCATAGCTATCTGGCTCATAACATAATCCATAACCAGCCATAAATCATTATCAAATACAGCCATTCGGCTCACGGCATACACTGCACTTCCATCATCACCCTCAGCAACTCATACAATCATCATTAATCACAATTCATCATTAACTCTCCCCTTACTTCACCTTCAAGCTACCTGCATTCCTAGCTTATTCTTAATTACTAGGCATTCTATTATAATTTAGAACTTAAAGGATGAAAATGGAGACTTGGAAGTTTGAAATTCGGTTTTAATAAACACAAAATTCATATTTGCTAAAAACAGGGTCATGGAAGATTACAAGCTTGCTGGGAAGGTTACATTTAAAAACAAGGTTTCTATAAGAAAACAGGGCAGTGTGCGTACGCATAGGGGTGTGCGTGCGCATGCCCAGAAGAATTTTCAAAATGTGTGCGTACGCACAGTAGTCAAATTTTCCAATTCTGTACGCTCGCACAAGGCGTGCGAATACCCTCAACAGAACATACTTCCCAACGTGTGCATGCGCACGACTTGCAAAACTTCGTTGGTTGTGTGCGCACCTGTGTGTGCATACGCACAAGGCTGTGCATGCGCACAGTTCTTAAAATCCATAGGGTGTGCGTGCGCACAAGGCTGTGCATGCGCACACATACCAGAAATCACAAATTTTGCAGCATTTACCGAATTCATATTTCAGACACCAACTTTCAACGATCATATCTCTTTCCACAGAATTCAGATTTCCACCAAATTTAAACCATTTTAAAGCTTGTAAAATTATCTTTCATTTGATATGAAAAGCATTAAATTTCAAAGACAGTAGTTCAAGATATGATCTGTTGAAGTTCATCAAAAATTCATTTTTACTAAAGTTCACAAACTTCCAATTTTCAAAACATACACTTCCAAATTCATGTAAAACCAACCAAAACTTACCAAAAATCAATCTCAAGCCTCCTCAACTCATACTCTAACATTTTTATTAAAATTCACAATCCACCAACCTACCATTTTGACCAATCTCAATCAAATATCTCAATTTCAAACAAAATATCATATCATATTATATATCATTCCTTATCCCAAATTCCAACAATACCAATTCCATCAACCATCAATACATACAATCAATATCATCCTCACCATCAACATGGTTTCACCCACAATCCAATCTCAACCAATCATTAAGAAAATATCAAAACATGCATATCTCTCATCTATCATACCATCAAAACATCCAAAATCTACTAATCACATATATAACAACCCAATTCATCTCAACCAATCAACAACATAAATAGTTCAAATCCTATCTTAGGGTCTCTAGCCTAAGTTTTTACACTGCATTACATTTTAGATACAGGAAACCGAAACCATACCATGGCCGATTCTCCGCTTAACCCGGAACACTTCCAATTCAACTTTTCCTCAACTAACACCTCCAAGATCAGATTTTCAGCTTGTAAATTGATGCGGTTTTTTACAACCACACTTACTAACCGGCAAGTGCACCGGGTTGTACCAAGTAATACCTTACGTGAGTAAGGGTCGATCCCACGAGGATTGATGGACTAAGCAACAATAGTGTTTGATAGGCTTAGTTAGACAAACAAAAATTGGTGTTGAGATGCAATATAAAAGAGTTTAAACAATATAAAAAATATTGAAGAAGGGCAAGTAATTAAGTTGGGAATAATATATGGAGAAGGCAGTTAAGGCTTCAGAGTTATCTATTTTCTGGATTGACTTTTCTTATTAACTATTTTAATTATGCAAGATTTAATTCATGGCAAACTATTTATGACTAGACCCTAATTCCTTAGACCTTCCTAGTCTCCTCTAAAATTCATCAACTGCCAATTCCTTGGTCAATTAATTTCAATTAGAGGGTGATGATCGAATCCTAGTTTATATGCCACAAGAATCCTAATTATTCAAAGATAAAGGGATTATATGTCACGTATCCCGTTAAATACAAACAATTAGAAATTCAGGATAATATGTTTTCAAGCTATTGTTCAAGTAAAGAGCTTTTCCAAGTTTTACAAGAATTCAAATAGAACATGGGTCATACTTCCGTTCCACCCAAATTCATAAAATAAAGAACGAAAACAATTATTGAAATATAAATCAAAACATGAATTAAAATAGAAAAATAATATTATCAATCCATACAATAGACAGAGCTCCTAACCTTAACAGTGGAGGTTTAGTTGCTCATGGAAAAGAGAAAATAAGGATTCAGGTAAGAATGTACCGAGTTGCAATCTGATGGCATCAGATCCCTTTTTATAACTAATCCTAATAAATTTAAAATTAAACTTAAAATAATATCTTTTCCTAATTTAAGATTTGAATTTAAATTCGAATTAATTAACAAGTCTTCAACTGATGGGTGGGGACCACTTGATTTGTCCATTCTGCAGCTTCTAATCTGTGATTTCTGGGCTAAGAATTGGGTCAAAACGGCCCAAAAATCGCCCCCAGTGTTTTTCTATATTTTCTGCACGTGGCGCATGTGACGCGTCCGCGTTGTCCACGCGTTCACGTCATTTGTGCAGATTCCAGTCCACGCGATCGCGTCAGGCATGTGATCGCGTCATTGCAATTTCCTCCATTCCGCGCGGTCGCGTGAGCCATGCGTCCGCGTCGGTATTCGCTGGTCATCTCCTTGGCTTCTTCTCTTTCTCTGCAGAAACTCCATCAAATTCCGCCAAATGCTACCTAAAATGAACAGTATTGTACAAAACTCAAAATAGCATCCATAGTGGCTAAAATATAATTAATTCTTAATTAAATTCAACAATTTAAATGCAAATTCACTAGGAAAAGATAGACAAGATGCTCACACATCATAAATCACCTTAAGTTCTCAAAATCTCCATCAAGCTCCAGTCCATTTACATATATACATTGCCTAACACATATAATATGCACCCATACATACAAACTTAATATCTAATCACAAAAACTCAAGAATTTGACTTGGGGTTGAGAAATCTTACCACATCCAAAGATCAAAGAGGCAAGATTAAGCCTTCCCTTCAAGCTAATTGGATCCTATAACATCAAAGAGCCCAAAATCTCAACACTTTTTACCCAAAAATTTGAATTCAAGGACTGAGAAAACTGAACTGAAATCGTGGCTTACCTCAAGAATAAAGTTGTGAGCTTGAGCTTGACGCCGCGGTCGCGTGACTGCAAACGGTGTGGCGATCAGAGCTCCGGATCAAAAGTTATGGAGGTTTGATTATGTAGGTGAGGGTTTGGTGTTGTTGCATGTTCTTCCCCTTTCCATTCATGTTTCCAGTGTGTTTTTAGAATGAAGGGGGAGCAAGGGAAGCTGAGTTTGATTAAGTGGATGGGTTGAACTGGGCCTTGGGCCTATTTTGGGCCTGGTTCAACCGGTTCAGTCTGTTTGGTCTAATTTTGGGTCAAATTCTTTAAAATTAGTGTCAAAATTCTCATTTTAATTTCTCTATCATATTAAGCCATAAAAATCACATTTTCTAATTTTCTAAAATAAATTTTAATTTATGGGTTAATTAGTCATTAATTAACTGGGTTTTACAGTACGAAACGCTTATTTCAGGACCAATGTCGGGAATCGGACAACAAACTGACACATGAACTCATGGCCTATATAGGACTAGACATGCATCATACTTGTTTGCACATATTTGTTTGTGATTGTCGTTTCTATGATTGTGTGTACTTATGAGTGGATTCTATATTCTGTAATTGCTAAGTTGGATTATACTTTGTTGACTGTTGTTATTGACTGAGAACATCATGAATGAACTTAACTCCTAACCCCGACCCTACTAAGAACTCCCCAGTTCTTACCTCCTATTTCCACCCCCTTTTAGTTACAAGTGCGAAGGTTTAATGCGGAGATACAGGAGCATGGAAGGTTATGTTTACAAGTTGAGTTGTTAGATTTTATTTTCTCCTTGTCATTTATTATTTTGGTTTTAGAGGGGCAGGACCTATATTTGAGAATCTTTGAATAAGTCTATGTATATATTTCTAGGTGAATATATATATATCTTTTTGTGATTAAGTGGTTTAAAGTAAAGACCTTTCATTTTCTTGATTAAAATTTTAGTTCGTATTTGTAAAGGTTCAATATTAAATAAAAATAGTATAAAATAAAAATGTTTAGAGGTAAGTAACGCCTAAGCTTTTAGTATGATCATGAGGTGCTAAAAGTTAGGATATTACATTATGATATCAGAGCAGTTCGTTCCTGTTAGAGCCTTGGGAATGGACTGACTATGCTTCACTGCATACTCTGAGTGTCTGTCATGCAATAGGACTTGTCTTAATGACAAGAATTTGAGTTTTAGATGCATGACTGTCTATTGATTAATGCTGTTAGTCGACCGTTGTATTTCTCATGGTATTAGGTCTAGCCAACTTAATACTGATAATTTTTGTATACGGAAACACTAATGGATTATTATAGACGGAATAGAAATAATAGTTTATGCGAATCATAGGGTTTGGGAACATTTCGACGTATACTCTTTATTCGTGCTATGTTACTTGGTGTCATCTCTTCTTGCATTATTTTCATTGGAATCCTTTGTTTCGGATTCCCTCCTTAAAATGTGATTTGATTATTCCCTGACTAAACCTTATTGTCCCTATGTACCTCTGTTTATCTGTACTTCCCTTCGTGGACCCTATTTTCTTTAATTTGAATTTGAACTTATTTCAATGTAATAATTTTTGAGGATGAAAATTTTTATAAATGGGATAGGATGTAACACCCCAGATTTTTGAAAATTAAATAATAAATTATTTATGAGTTATTATATTTGTTGAGATTTTGTTTTTAAAAAAACTATTTTTAACGAAAATAATTAAATTGAATTTTATTATTATTAAAATTTAATTTAATTATGACTTATTCTATTAATTTAAATTATTTATTAAAAACTATTTTGATAGACAAAACTAAATTAATCTTATATTATTATTATTATTATTATTATTATAAATGAGTTCATTATGTACATATAATAAAAAATTATCAACAAAGCTATTAAAAAAAATGAAACTTGGCTTTTATATATATATGTGACCCTGTACGCCTGACCCTTTATTTAATGGAACTATGATACCTTGATTAGTATTATTATTTAATATTAATTTCCTTGATTCCTTTATTTTGGCTTATGCCATTAAGGAAACAAAAATCAAGAAAAGGCAAACGTATGGCTTCTTTACATTACGTATATGAGGCCATAAAAAAAAAATTAAGAAAAAGTCAAATGTGGCTTGTTTATATATAAGCATATATATACATAATTGACACATATTTCTTTTATTCCATTAATCATTCATCATCATTCTTCATTTCTTTCTTATCACCATCGAACAAAAAGAAAGGAAATAAGGGAGAGAGAGTCCGAAGCATGCATGGAAAGAAATCATAACTCCTAGCGAAATTTCGACTTTAATTTCTTAAGATCTGTATCTCCAAAAAAAAAAAAATTTAATCTGATAAAAGTGTTCGTATCTTCTTCCTTTACACATTGGCATTATTTTTGTTCGATAGAAGTTGACAATGATGTAGCTCCCCTTCTCTTTGAGTTCAGCCAATTGGAATTCTAGGAAGCATAGACGATTGACGAACGAATTTTTGCTAGTAAAGAATTTCACAAATAAATCCTCGTTGTTAGTATAATTTCTAAACCAACTAAAATTCTTTTGTACAAAAACTTATTTGTCACTGAAGCAAACTCAATAAAATTAAACCGAAGTATTTAAACCTCAAGTCGTCTCTCAAGGAATTGCAGGGAAGTATGATTTATTATTGGTTATGAAAGATTATCTTTTTGGGGTTTTTGAATAAGGAACAAGAAAAAGTAAATTGTAAGAAAGTAAATTAATAACTAATAAAGCTCTTAGCAAGGTATGAAAACTGGAAATCCTATCCTAGTTATCCTTATCAATTGTGATAAGAATTGTTCATTACTCCCACTTAGTTAACCCTTACTAAATAAAGGAAAGTCAAGTGGACTAGTCAATTTGATTCCTCAAGTCCTAGTCAACTCCTATGGAAAGACTAGCTTTAGAGGTATCCAAATCAACCAGCAAATTATAATTGTCAATCAACAAAGGAGTTTGATAACTCAAGTGTCACCAATTAATCAATTCAAGCTAAGAATGTGAAAAGTTAAATAAAAATCATAAATCTAAAATACCTCAAATTGCATTAAATAGAGAAATAAAATCTAACATGGAATTCATAACCCAAATTGAGAAAATAAGTAATTAACAAGAGAAATAGATAAACCAAAGTACTAGAATAATTAAAAGTAGAAGAAAAACTAAATTAAAGGAACATTGAACCTGGAATAGAGAAGAAGTAAACCTAACCTAAGAGAAATCCTAAATCCTAAAACCTAGAGAGAGGAGAGAGCCTCTCTCTCTAGAAAACTACATCTAAAAACCTAAAATTGTGAATAATGAATGAATTGATTCCCCCACTCTGTAGCCTCTAATCTGTTTTTTATGGGCTGAAAACTGGGTCAAAAACAGCCCAAAAATCACCTCCAGTGATTTCTGATACGTCCAGCACGCGGCACTGTCACGCGTATGCGTCGTCCACGCGTACGCGTGGATTGAATTTTCTGCAGGTCATGCGTACGCGTGATTCACGCGTGCGCATCACCTAACAGCATGGCAACTATGGCAAATTATATATCATTTCAAAACCCGGGATGTTAGCTTTCCAACGCAACTGAAACCGCCTCATTTGGACCTCTGTAGCTCAAGTTATGGTCAGTTAAGTACAAAGAGGTCAGGCTGGACAGCTTAGCAATTCCTTCAATTTCTTGTATTCCTTCCACTTTTGCATGCTTCCTTTCCATCCTCTAAGCCATTCCTGCCCTATAAACCCTGAAAACACTTAACACACATATCAAGGCATCGAATGGTAATAAGAGAGGAATAATAATTAGCAAATTTAATGTCAAAGAAGCATGTTTTCAATTATAGCATAAAATTAGGAAGGAAAATGTAAAACATGCGAATTGTTTGAATAAGTGTGTAAATGCTTGATAAAAACCATTCAAATTAGCACAAGATAAACCATAAAATAGTAGTTTATCAATCTCCCCACACTTAAACATTAGCATGTCCTCATGCTAAGTTCAAGAGAACTAAAAGAGTGAAGAGGAATGGTAAAACTTATGAAATGCAACCTATTTATATGAATGCAACTAAATGTAAAAATACTTCTACCTACTTGGTTAAAAGTAAACAAATTCTCCAAGACAAATATAAATCAGATTCCACTAATTCAAATCACACAATAAGAGACAAGTAAACTTGTAAGAAGATAGCTCATGAAAGCAGGGAACATAGAATCAAGTATTGAACCCTCACTGGTAGTGTATATGCACTCTAATCGCTCAAGTGTCTAGGGTTGATCACTCTACTCTTCTCTAGTCATGCTTTCTAAACTTTGTTCTTCATCTAACCAATCAACAAAAATTTAGTATACCAATGCAAACATCATGAGGTCTTTTCAAGGTTGTAATGGGGCTAAGGTAAGGGTGAGGATATATATATGGCCAAGTGAGTTATAATATGAATCTTTGACTAACCTAAGCTTTCACCTAATACACACACACTCTCTATGTAATTCTAAAATCATGCCTAGCTACCCAAAATTCTCACTTTTGTATCACATACTCATGTACCAAATATTTAATTTCACCACATGTGCAATGATCTTTTATTAAACTTAGCATTGGGGGTAAATTTTTTCTTCTTATTTATTTATTTATATTATATATATATATATATATATTTTTTTTTCTCTTTTTCTTTTTCTTTTCTCTCTCTCTCTCTCTCTTTTTTGATATAAAATATAAAAGTAAACATAACATATCAATGCACATAGGTATTTGATTTTTCTGGTTTCACATGAGCATGCACCCAAATTCCAAATAATTTGTCAATTCAACACTTTCCTATCAACCCAAGTTCTCACGGTTCTCCACACTTAATTGATACACAATCTCTATCTTAAGCTAACCAAAGATTCAATTGGGACAATTAATTATTTTTCTGCTTAAGGCTAGTGATGTGGTAAAATATAGAATAAATAGAGATTAAAAGGCTCAAGGTGGTTAACAAAGGTAATTGAAAGGGTAGGCTATTTGGGATAAGTGAGCTAATAATCAAATAATGGCCTCAATCATATGCATGCATGTGAATACACTAAACATTGAACATATAGAGTGGAACAAAATAAAGATTACAATTATAGAGAAGAAAACACACAAGAATAAAATATCATGGTTAGATAATGTAACCATATAATTAGGCTTAAAATCTCACTGGGTTGTGTGTTCTTAGCTATAATTCATGTTCCAATTTACAGTCTTCAAACAAGTTTAACAAAAAAGTTTTAATTTAAATTAGTGAAATATTATAAAATAGAGTCTTGAAAAAAAATTTAGAACTTTAACCAAGTAGTGGTAGAAGAACATGCACAAAATCAAACAAACATGTAATTAAACATGCAAATGCAATAACTAATTTAACAAGGAAAATTAAACATTGGTGTTAAAATAGGAAGTAACTAACCCACGGAAGTCGGTATCGACCTCCCCACACTTAAAGATTGCACCGTCCACGGTGCATGCTAAGATGTGCAAGTGGACGGGCTACTATAACTGATGCTTTTCTCCGAAGGTTGTGCAGATGGACTTGTCTGTTGCCCCATTGAGAAGCTTTTCCTTTCCCTTCTTCGGTGGCCATCCTTCGGAAGTCAGGTACTGACCGACCTCCCCACACTTAAAGCTTGGCACCGTCCTCAGTGCCATCAGTTAGGAACAAAGGGAGGCTTGTAACAGCATCTCCATCGTCGGGATTGTCATGGCTCCCGGTGCTGGTAGGTTGGTGCACGAAATTGTGATTATATTTCTCACAACTCCGCACAACTAACCAGCAAGTGCACTGGGTCATCCAAGTAATACCTTACGTGAGTAAGGGTCGATCCCACAGAGATTGTCGGCTTGAAGCAAGCTATGGTTATTTTGTAAATCTTAGTCAGGAGATTAATGATAAGAGTGATTATATTTATGAAAAATAAATAACATAAAATAAATAGTACTTGTGATTCAGTAATGAGAAACAGGCTGAGGTTCCGGAGATGCTCTATCATCTGAATCTTTGCTTTCCTACTGTCTTCTTCTCCAAACATGCATGGCCTCCTTCCATAGCAGGCTGTATGATCCTCTCGGATGAAAAATACCAAGCGCTGTCACCGCACGGCTAATCATCTGTCGGTTCTCACTAGCGTCGGAATAGGACCATTATCCTTTTACACACTGTCATTGCGCCCAACATTCGCGAGTTTGAAGCTCGTCATAGTCATCCCCTTCCAGATCCTACTCGGAATACCACAGACAAGATTTAGACTTTCCGTATCTCAGGAATGCTGCCACTGATTCTAGCCTATACCACGAAGGTTCTAACCTCCGGACTCGGTCTGTGGATTAGAAACCCAAGAGATACGCACTCAAGCTATCGCCAAATGACTACATTGAGCTCAGATAGAACGGAGTGGTTGTCAAGCACGCGTTCATAGGGTTGAGGATAATTATGAGTGTCACGGATTATCATATTCTCCATATTGAAGTACGAGTGAGTATCTTAGAATAGAATCAAGCGTAACTGAATAGAAAACAGTAGTAATTGCATTAATCTATTGAAACACAGCAGAGCTTCTCACCCCCACCTATGGGGTTTAGAGACTCATGCCGTCAAAGATACAAATGAAGTGTAAAAAATGTCATAAGTTACAAAATGAATCTCTAAAAGTAGTTTTTATACTAAACTAGTAACTTAGGTTTACAGAAAATGAGTAACTAAGTGCAGATAGTACAGAATTCCACTTCTGGGACCCCCTTGGTGTGTTCCTGGGCTGAGCTTTCAAGCTTTCACGTTCATATGCCCAAAGTTGGCGTTAAACACCACCCTGGGTGCCAGAATGGGCGTTTAACGCCGAAAAAGGTGCCAGTTCTGGCGTTTTACGCCAGAAAGTTTTAGGCTGATTTTGGACGCCGGTTTGGGCCATCAAATCTCGGGCAAAGTATGAACTATTATATATTTCTGGAAAGCCCAAGATGTCTAATTTTCAACACAATTGAGAGCATGCCAATTGGGCTTCTGTAACTCCAGAAAATCCATTTTGAGTACAGGAGGGTCAGAATCTAACAGCATCTGCAGTCCTTTTTCAGCCTCTGAATCATATTTTTGCTCAGGTCTATTAATTTCAGCCAAAAAATTCCTGAAATCACAGAAAAATACACAAACTCACAGTAAAGTCCAGAAATGTGATTTTTTCATAAAAATAATAAAAATATGATAAAAAGTATCTAAAACATACTAAAAACTATGTAAAAATAATGCCAAAAAAGGTATAAATTATCCCCTCATCACAACACCAAACTTAAATTGTTGCTTTTCCCCAAGCAACTAAAAACAAAATAGGATAAAAAGAAGAGAATATACAATGAACTCCAAACTTATCAATGAAGATTAGCTTCAATTAGATGAGCGGGACTTGTAGCCTTTTTGCTTCTGAATAGTTTTGACATCTCACTTTATTCTTTGAAGTTCAGAATGATTGACATCTATAGGAACTCAGAATTCAGATAGTGTTATTGATTCTCTTAGTTCAGTATGTTGGTTCTTGAACACAGCTACTTTATGAGTCTTGGCCGTGACCCTAAGCATTTTGTTTTCCAGTATTACCACCGGATACATAAATGCCACAGACACATAATTGGGTGAACCTTTTCAGATTGTGACTCAGCTTTGCTAGAGTCCCCAGTTAGAGGTGTCCAGAGCTCTTAAGCACACTCTTTTTGCTTTGGACCACGACTTTAACCGCTCAGTTTCAAGCTTTTCACTTGACACCTTCACGCCACAAGTACATGGTTAGGGACAGCTTGATTTAGCCGCTTAGGCCATGATTTTATTCCTTTGGGCCCTCCTATCCATTAATGCTCAAAGCCTTGGATCCTTTTTACCCTTGCCTTTTGGTTTGAAGGGCTATTGGCTTTTTCTGCTTGCTTTTTCTTTTTCTTTCTCTTTTTTTTCCAGCTTTTGTTTTTCACTGCTTTTTCTTGCTTCAAGAATCAAATTTATGATTTTTCAGATTATCAATAACGTTTCTCCTTTTTCATTATTCTTTCAAGAGCAAACAATTTTAACATTAATAAACAACAATATAAAAAATATGCACTGTTCATGCATTCATTCAGAAAACAAAAAGTATTGTCACCACATCAAAATAATTAGATTATTTTCAAGATATAATTCAAAATTCATGTACTTATTTTTCTTTTTCAGAAAACATTTTTTTTCATTTAAGAAAGGTGAAGGATTCATAGGACATTCATAGCTTTAAGATATAGACTCTAAACTTTATTGATCATGAAATAAAAATAAGACATGAAATAAGCATAAAAGCAGACAAATAATAATAAAAGAAAGGAAATTAAAGACATAAAAATAAATGACTTTAATACTAATGCTCATGTAACTCTTAAAATAGATCTCTAATAACAAAAGTTATCACAGAGTTAGGACTCAACAACCTGCATTGGGAGAGGCAAGTGCTCCTTCAATTTGTGAGACGCATGGCTCTTCAAGGGACAACTTCTGGTGCTTTAGCTCCTGTATCTCATGTCCTTGTTTCTCTTGTTCTATGAGTAGTTTACAAAGCATGCTGTTTTGATTCTGCTGCTCCTTTTTGAGTTGATTCACAGCTTCTTGCAGCTTGGTGACAGATGCTTCTAAGCGAGCCCAATAGTCAAATTGAGGAATTTCTGGAAGGAGTTCATGTGCCCCCCCCCCTCTTGGTGGGGTTATCTTGAATTTGAGGTCCATCCATCACTTTTTTGGTGATTGGGCGTTCAACTGGGATAAATTCATCCACACCCATCTGTACTCCCGCATCTTTGCATAGCAGACTAATCAAGCTTGGGTAGGCCAATTTGGCATCAGTGAATTTCTTGTTTGCAATTGTGTAAATTTTAATGGGGGTCAACTGCTGAATCTCTACCTCCTTCCCTAGCATAATACAATGAATCATCACTGCCCACTTGACAGTGACTTCAGATCGGTTGCTGGTTGGGAGTATAGAGCGCCCAATGAAATCCAGCCAACCTCTGGCAACTGGTTTAAGATCTCCTCTCTTTAACTGGTTTGGGACACCTTTTGAATTGGTAATCCATTTGGTTCCAGGGAGGCATATGTCCTCTAGAACTTGATCCATCCTTTTATCCTTGGCCATCCTCCTATTAAAGGACTCTGGATCATCTTGCAGTTGAAGGAGTTTAAGAACTTCTCTCACTTTGTCCAGGTGGAAGTAAATAATCTTCCCTCTGACCATAGTCCGGAAGGTGTAGAAAGCAGTTCCCTCTAATCTTTGTTTCTCTGTCATCCACAGATTTGCATAGAATTCTTGGACCATGTTTCTTCCAACAGGTATCTCAGGATTAGCCAGGACTTCCCAGCCCCTGTTTTGAATCTGCTCTTGGATCTCCGGATATTCATCTTCTTTCAGATTGAATCTAACTTCCGGGATCACTGATCTTCTGCATACTATTTTGAGGTAATGGTCTGCATGTTCTTTGGTGTAGAATTTCTCATGCATCCAAAGTGGCTTTGCGTTGCCTTCTTTCTTGCCTCTTGAAGTGGTTTGTTTTCCTTTGGGAGCCATGAGCTTTGTTTGTTTTGGCTTAGGGATCACGGAAATCACACCAAACTTAGTGCGTTGCTTGCCCTCAAGCAAAATAGAAAGAAAGAAGATGAATAGATGGAGAGAAGGATTCCAATGATGAACCAAAGTGGGTGGCCAAATTTATAAATAAAGGGGAGGGAGGGAATGGGGTCGAAAATTAAAAAAAGAAAAAGATATGATTGATAAAAGATAAACATGATATGAAAAAGATGAGATTCTTTTCAAAAATTTAAAAGATATGAGAAAGATATGAAGAAGTTAAATTTAATTTTTTTTGTTTATGCTTCTAGAAAATAAAAGATAATATGAATTAGTAAAAATTTGAAAAGGATTTGGAAAGATGAATGAGTTTTTGAAAAAGAGTTGAAAAGATTTGGAGAAGAATTAAAAAGATTTTATGAGATTATCTATTTTTGAGAATGGAACTTGAAAAATGAATGTTTGTGCTAATTTGATGCAGAAAATTTTGAATTAAAACATGAAAGTTTGAAAAAATTTGGATTGAAAACGAAATTACCTCTCCCCTAGCTGTTCTGGTGTTAAACGCCCAGAATGATATCCATTCTGGCGTTTAACGCCCAGCCAGGTACCCTGGCTGGCGTTAAATGCCAGAAATCCTTCTTCACTGGGCATTTTTTCTGAACGCCCAGAATGTTGCCTATTCTGGTGTTTAACGCCCAGAATGGTAGCCATTCTGGCATTTAACGCCCAGATTGCCTCTTTACTGGCGTTTTGACGCCAGTGAGCTCCTTTCCTCTGTGATTTCTCTGTTTTATGTCTTGAACCTTCATTTTCCTGACTTTTTCACTGAAAATATATTAATTAACAAGGAAAAAAAAATTAAAAAGACTCATCTAACTGTTACAAACATCTAATTATTGATAATGGCTGGGTTGCCTCCCAGCAAGCGTTTCTTTACTGTCTTTAGCTGGACTTTACTGAGCTTTTAACTTAGTCTCAGCTTTGAGCATTCTTGATCAACATTGCCTTCAAGATAATGTTTGATTCTTTGTCCATTAACAATGAAAATTTTGTCAGAATCAATATCTTGAAGTTTTACATAGCCATATGGTGACACACTTGTAATCACATATGGACCCCTCCACCGGGATTTCAATTTCTCGGGGAACAATCTGAGCCTAGAGTTAAACAGCAGGACTTTCTGTCCTGTCTCAAAGACTCTAGATGACAGCCTTTTATCATGCCATATTTTTGCTTTCTCCTTATAAATTTTGACATTTTCGAAAGCATTGAGTCTGAATTCTTCCAGCTCATTCAACTGGAGTAGTCACCTCTCTCCAGCTACCTTAGTAT
This sequence comes from Arachis ipaensis, assembly GCF_059453495.1. Taxonomy (NCBI): domain Eukaryota; kingdom Viridiplantae; phylum Streptophyta; class Magnoliopsida; order Fabales; family Fabaceae; genus Arachis; species Arachis ipaensis. Next base: position 41,594,436 of record NC_142441.1, on the reverse strand, counting down.
CAAGGTTTAGGAACCTGGTTACCCAGTAGGCCTTGTGTTCCAGTTCCACTAGTAGATGACATGCTTTTCCATACACAAGCTGGTATGGAGAGGTCCCTATAGGAGTCTTGAATGCTGTTCTGTATGCCCACAGTGCATCATCCAGACCTCTTGCCCAATCCTTTCTACGGCCATTTACAGTCCGATCCAGGATTTGCTTTAGTTCTCTATTTGAGACTTCAGCCTGCCCATTTGTCTGTGGATGATATGGAGTTTCCACTTTATGGTTAATTCCATATCGGACCATAGCAGAGTCAAGCTGTTTATTGCAGAAATGAGTGCCTCCATCGCTGATCAGTATCCTGAGGACACCGAACCTGCTGAAGATATGCTTCTAGAGAAACTTCATCACTGTCTTAGTATCATTAGTGGTGTTGCAATTGCCTCTACCCATTTAGATACATAGTCTACTGCCACCAGAATATAAGTGTTTGAGTATGATGGTGGGAAGGGCCCCATGAAATCAATACCCCATACATCAAACAACTCAATCTCTAAGATCCCTTATTGAGACATGGCATAACCGTGAGGCAGATTACCAGCTCTCTGGCTACTGTCACAGTTACGTACAAACTCTCGGGAGTCTCTATAGAGAGTAGGCCAGTAGAAGCCACATTGGAGAACCTTGGTGGCTGTTCGCTCACCTTCGAAATGTCCTCCATATTATGATCCATGGAAATGCCATAGGATCTTCTGTGCCTCTTCTCTAGGTACACATCTACGGATCATTCCGTCTGCACACCTCTTAAAGAGATATGGTTCATCCCACAAGTAGTATTTTGCATCAGAAATCAATTTTTTTGTTTGCACCTTGCTGTACTCTTTGGGTATGAATCTCACAGCTTTATAGTTTGCAATGTCTGCAAACCATGGTACTTCCTGAATGTAAATAGTTGCTCATCCGGGAAGGTTTCAGAGATCTCAGTAGGAGGGAGGGATGCTCCTGCTACTGGTTCTATTCTGGACAGGTGATCTGCTACTTGGTTCTCTGTCCCTTTTCTGTCTCTTATTTCTATATCAAACTCTTGCAGAAGCAACACCCATCTTATGAGTCTGGGTTTTGAATCCTGTTTTGTGAGAAGATATTTTAGAGCAGCATGGTCAGTGTACACAATCACTTTTGATCCCAATAAATAAGATCTAAACTTGTCAATGGCATAGACCACTGCAAGTAACTCCTTTTCTGTGGTTGTGTAATTTTTCTGTGTATCATTTAAAACACGACTAGCATAATAAATAGCATGCAGAAGCTTATTATGCCTCTGTCCCAATACTGCACCAATGGCATGATCACTAGCATCACACATTAGTTCGAATGGTAATGACCAGTCTGGTGTAGAAATGACTGGTGCTGTGACCAGCTTAGATTTCAGAGTCTCAAACGCCTGCAGACACTCTGTGTCAAAGATAAATGGCGTGTCAGCAGCTAGCAGATTGCTCAGAGGTTTTGCGATTTTTGAAAAATCCTTTATAAACCTCCTATAAAATCCTGCATGCCCCAGAAAGCTTCTGATTGCCTTAGCATTGGTAGGTGGTGGTAATTTTTCAATTACCTCTACCTTAGCTTGATCCACTTCTATTCCCTTATTTGAAATTTTGTGCCCAAGGACAATTTCTTCAGTCACCATAAAGTGACATTTCTCCCAATTTAAAACCAGGTTAGTCTCTTGGCACCTTTTCAGAACAAGTGCTAGATGGTCAAGACAGGAGCTGAATGAGTCTCCAAATACTGAGAAGTCATCCATGAAGACTTCCAGAAATTTTTCTACCATATCAGAGAAGATAGAGAGCATGCACCTCTGAAAGGTTGCAAGTACATTACACAGACCAAATGGCATCCTTCTGTAGGCAAATACTCCAGAAGGACATGTGAATGCTGTTTTCTCTTGGTCCTGAGAATCTACTGCAATTTGGTTGTAACCTGAATAGCCATCCAAAAAGTAGTAGTATTCATGACCTGCTAGCCTCTCTAGCATCTGGTCTATGAATGGTAAAGAAAAATGATCCTTTCTGGTGGCTGTATTGAGTCTTTTGTAGACAATACACATACGCTACCCTGTAACTATTTTTGTAGGAACCAGTTCATTCTTTTCATTATGAACCACTGTCATGCCTCCCTTCTTGGGGATAACTTGGACAGGGCTCACCCAGGGACTATCAGAAATTGGATAAATAATCCCAGTCTCTAGTAACTTAGTGACCGCTTTCTGCACCACCTCCTTCATGGTTGGATTCAGCCACCTCTGTGGTTGAACCACTAGCTTAGCATCATCCTCCAATAGGATCTTGTGCATGCATCTGGCTGGGCTAATGCCCTTAAGATCACTTATGGACCACCCAAGAGCTGTCTTATGTGTCCTTAGCACCTGAATTAGTGCTTTCTCTTCCTGTGGATTTAAAGCAGAGCTTATGATCACCGTAAAAGTGTCACCTTCTCCCAGAAATACATATTTCAGGGATGGTGGTAGTGGTTTGAGCTCGGGTTTATGAGGCTTATCCTCTTCCTGAGGAGTTTTCAGAGGTTCTTCCATTTTCTCTGGTTCCTCCAGATCAAGCTGAACATCCTTAAAAATATCCTCTAGCTTTGATTCGAGACTCTCAGTCATATTGACCTCTTCCACCAAGGAGTCAATAACATCTGCGCTCAAGCAGTCTTTTGGTGTGTCTGGATGCTGCATAGCTTTGACAGCATTCAACTTAAACTCATCCTCATTGACTCTCAGGGTTATCTCTCCTCTTTGGACGTCAATAAGGGTTTGTCCAGTTGCTAGGAAAGGTCTTCCTAGAATGAGAGTTGCACTCTTGTGCTCCTCTATTTCCAGCACTACAAAGTCAGTAGGAAAGGCAAATGGCCCAAGTTTGACAATCATGTCCTCAATTATGCCTGATGGGATTTTAATGGAGCCATCAGCATGTTGGAGGCATATTCGGGTTGGTTTAACTTCATCAGTCAAGTAAAGCTTTTTGATAGTGGATGCAGGTATTAGGTTGATACTTGCCCCAAGGTCACACAGAGCTGTCTTGGTACAAGCATCCTCTAATGTGCATGGTATCATAAAGCTTTCGGGATCTTTAAGCTTCTCTGGTAAGCTTTTCAGAATGACTGCACTGCATTCTTCAGTGAGGAAAACTTTTTCAGTTTCTCTCCAATCCTTCTTATGGCTCAAGATCTCTTTCATGAACTTAGCATAAGAGGGTATTTGCTCAAGTGCCTTTGCAAATGGAATATTTATTTCAAGAGTCCTGAGATAGTTTACAAAGCGGGCAAATTGTTTATCCTGTTCTGCTTGCGGAGTTTCTGAGGATAAGGCATCTTGGCTTTGTATTCTTCAACCTTAGTTGCTACAGGTTTATTTCCTACAGAAGTGGTTGGAGAAGCCTGCTTAAGGGGGGGTGGTTATCAGCATTTGCAGGTGTCTGATCCCTTAGTGGCATTTGAACGCCAGAATTGGGGGCTGCATGGGCGTTTAATGCCAGATTGCCACCCTTTTCTGGCGTTTGGACACCAGAACTGGTCATCCCTTGGGTGTTTAATGCCACCTTTTCACCCTTTTCTGGTGTTTGAACGCCAGAATCATTCCTCTCTGGGCTCTTATTGTCCTCAGAGGGATTTTGGGTGGTGGTTTGGTTATCCTTTATTAGCTGTTCCTTTCTTGGCTTCCTGCTACCTTGGATTGATACGTTCAGTGTTTTCCCACTCCTTAATTGAACAGCTTGGCATTCTTCTGTTATCTGATTAGATAGCTGCTGTCTTGTCTGATCCAATTGTGCTTCCATATTTTGGTTGGCATTTTTAGTGTCTTGGAGCATCTCTTTGAATTCTGCGAACTATTTTGTTATAATAAGCAATTGCTGATTGAGTTCAGCAACTTGTTCTTGAGGACTAAGTTCAGTGGATACTGTTTTAGCCTCTTCTTTCAGGGAGGACTCACTACTCAAGTACAGATACTGATTTCTAGCAACTGTATCAATGAGCTCTTGAGCCTCTTCAATTGTCTTTCTCATATGTATAGATCCACCAGCTGAGTGATCTAGAGATATTCGAGCTTTTTCTGTAAGCCCATAGTAAAAGATGTCTAACTGCACCCACTCTGAAAATATTTCAGAGGGGCATTTTCTTAGCATCCCTCTGTACATCTCCCAGGCATTATAAAGGGATTCATCATCCTCTTGTTTAAAGCCTTGGATGTCCAGCCTTAGCTGTGTCATCCTTTTTGGAGGGTAATATTGATTCAGGAATTTGTCTGATAACTGTTTTCATGTTCTTATGCTTGCTGTGGGCTGGTTATTTAACCACCTCTTAGCTTGATCTTTTACAGCAAATGGAAACAGTAATAATTTGTAGACATCTTGATCCACTTCTTTATCACGTACTGTGTCAGCAATTTGTAAGAACTGTACCAGAAACTCAGTAGGTTCTTCCTGTAGAAGACCGGAATACTGGCAATTTTGCTGCACCATGATAATGAGCTGAGGATTTAGCTCAAAACTGCTTGCTCTGATGGGGGTATACAGATACTACTCCTGTATGCAGCAATAATGGGGTTAGCATATGACCCCAGAGTCCTTCTAGATTGTTCATTTCCACTTAGGTCCATGATGGAGAAAAGGCAATTGATGTGAATTGTAAATAAAATATATTTTTATTTTTTTATTTTATTTAATTAAAAATAAACCGAATAAATAAAAAAATTAAGATAAAATAAAATAATTGGGAAATAAAATATAAATTTCAAAAACTAAAAGAAAAAGAAAAAGAAATTCGAAAACTAAAATAATTAATTAATTAAGAAGATTTGAAAAACTTTGGATATGATTTTTGAAAAAGATTTTGAATTTTGAAATTTTAAAACTAAGATAAGGTAAAATAGAAATTTTAAAATAAAAATCTTAATTTTTAAATGAAATTTTCGAAAATTCAATTAAATAAATAGAAAAGATATTTTTGAATTTAGTGAGGAAAAAGAAAAACAATAAAATGACACCAAACTTAGAATTTTTATATCAAAACAAAGAAAACAAACAAGAAAACTTTGAATGTCAAGATGAACACCAAGAATACTTTGAAGATCAGGATGAACAGCAAGAACAAATTTTAAAAATTTCTAAGAAAATAGAAACACAAAGGACACCAAACTTAAAAATTTTTATATTTTGGACACTAATAATTCGAAAATGTATAAGATAAACAGCAACAATCACCAAACAAGAAATTTTAAAGATCAAATAAGGAAAATTATCACGAACAATTTGAAGATGAATAAAGAACTAAGAACATATAATTCAAAAATTGAAAGAAAAACAAAATTATGCAATTGACACCAAACTTAAAATATGAAACTAAACTCAAACAAAAGACTAAATTAAGAAGTTAATGGTTTTTAAAAATTTTCGAAAATAGTTTAGAAAAATAAAATAAGGATTTTAAAATTTTAACCCAAAACAATAATAGAAGACTCAATGTTAGTGACTCTAAACCAAAAAGACAAATTTTCCTAATCTAAGCAACAAAATAAACCATCAGTTGTCCAAACTCGAACGATTCCCGGCAACGGCGCCAAAAACTTGGTGCACAAAATTGTGATTACACTTCTCACAACTCCGCACAACTAACCAGCAAGTACACTGGGTCGTCCAAGTAATACCTTACGTGAGTAAGGGTCATCCCATGGAGATTGTCGGCTTGAAGCAAGCAATGGTTATTTTGTAAATCTTAGTCAGGAGATTAATGATAAGAGTGATTATATTTATGAAAAATAAATAACATAAAATAAATAGCACTTGTGATTCAGTAATGAGAAACAGGCTGAGGTTCTGGAGATGCTCTATCATCTGAATCTCTGCTTTCCTACTGTCTTCTTCTCCAAACACGCATGGCCTCCTTCCATAGCAGGCTGTATGATCCTCTCGGATGAAAAATACCAAGCGCTGTCACCGCACGGCTAATCATCTGTCGGTTCTCACTAGCGTCGGAATAGGACCATTATCCTTTTGCACACTATCACTGCGCCCAACATTCACGAGTTTGAAGCTCGTCACAGTCATCCCCTTCCAGATCCTACTCGGAATACCACTGACAAGGTTTAGACATTTTGGATCCCAAGAATGCTGCCAATGATTCTAGCCTATACCACGAAGGTTCTAACCTTCGGACTCGGTCCGTGGATTAGAAATCCAAGAGATACGCACTCAAGCTGTCGCCCAATGACTACGTTGAGCTCAGATAGAATGGATTGGTTGTCAGGCATGCGTTCATAGGGTTGAGGATAATGATGAGTGTCAAAGATCATCATATTCTCCATATTGAAGTACGAGTGAGTATCTTAGAATAGAATCAACCGTAATTGAATAGAAAATAGTAGTAATTACATTAATCCATTGAAACGCAGCAGAGCTCCTCACCCCCACCTATGGGGTTTAGAGACTCATGCCATCAAAGATACAAATGAAGTGTAAAAAAATGTCATAAGTTACAAAATGAATCTCTAAAAGTAGTTTTTATACTAAACTAGTAACTTAGGTTTACAGAAAATGAGTAACTAAGTGCAGATAGTGCAGAATTCCACTTCTGGAACCCACTTAGTGTGTGCCTGGGTTGATATTTCAAGCTTTCACGTTCATATGCCCAAAGTTGGTGTTAAACACCACTCTGGGTGCTAGAATGGGCATTTAACGCCAAAAAAAGTGCCAGTTCTTGCGTTTTACGCCAGAAAATTTTAGGCTGACTTTGGATGCTGATTTGGGCCATCAAATCTCGAGTAAAGTATGAACAATTATATATTTCTGGAAAGACCAAGATGTCTAATTTCCAACGCAATTGAGAGCGCGTCAATTGGACTTTTGTAGCTCCAGAAAATCCATTTTGAGTGCAGGAGGGTCAGAATCCAACAGAATCTGCAGTCCTTTTTCAGCCTCTGAATCAGATTTTTGCTCAGGTCCCTTAATTTCAGCTAGAAAATTCTTGAAATCGCAGAAAAGCACACAAACTCATAGTAAAGTCCAGAAATATAATTTTTGCATAAAAACTAATAAAAATAAAATAAACAGTATCTAAAATATACTAAAAACTATCTAAAAACAATGCCAAAAAGGGTATAAATTATCCGCTCATCATAGGTGAGGTGGAGTCCGGAGTGTCTGGTTTTTCTTTCGGTGGGTGGTTGTCAACAATCAGCTCCTTGAGGTATGTAAATTGGCGCTTGTTACGGTGCTCCATTTGCTTTGCCTGCCGGTCAAGCCGGTCCAACGTCTGAAGTATCTGTAGGAGCAGCTGATTTGTTGAAGGTGCTTGTGACGTGGAAGGAGAAGGAGTATCTCCGGCTGGGTCTGCGGTTCGACTGATAGTGGCTGCTGGAGGTCTGATGTACTTTCCGTTGGGGACAATCTGATCATCCCGAGGAAGTATGGTCTTGGTGTCCCCAGCTCTGTAGGAGACTCCAGCTGTCGAGACTAGATTTGAAACCAAGGCGAAAAAGGGTAGGTTGCCCGCAATCTGTACGTGTCCCATGGCATCCCGGAGGTGTCTTGGTAGGTTGAGAGGCTGGTCTGTAAGGATACACCAGAGAAGAACAGCCATATCTGCAGTGAAGGAGGACTCGTGAGTGCTCGGAAAGACGTAGTGGGACATAATCTGTGCCCACACTAGAGCCTCTAGAGTAAGTGCTGAAGCCAATATGTCCTTAGGTCGGGATTGATGGTATCCATAGATCCATCTGCTGCCAAGTTGTGCTATAACTCTGAGGACGGCATCCCAGTCAAATTGGTATGTCTGGCATTTGAAAGAGGCTTCTTGGTATGTGCCCAATCCTTCTGGAGCAGGGGGGAGATCTAAAGCTTGCTAAATGGCCTTTTCGGAAATAAGGACTTGCTTCTAATGGACATAGACAGACTGCAGGGTTGGCATGTGAAAATTAGAGTAGAATTCAACTACCCATGAAAGGTTGACCTGTCGTGGCTGTCTCCGTAAGAATCTCCATTGTCTGCGTTCAATGCGGGGCTCTACAAACTCAATGATGTGGGTAGGGAGGATGAGTAGGTGCTCATTGTTGTAGTTTCGCTCAGCCAGGATGGGGAACATCTGTTCACAGTAGCGGTTAGTGAACCGCACAGTGTCCCTTGCTGGAAAGGCTTTCTCTGTTTCATCGACCTTGATGATCCTCTTGACTCACTTTGTGGATGGCTTGACTGATGTTGAGGATAATTCCGCAGCTAGCGCTCTTTTTGTTCCTCTCCATGCCGGTGGTTTAGGAGCAGCTTTCTCTTTACCCTTCTTGGTTGCCATCTTGAAAAGGGAAAAGGAAAGTAACATGTAAAGCCAAGGGTTAAAGCAAGGAGGAAGACAGTACAAGTGATAATCACTGTACGGTAAAGAAGGATGTCGTTAACACATGTTCGCGACTACATGTGATAAGTTCATCAATGGAAATATAGCAAGTGCATGTTATGGCAAGTAGATGCAAGATGTTTATTAGCATGCCGGAAAAGGCATGAGTAGCATAGATCAAGCATCAATAGCTAAAATGTATTATCACTCGTAACAGACTAACAATCACGTTTGTATTGACAATTATATTTAATTAATAAAATATTGAAAGGATTTTGTGAAAAACAGGCATTAGAGTAGAAGGATAGAATAAGTAAAAATGCACAATGCGATATGGGCTTTTTCACAAACACTTAGAATGCATGGTAAATATGTTATTGAAAGTATTAAATTTGAACATGCAAGCAACCCAAAAATAATTAGTGATAATTGTCAAAAAACTCCTTAATAATCCACAAGCAATTATGGAAGAAAACAATCACCCAATTAGATTTCTAACACCAAGTAAAATAATACAAAAATAAATAAATAATAAGAAGAGAAAAAAAGAAAATAGAAAGAAAGAACCTTGAGAAGAAGGAGATAAAGAGATGTGATGGAGAATATGAGGTGAATAAAATATGATGGAAGGGGGAAGAGAAAGAAAAGAATAAAGAAAGAAGAAGGAGAAAAGGAATGGAGAATAAAGAAGAAAGAAGAAAGAGGAGAAAGAAAGAGGGAAGAAGAAAGAAATTAGGATTGGAAAAGAAAGGATAAGAAAAGTGGCGGCGCAAGGATCTGGTGGTGTTGCATGAATGACGCGCAGACGTGCTCCACGCGTACGCGTGGATCGCGCAAATGGGGAGGCGACGCGTGGGTGTCGGTCACACGTACGCGTGACCGTGTTTGTGCTACTCGCACGAAGGCAGCCTTGCGCGCGCACAACACTCTATTTGTCTTGGGGTGTGTGCCACAATGGTAAACGACGCGTGCGCATCATTGACACGTACGCGTGAATGTGCAAAATTTGAAAATGACGTGCACGCGTCAGGGACGCGTACGCGTGAGTGGCTTAGTGCCTTGGGCACAGTTCCCGCACCAGGCCAGCACAACTCTCTGCCTGACACCTCTTTACGTCGATTTTCCTAGGTCACGCGTGCGCGTCATCGATGCGTACGCGTGAGGTGCCTTGGTGATGCTTGTGCGATTGGCACACTTTTTGCATTGCTCCCATGCAACTCTCTGCCACTTTTTTTTATATGCAGAATGCAGATGATTATGCAAAAATTATGAATGCATACTGAGAAAAACAAAATAAAATAGAACTAAGAATAAAAAGAGACGATCATACCATGGTAGGTTGTCTCCCACCTAGCACTTTTAGTTAAAGTCCTTAAGTTGGACATTTTGGTGAGCTCCTTATCATGGAGGCTTGTGCTTGAACTCATCCAGGAATCCCCACCAGTGTTTGTAATTCCGGTAGCCTCCGGGGTCCCAAACTAGGCACATAAAGCCTTTGAGCAGGTTAAAGCAAGTGACAAGGCCCCAAGAGTGTTGATTGATGGAATGAATTCCTGGGTCCCAAACTTTGCTTTTCCACCCGTCTTTGTGTTGATCATCATTGTTCCAACCGGGTGGCAAGCAATTTGAATTCTCACTGAAGTGGCCAAACAACTTCCTAGACCCATTCAATCGAGCTCTACACCAACCTTTGCATTTCAACTTGGAGCATACAACCAAATTGAACCTTGCATGACAACTCCAACCACTAACCATCTTCCTCTTACTCTTAACGCCACAAAGAGCTCTAAGTTGACCATCTGTCTCAAGTAATCCATATTCAAGTGAAATAAGAAAGCTAAGGGATATGAATTTTACCCACTTAAATGTTGTGAAGAATGATGGCGACTTAGGGGGAGGGGTCTCCAACAACTTTGGCAAGGTGATTTCAAGCTCTACCCCCTTGTGCTCTTCTTTGACAAATTCCACCTCTTTGCAAGCTTCTTCAATTTCAACCTCTTCCTCTTGGTAGCATTCTTCCAATTCAATCTCTTCTTCATTGCTCACCAAGGGCATGGGAGGTTGTGCTTCTTCTTCTTTAATTTCCATGTCAAGTCCAATGGGAGAGGATTCAATTGTAGATAAGGATTCATCAATGATTGAATCCATCTCTTGATCAACCTCTTCAAAGTCTTCAACCAGGATATGCCTTGGAGGTTGTACACCCTCCTCAACATCAATTTCAAACGTCTTGGAAGGAGGCTCTATGACTGGACTTTCCCATGGAGGTTTTACATCTCCCAAGTCTTCAACCACTTCCTTTAGGGCCTCCTCTAGCTTCTTGTGAAGTATGAGATCCATTTCGTCCCTAAGATGATCCCTTCTCTCTTGCTCCGTGTCACTAGCATAATTGGGATCATGTCGCTCTTGGATTGATGGATGTGGGTGTTCTTCCCTAGAGGGCGGTGATCGGATGGAGAGATCATTATGTGGCGGTTCAACACTCTCCATCTTTTCCACTTGTTGCTCAACACACTCATCCGTGGGAATGCTTTGTTCATTGCATGAGCCTTTTGGGCCAAACTTTTGATGGATGGTTGCTTGAAGTTGATCCACTGCTTTCTTGAGACGATCTATTGACTCTTGTCCAGCTTGAATAACATGATTAGGATCATATAGCTCTTGGGTTGATGGATATGGACATGGTATATATGGAGGTGGTGGTTCTTGGGAGTAATTGGGTTGGAATTGGGGTGGATCTATGTACAGCTCATAAGGCTCATAGGGTGGTTGATATGGTGGATAAAGGTTAGGGTCATATGGAGGTGAATGGTAGAAAGGGGCTTGTGAGTGTGGTGGTTCAAAGTTATGTTGAGGAGGTGGTTCATAAGCATATGGTGGGGCTTGTTGGTAACTACAAGGGGGTCCGCCATATTCATCATCTTGGTATGCACCCTGGAATGGCTCTTGACCATAGTAATTTGGTGGAGGTTGGTTGTCACGAAAGGGTCCACCATAACTATTGTCTTGGTATGCATCATAGGATGGTTGTTGGTTATAGTGCATTGGAGGGGGTAGTTGCCAAGAGGGTTGATCAAATCCTTGTGGCTCCTCCCATCTTTGATTGTTCCAACCTTGATGCATGTTCCCATTATAGCTTCCATTACTTGCAACATAATTTGAACTAAACTCATTGCCAAAGGGGTGAGAACTCATAGTAGTAAAAGAAATAAAAACTAATAAAAATTAATGAAAATAAACCCCTAAAACTAGAAACACAAACAAAGAACGAAAAAGCAAAATTAATTACAATAACCAATAATAAGGCACACGTTTGCAATTCCCTGGCAACGGCGCCATTTTGACGAACGGATTTCTGCTAGTAAAGAATTTCACAAATAAATCATCGTTGCTAGTATAGTTTCTAAACCAACTAAAATCCTTTCGTACAAAAATTTGTTTGTCACTAAAGTAAACCCAATAAAATTAAACCGAAGTATTTAAACTTCGGGTCGTCTCTCAAGGAATTGCAGGGAAGTATGATTTATTATTGGTTATGGAAGATTATATTTTTGGGATTTTGGAATAAGGAACAAGGAAAAGTAAATTGTAAGAAAGTAAATTAATAACTAATAAAGCTCTTAGCAAGGTATGAAAACTGGAAATCCTATCCTAGTTATCCTTATCAATTGTGATGAGAATTGTTCATTACTCCCACTTAGTTAACCCTTACTAAATAAAGGAAAGTCAAGTGGACTAGTCAATTTGATTTCTCAAGTCCTAGTCAACTCCTATGGAAAGACTAGCTTTAGAGGTATCCAAATCAACCAGCAAATTACAATTGTCAATCAACAAAGGATTTTGATAACTCAAGTGTCACCAATTAATCAATTCAGGCTAAGAACGTAAAAAGCTAAATAAAAATCATAAATCTGAAATACCTCAAATTGCATTAAATAGAGAAATCATATCTAACATGGAATTCATAACCCAAATTGGGAAAATAAGTAATTAACAAGAGAAATAGATAAACCAAAGTACTAGAATAATTAAAAGTAGAAGAGAAACTAAATTAAAGGAACATTGAACCTGGAATGGAGAAGAAGTAAACCTAACCTAAGAGAAATCCTAAATCCTAAAACCTAGAGAGAGGAGAGAGCCTCTCTCTAGAAAACTACATCTAAAAACCTAAAATTGTGAATAATGAATGAATTGATTCCCCCACTCTATAGCCTCTAATATGTGTTTTCTGGGCCAAAAATTGGGTCAAAAATAGCCCAGAAATCACCCAGCAATTTTTGATACGTCCAGCACGCGGCACTGTCACGCGTACGCGTCGTCCACGCATACGCGTGGATTGAATTTTCTGCAGGTCACGCGTACGCGTGATCCACGCGTGCACGTCGCCTAACAGCGTGGCAACTATGGCAAATTATATATCATTTTGAAACCCCAGATGTTAGCTTTCCACGCAACTAGAACCACCTCATTTGGACCTCTGTAGCTCAAGTTATGGTTAGTTAAGTATAAAGAGGTCAGGCTGGACAGCTTAGCAATTCCTTCAATTTCTTGTATTCCTTCCACTTTTGCATGCTTCCTTTTCATTCTCTAAGCCATTCCTGCCCTATAAACCCTGAAAACACTTAACACACATATCAAGGCATCGAATGGTAATAAGAGAGGATTAATAATTAGCAAATTTAAGGTCAAAGAAGCATGTTTTCAATCATAGCACAAAATTAGGAAGGAAAATATATAACATGCGAATTTTATGAATAAGTGTGTAAAGGCTGGATAAAAACCACTCAAATTAGCACAAGATAAACCATAAAATAGTGGTTTATCAACTATTTCTGACGTTTTCTTTTTTGGCAGCTCGGTCAGAAAGCTTCTCCGAAGCTTCGAGTATTTTAATTTTCATACGGAGGTATGGTTTGATAATTTTATAATAATTAAATTTGAATTTGATAAGTGAATGTTGGTTTGATTGATTATTGTTGAGTTTGATTCAGTTTTATGTTGAAATTTTGTTGAAGTATTATTGTTGCTTGTGAATTGTGATTCGGCCATGAAGAACAGCCCAGCTGAGGTTATTTTGATGATTTTGGGGCTGTTGTGAATGAGAATTATTGATTAAAATTGATGAGGTTTGATGGCTAAGAGATTAAATGAAAATCGGTGAAGAATCAATAATAGTAAAGCTTTAAAAAATGGACTTAAAACTCAAGGTGAAAACTTGAAGAATTTTAGAAATAGGGTTCAGTCCTTTGGTAAAGTTATAATCAGAGAAATAAAATTTAAATTTGAGATTGAAATAGTAATTTAATAAAAATTGAAGTTAGTTTTGTAATTATATATGTTTAGGGGTAAAAGGGTATTTTATAAAAATTCAGGGTTATTTTTATAAATATGAAAATAACTGAGGATTCAAATATAATTTTATAAAATATTAAGGTTAAGAATAAAATATTAAAAAGTTCGTAATTTAGAAAGTAATTAATAAAAATTTAAAAATAAGGTTTTATAAACTAAATTTTAAGAAAATATATATATATATATTTATATTATTTACCAATTAAATTATCTTATTTCTATTATTGTTATCATTTTTTTAAGAATATTTAAGTTAGAGAAGAGCAAACAGAAGAGCTCTTAAAAATTTTAGAGGATACAGTTAATCTAAGAATCTTATGATTTTTTTCATAAGATACTAGGGAAAGGCGAGGGAAGAATGCGAAGTTGAATTATGATAAAGAATTAAAAGATTGAAGAAAAGAAGAGAGAAAGAAAAGAAGTAAGAAAATAAGAGAGAAAGATGAGAAAGAAAAGAAAAGAAAAAGAACAAAAAGAGAAGGATATATTAAGTAAAAGGATCTCTACCACAGAAGAGCAGAGAGCAGTAACGATAAGTAAAATGATCTCTGGTACAGAAGAGCAGAGAGCAGTGACTGAAAGGATTTTAATGAATGTTTGCCACAGTAGAGCATATAGAAAAGAAGGTATTAATTAAAGGGATCTCTGCCACGGTAAAGTAGAGAGCAAAGAATAAAAAGAAATTGAGTGCTGTTTAGGCCTTAGTGCCAAGTGTCCAGTGGAGACGGCGATGCGTAACACTCACTTGATACTATAGGGACGGCTCAGTGAGGACGGCGATGCGTAATGCTCACTGGAGACCGAAAGAAAGGTTCCCCATGAGGACGGTGATGCGTAACGCTCATAGAGGGGACATTGGCTGAGATAAGAACGGCGGTACGAAATGCTTATCTCAGGACCAGTGTCAGGAATCGGGCAACAAACCGACATATGAGCTCATGGCCTGTGTAGGACTAGACATGCATCATACTTGTTTGTGCATATTTGTTTGTGATTGTGATTTCTATGATTGTGTGTGCTTGTGAGTGGATTCTATGTTCTGTAATTGTTAAGTTAGATTATACTTTGTTGACTGTTTTGTTGACTGAGAACATAATGGATGAACTTAACTCCTAACCCCGACCCTACTAAGAACTCCCCAGTTCTTACCCCCTATTTCGACCCCTTTCAGTTACAAGTGCAAAGGTTTAGTGCGGAGCTACAGGAGCATAGAAAATTACATTTACAAGTTGAGTTGTTAGATTTTATTTTCCCCTCGTCATTTATTATTTTGGTTTTAGAGGAGTAGGACCTGTATTTGAGAATCTTTGAATAATTCAATGTATATATTGCTATGTGAGTTTATCTATCTTTTTGTGATTTAGAGGTTTAAAGTAAATACCTTTCGTTTTCTTGATTAAAAATTTAGTTCATATCCATAATGGCTTGATATTAAATAAAAATAGTATAAAATAAAAATGTTTAGAGGTATGTAACGCCTAAACTTTTAGTACAATCATGAGGTGCTAAAAGCTAGGATGTTACAGGATTAACTACCGTCCTTACGCTGGCGCTGCAACCTCGACAAGCAGGATTAACCACTATCCTTGCGAGGCACATTGCGACTTACCAATCATAGTATATCTGTAATATATATCCAGTTCAGTGATCACTTCTCATTCTCATCATGCTCAACAACCTCAATCATTTATTTGTGTCAATTCATTCTTAACACAACATTTCACCAATTTGCTTTAGCTATTCCATCCACAGTATGTTGCAAACCTAGGTCACCGTCTCTAAAAATCATAACAAAATGTCCCTTTAAATTTGCCTGGTACATTATCACTCGTCCTAAAACCTGGACACTAATTAAGGGATCTTAAACATGGGTTACCGAGGTGAAAATCGGAGTGGATAGAAAAAACAATTAAAACAAATATTTTCAACAAAACAGGACATTTGTGTATACGCATGCCTCGTGCGTACGCGCGAGTCCCCTTTTTTGCGTACACATGATATGCGCACGAAAAACGTTTGTTTCTGAAAATGAAAGTCATGTGTACGCATGGGTCATGTGTACACATGACCTTGCTTTTGTGCACACACATGGTATGCGCACAACACTTGCACAAGCCTCTTTCATTCCTATAATTCCCATCATGCGTATGCATGACCTCAAAATTCTGTAACTTTTGCAGAATTTAATTTTTAACCTTAAACTTCAAATGTGCATAACTTTTCGTTAAAAAATATTTTTCATTCGTTCTTCAAACATTATAAAATCCACGGACCCAATTTTTATTTAAGATAAGTTTTACAAAAGTTGGAGATCCGAAAACCAAGTTATGACCCGTCGAAGTTCGTTAAAAACAAGTTTTTACCAAAATTTACCAAATTCTCATATTTTCCAAAAATCTCTTTCAACTTCGAAAATCCAAACTATACCAATCTCAATCCTTCAATACCTAACAATTTTACCTCTCAATTCATCAATCCATTCAATCAAGCATAATCACTCATTCCAAATAATTTCTATTCACAATTCATAATCCCACAATATTTCACCAAAATTGATTAGCAACCCACATTCCCATTTATCATCATCACATTTAATAACTATCATCAATCATCATCAATATCAAAATTCATCATTCAAATCCACCGCACTTACCCGGTCACGGCCTCCGGCCCAAATTTTACCAATACTCATCATCACAATCATCATACATCACATTTCATTCTCATATCATATCTAAACTTCATTCGATTACTCACATATCACACATATTCAATCAACCAATGCATATCATTCAAGCCTATATTAAGGCAACTCGCCTATGTTACACACAACATTACATATTACCTAAAGAAAACCAAAACCATACCTTGGCCAATTTTCACACAAGCAAAAAGTCACCAAAATAATCTCCTCCTCACAAGCCTTCAAGCTTAGCTTCCAAAATCAACAAGTTCTAGCCAAAATTCTCAATTCCAAGTGCACCAATTCTTCAATTCAACTCCAATCAACAAGAATTTAAGCTATATCCATAAAAATTACCAAAATTAACACTAGGGCTCAAAAATACATCAATTTACAAGGGTTCCAAAGTGGCTTACCTTACTCAACGGTATTTGGGGAAAAACCCAACAATAATCTAATGCTAGATCACACCTAAACAACCATAATAACAAAATTGCCTCAATAACTAAACCCAAAATTTCGAAATCTATTTGGATTGAGAACAGGGTAAGAAATTGAAAGTTCTTTACCACTTTGTTCAAAGAAAGTCGAAGAGCTCGGCAAGATCTTTGTGTGGCCACAAACTACACGCAAATCGGAGCTCGAAATCACCAGTTATGGTAATTTGAAGAGAAGGTGAAGAGTGAAACCCTTCTCTTCTCTCTTCTCTCTTCTCTCTTCTCAACTTAGCTGCACCTTTTCCTCTTTGGTGGTGAAATAAAGCTGAAACGGCTAGGCATGGCAAAAATTCCCGGCAGGACAGGTACCCACGGGATTTACCCGCCAGGGGCAGGTATGGGGGGTGATTTCTACTCGGGGAGACGGGGGACGGGACCCCGTATAATAAACAGGCGAGAGAGGGGGTAGAGGTCCCGCCCCGTAGAAACCCGTTAAATCCCTGTTTATGTGAAAAGACGAAGATACCCCTGATATATATAACATATGTGAGCCAAAGAACCCTAGCCGTCACATACTCAACGCTTCGGTGCTTCACTGCTTCAGAGACAGAGTCTCTTCTCCTCTCCTCTCCACACCTCGTCAAACCCTCAGCCTCTCCTGTCTCCTTCCCGAACACCGCCGACCACCGACCGCCAACCGCCACCTTCCACCCCTCGGTCCCTCAGCGCCGCCTCCCACCCCCTGAATTGCTCGGTCGCTCACTGCACCTCTCGAGCTCACCGTCGCGGCCACGTCGTCTTCTTCTCCTCATCACGTCGTCGCCTATCGTTGTCTTCTCCTCATCGCGGTAGAGCAACGTCTTCTCTTCTCCTTACGTCATCACCGGTCAGCGTCTTCTTCTCGTCACGGCAGAGCATCGTCTTCTCCTCGTCGCCGGTCGTTGCATCCTCGCCGTTTGTCCGCCAAATCGCCGGTCTTTGCTGGTCTGCCCCTCATCTCCGTCGGGTAAGTCAGCCCTGTGATTTCTTAATTTATGTTTCTGAATTAGGTTGATCTAATTCTGATTTCTGATTCTGATTTATATTTCTATATTAGTTTTGGGTTAATCTGGAGTTAGGGTAATGAGATTCTAATTTCTGAATTTCTGATTCTATTTTCTAATTTATATTTCTGAGTTAGGTTAATGTGAATTTGAATGAATATTCCTGATTTATATTTCTGAGTTAATTTTGCGTTAATCTGGAGTTAGGTTAATGAGATCCTGATTCTGAATTTCTGATTTTTAATTTATATTTCTGAGTTTGGTTGATGTGATTGTAATTTTTTATTCTGATTTATGTTTCTAAGTCAATTTTGGGTTAATCTGGAGTAAGGTTAATGAGATCCTAATTCTGAATTTCTGATTTCTAATTTATATTTTTGAGTTAGGTTGATGTGATTCTGATTTCTGATTCTGATTTATATTTCTGAGTCAATTTTGAGTTAATCTGGAGTTAGGTTAATGAAATTCTGATTTTTTATTTCTAAATTAATTATAATTTATATTTCTGAGTTAGGTTAATGAGATTCTGATTCTGAATTTCTATTTTCTAATTTATATTTTTGAGTTTGGTTGATGTGACTCTGATTTCTGATTCTGATTTATATTTCTGAATCAATTTTTAGTTAATTTTGAAGTTAGGTTAATGAGATTCTGATTCTGAATTTCTTATTTTTAATTTATATTTCTGAGTTTAGGTTGATGTGATTCTGATTTCTGATTCTAATTTATATTTTGGAGTGAATTTTGGGTTAATTTGGAGTTAGGTTAATGAGATTCTGATTCATGATTTATATTTTGGATTAATGTGATTCTGATTCAAGATTTATATTTCATGATTTATATTTTAGATTAATGTGATTCTGATTCATGATTTATAT
Organism: Arachis ipaensis; assembly: GCF_059453495.1. Taxonomy (NCBI): domain Eukaryota; kingdom Viridiplantae; phylum Streptophyta; class Magnoliopsida; order Fabales; family Fabaceae; genus Arachis; species Arachis ipaensis. The sequence continues at coordinate 41,575,681 of NC_142441.1, read as the reverse complement.
TTCATGATTTATAGAATATTTTCTTCGGATGCATTGAGTAATACTTTTGAGAAAAATACTCCATCGGAAGAACCTGTAGGCACTAATGTTCAAACTACTCAAGAGGCTCCTCAATCTCAACCTCAAGATGATTGTTAATGTTCTTGTTGTTAATGCTTTGGGGACAAGGAACATGATGATTGACATGGTTTTTTCATTTATTTTTCCAATTTTTTCTAATTTTTTTATTTTTTAAAAATCTGCGGATATCCGTGGAGTCCCCGGTCCCCGGCGGATACGGTGTCTCCGTTACCCGTGGCGGGTACGGGACGGGGACGAGGACTGGATATGGAGGCAGAGGGCAGGGGGAATGTCCTCGCCCTCGTGGGTACCCGTTGCCATGCCTAGAAATGCCTTATTAAAGTGTTTATATATGTTGGGCTTAGGTCCAACTTGGGTCCGATCCAACCATTTAGCGTATTGTTGATAGAATAGCTAGAGAAAATTGGTGGAATGTTGTGTTAAGAATGAATTGAGACAAATGAATGAATGATTGAGGTTGTTGAACATGATGAAAATGAGAAGTGATCACTGAACTGGATATATATTACTGATATACTATGATTGGTAAGTCACAATATGCCTGGCAAGGACAGTGGTTAATTTTGCTTGTCGAGGTTGTGGCACCGGCGTAAGGATGGTGGTTAATCCTCTAACATCCTAACTTTTAACACCTCATGATCGTACTAAAAGTTTAGGCGTTACTTACCTCTAAATATTTTTATTTTATACTATTTTTATTTAATATTGAGCCTTTACGGATACGAACCGAAATTTTAATCTAGAAAATGAAAGGTCTTTACTTTAAACCTCTTAATCACAAAAAGATATATACTCTCATAGCAATATATACATAGACTTATTCAAAGATTTTCAAATACAGGTCCTACCCCTCTAAAACCAAAATAATAAATGACGAGGAGAAAATAAAATCTAACAACTCAACTCGTGAACGTAATCTTCTATACTCCTGTAGCTCCGCACTAAACCTTTGCCCCTGTAACTGAAAGGGGTCGAAATAGGGGGTAAGAACTGGGAAATTCTTAGTAGGGTCGAGGTTAGAAGTTAAGTTCTTTTCATTATGTTCTCAGTCAATAACAATAGTCAACAAAGTATAATCCAACTCAGCAATTATAGAACATGAAATCCAATCACAAGCATACACAATTATAGAAAACACAATCACAAACAAATATGCGCAAACAAGTATGATGCATGTCTAGTCCTATACATGCCATGAGCTAATGTGTCAGTTTGTTGCCCGATTCTCGACACTGGTCCTGAGATAAGCGTTTCGTATCGCCATCCCTATCTCAGCCAATGTCCCCTCCATGAGCGTTATGCATCGCTGTCCTCATGGGAGAGCCTTCCTTTCGGTCTCCAGTGAGCGTTATGCATTGCCGTCGTCACTGAGTCATCCCTATAGTATCAAGTGAGCGTTACGCATCGCCGTCTCCACTAGACACTTGGCACTAAGGCCCAAACAGCACTCAATTTCTTTTCAATCTTTGCTCTCTACTCTACTGCGGCAGAGATCCTTTTAATTAATACCTTATTTTGTATCTGTTCTATTGTGGCAGATGTTCATCAAAATCTTTTCAATCACTACTCTCTACTCTTCTGTGGCAGAGATCCTTTTACTAATATATCCTTCTCTTTTTGTTCTTTTTCTTTTCTTTTCTTTCTCATCTTTCTCTTTTATTTTCTTACTTCTTTTCTTTCTCTCTTCTTTTCTTCAATCTTTTAATTCTTTATCATAACTCAACTTCACATTCTTCTCTCGTCTTTCCCTAACGTCTTATGAAAAAGAATCATAAAATTCTTAAATCAACTACGTCCTCTAACGCTTTTAAGAGTTCTTCTGTTTGATCTTCTTTGACTTAAATACTCTTAATAAAATGATAACAATAATATAAATAAGATAATTTAAATGGTAAATAAATAATATTTATAGCTTTTTTATGTTAGCCCAAAGCGGGTTAGGAATTTTATCAAAATAAGATTGGCGTTGTAAGTATAGTTCTCAACCCAACAATTGGCCAACAATCAAATTTAAAGAAAAAGATGTCACAATTCAAAACACAATAATCAGAAGTTTGAAATCCCGGATCGTCTTCCCTAGGAGTTGTAAATGAAGTGCTAAGATTATTGGCTATGATTGATTACAAGAGAAGCAAGAAATGTAAATAGCAAGAAAGTAACTTAACATGCAAGAAATTAAATGAAAGCAATTAAATGATCATGCAAGGAATTAAAAGTCAAAGCAATAGAAGTCAAAGCAATTAAATGCAAGGAAAGGAAAATTCAAATGCAAGAAACCTCTTGGCAAGGATTGGGAGCTAAGGTTACCTATCCTAGTCATTGACCACAAACACATAATGATTATGAAGAGTTAATCCTACTTAGTCAGCTCTACATCGAGGATAAGTCAAATAGGCATAGTTGATTCCAATCCCTAAGTCCTAGTCAACACTATTAATGGTTCACTTAGAGTCAAAGAAAACCAAATCAACTAACTACTCTAATGTATCAAACAAGAATGGACATCAATGACTCAAGGAGTACCAAAGTCATCAATTCCAAGCTAAGTGTGAAGAAAAACTAAGTAGAAACTAAGCCAAGCATTTTATCAAACACTTGGTGTGCATGAAAATAAAATAATATTAAATTGCATTAAAAATAAAATCTAACTACTAAAAGCAAGAAATGATAACAACAACTAAAGAAAACAATAATTGAATAACATAAATTGCATTAATTGAAATTAAAATTAACAAAGAGTGTTCATAACATAAAAGTAACAAAATAAAGGAAATAACAAGAGAAATAAAGAAGATAAAGACAAGAAGGCATGAAAACATAAAGGAAATTACATCAAAACAAGAATTAAAGACTGAAATTAAAGAAAATTAAACTAAACCTAACCTAATTCTAGACAGAGGGGGGAGCTTCTCTCTCTAGAAACTAAGAGAAGAACATAAGAAAAGCTAAACCTAATTGTCCCCCCTTGCTTCCACCTGAATTGGTGTTGAAATAGCTTCATAAATGAGTTGGATTGGGTTTTGGAGGCCCAAAATTTCCCCCAGCGATTTGCATTAATGAGCTCACGTGACTCGGGTCACGCGTACGCGTCGACGAGCAAAATTCACTTCCACGCGTACACGTGGATCACGCGTACCCGTCGCCTGGCTCGCACTTGTGCGCATTGCTTGTGCGCACGCACGGATGCTGGAAAACTCCATTTCTTCATGGTTTCTTCCATTTTGCATGCTCTTTTTCTCACTTCTTCAATCCATACTTGCCTTGGAAACCTGAAATTACTTAGCAAACACATCAAGGCATAAATGGGATTAAAGTGAATAAAATCTAGCAATTAAAAGGCCTAAAAAGAATGGTTTCACTTTCAAGCACAATTTAGGAAGAAATCATGAAACTATGCTATTTCATTGGATAAGTGCAAGAAAAGTTGATAAAATCCATCCAAATAAAGCAAATAAATATCATAAAATGTGGATTCATCACTTTTCTTAAGAAAACTTAGCTTCGTAAAGCTTTTATTCTTAAACTCTTATTATTTACGTTTTAAACTTCAAAGTTTTAAATATTTCATTTTTAACCCAATATTTTTATAAAATTATATTTAAAACATCACTTATCTCAATATTTATAAAAACAACCCTAAACTTTTATCAAATACCTATTTTTACCCATGTACTTTATTTATTACCCAAAATACCCGAAAACATCTATAATTACTAATAGTACCTCGATTTTTATATACAAATACAATGTTACCCTTCAAAAATAAAATTTAATTACTAATCTTTCTTTTATACTAAAACCGAAATCCTTAACCTTTTCTCTTCAAATATTACTTATACTTTAATCCAAGGTTCTGAAAACCGGTTCGAATCGGCCGGTCGAACTGGTTGAATCGTGAACCGATGCCAAATGCGATTCGGTTAGAAGCAAAAACTGCCAAATTAAAAAACCGACATTAGACCGCTGAACCGGCAGAGAACCGGTCAGTCGAACCAAACCGTGAACCGGCCGGTTTTTGAAATGGGTCAAATATGAAAATTCAAAAATGGTGCGTTGAAGCTTGGTTGTGACTTGTGAACCCTAATGCCTAACATTTGTAAGCACACCTCTCGGCCTCTCCTCTCCAACACACAGAAGCAGAACGCGAAGCAGAAGTGCAGAACGCGAAGCAGAAGTGCAAAACGCGAAGCAACAGTGCAGCAGTTAGAGCTTCTGGCACAACTTCTGTCAGCCACCGCCGCCGCCGTGCAGTCCGTGAAGCTAATGTCAGTCACCTCTGTTCGCGGCTTCTTGCAGCCACTTTCCGTCGCGTAGTGAGCTCGAAAATCGGAACCACCACTAGCGCCGTTTTCCATCATGCAGTGTCTTCTCGCCGGCACCAGGTCTATTTCCCCCTTCCACCCATCAGCCACTGTCTTACCTCTTGCCAGTTACTGTCCCCGCCAACTCTGCATTTTTTCAGGCTTCCAGCTTCTAACCCTAGGTATAATTTTTGTTCTTTGTAATAATAATAGTTGAAGCATTGATTAATTGTTCTAAATCTTGCTGTTGAAGGCTTGAAGCAAGATTAATTGTTGAAGCATTGATTAGTTGTTGGGTGCTAATTGCTAAACCTTGTTGTTGAATAATTTTGATTAATGGTTATATAATTGAGTAATAATTACCACACTTTTACAACCTAGCATTCCTAGCCACTTCATTCCAACAACCTTGTCCATTGTTCATCATGTACTTCATGAGCTTCTCATCTTCTTCTGGTGATCATAATCCCTTCCTTAGCTTATTCTTACTATTGTTGTTCTTATTCTCATCATTGTCTTTGCCACATACCTGAGACTTCCTCATCATTATTAATTATTGATCAATCAAATTAAATGTTAGTATTCCTCTCCACTCCCTCATGAAAGAATTTTTCTTACTTTTCATAGTCCAATTTTGTTTCATATTATTTTTACTAAATGCAGTAAGATGTATACTAACATCTTTCTTAAAATGTATGTTTGGATTACTTTAGATTGATTTATAGTTTAAAGTTTATTAATAAGCACAGAATGAGTTAATCATGAAAAACACACTTTCATGAGTTAATTATCTTCAATATCAATATCACTCACATAAACCACTCATATAACATAGTTATCACACACGCTAAAAAAACAGAGGAATAGAGTTTTTTTACTAAATAATTCAATTAATTTCATTCTTGGCATTCATAACAAGGCTTTTCATTTCATTGCAAGAGTGGTGGTACATCTTGATGAAGCTATAATGATGTAAGCATGGATAAATCACAAGCTTGATATCTAACACACTTTATTCCACAAACAGAAAATTCACATGACAAAAAAAAGAAAGAAAACACATGAAGCTTTGCATGGCCTCTGATCTCCTCTGGTTGTTCTATTAGGCATATCCATAAACAAGTCTCGCAAGCCATAAGGGTTTAGATAAGTAAGGGATTAATTTATATATAGAGTTATTAGAAAGAAGCTTGATTTGGAGGCAATTAATTAATAATGACTAGCGATGATGTATTACATGATGATAATAATGATGGTGGTGGGTTTGCTTAAAATACAGGGAATGAAGAGTAGTAAGATCAAAGGGGATTGGTTGATAAGTCTAGTACTAATAATAAACAGTTTTGAGAAGGATCTCAGAGATAATAGATACTTTCATCTCTTTTCTTTCTTTGCTCACAAGTTATATGTTGTTGCTGGTAGGGTATGAGTAGTCGTATTTGCACAATAAAAATTAAATCTAATTGTATATTTATAGATGATATTACTGCTGATTTAGATGAAAGTGGTGGTGGTGGTAGTAGTACATGTTATGGTGCACCACTTAATTTTTCTGGTCCAAGTAGTTGATGATATCAACGAAGCAAATCTGCAGCAAGTTATGGCGGATTTTGATGATTGATGATAAATTTGGATGTTGGCATTTTATGTTTGATTGGTTATTTTTGTTATTTGACTTTTAGGTTTGTATTTGAATGAGATTATAACATTCTGGTTTATGTAGTATTTTTAATTTGGATGATATTTTAAAGTTTATATTAGACTATAATTATATTTTAGTATGTTTATTTATATTTTATTTATTATTTTATTATAAAACGGTTTTTTGGTTCAATCACGATCAAACCGGTTGAACCTATAAACCAGTGAATCAGTAACTAGCATGGTTCTAAAAACCGAACCGGACCGGCCGATTCAACCGGAAAAACCGTAAACCGGTTACCTAGTCGGTCCGGGTAACCTAAAAAACCGAATGGCAAAGAACCGGTTAAAAAACCGATCGAACCGGCAGTTAACCGGCAAACCAGAAGAACCGTCCGGTTTTTTGGCGGTTCAGTGGTTTGGAAATTCAAAAGCAAAACGACGTCGTTTTGGTTATTTTTTTAAAAAAAAAATAGAAATTGGCGGAAGACCTAACCTAACCCTAATCACTCGACACTCACTCACTCAGCAACCCCAAGCTCCCAGCACCCAGCCTCCCCTTTCTTCCCCCCTCACCCACCATTCACCAAGGCCAGCAGCGCCACCGCCGACCAAGCTCCAGAGACCAGATTCCAGAGCGCTCCTCCGTCGCCACCCAGCAGCGCTCGTAAGTCGCCACTCGCCACCCAGCAGCGCTCGTCATTAGCCACTGAAACCACTGCACAGCAGCCGCGACCACCACCGCGTTGAGGCCGCCTCCTCCTCGCCCAGCTCGCCGAGCCCGCCTCTCATTCGCCAGTAAGACTGATTTTCTGAGCTCGCCTGTTCTGTTTGAACATGCTTCCTAGTTCCTCTGTTTTTGCTGCTTCATGAATCTTCAATCTGTTTTTGCTGCTTCTGTTTGCTGCTTCATGAATCTTCAATCTGTTTTTGCTGCTTCTGTGCTTCATGAATCTGTTTTTCAATCCAGTTTTGTTGCTTCTGTTTGCTTTAGTGACAAGTATAGGGGTAATTTATGATTCATCCATTGTTTGCTTCTAGTTTTTTGCCATTTTGTTCATATTGCTTCTTGCCTTTGGTGTTTGATTTGGATCTGATGCTTAGGTAATGTCATAACTCAAACAGTTTATTTTCACTTTATTTTTCACTTTCTCAGGTCTTCTAACAATATAGGTTTCTATCTGTGCAGGTTATGTATAGTCTTCCTTACCTTCAGCTTTATCGGATATGCCATGCCCTTTATACTGTGTGCAACAATTTGCTGCTGCCTACCTTGCATAATTTCTGTCTTCGGCATTCCTGAGGATTTTTCACCAAACAGAGGAGCCTCAATAGAATCCATTAACGCTCTGCCAGTCTATAGTTTGTTCTACATTAGTTTAGTTGGATTTTTTATTTTCGTTAGTGGATTCTAGGTTGTTGGAATAAGGTAGTTCAGTTTGTAGATTCTAGGTTTGTTGCAAGTTTTGAGAATTGGAAATTTCTCGGTTGGCTGATGCTTTGCTTGCTTATATAAGCTTGGTTACTTCTATTTGTTATTGTGTTTGGCTGTATTAAGTGTGGAAGTTGTTGAATGGATAAGCATTGCAGCTGAAGTTTGTTTGTTTATGCTAAATTTGTACATTGCGTGCTAGGTGATCGATTAAATGTCTCTGTGATGCTTTGAGTTTGAATTATATGTTGTAGTTACCATATAGTTTGAACCACTCTTTGTTTAGGCAAATTGTTCAAGAATAATGCACTTTGGGTTGTCTCTTGATGCTTGTTTAAGTTATGAAACTCATGTTTATCCATTGCTCATGGTAGCTCTTCATGCTTGTGGTTGATGTTATTTTTGTTATGAAAACACCTAAATGAGTGAAATGCTCAAACTTCTTGCAATTTAGGTGATTTCATAGACAGAATGCTTTAATTTTGTGAAGTGATGGTGACTTTTAATGATAAATTATGAATAATTTATTTTGTGAAATTGTTAAATTTTGAATTTTATTAGTTTAAAAATGATTGAATTTAAATTTTTAAAATTATGTATTGATTTTTTTATGATTTTACTCTATATTTAATTAAACCGGTTTAACCACGGTTCAACCCCGGTTGAACCATTGAACCATTGAACCAGTAACTCGACCGGTTTGATGACCGGTCCGGTTCTCGCAACCTTGGTAACTAGAGTGGTTCGATGACCGGTTCGGTTTTCAAAACCTTGCTTTAATCCATTCTCGAGTTTTTCGGTTACCGATTTTTCTCAACTTTTAACTTAATCTTTCAACCACTAAAGCTCATCAATTTCCAAAAAATACCATATCACAACAGTTCCAAAACCATTAAAACAACCACAGATGAGCTGTTCCTCATAGCCAAACCAACAAAGCACAAGCAACAACAATAATTCAACATAAACTTATTCAAACTCAAACAATAATCAACCAAATCAACATTCACTTATCAAATTCACATTAATTATTATAAAGTTACCAAACCCTACCTCCGTACGAAATCAAAATACTCGAAGCCTTGGAGAAGCTTTCTGACCGAGCTACCGAAGAAGAAAACATCAAAAATCGCCTATGCCTCCTAGAACTCCGATTGGCCGAACTCAAAGGGAAGGGGAACTACATCACTGTCAATTTTTACCAAACAAAAGTGACGCCAATGTGCAGAGGAGGAAGATACGAACACTTTTATCAGATTAGATTTTTTATTGGAGTTACGGATCTCAAGAAATCAAGCTCGAAAGTTTATGGTGCCATGGAATTCTCTTTCTTTTCTCTCACGGTTTTCATGGAAGCTTACGTTCTGTCTCTCTCTCTTTTTTACTAAGCTTTGGATGAATGAATAAGAGAATATAATCAAATGGTAATGTGGTGTCTTTAGTGGGACATGTGTCACGTTAATAAGTTGCTGAGTCAGCGATTCAAGTTATAAATATCTTAACTGGATAACTATGAAAGCTGGATATATTAAAACACAAGTAACAATATATATAGAGATAAATATGTGTGAGTTACTAATATAAATGATATTAGTAACCTAATGATACAAGATATACAATGAAGCATTAGCAAATCTAAGCTCACTGAATAATACCGATATTTACAGATATTGGCAAATTTGGAACTCGATAACAATAATGTTAACTAAACTCTATTTTTAAATTAAAAAATATCAATTACTTAAATTAAAATATACATATAATTTTTCATTACTTATAAATTACAAGAATTATAGTTTTAATTATGTAAAATATTTCATCATAATATATATATATATATATATATATAAGAATATAAATTTAATTGAATTTAAATAGTTATAAAATTAATTTAATTATTTATAATAAAATAATTTCTAAAAATAAGGAACTCCAATTTATAAAATAAGTTATAACTTATTTATATTTATATTTTTAAAAATGAGGGTCGTTACATCATGCGTATGCACAAGTAGTGATTTTTGCTTTGTCATGCGTACGCATGTCCCCCATGAATAGCGGGCGTTTCACACGCCAAAGAATATGGGCGTGTAGTAGTTAAACGCCTTCGAGGCTTATCTTTTGACACATTACAGGGGCATTTTGCACGCCACACATTAGCGTGTCACGCCAATATCACACCTCTCAGGACTTGATTTGCTTGTGGTATTTCACACGCTAAGATACGGCATTACATGCTAGGCTAGCTTTCCAGAAGATCACTCCAAGCACCATTTGGGCGTGCCACACGCCAAAACAAGGGCGTGTCACACGACAAGAAGAGGGAGCTCCAGAGAAGACAAAAAGCTGAAGATTTAATGCAGAAGATTAGATTTGATTTGTTTTTATTTTTGAATTTAAGTTTGAATTTAATGATTAGGTTTTGTTTTTTTAGGTTTAGTATATAAGATTCCTGAAAACACTTTGAAAAGGACCTTCAGACCTTTTGCCGTCTTTGAGACCTTTTTTTTGTTTTTGAAGCATGAGTCACTAATCTTCTAGGTTTTGTTGATTCTTATAGATTAATGTTATAACTTTTTTATCCTGATAGCATTGATATTTTTCTCAAGAGAAAATTTTCGTTCTTCATACCAAGGATTTGATGGTTTTGGGAAACAATTCTCTTCTTACTTGAATTATGTTAATATCTTAGAAAAGTTAATTAATTGAATTAAGCTTGAAAACTTCTTCTCATGGTTCTTAAGTTTTGAATTTGGACTTGATAAGTGACATCGAATCAACTAAGTTTGGTTCTTGAGAATTGTGTGGTTTTTTTTTTAAATCAGTGAACATTCTTAACCTCTTGTCACAATTACTTAATTAAGGAATTGATAATTGATTAGAATTAGAGAAATCAAATTACCAAGGAATTGGAGTTTAATTACTTATGATTTTCCATAGAAACATGATTGCTTGATCAAGGTGGAGAGTGAAAAACGTTTTTTCAGAAGTTTCAACATCTCTGAAATCTTAAAAATTTTGAATAATATTTTTCTCTGAATTACTTACAACTTTCTTTTATTCAATTCATTGTCTTTTTATGCAATTGCTATTGGAAACCCTTAATTTTGACTGTTGGTGTGAGGGTGAATATGTCGAATAAGTTGAGGAGATATTGAGAAGGAATGGTGAAGTGAATAACTAAGCAATGAGATAATAGTAATGCTGAATGAAAAAGTGATTGATAATAATGATGATAAATGATGAATTTAAGATTGAAGGAGATATGATTGATGATGAGGTTGCTATGAGAATGAAGAATAATGAGAACTGATTTTAATTATAGAATTTGAATGAATTTGATTGAATTTGAATGAATTGAAATGATATTGAGAATAAATTTTTGAATGAGATACTTGGGCAGTAGCAGCAGTAGTGGTTCGTTCCACTTGAAACGGGCCAGTGATTTGAGACGCCTCCGTATTACGCAGTAGTAGTGGTTTATTCCACTTCTCTACGTTGAGTCGTAAACACCCGCCTGGGTAGTATTAGTAGTAGTGGTTTATTCCACTTATTTTGGATTAAGCGGGTAGTAGCAAGGGGTTGTGGCTCAGTTTCACTTGCTCCGCGATGTGGTGTTTCTATCCATGGTTAGCTACTAAGACATGTCGGGTTGGCTATATAACCGATAGATGATATCATCAGCTATAGGACAGACATGCATCATATGCATTTGTATATTTTGCTTGAGTGTGCATTGTTTTGGTTTGCCTAACTATTTAACTTTGCTTATTTGCTACTTGCTATACATGTACCCTATCTGTGTTTTCTTTATTTGGTTTGTGTGTGTTTGTATCTAAGAGACCACTCATCTGGTGGAGACAGAAGATGAAGAGTTAGTTTAGAAATGGGAATCCCTTGGGTAGACTACAAAACTTCCTAGTTTAATATTAATTTTAAGTTTGATTTTGAATATTGGAGTTCTAGGAATGCCTCTGCCTTTTTTTGGGACCTTATATATTGTCTATGTGGACACCTTTACCATGCTGAGAACTCTCGATGCTCATTCCATACATGTTTTGCTATTTTTCAGATGCAGATCGAGAGGCACCTCACTGAGCATTCTGGAGACTCTTTAGGAGCAAAGAATTCTTTTGGGACTTAGTGCTTGTATTTTGTTTATGTATATATATGTAATAGATTCTTCACTTTGTATATATTGTATTTTGTTCCTCTTAGAGATTGTTTTGGAGAAACAGGTGTTTTGTCTTATTTTTTTGGGATACTTTTGGGTGATATATATATATATATATCGGTCTTGGCTTCGCAGATCGAGTCTAGAGCTTTATTATACTTATCTGTTGTAACTCTATATATATCTGTCTTTTAATTTTTTGTATAAGCTTTCAGTCTTATCGTCTTTTCTGAGCGACGCATCTTCGGTTTTATTTTTATCTTACCCATTTTTCTTCAAGGCTCCTAGCTATATTATCCTTGTTATATATGTACATATTTTATTTTTAGAGGTCGTAGCACCTCACCACCTTTAATTTATGACCTAAGCATAAAGCTCTATGTAGTAGAGTGTTACATGTTCCATTGGTGTTTAGGAGGTTTGAAGGAGAGAAAGGCGAAGAATTAGCTTAAAGCTAGAAATCCCGTAGTTAGAGTAGCAAACCTTCTGGTTTAGAACTAATTTTAAGTTTAAGTTTAATTTAACGAAGTTCTAAGAATTCCCTTGGCTTTCTCGGGACCTTTTATATTAACTATGTGGACACATTCACCATGCTGAGAACCCCCAGTTCTCATTCCATACATATATTATTGTATTTCAAATATAGGTTGTGAAGCACCTTGTTGAGCGTCTGGAGATTCTCTGTCCAAGCGAAGATGTCACTTTTGGGCTATTACATTCATGTTTCGATTATGTATATATATGTATAGAAATTTTTCGTCTGTATATTTTACATGTTGTCCCTCTTAGAGGCCCAATGATGGAGAAACAGGTGTTTAGTATATATTTTGGGTTAACTTTGGGTTATGTATTATATATATTTATATGCTCTGGCTGGACTTAGCTTCGCAGGTTGAGCCTGGAGATTGATATCTATATTTTTGGAACTCTGATTTGTATATATATGTTTTAGCTTTCTTACGATCTTGCTTATCCGTTGACACTTACCCTTATGAGAGTGATGCGATTTCAATTTCGATTTTGTCTAGCTTATTCTTCAAGGCTCCTTGTTATGGTTTTCTTTCAACTATGTGTGTGTGTGTGTGTGTGTGTGTGTGTGTGTGTGTGTGTGTGTGTGTGTGTGTGTGTGTGTGTGTGTGTGTGTGTGTGTACGTTTTCTCTTTTAGAGGTTGTAATACCTCGCCACATCGACTTTACGACTTAAGCGTAAGGCTCTGTGTGGTAGAGTGTTACACAAGACCCTTTAATTAATGGTGATTGGATTCTCATCGAATTATACCTTAATACCAATGATCAAATTCATCTAATTCAGTTTCAAGAGTTGGCAGCAATCCTACAATAATTAAGAGGCAACGTAATCCTAATAGAGGACTTTAATACCATCATGGATCATTATGAAAAATCTAGTGGTAGTATTAAATCTCCGATCTCCATTTCAGCCTTTAATTGTTTCAATAGTGATAATAAGTTGATTGATCTTGGTATGGTTGGGAGATAATTCACATGGAGTAATAAAAGACAAGGTGCTGAATTGTTTTTGAAATGTTGGATAGAGTACTAAGTAATGGAGCTTGGATGCAGAGTTTCCTCAATGCTACAATTCTCTAGCTTTTAAAGAAAAAATTGGACCATGCCCTAATACTTCTTAAAACTAACCCCAATGTTGAATGCTTAAAAAGGCATTTTAAGTTTCAAGAAAGACAGTGTGGAAAGGAGGATGTTAAAAGAGTGGTTCAAAAGGATTGGGAAAATCAAATTGAAGGGTCTGCAATGTTCCAAGTTGCACAAAAACTCAAAATCTGCAAGCACAAGTTGGTCCATTGGTAGAGAACGAGTGGAGCGAACTTGAAGAAAGAGATGAATGATATTGAAAGAAAGCTCGAAGTACTTAGAAATACGGGGGCTAATGACGGTGAACAAGTTGAAAAGCTTGAAAGGCAACTGGAAATTACAGTCTTATAAGAAGAAAATTTCTGGAAGAAAAAATTCAGAATTAAGTGGTTGTGGGAAGGGGGATAAAAATACCAATTTATTGCATAAAACTTATAAATCCAAAACCGTAAAAACAAAATTTGGCAGCTACATGGGCGGAATGGGAAAATAACTTAAACAAATTTAGCTATAACTACTATAGCAAAAAATTACCATAGAGACATCTTTTCATCAGAAGTTCAGGCAGACCCTGCACCTTTTCTCAATGACTTTCAACCTAAGGTTACAACTTTTATGAACCGAAGGTTGCAAAGGCTAGTGTTTATATGGAAGAGGTTAAAAGGGTTACATTCATCATACACCCTCAAATTGTTCTATAGATAGATGGTATGACAGCTAAATTCTTTTAATTTTATTGGGATATATGTTGGGAGAGATGTTTTTCGAGTAGTTAACAGTTTTTTCAATGGAGTTCGCATACTAAAGGGTTGGAATCATATGCACATTTGCCTTATTTTGAAACTTGTTGATGCTACATCTATGACTCAGGTTAGACCCATTAGCTTATCTACAGGCTTTTATAAAATTATTTCAAAGGTGTTGGTGCATAGACTTCAAAATGATATGAATAAGTTAACTAGCCTTAATCAAAGTATTTTTTTAACGGGTAGACTTATTTCAAATAATATTTTGATTGCTCATGAATGCATGCACTATTTAAATCTAAGAAGACATGGGCTACAGAATAAAATGGAAGTGAAACTAGATATGAGCAAAGCCTATGATAAGGTTGAGTGGAAGTTTCTATGGTTTATGCTAGAGAAGATTAGCTTTGAGACAAAATGGATTAATTGGTGATGGGTGGAAATTAGATTTCCACACAAACTCACCGGCAAGTGTACCAGGTCGAATCAACTAGTAATAACTCACAAGAGTGAGGTCGATCCCACAGGGATTGATGAATCAAGCAACTTTAGTGGGTGATTAGTTTAGTCAAGCTAATGATGAGCGGATAATTTATACGCTTTTTGGGGTTAATTTCATATAGTTTTGAGTATGTTTTAGTTAGTTTTTAGTCTATTTTCATTAGTTTTTAGGAAAAATTCATATTTCTGGACTTTACTACGAGTTGTGTATTTTTCTGTAATTTCAGGTATTTTTCTGACTGAAATTGAAGGAGCTGAGCAAAAATCTGATTCAGGCTGAAAAAGGACTGCTGATGCTGTTGGATTCTGACCTTCGTGCACTCAAAGTGGATTTTCTGGAGCTATAGAACTCGAAATGGCATGCTTCCAATTGCGTTGGAAAGTAGACATCCAGGGCTTTCCAGAAATATATAATAGTCTATACTTTGCACAAGGATAGAAGACATAAACTGGCGTTCAACGCCAGTTCTCTGCCCAATTCTGGCGTCCAGCGCCAGAAAAGGATCAAAAGCTGGAGTTGAACGCCCAAACTGGCATAAAAACTGGCGTTCAACTCCACAAATGGCCTCTGCACGTGAACTGCTTAAGTCTCAGCCCAGCACACACCAAGTGGGCCCCAGAAGTGGATCTTTGCATCATCCATCATAGTTTACTCATATTTTGTAAACCTAGGCTACTAGTTTAGTATTTAAACAACTTTTAGAGACTTATTTTGTATCTCATGACATTTTAGATCTAAACTTTGTATTCTCTGACGGCATGAGTCTCTAAACCCCATTGTTGGGGGTGAGGAGCTCTGCTGTGTCTCGATGAATTAATGCAAGTATTTCTGTTTTCCATTCAAACACGCTTGTTCCTATCTAAGATGTTCATTCGCGCTTAACTGTGATGGAGGTGATGATCTGTGACACTCATCACCTTCCTCAAACCATGAACGTGTGCCTGACAACCACCTCCGTTCTATATACGATTGAATGAGTATCTCTTAGATTCCTTAATCAGAATCTCCGTGGTATAAGCTAGAACAGATGGCGGCATTCATGAGAATCCGGAAAGTCTAAACCTTGTCTGTGGTATTCCGAGTAGGATTCAAGGATTGAATGACTGTGACGAGCTTCAAACTCCTGAAGGCTGGGCGTTAGTGACAGACGCAAAAGGATAGTAAATCCTATTCCAACCGGATCGAGAACCAACCAGTGATTAGCCGTGCTGTGACAGAGCGCGTGAGCGTAGTTTTCACTGGAAGGATGGAAGGTAGCCATTGACAACGGTGATCCACCAACACACAGCTTGCCATAGGAGGACGTGCGTGCGTGAGCAAGAAGACAGAGGAAAGCAGAGATTCAGAAGACAAAGCATCTCCAAAACTCCAACATACTCTCCATTACTGCATAACAAGTAACCTTTAATCCATGCTCTATTGTTTATTTGCAATTCAACTGATAAACATAATTGTCTTCCTGACTAAGATTTACAAGATAACCATAGATTGCTTCAAACCAACAATCTCCGTGGGATTCGACCCTTACTCATGTGAGGATAACTTGGACGACCCAGTGCACTTGCTGGTCAGTGGTACGAGTTGCGAAAAGTGTGATTCACAATTCGTGCACCAGCTAACATTGGTGAATTGATGAAATTTGAAGCAACAGAATGTAAATGACAAGAAATTTAAAGTTGCAGAAAGTAAATGAGCAGAAACATAAAGAGCAAGGAATGTAAATTGGCAAAATCTTAAATAACAAGAAAGGTAAATTGCAGTAACTGTAAAGGAGGCTGGGTGCTGGAGAATAAAGAAAGCAGTAAATCAGAAGTTAGAACAATTGCAGAAGATGTAAATTTACAGGAAATGTAAATCAAGCTCACAGCAAACTTAAATGTAAAGTGCAGAGGAACAGGAAAATTTAAATTGCATGAAAGTAAATTGAAAGCAACGGGAACAGAAAATTTAAACTCAAGCTCAATGCAAACTGAATTAAAAAATTGCAGAAGAGGAAATTGCAGCAGAGAGATGTAAGAAATTGAAATTTTGCATAAACTGAATTCAAGATTGAAAAAAATAGAAAGTGCAGAAAAATTAAAAGTGTTTCAAAGAGGACTTTCTATTCTACCCTACTCCTAATGCTCTCTAGCAGAGCCAGCCTTCTAATGAAATGAAATTGATGCCTTTATATAGGCTTTAAAAAAAATGAAAATGAAATTGAAATTGAAAACAAATTACAATTAAATGAAATTCCTAATCTAACTGATCCTTGTGCCTTTGAGTGATATCAAATGGGCTTTGCTTGCTTTGAATTTGAATGAGAGTGGATCCGGATGCATTTGGTGACTTGGGTCTGTGAAGAATTGGATCTAAGATGGTACTTGATGGCATGGGTCAGGAGTGGCTTTGGTTCAAGTTGGGTTGGAGGCATAGGTTAGCTCCCAGGGGAGCGCTCCGTTTGGTTTTGTGAACTTAGCGTTCACTCTTTGTTGGTGAGCCTTGGTTGCAATTGGCCTCCCTAGCCTAGCGTTCACTTTGTGAACGTTCCACTCACTCTTTAAACGCTACATTCCTTTGCTTCCCTGGGTGAGCTTTACTTTCCTTGGTTTAGAGGCACGAAAAAGTTGGAAAAAGGGAGCGCTACACTCAAATTTTTTAGCGCTACTCCTCTTTGGCTTAGCAAATTTGGTGCGCATGGAGTAGCTCCAGGGTAGTGCTTCGTTTGCAACTTTGAGTGCTACTCTTTTGCCTTCCTTGCCTAGCCTTACTTCATTGGCAAATATGCCCCGAAAATGCTTGCTTTTGTGAACGTTAGCGTTCATTTAATTGAACGCTCTTCCTTGCCTTGCATTCATGGCATTACTAAATGCTTTTATTAATGCCTTGGTATTAATAATATTACATGCATGCTTCCATGGTTTTAATAATAATGCCAATGCATTAACGTTGCATTCATTCAATTCTTTCTCAATTAAATGCATGCATGCTTTATTAGTTAGTAATGCCATTTTAGCGTTCATTTATTAGCATTAGTAATCAATTGTTTCATGCATGCATGCTTGCATTATATTTTAATTAATAAAGCCAATGCATTCATATTAAAGCATGATTTGTTCTTTTGCCAATTGGCTTTAATAGTAATGTCCTAGCATTATTGCATTCATTGGCTTTACTAATTAAATGTTTCATGCATGCATTCATTTCATTCATTCGGTCATTAAATGCATGCATGCATAAGCATTAATGCATGATAGTTCATGATGCTAATGCCAAGGCTCTATGGTCATGGACCACGCTTTTAAAAGCGTGGCCTAAAGTTCTAAAGCGTGCTCAATCTTCAAAGCGTGCCCAAAATTTTTTTTTCTTCTTTTTAGTTTATTTTGTATTTCTTTTCTTTTTCTTCTTATTTCCTACAAAGTTTATAAATTCAAAAGATCAAAGAGAATTTAAGCACAAAAAAATGCAATATTTAAGCACTAATCATCAATTTCTTGTATGAAAGAGCATAGAAAAACATGACATGATGACATGTCATCAATTGGATCTGTGAATTAGTAACTACTGTTTCTTATTCCGTCGTTATAGAATGTAAACCTGATGATATCTTTAAACCAAATAGGGGTATCCAACAAGGAGACCCCTTATCTTTTCCTATTTTGTGCGGAAGGACTCTTCTATTTGCTAGACAAGGTAGAACAAAACAAGCTAATTATAGGTATTCAAGTGAACTGAAACCTAGGCATCTTTAGTACTTTTTAGGTTTCTTTTTCATTACTTTTCTTAGATTTTAATCAAACTTCTTATGTTTTCTAGTAGAATTTCAAAACTAATCAAGTATTTGGAGTTGTTTTAGTATTATTGTATTTTCAAGAGTTTTTTTTATCTCAAAGTAATAAGAAAATAAAGCTTTTTTAACAAGAAAAACAAATACAGTCCAAAGGAGGCCCAACCAGGACCAAAAACCTCAAACTTGGATGCCCAAAACATCACAATGGGCACCCAACATCCAACCACCAATGCCCGGCGGCCCCTCACCGGCACCCAGCAGACCCTCACCAACGCTCGGCACTCCCTTGTCCCTAGAAGCTCAATTAGGCCAACGGCCAAATTCTAGAACCAACCTTGCACAAATGGGCCAACATCCAAACTTGAAGAAGCACCCCGGCGCTCCAAAGCTCTAAACTCCTAGGATGCAACACTTGACAAGGCCGAATTTGAATATGTAATTGTAGAAAGCCTTAATCTCATTCGAAGATTCAAGATTTAAGAGATTACTTAGTATTAATTCCTTCTAGAAAGATAAAGATTTTGTTGTTATGATTTAATTCTAGATTAGATTTAAATTATTGTTAAGATTTGAATTGAATTTAAGTAGGTAATTATTTTATCATTCCTAAAGATAAGATTAGAGTTAGTTTTTGAATTTGAATTTTAGATAGAACTGAAGATATAAATAAGTGAACAACGTTCACAAGGGAGAGATAATCCGGGAGATCTAGAATCACCATACGTACTTCTCTCTTATCTCTTTAGTTTTTTTCATTATCATGAGTCACTAAACCTCCGTTGTTGAAGTTTAGAAGCTCTGTTTGGTTTATGAATTTATAATGTGAGCATTTTCTTTATTTTAATTCATGCTTTTCTATTTTTTCAAGATTGAGTTTTGTTCTTCATCATTAATGGTTAGAAGTATTGAAAAATATTCTAATTCTGTCTTGGATTCTGTTATTACTTTGAGAAAATTAATTTTAAAATTAGCTTGAAAATCATCTCATAATCTTTAATTATTTAGAACTAGTCTTTGAATACGTGGCATATGCATATAATTCAGCTAAGGATAGATTTTGAATATTGTGTGGCTTAAAATCGAAACCGTTCTTCACCTTTTCTCTTGATTAGTTGACCAGGGAATTGGCGACTATTTGGGTTAAGATAAATTAAATTACCAAGAATTAGAATTTGATTATAAATGATTTGCTGTGAAAAGATTTTTGCATGAGTTAAAGTAAGAAAACACAAGAACTATTTTTCCTAAGAATCAAACATCTCTGAAGTTTTCAAATTTCTTGTTCATTGATTTTTTTCTTAGTTCTCTAAGCCCTTTCCTAATTCTCTTCTTATCTGTTCTTTCTTTTCTTTAAGATCCACAATCTTTCTGCTAAGGGTTGATTGATCTAATTACATATTCAATTAGATGTTGTTTGTCTCAATCCGTTAATCCTCGTGGAAACAATATCTACTCATCGTGGTATTACTTGAATAATTTGGTGTACTTTGTAAGAACTGCGATTAATTAACCATTTAATTAAGTAATTAAATTATCCAAAATAGGATCCAAAAATTTAGAATGTGAATTAGACAATTTAATTATGATTTTCAGTCTCAATAGATTTTTTTGAGTTAGAAAATGTAATTTTCTGTGAAAAACCACATAAAAATGTGAATCGGTAAATGAACCGGTAGTACCGGCTTAAATCGGTCCAGTGCTATGCGAGAATAATAAAAAATAGTAGAAAACCTTATGAAAATATTTAGAGTTAAAAAATCGGGCGTTAATTTTAAAGGTTTGGCCCGAAATTAGGCCAAACAGGCCAAAAATGCTAACGGATTGACCAGGCCCAAGTTGGGCCCAAGTCCAACATATATAAGTTCATTAATGAACTCATCTTGGCCTCATAAACACAAAACACAGCTGCATGAGTGAAGTGAGAGGGGAGAGCTAAAACACTATTCACTCTCTTCTTCAATCCACCATATCTTGAGCTACGGTGCTCCAATTCGCGTGCCATCAGTGGCTACGTAAAGCTCTTACCGAGCCCATTACTTTCAATTAACCTTTGTTGGTAAAATTTTGAAATTTCATCTCCTTTACTCTGCCCTAAGAATTTCGAGTTTTTAGATTTTGTATTGAGTGAGATTTTGTGATTTTGGGTGTTTAGGTACACTCTAGCCTTTGGTTCCTATTGGGTTTGACCCAATCAATCTTCGATAAGGTGAGTTTATTCTCAACCCTTGGAAATTGTGATTTTGATGAATCCTAGGTAGATTTAAGTATGAATTATGTGTATATAGCTTGAATTGGTGTTGTATGGAGAATGTTGGTGACTTGAATAGCTTAGAAGTGGATTTGGTGACTTGAGAACTTGTGGAGGCTTGATTTGTACTCAATCTTAGGTTTTAGTGCATATTGAAAATCGGCCAAGGTATGATTTCGGTTTTCTCTATATAAAATATAATATTTCTGGATACTTAGGCTAGTGACCCATAGGATAGGTTGGATTGAAATGGCTAGATGAACTTGTTGATTGATGATGTAGGTTGTATTGATGATTTTGAATGATTTTGATGAACAATGATGTTGATGTGGTTAAATAGTGTTGGACATTGGTATTGCAAATAATTGAGGTTGATTATTATGATTGGTAATGGTAAAATGATGATTGATGAGTATGAAATTGAGAAAGGATTATAGTGCCTTGTAATTGATATGTGGGTTTGAGGATTTTATGATATGAGTGATGGAAAGTGATGCAAATGGTAAGGACTGATGTGAATTAGAGTTGGTATGGTTTTAAATTGGTTTTGGTTATGAATTTTGGAAAGTTGAGAACCTTGTTGTTTTTGGTAAAAACTAGTTTTTGGTGAACCTTGACAGAGCATAACTTGAGTCTCAAAGCTTGAAATTGAATGAACTTTATTTTAAATTGAAGGTGGTTTTTAGAGCTTTAAACTGATATAGAGATTGTAGAAAATAGATTTTTATAGAAGGAGTTATGACTTTTTAAAGTTGGTGCCAAAAACTGAAATCTGCAACCTTTGAAATTTTTCTAAGTTTAGTACTGGCTACGTACGCGACAGGGGACACGCAACGCGAGCAAACCCTTCGGGTTGGGGAACTCGCGTACGCGACTCAGTCCAAGCGATGCGACCAAACCTTACGGGTTGGACCACTCTCGTACGCGAGGCACTGTATGCATACGCGAACCATTCAAAAACAACCCTTGCGTACGTGAACTTCAACACGTGACGCGAGCAACCCATTTGGGTTGAGACACTCGCGTACGCAAGCAGGTTGTTGTGTACGCAACCACCCCTTTTCAAACAGCGTGCGTACGCGAGATGGGCTTGCGTACGCAAGTCCCTTGTTTTGCCGAAAAAGTGATTTTTTTATGTTTTTAAAAGGTTCTCTAATCTTTCTAAACTTCCCTAAAATGCAGTTTGAGGGTAATGTGGTATAGTTAGGCCTAAAGATTAATAGAGGATAATTAATGATTTAAGTAGATGGATTTTGTATAAATTTTAGAAGACGGAGACTTAGGTTTTTGGTGTACTGAGGACGGATTAGTTGAGAGAGATGACGAAGTACTATAATAACGACTGATATAAAGAATTATGCAAATTATGAATTGACAGTGGCTGATATGATTTTGGGACTCGGAATGGAATGATGGATTATTGATATACTCAAAAAAATGATTTTCCTGAAAACCACTGGATTACTGTTATATACTGAGATTTGTTGAGACGATATGCGCCTGGGAAGGATAGTGGTTAATCCCGCTTGTCGAGGTCGCGGCGGCAACGTAAGGACGGTGGTTAATTCCGGTTATGTTGAGATGTGAGGTCGGTGGCAAGAGTATCCCGCTCGCATCCCTTCGGAATCACTATAGTGTGCAGGCACTAACATCCTGGACCATGATCCAGACACGATATCTCGGGGGTTCCCAATATGAGACCGAAGGGCGACATCTCCATGGAGATATGTCGGGTTGGTAGTTGAACTGACAATGTGATATCATAGCTAAATAGGACAAGCATTCATCATGTGCATCTTTTATTTGTTTGCTTGCTTTGCCGACTTGTATTGTTTGCCTAATTGTGTAAAATGTCTAATTGCCTATTTGAATTACTTGATATATATGCTTATACTTGTGCTTTACTTGTATTGCTATTATCTATGTATTCTACGGGAATTGAGGAGGTTCAGAAGGCGGTGGCGATGGGATCACATGGAGGATAGGTTGGTGAAGGATGTGGGACAGTGGTGAAACGAATAGATTAGAAACTCCACTAAGTTAGATTACCCCTTTATTATTATGATTTTAAGTTATGTTTTAAAGTTTTAGTTATGCTTTAAGTTGAATCTCATGATGGATATGAAGCTTTAGGATTGCCTCTGGCATCTAGGAGTCTTATATCTTACATCACTGGACACTGTTACCATACTGAGAACCTCCGGTTCTCATTCTATACTCTGTTATTATTTTTCAGATGCAGGTCGCAACCTACCTCGGTGAGTTGCTTCAACGGTGACAGAGCGGAGGATCCTGACTATGTTTTAAAGTCTTTTTGATTATTTTGTTTAGCTTCTCTCACTTTTGTATTTATTTTGCCTAGAGGCTTACTTTGAGAGGAAGTTTGTATAAGCTATTTTACTTTCAAAACTCTGTATGTCTATATATAACTAGCCAGCTTAAACTCCGCGAGCGGCGTCTAGATCTTTATAACTATTCTCCTTTGATATATATATGTTGCTATATGTACGCTTATCTTGTGCCTCGTTCAGTGTAGATTCGTGAGAACGTTTTGTGCTTTTCGAACTCTGTTTTTGAGCTTAATCCTTCATCGGGTTTCTAGAATATATATTATTTCCCTCTATATAATGTGTATAAGATTTAGACTTGTGTAACCTTTGATTAACCTTTGCTTTACAACGCGAGATAAGGTTTAGGGTAATTAGGGTGTTACACACTTGCCAATATCCAAGCACATTAATTTTTCACTCATCAAGGTTTTTATGCTATTGCCGGGGATTAATTGAGATCGACAATATACATCTGGTTTGATCACTAAATTAGATCTTGTTTTATTTTATTTTTTTATTTTCTTTTTGTTTCTTTATTTTGTTTAATTCTTCTTTCTCTTCTTTATTTTTCTTTTGTTCCGAAAGGTACTTTTGATATCTTTTTGTGTTTATGTATGCAAGGATTAGAAGATCTAAGACCCTTTGACCTAGAAATCGAAATAATACTTGCACAACTAAAAAAGAAATCAAGAGCCAGAAAAGAAATAGAAGAAGTAAAAAGACCAGAGAGAATGGCAGCTAATTACAATGTTAGAAGGATCCTTGGTGACTACAACACTCCTACCTCCGATAGCTGTGGAGATAGCATATTAAGGCCCATGGGTGAAGCAAATAATTTTGAACGGCTTCACTAACCCAATTGGTACAATGGGACCAATTCAGAAGTAGTTCTTAAGAAGATCCAAACATCTACATAGCTAGTTTTCTACAGCTATGTGACATTGCGAAGAGTAATGGAGTTAGTCCCGAAGCCATCTTGTAACACTTTTACTATCAGAACGTCACGCTTCCGGCTGTGCCACTCTAATAGCAGGGGTATTACGATGAATCTCATATATAAATAATAATGAATGAGCCTTTACGTGTAAATCTATCGATGGTTTTACTCAAAATTTAAAACTTTCCAACAAGAACAAACAACACATATTCACATACTTAATATTATATTATTACATACAAAAGTAATTACAAGACCTACCCCTCTGAATAAAACTCTAATTAACAAGGCGAGGAAAAAATAAATTCTAACAACTCAACTTGTAAACATACTCTTCTATGCTCTTGTAGCTCCGTACTAAACCTTCGCACCTGTAGCTGAAAGGGGTGGAAATATGGGGGTAAGAAGTGGGGAGTTCTTAGTAGGGTCAGGGTGTTTAGTTATGTTCATTTTATTATCATAGCCATCAGCAACGAGCAATAGAATATATTTAGACTTAACAAATAAAGAACACAGAAATTAAACAATCATATAGCACACCCACAATCACAGAAAACACACTCACAAGCAAATATGTGCAAACAAGTATGACGCATGTCTATCTTATGGCTAATAAGCTCATTTGTCGGTTATATAGCCAAACTCAACATGTCCGCAGGTAGCTAACCCGGGCATCGTCCTCTTAAAAACTAGTGAGCGGTATAGTACCACGATTCTCACCTGGTGGGTAAAGCACCTCGATCCCCACCATCTGCGAGCGGTAAACCACCTTGATATTCACAGACATTTTCAATTGGAAAACATCACACCCGTGGGTAGTAAATAACCACGATCCTCATGTCCATCGCGATACTAGACAAGTGGTACACCAACACAATTCTTGCCAGCTCATAGCTCAACTTCAAAACCAGAATCTTTTAAAATCTTAACCCAGAACAAGTGGGACTAAGACACAACCCTTGCATACTACCCAGGTTTTTTCAAATATCAAAATCTCTCTTTAAACACAATTCAAATCTATTTCTCTTTTTCTTTCATTAAACTCCTTTTCACCAAAACAAAAGTCTCAAATCAACTTTAACAATCCATTCTTTAATTCCGTTTAAAAAAAATTCCAAAATACATAACTCAAGCAAACAACAATAATTTAACATAAACTTAATCAAACTGAAACAATAATCAATCAAACAAATATTCACTTATCAAATTCACATTTAATTGTAAAATTACCAAATCCTACCTCCGTATAAAATCAAAACAACGGAAATTCTGAAGAATTTTTTTGATCGAGTTATTGAAGAAAAAAACGTCAGAATCGACTACTCCAGCTTCAGGCTCTCTCGGCCGAACTTTGCATGAAGGGACAGCAACTCCACCATTGATTTCTCCCGAATAAAATTGGTGTCAATTTGAAAAAAAAAAATATAAACACTTTAATCAAATTAGATTTTTTATTGAAGTTACAAATTTAAAAAAATCGAGCGCCGAAAGTCAAAGGTTGTTCCATGGCTTCATTTTCTTTCACTCATGATTCACTCTCTCTCTTTCTTTTTCTTAGTGGTTCGACTGATATATATATGAGAAGAATGATGATGACGGTGATTAATGAAACAAAGAAGTATATATATGTTACTAACTGTCCACATGTCAAGGTTATATATATATATATATATATATATATATAAATACAAGCCACGGTTCCTTTCTTTCTTTTTCTTCTTGACGGTGAACAATGAGGAAAAATAATATTGGATGATGATGACGATATGTTTTAAAAGAAAGGAGTTACGTGTCATGTAAAAGTCACGTGTTGTGTTCTTAAGCTATTGAGTCAGCAATTTAAATTATAAATATCCTAAATGAATAACTATGAAACTAGATATATTAAAATACAAGTAATAATATATATGAGTTACTAATATAAATAATATTAGTAACATAATAATAAAAGATATACAATATAGTATTAATAAAACTAAGTTCGTCGAAGAGTATCGATATATATATATATATATATATATATAATTTTTTCATTACTTATAAAGTATTAGAATTATAGTTTTAATAATGTAAAATATTTTATCATAAAAAAATATATATAAGAATATGGATTTAATTGAATTCAAATAGTTATAAAATTAATTTTATTATATTTAATAAAAAAATTTTTAAAAATAAAGAACTCCAATTAATAAAATAAATTATAACTTATTTATATTTAGATTTTTAAAAATGTGGATTGTTATACATCCGGCTAAGGCTATTTTCCTTTTCACTGAGAAATAGAGCCACACAATGGCTCCAAACTCAATCCTTGGACAGCATTACTTTGTGGGAGAATCTAATTAGCAAATTTCTAACTAAATACTTCCCACTCCAAAAGCTGACCCAGTTGAGGAATGACATTAATTTTTTTTTTCAAAAAGATGGTGAATCGCTCTATGAAACTTGAGAAAGGTACAAAGAGATGTTCAGAAGATGTCCGTACCATGCCTTTTCCAAATGGCTTCAAATTCAAACTTTTTATGTTGACATCTCTCAAGCCTCAAGAACGATGATTGACTTATCAGCAGTAGGTTCTTTACATAGAAAGATGCCTGGAGAAGCATTGGAATTGATAGAAACAGTGGCGGCTAAGAATTTCATGTATTCATCTGAAAAGGCCATTAAAAAGGGTGCGATAGTACTAGACACCATGGATGCAATTCTGGCACAAAATATAATCATGTCCAAGCAAATATCCTCCCTTACAAAATAATTGGGACATAATCAAGTTGCAGCCATCGAAATTCAAGTTTCATGTAATTTATATGAAGGGAAACATCCAAGTGAAATGTGTGAATTATATATGGAAGACCATTCATTCATTGAGCAAGTGAGTTTCATGGGACATTCCCCAAGGCCAGAAAATAATCTATTCTCAAAAATTTATAACTCAGGCTGAAAGAACCATCCATATTTTGGTTGGCAACCAAGGATAAAGAAACTTCAATGTTTCATATCAACAGTAAGCAACCATAAAAAATCATCATCTCTTGAGCTCACCATTAAAAATCTTTCTCAGACTAGTGCCGTCTTTATGCAACAAACTTAAGATTTCATGCAAAAAACAAGAGCAAATTTCAAAATTCAAGAAGCTTCCATTAGAAACCTAGAAGTGCAAGTAGGGCAAATTCCCAAGAAATTGGCAAAAAAACTTATTAAGTCCTTCTCTAGTGATACCATACCAAACCTTAGGGAAGAATGCAAGATCATCTCTCTAAGGAGTGAAAAAGTAATTAACAAGGAGCTTGCCAAGGAGAATGAGAAGAGAACCAAAGATTCTCCTGAAGAGAAAAAATAGGAGAATCTAAAAAAAACTCCTGCACCAATAGAACTCAAGAAGGAAAAAAATGAAAACTCATGAACCAAGAATTTTGTATCCTCAAAGGCTACAGAAGCAAGATTAAGAGAAGACATTTTCTAAGTTCTTAGATGTGTTCAAGAAGTTACAAATCAACATTCTTTTTGCTGAAACCCTCGAACAAATGCCTCTCTAAGCCAAATTTATGAAGGAGTTGTTGTCTAAGAAAAGATCCTTCAAGGAAGACGAAAAGGTGATTCTCACCAAAGAGTGTAGCACCATTATTCAAAGGAGACTACCACAAAATTTGAAAGATCCCAGTAGTTTCCAAATTTCTTGCATCATTGGGGATGTCATCATTGGTAAAGCTCTTTGTGACTTGGGAGTTAGCATCAATTTGATGCCTCTATCCATGATGAAGAGGCTACAAATTGAGGAGGTGCCGATTAATGAAATTTTTACATGGGATAGTGGAAAATACATTAGTCAAGGTCAGAAAGTTTATCTTTCCCGCTAATTTTTTAATCCTTGACATGAAGGAAGATGAAGATGCATCTATCATCTTAGGAAGACAGCTTTTAGCTACCGGACAGACACTCATTGATGTCCAAAAAGAAAAGCTAATTGGGCGCATGAAGAATAAATGATTTTTAATGTTTTCGAAGCTATGAAATACCCTAATGAATCAAAGAGTTGTATAAGGATCGACTTAATTGACACCCTGGTCCAATAAATTGTGGATGAAGGAACCCTTGAAGACCCTTTGCATTACATAGATTCTGAACGGAAGAGGAGATAGAGAATGACTGTTTAATAGAAGATGGCACTGGAAGGTGTTGTGAGGCATCCCAATCACCAACCTAAAAAACTGAACGTCAAGCTAGTGACATTAAAAAGGCGCTTGTTGGGAGGCAACCCAACGATGGTTAGTTTCTTTTCTTCTCTTTTTCTTTTCTTAGTTACATTCCTCAAGATGGACGCTTAGTTTCTTCTTCTTCTACTTTTTCTTCTTCTTCTTCAAGATGGACGCCGAGCGTTCAAGACTGCCAAGAAGGGCCGGCGCCCAGCACCCATTTTGGGAGCCCGGCACCCAATTAAAAAGGGGGCTCCAAGGAAGAAAAAAATTTAAGGACGCCTAGCGTCCTAAATTAAAGCTAGGTGACTTCAAGGCATTCTCCTTGTTTAACCACATTACTTAAAAGTCATCTTATCCCCTCCTTTTTCATACAACCATGCGTCCTCATATAACTTAAAATATTTGTGCCTAAAACTCTGTTAATCTCTAAGTTTGGTGTAAGTCTTTAAGTTTAGTATTGGTGACACCATGAGCCTCTAGATTATGAAAGAATACACATAAAAGGGGTGAGGCCCAGGATGAAGAAAGTAGTGATGATGAATAAGTGATCTGGGTAAGATGAACTCTCTTTTTCTGGTGGTTAGTTATTTCTTTTTTCCTTTTATTTTTTCTTTCTTTTTTTCTTCTTTTTTCTTTTCTTGCATGCATCATATCTTTTATTTCTTTTTTCTTTTCTTTTTCTTTGTTTCAGTGCTTAAACCTATATGCTTGTTCCTCCAGTGATCAGTTTAGATGGAAGATGTTTTGATGAAAAAATTGAATAATGAAAAAAAAAGAGTTCAAAATGAAAGTTGTGGTTCTCAAAAATATGTGGCTACATTTAATGAACCTAAGATATTTGAATTTTGTGAAAATAAAAGGAGAATCTCCAAAAACAAAGTTTTGAAGAAGTATTATGAGAATTCAAAGATTAATTTCATGAAGCCGTGAAAAAAAAAAAAAAGAAAAAGTCTGGAAAGATCAAAAAATTATAAAGTTATAGGGCTCTGAGCACCAATGATTAGACTCCAGTTATGTGCCTGTGATGTTTGTGTTTCAAGGAGAGACTTGGGCAAGTAAATTCGAGGGACGCTTTATCACCCGGTAACTTAGACCAACTGGCTCGGGATTATCGATTGAAAGCCTATATTAAGAGTCACCTTGAGACAAAGCAATTAGAGTCCAAAGAGGCTTTGGACATCGATGTCTGGATCAATAGTTTCCTAGTTATGTGCTTGTGGTGTGATTGTGTCAAGGAGAGGCTTGGGTAATTAGATCCAAGGGATGCTTTATCACCCGGTAACTTGGGCCAAGTGGCCTAGGATATCGATTGAAAGCCCATTAAGTGTTGCTTTGTGATAGAACATTTAGAGTCAAAAGCCTCAATTATCTTTCCCCAAATAAGTTGTGAAGTAAATGCCTTCAATTTATACAAGCTCAAGAGAATTCTCTTAACACAATTCAGATCTATATTTTTGAAAATTCTCAAATCCTAAGTATGCAAGATTCATCAAAGATAGGAGAAGGCCGAATGTAATCACAAGGATAATCATAAAACTCACTGATGCGGATTTTTCAAACCACAAAATACCGGCAAATGCATCGAGTCATATCAAGTTATAACTCAAGTGAGTGAGTGTCGATCCCATGAGGATTAACGGATTAAGCAAACAATAGTCAACCGATTAATCTAGTCAGACAACCAAATTAGGGTTTTAAACACTTGAAAGATAAACAGCAAGTAAACGAAAACAAAAAGTGAGTATTGAAAAGATGATATGATTAAGAAAGTTAAGGTTTCGGAGATATTAAAACTTTCAGATTAATACTTTTCACTTTCTACCTTAATCATGCAAAGATACTTCTATGGCAAATCGTTAGTAATCAAACCCCAATACCTTGGTGATTCAATTTCTCTTTAACCTAATTAATCGCTAATCCCTTAGTCAATTATTTAAGAAAAGAGTTACACACGTTCACTGATTTATAAAGCCACACAATTCATAAGAATCTTCCCTAGTTGATTCGATGTCACTTATCAAGTCTAGTTTCAAAACTTAAGAGTTGTGAGAATTGGTTTTCAAGCTTAATTCAATTAATCAACTTTTTCAAGAGGTTAAGAGAATTCAAGTAAGAGAAGAATTGTTTCCCAACACATTCAAACCCTTTAAGATGAAGAACGAAAACCTTTTCTTAATAAGAAATCAATGTATAAATTAAAGTTAGAAAAGTCAATGTATTAATCCATGGAATCAACAGAGCTCCTAACCTTAACCAAGGAGAATTAGTTGCTCACGTTCTTCAGAAAAATTCTTAATTATTAAAAGTAAAAACTGCCGAAGTCGAGGAGCCCTCTCTAAGTGTCCGACTTCTCCTTTAAATACTAACCGTAAAAGAAATTCAAATTCAAAACTTAAAACAGAATCAAATCTAACTAATTAGTGATCGTCTTTAGCAAAGCTTTCAATATTTTTCTCTTGCAAATTCTCAATTAATGCTGTGATTAGTGAGCTATTAAGTTAACCCTTGAATTGATGGAGAGTTGAAGGTCTTTGATGAATTCATTAAGTTCTGGAAGGTGATCCATTTCTCACATGATACGTGAGGCATTCGCGTTGTACGTGAAGCCTTGATATAGCCCAAATTGCTCCCTGGTTTATTCACGTCGTACGTGAAGGATTTGAAAACCTTCAATTGCTACCTTTGTTTAAACCTTCAATTGCTACCTCTGTTTGGTCCTGGCATGGTACGTGAAAAATCTGATGTACATTTTATAAAGTTATAAGAGAAAAAAATGTACATTTTACAAATAAAAGAGAGGAGAATGTCATTTTAGTATCTATTAGGGAAGAGAGTGGAATTTTTTAATATTTTAAATATGGGAATGCATTGAAGGCAGAATTGGCCAGTAAACCTTCATGGGACAAGTGCAATATCCTGAAAGGTAGTAGAGTTGTCGAAAAAGGCCTACATTAGGGTCGGTTCTGGCAGTATAATTAAAGTCTTTGAAGATCATTGGTTACCTCCCCCATATCCCTTCATTGTTAACTGGAGTTACTCATCCCTGGTCCCGGAAGTTCAGATTTCTTTTTTTTGGGTTAAAGACCTATTATCCCTATCCAAAGGGTGAAAATAAGAGCTAGTCAATGATATCTTCCCCTTTGAAATCAGTAATCATATTCAGGCCATTAAACTAGTACAAAAGGATGATGAAATTTAATAGTGTCTAAATAAATCAAAATCCTATGATGTTGCATCTGATTACAAAATAGCTTATCAATTTTATCATGTAAGACTGATTTTCCTGATGTTATGAAGCAGCAGCAACTCTGGAATTGACTCTGGAAACTGAGTCCCAACTAATGTCCACATATTTTTGTGGAAGGCTCTCCTTGAAAGGCTTCTTGTGCTCCAGGTACTTCACGTAAGATTTTTCTCAACCAACCCATATTGTTCTCGCTGTCAATAAGAAGAGAGCATCAACCACAACATCCATCAATGTCCCGAAGCAAAGGAGGTTTGGAAAATTAGTTCTCTGAATGCTTACCTCCTAAATCAACACTTCGATTTCTTCCATCAATGATGAGTAGATCTGCTCGCATGCCTTTGCCAACGGCCCGAGGATCGTAGGAAAATGGAACTTGCAGCACTCCTTTGCTAAAATAGTTGGAAGTCCAAAAAATTAGTGGATGTTTGAAGCCTGCTGCATTCTCCGGAAGAAACGTTGGAAGCAATGCTCAAGCTCCAACAGCAACTTGATGGGAACAACCCTCTTTCTCAACCCGATTTCGCGGGTCTTATATAAAAATTTAGAGATTAATTTAATTATTATTATTATTATTAAAGGATTAAATTACTTTTAATTTTTATAATATCACTTATGTATAAAATTTTTGAATTATATATTTACATAAATTTTTATAAAAGAATGACATTATTAAAATAAAAATAAAAATGAGTATTATTTTCTTCTTATTATTGTTATCACGATTGCTGCAATGGATCAACATGAGTTTGTTTTTTAATTATAATTATACTGATAGCGATATGATATAATAATAATTAGATGAAAATTGTGAATATTAATTGCCGCCTTAAAACCCAATCAAGTACAAACGTGTTCGAACTTTACCGGCGATGGCAAACTCCAAAAGGCCAAAACTGTATATATTAAAGAGCGTGAAATTGAAGTGCGCTTTTTTTTTAATATAAATTTTCCATTTTTATATTTTTCCTTATCGTTCATTCGCAACATAAATATTCAATTGAATGCATCAATTGCATTTGTACCTTCCCTATGTACAACGCGCTACACACTGATTTCATTTCACAAACTCAAAACTCAAACAACCACCACCAGAACCCCCTTTCTTCAATTCTGAATTGATTCGGTGCTGAATCGAAGGTTGGAGAGTTATTAACATCTTGATTTTTCAATCTTATATATGCTTACTTCATTTCGTTGTGCTGTTTCAGTTTCTGTCATTTGTTTATCTTCTTCGTCTCCGATGTTTTGTTCTCTGCATGCTGTTGATCACTTGGTTTTTGTGTTCGATGTTGGAAACTTTTCGTGTGGAAAATTTCTGGCTTCGGGTGTGTTTTTTGGATTGGTGTAAGTTGTAATAGTTGTTTGATCCAATGAAGTTGAAGTTGGTGTTTGATGGTTACCATTTTTTTGTGTGTTTCAAACTTTTTCTGAAGCATGAGATCCCTGGAGGAGGAACTTTCTAATTCTTTATCTCTCTAAAAGAGGGAAAGCAAACTGGGAGTTTCAGTTTCCTTTGACAATGCATAAAATATTGGGTGGTCTTGAAAGTTGGAATCAATTATCATATCAGATACTTTTACAATATTTTTATCTAGTTTCTTTTACAAATTCAAGTTAGTAGATTCTTATTGGATTAAAATGGAGTTGGTCATGGAGAATACTTCCACTGTTTTTTCCCCTCCTTTTTTTTAATATAAAAATAACAAGGGGAACGAACGGGTGGGGTTAGGGGCTGCTTTGTTTCCATATACATAATCATAATACATAATAGCAATAAAGTTATTTTGGTTTGCGAAAATTTCGCTCGTGTCTGAAAACAAATTGCCCCCTCTGCCAAACATGATTGACCATGTAGATTGCGTTTGTCAATGTTGAAGGAGATTCTCTACATGCCAAAATTTAATGTGGATGAACATTTCTTGTTTCACTTTTACAAGTTCAGATTCTAGTGCAGTTATCTCATGCTTGTTTTTCATCTATATTTGAAAAAAACTCCAGCTTAGGTCTTGATGATTCGCCTTGAAATATAGAGGATTCCATGTTATGTTGTTTCTATCAAACTAGCTGTCTGTCATTGCCTTAGTTACATATGATGCTCCAATTGCTTGGTCGACATGTTATTTTTGCAGGTCTAACCTTTCTGGGGGAATTAACTCAATATGGTCTGAAAAAGGTTTCATATCACTTGTGAAGTTTGTTATTTTAAGATGGGTTTATATGAGCATTCGGATGTTCTTCAATGGGGTCTTAATCTCCTTGATGGTGACCCTAATTTTGGACAAGGATACTATGGTGACATGAGTCAGCAGCACAATAATGCTTGTGACATCTATGACGGACACTACTTCCATAGCCATTATGATAATAACATTAATAATAACAATAACATCAATGACAATGATGATGATGATGATGATGAATGTAACGATGTAGAGAATGATGAGATCATTGCACGTACACTTCAAGAAGAGTTTTCACAGCTAGAGATTGCTGAATGTTCAAGGTATATACAGGGAGGTGAAGAACAATACCATGCTTCTGAGACTCAGCCTGCATATGATTGGCATAACCCTTCAGTGTTGAACTATTGTTCGGGAGGTATCATTAAAGTCAAAATCTACGTCTTCCTTGTTTATGTTTTTCCTTTTTTTGTTTGGCTATTTGTTGATTAATTGATCAAACATTTTACTCATGCAAGTCAAGATTATGCCCAAGAAGAAGTTGATGATGCAGAACCTTCGAGTTCGTGTTCTAGTCCATGTGAAACAGGGGAATACTCCTTAGAGCTGACTGATAATTATCCACTTGATGATGAAGTAGGGAGACGACTGAGTGAGATGACACTAATTCCTGTATGTGTAGCCTCATCTGCTTCTGTAGATTCTTTTTCGGATCAGCTATTGAAGCAATAAATAGATATTTAGCATCCTTTAATGGTCATTTAGGTACCAAACAGCTAATTAACCAAGTTATGCTTTTATCAATTTCCAGGGAATGTTTTCTCTCTGGACTACATTTTCATCTTACATATATAGTGAATGCTTTTTGTTTTCTACTTTTAAATCTTGGGTTGACAAAAAAATTTATTCCTAGGTATTTTATCAATTTTTGTGCATAAGTGATTAATGAAGCAACATCTGGTTTAAACAGTTAACTCTGATATGGAGGCCATTTTTCATTTTCTTTTGGTTTTTTACGCAGTAGATACTGAAAATTGTTTAAATTCTACTGCCTCTATCTATCTATTGGACTGTGGTTCTTAAATCCCCTTTCCCCCCCTGGTTTTCTAGCATGTTCCGAAAATTAATGGAGAAATCCCTTCAGTTGATGAAGCAACATCAGATCATCAAAGGCTTCTAGATAGGTATTAGTCATAAACATTTTTGTTACATTGAGAACATTGATATAAATGCTACTACATTTTGTGTTTCCCCAATGAATGAAAATTGCTATGCCCTTTGCTTTTGGTTGTCAGTTAGTATTTTTCTTTTGGTACCATTTAAGATGTTGTAATGGGAAAAAAATGGCCTGGTCAAAAGAATTAATGTTTCTGTAAATTTATTTTATCTGACATATAGGTAGCGTTTGTTTTGAGATACTGAGACAGAGACTGAGAGACTGAGATTCAGTCTCATGTTTGTTAGTTTAGAAACTGGTACTAAAATTTCTGTCTCTGTCTTCAAAATTTCAGTATTTCAGGATCTCCAAAAAGTGGAGACACAAGGGACTAAAATTTTTAGAGATAGAGATTGAAATTTTAATAACATTTTACACCTAAAATATCCTCATTTCAATTAATTAATTCTAATTTTACCCTGTGTGCAAATTAAATTAGAGTTCCATTTTTGTTTCAATTTCTGTCTCTCATTTTGCACCAAACAGAATACTGAAATTTATTTCAATCTATATCTCTTAGTTTTTGTCTCTCAGTCTCAATCTTTCCGTCTTTGTCTCTCCACCAAACGCCACCATAAGGAACATGCTAAATTGACTTTGATCAATGTTTTAAACAGGTTGCAGTTATATGACTTTGTGGAGCACAAGGTACAAGGTGATGGTAATTGTCAGGTTTGTTTCTCCTAGTTTCCTAATTTTCCATTTGGTCCAGAGGGACTGAGTAGATTTCATTAATTTTATATTATAAATTTTGAAAAATATAAGCTACTAATATGTGTGAGGAAGTCTCAATCCTTTGAATTGTGTCTCCAAATCTTAGGTCTTGGTGCTTGTTTGGGTGCCATTATTTTGATAAAAATGAAAAAAGATTTTTTTTTTTATTTTTTAATGTGTTTGGTAAATTTCGAGTAGTAAAAGTAAAAGTACTAGAAAAATAAAAAAAAATATTTTTTTTGAGAAGCTACAATTTACATCTTTTTTAAAAGATTTTTTTTTTTTTAAAAAAAAAAAGATGTTTTTCACATAATAAATGAACAAAAAAGTACTTTTATTTTATTTTATCCAAACATAATTGATAATAAAAAGATCTTTTTACATGAGATATCCAAACATAAAATCACTTTTGTTTTTGTAAAAGAAATTTTAAAAAAATATCATTTAAAAAAAAATCTTTTTCGAAAATGGCGCCCAAAGAAGCCCTTAGTATATGCAAGCATGCATACCTGAGATTTGGATTGAACAAAGGCTTAACATAGAAGATTTTCCTAATGGCATATAATAGTTTATATTTTTCTACGGTAGCTTAGTGTATTTAGAGAAAATTTATATACTCATTTTATGTTTCTTCCTCCACAGTTCCGTGCACTATCTGATCAGTTGTTTCATGCACCTGATCGTCACAAGTTTGTTAGACGTCAAGTCGTGAATCAGGTTTTTTGTCTAGTGGAAATTTTTTAATGCCAATCTTTCTATTATGCATTTATTGTTGGATTCTGATTGTTGAGTTTTCTTTTTTAATTAACCAGCTCAAATCTAATCCAGAAATATATGATGGGTATGTTCCCATGGAGTACGGTGACTATTTGGAGAAAATGTCTAGGTGATGATCCTTCTCCATTTGTAGCACTGTGTCTATGTTTGGGCAATTTTTTTCCGGCTAACTAAACATCGATTTTTTACTATCATCTTAAATGAAGGAGTGGTGAATGGGGTGATCATGTCACACTTCAAGCAGCTGCAGACTCAGTATGGCTTTTGCAGCTTAATTTCTCTCCATAATTATTTATTTATTTTTTTCCCAGTTCAGTCATTCTTTCATATTCTGTGAAATAAATTTATTTATTTATTTTTTAGTTCGAAAGATGCTCATTTAATAACCTTGATGAAAGTTTCAAGTTTGCTTTGCGATTGAACCATTATTTTGTTAATTGTCTCCATTTATAACTGTATAGAATGGATGATTGAATTTGTATGGTCAACCAAATTGCCGTGTCTGCATATATCCCATCCGTCATGATCCCCCTTGCTTTGATCAGTTCGGTTCTCAGTTTGCTCAACACCTAAACCAAACCGACCTTATATCACCCTTTCTGCATATTACAAGTTGATAATAAATACATCTTTCTTGCAGGTTTGAAATATTCTAAATATATTCCTGAATTTGAAGTATGGATATATCTAATTTTTAGGCATAGTTGCCTGATCAAGTTTTAACTCTGTCGCCTTCTGAGTTCTCCTTGTATCACATTTTCAATGGTCACACCCTTTCCGTTTCTTGTGATGGTGACATTGCCAAGTTTGGATTAACATTAGAATTAGTAATGCAATTATATGATTTTCACTTATAGTAATAACTTCTTCCCCCTAAAGCTTTTTTATTTTTTTCCGTCCAGTTTGGTGTGAGAATATTTGTGATGACTTCTTTCAAGGACACCTGCTGTATAGAGATTCTTCCTCATTTTGAGAAGCCAAAAGGAGGTTGGTGGTTGTCTTCATGATTACTAGGCCCTAGCTTAATTTTTTAATCGAGAGATGAGGCCATTTGGAAGCTGTTTTTCTGCTTTTCTACTCTGCTAAAACTACACTTTTAATAGCATTCTCAATTTTCACTTTCCCTTTTGTTATCTTTGATTCTTTTCCTTCTCATCCCTAAACTACAAGTAATTTTGGCTAACATGACCCAATTATTGCAGTGATTTTTCTTAGCTTTTGGGCAGAGGTACATTACAACTCCATCTACCCTCAAGGAGGTACTTTCACCCATTTCTCATTAAGCGATATTATATATGGCACCCTTTGATTTGCAAAAAGATATAATACTAATCTCTCTATATTTTAGATGGTATTACATTCTATGCCCTTATATACTGAATTCCGCTATTTTTTTTTTTTTTTTGTTTGGCAAACTGATGCCCATAATATAGCATCAAGTCCTAGAGTACTGAATGTAATATCATACAATATTAGTATGTAATATCAAATTAGTCTTCTTTTTTTCTTTTGGATTAAACTCCATTGGGATACTTTTTGGCCTAACATCGTGTTCTTTGTTATTCTATTGCCAGATATACCTTCAGATGAATCAAGAAAGAAGAAACGGTGGTGGAACTTCGGGAGTAAGCACTAGAGTCTTGGTTTGTTTAGGGAGCACATCCATTTGGAACATAGCTTTACTGGTCATTTTTTTTAAAAATAATTTATTTGATTTCTCGTATTGTTTTCAATTGTAATCTGGGTATGCCGACAGAATTTTGCATTCCAGTGGCATTTTGAATGCTTTGATGAAGAAGCCAAATTAATTAAATACATAAATGGTTAAACATTAAATTAAGATGGCTAATGGCAAGTTTGTCTCGATCTGAAATTAGATAGAAAACAATGGAATCCATTAAAAAGTTCTAAAACTTATTATTGTGTAGAACATTTGATATATTAAGAAATTGTACCCTTCTTTCTTCCCTGTGTTCCTTTCTCTCTTTCTTTTCAAATCGAAGAAGGGATTTGAAACAGAAGTCGGCTTTGTCAAAGAAAAAAAGAACAAATATGAATAAATAAGTGCATAAAAAAATGAGTTAATATTCCAATTGGTTCTTAAAATTTATGAGTTTCACATTGGTTTTTGAATGTTCAATGGTCTCGATTTGGATTTTGAATTTTCATTTTGAAATTTATGTTAACCTTTCGAGTTATTTCCGTTATTAACGTGGCAGAAAGGTCTGTTCGCTTAGAATGAAGTAATAAAGTGTGTTAGTAACATGTGTTGTTCATGTATTAATTTAGTGCTATGTATTACATAATTTGTCCACATATTATTAATGTTATTATTATAAGTGATTTAAATTGACTCTTGAATTTTTACTGGTAACTGGTCTTAGCCTCTAAAATTTAAAGAATGCAAAACGAATTAGTTCTTAAAAAAATCTCTCATTTGTAGTTCATATTAATATCATTTTTTTTGGTGACGGAAATAAATTAAACAAAGAAAAACAAAAGAAACAAAACAAGGAACTGCTTAAATAGAGGGACAGTCCCGTTTAAGACTACTCTTAAACTCCTCCCAAGGTGAAAGAAGCTCCACATGCGAAAGTTGTAACTTCATCGCTATCTTTGCCATAGTATCTGCCACCGTATTTGCATCTCTCATAATCAAACGAAAGTCAACACGCCAATTCCAATGCATGATATCTCTTATTTTGAGCACCAGTGGATCAATAAACCCAAAACCATCTTGAGTAACAAGATTAAATGCTTCCACACAATCCGTCTCACAAATAACATCTCGTTGACCCACATCCCAAGCTAAGAGATATCCTCTCCAAATAGCAAACAATTCTCCTTGAAGAATACTATTACTCTCAATCATTCCCAAACACCCCCTTTGCCAGCTCCCATTACAATCTCTAATAACACAAGCAAAACCAACACTATCACCCGAACCAAAATAACTAGCATCACAATTAATCTTAAAAGTACCAATGGATGGGGGATTCCAAAAACCATTTAGAGTAGAGGGAAGGGACATACGTTGTAATTCAAAAATATTTCTAAGCTCCTTTTCTGAAGTTAATGCCAGACAAATGACTTTTTCCGGAGGCCAAGTTTCATGGGGATTAAAGATGTCGTTATTCCTTGCTCGCCATATCCACCAAAGTCCTGAAAAGAACTTGAACGGGTGCTCTCTGCTATGATACAAGAACCAGTTCTTCAAATTCAAAGGATGACAAGGAATATCCAACCTTTGCCAGACAAGTTGAGCTTTTGGACAATCCCGAATACAATGTATAACCGATTCCTGGCTAGAAAGACATCTTGGACACCTATCCGATGACGACATCCCTCTTCTAAAGCGAAAACTTGCAGTAGGAAGAGCCTCCTTAAGACACAACCAAGCTAAAAACTTATGCTTTTCCGGAACAAGCTGACGTCAAAGCCAAAGCCAATTCTCCCTCTCCTCCCAACCAAACAGCTGCTTACACAACCACAAGTAACCATTGCGTGAGTCATAGACTTTGGCAGCAGACCCACTCCAATACCAACCCACTTCCGGACCTGCTTGTTCATCTGGATTGTAAGAGAGAATATTATCTTTCAGATTTTGAGATAAAGGAGAATAAAGAGTATCCCAATGCCACCTACCAACCGACCAAATATCCTGTAT
This sequence comes from Arachis ipaensis, assembly GCF_059453495.1. Taxonomy (NCBI): domain Eukaryota; kingdom Viridiplantae; phylum Streptophyta; class Magnoliopsida; order Fabales; family Fabaceae; genus Arachis; species Arachis ipaensis. The sequence goes on along the minus strand of NC_142441.1, from coordinate 41,535,909 downwards.
CCGGAGATTCGAATCAGAAATGTGGACATAATCCATCTCATTAGATAACCGTCCTTCTCTCCTCCAGCTAGAAAACCAAAAATTCTGGTTCAAGTCTCCAATACACCAAGCAAACCCATCCTTCAACACTTTCCAAGCCTTGCAAAGACACCTCCAAATGGGAGAGTCCTTGTTCTTAGGATAACTAAAACAGTCATATAGAGATGATCAGTATTTGGCATCCAATAATTGGACCCATAGCTTGTTTGGCTGCCGGAAAAAAGTCCAAACTAGCTTCCCAAGAAGAGCAATATTTACACAATAAGGATCTCTAATCCCCAAACCTCCATATTTTTTTGGAGTAACCAGTACCTTCCAACTAACAAGATTCAATCCTCTTCCATCAACTTGTCCTTTCCAAAGAAAATTCCTCATCATAGACTCCAATTTACTAATGATTCCTTTGGGAAAAATAGAGACCTGCATCTGGTACGTGGGAATAGTAGCGGCAACAGAATTAACCAAGCAGAGTCTACCAGCCCGATTGAGTAAACTCCCTTTTCAGCTTGCTAGCCTACTCCGAATCTTATCCAGGACACCATTGAAAGCTGAACGAGTCACCCTAGAATGGCTAAGGGTAACTCCAAGATACTTGCCCAAATCCTGGACAAATCTGATAGAGGATACCCCAGTGAAAACCTCTTTCCTTGTTGCAGAGACATTCTTGGAGCAAAGCGCTTTAGACTTCTCCACATTAATCTTCATCCCAGATGCTTTGCAAAAAGTCTCTAAAACCAACATCACATTTTGCACTTGTCTCTTTGTAGCTTTACAGAATAGAAGCAAGTCATCCGCAAACATTAAATGGGATATTCTTGGTCCCCCTCTAGAAATAGCAACCGGCTCCCACAAGCCCAAATCAACCTGATGACTAATAAAGCATGTCAGTCGCTCCATACACAACACAAAAAGATAGGGTGACATAGGGTCTCCTTGTCTAAGACCTCGGCTAGGAGTAAAGCCATTCAGACGACTCCCATTCTAAAGAATAGATAAGGAAGAAGCAGTGACACAATTCATAATCAAATTAAGTGTAGGAATAGGAAAACCAAAGCTCTTAAGGGTATGAGCTAAAAACCTCCAGTCAACTCTGTCATAAGCTTTCTCCAGATCAATCTTAAAGGCCAGTGTGCCTTTCTTTGATTTAGTCTTCTTCATAAAGTGGAGAACTTCTTGAGCAATAATGATGTTGTCAGGAGTTCCTCGTCCCGGAATAAATCCTCCTTGAAGCGGGCCAACAATCTCCGCAAGATGAGGACGAAGTCTATTAACAAGAACCTTCGTGATGATCTTGTAAACTACATTGCAGAGACTAATCGGCCTGAAATATTTCATAGATACCGGTGATTCAACCTTTGGAATGAGAACCAGTAAAGTCTCCAACATTCTCGGATCAAGAGTAACACCGGAGAATGCCTGCTTAACCATCTTCCAAACATCAAGACCAATGATCTCCCAATATTCTTTGAAGAAGAAAGCTTTAAACCCATCCGGACCTGGAGCTTTAAAAGAGTTCATGTGAAAAACAGCTGTTTTGACTTCCTCCATAGTAACTGGTGCCGTAAGATTATTGCAAGCTTCCTCATTCAGAGAAGGAAGAGGCACATCACTAAGGCAACCCAAATCAACATCATCCAAATGACAGAATAAGCTTTTATAGAAAGACTTTGCTTCTTGACTCAGAACCTCTGGATCAGTTTCCCACACTCCATCCTTGAGAAAAAGGCCATGAATCTTATTATGCTTCCTTCGCGCAAGAGTTTGAATATGAAAGAATCTTGTATTCCTATCCCCGAACCTTACCCACTGCTCTTTGGACTTTTGGAACCATAGGAGCTCTTCTTGCACTAGAGTATTATTATAATCATCAAGCAACTGTTGCTCTTTCTGACGCAAATAAATACTATCCACCACTTCCAAACGCTTTTGTAAATAATTAATCTGCTGCTCTAATTCACATTTCTTAACAAAAATGTTACCAAATACCTTCGAGTTAAACTCTAGTGAATTCTTCTGTACTTCTGAAAGCTTGCCATGAATTTCTCTATTACCAGACCACCATGACTGGTTCACAATATCTTTATACTCAGGATGAGTAGCCCAAGCAGCAACAAATCAGAAAGGTCGATTCCCTTTAGGCTGAGGACGACCTTTACAACGCACCAGAATAGGGCAATGATCAGACTGAAGCCTATTTAAAACTTCTGCATAAGCCTCTGGAAAGATAGATAACCAACTACTATTTATACAGACTCGATCAAGCTTTTTTGCCACGTCAACATAATTTTTCACCCTCCTGTACCAAGAAAACTGCCTCCCGATAGTCTTCAGATCAAACAAACCACTATCCCCTAATGAAGTAGCAAACATGTCTGCTCTTTGATGAGAAAATTGACAGCCCTTAGATTCATGAGAAAATTTGACTTCATTAAAATCACCAAGAACAATCCAAGGTCCTTGAAAAACCATGGATTGTGCAACAAGATAATCCCAAAGGAGAACCCTTTTATTAAATTGAGGACTGTCATAAATACCACTACACCTCCAAATTAAATTATCAAAGTGAACCTCAACAGTAACACCCCGATCAAAAGCATCAATGAACTTACAACAAACACCCTTCATAGAGGATAGAAACCAAATACCTCCCTTATGCCCCTCTGCCTCTACTATACCAACAGAGTGATACCCCAACCTTTCCCAAAATAATTTTAAATGCTGAAAAGGGGAGTGAGTTTCAACCACAATAAAGAAAACAGGTCTAAATTTCCTAACAAGTTCCTTACAATGCACCCGGGCTAACTTATTAGAAGCACCCCTAATATTCCAAACAATCATATTTAAACTATCCATAAATAATAGGGACAGAATAAATAAGAACATAAACTCTAAACAGAATCACCAACCTCAATAGGTGGTTTGTCCTGCGGTACTGGCACACTCTGATCCTCAATAATTGCCACCTTTGGACCCCCTGACACTGCACTTGCCATGCTTCCATCTACTAAGGTTTCCTCCGTTGTAACACCATTTTTATCAACTGGCGAGTTCTGCAAGGAGGAAGGCCGAGGACGCTTCTGTAGAGAAATTCCACGACGTGCAGGAGTTCTGCGCGATGGAGATGGCGCAATTTCATGTTTTTCTTGCTTCCCCATCCTAATGCCAGTTGATTTGCCTCCATCACCATGCAAATTGGGCCTTGGAACCCTTCTCGAACCAAACTTGTGCTGCTTTCCATCTTGGTCCTTCAAACCTGATGACTGGCCCATTGTAAATTTTTTCTTACGCAGCACTTGTTGCCAGCCCTCTCTATCATCCATGCATGCCTCATTAATAAGACCATCAGGCACGTGAGGAGCCAATGATTCCGTAACCACATCCTTCCCTTTAACAACTCCTAATTTCTCACCCAAATCACGAGCTTCTGATTCAGCCTCTTTTTGAATCTCATGATTGTTGTGTGGCACTAGTGTTGGGGCTTCATTATTTTTTCCATCACCAAAGTAATTTATGTTTCCTTCCAAGGACTCCTTCTCCATGCACAACGATTTATCATGCCCATACCGTGCACAAGTAGCACAAATCAACTGTAAACTCTCGTACTCCACTTCATAAGTCACACCCTCCACTATAATATGTTTGATTACAGGCAACTCAAGATTAATTTGAACACAAGCTCGGGCATATTTTCCTCTTTCTGCAAGCTTAGTAGGCAAATCTACTTTCACCGGAATCCCAATTGCAGAAGCAATTCGCAGCATTGCTTGTTCCTGGTAGCACCAAATTAGAAGTCCCGAGACTCGAATCCATACCAGCGTTGATCCAAAGGATTTTTCGCATGGCCTAAAATCCACATCCCATGGCTTTACTGCAACATAGTGACCGTCTATCAACCACGGGCCACCAAGAATGACTTTTTCACGATCCCCAGCAATATCAAATTTAACCAAAAAATATCCAAATTCCACATCCAACAAATCAAACCCTCCTTTGATGCGCCATACTATCCGGAGCTTATGCAAGAGAGCCGTGTAGCCATAATACTTATCCAGCACCTTGATCACAATGGCTTCCTTATAAGGTTCAGCTAGACAGCTCTTTGCCTCCTTGGTAAAACTGACACTTGGTGGACGAGAATCACCCTGCTTACCTGTCACCGTCGCGATACCATCCCCAGATAAAGACCCTACTAATGCAAAGGCCTTAGACTTTTCTGCACCAATGACTTTATCTCTAGAAGAGACCTTGGATGGCTTTCCTAACCCCTCTCGAGAAGAACCCTCCTTAACACCTGATACACACCCACCCACGCTCTCCCCCTTATCTCTTCCGATGGCATGGCCATCTTCCTCACCGTGTTTCACCCTCAACCGCTCGCCCCCGCTTTCTCCTTCTCTCATTCTCTTTGAATACGGAGTACGTTACAGCGTACGTTTAAATAAATTTTAAATTTAAATTTTAATATCATTTGAATCTATTCATTTCTTTTCAATTTTTTTTGCATATTGCATAAATACAAAACTAATAAATATTTCTAATTTTTTATTATATAATTATTGTTTTTAACAATATAATATTAATAAGTTTTATAATATATAATTATATTATTTTAATAAGATAAATATATAATTGACTAAAACATGGATTTTTTGGTTTTGGTCTAAATTATACGTTTTATCAATTACACTAATTAATTAAAAAAAGGATCTCATATAAAAATTATCACAAAATAATTTGTTTTGAAAAAATATAAAAAAAATAAGTGCTGATTTAATCTTTAATGTTTATGGTCAAAATAGAAATCGTCTTTTAACTTTATTTTTTATTTGAAATAGTCCTCAACGTTTCGTGTTGTATTAAAATTGTTCTTTTGAAGAAAATGATTTTCTAAATTTTAGAAATATTCCTCTTTGTTTTTTCCTATTTGGGTTTTGCATGAAACACTTCATTTGTCCCTCATAACTCAGACTTGGAAACAACAGAGGCTGTTCTAGAGAGAAGAGAGTAGGCGATTGCGACTTGTCTGAAGGAAGGGTCTTGCATAGTTACTTCGCTAGTAATCATAGAGTTGCATGAGGTATGGTTTCTCTTATTCCATTGACTCTGTGACTGTGACAAAGACATTTAGATTTTTTATTAATGAAGCGTCTCCTAGTAGTTAGTTTCGAATGTGAGTGTTTTAGTTGCATGTTTTTCGTTAATGATTAAATGGGGACTAAATGGGTTTGTAATGACACTAGGGTTTACTATGTTTGTGATATAGAGTGGTTTCTATATGGGTTTTTGTTTTCATTTCTACTTTAGTAATGTGTTGTGATTGTTATTGACTGATAGAGTGTTGGTGGAGAGGATGGGATATTTTAAATTGAAGCTCTACCATGGAGGTTGGTTTGGTTATGACAAAGGGCCATCACGGTATGTGGGAGAAGATACAACAATTATAGAAGGCATTGACTGTGATTGACGGTCCTTATTTGAAGCCTATGCAGAACTAAAGCAGTTTGGTTATTTGAGGACAATATCTAAGCATTATGGTACAAAGATCTTGAGGAAAATCCGAAGTTGTTTCATGGTAATGCATATGCACTTGCCATGTATAAAATAGCTTAATTAAGAGACCATCTAGAGTTGTTTGTTGTGCACAAGATTGAGGAGGATGGTGTGTTCCCTGAACCTGGTTACATTGATGTTCGGGGGTTCAGCGGGTTAGGCAAGAAGTTGACGGACAAAGAGTTGGTGCTGTATCTCACATGCCGAGGAGGGTCAACAAACAACATGAGGAGGGTCACAATGAGGCTGATATGGATGCCAGAGCTAATGATGGGGGGAAGAAGCAAACTGAAAGAAAGTTGCAAGCCTGTAAGAACTAAGAAGAGAGGAGAAGGATGTTGATGGGCAGTGAGCACAAAGAAACAAATGAAAAAAAAAAAGTAGACGGTTGTTCCATGTAAATAATTGAGAAAATTCCACTCCTGAAAAGATATTTAATCTATTTTAAATATTTTGTGTTAACTAATTTTATTCATTTTAAAAAAAATAAATTATTTTTTATAAAAATACTCTTTAATAAAAAATTTTATTTTTTATCATTAAATTTTGTTTACTAAAATATTTTTTAATAAATTATTTTTTTATTAATTAAATTATATTTTTATTAATTTTTTTAAATTTAATAATTAAATTATTTTTTTAAAATATCTTTTAATAATTTTTTAATTATTAAATTTTAATTTTACTAAAATTTTTGTTAACAATTATTTTTATATTTTATTATTAATTTTCTGATATTAATATATATTATTTTAACATTAAATAAAAAAATTTTATCACTCTTAATATGTATAACAATTAACATATGTTGATATCAGAAAATAATTTTATCAATATTTTTTTTATTTAATGTTAGAATATGATATTGAAAAATTAATAATAAAATATAACTATAATTATTAATAAAAATTTTGGTAAAATTATAATTTAATAATTAAAAAATTATTGAAGGATATTTTAGAAAAAATAATTTAATTATTAAATTTTTTAAAAATATATTTTGATAAAAATATAATTTAATCAATAAAAAAATAATTTATTAAAGGATATTTTAGTAAGAAAAATTTAATAACAATATAATAAAATTTTTGTTAAAGGGTATTTTTGTAAAAAATATAATTTATTTTTTTTTTTGAAAAAATGGATAAAGTTAATATTAATTAATCCAAAAAAATTAAAATGAAATAAAGAGGAGGTTTTTAAAAATTATAAAGGAGGGGAATGTACATTTTATAAATAGAAAAGAGAAGAGTGTTATTTTAGCATCTCTTAAGAGAGGTGAATGAAATTTTCTCTAAATAATTTTATATTATGTTATTTATCTAATTAATTCACGTTAGTGTTTTAAATTTTTAATTTTAGTTACGTGCCTCTATTTTTGGCAAGTTTTTCAATGGAAAAAGTACTAATGGTGTTGATGCATTTTGAGTGAAAATATAATTTAGCGAGAATGGAGATATATTTTAGAAACTTATAATTTAGAGTGAGTAATGGATATATTTTAAAATGTTTTTTTAATCTACTATGCAAAATTAGTTTTTTATAGACCTTGGAGAAAATATAATTTAGAGAGGGTGATGGATATTTTTAGAATTTTAGAATTTTTATATTTGATCAAAAAATATTTTTTTATTGACCTTGGAAAAAAATACAATTTAAAAAGAGTGATGTTTTTTTTTAAGATTTAATATTTTATGTTGGATCCAAAATAATTTTTTATAGATCTTGGGACAAAATATAATTTAGGGGAGAGTTGAGTATGATCGGTATGTTTTAAAATTTTATATTTTTTTATCTTCAACACAAAATTAGCTCTGATATATTTTAGTATAAAATATAATTTAAAAAGAGCGATGGATATCTTTTATATTTAATAATTTTATTTTGACTCAAAATAGTTTCTCATAGACTTTAGAGTAAAATATAATTTAGAGAAAACAATGAATATATTTTAGAATTTTAGATTTTTCATCTTCAATACAAAATAAGTGTTTATAGACTCTGGGACAAAATATAATTTAAAGAGAGTGATAGACATCTCTTAAAATGTTAAAATTTTTAATGTTTAACCCTAATAATTTTGCATAGACTTTGGGACGAAATATAAAATAGAAAAAATGATGTATATATTTTAAAATTTTATAATGTTCAACTTTAATTTGACACAACTTTTTAATAGAGCCAGTGACAATATTATTTAGAGAGAGTAATGGGAATGTTTTAAAATATTTATCTTTCACCAAAAATATTTTTTATAGATTATGTGACAAAATATAGTTTAGAGAAAATGATGGATATATTTTATAATTTTATAATTTTTGTCTTTGACCCAAAAAATTATAACTTTAGAAGATCATAATTTATGTAAATAAATTGGTTGAAAACTAATTTTACATGAATGTCCTGATTAGAAAATGCATATATTTCTTTCTTCTTTTTATATAATTTATTGCAGGTGTAACGAACTCAAAATTTATATGCAAATCGTTGCAGGATACAACGATTTACTATGGTTAAGAAAATTGAGTTAAACCGTTGTTGGCTACAATGAACCGGTAAAAAAGGGACAAATCATCATTGCATTTAACAAGATTAAGTATGTTACAGTAATTCGTTGCTGACTACAACGATTTAATAACGCATTTTAGTGTTATTTATACTCAACTTTTTTCTCAAAGTTTAAAATGATACAATTTTTTTACAGGTACATGACATGTTAAAATGTATGAAATAAAAGTGAAAAAAAAATAATGCATTATATCTCAAAAAAAAAAAAAAATATTTAAGAGCAAGATTTTGTGTCCTTTTCATTTTATATAACTATGGCCTTTGCCTCTACAAAGATTGTATTGCGAAGGTCTGTGCATCTCACGCAGGTCCATCTTATTCAAGTAACAAGTTAGTCTAGGTCGACCATCCATCACTTTCATCAACGGGGGATTAGTGCTCAATTTCAGACTTGTATACCCAGGTCATCTCCTTGGGTACAAACTGCAACCTATTCATTCTTCAAATTTCATTCATTTTATAAACATCATTGACATAGTACTGCCAATTAAGATGTTGATTGACACAACAAGCAAAGACATAGCAACATGAAAGTCGAACTATCTCAAGAAAACTACAGTCATAGAAACTTATTGCCTGAGATTAACTATGTATTCTGTGCTATTGGGCATTTTGGGCATTTAAAAATCTTAGTGTTTGTCACACTGTCTCACTTGTATGTTTCCAGATGCTTGTTGATTTGTTTGCTATTGGTTGGTGGTGAATTTTGAGAAAACATATCATACATCCTTGAGTTGGCAAGTCTCAACCCTCTTTTGGATAAAATTTCTATTTAATCGATTAAAAATGTCGATGCACAAGAGTCGTAACTAGAAGGTTGTGCACCTTTTAACACGAAATTAATGCACTTAATGAGGATTCTCATTATGCTACCCTAACAAATGTTCATCATCAAATTCCAAGACCCATTGTCGGCAATATATCCATTTCATTCATTGAATGTATGCCTCACTCCACTCCTACAGTGGCTGGTAATGCAAGTTGTACTGCTATCATTGTAAGTGATCATATTAGGATATTCTAGTTCAATAATTAATACGAACTTAATGATCCTAAACAAGAATAACAAGTAAAGCACGACATCATACCGTATTCACTTTCCCTCAAGGTTTGTCTCTTCTTTGAAAGCTATTAAGTGCTGCCAAGGAAACTCGGTGCCATTACATTTCATGTCTGTGGAGTTGTCGAATTTCTGATATAAAAGCTCTTTTTTGTTTTGCAAATGTAGTTGCCCCTATTACCACTGGGTTTGTTATGACGTTGCTTGTCATGTGAATCTTTACAAATTGATGCCATATGGGAGATCGCCCTACTGCATTGTGTTCTAGAGCCCGTAATCTATAATGCTAGTCTTGGATCATCCTCAAATTGTTGTCTCTAATGCACCCAAAAGGACGACCATTATCCTAGTTTAGGGAGATTATGAACCCATCCTTGAGAGTCTCAATTTTATTTGAATTAAATAGATAACCAAACATGATTTGAGTATGTACAATATTAACCTATTGTTGTTATTCGCAGATAGGTTATTTGTGGATGATCTTTTCTCATTGGGTTGGTGGAGTTGTTCGTTGTGTTATTTTCTAGTGGAAGATTTTTCGGATTGGTTAGTGCATCTTTGTTAATATTAGATCTGTTTCTCGATCTTCCTACCATGTCTTTAGAAGCTTCCTTTTCGAGATTTCCATAGATAGCACCAATGTTCAAGTAGATTGTTCACAAGATTAATTTGAGTCAAGATCCCCAAAAAGAGGCTTGGTGATTGGTAGGATGGATGTTTTGGCTCCCAAGATTCATAAGAGATCGAGGATATACAAAAATTCTGTCGCGCAAGTCAAAATAATCTTTGAAGTAGGGTGTTATGGTTATTGGAGTATATTTTATGGTTTGCTCATATAATCACTTATCAGAGATGCTAGAAAATTTGGATAGGACGTGATTTGAATATGATTTGGTCTCTGAGCCGCCCATCCCATATCTAAGTTGGAATGGGGGTAACCTTTGTTGGGCCTTATAACGCAATCGAGAATAGTATTTATTTAATGGTTTAATTATTTTGTTGGTGTTTATAATTTTATGAAATTTTTAATTAAGTTTTTAATTTTTTTTTTTAATTAGGTCTTTGGACCAAAATTTTTTTTTAATTAAGTCTCTTTTGACAGTAATTAATTTAATTGTATAAGGACCCAACTAAGAAAAAAATTAATGCAGGGACTCAAATAAAAAGAAAAAAAAAATATAAGAACTCAATTAAAAAAAATTGGTACAAATACTCAATTAAAAAAAAAAGTATAAGAACTTAATTAAAAATTTCGTAAAACTATAAAAACTAACAGAATAATTAAACCTTATTTAAACATATACTCTTAGTAATTTAGATTTAATTTGATTAATGTGTATCCTTGGATATAAACACAGAATACAAACACGAGGTATAAACATAAAATATTTATGTTTACAAAAAAATTCAAAATGTCTATTACCCTTTTATTAAAGCAAAACCTAATAGTATCCTCTTTTCTATTTTCCAACATCTCCTCTTATCAATTTCTTCCATGTTCAGTTAAAAAATCAAGACCTAGATTCATCAAAAGAAATAAACAAAAAAAATAAATACTACTAAATTAAAAAGAATAAAAAAAATTAGATTCATCTCATGAAATTAGTTTTAATATTTGTTTTTCTTTTTTTTCATGCAATACTATTTTCTTTTCAATTTTTTTTATAATTAGCACCCACACATAGCACCATAGGCTAGTCTATTTTAAGTACAATCAAAACTGAAATAAAACATAAACTCAAGTAACAGCAAATCAAAGACAGAAAGAAACCAAAATAAAACAACACACACCGTACACATATAATAAGGCATGAATTTTTCATCGATGCATTCAAAAAAAAAAAAAAAACTAGAAAATTAGAAAAGAACCGTGGCAGAAGGTTGGAAATGTAGTGTTGTTTTCAATCTGGAGGCGTGAGAGAAGAAGAATGTTGTCTCGAATGTAGAAGAGGGGGCAAAAGAACGTCGTGTCAGATATGGAAGAAAGAACCATCGAATATGAGAATGGTATAATATCATCTTCAATAGAGAATTCATTTCAATCCCTATTTATGATCTATATATTATAGAAAGTAATTTTATATCAGTTTTTACGTCAAATAGTTAATAAAAATTCAAAACATCTCTCTTTTTCATTAGAAGAAACTAACTTTAGTCTTTATTATGATCCCACTTAATTAATTAATTAAAATTAATATAGTTACTATATTTTTACAATAATATTATTAAAATTTATAAATTTAAAAATAATTTACTATTAAAAAATATTAATATTAAAAAAAACTAATAATTTCATATATAACAATAATACATAATATATAATTTGAAATTAAATTAATTTATAAAACTATTTATTATAAAAAAAAAACATAATAAAGATCTATAGTTGAGTACAAATATTATGAAATTAACATATGTATTCAATAAAAAAGGATTTTTATGCAAACAAATTTAATTAATTTTAATTTAATATAACAATATAAATAATATTTAATATTTAATTAATTTTTTTTATCAAAGATATGAGACTCGAATCCGTAACCTCTTAATTGAATATGGGAAGATTATGCCATTTGAGCTATTACTCATTGGCTATTATTTAATTAATTATCATTAAATAATTAAATCATATTTAATTTATTAATATAAAATTTTAATTAAATTAATTTAGCCATTGCAAAACTAGCCGTTGTAAAAATAGCCGTTAGAAACTAGCCATTACTATGTTATCGTTATTATATTAATTTTCACAATACTTGTCGTCAACTATAGAGTTTAATTATATTTTTCTTTGTATTAAATAATTTTACAAATTAGTGTAACCTCAAATTATATATTGTGTATTATTATTATATATGAATTTAGTTAATATTAATATCTTTTAATAGTGAATTATTTTTAAATTTAAATATTTAAATTACATTGTTGAAAAAATTAATTATATTAATTTCAAGTATTTTAATTAATTAATTAAGTGGGACCATAACATGGACTAAAATTAGTTCCTTCCAATGGAGAAGAGAGATGCTGTGAGTTCCTATTTACTGTTTATGACGCAAAAACTGACGTGGATTTACTTTTTATGACATGTGAGCCATAAACAGGAATTGGGATGGGTTCTCTACTAGAGAATAAAAAAGAAGAGAGTTCTTTCAGGTGGATCGAAGTGAGAAAAACTCTATTCATAGAGATTTGACTTCTTTCAACTATAACCAATGAGATATAAGCATGTGTTAACTAAATTAAAAAAAATTAAATAAATTTTGTTAATAAAATTAAAAATACTTTATATACATATATAAGATGACCATTACATAATATATATTTTATTTTATGTATATAATTATTTTAATTTTATTTAATTAATAATTTATATTAATTATCTAAATTATAATTATTTGTACTTGTATAATAATTCAAAAATATAATTTTTTATGGGTAACTGTGTGTGCTTATATCTTAAAAAAAATTTTGTCTCACTAAACACATAAAGTCCGTATGGTTAGTGAATGGATCCACCTATAGTAACAAATGTTTATTATTTGATTATTAAGATACAACTTTTTGAAAGACACGGTGGTACGGGAGTGGATCCTCTCCAGTGGAAAAAAAACTGGATGGTGTGCAGTGTTTAATCTAATCATTCATTATTCTCTCTCTTATTTATTTCTGGTCCCACTTATAGAATCAAAGATGAAAGATCACACTAAATTCTATCAAGTGTTAAAAGAACTGGAGAGGATCCATTTTCCGGTGGTACACAAATTGACAAAGATGACACGTATTTAGTGTATTTCCAATAAGTTTCGACACAAAATTTGAGATTGAGATATAAATTATTTTTACAATTTTATCTTCATTTTTTTTATTTTCAACTTTACCCTTTCTTCCTTCCTTCGTATCTCCTTCCCTCTTACAATTAGCACTCTCTTTCTTACTCCTTCCTTCCTTTTCTCTCACCATTGAAACTGTCTTTTTTTGTTCATTTTCTCTTACCTTCTATTCATGTTCTTCTCTCTTCTTTTCTTTCTCTTCTTTTATCTTCTCTTTCTATCTCATTCTTTTCCTTAGATTTGGGCTCATCTTCCTTCCCTTGATTGCTTCTGCCTTCGACTCCAATTTTACCTTACATCTTTGTTGCATTTCTCTTCTGGTGAGTTTTTTCTTTTGTAGATTCACGTTGTGCCATCAAAATTCTCTTTTTTGTTATCTTCTTCTCTTTTCTTTCTTTTCATTTTTTTTAAGTTAATGTTCTTGTTTTTTTATTTCTCCCCTCTTTAGAGTTATTGACATCAAATTTTTTAGTTATTTTTGTTTATTGATTTCTGATAAGTGTATGAAATAATGAATTTATGGTAATGCAGAGAATGGTAGCACCATGATAATGATGAATGATTTTTTTGTTTCAAAAAAAATTATTATGGAAGACAATATATACTTTTTTATAAAATTATTGTATCCTGTTTAATGTTTTACCAAACATAAATATATACATTAATAATTTGTGTTAATACCTTTAATGTCTATGTCTTTGTATTAATATCTTATAGTATCTTTCAATCAAACACAATAATAAATGTAACAACCCAATTTTCAATATGGCATGCTCGTATCAAAACATCAAGTGTTACCAACTTGAAATTACACTGACACTATTATTAATAATATCAAGCCTGTAAACGGGTTAAGGGAACTCGATTTTTATATAAAAAAAAATCTTCCTTAAAGATAACTCGCAAATAAAAAGAAACGCGAGATTATACAAACTAAAAAGATAAACAGATACATACAAAAACAGGATAATATATATATATATATATATATATATATATATATATATATATATATAGCACCTAAAAGATAAAAAAGTTAGTTACTCCCTCACAATTATGTACATATATACAATTCAAAATTTTTTCAGAGTCTGGACCATATAAGAAGCCTCTAATTTGACGTCCAGACTAGCCTAGTCTTCTAATCTGATCTCTTGAAACATAAAAGTGAGAGTCTAAGAAAAAAAACACTAAATTGGAGAGCTGCCAAAAGAAGATGCTAATGTCGCTACCAAATCGCTAACAGAAATCAAGTCCAAGATCTCTATATCCATCTCAAGATCCTCATCATCCTCAGAAGTCAAATTCACAATCTTTATCTCCTCGATGTCCTCGTTGTCAGATAATGATGACCTTTGATGTACTTTGGGGACTATCATCACTGTTGTCGCTTGCAGAAACTATACCACTAGGAGAAATTTGCTCAACTGTTGAGGACTGACCAGAAGCTGCGGCGAAAGTTTCGATAGGTTCTATGGTGAAATGGTCAGAGGAAGGAGTAAAAAGAGACTCTATCAACATATCCAAATCTACTGGAGGAGACTTAGGAATGTAGTCATCAGCGACAGGACCAAGCTCAGGTACTATCTGACCATCCTGCTGTGCTGGAACAAGACCTCCATGCATGTGATCAAAAGGATGATGGACAGAATCGAGATGTAACCAAGATAGCGGAAAAGCATATAGGGCATCAGGATCAAAGAGATGTGAAGCTAGCAGGTGCGAAAGGGATGATCTCTAACTACGTACTTACGGACTCGAGGCTTCGCGGCCACCACATAGAAGCTTTGAAGGATAACATCCTCAAACACATAAGGCTGCTCGAGTTCATAAAAGATGACATCCGTTTCCATCTGAAGCGGGGTAGGAAGATAGGGGATAAGAATGGGAGAGTTCTTAGTAGAGTCGGGGTTAAACAAGTTAATTTGCTTTTTATATAACGGATGAGTGTCCCAGATCAAACCGATCACAACAAAAGAACATAGGCAAACAACAAACAAAAGCAAACAGCAACATAGAACGAATTCAAAACACACAAGAGATATGTGCAAACAAGTATGATGCATGTCTAGCCCTAGTGCAGGTAATGAACTCATCCGTCGGTTTTTAACCCGCGCTCGATATTACATCCTTACGGACATTGTCTCTCGTTGCCATTGCTTCGGGGTATAGTGCCCGGTACACTCTGGGTTATAACGCCTGCATGCTCTTGGGCTATAGCGCTCGTACCAATCCCACGATTAAAGTGATGGGTCACACTCTTGGGCTATAGTGCCCTTACCATTTTTTGAAAAATCGCCGGATAAATCGATGACAAGAAGAGTAATTGGTGTAGCACTTCCAACCACAATTATTTCATCACATAATCAAATGCCTTTCAAGATATAACAATTCCTTATCTAGAATTCCACAATTTCTCTAAAATAATCAACTAAAACAGAGCGGGTCATGAGATTTAACTTTATAATAACTTTTTTGGAAATCTCAGAGTTATGTTTAAATTCTATAAATACTTTAAAAATGCATAAATATGCTCACTGGATTAAAATACATAAATATGCTTAAACTTTGAAAAATGGCATATTTTGCAAGTTACTTTAATTGAATTAATGTACTTTAAAATTACTCTAAATAACTCTGAACTTCTATAAAAGAGATCCAATCTTCACTGGTTACTTTATAAATTATTCAAAATATTATACGAATTTTGAAATACCCAAAACTTCATTAAAATAAGTAAATTGGATACGGTTCTTCCGTTTTCAAAATAAAACTTTTTTTTGTTTAATTAGGGTCATATTTTTTTCAAAGTCGTCTTCCACTTTAAACCCCCTTTCTTTTTGCAAACTAATTATTTTCTTCAAAAACCAAACTCAATTAATTTCAATAAAATTCATATATTTATAAATAAATAATTTTTATTTATTAAATCTTTCTCAAAAGCTAAACTTCTTCTCCTTTTTACTCGAAACCTCCGTTCAAAATATTCATTTTAGTTATATTTAATTCCAAATCAACATCCGACCAACAGAACTCAGTTACATACTATTATATAACTCATATTTTAGACAAGTATTCAATAACAATATCCCGGTTCCAAATTTCTCAACATGGCCGAATCACAACAACAATTTCAACAACAATTCAGGTAAAATTTCAACAGCCAACAATCACAAATTTGAAAAACAGACATCAACAGACAATATTCCAACCACATATATCAATTAATTCATAATTTTAACCGATTAACGAGTCAAACCTTACCTCTGTAAAACGTAGAACACACAAGATACCGGAGGAGGTTTCTGATCGGTCAAACGGAACAAAAACATCGAAAACTCGGTGGTTCTTCTCCTCCCTTGATTCGACCGAACTGGTTCCTGGCAAGGGCAGTTCCACTTCGCGATTCCTCCGAATAAAACGCACATCACCGTGTAGAAGAAGAAGATACGACCACTTCTATCGGAACAGAATTTTTTTGGGGGTCACGGATCTCAAAAATTCAAGCTCGGAAAGTCAAAAATCAACCAACATGCTCGCTTTTATCTCCATGCATGCCTCGGCTATTTCTTGAGGAAAGAGAGAGAATTGTGTGCTTTCATATAGCTTGATTAGTGACTAAGTGTCACTTAACCAAGGGGAAGGAGGCATGCGTCGCGACACGTAACGCATTAAGTGCTGCATGTCGCGATTTTATACTGTTGAGTCAGCGAGGGTAATTATTTTTAAATATTTTGGAAAGTAATTAAGGTAATTGAACATGGTAAAAACTCAATTATTAATTATGTCAAGTGGTGGTATTTAGTTAAAATAAAGATTGAGTAAATTACTAATGTAAATGACATTAGCAAAGCCAAATTTTTACAATTTTTTTTATCCAATATCAAGAGACCGTCTTTCGTCAAATAAAATTAAATAATAACATAATATTAATATTATATTATTATTTATTTTATTTAAAAATCGCAGAAAAATTATCATAGATAATAAAACCTAAAACTCGCATAAACGAATATATTGCAAAAACGAAGATGTTAGAATAAACATATACTACCGTATTCATATCTGCCATAAATATAGACACTAATCAAACAAGGCCTTAACACATACACATTGATGCACGCTATATAAACAAAGTTGAGATAAGCCTCAATGTAGTCCCTGAAGTTACACTCGAGCCTCATAGTAGTCCCTGAACTTAAAAGTTCCTCAGAGTCATCCCCGAACTTGCACTTCGGGACTCAAAGTGGTCCTTCCGGCAATTTCAGCACACGTGGCGCAACCAAAAAGCTTAGCTGGCAGCGTTGGTGACACGTGGGACTCACAACGGCTAGCTGATGTGGCAGAGTAAACTCTTCCGACTCAATTTGGTCCCTCAGGTGAAGTTAAAAACCTAATCCCCTTTTTTGAAGGCCACATTGTTCACTCTGCTGTCTCCTCATCGGTGCTGTGTTCTTCTGTTCTCCCTCTCTGAAGCCCGAAGGTTATGGCTAGCACGAGCAATGCAGCTGGGAGCTCGAACAATCCACGATCGTTTGGAAGCATCATGAGGAGAATGAACAGAAACAGAGAAGCTCGTTTGCCAAAAATGAAAAAAAAATCATGGGAAGCCTGGTTTCTCTGAAAGAGGTAAGCCAAAAATGAAAAAAAATGTGGTTCCTCTATTTTTTGATATTGTTGTTAATCTAATATTCACAAAAGTTCAGGCCGTTTTTTTCGATTGTAATTGGTGGTTATGAACGCCTCTGTTCTGTTCTCTGTGCTAGGGTTTGATCACTGCTAGCTTTCATAGTGGTTTGGCCAAGAAAATTGTAGAGTAGGAGTGTTTCTTGTGTTTTGATGATATGAAAACGTGTTCTTTATGTGTTAGGGTTTACTGCTCTTAGTGGAGGAGTTTCCAAACTGTTAATGTGTTTCAGGACAATGACTCTGATCAATGAATTTGTTAAACAGAGTTTGCATGATCACAGTAGAAGTAAAGATCTTTTGGGAGTTAAAATTTTTTGTAACTCTGATAATAGATTCTGAATTTAACTGATTTACCTAATTGCCTTTCTTTGTATTGGGTTGGTTCAGTTAAACTGAATGTAATATGTATGCTGTTTAGTTAAACTGAGTGTGTGATCATAAAGGATTCTTGCATACATAAGTTAGAGTAATATAAAGTAATAAGTTTTTCAATTGCTAATGAAGTTAACTTAGCTATTGGAATAGTCAAATTGTTTGATGAATTTGGTCTGGACTAGTGGATTAGTTGTGGGAAAGAGTATGTAAATTTGAATGGTTTGATCCACCAAGATTGAAGTTAGTGTCTAGAGAACTGCTATCCTTAGTTACACCAAAATAATATTCTTGATTTCACACTTTCTTATGTTCACATGACACAAATCATTAGCAACATGATCAAAATAAAGGTGAAATATCATATAATTTAACAGTTAACAACTAACAAAGTTAGGCACTCTATTCAATACCGTGGTCCACAATAATCTTTTCTAATAAAAATTTTGAAAAAAAAATCACAAAATAATAGAAGACTTAACTTATATTGTTAATTTGAATATAGTGATAATATAGCACAGTGAAATATTAGAGGGAGAAGGAGAAGTAGAAAAGCAAGGGAGTGGTGCTTTTGTTGCCAACTGTCAAGTAATGAAAAGGAGAGAGTGAGAGTGATGATGAAAATGGTAGAAGAAGATTAGGACTGAATCAATGCTATGATATGAAGAAGATAACAAATACCATTTAATGAGCTTTCATTAACTACTATTTACCATTACTATTTCTAGATGGTTTTTCTTGTTTCATCTCCACCTTCAGTGTTGTATATTATTTTATTGTTTTCTAGGGACTATTTTGATGTCACTTATATAACTGTAGGGACAGTTTTGCTGCCCGAAAACAACTATCTGACCCCTTCTTTGGTATCTGAAACAGGGCCTTATAAATGCAGTTAAGGAGGTTTTTCCAGATGTCCATCACAGATTCTGTGTTTGGCATCTGTGGAAGAACTTCAATAAGCAATGGAAGGATCTCCAGCTTAGAGGGCTACTTTGGGATTGTGCAAGGTGTACTAGCCAAGATGGCTTCCTTGATATCATCAAAAAGATTGAAAGGGTTAATAAGGAAGCCTGGGAGTATTTGAACAAGTGGCCCTATGCAAGGTGCAACACAGGGAACTGCTACAAGACTTGCAAATTTCATGAAGTTTGTGTCCAACCCTGGATTCAAGGCACCCAGACACAAAAAATGAATATTAGGATGATTATGTTTAGGAAAAACAGGCTGTTTTTTTTTTTAATCTATTTTGCTGATGTTGTTTACAATGCCTAAAACATTGTCCCAGTATTGGGGATTTTAGAATTTGAATTTTATCAGGTCAATATGTCAACAACTTTGATATACTTAGTGTTTTGGCTCTATATTGTGTCTTTTTTGAGTCAAACATTACCAATATGAATTATGAATTATGACTTTATTGAATTGAGTTTTCTCAACCTTTTGTTTATATCTTATTCTCTGTTACAAACTTAAGAGTAGTTCAAATTCTGTCCATTTCTATTTCATTGAAAAGAAGTCCAGGAACAAAAGTATGCATATAATCAAACACTTTAATTTCCATTTCTTTCAAACAAAAGGATAGGAACAAGTACATGAACAAAGAATGCATATAACATGCATGTCATTTGTTTTTTTCTAGATACAGTTGACCCTGCTGTCTATCCAGCTTTAATACAAGAACGCCAATTACAATCAGCAGCATGAACACAAACATCAAAATTCCCCCCATTTTTAGAACCCTAAATTCAGCTTCTAATTTACCAAATTTCCAAGCCATCTTCATCTTCCATTCTTCATCATCAACTGAATGTCTTGTTCTATCATCACATGGCATGGCATCTTCCAAAACTTTATCAACCCACATAAACAATCCACACCATTTCTTACCCACAGTCTGCACATCAAAGAAAATTCAATCAGCAAAATTTATATCCATAAATACAGCAATCAACAACAATAATACTTACATTGTAGTTCAGGCAACCTAGGAACGGTCTCCCTAGATTAGAATCTGTCCCTGACCACCGCAGCACCGGTCTCGACCCGCAGGCACACCATTCTGGCAAACGAGCTTCTTTGTTTCTATTCATTCTCCTCATGATGCTTCCAAACGATCGTGGGTTGTTCGAGTTCCCAGCTGCATTGCTCGTGCTAGCCATAACCTTCGGGCTTCAGAGAGGGAGAACAGAAGAACACAGCACCGATGAGGAGACAGCAGAGTGAACAATGTGGCCTTCAAAAAAGGGGATTAGGTTTTTAACTTCACCTGAGGGACCAAATTGAGTCGGAAGAGTTTACTCTGCTACATCAGCTAGCCGTTGTGAGTCCCACGTGTCACCAACGCTGCCAGCTAAGTTTTCCGGTTACGCCACGTGTGCTGAAATTGCCGGAAGGGCCACTTTGAGTCCCGGAGTGCAAGTTTGGAGATGACTCTGAGAAACTTTTAAGTTCAAGGACTATTATGAGACTCAAGTGTAACTTCAGGGACTACATTGAGATTTATCTCAAACAAAATTTCATAGAAAACGTTGTGCATGCTAAAGATCTTTTTAATTGATCTTTATTTTGCCAATCATACTTTATGATACCTTTATCATATAATTGATCACAAAACAATTTACCCCCATCAAATTATCTTTATAGAATGCACATCATGAATTTGCTCACAACAAAATGTGGTTGCGAAAAAAAATTTAAAAGTAACAAAATTAAAGCAATTCACCTCGATCGGCGGAAAGATCATGTCGTCCCAATGATTTGCTTGCTCCTAATACGCGTGAATTACACAATCTGGTCCATTTTCGACGTATACACCCTTGATACTTTTGTTTTTTTAAAGGAATAAACCCTCTCAATTTCTTTTAACAATTGAAAAAGTAAAGTATAATTTTTTACTATTAATTTTATAAATAGGATCAAAAATAAATATAAAAAAAATAATAAAAAATTAAAGATCACATTTTACATTCTTAATTTTTTTTTAACAATTGAGATGATCCATTCGTATTTTTTAGCCTTAATTCAAACCAACAAAAAATATTTTACTTGTTACATTTTTTTATGGAAATTAAATGATTCTTGTTTCGCTTTGTTGTGAGGTCATAGGCGGCGTAGATACCAATTATGCCAAATTAGTATATCAAATTCATTGTCTTTCAAAAATTAATTTTAAAAAAATTTAGTCATGCAAGATTCGTTAGAATTCATATTATTTGGCATAAGTTGCCACAACATGAACAAAAACACATATTCATCAAGTAGTGATGCATGCAGCTTCATCTACACATATTTGGATCATTATTCTTAGGTGGCTACTCCAATGAAGATTTTATAATTGTCATCATGTAAAAATATTTCATTTTGACCATTTGATGATAGATTGTAGGGCTTGATTTTTATTTGAAGTAAAAGTGTTATCTTCATTCAAAATGTTGCTAAACAAAAAAGTTACACTTTTTAAACAAGGATCATCATGAGAAGATGTTTTTGGCATCTTCACGGGAATAGTTGCCTTATTCTTATTCCCCAAATTCTTAGTCATGAATGATTATGGTGATGGATAGATGACATGGATATTCATATTCACACGTCTCATCAGTTGTTTGCTATTCTAAAAAGTATGATATCTTGTCGTGAAATCAAGAGTCGTACTCAGTATATTCGCATAATAAGCATTGTTCTTGTTCTAAACGTAATTCCTTAAACCTTATTTTTGCAACAATTTTGTCTATTGAAAATATGTTTGATTCGTGTTTTCATTTTTTATTTTTAGTTTTGGTATCTTTTATTTTCAAAATTTTGTAATAAAGGGAGTAAAAACATGATTTTATTATATTAATTGTTTTTTCCTTTTTTAAAAACAATTTTTAAAAACAGAAAATATTAAAAGTAAAAATATAAACCAAACAGACTCTAAACCCCTTTAAACAAATGTTATTTTCAATTATATGAGCTTAACTTATTTTAAGAAGATATATCATATAATGATTAAAAATTTAAAATCATGTTTGTCACTACAAGTTCTATAAAAATGGAATGGAACATTTGTCTTTTTTCATCCCTGCTAAGGAAAGATACCCAAGCTCTCTTAGATATTTTGTGTCAAGTTCTAGGAAGTATATCTACTAGATTAAATCTCTGCGTTAAGCAGTGTTACAGGTAAAATTCTTTAGTGAAAGTAGAATGATTATTAATGAGTTCTATCTCAATTTTTTTTGTCTAGTATTAAAGTTGATTAAATTACTTTGACAATTCATATATGAAAATTTATATTCAAATGAAAAAATAATGACAAAATTTATATCAAGTATTTTGTTAAAACTAATTATTATTGTTAGAAACAAGACATTAAATTGGAAAAAATTAAAGGGTTGTGTATTTTTCAGAGTTGTGTGTAAAGTATAATGTACAAGGGATATATATTGGTACTAGAAGAATCAGAGTAATAAAAGTATACAATTTTATAATTAATATACAGATATGCTATGTAAATATAAATGATACAAATTGATCTAATATTGATTCTAATTTATTCTCTAACATCCCCTTCAAACTCAAGTGTGGGAGTTAAAGATACCATCTTGAGTTTGGATATCAGAGTCCGAAAACGAGTTGGATGATGAGTCTTTGTGAAGATATCAGTAGTCTGATCCTCCAACAGCGATGAGACGAACAACATCAATAAGGATGTGTTTCCGAACAAAATGACAATCAATCTCAATATTCAGTTGGGGATGATTGCGGTGCACCCAAGCCTTCGAGTAAAATATTTTTTTGTGGTATAATTTAAATAAATTTATTAAAAAATATTCATGATAATTTTTTAATAAAATTATTTAAATTATATGGTGAGATATTACATGATTCGAATTAATAAAATTATTTAAATTATATGGTGAGATATTACATGATTCGAATTACACATGCGGAAGTTCGAATCACTCTGATTCAAATTATATAGTGAGCAATTCGAATTATATACAATACTCTTCTGCCCCATTCTTGATAGCTCATGAATATTTTTTAATTAATTTATTTAAATTATACCACAAAAAAATATTTTATTCTATGCAAAATAATTTAAAAAATGGCTTAAAAGATGTTAGAAATACTATAAAAATTTGTAATGTCCTAATGACTTAGAACATTAAAGAAATACTCTACATAGTCACTAATAATTTAGAAATTAAAGAAAAAATATTTTTATCATGTATTTACCTAAATCACTAGAATATTACAAATTTTTATAGTACTCATAACATTTTTTAAGCCATTTTTTTAAAATTATTTTGTATAGAATAAAATATATTTTTAATTATTTTGTATGGAATAAAATATTTTCTTTCATTTCTAAATTATTATTGACTATGTAGAGTATTTTATTTAAAATTTGAGTACATGCATGTATTTACCTAAGTTATTAGAACATTACAAATTTTTATAGTACTCCTAACATTTTTTAAGCCATTTTTTTAAATTATTTTGCATAGGATAAAATATTTTTTGTAGTATAATTTAAATAAATTTATTAAAAAATATTCATAAGCTATTAAAAATGGACAGAAAAGTATTGAATGAAATTCGAATTGATAGCTCATTAATATTTTAAAGAAGTCTCGCAATTAAATATTTTGTTAGTTTTTTTAATGTATGAAATAAAATATATATTTTTTTAGTAAATTTTTTAATAAAATTTTTTTAATAAATTATTAATTTTTTAACAACATAATTCGAATTATACCCTGAATAATTCGAATCAGTCAAATTCGAATTACTTAGAAACGCGTGCGTGAGTGTAGTTCGAATCACCCTGATTCGAATTACTGTGTGTAATTCGAATAAGGTAGATTCGAATTAGTGTGTGCGTGTGTTTGTGTATAATTCGAACCCAGCTGGTTCGAATTATGTAGAAATGGAATTCGAATTTAGCTGGTTCGAACTACATATAAAAGTGCATTGGTGGATTCATGAAGCAGTTTTCGTTTTGGTTGATTCGTGTAAACTTTTGCTTCCCTTGGCCTATTATTGTGATTTGTCCTTTTTTTTTAATAAATGATTTAATTATTTTAATTATTAAAATAAATAATTTGTAGCGTATTTACCAATTTACATCATATTTATTTATCTCGTAAACGAGATATATGCAAAATTATCGTGTAAACGAGATATATATATTTATACATAATTAAATATAAGGGTAAAGTACTAAATTGGTCCCTTACGTTTGGGCGTAATTCTGTTTTGGTCCTTAAGGTTTAAAGTGTCCTATTTGAATCCAAAAAAGTTTCATTTAACTTCAATTTAGTCCCACCGGAAGTCAAAGATAAATAATTAACGAAATGTCCTATATGACAGCAGTATAAGAATAAGGTCGATAATCTAGAGAATAAGTACAAGCTCCAGAGGCACAAAATCAACCGTGATGCATCAATACATTTATTTATCATTTTTCTTATAATTAAAATGAAATATTTTCTATAAAACTTAAAAAAATGTTAAATGCATGTATTGATGCATCCACGGTTGATTTTGTGCTTCTGGAGCTTCTACTTATTCTCCAAATTATCGACCTTGTTCTTATACTGCTGTCATGTAGGACATTTTGTTAATTATTTATCTTTGACCTTTCGGTGGGACTAAATTGAAGCTAAATGAAACTTTTTTGGATTCAAATAGGACACTTTAAACCTTAAGGACCAAAACAGGATTACGTCCAAACGTATGGGACTAATTTAGTGCTTTACCCTAAATATAATTTTTGAAAAGAATAAAAATATTAATAATTTAAATTGGACTAAACTCTTAAAAATGGAATGTTTCAAATAATAGAAAAGATGAACGATTTTAAATAATAGGAAAGATAAACCGTGTCCATTTAAAATAAATACATTATTTTCTTAGAAACCAATTTAAATTTAAACTTTTTCACATTAACACTATTAACACTTCTATTTCTCCTGACCGTTGAAATAAATAAAAGCACATAAATGACACCATTAAATAACAATAACAATATGTTTAAATTTTTTATGTACTCTCTGGAGTCTTGAGAATTAATATATATAATTTAATATATATATATATATATATATATATATAATTTTTTATGTACTCTCATGCAATAAATAAAATTTAAAATATATATAATTTAAATTTAAAAATTAATATCGAAGAGAGTACATAAAAAAATAAAAAATTTTGTCAATTAAAAATTATATCTTAGTTAAAAATTTAATAAACAAATTATAACTCAATCAAAAATTTGAAGTATTATTATTTGAATTGATTTAGTGTAAATCCTAGTAAAAAATTGTGGTGGATGGAGGTCAATAAGTGGAAGAAGCAATCATGTTAATAGTGGGTGCTGGGTAGTTAGAAGAAGATAACCGCGTTAATAGTGGACAATTATTTGAAGTTAAAAACTCATATGCAGTGGATTTCACGTGAAAAGTTGATAACTGAGAGTCGTTAGATAATTTGACTGATTTGACTAAATTTTCATCTAACAGTTCTCAATTATCAACTTCAAGTAAAGTCGACTGCTCCTGAGTTTCCACCTTATTTGAAATTAACTGTTTATCTTTTCTATTATTTAAAATCGTTTATCTTCCTTGTTATTTGAAACGTTCTATTTTTAAAAAGTTGGTCCAATTTAAATTATCAATATTTTTTATTATTTTTAAAAATTATATTTAATTATTTATAAATACATATATTTCATTTACACTGTAAATGAAACAATTTTGCATGAATATATGAAGATTTTCTATTATGTAAATTAATAAATACACTACAAATTATTTATTTTAATAATTAAAATAATTAAATCATTTATTTTAAGAAAAATCCGGCCAAATTACTGGCGCAAGTTAGCATGTTCTTTTTTTTTTTCTGGTCATGGCCAAATAGGCTCGGGTCGAGTATAACCCGCCCAATCTACAACTGAAAAAAGCTCCAACACAATCTTCTTCCTCGCGCAGCGCTGTCTTCCTCATTAGCCATGCCGTTCCCTCCCTCAGTCTAGTATCAGTTGCCACCTGCGGCCTCCACTGAAGGTTGCATTGATACCGCGCAAGCCCGTTGCTTTGTTCCTCCGCTTCCGAGGATCGTCGTTGCTGCTTGCTGGTTGTCCCTCGCTGTGCTTGTGTTTTTCAATCGCAAAAACTTCACTTTTACTATTAACCACACACCGTACAATCAGATTCTGTGTTTCTTTATTTTTTAGTGCACTTAATGAAATAACGAAATTGTGAGTCAATGCCAAAAGTGTTCTCTACCTCTTTGGCAACTGTCTTTCCATGGTTTTCTTACCGTGACAAAATCTCATTGTCGCCATTAACAGCATCGGCCATTGTTGGTGGAACATCTGGTAAGGCCTGTAAGGAGTGTAATAAAAATTTAAGGATGGTAGTAAACAACATTTATAGAGATCAATTTATAATTGCAAAAACTAGAAATATCCGCTGTAATAGAAGATCATGATCTCCAGAAAGTTTGTGAATTGACATGTCTAGCTTTGGTATATGGTAAATAATAAAGTATATTTTTTTTAAAATTTGCCTCACATATTACTTTTTATATTTGTGAACCGGTCCTCATATTTTTTATTAATTTCTTTCTTTACTTGGTCTATCAAGATATACTTTTCCCACCCAAAAAAACTCCAACTCCTTAAACCTTATTTTTGCAACAATTTTATCTATTGAGAATATGTTTGATTCGTGTTTTCATTTTTTATTTTTAGTTTTGGTATCTTTTATTTTCAAAATTTTGTAATAAAGGGAGTAAAAACATGATTTTATTATATTAATTGTTTTTTCCTTTTTTAAAAAACAATTTTTAAAAACAGAAAATATTAAAAGTAAAAATATAAACCAAACAGACTCTAAGCCCCTTTAAACAAATGTTGTTTTCAATTATATGAGCTTAACTTATTTTAAGAAGATATATCATATAATGATTAAAAATTTAAAATCATGTTTGTCACTACAAGTTCTCTAAAAATGGAATGGAACATTTGTCTTTTTTCATCCCTGCTAGGGAAAGATACCCAAGCTCTCTTAGATATTTTGTGTCAAGTTCTAGGAAGTATATCTACTAGATTAAATCTCTGCGTTAAGCGGTGTTATAGGTAAAATTCTTTAGTGAAAGTAGAATGATTATTAATGAGTTCTATCTCAATTTTTTTTGTCTAGTATTAAAGTTGATTAAATTACTTTGACAATTCATATATGAAAATTTATATTCAAATGAAAAAATAATGACAAAATTTATATCAAGTATTTTGTTAAAACGAATTATTATTGTTAGAAACAAGACATTAAATTGGAGAAAACTAAAGGGTTGTGTATTATTCAGAGTTGTGTGTAAAGTACAATGTACAAGAAATATATATAGGTGCTAGAAGAATCAGAGTAATAAAAGTATACAATCCTATAATTAATATACAGATATGCTATGTAAATATAAATGATACTAATTGATCCAATATTGATTCTAATTTATTCTCTAACATCCCCCTTCAAACTCAAGTGTGGGAGTTAAAGATACCATCTTCAGTTTGGATATCAGAGTCTGAAAACGAGTCGGATGATGAGTCTTTGTGATGATATCAACAGTCTGATCCAGTGTTCCAACAGCGATGAGACGAACAACATCAATAAGGATGTGTTTCCGAACAAAATGATAATCAATCTCAATATGTTTAGTGCGTTCATGAAACACATCATTATGGGCAATCTGAATAGCACTGCAGTTGTCACAAAAAACATCAGTTGGGGATGACTGCGGTGCACCCAAGCCTTCGAGAAGCTAACAAATCGAGACAACCTCAGCAGTGGTGTCAGCGAGAGCACGGTATTCAGCTTCCATGCTTGATCGAGCAGTGAATGTTTGCTTCTTAGCTCGCCAGGAAATGAGAGAGTCGCCAATAAACAAACAATAACCAGTAGTAGAACAACAATCAGTGGGATCACCAGCCCAATCAACATCTGAGTACGCCCGAAGGGATAAAGATGAATGTGCAGAAAAATAAAGGCTATGAAATAGGGTGCCTTTGATGTAGCGAAGAACGCGAAGAACTGTCGCATAGTGAGTAGTATGAGGAGCCGACAAGAACTGGCTAAAAACATTAACTGGATAGGTAATATCTGGTCGGGTGACAGTTAAGTAGACTAGTCCTCCAACTAACTGTTGATAGAGAGTAGGATTATCCAAAACAGTGCCATCCATAGGAGTAAAACGAACATTAGGCTCAAGAAGAGTAGACTTATTGCGACTATCTGTTACACCGGCTAAAGTAAGAGATCTGAAGCATACTTGGCTTGAGAAAGATAGATACCATCATTTGTGGATATAACCTCGAGACCAAGAAAATAACTGGGAGAACCAAGGTCCTTCATCTAAAAAATACGGTGAAGGGAGGCTTTGAGATCAGATATACCATCAACATCATCTCCAATAATGATCATGTCATCAACATACAAAAACAGAAGAATAACTCTGCGTTCACTTTTACTAATAAAGAGAGCATTCTTATGAGGGCTGCAAGTGAAATCGAGATTGCATATAGTGGTGCTGAACTTGTCAAACCATTCGCGAGGAGCTTGCTTAAGACCATAAAGTACTTTGTGAAGGAGAAAACTTTGCTAGGAGGACAAGGATAACCCGAAGGGGTTTCATATAGACCTTCTTTTTTAAATCTCTATTAAAAAATGCATTCTTCATGTCCATCTAACTGAGAGACTATTTTTTTACTGCAGCAATGGCAAGAAGAGCTCAAACAGATGTGACACGAGCAACAGGAGCAAAAGTCTCTTGATAGTCAATACCATACTCTTGCGTACAATCTTGAGCAACCAATCGTGCCTTATAATGGTAAATAGAGCCATTAGAGCGAGTCTTGATCTTGTAGACCCATCTACTTCCTACAACTTCCTGATTAGAAGGAGGATCAACCAAATCCCAAGTGTGCTTTTTCAAGTGCTTGTATTTCTTCCTGCATTATTTGTTGCCAATTTGGATTTGTGGAGGCTTCTCTGAATGACTTAGGTTCATGTTGATGAAGAATAGTAGAAAAATAATGATAATCAAGAAGATGAGGAGGAAGATTTCTTACCCTAGAAGAACGAGTGGAAGAAGGAGGCATGATGGTAGGAGCAGGATCGTCGTCCAATCTGGAATTATCGGGAGATGAAGAAGGCGGAAGAACATGAGGTTGTAGAGGGTGACTCAAGATAGAACCTGTAGAATCATCAATAGGAAAAAGATCAATATTGGGGTTAGTGAAAAAGGTGACTGAGTAGGAGGAATGGACTTAAAGGAGGAGAACCGAGAAAACATGTGATGCTCCTAGAAGACAACATGACGAGATATACGAATACATTTAGAGAGAGGATTCCAACAATGATAACCTTTGTGTTCAATGCCATAACAAAGAAAACAACACATACGAGTCCGAGGTTCAAGTTTACTATGTTCATGAGGTTGAAGAAGAACAAAACAGATACAACCGAAAACTTGAAGAGAACTGTAATATGGGGAGTTATGATAAAGACGCTCAAAGGAAGTAACGTTACCAAGAATAGAAGAAGAAAGTCTATTGATAACATGAACAACAGTAAGAATAACTTCACCCAAAGTACGATCAGGACACGAAGAAAAAAGTCTATTGATAACATGAACAACAGTAAGAATAACTTCACCCCAAGTACGATCAGGACACGAAGAAGAAAGAAGAATTGCACGAACAGAGTCAAGAATGTGACGGTATTTGCGTTCAGCTCGTCCATTTTGTTGAGACGTACCAGGACAAGAAAACTCAGACAAAGTACTTTGTTCTGAAAGAAAGGTTAAAAGTTTAGAATCACGGTATTCCATAGCATTATCGCGTTGAAAAACCTTAATGACAAGCCATCAGTGGTCACGTGTTCATCTCAAAATTTTCTTCAAATCTATTAAAACAAAGTGGTAAGAAATTTGATATTTCTCACCCAGCGTTTACCTCCTCAATTTCAAAAATGTTGGGTTCATAGGTATTGAGATTTTGTGTTTTAATGATGTTAGGTGTACTCTAGTAGTGAGAAATTACTGAGTTTTTGCTTCAAACATCCACAGAAATGGTAAGGAACCTCTAAACCTTGTAAAATTGTTGAAATAGAAAACCTTATGTTGATTTTGGTGATGTTTGTGTGGAATTAGATTGAATCATATAAATTAGAATCAAATTGATAAAGTTGGAAGCTTGAATTGAGTATTGGGTGTTGAAAATCCTTTTGGTGGAGACTTGAAGCTTCTGAATTGAGAACTTTTGTGGTGTTTTGAGCTTAAGGAGAAATTGGCCAAGGTATGGTTTTGGTTTCTCGTAGTTAATGTTAAAAGTCGTGCAAAAACTTAGGCTAGTGGCCATACGATAAGCTTGAATGTTTGAATTGTTGAGTTGTTGGATTATATGTATATATGTATGTAATGTATGATGATGATTATTGATGGTTAGTGATCAAACATGAAGATTGTGAATGAATGGGTATGTTAACATGTTGAGATATATGAATTGTATATATTGATGATTTGATGATTATGAAGTGATGATAATTGTTGATGTTGGTGATGATTTGTGATAATTAAGAATGTAGAATGTGAATTAAGTTGAGAAATTGGGTGTGAAATGGTTGGGAAAGGATGGAGAGGTAACTGGTAGTGATTTTTTATTGTAATTGAAGGGAATTAGATTGAGAATTTTGAAAAACTAGTGTTTGAAAACTTTTGGTAAAGACTGATTTTTGACCAACTTCGGCGGGCCATAACTTGGCTTCCGGAGTCCAAATTTTGTCAAATGTGTTTTGAATAAAAATTGAGTCCTTGAAGTTTATGCCATTCGAATAACAGATTAAAAATAATTTCTAACAAAAAAGTTATGCGCGTTCGAAGTTGGGTGTGTAAAATGGAATTCTGCAAACTTAACAGTTTTTCTGAGAAAAATGATGCATGCATATGCGAACACATGCATGCGTATGCAAGAATATTCTTTATTTCATACACTTGCATATGCATGAGGTGGATGCGTACACGACTTTGCCAAATTTTACAAACATGCGTACGCATGAAAAGCCAAGTTTTGAAGGTAAGCGTATGCGACGATGTTCACGCGTACGCGAGGCACCCCCTTTGTTTTGAGTACTAGCATAAGCAGAAGGTGCTCGTGTACACGAGTTTGTCAAGAGTCACTGATAAACTACTATTTTATGGTTTATAATGTGTTTAATTGTATGGTTTTATCATGATTTTTACCTACTTATTCGTATGATTAGCATGCATTTATATTTCCTTCCTAAAATTATTACATGATTAAAAACTTGCTTCCTAGAGACTTTTAATTACGCATTTTAATTCTCCTTTATTCCATTCGATGCCGTGATCTGTGTGTTAAGTGTTTCAGGCTTTATAGAGAATGAATGAATTGGAGATTGAAAAGGAAGCTTGCAAAAAATGGAAGGAACACAAGAAATTGAGGAGATGACCAGCGAGAAGTGATGCGGCCGCATGGCTCACGCGACCGCGCAAAAGAGAGGAAATCGCAGTGACGCAGCCGCATGGCTCACGCGACCACGCGGATTGGAATAGCACAAGTGACGCAGAGGCGTGGACGACGCGCCCGCGTGGCAAAGCAAAATGCCAAATGACGCGTCCGCATGAATGACGCGATCGCGTGACGTGCGCGATCTGCATAATCTGCAGAATTCGCTGGGGGCGATTTTGGGCCCTGTTTTGACCCATTTTTCAGCCCGAAAAAGCAGACTAGAGCCAGAGGACATGCAGAAACGAAAACAACATTCATTCTACACAATTTTTAGTTTTTAGATCTAGTTTTACTCCTCCTCTAGGTTTTCTCTCTACACATTCATAGTTCTTAGGATTTTTATTTCTATTGCTCTTTGCATTGGGATATTGAGAAGAGTTATTACCTCATCAAGACTTCGTCATTCTAGTTCGTTTTCTTTACTTGGCTTTACTCTTCCATGTCCTTTAATTTACTCAATTTTACTATTGGATTATTTTAGAATTTATTAATACAAGAGTTACTTTTATTTTTAATTGATTCCTTCGAGTTTTATTTATCATGTCTTTCTTTAATTCTCTTTTCTATGTTATGAATTCCACGTTCACAATGAGCGAGTAGTTCCCTAACTTGATGGGGAGTTGATTGAAAGGAACCCTTGAGTTGGAATGCTCAAAGGAGAAATTGTAATTGGGTTTATTGTTGGATTGCTCTCTAGTCACTAACGCCAGTCCTTCCAAGTAAGCGGATTGGGACTCGTGAATAGAAACAGCATTCTAACTTGTTTGACTTTCCTTTACCTAGTAAGGGATAACTAAACAGAACAACCTTCAATTATCAATTAATCTTGAGAGTACTGCAACAAGAATATAGCTTCCAACTAATCTACTCCCAGTCAAGGCTTTTATTTAAATTACTTAATTTCTCCAATTTAATTTCCTGTTTATTCAACTCAAACTCTTTTTGAAAACATCTAATTAATAAAATAGCACACCTTTCTGCAACTCGTTGGGAGATGACCTGGGATTCATACTCCCAGTATTTTAATTTTAATTTTTGTGACAACCCTTTTTAAATTGATAAGCGGATTTCTGGTTGGTTAAGAACTATACTTGCAACACATATCTTATAACAATTCTTAATTAGCCAATTTCTGTCACGTTAATTTTTGGCGCCGTTGCTGGGGAGTTGCAATAGAGTGCTAAAGTTATTAATTGGAATTTTATTTATTTGCATTTTATTTTATTTTGCTACTATGAGCTGCTTGTTTCTTTCGCTAGATGACGCGTTTACTTCCTGATCCAAGCTTGCCAGTATTCGATCCTGAGGTTGATAGAACTATTTCACGAATAAGGCAAGCTCGGCATCGGTTAGTCCTCTCTGAGGGCGGATTTGAAACGTCATTTGAGGAAGAAACCAGCCCCCGTTCTACTGATTCGGTTGATTTACGTATAGGTGACATGGCAGCACCTAGGAGAGTTACTATCCAGGAGGTTGGAGCCCTTGATTTTACAATGCAACCGTTTCAAGTGCATCACCTAGCGGTGGCTACAGACTTTGAAATAAAGACTGCACTGCTCAATCTGATGCCCAAGTTTCATGGCTTACCTGCTCAAGAGCCTATCAAGCACCTGAGAGATTTTCAAGCAGCCTATTCTACTGTCAGGCGTGATGGTGCGGATGAAACTTCTATTTTGCTAAAATCCTTTCCATTCTCTCTTGAGGGAAAGACGAGAGAGTGGTACTACACTCAACCCGCAGCAACTATATCCAACTGGGATACACTTAGAAGAGAATTTTTAAAAAAGTTCTTTCCAGCTGAAGTTACTGATAAACTGAGGAAAGACATTTCCATGATTGTTCAGGATGAATCCGAGACTCTCTATGAATACTGGGAGCGTTTCAATAATCTTCTGGAAGCTTGCCCCCACCATATAATTGACAAGATAGTGTTACTCGGTTACGTCGCACAGGGCATGAGGCCCCAAGATAAGACCACATTGGAAAGTGCTAGCAATGGGTCTATGAAAAGGTACAAGACCACTGATGAGGCATGGCAATTGATCAGCGACTTAGCTGAATCTACTCAGAATCATAGGCAGAAATAAGGCCGTTCAAAAGCCGTTGCAGAAGTATCCTCTAGCAGAGAGACTGCTGCTCTAACTCAGAGTATCTGTGAAATGACCAACTTGCTGAAGCAGATGCAATTGAATCAACAACAAGTTCAGCAAGCTCAACCTTCTCCACCACAGCAAAACCAACAGTTAGTCCCACAGAGAGTTTGCAGAATCTGTGCTGATTATAGCCACTATACTGATGAATGTCCGTAGCTCCAGCAGGAAGACAACACCGTGGCAGCCACTCATAACTTCTATGACCGCCCCAACCAAGGGTACAATCAAGGTGGCAATTACAACCATGGATGGCAGGACAATTCCAACCTGAATTGGAGGGACAACAACAACAGAGGAGGCAGAGACAATCAGGGAAATCAGAGGTGGAATAATAACAACAACAGGCAAAAGAACCAGTACCAGCCTTACAGAGCACCTCACCTGAGGCAATCCCAAGGACCACAGAATACCCAACAGCATACCTCTCAAATTACCTATCCTTCTTTATCTACTAATGATGACTTATTACAATCTATTGATCGGAGACAACAGACCATGGAAAATAACATTAATGCCACTCTAAATGGTCTGAACGCTACTTTGCAAGCTTTTGTCTCACAGATTGGATCAATGAATAACTCCAATAACCAGCCTTTGAGCTCTAGTGGAATTCCCTCTCAACCACTATCCAATTCCAAGGGTGGCATTAATGCCATCACCCTAAGGTCCGGAACCACACTGCAGGAGAGGAACCAGGAGGAGCCAAGCCCACCAGAACACACCTCAGCTGAAGAGGTAGTGGAAATAGAAGATGTTGAAGAGGAAGAAAACATACAGGACATAGCTGAAAAAGAAGAAGTTCAACCACAGGAGGAAGCATCAAAAGGCACAGACACTGCAGAAGACACCACTCCTATTCCATTTCCACAACTTGCAAGGAAGCCCAGGAAGCAGCTGGAACCTGATCCAAAAATGGTAGAGATATTCAAAAAGGTTGAGGTAACTGTTCCTCTATTTGATGTTATTCAACAGGTACCTAAATATGCAAAGTTTCTAAAAGATTTATGTATACATAAAGACAAAATTAATGAATTAGAAACTATTCCTTTAGGTAGTTTCATATCTGCTTTAATGGGAGGTTTACCTGAAAAGTGTAGTGACCCAGGTCCTTGTATGGTTAATTGTACTATTGGTGGTGTGATAATTTCTGACTGCATGTGTGATTTAGGAGCATGTGTGAGTATAATGCCTTTGTATATATATGATATTTTGAGGCTCCCTCCCTTAAAAAGGTCGGCAGCTCGTTTTGTGGTAGCAGATAAAAGTATTATTACAGTGGTTGGAGTTGCTGAAGATGTATTAGTGGGCATTAAGGGACTCACATTCCCCACTGATTTTTATATTCTGGAGATGCTCCAAAATGACTCAGAGAAGCCATCATCAATCCTACTTGGAAGACCATTCCTGAAGACATCAAAGTTCAAATTGGATGCTTTTTCAAGAACATACTCTTTTGAAATAGATGGCCGAGTAGTAAGCTTCAATCTGAATGAAGTTCTGAAGTACCCTCTAGAAGATCATTCTATCTTCCAGTGTGACATCATTGATGAAACCGTAGCTGAAGTTCACCAGGAGGAGTTAGAGGAGAAGCACACAGGACAAGGTCTGAGTATGGGGACACTCTTGAATGACAATGATGGCACTTCGCCATTTTCACCAGCTTCAGACAATCCAGAGCCTAACCATGAGCAGAAGTTAGAGTTGAAACCCCTTCCTCCACACCTCAAATATGCTTACCTTGAGGACAAGCAAAAGTGTCCAGTTATCATTGCAAGGGAACTCACTTCTCAACAAGAAGAACAGTTACTCAGTGTGCTGAGGAGGCACAAGAAGGCAATTGGGTGGAGTTTGGCGGATATAGTAGGCATCAACTCTCAAGTATGTGAGCACAGAATATTTTTAGAAGAGGGAGCAAGACCTGTCCGTCAACCCCAGAGAAGATTGAACCCCACTATCTTAGAGGTTGTCAAGAAGGAAGTGACCAGACTACTAGAGGCAGATATCATCTATCCCATCTCAGACAGTGAATGGATGAGCCCAGTACAAGTGGTGTCAAAGAAGTCTGAAGTCACTACAGTGAAGAATGAGCATGGAGAGCTCATAGCAACCAGAGTATAGAATGCTTGGAGGTTCTGCATTGACTACAGACGCCTCAACCAAGCAACCCGTAAGGATCACTATCCTCTTCCATTCATTGATCAAATGCTGGATCGCCTGTCAGTCCGTTCGTTCCTTGGCCATGTAGGCTTTTACAGGAGATTTATTAAAGACTTCAGTAAGGTAGCACTTCCCTTATCCAGGCTACTACAGAAGGATATTGAGTTCGAGTTCAGTAAGGATTGCAAACAAGCGTTTGATAAGCTGAAGACCGCCCTGACTCAAGCTCCAATTGTGAGAGGACCAAACTGGAGCCAGCCATTTGAAATAATGTGCGATGCCTCCAACCATGCAGTAGGAGCAGCTTTGGCTCAGCGTGAAGGTAAGTATCCTTTTGTTATTGCTTATGCGTCTAAAACTCTAGATGCCGCACAGTCCAATTACACTACTACTGAGAAAGAGCTTCTTGCTATTGTTTTTGCTCTGGATAAATTTCGAGCCTATTTACTTGGTACGAAGGTAGTAGTGTACTCAGACCACGCAACTCTAAAGTATCTATTAGCTAAAAAGGAGTCCAAATCAAGGCTTATACGTTGGATACTGCTATTACAAGAATTTGATTTAGAAATTAAGGATAGGAGTGGTAACCAGAATTTAGTGGCGGACCACTTGAGTCGCCTTGAGAACATTACAGATGACCCCACTCCTATAGCTGATAATTTCCCATTTGATAACCTGCAAGCAGTATCTGAGATAGTCCCTTGGTATACACCTGTAGCTAATTATCTAGTTAGCCGCACCTTTCCTCCAAACTTTTCTAAGCATCAAAGAGACAAGATGAAAAGCGAGTCAAAATATTATATATGGGATGACCCATATTTATGGACATGTGGCGCTGACCAGGTAATTAGACAGTGTGTGCCTCAATCAGAATTTTAGTTCATCTTAGAGGCCTATCACTCATCTGAGAGTGGAGGACATTTTGGCCCTCAAAGAACAGCTAGAAAAATTTTAGACTGTGGATTCTGGTGGCCTACTCTTTTTAGAGACGTTGCTGAATTTTGTAAATCTTGTTTTCCATGCCAAAAATTTGGTAATATATCCAAGAGGGATGAGATGCCTCAACAAATTATGCTTTTCTGTGAAATTTTTGATGTTTGGGGCATTTACTTCATGGGTCCATTTCCAAATTCTAATGGTTACTTTTATATATTGTTAGCTGTGGATTACATTTCCAAATGGGTGGAAGAAATTCCTATCCGTATTGATGATGCTAACACTGTTGTTTCCTTTGTGAGAAACCACATTATTTGTCGCTTTGGATCACCACGAGCAATCATGAGCGATCAAGGCACCCATTTTTATAACAGGAGACTAACAGGATTAATGAAGAAGCATGGGATCATTCATAAGGTTGTAACAGCATACCATCCTCAGACTAATGGCCAAGCCGAGGTGTCAAACAGAGAGATAAAGCGTATCTTGCAGAAGATAGTCAAACCTCATAGAAGAGATTGGAGCACCAGGCTACAAGATGCACTTTGGGCGTACAGAACCGCATACAAAACACCCATTGGGATGAGTCCTTTCCGCTTAGTTTATAGAAAAGCTTGTCATATCCCTGTTGAAGTAGAGCACAAAGCCTTTTGGGTAGTAAAGGAGTGTAACATGGGAATTGAGGAAGCCGGAGCTGAAAGGAAATTGCAACTGCAAGAATTGGAAAGCCTTCGCCTAGAAGCTTATGAGAACTCAAGACTATACAAGGAGAAGATGAAGGCTGTACATGATCAGCACACCAAGAGAAAAGAGTTCCAACCTGGGGACTTAGTCCTCCTTTACAAATCTCGACTGAGGCTCATGCCAGGCAAGTTGAGATCAAGATGGGAAGGTCTATACAGAGTAGAGAAGGCCGAACCATACGGAGTTTATCACCTAAGCCATCCTTCAAGCTCTGAACTTATCAAAGTTAATGGACATTGTTTGAAGCTATACCATGGAGAGAGGATGCAGAAGAACAAGGAGCTCGAGATCTTCCTTTTGGAAGATCCCCACAAAGCCGAAGCCTGAGCTAGTGGAGCATCCAACTTACGGACGTTAAAGCAAAGTGCTAGGTGGGAGACAACCCACCATGGTATGATCGTTCTTTTCTTTATTTTTAATTTTCCTACTCAATAACTCTTCTCTTTATTAGTACATTTCGTGCATCTGCATTTACATTCTTTTACTTTCAAATTATATATATATATATATATATATATATATATATATATATATATATATATATATATATTTTTCACGCGACGCGACCGCATCATTGACGCGTCCGCGTCGCAAGGAGATGGGAGAAAATAATAAACGAACAGAGAGTCACGCAGGAGCGTGGCTGGAGGCGTGCCAATGGCACAAATTGCCCCACACGACCGCGTCGCCGACGCGTCCGCGTCGAGTGGGAACATTGGCCTCCCTTGCGACCGCGTCACTCACGCGGCCGCGTGCCCTGGAATTCGACATCAAAAGGGTGCACGACCGAAAGTTGTGCTAGAGTGGTGCTGGATTGGTGCTGAACGCACAATCCTTCCCACGTGGCCGCGTGACCGACGCGACCGCGTCATATCCTTCTCATGGCCACTCACGTGATCGCATGCCCCACGCGATCGCGTCACCCCAGATTTGGTAAAAATAAACTTTCAAACAGAGAGTTGTGCGAGTGCGAGGCTGCCCTCGCGGCCAGTGGCATAAAATGGGTCACGCAACCGCGTGACCGACGCGACCGCGTCAATCAATTTACGCACAATTCGCGCGACCGCGTGCCCCACGTGGCCGCGTCGCTTGCGCCGCACAGCTTCCCTGATTTATCACTTATCTTATCTTCTTCTCCCCAAATCCTATTTTCTCTTTTCCCTCCTTATTTCTTCCTCCTCCCTTCTTCCTTCTTCCTTCTTTCTCACTTTTTACACTCTCACTCTCTCTCTCTCTCACCCCCATTAACAAGGTTTTTCTTTTCTTCTTCCCTCCTTATTTTTCTATTATTCTTCTTATTTTTATATGTTATCTTCTTTTCTTTTCTTTTTTACTTTCATTATCCATATTTTCTTTTTTCTTTCTTTTCCCTTTTTACTTGGTGTTAGACATTAATTTGAATAATTATTTCTCATTATATGCTTGTGGATTGTTCTAAATTTGTTTGGCAATTATATATATTACTTTTTAAAGGATTGCTTGCATGTTCAATTTAATACTTTCTATACCCTAATTCTCATGCATGCTATGTGTTTGTGAAAAAGCCCATATGGCATTATGCACTTTTCTACGTCACTCTACTATTCAATGCTTGCTTTTCACAAATTCCCTTTACTATTGTATTCATTGAAATTAATTGTCAATACAAACGTGATGGTTTGTTACGAGTGATGCTTGATCTATGCTACTCATGCCTTTGCCAGCATGCCAATAAACACCTTGCATTCACTTGTCATCATATGCACTAACTATTTTCCATTGATGACTTTTCACATGTAGTCATAACCATGTGTTAACATCATTTACCTTTTACTGTGCATTCATAACCACCCTTTTCCGTTCTCTTCCTTGCTCTATCTCTTTGAATTTAATTTACTTTCTCTTCTCTTTTTCAGAATGGCCACCAAGAAGGGCAAAGAGAAAGCTACTCCCAAATCAACAGTAAGGAGAGAAACAAAAAGAGCGCTAGTGGCAGAGCCTTCTTCAACTGCAGTCAAGCCCTCAACAAAAAGGATTAAGAGGATTATAAAGGTTGATGAAAAGGAGAGAGCTTTCCCAGCAAAGGACACTGCGCGGTTTCCCAATCGCTACTGTGAGCAGATGTTCCCTATCCTGGCAGAACGGAGCTACAACAACGAGTACCTTCTTATCCTCTCGCCCAATATTGCTACTTTTGTTGAGCCGCAAATTGAACGAAGACAATGGGATTTCCTACAGAGACAGCCGAGGCAGGTCAATCTTTCTTGGGTAGTCGAGTTCTATTCCAACTTCCACTGCCAACCCTGCAGTCTGTTTTTGTCCGTCAGAAGTAAGTCCCCATTACAGAAAAGGCCATTCAAAAAGCTTTAGGTCTTTCCCCTGTTCCAGAAGGATTGGACGCCTTTCAAGAAGCCGCACTCAAGCGCCAGATGTACCAATTTGACTGGGACACCGTTCTCAGAGTTATCACACTACCTGGCAGCCGTTGGATCTACGGATACCATCGTACCCGCCCTAAGGGAATATCGGCTTCAGCACTTACCTTGGAGGCTTGCGTATGGGCACAGATCATGTCCCATTACGTCTTTCCGAGCACTCACGAGTCTTCCTTCACTGCGGACATGGCCGTTCTACTATGGTGCATCCTTACAGACCAGCTTCTGAACCTACCAAGACACATCCGGAGTGCCATGGGACACGTACAAATCGTGGGCAACTTACCTTTCCCCGCCTTGGTCTCAGATCTTGTCTTAGCAGCCGGAGTCTCCTTCAGAGCTGGGGACACCAAAGCCATACTTCCACGGGATGATCAATATGTCCCTAATGGGAAATATATCAGACCCTCAGCCGCCACTACAAGCCAGCCCACTGAATCGTCTCAGGACATTCCTCCTTCCGTACCACAAGCACCTACAACAGACCAACTGCTCCATCAGATACTCGAAAGGTTGGATTGGCAGGAACACAAAGCTAAGATGAGAGAGCACTGTAACAAGCACCGATTCACATACCTCAAGGAGCTAATTATGGGAAAATTCAAGGACTCAGACACCCCGGACTCTACTTCCTTTACCAGCATAGGGAGCCATGATGGTCCCGACTGTGGAGATACTGCTACCAGCCCACCCCTGTTCCTGACAGATGGCACCGAAGACGGTGCAAAGCCTTAAGTGTGGCGAGGTCAGTTAGTACCTGACTTCCGGAGGTAATTTCTCTTCCCTAAACACCAATAAATTAGGATATTTAGTTAGTTTTTCTTTTATAGAATAGGATAAATTGCATAGTAATATATTAGTTGCATGCATGTTCTACTTGATTGAAAAGACAATAAGTTTCTTCTAAGACTCTATTTTTGGAACAAAATTTCACTAATTTTAATTAAAACTTTTTATGTTAAATTTGCTTGAAGCTGTATTTGGAACATGATTTTTAAGCTAAAGAACACACATCCTGTGAGATTTGAGCCTTTATGCATGGTTACATTATTTAACCATAATTATTTTATTCTTGTGTGTTTACTTCTCTATGATTGTGATCTATATTTTGTTTCATCCTATATGTCCAATATTTATTATATTTATATGCGTACATATGATTGAGGCCATTATTTGTCTAGCTCACTTATCCAAATTAAGCATACCCTTTCAATTACATTTGTTAGCCACTTTGAGCCTTTATATCCCATTTGTTCTATATTTTACCACATTACTAGCCTTAAGCGGAAAAACAATTGTATACCCCAAACTGAATCTTTGGTTAGCTTAAGATAGAATTGTGTGTGTCAATTAAGTATGGAAAATTGTGAGAACAAAAGATAATAAGGGAATGTGTCATGATAATATAATGGAAATTTGGAGACCTACTCATGTGAAACTATAAAAAATTTGAAAATCTATGTGCATTGATAAGCTATGTTTATTTTTATGCTTATGAAAAAAAATTCAATAAATAAATAAGGGGACAAAATTACCCCAATGTAAAGTTAAGAATTCAAAGATCAATGCATGTATGATAAAATTAAGATAAAAAGTTGATACATGAGTATGGAATGTGAAAGGAATTTCTGGATAGCTGGGTATGAATTCTAAAGTTATATAGAATATATATATAGGTTATATTAAAGCTTGGGTTAATTAAAGATTCAGTTTATAAGCTTACTTAGCCATATGTGTATCCTTACCATTACCTTGGCCCCATTACAACCTTGAAAAGACCTCATGATGTTTGCATTAGTATATTAAATGTTGTTGATTGGTTAGGAGAAGAACGAAAATTAGAGAGCATGATTAGAGAAGGATAGAGTGATTGCCCTATACACTAGAGAGATTAGAGCGTACATACATCATCAGTGAGGGTTCAATGCTTAAAATTCTATGTTCCCTGCTTTCATGAGCTATCTTCTTGCATTTTCATCTGTTCTTACTGCATGAGAATTGAATTAGTGGAATTTGATTTGTAATTGTTTTGAAGAGCTTATTTACTATTGATCAAGTGGACAAGAATCATATAGTTGCATTTACATATATAGGTTGCATTGCATTGCATGAGTTTTTACATGTTCCTACTCATTTGTTTTATCTCCTTCAACTAAGCATGAGGACATGCTAATGTTTAAGTGTGGGGAGGTTGATAAACCACTATTTTTATGGTTTATAATGTGTTTAATTGTGTGGTTTTATCATGATTTTTACCCACTTATTCGTATGATTAGCATGCATTTATATTTCCTTCCTAAAATTATTACATGATTAAAAACTTGCTTTCTAGAGACTTTTAATTACGTATTTTAATTCTCCTTTATTCCATTCGATGCCGTGATCTGTGTGTTAAGTGTTTCAGGCTTTATAGGGAATGAATGAATTGGAGATTGGAAAGGAAGCTTGCAAAAAATGGAAAGAACACAAGAAATTGAGGAGATGACCAGCGAGAAGTGACGCGGCCGCATGGCTCACGCGACCGCGCAAAAGAGAGGAAATCGCAGTGACGCGGCCGCATGGCTCACACGACCGCGCGGATTGGAATAGCACAAGTGACGCGGAGGCGTGGACGACGCGCCCGTGTGGCAAAGCAAAACGCCAAATGACGCGTCCGCATGAATGACGCAATCGCGTGACGTGCGCGATCTGCATAATCTACAGAATTCGCTGGGGGCATTTTTGGGCCCTGTTTTGACCCAGTTTTTGGCCCGGAAAAGCAGACTAGAGCCAGAGGACATGCAGAAACGAAAACAACATTCATTCTACACAATTTTTAGTTTTTAGATCTAGTTTTACTCCTCCTCTAGGTTTTCTCTCTACACATTCATAGTTCTTAGAATTTTTATTTCTATTGCTCTTTGCATTGGGATATTGAGAAGAGTTATTACCACATCAAGACTTCGTCATTCTAGTTCGTTTTCTTTACTTGGCTTTACTCTTCCATGTCCTTTAATTTACTCAATTTTACTATTGGATTATTTTAGAATTTATTAATACAAGAGTTACTTTTATTTTTAATTGATTCCTTCGAGTTTTATTTATCATGTCTTTCTTTAATTCTCTTTTCTATGTTATGAATTCCACGTTCACAATGAGCGAGTAGTTCCCTAACTTGATGGAGAGTTGATTGAAAGGAACCCTTGAGTTGGAATGCTCAAAGGAGAAATTGTAATTGGGTTTATTGTTGGATTGCTCTCTAGTCACTAACGCCAGTCCTTCCAAGTAAGCGGATTGGGACTCGTGAATAGAAACAGCATTCTAACTTGTTTGACTTTTCCTTACCTAGTAAGGGATAACTAAACAGAACAACCTTCAATTATCAATTAATCTTGAGAGTATTGCAACAAGAATATGGCTTCCAACTAATCTACTCCCAGTCAAGGCTTTTATTTAAATTACTTAATTTCTCCAATTTAATTTCCTGTTTATTCAACTCAAACTCTTTCTGCAACTCGTTGGGAGACGACCTGGGATTCATACTCCCAGTATTTTAATTTTAATTTTCGTGACAACCCTTTTTAAATTGATAAGCGGATTTCTGGTTGGTTAAGAACTATACTTGCAACGCATATCTTATAACAATTCTTAATTAGCTAATTTCTGTCATGTCAGTCACATTCGTGCGTATGCATGTGGTGGCATGCGTACACAAGACCATCCTATTTTGGAAAAATGGTATTTTTGATTTTTTAACGTACTCACTAGCTTTTCAATCTTCTTTGATACTAGTTTAAGGTCCATTAGTGAGCTTTTAAGTCTTAGAACAAGGGTGAATGTGTTAAATAAATTGAGGGGATATTGGGAAAGATTTTGGGAAGTGATAACTGAACTAATGAGGTGTGGGTAATGTTGAATAAGAGGAGATTGATAAGGATGATAAAGTAATAATGAATTGCAATTAAATAAGAATGAATTGAGATTATGATGACTGATTATAATTGAGATATATGTGACCGGATAAGATGTAGTGGCATTGTCCACTTGCTCTGGGTAAGAGTTGAGAAGCAAGGTAAGATGCAGTGGCGTTGTCCACTGATAAGTGGATATCTTATACCCTTTTTCTAGTTGTTTTCATGTTGTTTTTAGTTATATTTTTTTTAATTTTTACTATGTTTTAGTGCAAAATTCATCTTTTGGATGCTACTTTGAGTTTTTGTGTTTTTCCTATGATTTTAGGTGAATTTCGGACAAGTTTGGCAGAATCTTGATCAGGGACGAAGAAAGGATAGTAGATGTTGTCAATCCTAACCTCCGTGCATTCCAAAGAGCAAAACTTGAGCTACAGAGGTCTCATTGGTGCAGTCTCAATGGCCTTGGAAAGCTAACTTCTAGAGCTTTTCAACAATATATGATAGCCTATACTTTTTATCCAGCCTCCAGCGTTGAACACCCAAGAAGAACCAGCCTCCAGCGTTGAACGCCCAAAATTGGCGTTCAACGCCAGCTAGGGAGCAGAGGGCTGCAAGTTCACCCCCCTAATGGGTGTTCAATGCTTATTCTCCAAGTTGAACGCCAAGCCTTGACCAAAGCACACAACCAAAGTGGGCCCAAAGTGGATTTTAGCAATCTTGGCTTATCCAGTTATATCTTTGTACTTTTTTATTTAAAATTAATATCTTTTATGGTTAGTAT
Source organism: Arachis ipaensis (assembly GCF_059453495.1). Lineage (NCBI taxonomy): Eukaryota > Viridiplantae > Streptophyta > Magnoliopsida > Fabales > Fabaceae > Arachis > Arachis ipaensis. Next base: position 41,491,144 of record NC_142441.1, on the reverse strand, counting down.
TTACTATTTAAAGAGGAGATCACTTAGATTATAGAAGATACACCATCAGATAGATCTTCTTTGTTTTTCCCTATAAAGTATGAGAAACTAAACCTCCTAGGTTAAGGTTAGGAGCTCTACTTATTCCCATGGATTAATATTATTACTTATTCCATTTTAATATATGTTTGATTCCATTCTATTATGTATTGTCATTCTTCATCTAAATGAATTTGGGGTGGAATGAAAGTATGACCCCTTATTCTATATGAGTTCTTATGAGTCCATGACCGGATAGTATTGAACTACAACTTGAGAATACATCTCCTAAACTGAGGGTTACTTGGGGCTGATTGGGATATGTGACATGAAATCTTATTAGTTTTGGATAATTGAGGTTTTTGTGGCACTAAGGCTAGAATATCGAGCTTCATTCTCCGATTCAAAAGATCTGACCTTGTCTGTGGCACTTTAAGTAGGATCAAGAGAGATTGAATTGCATGAGCTTCATCCTCGTCCAGATTAAATGACCACTGACCCTGGCGTTTGATGTGGATTAGAGGAGATTAATTGACCACTGACGCTAGCGTTAATCACTTACAGGTTTGCCATAGAATGAATTATTCATTGTTAATATAGTCAGTAAGAAGTACTAATTCGGAAAGATAAGCATCACCAAAGCCTTAACTGATTTCTCATTATTGTTTCGACACCAATTTCGTACTACTCTCTTTATTAGTGTGTTTTAGGCGCCTACAACAACAATAACTCTCTTTTCTATTTGCCTGACTAAGTTCTGCAAGATAGCTATTGCTTGCTCAACCCAGCAATTCTCGTGGGATCAACCCTCACTCACTTGAGGTATTACTTGGACAACCCAGCGCACTTGCCGGTGAAGTTGTGCGAGTTCAATTTCGTGCACCAAGTTTTTGGCGCCGTTGCCGGGGATTATTCGAGATTGACAAACTACCAGTTGTCTTATTGCTTAGATTAGGTATTTTTATCCATTTTCATTTAATTATTTCTTGATTTTCAAAAATTGATCTTGTTTTCTTTCTTGAACCTTCGATTTCTATCTTATTTTAGCTTTTCTTTCTTTCCTTTTATTCGAATTTTCTAGTGTTTTCCCTTGTTTGATTTCAAAATTTTTAAATTTGATGTCTTTTAGTGTTTCTCTCTCAAATTTTATTTTGATTTAATTTTAAATTTTAGGTTTGGTGTCTTTCTAGTATTTTTCTTTTCTTTTTAGATTCTAAAAAAAAACATATTTTCGAAAAATTTTCTATTTGATTTCAAATTTTAAGTTTGGTGTCCCGTTAATAATCTTTTCTATTTTAATTTAATTTCCTTGTTTATCTTCTTTATCTTTAAATCTTTATCTTATCTTTTTCTTTAATTTTCAAAATTTTGTTATCTTATCTTCATTTTAAATTCAAAATTTAAAAATTTAGTATTTTGCTAGTTTTTCTTTCTTTTAAATTTGAATTTCAAAATCTCTCTTTGACTTTCTCCCTTTAATTTTCAAAAAATTTTTAAAATCAAATCTTTTATCTTTAATTTCAAATCTTTTTAGTTAATTGTCTGTCTCATCTTTTCTTAATTCTTTCTTTTCGAAAAAAAACCTTTTACTTCTTTCTTTTTCTTTTAATTCCAAAAATTAAAAAAATCTCCTTTCTTTATTCCCAATTCTTTTTATTTGTTCTATCTTTGCTGATATTTTCATTATACTTTCTTATAGGGAGTCCTCTATACTCTGACATAGAGACTTCTATCTTTCTTTCTTGTTTTGTTTCTTCTTGTTTATGAATAGGAACAAGGATAAAGGAGCCCTTCTTGATCCTGATCCTGAACCTGAGAGGACCTTAAGGAGGCACTTGCAAAAGCTCAAGCTAGCAGAGCCGTAAAGAATCTCACAGACTCTCTAGAGCAAGAAGCTGCAGATACAACCATTGCAGCCAATCCAAACACTGAAGGAGATGCAAGAAAGGTCCTTGGCTCTTATACTGTACCCACATCTGACTTCTATGGGTGCAGCATCTCCATTCCTGCCATTGGTGCAAACAACTTTGAGCTAAAGCCTTAACTGGTCACTCTAGTACAACAGAATTGCCAGATTCATGGACTCCCGCAGGAGGACACCAACAAATTCATATCTAATTTCCTATAGATCTGTAAAACTATTAAGACTAATAGAGTAAACCCAGAGGTCTACAAGCTCATGCTCTTCCCCTTTGATGTAAGGGACAGAGCAAGGTTGTGGCTGGATTCTCAACCTAAGGAGAGCTTGGACACATGGGAGAAGGTGGTTGATAAACTCCATTTTTAGGGTTTATCTTGTGCTTAATTGAGTGTATTTTATCCATTATTATCACACTTATTCATAGAATTCGCATGTTTTACATTTTTCTTCCTAATTCTGTGCTTTGATTGAAAACATGCTTCTTTGGCCTTAAATTTGCTAATTTTAACCCTCTCTTATTACCATTCGATGCCGTGATATGTTTGTTAAGTGATTTCAGGGTTTATATGGCAGGAATGACTTAGAGGATGGAAAGGAAGCATGCAAAAGTAGAAGGAATACAAGAAATTGAAGAAATTGTTAAGCTGTCAACCCTGACCTCTTCGTACTAAATCGACCATAACTTGAGCTACAGAGATTCAAATGAGGCAGTTTCAGCTGCGTTGGAAAGCTAACATCTGGGGCTTCAAAATAATATGCAATTTGACATAGTTGCCATGTAGTTAAGCGACGTGTACACGTGACACACAAAGAGGACCATCGACATGTATGCGTGACTGACGCGTACGCGTGACATGCACCACGTGAAGAAATTGCAGAAGACGCTGGAGGCAATTTATGGGCTCCTTTTTGACCCAGTTCTAAGCCCAAAAAACACAGATTAGAGGCTGCAGAGTGGGAGAATCAATTCATTCATTCATACAACTTTCATTCACATAATTTTAGGTTTTAGATGTAGTTTTCTAGAGAGAGAGGCTCTCTCCTCTCTCTAGATTTTAGGATTCTTAGGTTTAGCTATTTTTAAATTTAGATTTCTACTCTATTTCAATTTAGTTTCTCTTCTAATCTTATTTGTTATAGCATTCTAGTTTATTTATTTCCTTTGTTGATTACTTTATGTTGCCAATTTAGTTTATGAATTCTCATGTTAGATTTGATTTTCTATTTAATGCAATTTGAGGTATTTTATATTTATTGCTTCTTCTATTATTTCTTATTCATTGATGTTGCAATTGGTCTTATGAAATGCAACCTATCTATATGAATGCAACTGCATGCAAAAATACTTCTACCTACTTGGTTAAAAGTAAAATTCTCCAAGACAAACATAAATCAGATTCCAGTGGTCAACGAATTTCTGACCAAGTTCTTTCCACCTCAGAAGCTGAGTAAGCTTAGGTTGGAAGTCCAGAATTTCAGACAAAAAGAGGAAAAGTCCCTCTATGAAGCTTGGGAGAGGTACAAACAGCTGATTAGGAGATGCCCTCCAGACATGATCTCAGAGTGGACAATGTTAGAGATCTTCTATGATGGCCTCTATGAGATGTCCAAAATGTTATTGGATCACTCTGCTGGTGGCTCACTCCACATGAAGAAGACACCTGAGGAGTCGCAGGAACTTATAGACATGGTTGCCAACAACCAGTATATGTACACTTCTGAGAGGAACCTCGTGAACACTGAGGCTGCTCAGAAGAGAGGAGTCATAGAGGTGGACACATTGGATGCCATCTTGGCTCAGAACAAGCTCATGTTCCAGCAAATCAACATGATCTCCCAGCACTTGAGTGGAGTATAGAGCTCAGCTGCCAACTCTCAAGAGGTAGCCTTTGAGGGAGACGCTGGTGACACTGTATGGACCACCATAGAGGAGGTAAACTACATGGAAAACTCCTCCAGAAACTCCAATAACAATCCCTATTTGAATACCTTCAATTAGGGATGGAGGAATCACCCCAACTTCGGGTGGAGAGATTAGTAGAGGCTTCAATAAGGCTTCAACAACAATCATGGTGAAATGAACCAAAACCAGTTCAATAATAGACCATTCTAACCCTCTCAGCAGCAGATGGAGACTCCCACATAGAGCCTCTCTGACCTAGCTAACATAGTATCTAACCTCTCCAAGACCACTCATAGTTTCATGGTACAAACTAGGCCATCCGTTCGGAACCTGGAGATGCAGATCGGTCAGCTGAGCAAGAGGATACCCGAGACTCCCTCCAACACTCTTCCAAGTAACACTGAGGTGAATTCAAAGGAAGGGTGCAAGGCCGTCACTATGAAAGCTTATGCCGGATCTAAGGAGGATCCTACTATTAAGGAACTGAAGGAGATCAAGGCTCAGGAGGAGACCGGGAGTGTCACCATGCACGTCCCTATAAAGATGGAAGAACCTAAAGAATAACCCTCTTTGGTCGTGCAAGAGGAGCCTGAGGATGAGCAACTTGCTCAGTTTTTGGCAATTCTCGGGAAGTTGCAAGTTAACATCTTTTTTGCAATGGTGTTGGAGAAGAAACCCCCTTATATGGCCTCTTTAAAAAGTGCTATCTCTGAAAGGAAGGCCCTGAAGGGGGATGAGACTGTGGTACTGACCAAGGAATGAAGCGACCTGGTCCAAAACAAGCTACCTCAGAAGCTACCAGATCCTAGAAGCTTCCTTATTCCCTGCACTATAGGGACCATCACCTTTGAGAAGGTATTGTGTGACCTTGGCTCAAGCATTAATCTTATGCCTCTCTCTGTAATGAGGAAGCTGGGGATCCAAGAGATACAACCCACTAGAATCTCACTGGAGATGGCAGATAAGTCCCTAAAATGGGCATATGACATGGTGGAAAATGTCCGTGTAAAGGTTGAAGACCTTTACCTCATTGCGGACTTCGTGATACTTGATATTGGAGAGGAAAAAGATAATTCCATCATCCCTGGAAGGCCCTTCTTAGCTACTGCGAAGGCCTTAATTGATGTGAAAAAAGGCGAGCTATTTCTGAGGTTATGGGAGCTATTTCGGCCCTCTCTCTCAGTGCAGAGTCTTACGGAGCCCCCAGACATCAAACCTAAGTTTGGTACTGGACATCTATCACCAGCTACTGAGGAAGGAGGCACCAAGAAGGAGGTACCCAAGGGCTTGAGGAACAAGAAGATTCCAACTGAAGACTTCTCACGTGGCATGTGAGTTGTCTTCACTAGAAGTTCAGTCATTCCACATATTGTGAACAAGATCCTATCTCTGGAGCATGTTGAATTAATCCATGAGAGCACAGGAAGAAAGTTCACCACGAGAAATGAAGATCTGGGCCCCTATCAACCTCCGTAAAGGAGCTGGCCGTCAAGATAATGACGATAAAAAAGCGCTTGTTGGGAGGCAACCCAATCATATGTGTAGTATTTTTATTTTCCTTCTTTTCATTCATTTTAGTTTGATTATATATTATTTTATTTTTTACTAATTTCCATAGTTTTCCGTTGCTTTTTTAATGTTTGTGATCATGTGTAGCACCTAGAACAGAAGGAAAAACGCTTAGGAATGAAAACTGAAGACCCTGGAGGTACCTTTTATTGGCGTTTGGCACCCAGCGCCAGAACGGGAAGGAGAGCTGGGCGTTCAACGCCCATACAGGAGTGGCCCTGGACTATTTTCTTGGTCCCCATTGGGTGTTCAACGCCCAAACCTGGCATTGAACGCTCCACCAACTTAAAAAACAAAGTATCCCTCCCCAGCGTTCAGCGCCCAAAACTGGTGTTGAACGCCCAGAAGGGGGCAGGCCTATTCGAATTTGAAGCTTCCTAAGCCAGTGGGTCCGACCCAATCCCCACCTACCCCTCCTATCATTCACTTCCTTCCTTCTCTCTCCTAGTTTTTCACCCTTGATTCTCACACCGTACTTTCCCCCTTCCTAATACACACTCATAAATCCCATCACCTTCTTTTCCCACCAACCCCACCCACTTCAAATTCAAACTTTCTCCCCCATCTTTCCCTTTCATATGACCGAACCACAACCTTCTCCACCCACTATAAATAACCCCTCATTCTATCCTTCAAACATACGCATTCCATACTCTTCCCCTCTTTCACCATAGCCTTCATAAACTTCTCTTTTTTCACTCTTCATCCCCACAAGGCCGAAGCCTTCATAAATTTCTTCTACTATTTGCTCGGGGATGAGCAAACTCTTAAGTTTGGTATTGGAAAAGTTCTGCTTTTTGCTCCTAATCCCCATGGCACCAAAAACTGGAGAATCCTCAAGGAAGAGAAAAGGAAAAGCCCCCGCTTCTACCTTTGAACCTTGGGAAACATAGAGATTCCTCACCAAAGTACATCAAGACCACTTCTATGACGTGGTGAGGCATAAAAAGGTGATTCTCGAGGTCCCCTTTAGGCTCAAGGAAGATGAGTATCCGGAGATCCAACAAGAAATCTAGAGAAGAGATTGAAAATTCTGGCCAATCTCATTTCAGTAGTTAGAAAGTCAATGGTGCAAGAATTCTTTGCCAATGCCTGGGTCACCAAGAAGCACGACACTAGTGTGAACCTGGAGCCCAAAAACTGGCGCACCATGGTCAGAGAACAAATCCTAGATTTTAGCCCCCGAAAGTGTGAGATTGGCATTCTTACACTCGAAGGGTTAACTCTGACCAAAGGCTGGAGCAAGTTCTTGCGGATATCTGTGTGAAAAGAGCTCAATGGAGGAGGGACGCACAAGGCAAGCCCTACCAACTAGGTAGGCTTGACCTCAAGCCTATGGCTAGAGGATGGTTGGAGCTTATCCAACGCTCCATCATCTCCACAAGTAACCGATCTGAGGTTACAATAGAGAGGGTGGTGATGATTTATTACATCATGCTCGGGAATAAGGTGGAGGTGCACGAGGTGATTCATCAATAGATCTACAAGGTAGCTCAGAAGGCCTCCACCCAAGTAAGGCTAGCATTCTCTCACCTCATTTATCGCCTATGCATTTCAGCTGGAGTTCGCATAGGAGGAGATACCCTCATTGAGATGGACAAACCCATCACAAAAAGGAGGATGGAGTATGTGAGAGAGCTTGCAAATGGACCACAGCATGAGCCTATTCAGCCGCCTCCACCAGAGATCCTGGAGATGCCTTAAGGAATGTACTTCCTTCCCCGAGATTATTGTGACCAATTGACTACATCTCTAGGAGAGTTGACTTCATCTATGGATCAGCTGAGGATAGAGCATCAAGATCAATCATCCATTCTCCATCAAATAATGGAGGATTAGAGGAGCATGATGGATGGGCAGCTGAGATAGGGGCGTGACATTGAGGAGCTCAAATGCTCCAGAGGATTCCCTGGAGGGAGCAGTAGCCGCCGTCACTAAGGTGGTTTAGTTTCATCCTCCTTTCGTTTGTTTTATTTCTGTTTTCTTTGTGCTTTATCTTATTATCTATCTTCTATTCTAGTGTATGATCACATTTAGTATTTTGTTCTTTTCTAGTATTATTTTCTTTTCTTTGTTTTGTTATAAGACATCTCATGTATCCCTCAACAAGCTTAAAATAAAAATTTATTGAAAAAGGAATAGTAAAGATGTACAAGGTTTCAAGTTATATCACGATTTATTCCAATTACTTTGATGTGGTGGCTTTATCTTTATTTTCTGAATGTATGAATTAACTGTGCATAATTGATATTGAAGTTAAGCATATTGGCTCTTGAAGAACAGTGAATTTAGATAATTATTATTAATTCTCTGAAATATCAAAAGGATTGATTCTTGAAACAAAAAAAACAGCAAAAGAAAAAAATAAAATAAAAAGAAAAAGAAAAATCAAAAGAAAAAGGATCCAAGGCTTTGAGCATCAATGGTTAGGAGGGTCAAAATTGGCCTAAAAAGCTCAAATGAGTTGCTATCCCTAACTATATGCTTGTGGTGTGAAGGTGTCAAGAAAATCTTAAGAATAAGCATTTAAAGTTATGATCTAAAGCAATAAAGAGTACGTTTAAGAACTCTGAGCATCACTGTCTGAGAATTTAAGCAAAGCTAAATTCAAATCTAAAGGGTTCCCCCAGTTAAGTGCTTGTGGCATTTATGTATCTGGTGATAATACTTGAAAACAAAATGCTTAGAGGCACGGCTAGGCTCAAAGGTGCAAAGCACCAAAAAGAAGCTAGGTTCAAGAACCAAGAAAAACAAAAAGAGGAGAATCAATAATATCATTCGGGTTTTAGTTCTAAAGGATGCCAATATTTCCGAGCTTCAAAGGAAAGTGAGATGCCAAAGCTATTCAGAAATAAAGAGCTAATAGCCCCATTCAGTAATTGGAACTGAGCTTCATTGACAACTATAAAACCTGATGTATTTTTCTCTTCCAATTAGTCCTATCTTTTTTTTGGTTGCTTAAGGACAAGCAACAATTTAAGTTTGTTGTTGTGATAAGTGGATATCTTATACCCTTTTTTCTAGTTGTTTTCATGTTGTTTTTAGTTAGATTTTATTAATTTTTACTATGTTTTAGTGCAAAATTTATCTTTTGGATGCTACTTTGAGTTTTTGTATTTTTTCTATGATTTTGGGTGAATTTTGGGCAAGTTTGGCAGAATCTTGATCAGGGACGAAGAAAGGATAGCAGATATTGTCAATCCTGACCTCCGTGCATTCTAAAGAGCATATCTTGAGCTATAGAGGTCCAATTAGTGAAGTCTCAATGGCGTTGAAAAGCTAACTTCCAGAGCTTTCCAGAAATATATGATAGTCTATCCTTTTCTCCCAGAATCATGCCCAAAACTAGCGTTGAACGTCCACATCTAGAGTTCAATGCCCAAGAAGGACCAGCCTCCAGCGTTGAACGCCGAAAACTAGCATTCAACGCAAGCTAGGGAGCAGAGGGCTACGAGTTCACCCCGTAATGGGCGTTCAACTCCCATTCTCTAAGTTGAATGCCAAGCCTTGACCGAAGCACACAACCAAAGTAGGCCCAAAGTGGATTTTAACACTCCTTGGCTTATCCAGTCATATCTTTGTACTTTTTTATTTAAAATTAATATCTTTTAGGGTTAGTATTTACTATTTAAAGAGGAGGTCACTTAGGTTATAGAAGATACACCATCAGACAGATCTTCTTTGTTTTTCTCTGTAAAGTATGAGAAACTAAACCTCCTAGGTTAAGGTTGGGAGCTCTGCTTGTTCCCATGAATTAATATTATTACTTATTCCATTTTAACATATGTTTGATTCCATTCTATTATGTATTGTCATTCTTCATCTAAATGAGTTCTTATGAGTCCCTGATCGGATAGTATTAAACTACAACTTGAGAATATATCTCCTAAACCGAGGGTTACCTGGGGCTGATTAGGATATGTGACATGAAATCCTGTCAGTTTTGGGTAATTAAGGTTTCTATGGTGCTAAGGCTAGAATACTGGGCTCCATTCTCTGATCCGAAAGATCTGACCTTGTCTGTGGCACTTTAAGTAAGATCAAGAGAGATTGAATTGCATGAGCTTTATCCTCGTCCAGATTAAATGACCATTGACCCTGGCATTTGATGTGGATTAGACGAGATTAATTGACCACTGACCCTGGCGTTAATCACTTACGGGTTTGCCATAGAATGAATCATTCATTGTTGATATAGTCAGTAAGAAGTACTAATCTGGAAAGATAAGCATCTCCAAAACCTTAACTGATTTCTCATTATTGTTTCCACACTAATTTTGTACTGCTCTCTTTATTATTTTGTTTTATGCACCTACAACAACAATAACTCTCTTTTCTATTTGCCTGATGATGCGGAATTTATAACCACAAACTAACCGGCATGTGCACCGGGTAGTACCAAGTAGTACCTCAAGTGAATGAGAGTCGATCTCACAAGAATTGATGGACTAAACAATAATGATTGCGTGATTTACTTAGTTAGACAAACAGAAAATGATGTTTTGAGAGTTCAATTGCATCAAACGGTAATTCAGTGTATGAAACCTAGTTAATTAGTGGCTAATTAACCCACAAATTAAAATATATTCTGGAAAGTGAAAAATGAGGTTTTTATAGTTTAATGTGATAGAGAAATTTAAAATGAAAATTTTGACTCTAATTTTAAAGAAATCGGCCCAAGATTGGGAGCTCCGATTTCCAAACCCTTGTTCCATCTTCCAATGTTGACAACTTTTGATCTGGAGTTCCGATTGACGCACCATTTGTGGCCACACAACCGCGGTGTCGAGCTCTACAAAACCAACACAATTATTCTTGAGGTAAGCCACATTTTCTTCCTCGAATCCTCAGGCCTCATTTTTTAATTTTGGTGGGTAAAGTGTTGAGATTTTTGAGTTTGGATGTTGTAGGCTCAAATTAACTTGAAGCGAAGGCTTGTTCTTGATTCTTTGATCCTTGGATGAGGTAAAAGATCTAAAACCCTAGTGAGAATGTTGAGTTTAAGGTATTGGATATTTAGTTATTGTGTTTTGGTGTGATATTGTGGCTTAGGCCTTGTGTATGTGAGTATTGGAGCTTAATTGGTGGTTTTGGAAAGCTTAGAAAGGAGCTTTGTACTTGGAAATCTGTTGGTGAATCTTTGGGGACCTTGAAGGTTGAAATTAGAAGTGTTTCGGGTGGAACGGGAATCGGCCAAGGTATGGTTTCAGTTTTCTGTATCTAAAATGTAATGTTGTTGTGAAAACATAGGCTAGTGACCCTAGGATAGGGCTTTGGAATTGTTGATGTGTTTGTTGGATAATTTGGATTGAGTTAAAAATGTATGAATGATGGTGGAAATGATTGTGAGTGGTTGTAATGGTTGGTAAAGCATGTAATGTTGTATGTGATATGAACTATATGTTTGATTGATGATATGGGTTGAGGCTCTTATTGATGAGCATGATAGAAGGATAATATTGGTATGTGTATATTTGTATATGAGGTGATTGATAAATTGAATAATTGTTGGAGATTGAGGTGTGAAATGTTGATTATGATATGAGACTTGTTAAATTGAGAATTGGCTAAATATGGTGGAATTGGTGGGTTGATGATTGAAAGAGGTTTGGAAATGATTGATGATTGGAATGGTTGAGTTTTGGGTTGATTTGGTATGGATTGGTAAGTGTATGTTTTAAAAATGGGGAGTTTATGAGTTTTGGTAAAAATGGAATTTTGATGAACTTCAACGGATCATATCTTGAGCTATCGTTTTTGGAATTTGATGATTTTTATATCAAAGGAAAGATAATTTCATAAGCTTTAAAATGGTTTAAATTTTATGGAAATCTGATTTTTATGGAAGGAGATATTATCGTTGGAAGTTTGGTTCAAAAATATGAATTCTGAAGATTCTGCAGAATTTGTGATTTCTGGTTTGTGTACGCACACACAGCCCTGTGTGCGTGCACACCCCGCGGAATTTTGAGCCTGTGCGCATGCACAGCCTTGTGCGTATGCACACACAGGAATGGGGCTACTGCTGGGAGCGCTAGCATGCTCTGTGCGTGTGCATGGCCAAGGAAGTCTTGCAAGCTGCGCGTACGCACAGATCTGTGTGCACGCACACGTTGGGAATGGCATGCTGTTGGTGGCGCTAGCACACCTTGTGCGCGCACTCAACCTTGGAGATTTTGCTTCCTGTGCGTACGCACACTTTTAAAAATGCTTCTGGGCCTGCGCACACACACCCCTGTGCGTACGCACGCGACCCAGTTCCTTTTTAAAGCTATTGTTTTTAAGTCTTTCACATTCGTAACAAGCTTGTAACCTTCCGAGATATTATTTCACACTTATAAAACCCAATTTCATCCCCTAAATCTTAAATTGATGTAAAATGCCTAGTGAATGAGAGTAAGCTAGGGAAGAGGGTAACTTGTGGAGGAAGAAAGGGGATGTTATGATGAGTATGATGAATGATGATAATATGAGGTGTTGAGGAGGATGGTGGAGTGCTATATATGATGTGAGATGAATGGCTGTGTGTAATGATGATTATGGATGATTACGGATCATGATTTGTAAGCCGGGTGGCTGAGATGAATGTTAATTTACGGCTGTGATTTATATGCATATATGCTGAATTGTTGATTATTTTGATGGTTGCACTCCACCTATCTGAGATACGAGTTTCCCTAGGTGAAAGCAGTGGCTAGCCACCACGTGCTCCAGGTGGAGACTTGATTCTCTGCTGACCCTATGTCGTAAGTGTGGCTAGACACTGTGAAAGTTCCGGATGAGATCGCCCCCGTAAATATACACCAGTGAGGGTGTTGGATATATATGAAATTATGATTTATGTTGAGTATAACTCGAGTTGGGGATTCACGATAGAGAGACAGTCCAATGGTTAGCTACCAGGACTTGTCGGGTTGGCTTTATAACCGACAGATGAGACTCATCAGCCACTAGGACAGGCATGCATCATATGCATTATATGTGATTTGTTTGGAATGCCTAATTGCTTGCATCATTACTTGATAATTGCCTAATTGTCTTACTTGCTTCCTACTTGTGCATTTCTTTATTTCATATACTTGTGCTTGCATTTCAATTACTGTTGGCGGGGGAGGTTTGCAGGATTTGGAAAGCGGATATCTAGTTAGCCTGAAGATCCTTAAGTTAGTCGCCTGTTTTCATTTCTTATGGTTTAGTTGTATTTATACGCTTTGATTATAATCTGGAGGTTCTAGGATTGCCTTTGGCTTTCCCAGTACATTACATGTTAGATATTTGGGCACTGTTACCATGCTGAGAACCTGCGGTTCTCACCCATGCAGATTTTTTTGGTTTTTAGATGTAGGACGTGAGGCTCCTCGCTGAGGCATGCTGGAGACTTCCTTTTGGCAGAGATCCTTAGCTTTTGGGATTTTATTTTGATCTTATATACCTTTTTAGATACTTATATTCTCCACTGTATATGTATTTTGTATTAACTCCTCTTAGAGGTTATTTTGGAGAAACAGGTTTTGTATTTTGTCTTTTGGGTTCTTTTAGGCAATTCTTATATATATATATATATATATATATATATATATATATATATATATATATATATATATACTTATATGCTCGGACCGGTTATCTTCGCAAACCGAGTTCTGAGTCTTGATATCTGTATTTTGGCAATCTTTTGTATATCTTTTCGCTTTAGCTTATTCTCTATCTGTTCATTTACGTTATCGATAAGAGTGTTGCGTGTTTTGATTTAAACGGTTTTGATATACCCCTTTTTCTTCAAAGGCTCCTAGTTATAAACGTTCTTGCAATACTATATGTACTAAATTTTGTTTATAGAGGTCGTAATACCTTGTCACCTCTGTCTTATGACTTAAGAATAAGACTCTACGTGGTAGGGTGTTACATTATGGTATCAGAGCAGTTTGTTCTTGTAGAGCCTGAGGGACGGACTGACTATGCTTCTGTGCATTCTCTATGTTTGTGTTTATCTGCCATTAGGATATCTGACTGATATAACTGGCATAGACGTTCATGAGCATGCATTTGGGACTTTGAAGCACTAGACTTCCGATATTGAGACTGATCAACTTGATATCGATTGTTTGGTGTGTATAGGAACCAGATGGCGCCTCATGGATGCAGTCGAGGCCGTGGGAGAGGACGTGCCGGTACTTGATAAGCTGGAATCGTTGTCGGTAAGAAATTTCTCTTGTAGAAATAAGAATTTCGTTGTAAGCATAGCTCCAAACCAACAAACAACTCTCACATCAAATTAAATTTTTGATTTTGTCACATGTACAAACCCCAATGAGAATTAACCGAAGTATTAAGACTCCGGGTCGTCTCACAAAGAGTTGCAATGAAGTGTTTAATTATTGGCTATGAAAATGCAAAGGGGGGGTTGATTTGATATTTGACAAGAAAATATAAATGATAAGAAAGTAAAACAACAAGAACTAATAAAAGAAATAGTAAGAACTCTTGGCTAGACATAGGTAATTGAGATCACCATCCTTGTCTACATACCAAATATTGATAATTATGAGAGGCCAACCCATTAAGTCTACTTCCAAAGCCTTAAGTACGTAATATCTACTCCTAGGCTTGAAGTACGTCAAATAGGCTTGATCACATCCACCCATAAGTCCTAACCTATCTACTAATTAGCTTAGTAGTGGGTTAGCATCAATGAGCTTCAAATTGATCACACAGGGTTCTCAAATCACCAATTCAATGAGACCCAAATGACTCAAGGTCACTCAATTCCCTTAGCCTAGGCCAAGAGCAAAGAAAACTACTCAAAAACTAGAGGAAACATTTTATCAAACACTTAGTGTACAAGAAAAGTAAACATCATAAAATGCAAAAATTAAAGGAAACCCATAACTATCAATAGCAAGTAATCAATAATATAAAGCAAGATCAACATAAAAGAACATGAAAACATAAAATTGCATTAACGAAAATTAAGATCCAACAATTGTTCATCAACATTAAAGAGAGCAAAATAAGAAATGACAAGTAAAACTAGAAGAACAAAGATGTAGTAACAAGAAATTAAAAGGGAAGACTAAATCAAAACAAGAATTGAAAATTGGATTTAAGAAAATTAAACCTAAACTACCCTAAATTCTAGAGAGAAGTGAGAGCTTCTCTCTCTAGAAACTAAGCTAAAGCATAATGAAACTAGACTATGACTAAGTGTGTTGACTCTCCTTCAATCCTTGGCTTGAATAGCATCAGAAATGAGTTGGGTTGGGCCCAAAGTGAGCTGCAAAATCGCTGGGGGCGATTTCATTAAAGTGGCACTACAAAAAATTCTGGTTAAAACGGCGGTTTTTTTGGGTATTTACGGCGGTTTGAACCGCCGTTATTACCAAGAACGGCGGTTTTTGGAAGTGACGTAATTCTGGGCGCCATTCTGGTTATTACGGCGGTTTTCTGAAAATCGCCGCAATTTCCTGTGATAAAACGGCGGTTTTTGAATAGGTTAAAACGGCGGTTAAAACCGCCGTTATTTCCTGGGTTAAAACGGCGGTTTTTGGATAGGTTAAAACGGCGGTTTGAACCGCCATTATTACCCTGACAGAGTGGTGTTCTGATTGGTTAAAACGGCGTTTTTGAATGGGTTAAAACGGCGGTTTGAACCGCCATTATTACCCTGATAGAGTGGCGTTTTTATTGGTTAAAACGGCAGTTTGAACCGCCATTATTACCCTGACAAAGTAGCGTTTTGGTTGGTTAAAACGGCATTTTGAACCGCCGTTTTTACCCTGACATAGTGACTTTTGGTTAGTTAAAATTACATTTTTGAAATGCCGTTTTTACCATGACAGTGCCATTTTTATTGGTTAAAAATGACATTTTTTGTCGTTTAAAAAGGTCATTTTTACCGTATTAAACAAATAATTTTTTTATTTAAAATTTTACAATAACAAGAAATCATAACTCATCAACAAAATATTACATAACTCATAAATAAAATATTAAACATAATATATAATTTTTTAGTATTGGAAATAAAAAATAATAACTCCTATACAAATATAGTATTGAAAGTCTTAATATATAACTCTTAATACATCAAGTCTCTATCATAAAAAAAAATCACACTGCTCTATTATTCGCTTCAAAAGATCTACTTTTTAACTCTTTTGGCGATGGAATCTTACTCTCTTGATCCAATTCCTACAACAAAAATATAATTTAAAAAAAAATAAAAAAAATAAATAAATAAACCATTAACTTGAACATCACAAAATAAATTTAAACAAAAAATGAGAATTAAGAACAACCAAACAGTAATCTTGTTTATATATCCATGTATATGACATAGTGGCCAGTGAAAGAAATCAAAGGATTTGATCTGCAGGGGCAATATGATTATGCATATATCCCCACCCCCAATATAGATAAGCCCATCAAAATTTAAATTTTTATAAAAAAAAAAATCTATTAATTAGACACCTACCTAAAATAGATAAAATATTCCAATAATTTTGACCTAGATAAAAACAAAAGGTAAAAATGCTAACCTACCGTAGCCAAATTCACCGCTCCAAATAAAATCCAGGAATTTGGTAATACAGTTTGGCCAATCCAATCATAATATCCAACATTTCAAGCTATTTTCTAGAGTATAATTACTTTCTGGAAGTTCATCTTTTATCTAACGTTTAAATACATGCATTTTTACTAATTTCAAAAAAATTTTAAACTTTTTAATTGATTAGCTCTTTCTACAAGTTTTTTTCTTTATTATAGGTATTGAAATCTTTCTTATTTATAATCATATTTTGGTATAAGAACCAAAGTAACGCTTATTCATTTAAAAAAAAAATGAAAAACAATAACATGAAGCATTTAAAGCATCATATATAATTATATATAGCCATGGTAGAACAAACAACCTCCCACCCACAATTAATTCTACACCCGAGTTTCTTTTCTGGGAAATATATGTTATTCAGTTTGTCTTGGATATCAATACTAATCACTACAACCCGTTAATCAATTTATTTTCTCTCAACTTAGTAAAAGGAGCTAATTGAATAAAGAACAAATTCTGCAATAAACTTTATCCATGAAAGGCAACATTACCTCGCCGCACAGAAGTTGTTTCATTTCTTGTAAACAGGTATTGACCAATAAAAATAGTATCACTCTTCTTCACGGCCTACAAAATTATGGACATAATAGTTAAGACAAGCATCATAAACACAGAAATAATCAATATAAAATGAAAAATAAGAAAACAAAATTTGCAAACCCACACAAAAGAGAAAGGAGAGGTTTTAAAGAATATGGAGGAAAAATGTTTCCTGAATTGTTTGAGTACTAGAACTTCAGAGGAGTAGTATTTCTATACAGTCAAACATAAATAAAGAAACTATATAAAATATTTTTAATGTTACTGCCACTGTGGATGTTATTTATTAACTAGGGATACATTATTCATCTAATCTTATGACTACTATTTCTAACCCTCAAACTGGTACGCATGGGAAATACTCAATCCTAAGATTTTGTAAGGATGTAAATCAGTTGAATGTTTGAACTGATAAATTAAGCATCCTTCCAAAGGACTTTAAACAAAATGACACTTTTTCAAATTTTATTATATTCAATTCTTTCAAGAAACATCAGATTATAACACCAAGTTAGAAACAACTCCTAACAAAGGATACTGAAAGTGAAATTTGAGTTGTGTGACAAGGTGAAGGTAAAAGTTCGTTTATATCATTGAAGACATAGAGGATCTTGTGTCATCAGCACAAAGAGTGGAGGAATGGAACTCACCTATCCTATCAAGTAAATAGGCAGGGTCAATTATTCATAATTTGAACAACCAACCTTGTTAGGTACTTACATCAAATGCATGGGCCTTCAGAGAATTTGGGATCTGGGAGTGATAGAAACCTCAAGGCGGATAATATTACTGATGAGGAAATTAAAAACACTGGCCGAAAAAAGAGCTATATGTGAAGATTTTCAGCCACAAAGTGTTTTACCAGATGAATTAAGATCAACTGTCTCAAAAAATTCTTTCAGTTATTGCTGAAAAAATTCAGAATCATCCAGAAGTTCAGGATCACCATAAGTTTGGGCTTCCTAAGCAGAGTGAATTATAAAACAACGTCATGTTTAAAACTACAATGACAAGAGAGAACACTACTTGCTAATCATCACTTACTAGGCACACAATTGCTGATAAATCAATACTAAAATTAACCAGTAATGTATAATTCTTACCCTATCTTTCATGTTATCCTTAACCTCGTGAACCTGGACAATGGAGATATATGCTGGTGAGTAGACATGATGGTTAAAAGTAAAGCTTAGCATACTCTGAAATCCACAGAACGCTTCTATAACAACTAAGATTAAGCGACCAACTTACATATCCAAATACACTAACAGCAGATTTTCTCAACCGCATCTGTTTGATCATTCTACTGCGGCCCCTCATATAAGCAGCACTTGATTAGTTATATCCTGCTATGAAACAACACATTATGAGTAAAATAACATGCCTCTCACATTGCAAAATCCTTAGTCCACTTTCAGAACCTGACCTGATTAAACACATTTTTCCACCGCAACAAGAACAAGAGGTGCAATTACATGAAGGCTAATTCCTGCCATGGCACGAAGTGCCCATGCCCGGACCAATGATCAGCAGCAAAACAAGCTGCATAATCAGCAACAAAACATTAAAATAATCAATCCATACAATCAAAATTTAACTCATCTCAAAGAAGCTAATAACACAAACTAAACTACTTAACATAACACCACATGTGTGAAGGAAATTTGATGATAGCATACCGTGCAAGAGCTACTGTACATACAATAACCAGCTGCCAACATGTTCTTGCCAGGTTGCAGAACGTCTTCTAAGGTTGGTTCGTGCTCATCTTTCAGCATATAGATCCCAAATATCTAAATCAAGTACAATATCAAAGAATAATTGAAAGAGAAGCTTTGAATAGGATAATATACTCACTCTCTGGATTTGGCGAGCATGCAAAATCAGGAATCTGCCAAAATAATAACAATAATTTGCAACGATAATCCAAATGGTTTGGGGGTGTGTCCCCACTCACACTCGATCCCTTTGTCAGAACACACATAAACACCTAGTGGATACATCCGGAAGGTTCAGATCACTCTTAACTCTTTATAATGCTAAAAGCTATAATTAATCAATGTTTTATAAAAGAAAATATATAGATTAAGAATTACTGTTGTTCCAAGTTAAAAATTTATTCATTTGTTTCATCTGCACCGTAACTGAATATTGACTCCAATATATCTTACACATACATCAGTTAAAAAATAAATAAATGAGAGAAGAAAAAATCTCTTACCCAAACACCATCCATAAATCATCTCTTGAGCTTTGCCTAAATGGAAGCGGCTGTTGATTCAACATATTTATGGCAAAAAGGATACCATCCTATTGATTTAAAAAAATCATATATCAGTCATAAGAGTTGATTGATTTAAAACAAAAATGGAATTTGATCACATTAATAACAGGATGATAAAAAATACAACAGATAAGAGTACTAAGATCTATCTGTAATGTTAC
Organism: Arachis ipaensis; assembly: GCF_059453495.1. Lineage (NCBI taxonomy): Eukaryota > Viridiplantae > Streptophyta > Magnoliopsida > Fabales > Fabaceae > Arachis > Arachis ipaensis. The sequence continues at coordinate 41,472,136 of NC_142441.1, read as the reverse complement.
AGAGAGAGTGAGAGGAGCGATGGTATTCAATGCTAACTATTACATCCAATGTTTTCCTGTCGGGTGTGCAGAACACAATTGTTGAGACAGGTGCAAGCTGGAATTAAACCAATTATTATAGCTGTCATGTCCTAACTCATATATGTAAAAGAACCAATTAAGTTGTGCAATTTATGAAGCATGTAAAGGCATTAGAAGGCCTTGGGGTTGAAGGAAGAGGCAGGAAAAAAAAAGACAAAATGGAAAATTTTACAGCTTCATTCAAATGCATATTTTGCTTCATGTACCTAAGTAGTTAAAATTTGGAACTGTGCTTTTCTTCTGTAGAGTCAGAGATTAACCACGATTAAGGTGTACTTAATGCAATGGAAGCGCCTCCTGAATTGCAATGTCTTGAGATATTCTTTTATCGAAGACAGTGGTTGCCTGATTGGATGAAAACATTGAGGAATTTCTTAAAAGCTTTCAAATTTTAAAAAAAAGTATAACAACTCAAGTAAATTCCTTAAAAGCTTTTTTGCCAATAGAAAACATGAAGAAGAACATCTATGCAGTTCACAGTGCACGTAATACCAGGAGAAAACAAGTATTCACATGATTCTAATCAATCCTATAATTATGAAGAAATTCAGTGAAGACCTTACTCAATTTCTTCTAACAATCCCCAATTTTTGACCTAAAAATAAATTGAACAAGGAAGAAAATCAAAACCTGGAATTAAATAAAATAAGTAGCAGTTGGCATAGAACAATCAAAACCTAAAATCAAACGAAATAAGGTAGATGAGGAGATGAGAAGCTCGAAGAACAGAAACTAATAGAATACCTCGCAAATCGCATCCACGGAAGCAAATGTACCATCAGAGGAGAAGCATTGATGGACATGACATCGATGGAGGAGAAGAATCATTGATGGAGGAGAAGCTCGCAGAGCAGCAGTGATGAAGATTTCGAATTCTGCCACACCAACGCAACTCTCACACACATAAAACAAGGAATCGAAAGAATAGTAATAAAAAGAGAGGAAGTAACAAATCATGAATCAAAAGAAGATGAAGAAGAAGAGGATAAGAGTTTTGTATAAAAACCTAGAAGGGAGAACGGACACGGAAAATACGAGTTAGGGTAAGAAGCTCGCACAAGATAGAACGCCGAAGCTCGATGGAGGAGAAGCTCGCATCAATGGCAGAGAAGCTCACAAGAATAGAGGAGAAGCTCGCATCAATGGAGGAGAAGAAGCCACTGGAGGAGAAGCTCGTTGCTCACGCTCTACTCTTCTACTTGCAATTAGGTTTAGGTTGGGCTTTCTTCTACAGCGATTAGTACTGCCAAAATCACTTAAAATATCCTTGATTTACAAATATATTATGGCAGTGACATAAACTGCCTTAATCCATGAATATTGTGGCGTTTTCAAAAAACTGCCTTAATATTAATGACGTTTTAATCAGTTTTTTTTTGTAGTGTGGGCCACGGACAGCATCGGCGCGCGCGCGCAAAGTGCGAGTGTGCGCCCCTGAACGCGAAGCAACATATAGCAAAATTTATATCATTTCGAAGCCCCGGATGTTAGCTTTCCAACGCAACTGGAAACGCCTCATTTGGACCTCTGTAGCTCAAGTTATGGTCGATTGAGTGCGAAGAGGTCGGACTTGACAGCTTTACGGTTCCTTCATTTCTTCATGAGTTCTCCCACTTTGCATGATTTTCTCCTCATTTCTTCCATCCGATACTTGCCTTATGAACCTGAAATTACTCAACAAACACATCAAGGCATCGAATGGAATTAAAGTGAATTAAAATCACCAATTTTTTTGCCTAAAAAGCATGTTTTCACATTTAAGCACAAATCAAGGGAGAATTACAAAACCATGCTATTTCATTGAATAAATGTGGGAAAAGGTGATAAAATCCCCCAAAATAAGCACAAGATAAACCACGCAATCGGGGTTTATCAAATCTCCCCACACTTAAACTAAGCATGTCCTCATGCTAAAATCAAGAGAGAACAAAGGGTATCAACATTTATTCAATGTAAATAAACTATATGCAACCTAAACTATATGAATGCAACTAAATGCAAAATGATTCTACCTACTTGGTTAAAAATAAATCAATCCTCCAAGAGCATGTATAAACGGGTAGGGCTAAGGTCGTATGATGACTCATGAATCCTACCAATTCAAGTATAAAAATGAAGTTCAAGTAGACTTGCAAGAAGAACGCTCATGAAAGCCGGGAATCATGGAGTTGAGCATCGAACCCTCACCGAAAGTGTTTGCACTCTAATCGCTCAAGTGTATAGGGTCGACTCTCTCAATGCTCTCCTAATCATGCTTTCCAAGATTTGTTTTTCATCTAATAATCAACATTGATTTCATGCATGCACACAATTATCATGAGGACTTTTCATAGGTTGTAATGGCGCTAGGGTTAAGGTAAGGATGCATATTTGGTCAAGTGGACTTGAAATTTGAATCTTTGATTACCTTAAACTTCCCACCTAACCTGTATAGCAACCTATACAATTTAGACTATCCTAACTACCCATTTTTCACTTTTTCACATACTCATGCATTTTCTTTTTGATTACAACTCATATGCATTGATCTTTATTGAGCTTCACTTTGCTTCGGGGCATTTTGTCCCCTTTTTATTTCTTTTCTTTTCTTTTTCTTTTCTTTCTATAATTTTTTTTCTTCTTTTTTTTTTCAAACTATATACATGAACATCAATGCATAAGGTCTATATATTTTATCAATACATGAGTATCTACCCAATTCCTAATATTTACAACAAAATACAAAACTACCCTTTTTCTCAACCAATGTCCCAAGTTTTTCCATACTTGAATGATACACACACACTAGCCTAAGCTAATCAAAGATCCAAATAAAGGACATTTATTGTTTTTCGCTTTAAGGCTTGTAATGTGCTAAAATTAAGAACAAAGTGGGTTAATCGTAGGCTCAAATTGGCTAACAATGAAGAGGTAGGGCTATTTGGGTAAGTGAGCTAATGAAACAATGGCCTCAATCATATAAATGCATGAATACACAAAATAATGGACATAGAGAATCAAACAAATCAAAGATTACAATCATAGAAAGAGAATACTACACACAAGAAGGAAGAATAAGTGGTTATAAAATGTAACCACGCAGTTAGGCTCAAATCTCACAAGCTTGTGTTCTTAGCTCAAAAACCATGTTCCAAAATAAATTCTTTCAAGAAAGTTTGTCACAAAATTTTTTTTTTTCAAATTGGTAGGGTGCCCTAAAATAATTTTTTCTTGGAAAAGAAATCATCACCCTAACCAAGTAGTCCTAACATAAAAAGAAATGACAGAATATATACAAATTATAACTAACATGCAACCTATCATGCAATGCAACAACTAACTAACAAAGAAATTGGTGTTGAAGGAAAGAAATTTTTACCCATGGAAATCGGTCGGACGACCTCCCCACACTTAGAAATTTGCACCGTCCTCGGTGCATGCAAAGAAGAACAAGGTGGGTGGGTTGCTGCAATTGATGAGATCCTTCAAAAGGTTGTGCAGATGGACTTGTTTGTTGCCCCATTTGAAGCTTATCCTTTCCCTCTTTTGGTGGCCAACCTCAAAGGAGAGAAAAAGAAAGAGAATTAAGCCTATATCAACGATATTAAAGCAAATATAATATAGGCAGGGGCTAATGCCAAATAAGAATAGGGTCCTCACTACATGGTAGCTACAACATGTGAGTGAGAAGACAATGTAAGCTAAGGCATATTGACTAACACTTGATGCAAGAGTAAAGTCAAAGCATGAAGAGCACTCAAAAGCATCAAGTTCAACTAGAAAGAATGGGTAATGAAAAAAAAAACATGTAAGCTCATATCAATGCACAAAGGATACAAGAGTCATACAAGATTAAGCATTGATTCAAAAGTTTCATTACCCATCAATATCAAACAAGTCAAGAAGCACCAAGATAAACCAAGAAATTCTCAACAATTGAATAAGAAAATTCAACACCATTATTAAAATAAAAAACTCCTTTTTTTTTTACCGGCGCGGACGCGCAAAGTGCGCGCACGCGCGGGTGGTAGGCACAGAATAGGCACAAAAGTGGCACAACTCTCTGGAAAATGTACCAGGAGTGCAAATGGCGCTATCGGCGCGCACACGCATGGCGTGCGTGCGCGCACGCGCGAGTTGGTTTGTGCCTCGCGCACAAAGTAGGCGCAAGTTAGGCACAGCTCTCTGAAATTTGGCTTGGAGGTGAAATCTTTGCATCCACGCGTACGCGTACATGGCGCGTCCGCGTGGATGATCGAAAATGCTTGAGGCGCGCGTACGCGCGCAGTGCACGTACGCGTGGATGGTGCTCTGTTTTTCAAAATTTTTTCATGTTCTTGCACCAATCCAAGCATTCCAAACCTCCAAACAGCTATCCAAACACCATAAAAGCCTTGTTCAACATGCTAAACTACTGAATAAACTCAACAATTAAGCTACAAACTTAAGACACAAATCTAATGAAACAAACCAACAACCAAAATATTAAAACAAAAGTTTGCAAAGAAGAAAACTACCTAACAATGGTAACTCAAATCACTTATTAACCAAATCTAAAAGAGAGTGGAAAGAGTTTACCATGGTGGGGTGTCTCCCACCTAGCACTTTTAGTTTAAGTCCTTAAGTTGGACATTTGGGAAGCTCCTTGTTATGGTGGCTTGTGCTTGAATTCATCTTGGAACCTCCACCAATGCTTGGTTTTCCATTGTGCTCCAAAATTCAAAACTAATAGCACCAAGCTTTGATGAAGTTGCACACAAGCTAAGGGCTTCCAAAATTGATTTTCATCTATTCCTGGATCCCAAATCTTGTTTCTACACCCATCTTCAAGTTGATCATCACAATTCCAATTGGGTGGAAAGTGATCCGAATTCTCAAGTGAACACCAAAGCATCTTCCTAGACCCTTTTAGTTGAGAATTATACCAATCATTGCACTTGAACTTTGAATTTCCAACCATAAAGAACCTTGATTGACATTTCCACCCACTACTCAATTTTCTTTTGTTCTTAACCCCACAAAGAGCTCTAAGTTGCCCATCCGTCTCAAGCAAACCATATTCAAGTGAGAAATTAAAGCTTAGGGATAAGAGTTTTACCCACTTGAATGTTGTGTTGGATGGTAACTTAGGAAGGGACGTCTCCAATGGTCCTGTAAGTTCCATTCCCTTGTGCTCTTCTTTGAATACCTCCACCTCTTGGCAAGCTTCTTCCATGTTCACCTATTGACAAGGCTCTTCATGTCCAATTACTTCCTCACCAACCTCTTCTAGCTCTCCTCCATTTTTCATATCACAACTTGGAGGTAATGTAGAACTTGTCTCAACATCCACCTCAATTTCAAGAGGAGAAGATTTTTTAAATACCAAAGGATCATGTGTTGGTGTGGGCTCATCTTTAAGAGGAAGATTTGTTGCTTGCTCACCTTCTTCCAATTCTTCATCATTCATTATATGCTTAGGAGGTTGCGCACCCTCCTTAACATCGCCTTCAAGCTCAATGGAAGAGGGTTCAACAACTTCCACAAATTCCTCAACAATGTTACTTGGTGTGGAAGTGTTCTCAAACTTGGAATCCACCTCTTGTTCAACTTCCTCTAACTCTTCAACCACTTCTTCTTCTTCTTTAACAATCTCTCCCTCCTCCACTTGTTGTAAGACATACCCCATCTCCTTGTCCTCATGTTGAGATTCTAAAATCTCCTTCATGCTCCTTTCTTCGGTTGATTTCTCACACTCATCTGTGGAGATGCTTTGCTTGTTGCATGAGTCCCATGAGTCTAAGTTGGCTTTAATTTTGGCAAGGTTAGCCTCAATAGCTTCATAATTCCTCCTTTGGACTTCCTCTTGCTCCTTTTGACGGATTATTGCTTGAAGCTGATCCATTTCTTCCTTGAGACGATCCATTGACTCTTGGATGGATGGATGTGGGTGTTCTTCCTTGGAGGGTTGTGGTGGAAAGGGAAATTTATTATGTGGTTGAAAGTTATCATACATGGGAGGTGATTCATCTTGGTAAAGGTAGTGAGGTGGTGGTTCTTGAGGGTATTGGTGGTGGAATTGGGGTGGTTCTTCATATGGTTCATATGGATCATAAGGCGGTTGGTATGGTGGATATGGGTTGGGGTCATATGGAGGTGTTTGGTGAAAAGGGGCTTGTGAGTAGGGTTGAGGTTCATGTTGAGGATAAGAATCATAAGCATATGGTGGTGGTGCTTGATTATCACAAAAGGAGTCACCATAGCCATTGAATTGACATGTATTAGAATGGTAATTATACCTATAAGTATCCGGAGGTTGTTGCCAATAGGAGTGATTAATTCCTTGAGGCTCCTCCCATCTTTGTTGGTTCCATCCATAATGAGTGTCATCATTGAAGTTCACATTTTCTACAACACAATTAGAACCAAACTCATAGCCAAGGTGAGAATTCATGATAGCAAGAGAAAAGGAAAAATAAAATCAAATAAGAAACAAAGAAAACCAAATCCTAAAACTAGTAAAAAAAAGCAAGTAATCCAAAAATCAAGCTATTCACACTATTCACATATGTACAATAGCCAAAAACATAACACCATTGCAACTCCCCGGCAACGGCGCCATTAATTTGATAAGTTGGAATCGTTGTCGGTAAGAAATTTCTCTTGTAGAAATAAGAATTTCGTTGTAAGCATAGCTCCAAACCAACAAACAACTCTCATATCAAATTAAATTTATGGTTTTGTCACATGTACAAACCCCAATGAGAATTAACCGAAGTATTAAGACTCCGGGTCGTCTCACGAAGAGTTGCAATGAAGTGTTTAATTATTGGCTATGAAAATGCAAAGGGGGGGTTGATTTGATATTTGACAAGAATATATAAATGATAAGAAAGTAAAACAACAAGAACTAATAAAAGAAATAGTAAGAACTATTGGCTAGACATAGGTAATTGAGATCACCATCCTTGTCTACATACCAAATATTGATAATTATGAGAGGCCAACCCATTAAATCTACTTCCAAAGCCTTAAGTATGTAATATCTACTCCTAGGCTTGAAGTACGTTAAATAGGCTTGATCACATCCACCCATAAGTCCTAACCTATCTACTAATTAGCTTAGTAGTGGGTTAGCGTCAATGAGCTTCAAATTGATCACACAGGGTTCTCAAATCACCAATTCAATGAGACCCAAATGACTCAAGGTCACTCAATTCCCTTAGCCTAGGCCAAGAGCAAAGAAAACTACTCAAAAACTAGAGAAAACATTTTATCAAACACTTAGTGTACAAGAAAAGTAAACATCATAAAATGCAAACATTAAAGGAAACCCATAACTATCAATAGCAATTAATCAATAATATAAAGCAAGATCAACATAAAAGAACATGGAAACATAAAATTGCATTAACGAAAATTAAGATCCAACAATTGTTCATCAACATTAAAGAGAGCAAAATAAGAAATGACAAGTAAAACTAGAAGAACAAAGATGTAGTAACAAGAAATTAAAAGGGAAGACTAAATCAAAACAAGAATTGAAAATTGGATTTAAGAAAATTAAACCTAAACTACCCTAAATTCTAGAGAGAAGTGAGAGCTTCTCTCTCTAGAAACTAAGCTAAAGCATAATGAAACTAGACTATGACTAAGTGTGTTGACTCTCCTTCAATCCTTGGCTTGAATAGCATCAGAAATGAGTTGGGTTGGGCCCAAAGTGAGCTGCAAAATCGCTGGGGGCGATTTCATTAAAGTGGGCCACGGACAGCATCGGCGCGCGCGCGCAAAGTGCGAGTGTGCGCCCCTGAACGCGAAGCAACATATAGCAAAATTTATATCATTTCGAAGCCCCGGATGTTAGCTTTCCAACGCAAATGAAACCGCCTCATTTGGACCTCTGTAGCTCAAGTTATGGTCGATTGAGTGCGAAGAGGTCAGACTTGACAGCTTTACGGTTCCTTCATTTCTTCATGAGTTCTCCCACTTTGCATGCTTTTCTTCTCATTTCTTCCATCCGATACTTGCCTTATGAAATTACTCAACAAACACATCAAGGCATCGAATGGAATTAAAGTGAATTAAAATCACCAATTTTTTTGCCTAAAAAGCATGTTTTCACATTTAAGCACAAATCAAGGGAGAATTACAAAACCATGCTATTTCATTAAATAAATGTGGGAAAAGGTGATAAAATCCCCCAAAATAAGCACAAGATAAACCACGCAATTGGGGTTTATCAGTACTCAAGGGTCGAAAACCAACCCGAATGACCCTGTGAACTTCATGGCTGCATTGCAGAACATGGCTGCTGCTATGTAGGCCACTGCTAAGGTACTCGGGTAGCAGATGAACAACAATCATAATGGGAGAAATGGCGAAAATGGGACTCAAGGTCAGATGACGTTGGCGACCTTCCTAAAGGTTGATCCGCCAAAGTTCAAGGGAACCACCAATCTGACTGAAGCCGACACTTGGTTTCAAGCTATGGAGCGAGCACTACAAGCGTAGTTGGTACCTGAGGAACAATGCATCGAGTTTGATACTTACTTGCTCACCGGAGAAGCATCACATTGGTGGCAGGGAACCCGATGTCTCCTGCAGTAGGGTGATGATCCTATCACCTGGGATGCCTTCCAGGTAGAATTCTACAAGAAGTACTTTCCGAATTCTGTAATGACAGCCAAGGAACTGGAGCTACTGCAGCTGAAGCAGGGTACTATGTCTGTATCTGAGTATACAGATAAGTTTGAGGAGCTGTTCAGGTTCTCCCGCATGTGTCAAGGAGCTCCAGGAGACTTCGAAGAGTGAAAATGCATCAAGTATGAAGGAGGGCTCCGAAGCGACATCTACAGCTCAGTAGGGCCTATGGAGATCAGGACTTTCTCTGAGTTGGTAAATAAGAGCAGAGTTACCGAGGAATATGTGAAGAAGGAAGCTACAGAGAGGGGAAGCCAAAGGGGATCATTCCCACAGAACCGAGGGAAGAGTTTTGCTCCTAGAGGTTGATGACAAGTCATCTTAGGCTAGTTTCACAAGCCTTTTTTATTAGTTTTTATTTGGTGTTCATGCATTTTTAGGCAATAAGTAAGTGTTTGAGTGATAATTTCATGCTTGTCTTAATTCAATCAAACATTGGTAATTTTATGCATTTTCATTAGATTTCTTACAAGATTTAGTTGATAATATGAATGATACAAGATTTGATAATTATGCCAAGGCTTTGATGTATTTGTTTGGTTGATGATAGGTGAAAAGATGAAGGAAAAGAAGCAGAAAGCACAAAATAAGCTCAAAGGAAGAATTTTGGACATACTTTTGAAGTTTGAGCACGCTTTGGAGCCTTAGGCCACGCTTTTAAAAGCGTGGCCCATGATTTAAACAAGGAGAAACTCTTGGCGCGAAATACAAATCTTGAAGACCCACGCGTACGCGTGCATGACGCGTACGTGTGGATGTGATCAGCGTTCACTCAGTGAGAACGCTACGTTCGTTATCAGAGAACGCCTGAGACAAAGTGCGAAGTTTGGATTCGAAGATTTGCTATCGACGCGTACGCATGCTTGACACATACGCGTGGATGTGATTTTTGTTAGAAGGCGTGCGAATGCGTGAATTGAGCGCAGCGTGGATTTGACATTTTGCAACCCACGCGTACGCGCGAATGATGCGTACGCATGGGAGGAGCGTTCATTGCATGAACGCTACATTTGTTTTGTGAACGCTGCAAGGGACGCATACGCGTAAGTGACACGTAATGATGTGTGGAAATCAGATTCCACACCAAAACTCACCGGCAAGTGTACCGGGTCGCATCAAGTAGTAATTAGTCATATGAGTGAGGTCGATCCCACATGGATTGATGGATTGAGCAATTTTAGTTAGGTGATGAATTTAGTTAAGCAAACAGTTGATGATTTGAGTGAATTGTAATCAACAGAAGCTAAATTGCATGAAAATAAAAGGGAGAGGGGAAATTGACAGAATCTAAAGTGCAGAAAATGTAAATTGAGCTGAAACTTAAAGTGCAAGTAATGTAAATGACTGAAACTTAGATTGCAAGAAATGTAAAAGGCTGAAGCTTAAAGTGCAAGAAAAATAAATGACTGAATCTAAATTACTGAGAAACTTAAATTGCTTGAAGATTAAAGGGATTTGGAAGCTGGCATTCAGAATTTAACAAGAAAATGCAAAATGTAATCATTCAGAGAAGTAGAAGATGAAATGAGTTGCAGAAGATCTAAGCAGAAATGGAAAATTGCTTGAAGAAGCAAAACAGATAGAAAACTTAGCTCAATTATGAAATCTAAAAGAGAAATTGAGGATTGAAGAGGAGCAATGAGATTAGAAAGTAGATCTAGATCTCAATTACCCCCTTGATCCAACAGAAAAGAAATTGCAGAAGAAATGTAAATGAAACAGCAAATGAAACTCAAATTCAATTCCTCAATTCTCAGAATTATGCAACAGAAGAGCAAAGATGAATTTCAGATTAAGAATTGAAATAGAATTTCTTCAATCTCAATCCCAAAATTCAAAACAGAAAGTAGAGGTTGCAGAAGAAAGTAAATAGAAAACTAGAGAGCAAGACTCAGATCCAATCTCAGTTTCAGAGCTCTCAATGAAAACTAAAGTTAAAGAAAATGAAAAATCAGCTAAAAATTAGAAGAAACCCCTTTTACAAATCAAACTAACTCCTATTTATACACTTTCTTTTTTTGATTTTTAGAATTTGGAGTGGGCTTTTCAAATTGGTAAAGAAGTGAATCCAAGATGGCTTTTTAATTGAAATTAGACCAAGGGCCACCTTCCAGTGGAGCGCTCGGTTAAGAAAGGAAACGTAGCGCTCTCTTGCCTTGTCCCAGGCTCGTGCCAAGCCTTTGGTTGTAGCGCTCAGTTAGTGAATTGAACGTAGCGCCCCTTGCCTTGGAGTGAGGCTCCCTCTTCGAATCTTGCTGGCTTCATTTGCTAGTGCTCGGTTAAGAGCTTCAACGTAGCGCTACATGCTTTGGATTGAGGCTCCCACTTTTGATCCCTGGCTGTCCCCTTTGTGCCAAATTTCGTGTAGTAAAGTAGCGCTTAGTTAACTGAATTAACGTAGCACCCTTTCTATGCCTTGTGTGCACTTCTCTTGGTTCCCATTTCGAACTTGGCTGGCTTTACTTCTTGATATCGCGCCTTGCTTTTATTTTTGATGGGCCACGATAAAGTGAAAAAAGTTAACGTAGCGCTTTCTCCAATTGAGCACTGGGCTTGTTAATTTGGCATCCTTGTAGCGCTTCGTTTGGAAACTTAACGTAGCGCCTTTACCTTTGCTTTGGTGCTTCTTCCTCTAGCGCTCAATTAGAGAGCGCTGCGCTCATTATTCAAGCGCTGGCCCTTGCCCCTTTTGATGTGCAATGCTTTAATGTCTTGGGTCACGCTTTTCAAAGCATGGCCTAAGGTCCAAAGCATGCTTTAAGATTCCTTTTTCCTTTTTTTTATTATTTCTTCACCTACAAGTAATCAAAACAACCAATCAAAGCATCACCAAATTCACAAGATTTCTAAATCATTCAAAAACCAACTAATTCTAGCTTAAACCTCATGATTTTGTGGCAAATAATTGATGGTTGATTGAATTGACATAACCATGCAAATCCACTCCAAATCACTTACTTATAATGCAAGAAAGTGCATAAAATCTAATGAAACAAGTGAAAAATGCTTGAAAAGCTAGCATAAGATGACTTGTCATCACAACAGCAAACTTAAATCTTGCTTGTCTCCAAGCAAGCACTCAACATAAGAAGAAATGAAATCAAACAGAGAAGCATACATGTCCTTATTTAGCAGATAATTGAACTTGGTTCATAGGGTTTTATGCAGACAAATGTAGCTCAATTATTCTTAGCTATCTGATATGAAATGTTTCCTTAAAGGTTCACTAGAGTTGTTGTTATGCTTCCTTGCTTTTTGATTGATCCCTGTTAGCTTTTTCTTTCTTTCTTTTGCTTAGAAAGCTTATTTATTAATGAAAGCTTGGTGGACAAGTGTTGCAGCAGCCTTTTGGCTTAGTTTTTGCTCAACACTTCTTCACCATAGACACTTGGCTCACAATTTCTTCCTAGGAACATTATGCCCAGAATCTCTTTGGATTACTAAATATTTTGTAACTAGGTTGCTCTTGATAATGGACTTTCGGTTGGCAATCCCAGATTAGTTAATCCAAGTGGCCAAGTTTTAAAATACTCCTCAGAACCTAATTGTCCAAGCATATCTTAGTACAAAAACACCACAGGCATATGTCCTAAGGTCCAAGCTATTGGTGTCTAGCCTTATTGTTTGTTTCTCTGCCAATTCTTGGCTTTTCTTTTTCTTTTTCTTTCTTATTTTGCTTCCTTCTCAAGGGGTATTCATTAATAAAAAGGCTTTATAATAGCAACCTAATTCATACTTCAAGAAACATTTTATTATGCAGCTTTTATTATTGAGATAATCATTAAATCAAACAAGTACCACCACTGAATTCTCATTCTAATTTCTACAACATTGAACAATTACTTTCTTGTTTCAAACATTTTTCTTTTATTTATGCAGAAGAGAACAAAACAGAATTTAAGCAAATGATTGATAACAAGCACAATACAGATCACTTGTAAGAAAACTACTTAGAATATGAATGTGCAAAACATTAAGCATTTGGAGGCATATCATGTTTCAGGTATGTATCATCCCTATTTAATTGAAAAACATGAAAGAAACTCCATCACCTCCTAATTGTCGTGCTCATTGCTCCTGCTTGATTCTCCTTTCTTCTTCCTCTTCTTGGTTGCATCTTGAGGTTCTTCAACAGGGCACCTTCGATCTCAAATAGGGTCTATCAGACCTGAGAGTCCAGCCTCCTCCAACCCATGCCGCATGTGTGCTACATGCTTCTTGGTTCTTACTCTCTGATGGTCTACTAACTCTTGGCATTGCTCAAATGACTTGATCTGTGGTTTCAATGCTGGCATGCTGTGGACTACATAATCCAACTTTGATTGGGTTTCTATATCATACTCCATTCTATCCATGTGTCTATGCTCCCCAATGGTATGATATATGTTCTTCCACTGATACAGATTCTGAGTGTATTCCCCATACTTGGCTTGTCGCAAAGACAATCTATCATATGATTCTCAAAAATCTGCTGATTGTTCCCTTTGCCCATCAAGAATCTTTGTTTAAAATTCTTGTTGTTGAGCCATCATTTGTTGCTGCCATTTCTCTTATTGTTCCATTTTTTGGCGCTGCCAGTTCTCTTGTTGCTCTCGATCCTTCAGATACTGCTCTTGTTGCCTCAAATATTGTTCTTGATATTGCTCCTGTGCTTTTGCGAATTGTTGAGACATTTCTTCAATGGTTCTCTACATTTGACTCAAATCCAGTGCACCAGAAGCTTGCTCTCCCTCTTCTTGTGGTCTTCTTCTTCCTTGGGATCTTCTTTCCTCTTGATTGTCATCATCAGTAGCACCTTTCATGCTTCTCCTTGTGATTCCCCTGCCTCCTTTTACCTTCTCTGTATCTTCATCTTCAAAGAGCACCCCAGCCCTGTTGCACAGCCTCAGAATAGTGCTTAGGTGACCAAGCCTACTTGATTTGCTTGTGCTCTCGGCCATCTCCTGAATGCTGCCTGCTATGAGCTGTGAGAGGTTGATTTCTCCTCCCTTTAAGATGCAATATGTCAGGATAGCTCGCTGGATTGTGACTTCTGAGGTGTTTGCAGTAGGCAGTATAGACTTCCTCACTATCTCGTACCACCCTTTGGCCTCTGGTATGAGATCTATTCTTTTCAAATGGCTTGGAGCTCCCTCTGAGTCCCTTTCCTAGTCTCTGTCTTCAAAGCATAACCCATGTAATATCTCGTCAGGGTCATTCTCACCCTGTAATCTTTCCTCAAAGCTAAGCTTTCCATAGGTTATCACTCTCAACTGTAGGGCCCTCATGACTGATGGTGGACTAAAATATACCTCAACACCCCTGACATATCTCTTATAAGGAGGGCTGTCCTGGCTTGTCTTCACAGTATTTACGTAGAATTCTCTTATCATGACTGCACTGATGTCTGTTAAAGGTTCACACAAAGTTCCCACCTCCTTTCCTTGGTAATTCTTCTCATGATAGGATACTCTCCACCCCTTAGTCTAAAGCCCATCTCCAAAATGACGTGCTTTGATTCCATGAGCCTATGATACCTTGATTCATGAAACTGAGATTTAAACCTCTTGGTATCTGATAAGCGGATAATTTATACGCTTTTTGGCATTGTTTTTAGTATGTTTTTAGTAAGATTTAGTTAGTTTTTAGTATATTTTTATTAGTGTTTAAATAAAAATCACATTTCTGGACTTTACTATGATTTTGTGTGTTTTTCTGTGATTTCAGGTAATTTCTGGCTGAAATTGAGGGACTTGAGCAAAAATCAGATTCAGAGGCTGAAGAAGGACTGCAGATGCTGTTGGATTCTGACCTCCCTGCACTCAAAGTGAATTTTCTGGAGCTACAAAGCTCCAAATAGCATGTTCTTAATTGCGTTGGAAAGTAGACATCTAGGGCTTTCCAGAAATATATAATAGCTCATACTTTGATCGAGTTTAGACGATGCAAACTGGCGTTCAATGCCAGTTCTCTGCTCTATTATGGAGTTAAACGCCAGAAACAGGTTGCAAAGCATAGTTAAACGCCAGAAACAGGTTACAACCTGGTGTTTAACTCCAAAAGAAGTCTCTACACATGAAAGCTCAATGCTCAGCCCAAGCACACACCAAGTGGGCTCCGGAAGTGGATTTCTGCATCATTTACTTATTTCTATAACCCTAGTAACTAGTTTAGTATAAATAGAACTTTTTACTATTGTATTTTCATCTTGGGAGAGATCTTATGATCATGTTTTGATGATTGAACCCTCTTTGGGAGGCTGGCCATTTGGCCATGTCTAGACCTTGTTCTTATGTATTTTCAACGGTAGAGTTTCTACACACCATAGATTAAGGTGTGGAGCTCTGCTGTTCCTCATGAATTAATGCAAAGTATTATTGTTTTTCTATTCAATTCAAGCCTATTTCTTCTCTAAGATATCCATTCACACACAAGAACATGATGAATGTGATGATTATGTGACGCTTATCATCATTCTTACTTATGAACGCGTGCCTGACAAACACTTTTGTTCTACATGCAAACAAGTTTGAATGTGTATCTCTTAGCCTCCTGATTCATGACGCATGGTTGCCTCGCCTGACAACCGAGCCTTCCATTCCATGAGATCAGAGTCTTTGTGGTATAGGCTAGAATTATTGGCGGTCATTCTTGAGATCCGGAAATTTTAAACCTTGTCTGTGGTATTCCGAGTAGGATCTGGGAAGGGATGGCTGTGACGAGCTTCAAACTCGCGAGTGCTGTGCGTAGTGATAGACGCAAAAGGATTACTGAATCTTATTCCAGTATGATCGAGAACCGACAGATGATTAGCTGTGCGGTGACAGCGCATTTTGGACCATTTTCACTGAGAGGATGGGATGTAGCCATTGACAACGGTGAAACCCAACATAAGCTTGCCATGGAAAGGAGTATGAAGAATTGGATGAAGACAGTAGGAAAGTAGAGGATCAGAAGGGACAAAAGCATCTCCATTCGCTTATCTGAAATTCTCACCAATGAATTACATAAGTACCTCTATCCGTATTTTATGTTTATTTATATTTTAATTATCAATTCACCATAACTATTTGAATCCGCCTTGACTGAGATTTACAAGGTGACCATAGCTTGCTTCAAGCCGACAATCTCCGTGGGATCGACCCTTATTCACGTAAGGTTTATTACTTGGACGACCCAGTGCACTTGCTGGTTAGTTGTGCGAAGTTGTGACAAAGAAGCAAGATTACGATTGTGCGTACCAAGTTGTTGGCGCCATTGAGATCACAATTTTGTGCACCAAGTTTTTGGCGCCGTTGCCGGGGATTGTTCGAGTTTGGACAACTGACGGTTCATCTTGTTGCTCAGATTAGGTAATTTTATTTTAATTTTAAGTTTTTGTTTTCATTCTTTTTATTTTTTCGAAAAAATTTTCAAAAAAATAAATTATTCTATGGCTTCAGAATTTTTAAGAATGAATTCTAGAGTTTCATGAAACATGTTGAAACCTGGCTAGCTGTAAAGCCATGTCTAATTCTTTTGGACCGAGGCTTCTACTCATCAGCATAGAAGCAAGTTGAACGAAGTATCAGCTGTTCGATGCCTGATTTGTATCTGTTAAAGCTTGGCTGGCCATTGGCCATGTCTAGTATTTTGGACCGGAGCTTTCACTGAAAGCTTGGCTGGCTAGTAAGCCATGTCTAAATTCTGGACCGGAGCTTTAGACTAACAGTACACGATTCCTGGAATTCTTATTAAAAATTTTGAAATCCTTATTTTTCTTTTTTCAAATAATTTTTGAAAAAAAGAACCAAAAAAATAATTTGATGTTTCTTGTTTGAGTCTAGTGTCAATTTTTAAGTTTGGTATCAATTGCATGTTTTTAAAATTTGTGCATTTTTTTTCGAAAATTCATGCATTGCATTCTTCATGATCTTCAAGTTGTTCTTGGTAAGTCTCCTTGTTTGATCTTCATATTTTCTTGTTTTGTGTCTTTTGTTATTTTTCATATGCATTCTTGCATTCATAGTGTCTAAAAATAAAAAATTTCTAAGTTTGGTGTCTTGCATGTTTTCTTTTCTTGAAAATTTTTCAAAAATAAGTTCTTGATGTTCATCATGATCTTCAAAGTGTTCTTGGTGTTCATCTTGACATTCATAGTGTTCTTGCATGCATCATTTATTTTGATTCATAATTTTCATGTTTTGAGTCTTTTTGTTGTTTTTCTCTTTCTTCATTAAAAATTCAAAAATAAAAAAAATATCTTTCCCTTTTTCTTCTCATAAATTTCGAAATCTTTGGATTGACTTTTCCAAAATTTTTTAAAATTAGTTGTTTCTTGTTAGTCAAGTCAAGATTTCAATTTCAAAAAAAAAATCCTATCTTTTCAAAACTTTTTCAAAAATCAAATCTTTTTCATTTTTCTTTTATGATTTTCGAAAACTTTTAAAATTGATTTTCAAAATCTTTTTCTTAATTTCATTTCACAATTTCAAAATCTTTACTAACAATTAATGTGATTGATTCAAAAAATTTTTAGTTTGTTACTTGCCTAGTAAGAAAGGTTCAATCTTTAAACTCTAGAATCATATCTTTTTAGTTTCTTGTTAGTCAAGTAATCAACTTTAATTTCAAAAATCAAATCTTTTTAAATTTCTTTTTCAAATCTTTTTCAAAATATCTTTCAATCACATCTTTTTCAAAATCAATTTCAAAATCTTTTCTAACTTCTTTTCTAACTTCTTATCTTTTTAAATTGGTTTTCAAATCTTCTTCAAATCAATCCTATCTTTTTGTTTCAATCATATCTTTTTCAAAACTACCTAACTAATTCTCTCTCTAATTTTCGAAAATCACCTTCCTCTTTTTCAAAATTCCTTTTTAATTAACTAATTGAATTAAATTTTAATTTAATTTCAATTTTCCTTTTTTTTAAAAATTTTTCGAATTATAACTTTAATTTTAAATTAAAAACAAAAATATTTTTTTTTCTTTTCAATTATTTTCGTAAATTCTTCTCTTTCACCTCCATCTAATTATTTATTTATTTACTAACACTTCTCTTTATCTCAAAATTCGAACCCTCTCTTCCTCTTGGTGTTCAAATTTCTCTTCTTCTATTCTTTTCGTCTTCTACTCACATAAAGGAATCTCTATACTGTGACATAGAGGATTCCTCTTCTTTTCTGTTTTCTTCTTTTTCATATGAGCAGGAACAAGGATAAGAACATTCTTGTTGATGTTGATCCTGAACCTGAAAGGACTCTGAAGAGGAAGCTAAGGGAAGCTAAAGCACAACTCTCTGGAGAAAATCTGACAGAAATTTTCGAAAAAGAAGGAGACATGGCCGAAAATAATAACAATGCAAGGAAGATTCTTGGTGACTTTACTACACCAAATTCCAATTTACATGGAAGAAACATCTCAATCCCTGCCATTGGAGCAAAAAATTTTGAGCTAAAGCCTCAATCAGTTTCTCTGATGCAACAGAACTGCAAGTTCCATGGACTTCCATCAGAAGATCCTTTTCAGTTCTTAACTGAATTCTTGCAGATCTGTGATACTGTTAAGACCAATGGGGTTGATCCCGAGGTATACAGGCTTATGCTTTTCCCGTTTGCTGTAAGAGATAGAGCTAGAGTATGGTTGGACTCTCAACCTAAAGATAGTCTGAACTCTTGGGATAAGCTGGTCACGACTTTTTTAGACAAGTTCTTTCCTCCTCAAAAGCTTAGCAAGCTTAGAGTGGATGTTCAAACCTTCAAATAGAAAGAAGGTGAATCCCTCTATGAAGCTTGGGAGAGATACAAGAAACTGACCAAAAATTTTCCTTCTGACATGCTTTCAGAATGGACCATCCTGGATATATTCTATGATGGTCTGTCTGAATTATCAAAGATGTCATTAGACCATTCTACAGGTGGATCTATTCACCTAAAGAAAATGCCTGCAGAAGCTCAAGAACTCATTGACATGGTTGCAAATAACTAGTTCATGTATACTTCTGAAAGGAATCCTGTGAGTAATGGGACGCCTCAGAGGAAGGGAGTTCTTGAAATTGATACTCTGAATGCCATATTGGCTCAGAACAAAATATTGACTCAGCAAGTCAATATGATTTCTCAGAGTCTAAATGGAATGCAAGCTGCATCCAACAGTACTCAAGAGGCATTTTCTTTACTGTTTTTAGGGTTGTTTCATGCATTTCTTTAGGAAATAAGCTAGTTTTGGGTAGATATTCACCTACACCTTGATTCAAGCATACATTGTGCATTTTACATTATTTCATGAGGATTTTGCATGAATTTAGTGACAAATTGTATGCTGCATTACCCATGACTTGGACTAGAACTTTGATGCACTCTGTTGCTTGATTTCAGGACCAAAGGGGGCCCGGAAAGAGGAGGCTGGAAATCCTGGAATGGGGGATTGAAGAGGGGTCTTCGGACTCCCTCCCCTCACACACTTTTCCTTCTCTTTCTTTTAGTTGTAATTTTCATTTATGAATTTGAAGTTTTATTTTCAGTTTTTATCTTCATCTTTACTTTTCTGCACTTTCTTTCTTTTCTATTTTTGTAGAGCAATGATCAACTAACTCTTTACATTGGGTTAGAGAGCTCTATTATGATTCAATGGATTAAGTATAGTTCTTATTATTCTTCTTCTATCTTTTCTCTTGATTTTAATTGAAAGCTTTCGATCTTCATCCAATTGAGTAGTTATCTTGGAAAAGAAACTATTCATACTTGGATCTCTTCTGAACCTTGAAAGAGGAATGAAGAGATCAAGCTAGAAATGCTTTCTCATGCTGGACCAAATTGGGTGTGGATGAATATGTGACTATAATCCTTCCAACACTTGATTTGGGAAATGCATGTGGTATAATCAGTGACCATACTTCATCTCTTCTCATGAGCAATTGACCAAGGAATTGGCTGTTGATCAAGATTTGAGAGATTGAATTACAAGGAATTGTAATTCGATCAATTAAGATTGCCAAGGAGATCAATGAGTGCATTGATTGAGGAAGAGATGAGAATGAACTTGATCCGGAGGATTGCAATATCTCTTGATCTCAATGTTCATTTTATTTTTAGTTCTTACATTTACTTTCCATTTTACTTTTCTGCACTTTATTGCTTTCTTTATTTTTCTGTGAATTTACATTTCCTTGTTGCTCATCATCCAAATCTGAATCGTCTAACTAGGATAATCAATTAACCATTGATTTCTTAATCCGTTAATCTCTGTGGGATTCGACCTCACTCTATTGTGAGTTTTTACTTGACGACAAATTCGGTACACTTGCCGAAGGGAGATTTGTTGCGAGACAAGTTTTCCGTGCATCAAGTTTATGGCACCGTTGCCGGGGATTGATTGTGCATCAACAATGATTAAATTGGAAGATCACTAGATTGAGCATTTTTATTTTGTGAATTTCATTTTCTGTTTGAGTGATTTACTTTTTGTTTTAGTTAAACTTCTTCCCTTCCCCCTCTACTCTTTTGTTTTTCTTTGTTATTTTCAATTCTCTTTGCTAACCCACTAACTGTTTGATATATTGCATCACCCACAACTAACAGTAATTATGACACAAATACTTTCTGCACCTAGCTTTTCTTGCTTGCACTTGATGGTTGTATGACAGGGAGAAGAATTGGGACTTCAACTTCCTTCGATTCTGAACCTGAGAGGACCTTCCTTAGATTAAGGAGGGAGGCAAGAGGAAAAAAAGTGATTGGTGCTGAGGAAGAAGAGAAATTCTTTGAACCAAACATGGAAGACAACATGGAAAACTATCATGAAGAAGAAGATCACAACCATGGGGGAAGAGGTAGAGCAAATCATGCTGGGGAGGATAGAAAGGTTTTGGGCTCTTACATCAATCCAAACCTAGGCAATTGTGAAAGTAGCATCCAAAAGCCAACAATCCATGCCAACAACTTTGAACTCAAACCACAGCTCATCACCCTTGTTCAGAACAATTGCTCGTTTGGAGGAGGTGTTCAAGAAGACCCCAATCAACATTTAACCACCTTCCTGAGGATATGTGACACAGTAAAGTCTAATGGTGTTCATCCTGACACCTATAGACTGCTCTTATTTCCATTCTCACTTAGGGACAAAGCAGCCAAGTGGCTGAAATCTTTCCCAAGGGAAAGTTTGACAACTTGGGAAGACGTGGTAAACAAATTCTTAGCAAGATTTTACCCTCCTCAACGAATCAATAGGCTGAGAGCTGAAGTCCAAACTTTCAGGCAACAAGATGGCGAGACTCTATATGAAGCATGGGAGAGGTTTAAGGACTTAACAAGGAGGTGTCCACCTGACATGTTCAACGAATGGGTGCAGCTGCACATTTTCTATGAAGGGCTCTCTTATGAGTCAAAGAAGGCCGTAGACCATTCATCCGGGGGATCTTTGAACAAGAAGAAGACTATTGAGGAAGCCATAGATGTTATTGAAACAATAGCAGAGAACGACTACTTCTATGCTTCCGAAAGAGGGAACACAAGAGGAGTAATGGAGCTAAACAATGTAGATGCTCTGTTGGCCCAAAACAAGCTCATTATCCAGCAGCTGGCTGACCTCACCAAGAAGATGGAGAGGAACCAAGTAGCAGCAATCTCAACTTCATCAACAACCCAAGAAGGAGTGAATGAAGAAGCAGAGGGTAGTCAGGAGCAAGCCAACTACATTGGGAATTCACCAAGGAAAAACTATGATCCATACTCCAAGACCTACAACCCTGGATGGAGAAACCACCCAAACTTTGGGTGGGGAAGTGAGCAAGATCAAAACCAAGACCAGAGATGTTACAACTCCAACAACAATGCAGCTCACCAGCAGTTCACACAGAGGACATCTCAACACCCCCACAACAATACTTCTCCACACGCTTATCAAAGCCAAAACAGCACATCTGCTCCAAATCACTCGTCAATTGATGACAAGCTCTCTAAGATTGAAGCCTTACTTGAAGGAATATGCCAAGAGATTCAAGAAAATAAGGTGTTCAAAGAGGAGGTGCGAGCCATATTAAGAACCAGGGAGAGACCATTAGGAAGCTGGAATTCCAAGTGGGATATTTAGCTGAGAAGATCCCCAAACCTACTGATAGCTTCCCAAGTGACACGGAGAAAAATCCCAAAGCTGAAGCAAAGAAAGTAAGATGGGAAGATTGCAAAATGGTCACTACAAGTGATCAAGAGACTGAAGACAAGCAAGGCAAACTTCTCGAACATCCTGAAGACAACTCAACAAAGGAGGAGGATAAAGACCACCAAGAACCAGAAATCTCACAACAAGAGCTGCTGAAGCTCTATGCACCCTTTCCTCAACTGCTCAATGGTGCTGTGGGAAAGAGAATTACTCAAGGTTCCTAGACTTGTTTGCATCTTTGCATGTAAACATACCATTCATCAAGGCAATTCAGCAAATGCTTGCATTCATCAAGTATATGAAAGAACTTCTGCCCAGGAAAAGCTCACTCAAAGGAGGCCAGACTATAGTGATAAACAAGGAATGTAGTGCCCTTATTCAACCTGAGTTGCCTACAAAAAGAAGAGACCCAGCGAGTTTTCACATCCCTTGTGCCATAGGTGAAACTATGTTCGATAGAGCACTATGTGATTTGGGGGCCAGCATCAACTTACTGCCTTTATCCCTGGCAAAGAGGCTGTAGATCAATGAGATAATGCCCACAGATGTAATCATCAGATTGGCTGACAAAACTCAAAAACAAGCAATAGGAGTGGTGGAAAATGTGTTGCTAAAGGTTGGAAAATACTTTCTCCCAACAGACTTTGTCATCCTGGACATGGAAGAGAGTCACTCTCATCCAATCATATTGGGAAGACCATTCCTAGCTACGGCCAGAGCACTTATCGATGTAGAGAAAGGGGAGCTAATATTGAGAATCCATGATGAACGACTCAGCTTCAATGTTTTCAAACTCTCACAAGAAACAGATCAAGAGGACAAGGAATGAAGCACAAATGATAATGAGACACTGAAGGAGGAGACAAGCACTGAAGCACAGCCAGATCATTCTGAGATTCCCTTAATTGATAAACAAGGAACACAGCAATTGCCACAGCTCAAGAAAAAATTGGAGGAACCTAAACCTCTAGAGGCAGGTAAAGACAGCATCACAACCCCTGCAGAAAAAGAGGTCACCAAGGGGAAGGCAACCTCAAAAGAAACAAAGAAGAAGGTACCAAGGAGGTGGAGGAACAAGAAGATCCCTACGGAAGACTTCTCTCCAGGGGATAGAGTTGTCTCAGCTTACTTCCCAGATATTCCCCCTAATCTCCCTACTGTACCATCTCAATTACCTAAAGTCTTCACTATCAATAGAGTTCTTTCCCTGGAACATGTGGAGATCATTGATCCAACCAATGGATATAAGTCCATAGCAAGAGGGGAGGACTTTAAGCACTACCAACCACCCTGATGAGGGAAAAACGTCAAGCTAATGACGGTAAAGAAGCACTTCATGGGAGGCAACCCATGTTTTATATGTTTTTAAAATAATGAATAAATCAATGTTTATGAATTTCAACCCAAACTTGACAAACACTTGGTGAAATCTTTATCATGCAGTATATAGTGAAGAACAAGTTTGGTGTTCAAAGCAAACCAAGATGCATGCTAATCTTGGGAGCATTGAACAAAACTTTTCATCACATTGCTTCAAACTAAGTTTGGTGTCACCCCATGGTGCCACCAAAATGCATATAAGGACCCACCAATAGTTAGTTAGTTAGTTAGAATTCATAAATAAACAATCAAATCTTTTCTTCCCTTTTATTAATATTAGCCGTAAAGTTCATATGGTCATTTTAATATCCTTTCTTACTTTTCTTAGTTTGTCCTTATAGGAAAAGAAAAGGAGCATTAAAAGGGATAGATTGGACAACCAAACAAAGAAGGATCAGACACCACAAAAGGAGGGGCTACACACTTGTTCTAAAAAGGGAATACATCGAAAAATGTTGCCATGCAACATTGAAAAAATGGGACCCCTAGAAGACCGAGCAATCCCCATCATAAAGTGATGATCCTTGTCTTCTAGCCATGCATAACCCCAACCGTCCATCAAGTGACCACTTCATCAATCTACACCCTCCATTCTCTCACAACTTCTCTATATAAACGACCCTTGTCCGTACCACCCTTCATTGTCATCACACACCCTTCACCACTCCTCATTTCAGTACAAAACACCCTCTATCCGATTATAAACATTCCTCCCCTCACTCTCTTCATTGCCATAAAACCCTAAACAACCAAAAGTCTCCACAACCTTACCACCTTCACATATTAACTATCATTCATGGCGTCTTCGGGTTCTAAAAGAAGGAAGGGAAAGGAACCAATGGAAGAACACCCTTATGATGAAAAGAGATTTAGAAGCTTGCATCATGCATTGCAATACGGGTGGATGGTTAATAAGGAAATCATTTATGAGCTGGGATTTCAAGTTAAAAAGACTGAGTGTCTCGAAATTACAGAGAAGATAGAAAGGAGAAGATGGGAGCTCCTCACTGACCCAGTCATTAAGGTAAATGCAAACCTCATAAGAGAATTTTATGCAAATGCGGTTTGATATGATAAGAAGGATGAGTCCTATACAAGCTTTGTGAGAGGAAAGATGGTGGACTTTGGTCCCATGAGTGTCATGAGGGCATTGAAGCTACGGTCTATACAGTTTGAAGAAGAAAGCTATCACTCAAGATTGGACAACCCCAATTATGACCAGATTCTACAAGATATCTGTGTACCAGGAGCTAACTGGGAAAGGGGTGCGGGAAATAAACTAAAGTTCATCAAGAGAACAGAGCTCACTCCTGAAGCCAAGGGGTGGTTTGAGCTAGTGAGAAGGTCTATTCTCCCAGCTGCAAACAACTCGGAGGTGAATGTCAAGAGAGCCACAATTGTGCACTGTATACTGAAGGGAGGAGAAATCAAGGTCCATGAACTCATAGCTGAAGGCATTAGAAAGATGGCGGAGAAAAGCGACTCAAGAGGAACGATAGGTTACCCCAGCACTATTTACCGAATTTGCAAGAAAGCTGGGGTGGTTTTTGAAGATGAGGACCCCGTGTGGATAAAGGAAGGCATTCCAATAACTGTACGAAGGATGAATGCCACTGCATCTCCCCTACCTCAACGGAAGCAAAGGAAGAGGACAACCCCTCAAGTAGTAGAAGGACAAGCCATAGAAGGGCAAACACCAACCACCTTGAATATGCATCAATTGCAGGAGGCCATTAGTGGACTATCTCAACAATACTTGGAGAGCCAAGGAGCACAGAGAGAACTTCAACTACAGATGATGGGGTAGCAAGAGGAGTCACTCTCAAGATGGATGACTCAACAAGGTGAGTGGCAAAAGCAAATGATGGAACAACAACTGAGTCAAGGACAACAATGGGGAGATACATTCAACAAGGTAGAACAAAGGCAAAATGAGCAACAAGAATCCATCCAGAAGCTAATCAACATCCAAGCACATCAAGGGGCAGAATTATTGGACGAGCAAAGGGCATTCGCAGAAGGAGTTTACATGAGCGAGACAGGACATCACATAAACACTCAAGCCAGGCTCGGCTACTTAGTAGGACAACTGCCAATATTGCATCCAGGAATAGCCCGGTATGAAGAAATGAAGGATGAATTAGTACGAGAGGAAAGACAAAGGGTGGAAGAGAGTCATGAATCAGTAAGAAAGGCACTTGAGGATTGGAAGCAAGCAAAATTGGCACGGATGAGAAGGAATGCAAGAGGACACAAAGAAAGCAATAAAAAAGGAGAGCATGGACCTCCACAAGAGTAAAAGGTGGTGGAGTTCCTTCTTTGGTCCATTTTTCTTCTATGCTTTAAATAAGGAAGATCTTGTATAAAATAGAACTTGCTTCCATGTTAGTTTAAACCTTCTTGAATTCTGTTTTTTTATCTTATGTGTTGAAGAGGTCTCTGTGTGCTGGTCTTTATGTTACTGCATCTTTCCCTTATTTACTTGTAAGCTTGTCCATTTTAAATCAAATGAAGAAGAGAATGTTTATGTTTTTAAAAGACCAGAGTAGAGTTCATAATGTGGAAGTACATTCATGAATCTTTGGGGTAGTCATAAGTTAGCTAAGTTGGTTCAACCACAAGGCTAGGAGGACAACTATCTATCCTGAATACTTGACTTTAAATATACCCATGAGACTAAGTTAATAACAAGATCCTAATAAGAGAAAAGGGAAAGAACAATGGAAGTGAAAAACAAAAGAAAAAGAGTAAGCAATAAGGCTAGGCACCAATGGTTTGGACCTTGAGACAAGTGTCTGTGGTGCTCCTGTGTGAGGGATCTACTTGGATGAATAAGCTCTCAGGGGTGCTTCATCACTTGGTAACTTGGGTTAACTAACCCAGGATTATCAGCTGAAAATCCACTATCAAGAGTAACTGATGAGCAGATAATTTATACGCTTTTTGGCATTGTTTTTAATATGTTTTTAGTAGAATCTAGTTACTTTTAGGGATGTTTTCATTAGTTTTTATGTTAAATTCACATTTCTGGACTTTACTATGAGTTTGTGTATTTTTCTGTGATTTCAGGTATTTTCTGGCTGAAATTGAGGGACTTGAGCAAAAATCAGATTCAGAGGTTGAAGAAGGACTGCTGATGCTGTTGGATTCTGACCTCCCTGCACTCAAAATGGATTTTCTGGAGCTACAGAACTCAAAATGGCTCGCTTCTAATTGCGTTGGAAAGTAGACATCCAGGGCTTTCCAGCAATATATAATAGTTCATATTTTGCCCAAGTTTAGACGATGCAAACTGGCGTTCAACGTCAGCTCTCTGCCCAATTCTGGCGTCCAGCACCAGAAACAAGTTGCAAAGTGGAGTTCAACGCCCAAAATGGCACAAAAGCTGGCGTTCAACTCCAAGAAGGACCTCTACACGTGCAACACTCAAGCTCAGCCCAAGCACACACCAAGTGGGTCCCGGAAGTGGATTTATGCATCAATTACTTACTTCTGTAAACCCTAGTAGCTAGTTTATTATAAATAGGACTTTTTACTATTGTATTTGACATCCTGGATTGTATTTTGATCCTGTGATCTCGTTTTGGGGGCTGGCCATCTCGGCCATGCCTGGACCTTTCACTTATGTATTTTCAACGATAGAGTTTCTGCACTCCATAGATTAAGGTGTGGAGCTCTGCTGTTCCTCAAAGATTAATGCAAAGTACTACTGTTTTTCTATTCAATTCAACTTGTTCCGCTACTAAGATATTCATTCGCACTTCAATCTGAATGTGATGAACGTGACAATCATCATCATTCCTTATGAACGCGTGCCTGACAACCACTTACGTTCTACCTTTGATTGAATGAGTATCTCTTAGATCTCTTAATCAGAATCTTCGTGGTGTAAGCTAGATTAATGGCGGCATTCATGAGAATCTGGAAAGTCTAAACCTTGTCTGTGGTATTCCGAGTAGGATTCAGGGATTGAATGACTGTGACGAACTCCAAACTCGCGATTGCTGGGCGTAGTGACAGACGCAAAAGGATAGTAAATTCTATTCCAGTATGATCGAGAACCTCCAAGATGATTAGCCATGCAGTGACAGCACATCGGACCATTTTCACAGAGAGGAATAGGATGTAGCCATCGACAAGGGTGATGCCTCCAGACGATTAGCCGTGCTGTGACAGAGCATTTGGACCATTTTCCCGAGAGGATTGAAAGTAGCCATTGGCACCGGTGACATCCTTACAAAAAGCCAGCCATAGAAAGGAGTAAAACTGATTGGATGAAGACAGCAGGAAAGCAGAGGTTCAGAGGAACGAAAGCATCTCTATGCGCTTATCTGAAATTCTTACCAATGATTTACATAAGTATTTCTATCCTTAGTTTATTATTTATTTTCGAAAACTCCATAACTATTTTATATCCGCCTGACTGAGATTTACAAGGTGACCATAGCTTGCTTCATACCAACAATCTCCATGGGATCGACCCTTACTTACGTAAGGCTTATTACTTGGACCACCCAGTGCACTTGCTGGTTAGTTGTATCGAAGTTGTGACAAATTATGAATTGAGATTAGAGCACCAAGTTTTTGGAGCCATTACCAGAGATCACAATTTCGTGCACCAAGTTTTTGGCGCTGTTGCCGGGGATTGTTCGAGTTTGGACAACTGACGGTTCATCTTGTTGCTCAGATTGGGTAACTTTCTTTTCGTTTTCTTTTCAAAAAAGTTTTCAAAAATTTTTCAAAAAAATCTTTCAAAAATTTCTCCTTTGTTTTCGAAAAAAAAAAATATTTTCAAAAATATATTTTTCTTCAGAATTTTTAAGAATGAATCCTAGTGTTTCATGAAGCATGTTGAAGCCTAGCTGGCTGTAAAGCCATGCCTGTAGGGAATGTCAGGCGTGTCATGTCTGAGTTACATACTAAAGCTTGGCTGGCTATTAAGCCATGCCTAACCCTTTGATTGGAGCTTTAGACTAAAGAGCATAAGATTCCTGGAATTCATATTAAAAATTTTGGAATCCTTATTTTTCTTTTTCAAAATGATTTTCGAAAAAATTAAAAGAAAATACAAAAAAATTAGAAAATCATAAAAATCAAAAATATTTTTGTGTTTCTTGTTTGAGTCTTGAGTCATATTTTAAGTTTGGTGTCAATTGCATATTCATCTTGCATTTTTCGAAAATTCATGCATTCATAGTGTTCTTCATGATCTTCAAGTTGTTCTTGGTCAGTCTTCTTGTTTGATCTTGATGTTTTCTTGTTTTGTGTCTTTTCTTGTTTTACATGTGCATTTTTCGTTTATTAGAGTCTAAACATGAAAGATTTCTAAGTTTGATGTCTTGCATGTTTTCTTTGCATATAAAATTTTTCAAAAATATGTTCTTGATGTTCATCATGATATTCACGGTGTTCTTGGTGTTCATCTTGACATTCATAGCATTCTTGCATACATTCATAGTTTTGATCTAAAATTTTCATGCATTGCATCTTTTTCATGTTTTTCTCTCTCATCATAAAAAAATTTCAAAAATAAAAAAATATCTTTCCCTTTTCCTTCTCATCAAATTCGAAAATTTGAATTGACTTTTTCAAAATTTTTAAAATTCAGTTGTTTCTTATGAGTCAAATCAAATTTTCAATTTAAAAATCTTATCTTTTTCAAAATCTTTTTCAAAAATCAAACCTTTTTCATTTTTTTAGTTATTTTCGAAAATTATAAAAATATTTTTCAAAAATCTTTTTCTTATCTTTATCACATAATTTTTGAAAATCATATCATCAATTAATGTTTTGATTCAAAAATTTTCAAGTTTGTTACTTGCTTGTTAAGAAAGATTCAAACTTTAAGTTCTAGAATCATATCTTGTGATTTCTTGTGAATCAAGTCATTAATTGTGATTTTAAAAATCAAATCTTTTTCAAAACTAATTTCAATCATATCTTTTCAAAAATATCTTCATATCTTATCTTTTTTTCAAAAAAAAATTTGATTTTAAAAATATCTTTTCTAACCTCTTATCTTCTTATCTTTTCAAAATTGATTTTCAAAATTTGTTTCAACTAACTAACTAACTTTTTGTTTGTTTCTTATCTTTTTCAAAACTACCTAACTAATTTTCTCTCTCTAATTTTCGAAAATATCTCCCCCTTTTTCAAAAAAAAAAATCTTTTTAATTAACTAATTATTTTAAATTTTTTTTTTAAATTTTCGAAAATTACTAACCTTTTTCAAAAACTATTTTCAAAAATCACTAACTCTTTTTCAAAAATTATTTTCGAAAATTCTCCTTCTCCCTCATCTTATTTTATTTATTTATTCATCTACTAACATCTCTCCCTCACTCACCAAAAATCCGAACCCCCTCTCTCTTTCTGAGTTCAGATATTTTTTTTTATTCTTTCTTCTACTCACACTGGGAACCTCTATACTGTGGTAAAAAGGATCCCTATTATTATTATTTTTTCTGTTCCCTCCTTTTTCATATGAGCAGGAGCAAGGACAAGAACATTCTTGTTGAAGCAGATCCAGAACCTAAAAGGACTCTGAAAAGGAAACTAAGAGAAGCTAAAATACAACATTCCAGAGACAACCTTTCAGAAATTTTCGAACAAGAAGAGGAGATGGCAGCCAAAAATAAGGATAATGCAAGGAGAATGCTTGGTGACTTTACAACACCTAATTCCAATTTACATGGAAGAAGCATCTTCATTCCTGCCATTGGAGTAAACAATTTTGAGCTGAAACCTCAATTAGTTTCTCTGATGCAGCAGAACTGCAAGTTTCATGGACTTCCATCTGAAGATCCTTTTCAGTTCTTAACTGAATTCTTGCAGATATGTGATACTGTTAAGACTAATGGAGTAGATCCTGAAGTCTACAGGCTCATGCTTTTCCCTTTTGCTGTAAGAGACAGAGCTAGAGTATGGTTGGACTCTCAACCTAAGGATAGCCTGAACTCTTGGGATAAGCTGGTCAAGGCTTTCTTAGCCAAGTTCTTTCCTCCTCAAAAGCTGAGTAAGCTTAGAGTAGATGTTCAGACCTTCAGACAGAAAGAAGGTGAATCCCTCTATGAAGCTTGGGAGAGATACAAAGGACTGACCAAAAAGTGTCCTTCTGACATGCTTTCAGAATGGATCATCCTGGATATATTCTATGATGGTCTGTCGGAATTAGCTAAAATTTCATTGGATACTTCTGCAGGTGGATCCATTCACCTAAAGAAAATGCCTGCAGAAGCTCAAGAACTCATTGACATGGTTGCTAATAACCAGTTCATGTACACTTCTGAGAGGAATCCTGTGAGCAATGGGACGCCTATGAAGAAGGGAGTTCTTGAAATTGATACTCTGAATGCCATATTGGCTCAGAATAAAATATTGACTCAGCAAGTCAATATGATTTCTCAGAGTCTGAAAGGAATGCAAGCTGCATCCAACAGTACTCAAGAGGCATCTTCTAAAGAAGAAGCTTATGATCCTGAGAACCCTGCAATAGCAGAGGTAAATTACATAGGTGAACCTTATGGAAACACCTATAATCCATCATGGAGAAATCATCCAAATCTCTCATGGAAGGATCAAAAGCCTCAATAAGGCTTTAATAATGGTGGAAGATACAGGTTTAACAATAGTAAACCTTTTCCGTCATCCACTCAGCAACAGACAGAGAATTCTGAGCAGAATCCATCTAGCTTAGCAAACTTAGTCTCTGATCTATCTAAGGCCACTGTGAGTTTCATGAATGAAACAAGGTCCTCCATTAGAAATTTGGAGGCACAAGTGGGCCAGCTGAGTAAGAAGATCACTGAAATCCCTCCCAGTACTCTCCCAAGCAATACAGAAGAAAACCCAAAAGGAGAGTGCAAGGCCATTGAATTGATCACCATGGCCGAACCCAAAGAAGGAGAGGAGAACGTGAATCCCAGTGAGGAAGACCTCCTGGGACGTCCAGTGATCAATAAGGAGTTTCTCATTGAGGAACCAAAGGACCCTGAGGCTCATCTAGAGACCACAGAGATTCCATTGAACCTCCTTATGCCATTCATGAGCTCTGATGAGTATTCCTCTTCTGAAGAGAATGAGGATGTCAGTGAAGAGCAAGTTGCCAAGTTCCTCGGTGCAATCATGAAGCTGAATGCCAACTTATTTGGTAAAAAGACTTGGGGAGATGAACCTCCCCTGTTCACCAATGAACTAAACGCATTGGATTTACTGAGATTGCCTCAGAAAAAAGAGGATCCTGGAAAGTTTCTCATACCTTGTACCATAAACACCATGATCTTTGAAAAGGCTCTGTGTGACCTTGGTTCAGGAATAAACCTCATGCCCCTCTCTGTAATAGAGAAACTGGGAATCTATGGGGTGCAAGCTGCGAAAATCTCATTAGAGATGGCAGACAATTCAAGAAAATAGGCTTATGGACAAGTAGAGGACGTGTTAGTAAAGGTTGAAGGCCTTTACATCCCTGCTGATTTTATAGTCCTGGATACTGGGAAGAATAAGGATGAATCCATCATCCTTGGAAGACCCTTCCTAGCCACAGCAAGAGCTGTGATTGATGTTGACAGAGGTGAATTAGTCCTTCAATTGAATGAGGACTCCCTTGTGTTTGCAACTCAAGGTCATCCTTCTGTAAACATGGAGAGGAAGCACAGTAAGCTTCTCTCAAAACAGAGTCAACTAGAGCCCCACAGTCAAACTCTAAGTTTGGTGTTGGGAGGCCACAACCAAACTCTAAGTTTGGTGTTGAACTCCCATATCTAAACTCTAAGTTTGGTGTTGGGGAGTCTCAACAATGCTCTGAACATCTGTGAGGCTCCATGAGAGCCCATTGTCAAGCTATTGACATTAAAGAAGCGCTTGTTGGGAGGCAACCCAATTTTTATTTATCTAATTTTATTTTTATTGTTTTTCATGTTTTCTTAGGTTCATAATCATGTGGAGTCACAAAATAAACAGAAAAATAAAAAATAGAATAAAAACAGCAGAAGAAAAATCACACCCTGGAGGAAGCATCTGTCTGGCGTTCAACGCCAGAACAGAGCATGGTTCTGGCGCTGAACGCCCAAAATGGGCAGCATCTGGGCGTTGAACGCCAGAACTGCACCCTGGAGAAGAGTTGGCGCTGAACGCCCAGAACAAGCATGGTTCTGGCGTTCAACGCCAGAAATGGGCAACAAATGGGCGTTCAACGCCCAAAAGAAGCAGCAATCTGGCGTTGAACGCCCAGAGTTGTGTGCAAGGGCATTTTACATGCCTAATGGGTGCAGGGATGTAAATCCTTGACACCTCCGGATCTGTGGACACCACAGGATCACCTCAAGATCTGTGGACACCACAGGATCATCTCAGGATCTGTGAATCCCACAGGATCCCTACCCACCTCACCCTCTCTCTCTCTATTCATGGTCATCCCTTCTGTTTTCCATTCACCACTCACATCCATACACACATCCCTCCATCTCCTCTATATCTTCTTCTTCTTCTTCTATTCTTTTTTCTTTTGCTCGAGGGCGAGCAACATTCTAAGTTTGGTGTGGTAAAAGCATAAGCTTTTTGTTTTTCCATAACCATTAATGGCACCTAAGGCCAGAGAAACCTCAAAGAGGAAAGGGAAGGTAAGTGCTGTCACCTCTGAGCCATGGGAGATGGAAAGATTCATCTCTAAAGCCCATCACTAAGAAAAGGATGGAGCAAATAAGAGGCACAGGAAGCTCATCACCATGAGATCCCGGAGATGCCTCAAATGCATTTTCCTCCACAAAACTATTGGGAGCAAATCAACACCTCCCTAGGAGAATTAAGTTCCAACATGGGACAACTAAGGGTGGAACATCAAGAGCACTCCATCATTCTTCATGAAATCAGAGAAGATCAAAAAGCAATGAGGGAGGAGCAACAAAGACAAGGAAGAGACATAGAAGAGCTCAAGGACATCATTGGTTCCTCAAGAAGAAAATGCCACCATCACTAAGGTGGACTCATTCCTTGTTCTCACTTTCTGTTTTTCGTTTTCTCTATGTTAAGTGCTTATCTATGTTTGTGTCTTCATTACATGATCATTAGTAGTTAGTAACTATGTCTTAAAGTTATGAATGTCCTATGAATCCATCACCTCTCTTAAATGAAAAATGTTTTAATTCAAAAGAACAAGAAGTACATGAGTTTCGAATTTATCCTTGAACTTAGCTTAATTATATTGATGTGGTGACAATGCTTCTTGTTTTCTAAATGTATGCTTGAACAGTGCATATGTCTTTTGAAGTTGTTGTTTAAGAATGTTAAATATGTTGGCTCTTAAAAGAATGATGACTAGGAGACATGTTATTTGATAATCTGAAAAATCATAAAAATGATTCTTGAAGCAAGAAAAAGCAGCAAAGAACAAAGCTTGCAGAAAGAAAAAAGGCAAAAAAAAAAAATAGAGAGAAAAAGCAAGCAGAAAAAGCCAAAAGCTCTTAAAACCAAGAGGCAAGAGCAAAAAGCCAGTAACCCTTAAAACCAAAAGGCAAGGGCAATAAAAAGGATCCCAAGGCTTTGAGCATCAGTGGATAGGAGGGCCTAAAGGAATAAAATCCTGGCCTAAGCGGCTAAACCAAGCTGTCCTTAACCATGTGCTTGTGGCGTGAAGGTGTCAAGTGAAAACTTGAGACTGAGCGGTTAAAGTCAAGGTCCAAAGCAAAAGAAGAGTGTGCTTAAGAACCCTGGACACCTTTAATTGGGGACTTTAGCAAAGCTGAGTCAGAATCTGAAAAGGTTCACCCAATTATGTGTCTGTGGCATTTATGTTTCCGGTGGTAATGCTGGAAAACAAAGTGCTTAGGGCCACGGCCAAGACTCATAAAATAGCTGTGTTCAAGAATCATCATACTGAACTAGGAGAATCAATAACACTATCTGAACTCTGAGTTCCTATAGATGCCAATCATTCTGAACTTCAATGGATAAAGTGAGATGCCAAAACTATTCAAGAGACAAAAAGCTACAAGTCCCGCTCATTTGATTGGAGCTATGTTTCATTGATAGTTTGGAATTTATAGTATATTCTCTTCTTTTTATCCTATTTGATTTTCAGTTGCTTGGGGACAAGCAACAATTTAAGTTTGGTGTTGTGATGAGCGGATAATTTATACGCTTTTTGGCATTGTTTTTAGTATGTTTTAGTAGAATCTAGTTACTTTTAGGGATGTTTTCATTAGTTTTTATGTTAAATTCACATTTCTGGACTTTACTATGAGTTTGTGTGTTTTTCTATGATTTCAGGTATTTTCTGGCTGAAATTGAGGGACTTGAGCAAAAATCAGATTCAGAGGTTGAAGAAGGACTGCTGATGCTGTTGGATTCTGACCTCCCTGCACTCAAAATGGATTTTCTGGAGCTACAGAACTCAAAATGGCTCGCTTCTAATTGCGTTGGAAAGTAGACATCCAGGGCTTTCCAGAAATATATAATAGTCCATACTTTGCCCAAGTTTAGACGACACAAACTGGCGTTCAACGCCAGCTCTCTGCCCAATTCTGGCGTCCAGCGCCAGAAACAAGTTACAAAGTGGAGTTCAACGCCCAAAATGGCACAAAAGCTGGCGTTCAACTCCAAGAAGGACCTCTACACGTGCAACACTCAAGCTCAGCCCAAGCACACACCAAGTGGACCCTGGAAGTGGATTTATGCATCAATTACTTACTTTTGTATACCCTAGTAGCTAGTTTATTATAAATAGGACTTTTTACTATTGTATTTGACATCCTGGATTGTATTTTGATCCTGTGATCTCGTTTTGGGGGCTGGCCATCTCGGCCATGCCTGGACCTTTCACTTATGTATTTTCAACGGTAGAGTTTCTGTACTCCATAGATTAAGGTATGGAGCTCTACTGTTCCTCAAAGATTAATGCAAAGTACTACTATTTTTCTATTAAATTCAACTTGTTCCGCTTCTAAGATATTCATTCGCACTTCAACCTGAATGTGATGAACGTGACAATCATCATTCATTCCTTATGAACGCGTGCCTGACAACCACTTCCGTTCTACCTTTGATTGAATGAGTATCTCTTAGATCTCTTAATCAGAATCTTCGTGGTGTAAGCTAGATTGATGGTGGCATTCATGAGAATCCGGAAAGTCTAAACCTTGTCTGTGGTATTCCGAGTAGGATTCAGGGATTGAATGACTGTGACGAACTCCAAACTCGCGATTGCTGGGCATAGTGACAGACGCAAAAGGATAGTAAATTCTATTCCAGTATGATCGAGAACCTCCAAGATGATTAGCCATGCAGTGACAGCGCATCGGACTATTTTCACAGAGAGGAATAGGATGTAGCCATCGACAAGGGTGATGCCTCCAGACGATTAGCCGTGCTGTGACAGAGCTTTTGGACCATTTTCCCGAGAGGATTGAAAGTAGCCATTGGCACCGGTGACATCCTTACAAAAAGCCAGCCATAGAAAGGAGTAAAACTGATTGGATGAAGACAGCAGGAAAGCAGAGGTTCAGAGGAACGAAAGTATCTCTATGCGCTTATCTGAAATTCTCACCAATGATTTACATAAGTATTTCTATCCTTAGTTTATTATTTATTTTCGAAAACTCCATAACTATTTTATATCCGCCTGACTGAGATTTACAAGGTGACCATAGCTTGCTTCATACCAACAATCTCCGTGGGATCGACCCTTACTCACGTAAGGTTTATTACTTGGACGACCCAGTGCACTTGCTGGTTAGTTGTATCGAAGTTGTGACAAATTATGAATTGAGATTAGAGCACCAAGTTTTTGGAGCCATTACCAGAGGTCACAATTTCGTGCACCAGTAACCCTCTCTACAGAGCATTTAGTAACCCAAAGAGGTGCTGGACACCAAGGTCTCAAGAAAAGAAAATAAATAAACTATATGCCTGTGGTGTGTATGTATGAGGGAGAAACTTGAGGGAGTAAGTCCTTAGGGGTGCTTCAACACCTAGCACCTTGAACCAACTGGTTCGGGAGTGTTGGCTGAAAGCTTATTTTAAAGAGTTGCCCCCTTACAGAGCACTTAGCCTAAGAACACCAATAAGCTCTGAAATGACAATAAAGGGATCAATGAATAAAAGTCTCATGGGATATAAACAAAGTAAGTGTTTAGGGATATGATAAAAGTCTGAAAGCCAGTAATGGAATGAACCTAAGTTGTTATGCATGAAACCACCATAAAATTAGTAACATGACTTCCATAAGAATGACTCATTCCTCTGGATATTCCATTCATCATTCTCTTGTTCCAGTACTTGCTTAGGGATAAGCAAGCTTTAAGTTTGGTGTTGTGATGCCAGGGCATCTTGGCCAGTTTCACTGACCTTTTCTTTACTGTTTTTAGGGTAGTTTCATGCATTTCTTTAGGAAATAAGCTAGTTTTGGGTAGATATTCACCTACACCTTGATTCAAGCATACATTGTGCATTTTACATTATTTCATGAGGATTTTGCATGAATTTAGTGACAAATTGTATGCTGCATTACCCATGACTTGGACTAGAACTTTGATGCACTCTGTTGCTTGATTTCAGGACCAAAGGGGGCCCGGAAAGAGGAGGCTGGAAATCCTGGAATGGGGGATTGAAGAGGGGTCTTCGGACTCCCTCCCCTCACACACTTTTCCTTCTCTTTCTTTTAGTTGTAATTTTCATTTATGAATTTGAAGTTTTATTTTCAGTTTTTATCTTCATCTTTACTTTCTGCACTTTCTTTCTTTTCTATTTTTGTAGAGCAATGATCAACTAACTCTTTACATTGGGTTAGAGAGCTCTATTGTGATTCAATGGATTAAGTGTAGTTCTTATTATTCTTCTTCTATCTTTTCTCTTGATTTTACTTGAAAGCTTTCGATCTTCATCCAATTGAGTAGTTATCTTGGAAAAGAAACTATTCATACTTGGATCTCTTCTGAACCTTGAAAGAGGAATGAAGAGATCAAGCTAGAAATGCTTTCTCATGCTGGACCAAATTGGGTGTGGGTGGATATGTGACTATAATCCTTCCAACACTTGATTTGGGAAATGCATGTGGTATAATCAGTGACCATACTTCATCTCTTCTCATGAGCAATTGACCAAGGAATTGGTTGTTGATCAAGATTTGAGAGATTGAATTACAAGGAATTGTAATTCGATCAATTAAGATTGCCAAGGAGATCAATGAGTACATTGATTGAGGAAGAGATGATAATGAACTTGATCCGGAGGATTGCAATATCTCTTGATCCCAATGTTCATTTTATTTTTAGTTCTTACATTTACTTTCCTTGCCATTTTACTTTTCTGCACTTTATTGCTTTCTTTATTTTTCTGTCAATTTACATTTCCTTGTTGCTCATCATCCAAATCTGAATCGTCTAACTAGGATAATCAATTAACCATTGATTGCTTAATCCGTTAATATCTGTGGGATTCGACCTCACTCTATTGTGAGTTTTTACTTGACGACAAATTCGGTACACTTGCCGAAGGGAGATTTGTTACGAGACAAGTTTTCTGTGCATCAGAGAGCTCACGGTCAAGCTATTGACATTAAAGAAGTGCTTGTTGGGAGACAACCCAATGTTATTTAATTATATCTAAGTTATTTTCTTTTTGTTATTTTGTGTTTTATTAGGTTGATAATCATGTAGAGTCACAAAAACTACTGAAAAATCAAAAAACAGAATGAAAAGCAGCATTAAAAATAGCTCACCCTGGAGGAAGAACTTACTGGCGTTTAAATGCCAGTAAGAAGCATCAAAGTAGCGTTTAACGCCAGAAAGAAGCATCAAGCTGGCGTTAAACGCCAGAAACAAGCACCAGACTGGCGTTTAATGCCAGAACAGAGCATGGAAGTGGCGTTAAACGCCAGAAACAGGCTACATTTGGGCGTTTAACGCCAAAAACAAGCAGCAAGCTAGCGTTTAACGCCAGGCATGCATGCTAAGGGCGTTTTACACGCCTAATTGGAACAGGAATGTTAAGACCTTGACGCCACTGGATCTGTGGATCCCACAGGATCACCACAGGATCTGTGGACCCCACATGATCCCCACCTTTTCTTCTTCACACCTTTTCATAACTCTCTTCCCCAAATACCTTTCACCAATCAATTCAATCACTCTTCCCCATCACCTCTTCACCACTCACATCTATCCTCTCTTCCCCAAAAACCCCACCTACCTTCAAATTCAAAATATTTTCCCTCCCAAACCTAACCCTAATGGCCGAACCCTAAACCTTCCCCCACTCCTATATAAACCCCTCATTCCTTCTTTATTTTCACACAACACAACCCTCTCTTCTTCCCCTTGGCCGAATACACCCCTCTCTCCCTCTCCTCCATTTCTCTTCTTCTTCTCCTTCTTTCTTTCTTCTTTTGCTCGGGGACAAGCAAACATTTTAAGTTTGGTGTGGTAAAAGCATTGCTTTTTGTTTTTCCATAACCATTAATGGAACCCAAGGCCAAAGAAACCTCTAGAAAGAGGAAAGGGAAGGCAATTGCTTCCACCTCTGAGTCATGGGAGATGGAGAGAATCATCTCAAAGGTCCATCAAGACCACTTCTATGAAGTTGTGGCCAAGAAGAAAGTGATCCCTGAGGTTCCTTTCAAGCTAAAAAAAAAATAAGTATCCGGAGATCCGACTTGAGATCTAAAGAAGAGGTTGGGAAGTTCTCACCAACCCCATTCAACAAGTCGGGAACCTAATGGTTCAGGAGTTCTATGCAAACGCTTGGATCACTAGGAACCATGATCAAAGTGTGAACCCGAATCCAAAGCATTGGCTCACCATGGTTCGGGGGAAATACTTAGATTTCAGTCCGGAAAATGTGAGGCTGGCGTTCAACTTACCAATGATGGAAGAAAACGCACGCCCTACACTAGAAGGGTCAACTTTGATTAAAGGTTGGACCAAGTCCTCATGGACATATGTGAGGAAGGAGCTCAATGGAAAATTGACTCAAGAGGCAAGCCTGTTCAACTAAGAAGGCTTGACCTCAAACCAGTGGCTAGAGGATGGTTAGAATTCATTCAACGCTCAATCATTCCTACTAGCAACCGGTCTGAAGTTACTATAGACCGGGCCATCATGATCCATAGTATCATGATTGGAGAGGAGGTGGAAGTTCATGAGATTATACCTCAAGAACTCTACAAGGTGGCTGACAAGTCCTCCACTTTGGCAAGGTTAGCCTTTCCTCACCTCATCTGTCACCTCTGCAATTCGGCTGGAATTGACATAGAGAGAGACATCCCCATTGATGAGGATAAGCCCATCACTAAGAAAAGGATAGAGCAAACAAGAGATCATGGACCTCAACAAGAGCATGAGGAAATTCCTCACCATGAAATCTCTGAGATGCCTCAGGGGATGCACTTTCCTCCATAAAACTATTGGGAGCGAATCAACACCTCCCTAGGAGAATTAAGCTCCAACATGGGACAACTAAGGATGGAGCACCAAGAGCACTCCATCATCCTCCATGAAATTAGAGAAGATCAAAGAGGTATGAGGGAGGAGCAACAAAGACAAGGAAGAGATATAGAGGAGCTCAAGAGCACCATTGGTTCTTCAAGAAGAGGAAGACGCCACCCTCACTAAGGTGGACTCATTCCTTAATCTCCTTGTCTATTTATTTTCTATTTTCGGTTTTTATGCTTATCATGTTTGTTTATGTTTGTGTCTTTACTATGTGATCGTTAGTGTCTAAGTGTCTATGCCTTAAAGTTATGAATATCCTATGAATCCATCACCTCTCTTAAAAGAAAACTGTACTAAAAACAAAAGAACAAGAAGTACATGGTTTTGAATTCATCCTTGAAATTAGTTTAATCATTTTGATGTGGTGACAATACTTTTTGTTTTCTGAATGAATGCTTGAACAGTGCATATGCCTTTTGATATTGTGATTTACGAATGTTAAATATGTTGGCTCTTGAAAGAATGATGAAAAGGAGAAATG
Source organism: Arachis ipaensis (assembly GCF_059453495.1). Classification (NCBI taxonomy): domain Eukaryota; kingdom Viridiplantae; phylum Streptophyta; class Magnoliopsida; order Fabales; family Fabaceae; genus Arachis; species Arachis ipaensis. The sequence continues at coordinate 41,431,936 of NC_142441.1, read as the reverse complement.
TTATTGATAATCTGAAAAATCATAAAATTGATTCTTAAAGCAAGAAAAAGCAGTGAATACAAAAGCTTGCGAAAAAAAAAAGAGAAAAGAAAAATGGCAAACAAAAAAGAGAGAAAGAAAAAGAAAAAGCAAGCAGAAAAAGTTAAAAGCTCTTTAAACCAAAAGGCAAGAGCAAAAAGCCAATAGCCCTTAAAACCAAAAGGCAAGGGTAATAAAAAGGATCCAAGGCTTTGAGCATCAGTGGATAGGAGGGCCTAAAGGAATAAAATCCTGGCCTAAGTGGCTAAACCAAGCTGTCCCTAACCATGTGCTTGTGGCGTGAAGGTGTCAAGTGAAAACTTGAGACTGAGCGGTTAAAGTCGAGGTCCAAAGCGAAAAAAAAAGAGTGTGCTTAAGAACCCTGGACACCTCTAATTGGGGACCTTAGCAAAGCTGAGTCACAATCTGAAAAGGTTCACCCAATTATGTGTCTATGGCATGTATGTATCCGGTGGTAATACTGGAAAACAAAGTGCTTAGGGTCACGGCCAAGACTCATAAAGTAGCTGTGTTCAAGAATCAATATACTGCACTAGGAGAATCAATAACACTATCTAAATTCTAAGTTCCTATAGATGCCAATCATTCTAAACTTCAATGGATAAAGTGAGATGCCAAAACTATTCAAGAGGCAAAAAGCTACTAGTCCCGCTCATCTGATTGGAGCTAAGTTTCATTGATATTTTGGAATTTATAGTATATTCTCTTCTTTTATCCTATTTGATTTTCAGTTGCTTGGGGACAAGCAACAATTTAAGTTTGGTGTTGTGATGAGCGGATAATTTATACGCTTTTTGGCATTATTTTTAGTATGATTTAGTTAGTTTTTAGTATATTTTTATTAGTTTTTAAATAAAAATCACATTTCTAGACTTTACTATGAGTTTGTGTGTTTTTCTGTGATTTCAGGTAATTTCTGGCTGAAATTGAGGGACTTGAGCAAAAATCAGATTCAGAGGCTAAAGAAGGACTGCAGATGCTGTTGGATTCTGACCTCCCTACAATCAAAGTGGATTTTATGGAGCTACAGAACTCCAAATGGCACGCTCTCAATTGCGTTGGAAAGTAGACATCCAGGGCTTTCTATAAATATATAATAGTCCATACTTTGTCCGAGTTTAGACGATGCAAACTGGCGTTCAACGCTAGCTTTCTGCCCTATTCTGGAGTTAAACGCCAGAAACAGGTTGCAAAGCAGAGTTAAATACCAGAAACAGGTTACAACCTGGCGTTTAACTTCAAAAGAAGTCTCTACATATGAAAGCTCAATACTCAGCCCAAGCACACACCAAGTGGGTCCCAAAAGTGGATTTCTGCATCATTTACTTATTTCTATAACCCTAGTAACTAGTTTAGTATAAATAGAACTTTTTACTATTGTATTTTCGTCTTGGGAGAGATCTTTTGATCATGTTTTGATGATTGAACCCTCTTTGGGAGGATGGCCATTTGGCCATGCCTAGACCTTGTTCTTATGTATTTTCAACGGTAGAGTTTCTACACACCATAGATTAAGGTGTGGAGCTCTGCTGTTCTTCATGAATTAATGTAAAGTACTATTGTTTTTCTATTCAATTCAAGCCTATTTCTTCTCTAAGATATCCATTCGCACACAAGAACATGATGAATGTGATGATTATGTGACGCTCATCATCATTCTCACTTATGAACGCGTGCCTGACAAACACTTCTGTTCTACATGCAAACAAGCTTGAATGTGTATCTCTTAGCCTCCTGATTCATGACGCATGGTTGCCTCGCCTGACAACCGAGCCTTCCATTCTATGAGATCAGAGTCTTTGTGTTATAGGCTAGAATTATTGGCGGCCATTCTTGAGATCTGGAAAGTCTAAACCTTGTCTGTGGTATTCCGAGTAGGATCTGGGAAGGGATGGCTGTGACGAGCTTCAAACTCGCGAGTGCTGGGCATAGTGACAGACGCAAAAGGATTACTGAATCTTATTCCAGTATGATCGAGAACCAATAGATGATTAGCCGTGCGGTGACAGGGCATTTTGGACCATTTTCACTGAGAGGATGGGATGTAGCCATTGACAACGGTGAAACCCAACATAAGCTTGCCATGGAAAGGAGTATGAAGAATTGGATGAAGACAGTAGGAAAGCAGAAGATCAGAAGGGACAAAAGCATCTCCATTCGCTTATCTAAAATTCTCACCAATGAATTACATAAGTACCTCTATCCGTATTTTATGTTTTTATATTTTAATTATCAATTCACCATAACTATTTGAATCTGCCTGACTGAGATTTACAAGGTGACCATAGCTTGCTTCAAGCCGACAATCTCCGTGGGATCGACCCTTACTCACGTAAGGTTTATTACTTGGACGACCCAGTGCACTTGCTGGTTAGTTGTGCGAAGTTGTGACAAAGAATCAAGATTACGATTGTGCGTACCAAGTTATTGGTGCCATTGAGATCATAATTTCGTGCACCAGTATCATAGGTGGGTGGTTCGGCCACTATTGGTTCCTTTCCTTTTCTCCTTCTAGAACTTGAGGAAGCCATATATTAAGAAGGAAAGACAGAAGAAGAGAAGATATGCTTCGGTTAAGGCACGGTTGTGAGGAAGGAAATGGAAGGTGAGGTATTGTGTGGTGTCTTTGGATAAGGGAGAAATAATGTAGGTCTTGTGGGGATTTACATGAAGAAAGCAAAAGTGTGTGGGATGAATATATAAAGAGAATAATGGTTATGTGAGCTTAAGAAGAGCTACTACCAATTTGTAGCCAAGGTGTGAAACAGAGCAAAAGGTTGGAGGCTTTATACGAAGGAAGCAAGGTATGTGGCTTAAAGGATGTTGCTGCAAATTTATAGACATGGAGGGATTGTTGTAAGGGGACTTTGGCTCAGTTCTTTGGCAATGAAAGGTGAGGATTGAGCAAAATATTGTTGTAGATCCATGAGATGAACGGCCTTCATGTGAAGATGAGTGAAGACAAGGCTTGCTCCTCCATTGGTTGCATGTAGTTCGGCCTCCAAGGTGTAAGGCTATGCAGATTTTGTTTTTCAAGAGAGCACACTTCGCTAGGCACATGTGACTCTCTTTTGATCTTGTGACAACCGTGCATGCCCCCTTTTGTTTTCTTCTCAATCTCCCTTGTACCTATCCACGTGAATTAAAGCATAGTAAGCTTAAACTTTGGATTTCAACACGGTGATGGTGCACTACCTATATATAAACCAAAAATGTTGAAATGTGTCCTTATGTGTGAATAATCAACCATGCCACTTAGAAATTAAACAAAATTTTGGTGAACACCAAACTTTTTTTTTCTAAGTGATTTATATGAAATCCAATGAATATTTGTCATAATTAATATATTTATTATAAGGAACACTTTTATTTGCTACCATGCTACCATAAACTCATAAAATGATGCAATGTATGGTTTCTCTATTCATAAATTTGATGCTTTGAGAAAAAATGGTTTTTTTGAGACTTAATGCATATGTAGACACCAAACTTAGTGCTTGGCTATATACTTCACCTGAAGGAATAAGTATATATCCTAAGATAGCTTGAGAAGCTATTTTGGAGTGCCCTAAGGTACACCAAACTTAGGAGTCAGACATATGCTTCACAATGACATGTGCAATTATCAAATCTGCTTGTAAGAACTCAAATATAGGCTAGGAGAACCATTTATTGAAATTAAAACAAGGCAAGAATATTTAATCATGGGATGCCTCCCATGGAGTGCTCTTTTATTGTCATTAGCTTGACATTGACTCCTTATTAGGGTGGCTAATGATTGTGGTGTCTCAGTTTGTCTCCTCTCACTGTAAGCTTTCTTCCAGTGCCTTGATGTTCAATCTCTGTATGCTCTAGTGAGAGTATCCTGTTGATAATGTAGTAATCATTAGATTGTTGCTCTGTCCCCAACTGTTGGTAGATTAGTTGCACTTTATCTCCCTTTGAGAATCTTTCAGTTGGGATCTTTTTGTTTTTCCACTCTTTCAGAGCCTTTTTCTTGCTCTTCTTCCCCTTTTTTGGTGATCCTTCTACTTCGACAGTGGGCTGTATTTTGGGATCTGTCTTCTTAGTGGCCAACACCTCACTTTCTTCTTGCTTCCTCTCATCATTTTGTATAGTTTCATTCTCCTTTTGTCTTGCTTTGCTGCTTGTCTCTTGCTTTGGAGGGGAACTAATGAGTATCTCCTTGGATTCTTCCTTCCAATGCAAGTCTTCTCTGTTATCCTTCATGCATTTCTCCTTTTCATCAGTATGAAAGACATTCAAAGTGATGCTCTTATCATGTACCCTTAGGGTCAATTCTCCTTGTTCAACATCTATGATGGCCCTTGCTGTGGCCAGGAATGGTCCTCCCAAGATAACAGATTTACTTCCTTCTTCTCCTAGGTCCAGGATCACAAAGTCTGTGGGGAATATAAACTTATCCACCTTGACCAAAAGGTTTTCAGTCACTTCTTTGGAAAATACCAATGATTTGTCCACGAGCTCTAGTGACATTTGTATGGGCTTTACCTCCTCTAGCTTTCTCATCATAGAATAAGGCATTAGATTGATGCTGGCTCCTAAGTCACACAGTACTTTTTTTATGGTCATATTTCCAATGGTGCAAGGTAAGAAGAAGCTCCCAAGGTCTTGGAGTTTTGGAGGGAGCCCTTTTTGGATCACTACACTGCATTCTTGTGTCAGAAGCATTGTTTCCTTCTCATGCCAGCTTCTCTTTTTGTTGATGAGCTACTTCAGGAACTTTGCATATAGCGGCATCTACTCTAATGCTTTAGCAAGTGGGATATTAATCTCCACCTTCTTGAAGAACTCAAGGAACTTGGGGAATTGTTGATCCTTAAGTTCTTTTTGTAGCCTTTGAGGATATGGCAGAGGAGGTGTGTAAGTCTTCACTTCCTTCCTCTATTCTTGTGATGATTTCTCCATGACTTGTTTCCTTTTCCTTGAAGCTTGAAGCTGCTCATCTTTTTCTTTAAGCTTCTCCTGTTCTTGCTTGTTTTCTTCCTTGTCTCTGGCTTCATCTTTCTCAGCTGGCTCCTTGTCATTCACCAAGTTTCTTCCACTCCTTAATTGAATAGCTTTGCATTCTTCTTTGGGATTTGGAATGGTATCACTTGGAAGAGAGCTTGTTGGTCTTTCAATCACTGCTTGCTTGGACAGTTGCCCAGTCTGCCTTTCTAAGTTTCTTATTGAAGCTTCATGATTCTTGCTGGTCATCTCCTGATGCTTCATCATCTTTTCTATCAGTATCTCCAAGTTGGAGATCCTTTGAGCATCCTGTGGTATTTGTGGCTGGTTATAGGATGTTGAAGGTGGGTGATAGTTGTTTTGGTTAGTGACTGGGTTATTGGGTGGATAATATCTAGAATTGGGATAGTTATTTTGGGGTTTTCTGTATGGATTATGGTTAGTGTTTTGCTGGTTGTGGTTTGTGTTTCTTGAGTTGTTCTGGTTTGAATTCTTCTACCAAGGTTGCTGGCTGTGGTTGTCTCCCCACCTTAGATTTGGATGGTTCTTCCAAGAGGGGTTGTATGTGTCTCTATGGGATTCATTCTGGCTGGATCCTTGGTTGTGCATGTAGTTCACTTGTTCCTGCTGCTGATCTTTACAACTTTCCTCATTTTGCCCCCACCCAGCTGGTGGTTGGCTTGTGACATTCACTGATGCAACTTGTAAGATGTCAATCCTCTTAGCCATCTGCTCAAATTGTTGCTGGATTTGTTGATGCATCACCTTGTTTTGAGCTAGAATAGTGTCCACACCTTCCAACTCCAGTACACCCTTTCTCTGGGCTGGTTGGTGTTGTCTTTGATGAGCAAAGAAGTATTGATTGTTTGCCACCATATCTATGAGGTTCTGGGCTTCCTCTGCTGTCTTCATTAGCTGCAATGAACCTCCTGCTGAATGATCTAGTGCTTCCTGAGCTTTCAGAGTCAACCCTTCATAGAAATTATGAAGTATGTCCTATTCATTGAACATTTCAGGGGGGAATTTTCTAATCAAGGCCTTGTATCTTTTTCAAGCCTCATAGAGGGATTCTGCATCAATCTGTGTGAAGGTTTGGACCTCTGTCTTTAATCTGTTAATCCTTTGAGGTGGGTAGAACTTGGCTAAGAATTTACTCACTAGATCCTCTCAGCTAGTGATACTTTCTTGTGGAAAGGCTTCAAGCCATTGAGCAGCCTTGTCCCTTAATAAAAATGGAAACAGCAAGAGTTTATATATGTTAGGATGCACTCCATTGGATTTCACTATGTCACAGAACCTCAGGAAGATAGATAAATGCTGATTTGGATCTTCTAGTGGGCTTCCTCCATAGGAGCAGTTATTTTGTACCAAAGTGATGAGTTGGGGCTTCAATTCAAAATTGTTTGCATTGACATTTGGGGTAAGGATGCTACTCCCACAATTCCTTGGATTAGCAAACGTGTAAGAAGCCAAGAGTCTTCTCTGGGGTTGACCATTGTTGTTGGCTACTCCCACTGGTGGATTTATTGGATTCTCTTCCATTTCTTGATATTCTTCTTCAGAAGTTTCTTCACCAATGACCCCCTTTCTTCTGGCCTCCCTTTTCAGTCTTCGAAGAGTTCTCTCGTCACGATCACCAGAGGTGGAGGCCTCTCTCCTTGCTTCTGTCATACAACCAAAACAACAAGAAACACACAGAGCACTCTATAGCTTGAGTGTAGTGAGAGTTAGTAGAGACAAAGTCTCAAATAGTTAGTGTGCTTATCAAAAATAAAGAAAAACAAAGAAAAAGTGCTTAATCTAGACCACCACCTTACTTAATCATTGTCAATATAGATCAATCCCCGGCAACGACACCAAAAACTTGATGTGTGGAAATCATATTCCACACCAAAACTCACCGACAAGTGTACCGGGTCCCATCAAGTAGTAATTACTCACATGAGTGAGGTCGATCCCACAAGGATTGATGGATTGAGCAATTTTAGTTAGGTGATGAGTTTAGTTAAGCAAATAGTTGATGATTTGAGTGAATTATAATCAACAAAAGCTAAATTGCATGAAAATAAAAGGGAGAGGGGAAATTGACAGAATCTAAAGTGCAAAAAATATAAATTGAGCTGAAACTTAAAGTGCAAGTAATGTAAATGACTGAAACTTAGATTGCAAGAAATGTAAAGGGCTGAAGCTTAAAGTGCAAGAAAACTAAATGACTGAATCTAAATTGCTGAGAAACTTAAATTGCTTGAAGATTAAAGGGATTTGGGAGCTAGGATTCAGAATTTAACAAGAAAATGGAAAATGTAATCATTCAGAGAAGTAGAAGATGAAATGAGTTGCAGACGATCTAAGCAGAAATGGAAAATTGCTTGAAAAAGCAAAACAGATAGAAAACTTAGCTCAATTATGAAATCTAAAAGAGAAATTGAGGATCGAAGAGGAGCAATGAGATTAGAAAGTAGATCTAGATCTCAATTACCCCCTTGATCCAACAGAAAAGAAATTGCAGAAGAAATGTAAATAAAACAGCAAATGAAACTCAAATCCAATTCCTTAATTCTCATAATTATGCAACAGAAGAGCAAAGATGAATTTTAGATTAAGAATTGAAACAGAATTTCTTCAATCTCAATCCCAAAATTCAAAACAGAAAGTAGAGGTTGCAGAAGAAAGTAAAATAAAAACTAGAGAGCAAGACTCAGATCCAATCTCAGTTTCAGAGCTCTCAATGAAAACTAAAGTTAAAGAAAATGAAAAATCAGCTAAAAATTAGAAGACGCCCTTTTTACAAATTAAACTAACTCCTATTTATACACTTTCTATTTTTGATTTTTAGAATTTGGAGTGGGCTTTTCAAATTGGTCAAGAAGTGAATCCAAGATGGATTTTTAATTGAAATTGGACCAAGGGCCACCTTCCTGTGGAGCGCTCGGTTAAGTAAGAAAACGTAGCGCTCCCTTGTCTTGTCCCAGGCTCGTGCCAAGCCTTTGGTTGTAGCGCTCAGTTAGTGAATTGAAAGTAGCGCCCCTTGCCTTGGAGTGAGGCTCCCTCTTCGAATCTTGCTGTCTTCATTTGCTAGCTCTCGGTTAAGAGCTTCAACGTAGCACTACATGCTTTGGATTGAGGCTCCCACTTTTGATCCCTGGCTGTCCCCTTTGTGCCAAATTTCTTGTAGTAAAGTAGCGCTTAGTTAACTGAATTAACGTAGCGCCCTTTCTATGACTTGTGCGCGCTTCTCTTGGTTCCCATTTCGAACATGGCTGGCTTCACTTCTTGATATCGCGCCTTGCTTTTATTTTTGATGGGCCATGATGACAAGTCATCTTATCCTAGTTTTTCAAGCAATTTTTCACTTGTTTTATAGGTTTTATACACTTTCTTGAGTTACAAGTAAGCCATTTGGGTGGAAATTCATGTGTATTTGGATTCAATCAACCATGAGTAAATTGATACATTTTCATGATGTTTTGTGCTATAATTGCTTATATGTCAAGGATGATAAGAAGCCCCATGATTTTAGCATAGCTTTGATGCATTTGTTGATTGATGATAGGTGACCAAAAGGCTTGGAGGAAGGTTGAAGAAAGGGGATGGCAGCAATGGAAATGAAGGCAGCAAAACCACCCTGGGAAGAGCTCAAGTTTGTGCCAACGTTTGCCTCAAACTTGAGGTCAAACGTTGGCTTAAGAAGAACCCAGGAGATGCCAAAGTTTGCGCCAACGTTTGCCTCAAACTTCAGGTCAAACGTTGGTTCAAAAATATACCCTGGAGAAGCCAAAGTTTGTGCTAACGTTTGCCTCAAACTTGAGGTCAAACGTTTGTTCAACAACAAGCCCTGGAGAAGCCAAAGTTTGCGCCAACGTTTGCCTCAAACTTGAGGTAAAACGTTGGCTCAAAAACTAACCCTGGAGGAAGCAATGTTTGCGCCAACGTTTGCCCAAACTTGAGGTCAAACGTTGGCTCACAAATACACCAGGGGAGGCCAACGTTCACACCAACGTTTGCCTCAAACTTGAGGTCAAACGTTGGCTGCAAAATGGTCTTGGAGGGAGCACGTTTGAGCTCACATTTGACCTCAAAGATGAACTCAAACGTGAGTGACAGAAAAGCACCGTTCTGCATAATTTTTAACACGCAAACGTTTGAGTTAAACTTTGCCTCAAATGTTAACTCAAACTTGAAGGCTCCAAAGTCCAAATTGCAAACGGATTTCTTCTCAAGTCCAAGAGCAATCAACTAAGGCTATCTTCAATCCAACTCCATCAAGGCTGAGGGCCCAAATTCAAGGCTTCAAGACCATTAGAAGAAAGTGTATAAATAGAAGTTAGTTTGATTTAGAATGGACGGCAACTTTTACTTTGAACATTTGTACCTCTTTTAGAATTTTTTTTTCTATAACTTTGATTTTGGGTCTGGGAGGAGAATTAAATTTTCTTCCTCTCTGGGTTTCTTGCTTTCTTTTCTGTAAATCTTGCTTGAGTCTTGGGTGTTGAGAATTGAGGAAATTCTATCTCAATCTCACCTTGAGATCTCTCTGTTTTCGTTTCACTGCACCCTTTGAGAAATTGAAATTTGAATTTACTTATTCTACTGTTTGATCTTTAATTCTCTTGGAATTGATCTTTGAATTGGATCAAGGAAGGTAGTGAGATCTAGACTTAGTTTTCTAGTCTCTTGACCCCTAAGATCTGCATTTTCATTTGAGTTTATTTTGCTGAATGCTTCTTCAAGCTAATTTACTTTTCTGTTTGAGATTCACTTGTTTAATTTCTGCAATCCCAATTCCCTATTCCTTTTATAATTCAAGCAATTTACATTTCTTGCACTTTAAGTTTAATCATTTACATTTCTTGCAATCTAAGTTTCTGCAATTTACATTACTTGCACTTTAAGATTTAGCTCTTTTAATTATTCTGCACTTTAAATTCTTGTCAATTATCCCTCTCCCTTTAATTTCATGCAATTTAGCTTCTGTTGAATACAAATCACTCAAATAAACTCTTGTTCGCTGATGAGCGGATAATTTATACGCTTTTTGGCATTATTTTTAGTATGTTTTTAGTATATTTTAGTTAGTTTTTATTATGTTTTTATTAGTTTTTAAATAAAAATCACTCTTCTGGACTTTACTATGAGTTTGTGTATTTTTCTATGATTTCAGGTATTTTCTAGCTGAAATTGAGGGACCCGAGCAAAAATCTGATTCAGAGGCTGAAAAAGGACTGCAGATGCTGTTGGATTCTGACCTCCCTACACCCGAAGTGGATTTTCTGGAGATACAGAGGCCCAATAGGCGAGCTCTCAATTGCGTTGGAAAGTAGACATCCTGGGCTTTCCAGCAATATATAATTGTCCATACTTTTTCCGATATTTGATGGCTCAAATAGGCGTTCCTAGTCAGCTCAAGAATTCTGGCGTTTAACTCTAGAACTGGCACAAAAGCTGGAGTTAAACGCCCAAACTGGCACAAAAGCTGGCGTTTAACTCCAAGAAAAGTCCCTACACATGGAAGCTTTAATACTCAGCCCAAGCACACACCAAGTGGGCCCGGAAAAAGATTTCTACATTAATTACTCATTTCTGTAACCCTAGGCTACTAGTTTTCTATAAATAGGACCTTTTGTTATTGTATTTTCATATTTGGACGTTTAGTCCCTAGACCTTGGAGGCCGGCCATTCGGCCATGCTTACACCATTATCACTTTTGTATTTTCAACGGTGGAGTTTCTACACACCATAGATTAAGGTGTGGAGCTCTGCTGTTCTTCATGAATTAATACAAGTACTATTGTTTTTCTATTCAACTCAAGTCTATTTTTTCTCCAAGATATTCATTCGCACCCAAGAACATGATGAATGTGATGATTATGTGACACTCATCACCATTCTTACCTATGAACGCATGACTGACAACCACTTCTGTTCTACATGCAAACAAGCTTGAATGTGTATCTCTTGGGTTTCTAATCTAAGATTGGAACCTTCGTGGTATAGGCTAGAATTACTGGCGGCCATTCCTGAGATCCGGAATGTCTAAACCTTGTCTGTGGTATTCTGAGTAGGATTTGGAAAGGGATGACTGTGACGAGCTTCAAACTCGCGATTGTTGGGCGTGTGACAGACGCAAAAGGATCAATGGATCCTATTCCAACATGATCGAGAACCGACAGAGGATTAGTCGTGCGGTGACAGTGTGCGTAGAACATTTTCAGTGAGAGGACGGGAAGTAGCCATTGACAACGGTGATGCCCAACATAAAGCTTGCCATGGAAAGGAGTATGAATGATTGGAAGAAGGCAATAGGAAAGCAGAGGTTCAAGAGGAACAAAGCATCTTCATACGCTTATCTGAAATTCCTACCAATGAATTGCATAAGTATCTCTATCTTTACTTTATGTTTTATTTATCTTTTAATTATCAATCCTCCATAACCATTTGAATCCGCCTGACTGAGATTTACAAGATGACCATAGCTTGCTTGAAGCTGACAGTCTCCGTGGGATCGACCCTTACTCACGTAAGGTTTATTACTTGGACGACCCAGTGCACTTGCTGGTTAGTTGTGCGAAATTGTGACAAAGTGTGATTCACGTTTGAGAGCTCCAACTCCTTTGGCGCCATTGTTGATGATCACAATTTCGTGTACCAAATTTTTGGCGCCGTTGCCGGGGATTGTTCGAGTTTGGACAACTAACGGTTCATCTTGTTGCTTAGATTATGTAATTTTACTTTTTATTTTCGAAAAATTTTTTTAAATAAAAAAAAATTTTCCTATTTTGTTCTTCAGAGTTTTTAAAAATGAATTCTAGAGTTTCATGATGATCTGTTGAAGTCTGGCTGGCTGTGAAGCCATGTCTAATCTTATTGGACCGAGGTTTCAACTTATCATCACAAGAGCTTGTTGATTTCTATCAATTCTGCTGTTGTGAGCAATGATCTACTAAAGCTTGGCTGGCCATTGGCCATGTCTAGTGTTTTGGACCGGAGCTTTTACTGAAAGCTTGGCTGGCTAGTAAGCCATGCCTAATTCCTGGACCGGAGTCTTAGACTAACATTGCAATGATTCCTGGAATTCTTATTAAAAATTTTGAATCCCTTTATTTTCTTTTCCACTCAATTTTCGAAAAACCACAAAAAAAAATTTATAAAATCATAAAAAATCAAAAATATTTTATGTTTCTTGTTTGAGTCTAGTGTTTAATTTTGGTGTCAATTGCATGACTTTCTCCTTCTTACATTTTTCGAATATATGCAAATTGTTCTTCATTAATCTTCAAGTTGTTCTTGATGATTTCATTGCTCTGATTTTGTTTTGTGTGTTTTGTTGTTTCTCACATGCATACTCAATTTGTTAGTGTCTCTTATATGAAAATTTTTAAGTTTGGTGTCCTGCATGCATTGTTTGTTTGATTTGAATTTCCTAAGATTAGTTGTATTTTGATTGTTTCTCATCATTGAAAAATTCAAAAAAAATTTCAAAACTATGTCTTTTCAAGTCAATAATACAGAGAATTGAAGATTCAGAACATTCAGCAGAGGAATAAAACAGAAAAAGCTGGGCGCTCAAAACACTCAGTGAAGAAGGAAAACTGGCATTTAAACGCCACCCAGGGTACCTGGCTGGGCATTTAATGCCCAAAAAGGTAGGATTTTGGGCGTTAAACGCCAGAATGGATGCCATTCTGGGCGTTTAACGCCAGAAGGACACTAGAGGGAAGATTTTGTTTTAAATTCAAATCTTTTTCAAATTTTCATAATTTTTCAAAATCAAATCTTTTTCAAATCATATTTTTTCAATCATATATCCTCAAAATCAATTTCTTTCCATTTTTTATTATTATTATTTTCGAAAATCCTTGCTACTATTAATGATTTACTTCAAAATTTTCAAGTTGTTACTTACCCATTAAGAAAGGATCAAATTTTAAATTTTAAGAATCATATCTTTTAATTTCTTGTTAGTCAAGTAATCAACTTTAATTTTAAAACTTTCTTCTTTTTTTTTTTAAATTAATTTTCAATGATATCTTCTCAATCATATCTCTTCAATCACATCTTTTTCAAAATTAACTCTCAATCATATCTTTTTTATTTCTAATTTCAAAATCTTTTTCAAAAATTACTTAATTTCTTTCCCAATCTTAATTTTCGAAAATCTCAATCAAATTTTCAAATTTCTTTTTATTATTTCAAAATCTTTTTAATTTATTTTCGAAAATTTCTTCCCCTCTTCTCACATCCTTCTATTTAAGGGACTAACACTCCTCCTCAAGGTGCAATTCGAACTTTATCTCTTTTGATAAGTTTGAATTCTCTTCTATCTACCTCCTCCTTCTATTCTTCTTTTCCTCTGACACCTCAAGGAATCTCTATACTGTGACATAGAGGATTCCCTACTTTTTTGTTCTCTTCTCTTTCATATGAGCAGGAGCAAAGATAAAGGCATACTTGTTCAAGCTGATCCTAAACCTGAAAGGACCTTGAAGAGAAAGCTAAGAGAAGCTAAAGCACAACTCTCTCTAGAGGGCCTAACAGAGCTCTTCAAGGAGGAAGAAGCCATGGCAGCCGAAAACAATAATGCCAACAATGCAAGGAAGGTGCTTGGTGACTTTACTGCACCTACTCCCGATTTCTATGGGAGAAGTATCTCAATCCCTGCCATTGGAGCAAACAACTTTGAGCTTAAGCCTCAATTAGTTTCTCTAATGCAACAGAATTGCAAGTTCCATGGACTTCCATTGGAAGATCCTCATCAGTTCTTAGCTGAATTCTTGCAAATCTGTGACACTGTCAAGACCAATGGGGTTGACCCTGAAGTCTACAGACTTATGATCTTCCCTTTTGCTATAAGAGACAGAGCTAGAACATGGTTGGATTCACAACCTAAGGAAAGCCAGAACTCTTGGGAAAAGCTAGTCAATGCCTTCTTGGCAAAGTTTTTTCCACCTCAAAAATTGAGTAAGCTTAGAGTGGAAGTCCAAACCTTCAGACAGAAGGAATGTGAATCCCTCTATGAAGTTTGAGAAAGATACAAGCAATTAATCAGAAGGTGCCCTTCTGACATGCTTTCAGAATGGAGCATCATAGGTATCTTCTATGATGGTCTGTCTGAACTGTTCAAGATGTTATTGGACAGCTCTGCTGGAGGATCTTTTCATCTGAAGAAGATGCCTGCAGAAGCTCAGGAACTCATTAAAATGGTTGTAAATAACCAATTCATGTACACTTCTGAAAGGAATCCTGTGAATAGTGGGACAACTCAGAAGAAAGGAGTTCTTGAGATTGATACTCTGAATGCCATATTGGCTTAGAATAAGATATTGACCCAACACGTCAATATGATTTCTCAGAGTCTGTCTGGAATGCAAGCAGCAACAGGCAGTACTAAGGAAGCTTCCTCTGAAGAAGAAGCTTATGATCCTGAAAACCCAGCAATGGAAGAGGTGAATTACATGGGAGAACCCTATGAAAACACCTATAATCCTTCATGGAGAAATCATCCAAATCTCTCATGGAAGGATCAACAGAGACCTCAACAAGGTTTGAACAACAATAATTGGTGGAAGAAACAGGTTTAGCAATAGCAAGCCTTTTCCATCATCCTCTCAGCAACAGACAGAGAATTCTAAGCAGTGCCACTCTGACTTAGCAACCATTGTCTCTGATCTAATCAAAACCACTCAAAGTTTCATGACTAAAACAAGGTCCTCCATTAGAAATTTAGAAGCACAAGTGGGTCAGCTGAGTAAGAAATTACTGAACTCCCTTCTAGTACTCTCCCAAGCAATACAGAAGAGAATCCAAAAAGAGAGTGCAAGGCCATAAACACGTCTCACATGGCCGAACCTGGAGAGGAGGACGAGGCAGTGATTTCCACTAAGAAAGATCTCAATGGACGTCCACTGACCTCCAAGGAGTTCTCTAATGAGGAACCATGAGAATCTGAGGCTCACACTGAGACCATAGAGATTCCATTAAATTTACTTCTGCTATTCATGAGCTCTGATGAGTATTCTTCCTCTGAAGAGGATGAAGATGTTACTGAAGAGCAAGTTGCTAAGTACCTTGGAGCAATCATGAAGCTAAATGCCAGGTTGTTTGGTAATGAGACTTGGGAGGATGAACCTCCATTGCTCATCAAAGAATTGGATGACTTGACTAGGCAGAAATTACCTCTGAAGAGACAAGACCCTGGAAAATTCTCAATCCCTTGTACCATAGGCACCATGACCTTTGAGAAGGCTCTGTGTGACCTGGGGTCAAGTATAAACCTTATGCCTCTCTCTGTAATAGAGAAGCTAGGGATCATTGAGGTACAAGCTGCTAGAATCTCACTAGAGATGGCAGACAATTCAAAGAAACAGGCTTATGGACTTGTAGAGGATGTCTTGGTAAAGGTTGAAGGCCACTACATCCCTGCTGACTTCATAATCCTAGAGACTGGGAAGTGTATGGATGAATCCATCATCCTTGGCAAACCCTTCCTAGCCACAGCAAAAGCTGTGATTGATGTTGACAGAGGAGAATTGATCATTCAAGTGAATAAAAACTCCCTTGTGTTTAAAGCTCAAGGATATCCCTCTGTAACCATGGAGAGGAAGCATGAAGAGTTTCTCTCAATACAGAGTCAAACAGAGCCCCCACAGTCAAACTCTAAGTTTGGTGTTGGGAGGCCACAACCAAACTTTAAGTTTGGTGTTGAACCCCCACAGTCAAACTCTAAGTTTGGTGTTGGGAGGTTCCAATATTGCTCTGAACATCTGTAAGCCTCCATGAGAGCCCACTGTCAAGCTATTGACATTAAAGAAGCGCTTGTTGGGAGGCAACCGAATCTTTAATTATCTATGTTAAATTTCTATTTTCTTTTGTTATTTTATGTTTTCTGTAGGTTGATGATCATGTGAAGTCACAAAAATAATTGAAAAAAGCAAAAACAGAATGAAAAACAGAATTAAAAACAGAACACCCTGGAGGAGAAACTTACTGGCGTTTAAACGCCAGTAAGAGTAGCAGAATGGGCGTTAAACGCCCAGTCTGCACCATTCTGGGCGTTTAACGCCAGAAATGGGCACCAGACTGGCGTTTAACACCAGGAATGGGCAACAAGCTGGCGTTAAACACTAGAAATGGGTAGCAGCCTGGTGTTTAACGCCAGGATTGGCATAAAGGGGCATTTTTGCATGCCACTTGGTGCAGGGATGAGATATCCTTGACACCTCAAGATCTGTGGACCCCACAGGATCCCCACCTACCCCACCTCTCTCTCTCTTCTTCACCCATTTACCAATCACCTCAATACCTCTTCCCCAAAAACCCATCACCTATCAAATCCCACCAATCCCTTCACCACTCACATTCATCCTTCATAAAACCCCACCTACCTCACCATTCAAATTCAAACCACCTTCCCTCCCAAACCCACCCATACATGGCCGAACCATACCCCTCTCTCCACTCCTATATAAACCCATCTTCACTCCTTCATTTTCACACAACCTAAACACTACTTCTCCCCCTTGGCCGAAACACAAAGCCCCCTCCATCTCCTCTATTTCTTCTTCTTCTACTCTCTTCTTTCTTTTTTTGCTCGAGGACGAGCAAACCTTCTAAGTTTGGTGTGGTAAAAGCTAAAGCTTTTTGTTTTTCCAAACCATTTATGACACCAAAGGCCGAAGAAACCTCTAGAAAGAGGAAAGGAAAGACAAAAGCCTCCACCTCCGAGTCATGGGAGATGGAGAGATTCCTCTCAAGGGTGCATCAAGACCACTTCTATGAAGTTGTGGCCAAGAAGAAGGTGATCCCCGAAGTCCTTTTTAAGCTCAAAAAGGGCGAATATCCGGAGATCCGACATGAGATTCGAAGAAGAGGTTGGGAAGTTCTCACCGATCCCATTCAACAAGTTGGGATCTTAATGGTTCAAGAGTTCTATGCAGATGCATAGATCACCAGGAACCATGATCAAAGTGTGAACCCAGACCCAAAGAATTGGCTTACAATGGTTCGGGGGAAATACTTAGATTTATTCTGGAAAATGTAAGGTTGGCATTCAACTTGCCCATGATGCAAGGAGATGCACACCCATACACTAGAAGGGTCAACTTTGATCAAAGGTTGGACCAAGACCTCATAGACATCTATGAAGAGGGCGCTCAATGGAAGAGAGATTCAAGAGGGAAGTCGGTTCAACTAAGAAGGCATGACCTCAAGCCCGTGGCTAGGGGATGGTTGGAGTTCATCCAACGCTCAATCATTCCTACTAGCAACCGGTCTGAAGTTACTATAGACCGGACTATCATGATCCATAGCATCATGATTAGGGAGGAAGTATAAGTTCATGAAGTTATATCCTAAGAACTCTACAAGGTGGCAGACAAGTCCTCTACTTTGGCAAGGTTAGCCTTCCCTCACCTCATTTGTCACCTCTGCATTTCAGTTGGAATTGACATAGAGGGACACATTTTTATTGATGAGGACAAGCCCATCACTAAGAAAAGGATGGAGCAAACAAGAGATCCCACTCATGGACATGAGGAAATTCCTCACCATGAAATCTCTGAGATGCCTCAAGGGATGCATTTTCCTCCACAAAACTATTGGGAGCAAATTAACACCTCCCTAGGAGAATTAAGTTCCAATATGGGACAACTAAGAGTGGAGCACCAAGAGCATTCTATCCTCCTCTATGAAATTAGAGAAGACCAAAGAACCACGAGAGAGGAGCAACAAAGGCAAGGAAGAGACATTGAGGAGCTCAAGCACTCCATAATATCTTCAAGAGGAAGAACAAGCTGCCATCATTAAGGTGGACCCGTTCTTTAATTTCCTTGTTCTTTATTTTCCTGTTTTTCAAATTTTTATGCTTATGTTTATTTATGTTTGTGTCTTTATTACATGATCATTAGTGTCTAAGTGTCTATGTCTTAAAGCTATGAAAATGAATCCATCACCTTTCTTAAATGAAACATGTTTTTAATTGAAAAAGAAAAAGAAGTGCATGAATTTTGAATTTTAAAACAGTTTAATTATTTTGATGTGGTGGCAATACTTTTGTCTTTCTGAATGAATGCTTGAACAGTGCATATTTTTTTGAATTTGTTGATTCATGAAAGTTAAAATTGTTGGCTCTTGAAAGAATGTTGGAAAAGGAGAAATGTTATTTGATAATCTGAAAAATCATAAAATTGATTCTTGAAGCAAGAAAAAGCAGTGAAAAGCTTGCAGAAAAAAAATATATATATGCGGAAAAAAAAGAGAGAGAGAAAGAAAGAAAGAAAAAGCAAGCAGAAAAAGCCAATAGCCCTTTAAACCAAAAGGCAAGGGTAAAATAAAAAGGATCCAAGGCTTTGAGCATCAGTGGATAGGAGGGCCCACAGGAATAAAATCCTGGCCTAAGCGGCTAAACCAAGCTGTCCCTAACCATGTGCTTGTGGCGTGAAGGTGTCAAGTGAAAACTTGAGACTGAGCGGTTAAAGTCGTGGTCCAAAGCAAAAAAGAGTGTGCTTAAGAGCCCTGGACACCTCTCACTAGGGACTTTAGCAAAGCTGAGTCACAATCTGAAAAGGTTCACCCAGTCATGTGTCTGTGGCATTTATGTATCCGGTGGTAATACTGGAAAACAAAATGCTTAGGGTCACGGCCAAGACTCATAAAGTAGCTGTGTTCAAGAATCAACATACTTAACTAGGAGAATTAATAACACTATCTGAATTCTGAGTTCCTATAGATGCCAATCATTCTGAACTTCAAGGGATAAAGTGAGATGCCAAAACTGTTCAGAAGTAAAAAGCTAAAAGCCCCGCTCATCTAATTAATAATGATCTTCATAGATGTTTTTAGAATTCATTGTATATTCTCTTCTTTTTGTCCTATATGATTTTCAGTTGCTTGGGGACAAGCAACAATTTAAGTTTGGTGTTGTGATGAGCAGATAATTTATACGCTTTTTGGCATTATTTTTAGTATGTTTTTAGTATATTTTAGTTAATTTTTATTATGTTTTTATTAGTTTTTAAATAAAAATCACTCTTCTGGACTTTACTATGAGATTGTGTGTTTTTCTGTGATTTCAGGTATTTTCTGGCTAAAATTGAGGGACCTGAGCAAAAATCTGATTCAGAGGCTGAAAAAGGACTGCAGATGCTCTTGGATCCTGACCTTCCTGCACTCGTAGTGGATTTTCTGAAGCTACAGAAGCCCAATTGGCGCGCTCTTAATTGTGTTGGAAAGTAGACATCCTGGGCTTTCCAGCAATATATAATAGTAAATACTTTGCCTGGGATTTGATGGCCCAACCAGGCGTTCCAAGTCAGCTCAAGAATTCTGGCGTTTAACTCCAGAACTGGCACAAAAGCTGGAGTTAAACGCCCAAACTGGCACAAAAGCTGGCGTTTAACTCCAAGAAAAGTCTCTACACATGGAAGCTTCAATACTCAGCCCAAGCACACACCAAGTGGGCCCGGAAGAAGATTTCTTCATTAATTACTCATTTTTGTAGCCCTAGGCTACTAGTTTTCAATAAATAGGACCTTTTGTTATTGTATTTTCATCTTTGGACGTTTAGTCCCTAGACCTTGGAGGCTGGCCATTCGGCCATGCTTACACCATTATCACTTTTGTATTTTCAACGGTGGAGTTTCTACACACTATAGATTAAGGTGTGGAGCTCTGCTGTTCTTCATGAATTAATACAAGTACTATTGTTTTTCTATTCAACTCAAGTCTATTTCTTCTCCAAGATATTCATTCGCACCCAAGAACATGATGAATGTGATGATTTTGTGACACTCATCACCATTCTCACATATGAACGCGTGACTGACAACCACTTCCGTTCTACATGCAAACAAGCTTGAATGTGTATCTCTTGGGTTTCTAATCTAAGATTGGAACCTTCGTGGTATAGGCTAGAATTATTGGCGGCCATTCCTGAGATCTGGAACGTCTAAACCTTGTCTGTGGTATTCTGAGTAGGATCTGGGAAGGGATGACTGTGACAAGCTTCAAACTCGCGATTGTTGGGCGTGTGACAGACGCAAAAGGATCAATGGATCCTATTCCAACACGATCGAGAACCAACAGATGATTAGCCGTGCGGTGACAGCGTGCGTAGAACATTTTCACTGAGAGGACGGGAAGTAGCCATTGACAACGGTGATGCCCAACATAAAGCTTGCCATGGAAAGGAGTATGAATGATTGGAAGAAGGCAATAGGAAAGCAGAGGTTCAAGAGGAACAAAGCATCTTCATACGCTTATCTGAAATTCCTACCAATGAATTGCATAAGTATTTCTATCTTTACTTTATGTTTTATTTATCTTTTAATTATCAATCCTCCATAACCATTTGAATCTGCCTGACTGAGATTTACAAGATGACCATAGCTTGCTTTAAGCCGACAGTCTCCGTGGGATCGACCCTTACTCACGTAAGGTTTATTACTTGGACGACCCAGTGCACTTGCTGATTAGTTGTGCGGAATTGTGACAAAGTGTGATTCACATTTGAGAGCTCCAAGTCCTTTGGCGCCATTGTTGATGATCACAATTTTGTGCACCATTCGCTTGACTAAATCAACCACTAAACTAAAATTGCTCAATCCTTCAATCCCTGTGGGATCGACCTCACTCACGTGAGTTATTATTACTTGATGCGACCCGGTACACTTGCCGGTGAGTTTTGTGTTGGATCGTTTTCCACACATCAAGTTTTTGGCACCGTTGCTGGGGATTGATTATGTTGACAATGATTAAGTGAGATGGTGATCTAGATTAAGCAATTTTTCTTTATTTTTGACAAACACATTAACTGTTTGAATTTTTGCCTAAACTAACCAAAACTTCACTCTAGTAATGGATTGAAGTGTTACTGGTTTTTGGGTTTTGTGTGATTTTCTTTGTTTTAGTTGTATGTCAGGAACAAGGGGAGCTATACCCACTTTTTGTGAACAAGACGAAAGAACCCTCAGGAGGTTAAGAAGAGCAGAAAGAGGGAAAGACATTGTTGGAGAAAAGGATTCAGAAGAAGAGTTCCAAGATATGGAGGAACACTCAACAAACCCAACAAATCTACCAGGAGGAGCAGCCAACAACAACAATAATCCACCACAGAGAAGAGTTTTGGCTTCCTACACATTTGCAAATCCTAGACATTGTAGGAGTAGCATTCTTACTCCAAATGTCAATGCAAATAACTTTGAACTAAAACCACAACTCATCACATTGGTTTAGAACAACTGCTCCTATGGAGGAGGACCACTTGAAGACCCAAATCAACACTTGTCCACCTTTCTAAGGATTTGTGATACTGTCAAAACCAATGGTGTACATCCTGACATTTACAAGCTGCTGTTATTTCCATTTTCCCTCAAAGACAAAGCTACTCAATGGTTGGATCCTTTCCAAGAGATAGCATCAACAATTGGGAAGATTTAGTGAGCAAGTTCCTTACCAAATTTTACCTGCCTCAGAGGATCATTAGATTGAAGACTGAAGTACAAACATTCACACAGATGGATACTGAACCCATTTATGAGGCATGGGAAAGATACAAGGCTCTAATCAGGAAGTGCCCTCCTGAAATGTTCAATGAATGGGACATATTGCAGAATTTTTACGAAGGCTTGACATTGAAATCTCAGGAGGCTCTGAATCATTCAGCTGGAGGCTCTTTGCAACTCATGAAAACTGCAGAGGAGGCCTAAAATCTCATTGATATGGTGGCTAACAACCAATATTTCTTTGCTCACCAAAGGCAACGCCAACCATCACAAAGGAAAGGAGTGATGGAGTTGGAAGGAGTGGACTCAATCCTAGCTCAAAACAAAATGATGTAGCAACAGATTCAATAACAATTTGAGCAAATGGCCAAGAGGATTGATAGCCTCCAAGTTGAAGCAGTAAATACAAGTCAGCCATCAACCACATGGGGGCAAGGTGAAGAAGCTTGTGAAGATCAACAGCAAGAACAAGTGAATTACATGCATAATCAAGGCTCTGGACACAATGAGATTTATGGTGACACCTTTAACCCATCATGGAAGTACCACCCCAACCTCAAATGGGGAGACAATCACACTCAGACTCAACAGCCATGGCAAAGGAATTCAAACTAAAACAGTTGGAAAAACACAAACCACAATAACCAGTAGAATAACAACCAAAATACATACAGAAAACCCCAAAACACTTACCCCAACTCTAACCATCATCCATCCAATAACCAAGCCATCAATCAAAACACTTACCATCAACCCTCAACACCTCACAACCAACCAATCTCACAAGACTCTCAGAGGATCACCAATTTGGAGCTCTTAATGGAGAAAATGATGAAGCACCAAGAGATGACAACAAAGAACCAGGAAGCTTCCATGAAGAATATAGAGAGGCAGATTGGACAGCTTTCCAAGCAAATTGCTATTGAGAGACCATCAAGCTCATTACTAAGCGATACCATTCCTAATCCAAAAGAGGAGTGCAAAGCTATACAGCTAAGGAGTAGAAAGATATTGGTGGACAATAAAGAAGCAACCAAGAAAGCTATGGACAGCAACAAAGAGCTAACAGAGAAAGAGGAAGCTAGCAACAAGGACATGACAACAAGCAAAAATGTCCCAGAGAAACTCAAAGAGAAGGACAACGAGCCACACAATTCAAGGGGAGAAAAGGAAGAACAAACCCAAGGACAGTAGCAAGCAGAGAAAAGCTTTACACCTCCACTGCCATATCCCCAAAGGTTCAACAAAGAAGCAAAGGATTAACACTTTCACAAGTTCGTTGAGACTTTCAAGAAGCTGGAGATAAACATTCCCTTGGCTGAGGCACTAGAGCAGATGCCTCTATATGCCAAATTTCTGAAAGAGCTTATTAACAAGAAGAGGAGTTGGCATGAGAATGAAACTATAATGCCCACTGAAGAATGCAGGGCATTAATTCAAAAAGGACTTCCACCCAAACTTGAAGACCCTGGAAGTTTCTTTCTGCCTTGTACCATTGGAAGATTGATTATCAACAAGGTAATGTGTGATTTAGGGGCAAGTATCAATCTAATACCCTCTTCTTTAGTGAAAAATCTTTGTATAGAGGAAGTAAAGCCAATACAAATGTCTCTGAAACTGGTGGATAAGTCAGTGATATGTCCTAGGGGTGTGATTGTAAACCTTCTAGTTAAGGTGGACAAATTTATATTCCCTGCAGACTTTGTGGTCTTAGACTCAGATGAGGATGAAGGTGACTCCATCATACTTGGAAGACCATTCTTGGCCACAGCTAGACCCATTATAGATGTGGAGCAAGGAGAGCTGACTCTCAGAATGCATGATGAAAGCATCACTCTGAATGTATTTCCAAAAACACAGCTCATTGATGAAAAGAAGAATTGCATAAAAACTGACAAGGAAGACTTACAATGGAAGGAAGGAAGCAACAAGACAACCAGTAATCACCTTCCAAAGCAAGAAACAGACAACATAGCAAGAAGAAAAGAGAATGAGATGATGCAGAGTGATAAAGGAACTCAAGAAGAAATTGAAGTGTTGACCACTAAGAAGGAAAATCCCAAAACAAGGTCCTCTGTAAAAAAAGAAAGATCAACAAAAAGAAGAAAGAAAAGGAAGAAAAAGACTCAGAAGGGGTGGAGGAACAAGAAGATCCCAACTGAGGGGTTCTCCAAGGGTGATGAAGTACAGTTGATTTATCAACAGTTAGGAACAAGCCAATAAGCCAATGATTGCTACACAGTTTGCAAAATACTCTCACTTGAGCATGCTGAAATTGAGTATCAAGAAACAGAAGAAAGGAATCTGACAGTAAGAGGAGAAGATCAAAGGCAACAGGATTTTCAACCCCCATGATCAAAGGATGAGATGTCAAGCTAGTGACAATAAAGAAGCGCTTGTTGGGAGGCAACCCAACCTGAGGTAGTTTTCTTTCCATACAATAAAAGGCTAAGTAGCTTTATCTACATTGCAAGGAGCTAAGTTTGGTGTTGCACACCAAAACAATTCAAGGGAGAATGAAGGATGCTAAGTTTGGTGTTCCACCAAAAATCTCATTTAAAAACACATTCTCACCTTCTGCATAAAGGGTTACTAGCTCCGAGCAATCAGAGAAATTACTTAACCAATGTCTGTTTTCTAGTTGTTAGTTTTATTGCTTTAAAAAGAAAAAAAAAGAAAAAGAGTTTCATACATGGTTAATTTGATGCATGAGAACCATTGGCAAAGTACTAAGTTTGGTGTTCCCACACCAAAGTAAGTTCAAAAGCCCACAAACAATTCATGCATGCTAACAATTTTTCAAGTGCTTGGAGAACAAGCAACTTTCAATATCATTGCAGAGTATCATACAAGTTTTTGGAAGGATTAAGCATCATCAACCAAAGAGATGAAAGAGGAATGTGAAGACCAGCAATGATGATGATGAGGAGTAAAGCAAGTAAACTCCAAAAGGTTATATTGTTAAGTGATTATTTTGCATCAGACACTGCTATGATTGAAAGCGATATTGTACCCCTATCTATCTGTCTAGTATAATCTTTCTGTAATTCAATAATTAAGATGCTTGATTATTCACAACACTACACTCTCCAAACTTGCTTGCACTCAATGTCTCCAAAAGGCATCACACGACAGTTCTTTAAAAAGAAGGATTGAAGAATTAAACAATTTTGAGGCAAGCAAAAGATTAGGAGAAGTGGTGGTTGTAGTTGTATAATTATGCATTGAGGTTGCATGCTTATGAAAACTTGCATGGGAGCTCATAGGCAGGACATAGAGTTCAAAGAAGTATTGTGGAGATTCTCAAATATTTATTGACCCAAGAAACAGCAAACAAAAGAAAATAAAGAAAATACAAAAACAAAAGAACATGGCCCAAGGCTCTGAGCATCAATTACTAGGCAGAAAAGAAGGAAGAAACAAAAACTCAAAGAGTTGTTATCCTAGTAAATGCTTGTGGTCGAATTGTATCAAAGAGAGAGGCTTGAGCAAGTAAATTCTTAGGGGTGCTTTAACACCTAATACCTTAAAACCAACTGGTTTAGGAGTATTGATTGAAAGTTTATCTAAAGAGCCGCTTTGAGACATGACACTTAGAGTCAAGGCCAAAACACAGAAATTATAAGCTGCTTCAAGGTGATTACCTATAGAGAGATCTCCATGATATTATTTGGATGAAAGTTCTAAGACCTAAGACTTTCAAGATGTAGGGACTAGTAAGCACTGAAACCCTTGCATGAGCATATAATTTAGAGTTCACCTCACTGTCACTTAATCACTTCACTCACAGGATATGACAAGTTATTCTTCAATCCACTTCTAATTGAAAGAACCTTTGAGCATAATTCTTTTCTTGTTTGGGGACAAGCAAGGTTTAAGTTTGGTGTTGTGATGACAAGTCATCTTATCCTAGTTTTTCAAGCAATTTTTCACTTGTTTTATAGGTTTTATACACTTTCTTGAGTTACAAGTAAGCCATTTGGGTGGAAATTCATGTGTATTTGGATTCAATCAACCATGAGTAAATTGATGTATTTTCATGAGGTTTTGTGCTATAATTGCTTATATGTCAAGGATGATAAGAAGTCTCATGATTTTAGCATAGCTTTGATGCATTTGTTGATTGATGACAGGTGACCAAAAGGCTTAGAGGAAGGTTGAAGAAAGGGGATGGCAGCAATGGAAATGAAGACAGCAAAACCACCCTGGGAAGAGCTCAAGTTTGTGCCAACGTTTGCCTCAAACTTGAGGTCAAACGTTGGTTCAAAAATATACCCTGGAGAAGCCAAAGTTTGTGCCAACATTTGCCTCAAACTTGAGGTCAAACGTTGGTTCAACAACAAGCCCTAGAGAAGCCAAAGTTTGCACCAACGTTTGCCTCAAACTTGAGGTCAAACGTTGGTTCAAAAACTAACCCTGGAGGAAGCAACGTTTGCGCCAACGTTTGCCTCAAACTTGAGGTCAAACATTGGCTCACAAATACACCAGGGGAGGCCAACGTTCACGCCAATGTTTGCCTCAAACTTGAGATCAAACGTTGGCACAATTACTACACCAGGGGGACTTAACGTTTGCGCCAACGTTTGCCTCAAACTTGAGGTCAAACGTTGGCTGCAAAATGGTCTTGGAGGGAGCACGTTTGAGCTCACGTTTGACCTCAAACATGAACTCAAACGTGAGTGACAGAAAAGCACCGTTCTGCATAATTTTTAACACGCAAACGTTTGAGTTAAACTTTGCCTCAAACGTTAACTCAAACTTGAAAGCTCCAAAGTCTAAATTACAAATGGATTTCTTCTCAAGTCCAAGAGCAATCAACTGAGGCTATCTTCAATCCAATTCTATCAAGGCCGAGGGCCCAAATTCAAGGCTTCAAGACCATTAGAAGAAAGTGTATAAATAGAAGTTAGTTTGATTTAGAATGGACGGCAACTTTTACTTTGAACATTTGTACCTCTTTTAGAATTTTTCTTTCTGTAACTTTGATTTTGGATCTGGGAGGAGAATTGAATTCTCTTCCTCTCTGGGTTTCTTGCTTTCTTTTCTGCAAATCTTGCTTGAGTCTTGGGTGTTGAGAATTGAGGAAATTCTGTCTCAATCTCACCTTGAGATCTCTCTTTGTTTTTGTTTCACTGCACCCTTTGAGAAATTGAAATTTGAATTTACTTATTCTACTGTTTGATCTTTAATTCTCTTGAAATTGATCTTTAAATTGGATCAAGGAAGGTAGTGAGATCTAGACTTAGTTTTCTAGTCTCTTGACCCCTGAGATCTGCATTTTCATTTGAGTTTATTTTGCTGAATGCTTCTTCAAGCTAATTTACTTTTCTATTTGAGATTCACTTGTTTTATTTCTGCAATCTCAATTCCCAATTCCTTTTATAATTCAAGCAATTTACATTTCTTGCACTTTAAGCTTCAATCATTTACATTTCTTGCAATCTAAGTTTCTGCAATTTACATTACTTGCACTTTAAGATTCAGCTCTTTTAATTATTTTGCACTTTAAATTCTTGTCAATTATCCCTTTCCCTTTAATTTCATGCAATTTAGCTTCTGTTGAATACAAATCACTCAAATCAACTCTTGTTCGCTTGACTAAATCAACCACTAAACTAAAATTGCTCAATCCTTCTATCCCTGTGGGATCGACCTCACTCACGTGAGTTATTATTACTTGATGCGACCCGATACACTTGTCGGTGAGTTTTGTGTTGGATCGTGTTCCACACATCAGGCCAGGATAAAGTGAAACAAGTTAACGTAGTGCTCTCTCCAATTGAGCGCTGGGCTTGTTAATTTGGCATCCTTCTAGCGCTTCGTTTGGAAACTTAACATAGCGCCTTTGCCTTTGCTTTGGTGCTTCTTCCTCTAGCGCTCAATTAGAGAGCACTGCGCTCATTATTCGAGCGCTGGCCCTTGCCCCTTTTGATGCGCAATGCTTTAATGTCTTGGGTCACGCTTTTCAAAGCGTGGCCTAAGGTCCAAAGCGTGCTCTAAGATTCCTTTTTCCTTTTTTTTTTTCATCATTTCTTCACCTACAAGTAATCAAAACAACCAATCAAAGCATCACCAAATTCACAAGATTTCTAAATCATTCAAAAACCAACTAATTCTAACTTAAACCTCATGATTTTGTGGCAAATAATTGATGGTTGATTGAATTGACATCACCATGCAAATCCACTCCAAATCACTTACTTATAATGCAAGAAAATGCATAAAACCTAATGAAACAAGTGAAAAATTCTTGAATAGCTAGCATAAGATGACTTGTCATCACGTACGCGTCGATGGGCCAAAGCACCAGGGACGCAGAAGCGTAAAGAACGCGTATGCGTGGGTGCCCGAACGCTCTATTCTCTAAATGAACGCTACGCTCTCCTAGAAGCTACAACTCTGCTCAATTTAGCTGATTCCAAGCCCATCAACACACAAAAGCAAGCAGAGCCCAATTGAGATCACTCAAAGGCACAAGGATCATCTAGAATAGGAATTTTACATTTAATTGTAATTTATTTTCAATTTAAATTTTATTTGTAATTTAGGAATGCCTATAAAAGGGCTTTAGTTCTGTTAGAAAAAAAGAGAGCTCGGTTAGGCTGCAGTAGTGGTAGACAGCAGTAGGAGTAGGAGTAGGAGTAGAATAGAAGGTTCTCTTTGATACACTTTTAATTTTCCTGCACCTTCTACATTTCAGTTACATTGAATTCAGTTTATGCAATTTAAGTTTCTGCAATCTTCTGAAATTTTACTTTCTGCAACTTTACATTTGAGTTTGCTGTGATCTGAATTTACTTTTCATGCAATTTAATTCTTCTGCAATTGTTCTGAGCTTTGATCTACTGCTTAATTTAATTTCTAGCACCCAATTCCCTTTACATTTGATGCAACTTACTTTCCTTGTCATTTAAGCTTCACTGCAATTTACATGCTGCACTTTATATTTTCTACAGTTTACTTTCTGTCACTCTAGTTTTCATTCAATTCACCACTGTTTGTTTGACTAAACTAATCATCTCACTAAAGTTGCTTGATCCATCAATCCCTGTGGGATCGACCTCACTCTTGTGAGTTATTACTACTTGATGCGACCCGGTACACTTGCCGGTGAATTTGTGTGGAAATCTAATTTTCCCCATCAAGTTTTTGGCGCTATTACCGGTTATTGATATAGATCGACAATGATTAAGTGGGTGAGAAGTCTAGATTAAGCATTTTCTTTATTTTTGTTCTTTTAATTTTCTGTTTTAAGTTGATACCAAGGTGTTTGAGTTATTGCCTCACTAAGAAATTCTTCTCTGTGACATGAATTTCAATTTTCATTGGTGATGTGTTTCACAAAATTCAAATGGAGTTCAACTCATCTTGTGATCAAACAAATTTTATAGGATATTACCCACCATCACCAATTGACTATTCTAATGGTGGCTGGGAATATCATCAAGACGTCACAGATTCTGAGCACTCCAATCAATGGAGCTATGCTTTAGAGCCACAAGATGAGCAAGAGAATCATATGGGATACTTCTCACCACCATAAAATAATTCAAGTCATTATCCTAATGGTGGTTGGGAGTATCACCAAGAATTAACAGATCTTGATCAACCCAATCAATGGGAATATGCTCCAGAGTCACAAATTGATCAAGCAAAGCACATGAGATATTGTCCAGAACCACAAAATGATTTATGTCATTATCCTCATGGTTTCTGGGCATATCAACAAGAGTGTGAACAATCAATTAAAATAAATTTCCTCCCAGAGCCATAAAGTGAATCACACTGTTATGACACTGACACAAACTATGGCTAGGAAGGGAATTTTAATGCTCCATATGATACTCATCAAGAGACATCATCACTGGAATGTGCTTTCAATAAATTCATGTAAAATTGTCTCCCAATGCCACAAGATGATCCATACTGTGATGAATTCAACAATTCTTCAAATTATACTTGGGAAGATCAAAATCAGAGAGCACTCAATGTGTCATACTTCAGTAATCAAGAGCCATCATCACTTGAGCAAACCTTGAACTCATTCATGCAAAGTTGTCAAACCTCACCTTCCAGTCTTCCATATGAAAACTCCTCATCACTTAACTATCCCTTGACACAAAATCTCGTCCAAAACTCACGGTCGACACAAACTTCCATGAACCAAAGCCTCTCAAAGCTTGAGACCATGCTTGAAAGATATAAGGAAGAGGCACAGATATCCTGGAACGAACAAAAAAATTCCTTCAAAAATATGGAAGTGCTGGTAAATGATGAGCGGATAATTTATACGCTTTTTGACATTGTTTTTAGTATGTTTTTAGTAGGATCTAGTTACTTTTAGGGATGTTTTCATTAGTTTTTATGTTAAATTCACATTTCTGGAATTTACTATGAGTTTGTGTATTTTTCTATGATTTCAGGTATTTTCTGGCTGAAATTGAGGGACTTGAGCAAAAATCAGATTCAGAGGTTGAAGAAGGACTGCTGATGCTGTTGGATTCTGACCTCCCTGCACTCAAAGTGGATTTTCTGGAGCTACAAGACTCGAAATGGCGCGCTTCCAATTGCGTTGGAAAGTAGACATCCAGGGCTTTCCAGAAATATATAATAGTCCATACTTTGGCCAAGAATAGATGACGTAAACTGGCGTCCAACGCCAGCTTTCTACCCAAATCTGGCGTCCAGCGCCAGAAAAGGAGCCAAAACCAGAGTTGAACGCCCAAACTGGCACAAAAGCTGGCGTTCAACTCCAAGAAGAACCTCTACACGTGCAACACTCAGGCTCAGCCCAAACACACACCAAGTGGGCCCAGGAAGTGGATTTATGCATCAATTACTTACTCATGTAAACCCTAGTAGCTAGTTTATTATAAATAGGACCTTTTAGTATTGTATTAGGCATCTTTTGATCAGTTGTATGCTATCTTAGATCACGTTTAGGGGGCTGGCTATCTCGGCCATGCCTGGACCTTTCAGTTATGTATTTTCAACGGTAGAGCTTCTACACTCCATAGATTAAGGTGTGGAGCTCTGCTGTTCCTCAAAGATTAATGCAAAGTACATCTGTTTTCTATTCAATTCATCTTATTTCGCTTCTAAGATATCCATTCGCACCCAAGAACGTGATGATTATGTGTGACGCTCATCATCCTTCTCCCTTATGAACGCGTGCCTGATAAACACTTCTGTTCTACATGAAATAAGCTAGAATGAATATCTCTTAGATCTCCTAACCGGAATCTTCGTGGCGTAAGCTAGAATGATGGCGGCATTCAAGAGAATCCGGAAAGTCTAAACCTTGTCTGTGGTATTCCGAGTAGGATTCAATGATTGAATGACTGTGACGAGCTCCGAACTCGCGATTGCAGGGCGTTAGTGACAGACGCAAAAGGATAGTAAATCATATTCCAGCATGATCGAGAACCGACAGATGAATAGCCGTGCCGTGACAGGGTGCGTGAGCATATTATTCACTGAGAGGATAAGATGAAGCCATTGACAAGGGTGATGCCTCCAGACGATTAGCCATGCCGTGACAGGGCATTGGATCATTTTCCCGAGAGATGACTGAAAGTAGCCGTTGACAATGGTGATGTATCACATAAAGCCAGCCATGGAAAGGAGTAAGACTGATTGGATGAAGATAGCAGGAAAGCAGAGGTTCAGAGGAACGAAAAGCATCTCCATTCGCTTATCTGAAATTCCTACCAATGATTTACATAAGTACCTCTATCCCTATTCTATTATATTAATTTCGAAAACACCATTATCACTTTATACCTGCCTGACTGAGATTTGCAAGGTGACCATAGCTTGCTTCATACCAACAATCTCCGTGGGATTCGACCCTTACTCACGTAAGGTATTACTTGGACGACCAAGTGCACTTGCTGGTTAGTTGTATCGAAGTTGTGAACCATGGTATTGGCACCATATTCTTGGCGCCACTGCCAGGGAAAGAAAGAGCCAGAAATTTTATATAATTAAAGTGTAATCACGATTACGCGTACCAAGTTGCTCACGTTGCCAGGGATTGTTCGAGCCTGGACATCACAATTTCGTGCACCAAGTTTTTGGCGTCGTTGCCGGGGATTGTTCGAGTTTGGACAACTGACGGTTCATCTTGTTGCTCAGATTAGGTAATTTTCTTTTTGTTTTCTTTTCAAAAATTTTTCAAAAATATTTCTAAAATTTTCTCATCTGTTTTCGAAAAAAAATAAAAATGTTTTCAAAAATTTTATTCAAAATTTTTGAGAATGAATTCTAGTGTTTCATGAAGCATGTGAAGCCTGGCTGGCTGTAAAGCCATGTCTAAATTCTTTTGGACTGAGGCTTCCAAACCATCAGAGGCAAGTACATATTTGATAAGTAATGAGCAGCAATTTGTTATCAAGAGCAATATACTCTGGTGTTACATGCTGAAGCTTGGCTGGCCATTGGCCATGTCTAGTGTTTTGGACTGGAGCTTTCTTTGAAAGCTTGGCTGGCTAGTGAGTCATGTCTAATTCCTGGACTGAAGCTTTAGACTAAGAATGCAAGATTCCTGGAATTCATATTAAAAATTTTTTGAATCCTTATTTTTCCTTTTTTTCATATAATTTTCGAAAAAGACCAAATAAATTAGAAAATCATAAAAATCAAAAATATTTTTGTGTTTCTTGTTTGAGTCTTGAGTCATGTCATAAGTCTGGTGTCAATTGCATATGCATCTTGCATTTTTCGAAAATTTCATGCATTCATAGTGTTCTTCATGATCTTCAAGTTGTTCTTGGTAAGTCTTCTTGTTTGATCTTGATTATTTTTTGTTTTGTGTCTTTTATTGTTTTTCATATGCATTCTTGAATTCTTAGTGTCTAAGCATCAAAGAATTCTAAGTTTGGTGTCTTGCATGTTTTCTTTGCATTAAAAGTTTTTCAAAATTGTGTCTATGATGTTCATCTTGGCATTCAAAGTGTTCTTGGTGTTCATCTTGACATTCATAGCATTCTTGTATGCATTCATTGTTTTGATCTAAAAATTTCATGCATTGCATCTTTTTAGTGTTTTTCTCTTGCATCATAAAAATTCAAAAATCAAAAAAATATCTTTCCATTTTTCTCTCATCAAATTCGAAAATTTGAGTTGACTTTTTCAAAAAATTTTAAAATCAAGTTGTTTCTTATGAGTCAAATCAAATTTTCAATTTGAAAATCTTATCTTTTTCAAAATCTTTTTCAAAAATCATATCTTTTTCAAAATTCTTAGTTATCTTCAAAAATTTCAAAAATAATTTTCAAAAATCTTTTTCTTATTTTTATACCAAATTTTCGAAAATAACAAATTAATGTTTTGATTCAAAAATTTCAAGTTTGTTACTTGCTTGTTAAGAAAGATTCAAACTTTAAGTTCTAGAATCATATCTTGTGATTTCTTGTGAATCAAGTCATTAATTGTGATTTTAAAAATCAAATATTTTTCAAAACTAATTTCTATCATATCTTTTCAAAAATATCTTCTCATCTTATCTTTTTCAAAATATCTTTTCTAACTTCCTAACTTCTTATCTTTTCAAAATTTGTTTCAACTAACTAACTAACTTTTTTTTTGTTTCTTAACTTTTTCAAAACTACCTAACTAACTC
This sequence comes from Arachis ipaensis, assembly GCF_059453495.1. Classification (NCBI taxonomy): domain Eukaryota; kingdom Viridiplantae; phylum Streptophyta; class Magnoliopsida; order Fabales; family Fabaceae; genus Arachis; species Arachis ipaensis. The sequence goes on along the minus strand of NC_142441.1, from coordinate 41,398,807 downwards.
TCTGTCTCTAATTTTCGAAAATACCTTCCCTCTTTTTCAAAAATTTCTTTTTAATTAACTAATTATTCTTATTTTTATTTTTAATTTAAAAAAAAAATCTTTCGAAAAAATACTAACAATTTTCAAAAACCATTTTCGAAAATCACTAACTCTTTTTCAAAATAATTTTCGAAAATTATCCCTCCCCCATCTTATTCTATTTATTCATTCATCTACTAACATCTCTTCCTCACATCATCACCAAATTCAAACCCCCTCCTCTATCTGTGTTCGAATTTCTTCTTCTTTTCTTCTACTAACAATAAGGAACCTCTTTACTGTGACATAGAGGATTCCTCTTCTTTTCTTTTTCTCTCCTCTTTCTTATGAACAGGGACAGAGAAAAAGGCATTCTTGTTGAAGCTGATCCAGAACCTGAAAGGACTCTGAAGAGAAAATTAAGAGAAGCTAAATTACAACAATCCAGAGACAACTTGATTGAAAATTTCGAACAAGTAAAGGAGATGGCAGCCGAACCCAACAACAATGCAAGGAGAATGCTTGGTGACTTTACTGCACCAAATTCCAATTTACATGGAAGAAGCATCTCCATTCCTGCCATTGGAGCAAACAACTTTGAGCTGAAACCTCAATTAGTTTCTCTGATGCAGCAGAACTGCAAGTTTCATGGACTTCCATCTGAAGATCCTTTTCAGTTCTTAACTGAATTCTTGCAGATATGTGATACTTTTAAGACTAATGGAGTAGATCCTGAAGTCTACAGGCTCATGCTTTTCCCTTTTGCTGTAAGAGACAGAGCTAGATTATGGTTGGATTCTCAACCTAAAGACAGCCTGAACTCTTGGGATAAGCTGGTCACGGCTTTCTTAGCCAAGTACTTTCCTCCTCAAAAGCTGAGCAAGCTTAGAGCTGATGTTCAAACCTTCAGACAGAAAGAAGGTGAATCCCTCTATGAAGCTTGGGAAAGATACAAACAGTTGACCAAAAAGTGTCCTTCTGACATGCTTTCAGAATGGACCATCCTGGATATATTCTATGATGGTTTATCTGAGCTATCAAAAATGTCACTGGACACTTCTGCAGGTGGATCCATTCACCTAAAGAAAACACCTGCAGAAGCTCAAGAACTCATTGACATGGTTGCTAATAACCAGTTCATGTATACTTCTGAAAGGAATCCTGTGAATAATGGGACGCCTATGAAGAAGGGAGTTCTTGAAGTTGATACTCTGAATGCCATATTGGCTCAGAACAAAATATTGACTCAGCAAGTCAATATGATCTCTCAGAGTCTGAATGGAATGCAAGTTGCATCCACCAGTACTCAAGAGGCTTCTTATGAAGAAGAAGCTTATGATCCTGAGAACCCTGCAATAGCAAAGGTGAATTACTTAGGTGAACCTTATGGAAACACCTATAACTCATCATGGAGAAATCATCCAAATTTCTCATGGAAGGATCAAAAGCCTCAACAAGGCTTTAATAATGGTGGAAGAAACAGGTTTAACAATAACAAACCTTTTCCATCATCCACTCAGCAACAGACAGAGAACTCTGAACAAAATACTTCTAATTTGGCAAACTTAGTCTCTGATCTGTCCAAGGCCACTGTAAGTTTCATGAATGAAACAAGGTCTTCCATTAGAAATTTGGAAGCACAAGTAGGCCAGCTGAGTAAGAGGATCACTGAAATCCCTCCTAGTACTCTCCCAAGCAATACAGAAGAGAATCCAAAAGGAGAGTGCAAGGCCATTGACATAAGCATCATGGCCGAACCTGTGAGGAGAGGAAAGGACGTGAATCCCAAGGAGGAAGACCTCCTGGGACGTCCAGTGATCAATAAGGAGTTTCCCTCTGAGGAACCAAAGGAATCTGAGACTCATCTAGAGACCATAGAGATTCCATTGAACCTCCTTATGCCCTTCATGAGCTCTTATGAGTATTCCTCTTCTGAAGAGAATGAGGATGTTACTGAAGAGCAAACTGCCAAGTTTCTTGGTGCAATCATGAAGCTGAATGCCAAATTATTTGGCATTGATACTTGGGAAGTTGAACCTCCCTTGTTCATCAATGAACTAAGTGATCTGGATCAACTGACATTACCTCAGAAGAGACAGGATCCTGGAAAGTTCATAATACCCTGTACCATAGGCACCATGATCTTTAAGGCTCTGTGTGACCTTGGTTCAGGAATAAACCTCATGCCCCTCTCTGTAATAGAGAAACTGGGAATCTATGGGGTGCAAGCTGCTAAAATCTCATTAGAGATGGCAGACAGTTCAAAAAAATAGGCTTATGGACAAGTAGAGGACGTGTTAGTAAAGGTTGAAGGCCTTTACATCCCTGCTGATTTCATAGTCCTGGATACTGGAAAGGAAGAGGATGAATCCATCATCCTAGGAAGACCTTTCCTGGCCACAGCAAGAGCTGTGATTGATGTTGACAGAGGTGAAATAGTCCTTCAATGGAATGAGGACTCCCTTGTGTTTAAAACTCAAGGATCTCCCTCTGCAACCATGGAGAGGAAGCATGAAAAGCTTCTCTCAAAGCAGAGTCAACCCAAGCCCCCACAGTCAAACTCTAAGTTTGGTGTTGGGAGGCCACAACCAAACTCTAAGTTTGGTGTTGAACTCCCATATCCAAACTCTAAATTTGGTGTTGGAGAGTTTCAACAATGCTCTGAACATCTGTGAGGCTCCATTAGAGCCCACTGTCAAGCTATTGACATTAAAGAAGCGCTTGTTGGGAGGCAACCCAATTTTTATTTATCTAACTATATTTTTCTTAAGTTATATGTCTTTGTAGGTTCATGATCATGTGGAGTCACAAAATAAATATAAAAATGGAAAACGGAATCAAAAAAAATAGTAGAAGAAAAATCACACCCTGGAAGAGCATTTGTCTGGCGTTCAGCGCTAGAACAGAGCATGGTGCTGGCGCTGAACGCCCAAAATGGGCAGCTTCTGGGCACTGAACGCCAGAACAGGCATGGTTCTAGCGCTCAACGCCAGAAATGGCACATAAATGGGCGCTGAACGCCCAAAATGGCCACCAACCTGGCGCTGAACGCCCAGAGTTGGGTACAAAGGCATTTTTACATGCCTAATGGGTGCAGGGATGTAATTCCTTGAACACCTCAGGATCTGTGGACCACATAGGATCCACTCAGGACCTGTGGACCCCACAGGATCCACTCAGGATCTGTGGACCCCACAGGATCCCCACCTACCTTCACTCACTTCTTCTCACCACTTTCTTTCACACAACCCTAAAAACCCTTCACCAATCACCTCAAACTCTCTTCCCCATCACCTCTTCACCACTCACATCCATTCACTCTTCCCCATAAACCTACCTCATAAACTCCACCTACCTTCAAAATTCAAAACCAATTTCCCACCCAAACCCACCCATATGGCCGAACCTTAACCCCCCTCCCTTCCCTACATAAAGCCCTCCATTCTTCATCAACTTCACACAACACACCTGTCTACACTCCTCTTGGCCGAAACCACATCTCCCTCTCCCTCTCCATATTTCTTTTTCTTCTTCTTCTATTCTTTTGTTTATTGCTCGAGGGCGAGCAATATTCTAAGTTTGGTGTGGTAAAAGCATAGCTTTTTTGTTTTTCCATTACCATTGATGGCATCTAAGACCGGAGAATCCTCTAGAAGAGGGAAAGGGAAGACAAAAGCTTCCACATCCGAGTCATGGGAGATGGAAAGGTTCATCTCCAAAGCCCATCAAGACCACTTCTATGATGTTGTGGCCAAGAAGAAGGTGATCCCTGAGGTCCCTTTCAAACTCAAAAGAAATGAGTATCCGGAGATCTGACATGAAATTCAAAGAAGAGGTTGGGAAGTTCTAACAAATCCCATCCAACAAGTCGGCATCCTAATGGTTCAAGAGTTCTATGCCAATGCATGGATCACCAAGAACCATGATCAAAGTAAGAACTCGGATCCAAAGAACTATGTTACAATGGTTCAGGGGAAATACTTAGATTTTAGTCCGGAGAATGTGAGGTTGGCGTTCAACGTGCCAAACATGGAAGAGAACGCACACCCCTACACAAGGAGAGTCAACTTTGATCAAAGGTTGGACCAAGTCCTTATGGACATATGTGTAGAAGGAGCTCAATGGAAGATTGACTCCAAAGGTAAGCCGGTTCAACTAAGAAGATTGGACCTCAAGCCTATAGCTAGAGGATGGTTGGAGTTCATTTAATGCTCAATCATTCCCACTAGCAACCGATCTGAAGTTACTATAGACCGGGCCATCATGATCCATAGCATCATGATTGGAGAAGAGGTGGAAGTTCATGAGATTATACCTCAAGAACTCTACAAGGTGGCTGACAAGTCCTCCACTATGGCAAGGTTAGCCTTTCCTCACCTCATTTGCCATCTATGTTACTCAGATGGAGCTTTCATAGAAGGAGACATTCCTATTAAGGAAGAGAAGCCCATCACTAAGAAAAAGATGGAGCAAGCAAGAGAGCCCAGTCATGGAGCTCAAGAGGCGCAAGAAGCTCATTTCCATGAGATCCCGGAGATGCCTCAAATGCACTTTCCTCCACAAAATTATTGGGAGCAAATCAACACCTCCCTAGGAGAATTGAGTTCCAATATGGGACAACTAAGGGTGGAACATCAAGAGCACTCCATCATGCTTCATGAAATAAGAGAAGATCAAAAAGCAATGAGGGAGGAGCAGCAAAGACAAGGAAGAGACATAGAAGAGCTCAAGGACATCATAGGTTCCTCAAGAAGGAAACGCCACAATCACTAAGGTGGATTCATTCCTTGTTCTTGCTTTTTCTGTTTTTCGTTTTCTATGTTATGTGCTTATCTATGTTTGTGTCTTCATTACATGATCATTAGTAGTTAGTAACTATGTCTTAAAGTTATGAATGTCCTATGAATCCATCACCTCTCTTAAATGAAAAATGTTTTAATTCAAAAGAACAAGAAGTACATGAGTTTCGAATTTATCCTTGAACTTAGTTTAATTATATTGATGTGGTGACAATGCTTCTTGTTTTCTGAATGAATGCTTGAACAATGCATATGTCTTTTGAAGTTGTTGTTTAAGAATGTTAAATATGTTGGCTCTTGAAAGAATGATGACTAGGAGACATGTTATTTGATAATCTGAAAAATCAAAGAACAAAGCTTGCAGAAAAAAAATAGGCGAAAAAAAATAGAAAGAAAAAGAAAAAGCAAGCAGAAAAAGCCAAAAGCTCTTAAAACCAAGAGGCAAGAGCAAAAAGCCAATAACCCTTAAAACCAAAAGGCAAGGGCAGATAAAAAGGATCCCAAGGCTTTGAGCATCAGTGGATAGGAGGGTCTAAAGGAATAAAATCCTGGTCTAAGCGGCTAAACCAAGCTGTCCCTAACCATGTGCTTGTGGCGTGTAGGTGTCAAGTGAAAACTTGAGACTGAGTGGTTAAAGTCAAGGTCCAAAGAAAAAAAAGAGTGTGTTTAAGAACCCTGGACACCTCTAATTGGGGACTTTAGCAAAGCTGAGTCACAATCTGAAAAGGTTCACCCAATTATATGTCTGTGGCATTTATGTATCCGGTGGTAATACTGGAAAACAAAGTGCTTAGGGCCACGGCCAAGACTCATAAAGAAGCTGTGTTCAAGAATCATCATACTGAACTAGGAGAGTCAATAACACTATTCGAAATCTGAAGTTCCTATAGATGCCAATCATTCTGAACCTCAATGGATAAAGTGAGATGCCAAAACTATTCAAGAGGCAAAAAGCTATAAGTCCCGCTCATATGATTGAAGCTATGTTTCATTGATAGTTTGGAATTTATAGTATATTCTCTTCTTTTTATCCTATTTGATTTTCAGTTGCTTGGGGACAAGCAACAATTTAAGTTTGGTGTTGTGATGAGCGGATAATTTATACGGTTTTTGACATTGTTTTTAGTATGTTTTTAGTAGGATCTAGTTACTTTTAGGGATGTTTTCATTAGTTTTTATGTTAAATTCACATTTCTGGACTTTACTATGAGTTTGTGTGTTTTTCTGTGATTTCAGATATTTTCTGGCTGAAATTGAGGGACTTGAGCAAAAATCAGATTCAGAGGTTGAAGAAGGACTGCTGATGCTGTTGGATTCTGACCTCCCTGCACTCAAAGTGGATTTTCTGGAGCTACAGAACTCGAAATGGCGCGCTTCCAATTGCGTTGGAAAGTCGACATCCAAGGCTTTCCAGCAATATATAATAGTCCATACTTTGGCCAAGAATAGACGACGTAAACTGGCGTCCAACACCAGCTTTCTACCCAAATCTGGCGTCCAGCGCCAGAAAAGGAGCCAAAACCAGAGTTGAACGCCCAAACTGGCACAAAAGCTGGCGTTCAACTCTAAGAAGAACCTGTACACGTGCAACACTCAGGCTCAGCCCAAACACACACCAAGTGGGCCCAGGAAGTGGATTTATGCATCAATTACTTACTCATGTAAACACTAGTAGCTAGTTTATTATAAATAGGACCTTTTACTATTGTATTAGGCATCTTTTGATCAGTTGTATGCTATCTTAGATCACGTTTAGGGGGCTGGCCATCTCGGCCATGCCTGGACCTGTCACTTATGTATTTTCAACAGTAGAGCTTCTACACTCCATAGATTAAGGTGTGGAGCTCTGCTGTTCCTCAAAGATTAATGCAAAGTACTTCTGTTTTCTATTCAATTCATCTTATTTCGCTTCTAAGATATCCATTCGCACCCAAGAACGTGATGAAGGTGATGATTATGTGTGACGCTCATCATCCTTCTCCCTTATGAACGCGTGCCTGATAAACACTTCTGTTCTACATGAAATAAGCTAGAATGAATATCTCTTAGATCTCCTAACCGGAATCTTCGTGGCATAAGCTAGAATGATGGCGGTATTAAAGAGAATCCGGAAAGTCTAAACCTTGTCTGTGGTATTCCGAGTAGGATTCAATGATTGAATGACTGTGACGAGCTCCGAACTCGCGATTGCAGGGCGTTAGTGACAGACGCAAAAGGATAGTAAATCCTATTCCAGCATGATCGAGAACCGACAGATGAATAGCCGTACCGTGACAGGGTGCGTGAGCATATTATTCACTGAGAGGATAAGATGAAGCCATTGACAAGGGTGATGCCTCCAGACGATTAGCCGTGCCGTGACAGGGCATTGGATCATTTTCCCGAGAGATGACCGAAAGTAGCCGTTGACAATGGTGATGTATCACATAAAGCCAGCCATGGAAAGGAGTAAGACTGATTGGATGAAGATAGCAGAAAAGCAGAGGTTCAGAGGAACGAAAAGCATCTCCATTCACTTATCTGAAATTCCTACCAATGATTTACATAAGTACCTCTATCCCTATTCTATTATATTAATTTCGAAAACACCATTATCACTTTATACCTGCCTGACTGAGATTTGCAAGGTGACCATAGCTTGCTTCATACCAATAATCTCTGTGGGATTCGACCCTTACTCACGTAAGGTATTACTTGGACGACCCAGTGCACTTGCTGGTTAGTTGTATCGAAGTTGTGAACCATGGTATTGGCACCATATTCTTGGCACCACTGCCAGGGAAAGAAAGAGCCAAAAATTTTACATAATTAAAGTGTAATCACGATTACGCGTACCAAGTTGCTCACGTTGCCAGGGATTGTTCGAGCCTGGACATCACAATTTCGTGCACCAGTAAACCAAATGTTAAGTGCAAGGGAGGGGGTGGAAGAGCAAAATGAAGAGGATCCTAAACTAAGTAAAACCCCACCTCCTGATTTCTCATGTCAGAATTTTCCATCACTTGAATATACCTCAACACAAAATTTCTTCCATATCCCTCAAAAAAACTTCACCACAACATATCCATGTCCACAAAATCATTCTCAGCCTTCATCTCATGAGCCAACAGTTGAAGATCCCCTTTAAAATTCCAGAGAAATATTGGAAAGACAAGAACAACTCCTGGAAGAACAAAAATAATTCTGGACAGAGCAAGAATTCCTCTTCAAGAAAATAGAGGGGCATTTAGAGAAAAGAAAGACACATTCAGGATTGACAAATGGTGAGGGTGAAGAACAAACTGTGAGTGAAGAAGAGGAAGAAGAGGTCTCTGTATCGAGTGAAACTTCAAGGGAGAATAAGGTGGTGGAGGTATATGAGCCAAGGATTCCATATCCACAGAGGCTAATTGAAGTGGCAATGAAACATGAAGATTTCCTTCCAAAGGACTTAATGGAAGATCATGTAGAGGAAAGGGAGGAATTCCATCAGGAAAGTCCACACTCAATTGAAGCAGAGAAGTGCATAAAGGAAGGGCTCATGGAACCATCAATTCAAAAGGCTCTTGATGAAGATAAAACTCCAATACTTACACAGCAACCATGTCTTGAGATCAAAGAAGTGAAGGCAACCAGCAACAACACCAAAGAGAGGATTGTGACCAAGCTACTATTAAGTATATCAAGGAAGAAGGAGAGGTCAACCACAAGCAATCCAACCCCTGGACCACCAGCAAGAAAGCTCAATCAAGCAATTAACAAAAGAAAGCTTGCTGGGAAGAGGCTAAGAAAGGGGGCACTGACTGGCTCGTCTTTACCATTGAGGTCATTCCTCTTAACAAACTGGAAGAAGAGGAAGAAAGTCAGCAGCTGCAGGTCAGTAGTTTTTCCGTTCTTAGTTATTTCAATAAAAGAGTTAAGTAGATTTTTTTCTGTATTGCAAAGAGCTAAGTTTGGTGTTACACACCAAAATAATTAAGGGGTGAATGTTGGATGCTAAGTTTGGTGTTCCACCAAGACACATTACACCCTCAGCATGACTAGTATCGGCTCCAAACAATCAGAGAGACTACTTAATAATTGTTATGTTTATAGTTTTTAGTTTGTCTTCTAGTTTATAGTTGTTTTCTAGTTCATAGTTTATTTTCTAAATAAAAGTACTTGATATTTCATGCATGTATTTATTCTGCTGCATATAGAAGTAGGCAAGGAACTAAGTTTGGTGTTCCCATACTAACTTAGGATCAGAGAATCACAAGCATACATGCATGCTAACTGTTTCTCAAGTGCTTGGGGGAACAAACAACTTTCAATATCTCTTGTAGGAAGTCATTCAATCTCTTGGAGGGAAGGATACATCATCATGTAGATGGACAAAGGAAGAACATAGAAACCAACAATGATGATGACACAGGGAAAACAAATGGACTCCAAGAGGTTGTATTGTCCTCTGACTGACTTTAGCTTAAACATGCCAATTAAAAGTGTAAATGTCTCTTGTTGATTAGTATCTTCTTAGATTTATTTGCTGTCTATTAGTTTATTTGTTTTCATGCTGTTGTGGCTTGCTAGTCTAAGTACTTGATTTATTTTCATTTTACTTGAATTATATGCTTTGTTCCTCATGCTTGAATAAAAGAAAAATAACTGTGAAATAGAGAAAGAGTAAAAGTCTGCTATGATATGAGACATAATGAGGTTATGTGGTGGTATGTGCTGGTTCATTAGTTGATTTATAAATAAGGCTGAATGTTGGCATGACTTTGTGATGTGAACTTGAGTTGTATTTCATGAGACTTGACAAAAAAAAGGTCCAAAATAAAAGAAAAAAAATGCAAGAGAAAGAAATAAAAAGAAATGAACAAGGTTGGGCACCAATGGCTTGAGATTTGGATATATGCCTGTGATGTTCTTGTACAAAGATAAGCTTGGATAACTAGGTTCTAAGGGGTGCTTCATCACCCGGCAACTTGGGTTAACTAATCCGGGATTGCCAACCGAAAGTCCACCATCAAGAGCTACTTTGAGACAAAGCATTTAGTAACCCAAAGAGGTGCTGGGCATCAATTTCCAAAGAACAAAACAAAACTAAATGCATATGATGTGTGTGCTCTAAGGAAAGGCTTGAGCAAGTAAGCCCATAGGGGTGTTTCAACACCTATCATCTTGAACCAACTGGGACGGAAATGCTGGCTGAAAGCTTACTCTAAAAAGCTGTCTTACCACATAGCATTAAGCCTCAGCAAGCAATAAATCTCAGCCAAGAAAGAGAACAAGAAAAACTAAGGACCAAGCAATAACAAGTCTCATTTTTTGTGTAATTCAAGTAAGGATCCAAAGGAATGTTGATATCTCAGTCACAGAATAAAACTCTATAAGATACCATGCATGAAAACCCCATTGATCAATATTCAATGTCTTCCAATAAAGGGCTTATACACTTCTCTGCTTCCATTAATTTTCCTTATGCTTTACTGCTTGCTTGGGGACAAGCAAGATTTAAGTTTGGTGTTGTGATGAGAAGTCATCTTAGGCTAGTTTCACAAGCCTTTTTCATTAGTTTTTATTTGGTTTTCAAGCATTTTTAGGCAATAAGTAAGTGTTTGAGTGATAATTTCATGCTTGTCTTAATTCAATCAAACATTGGTAATTTTATGCATTTTCATTAGATTTCTTGCAAGATTTAGTTGATAATATAAATGATGCAAGATTTGATGATTATGCCAAGGCTTTGATGTATCTGTTTGGTTGATGATAGGTGAAAATATGAAGGAAAAGAAGCAGAAAGCACAAAATAAGCTCAAAGGAAGAATTCTGGACATACTTTTGAAGTTTGAGCACGCTTTGGAGCCTTAGGCCACGCTTTTAAAAGCATGGCCCATGATTTAAACAAGGAGAAAACTCTTGGCGCGAAAAACAAATCTTGAAGACCCACGTGTACGCGTGCATGACGCGTACGCATGGATGTGATTAGCGTTCACTCAGTGAGAACACTACGTTCGTTATCAAAGAATGCCTGCGACAAAGCGCGAAGTTTGGATTCGAAGATTTGCCATCGACGCATACGCGTAGATGTGATTTTTGGAAGAAGGCGCGCGAATGCGTGAATTGAGCGAAGCTTGGATTTGACATTTTGCAACCCACACGTACGCGTGAATGACGTGTACCCGTGGGAGGAGCGTTCGTTGCATGAACGCTACGTTCGTTTTGTGAACGCTGCAAGGGATGCGTACGCATCGATGAGCCAAAGCACCAGGGACGCGGAAGCGTAAAGCACGCGTACGCGTGGGTTCCCGAATGCTCCGTTCTCTAAACGAACGCTACGCTCTCCTAGAAGCTACAACTCTGCTCAATTTAGCTAATTCCAAGCCCATCAACACACAAAAGCAAGTAGAGCCCAATTGACATCACTCAAAGGCACAAGGATCATCTAGAATAGGAATTTTGCATTTAATTGTAATTTGTTTTCAATTTGAATTTCATTTGTAATTTAGGAATGCCTATAAAAAGGCTTTAGTTATGTTAGAAAAAAAGAGAGCTCGGTTAAGCTGCAGTAATGGTAGGCAGCAGTAGGAGTAGGAGTAGGAGTAGAATAGAAGGTTCTCTTTGATACACTTTTAATTTTCCTGCACCTTCTACATTTCAGTTACATTGAATTCAGTTTATGCAATTTAAATTTCTGCAATCTTCTGAAATTTTACTTTTTGCAACTTTACATTTGAGTTTGCTGTGATCTGATTTTACTTTTCATGCAATTTAATTCTTTTGCAATTATTCTGAGCTTTGATCTACTGCTTCATTTAATTTCCAGCACCCAATTCCCTTTACATTTGATGCAATTTACTTTTCTTGTCATTTAAGCTTCACTACAATTTACATGCTGCACTTTATATTTTCTGCAATTTACTTTCTGTCAATCCAGTTTTCATTAAATTCACCACTGTTTGTTTGACTAAACTAATCACCTCACTAAAGTTGCTTGATCCATCAATCCCTGTGGGATCGACCTCACTCTTGTGAGTTATTACTACTTGATGCGACCCGGTACACTTGCTGGTGAGTTTGTGTGGAAATCTAATTTTTCCCATCAGAGGTCCGCCTTTCAAGCGGGGAGGCTTCGTACCACAGAGGACTCAGGGTTAGAACAACTTCAGAAGGCCCAAGAACAACAACAATGCTTCGGGGAGGAGATTTGGGAAGCAGCCTCTGAATGAGCAGGCTTGCACTAGATGTGGGAGCTACCATCCTGGTGTTCCGAGCAAGGCCGGATGGGGATTATGTTACTCATGTGGTAAGCCGGGACATAAAGCCTCCAACTTTCTGGAGAAGCAGAGACAGGGTGCTGGGAGAGCACAACAGCCTGGTAGGGTGTTTACTACTTCAGCTGTGGGTGCCGAGGGGTCCGAGGCACTTATCCAAGGTAAATTCGAAATGGCTGGTTAAATTTTAAATGCCTTGTTTAATTCTAGAGCATCGCATTCATTCATTGCATTTGAAAAGGCTATTAAGTTAGGATTGAAGATTGTGGTCTTGGACTATGATCTAAAAGTGTATAATGCCACCCATGAAGCCATGGTAACTAGGCTAGGATATCCGCAAGTTTCATTTAGGGTCAAGCAGCGTGATTTTATACATGATTTAATTTGTCTGCCGATGACCGGTCTTGATCTTATCTTGGAGTTGGACTGGTTATCTAAGAACCATGTTCTACCCGACTATTTCGCAAAATTACTGTACTTCATGTCGGAAGATACAGAAGGGTCGGTGGTGGTAAATAACTATTACTTGAATTCTATGGTAGTGAATTGCTCTGGGGCCGAATGTCAGGGTATTTTGTTGTTAATCGTGGGTGTCTCGGGTGATGATCAAAGCTTGGAGCAGATTCCGGTTGTGTGTGAGTTTTCGGAGGTATTTCCTGACGATATTGATGAATTCCCACCTAACCGAGAGGTTGAGTTTACTATTGAGTTGGTGCCTGGAACGGGGCCAATCTCGATTGATCCTTACCGAATGTCGCCTTTAGAAATGGCCGAGCTCAAGTCTCAGCTAGAGGATCTGTTGGGTAAGAACTTTATCCGCTTAAGTGTTTCTCCGTGGGGAGCGCCGATGTTATTGGTGAATAAGAAAGACGGGAGTATGTAGCTTTGTGTGGATTACAGGCAACTGAACAAGGTCACAATAAAGAATAAGTATCCGCTGCCAAAAATTGACGATCTCATAGATCAGTTACAAGGAGCCAGAGTTTTCTCCAAAATTGATTTGCGATCCGGTTATCACCAAATAAGGGTGAGAGATGAAGACATCCCTAAGACCGCTTTCAGGACTCGTTATGGTCATTACGAGTACACTGTAATGTCTTTTGGGTTGACAAACGCTCCTACAGTGTTTATGGACTATATGAACAGAATTTTCCGTCCATTTTTGGATAAATTCGTTGTTGTCTTCATTGATGACATACTAGTTTATTCCAAGACTGAAGAAGAGCATGCAGAACACTTGAGGACCGTGTTGTAGATACTAAAGAAAAAGAAGCTCTATGCAAAACTATCTAAATGCGAGTTCTGGAAGAGTGAGGTGAAGTTTCTGGGTCACGTAGTGAGTAAACAGGGGATAGCAGTAGATCACTACAACAAATAAGGGTTTTCGCAACGGTCGAAAACCGTTGACACAGATTGAACAACCGTTCCTAAAACTTTAGGCAATGCTTTGGCAATGGTTTTTGACCTTTGGTATATGCAGCCGTTGCCAATGCTCATAGGCAACAGTTTTTTACCTAAGGCAACGGCAACAAAAAAACCATTACCATAATTACTGGCATAGGCAACAGTTTTGATAACAATTTTTAAAGAACGGTTTAAAACTGTTATTGGATAGGCAACGGTTTTAAACTGTTGTAGTTTTATTATCCACAAAGCCAACGGTTTTAAAGCGTTACCGTTGGTGTCATATTTTGGCAATGGTTTTAATACCATTGCCATTTTGTAGTCGTCTAAGCCAACGGTTTTAAAGCGTTACTATTGATGTCGTTTATTGGCAACAATTTTAATACCATTGCCATTTTGCAGTCGTCTTTGACAACGGTTTTAACACCATTGCCTTTTGTGACTTTTGACAATGATTTTTTGTAATATATAATTCTTTATTTACAATAGTTTTCTCATGAATGAAATTAGTTCCAACTTTTTTTTAATTTAGTGTCAATAATTAACCTAAACTATTTAAATCAAATTACTAAAAAAACTAATTGAACATTTACCATCAAATTTGACTTATAAAAAAATTGTTGTAAGATCCACAATCACATTATATCATCATTGCAAAATAACATAATAATAGTCTAGGTCATAACTACTTGTACTTATATCATCATTTTTCACAAACTTCTGTAAATTAATGGAAAAAAATCTGAATTTCTTGCCACTATGCCCAAAAATTTGCTCAAGTTGTTTACAGCTTCATCAGTAGGACCAATTGCCTCTCCTTCAACGTTTAGAGTAATTTCTTCTCTATCTTCCAACTATCTTGCATGAATGTTCAAGTACTGTGTAGGTTTTCGTGTTTTTCTCACTGTTGTCTCTATACAAAGAGACTAATAAAATTACAATAATATATTCAAAGAGACTAAAATATCACATTAGTATTGATTCATTTTAAATGTAACTAGTTATTACTAGCTCCAATAGCTGGCTAATAAAAAAATGTATGTGCAGAAATCCATGCACTCATTATTGATCTAGTTGTTTTGGTACTTGTCCAATTTTTATTCAATAATTTTACAGCGGTGGACATATGTCATTGTTTTTGGTGGATACTCATAACTTGTGAGGAAATATCCAGAATATAAAATATAGTAAGTAAATATCAAGAACATAAAATATAGAGCAACTAATATGCCATCAAACAAAACAACTGCATGTGTCATGACCACTGAGTTTATCAGATAGATAAGAATGCTTCAGTAGAAAAAATTAAAATACAATAGTAAGGCTAATTTGAGATGAGATGAGCTCATCTCTAAGGTGAAAAAAGAAAAATAAATTCAGCTTATACCAAAATGACATATAATCATCTCTTACTTTTTTACTTGTCCAAAACCAAGTATGATATACTCAGCTTATACCAAATTTAGATACTTTCCCTGCACATGACATCTTGTCCCATTCTGACCCATATGATATATTCAAAGTGACTAAAATACCACAACATATTCAAAGAGACCAAAAATTTACCTTTCAAAGTATTGTCATTGAAGTAAATTGACGTATTTTTTCCTTCTTAGTTGGCCTTTCTTGCAAGCTGCCACACTCTTCAATATCATCTACAATTGTGGTTGACGTGGCAGAAATTGGCGAGTCAAGAATTTTTATAAGATATGCGTTGCAAGTATAGTTCTTACCCAACCAGAAATCCGCTTATCAATTTAGAAGGGTGTCACAAAAATTAAAATCAAAATACTGGGAGTATGAATCCCAGGTCGTCACCCAACGAGTTACAGAAAGGTGTGCTATTTTATTAATCAGATGTTTTCAAAAAAAGAGTTTGAGTTGAATAAACAGGAAATTAAATTGGAGAAATTAAGTAATTTAAATAAAAGCCTTGACTGGGAGTAGATTAGTTGGAAGCCCTATTCTTGTTGCAGTACTCTCAAGATTAATTGATAATTGAAGGTTGTTCTGTTTAGTTATCCCTTACTAGGTAAGGGAAAGTCAAACAAGTTGGAATGCTGTTTCTATTCACAAGTTCCAATCCGCTCAATTGAAAAGGATTAGTGTCAGTGACTAGAGAGCATTCCAACAATAAACCCAATTACAATTTTTCTTTTAAGCATCCTAACTCAAGGATTCCTTTCAATCAACTCCCCATCAAGTTAGGGGACTACTCGCTCATTGTGAATATAGAAC
The DNA here is from genome assembly GCF_059453495.1 of Arachis ipaensis. Taxonomy (NCBI): domain Eukaryota; kingdom Viridiplantae; phylum Streptophyta; class Magnoliopsida; order Fabales; family Fabaceae; genus Arachis; species Arachis ipaensis. The sequence continues at coordinate 41,383,110 of NC_142441.1, read as the reverse complement.
TCATAACATAGGAAAGGGAATTAGAGAAAGACATGATAAATAAAACTCAAAGGAATCAATTAAAAATAAAAGTAATTCTTGTATTGATAAATTCTAAAATAATCCAATAATAAAATTGAGTAAATTAAAGGACATGGAAGAGTAAAGCCAAGTAAAGAAAACGAACTAGAATGACGAAGCCTTGATGAGGTAATAACTCTTCTCAATATCCCAATGCAAAGAGCAATAGAAATAAAAATCCTAAGAACTATGAATGTGAAGAGAGAAAACCTAGAGGAGGAGTAAAACTAGATCTAAAAACTAAAATTGTGTAGAATGAATGTTGTTTTTGGTTTCTGCATGTCCTCTGGCTCTAGTCTGCTTTTTCGGGCCAAAAACTGGGTCAAAACAAGGCCCAAAATTGCCCCCTGCAAATTCTGCAGATTATGCAGATCGCGCATGTCACGCGATCGCGTCATTCATGCGGACGCATCATTCGGCGTTTTGCTTTGCCACGCGGGTGCGTCGTTCACGCCTCCGCGTCACTTGTGCTATTCCAATCTGCGCGGTTGCATGATCCATGCGGCTGCGTCACTACGATTTCCTCTCTTTCGCGCGGTCGCGTGAGCCATGTGGCCGCGTCACTTCTCGCTGGTCATCTCCTTAATTTCTTGTGTTCCTTCCATTTTTGCAAGCTTCCTTTCCAATCTCCAACTCATTCATGCCCTATAAAGCCTGAAACATTTAACACACAGATCACGGCATCGAATAGAATAAAGGAGAATTAAAATACATAACTAAAAGTCTCTAGGAAGCAAGTTTTCAATCATGTAATAATTTTATGAAGGAAGTATAAATGCATGCTAATCATATGAATAAATGGGTAAAGATCATGATAAAACCACATAATTAAGCACATTATAAACCATAAAATAGTGGTTTATCAACCTCTCCACACTTAAACATTAGCATGTCCTCATGCTTAGTTGAAGGAGATAAAATAAATGAGTAGGAATATGTAAAACTCATGCAATGCAATGCAACCTATATATATGAATGCAACTGTATGATTCTTGTCCACTTGATCAATAGTAAATAAGATCTTCAAAACAATTACAAATCAAATTCCACTAATTCAATTCTCATACAGTAAGAACAGGTAAAAATGCAAGAAGGTAGCTCATGAAAGCAGGAACATAGAATTTTAAGCATTGAACCCTCACTGGTAGTGTATATCACTCTAACTCTCAAGTGTCTAGGGTCAATCACTCTATTCTTCCCCAGTCATGCTCTATAATTTTTTTTGTTCTTCTCCTAATCAATCAACAACATTTAATATACCAATGCAAACATCATGAGGTCTTTTCAAGGTTGTAATGGGGCCAAGGTAATGGTAAGGATACATATATGGCTAAGTAAGCTTATAAACTGAATCTTTAATTAACCCAAGCTTTAACATAACATATATATATTCTATATAACTTTAGAATTCATACCTAGCTACCCAGAATTTCCCTTTCACATTCCGTACTCATGTATCAACTTTTTATTTTATTTTTATCATACATGCATTGATCTTTAAATTCTTAACTTAGCATTGGGGAAATTTTGTCCCCTTATTTATTTATTGAATATTTTTGTTTTTTTTTTTGAAACGTAAAAATAGACATAGCTTATCAATGCACATAGATATTTAATTCTTATAGTTTCACATGAGTAGGTATCCAAATTCCCATTATATTATCATGACACATTCCCTTATTATCTTTTGTTCCCAAAATTTCCCATACTTAATTAGCACACACAATTCTATCTTAAGCTAACCAAAGATCCAGTTTGGGATATATAATTGTTTTTCCGCTTAAGGCTAGTAATGTGGTAAAATATAGAACAAATGGGATTTAGAGACTCAAAGTGGCTAACAAAGGTAATTGAAAGGGTAGGCTTAATTTGGATAAGTGAGCTAAACAATTAATGGCCTCAATTATATGCAAACATATAAATATAATAAATATTGGACATATAGGATGGAGCAAAATATAGATCACAATCATAGAGAAGTAAACACACAAGAATAAAATAATTATGGTTAAATAATGTAACCATGCATAAAGGCTCAAATCTCACAGGTTGTGTGTTCTTTAGCTTAAAAATTATGTTCCAAATACAACTTCAAGCAAATTTAACATAAAAGTTTTAATTAAAATTAGTGAAATTTTGTTCCAAAAATAGAGTCTTAGAAGAAACTTATTGTCTTTTCAATCAAGTAGAACATGCATGCAACTAATCTATTACTATGCAATTTATCCTATTCTGCAAAAGAAAAACTAACTAAATATCCTAATTTATTGGTGTTTAGGGAAGAGAAATTACCTCCGGAAGTCAGGTACTGACCGACCTCCCCACACTTAAGGCTGTGCACCGTCCTCGGTGCCATCTGTCAGAAACAAAGGTGAGCTGGTAGCAGTATCTCCACAGTCGGGGCCATCATGGCTTCCTGTGCTGGTAAAGGAGATGGAGTCCGGGGTGTCTGAGTCCTTGAATTTTCCCATAATCAGCTCCTTGAGGTATGTGAATCAGCGCTTGTTACGGCACTCTCTCATCTTAGCTTTGTGTTCCTACCGATCCAACCTTTCGAGTATCTGGTGGAGCAGTTGGTCTGTTGTAGGTGCTTGTGGTGTTGAAGAAGGAATATCTTCAACCGGTTTAGTAGGATGGCTTGTGGCGGCTGGTGGAGGTCTGATGTATTTCCCGTTAGGGACATACTGATCATCCCGTGGAAGCATGGCTTTGGTGTCCCCAGCTCTGTAGGAGACTCCGGCTGCTAAGACAAGATTTGAGACCAAGGCGAGAAAAGGTAAGTTACCCGCGATTTGTACGTGTCCCATGGCATTCCGGATGTGTCTTGGTAGGTTCAGAGGTTGTTCTGTAAGGATGCACCATAGTAAAACGGCCATGTCCGCAGTGAAGGAGGACTCGTGAGTGCTTGGAAAGATGTAATGGGACATGATCTGTGCCCATATGCAAGCCTCCAAGGTAAGTGCTGAAGCCGATATTCCTTTAGGGCGGGTACGATGGTGTCCGTAGATCCAGCGGCTGCCAGGTAGTGCGATAACTCTGAGAACGGCGTCCCAGTCAAATTGGTACATCTGGCACTTGAGTGCGGCTTCTTGAAAGGCATCCAATCCTTCTTGAATAGGGGGAAGACCTAGAGCTCTTTGAATGGTCTCTTCTGTAATGGGGACTTACTTCTGACGGACAAAGACAGACTGCAGGGTTGGCAGGTGGAAGTTGGAGTAGAACTCGACTTCCCAGGAAAGATTGACCTGCCTCGGCTGTCTCTGTAGGAAACCCCATTGCCTTTGTGCAATTTGTGGATCAACAAAGGTAGCAATATGGTTTGGGAGGAGAAGAAGGTATTTGTTGTTGTAGCTCCTTTCTGCCAGGATGGGGAACATCTGCTCACAGTAGCGATTGGGAAATCGTGCAGTGTCCTTTGCTGGGAAGGCTCTTTCTTTATCATCAACCTTTATAATCCTCTTAGTTCTTGATGCACGGAAAACTTGTCTCGCAACAAATTTCCCTTCGGCAAGTGTACCGAATTTGTCGTCAAGTAAAAACTCACAATAAAGTGAGGTCGAATCCCACAGGGATTGATTGATCAAGCAACTTTAATTAGAAGAATGTTCTAGTTGAGCGAATCCAGAATTTGGGTTGAGAGTTGCAGAAAATAAAATGGCGGGAATGTAAACAACAGAAAAGTAAATGCTAGAATTAAAGGACTGGAAGTAAATGACTGAAATTAAATTGCAGAATTGTAAATGGGAATGGGGGATTTGCTCATAAAAGTAAATGGTAGAAATTAAAGAGAATGGGTAAGATCAGAGATGGGGAGTTCATTGGGCTTAGGAGATGTTGCAATTCTCCGGATCAAGTTCATTTTCATCTCTTCCTCAATCAATGCACTCATTGATCTCCTTGGCAATCTTAAGTGATTGAATTACAATTTCTTGCAATTCAATCTCTCAAATCTTGATCAATAGCCAATTCCTTGGTCAATTGCTCATGAGAAGAGATGAAGTATGGTCACTGATTATACCACATGCATTTCCCAAATCAAGTATTGAGAGGGTTATAGTCACATACCCATCCAAACCCAATTTGGTCCAACATGAGAAAGCATTTCTAGCTTGATCTCTTCATTCCTCTTTCAAGGTTCAAAAGAGATCCAAGTTTGAATAGCTTCTTTTCCAAGATAACTACTCAATTGGATGAAGATCAAAAGCTTTCAAGTAAAATCAAGAGAAAAGATAGAAGAAGAATAATGAAAATTAGTATTGATCCATCAAATTACAACAGAGCTCCCTAACCCAATGAAAGGGGTTTAGTTGTTCATAGCTCTTGAAAATGTAAACAAAGATGGAGAATACATCATAAAACTAGAAAATGCAGAGAAAGTAAAATACAGAGAGTAGTTCTCTTTTTCCAGCCTCCAGAACTCCTTTCTCAATTCAAAGCTACTCCTATATATACTACTTCTCTCAGCTTCTAGTTGGCTCTTCAAGTCTTGGGCCTTTGGATCTTGAGTTTGAAGCAGTTCTTTTCTTCATTTGGGCTTAGCTTTACTTGCAGAGAGAAAGTGCTAAGTGGGCAGAGACTTTAGCTCAGGGCGTTAGGGGTGTTAACATTTAGTGAAAGTATAAGTTCGAGAACGTTAGTGACACTTAACATTTTCACTAACGTTCCAATGTACCCCTTTGCCTCACGTTAGAGCCCACGTTAACTAGGTTAACGTGGCTTCTAACGTGGCCTTGCCAACCTTCGAGAACGTTAGTGACACTCAACATTGTCACTAACGTTCCAGTGTGCCCCTTTTTGCTTCACGTTAAAGCCCACGTTAACTAGGTTAACGTGGCTTCTAACATGGCCTTGCCAATCTTCGAGAACATTAGTGACACTTAACATTGTTACTAACGTTCCAATGTGCCCCTGGATCTCACGTTAGAGTCCACGTTAACTAGGTTAACGTGGCTTCTAACGTGGCCTTTCTTAGCCATCCCAACGTTAGTGACAATGTTGAGTGTCACTAACGTTGGCTCATCATTCATTCCTCATCGTTAGCTTCCACGTTAACTAGGTTAACGTGGAAGTTAACGTGGCTCCTTGGGGGTTGTGGTTGCTTCCAACGTTAGTGACTATGTTGAGTGTCACTAACGTTGTCGACAACTCTCACCTCTTACGTTAGCTCCCACGTTAACCAAGTTAACGTGGGAGTTAACGTGGTGTGTTGCATCCTTAGGCCAATGTTAGTGACAATGTTGAATGTCACTAACGTTGGCTTCTCTTCCCCCTTTAACATTAGAGGCCACGTTAACTGGGTTAACGTGGGCTCTAACGTGGCCACTCATGAGTGTTTGCCAACGTTAGTGACAATGTTAAGTGTCACTAACGTTGGCTCAACTTCCCTTCTCCACGTTAGAGTTCACGTTAACTTAGTTAACGTGACTCTTAACGTGGGCAATGATGGCTTTGAGAGTGTTATTGGCAATCACTTTTCTCATTAACCTTGCAAATTACCTCCCTTTCCTTGCTTCCTTTGGTCCTGAAATCAAGCAACAGAATGCATCAAAGTTCTAGTCCAAGTCATGGGTAATGCAGCATACAATTTGTCACTAAATTCATGCAAAATCCTCATGAAATAATGTAAAATGCACAATGTATGCTTGAATCAATGTGTAGCTGAATATCTACCCAAAACTAGCTTATTTCCTAAAGAAATGCATGAAACTACCCTAAAAATAGTAAAGAAAAGGTCAGTGAAACTGGCCAAGATACCCTGGCATTAGTTCTTTTTGTTGAGGGTTTAACCACAGTATAAGAGGGCTCTGCCACTAGTGCTCTCTTTGTTCCTCTCCTTGCTGTTGATTTGGCAAAATAAGATTTCGAACAGAGATAAACCAAGGGTACAACTAAGCAATCAACCTTTCTTACAAATGTTTTGGTTGTCACAAGTAACAAACCCCTTAAAAATTGATAACCGAAGTATTTAAACCTTGGGTCGTCTTCTCAAGGAACTGCAGGGAAGTATGTTCTTATTATTGGTTACAGAGATTGTAAATTGGGGTTTTGAAGATGAGGAACAAGTAATTTAAATTGCAATTAAAATAAGTAAAAGACTGTAAAATAAATAAATGAGTGTAAAATAGACTTTTGGCAAGGTATGAGAAATTAGAAGTCCTATCATAGTTATCCTTATCAATGATGATGAAGATTGAATCTTAATTCCACTTAGTTAGCCTTTACTTAAAGCAAAGAAAGGTCAAGTGACTAATTAGTTTGATCTTCAAATCCTAGTTAATCCCTAAGGAAAGATTGGGATTATCGAAGTTCAATTCAATTAGCAAAGATAACAATTATCAATCATGTTGAGTTTGATAACTCCTGAGTTACTGAATTCCTAACCAGGACCAAAAGGAAAAAAAGTAAATCTACTGGAATAAAAATGTCTTCAGATTGGAAGCAACAGTAACATAAATAAAAGAAAGCAATAATAAAATGAAATACCTCAAATAAAATTAATTCAGAGAATAATCTATAACATAGAAGAATTCATAAACTAAATTGAGAAGATAAATAAAAAGGAATGTTGAACCTGATAAAAAGAGATAATCCTGAAAGCAAAAGAAATCCTAATTCTAAATCCTAAAAGAGAGAGGAGAGAACCTCTCCCTCAAAACTACATCTAATTCATGAAAAGTAACAAATTGGAGACTCTCCTCTCAATGGATGTATTCCCCCACTTCATAACCTCTGATCTGTGCCTTCTGAACTTGGATTTGGGCCAAAAAGGGCTTTAGAAATTGTTGGGAGCATTTTCTGTAATTTCTGGTGCGTGGCCTCTGTCACGCGGCCACGTGGGTCACGCGGTCGCGTCATTTGGAGTTTTCCTTGTCACGCAGTCGCTTCAGTCATGCATCCGCGTCATATGCGTTTCGCTTATAGCGCGCGATCACGTCAATCACGCGGTCGCGTCACTACCATTTCGCACTGGCATGCGTCCGCGTCGCTCATGCGATCGCGTCACTGCCAGTTTCTTCAAAAACTCCATTTTATGCTTTCCTTCCAATTATGTATGTTTCCTTTCCATCTTTTAAGTCATTCCTGCCTTAGAAGATCTGAAACTACTCAACACATGAATCACGGCATCGAATGGAAATAAAAGGTAATCAAAATAATTACTTTTAAAGCATAGGAAACATGTTTTTCACATACATCACATAATAAGGAAGGGAAAGTAAAACCATGAAATTTATATGAATAAGTGAGTGAAGGATTGAATAAATCACTTAAATTAGGCACAAAGTATATCATAAAATATGGGTTTATCAACCTCCCCACACTTAAACAATAGCATGTCCTCATGCTAAATCCAAGATAAAGAGTAAGGCAAGGTTGAAGTGGTGGAATCTCATGCAATGCAATCTATTCTAAATGCAACTACCTAAATGAATCATGCAATTCTAATTTTTATTCACTTGTATATAAAACTTACATGTAGTTAAATTAATTCACATTCTCAAGGAATCATATATGCATAGCCAAACCTTAGATAATGATAGAGTACTTTTACAATTGAGATGGGAAAAAAATATTTTACAATTTTGTAAGACAATTAATAATTTAAGCAGAGATATATGTTGATGAGCTATTGAACCCTCGCTGGATTTTGTGTTTACTCTCTAGTCACTCAGTGTTTATTGGGTTAATCACTCTATTCTTCTTTTTATCCTTACTTTCTATAACTTTGTTCTTCATCTAACCAATCAACAATTATAGAATATAGGCATACAAAAATTATGAGGTTTTCAATTAAGGTTGTAATGGGGCCAAGGTAAAGGTCAGGGTATATGTATAAGGCTAAGTGAGCTAATAAGTGAATTCTTGATTAGTCTAAGATCTCACCTAACATACATACTTTGTAAAGCAAGAATTTCTTCACCTATTTTCCCATATTTTTCCCACTTTTTATGTTACATGCTCATAATTGAATTTTTCTTTATTTTTATCCCATGTGCATCGCTTTTTGTATTTGGGAAATTCTTTTGTATCCCCTTTATTCAAATACTGAATATATATATATATATATATATATATATATATATATATATATATATATATATATATATATATATTATGCACATGGTAATTCAATTATTTTGATTTCACATGAGTATGCTTCCCAAAATTTTATTTTGAATTATTTTATTCTTTTTAACTTTCTACCCTTTGTTTTTATCATCCATGTTCCCAATAGGTTTCCCACACTTAAACAGTACACACTTTCTATCTTAAGCTAACCAAGGATTCAACTTGGAATTTTTATTTTGTTTTTCTGCTTAAGGCTAGTAATGTGGTTATAAAACAAGAGGGGATTTAAAGGCTCAAGGGGGCTAACAAGGGTGATGTAAAAGGTAGGCTAATTTGAGAATAGTGAGCTAGAATCAAACAATGGCCTCAATCACTTTCTTGGTATGTATCTATATTCTATAATCGGACATATAGATTAAAACAAAGTAAAGAACATCAGAATAAATAAGAAGGGCGGAACACACAGGAATAAAAATTATGGTTTGAATGTAACCATGCAATTAAGCTCAAAACTCACAGGCTGTGTGTTCTCTAACTCAAAAATCATATATCATTTATATATGTCAAGCAAGTAAAAATTAAAAGTTCCCATTATTCTCAATGTAAATCTTAAGGTGGCTTTTAAAGTTCTAGTGTTTCTCCTTGATGAAATGTTGTTAACTAACTAACATGTAATGCTATATATACAAGGTGTGGGTTATTTTTATTCTGTTAAAGTCTCTAGTTTACTTCCTTTTTATATTTTTAATTTAAACTAAGTTATCTTATGCTAAAAAGGGTAAACTATACTAATTAATCTACATTTTCTATAACTAATAAGTTAGAATTGCAACTAAACTAAATGGCTAAAATATGAACTAAAGTGCAACATGCAGAAATATAGTAAAAATACATGAAAATAGCAATGTATAAGTACTGAGAAAATAAAAATAAAAATAAAGAGAAAAATACAGAAAAATAATAAAGTAAAAAGAGTCTGTAGTGGTTCACCAAAAAATATACGCCAGAGATGGCGACCTCCCCACACTTAATATGAAGCATCGTCCCTGATGCTCACTTAAGCAGGGTGTGAAGGGGTGTCATCACTGGAAGGATGGGTAGCTGGAGTCTCTGTGGTGGTGGTCTGAGGATCTACCTACTGCAGAGGGGGTGCTGACTGAATAGGAACCTCTGGGTCTATAGCCTGAATCTGATGCGGGGCCTCCTGATGTGATGCAGCCTGCTCTGTGCCTGCCTGCGCAGCCTCTCTCTGTGGATGGGTCTCCGCCTCGTGGTCATCCGCCTCCTCCTCAGATGGCTCTGATGGTGTGTCGGGCTCAGAGGGGATGTCGCTGCCAAAACGGATCATCAGCTTCAGGTGCTCATAGCGTCGCTTGCTGCGACGCTCAGATCTCTCGTAATGCCGCCGGTTGCGGCGCTCCATCTGGTCTAGCTGCCGAAACAGGCGGTGCACTAAGTGATAAACTGGCTTTGAGGCAGATGGAGGTGCAGTGGTGGTAGCAGGGGTAGCTGTGGAGGAAGAGGGGCCGGCAGATGGTGTGGCTGTCTCATCAGTAGGAGTGAAGAATGGAGGTCTGTAGACCAAAGCTAGAAAGTTCCTGCTGTGAGGGATAATTTTCTTGCATTCTGCAGCAGGTGGCTTCTCATCAGCATCCTCCCAAGGCACGTCAGCTCGACGGCCATGCTGTGTAATCAGATATGGAAAGGGGAGAGTGCCTCGGACGTGGACCCTGGCCATGTAGTACCGAATAAAGCGTGGCAGGTACAGGTCCTTACCCTTCATCACACACCATAGGAGGGTGATCATAGCGGCAGGTAGCTCCGTCTCGTGAGTACTCGGCATAATAAAGTTGCTTAGGATCTGATGCCATAGCCGAGCCTCATCATTTAAGTAAATCCGCTTGATTCCCTTAGGCATGGTGGTGTTCTGACCCATGACCCATGGAACAGTCGGGTCAAGGGTGATCCTTGCCTTGACGGCATCCCAGTCAAACTTCATGAAGCGCATGTCCTCCTCAGCCTGTTGATAACCATCTGGCTAATCAGGTTTAGGCAGGAGCTTCAGAACATCCTCTATGGCCTCTTCAGTGACCAGTATCTACTTTCCTCTTAGGTTTACTGCATCTAGGGAAGTTTTGAAGTAATTGCAGTAAAATTCTCTTACCCAATATGCATTGACCTCAGTCAGGTTTCTCTCCAAGAAGAACCAGCATCTTTGTTTGATCTGATCAGAGGTGTATTGCTGGAGTTCTTCTGGGATCTTCAGAGTTCTCTTCAGGTATAGGTTCCTGGAGGTTGCAAACACCGGATACTTCAGCTCACAGTATCGGTTTGCAAACTTAATGGGATCAGTAGCAGGGAGTAGCTGGTCAGCCTTCTCCTGCAGGGTAAAGTGTTTCTCCCGCCAGGAGTCATCATGCATGATGTCCAGGATGGACATGGAGAATTCTCATCTTTTCTATTTGCCAGTTATTTCCTTTCTCTTTTCTTTTCTTTGGGTGTCAGACATCCTGAAAAATAGAAAATCAGGATATAATAAAAACAGGAAAACAAGTAGGCAAATCACAAAATAAGCATATAGTGGCAAAGGAGCAGTGGAGTAATGAAAATGAGTTAAGTAAATGTGCATTAAGGATTGTATAGGAATTAGAAAACTGAGAAGAAAAATTCACAATCCAAAATGTAAGATCCATAGAATTCATGTTAATTAGGAAAAAGTATCATCATGCCTTGGTTAGAAGGTTAAAGAGAATAGTGAAAAACCAATAAAGATGTTTTGAAAGGTAAGTAAGTTAGGAATGAAAAAAAAAAAGAGTTTAGGAAGTTAAAATTAGTGAATTAGTAAAAAGTGGGTTAGAGTAAGGGGCACGAGGATCATTTTCTAAGTAACAAGCATTCTCAATTAGAAGCTACAGTTAACTCATATTCAAACAACTCTCTTTGTCTTCCCCAGAAAAACCAATTTTTTCTAATTACTGTTGGGTAACAACTCTCTTTGTCTTCCTCTACACCAACCTTTGCGTTTAAACTTAAAGCTTCCAACCATAATGAACCTTGCAGGATAATTCTTACCACTGACCATCTTCCTCTTACTCTTAATGCCACAAAGAGCTCTAAGTTGACCATCCGTCTCCAGTAGACCATATTCAAGTGGGATTAGAAAGCTAAAGGATATGAATTTTACCCACTTGAATGTTGTGAAGGATGATGGCAACTTAGGGGGAGGGGTCTCCAATAACTTCGGCAAGGTGATTTCAAGCTCCATTCCCCTGGGCTCTTCTTTAACAGCTTCCACCTCTTTGCAAGCTTCTTCAATTTCAACCTCTTCCTCTTGGTAGCTGTCTTCCAATTCAATCTCTTCTTCATTGTTCACCAAGAGTGTGGGAGGTTGTGCTTTTTCTTTTTCCATCTCCATGTCAAGTTCAATGGGAGAGGATTCAATTGCGGATAAGAATTCATCAATGATTGAATCCATCTCTTGATCAACCTCTTCAAAGTCTTCAACCATGATATGTCTTGGAGGTTGTGCACCCTCTTCAACATCAATTTTAAATGTCTTTGAAGGAGGCTCTATGTCTTGACTTTCCCAAGGAGGTTCAGCATCTCCTAAGTCTTCAACCACTTCTTCTTCTTCAATAATTCCGGCTTCCTCCACTTGTTCCAGTACAAATTCATGCTCCTTGCGGTCCACCAGAGTTTCTAATGTCTCCTTCATACTACGTTCTTCATTAGATTGTCCACATGAAGCCATGGGGGTTCCTTAAGTGTCCGAACGTCGGGAAGCTAATTGTTTTATCGCTTGATTCAATTGGTGAAGGGTTGCATGAAATCTTTCCACTGTTTCCTTGTGACGATCCTTTAATTCTTGTTGTGCTCGGCTGTCATAAGTAGGATCATAGTACTCTTGGATTGATGGTTATGGAGATGGTGAATATTGAGGTGGTGGTTCTGGGTGTGGTTCATATGGTGGTTGGTGTGGTGGATAAGGATTAGGGTTATATGGTAGTGTTTGGTGGTAAGGGGCTTGTGAGTATGGTGGTTCAAAGTTATGTTGAGGAGATGGTTTGTTGGCATATGATGGAGCTTGCTGGTAACTACAAGGGGGTCCACCATATCTATTGTCTTGGCATGCATTGTAGGATGGTCGTTGTCCATGGTATTTTGGAAGGTGATGTTGCCGAAAGGGTTGATCAGATCCTCGTGGCTCCTTCCATCTCTGATTGTTTTGACCTCGATGCATGTCCCTGTTATAATTTCCATTCCTTGCAACAACATTGGAATCAAACTCAAAGCGAGAGGGGTGAGAACTCATAATAGTAAATAAAAATTAAAAATGAAAATAAAATCAAATTTTAAATTAAAAGGTTATTTAAATTTTGAAATTGAAAATTAAATTTTTGAAATTTGAATTTTGAAATTTGATTTTTTGAAATAAGATAAGATAACTAAATTTTTGAAAAATTTTTGAAAATTTTTTTTAATAACTAAATAAAAACCAATAACCTCTTAATTTATGAAAAAAAGCAAAAATAAAAATAAAAATAAAAACAAATAAACAAGTAAAAAGTAAATATTTACAATAACCAATAATAAGGCACACGTTTGCAATTCCCCGGCAACGGCGCCATTTTGAAAGAGACGGAAGATTGATGGTTTAGAAGTTATAATAAATACTCGTTGTAAGTATAGTTACTAAACCAAGCAATCAACCTTTCTTACAAAAGTTCTGGTTGTCACAAGTAACAAACCCCTTTTTAAAATTGATAACCGAGTATTTAAACCTTGGGTCGTCTTCTCAAGGAATTGCAGGGAGGTATGCTCTTATTATTGATTATGAGTCTTGTAAATTGGGGGTTTTGAAAGTAAGAAAGCAGTATGTTGAATGATAATAAGAATAAAATAAATAACTATAAAATAGACTCTTGGCAAGGTATGAAAACTGGAAGTCCTATCCTGGTTATCCTTATCAATTGTAATGAGAATTGGATTTTTCTCCCACGTTGTTAACCTCTAACTATGAAGGTAAGTTAAATGGATGAATTAATTCTGATTCCTCAAGTCCTAGTCTTTCCTTGGGAAAAGTTAGAATTATTGGAACTCGAATTAATTCTGGAAGAATTCCAATTTTCAATCAACCATGAGTTTGATAACTCAAGCGTCTCCAATGACTCAACCAAAGCCAAAAAGGGAAAAATCTAAATTATTTATATAAATAAAAGAAAGCAATCATAATTCTAAAATACCTCAAATTATATTAAATAAAGAAATCAATTCTAACATGGAGTTCATAAGCCAATTAGGCAACATAACTAATACAAGCATTAAAGCATCTGAAAGTAAAAGAGAAATATAAAATAAAAGGAATATTGAACCTGTGACTGAAGATGAGTTGAACTAAACTAATAGAAATCCTAAAATCCTAAATCCTAAGAGAGAGGAAAGAACCTCTCTCTCTAAAAACTACATCTAAAACTAAAAATTATGAATTATGAAAGCATGATTATGAATGGATGCATTCTCCCACTTTATAACCTCTAATCTGTGTGTTCTGGGTTGAAAACTGGGTCAAAAACAACTCAGAAATCACTCCCAGTGGTTTCTGTTACGTTCAGGTCGCGGGAAAGTGACGCGGAGGCGTCGTCCACGCGTTCGCGCGGATTGCAATTCACAGATACGACGCTGGTGCGTCATTCACGCGTTCGCGTCGCCTAACATCGGGGAAGCTATGACAAATTATATATCAAATCGAAGCCCCGAACGTTAGCTTTCCAACGCAACTAACATCACATCATTTGGACCTTTGTAGCTCAAGTTATGATTAGTTGAGTGCAGAGAGGTCAGGCTGGACAGCTTTAGCAGTTCCTTCAGTTTCTTGTATTCCTTCCACTTTTGCATGCTTCCTTTCCATCCTCTAAGCCATTCCTGCCCTGTAATCTCTGAAAACACTTAACACACATATCAAGGCATCTAATGGTGATAAGAGAGGATTAATATTAGCAATATAAAGGCCCAAGAAGCATGTTTCCAATCAAAGCACAAAATCAGGAAGGAAAACATAAAGCATGCGATTAGTATGAATAAATGGGTAAAGAGTTGATAAAAACCACTCAATTAAGCATAAGATAAACCAGAAAATAGTGGTTTATCAGTGGTCTCTTTTCTCTTCAAATCTTGTATCATGCTAATAAATTCTGCTACATATTTAATCTTTTCGTCTCTTAAAGAAATCACACACACACGTACTCTAGCATGAATCCTTGCAACACATCATTTTTTAATTTTAACTATAGCCTACTTAAAGTCCAAAAAAAAAAAAAGAAAACTATGCTACTTATCTTACTGTTTGTCTTGTGTTGTGCCTTGCACAGGACAGCAAGGATACTCTCTGTCTACTTGAGTAGTTAGAACCTACTAGAAAGAAAATGAAAACCCCCAATGAGCTGCATGTCATTGATGGTGGTGACCACTCCTTCAAGATTGGAAACAAGCATCTACAAGCAAATGGTTCCACCCAAGAAGAAGCTGTAGAGTGAAGATCGTATTCTGAAAGCCATTGCACGCAGCTTTCATTTTTTAAATTCTGCTCCCTTTCCCAATCACCAAGGGTTTTTATCCTCTTAAAATAAAATCAGAATAGCATTTCCAGAGATCCAGTTTCCAAATCAAAATCAGAACAACATTATACTAAATCAATAATTAAATCAAAATAAAATCAGAATAACATTTCTAGAGAACCAATTACCAAATCAAAAGCATAATAGCATTATAACAAATTAATATTAAAATTAAAACAAAATCAGAGGAGAATTTTCAAAGAACCAGTTACATACCAAATCAATTTTAAAATCAAAATAAAACCAAAACAGCATTTCCAAAGAACCAACTACCAAATCAAAATCAGAAACGCATTATACAAAATCAACATTAAAATTAATATTAAAATCAAAACAAAATCAGAGAAAAAGACTAGTTACCACAAATGATAACCCACAAATGACAAAGGCAGCCACCACGACAAAAGTAGTGATGATCCATAAACGACAGAAGCAGAAGTAGCAAAGCAGAAGCAGAAGACATGACAACCCACAAATAACCAAGGTAGAACGAACATGGTGAGGTGAGGGGAGAAGCAACGCTGGACGGGAGAAGCAGTGACCACCAAGAGAAGCAGCGACGCCGCGGAGAAGGAAAAAATGGCCAGAGACGCAGTAACGATTCAGAGATGCAAGACGGCGCACTGGGATCTCCTTCCTTCGATGGTGGGTTAGGGCTACATGGTGTGGCTGCGTGAAGCTTGATTTGTGCGATGATGGCTCTGATGAGTTTGTGGGTTAAAGTTGGATAGGGCTAGTAGAGGGAGGGAGGAAGACCGCGTTGATCTATTTTGTTACTCCAAGTTTGGTTATGTTAGAGTTTAGAAGTGAATAGAACAAAAAATATATAATATTTATTATAAATTTATTTTAATTTTATTTCTTTTAAAAATAATATTTGTTATATATTTATAATAAAAATATA
This sequence comes from Arachis ipaensis, assembly GCF_059453495.1. NCBI lineage: Eukaryota > Viridiplantae > Streptophyta > Magnoliopsida > Fabales > Fabaceae > Arachis > Arachis ipaensis. The sequence continues at coordinate 41,367,465 of NC_142441.1, read as the reverse complement.
TAATATTTATTATAAATTTATTTTAACTTTATTTTTTTAAATAATATTGTTATATATTTATAACAAAAATATATAATATTTATTATAAATTTATTTTAATTTTATTTTTTCTAAGAAAAATATTTGTTATATATTTATAACAATAGTTTTTGAGTGTTTTATAAATTTAGTATTTATAAGAAAAATTTTAAAATTTTTATAATTATTTATAATTATTTTTTATGTATTTTTTAATTTGTATAATTATTTAAATAATATTATAAAATTATTGTTTGATAAAAAATTATTGTAATGGTTATAAAACCATTCTTTAAAATAGTCAAAGAAAATGGTTTTATTTTGTTGCTATAACGTAATGAAAAATTGAATTTCAATAGCAACATTATAAAAACCGTTGTCTACGACCATCTAATAGAATGGTTTTAAAGTGTAGCATCTTGGCAACGATTTTTATGCATTTCTTTTGTACAATTATTTAAACAACAATAAAAAACCGTTGCTTACAAAAATAATGGTAACGGTTATAGAACCGTTATTTAAAATAGTCAAAGAGGACAGTTTTAGTTTGTTGCTATAAATAATGAAAAATTGAATTTAAAAGTAACACTTAAAAAAACCGTTGTCAAAACCTATCTAAGAGAACGGTTTTAAGGCATTACAAAATTTGTCGTTGCTAAAGCCCATATTTGTTGTAGCGATCCTACCAAGGTGGAAGCAGTGATGGAGTGAAAGCGACCGACCTCAGTTACTGAGATAAGGAGTTTTATGGGATTAGATCACTACTATCGAAGATTCATCAAAGGTTTCTCGCAGTTGGCTTTGCCATTGACAAAGTTAACCCGCAAAGATGCGCCATTTGTTTGGACTTCTGAGTGTGAAGAGAGCTTCCAAGCATTGAAGCAAAAGTTGACTACCGCACCTGTGCTGGTGTTACCCAAGCCAAATGAACCAATTGAGGTGTATTGTGATGCCTCACTAAAGGGTCTGGGGTGCGTGCTGATGCAGCACCGGAATGTGGTGGTGTATGCCTCACGACAGCTAAGACCTCATGAGGTTAATTACCCGACGCACGACCTGGAACTCGCCGCGGTTGTGTTTGCACTAAAGGTGTGGAGGCATTACCTTTATGGAGTAAACTTCCGAGTTTTCTCTGATCACAAGAGCTTGAAATACCTCTTTGATCAGAAAGAGCTTAATATGCGGCAGAGGAGGTGGATGGAATTATTGAAAGACTACGACTTTGAATTGAATTACCATCCGGAAAAAGCGAATGTTGTGGCAGATGCGCTAAGTTGGAAATCGCTGTATGCTGCTTGGATGATGCTTCGGAAAGAGGAGTTATTCAAGGCATTCGAGAGTTTGAAGATTGGTGTTCAGGAAGAGTCTGAAACTTTATGTTTGAGCCAATTACAGATCTCAAGTGATTTTAAATCTGAACTACTGAAGGCTCATCAAAACGATGATGTATTACCGAAGGTGTTGCCAGCTATTGAGCAAGGGAAGCAGTGGAGAGTGTTAGAGGATCAAGATGGGCTATAGAGATTCAAGGGTAGAATCATTGTGCCGGATGTAGGGACCTTGTGACAAGACATCTTGAAGGAGGCACACAAAAGCGGATTTTCTGTTCACCCTGGGAGTACTAAGATGTACAATGATCTAAAGGCTATGTTCTGGTGGCCTGGTATGAAGAATGATGCGGCGGAGTATGTCTCGAAGTGCTTATCTTGTCAAAAGGTTAAGATTGAACATCAAAGACCTTTTGGGATGTTGCAGCCCTTAGAGATTCCGCAATGGAAGTGGGAGAGTATTGCGATGGATTTTGTATCAGGATTACCGAGAACTAGAACCAGATTTGATGCTATTTGGGTAATTGTGGACCGGCTAATGAAGTCGGCTCACTTTTTACCCATTCGGATGAACTACACTCTTGAGGAGTTAGCGCGCCTGTATATCAAGGAGATTGTGAGACTTCATGGTGTGCCTACTGCTATAATTTATGACAGAGATCCACGTTTCATTTTGAGGTTCTGAGGTGCATCTCAGAAAGCTTTTGGAACCCGTTTGAGCTTAAGTACAGCTTACCATCCTCAAACAGATGGTCAATCTGAGAGGACGATCCAAACCCTAGAGGACATGTTGAGGGCTTGTGTTTTGGACCATCCGGCGAGCCAGGATCGGTATATGCCGCTAGTGGAGTTTGCATACAATAATAGCTACCATGCGAGCATCAGAATGGTTCCGTATGAGGCTCTGTATGGGAGGAAATGCCAATCTCCACTATGCTAGTATGAAGCTGGGGAGAAAAGTCTGTTGGGACCTGAAATGATAGTTGAAACCACTGAACAAGTTAAGAAAATCAGAGATAGGATGCTCACTGCTCAGAGGCATCATAAAAGTTATGCTGATCAGAGGCAGAAGCCCTTAGAGTTCGAGGAAGGAGACCATGCTTTCCTTAAGGTTACTCTGACAACAGGAATAGGTAGAGCGATTAAGACAAAGAAATTGAATTCTCGATACATCGGTCCATTTTAGATTCTTGAGAGGGTTGGACCGGTGGCGTATCGGATGGCTCTACCGCCTCACCTTTCGAACTTGCACGACGTATTTCACGTGTCGCAGCTTCGGAAGTATACTCCTGATGCTAGTCATGTGTTAGAACCAGAATCGGTTTAGTTAAGGGAAGATTTGACTCTGCCGGTGACTCCGGTCAGGGTTGATGACACGAGCATTAAGAAGTTACGCGGGAAAGAGGTTTCATTAGTGAAAGTGGCATGGAGTCGGGTGGTGTTGAGGAACACACTTGGAAACTTGAGTCGGAGATGCAAGCAGACTACCCGCACCTATTCTAAGGTAACTGAAATCGAATTTTGTGGGCAAAATTCCCAATTAGGTGGGTAGAATGTAAAACTCGGTCAATTAGTGGCTAAAACCCATAAATTAAAATATATTCTGGAAAGTTAGAAATGAGGTTTTTATGGTTTAATGTGATAGAGAAATTTAAAACAAGAATTTCGACAGCAATTTTAAAGAAATCGGCCCAAGAGGGCTAAACCGGGTCAACCAGATCCAAGTTGGGCCCAAGGGCCCAGCCAAGCCTCATTCATTTAATGAAGCTCAGCTCTCTCTGATGGACGGATCTTTTCTAGTAAAGAATTTCACAAAAGTAATCACGTTGTAAGTATAGTTTCTAAACCAACAAAGAATCCTTTCGTACAAAAACTTGTTTGTCACCAAAGCAAACCCAATAAAAATAATAACCGAACTATTTAAATCTCGGGTCATCTCTCAAGGAATTACAGGGAGGTATGATTTATTATTGGTTATGAGATTGTAACTTTTTGGGTTTTTGAAAGGTAGAGCAAGAAAAGTAAATGATAAGAAAATAAACTAATAATTAAATGAACTCTTGGCAAGGGATGAGAATTAGACGTCCTATCCTAGTTATCCTTATCAATTGTGATGAGAATTGTTTATTGCTCCCACTTAGTTAACCCTTACTAAATAAAGGAAAGTCAAGTAGACTAATCAATTTGATTTCTCAAGTCCTAGTCAACTCCTAAGGAAAGACTAGCTTTAGAGGGATCCAAATCAATCAGCAACTTTCAATTAACAATCAACAAAGGAGTTTGATAACTCAAGCGTCTCCAATTACTCAATTCACGCTAAGAATGTAAAAAGCCAAATTAAAATCATAAATCTGAAATACCTCAAATTGCATTAAATATAAAATCATATCTAACATCGGAAGGTTCATAAACCAAATTGGATAAGAGGAGAATCAACAAGAAAAATAAATAAACTAGAATGCTGGAGCAAATAAAAGTAGAAGGGAAACTAAATTAAAGCAAAGTAGAATATAAAATTAAGAAAAGCTAATCCTAAAATCCTAAAACCTAGAGAGAGGAGAGAGCCTCTCTCACTAAGAACTATATCTAAAACCTAACTTGTGAATAATTGATGAATGATTGAATTCCTTGATTCCCCCACTTTGTAGCCTCTAGTCTGTGTTTTCTGGACCGAAAGCTGGGTCAAAAACAGCCCAGAAATCACCCCCAGTATTTTCTGATGCGTCCAGCACATGGCTCTGTCACGCGTACGCGTCGTCCACGCGTATGCATCATCCACACATATGCGTCACCTAACAGCAAGGCAACTATGGCAAATTATATATCAATTTGAAGCCCCGGATGTTAGCTTTCTAACGCAACTGGAACCGCCTCATTTGGGCCTCTGTAGCTCAAGTTATGGTTGATTTAGTACGAAGAGGTCAAGCTAGACACCTTAGCAATTCCTTCAATTTCTTGTATTCCTTCCACTTTTGCATGCTTCCTTTATATTCTCCAAGTCATTCCTGCCCTATAAATCCTGAAAACACTTAACACACATATCACGGCATCGAATGGTAATAAGAGAGGATTAATAATTAGCAATTTTAAGGTCAAAGAAGCATGTTTTCAATCATAGCACAGAATTAGGAAGGATTTGTAAAACCATGCGAATTATATGAATAAGTGTGAGTTTAGTGGATAAAATCCACTCAATTAAGTACAAAATATACCATGAAATAGTGGTGCATCAAATCTCCCCACACTTAAACATTAGCATGTCCTCATGCTAAGCTTAAGAGAAGCTACAAAGCAGTGAAGAGTAATGGTAGAAATTATGAAATGCAACCTATCTATATAAATGCAACTACATGCAGAAATGTTTTTACCTACTTGGTTAAAAGTAAACAAATTCTCCAAGACAAACATAAACTGGATTCCACTAATTCCAATTAGAAAATAAAGCACAGGTAAACTTGCAGAAGAAAATAGCTCATGAAAGCAGGGAACATAGAATCAAACATTGAACCCTCACTAGTAGTGTATATGCACTCTAATCTCTCAAGTGTCTAGGGTTAATTCACTCTACTCTTCTCTAGTCATGCTTTTTAAACTTTGTTCTTCATCTAACCAATTAACAAATATTTAGTATACCAATGCAAACATCATGAGGTCTTTTCAAGGTTGTAATGGGGCTAAGGTAAGGGTGAGGATATATGTAAGGCCAAGTGAGCTAAAATATGAATCTTTAATTAACCTAAGCTTTCACTTAACACACACACACTCTATGTAACTCTAAAATCATGTCTAGCTACCCATAATTTCCACTTTTGTATCACATACTCATGCATCAACTTTTCTTTAATTTTATCACATATGCATTGATCTTTTATTAAACTTAACATTGGGGTAATTTTGTCCCCTTATTTATCTATTTAAATTATTTTTATTTTTATTTTTTTTGTAAAAATAAATATAACATATCAATGCACATGGTGTGTTATCAATCCAAGTTTTCACGGTTCTCCACACTTAATTGATACACAATCTCTATCTTAAGCTAACCAAAGATTCAATTTGAGGTAATTAATTTATTTTTTCACTTAAGGCTAGTGATGTGGTAAAATATAGAACAAAAAGGGGATTAAAAGGGCCAAAGGTGGCTAACAAGGTTGATTGAAAGGGTAGGCTATTTGGGATAAGTGAATTAATGACAAATAATAGCCTCAATCATATGCAAGCATGTAAATACACTAAACAGTAGACATATAGAATGGAACAAAGTAAAGTCTACAATCATATTGAAAAAACACACAAGAATAAAATTTTATAGCTAAATAATGTAACCATGCAATTAAGCTCAAATCTCACAGGTTGTGTATTCTTAGCTATAATTCATGTTTCAAATTGCAGTCTTCAAACAAGTTTAACACAAATTTTCAATTTAAATGAGTGAAATGCTATAAAACAGGGTCTTGAAAAGAAATTATTACTTCGACCAAGCAGTGGTAACATATGCACAAAAGCAAACAAACATGCAATGAAATATGCAAATGCAACAATTAAATTAACATAAAAAATTAAACATTGGTGTTAAGAAGGAAATAACTAACCCACGGAAGTCGGTATTGACCTCCCCACACTTAAAGATTGCACCGTCCTCGGTGCATGCTGAGATGTGCAGGTGGACGGGTTGCTACATTGATGCTTTTCTCTAAAGATTGTGCATAGGAACTTGTTTATCACCCCATGTAAAAGTTTTCCGTTTTTCTTCCTCGGTGGCCATCCTGAAAGAAGAGGAAAAAGAAGAAAAATAACCCAGAAATAAAGATAAGAAAACAAATAAGGTATGGGTGGATTAATGCCAAATAATGAGGGTCTCAATTACATGGTAGCTACAACATGCAATTGAGAAAATAGTGGAAGCAAATGGCATATCAATGTTGCAAAAATTTGCAACAATGGGGAAAAATAGTAGGTAATGAAAGACAGTATAAACTCATGTCAATGCAAAAGGAATACAAGTATTATAAAGGATTGGCATTGACTTAAATAATATTACCCATCAGAATAAAACAAGTCACGAAACAACATAAAAATACCAGAAAAGATATAACAGTTGAATAAGAACATTTAACACCAATGGTAAAATAGGAAATTAGAAAAGGAGATAAAATATGAATAAAATTAAAATGGAATGAAGGAAAGTATGCAAATGCGGTATGTAAAAGAGAATGAAGGAGAATAAGGATAAGAAGAAAGTGAGAAAAGAAGAAGAAGGAGTATGAGAGGAGAGAAGAAAGAAAAAAAAAATAGAAAACAGGAACTGGAGTTAACGCGCACGCCTGCATCACGCGTATGCGTGAAAACTGAGTTAGCCATGCGACGCGTACGCGTCGCCCACACGTATGCGTGGATGGTCCGAAAGCGAAAGGACACGCACGCATCAGGGACGTGTATGCGTGGGGTGATTTTGTTCTTCTAGCACAGTTCCAGTGCGAGGGCAGCACAACTCTCGGGTCAAACACACATTTACATTGATTGCCACATCCACGCGTGCACGTCAGGGATGCGTACGCGTGGTTTGCTAAGGTTGCAAGTGACGCGCACGCGTGATGTACGCATGCACGTGGGTCGAATTGTACGCAGAGCACACCAGTCGCACGATTCCATCACAACTTTCTGTTCGTTGGATGGGATAGCAAAATTTGGAATTGACACACACGCGTGGCCTACGCATACGCATGAGTTGCCCTTTTTTTTATACATAATACAAAATGCAAAATGCAAATGAATATGCAGAAATTATGAATGAACACTAATAAAAATAAAATAAAATAAAACTAAGAATAAAAATAAAAGATCATACCATGGTGGGTTATCTCCCACCTAGCACTTTTAGTTATTGTCCTTAAGTTGGACATTTGGTGAGCTCCTTGTCATGGAGGCTTGTGCTTGAACTTATCCAGGAATCCCCACCAGTGTTTGTAATTCCAATAGCCTCCGGGATCCCACACTAGATGCATAAAGCCTTCAAACAAGTTAAAGCAAGTGACAGGGCCCCAACAGTATTAATTGCTAAACTGAATTCTGGGGTCCCAAACCGTGCTTTTATACCCGTCTTTATGTTGACCATCATTGTTCCAACTGGGTGGCAAGCAATCTATATTCTCAATGAAGTACCCAAACGACTTCCTAGACCCATTCAATCGAGCTCTACACCAATCCTTGCACTTCAACTTGGAGTGTGCAACCGTATTGAACCTTGCAGGGCAACTCCTACCACTAACCATTTCCCTCTTACTCTTAACACCACAAAGAGCTCTAAGTTGACCATCTGTCTCAAGTAAACCATATTCAAATGGAATGAGAAAGCTAAGGGATATGAATTTTATCCACTTGAATGTTGTGAAGGATGATGGTGACTTAGGCGGGGAGGTTTCCAGCAACTTTGGCAAGGTGATTTCAAGCTCCACTCCCTTGTTCTCTTCTTTGACAACTTCCACCTCTTTGCAAGCTTCTTTAATTTCAACCTCTTCTTCTTAGTAGCTTTCTTCCAATTCAATCTCTTCTTTATTGCTTACCAAGGGCATGGGAGGTTATGCTTTTTCTTCTTTGATCTCCATGTCTAGTCCAATGGGAGAGGGTTCAATTGTAGATAAGAATTCATCAATGATTGAATCCATCTCTTGATCATCCCCTTCAAAGTCTTCAACCATGATATGCCATGGAGGTTGTACACCCTCCTCAACATCAATTTCAAGCTTCTTGGAGGGAGGTTCTATGATTGGAGGTTCCCATGGAGGTTCGGCATCTCCTAAGTCTTCAACCACTTATTCTTCTTCGATAATTACGGCTTCCTCCAATTGCTCTAATATAAAATCAAACTCCTCCTGGATGTCTCCCCTCACCAGTTCTTCAGCTACTCCTTCACTTTCAAGCCGATCCCTTTTCTCATGTTCCGTGTCAATAGCATTATTGGGATCATGTTGCTCTTGGATTGATGCATCCATACGAGATATAAGAGCTTGGATAGTAGAGGTTAGACCAGTGAAAGTAGAGGTAAGTGTGGTTTGAAGCTTTAATTGCCTTTGGCGAATAACATTAAGGATGTTGTCATCTAGTGGAGGTTGGGGTGGATAAGAGGGTTCATTATTTTGGAGAAAGGGTTCATAATAGGAAGGTGGTTCTTCTTGGTAAGGGTATGGAGATGGTGAATATTGAGGTCGTGGTTCTTGGGGGTAATTGTGTTGGAATAGGGGTGGGTCTATGTATGGTTCATACGGTTCATATGGTGGTTGGTTGGGTTGATAAGGGTTAGGGTCATAAGGAGATGAATGGTTGTAGGAGGCTTGTGAGTATGGTGGTTCAAATCTATATTGAGGAGGGGATGTGTAGGTATTTTGTGGTGGGTGTTGATTGTCACGAAGAGGTCCACCATAACCATTATCTTGATAAGAATCATAGAATGGTTGTTGATAATACCTTGGAGGTGGTTGTTGCTAAGAGGGTTGATCAAATCCTTGTGGCGCCTCCCATCTTTGATTGTCCCATCCTTGATCCAAGCTTTCATTGCAATCTCCTCTTCCTGCAACTTGATTGTAACCAAACTCATAGCCAAAGGGGTGAGAATTCATAGTAGTCAGAGAAATAAAAATTAATAAAAATTAATGAAAATAAACTCCTAAAACTAGAAACACGAACAAAGAACAAAAAAGTAAAATTATTTACAATAACCAATAATAAGGCCCAGGTTTGCAATTCCCCGGCAACGGCGCCTGGCGAGCGGATTTCTGCTAGTAAAGAATTTCACAAATAAGTTCTCGTTGAAAGTATAGTTTCTAAACCAACAAAGAATCCTTTCGTACAAAAATTTAGTTGTCATAAGTAACAAACCCTAATAAAATAATAACCGAAGTATTTAAACTTTGGGTCGTCTCTCAAGGAATTACAGGGAGGTCTATTTATTATTGGTAATGGAAGATTATCTTTTTGGCATTTTTGAATAAGGGACAAGAAAAGTTAATTGCGAGAATTAAAGTAATAACTAATAAAGCTATTGGCAAGGTATAAGAACTAGAAATCCTATCCTAGTTATCCTTATCAATTGTGATGAAAATTGTTCATTACTCCTACTTAGTTAACCCTTACTAAATAAAGGAAAGTCAAGTGGACTAATCAATTTGATTCCTCAAGTCCTAGTCAACTCCTAAGGAAAGACTAGCTTTAGAGGGATCCAAATCAACCAGCAAATTCCAATTATCAATCAACAAGGGAGTTTGATAACTCAAGTGTCACCAATTACTCAACCAAAGCCAAAAGGAGAGAAATCTAAATATTGAAAGCATCAATTACATAAATTGAAGAAAGCAACCATAAATCTGAAATACCTCAAATTGTATTAAATAAAGAAATCAAATCTAACATGGAATTCATAAACCAAATTGGGAAAATAAGTAATTAACAAGAGAAATAGATAAACCAAAGCACTAGAATAAATAAAAGTAGAAGAGAAACTAAATTAAAGGAACATTGAACCTGGAATTGAGAAGAAGTAAACCTAACCTAAGAGAAATCCTAAATCCTAAAACCTAAGAGAGAGGAGAGAGCCTCTCTCTCTAGAAAACTACATCTAAAACCTAAAATTATGAATAATGAATGAATGATGAATGAATCAATGAATGGATTCCCCCACTTTGTAGCCTCTAATCTGTGTTTTGTGGGGCAAAAATTGGGTCAAAAACAGCCCAGAAATTGCCCTCAGTAATTTCTGATACGTCCAGCACGCGGCAATGTCACGCGTACGCGTCGTCCACGCGTATGTGTGGATTGAATTTTTGCCAGGTCATGCGTATGCGTGATCCACGTGTGCGTGTCACCCAACAGCCAGCCAGGCAACTATGGCAAATTAGATTTCTAACGCAACTAGAACCGCCTCATTTGGACCTCTATAGCTCAAGTTATGGTCAGTTAAGTATGAAGAGGTCAGACTAGACAGCTTTAGCAATTCCTTCAATTTCTTGTATTCCTTCCACTTTTTCATGCTTCCTTTCCATCCTCTAAGCCATTCCTGCCCTATAAACCTTGAAAACACTTAACACACATATCGTGGCATCGAATGGTAATAAGAGAGGATTAAAATTAGCTAAATTAAGACCAAGGAAACCTGTTTTAATCATAGAACAAACATGTATAAGTATGAGAATAGTGGATAAAATCCACTCAATTAAGCACAAGATGTACCACAAAATAGTGGTGCATCAAATCTCCCCACACTTAAATATTAGCATGTCCTCATGCTAAGCTCAGGAGAAGCTATAAAGGAGTGAAGGGGAATGGTAAAACTTATGAAATGCAACCTATCTATATGAATGCAACTAAATGCAAAAATACTTCTACCTACTTGGTTAAAAGTAAACAAGTCTATTAAGAACAAATATGAACTGGATTTCACTAATTCAAATCACAAAATAAAGTACAAGGAAACTTGCGGAAAAAAATAGCTCATGAGAACCGGGAACAAAGAATTGAGCATCGAACCCTCACCGGAAGTGTATACACTCTAATCACTCAAGTGTTTAAGGTTCGACTCTCTTAATTCTCTACTAACCTTGCTTTCTAAGGCTTGCTTTTCTTCTACCAATCAACAAAGAATTAATGCACAGATACACATATCAAGAGGTCTTTTAAGGGTTGTAATGGGGTTAGGGTCAAGGTAGGATTATATTTGGCCAAGTGGACTAAAATTTGAATCCTTAATTAACTTAAACTTTTCTCACCTAACTTAAGAGAATCCATGTAATCACAATACAAAATCTAACTACCCATTTACTATTTTTACCACATATTCATGCATCCGATTTTGAGTACAGTACATATGCATTGCTATCGCAATTTACTTTGGGGCATTTTGTCCCCTGTTTATTATTTGCTCTTTTTTTCTTTTCTTTTTCTCCCCTTTATTTTTCTTTTTAATTTTATTTTTATATATATGTTTTTTATTTTTCTCAATGCATATGATTGAATTATTGAATGCATGAACATGTTCTAAACATTTCTTTCACATTTTCATAAAGAAGTTTAACATACTTAATTTCCAAAACCAAACGTTTCCAAACCCACTTTCTCCACACTTAATTCATGAGCACTCTCACTAGTCTAAGCTAACCAAGGATTCAAATTAAGGACATTATTGTTTTCCGCTTAGAGTTAGTGATGAGCTAAAGTAAATAACAAAAGGGTATAATAGGCTCAACATTGGTTTGCAAAGGATAATGAAAGAGTAAGGCCATATGGGTATGTAAGCTCAGTGAAACAAAGGCCTCAGTCATATAAGTGCATGCATACATCAAACAATGGAAATATAGAATTAAGCAAGACAAAGTTCACAATTTTAGAGAGAACAACACACACCAAAAATAAAATATTGGTTGATAGAATGCAACCAATTCAAATAGGCTCAAAATCTCTCAGGTTTTGTGTGTTCGAGCTCTAAACCATGTTCCAGTATAATATTCCTTCAAACAAGTTTATCAAAAATTTTAAATCAAATTAGTGAAATGTTATAAAAAGTTTCTTGAAAAATAAAATATTACTTTAACCAAGTGGTGGTAAAATATGCACAAAATCAAACAAATATACAATCAAACATGCAAATGTAACAATGAACAAATAAAGAAAATAAAATATTGGTGTTGAGAAGGAAATAACTAACCCACGGAAGTCGGTATCGACCTCCCCACACTTAAAGATTGCACCGTCCTCGGTGCATGCTAAGATGTTGATGTGTGGAAAACGATCCAACACAAAACTCACCAGCAAGTGTACCGGGTCGCTTCAAGTAATAATAACTCACGTGAGTGAGGTCGATCCCACAGGGATTGAAGGATTGAGCAATTTTAGTTTAGTGGTTGATTTAGTCAAGCGAACAAGAGTTGATTTGAGTGATTTGTATCCAACAGAAGCTAAATTGCATGAAATTTAAAGGGAGAGGGGTAATTGACTGTAAGTTAAAGGACAAAGAAAGTAAAGAAGCTTAATCTTAAAGTGCAAGTAATGTAAATTGCAGAAACTTAAATTGCAAGAAATGTAAATGACTGAAACTTAAAGTGCAAGAAATGTAAATTGCTTGAATTATAAAAGGAATTGGGAATTGGAATTGCAGAAATTAAACAAAGAAAAGTAAATTGCAATGAACAGGAGAATAAAGGATGAATTAAACTGAAATAAATCTCAAACAGAAAATCAATTTGGCTTGAAAAAGCCTCAACAGATAAACAGAAAGGAAATTCCAAATCTCAGGGGTCAAGAGACTAGAAAAACTAAATCTAGATCTCACTACCTTCCTTGATCCAATTCAGAAATCAATTGCAAGTGAATTTAAAATCAAACAGTAGAAGAAATAAATTCAAATCTCAATTTATCAAATGGTGCAGTGAAACGAAAACAGAGAGAGATCTCAAGGTGTGATTGAGACAAAATTTCCTCAATTCTCAACACCCAAGACTCAAGCAAGATTTACAGAAGAGAAAGCAAGAAACCCAGAGAGGAAGAAAATTCAATTCTCCTCCCAGATCCAAAATCAAAGTTACAGAAAGAAAAATTCTAAAAGAGGTAAAAATGTTCAAAGTAAAAGTTGTCGTCCATTCTAAATCAAACTAACTTCTATTTATACACTTTCTTCTAATGGTCTTGAAGCCTTGAATTTGGGCCCTCGGCCTTGATGGAATTGGATTGAAGATAGCCTCAGTTGATTGCTCTTAGACTTGAGAAGAAATCTGTTTGCAATTTGGACTTTGGAGCCTTCAAGTTTGAGTTAACGTTTGAGGAAAACTTTAACTCAAAAGTTTGCGTGTTAAAAATTATGCAGAACGGTGCTATTCTGTCACTCACGTTTGAGTTCACGTTTGAGGTCAAATGTGAGCTCAAATGTGCTCCCTCCAAAACCATTTTGCAGCCAACGTTTGACCTTAAGTTTGAGGCAAACGTTGGCGCAAACATTAAGTCCCACTGGTGTAGTAATTGTGCCAACGTTTGACCTCAAGTTTGAGGCAAACATTGGCGTGAACGTTGGCCTCCCTTGGTGTATTTGTGAGCCAATGTTTGACCTCAAGTTTGAGGCAAATGTTGGCGCAAACGTTGCTTCCTCCAGGGTTAGTTTTTGAGCCAACGTTTGACCTCAAGTTTGAGGCAAACGTTGGCGCAAACTTTGGCTTCTCCAGGGTATATTTTTGAACCAACGTTTGACCTCAAGTTTGAGGCAAACGTTGGCGCAAACTTTGGCATCTCCTGGGTCTTCTTAAGCCAACGTTTGACCTCAGGTTTGAAGCAAATGTTGGCACAAACTTGAGCTCTTCCCAGGGTGGTTTTGCTGCCTTCATTTCCATTGCTGCCATCCCCTTTCTTCAACCTTCCTCCAAGCCTTTTGGTCACCTGTCATCAATCAACAAATGCATCAAAGCTATGCTAAAATCATGAGACTTCTTATCATCCTTGACATTTAAGCAATTATAACATAAAACCTCATGAAAATGCATTAATTTACTCATGGTTGATTGAATCCAAATACACATGAATTTCCACCCAAATGGCTTACTTGTAACTCAAGAAAGTGTATAAAACCTATAAAACAAGTGAAAAATTACTTGAAAAACTAGGATAAGATGACTTGTCATCAGATGTGCGAGTGGACGGGTTGCTCCAACTGACACTTTTCTCCATAGATTGTGCAGATGGACTTGTCTGTCACCCCATTGAGAAGCTTCTCGTTTCCCTTCTTGGTGGCCATCCTGAAAGAAGTGGAAAGAGAAGAAAAGTAACCCAGAAATAAAGATAAGAAAATAAATAAAGTATGGGTAGGTTAATGCCAAATAATGAGGGTCTCAATTACATGGTAGCTACAACATACAAGTGAAAAAACAGTAGAAGCAAATGGCATATCAGTAGTGCAAAAGTTGCAACAATGGGGAAGAGAGAGTGGGTTATTGATGAGATATTTTGGAGGAAAAATAAATCTCTCCCAAAACACACAAATCTAACCGGCAAGTGTACCGGGTCGTATCAAGTAATAAAAACTCACGGGAGTGAGGTCGATCCCACAGGGATTGAAGGATTGAGCAATTTTAGCTTAGTGGTTGATTTAGTCAAGCGAATCAAGATTTGGTTGATGGTTTTGTGACTTGCAGAATTAAATTGCATTGAAGTAAAGAGAACAAGAAATAAATTGCTGAAACGTAAAGGACAAGAAATTAAATGGCAGAAACTTAAAGTGCAAGAAATGTAAATGACTCGGAATGTAAAAGGGGATTGGGAAGTGGATTTGCAGAAATTAAACAAAGAAAAGTAACTTGCATCAAACAAAAGAGTAAAAGGGATTTGGGATTGGATCGGATCTTATAGCAGAAAAGTAAATGAACATGGAAAGCAAAAAAAAAAACAGAATGTAAATTGGAGATTTGGATCTCAGAACCCAGAGACTAGAAAACCAAGTCTAGATCTCAATGCCTTCCTAGATCCAACAAGAACAGTTGCAAGGAAATTGTAAATTGCAAAGAAATTAGATGAGAAGCAAGTGATGGAAACAGAAATTCAAATTCAGTAAATAAACAGAGAGATCCAAGGTTGAGATTGAAACAGAATTTCTTCAATTCTCCAACCCAAAATCCAAGACAATTGTAATTGAAATTGAAAGCAATAAAACTGAGAGAAAGAGAAGTGAATTCTCCTTCCCCAAGACAAAGAAATTAAAGTCACTCAATAACAAAAACTCTCTGAAAACTCTTATGAAAATTCCAAAAGGAAAGCTCTCCGAAAACTTGAAAGAGGCCTTGGTTGATTGCTCTTGAAGTTTGAAGAAGAACCAAAGTGAACCAATTGAACCGGGTTTGAGTTTTGCAAAAGTTGGACCAAAAGTTGGAGCTAAAGTTAGGGGTCTAACTTTGGCTCCAACTTTTCATAGCAGCCCACAAAACTTGCTGGTATGAACGTTGGTGCCAACGTTAGGGGTCTAACTTTGACCCTAACGTTGGCCTTGCCTTGTGTGCTAGTGGCGCCAACGTTAGCCACCAAGTTAGGGGGCTAACGTTGGCGCAAACTTTTGCTCCTCTTCCTTGAATTTTCATGTGCCAACGTTAGCCTCCAAGTTAGGGGTCTAACGTTGGCGCAAACGTTGGTGCCCAGGGGAGAAATTCATGTGCCAACGTTAGCCTCAAAGTTAGGGGGCTAACGTTGGCGCAAACTTTTGGTGCCCAGGGGAGAAATTCATGTGCCAACGTTAGCCTCAAAGTTAGGGGGCTAACGTTGGCGCAAACTTTTGGAGCCCAGGGGAGAATTTTCAAGTTCCAACGTTAGCCTCCAAGTTAGGGGGCTAACGTTGGGGCTAACTTTTCAACCAAAAGTTTGTGCAAAAGTTTGATGCTAACTTTAGGTCCAGCTTCTTGCTTCCTGGTTCAATTTCACTTATTCCATTGTCTTCTCTTTACTCCTAGCTATTCCTTCTTGCTTCAACCCTTCTCCAAGCTTTCTTCACCTATAATTAACCAACCAAACACATCAAAGCTATGCTCAAAATCATGAGATATTCATTCTTTCACAATATCCAACAAATATAGCATAAAACCTCATGAAATGGCATGAATTCATATATGGTTGATTCAATCAAGGGAAACATGAAAATCTACTCAATTAGCTTGCTTGTAGCTCAAGAAAGTGCATAATTCTAATGAAAACAAAAGAAAAAGACTAGTTAAAATAGGCTAGGATGACTTGTCATCACAACACCAAACTTAAAGCTTGCTTGTCCCCAAGCAAGAAAAGATTTATTGAGAAGAAAGAATGAAATGGAAGAGGATGTTCATGCTAGCAGAGTATTATTGATAGTTCATGGGGTTTTGTGTGGATATGCAAATACTCACTTCTTATTGACTCCTAGGCCTAGAAAGTCTCCTTCAAGCTTCAAGTGACATACTGCTATGACCTCTCATTATTCCTTTATCCTTGGCTATTACTTTGTTCATAAGCTTTATTTGAGTGTCATGTGTAGCAAGTTCATTTTCTTTTCTTTATACTTGACACATTATTCACCATAGACACTTGGCTCACATTCCTTCTTAAAACATTGATGCCTAGCACCTCTTTGGGTTACTAAATGCCTTGTAGTTAGGTTGCTCTTGATAGTGGACTTTCAGCTGATGATCCCGGATTAGTTAACCCAAGTCACCGAGTGTTGAGGCACTCCTAAGAGCTTACTAATCCAAGCAGATCCTAGTACAAAGACATCACAGGCATATATTTCAAAGTTCAAGCTATTGGTGTCCAGCTTTGTTTCTTTTTGTTTCCTTTTGTTCTGCCACTTTTTGGCTATCTTTTTTTTTTTTCTTCTTTTTGTTTTTCTTTCTAACCAAGGAATTTAATTCAATTGAGATTCCTAGACAGTAGGCCACTCTTTACTTAGAAGGAGATATCCTAGCTCTTTATCCACTAAAAGTGAGCTATTATACAATCACACACATACCACCACTTACTTTTATTCCACTTCTATCTAACAGAAACCATTTTACTTCACATTCAAACTGTTCTTTTATTGAATTTAAAGATGCAGGGGACAACACATGCTTCTTGTCAAGTGAAAATAAACACACAAGCACACACATAAACTAGCCTACTTATTTTAAAAGAAACAAACATAATGCAAAGGCTTTTAATTAAGAAGAACTACTTAGAAATGCAAAGACAACTTAGAACAGATAGAATGCATGCTTTTTTCTTTGTAGTGATGAACAAGGAGCAAGTCCACCTTTCATTTGTCATGCCTTTTCTTTCTCCTTTCATACACTTAGCTGCTAGTGTTCCCACCATCCTTGTTTGGTGCCTGTTGATCTTGCCAAAAGCCAGCCATATTCATAGCCTCATCCACTCTATCTTCGAGTCTCATAGCCCTGCTCACTTCTACCTCACTTCTCATTTTGAAGAATTCATCAAAAGTTGGGAATGCCGGATCCATGTTGTGCAAATGTTCTCCAATATAGTTCAGTTTGATTTGGCTATTGATGTTGTAATCGGCTTGTACTTCATACCTTGCATCTTGGAGTGTTGTGAACTCTTTAAGAGCCTTCAAATTTTCAGCTTGCATTTGTTCCAACTTCCCAAAAGATTCATGAGATTGAAAGGCATGTTTTTCTTGCATCACAAGAAATCTTGACTCGAATTCATTTTGTTTGTTCATTATTCTTAGCTCCCTTTCTTCTTGTGCTTGTTGGTTTTTCATGTACAAAGAATGGTATTCCTCTTGCCTTTCTTGGATTCTCGTGTACTGTTGAGACAATCTCCCTATTGCTTCTTGCATTTGAGTCATATCCATATTGCCATGTGGGAAAAAGTGTGGCTGTTCCTCCTCCTCTTGTGGCTCTTCTTCTATGTGTGGCTCATCTTCTTCCATTGGTTCTTCTACTTCCCTTCCTCCATGTGGCCTTCGGCCTTGATGTGCTTCAAGGGGCATCATCATCCGTTCAATGGTTATGGGCATGCCTTGGCTTAACCACATTGGATTCTCCTCTTCCATTGGAACCTTAGCCCTTGCACACAACCTCCAAATGGTGCTCGGATAGTACAACCAAGATCCGGCCGAATTCTTTTCAGCTAGCTTTTGAATGTCTCTTGCAAGGATTTCATGAACTCTTATCTCTCCTCCCACAATGATGCAATGCAGCATCACGGCTCTCTCCCTGTTAACTTCTGAGGTTAACAAAGAAGGAGAAAGGAATAAAAAACGGGATGTGACGCGCGCGCAGGGCACGCGTGCATGTGAAAACTGTATCAGCCATGCGACGCGTACGCGTCGGCCATGCGTACGCGTGGGTGGTCTGAAGTGAGATGACGTACATGCGTCAGGGACGCGTACGCGTGGGTGATTTTGTGCCTCTAGCACAGTACTAGCCCCAGACCATCACAACTCTCTGTTCAGTTTCATTATTAAGCCGATTTTTCATTCCACGCGTATGCGTCAGGGACGCTTACGTGTGGATTAGTGAAAACGAAGGGGACGCGTATGCGAGCAGCACGCGTACGTGTGGGTTGGCTTGTGCGCCAGGCACACCTTCCACGTCGTTCCAGCAGAACTCTCTGCCTATTTACGCATACACATATGACGCGTGCGCATCATAGACGCTCGCGCGTCAATTCCCTTTTTTTTATATGCAGGATGCAAAATGCAGAATGCAGATGACTATGCAGAAATTATGAATGAACATGAATAAAATAAAATAAAACTAAGTACAAAAAGGAAAGAATATACCATGGTGGGTTGTCTCCCACCTAGCACTTTTAGTTAAAGTCCTTAAGTTGGACATGTGGGGAGCTCCTTGTCATGGTGGCTTGTGCTTGGACTCGTCTTGAAACTTCCACCAATGATTGGACTTCCAATAAGCTCTATCAATACCAAGTAAATTCCTCAAGCTTTGATGGAGTTCTTCACAAGCTTTAAGCTCCCAAAATTGATCCTCATATATTCTTGGATCCCAAATCTTGTTTCTACACCCGTCTTCAAGTGGATCATGATGATTCTATCCGGGTGGTTCAGCCTTGGAATTCTCATTTAGGCACCCAAACATCCTCCTAGACCCAATTAATTGAGAACTATACCAACCCTTGTAATCAGGCCTTGAGCTTCCAACCATTACGAACCTAGGATGGTGTTGCCAACCACTAACCATCTCCTTTTTACTCTTAATGCCACAAAGAGCTCTAAGTTGACCATCTGTCTCAAGTAAACCATATTCAAGTGGGAAAGTAAAGGTCAAGGATAAGGATTTTATCTACTTGAATGTTGTATTGGATGGTAATGGCTTTGGGAGAGGTGTTTCCAATGGTCTTGCAAGCTCCACTCCCTTGTGTTCTTTCTTGACAACTTCCACCTCTTTGCAAGCTTCTTCAATTTCAACCTCTTCCTCTTGGTAGCTTTCTTCCAATTCAATCTCTTCTTCATTGCTTACCAAGGGCATGGGAAGTTGTGCTTCTTCTTCTTTAATCTCCATGTCCAGTCTAGTGGGAGAGGATTTAATTGTAGGTAAGAACTCATCAATAATTGAATCCATCTTATGATCAACAACTTCCAAGTCTTCAACCATGATATGCCTTGGAGGTTGTACACCCTCTTCAACATCAAATTCAAACGTCTTGGAAGGAGGCTCTATGATTGGACTTTCCCATGGAGGTTCTGTATCTCCTAAATCTTCAACCACTTCTTCCTCTTCAATAATTACTGCTTTGTCCAGTTGTTTTAGTATAAAATTGTCTCATCCTTGATGATTTTCTTTCCATGACAACTCCTTTCAACTATTCCTTCATCTTTAAGGGTCTCTCCTACCTTCACCTTTAGGGCCTCCTCTAGCTTCTTGTGAAGTATGAGATCTATTTCATCCCGAAGACGATCCCTTCTCTCTTGTTCCATGTCACTAGCATAATTGGGATCGTGTTGCTCTTGGGTTGATGGATGTGGGTGTTCTTCCATGGAAGACGGTGATGGGATAGAGAGATCATTATGTGGCGGTTCAACACTCTCTATCTTTTCCACTTGTTGCTCAACACACTCATCCATGGATAGCTTTGTTCATTGCATGAGTCTCTTGGGCCAAACTTTTAACGGATGGTTGCTTGAAGTTGATCCATTGCTTCCTTGAGACGATCCTTTGACTCTTGTTGATGAGAGAATTTTTACGTGGTCTAGAAATTTGCAGATAAATCCTCGTTGCAAGTATAGTTTCTAAACCTTCAAAAGTCCTTTCATACAAACGTTTTGGTTTTCACAAGTAACAAACCTCTTTAAAATTGATAACCGAGTATTTAAACCTCGGGTCGTCTTCTCAAGGAATTGCAGGGAGGTATGTTCTTATTATTGGAATTCTTATTATTGGTATGTTCTCAAAAGTTCTTTTAATGTATAAGATAAAAAGCGAGAATAGTAAATGGCAAGAAAGTAAATTGTATTAAATTAAATAGATAATAAAACTCTTGGCAAGGTATGAAAACTGAATGTCCTATCCTGGTTATCCTTATCAATTGTAATGAGAATTGGATTTTTCTCCCACTTTGTTAACCTCTAACTATGAAGGTAAGTTAAGTGGATGAATTAATTCTGATTCCTCAAGTCCTAGTCTTTCCTTGGGAAAAGTTAGAGTTAGTGGAACTCGAATTAATTCTTGAAGAATTCCAATTTTCAATTAACAATGAGTTTGAAAACTCAAGAGTCTCCAATGACTCAACCAAAGCCAAAAGGGAAAAATCCAAATTATTTATATAATAAATAAAAGAAAGCAATCATAATTCTGAAATACCTCAATTAGTACTAATAAAGATATCAAATGTAACATGGAAGAGTTCATAAATTAAATTAGGAAAATAAATAAAAAGAACATTGAACCTGTGATGAAGAAGAAATAATCCTAAATCCTAAAACTAAATCCTAAGAGAGAGGAGACAACCTCTCTCTCTAAAAACTACATCTACTTCTAAAATTGTGAATTGTGAGCTTGTTCATGTATGGATGCATTCCCCCACTTTATAGTCTCTAATCTGTGTTTTCTGGGCCGCAAACTGGGTCGAAAACAGCCCAGAAATCGCTGGAGATGAAATCTGCCACGCTGGTTTTTTGCCACTGCGACGCATCCGCGTGGATCACGCGACCGCGTCACCTAGCGTCAGGGAAACTATGACATATTATATATCAAATCGAAGCCCCGGACGTTAGCTTTCCAGCGCAACTGGAACCGCATCATTTGGACCTTTGTAGCTAAAGTTATATGCGTTTGAGTACAAAGAGGTCAGGCTGGACAGCTTAGCAGTTTCTCCAACTTCTTGTATTCCTTCCACTTTTGCATGCTTCCTTTCTATCCTCTGAGCCATTCTTGCCCTGTAATCTCTGAAATCACTTAACACACATATCAAGGCATCTAATGGTAATAAGAGAGGATTAAACATAGGGAACTTAAGGCCAAAGAAGCATGTTTTCAATCAAAGCACATAATTAGGAAGGCAAATGTAAAACCATGCAAATAGTATGAATAAGTGGGTAAAGAGTTGATAAAATCCACTCAATTAAGCACAAGATAAACCATGAAATAGTGGTTTATCAACCTCCCCACACTTAAACATTAGCATGTCCTCATGCTAAGCTTAAGAGAACTAAAAAAGTGAAGAGCAATGGTAAAATGTATGAAATGCAATCCTATCTATATGAATGCAACTAAATGCAAAATGTTTCTACCAACTTGGTGAAAAGTAAATAAGCCTTTCAAGAAAAAACATGAACTGGATTTCACTAATTCAAATCATGAAAATGAAGTACAAATAGACTTGCAAGAAGAAAATAGCTCGTGAAAGCTGGGAACAAGGAATTGAGCATCGAACCCTCACTGGTAGTGTATACACTCTAATCACTCAAGTGTTTAAGGTTCGATTCTCTCAATTCTCTACTAACCTTACTTTCTAAGGCTTGATCTTCATCTAACAATCAACATAAATTTAATGCACAGATACACATATCAAGAGGTCTTTTAAGGGTTGTAATGGGGTTAGGGTCAAGGTAGGATTGTATTTGGCCAAGTGGACTAAAATCTGAATCCTTAATTAACTTAAACTTTCCACCTAACTTTAGACAATCCATGTAATCATAATACCATATCTAACTATCCATTAACCATGTTTTCCACATATTCATGCATTCTAGTTTCAAGTACAGTACATATGCATTGCTTTCACTACTTACTTTGGGGCATTTTGTCCCCTTTTTTGCTTAATTGCTCTTTTTTTTCTTTTCTTTTTCTCACTTTTTTTTCTCTTTTTTTTTTCTCTTTATATATATATATTTTTTTTTTCTCAATGCATATGATTAAATTATTGGATGCATGAATCATGTTCTAAACATTTTTTTTTCACATTTCAGAAAATTCTAACATACTCAATTCTCAAACCAAATGTTTCCAAATTCAACTTTCCCCATACTTAATTCATGAGCACTCTCACTAGTCTAAGCTAACCAAGGATTCAAATTAAGGACATTATTGTTTTTCGCTTAGAGTTAATGATGTGCTAAAGTAAAGAACAAAGGGGTATAATAGGCTCAACATTGGTTTGCAAAGAATAATGAAAGGGTAAGGCCATATGGGTATGTAAGCTCAGTGGAACAAAGGCCTCAATCATGTAAGTGTATGCATACATCAAATAATGGAAATATAGAATTAAGCAAGACAAAGATCACAATTTTAGAGAGAAAAACACACCCCAAAACAGAATTTTGGTTGATAAAATGCAACCAATCAAATAGGCTCAAAAATCTCACTGGTTTTTGTATGTTCGAGCTCTAAACCATGTTCCAGTATAATATTTCTTCAAACAAGTGTAACATTAAATTTTATTTAAATTAGTGAAATCCTCTAAAAGGTTTCTTGAAAAAGAAAATATTACTTCAACCAAGTGGTAAAATATGCACAAAATCAAATAATTATGCAATCAAACATGCAAATGCAACAATGAACAAACAAACAAAGTAATATATTGGTGTTGAGAAAATAACTAACCCATGGAGATCGGTATCGACCTCCCCACACTTAAAGATTGCACCGTCCTCGGTGCATGCTGAGATGTGTAGGTGGACGGGTTGTTCCAACTGATGCTTTGCTTCAAGGATTGTGCAGATGGACTTGTTTGTCTCCCCTTGTAAACATCTTCCGGTTCGCTTCCGGGTGGCCATCCTGAAAGAAAAAGGGAAGAAAAGTAACCCAATAATAGAGATAAGAAAATAAATGAAGTATGGTTGGGTTAATGCCAAATGATAAGGGTCTCATTTATATGGAAGCTTCAACATGTACGTGAGAAAACAATATAAGCACATGGCATACTAGTGGTGCAAAATTTGCAACAAAGGAGAGGAAAATGTGGGTGATGCAAGATAGTATAAGTTCATATCAATGCAAGAGAAGTACACGTATCATAAAAGATTAGCATTGATTTAAATAATGTTACCCAATCAGAATAAAACAAGTCATAAGCACTAAGATAATACCAGAAAAGATATAACAGTTGAATAAGAACATTTGAACACCAATGATAAAATAATAAATTTAGAAAAGAAAATAAAAATATACAAAATTAAAATGCAATGAATGAAAGTATGCAAATAAATAAAATAAAATAAAAGATAAGAAGGATGAGAGGGAAAAGAAATAAAGTAAGAAAGAAAGAAGAAAGAAGAAAAGATAGAAGAAATTAGGATTGGAAAAGAAAAGATAAGATAATTGGCAAATTAGGATAAGCTGTGCGGCGCAAGTGACGCGGTCGCGTGGTGCGCAATAAGGTTAGGTGACGCGGACGCGTGACCTAATTTGTGCGATTGGCGCGAGTGCAGCCTCGTGTTCGCGCAACTCTCTGTTTAAAATACAATTTGCCAAATCTTAGGGTGACGCGATCGCATGGGTGACGCGATTGCGTGGATGGCTATATTTTGATAATGACGCGGTCGCGTGGGACACGCGTTCGCGTGGTGAGGCTTGGGCTTCCAGCACGAGTCCAGCCCAACTCCAGCTCAACTTTCTGCCATACAACCTTGTTACGTCAATTTTACAGAGCCACGCGGTCGCGTGGGTGACGCGGACGCGTGGGGAGGCATTTTTCCCACATGACACGGACGCGTCAGCGACGCAGTCGCGTGGGTCAAATTATGCTAAAGGCGCGCCTCCAGCCACGCTCTCGCATGACTCTCTGTTCGTTTTCTTTTCTTCCCATTGCACTGGTGACACGGACGCGTCAGAGATGCTGCCGCGTCGCGTGCGTGCTCTTTTTTTTATGCAGTATGCAGAATGCAATGCTAATATGAATGTTATGTAAAACTCCAGGTTCAATAAAATAAAATAAAATAAAACTCAAAAACAAATAAAACTAAATAAAAACAAATGAAAAAGGAGCGATCATACCATGGTGGGTTGTCTCCCACCTAGCACTTTTAGTTAAAGTCCTTAAGTTGGACATTTGATGAGCTTCCTGTTATGGTGGCTTATGCTTGTATTCATCCAGAAATCCCCACCAATGTTTGTGATTCCAATGGCCTCCGGGGTCCCAAACTAGGCATGTAAAGCCCTTAAGAAGCTTCAAACAGATTCTTAGGCTCCCGGGGTGACAAATGTCAGAGCAGATTTGAGGATCCCAAATCTTGCTTTTACACCCATTTTTGTTGGGATTTGTATTTTTCCAGCCGGGTGATAAGTAATTTGAATTCTCACTGCAGCTACCAAACAGCTTCCTAGACCCATTCAATTGAGCTCTACACCAACCTTTGCGTTTAAACTTAAAGCTTCCAACCATAATGAACCTTGCAGGACAATTCTTACCACTGACCATCTTCCTCTTACTCTTTATGCCACAAAGAGCTCTAAGTTGACCATCCGTCTCCAGTAGCCCATATTCAAGTGGGATTAGAAAGCTAAGGGATATGAATTTTACCCACTTGAATTTTGTGAAGGATGATGGCAACTTAGGGGGAGGGGTCTCCAATAACTTTGGCAAGGTGATTTCAAGCTCCACTCTCTTCTGCTCTTTGACAACTTCCACCTCTTTGCAAACTTCTTTAATTTCAACCTCTTCCTCTTGGTAGCTTTCTTCCAATTCAATCTCTTCTTCATTACTTACCAAGGGCATAGGAGGTTGTGCTTTTTCTTCTTGCATTTCCATCTCTTGATCAACCTCTTCAAAGTCTTTAGCCATGATATGCCTTGGAGGTTGTACACCCTCCTCAACATGAATTTCAAACGTCTTTGAAGGAGGCTCTATAGCTTGAGTTTCCCATGGAGGTTCCGCATCTCCTAAGTCTTCAACCACTTCTTCCTCTGCAACTATTATGGCTTCCTCCACTTGTTCCAATACAAAGCCATGTTCCTCATTGTCCACCGAAGTTTCTAGTGTCTCCTTCATGCTTTGCTCTTCTTTTGATTCTCCACATGTAGCCATGGGAGTTCTTTGAATGCTCAGATATTGGGAAGCTATTATATTTACTAACTCGCCTAAGGGGGCCACGAAATTTAGCACACTCTTATTCATCCTTTCTTGCCTTTGAAGAATAACACAAAGTTTGTCATCCGTTGGAGGTTGGGGTGGATATGAGGATTCATTGGTTGGGAGAGAGGGTTCATAATAGGAAGGTGGTTCATCTTGATAATGATATGGAGATGGTGAATATTGAGGTGGTGGTTCATGAGAGTAGTTGTGTTGGAAAGGTGGTGGTTCTGTGTATGGTTCATTTGGCTCATAAGGTGGTTGGTTTGGTGGATACGGGTTAGGGTCATATGGAGGTGATTGGCAAAAAGGGGCTTGTGAGTATGGTGGTCCAAAGTCATGTTGAGGAAAGGGTTCATAGGCATATGGTGGTGGTTGTTGATAGTCCATTGGAGGTGGTTGTTGCCATGAGGGTTGATCAAATCCTTGTGGCTCCTCCCATCTTTGATTGTTCCAACCTTGATACCTGTTCTCATTGTAATTTCTTCTTCCTGCAACATGATTGTAACCAGACTCATAGCGATGGGGTGAAAACTCATGATAGCAAATAAAAGTTTAAAAAAATAAAAACAAATTGAAATTAAAAGGTTATTGAAATTTAAATTTTTAAATTTGAAAATTAAATTTTGAAATTTAAAAATTAAATTTTGAAATCTGAAATTTGATTTTTGAAATAAAAAAAGATAAGATTTTGAAAAAGATATTTTTTTTTGAAAAAGATTTAATTTTTGAAATTTGAATTTTGAAATTTGAAAATTTGTAAATTTGAAATTTTTTTTTTAAATTTTGAAATTTGAAATTTGAAAAAGTCAACAATATAAGATAAAAATTTGAAAAAGATTTAAATTTTGAAAAGGTTTGATTTTTTTTTAAATTTTAAATTTGGATTTTGAATTTCGGAATATAAATATTGAAATTTGAAATTTAATTTTTGAAAATTGAAATTTGAAATTTTGAAATTTTGAATTTTAATGAGGAAAGAGAAAAACAATAAAATGACACCAAACTTAAAATTTTTAGATCAAAACGAAGAAAACAACTAAGAACAACTTGAAGGTCAAGAAGAACACGAAGAACAACTTGAAGATCAAGATGAACACGAAGAACAAATTTTTGAAAAATTTTTAATAACTAAATAAGAACCAATAACTTCTTAATTTACGAAAAAGCAAAAACAAAAACAAAAATAAAAACAAATAAACAAGTAAAAAGCAAATATTTACAATAACCAATAATAAGGCACACGTTTGCAATTCCCCAGCAACGGCACCATTTTGATGAGAGAACTTTTGCGTGGTCTAGAAATTTGCGGATAAATCCTCGTTGCAAGTATAGTTTCTAATCCTTCAAAAGTCCTTTCATACAAACGTTTTGGTTGTCACAAGTAACAAACCCCTTTAAAATTGATAACCGAGTATTTAAACCTCGGGTCGTCTTCTCAAGGAATTGCAGGGAGGTATGTTCTTATTATTGGTTATGAGTTTGTAAATTGGGGGGTTTTTAATGTATAAGATAAAAAGCGAGAATAGTAAATGGCAAGAAAGTAAATTGTATTAAATTAAATAGATAATAAAACTCTTGGCAAGGTATGAAAACTGAAAGTCCTATCCTGGTTATCTTTATCAATTGTAATGAGAATTGGATTTTTCTCCCATTTTGTTAACCTCTAACTATGAAGGTAAGTTAAGTGGATGAATTAATTCTGATTCCTCAAGTCCTAGTCTTTCCTTGGGAAAAGTTAGAGTTAGTGGAACTCGAATTAATTCTTGAAGAATTCCAATTTTCAATTAACAATGAGTTTGATAACTCAAGAGTCTCCAATGACTCAACCAAAGCCAAAAGGGAAAAATCCAAATTATTTATATAATAAATAAAAGAAAGCAATCATAATTATAAAATACCTCAATTAGCACTAATAAAGATATCAAATGTAACATGGAAGAGTTCATAAATTAAATTAGGAAAATAAATAAAAAGAACATTGAACCTGTGATGAAGAAAAAATAATCCTAAATCCTGAAACTAAATCCTAAGAGAGAGGAGAGAACCTCTCTCTCTAAAAACTATATCTACTCCTAAAATTGTGAATTGTGAGCTTGTTCATGTATGGATGCATTCTCCCACTTTATAGCCTCTAATCTGTGTTTTCTGGGCCGCAAACTGGGTCAAAAACCACCCAGAAATCGCAGGAGATGAAATCTGCCACGCTGGTTTTTCGCCACTGCGACGCGTCCGCGTAGATCACGCGACCGCATCGCCTAGCGTCAGGGAAACTATGGCATATTATATATCACATTGAAGTTCCGGACGTTAGCTTTCCAACGCAACTGAAACCGCGTCATTTGGACCTCTGTAGCTAAAGTTATATTCGTTTGAGTGCGAAGAGGTCAGGCTAGACAGCTTAGCAGTTTCTCCAACTTCTTGTATTCCTTCCACTTTTGCATGCTTCCTTTCCATCCTCTGAGCCATTCTTGCCCTATAATCTCTGAAATCACTTAACACACATATCAAGGCATCTAATGGTAATAAGAGAGGATTAAACATAGGGAACTTAAGGCCAAAGAAGCATGTTTTCAATCAAAGCACATAATTAGGAAGGCAAATGTAAAACCATGCAAATAGTATGAATAAGTGGGTAAAGAGTTGATAAAATCCACTCAATTAAGCACAAGATAAACCATGAAATAGTGGTTTATCACTTGTCCTGCTTGAATAACATGATTAGGATCATATGGCTCTTGGATTGATGGATATGGACATGGTATATATGGAGGTGGTGGTTCTTGGGAGTAATTGGGTGGAATTGGGGTGGATCTATGTACGGCTCATAAGGCTCATAGAGTGGTTGATATGGTGGATAAGGGTTAGGGTTATATGGAGGTGAATGGTGAAAAGGGACTTGTGAGTGTGGTAGTTCAAAGTTATGTTGAGGAGGGGGTTCATAGGCATATGGTGGGGCTTCTTGGTAACCACAAGGGGGTCCAGCATATTCCTCATCTTGGTATGCACCCTGGAAAGGCTCTTGACCATAGTAATTTGGTGGAGGTTGCTTGTCACGAGAAGGTCCACCATAACTATTGTCTTGGTATGCATCATACGACGGTTGTTGGTTATAGCGCATTGGAGGGGGTTGTTGCCGAAAGGGTTGATCAAATCCTTGTGGCTCCTCCCATCTTTGATTGTTCCAACCTTGATGCATGTTCTCATTATAGCGTCCATTCCCTGCAACATAATTTGAACTAAACTCATAGCCAAAAGGGTGAGAATTCATAATAGCAAGTAAAAATAAAAACTAATAAAAATTAATGAAAATAAACTCGTAAAACTAGAAATACTAACAAAGAAACGAAAAAACCAAATATTTACAATAACCAATAATAAGGCACACGTTTGCAATTTCCCGACAATGGTGCCATTTTGGCGAGCGGATTTCTGCTAGTAAAGAATTTCACAAATGAGTTCTCGTTGAAAGTATAGTTTCTAAACCAACAAAGAATCCTTTCATACAAAAATTTGGTTGTCACAAGTAACAAACCCCTAATAAAATAATAACCGAAGTATTTAAACCTCGGGTCGTCTCTCAAGGAATTGCAGAGAGGTCTATTTATTATTGGTTATGGAAGATTATCTTTTTGGGATTTTTGAATAAGGGACAAGAAAAATAAATTGCGAGAATTAAAGTAATAACTAATAAAGCGCTTGTCAAGGTATGAGAACTAGAAATCCTATTCTAGTTATCCTTATCAATTGTGATGAGAATTGTTCATTACTCCCACTTAGTTAACCCTTACTAAATAAAGGAAAGTCAAGTGGACTAATCAATTTGATTCCTCAAGTCCTAGTCAACTCCTAAGGAAAGACTAGCTTTAGAGGGATCCAAATCAACCAGCAAATTCCAATTATCAATCAACAAGGGAGTTTGATAACTCAAGTGTCACCAATTACTCAACCAAAGCCAAAAGGAGAGAAATCTAAATATTGAAAGAATCAATCACATAAATTGAAGAAAGCAACCATAAATCTGAAATACCTCAAATTGTATTAAATAAAGAAATCAAATCTAACATGGAGTTCATAAACCAAATTGGGAAAATAAGTAATTAACAAGAGAAATAGATAAACCAAAGCACTAGAATAAATAAAAGTAGAAGAGAAACTAAATTAAAGGAACATTGAACCTGGAATTGAGAAGAAGTAAACCTAACCTAAGAGAAATCCTAAATCCTAAAACCTAAGAGAGAGGAGAGAGCCTCTCTCTCTAGAAAACTACATCTAAAACCTAAAATTATGAATAATGAATGAATGATGAATGAATCAATGAATGGATTCCCCCACTTTGTAGCCTCTAATATGTGTTTTATGGGCTGAAAAATGGGTTAAAAACAGCCCAGAAATCGCTGCCAGTGATTTCTGATACGTCCAGCATGCGGCACTGTCAAGCGTACGCGTTGTCCACGCGTACACGTGGATTGAATTTTTGCGAGGTCATACGTACGCGTGATCCACGTGTGCGCGTCGCCCAACAGCTAGGAAACTATGGAAAATTATATATCTTTCTGAAGCCCCGAATGTTAGCTTTCCAACGCAACTAAAACCGCCTCATTTGGACCTCCATAGCTCAAGTTATGGTCAGTTAAGTACGAAGAGGTCAGGCTGGACAGCTTTAGCAATTCCTTCAATTTCTTGTATTTCTTCCACTTTTTCATGCTTCCTTTCCATCCTCTAAGCCATTCCTACCCTATAAACCTTGAAAACACTTAACACACATATCATGGCATCGAATGGTAATAAGAGAGGATTAAAATTAGCTAAATTAAGACCAAAGAAACATGTTTTCAATCATAGCACAAACATGAATAAGTGTAAGAATAGTGGATAAAATCCACTTAATAGTGGTGCATCAATTCTCCCCATACTTAAACATTAGCATGTCCTCATGCTAAGCTCAGGAGAAGCTATAAAGGAGTGAAGGGGAATGGTAAAACTTATGAAATGCAACCTATCTATATGAATGTAACTAAATGCAAAAATACTTCTACCTACTTGGTTAAAAGTAAAAAAATCTTTTAAGAACAAATATGAACTGGATTTCACTAATTCAAATCATAAAATAAAGTACAAGTAAACTTGCAGAAGAAAATAGCTCATGAGAGACGGGAACAAAGAATCGAGCATCGAACCCTCACCGGAAGTGTATACACTCTAATCACTCAAGTGTTTAAAGTTCGACTCTCTCAATTCTCTACTAACCTTGCTTTCTAAGGCTTGCTTTTCTTCTACTAATCAACAAAGAATTAATGCACAGATACACACATCAAGAGGTCTTTTAAGGGTTGTAATGGGGTTAGGTCAAGGTAGGATTGTATTTGGCCAAGTGGACTAAAATCTGAATCCTTAATTAACTTAAACTTTTCCCACCTAACTTAAGAGAATCCATGTAATCACAATACAAAATCTAACTACGCATTTACTATGTTTACCACATATTCATTCATCCGATTTTAAGTACAGTACATATGCATTGCTATCGCAATTTACTTTGGGGCATTTTGTCCCCTATTTATTATTTGCTCTTTTTTTTCTTTTTTGTCTCCCCTTTTTTTCTTTTTAATTTTATTTTTATATATTTTTGAAAGTTTGAGCAAGAAAATTAATTGATAAGAAAACAAACTAATAATTGAATGAACTCTTGGCAAGTTATGAGAATTAGACGTCCTATCCTGGTTATCCTTATCAATTTTGATGAGAATTGTTCATTGCTCCCACTTAGTTAACCCTTACTAAATAAGAGAAAGTCAAGTGGACTAATTAATTTGATTCCTCAAGTCCTAGTCAACTCCTAAGGAAAGACTAGCTTTAAAGGGATCTAAATCAATCAGTAACTTTCAATTAACAATCAACAAAGGAGTTTGATAACTCAAGCGTCTCCAATTACTCAATTCACGCTAAGAATGTAAAAGCCAAATTAAAATCATAAATCTGAAATACCTCAAATTGCATTAAATATAAAATCATATCTAACATTGGAAGGTTCAAAAACCAAATTGGATAAGAAGAGAATCAACAAGAAAAATAAATAAACTAGAATGCTGGAGTAAATAAAGGTAGAAGGGAAACTAAATTAAAGCAAAGTAGAATCTAAAATTAAGAAAATCTAATCCTAAAATCCTAAAACCTAGAAAGAGGAGAGAGCCTCTCTCACTAAGAACTACATCTAAAACCTAACTTGTGAATAATTGATGAATGATTGAATGAATGATTGAATTCCTTGATTCTCCCACTTTGTAGCCTCTAGTCTAAGTTTTCTGGGCCGAAAATTGGGCCAAAAATAGCCCAGAAATCACCCTCATCATTTTTTGATGTGTCCAGCATGTGGCTCTGCCACGCGTACGCGTCGTTTGTCCGCCGCACTATCCACGCGTACGCGTCATCCATGCGTACGCATCATGCACGCGTATACGTTGCCTAAATGCAAGGCAACTATGGCAAATTATATATCAATTTGAAGCCTCGGATGTTAGCTTTCCAACGCAACTAAAACCATCTTATTTGGACCTATGTAGCTCAAGTTATGGTCGATTTAGTACAAAGAGGTCAGGGTGGACAGCTTAGCAATTCCTTTAATTTCTTGTATTCCTTCCACTTTTGAATACTTCCTTTCTATCCTCCAAGCCATTCCTGCCCTATAAATCCTGAAAACACTTAACACACATATCACGGCATCGAATGGTAATAAGAGAGGATTAATAATTAGCAATTTTAAGGCCAAAGAAGCATGTTTTCAATCATAGCACAGAATTAGGAAGGATTTGTAAAACCATGCGAATTATATGAATAAGTGTGAGTTTAGTGGATAAAATCCACTCAGTTAAGTACAAAACGAAATAGTGGTAAATCA
The DNA here is from genome assembly GCF_059453495.1 of Arachis ipaensis. NCBI lineage: Eukaryota > Viridiplantae > Streptophyta > Magnoliopsida > Fabales > Fabaceae > Arachis > Arachis ipaensis. The sequence goes on along the minus strand of NC_142441.1, from coordinate 41,335,206 downwards.
CTCTCTCCCCTCAAAGCACACACACGCGCTGAAACAAAGAAAGGGGAAGGAGGGGATGTTCCAAACCCTTGTTCCATCTTCCATTGTTGATAACTTTTGATCCGGAGCTCCGATTGACACACCGTTTGTGGCCATGTGACCGCAGTGTTGAGCTCTACAAAATCCATACAATTATTCTTAAGGTAAGCCACAGTTTCTTCCTCGAATCCTCAGCCCTCATTTTTGAATTTTGGTGGACAAAGTGTTGAGATTTTTGAGTTTGGATGTTGTAGGCTCAAATTAACTTGAATGGAAGGCTTGTTCTTGCTTCCTTGATACTTGGATAAGGTAAGAGATCTCAAATCCTAGTGAAAATATTGAGTTTTAGGTATTGGGTATTGAGTTATTGTGTTTTGGTGTGATATTGTGGCTTAGGCCTTGTGTATTTGAGTATTGGAGCTTAATTGGTGGTTTTGGAAAGCTTGGAAAGGGACTTCGTACTTGGAAATCTGTTGGTAAAGCTTTAGGGACCTTGAAGGTTGAAATTAGAAGTGTTCCGGGTGGAATGGAAATCGGCTAAGGTATGGTTTTGGTTTCCTGTATATAAAATATAATGTGGTTGTGAAAACGTAGGCTAGTGACCCTAGGATAGGGCTTTGGAATTGTTGATGTGTTTGTTGGATAATTTGGATTGAGTTAAAAATGTATGAATGATGGTGGAAATGATTGTGAGTGGTTGTAATGGTTGGTAAAGCATGTAATGTTGTATGTGATATGAACTATATATTTAATTGATGATATGGGTTGAGGCTCTTATTGATGAGCATGATAGAAGGGTAATATTGGTATGTGTATATTTGTATATGAGGTGATTGATAAATTGAATAATTGTTGGAGATTGAGGTATGAAATGTTGATTATGATATGAGACTTGTTAAATTGAGAATTGGCTAAATATGGTGGAATTGGTGGGATGATGATTGAAAGAGGTTTGGAAATTATTGATGATTGGAATGGTTGAGTTTTGGGTTGATTTGGTATGGATTGGTAAGTGTATCTTTTAAAAATGGGGAGTTTATCAGTTTTTGTAAAAATGGAATTTTGATGAACTTCAACGGAGCATATCTTGAGCTCTCATTTTTCGGAATTTGATGATTTTTATATCAAAGGAAAAATAATTTCATAAGCTTTAAAATGGTTTAAATATGATGTAAATATGATTTTTATGGAAGGAGATATGATCGTTGGAAGTTTGGGCCAAAAATCTGAATTCTGCTGATTTTGCAGAATTTGTGATTTCTGGTTTGTGTGCGGACGCACAGTCCTATGCGCGCGCACACCCCGTGGAATTTGGAGCCTGTGTGCACGCACAGCCTTGTGCATACGCACACGCATGAATGGGGATACTGCTGGGAGCGCTAGCACGCTCTGTGTGCGCACATGGCCAAGGAAGTCTTGTAAGCTGTGTGTACGCACAGCTCTGTGCGCACGCACACGTTGGGAATGACATGCTGTTGGTGGCGCTAGCACACCTTGTGCGCGCACTGATGGAGCTCGGGGTGCGTCGGTAAAGATTTTCGCAATAAAGTCATGTTGCAAGTATAGCTCTACCAACAACAATCCTCGAGTATCAAATTTAGAAAGGGATTTGGTTGTCACAGGTTCAACCCCAATAGAAATAACCGAAGTATTCAAACCTCGGGTCGTCTCACAAGGAATGGGCAAACATGTGCTTTAACATTGGTTAGAAATCCGGGGTTGTGAGTCATGAGCGAGAATTTAAACTAGGAATCTTAACAAGCAAGTAATCTTAAATGGTAAGAAACTAATTCAAATAACTAAGCAAGATATGAGCAATTCCAAACTAACAAAGTAACATCCAATATGATTCTATTTTAAACTAAACAAGTAATTATAACTAAGACAAATAATCAAGAATTTGAGTTTTTAAATACGAATGATAAAAGCAACTCTTGGCTAGGCATGGAAATTGGGGTCACCATCCTTGTCTAATAACCATATCTTGACAATTATGAGGAACCAAACTCATTAAGTCTACTTCTATACTTGAAGTACGTCAAATGGTTTGGTCAACATCAACCCATAAGTTCTAACCTCACTACTAATTGACTTAATAGAAGGTTAGCGTCAATGGCTATCAAATTGACCACTAAGGGCTCCCAAATCGTCAAATCTGTTAGACCCAAATGACTCAAGTTTACCCAATTCCCTTAGCCTAGGCCAAGAGTAAAGAGAACTACTCCATAATCAAGGTAAACAATTCATCAAACACTTGGTAAGCATTAACAAAAGACATGTTCCAAATTGCAATTAAATTGAAATCAACAAGTACCCACTAACAATTATCAATATACAATCACTCAAACAACACAATTAATCATAGAAATCATCAATGTAACATCAACAAATCAAGATTTACAACATTCATGAAATGGGTATAAAATGACAATTGACAAGAATTCATAAAACTATCACAAAATCTAAGCAAGATTATACTAAGGAAGTCAAATTGAACAATTAAAACTAGTAATCAACAAGATTCAATTCACAATTCAACATGGGAAGATCAAATTAAAGCTAGATCTAGAGAGGAACAAGGGTTTCTCTCTCTAGAAGAACAAAGAACCAAAAAAAACTAGCTAAAAATTGTGTCTAGTGTAAAATGATTGATCCCCCCTTTCCCCTAGCATCCTTGGGTCTTTTTCATGCAGAAACAGCTTGAATTTGGGCTTGATGAGCCTCAGAAATCGCCATGCACGATTTTCTTTAATGAGGTCACGTGTAGCTTTCCGCGCGTGCACGCCATGCGTGCGTGCGCGTCGATTGCTTTTGTGATCCACGCGTGCGCGTCGATTGGAATTCTCTGATCCACGCGGATGCGTCCATCCTTGCGCGCCACTTCTAGCTATCCTCATCCACACGTGCGCGTGGAGTGCGCATGCGCGCCAATGCTGAATTTCTCAAAATCCGAATCTTCATGTTCCTTCCTCTTGTGCATGCATTCTTTCTCTCTTTTAGGCCATTCCTACCCTATAATTCCTAAAATCACTCAACAAATATATCACGGCATCGAATAGAAATAGAAGAGAATTAAAATATGGAAATTTTAAGGCAAAATAAGCATGCTTTTCATCATGGAACAATATTAGAAAGGAAACACAAAACCATACATTTCTTGTGAATAAGTGCAGAAAATATTGACAAAATCCCCTAAATTCTACACAATATAAACCACAAAATTGGGGTTTATCAAATCTCCCCACACTTAAACCAAACACGTCCTCATGCTTAAAATAAAAAGACCAAAGATCATGGTAAGAAAGGGTTTATGAAATGCAAACTACCTAAGTAAATGTATGTAACTAATGTAAAATCATCTACCTACATTGTCAAGGGTAAATCTATCCTCCAAGAACACATGTGAACATATAAGGTGAAAATAATATGTAGTTCATGAATCCTACCAAATTGAACATCACTAAGGAGTGCATATAACTTGCTAGATGAACGCTTGTGAAAGCCGGGAACAAGGAGTTGAGCATCGAACCCTCACTGGAAGTATATCCGCTCTATTCGCTCAAGTGTATAGGGTTTGTCACTCAATCCTCTCCTAATCATGCTTTCCAAGATTTTTCTTTTATCTAACAATCAACAATTACTTAATGCATGCTTACAAGTATCATGAGGTCTTATTCATGGGTTGTAACGGGGCTAGGGTGAAGGTAAGGATGTGTATGGTCAAGTGAGCTTAAAATTTGAGTCTTTGATTAACCTAGGATCCCACTAGACACATAGAACAACCTATACAACTATAATACATTACCTAGCTACCCTTGAGTTTCACTTTTTTTCATACTCATGCATTCTTTTCAATTCACATCCCATATGCATTGTTTTTACTACTTTGTCTTGGGGTTTCTTTGTCCCCTTTTATTGCTTTATTTGTTTTTTTTTGTCGGTCCCCTTTTTCCTTTGGGGCTTTATGTACAAAAGTTTCAATGCATATGGTTCAATCATTCAATACATGAGCATGTTCCCAAATCCTAGAATTTTCAATTACACTACAATTACACACCTCTATATCTACCCAAATTTCCCAAGTATACCCTCCTAATTGAATGATACACATCCTAACTTATCTAAGCTAATCAAGGATCCAAATTTAGGGACATTCATGGTTTTTCGCTTAGGGTTGTTGATGTGCTCTATTTAAGAACAAAAAGGGTTTATCATAGGCTCAAAATTGGTTAGCAATGGTAGATAAAAGGGTTAAAGACATTTGGAAAAAGTGACTATTGAAATGATGGCCTCAATCATGTAAATGCATTCATACACAAGTAATGGAAATAAAGAATTAGACAAAACAAGGATTGCAATCATAAAGAGAGATATGCACACAAGAATGGGAAATAATGGTTAGAAGATGTAACCATGCAATAGGCTCAAAACTTACATGCTTGTTGGTGTACGAAATTGTGATGTCCAGGCTCAAACAATCCCTGGTAATGGCTCCAAAGCTTGGTGCTTTGATCTTAATACATAATTGTCACAACTTCGATACAACTAACCAGCAAGTGCACTGGGTCGTCCAAGTAATACCTTACGTGAGTAAGGGTCGAATCCCACGGAGATTGTTGGTATGAAGCAAGCTATGGTCACCTTGCAAATCTCAGTCAGGCGGATTTAAACATGATACTTTATTAGATTTAAAATAAACAATAAAAGGGATAGAGATACTTATGTAGATTCATTGGCAGGAATTTCAGATAAGCGAATGGAGATGCTTTTCGTTCCTCTGAACCTCTGCTTTCCTACTATCTTCATCCAATCAGTCTTACTCCTTTCCATGGCTGGCTTTATGTGATACATCACCACTGTCAATGGCTACTTTCGGTCATCTCTCGGGAAAATGATCCAATGCCCTGTCACGGCACGGCTAATCGTCTGGAGGCATCACCTTTGTCAATGGCTTCATCTTATCCTCTCAGTGAATAATCTGCTCACGCACCCTGTCACGGCACGGCTATTCATCTGTCGGTTCTCGATCATGCTGGAATAGGATTTACTATCCTTTTGCGTCTGTCACTAACGCCCTGCAATCGCGAGTTCGGGGCTCGTCACAGTCATTCAATCATTGAATCCTACTCGGAATACCACAGACAAGGTTTAGACCTTCCGGATTCTCTTGAATTCCGCCATCATTCTAGCTTACGCCACGAAGATTCTGGTTAGGAGATCTAAGAGATACTCATTCTAGCTTAATTCATGTAGAACAGAAGTGTTTGTCAGGCACGCGTTCATAAGGGGGAAGGATGATGAGCGTCACACATAATCATCACCTTCATCACATTCTTGGATGCGAATGGATATCTTAGAAGCGAAATAAGAAGAATTGAATAGAAAACAGTAGTAATTTGCATTAATCTTTGAGGAACAGCAGAGCTCCACACCTTAATCTATGGAGTGTAGAAACTCTACCGTATGAAAATACATAAGTGAAGGTCCAGGCATGGCCGAGATGGCCAGCCCCCTAAACGAGATCAATAGTCTCCTAAGATGAACAATAGAATAAAACTGAGACCAAAGATGCCTAATACAATAGTAAAAGGTCCTATTTATAATAAACTAGCTACTAGGGTTTACATGAGTAAGTAATTGATGCATAAATCCACTTCCGGGGCCCACTTGGTGTGTGTTTGGGCTGAGCTTAAGTGTAGCACGTGCAGAGGCCATTTGTGGAGTTGAACGCCAGTTTCTGTGCCAGTTTGGGCGTTCAACTCTGGTTTTGGATCCTTTTCTGGCGCTGGACGCCAGATTTGGGCAGAAGGCTGGCGTTGAACGCCAGTTTACGTCGTCAATTCTTGGCTAAAGTATGAACTATTATACATTGCTGGAAAGCCCTGGATGTCTACTTTCCAACGCAATTGGAAGCGCGCCATTTCGAGTTCTGTAGCTCCAGAAAATCCACTTTGAGTGCAGGGAGGTCAGAATCCAACAGCATCAGCAATCCTTTTTCAACCTCTGAATCTGATTTCTGCTCAAGTCCCTCAATTTCAGCCAGAAAATACCTGAAATCACAGAAAAACACACAAACTCATAGTAAAGTCCAGAAATGTGAATTTAACATAATAACTAATAAAAACATCCCTAAAAGTAACTAGATCCTACTAAAAACATACTAAAAACAATGTCAAAAAGCGTATAAATTATCCGCTCATCACAACACCAAACTTAAATTGTTGCTTGTCCCCAAGCAACTGAAAATCAAATAGGATAAAAAGAAGAGAATATACTATAAATTCCAAACTATCAATGAAACATAGCTTCAATCATATGAGCGGGACTTATAGCTTTTTGCCTCTTAAATAGTTTTGGCATCTCACTTTATCCATTGAGGTTCAGAATGATTGGCATCTATAGGAACTCAGAGTTCAGATAGTGTTATTGATTCTCCTAGTTCAGTATGATGATTCTTGAACACAACTTCTTTATGAGTCTTGGCCGTGGCCCTAAGCACTTTGTTTTCCAGTATTACTACCGGATACATAAATGCCACAGACACATAATTGGGTGAACCTTTTCAGGTTGTGACTCAGCTTTGCTAGAGTCCCCAATTAGAGGTGTCCAGGGTTCTTAAGCACACTCTTTTTTTGCTTTGGACCTTGACTTTAGCCGCTCAGTCTCAAGTTTTCACTTGACACCTACACGCCACAAGCACATGGTTAGGGACAGCTTGGTTTAGCCGCTTAGACCAGGATTTTATTCCTTTAGGCCCTCCTATCCACTGATGCTCAAAGCCTTGGGATCCTTTTTATTTGCCCCTTGCCTTTTGGTTTTAAGGGTTATTGGCTTTTTCTGCTTGCTTTTTCTTTTTCTTTCTATTTTTTTTCTATTTTTCTTTCGCCCCTTTTTTTTTTTCTGCAAGCTTTGTTCTTTGCTGCTTTTTTCTTGCTTCAAGAATCATTTTTATGATTTTTCAGATTATCAAATAACATGTCTCCTAGTCATCATTCTTTCAAGAGCCAACATATTTAACATTCTTAAACAACAACTTCAAAAGACATATGCACTGTTCAAGCATACATTCAGAAAACAAGAAGCATTGTCACCACATCAATATAATTAAGCTAAGTTCAAGGATAAATTCGAAACTCATGTACTTCTTGTTCTTTTGAATTAAAACATTTTTCATTTAAGAGAGGTGATGGATTCATAGGACATTTATAACTTTAGGACAAAGTCACTACTACTAATGATCATGTAATGAAGACACAAACATAGATAAGCACATAACATAGAAAACGAAAAACAGAGAAAGTAAGAACAAGGAATGAGTCCACCTTAGTGATGTCCTTGAGCTCTTCTATGTCTCTTCCTTGTCTTTGCTGCTCCTCCTTCATTGCTTTTAGATCTTCTCTGATTTCATGAAGGATGATGGAGTGCTCTTGAAGTTCCACCCTTAGTTGCTTCCAATAATTGTGTGGAAGAAAATGTATCCCCTGAGGTATCTCAGGGATCTCTTGATTTGCAGTCAAATGTTCTACCACTGAGCTATAGACCCTTGATGGAAGCTTTTGTCTTCCCTTTCTTCTTTCTCGAGGTTTCTCTGGCCTTAGGTGCCATCAATGGTTATGGAAAAAACAAAAAAAGCTATGCTTTTACCACACCAAACTTAGAATGTTGCTCACCCTCGAGCAAAAGAAGAAAGACTGAAGAATAAGAAGAAGATATGGAGGAGATGGATGGGAGTGAGATGTTGAATTTTGAAGGTAGTGGTTGTATGGGTGTGAGTGGTAAATGGAAGACAGAAGGGATGAGTGTTTATTGGGAATAGAGGATGATTGAGAAGAGAGAAGAGAGTGAGTGAAGGTAGGTGGGGATCCTGTGGGGTCCACAGATCTTGGGGTGTCAAGGCATTTACATCCCTGCACCAATTTAGGCATGCAAAATGCCCTTGCACACAACTCTGGGCGTTCAACGCCAGGTTGGTGCCCATTTTGGGCGTTCAACGCCCCTTTGCTGCCATTTCTGGCGTTGAACGCCAGAACCATGCTTGTTCTGGGCGTTCAGTGCCAGAACTATGCTCTGTTCTGGCGTTTGAACGCCAGACAGATGCTCCTCCAGGGTGTGATTTTTCTTCTGCTGTTTTTGATTCCGTTTTCAATTTTTATATTTATTTTGTGACTCCACATGATCATGAACCTAAGAAAACATGAAAAATAAGAATTAGATACACATTGGGTTGCCTCCCAACAAGCGCTTCTTTAATGTCAATAGCTTGACAGTGGGCTCTCATGGAGCCTCACAGATGTGCAGAGCTTTGTTGAGACTCTCCAACACCAAACTTAGAGTTTGGATATGGGAGTTCAACACCAAACTTAGAGTTTGGTTGTGGCCTCCCAACACCAAACTTAGAGTTTGACTGTGGGGGCTCTGGTTGACTCTGCTTGGAGAGAAGCTTTTCCTGCTTCCTCCCCATGGTTGCAGAGGGAGATCCTTGAGTTTTGAATACAAGGGAGTTCTCATTCCATTGAAGGAATATTTCACCTCTGTCAACATCAATCACAGCTCTTGCTGTGGCCAGGAAAGGTCTTCCTAGGATGATGGATTCATCCTCTTCCTTTCCAGTATCCAGGACTATGAAATCAGTAGGTATGTAAAGGCCCTCAACCTTTACTAATACATCTTCTACTTGTCCATAAGCCTGTCTTCTTGAGCTGTCTGCCATCTCTAGTGAGATTTTAGCAGCTTGCACCCCATAGATTCCCAGTTTCTCTATCACAGAGAGGGGCATGAGGTTTACTCCTGAACCAAGGTCACACAGAGCTTTAAAGATCATAGTGCCTATGGTACAAGGTAATATGAACTTTCCAGGATCCTGTCTCTTCTGAGGCAATGTCAGTTGATCCAGATCACTTAGTTCATTGATGAACAAGGGAGGTTCAACTTCCCAAGTATTAATGCCAAATAATTTGGCATTCAGCTTCATGATTGCACCAAGAAACTTGGCAGTTTGCTCTTCAGTGACATCCTCATTCTCTTCAGAAGAGGAATACTCATCAGAGCTCATGAAGGGCATAAGGAGGTTCAATGGAAGCTCTATGGTCTCTAGATGAGCCTCAGAGTCCCTTGGTTCCCCAGAGGGAAGCTCCTTATTGATCACTGGACGTCCCAGGAGGTCTTCCCCCTTGGGATTCACGTCCTCTCCTCTCCTCATAGGTTCGGCCATGGCGCTTATGTCAATGGCCTTGCACTCTCCTTTTGGATTCTCTTCTGTATTGCTTGGGAGAGTACTAGGAGGGATTTCAGTGATCCTTTTACTCAGCTGGCCCACTTGTGCTTCCAGATTTCTAATGGAAGACCTTGTTTCATTCATGAAACTTACAGTGGCCTTAGATAGATCAGAGACTAGATTTGCTAAATTAGAAGCATTTTGTTCAGAGTTCTCTGTCTGTTGCTGAGTTGATGATGGAAAAGGCTTGCTATTGCTAAACCTGTTTCTTCCACCATTATTAAAGCCTTGTTGAGGCTTTTGATCCTTCCATGAGAAATTTGGATGATTTCTCCATGTTGAGTTATAGGTGTTTCCATAAGGTTCACCTAAGTAATTTACCTCTGCTATTGCAGGGTTCTCAGGATCATAGGCTTCTTCTTCAGAAGATGCCTCTTGAGTACTGTTGGATGCAGCTTGCATTCCATGCAGACTCTGAGAAATCATATTGACTTGCTGAGTCAATATTTTATTCTGAGCCAATATGGCATTCAGAGTATCAACCTCAAGAACTCCCTTCTTCATAGGCGTCCCATTACTCACAGGATTCCTTTCAGAAGTGTACATGAACTGGTTATTAGCAACCATGTCAATGAGTTCTTGAGCTTCTGCAGGCATTTTCTTTAGGTGAATGGATCCACCTACAGAGGTATCCAGTGACATCTTTGATAGCTCAGATAAACCATCATAGAATATATCCAGGATGGTCCATTCTGAAAGCATGTCAGAAGGACACTTTTTGGTCAACTGTTTGTATCTTTCCCAAGCTTCATAGAGGGATTCACCTTCTTTCTGTCTGAAGGTTTGAACATCAGCTCTAAGCTTGCTCAGCTTTTGAGGAGGAAAGTACTTGGCTAAGAAAGCCGTGACCAGCTTATCCCAAGAGTTCAGGCTGTCTTTGGGTTGAGAATCCAACCATAATCTAGCTCTGTCTCTTACAGCAAAAGGGAAAAGCATGAGCCTGTAGACTTCAGGATTTACTCCATTAGTCTTAACAGTATCACATATCTGCAAGAATTCAGTTAAGAACTGAAAAGGATCTTCAGATGGAAGTCCATGAAACTTGCAGTTCTGCTGCATCAGAGAAACTAATTGAGGTTTCAGCTCAAAGTTGTTTGCTCCAATGGCAGGAATGGAGATGCTTCTTCCATGTAAATTGGAATTAGGTGCAGTAAAGTCACCAAGCATCCTCCTTTCATTATTATTTTCGCCTGCCATCTCCTCTGCCTGTTCAAAAATTTCTGAAAGGTTATCTCTGGATTGTTGTATTTTAGCTTCTCTTAATTTTCTCTTCAGAGTTCTTTCAGGTTCTGGATCTGCTTCCACAAGAATGTTCTTATCCTTGCTCCTGCTCATATGACAAGGAAGAATGGCCAGAAAAATGATAATAATAATAGAGATCCTTTATACCACAGTATAGGGATCCCTTTGTAAGTAGAAGAAGAGGGGGAGATAAAGGATGTGATGTAAAGGAAGAAACACAACTATGAGGATTGGAATGTGAGATGAGATGTTAGGACATGAATGAATAAATAGAATGAGATGGGGGGGGGGAATAATTTTCGAAAATTATTTTGAAAAAGAGTTAGTGATTTTTGAAAATTGGTTTTTGAAAATTAGTTAGTATTTTTCGAAAATTTTTGAATTCAAAAATAAAAAATAAAAATAATTAGTTAATTAAAAAGAAATTTTTGAAAAAGGGAGAGATATTTTCGAAAAATGAGAGAGAGAGAGTTAGTTAGGTGGTTTTGAAAAAGTTAAGAAACAAACAAAAAGTTAGTTAGTTAGTTGAAACAAATTTTTGAAAAGATAAGAAGTTAGGAAGTTAGAAAAGATATTTTTGAAAAGATATTTTTTTGAAAAAGATAAGATAAGAAGATATTTTTTTAAAAAGATATGATAGAAATTAGTTTTGAAAAAGATTTGATTTTTAAAATCCCAATTAATGACTTGATTCACAAGAAATCACAAGATATGATTCTAGAACTTAAAGTTTGAATCTTTCTTAACAAGTAAGTAACAAACTTGAAATTTTTGAATCAAAACATTAATTGTTTATGTTATTTTCGAAAATTTAATACAAAAATAAGAAAAAGATTTTTGAAAAATATTTTTGGAATTTTCGAAAATAACTAAGAATTTTGAAAAAGATTTGATTTTTGAAAAAGATTTTGAAAAAGATAAGATTTTCAAATTGAAAATTTGATTTGACTCATGAGAAACAATTTGATTTTTTTAAAAATTTTTGAAAAAGTCAACTCAAATTTTCGAATTTGATGAGAGAAAAAGGGAAAGATATTTTTTTTTATTTTTGAATTTTTATGATGCAAGAGAGAAAAACACTAAAAAGGTGCAATGCATGAAATTTTTAGATCAAAATATGTGATGCATGCAAGAATGCTATGAATGTCAAGATGAACACCAAGAACACTTTGAATGTCAAGATGAACATCATAGACACATTTTTGAAAAAATTTTTAATGCAAAGAAAACATGCAAGACACCAAACTTAGAATTCTTTAATGCTTACGCACTAAGAATTCAAGAATGCATATGATAAACATGAAAAGACACAAAACAAAGAATCATCAAGATCAAACAAGAAGACTTACCAAGAACAACTTGAAGATCATGAAGAACACTATGAATGCATGATATTTTCAAAAAATGCTAGATGCATATGCAGTTTACACCAAACTTATAACATGACTCAAGACTCAAACAAGAAACAGAAAATATTTTTTATTTTTATGATTTTCTAATTTTTTTGGATTTTTATTTATATTTTTCGAAAATTATATGAAAAAAGAAAAAATAAAGATTCCAAAATTTTTAATATGAATTCCAGGAATCTTGCCATGTTAGTCTAAAGCTTCAGTCCAGGAATTAGACATGGCTCACTAGCCAGCCAAGCTTTCAATGAAAGCTCCAGTCCAAAACACTAGACATGGCCTATGGCCAGCCAAGCTTCAGCAGGTGATCGTGGATCAACAGCGGGTAGATCAGGAACAGTAGCAGGTGGATTAGCTCCAACTAGCTTGCTCTTGATAACCAATTGCAAGCCTCAGTCCAAATGAATTTAGACATGGCTTTACCGCCAGCCAGGATGCAACATATAATTACATGGGCTGGAGTGATTAGTTGAATACCAATCCCAAAGTAGTTTGGGTATGGCTTTACAGCCAGATATGATTCAACATATTTCATGAAACACTAGAATTCATTCTTAAAAATTTTGAAGCCATAGAATAATTTATTTTTGAAAACATTTTTATTTTTTTCGAAAATAGATGAGAAAATTTTAGAAATATTTTTGAAAAATTTTTGAAAAGAAAATACAAAGAAAATTACCTAATCTGAGCAACAAGATGAACCGTCAGTTGTCCAAACTCAAACAATCCCCGGCAACGGCGCCAAAAACTTGGTGCTTTGATCTTAATACATAATTGTCACAACTTCGATACAACTAACCAGCAAGTGCACTGGGTCGTCCAAGTAATACCTTACGTGAGTAAGGGTCGAATCCCACGGAGATTGTTGGTATGAAGCAAGCTATGGTCACCTTGCAAATCTCAGTTAGGCGGATTTAAACATGATACTTTATTAGATTTAAAATTAACAATAAAAGGGATAGAGATACTTATGTAGATTCATTGGCAGGAATTTCAGATAAGCGAATGGAGATGCTTTTCGTTCTTCTGAACCTCTGCTTTCCTGCTATCTTCATCCAATCAGTCTTACTCCTTTCCATGGCTGGCTTTATGTGATACATCACCACTGTCAATGGCTACTTTCGGTCATCTCTCGGGAAAATGATCCAATGCCCTGTCACGGCACGGCTAATCGTCTGGAGGCATCACCTTTGTCAATGGCTTCATCTTATCCTCTCAGTGAATAATCTGCTCACGCACCCTGTCACGACACGGCTATTCATCTGTCGGTTCTCGATCATGCTGGAATAGGATTTACTATCCTTTTGCGTCTGTCACTAACGCCCTGCAATCGCGAGTTCAGGGCTCATCACAGTCATTCAATCATTGAATCCTACTCGGAATACCACAGACAAGGTTTAGACCTTCCGGATTCTCTTGAATGCCGCCATCATTCTAGCTTACGCCACGAAGATTCTGGTTAGGAGATCTAAGAGATACTCATTCTAGCTTAATTTATGTAGAACAGAAGTGTTTGTCAGGCACGCGTTCATAAGGGGGAAGGATGATGAGCGTCACACATAATCATCACCTTCATCACGTTCTTGGATGCGAATGGATATCTTAGAAGCGAAATAAGAAGAATTGAATAGAAAACAGTAGTAATTTGCATTAATCTTTGAGGAACAGCAGAGCTCCACACCTTAATCTATGGAGTGTAGAAACTCTACCGTATGAAAATACATAAGTGAAGGTCCAGGCATGGCCGAGATGGCCAGCCCCCTAAACGAGATCAATAGTCTCCTAAGATGAACAATAGAATAAAACTGAGACCAAAGATGCCTAATACAATAGTAAAAGGTCCTATTTATAATAAACTAGCTACTAGGGTTTACATGAGTAAGTAATTGATGCATAAATCCACTTCCGGGGCCCACTTGGTGTGTGTTTGGGCTGAGCTTAAGTGTAGCACGTGCAGAGGCCATTTGTGGAGTTGAACGCCAGTTTCTGTGCCAGTTTGGGCGTTCAACTCTGGTTTTGGATCCTTTTCTGGCGCTGGACGCCAGATTTGGGCAGAAGGCTGGCGTTGAACGCCAGTTTACGTCGTCAATTCTTGGCTAAAGTATGAACTATTATACATTGCTGGAAAGCCCTGGATGTCTACTTTCCAACGCAATTGGAAGCGCGCCATTTCGAGTTCTGTAGCTCCAGAAAATCCACTTTGAGTGCAGGGAGGTCAGAATCCAACAGCATCAGCAGTCCTTTTTCAACCTCTGAATCTGATTTCTGCTCAAGTCCCTCAATTTCAGCCAGAAAATACCTGAAATCACAGAAAAACACACAAACTCATAGTAAAGTCCAGAAATGTGAATTTAACATAAAAACTAATAAAAACATCCCTAAAAGTAACTAGATCCTACTAAAAACATACTAAAAACAATGTCAAAAAGCGTATAAATTATCCGCTCATCACTTGTATTCTTAGCTCAATCACTATGTTCCAAAATACATTCTTAAAGCAAGTTTACTGCAGAAAAATTTTTCAAAAATTTGGTAGGGTATCCTAGAACACAGTTTCTTGGGAAAGAAGTTATTATTTCAACCAAGCAACTCTATAGAAACTAACTATCATGCAAGGAGTATTTACAAGAAATACTAACTACACATGCAATGTACTAACTACTAAGCAAAAGATAAATCCATGGGTATTGAAAGAAGAGATTGTTACCCATGGAGATCGGTCGAACGACATCCCCACACTTAGAATTTAGCATGGTCCTCCGTGCTACAAACAACGCGCAAAGGGCGGTCGGGGCCGGAATCCTCACTATCCTCTCCTTCAGAGCTCCCATCACTTGGGTTTGAGGTAGATGTGAATATTTCAGGTTCCTCCATGCTAGGGGTAACACAATGCAGAAGCTTCTTGATGTAAGTATATCGGCGTTGATTGCGTCGCTCATATCTATCAATCTTCCGGTGTAGATCTTCTATCCTTTGATGTGTGGATCTTTGCCGTGGTGGTGATGATGAGGTGGAAGGAATAGTAGATGGAAGGGCTATGTCAAGGCTTGGGTTGTTCATGGAAAGATGTAAGTATTTTCCGCTTGGGACCATGTCGCCCTTAGCCGGAACTATAATCTTTCTGTCCTTGGTATCCCAAGGAATACCCTCAGCAGCAACTAAATCAGATACCAATGCTGGAAATGGCAAATTACCCCGGGCGTAGACTTGACTCATCGCTTGCTTGACAAGAAACAGAATGTTCACCGGCCTCTCCGTGAGAACACACCAAACAAGCAAGGCGAGGTCCGCCGTGAAGGACGACTTGTGGGTGCTAGGTAGCACGTAGTGAGATAGGATCTGGGCCCAAGCTCTAGCTTCCACAGTGAGAAAGCGACCGTCAATGCACTTGGGCCTCATTCGGAGTCAACCATGGATCCAAAATGCCTCTGGTTTAGTAATGACTCGGAGGATCGAGTCCCAATCAAATCCAAACTTCTCTCACTAACGTAAGACTTCTTGGTAGCCATCCATGTCACTTGGTACCGGGAGGACATTAAGCACTTTCTGAATAGCCTCTTTTAAAACTGATACTTGCTTCCAGCGCATGTATACCGATTGAAAAGAGGGAAGATGGTAGTTAGTGTAGAATTCTTCCACCCAAGAGAGGTTGATCTCCCTTAGTTTTCTCAAAAGAAACTCCCATCCTCTCTGTTCAATGCGGGGTAGAATATAAGGAGCAACCTTGTCCGATGGAGCAAGTAGATACTCAGGATGATAGTTCCGTATAGCTATGGAGGGGAGCATAAGTTCACAGAAGCGGTTGGGGAACCTTGAAGAATCTTTTGCCTGTTTTCTCTTTTCATTCTCATCAATAGGAGCGGGTGTCTTTGCCTTCTTAGATAGGGGTCTGGCTCCCAATGAAGAGTGCGCCTTAGAAGTTGATCTTTGGGGTGCCCTCTTTGTGGCCGGTTTTCTCGAAGCTTTCTCCTTGCCTTTCTTGGTGGCCATCTTGAGAAAGGAAGGGAAATAAGAAAATATTAAACCCAAAGAATCATTTTAATAAAAACATGCAAGTGAAGGATAGTGCCCGAAAGAAATCTTGCAACAAAGTAATCATAAAGACATGGGTCACAACACTTAGCATGGGATGCAAGAGGAAGTAAAGCATGCAATGGCATGAGAGGAGTAATCTCAAGCATCCATAACAAAGAGCAAGTCATGTTCAATGAGTATCTAATTATCAAGCAAAGTGGACTCAATGTGTATAGAAGACAATAAGTGAATGAGGAGAAGCACCCAATCGAAAGTACATTATTAAAAGAAACCAAAATGGCATTCATGCATTTCTCGAACACTTGGCATGCAATTATCAATCAAAGAGCAAGTATGAGATACTCAACTAATTTGAAGCCCAAAATGAAACATCAATCATCACATAAACATCACATATTTGCAAAGATAAGAAAAAAGAATGACAAAAGATCTATTAAAGCAAATCAAACTCAAATTCAACATCTATGGAAAAATAAGGAAAAGGAAAAGTAAGCAAACAAAAAGTAAGGAATATCATCATGCAACTAAAAGAGCAACTAAGTAAAGCAACAAGAAGAATCTAACTAGAAGAAGAAATAATACAAAGAGAGTGAAAGAAAAGATATGGAAGAAGTAGAACCTTGAGAAGTGTAAAAGAACAAGGTTGAATTTTCTTTTGTGAAAATGAGAAAGAAATAGGAGAGATGTAGTGCCACCGGAAGAGGTGGTTGTCGCCGGAAAGAAATAGGAGACGGTGAGGTGGAAGAAGAAGAAGAGAAGGGGGTTATGGAGAAAGAAGAAGAAAGAAATAAGAAAAAAAGGGGGGGTGAGAAAGACAGGGCGCGCAGCTTTAAAACTGGTTCTCGCAACCGGCGTGCGCGCGCACAGTGCGCTGGCGCATTGGTGAGAATTCGGCAAGAGACGCGTGCACTTCAGTGGCGCGCACGCGCGAGGTCAGTTGTGCCCCTGGCACAGCACTGGCACAAAGTTGGCATGAGTATCTGGGTTTTGTACCAAAGTTGGTGTGTGGCGCAGGCGTACGGACGCGCACCTTGCACAGACGCGTGCTTGAGTCAGTTGGCAACCGGCGCGGACGCGCGCAGTGCACGAACGCGTAGGTGTGGGCACAAGTGTGGCATAAGTGTGGCATAATGATGAGCGGATATTTTATACGCTTTTTGGGGTTAATTTCATATAGTTTTTAGTATGTTTTAGTTAGTTTTTAGTTTATTTTCATTAGTTTTTAGGAAAAATTCATATTTCTGGACTTTACTATGAGTTGTGTGTTTTTCTGTAATTTCAGGTATTTTTCTGGCTGAAATTGAGGGAGCTGAGCAAAAATCTGATTCAGGCTGAAAAAAGACTGCTGATTCTGTTGGATTCTGACCTCCCTACACTCAAAGTAGATTTTCTGGAGCTACAGAACTCGAAATGGCGTGCTTCCAATTGCGTTGGAAAGTAGACATCCAGGAATTTCCAGCAATATATAATAGTCCATACTTTGATCAAGGATAGATGACGTAAACTGGCATTCAACGCCAGTTCTCTGCCCAATTCTAGCGTCCAGCGCCAGAAAAGGATTATAATTTGGAGTTCAACGCCAGAAATGGATCCAAACCTGGCGTTGAACGCCCAAAATGGCCTTATGCATGTGAATTTCCTAAATCTCAGCCCCAGCACACACCAAGTGGGCCCCAGAAGTGGATCTCTATACCATCTGCTATAGTTTACTCATTTTCTGTAAACCTATGCTACTAGTTTAGTATTTAAACAACTTTTAGAGTCTTATTTTGTATCTCATGACATTTTAGATCAAAACTTTGTACTCTTTGATGGTATGAGTCTCTAAACCCCATTGTTGGGGGTGAGGAGCTCTGCTGTGTCTCGATGGATTAATGCAAGTATTTCTGTTTTCCATTCAAACATGCTTGTTCCTATCTAAGATGTTCATTCGCGCTTAACTGTGATGGAGGTGATGATCTGTGACACTCATCACCTCCCTCAAACCATGAACGTATGCCTGACAACCACCTCCGTTCTATATCCGATTGAATGAGTATCTCTTAGATCTCTTAATCAGAATCTTCGTGGTATAAGCTAGAACTGATGGCGGCATTCATGAGAATCCGGAAAGTCTAAACCTTGTCTGTGGTATTCCGAGTAGGATTCAATAATTGAATGACCGTGACGAGCTTCAAACTCGCGAGTGCTGGGCGTTAGTGACAGACGCAAAAGGACGAAGAATCCTATTCCAATATGATCGAGAACCGACAGATGATTAGCCGTGCTGTGACAGAGCATGTGAGCATATTCTTCACTGAGAGGATGGGATGTTGCCATTGACGACGGTGAACCCCCACATACAGCTTGCCATAGGAGGACGTGCGTACATGAATCAGAAGACAGAGGAAAGCAGAGATTCAGAAGACAAAGCATCTCCAAAACTCTAACATATTCTCCATTACTGCATAACAAGTAACCTTTAATCCATGCTCTCTTGTTTATTCGCAATTCAATTGATAAACATAATTGACTTCCTGACTAAGATTTACAAGATAACCATAGATTGCTTCAAGCCAACAATCTCCGTGGGATTCGACCCTTACTCACATGAGGTATTACTTGGACGACCCAGTGCACTTGCTGGTCAGTGGTACGAGTTGTGAAAAGTGTAATTCACAATTCGTGCACCAAGTTTTTGGCGCCGTTGCCGGGGATTGTTCGTGTTTGAACAACTGACGGTTTATTTTGTTGCTTAGATTAGGAAAAATTTCTTTTTTGTTTAGAGTCTCTTATTATTGTCGTGTTAAAATTTTAGAATCCTTATTTTCTTTTTAAAATAGTTTTCAAAAATAATTTCTCTATTAAATCCTGTGCCAAACTTTAAGTTTGGTGTTTTCTTGTTGATTCTCCTTAAAATTTTCGAAAATTTATTCTGGTTTTCTAAAAATTTTAAGTTTGGTGTTCTTCCTTTGTGTTTTTGTGTCTTGTGAATCTTCAAAGTGTTCTTGAGTTTTCCTTGTGTCTTGATCTTAAAATTTTTTAAGTTTGGTGTTCCTTGGTGTTTTTCCTCCAAAAATTTTCGAAAACAAGGAGCATTAGATCTAAAAATTTTAAATCTTGTGCTATCTTATTGTTTTTCTCTCTCTTCTTAAAATTCAAAAATATCTTTTCTCTCTATTTTAAAGCATCTTTTTCGAAATCTATTTCTAAAATTCAGATTTTTATTTCAAAATTTAAAACCTTTTTCAAAAATCATCATATCCTTTTCAAAATCTCTTAACCACTTTCTCTCTCCTCACTTTTTCGAAAATCTTTCACTCATTTTTATTTATTTTATTTTGATTTATTTTGATTTCGAAATAAATAAATAAATAAATAAATAAAAATAATTTTTATATCATCTCCCTTGCTCCATCATGGACCTAAGCGGAAATGAACAGTCCAGGAGGACTCTGGGGTCATATTCTAACCCCTCTACTGCTTCATATGGGAGTAGTATCTGCATACCCTCCATTGGAGTCAGTAGCTTTGAGTTGAATCCTCAGCTCATTATCATGGTGCAGCAAAGTTGCCAGTATTCCGGTCTTCCACAGGAAGAACCTACAGAGTTTCTGGCATAGTTTCTACAGATTGCTGACACAGTACATGATAAAGAAATAGATCAGGATGTCTACAGACTATTACTATTTCCATTTGCTGTAAAAGATCAAGCTAAGAGGTGGTTGAATAACCAACCTAAGGCCAGCATAAGGACATGGAAACAGCTGACAGAAAAATTTCTGAATCAATACTTTCCCCCAAAACGGATGACACAGCTAAGGCTGGACATCCAAGGCTTTAAACAAGGAGATAATGAATCTCTTTATGATGCCTGGGAGAGATATAGAGAGATGCTACGAAAATGCCCCTCTGAAATGTTTTCAGAGTGGGTTCAGTTAGACATATTCTATTATGGGCTTGCTGAAGGAGCTCAAATGTCTCTAGATTACTCAGCTGGTTTATCTATCCACATGAGAAAGACAATCGAAGAGGCTCAAGAGCTCATTGATACAGTTGCCAAGAATCAGCATCTGTACCTAAGCAGTGACCCTTCCATGAAAGAAGAGGTTAAAACAGCAACTGCTGAACTCAGTCCTGTAAAAC
Source organism: Arachis ipaensis (assembly GCF_059453495.1). NCBI lineage: Eukaryota > Viridiplantae > Streptophyta > Magnoliopsida > Fabales > Fabaceae > Arachis > Arachis ipaensis. Next base: position 41,315,103 of record NC_142441.1, on the reverse strand, counting down.
AAGATCTGAATTCAATCAGCAATTGGACTTTCTAACAAAGCAGTTAGCCGAATTCAAAGATAGACTACAAGAGACAAGGATGGCTAATATACATATGGACGAACAGTTGAAGCAAACAAAGCAGCAGTTGTCAAGGCAATAACAGAAGAATGCCAAGCAGTTCAACTAAGAAGTGGGAAAACATTAAATACCCCACCTCAAGGCAGCAAAAAGCTAAGAAATGAGCAAACCACCCAAAATTCACCTGAGGACAGTAAGAGCCCAGGGAAAAATAATTCTGGAACTAAAACGCCAGAAAATTGGTGGAAAGCTGGCGCTGAACGCCCAGACCATGCTCAGGACTGGCGTTCAACGCCAGAAACAAGGCAGGATTGGCGTTCAACGCCAGAAATAGGCAAGAATCTGGCGTTGAACGCCCAAAATGGGCAAGACCTGGCGCTGAACGCCCAAAATGGGCACAGTTCTGGCGTTCAGACGCCAGGAACAGACAATGAGTTGGCATCTCACGTCACTCCAGTTTCTAACCCTGGCACTCAATTGCCAGTGAGGAATCAGACACACACAAATGCTGATAACAACCCCTCTAAAAAGGCTTCTTCAACCACTTCTGTAGGCAGTAAATCTACAGCAACTAAGGTTGAAGAATATAAAGCCAAGATACCTTATCCTCAAAAACTCCGGAAAGAGGAGCAGGATAAGCAATTTGCTCGCTTTGCAGATTATCTCAGGACTCTTGATATAAAGATTCCATTTGCAGAAGCACTTGAGCAAATATCTTCTTATGCCAAGTTCATGAAAGAGATCTTGAGTCATAAAAAGGATTGGAGAGAAACAGAAAGAGTTCTCCTCACTGAAGAATGCAGTGCAGTCATTCTGAAAAGCTTTCCTGAAAAGCTTAAAGACCCTGGGAGTTTTCTGATACCATGCATATTAGAAGGTAATTGCACCAAGACAGCTTTATGCGATCTTGGGGCAAGCATCAACCTAATACCTGCATCCACTATCAGAAAGCTTGGCTTAACTGAAGAAGTTAAACTAACCCGGATATGTCTCCAACTTGCTGATGGTTCCACTAAATACCCATCAGGCGTGATTGAAGACATGATTGTCAGAGTTGGGCCATTCGCCTTTCCCACTGACTTTGTTGTGCTGGAAATGGAGGAGCACAAGAGTGCTACTCTCATTCTAGGAAGACCCTTCCTAGCAACTGGACGATCCCTCATTGACGTCCAACAGGAGGAAATAACCCTGAGAGTCAATGATGATGAATTCAAGTTGAATGCTGTCAAGGCCATGCAGCATCCAGACACATCAAAAGACTGCATGAAAGTTGATCTTATCGACTCTTTGGTAGAAGAGATCAACATGGCTGAGAGTCTTGAATCAGAGTTGGAAAACATCTTTAAAGATGTTCAGCCTGATTTAGAGGATTCAGAGGACATGAAAGAGCCTCTGAAATTTCTTCTGGAAGAAGAAAAACCTCCTAAACCCGAGCTCAAGCCACTACCACCATCCTTGAAATATGCATTTCTGGGAGAAGGTGACACTTTTCCAGTGATCATAAGCTCTGCCTTAAATTCACAGGAAGAGGAAGCACTGATTCAAGTGCTAAGGACACACAAGACAGCTCTTGGGTGGTCCATAGGTGACCTTAAGGGCATAAGCCCAGCTAGATGCATGCACAAAATCTTATTGGAGGATAATGCCAAACCAGTGGTTCAACCACAGAGGCGGCTAAATCCAGCCATGAAAGAAGTGGTGCAGAAAGAGGTCACCAAACTACTAGAGGCTGGGATTATTTATCCTATTTCTGATAGCCCCTGGGTGAGCCCTGTCCAAGTCGTCCCAAAAAAGGGAGGCATGACAGTAATTCATAATGAAAAAAATGAACTGGTTCCTACAAGAACAGTTACAGGGTGGCGCATGTGTATTGACTACAGAAGGCTCAATACAGCCACCAGAAAGGATCATTTTCCTTTACCATTCATAGACCAGATGCTAGAAAGACTAGCAGGTCATGATTATTACTGCTTTTTGGATGGCTACTCAGGCTATAACCAGATTGCAGTAGATCCCCAGAATCAAGAGAAAACAGCATTCACATGTCCATCTGGAGTGTTTGCTTATAGAAGGATGCCATTTGGGCTATGTAATGCGCCTGCAACCTTCCAGAGATGCATGCTCTCTATTTTCTCTGATATGGTGGAAAAATTTCTGGAAGTCTTCATGGATGACTTCTCAGTATATGGAGACTCATTCAGCTCTTGTCTTGATCACCTGAAACTTGTTCTGAAAAGATGCCAAGAGACCAACCTAGTTTTAAACTGGGAAAAATGTCACTTCATGGTGACTGAGGGGATTGTCCTTGGGCATAAAATCTCAAACAAGGGAATAGAGGTAGATCAAGCAAAAATAGAGGTAATTGAAAAATTACCACCACCTGCCAATGTTATGGCAATCAGAAGCTTTCTGGGGCATGCAGGATTCTATAGGAGGTTTATAAAGGATTTTTCAAAAATTGCAAAACCTCTAAGCAATCTGCTAGCTGCAGACAGGCCATTTGTGTTTGACACAGAGTGCCTGCAGGTGTTTGAAACGCTGAAAGCTAAGCTGGTTACAGCACCAGTCATTTCTGCACCAGACTGGACGTTACCATTTGAGCTAATGTGTGATGCCAGTGATCACGCCATTGGTGCAGTATTGGGATAGAGGCATGACAAGCTTCTGCATGTCATTTATTATGCTAGTCGCGTTTTAAATAATGCCCAGAAAAATTACACAACCACAGAAAAAGTTCAGATCATACTTAGTAGGATCAAAAGTGATTGTGTATACTGATCATGCTGCTCTTAAATATCTACTCACAAAGCAGGATTCAAAACCCAGGATCATCAGATGGGTGTTGCTTCTGCAAGAGTTTGATATAGAAATAAGAGACAGAAAAGGGACAGAGAACCAAGTGGCTGATCATCTGTCCCGGATAGAGCCAGTAGAAGGGACGCCCCTCTCCTCTCTTGAGATCTCTGAGACTTTTCCGGATGAGCATTTATTTGCCATTCAGGAAACACCATGGTTTGCCGATATTGCAAACTATAAAGCTGCAAGATTCATACCCAAGGAGTACAACAGGATACAAAAGAAGAAATTAATTACTGATGCAAAGTACTACTTGTGGGATGAACCCTATCTCTTTAAGAGATGTGTAGACGGAATAATCCGTAGGTGTGTGCCTAGAGAAGAAGCACAGAGGATACTATGGCATTGCCATGGATCACAATATGGAGGCCATTTCGGAGGTGAGCGAACAGCCACCAAGGTCCTCCAATGTGGCTTCTATTGGCCCACACTCTATAAAGATTCCCGAGAGTTTGTACGTAACTGTGACAGTTGCCAAAGAGCTGGCAATCTGCCTCATGGTTACGCCATGCCTCAACAAGGAATCTTGGAGATTGAGTTGTTTGACGTATGGGGAATTGACTTCATGGGACCTTTCCCACCATCAATCTCAAACACTTATATTCTGGTGGCAGTTGATTATGTATCAAAATGGGTTGAGGCCATTGCCACTCCCACCAATGATACTAAAACGGTGCTGAAGTTCCTCCAGAAACATATCTTTAGCAGGTTCGGTGTCCCTAGAGTACTAATCAGTGATGGGGGCACTCACTTCTGCAATAAACAACTTTACTCTGCCATGGTTCGGTATGGGATTCGCCACAAGGTGGCTACTCCATATCATCCACAAACTAATGGGCAGGCTGAAGTCTCTAACAGAGAATTAAAGAGAATCCTGGAACGGACAGTAAATACCCGTAGAAAGGATTGGGCACGGAGCTTGGATGATGCTCTGTGGGCTTATAGAACAGCATTCAAGACCCCTATAGGGACCTCTCCATACCAACTTGTGTATGGTAAGGCATGTCATCTGCCCGTGGAACTGGAACATAAGGCCTACTGGGCAACCAGATTCCTAAACTTTGATGCCAAATTAGCAGGAGAAAAACGATTGCTCCAGCTAAGTGAGCTAGAGGAATTCAGATTCCCAGCTTTCGAAAATGCCAAGCTTTATAAAGAGAAATAAAAAAAGTGGCATGACAGAAAGCTGTCATCTAGAATCTTTGAACCAGGACAGAAGGTTTTGTTGTTCAACTCTAGACTCAGGCTATTACCCGGGAAACTGAAATCCCGGTGGAGGGGACCATACGTGATTACAAGTGTATCATCATATGGTTTTGTGGAGCTTCAAGATATTGATTCTGATAAGAAGTTCATTATCAATGGACAGAGAATCAAGCACTATCTTGAAGGCAACATTGAGCAAGAGTGCTCAAGGCTGAAGCTAGATTAAAAGCTCAGCAAGGTCCAGCTAAAGACAATAAAGAAGCGCTTGCTGGGAGGCAACCCAGCCATGGGGCAACAATCCTCTAAGCATTTTGCCCTATTTTTATTTTTATTTTTATTTGTTTATATAAAGTTCACTGACACTAAGGTGAGGAATCATTTGTATAAGTCCACAGAGTTACAGAAGGACTCGGCACACAAAACAGAGAAAAAAAGCTTACTGGCAAGAAAACGCCAATAATGGTAGCAATCTGGGCGTTCAACGCCAGAAATGGGCACCCACTGGGCGTTGAACGCCAGTAATGGCAGCAGCTAGGCGTTGAACGCCCAGGAGAGCAGCGTTTGGGCGTTGAACGCCCAAAACAGGCAGTGTTTGGGCGTTCAAATGCCAGAATGGCAGGGAGGAGACAAAACTCATTCTTCTTCAAATTTTTTCATTCTAAATCTTTATTTTCATACTTCAATTCATGATTTCTTACATAAACATGTTAAGAACCCTGATTTCTAAATTCCATAATTTCTAAAAACCCTACCTTAAAAATATCAAATGTATTTTAATCCATAAGCACAAACCCTCTTTGCAAATTCAATCCAACTCTTTTCAAAATTTTTTTTTACAAATCTATCTTTTCAACTCATCAATATCTTTTTCAAAACCTCCAATTTATCTTTTTTTTTTTTCAAAATCTAAATCTATCTTTTTCAAAAATCTTTCATATCCTCTCAATTTTAAACTATATCTTCTCTTATCATATCTTCTATCTTATCTTTTCCAAATAAATCTTTTTATCATATCTTTATCTCTTTTTTCGAAAACCCACCCCCCTCCCTATAAATTTGAGTTCGGCCTCCTTCCCCTCCCATCAACAATTGCACCAAGCTCTCCTTCTATCCCTCTCCTTTCTTTTCTTTTGCTTGAGGACAAGCAAACCTCTAAGTTTGGTGTGTTTATCCGCAATCACTAAGATCAGGGCTCCCAAAGGAAAATAACCCACTCCAAGAGGCAAGAAAGAGAGCGTTCCAAAACCACTTTGGAATCAAGGGAAGTTCTTATCTAAAGAACATTCAGACCATTATAACAAAATAATGGGTCTGAGATCAGTGATCCCGGAAGTTCGATTCGATCTGAAAGAAGATGAATATCCGGAGATCCAGGAGCAAATTCGAATCAGGAACTGGGAAGTCCTAGCTAATCCTGAAATGAAAGTGGGAAGGAATATGATCCAAGAGTTCTATGCTAATATGTGGCAGACTGACAAGCAAAAACTATCTGGAACTGCTTTCTATGAATATCGGACCATGGTCAGAGGAAAGATTGTTCATACCATCCCTGATAAGATCAGAGAGATCTTAAAGCTACCTCAGCTGAAAGATGATCCAGACTCCTTCAACAGGAGAATGATGAGAACAGACAAGGGCCTGGATAAGATTCTAGAGGACATATGTATCCCTGGAGCCAGGTGGACCACCAACAAAAAGGGTGTCCCAAATCAACTCAAGAGAGAGGATCTCAAACCAGTCGCCAGAGGATGGCTGGACTTCATTGGGCATTCTTTGTTGCCTACTAGCAACCGTTCTGAAGTCACAGTTAAAAGAGCAGTGATGATCCATTGTATCATGATGGGAAAGGAAGTGGAGGTTCATCAGCTGATCTCAGCTGAATTCTACAAAATTGCTAACAAAAATTCTAAAGAGGCCAGGTTGGCTTATCCAAGCGTGATTTCTCTGCTATGCAAGGACGCCGGAGTAAGAATGGGAATAACTAAGTATATCTCAGTTGAGAAACCAACCACCAAAGCATCAATGGAAAAACAACAAGCGCAGGAGGATCCCACCAAGAAGAAAGCACAGGAATTTCTCCCAGAAATCCCTCAATCTGAATACTGGGAGTATCTTGAGACGTCTGTCACCAAGATACGGGAAGCTATGGAGCAAATAATAAAAGAACAGAAGGAACACAGTCAAATGCTGACCTATATGTTTAAAGAACAAGAGGAGCAAGGGCGTGACTTAAGGGAATTGAAGCGCCAGAAGTTTTCTCTTGAAGAATCAAGCACCCCACGGATCAGAGGAACACCCATTTCCCAGAACAAAGGTTGTTAAATTCCAATTTCTGCTTTAACTCTGTGATAGTGTCATTATAAAAGTTCACCTTAGGAGTCATATAGTAGTAATTAGTATCTATTTTGATTTTATCTCCAATTAAGCTATAGTTTATTTTTCTCATCATCATCAAACATGAATAAAATAGTAGATCTTTTGAATAAGAGGCAATAAAATTTCGAGTTTTTAATAAGAGAAATTCTAATTAGTTACATGTGGTGGCAATGCTTTCTGTCTTCTGAATGAATGCTTGAACAGTGCATATATATTTTGAATTTGTTGTTTAAGACTGCTAAATATGTTGGCTCTTGAAAGAATGATGAACATGAGACATGTTATTGATAATCTGAAAAATCATAAAAATGATTCTTGAAGCAAGAAAAAGCAGCATAGAACAAAGCTTGCAGAAAAAAAAAGAAGAAGAGAGAGAAAGCAAGCAGAAAAAGCCAAAGCTCTTAAAACCAAAAGGCAAGAGCAAAAAGCCAATAGCCCTTAAAACCAAAAGGCAAGGGCAATAAAAAGGATCCCAAGGCTTTGAGTATCAGTGGATAGGTGGGCCTAAGGGAATAAAATCCTGGCCTAAGCGGCTAAACCAAGCTGTCCCTAACCATGTGCTTGTGGCGTGAAGGTGTCAAGTGAAAACTTGAGACTGGGCGGTTAAAGTCAAGGTCCAAAGCAGAAAGAAGAGTGTGCTTAAGAACTCTGGACACCTCTAATTGGGGACTTTAGCAAAGCTGAGTCACAATCCAAAGGGTTCATCCAATTATGTGTCTGTGGCATTTATGTATCCGGTGGTAATATTGGAAAACAAAGTGCTTAGGGCCACGGCCAAGACTCATGAAATAGCTGTGTTCAAGAATCATCATACTGAAATAGGAGAATCAATAACACTATCTGAATTCTAAGTTCTTATAGATGCGAATGACTCTGGGCTTCAATGGATAAAGTGAAATGCTAAAACTGTTCGGAAGCAAAAAGCTGCTAGTCCCGCTCATCTAATTAGAATCTGAGCTTCACTCAAAAAACTCTGAGATATTATTGCTTCTCAACCTATTAGTCTTCTATTTTATTTGTCTAGTTGCTTGAGGACAAGCAACAGTTTAAGTTTGGTGTTGTGATGAGCGGATATTTTATACGCTTTTTGGGGTTAATTTCATATAGTTTTTAATATGTTTTAGTTAGTTTTTAGTTTATTTTCATTAGTTTTTAGGAAAAATTCATATTTCTGGACTTTACTATGAGTTGTGTGTTTTTCTATAATTTCAGGTATTTTTCTGGCTGAAATTGAGGGAGCTGAGCAAAAATCTGATTCAGGCTGAAAAAGGACTGCTGATGCTGTTAGATTCTGACCTCCCTACACTAAAAGTGGATTTTCTGGAGCTACAGAACTCGAAATGGCGTGCTTCCAATTGCGTGGGAAAGTAGACATCCAGGGCTTTCCAGCAATATATAATAGTCCATACTTTGCTCAAGGATAGACGACGTAAACTGGCGTTCAACGCCAGTTCTCTGCCCAATTCTGGCGTCCAGCGCCAGAAAAGGATTATAATTTGGAGTTCAACGCCAGAAATGGATCCAAACCTGGCGTTGAACTCCCAAAATGGCCTTATACACGTGAATTGCCTAAATCTCAGCCCCAGCACACACCAAGTGGGCCCCAGAAGTGGATCTCTATACCATCTGCTATAGTTTACTCATTTTCTGTAAACCTAGGCTACTAGTTTAGTATTTAAACAACTTTTAGAGACTTATTTTGTATCTCATGACATTTTAGATCAAAACTTTGTACTCTTTGACGGCATGAGTCTCTAAACCCCATTGTTGGGGCTGAGGAGCTCTGCTGTGTCTCTATGGATTAATGCAAGTATTTCTGTTTTCCATTCAAACATGCTTGTTCCCATAGTTGTCAGAACCGAACCGGTGATCGAACCGGTCAGGCTACTGGGTCACTGGGTTACTGGTTCAATCGGTGGGTCACTGGTTGAACCGGTTAACCCGGTCCCACATAAGTAAAATGTATAAAATAGCTAAAAGCCTAAAAACTTAAAAATTAACAGTTAAAAAATATATCTCCAATAACATTTTAATAAACATTAAATCTCAAATCCTAAAAATAAGTAGTAATCCGAGAATAAACATAAAATTTAGTACTATTAGTCTATTACATGAACAACTCAATTTAACATAATGAAAATAACAATTCATGGATTATATCCAAGGAGTAACTTCAAAGTCTGGATATCTATCTTCATCTGACAAATCTGGAGCTACATGTTGATTGGTTTCATTCTGATTTGCATTTTTCACAGAAGTATTATTAGCTTCACCATCATCTCGATCTTCTTCCAGATTCAATTCATCTAGCATTTCAATAATGTTTCACAAATCATAATCAATAATAAGGCAAAATATTTGGTTAAAGCATTACAAAATATCCCTAACAACAACATACCCAAATCATCTAAAGCTGATTGAAGAGACATATTTGCAAGATCATTCCGTAAAGCATCAACTTCTTCAGGAGTTAAAAATGGTGGTGAATCTTCCATTATCCATTCCGAATGATCCTCAAATGCATCAAGACAAATTGGATCATAACTTTGCTTTCTCATTCGGTTCCTATGTTATCAAGTAACTTGATTATTCTTATTATGACTAAAAATTTTAAATAATGCCTTCAAGAAAGAATAATAAAAAGTACCTTTGTTGTAGCCTTAAGTTGTAATGAACATAAACAAGATCATTAAGCTTTTGATGCTCTAACCGATTCCTTTTCTTTGAGTGAATGTGTTCAAAAATGCTCCAGTTACGCTCACAACCTGAAGAACTGCAAGTTTGACTCAAAACACGAATTGCTAACTTTTGCAGGTTTGGTGCTCCACATCCATAAGATTCCCACCATTGATCTTAACATAAAAAGAAAACAATCATAATCATAAATATCAAATCTTAAACATATCACAATCATAATAAACTAATTTTAATACAAAATTTACCAGGCATCACTGTGCTTCGCTCACGTATTGCAGACTGTCTCCCAAAGTCTCCTTCAGCATTCTTAAAGATTCTCTTCTCACTTGTCAATTTAGTAATCAAATCAGCATCACCGTAAGCATATCTCTCAATCACATCTAATAGGCCAGAAATTGTTTCTTTGTGCTTGTCAAATTCTGCAGAATTAAATCGAAAAGCTGGATTTAACCAATAACCAGCAGCATGAAGGTTTCTTTTAAGTTGTAAATCCCAACGTGAATCTAAAATCTTCAAATAAGGTTCAACAACCCTCTTTCTTTTTTGAAACCTCTTCACCATGCCTTCCCTAGCCTTATACATAGCTTGATAAAGGAAACCCATTGCAGCTCTATCTTCACTATCCACAATACGCAATACATGAACAAGTGGCTCCGTAAGCTTAACAATATCAGTGCATTGATTCCAAAATTTAGAATCTAAGACTTGATCCACAAACTTTTTTGCTTTGGCTTCTTTAGAGTAAGCTGAACTTGTCCATTCTCTAGATGTCACCATAGCTCTCAATGGATCCTTTTGAGCCAAAATACTTTGCAAAGCAATGAAATTAGTGGCGAATCGAGTTGGAGCTGGACGAAGTATTTCTCGGCCGCCTATGAACTGCCTCATCAAGTACAAAGGATGGCAGTGATTATAGATATACTTCGTAATCATTGAAGCTTGTGACACAGTTTCAGTCACTTCCACAAACTTTCCAATATCCTGCAACATCAGATTAATACAATGTGCCGCACAAGGAGACCAATACAATCTAGGAAACTATGATTCCAACAACCTTCCAGCAGCAACGTAATTTGCAGCATTATCCGTCACTACATGTACAACATTCTCAGGACCAACAAATAACACAACATCCCTAAGCAACTTAAACAAAGCCTCAGCAGTTTTCGAGATATGAGAAGCATCAACTGACTTTAGGAAAACAGTTTCTTTAGGACAATAAACCAAGAAATTAATTAAAGTACGCCTACAACGATCAGTCCATCCATCAGCCATGATAGTACATCCAATTTGTTTCCAAATCACACGATAACCTTCAATCATCTTCTTTACATCTTCAACCAATTTACTCAACAAATATCCACGAACTCTTTGGTAATTTGGCCCTTTATACCCTACACCCATATTTGCGATAGCATCGATCATCGGCTAATAATAAGCTGAATTAACCGCATTGAATGGCACAGAGGCATCCATCATCCATCTTGCAATAGCAATATCACACTTCTCCACAATTTCTTTGCTTTGGAGAACACTTTTAATACTTGGTTGAGCACCAGGTGTTGCTGCCGGTGGAAAAAAGGATTGTAGTCCCTTGAGTTGTTTTCCAACTCCCTTTCTAGAGATAGGTGCTGGAATTCTTGATGCTTGTTGTTGTCGTATCTCATTACGTTCAATCTCATCAAATTCCCTTTCAACGTCATCACAAGCACCATAACTTTCTGCATATTCTTCTTGAGTTTTTCTTTTCTTGGTTCGAAGATCTTCAATGTTTTGGGAGAATTGGTGTCTCACCGCAGCTGGCACCTTTCGACATGCCTCAATATCTCCACCTTTTCCAGCCAAATGATGCTTAACCTGGTTAATTCCTCCACCCCTAATATGCTTCTCGCAATAAATACATACCAGAGCAGTTTTTCCTTTATCCAAAACTTGTTTACAATGGCCCCATGCAGGATCAGTTTTTCCTCTGTTACTATTTTTTTGGGTTCCAATTGTTGGATCAGGAGTTGATCCTTGTTCCTGAGAAGTTGGTGTTGGTGTTTCTGATGGTGTATTTGATGAAGCCATCCTAAATTCCTAATCAACAAGGGTCCAGGACTAAATGACTAACAATACACAACAACAATCCACTAACTACTAACAATAATATCCAACAGCAACCAACAATTCACAATCAACAAACTGAAGTACTGAACTGAAATAAAACAGAAATCAAACATACCAAACATACCAAACAACAATTCTCATCTGCCCACATACCAAACATACCAAACAATAATTCTCATCTGCCCACATACCAAAATCAAACAGAAATCAATCTATCAAACATTCAAACATATGTGAACCACCAATTAAAAAATTAACTTCAAAGTTCAAACATATGTAAACTATCAAACATGTTCTTATCTGCCCGCATACCATAATCATTAAATAATTAACTTCAAAAATTTAAAAAATTAAAAAAACTTACCTGCACGGATGGATCAGCGACGAGTGTCGAGCAGAGAAGAGGGACTGAGGGAGACCTGGAGCGAGGAGCGACGAGGAGGCGACTTCAATGTTCAATCTTTGATGGATGGGGTGAGTCGCGCACTGCTCTGGATGCGGTGGTGAGGTGAGTGCCGCATGGTTGAAGGCTTGAAGCTGACGGGCCGACGGGGCTACGAAGTGGCTGAAAGCTTGAAGCTGAAGCAGAGTAGGCGAGTAGCAGGGGATGGAGTCATGGCGCCATGGTGATGGTGATGGTGGTCTCTCAACTCTCAAGTCTCAACTCAAACAGTTTGGGTATGGGAGCATGCGAAGGGAAAGGGGATGGAGGCTAGGGTTACAAAACGCAGCAGCTCTGCGCTTTTGTTTTTTTTTTTTATAAAGAAACGACGTCGTTTTAAATCGCAAAAAAAAAAATTTTTCGAACCGGTCCGGGTTAAACGAAACCCGCCGGTTCACCGGTTCTGATAAAACCCGGCCGGTTCAATGCGGGTCTCACCGGTTCAGTTCTTTCTTCGGTTGGATGACTCACCCGGACCAGTTATAGCACCGGTTTGCCGGTTTTCCGGTCCGACCGGCCGGGTCGGTCCGGTTCTGACAACACTGCTTGTTCCTATCTAAGATGTTCATTCGCGCTTAACTGTGATGGAGGTGATGATCTGTGACACTCATCACCTCCCTCAAACCATGAACGTGTGCCTGACAACCACCTCCGTTCTATATCCGATTGAATGAGTATCTCTTAGATCTCTTAATCAGAATTTTCGTGGTATAAGCTAGAACTGATGGCGGCATTCATGAGAATCCGAAAAGTCTAAACCTTGTCTGTGGTATTCCGAGTAGGATTCAATGATTGAATGACCGTGACGAGCTTCAAACTCGCGAGTGCTGGGCGTTAGTGATAGACGCAAAAGGATGAAGAATCCTATTCCAGTATGATCGAGAACCGATAGATGATTAGCTGTGCTGTGACAGAGCATGTGAGCATATTCTTCACTGAGAGGATGGGATGTAGCCATTGACGACGGTGAACCCCCACATACAGCTTGCCATAGGAGGACGTGCGTGCGTGAATCAGAAGACAGAGGAAAGCAGAGATTCAGAAGACAAAGCATCTCCAAAACTCCAACATATTCTCCATTACTGCATAACAAGTAACCTTTAATCCATGCTCTCTTGTTTATTCGCAATTCAATTGATAAACATAATTGACTTCCTGACTAAGATTTACAAGATAACCATAGATTGCTTCAAACCAACAATCTCCGTGGGATTCGACCCTTACTCACGTGAGGTATTACTTGGACGACCCAGTGCACTTGCTGGTCAGTGGTACGAGTTGTGAAAAGTGTAATTCACAATTCGTGCACCACATAACTCTCTGGTTTTTGTACCAGGGAGTCCACATAGTGCCGTCGGCACGCGCGCGCACAGTGCGCTTGCGCGTCGATGGGCGATTTGCAAAGGTACGTGCAGGCGGCAAGCACGTGGACGCATGGGTGTCTGGCGCGAGATGGGCATGAAGTGGGCATGACTCTCAGGTTTTTGGCCCAAGAGTTGGAAGTTCACCACCGGCACGCACGCGCATAGTGCGCTGGCGCGTCGGTGCCCAGTTTTGCTTTTCTCTCCTCTTTTTTTATATAACAAGACTTATTCTAACACATTCTTGGTAGGTGCCTAAGCTAGTAGTCAAAGAGAACACTTCACAATTTCATGAATTATCCAAAACATAGCATTCTCCCTACTTCAACAATTCATCCATACCAAAATGATGAAAACTATATGAATATCCTATCTATTCAACAAGAAGAGTAAAGCTAGAATTCCTATGCAATCAATCAATCATCAAGAAATCACAAAATTCACAAGAACTTAAGGCTACAAACAAGATGGTATACACAAGGAAGATCTTACCACGGTGGGGGTGCCTCCCACCAAGCACTTTTCTTTAACGTCCTTAAGTTGGACGGTCCTTTGCTTAAGCTTCATCTCTCCTTGGTGCATCCTCCAATAGGAACACCTCTAGCTCTTTTGGGAGCTTGTAGCCATGATACTTCTTCACTCTATGTCCATTCACTTTGAAAGTTGCTTCACTCTTGGGATCAAATAACTCCACCACTCCATAGGGCTTTATCTCCTTCACCTTGAAAGGTCCTTCCCATCTAGAGCGGAGCTTGCAGGCATGAATCGAAGCCTTGAGTTGTAAAGGAAGACCTCATCAACTTCTTGAAAGTTCTTCTTCCAGATGTGATGGTCATGAAATGCCTTAGTCTTCTCCTTGTAGATCCGGGCATTCTCATATGACTCGTTCCTCAAATACTCAAGTTCCTCTAGCTGTAATTTTCTGGCTTCACCCGCCTTGGTCAAATCCATGTTGCACTGCTTTACCGCCCAATAGGCTCTATGCTCAATTTCCACCAGAAGGTGGCATGCCTTACCATAGACGATCCAGAAGGGACTCATCCCTAATGGAGTCTTGTAGGTCGTTCTATACGCCCATAGTGCATCTCCTAACCGGAGGCTCCAATCCTTTCTTTGTGGATTGACCACTTTCTCTAAAATTCTCTTAATCTCCTGGTTGGACACTTCCGCTTGTCCATTGGTTTGTGGATGATAAGCAGTAGCAACCTTATGCGACACTCCATAGTGCTTGAGCAATGCCTTTACCTTCCTGTTACAAAAGTGGGATCCTTGGTCGCTCACAATTGCTCGTGGCAACCCACAACGGCATACAATGTTATTCCTAATAAAAGAAACAACGGTATTGGCATCGTCAAGGCGGGTAGGTATGGCCTCTACCCACTTTGACACGTAGTCAACCGCTAACAAAATATACAGATACCCACTCGAGTTGGGAAACGGTCCCATAAAGTCAATACCCATACATCAAATATCTCACAGAACAACATAGGTTGCTGAGGCATTTCATCCCTTTGGGATGTGTTTCCCGACTTCTGACACTGATGGCAAGACACACAGAACTGGTTAGCATCCTTGAATAAGGTTGGCCACCAAAATCCACAATCCAACACCTTTTTAGCGGTCCTTTGTAGGCCAAAGTGGCCACCACATTCGGATGAATGGCAAGCTTCAAGAATGGGTTGGATTTCAGACTCTGGGACACATCTTCAAATTACTTGGTCCACTCCCCTCTTCCACAAGTGAGGACAATCGCAAATATAGTATTTGGAATCACTCCTCAACTTATCCCTTTGGTGTTTAGAAAAGTTGGGAAGGAAGAGTTTCGCAACCAAGTAGTTCGCCATTGGGGCAAACCAAGGAAAACTATCCGTCACAGCATGCAAACTATCCAATGGGAATGAGTCATTGATCGGAAATGGATGAAATTTCAAATTTTCAATGTCGAATTCTTGCAAAAGCAAGATCCAACGTATGAGTCTAGGCTTTGACTCATTCTTTGTCAATAAGTACTTTAAAGCTGCATGATCCGTTTATACCACTATATTTGATCCTAGAAAATAAGATTTGAATTTATCTAAAGCATGAACAATAGCTAGGAGTTCCTTTTCAGTAGTGGTATAGTTGGATTGTGCTGCATCCATTGTTTTAGAAGAGTAAGCAATGACATAAGGGAGTTTACCATTGCGCTGTGCAAGCGCGGCACCTACAGCATGGTTTGACGCATCGCACATTATCTCAAATGGCAACGTCCAGTTGGGGCCTCGCACAATCGGTGCCGTGGTGAGAACTCTCCTTAGCTCTTCAAAAGCTTTCACACATTCACGGTCAAACTCAAAATCCACATCTTTTTGGAGTAGGCGCGACAATGGCAAAGCAATATTGCTGAAATCTTTGATAAAGCGCCTATAGAATCCTGCATGTCCTAAAAACGAGCGAACCTCCCTCACTGACAAGGGGTGAGGTAAAGTGGTGATAACATCGACCTTGGCCGGGTCTACAGAAATGCCTTCATGAGATACTACATGTCCTAACACTATACCTTGTCTTACCATAAAGTGACATTTTTCAAAATTTAAGACAAGATTAGTATCAACACATCTAGCTAAGACCTTGGCCAAGTTCTCTAAGCAACAATTAAATGAAGTACCATAAACACTGAATTCATCCATAAAAACTTCCAGACAATTCTCCATTAGATCGGAAAAGACACTCGTCAAATACCGCTGAAAAGTAGCAGGTGCATTGCATAGTCTAAATGGCATCCTTTTATAGGCAAAGGTGCCAAACGGACAAGTAAATGTGGTCTTTTCCTAATCTTCAGGAGCAATGTGAATCTGGAAGTAACCAGTGAATCCATCAAGAAAACAATAATGGAATTTACTCGCCAAACGGTCCAACATCTAATTGATAAAGGGCAAAGGGTAGTGGTCCTTTCTTGTAGCGGCGTTCAATCTTCTATAATCAATGCACACTCGCCACGCATTTTGTACTCTTTTAGTGACCACTTCACCATCATCCTTTTTGACCGCAGTGATGCCTGACTTCTTGGAAACAACCTGGACCGGGCTCACCCATTCACTGTCAGAAATTGGGTATATGATACCCGCATCAAGTAATCTTGTGACCTCTTTCTTCACCACATCGAGGATAGTTGGGTTGAGCCTTCTTAGCAGTTGCCTAATTGCCCTAGCTCCCTCTTGGAGAAATATCTGATGCATGCACTTGCGAGGGTCAATCCCTACAATATCAACTAAGCTCCATCTAATTGCCTTCTTGTACTTTCTTAGAACATCTAGGAGCTTTTCTTCTTCTTCACTTGAAAGCTTACTAGCTATAATGACCGGAAACCCTTGGTTGTCCTCTAAGAAAGCATACATCAAATGAGATGGAAGGGGCTTCAGTTCACTCTTTGCCTCAAGCTGAGGTTCCTTTTCATCAAGCTCATGGAGTTCATTCTTAAAAATTTTCTCATGTTCATCCTCTTGGTCATCCGTCCCCTCAACAATAGGGTAGCACAACTTGTTGTGATCTTCTTCTTGCACTTCTGCTACCACTTCATCAATTACATCACATCGGTGCACAGAATGTTCCTCGGAAGGATGTTTCATGGCTTCTTCTAAATTGAACTTGATAGTCTTGTCTCCAACCTCAAAGGAATATGTGCCGGTGAAGGCATCTAACTTGAATTTAGAGGTCTTGAGGAAGGGTCTACCAAGTAGAACAGAGGATGAGCTTCTATTTTCTGTTGGAGGCATTTCAAGGATGTAAAAGTCAACCGAAAAAACTAAATCCTTGATCGCCACAAGTACATCTTTTGCTATTCCCATCACCGTGATCACACTTTTATCGGCTAAGGCAAACCTCGCCGCCGACTTCTTTAATGGAGCTAAATTCAACCGCACATAGATGGAAAGTGGCATGATGCTTACACAAGCTCCCAGGTCACACATACAATCATGAAAAGTGCGCCCACCAATACAACAAGACACCAAACAAGGTCCAGGGTCACCACATTTCTTTAGAACAGGTTCCATCAAGGAAGAAATTGAGCTACCCAAGGATAATGTCTCCAATTCTCCTATCCTATCTTTGTGTGTACACAAGTCTTTAAAAAATTTTGTATACTTTGGAATTTGTTGAATAGCATCAAGAAGTGGTATGGTTACCTCAACCTTCTTGAACACTTGAAGCATGTTCAAATCAAATTCCGGTGTTTTCTTTACCTTCTTCACCATGGATGGGAATAGAATAGGAATGGACTCATCCACTATAGCTTTCCTCTGGGTTCCTTGAGTCTTACTCCTTCTTCCTCATGCCTTTTGTCTACCACCTTTTCTTCATGTGGAGCTTCAACAACCACTTCTTTCTCATGAATGTCTTCCATGACCCTTGAAGGTATCTCTTCCAATGTAGTCCCCGACCGTAGAGTGATGGCATTGAGACCGCCCTTTGGATTTGGTTGGGGTTGGGATGGAAGGTTAGAAGAGCTTGAGGATTGGTTGCTGTTGTTGTTGGAAGTTGATGGTTGGTTTGACATGGCCATCTTTGAAAGTATGTTGGTGAGGTTAGTCAATTGAGCGCCCAAGGCATCAAATTGAGCCTTGTTGCTCTCGTCCTATTTCTTCATGGTGGCTCTAAGCCCATCAACTTGAGTGTTGGAAGATGGAGGAGTTTAGTTGGATTGTTGTCTATGGTGTGGTTCTTGGTACTCGGTGTAGTTATTTTGGTTTTGCTTGGAGTGGCCTTGGTTGGCTTGGTAGTTAGTGTTGTTATGATGGTATTGGGATGAAGATTGGTTGTTGTTGTGATGATAAGAAGAGTTGTTCCATCTTTGGTTTTGATTGCTCCCTTGTACATTATCCCTCCACCCTTGATGTTGATTACCACCTTGAGGGTAATTATTTTGGCCTTGAGGAGGATAGGGTGGACGGTTGTTGTAATTCACATTGGCCACTACAAGGGCATGTTCTTCTTGAATTTGATGGCATTGATCGGTGTAATGTGTGGTGCTAGAGCACAAACCACAAATCCTAGGAGGGCCTTCAATTTGATCAACTGTAGGTGGGGCTTGGACGGCTTGGATGGAGTAGTATTCCTTTTGATCCTTTTGTATTTGCATAAGGATGGTGGTCATATCCCCAAGTGCTTTGGTTAGGCTTGATTCGGAAGGGATGGTTCTACCACACCCTTGAGAGGATTACTTCTCACGCTTGTATGTTGTGTAGCTTTGGCAATATCCTTTATCAAATTCCAAGCTTCTCCCTCCATTTTATTTTTCGAAAGGGAACCACCACTAGAAGCGGTGAGCAATCTTCTATCTTCCACACAAAGACCTCCGGTGAAGTAGCTAATGAGCAAGTGAGTGTTCATTCCATGGTGCGGGCAAGATTCCAATAGCCTCTTGAACCGAGACCAATACTCATACAAACTATCTTGATCTCTTTGTATTATGCCCGAAATCTATTTCCAGATGTAGTCGGTGTTCTCCGGTGGAAAGAATTTATCTAGAAACTCTCTTCTCAAGAAATCCCAATTAGTTACAATCTCATCCGGTAGCGAATAAAACCATGTCTTCGCTTGCCCTTCAAGAGAGAAAGGGAAGGCAAAAACCATGATAGCCACCTCATCGGCTCCATGCCTTCGAGCCATAGAACAAGCAACTTGAAAATCTCTTAGATGTCGGATGGGGTCTTAACCCAGCAACCCATGATATTTAGGAAGTAGATATATCAAGCTACTCTTCAATTCAAAGTTTAGATCAAGGTTAGGATACCTTGCTTGCAACGGTTGAAGTATGATATCCGAAGCTCCTTGCTCATGCAAAGTGATTCGTCGTGGCTCTGCCATGTGTGGCTCACCTGTAGGATGCAAAGATGTATTATTAGTGCCAACAGAAGAATAGGAAGTAGCCGACTCCAAGTCACCCTCGGTACTGCCTAGTGATTCGGTGTGTTCCACAAGAGAGGCCAAAGTACTAGCCGTATAATTGGTGCACGAAATTGTGTTCCATGTTCTTTGTACTTGTGTGAGAGTAAAAATATATAATTGTATTGAATCCTCATTGTGGCTCTATGTGTGGACACAACTCCGTTCAACTAACCAGCAAGTGCACTGGGTCGTCCAAGTAAGACCTTACGTGAGTAAGGGTCGAATCCCACGGAGATTGTTGGTATGGAGCAAGCTATGGTCACCTTGCAAATCTCAGTCAGGCGGATTTAAACATGATACTTTATTAGATTAAAATAAACAATAAAAGGGATAGAGATACTTATGTAGATTCATTGGCAGGGATTTCAGTTAAGCGAATGGAGATGCTTTTCGTTCCTCTAAACCTCTGCTTTCCTGCTATCTTTATCCAATCAGTCTCACTCCTTTCCATGGCTGGCTTTATGTGATACATCACCACTGTCAATGGCTACTTTGGGTCATCTCTCGGGAAAATGATCCAATGCCCTGTCACGGCACGGCTAATCGTCTGGAGGCATCACCCTTGCCAATGGCTTCATCTTATCCTCTCAGTGAATAATATGCTCACGCACCCTGTCACGGCACGGCTATTCATCTGTCGGTTCTCGATCATGCTGGAATAGGATTTACTATCCTTTTGCGTTTGTCACTAACGCCCTGCAATCGCGAGTTAGGAGCTCGTCACAGTCATTCAATCATTGAATCCTACTCGGAATACCACAGACAAGGTTTAGACTTTCTGGATTCTCTTGAATGCCGCCATCATTCTAGCTTACGCCACGAAGATTCTGGTTAGGAGATCTAAGAGATATTCATTCTAGCTTAATTCATGTAGAACAGAAGTGTTTGTCAGGCACGCGTTCATAAGGGAGAAGGATGATGAGCGTCACACATAATCATCACCTTCATCACGTTCTTGGGTGCGAATGGATATCTTAGAAGCGAAATAAGAAGAATTGAATAGAAAACAGTAGTACTTTGCATTAATCTTTGAGGAACAGCAGAGCTCCACACCTTAATCTATGGAGTGTAGAAACTCTACCGTATGAAAATACATAAGTGAAGGTCCAGGCATGGCCGTGTGGCCAGCCCCCCTAAACGAGATCATAGGATCAAAATACAATCCAGGATGCCTAATACAATAGTAAGAGGTCCTATTTATAATAAACTAGTCACTAGGGTTTACATGAGTAAGTAATTGATGCATAAATCCACTTCCGGGGCCCACTTGGTGTGTGTTTGGGCTGAGCTTGAGTGTAGCACGTGCAGAGGCCATTTGTGGAGTTGAACGCCAGTTTCTGTGCCAATTTGGGCGTTCAACTCTGGTTTTGGATCCTTTTCTGGCGCTGGACGCCAGTTTTGGGCAGAAGGCTGGCGTTGAACGCCAGTTTACGTCGTCAATTCTTGGCCAAAGTATGGACTATTATATATTTCTGGAAAGCCCTGGATGTCTATTTTCCAACGCAATTGGAAGCGCGCCATTTCGAGTTCTGTAGCTCCAGAAAATCCATTTTGAGTGCAGGGAGGTCAGAATCCAACAGCATCAGCAGTCCTTTTTCAACCTCTGAATCTGATTTCTGCTCAAGTCCCTCAATTTCAGCCAGAAAATACCTGAAATCACAGAAAAACACACAAACTCATAGTAAAGTCCAGAAATGTGAATTTAACATAAAAACTAATGAAAACATCCCTAAAAGTAACTAGATCCTACTAAAAACATACTAACAACAATGTCAAAAAGCGTATAAATTATTCGCTCATCAATAATCTAACCGCCGTCTAGCTTGCCGAGTATGTAACAAAGTTCTTTCAATCTCGGGATCAAAATCGGCTAAGCTAGAATTCGGTTGAGACCGAGTCATCAAACTTGAGAGTCATAGCACAAATGTAAAAGAAATCTAAACTATAGCTAAGCATTGAAAGCAATTAAACTATCTACGATATTCACATATTCACATAACCAATATCAAGGCATATCTTGCAACCATTCCCCGGCAACAGCACCAAAAATTTGATGAAGCTCGGGGTGCGTCGGTAAAGATTTTCTCAATAAAGTCGCGTTGCAAGTATAGCTCTACCAACAACAATCCTCGAGTATCAAATTTAGAAAGGGATTTGATTGTCACAGGTTCAACCCCAATAGAAATAACCGAAGTATTTAAACCTTGGGTCGTCTCACAAGGAATGGGCAAACATGTGCTTTAACATTGGTTAGAAATCCGGGGTTGTGAGTCCTGAGCGAGAATTTAAACTAGGAATCTTAACAAGCAAGTAATCTTAAATTGCAAGAAACTAATTCAAATAACTAAGCAAGATATGAGCAATTCCAAACTAACAAAGTAACATCCAATATGATTCTATTTTAAACTAAACAAGTAACTATAACTAAGACAAATAATCAAGAATTTGAGTTTTCAAATATGAATGATAAAAGGAACTCTTGGCTAGGCATGGAAATTGGGGTCACCATCCTTGTCTAATAACCATATCTTGACAATTATGAGGAACCAAACTCATTAAGTCTACTTCTATACTTGAAGTACGTCAAATGGTTTGGTCAACATCAACCCATAAGTTCTAACCTAACTACTAATTGACTTAATAGAAGGTTAGCGTCAATGGCTATCAAATTGACCACTAAGGGCTCCCAAATCATCAAATCCATTAGACCCAATGACTCAAGTTTACCCAATTCCCTTAGCCTAGGCCAAGAGTAAAGAGAACTACTCCATAATCAAGGTAAACAATTCATCAAACACTTAGTAAGCATTAATAAAAGACATGTTCCAAATTGCAATTAAATTGAAATCAACAAGTACCCACTAACAATTATCAACATACAATTACTCAAACAACACAATTAATCATAGAAATCATCAATGTAACATTAAAAAATCAAGATTCACAACATTCATGAAATGGGTATAAAATGACAACTGACAAGAATTCATAAAACTATCACAAAATCTAAGCAATATTATACTAAGGAAGTCAAATTGAACAATTAAAACTAGTAATCAACAAGATCTAATTCACAACTCAACAAGGGAAGATCAAATTAAAGCTAGATCTAGAGAGGAACAAGGGTTTCTTTCTCTAGAAAAACAAAGAACCAAAAAAAAACTAGCTAAACATTGTGTCTAGTGTAAAATGATTGATCCCCCCTTTCCCCCTAGCGTCCTTGGATCTTTTCCATGCAGAAACAACTTGAATTTGGGCTTAATGAGCCTCAGAAATCACCAGGCACAATTTCCTTTAATGAGGTCACGTGCAGCTTTCTGCGCGTGCGCGCCATGCGTGCGTGCGCGCCGATTGCTTTTGTGATCCACACGTGCGCGCCAGGTGCGCGTGCGCGTCGATGGAAATTCTCTGATCCGCGCGGATGCGTCCATCCTTGCGCGCCACTTCTAGCTATCCTCATTCACACGTGCGCGTGGAGTGCGCGTGCGCGCCAATGCTGAATTTTCCAAAAACCAAATCTTCATGTTCCTTCCTCTTGTGGATGCTTTCTTTCTCTCTTTTAGGCCATTCCTACCCTATAATTCCTGAAATCACTCAACAAATACATCACGGCATAGAATGGCAATAGAAGAGGATTAAAATATGGCAATTTTAAGGCAAAATAAGCATGTTTTTCATCGTGGAGCAATATTAGGAAGGAAACACAAAACCATGCATTTCTTGTGAATAAGTGCGGAAAATATTGACAAAACCCCCTAAATTCTACACAATATAAACCACAAAATTGGGGTTTATCACGCACTCAACCCTAGAGATTTTGCTTCATGTGCGTACGCACAGACCTGTGCGTACGCACACTTTTAAAAATGCTTCTGGGCGTGCGCACGCATACCCCTGTGCGTACGCACGCGACCCAATTTCTTTCTAAAGCTATTGTTTTTAAGTCTTTCACATTCCCAACAAGCTTATAACCTTCCGAGATGTTATTTCACACTTATAAAACCCCAATTTCATCCCCTAAATCTTAAATTGATGTAAAATGCATAGTGAATGAGAGTAATCTAAGGAAGAGGGTAACTTGTGGAAGAAGAAAGGGGATGTTATGATGAGTATGATGAATGATGATGATATGAGGTGTTGAGGAAGATGGTGGAGTGCTATATATGATGTGAGCCAAATGGCTGTGTGTAATGATGATTATGGCTAATTACAGATCATGATTTGTAAGCCGGATGACTGAGATGAATGTTAATTTATGGTTGTGATTTATATACATATATGCTGAATTGTTGATTATTATGATGGTTGCACTCCACCTATCTGAGATACGAGTTTCTCTGGGTGAAAGCAGTGGCTAGCCACCACGTGCTCCAGGTGGAGACTCGATACTCTGCTGACCCTATGTCGTAAGTGTGGCTGGACACTGTGAAAGTTCCGGATGAGCTCGCCCCCGTAAATATACACCAGTGAAGGTGTTGGATATATATGAAATTATGATTTATGTTGAGTATAACTCGAGTTGGGGATGCACGACAGAGGGACAGTCCAATGGTTAGCTACCAAGACTTGTGGGGTTGGCTTTATAACCGACAGATGAGACTCATCAGCCACTAGGACAGGCATGCATCATATGCATTATATGTGATTTGTTTGGAATGCCTAATTGCTTGCATCATTACTTGCTAATTGCCTAATTGTCTTACTTGCTTCCTACTTGTGCATTTCTTTGTTTCATATACTTGTGCTTGCATTTCAATTACTGTTGGCGGTTGGGAGGTTTGCAAGATTTGAAAAAGGGATATCTAGTTAGCCTGAAGATCCTTAAGTTAGTTGCCTGTTTTCATTTCTTATGGTTTAGTTGTATTTATATGCTTTGATTATAATCTGGAGGTTCTAGGATTGCATTTCAATTATTGTTACCATGCTGAGAACTTCTGGTTCTCACCCATGCAGATTCTGTGGTTTTCAGATGCAGGACGTGAGGCTCCTCACTGAGGCATGCTGGAGACTTTCTTTTGGAAGAGATCCTTAAGTCTTCAATTTTTTTACTTAGACAATGTTTCATAAATACTTCTTTGAACACCACATTGTTTGTTTCCTTCTTCTCGTTTTCTTCATGACATATTATGATCTTGAGCCCTCTTTTATTTGTAACTTTTGAAACTGCAACATATAGTTGCCCATGTGTGAATACAAGCTTTTTTAATATCAATCCAACATGTGACAATGACTGCCCTTGACTCTTATTAATTGTCATTGCATAACAAACCATGATAGGAAATTGTCACATTTGAAATTTAAATGGTATCCTATGATCAGAAGGGGTTAGGATCATTCTAGGAATAAACATTTTTTGGCCAGGTCCCTTCCCTGTTAAACTTTTTGCTTCTATTATGTGCTTCCATGTTTGGACACCACCAATCGTGTGCCATTACATAGACCTACTGAGTGATCTATGTTTCTTAGTAACATGATTAGTGTCCCTATCTTAACAAATATCTCATGGTTTGGTACTCCTGAGCATCTAATAGTGTTTAGGAACTCTGGTGTGTGAATTGATGCCAAAATATCGTTATTTGTTTCAGATTCAGAAACTGTATCAGAACTATAATAAGTCCGAGCTTCGAATGGGTTCAAACTAATCATATTGTTGTTGATTTCATCCACCAGTTGTAGTGTCGGTGCGAGGATGGCTTTGTCTTTTACATTTGAAACACAACTTGAACCGCAAAATAATTCAGGGTAAGTTGCTTTACATATCGAACTAATAGGATCATCCCAATCATATATCAATATATCATCTGGGATCTTTATCTTATCAATACCATCTATAGATGATCCACACCTGCCATCTCTAATGCTTAAAATCCAATCAGCAAATTCTCTTAAGTCATTGTTTTCACAATTGCTGTTGTCTGCTTGTAAGCGCATGTTTCTTGTCAAATTCAACAACTTACAACTATCCCATATATATGATGAGTTAATTGTAGCATTGACAATCTCTTGCCTACTTCTTTTGGGTATTACTGGTAGTATTTGTCAAAAATCACCACCAAAAACCGCTGTCTTTCTTCCAAACGGTTGTTCCAAGCTTGCAATATTGTTGAACCTCAAAATATCTCTCATGGTCCTATCAAGTGCTTCAATACAAATTTTGTTGACCATAGGAGCTTCATCCCACACAATAAGCTTAGCTCTGATTATTAATTCAGCCAATGGAGTATTTTGCTTTATGTTGCATGTTGAAAATTCATCCAAATCGAGTGGTATTGCAAAGCGAGAATGTGTCGTCCTACCACCGGGTAATAAGAGGGATGCTATGCCACTTGAAGCAACTGTCAACACGATTTGACCTTTGGATCTAATAGCGGCAACAAGTGTCTTCCAAAGAAATGTTTTTCCCATACCACCATAACCATACAGAAAGTAAACACCACCCTGCCTACTATTCACTGTTGTCATCACTTCTTCATAAGCTCTCTTTTGCTCATTTGTAAGTTGTTGTACATACACTTCATGTTCAGCTGTCGAAATTCGTTTATCGTACCGAAGCTCATCAGAAATCAACTTATTATTTTACCCATTCATAATTTGCATCAAACTTGTGTCAATATTAGGGAATGGCATTGATTGAAAATCTCTTAAGCTCTTGTTATAACTCTTGAGTAGTTTTTCAATTTCTATCAACATCAGATCCAATAATTCTTCATCTGTAATTTGTAACTCTATTGAACAAAGTGTATACACTGTTGTAAGTAATAGTATGATTTTGTAGAAGATAAAATTTTGCAATAAAATACATACATCAATTACATTTACATCTGTTCTATTATGACCAAGATCATTATTTAGTTAAATATACATTTGTTTTATCTCATGTAGTTGATTCTTATATTTCTCACATCTATATTGGATATTTTAAACTCTACTATTTGGATGTATATTGTCTATATAGCAATATGTTTTCAGCTTCTTATGATATCTTCAATGCTTAATAAAATTGGATTTTTTGCATGGCATATATACAGCAAGGTGCAGAATAAGGAAAAAGGATACACCCTATTGTACACTTCTATATAAGCATTCATGACCATAGAGACAATTTGTGCATAGTCAACTTCAGATCTAATTTGTGGCTCAACGACCTCGAAGTAAGTATGTCATTTTAAAAGAATTTATTTTGTTCCATGTGTATATTATTTTGTTAGTAAGGCTTATTGTTAATTTTGGGAATTGTGTCCATGTCTTTTTGTTTTGTATGAGATTCATACTTTATTTTGCGAAGTAAAAATATATTAAAATCTGGCACATTCATAAGTCAACTAATATTTATTGATAGAGTTATAATGATAGTTGTCTAGTAACATTAATAGTATTGACAAACTGATACAAAGATAAGAATACTTATTTTTCTACAATTAATAATAATAACTATAACAGCATACCTTGATTGTTGAGTAACCTTCTTTGTCGGTGAAGAATGTCATCGGATAGCATTCTCCGTGTGCCTTCCAATACATGCTCCGGCCTAGCCATCGAGTTAGAAAACAGGAGTGTTGCATAAAGACTTCTTAAATATTCTCTTGAGCCCCAGTGACTTGCTTCCTGCATAGCATCAATGTATTCTTTATCATCAGCCAAAAGTCCATATGCATAGAATGCATCTCGAAATGTCGAGTAGACAACACCATCAATAGTTATAATCTGTTCATAACTGGTAGGTCCTCTAACAAAATTTATAGAGTTAATACTCAAAATGACCCCTGAAATTTGACCTCCGACGCAATTTAGCCCTTAAACTTTCAATTGACTTAAATTGTACCCTGAAATTTTGACCCGTGCCTCAATTTGGCCCTTTTGACGTTTTCCATTACCGAAAAGCTGACATGACAATTTTAAATGACACGTGGTACTATACGATTAGATCATGTGGCCAAAATTTTCAAGGCATCAATTTAACCCCTCACAATTTGAACATAAAACCTAGCACAACCCCAATTCTCCCAAATCATAGTAGTTTCTCCAATCTTGAAGTATGATGTTAGGTTCAAAGTGGCATCTGATGATAATTCTGATTGATGAATTAGTGCAAACTCCCCTTCAAGCTACACGCATGCACACACACACCAAAAAGGAAAAGGTTAAATAAGGTACTTTCGCTTCTCGTTGCTCTAATAAGACAATGAAGTGTGTGTTTGGATTACCGTTTGTAAACTGAAGTTTTTATAAAATTGATTTTGTAAAATTGATTTTGATCAAAAGTGAGTTAGTATTAACGTGGTTTATGTTTGGTAATTTTTATTTAAAATGGATTATAGTAAACTAAATATTGTTTGGATTAGATTATTCAAAATCACTTTTAGATGAAAAATTACAGAAAAGAACATGAATTTAAATAATTAATTTATGTTATTTTATAATTTTATTTTAAATATTTAAATAAATTTTAATATTTTTTTAGTACTCTCAGTATTTTTTAGTACTCTAATAGGATTAATAGAATTATAATACAAAATAAAAAAAATTTCATACAAAAAGAAAATAACAATAACAGTAAAAAAACTCATATAAACAAAAAATAACAGAAATTTTATAAAAAATAATAATATACATAAGAGAATATTAGAAAAAAATATTATAAAAAAAACAAACATATGAATAATGAAGGACATAATTAGTACACAGAACATAAATTTTAATCCAACTTGAAAAGGTGAATGGAAAAGCTAGAATTTGTAACTTTTGGTAAACGTGGGTTGAAGATAGAAATCACTTCTGCATTTAGAAGATAAAAACGTTGCCAAACATAAAAATGAAGTGTTCAAAGAACTCAAACACACTTCTCTCTTCTCCAACGCAAATCCAAACACACCTGAAATAAGATTGTCAAAAATATACAATTATAATAGTAATTTCACATACCTTTGCGGCTTTTCCTGCAGTGCAACTTGCACAGATAAGTCCACTTTACCTTTGTTGGCTTTTTCAGAATACTTTTATTGACATTCTCTGCATTTCT
This sequence comes from Arachis ipaensis, assembly GCF_059453495.1. Lineage (NCBI taxonomy): Eukaryota > Viridiplantae > Streptophyta > Magnoliopsida > Fabales > Fabaceae > Arachis > Arachis ipaensis. Next base: position 41,287,049 of record NC_142441.1, on the reverse strand, counting down.
CTCTTGTTGGCTCAGTTTCTTAATCTCCAATGGAACTTTGTTATCACTGGATTGGAAGGTTGCCCCTTTAGCCAGAATAGGTGATGCACGGAAACTTGTCTCTTAACAAATCTCCCTCGGCAAGTATACCGAATTGTCATCAAGTAAAAACTCATAATAGAGTGAGGTCGAATCCCACAGGGATTGATTGGTCAAGCAACTTTAATTGGAGGAATGTTCTAGTTGAGCTAAGCAGAATTTGGTTTGAGAGTTGCAGGAAATTAAATGGCGGAAAAGTAAATAGCGGAAAATGTAAATGCTGGAAATAAAGAGCTGAAAATAAATGACGGAAAGTAAATTACAGAATCATAAATGGGGAAAGGGAGTTCAGCATGAAAGTAAATGGCAAAAACTAAAGAGAATGGGTAAGATCAAAAATGGGGAATTCATTCGGCTTAGGAGATGTTGCATTCTCCGGATCAAGTTCATTTTCATCTCTTCCTCAATCAATGCATTCATTGATCTCCTTGGCAATCTTAAGTGATTGAATTCCAATTCCTTGGTAACTCAATCTCTCAAATCTTGATCAATAGCCAATTCCTTAGTTTAATTGCTCATGAGAAGAGATGAAGTGTGGTCACTGATTATACCACATGTATTTCCAAATCAAAGTATTGGGAGAATTATATGTCACCATATCTGCCCAAACCCCAATTTGGTCCAACATGAGAAAGCATTTCTTGCATGATCTTTTCATTCCTCTTCCAAGGTTCAGAAGAGATCCAAGTATGAATAGTTTCTTTTCCAAGACAACTATCCAACTGGATGAAGATTGAAAGCTTTCAAGTAAAATCAAGAGAAAAGAAAGAAGAAGAATAATGAAAGCTATTATTGATCCATCAAATTACAACAGAGCTCCCTAACCCAATGAAAGGGGTTTAGTTGTTCATGGCTCTGGGAATGGAAAGCAAAGATGGAGAGTACATTCTGAAGTAAAACAAGAAGTTGTAGAGAAAGTAAAATTATACGGAGAGTAGTCCTCTCAATCCAAAAGGCTCTCTCTAGTTCAAAACTACTCCTATATATACTACTCTTATGATCTTCCAGTTGGCTCTTCAAGTCTTGGATATGGGCCTTTGGATCTTGAGTTGAAGCAGTTTTTGAATCTTCAGTGGGCTCAGCTTTACTTACAGAGAAAGTGTGAAGTAGGCATGGACTTTGGCTAGGACGTTAGTGGCGTTAATGTTAAGTGAAAATGTGGGTTCGAGAACGTTAGTGACAATCACCTTTTGCACTAACGTTCCTAGCCCAAGATGAGTTACGTTAACTTCAACGTTGGTGGTACTAACGTGACTACTAACGTTGCCTCTTGATCCATCCCAAGTGTTATTGGTGTTTACCTTTGCCAATAACGTTGCCCTTAGCCCCTTCTTCCCTACGTTAGAGTCCCCGTTAGTGTAGCTAACGTGACTCTTAACGTGGGTATGCCTCAACTTCGAGAGTGTTAGTGACACTTACCTTTGTCACTAACGCTCCAAACACCCCTTCTCACGTTAGTGCCCCACGTTAATTATCTTAACGTGGCCACTAACGTGGTGGTGATTGCCTTCTCCAACATTAGTGACAAAGGTGAGTGTCACTAACGTTGGCTCATCAATTCTTTCCTCCACGTTAGCTTCCACGTTAATGTAATTAACATGGCAACTAACGTGGCTCATAGTGGCTTGTTCCAACGTTAGTGACAAAGGTGAGTATCACTAACGTTGGCGATTCCTTGTTTTTCCCACGTTAGAGTTTACGTTAATGTAGTTAACGTGACTCTTAACGTAGCCAATTGGGCTTAGTCCAACATTAGTGACAAAGGTGAGTGTTACTAACATTGGCATTGTCTTCCCTCTCCACATTAGAGTTCACGTTAACTGAGTTAACGTGACTCTTAACGTAGCAAATTGCCAATTGGGAGCGTTAGTGGTATTCACTTTTACCACTAATGCTGGAGCTTCCTTTTTCTCCACGTTAACTACCACGTTAATATAGTTAACGTGGTAATTAACGTGGGCCATGATGGTTTCGAAGGCGTTATTGGGGATCACTTTTCTCACTAACGTTGCAAGTGTATGACTATTCCTCGTTAGTGGTCACGTTAATTAGATTAACGTGGCTGCTAACGTGGTTCTTCCTTGCTTCTTTTGTCCTGAAATCAAGCAAATACAATGCATCAAAGCTCTAATCCAAGTTATGATATCATGCATCATCTATTTTATCATTCAATTCCTGCATAATTCTCATAAAATGATGTACAAATTCATGATGTTTGCTTGAATCAAAATGTAAGTGATTATCTACCCAAAACTTGCTTAATTCCTAAGAAAATGCATGAAACTACCCTAAAACAATAAAGAAAAGGTCAGTGAAACTGGCCAAAATGCCCTGGCATCACAACACCAAACTTAAAGCTTGCTTGTCCCTAAGCAAGTACTGAAACATGAGAATGATGAATGAATTTTCAAGAGGAATGAATCATTATTGTGGAAGTCATGTCCTTGGTTTTATGGATTTTCATGCATAGCAACTTAGGTTCATTCTTTTACTGGCTTTCAGACCTTTATCATGCCCTGGAATACTCACTTGATTGCACCCTTTGAGACTTTTATTTATTGATCCCTTTGTCTTTCCACGGTTTATTGCATCCTTAGGCTAAGTGTTCTGTGAGGGGGCGACTCTTTAAGATAAGCTTTCAGCCAACACTCCTGAACCAGTTGGTTCAAGGTGCTAGGTGTTGAAACACCCCTAAGGACTTACTCCCTTAAGTCTCTCTCCCCCATACATGCACACCACAGGCACATGGTTTGTTATTTTCTTTCCTTGAGGCCTTGGTGTCCAGCACCTCTTTGGGTTACTAAATGTTCTGTAGCAAGGCTGCTCTTGATAGTGGATTTTCAGTTGATAATCCCGGGTTAGTTAACCCAAGTTACCAAGTGATGAAGCACTCCTAAGAATTTATTCATCCAAGCAGATCCTTGGTACAAGAGCACCACAGACATATCCCTCAAGATTCAAGCCCTTGGTGCCTAGCCTTATTTCTTATTACTTTTCTTTCTTTTTTAACTCTTATTGTTCTTTTCCTTTTTCTTATTAGGATCTTGTTATTTAGCTAGTCTCATGGGGTGTGTTTCAAGCATATGATTCAGGACATATAGTTTCCTTCCTACCTTGTTGGTGAACCAACTTAGCTAAGTGATTACTACACCACAAATTTAAGGACCTACTCCACAACTTGAACATCACTATGGTCTTTCATAACATCTCTTTTTATTTGGCTTAAAAGGACAAACATACAATAAGCAAGATGCAGATGAAAACAGGTAACTTGAACCAGCACACATATGACAAAAGCAAGGAAAATACTAAAGACAGAACTGAAAATCCTAAACTACCATGGAAGCATGTTCTATTTCATACATGATTTTCCTTATTTAAAACTTGAGAAAGATGGGACAATAAGGGAACTCCACCACCTTTTACTCATGGGGTTGCTCATGCTCTCCCTCTTGTTTGTCTTCTTTGTGTTTTTCTTGAGTGCTTGAACTCCCACTTCCCTTACTTTTTCCAATCAACTTTTTCCAGAAGCCAGCATCTTCCATCTTCTTTTTCAATGTTTCCTTCTGCTATTTCACCTTCCCTTCCTCTTGTTCTGTTAGATCTTTTTGGACTTCATCATACCTAGGAATTGCAGAGTGCAGATTATGCATATGACCAGACATATAGTTCAACTTGGCTTGAGTGTTTATGTTGAACTCCTCCCTATGTAGTTGCCGTCCTTCTTCGCCTCCTTGGGTGGTGGTGCACTGTTTTTCCAGAAGGTTGATTGAATTCTTGCAAAGTTATTGGAAGTTTCTTGTTCCCCAAGCACTTGAGGGATGGTTAGCATGCATGTATACTTATGATTTTCTGAACTTCATTTGGTGTGCGAACACCAAACTTAGTTCCTTGCCTAATGCACAGATTGAATACATGCAGAGAACCTCATGTGCTTTTATTAATAAAATGACTATAAGATAGAAACTAAACTATTGTTAAGTGGTTTCCCTGATTGGTTGGGGCTAGCAACTTTCCATTGAAGAGGTGTAATGTGATTCTAACTGAAATCTTTGGTGGAACACCAAACTTAGAATTACACATTCACTCTTGGATTGTTTCGGTGTGCAACACCAAACTTAGCTCCTCACAATACGGGGAACTACTTATACCCTTTATTGAGATGATCATGAAAAGGAAACTACCTTAGGTTGGGTTGCCTCCCAACGAAGCGCTCTTTTAGCGTCGCTAGCTCGACGATTTCTCCATCAGTTGAGATGATATTTCATTTTGGGGTTTTCCCCCATGTTGCCCATGTAGTGCTTGAGCCTTTGTCCGTTCACAGTGAACGTCCTCCTTGAACTTTCCTCCATGATTTCTATATGTCCATATGGCGAGACCTTTGTGACAAGAAAAGGTCCTGACCACCTTGACTTGAGTTTCCCAGGGAAAAGTCTTAATTTGGAGTTGTAGAGGAGCACTTGCTGTCCTTTCTCGAAGCTCCTGGGTGTCAGATGGAGGTCGTGCCTTCTCTTTGCCTTTTCTTTATAAATTTTGGCATTTTCATAGGCTTGAGATTTGAATTCCTCCATTTCCTGCAGCTGCAAGACCCTCTTTTCACCAGTAGCAACACTATCAAAATTTAGTAGCTTGAGAGCCCAGAGGGCTTTGTGTTCCAACTCCAATGGTAAATGACAGGCCTTTCCATACACCAGTTGATATGAGGACATTCCGATTGGTGTTTTGAATGCCGTTCTGTATGCCCAAAGAGCATCATCCAGCTTTTTTGACCAATCCTTTCTTGATGCTCCTACAGTCTTTTCCAGGATCCTTTTTAGCTTTCTATTAGATATCTCGGTTTGCCCACTGGTTTGGGGGTGGTAAGGTGTGGCAACCTTGTGTTTCACTCTGTATCGTAGGAGGAGAGCTTCTAGTGGTCTGTTACAAAAATGGCTCCCTCCGTCACTGATGAGTGCTCGTGGGACTCCAAACCGGCTAAAGATGTTCTTTCTGAGGAAGTTCATGACCACTTTGTTGTCATTCATTGGGGTTGCAATAGCCTCTACCCACTTGGAAACATAATCCACTGCTACCAAGATGTACTTGTTTGAATATGAGGTTGGGAATGGTCTCATGAAATCGATTACCCACACATCAAACAGTTCCAGTTCTAAGATGAAATTCTGTGACATCTCATTTCTTTTGGGTAGGTTTCCAGCTCTTTGACATTCATTGCAGTTCTTTACCATTTCTTTGGCATCCTTGAATAGGGTGGACTAAAAGAATCCGCTTTGTAACACCTTGGCCACAGTTCTATTCCCTCCAAAATGGCCTCTATAGCACGAGCCGTGGCAATTCCACAAGACCTCTCGTCCCTCTTTTTCCGAAACACATCTCCTCAGGATTCCATCTGAACACTTTTTGAAGAGATATGGTTCATCCCAAACAAAATACTTTACGTCGTTGATGAGCTTTCTTTTTTGATGTTTGTTGATTTCTAGAGGTAGAGCCCCAGTTGTCTTAAAATTAGCAATATATGCAAACCAGGGTGCTCTGTGAATCGTCATCAACTGTTCATCTGGGAAGAACTCATTTACATTTGTATCATGTATTCTTCCTTTATCATGAGGGATTCTGGATAGGTGATCTGCTACCTTGTTCTCCACTCCTTTCTTATCTCTGATTTTAATATTGAATTCCTGCAACAATAAGATCCATCTTATTAGTCTTGGTTTTGATTCTTGCTTGGCAAATAAATATTTAAGTGCTGTGTGATCTGTGAAGACAATCACTTTGGCACCAATGAGGTATGATCTAAACTTGTCAAATGCAAAAACTATTGCCAGCAACTCCTTTTCAGTAGTGGTATAGTTTCTTTGAGTATTATTGAGGACTTTACTGGCATAGTATATCACATGGACCAAGTTATCTTCCCTCTGTCCTAACACTGCCCCAATTGCGAAATTAGATGCATCGCACATCAGTTCAAATGGTAAATTCCAATTAGGTGGGGAAATGATAGGGGCAGAAGATAGCCTCTTTTTCAAGTTTTCGAATGCTAGCATGCACTTTTCATCAAAGATAAATGGTGTTTCAGATACAAGGAGATTGCTTAAAGGCTTGGCTATCTTTGAAAAATCTTTAATAAACCTTCTGTAAAAGCCAGCATGTCCTAGAAAACTCCTAATTGCCTTAACATCACTTGGTGGGGGTAATTTTTCAATGAGTTCCACTTTAGCTCTGTCCACCTCAATGCCTTGGTTAGAAACCTTATGGCCAAGAACTATTCCTCCTGTCACCATAAAGTGACATTTCTCCCAGTTCAAAAACAAATTAGTCTCTTGATATCTTTTCAATACCAGGGCCAGGTGATTTAGGCAATTAGAAAAGGAATCTCCGAATACTGAGAAGTCATCCATAAAGACTTCGATGAATTTTTCTATCATATCTGAGAAAATGGAGAGCATACAGCGTTGGAAAGTTGCAGGCGCATTGTATAGCCCAAATGGCATGCGCCTGTAGGCAAACACTCCATATGGGCAAGTGAAGGAGGTTTTCTCTTGGTCTCTTGGATCAACCACTATTTGGTTATATCCTGAATAACCATCGAGAAAATAGTAATATGCGTGTCCTGCAAGTGTTTCCAGCATTTGATCCATGAAAGGAAGGGGAAATGATCTTTTCGTGTAGCTTTATTGAGTTTTCTGTAGTCTATGCACATTCGCCATCCTGTGACGGCCCTTGTAGGGATTAGTTCATTCTTCTCATTGGGGACTACAGTGATTCCTCCCTTTTTTGGGACAACTTGCACAGGGCTGACCCATGGGCTGTCTGAGATCGGATAGATCACCCCTCCTTGCCACAACTTCATGACTTCTTTCTGTACCACTTCCTTCATGATTGGATTCAGCCTCCTTTGGGGTTGAATGGATGGTTTGGCATCATCTTCCAACAGTATCTTATGCATGCATATGGCCGAACTGATTTCCTTCAAGTCAGCAAGGGTCCACCCAATGGCATCCTTGTGCCTTTTTAACACTTGGAGTAGCTCCTCCTTTTGTTCTTGGCTAAGAGATGAGTTTATGATCACTGGATAACTTTCATTTTCCCCTAGATATGCATACTTGAGAGTGGGTAGCAGTGCCTTCAGTTCAAGTTTGGGTGCTTCTTTCTTTTCATTCTTCTCCTCTATTGTGCCCTGAACCTGAACCTCAGCTGTTGCAGCTTCTTCGCTTGATGCTGATTCCTCCTCTTCTGTTAACTCCTCAAGCTCTTCTTCTTCAAAAGTCTCTTGTATTACATCTTCCAGTGAGTCCAACCTCATACATTCTCCCAATGGTTCCTGTGGGTAGTTCATGGCCTTGAACACATTGATCATCATTGTTTCATTGTGTAGTTGATGAGCGGATAATTTATACGCTTTTTGGCATTGTTTTTAGTATGTTTTTAGTAGGATCTAGTTACTTTTAGGGATGTTTTCATTAGTTTTTATGTTAAATTCACATTTCTGGACTTTACTATGAGTTTGTGTGTTTTTCTGTGATTTCAGGTATTTTCTAGCTGAAATTGAGGGACTTGAGCAAAAATTAGATTCAGAGGTTGAAGAAGGACTGCTGATGTTGTTGGATTCTGACCTCCCTGCACTCAAAGTGAATTTTCTGGAGCTACAAAACTCAAAATGGTGCGCTTCCAATTGCGTTGGAAAGTAGACATCTAGGGCTTTCCAGAAATATATAATAGTCCATACTTTGGCCAAGAATAGACGACGTAAACTGGCGTTCAACGCCAGCCTTCTACCCAAATCTGGCGTCCAGCGCCAGAAAAGGAGCCAAAACCAGAGTTGAACGCCCAAACTGGCACAAAAGCTGGCGTTCAACTCCAAGGAGGACCTCTACACGTGCAACACTCAGGATCAGCCCAAACACACACCAAGTGGGCCCAGGAAGTGGATTTATGCATCAATTACTTACTCATGTAAACCCTAGTAGCTAGTTTATTATAAATAGGACCTTTTACTATTGTATTAGGCATCTTTGGATTATCTTTGATCAGTTGTATGCTATCCTAGATCACGTTTAGGGGGCTGGCCATCTCGGCCATGCCTGGACCTTTCACTTATGTATTTTCAACGGTAGAGTTTCTACACTCCATAGATTAAGGTGTGGAGCTCTGCTGTTCCTCAAAGATTAATGCAAAGTACTTCTATTTTCTATTCAACTCATCTTATTTCGCTTCTAAGATATCTATTCGCACCCAAGAACGTGATGAAGGTGATGATTATGTGTGACGCTCATCACCATTCTCCCATATGAACACGTGCCTGACAAACACTTCCGTTCTACATGAAATAAGCTAGAATGAATATCTCTTAGATCTCCTAACCAGAATCTTCGTGGCGTAAGCTAGAATGATGGCGGCATTCAAGAGAATCCGGAAAGTCTAAACCTTGTCTGTGGTATTTCGAGTAGGATTCAATGATTGAATGACTGTGACGAGCTCCGAACTCGCGATTGCAGGGCATTAGTGACAGACGCAAAAGGATAGTAAATCCTATTCCAGCATGATCGAGAACCGACAGATGAATAGCCGTGCCGTGACAGGGTGCGTGAGCATATTATTCACTGAGAGGATAAGATGAAGCCATTGGCAAGGGTGATGCCTCCAGACGATTAGCCGTGCCGTGACAGGGCATTGGATCATTTTCCCGAGAGATGACCGAAAGTAGCCATTGACAGTGGTGATGTATCACATAAAGCCAGCCATGGAAAGGAGTAAGACTGATTGGATGAAGATAGTAGGAAAGCAAAGGTTCAGAGGAATGAAAAGCATCTCCGTTCGCTTATCTGAAATTCCTACCAATGAATTACATAAGTATTTCTATCCCTTCTTTTATTTATTATTCAAAAACACCATTATCACTTTATATCTGCCTGACTGAGATTTACAAGGTGACCATAGCTTGCTTCATACCAACAATCTCCGTGGGATTCGACCCTTACTCACGTAAGGTATTACTTGGACGACCCAGTGCACTTGCTGGTTAGTTGTATCGAAGTTGTGAACCATGGTATTGGCACCATGTTCTTGGCGCCATTACCAGGGAAAGAAAGAGCCATGAATTCTACATAATCAAGGTGTAATCACGATTATGCTTACCAAGTTGCTCACGTGCCAGGAATAGTTTGAGCCTGGACATCACAATTTCGTGCACCAAGTTTTTGGCGCCGTTGCCGGGGATTGTTCGAGTTTGGACAACTGACGGTTCATCTTGTTGCTCAGATTAGGTAATTTTGTTTTCGTTTTGTTTTCAAAAATTTTTCAAAAATATTTTCAAAAATCTCTCATCTGTTTTCGAAAAAAATAAAAATGTTTTCAAAAATTTTATTCAAGATTTTTAAGAATGAATTCTAGTGTTTCATGAAGCATGTGAAGCCTGGCTGGCTGTAAAGCCATGTCTAAATTCTTTTGGACTGAGGCTTCCAAACTATCAGAGGCAAGTTACATATTTGATAAGTAATGAGCAGCAATTTGTTATCAAGAGCAATATACTCTGGTGTTACATGCTGAAGCTTGGCTGGCCATTGGCCATGTCTAGTGTTTTGGACTGGAGCTTTCTTTGAAAGCTTGGCTGGCTAGTGAGCCATGTCTAATTCCTGGACTGAAGCTTTAGACTAAGAATGCAAGATTCCTAGAATTCATATTAAAAATTTTTGAATCCTTATTTTTCCTTTTTACATAATTTTCGAAAAAATAAAAAAAAATCATAAAATCATAAAAAATCAAAAATATTTTTTGTTCATGTTTGAGTCTTGAGTCACATTATAAGTTTGGTGTCACTTGCATATGCATCTTGCATTTTTTCGAAAATTCATGCATTCATAGTGTTCTTCATGATCTTCAAGTTGTTCTTGGTAAGTCTTCTTATTTGATCTTGATGATTTTTTTGTTTTGTGTCTTTTATTGTTTTTCATATGCATTCTTGAATTCTTAATGTCTAAGCATTAAAGAATTCTAAGTTTGGTGTCTTGCATGTTTTCTTTGCAATAAAAATTTTTCAAAAATGTGTTCTTGATGTTCATCATGATCTTCATAGTGTTCTTGGTGTTCATCTTGACATTCATAGCATTCTTGCATGCATCACATGTTTTGATCTAAAAATTTCATGCATTGCATAATTTTCATGTTTTTCATAAAAATTTCAAAAAAATCAAAAAAATATCTTTCCCTTTTTCTCTCATCAAATTCGAAAATTTGGATTGACCTTTTCAAAAATTTTTAAAATCAAGTTGTTTCTTATGAGTCAAATCAAATTTTCAATTTGAAAATCTTATCTTTTTCAAAATCTTTTTCAAAATTCTTAGTTATTTTCGAAAATTCCAAAAATATTTTTCAAAAATCTTTTTCCTATTTTATATCATAATTTTCGAAAATAACATAATCAATTAATGTTTTGATTCAAAAATTTGAAGTTTGTTACTTGTTAAGAAAGATTCAAACTTTGAGTTCTAGAATCATATCTTGTGATTTCTTGTGAATCAAGTCATTAATTGTGATTTTAAAAATCAAATCTTTTTCAAAAACTAATTTCAATCATATCTTTTCAAAATATCTTCTTATCTTATCTTTTTCAAAAAATTTGATTTCAAAAATATCTTTTCTAACTTCCTAACTTCTTATCTTTTCAAAATTTGTTTCAACTAACTAACTAACTTTTTGTTTGTTTCTTAACTTTCTCAAAACAACCTAACTAACTCTCTCTCTCTCAATTTTCGAAAAAATCTTCTCCCTTTTTCAAAAATTTCTTTTTTATTAACTAATTATTCTTATTTTTATTTTTAATTTTAAAAATTTTTCGAAAAAAAATACTAACAATTTTCAAAAACCATTTTCGAAAATCACTAACTCTTTTTCAAAATAATTTTCGAAAATTATCCCTCCCCCATCTTATTCTATTTAATTTATTCATATCCTAACATCTCATCTCACATCTCTGCCATCCTCACAGTTGTGTTTCTTCCATTATATTACATTCCTTGTCTCCCCTTCTTCTTCTACTCACACAGGGATCCCTATACTGTGGTATAAAGGATCTCTATTATTATTATTACTTTTCTGTGCCTTCTTCTTTGTCATATGAGCAGGAGCAAGGATAAGAACATTCTTGTGGAAGCAAATCCAGAACCTGAAAGGACTCTGAAGAGAAAATTAAGAGAAGCTAAAATACAACAATCCAGAGATAACCTTTCAGAAATTTTCGAACAGGAAGAGGAGATGGCAGCCGAAAATAATAATAATGTAAGGAAGATGCTTGGTGACTTTACTGCACCTAATTCCAATTTACATGGAAGAAGCATCTCCATTCCTGCCATTGGAGCAAACAACTTTGAGCTGAAACCTCAATTAGTTTCTCTAATGCAGCAGAACTGCAAGTTTCATGGACTTCCATCTGAAGATCCTTTTCAGTTCTTAACTGAATTCTTGCAGATATGTGATACTGTTAAGACTAATGGAGTAGATCCTGAAGTCTACAGGCTCATGCTTTTCCCTTTTGCTGTAAGAGACAGAGCTAGATTATGGTTGGATTCTCAACCCAAAGACAGCCTGAACTCTTGGGATAAGCTGGTCACGGCTTTCTTAGCCAAGTACTTTCCTCCTCAAAAGCTGAGCAAGCTTAGAGCTGATGTTCAAACCTTCAGACAGAAAGAAGGTGAATCCCTCTATGAAGCTTGGGAAAGATACAAACAGTTGACCAAAAAGTGTCCTTCTGACATGCTTTCAGAATGGACCATCCTGGATATATTCTATGATGGTTTATCTGAGCTATCAAAGATGTCACTGGACACTTCTGCAGGTGGATCCATTCACCTAAAGAAAACACCTGCAGAAGCTCAAGAACTCATTGACATGGTTACTAATAACCAGTTCATGTACACTTCTGAAAGGAATCTTGTGAATAATGGGACGCCTATGAAGAAGGGAGTTCTTGAAGTTGATACTCTGAATGCCATATTGGCTCAGAATAAAATATTGACTCAGCAAGTCAATATGATCTCTCAGAGTCTGAATGGAATGCAAGCTGTATCCAACAGTACTCAAGAAGCTTCTTATGAAGAAGAAGCTTATGATCCTGAGAACCCTGCAATAGCAAAGGTGAATTACTTAGGTGAACCTTATGGAAACACCTATAATTCATCATGGAGAAATCATCCAAATTTCTCATGGAAGGATCAAAAGCCTCAACAAGGCTTTAATAATGGTGGAAGAAACATGTTTAACAATAATAAACCTTTTCCATCATCCACTCAGCAACAGACAGAGAACTCTGAACAAAATGCTTCTAATTTAGCAAATCTAGTCTCTGATCTATCCAAGGCCACTGTGAGCTTCATGAATGAAACAAGGTCTTCCATTAGAAATTTGGAAGCACAAGGGGGCCAGCTAAGTAAAAGGATCACTGAAATCCCTCCCAGTACTCTCCCAAGCACTACAGAAGAGAATCCAAAAGGAGAGTGCAAGGCCATTGACATAAGTGAAATGGCCAAACCCAAGGAGGGAGAGGAGAACGTGAATCCCAAGGAGGAAGACCTCCTGGGACGTCCAGTGACCAATAAGGAGCTTTCCTCTGAGGAACCAAAGGAATCTGAGGCTCATCTAGAGACCATAGAGATTCCATTGAACCTCCTTATGCCCTTCATGAGCTCTGATGAATACTCCTCTTCTGAAGAGAATGAGGATGTTACAGAAGAGCAAACTGCCAAGTTTCTTGGTGCAATCATGAAGCTGAATGCCAAATTATTTGGCATTGATACTTGGGAAGTTGAACCTCCCTTGTTCATCAATGAACTAAGTGATCTGGATCAACTGACATTGCCTCAGAAGAGACAGGATCCTGGAAAGTTCATAATAGCTTGTACTATAGGCACCATGATCTTTAAGGCTTTGTGTGACCTTGGTTCAGGAATAAACCTCATGCCCCTCTCTGTAATAGAGAAACTGGGAATCTATGGGGTGCAAGCTGCTAAAATCTCATTAGAGATGGCAGACAGTTCAAGAAAACAAGCTTATGGACAAGTAGAGGACGTGTTAGTAAAGGTTGAAGGCCTTTACATCCCTGCTGATTTCATAGTTCTGGATACTGGAAAGGAAGAGGATGAATCCATCATCCTAGGAAGACCTTTCCTGGCCACAACAAGAGCTGTGATTGATGTTGACAGAGGTGAACTAGTCCTTCAATGGAATGAGGACTCCCTTGTGTTTAAAATCCAAGGATCTCCCTCTGCAACCATGGAGAGGAAGCAGAAAAAGCTTCTCCCAAAGCAGAGTCAGCCAGAGCCCCCACAGTCAAACTCTAAGTTTGGTGTTGGGAGGCCACAACCAAACTCTAAGTTTGGTGTTGAACTCCCATATCCAAACTCTAAGTTTGGTGTTGGAGAGTCTCAACAAAGCTCTGCACATCTGTGAGGCTCCATGAGAGCCCACTGTTAAGCTATTGACATTAAAGAAGCGCTTGTTGGGAGGCAACCCAATGTTTATCTAATTCTTATTTTTATTGTTTTTCATGTTTTCTTAGGTTCATGATCATGTGGAGTCACAAAATAAATATAAAAACTGAAAACGGAATAAAAAATAGCAGAAGAAAAATCACACCCTGGAGGAGCATCTGCCTGGCGTTCAACGCCAGAACAGAGCATGGTTCTGGCACTGAACGCCCAAAATGGGCATGATCCTGGCGCTGAACGCCCAGAACAAGCATGGTTCTGGCGTTCAACGCCAGAAATGGCAGCAAATGGGCGTTGAACGCCCAAAATGGCTACCAACCTGGCGCTGAATGCCCAGAGTTGTGTGCAAAGGCATTTTTACATGCCTAATGGGTGCAGGGATGTAAATCCTTGAACACCTCAGGATCTGTGGACCCCACAGGATCCCCACCTACCTCTACTCACTTCTTCTCACCACTTTCTTTCACAAAACCCCATAAACACTCTTCCCCAAAAACCCTTCACCAATCACCTCAAACTCTCTTCCCCATCATCTCTTCACCACTCACATCCATCCACTCTTCCCCATAAACCTACCTCATAAACTCCACCTACCTTCAAAATTCAAAACCAATTTCCCACCCAAACCTACCCATATGGCCGAACCTTAACCCCCCTCCCTTCCCTATATAAAGCCCTCCATTCTTCATCAACTTCACACAACACACCCCTCTACACTCCTCTTGGCCGAAACCACATCTTCCTCTCCCTCTCCATATTTCTTCTTCTTCTTCTTCTATTCTTTTGTTTATTGCTCGAGGGCGAGCAATATTCTAAGTTTGGTGTGGTAAAAGCATAGCTTTTTTTGTTTTTCCATTACCATTGATGGCATCTAAGACCGGAAAATCCTCTAGAAGAGGGAAAGGGAAGACAAAAGCTTCCACATCCGAGTCATGGGAGATGGAAAGGTTCATCTCCAAAGCCCATCAAGACCACTTCTATGATGTTGTGGCCAAGAAGAAGGTGATCCCTGAGGTCCCTTTCAACCTCATCACCATGAGATTCCGGAGATGCCTCAAATGCACTTTCCTCCACAAAACTATTGGGAGCAAATCAACACCTCCCTAGAAGAATTGAGTTCCAACATGGGACAACTAAGGGTGGAACATCAAGAGCACTCCATCATGCTTCATGAAATAAGAGAAGATAAAAAAGCAATGAGGGAGGAGCAACAAAGACAAGGAAGAGACATAGAAGAGCTCAAGGACATCATTGGTTCCTCAAGAAGGAAACGCCACCATCACTAAGGTGGATTCATTCCTTGTTCTTGCTTTCTCTGTTTTTCATTTTCTATGTTATGTGCTTATCTATGTTTGTGTCTTCATTACATGATCATTAGTAGTAGTAACTATGTCTTAAAGTTATGAATGTCCTATGAATCCATCACCTCTCTTAAATGAAAAATATTTTTAAAATCAAAAGAACAAGAAGTACATGAGTTTCGAATTTATCCTTGAACTTAGTTTAATTATATTGAGGTGGTGACAATGCTTCTTGTTTTCTGAATGTATGCTTGAACAGTGCATATGTCTTTTGAAGTTGTTGTTTAAGAATGTTAAATATGTTGGCTCTTGAAAGAATGATGACTAGGAAACATGTTATTTGATAATCTGAAAAATCATAAAAATGATTCTTGAAGCAAGAAAAAGCAGCAAAGAACAAAGCTTGCAGAAAAAAAAAATAGGCGAAAGAAAAACAAAAAAAATTAGAAAGGAAAAAGAAAAAGCAAGCAATAAAAGCCAAAAGCTCTTAAAACTAAGAGGCAAGAGCAAAAAGCCAATAACCCTTAAAACCAAAAGGCAAGGGCAAATAAAAAGGATCCCAAGGCTTTGAGCATCAGTGGATAGGAGGGCCTAAAGGAATAAAATCCTGGTCTAAGCGGCTAAACCAAGCTGTCCCTAACCATGTGCTTGTGGCGTGTAGGTGTCAAGTGAAAACTTGAGAATGAGCGGTTAAAGTCAAGGTCCAAAGCAAAAAAAAAAGAGTGTGCTTAAGAACCCTGGACACCTCTAATTGGGGACTTTAGCAAAGCTGAGTCACAATCTGAAAAGGTTCACCAAATTATGTGTCTGTGGCATTTATGTATCCGGTGGTAATAATGGAAAACAAAGTGCTTAGGGCCACGGCCAAGACTCATAAAGAAGCTGTGTTCAAGAATCATCATACTGAACTAGGAGAGTCAATAACACTATTCGAAATCTGAAGTTCCTATAGATGCCAATCATTCTAAACTTCAATGGATAAAGTGAGATGCCAAAACTATTTAAGAGGCAAAAAGCTATAAGTCCCGCTCATATGATTGGAGCTATGTTTCATTGATAGTTTGGAATTTATAGTATATTCTCTTCTTTTTATCCTATTTGATTTTTAGTTGCTTAGGGACAAGCAACAATTTAAGTTTGGTGTTGTGATGAGCGGATAATTTATACGCTTTTTGGCATTGTTTTTAGTATGTTTTTAGTAGGATCTAGTTACTTTTAGGGATGTTTTCATTAGTTTTTATGTTAAATTCACATTTCTGGAATTTACTATGAGTTTGTGTGTTTTTCTGTGATTTCAGGTATTTTCTGGCTAAAATTGAGGGACTTGAGCAAAAATCAGATTCAGAGGTTGAAGAAGGACTGCTGATGCTGTTGGATTCTGACCTCTCTGCACTCAAAGTGGATTTTCTGGAGCTACAAAACTCGAAATGGCGCGCTTCCAATTGCGTTGGAAAGTAGACATCCAGGAATTTCCAGAAATATATAATAGTCCATACTTTGGCCAAGAATAAATGACGTAAACTGGCGTTCAACACCAGCCTTCTACCCAAATCTAGCGTCCAGCGCCAGAAAAGGAGCCAAAACCAGAGTTGAACGCCCAAACTGGCACAAAAGCTGGCGTTCAACTCCAAGGAGGACCTCTACACGTGTAACACTTAGGCTCAGCCCAAACACACACCAAGTGGGCCCAGGAAGTGGATTTATGCATCAATTACTTACTCATGTAAACCCTAGTAGCTAGTTTATTATAAATAGGACCTTTTACTATTGTATTAGGCATCTTTGGATTATCTTTGATCAGTTGTATGCTATCCTAGATCACGTTTAGGGGGCTGGCCATCTCGGCCATGCCTGGACCTTTCACTTATGTATTTTCAACGGTAGAGTTTCTACACTCCATAGATTAAGGTGTGGAGCTCTGCTGTTCCTCAAAGATTAATGCAAAGTACTTCTGTTTTCTATTCAACTCTTCTTATTTCGCTTCTAAGATATCCATTCGCACCCAAGAACGTGATGAAGGTGATGATTATGTGTGACGCTCATCACCATTCTCCCCTATGAACACGTGCCTGACAAACACTTCCGTTCTACATGAAATAAGCTAGAATGAATATCTCTTAGATCTCCTAACCAGAATCTTCGTGGCGTAAGCTAGAATGATGGCGGCATTCAAGAGAATCCGGATAGTCTAAACCTTGTCTGTGGTATTCCGAGTAGGATTCAATGATTGAATGACTGTGACGAGCTCCGAACTCGCGATTGCAGGGCGTTAGTGACAGACGCAAAAGGATAGTAAATCCTATTCCAGCATGATCGAGAACTGACAGATGAATAGCCGTGCCGTGACAGGGTGCGTGAGCATATTATTCACTGAGAGGATAAGATGAAGCCATTGGCAAGGGTGATGCCTCCAGATGATTAGCCGTGCCGTGACAGGGCATTGGATCATTTTCCCGAGAGATGACCGAAAGTAGCCATTGACAGTGGTGATATATCACATAAAGCCAGCCATGGAAAGGAGTAAGACTGATTGGATGAAGATAGCAGGAAAGCAGAGGTTCAGAGGAATGAAAAGCATCTCCGTTCGCTTATCTGAAATTCCTACCAATGAATTACATAAGTATTTCTATCCCTTCTTTTATTTATTATTCGAAAACACCATTATCACTTTATATCTGCCTGACTGAGATTTACAAGGTGACCATAGCTTGCTTCATACCAACAATCTCCGTGGGATTCGACCCTTACTCACGTAAGGTATTACTTGGACGACCCAGTGCACTTGCTGGTTAGTTGTATCGAAGTTGTGAACCATGGTATTGGCACCATGTTCTTGGTGCCATTACCAGGGAAAGAAGAGCCATGAATTCTACATAATCAAGGTGTAATCACGATTACGCTTACCAAGTTGCTCACGTGCCAGGAATAGTTTGAGCCTGGACATCACAATTTCGTGCACCAGTAGTCTAAGGGTAAGTTCGCCCTTTTGGACATCGATGACAGCTCCGGCAGTAGCTAAGAATGGTCTACCCAAGATGATAGAAGCCTTAGCTCCTTCCTTCATGTCTAACACTACAAAGTCTGCTGGAAAGATAAAGTCTCTTACCTTCACTAGCAAGTCTTCCACTATGCCGTGAGAAAACTTGAATGATCGGTCTGTCAGTTGCAAGGCCATTTTTGTTGGTTTGGCCTCCTCAATCTTCATTTTTCTCATCATAGCTACAGACATCAGATTTATGCTGGCTCCTAAATCACATAGAGCCTTTTCCACTGTTATTTCTCCTATAATACAAGGAATCTGGAAGCTCCCTGAATCCTTCAATTTCTGGGGAACTTTATGCTGAATGATAGCACTACATTCTTCGGTTAGTATCACAGTATCGTTGTTCTTCCAGCATCTCTTCTTGGTCATCAACTCCTTCAAGAACTTGGCATAGAGCGGCATTTGCTCCATTGCTTCAGCAAAGGGTATGTTAATCTGTAGTTTCTTGAAGATTTCTAAAAATCTGGAGAACTGGCTGTCATCCCCCTTCTTCCTTAATTGTTGAGGATATGGGGCTTTCGGAATATATGGCTTCAGCTCTTCTCCCTTTGGATGTGCATTGGAGGTGGGGACTTGAACTTCATTTTGTTCTTCCTTTCTTCCAGTTGTATCTTTCTCTTGTGGTTGCTTGGAAGTCTCCTTCAATTCCTTTCCACTTCTGAGGGTGATAGCATGACACTCCTCCCTCCGATTTGGTTCAATGTTACTGTGAAGGTCATGGCTGGGAGCTTGCTGAAATAGGTAGCCAATTTGTGTCTCAAGTTTCTTGATGGCAGCGTCTTGATTCTGCATGTTGGATCGCACTTCCTCTCGGAACACCTTACTATCTTGGATTTCCTTACATATGCCTTCAAGTAGAGTCTCAATCCTTGATAGTCTTTCTTCCGATGATGGAGAGTTGAGATTAGAGGGATGAGAAAAGGCTATTTTGGCTTTGGTATGGATGTTGAGATGTGTTGTTAGGTGAATGCTGATATGATCTCTGTGTGGGATGTTGGTGAGCTGCATTGTTGTTGGGGTTGTGGCGTCTCTGATCTTGGCCTTGGTCTTGTTCATTTTCCCACCCAATGTTTGGGTGGTTCCTCCAGCCAGGATTATACGATTTGGAGTATGGGTCATGGTTCTGCCTAGGTGAATTTCCAATGTAGTTGGCTTGCTCCTGACTACCCTCTGCTTCTTCATTCACTCCTTCTTGAGTTGCTGCTGAAGAGGTGATTGCAGCTACTTGATTCCTCTCCATCTTCTTGGTGAGGTCAGCCAATTGCTTGGTAATCATCTTGTTTTGAGCTAGCAGTGCATCAACATTGTTTAGCTCCATCACTCCTCTAGTGTTGCCTCTTTCAGAAGCATAGAAGTAGTCAATCTCAGCTACAGTCTCAATGACATCTATGGCTTCTTCAATGGTCTTCTTCTTGTTCAGAGATCCCCCGGATGAGTGGTCTACTGCCTTCTTTGATTCATAAGAAAGACCTTCATAGAAAATGTGTAACTGCACCCATTCATTGAACATATTTGGCGGGCACCTTCTTGTCAAGTCTTTAAACCTCTCCCATGCTTCATATAGAGTGTCAACATCTTGCTGCCTGAAAGTTTGAACCTCAGCTCTCAACCTGTTGATTCTTTGAGGATGATAGAATCTCGCTAAGAATTTGTTTACCACATCTTCCCAGGTTGTTAAGCTCTCCTTCGGGAAGGATTCCAGCCATTTAGATGCCTTGTCCTTGAGTGAGAAGGGGAATAGAAGTAGTCTGTAGGTGTCAGGATGAACACCATTAGACTTCACAGTGTCACATATCCTCAGGAAGGTGGTTAGATGTTGATTGGGATCTTCTTGAACACTTCCTCTGAATGAACAGTTGTTCTGAACAAGGGTGATGAGCTGTCGCTTTAGTTCAAAGTTGTTGGCATGTATGGTTGGCTTTTGGATGCTACTTCCACAGTTTCCTGGGTTTAGATTGATGTAGGATCCTAGAACTCTTCTCTCTTGCCCAGCATGATGCACTGGGCCTTCTCTGCCATGGTTGTGAGCCTCTTCTTCATGATGGTTCTCCATATTCTCATCCATGTCTAGTTCAAAATACTCCTCTTCTTCCTCCGTACCAACTACTCTCTTTCTTCTTGCTTCCCTCCTTAATCTAAGGAAAGTCCTCTCAGGTTCAGAATCAAAGGAAGTTGAAGCCCCGCTTCTTCTACCTGTCATACAACCAACAAGGCAAAAGCAAGAAGGGGGTAGATGCAGAGAGTATTCTTGTTAGAAATATTGTTAGTGTGAGTGGTGCAATATATCAAACAGTTAGTGGGTTAGTGAACTGAATTGTAAACAACTAAAAAAAGGTAGGGGAAAAGGAAGAAAACAGCTAAACTGAAAGTGAATTACTCAAATGAAATCAAACAAAATAAAAAAAATGCTCAATCTAGTTATCCACCAATTTAATCATTGTTGATGCAAAATCAATCCCCGGCAACGGCGCCATAAACTTGATGCACAGAAACTTGTCTCTTAACAAATCTCCCTCGGCAAGTATACCGAATTGTCGTCAAGTAAAAACTCACAATAGAGTGAGGTCGAATCCCACAGGGATTGATTGGTCAAGCAACTTTAATTGGAGGAATGTTCTAGTTGAGCTAAGCAGAATTTGGTTTGAGAGTTACAGGAAATTAAATGGCGGAAAAGTAAATAGCGGAAAATGTAAATGCTGGAAATAAAGAGCTGAAAATAAATGACGGAAAGTAAATTACAGAATCTTAAATGGGGATAGGGAGTTCAGCATGAAAGTAAATGGCACAAAATAAAGAGAATGGGTAAGATCAGAAATGGGGAATTCATTGGGCTTAGGAGATGTTGCATTCTCCGGATCAAGTTCATTTTCATCTCTTCCTCAATCAATGCATTCATTGATCTCCTTGGCAATCTTAAGTGATTGAATTCCAATTCCTTGGTAACTCAATCTCTCAAATCTTGATCAATAGCCAATTTCCTGGTCTAATTGCTCATGAGAAGAGATGAAGTATGGTCACTGATTATACCACATGTATTTCCAAATCAAAGTATTGGGAGAATTATATGTCACCATATCTGCCCAAACCCCAATTTGGTCCAACATGAGAAAGCATTTCTAGCATGATCTCTTTATTCCTCTTCCAAAGGTTCAGAAGAGATCCAAGTATGAATAGTTTCTTTTCCAAGACAACTATTCAGTTGGATGAAGATTGAAAGCTATCAAGTAAAATCAAGAGAAAAGAAAGAAGAAGAATAATGAAAGCTATTATTGATCCATCAAATTACAACAGAGCTTCCTAACCCAATGAAAGGGGTTTAGTTGTTCATGGCTCTAGGAATGGAAAGTAAAGATGGAGAGTACATTCTGAAGTAAAACTAGAAGTTGCAGAGAAAGTAAAATTATACAGAGAGTAGTCCTCTCAATCCAAAAGGCTCTCTCTAGTTCAAAACTACTCCTATATATACTACTCTTCTGATCTTCCAGTTGGCTCTTCAAGTCTTGGATATGGGCCTTTGAATCTTGAGTTGAAGCAGTTTTTGAATCTTCAGTGGGCTCATCTTTACTTGTAGAGAAAGTGTGAAGTAGGCATGGACTTTGGCTAGGACCTTAATGGCATTAACGTTAAGTGAAAATGTGGGTTCGAGAACGTTAGTGACAATCACTTTTTGCACTAACGTTCCTAGCCCAAGATGAGTTACGTTAACTTCAACGTTGGTGGCACTAACGTGACCACTAACGTTGCCTCTTGATCCATCGCGAGCGCTATTGATGTTTACCTTTGCCAATAACGTTGCCCTTAGCCCCTTCTTCCCTACGTTAGAGTCCATGTTAGTGTAGCTAACGTGACTCTTAACGTGGGTATGCCTCAACTTTGAGAGCGTTAATGACACTTACCTTTGTCACTAACGCTGCAAACACCCCTTCTCACGTTAGTGCCCCACGTTAATTATCTTAACGTGGCCACTAACGTGGTGGTGATTACCTTCTCCAACGTTAGTGACAAAGGTGAGTGTCACTAACGTTGGCTCATCAATTCTTTCCTCCACGTTAGCTTCCACGTTAATGTAATTTACGTGGCAACTAACGTGGCTCATAGTGGCTTGTTCCAACGTTAGTGACAAAGGTGAGTGTCACTAACGTTGGCGATTCCTTGCTCTTCCCACGTTAGAGTTTACGTTAATGTAGTTAACGTGACTCTTAATGTAGCCAATTGGGCTTAGTCCAACGTTAGTGACAAAGGTGAGTGCTACTAACGTTGGCATTGTCTTCCCTCTCCACGTTAGAGTTCACGTTAACTGAGTTAACGTGACTCTTAACGTAGCAAATTGCCAATTGGGAGCGTTAGTGGTATTCACTTTTACCACTAACGCTGGAGCTTCCTTTTTCTCCACGTTAACTACCACTTTAATATAGTTAACGTGGTAATTAACGTGGGCCATGATGGTTTCGAAGGCATTATTGGGGATCACTTTTCTCACTAACGTTACAAGTGTATGCCCATTCCTCGTTAGTGGTCACGTTAATTAGATTAACGTGGCTGCTAACGTGGTTCTTCCTTGCTTCCTTTGTCCTGAAATCAAGCAAATACAATGCATCAAAGCTCTAATCTAAGTTATGATATCATGCATCATCTATTTTATCATTCAATTCCTGCATAATTCTCATAAAATGATGTACAAATTCACGATGTTTGCTTGAATCAAGATGTAAGTGATTATCTACTCAAAACTTGCTTAATTCCTAAGAAAATGCATGAAACTACCCTAAAACAATAAAGAAAAGGTCAGTGAAACTGGCCAAAATGCTCTGGCATCAATAGGCCTTACCAAACCCAAACCATCCAATTCATTCGATGCCTTCCTTTCCTTAGAACCTTCAAATGGAACTTCCTCCACCTCAATGTATTTTTCCTTCTTATAATGCGATATCTCAATATCAAGAAAAGTAGCATCAGAATTAGCTTTTCTTCCCATTATCTGAAACAGCAAGTACCACAATGAATATAATTCATCAATAAACATATACAGAGAGCAAAATCAATGAATATAATTCTTGTTTTCTTCACCCAAACTACCATGCGAACGAGCTCTACTAGAACTACCTAAGCCTTGGCTGCTGCTCCCCAACTCTTGGAGAGACTACTACGATTTGGGGGAATTGGGGTTGCGTTATGTTTTATATTCAAATTGTGAGGGGTTAAATTGATGCCTTGAAAATTTTGGCCACATCATCTAACCGTACAGTGCCACGTGTCATTTAAAATTGTCATGTCAGCTTTCTGGTAACGGAAAACGTCGAAAGGGCCAAATTAAGGTACGGGTCAAAATTTTAGGGTACAATTTGAGTCAATTGAAAGTTTAAGGGCTAAATTGCGTCGGGGTCAAATTTCAGAGGCCATTTTGAGTATTAACTCAAATTTAGAAGTAGTCTTAAGTAGTAAATCTCTCCTGATCCTGGAGGTACAAAGAAAATTCGGCCAATAACTACATGAGATTTTCTTGGAAACCATTTTCTAGTATTAGTCTTCCATACAAACGTAGAAGGAAACTCCACATACATCAAACATTAAGCTTCAGCGTATTTTTTGTTTGCCTCGAACCATTCCAAGAAGATGAATTCTTTCACAAACTCTTTCCTAGCAATGTCATCCAAGTTTTCATCGTCCTTGAATATCACTGGTTGTTTACCAGGAAGGTGAAAGCCTAGCCTTACCACAGAAGGGTTCCTATAATGAATGCTATACCCGAAAATTCTCCATGCAGCTTCGCACGAGGATATGTACCTACAATCATAATACATACTAACTTCATCACACTCATCATTATCCGCATCACTTGTGGCACTTCTGTAAAACGAAGCTGTTACACAGTCGTGGCCTTTATTGACATATTAAAATAGATACTTAATTGATCTTGACTGGTTACACCACCCAACATTTATGTGAGCACCATATTTCAATAATAACTTCCTATTGTGAGGCATGACATATCGATTGTCAAGTTCCACACTTGATTTTTGGTTATTGTTTTGCCATCATCCCTGCGCCTATAAACCGGATAACCGTTTTTATCAATTGTAGTACTTGCAACAAATCACTTAGGAAAGTGCCTCATGCATTGACCATTTGCTATGCGTGGTGAATCTTTCCTAATACTACCACATGGACCATGCATCATATGCTTTTCCATTGCTTCGTAATATAGTGGATCGTTGACCTTGTCGGGTATCTCAACACTTATGATCCAGTCTATGTCTTCTCCCGTTGGAAACTTGTCATCATGATGTAGAAACAACAGAATATGTGCGTGAGGAAGACTGCACTTCTGAAACTCAATTGTATACACAACTGAAAAGGAGAATATGTACAAACACATTTATACATGTTCTTAGACATTTAATACTTCCCATTAGTTAATACAGGAGATGCTTTTACACAGTTATATGATGAAAAATGACAACGCTGGTTAATTTCATAAATTATTGTCTTTTTATTCATACAAATCCAGCAAACTTTGTATAATTGAATGGAATTTGCAATTTATAGTTTCAAAAACTTCACTGGAACTGAAATATATAAAAAATGTAGCTATTTTGGGCTGCAGGTTAATTCTACAGTAATTTAGTTCCCTATTTTTACAGTTCCATATTTTCTTTTCATCCAATAATTTTCACATGACGCATTTTAATTTATAAAGGGTTTTGTGTATATGTGTTAAACTATTTTTTGGAAATAGAAATTTCTAGTGCGGATTTGTTTAAAAACGTGTGATAGAAGAAGTTAGAGATTTATTGTATAAAATGATTGGTTTCATTAAAAATCAAAATATCTCCACAACGAACATACACATGTACTGGAAAAGCTAAAAAATATGCATATTAATATTACGGAGTAGGTTACGGAACATTGTTTACCTGCACTAACGCGCCCAACTATTTGGTTCTTTCTGATGTCTTGGATAAGTTTGTCCAACTTAACTTTGAAAGCTTTACATACCATGTCTGGTCAGTTTTCTGCATGTAGTTCTCTATTCTTAAGAAAATCTTATAATTCAGGTCATTTTGGATTACATGTGAATGTAAAAAAAAAAGGTCTGGATAGCCAACCACCCTGTAAATTGCCATTGCATCTTGGTAGTTCTGTATCATGTACCTAGACCCTCCCGTGAATGAAGAAGGCAAGATGATACGTTTTCCTCTTGACGCAAGTCTAGTTTTCCCACTTAACATTGCTTCGGATAAGCCCTTATACATTTCACACTTAAACTTTTCTTGATCAAGCCGAACATAATTTAATCTGGCTGACTCAATCATGGAGAATCCATCTACCAAGAATCGCTGAAAAAACCTTCTTGAATAAAGCAATGGAGATACATCGGCTAGCCTTTCTTGGATCCTGAACGCAAAAAACTCCTTCATTGAGACTTCTTGCCTACCCTTATCTTCTTTACCACATTTTTTATTTAGAGGAATGTCTTCCTTGTAACCATCCTTTCCATATGGAAACAATAAAGGGTACTGTAATGCCAAATAGGTTGGATTTAGCTGATTTATTCGTTGTAGCCTTCCACTATGTGTTTCAACCACAATGTCTCTATCAGTTTTCGCGAAATCAAAGTCGCCTACTATCAGCGCAGCAACCTCATTAGTAGATGGTAGGTTATTCCGCCTACCATCTTTGCCCCATTTTCCAAACAACCTCAACTTCACCATGGATGTGTAGTCAGATCCTATAGACTCCCGAACCATTCGAAATGCCTTTACCAACACGTTGTTATTGTCCAACATCTTCTTCAAATCTTTGACAATATCTTCATTTATCTTGTTATTATCTTTTCCTCTATATCATATCAAATCATTTTCAAAATCTATGTTAGTTAAATGAATAGTTCCTTACTGATTTACTCAACCTATAATAACCATGGCCATATGATAATTCCGTTATGCACCTTATCACTGCTATACAATTTTGAATTTCATTTTGTGTATCGTACACATATAATTGTGCAAATCTTGCCATACACACCTCTTCGAGTATAAGGCTACCCATTAGATGATAATTCTCTCCATATAGAATAAACGTGCGTGGCCCTTTGCTGTTTGTTATAGTTTGATCAATCTTGGCACCCATCGAGGTGAATTGGAACATAGAGTTATAAGTCCTAATGTTATCACGGAAATGCTTGCTTTTGATGTCATCGCCATATAACAACTTGATAAAGCCATATTTTATGATATATTTTGTGCTTAATCTGAGTGATTTATTCAATCTTTCACCCACTTATTCATATTAATTGCATGGTTTTACTTTCCCTTCCTTATTATGTGATGTATGTGAAAAACATGTTTCCTATGCTTTAAAAATAATTATTTTAATCACCTTTATTTCCATTCAATGCCGTGATTAGTGTGTTGAGTAGTTTCAGATCTTCTAAGGCAGGAATGACTTAAAGGATGAAAAGGAAACATACAAAATTGGAAGGAAAGCATAAAACGGAGTTTGTGAAGAAACTGGCAGCCACGCGATCGCATGGGCGACGCGGCCGCATGCCAGCGCGAAAACACATATGACGCGGTCGCATGACTGATAATTGGTTAAGAAATCAGTAACTCAGGAGTTATCAAACTCAAACATGATTGATAATTGTTATCTTCGTTAATTAATTTGAACTTCAATAATCCCAATCTTTTCTTAGGAAATAAATAGAATCCGAAGATCAAATCAATTAATCCCTTGACCTTCCTTTGCCTTAGTAAAGGTTAACAAAGTGGAATTAAGATTCAATTCTCATCATCATTGATAAGGATAACTAGGATAGGACCTCTAATTTCTCATACCTTGCCAAAAGTTTATTTACAGTTATTTATTTATTTTACTTGCCATTTAAATTACTTGTTCTTCATTTACTTTAATTGCTGATTAAACCATTCTCTCCTCATTCTCAAAACCCCAATTTACAATCTCCGTAACCAATAATAAGAACATACTTCCCTGTAGTTCCTGAGAAGACGACCCGAGGTTTGAATACTTTGGTTATTAATTTATTTAGGGGTTTGTTACTTGTGACAACCAAAATGTTTATACGAAGGGATTTCTGTCGGTTTAGAGACTATATCTACAACGCGAATGTTTTTATGAAATTCTTTACTGGCAAAAATCCTAACGTCAAAATGGCGCCGTTGCCGGGAAAGTGCAATCGTGTGCCTTATTATTGGTTATTGTAAATATTCTTCTTTTACTTGTTTATTTGTCTTTATTTTCCTTTTTTTTATTATTCCCATTGGCTACTATGAATTCTCACCCCTCTCGCTTTGAGTTTGGTTCTAATGTTATTGAAAGGAATGGAAGTTATAACAGGAACATGCATCAAGGTCAGAACAATCAAAGATGGATGGAGCCAAGAGGATCTGATCAACCCTTTAGGCAACAACACCCTCCAAGATATCATGGACAAAGACCATTCTACAATGCATACCAAGGCAATAGACATGGTAGACAACCCCGTAATTACCCACAAGCCCACCGTGTGCTTATAGACCATCCTCACAACATAACTCCGAACCACCACACTCACAAGCTCCTTTTCACATTCACCACCGTATGATCCTCATTTACCCGGATTCCAATCCAATTACTCCCAAACACCACCACCTCGCAATGTACCACGTCTAAATCTAGCACCCTGAGAATCAGAGGTTTGCCTCAAGGAAACAGTAAATCGACTTCAAACAACCCTTCATCAACTGGAGCAAGTAGTAAGTCAATTATCTTCTAGACGTTCGAACATTCAAGGACCTCCCACAACTCCGTGTAGACAATCTAATGATGAGCGTAGCATGAAGGAGATACTAGAAACTCCAGTGGACAGAACAGAGCATGACTTCATACTAGAACAAGTAGAGGAAGCTGTCATTATACAAGAAGAAGAGTTGGTTGAAGACTTAGGAGACGCTGAACCTCCGTGGGAATCCAGAGTTGTGGGGAATTCTGTCAAGGACGCTACAATTAATGCTAAGGAGGATAGTACACAACCCCCAAGGCAAGTCTCTTTTGAAGAACTAGACGAAATAATCCAAGAAGCAAGTTTCCTTGATAATGATAATCTCAAGTCAAGTTCTTCCAGTAATGAACTTGCATCCGCGAGCGAATTCTCTGAGATCGAATAATCTTCCCCAAGTGAATACGAAGATGATACAGAGGT
Source organism: Arachis ipaensis (assembly GCF_059453495.1). NCBI lineage: Eukaryota > Viridiplantae > Streptophyta > Magnoliopsida > Fabales > Fabaceae > Arachis > Arachis ipaensis. Next base: position 41,258,948 of record NC_142441.1, on the reverse strand, counting down.
AGATTTCTCTCAACCTCCAGTCTATGACTTAAGTAATGAGGAAGACATAGATGGCTTTGATCAGGACATGGATACATTTGAAGAATCTTGCAAAGAAGTGGAGAAATTCACAGAAGAGCACAAGGGAGTAGAACTCACAGAACCACTGGAACCACCTATCCCAAGGCCATTACCACCCAATACAAACTTCAAGTGGGTACAATCCTTAACCTTTAATTGTGTTTTTCCACTTGAATATGGTTTGCTTAAAACAGATGGCCAGCTTAAAGCTCTCTGCGGCTTTAAGAGTAAGCGAAAAATGGCTCGTACTCAGAGCTGGTGCACGAGGTTCAATAAGGTTCCACGCTTCAACTTGAAGTGTACGGATTGGCATCATGATCTATCAGATGGATCTCGGAAAATGTTTGCTTATCCTGGTGAGAATCTAATTTCTAAACTGCTCGGATGGAAAAATATAGATCAAGACGAAGGCGGATTTAAAAGCCAAGTTTGGGATCCTGGAATCTATGCTGACAATCATCACCACGGGAGCCTGACAATTTGTTTAAAGCTGCTCAGAAGCTTCATATTCCTAGTTTGGGACCCCGGAGGCTATTGTCATTCCAAGCATTGGTGGAGATTTCTGGATGAATTTAAGCACAAGCCACCATAACAGGAAGCTCATCCAATGTCCAACTTAAGGACTTTAACTAAAAGTGCTAGGTGGGAGACAACCCACCATGGTATGACCGTTCCTTTTTCAATTTTTTATTTCATTTTATTTGTTTTCAAGTTTTATTTTATTTTATTATATTGAACCTGAAAGTTTTGCATCGCATTCATATTAATCATTGCATTCTGCATACTGCACAAAAAAAAGGTGTGCGATGCGACCGCATCATTCATGCGATCGCGTCAAGTTATGAAAAACACTTCCCACGTGACCGCGTCATTCATGCGGCCGCGTGCCCTGGAGATCGGCATAAAGATCCAACGTCCAGAAAGTTAGGCTGGAATCGTGCGGCCATTGTGCGTTTCGCACAAATCACCCACGCGATCGCGTCACTCACGCGATCGCGTCCCTTGCACAACCTCAATCCCACGCGACAGCGTGAGTGACGCGATCGCGTCGCATGGATTGCACAACACCCCAAAAAGAGACAGAGAGTTGCGCTGAAACGACGCTGGAACCATGCGTTTCGCACAAATTCCAGCAACGCGATCGCATGTCCCAGGCGATCGCGTCATTCACTCTTTTCCCATTCCATGCGATCGCGTGCCTCACGCGATTGCGTCAAACCCCATTTCACCCCTGCCACGCGACCGCGTGCCCCACGCGATCGCGTGGATTCAAATTTATAACACCCAGTCACACGAACCCTACTAGTTGCGCCCCCCCTCCCCCCAACCCCTCTCTTCCCTCTCTTCTTCTCCAATCACACCACCACCACCCAGCCACCACCATCGAACTACCATCACGCCGCCGACCACCCAGACGCCGCCGCCACCTACCCTTCTTCCTCCTTCCCCCTTCTTTCTTCTTCTTCCCTCTTCTTTCCCCTCCAACGCCACTGCCCCCCCTCCGTGAGCACCACCCACCGCCACCGCCCTGTCACCACTGCCCAGCGCCAACCACCCATCCCCCTTCCTTCCCCTATTACCCCCTACCCCATTACCCCTACCATTCACTCCCTTCCTACGAACAGCAACCACCGCCGCCGCGCCACCCTCTTTTGCCGTGCCGGACGCCACCCTCAACATTGTCACTAACGTTGGGATGGCTAAGAATGGCCACGTTAGAAGCCACGTTAACCTAATTAACGTGGACTCTAACGTGAGATCCAGGGGCACATTGGAACGTTAGTGACAATGTTGAGTGTCACTAACGTTCTCGAAGGTTGGCAAGGCCACGTTAGAAGCCACATTAACCTAGTTAACGTGGGCTCTAACGTGAGGCAAAGGGGTACATTGGAACGTTAGTAAAAATGTTAAGTGTCACTAACGTTCTCGAACTTATACTTTCACTAAATGTTGACACCCCTAATGCTCTGAGCTAAAGTCTCTGCCCACTTAGCACTTTCTCTCTGCAAGTAAAGCCAAGCCCAAATGAAGAAAAGAACTGCTTCAAACTCAAGATCCAAAGGCCCAAGACTTGAAGAGCCAACTAGAAGCTGAGAGAAGTAGTATATATAGGAGTAGCTTTGAATTGAGAAAGGAGTTCTGAGGGCTGGAAAAAGAGAACTACTCTCTGTATTTACTTTCTCTGCATTTTCTAGTTTTATGATGTATTCTCCATCTTTGTTTTCATTTTTTCAAGAGCTATGAACAACTAAACCCCTTTCATTGGGTTAGGGAGCTCTGTTGTAATTTGATGGATCAATACTAATTTTCGTTATTCTTCTTCTATCTTTTCTCTTGATTTTACTTGAAAGCTTTCGATCTTCATCCAATTGAGTAGTTATCTTGGAAAAGAAGCTATTCAAACTTGGATCTCTTTTGAACCTTGAAAGAGGAATGAAGAGATCAAGCTAGAAATGCTTTCTCATGCTGGACCAAATTGGGTTTGGATGGGTATGTGACTATAACCCTCTCAATACTTGATTTGGGAAATGCATGTGGTATAATCAGTGACCATACTTCATCTCTTCTCATGAGCAATTGACCAAGGAATTGGCTATTGATCAAGATTTGAGAGATTAAATTACAAGAAATTGTAATTCAATCAATTAAGATTGCCAAGGAGATCAATGAGTGCATTGATTGAGGAAGAGATGAAAATGAACTTGATCCGGAGAATTGCAACATCTCCTAAGCCCAATGAACTCCCCATCTCTGATCTTACCCATTCTCTTTAATTTCTGCCATTTACTTTTATGAGCAAATCCCCCATTCCCATTTACAATTCTGCAATTTAATTTCAGTCATTTACTTCCAGTCCTTTAATTCTAGCATTTACTTTTCTGTTATTTACATTCCCGCCATTTTATTTTCTGCAACTCTCAACCCAAATTTTGGATTCGCTCAACTAGAACATTCTTCTAATTAAAGTTGCTTGATCAATCAATCCCTGTGGGATTCGACCTTACTCTATTGTGAGTTTTTACTTGACGAAAAATTCGGTACACTTGCCGAAGGGAGATTTGTTGTGAGACAAGTTTTCCGTGCATCAAGTTTATGGCGCCGTTGCCAAGGATTGATTGTGCATCAACAATGATTAAATTGGAAGATCACTAGATTGAGCATTTTTATTTTGTGAATTTCATTTTCTGTTTGAGTGATTTACTTTTTATTTTAGTTAAACTTCTTCCCTTCCCCCTCTACTCTTTTGTTTTTCTTTGTTATTTTCAATTCTGTTTGCTAACCCACTAACTGTTTGATATATTGCATCACCCACAACTAACAGTAATTCTGACACAAATACTTTCTGCACCTAGCTTTTCTTGCTTGCACTTGATGGTTGTATGACAGGGAGAAGAAGCGGGACTTCAACTTCCTTCGATTCTGAACCTGAGAGGACCTTCCTTAGATTAAGGAGGGAGGCAAGAGGAAAGAAAGTGGTTGGTGCTGAGGAAGAAGAGGAATTCTTTGAACCAAACATGGAAGACAACATGGAAAACCATCATGAAGAAGAAGATCACAACCATGGGGGAGGAGGTAGAGCAAATCATGCTAGGGAGGATAGAAGAGTTTTGGGCTCTTACATCAATCCAAACCCAGGCAATTGTGGAAGTAGCATCCAAAAGCCAACAATCCATGCCAACAACTTTGAACTTAAACCACAGCTCATCACCCTTGTTCAGAACAACTGCTCGTTTGGAGGAGGTGTTCAAGAAGACCCCAATCAATATTTAACCACCTTCCTGAGGATATGTGACACAGTAAAATCTAATGGTGTTCATCCTGACACCTATAGACTGCTCTTGTTTCCATTCTCACTTAGGGACAAAACAGCCAAGTGGCTGAAATCTTTCCCAAGGGAAAGCTTGACAACTTGGGAAGACGTGGTGAACAAATTCTTAGCAAGATTTTACCCTCCTCAATGAATCAATAGGCTGAGAGCTGAGGTCCAAACTTTCAGGCAACAAGATGGTGAGACTCTATATGAAGCATGGGAGAGGTTCAAGGACTTAACAAGGAGGTGTCCACCTGACATGTTCAACGAATGGGTGCAGCTTCACATTTTCTATGAAGGGCTCTCTTATGAATCAAAGAAGGCCGTAGACCATTCATCCGGAGGATCTTTGAACAAGAAGAAGACTATTGAGGAAGCCATAGATGTTATTGAAACAGTAGCAGAGAACGACTACTTCTATGCTTCCGAAAGAGGGAACACAAGAGGAGTAATGGAGCTAAACAATGTAGGTGCTCTGTTGGCCCAAAACAAGCTCATTACCCAGCAGCTGGCTGACCTCACCAAGAAAATGGAGAGGAACCAAGTAGCAGCAATCTCAACTTCATCAACAACCCAAGAAGGAGTGAATGAAGAAGCAGAGGGTAGTCAGGAGCAAGCCAACTACATTGGGAATTCACCAAGGAAAAACTATGATCCATACTCCAAGACCTACAACCCTGGATGGAGAAACCACCCAAACTTTGGGTGGGGAAGCGAGCAAGATCAAAACCAAGACCAGAGACGTTATAACTCCAACAACAATGCAGCTCATCTGCAGTTCACACAGAGGACATCTCAACACCCCCACAACAACACCTCTCCACATGCTTATCAAAACCAAAATAGCACATTTGCTCCAAATCACTCATCAATTGATGACAAGCTCTCTAAGATTGAAGCCCTACTTGAAGGAATATGCCAAGAGATTCAAGAAAATAAGGTGTTCAAAGAGGAGGTGTAAGCCAATATTAAGAACCAGGAAGAGACCATTAGGAAGCTGGAATTCCAGGTGGGATATTTAGCTAAGAAGATTCCCAAACCTACTGATAGCTTCCCAAGTGACACGGAGAAAAATCCCAAAGCTGAAGCAAAGAAAGTAAGATGGGAAGATTACAAAATGGTCACTACAAGTGATCAAGAGACTGAAGACAAGCAAGGCAAACTTCTCGAACAACCTGAAGACAACTCAATAAAGGAGGAGGATAAAGACCACCAAGAACCAGAAATCTCACAACAAGAGCTGCTGAAACTCTATGCACCCTTCCCTCAACTGCTCAATGGTGCTGTGGGAAAAAGAATATACTCAAGGTTCCTAGACTTGTTTGCATCTCTGCATGTGAACATACCATTCATCAAGGCAATTCAACAAATGCCTGCATTCATCAAGTATATGAAGGAACTTCTTTCCAGGAAAAGCTCACTCAAAGGAGGCCAGACTATAGTGATGAACAAGGAATGTAGTGTCCTCATTCAACCTGAGTTGCCTACAAAAAGAAGAGACCCAGGGAGTTTTCACATCCCTTGTGCCATAGGTGAAACTATATTCGATAGAGCACTATGTGATTTGGGGGCCAGCATCAACTTACTGCCCTTATCCCTGGCAAAGAGGCTGCAGATCAATGAGATAATGCCCACAGATGTAATCATTAGACTGGCTGACAAAACTCAAAAGCAAGCAATAGGAGTGGTGGAAAATGTGTTGCTAAAGGTTGGGAAATACTTTCTCCCAACAGACTTTGTCATCCTGGACATGGAAGAGAGTCACTCTCATCCAATCATATTGGGAAGACCATTCATAGCTACGGCCAGAGCACTTATCGATGTAGAGAAAGGGGAGCTAATATTGAGAATCCATGATGAACGACTCAGCTTCAATGTTTTCAAACTCTCACAAGAAACAGATCAAGAGGACAAGGAACGAAGCACAAATGATAATGAGACACTGAAGGAGGTGACAAGCACTGAAGCACAGCCAGATCATTCTGAGATTCCCTTAATTGATAAACAAGGAACACAGCAATTGCCACAGCTCAAGGAAAAATTGGAGGAACCTAAATTTCTAGAGGCAGGTAAAGACAGCATCACAACCCCTGCAGAAAAAGAGGTCACCAAGGGGAAGGCAACCTCAAAAGAAACAAAGAAGAAGGTACCAAGGAGGTGGAGGAACAAGAAGATCCCTACGGAAGACTTCTCTCCAGGGGATAGAGTTGTCTCAGCTTACTTCCCAGATATTCCCCCTAATCTCTCTACTGTACCATCTCAGTTACCCAAGGTCTTCACTATCAACAGAGTTCTTTCCCTGGAACATGTGGAGATCATTGATCCAACCAATGGATATAAGTCCACAGCAAGAGGAGAGGACTTTAAGCACTACCAACCACCCTGATGAGGGAAAAACATCAAGCTAGTGACGCTAAAGAAGCGCTTCATGGGAGGCAACCCATGTTTTATATGTTTTCAAAATAGTGAATAAATCAATGTTTATGAATTTCAACCCAAGCTTGACAAACACTTGGTGAAATCTTTATCATGCAGTATATAGTGAAGAACAAGTTTGGTGTTCAAAGCAAACCAAGATGCATGCTAGTCTTGGGAGCTTTGAACAAAACTTTTCAGCACATTGCTTCAAACTAAGTTTGGTGTCACCCCATGGTGCCACCAAACTGCATAAGGATACACAAGTAGTTAATCAGTTGAAATTCATAAATAAACAAAATCTTTTTTGTCTCTTTATTATTCTAGCCGTAGAATTTAATTTTTATGATATTAATTCCCTTATTTTAAATCTTTATAGGAAAAGAAAAGAAGCATAAAAAGGGATTGCTTGGACAATTAAATGGGGAAGATTTTGCCACTTAATGAAGAGCACTACACACATGTCTCAAGAGGGAACGTATGGGGAAACGTTGCCATGCAACATTGGAGAAGAAAGACCCTTGAAGACCGAACCAATCACTCTCATTAAGTGATGATCCTTGTCCTTCCTTCATACACAACCCCAACCGTCCATCAAGCAAAAATCCCTGCAATCTACACCTTCCATCCACTCATGATCTCCCTATATAAATGAGCTCTAGTGCATGCTCATTCCTCACATTCAAATTCCCACTCCCACATTTCATACTTTCAGCTTGCTCAACCCCCTTCATCACACTCTATCATAAGCAACCTATTCCTCATCTATCCGTATCATCCAACCCCCTTTTTCAAAACAGCAACTCAATTCATGGCATCATCAAGCTCAAAGAGGCAAAAGAGGAAGGAACCCATGGAGAGTGTCCCTTTTGATGAGAAGAGATTCAAAACGGCCTTTCATAAACATGAATTCGAGCGGATAAGGGCCAAAAAGATATTGCCAGAGTTAATCTTCCAAATCAATGCAAATGAGTCACCACAAATTCTGGAGAAAATCGAACAGAGGGGGCGGCAATTGCTCACAAGTCCAGAGGGGAAGATCAATGGAAACCTCATCAAGGAATTTTATGCAAATGTAGTAAGAGAAGATAAAACCAAGACCCCAACCTTCAAAAGTTACGTAAGAGGAAAGGAGGTGGACATCAGCCCAAACGCCATAACAAGAGTTCTTCACCTGAAATCACCTCATTTTGATGAGGATAGTTATCAGGCAAGGATAAGTAGAAGCCCTGATAATGATGAGCTCTTAGAGATACTGGCAGACATCTGTGTTATAGCAGCTGACTGGGAGAGGTACACAGATGGGAGACCCAAGTTCATCAAGAGGGGAGACTTGAGCCCTGAAGCCAAGGGGTGGTTTGAACTCGTAAGGAGGTCCATTCTACCAGCTGCAAATAATTTAGAGGTAAACATCAATCGAGCCACTATGGTGCATTGCTTAATACAAGGTGGGGAAATTAATGTGAATGAGCTTATCGCCGAGGGAATTCAAGATTCAGCTGAGAAGGTTGATTCAGGTGCCAGGCTTTGGTACCCCAGCACCATTCTACGCTTATGCAACAAGGCCAAAGTAGTATTTGAGGACAGCAACCCAGACTGGGTGAACCCAGGGAGGCCAGTTACACTCGAGCGATTGGTTTATACTACACCTGCTCAGCAACAAAGAAGGCCACAAATAGGGAAACCAAAAGCAAAAGAAAGAGTTCATCAAGAGGAATATCATTAGGAAGAATACCAGCAGGAAGAGCATTATGACCCAGCCAACTTGAATATGACTCACCTTCTAAGAGCCATTGAAGATTTGGGACAGAGACATATGGAAGGACAAGAGCAAATACTCAACCGGCTGAGCCAACAGGAAGCATGGCAAAAACAACAAATGGAGCAGCAGCAGGAACACTACTCCCGGCTCACTCAAGCCATCAACCAAGTGAATGAGAGGCAAGAGCTTCAAGAGAAGCACTTGAAAGAACTCAACCAGCGGCAGATAGCCCAAATGAAAACTTTTAATGAGTTCAGTGTACTCAATGAAGGAAGGCAACTACATTGGGAGGAGTTCTATGTAAACACTCAAGCCAAGTTGAACTACATAACCAGTAATATGCATCAGCTACACTATGTCATCCCTACATATGATGAGGTCCAAAAAGATTTTGTAGAACAAGAAGAGAGGAAAGTGAAACAGCAAAAGGAGACACTCAAGAAGAAGATGGAAGATGGTGGTTTCTGGAGGAAGCTGCTTGGAAAAGGCAAGGGAAGTGGAAGTACAAGCACACAAGAGAGACACAATAAGGACAAGCAAGGATGGAAGCATGGACATCCACATGAATGAAAGGTGGTGGAGTTCTTTTTAGTCCATCATTTTCTATGCTTTAAATAAGGAAGATCTTGTATGAAATAGAACCTGCTTCCATGTTATGTTTAAACTTTTTAAATTCTGTCTTTTAAGTTTTCTTTCTGAATAGGTCCATGATTTCTGGTTTAAATGTCACTGCATCTTTCCCTTATTTACTTGTAAGCTTGTCCATTTTAAATCAAATGAAGAAGAGAATGTTTATGTTTTTAAAAGACCAGAGTAGAGTTCATAATGTTGAAGTTCATTCATGAATCTTTGGGGTAGTCATAAGTTAGCTAAGTTGGTTCAACCACAAGGCTAGGAGGACAACTATCTATTCTGAATACTTGACTTTGGATATACCCATGAGACTAAGTTAATAACAAGATCCTAATAAGAGAAAAGGGAAAGAACAATGGAAGTGAAAAACAAAAGAAAAAGAGTAAGCAATAAGGCTAGGCACCAATGGTTTGGACCTTGAGACAAGTGTCTGTGGTGCTCCTGTGTGAGGGATCTACTTGGATGAATAAGCTCTCAGGGGTGCTTTATCACTTGGTAACTTGGGTTAACTAACCCGGGATTATCAGCTGAAAATCCACTATCAAGAGTAACCCTCACTACAGAGCATTTAGTAACCCAAAGAGGTGCTAGACACCAAGGTCTCAAGAAAAGAAAATAAATAAACTATATGCCTGTAGTGTGTATGTATGGGGGAGAGACTTGAGGGAGTAAGTCCTTAGGGGTGCTTCAACACCTAGCACCTTGAACCAACTAGTTCGGGAGTGTTGGCTGAAAGCTTATCTTAAAGAGTTGCCCCCTTACAGAGCACTTAGCCTAAATAACACAAATAACCCTTGAAATAATAATAAAAGGATCAATGAATAAAAGTCTCATGGGATATAAACAAAGTAAGTGTTTAGGGACATGATAAAAGTCTGAAAGCCAGTAATGGAATGAACCTAAGTTGCTATGCATGAAACCACCATAAAATCAGTAACATGACTTCCACAAGAATGACTCATTCCTCTGGATATTCCATTCATCATTCTCTTGTTCCAGTACTTGCTTAGGGACAAGCAAGCTTTAAGTTTGGTGTTGTGATGCCAGGGCATCTTGGCCAGTTTCACTGACCTTTTCTTTACTGTTTTTAGGGTAGTTTCATGCATTTCTTTAGGAAATAAGCTAGTTTTGGGTAGATATTCACCTACACCTTGATTCAAGCATACATTGTGCATTTTACATTATTTCATGTGGATTTTGCATGAATTTAGTGACAAATTGTATGCTGCATTACCCATGACTTGGACTAGAACTTTGATGCACTCTGTTGCTTGATTTCAGGACCAAACGAAGCAAGGAAAGGGAGGTAACTTGCAAGGTTAATGAGAAAAGTGATTGCCAATAACACTCTCAATGCCATCATTGCCCACGTTAAGAGTCACGTTAACTAAGTTAACGTGCACTCTAACATGGAGAAGGGAAGTTGAGCCAACGTTAGTGACACTTAACATTGTCACTAACGTTGGTAAACACTCATGAGTGGCCACGTTAGAGCCCATGTTAACCTAGTTAACGTGGCCTCTAACGTTAAAGGGGGGAAGAGAAACCAACGTTAGTGACATTCAACATTGTCACTAACGTTGGCCTAAGGATGCAACACACCACGTTAACTCCCACGTTAACTTGGTTTACGTGGGAGCTAACGTAAGAGGTGAGAGTTGTCGACAACGTTAGTGACACTCAACATAGTCACTAACGTTGGAAGCAACCACACAACCCCCCAAGGAGCCACGTTAACTTCCACGTTAACCTAGTTAACGTGGAAGCTAACGATGAGGAATGAATGATGAGCCAACGTTAGTGACACTCAACATTGTCACTAACGTTGGGATGGCTAAGAATGGCCACGTTAGAAGCCATGTTAACCTAATTAACGTGGACTCTAACGTGAGATCCAGGGGCACATTGGAACGTTAGTGACAATGTTGAGTGTCACTAACATTCTCGAAGGTTGGCAAGGCCACGTTAGAAGCCACGTTAACCTAGTTAACGTGGGCTCTAACGTGAGGCAAAGGGGTACATTGGAACGTTAGTGAAAATATTAAGTGTCACTAACGTTCTCGAACTTATACTTTCACTAAATGTTGACACCCCTAACGCCCTGAGCTAAAGTCTCTGCCCACTTAGCACTTTCTCTCTGCAAGTAAAGGCAAGCCCAAATGAAGAAAAGAACTGCTTCAAACTCAAGATCCAAAGGCCCAAGACTTGAAGAGCCAACTAGAAGCTGAGAAAAGTAGTATATATAGGAGTAGCTTTGAATTGAGAAAGGAGTTCTGAGGGCTGGAAAAAGAGAACTACTCTCTGTATTTACTTTCTCTGCATTTTCTAGTTTTATGATGTATTCTCCATCTTTGTTTTCATTTTTTCAAGAGCTATGAACAACTAAACCCCTTTCATTGGGTTAGGGAGCTCTGTTGTAATTTGATGGATCAATACTAATTTTCGTTATTCTTCTTCTATCTTTTCTCTTGATTTTACTTGAAAGCTTTCGATCTTCATCCAATTGAGTAGTTATCTTGGAAAAGAAGCTATTCAAACTTGGATCTCTTTTGAACCTTGAAAGAGGAATGAAGAGATCAAGCTAGAAATGCTTTCTCATGCTGGACCAAATTGGGTTTGGATGGGTATGTGACTATAACCCTCTCAATACTTGATTTGGGAAATGCATGTGGTATAATCAGTGACCATACTTCATCTTTTCTCATGAGCAATTGACCAAGGAATTGGCTATTGATCAAGATTTGAGAGATTGAATTGCAAGAAATTGTAATTCAATCAATTAAGATTGCCAAGGAGATCAATGAGTGCATTGATTGAGGAAGAGATAAAAATGAACTTGATCCGGAGAATCGCAACATCTCCTAAGCCCAATGAACTCCCCATCTCTGATCTTACCCATTCTCTTTAATTTCTGCCATTTACTTTTATGAGAAAATCCCCCATTCCCATTTACAATTCTGCAATTTAATTTCAGTCATTTACTTCCAGTCCTTTAATTCTAGCATTTACTTTTCTGTTATTTACATTCCCGCCATTTTATTTTCTGCAACTCTCAACCCAAATTCTGGATTCGCTCAACTAGAACATTCTTCTAATTAAAGTTGCTTGATCAATCAATCCCTGTGAGATTCGACCTCAATCTATTGTGAGTTTTTACTTGACGACAAATTCAGTACACTTGCCGAAGGGTGATTTGTTGTGAGACAAGTTTTCCGTGCATCAAGTTTATGGCGCCGTTGCTAGGGATTGATTGTGCATCAACAATGATTAAATTGAAAGCTCACTAGATTGAGCATTTTTATTTTGTGAATTTCATTTTCTGTTTGAGTGATTTACTTTTTATTTTAGTTAAACTTCTTCCCTTCCCCCTCTACTCTTTTGTTTTTCTTTGTTATTTTCAATTCTGTTTGCTAACCCACTAACTGTTTGATATATTGCATCACCCACAACTAACAGTAATTCTGACACAAATACTTTCTGCACCTAGCTTTTCTTGCTTGCACTTGATGGTTGTATGACAGGGAGAAGAAGCGGGACTTCAACTTCCTTCGATTCTGAACCTGAGAGGACCTTCCTTAGATTAAGGAGGGAGGCAAGAGGAAAGAAAGTGGTTGGTGCTGAGGAAGAAGAGGAATTCTTTGAACCAAACATGGAAGACAACATGGAAAACCATCATGAAGAAGAAGATCACAACCATGGGGGAGGAAGTAGAGCAAATCATGCTGGGGAGGATAGAAGAGGTTTGGGCTCTTACATCAATCCAAACCCAGGCAATTATGGAAGTAGCATCCAAAAGCCAACAATCCATGCCAATAACTTTGAACTTAAACCACAGCTCATCACCCTTGTTCAGAACAACTGCTCGTTTGGAGGAGGTATTCAAGAAGACCCCAATCAATATTTAACCACCTTCCTGAGGATATGTGACACAGTAAAGTCTAATGGTGTTCATCCTGACACCTATAGACTGCTCTTGTTTCCATTCTCACTTAGGGACAAAGCAGCCAAGTGGCTGGAATCTTTCCCAAGGGAAAGCTTGACAACTTGGGAAGACGTGGTGAACAAATTCTTAGCAAGATTTTACCCTCCTCAACGAATCAATAGGCTGAGAGCTGAGGTCCAAACTTTCAGGCAACAAGATGGTGAGACTCTATATGAAGCATGGGAGAGGTTCAAGGACTTAACAAGGAGGTGTCCACCTGACATGTTCAACGAATGGATGCAGCTGCACATTTTCTATGAAGGGCTCTCTTATGAATCAAAGAAGGCCGTAGACCATTCATCCGGAGGATCTTTGAACAAGAAGAAGACTATTGAGGAAGCCATAGATGTTATTGAAACAGTAGCAGAGAACGACTACTTCTATGCTTCCGAAAGAGGGAACACAAGAGGAGTAATGGAGCTAAACAATGTAGATGCTCTGTTGGCCCAAAACAAGCTCATTACCCAGCAGCTGGCTGACCTCACCAAGAAGATGGAGAGGAACCAAGTAGCAGCAATCTCAACTTCATCAACAACCCAAGAAGGAGTGAATGAAGAAGCAGAGGGTAGTCAGGAGCAAGCCAACTACATTGGAAATTCACCAAAGAAAAACTATGATCCATACTCCAAGACCTACAACCCTGGATGGAGAAACCACCCAAACTTTGGGTGGGGAACCGAGCAAGATCAAAACCAAGACCAGAGACGTTACAACTCCAACAACAATGCAGCTCATCAGCATTTCACACAGAGGACATCTCAACACCCCCACAACAACACCTCTCCACATGCTTATCAAAACCAAAATAGCACATCTGCTCCAAATCACTCATCAATTGATGACAAGCTCTCTAAGATTGAAGCCCTACTTGAAGGAATATGCCAAGAGATTCAAGAAAATAAGGTGTTCAAAGAGGAGGTGCGAGCCAATATTAAGAACCATGGAGAGACCATTAGGAAGCTGGAATTCCAGGTGGGATATTTAGGTAAGAAGATTCCCAAACCTACTGATAGCTTCCCAAGTGACACGGAGAAAAATCCCAAAGCTGAAGCAAAGAAAGTAAGATGGGAAGATTGCAAAATGGTCACTACAAGTGATCAAGAGACTGAAGACAAGCAAGGCAAACTTCTCGAACAACCTGAAGACAACTCAATAAAGGAGGAGGATAAAGACCACCAAGAACCAGAAATCTCACAACAAGAGCTGCTGAAGCTCTATGCACCCTTCCCTCAACTGCTCAATGGTGCTGTGGGAAAAAGAATATACTCAAGGTTCCTAGACTTGTTTGCATCTCTGCATGTGAACATACCATTCATCAAGGCAATTCAAAAAATGCCTGCATTCATCAAGTATATGAAGGAACTTCTTCCCAGGAAAAGCTCACTCAAAGGAGGCCAGACTATAGTGATGAACAAGGAATGTAATGCCCTCATTCAACCTGAGTTGCCTACAAAAAAAAGAGACCCAGGGAGTTTTCACATCCCTTGTGCCATAGGTGAAACTATATTCGATAGAGCACTATGTGATTTGGGGGCCAGCATCAACTTACTGCCCTTATCCCTGGCAAAGAGGCTGCAGATCAATGAGATAATGCCCACAGATGTAATCATTAGACTGGCTGACAAAACTCAAAAGCAAGCAATAGGAGTGGTGGAAAATGTGTTGCTAAAGGTTCGGAAATACTTTCTCCCAACAGACTTTGTCATCCTGGACATGGAAGAGAGTCACTCTCATCCAATCATATTGGGAAGACCATTCCTAGCTACGGCCAGAGCACTTATCGATGTAGAGAAAGGGGAGCTAATATTGAGAATCCATGATGAACGACTCAGCTTCAATGTTTTCAAACTCTCACAAGAAACAGATCAAGAGGACAAGGAACGAAGCACAAATGATAATGAGACACTGAAGGAGGAGACAAGCACTGAAGCACAGCCAGATCATTCTGAGATTCCCTTAATTGATAAACAAGGAACACAGCAATTGCCACAGCTCAAGGAAAAATTAGAGGAACCTAAACTTCTAGAGGCAGGTAAAGACAGCATCACAACCCCTGCAGAAAAAGAGGTCACCAAGGGGAAGGCAACCTCAAAAGAAACAAAGAAGAAGGTACCAAGGAGGTGGAGGAACAAGAAGATCCCTACGGAAGACTTCTCTCCAGGGGATAGAGTTGTCTCAGCTTACTTCCCAGATATTCCCCCTAATCTCCCTACTGTACCATCTCAGTTACCCAAGGTCTTCACTATCAACAGAGTCCTTTCCCTGGAACATGTGGAGATCATTGATCCAACCAATGGATATAAGTCCACAGCAAGAGGAGAGGACTTTAAGCACTACCAACCACCCTGATGAGGGAAAAACGTCAAGCTAGTGACGCTAACGAAGCGCTTCATGGGAGGCAACCCATGTTTTATATGTTTTCAAAATAGTGAATAAATCAATGTTTATGAATTTCAACCCAAGCTTGACAAACACTTGGTGAAATCTTTATCATGCAGTATATAGTGAAGAACAAGTTTGGTGTTAAAAGCAAACCAAGATGCATGCTAGTCTTGGGAGCTTTGAACAAAACTTTTCAGCACATTGCT
The DNA here is from genome assembly GCF_059453495.1 of Arachis ipaensis. Classification (NCBI taxonomy): domain Eukaryota; kingdom Viridiplantae; phylum Streptophyta; class Magnoliopsida; order Fabales; family Fabaceae; genus Arachis; species Arachis ipaensis. The sequence goes on along the minus strand of NC_142441.1, from coordinate 41,243,697 downwards.
TCAAACTAAGTTTGGTGTCACCCCATGGTGCCACCAAACTGCATAAGGATACACAAGTAGTTAATCAGTTGAAATTCATAAATAAACAAAATCTTTTTTGTCTCTTTATTATTTTAGCCGTAGAATTTGATTTTTATGATATTAATTCCCTTATTTTAAATCTTTATAGGAAAAGAAAAGAAGCATAAAAAGGGATTGCTTGGACAATTAAATGGGGAAGATTTTGCCACTTAATGAAGAGCACTACACACATGTCTCAAGAGGGAACGCATGGGGAAACGTTGCCATGCAACATTGGAGAAGAAAGACCATTGAAGACCGAACCAATCACTCTCATTAAGTGATGATCCTTGTCCTTCCTTCATACACAACCCAACCGTCCATTAAGAAAAAATCCTTGCAATCTACACCTTCCATCCACTCATGATCTCCCTATATAAGTGAGCTCTAGAGCATGTTCATTCCTCACATTCAAATTCCCACTCCCACATTTCATACTTTCGGCTTGCTCAACCCCCTTCATCACACTCTATCATAAGCCAACCTATTCCTCATCTATCCGTATCATCCAACCCCCTTTTTCAAAACAGCAACTCAATTCATGGCATCATCAAGCTCAAAGAGGCAAAAGAGGAAGGAACCCATGGAGAGTGTCCCTTTCGATGAGAAGAGATTCAAAACGGCCTTTCATGAACATGAATTCGAGCGGATAAGGGCCAGAAAGATATTGCCAGAGTTAATCTTCCAAATCAATGCAAATGAGTCACCACAAATTCTAGAGAAAATCGAACAGAGGGGGTGGCAATTGCTCACAAGTCCAGAGGGGAAGATCAATGGAAACCTCATCAAGGAATTTTATGCAAATGTAGTAAGAGAAGATAAAACCAAGGCCCCAACCTTCAAAAGTTACGTAAGAAGAAAGGAGGTGGACTTCAGCCCAAACGCCATAACAAGAGTTCTTCACCTAAAATCACCTCATTTTGATGAGGATAGTTATCAGGCAAGGATAAGTAGAAGCCCTGATAATGATGAGCTCTCAGAGATAGTGGCAGACATCTGTGTTATAGCAGCTGACTGGGAGAGGTACACAGATGGGAGACCCAAGTTCATCAAGAGGGGAGACCTGAGCCCTGAAGCCAAGGGGTGGTTTGAACTCGTAAGGAGGTCCATTCTACCAGCTGCAAATAATTCATAGGTAAACATCAATCGAGCCACTATGGTGCATTGCTTAATACAAGGTGGGGAAATTAATGTGAATGAGCTTATCGCCGAGGGAATTCAAGATTCAGTTGAGAAGGTTGATTCAGGTGCCAGGCTTTGGTACCCCAGCACCATTCTCCGCTTATGCAACAAGGCCAAAGTAGTATTTGAGGACAGCAACCCAGACTGGGTGAACCCAGGGAGGCCAGTTACACTCGAGCGATTGGTTTATACTACACCTGCTCAGCAACAAAGAAGGCCACAAATAGGGAAACCAAAAGCAAAAGAAAGAGTTCATCAAGAGGAATATCATTAGGAAGAATACCAGCAGGAAGAGCATTATGACCCAGCCAACTTGAATATGACTCACCTTCTAAGAGCCATTGAAGATTTGGGACAGAGACATATGGAAGGACAAGAGTAAATACTGAACCGGCTGAGCCAACAGGAAGCATGGCAAAAACAACAAATGGAGCAGCAGCAGGAACACTACTCCCGGCTCACTCAAGCCATCAACCAAGTGAATGAGAGGCAAGAGCTTCAAGAGAAGCACTTGAAAGAACTCAACCAGTGGCAGATAGCCCAAATGAAAACTTTCAATGAGTTCAGTGTACTCAATGAAGGAAGGCAACTACATAGGGAGGAGTTCTATGTAAACACTCAAGCCAAGTTGAACTACATGACCAGTAATATGCATCAGCTACACTATGTCATCCCTACATATGATGAGGTCCAAAAAGATTTTGTAGAACAAGAAGAGAGGAAAGTGAAACAGCAAAAGGAGACACTCAAGAAGAAGATGGAAGATGGTGGTTTCTGGAGGAAGCTGCTTGGAAAAGGCAAGGGAAGTGGAAGTACAAGCACTCAAGAGAGACACAATGAGGACAAGCAAGGATGGAAGCATGGACATCCACATGAATGAAAGGTGGTGGAGTTCTTTTTAGTCCATCATTTTCTATGCTTTAAATAAGGAAGATCTTGTATGAAATAGAACCTACTTCCATGTTATGTTTAAACTTTTTAAATTCTGTCTTTTAAGTTTTCTTTCTGAATAGGTCCATGATTTCTGGTTTAAATGTCACTGTATCTTTCCCTTATTTACTTGTAAGCTTGTCCATTTTAAATCAAATGAAGAAGAGAATGTTTATGTTTTTAAAAGACCAGAGTAGAGTTCATAATGTTGAAGTTCATTCATGAATCTTTGGGGTAGTCATAAGTTAGCTAAGTTGGTTCAACCACAAGGCTAGGAGGACAACTATCTATTCTGAATACTTGACTTTGGATATACCCATGAGACTAAGTTAATAACAAGATCCTAATAAGAGAAAAGGGAAAGAACAATGGAAGTGAAAAACAAAAGAAAAAGAGTAAGCAATAAGGCTAGGCACCAATGGTTTGGACCTTGAGACAAGTGTCTGTGGTGCTCCTGTGTGAGGGATCTACTTGGATGAATAAGCTCTCAGGGGTGCTTTATCACTTGGTAACTTGGGTTAACTAACCTGGGATTATCAGCTGAAAATCCACTATCAAGAGTAACCCTCACTACAGAGCATTTAGTAACCCAAAGAGGTGCTAGACACCAAGGTCTCAAGAAAAGAAAATAAATAAACTATATGCCTGTAGTGTGTATGTATGGGGGAGAGACTTGAGGGAGTAAGTCCTTAGGGGTGCTTCAACACCTAGCACCTTGAACCAACTAGTGTTGGCTGAAAGCTTATCTTAAAGAGTTGCCCCCTTACAGAGCACTTAGCCTAAATAACACAAATAACCCTTGAAATAACAATAAAAGGATCAATGAATAAAAGTCTCATGGGATATAAACAAAGTAAGTGTTTAGGAACATGATAAAAGTCTGAAAGCCAGTAATGGAATGAACCTAAGTTGCTATGCATGAAACCACCATAAAATCAGTAACATGACTTCCACAAGAATGACTCATTCCTCTGGATATTCCATTCATCATTCTCTTGTTCCAGTACTTGCTTAGGGACAAGCAAGCTTTAAGTTTGGTGTTGTGATGCCAGGGCATCTTGGCCAGTTTCACTGACCTTTTCTTTACTGTTTTTAGGGTAGTTTCATGCATTTCTTTAGGAAATAAGCTAGTTTTGGGTAGATATTCACCTACACCTTGATTCAAGCATACATTATGCATTTTACATTATTTCATGTGGATTTTGCATGAATTTAGTGACAAATTGTATGCTGCATTACCCATGACTTGGACTAGAACTTTGATGCACTCTGTTGCTTGATTTCAGGACCAAAGGAAGCAAGGAAAGGGAGGTAACTTGCAAGGTTAATGAGAAAAGTGATTGCCAATAACACTCTCAAAGCCATCATTGCCTACGTTAAGAGTCACGTTAACTAAGTTAATGTGCACTCTAACGTGGAGAAGGGAAGTTGAGCCAACGTTAGTGACACTTAACATTGTCACTAACGTTGGCAAACACTCATGAGTGGCCACGTTAGAGCCCACGTTAACCTAGTTAACGTGGCCTCTAACGTTAAAGGGAGGAAGAGAAGCCAACGTTAGTGACATTCAACATTGTCACTAACGTTGGCCTAAGGATGCAACACACCACGTTAACTCCCACGTTAACTTGGTTAACGTGGGAGCTAACGTAAGAGGTGAGAGTTGTCGACAACGTTAGTGACACTCAATATAGTCACTAACGTTGGAAGCAACCACACAACCCCCCAAGGAGCCACGTTAACTTCCATGTTAACCTAGTTAACGTGGAAGCTAACGATGAGGAATGAATGATGAGCCAACGTTAGTGACACTCAACATTGTCACTAACGTTGGGATGGCTAAGAATGGCCACGTTAGAAGCCACGTTAACCTAATTAACGTGGACTCTAACGTGAGATCCAGGGGCACATTGGAACGTTAGTGACAATGTTGAGTGTCACTAACATTCTCGAAGGTTGGCAAGGCGACGTTAGAAGCCACGTTAACCTAGTTAACGTGGGCTCTAACGTGAGGCAAAGGGGTACACTGGAACGTTAGTAAAAATATTAAGTGTCACTAACGTTCTCGAACTTATACTTTCACTAAATGTTGACACCCCTAACGCCCTGAGCTAAAGTCTCTGCCCACTTAGCACTTTCTCTCTGCAAGTAAAGCCAAGCCCAAATGAAGAAAAGAACTGCTTCAAACTCAAGATCCAAAGGCCCAAGACTTGAAGAGCCAACTAGAAGCTGAGAGAAGTAGTATATATAGGAGTAGCTTTGAATTGAGAAAGGAGTTCTGAGGGCTGGAAAAAGAGAACTACTCTCTGTATTTACTTTCTCTACATTTTCTAGTTTTATGATGTATTCTCCATCTTTGTTTTCATTTTTTCAAGAGCTATGAACAACTAAACCCCTTTCATTGGGTTAGGGAGCTCTGTTGTAATTTGATGGATCAATACTAATTTTCGTTATTCTTCTTCTATCTTTTCTCTTGATTTTACTTGAAAGCTTTCGATCTTCATCCAATTGAGTAGTTATCTTGGAAAAGAAGCTATTCAAACTTGGATCTCTTTTGAACCTTGAAAGAGGAATGAAGAGATCAAGCTAGAAATGCTTTCTCATGCTGGACCAAATTAGGTTTGGATGGGTATGTGACTATAACCCTCTCAATACTTGATTTGGGAAATGCATGTGGTATAATCAGTGACCATACTTCATCTCTTCTCATGAGCAATTGACCAAGGAATTGGCTATTGATCAAGATTTGAGAGATTGAATTGCAAGAAATTGTAATTCAATCAATTAAGATTGCCAAGGAGATCAATGAGTGCATTGATTGAGGAAGAGATGAAAATGAACTTGATCCGGAGAATTGCAACATCTCCTAAGCCCAATGAACTCCCCATCTCTGATCTTACCCATTCTCTTTAATTTCTGCCATTTACTTTTATGAGCAAATCCCCCATTCCCATTTACAATTCTGCAATTTAATTTCAGTCATTTACTTCCAGTCCTTTAATTCTAGCATTTACTTTTCTGTTATTTACATTCCCGCCATTTTATTTTCTGCAACTCTCAACCCAAATTCTGGATTCGCTCAACTAGAACATTCTTCTAATTAAAGTTGCTTGATCAATCAATCCCTGTGGGATTCGACCTCACTCTATTGTGAGTTTTTACTTGACGACAAATTCGGTACACTTGCCGAAGGGAGATTTGTTGTGAGACAATTTTTCCGTGCATCATTAGTTAACAACATTTCATCAAGGAGAAACACTAGAACTTTAAAGCCATTCAATATAAATTTTACATGGAGAATAATGGGAATTTTTAACTAAACCTGCATGACATACATAACTGATAAATGATTTTTGAGCTAGAGAACACACAGCCTGTGATTTTTGAGCTTAATTGTATGGTTACATTCAAACCATAATATTTTATTCTTGTGTGTTCCGTCCTTCTTTTTTATTCTGATGTTCTTTATTTTGTTTTAATCTATATGTCTGATTATAGAATAGAAATACATACCAAGAGAGTGATTGAGGCCATTATTTGATTTTAGCTCACTTATCACAAAATAGCTTACCTTTTACATCACCCTTGTTAGCCCCCTTGAGGCTTTAATTCCCCTTTTATTCTATAAACAACATTACTAGCCTTAAGCAGAAAAACAAAATAAAAATCCCAAGTTGAATCCTTGGTTAGCTTAAGATAGAAATTGTGTATGGTTTACATGTGGGAAACCTATTGGGAACATGGATGATAAAAATAAAAGGGTAGAAAAGTTGAAAAGAATAAAATAATTCAAAAAAAAAAATTTTTGGGAAGCATGCTCATGTGAAATCAAAATAATTGAATTACCATGTGCATTTAAAAAAAAAAGGTGTTATTTTTCAGTAGTTGAATAAAGGGGACACAAAAGAATTCCCCAAATGTGAAATAAAGCAATGCACATGGGATAAAAATAATAAATATTGAAACATGAGCATGTAACATCAAAAGTGGGAAAATATGGGAAAATTGGGTAAAGAAGCTTTGCTTTACAAAGTATGTATGTTAGGTGAGATCTTAGACTAATTAAGGATTCACTTATTAGCTCACTTAGCCTTATACATATACCCTTACCTTTACCTTGGCCCCATTACAACCTTAACTGAAGACCTCATGATTTTTGGTATGTCTATATTCTATAATTGTTGATTGGTTAGATGAAGAACAAAGTTATAGAAAGTAAGAATAAAAAGAAGAATAGAGTGATTAACCCAATAAACACTGAGTGACTAGAGAGTAAACACAAAATCCAGTTTGGATTCAATAGCTCATTAACATATATCTCTGCTGAAATTATTAATTGTCTTGCAAGTTTATAAAATATTTTTCTCTCCCATTTCAATTGTAAAGGCACTTTATCAACTATCTAAGGTTTGGCTATATATATTTATGACTCCCTGAGAATGTGAATTAATTCAACTACATGCAAGCTTTATATACAAGTGAATAAAAATTTAAGAATTGCATGATGCATCTAGGTAGTTGCATTTAGATTAGATTGCATTGCATGACATTCCACCACTTTAACCTAACATTACTCTTGGATTTAGCATGAGGACATGCTATTGTTTAAGTGTGGGGAGGTTGATAAACCCATATTTTATGATATATTTTGTGCTTAATCTGAGTGATTTATTCAATCTTTCACCCACTTATTCATATTAATTGCATGGTTTTACTTTCCCTTCCTTATTATGTGATGTATGTGAAAAATATGTTTCCTATGCTTTAAAATTAATTATTTTAATCACCTTTATCTCCATTCGATGTCGTGATTAGTGTGTTGAGTAGTTTCAGATCTTCTAAGGCAGGAATGACTTAAAGGATGGAAAGGAAACATACAAAATTGGAAGGAAAGTATAAAACGGAGTTTGTGAAGAAACTGGCAGCCACGCGATCGCATGGGCGACGCGGCCGCATGCCAGCGCAAAAACACATATGACACGGTCGCATGACTGACGCGACCGCGTGACAAGGAAAACTCCGAATGATGCAACCGCGTGACCCACGTGGACACGTGACAGAGGCCACACACCAGAAATTGCAGAAAATGCCCATAGCATATTCTGAAGCCCTGCCCAAATCCAAGTCCAGAAGGCATAGACCAGAGGTTATGAAGTGGGAGAATGCATCCATTCAAGGGGAGACTCCACTTTAGTTAGTTTTCATGATTTAGATTTAGTTTTGAGAGGGAGATTCTCTCCTCTCTCCTAGGATTAGGATTTAGGATTTCTCTTAGTTTTAGGAGTGACTCTCAATCCCAGGTTCAATGTTCTTTTACTTTATATTTATCCCTTACTTTATATTTATCCCTTACTTTCAATGTTCTTTTACTTTCATGTTATAGATTATTCTTTTGAATTAATGTTAATTGAGGTATTTTAGTTTAATATTGCTTTCTTTTATTTGCATTATTGTTATTCCCATCTGAAGACATTTTTATTCCAGTAGATTTACTTTTCTCCCTTTTGGTCTTGGTTAAGAAATCAGTAACTCAGGAGTTATCAAACTCAAACATGATTGATAATTGTTATCTTTGTTAATTAATTTGAACTTCAATAATCCCAATCTTTTCTTAGGAAATAAATAGGATCCGAAGATCAAATCAATTAATCCCTTGACCTTCCTTTGCCTTAGTAAAGGTTAACAAAGTGGAATTAAGATTCAATTCTCATCATCATTGATAAAGATAACTAGGATAGGACCTCTAATTTCTCATACCTTGCCAAAAGTTTATTTACAGTTATTTATTTATTTTACTTGCCATTTAAATTACCTGTTCTTTATTTACTTTAATTGCTGATTAAACCATTCTCTCCTCATTCTCAAAACCCCAATTTACAATCTCCATAACCAATAATAAGAACATACTTCCCTGCAGTTCCTTGAGAAGACGACCCGAGGTTTGAATACTTCGGTTATCAATTTATTTAGGGGTTTGTTACTTGTGACAACCAAAACGTTTGTACGAAGGGATTTCTGTCGGTTTAGAGACTATATCTACAACGTGACTGTTTTTATGAAATTCTTTACTGGAAAAAATCCTAACATCACAACTCATACAAAACCTTGGGTGCTCCTTGGAGTTGAGGAATTTCAACTTGTCCTCCTCTGCAACAGAGAGTATATGTAGGGGTAGATATGTTGTATTGTTTTTGTGATCCTTCATCGTACCAAAACAAAGCATGGAATATTGACATTCATGAATTGCATCTCCCATATGCCAATACTCTACATGATAATAGACAACTTAGCCGAATTGTCCGAAAACTAAAATTCAATACATACTTGTGACACATTAAGCTAGGTTATTTTCTGCATTATACCTTCGTTAGGATTATTTGGAGGCGTGCTTGTGCATGAGTCATTAATAGTTACTCAATTTGCTGCATAATAGATGAAGTCAAGATATAGTTTGCAAAAAATTTTATCTTATGTCACTTGGTTAGATTATTCCTCCAAAAAGTCTGTTACGTTTATGCATATATAGTGTTTGGCATTCTGTAAAACTAATTGATGAAACACAAATGTTGTTGCTTATGCTCATTAAATTAAAAATGTATTTTTACTCTAACTTAACAAAAATAAACTTCAACAAATTTAAAAAACTATCTTTTCAAATTTAATTTTGATAACCTATTCTTGAAAAAATACTGTTACCAAACCAAATCTGTGTGTGTTTGAATTATTTTCAGTATGTTTATATTTTGGTCTATCAAGTAAACAGTATACTCGACATTTTAATATTATTTAATTATTTAGGCAGCCTTAGTTTAAAGGAATGTAAACTAAATCCAATGCATAAACACTTAAAAGTTGAAGTTGGAACATTTTTGCATTCTTTTCAAATTTGGAAAGATACTTTTGGATACTGAATAATTTTTTATATTTGGTTTGACAAAATATCCATTATCAGTTAAAGCTAACCTTTTTTAACTGGTTATCTTATTTTGGAAGAACTTTCTGGGAACTAAATATTCTTTTTCATTTTGTTCAACAAAAAAATGTGTTACAACATTATTAGAAAATTATATTTTAAAAGGTAAATTTGATAAGTTAGTTACTTCGAATAAAAGGCTGCAGAATCCAAGCTTTTGTGTCTGTGAGAATCACTTTTAGGTGATGCTTTGGATTTTTTAAAATAACAGCCAGTTTTACTAAATAATTTTAGTTTATTATTTATGCTGAGTTAGTTTAAAGGAATATGAAGTAAATCCAATACATAACTACTTTAAAGATGACTCTAAGATATTTTTTCTCAATTTTTTTATTAAACACAAAATTAATAACGAATCCTTCTCTAATTTCTGCCACTATATATTGTATATAAATTTTCTTACCCATTGCTACGTTGCTCTTTTCCACGGAGCTAACCTCGTCATAACCTGAGCCATTTGAAATTGAATTAAAAATTTGTGGCAATCTAATTTTTGCCGCGGTTCTAATTGAGGTTGGAGTTCGCTTATTCATCCTGGGATATGTTTCTGCAATAAAATTATTCAATTGTAAAAATGGTAGTAAGATTAGAGTGTATGTATTTAGTTTATAGTCGAGGAACTAAATAGTCTCGAAGCAACAACCCCTAAATAAAAGAAGATTATCATCTGTGTGTGTACATTGTGTGAGAAAATTTGATGCCCCACAACTATACACGTTTGCATAGTACACTCAAAATTATCTATCTTTTGAACCATATCCACTTGGACCAAACCATTTGCATCAGTCTCCTTTAAAATGATTGTACTCAACATAAATAGCTTGGAACTAACCTGATCGAGTATTCACATTTCTTTTTTCAGCTAGCTTAAAAGCCCTTTCCCTTTTGCAAATTTTTGTCGTCTCTGCACATATGTTACCTACAGGGTTAACACAATACATGTCATTTCCAAGCTTTACATCCCACAAAATTTTTATATACTGACTTCATTAAAACCACATAGCTGAGAATAGTTGCTTCCGGAATTGCTATTTATCTAATAATCAAGTTGTGACTTATTATTACGAATGACAGTTCAACCTGTTGGAAAGTTTACATGTAGGTCTAATAATCAAGTCGTGACTTATTATTACGAAAAATAGTTCAACCTGTTGGAAAAATCTATACAAAATGAGTCGACCATATCAAAATAGCTAACCTCTCGAATGAGGACCATGACCACTGTCACCCACACACTCATGATAAATTGCTGTAGTGATTGATGGGGACCTTTTGGACATACCTAAGCTGCCGGAGTCTATGTAGTGGTGTCTGGAAGTATCATAATTTTCCTTATCCTTATAATGAGTTTCTCTTCCTGTTTCTAAAATTTCTGCATAGAAATTGATTATAAAGTGAACCCATGTTTGTAAGACAGTTTGCTAATCTAAAGAACTTCAAATGTTATGTTACTTGCTGCTTCATTATGCCCTTGTTTTTTCTCTTCTATTGTAACACTTGAGATAGAAGACCTTGAGCTTCTTCCAGTCAGCCTTTGTTCAAGTTTATCTGAAAAATAATTCATCTTTCTTATATTTTCGAGGTATGCTGATATCCCATTGGTGCACGAAATCATGATTTTTCATTCCCCAGTAACGGTGCCAAAAACTTGGTGCTTCATAATCTCACTTCTTCTTCACAACTTTGCACAACTAACCAACAAGTGCACTGGGTCGTCCAAGTAATAAACCTTACATGAGTAAGGGTCGATCCCACGGAGATTGTCGGCTTGAAGCAAGCTATGGTCATCTTGTAAATATCAGTCAGATGGATTCAAATTATTATGGATATTTGATAATTAAAATATAAATAAAATATAAAATAAGATAGAGATACTTATGTAATTCATTGGTGAGAATTTCAGATAAGCGTATGGAGATGCTTTGTTCCTTCTGAATCTCTGCTTTCCTACTGCCTTCATTCAATCATTCATACTCCTTTCCATGGCAAGCTGTATGTTGGGCATCACCGTTGTCAATGGCTACTTCCCGTCCTCTCAGTGAAAATGGTCCAAATGCGCTGTCACCGCACGGCTAATCATCTGTCGGTTCTCGATCATGTTGGAATAGGATCCATTGATCCTTTTGTGTCTGTCACTACGCCCAACACTCGCGAGTTTGAAGCTCGTCACAGTCATCCCTTCCCAGATCCTACTCGGAATACCACAGACAATGTTTAGACTTTCCGGATCTCAGGAATGGCCGCCAATAATTCTAGCTTATACCACGAAGACTCCGATCTTTCGGAATGGAGGCAAAGAGATACACGTTCGATCTAAGGTAGAACGGAAGTGGTTGTCAGGCACGCGTTCATAGGTTGAGAATAGTGATGAGTGTCACGGATCATCATATTCATCATGTTGAAGTGCAAGCGAATATCTTAGAATAAGAATAAGCTTGAATTGAATAGAAAAATAATAGTACTTTGCATTAATTCATGAGGAGCAGTAGAGCTCCACACCTTAATCTATGAGGTGTAGAAACTCCACCGTTGAAAATTACATAAGTGGAAGTGGTCCAGGCATGGCCGAATGGCCAGCCCCCCCTAAACGTGATCAATGATCAAAAGTGATACAAATATAGTCTCAAAAATGATCAAAAGATGGGAAATAAATCACTAAAAGTAGTTTTTATACTAAACTAGTAACTAGGGTTACAGAAAATAGGTAAATGATGCAGAAATCCACTTCCGGGCCCACTTGGTGTGTGTTTGGGCTGAGCATTGAGCTCTACATGTGTAGAGACTTCTCTTGGAGTTAAACGCCATGTTGTTGCCTGTTTGTGGTGTTTAACTCTGGTTTGTAACCTGTTTCTGGCGTTTAACTTCAGAATCAGGCAGGAAGTTGGCGTTTGAACGCCAGTTTGCATCCTCAAAACTTCGAGTACAGGGAGGTCAAAATCCAACAGCATCTGCAGTCCTTTTTCAGCCTCTGAATCATATTTTTGCTCAAGTCCCTCAATTTCAGCAAGAAAATACTTGAAATCACAGAAAAACACACAAACTCATAGTAAAGTCCAGAAATGTGAATTTTGAATAAAAACTAATAAAAATATACTAAAAAGTAATTAAAACATAATGAAAACTACCTAAAAACAATGCCAAAAAGCGTACAAATTATCCGCTCATCACAACACCAAACTTAAATTGTTGCTTGTCCCTGATGACAAGTCATCTTAGCCTATTTTAACTAGTCTTTTTCTTTTGTTTTCATTAGAATTATGCACTTTCTTGAGCTACAAGCAAGCTAATTGAGTAGATTTTCATGTTTCCCTTGATTGAACCAACCATATATGAATTCATGCCATTTCATGAGGTTTTATGCTATATTTGTTGCATATTATGAAAGAATGAATATCTCATGGTTTTGAGCATAGCTTTGATGAGTTTGGTTGATTAATGATAGGTGAAGAAAGCTTGGAGAAAGGTTGAAGCAAGAAGGAATGGCTAGGAGTGAAGAGAGGATAATGGAATAAGTGAAATTGAACCAGGAAGCAAGAAGCTGGACCTAAAGTTAGCATCAAACTTTTGCACAAACTTTTGGTTGAAAAGTTAGCTCCAACGTTAGCCCCCTAACTTGGAGGCTAACGTTAGAACTTGAAAATTCTCCCCTGGGCTCCAAAAGTTTGCGCCAACGTTAGCCCCCTAACTTTGAGGCTAACGTTGGCACATGAATTTATCCCCTGGGCACCAAAAGTTTGCGCCAACGTTAGCCCCCTAACTTGGAGGCTAACGTTGGCACATAAATTCCTCCCTGGCCATCCAACGTTTGCGCCAACGTTAGCCCCCTAACTTGGAGGCTAACGTTGGCACATGAAAATTCAATGAGGAAGGAGCAAAAGTTTGCGCCAACGTTAGCCCCCTAACTTGGTGGCTAACGTTGGCGCCACTAGCACACAAGGCAAGGCCAACGTTAGGGTCAAAGTTAGACCCCTAACGTTGGCACCAACGTTCATACCAGCAAATTTTGCTGGCTGCTATGAAAAGTTGGAGCCAAAGTTAGACCCCTAACTTTGGCTCAAACTTTTGGTCCAACTTTTGCTAACCTCAAAACCGGTTCAATTGGTTCACTTTGGTTCTTCTCCAAACTTCAAGAGCAATCAACCAAGGCCTCTTTCAACCCAATTCCACCAAGAGCAAAGGCCCAACTCAAGGCTTGAAGATCATTTGAAGAAAGTGTATAAATAGGATAGAATTCAAGTTCTTCGGGGAGCTTTTCCTTTTGGAATTTTCATAATAGTTTTCGGAGAGCTTTTGTTATTGAGTGAACTTTAATTTCTTTGTTTCCATTGCTTTCAATTTCATTTTACATTTGTCTTGGATCTTGGATTGGAGAATTGAAGAAATTCTGTTTCAATCTCAATCTTGGATCTCTCTGTTTCTTTACTGTTAATTAAATTTCATTTCCGGTTAATTGCTCTTCATCTATTCTCTTTGCAATTTACAATTCCCTGGCAATTGTTCTTGTTGGATCTAGGAAGGCATTGAGATCTAGACTTGGTTTTCTAGTCTCTGGGTCCTGAGATCTGAATTTCCCATTTCACTTCTCTGTTTACTGCTTTCTATGTTCATTTACTTTTCTGCTTCATATCCGGTTCAATCTCAATTCCCTTTCCCTCTTCTGTTTAATGCAATTCAACTTTTCCTTGTTTAAATTCTGCAAATCCATTCCCCAATTCCTTTTACAATTCCAGCTATTTACATTTCTTGCACTTTAATATTCCGTAATTTACATTTCTTGCACTTTAAGTTTCTACCATTTAATTTCTTGTCCTTTACGTTTCAGCAATTTATTTCTTGTTCTCTTTACTTCAATGCAATTTAATTCTGCAAGTCACAAAACCATCAACCAAATCTTGATTCGCTTGACTAAATCAACCACTAAGCTAAAATTGCTCAATCCTTCAATCCCTGTGGGATCGACCTCACTCCCGTGAGTTTTTATTACTTGATACGACCCGGTACACTTGCCGGTTAGATTTGTGTGTTTTGGGAGAGATTTATTTTTCCTCCAAAATATCTCATCAAGTTTTTGGCGCCCTTGCCGGGGATTGATTAGATTGACAATGATTAAGTGAGGTGGTAGTTTAGATCAAGCAATTTTTCTTTTCGGTTTCTTTAATTTTTGACTAACCCACTAACTGTTTGAATTTTTGCTTAAGCTAACTCAAACTTCATTCTAGCAATAGATTGAAGTGTCACTGGTTTTTGTGTGTTTCTTGTGTTTTGCTTGTATGTCAGATACAAGAAGAGAAGCAAGAGAAAAAAATGTTGCTGGAGAGGAAGAATCAGATGAAGAATATCATGAATTGGAGGAACACTCAACAAATCCAACAAATCCACCAGTGAGAATGGCCAACAACAATGGTCAACCCCAGAGGAGAGTCTTGGCTTCATATACACTTGCTAATCCAAGGCATTGTGGGAGTAGCATCCTTACCCCAAATGTCGATGCAAATAACTTTGAATTGAAGCCCCAACTCATCACCTTGGTGCAGAACAACTGTTCCTATGGAGGAGGCCCCTTGGAAGATCCAAACCAGCATCTATCCACCTTCCTGAGGATATGTAACATAGTGAAGACCAATGGTGTGCATCCTGACAGTTACAAATTGCTGCTATTTCCATTTTCCCTCAAAGACAAAGCCACTCAATGGTTGGAGTCATTTCCAAGAGATAGCATCAACAACTGGGATGATCTAGTAACCAAGTTTCTTGCCAAGTTTTACCCACCTCAAAGAGTTATTAGATTGAAGACTGAAGTTCAAACATTTACTCAGATGGATGGAGAGTCATTGTATGAAGCATGGGAGAGATACAAAGCTTTACTCAGGAAGTGTCCACCAGAGATGTTTAATGAATGGGATAAACTCCAAAATTTCTATGAAGGACTGACAATGAAAGCTCAAGAGGCACTTGACTATTCAGCAGGAGGCTCAATGTAACTCATGAAGACAGCTGAAGAAGCTCAGAACCTCATTGACATGGTGGCTAACAACCAATATTTCTTTGGCCATCAGAGACAACACCAACCATCACTAAGGAAAGGAGTGTTAGAAATGGAAGGGGTTGACACCCTCCTAGCTCAAAACAAGATAATGCAGCAGCAGATTCAAGAACAATTTGAGCAGATGGCTAAAAAGATTGATAGTTTACAAGTTGCAGCAGTGAATACAAGCCAACCATCAACCACATAGGGACAAAATGAAGAAAACTAGGAAAATCAGCAGCAGGAACAACCTCAATATGTGCATAACCAAGGCTCATGCCAAAATGAGGTTTATGCTGACACCCACAAACCATCCTGGAAGAACCATCCAAATCTCAGATGGGGAGATAACCACACCCACAGCCAGCAACCGTGGCAGAAAAACTCAAACCAAAACAACTCAAGAAACACAACTTACTCAAACCACGACCAGCAAAACGCTAATAATAATCAATACAAGAAACCACAAAATACATATCAACCACCCCACCACAATCCACAAACTCATCAAAATAGCATTTCCGCACCAACATCTAACCCCCAAAACTACCACACTACCCCTACAAATAACTTCCAGCAACCACATTCCACCCCCATCATACCACCAATAGACCATCATGAAAGTAGAATTTCAAGTCTTGAGGCAGCCATACAAGCAATTGCTCAGTCCACTCAAAGCTTGGTCAAAATGCAAGAGAGAAATGAAGCCACCATGAAGAGCCTTGAATGGCAAGTGGGACAATTGGCCAAACAAGCTGAACGGCCAACCAATGTTCTCCCAAGTGATACAATCTCCAATCCAAAGGACAAAGGAAAAGCTACAAAGTGGGAGGAGTGCAAAGCAATCATAGTGGGAAGTGAAAAGACTAGGGAGAAGGAAGCCATCAATCAAGAAGAACACAACAGAGAAGTTCCACAAGAAGAGACAGAAGAGAGAAGTGAAGAGGAGAGAACGACCAAGAATGCAAAAAGCTCAAAGAAAGATGTGGACATCCTTGAAACACAGCTACAAGAGAAGAAGGAAGGGATGAAGCCATATATCCCTAAACTTCCATATCCTCAAAGATTCAAAAAAGAAAACGAGGATAAGCAATACTCAAAGTTCCTGAACATATTCAAGACACTCAGCATCAATATTCCGTTCTTAGAAGCACTTGAACAGATGCCATTATATGCCAAATTTATGAAAGAAGTGCTAACAAAGAAAAGACCCTTGAAGGAAGGACAGATTATTGAAATGATAATGGAGTGTAGTGCTATTCTCCAAAGAGGTTTACCAGAGAAGAAGGAGGATCCTGGAAGGTTTTATATACCTTGTACCATAGGAAACATAACTATTGAGAAATCATTCTGTGACCTTGGTGCAAGTATAAACTTGATGCCTCTATCTCTTATGAGGAAGCTTAAAATTTCTGAGCTGAAGTCCACACGAATAGTTCTCCAAATGGCTGACAAGTCCATTCAACGAGCACTTGGAGTTGTAGAGAATGTGCTGGTAAAAGTGGGAAAATTCTTTCTCCCAGTTGATTTTGTCATCCTAGATATGGAGGAGGATCCTAACACCCCCATCATCCTAGGGAGGCCTTTTCTTGCTACGGGCAGAGCACTGATAGATGTTGAAAAAGGGGAATTGTTGCTGAGAGTACATGACGAGCACCTAGCATTCCATGTTTTTAAAACCCCACATGAGCCCACTCAAGAAGAAGAGTGTATGGAGGATAAGGCCAGAGATCAAAGTTTGAAGGAGGTAGTCAATGAGTTAGCTCCAAGACTTCTGAATCCATGCTTAAAAGAAGTAGAGATGGTGCAACAGACCAAAGAAATCAAGGAGGAACTAGATCCAAAACCTCCAGATGAGAAATTCAACATCTCAGATAAGGAACCACCAAGGCAGGGGGTATCTTTTGAGAAAGAAAAGAAGGAGAGGCCAAGAGGGTGGAGAAACAAGAAGATCCCTACTGAAGGCTTTTCACCAGGGGATAAAGTAGTGTTAAACACCCAACCAATGAAGGTGTCCCCACAATCATCCGAATACTACACTGTAAACCGGGTTCTTTCACTTGAACACCTAGAGATCATCAAAGAGGAGACCGGAAGGAGGTCCACAGTAAGAGGAGAAAAGCTGAGGCACTATGATTTTCAACCCCCATGATCTAAGTGGATTGATGTCAAGCTAATGACAATAAAGAAGTGCTTGTTGGGAGGCAACCCAACCTGAGGTAGTTCACTTCTCATAGCTATTTCAAGAAAAGGGTTAATTAGACTTATCTATATTGCAAGGAGCTAAGTTTGGTGTTGCACACCAAAATAAATTAAGAGAGAATGAAAGATTCTAAGTTTGGTGTTCCACCAAATTCTCATTTAAAAGCACATTCTCACCTTCTGCATACATGGATGCTAGCTCCGAGTAATCAGATAAACTAATTAACCAATTGTTTACTTTTTAGTTTTTCTAGTTTTTATTGTCTTTAACAAAGATAGGAGGATTCCACATATAGTTATTTTGATGCATGAGAAAGGTGACAAGGAACTAAGTTTGGTGTTCACACACCAAAGTAAGTTCAAAAGCCTACAAGAAAATTCTGCACACTAACGAGTTACCTAAGGGCTTGAGAAACAAGCAACTTCCATGAACTTTATAGGAATTCAATCACTCTCTTGGAAGGGTTACATACCATCAGCTGAGAGTAAGAAGAAGAAGCCACCAAGAGGTTGTATTGTCACTTAATTCTATCAGCATTGAACTGTTCTAATTTGGAAGTTTGAGAGTTACCATTGCAACAGTAACTGTTAGTTTAGTCATTTTGCATCTTGAGTGTTCTAGTTGAAATAAGTATGCTAGCTTAAGTATGTGCTTGTGTGTTCACTTAACAAAAAGCATGCTTTGTCCCCTGCATTTTCAATTCAATAAAAGAAATGTTTGAATGAGAAGTAAGATAGTCTCTGTTAGATAGAAGTAGAATAAAAGTAAGTGGTGGTATGTGTGTGATTGTACAATAGCTTACTTTTAGTGAATAAAGAGCTAGGATATCTCCTTCTAAGTAAAGAGTGGCCTACTGTCTATGAATCGCAATTAAATAAAAAATTCCTTGGTTAGAAAGAAAAACAAAAAGAAAAAAAACAAAAAAAAAAGTTAGCCAAAAAGTGGCAGAACAAAAGGAAACAAAAAGAAACAAAGCTGGACACCAATAGCTTGAACTTTAAAATATATGCCTGTGATGTCTTTGTACTAGGATCTGCTTGGATTAGTAAGCTCTTAGGAGTGCATCAACACTCGGTGACTTGGGTTAACTAATCCGGGATCATCAGCTGAAAGTCCACTATCAAGAGCAACCTAACTACAAGGCATTTAGTAACCCAAAGAGGTGCTGGGCATCAATGTTTTAAGAAGGAATGTGAGCCAAGTGTCTATGGTGAATAATGTGTCAAGTATAAAGAAAAGAAAATGAACTTGCTACACATGACACTCAAATAAAGCTTATAAACAAAGTAATAGCCAAGGATAAAGGAATAATGAGAGGTCATAGCAGTATGTTACTTGAAGCTTGAAGGAGACTTTCTAGGCCTAGGAGTCAGTAAGAAGTGAGTATTTACATATCCACACAAAACCCCATGAACTATCAATAATACTCTGCTAGCATGAACATCCTCTTCCATTTCATTCTTTCTTCTCAATAAATCTTTTCTTGCTTGGGGACAAGCAAGCTTTAAGTTTGGTGTTGTGATGACAAGTCATCTTAGCCTATTTTAACTAGTCTTTTTCTTTTGTTTTCATTAGAATTATGCACTTTCTTGAGCTACAAGCAAGCTAATTGAGTAGATTTTCATGTTTCCCTTGATTGAACCAACCATATATGAATTCATGCCATTTCATGAGGTTTTATGCTATATTTGTTGCATATTATGAAAGAATGAATATCTCATGGTTTTGAGCATAGCTTTGATGAGTTTGGTTGATTAATGATAGGTGAAGAAAGCTTGGAGAAAGGTTGAAGCAAGAAGGAATGGCTAGGAGTGAAGAGAGGACAATGGAATAAGTGAAATTGAACCAGGAAGCAAGAAGCTGGACCTAAAGTTAGCATCAAACTTTTGCACAAACTTTTGGTTGAAAAGTTAGCTCCAACGTTAGCCCCCTAACTTGGAGGCTAACGTTGGAACTTGAAAATTCTCCCCTGGGCTCCAAAAGTTTGCGCCAACGTTAGCCCCCTAACTTTGAGGCTAACGTTGGCACATGAATTTATCCCCTGGGCACCAAAAGTTTGTGCCAACGTTAGCCCCCTAACTTGGAGGCTAACATTGGCACATGAATTCCTCCCTGGCCATCCAACGTTTGCGCCAACGTTAGCCCCCTAACTTGGAGGCTAACGTTGGCACATGAAAATTCAATGAGGAAGGAGCAAAAGTTTGCGCCAACGTTAGCCCCCTAACTTGGTGGCTAACGTTGGCGCCACTAGCACACAAGGCAAGGCCAACGTTAGGGTCAAAGTTAGACCCCTAACGTTGGCACCAACGTTCATACCAGCAAATTGTGCTGGCTGCTATGAAAAGTTGGAGCCAAAGTTAGCTCAAACTTTTGTTCCAACTTTTGCTAACCTCAAAACCGGTTCAATTGGTTCACTTTGGTTCTTCTCCAAACTTCAAGAGCAATCAACCAAGGCCTCTTTCAACCCAATTCCACCAAGAGCAAAGGCCCAACTCAAGGCTTGAAGATCATTTGAAGAAAGTGTATAAATAGGATAGAATTCAAGTTCTTCGGGGAGCTTTTCCTTTTGGAATTTTCATAATAGTTTTCGGAGAGCTTTTGTTATTGAGTGAACTTTAATTTCTTTGTTTCCATTGCTTTCAATTTCATTTTACATTTGTCTTGGATCTTGGATTGGAGAATTGAAGAAATTCTGTTTCAATCTCAATCTTGGATCTCTCTGTTTCTTTACTGTTAATTAAATTTCATTTCCGGTTAATTGCTCTTCATCTATTCTCTTTGCAATTTACAATTCCCTGGCAATTGTTCTTGTTGGATCTAGGAAGGCATTGAGATCTAGACTTGGTTTTCTAGTCTCTGGGTCCTGAGATCTGAATTTCCCATTTCACTTCTCTGTTTACTGCTTTCTATGTTCATTTACTTTTCTGCTTCATATCCGGTTCAATCTCAATTCCCTATCCCTCTTCTGTTTAATGCAATTCAACTTTTCCTTGTTTAAATTCTGCAAATCCATTCCCCAATTCCCTTTACAATTCTAGCTATTTACATTTCTTGCACTTTAAGATTCCGTAATTTACATTTCTTGCACTTTAAGTTTCTACCATTTAATTTCTTGTCCTTTACGTTTCAGCAATTTATTTCTTGTTCTCTTTACTTCAATGCAATTTAATTCTGCAAGTCACAAAACCATCAACCAAATCTTGATTCGCTTGACTAAATCAACCACTAAGCTAAAATTGCTCAATCCTTCAATCCCTGTGGGATCGACCTCACTCCCGTGAGTTTTTATTACTTGATACGACCCGGTACACTTGCCGGTTAGATTTGTGTGTTTTGGGAGAGATTTATTTTTCCTCCAAAATATCTCATCAGTCCCCAAGCAACTGAAAATCAAATAGGATAAAAAGAAGAGAATATACTATAAATTCCAAAATATCAATGAAATTTAGCTCTAATTAGATGAGCGGGACTAGTAGCTTTTTGCCTTTGAACAGTTTTGGCATCTCACTTTATCCTTTGAAGTTCATAATGATTGGCATCTATAGGAACTCAGAATTTTGATAGTGTTATTGATTCTCCTAGTTTAGTATGTTGATTCTTGAACACAGCTACTTTATGATTCTTGGCGATAGCCCTAAGCACTTTGTTTTCCAGTATTACCACCGGATACATAAATGCCACAGACACATAACTGGGTGAACCTTTTTAGATTGTGACTCAGCTTTGCTAGAGTCCCCAATTAGAGGTGTCCAGGGTTCTTAAGCACATTCTTTTTGCTTTGGATCACGACTTTAACCGCTCAATCTCAAGCTTTTCACTTGACACCTTCACGCCACGAGCACATGGTTAGGGACAGCTTGGTTTAGCCGCTTAGGCTAGGATTTTATTCCTTTGGGCCCTCCTATCCATTAATGCTCAAAGCCTTGGATCCTTTTTACCCTTGCCTTTTAGTTTAAAGGGTTACTGGCTTTTTGCTCTTGCCTTTTGGTTTAAAGAGCTCTTGACTTTTTCTGCTTGCTTTTTCTTTTTCTTTCTCTCTTTTTTTTTTCTTTTATTTTCGCCATTTTTTTGCAAGCCTTGTTTTTCACTGCTTTTTCTTGCTTCAAGAATCAATTTTATAATTTTTCAGATTATCAAATAACATTTCTCTTTTTTCATCATTCTTTCAAGAGCCAACAATTTTAACATTCATAAACAACAAATTCAAAAGACATATGCACTGTTCAAGCATTCATTCAAAAAACAAAAAGTATTGTCACCACATCAAAATAATTAAACTAATTTCAAGGATGAATTCGAAATCATGTACTTCTTGTTCTTTTGTGATTAAAAACATTTTTCATTTAAGAAAGGTGATGAATTCATAGGACATTCATAGCTTTAAGACATAGACACTTAGACACTAGTGATCATATAATAAGACACAAACATAAATAAAATATAAAGCATAGTAAACGAAAAACAGAAAAATAAAGAACAAGGAAATTAAAGAACGGGTCCACCTTAGTGATGGCAGCTAGTTCTTCCTCTTGAAGATCCAATGGAACGCTTGAGCTCCTCTATGTCTCTTCTTTGCCTTTGTTGCTCCTCCCTCATGACTCTTTGATCTTCTCTAATTTCATGGAGCAGGATGGAATGCTCTTGGTGCTCCATCCTTAGTTGTCCCATGTTGGAACTTAATTCTCTCAGGTAGCATTTGGTGGAAAGACAGAGATGGAAAGACTGAGACTGATTGACAGAGACTAAGAGACAGAGATTGAAATAAATCAGTATTCTGTCTGGTGCAAAATGGGAGACAAGAATTAAAACAAGAATGAAACTTTAATTTAATTTGCACAAAGGGTAAAATTGGAATTAATTAATTGAAATAAAAGTATTTTAGGTATAAAATGTTATTAAAGTTTTAGTCTCTATCTCTAAAAATTTCAGTCCCTTGTGTCCCTACTTTTTGGAGGTACTGAAATACTAAAATTTTGAAGACAGAGACAAAAATTTTAGTACCAGTCTCTGAACCAACAAACACAATACTGAGCTTTAGTCTCTCAGTTTCTATCTCAGTACCTCAAAACAGACGCTACCTCAGGGATTTCATGATGAGGAACTTTCTCATGCTCTTGTTGAGGTCCATGAGTGGGCTCTCTTGTTTGCTCCATCTTCTTTTTAGTGATGGGCTTGTTGGACCTTTGAGATGAATCTCTCCATCTCCCATGACTCAGAGGTGGAAGCTTTTGCCTTCCCTTTCCTCTTTCTAGAGGTTTCTCTGGCCTTAGGTGCCATAAATGGTTATGGAAAAAAAAGCAATACTTTTTCCACACCAAACTTAAAAGGTTTGCTCGTCCTCAATCAAAAGAAGAAAGAAGAGAGGAGAAGAAGAATAAAATGGAAGAGATGGAGAAGTGTGAGTGAGTCGGCCAAGGAGGGAAAAATGTGTATTAGGGATTGGGTTTGGGAGGGAAGAGTGGTGAAGAGGTGATGGGGAAGAGAGATGGAGGTGATTGGTGAATGGTATTTGGGGAAGAGTGTTATGAAAAGGTGTGAAGAAGAGAGAGAGTGAGTTGAGGTTGGTGGGGATCCTGTGGGATCCACAGATCCTGAGGGGTCAAGGACTTAGCATCCCTGCTCCATTTAGGCGTGTAAAATGCCCTTAGAGTGCAATTCTGGCGTTAAACGCCAGGTTGCTGCTTGTTTCTGGCGTTTAACGCCAGCTTTTCTCCCTTTATTGGCGTTTAACGCCAAGTTGGTGCTTGTTTCTGGCGTTAAACGCCAGACTGTAGCTTGTTTCTAGCGTTTAACGACAGCTCGATGCTTCTTTCTGGTGTTGAACGCCAGTCAGATGCTTCTTACTGGCGTTTAAATGCCAGTAAGCTCTTCCTCCAGGGTGAGCTATTTTTAATGCTGTTTTTCATTTTGTTTTTGATTTTTTAGTTGTTTTTGTGACTTCACATGATCATCAACCTAAAGAAAACATAAAATAACAACGGAAATAAATAGATAAAATTAAATAACATTGGGTTGCCTCCCAATAAACGCTTCTTTAATGTCAATAGCTTGACAGTGAGCTCTGATGCCAGGGCATTTCGACCAGTTTCACTGACCTTTTCTTTACTGTTTTAGGGTAGTTTCATGCATTTTCTTAGGAAATAAGCAAGTTTTGGGTAGAATTTAACTTACATCTTGATTCAAGCAAACATTGTGAATTTTATATGATTTCATGAGAATTATGCATGAATTTAATGACAAATTGGATGATGCATGACTCATAACTTGGATTAGAGCTTTGATGCACTTTATTTGCTTGATTTCAGGACAAAAGAAGCAAGGAAAAGCCACGTTAGTAGCCACGTTAGTCTAACTAACGTGACCACTAACGTGGAATGGGAGCTAGCTTGCAACATTAATGAGAAAAGTGATCGCCAATAACATCTTCGAAGCCATCATAGCCCACGTTAATTACCACGTTAACTACATTAACGTGGTAGTTAACGTGGAGGAAAAGGAAGCTCCAAGCGTTAGTGGTAAAAGTGAGTGCCACTAACGCTCCAAAAGGGCAATTGGCCACGTTAAGAGTCACGTTAACTCAGTTAACGTGAACTCTAACGTGGAAGAGAAAGATAATGCCAACGTTAGTAACACTCACCTTTGTCACTAACGTTGGACTAATCCCATATTGGCTACGTTAAGAGCCACGTTAACTTAGTTAACGTGAACTCTAACGTGGAAGGAGCAAGGAATCGCCAAAGTTAGTGACACTCACCTTTGTCACTAACGTTGGACTAAGCCACTATGAGCCACGTTAGTTACCACGTTAATTACATCAACGTGGAAGCTAATGTGGAGGAAAGGGATGATGAGCCAACGTTAGTGGTCACGTTAGTGCCACTAACGTTGAAGTTAACGTGGATCATTTTGGGTTAGGAACGTTAGTGAAAAAGGTGATTGTCACTAACGTTCTCGACCCCACATTTTCACTTAACGTTAACACCACTAACGCCCTAAGCTAAAGTCCATGCCTACTGCACACTTTCTCTGCAAGTGAAGTTGAGCCCACTAAAGATGATAACTGCTTCAACTCAAGATCCAAAGGCCCATATCCAAGACTTGAAGAGCCAACTAGAAGATCATAAGAGTAGTATAAATAGGAGTAGTTTTGAACTAGAGAGAAGCTTTTGGGGGATTGAGAGGACTACTCTCTATATAATTTTACTTTCTCTGCAACTTCTAGTTTACTTTCAGAATGCATTCTCCATCTTTGTTTTCCATTCCCAGAGCCATGAACAACTAAACCCTTTTCATTGGGTTAGGGAGCTCTGTTGTAATTTGATGGATCAATAATAGTTTTCATTATTCTTCTTCTTTCTTTTCTCTTGATTTTACTAGAAAGCTTTCAATCTTCATCCAATTGGGTAGTTATCTTGAAAAAGAAGCTATTCATACTTGGATCTCTTCGGAACCTTGGAAGAGGAATGAAGGGATCATGCTAGAAATGCTTTCTCATGTTGGACCAAATTGGGGGTTGGGCGGATATGGTGACATATAATTCTCCCAATACTTTGATTTAGAAATACATGTGGTATAATCAGTGACCATACTTCATCTCTTCTCATGAGCAATTACACCAAGGAATTGGCTATTGATCAAGATTTGAGAGATTGAATTACCAAGGAATTGGAATTCAATCACTTAAGATTGCCAAGGAGATCAATGAATGCATTGATTGAGGAAGAGATGAAAATGAACTTGATCCAGAGAATGCAACATCTCCTAAGCCCAATGAATCCCCCATTTCTGATCTTACCCATTTTCTTTACTTCCTGCTATTTACTTTTATGCTCATTTCCCCAAATCCCCATTTAAGATTCTGCAATTTACTTTCCGTCATTTATATTCCGTTATTTACTTCTCGCAATTACATTTTCTGTTATTTACTTTCCCACCATTTACTTTTCTGCAACTATCAACTCAATTCTGCTTAGCTCAACTAGAACATTCCTCTAATTAAAGTTGCTTGACCAATCAATCCTTGTGGGATTCGACCTCACTCTATTGTGAGTTTTTACTTGACGACAATTCGGTATACTTGCCAAGGGAAAATTGTTGAGAGACAAGTTTCCGTGCATCAAGTTCTCATGGAGCCTCACAGATAATCAGAGCAGGTTTGGGGCCTTTCAACACCAAACTTAGACTTTGGTTGTGGCCTCCCAACACCAAACTTAGAATTTGAATGTGGGGGTTTTGTTTGACTCTGTATTGAGAAAAGCTTTTCATGCTTCCTCTCCATGGTTACAGAAGGAGAACCTTGAGTCTTGAATACAAGGTAGTCCTCATTCAACTTAAGGACCAACTCTCCTCTATTAACATCAATCACAGCTTTTACTGTGGCTAGGAAGGGTCTGCCAAGGATGATGGATTCATCCTCATCCTTCCTAGTGTCTAGGATTATGAAATCAGCAGGGATGTAAAAGTCTTCAACCTTTACTAGCACGTCCTCTACTAGTCCATAAGCCTATTTCATTGATTTTGTCTGCCATCTCTAGTGAGATTTTTGCAGCTTGTACCTCAAAGATTCCCAGTTTCTCCATTACAGAGAGTGGCATGAGGTTTATCCCTAACCCCAAGTCACATAGAGCCTTCTCAAAGGTCATGGTGCCTATGGTACAAGGTATGAAGAATTTTCTGGGATCCGGTTTCTTCTGAGGTAATGTCTGCCTCATTAATGCATTCAGTTCATTAGTGAACAAGGGGGATTCATCCTCCCAAGTCTTAGTACCAAATAACATGGCATTCAGCTTCATGATTGCTCCTAGATATTTAGCAACTTGCTCTTCAGTGATGTCTTCATCCTCTTCAGAGGAAGAATATTCATCAGAGCTCATGAATGGCAGAAGAAAGTTCAATGGAATCTCTATGGTCTCTGTATGAGCCTCAGATTCCTTTGGTTCCTCAAAGGGAAACTCCTTTCTGTCCAGAGGACGTCCCAGGAGGCTTTTCTCATTGGGACTCACGTCCTCCTCACTCTCTCCAGGTTCGGCCATGTTGGTCATAGTTATGGCCTTGCACTCTCTTTTGGGATTTTCTTCTGTATTGCTTGGGAGAGTACTAAGAGGAGTTTCAGTAATCTTCTTAATCAGCTGACCCATCTGTACCTCCAAATTTCTAATGGAGGACCTTGTTTCATTCATGAAACTTAGTGTGGTCTTAGATAGATAAGAGACTATGGTTGCTAGGCCAGAATGGCTCTGTTCAGAATTCTCTGTCTGTTGCTGAGAAAATGATGGAAAAGGCTTGCTATTGCTAAACCTATTTCTTCCACCATTATTGTTGAAGCCTTGTTGAGGCTTCTGTTGGTCCTTCCATGAGAAATTTGGATGATTTCTCCATGAAGGATTATAGGTTTTTCCATAGGGTTCTCCCATGTAATTCACCTCTGCCATTGCAGGGTTCTCAGGATCATAAGCTTCTTCTTCAGAAGATGTTTCTTTAGTACTATTATATGCAGCTTGCAATCCATTCAGACTCTGAGAAATCATATTGACTTGCTGAGTCAATATTTTGTTCTGAGCCAATATGGCATTAAAAAACTAAAGATTGATGGTTTAGAAGTTATAGTAAACTCTCGTTGCAAGTATAGTTACTAAACCAAGCAATCAACCTTTCTTACAAAAGTTTTGGTTGTCACAAGTAACAAACCCCTTTAAAATTGATAACCGAGTATTTAAACCTCGGGTCGTCTTCTCAAGGAATTGCAGGGAAGTATGTTCTTATTATTGGTTATGAGTCTTGTAAATGGAAACCAGTATGTTAAATGATATGAAAAATAAAATAGAAATATTAAAATAAACTTTTTGCAAGGTATAAGAACTGGAAGTCCTATCCTTATCAATTGTGATAAGAATTGGATTTTAATCCCACTTTGTTAACCTCTAACTATGAAGGTAAATCAAGTGGATTAATTAGCTTAATCCTCAGGTCCTAGTCAATTCCTATGGAAAGACTAGAGTTATTGGAGCAACTCCCAATTTCAACCACTGCTTTATTTGACAGTTCAAGCGTTACCAATTACTTAACCAAAGCCAAAAGGAAGAAAATATCTAAATTAAATTAAAAGCATCAATATAACTAAAGCAAAACAAAATTTAAATCTGAAAATACCTCAAATTGCATTAATAAAGGAAATCAAATCTAACATGGATGTTCAAAAATTAAATTGGGAAAATAAATAAAAGAAAAATTGAACCTGATAAAAAGAAACAATCCTGAAAGCAAAGAAATCCTAAATCCTAATCCTAAGAGAGAGGAGAGAACCTCGCTCTCTAAGAACTACATCTAAAACTAAAAATTATGAATTGTGAGCTGATTCTCATAAATGAATGGGTTCTCCCACTTTATAGCCTCTAATCTGTGTTTTCTGGGCCGCAAACTGGGTCGAAAACAGCCCAGAAATCGCTGGAGAAGAAATCTACCACGCTGATTTTTGTCATTGCGACGCGTCCGTGTGGAGCGCACGTTCGCGTCGCCTAGCGTCAGGGCAACTATGGCATATTATATATCAAATCGAAGCCCCGGACATTAGCTTTCCAACGCAACTGGAACCGCATTGTTTGGACCTCTGTAGCTAAAGTTATAGCCGTTTGAATGCGAAGAGGTCGGGTTGGATAGCTTAGCAATTTCTCCAACTTCTTGTATTCCTTCCACTTTTGCATGCTTCCTTTCCATCCTCCAAGCCATTCCTTCCCTATAAATTCTGAAATCACTTAACACACATATCAAGGCATCTAATGGTAATAAGAGAAGATTAATATTAGCAATTTAAAGGCCCGGGAAACATGTTTTCATTCATAGCCCAAAATTAGGAAGGAGAATGTAAACTCATGCAAATAGTATGAATAAGTGGGTAAAGAGTTAATAAAAATCACTCTATTGAGCACAAGATAAACCGTAAAATAGTGGTTTATCAACCTCCCCACACTTAAACATCAGCATGTTCTCATGCTAAGCTCAAGAGAAGCTATAAAGGAGTGAAGAGGAATGGTAAAATGTATGAAATGCAACCTATCTATATGAATGCAACTATATGCTAAGATGTTTCTACCTACTTGGTTAGAAGTAAATCAAATTCTCCAAGAATATACATAAATCAGATTTCACTAATTCAAATTATACAATAAAAGACAAGTAAACTTGTTAGAAGATAGCTCATGAAAGCAGGGAACATAGAATCAAGTATTGAACCCTTACTGGTAGTGTATATTACTCTAATCTCTCAAGTGTCTAGGGTTAATCACTCTACTCTTCTCTAGTCATTCTTTCTAAAACTTTGTTCTTCATCTAACCAATCAACAAATATTTAGCATATCAATGCAAACATCATGAGGTCTTTTTAGGGTTGTAATGGGGCTGAGGTAAAGGTAAGGATATATGTATGGCCAAGTGAGCTTTATGAAGTGAATCCTTGATTAGTCTAAGATCTCACCTAACATACTTTATATAATAAAAAAAATACTTTACCTAGCTACCCAAAATTTTCCCACTTTTGTATTACATGCTCATGTATCAAGCTTATTTTTTGAATTTTGTCCCATGTGCATTGATCCTTTTTATTTTGCATTTGGGATAATATTATTTTTCTTCTCTTTTCTTTTCTTTCTTTTCTTTTTTTTTTGTATCCCTGATGAGCGGATAATTTATACGCTTTTTGACATTGTTTTTAGTATGTTTTTAGTAGGATCTAGTTACTTTTAGGGATGTTTTCATTAGTTTTTATGTTAAATTCACATTTCTGGACTTTACTATGAGTTTGTGTGTTTTTCTGTGATTTCAGGTATTTTCTGGCTGAAATTGAGGGACTTGAGCAAAAATCAGATTCAGAGGTTGAAGAAGGACTGCTGATGCTGTTGGATTCTGACCTCCCTGCACTCAAAGTGGATTTTCTGGAGCTACAGAACTCGAAATGGCGCGCTTCCAATTGCGTTGGAAAGTAGACATCCAGGGATTTCCAGCAATATATAATGATCCATACTTTTACCAAGAATAAACGACGTAAACTGGCGTTCAACGCTAGCTTTCTGCCCAAATCTGGCGTCCAGCGCCAGAAAAGGAGCCAAAACCAGAGTTGAACGCCCAAACTGGCACAAAAACTGGCGTTCAACTCCAAGAAGGACCTCTACACGTGCAACACTCAAGCTCAGCCCAAGCACACACCAAGTGGGCCCCGGAAGTGGATTTATGCATCAATTACTTACTCATGTAAACCCTAGTAGCTAGTTTATTATAAATAGGACCTTTTACTAGTCTTTTAGACCATCTTTGAACGCATTGTTCTTAGACCATGGGGGCTGGCCATCTCGGCCATGCCTGGACCTTCACTTATGTATTTTTAACGGTAGAGTTTCTAGACTCCATAGATTAAGGTGTGGAGCTCTGCTGTTCCTCAAAGATTAATGCAAAGTACTACTGTTTTCTATTCAATTCATCTTGTTTTGCTTCTAAGATATTCATTCGTACTTCAATCTGAATGTGATGAATGTGACAATCATCATCATTCCCTATGAACGCGTGCCTGACAACCACTTCCGTTCTATATTAGAATTGAATGAGTATCTCTTAGATCTCTTAACCAGAATCTTCGTGGTGTAAGCTAGAATGATGGCGGCATTCAAGAGAATCCGGAAAGTCTAAACCTTGTCTGTGGTATTCCGAGTAGGATTCAATGATTGAATGACTGTGACGAGCTTCAAACTCGCGAGTGCTGGGCGTTAGTGACAGACGCAAAAGGAGGGTGAATCCTATTCCAGCATGATCGAGAACCGACAGATGATTAGCCGTGCTGTGACAGAGCATGTGAGCATATTTTTCACTGAGAGGAGGGGATGTAGCCACTGACAACGGTGATGCCCTTGCATAAAGCCAGCCATGGAAAGGAGTAAGACTGATTGGATGAAGATAGCAGGAAAGCAGAGGTTCAGAGGAACGATTGCATCTCCATACGCTTATCTGAAATTCCTACCAATGATTTACATAAGTACCTCTATTCCTATTCTATTATTTATTTTCGAAAACTCATTACTATTTTATATCTGTCTGACTGAGATTTGCAAGGTGACCATAGCTTGCTTCATACCAACAATCTCCGTGGGATTCGACCCTTACTCACGTAAGGTATTACTTGGACGACCCAGTGCACTTGCTGGTCAGTTACACGGAGTTGTGAACCATGGTCTTGGCATCATGTTTTTGGCGCCATTACCAGGGAAAGAAAGAGCAATGAATTTTACATAATTAAAGTGTAATCACGATTCCGCGTACCAAGTTTTTGGCACCGTTGCCGGGGATTGTTCGAGTTTGGACAACTGACGGTTCATCTTGTTGCTTAGATTAGGTAATTTTCTTTTTATTTTCTTTTCAAAAATTTTTCAAAAATATTTTCAAAATTTTCTCATCTGTTTTCTAAAAAAATAATAATAATAAAAAAATGTTTTCAAAAATTTATTCAAAATTTTTGAGAATGAATTCTAGTGTTTCATGAAGCATGTGAAGCCTGGCTGGCTGTAAAGCCATGTCTAAATTCTTTTGGACTGAGGCTTCCAAACCATCAGAGGCAAGTTACATACTTGATAAATGATGAGCAACAATTTGTTATCAAGAGCAATATACTCTGGTGTTACATGCTGAAGCTTGGCTGGCCATTGGCCATGTCTAGTGTTTTGGATTGGAGCTTTCTTTGAAAGCTTGGCTGGCTAGTGAGCCATGTCTAATTCCTGGACTGAAGCTTTAGACTAAGAATGCAAGATTCCTGGAATTCATATTAAAAATTTTGGAATCCTTATTTTTCTTTTTCAATTAATTTTCGAAAATTCAAAAAAAAAATTTAGAAAATCATAAAAATCAAAAATATTTTTGTGTTCTTGTTTGAGTCTTGAGTCATATCATAAGTTTGGTGTCACTTGCATATGCATCTTGCATTTTTTCAAAAATTTCATGCATTCATAGTGTTCTTCATGATCTTCAAGTTGTTCTTGGTAAGTTTTCTTGTTTGATCTCGATGATTTTTTTGTTTTTTGTCTTTTCATGTTTATCATATGCATTCTTGAATTCTTAGTGCGTAAGCATTAAAGAATTCTAAGTTTGGTGTCTTGCATGTTTTATTTGCATTAAAAATTTTTCAAAATTGTGTCCATGATGTTCATCTTGACATTCATAGTGTTCTTGGTGTTCATCTTGACATTCGTAGCATTCTTGCATGCATTCATTGTTTTGATCTAAAAATTTCATGCATTGCATAATTTTCATGTTTTTCATAAAAATTTCAAAAATCAAAAAAATATCTTTCCCTTTTTCTCTCATCAAATTCGAAAATTTGAGTTGACTTTTTCAAAAATTTTTAAAATCAAGTTGTTTCTTATGAGTCAAATCAGATTTTCAATTTGAAGATCTTATCTTTTTCAAAATCTTTTTCAAAAATCAAATCTTTTTCAAAATTCTTAGTTATTTTCGAAAATTCCAAAAATATTTTTCAAAAATCTTTTTCTTATTTTTATACCAAATTTTCGAAAATAACAAAAACAATTAATGTTTTGATTCAAAAATTTCAAGTTTGTTACTTGCTTGTTAAGAAAGATTCAAACTTTAAGTTCTAGAATCATATCTTGTGATTTCTTATGAATCAAGTCATTAATTGAGATTTTAAAAATCAAATCTTTTTCAAAACTAATTTCAATCATATCTTTTCTAACTTCCTAACTTCTTATCTTTTCAAAATTTGTTTCAACTAACTAACTAACTTTTTGTTTGTTTCTTATCTTTTTCAAAACTACCTAACTAACTCTCTCTCTCTCATTTTCGAAAATCCCTTCCATCTTTTTCAAAATTTCTTTTTAAATTATTAATTATTTTAATTTTTAAATCTTAATTTTCAAAAATTACTAACATTTTTCAAAAAAACTATTTTCAAAAATCACTAACTCCTTTTCAAAAATAATTTTCGAAAATTCCCTCCTTCTCTCTCATCCTATTTTATTTATTTGTTCATTTACTAACATCTCTTCCTCACATCATCACCAAATTCGAACCCCCTCTTCTATCTGTGTTCGAATTTCTTCTTCTTTTCTTCTACTAATAATAAGGAACCTCTTTACTGTGACATAGAGGATTCCTCTTCTTTTCTTGTTCTCTTCTCTTTCTTATGAGCAGGGACAGAGAAAAAGGCATTCTTGTTGAAGCTGATCCAGAACCTAAAAGGACTCTGAAAAGTAAACTAAGAGAAGCTAAATTACAACAATCCAGAGACAACTTGATTGAAAATTTCGAACAAGTAAAGGAAATGGCAGCCGAACCCAACAACAATGCAAGGAGAATGCTTGGTGACTTTACTGCACCTAATTCCAATTTACATGGAAGAAGCATCTCTATTCCTGCCATTGGAGCAAACAACTTTGAGCTGAAACCTCAATTAGTTTCTCTGATGCAGCAAAACTGCAAGTTTCATGGACTTCCATCTGAAGATCCTTTTCAGTTCTTAACTGAATTCTTGCAGATATGTAATACTGTTAAGACTAATGGAGTAGATCCTGAAGTCTACAGGCTCATGCTTTTCCCCTTTGCTGTAAGAGACAGAGCTAGATTATGGTTGGATTCTCAACCCAAAGATAGCCTGAACTCTTGGGATAAGCTGGTCACGGCTTTCTTAGCCAAGTACTTTCCTCCTCAAAAGCTGAGCAAGCTTAGAGCTGATGTTCAAACCTTCAGACAGAAAGAAGGTGAATCCCTCTATGAAGCTTGGGAAAGATACAAACAGTTGACCAAAAAGTGTCCTTCTGACATGCTTTCAGAATGGACCATCCTGGATATATTCTATGATGGTTTATCTGAGCTATCAAAAATGTCACTGGACACTTCTGCAGGTGGATCCATTCACCTAATGAAAATGCCTGCAGAAGCTCAAGAACTCATTGACATGGTTGCTAATAACCAGTTCATGTACACTTCTGAAAGGAATCCTGTGAGTAATGGGACGCCTATGAAGAAGGGAGTTCTTGAAGTTGATACTCTGAATGCCATATTGGCTCAGAACAAAATATTGACTCAGCAAGTCAATATGATTTCTCAGAGTCTGAATAGAATGCAAGCTGCATCCAACAGTACTCAAGAGGCTTCTTATGAAGAAGAAGCTTATGATCTTGAGAACCCTGCAATAGCAGAGGTGAATTACTTAGGTGAACCTTATGGAAACACCTATAACTCATCATGGAGAAATCATCCAAATTTCTCATGGAAGGATCAAAAGCCTCAACAAGGCTTTAATAATGGTGGAAGAAACAGGTTTAACAATAATAAACTTTTCCATCATCCACTCAGCAACAGACAGAGAACTCTGAACAAAATGCTTCTAATTTAGCAAATCTAGTCTCTGATCTATCCAAGGCCACTGTAAGTTTCATGAATGAAACAAGGTCTTCCATTAGAAATTTGGAAGCACAAGTGGGCCAGCTGAGTAAAAGGATCACTGAAATCCCTCCCAGTACTCTCCCAAGCAATACAGAAGAGAACCCAAAAGGAGAGTGCAAGGCCATTAACATAAGCACCATGGCCGAACCTACAAGGGGAGTGGAGGACGTGAAGCCCAAGGAAGAAGACCTCCTGGGACGTCCAGTGATCAATAAGGAGCTTCCCTCTGAGGAACCAAAGGACTCTGAGGCTCATTTAGAGACCATAGAGATTCCATTGAACCTCCTTATGCCCTTCATGAGCTCTGATGAGTATTCCTCTTCTGAAGAGAATGAGGATGTTACTGAAGAGCAAACTGCCAAGTTTCTTGGTGCAATCATGAAGCTGAATGCCAAATTATTTGGCATTGATGCTTGGGAAGTTGAACCTCCCTTGTTCATCAATGAACTAAGTGATCTGGATCAACTGACATTGCCTCAGAAGAGACAGGATCCTGGAAAGTTCATAATACCTTGTACCATAGGCACCATGATCTTTAAGGCTCTGTGTGACCTTGGTTCAGGGATAAACCTCATGCCCCTCTCTGTAATAGAGAAACTGGGAATCTATGGGGTGCAAGCTGCTAAATCTCATTAAAGATGGCAGACAATTCAAGAAAACAGGCATATGGACAAGTAGAGGACGTATTAGTAAAGGTTGAAGGCCTTTACATCCCTGCTGATTTCATAGTCCTGGATACTGGAAAGGAAGAGGATGAATCCATCATCCTAGGAAGACCTTTCCTGGCCACAGCAAGAGCTGTGATTGATGTTGACAGAGGTGAAATAGTCCTTCAATGGAATAAGGACTCCCTTGTGTTTAAAACTCAAGGATCTCCCTCTGCAACCATGGAGAGGAAGCAGAAAAAGCTTCTCTCAAGGCAGAGTCAACCAGAGCCCCCACAGTCAAACTCTAAGTTTGGTGTTGGGAGGCCACAACCAAACTCTAAGTTTGGTGTTGAACTCCCATATCCAAACTCTAAGTTTGGTGTTGGAGAGTCTCAACAAAGCTCTGCACATCTGTGAGGCTCATTGAGAGCCCACTATCAAGCTATTGACATTAAAGAAGCGCTTCTTGGGAGGCAACCCAATTTTTATTTATCTAACTATGTTTTTCTTAGTTATATGTCTTTATAGGTTCATGATCATGTGGAGTCACAAAATAAATAAAAAAATTGAAAACGGAATCAAAAACAGCAGAAGAAAAATCACACCCTGGAGGAGCATCTGTCTGGCGTTCAAACGCCAGAACAGAGCATCGTTCTGGCGCTGAACGCCCAGAATGGACAGCATCCTGGCGCTGAATGCCCAGAACAAGCATGGTTCTGGCGTTCAACGCCAGAAATGGCAGCAAATGGGCGTTGAACGCCCAAAATGGCCACCAACCTGGCGCTGAACGCCCAGAGTTGTGTGCAAGGGCATTTTGCATGCCTAAATTGGTGCAGGGATGTAAATGCCTTGACACCTCAGGATCTGTGGACACCACAGGATCACCTCAAGATCTGTGGACACCACAGGATCATCTCAGGATCTGTGAATCCCACAGGATCCCCACCCACCTCACCATCTCTCTCTCCATTCATGACCATCCCTTCTGTTCTCCATTCACCACTCACATCCATACACAGATCCCTCCATCTCCTCCATATCTTCTTCTTCTTCTATTCTTTCTTCTCTTTGCTCGAGGGCGAACAACATTCTAAATTTGGTGTGGTAAAAGCATAGCTTTTTTGTTTTTTCCATAACCATTGATGGCTGATGCCAAGGCATCATAGGCTAGTTTCACTAGCATTTTTCTGTTAGTTTTAGTTGTTTTATGCATTTTCTTGAGCTTAAAGTAACCAAAAATGGTTAAATGAAGAACAAAGTAATGAACCATCCAAACAATATGATTTTGATGCAAATTCCATGAGTTTTAGTTATATTACTTAAATGCTATGAATGAAAGATTTCTCATGAAATTTTGCAAGACTTTGATGCAATTGTTTGGATGATTTCCGGGAAGAAGAGGCTAAGCAAGGAAGCAACAAAATCAATAAAGGAAGCTTGAATATCACATGTGGAGTTTAAGTTCCAGTTTAAGCCTAAACTGGAGCTTAAACGCCAAAATCATGAAGGATAAAAAATGCTGGGATTGAAGTTTAACCTCCAGTTTGACCTCAAACTGGAGGTTAAACGCCAGAATGAAAAGCCTCACTTAAGGAGCATTCCACGTTTAACCTCCAGTTTGACCTCAAACTGGAGGTTAAACGCCAGAATGAGTATGCCACCCAGGGAGGAGTTCCACGTTTAACCTCCAGTTTGACCTCAAACTGGAGGTTAAACGCCAGAACCAGGAAGAGTACCAGGGAGCCATTCCACGTTTAAGCTCCAGTTTGACTCAAACTGGAGCTTAAACGTGTTCGATAGCTTTTCTACTCCAGGGTTGCTCTCTCCATCTCCACGTTTAACCTCCAGTTTGACCCCAAACTGGAGGTTAAACGTGTTCGACACCTCCAGGGCCACCATTCTAAGCTTCCACGTTTAACCTCCAGTTTGACCTCAAACTGGAGGTTAAACGTGTTCGACCTCCAGTATGCCTCCACCCTTTTCCACGTTTAACCTCCAGTTTGACCTCAAACTGGAGGTTAAACGTGTTCGACCTCCAGGGCTGCCCTTCCTATCTCCACGTTTAAGCTTCAGTTTAACCTTAAACTGAAGCTTAAACGTGTTCGACTAAATGACTCTCCAGGGCTACCTTCTTCCATTTCCACGTTTAAGCTTCAGTTTAACCTAAACTGAAGCTTAAACGTGCTTCTACAAAAGGCCTCACTGGAAGTGTCTGGCGTTTAAGCTGCAGTTTAAGCTTAAACTACAACTTAAACGCCACTCTTGAAAAAGGTTTCTGGGCCAAAAATATTGTGATTTAAGTTAGTCTTTGAGCACAAATATTAACTTAAACTTACTTTGGTATGAAACCCAATTGAATATCATGGTTTATGGGATTGGGCCTGAAGGATTGATGAGTTTGAAATCTCAATTTATTGAGTCATGTGTCATTATTTGATTATCACTAAGTTGGCTAAATAAATGTTACAGGATTTGGATCAACAACCTCATCAAGATTATGGATCATAAACCCAAGGCAAAAGGAAAGCAAGGAAAGGCCTCAAAGCCCAAGAAGCACAACTGAAGCTCAATATAGAAAGTGTATAAATAGGATAGAAGTTAAGTTAGAGAGGACTTTTACTTCACTTTTAGCTAGTTTTCCTTTTCTTTGTAATTGAATTCAGAGCTATGATTCACTAAACCCCCTTTCATTGGGTTAGGGAGCTCTATTGTAATTCAATGAATCAATAATAGTTTATCTTCTTCTTCAATCTTTTCCCTTGAATTTTGTTAGAAAGCTTCTCGATCTAATTCCATTGAGTAGTTGTCTTGGGAAAGAAACTACTCATACTTGGAATCCTTCGGAGCCTTGGGAAAGGAATGGAGGATTCATGCTAGAGAAGCTTTCTCACAGTGGATTGGATTGGGGTTTGGATGGATATTGTGACATGTAATCCTACCAAATTGTGGTTCATGAAATTGTGTGGTATAATCAGTGATCAAGCATCATCTCTTCTTATGAACATTTAAACCAAGGGATTGGGAATTTGTTTGTTTTTAGAGAGCATTGGTGAACCAAGGAATTGGGATCCAATCATATAAGATTGCCAAGCAAAATTCAATGAATGCATTGGTTGAGGAAGAGATATACATGTTTTGATTCGGAGATTTCAATATCTCCTAAACCCAATGAATTCCCCATTTCTGATTTCCACTTTCTCTTTACATTCTGCAATTCAATTCTTGCAATCATCCCCATTCCCTTTTAATTTCAGCAATTTATGTTCTGCTCTTTAATTCATGCAATTTAAGATTCAGCCATTTAATTTTCTTGTCATTTACTTTTCCCGCCAATTTTACATTCCGCAATTCTCATCTCAAATCTTGATTCCGCTCAACTAGAACACACTTCTAATCCGAATTGCTCACTCAACCAATCCTTGTGGGATTCGACCTCACTCTATTGTGAGTTTTTACTTGACGACGATAACCGGTGCACTTGCCGGAAGGAATTTTGCCGATCGTGCAATTTCCTAAATCGTAGCATAACACGTTTATGCGCATCAAGTTTATGGCCATAAACTTGATGCACATAAACGTGTTATGCTACGATTTAGGAAATTGCACGATCGGCAAAATTCCTTCCGGCAAGTGCACCGGTTATGTGCATCAAGTTTATGGCGCCGTTGCCGGGGATTGGTTTTCGATTGACAATTCTCAAATTGGAAGCTAACTAGATTGAGCAATTTTCTCTTGCTTTGTTAATTCTGTTCTAGATACTTGTTGAATTTTAATTTCTGCACTTGGTTACATGCTTTCCTTCTTTATGCCTTTAAATTCATGCAACTAACTCACTGACTCACTAACTGTTTGAATTAATTCCTCAATTGATCTAACCATACTCTTCCATTAACCAAGAGTATTTCACTTGTTTGTGTTTGAGCTGTGTTCTTGTATGACAGGTAGGAGAGGAGAGACATCAACTCCTCCATATACCGAACCAGAGAGGACCCTTCATAGACTTAGAAGGGAAGCAAGAGGGAAGAGAGTAGTGGGAGAAGAGGAATCTGAAGGAGAATCTGAGGACAATTTTGAGGAAGCTCTAGATCTCAACATGGATAGAGAAGTTCACAACCATGAGAGAGCTGATGGAAACAATGCCATTCCTGAGAGGAGGGTTCTTAGTTCATACATAAACCCAACCTCTGCGAATTGTGGTAGTAGCATCCAGAAACCACCCATTCAGGCCAACAATTTTGAGCTCAAGCCACAGCTAATATCACTTGTGGAGAATCATTGTTCTTTTGGAGGAGGTGCTAATGAAGACCCAAACCAACATCTCACAAAATTCCTGAGAATTTGTGACACTGTGAAGTCCAATGGAGTCCAGGAAGATGCCTATAAACTGCTTTTGTTCCCATTTTCACTTAGGGACAAAGCAGCTAAGTGGCTGGAATCATTCCCAAGGGGGAGTCTAACAACATGGGATGAGGTGGAAAGTAAGTTTCTGGCACGTTTCTACCCTCCACAAAAGGTCAATAGGCTTCGATCTGAGGTTCAGACTTTTAGACAACAAGATGGTGAAACTCTCTACGAGGCATGGGAGAGATTCAAGGACTTGACAAGGAAATGCCCACCAAACATGTTCCATGATTGGGTGCAATTGCACATCTTCTATGATGGGCTCTCTTATGAATCAAGGAAGGCTGTAGACCATTCATCAGGAGGTTCATTGAACAAGAAAAAGACTGTGGAAGAAGCCATTGAAGTGATCGAGACAGTGGCTGAGAATGAGTACTACTATGCATCAGAAAGGCACAACACTAAGGGAGTCATGGAGCTGAACCAGGTTGATACAATTCTAGCCCAAAACAAGGTGTTTGCCAAGCAACTAGCAGAGCTTACCAGGCAATTAGAAACAAAGCAAGTGGCTGCAATACACACACAAGATCAAGAGGAAGGAGGCATTGAAGGAGGTGATTGGGATGAGGTTAACTATGTGGGAAACCAACAAAGGCAATCATATGATCCACATTCCAACACTTACAACCCAGGCTGGAGAAACCACCCAAACTTTGGGTGGGGAAACCAACAAAACTCCAACCAAAGATCATACCAAGCCACACAAAACACTTACCCCCAATCATCATATCATGGCCAAAATAATCAACATACCCAACCTAATCCGAACCAACAATTTCAAGATCAATTAAACCGGATAGAAGGAATTATGGCAACCATGAGTCAAGACATCATTGAACTGAAGAGCTTCAGGGATGATGTGAGAACTACCTTAAGAAACCATGGTGAAAAACTCAAAAGGATGGAATCTCAAGTAGGAGAGCTATCTCAACAGGCACCCAAATCAACTGCAGTGTTCCCTAGTGACACAGAAAAGAATCCTAAAGGGGAACAAAAGAGAGTAAGATGGGAAGAATGCAAAGTCATCACCATAATGAAGGAAGTCTCAGGAGAAGAAGGAATCAGACCCTCAGAGCAGGAACCAGAAATCTTGAAGGAAGGTGTGGAAGAAGTTAAGCAAGAAGGTGGAACTGAGCAAGCCAAGGATCTGCAAACAGGCATGATGGAAGTATACCAACCAAAAGCACCATTTCCTGAGAGGTTAGGAGGAGGTGAAAAAAGGAAAACCTATTCAAGGTTTCTAGAGACATTTAACTCTCTGCATGTCAATATTCCCTTTCTTGAAATTCTTCATCAAATGCCCACACACATCAAGTATTTAAAGGAATTGTTAAGCAAGAAAAGAGTTTTGAAGGGAGGACAAACGGTAACAATGAACAAAGAATGCAGTGCTCTCATCAAGAAGGACACACTCTCTAAGAAAACGGACCCAGGAAGTTTTCATATCCCTTGCATCATAGGGAAAACAAAAATCGACAGAGGATTCTATGATCTAGGAGCTAGCATAAATGTGATGCCTCTAACTCTTATGAAGAGGCTACAACTGAATGAGGTGAGATCCACTGATGTAATCATACAACTGGCTGACAAAACTCAGAAGCAAGCTGAAGGGGTGGTTGAAAATGTGCTGGTGAAAGTGGGGGATTATTATTTCCCCACAGACTTTGTCATTGTGGACATGGAGGAAAGCTACTTACACCCTATCATTCTGGGCAGACCATTTCTCGCAACTACTAGAGCGCTCATAGATGTAGAACAAGGAGAGCTAATTCTGAGAATACATGAGGAACAGCTCATTTTCAAAGTCTTCAAACCTGCATCTGAGCCTGAACCAGAACCTGAAAAGCCTAAAGATGAGAGTAGCCATCCGTGTTTGGAGGAAAGTAATCCAGCAGCTGAGACTCTAAAATAGTCATTGGAAGGCAAACAAGAGTTGCAAGAGTTAGAGCCACAAGAATCAGTGGAAACAGATCAG
Source organism: Arachis ipaensis (assembly GCF_059453495.1). NCBI lineage: Eukaryota > Viridiplantae > Streptophyta > Magnoliopsida > Fabales > Fabaceae > Arachis > Arachis ipaensis. Next base: position 41,202,861 of record NC_142441.1, on the reverse strand, counting down.
AAGGATCCTCCTGACATAAAGGTCAATGAAGAAATCCTCAAGAGAAAGGGAAGAGTGATAGGGAGATTGCCAAGAGGATGGAGTAACAAGAAAATTCCCACTGAAGGTTTTTCTTCGGGAGATAACGTGATATCAAGTTATTATCTGCCAATCCCACCTGGCCTCAAAACCATTCCTTCCCAGCTCCCTCAAGTGTTCACAATCAGGAAAGTTCTTTCTATGGAACATTTAGAGGTCATGAATGAATCAAGTGGGGACGTTTTCATAGTGAGAGGAGATGACGTCAAGCACTACAATCCACCCTAACAAGGGACAACCGTCAAGCTAGTGACGTTAAAGAAGCGCTTCATGGGAGGCAACCCATGTTTTTAGTATCCTTAATCTTTAGTGCTTTGCCTTACATCTAATAAAGCATGGTTTCTTATGCATGAACTTGAATCCTCAGGACAACTATTGATTAAGTGCACTAAACCGTGCATGTAAATTACAATTGGTCTCTAAGTTTGGTGTGCCTGATGGCACTCCCAAATCTTACTCAAATTGAATTCCATCTTTCATTCAAGGTGCACAACCAAACATTAAGTTTGGTGTTCTTTTTGAACACAGTTTATGAAAAGCAAGAAGTTCCTCTGGATTTCAAAATTCATGACAAGTATACCATTCACATGTTTTAATACTTTGGTTTCAATTACTTAGGGTAGTAATTTTGTTTAGAATCAAAAAGCCAAGGTGACTAGGATTTATTAGAATTATGCACACTCATTAAGGACAACCAATATGGATTTCATGTCATCAGGAGACTTAACCAAACACTAAGTTTGGTGTCCAAATAATAAGTGTGCATACATGTAGAAGTCACGGCTATAAGCTCATAAAGACAAGCATTGATTTACATGTGCAAATACTATTCATAATTCACATGGACCGAAAAAATGATAGCAAATTTGTTTGTTTGTGCAGGTACAAAAGAAAAGACAAAAATGGAGGAAAAAGACAAGGGGAGGTACGTGCTTAGTCAAAAAGAAAATTCACAAATCTTTGAAACTAACACATGGGAAAAGGAAGTTCTGCAAGAAAAGAAAGCTACATGTACAACCTAATGCACCCAGAATACTTCCAAGAAAATGAAAAGCAAATCGTCCTTATCCATAATTCATATATTTACCATCAAGCCACCCTTCACAAACCACCCTAGCCGTCCATTTTTCACTCATGGGCACTATAAAGAACCACTTGGGGAACGAGTCCCACACCACCAATTCTCCTTCATACACATTTTCCTTCATCATAGCATAACTATTTCTTGCCGAAAACAACCTCACCACACCTCCAACAACACTTCTTGCTTCACCTTGTCAACTTTAGCTTGTCACTTACCAAAACTAAAAAAAAAACCAATGGCAGCTTCATCTAGCCACAAAAGAAGAAAAGACAAGCAGCCAATGGAGGAAAACAGGGAATTCGATGCATGGAGATACAGATCAGTATTCCATGAGATTCAAGCCGAATGGATGAGACCTAAAACGGTACTAGCTGAGGTTCCCTTTGACCTTGAAAAGGATGAGTTCCCAGGTGTTTGGGAAAAGATCAAAAAGAGGAAGTGGGAGCTCCTAACTAAGCCAATCACTAGAATCAACATCAACTTGGTGAAAGAGTTTTATGCAAATGCAGTAAGGGAGGATCAAACCAAGAACCCCACATACAAAAGCTATGTGAGAGGGGTGGAAGTTGACTTCAGTCCCAAAGCAATCATGAAAACTCTTGGCCTGAAAAACATACATTTCAGCCAAGCAAGTTATGAAGAAAGGATGATAGGAGAACCTGACTATACAACTATTGCTGAAGACCTTTGTGCCATCAGAGCTGAATGGGTGAGAAAAACAAGAGGGGCTCCAAGAGTCTTGAGAAGGGGAGACCTAACACCTGAAGCTAAAGGGTGGTATGCAATAGTTAGGAGATCCATCCTACCCACTGCAAACTCTTCAGAAATAGTCCCTAAAAGAGCCATCTTGCTACATTGCATTATGGTTGGAGGGGAGATCAAAGTTCATAAACTCATTGCTGAACAGATACAAGAGTTTAGTGAGAAAAGTGACCCTGAATCCTGGCTTCACTTCCCTAGCACTATCATTAGACTATGCATCGATGCCCAAGTACCACTTGAGGATGAAAGACCTAATTGGCTATATCCTGGACTGGCCATAACTGCACACAGAATGACTCTTGGCCCAACTCCTCCAAGACATACAAGAAGAAGAAATGAAGAAGGGCAACAAGTGGAAGCCGAGCAAGAAGCAGAACAAGAAAGACAGGAAGGAGAAGATAGAGAAGAAGAGCAAGAAGAGCAAGCAACTCCTGAAAGAAGACAACGAATTCCCAGAGACCCCATGGATATGAGCAGAATGCAGGAAATCATGGAAGGAATGTCTCAACAATACATGAGGTCTCAGGAGAGACAAGAAGACTTTCATCTAAAAATGATGGATATGCAAAGGAACTTTGAATCAAGATTCTTTGATCTGCAAAGGGAACAAAATTTACACTTACAGGAATCCTTCAGCCACATATGCCAACACCAAGATGCCAATGTCTTGGCAATCAAGGAAGCCACCACTTTACAAAATGCAAGATACTCAGTCCAAGCTGATTACAACATCAGTTCGCAAATCAAGCTTAACTACATAGGGGAACATCTACACAAGATGGACCCAGCATTCCCAGCTTATGATGAGTATTTCAAAGGGAGGAAAGAAGGAGAAATAAACAAGGCAATGATCCTTGAAAAAGGAGTGGAAGAAACGATGAAAAAGGCTGGATTTTGGAAAAAGCTCATAAGAAAAGACAAAGGAAGCACAAGTAGTCAAAAAGAGGCAGGAAGCAAGAAGAAGCAGGATCCCAAGAATTAAGAAGAACCAAGCAATAAATAAGAGGTGGTCTCGTTCCTTAATAATCAAATGATAATTGGTGAATTGTCTTTATGAACATGTTTTCATCATAAGTCATTTAAGTGTTATGTAGAGTTTTTTTTATGAGTCGTTTTTTTAGTATGTGTGTTTGTTAATTGCTTTGAATAAAGTGAATGCCTAGATGTTTGGATATAACTTCACCTTCTTAATCAAGTGTGTGCCATGCTTGTTTTGTTTCCAAAAATAAAAGAAAAGTTTGAACAAAAGTAACTTGGCTAAATTAGTGACAAATCAAGTAGAATTAAGTGGTGGTATGCATGCTTGATTGTTAGTCAGATCACTAAAATTAGAGTGTAGAATTATCAATTTTTATGTAGAAAGTAAAAATTGTCTATGGATCTTGATGAATAAATGTCTTTGGCCATGAAAAAGAAAGAAAAAGAAAAAGAAAAAGCCACGGAAAAAGGCAACCAAAAAGCAAAAAAATTGAGAAAATAAGCTAGGTACCAATGGTTTGAACTTCTGAGACAAATGCCTGTGGTGTTTATGTATTAAGGATATGCTTGGATGAATAGGTTCTGAGGAGTGTTTCAACACTTGGTAACTTGGGTTAACTAACCCGGGATTATCAACCAAAAGTCCATTATCAAGAGCAACCTAAATACAAAACATTTAGTCACACAAAGAGGTGCTGGGCACCAATGTCTCAAGAAGAAATGTGAACTAAAATGCCTAAAGTGGATATGTGTAGTGCACTGATAAGAAAAAGAAAATGCCAAAGGCTTGTGCAACACATGACACTAAGCAAACAAGGAGCAAAAGAAGCTCTAAGAAAAAGAAAAGAAAAACAAAGAAGAGAAAAGTGCCAAAGACATAAGAATAACAAGAGGACATAGCAATTTTTGATGGATGCAATGAAAAAGTGATAATCCTACCTGATAAGTATGAAAAAGTGATGCTGCAACTTTCTGCATAAAACCCTTCTGATGAACTTCAAATGCTTGCTAATATAGCCAATATAATTGCTTTCTGTTTCATACTTTCTTCTCAAATAACTCAGGACTTGCTTAGGGACAAGCAAGTATTAAGTTTGGTGTTGTGATGCCAAGGCATCATAGGCTAGTTTCACTAGCATTTTTCTGTTAGTTTTAGTTGTTTTATGCATTTTCTTGAGCTTAAAGTAACCAAAAATGGTTAAATGAAGAACAAAGTAATGAACCATCCAAACAATATGATTTTGATGCAAATTCCATGAGTTTTAGTTATATTACTTAAATGCTATGAATGAAAGATTTCTCATGAAATTTTGCAAGACTTTGATGCAATTGTTTGGATGATTTCAGGGAAGAAGAGGCTAAGCAAGGAAGCAACAAAATCAATAAAGGAAGCTTGAATATCACATGTGGAGTTTAAGTTCCAGTTTAAGCCTAAACTGGAGCTTAAACGCCAAAATCATGAAGGATAAGAAATGCTGGGATTGAAGTTTAACCTCCAGTTTGACCTCAAACTGGAGGTTAAACGCCAAAATGAAAAGCCTCACTTAAGGAGCATTCCACGTTTAACCTCCAGTTTGACCTCAAACTGGAGGTTAAACGCCAGAATGAGTATGCCACCCAGGGAGGAGTTCCACGTTTAACCTCCAGTTTGACCTCAAACTGGAGGTTAAACGCCAGAACCAGGAAGAGTACCAGGGAGCCATTCCACGTTTAAGCTCCAGTTTGACTCAAACTGGAGCTTAAACGTGTTCGATAGCTTTTCTACTCCAGGGTTGCTCTCTCCATCTCCACGTTTAACCTCCAGTTTGACCCCAAACTGGAGGTTAAACGTGTTCGACACCTCCAGGGCCACCATTCTAAGCTTCCACGTTTAACCTCCAGTTTGACCTCAAACTGGAGGTTAAACGTGTTCGACCTCCAGTATGCCTCCACCCTTTTCCACGTTTAACCTCCAGTTTGACCTCAAACTGGAGGTTAAACGTGTTCGACCTCCAGGGCTGCCCTTCCTATCTCCACGTTTAAGCTTCAGTTTAACCTTAAACTGAAGCTTAAACGTGTTCGACTAAATGACTCTCCAGGGCTACCTTCTTCCATTTCCACGTTTAAGCTTCAGTTTAACCTAAACTGAAGCTTAAACGTGCTTCTACAAAAGGCCTCACTGGAAGTGTCTGGCGTTTAAGCTGCAGTTTAAGCTTAAACTACAACTTAAACGCCACTCTTGAAAAAGGTTTCTGGGCCAAAAATATTGTGATTTAAGTTAGTCTTTGAGCACAAATATTAACTTAAACTTACTTTGGTATGAAACCCAATTGAATATCATGGTTTATGGGATTGGGCCTGAAGGATTGATGAGTTTGAAATCTCAATTTATTGAGTCATGTGTCATTATTTGATTATCACTAAGTTGGCTAAATAAATGTTACAGGATTTGGATCAACAACCTCATCAAGATTATGGATCATAAACCCAAGGCAAAAGGAAAGCAAGGAAAGGCCTCAAAGCCCAAGAAGCACAACTGAAGCTCAATATAGAAAGTGTATAAATAGGATAGAAGTTAAGTTAGAGAGGACTTTTACTTCACTTTTAGCTAGTTTTCCTTTTCTTTGTAATTGAATTCAGAGCTATGATTCACTAAACCCCCTTTCATTGGGTTAGGGAGCTCTATTGTAATTCAATGAATCAATAATAGTTTATCTTCTTCTTCAATCTTTTCTCTTGAATTTTGTTAGAAAGCTTCTCGATCTAATTCCATTGAGTAGTTGTCTTGGGAAAGAAACTACTCATACTTGGAATCCTTCGGAGCCTTGGGAAAGGAATGGAGGATTCATGCTAGAGAAGCTTTCTCACAGTGGATTGGATTGGGGTTTGGATGGATATTGTGACATGTAATCCTACCAAATTGTGGTTCATGAAATTGTGTGGTATAATCAGTGATCAAGCATCATCTCTTCTTATGAACATTTAAACCAAGGGATTGGGAATTTGTTTGTTTTTAGAGAGCATTGGTGAACCAAGGAATTGGGATCCAATCATATAAGATTGCCAAGCAAAATTCAATGAATGCATTGGTTGAGGAAGAGATATACATGTTTTGATTCGGAGATTTCAATATCTCCTAAACCCAATGAATTCCCCATTTCTGATTTCCACTTTCTCTTTACATTCTGCAATTCAATTCTTGCAATCATCCCCATTCCCTTTTAATTTCAGCAATTTATATTCTGCTCTTTAATTCATGCAATTTAAGATTCAGCCATTTAATTTTCTTGTCATTTACTTTTCCCGCCAATTTTACATTCCGCAATTCTCATCTCAAATCTTGATTCCGCTCAACTAGAACACACTTCTAATCCGAATTGCTCACTCAACCAATCCTTGTGGGATTCGACCTCACTCTATTGTGAGTTTTTACTTGACGACGATAACCGGTGCACTTGCCGGAAGGAATTTTGCCGATCGTGCAATTTCCTAAATCGTAGCATAACACGTTTATGCGCATCAATGGCACCTAAGGCCAGAGAAATCTCTAGAAAGAGGAAAGGGAAAACAAAAGCTTCCATCAAGGGTCTATAGCTCAGTGGTAGAACATTTGACTGCAAATCAAGAGATCCCTAAGATACCTCAGGGGATACATTTTCTTCCACACAATTATTGGAAGCAACTAAGGGTGGAACATCAAGAGCACTCCATCATCCTTCATGAAATAAGAGAAGATCAAAAAGCAATGAGGGAGGAGCAACAAAGGCAAGGAAGAGACATAGAAGAGCTCAAGGACATCATTGATTCCTCAAGAAGGAAACGCCACCATCACTAAGGTGGATTCATTCCTTGCTCTTGCTTTCTCTGTTTTGCGTTTTCTATGTTATGTGCTTATCTATGTTTGTATCTTCATTACATGATCATTAGTAGTAGTAACTATGTCTTAAAGTTATGAATGTCCTATGAATCCATCACCTCTCTTAAATGAAAAAATGTTTTAATTCAAAAGAACAAGAAGTACATGAGTTTCGAATTTATCCTTGAACTTAGTTTAGTTATATTGATGTGGTGACAATGCTTCTTGTTTTCTGAATGTATGCTTGAACAGTGCATATGTCTTTTGAAGTTGTTGTTTAAGAATGTTAAATATGTTGGCTCTTGAAAGAATGATGACTAGGAGACATGTTATTTGATAATCTGAAAAATCATAAAAATGATTCTTGAAGCAAGAAAAAGCAGCAAAGAACAAAGCTTGCAGAAAAAAAAATAGGCGAAAAAAAATAGAAAGAAAAAGAAAAAGCAAGCAGAAAAAGCCAAAAGCTCTTAAAACCAAGAGGCAAGAGCAAAAAGCCAATAACCCTTAAAACCAAAAGGCAAGGGCAAATAAAAAGGATCCCAAGGCTTTGAGCATCAGTGGATAGGAGGGCCTAAAGGAATAAAATCCTGGTCTAAGCGGCTAAACCAAGCTGTCCCTAACCATGTGCTTGTGGCGTGTAGGTGTCAAGTGAAAACTTGAGACTGAGCGGTTAAAGTCAAGGTCCAAAGCAAAAAAAGAGTGTGCTTAAGAACCCTGGACACCTCTAATTGGGGACTTTAGCAAAGCTGAGTCACAATCTGAAAAGGTTCACCCAATTAGGTGTCTGTGGCATTTATGTATCCGGTGGTAATACTGGAAAACAAAGTGCTTAGGGCCACGGCCAAGACTCATAAAATAGCTGTGTTCAAGAATCATCATACTGAACTAGGAGAATCAATAACACTATCTGAACTCTGAGTTCCTATAGATGCCAATCATTCTGGACCTCAATGAATAAAGTGAGATGCCAAAACTATTCAATAGGCAAAAAGCTATAAGTCCCGCTCATTTGATTGAAGCTATGTTCATTGATAGTTTGGAATTTATAGTATATTCTCTTCTTTTTATCCTATTTTATTTTCAGTTGCTTGGGGACAAGCAACAATTTAAGTTTGGTGTTGTGATGAGCGGATAATTTATACGCTTTTTGACATTGTTTTTAGTATGTTTTTAGTAGGATCTAGTTACTTTTAGGGATGTTTTCATTAGTTTTTATGTTAAATTCACATTTTTGGACTTTACTATGAGTTTGTGTGTTTTTCTGTGATTTCAGGTATTTTCTAGCTGAAATTGAGGGACGTGAGCAAAAATCAGATTCAGAGGTTGAAGAAGGACTGCTGATGCTGTTGGATTCTGACCTCCCTGCACTCAAAGTGGATTTTCTGGAGCTACAGAACTCGAAATGGCGCGCTTCCAATTGCGTTGGAAAGTATACATCTAGGGCTTTCCAGCAATATATAATAGTCCATACTTTGACCAAGAATAGATGACATAAACTGGCGTTCAACGCCAGCTTTCTGCCCAAATCTGGCGTCCAGCGCCAGAAAAGGAGCCAAAACCAGAGTTGAACGCCCAAACTGGCACAAAAACTGGCGTTCAACTCCAAGAAGGACCTCTACACGTGCAACACTCAAGCTCAGCCCAAGCACACACCAAGTGGGCCCCGGAAGTGGATTTATGCATCAATTACTTACTCATGTAAACCCTAGTAGCTAGTTTATTATAAATAGGACCTTTTACTAGTCTTTTAGATCATCTTTGAACGCATTGTTCTTAGACCATGGGGGCTGGCCATCTCGGCCATGCCTGGACCTTCACTTATTTATTTTTAACGGTAGAGTTTCTACACTCCATAGATTAAGGTGTGGAGCTCTGCTGTTCCTCAAAGATTAATGCAAAGTACTACTGTTTTCTATTCAATTCATCTTGTTTCGCTTCTAAGATATTCATTCGTACTTCAATCTGAATGTGATGAATGTGACAATCATCATCATTCCCTATGAACGCGTGCCTGACAACCACTTCCGTTCTATATTAGAATTGAATGAGTATCTCTTAGATCTCTTAACCAGAATCTTCGTGGTGTAAGCTAGAATGATGGCGGCATTCAAGAGAATCCGGAAAGTCTAAACCTTGTCTGTGGTATTCCGAGTAGGATTTAATGATTGAATGACTGTGACGAGCTTCAAACCCGCGAGTGCTGGGCGTTAGTGACAGACGCAAAAGGAGGGTGAATCCTATTCCAGCATGATCGAGAACCGACAGATGATTAGCCGTGCTGTGACAGAGCATGTGAGCATATTTTTCACTGAGAGGAGGGGATGTAGCCACTGACAACGGTGATGCCCTTGCATAAAGCCAGCCATGGAAAGGAGTAAGACTGATTGGATGAAGATAGCAGGAAAGCAGAGGTTCAGAGGAACGATTGCATCTCAATACGCTTATCTGAAATTCCTACCAATGATTTACATAAGTACCTCTATTCCTATTCTATTATTTATTTTCGAAAACTCATTACTATTTTATATCTGCCTGACTGAGATTTGCAAGGTGACCATAGCTTGCTTCATACCAACAATCTCCGTGGGATTCGACCCTTACTCACGTAAGGTATTACTTGGACGACCCAGTGCACTTGCTGGTCAGTTACACGGAGTTGTGAACCATGGTCTTAGCATCATGTTTTTGGCGCCATTACCAGGGAAAGAAAGAGCAATGAATTTTACATAATTAAAGTGTAATCACGATTCCGCGTACCAATCCCCTTATTTACTTACTTAATATTTTTTTTCAATGCACATGGTAATTTAATTATTTTGATTTCACATGAGCATGCTTCTCAAATTTTCAAATAAATTATTCAATTTAATTTCCTCTTTTTCATATCATCCCATGTTCCCATAAAGTTTCCCACACTTAAATTATACACAATATCTATCTTAAGCTAACCAAGGATTCAACTTGGGATTTTTATTTTGTTTTTCTACTTAAGGCTAGTAATGTGGTTATGAAATAGAATGGGGTTAAAAAGTTCAAAGTGGCTAACAAGGGTGACATAAAAGGGTAGGCTTATTTGGGAGAAGTGAGCTAAAACAAGTAATGGCCTCAATCATATGCAAGCATATAAATACACTAAATAGTGGACATATAGAATGGAACAAAGCAAAGATTGCAATTATAGAGAAGAAAACACACAAGAATAAAAATTTATGGTTAAATAATGTAACCATGTAAATAAGCTCAAAATCTCACAGGTTGTGTGTTCTTTGACTCAAAAACCATGTTCCAAATACAACTTCAAACAAGTTTTAACATAAAAATTTTTTTTTTCAATTTAAATTAGTGAAATTTTTCAAAAAGAGAGTCCTAAAAAGAAATTTATTACTTTAACTAAGTAGTAACTAAATGCATAAAACCAAACAAATATGCAATTAAACATGCAAATGCAACAACTAGTTTAACAAAGAAAATTTAAACATTGCTGTTGAGACAGGAAGGTACTAACCCACGGAGATCGGTATCGACCTCCCCACACTTAAATATTGCACCGTCCTCGGTGCATGCTAAGATGTGCCGGTGGACGGGCTGTTCCAACTGGTGCTTTTCTCTAGAGATTGTGCAGATGGACTTGTCTTGGCTCCCTATGTAGAAGTTTCTCCCTTTTTCCGTCTTCGGTGGCCAGCCTGAAAAGAAGAGAAAAAGAAGAACAGTAACCCAGAAATAAAGATAAGAGAATAAATGAAGTATGGGTGGATTAATGCCAAATGATAAGGGTCTCAATTACATGGTAGCTACAACATGCAAGTGAGAAAACAGTAGAAGTACATGGCAAATCAAGAGGGCAAAAATTTGCAATAATGGGGAGGAGAGTGCAAGACAATATAAATTAATGTCAATGCAGAATTAATACAAATATCATAAAAGATTAGCATTGACTTAAATATTATTACCCAACAGTGTAAAACAAGTCACTGAGCATCAAAATAATACCAGAAAAGACACAACAGTTGAATATGAACAAGTGACACCAATGGAAAAAACAATAAATTTAGAAAAGAAAAGAAAAATATGCACAAAACTAAAATGCAATGAATAAAATATGCAAATAAATTAAAATAAAATAAAAAGAAAAATAAGAATAATGAGAAGGGAAAGAAATAAAGTAAGAAAGAAAGAAGAAAAAAGAAAAGATAGAAGAGATTAGAATTAGAAAAGAAAAGATAAGATAATTGGCGCTGATCTTGATAAGTTGTGCGGTGCAGGCGACGCGGACGCGTGAGTGACGTGGTCGCATGGTGCGCGATAAGGTCAGGTGACGTAGACGCGTGGGTCACGCGATCGCATGGCCTGATTTGTGCGATTGGCGCGAGTGCAGCCTCACGTTCGCGCAACTCTCTGTTTGAAACTCTTTTTGCCAATTTTCAGGGTGACGCGTTCGCGTGGTGGACGCGATCGCGTGGATGGCCTTATTTCCAATATGACACGGACGCGTGGGTGACGCGTTCGCGTGGGAGGACTTGGGCTTCTAGCACGAGTCCAGCCCTACTCCAGCACAACTTTCGGCCATGCACCCCTTTTACGTCGATCTGTTGGAGCACGCGTTCGCGTGGGCGACGCGGACGCGTGGGAAGCTATTTTCCAAATGACGCGGCCGCGTGGGTCACGCGGACGTGTGGGTCACGCGGACACGTAGGCACGTTTGAGCCTAAAGCACGCCTCCAGCCATGCTTTCGCGTGACTTTCTGTTTACTTTCTTTTCTTCACAATGCACTGGTGACGCGGACGCGTCAACGACACTGCCGCGTTGTGTGCGTGATTTTTTTTTTATAATGCAGTATGCAGAATGCAATGCTAATATGAATGTTATGCAAAACTCTAGGTTCAATACAATAAAATAAAATAAAACTCGAAAACAAATAAAACTAAATAAAAAATGAAAAAGGAACGATCATACCATGGTGGGTTGTCTCCCACCTAGCACTTTTAGTTATTGTCCTTAAGTTGGACATTTGGTGAGCTCCCTGTTATGGTGGCTTGTGCTTGAACTCGTCTTGAAACTTCCACCAATGCTTGCATTTCCAATAAGCTCTATCAATACCAGGTAAATTCCTCAAGCTTTGATGGAGTTCTTCACAAGCTTTGAGCTCCCAAAATTGATCCTCATATATTCCTAGATCCCAAATCTTGTTTCTACACCCGTCTTCAAGTTGATCATCATGATTCCATCCGGGTGGTTCAGCCTTAGAATTCTCTCTGAAGCATCCAAACAACTTCCCAGACCCATTCAATTGAGCTCTACACCAACCTCTGCGTTTAAACTTAAAGCTTCCAACCATAATGAACCTTGCAGGACAATTCTTACCACTGACCATCTTCCTCTTACTCTTAATGCCACAAAGAGCTCTAAGTTGACTATCCGTCTCCAGTAGCCCATATTCAAGTGGAATCAGAAAGCTAAGGGATATGAATTTTACCCACTTGAATGTTGTGAAGGATGATGGCAACTTAGGGGGAGGTATTTTTAACGAATTTGCAAGCTCCACTCCCTTGTACTCTTCTCTGACAACTTCCACCTCTTTGCAAGTTTCTTCAATATCAACCTCTTCCTCTTGGTAGCTTTCTTCCAATTCAATCTCTTCTTCATTGCTCACTAAGGGCATGGGAGGCTGTGCTTCTTCTTCTTTAATCTCCATCTCTTGATCAACCTCTTCCAAGTCTTCAACTATGATATGCCTTGGGGGTTGTACACCCTCCTCAACATCAAATGCAACCGTCTTGGAAGGAGGTTCTATGTCTTGACTTTCCCATGGAGGTTCAGCATCTCCTAAGTCTTCAACCACTTCTTTCTCTTCAATAATTACAGCTTCCTCCGCTTGTTCCAGTACAAAGTCATACTCCGTACTGTCCACTGGAGTTTTTAGTATCTCCTTCATGCTACGCTCTTTTATTGATTCTCCACATGTAGCCATGGGAGCACTTTGAGTGTCCGAGCGTTGGGAAGCTAATCGACTTATCGCTTGATTTAGTTGATATAGAGTTGCATGAAATCAATCTGCTACTTCCTTGAGATGATCCCTTGATTCTTCCTTCACTAATTCTTCAACCACTCCTTCGACTTCAAGGGTTTTTACTACCTTCACCTTTAGGACCTCCTCTAGCTCCTTATGAAGTATGGATTCACGAAGATGATCCCCTCTCTCTTGTTCCATGTCAATAGCATCATTGAGATCATGTTGTTCTTGGATTGATGGATGTGGGTACTCTTCCATGGATGGTGGTGATGGGATGGAGAGATCATTCTGTGGTTGACAAGGAAGTGCACTAGAGCTTGAGGGTTGATTGTTGAAGGTATTTGGTGGTCTGATTTGGGCGACAAGAGCTTGTATAGTAGAGTTTAGATCGGTAAGTGCTTTCTCCATGGAGGTTTGGGGTGGATAGGAGGGTTCATTAGCTGGGAGAAAGGGTTCATGATAGGAAGGTGGTTCATCTTGATAATGATAAGGAGATGGTGTGTATATTGAGGTGGTGGTTCATAAGAGTAGTTGTGTTGGAATGGTGGATACGGGTTAGGGTCATATGGAGGTAAATGGTGGAAAGGAACTTGTGAGTATGGTGGTCCAAAGCTATTTTGAGGAGGTGATTCATTGTCTTGGCATGCATTGTAGGATGGTCTTTGTCTGTGGTATTGTGGAAGGTGTTGCTGCCGGAAGGGTTGATCAGATCCTCGTGGCTCCTTCCATCTCTAATTGTTTTGACCTTGATGCATGCTCCTGTTATAATTTCCATTCCTTGCAATAGCATTAGGACCAAACTCAAATCCAAAGGGGTGAGAGTTCATAGTAACAAATAAAAATTAAAAACAAAAATAAAAACAATTTTAAATTAAAAGGTTATTGAAATTTAAATTTTGAATTTGAAAATTAAATTTTGAAATTTGAATTTTTAAAGTTTGAAATTTGAAATTTTGAATTTTGAAATTTGAATTTTAAATTTTGAAATTTGAATTTTGTAAAAGTCAACAATATAAGATAAAGTTTTAAATTTTGAAAAGGTTTGATTTTTAAAATTTTAAATTTGAATTTTTAAAATTTAATTTTGGAATTTAAATATTGAAATTTGAAATTTGATTTTGAAATAAGATAAGATAAGATTTTGAAAAAGATATGATTTTTGAAAAAGATTTGAATTTTGAAATTTAAAACTAAGATAAGATAGGATAAAAATTTTAAAATAAAAATCTGAAATTTTTTTTTACAATTTTCGTAAAAAATAATTAAAATAAAGAGAAAAGAAATTTTTGAATTTAATGAGGAAAGAGAAAAACAATAAAATGACACTAAACTTAAAATTTTTAGATCAAAACGAAGAAAGCAACTAAGAACAACTTGAAGGTCAAGATGAACACGAAGAACAAATTTTTGAAAAAAAAATTTTTTTTAACTAAATAAAAATCAATAACCTCTTAATTTATGAAAAAGCAAAAATAAAAACAAAAATAAAAACGAATAAACAAGCAAAAAGCAAATATTTACAATAACCAATAATAAGGCACACGTTTGCAATTCCCCGGCAACGGCGCCATTTTGAAGAACTGAAGATTGATGGTTTAGAAGTTATAGTAAACTCTCGTTGCAAGTATAGTTAATAAACCAAGCAATCAACCTTTCTTACAAAATTTTTGGTTGTCACAAGTAACAAACCCCTTTAAAATTGATAACCGAGTATTTAAACCTCGGGTCGTCTTCTCAAGGAATTGCAGGGAAGTATGTTCTTATTATTGGTTATGAGTCTTGTAAATTGGGGGTTTTGAAAGTAAGAAACCAGTATGTTAAATGATAAGAAAAATAAAATAGAAATAATAAAATAAACTCTTGGCAAGGTATAAGAATTGGAAGTCCTATCCTTATCAATTGTGATGAGAATTGGATTTTAATCCCACTTTGTTAACCTCTAACTTGAAGGTAAATCAAGTGGATTAATTAGCTTAATCCTCAGGTCCTAGTCAATTCCTATGGAAAGAATAGAGTTATTGGAGCAACTCCCAATTTCAACCACTGCTTTATTTGACAGCTCAAGCGTTACCAATTACTTAACCAAAGCCAAAAGGAAGAAAATATCTAAATTAAATTAAAAGCATCAATATAACTAAAGAAAAATAAAATTAAATCTGAAAATACCTTAAATTGCATTAATAAAGGAAAAAAAATCTAACATGGATGTTCATAAATTAAATTGGGAAAATAAATAAAAGGAAAATTGAACCTGAGAAAAAGAAACAATCCTGAAAGCAAAGAAATCCTAAATCCTAATCCTAAGAGAGAGGAGAGAACCTCTCTCTCTAAGAACTACATCTAAAACTAAAAATTATGAATTGTGATCTGATTCTCATGAATGAATGGGTTCCCCCCCTTTATAGCCTCTAATCTGTATTTTCTGGGCCGCAAACTAGGTCAAAAACAGCACAAAAATCGCTAGAGAAGAAATCTACCACGCTAATTTTGGTCACTGCGACGCGTCCGCGTGGAGCACGCGTTCGTGTCGCTTAGTGTCAGGGCAACTATGGTATATTATATATCAAATCGAAACTCCAGACGTTAGCTTTCCAACGCAACTAAAACGGCATCGTTTGGACCTCTGTAGCTAAAGTTATAGCTGTTTGAATGCAAAGAGGTCAGGCTGGACAGCTTAGCAATTTTTCCAACTTCTTGTATTCCTTCCACTTTTGCATGCTTCCTTTCCATCCTCCAAGCCATTCCTGCCCTATAAATTCTGAAATCACTTAACATACATATCAAGGCATCTAATGGTAATAAGAGAGGATTAATATTAGCAATTTAAAGGCCCAGGAAACATGTTTTTATTCATAGCACAAAATTAGGAAAGAGAATGTAAACTCATGCAAATAGTATGAATAAGTGGGTAAAGAGTTGATAAAAACCACTCTATTGAGCACAAGATAAACCATAAAATAGTGGTTTATCAGGCATTCAGAGTATTAATTTCAAGAACTCCCTTCTTTTGAGGCGTCCCATTGTTCACAGGATTCCTCTCAGAGGTGTAGATGAACTGGTTATTTGCAACCATTTCAATGAGTTCCTGAGCTTCTGCAGGGGTTTTCAGATGAAGAGATCCTCTTGCAGAATGATCCAATGACATTTTTGACAACTCAGACAGACCATCATAGAATATACATATGATGCTCCATTCTGGAAGCATGTCAGTAGGACACCTTTTGATCAATTGCTTATATCTTTCCCAAGCTTCATAGAGGGACTCACCTTCCTTCTGTCTGAAGGTTTGGATTTCCACTCTAAGCTTGCTCATCTTTTGAGGTGGAAAGAATTTGGCCAGGAAAGCACTGACCAGCTTTTCCCAAGAGTTCAGGCTTTCCTTAGTTTGTGAATCCAACCATGTTCTAGCTCTGTCTCTTACAGAAAAAGGAAAAAGCATAAGTCTATAGACCTCGGGATCAACTCCATTAGTCTTGACAGTGTCACAGATTTGCAAGAATTCAGCCAAAAACTGATGAGGATCTTCCAACGGAAGTCCATGAAACTTGCAATTCTGTTGCATTAGAGAAACTAATTGAGGCTTAAGCTCAAAGTTGTTTGCTCCAATGGCAGGAATTGAGATGCTTCTTCCACAGAAGTCAGAAGAGGGTGCAATAAAGTCACCAAGCATCCTCCTTGCATTGTTGGCATTGTTATTGGGTTCGGCTGCCATGTCTCCTTCTTTTTCGAAAATTTCTGTCTGGTCCTCTCCAGAGGGTTGTGCTTTAGCTTCTCTTAGTTTCCTCTTAAGAGTTCTTTCAGGTTCAGGATCAGCTTCAATAAGAATGTTTTATCCCTGTTTCTTCTCATATAAAAAAAGAAGAAAACAGAAAAGAAGAAGAATCCTCTATGTCACAGTATAGAGATTCCTTTATGTGAGTAGAAGAAGAAAAAAAATAGAAGAAGGAGAAGAGAAAAATTGGAATTAAAATTAAAATAAAAGGAAAAATATTTTTGTTTTTATTTTAATTATTGGTTAGTATTCGAAAATTAAGAGAAGAAATAAAATTAAATTAAAATTTAAAATAATTAGTTAATTAAAAGGAATTTTGAAAAAGTGGGGAGGAGTTTTCGAAAATTTGAGAGAGAAAATTAGTTAGGTGGTTTTGAAAAAGATATGATTGAAATAGAAAACTTTTAAAATCAAACAAAAAGTCAAGTAGTTAATTGAAAAAGATTTGAAAATCAATTTTGAAAAGATAAGAAGTTAGAAAAGATTTTGAAATTGATTTTGAAAGGATATGATTTGAAATTTATTTTGAAAAAGATTTGAAAAAGAGATTTAAAAAGATTTGATTTTTGAAATTAAAGTTGATTACTTGCCTAACAAGAAACTAAAAGATATGATTTTAAAATTTTAAAGATTGAACCTTTATTAATAGGCAAGTAACAACTTGAAATTTTTGAATCAAAATATTAATAGTTAGTATTAATTTCGAAAATATGAGATAAAAATAAGAAAAAGATTTTTGAAAATCAATTTGAAATTTTCGAAAATATGAAAGAAAAAATGAAAAAGACTTGATAAAGATAGAATTTTTAAATTGAAAATTTGACTTGACTCATAAGAAACAACTAGATTCTTAAAACTTTTTTACTAAATCAAATCAAATTTTTGAAATTTATGAGAATAATAAGGGAAAGATATTTTTTTATTTTTAAATTTTCAATGAGGAGAGAGAAAAACATAAAAATGATGCAAAACATGAAAATTCAAGATCAAAACACATGATGCATGCAAGAACACTTTGAATGTCAAGATGAACACCAAGAACACTTTGAATGTCAAGATCAACACCAAGAACTTATTTTTGAAAATTTTTAAGAAAAGACACAAATGCAAGACACCAAACTTAGAAAATTTCAAACTTTAGACACTAACAAATTGAAAATGCATATGAAAAATAAGAAAAGACACAAAACATGAAAATGCAAAGATCAAACAAAGAAGATCATCAAGAACAACTTGAAGACCATGAAGAACAAAACTCAATGCATGGATTTTCAAAAACTTTAAGAAAAGTTAAAAAGATGCAATTGACACCAAACTTACAATTTGACACTAGACTAAAAAAAAACACAAAATTATTTTTGGTTTTATGATTTTATTAATTTTTTGGATTTTTCGAAAATTATTTGGAAAAAGAAAAATAAGGATTTCAAAATTTTTAACAAGAATTCCAGGAATCATACAATGTTAGTCTAAAGCTTCGGTCCAAAAATTTAGACATGGCCAATGGCCAGCCAAGCTTTAGCAGATCATTAAATTCAACAGCAAGATTGATAGAAATTAACAAGCTCTTGTGATGATAAGTTGAAACCTCGGTCCAAAAGATTAGACATGGCTTCAGAGCCAGCCAGACTTCAACAAATCATCATGAAACTCTAAAATTCATTCTTAAAAATTCTGAAAAACATAGAATAATTTATTTATATTTTTCGAAAATAAAAATAATAAAAATAAAAAGCTTAAAATTAAAATAAAATTACCTAATCTGAGCAACAAGATGAACCGTCAGTTGTCCAAACTCGAACAATCCCTGGCAACGGCGCCAAAAACTTGCTGCACGAAATCGTGATTGTTCATTCCCCGGCAACGGCGCCAAAAACATGGTACGCACGTTCATAATCTCACTTCTTCTTCACAACTTTGCACAACTAACCAGCAAGTGCACTGGGTCGTCCAAGTAATAAACCTTACGTGAGTAAGGGTCGATCCCACGGAGATTGTCGGCTTGAAGCAAGCTATGGTCATCTTGTAAATCTCAGTCAGGCGGATTCAAATGGTTATGGAGATTTGATAATTAAAATATAAATAAAATATAAAATAAGATAGAGATACTTATGTAATTCATTGGTGAGAATTTCAGATAAGCGTATGGAGATGATTTGCTCCTTCTGAATCTCTGCTTTCCTACTGCCTTCATTCAATCATTCATACTCCTTTCCATGGCAAGCTGTATATTGGGCATCACCGTTGTCAATGGCTACTTCCCGTCCTCTCAGTGAAAATGGTCCAAATGCGCTGTCACCGCACGGCTAATCATCTGTCAGTTCTCGATCATGTTGGGATAGGATCCATTGATCCTTTTGCGTCTGTCACTACGCCCAACACTCGCGAGTTTAAAGTTCGTCACAGTCATCCCTTCCCAGATCCTACTCGGAATACCACAGACAAGGTTTAGACTTTCTGGATCTCAGGAATGGCTGCCAATAATTCTAGCTTATACCACGAAGACTCCGATCTTTCGGAATGGAGGCTAAGAGATACACGCTCGATCTGAGGTAGAACGAAAGTGGTTGTCAGGCACGCGTTTATAGGTTAAGAATAGTGATGAGTGTCACAGATCATCATATTCATAATTTTGAAGTGCAAGCGAATATCTTAGAATAGGAATAAGCTTGATTTGAATAGAAAAACAATAGTACTTTGCATTATTCATGAGGAGCAGCAGAGCTCCACACCTTAATCTATGAGGTGTAGAAACTCCACTGTTGAAAATTACATAAGTGAAAAGTGGTCCAGGCATGGCCGAATGGCCAGCCCCCCCAAACGTGATCAATGATCAAAAGTGATACAAAGATAGTCTCAAAAATGATCCAAAGATGTGAAATAAATCACTAAAATTAGTTTTTATACTAAACTAGTAACTAGGGTTACAGAAAATAGGTAAATGATACAGAAATCCACTTCCGGGCCCACTTGGTGTGTGTTTGGGCTGAGCATTGAGCTTTACACCTGTAGAGACTTCTCTTGGAGTTAAACGCCATGTTGTTGCCTATTTGTGGCGTTTAACTCTGGTTTGTAACCTGTTTCTGGCGTTTAACTTCAGAATAGGGCAGGAAGTTGGCGTTTGAACGCCAGTTTGCATCGTCAAAACTCGGGAAAAGTATGGACTATTATATATTGATGGAAAGCCCTGGATGTCTACTTTTCAACACAATTGAGAGCGCGCCAATTGGATTTCTGTAGCTCCAGAAAATCTACTTCGAGTGCAGGGAGGTCAGAATCCAACAGCATCTGCAGTCCTTTTTTCAGCCTCTGAGTCAGATTTTTGTTCAAGTCCCTCAATTTCAGCCAGAAAATACCTGAAATCACAGAAAAACACACAAACTCATAGTAAAGTCTAGAAATGTGAATTTTGAATAAAATCTAATAAAAATATACTAAAAAGTAATTAAAACATACTAAAAATTACCTAAAAACAATGTCAAAAAGCGTATAAATTATCCGCTCATCACACATACACTGTTACATAGCATATTCCATACACTTCAAAATATCATGAACCTTATTAAGAATACTATCAAATCTTCATCTTTAGGATATTATCTGAGTGGACATTATATAGTGATGAACATTGCATAGATTTCACTATTTTTTTCTTCAAAATTTATGCACCTGATTCTTGTGAAGATGAGCTAAGGAAGATTTGCTGTAGAGGTACTCGAGTATACAATGTCCTTTGAGAGTCCGATTGTGATGTCTTCAACTTCTTTCTCTTGTCATCCATGATAATCTTCCTTTTACACCTAGATATGATTGAGAAGTTTCGGTCCATTTTAAGAGTAGTCCTACATATAACTTCTAGTTTAAAGTTTCTTTAACCACACACGGTTAACCACAGTATTCTGTTAGCTACACATGTATTGCTGAAACCTCTACTGGTTTGGATATTTTGGTAGACATCTTCACTCACTAAAGAAACCTAAACTACTATCTCAATGCTGGTGTTTTCTTTGTTCCTTATATGTCCCACTGTATCTATTTTTTTTTACTTTCCTTTTGATCTAGTTTTTACGATGATTAATTTTTTGATTGACCACTATATCGTGCTAATGTCTGTATCTATGGTTTAATGCAATTGGCATTAATATTCTGGTTTTAATCATATTGTTCTTTATGAATTGTTGATATATAGATTCCTTCTTTGGGGACTACAAAACACAATATATTAATAACTAAAAAGATCCTGTTTCTTTTAAGGGCTTTGTTTATCTTTTAATTACTTATTATTTTTTACTTCTATTTTGACCCTTTTGATACTATAAACTTAACTATTAAAAAAGTTCAAAAAATTCCTAATATTATCCAAACTTACTCATTTTTTTATTATGTTTTGATAGTCTTTTTATAACCTGATGATACCTTTAATATCTAAGTAATCAATTTTCTTAGTAACATAGCCTCCATTATAGTGTTTTTATCCTACCATATTTATTGTGGCCAAGCTTATTGTGACTATCTGCAAAACCGTTTCCAAATGGTTTATATTCCTTTGTGTTTAACTTAGTTATTATCAATTGTAGGAGCTCAAATTAAAAATTCGTATGAGTGTTCATAGATATGACTGATTGTGTGGACATAAACACTCGCAATACTGGTGTTACAACCAAATCTTATAACTATTTATATTAATGAGTAGATACTAAGCCAAGACACTCTAGGAAATCACACTAAGCACTAACCTAATACATTATAATATAATACCCTACACATTATATTCTGCTTTCCTATAAAATCTTGGAAACTCAGTGAGTTACTTTGACAATACCATACACTCAGAACCAAGACAAATAAGAAACTAAATATCATTATGCATCCATTATAGGAACTGAGGATGCTCTGACCTAAAACAAAATATAGTAACATAGACAGACACAAAACAATTTTTTTGGAAACATAAGCTTAAGACCTAGTACCTAAAGTTGTGAAACATTGGATGAGTTTTCACATAGGTGTGGGGTAACTGGTTACACAATATAGAGACTTTCAGAGTGCAGAGTCATGGACTTGACGTGTACATTTTGTTGCCAAGTACAGTGCATCAGGTGCTCCCTCCTAGCTCCGTTTCACTTAAGTCTTGAAAGCAAAAGATCTGTCCTATCAGCATCATTGGATCCTCCAAAACAACTCCTACACTCCATGATGGAATTGATATCCTTTCCGATGAACATAGATGGGTTGTAAGGGTTGTCAAGTCCTGTAACTCGGATCCTCTTATCCCAACAAAGCTTGTCCTGTCCATCATGCTTAATGTCCCAAACTATAACATCCCTTGAGAAGCCTATATTATGGTAGGACATAAAACCAACCCCATCATGCAGATTTGTAAGAGAGTGATAGGTTGATCTTGCATCAATTGGAATAATGCTTTCAAAAAACTACCTTTGTATCATGGAGAAAGATATTATCAGTGATGGTTCAGTGAAGTTGGTTCCTTCCCAGCCAATCTAGTAAACAGTTCCATCAACAACGATAGACTTTGGTCCCAACTTTTGCACGTCGCTGGTGAATGATCCAGAATCAAAACCAGTCATTCTCAAATGAACAGTATAGACTCCAACCCAAGGTCCTATGTATGTAATGCCGCTTAAAGACATGCACAATTCGATACTCCATGGAATCATACAAATACCCAAATGCATAAACTGAAACAGCATGACGATAAGGTTTTTTGGACTCATCAAATACATATTTCATCTTTCCAGTGAGTGGATTCCATATGAGTAGCCTTGAGTTAAGTCCTCCTTGAGATAATTTTATATAAAGAACTCTATGGTCTGAGCCAATAAGTGAGTAAAAACCAAGTTGGTTGATCACAATTGGGAGATTGAGCTACAAGTGCACTCCATCATTTATATCAGCACGAATGAACCATTGAGAATTTTCGTTTGCTAATAATGACTTTGGTGTTTTGACCCCTTTGTTCATCCCTGTTCCGCTTCACAAAGTATGGTATGTTAAGCCTAAAATTCTAAGACTTGTTGAGTGTTCTACATCTGCCAACAGTCTTAGGATCAGCCTTAGCTAAGATCTTCCACACTAAGTCATCACCAAGATATGGTAACGAATATTTTTTTGGAGAAATGTCACTCATTTGTGAAATACAACTTGTAAATTTCGTAGAGAAGTTTCTAAGTAGAGAGGAGTGTTTATGTTTTGTGCTTGTGTCCATTGGATTGGATGTCGTTTATATACAGAATGATAGGAGGTGTATTTCATGCAATCCTAAATCTATTTTGAAGGGTTTAGACTACTTCATAATACATATATTCCTTTTTTTTTATTTACGTTGTAGTTGATTGGTTTATAAAAATTATCTACTACATGCATCGATACTTGCATCATATCTATACGGTGATTTTCAAATACCCATGGGCTTTGCTTTTGTTATAATTTGTCGATGCTTTGTTTATATGTTTGTTAACCTAAAATATGAAACATGTTAAGTGATGTGATATAACATCTGGTTTGGACATTTAACCAAGACGATATACACATTGCCATTTGCTAATTCTCCCTATATAGCTGTGACTTTTTTTTTAATTATTAATTGTCACTTTTAACCTATAAAGCTATAAAAATAATTGTTTAATAGACTGAATGTGTAGTCTCCAAAAAACTACATATAGTGGTTGGTAACTATGCTCATCCTTGCACACTTTTGTGCAATGTGCTTTGAGTTGACTAAAGACACCAAAGACTAATTATATGTATAAACAAAACCAGCAAAATCAGCTTTCATTTTCTTATATTTGAATGCTTAAAAAAGTAAAAAAACTTTTTGGCTAATGTATACATACTTTTATATATATGATTACTTAATATGTATATGTTGTGCTATGAGCTTTGAGTTGACTAAAGAAAAAAGACTAATTATATGTATAAAGAATACCAGCAAAATCAGCTTTCATTTTCTTATATTTGAATGCTTTGAGAAGTAAAAGAACTTTTTGGCTAATGTATACATACTTTTATATATATATGATTACTTAATATATATATATATATATATATATATATATATATATATATATATGTCATAATGATTTTACTCCTATCTCTGTATATCCCCTTCGAAAAAACAAAATTTGATGAGAATGGACTACAAACTCTTGGTAAAAATAAATGAGTTTGAATATATATTAAAATATTTATGTGGATTCGTGCTTGGATCACTGATGAATCCATATTTGATGATGATTTTGGTTAGAATTGAATGGATTTTCATCACATAAATTCACACTTATTCCCTTAAATAGCATGCTTTTGATCTCTCCTCCCAATTTGTGCTTGATCATGAAAATATGCTCTTTTATACTTAATTTAATCTATTTTATTCTATTTGCCTTCTATTCGATACCTTGATATTGTTGCTGAGTACTTTTAGGTATGTAAGGTAGGAATGGATTGGAGAAAATGGAAGAAGAGTATGTACAGAGAAGGAAGCAAGAGAAATCAAAGGAGTGAGCTCAGAGGCGTGTGCGTGCGCACAGCTACCTGTGCGTACGCACATCCATCCAAGAAGAGCGCGTCGAGTACAGCGAGCGCGTCGCGCATCCAGCCATGTGTCGCCTAGTGTGCGTGTGCACAACTGCTTATGCGTATGCACAGGCCTGGATTTCTCACGAAGTGTACGGACGCACGCGTCTGTGCGTCCGCACAGGTGTCCGCACATGACTTCATTAAAATAGCACGTGCCTCGCAATTTGAGGGCTTTGGAGGCCTATTTCTGAAGTCTTCTAGCTCATATTGGAGGGGAGAATGAAGCCATAACATACCATATCATTTAGTATAGTTTTAGGAGTAGTAGTAGGAAGTTTTTAGTTTAGTTTTTCTCTAAGTTTTTCATCATCTCTATTAGGGTTTATATTAGAGTTTTACATTCAAGTCCCATTTCAGTTTTTGATCTTGGATTTTGCAAGCTCTCATTGTAAGTAATTTCTTGTTATTACTCTTTATAGTTACATTGTCATTACTCTTTCTTCTAATTCAAGTTATAGTTCAATTTTGCTTTTCTCTTGGAGTTTCAATTTCTTGTTGATGAATTTGATGTTCGATGTTGATTATATGCCCTCTTGTGTTATCTTTGTTGATTGAGATCAATTGTTGCTTTTAGTTTTTAGTCTTTACTCATTTTTCTCATGTTTAAGCTTTTTACCCACCAAGTGTTTGACAAAATGTCAAACATAGTTTTAGGCTAAATTGTTAGTTCTTGGCTTGGGTAAAGTGAGCAAGTGGGTTCCTAGAGTTAGAATGTCCAACATTTAGTTTCAATTCTTGGGTTGTTAATTGTTCTTGTTCCCACTAACGCTAATTTGTTGCTAAGGTAATTAGCAAGCAAATTAGGATTTGTGGGTTAAGGACACTTATGCTCATTTAACTTACTTTCCGATGTGAGAATTGATCAAGTGATACTAATCCATTATAATTGTCATAGTTGTAGTTCCAACAAGGAAAGGACCCTTAGCTCACTCCAAGCCAAGACTCCTTTTTTATGCTTTCAATCTTTTATACCTTTATATGTTGATTTCTTTTATACTTTACTTGTTTATATTACATAGTCAGTTCTTTAATCTCTTAATTGGTTCAATCACTACAATTTTGCATGTTCTTTTATTGCTTTATATGTTAATTTCTTCATTCACAACCCGTTGATCACTACAACCGGAATTACACACTCGTTGTTCTAAAGTGCTCCTAGGGAGACGACTCGGGAGTCTAATACTCTCGGTTAATTTGGTTTTGCTTGTGACATATCTTGTGAATTTCCAATTTGATCCGAGGGGCCAATTCGTTGGGTTGAGACTATACTTGCAACGTTAAATCCGTTTTCTTTGGATAACCGAGTTCCTAACCCACATGCGAATTGATCCTAGCCTCTTTCATTATCAAATTTTGGCGCCGTTTCCAAGGAGTTCACTTTATGCGCAATGAGTGCTACTATTTTGGTTGTTGTAAATATGTGAATATTGTGAATATTTGATTTTGGTTTGCTACTTGGCTCCAATTGTAGATACCATATTCCTTTTTAGTTAACTTTAGTAATCTTTGATTGTTAAGTTGGTTCTTGTTTACTTGTCTATTTTTGTTTTGCCCTTCATAATTGCATGGTTTTATTGCCTCCTCAGTTGAATGACACGGTCGCTTCCAGACCCGAGCTTGGCCACTTTTGATCCAGAAATTGAAAGAACTTTAACTTGTTTAAGGCAAGCTCGGCGCTGGCTAGCTTTTGTGGATAGTGAATCGGGTTCCCTTGAGGAGCACTCTCATTCACTATCACCAACCATCCGTGACCATCATTCTCCAATCAATGAGGAGACTATATATTCATCTGTGGGCAGTACTGAATTCTCTTTGAGTGACTCAGGTGACACCGACATGGCGGACCCACCTAGAAGAATCACCTTGAAGGAGGCCGGAGCTCCTGATCTTAACTTACGACCACTTCAAATCTTGTATCCGGCCTTAGATCCAAATTTTGAGTTCAAGTCTGGCACGATAAACTTGCTCTCCAAGTACAATAGGCTTCCTGGAGAGGATCCCTTGAAGCATCTCAAGGATTTCTAAGTTGCTTGTGCAACCGCAAGAAGACATGGGGCCGATGAAGCTGCAGTATTGGTCTTTGCCTTTCCTTTCTCTTTGGAAGGAAAAGCGAAGGTGTGGTTTTATGCTCAGACGGGTGAGGTTAGATCCAACTGGGACTTGTTACGTAAAGAGTTTTTGGAAAAGTTCTACCTTCCCCCAGAAAACAGACAAGTTGCGAAGAGAGATTTCTTGCATTGTGCAACAAGATGGGAAAACTTTGTATGAGTATTGGGAGAGATTCAAGAAGTTGCTAGAGGCTTGCCCTCATCATAGGATTGATGAGCTGGTTCTTATCAGTTATTTCTGTCAAGGAATGCATCACCAAGACAAGCTTCTCCTAGACGCCGCGAGTGGAGGTTCATTGACTAAGAACAAGACAGCTGCAGAGGCATGGGAAGTTATATCAGACTTGGCGGACTCAACTCAGCACTCAAGGGCGAGGAGCCCACAACCGAAAGCTGTGAATGAAATTTCTCCCGCCGGAGATGCTATTTTGACCAAGACCCTTGGTGAAATGACAATTATGTTGCGATAACTCATCCAAGGGCAACAAATTCCTCAAGCTTTGATAAGTGCTCAACCTCAACCTCAAAAGATCGAAGGACCACCAAGGGTATGTGGTGTGTGTGCGTGTAACATTCATTACACCGATGAGTATCCTCAGCTCCAAGAGGACACTACATTGGCGGTAGCTAACTCTTACCCACAAAAACCAAATTACACCTAAGGATCCAGCCAACATGGAGGAAACCAAAACCAAGGGTGGAGGGATAACTCAAACCAAAGGTGGAACCAAGCTCCTCAAGCTCATCCCAACCAAAACACCCAAGTCTACTACTATCAACAACCCCTAGGTCAACCACAATACTAACAACCATACAAACAACCATACCAACAACCATACCAACAACCCCCACAATCTCAACCTCAGGGGAAGTACCAACACCCACATAGTAGGCCTAGCCCTCCTCAAGTTAACCAAGCCCTTCCCTCCAATCAACCTCACATGAATGACACAATTCACACCTTCATGCAAGAACAACGAGAGTTCCACAAGAAACAAGAAGCATATATGGCTACAATAGCCGATGCCCTCTCCCGTTTGACTCTCCCTTCTCAAACCGCACAAAACACCCAACAAGCTGCAACCTCGAGTAGTTTGCCCTCCCAATCTCAACCCAATCCTAAAGGTAGCATCAACGCCATTACCCTTAGGAGCGGCACTAAATTGGATAAGAATGTTCCTATACCTACAAAGTTGAGCGAGGAGACAAACAATGAAGATGTGGGAGATGAAGTGGAGGTCATAAGGGACAAGGATGAAGGTGTTGATAAAAGCAAGGAAGAGCCACCCAAGGTCAAGGAGCCCAAGAGAAAGACTTTGCTTGAAGAGTCTTTGCCCATTCCATTCCCAACTTTAGCCAAGAAGGCCAAGAAACAAGAAGAGCTTGACCCCACTATGGTGGAAGTTTTCAAGAATGTTGAAGTCACCGTTCCTCTCTTCCAAGCAATTCAACAAGTGTCAAGATATGCCAAGTTCCTTAAGGATGTTTGCACTCACAAGGAAAAGCTTGGCAACCTCAACACAAGTCTAGTAGATGATTCTATCTCTTCCTTACTTACTAAAAAATGCAATGATCCCGGCCCATGTTTGGTCACTTGTTTGATTGGCGGGATAAAATTCATGGACTGTATGTGTGATTTGGGGGCGTGCGTGAGCATTATGCCACTCCCCATTTAAGAAAGGTTGAATTTGTCTCCCCTAAAGAGGTCCGGAGCGAGGTTTGTACTAGCTGACAAGAGTATTGTGTCTGTTGTTAGGATTGCCAAAAATATCCTAGTCAATATTCAAGGATTGCTCTTTTCAGTTGATTTTCACATATTGGAGACACCTCCCATTGACTCAAACAAGCCATCATCCATACTCCTTGGAAGACCATTCTTAAAGACAGCCCGTTTCAAGCTAGATGCACATTTGGGAGTCTACTCCTTTGAGGCGGATGGCAAGTTAGTCAAGTTTACCTTGGAGGAGTCAACAAGTCCGTTCTTGAAGCATATTCTATTTTCGGGTGCGACGTAGTTGAAGAGCAAGTCATTGAGGGTGGCAGGGAGCAAAAAGAAGAGGATGTTGCTGAGGGATCAAGTTCAAAGGATGTCACTCAACCCGAAAATGCCAAGGAATTGGAGATCTTCCTCTTTGGTGAAGTTCCCAAGTGACCAATGAAGCCATGCAAGTCCAACTTAGGACTTAAAACCAAAGTGCTTGGTGGGAGACACCCCACCATGGTGACATTATTCCAACTCTATCTCTTGTTTATAGTCTTTTGCCTTATTTGCCTTTTTTGTGATATAAGGCATAGTTTAGGTTTGATTTTGATGAACTTTGAGTTGCTCAAGTTGTATTGCATGTGGACTGTGAATTTGTGCCTATTTGAATGGTTTGGGGTTGGTATGTTGATGTACTAAGGGTGGGAACCTTGGTTTTGAAAGGAAATGAATTTTCTGAAACAGCGCCCTGTGCGTCCGCACCCACCTATGCGTCCGCACCCACCTGTGCGTCCGCACAACCCTGATTTTTCGCCATCTGTGTAGATGCACCAGCCTGTGCGTCTGCACGAGCTTTGTTATGCCCTCTGGTTGCAGCACCAGCATAGCTTGTGCATGCGCGCTGCCAATTTTTCCCTACCTTGAGCGAGCGCTCACTCGCGTGCGCCCGCATGCACTCCCTTTCATGCTCCATCTGTGCCGCCGCACAGAGGTGTGCGTCCGCATGCAACTTGACAGTCCCTTTGTTGGCAGCGAGGGAACAGCTTGTGCGTGGGCACAACCCACCCCATTC
Organism: Arachis ipaensis; assembly: GCF_059453495.1. Lineage (NCBI taxonomy): Eukaryota > Viridiplantae > Streptophyta > Magnoliopsida > Fabales > Fabaceae > Arachis > Arachis ipaensis. Next base: position 41,173,863 of record NC_142441.1, on the reverse strand, counting down.
CCAGCCTCTGTGCGTGCGCACGGACCAGTGTGCGCACGCACGCGAGCCTTTGTCCTCATGCTATAAAAGAAACTCTGTGCGATCACACGTCTTCGTGCGTCCGCACGTCTTTTTGCAACCCCACTGGTCGCACCGATCGCACGCTGTGTGTGTTTGCATCTCTCCAAGTTTTCATCTCTGTGCATCCGCACAGGCCCCTGTGCGTCCGCACAGGACGCGTTCTGGGCAATAACAGGGCAACTTGCCTTGTTGAGAGGCAGCCCCCTCTTTCCTTTTTCCTCTTTACAGCTGCCCTCTCTCCCTCTTCTCTGCCTAGCCCGCCGGTCCTGGCCGTCGCCAGCCCACCACCGGCGACCTCTCTGTTTCCCCTTTCTTCCTTTCTCTTCTCTCTTTTCCTTCTTTCTTTCTTTCTCTTTTCTATATACACCACCGGTGAGCTCTCCCTCTTCCGGTGTTGCTTCTTTTTCCGGCGAACCTGACCAGTGGCTATAAGAAGTGCCATTATTTTTTCTTGTGACATATCTTGTGAATTTCTAATGTGATTCGAGGGGCCAATTCATCGGGTTGGGACTATACTTGCAACGTTAAATTCGTTTTCTTTGGATAACCGAGTTCCTAACCCACATTCGAATTGATCCTAGCCTCTCTCATTATCAATCACTAGAAATAGTTGATAGTGATTATGATTTGATTGCCAGTCTTATGTGCTTTATGACTATTTAATATTATTTATCCTACTCCATAAAACTTAGTAAGATCCTTCTTTTTGCAGCTTGTAAATTTCTTAATTGAAGTTTCTAAGTAGAGAAGAGTGTTTATGTTTTGTGCTTGTGTCCATTGGATTGGATGTCGTTTATATACAGAATGATACAAAGTGTATTTCATGCAATCCTGTATCTGTTTTGAAGGATTTAGACTACTTCATAGTACACATTTTTCTTTTTTTTTATTTATGTTGTAGCTGATTAGTCTATAACAATGAGCATTTACATGCATCGATACTTGCATCACATCTATACGGTGATTTTCAAATGCCCATGGCTTTGCTTTTGTTATAATCTATTGATGTTTTGTTTATATGTTTGTTAACCTAAAACATGAAACATGTTAAGCGATGTAATATAATATCTAGTTTGCACATTTAACCAAGACGATATACACATTGCCATATCCTGATTCTCCCTATATAGCTGTGACTTTTTTTACTTAATTATTAATTGTCACTTTTAACCTATAAAGCTATAAAAATAAATGTTTAATAGACGAAAAGTGTAGTCTCCAAAAAACTACATATAGTGGTTGGTAACTATGCTCATCCTTGCATACTTTTGTGCAATGTGCTTTAAGTTGACTAAAGACACGAAAGACTGATTATATGTATAAATAAAACCAGCAAAATCAGCTTTTATTTTCTTATATTTGAATGCTTAGAATAGTAAAAAAAACTTTTTGGCTAATGTACACATACTTTTTAATGCTTAGAAAAGTAAAAAAACTTTTTGGCCAATGTACTCATACTTTTATATATATGATTACTTAATATGTATCTATTGTGCAATGTACTTTGAGTTGACTAAAGACACAAATGACTGATTATATGTATAACCCAAACCATCAAAATCAGCTTTCATTTTCTTATATTTGAATGCTTAGAAAAGTAAAAAAAAAAACTTTTTGGCTAATGCATACATACTTTTATGTATATATGATTACTTAATATGTATATGTCATAATGATTTTACTTCTATCTCTGTATATCCTCTTCAAAAAAAAAAAACAAAATTTGATGAAAATGGACTACAAACTCTTGGTAAAAGTAAATGAGTTTGAATATATATTCCTTAATAATATTTATGTGGATTCGTGCTTGGATCACTGGAAATAGATGATAGTGATTATCTCCTTAGTTTCTAGTCTTATGTGTTTTATGACTATTTAATATTATTTATCCTGCTCCATAAAACTCAGTAAGATCCTTCTTTATGTAGGTATAATCCTTGTATTGTATAGGTGGAGAAATTCCTATTAAGTCATATTATGGAAACTCAATTTGCTTGTCGTCCATATCCTCTTTTAGTGTTTTGGAATATAGCCGTAAAAAAAATATATAACTAAAATCTAATTTGATATTTCTTGAAAAATAACCCTATCTTTCCAGGCACTTTAAGTGTAGACGCATTGACTGTTGAAACCACCCTAATTTTATATTAAGCACTTTATGGTGTCTCGCCCAATAAACTGTCTTCTTTGACCACACTTTCACTTTAGCATTAACAATACTTACTTGCATTAGAAAGACATATCGTATCAGAGTGGAGAAATATTTTAATGAATCATCTTTTCATTGATAATGGCCATAAAGAGTTAGAAACCCGATGAATTTAATTCCAAATGTGTGCAAACAACATAAACATAAAATTGGATTTATTGGTGGTAGTGTATGTAAAAGCCAATGCTGCAGCATCCTTGGCTATGCAATATAATGTATCGTCTTTGCCAGCTAACCCTTTTTATTGTCTCAACTTGATCGGTTATGCCATTTGAAACTTTTAAAGATTATGCCATTAAAATGACTATCTTTGTTGCAAGTACTTTACCCCTGGTTTGATCCTCCTTCTGAAACATTTCTACCTTCATTATAAAGCTTTTAGGGTTTATGCATATAACCTACGAAAGCTGTAGCCATATTCTATCTAACAAAATTTCTTTATATTTCTTGTCACTTAGTCGAGCAATTAGTAGATATATTATTGTATTCAACTTATCCAATTTCTTTATGCTTTTGGATCCCTTGTTTTTTCCTTTTTAGTTATTCGTGAAACCTATTGAACCATCTCTAAAAATTGTATATGGGCTCTTTCATCATTGTAATTATCGAGGAAAAATTTTTTACTTAATCTGTATAAGGATCCATCAACTTTATCTTACTCAATGAGGATCATATTTTGTTAGAAAGGCATCCCTTTATGGACCTTGTCATAGAAATATATTGAAAATTTTTATTAGGACTGCTACCATAATTAGTCAGTAACATAATAGCCTATACTTTTGAACCTTATTTAGATTTCTTTATAATAATACATTTGTCCATTACGTGCAGAGAAATACAAAGTCACCAACAAATTGCTTTATATTCATAAGAAATCTATGCCAATTCAGAAATATCATCACTACATGATTTTTTTTAATCTTGAATTCACTTTCTTTTCTTAAAACTAATATAATCTTCTATTTCATTTACCTAGCATTTTTTATTATTAAAATTTCTTTCAGCACAATAATTAAACATGAATAAAGAATGAAGTTTAATTAGTAGTTTCTATTTCTTTTTCATAATTGAATCCCCACTCAAAAACTAATATGCTTTTCTATTTCATTTACCTTGCAATTTGAGAAACACACTTTTAGATATAGCTTCTCTAAGGTTAAATTTTATTTTGCACCATAATTATACATAGTTAAAGAATGAAGTTTAATTAATATTTTTTGTCCTTTATACACCATTCTATAACCCGCGTTAACTATTTTGAGTAGTCTTCTCACGCATCACACAGATGAGAAATCAACTCTAAAGTAAAGTTATATTTTGAATAATTTGGCTATATCAATAGTCGTTGTCAATATGTAAATAGTCTTTGTGAATCAGAAACTCCCATTTAGGTTATCAGTTGTATTTTATATAATGTCGAATTTGTATTAACATATAATCCATCACGTGAAAAATAAGTTCTAAAATCAATTTCTCTATCTTTTTCATCATGGATTATGTTTAAGGCATATATTCTCATTCACCATAACATAATATAAATCATACTCATATAATATAAGTCTCATTCAAAATATATTCACGATGATACATCGCTTTTTAGATATCATTGCACATAAGCAAGTCTTCTGATCCCCAAATACAGAACATCTTCCAAAACATATAGTCTATGGTTAAACATATACAACCAATATTAAATAACTTTGTCAACTTTAGTTAAAACTAAATTATCCGCATCAGATGTCTGAGACTTTTATTTTTTCCCTATCTTTCGGGTGAATCTATTGGTTGAAAGCTGGTATTCTTCATCAACAACCGAACCACACTTCAAACTGCCGGCAATCCTTTTAGCTGGTGTTTTGTATTTGAGGCTTTCAACACAGTCTTCCACAGAATCCTACACAAAGACATGCATGACAGTTCACTTAGAATATTTTTAGAACCTAAATCACATATTTTTTTATATATTCAAAACACTTGCATATACTGATCATAATTCACTCTTAAGATTAACAACATGTCTGGACATCTCCAACGTGTTGCTACCTTTATTCTCCTATTTAAAGTGAAACCCTAATCATAATTAGATATTAATGTACATTTTGATAAAAAAATTGTATGGTCTGAAAAACATATCTACTTATTAAAGTGGAATAGGTATACACGTACGGTGATGTTCATAGATGTGCTAACGTCCATTTGCTTAGGCTTTTTCTTCACAACTGTTTCTTCATCATCACACACTTTCATGACTGTGTTTTATGTTGCCACTTTTCACGTTAATTTTGAAAAGAACCATTCTATCCATCATGTTGTCCAGACTTTTAAGCTATTCGTCCTCGTTAGCACCTTGAAACCCCAACCAATAATTAGATGTATTTTTGTGTATATAATTTATACTATTTTGAAAAATAGAATTGTAACTTTAATCCCTAATAGTATAAGGATTTGGTGTGCTATATACATCCTCCTCTACAATTTTTTCAGCTGCCTTTCCACACAGTTGGTTGGTTTCTCTGTCCCACAACAACAATGTAATACTTCCGGTACCATCAAAGACCCTACCCTTAACCTTGTATCTGTTGTTTCACGTGATAATAGAGACAATCATTTTAGTACAGGGATCACAAATATCAAGTAAAATGAAGATGCTAATCATTAATAATCACTCAAATTAAGAACACACACCTGAGTGCTGCACATCCACGGGTGTGGCCACACTTCGCACATTCGTACCTATTCCCAATAGGAGTTTCCACCTGTTTTGGACATCGCCTGTATGCTTTATAAAACCAATCATCTTTCCCAGCATTGATTGAGACAATAGTGCCTGCAATCCAGGTTGGCCCCTCCTGGGAAGCATTACACACATTAAGACTGATGACAAGTCATCTTATGCTAGCTTTTCAAGCATTTTTCACTTGTTTTATTAGGTTTTATGCACTTTCTTGCATTATAAGTAAGTGATTTGGAGTGGAATTGCATAGTTTTGTTGAATTAATCAACCATCCTTTATTTGACACTAAATCATGAGGTTTAAGCTAAAATTAATTGGTTTTTAAATGATTTATAAACCTTGTGAATTTGGTGATACTTTGATTGGTTGTTTCAATTACTTATAGGTGAAGAAAAGAAAGAAACAAGAAAGCGTGGCCTATGAAGCGTAGCCAAAGGAAACAAAAGCGTCGCACATCAAAGGAGAAAATCCATAGCGCTCTCTCAAAGAGCACAGCGCTCTCTATTTGAGCGCCACTCAAGGCCAAGAAAGCAAGGCAAGGAAGCTGCGGTCTCTCCCTTAACTGAGCACTTCAAATGACCAAGGAAACAAAGCAAAGAAACATAGCGCTCGGTTAACGTTGTTCACTTTATCGGGGCTTGACACAAGAAAACACAAGGGTAAATGTTTTCTAGTGGAGGCCACAAGGTTCGAACCCATGAGCCAAGGGAAGGAAGAGGCGCTGCTCCAAAGGAAAATGAGCCAAAAGGAGCTCAACAAAGTTCGAACCCAGGACATAGAGGACCCAAGAGGAGCGCTACTCTTCAAAGAGATTTTCCAAAATGCTCCCCTCAAGGTTCGAAGCTGGGGCTCAGAAACAAGGAAATGGTTGCTGCACTCTTTGTGACAACCGAGCGCTACCCTGATGCTTGATCTAAGGGACTTGTCACGAAAAATTGGAAGGCCAAGGCCCATGGATGCTGTGCCTTCCTTCTTGACCGAGCGCTAGTGAGGCTAACACGGGCAGGGCTTGGCACGCAACAATTTGCCAAAGCCAAGGGGGAGTGCTGCGCTCACTCTATCAACCAAGCACTGCCCTAGGAGTGGTTCATGGCTAAATTTTGATCCAAAAATCATTTAAATTTAATCTTTCACAAAATTAAAAGGCCCACTCAAAATTATGAAATTCAAAAATAGGAAATGTATAAATAGAAGTTAGTTTGATTTAGAGAAGACCCTTTTTCTTTTTTTTCCCTTTTTACCTTGGAGACACTTTTACTTTTCATTTGGATATTGAGCTCATTTTTAGATTTTAACTTTGGGTTTGGGAATTGGGATTGAGAAATGAATTCTCTTCCTCTTTGTTCTTACTTCTACACTCTTCACTCTTGTTTTGAATCTTGGATTGAGAATTGAAGGAATTCTGTTTCATTCTTGATCTGAGATCTCTCTTTATTTACTTTCTGCATAATTTCAAGGAATTGTGATTTGGATCTAAATTGTCTTTACTAATTTCTTCTCTATTTTCTTCTGCAATTATTCTCTGTTGGATCAAGGAAGGAATTGAGATCTAGACTTGTTTTCTAGTCTCATTCAACCCCTGAGATCTTCAACTTCTCTTTTAGATTTTACAATTGAGTTGAATTTACTTTCTGTATTGCTTCTCTAAGTAATTTTTCTTCTGTTTGAGATCTACTGCATTTCAATTCATCTTTTACTTCTCTGTTGATTGCTATTTACATTCTTTTGTTTAATTTATGAGATCCCAGCTCCCAAAGCCCTTTACTATTCAAGCAATTTATATTTCTTGCATTCTAAGCTTCAGCTATTTACATTTCTTGCAATCTAAGTTTTTGTCATTTACATCACTTGCACTTTAAGATTCAGCTCCTTTACTTCTTTTGTCCTTTAATTTACTGTCAATTTTTCCTCTCTCTTTAAATTTTATGCAATTTAGCTTCTGTTGAACACAAATCACTCAACTCAAAAATTGTTTTCTTGACTAAATCAACCACCTAACTAAAATTGCTCAATCCTTCAATCCCTGTGGGATCGACCTCACTCATGTGAGTTATTATTACTTGATGCGACCCGGTACACTTGCCGGTGAGTTTTGTGTTGGATCATTTTCCACACATCAAGTTTTTGGCACCGTTGCCGGGGATTGATTTAGATCAACAATGATTAAGTGGGTGAGAAGTCTAGATCAAGCATTTTCTTTGTTTTTGTTTTCTGTTTCAAAGTGACACCAAGGTGTTTGAGTTTTTGCCTCACTAAGAAATTCTTATCTCTGATATGAGTAATTTCAATTTTCCTTGGTGTTGTGTTTTCCAAAATTCAAATGGAGTTCAACTCATATTATGATCAAACAAATTTTATGGAATATTACCCACCATCACCAATCTCTAATAGTGGCTGGGAATATCACCAAGAGATCACAATTTTTAAGCACTCCAATCCATGGAGACTTGCTTCAGAGACACAAGATGAGCAAGAAAATCATATGGGATATTTTCCTCCACCACAAAATGATGCAAGTCATGATTCTAATGGTGGCTGGGAGGGGAATTCTAATGCTCCATATGATATTTATCCAGAGATATCATCACTTGACCATGCTTCAACAGAAAGCCCCTTTCAAAACTTACCACCCACACAAACTTCCACAAGCCAAAGACTCTCAAAGCTTGAGTCCATTGTCAAAAGACATTGGGAGAAGACAAAGAAATTCTGGAAAGAACAAGAGAACTCCCTCAAAAATATGGAAGTGCAGGTAGGCCAATTGTTGAATACAAGGAAGGAGGAAATGGAAAAACAAGAACACAAGGTCCCTGTGTCAAGTGAAATTGCAGAAAAGGAAGAGGTGGTAAAAATATTGGAACCTGAAACTGCACTTGAGATGACAAGAGAACCTGAACACTCACAACCTCCTCAAACTCCCCTTGACCAAAAAGCCTCAACAATTGAATCTGTGATTAAAAGATATGAAGAGGAGATGAAGAAATGTTGGGAACATCAACAAACCTCCTCCACGAAAAAGCTATTAAGTCAAATGTTGAGTGCAAGGGAGGAAGTGGAAGAGCAAGGAAGTGAGGAAAACAACCAAAGAATTCCAAACTCAAGTGAAGCAGACAAGTACATAGAAGAAGAGCTCATTGAACCACCATTGCAAGGAACTCTTGATGAAGACAAAACTCCAATAATCACACAGAAACCAAGTCTTGAATCTAAAGAAGTGAAGGCAACTAGTAAGAGCACCAATTCTGTCCCTAATCCAGCAAGCAAGCTCAATCAAGCTATTTACAAAAGGAAGCTTGCTGAGGAGAGGCCAAGACAAGATACAATAGCTGAATCTTCTCCCCCCTTGAGGTCGTTCCTCTTAACAAACTGGAAGAAGAGGAAGAAAGTGAAGAACATGTCAACCGTAGGTAATATTTCTTTCCTTTGCTTTGTTCATTTTCTCTTCTCTGCTTTGTTTTCTTCCTTTGCTTTGTTTAAATTTCAATAAATTGGCATATGGTTACATTCTAAGTTTGGTGTTGCCATGCAACACTTTGTTTTCAATCCCTCTGGATGATTGCATCAATTCTAAAGTGTCATACTAAGATTCTAAATTTGGTGTGCCACTTAATTTTCTATGCAATTCATTAAGCAACATCACTTGTCTACATAACCATAATGCCTTTGCAGTGTTAATTTTCTTTTGGTTTGACACTTTGTTATTCTATTTACTTTATCTATTTCTTTGTTTCTAATGCTTTCACTTATTTTGCTTCTTAATTGTTTTTGTTAATACATCACTAAGAGATCCTTATTCATGACAGATAATTAGCTTGGTGATTGTACTTAACATATAACAATTTCATTTGCTTAGTTTTAATTCAAATAAATTGACATAGGATTGCATTCTAAGTTTGGTGTTGCTATGCAACAAAATTTGCTTCCAATCTTTACTGGATACTTGCATTAATTCCAAGTGAAAGTGTCACACAAAGTTTGGTGTGCCACTTATCTTTTATGCAATGTATTGTGCTCACCTTCTTAAGTTTGCAATCACAATGTCTCTGTCTCTTGTGCCTTGATTGTATCCTCAATTTTTCTTGCTTAAAACACATGTACTACTAACATTTCATTGTGTAAAACATTCATGATCCATCTTAGCCCCATATCCATTGTTCTAATTGTTGCTTGAGGATGAGCAAGCATTCTGAATTTGGCACGAGAAGAGGAAGAATGGGAGGAAAATGACAACAATAGAGAAGATGAATTACAAGGTTGTAAAGTTCCTTTTCCTCTCCTTTGTTTTCAGCACTTTAAATTGTATGATTGTCTTTGTCTTCTCTGTATACATGTGTGGTATGAATAAGCATAGCCTGAATTTTTGATTGTAACATGTTGCTGTGGCATTATGACTACCAACTTGACTTTTGTGAGTTCAAAAGCAATAAAGCATCATGATCATAAATAAACAAGGAATTAAAGAAGGATTTAGCATGTGCATACAAGTATTGAAAGGCTAGTATGGCTAATTGTTGTTCAATTACATTAGATTTTATTTAATTGAAATTTTCATCTAGGACATTTTGTGAAATCTTTTGAAATCATGAAAACCTTGAAAAAGCAATTGCAAATTAAAGCAAGAAAAGAAAAAGGGAAAGAATGAGAAAGCTGAAGGCTCTGAGTACTAATGACAATTCATTTGTTAAGTACTTGTGGTGTTTATGTATCAAGCAAAAAGCTTGAAAACAAAACAGTTAGAAGTCAAGGCTAGGCTCAAGTGCAAATGCACTCCCTCAAAGCTCAAGGCTCTGAGCATCAATGATTAGAGAGTAAAGAAAAGAAACAAATGAGCTTAATGAAGTCCTCTAATTAAATGCTTGTGGTGCTTATATATCAAGTGGTAATACTTGAAAACAAAGCATTTAGAGTCGTAGTTTTGTTATCAACTCATGGGGCAAAGCACCCCAAAAGGAGAAGTTAATAAGAAATCAACAACTTGCTTCAAGGAAGAAGTATAAGGAAAAGATTTCATAAATTGAGCTAGATAGAAGCATCAATCATTTATATTTCTTTTGTGATTGTAGCATGAATAGAAAACTAGCCTACCATGAACATTGAGTTGCTAGTCTTCTTACCTTGGATTGTCAATCTCTACTACATGATTCTTTTCTTGCTTGGGGACAATCAAAGTTTAAGTTTGGTGTTGTGATGACATGTCATTATGTCATGTTTTTCTATGCTCTTTCATATAAGAAATTGATGATTTGTGCTTAAATATTGAATGCTTTGGTGCTTAAATGGTATATTTCTTTGATCTTTTGTAGGAAATAAGAAGAAAAAGAAGCAAAGAAGCACAAAATAAGCTAAAAAGGAGAAAAAAAGAGTTCTGGGGCACACTTTGAAGTTGGAGAACACTTTGGAGCCTTAGGCCATGCTTTTAAAAGCGTAGCCCATGACCAAATCAAGGAAGCTTGACAATCAGCACTCACAAAGCTCGGTTAACTAAGTTAACTTAGTTTTATCATGAAAAATTCAGCTTGGAAGCAAGATTTTTCGCTAAGTTAAACTTGGGCGTTCACAGCATGACCATGCCTCCTTCAAAGGGCCATAACTTGAGCTATAGACGTCCAATTGATGTGCTTCCAGTTGCGTTGGAAAGTTGACATTCAGAGCTTTCCAACGATATATAGAAATCCATATTTGACATTAAATTGAGGCACAAGTGAAAGGCATCTTTAAGGACTAAAAACAAGCAAAAATAGACCAAAGTGGCTTTACCAAGATTCGAAGGGGGAGACACAAGGAAAGCAAGGCCAGCAGCGCTAGAGTGAACTAAAAAATTGCTCCAAATGGGCCTCAAAAGGATCGAACTTGGAAGCTTACACTCAAGGCAAAGGTGCTACTCTTCATGAAGAATTGGCTAGATGATGGAGCTGGGATTCGAACCTGGAACCTCACTTGCAAGCAAAAGGATGCTGTGCTCTCCCCATTCACTGAGCACTATGGGGTGTGACACGGGCAGGAATTGGCAAGCCAAAGCAAGGTGGAGCGTTGCGCTCTCCTTGTTAACCGAGCATTATCGAGGCTGGGCCAAGGAAACAAAGGGGGAGTGCTGCGCTCTCTCTTTCAACCGAGCGCTCCCCTGGAAGTATGTCCCATGCCTCCAACCAACTTGAACCAAAGCCAACCGGACCCATCCTTCTTCAAAGCCATTTTTATTCAAGGCCAAATAAAAATCACCCCATTTCATTGAAATCCAAAGGAAGCAAAGCCCATTATCATCACTCAAAGGTACAAGGATCAGTTAGATTAGGATTTTCATTTGAATTTTAATTTGTTTTCAATTTTATTTTCATTTTCATTTTGTAAAGCCTATATAAGGCATCATTTTCATTTTTTGTAACGAGGCTGGCTACAATAGGGAGCAAGTAGAGTAGAGAGCTATCTTTTAATTTTTTTTTGTTTGAATTTGAGAATTGAGATTGGATCTGAGTCTTGCTCTCTAGTTTTCATTTTATTTTCTGCTGCAACTTGTTCTTGGAATTTGAATTGAGATTGAAGAGTTTCATTGATTCTAAGTTTGAGAATCATCTTTTACCTCTCTTCTCAATTGTTCTAAGAATTGGATTTGAGTTTAGTTTTTTGTTTTCATTTTCTTGCTTCAAACAACTTCTACTTTCTGTTTTGAGTTTTGGATTGAGATTGAAGAAATTCTGTTTCAATTCTTGATCTGAAATTCATCCTTGTTCTCTTTCTGCATAATTCTGAGAATTAAGGAATTGGATCTAATTTCATTTGCTGTTTTCATTTACATTTCTTCTGCAACTTCACTTCATCTCTACTTCTCTTATTGATTGCACTTTACATTTTCTTGTTGAAGTTTTAATTCCTAGCACCCAATTCCTTTTACTTTTCATGCAATTTAATTTTCTTGCATTCTAAGCTTCAGCTATTTACATTTCTTGCAATCTATGTTTTTGTCATTTACATCACTTGCACTTTAAGATTCAGCTCCTTTACTTCTTTTGTCCTTTAATTTACTGTCAATTTTTCCTCTCCCTTTAAATTTTATGCAATTTAGCTTCTGTTGAACACAAATCACTCAACCCAAAAATTGTTTTCTTGACTAAATCAACCACCTAACTAAAATTGCTCAATCCTTCAATCCCTGTGGGATCGACCTCACTCATGTGAGTTATTATTACTTGATGCGACCCGGTACACTTGCCGGTGAGTTTTGTGTTGGATTGTTTTCCACACATCAAAGACCTTTTACCTAATAGCTCATCTGCTTTTTGAAACAACAAATAGGTTCATAATTATAATAACTTTAACAATAAAAACATTAAATTACCTAGACAGACTTCAAAACTTCTTCGATCATTTTCACAACAGTCGTGCCATTGTTGAGCTCATCAGTCCCAGCCCATGAACTTTGCATCGACTGATGGCTAATCCTTACTGAAGTTAACTTAGAACCGCTGAGTAGGCTGTAACTCACGTGTTAATGGTTAGACAACACTGTTATATAACCACAAAATATTCAACTTCTTTTCAAAATGTACTGACCTTTTTTTGAATGACATAACTTCTTTTAGTTCTGGGTTGACATGGACCTTGGACAGTTCAAAGTGGCTCTGCACTAAAGTTTTGCCATTCCATCTGGTTGCTTTAAAATATTAGAGGACCACAATAAGTGGTTCAAGTCGATCATCATCAAGGTTGGGGAGTATCTGGTCAACAATTTCGCCAAAGAGAGTACAACTTAACCTGTTCTTCCTGTCATCAGCCCTAGGAATTCAATCTTACTATATAAATAAGAAAACTGAATAAACAACATATCTCTCTTAATAAAAACACATAAATAAAAACTTACTCCAAGTCTTCCACAATAATAACCAAGCGCTTAGTCTCTATTCCCATGCTAGTTACTAATTTTCTTGGATCTTCCTTTCTAACAACTTCTCCAATTATATCTACAAAATAATAAGAAACACACTTTTAGATATGGCTTTCCAAGTGGTTATAAATTTTCTGCACATCTATATATCATTACATATAGTCTTAGACTCACCAAACAGTTCAAGATCCTCTACTTTCTCAACTGTATGCACCTCTGCAAGGTTCCTAAATCGAAATGCTTCCAAAGAAAAAGTTGGATTCTCTATATGTTCAACCCTTGTTCTATGTGAAAGCACAAGTACCCACCTACTAACCATTTTTTTTCTTGGTCATGTTGTCAACAACTATGAAGTTACTCATAGTATACATGTGGAACTTAAGAATAACACTAATGTATTTCTTTGCCATTGATCTTGGTATGATTGCATAAATCCTGCCACCCTGTGACAATGAAGTGAATACTTAAAGAGTGAGTATATCCTTAACATGTTTAAGTCATAACAATGACATATAAAGCACATTTATGTTTTGTAAAAAATGCTCCTATCTTTTTATCTTGAGGAACCATTTCGATGGAGCCAATCTCGTTGACATTGAACTTGTTCGGAGTTGTCCACACCCTTACAACAAATACTTTGAAATTCCATGCAAGTTTTTTGGCATTCACATCTGATACTAAATCAAAATGTTCATCCATTGCGTTTCAGGTCTCCCGCCAGGTTGAGAAGTAGTGACTGGAATGTGAATAATGTTGTGGAGCATTTCAGGTCTCCCGCCAGGATTGTTTAATGATAAAATGGATATTTGAATTATATATATATATGACTGGTTTACTTCATGTGCATTACAATGTCAGATTTACCCATTGTATGTTGCTTAATTTTCCTACTTACCCTGCATGCCACTTGTCATTCAAGAAACTGTTACACGTGTCGAGCATAGAACCCATTACTTATCTCCTATTATATATTAATAGATTTATGAAGTTTTGTTTATATGCCTTCCAAGTGTTTAATGAAATAATTCACTTAGTTATAGAGTAGATTTTGCATTCTTGGCCTGGGTTGGAAACTTGAGTAAACTTGAGTTACTAATGTCAAAGTTGAATGATAATTTAGAGACGTTAATTAATCTTATTTTCACTAATGCTAATCTTTTACTAATTCAATTAGTAAATTGGTTAGGACTTGTGGATTAGGATTAATTAAGTCTTATTAGCTTTTCTCAATTTGTAGAGGTTAACAAATTGGGTTATCTCTTTGTAATTCTCATGTTGTGGTTAGTGACAAGAATAGTGATTCTTAAACCTCAACTCTTGCCAAGATCTTTTTAGCATTTGAATTTACTTTTTTTTCTAGTTAATTGCATTAATTACTCGTAGTTTAATTCTTTTTGATATTTAGTTATTGCTTGCTTCTTTAACCTTTAGCTATTTAAATTTCTATCAATTTCAATCGAACCCCCGATTCTCCCATAGCCAATGATTGAGCACTTTATTATGATTTCTAGGGAGAACGATTCGGGACTAAACTCCCAGTTATTGATTTGAATTGTAACATTTTAAACTAAACTTTGAGAGTGTTAATTGTTGGTTTAAAGCTACAACGAATCTTGAGCCTTTTAAACTTGTGAATTTTCTAAACCGGTACTTAGCGCTCATCAAGTTTTTGGCGCGTTGTTGGGGATTTTACAATGCATGTTTATTATTGGTTATTGTTAATATGTTTATAGTGTGAATAGCTTTTTTTCTTGTTTATTTAATTTTTCTAGTGGTTAGGATTTTTGCTTTCAGTAATTTTTAGTTGTTTTTCTTAGTTAGGACTTTTAATTCTAGTTATTTGCTAATTGTTGATTGCTTTTCTTTAGTTAGTTTCTCTTTGCTTCTAATAATTACATGAGCCTTATGTTTTCTAAGTTGAATATCACGGTCACTACTGGATTCGAGATTAATCCGTTTTGATTCAGAAATTGAAAAAACTTTGACATATATTAAGCAAGCTCTGCAGCGGTTAGCTTTTGCGAATAGTGTGTCGGTGCCTCTTAACGAGCAATCCGATTCATCATCGCCTTCTAATCGTGATTCCAATTCCACATTCAATGAAGAAACTTTATACTCTTCTGTTATACTTTTGACACTTTTTTAAGTGATATAGCCGTAGGGGTGTTGGTGCACGAAATTGTGATCTCAACGGTGCCAACAACTTGGTACGCACGTTCATAATCTCAATTCTTCTTCACAACTAACCAGCAAGTGCACTGGGTCGTCCAAGTAATAAACCTTACGTGAGTAAGGGTCGATCCCACAGAGATTGTCGGCTTGAAGCAAGCTATGGTCATCCTTGTAAATCTCAGTCAGGCGGATTCAAATGGTTATGAGGTTTTGATAATTAAAATATAATTAAAATAGAAAATAAGATAGAAATACTTATGTAAATCATTGGTTGGGGTTTCAGATAAGCGTATGAAGATGCTTTGTTCCTTCTGAACCTCTGCTTTCCTATTGTCTTCATCCAATCATTCATACTCCTTTCCATGGCAAGCTGTATGTTGGGGAATCACCGTTATCAATGGCTACCGTCCGTCCTCTCAGTGAAAATGGTCCAAGTGCGCTGTCACCGCACGGCTAATCATTTGTCGGTTCTCGATCATGTTGGAATAGGATCCATTGATCCTTTTGCGTCTGTCACTACGCCCAACACTCGCGAGTTTGAAGCTCGTCACAGTCATCCCATCCCAGATCCTACTCGAAATACCACAGACAAGGTTTAGACTTTCCGGATCTCAGGAATGGCCGCCAATAATTCTAGCTTATACCACGAAGACTCCGATCTTTCGGAATGGAGGCTAAGAGATACATGCTCAAGCTATAGCAGATAGAACGGAAGTGGTTGTCATGCACGCGTTCATAGGTGAGAATGATGATGAGTGTCACGGATCATCACATTCATCAGGTTGAAGTGCGAGTGAATATCTTGGAATAAGAATAAGCTTGAATTGAATAGAAAAATAATAGTACTTCGCATTAATTCATGAGGAACAGCAGAACTCCACACCTTAATCTATGGGGTGTAGAAACTCCACTGTTGAAAATACATAAGAACAAGGTCCAGGCATGGCCGAAAAGCCAGCCCCCTAAGCGTGATCAAGAGATCAAAAGTGATATGATGAGCGGATATTTTATACGCTTTTTGGGGTTAATTTCATATAGTTTTGAGTATGTTTTAGTTAGTTTTTAGTCTATTTTCATTAGTTTTTAGGAAAAATTCATATTTCTGGACTTTACTATGAGTTGTGTGTTTTTCTATAATTTCAGGTACTTTTCTGACTTAAATTCAAGGAGCTGAGCAAAAATATGATTCAGGCTGAAAAAGGACTGCTGATGCTGTTGGATTCTGACCTCCCTGCACTCAAAGTGGATTTTCTGGAGCTACAGAACTCGAAATGGCATGCTTTCAATTGCGTTGGAAAGTAGACATTCAGGGCTTTCCAGCAATATATAATAGTCCATACTTTGCACAAGGATAGACGACGTAAACTGGCGTTCCATTCCAGTTCTCTGCCCAATTCTGGCGTCCAGCGCCAGAAAAGGATCAAAAGCTGGAGTTGAACGCCCAAACTGGCATAAAAACTGGCATTCAACTCCACAAATGGCCTCTGCAAATGAATTACTTAAGTCTCAGCCCAGCACACACAAAGTGGGCCCCAGAAGTGGATCTCTGCATCATCCATCATAGTTTACTCATTTTTTGTAAACCTAGGCTACTAGTTTAGTATAAAAACAACTTTTAGAGACTTATTTTGTATCTCATGACATTTTTAGATCAAAACTTTGTATTCTCTGACGGCATGAGTCTCTAAACCCCATTGTTGGGGGTAAGGAGCTCTGCTGTGTCTCGATGAATTAATGCAAGTATTTTTGTTTTCCATTCAAACACACTTGTTCCTATCTAAGATGTTCATTCGCGCTTAACTGTGATGGAGGTGATGATCTGTGACACTCATCACCTTCCTCAAATCATGAACGTGTGCCTGACAACCACCTCCGTTCTATATGCGATTGAATGAGTATCTCTTAGATTCCTTAATCAGAATCTCCGTGGTATAAGCTAGAACTGATGGCGGCATTCATGAGAATCCAGAAAGTCTAAACCTTGTCTGTGGTATTCCGAGTAGGATTCAAGGATTGAATGACTGTGACAAGCTTCAAACTCCTGAAGGCTTGGCGTTAGTGACAGACGCAAAAGGATAGTAAATCCTATTCCAACCGGATCGAGAACCAACCGGTGATTAGCCGTGCTGTGACAGAGCGCGTGAGCGTAGTTTTCACTGGAAGGATGGAAGGTAGCCATTGACAACGGTGATCCACCAACACACAGCTTGCCATAGGAGGACGTGCGTGCGTGAATTAGAAGACAGAGGAAAGCAGAGATTCAGAAGACAAAGCATCTCCAAAACTCCAATATATTCTCCATTACTGCATAACAAGTAACCTTTAATTTATGCTCTCTTGGTTATTCGCAATTCAATTGATAAACATAATTGACTTCCTGACTAAGATTTACAAGATAACTATAGATTGCTTCAAACCAACAATCTCCGTGGGATTCGACCCTTACTCACGTAAGGTATTACTTGGACGACCCAGTGCACTTGCTGGTAAGTGGTACTAGTTGTGAAAAGTGTGATTCATAATTAGTGCACCAAGTTTTTGGCGCCGTTACCGGGGATTGTTCGTGTTTGAACAACTGACGGATTATTTTGTTGCTTAGATTAGGAAAATTTTTCTTTTTGGTTTAGAGTCTCTTATTATTGTTCTTGGTTAAAAATATCCTTCTTTAAAACAAGTGTTACATTTACTGCCCAATTGGCTAGAGCGTTAGTCTAAGCCCGTGGCAGTTTGGTACACTCTTTTTAAAATCTTTTTCAAAAATAATATTTTTTCTATTAAATCCTGTGCCAAACTCCAAGTTTGGTGTTTTCTTGTTGATTTCCCTTTTTGGTTTTCGAAAATTTTATTTTGGTTTTCAAAAAAATTTTAAGTTTGGTGTTCTTCCTTCATGTTCTTGTATTCTTGTGAGTCTTCAAAGTATTCTTGAGTTTTTCAAGTGTCTTGATCTTAAAATTTTTAAGTTTGGTATTCCTTGGTATTTTCCCTCCAAAATTTTCGAAAATAAGGAACATTAGATCTAAAAATTTTAAATCTTGTGCTATCTTATTGTTTTTCTCTTTCCTTTTAAAAATCAAAAATATCTTTTCTCTCTATTTTAAAAGCAAATTTTCAAAATCTATTTCTAAAATTCAGATTTTTATTTCAAAATTTAAAACCTTTTTCAAAAAAAAATCATCATATCTTTTTCAAAATCTCCTAACCACTTTCTCTCTCCTCACTTTTTCGAAAATCTTTTACTCATTTTTTATTTATTTTATTTTGATTTATTTTATTTTTGAAATAAATTAATAAATAAAAAAAATAATATTTTTTCTATTTTACATCATCTCCCTTTCTCCATCATGGACCTAAGCAGAAATGAACAGTCCAGGAGGACTCTGGGGTCATATTCTAACCCCTCTACTGCTTCATATGGGAGTAGTATCTGCATACCCTCCATTGGAGTCAGTAGCTTTGAGTTGAATCCTCAGCTCGTTATCATGGTGCAGCAAAGCTGCCAGTATTCCGGTCTTCCACAGGAAGAACCTACAGAGTTTCTGGCACAATTTTTATAAATTGCTGACACAGTACATGATAAGGAAATAGATCAGGATGTCTACAGACTATTACTGTTTCTATTTGCTGTAAAAGATCAAGCTAAGAGGTGGTTAAATAACCAACCTAAGGCCAGCATAAAGACATGGAAACAGTTGACAGAAAAATTCCTGAATCAATATTTCCCTCCAAAAAGGATGACACAGCTAAGGCTGGACATCCAAGGCTTTAAACAAGGAGATAATGAATCTCTTTATGATGCCTGGGAGAGATACATAGAGATGCTACGAAAATGCTCCTCTGAAATGTTTTCAGAGTGGGTTCAGTTAGACATCTTCTACTATGGGCTTGCAGAAGGAGCTCAGATGTCTCTAGATTACTCAGCTGGTGGATCTATCCACATGAGAAAGACAATTGAAGAGGCTCAAGAGCTCATTGATACAGTTGCCAGGAATCAGCATCTTTACCTAAGCAGCAACCTTTCCATGAATGAGGAGGTTAAAATAGTAACTGCTGAACTCAGTCCTGTGAAACAAGCTGCTGAATTCAATCAGCAATTGGACTTTCTAACAAAGCAGCTAGTCGAATTTAAAGACAGGTTACAAGAGACAAGGATGGCTAATATACATATGGACGAACAGTTTAAGCAAACAAAGCAGCAGCTGTCAAGGCAAATAGCAGAAGAATGCCAAGCAGTTCAACTAAGAAGTGGGAAAACACTGAATATCCCACCTCAAGGCAGTAGAAAGCTAAGAAATGAGCAAACCACCCAAAATTCACCTGAGGACAGTAAGAGCCCAGGGAAAAACAACTCTGGTGCTAAAACGCCAGAAAATTGGTGGAAGGCTGGCGCTGAACGCCCAGACCATGGCCAAAACTGGCGTTCAACGCCAGAAACAAGGCAGGACTGGCGTTCAACGCCAGAAATGGGCAAGGATCTGGCGTTGAACGCCCAAAATGGGCAAGATCTGGCGCTGAACGCCCAAAAAGGGCACAATTCTGGTGTTCAGACGCCAGGAGCAGACAAAGAGCTGGCGTCCAGTTTCACTCCAGTTTCTAACTCTGGCACTCAATTGCCAGTGAGGGATCAGACCCACACAAATGCTGATGACAACCCCTCTAAAAAGGCTTCTTCAACCACTTCTGTAGGCAATAAACCTGCAGCAACTAAGGTTGAAGAATATAAAGCCAATATACCTTATCCTCAAAAACTCCGGAAAGAGGAGCAGGATAAGCAATTTGCTCGCTTTGCAGATTATCTCAGGACTCTTGAAATAAAGATTCCATTTGCAGAAGCACTTGAGCAAATACCTTCTTATGCCAAGTTCATGAAAGAGATCTTGATTCATAAGAAGGATTGGAGAGAAACAGAAAGAGTTCTCCTCACCGAAGAATGCAGTGCAGTCATTCTGAAAAGCTTTCCTGAAAAGCTTAAAGACCCGGGGAGTTTTCTGATACCGTGCATATTAGAAGGTAATTGCACCAAGACATCTTTATGCGATCTTGGGGCAAGCATCAACCTAATACCTGCATCCACTATCAGAAAGCTTGGCTTAACTGAAGAAGTTAAACCAACCCGGATCTGTCTCCAACTTGCTGATGGTTCTACTAAATACCCATCAGGCATGATTGAAGACATGATTGTCAGAGTTGGGCCATTCGCCTTTCCCACTGACTTTGTTGTGCTGGAAATGGAGGAGCACAAGAGTGCTACTCTCATTCTAGGAAGACCCTTCCTAGCAACTGGACAATCCCTAATTGACGTCCAACAGGGGGAAATAACCCTGAGAGTCAATGATGATGAGTTTAAGTTGAATGCTGTCAAAGCCATGCAGCATCCAGACACATCAACAGACTGCATGAAAGTTGATCTTATTGACTCTTTGGTAGCAGAGATCAACATGGCTGAGAGTCTTGAATCAGAGTTGGAAAACATCTTTAAAGATGTTCAGCCTGATTTAGAAGATTCAGAGGACATTACCACCATCCTTGAAGAGGAAAAACCTCCTAAACCCGAGCTCAAGCCATTACCACCATCCTTGAAATATGCATTTCTGGGAGAAGGTGACACTTTTCCAGTGATCATAAGCTCTACTTTAAATTCACAGGAAGAGGAGGCACTTATTCAAGTGCTAAAGACACACAAGACAGCTCTTGGGTGGTCCATAGGTGACCTTAAGGGCATAAGCCCAGCTAGATGCATGCACAAAATTTTATTGGAGGATAATGCCAAACCAGTGGTTCAACTACAGAGGCGGCTAAATCCAGCCATGAAAGAAGTGGTGCAGAAAGAGGTCACCAAATTACTGGAGGCTGGGATTATTTATCCTATTTCTGATAGCCCCTGGGTGAGCCCTGTTCAAGTCGTCCCAAAAAAGGGAGGCGTGACAGTGATTCATAATGAAAAAAATGAACTGGTTCCTACAAGAACAGTTACAGGGTGGCGCATGTGTATTGACTACAGAAGGCTCAATACAGCCACCAGAAAGGATCATTTTCCTTTACCATTCATAGACCAGATGCTAGAAAGACTAGCAGGTCATGATTATTACTGCTTTTTGGATGGCTACTCAGGCTATAACCAGATTGCAGTGGATCCCCAGGATCAAGAGAAAACAGCATTCACATGTCCATCCGGAGTGTTTGCTTATAGAAGGATGCCATTTGGGCTATGTAATGCGCCTGCAACCTTCCAGAGATGCATGCTCTCTATTTTCTCTGATATGGTGGAAAAATTTCTGGAAGTCTTCATGGATGACTTCTCAGTATATGGAGACTCATTCAGCTCCTGTCTTGATCACCTGAAACTTGTTCTGAAAAGATGTCAAGAGACCAACCTAGTTTTAAACTGGGAAAAGTGTCACTTCATGGTGACTAAAGGAATTGTTCTTGGGCATAAAATCTCAAACAAGGGAATAGAGGTGGATCAAGCAAAAATAGAGGTAATTGAAAAATTACCACCACCTGCCAATGTTAAGGCAATCAGAAGCTTTCTGGGGCATGCAGGATTCTATAGAAGGTTTATAAAGGATTTTTCAAAAATCGCAAAACCTCTAAGCAATCTGCTAGCTGCTGACACACCATTTGTGTTTGACACAGAGTGCCTGCAGGCGTTTGAAACGCTGAAAGCTAAGCTGGTCACAGCACCAGTCATCTCTGCACCAGACTGGACATTACCATTTGAGCTAATGTGTGATGCCAGTGATCATGCCATTGGTGCAGTATTGGGACAGAGGCACGACAAGCTTCTGCATGTCATTTATTATGCCAGTCGCGTTCTAAATGATGCCCAAAAAAATTACACAACCACAGAAAAAGAACTACTTGCAGTGGTTTACGCCATTGACAAGTTCAGATCATACTTAGTAGGATCAAAATTGATTGTGTATACTGACCATGCTGCTCTTAAATATCTACTCACAAAGCAGGATTCAAAACCCAGGCTCATTAGATGGGTATTGCTTCTGCAAGAATTTGATATAGAAATAAGAGACAGAAAAGGGACAGAGAACCAAGTGGCTGATCATCTGTCCCGGATAGAGCCAGTGGAAGGGACGTCCCTCCCCTTTCTTGAGATCTCTGAGACGTTTCCTGATGAGCATTTATTTGCCATTCAAGAAGCACCATGGTTTGCCGATATTGCAAACTATAAAGCTGCAAGGTTCATACCCAAGGAGTACAACAGGATACAAAAGAAGAAATTAATTACTGATGCAAAGTACTACTTGTGGGATGAACCTTATCTCTTTAAGAGATGTGCAGACGAAATTATCCGTAGGTGTGTGCCTAGAGAAGAAGCTCAGAGGATCCTGTGGCATTGCCACGGATCTCAATATGGAGGCCATTTCGGAGGTGAGCGAACAGCCACCAAGGTCCTCCAATGTGGCTTCTATTGGCCCACACTCTATAAAGATTCCCGAGAGTTTGTACGTAATTGTGACAGTTGCCAAAGAGCTGGTAATCTGCCTCATGGTTACGCCATGCCTCAACAAGGAATCTTAGAAATTGAGTTGTTTGACGTATGGGGAATTGACTTCATGGGACCTTTCCCACCATCATACTCAAACACTTATATTCTGGTGACAGTTGACTATGTATCAAAATGGGTTGAGGCTATTGCCACACCCAACAATGATACTAAAACAGTGCTGAAGTTCCTCCAGAAACATATCTTTAGCAGGTTTGGTGTCCCTAGAGTACTAATCAGTGATGGGGGCACCCACTTCTGTAATAAATAGCTTTACTCTGCCATGGTTCGGTATGGAATTCGCCACAAGATAGCCACTCCATATCATCCACAAACCAATGGGCAAGCTGAAGTCTCTAATAGAGAATTAAAGAGAATCCTGGAACGGACAGTAAGTACCCGTAGAAAGGATTGGGCACGGAGCTTGGATGATGCTCTGTGGGCTTACAGGACAGCATTCAAGACCCCTATAGGAACATCTCCATACCAACTCGTGTATGGTAAGGCATGTCACCTGCCCGTGGAACTGGAACATAAGGCCTACTGGGCAACCAGATTCCTAAACTTTGATGCCAAACTAGCAGGAGAAAAATGATTGCTCCAGCTAAATGAGCTAGAGGAATTCAGATTCACAGCTTTCGAAAATGCCAAGCTTTATAAAGAAAAATAAAAAAAGTGGCATGACAGAAAGCTGTCATCTAGAATCTTTGAACCAGGACAGAAGGTTCTGTTGTTTAACTCTAGACTCAGGCTATTCCCCGGGAAATTGAAATCTCGGTGGAGGGACCATACGTGATTACAAGTGTATCACCATATGGTTATGTGGAGCTTCAAGATATTGATTCTGATAAGAAGTTCATTGTCAATGGACAGAGAATCAAGCATTATCTTGAAGGCAACATTGAGCAAGAATGCTCAAGGCTGAAGCTAGATTAAAAGCTCAGCAAGGTCCAGCTAAAGACAATAAAGAAGCGCTTGCTGGGAGGCAACCTAGCCATGGGGCAACAATCCTCTAAGCATTTTGCCCTATTTCTATTTTTATTTTTATTTGTTTATATAGAGTTCATTGATAACAAGGTAAATAATCATTTACAGAAGACCTCGGCACACAAAACAGAGAAAAAGAGCTCACTGGCAAGAAAACGCCAGTAAAGGTATATTTTGGGCGTTCAACGCCCAAAATGGGCATCCACTGGGCGTTGAACGCCAGTAATGGTAGCAATCTGGGCGTTCAACGCCAGAAAGGGGCACCCACTGGGCGTTGAATGCCAGTAATGGCAGCAATTGGGCGTTGAACGCCCAGGAGAGCAGCATTTGGGTGCTGAACGCCCAAAACAGGCAGTATTTGGGCGTTCAAACGCCAGGATAGCAAGGAGGAGCCAAATTCATTTTTTCATGTTAAGAACCCTGATTTCTAAAATCCTTAATTTCAAAAAATCCATTTTTCCAAATTCAATCCAACTCTTTTCAAATCTTTTCTGAAAACAAATATATCTTTTTCACTCTAAAATCTTTTCAACTAATCCATATCTTTTTCAAATCTTCATATTATCTTTTTCAAAATTCAGATTTATCATTTTCAAAAATCTATCATATCTTTTCAAAATTAAACTATATCTTCTATCTTATCTTTTTCAACTCAATCTTTTTATCTTATCTTTTCCAATTTTTCGAAAACCCACCCCTTCCATCCCTTTAAATTTGGGTTCGGCCTCCCTCCTCCTCCATCAACAATTGCACCTAGCTCTCCCTCTATCCCTCTCCTTTCTTTTCTTTTGCTTGAGGACAAGCAAACCTCTAAGTTTGGTGTGTTTATCCGAGATCACTAAGATCATGGCTCCTAAAGGAAAACAACCCACTCCAAGAGGCAAGAAAGAGAGCGTTCCAAAACCACTTTGGAATCAAGGGAAGTTCTTATCTAAAGAACATTCAAACCATTATCTTAAAGTAATGGGTCTGAGATCAGTGATCCCGGAAGTTAGATTCGATCTGAAAGAAGATGAATATCCGGAGATCCAGGAGCAAATTCGAATCAGGAACTGGGAAGTCCTAGCTAATCCTGAAACGAGAGTAGGAAGGAACATGGTCCAGGAGTTCTATGCTAATATGTGGCAGACTGACAAGCAAAAACTATCTGGAACTGCCTTCTATGAATTTCAGACCATGGTCAGAGGAAAGATTGTTCATACCACCCCTGACAAGATCAGAGAGATCTTAAAGCTACCTCTGCTAAAGGATGATCCAGACTCCTTCAACAGGAGGATGATGAGAGCAGACATTGACCTGGATAAGATTCTAGAGGACATATGTATCCCTGGAGCCAGGTGGACCACCAACACAAAGGGTGTCCCAAATCAACTCAAGAGAGAGGATCTCAAACCAGTCGCCAAAGGATGGCTGGACTTCATTAGGCGTTCTCTGTTGCCCACTAGCAACCGTTCTGAAGTCACAGTTAAAAGAGCAGTGATGATCCATTGCATCATGATGGGAAAGGAAGTGGAGGTTCATCAGCTGATTTCAACTGAACTCTACAAAATTGCTAACAAAAATTCTAAAGAGGCCAGGTTGGCTTATCCAAGCGTGATTTCTCTACTCTGCAAGGACGCTGGAGTAAGGATGGGAATAACTGAGTATATCCCAATTGAGAAGCCTATTACCAAAGCATCAATGGAAAAACAGCAAGCACAGGAGGATCCCATCAAGAAGAGAGCACAGGAATTCCTCCCAGAGATCCCTCAATCTGAATACTGGGAGTATCTTGAGACATCTGTTACCAAGATACGGGAAGCTATGGAGCAAATAATAAAAGAACAGAAGGAACACAGTCAAATGCTGACCTATATGTTTAAAGAACAAGAGGAGCAAGGGCGTGACTTAAGGAAATTGAAGCGCCAAAAGTCTTCTCTTGTAGGACCAAGCACCCCAAGGATTAGAGGAACCCCCGTTCCCCCAGAATAAAGGTTGTTAATTTCCAATTTCTGCCTTAACTCTGTGACAGTGTCCTTATAGAAGTTTACCTTAGGAGTCATATAGTAGTAATTAGTATCTATTTTGATTTTATCTCCAATTAAGCTATAGTTTATTTTTCTCATCATCAGCAAAAATGAATAAAGTAGTAGATATTTTGAATAAGAGGCAATAAAATTTCGAGTTTTAATAAGAGAAATTCTAATTAGTTAAATGTGGTGGCAATGCTTTCTGTCTTCTGAATGAATGCTTGAACAGTGCATATGTCTTTTGAATTTGTTGTTTAAGACTGTTAAATATGTTGGCTCTTGAAAGAATGATGAACATGAGACATGTTATTGATAATCTGAAAAATCATAAAAATGATTCTTGAAGCAAGAAAAAGCAGCAAAGAACAAAGCTTGCAGAAAAAAAAAAGAGAGAAAAACCAAGCAGAAAAAGCCAATAACCCTTAAAACCAAAAGGCAAGGGCAATTGAAAAGGATCCCAAGGCTTTGAGCATCAGTGGATAGGAGGGCCTAAGGGACTAAAATCCTGGTCTAAGCGGCTAAACCAAGCTGTCCCTAACCATGTGCTTGTGGCGTGAAGGTGTCAAGTGAAAACTTGAGACTGAGCGGTTAAAGTCAAGGTCCAAAGCAAAAAGAAGAGTGTGCTTAAGAACTCTGGACACCTCTAATTGGGGACTTTAGCAAAGCTGAGTCACAATCTGAAAAGGTTCACCCAGTTATGTGTCTGTGGCATTTATGTATCCGGTGGTAATACTGGAAAACAAAGTGCTTAGGGCCACGGCCAAGACTCATAAAGAAGCTGTGTTCAAGAATCATCACACTGAACTAAGAGAATCAATAACACTATCTGAATTCTAGGTTCCTATAGATGCCAATCACTCTGAGCTTCAATGGATAAAGTGAGATACCAAAACTGTTCAGAAGCAAAAAGCTACTAGTCCCGCTCATCTAATCAGAATCTGAGCTTCAATCAAAAACTCTGAGATATTATTGCTTCTCAACCTATTAGTCTTCTATTTTATTTATCTAGTTGCTTGAGGACAAGCAACAGTTTAAGTTTGGTGTTGTGATGAGCGGATATTTTATACGCTTTTTGGGGTTAATTTCATATAGTTTTGAGTATGTTTTAGTTAGTTTTTAGTCTATTTTCATTAGTTTTTAGGAAAAATTCATATTTCTGGACTTTACTATGAGTTGTGTGTTTTTCTGTAATTTCAGGTACTTTTCTGACTGAAATTAAAGGAGCTGAGCAAAAATCTGATTCAGGCTGAAAAAGGACCGCTGATGCTGTTGGATTCTGACCTCCCTGCACTCAAAGTGGATTTTCTGGAGTTACATAACTCGAAATGGCATGCTTCCAATTGCGTTGGAAAGTAGACATCCAGGGCTTTCCCGAAATATATAATAGTCCATACTTTGTATAAGGATAGATGATGTAAACTGGCGTTCAATACCAGTTCTCTGCCCAATTCTGGCGTCCAGCGCCAGAAAAGGATCAAAAGCTGGAGTTGAACGCCCAAACTGGCATAAAAACTGGCGTTCAACTCCACAAATGGCCTCTGCACGTGAATTACTTAAGTCTCAGCCCAGCACACACAAAGTGGGCCCCAGAAGTGGATCTCTGCATCATCCATCATAGTTTACTCATTTTTTGTAAACCTAGGCTACTAGTTTAGTATAAAAACAACTTTTAGAGACTTATTTTGTATCTCATGACATTTTTAGATCAAAATATATTTTATTCTCTGACGGCATGAGTCTCTAAACCCCATTGTTGGGGGTGAGGAGCTCTGCTGTGTCTCGATGAATTAATGCAAGTATTTCTGTTTTCCATTCAAACACGCTTGTTCCTATCTAAGATGTTCATTCGCGCTTAACTGTGATGGAGGTGATGATCTGTGACACTCATCACCTTCCTCAAATCATGAAAGTGTGCCTGACAACCACCTCCATTCTATATGCGATTGAATGAGTATCTCTTAGATTCCTTAATCAGAATCTCCGTGAACTGATGGCGGCATTCATGAGAATCCGGAAAGTCTAAACCTTGTCTGTGGTATTCCGAGTAGGATTCAAGGATTGAATGACTGTGATGAGCTTCAAACTCCTGAAGGCTGGGCGTTAGTGACAGACGCAAAAGGATAGTAAATCCTATTCCAACCGGATCGAGAACCAACCGGTGATTAGCCGTGCTGTGACAGAGCGCGTGAGCGTAGTTTTCACTGGAAGGATGGAAGGTAGCCATTGACAACGGTGATCCACCAACACACAGCTTGCCATAGGAGGACGTGCGTGCGTGAATTAGAAGACAGAGGAAAGCAGAGATTCAGAAGACAAAGCATCTCCAAAACTCCAATATATTCTCCATTACTGCATAACAAGTAACCTTTAATTTATGCTCTCTTGGTTATTCGCAATTCAATTGATACACATAATTGACTTCCTGACTAAGATTTACAAGATAACTATAGATTGCTTCAAACCAACAATCTCCGTGAGATTCGACCCTTACTCACGTAAGGTATTACTTGGACGACCCAGTGCACTTGCTGGTAAGTGGTACTAGTTGTGAAAAGTGTGATTCATAATTAGTGCACCATGATACAAAGATAGTCTCAAAAATGATCCAAAAATGTGAAATAAATCACTAAAAGTAGTTTTTATACTAAACTAGTAGCTAGGGTTACAGAAAATAAGTAAATGGTGCAGAAATCCACTTTCGGGCCCACTTAGTATGTGCTTGGGCTAAGCATTGAAGCTTTGCATGTGTAGAGGCTTCTCTTGGAGTTAAACGCCAGGTTGCAGCCTGTTTCTGGCGTTTAACTCTGGTTTGTAACCTGTTTTTAGCGTTTAACTTCAGAATAGGGCAGAGTTTAAACACCAGTTTGCATCGTCAAAACTCGGGCAAAGTATGGACTATTATATATGGCTGGAGAGCACTAGATGTCTACTTTCCAACGCAATTAAGAGCATGCCATTTGGGTTTTTGTAGCTCCAGAAAATCCATTTCGAGTGCAGGAAGGTCAGAATCCAACAGCATCTGTAGTCCTTTTTCAGCCTCTAAATCAGATTTTTGCTCAGGTCCCTCAATTTCAGCCAGAAAATACCTGAAATCACAAGAAAACACACAAACTCATAGTAAAGTCCAGAAATATGAATTTTGCATAAAAACTAATAAAAGCATAGTAAAAACTAATTAAATTATACTAAAAACTACCTAAAAATAATGCCAAAAATCGTATAAATTATTCGCTTATCACAACACCAAACTTAAATTGTTGCTTGTCCCCAAGCAACTAAAAACCAAATAGGATAAAAAGAAGAGAATATACTATAAATTCTAAAATATCAATGTAACTTAGCTCCAATTAGATGAGCGGGACTAGTAGCTTTTTGCCTATGAATAGTTTTGGCATCTCACTTTATCCTTTGAAGTTCAGAATGATTGGCATCTACAGGAACTCAGAATTTAGATAGTGTTTTTGATTCTCCTAGTTCAGTATGTTGATTCTTGAACACAGCTACTTTATGAGTCTTGGCCGTGGGCCTAAGCACTTTGTTTTCCAGTATTACCACCGGATACATAAATGCCACAGACACATAACTGGGTGAACCTTTTCAGATTGTGACTCAGCTTTGCTAGAGTCCCCAATTAGAGGTGTCCAGGGTTCTTAAGCACACTCTTTTTGCTTTGGATCACGACTTTAACCGCTCAGTCTCAAGCTTTTCACTTGACACCTTCACGCCACAAGCACATGGTTAGGGACAACTTGGTTTAGCCGCTTAGGCTAGGATTTTATTCCTGTGGACCCTCCTATCCATTAATGCTCAAAGCCTTGGTTCCTCTTTTTACCCTTACCTTTTAGTTTAAAGGGTTACTGGCTTTTTGCTCTTGCCTTTTGGTTTAAAGAGCTCTTGGCTTTTTCTGCTTGCTTTTTCTTTTTCTTCCTTTTTTTCTTTTATTTTCGCCTTATATTTTTTTTCGCAAGCTTTTGCTTTTTCGTTGCTTTTTCCTTCTTCAAGAATCAATTTTATGATTTTTCAGATTATCAATAACATTTTTCCTTTTTCATCCTTCTTTCAAGAGCCAACAATTTTAACATTCATAAACAACAAATTCAAAAGACATATGCACTGTTCAAGCATTCATTCAGAAAACAAAAAGTATTGTCACCACATCAAAATAATCAAACTAATTTCAAGGACGAATTCGAAATCATGTACTTCTTGTTCTTTTGTGATTAAAAACATTTTTCATTTAAGAAAGGTGATGGATTCATAGGACATTCATAGTTTTAAGACATAGACACTTAGACACTAGTGATCATGTAATAAGACACAAACATAAATAAAACATAAAGCATAATTTTTGAAAAAACAGAAAAATAAGTAGACAATGAGATTAAGGAACGGGTCCACCTTAGTGAGGGTGGCGTCTTCTTCCTCTTAAAGAACCAATGGTGCTCTTGAGCTCCTCCATGTCTCTTCCTTGCCTTTGCTGCTCCTCCCTCATGACTCTTTGATCTTCTCTAATTTCATGAAGGAGGATGGAATGCTCTTGGTGCTCCACCCTTAGTTGTCCCATGTTGGAACTTAATTCTCCTAGGGAGGTGTTAATTTGCTCCCAATAGTTTTGTGGAGGAAAGTGCATCCCTTGAGGCATCTCAGGGATTTAATGATGAGGAACTTCCTCATGCTCTTGTTGAGGTCCATGAGTGGGCTCTCTTGTTTGCTCCATCCTCTTTTTAGTGATGGGCTTGTCCTCTTCAATGAGGGTGTCTTCCACACAAATGTCCCTAAGGACTTGGTCCAACCTTTGATCAAAGTTGACCCTTCTAGTGAAAGGGTGAGGATCACCTTTTTCTTGGCCACAACTTCATAGAAGTGGTCTTGATGGACCTTTGAGATGAATCTCTCCATCTCCCATGACTCGGAGGTGGAAGCTATTGCCTTCCCTTTCCTCTTTCTAGAGGTTTCTCTGGCCTTAGGTGCCATAAATAGTTATGAAAAAACAAAAAGCAATGCTTTTACCACACCAAACTT
The DNA here is from genome assembly GCF_059453495.1 of Arachis ipaensis. Classification (NCBI taxonomy): domain Eukaryota; kingdom Viridiplantae; phylum Streptophyta; class Magnoliopsida; order Fabales; family Fabaceae; genus Arachis; species Arachis ipaensis. The sequence goes on along the minus strand of NC_142441.1, from coordinate 41,143,290 downwards.
AAAAGGTTTGCTTGTCCTCGAGCAAAAGAAGAAAGAAAGTAGTAGAAGAAGAAGAAAATGGAGGAGATGGAGGGAGATATGTGGTTCGGCCAAGGGGTAGAAGTAGTGGTTGTAATGTGTGAAAATGAAGGAGTGGTGAGGGGTTTATATAGGGGTGGGGGGAGGGTTAGGTTTCGTGTATTAGGGTTGGGTTTGGGAGGGAAAGGATTTTGAATTTGGAGGTAGGTGGGGTTTTTGGGAAAGGGTGGATGGATGTGATTGGTGAAGGGTATTTGGGGAAGAGATATGGAGGTGATTGGTTAAAGGTATTTGGGGAAGCGTGTTATGAAAAGGTGTGAAGAAGAGAGAAGAAGAGGTAGGGTAGGTGGGGATCCTGTGGGGTCCACAGATCCTGAGGGGTCAAGGACTTATCATCCCTGATCCATTTAGGCGTGTAAATGCCCTTAGAGTGCAATCCTGGCGTTTAACGCCAGACTGCTGCTTGTTTCTGGCGTTAAACGCCAGCTTTTCTCCCTTTCTTGGTGTTTAACGCCAAGTTGGTGCTTGTTTCTGGCGTTAAACGCCAGACTGTAGCTTGTTTCTGGCGTTTAACGCCAGCTTGATGCTTCTTTCTGGCGTTAAACGCCAGTCTGATGCTTCTTACTGGCGTTTAACGCGAGTAAGCTCTTCCTCCAGGGTGAGCTATTTTTAATGCTATTTTTCATTCTGTTTTTGATTTTTCAGTTGTTTTTATGACTTCACATGATCATCAACCTAAAGAAAACATAAAATAACAATGGAAAATAAATAGATATAATTAAATAACATTGGGTTGCCTCTCAATAAGCGCTTCTTTAATGTCAATAGCTTGACAGTGAGCTCTCATAGAGCCTCACAGATAATCAGAGCAAAGTTGGGGCCTCTCAACACCAAACTTAGAGTTTGGTTGTGGCCTCCCAACACCAAATTTAGAGTTTGAATGTGGCGGCTTTTTTTTTTTGACTCTGTATTGAGAGAAGCTTTTCATGCTTCCTCTCCATGGTTACAGAAGGAGAACCTTGAGTCTTAAATACAAGGTAGTCTTCATTCAACTTAAGGACCAACTCTCCTCTGTCAACATCAATCACAGCTTTTGCTGTGGCTAGGAAGGGTCTACCAAGGATGATGGATTCATCCTCATCCTTCCCAGTATCTAGGATTATGAAATCAGCAGGGAAGTAAAGGCCTTCAACCTTCACTAGCACGTCCTCTACTAGTCCATAAGCCTGTTTTATTGATTTGTCTACCATCTCTAGTGAGATTCTTGCAGCTTGTATCTCAAAGATTCCCAGTTTCTCCATTACAGAGAGTGGCATGAGGTTTATCCCTGACCCTAGGTCACACAGAGCCTTTTGAAAGGTCATGGTGCATATGGTACAAGGTATGAAGAATTTTCCGGGATCCGGTTTCTTCTGAGGTAATGTCTGCCTCATTAATGAATTCAGTTCATTGGTGAACAAGGGGGTTTCATCCTCCCAAGTCTTAGTACCAAATAACTTGGCATTCAGCTTTATGATTGCTCCTAGATATTTAGCAACTTGCTTTTTAGTGATGTCTTCATCCTCTTCAGAGGAAGAATATTCATCAGAGCTCATGAATGGTAGAAGGAAGTTCAATGGAATCTCTATGGTCTCTGTATGAGCCTCAGATTCCTTTGTTTCCTCAAAGGGAAACTCCTTTCTGTCTAGAGGACGTCCCATGAGGCTTTTCTCACTAGGACTCACGTCCTCCTCACTCTCTCCAGGTTCGGCCATGTTGGTCATGGTTATGGCCTTGCACTCTCTCTTGGGATTTTCTTCTGTATTGCTTGGGAGAGTATTGGGAGGAGTTTCAGTAATCTTCTTACTCAGCTGACCCACCTGTGCCTCCAACTTTCTAATGGAGGACCTTGTTTCATTCATGAAACTTAGTGTGGTCTTGGATAGATTAGAGACTATGGTTGCCAGGCCAGAATGGCTCTGTTCAGAATTCTCTGTCTGTTGCTGAGAAGATGATGGAAAAGGCTTACTATTGCTAAACCTATTTCTTTTACCCTTATTATTGAAGCCTTGTTGAGGCTTCTGTTGGTCCTTCCATGAGAAATTTGGATGATTTCTCCATGAAGGATTATAGGTGTTTTCATAGGGTTCTCCCATGTAATTCACCTATGCCATTGCAGGGTTCTCAGGATCATAAGCTTCTTCTTCAGAAGATGCTTCTTTAGTACTGTTGGATGTAGCTTGCAATCCATTCAGACTCTGAGAAATCATATTGACTTGCTGAGTCAATATTTTATTCTGAGCCAACATGGCATTTAGAGTATCAATTTCAAGAACTCCCTTCTTCTGAGGTGTCCCATTGTTCACAGGATTCCTCTCAGAGGTGTACATGAACTGGTTATTTGCAACCATTTCAATGAGTTCCTGAGCTTCTGCAGGGGTTTTCAGATGAAGAGATCCTCCTGCAGAATGGTCTAATGACATTTTTGACAACTTAGACAGACCATCATAGAATATTGACACAAGAATTTATACCAGTTCGGAATTCCATAAAATAATTCCGTTGTTAGTATGGTCCAAACCAATAATCAATCCTCAAATCAAATTAAATTTTTTGTTTTTGTCACATGTACAAACCCCAATGAAAATTAACCGAAGTATTTAGACTCCGGGTCATCTTACAAGGAATTGCAATGAAATGGTCAATTATTGGCTATGAAGATGTGGGGGTGTTTGATTTGATAAGAGGACAAGAAAATAAATGGCAAGAAAAGTAAATCAAGCAAGTAACTAAAGAAGGCAATTAATAAAGAGAGACATTCATGGCAAGAATTGAGATCATGGGCTTTCTATCCTAGTCATACAATGATTAATTCATCTTATTTAGTCAACTCCAACAAATGTAAGAAGGTATCATGTTATCTTCACATAGGGAGAATGTCAAACAAGGCTAATCAATCATATCATAATAATAACAAGAATCTATCTCATTTCGTCATCCCCAACATTGGAAGAAGGTATAAGTTATCTTCCATGAGAGAAAGTCAAACAAGACTAGTTAATTTCAAATCAAAATTCCTAATCAACTCACTAATTGAATTAGCAAAAGATTAGCGTCATTGAAAATGATATTAACTAACAACTCTAGATCACCAATGTAAATTGGGTATTAATGACTCAAGATTGCCCAATTACTCTTCCCAAGCCAAGAATGCTCAAAATCTACTCTAACATCCAACCAAACATTTTGTCAAACACTTGGTGGGTACAAAAGGAAAGCATAATAAATGACAAGAAATAGTAAAATCTATCAACTACCAATTACAAGAAAAGTAAATCAACAATTCAAATCATCAATTAAAAGAACATCAACATTAAATTTGATTAAATGTAAACAAGATCCAACATGAGTATTCATAAACGTAAAGAGACATAAAAGTAAAATTGACAAGAGAACTAAGAAGAATAGAGTAGTAGAAACAAGAAATTGGAAAAGAAACAAAATGAAATCAAGAAATTATGCCTAGATCTAAGATGGATTAACCTAACCTAATTCTAGAGAGAAGAGGGAGCTTCTCTCTCTAGAAACTAACCTACATGATGCTAATGCTACAAACAATTTCTCTCCCCTTGCCCAAGCTTGAATTCTGCATGAAATAGTATCAGAAATGAGTTGGGTTGGGCCCAAAGTGCTTCAGAAATCGCTAGGGGCGAATTCACTTAAGTGGGCCACGAGCAGCATCTGTGCGCACGCGTACATGGCACGTGCGCGCCTCTATACGCGAAGCAACATATGACAAATTTTATATCATTTTAAAGCCCCAGATGTTAGCTTTCCAACGCAACTAGAACTGCTTCATTTGGACTTCTGTAGCTCATGTTATGGTCAATTGAGTGCCAGGAGGTCAGGCTTGACAGCTTTACGGTTCCTTCATTTCTTCATAAGTTCTCCCACTTTGCATGCATTTCTCCTCACTTCTTCCATCCAATACTTGCCTTATGAACCTGAAATCACTCAACAAACATATCAAGGCATCGAATGGAATTAAAGTGGATTAAATTTAGCTATTTTAAGGCCTAAAAAACATATTTTCATATTTAAGCACAAATCAAGGGAGAATTGCAAAATCATGCTATTTCATTGAATAAATGTGGGAAAAGGTGATAAAATCCCCCAAATTAAGCACAAGATAAACCACAAAATTGGGATTTATCAAATCTCCCTACACTTAAACTAAGCATGTCCTCATGCTAAGAATAAAGAAGGACAAGAAAAGGGTATGAACATTTATTCAATGCAAAGAAACCATATGCAACCTATCTAAATGAATGCACTAAATGCAAGATGATTCTACCTACTTGGTTAAAAGTAAATCAATTCCCAATAACACATATAAGCAAGTAGGAAAAAGGTCATATGACGACTCACAAACTCTACCAATTCAAATATAAAAATGGAGTTCAAATAGACTTGCAAGAAGAAAGCTCATGAAAGCCGGGAACAAGGAATTGAGCATCGAAACCTCACCGGAAGTGTATCCGTTCTAGTCACTCTAGTGTATAGGGTTGATCACTCAATTCTCTTCTAATCATGCTTTCCATGATTTGTTTTTCATCTAACAATCAACAATTATTCAATGCATGCATACACTCATCATGAGGGCTTGTTCATAGGTTGTAATGGGGCTAGGGTAAAGGTAGGATGAATATAGTCAAGTGAGCTTGAAATTTGAATCTTTGATTAACCTAAGCTCTCACCAAACACATATAACAACCTATACAATTCTAATATAATGCCTAGCTACCCATGATTCCCACTTTTTCACATACTCATGCATTCTCTTTAATTCACATTCCATATGCATTGATTTTTATTGAACTTTACTTTGGGGTATTTTTGTCCCCTTTTTATTTCTTCTTCTCTTTTTTTTTTCTTTTTCTATATTTTTTTTCTTTTATATATATATATATATATATATAATATTTTTTTTTATCATTTTTTTTCTAAAGTATATACAAATGTATCAATGCATATGGTTTTACATATAGTGCATGAATATGTACCCAATTCCCAAAAATCTTCAACAAAATACAAAAACATATTTTTCTCTCAACCAATGTCCCAAGTTTCCCATACCCAAATGATACACACCCTCACTAGCCTAAGCTAATCAAAGATCCAAATTAAGGACATTTATTATTTTTTACTTAAGGGTAGTGATGTGCTAACATTAAGAACAAAAGGGATTAAATAGGCTCAAATTTGGCTAACAATGGTTGATGAAAGGTACGCTATTTGGGTAAGTGAGCTAAATGAAATGATGGCCTCAATCATATAAATGCATGTATATATGGAACAATGGACATAAAGAATCAAACAAATAAAAGATTACAATCATAGAAAAAGATTAATGCACACAAGAATGAAAATAAGTGGTTATATGATGTAACCACACAATTGGGCTCAAAACTCACATGCTTGTGTTCTTAGCTCAAAAACCATGTTCCAAAATAAATTCTTCAAGCAAGTTTGTCACAAAAATTTTTTTTCAAATTGGTAGGGTGCCCTAAAAATAATTTTTCTTGGAAAAGAAATCATCACCCTAACCTAGTAGTCCTAACATAAAAAGAAGTGGTAAAATATGTACAAATTCTAACTAGCATACAACCTATCATGCAATGCAACAACTAACTAACAAAGGCAAAAATTGAAAAAAAATGGTGTTGAAAAAGAAAATTGTTACCCATGGAGATCGGTCGGACGACCTCCCCACACTTAGAAATTTGCACCATCCTCGATGCATGCAAAGAAGGGCAATGTGGATGGGTTGCTAAAATTGATGAGTTTCTTCGAAGGGTTATGCGGGTGAACTTGTTTGTTGCCCCATTTAGAAGCATTTCCAATCCTTTTCTTCTTGGTGGCCAACTTAAAAGGAAAGAGAAAGAAGGATAATTAAGCCTACATCAAAGATATCAAAGCAAGTAGAACATAGACGGGGGCTAATGCCAAATAAGAGTAAGGTTCTCACTACATGTTAGCTACGCATGTAAGTGAGAAAACAATTCAAGCAAAGGCATATTAACTAATACTTGATGCAAGAACAAGTTAAAGCATGAAGAACATACTGAGCACCAAGTTCAAACATAAATTGACACAAACAAGATTAGGGATAACCATGAGAGTAATTGGCCTTATCCTAACACAATGACAACAATGTATAAAAATAAGGGATCATGAGTTAGGAAGGACTAAAGCACTAATCTTGTGTGTATAGCAAATATTACAATTAATGTCAAACAAGTTATAAAGCACCAAGATTTACCAAGAAATTCTCAACAATTGAATATAAGAATCCAACACCATTATTAAAATAAGAACTTAGAAAAGAAAACAAGAACAAGTTATAAAAACAAAATTAAAATGCAATAAATAAAAGCATGCGAATGCAATGGACAAAAGAAAATGGAAGATGAGAAAAAGAACTCTTTTTTTTACCGGCGCGGACGCGTCATGCACGCGTACGCGCCGATGCGCAGTTTGGCAGAAGGAACAAGCGACGCAGACGTGCACAGTACGCGTACGCGTGCTTGATGAAGTTGGTGACCGACGCGGACGCGTCATGCGCACTTGCGCGTGGGTTGCAGACTCAGAATAGGCACAAACTGGGCATAACTCTCTGGTTTTAGGCTGGGGGTGGAAATTTTTGCATCCACGCGTCCGTGTACATGGCGCGTCCGCGTGGATGATCAAAAATGCTTGAGGCGCGCGTACGCGCCAGGTGCGCGCACGCGTGGGTTGGTGCTCTATTTTTCAAAATTTTTCTAAGCTCTTGCACCAAACCAAGCCTTCTAAACATCCAAACAGCTACCAAAACACCCTAAAACCTTATTTAACATATTATACTACCAAATATACTTAACTAACTAAACTAAACATGAAATCAAATCTATTTTACCAATATTTACAAAAGAGAAAATGAAAAGATATTACCATGGTGGGGTGTCTCCCACCTAGCACTTTTGTTTATTGTCCTTAAGTTGGACTTATGGGGAGCTCCTCATCAAGGCGGCTTGTGCTTGAAGCTATCCTTGAACATCCACCAATGCTTGAATCTCCAATAAGTTTTAGTCTTCAAAGATGATAACTCCAAGCCTTGATAGAGTTCCACACAAGCCATGGGCTCCCAAATTTTATTCTCCTTGTGAGATCTGAGATCCCACACTTTGTTTTGGCACCCATCTTCAAATTGATCATGCTGGGTTCTATAGGAGATTTATCAAGGATTTTTCAAAAATTACAAAACCCCTTAGTAACTTACTTGTCTCAAATACTCCCTTTTGTTTTTGATAGAGAGTGCATGATAGCCTTTGATGAACTTAAGAAGAAACTCTCCTCTGCACCTATTATAGCACCACAGAGCTGGGATCTTCCCTTTGAACTAATGTGTGATGCATCTGATTTTGCTGTTGGTGCTGTTCTAGGACAGAGGAAATACAAGCTAGTACATGTTGTTTACTATGCTAGCAAGGTTCTCAATGAGAATCAAAGGAACTATACCACCACGGAGAAAGAACTTTTAGCCATAGTTTTTGCTTTTGACAAGTTTAGATTATATCTTATTGGCTCAAAAGTGATTGTGTTCACTAATCATGCAACACTCAAATACTTGCTTACCAAACAAGAATCTAAGCCCAGACTAATAAGGTGGATCTTGTTGCTCCAAGAATTTGATATTGAGATTAAAGATAGGAGCAGAGCAGAGAACAAGGTAGCTGACCACCTCTCAAGGATCCCACAAGATGAAAAGATGCAGCAAGTAGCAGTCAATGAAAGATTTCCTGATGAACAATTGATGATGATTTGAGTAGCCCCTTGGTTTGCAGACATAGCCAACTTCAAAGTTATTGGGGAGCTACCAACTAACATCAATAGGCACATGAGGAGGAAGTTAATCAAGGATGCCAAACACTACATCTGGGATGATCCTTACTTGTTCAAAAAGTGTGCTGATGGAATCCTAAGAAGGTGTATACCCCATAAGGAAGGGCATGAAGTATTATGGTAGTGCCATGGATCTGCATATGGAGGTCACTTTAGTGGAGAAAGGACAACAGCAAAAGTGCTTCAATCCGGATTTTACTGGCCAACAATGTTTAAGGATGCCAAGGAAATGGTGTCAAGATGTGATGAATGCCAAAGAGCTGATAATCAAACCAAGAGAAATGAGATGCCACAGCAATTCATACTAGAGTTGGAGCTGTTTGATGTATGGGAGATTGATTTCATGGGACCCTTCCCAACCTCCTACTCAAATAGCTACATATTGGTGGCTGTTGATTATGTCTCAAGATGGGTAGAAGCCATAGCCACTGCAACAAATGATAACAAGGTTGAGATAAGCTTCTTGAGAAGGAATATTTTCAGTAGATTTGGAGTCCCCAGAGCTCTCATTTGTGATGGAGGGACACACTTTGATGAGCGGATATTTTATACGCTTTTTGGGGGTAATTTCATGTAGTTTTTAGCATGTTTTAGTCACTTTTTATTATATTTTTATTAGTTTTTAAATAAAAATTATATTTCTGGACTATACTATGAGTTTGTGTGTTTTTCTGTGATTTCAGGTATTTTCTGACTGAAATTGAGGGAGCTGAGCAAAAATCTGATTCAGGTTGAAAAAGGACTGCAGATGCTGTTGGATTCTGACCTCCCTGCACTCGAAATAAATTTTCTGGAGCTACAAGAGTCCAAATGGCACGCTCTCAATTGCGTTGGAAATTATACATCTAGGGCTTTCCAGAAATACATAATAGTCCATACTTTGCTCAAGGATAAATGACATAAACTGGCATTCAACGCCAGTTTACGTCGTTCAACTTGTAACCTGCTTCTGGCGTTAAACGCCAGAAACAGGTTACAAATTGGAGTTAAATGCCAGAAACAGGTTACAACCTGGCGTTTAACTCTGAAAATAGCCTAGGCATGTGTAAAGCTCAAGTCTCAGCCCCAGCACACACCAAGTGGGCCCCAGAAGTAGATTTCTGCACTATCTATCTTAGTTTACTCATTTTCTGTAAACCTAGGTTACTAGTTTAGTATTTAAACAACTTTTAGAGATTTATTTTGTACCTCATGACATTTTAGATATGAACTTTGTACTCTTTAATGGCATGAGTCTCTAAACTCCATTGTTGGGGGTGATGCACGGAAAACTTGTCTCATAACAAATTTCCTTCGGCAAGTGTACCGAATTTGTCGTCAAGTAAAAACTCACAATAGAGTAAGGTCAAATCCCACAAGGATTGATTGATCAAGCAACTTTAATTAGAGGAATGTTCTAGTTGAGCGAATCAGAATTTGAGTTGAGAATTGCAGAAAATAAAATGGCGGGAAAGTAAATGGCAGAAAAAGTAAATGCTAGAAACAAAGAACTGAAAGTAAATGACTGAAAGTAAATTGCAGAATTGTAAATGGGAATGGGGGAATTGCTCATAAAAGTAAATGACAGAAATTAAAGAGAATGGGTAAGATCAGAAATGGGGAGTTCATTGGGCTTAGGAGATGTTGCATTCTCCGGATCAATTTCATTTTCATCTCTTCCTCAATCAATGCACTCATTGATCTCCTTGGCAATCTTAAGTGATTGAATTACAATTTCTTGTAATTCAATCTCTCAAATCTTGATCAATAGCCAATTCCTTGGTCAATTGCTCATGAGAAGAGATGAAGTATGGTCACTGATTATACCACATGCATTTCCCAAATCAAGTGTTGAGAGGATTATAGTCACATATCCATCCAAACCCAATTTGGTCCAGCATGAGAAAGCATTTCTAGAATGATCTCTTCATTCCTCTTTCAAGGTTCAGAAGAGATCCAAGTATGAATAGCTTCTTTTCCAAGATAACTACCCAATTGGATGAAGATCGAAAGCTTTCAAGTAAAATCAAGAGAAAAGATAGAAGAAGAATAATGAAAACTAGTATTGATCCATCAAATTACAACAGAGCTCCCTAACCCAATGAAAGGGGTTTAGTTGTTCATAGCTCTGGAAAATGAAAACAAAAATGGAGAATACATGATGAAACTAGAAGTGCAGAGAAAGTAAAATACAGAGAGTAGTTCTATGCCAAGAGGCTCCCTATAATTTCCAACTCCCAAAATAATTCAAAGCTACTCCTATATATACTACTCTTCTGTTCTTCTAGTTGATTCTTTAAGTCTTGGGTATGGGCCTTTGGATCTTGAGTTTGAAGCAGTTTTCTTCTTCATTGGGCTTAGCTTTACTTGCAGAGAGAAAATGTGAAGTGGGCAGAGACTTTTAGCTCAGGAAGTTAGTGGTGTTAACGTTCAGTGAAAATGTGGGTTCGAGGACGTTAGTGACAATCACCTTTTTCACTAACGTTCCTCACCAAAGTTAAGAGCCACGTTAACTTCAACGTTAGTGGCACAAACGTTGCCATTAACATTTCTACTATGTCCTTCGCACACGTTATTGGGACTCAACTTTTCCAGTAACGTTGAGAAGTCTCCCCCTTCCCTACGTTAGAGTCCACGTTAACTGAGTTAACGTGGCTCTTTTAACGTAGGCTTGCCAACCTTCGAGAACGTTAGTGACACTTACCATTGTCACTAACGTTCCAATGTGCCCCTATTTCTCACGTTAGAGTCCACATTAACTAGGTTAACGTGGCTTCCAACGTGGCTGTGCTAGCCATCTCCAACGTTAGTGACAAAGTTGAATGTCACTAACGTTGGCTCATCATCCTTCTTCTCACGTTAGCTTCCACGTTAACTAAGTTAACGTGGGAGTTAACGTGGCTCATTGTGGCTTGTGTTGGCTCCTTACAACATTAGTGACATTGTTTGGTGTCACTAACGTTGTTGATAACCTTTCTTCTTCACGTTAACTTCCACGTTAACTAGGTTAACGTGGGAGTTAACGTGGCTTCTTGTGACTTGGCCAACGTTAGTGAGAAAGTTGAATGACACTAACGTTGGCGTCCCCCTTTTCTTCTTAACGTTAGAGGCCACGTTAACTAAGTTAACGTGGCAACTAACGTGGCCACTTATGAGCTTGGCTCAACGTTAGTGATAATGTTAAGTGTCACTAACGTTGGCTCCTTTTCTTTTCTTCCACGTTAGAGTTCACGTTAACTTAGTTAACGTGACTCTTAACGTGGGCAATGATGGCTTCGAGAGCGTTATTGGCAATTACTTTTCTCATTAACTTTGCAAGTTACTCCCATTCCACGTTAGTGTTAACGTCAGTGTAACTAACGTAGCCACTAAAGTGGTTTTTCTTTGCTTCCTTTGTCCTGAAATCAAGCAATAAAGTGCATCAAAGTTCTAGTCCAAGTCATGGGAAATGCAACATCCAATTTGTCCTTAAATTCATGCAAAATCCTCATGAAATCATATAAAGTGCACAATGTATGCTTGAATCAAGATGTAAGTGAATATTTACCAAAAATAGCTTATTTCCTAAGGAAATGCCTGAAACTACCCTAAAAACAGTAAAGAAAAGGTCAATGAAACTGGCCAAAATTTCCTGGCATCACAACACCAAACTTAAAGCTTGCTTGTCCCTAAGCAAGTACTGGAACAAGAGAATGATGAATGGAATGCCAAGAGAAATGAGTCATTCTTGTGGAAGTCATGTCCCTGGTTTTATGGTGGTTTCATGCATAGCAACTTAGGTTCATTCCTGGCTTTCAGACCTTTATCATGTCCTAGAATACTCACTGTGATTGCATCCCATGAGACTTTTATTCATTGATCCTTTTTATTGTTATTTCAGGGTTTATTTGTGTTCTTAAGCTAAGTGCTCTGTAAGGGGGCAACTCTTTAACATAAGCATTCAGCCAACACTCCCGAACCAGTTGGTTCAAGGTGCTAGGTGTTGAAGCACCCCTAAGGACTTACTTGCTCAAGTCTCTCCCCCATACATACACACCACAGGCATATGGTTTATTTATTTTCATTTCTTGAGACCTTGGTGTCCAGCACCTCTTTGGGTTACTAAATGCTCTGTATTGAGGGTTACTCTTGATAGTGGACTTTCAGCTGATAATCCCGAGTTAGTTAACCCAAGTTACCAAGTGATAAGGCACCCCTAAGAGCTTATTCATCCAAGTAGATCCCTCATACAGGAGCACCACAGACACATGCCTCAAGATTAAAAACCATTGGTGCCTAGCCTTATTGCTTGTTCTTTTTCTTTTATTCCTCAACTTTGATTGTTCTTTCCCTTTTTCTTATTAGGATCTTCTTATTTAGCTAGTCTCATGGGGTGTTTCTCAAGCACAGTATTCATGACAGATAGTTATCTTTCCACCTTATGGTTGAACCAACTTAGTTAACTTATGACCACACCACAAACTCAGTAACTTACTCCATAGTATGAACTCCTCTTTGGTCTTTTGTAAACACTCATTCTCTTTTTCATTTGATTAAAAGGGACAAGCATACAGGTAAGCAAAGTAAGGATGCGGTGACATAAAGACCAGCAAGCATAGACCTTTTCAACACAGAAACTTAAAAGACAGAATTTAAAAAGGTTCCAACTATGAGTAACTATTAATCAAAAGTGCATTTGGTCTTCCAATTTTCAACAATTCTGAGTATAATGGAATTAAGTAACAATACAACCTTCGGGTGATAATTTCTAGTTGTCCTCTTTCTTTGTCATCATCCTAGTTCTTGCTACTTCACTTCCTTGGGTTAAGGTGCACCATTTCCTCATAAAATTCCTGCAAAGTTATTGGAAGTTGCTTGTTCCCAAAGCACTTGAGACATAGTTAGCTTGCATGTATGCTTGTGGCTTTTGAACTTAATTTGGTGTGTGAACACCAAACTTAGTTCCTTGCCCAGTACAAAACCTTGCATATATGCAGAGAACCTCATATCTTGTTGTTAACACAACAATTATTACTAAAGTCTAATTACATCTAAGTGGTTTCCCTTGATTGGTTGGAGCTAGCAATGTGCTTTGGGAATGGAGTGTGATTCTTTTGGTGGAACACCAAACTTAGAATCACACTTTCACTCTTGAATTGTTTGGAACACCAAACTTAGCTCCTCGCAATAAAGGGGAAACAACTTGCGATCCTTATTGAAAAAAAGATGAAAAGGAAACTACCTGAGGTTGGGTTGCCTCCCAACAGAGCGCTCTTTTATCGTCGCTAGCTCGACGGTTCCTCCTTTACTTGAGATGGTAATTCACTCTGGGGTTTTCCCCCATGTTGCCCAGATAATGCTTGAGTCTTTGTCCGTTCACTGTAAAAGTCCTCTCTGACCCTTCATGCTTGATTTCGATGTGTCCATATGGCGAAACTTTTGTGACAAGAAAAGGTCCGGACCACCTTGATTTGAGTTTTCCTGGGAATAGTCTCAATTTGAAATTGTAAAGGAGTACTCGCTGCCCCTTTTCGAAACTCCTGGGTGCAAGATGCAGGTCATGTCTTCTCTTTGCCTTCTCTTTATACATCTTGGTATTTTCATAGGCTTGTGACCTGAATTCCTCCATCTCTTGTAGCTGCAAGATCCTCTTTGCACCAGCAGCAATGCTGTCAAAATTTAGTATCTTGATAGCCCAAAGAGCCTTGTGTTCCAGCTCCAGTGGTAAATGACAAGCCTTCCCATACACCAGTTGATATGGGGACATTCCAAGTGGTGTTTTGAATGCTGTTCTGTATGCCCAAAGAGCATCATCCAGCTTCTTCGACCAATCCTTTCTTGAAACATAATCCACTGCTACCAAGATGTATTTGTTTGCATATGAGGTTGGGAATGGTCCCATGAAATCGATTCCCCACACATCAAACAATTCCAGTTCCAAGATAAAATTTTGTAGCATCTCATTTCTTTTGGGCAAGTTTCCAGATCTTTGGCATTCATTGCAGCTCTTTACTAGTTCTTTGGCATCCTTGAAAAGGGTGGGCCAAAAGAATCTACTTTGTAACACCTTAGCTGCAGCTCTATCCCCTCTAAAGTGGCCTCCATAGCATGAGCCGTGGCAATTCCATAGGACCTCTCGTCCTTCTTCTTCCGAAACACATCTTCTAAGGATTCCATCTGAACACTTCTTGAATAGATATAGCTCATCCCAGACAAAGTACTTTACATCATTCATGAGCTTCCTTTTTTGATGTTTATTGATCTCTGGAGGCAATGCCCCAGTTGCCTTGAAGTTGGCAATGTCTGCGAACCATGGTGCTTTGTGAACTCGCATTAACTGCTCATCAGGGAAGAACTCGTTCACAGTTGTATCAGGTGTTCCACCTTTATCATGAGGAATCTTGGATAGGTGATCTGCTACCTTGTTCTCCACTCCATTCTTGTCTCTGATCTCAATATTGAATTCCTGCAACAATAAGATCCATCTTATTAGTCTTGGCTTTGATTCTTGCTTGGCAAACAAATATTTAAGTGCTGTGTGATCCGTAAAACAATCACTTTAGCACCAATGAGGTATGATCTAAACTTGTCAAATGCAAAAACTATTGCCAGCAACTCATTTTCAGTAGTGGTATAATTTCTTTGAGTATCATTAAGGACTTTGCTCGCATAGTATATCACATGGACTAAGTTATCTTTCCTCTGTCCCAACACTGCCCCAACTGCAAAATCAGATGCGTCACACATCAATTCAAATGGTAAATTCCAATCAGGTGGGGAAATGATAGGAGCAGAGGACAACCTCATTTTCAAATTTTCAAAGGCTAACATGCATGTTTCATCAAAGATAAATGGTGTATCAGATACAAGGAGATTGCTTAAGGGCTTGGCTATCTTTGAAAAATCTTTAATAAACCTTCTGTAAAAACCAGCATGCCCTAAAAAGCTCCTAATTTCCCTGACATCACTGGGTGGAGGCAGTTTTTCAATAAGTTCTACTTTGGCTCTGTCAACCTCAATGCCTTGGTTAGAAACTTTGTGACCAAAGACTATTCCTCCTGTCACCATAAAGTGACATTTCTCCCAGTTCAAGACCAGATTGGTCTCTTGGCATCTTTTCAATACCAAGGCGAGTGATGTAGGCAACTAGGAAAGGAATCTCCGAATACTGAGAAGTCATCCATAAAAACTTCAATGAATTTTTCTATCATAGCTGAAAAGATAGACAGCATGCAGCGTTGGAAAGTCACAGGTGCATTACATAGCCCAAATGGCATGCGCCTGTAGGCAAACACTCCATATGGGCAAGTGAATGAGGTTTTCTCATGATCTCTGGGACCAACCACTATTTGGTTATATCCTGAATAACCGTCGAGAAAACAATAATAAGCGTGCCCTGCGAGTCTTTCCAACATCTGATCCATGAATGGAAGGGAAAATGATCTTTTCGTGTAGCCTCGTTGAGCTTCCTGTAGTCTATGCACATCTGCCATCCTGTGACTGTCTTTGTAGGAATTAGTTCATTCTTCTCATTGGGAACCACGGTAATTCCTCCCTTTTTTGGTACAACATGCACGGGGCTAACCCAGGGGCTATCTGAGATCGGGTAAATTACCCCTCCCTGCCATAACTTCATAACTTCTTTCTGTACCACTTCCTTCATGATTGGGTTCAACCTCCTTTGGGATTGAATGGATGGTTTGGCATCATCTTCCAACAGTATCTTGTGCATACATATGGCCGAACTTATCCCCTTCATGTCAGCAAGAGTCCAACCAATGGCATCTTTGTGGTTTCGCAGTACTTTGAGCAGTTCATCCTCTTGATCTTGGCTGAGGCATGAGCTTATAATTACTGGGTAATTTTCATCTTCTCCTAAGTATGCATATTTGAGAGAAGGTGGCAATGCTTTGAGTTCAAGTTTGGGTGCTTCTGACTTTTCGTTCTCTTCCTTTGGTGCACCTTGTATTTGAATCTCTGCTGTTGCAGCCTCTTCACTAAACGTAGACTCCTCCTCTATTAAACCTTCAGGTTCTTCTTCTTCAAAACTTTCCTGTACTGCATCTTCAAGTGAGTCTAACCTCATACACTCTCCCAATTGCTCTGGTGGGTAACTCATAGCCTTGAACACATTTATCGTCATCTTTTCATTGTGTAATCTCAGGGTGAGATCTCTTTTTTGTACATCAATGACAGCTCCAGCAGTGGCCAAGAATGGCCTTCCCAGGATGATAGAAGCCTTGGCTTCCTCCTGCATGTCTAGCACTACAAAGTCTGCTGGGAAGATAAAATCTCCCACATTCACCAGCAAATCTTCTACGACGCCATGCGGGAACTTGAACGATCGGTCTGCCAATTGTAAGGCCATCTTTGTTGGTTTAGCTTCCTCAATCTTCATCTTTCTCATCATAGCTACCGACATCAAATTGATGCTGGCTCCTAAGTCACAAAGAGCCTTTTCCACTGTGATTTCCCCTATAATACAAGGGATCTAAAAACTCTCGGGATCCTTCAATTTCTGGGGTAGTTTGTGCTGAATGATAGCACTACATTCTTCGGTTAAGATCACAGTCTCATTGTTCTTCTAGCTTCTTTTCTTAGTCATTAGCTCCTTTAAAAACTTGGCATAGAGTGGCATTTGTTCTATTGCTTCAGCAAAGGGTATGTTGATTTGTAGTTTCTTGAAGATCTCCAAAAAATCTCGAAAACTGGTTGTCATCCCCCTTCTTCTTTAATTGCTGAGGATATGGGACTCTTGGTACGTCTGGCTTTAGTACTCCTTCCCCTTTTTGTGAACTTAGATTAGGAACTTGAGCTCCATCCTGCTCTTCTTCCTCTTTATCTGAGTCCTTTTCTTGTGGTTTCTGGGAGGTTTCCTTCAGTTCCTTCCCACTCCGAAGGGTGATAGCCTGACACTCCTCCCTTTGTGTTGAGCTAATATTGTTGCGAAGGTTGTGGCTGGAAATTTGCATGAATAAGTAGCCAATTTGTGTCTCAAGTTTCTTGATGGCAGCATCCTGATTCTACATATTGGACATTACTTCTTCTCGGAACGCTTTACTATCTTGAATCTCCTTGCCTATGCCTTCAAGTAGATTCTCAATCCTTAAGAGTCTGTCATCAAATGATTGTAGATCGTGATTAGAGGTGCAAGGATGAGGTGAGTTATTTTGGTTTTGATATGGATGTGGAGAGGTGTTGTTATGGGGGTGTTGATATAGTCTAGATGTTAAATGTTGGTGGGCTGCATTGTTGGGATTTGGCCGTCTTTGATCAAGGCTTTGGTCTTGTTGATTTCCCCACCCAAAGTTTGGGTGATTCCTCCATCCAGGGTTGTAGGTCTTGGAGTATGGATCATGGTTTTGCCTAGGTGAATTCCCAATGTAGTTGGCTTGCTCCTGACTTCCCTCTACTTCTTCATTCACTCCTTCTTGGGTTGTTGATGAAGTGGAGATTGCTGCTACTTGGTTACTCTCCATCTTCTTGGTGAGGTCAGCCAGCTGCTGGGTAATGAGCTTGTTTTGAGCCAGCAGAGCATCTACATTGTTTAGCTCCATTACTCCTCTTGTGTTCCCTCTTTCAGAAGCATAGAAGTAGTCATTCTCTGCTACAGTTTAAATGACATCTATGGCCTCCTCAATGGTCTTCTTCTTGTTCAAGGATCCTCCGGATGAATGGTCTACTGCCTTCTTTGACTCATAAGAGAGCCCTTCATAGAAAATGTGCAGCTGCACCCATTCATTGAACATATCTGGTGGACACCTCCTTGTTAGGTCTTTAAACCTCTCCCATGCTTCATACAGAGTCTCACCATCTTGTTGCCTGAAAGTTTAGACCTCAGCTCTCAGCCTATTGATTCATTGAGGGGGGTAAAATCTTGCTAAGAATTTGTTCACCACATCTTCCAAAGTTGTCAAGCTCTCCTTTGGGAAAGACTCCAGCCACTTGGCTGCCTTATCCTTGAGTGAGAATGGAAACAAGAGCAGTCTATAGGCGTCAGGATGAACACCATTAGACTTCACTGTGTCACATATTCTCAGGAAGGTGGTTAGATGTTGATTGGGGTCTTCTTGGACACTTCCTCCGAACGAACAGTTGTTCTGCACAAGGTTGATAAGCTGTGGTTTTAGTTCAAAATTGTTGGCATGGATGGTTGGCTTTTGAATACAACTTCCACAGTTTCCTGGGTTTGGATTGATGTAAGAGCCTAAAACTCTTCTATCCTCCCCAGCATGTTTTGCTCGTCCTCTTCCGCCATGATTGTGAGCTTCTTCTTCACGATGGTTTTCCAAGTTTTCTTCCATGTTTGGTTCAAAGAATTCCTTAAAGTGTTCCTCCTCTTCTTCAGCACCAACTACACGTTTTTCTCTTGCCTCCCTTCTTAGTCTAAGGAAGGTTCTCTCAGGTTCAGAATCAAAGGAAGTTGAAGCCCCACTTCTTCTCCCTGTCATACAACCAAAAAGTACAAGTAAAGAGAATAGGTGCAAAAAGTATATCTGTCAGAATTATTGTTAGTGTGACTGATGCAATATATCAAACAGTTAGTGGGCCAGTGAAATGAATGGTAAATAACAAAGACAAAGTAGGGGGAAGGGAAGAAATTAACTAAAACAGAAAGTAAATGACTCAAACAGAAAATTAAATCAAACAAAAATAAAATGCTCAATCTAGTTATCCTCCAATTTAATCATTGTTGATGCACAATCAATCCCCGGCAACGGTGCCATAAACTTGATGCACGGAAAACTTGTCTCATAACAAATTTCCTTCGGCAAGTGTACCGAATTTGTCGTCAAGTAAAAACTCACAATAGAGTGAGGTCGAATCCCACGAGGATTGATTGATCAAGCAACTTTAATTAGAGGAATGTTCTAGTTGAGCGAATCAGAATTTGAGTCGAGAATTGCAGAAAATAAAATGGCGGGAAAGTAAATGGCAGAAAAAGTAAATGCTAAAATCAAAGAACTGAAAGTAAATGACTGAAAGTAAATTGCAGAATTGTAAATGGGAATGGGGGAATTGCTCATGAAAGTAAATGACAGAAATTAAAGAGAATGGGTAAGATCAGAAATAGGGAGTTCATTGGGCTTAGGAGATGTTGCATTCTCCGGATCAATTTCATTTTCATCTCTTCCTCAATCAATGCACTCGTTGATCTCCTTGGCAATCTTAAGTGATTGAATTACAATTTCTTGTAATTCAATCTCTCAAATCTTGATCAATAGCCAATTCCTTGGTCAATTGCTCATGAGAATAGATGAAGTATGGTCACTGATTACACCACATGCATTTCCCAAATCAAGTGTTGAGAGGATTATAGTCACATATCCATCCAAACCCAATTTGGTCCAGCATGAGAAAGCATTTCTAGCATGATCTCTTCATTCCTCTTTCAAGGTTCAGAAGAGATCCAAGTATGAATAGCTTCTTTTCCAAGATAACTACCCAATTGGATGAAGATCGAAAGCTTTCAAGTAAAATCAAGAGAAAAGATAGAAGAAGAATAATGAAAACTAGTATTAATCCATCAAATTACAACAGAGCTCCCTAACCCAATGAAAGGGGTTTAGTTGTTCATAGCTCTGGAAAATGAAAACAAAGATAGAGAATACATGATGAAACTAGAAGTGCAGAGAAAGTAAAATACAGAGAGTAGTTCTATGCCAAGAGGCTCCCTATAATTTCCAACTCCCAAAATAATTCAAAGCTACTCCTATATATACTACTCTTCTGTTCTTCTAGTTGATTCTTTAAGTCTTGGGTATGGGCCTTTGGATCTTGAGTTTGAAACAGTTTTCTTCTTCATTAGGCTTAGCTTTACTTGCAGAGAGAAAATGTGAAGTGGGCAGAGACTTTTAGCTCAGGAAGTTAGTGGTGTTAACGTTCAGTGAAAATGTGGGTTCGAGGACGTTAGTGACAATCACCTTTTTCACTAACGTTCCTCACCAAAGTTAAGAGCCACGTTAACTTCAACGTTAGTGGCACAAATGTTGCCACTAACGTTTCCACTATGTCCTTCGCACACGTTGTTGGGACTCAACTTTCCCAGTAACGTTGAGAAGTCTCCCCATTCCCTACGTTAGAGTCCACGTTAAGTTAACGTGGCTCTTTTAACGTAGGCTTGCCAACCTTCGAGAACGTTAGTGACACTTACCATTGTCACTAACGTTCCAATGTGCCCCTATTTCTCACGTTAGAGTCCACGTTAACTAGGTTAATGTGGCTTCCAACGTGGCTGTGCTAGCCATCTCCAACATTAGTGACAAAGTTGAATGTCACTAACGTTGGCTCATCATCCTTCTTCTCACGTTAGCTTCCACATTAACTAAGTTAACGTGGGAGTTAACGTGGCTCATTGTGGCTTGTGTTGGCTCCTTCCAACGTTAGTGACATTGTTTGGTGTCACTAACGTTGTTGATAACCTTTCTTCTTCACGTTAACTTCCACGTTAACTAGGTTAACGTGGGAGTTAACGTGGCTTCTTGGGGATAGGGTGTGTTCATCCCAACGTTAGTGACAATGTTTGGTGTCACTAACGTTGTCGACCACCTAGTTTCTTCACGTTAGCTTCCACGTTAACTAGGTTAACATGGGAGTTAACGTGGCTTCTTGTGACTTGGCCAACGTTAGTAAGAAAGTTGAATGACACTAATGTTGGCATCCCCCTTTTTTTCTTAATGTTAGAGGCCACGTTAACTAAGTTAACGTGGCCACTTATGAGCTTGGCTCAACGTTAGTGATAATGTTAAGTGTCACTAACATTGGCTCCTTTTCTTTTCTTCCACGTTAGAGTTCACGTTAACTTAGTTAACGTGACTCTTAACGTGGGCAATGATGGCTTCGAGAGCGTTATTGGCAATTACTTTTCTCATTAACTTTGCAAGTTACTCCCATTCCACGTTAGTGTTAACGTTAGTGTAACTAACGTAGCCACTAAAGTGGTTCTTCTTTGCTTCCTTTGTCCTGAAATCAAGCAATAAAGTGCATCAAAGTTCTAGTCCAAGTCATGGGAAATGCAACATCCAATTTGTCCTTAAATTCATGCAAAATCCTCATGAAATCATATAAAGTGCACAATGTATGCTTGAATCAAGATGTAAGTGAATATCTACCCAAAACTAGCTTATTTCCTAAGGAAATGCATGAAACTACCCTAAAAACAGTAAAGAAAAGGTCAGTGAAACTGGCCAAAATTCCCTGGCATCAGGGGGTGAGGAGCTCTGCTGTGTTTCGATGAATTAATGCAATTATTTCTGTTTTCTATCCAAACACGCTTGTTTCTATCTAAGATGTTCATTCGCACTTCAATATGATGGATGTGATGATCCGTGACACTCATCACCATTCTCAACCTATGAACGCGTGCCTGACAACCACCTCCATTCTACCTTCGATTGAATGAGTATCTCTTGGATTCCTTAATCAGAATCTTCGTGGTATAAGATAGAATCCATTGGCAGCATTCTTGAGAATCCAGAAAGTCTAAACCTTGTCTGTGGTGTTCCGAGTAGGATTCAGGGATTGAATGACTGTGACGAGCTTCAAACTCACAAGGGTTGGGCGTAGTGACAGACGCAAAAGGATCAATGGATCCTATTCCAGTATGAGTGAGAACCGACAGATGATTAGCCGTACGGTGACAGCGCACTGGACCATTTTCACTGAGAGGACGGATGGTAGCCATTGACAACGGTGATCCACCAACACACAGCTTGCCATAGGAGGAACCTTGCGTGCGTGAAGAAGAAGACAGGGGAAAAGCAGAGATTCAGAAGACAAAGCATCTCCAAAACTCCAACATATTCTCCATTACTGCATAACAAGTATTTAATTCATGCTCTTTTATTTTTCACAATCCAAACTGATAATCATAATTAATATCCTGACTAAGATTTACAAGGTAACCATAGATTGCTTCAAGCCAACAATCTCCGTGGGATCGACCCTTACTCACGTAAGGTATTACTTGGACGACCCAGTGCACTTGCTGGTTAGTTGTGCGGAATTGTGAAAAGTGTGAATCACAATTTCGTGCACCAAGTTTTTGGCGCCGTTGCCGGGGATTGTTTGAGTTTGGACAACTGACAGTTTATTTTGTTGCTTAGATCAGGAAAAATTTTTCTTTTTAGTTTAGAGTCTTCTATTATTGTTTTTGGTTAAAATTTTGAAATCTTTATTTTATTTTTCTAAATTATTTTCGAAAATTTTTTTTAAACCAATAACTTCATGATTTAGTCTTTTGTTGAGTTTAGTTTCATAATTTAAGTTTGGTGTCAATTGCATGATTTTATTTTTCTTTCAATTTTTTGAATTATATGTTCTTAGTTCTTTCTTAATCTTCAAGTTGTTCTTGTTTATTTTCCTTGTTTGATCTTTAGTTTTTCTTGTTTTGTGTTTTTTCTTATTTTTCTTGTGCGTTTTCAAATTATCAGTATTCAAAAAAATATATATATTTTATATACATTAAATACCTTTGTTAAAACACTTTAAATTTATAGCTCAATTGGCTAGAGCAGTGTGCTTATGTTCTTGGTAATTGGGAATCTTCCTTTTAAAACTTTTTCAAAAATAATTTTTCTTTGACTAAATCTTGTGTCAAGTTTTAAGTTTGGTGTTCTTTTTTTATGTTCTTGAGTCCTTTGAGTCTTTGAATTTTTGTTCCTCGTGTTCTTGTGAATCTTCAAGGTGTTCTTGAGTCTTCTTTGTATTTTGATCTTAAAATTTTTAAGTTTGGTGTTCCTTGGTGTTTTCCCTCCAAAATTTTTGAAAAACAAGGAGCATTAGATCTAAAAATTTTAAGTCTTGTGTCATTTTATTGTTTTTCTCTTTCCTCATTAAATTCAAAAATATCTTTTCTCTTTATTTTAAATTGAATTTTCAAAAATTGCTTTTAAAAATTCAGATTTTTATTTTAAAAATTTTTATTTTATCTTATCTTAGTTTTAAAATTTCAAAATTCAAATCTTTTTCAAAAAAATCATATCTTTCTTCAAAATCTTATCTTATCTTATTTCAAATTCAAATTTAAATTTTCAACTTCCAAAATTCAAAATTTAAAATTCAAAATTCAAAATTCATATTTCAAATTTCAAATTTTCAAAATTTAAAATTTCAAAATTTAATTTTCAAACTTAAAAATCAAATCTTTTCAAAATTTAAATCTCTTTCAAATCCTTATCTTGTATTGTTGACTTTTTCAAAATTCAAAATTCAAATTTTCAAATTTAAAATTTAAATTTTTAAAACTTCCTAACCACTTTCTCTTTCTTCATTTTTCGAAAATCCTTACTCCTTATTTTTCAAATCTTTTGAATTAATTAATTATTTTAGTTTTCAATTTCCTTTTAATTTTTGAACTTATATCCAAATTTTCACTTATTTTATTTTATTTTATTTTATTTTGATGCACGGAAAACTTGTCTCACAACAAAATCTCCCTTCGGCAAGTGTACCGAATTTGTCGTCAAGTAAAAACTCACAATAGAGTGAGGTCGAATCCCACAGGGATTGATTGATCAAGCAACTTTAATTAGAAGAATGTTCTAGTTGAGCGAATCCAGAATTTTGGTTGAGAGTTGCAGAAAATAAAATGGCAGGAATGTAAATAACAGAAAAGTAAATGCTAGAATTAAAGGACTGGAAGTAAATGACTGAAAAATAAATTGCAGAATTGTAAATGGGAATCGGGGATTTGCTCATAAAAGTAAATGGCAGAAATTAAAGAGAATGGGTAAGATCAGAGATGGGGAGTTCATTGGGCTTAGGAGATGTTGCAATTCTCCGGATCAAGTTCATTTTCATCTCTTCCTCAATCAATGCATTCATTGATCTCCTTGGCAATCTTAAGTGATTGAATTACAATTTCTTGCAATTCAATCTCTCAAATCTTGATCAATAGCCAATTCCTTGGTCAATTTCTCATGAGAAGAGATGAAGTATGGTCACTGATTATACCACATGCATTTCCCAAATCAAGTATTGAGAGGGTTATAGTCACATACCCATCCAAACCCAATTTGGTCCAGCATGAGAAAGCCTTTCTAGCTTGATCTCTTCATTCCTCTTTCAAGGTTCAAAAGAGATCCAAGTTTGAATAGCTTCTCTTCCAAGATAACTACTCAATTGGATGAAGATCGAAAGATTTCAAGTAAAATCAAGAGGAAAGATAGAAGAAGAATAATGAAAATTAGTATTGATCCATCAAATTACAACAGAGCTCCCTAACCCAATGAAAGGGGTTTAGTTGTTCATAGCTCTTGAAAATGAAAACAAAGATGGAGAATACATCATAAAACTAGAAAATGCAAAGGGAGTAAAATACAGAGAGTAGTCTCTTTTTCCAGCCTCTAGAACTCCTTTCTCAATTCAAAGCTACTCCTATATATACTACTCTTCTCAGCTTCTAGTGTGATTCTTCAAGTCTTGGGCCTTTGGATCTTGAGTTTGAAGCAGTTCCTTTCTTTATTTGGGCTTGGCTTTACTTGCAGAGAGAAAGTGCGAAGTGGGCAGAGACTTTAGTTCAGGACGTTAGGGGTGTTAATATTTAGTGAGAATATAAGTTCGAGAACGTTAGTGACACTTAACATTGTCACTAACGTTCCAATGCACCCCTTTGCCTCACGTTAAAGCCCACGTTAACTAGGTTAACGTGGCTTTTAACGTTGCCTTGTTAACCTTCGAGAACGTTAGTGACACTCAACATTGTCACTAACGTTCCAGTGTGCCCCTTCTTGCTTCACGTTAAAGCCCACGTTAACTAGGTTAACGTGGCTTCTAACGTGGCCTTTGCCAACCTTCGAGAACGTTAGTGACATTCAACATTGTCACTAACGTTCCAATGTGCCCCTAGGTCTCACGTTAGAGTCCACGTTAACTAGGTTAACGTGGCTTCTAACGTGGCCATTCGTAGCCATCCCAACATTAGTGACAATGTTGAGTGTCACTAACGTTGGCTCATCCTTCATTCCTCATCATTAGCTTCCACGTTAACCAAGTTACCACGTTAACCAAGTTAACGTAGAAGTTAACGTGACTCTTGGGGGTTGTGTGGTTGCTTCAACGTTAGTGACAATGTTGAGTGTCACTAACGTTGTCGACAACTCTTCATCCCTTACGTTAGCTCCCACGTTAACCAAGTTAACGTGGGAGTTAACGTGGTACTTTGCACCATAGGCCAACGTTAGTGACAATGTTGAATGTCACTAACGTTGGCTTCTCTTCCCCCCTTAACGTTAGAGGCCACGTTAACTAGGTTAACGTGGCTTCTAACGTGGCCACTTATGAGTAATTGCCAACGTTAGTGACAATGTTAAGTGTCACTAATGTTGGCTCAACTTCTCTTCTCCAAGTTAGAGTTCACGTTAACTTAGTTAACGTGACTCTCTAACGTGGGCATTGATGGCTTTTTGAGAGTGTTATTGGCAATCACTTTTCTCATTAACCTTGCAAGTTACCTCCCCTTTTCTTGCTTCCTTTTGGTCCTGAAATCAAGCAATAAAGTGCATCAAAGCTCTAGTCCAAGTCATGGGTAATGCAACATAATATTTGTCACTAAACTTATGCAAAATCTTCATGAAATTATGTAAAATGCACAATGTATGCTTGAATCAAGGCATAAGTGAATATCTACTCAAAACTAGCTTATTTCCTAAAGAAATGCATGAAACTAACCTAAAAACAGTAAAGAAAAGGTCAGTGAAACTGGCCAAGATGCCCTGGCATCACAACACCAAACTTAAAGCTTGCTTGTCCCTAAGCAAGTACTGGAACAAGAGAATGATGAATGGAATATCTAGAGGAATGAGTCATTCTTGTGGAAGTTATGTTACTGATTTTATGGTGGTTTCATGCATAGCAACTTAGGTTCATTCCATTACTGGCTTTCAGACCTTTATCATGTCCTAAAACACCCACTTTGTTTATATCCCATGAGACTTTTATTCATTGATCCTTTTATTGTTATTTCAAGGGTTGTTTGTGTTATTTAGGCTAAGTGCTCTGCAAGGGGGCAACTCTTTAAGATAAGCTTTCAGCCAACACTCCCGAACCAGTTGGTTCAAGGTGCTAGGTGTTGAGACACCCCTAAGGACTTACTCCCTCAAGCCTATCCCCCATACATACACACTATAGGCATTTAGTTTATTTATTTTCTTTTCTTGAGACCTTGGTGTCCAGCACCTCTTTGGGTTACTAAGTTTCTGTAGTGAAGGTTACTCTTGATAGTGGACTTTCAGCTGATAATCCCGAGTTAGTTAACCCAAGTTACCAAGTGATAAGGCACCCCTAAGAGCTTATTCATCCAAGTAGATCCCTCATACAGGAGCACCACAGACACTTGCCTCAAGATTAAAACCATTGATGCCTAGCCTTATTGCTTACTCTTTTTCTTTTGTTTTTCACTTCCATTGTTCTTTCCCTTTTCTCTTATTAGGATCTTGTTATTAACTTAGTCTCATGAGTGTATCCAAAGGAAAGTATTCAGGCCATATAATTGTCATCCCAGCCTTGTGGTTGAACCAACTTAGCTAACTTATGACTACCCCAAAGATTCATGAATGCACTTCCACATTATGAACTCTACTCTGGCCTTTTGAAAACAATCATTCTCTTTTTATTTGATTTAAAGGGACAAGCATACAAGTAAGTTAAGTAATGGTGCAGTAACATAAAGACTAGTGCACATAGACCTATTCAGAACTTAAAAGACAGAATTTAAAAAGGGTTCAACTACGAGTAACTACAAATCAAAAGTGCATTCGGACTTCCAACAATTCTGAGTACAATGGAATTAGGTAACAATACAACCTTCGGGTGATGATCTCTGGTCCCCCTCTCTCTTTGTCATCATCCTAGTTTTTGCTGCCTCGCTTCTTTGGGTGAAGGTGCACCATTTCCTTATAAGATTCCTGCAAGGTTACTGGAAGTTGCTTGTTCTCAAAGCACTTGAGACATAGTTAGCTTACATGTATGCTTGTGCCTCTTGAACTCAATTTGGTGTGTGAACACCAAACTTAGTTCTTTGCCCAGTACAAAATATTGCATATATGCAGAGACCCTTATATCTTGTTATCAACAAAGCAATGATCACCTATAGTCTAACTACATCTAAGTGGTTTCTCTTGATTGGATGGAGCTAGCAATGTTCTTTTGGAGTGGAGTGTAATTCTAACCAATGTCCTTTAGTGGAACACCAAACTTAGAACTACACTATCACTCTTGGATTGTTCTGGTGTGGAACACCAAACTTAGCTCCTTACAATACAGGGGAAACAACTTGTGATTTTTATTGAAATACAGATGAAAGTGAAACTACCTGAGGTTGGGTTGCCTCCCAACAGAGCGCTCTTTTATCGTCGCTAGCTCGACGAGTCCTTAATTACTTGAGATGGTACTTTACTCTGGGGTTTTCCCCCATGTTGCCCAGATAATGCTTGAGTCTTTGTCCATTCACTGTGAAAGTCCTCTCTGAACCTTCATCCGTGATTTCGATGTGGCCATATGGTGATACTTTTGTAACCATGAAAGGTACAGACCACCTTGACTTGAGTTTTCCTGGGAACAGCCTTAATTTAGAATTGTAAAGGAGTACTTGCTGCCCCTTTTCGAAACTCCTGGGTGCAAGATGCATGTCATGTTTTCTCTTTGCCTTCTCTTTATACATCTTAGTGTTTTCATAGGCTTGTGACCTGAATTCCTCTATCTCTTGCAGCTGCAAGATCCTTTTTGCACCAGCAGTAATGCTGTCAAAATTTAGTATCTTGATAGCCCAAAGAGCTTTGTGTTCCAGCTCCAGTGGTAAATGACAAGCCTTCCCATAGACTAGTTGATATGGAGACATTCCAAGTGGAGTTTTGAATGCTGTTCTGTATGCCCAAAGAGCATCATCCAGCTTCTTCGACCAATCCTTTCTAGATGCGCCCACAGTCTTTTCCAGGATCCTCTTCAGCTCTCTGTTGGATATCTCAGTTTGCCCACTTGTTTGAGGATGGTAAGGTGTGGCTACTTTGTGTTTTACCCCATATCGTAAGAGGAGAGCTTCTAGTGGTTTGTTACAAAAGTGGCTCCCTCCATCACTAATGAGGGCTCTTGGGACTCTAAACCGGCTAAAGATATTCTTCCTGAGGAAGTTCATGACTACCTTGTTATCATTAGTTGGGGTTGCAATAGCCTCTACCCACTTGGAAACATAATCCACTGCTACCAGGATGTACTTGTTTGCATATGAGGTTGGGAATGGTCCCATGAACAATTCCCCACACATCAAACAGTTCCAGTTCTAAGATGAAATTTTGTGGCATGGCGTTTCTTTTGGGTAGGTTTCCAGATCTTTGGCATTCATTGCAGCTTTTTACTAGTTCCTTGGCATCCTTGAAAAGGGTGGGCCAAAAGAATCCGCTTTGTAACACCTTTGCTGCAGTTCTGTCCCCTCCAAAGTGCCCGCCATAACATGAACCGTGGCAGTTCCACAGGACTTCTCTCCCTTCCTCTTCCGAAACACATCTTCTAAGAATTCCATCTGAACATTTCTTGAAGAGATATGGCTCGTCCCAGACAAAGTATTTTGCATCATTCATGAGCTTCCTCTTTTGATGTTTATTGATCCCTGGGGGTAATGCCCCAGTTGCCTTGAAATTTGTAATATCTGTGAACCATAGTGCTTTGTGAACTGTCATCAACTGCTCATTAGGGAAGAGCTCGTTCACATTTGTATCATTTTCTCCACCTTGATCATGAGGGATTCTGGATAGGTGATCTGCCACCTTGTTCTCCACTCCTTTCTTGTCTCTGATTTCAATATCAAATTCCTGCAACAGTAAGATCCACCTTATTAGTCTTGGCTTTGATTCTTGCTTGGCAAACAAATATTTAAGTGCTGTGTGATCTGTAAAAACAATCACTTTAGCACCAATGAGGTATGATCTAAATTTGTCAAATGCAAAAACTATTGCTAGCAACTCCTTTTCAGTAGTGGTATAATTTCTTTGAGTTTCATTAAGGACTTTGCTAGCATAGTATATCACACGAACTAGGTTATCTTTCCTTTGTCCTAACACTGCCCCAACTGCAAAATCAGATGCATCGCACATCAATTCAAATGGTAGGTTCCAATCAGGTGGGGAAATGATAGGAGCAGAGGATAACCTCATTTTCAAATGTGCAAATGCTAGCATGCATGTTTCATCAAAGATGAATGGTGTATCAGATACAAGGAGATTGCTTAAGGGCTTGGCTATCTTTGAAAAATCTTTAATGAACCTTCTGTAAAAACCAGCATGCCCTAAAAAACTTCTAATTGCCTTGGCATCACTGGGTGGGGGTAGTTTTTCAATAAGTTCTACTTTAGCTCTATCAACCTCAATGCCTTGGTGAGAGACCTTGTGACCAAGGACTATTCCTCCTGTCACTATGAAGTGGCATTTTTCCCAGTTCAAGACCAAATTGGTCTCTTGGCATCTTTTCAATACCAAGGCGAGGTGATGTAGGCAACTAGGAAAAGAATCTCCGAATACCGAGAAATCATCCATAAAAACTTCAATGAATTTTTCTATCATATCTGAAAAGATAGAAAGCATGTAGCGTTGGAAAGTTGCAGGGGCATTACATAATCCAAATGGCATGCGCCTATAGGCAAACACTCCATACGGACAGGTAAATGAGGTTTTCTCTTGGTCTCTTGGATCAACCACTATTTGGTTATATCCTGAATAACCGTCGAGAAAACAATAATATGCGTGCCCTGCAAGTCTTTCCAACATCTGATCCATGAATGGAAGGGGAAAGTGGTCCTTTCGTGTAGCCTCATTGAGTTTCCTGTAGTCTATACACATCCGCCATCCTGTGACGGTCCTTGTAGGTATGAGCTCATTCTTCTCATTGGTAACCACAGTGATCCCTCCCTTCTTTGGCACAACATGTATGGGGCTAACCCAAGGGCTGTCTGAAATTGGGTATATGACCCCTCCTTGCCAAAGCTTCATAACCTCTTTCTGTACCACTTCCTTCATGATTGGGTTCAACCTTCTTTGGGATTGAATGGATGGCTTGGCATCATCTTCCAACAGTATTTTATGCATGCATATGGCTGAACTGATTCCCTTCAAGTCAGCAAGGGTCCATCCAATGGCATCCTTATGCTCCCGCAGCACCTTGAGTAGCTCGTCCTCTTGATCTTGACTGAGGGATGAATTTATGATCACTGGGTAGTTTTCATTTTCTCCTAGATATGCATATTTGAGAGTGGGTGGCAATGCTTTGAGTTCAGGTTTGGGTGCTTCTGATTTTTCGTTCCCTTCTTTTGGTGCATCTGGTATATGTATTTCTGCTGTAGCTACCTCTTCACTTGATTCAGATTCTTCCTCCACCAATCTCTCGTTCTCTTCAGGTTCATCTTCTTCAAAATTCTCCTGCACTTTATCCTCAAGTGCATCTAACCTCATGCATTCTCCCAATTGTTCCGGTGGATAACTCATGGCCTTGAACACATTGAATGTCATCTTTTCATTGTGTAATCTTAGGGTGAGGTCACCCTTCTGAACATCAATGACAGCTCCAGCAGTGGCCAAGAATGGCCTTCCCAAGATGATGGAGGTCTTGGCGTCTTCCTACATGTCCAGCACCCCAAAATCTGCTGGGAATATGAAATCTCCCACTTTTACTAGCAAGTCCTCTACTATCCCGTGAAGGAATTTGAACGATCGGTCTGCCAGTTGTAGAGCCATTTTTGTTGGTTTAGCCTCCTCAATTTTCATCTTTCTCATCATAGCTACTGACATCAAATTGATGCTGGCCCCTAAGTCACAAAGAGCCTTTTCTACTGTAATTTCTCCTATAATGCAAGGGATCTGAAAACTCCCAGGATCCTTCAGTTTCTGAGGTAGTTTATGCTGAATGATAGCACTGCACTCTTCAGTTAGTATCACAGTCTCATTGTTCTTCCAGCTTCTCTTCTTAGTCATTAGCTCCTTCAAAAACTTGGCATAAAGTGGCATTTGTTTTATGGCTTCAGCAAATGGTATGTTGATTTGTAGCCTCTTGAAGATTTCCAAAAATCTCAAGAACTGGTTGTCATTTTCCTTTTTCTTCAATATCTGGGGGTATGGAGCTCTTGAGATGTTTAGTTGGGGTATCTTTTTTTCTTTCTGCAGACTTGGCATGGGGGGTTGCACTCCATCTTGCTCTTCTCCCTTTTCATTTGAGCCTTCTTCTTGTGGTCTTTGGGGATGTTCCTCCTCACTCCTAAGTGTGATAGCCTGACACTCCTCCCTTTTGCTTGAATGGGCATCATAGCAAAAATTGTGGTTAGGAAGCTGCTTAAACAGATAGCTGATTTGTGTCTCCAGTTTTGTGATGGCAGCATTTTGATTCTGCATGTTTGACTGCACTTCCTCTCTGAATGCTTTACTGTCTTAAATGTCTCTGCATATTCCTTCAATTAAGGCTTCAATCTTAGAGAGTTTGTCATCAATTGATGGGTTATTCCGAGAAGATGTGCTATTTTGATTTTGATAAGCATATGAAGAAGTGTTGTTGTGGGGGTGTTGAGACGTCCTCTGTTCTTGGTTTTGATCTTGCTCACTTCCCCACCCAAAGTTTGGGTGGTTTCTCCATCCAGGGTTGTAAGTCTTGGAGTATGGATCATAGTTTTTCCTTGGTGAATTCCCAATGTAGTTGGCTTGCTCCTGACTCCCCTCTGCTTCTTCATTCATTCCTTCTTGGATTGTTGATGAAGATGAGATTGCTGCTACTTGGTTCCTCTCCATCTTCTTGGTGAGGTCAGCCAGCTGCTGGGTAATGAGCTTGTTTTGGGCCAACAGAGCATCTACATTGTTTAGCTCTATCACTCCTCTTGTGTTCCCTCTTTCGGAAGCATAGAAGTAGTCGTTTTCTGCTACTATTTCAATAATATCTATGGCTTCCTCAATGGTCTTCTTCTTGTTCAAAGATCCTCCAGATGAATGGTCTACGGCCTTCTTTGACTCATAAGAGAGCCCTTCATAGAAAATGTGCAGCTGCACCCATTCGTTGAACATGTCAGGTGGACACCTCCTTGTTAAGTCCTTGAACCTTTCACATGCTTCATACAAAGTCTCACCATCTTGTTGCCTGAAAGTTTGGACCTCAGCTCTCAGTCTATTGATTCGTTGAGGAGGGTAAAATCTTGCTAAGAATTTGTTCACCACATCCTCCCAAGTTGTCAAGCTCTCCCTTGGGAAAGATTCCAGCCACTTGGCTGCCTTGTCCTTGAGTGAGAAAGGAAATAAGAGCAGTCTATAGGCGTCAGGATGAACACCATTAGATTTCACTGTGTCACATATTCTCAGGAAGGTGGTCAAATATTGATTGGGGTCTTCTTGAACACCTCCTCCAAACGAACATTTGTTCTGAATAAGGGTGATGAGCTGTGGTTTAAGTTCAAAAGTTGTTGGCATGGATAGTTGGCTTTTGGATGCTACTTCCACAATTTCCTGGGTTTGGATTGATGTAAGAGCCCAAAACTCTTCTATCCTCCCCAGCATGATTTGCTCCACCTCCTCTGCCATGGTTGTGAGTTTCTTCTTCATGATGATTTTCCATGTTTTCTTCCATGTTTGGTTCAAAGTATTCCTCAAAGTGTTCCTCCTCTTCTTCAGCACCAACTACACGTTTTTCTCTTGCCTCCCTCCTTAGTCTAAGGAAGGTTCTCTCAGGTTCAGAATCAAAGGAAGTTGAAGCCCCGCTTCTTCTCCCTGTCATACAACCAACAAGTACAAGCAAAGAAAATAGGTGCAAGAAGTATTTGTGTCAGAATTACTGTTAGTTGTGGGTGATGCAATATATCAAACAGTTAGTGGGTTAGCAAACAGAATTGAAAATAACAAAGAAAAACAAAAGAGTAGAGGGGGAAGGGAAGAAGTTTAACTAAAACAAAAAGTAAATCACCCAAACAGAAAATGAAATTCACAAAATAAAAATGCTCAATCTAGTGATCTTCCAGTTTAATCATTGTTGATGCACAATCAATCCCAGGCAACGGCGCCATAAACTTGATGCACGGAAAACTTGTCTCACAACAAAATCTCCCTTCGGCAAGTGTAGCGAATTTGTCGTCAAGTAAAAACTCAGAATAGAGTGAGGTCGAATCCCACAGGGATTGATTGATCAAGCAACTTTAATTAGAAGAATGTTCTAGTTGAGCGAGTCTAGAATTTTGGTTGAGAGTTGCAGAAAATAAAATGGCAGGAATGTAAATAATAGAAAAGTAAATGCTAGAATTAAAGGACTGGAAGTAAATGACTGAAAAATAAATTGCAGAATTGTAAATGGGAATGGGGGATTTGCTCATAAAAGTAAATGGCAGAAATTAAAGAGAATGGGTAAGATCAGAGATGGGGAGTTCATTGGGCTTAGGAGATGTTGCAATTCTCCAGATCAAGTTCATTTTTATCTCTTCCTCAATCAATGCACTCATTGATCTCCTTGGCAATCTTAAGTGATTGAATTACAATTTCTTGCAATTCAATCTCTCAAATCTTGATCAATAGCCAATTCTTTGGTCAATTGCTCATGAGAAGAGATGAAGTATGGTCACTGATTATACCACATGCATTTCCCAAATCAAGTATTGAGAGGGTTATAGTCACATACCCATCCAAACCCAATTTGGTCCAGCATGAGAAAGCATTTCTAGCTTGATCTCTTCATTCCTCTTTCAAGGTTCAAAAGAGATCCAAGTTTGAATAGCTTCTCTTCCAAGATAACTACTCAATTGGATGAAGATCGAAAGCTTTCAAGTAAAATCAAGAGGAAAGATAGAAGAAGAATAATGAAAATTAGTATTGATCCATCAAATTACAACAGAGCTCCCTAACCCAATGAAAGGGGTTTAGTTGTTCATAGCTCTTGAAAATGAAAACAAAGATGGAGAATACATCATAAAACTAGAAAATGCAAAGGGAGTAAAATACAGAGAGTAGTCTCTTTTTCCAGCCTCTAGAACTCCTTTCTCAATTCAAAGCTACTCCTATATATACTACTCTTCTCAGCTTCTAGTGTGATTCTTCAAGTCTTGGGCCTTTGGATCTTGAGTTTGAAGCAGTTCCTTTCTTTATTTGGGCTTGGCTTTACTTGCAGAGAGAAAGTGCGAAGTGGGCAGAGACTTTAGTTCAGGACGTTAGGGGTGTTAATATTTAGTGAGAATATAAGTTCGAGAACGTTAGTGACACTTAACATTGTCACTAACGTTCCAATGCACCCCTTTGCCTCACGTTAAAGCCCACGTTAACTAGGTTAACGTGGCTTTTAACGTTGCCTTGTTAACCTTCGAGAACGTTAGTGACACTCAACATTGTCACTAACGTTCCAGTGTGCCCCTTCTTGCTTCACGTTAAAGCCCACGTTAACTAGGTTAACGTGGCTTCTAACGTGGCCTTTGCCAACCTTCGAGAATGTTAGTGACATTCAACATTGTCACTAACGTTCCAATGTGCCCCTAGGTCTCACGTTAGAGTCCACGTTAACTAGGTTAACGTGGCTTCTAACGTGGCCATTCTTAGCCATCCCAACGTTAGTGACAATGTTGAGTGTCACTAACGTTGGCTCATCCTTCATTCCTCATCGTTAGCTTCCACATTAACCAAGTTAACGTGGAAGTTAACGTGACTCTTGGGGGTTGTGTGGTTGCTTCAACGTTAGTGACAATGTTGAGTGTCACTAACGTTGTCAACAACTCTTCATCCCTTACGTTAGCTTCCACGTTAACCAAGTTAACGTGGGAGTTAACGTGGTACTTTGCACCATAGGCCAACATTAGCGACAATGTTGAATGTCACTAACGTTGGCTTCTCTTCCCCCCTTAACGTTAGAGGCCACATTAACCCACGTTAACTAGGTTAACGTGGCTTCTAACGTGGCCACTTATGAGTAATTGCCAACGTTAGTGACAATGTTAAGTGTCACTAACGTTGGCTCAACTTCTCTTCTCCACGTTAGAGTTCACGTTAACTTAGTTAACGTGACTCTCTAACGTGGGCATTGATGGCTTTTTGAGAGTGTTATTGGCAATCACTTTTCTCATTAACCTTACAAGTTACCTCCCCTTTTCTTGCTTCCTTTTGGTCCTGAAATCAAGCAATAAAGTGCATCAAAGCTCTAGTCCAAGTCATGGGTAATGCAACATAATATTTGTCACTAAACTTATGCAAAATCCTCATGAAATTATGTAAAATGCACAATGTATGCTTGAATCAAGGCATAAGTGAATATCTACCCAAAACTAGCTTATTTCCTAAAGAAATGCATGAAACTAACCTAAAAATAGTAAAGAAAAGGTCAGTGAAACTGGCCAAGATGCCCTGGCATCATATTTTTAGTTTCCAAAAAAAAAATTTACAATCCACATCATCTTCCTTTCTCCATCATGGACAAAAGTGGAAATGAACAGTCCAGAAGGACTCTGGGGTCATATGCTAATCCCACTACTGCTGCATATGGGAGTAGTATCCGTATACCTCCCATCAAAGCAGGCAGTTTTGAGCTAAATCCTCAGCTCATTGTCATGGTGCAGCAAAACTATCAGTATTCCGGTCTTCCACAGGAAGAACCTACTGAGTTTCTAGCACAATTCTTGCAAATTGCTGACACAGTACGTGACAAGGAGATAGATCAGGATGTATACAGACTGTTACTATTTCTGTTTGCTATAAAAGATCAAGCTAAAAGGTGGTTAAATAACCAACCCACAGCAAGCATAAGGACATGGAAACAGTTATCAGACAAATTCTTGAATCAATATTTCCCTCCAAAAAAGATGACACAACTAAGGCTGGACATCCAAGGCTTTAAACAAGAGGATGATGAATCCCTTTATAATGCTTGGGAGAGGTACAGAGGGATGCTAAGGAAATGCCGCTCTGAAATGTTTTCAAAGTGGGTGCAATTAGACATCTTCTACTCTGGGCTTACAAAAGGTGGTCAAATGTCCCTAGACCACTCAGCTGGTGGATCTATACACATGAGGAAAACTATTGAAGAGGCTCAAGAGCTTATTGATATAGTTGCCAGAAACCAGCATCTGTACATAAGTAATGGATCCTCCATAAAAGAAGAAGCCAAAGCAGTGTCTACTGAACTTGGTCCTCCAGAACAAGTTGCTGAACTCAATCAACAATTGTGCCTTTTAACAAAACAGCTAGCAGAATTCAAGGAGATGCTACAAGACACTAAAAATGCTAATAAAAATATGGAGGCACAATTGAATCAGACAAAACAGCAGTTGTCAAAGCAGATAACAGAAGAGTGCCAGGCAGTTCAATTAAGAAGTGGAAAAACATTAAATACCCCACTTCAGGGCAGCAGAAAGCTGAGGAAAGAATAACTGACAGAAGATGACCAAAATCTCATCCAAAATCCCTCTGAGGACAGTAAGAGCCCAGAGAGGAACAATTCTGGCGTTGAAATGCCAGAAATAGGCAAGGAGCTGGCGTTAAACGCCCAATGGAAGCTCAGTTCTGGTGTTCAAACGCCAGAAATAGGTAAGAAGTTGGCGTCCAATGGCAATCAAGCTTCTAACCCTGGCATCCAAATGCCAATGAGGGATCAGACACACACAAGTGCTGATAGCAACCCCTCTAAAAAGGCTTCTCCAACCACCTCTGTAGGAAATAAACCTGCAGCAACTAAGGTTGAGGAATACAAAGCCAAGATACCTTATCCTCAAAAACTCCGCCAGGAGGAGCAGGATAAGCAATTTGCCCGCTTTGCAGACTATCTCAGGACTCTTGAAATAAAGATTCCGTTTGCAGAGGCACTTGAGCAAATACCCTCTTATGCCAAGTTCATGAAAGATATCTTGAGTCATAAGAAGGATTGGAGAGAAACTGAAAGAGTTCTCCTCACTGAAGAATGCAGTGCAGTCATTCTGAAAAGCTTCCCAGAAAAGCTTAAAGATCCCGGGAGCTTTATGATACCATGCATATTAGAGGGTAATTGCACCAAGACAGCTTTATGTGATCTTGGGGCAAGCATCAACGTAATCCCTGCATCTACTATCAGAAAGCTTGGCTTGACTGAAGAGGTCAAACCAACCCGGATCTGTCTTCAACTTGCTGATGGCTCCATTAAAT
Source organism: Arachis ipaensis (assembly GCF_059453495.1). Classification (NCBI taxonomy): domain Eukaryota; kingdom Viridiplantae; phylum Streptophyta; class Magnoliopsida; order Fabales; family Fabaceae; genus Arachis; species Arachis ipaensis. The sequence continues at coordinate 41,106,295 of NC_142441.1, read as the reverse complement.
ACCCATCAGGCATAATTGAGGACATGATTGTCAAGGTTGGGCCATTTGCCTTCCCTACTGACTTTGTAGTGCTGGAAATGGAGGAGCACAAGAGTGCAACTCTCATTCTAGGAAGACCATTCCTAGCAACTGGACGAACCCTCATTGACGTCCAAAAAGGGGAGATAACCCTGAGAGTCAATGAGGATGAGTTTAAGTTGAATGTTATCAAAGCTATGCAACATCCAGACACATTAGACGACTGCCTTAGCGTTGATATTATTGACTCCCTGGTGGAAGAGGTCAATATGACTGAGAGTCTCGAATCAGAGCTAGAGGACATTTTTAAAGATGTTCAGCCTAATCTGGAAGAACCAGAGGAAATAGAAGAACCTCTGAAAACTCCTCAGGAAGAGGAGAAACCTCCTAAACCCGAGCTCAAACCACTACCACCAAAATATGCATTTCTGGGAGAAGGTGACACTTTTCCTGTAATCATAAGCTCTGCTTTAGAGCTACAGGAAGTGAAAGCACTAATTCAGGTGCTAAGGACACACAAGACAGCTCTTGGGTGGTCTATAAGTGATCTTAAGGGCATTATCCCAGCCAGATGCATGCACAAGATCCTTTTGGAGGATGATGCTAAGCCAGTGGTTCAACCACAGAGGCGGCTAAATGCCGCCATCAAGGAGGTGGTGTAGAAAGATGTCACTAAGTTACTAGAGGCTGGGATTATTTATCCTATTTCTGATAGCCCCTGGGTGAGTCCTGTCCATGTTGTCCCTAAGAAGGGAGGTATGACAGTGGTTCATAATAAAAAAAATGAACTGGTTCCTACAAGAACAGTTACAGGGTGGCGTATGTGTATTGACTACAGAAGGCTCAATACAGCCACCAGGAAGGATCACTTCCGTTTACCATTCATAGACTAGATGCTAGAAAGACTAGCAGGTCATGAATACTACTTCTTTTTGGATGGCTATTCAGGTTACAACCAAATTGCAGTAGTTCCTCAGGACCAAGAGAAAACAGCATTCACATGTCCATCTGGAGTATTTGCATACAGAAGAATGCCTTTTGGTCTGTGCAATGCACCTGCAACCTTTCAGAGGTGCATGCTCTCTATCTTCTCTGATATGGTAGAGAAATTTCTGGAAGTCTTCATGGATGACTTCTCAATATTTGGAGACTCATTTAGCTCCTGTCTTAACTATCTAGCACTTGTTCTGAAAAGATGCAAAGAGACTAACCTGGTTCTAAATTGGGAAAAATGTCACTTTATGGTGACTGAAGGAATTGTCCTTGGGCATAAAATTTCGAACAAGGGAATAGAGGTGGATCAAGCTAAGGTAGAGGTAATTGAAAAATTACCACCAACCACCAATGTTAAGGCAATCAGAAGCTTTCTGGGGCATACAGGATTCTATAGGAGGTTTATAAAGGATTTTTCAAAAATCGCAAAACCTTTGAGCAATCTGCTAGCTACTGACACGCCATTTGTGTTTGACACAGAGTGTCTTCAGGTGTTTGAAACCCTGAAAGCTAAGCTGGTCACAGCACCAGTTATTTCTGCACCAGATTGGACATTACCTTTAGAACTAATGTGTGATGCCAGTGACCATGCCATTGGTGTAGTATTGGGACAAAGGCATGACAAGCTTCTGCATGTCATTTATTATGCTAGCCGTGTTTTAAATGATACCCAGAAAAATTACACAACCACAGAAAAAGAGCTGCTTGCAGTGGTTTATGCCATTGACAAGTTTAGATCATACTTAGTAGGATCAAAAGTGATTGTGTACACTGACCATGCTACTCTTAAATATCTACTTACAAAGCAGGATTCAAAGCCCAGGCTCATAAGATGGGTGTTGCTTCTACAAGAGATTGATATAGAAATAAGAGACAGAAAAGGGACAGAGAATCAAGTAGCTGATCACCTGTCCCAGATAGAACCAGTAGCAGAAGCACCCCTCCTTCCTACTGAGATCTCTGAAACCTTTCCGGATGAGCAATTATTTGTTATTCAGGAAGCTCTATGGTTTGCAGACATTGCAAACTATAAGACACAAGGTTTTCCTTCTGTAACCATGGAGAGGAAGCATGAAAAGCTTCTCTTAATACAGAGTCAAACAAAACCCCCATATTCAAACTCTAAGTTTTGTGTTGGGAGGCCACAACCAAACTCTAAGTTTGGTGTTGGGAGGTTTCAACCTTGCTCTGATTATCTGTGAGGCTCCATGAGAGCTCACTGTCAAGCTATTGACATTAAAGAAGCGCTTGTTGGGAGGCAACCCAATGTTATTTAATCATATCTATTTTCTTTTCTTTTTGTTATTTCGTGATTTATTAGGTTGATGATCATGTGAAGTCACAAAAACTACTGAAAAATCAAAAACAGAATGAAAAATAGCATTGAAAACAGCACACCCTGGAGGAGAGCAGTCTGGTGTTTAAACGCCAGAAACAAGCATCTGTCTGGCGTTTAACGCCAGAAACAAGCACCAAGCTGGCGTTTAACGCCAGATACAAGCATCTGCCTGGTGTTAAACGCCAGAAACAGGCTACATTTGGGCATTTAACGCCAGAAACAAGCAACAGTCTGGCGTTAAATGCCAGGAATGCACAGCAAGGGCGTTTTATACGCCTAATTGGAGCAGGGATGTTAAGTCCTTGACCCCACTTGATCTGTGGACCCCACAAGATCCCCTCAAGATCTGTGGACCCCACAAGATCCCCACCTACCTCACCATTCCAATTCAAACCATTCCCCTCCCATACCCACCCATTCACACACCTCCTTCTCCTCCACTTCTCCTTCTACTCCCTTCTATCTTCTTTTGCTCGGGGACGAGCAAACCTTTTAAGTTTGGTGTGGAAAAAAAAGTGTTGCTTTTTGTTTTTTCATAACCATTTATGCCACCTAAGGCCAGAGAAACCTCTAGAAAGAGGAAAAGGAAGGTAGTTGCTTCCACCCCCGAGTCATGAGAGATGGAGAGGTTCATCTCAAGGGTCCATAGTTCAGTGGTAGAGCATTTGACTGTAGATCAAAGAGCTATGAGAAAGGAGAAACAAAGACAAGGAAGAGACATAGAGGAGCTCAAGAGCACCATTGGTTCTTCAAGAAGAGGAAGACGCCACCCTCACTAAGGTGGACCCGTTCCTTAATCTCCTTGTTCTTATTTCTCTGTTTTTTGTTTACTATGCTTTATGTTTATTTATGTTTGGGTCTTATTACATGATCACTAGTATCTAAGTGTCTATGTCTTAAAGATATGAATGTCCTATGAATCTATCACCTTTCTTAAATGAAAAATATTTTCTGAAAAAGAAAAAGAGGTACATGAATTTCAAATTTTAAAATAGTTTAATTATTTTTATGTGGTGGCAATACTTTTTGTTTTCTGAATGATGCTTGAACAGTGCATATGTCTTTTGAATTTGTTGTTTATGAATGTTAAAATTGTTGGCTCTTGAAAGAATGATGAAAAAGGAGAAATGTTATTTGATAATCTGAAAAATTATAAAAATGATTCTTGAAGCAAGAAAAAGCAGTGAAGAATAAAGCTTGCAGAAAAAAAATGCGCAAAAAAAAAAAGAGAGCAAGAAAAAGAAAAAGCAAGCAGAAAAAGCCAAAAGCTCTTTAAACCAAAAGGCAAGAGCAAAAAGCCAATAGCCCTTAAAACTAAAAGGCAAGGGTAATAAAAAGGATCCAAGGCTTTGAGCATCAGTGGATAGGAGGGCCTAAAGGAATAAAATCCTGGCCTAAGCGGCTAAACCAAGCTGTCCCTAACCATGTGCTTGTGGCGTGAAGGTGTCAAGTGAAAACTTGAGACTGAGCGGTTAAAGTCGAGGTCTAAAGTAAAAACAGAGTGTGCTTAAGAACCCTGGATACCTCTAATTGGGGACTTTAGCAAAGCTGAGTCACAATCTGAAAAGGTTCACCCAATTATTTGTCTGTGGCATGTATGTATCCGGTGGTAATATTGGAAAACAGAGTGGTTAGGGCCACGACCAAGACTCATAAAGTAGCTGTGTTCAAGAATTAACATACTGAACTAGGAGAATCAATAACACTATCTAAATTCTGAGTTCCTATAGATACCAATCATTCTGAACTTCAAAGGATAAAGTGAGATGCCAAAACTGTTCAGAAGCAAAAAGCTAATAGCCCCGCTCATCTAATTAAGACTGATCTTCATAGATGTTTTTGGAATTCATTGAATATTCTCTTCTTTTGATCCTACTTTGTTTTTAGTTGCTTGGGGACAAGCAAAAATTTAAGTTTGGTGTTGTGATGAGCGGATATTTTATACGCTTTTTGGGGGTAATTTCATGTAGTTTTTAGCATGTTTTAGTCACTTTTTATTATATTTTTATTAGTTTTTAAATAAAAATCATATTTCTAGACTGTACTATGAGTTTGTGTGTTTTTCTGTAATTTTAGGTATTTTCTGACTGAAATTAGGGGAGCTGAGCAAAAATCTGATTCAGGCTGAAAAAGGACTGCAGATGCTGTTGGATTCTGACCTCCCTGCACTCAAAATGGATTTTCTGGAGCTACAAGAGTCCAAATGGCGCGCTCTCAATTGTGTTGGAAAGTAGACATCCAGGGCTTTCCAAAAATATATAATTGTCCATACTTTGCTCAAGGATAAACGACATAAACTGGCGTTCAACGCCAGTTCCATGTTGCATTCTGGCGTTAAACGCCAGAAACAGGTTACAAGTTGGAGTTAAACGCCAGAAACAGGTTACAACCTGGAGTTTAACTCTGGAAACAACCTAGGCACGTGTAAAGCTCAAGTCTCAGCCTCAGCACACACCAAGTGGGCCCCAGAAGTAGATTTCTGCACTATCTATCTTAGTTTACTCATTTTCTGTAAACCTAGGTTATTAGTTTAGTATTTAAACAACTTTTAGAGATTTATTTTGTACCTCATGACATTTTAGATATGAACTTTGTACTCTTTGACGACATTAGTCTCTAAACTCCATTGTTGGGGGTGAGGAGCTCTGCTGTGTCTCGATGAATTAATGCAATTCTTTCTGTTTTCTATTCAAACACGCTTGTTTCTATCTAAGATGTTCATTCGCACTTCAATATGATGGATGTGATGATCCGTGACACTCATCACCATTCTCAACCTATGAACGCGTGCCTGACAACCACCTCCATTCTACCTTCGATTGAATGAGTATCTCTTGGATTCCTTAATCAAAATCTTCGTGGTATAAGCTAGAATCCATTGGCAGCATTCTTGAGAATCCGAAAAGTCTAAACCTTGTCTGTGGTATTCCGAGTAGGATTCAGGGATTGAATGACTGTGATGAGCTTCAAACTCACAAGGGTTGGGCGTAGTGACAAACACAAAAGGATCATGGATCCTATTCCAGCATGAGTGAGAACCGACAGATGATTAGCCGTGCGGTGACAGCACACCTAGACCATTTTCACTGAGAGGACGGATGGTAGCCATTGACAACAGTGATCCACCAACACACAGCTTGCCATAGGAGAAACCTTGCATGCGTGAAGAAGAAGACAAGGGGAAAGCAGAGATTCAGAAGACAAAGCATCTCCAAAACTCCAACATATTCTCCATTACTGCATAACAAGTATTTAATTCATGCTCTTTTATTTTTCGCAATCCAAACTGATAATTATAATTGATATCCTGACTAAGAATTACAAAATAACCATAGATTTCTTCAAGCCAGCAATCTCCGTGGGAGCCCTTACTCACGTAAGGTATTACTTGGACGACCCAATGTACTTGCTGGTTACTGGTACGAGTTGTGAAAAGTGTGATTTACAATTCGTGCACCACACTTCTGCAACAAACAACTCGAGGCACTCCTTCTCAGATATGGAGTGAAGCACAAAGTGGCAACTCCATACCACCCACAGACCAACGGGCAAGCTGAAATTTCCAACAGAGAGCTAAAAAGAATCCTTGAAAAAACTGTTGGAAGCTCAAGAAAGGATTGGTCTAAGAAGCTGGATGATGCACTATGGGCCTACAGGACAGCCTATAAGACTCCCATTGGGATGTCTCCGTACCAACTGGTATATGGCAAGGCTTGTCACTTGCCAGTTGAACTTGAACATAGAGCCTTTTGGGCTCTAAAGATGTTAAACTATGATGAGCAAGCTGCTGGAGAAAAGAGATTAATGCAACTCAATGAGCTGGAGGAGTTTAGGAATCAAGCATATGAGAATGAAAAAATCTACAAAGAGAACACAAAAAGGTGGCATGACCAAAAGATAGCAAGAAGGGAGTTCACTGAGGGACAGAAAGTGTTACTCTACAACTCAAGACTCAATTTGTTTCCTGGAAAACTGAAGTCTAGATGGTCAGGACCTTTCACCATACTCAAGGTGTTTTCCTATGGTCATGTGGAGCTCATGGAGGACAAGACTCAGAGAACTTTTACTGTCAATGGCGATAGACTCAAACACTACTTGGGAGGCTCCTTAGAGGAGCAGGGAGAGAGCTACAAGCTCAGCTGAAAATGAAGGAATGTCAAGCTAATGACAATAAAGAAGCACTAGTTGGGAGGCACCCCAACACTTTATCCTTTTTGATTTAGTTACTTTTCTTAGAAGTAGTTTAAAAATTTGTTGCATTAGGTAGTTTACTTTTCAGTCTCTCTTTTATCTTACATTGCCATATTAGGTAGTTTACAATTGCATATTAGAATGTTGATTTTAGCTTTGGTAGCTAGATTTTCTTTACATTTTTTCTATTCCGGAATTACAACTTGATGAAGGCATTGATCATGATGAGTGAATGGGCTGAAGGCTAGCTAAAATGCTAAGTTTGGTGTGGCCTCTCACCCACTTAATCTAGGCTTACAGACAATTTATATCTTGATTTGAAGAGTAAGCCCAAGGATTAAGTTTGGTGTGGCCACCACCAAGAATCATCTAGCAGCCCAAGTCCCCCAATTTGAAAGCACTTAATGCTTTGGGTAAAAACATGAATGTGGTTTAATGAGTTTAGAGGAATTGGAATCAAAATAAAATAAAAAGATTGATGGTAACTCCTATGAATACATTAAATACACAATGATAAAACCAATGTATTGAGATGCCAAAGAATTAAGTTTGGTGTCCCAAGGGACACCCATCAGTTGCAATCCAATTCACTTTTGATGAGAAGGAATGTGAAAGGGGTTCTTTTTGTCATTACTAATGGGGTCAGTTTCATTTCAGGAGAGAAGATGGGGCCCACATGGTAAACAACTCACAAAGCAAGGAAGTCAAAGTGTACTTACACTTTGGAACTTAACACACGCAGAAGACACAGTGAGAAACGAGTTGGCGCCTCTTCCCACGCTAGGCGCCACCCCCAAGTGGGAAAACATTTACTTTTTTTATTTCCCACCCTTCCCACCACAACATTCACCCATTATAAAAGCCTCACCTCACCATCTCCTATCCTATTTCAACTACCCCAATCACACACGAAGAGCATACAACCCCTTCCTTTCTCTATTTATCCTTTACCATCTCTTTCCCTACTTTCTTTCTTTTTTCTTTCTTAATTGGGACAATCAAGTCCTAAGTTTGGTGTTGGAGCAAAACCTTATTTTACTTGTTCTTTCTTGCAACTCCATTTCACTTTCAAACACACTCTCTGAAATTCATGGCACCACCAAAAAGCTCAACCTCAAAGAAAAGAAAAGTCAAGGAACCAACCTCTGGGTCCTCAAGCTCCTTCAATGACTACAAGTTCCTTTTCATATTCAACTAAAACCAATTCTATAGTTGGGTGAGTGAGAGGGAGATCATTCCAGAAGTTGGGTTCCAATTAGGAAGGAACCAGCACATTGAAATCAACATTGAGATCAACAATAGAGGTTGGTCACTTCTATGCAACCCACCAAGGAAAGTGGTAGAGAGCTTGGTGAGGAAATTCTATGCCAACGCAGTCCCTCAACCAGGGCAACACTATGGCTATATTAGCTATGTAAGGGGGAAGTCCATTGACTATAGTCCCTCTAGCATAGAAAGGATGCTAATGGTGAAGAGGACAAGCTCCACTTGGAGCTATGAAGAAAGAATGAAGCAGCAAGACCCTAGGTTCGATGAGATCCTAAATGAGATTTGTATGATACATGTGCGTTGGATCAATGACAAGGATGGGGTACCTAATCAATTGAGGAGAAGAGATTTGAGCCCCCAAGCTAGAGTGTGGCTAGAATTTGTGAAGAGGTCCCTAATCCCCACATCCAACACTTCAGAGGTGACCAAGGAGAGAGCTGTACTCATCTACAACATCATGAAAGGAGAGAACATCAACATAGGGGAGATGATTGCCAACAACATCAACAAAGTACTGAAGTGCACCAGTGACAATACAAGGTTGGCATTCCCCAGCATTATACAGAGGCTATATAATGAGGCTGGAATTGAAAAGATTATTGATGAAGTGCTTGTGAAGCAAGACAAGTTCATAACTGCCAAAAAGATGGCCAAGGTGGTAGCTGTGCACCCACTCCATAGAGCTAGAGAACGAAGAGCTCAGGCGCATGAACAACAACAACAACAAGAAGAAGAGGAGGCAAAAGAGCAACCTCAATTCCTGGCACTTCAACCACCACCACAATATCAATATCAATAATTTCCAGAGGGATTCAACTAGGAGCAACTGCAAGGAGATGTACACCAAATGAAGGGAGATCTACACCACTTGAGGGAAGATGTCAATCAACTCAAGGAAACTCAACAACAACAATGGAGCCAAGTCAACCAAAATATTCAACAACTCCAAGGGGGTTTTGAGGATCTCAAGGAGCAGCAAGATCAAATTAATTGGGGAGAAATGCAAGGCAGCTTAGGAGTGATTCTGAGATGGCAATTACAATAAATGGAGAGCCTTGCTGAATTCAGACACCTCTACGAAGCAAGAACTGTAGCTAGAGGGAAATATGATTGCTATGCGCAAACAAAGTTGAGCTACCTATGCAATGCAGTAGCTAACATGAAGGTGAAAGGGAAGAAGGTTAGGATATTAGAAGCCCAAGGATGCCAAAGCGCAAGAAGATTCTTCCAATTCAGATGAAGGTGGCTCTTTCCCCTCCAAGAAGAAGGACAAAGGGAAGGGGCCAATGAACTAAAGACGAAGCTGCTCAAAGTTGTTGAGTCCCATGGTTGACACTTTCCAAATTCTGGATTCTTGTTTAAGTTTTTGCTTTATTTACTTTTTGAATAAATAATCATGCTAGGATAGTTTATGTTTTATGCATAGTTTTTAATTCCTGTTTGAAGTCTTTATGAGTTCTTTATTTCAAGAAAGAAAATGCCATGTATTTCAAGTCTTCATTCCAACAAAAATAAAAGTAGAGTTTGTCTCCATAAGAGTCACTGTGAGTTGTGCGAAAACAACGAGAAAGACCAAGGCCAAGATGGATTATGAAACAAACTAAGATATAAGTGACCAAGTGTAAGACCTTGAATGAACTAAAAAAGAAAATGAGTCATGGAAAAGCAACTAGTCCTAGAAGGTATAACTAGGGGAAGGCTAAAGGGTGTTCCTTGAATATCCATAGAACCAAGAGGTAGTAGGCAATAAAGACCCAAGGCTCTGAGCATCAACTATTGAGATAGAAAAAAAAAGAAACATTAAAAAGATCAAAAAGAATAAAAAAAAATCTTAGTAGATGCTTGTGGTGAAGATGTGTCAAGAAGATACCTGGGCAAGTAAATTCTTAGGGGTGTCTCAACACCTAGTACCCTAAAACCAACTGGTTTGGGAGTGCTAATTGAAAGCTTAATTAAAGGGTTTTCTTGAGACAAAACACTTAGAGTCATGGTCAAGAAAGTAAAATAACCCTTACTACCTCAAGGTGACAATCAATAGAAAGGACTCCTAAAGCCTATACCTGAAAGAACCCTCAAGGATCCAAGAGTTTTTCATGACATTAAAACATTCATGCATGTGTTGAACACTTAGCCTTACTCTTAGTTGTATTGCAATCACTCAAAGCCAAGGCCTCAAGTTATAAAGGTTTACTCACATTGATTTGCTTGGGACAAACAAAACTTAAGTTTAGTGTTGTGATGACTTGCATCATCTACCCTTGTTTCTTGTATAAAGAAGACCATAAAAGAGCATAAATTTTATTTGATCAATACAATTCATGTATTATCTGATGAATATTATGGTACACTACTTTGAAATGAGTTGTGCTGAATTTCAGGTGAGAAAAGCATCAAAAATGGGGTAGAAGACAAACAAGAAGCTGGGCTTGTGAAACTGGCGTGATACTTGAAGCAAACGCCACAAAAACGCACTGGCGTGGCACACCAGGAGCTGGGCGTGGCACGTGATGTGTGAAAAATGATCCAACACAAAACTCACCGGCAAGTGTACCGGGTCGCATCAAGTAATAATAACTCACACGAGTGAGGTCGATCCCACAGGGATTGAAGGATTGAGCAATTTTAGTTTAGTGGTTGATTTAGTCAAGTGGATCAAGTATTGGTTTGAGTGGTTTGTAATTAACAGAAGCTAAATTACATAAAATGTAAAGGGAGAGGGGTAATTGACTGAAAATTAAAGTGCAGAGAAATTAAAGAGGCTGAATCTTAAAGTGCAAGGAATATAAATTGCAGAAATTTAGATTACAAGAAATGTAAATGACTGAATCTTAAAGTACAAGAAATGTAAATTGCTTGAATTATAAAAGGAATTGGGAATTGGGATTGCAGAATTTAAACAAGAACAAGTGAATTGCAGTTAAACAGAAGAGTAGAAGGTGAATTGAAGTAAAATAGATCTAAACAGAAAAGTAGAAATGCTTGAGAAATTAAAACAGAAAGTGACTGATGCTTAATTGTAGCAATTTAAAAGAAGGTTGAAGATCTCAGGAGTGGAAGAGACTAGAAAACAAGTCTAGATCTCAAATCCTTCCTTAATCCAACAAGAACAATTGCAAAAGAAATAAAGAAAAGTAAATTGCAGAAAGTGTAGAAGATGAAGCAGTAAACAGAAATGGAAATTGAATTATGCAGAAAAGTAACCAAGAGATCTCAAGGTGAGATTGAAACAGAAGTTCTTCAATTCTCCACCCAAGATCAAAAGCAAGAAAATAAAAGAGTGCTCAAGCAAGAACCAGGAAGAAGAGAGATCAATTCCCCTTCCCAATTCTCTAAAATCTAAATTCAAAAGTAAAAGCTCAAAATGAAAATGAAAGTTCAAAGAAAATTTCAAAGTAAAGTCTAGAGGTCCTAAATTAATTAAACTAGCTTTTATTTATACACTTTCTATTCTTGGATTTTAGAATTTGGATGGGCTTTTTAATTTGGTGAAGAATTGAATTAAGTTGGCTTTTTGATTGAATTTCAGCCCAAGTTGAAAATTGCTCCCAGGAGGATGCTCTGCTCTTGTGGGGAGCGGAGCATTGGAGCTTTGTGTGGCGATCCTTGTTGCGTCCAAGGCTGGGAGAGGCATCAGGATAATGCTCCGCTCATGTGGGGAGCGGAGCTTTGGCTTGGTGTGGGGGATGTCTTGCGCGCCTTGCTTCCTTGCCCGTGTCATGATGCGCGCACCAAGTCCTGGCCGTGTCAAGCTTGCTTGTGTGCGCCAAGGAGTAGCACTCTGCTCTCCTTGTGAGCTGAGCATTGGTGCTTCCAAAGGGAGGTCCTTGGCTCAAAACTTGAGGGAGGTGCGCTGGTGCAAATTTCCTTGGTTCCTTGTAGCGCCTTTGCTCCTTGCTTCCTCAAGGTGCTTGGTTCGAACCTTGGAGTTGGCATTTTGGCCAAGTGTGGCTTATTTTCTTTGTGAGTAGCGCTCTCCCACTCCCCTTTTGCTCATGGGTTCGATCCTTGGAGGGAGCATTTGGCAAACATTTCCTTGAAATTATTTTTTATGGGAGCCCGACAATGCTCTCAAGGAGAGCGGAGCATTGCTCTTCCTCCCTTGTTTCTTGTTTCCCAATTTGTGCTCCGCTCTCAAGAGGAGCAGAGCATTGAGCTTTGTTTCCTTGGTCCATTGTTGCGCTCTTGGACAATTCTTCATGGCTTCCCTCCTTTCATGTGCCACACTTCTTAATTTTATTTGCCACACTCTTCTATTCCTTGGGCCACGCTTCTTAGGCCACGCTTTCTTGTTTTCTTCTTTTCTTCACCTACAAGTAATCAAAACAACCAATCAAAGTATCACCAAATTCACAAGGTTTATAAATCAATTAAATATCAATTAAACTTAGCTTAAACCTCATGATTTAGTATCAATTAAATGGTGGTTGATTGATTCAAAGAAACCATAAAATTCCATTCCAAATTACTTACTTATAATGCAAGAAAGTGCATAAAACCTAATAAAAACAAAGAAAAAGACTAGTAAAACTAGGCTAAGATGACTTGTCATCAGCACGCTGATACAAAATTCCAGAGAGCTACAATGAAGAACACAAAAGGGGCGTGGCACGCCAAGCTGGGCGTGGCACACCTAACTCATCAACCACTATGGGCGTGCCACTTGAGCAAAGGGGCGTGGCACGCCAACTCTCCATTCCAAGAAGAACCTTCACTATGGCGTGCCACTTGGTGTCGAAGGCGTGCCACGCCAGCCCCAAGAAGTCACTTGGGCGTGCCACTTGAGAACCCAGGCATGGCACGCCAAGCTTGAAGAGTTCACAAGATCATGGGCGTGCCACTTAAGCAGCATGGCGTGGCACGGTGGTACAATAATCCAGAGAAGGGGCTGAAGGCAATTGAAGACTGGGCGTGCCACTTGAACAACCAGGCGTGGCACGCCAATGCACTAAGAACCAAAAGCAAGGACTGGGCGTGCCACTTGGTATCGAAGGCGTGGCACGCCAACCTTGGCATTTCACTATGGCGTGCCACTTGAAGACTGAGGCGTGGCACGCCAACCACTGGAACCAAGACAAGATCATGGGCGTGGCACGCCATTCACCATTCGTCACTTAGGCGTGCAACTTGAGTAGCCAGGCGTGGCACGCCAGTGTCATTCAGAAGAGAAGCATAAGGGCGTGCCACTTGAGTTCGTGGCGTGGCACGCCAAACAGAGCAACCACTCACTCACAAGAGGGGCGTGGCACGCCAGACCCTGGACGTGCCATGCTAGTTCAACTTTCCAGAGAAGCCTAGCCAAGCATAAAGCAAGGGCGTGGCACACTAGACCTTCGGTGTGGCACGTCAGTACAAGTTTCCAGAGACAAAGAGAAGTGAGAAAGGCAAGGGGCGTGCCACTTGAGTTCGAAGGCATGGCACGCCAACACAAGAAATCCACTATGGCGTGCCACTTGAGCTCGAAGGCGTGGCACGCCAAGGTTAAAAGAGGGACGAGCGTGCCACTTAAAGGATTAGGCGTGGCACGCCAAGCTGGAAATGAAGAGCACGTGACACCCCAGAGGTACGCCAGCCACACGCCAGCTGAGAAGTCATGCGTATTGAGTGTTTTCTTTTCCTTCCAAAAATGTAATTTTCCTTTTTCACTTTTGTAATTCTTTTATTTTACTAGGAGTAGTATAAATACCCCAAGGAGTACTAAAGAAAGGGGGTTAAGCAGTCAGTTTTAGATCCACTTTTACACTTCACTTTTGAGTACTTTTTGAGCTATGAGTAGCTAACTTCCCTCTCATTGAGAGAGGGAGCTCTGTTGTACTTGATGGATGAATGATAGTGAAATCCTTCTTCTTTTCATCTTCTCTTTGATTTGCTAGACGGAATTTCGTTCTTAATGCTTAGTATTCAATTATCTTGGAAAAGAAATTGAATACAATTAGGTTTCATGGGAACCTTGGGAAAGGAAACATGAAACCATGCTTGAAATCCCTTCTCACACTAGAGTAGAATATGAGTTTTGGTGTTTGGATATGTGACATATAATCCTCCCTCTATTTGGACCTATGATGGTGTGTGGTATAATTAGGGACCAAGCATATCTCTCTTCATGAGCAATTAGACCAAGGAATTGGCTATTGATCAAGATCTGAGAGATTGAGTCACCAAGGGATTAGGGCTCAATCAATCATGATTGCCAAGAGGTCAATGAGTTGCATGATTGAAGAGGATATAAGCTAGATTTGATCCAAAGAGACAACATCTCCCAATCTCAATGAATTTCGTCATTCTTATCTATCCATTTCTTTACTGCTTATTTTTACATTCAGCGATTTCCTATTCCCGTTTACATTCAAGTCATTTATGATTCTGCACTTTACTTTCTGCCATTTATATTTCTGCACTTTATTACTTTTCTTTATATTCTATTCATTTACATTTATGTCATTTACAATTCTGCACTCTACAATCCTATTGATCCGCTTGACTAATTCATCAATCGATTAAAACTGCTCGAATTTGCCAATCTCTGTGGATACGATCCCACTCCACTGTGGGTTATTACTTGACGATAATTTTGGTGCGCTTGCTAAAAGGACTAATTCACCAATTTTGAATGGGGTGTGAATTCCAGTCATCAATCATCATGATTCCAATTGGGTGGCATGACCTTAGAATTCTCAATTAAGCATCCAAACATTCTCCTAGACCCATGCCATTTGGTTTTACACCAACCATTGCCATTCAACTTTGAGCATGCAACCATCATGAACTTAGAGTGATGTGTCCAACCACTACACAACTCTCTCTTACTCTTAACTCCACAAAGGGCTCTAAGTTGACCATCATTTTCAAGCAAACCATATTCAAGTGAGAAATTAAAGCTTAGGGGTAAGAATTTTACCCACTTGAATGTTGTGTAGCATGGTGACTTAGGAAGGAAGACCTCCCTACACTTAGCTAATGCAAGGTCTACGCGCTTGTGCTCCTTCTTGACTACCTTCACATCTTCATAAGCTTCTTCAATTTCAACCTCTTCCTCTTGATAGCTCTCTTCCAATTCAATCTCTTCTTCATTGCTTACCAAGGGCATGGGAGGTTGTGTATCTTCTTCTTTGATCTCAATTTCAAGCCCAATGGGGGAGGATTCAATTATAGATAGGAATTCATCAATGATTGAATCCATCTCTTGATCAACCTCTTTAAAGTTTCCCACCATGATATGCTTTAGAGGTTGTACACCCTCCTCAACATCAATATCAAGCTTCTTGAAAGAGGACTCTCTACTTCTACACTCCCATGGACTTCCAACATCTCCTATGTTTTCAACCACTTCTTCCGGCTCATTTATCTCAACTTCTTCCTCGTGTGACAATTCTTGCTTCAACTCCTCTTCTTCACCTTGAAACTCTAAACTCACTCCCTCACTATGCTCCTTAATTACCTCTCCACATTCGTCAATGGGAGTGCATTGGTTGCTTAGGCTTAGTCAGGAGGAGACCATATTGTGAACGGCTTCTGCTAGGGTAGCCATATTGGCTTCTAACTCCTTGAACTCCTTTTGGTTCTCTTCTTCCCTTCGAATGTAAGAACTAACATATTCTTGGAGAGAATCATCCATTGGAGGTGGTGTGAAAAAAGAAAGTTCATTGTTTGGGAAGGAAGTTTCATAATTGGAAGTTGGTTCATCTTGTTAAGGGTATGGAGATGGTGTATATTGAGGTGGTTCTTGAGAGTAATTGTGTTGGAATGGTGGTGGTTCCATGTATGGTTCATATGGTTCATAAGGTGGATGGTATGGTGGATAAGGATTAGGGTCATATGGAGGTGATTGGTGGTAAAGGGCTTGTGAGTAAGGTGATTCAAAACCATGTTGAGGGGGTGGTTCATAGGCATGTGGTGGTAGTTGTTGACAATCACAATAAGGGTCACCACATCCATTAGATTGATATGCATTAGGATGAGAGTTATACCCATAAGAATCCGGAGGTTGTTGTTGCTAATAAGGTTGATCAATCCCTTGAGGCTCCTACCATCTTTGATTGTTCCATCCTTGATGCACATCCTCATTGTAGTTCCCATTACCTACAACATAATTTGAGCCAAACTCATAGCCAAAGTATTGAGAATTCATAATAGCAAATAAAAACAAAAGCTAACAAAAATAAGCAACAAAGTCCTAAATCTAACAAAAACTAACAAATAAGCAAAAGGCAAAATTATTCACAATATTCACAATAGCCAATAATGTAACACCATTGCAACTCCCCGGCAACGGCGCCATTAATTTGACACAAAGATTTTTACCGGTTCGGAATTCCACAAAATAATTCCGTTGTTAGTATAGTCCAAACCAATAATCAATCCTCAAATCAAATTAAATTTTTGGTTTTTGTTACATGTACAAACCTGAATGAAAATTAACCGAAGTATTTAGACTCTGGGTCGTCTCACAAGGAATTGTAATGAAGTGGTCAATTATTGGCTATGAAGATGTGGGGGGGGTTTGATTTGATAAGAGGACAAGAAAATAAATGGCAAGAAAAGTAAATCAAGCAAGTAACTAAAGAAAGCAATTAATAAAGAGAGACATTCATGGCAAGAATTGAGATCATGGGCTTCCTATCCTAGTCATACAATGATTAATTCATCTTATTTAGTCAACTCCAACAAATGGAAGAAGGTATCATGTTATCTTCACATAGGGAGAATGTCAAATAAGACTAATCAATCATATCATAATAATAACAAGAATCTATCTCATTTCGTCATCCCCAACATTGGAAGAAGGTATAAGTTATCTTCCATGAGAGAAAGTCAAACAAGACTAGTTAATCTCAAATCAAAAGTCCTAATCAACTCACTAATTGAATTAGCAAAAGATTAGCGTCATTGAAAATGATATTAACTAACAACTCTAAATCACCAATGTAAATTGGGTATTAATGACTCAAGATTGCCCAATTACTCTTCTCAAGCCAAGAATGCTCAAAATCTACTCTAACCTCCAACCAAGCATTTTGTCAAACACTTGGTGGGTACAAAAGGAAAGCATAATAAATGACAAGAAATAGTAAAATCTATCAACTACCAATTGCAAGAAAAGTAAATCAACAATTCAAATCATCAATTAAAAGAACATCAACATTAAATTTGATTAAATGTAAACAAGATCCAACATGAGTATTCATAAACATAAAGAGACATAAAAGTAAAATTGACAAGAGAACTAAGAAGAATAGAGTATTATAAACAAGAAATTGGAAAAGAAACAAGATGAAATCAAGAAATTATGCCTAGATCTAAGATGGATTAACCTAACCTAATTCTAGAGAGAAGAGGGAGCTTCTCTCTCTAGAAACTAACCTACATGATGCTAATGCTACAAACAATTTCTCCCCCCTTGACCAAGCTTGAATTCTGCATGAAATAGCATCAAAAATGAGTTGGGTTGGGCCCAAAGTGCTTCAGAAATCGCTGGGGGCGAATTCACTTTAGTGGGCCACGAGCAGCATCGGCGCGCACGCGTACATGGCACGTGCACGCCTCTATACGTGAAACAACATATGGCAAATTGAATATCATTTTGAAGCCCCGAATGTTAGCTTTCTATCGCAGCTAGAACTGCCTCATTTGGACCTTTGTAGCTCAAGTTATGGTCGATTGAGTGCCAGGAGGTTAGGCTTGACAGCTTTACGGTTCCTTCATTTCTTCATAAGTTCTCCCACTTTGCATGCTTTTCTCCTCACTTCTTCCATCCAATACTTGTCTTATGAACCTGAAATCACTCAACAAACATATCAAGGCATCGAATGAAATTAAAGTGGATTAAATTTAGCTATTTTAAGGCCAAAAAAATATGTTTTCACATTTAAGCACAAATCAAGGGAGAATTGCAAAACCATGATATTTCATTGAATAAATATGAGAAAAGGTGATAAAATTCTCCAAATTAAGCACAAGATAAATCACAAAATTAGGGTTTATCAAATATACATATGATGCTCCATTCTGGAAGCATGTCAGTAGGACACCTTTTGATCAATTGCTTATATCTTTCCCAAGCTTCATAGAGGGACTCACCTTCCTTCTGTCTAAAGGTTTGGATTTCCACTCTAAGCTTGCTCATCTTTTGAGGTGGAAAGAATTTGGCCAGGAAAGCACTGACCAGCTTTTCCCAAGAGTTCAGGCTTTCCTTAGGTTGTGAATCCAACCATGTTCTAGCTCTGTCTCTTACAGCAAAAGGGAAAAGCATAAGCCTGTAGACCTCGGGATCAACTTCATTGGTCTTGACAGTGTCACAGATTTGCAAGAATTTAGCTAAGAACTGATGAGGATCTTCCAATGGAAGTCTATGAAACTTGCAATTCTATTGCATTAGAGAAACTAATTGAGGCTTAATCTCAAAGTTGTTTGCTCCAATGGCAGGAATTGAGATGCTTCTTCCATAGAAATTAGAAGAGGGTGCAATAAAGTCACCAAGCATCTTCCTTGCATCTCCACTATTGTTATTGGGTTCGGCCATGTTTCCTTCTTTTTCGAAAATATCTGTTAGGTCCTCTCCAGAGGGTTGTGCTTTAGCTTCTCTTAGTTTTCTCTTAAGAGTCCTTTCAGGTTCAGGATCAGCTTCAATAAGAATGTTTTTATCCCTGTTCCTGCTCATATGAAAAAGAAGAGAACAAAAAAGAAGAGGAATCCTCTATGTCACGGTATAGAGATTCCTTTATGTGAGTAGAAGAAGAGAAGAATAGAAGAAGGGGAAGAGAAAAATTCGAACACAGAGAAGAAGAGGGGGTTCGAATTTTAAGTGGAAGAGGAGTGTTAGTAGATAAATAATTAAATAGAAAGAGATGAGAGATAGAAGAATTCGAAATTAAATAAAATAAAATAAAAATATTTTTATTTTTATTTTAATTATTAGTTAGAATTTGAAAATTAAAAAGAGAAATAAAATTAAATTAAAATTTAAAACAATTAGTTAATTAAAAGGAATTTTGAAAAAGGGGTTAGTAATTTTCGAAAATTAGAGAGAGAGAAGTAGTTAGGTGGTTTTGAAAAAGATATGATTGAAATAGAAAAACTTTTAAAATCAAACAAAAAGTCAAGTAGTTAATTGAAAAGGATTTGAAAATCAAATTTAAAAAGATAAGAAGTTAGAAAAGATTTTGAAATTGATTTTGAAAAAGATATGATTGAAAATTACTTTGAAAAAGATTTGAAAAGGAAATAAAAAAGATTTGATTTTTGAAATTAAAGTTGATTACTTGACTAACAAGAAACTAAAAGATATGATTTTAAAATTTAAAGATTGAAACTTTTCTTAATAGGCAAGTAACAACTTGAAATTTTTTAATCTAAAAATTGAATGCTAGCACTAAATCCGAAAATATGAAACAAAAATAAGAAAAAGATTTTGAAAACTAATTTGAAATTTTCGAAAATAAATATAAAAAATGAAAAATATTTGATTTTTGAAAAAGATTTGAAAAGATAGGATTTTTAAATTGAAATTTTGACTTGTCTCATAAGAAGTAACTAAATTTTTAAAAATTTTTTACTAAGTCAATCCAAATTTTTGAAAATTTATGAGCAGAATAAGGGAAAGATATTTTTTTTATTTTTGAATTTTTAATGATGAGAGTGATGCGGGTGGAAACTGTCTCTCAACAAATTTCCTTCGGCAAGTGTACCGAATTTGTCGTCAAGTAAAAACTTACAATAGAGTGAGGTCGAATCCCACAGGGATTGATTGATCAAGCAACTTTAATTAGAAGAATGTTCTAGTTGAGCGAATCCAGAATTTGGGTTGAGAGTTGCAGAAAACAAAATGGCGGGAATGTAAATAACAGAAAAGTAAATGCTAGAATTAAAGGACTGGAAGTAAATGACTGAAAGTAAATTACAGAATTGTAAATGGGAATGGGGAATTTTCTCATAAAAGTAAATGGCAGAAATTAAAGAGAATGGGTAAGATCAGAGATGGGGAGTTCATTGGGCTCAGGAGATGTTGCAATTCTCCGGATCAAGTTCATTTTCATCTCTTCCTCAATCAATGCACTCATTGATCTCCTTGGCAATCTTAATTGATTGAATTACAATTTCTTGCAATTCAATCTCTCAAATCTTGATCAATAGCCAATTCCTTGGTCAATTGCTCATGAGAAGAGATGAAGTATGGTCACTGATTATACCACATGCATTTCCCAAATCAGGTATTGAGAGGGTTATAGTCACATACCCATCCAAACCCAATTTGGTCCAGCATGAGAAAGCATTTCTAGCTTGATCTCTTCATTCCTCTTTCAAGGTTCAGAAGAGATCCAAGTTTGAATAGCTTCTTTTCCAAGATAACTACTCAATTGGATGAAGAGCGAAAGCTTTCAAGTAAAATCAAGAGGAAAGATAGAAGAAGAAAAATGAAAATTAGTATTGATCCATCAAATTACAACAGAGCTCCCTAACCCAATGAAAGGGGTTTAGTTGTTCATAGCTCTAGAAAAATGAAAACAAAGATGGAGAATACATCATAAAACTAGAAATTGCAGATAAGGTAAAATACAGAGAGTAGTTCCCTTTTTCCCCTTTTTTTGAACTCCCTAAACAATTCAAAGCTACTCCTATATATACTACTTGTCTCAGCTTCTAGTTGGCTCTTCAAGTCTTGGGCCTTTGGATCTTGAGTTTGAAGCAGTTCTCTTCTTCATTTGGGCTTGGCTTTACTTGCAGAGAGAAAATGTGAAGTGGGCAGAGACTTTAGCTCAGGACGTTAGGGGTGTTAACGTTTAGTGAAAATATAAGTTCGAGAACGTTAGTGACAATCAACTTTCTCACTAACGTTACTAAGTAAAAGCCACGTTAACTTCAATGTTAGTGGCATAAACGTTGCCACTAACGTTGCCTCTAAGTCCTTCGCACACGTTATTGAGACTTAACATTTCCAATAACTTTGAAAAGCCCCCTTTGTTCCCATGTTAGAGCTTACGTTAACTTAGTTAACGTGGCTCTTTAACGTGGGCTTGCCATCCTTCGAGAACGTTAGTGACACTCAACATTGTCACTAACGTTCCAAGGTGCCCCTATGCCTCACGTTAGAGTCCACGTTAACTAGGTTAACGTGGCTTCTAACGTGGCCATGCTTAGCCATCCCCAACGTTAGTGACAATGTTGAGTGTCACTAACGTTGGCCATTCTTTCACTCATCAACGTTAGCTTCCACGTTAACTAAGTTAACGTGGAAGTTAACGTGGCTCCTTGGGGGGTTGTGTGGTTGCTTCCAACGTTAGTGACAATGTTGGGTGTCACTAACGTTGTCGACCACTCTTGCTTCTTACGTTAGCTCCCACGTTAACCAAGTTAACGTGGGAGTTAACATGGTATGTTTCTCCTTAGGCCAACGTTAGTGACAATGTTGAATGTCACTAACGTTGGCGTTTCTCCCCCTTTCTAACGTTAGAGGCCATGTTAACTAAGTTAACGTGGACTTTAACGTGGCCACTTATGAGCATTTGCCAACGTTAGTGACAATGTTAAGTGTCACTAACGTTGGCTCAACTTCCCTTCTCCACGTTAGAGTTCACGTTAACTTAGTTAACGTGACTCTTAACGTGGTCAATGATGGCTTTGAGAGCGTTATTGGCAATCACTTTTCTTATTAACTTTGCAAGTTACCTCCCATTCCTTGCTTCCTTTGGTCCTGAAATCAAGCAATAGAGTGCATCAAAGTTCAAGTCCAAGTCATGGGCAATGAAACATACAATTTGTCACTAAACTTATGCAAAATCCTCATGAAATAATGTAAAATGCACAATGTATGCTTGAATCAAGGTGTAAGTGAATATCTACCCAAAACTAACTTATTTCCTAAGGAAATGCATGAAACTAACCTAAAAATAGTAAAGAAAAGGTCAGTGAAACTGGTCAAGATGCCCTGGCATCACAACACCAAACTTAAAGCTTGCTTGTCCCTAAGCAAGTACTGGAACAAGAGAATGATGAATGGAATGCCAAGAGCAATGAGTCATTCTTGTAGAAGTCATATCACTGATTTTATGGTGGTTTCATGCATAGCAACTTAGGTTCATTCCTGGCTTTCAGACCTTTATCATGTCTTAAAACACTCACTTTGCTTACATCCCATGAGACTTTTATTCATTGATCCCTTTATTGTCATTTCAGAGCTTGTTGGTGTTCTTAGGCTAAGTGCTCTGTAAGGGGACAACTTTTTAAGATAAGCTTTCAGCCAACACTCCCGAACCAGTTGGTTTAAGGTGCTAGGTGTTGAAGCACCCCTAAGGACTTACTCCCTCAAGTCTCTCCCCCATACATACACACCACAGGCATATAGTTAATTTATTTTCCTTCTTGAGACCTTGGTGTCCAGCACCTCTTTGGGTTACTAAATGTTCTGTGGTGAGGGTTACTCTTGATAATGGACTTGCAGCTGATAATCCCGGGTTAGTTAACCCAAGTTACCAGGTGATAAAGCACCCCTAAGAGCTTATTCATCCAAGTAGATCCCTCACATAGGAACACCACAAACACATATCTTAAGATCAGAACCATTGGTGCCTAGCCTTATTGCTTACTCTTTTTCCTTTGTTTTTCCACTTTCATTATTCTTTTCTCTTTCTCTTATTAGGATTTTGTCATATACTTAGTCTCATGAGTATATTCAAAGCAAAGTATTCAGGCCAGATAGTTGTCATCCCACCTTATGGTTGAACCAACTTAGCTAACTTATGATCATACCACAAACTCATGAATGTTCTCCATAGTATGAACTCCTCTCTGGTCTTTTGAAACATAAATATTCTCTCTTCATTTGATTAAAAGGGACAAGCATACAAGTAAGTAAAGTAAGGATGCAGTGACATAAAGACTAGCACACAGAGACTTTCTTCAATACCAAAAACTTAAAAGACATAATTGAAAAAGGTTTAAACTTAACATGGAAGCAAGTTCTATTTCATACAAGATCTTCCTTATTTAAAACATAGAGAAAGGTGGAATAAAGGAGGAACTCCACCACCTTTTACTATTGTGGATGTCCATGCTCTTTTCCTTGCTTGTCCTCCTTGTTTCCTCTTGTATTTTCTCGCATCCGTGCCAATCTTGCTTGCTTCCAATCCTCAAGTGCCTTCCTCACTGACTCATGACTCTCTTCCACCCTTTGTCTTTCCTCTCGTGCTAATTCATCCTTCATTTCTTTATACCTGGCTATTCCTGGATTCAATATTGGCAGCTGTCCCACTAAGTAGCCGAGCCTGGCTTGAGTGTTTATGTGATGTCCTGTTTTGCTCATGTAAACTCCTTCTGCGAATGCCCTTTGCTCGTCCAATAGTTCTGCCTGTTCTATTTGTCTTCGATGCATCTCATGTATGTGTGCCCCTTGATGTGCTTGGATGTTGATTAGCCTCTGGATGGATTCTTGTTGCTCGTTTTGACTTCGTTCCATCCTGTTGAATGTTTCTCCCCATTGTTGTCCTTGACTTAGTTGCTGTTCCATCATTTGCCTTTGCCACTCACCTTGCTGAGTCATCCATCTTGAGAATATTTCCTCTTGCTGCCCCATCATCTGTAGTTGAAGCTCTTTCTATGCTCCTTGGCTTTCCAAATATTGTCTAGACAAGCCATCAATGGCCTCCTGCAATTGGTGCATGTCCAAGGTCTGTTGTGCTTGGCCCTCTAAGACTTGTCCTTCCACTACTTGAAGGGCTGTCCTCTTCCTTTGCTTCCGCTGAGGCAAAGGGAATGCTGCAGCATTCATCCTTCGTACAGTTATTGGGATGCCTTCCTTTATCCACACGGGGTTCTCATCTTCAAAAACCACCCCAGCTTTCTTGCATATTCGGTAAATAGTGCTGGGGTAACCTAACGTTCCTCTTGAGTCGCTTTTCTCTGCCATCTTTCTAATACCTTTAGCTATGAGTTCATGAACCTTGATTTCTCTTCCCTTCAGTATACAGTGCACCATTGTGGCTCTCTTAACATTCACCTCCGAGTTGTTTGCAGCTGGGAGAACAGACCTTCTCACTAGCTCAAACCACCCCTTGGCTTCAGGAGTGAGATCTGTTCTCTTGATGAACTTTGGTTTATTTCCCGCACCCCTTTCCCAGTCAGCTCCTGGTACACAAATATCTTGCAGAATCTGGTCATAATTGGGGTTGTCCAATCTTGAGTGATAGCTTTCTTCTTCAAACTGTATAGACCGTAGCTTCAATGCCCTCATGACACTCATGGGGCCAAAGTCCACCATCTTTCCTCTCACAAAGCTTGTGTAAGACTCATCCTTCTTATCATATCGAATCGCATTTGCATAAAATTCTCTTATGAGGTTTGCATTCACCTTAATGACCGGGTCAGTGAGGAGCTCACATCTTCTCCTTTCTATCTTCTCTGTGATTTCGGGGCACTCAGTCTTTTTAACTTGAAATTCCAGCTCATAAATGATTTCCTTATCAACCATCCGCCCGTATTGCAATGCATGATGCAAGCTTCTAAATCTCTTTTCATCATATGGGTGTTCTTCCATGGGTTCCTTTCCCTTCCTTCTTTTAGAACCCGAAGACACCATGAATGATAGTTAATATGTGAAGGTGGCAAAGTTGTGGAGATTTTTGGTTCTTTAAGGTTTTATTGCAATGAAGAGAGTGAGGTGGGAAAAAGGTTTTTAATGGGGTAGGGAGTGTCTTGTACCGAAATGGAGAGTGGTGAAGATTGGGTAATGACAATGAAGGTGGGTACGGAACAAAGGTCATTTATATAGAGAAGTTGTGAGAGAATGGAGGGTGTGGATTGATTGAGTGGTTACTTGATGGACGGTTGGGATGATGCATGGATAAAAGACAAGGATCATCACTTTATGAATGAGATTGCTCGGTCTTTTAGGGGTTCTATTTTTCCAATGTTGCATGAAAACATTTTCCAATGTATTCCCTTTTTAGAACAAGTGTGTAGCCCTTCCTTTTGTGGTGTCCGATCCTTCTTTGTTTAGTTGTCCAATCCATCCCTTTTTATGCTTCTTTTCTTTTTCTATAAAGATTTAAAATAAAGAAATTAATATCATAAAGATCAAACTCTACGGCTAGAATAATAAAGAGAAGAAAAAGAGTTTGTTTATTTATGAATTTCAACTAACTAACTACTTGTGTATCCTTATACATTTTGGTGGCACCATGGGGTGACACTAAACTTAGTTTGAAGCAATGTGATGAAAAGTTTTGTTCAAAGCTCCCAAGACTAGCATGCATCTTGGTTTGCTTTGAACACCAAACTTGTTCTTCACTATATACTGCATGATAAAGATTTCACCAAGTGTTTGTCAAGTCTGGTTTGAAATTCATAAACATTGATTTATTCATTATTTTCAAAACATATAAAACATGGGTTGCCTCCCATGAAGCGCTTCTTTAGCGTCACTAGCTTGACGTTTTTTCCTCATCAGGGTGGTTGGTAGTGCTTAAAGTCCTCCCCTCTTGCTGTGGACTTATATTCATTGGTTGGATCAATAATCTCCACATGTTCCAGGGAAAGAACTCTGTTGATAGTGAAGACCTTAGGTAACTGAGATGGTACAGTAGGGAGATTAGGGGGAATATCTGGGAAGTAAGTTGAGACAACTCTATCCCCTGGAAAGAAGTCTTCCGTAGGGATCCTCTTGTTCCTCCACCTCCTTGGTACCTTCTTCTTTGTTTCTTTTGAGGTTGCCTTCCCCTTGGTGACCTCTTTTTCTAAAGGGGTTGTGATGTTGTCTTTACCTGCCTCTAGAGGTTTAGGTTCCTCCAATTTTTCCTTGAGCTGTGGCAATTGCTGTTTTCCTTGTTTATCAATTAAGGGGATCTCAGAATGATCTGGCTGTGCTTCAGTGCTTGTCTCCTCCTTCAGTGTCTCATTATCATTTGTGCTTAGTTCCTTGTCCTCTTGATCTGTTTCTTGTGAGAGTTTGAAAACATTGAAGCTGAGTCGTTCATCATGGATTCTCAATATTAGCTCTACTTTCTCTACATCGATAAGTGCTCTAGCCGTAGCTAGGAATGGTCTTCCCAATATGATTGGATGAGTGTGACTCTCTTCCATGTCCAGGATGACAAAGTCTGTTGGGAGAAAGTATTTCCCAACCTTTAGCAACACATTTTCCACCACTCCTATTGCTTGCTTTTGAGTTTTGTCAGCCAGTCTGATGATTACATCTGTGGGCATTATCTCATTGATCTGCAGCCTCTTCACCAGGGATAAGGGCAGTAAGTTGATGCTGGCCCCCAAATCACATAGTGCTCTATCGAACATAGTTTCACCTATGGCACAAGGGATGTGAAAACTCCATGGGTCTCTTCTTTTTGTAGGCAACTCAGGTTGAATAAGGGCACTACATTCCTTGTTCATCACTATAGTCTGGCCTCCTTTGAGTGAGCTTTTCCTGGGAAGAAGTTTCTTCATATACTTGATGAATGCAGGCATTTATTGAATTGCCTTGATGAATGGTATGTTTACATGCAGAGATGCAAACAAGTCTAGGAACCTTGAGTATATTCTCTTTCCCACAGCACCATTGAGCAGTTGAGGGAAGGGTGCATAGAGCTTCAGCAGCTCTAGTATCATGCAACATGATGGAGTGACATTATACGAGTACTGAGAGCGTTTCAAGAAATTGTGTGCCTCGTGTCCTCACCATCAAATCTAAGATTTGTTTCTGATGAACTACTTTTAGAAGGGCCTATATCTGTAAGACAAAACTCTTATTGATGCTTCTAGTGGTGGATCACTTATGAAACACAAAATACCAGAGGAGGTATGGCAAGTAATCTCGGACTTGGCAGAGCCAATACAACACCTCAAGGCAAGGACTACTCAATCAAGTATCATTGTTGAAGTGTCCCCAACCGACAATTCTGCTTTGACCAAGATTCTTGGAGAAATGACAAGCTTACTTAGGAAAATTCACTAAGATCAACAAGAACCTCCTAAGCTTCAAGACTCGTCACAACCACTCCAACTTGAAGGATCACCTAGAGTATGTGCCATTTGTGCTTGCAATGAATGTCCTAAAATTCAAGAAGACAACACTCTAGTGGTGGCCATCCCTTTCCAAACAAGGTCAACTAACCACCTTAGCAATCAAGACCCCTATCAACATAAGAATAATTATAACTAAGGATGGAGAGACAAATCCAAACAAAGGTGGAACCAACCCCAACAAATCCAAGCTTACTAAAACCAAACCTACCATAACCAACCACACCAAAATCAACAATCCCACCTAACCCCACCTATCATAATCAAAGCCAAGAATCCCAACCTCAAAATCAACAAATATACTAACCACCTCACCTTATGCAACCAAATCAAAACAATCAATCCACTTCTTTATGCCAATCTTCCATAGAAGAAGCTCTCTGCGTATTCCTCCAAAAGCAAGAGGAATACCTCCAAGAACAAAGAGAATTCTAAAGGAGGAAAAATACCTATATAGTGACAATAGTTGATGCTTTAGCAAGATTGTCCTTATCACCTTCAAACAATAACCCAAGCACCTCCCAACCCTCAAGTATAAGTAGCATTCCTTCGCAACCACTTCCAAATCCCAAAGGTGACCTTATTCTATTACCTTGAGATCCGGTACCACACTTGACACTACAACAAATTATCAGAATAGTGACCGATTTTAGTGACCAAAAAAGTAGTTGCTAATAGCAACTGATTTAGCTACCGATATAGGATTTCTAGGACTAGAAAAAAATCGGTCACTAAATCGGTCGCTAAAATTATATTCAGGGACCGATTTTAGTGACCAAAGAAATTGATCACTAATAGAGACCGATTTGGCGACCGATAAGTTTGTTTTATGAGTAACATAAAGTTGGTCACTAAAATGGTCACTATTTTTTAACTTAGCGACTGAATTAGCAACTAAATTGAGGAAGTAACACTTGGGATTGTTGGTCACAAAATCGGTCGGTATTTTTTTATTTAGCGACCGATTTTGCAACCAATAGAAAAAGAAGCTAAAAATGGTTGGTCGCTAAGCCGATGGTCACTAAATCAGTTGCTAATAGTTAAGGTAGTGACCGATTTAGCAACCAAATATAAATACTAATTTAAGCGATTGGTTGCAAAATTGGTCACTACCGATAAAAAAATAGGGTGGAAAAATTTGGTTGCTAATTCGGTCACAAAATCGTGGTCACTATATTGGCTAAAAATTTAAACCTTAGCAACCGAATTAGTGACCAATAAAAAATACTGTTAAAACTAAGGTCGCTAATTTAAATAAAACAAAATAATTACTGAATTAATCTATTCTCTGTAACCCTAATTCACCCACAAGGCCACGACACTCTCATATTCTCACATAGTTACCGATGCAACCTCCGCCAGAAGCACCTCTCATCGCAGGGTCTTCATCATCAACTGAGTTTGCTGCGCTGCCGCCTTCATCTTTGAGATCTCGGTGCCGTTGTTGTTGTCTTCTGTGTCGTCACTGTCGCGTTTCCATCTGCGCCGTCACCGTTCCGTTGCCATCTGCGCCGTCACCGTTGCATTGTCTTCTGCGCCGTCATCGTCGTCATCGTCTTTGGCTCACGGCGCCATCGCCTTCGTCTTCCGGTATCTCGACGCTGTCGCGGTCATTTTTATCAATTTCTCAAGCAGGTACTCTTCCCAAATCTAGATTCTGATCAATTTGGTTATTTCCACTTTCCTGTTACCTAGCCAGTTATCATTTCTTTTTTTATTTTTATAATCACCATGCTATTTGTAATTATGCCGGAAAAAACAGCATACCTTTAATTCCTTTTGCTTTCTTTCCGTTATAGTTTTGTAATGAACCAAAGAATTAGCCTAATATCTTTAAATTTTTTCCATAACACACATGGATGATATGACTTTGGAGGAATGTGCATCAGTATGTTTGATAATGGTCATCAAACTCAAGAGCTGTCTTTAGGTAAAAAAGTTTACTATGATAAAATTGTAAATTTATATTTGGGAACCTACACTTACAAGTTAATTCTAGAGTTTGATAACCTTGTGGCTGATTAGTAACTAAAAATTTATATTGATTGAAATTCCTGAGTAGAGGATCTACTTTGGAAAGATTTTCTTTTAAACCACAGGATGAAATTGTCTATCCTTTTTTTTTCTTTTTCTTTTACATTTTCCTTTTGTTCATGAATGCTTTTTGCATTGCCTTGTTATATAATATACAGTTTAGTATACAGTTTTATTATTACCTGAGAAGAAACTGAAATTGTCTATACTTCAGTTTATATACCTTACAGAAGAGTTTAGTATACATTCCATTATGTGGAGTTGAGAATTAAGAAGCTTTAAACTTTAAAAGCATTGGAGTTGGAGATTGTGAAAAATTGTAGTTCATGATATTTCTTGGGTTTTTCCTTTTCTTAATGCCAATTAGTGCCTCAAAACATTCAGTTGATTAGTGTTTTATATCCCTCTGAAGTATATATATATTGCAAAATCACAATCTAAGAAACTACCTGGCCCCAAAACATCGAAGTTGCCCATGATATAAAGTAATAATACATGGTGCTCCCTTTTTTGGGTAAACTCCCCTGTTCTAAAACATTCTGCATCTGAGGTTGTGATTGACTTGTAATTAAAAATTGGACCTAATATTTTGTTGTTAGATAGCCTATTGTATTTGTCTTCTATTAACTATATCTTCTATTGAATATGCAAAGCAAACAAAGCAAAAAGTTTCTGTAGCAAAGATTGGAATTGATGAGGTAGAAGCTTTGGTATCCTACTACTCTCTTTTTTCTTTTTCCTCTTTTTTTTTTGTTTTGGTAAAAGGCTGCCTTAAGTATGTTAAGTTTGAGAGATATCCTTCTGCTCAGCCAGTTACCAAGATGGAATTTGAATCTCAAGCATACCTTTAAATACTTGGTGTTTTATATTGTTAATAAATCCTTTTGAAACTTATACTATATTTTTTATTTGTTACAATGCAAGTTATACTGCAATTTCATGATTTGCTTTGGTTGGACTATATTTATGTTGTTAATAAATCCTTTTGAAATCTTGGATTATATTTATCTACTATTGCTCCTTCATCTTTCTATTTTTACTATGTTCTTCTATTTTAAAAGGCTCAATCACTATGCAAGAGGTCGGCCACTGATGGTCAAGAATCTATACCGGTTCGAAATTTCACAAAATATTTCTGTTGTTAGTATAGTCCAAACCGATAATCAACTCTCAAATCAAATTTAGATGGAATTGGTTGTCACAAGTTCAACTCCAATAAAAGTAACCGAAGTATTCAAACCTCGGGTCGTCTCACAAGAAATGGGCAAACATGTGCATTAACATTGGTTAGAATTCCGGGGTTGCAAGTCATGAACAATAAATTAGATAAAAAGGCTTAACAAATAAGGAATCTTAAAGTGCAAGAAATTAATTCAAATGAATAAAGCAAGGTATGAGTAATTTCAAACTAACAAGAGAACATTTAATATAATTCTACTCTAAAACTATCAAGCAACTATAACTAGAATCAAGCAATTGAAATTTTTTGTTTTCAAATATGAATAATAAAAGCAACTCTTAGCTAGGTATGGGAATTGGAATTACTATCCTTGTCTAACTACCATATCTTGGTAATTATGAGGAACCAAACTCACTAAGTCTACCTCTAAGAGCTTTAAGTACGTAATATTTACTCCTAAGCTTGAGGTACGTCAAGTGGTTTGATCAATCTTAACTCATAAGTCCCAATCCAACTACCAATTGACTTAGTAGTGGGTTAGTGTCAATGGGTATCAACTTGACCACTAAGGGTTCTTAAATCACCAAACCAATTAGACCCAATGACTTAAGTTTATCGAATTCCCTTAGCCTAGGCCAAGAGTAAAGAAAACTACTCCATAATCAAAGGAAACATTTCATCAAACACATGGTAAGCATCACTAAAAGACATATTCAAAATGCAATTAAATTGAAATTAACAAGTACCCACTAACAATTATCAATAGAAAATCACTCAAACAACTCAATTAATCATGGAAATCATCATCATGACATTAACAATTCAAGATCCACAAGATGCACAAAATGGGTAAAAGATGACAATTGACAAGAAAACATAAATCTAACACAAGATCTAAACAAAATTATACTAAGGAATTCAAATTAAGTAATCAAAACTAGAAATCAACAAGATCCAATTCAGAATTCAACAAGGGAAGATCAAATCAAATGAGATCTAGAGAAGAACAAGGGTCTCTCTCTCTAGAAGAAAAAAAACCAAAAACTAGCTAAAATTGTGTCTAAGTGTGAATGAATGATCCCCCCTCTTTCCCCCTAGCATCCTTGGGTCTTTTCCATGCAGAACCAGCTTGAATTTGGGCCTGTTGAACCTCAAAAATCACCAGGCACGATTTCCTTTAATGAGGTCACGTGCAGCTTGTCGCGCGTATGCGCCATACACGTGTGCGCATCAATTGATTTTTGCGATCTACGCGTACGCGCCATGCACGCATGCGCGTCGATGGAGATTTCGCTAATCACGCGTATATGCCAATCTTCACGTGCCAATTCCACTTCCCGCACCCACGCGTGCGCGTGAGGTGCGCATGTGCGCCAATGCTGAATTCCCCAAAATTCAATTCTTCATGTTCCTTCCACTTGTGCATGCTTTCTTTCTCTCTTCTAGGCCATTCTTGTCCTGTAAACTCTGAAATCACTCAACAAACACACCACGGTATCGAATGATAATAAAAGAGGATCAAAATATGGCAATTTTAAGGCAAAAGAAGCATGTTTTACATCATGAAGTAATATTAGGAATAGAACACAAAACTATGCAATTCTTGTGAATAAGTGCGGAGAATATTGACAAAACTCCTCAATTTCTACACAATATAAACCACAAAATTGGAGTTTATCAACCACTAGATTTGGGTTGGCAAACAAGAGCATCATCTCGATTGTTGGTATTGTGCAAGATGTTTTGTTGCGTATCAAGAATTTTATTTTTCTGGTGAACTTCTACATCTTGGAGATGTCACCTAATAATTTCAGAAGACCATCATCCATCTTGCTTGGAAGATGTAGAATGAAAACTTCAAAATTTAAGCTAAACGCTTTTTCTGGCACCTATTCTTTTAAAGTTAGTAATAGAGTAGTGAAGTTTGACTTGAATGAGGTAATGAAATATCCGTTGGAGGAGCCTTCAATACGTAGGTGTGGCATAATTAATGATGTTGTTGCAGAGATCCATGATGAAACTTATGAGAATTTAAGTTCTGACAAGAGCTTAAGTGTGAAGGAATTTGAAGAGTATAATGAAGACACCTTACCATGGATGAGTGATAAAAAAGGGGAAACAAAAAGTGGAGGATGAGAGCCAGATGATAGACATAGATGCACACCAGTTTCAATTGCTTGAGGATCCACTAGCTGAAAGTGGAGATTTGTAGAGCTTACATTGGCCCCCTAATCGTAATAAGTGCATAGTTGACTGTTAAAATTGAAATATGGGGGTATAGATCAGCATCATAGGTTGTAAACAAATTTCTTCTGAACACTTGCATATTTTATTTTTATTATTATTATGTTTTTTATATTTATTCTTAATTATTTTTATTTTAAACTTTTAGGTTACTTGGTTAGAATAATAAGTTTTTAAGAAAATTTTTTAGGGCATCCCATTAATTTGAGTTAAAGCTTTTTATTGAACTTGTTTGAATAAGGATTATGGAACACAGATTAGAGCTAGAACACATAATCTAGTGAGATTTGAGCCTTTAATCTGTCGTTATATACCTTTAACCACTATTTCATTCTTGTGTGTTATTCTCTTTATAATTGTAATCTTTGACTTGTTTTATTCTTGATGTCCAATATTTCGTGTATGTATACATTTATATAATTGAAGCCATTGTTTCATATGAATCACTTACTCAATTAGCCTTACCCTATCAATCTACTATTATTAACCAATTTTGATTTTAGTGAATTCTTCTTTGTTCTTAATCTTTAGCATAACACTTTTCTAAGTGAAAGACTATGAATGTTACTAATTTGATCTTTAATTAGTTTAGCCTAATGGGTATTGCATCATTTAAGTATGATGAAAAAAAAAATCTTTGGTGAAGAAAAAAATGTATTGATTGAAAATTTTGAGAATTGGACAAACACATCCATGCATTATATTGTTAAAATCATATGCATTTACCTTTTAAAAAAAGAAAAGAAAGAATATAATGTATATATTCAACAAAAAAATAGAAGAAAAGAAAAAGAAAATAAATAAACTAAAAAGGGATTAAATAGTACCCTCAAAGAAAGGTCCTAGTAGTAGATGCATATGTGATATAAATTGAAAAAATGCATGGGTGTGTGTAGAAAGTGAATCATGGGTAGCTAGATTTAGAAATTAGAGTAAAAAAAGTTATTGCCGGTTAGGTGAAAGTTTAAGCTAACCAAAGATTAAAATTTCTACTCCACTTGATTAAATACACCCTCACCTTTATCCCAACTCCGTTACAACCCCCTAAAATCCTCATTATATTTGTATACATGCTTTAAATATTTGTTGATTGTTAGAAGAAGAACAAGTTTTAGAAAGTAAGGTTAGAAGAGAATTGAGTGATTCAATCCTATACACTAGAGCGATTAAAGAGTAAACACGTCCCACGAGGATTTGATTGCTCAATTCTATGTTCTCCCTTCTCATGAAAATTTTATCTTACAAGTTTCAAATTCTTTTAGAACTTAATTGATAAATGGGATTGAATTGCTTGATGTTATACCTTTGTCCTTTTTGCTTTACTATATCTTAGAGAATTAATTAATTCTAACCAACTCCACGTATATAGTAGGTAGCATTAGGTAGTTGCATTTAATGAGTGTCAATGGTTTGCATTTATCATAATTGACATCCTTCATCATCTTTGTCAATAGTATTATAGCATGAGGATATGTTAATATTGAAGTGTGGGAGATTTGATAAACTCCATTTTGAGCCCGTTTGCGAAGCTTCAAAAGCTTCTCTTTTTTTGGGCTTTGGACTTATGAAAAGTCACATTAATGTTATTTGGTACAATTTTTTAGATATGCTTTTAACTTTTCAAAAAGTTATTTATTTAAGAGCTTTTAAAGAAGTCAAAAATTTGATTTCTCTCCTTATCAAAAGCTATTTTATCACTCATATTTATTAAACAATGATTACTGGAATTCACACCCCATTCAAAATTGGTGAATCCGTCCTTTTGGCAAGCGCACCAAAATTATCGTCAAGTAATAACCCACAGTAGAGTGGGATCGTATCCACAGAGATTGGCAAATTCGAGTAGTTTTAATCGATTGATGAATTAGTCATGCGATTCAATAGGATTGTAGAGTGCAGAATTGTAAATGACATAAATGTAAATGACTAGAATATAAAGAAAAGCAATAAAGTGCGGAAATATAAATGGAAGAAAGTAAAGTGCAGAATCTTAAATGTCTTGAATGTAAATGGGAATGGGGAATTGCTGAATGTAAAATTAAGCTATAAAGAAATGGATAGATAGGAATGGGAAAATTCATTGAGATTGGGAGATGTTGTCTCTTTGGATCAAGTCTAGCTTATATCCTCTTAAATCATGCAACTTATTGACCTCTTGGCAATCATGATTGATTGAGCCCCAATCCCTTGGTGACTCAATCTCTCAGATCTTGATCAATAGCCAATTTTTTGGTCTAATTGCTCATGAAGAGAGATATGCTTGGTCCCTGATTATACCACACACCATCATAGGTCCAAGTAGAAGGAGGATTATATGTCACATATCCAAACACCAAAACCCAGATTCTACTCTAGTGTGAGAAGGGATTTGAAGCATGGTTTTATGTTTCCTTTCCCAAGGTTCCCATGAAACCCAATTGCATTCAATCTCTTTCCCAAGATAATTGAACACTAAGCATTAAGAACGAAATTCCTTCTAGCAAATCAAAGAGAAGATGAAGAGAAGAAAGATTTCACTATCATTCATCCATCAAGTACAACAGAGCTCCCTCTCTCAATGAGAGGGAAGTTAGCTACTCATAGCTCAAAAAGTACTCAAAAGTGAAGTGTAAAAGTGGATCTAAAACTGACTACTTAACCCCCTTTCTTCAGTACTCCTTTGGGGTATTTATACTACTCCTAGTAAAATAAAAGAATTACAAAAGTGAAAAAGGAAACTTACATTTTTGGAGGGAAAAGAAAACACTCAATACGCATGACTTCTCAGCTGGCGTGTGGCTGGCGTGCCTCTGACGTGTCACGTGCTCTTCATTTCCAGTTTGGCGTGCCACGCCTAATCCTTCAAGTGGCATGCTCGTCCCTCTTTCAACTTTGGCGTGCTATGCCTTCGAGCTCAAGTGGCACGCCATAGTGGATTTCTTGTGTTGGCGTGCCACGCCTTCGAACTCAAGTGGCACGCCCCTTGCCTTTCTCACTTCTCTTTGCCTCTGGAAACTTGTATTGGCGTGCCACGCCCAAGGTCTGGCATGCCACACCCTTGCTTTATGCTTGGCTAGGCTTCTCTGGAAAGTTGAACTAGCGTGGCATGCCCAGGGTTTGGCGTGCCACGCCCTTCTTGTGAGTGAGCGGTTGCTCTGTTTGGCGTGCCACGCCACGAACTCAAGTGACACGCCCCAATGCTTCTCTTCTGAATGACACTGGCATGTCACGCCTGGCTACTCAAGTGGCACGCCTAAGTGAAGAATGGTGAATAGCGTGCCACGCCTTCGATACCAAGTGGCACACCCCATGTAATTGGCCTCCTTCATCCTCTCTGGAAACTTATACCAGCGTGCCACGCCTAAAGGCTGGCGTGCCACGCCCATGATCTTGTCTTGGTTCCAGTAGTTGGCGTGCCACGCCTTCGATACCAAGTGGCACGCCCAGTCCTTGCTTTTGGTCCTTTGTGCATTGGCGTGCCACGCCTGGTTGCTCAAGTGGCACGCCCAGTCTTCAATTGCCTTCAGCCCCTTCTCTGGATTGTTGTACCAGCGTGCCACCCCATGATGCTCAAGTGGCACGCCCATGGTTTTGTGAACTCTTCAAGCTTGGCGTGCCATGCCTGGGTTCTCAAGTGGCACGCCCAAGTGACTTATTGGGGCTGGCGTGCCACACCTTCGATACCAAGTGTCACGCCATAGTGAAGGTTCTTCTTGGGGTGGAGAGTTGGCGTGCCACGCCCCTTTGCTCAAGTGGCACACCCATAGTAGTTGATGGGTCAGGCGTGCCACGCCCAGCTTGGCGTGCCACGCCCCTTTTGTGTCCTCCATTGTAGCTCTCTGGAATTTTGTGTTAGCGTGCCACGCCCAATCTCTGGCGTGCCACACCCATATGCATTCTTGGACTTCTTCTCTAGACTTCAGTATTGGTATGTCACACCCAGCTCCTGGCGTGCCACGCTAGTGTGTTTTTGTGGCGTTTGCTTCAAGTGTCACGCCAGTTTCACACGTGCAGCTTCTTGTTTGTCTTCTACCCCATTTTTGATGCTTTTCTCACCTGAAATTCAGCACAACTCATCTCAAAGTAGTGTACCATAATATTCATCAAATAATGCATGAATTGTATTGATCAAATGAGATTTATGCTCTTTTATAGTCTTCTTTATGCAAGAAAGAAGGGTAGATGATGCAAGTCATCACAACACCAAACTTAAGTTTTGCTTGTCCCAAGCAAATCAATCTGAGTAAACTTTTATAACTTGAGGCCTTGGCTTTGAGTGATTGTAATACAACTAAGAGTAAGGCTAAGTGTTCAACACATGCATGAATGTTTTAATGTCATGAAAAACTCTTGGATCCTTGAGGGTTCTTTCAGGTATAGGCTTTAGGAGTCCTTTCTATTGATTGTCACCTTGAGGTAGTAAAGTTTGTTTTGCTTTCTTGACCACGACTCTAAGTGTTTTGTCTCAAGACAACCCTTTAATTAAGCTTTCAATTAGCACTCCCAAACCAGTTGGTTTTAGGGTACTAGGTGTTGAGACACCCCTAAGAATTTACTTGCCCAGGTCTCTTCTTGACACATCTTCACCACAAGCATCTACTAAGATTTTTTCCCTTTTTCTTTTTTTTTTTATTCTTTTTAAGCTTTTTAATGTTTCTTTTTCTATCCCAGTAGTTGATGCTCAGAGCCTTTGGTCTTTATTGCCTACTACCTCTTGGTTCTATGGATATTCAAGGAACACCCCTTAACCTTCCCCTAGTTATACCTTCTAGGACTAGTTGCTTTTCCATGACTCATTTTTTTTTTTAGTTCATTCAAGGTCTTAAACTTGGTCACTTATATCTTAGTTTGTTTCATAATCCATCTTGGCCTTGGTCTTTCTCATTGTTTTTTACACAACTCACAGTAACTCTTATGGAGACAAACTCTACTTTTTATTTTTGTTGAAATGAAGACTTGAAATACATGGCATTTTCTTTCTTGAAAAGAAGAACTCATAAAGATTTCAAATAGGAATTAAAAACTATGCATAAAACATAAACTATCCTAGCATGATTATTTATTCAAAAAGTAAATAAAGCAAACACTTAAACAAGAATTCAGAAATTGGAAAGTGTCAACCATGGGACTCAACAACCTTGAGCAGCTTCATCTTTAGTTCATTGGCCCCTTCCCTTTGTCCTTCTTCTTGGAGGGGGGAAGAACCACCTTCATTTGGCTTGGAGGAACCTTATTGTGCTTTGATGTCCTTGGGTTTCCAAAATCCTGCCCTCCTCATGTAATTCCTTTCATCCTCCTTATGTTTGGCTAGGATTTCTTCTTGTCTTGCACTTAGTTCTTCCATTCCTTGCATGAAGGTTGGGTATCCTGGGTTCAGAGTGGCCACGGCGTTACACAAGTGATTCAGCTTCACTTGTGTATTAATGTCATACTGCCTCCTGGATATGGTTCTGGCATCATAGAGATATCTGAATTCAGCCAGGTTCCTCTGTTGCCATTTGCCTTGCTCCACTATTTTGTCTAGTGCACTTCACACCTCTCCCCAGTCAAATTGTTCTTGATGCTCCTTTCTCATGTGCTCCCAATTCCCTTGGATTTGTTGAATGTTTTGGTTGACTTGGCTCTATTGTTGTTGTTGAATTTCCTTGAGTTGATTGACATCTTCCCTCAAGTGGTGTAGATCTCCCTTCATTTGGTGTACATCTCCTTGCAGTTGCTCCCAGTTGAATCCCTCTGAAAATTGTTGACATTGATATTGTGGTAGTGGTTGAAGTGCCAGGAATTGAGGATGCTCTTCTGCCTCCTCTTCTTCTTGTTGTTGTTGTGTTCATGGGCCTGAGCTCTTCGTTCTCTGGCTCTGTGCAGTGGGTGCATAGCTACCACTTTGGCCATCTTTTTGGTAGTTATGAACTTGTCTTACTTCACAAGCACTTCATCAATAATCTTTTCAACTCCAGCCTCATCACATAGCCTCTGTATAATGCTGGGAAATGCCAACCTTGTGTTGTCACTGGTGCTCTTCAGCACTTTATTGATGTTGTTGGCAATCATCTCCCCGACGTTGATGTTCTCTCCTTTCATGATGCTGTAGATGAGTACAGCTCTCTCCTTGGTCACCTCTGAAGTGTTGGATGTGGGGATTAGGGACCTCTTCACAAATTTTAGCCACCCTCTAGCTTGGGGGCTCAAATCTCTTCTCCTCAATTGATTAGGTACCCCATCCTTGTCATTGATCCAATGCACATACATCACACAAATCTCATTTAGGATCTCATCGAACCCAGGGTCTTGCTTCTTCATTCTTTCTTCATAGCTCCGAGTGGAGCTTGTCCTCTTCACCATTAGCATCCTTTCTATGCTAGAGGGACTGTAGTCAATAGACTTCCCCCTTACATAGCTAATGTAGCCATAGTGTTGCCCTAGTTGAGGCATTACGTTGGCATAGAATTTTCTCACCAAGCTCTCTACCACTTTCCTTGGTGGGTTGCATAGAAGTGACCAACCTCTATTGTTGATCTCAATGTTGATTTTAATGTGCTCATTCCTCCCTAATTGGAACCCAACTTCTGGAATGATCTCCCTCTCACTCACCCAACCATAGAATTGGTTTTGGTTGAATGCGAAAAGGAACTTGTAGTCATTGAAGGAGCTTGAGGACCCAGAGATTGGTTCCTTGACTTTTCTTTTCTTTTGAGGCTGAGCTTTTTGGTGGTGCCATGAGTTTGAGAGAGTGTGTTTGAAAGTGAAATGGAGCTGCAAGAAAGAACAAGCAAAATAAGGTTTTGCTCTAACACCAAACTTAGGACTTGATTGTCCCAATCAAGAAAGAAAAAAGAAAGAAAGTAGGAAAAGAGATGGTAAAGGATGAAAAGAGAAAGGAATGGGTTGTATGCTCTTCGTGTGTGATTGGGGTAGTTGAAATGGGATAGGAGATGGTGAGGTGAGGCTTTTATAATGGGTGAATGTTGTGGTGGGAAGGGTGGAAAATAAAAAAAGGTAAATGTTTTCCCACTTGGGGAGTGGCGCCTAGTGGGAAGAGGCGCCAACTCTTTTCTCACTGTGTCTTCTGCGTGTGTTGAGTTCCAAAGTGTAAGTACACTTTGACTTCCTTGCTTTGTGAGTTGTTTACCATGTGGGCCCCATCTTCTCTCCTGAAATGAAACTGATCCCATTAGTAATGACAAAAAGAACCCTTTCACATTCCTTCTCATCAAAAGTGAATTGGATTGCAACTGATGGGTGTCCCTTGGGACACCAAACTTAATTCTTTGGTATATCAATAAATTGGCTTTATCATTGTGTATTTAATGTGTTCATAGGAGTGGAATAACATCAATCTTTTTATTTTATTTTGATTCCAATTCCTCTGAACTCATTAAACCACATTCATGTTTTTACCCAAAGCATTAAGTGCTTTCAAATTGGGTGACTTGGGCTGCTAAATGATTCTTGGTGGTGGCCACACCAAACTTAATCCTTGGACTTACTCTTCAAATCAAGATATAAATTTTCTGTAGGCCTAGATTAAGTGGGTGAGAGGCCACACCAAACTTAGCATTTTAGCTAGTCTTCAGCCCATTCACTCATCATGATCAATGCCTTCATCAAGTTACAATTCTGGAATAGAAAAAATGTAAAGAAAATCTAGCTACCAAAGCTAAAATCAACGTTCTAATCTGCAATTGTAAACTACCTAATATGGCAATGTAAGATAAAGGAGCGACTGAAAAGTAAACTACCTAATGCAACAAATTTTTAAACTACTTCTAAGAAAAGCAACTAAATCTAAAAGGATAAAGTGCTGGGGTGCCTCCCAAA
Source organism: Arachis ipaensis (assembly GCF_059453495.1). NCBI lineage: Eukaryota > Viridiplantae > Streptophyta > Magnoliopsida > Fabales > Fabaceae > Arachis > Arachis ipaensis. The sequence continues at coordinate 41,066,228 of NC_142441.1, read as the reverse complement.
TAGCGCTTCTTTATTGTCATTAGCTTGACATTCCTTCATTTTCAGCTGAGCTTGTAGCTCTATCCTTGCTCCTCTAAGGAGCCTCCCAAGTAGTGTTTGAGTCTATGGCCATTGACAATAAAAGTTCTCTGAGTCTTGTCCTCCATGAGTTCCACATGACCATAGGGAAACACCTTGAGTATGGTGAAAGGTCCTGACCATCTAGACTTCAGCTTTCCAGGGAAAAACTTGAGTATTAAGTTGTAGAGTAACACTTTCTGTCCTTCAGTGAACTCCCTTCTTGCTATCTTTTGGTCATGCCACCTTTTTGTTTTTTCTTTGTAGATTTTTGCATTCTCATATGCTTGATTCCTAAACTCCTCCAGCTCATTGAGTTGCATTAATCTCTTTTCTCCAGTAGCTTGCTCATCATAGTTTAACATCTTTAGAGCCCAAAAGTTTCTATGTTCAACTTCAACTAGCAAGTGACAAGCCTTGCCATATACTAGTTGGTATGGAGACATCCCAATGGGAGTCTTATAGGCTGTCCTGTAGGCCCATAGTACATCATCCATCTTCTTAGACCAATCCTTTCTTGAGCTTCCAACAGTTTTTTCAAGGATTATTTTTAGCTCTCTGTTGAAAATTTTAGCTTGCCCGTTGGTCTGTGGGTGGTATGGAGTTGCCACTTTGTGCTTCACTCCATATCTGAGAAGGAGTGCCTCGAGTTGTTTGTTGCAGAAGTGTGTCCCTCCATCACTAATGAGAGCTTTGGGGACTCCAAATCTACTGAAAATATTCCTTCTCAAGAAGCTTATCACAACCTTGTTGTCATTTGTTGCAGTGGCTATGGCTTCTACCCATCTTGAGACATAATCAACAGCCACCAATATGTAGCTATTTGAGTAGGAGGTTGGGAAGGGTCCCATGAAATCAATCCCCCATACATCAAACAGCTCCAACTCTAGTCTGAATTGCTGTGGCATCTCATTTCTCTTAGTTTGATTACCAGCTCTTTGGCATTCATCACATCTTGACACCATTTCTTTGGCATCCTTAAACATTGTTGGCCAGTAAAATCCGGATTGAAGCACTTTTGCTGCTGTCCTTTCTCCACTAAAGTGACCTCCATATGCAGATCCATGGCATTGCCATAATACTTCATGCCCTTCCTCATGGGGTATACACCTTCTTAGGATTTCATCAGCACACTTTTTGAACAAGTAAGGATCATCCCAGATGTATTCTTTGGCATCCTTGATTAACTTCCTCCTCATGTGCCTATTGATGTTAGTTGGTAGCTCCCGAATAGCTTTGAAGTTGGCTATGTCTGCAAACCAAGGGGCTACTCAAATCATCATCAATTGTTCATCAGAAAAGCTTTCATTGACTGCTACTTGCTGCATCTTTTCATCTTGTGGGATCCTTGAGAGGTGGTCAGCTACCTTGTTCTCTGCTCCGCTCCTATCTTTAATCTCAATATCAAATTCTTGGAGCAACAAGATCCACCTTATTAGTCTGGGCTTAGATTCTTGTTTGGTAAGCAAGTATTTGAGTGCTGCATGATCAGTGAACACAATCACTTTTGAGCCAATAAGATATGATCTAAACTTGTCAAAAACAAAAACTATGGCTAAAAGTTCTTTCTCCGTCGTGGTATAGTTTCTTTGATTCTCATTGAGAACCTTGCTAGCATAGTAAACAACATGTACTAGCTTGTCTTTCCTCTGTCCTAGAACAACACCAACAGCAAAATCAGATGTATCACACATTAGTTCAAAGGGAAGATCCCAGCTTGGTGGTGCTATAATAGGTGCAGAGGAGAGTTTCTTCTTAAGTTCATCAAAGGCTATCATGCACTCTCTATCAAAAACAAAGGGAGTATTTGAGACAAGTAGGTTACTAAGGGGTTTTGCAATTTTTGAAAAATCCTTGATAAATCTCCTATAGAACCCAGCATGTCCCAAAAAGCTTCTGATTGCTTTGACATTGCAAGGTGGAGGTAATTTTTCAATTACTTCCACTTTTGCCTTGTCCACTTCTATACCATCTTTTGAAATCTTGTGACCAAGAACCACCCCTTCAGTCACCATGAAATGGCACTTCTCCCAGTTTAAAACTAGGTTAGTTTCTTGACACCTTTATATCACAAGATCAAGATGGTATAAGCAATCAGAATATAAGTTCCCAAATACAGAGAAGTCATCCATAAATACTTCTATGAACTTCTCAATCATGTCTGAAAAAATGGAGAGCATGCACCTTTGGAATGTTGCAGGTGCATTGCACAATCCAAAGGGCATTCTCCTATAGGCAAAAACACCATATGGACAAGTAAATGAAGTTTTTTCCTGGTCCTTGGGGTCTACAATAATTTGGTTGTAGCTCGAATACCCATCTAAGAAGCAATAATATTTATGTCCTGCCAATCTTTCAAGCATCTGGTCCATGAAAAGTAAGGGAAAGTGGTCCTTTCGGGTGGCTTCATTAAGTTTCCGGTAGTCAATGCACATACGCCATCCGGTCACTATCCTTGTGGGTATCAATTCATTCTTCTCATTTGCCACAACAGTGATCCCTCCTTTCTTAGGGACTACTTGTACCGGACTTACTCAAGGGCTGTCTGAGATAGGGTAGATCACCCCTGCTTGCCATAGTTTCAACACTTCTTTCTGAACCACTTCATTCATAGTTGGGTTCAGCCTCCTTTGTTGTTGTCTTGAAGGTTTGGCATCTTCTTCAAGCAAGATCTTATGCATACACATTGAATGACTGATTCCTTTTAAATCTGCAAGTGTCCAGCCTATGGCATCCTTGTGTTGTCTCAGCACTTGGATGAGCTCCTCTTCTTGTTCCTTACTCAGACTTGAATTTATGATCACTGGTTGGGTGTTGTTAGCATCCAGATATGCATACTTCAAGCTGGGTGGTAATGCTTTCAGTTCTAGTTTTGGTGGCTCTGCATCTTTGTTGCTTGTACTGGTTGGCATGATTGAGTTTTTCATGGTTGCTTGTGGTGATTCTCCATCTGGTGCTTGTTCCAGCTCAATGGTTTTTCCACATTGTTCTTCTTCCAAGACTTCTTGAACTATTTGTTCTATGGTGTCTACCAGCATGCATTCTCCTATGGATTCCTTGGGGTAACTCATTACTTTGAAGACATTGAAGACCATTTTCTCTTCATGCAACCTCAAGACTAGTTTCCCTTTTTGCACATCGATGATGGCTCCAGCAGTAGCTAGGAATGGTCTTTCTAGGATAATCGAGATGTTGACCTCTTCTTCCATGTCCAGCACAACAAAATCAGCAGGAAAGATGAACTCTCCTACTTTCACTAGCAAGTCTTCCACCACTCCATGTGGAAACTTAAATGTTCTGTCAGCCAATTGGAGTGCCATTCTTGTTGGCTTGGCTTCCTCAATCTTCATTCTTCTCATCATGGTCATGGACATAAGATTTATGCTAGCTCCCAAATCACACAAAGCCTTCTCAATGGTGATGTCTCCTATGATGTAGAAAATTTGGAAACTCCCTGGGTTCTTCAGCTTTTGAGGCAGCTTCTTCTGTATGATGGCGCTGCATTCTTCAGTCAATATTATGGTTTCTTTTGCTTCCCAGTTCCTCTTTTTGGTTATAAGCTCCTTCAAAAATTTAGCATAGAGTGGCATTTGTTCTAATGCCTCAGCGAATGGTATGTTGATTTAGAGCCTCTTGAAGATCTCTAGGAACTTAGAAAACTGGTCATCCTTCCCATCTTTTCCCAGTCTTTGTGGGTATGGTGCCTTTGGCACGTAAGGCTTCAAAACTGATTTTGGTGGAGGTGGAGCAGGGATTTCTTCTTCATCTTTGTTCCCATACTTTGCTGCAACTTCTTCATGCTTGTATTTGCTTGGGGTTCCTTCTTCTACAACCTTCCCACTTCTTAGAGTAATGGCTTTGCATTCCCCTCTTGGATTGGCCATAGTATCACTAGGAAATGTGTGTGTGGGAAGTGGGATTTGCTTGGATAAAATCCCCACTTGTGCTTCCAACTTTGAGATTGCTGTGCCCTGATTTTTCAGATTTGACCTGTATTTCTCTTGATTAGCATCTATCCTTCTGTCAGTTTGTGCTTGTCTGTCCATGAGGGTTGAGACTGCTCCTGTAATTTGTGAGGATAGTTGTGCTATTGCAGCTTCTATCTTCTCAAAGTTGCTCTTGATTTCACATGGTTATATAGTTGAGGATGGTGCATCTTGGTTGAGGTTGTTGTGTGTGGGCTGGTTACTATGGTATGATGTGTTTTGTGGGTTATGGTAGGGTCTATGGTTCCCTGTTTGATGGTTGGGGTTGTGGTTGAATTGCTGATTTGATGAATAAGGCTTGTTGTGGTCCTGGTTGTGGTTTTGTTGATTTTCCCACCCAAAGTTTGAGTGATTCTTCCAACCTAGGTTGTATGTCTTAGAGTGTGGGTCATATGGTGGTCTGGATGAATTGTTCACATAATTTGCTTGTTCTCAGTCACCTTCAGATCCTGGTGCATTCCCTTCTTGTTGGGGAGTTTGGTCCTGAATAACTGAGGCTTGGTTAGCCTCCATCCTTTTTGTTAGAGCTGCTATTTGAGCTGCAATTGCTTTGTTCTGAGCTAACAAAGCATCTACAGTGTTTAGCTCTAGCACTCCCTTTTTCTGAGTCCTTTCTGAAGCATAGAAATACTCATTTTTAGCTACAGTTTCAATGACATCTATGGCCTCTTCAATGGTTTTCTTCTTGTTGAGTGAGCCTCCTGAAGAATAATCCACAGTCTTCTTTGCTTCATAGGATAGTCCCTCATAAAAGATGTGTAGTTGTACCCATTCATTGAACATTTCTGGTGGGCATCTTCTTGTCAGATCTTTGAATCTCTCCTAGGCCTCATAGAGTGTTTCTCCATCTTGTTGTCTGAAAGTTTGTACCTTAGCTCTCAGCCTAATGATTCTTTGTGGAGGGTAAAATCTTGCAAGGAATCTGTTCACGACCTTCTCCCATGTAGTTAGGCTATCCTTGGGGAATGATTCCAACCACTTTACTGCCTTATCTCTGAGTGAGAAAGGGAACAAGAGTAGTTTGTAGATGTCGGGGTGTACCCCATTGGACTTTACAGTATCACATATCCTCAAGAATGTGCTGAGATGTTGATTAGGGTCTTCTTGGACACTTCCTCCATCTGAGCAATTGTTCTGAACGAGTGTGATGAGCTGAGGTTTCAGCTCAAAATTGTTGGCATGAATTGTTGGCTTTAAGATGCTGCTGCCACAATTTCCTGGATTTGGGTTGATGTAAGAGCCTAAGACTCTCCTCTCTTGCCCATCATGATTTACTGGACCTTCTCTGGCATGGTTGTGAGCTTCTTCTTCATTATGGTTCTCCATGTTCTCCTCCATGTTTGTTTCAAAATACTTTTCCTCTTCCTCAGCACCAACAACTCTTTTCCCTCTTGCTTCCCTCCTTAATCTAAGGAAGGTCCTCTCAGGTTCAGAATCAAAGGAAGTTGAAGCCCCGCTTCTTCTACCTGTCATACAACCAACAAAGTAAAAAGCAAGAAAGAAAATGAATGAAGAAATTACTCTTGTTAAAGTGGATGTTAGTGTGAGTGGTATAATTAATCAAACAGTTAAAAGAGTGGAAATATGTATATAGAAAAAATACTCAAAGAAGAAAGAAATAGAACCCAAAATAAAAGAAAATAAAAGGTGCTAAATAAAGTAAAATAACAAGGAATTTAAATTGCTTAATCTAGCTCTCCAATTGATTTAATCACTGTCAAATTTAAGCCAATCACCGGCAACGGTGCCATAAAACTTGATGACTAGAATTCACACCCCATTCAAAATTGGTGAATCCGTCCTTTTGGCAAGCGCACCAAAATTATCGTCAAGTAATAACCCACAGTAGAGTGGGATCGTATCCACAGAGATTGGCAAATTTGAGCAGTTTTAATCGATTGATGAATTAGTCAAGCAGTTCAATAGGATTGTAGAGTGCAGAATTGTAAATGACATAAATGTAAATGACTAGAATATAAAGAAAAGCAATAAAGTGCAGAAATATAAATGGCAGAAAGTAAAGTGCAGAATCATAAATGACTTGAACGTAAATGGGAATGGGGAATTGCTGAATGTAAAATTAAGTTATAAAGAAATGGATAGATAAGAATGGGGAAATTCAGTGAGATTGGGAGATGTTGTCTCTTTGGATCAAGTCTAGCTTATATCCTCTTCAATCATGCAACTCATTGACCTCTTGGCAATCATGATTGATTGAGCCCCAATCCCTTGGTGACTCAATCTCTCAGATCTTGATCAATAGCTAATTCCTTGGTCTAATTCCTCATGAAGAGAGATATGCTTGTTCCCTGATTATACCACTGACGTTGGGATTTTTGCCAGTAAAGAATGTCATAAAAACAGTCGCGTTGTAGATATAGTCTCTAAACCGACAAAAATCCCTTCGTACAAACGTTTTGGTTGTCACAAGTAACAAACCCCTTTAAAATTAATAACCGAGTATTTAAACCTCGGGTCGTCTTCTCAAGGAATTGCAGGGAGGTATGTTCTTATTATTGGTTATGAGTCTTGTAAATATTGGGGGTTTAGAAAGTAATGGTTGAGTTTTTAGAAATTAAGGGAGCAGTATGTTAAATGATAAGAAGAAGAAAATAAATAAATAACTATAAAATAAGCTTTTGGCAAGGTATGAAGACTAGAGGTCCTATCCCAGTTATCCTTATCAACTGTGATGAGAATTGGATTTTTATCCCACCTTATTAACCTCTAACTATGAAGGTAAGTTAAGTGGATGAATTAATTCTTGAAGAATTCCAATTCTCAATCTACAATGAGTTTGATAACTCAAGAGTTACCAACTATTTAACCAAAGCCAAAAGGAAGAAAATGTGTAAGTTAAATTGAAAGCACTTATAAATAAAGCAAAGCAAAATTAAAACTGAATTACCTCAAATAACATTAATTAAGAAAATTATATGTAACACGGAAGACTTCATAAATTAAATAAAAATAAATAAAAATAAAGAACCTGGGATTGAGAGCTACTCCTAAAACTAAGAGAAATCCTAAATCCTAATCCTAAGAGAAAGGAGAGAACCTCTCTCTCTAAAAACTACATCTACTCCTAAAATTCTGAATTATGAGAGCCTCCTATGAATGGATGCATTCCCCCACTTTATAGCCTCTAATCTGTGTTTTCTGGGCCGCAAACTGGGTCAAAAAACATTCCAGAATTCGCTGGTTTCGAATTCAAAACGCGCTTATTTCTGTCACTGCGACGCGGTCGCATGGATCACGCGGTTGCATCGCCTAGCGTCAGGGGAACTATAGCATATTATATATCAAATCGAAGCCCCGGACGTTAGCTTTCCAACGCAACTAGAACCGCGTCATTTGGACCTCTGTAGCTAAAGTTATAGCCGTTTGAGTGCAGAGAGGTCAGGCTGGACAGCTTAGCAATTTCTCCAACTTCTTGCATTCCTTCCACTTTTGCATGCTTCCTTTTCATCCTCTGAGCCATTCCTGCCCTGTAATCTCTGAAATCACTTAACACACATATCAAGGCATCTAATGGTAATAAGAGAGGATTAATATTAGCAAATATAATTCCAAAGAAACATGTTTTCAATTAAAGCACATAATTAGGAAGGCAAATATAAAACCATGCAAATAGTATGAATAAGTGGGTAAAGAGTAGATAAAAACCACTCAATTGAGCACAAGATAAACCATAAAATAGTGGTTTATCAACCTCCCCACACTTAAACACTAGCATGTCCTCATGCTAAGCTCAAGAGAAACTATAAAGATGAAGAGGAATGGTAGAATGTATGAAATGCAACCTATCTATATGAATGCAACTAAATGTGAAATGCTTCTATCTACTTGGTTAAAAGTAAATCAAATTCTCCAAGAATAGACATAAATCAAATTTCACTAATTCAAACCATACAGTAAAAAGCAAGTAAACTTGTAAGAAGATAGCTCATGAAAGCAGGGAACATAGAATCAAGCATTGAACCCTTACTGGTAGTGTATATCACTCTAACTCTCAAGTGTCTAGGGTAAATCACTCTACTCTTCCCTAATCATGCTTTCTAAACTTTGTTCTTCATCTAATCAATCAACAAATATTTAGTATACCAATGCAAACATCATGAGGTCTTTTCAAGGTTGTAATGGGGCTAAGGTAAGGGTGAGGGTATATATATATAAGGCTAAGTGAGCTAGTGAAGTGAATCCTTGAGTAGTCTAAGATCTCACCTAACATATACATACTTTATACAATTTTAAAATACTTTACCTAACTACCCAAATTTTTCCCACTTTTGTATTACATGCTCATATATCAAACTTATTTTTGAATTTTGTCCCATGTACATTGATTCTTTTTATTTTGCATTTGGGGTAATATATATATATATATAATTTTTTTTTCATCTTTCTTTTCTTCTTCTTTTCTTTCTTTTTTTTTATTTTTTTTATTTTTTTAGTTTTTTTTGTATCCCCTTATTTAATTACTTAATATATTTTTCTTCAATACACATGGTAATTTAATTATTTTGATTTCACATGAGCATGCTTCCCAAATTTTCAAATAACTTATTCAATTTAATTCCCTACTTTTTCATATCATCTCATGTTCCCATAAAATTTTCCACACTTAAATTTTACACAATATCTATCTTAAGCTAACCAAGGATTCAACTTGGGATTCTTATTTTGTTTTTCTGCTTAAGGCTAGTAATGTGATTATAAAACAGAAGGAATTTAAAAGCTCAAGGGGGCTAACAAGGGTGATGTAAAAGGTAGGCTAATTTTGGGATAAGTGAGCTAAGATCAAACAATGGCCTCAATCATATGCAAGCATGTAAATATACTAAATATTGGACATATAGAATGGAACAAAAAATAGATTACAATCATAGAGAAGGAAACACACAGGAATAAAATATTTATGGTTGAATAATGTAACCATATAAATAAGCTCAAATCTCACAGGTTGTGTATTCTTTGGCTCAAAAACTATGTTCCAAATACAACTTCAAACAAGTTTTAACATAAAAATTTTTTTTTTCAATTTAAATTAGTGAAATTTTTTTTTTCAAAGATAGGGTCTTAAAAGAATTTTATTACTTTAACCAAGTAGTAACTAAATGCATAAAATCAAACAAATATGCAAATGCAATAACTAATTTAACAAGGAAAATTTAAACATTGGTGTTGAAACAGAAACGTACTAACCCATGGAGATCGGTATCGACCTCCCCACACTTAAAGATTGCACCGTCCTCGGTGCATGCTAAGATGTGCAAGTGGACGGGTGGCTTCAACTGATGCTTTTCTCTATAGATTGTGCAGATGGAGTTGTCTGTCTCCCCATGTAAAACGTCTTCCGCTTCCCTTCCGGGTCGCCATCCTGAAAGAAAAAGGGAAGAAAAGTAACCCAAAAATAAAGATAGGAAATAATTTAAAATATGGGTGTTAATGCCAAATAATAAGGGTCTCAATTACATGGTAGCTACAACATGCAAGTGAGAAAACAATAGAAGTACATGGCAGATCAAGAGTGCAAAAATTTGCAACATAGGGAAGAGAGTGGGTAATGAAAGACAATGTAAGTTCATGTCAATGCATAAGGAATATCAGTAATATAAAAATTAGCATTGATTTAAATAATATTACCCAATCAGAATAAAACAAGTCATGAAGCACCCAAAATAATTCAAGAGAAAATTGCAACAGTGAAATCAGAAAATTTTAACACCAAGAGAAAAATAATTAATTTTGGAAAAGAAAATAAAAATATGCACAAAATTAAGATGTAATGAATGAAATATGCAAATAAAATAGAATGGAGGTGAAGGAAAATAAGAAAGGAAGAAGAAAGAAATAAGAAAAGATAAGAAAAATAAGGAATAGAGAAGAAAGGATAAGAAAATTGGCTGATCTGGATATTCTGTGCGCCGCTTGTGACACGGACGCGTGAGTGATGCGGTCGCGTGGTGCGCAAGAAGGTCAGGTGACGCGGACGCGTGGGTCACGCGATCGCGTGGCCTGTTTTGTGCGATTAGCGCGAGTGCAGCCTCGCAGTCGCGCAACTCTCTGTTCGAAACTCTTTTTGCTAAAATTCTGAGTGACGCGATCGCGTGGTCGACGCGATCGCGTGAGTGGCCATCATTTAAAAATGACGCGGACGCGTGGGGCACGCATTCGCGTGGTGAGGCTTGGGCTTCCAGCACGAGTCCAGCCCAACTCCAGCTCAACTTTCGGCCATGCACTCCTTGACGTCGAAATCCAGGTTACGCGGCCGCGTGGAGCACGCGATCGCGTGGGAGGCCAGTATTCCCCTGCGATGCGGACGCATCAGCGACGCGGTCACGTGGGACGAATTGTGCCACTGGCACGCCTCCAGCCTCACTCTAGCGTGACTCTCTGTTCGTTTTTATTTTCTCTTCTCTCCTTGCGACGCGGACGCGTCGCTGATGCAGTCGCGTCGCGTGGCGCTTTTTTTTTCTTATCTGAAAAGATGCAGAATGCAGTGTTAATATGAATGTGATGCAAAAATCCAGGTTCAATATAAAATAAAATAAAATTTCAAAAACAAACAAAACTAAATAAAATTAAAATTGAGAAAGGAATGATTATACCATGGTGTGTTGTCTCCCACCTAGCACTTTTAGTTAGAGTCCTTAAGTTGGACATTTGGTGAGCTTCCTGTTATGGTGGCTTGTGCTTGAACTCATCCAGGAATCTCCACCAATGTTTGTGATTCCAATGGCCTCCGGGGTCCCAAACTAGGCACGTAAAGCCTTTGAGCAGCTTCAAACAGATTCTTAGGCTCCTGGGGTGTTGGATGTCAGAACAGATTCCAGGATCCCAAACCTTGCTATTGCACCCGTCTTCTTGTTGATCATCATGATTCCATCCGGGTGGCAAGCAATCTGAATTCTCACTAAAGTGGCCAAACAACTTCCTAGACCCATTCAGTTGAGCTCTACACCAACCTTTGCGTTTAAACTTTGAACACACAACCATGTTGAACCTTGCTTGACAACTCCAACCACTAACCATCTTCCTCTTACTCTTAATGCCACAAAAAGCTCTAAGTTGACCATCCGTCTCCAGTAGCCCATATTCAAGTGGGATTAGAAAGCTATGGGATATGAATTTTACCCACTTGAATGTTGTGAAGGATGATGGCAACTTAGGGGGAGGTATTTTTAATGAAATTGCAAGCTCCACTCCCTTGTGCTCTTCTCTGATAATTACCACCTCTTTGCAAGCTTCTTCAATTTCAACATCTTCCTTTTGGTAGCTCTCTTTCATTTCAGTCTCCTCTTCATTGCTTTCCAAGGGCATGGGAGGTTGTGCTTCTTCTTCTTGAATCTCCATCTCTTGATCAACCTCTTCCAAGTCTTCAACTGTGATATGCCTTGGAGGTTGTACACCCTTCTCAGCATCAATTTCAAACGTCTTGGAAGGGGGTTCTATGACTGGACTTTCCCATGGAGGTTCAGCATCTCCCAAGTCTTCAACCACTTTTTCCTCTTTAATAATTACTGCTTTGTCCAGTAGTTTTAATATAAAATTGTACTCATCTTTGATGATTTTCTTTCCATGACAACTCCTTTCAACTATTCTTTCATCTTCAGGAGTCTTTACTACCTTCACCTTTAGGGCCTCCTCTAGCTCCTTATGAAGTATGGATTCGCGAAGATGATTCCTTCTTTCCTGTTCCATATCAATAGCATAATTGGGATCATCTTGCTCTTGGATTGATGGATGTGGGTGCTCTTCCATGGATGGTGGTGATGGGATGGAGAGATTATGCTGTGGTTGACAAGGAAGTGTACTAGAGCTTGAGGGTTGATTGTTGAAGGTATTTGGTGGTCTGATTTGGGTGAAGAGAGCTTGTATAGTAGAGTTTAGATCGGCAAGTTCTTTCTCCATGGAGGTTTGGGGTGGATCTATGTATGGTTCATTTGGTTCATAAGGTGGTTGGTATGGTGGATGTGGGTTAGGGTTATATGGAGGTGAATGGTGGAAAGGAGCTTGTGAGTATGGTGGTCCAAAGTCATGTTGAGGAAAGAGTTCATAGGCATATGGGGGTGGTTGTTGATAGTCCATTGGAGGTGGTTGTTGCCATGAGGGTTGATTAAATCCTTGTGGCTCCTCCCATCTTTGATTGTTCCAACCTTGATGCCTGTTCTCATTGTAATTTCTTCTTCCTGCAACATTATTGTAACCAGACTCATAGCCAAAGGGGTGAGAGTTCATAGTAGCGAATAAAAATTAAAAATGAAAATAAAAATAAATTTAAATTAAAAGGTTATTTAAATTTTGAATTTGAAAATTAAATTTTAAAATTTGAAATTTTTTAAATTTGAATTTTGAAAATTTTTAAGTTTGAATTTTGAAATTTGATTTTTTTAAATTTTGAATTTTTAAATTTAATAAGAAAAGAGAAAAAACAATAAAATGTCACCAAATTTCAAATTTTTAGATCAAAACGAAGAAAACAACTAAGAACAGCTTGAAGGTCAAGATGAACGCGAAGAACAACTCGAAGATCAAGATGAACACTAAGAACAAATTTTAAAAAAAATTTTGTAATAACTAAATAAAAACCAATAACCTCTTAATTTATAAAAACAAAAATAAAAACAAATAAACAAACAAAAATTAAAAAATATTTACAATAACCAATAATAAGGCACACGTTTGCAATTCCCCGGCAACGGCGCCATTTTGACGTTGGGATTTTTGCCAGTATAGAATGTCATAAAAACAGTCGCGTTGTAGATATAGTCTCTAAACCGACAAAAATCCCTTCGTACAAACGTTTTGGTTGTCACAAGTAACAAACCCCTTTAAAATTGATAACCGAGTATTTAAACATCGGGTCGTCTTCTCAAGGAATTGCAGGGAAGTATGTTCTTATTATTGGTTATGAGTCTTGAAAATATTGGGGCTTTAGAAAGTAATGGTAGGGTTTTTAGAAATTAAGGGAGCAGTATGGTGAATGATAAGAAGAAGAAAATAAATAAATAACTATAAAATAAGCTTTTGGCAAGGTATGAAGACTGGAGGTCCTATCCCAGTTATCCTTATCAATTGTGATGAGAATTGGATTTTTCTCCCACCTTATTAACCTCTAACTATGAAGGTAAGTTAAGTGGATGAATTAATTCTTGAAGAATTCTAATTCTCAATCAACAATGAGTTCGATAACTCAAGAGTTACCAATTATTTAACCAAAGCCAAAAGGAAGAAAATGTGTAAGTTAAATTGAAAGCACTTATAAATAAAGCAAAGCAAAATTAAATCTGAATTACCTCAAATAACATTAATTAAGAAAATTATATGTAACACGGAAGAGTTCATAAATTAAATAAAAATAAATAAAAATAAAGAACCTGGGATTGAGAGCTACTCCTAAAACTAAGAGAAATCCTAAATCCTAATCCTAAGAGAGAGGAGAGAACCTCTCTCTCTAAAAAATACATCTACTCCTAAAATTGTGAATTATGAGAGCCTCCTATAAATGGATGCATTCCCCCACTTTATAGCCTCTAATCTGTGTTTTCTGGGCCACAAACTGGGTCAAAAAATAGTCCAGAATTCGCTGGTTTCGAATTCAAAACGCGCTGATTTCCATCACTGCGACGCGGCCGCATGGATCACGCGGTCGCGTCGCCTAGCGTCAGGGGAACTATAGCATATTATATATTAAATCGAAGCTCCGGACATTAGCTTTCCAACGCAAGTAAAACCGCGTCATTTGGACCTCTGTAGCTAAAGTTATAGCCGTTTGAGTGCAGAGAGGTCAGGCTGGACAGCTTAGCAATTTCTCCAACTTCTTGCATTCCTTCCACTTTTGCATGCTTCCTTTTCATCCTTTGAGCCATTCCTGCCCTGTAATATCTGAAATCACTTAACACACATATCAAGGCATCTAATGGTAATAAGAGAGGATTAATATTAGCAAATATAAGTCCAAAGAAACATGTTTTCAATCAAAGCACATAATTAGGAAGGCAAATGTAAAACCATGCAAATAGTATGAATAAGTGGGTAAAGAGTAGATAAAAACCACTCAATTGAGCACAAGATAAACCATAAAATAGTGGTTTATCAACCACACACCATCATAGGTCCAAGTAGAGGGAGGATTATATCTCACATATCCAAACACCAAAACCCAGATTCTACTCTAGTGTGAGAAGGGATTTCAAGCATGGTTTCATGTTTCCTTTCCCAAGGTTCCTATGAAACCCAATTGCATTCAATCTCTTTCCCAAGATAATTAAACACTAAGCATTAAGAACGAAATTCCTTCTAGCAAATCAAAGAGAAGATGAAGAGAAGAAAGATTTTACTATCATTCATCCATCAAGTACAACAGAGCTCCCTCTCTCAATGAGAGGGAAGTTAGCTACTCATAGCTCAAAAAGTACTCAAAAGTGAAGTGTAAAAGTGGATCTAAAACTGACTGCTTAACCCCCTTTCTTCAGTACTCTTTGGGGGTATTTATACTACTCCTAGTAAAATAAAAGAATTACAAAAGTGAAAAAGGAAAATTACATTTTTGGAGGGAAAAGAAAACACTCAATACGCATGACTTCTCAGCTGGCGTGTGGCTGGCGTGCCTCTGGCGTGTCACGTGCTCTTCATTTCCAGCTTGGCGTGCCACGCCTAATCCTTCAAGTGGCACGCTCGTCCCTCTTTCAACCTTGGCGTGCCACACCTTCGAGCTCAAGTGACACGCCATAGTGGATTTCTTGTGTTGGCGTGCCACGCCTTCGAACTCAAGTGGCATGCCCCTTGCCTTTCTCACTTCTCTTTGCCTCTGGAAACTTGTACTGGCGTGCCACGCCCAAGGTATTGCATGCCACGCCCTTGCTTTATGCTTGGCTAGGCTTCTCTAGAAAGTTGAACTAGCGTGGCACGCCCAGGGTCTGGCGTGCCAGGCCCTTCTTGTGAGTGAGTGGTTGCTCTGTTTGGCGTGCCACGCCACGAACTCAAGTGGCACGCCCCAATGCTTCTCTTCTGAATGACACTGGCGTGTCACGCCTGGCTACTCAAGTGGCACACCTAAGTGAAGAATGGTGAATGGCATGCCACGCCTTCGATACCAAGTGGCACGCCCCATGTAATTGGCCTCCTTCATCCTCCCTGGAAACTTATACCAGCGTGCCACGCCTAAAGGCTGGCGTGCCACGCCCATGATCTTGTCTTGGTTCCAGTAGTTGGCGTGCCACACCTCAGCCTTCAAGTGGCATGCCATAGTGAAATGCTAAGGTTGGCGTGCCACGCCTTCGATACCAAGTGGCACGTCCAGTCCTTGCTTTTGGTCCTTTGTGCATTGGCGTGCCACGTCTGGTTGCTCAAGTGGCATGCCCAGTCTTCAATTGCCTTCAGCCCCTTCTCTGGATTGTTGTACCAGCGTGCCACGTCATGCTGCTCAAGTGGCACGCCCATGGTTTTGTGAACTCTTCAAGCATGGCGTGCCACGCCTGGGTTCTCAAGTGGCACGCCCAAGTGACTTCTTGGGGCTGGCGTGCCATGCCTTCGATACCAAGTGGCACGCCATAGTGAAGGTTCTTCTTGGGGTGGAGAGTTGGCGTGCCACGCCCCTTTGCTCAAGTGGCACGCCCATAATAGTTGATGGGTCAGGCGTGCCACGCCCAGCTTGGCGTGCCATGCCCCTTTTGTGTCCTACATTGTAGCTCTCTGGAATTTTGTATTAGCGTGCCATGCCCAATCTCTGGCGTGCCACGCCCATATGCATGCTTGGACTTCTTCTCTGGACTTCAGTATTGGCGTGTCACGCCCAGCTCCTGGTGTGCCATGCCAGTGCGTTTTTGTGGCGTTTGCTTCAAGTGTCACGCCAGTTTCACATGCCCAGCTTCTTGTTTGTCTTCTACCCCATTTTTGATGATTTTCTCACCTGAAATTCAGCACAACTCATCTCAAAGTAGTGCACCATAATATTCATCAAATAATGCATAAATTGTACTGATCAAATGAGATTTATGCTCTTTTATGGTCTTCTTTATGCAAGAAAGAAGGGTAGATGATGCAAGTAATCAAACAACTTTAAAACAATTACTTCTATGATAAAAATCCAAATACAAAATAACTTATTTATAAGTTGCTTTTAAGATAAGTCCTTATGTTTTAAGCTTTTTTTTCAAAAGAGTTTAATTAAGTTATTTACCCAAACTGGCCCTTTATCATTCTAAATTGTGTTAAAAAGTATGGAGTTTATCAATTAACATGCACAATTTTGGCTTAATGAATTGAATTTTTCAAATCTTGCTTCCGATGAAGTTGGTTGTGAAAAATACACTTTTTGTGCTCATAATTATTAATTTCTTAATCTCTTTTTATGTCATTCGATGCCATGATAAAATATCTTTAAGTTTTTCAAGGTTAAAGTACATTAATGACCTCAAACGATCGAAAATAATAGAGCAAAAAAATGAATTCGAAAAGCAATTCTGAAGTGAAGTTGTATGGAAACTCGATTAAGCAACATTTTTTTGCCCAAACGTGATTCTCACGCAAACAGAACTTTCTCGTCTAAACGAGAATCTTATGCAAACGACATATTCTCGCCTAAATGAGAATGTTGCACAAACGATATTTTCTCGCATGAACGAGATTCTCACGTGCGTGAGGTCAATCCACGTGCCTTAATTAATAAAGCATGTACATCCACATTTTGGGGCCTCCAAGTGCCCCCTAACAACTATATCTGACGGTATTTGGAAGCCAAGATGAAGGTGGGAGAAGGACACACTACATTATACTCACCCATTTTTACATTTCTTAGGTTTTTAGTGGGATTCTAGAGAGAGAAGCTCCAACTTCTCTCTAAAATTCCAAGGATTTTACTTAATTTTCTCTTTAGTTCTAGGTTGTAATCTTGTTTAGGTGTAGTTTTGCACTTATCTTTTTGTTCTCAAACACTACTTTATTTGGAATATTTTGTTAGTTTCTTCATCTTATTATTTTAGTTTATGAAATCTTGTTGAATTTTTGTTTACATTTAATGACTTTGATGTTTTATGTTTTAATCATGCTTACTTAAGATGTTATTGTTGCTTTCTTGAATTGGGTAGTTGTAGATTTTATTATTATTATAATTTATGAAGTTTTGTTTATATGCCTTTCAAGTGTTTGTTGAAATGCCTCACTTAGTTATAGAGTAGATTTTGCATTTTTGGCTTGAGTTGAAAACTTAGGTAAACTTGAGTTACTAATATCCAAGTTGATTGATAATTTAGATATGTTAATTAATCTTGTTTTCACTAATGCTAATCTTTTACTAATTCAATTAGTAAGTCCGTTAGGACTTGCGGATTAGAAATAATTAAGCCTAATTGATTTTCCTCAATTTGTAGAGGTTGATGAATTGAATTTGCATTTTGAAATTATGATCTTGTGGTTAGGGACAAGGATAATAATCCTTAACCCTCAACTCTTGCCAATAACTTTTTAGCATTTGAATTTACTTTTTTTTTCTAGTTAGTTGCCTTAATTACTTCTAGTTTAATTCTTTTGATATTTAGTTATTGCTTGCTTCTTTAATTTCTCACTATTTAAATTTTTGTCAATTTCACTCAAACCCCCGATTCTCCCAAAGCCAAAGATTGAGCACTCTATTATGATTTCTAGAGAGAATGACCTGGGAGTAAACTCTTAATTGTTAATTTGAATTGTGATATTTTAAGGTAAACTTTGAGAGTGTTAATTGTTAGTTTAGATCTACAAAAAATCTTGAGCTTTTTAAACCTGTGAATTTTCTAAACCGGTACTTAGCACTCATCAGTTGTTAATTCCTATGGCCCAGAATGGTAATAACAACATTATGCCCATAGCTTTTGCACTAGTGGAGTCTGAGTCTACTATTTTTTTTCACAAATTTGAGACAGCATATTACTCTCTAACATGGTCTTCTTCTCATATCAGATAGATCTCAAGCTTTACGTCATGCCCTTAATGCACCCAATAGTGGTTGGCATTCTCTAACAGCTCACCATGCTCATTGCATGAGTCACATGACTTCTAACTTCAATACTCGATTCAACTTAGCACAGGACAAGAGGTATCTTATCAATTTAGTGTATAGTCCAAGCAAGGTGGGATGTAACTGGTACTTGGATTCCTTGAGAGAGTTATCAAGGAATTTGTTGGAGTGGGCACTAAGGTTTAGAAAGGAACTATAGCTCCAGCATTATGATGGTGGTCATAAGTGTGGTCACATGACAACGAATCTTTCAGAGGGTATCAATGCTTTTTTAAGGGGAACGAGGAACCTTCCTATGGCGGCTTTTGTGAGGGCAACTTAAGAGAGGCTGTAACAACTATTTCTGCGCAAAGATTGTGAAGTACATGCTTAATTTCAAGGTGGCCAGGTATTCTCATAATGACTATTAGCAACTATAGAGAAGAATAGAGAGACTTTACCGTAAATAAGAGTCACCCATGTTGTGATTGTCGAGCATCGATATTTAGTGTAGAGGAGGTAGAGCCTCTAGAAGAGTGGAGCCAGACTTTCTATCATGTTCGATTCAATTTGCATACATGTGACTGTGGGCTATTCCAATCTTTACATTATCCTTTTCGTCTTGCATTTGCGGCATGTGCTGCAGCGAGCATTGAGTGAGGCACCTTCATTGACCCCATGTACAGATGGCTTTAGTTTCCAAGCTTTATGAGATAGAGTTTTTGTTGATACTAGGAGAAAAGATGTGGGGCTCACGGTACGGTGCAAGGCTTAAACCCAACCCCTCCATACAGCAAAAGGAAAAGGAAAGACCAGTTTTAACATGACTTCGGATTGAGATGGATGCAGTGGAGCACTTGGAGAAGAGATTTGGTCTTTGTCGGCAAGATGGTCATACTAAGCAAGGATGTCCAACGCTCTAACCTCTAGTATCCTACCCTGATGGTGGTCTCTAGTTTGTTATCCTAGGCCTGCTAATCTATTCATGGAGTACATCGTATAAATTATGTTCAGTAATCAATATTGCAAATGGTAACAAACAAAAATAAATAATAAGTATTATTTACCTCATTGCAAGTAGGAATCTGAGTACATCGTAGCCAGTTGAACAGAAGGACAAGAACCTACAGTAAATCCACATCAACACTAGTAGTATGCACCTTGCAATGTTTGTCACATCATGCCGGGCAGCATTGCACAATGAATGGTAAGTGTGTGGCAGCAATACAGAAGCACAAGACAACTGTCTGTAACTATCTGCAACTATCAAAATTCTCGAGGAGCGGAAACCATCTAAGAGGGACAAGGTTGGTTGACTTATTCGTAAACAAATACCCGCCAAAAAGCATCGACAAGTAGCACCGGACATACTGGCAGAGAGTATCTGGATCTGCCCTAGTGGAATATGTGCGACCCTATATTTAAGCCAAATCATCCTCAAACTGAAATTCTTTTTCCTGTCATTAGCTAAGGTGGAGGCCTATCATCGAACAAGTCCTCAACCCACTACCATGTGGGGTGCCAATGATACTGCTAGAAGTCTCTAGTGCAACCCCAATCGAGTCACCATCTGTGTGCAAACCAAGATGATAAGCCATATCCTGGAGTGTAATAGTGATCTCGCCCCTAGGAAGGTAGAAACTATAGGTTTCAAACCTTCACCGCTCAGCAAATACAGAGTGTAAGGCATTGTCCAACATGAAATTCCTTAGCTGTACCACGTGTCTAAACCCAGCCTAGCTCTCTAATGTAAGGTAGTAAGACATCAAGCGATAGGATAGACGTCACATGACATGACAAGCGCAATTGAGACGTTTGTAAGAATATAGTTGATTTGTCTTTTTGTAATTACATACAACAATAATAACAATGATTATAATTAAGTACTTAAATAATTTAATCAAATACTATAATTACATAATTTAATAATTTAATATAATTAAGTATTATAATTTAATATCATAAAATGACATTAATTAATAATATAATAATATAATTAAATTTTTGTTAAAAAAGAAAACTTCATCTACATTTTAAAAAATTAATTAATCATTTTCTGACATTCTCTTATAACTACTACTCTTCTAACTAATTGAATCCAAATAATTAAACATGCCAATTAATTAAATAAATAAAAATAATCTAACATATCTAACACGTACTATAATTATTTAAATCGAATTATCCTAACATCTCAACTAATTAATTAAAATAAGTTAATCTAATAACTTTTCTAACTAACTAGATCAAAATATCCTAACATATCAACTAAAACTAATTAAATTAAATTATTCTAACATGTCAACTAATTAACTACTTATAATAAAAGATAGACAAACCAACTTCGAAATCCAACACCCTGACTACATGCCACGTCGCATTTAGTTGGTTTATATCTCTTGAATGCATGTAATCTCGGTGAGCCATATATGCTTTCAGAACTAAAGTGAAAGCGCAAGCAAATTTTCTAAAATTTTTAAAAAAACTTATCAAATGAACGTTGATTTCAATTGCACCATATATAATAGTCTGTAATGTATGTATCTCGAATACTCTTAAAATCCACTATAAGCATATTCTAGGTGCACTCCTCCCGTTTTGAGCATTTATTTCATATTTTGAGTGCACTCAAGATCTATAACATTTGACTTGTGTTATATTCTGCTAATTGACTACCAAAGATATATTTTTTATGTGATTTGGGACTCAATATCTGGGATATGATAATTTTGTATATTGCTAAATATTTTATAATTGACACATTTCAGGAAAAATTATATTTTATTAATTTAAATAAAGAAATCTATAATATAGTAACCAAAATATGATTTTGACACTTTAACCCTAAAGGCAAATATTATGAAAAGAATATCATAGAAAAAAGGAAAAATGGATTACATTTTCAATTTGTCGTTGGAAATAATATCTACACCTTTTTTCATTGAACAAGTTCTCCCAAACTATATCTGCAAATATAATAAATTGATAACACCAAAATAAGGATGGCAAATAGGTCGAAATCTGTCAGACTTGTTCGCATAACTTGCCAAAAAAGTGAACCGAGTTAGAAATTTGAGGCTGCTATACTAAAAAAATCCTGCCTAATCCATAAGTTTTGGTGGGTTTCAACAGGGTGGCACAAACTTATCCGGCAAACTTTTGACTTTAAGATGATAATTAAATTTGGAATGTTATTTTTGTGCATGTATTTGAAATATTTGTTCGTTTTACTTTATATATATATATATATATATATATAATTTGGACTATGTTTGATTGATCAGAGACTTGGACAATGTTTAATTTTATATTTTTGACAATGTTGGTTTCATTATTTTGTTTCAAAAAATTTAGTGGATTATATTTATTAAATATTTAGAATTATAAAGACTTTATTATTTGTGAATTTAAAAATTATAAGTTTATTAAAATATTTGTGAAATTATATATTTTTCAATATTTAATGATTTGATATTTTTTTCAAAAAATAAAAAAAAAATTTGGCATGTTTAGCCTGCTAATTTGCCATTTAACGAGGCGGGGTAGAAATTTGGGACCACCTCAATTGGCGGGGTGGGGCGGGGTGGGAGGGGTAGCTCGTATACCACTCCCTCCCCTTCTCCCTCCCCCTACTCACCCACACACACACATAGTTTAAATGTATAAGTTAACTTTGGAGACTTTATTTTAACTGGAGTGAGATCCGCGCGATAGCAGGATGGTAAATTAATGATAGTATATAGTATACTCTAATAAGTATTATATTGTTTAGAAATTAATTAATATATGTAAATTAATATTAAATTTGATGTATTTTTATTTAAAAAATTTTGTACCGGAGTTGTACAAAGCTACATCTTTATTTGTTGTTTTCATTTTTGTATTTATTTTAGTTGACGGATTTAGTCTTTTTATGTGATATTTGTAAAAAAATATTTGAATTTATTTATCATATTTTTTCTCACAATTACATAAAGTATTTCTTGCAGTGTTAGATAATCATGGTTAAAAATTAGTGAACAAAATTGTTAACGTTTAATTCTTTTATATGTTACAAATGCAACAACCAATAACAAATTGAAATAAGTATAATTATAAGAATCTTAAAATATAATTAAATAGTAAAAGTAATATGAGTGTTTTTCCTGTAAATTCATTTTAAAAATGTAATAGGTATTTTTGTTTTGTACGTTATCATCTAATATAATCATTTCTAACCCGATAGACTCTTCTTTATTTGTTGGTGTAAATATTTTCCATAAATGAACCATGCAAATTTTGATAAACCAATTATCTGTTTGTTTGGTAATATTGTCTAAAGGATGGTGTTACGTTGTGTAACTTTGAAATGCTCTATAGTTCAAAAATAATTAAAAAAAATAGTATTAGAAAAATTGATTGAGAATGAGAATGCGAATAATATAATATAAAATTAGAAATTAATATACTATCATAGTATATTTGAATATACCTAATAAGGATATTTTGTTGTGCCAAATTTGAGATTTTTTGAGAAATCTTCAACCATTGGTGTAAGAGTTTGTGAAATAAAGTAATAATGATAAGAGTCATATGTATGATATCTAAATAGCTCAAAGTATAGAATTTGAATATTTGTAACTTAAAAAAATTTATTATAATTAATATTATTATTATTATTGCACTTATAACAAGGATATTTATTACATTTAATTAGTGCTTTATATTTTTATTGAATAATAATATATAATAAATTAATTAATTATGGGGTTATAGTTTTAATTGATTGTGACTGTTGTAGTGCAAACCAGTTAAAAATAAAAGAATAGAAAAACTTATGCTAATAAAAATGTAACACCCTACCATACAGAGTCTTATGCTTAATTCATAATTCAGAGATGGCAAGGTATTATGACCTCTAAAACAAAAATTTAGTACGTATAGTAGTATGAATAATTGATTATAACTAGGAGCCTTTGTAGAAAAGGGGTAAACAAAAACCGCAACTGATGGGCGGAAAACGATCCGACACAAAACTCACCGGCAAGTGCACCGGGTCGCATCAAGTAATAATAACTCACGGGAGTGAGGTCGATCCCACAGGGATTGAAGGATTGAGCAATTTTAGTTTAGTGGTTGATTTAGTCAAGCGAATCAAGATTTGGTTGAGAGATTTGTGATTTGCAAAATTCAAATTGCATGGAAAATAAAGGGAATGGGTAATTTGCATGAAATTAAAGAGAACTGTAATTTAAAGTGCTAAATCTTAAAGGGCAAGAAATTAAATGGCCGAAACTTAGAACGCAAGAAATGTAAATTGCAGAATCTTAAAGTGCAAGAAATGTAAATGGCTTGAATTGTAAAGGGAATTGGGAATTGGATTTGCAGAAATTAAACAAGGAAGAGTTAAATTTAACACACAGAAGAGTAGAAGATGCCTTGGGTTGAATCGGATCTAAAACAGAAATATAAAAGAGCTTGAAAAGCAGTAAACAGAGAAATTGAGAATGGGAATCCAAATCTCAGGACTCAAGAGACTAGATAACCAAGTCTAGATCTCAATGCCTTCCTAGATCCGACAAGAGCAATTGCAAAGGAATTGTAAATTTTAGAGAAAGTAGAAGAAGAAGCAATTAACAGAAACTGAAATTCAATTGTGCAGTAAGTAAACAGAGAGATCTCAGGATGAGATTGAAACAGAATTCCTTCAATTCTCCAACCCAAGATCAAAGCAAATGTAATTAAAATTGAAAGCAAAAAAACTAAGAGGAAGGGAATTCCATTCTCCTTCCCCGAGACTTAGAAACTCAGAATTACTCAACGCCCAAAAGCTCTCCGAAAACTACCTATGAAAACTAAAGGAAAGCTCCCTTAAAAACTTAAATCCTCAGCTATTTATACACTTTCTTCAAATGGTCTTCAAGCTTTGAATTGGGCCTTTGCTCTTGATGGAATTGGGTTGATAGAGGCCTTGGTTGATTACTCTTGGAGTTGGAGAGAGAACCGAAGTGAACCGGGTTGGGAATTATAAAAGCTTGAGTAAAAGTTTGAGTAAAAGTTTGAGGCAAACTTTTACTCAAACTTTTTACACCAGCTGCCCCATTCTTGCTGCTACCAACGTTTGAGCTAAAGTTTGGGGTCAAACTTTTGCTCAAATGTTGGCCCCCTTATGCACACTCATGGCGCCAACGTTTGCCAAAAAGTTTGAGGCAAACGTTGGCGCAAACTTTTTGTCTCCAGGGTGTGTTGCTGATGGCGCCAACGTTTGCCAAAAAGTTTGAGGCAAACGTTGGCGCAAGCTTTTGTCCTCCAGGGTATTGATTTGTGATGCCAACGTTTGCCAAAAAGTTTGAGGCAAACGTTGGCGCAAGCTTTTTTCCCAAAAGTTTGAGCTAAAGTTTGAGGCAAACTTTTGCTCAAGCTTTTTGTTCCCTGGGGTGTTTTCACTTATTCCGAAAGTTTGAGCTAAAGTTTGAGGCAAACTTTTGCTCAAACTTTTTGTTCTCTCTTGCTCCTAGCCATTCCTTCTTGCTTCAACCTTTCTCCAAGCTTTCTTCACCTATCATTAATCAACCAAGCACATCAAAGCTATGCTCAAAATCATGAGATTGTCATTCTTTCATAATATGTGGCAATTATAGCATAAATCCTCATGAAATTGCATTAATTTATCTATGGTCGATTAAATCAAAGGAAACATAAAAATCTACCCAATTGGCTTGCTTGTGGCTCAAGAAAGTGCATAATTCAATTGAAAACAAAAGAAAAAGGCTAGTGAAACTAGGCTAAGATGACTTGTCATCACAACACCAAACTTAAAGCTTGCTTGTCCCCAAGCAAGAAATGAATTATGCTCAAAGGTTCTTTCAATTAAGACGGATTGAAGAATAATTTGTAAGGTCCTGTGAGTGAAGTGATTAAGTGACAGTGGGGTGAACTCTAAATCATATGCTCATGCAAGGGTTTCAGTGCTTACTAGTCCCTACATCTTGGGAGTCTTAGGTCTTAGGATTTTTATCCAAATGGTATCATGGAGATCTCTTTATATGTAATCACCTTGAAGCAGCTTATAGTTTCTTTGCTTTGGCCTTGACTCTAAGTGTCATGTCTCAAAGTGGCTCTTTAGATAAGCTTTCAATCAATACTCCTAAACCAGTTGGTTTTAAGGTATTAGGTGTTGAAGCACCCCTTAGGATTTACTTGCTCAAACTTCTCTCTCTGACACACTTCGACCACAAGCATTTACTAGGATAATAACTCTTTGAGTTCTTGTTTCTTTCTTCTTTTCTGCCTAGTAATTGATGCTCAGAGCCTTGGGCCATGTTCTTTTTGTTTTTGTATTTTCTTTATTTTCTTTTGTTTTGTTTGCTGCTTCCTGGATCAATAAATATTTGAGAATCTCCACAACACTTCTTTGAACTCTATGTCTCGCCTATGAGCTCCCATGCAAGTTTTCATAAGCATGCAACCTCAATACATATTCATACAACTAGAACCACCACTTCTCCTAATCTTTTGCTTGCCTTAAAATTGTTTAATTCCTCAACCCTTCTTTTCAAAGAACTTTCATGTGATGCATTTTTTTAATTATTGAGTGCAAACAAGTTTTGGAGATAGTGTTGTAAATGATCAAGCATCTTGCTTATTGAATTGCAGAAAAACTATATTAGACAGAAGGACAGATAGGGGTATAATATAACTTTCAATCACAGCAATATCTGATAATGAATAATACAACCTTTTGGAGTCTACTTGCTGTCCTCTTCCTCATCATCATTGCTGGTCTTCACATTCCTCTTTCATCTCTTTGGTTGATGATGCTTAATCCTTCCAAAAGCTTGTATGATGCTCTGCAATGATATTGAAAGTTGCTTGTTCCCCAAGCACTTGAAAAATGGTTAGCATGCATGATTTATTTGTGGGCTTTTGAACTTACTTTGGTGTGAGAACACCAAACTTAGTACCTTGCCAATGATTCTCATGCATCAGATTAACCATGTGTGGAACTCTTTTTCTTTTTCAAAAGTAATAAAACTGAAAACAACAGAATAGTTAACTAGTTTGTCTAAATGCTTGAAGTTAGCATTATGCAGAAGGTGAGAATATGTTATATGATGGAATTTTGGTGGAACGCCAAACTTAGAATCCTTCATCCTCCTTTAGATTGTTTTGGTGTGCAACACCAAACTTAGCTTCTTGCAATATAGATAAAACTAATTAACCTTTTTATTGAAATAGATATGAAAAGATGGTTACTTCCGGTTGGGTTGCCTCCCAACAAGCGCTCTTTTATTGTCACTAGCTTGACACCTTGCTCTTTGATTATGGAGGCTGGAAATCATAATGCCTCAGTTTTTCTCCTCTTGCTGTAGGATTCCTTTCCTCCATGACCTGCACAATCACAAACAATCCAAATGAAAATTGGATATTCTCATGCCAGAATGTAGTCAGAGGATTAGTTAACACAATGTGTCAAACAGTTAATAGGCTTTGAGAGAAAATCAGAAGAAAATTGCTTTTGTTGTACAGAACATTAAGAAACAGACACAGAACCAGAAAAGCAATGTACTCTACTGAGAGAGCAAAGTTAGTGTTAGTTTAGGCAAAAATTCAAACAGTTGGTGGGTTAGTCAAAATTAGAGAAAAATAAAGAAAAAGTGCTTGATCTAGATCACCACCTCACTTAATCATTGTCAATCTATTTCAATCCCCGGCAACGGCGCCAAAAACTTGATGGACGGAAAACGATCCAACACAAAACTCACCGGCAAGTGCACCGGGTCGCATCAAGTAATAATAATTCACGGGAGTGAGGTCGATCCCACAGGGATTGAAGGATTGAGCAATTTTAGTTTAGTGGTTGATTTAGTCAAGCGAATCATGATTTGGTTGAGAGATTTGTGATTTGCAAAATTCAAATTGCATGGAAAATAAAGGGAATGGGTAATTTGCATGAAATTAAAGAGAACTATAATTTAAAGTGCTAAATCTTAAAGGGCAAGAAATTAAATGGCCGAAACTTAGAACGCAAGAAATGTAAATTGCAGAATCTTAAAGTGCAAGAAATGTAAATGGCTTGAATTGTAAAGGGAATTGGGAATTGGATTTGCAGAAATTAAACAAGGAAGAGTTAAATTCAACACACAGAAGAGTAGAAGATGCCTTGGGTTGAATCGGATCTAAAACAGAAATATAAAAGAGCTTGAAAAGCAGTAAACAGAGAAATTGAGAATGGGAATCCAGATCTCAGGACTCAAGAGACTAGATAACCAAGTCTAGATCTCAATGCCTTCCTAGATCCAACAAGAGCAATTGCAAAGGAAATGTAAATTGCAGAGAAAGTAGAAGAAGAAGCAATTAACAGAAACTGAAATTCAATTGTGCAGTAAGTAAACAGAGAGATCTCAGGATGAGATTGAAACAGAATTCCTTCAATTCTCC
The DNA here is from genome assembly GCF_059453495.1 of Arachis ipaensis. Taxonomy (NCBI): domain Eukaryota; kingdom Viridiplantae; phylum Streptophyta; class Magnoliopsida; order Fabales; family Fabaceae; genus Arachis; species Arachis ipaensis. The sequence continues at coordinate 41,038,787 of NC_142441.1, read as the reverse complement.
AACCCAAGATCAAAGCAAATGTAATTGAAATTGAAAGCAAGAAAACTAAGAGGAAGGGAATTCAATTCTCCTTCCCCGAGACTTAGAAACTCAGAATTACTCAACACCCAAAAGCTCTCCGAAAACTACCTACGAAAACTAAAGGAAAGCTCCCTTAAAAACTTAAATCCTCAGCTATTTATACACTTTCTTCAAATGGTCTTCAAGCTTTGAATTGGGCCTTTGCTCTTGATGGAATTGGGTTGATAGAGGCCTTGGTTGATTGCTCTTGGAGTTGGAGAGAGAACCGAAGTGAACCGGGTTGGGAATTATAAAAGCTTGAGTAAAAGTTTGAGTAAAAGTTTGAGGCAAACTTTTACTCAAACTTTTTACACCAGCTGCCCCATTCTTGCTGCTACCAACGTTTGAGCAAAAGTTTTGCTCAAGCTTTTTGTTCCCTGGGGTGTTTTCACTTATTCCGAAAGTTTGAGCTAAAGTTTGAGGCAAACTTTTGCTCAAACTTTTTGTTCTCTCTTGCTCCTAGCCATTCCTTCTTGCTTCAACCTTTCTCCAAGCTTTCTTCACCTATCATTAATCAACCAAACACATCAAAGCTATGCTCAAAATCATGAGATTGTCATTCTTTCATAATATGTGGCAATTATAGCATAAATCCTCATGAAATTGCATTAATTTATCTATGGTCAATTAAATCAAAGGAAACATGAAAATCTACCCAATTGGCTTGCTTGTGGCTCAAGAAAGTGCATAATTCAATTGAAAACAAAAGAAAAAGGCTAGTGAAACTAGGCTAAGATGACTTGTCATCAGCAACTCGAAAGCGCAACACTTCGATCGATAACGCAACGAGCAAAGGATAAGCTAACGCGAGATCATATATATACAAAGAGTGTCAAAAACAGGAATATCAAGACTCAAAATCCGGCTGCGAAGATAACTGGTCCGAGCATAGCAATATACATATAATAAAATAAGGAGAACCCCAAAGGAAACCCAAAGGGACACAAATACAGAAACCTATTCTCCAAAATCCCTTCTAGAAGGAGTCATCACAGTTTGTATTATTTAAGGGAGATAAAAGTATCTACGCAAAACATATAAACCAAAACAGAGCCCCGAGAACAAAGATCTTCGCTAATCCAGAAGTCTCCAGCATGCCTTAACGAGAAGCCTCGTGTCCTGCATCTGAAAACCACAAAATCTGCATGGGTGAGAACCAGAGGTCCCCAGCACGGTAACAGCTTCCACATATATAATACATAATAATAGAGGAAAGCCGAAGGCAATCCTCGAACTTCCTCCAGATAATATCAAAGCTTATAAACAAACTAAGCCGTAAGTGGCAACTGACTAAAGATCCTTCAGTCTAACTAATACTTCCCTTTCCAATTCCTTCAGACCTCTGAACGACCAGCAGGAGTATAATATAGCAAACACAGTTGTATTAGACAGGAGATTTACAAATAGGAACAGATAAGGCATTTAGACAATTAGCAAGTAATATGCAGTCAAATAGGCAATCTCAAACAATTCATGTAGTATGCTTATGATGCATGCCTGTCCCTAGTGGCTGATGATATCATCTGTCGGTTATAGAGCCAACCCGACAACTCGAGTTATACTCATCATAAACTTGATCATAATTATGATCCATATCCATCACCCTCACTGGTGAATATTTACGGAGGCGAGCTCATCCGGGCCTTTCACAGTGCCCGGCCACACTTACGACATAGGGTCAAAAGAGCTTCGAGTCTCAACCTGGAGCACGTGATGGCTAGCCACTGCTTCCTCCCAGGGAAACCCTCATCTCCGATGGTGGAAGTGCAAACATTCACAATTCATTCAACAGCATATATGCATTTATACTTAGCCATAATCATAGCTCCGCCGTTACACGGCAATAATCCAGCCATCCGGCTCACGGTTAAATCCATAACCAGCCAATTCATTAACAATTGCGGCCCTTCGGCCCATGGTATAACAAGCACTTTCATCGACATCATCCGCATCTCACATAATCATCTTTGATCCTCAATGATCATTCAATTTTTCCCCTTGCTTCACTCGCAAGTTACCACATTCACTAGCCCTTTTTCTCATGCTAGGCATATCATAATGATTCAAGACATAAGTGGTGAGATCGGAGGCTTAGAAGTATGAAATTTGGCTTTTAAAACTCAAAAATCAACTTTGGGATGAAAACAGGGCCACGCGTATGTGCACTCCACGCGCACGCGTGGATGGCCTTAAAACTCATCGACACGCAAGCGTCATACGCGTGAACGCGTGGATTGAAAATTAGCCAAACGACGCGCAAGCGTCAGCCAAGCGTACGCGTGGGTGCTCTTGCGCCTCAGGCACAAGACTGGCACAACTCTGGCACAACTCTCGGGAAAATGGCTGGGCATTTGGTGCAGCGCACCGACGCGCCCGCGCACACCACGCACTCGCGTGGATGGTGCTTTCTCGAAGAACAGCGCGTATGCGCCAAGTGTGCCTACGCGCGGGGGATCATTCTGCTAAAAATTTTCTAAGTTAAAAGCTGCAGAATTTACAGATTCAACCCCCAATCTTCCGACGGACATAACTTTCTCATTTTAAATCGTTTTTCACTCGTTCTTCAAACGGCATGGACATCTCGGATCCAATTTCATTTTTAAATAGATTTGGCACAAATCAGAGATCCGTAGTCCAAGTTATATCCCGTCAAAGTATGCCCAAAAACCATGTTTTCATACAAAACCATAAAGTGCCATTTTCAAAACAAGCCACTTTCAACTCTTTTCAAAATGAATCAAAACATGCCAATTTCATCCCTTTTCTTTGAAATCAATCAAAATGTACCAAAATCAACATCAAGCCATCCTCAACTCATACATTGACATTTTACCAAATTTCCCAAAATCACCATCCAACCCTTTTAACACTTCTCAATCAATAGACTAAAGGACAAACACAATATCATGTCATACATCCTCCCTCATCCCAATTTCCAATAATACCATTTTCAATCAACCATCATTATACATAATCAACATCATACTCACCACCAACATGGTATCACCCATCAATTCAACCTCAATCATCCATCAAGCATATATCACAACATGCATTTCTCATATATCACACAATCAAGGCATCAATATTCATAATCACATATATGATCACATCATATATCTCAACCATTCACCAACATCAACAATTCAATGCCTATCTTAGGGCCTCTAGCCTAAGTATTTCCTACCACATTACATATTAGATACGGGAAACCGAAATCATACCTTAGCCGATTTTCCAAGCTCAACCGGAGCACTTCCAAACCACTTGTCCACAAGCTCTCAAGGTATCAACACCTCCAAGAACAGATTTTATCACACCAAACCCTCTCTCAAGCTTTCCAAAATCACCAATCAAGCTCCAATATTCACATATACACAACCTAAGCCACAATCATCATACCCATACACAACATCTCAATACCCAAATATCATAGAACAACAAATTACACTAGGGTTGAGAATCTTACCACACCCAAGGTCCAAGGAGACAAGATTAATCTTCTCTTTCAAGAGAGTTGGGTCCTATAACATCAAAGAACCCAAAATCTCAACATTTTACCCATGAAACTCGAAAACAAGGGCTGGAATTTTGAAGAGTAAAACGTGGCTTACCTCAAGATTGACTGTATGGGTTTTGTAGAGCTCTCCGCGATGAACGCGTGGCCGCAAACGGTGCGGCAATCGGAGTTCTAGACCAAAAGTTATGGTGGTTTGAAGATCAAGTGAGAGATAGAACTTGAGAGAGTGTTCTTCCCTTCCTCTCCACCATTTCAGCGTGAATGAGAGTGTTGTGAAGAGAGAGAGTGCTGAAAACTAGGGTTTTGGTTTAGTTTAGTTGGGCCAAGGGCCCACTTTAGGTCCGGTTGGACCGATTTGGCCTGTTCAGTCCAATCTTGGTCCGATTTCTATAAAATTGGTACCGAAATTCTCGTCTCAATCTCCTCTATCATATTAAGCCATAAAAATAACATTTTTGGCTTTCTAGAATAAATTCTCTTTTATGGGTTAATTAGCCGTTAATTAACCGGGTCTTACATTCTACCCACCTAATTGGGAATTTTGCCCACAAAATTCAAATCCAATTACCTGAGAATAAGTGCGGATAATCCGTTCGCATCTCCGATTCAAGTTCCCAAGTGTGTTCCTCAACACCACCTCGACTCCAAGCCACTTTGACCAATGAAACCTCTTTTCCACGCAACCGTTTGAGACTAGTATCATCGATTCTGACTGGAGCCACTGGAAGCATCAAATCTTCTCTTAACTGAACCGATTCAGGTTCTAACACATGGCTAGCATCAGGAGTGTACTTCCGAAGCTGCGACACGTGAAACACATCGTGCAGGTTCGAAAGATGAGGTGGTAGAGTCACCCGATACGCCACCGGCCCAATCCTCTCTAGGATCTGAAATGGACCAATGTATCGAGGATTCAACTTCTTTGCTTTAATTGCTCTACCTACTCCTGTGGTCAGAGTAACCTTAAGGAAAACATGATCTCCTTCCTCAAATTCCAAGGGCTTCCGCCTCTGATCGGCGTAACTCTTCTGGCAACCCCGCGCCGTAAGCATTTTATCTCAGATTTTCTTAACTTGTTCAGTGGTCTCAGCTATCATTTCCGGCCCCAACAAGCCTTTCTCTCCAGCTTCATACCAACATAGCGGAGATTGACATTTCCTCCCATACAATGCCTCATACGGAGCCATTCCAATGCTTGCATGGTAACTATTATTGTATGCAAACTCCACTAACGACATATACCGATCCCAACTCGACGGTTGGTCCAAAACATAAGCTCTCAGCATATCCTCTAGTGTTTGGATCGTCCTCTCGGATTGACCATCTGTTTGAGGGTGGTACGCTGTAGTCAAGCTTAATCGGGTTCCAAAAGCTTTTTGAAATGCACCCCAGAACCTCGAAGTGAAACGAGGATCTCTATCAGAGATTATAGTAGCAGGTACACCATGAAGGCTCACAATTTCCTTTATGTATAACCGTGCTAGATCTTCAAGGGTGTAAGTCATCCGAATGGGCAAAAAGTGAGCTGACTTCGTCAGTCGGTCCACAATCACCCAGATAGCATCAAAACCAGTCCTAGTCCTTGGCAATCCCGACACAAAGTCCATTGCAATACTTTCCCACTTCCATTGCGGAACCTCTAAAGGTTGCAACATCCCAGAAGGTCTTTGATGTTCAATCTTTACCTTTTGGCAAGTTAAGCACTTTGAAACATATTCCGCCACATCATTCTTCATATCCGGCCACCAAAACATCGCCTTTAAATCATAGTACATCTTAGTGCTTCCCGGGTGAATGGAGAATCCGCTTTTCTGTGCCTCCTTTAAGATATCTTGCCTCAAGGTACCAACATCCGGCACAATGATTCTACCCTTGAATCTCCATAACCCATCTTTTTCTTCCGACACTCTCCACTGTTTTCCTTGTTCGATAGCCGGTAACACCTTTCATAACGCTTCATCATTTTCATGAGCCTTCAGGAGTTCGGACTTAAAGTCACTCGAGATTTCTAATCGGCTCAAACACAAGGTTCCAGATACTTTTCGAACACCAATTTTTTGACTCTCGAATCCCTTGAGCAACTTCTCTTCTTGAAGCATCATCCAAGCCGCATATAATGACTTCTGACTTAACGCATCCGCCACTACATTCGCCTTTCCCGGATGGTAATTCAACTCAAAGTCGTAGTCCTTCAATAATTCCATCCACCTCCTTTGCCTCATATTAAGCTCTTTCTGGTCAAAGAGATATTTCAAGCTCTTGTGGTCAGAGAAGACTTGGAACTTAACCCCATAGAGATAATGCCTCCACACCTTCAAGGCAAACACAACCGCAGCAAGTTCCAAATCGTGCGTAGGGTAACTAACTTCGTGAGGTCTCAACTGTCGTGAGGCATAAGCCACCACATTATGATGCTGCATCAGCACGCACCCTAGACCCTTTAGTGAGGCTTCACAGTACACCTCAAAAGGCTCGTTTGACTCAGGTAACACTAACACAGGTGCAGTGGTCAACTTTTTCTTCAATGTCTGAAAGCTCTCCTCGCACTCAGGAGTCCAAACAAACAGAGTGTCTTTGCGGGTTAACTTTGTCAACGGCAAAGCTAATTGCAAAAAGCCTTTGATGAACCTTTGGTAATAGCCAGCTAAACCCAAAAAACTCCTTATCTCAGTTACTGTGGTTGGTTGCTTCCAATCCATCACAGCTTCTACCTTAGTTGGATCTGTGGCTATTCCCTTCTTACTCACCACGTGACCCAAAAACTTTACCTCATCCTTCCAAAACTCACACTTAGACAGTTTCGCATAGAGTTTCTTCTCCTTTAGAATTTGCAACACGGTCCTCAAGTGTTCCGCATGCTCTTCTTCAGTCTTGGAGTAAATTAGTATGTCGTCAATGAAGACAACAATGAATTTATCCAGAAACGGACGGAACACTCTATTCATGTAATCCATGAATACTGCAGGAGCGTTCGTCAACCCAAAGGACATTACAGTGTACTTGTAATGACCATAACGAGTCCTGAAAGCGGTCTTAGGGATATCCTCACCCCTCACCCTTATCTGGTGATAACCGGATCGCAAGTCGATCTTGGAGAAAACCCCAGTTCCTTGCAACTGATCCATGAGGTCATTAATTCTCGGCAATGGGTACTTATTCTTTATGGTGACCTTGTTCAGCTGCCTGTAATCCACACAGAGCCGCATACTTCCATCTTTCTTCTTTACCAGTAACACTGGAGCACCCCACGGGGAAACACTTGGTCGGATAAAGTTCTTACCCAACAATTCCTCTAACTGAGACTTTAGCTCGGTCATTTCTAATGGTGACATTCTATAAGGAGCACTTGAGATTGGTCCTACCCCAGGCACCAATTCAATAGCAAACTCGACCTCTCGGTTAGGTGGAAATTCCTCAATATCATCGGGAAACACTTCCGGAAACTCACACACTACTGGAATCTGATCCAAGCTTTGGTCATCACCCGAAACACCCGCGGTTAACAAAAGGATACCCTGACATTCGATTCCAGAACAGTTTACCATCATCGAATTCAAGTAATAATTATTCACCACAACTGGCCCTTCTGTATCCTCCGGCATAAAGTACACCGACTTTGTAGAACAATCAAGCAGGACATGGTTCTCAGATAACCAGTCCAATCCCAAGATAAGATCAAGACCGATCATCGGTAAGCAGATTAAATTATGGACAAAATCACGCTGCTTGAACCTAAACGAAACTTTCGGGCATCCTAGCCTAGTTACCATGGCTTCATGAGTAGCATTATACACTTTTAGGTCATAACCTAAGGTTACGATCTTCAACCCTAACTCATGGGCTTTCTCAAATGCAATGAATGAATGTGATGCTCCCGAATCAAATAAAGCATTTAAAGTTTGACCAGCCATTTTACAGTTACCTCGAATGAGTGTCTCGGATCCCTCTGCACCCACAGCTGAGGTGGTGAACACCCGACCAGTCTGTTGTGCTTTTCCAGCACCTTGTTTCTGCTTCTCCGGACAATTTGTGGCTCTATGCCCCGCCTTTCCACAATTGTAGCACAAGCCCCATCCGGCCTTGCATGGTACTCCCGGATGGTGACTTCCACACCTAGTACAAGCTTGATCATTCTGAGGCTGCTTCCCAAACCTTTTCCCTTGGGAGTTGTTGTTGTTGGGCCTCCTAAAAGAACTTTTCCTTTTGAAAGGAGGACCTCTAGGTGCAAAGCTCTTCCCTCGGTTCTGTGGAAATGATCCTTTGTGACTCCCTTTCTCAGTGGCTGCCCTCTTCACACACTCTTCAGCAACCCTACACTTGTTCACCAACTCGGAGAAAGTCCTAATCTCCATTGGCCCCACCGAACCAAAAATATCGCTCCGGAGTCCTCCTTCGTACTTAACACACTTCCATTCCTCATATTCCACCGGAGTCCCTTGACACATACGAGAGAATCTGAACATCTCCTCAAACTTGTTAGTATACTCATATACGGACATAGTACCCTGCTTCAGCTGCAACAATTCAAGCTCTTTGGCCATCCTAGCAGAAGTCAGAAAGTACTTCTTATAGAACTCCTCTTGGAAGACATCCCAGGTGATATAATCATCACCCTGTTGCAGGAGGCGTCGGATTCCTTGCCACCAATGCGACGCTTCACCAGTGAGCAAATAGGTAGCGAACTCCACACGCTGCCCTTCAGGTACCACCTGCACTTGCAGTGCTCGTTGCATAGCCTAAAACCATGTATCGGCTTCAGTCGGGCTAGTAGTTCCCTTGAACTTCGGGGGATTAACCTTCAAAAAGTTCGCCAGTGTCATCGGGCCCTGAACTCCACCTCCGTCATTACCATGGTTGTTCATCTGTTGACCAAGAGCCTCAGCAGTGGCTTGCATAGCAGCAGCCATGTTCTCCAGCGCAGTCATAAAGTTCACCGGGTCATTAGGGTTATTCTCCAGCGCACGAGCATTATTACGACTCCTCCCACGACCTCTACCGCGTCCACGAGGTGACATTTGGTTCCTATACACACCAAACAATCGATATTAAGTTGATCAGTCTCAATATCGGAAGTCTAGTGCTTCAAAGTCCCAAATGTATGCTCATGAACGTTTATGCCAATTATATCAAGTAGATATACTAACAGCACATAACACACATACAGAGAATGCACAGAAGCATAGTCAGTCCGTCCCTCAGGCTCTATAGGAACGAACTGCTCTGATACCATAATGTAACACCCTACCATACAGAATCTTATGCTTAAGTCATAATTCAGAGATGGCAAGGTATTACGACCTCTAAAACAAAAATTTAGTACGTATAGTAGTATGAATAATTGATTATAACTAAGAGCCTTTGTAGAAAAGGGGGTAAACAAAAACCGCAACTCGAAAGCGCAACACTCCGATCGATAACGCAACGAGCAAAGGATAAGCTAACGTGAGATCATATATATACAAAGAGTGTCAAAAACAGGAATATCAAGACTCAAAATCCGGCTGCGAAGATAACCGGTCCGAGCATAGCAATATACATATAATAAAATAAGGAGAACCCCAAAGGAAACCCAAAGGGACACAAATACAGAAACCTATTCTCCAAAATCCCTTCTAGAAGGAGTCATCACAGTTTGTATTATTTAAGAGAGATAAAAGTATCTACGCAAAACATATAAACCAAAACAGAGCCCCGAGAACAAAGATTTTCGCTAATCCAGAAGTCTCCAGCATGCCTTAACGAGAAGCCTCGCGTTCTGCATCTGAAAACCACAAAATCCGCATGGGTGAGAACCAGAGGTCCCCAGTACGGTAACAGCTTCCACATATATAATACATAATAATAGAGGAAAGCCGAAGGCAATCCTAGAACTTCCTCCAGATAATATCAAAGCTTATAAACAAACTAAACCGTAAGTGGCAACTGACTAAAGATCCTTCAGTCTAACTAATACTTCCCTTTCCAATTCCTTCAGACCTCCCAACCACCAGCAGGAGTATAATATAGCAAACACAGTTATATCAGACAGGAGATTTACAAATAGGAACAGATAAGGCATTTAGACAATTAGCAAGTAATATGCAGTCAAATAGGCAATCTCAAACAATTCATGTAGTATACTTATGATGCATGCCTGTCCCTAGTGGCTGATGATATCATCTGTCAGTTATAGAGCCAACCCGATAAGTCCTGGTAGCTAACCATTGGACTGTCCCTCTGTCGCGCATCCCCAACTCGAGTTATACTCATCATAAACTTGATCATAATTATGATCCATATCCATCACCTTCACTGGTGAATATTTACGGGGGCGAGCTCATCCGGGCCTTTCACAGTGCCCGGCCACACTTACGACATAGGGTCAAAAGAGCTTCGAGTCTCAACCTGGAGCACGTGGTGGCTAGCCACTACTTCCTCCCAGGGAAACCCTCATCTCCGATGGTGGAAGTGCAAACATTCACAATTCATTCAACAGCATATATGCATTTATACTTAGCCATAATCATGGCTCCGCCGTAACACGGCAATAATTCAGCCATCCGGCTCACGGTTAAATCCATAACCAGCCAATTCATTAACAATTACGGCCCTTCAGTCCATGGCATAACAAGCACTTCTTCCGCCATCATCCGCATCTCACATAATCATCTTTGATCCTCAATGATCATTCATTTTTTCCCTTGCTTCACTCGCAAGTTACCACATTCACTAGCCCTTTTTCTCATGCTAGGCATATCATAATGATTCAAGACATAAGTGGTGAGATCGAAGGCTTAGAAGTATGAAATTTGGCTTTTAAAACTCAAAAATCAACTTTGGGATGAAAACAGGGCCACGCGTACGCGCACTCCACGCGCACGCGTGGATGGCCTTAAAACTCATCGATGCGCAAGCATCATACGCGCGAACGCGCGGATTGAAAATTAGCCAAACGACGCGCAACCGTCAGCCACGCGTACGCGTGGGTGCTCTTGCGCCCCAAGCACAAAACTGGCACAACTCTCGGGAAAATGGCTGGGCATTTGGTGCAGCGCACCGACGCGCCCGCGCACACCACGCACACGTGTAGATGGTGCTTACTCGAAGAACGGCGCGTATGTGCCAAGTGCGCCTACGCGCCGGGGATCATTCTGCTAAAAATTTTCTAAGTTAAAAGCTGCAGAATTTACAGATTCAACCCCCAATCTTCCGACGGACATAACTTTCTCATTTTAAATCGTTTTTCACCCTTTTTTCTAACGGCATGGATATCTCGGGTCCAATTTCATTTCTAAATAGATTTGGCACAAATCAGTGATCCGTAGTCCAAGTTATGTCCCGTCAAAGTATGCCCAAAAACCATGTTTTCATACAAAACCATAAAGTGCCATTTTCAAAACAAGCCACTTTCAACTCTTTTCAAAATCAATCAAAACATGCCAATTTCATCCCTTTTCTTTGAAATCAATCAAAATGTACCAAAATCAACATCAAGCCATCCTCAACTCATACATTGACATTTTACCAAATTTCTCAAAATCACCATCCAACCCTTTTAACACTTCTCAATCAAAAGGCTAAAGGACAAACACAATATCATGTCATACATCCTCCCTCATCCCAATTTTCAATAATACCATTTCCAATCAACCATCATTATACATAATCAACATCATACTCACCACCAACATGGTATCACCCATCAATTCAACCTCAATCATCCATCAAGCATATATCACAACATGCATTTCTCATATATCACACAATCAAGGCATCAATATTCATAATCACATATATGATCACATCATATATCTCAACCATTCAACAACATCAACAATTCAATGCCTATCTTAGGGCCTCTAGCCTAAGTATTTCCTACCACATTACATATTAGATACGGGAAACCGAAACCATACCTTAGCCGATTTCCCAAGCTCAACCGGAGCACTTCTAAACCACTTGTCTACAAGAACAGATTTTATCACACCAAACCCTCTCCCAAGCTTTCCAAAATCACCAATCAAGATCCAATATTCACATATACACAACCTAAGCCACAATCATCATACCCATACACAACATCTCAATACCCAAACATCATAGAACAATAAATTACACTAGGGTTGAGAATCTTACCACACCCAAGGTCAAAGGAGACAAGATTAACCTTCTCCTTCAAGAGTGTTGGGTCCTATAACATCAAAGAATCCAAAATCTCAACATTTCACCCATGAAACTCGAAAACAAGGGCTGGAATTTCGAAGAGCAAAACGTGGCTTACCTCAAAATTGATTGTATGGGTTTTGTAGAGCTCTCCGCGGTGAACGCGTGGCCATAAACGGTGCGACAATCGGAGTTCTAGATCAAAAGTTATGGTGGTTTGAAGATCAAGTGAGAGATAGAACTTGAGAGAGTGTTCTTCCCTTCCTCTCCACCATTTCAGCATGAATGAGAGTGTTGTGAGGAGAGAGAGTGCTGAAAACTAGGGTTTTGGTTTAGTTTAGTTGGGCCAAGGGCCCACTTTAGGTCCGGTTGGACCGGTTTGGCCCGTTCGGTCCAATCTTGGTCCGATTTCTATAAAATTGGTACCGAAATTCTCGTCTCAATCTCCTCTATCATATTAAGCCATAAAAATAATATTTTTGGCTTTCTAGAATAAATTCTCATTTATGGGTTAATTAGACGTTAATTAACCGGGTCTTACAAAAAAAGTCACTGTTAAATACAAATAAATAATGAATTAAAAATATTATTCAAGAACAACATGAGAATACTAAACAATAAATTCAAAAACTTATAAAACAACTTATTCTTTTTAGATTTTTTAAATATTTTACTAAAAGTTGATTGGTTGATTTTTTTAGTTTTGTCAAGTAATCAAATTATTGATATGACATCATAAAGAAGGAAATATGGTTTAAATTCAATATAAAAGAAGTTGATATCAATTTTTATATAATAAAAATAGATAGATAGATGGATTGATGAAATTATAGAAACAAACATATAGGTGAAATTATAGAAACAAACATAATAATTATATAACTGAATTATTTTACACCCAAGAGAATTTAGCGCCTTCAAATGCAAATTGCAGTTTGGAGGATCAAGGGCACAACTATAGCCATTAATAATAATCAGATTCGCTATACATTCAAGTTTTATTGTCATCCAAGTCCAACCAAGCAAGCGCAACACCAACAAAAATCACTCTCATTAAAAGAGCGTGTACACGCTCCCGAAATCCCAAAAAACTTTATGTAATACCCCTTTATCCTAAGCCTTACCTCTAGCCGTAAAGCGAAGGATAACAAAGTGTCATGACAGTTCTAAAGCTTATACATTAATGATAGTAGAAGAAAATAGTAATACTAGAAGGCCGATGAAGTTATAAAGTCCAAAATTGCATAAAGCGGATTTACCGTGAAGCGTTCACACACGATAACGAAAAACATAATGGCACAAGATACAACATAAGACTTAATATAATAATACTAAACAAAAGAACTCTAGTCGTAGCCCGCAGAGTTTAGGCCAACTGATTACATATAGAAAATACAGAGTTTTTAAGTTAAAATAGCTTATACAACTTATCTCTCAAAGTAAGCCTCTGAGGCAACAAAGTTTAATAACAAAAATGAGAGAAATACAACATAATAACCAAAACACAGATAACATAAGATCCTCTGCTCTGCCACTATCTGCAAACTCACCGAGTTGGATTGCGATCTGCATATGAAAAATTACAATAACATATGGTATGAGAACCGGAGGTTCTCAGTATGGTAACAGTGTCCAATATGTAAGATGTAAGATTCTGGGACGCCAAAGGCAATCCTAGAACTTCACATCACAAATATTCAAGCTTAGCAAAATAAATAACTTAAACCATAAGCCATAAATAGGGTTATTTAAACTTAGGGGATTTCTAACTAATACCAATCATCACACCACTGTATCCCACAGCCTTCGCCAACCTACCCTCCACGCGATCCCATTGCCACTGCCTACCTAACCTCCACAGCACCAAATAATCACAGATAATGCAAACAAGTAAAATACAAATAATATACATATATAGCAGGTAATTCAACTAGCATTTAGGCATGTTATTCAAATCAGCATAACTCAAGTAATCAAAGCAAGCAAACATATAGAAGATACATATGATGAATGCCTATCCTATTTGGCTCATGATATCACTTGTCGGTTCAAAATGCCAACCCGACATATCTCCGGGGATGTTGCCTTTCTGTCATGACCAGGGAGATAGTGCCCTGCTCACTCTTGCAGCAGAGAATCTGCCACGCCAGGAATATAGTGCCCTGCACATAATTGACCCGTGGATATAGTAACTGACACACTCTTTCGGGTTATAGTGCCCGAATTCACTCTGGTAGCAGAAAGGTTATATGAGCGGGAGACTGCCACAGTCCTCACATCTCAACGTAGGCGGGAGACTGCCTCGGCCCCTACGCCGGCACCGCTACCTCAGACAAGCGGGAGACTGCCACAGCCCTTGCTCGAGGCGCATAGCGACTTACCAATCATAACAATTCAGTAATACAGCATAACTCATAGCATAATTCTGTTTATAGTCATTCCAATTCATCATCGATCATTAATATTTCAATTTCATCATCAACTTGGCTCACTATTAGCTCACAAGATAAATCCACCCAACTGACATACCAAAGCTATGTCACCGTCTTCTAAAACTCATATATAAATCCATTAAATCTCAAACAAAAACCCATCTATATTAATCCTAGGCCTAATTACTAGCCACAAGTCTTAAGGAGAAATTTTAGAACTTTGGAAAGCTAGAGAACCCTTAAAAGTGAAGAAAAACACATTTTCAGCAAAACAGGGGTTGGGCGTACGCACACCCCTATCGTGCATATGCACACGTTGAAAAAGGTACGTCCGCGTATGCATACACTACATACACATACCTGGGCCGTGTATGCAGGAGTGCTGGACAGAGGCCACCATCCGCATATGAGGCATGGGTCCGCGTACGCATGTATATTAGCATCCAGAAAAGTTAAGTTGCAGAAATTTCAGTTTTAGACCCTAAACTTTAAACGTTCATAACTTGCTCTACAAAAATCCATTTTCTCAAACTTTATATCAATTTAAAGCTCCTTAAATCATCTTTAATTTAAAATAATTTCCAACCAATTTTAAAAATTGAGGCTCAAGTTATGATCCATCAATGTTCACCAAAAATCATGTTTTACACAAAAGAAATCAAAGTTCTCTAATTTTCAAATTCCATAACCAAACCAAACCAAAGCATACCCAATTCAATACAAAACACTACCACATACTATACTTTACCATTCCATTGTACTTCAATCAACTCAACACCAATTTAACTCAATCTTTCCACCATAATTCAACAAAAATCTCCAAATTCATAAATTAATATCTCAACCTTATCAATTTTCACAAAATTTAACTCTTGATTAACCTCATTCATCACCATTCAATATTAACACCAACCACAATATTCAAAACCCAATATCATCATCAATATTAATCACCACCCATCAAAATCATATTCAACATCAATATTTATCATATATTCATCATATTTTATATATCACAGATTCTAACATTCCATGTCATCCTCTTCATCAAACATAATTTCACATATAATTAATCATACATAACCATCATTCAATCCTATCTTAAGGTCAACTAGCCTAAGTGTCCAGAAACATTACATATTACATTAAGAAAAGTGAAACCATATCTTGGCCGATTCCCACGTAACTCAAAACACTAAGCTCGTCGAACTCAAAGCTCTAAAACCATCAAGCTCACTCCAACAAACACCAAACCTCAATCTAACATCATATAACATACAAAAATCAACACTATGACTAGCCAAAACATCAAACTATAAGATTTGAAGAGACTTACTTTACCCAACAATATTAGAAGCAAAATCCAATAATATTCCAGTACTAGATCACCCCTAAACAAACAAAATCACAAAATCTACTCAAGAACTAGAACCAAAATCGTGAAATTGTTTGGGCTGGAAACTAGAGCATGGATTTCGAAAATGTTACCACTTTGTTTAGAGATAAATGAAGAGCTTGACAAGAGCTTCGCGTGATCAGAAACGGCTCGTCAATCGGAGCACTGTAACTCAAGTTATGGCTCCCAGAAGATGGTGATGAATAGTAACATTACCCTCTTCTCCTCTCTTCTCTCACCAGCACCCCTTTCTCTTTGTTAGGGTAAAAATGAGCTGAAATCTCATTAATAAGCACATATATGTTGGGCCTTGGGCTCGGTCTAATCAGTTAGCGCTGTTTGGCCCACTTTGGGCTAAAACCTTTAAGATTAGTGCCCGGTTTTTAATTCTAAATTATTTTTGTTCTTTCAAAATAATAAATTCAATTTTTAAAATATTATTTTTCTCAATACGCATAACCAGTCAGGCTAGAGCTAGTACTGTCGGCTTAAGTACTGGTACGCATTTTTACAAAATTTTTTTGTAAAAGATACATTTTTCTACTCAGAAAAATTCATTGAATTCAAATTTCACCTTTATTTTTTAAGAAAAACACTTCTATATTCTCAAACCTATTTTGAGCAATTAAAATTATTATTTTATTAAAGCAGTTATTCAAATTCTTACACGTTACATGTCTCTTCGCGCTCTAATATGAAAAATCGTTCATATCTCTTACTCAAAATTGCAACAAAGAAATTTGAAATCTTTCTCAAAATCTCTCAAAAATCTTTCAAATTCTCTGCAAAAACTACTATAACATCCGGTGGTGCGTTTGAGATCATCAACAAAATACACAAAAAAAAACCAATAAAGATTCCTCAAGGTACTGACAAAACTACTTGTTCATTACGTTTAGTTTTCTCCTTCTCATTTCTCGCATTTTTACTAGTTTGGTTTAGGGTTTAGGGGAATGAATTCGTTCATTTAGTAGATTGAGTTTCTCTGATTCAATTTTTTGTTGTTTTTCTTTGTAACTAGAGCATTTAACAAAACTGTGTTGTTAGTTTATTGGTTCTAATAAAGAATTTTGGTTCATTTCTTAGTTTAGTTGATGTTTATTTGGATCCAGAAATAAATTGGATGTAGTTTTGTTGACGATTGAATCTTTTTGACTGCTTGTTCAAATCTAAACTAATTTTGATTCATTTGTGTATTAATTGAGGTTCACTTGATGCTACTGATAAGTATTAACCAAATTCTTTATTCCTTAAGTAATTTTAGTTCATTTCTTAGTTTAATTGAGATTCTTTTAGATCCATAAAAGAATAATATGTGTTTTTGTTGATGATTGAGTCTTTTTGACTGCTTGTTCAAATCTGAACTAATTTCAGTTCATTTGTGTGTTAATTGAGGTTCACTTGATGCTGTTGATAAGTATTGACCAAATTTTTTATTTCTTAAGTAATTTTGGTTCATTTTTTAGTTTAATTGAGGTTCATTTGGATTCAAAAATGAATTCAATGTGTTTTTGTTGATGATTGAGTCTTTTTGACTGCTTATTCAAATCTGAACTAATTTCAGTTCATTTGCATCTTAATTGAGGTTCACTTGATGTTGCTGATAAGTATTGACCTAATATTTTATTCCTTAAGTAATGTCAGTTTGTTTCTTTGTTTAATTGAGGTTCATTTAGATCTAGAAATGAATTGGATGTGTTTTTGTTGATGATTGAGTCTTTTTTACTGCTTGTTCAAATTTGAACTAATTTCGGTTCATTTGTGTGTTAATTGAGAATCACTTGATGCTGCTGATAGGTATTGACTAAAAAAGGAGAAGGCACTTTACGATGTAAGCATATACACATTAAATCAACTCTATTTTTGTATTATAAATATATCATATAATATTTCAAATCTTTGCAGAAAAATTACGATTTGAGATGCTCAATGAGAACGATAGCTAAGGCATTCGCCAACATGAGTAATCGAAAGAAAGCTCTTGTCGAGGAAATGGGATTTGGTGCACTAGGACATATCCCATCATTGAAAGTCTCACATAAGCTCTTGAGGGAATTGATACTCCTTGGATCTCTGTAATGGATTCTTGGAGATGCGCTATGAGAAAATCTACATAACTCCTGCCAAGATAAGAGATGCACTGGGCCTAAATTCAAGCGATATTATACTTTTCAGTTTTTACATTTGTATTTTTCTTTTTTGATCTTTTTGTAATTTTTATATTAATTTGTTTATATTAAATTATTTCGGTACTAGTGCTATTGTAAGGGCTACTTTTCTTGAAAAATTTGTGTACAACAAACTTAATCAGCAGCAGAAGAAAATTATTGACAACTTCAAAGGTGCTACTTTGGTGTCTTTGACAAAATCTGTGATGGAGATGAGTGTTGAAGGGGAGACCTACAAAAATTCAAGAGGATGTTCGTTGTCCTCATCCAGAAATGCTTTTTGTTACCGACAACGATAAGTACGGTCTCCCCAATCCATAAGCCACATGTCCATCATGTGGAGACAGTCTGAGAATGGAATTGGACTTCTCATGTGCTCAGCTTCCTGCTAAAAGGGATCAAAGCCCATGATGAGCGGATAATTTTTACGCTTTTTGGCATTATTTTTAGTATGTTTTTAGTATATTTTAGTTAGTTTTTATTATATTTTTATTAGTTTTTAAATAAAAATCACTCTTCTGGACTTTACTAAGAGTTTGTGTATTTTTCTGTGATTTCAGGTATTTTCTGGCTAAAATTGAGCGACCTGAGTAAAAATCTTATTCAGAGGCTGAAAAAGGACTGCAGATGCTGTTGGATTCTAACCTCCCTGCACTTGAAGTGGATTTTCTAGAGCTACAGAAGCCCAATTGGCGCGCTTTTAATTGCGTTGGAAAGTAGACATCCTGGGCTTTCCAGAAATATATAATAGTCTATACTTTGCCCGAGATTTGATGGCCCAAACAGGCGTTCCAAGTCAGCTCAAGAATTCTGGCGTTTAACTCCAGAACTGGCACAAAAGCTGGAGTTAAACGCCCAAACTGGCACAAAAGCTTGCGTTTAACTCCAAGAAAAGTCTCTACACATGGAAGCTTCAATACTCAGCCCAAGCACACACTAAGTTGCCTCGGAAGAAGATTTCTGCATTAATTACTCATTTCTGTAACCCTAGGCTACTAGTTTTCTATAAATAGGACCTTTTGCTATTGTATTTTCATCTTTGGAGGTTTAGTCCCTAGACCTTGGAGGCTGGCCATTCGGCCATGCTTACACCATTATCACTTTTGTATTTTCAACGGTGGAGTTTCTACACACCATAGATTAAGGTGTGGAGCTCTGCTGTTCTTCATGAATTAATACAAGTACTATTGTTTTTCTATTCAACTCAAGTCTATTTCTTCTCCAAGATATTCATTCGCACCCAAGAACATGATGAATGTGATGATTATGTGACACTCATCACCATTCTCACCTATGAACGCGTGACTGACAACCACTTCCGTTCTACATGCAAACAAGCTTGAATGTGTATCTCTTGGGTTTCTAATCTAAGATTGGAACCTTCGTGGTATAGGCTAGAATTATTGGCGGCCATTCCTGATATCCAAAATGTCTAAACCTTGTCCGTGGTATTCTGAGTAGGATCTGGAAAGGGATGACTGTGACGAGCTTCAAACTCGCGATTGTTGGGCGTGTGACAGATGCAAAAGGATCAATGGATCCTATTCCAACATGATCGAGAACCGACAGATGATTAGCCGTGCAGTGACAGCGTGCGTAGAATATTTTCACTGAGAGGACGGAAAGTAGCCATTGACAACGGTGATGCCCAACATAAAGCTTGCCATGGAAAGGAGTATGAATGATTGGAAGAAGGCAATAGGAAAGCAGAGGTTCGAGAGGAACAAAGCATCTTCATATGCTTATCTGAAATTCCTACCAATAAATTGCATAAGTATCTCTATCTTTACTTTAGGTTTTATTTATCTTTTAATTATCAATCCTCCATAACCATTTGAATCCGCCTGACTGAGATTTACAAGATGACCATAGCTTGCTTCAAGTCGACAGTCTCCGTGGGATCGACCCTTACTCGCGTAAGGTTTATTACTTGGACGATCTAGTGCACTTGCTGGTTAGTTGCGCGGAATTGTGACAAAGTGTGATTCACGTTTGAGAGCTCCAAGTCTTTGGCGCCATTGTTGATGATCACAATTTCGTGCACCAGCCCAGAAGCAGGAGATAAAATTTCAGTTGATGCTTGTGTCTTTGTATTAATGATAAACTATTTTCATAAATTGATGTTTGCTGACGAAGCAGCGAATGATACTCCCGGGCCACCATGGGTGGTGTACTGGACAGGGAGGAGGCTGGTCGACAGGATTGCTTTTGAGGCAAAGAATGAAGTAGTAACTAAACAAAACCATTTCCCTTGAAATTTTGGTTCAGTTGCTTCTTAATTATTGTGCTAACTAAATAAGTTTCTGTTTATGGCCTCGTAAAAAGAGTAGAGCTGAGGGAGGAAGAGAGAGAAGAAAAGAAGGGAAAATGAAGGAAAAAAAGAAACATGTCATCCTGCATTCATCTTCGGAAGAAGAAACTGATTCTGAATATGAGTATACTTCTCACCATGACATATCAGAAATTATCTATTTATTTAAAGTAATATATTGTTATTTTAACAAAAAATTTTGTATGTATTGCAGAGGAGAAGAAGAAATGCAGAAAACACCACCAAAGAAACAAAAACAACCACAAAAAATGGCGAAGAAACAAAGCAAAAAAGGAAGATTGTTCAACCGGATTGATCTTTGGAAATCGAACTGAATCGAAATATGAGTAAGATTCAAAAATAATTATTTTATTATTGTAAATATATATTCTATTTTTATTGATGGAGTCTTTTTTTTTCTGCTTGTTCAAATCTGAACTAATTTCAGTTCATTT
The DNA here is from genome assembly GCF_059453495.1 of Arachis ipaensis. Classification (NCBI taxonomy): domain Eukaryota; kingdom Viridiplantae; phylum Streptophyta; class Magnoliopsida; order Fabales; family Fabaceae; genus Arachis; species Arachis ipaensis. The sequence goes on along the minus strand of NC_142441.1, from coordinate 41,018,303 downwards.
GGGAATTAATTGAAGTTCACTTGATGATGCTAATAAGTATTGACCAAATTTTTTATTCCTTAAGTAATTTTGGTTCATTTCTTAGTTTAGTTGAGGTTCATTTGATTTAGTTTCTCTTTAATTTGCTGAACTTGTTCATGTGTGCTTGTTTGGTTAGTTATAGCTCTGATATTTGTCAGCTTTATACATTCAATGTATTTTTATTGATGATTGAGTCTTTTTGACTGCTTGTACAAATCTAAACTAATTTCAGTTTATTTGTGAATTAATTGAGATTCACTTGATGGTGCTGATAATTATTGACTAAATGTTTATTTCTTTAATAATTTCGGTTCATTTTTTAGTGTAATTGAGGTTCATTTGGTTTAATTTTGCTTGAATTTACTGAATTTTTTCATGTGTGCTTGTTTAATTAGTTATAGCTTTGAAATTTGTCAGCTGTATACATTCAATGTGTTTTTGGTCATGATTGAGTCTTTTTGATTTCTTGTTTAAATCTGAAATAATTTCGGTTCATTTGTGAATTAATTGAGGTTCACTTGACTGCTTGTTTCTCTGCTTGTTTTCAAACATGGATTGTATGTTGCAATCATTTAAAAATTTTGGTTAATTTCATTTTGAATTAAGGTTCATCCTGATTTTAAATCAAAACCTTTTGTATGTATTGTTAGAAGTGAAGAAATAGAGGAGATCAGTAAAAAAGGAAAAGAAACAGAAAAAAGAATGAAGAAAAAACTGGCAATCCTGAAAAACAAAAGTAGCTCGAGCTTAAACACAGAGAAATGACTACAACTCGACGGACGCGCGATATGATTCATCACAGACATAAGATTCAGTTTCTTATATAAATTTCTTTTTCTTTCTCTGCTAAATTTTCCTAAAACCTGATGTAATTTCTTTGGTTTTACGGAATAATATTTATTTATTTTTGCTTAGATTGCCAACTGTAAACTTGGGCAGTGAAAATGAACCTGTGTTTCAAACATAAAGAAGCTTGGAACGGTCTGTAAACGCACCGAGCAATACCATGTAATTTCTCTTAACATTTATTTACTATTGCTTTTAATTAGAATATCTTGGTTGATGATTTTAATTTGGTATCCTTGTTATTAGAATAAATACCCCTAAATCCCCAGTTAGACTTTTTACAAGAAAAAATGGCATGAAAAAAAGGAAAAATAGAATTTATAACCTAAAACTATGTAAGTTTACATAGTTACATTGCTCTGTTAATTTTAGGTAATAATAAGTTTTTTTTAATTATTGACATAGAATTTTATTTACTATGAGTAGTCCAACAACTGATCGTAAAAAACAAATCCTTGTAGTTCGACAACAAAGTCCGTCTCAACCTCTAGATATGTGAGTTTTTCAATTTACTTGCCTATTCTAATCAGTGTGCATATTTCATTTAGTGCAGATTTCTAATTTACTTTATTGCATGTTAACTCCTTTCTTGTTTACCTTCATTAGAGTTCCTATTGCAATTGCTCTTCCATGTTCTCTTGAAGAAGAGCTAAAACAAGCAAAAACCTTTACCTCATGAAAGAATGTTACCGTCGGTCTAGAATTTTCACACAAAAATAATCTCGTCAAAGTATAGATCTAAACCAACAAACAACCCTCAATCAAAGTTTAATTTTGGTTTTCACAAGTTCAACCCAATAAAAATAACCGAGAGTATTGCTCCCGGGTCGTTCTCCCTAGGAATTGCAATCAAGTTCTCAAGGTTTTCTATCTTAATCATAACACAATAATTATCAAGAGCTAATCCTATTTCGTTATCTCCAACATCGAGAGAAAGTCAAATACGTCTAGTTAATCTCAATCCATAAGTCATAATCAACTTACTAATTGAATTAGCAAAAGATTAGCGTCAATGGAAACAATATTAACTTACAACTCTAGATCCCCAACATAATTTGGGTATTAATGACTTAAGAGCACCTAATTTCTCCTTCCAAGCTAAGAATGCACAAAATCTACTCTGAACCTAAATCAAGCATTTTATCAAACACTTGGTGTGCATAAAAATAAAAGCATATTGAATTACAAGAAATAATAAAATTTACTATTACCAAATGCAAGAAAATAACAACAATAACTCAAACAAACAACAAGAAACATAAAAAGACAATAATTGCATAAAATTAAAGTGGCATGAAAGGGAAATTAATAAGAAAAACTAAGAGAATAAAGATGTAAGAACAAGATATTACAAGAAAATCTATTTGAAAACAAGAATTAAACCATAAATCTAAGAGAGATTAACCTAAATCTACCCTAAAACTACCCTAAAACATGTTTTTACACTATCCTAATTGCTTCCCATTATTCCCTCTTGAATTCTGCCTCAAATAGCTTCAGAAATGAGTTGGATTTGGGCATGGATAAGCTCAAAAATTGCCCCCAGCATGTTCCTTTAAGTTGGTCACGTGTACGAGTGACCTGGCGAATTCCTTCCTCACGCGTACGCGTGGGGCACGCGTGCGCGTCGCTATGATTTTTGTAAGAACCGGTTTAATTGCTTTAGTAAAAATAATAAATTTTTAGTGCCCGAAGTAGAATCAAAATTTAGAAATTTTAATTTGAAATTATAAAGGTGAAATTTGAATTCAATAGATTTTTCTGACTTGGAAAATGTATCTTTTTCGAAAAATTTTGTAAAAATGCGTACTAGCGCTTAAGCCGGCAGTACCGGCTCTAGTCTATCCAGTACCGTGTATTTTGAGAAATAAGATTATGAAAATTGATTTATTGTTTTGAAAGGATAAAAATAATTTGAAAAATCGAAAATCGGGCACTAATCTTTTTGGCCCAAAGTGGGCCAAACGGAGCAAAAACACTAACGGGTTGGACCGGGCCCAAGGCCCAACATATATAAGTGAGTTAAATGAGCAACTCAGCTCATTTTCAGCTTCCAAAAAGAGAGAGGCGCGGTTTGAGAGAAGAGAGGAGAAGAGGTGATGTCACTATTCATCATCACCTTCCGGGAGCCATAACTTAAGCTACGGAACTCCGATTGACGAGCCGTTTACGGCCATGCAAAGCTCTTGATGAGCTCTTCGTTTATATTTACGAAAATCTGGTAAGAAATAAAAAATCATACCGCAGTTTTCTGCCCTAACTTTCTGCATTTTTGGGGTTTGGTTTTTGAGTAAGTTTTGTGATTTTGGTTGTTTAGGTGATCTCTAGTAGTGGGTAATTATTGGATTTTACTCCTAATCTCGTTGGATAAGGTAAGTCTCTTTAAACTCTTGTGGTTTGATGTTTTGGTTAGCCATAATGTTGATTCTTGGTATGTTATGTGTATGGCTTGATATTTGGTGAATTCTTGGAGGTGGTGTTGGTGCTTAAGGCTTGTTGATCTTGTTGGAATCAAGTTTTGGGTGTTTGCGCATATTGGCAATTGGCCAAGGTATGGTTTCAGTTTCCTTTATGTAATATGTAATATTTCTAGACACTTAAGCTAGTTGACCTTAAGATAAGATTGAATGTTTGGGTGTATGTTTACCTGTATGTAAATTTGATGTTTGATGATAAGTTGTATAGAGGTAGATGATGAATGTTGTGATTTATTGTTGTTGATGATGAGTGGGAGGTTGATAAGGGGCATGAGGGTTATTGGTGTTGATGATATATTATGATGTTGGTTGATGTTGATGAGTATATATGTTGATTGTGGTAATATGAATGTTGATAATGATTGCTAATGTTGAGGTTAATTGATGAGGAGTATGAATATTGATTTTGATGACAATTGATGAAGGATGTGAGTTTTATGAGGATAATGTGAGGAATAAACATTTAAATGGATTTGGTTAATGTTAGATATTATTTTGTGATGGTTATTGAAATTGATGACAATTTGTAGTGGTTGTTGATGTTGTTGTTGGTTGATGATGATTATGAGTATTTATGATGGTTTGGATTATTGAATAGTTGATATGGTTGAGAACTATTTAGTATGGATTCATGAGTGATTTTGGTATTGTGGTGAGTTGGCTTTGATTTGGTTTTAAGTTGAGAGTTGTGGTAAAATGAATTTTCAAGGTTTTGGTAAAAATAGATTTTTGGTGAACTTTGACAGATCATAACTTGAGTCTCAAAGCTTAAAAATGAATGAAACTTATTTTAAATTAAAGATGGCTTTAAGAGCTTTAAATTGATATAAAGTTTATAGAAAATAGATTTTTGTAGAGTGAGTTATGATCATTCAAAGTTTGGTGTTGAAATCTGAATTTTGTGAATGCTGCAGAATTTAGAATTTCTGGTTTGTGTGCGCACGCACAGCCTTATCCGCATGCACACTCCTGTGAGCTTTTGAACCTGTGTGCACGCACAGCCTTGTGTGCACGCACACACAGGGGAAGGCTTGCTGATGAGAGCGTTAGCACACCCTGTGCGCACACACAACCAACGAAGTTTTGCAACCTGTGCGCATGCACAGCCCTGTGCGCACGCACACGTTGGAAGGTGCACTCTATTGAGGGCGTTTGCACGCCTTGTGCGGATGAACAGAGTTGAAATTTTTACTACCTGTGCGTACGCACACCTCTATGTGTACGCACACATTTTGAAAACTTTCCTGGGCGTGCACACGCACACCCTTGTGCGTACGCACATGCCCTGTTTTTCAACTAAAACCTTGTTTTTAACTGTTTTACCTTCCCGGAAAGCTTGCAAACTTTCGTAACACTTGTTTAAAACCTTTTTCCAGTTTTAGGTTCTTGAGTCAAGGGGGAAAACAAGAAAGTGATAAAAAGTGTATTTTTAGTTATGAACTTAGAGCCGGTGACTAGGTTTGGAAGGTTTGTGTAATTTCTAGTTGAATTGGTGAATGTGGAGTTGTAAAGTATACGGTTGAAGAGATTTTTGAGATATGGAATTGCTTATGATGAACTTGAGAAATATGAATGTTTAAGGATGTTAATAGAAATGATGATGGTTATGATGAGTTGAGGACTCAAAAAGGAATGATGATCTTGTTGAATGTGGAAAGTGTGCCAGGCACTATATCCTTGGAATAATAGTGTTTAAAGGAGAGTGTGTCAGGCATTATATCCTTAGAATATTGAGAATTGATAATTGAAAGTGGATTAAGATAAGAAATGGTGATGACTGGCGATGATTTGAGGTGGATGGACTTGTTGGATGTAGAAAGTGTGCCAGGCACTATATCCTTGGAATGATACTGTGCTAGGCACTATATCCTTGGAATGATTTATGATGAAATAGATGTTGTTGTTGTTTTCCTTCTCTGCCGCAAGAGTGTGACAAGCACTATATCCTCGGAATGAGCATGCAAGTGTGCCAAGCACTATATGCTCGGAACGATAGTGTGCCAGGCGCTATATCCTCGGACGTGGCAGAAAGGCGACATCCGGAAGGATGTGTTGGGTTGGCATTCATAGACCGACAAGTGATATCACGAGCCAATTGAACAGGCATTCATCATGTGCATCTACTATGTGTTTTGTTTGCTTTGCCTAATTGCATCTCTTGCCTAAATGAATAATATGCTTATTTGCTAGTTGTTTTACTTGTTGTACATGTATATTACTTGTGATTTACTTGCTTGTATTACTTGTCATTGTCTGGTGCTGAGGAGATAGGTAGGCGGTGGCAATGGGATCGCACGGAGGTTAGGTTGGCGAAGGTTGTGGGATACAGGTATGTGAATAGTATTAGTTAGAATTTCTCCTAAGTTTAGATAACCCGGTTTATGGTTTAAGTTCTTTATTTATTTAATTTTTGTTAAGGCTTGAATATCCGTATTCGATGTGAAGTTCTAGGATTGCCTTCGGCATCCCGGAGCTTTACATCTTACATATTGGGAACTGTTACCATACTGAGAACCTCCGGTTCTCATTCCATACTTTGTTGTTGTTTCTCAGATGCAGTTCGTAATTCACCTCGGTGAAATTGCAGACATAGTGGCAGAGCGGAGTATGGTTTCTTCCTGGTTTATTCAGTTTTATTTTGTTGTAGTACTTTCTCTCACCCTTTTGTTTTAGACTTTACGGCCTTAGAGGCTTATTTGAGAACTAAGTTGTATAAGCTATTTTAACTCCAAAACTCTGTATTTTCTATTTGTAACTAGTCGGCTTAAACTCTGCAAGCTGTGGCTAGTTGCCTTATGATTATTATACTCTTATATCTATATATGTCCTATTCTCTTGCATCTATACCTTGTGTCTTGTACGTTAGCTTTGTGTGAACATTTTGCGCTTTTGTAATTCTATCTTTGAGCTTAATTCTTCATCGGGCTTCTAGAATATATTATTTCCTTCTATATAAATATGTATAAGCCTTAGAATTGTCGTAACCTTTGATTAACCTTTGCTTTACGGCTAGAGGTAAGGCTTAGGGTAATTAGGGTATTACAATTTTCACCAAATTCTCATTTCTTCATGAATTCTCTACTTTGCATGCTTTTTCTTCACTTCTTCAATCCAATCCTTGCCTTGTAAACCTGGAATCACTCAACAAACATATCAAGGCATCGAATGAGATTAAAGTGAATTAAATTTAGCAATTTTAAGGCCTGCAAAGCATGTTTTTAATAATCAAGCACAATTTAGGGAGAATTCCAAAACCATGCTTATTTTATTGAATAAATGTGAGAAAAGTTGATAAAATTCACTAAATTTAACACAAGATAAACCCTAAAATTGAGGTTTATCAACCTTTCCACACTTAAACTAAGAATATCCTCATGCTAAACCAAGAAAGATACAAGAAAGGGGTATCAACATTTATTCAATGTAAACTATCTAAATGCAACATATCTATATGCATGCAACTACTTGGTCAAAATAAATCAATTTCTAATAATACATATATGAACATAAGGGCTGAAGCAATCACAATCAAATCAAATCCATAATTGAATTGAGTTATTGAAAAGAATTTATGAACTTGCAAGATAAGAGATGATCATGGGTGAAAACATAGAACTAAGCAATCAAACCCCTCACTGGATGTGTATCCGCTCTAATAGCCCAAGTATATAGGGTTGATTCACTCAATTATCCTTTAATCATGCTTTCTAAGATTTGTTTTTCATCTAACAATCAATAATTATTCAATGCATGCATACAAAAATCATGAGGACTTTTCAAGGGTTGTATTGGGGCTAGGGTCAAGGTAAGGATATATATGGTTAAGTGAGCTTGAAATTTGCATCTTTGATTAGTCTAAGCTCTCACTAAACACATATAACAATCTATATACTTCTAATACAATACCTAGCTACCCGTTCTTCACTTTTAACGCATACTCATGCATTTTCTTTCAACCATAACGCATATGCATTGTTATTATTACTCTTCTTTGGGGCATTGTGTCCCCTTTTTATTGCTTTTCTTTTTCTTTTTCTTTTCCTTCTCTTTATTTTTCTTTTTATTTTCTTTTTTTCTTTTTTTTTTTGCAATGAAATATATACAAAAGTATCAATGCATATATTTTAAATATTTAATGCATGAGTATGTATCCAATTTCCAAGATTTTCAATAAAACTATAAAATACACTTTTTTCTCACCCAATGTTCCCAAACTTCTCGTACTTAAAATGATATACACTCTCACTAGCCTAAGATAATCAAAGATCCAAACAAGGGACATTTATTATTTTTCACTTAGGGGTAGTGATGTGCTAAAATTAAGAACAAAAGGAAATTAAAATAGGCTCAAAATTGGTTAACAAAGAAAGATAAAAGGGTAGGCTATTTGGATAAGTGAGCTAAATGAAATGATAGCCTCAATCATATAAATGCATTGATACACAAAATAATGGATATAAAGAATCAAAAAATCAAGGATTACAATCATAGAAAGAGAATAATACACACAAGAATGAAAATAGTGGTTAATATGATGTAACCACACAATTAGACTAAAAACTCATAAGCTTATGTGTTCTTAGCTCAAAAATATGTTCCACAATATGTAATTCAAGCAAGTTATGAAATTTTATTTTCTCAAATCAATTGGGGTGCCCTATAGATAAATTCTTTGGAAAATTTCATTATTTTGACTAAGCTTATTATATATATATACAAACCAAGAAAATGCAACTAAAAATTATAAACGACCTAGTAATTGAAGAATAATAAAATGTGAAAGTATTAGGATTAGAAATTTTTCACCCAAAAATTGGCTGATTGGTCGGACGACCTCTCCATACTTAAAAGTTCACACCATCCTCGGTGCATTCAAAGATGAGCAAGGGGGTATGGCGACTTCACGGATTGCCACCTTCAGTTGGTGGATCAACCGGCTACTGCATGTTCTTTCTTCTCTTCCCTTTTTGCTTATGGTGGGTCATCCTGAAAGATAGGAAACAGGATAGTAAGATGAGTAAATGAAAAAGCAAGGAAGCATAGATTGTTAGAATGAGGTAATTATCACTAAAATGAAGTGAGTGAAATAGTGTGTGACATTGATGAAAATAAGTATGTGAGTTCTAAGTTGCTTGCGGTTTAGAACACACACACTAGCATTGAAAACTATGTCACAATTACATAAAAAGAAGCATACACTTCACCCATTCTAGTGTACTTGAGAAACTCTAAAGAAAACTTGTCAGTTAAGACAAACAAACAAGCAATAAGGAGGCATGAAAGCACTCAAGCAAATAATCAAGCAATTGTGAAATGGATGATGAATGGATATTGGTTGATGTGCAAGAGAACTTAACAAATCAAATGAAATATAGAACTCACACATCAAACAATGACACACATTGAAGTTTGTTTGCATCACCTAATTGACATGAAGTAGGACACATGGTTGCTATGCATCTTAGGAAAACAGAGATAGAAGCAGAAATCGATCACATAGCAAGCATGATCCATATAGCTTAAGAATTTCAAAAAAAATGCCCCTATGTGAGCTTACAATCCTATTTCACAAATGAAACATTATGCCAAAATGAATAGTTTCAAGTATGTATAGAGCACATAGTTAAACAATTAAGGGTCAACATGTCATTAAGGCATAATCATAACATATGGATGTATATGATCAAGCAACACAATGCATTAAGATAAATGCACATCATCCGACATCAAGAAATTGCCTAGTCATGGTCAAAGAATTTAAATCACATGGTGGCCAAAACATACAATTCAAAATATTTGGAATGCTTTGAAGGCAATTCACAAGTACTTGGCATGTAAAAACATCAAAGAAGAAAAATTCAACAAGACACAAATTACAACCTCAATAAGGGAATCCAACAATAAAAAATTTCAGCATCAAGAAACAGCAAATCAAATCAATAATCTAATACTTAGCACCAAAAATAAAAAATTAAACTAACTAACTAACCAACTAACTAACTAATTAAAGGAGATGATGGTTGATGGTAAATGGTACTGATGGATGATGGTTGGAGAAGGGAAGAAGAGAGGAGAAAAGAAAAGAAGAAAAGAAATGGAGAGAAGAGAAAAAAAGAAGAGTGTGTGAACAGAGGGGGGGTCACGCGTACACGTGGGTCATGCGTACGCGTGACGAGGAAAAATGGGAGATGACGCGTACGCGTGGGTCATGCATACGTGTGGGTCACGCGTACACGTGGGAAGAAATTGTGCTAGATGCACAATTCCCACACACTACGCACACAACTCACTGTTTGGACCGTGCAATGGCACAATCCACGCACGATCCTGTTATGCTTAAATTCTGGGGGTTACACGTATGCGTGGGTTAAGCGTACGTGTGATAGGGCTTTTTTTTAAGAAGTATAAAAAAATAGAACAAAACTATCCCAATCACTATATACATTCTTAAAACCAACCAAAATTCAAATTTACTAAAATTCTTAACTCTTTTTGAAAAATTTTTCAAATATTCCACTAGGCAATTCAAACAAAGATGAAATTCAAAACAACTAACCTACAACTTAAGGCATAATTCTAAAGAAACAAACTAACACGTAAGGCAATATATACAAGAGTAATATAAAGAGAGAAAAACACCTAACAATGGCAACTCAATTCATTCATCAACTATATATACAAGAGAATGGAAAGAGGTTACCATGGTGGGGTGTCTCCCACCTAGCACTTTTATTTATTGTCCTTAAGTTGGATAATTTGGGAAGCTCCTTGTCATGGTGGCTTGTGCTTGTACTCATCTTGAAACTTCCACCAATGCTTGATCTGCATTGATTGCCAGAATTTCCAACCAATTGTACCAAGTCTTGATAAAGTTCCACAAAAGCTAAGGGCTCCCAAAGTTTATCCTCATCACATATGCCGGGATCCCAAACTTTGTTCTTACACCCATCTTCAAGTTGGTTCTTATGATTCCATCCAGGTGATAAGCAAACAGAATTCTCATTTGAGCACCAAGACATCCTCCTAGACCAAATCAATTGAGAACTATACTAACCCTTGCATATAGACCTTAAACTTCCAACCATAATAAACCTTGATTTACAATACCGACCACTAATCATCTCTCTTTTTCTCTTAAAGTCATAAAGAGCTCTAAGTTGGCTATCCGTCTCAAGCAAACCATATTCAAGTGGGAAAGTAAAGCTTAGGGATAAGAGAGTTACCCACTTGAATGAAAGAATGGATGGTTGCTTAGTGAGAGAGGCTTCCAACGGCCTTGTAGTTTCCATTTTCTTGTGCTCTTCTTGGATTACCTCCGCCTCTTGACAAGCTTCCCCAATTTCAATTCCTTGTTCACCAACTTCTTCTATACATTCCTCATTTCTCAAGCCATGTGTCGGAGGTTGTGCATGGTCCTCCTTGTCATCAATCTCACAACACAATGAGGGAGGTTCAACAATTTCAAAAGGCACATTGGTTGGTGCAGAATCATCTTCAATCGTGGAGCTTGCTTATTGCTCAACCTCTTCTAATCTTTCATGATTCATACTGTGCCTTGGAGGTTGCGTGAAGAACTGATTCTTGCCAATAAAAAATTTTATAAAAAATAATAATCACGTTGTAAGTATAGTTTCTAAACCAGCAAAGAATCCTTTCGTACAAAAACTTTGGTTGTCACAAGTAACAAAACTCAATAAAATTTATAACCGAAGTATTTAAACCTCGGGTCGTCTTCTCAAGGAATTGCAGGGAGGTGTGTTTATTATTGGTTATGGAAAAAGTAGAATTTTGGGTTTTTGAAATAGGGAACAAGTAATTTAAATGGCAAGAAAAATAAATTAATAATTATAAAGACTCTTGGTAAGGTATGAGAACTGGAAATCCCATCCTAGTTATCCTTATCAGGTGTGATGAGAATTGTTTATTGCTCCCACTTAGTTAACTCTTACTAAATAAAGAAAAGTCAAGTGGACTAATCAACTTGATTCCTCAAGTCCTAGTCAACTCCTATGGAAAGACTAGCTTTAGAGGGATCCAAATTGATCAGCAAATTCTAATTTTCAATCAACAGCTGAGTTTGACAACTCAAGTGTCACCAATTACTCAACAAAAGCAAAAGGAGAAAAATCTAAATTATTTATATCATAGATAGAAGAAAGCAATTATAAATCTGAAATACCTCAATTTTCATTTAAACATAAATTTAAATCTAACATAGGAAGATTCATAAGCCAATTTGGCAACATAAGTAATTAACACGTAAAAGCGTTAGAGTAAATAAAAGTATAAGAGAAACATAAATTAAAGGAACATTGAACCTGGAATTAAGGAGAAACAATCCCAAAATTAAGAGAAATCCTAAATCCTAAATCCTAAGAGAGAGGAGAGAGCCTCTCTCTCTAGAAAACTACATACAAAACCTAAAATTGTGAATATGAAAGTTGTATCTAATTGTGTTGACAAATGGATACATTCCCCCACTTTATAGCCTCTAATCTATATTTTCTGGGCCGAAAACTGGGTCAAAAACAGCCCAGAAATCGTCCCCAGCGATTTCGGGTACGTACAGGTCACGGCAAAGTCACGCGTTAGCGTCGTCCACGCGTTAGCGTGAATTGGGTTTTTGCCAGGTCACGCGTCCGCGTGATCCATGCGTTCGCATTGCCTGGCTTGAAACAGCTATGACAAATTATATATTATTGTGAAGCTTCAGATGTTAGCTTTCCAACGCAACTAGAACCACTTCATTTGGACCTTTGTAGCTGAAGTTATGACCGTTTGAGTGCGAAGAGGTCAGGCTGGACAGCTTTAGCAGTTCCTTCAGTTTCTTGTATTCCTTCCACTTTTGCATGCTTTCTTTCCATCCTCTAATCCATTCCTACCCTATAAACCATGAAAACACTTAACACACATATCACGGCATCGAATAGTAATAAGAGAGGATTAAAATTAGTTAAATTTAAGAGCGACGAAGTATGTTTTCAATCATAGCACAAAATCAGGAAGGAAATTGTAAAACCATGCATTTTGTATGAATAAGTGTATGGAAGATTGATAAAATCCACTCAATTGAGCACAAGATAAACCATAAAATAGTGATTCGTGTGGGCATGCTTGTGCCTAAGGCACGCCTCCAGCCACGCTTTCGCGTGACTCGCTACTTCTTTTCTTCCTTGTTTCTAATGCACTAATGACGCGGATGCGTCAGCAACGCTTGCGCGTCGAGTGAATTTCTTTTTATGCAGTATGCAAATGCAAATGCAGGCTATATACAGCTATATGCAGAGATTATGAGAAAAGTCATTAACAAAAATAAAAATAGAATAATGTAAAATAAAACTAAGACTGAAACTGAACGATCATACCATAGTGGGTTGTCTCCCACCTAGCACTTTTAGTTAAAGTCCTTAAGTTGGACATTTGGTGAGCTCTTTGTCATGGTGGCTTGTGCTTGAACTCATCTTGAAACTTCCACCAATGCTTGGACTTCCAATAAGCTCTATCAATACCAAGTAAATTTCTCAAGCTTTGATGGAGTTCTTCACAAGCTTTGAGCTCCCAAATTTGATCCTCATATATTCTCGGATCCCATATCTTGATCCTACACCCGTCTTCAAGTTGATCATCATGATTCCATCCGGGTGGTAAGCAATCGAAATTCTCACTAAGGCATCCAAACAGCCTCCTAGACCCATTCAATTGAGAATTGTACCAACCTTTTTACTTCAATTTGGAGCATGCAACCATATAGAACCTTGCATGACATTTCTTACCACTAACCATCTCCCTCTTATTCATAAAGCCACAAAGAGCTCTAAAATGCCCATCCGTCTCAAGCAAAGCATATTCAAGTGGGCTAATTAAGCTTAGAGATGAAAGATTTACCCCTTTGAATGAAGGGATGGATGGTGATGGCTTTGGGGGAGAGGTCTCCAACAACCTTGGCAAGGTGATCTCCAGCTCCATTCCCTTGGGCTCTTCTTTGACAACTTCCACCTCCTTGCAAGCTTCTTCAATATCAACCTCTTCCTCTTGGTAGCTTTCTTCCAATTCGATCACTTCTTTATTGTTCACCAAGGGCTTGGGAGGTTGTGCTTCTTCTTCTTTAATCTCCATGTCAAGTCCAATGGGAGAGGATTCAAATGTAGATAAGAATTCATCAATGATTGAATCTATCTCTTGATTATTCCCTTCAAAGTCTTCAACCATGATATGCCTTGGAGATTGTACACCCTCCTCAACATCAAATTCAAACTCCTTAGAAGGGGGTTCTATGACTGGGCTTTCCCATGGACGTTCTGCATCTCCTAAGTCTTCGACCAATTCTTCTTCTTCGATAATTCTGGCTTCCTCCACTTGTTCCAATACAAAGTCATGCTGCTCACTGTCCACCGGAGTTTCTAGTATTTCCTTCATGCTACGTTCTTTATTAGATTTTCCACATGATGCCATAGGGGTTCCTTGAGTGTCCGAACGTCTGGAAGGTAATTGATTTATTGTTTGCTCCAGTTGATGAAGGGTTGCATGAAATTGATCTACTGTTTCTTTGAGGCGAGCCTGTGGTTCTTGGGTCGATGGTTATGGACATGGTGTATATGGAAGTGATGGTTCTTGGGAGTAATTGGATTGGAATTGATGTGGATAAGGGTTAGGGTCATATGGAGGTGAATGGTTGTAGGTGGTTTATGAGTATGGTGGTTCAAAGCTATGTTGAGGAGGTGGTTCATTGGCATATGATGGAGCTTGCTGGTAACTACAAGGGGGTCCACCATATCTATCATCTTGGTACGTACCTTGGAATGGCTCTTGACCATAGTAATTTGGTGGAGGTGGTTTGTCACGAAGGGGTCCACCATGACTATTGTCTTGGCATGCATTGTAGAATGGTCGTTGTCCATGGTATCTTGGAGGGTGTTGCTGCCGAAAGGGTTGATTAGATCCTCGTGGCTCCTTCCATCTGTGATTTTTTCGACCTTGATGCATGTTCCTGTTATAGCTTCCATTCCTTTCAACAGCATTAGAACCAAACTCAAAGCGACGGGGGTGAGAACTCATAGTAGCTAATGAAAAATTAAAAACAAAAATAAAAATAAATAAACAAACAAAATAAAATATTTACAATAACCAATAATAAGGCACATGTTTGCAATTCCCCGGCAACGGCGCCATTTTGACGAACTGATTCTTGCCAGTAAAGAATTTTATAAAAATAATAATCACGTTGTAAGTATAGTTTCTAAACCAGCAAAGAATCCTTTCGTACAAAAACTTTGGTTGTCACAAGTAACAAAACCCAATAAAATTTATAACCAAAGTATTTAAACCTCGGGTCATCTTCTCAAGAAATTGCATGAAGGTGTGTTTATTATTAGTTATGAAAAAAGTAAAATTTTGGGTTTTTGAAATAGGGAACAAGTAATTTAAATGGCAAGAAAAATAAATTAATAATTATAAAGACTCTTGGTAAGGTATGAGAACTGGAAATCCCATCCTAGTTATCCTTATCAGGTGTGATGAGAATTGTTTATTGCTCCCACTTAGTTAACCCTTACTAAATAAAGGAAAGTCAAGTGGACTAATCAACTTGATTCCTCAAGTCCTAGTCAACTCCTATGGAAAGACTAGCTTTAGAGGGATCCAAATTGATCAGCAAATTCCAATTTTCAATCAACAGCTGAGTTTGACAACTCAAGTGTCACCAATTACTCAACCAAATCAAAAGGGGAAAATCCTAAATTATTTATATCATAGATAGAAGAAAGCAATTATAAATCTGAAATAACTCAATTTGCATTTAAACATAAATTTAAATCTAACATGGGAAGATTCATAAGCCAATTTGGCAACATAAGTAATTAACACATAAAAGAATTAGAGTAAATAAAAGTAGAAGAGAAACATAAATTAAAGGAACATTTAACCTGGAATTGAGGAGAAACACTCCTAAAATTAAGAGAAATCCTAAATCCTAAATCCTAAGAGAGAGGAGAGAGCCTCACTCTCTCTAGAAAACTACATCTAAAACCTAAGATTGTGAATATGAAAGTTGTATCTAATTGTGTATGATGAATGGATGCATTCCCCCACTTTATAGCCTCTAATTTGTGTTTTCTGGGCCAAAAATTGGGTCAAAAACAGCCCAGAAATTGCCCCCATCAATTTCTGGTACGTACAGGTCGCGGCAAAGTCACGCGTTAGCGTGGATTGGGTTTTTGCCAGGTCACGCGTCCGCGTGATTCACGCGTTCTCATCACCTGGCTTTAGGGCAGTTATATCAAATTATATATCATTGTGAAGCTTCGGATGTTATCTTTCCAACACAACTGAAACCACCTTATTTGGACCTCTGTAGCTCAAGTTATTACCGTTTGAGTGTGAAGAGGTCAGGCTGGACAGCTTTAGCAGTTCCTTAAGTTTCTTGTATTCTTTCCACTTTTGCATGCTTTCTTTCCATCCTCTAAGCCATTCCTACCCTATAAACCCTGAAAACACTTAACACACATATCACGGCATCGAATGGTAATAAAAGAGGATTAAAATTAGTTAAATTTAAGAGCGACGAAGCATGTTTTCAATCATAGCACAAAATCAGGAAGGAAATTGTAAAACCATGCATTTTGTATGAATAAGTGTATGGAAAATTGATAAAATCCCCTTAATTGAGCACAAGATAAACCATAAAATAGTGATTTATCATTGAGCATTATCCTCCTCAACATCAATTTCTAGCTCAATGGAAGAAGGTTCAACAACTTCCACAAAATCATCAACAACATTACTTGGTGTAGAAGTGTTCTCAAGCTTGGAATCCATCTCTTGTTCAAATTCGCCTAGGTCTTCAACCACTTCTTCTTCTTGAACAATCTCCATCCCTTCCACTTGTTGCAAAACACACTCCATCTCCTTGTTCTCAAGTTAAGATTCTAAGATCTCTTTCATGCTCCGCTCTTTGGTTGATTTTCCACATTCATCCATGGAAATGCTTTGTATGTAGCATGAATCCAATGAGTCCAAGTTGGCTTTAATTTTGGCAAGGTTAGCCATGATAGCTTGGTGAGATTGATTACCATTGTCGATCTAGAATTTCCTCAAAATAAGAATATGTTCGTTGCAAGTATAGCCTAGACCAACAAACAATCCTCTCAATCAAAGTTTAGATATTTTCAATTCAAAACATATAAACCGAGAGTCTTTCAACCTCGGGTCATTCTTTCCTAGGATGCAATTGAAATGTTACTCCCTTGGTTGTTAAGGCAAAAAGGGATTTTGAATTAAAGAACAAAAGATTAAAGAACTAAGAGATGATCAGAATTGTAATTAATGCAAGTAAAGAGAAGATGAGATCAAAACTAGTGAAAACGCTATAAATGCAATAAGAGCCTTGACTTGGAAATGAGGATCTAAAGAATCCTATCATTGCCATAACCACAACTATGGTAATTATCATGAGTTAATCTCGCCTAGTTAACCCCTAACATCGAGGAGTAAGTCAAGCAAGCATAATTGACCTTAATCCATAAGTCCTAGCCAACTTACCAAACTAGTTGATAAAAGGCTAGCTTTAATGGAAACAAGAGTCAAATAACTTCCCAAGAATTACCACTAAATGTCAGACATTATGACTTTAGTATCCTAGGAACTCAAATCCCAAGCCAAGGTGGGAAAATCTACTCAAAATCTAGAGTTGGCATTTTCACAAACACCTTGTGTGCATAAAAGTAAAACATGAACAAAACCAAATATAAACAAGCAATCAAACATAAAGGAGCATGAAACATAAAATTCATTGATCAAAACTTCAAGAAACACAAAATTGCAAATATGAACAAAGTGACTTGAACCAAAGGAAATTGAGAATAAACACAATGTAATTAAAGAGGAATTAAAGAGTACTTACAATTAAAGATGATCAAAATCCAAAATTAAGCTTGCTATAAAATGCTACAATGGAAATTGATAAATCCTAGGAGAGAAATTCTACACTACTCCTACTCCTACTCCTAATTACTCTCTAAAAACTATCTAAGTGAGCTCTCCCCTTAAAGCCTTTGTTGAGTTCCCCTTCATATAGCACTCCAATTCAGCATCCAAGCCTTCCAAAATGTGCCAAAAGGCCTCAGAAAATGCGCTGCACGTGTTTCATTAATAAAATCACGTGTTGGGACCTGTGCAGATGGAGAGATGTGTGCATCTGCACACTTGGCTGAAAGTTGACCTGTGCGTATGCATAGGTACTTGTGCGCACGCACGCAAGCTTGTGCGGACGCACACTTCGCTGTGTGTGCTTTTGCTTGTTTTCTTCATGTTTTCTCCCTTGTACATGCTTTCTTCCACTTTTGGCTATCCATTCTTGCCTCTAAGGCCTGAAAACACTCAGCAAACATGTCATGGCATCAAATGGAATAAAAGTGGAATTAAATTGCTCATTTCAAGCACAAAATTGCATGTTTTCACATTTAGGATCAAATTGGGGACAAAACACAAAAGTATGCTATTTTGGTGCTTAAGTGTGAGTTCATGTGCTAGAATCCATCCAAATCAAGCTAAAACATATCGGAAAATATGGACTCATCAATTCTCCCACACTTAAACAATAGCATGTCCTCATGCCAAACCAACAAGAAAAATGATCAAAGGGGAAATCAACTTATTAAATGCAACTATCTATATGCATGCAAGTATACTATTTACTATCTATATGTATCTATCTATAGTTTCTATTGAATTGGTGAAAATAAACAATCAGATTTCCAAGCAAGTATAGACAAACAGGGCCAAGCAAGGAAATAATCCAATGCAAGCAAAATTCTAAAGAATTGATTTAACTCATCAAAAATGAAGCAACTTGCAAGAACTCATGATAAGAGATATAGGAACATAGAATTCAGTAATTGAACCCTCACTAGGTGTGTATACACTCAAATCACTCGGTGTCTAAGATCTATTTACTCAAATCTTTTCCTAATCATGCTTTCAAGGTTTTGCTTCTCATCTAACAATCAACAACAAGTGATACATGAGTGAAATTATCATGAGGACTTCATACGGTTGTAATGGGGTTAGGGTAAAGGTGGAATAGATATGGCTAAGTGGACTAAAATGGTTTGAATCCTTGATTAGTTTAAGTATCCAACTCAACATATTTCAACCAAATCACAAAAATGCATTCTAACGACCCATTACTTCTTTTTCACAAACACTCATGTATGATTTATTATTCACAACACATATGCATTCCTTATTCATTTTTCTTCACTTAGGGATAACTTTCATCCCCATTTTATGATGATTTTTTTTTTTTGAAAATAAAAATGCATATGATTTTAGTAGTTCATACATGATTATTCCTATTTTCCAAAATTTTCCATAAAATACCCAGATTAGACATTTTCAATCACTACCAATGTTTTCCAAAATTTCTCCCACACTTGAATGAAACACACTCTTTCAACCTAAGCTAATCAATGATGCAATCCAAGGTAAATTCATGGTTTTCCGCTTAAGGTTGTAATGTGCTAATATTAAGAACAATGGGGCAAATAAAGCTCAAAAGGGGTTAACAACGGTAAATGCAAAGGCTAGCCTATATGGGTGAGTGAGTTATGCAAAGACGGCGTCAATCATGCTCAATGAAATTCAAAACATCAATCATTGGACATAAAGAATCAAGCAAAACCAAGATTACAATCATAGAAGAGATATAACACTCAATAAACAAAATTAGTGGTTGAAATGTGTAACCACTCATTAAAACTCAAAAACTCACAAGGTATTTATTCTTTATTCTTCTATGTTCCAAAGAGAAATCATTCAAGCAAGTGTAAAAATAGTTTTCCAATCAATTCCATAGAATGCCCTTTAAACAAAACTCTTGGAAAATCTTGTTGTTTTTCACCAAAATTATTTCCTATATGTATGTATGTTGTGATGGATGCAAAATTTTTTTTCAAAATTTCCTAGTTCTTTTCCTAATTTTCAACAAGCAAAAAGTAACATGAACAATTAAGATCAAAATGAACTAGGTGCTATACTATTCACATCATCCAATCATAATCCATATATATACTATATACCATGCAAAACAAGCTCAAGACATATATATATATAAACTAAAGTACTAAAATGTAGTGTATAAGACAAAGTATCAGAAATATTTACAAAAGGCATAGTAAAAACTGAGAATAAACTAAAAGAAAAGTGTTTAGGAGAGAATGTTTACACCCAAAAATAGAAGATCCTCCCCCACACTTAAATCATGTACTGTCCTCAGTGCTCAAAAGAATCAATCTGAGGGGATCAACCATGAGAAGGTCCACCGTGAGATGGTGGTGGGTAGTGATGACGCTGATAAAAAATGATGGCTTGGGATGTCTCTGTGGTGGTCTCAACTGTCGGCTCCTCAACTGGCTGGTCAGCTGGCTCTGCTGCCATCTCTACTGTCTGCTCAGCTCCAGCTGCCGGCTCCTCAACTCTCTGATCTGCTCCCTCCTCAACCATGGGCTCCGCCGGTCTCTGCTCAAGGGGTCGACTGCATGGCCAGCTTCAGCTGCTGGCTCCTCCGGTTCAGGCTCCTCGGTCTCGGCCTTGGGTTCTGGTGTATCTGGAGGAGGTGGCCCAGGGTCTTTACCCTCAAACTTTGCCACTATCCACTGGAAGCGGCGAGCATTGCAGCGTTCGAAATGGTAGAGGAGCTGAATGATCTCCCGACCCAGCTCATAGGGTGTCTGAAGTCGTGGTGTGGGTGCGGGAGATGTAGGAGGTGCTGAGGGCTCTGCTTCTGATGGTGGCTCAGTGGTCTTTCTCTTCTTCTGTGGCGGTCTGTCATAGTCACCGTATGGCAGGAATGGCTGTTTACTGATGAAGATAGACGTTTGGTCTGTTGGGCGTCTCTCTACTCCAGATAAAGCGGCTAATCTGGTGATCATCGATGGGAATGAAATGTTGTACTTCTATTGTTGGTTTACCTTCCACATCGACTCTCTGATAAGGGGAAGAACAGAGATCCTCTTCCCCTCCAGAATATCCCAAAGCAAAACCGCCACACGGACCCTAATGTGCGTGGCATGCGTGCTCGGTAGAATGTAGTCAGCAATGATCTACTGCCAGATCCTTGCCTCAGGATTTAGATCAGTGCACGTGATGCTCAATGGGACCGCCTTATCTCCTTTGCTGTTGGTGCACGAATTGTGAATCACACTTTTCACAACGCGTACCACTAACCAGCAAGTGCACTGGGTCGTCCAAGTAATACCTTACGTGAGTAAGGGTCGAATCCCACGGAGATTGTTGGTTTGAAGAAATCTATGGTTATCTTGTAAATCTTAGTCAGGAAATCAATTATGTTTATCAGTTGAATTGCGAATAACCAAGAGAGCATAAATTAAAGGTTACTTGTTGTGCAGTAATGGAGAATATGTTGGAGTTTTGGAGATGCTTTGTCTTCTGAATCTCTGCTTTCCTCTGTCTTCTGATTCACGCACGCACGTCCTCCTATGGCAAGCTGTGTGTTGGTGGATCACCGTTGTCAATGGCTACCTTCCATCCTTCCAATGAAAACTACGCTCACGCGCTCTGTCACAACACGGCTAATCACCGGTTGGTTCTCGATCCGGTTGGAATAGGATTTACTATCCTTTTGCGTCTGTCACTAACGCCCAGCCTTCAGGAGTTTGAAGCTCGTCACAGTCATTCAATCCTTGAATCCTACTCGGAATACCACAGACAAGGTTTAGACTTTCCGGATTCTCATGAATGCCGCCATCAATTCTAGCTTATACCACGGAGATTCTGATTAAGGAATCTAAGAGATACTCATTCAATCGTATGTAGAACGGAGGTGGTTGTCAGACACACGTTCATGAATTGAGGAAGGTGATGAGTGTCACAGATCATCACCTCCTTCACAATTAAGCGCGAATGAACATCTTAGATAGGAACAAGCGTGTTTGAATGGAAAACAGAAATACTTGCATTAATTCATCGAGACACAGCAGAGCTCCTCACCCCCAACAATGGGGTTTAGAGACTCATGCCGTCAGAGAATACAAAGTTTAGATCTGAAATGTCATGAGGTACAAAATAAGTCTCTAAAAGTTGTTTAAATACTAAACTAGTAGCCTAGGTTTACAAAAATTGGATAAATTATGATGGATGATGCAGAAATTCACTTCTGGGGCCTACTTCTGTGTGCTGGGGCCCACTTGGTGTGTGCTGGGGCTGAGACTTAAGCAATTCACGTGCAGAGGCCATTTGTGGAGTTGAACGCCAGTTTTTGTGCCAGTTTGGGCGTTCAACTCCAGTTTTTTATCCTTTTCTGGCGCTGGACGCCAGACTTGGACAGAAGACTGGCGTTGAACACCAGTTTACGTCGTCTATTCTTGTGCAAAATATGGACTATTATATATTTCTGGAAAGCCCTGGATGTCTACTTTCCAACGCAATTGGAAGCACGCCATTTCGAGTTCTGTAGCTCCAGAAAATCCACTTTGAGTGCAGGGAGGTCAGAATCCAACAGCATCAGCAGTCCTTTTTCAGCCTGAATCAGATTTTTGCTCAGCTCCTTCAATTTCAGCCAGAAAAATACCTAAAATTACAGAAAAACACACAACTCATAGTAAAGTCCAGAAATATGAATTTTTTCCTAAAAACTAATAAAAATAGACTAAAAACTAACTAAAACATACTCAAAACTATATGAAATTATCCCCAAAAAGCGTATAAAATATCCGCTCATCACAACACCAAACTTAAACTGTTGCTTGTCCTCAAGCAACTAGACAAATAAAATAGAAGACTAATAGGTTGAGAAGCAATAATATCTCAGAGTTTTTTGATTGAAGCTCAGATCCTAATTAGATGAGCGGGACTAGTAGCTTTTTGCTTCTGAACAGTTTTGGCATCTCACTTTATCCATTGAAGCTCAGAGTGATTGGCATCTATAGGAACTTAGAATTCAGATAGTGTTATTGAGTATCCTATTTCAGTATGATGATTCTTGAACACAGCTATTTTATGAGTCTTGGCCGTGGCCCTAAGCACTTTGTTTTCCAGTGTTACCACCGGATACATCAATGCCACAGACACATAACTGGGTGAACCTTTTCAGATTGTGACTCAGCTTTGCTAAAGTCCCCAATTAGAGGTGTCCAGAGTTCTTAAGCACACTCTTCTTTTTGGAGTTGGACCTTGACTTTAACCGCTCAGTCTCAAGTTTTCACTTGACACCTTCACGCCACAAGCACATGGTTAGGGACAGCTTGGTTTAGCCGCTTAGACCAGGATTTTAGTCCTTTAGGTCCTCCTATCCACTGATGCTCAAAGCCTTGGGATCCTTTTCATTTGCCCTTGCCTTTTTGGTTTTAAGGGTTATTGGCTTTTTCTGCTTGCTTTTTCTTTCTATATTATATATATATATATATATTTTTTCTGCAAGCTTTGTTCTTTGCTGCTTTTTCTTGCTTCAAGAATCATTTTTATGATTTTTCAGATTATCAATAACATGTCTCATGTTCATCATTCTTTCAAGAGCCAACATATTTAACAGTCTTAAACAACAAATTCAAAAGACATATGCACTATTCAAGCATTCATTCAGAAGATAGAAAGCATTGCCACCACATTTAACCAATTAGAATTTCTTTTATTGAACTCGAAATTTTATTGCTTCTTATTCAAGAGATCTACTATTTTATTCATGTTTAATGATGATGAGAAAAATAAACTATAGCTTAATTGGAGATAAAATCAAATAGATACTAATTACTATTATATGACTTCTAAGGTAAACTTTTATAAGGACACTGTCACAGAGTTAAGGCAGAAATTGGAAATTAACAACCTTTATTCTGGGGGCACGGGGGTTCCTCTGATCCTTGGGATGCTTGGTCCTACAAGAGAAGACTTTTGGCGCTTCAGTTCCCTTAAGTCACGCCCCTGCTCCTCTTGTTCTTTAAACATATAGGTCAGCATTTGACTGTGTTCCTTCTGTTGTTTTATTATTTGCTCCATAGCTTCCTGTATCTTGGTGACAGACGTCTCAAGATATTCCCAATATTCTGCTTGAGGAATCTCTGGGAGGAATTCCTGTGCTCTCTTCTTGATAGGATCCTCCTGTGCTTGTTGTCTCTCCATTGATGCTTTGGTGATTGACTTTTCAATTAGGATATATTCAGTTATTCCGATCCTTACTCCAGCGTCCTTGCAGAGCAGAGAAATCACGCTTGGATAAGCCAACCTGGCCTCAGTTGAATTTTTGTTAGCAATCTTATAGAGCTCAGTTGAAATCAGCTGATGAACCTCCACTTCCTTTCCCATCATGATGCAATGGATCATCACTGCTCTTTTAACCGTGACTTCAGAGCGGTTGCTAGTGGGCAACAGAGAACGCCAATGAAGTCCAGCCATCCTCTGGCAACTGGTTTGAGATCCTCTCTCTTGAGTTGATTTGGGACGCCCTTTGTGTTGGTGGTCCACCTGGCTCCAGGGATACATATGTCCTCTAGAATTTTATCCAGGCCAATGTCTGCTCTCATCATCCTCCTGTTGAAGGAGTCTGGATCATCCTTTAGCTGAGGTAGCTTTAATATCTCTCTGATCTTGTTAGGGGTGGTGTGAACAATCTTTCCCCTGACCGTGGTCCGAAATTCATAGTAGGCAGTTCCAGATACTTTTTGCTTGTCAGTCTGCCACATATTAGCATAGAACTCCTGGACCATGTTCCTTCCTACTTTCGTTTCAGGATTAGCTAGGACTTCCCAGTTCCTGATTCGAATTTGTTCCTGGATCTCCGGATATTCATCTTCTTTCAGATCGAATCTAACTTCCGGGATCACTGATCTTAGACCCATTACTTTAAGATAATGGTCTGAATGTTCTTTAGATAAGAACTTCCCTTGATTCCAAAGTGGTTTTGGAACGATCTCTTTCTTGCCTCTTGGAGTGGATTGTTTTCCTTTGGGAGCCATGATCTTAGTGATCTCGGATAAACACACCAAACTTAAAGGTTTGCTTGTCCTCAAGCAAAATAAAAGAAAGGAGAGGGATAGAAGGAGATCGAGGTGCAGTTGTTGATGGAGGAGGGGGGAGGCCGAACCCAATTTTAAAGGGGTAGGGGGGTGTTTTTTTCGAAAAATTGGAAGAGATAAGATAAAAAGATTGAGTTGAAAAAAGATAAGATAGAAGATAGAGTTTAATTTTGAAAAGATATGATAGATTTTTGCAAAAGATAACTCTGAATTTTGAAAAAGATAATATGGATATTTGAAAAAGATATGGATTAGTTGAAAAGATTTTTGAGTGAAAAAGATAGATTTGTTTTCAGAAAAGATTTTGAAAAGAGTTGGATTGAATTTGGAAAGATGGATTTTTAGAAATTAAGGATTTTAGAAATCAGGGTTCTTGACATGTTCATGTAAAAATCATGCATTGAAGCATAAAATTTGAAATTAAAATAGAAATACGTGTGGGATAAATGGATTTGGCTCCTCCCTGTCTTCCTGGCGTTTGAACGCCCAAACACTGCTTGTTTTGGGCGTTCAACGCCCAAATGCTGATCTCCTGGGCGTTCAGCGCCCAGTTGCTGCCATTACTGGCGTTCAACGCCCATTGGGTGCCTGTTTCTGGCGTTGAACGCCCAGATTGCTGCCCTTACTGGCGTTCAGCGCCCAGTGGATGCCCATTTTGGGCGCTGAACGCCCAAAATGCCCCTTTACTGGCGTTTTCTTGCCATTGAGCTCCCTATCTCTGTTTTGTGTGCAGATTCCTTCTGTAACCCTGTAAACTTATACAAATGATTCTGTACCTTAGTGTCAGTGAACTTTATATAAACAAATAAAAATAAAAATAAAAATAGGGCAAAAATGCTTAGAGGATTGATGCCCCATGGCTGGGTTGCCTCCCAGCAAGCGCTTCTTTATTGTCTTTAGCTGGACCTTGCTGAGCTTTTAATCTAGCTTCAGCCTTGAGCATTCTTGCTCAATGTTGCCTTCAAGATAATGCTTGATTCTCTGTCCATTGACAATGAACTTCTTATCAGAAACAATATCTTGAAGCTCCACATAACCATATGGTGACACACTTGTAATCACGTATGGTCCCCTCCACCGGGATTTCAGTTTCCCGGGGAATAGCCTGAGTCTAGAGTTAAACAACAGGACCTTCTGTCCTGGTTCAAAGATTCTAGATGACAGCTTTCTGTCATGCCATTTTTTTTTATTTTTCTTTATAAAGCTTGGCATTTTCGAAAGCTGTGAATCTGAATTCCTCTAGCTCATTTAGCTGGAGCAATCGTTTTTCTCTTGCTAATTTGGCATCAAAGTTTAGGAATCTGGTTGCCCAGTAGGCCTTATGTTCCAGTTCCACGGGCAAGTGGCATGCCTTACCATACACGAGTTGGTATGGAGAGGTCCCTATAGGGGTCTTGAATGCTGTTCTGTAAGCCCACAGAGCATCATCCAAGCTCCTTGCCCAATCCTTTCTACGGGTATTTACTGTCCGTTCCAGGATTCTCTTTAATTCTCTGTTAGAGACTTCAGCTTGCCCATTGGTTTGTGGATGATATGGAGTGGCCACTTTGTGGCGAATTCCATACCGAACCATGGCAGAGTAAAGCTGTTTATTGCAGAAGTGAGTACCCCCATCACTGATTAACACTCTAGGGACACCAAACCTGCTAAAGATATGTTTCTAGAGGAATTTCAGCACTGTTTTAGTATCATTGGTGGGTGTGGCAATAGCCTCAACCCATTTTGATACATAGTCAACTGCCACCAGAATATAAGTGTTTGAATATGATGGTGGAAAAGGTCCCATGAAGTCAATTCCCCATACGTCAAACAACTCAATTTCCAAGATTCCTTGTTGAGGCATGGCGTAACCATGAGGCAGATTACCAGCTCTTTGGCAACTGTCACAATTACGTACAAACTCTCGGGAATCTTTATAGAGTGTGGGCCAATAGAAGCCACATTGGAGGACCTTGGTGGCTGTTCGCTCACCTCCAAAATGGCCTCCATATTGAGATCCGTGGCAATGCCATAGGATTCTCTGTGCTTCCTCTCTGGGGACACACCTACGGATAATTCCGTCTGCACATCTCTTAAAGAGATAGGGTTCATCCCACAAGTAGTACTTTGCATCAGTAACTAATTTCTTCTTTTGTATTCTATTGTACTCCTTGGGTATGAACCTTGCAGCTTTATAGTTTGCAATATCGGCAAACCATGGTGCTTCCTGAATGGCAAATAGATGCTCATCAGGGAACGTCTCAGAGATCTCAAGAAAGGGGAGGGACGTTCCTTCCACTGGCTCTATCCGGGACAGATGATCAGCTACTTGGTTCTCTGTCCCTTTTCTGTCTCTTATTTCTATATTAAACTCTTGCAGAAACAATACCCATCTGATGAGCCTGGGTTTTGAATCCTGCTTTGTGAGTAGATACTTAAGAGCAGCATGGTCAGTGTACACAATCACCTTTGATCCTACTAAGTAGGATCTGAACTTGTCAATGGCGTAAACCACTGCAAGTAATTCCTTTTCTGTGGTTGTGTAATTTTTCTGGGCATCATTTAAAATGCGACTAGCATAATAAATGACATGCAGAAGCTTGTCATGCCTCTGTCCCAATACTGCACCAATGGCATGATCACTGGCATCACACATTAGCTCAAATGGTAATGTCCAGTCTGGTACAGAGATAACTGGTGCTGTGACCAGCTTAGCTTTCAGTGTTTCAAACGCCTGCAGGCATGCTGTGTCAAACACAAATGGTGTGTCAGCAGCTAGCAGATTGCTTAGAGGTTTTGCGATTTTTGAAAAATCCTTTATAAACCTCCTATAGAATCCTGCATGTCCTAGAAAGCTTCTGATTGCCTTAACATTGGCAGGTGGTGGTAATTTTTCAATTACCTCTATTTTTGCTTGATCCACCTCTATTCCCTTGTTTGAGATTTTATGCCCAAGAACAATTCCTTCAGTCACCATGAAGTGACACTTTTCCCAGTTCAAAACTAGGTTGGTCTCTTGGCATCTTTTCAGAACAAGTTTCAAGTGATCAAGACAGGAGCTGAATGAGTCTCCATATACTGAGAAGTCATCCATGAAGACTTCCAGAAATTTTTCCACCATGTCAGAGAAAATAGAGAGCATGCATCTCTGGAAGGTTGCAGGCGCATTACATAGCCCAAATGGCATCCTTCTATAAGCAAACACTCCAGATGGACATGTGAATGCTGTTTTCTCTTGATCCTGGGCATCCACTGCAATCTGGTTGTAGCCTGAGTAGCCATCCAGAAAGCAGTAATAATCATGACCTGCTAGTCTTTCTAGCATCTGGTCTATGAATGGTAAAGGAAAATGATCCTTTCTGGTGGCTGTATTGAGCCTTCTGTAGTCAATACACATGCGCCACCATGTAACTGTTCTTGTAGGAACCAGTTCATTTTTTTCATTATGAATCACTGTCATGCCTCCCTTTTTTGGGACGACTTGAACAGGGCTCACCCAGCGGCTATCAGAAATAGGATAAATAATCCCAGCCTCTAGTAACTTAGTGACCTCTTTCTGCACCACTTCCTTCATGGCTGGATTTAGCCGCCTCTGTGGTTGAACCACTGGTTTGGCATTGTCCTCCAATAGGATTTTGTGCATGCATCTAGCTGGGCTTATGCCCTTAAGGTCACCTATGGACCACCCAAGAGCTGTCTTGTGTGTCCTTAGCACTTGAATAAGTGCTTCCTCTTCCTGTGAATTTAAAGCAGAGCTTATGATCACTGGAAAAGTGTCATCTTCTCCCAGAAATGCATATTTCAAGGATGGTGGTAGTGGCTTGAGCTCGGGTTTAGGAGGTTTTTCCTCTTTCAGAAGAAAGTTCAGAGGCTCTTTCATGTCCTCTGAATCCTCCAAATCAGGCTGAACATCTTTAAAGATGTCTTCCAACTCTGATTCGAGACTCTCAGCCATGTTGATCTCTTCTACCAAAGAGTCAATGAGATCAACTTTCATGCAGTCTGTTGATGTGTCTGGATGCTGCATGGCTTTGACAGCGTTCAACTTAAACTCATCATCATTGACTCTCAGGGTTATTTCCCCCTGTTGGACGTCAATGAGGGATCGTCCAGTTGCTAGGAAGGGTCTTCCTAGAATGAGAGTGGCACTCTTGTGCTCTTCCATTTCCAGCACAACAAAGTCAGTGGGAAAGGCGAATGGCCCAACTCTGACAATCATGTCCTCAATTACGCCTGATGGGTATTTAGTGGAACCATCAGCAAGTTGGAGACATATCCGGGTTGGTTTAACTTCTTCAGTTAAGCCAAGCTTCCTGATAGTGGATGCAGGTATCAGGTTGATGCTTGTCCCAAGATCGCATAAAGCTGTCTTGGTGCAATCACCTTCTAATATGCATGGTATCAGAAAACTCCCAGGGTCTTTAAGCTTTTCAGGAAAGCTTTTCAGAATGACTGCACTGCATTCTTCAGTGAGGAGAACTCTTTCTGTTTCTCTCCACTCCTTTTTATGACTCAATATCTCTTTCATGAACTTGGCATAAGAAGGTATTTGCTCAAGTGCCTCTGCAAATGGAATCTTTATTTCAAGAGTCCTTAGATAATCTGCAAAGCGAGCAAATTGCTTATCCTGCTCCTCTTTCCGGAGTTTTTGAGGATAAGGTATCTTGGCTTTATATTCCTCAACCTTAGTGGTTAAAGAAGCCTTTTTAGAGGGGTTGTTATCAGCACTTGTGTGTGTCTGATCCCTCACTGGCAATTGAGTGCCAGAGTCAGAAGCTGGAGTGACGTTAGACGCCAGCTCACTGTCTGTTCCTGGCGCCTGAACGCCAGAAATGTGCCCATTTTGGGCGTTTAACGCTGGATTCTGCCCCATTTGGGCGTTCAACGCCAGATTCTTGCCCATTTCTGGCGTTGAACGCCAATCCTGCCTTGTTTCTGGCGCTGAACGCCAGTTTTGGGCATGGTCTGGGCGTTCAGCGCCAGCCTTCCACCCATTTTCTGGCGTTTTAGTGCCAGAATTATTTTTCCCTGGGCTCTTACTGTCCTCAGGTGAATCTTTGGTGGGTCGCTCATTTCTTGAATTTTTGATGCCTTGAGGTGGGGTATTTAATGTTTTCCCACTTCTTAATTGAACTGCTTGGCATTCTTCTGCTATTTGCCTTGATAGCTGCTGCTTTGTTTGCTTAAACTGTTCGTCCATATGTATATTAGCTATCCTTGTCTCCTGTAGCCTGTCTTTGAATTCAGCTAGCTGCTTTGTTAGAAAATCCAATTGCTGATTGAATTCAGCAGCTTGTTTTACAGTACTGAATTCAGCAGTTACTGTTTTAACCTCTTCATTCATGGAAGGGTTGCTGCTTAGATACAGATGCTGATTCCTGGCAACTGTATCAATGAGCTCTTGAGCCTCTTCAATTGTCTTTCTCATATGGATAGATCCACCAGCTGAGTAATCTAGAGACATCTGAGCTCCTTCTGCAAGTCCATAGTAGAAGATGTCTAACTGAACCCACTCTGAAAACATTTCAGAGGGGCATTTTCGTAGCATCTCTCTGTATCTCTCCCAGGCATCATAAAGAGATTCATTATCTCCTTGTTTAAAGCCTTGGATGTCCAGCCTTAGCTGTGTCATCCTTTTTGGAGGAAAATACTGATTCAGGAATTTTTCTGTCAGCTGTTTCCATGTTCTTATGCTGGCCTTAGGTTGGTTGTTTAACCACCTCTTAGCTTGATCTTTTACAGCAAATGGAAACAGTAATAGTCTGTAGACATCCTGATCTATTTCCTTATCATGTACTGTGTCAGCAATTTGTAGAAATTGTGCTAGAAACTCTGTAGGTTCTTCCTGTGGAAGACCGGAATACTGGCAACTTTGCTGCACCATGATAATGAGCTGAGGATTCAACTCAAAGCTACTAACTCCAATGGAGGGTATGCATATGCTACTCCCATATGAAGCAGTAGAGGGGTTAGAATATGACCCCAGAGTCCTCCTGGGCTGTTCATTTCCACTTATGTCCATGATGGACAAAGGGATATAACTTGGATTGATTTACCTTTTTAATTATTTTATTTTATGGAAAGAGGACAACTTAACCAAAAATAAAAATAACAAAAATTATGATTTTCGAAAAAGTGAGGAGAGAAAAAGTGGTTAGAAGGTTTTGAAAAAGATATGATTTGGAAAAGATTTTAAATTTTTTTTTTTATATAATTTTCGAAAATTTATTTTTTTTTTTAAAAAAAAATAGAGAAAAGATAATTTTGAATTTAGTGAGGAAAGAGAAAAACAATAAGATAGCACAAGATTTAAAATTTTTAGATCTAATGCTCCTTGTTTTTGAAAATTTTGGAGGGAAAGCACCAAGGAACACCAAACTTAAAATTTTTTTTTGAAAACCACTAAAATTTTCGAAAACCAAAGGGAAATCAACAAGAAAACACCAAACTTAAAGTTTGGCACAGGATTTAATAGAAAAATTATTTTGAAAAAGGTTTTTTTTTTTTTTAAAAATATGATAGCCAATTACCATGAACATAAACACCACGTTCTAACTAACTGAGCTATAAATTTAAAGTGTTTTAACAAGGGATAAATAATAAAAGACTCTAAACCAAAAAAAAGAGAATTTTTTTCTAATCTAAGCAACAAAATAAACCGTCAGTTGTTCAAACACGAACAATCCCCGGCAACGGCGCCAAAAACTTGGTACACGAATTGTGAATCACACTTTTCACAACGCGTACCACTAACCAGCAAGTGCACTGGGTCGTCCAAGTAATACCTTACGTGAGTAAGGGTCGAATCCCACGGAGATTGTTGGTTTGAAGCAATCTATGGTTATCTTGTAAATCTTAGTCAGGAAATCAATTATGTTTATCAGTTGAATTGCAAATAACCAAGAGAGCATAAATTAAAGGTTACTTGTTGTGCAGTAATGGAGAATATGTTGGAGTTTTGGAGATGCTTTGTCTTCTGAATCTCTGCTTTCCTCTGTCTTCTGATTCACGCACGCACGTCCTCCTATGGCAAGCTGTGTGTTGGTAGATCACCGTTGTCAATGGCTACCTTCCATCCTTCCAATGAAAACTACGCTCACGCGCTCTGTCACAGCACGGCTAATCACCGGTTGGTTCTCGATCCGGTTGGAATAGGATTTACTATCCTTTTGCGTCTGTCACTAACGCCCAGCCTTCAGGAGTTTGAAGCTCGTCACAGTCATTCAATCCTTGAATCCTACTCGGAATACCACAGACAAGGTTTAGACTTTCCGGATTCTCATGAATGCCGCCATCAATTCTAGCTTATACCACGGAGATTCTGATTAAGGAATCTAAGAGATACTCATTCAATCGTATGTAGAACGGAGGTGGTTGTCAGACACACGTTCATGAATTGAGGAAGGTGATGAGTGTCACAGATCATCACCTCCTTCACAATTAAGCGCGAATGAACATCTTAGATAGGAACAAGCGTGTTTGAATGGAAAACAGAAATACTTGCATTAATTCATCGAGACACAACAGAGCTCCTCACCCCCAACAATGGGGTTTAGAGACTCATGCCGTCAGAGAATACGAATTTTAGATCTGAAATGTCATGAGGTACAAAATAAGTCTCTAAAAGTTGTTTAAATACTAAACTAGTAGCCTAGGTTTACAAAAATTGGATAAACTATGATGGATGATGCAGAAATTCACTTCTGGGGCCCACTTCTGTGTGCTGGGGCCCACTTGGTGTGTGCTGGGGCTGAGACTTAAGCAATTCACGTGCAGAGGCCATTTGTGGAGTTGAACGCCAGTTTTTGTGCCAGTTTGGGCGTTCAACTCCAGTTTTTGATCCTTTTCTGGCGCTGGACGCCAGACTTGGGCAGAGGACTGGCGTTGAACGCCAGTTTACGTCGTCTATTCTTATGCAAAGTATGGACTATTATATATTGTTGGAAAGCCCTGGATGTCTACTTTCCAACCCAATTGGAAGCACGCCATTTCGAGTTCTGTAGCTCCAGAAAATCTACTTTGAGTGCAGGGAGGTCAGAATCCAACAGCATCAGCAGTCCTTTTTCAGCCTGAATCAGATTTTTGCTCAGCTCCTTCAATTTCAGCCAGAAAAATACCTGAAATTACAGAAAAACACACAACTCATATTAAAGTCCAGAAATATGAATTTTTTCCTAAAAACTAATAAAAATAGACTAAAAACTAACTAAAACATACTCAAAACTATATGAAATTATCCCCAAAAAGCGTATAAAATATCCGCTCATCAGCTGTACTCCCAACTGGCCTCAGGCAAGCCAATCTTTTTCAGAACAACATCCAAAGAAAGCTTGCCCGTTGTCACGTCCTTCACTATCTGAGTGAAAGCATCCCTAGCCGGAAGAATATGCGGAATATCCAAGAGGGCCTCTAAAGTAGTATCATAGGTTTCCAATGTGACACCTCTCAGAAAAACAGTTGGGGCATCCCTCTTTAGGAAATTTCTGTAGAATTCCTTGACTTGGTGGTCATTGACTTCCACCGGATCGAATTCTACAAATTTCCAATGGTAAAAATTTAATCTATTGAGAATCTGTTCTGCATATTTCTCGGGCAGGTTTAGCTTCCTCTCGTAGTAAAAGGCTCGTTTTGCCAGTTTCTTGTACTGTTCTTCGGCTTCAGCGTTAATGAATGTGTCCGGTTGGTCACTTGGAGGCACAGGAGGAGGACGAGCCAAAGGATTGGCTTTCTCCTTCCCTTTGTGAGCCATCCTGAAAAAGACAAAAATAGAGTATAACTCAGAAGAAACAGATAAAAATCACAGAAAAAAGAAGGATATAATCAAACAATTCAAGTAAGAGCCAATAAGATAAACAAACACTTAATTAAGGGAAAATCTGGGTAAAGCAATCAAATGCACAAGAGGAAATGTATTTACCCTTAATCAAGCCACCTAAGTGACAAATGAAGGAATGAACAACCATTAAAGCATATATATGACTTAGGTGTGCAATGCAAGTGAATGGACTTGAACGAAATTGAGCATTGCAATTGTGCCTTGGAAGATGGAAGATTTAGAAAAAATTGGCGTCAAAGGCAATAATCAAAGTCATAGTGAAAGCATGCAGTTATTCATGTTGAGAGGTAACTTCTTGTCCAAAGCAATACTTGGTTGAAGAACAGATTGTATTGCTCAAAAACATAAAAGGACAAGTGCCTATGTATATGGTCATTAACGTTAAACACACATGAGTAGGCATTTAATCAATTCATTCAAAAGACCAATGTGTGTACTACTGCAAATGGCACCAAACAGATTTCAAAATTTAGGAGTTTAAGGCTGGTTTGGTGTTTAAGCAAAAGGAATGAGCAGTCACTACACAATGCAGCAAACTAGCATGTTATGTACTTGCAAATGCATCAAACAAAATGGTTTCAGCTTGGTATTCTACACAGCTACAAATGTCAAGTTTAGTTTGATGTCTCAGCAAAAATAACACAAGGTGTACAATCAAAATTAAATCTTAGGCAGCATCAAAATCAACAGAAAATTGCACAAGTCTGAAATTAACAATGCAAGATGGGAAGAAAATTTAAAACCTATGCTGATCAAACACAGAAGTTGAATCAAAAATTCCATTCAGTCATTATATCAAGCATGTTATGTGCATTAGTGAAACAGCATTCTCAGTTCAATCAAAGCAGCATTCAAAAATTCAATGTAGCAGTTATCCAACCCAGAAAAATCAGAAATAATCAGCCAATCAACAGTATTCAGTCCAGAAACAGAAGTCTTCTAACCAAAAACCACCTAGTTACTAAAACAGAAATTAAAAGCAGTTAAAGAAAGAAAATGAAACAGAAACAGTAAAGAGACAGGTTACAGGAAAGAAAAGGGGAACCTGTAATGTAGAGGGAGAAAGAAGGGGAAACAGACGGGGAAGGAAGGTGGTGGTTGTGCACGCACAAAAGTAAAACATGAAAAATTATAAAGTAAAATGGAAAACTATAACCAACTATCAAAAAAACCAAATATAAACAAGCAATCAAACATAAAAGGAGCATGAAACATAAAATTCATTAATCAAAACTTCAAGAAACACAAAACTGCAAATATGAACAAAGTGACTTGAACCAAAGGAAATTGAGAATAAAGACAATGTAATTAAAGAGGAATTAAAGAGTACTTACAATTAAAGATGATCAAAATCCAAAATTAAGCTTGCTATAATATGCTACAATGGAAATTGATAAACCCTCGAAGAGAAATTCTACACTACTCCTACTCCTACTCCTAATTACTCTCTAAAAACTATCTAAGTGAGCTCTCCCCCTAATGCCTTTGTTGAGTTCCCCTTCATATAGCACTCCAATTCAGCATCTAAGCCTTCCAAAATGGGCCAAAAGGCCTCAGAAAATGCGCTGCATGTGTTTCATTAATAAAATCACGTGTTGGGACCTATGCAGACACATAGATGTGTGCGTCCGCACACTTGGCTGAAAGTTGACCTGTGCGTATGCACAGGTACTTGTGCGCACGCACGCAAGCTTGTGCGCATGCACACTTCGCTGTGTGTGCTTTTGCTTGTTTTCTTCATGTTTTCTCTCTTGTACATGTTTTCTTCCGCTTTTGGCTATCTATTCTTGCCTCTAAGGCCTAAAAACACTCAGCAAATATGTCATGGCATCAAATGGAATAAAAGTGGAATTAAATTGCTCATTTCAAGCACAAAATTGTATGTTTTCACATTTAGGATCAAATTAGGGACAAAACACAAAAGTATGCTATTTTGGTGCTTAAGTGTGAGTTCATGTGCTAGAATCCATCCAAATCAAGCTAAAACATATCGGAAAATATGGAATCATCATAGCTTCATGCCTCTTTTGGACTTTCTCTTGCTCCTTTTAAACCAAGATTGCTCTAAGCCGATCCATCGCTTCCGTGAGATAATCCATTGGCTCTTGTTTCACTTGGCTAACATAACTACGATCATATTGTCCTTGGATTGATGGATATGGATATTCTTCCATGGAAGGTTGTGGTAGAAGGGAAAATTCATCATGTGGTTGAAATTTCTCATACATGGGAGGTGGTTCATCTTGGTAAGAATAGTGAGATAATGTATATGGAAGTGGTGGTTCTTGGGAATGTTGGTGTTGGAATGGTGGTGGCTCTAGGTATGGTTCATGTGGTTGTTGGTATGGTAGATATGGGTTAGGATTATATGGAGGTGAATGGTGGTATAGGGCTTGTGAGTATGGTGGTTGAGGGCTATGTTGAGGATAAGGCTCATAGGCATATGGTGGTGGTGATTGATAATCACAAGGAGGTCCACCATAACCATTGGATTGATATGCACCATGAGATGGTTCATGCTCATAGTACATTGGAGGAGGTTGTTGCCAAGAAGATTGATCATATGCTTGAGGCTACTCCCACCTTTGATTATTCCATCCTTGATGTATGCTCTCATTGTAATTTCCATTTCTTACAACATTGTTAGAACTAAACTCATAGCCAAATGGGTGAGAATTCATAGTGACAAGAGAAAATAAAAATGAAAGCCAATAAGAAACAAAGAAAACAACTCCTAAAACTAGCAAGAACTAACAAAGAAACAAAAAGCAAACATATTCAAAATATTCACATATGAACAATAACCAACAACTAGCACACATTGCAATTCCCTAGCAACGGCGGAAAAAACTTGAAAGAAGGTTACCGTCAGTCTAGAATTTTCACACAAAAATAATCTCGTCGAAGTATAGATCTAAACCAACAAACAACCCTCAATCAAAGTTTGATTTTGGTTGTCACATGTTCAACCCAATAAAAATAACCGAGAGTATTGCTCCTGGGTTGTTCTCCCTAGGAATTGCAATCGAGTGCTCAATTATTGGTTATGAGATTCACAAAGGTGGCTTGATGATAAGAAATGTGAAATTAAAATGCAAGAATTTAAATGACAAGAAAATAAAGAAAATAACTAAAGATAACAAATGCTAAAGAGGCATTCATGGCAAGAATTGAGAATCAAGGTTTTCTATCTTAATCATAACACAATAATTATTGAGAGCTAATCCTATTTCGTTATCTCCAACATCGAGAGAAAGTCAAATAAGTCTAGTTAATCTCAATCCATAAGTCCTAATCAACTTACTAATTGAATTAGCAAAAAATTAGCGTCAACGGAAACAATATTAACTAACAACTCTAGATCGCCACCATAAGTTGGGTATTAATGACTCAAGAGCACCAAATTTCTCTTTCCGAGCCAAGAATACACAAAATCTACTCTAAACCTAAACCAAGTATTTTATCAAATACTTGGTTTGCATAAAAATAAAAGCATATTAAATTGCAAGAAATAATAAAGTCTACTACTACCAAATGCAAGAAAATAACAACAATAACTCAAATAAACAACAAGAAACATAAAAAGACATCAATTGCATTAAAGAAAATGAAAATCAACAAGAGTGCTCATAAAACTAAACTGGCATAAAAGAGAAATTAACAAAAAAAAACTAAGAGAATAAAGATGTAAGAACAAGAGATTGCAAGAAAAACTAATTGAAAACAAGAATTAAATCCTAAATCTAAGAGAGATTAACCTAAATCTACCCTAATTCTAGAGAGAAGGGAAAACTTCTCTCTCTAGAAAACTACCCTAAAATATGTTTCTACACTATCTTAATTGCTCCCCCTTGTTCCCTCTTGAATTACGCCTTAAATAGCTTCAGAAATGAGTTAGATTTGAGCCTGGATGAGCTCAGAAATCGCCCCCAGCGTGTTCCTTTAAGTTGGTCACGTGACAAGTGTCACGCATATACATGGGTCACGTGTACGCGTGACCTGGCGAATTCCTTCCTCATGCGTACGCGTAGGGCACGTGTGTGCATCGCTATGATTTCACCAAATTCTCATTTTTTCATGAATTATCCACTTTACATGCTTTTTCTTCAGTTCTTCAATCCAATCCTTGCCTTATAAACCTAGAATCACTCAACAAGCATATCAAGGCATCGAATGGGATTAAAGTGAATTAAATTTAGCAATTTTAAGGCCTAAAAAGCATGTTTTTAATCATTAAGCATAATTTAGGGAGAATTAGAAAACCATGCTTATTTCATTGAAAAAATGTGAGAAAAGTCGATAAAATCCACTAAATTCAACACAAGATAAACCCTAAAATTGGGGTTTATCACTCTGTCACTTCACAAACTCAAACAGAAAAAGCTGTTGTTAATAGGTAAGT
This sequence comes from Arachis ipaensis, assembly GCF_059453495.1. Classification (NCBI taxonomy): domain Eukaryota; kingdom Viridiplantae; phylum Streptophyta; class Magnoliopsida; order Fabales; family Fabaceae; genus Arachis; species Arachis ipaensis. The sequence goes on along the minus strand of NC_142441.1, from coordinate 40,980,719 downwards.
TCTACTTAAAATACTTTTTATTAGTTTTGATGCTATATCATAATAATTTTGGTTCATTTTAAAATACTTTTCTGTGTAATCCAGCTACCCTCCATAACCTCGACAGCAAGCCCTCGCAGAAACTTTGACAATGGAATCAGAGCAAGAAGCTCTTGTTAATGAGTAAGTTCTACTTAAAATTATTTTTATTAGTTTTGATGCTATATCATAATAATTTCGATTTATTTTGAAACACTTTACTGTGTAATCCAACTGCCCTCTGCAACCTCATCAGCAAGCCCCACAGAAACTTTGGCAAGAAAATCAGAACAAGAAGCTCTTGTTAATGAGTAAGTTCTATTAAAAATCCTTTTTATTGGTTTTAATGTTATATCATAATGCTTTTTTATTATTTTTGAAAACTTTTCTTTGTCATCTTGCAGTCCTCCCTATCCTTAACATTGAGAAGATGACTTTGGTGCACCTTCGTTCAGCCATGTGATGCACCACTATTTTGTGGTACATTTTTGGCTGAATTTAGTGCATTTTATCCCTCATTCTCACACTTATGCATACAATTCACATGTTTTACATTTTCCTTCTTAATTTTGTGCTGTGATTGAAAACATGCTTCTTTGGCCTTAAATTTGATAATTTTAATTCTCTCCTACTACCATTTGATGTCGTGATACATTTGTTAAGTGTTTTCAGGATTTATAGGGCAAAAATGGCTTAGAGGATGGGAAAGAAGCATGAAAAAGTGGAAGGAACACAAGAAATCAAGTAATTCAGAATCTGGTAGCGATGCGCACGCATGGGTGACGCGTACGCGTGGTCAGTGAAAAGTCCAGCGATGCGTACGCGTGGCTAACGCGTATACGTGACAGAGCGTTGGTGCACAAAATTGTGATCATCAACAATGGAACCAAAGATTTGGAGCTCTCAAACGTGAATCACACTTTGTCACAATTCCACACAACTAACCAGCAAGTGCACTGGGTCGTCCAAGTAATACCTTACGTAAGTAAGGGTCGATCCCACGGAGACTGTCGGCTTGAAGCAAGCTATGGTCATCTTGTAAATCTCAGTCAGGCGGATTCAAATGGTTATGGAGGATTGATAATTAAAAGATAAATAAAACATAAAGTAAAGATAGAGATACTTATGCAATTCATTGGTAGGAATTTCAGATAAGCGTATGAAGATGCTTTGTTCCTCTTGAACCTCTGCTTTCTTATTGCCTTCCTCCAATCATTCATACTCCTTTCCATGGCAAGCTTTATGTTGGGCATCACCATTGTCAATGGCTACTTCCCATCCTCTCAGTGAAAATGTTCTACGTACGCTGTCACCGCTCGGCTAATCATCTGTCGGTTCTCGATCATGTTGGAATAGGATCCATTGATCCTTTTGCATCTGTCACACGCCCAACACTCGCGAGTTTGAAGTTCGTCACAGTCATCCCTTCTCAGATCCTACTCAGAATACCACAGACAAGGTTTAGACGTTCCGGATCTCAGGAATGGCCGCCAATAATTCTAGCCTATACCACGAAAGTTCTAATCTTAGATTAGAAACCCAAGAGATACACATTCAAGCTTGTTTGCATGTAGAATGGAAGTGGTTGTCAGTCACACGTTCATAGGTGAGAATGGTGATGAGTGTCACATAATCATCACATTCATCATGTTCTTGGGTGCGAATGAATATCTTGGAGAAGAAATAGACTTGAGTTGAATAGAAAAACAATAGTACTTGTATTAATTCATGAAGAACAGCAGAGCTCTACACCTTAATCTATGGTGTGTAGAAACTCCACCGTTGAAAATACAAAAGTGATAATGGTGTAAGCATGGCCGAATGGCCAGCCTCCAAGGTCTAGGGACTAAACGTCCAAAGATGAAAATACAATAGCAAAAGGTCCTATTTATAGAAAACTAGTAGCCTAGGGTTACATAAATGAGTAATTAATGCAGAAATCTTCTTCCGGGCCCACTTGGTGTGTGCTTGGGCTGAGCATTGAAGCTTCCATGTGTAGAGACTTTTCTTGGAGTTAAACGCCAGCTTTTGTGCCAGTTTGGGCTATCAAATCTCGGGCAAAGTATGGACTATTATATATTTCTAGAAAGCCCAGGATGTCTAATTTCCAACGCAATTGAGAGCGTGCCAATTGGGCTTCTGTAGCTCCAGAAAATCCACTTCGAGTGCAGGGAGGTCAGAATCCAACAGCATCTGCAGTCCTTTTTCAGCCTCTGAATCAGATTTTTGCTCAGGTCCCTCAATTTCAGCCAGAAAATACCTGAAATCACAGAAAAACACAACTCATAGTAAAGTCCAGAAGAGTGATTTTTATTTAAAAACTAATAAAAACATAATAAAAACTAACTAAAATATACTAAAAACATACTAAAAACAATGCCAAAAAGCATATAAATTATCCGCTCATCACAACTCCAAACTTAAATTGTTGCTTGTCCCCAAGCAACTGAAAATCATATAGGATAAAAAGAAGAGAATATACAATGTATTCCAAAAACATCTATGAAGATCAGTATTAATTAGATGAGCGGGGCTTTTAGCTTTTTGCTTCTAAACAGTTTTGGCATCTCACTTTATCCCTTGAAGTTCAGAATGATTGGCTTTTATAGGAACTCAGAATCCAGATAGTCTTATTGATTCTCCTAGTTAAGTATGTTGATTCTTGAACACAGCTACTTTATGAGTCTTGGCCGTGACCCAAAGCATTTTGTTTTCCAGTATTACCACCGGATACATAAATGCCACAGACACATAACTGGGTGAACCTTTTTAGATTGTGACTCAGCTTTGCTAGAGTCCCCAATTAGAGGTGTCCAAAGCTCTTAAGCACACTCTTTTTTGCTTTGGACCATGACTTTAACCGCTCAGTCTCAAGTTTTCACTTGACACCTTCACGCCACAAGCACATGGTTAGGGACAGCTTGGTTTAGCCGCTTAGGCCAGGATTTTATTCCTGTGGGCCCTCCTATCCACTGATGCTCAAAGCCTTGGATCCTTTTTATTTTACCCTTGCCTTTTGGTTTAAAGGGCTATTGGCTTTTTCTGCTTGCTTTTTCTTTTTCTCTTTTTTTTTTTTTTTTTTTTGCCATTTTTTTCGCAAGCTTTTCACTGCTTTTTCTTGCTTCAAGAATCAATTTTATGATTTTTCAGATTATCAAATAACATTTCTCCTTTTCCACCATTCTTTCAAGAGCCAACAATTTTAACATTCATGAGTCAACAAATTCTAAAAAATATGCACTGTTCAAGCATTCATTCAGAAAGACAAAAGTATTGCCACCACATCAAAATAATTAAACTGTTTTAAAATTCGAAATTCATGCACTTCTTTTTCTTTTTCAATTAAAAACATTTTTCATTTAAGAAAGGTAATGGATTCATTTTCATAGCTTTAAGGCATAGACACTTAGACACTACTGATCATGTAATAAAGACATAAACATAAATAAACATAAGCATAAAAATTCGAAAAACAGGAAAATAAAGAACAAGGAAATTAAAGAACGGGTCCACCTTAGTAATGGCGGCTTGTTCTTCCTCTTGAAGATCTTATGGAGTGCTTGAGCTCCTCAATGTCTCTTCCTTGCCTTTGTTGCTCCTCTCTCATGGTTCTTTGGTCTTCTCTAATTTCATGGAGGAGGATAGAATGCTCTTGGTGCTCCACCCTTAGTTGTCCCATATTGGAACTTAATTCTCCTAGGGAGGTGTTAATTTGCTCCCAATAGTTTTGTGGAGAAAAATGCATCCCTTGAGGTGTCTCAGGGATTTCATGGTGAGGAATTTCCTCATGTCCATGAGTGGGATCTCTTGTTTACTCCATCCTTTTCTTAGTGATGGGCTTGTCCTCATCAATAAAAATGTCTCCCTCTATGTCAATTCCAACTGAATTGCAGAGGTGACAAATGAGGTGAGGGAAGGCTAACCTTGCCAAAGTAGAAGACTTGTCCGCCACCTTGTAGAGTTCTTGGGATATAACTTCATGAACTTCATTTTCCTCCCTAATCATGATGATATGGATCATGATAGCCCGGTCTATAGTAACTTCAGAGTGGTTACTAGTGGGAATGATTGAGGGTTGGATGAACTCCAACCATCCTCTAGCCACGGGCTTGAGGTCATGCCTTCTTAGTTGAACCGGCTTCCCTCTTGAATCTCTCTTCCATTGAGCGCCCTCTTCACAAATGTCTATGAAGACTTGGTCCAACCTTTGATCAAAGTTGACCCTTCTAGTGTATGGGTGTGCATCTCCTTGCATCATGGGCAAGTTGAACGCCAACCTTACATTTTCCGGACTAAAATCTAAGTATTTCCCCCGAACCATTGTAAGCCAATTCTTTGGGTCCGGGTTCACACTTTGATCATGGTTCTTGGTGATCCATGCATTGGCATAGAACTATTGAACCATTAAGATCCCGACTTGTTGAATGGAGTTGGTGAGAACTTCCCAACCTCTTCTTCGGATCTCATGTCGGATCTCCGGATATTCGCCCTTTTTGAGCTTAAAAGGGACCTCGGGGATCACCTTCTTCTTGGCCATAACTTCATAGAAGTGGTCTTGATGCACCCTTGAGAGGAATCTCTCCATCTCCCATGACTCGGAGGTAGAAGATTTTGCCTTCCCTTTCCTCTTTCTAGAGGTTTCTCCGGCCTTTGGTGCCATAAATGGTTATGGAAAAACAAAAAAAGCTTTAGCTTTTACCACACCAAACTTAGAAGGTTTGCTCGTCCTCGAGCAAAAGAAGAAAGAAGAGAGTAGAAGAAGAAGAAATAGAGGAGATGGAGGGGGCTTAGTGTTTCAGCCAAGGGGGAGAAGTAGTGTTTATGTTGTGTGAAAATGAAGGAGTGAAGATGGGTTTATATAGGGGGGTAAGGTTCAGCCATTATGGGTGGGTTTGGGAGGGAAAGTGGTTTGAATTTGAATGTTGGGGTAGGTGGAGTTTTATGATGGATAGATGTGAGTGGTGAAGAGAATGGTGGGATTTGATAGGTGAGGGGTTTTGGGGAAGAGGTATTGAGGTGATTGGTAAATGGGTGAAGAAGAGAGAGAGAGGTGGGTTAGGTGGGGATCCTGTGGGGTCCACAGATCCTAAGGTGTCAAGGATTTTTCATCCCTGCACCAAGTGGCGTGCAAAACGCCCTTTTCTGCCAATCCTGGCGTTTAACGCCAGCTTCTTGCCCATTCCTGGCGTTAAACGCCAGTCTGGTGTCCATTTCTGGCGTTAAACGCCCAGAACGGTGCCAGACTGGGCGTTTAACGCCCATCTTGCTACCCTTACTGGCGTTAAGTAAGTTTCTCCTCCAGGGTGTTCTGTTTTTAATTCTGTTTTTCATTCTGTTTTTGCTTTTTCAATTATTTTTGTGACTTCACATGATCATCAACCTACAGAAAACATAAAATAACAACGGAAAATAGGAATTTAACATAGATAAGTAAAATTGGGTTGCCTCCCAACAAGCGCTTATTTAATGTCAATAGCTTGACAGTGGGCTCTCATGGAGCCTCACAGATGTTCAGAGCAATGTTGGAACCTCCCAACACCAAACTTAGAGTTTGAATGTGGGGGTTCAACACCAAACTTAAAGTTTGATTGTGGCCTCCCAACACCAAACTTAGAGTTTGACTGTGGGGGCTCTGTTTGACTCTGTATTGAGAGAAGCTCTTCATGCTTCCTCTCCATGGTTACAGAGGGATATCCTTGAGCTTTAAACACAAGGAAGTCTTCATTCACTTGAATGATCAATTCTCCTCTGTCAACATCAATCACAGCTTTTGCTGTGGCTAGGAAGGGTCTGCCAAGGATGATGAATTCATCCATACACTTCCCAGTCTCTAGGATTATAAAGTCAGCAGGGATGTAGTGGCCTTCAACCTTTACCAAGACATCCTCTACAAGTTCATGAGCCTGTTTCTTTGAATTGTCTGCCATCTCTAGTGAGATTCTAGCAGCTTGTATCTCAATGATCCCTATCTTCTCCATTACAGATAGAGGCATAAGGTTTATACTTGACCCCAGGTCACACAGAGCCTTCTCAAAGGTCATGGTGCCTATGGTACAAGGGATTTAGAATTTTCTAGGGTCTTGTCTCTTCAGAGGTAATTTCTGCCTAGTCAAGTCATCCAGTTCTTTGATGAGCAATGGAGGTTCATCCTCCCAAGTCTCATTACCAAACAACCTGGCATTTAGCTTCATGATTTCTCCAAGGTACTTAGCAACTTGATCTTCAGTAACATCTTCACCCTCTTCAGAGGAAGAATACTCATCAGAGCTCATGAATGGCAGAAGTAAATTCAATGGAATCTCTATGGTCTTTGTGTGAGCTTCAGATTCCCATGGTTCCTCATCAGAGAACTCCATGGAGGCCAGTGGACGTCCATTGAGGTCTTCCTCAGTGGAGATCACTGCCTCTTCCTCCTCTCCAGGTTCGGCCGTGTGGGTTGTGGTTATGGCCTTGCATTCTCTTTTTGGATTCTCTTCTGTATTGCTTGGGAGAGTACTAGGAGGGAGTTCAGTAATTTTCTTACTCAGCTGACCCACTTGTGCCTCCAAATTTCTAATGGAGGACCTTGTTTTAGTCATGAAACTTTGAGTGGTTTTGATTAGATCAGAGACAATGTTTGCTAAGTCAGAGTGGCTCTGCTTAGAATTCTCTATCTGTTGTTGAGAAGATGATGAAAAAGGCTTGCTATTGCTAAATCTGTTTCTTCCACCATTACTGTTGTTGAAACCTTGTTGAGGTCTCTGTTGATCCTTCCATGAGAGATTTGGATGATTTCTCCATGAAGGATTATAGGTGTTTCCATAGGGTTCTCCCATGTAATTCACCTCTTCCATTGCTGTGTTCTCAGGATCATAAGCTTCTTCTTCAGAGGAAGCTTCCTTAGTACTGCTTGTTGCTGCTTGCATTCCAGATAGACTCTGAAAAATCATATTGACTTGTTGGGTCAATATTTTATTCTGAGCCAATAGGACATTCAGAGTATCAATCTCAATAACTCCTTTCTTCTGAGTTGTGCCATTATTCACAGGATTCCTTTCAGAAGTGTACATGAATTGGTTATTTGCAACCATTTCAATGAGTTCCTGAGCTTCTGTAGGCGTCTTTTTCAGATGACGAGATTCTCCAGCAGAGCTATCCAATGACATCTTGGATAGTTCAGACAGACCATCATAGAAGATTCCTATGATGCTCCATTCTGAAAGCATGTCAGAAGGGCACTTTCTGATCAATTGCTTGTATCTTTTCCAAGCTTCATAGAGGGATTCACCTTCCTTCTGCCTGAAGGTTTGGACTTCCACTCTAAGCTTACTCAATTTTTAAGGTGGAAAGAACTTTGCCAAGAAGGCATTGACTAGCTTTTCCCAAGAGTTCAGGCTTTCTTTAGGTTGTGAGTCCAACCATGTCCTAGCTCTGTCTCTTACAGCAAAAGGGAAGAGCATAAGTCTGTAGACCTCAGGGTCAACCCCATGTCTTGACAGTATCACAGATTTGCAAGAATTCAGCTAAGAACTGATGAGGATCTTCCAATGGAAGTCCATGAAACTTGCAATTCTGTTGCATTAGAGAAACTAATTGAGGCTTAAGCTCAAAATTGTTTGCTCCAATGGCAGGGATTGAGATGCTTCTCCCATAGAAGTCAGGAGTAGGTGCAGTAAAGTCACCAAGCACCTTCCTTGCATTGTTGGCATTGTTGTTATTTTCGGCTACCATGGCTTCTTCTTGTTTGAAAATTTCTGTTAGGTCCTCTCTAGAGAGTTGTACTTTAGCTTCTCTTAGCTTTCTCTTCAAGGTCCTTTCAGGTTCAGGATCAGCCTCAACAAGAATGTCTTTGTCCTTACTCCTGCTCATATGAAAGAGAGAAGAAGAAAATATGAAATCCTCTATGTCACAGTATAGAGATTCCTTGAGGTGTCAGAGGAAAAAAAGAATAGAAGGAGGAGGTAGAGAAGAGAGAATTCGAACTTATCAATGGAGATAGAGTTCGAATTGCTCATTGAGGAGGGGTGTTAGTCCATAAATAGAAGGAGTTGAGAAGAGGGGAAGAATTTTCGAAATTAAAGTAAAAGATTTTGAAATAATTAAAAGAAATTTTGAAAATTTGGTAAAGGTTTTTCGAAAATTAAGATTAGGAAAGAAATTAAGTGATTTTTTGAAAAAGATTTTGAAATTAGAAATCAAAAAGATATGATTGAAACTTAATTTTGAAAAAGATGTGATTGAAAATATACGATTGAGAAGATATGATTGAAAATCAAATTAAAAAGAGAAAGTTTTAAAATTAAAGTTGATTACTTGACTAACAAGAAATTAAAAGATATGATTCTTAAAATTTAAAATTTGATCCTTTCTTAATAGGCAAGTAACAACTTGAAAATTTTGAAGTAAATCATTAATAGTAGCAAGGATTTTCTAAAATAATAAAAAATAGAAAGAAATTGATTTTGAAGAGATATGATTGAAAAGATATGATTTGAAAAAGATTTGATTTTGAAAAATTATGAAAATTTGAAAAATATTTGAATTAAAAACAAAATCTTCCCTCTAGTGTCCTTCTGGCGTTAAACCCCCAGAATGGTATCCATTCTGGCGTTTAACGCCCAAAATGCTACCCTTTTGGGCATTAAACGCCCAGCCAGGTACCCTGGTTGGCGTTTAAACGCCAGTTTTCCTTCTTCATTGGGCGTTTTGAACGCCCAGCTTTTTCTGTTTGATTCATCTGCTGAATGTTCTGAATCTTCAATTCTCTGTATTATTGACTTAAAAGACATAGTTTTGAAAATTTTTTTGAATTTTTCAATGATGAGAAATAATCAAAATACAACTTGTCTTAGGAAACTCAAATCAAACAAACAATGCATGCAGGACACCAAACTTAAAAATTTTCATATAAGAGACACTAACAAATTGAGAATGCATATGAGAAACAACAAAACACACAAAACAAGAGAATTTAAAGATCAGAGCAATGAAATCATCAAGAACAACTTGAAGATCAATGAAGAACAATATGCATATATTCAAAAATGCAAGAAGAAGATGATGCCAAGGCATCTTAGGCTAGTTTCACTAGCATTTTTCTGTTATTTTTAGTTGTTTTATGCATTTTCTTGAGCCTTAAGTAATCATTTGGGCTAAATAGTCATGCTTGTCTTAAATCATTCAAACATGAAGATTTTGATGCAAATTCCATGAGTTTTTAGTTATATTCCTTGAATGCTATGAATGAAAGATTTCTCATGAAATTTTGCAAGACTTTGATGCAGTTGTTTGGATGATTTCAGGGAAGAAGAGGCTAGGCAAGGAAGCAACAAAATCAATAAAGGAAGCTTGAATATCACATGTGGAGTTTAAGTTCCAGTTTAAGCTTAAACTGGAGCTTAAACGCCAAAACCATGAGAGCTAAGGAAATGCTGAAAGTGGCGTTTAACCTCCAGTTTAACCTTAAACTGGAAGTTAAACGCCAGAATTAGAAATGCACCAGGGAGCATTTCCACGTTTAAGCTCCAGTTTAACCTTAAACTGGAGCTTAAACGTGTTCGACTATTTTTTCTCCTCCAGGGTTGCTTTCTCATTTCCACGTTTAAGCTTCAGTTTAACCTTAAACTGAAGCTTAAACGTGCTCGAGCTTGTGCCTCCAGGGAGTGCCAGCGTTTAAGCTCCAGTTTAAGCTTAAACTGGAGCTTAAACGTGTTATATGGAACAGCTTGACCATGCCTTCTTCAAACATAAATAACTTGAGCTACAAAACTCCAAATGAGGTGATTCAAAATGCATTGGAAAGAAGACATCTAGAGCTTTCCAAGCATATATGGCATGCATGGTGGATACTAAAAGTTGAGGGAGAAAACAGCCCCGTAATGTGCATAGAAGAGCATAGTACCAACATGCAACCAGGCCAGCTGACCTCTTCACCTTCCATGGAGTATAACTCGAGTTGTAGAGATCCAATTGAGGTGTTTCCAGTTGAGTTAGAAAGCTGACATCCATAGCTTTCCAACGAGGTATAATAGTCTATATTTGGCATCAAATTGGCAAGGTTGACAAGAGAACAAAGTGACGACTCAAGAAAGGGGGGTGCAACGTTTGAGTGTAGTTTAATGGATCATTATCCTTTTTGGATCAATTATGTCACTCTACCCTTCAAGCAAGCAAGGCCCATCAACAACACCAAATCAAGGCCACAAGAATCATCTAGAATAGTTTATTTTCATTTGATTGTAATTTGCTTTGAATTTCATTTTCATTTTGTAATTTAGGGAGCCTATTTAAAGGCCTTAGTTTCTGCATTTGAGACACGGGGGATTGAGGGGGAATCCAGCCCCTGAGGAGGAGATTTATACACGGGAACTTTGGATCATTTTCTTTTGAGTTTTGTAATTGAATTCAGAGCTATGACTCACTAAACCCATTTCATTGGGTTAGGGAGCTCTATTGTAATTCAATGAATCAATAATAGTTTTATCTTCTTCTTCAATCTTTTCTCTTGAATTTTGTTAGAAAGCTTCTCGATCTAATTCCATTGGGTAGTTGTCTTGGGAAAGAAACTACCCATAATTGGAATCCTTCGGAACCTTGGGAAAGGAATGGAGGATTCATGCTAGAGAAGCTTTCTCACAGTGAATTGGATTGGGGTTTGGATGGATATTGTGACATGTAATCCTACCAAATTGTGGTTCATGAAACTGTGTGGTATAATCAGTGATCGAGCATCATCTCTTCTTATGAACATTTAAACCAAGGGATTGGGATCCAATCATATAAGATTGCCAAGCAAAATTCAATGAATGCATTGGTTGAGGAAGGGATAAAAGTTGTTTTGATTCGGAGATCTCAATATCTCCTAACACCCAATGAACTCCCCATTTCTGATTTACCACTTTCTCTTTACATTCTGCAATTAAATTCATGCAATCACCCCCATCCCTTTTAATTTCAGCAATTTAGCTTCTCGCTCTTTAATTCATGCAATTTTACATTCCGCAATTCTCATCTAAATCTTGATTCCGCTCAACTAGAACATACTTCTAATCCGAATTGCTCACTCAACCAATCCTTGTGGGATTCGACCTCACTCTATTGTGAGTTTTTACTTGACGATAACCGGTGCACTTGCCGGAAGGAATTTTGCCGATCGTGCAATTTCCTAAATCGTAGCATATCAAGTTTATGCGCATCAGAAGAAAGTCATGCAATTGACATCAAACTTAAAATTAGACACTAGACTCAAACAAGAAACATAAAATATTTTTGATTTTTATGATTTTATAAATTTTTTTCTGGTTTTTCGAAAATTGAGTGGAAAAGAAAATAAAGGGATTCAAAATTTTTAGTAAGAATTCTAGGAATCATTGCGATGTTAGTCTAAGACTCCGGTCCAGGAATTAGACATGGCTTACTAGCCAGCCAAGCTTTCAGTGAAAGCTCTGGTCCAAAATACTAGACATGGCCAATGGCCAGCCAAGCTTTAGCAAATCATTGCTCTCAACAGCAAAATTGATAGAAATCAACAAGCTCTTGTGATGATAAGTTGAAACCTCGGTCCAAAAGATTAGACATGGCTTCACAGCCAGCCAGATTTCAACAAATCATCATGAAACTCTAGAATTCATTCTTAAAAACTCTGAAAAATAAATAAAAAATTTTTTTTTTGAAAATAAAAAGTAAAAAGCATAAATATAAAATAAAATTACCTAATCTAAGCAACAAGATGAGCTGTCAGTTGTCCAAACTCGAACAATCCCCAGCAACGGCGCCAAAAACTTGGTGCACAAAATTGTGATCATCAACAATGGCGCCAAAGACTTAGAGCTCTCAAACGTGAATCACACTTTGTCACAATTCCGCACAACTAACCAGCAAGTGCACTGGGTCGTCCAAGTAATATCTTACGTGAGTAAGGGTCGATCCCACGGAGACTGTCGGCTTGAAGCAAGCTATGGTCATCTTATAAATCTCAATCAGGCGAATTCAAATGGTTATGGAGGATTGATAATTAAAAGATAAATAAAACATAAAGTAAAGATAGAGATACTTATGCAATTCATTGGTAGGAATTTCTGATAAGCGTATGAAGATGCTTTGTTCCTCTTGAACCTCTGCTTTCCTATTGCCTTCTTCCAATCATTCATACTCCTTTCCATGGCAAGCTTTATGTTGGGCATCACCGTTGTCAATGGCTACTTCCCGTCCTCTCAGTCAAAATGTTCTACGCACGCTGTCACCGCACGGCTAATCATCTGTCGGTTCTCGATCATGTTGGAATAGGATCCATTGATCCTTTTGCATCTGTCACACGCCCAACACTCGCGAGTTTGAAGCTCGTCACAGTCATCCCTTCTCAAATCCTACTCAGAATACCACAGACAAGGTTTAGACATTTCGGATCTCAGGAATGGCCGCCAATAATTCTAGCCTATACCACGAAGGTTCTAATCTTAGATTAGAAACCCAAGAGATACACATTCAAGCTTGTTTGCATGTAGAACGGAAGTGGTTGTCAGTCACGCGTTCATAGGTGAAAATGGTGATGAGTGTCACATAATCATCACATTCATCATGTTCTTGGGTGCGAATGAATATCTTGGAGAAGAAATAGACTTGAGTTCAATAGAAAAATAATAGTACTTGTATTAATTCATGAAGAACAGCAGAGCTCCACACCTTAATCTATGGTGTGTAGAAACTCCACCGTTGAAAATACAAAAGTGATAATGGTGTAAGTATGGCCGAATGGCCAGCCTCCAAGGTCTAGGGACTAAACGTCCAAAGATGAAAATACAATAGCAAAAGGTCCTATTTATAGAAAAATAGTAGCCTAGGGTTACAGAAATGAGTAATTAATGCAGAAATCTTCTTCCGGGCCCACTGGTGTGTGCTTGGGCTGAGCATTGAAGCTTCCATGTGTAGAGACTTTTCTTGGAGTTAAATGCCAGCTTTTGTGCCAGTTTGGGCTATCAAATCTCGTGCAAAGTATGGACTATTATATATTGCTGGAAATCCCAGGATGTCTAATTTCCAACGCAATTGAGAGCGCGCCAATTGGGCTTCTGTAGCTCCAGAAAATCCACTTCGAGTGCAGGGAGGTCAGAATCCAACAGCATCTGCAGTCCTTTTTCAGCCTCTGAATCAGATTTTTGCTCAGGTCCCTCAATTTCAGCCAGAAAATACCTGAAATCACAGAAAAACATACAAACTCATAGTAAAGTCCAGAAGAGTGATTTTTATTTAAAAACTAATAAAAACATAATAAAAACTAACTAAAATATACTAAAAACATACTAAAAACAATGCCAAAAAGTGTATAAATTATCCGCTCATCAAGCGTCACGTGCTGCATTAAACAGAAAATGCAAGGGGCAATTTCTGGGCTGCTTTGGACCCAGTTTTAGGCCCAAAAATATTGATTAGAGGCTACATAGTGAAGCTGGAAGGGGGAATCAATCATTCGCTTCTCATTCATTCACATTTTAGGTTTTAGATGTAGTTTTTTAGAGAGAGAGGCTCTCTCCTCTCTCTAGGTTTTAGCAATTTTAGGTTTAGCTTTTCTCAAATTCATATTTCTACCTTGCTTTTATTTAGTTTTCTTCTACTTTTATTTATTCTAGTACTTTAGTTTGTCTACTTCTATCATTGATTCCTTTATGTTGCCAATTTAGTTTATGAACTCTTATGTTTCCTTTGATCCATATTAATGCAATTTATGTTTTCATGTTTATGATTGCTTTCTTTACTTTGTTGCTATTGTTTCCTCTTGCAATTGTTGGTCTTAGATTTTGCTATGCCTTTTTAATTTTCTATGTTTTTATTTTATGCCTTCCAAGTGTTTGATAAATTTCTTGGTTGGACTTTAAATTAGATTTTTATGTTCTTAACTTGGATTGATCAATTAGAGACTCTTGAGTTATCAAAATTCTTTTGTTGATTGGTGATTGAGACTTGCTGGTTGGCTTAGGCTTCACTAAATCTGGTCTTTGATTAGGACTTGTGAACTTACGTTGATTTTGCTCACTTGACTTTCCTTCATTGTTAGAGGTTAACTAAGTGAAAGCAAAAGGCAATTACCATCACCATTGATGATGATAATGAGGATAGGAATTTCAATTCTCAATCCTTGCTAGGACTTTTCTTAGTTGTTATTTTATTTTCTTGTTATTTACATTACTTATCTCTTATCACAAAAACCCCAAAAATACTTTTCCATAACCAGTTATAAGTACACTTCCCTGAAATTCCTTGAGAGACGACCCGAGGTTTAAATACTTCGGTTAATTTTATTGGATTTGCTTAAGTGATAAACAATTTAAATATTGATTGAGGTTTAATTGTCGGTTTAGACTATACTTGTAACGCGATATTTTTTGTGAAAATATTTACCGACATTTTTTCTCTGTCACCTTGGCATAAGTGTACCGACCTTTGCACCAACAATAACACAGATTGAAAGTTTGGTAGAGGTGGTGATGGATGTTGGGGTGGCAGCAACATTGCAATTTGCGAAGGAAACAAGTCTGGAGCTGAGTTTGAGTACCCTTGAAAAGTACAAGACTCCGATAAAAGAAAAGGAAATAACAGAGGAGCTGAGGAAAAAATATTATCAGTGGATGACACATATCAAGATTGACAAAGAATGATTAAGCAATGAGTTTGATACCATATTCCTCTTAGACCACAAAGCTCATTTAGAGAGGACTAGATGCCACTTCTTGTCTCTAACACCCAGAGAACACATAAAAAATATGGTAAATTCTTATGCTATTACATTAACATTAATGATTTTCCTAAAAAGTTATATTCCCATATATCTAATAAATTTTGGTCCTATAGGTAGTCTCCACACTGTGTATGCTTCTCAACAACAAAAAATGTCACAAATTTGATGAAGAAATATACTGCATCTCAATAGATATTGTGGTAAGCTATCATTAAAGTTTATCATTAATTTTGATTCATTTTGATTATGTATGGTATTATACAAGAATTTTATTTCAGTTTATTTTGCAGAATTCTATGTTGGCAAAGCATAACCATGAGTACATTGATCAAAACACTAAGAAGGCCTTCCAGATTAAGAAATTTAAAGACTACCTACCTTTTCTTGACAAAAAAACTACCATTTCATCCATTTGTAAGTTGTGATTTATAAAACTTCTTAAATAATTCTATCATTTGGTATCATTTAGACTAAAATATTCTATCATTTTTCTAAACTTCAATTATTTGCACCAATTTTCCATGGAGGTCATTGGTAGCTGTGGATTGCTGATATTCAGAAGAAGGTCTTTCATGTGCTTGACCCCATCAAAAAAGAAGACATGTCTAGTGAAAGAATAGCTTTGAATAAATTTGTTGTAAGTTATTTACATAATACACATTTTTGTTGTAAGTTATCTATTATTTCTAGTCCTTCTGCTCTAATTAAATCATATCAATCACTTTTTGTGCCTGATTGAGCATTGGTTCGATCTTATATTTTGATCAGTGGTCAACAAACACTGTATCAATCTTCCTATTATTCTTTACTATAGTAGAGTTATTTAATATGTTTTACTATACTTTTCTATGTCTGTACTATTAATCATATTTTATTTTCATATTTCTTTATTAGTTGGGATTGCAGAATATATGCCATGAAATGGCTAGAAACAATTGATCCCAAAAAGATCAAAAAGCAAAAATACAAATGTAAAAACTGAAAACAGGTAAGTATCATAAAACATAGTTGATCCTCTACTTCTAAATTAATACATATTAATAAATTTCGGTTCATTTCTTGTTTAATTGAGGTTCATTTGAATTCAGAAATGAATTGGATGTGTTTTTGATGATGATTGAGTCTTTTTGACTTGTTCAAATCTGAACTAATTTCGCCTTCATTTGTGAATTAACTGAGGTTCACTTGATGCTGCTGTTAATTATTGACCAATTTTTTTATTCCTTAAGATATTTCGATTTATTTCTTAGTTTAATTGAGGTTCATTTGGTTTTGTTTGGTTTGACTATGCTGAACTTGTTCATGTATGCTTGTTTAGTTAGTTATAGCTCTGATTTTTGTCAACTGTATATATTCAATGTATTTTTGTTGATGATTGAGTCTTTTTAACTGCTTGTTTGATGAGAGAAAATCGATTCTACACAAACTAACCGACAAGTGTACCAGGTCGCATCAAGTAGTAAAACTCACAAAAGTGAGGTCGATCCCATAGGGATTGATGGATTAAGCAACTTTAGTATGGTGATGAATTTAGTTAAGCGAATGTTGATGAATTGAGCGAAATTTGATCAAACATAAAGTAAATTGCAGGAAAGCTAAAATACAGAATGTAAACTGACAGAAGAGTAAATTGTAGGAAGCTAAATGGCTGAAACTCAAAGTGCAAGAAATTAAAAGAGCTGAAACTTAAATTTCAAGAAAGGTAAATAACTGAATCTTAATGTGTAAGAAATTTAAATTGCAAAATCTAAATAGGCAGGAAACTTAAATTGCAACAATTGTAAAGGGGTTTGGGTGCTGGGAATCAAAACAGAATATAAACTACAGTTCTAAGGTGAAGAAAATTCAAATAAAGTGATTCATCAGGGATTGGAGATACTGTAATCCTTCATGAATCAAATTGGTCTCAACTCCTTTCTCAATCATTTGGTAGATCTATGGCGGATTGAAATTGATTGGATCTCAATTCCTTGGCAATCCAATCTCTCTAATCACAATCAATCTTGCCAATTCCTTGATCTAATTGTCATGAGAAGAGGTTAAGTGCATATCTCTCATCCATAAGCCACACTAACTCTCAGGATCTCAATTCCTCCCGAATAGTGTTGATCAAGAGAGTAGTAAAGGATAAAGCTTCAATTCTAATGCAAGTGATTCCCCTTCCAAGGCTCACACAAGTATTCACTGAATTAAACCCCCTTCCAGAGTGAGTAATTCAAAATCAAAACAGAAGATATCCAATAGCTACACAATTGAATTGAGAAGAAGAAGAATTTCATTGATTCATTAGAATTACAATAGAGCTCCTCACCCTAATAAAATTGGGGTTTAGTTCATCATTGCTCTAGTACCAAAAATAGAAAAGAAAATTTCAAAAGATGAAGAACATAAAAAAAACAGAAAGCAAATAAAATCCGATTTCAGAATTCTCCAGTATTCCTAAAAGGCATAACTAAAAGGAAAAAATAAAAAGAAGGTAAAAAGAAGAGAAAAGCTAAAAGGTAGAAGATCCTATTGAAATCAAATTTTTTCCTATTCATACACTTTCTAATTTAGTCATCCAGTACTTGGAGTGGGCTTTCTGGCCTTTGATGAAGTGGTTCAGGATTGGTACTTGGTTGCAGCTCCAGGGGAACGTAGCGCTCTGAAAGAGAGCGCAGCGTTCATTCACCAATGCATACATGTTTACTGCACGTGTGCGTCCTTGCTCGCTGAATGCTCATTACGCGTACGCGTGCTTCGCGCCCATGCGTCTCTTTTGCATTTTTGCACATCGACACATACGCGTCACATACGCGTATGCGTCATTACCATCTTCAGCCTCCATCATGCTTGCGTGCACCATTCACGCGTGCGCATACCTGATAATGTTTGTTAAATGAGCGCTCCGTTTGCGCCATAAACGCTCCCCACGCGTGCGCGTCTTCTGTGCGTGTGCGTGGGTGGCAAAATGTCAATTCCAAGCTTTCGCGCCACCCACGCGTTTGCATGCTTCATCCCAGATGCTCCATCGACGCGTGCGCGTCATATATGCGTGTGTGTCGGTTGCAAAACTTCAATTCCAAATTTAAATTTTGTCGCAGGTGCTCATTTAGGTAACGTAGCGCTCTCTTTGCAAACGAGTGCCAATTACATCCACGCATACGCGTCATGCACATGTACGCGTCGGTCTTCAAAAATCCTTGCCCAACGCGTAAGCGTCCTGTACGCGTGCGCGTCCCTAGAGAGCGTAGCGTTCTTTATTTGAGCGCAGCGTTACTCTGCACTTGCCCTCTTTCTCTTTATTTTTTTCACCTGAAATCAACCAAACATGCAATCAAAGTCTCACCAAAATCATAAAGTTTTGCATCAGTCATAATAATCACCTAATTTTTGTATAAATCTCATGATTTTGTATAAATTAATGATGTTTGATTGAATCAAGATGAACATGAAATTCCACTCCAATCACTTACTTATTGTGCAAGAAAGTGTATGAAACCTAATGAAACAAATGAAAATTGCTAGTAAAACTAGCATAAGATGACCTGTCATCACAACACCAAACTTAAATCTTGCTTGTCCCCAAGCAAGCACTAAAACATGAGAAAAAGGTATGAAGACAGAAAGCATATATGTCCTTATAAGCAGGTGATTGAATTTGGTTCATGGGATTTTATGCAGACAGAATGCAGCCCAATTATTATCAACTTCCAAATGTGAAATGTCTCTTTAAGTGTTAACTAGAGTTGCCCCTATAAGGCCTTATTCTTTATTGATCCTTGTTAGATTTTCTTTCTTCCCTTTGCTTCAGAAACTTATTTTTCAATTGTAGCTCAGTGTCAAGTGTTGCAGCAGCTTTTTAGCTCAATTTTACTCAACACCTCTTCACTACAGACACTTAGCTCACAATTCTTCTTAAGAACATTAATGCCCAGCACTTCTTTGGGTTACTAAATGTCTTGTAATTAGGTTGCTCTTGATAGTGGATTTTCGGTTGATAATCCCGAATTAGTTAATCCAAGTAACCAAGTTTTAAAATACTTTTCAGAACTTAATTATCCAAGCAAATCCTAATACAAAGACACCACAGGCATGTGTCCTAAGGTCCAAGCTATTGGTGTCTAGCTTTCTTATTTGTTTCTTTCATTTTTGTTGCCAATTCTTGCCTTTTCTTTCTTTCTCTTTTTTTTCTAAGGATATTTATTAATTGAGGGTCCATAGCAGTAACAGTAACTAAGTCTATACTTGAAAGAGATATTCTACCTTGAGGGTTTTATTATTGAGCTTACCAACTAATCAAACAATTACCACCACTGGTCCTTATTGTAATGTCTACCATATTGGACTTTTACTTTCTGTTTCAATCATATTTTCTTATTAAATCAAAAGCAAAGGGACAAGACACATCATTCAAGTAGATGAAAATGAAATAAGCACTTAGACCAGAATACTTAGTAGACACCAGAATCTGCACTAATTAGACTAATCAGCAGGGTATATAGAAACTTCCAATTTAGAACATTTCAAAGTAAAGGGGATTAAGTGACAATACAACCTCTTGGGAGTGTCTTCCAGCTTTTCTTTTGTCATCACCATCTATAACTTCTGTATTTCTTTTGGTGCTGATGTATGATTCTTTCAAGAGGTCGAATGCTTCCCTGCATAATCATTGGAAGTTGCTTGTTTCCCAAGCACTTAAGAAAACGGTTAGCATGTATGAACTGTTGTAGGTTTTTTAACTTACTTTGGTGTGAAAACACCAAACTTAGTCCCTTGCTACTGTCCATAGTAAGATTAATCATATGCATGAAACCTTGTGACTTTATTAAGTAAACCAGTAAAGAAATTCAAACAACTGTCAAGAGATTTCCCTGATTGCTTTGAAATTTATGACTCCTGATGTTCTTCAAAGGGTTATAGTGTCTTTCCATCTAATCTTGGTGGGACACCAAACTTAAAATCAGACATTCACCCTTTTTATACTCCTTTTGGTGCGCAACACCAAACTTAATTCCTTGCAATACAGGGGAACTCTTGAATTTTTTATTGAAATAGCTATGAAAAGAAAACTACCTCCAGTTGGGTTGCCTCCCAACAAGCGCTTGTTTATCGTCATTAGCTTAACATCCTTCATCCTTGTTCATCCTAGCTCATGAATGCTTTCCTCTTTGTTCCAGGGTCCTCCCAGGTAATGCTTGGCTCTGTGACCATTTGCTATGAATGTGTCCTTTGTAGCTTCATTCAGAAGTTCAAGACTCCCATAAGGGAGAACCTTTGTCACCAAGTAAGGGGCCAGTCCATTTAGACTTGAGTTTTCCAGGAAAGACCTTGAGCCTGGACTTATATAAGAGCACTTGTTGTCCTGGTTTGAACTCCCTTTTCAAGATTTTTTTGTCATGCCACTTTTTAGCTCTCTCCTTGTATATCTTTGCATTCTCATAAGCTTCCAATCTAAATTCATCTAGCTCATTGAGTTGCAATAGCCTTCTCTCTCCTGCTGCCTGAGAGTCAAGATTGAGGAGCTTAGTTGCCTAGTAAGCTTTATATTCTAGCTCCACAGGAAGGTGACAGGATTTTCCATAGATTAGCTGAAATGGTGATTTTCCAATTGGGGTTTTGAAAGCGGTTCTATATGCCCACAGGGCATCATCCAATTTTCTTGCCCAGTCTTTTCTAGTGATTCCAACTGTCTTCTCCAAGATTCTTTTTAGCTCCCTATTTGCCAATTCAGCCTGCCCATTAGTTTGAGGGTGGTATGGTGTGGCCACTTTGTGAATAACTCCATATTTGTGGAGTAGTTTTTCCATTTGTTTGTTGCAAAAGTGGCTGCCAGCATCACTAATAAAGCCTTTGGGCACCCCATATCTGGTAAAGATATGTCTCTTGAGAAACTGAAGGACAATTGGTGCATCACAGGTAGTTGTGGCTATAGCCTCCATCCATTTGGAGACATACTCCACTGCTACCAGAATGTATTTGAAGGAATAGGATAGAGGAAAGGGCCCCATGAAGTCCATACCCCAGAGATCAAATAGTTCCACTTATAAAATGAAGTTCTGAGGCATTTCATTCCTCTTTGTTAACCCTCCAGCTCTTTGACATTTATTGCATTGGTGCACAAACTCTCTGGCATCCTTGAATATAGTTGGCCAATAAAATCCACTTTGAAGCACTTTAGCTGCTGTTCTTTCTGGTCCAAAATGTCCACCATAAGCTGAACCATGACAGTGCCATAATATGTCTCTCATCTCATTTTTAGGGATACACATTCTAATCATCCCATCTGGACACCTCTTGAACAAGAATGGCTCGTCCCACAAGAATTTCTTGGCTTCATTACACAGCTTCTTCACTTGTTGCTTGGTGAACTCTTGAGGAATCTTTCTTCCCACCTTGTAGTTTGCAATATCAGCAAACCAAGGTGCTTGCTGGACTTGGAGAAGATGTTCATCTGGAAATTTCTCATTCACTGGTTGTGGTGTATCTGGGTTGGCCTCTTGTGGTAATCTTGACAAATGGTCTGCCATTTGGTTCTCGCTTCCTTTCCTATTCACTTCAATGTTAAATTCTTGTAGCAGCAGCACCCACCTAATAAGCCTTGGCTTGGAATCCTGTTTAGACATGAGATACTTGAGAGCAGCATGATCAATATACACTACAACTTTTAAACCAATCAAGTATTGTCTAAATTTGTCAAATGCATACACAATAGCCAATAGCTCTTTCTCTGTGGTGGTATAATTCTTTTGTACCTCATTTAACACTTTGCTTGCATAGTATATAACATGATGCAGCTTGTCTTTCTTTTACCCCAATACAGCACCAATTGCAACATCACTTGCATCACACATAAGTTCAAAAGGAAGTCTCCATTCTGGGGGTGTGATGATTGGTGCTGTAGTGAGTTTCATTTTCAAGGTTTCAAAGGCATGCTTGCAATTATCATCAAAGATAAAAGGATTGTCAACCACTAACAAGTTGCGTAGTGGTTTAGCTATTTTTGAAAAGTCTTTGATGAATCTCCTGTAAAAACCAGCATGCCCAAGAAAACTTCTCACTGCTTTTACATTGATTGGTATAGGAAGCTTCTCTATGATCTCTATCTTAGCTTTATCAACTTCTATACCTTTGCTTGAAACCTTATGCCCAAGAACTATCCCTTCAGGAACCATGAAATGCCATTTCTCCCAATTCAAGACTAGATTAGTTTCTTGGCATCTTTTTAAAACAAGAGTTAAATGATGCAAGCAAGTATCAAATGAATTGCCAAAGACAGAGAAATCATCCATGATGACTTCTAAAAATTTTTCTACCATGTCAGAAAATATAGAAAGCATACACCTTTGAAAGATAGCAAGGGCATTGCACAGCCCAAAGGGCATCCTTCTGTAGGCAAAGACTCCAAATGGACATGTGAAGGCAGTCTTTTCTTGATCCTTGGGGTCCACCGCTATCTGATTGTACCCAGAGTACCCATCCAAAAAGCAATAGTAGGCATGGCTAGCCAATCTTTCCAGCATCTGATCAATGAAGGGGAGAGGGAAGTGATCTTTTTTTGTGGCATCATTCAATCTTCTATAGTCGATGCACATTCTCTACCCTATCACTGTCCTTGTGGGAATGAGTTCATTCTTCTCATTAAAAATGACAGTCATGCCACCTTTTTTTTGGCACCACTTGGACCGGACTCAACCAAGGGCTGTCAGAGATTGGGTATATGATTCTAGCATCCCACAGCTTCATTACCTCTTTTTGAACAACTTCCTTCATGGTTGGGTTAAGTCTTCTTTGAGGTTGCACCACAGGTCTTGAGTCCTCTTCTAGCAGAATTTTGTACATGCAGATGGCAGGGCTTATGCTCTTGATATCATCAATCGTCCATCCCAACGCTGTCTTGTGAACTTTCAACACTTCAATCAACTTTGTTTCATCTTCCATGTTTTAAGAAGAATTGATGATTACTAGCAGGGTTTTTTCTTTTCCAAGAAATGCATACTTGAGATGTGGAGGGAGAGGCTTCAGTTTTTGCTTTGGCATTTCCTTTGTCTTTCCTTCAAAGGAGACTTCAGCTACTCTTTCTTCTGAGATATCTTGTTTTGTTTCTATTTCTTCTTCTTGCTCTTCAAGAGCGCTTGCTTCCAGTACTTTCTCCACCAGATCTTCAATCATCTCCACTCTCATATGCTTTTCTTTTTCAGGGGGTGTTGCATTGCTTTAAAGACATTGATGATTATTTGCTCATTGTGCACCCTGAGGATCATCTCCCCTTTCTCCACATCAATGATGGCTCTTGCTGTTGCTAAGAAAGGTCTACCTAAGATAATTGAAGTGTATCCTTCTTCTTCCATGTCTAGAATGACAAAATTGGCAGGGAAGATAAATTCCCCAACCTTTACCAATAAGTTCTCCACAACCCGTTTGGGTATTTTGAGTGATCTATCCGCCATTTGAAGTGACATTCTGGTGGGTTTGACTTCCTCTATTGCAAGCTTTTTCATTAATGAGAGAGGCATCAAATTGATGCTGGCACCTAAGTCACAGAGAGCTTTTTCCAAGGTCATATTGCCTATGGTGCATGATATGATGAAACTCCCAGGATCTTTGAGCTTTGGTGGGAGACCCTTTTTGATTACTGCACTGCACTCTTGGGTCAAGACCACTGTCTCTTTCTCATTCCAGCTTCTCTTCTTGTTGATAAGCTCTTTGAGTAACTTAGCATATAAAGACATATGCTCCAATGCTTCAGCAAGTGGTAAATTGATTTCCAGCTTCTTAAAGACCTCCAAAAACTTGGGAAATTGTTGGTCCTTGAGCTCTCTTTGCAACCTTTGAGGATATGGCAGAGGAGGGATGTAAGGTCCCACCACCTTCCTCTGTTCTTGTGGATGTTCTTCCATGACTTTCTTTTCCTTCCTTGGAGCTTGTGGCTCATCCTCTTTCTTCTTGGGATTCTCTTGGTCTTTTTTCTCTGCTGCCACTTCTTTCTTGCTGTTAGCCTTGTCATCCTCTGCTGGCTTCTTGTTAGCTTCTTGTTAGCTTCTTTGTCATTCCACAAAGTCTTTCCACTTCTTAATTGAATGGCCTTGCATTCTTCTTTAGGATTTAGGATGGTATCACTTGGGAAAGAGTTGGTTGGCCTTTCAGCTGGCTGTTTGGACAATTGTCCAATCTGTCTTTCTAAATTTCTCAGTGAGGCTTCATGGTTCTTATTGGCTAATTCTTGATGCTTCATCATTTTTTTCATTATTATCTCCAAATTAGAGATTCTTTGGGATTCTTGAGGTGGTTGTGGCTGAGTATTGGATGTGGATGGTGGATGAATATTGTTATGGTTAGTTGATGGGTTATTTGGTGGATAGAAATTGGATTGGGGGTAATTGTTTTGTGGTTTTTTGTATGGATTTTGGTTAGTGGTTTGATGGTTTTGGTGGTTTGTGTTGTGGGAGTTGTTTGGTTGGGGTTTCTTTGCCAAGAATGTCGGTTTTGGTTTTCTCCCCACTTGAGATTGGGGTGGTTCCTCCAAGATGAATTGTAAGTGTCTCTATGGAACTCATTCTGTCCAGACCCTTGATTGTGCATATACTGCACTTGTTCTGGCTGCTGCTCTTTATAGCTTTTCTCCTGCTGTCCCCATACAACTGATAGTTGAGTTGTAGTGCTCACTGCTGCAAGCTGCAAGCCATCCATCCTTTTTGACATCATTTCTATTTGCTGTTGAAGTTGCTGATGCATGATTTTATTTTGAGCCAAGATTGTATCAACTCATTCAAGCTCAAATACGCCTCTCTTTGGAGCTGTTTGCCTTTCAGAGGAGAAGAAATACTCATTATTCGCCACCATGTCTATAAGATCATGTGCCTCTTGAGTAGTTTTCATCATTTGCAAGGATCCTCCTGAAGAATAATCCAAGGCTTTCCTTGAACTCATGGTCAAGCCTTCATAGAAATTCTGTAGATCTACCCATTCACTGAACATTCCCTCTGGACACCTCCTGATCAAAGCTTTATACCTCTCTCAGGCTTCATATAATGATTCTCCTTCTAACTGCCTGAAGGTTTGCACATCAGTTTTCAGCTTAATGACTCTTTGAGGGGGTAGAATTTGGCTAGAAATTTGCTAACTAGATCATCCCAGTTGGTGATACTTTCTTTAGGGAAGGTTTCTAGCCAAAGTGTGGCTTTGTCTCTCAGTGAGAATGGAATAGCAAAAGCTTGTAGATGTCAGGGTGGACTCCATTGGTTTTGACAGTGTCACAAATTCTTAAAAACACATAGAGGTGTTGGTTTGGATCCTCAGCAGCACTTCCTCCATATTGACAATTATTCTGGACCAGAGTGATCAATTGAGGCTTGAGTTCGAAGTTATTGGCATGGACATTGGAGGTTAAGATACTGCTCCCACAATTCCTTGGGTTGGGGATAGTATAAGAGGCTAAAACTCTTCTCTGAGGCTGACCATTTTTGTTGGCCACATCCTCAGGTGGATTAGGTAGGTTACCCTCCATCTCTTAATCTCCTTCTTCTGATTCTTCTTCTCCAATAACTCCCTTCCCTCTTGCTTCTCTTCTCAATCTCAAGAATGTTCTTTCTGGCTCAGAATCAAAGGAGGTGGATTCACCTCTTCTCCCTCCTAGCATACAACCAAAACAAACACAAAAAGACAAACAGAGCACTCTGTTACTAGAGTGCAGTTAAAGTTTGCAGAAACAAAATTTCAAACAATTAAAGTGCTTAGCAAAAACAAAAAAGAATGCTTAATCTAGATTATCACCTTACTTAATCATTGTTAATCTAAATCAATCCCCGGCAATGGGGCCAAAAACTTGATGAGCGAAAATCGATTCAGCACAAACTAACCGACAAGTGTACCAAGTCGCATCAAGTAGTAAAACTCACAAAAGTGAGGTCGATCCTACAGGGATTGATGAATTAAGCAACTTTACTATGGTGATGAATTTACTTAAGCGAATGTTAATGAATTGAGTGAAATTTGATCAAACATAAAGTAAATTGCAGGAAAGCTAAAATGCAGAATGTAAACTGACAGAAGAGTAAATTACAGGAAGCTAAATGGCTGAAACTTACAGTGCAAGAAATTAAAAGAGCTAAAACTTAAATTTCAAGAAAGGTAAATAACTGAATCTTAAAGTGCAAGAAATTTAAATTGCAAAATCTAAATAGCCAGGAAACTTAAATTGCATCAATTGTAAAGGGGTTTGAGTGTTGGGAATCAAAACAGAATATAAACTATAGTTCTAAGGTGAAGAAAATTCAAATAAAGTGATTCATCAGGGATTGGAGATACTGTAATCCTTCATGAATCAAATTGGTCTCAACTCCTTTCTCATTCATTTGGTAGATCTATGGCGGATTGAAATTGATTGGATCCCAATTTCTTGGCAATCCAATCTATCTAATCATAATCAATCTTGCCAATTCCTTGATCTAATTGTCATGAAAAGAGGTTAAGTGCATATCTCTCATCCATAAGCCACACTAACTCTCAGGATCTCAATTCCTCCCGAATAGTATTGATCAAGAGAGTAATGAAGGATAGAGCTCCAATTCTAATGCAAGTGATTCCCCTTCCGAGGCTCACACAAGCATTCACTGAATTAAACCCCCTTCCAGAGTGAGTAATTCAAAATCAAAATAAAAGATATCCAATAGCTACACAATTGAATTGATAAGAAGAAGAATTTCATTGATTCATTAGAATTACAATAGAGTTCCTCACCCTAATGAAATTGGGGTTTAGTTCATCATTGCTCTAGTACCAAACACAGAAAAGAAAATTTCAGAAGATGAACAGAAAAAAATAGAAAGCAATTAAAATCCGATCTCAGAATTCTCCAGTACTCCTAAAAAGCAGAACTAAAAGGAAAAAATAAAAAGAAGGTAAAAAGAAGATAAAAGCTAAAAGGTAGAAGATCCTATTGAAATCAAATTTTCTCCTATTTATACACTTTCTAATTTAGTCATCCAGTACTTGGAGTGGGCTTTCTGGCCTTTGATGAAGTGGGTCAGGATTGGTACTTGGTTGCAGCTCTAGGGGAACGTAGCGCTCTGAAAGAGAGCGCAGCATTCATTCACCGACACGTACGTGTCTACTATGCGTGCGCGTCCTTGCTCGCTGAATGCTCATTACGCGTACGCGTGCTTCGCGGCCATGCGTCCCTTTTGCATTTTTGCACATCGACGCATACGCGTCACATACGCATACGCGTCATTACCATCTTTAGCCTCCATCATGCTTGCGCGCACCATTCACGCGTGTGCAACCCTGATAGCGTTCGTTAAATGAGCGCTACGTTCGTGCCATGAATGCTCCCTACGCGTGCGCGTCCTCTGCGCGTGCGCATGGGTGGCAAAATGTCAATTCCAAGCTTCTGCACCACCCACGCGTTTGCATGCTTCATCCCAGATGCTCCATCGACACGTGCGTGTCATATACGCGTGCGCGTCGGTTGTAAAACTTCAATTCCAAATTTAAATTTTGTCGCAGGTGCTCATTTAGGTAACGAAGCGCTCTCTTTGCAAACGACCGCCAATTACATCCACGTGTACGCATCATGCACGCGTACGCGTGGGTCTTAAAAAATCATTGCCCGACGCGTAAGCATCCTATACGCGTGCGCGTCGCTAGAGAGCGTAGCGTTCTTTATTTGAGCGCAGCGTTACTCTGCACTGCCCCTCTTTCTCTTCATTTTTTTCACCTGAAATCAACCAAACATGCAATCAAAGTCTCACCAAAATCATAAGGTTTTGCATCATTCATAATAATCACCTAATTCTTGCATAAATCTTATGATTTTGTATAAATTAATGATGTTTGATTGAATCAAGATGAACATGAAATTTCACTCTAATCACTTACTTATTGTGCAAGAAATTGCATGAAACAAATGAAAATTGCTAGTAAAACTAGCATAAGATGACCTGTCATCATTGTTCAAATCTGAACTAATTTTGGTTTATTTATGAATTAAATGAGGTTCACTTAATGCTGCTGAGAAGTATTGAGCAAATTTTTTATTCATTAAGTAATTTCGGTTCATATCTTAGTTCATTTTGGTTCATTTTTTAGTTCATTTGGGTTCATTTCTTAGTTTATTTCAGTTCATATGAATAAATTTCTTTCAATTGTAGGAACAAGTTGATGCTTTCAATTATGAATATGGTCCAACCATTCTCTTGGACAAGATAAATAAGTTGAGAGACAAAGTCATTGAGGGATCTGAAAGTATAAGAATCTCAAAGCCATCCACTGCCTTCTCAAGTCCTTTTTGTAGATTCTCATATGGGGATATAGAAAATAAATAGGTTCAATCTTCTAAATTATAATGAATTTCTATTGACATTCTTGAACACTACTTTGTAAGGAATTGTAAATGTTAAAATATATATTTGAAAATCTTTTCTTAAATTCCTTTTGATTTATTTGCTGGAAATGTCTGGGCTGTATTGAAATCATATTAATTTGAATGAATCTAAGTTCACACTGAATAGATTGAATGTATTTATCAAACCTCAACAGTGGAAAAAATACAAATGAACCGAAATTTAATCACAAATAAATCAAAATGTATTCTAATAAGCACATAAACTGTTTACCACAACACAGTTACAGAAGCTAATTTGAAAAATCAAAAAGTGACTATTCAATAAAACATAACACAAATCAGAAATTAACTCTTATTTTCATCAAAGAGGAAAACATTATATGAGTAAAACATAAATGAACTAAAATTTATTTTACTAAACACCGAAACTTCTATCATAGTGCGTCATATCTTCTCCAGGATAATTCATATCATGTGCATGATAAAGGTTGGAGCTTGACTGAATCATTGATCCACCATCTAAAATGTTCAACTATAAAAGAAGTAAATCATATATTAGCAAATGTACTAACATGCACAAACACATTTTTGCCTAATCAAAAGCAAATCAATGTTACCTCACTTAAAACTACCTTTTTCTTTTTCTTTGATGCATTTGTGATCTTTTTTCCATATTTGATCCCAGTCTATTCTTGGGACAACCTCTTGTTCTAACATATGGGAACTTTGAAGGTCATTAACATCATTCAACCTAGCATCTTCATAAGATAACGAACATTTACCTTTACTTTTCGCTTGATATTCTTGCATCTCAACTATGACATTATCAAAAGCGGGGTGCAGAATTCTAATCAACTCCTTAGATTTTGATGCAAATTCACAAATATTGTGTGAGAAAAACACCAAATCATCAAATCTCTTGCTTCTTGGCTCCAATAAAGGCTTGTCATGGCTGCTCTTGATATGTGTATGCCTCCTCTTTACGTTCTTCTCCAGCGTTACAATATATATTTCGGTGCCACTTTATCTACTCGCTTAAATCTTAAGACACTCAAAGAATGATAGCAAAATATATCCTTTGACTCAAACAATAAGCACTAGAATTTTACTTCACATGATATCTAATCGTATGTAACAACAAACTTGTTGAATGTTGAGTTAAAAACCTGTTCTACAACTTCATATGCCGTAAAAACCTAAAGCTGACTGCGTTGATCTTGTGATGTAATTTACCTTTCCTCTAAATTGTGCTTGAACTTTCCTGAACTTCTCATGAGTATACACATGCTTAGATTGAGCCTCTATTGATGATTTTGTTGCACACGGTATGACAGTATGAAAATCTGCATTATCAAATTCTCCCTTTCTTTGCTCTCTAATCCTAGGCAATTATCATATTGCTTCACAAATTAAATCAATGAGCTATTGCGTGTAATAAACTTGCTAAAAAAAACATGCATGCTCTCTCTCCTTTATGTGCTTCTCATCCTAGCCCGAAAGTGGTGATCAAGATAAACTGGAATTCATAAATGACGATCTTTATATAGCTCTACAAAATAGGACATAATTAAAAAATCAGACACAAAATGAACTGAAAGTTATACCCGTTTTCATCGAAAAATAACATCAATTAATTCGAATGAAACTACAGTTACCTGAAAGCCACTTATTACCTCCAAAACCATACTTCATGAGAAAATCATTTCAATTTCTGTCAAATGCATCTTTTGTAAATGAGTTCCAAACAACATGACTCATCTCTTTTTAAGTTTCTTCGTGTCTCTTGTAGCCATTTAATTTATGTAGAATCTTCTTTATAATATGCCAAATACACCATCTGTAAATTGTTGTTGGCATACAGGTCTCAATAGCCCTTTGTATCGATGCACATTGATCGGTAAGAATCCCTTTACTCCCATTCAAAGAAGCTAACATTCAAATAACCATTTGAATGACTAAATATCCTCATTTTTCATCAAAGAACATCCAAGAAGTGTCGATTGACCATGGTGATTCACACCCACAAAAGAACTAAAAACCAAATTGTACTTGCAATGGACACCAAAAGGAAAATCCATTATGAACCAAACCTAGTTATGCGTATGAACCAAATACTGTATCACAATGAACCAAAACCAGAATGGCAAAAATTACCTATTTGTGTTGTAAGTCATATCAAATAAAACATCTTCAAAATACTCATACACAGCCCTACTTCTTCATCAGCCTAAAATGCATTTTTGATAGAGTAATTGATGAGTTTGGAAAACTCTAATTTAATTTAGTGATGATCAAACATTATTAATATGATTAATTGCAAAATTATTAGTTGATTTTAATTTATAAATATTGATTTAAATAATTTTTCTATGCAGGATTTTACATTTGGGCCGAACAGAAAAGAAAAATTGTTGCAAGCCCAATTGTTTTAAAAATACATTCAGCATTGATGCAAAAATATTTTGATTCTTGTGGCTGAATTGTTATCACATTATTTGGGCTAGATTGGATTATTATTGCTACTAGCCTAATTATAATCTTTGCTAAAAGATCCAATACTTGGTTCGAATCTAATTGAGAAAGAAAGCAAATGTTTTGTTTCAATACTTCCAACGGATCCCATTTCTTATTTTGGGATGGATTTCAAAATTTAATTTGCTAGCATTGAAAACATAAATGAGAGAGAAAAAATGATTTGATGGCTTTAATGTAGCTTACACGCTACTACATAAAAGCAAGGGGAGTTGATCTTAATTAATTTATTTGTGATAACACTCATTACTCATAGCTTTGCCTTTTCTCTTTTCTCTCACTACTCTTTCTTCTTCAAGTTTTGGTAACTTCAATAGAAATTATGCAAGCCATTAGAAGCTACCAACAAAAAGAAGAAGAAGCTAGTAATAAGACCATCACAATGATGGCAAGAAAAAGAAAATTAAAAGTATGTTGTGGCTGAGATTCTCATCACCTATGGTAAGATTTTGTGAAGATATCTTGGCTTCTCTATACCCAAAAATGGAAGAGAAGATCTCGGTCAGAGAAGAAGATCCTTGGAAGGATGGCTTGACTCTGATTCTGCTCAACCACCACAAGAGGTAGCTACAGTGGCTACGTGATGGAAGAGGCAGAGATTGGAACAGATAAACCTATCATCATCAAGTATGCATCAAGGGCCAGGAATCCATCTTGGAGAGCAAGGCAAGGATGAAGATTGGTGACCAAGGAAGGACTAGAGGTAATTGCATGTTGGGTTTTGCATTAGTTATCTCTTCTCTCTCTCTGGCCAAACCGATTTTGGTTTGAAGAAGAAGAAGATTACCTTGGTTTGTTTGGTTTCAATCGTGGAGGCTTCTCCCTATAAGTAAGGGTGAACAGCCAGGGCTTGAAGCAAGGAGTGAGTGTACAAGGCACAGAGTTCTCATAGCTACTTAAGCTAACAGAAGTTCTTCTCCTTCAATGTTTTCTATATTGTATTTTTTGTTTAATTTTGTCTGTCTTGAGTCTCATGGAAAAAGGCAAACAGTGAGGTTTGTAAGAAAAAGCCATAGAGCGAAAAAAGGCAGAGAGTGCAAAATTAAAAGAAAAATCCATAGATGTCCTTAGAGGTCCTTTGTATATCTGTGTTGTGTTTCATGATTCTGTGGGAATCCCCTTGTAAGTTGAGTTAGCACTTTGCAGTTGAAAGCTTGGCAGTGACCAAGTCAAGTTCAGGATTGGGGTTTAGATTCCTATTTCCTACAACATAATTTGAACCAAACTCATAGCCAAAAGGATGAGAATTCATGATAGCAAATAAAAATAAAAACTAGCAAAAATAAGCAACAAAGTTCTAAGACTAACAAAAACTAACAAATAAGCAAAAAGCAAACATTCACAATATTCACAATAACCAACAATATAACACCATTGCAACTCCCCGGCAACGGCGCCATTTTGATGAACGAATTCTTGACGGTTTAGAATTTATCTAATAAAGTCTCGTTGTGAAGTATAGTTTCCAAACCAATCAAGAATTTTTTCATACAAAAATTTGGTTTTGTCACAAATAACAATCCCCAATAAGAATTAACCGAAGTATTAAGACTCCGGGTCGTCTCACAAGGAATTGCAATGAAGTGCTTAATTATTGGCTATGAAGGGGTCAAAAGGGGTTTTGTTGATATTGGCAAGAAATTTAAATGACAAGGAAAAGTAAATTAAGCAAGTAACTAAAGAAAGCGATTAATAAAGAGAGACATTCATGGCAATGAGTTGAGGTCATAGGCTTTCTATCCTAGTCATGCATGATTAATTCATCTTATCTAGTCAACTCCAACAAATAGGGAGAAAGTCAAACAAGATTAATCAATCATATCGCAATAATAACAAGAATTTATCTCATTATGTCATCTCATGAGAGAAAGTCTAACAAGACTAGCTAATCTCAATCCAAAAGTCCTAACCAACTTACTAATAAAATTAGCAAAAGATTAGCGTCAATGGAAACAATATTCCATAAGTCCTAATCAACTCACTAATGAAATTAGCAAAACATTAGCGTCAATGGAAATAATACTAGCTAACAACTCTAGATCACCAACATAGGTTGGGTTTTCATGACTCAAGATTGCCTAATTACTCTTTCCAAGCCAAGAATGCTCAAAATCTACTCTAACATCCTACCAAGCATTTTGTCAAACACTTGGAAGGCATAAAAGCAAAGCATAGTAAATTGATGACAAGAGTAAAATCTAACAACAATTGAATGTAAGAAATCAACAACAACAATCAAAGGAAACAAGATCTAAATGAATTACTTCAAATTACACTAAAAGAAAATAGGATGAACAAAAGTAGATCTACAAACAAAGTAGAAAAAAGTAATAACAACAATGGAAGAATGATAAATGTAACAACAAGGAATTAAGAAGAAGGAGTAGAAGAAAACATGAATTAAAACTTAGATCTAAGAGCTAAACCTAATCCTAATCCTAATTCTAGAGAGAAGTGAGAGCTTCTCTCTCTAGAAACTAAGCTAAAGCATAATGAAACTAGACTATGACTAAGTGTGTTGACTCTCCTTCAATCCTTGGCTGAAATAGCATCAGAAATGAGTTGGATTGGGCCTAAAGTGCTTCAGAAATCGCTGGGGACGAATTCACCTTAATGGGCCATGACAGCATCGGTGCGCGCGCGCAAAGTGCGCGTGTGCGCCCCTGAGCGCGAAGTAACATATGGGAAATTTTATATCATTTCGAAGCTCCGAATGTTAGCTTTCCAATGCAACTGAAACCGCCTCATTTGGGCCTCTGTAGCTCAAGTTATGGTCGATTCAGTGCGAAGAGGTCGGACTTGACAGCTTTACGGTTCCTTCATTTCTTCATGAGTTCTCCCACTTTGCATGCTTTCTTTCCTCATTTTTTCCATCCGATACTTGCCTTATGGATCTGAAATCACTCATCAAACACATCAAGGCATCGAATGGAATTAAAGTGAATTAAAATCACCAATTTTTTGGCCTAAAAAACATGTTTTCACATTTAAGCACAAATCAAGGGAGAATTACAAAACCATGCTATTTCATTGAATAAATGTGAGAAAAGGTGATAAAATCTCCCAAAATAAGCACAAAATAAACCATGAAATTGGGGTTTATCAAATCTCCCCACACTTAAACTAAGCATGTCCTCATGCTAAAGTCAAGAAAGAACAAAGGGTATCAACATTTATTCAATGTAAATAAACTATATGCAACCTAAACTATATGAATGCAACTAAATGCAAAATGATTCTACCTACTTGGTTAAAAATAAATCAATCCTCCAAGAGCATGTATAAATGGTTAGGGCTAAGGTCATATGACGACTCATGAATCCCACCAATTCAAGTATAAAAATGAAGTTCAAGTAGACTTGCAAGAAGAACACTCATGAAAGCCGGGAATCATGGAGTTGAGCATCGAACCTTCACCGGAAGTGTTTGCACTCTAGTCGCTCAAGTGTATAGGGTCGATTCTCTCAATGCTCTCCTAATCATGCTTTCCAAGATTTATTTTTCATCTAGCAATCAACATTTATTTCATGCATGCATACAACTATCATGAGGACTTTTCATAGGTTGTAATGGGGCTAGGGTTAAAGTAAGGATGTATATTTGGTCAAGTGGACTTGAAATTTGAATCTTTGATTACCTTAAACTTCCCACCTAACCTGTATAGCAACCTATACAATTTAGGCTATCTTAACTACCCATTTTTCACTTTTTCACATACTCATGCATTCTTTTTTTAATTCACATTCCATATGCATTGATTTTTATTAAACTTTACTTTGGGGCCTTTTTGTCTCCTTTTTATTTCTTTTTCTCTTTTTTTTTCTTTTTCTATTTTTTTTTTGTATATATGTTTTTTTTCTACATTTTTTATTTTTTTGAAAAATATATACAAACATATCAATGCATATGATTTTAGATATGGTGCATGAATATGTACCCAATTCCCAATATTTTCAACAAAAATAAAAATTACACTTTTACCTCAACCAATGTCCCAAGTTTCCCATACCCAAATGATACACACTCTCACTAGCCTAAGCTAATCAAAGATCCAAATTAAGGACATTTATTGTTTTTCATTTAAGGCTTGTAATGTGCTAAAATTAAGAACAAAGTGGGTTAATCGTAGGCTCAAATTGGCTAACAATGGATGATAAGAGGTAGGGCTATTTGGGTAAGTGAGCTAATGAAACAATGGCCTCAATCATATAAATGCATGAATACACAAAATAATGGACATAGAGAATCAAACAAATCAAATATTACAATCATAGAAAGAGAATACTGCACACAAGAAGGAAGAATAAGTGGTTATAAAATGTAACCAGGCAGTTAGGCTCAAATCTCACAAGCTTGTGTTCTTAGCTCAAAAACCATGTTCCAAAATAAATTCTTTCAAGCAAGTTCAATAAAAAAAATTTTCCAAATTGGTAGGTTGCCCTAAAACTATAATTTCTTAGAAGAAAATCATCACCATAACCAAGTAGTCCTAATATGAAAGAAGTGTTAAAAATATGTACAAATTATAACTACATGCAATCTATCATGCAATGCAACAACTAATCTAACAAAGACAAAAATTGAAAAATTGGTGTTGAAAGGAAATTGTTACCCATGGAGATCGGTCGGACGACCTCCCCACACTTAGAAATTTACACCGTCCTCGGTGCATGCAAAGAAGAGCAAGGTGGACGGGTTGCTACAATTGATGAGTTTCTTCAAAAGGTTGTGCGGATGGACGTGTTTATTGCCCCATTTAGAAGTCTTTCCAATCCTTTCCTTCTTGGTGGCCAACCTAAAAGGAAAGAAAACGAAAGATAATTACGCCTACAACAAAGATAGCAAAGCAGGTATAACATAGGCGGGGGCTAATGCCAAATAAAATAGGGTTTTCACTACATGTTAGCTACGCATGTGAGTGAGAAAGCAATATAGGCAAAGGGCATATCAACTAATACTTGATGCAAGAACAAATTAAAGCATGAAGAGCATATTGAGCATCAAGCTTAATCAATAATTGACACAAACAAGATTAGTGGTAAGCGTGAGAGCATTTGGTCCCATCCTAACTCAATGATGATGAAGTATAAAAACAAGGGATCATGAGTCAGGAAGGACTAAAGCACTAATCTTGTGTGTAGAGCAAATATTACAATTAATGTCAAACAAGTCACAAAGCACCAAGATTAACCAAGAAATCCTCAACAATTGAATATAAGAATCCAACACCATTATTAAAACAAGAACTTAGAAAAGAAAATAAGAACAATTTATAAAAATAAAATTAAAATGCAATGGGTGATAATATGCAAATGCAACATATAAAAGAAGATGAAAATAAGAAAAATAAAGAGTGAAAATTTTGAAAAGAAAGTAAGAAAGGAAGAAGGAAGAAGAAAGAAAGAGGAAGAGACTAGAAGGAAAAGAAGAGAAGAAGGAAAAAAGAAAATAGGGCAGAACAGGGAAAAAACAGGACGCGGAGGGCGACGCGTACGCGTCACGCACGCGTGCGCGCGGGTGGGCAAACGGGACAAGCGACGCATACGCGCATAGCACACATACGCGTGGATGTGAAGATGGCGACCGACGCGGACGCCTCATGTACGCTGGCGCATCAGGTTGCGGCGCAAAGTGGGCACAACTTTGGCACAACTCTCTGGTTTTTGTACCAGGAGTGCGATATGCACCGCCGGCGCGCGCGCGCACAGTGCGCTCGCGCACGGATGCCCTTTTTTTTTAAATAGGGCACTCCCCTAATCTATAAGCATTCTAAAATAATCAAAAATCAAATTTAACAACAAATCTTTTTAGTTTTGAAAAATTTTCAAACATACTAAAAACAAAACTTATACTACAAGCAAAACGCAATTCATCAACAACTAAACTAATAAAAACAAACTAAGAAACAACTAATCAATCAAAGAAAAATGTATAAGAGTATAGAAAATAACAAAAACTACCTACAATGGCAACTCCAATCACTTATTAACCAAATCTAAAAGAGAGTGGAAAGAGATTTACCATGGTGGGGTGTCTCCCACCTAGCACTTTTAGTTTAAGTCCTTAAGTTGGACATTTGGAAAGCTCCTTGTTATGGTGGCTTGTGCTTGAATTCATCTTGGAACCTCCAGCAATGCTTGGTTTTCCATTATGCTCCAAAATTTCTAATGAGTTGCAACAAGTCTAGATGGAGTCCTTCACAAGCTAAGGGTTCCCAAAATTGATCCTCATATATACCCGGATCCCAAATCTTGTTTCTACACCCATCTTCAAGTTGATCAAGACAATTCCATTTGGGTGGCAAGTGATCCGAATTCTCAAGTAAACACCAAAGCACCTTCCTAGACCCCTTTATTTGAGAACTATACCAACCATTGCACTTAGACTTTAAGCTTCCAACCATAAGGAATCTTGATTGGCATTTCCACCCACTACTCAATTTCCTTTTGTTCTTAACCCTACAAAGAGCTCTAAGTTGCCCATCCGTCTCAATCAAACCATATTCAAGTGGGAAAGTAAAGATTAGAGATAAGGATTTTACCCACTTGAATGTTATGTTGGATGGGGACTTAGGAAGGGACATCTCCAATGGTCTTGTAAGTTCCATTCCCTTGTGCTCTTCTTTGACTACCTCCACTTCTTGGCAAGCTTTTTCAACTTCAATTCTTTGCCCACCAACTTCTTCCACACATTCTTCATTGGTGGAGCTTGCCTCTTAATCACCCTCTTCCAATCTTTCATCATTCATACTATGCCTTGGAGGTTGCACATTATCCTCCTCAACATCAAATTCAAGCTCATTGGAAGAAGGTTCAACAACTTCCACAAAATCATCAAAAATGTCACTTGGTGTGGAAGTGCTCTCAAGTTTGAAATTCACCTCTTGTTCAGCTTCCTCTAACTCTTCAACCACTTCTTCTTCTTTAACAATCTCTCCCTCCTCCACTTGTTGCAAAACATACCCCATCTCCTTGTCCTCATGTTGAGATTCTAAAATCTCCTTCATGCTCCTTTCTTCGGTTGATTTCTCACATTCATCCGTGGAGATGCTTTTCTTGTTGCATGAGTCCCATGAGTCCAAGTTGGCTTTAATTTTGGCAAGGTTAGCCTCAATAGCTTCATAATTCTTTCTTTGGGCTTCCTCTTGCTCCTTTTGACAGATTATTGCTTGAAGCTGATCCATTTCTTCCTTGAGACGATCCGTTTGCTCTTGGATGGATGGATATGGGTGTTCTTCCATGGAGGGTTATGGTGGTAAGGGAAATTCATTATGTGGTTGAAAGTTATCATACATGGGAGGTGATTCATCTTGGTAATAGTATGGAGGTGGTGGTTCTTGAGGGTATTGGTGGTGGAATTGGGGTGGTTCTTCATATGGTTCATATGGTTCACAAGGTGGTTGGTATGGTGGATATGGGTTGGGATCATATGGAGGTGTTTGGTGATATGAGGCTTGTGAGTATGGTTGTTGAGGGCTATGTTGAAGGAAAGGGTCATATGTATATGGTGGTTGTGGTTGACAATCACAATAAGGGTCATCACATACATTAGATTGGTATGCATTAGGATTAGGATTATACCCACAAGAATCCGGAGGAGGTTGTTGCCAAGAAGGTTGTCCATAAGCTTGGGGCTCCTCCCACCTTTGATTGTTCCATCCTTGATGCACATCCTCATTGTAGCTCCCATTTCCTACAACATAATTTGAACCAAACTCATAGCCAAAAGGATGAGAATTCATGATAGCAAATAAAAACAAAAACTAGCAAAAATAAGCAACAAAGTTCTAAGACTAACAAAAACTAACAAATAAGCAAAAAGCAAACATATTCACAATATTCACAATAGCCAACAATATAACACCATTGCAACTCCCCGGCAACGGCGCCATTTTGATGAACGAATTCTTGACAGTTTAGAATTTATCTAATGAAGTCTTGTTGTGAAGTATAGTTTCCAAACCAATCAAGAATTCTTTCATACAAAAATTTGGTTTTGTCACAAATAACAATCCCCAATAAGAATTAACCGAAGTATTAAGACTCCGGGTCGTCTCACAAGGAATTGCAATGAAGTGCTTAATTATTGGCTATGAAGATGTCAAGGGGGGTTTTGTTGATATTGGCAAGAAATTTAAATGACAAGGAAAAGTAAATTAAGCAAGTAACTAAAGAAAGCGATTAATAAAGAGAGACATTCATGGCAATGAATTGAGGTCATAGGCTTTCTATCCTAGTCATGCATGATTAATTCATCTTATCTAGTCAACTCCAACAAATAGGGAGAAAGTCAAACAAGATTAATCAATCATATCGCAATAATAACAAGAATTTATCTCATTATGTCATCTCATGAGAGAAAGTCTAACAAGACTAGCTAATCTCAATCCAAAAGTCCTAACTAACTTACTAATAAAATTAGCAAAAGATTAGCATCAATGGAAACAATATTCCATAAATCCTAATCAACTCACTAATGAAATTAGCAAAAGATTAGCGTCAATGGAAACAATACTAGCTAACAACTCTAGATCACCAACATAGGTTGGGTTTTCATGACTCAAGATTGCCTAATTACTCTTTCCAAGCCAAGAATGCTCAAAATCTACTCTAACATCCTACCAAGCATTTTGTCAAACACTTGGAAGGCATAAAAGCAAAGCATAGTAAATTGATGACAAGAGTAAAATCTAACAACAATTGAATGTAAGAAATCAACAACAACAATCAAAGGAAACAAGATCTAAATGAATTACTTCAAATTACACTAAAAGAAAATAGGATGAACAAAAGTAGATCTACAAACAAAGTAGAAGAAAGTGATAACAACAATGGAAGAATGATAAATGTAACAACAAGGAATTAAGAAGAAGGAGTAGAATAAAACATGAATTAAAACTTAGATCTAAGAGCTAAACCTAATCCTAATCCTAATTCTAGAGAGAAGTGAGAGCTTCTCTCTCTAGAAACTAAGCTAAAGCATAATGAAACTAAACTATGACTAAGTGTGTTGACTCTTTTTCAGTCCTTGGCTGAAATAGCATCAGAAATGAGTTGGATTGGGCCCAAAGTGCTTCAGAAATCACTGGGGACGAATTCACCTTAATGGGCCATGGCAGCATCGGCGCGCGCGCAAAGTGCGCGTGCGCGCCCCTGAGCGCGAAGTAACATATGGCAAATTTTATATCATTTCGAAGCCCCGGATGTTAGCTTTCCAACGCAACTAGAACCGCCTCATTTGGGCCTTTGTAGCTCAAGTTATGGTCTATTGAGTGCAAAGAGGTCGGACTTGACAGCTTTACGGTTCCTTCATTTCTTCATGAGTTCTCCCACTTTGCATGCTTTCTTTCCTCATTTTTTTCCATCCGATACTTGCCTTATGGATCTGAAATCACTCATCAAACACATCAAGGCATCGAATGGAATTAAAGTAAATTAAAATCACCAATTTTTGGGCCTAAAAAACATGTTTTCACATTTAAGCACAAATCAAGGGAGAATTGCAAAACCATGCTATTTCATTGAATAAATGTGAGAAAAGGTGATAAAATCCCCCAAAATAAGCACAAAATAAACCACGAAATCGGGGTTTATCAAGGAGAGAATGAAGATCTTTGTGCAAGCAGTAGATTACAGACTTTGGAAAATTATCCTGGAGGGTCCTCAATATCCAACCATCACAAGTGCCAAAGGAGTTGTCTCTCTTAAACCAGAAGCAAGCTGGACCGAAGAAGACAGAAAGAAGGTTGAGCTCATCGCCAAGGCCATCAACTTACTCAACTGTGTTATCAGCTTCAAGGAATACCGACGGGTATCACGATGCACAACGGCAAAAGAAAATCTGGGACAAACTTCTAGTTACTCATGAAGGAACCACCATTGTAAAGAAGACCAGGATATATATGCTAAACAAAGAATACGAAATGTTTGCAATGAAGAAAGGAGAATCTATTGATGAATTGTTTGAGTGATTCAACATCATCATTGTCGGCTTGGATGCTCTGGGAATCAAGTATCCTGAATCTGTGCTTGTGATAAGAGTGTTGAGATGTCTCACAAAAGAGTGGAAAACAAAAGCTTTAATAATTTCTGAGAGTAGTGGTCTTGACTTTATGACATATGATGACTTGAGAGGAAATTTACTTGCTTTTGAAAACACTTATTTGAAAAAAGATTCAAAAAATAAAGGAATAGCTTTTTCATCTATTACTAACCCCAGAATGATGAATCCAGTGATAACTCATCTGAAAATGAATTTGTGTTGTTTGCAAAGAAATTCAGGAAAATGGTGAAGCTCAAGGAGAGAGGCAAGGGAAGCAGTTCAAGAAAACAAAAGAAAGATCTCAGCAAGGTGACATGCTACAATTGTAAGGAAACGGGGCATTTGAAATCTGACTGCCCTAAGTTGAAGTAGGAAGAAAAGCCGAAGAAAGGAAAGAAAAAGGGATTGATGGCGTCATGGGAAGACCTTGAAAATGACTCAGAAGATGATGAAGATTCTGAAACAAAGTATCAACCTTGTCTCATGGCAAATCACATTGAACAGGTAGTCTTTCATAACCCAAACACTGAAGATCTTCATCTTATGATAGACCACCTTTCTGAAAAAATAAGATGTTTTTTGCTTGATAACCAAGATCTTGAACAACAAATCACCATCCTTAAAACTGAAAATGGTTTTCTCAAAGAAAAACTAAGGGAGGCCGAAACTGCTTGTGAACTTTTTGAAGAAAATAAGCAGTTAAAAGCCCAACTTAGAAGCTGTGAAAGTGATCATTCTGTTGTTGCATATGTAAACTGTTTTAAGAAAAATGAAGAGTTGCTTAAAGAGGTCAAAAAGCTTAAAGAAGACTTAGCCAAGTTCACTCAAAGTTCTAAAAATCTGAATCAAATCTTGGCTAGTCAAAAACCTCTTTATGATAAAGCTTGCTTGGGATTCTATAAATCTGTTGAGAAACCTTATTTTGAAAACATTGCCTCATCTTCTAATAATACAAGGTTTCAAAACCCAACAAGCTTTAACAAAATAGAAACTCCAAGATTTTGTAGATTATGTAACCGAAATGGACACTTTCCCATTCAATGCTTTTTTGGTGAGAGGATGATTGGTGATAAAGTTTACAAAGTTGTTTTTGATTATAATGGTTTAGGACATAAGAGATGGTTTAACGTGAAAGGATCCAAGAAGATTTGGATACCTAAGGTCACTTGAGCTTGTTTTGTAGGTGTGCCTAGCATCCAAATGAAAGGAGAATATGTGGTACATGGATAGCGGATGTTCTAGGCATATGACCGGAAAGACAACCTTCTTCATAAAGCTTGATGAGTATGATGGAGGATTTGTCACTTTCGGTGATGATGGTAAAGGAAAGATAGTGGCCGTTAGGAAAGTTCGTAAAAGCTTTTCATCTTGTATAAATGATGTTCTTCTTGTAAATGGTTTGAAACATAATTTACTTAGTGTAAGCCAATTGTGTGATCTAGGATATGAAGTTGTTTTTAGAAAGTTTGCGTGCTTAGTTGTTTGTGAAAAAATTTGGGATATTTTATTTGAGGCTAGAAGGTGCAATAATGTGTATGGATTGACTCTTGAGGACTTGAAAGAACAAAATGTAACATGTTTTACTTCTCTTAAATCTGAAAAATGGCTATGGCATAGAAAGTTGGGTCATGCTAGCATGTACCAAATTTCTAAGCTAGTTAAGAAAAATCTGGTTAGAGAAATTCCAAATATCAAATTTGATAAGGATCTTACTTGTGATGCTTGTCAATTAGGTAAGCAAGTAAAATCCTCTTTTAAACCAAAAGATGGAATTTCAACCAAAAGGCCATTAGAGATGTTACACATTGATCTTTTTGGTCCAACAAGAACTTAAAGTTTAGGAGGTAAACACTATGGTCTAGTGGTGGTAGATGATTACTCTAGATTTGGTTGGGTACTTTTTCTTGCTCCTAGAACCCCTCAACAAAATGGGGTGGTTGAGAGAAGGAATAGAAGCCTTCAAGAGATGACTAGGGCCATGCTTTGTGAGAATGAGATTCCAAAATTTCTATTGGCTAAAGCTGTAAATACAGCTTGTTATATTTTGAATAGGACCATTATTAGAAAAGGGTTGAAGAAAACTCCCTATGATCTATAGAAAGGAACCCCTCCAAATCTTAAGTATTTCCATGTTTTTGGATGCAAATGCTTTGTACTTAATAATAGAGAAAACCTTGGTAAATTTGATCCAAAATCCTATGAATGGATGTTTGTTGGATACTCCACCACTAGTAAGGCCTATATGATTTATCTCAAAGATCATAGGACCATAGAGGAATCCATACATGTCTCTTTTTGTGATTATAATTTAATTCCCATTACTGTGATAGATAATGATTCAGATTGTGAAGAAGCTGTCAACAAAGGAACAAGTGAAGAAAATTTCAAGTCTGCTCAAAATGAAGAATCTGCCAGTCCAATTTTATCTCGTCAGAATGGAGGAGACATTTCCATTTTGTCTCCTGAGCCAGCAGGAGAACTGGAACAGAACAACCCACAGAAACTCATCAAAGCTCAACACTACTCCGAAAGCCTAGAGAATGGAAGTCCATGAGGGGTTATCCTCA
Source organism: Arachis ipaensis (assembly GCF_059453495.1). Lineage (NCBI taxonomy): Eukaryota > Viridiplantae > Streptophyta > Magnoliopsida > Fabales > Fabaceae > Arachis > Arachis ipaensis. The sequence continues at coordinate 40,937,527 of NC_142441.1, read as the reverse complement.
TGACTTTATCATTGGTAATCCCTCACAAGGAGTAACAACAAGATCCTCATCCAAAAGGCAATCCGAACAAGCAATTTTGCTCTCTTGTCACAAATAGAGTCCAACAATGTAAAACAAGCTCTTGAAGATCCATCATGGGTCAAAGCCATACAAGAGGAGCTTGCTCAATTCGACAAGAATGAGGTTTGGACAGTAGTACCTCATCCGAATGGTAAGAAAGTTACGGGTACTAAATGGGTGTTCAAAAATAAATTAGGTGAGGATGAAAAAGTTGTTCGTAACAAGGCTAGATTAGTGGCCCAAGGTTACGATCAAGAAGAGGGGATAGATTTTGATGAGTCTTTTGCTCCGATAGCTAGAATGGAAGCAATTAGGTTGCTTCTTGCCTATGCTGCCCACAAGGGTTTTAAAATGTTTCAAATGGATGTAAAATGTGCTTTTCTTAATGGCTTTATTGATAGAAAAGTGTTTGTGGCACAACCCCCCGGTTTTGAGGATAAAGAATTTCCAAACCATGTTTTCAAACTTTCAAAGGCTCTTTATGGCCTTAGACAAGCTCCAAGAGCTTGGTATGAAAGGCTTATTGCCTTCTTGTTGGAAAATCAATTTCAAAGGGGTACCACCGACACTACTTTATTTATTAAAGCATCTAATGATGATATCCTCCTAGTTCAAGTCTATGTGAATGACATTGTGTTTGGATTGGCCAATGAGTCCTTGTGTGAAGAGTTTGGAAAACTCATGACTAATGAGTTTGAGATGAGTTTAATGGGAGAGCTAACTTTCTTTCTTGGCCTCCAAATTAAACAAACTCTTAGTGGTACCTTTATTCACTAAGGAAAGTATGCAAAGGAACTTATCAAAAAATTTGGCCTAGAAAGTTCCAAACCAATGGGAACACCTAGGCATCCAAACACAAAACTTGAAAAGGATGATAATGGCAAAGATGTGGATGAAACAAGGTATAGAGGAATGATAGGTTCACTTATGTACCTTACCTCCTCTAGACCGGATATTGTTCAAAGTGTGGGAGTATGCTCAAGGTTTCAATCTCACCCAAAAGAATCCCATCTTTCAACCGTTAAGCGCATCATTAGATACATTAAGAGAACTAGTGATTATGGCTTGTGGTATCCTAAATCTGATGACTTTTCTGCAATAGGGTTTTGTGATGCAGATTATGCGAGAGATAGAGTGGATAGAAGGAGCACCTCCGGCATGTGTTGCTTCCTTGGAAGCTCACTCAACATGTGGTCAAGCAAAAAGCAAGCCACAGTGGCTCTATCCATAGCTGAAGCTGAATATATTTCTGCATCTGCATGTTGTTCACAATTAATTTGGTTAAAAATACAGTTAGAAGATTACAAATTAAAGATCAATAGTATACCCTTATTTTGTGATAATATGAGTGCTATAAACATCTCAAAAAATCCTGTTTTGCACTCAAGAACTAAGCACATTGAAATTAAATATCATTTCATAAGAGAACATGTGCAAAAGGGTACTATTGATATTCAATTTGTAAAATCTGAAGACCAACTTGCTGACATTTTTACAAAACCCCTCTGTGAAGACAGATTCTGCACTTTGAGAAAAAGTCTGGGAATGATTGATTTAAGTTCTATTGATAACTTGTGAAATTTTTTATTCTGCTCAGTTTTGTCTCGTAGGAAAGCAGGATATAAAAATCAGGGTGTGTTGGAAGGGCTATGATCAAGGGGGAGACTGCGCAGAAATTAATACTTATGGGCCCCACCAAATTTCTTTGACCCCACTCTGACCATTTTGTTAGTTTCTCTTTATGTAAATCACAATCTCTTTTTGTTGTCTCATTAAATCTTGTTGGAAGTGGTTATTGTCAAATCAAATCTTTTTCCTCCTCTAATCCCTTGATTCTAGGAAACCACTTTTCAGTTTATTTCAAATAAAAGGAAACTCCCTTGGTTAATAACCGCCCACTAATGGTCATTAAACTCCCTTCAATTCTCTCTCCACTTCATATTTAATGCGTCCCTAACCTCCCTCCTCCCTCACCCAATTCAGTTCTCTTCAACTCTCCCTATTCCACTTCTCCATTTTCTTTATCATGAAAAGAAAATTGCCCCTAGAAAAAGTGAAAGAATTCTCTTCTCTCAAAAACCTTCCACACCTCAAACTCACACCCACATACATATCCGTTCAAGGAAAAGGAAGGAGAAGGTTCTCGTGGCGGAAGAAGAAGAATCACACACTTCACCCATTCCATCACCACCACAATCACCACCAAAGAAGACCACACCCAGACGGAGTACTCAGAAGGTTCACCTTGCATAACACCAGGGAGCCAGAAAACTTGGAGTCATTGGATTTCAAAAACAAGTTCAACAACTTACATTCTCATTTTGATCCGGCCAGGTTCAACTCTTGTGCCTCTTATGAGTTCCATAAGGAGGTTTTGGAAAAACTCCACCTTTGTGCCACCTATCTAGTCAATCTCGACTCACTCACAAATAAAGGTATCAACGTTGCTCCTCTATTTGAACTTCTTCAATGGACACCACTGCTTCATATTCAGAAACCGGTCTACCCCGGTTTGGTACATGAGTTCTATGCCAACATGCGGCTGATTGATGGCACCATCTACTCCTATGTCAAGAAGGTTTACATAACTCTGAACACTGAGGCAATTAGAACTGCCCTAGGCTATACGGATGTGGGGCCAAGAGCTTATATGACTGAGAAGTGGGACTCCCAGGTTGGAGTCACCTACAAGATTGTCCTACAACACATTTGTGAAAACTTATCTGGATTGGACGGCACAATTCCAACCCACAAAGCCCTCGGCCCTACAAACTCTCTGCTTCACAGGATCATCACTCACATCCTGACCCCTCAAAGTGGTTCCCATAATAGAGTAACCTTTTATGACTCTCTCATACTTTTTGCTCTTGTTACATCTACTCCTATATCATTTGGTTACCTTATGATCAAACACATGTGGAAATCAGTTAAGAGCAACAAAAAGGTGAATCTGCCTTATGGCATGTTTTTAACAAGTATTTTCGAATATTTTAAAATTGATCTCCTAAATGAAGTTGTAGAAAATAAGGTATCTATGATCAAAGGAGGAGGAGCCATGAAGGGAACCAAGGGGAAGAAATCTGTAGCCTCAGATAGTGACTTTGAGGGTCGGCCTGAGTTCTCCAAGATAACTGAATCAATCAAAGAAATCCTCACCGAATTCACCAACATGTCGGAGCTAATGGTACAATCCTATAAGCCAGCACGTAAGCAAGCCTATGAACATGAGAGGTCTTGGATGAGGTGCAAGGATAGGGTGAGTCTGATGTTACAGAATTTTGAGGAGGAGTTGGGTGCTGCTAGTGAAGAAGAGGCTGAGGAATCTGAGTTCCACTTATCTGATGATTAATCCCTGTTTCTTTTCTTTTCATTGATATTTGGCTTGTTTCGGCTCAATCTAATACCGTAGTAGTTTATTTTGGTACTATAGACATATGACACTGTGAAACACTCTTGACATTTTGGGTATATTTTGGATATTTTGTTTTCTATGTCATCTTTTGCAGGTTCCCCTTGATGCCAAAAGGGGGAGAAATGCTGGAAAATTGAAATTAACAAAACAGTGGATGAAATCCTTTTAAGGATTCATGATCTTCCTTGTTTCAAGTTTCAATATCTTGTTGTGATGATATATTTGTTTCAAGTTTCAATATCTTGTTGAGATGATGTGTTTGATGTTGATAATGCATCTGTTCCATCTTGGTAAACTTGATTGCTGCTGCTTGATGTTTGTAATTTATTTGATTTATCTTGGAAAAATATTTGTTTGCTGTGTTTGTGATGCATTTGACTTACCTTGATAATTTGTTTGCTGTTTTGAATTTATTTTTGGCAGTTCCTTTAAGCCGTGATATAAAAATAAAGTTTGATTGTTGCTATGGTTTGAGTTGATCATGCTTGATCAGAAATATTTTTCTTACTATGATTAATTTGCTTTGATTGGTTAATTGGAAAATATTTTCAAAATAGCTTGAACAGCAACCTCTTGAAACATCAAAATTTTTTGGTTGATATGAACTCAATTTCTTTGTAAGAGATTGAGCAGAAAATCAATTTATGATAACAAATGAGTTTTGTTTATCAATCCAATTCTGCTCATAAATCAAGCATTCAACAATTTCAAAAATAATATGTTGAATAACATAGTTGCCTCAAGCTTGATTTTAAAGTTATAGGTATAAAGCTTTCCTTGGAAAAATAGCATATATTAAGGGGGAGCCATGTAACATTTGGAAAGGGAAGAAACACTAATCTGCAAAGGGAGTACTCTATACTCTAATCTTTAATTTCTTTCCATTTCAATTTTAATAATGTTTGTCATCAAAGGGAGATTGATGAGTTTGGAAAGATCTAATTTAATTTAGTGATGATCAAACATTATTAATATGATTAATTGTAAAATTATTAGTTGATTTTAATTTATAAATATTGATTTAAATAATTTTGCTATGCAGGATTTTACATTTGGGCCGAACATGCTTTACATTTGTTGCTATGGTTGAGTTGATCATGCTTGATCAGAAATATTTTCCTTGCTATGATTAATTTGCTTTGATTGGTTAATTAGAAAATATTTTTAAAATAGCTTGAACAGCAACCTCTTGAAACATCAAAATTTTTTGGTTGATATGAACTCAATTGCTTTGTAAGAGATTGAGCAGAAAATCAATTTATGATAACAAATGAGTTTTGTTTATCAATCCAATTCTTCTCATAAATCAACCATTCAACAATTTCAAAAATAATATGTTGAATAACATAGTTGCCTCAAGCTTGATTTTAAAGTTATAGGAAAAAAGTTTCCCTTGAAAAAATAGCATATATTAAGGGGGAGCCATGTAACATTTGGAAAGGGAAGAAACACTAATCTGCAAAGGGTGTACTCTATACTTTAATCTTTAATTTCTTTTCATTTCAATTTTAACAATGTTTGTCATCAATGGGGAGATTGATGAGTTTGAAAAACTCTAATTTAATTTAGTGATGATCAAACATTATTAATATGATTAATTGCAAAATTATTAGTTGATTTTAATTTATAAATATTGATTTAAATAATTTTGCTATGCAGGATTTTACATTTGGGCCGAACAGAAAAGAAAAATTGTTGCAAGCCCAATTGTTTTAAAAATACATTTAGCATTGATACAAAAATGTTTTGATTCTTGTGGCTGAATTGTTATCACATTATTTGGGCCAGATTGGATTATTATTGCTACTAGCCCAATTATAATCTTTGCTAAAAGATCCAATGCTTGGTCCGAATCTAATTGAGAAAGAAAGCAAATGTTTTGTTTCAATACTTCCAACGGATCCCATTTCTTATTTTGGAATGGATTTCAAAATTTAATTTGCTAGCATTGGAAACATAAATGAGAGAGAAAAAATGATTTGATGGCTTTAATGTAGCTTACACGCTACTACACAAAAGCATAGGGAGTTGATCTTAATTAATTTATTTGTGATAACACTCATTACTCATAGCTTTGCCTTTTCTCTTTTCTCTCTCTACTCTTTCTTCTTCAAGTTTCGGTCACTTCAACAGAAATTATAGAAGCCATCAGAAGCTACCAACAAGAAGAAGAAGAAGCTAGTAACAAGACCATCACAATGATGGCAAGAAAAAGAAAACTAAAAGTATGTTGTGGTTGAGATTCTCATCACTTATGGTAAGATTTTGTGAAGATATCTTGGCTTCTCTATACCCAAAAATGGAAGAGAAGATCTCGGTCAAAGAAGAAGATTCTTGGAGGGATGGCTTGACTCTAATTCTGCTCAACCACCACAGGAGGTAGCTACAGTGGCTACGTGATGGAAGAGGCAGAGATTGGAGCAGATGAAGCTATCATCATCAAGCATGCATCAAGGGCCAGGAATCCATCTTGGAAAGCAAGGCAAGGATGGAGGGCTTGGATTGATGAAGATTGGTGACCAAGGAAGGACTAGAGGTAATTGCATGTTGGGTTTTGCATTGGTTATCTCTTCTCTCTCTCTGGCCGAACCGATTCTAGTTTGAAGAAGAAGAAGATTAGTTTGGTTTGTTTGGTTTCAATCGTGGAGGCTTCTCCCTATAAATAAGGGTGAACAGCCAGGGCTTGAAGCAAGGAGTGAGTGTGCAAGGCACAGAGTTCTCATAGCTACCTAAGCTAACATAAGTTCTTCTCCTTCAATATTTTCTATATTGTATTTTTCTGTTTAATTTTGTCTGTCTTGAGTCTCATGGAAAAAGGCAAACAGTGAGGTTTGTAAGAAAAAGCCATAGAACGGAAAAAGGCAGAAAGTGCAAAATTAAAAGAAAAAGCCATAGATGTCCTTAGAGGTCCTTTGTACATCTGTGTTGTGTTTCATGATTCTGTGGGAATCCCCTTGCAAGTTAAGTTAGCACTTTGCAGTTGAAAGCTAGGCAGTGACCAAGTCAAGTTCAGGATTGGGGTTTAGATTCTGGACTTGTCCCAGATAGGAAGGATAGTTCTTTGGGAGAATTGGTGTTTGTAATCTGATTATAGTGAAATTCCATCATCTTTGTGATGGAGACTGGATATAGGCTGCACTGCACTTAGCAGCTGAACCAGGATATATCTGGGTGTAATTTTTGTTCTCTTCTACTCCATTTCTGTTTCTGTTGCACAAGAGATAAAACTGAAAAATATCTCGTGCTGATCGACGAGACAAAAAGAAAAGTCTCGTGGCTGGGTACGAGACAAAAGAAAAAGTCTCGTGGCTGGTTACGAGACAAAAAGGTAAAAAAGTATCCAAAAGTTGTTTCAAGGACCATCAAGTGTTACTGAAGTGAAAAAGGGGCTAAGATTCAACCCCCCCCCTCCTTCTCTTAGCCACTGAAAACCATCAGTGATCAACTTCAAGATTAAGCTCAAATAAAACTTTTTTGATTCTTCTCTTTCATTCTTAATAAGTACTTCTCAAATTCTTTGGCATCATCTTGTTCAGAAACATTCCGTACTTTCCTTGTAATGTAATTTCTCACATTTTTTTAATAAAACTTAGTTTACGATGATCACCCACTGGTGCTACAAATGACTGATATGTTTTACTTGATCTAATTTCGGCTTTCTCATTATTTTCATTGGTACGACGTACAAACATGCTTAGCTCCCTGTGTTGTTTAAGCATCTCTGCTCGATCTCTACAGCAAGGATGTGAATAATTCAAAACAACTTTAGAAATGATCCAAAGATCAACGTCCTTCAATGTATGTACATAAATTTTGGCTGGACAATTTATTCCTGCTGAGAGGTTTGTCTTTAGAGATATCTTGGATTTCCATTTTCCCTCTCTACTACATGTAATTAATTGATTCTTAATTTTATCTCCCTTCCGAGTGGTGTTCCTTATTTCCGTAGAAAAACCAGCAAGTTTGGAATAATCTTTGTAGAATTTTCTAACTTCTTCAAGTATCTTGAAAGTCATCCCAATCTTTGAGACACATTGTTCATCGACAACACACCTAGACTGCAAAATGAACCGAAATATTTCATAATAACACCATTGTGCAATAACAAATGAACCAAAAATTGTGCATTCTATAAATTCAGAAACCTTGCATTCATCCAAATTCAATTTCATAAACAATACTGATTTTAGCAAAGAATGATGAAATTATTCATTATCACTTTATTCGATTGCATTAGATTTCATTCAATTCAAAATTGTTAAGGAACAAACCGAAATATTATCAAAACAACACCATTGTGTAATAATAAATGAACTGAAAATTGTGTACATAAACAACACTAATTTTAGCAAAGAAGAATAAAATTATTCATTATCAATTTATTCAATTGCATTAGATTCTATTCCATTCCATTCAATTCAAAATTGTTGAAGAATGAAACTAGATAAAATTAAGAATGATCCAAACCTCGTCCACTTGATTCGATTCAGAAGAATAATCTAAATCGCTGTCACTTATTTGAACATGAATCATTTATTGTTTTGGAACACGCAAAACCTAAACGATTTTAATTACACTATTCGATTTCAAAAAAACAAATGAGATCGAAATCTAAAGAGAAAGAGAATAAAATCAGAGGAGAACACAACGAAATTAAAGAAGAAAACGAAAATATGAAGAAAAGTGACAATAATCAGACGAAAATACAGAGAAATCAAAGAAGAATGGATGGTTTACGTTGAAGAGGAACGAAAAAGAGGAGGTTTACGTTAAAAGTCTATTATAAGTGGCGCGGTGTGTGACTCTAAATCACTTGATTGGACTTGGTTAGTGAAATCACTTGGATGTAGAGCATTATTGTAATAAGAAAATTTTTGAGTTAGAATTTTATATGTACAATAATAAATCATTCAGTTTTCTCATCAATGAATATAATCGTATATTCAACTGTCTAGTAACATAGGATCATTCCTAGTCCTCTAAAATTGTTGACAGAATCCCTGAAAATTTCCTAAAATAACTTGAAAAGATAGAAGGCAAGATTTTCATTAACTTCTGTGGAGGAAACTTCGGACATGTTTTGTTAAAACATGGCATATTGGAAAAATATGCATGAAGTCTTCTTTGCTTATCATGAAGACCAATGATCAACATGATTTTACCAGCTTTTGTCTAAAGATCCTAACAAACCAATTGCTCTCACCAGATTTCATATCCATGGTCCGTTTCTTGTTATGTATTTCATTGTCCTCGGAAGCTTTGTTTGTTTTCGCCGCACTCTTCAAGGGTACCTGTGGACTAGCACCGGATGAAGACTCTACTAAACCATTCACCATTTGCAACACCTCGCTCATCTTCGGGCGATTCTTTGGGTTCCTGACAAGGCATCGGTTAGCTATTAAAGCGAGTTTTTGTGCTGGCTTGAAGACTTGCTTCTTGTCGAGTCTTGGATCCAATATTAGTTGAAATTTCTTCCCATCTGCTAGGTATGGCCTTATCCATTCCAACATCTTCTGCTCACCCCTGGGGCGATTTCGATCAATAGGGCGCCTGCCAGTAATGAGTTCATAAAGGAAGACGCCGTAGCTCCACACATCATTCTTTGATGTCAGACGTCCGGTTTGGATGTATTCAGGAGCTGCATACCCCATTGTTCCGACAACCTGATGAACATAAATAGCCATATTAACACAAGTACTATACTTGTTAGAACCTGTTTGGAAAATATGCTGCATACTTTAACAGAAAAAGGGAGATCGAAAAAACTGGGGCAGTTTAACTAGCCATCTGCCATTGTTGAAATAACAATGATAAAATGAAAACGAAAGCAAACTTTTATGGACAAGAAATGAACCTATTTCGTCTAAAAGATTAATTTCAATACACTACCAATGTAAAACAGTTTCGTATTGTTGATTCACCATTGTTGATTCACACTATCAGCCTAGAGAATTGACAAAAAGTGAGAAATCACGGAGGGTAATGGGTAGTTATCTATGTTGATTGGCAATTTTTGTAATTTACTTGGTTGATAGTATTAAAAAAATGTATAGAAATTGATTTGTGTTTGTCATATGTATTGAGCTCAAGAGATGTCTGTCAAAAGGAACAAGACAACTCTTACGATTTCCTGCTCCAGACAAGAACATGTTTGACACGATAAATTATTCAGCCGCTCTTAAACCATCAGCACTATCAAGTGTTAAATTGAAAAGAAAGTAATTATCTGTCTGAATATGGTAACAATATCTATTTGAGTAGTCATAGATCAATAAGGGTAGGCATACCGCTGTTGAGACATGAGTTAGTCCATCCGATGGTCCCAATCTTGCTAACCCAAAGTCCGATAGCTTTGCGTTCCACTTTTCATCGAGAAGGATATTCGATGATTTGAAATCTCTGAAAATGATCTAAAATATTGTGTAGACAGAGAGGATGGCATTAATCAACTACACCAAACCGAAGATATGAATAACAGATAAAGTACTCTCTAAGCATTCAATTTAGATCCTCCAAGGTTCCTTTTTCTTTCTATTTTGGGGAGTGGGATATGTAAATGTGCAGAAAACAAAACATTAGGCAAGGCATGCATCAATTAATTAAAGAGGAACTGGGAAATAGTGCTATACATATATATACTGCTATACCTGAAAATCCATTTCCTCATGTAGGTATGTTAATCCGCGGGCAGCATCTTGGGCTATTTTCATTCTCCTACTCCACGAGAGAGGAGTCTCAGATCGATGAGACAAATGGTGTTCCACACTTCTGTTTGGCATGTATTCATAAATCAGAAGCCGCTGGATTCCTCTTTCATCATCATCGGCACAATATCCCACTAGTTTCACAAGATTGGGATGCTCGACAACACCAAGAACATTCACTTCTGTAACCCATTCTCTATGCCCCTAGAAGTTAATAGTAAAGTAACAAATTCAATCTAGAGGAGAGAAAAAAGATAATATTAAATAAGCACAAAAAAATTATAAAATATAAATTCCTATATCACGTCGCAATCAGAATATATTCATAACAAATATCTAACAGCTTAATTAAGGTTAACAAAATGAAAACAGCATGAAAGTTGCACACCAAGAGGAACTTGGGCCCTGTTTTGGCTTGTGGTAACAATATCAGGATAGAGTACAGAGATATGGGTAGATACAAAGCTGTCTGGAGAATGAAACAAATATAGAAACAATTAAAATATCTCAACCTCGAACAAAGTTTGCCCAATTTCCTGTCCACTCAGAAACTAAGGACAAAAGTAGATATATAACTTTTATCTCTTGTCTTTGTAGCTATTGTCTCAGTTTCTGTATTTTCTGTCTTGAGACATTTACCAAGAGGCTAAAAGCCTTGGGTATAGAAGATGAAGTACATGTTTCTAACGTTTGGTCATGTTACATGACAGAATTTGTGTGATAAGTCAAGGTAAGTTTTATAACAATATAATGTGACAATATAATGTGATAACACTTATCATAATTTGTGTTATGATACTAAGACTATCATTGGACAAAAGGGGGGAAAATAGCATATACATAAGTTCACGGCAACACCCTTTTAACATTTTGCTAAGGTACCAAGCAACTAAGTAATTTCTATTACTTCAATTCTTCAAATAGAACATAAGCCGAAAAACCCTCACCTGCATTCCCCTTTTACTGAGTTGTTTAACAGCAACTTGAATTTTTCTGGAAGGATCCTCTAAACTCTTGATCAACGCATAGTAGACACACCCAAACCCGCCCTCTCCAAGCATAACCGAGCGGCTGAAATTCTTTGTGGCAGATTTGAGTTCGGATACGGTGAAGACTCTAAGGTTGCTAGGTCTTTGGGAGAAACTAGGAGTGGAATTCCTCCTGAGGGAATCTGAGCTGCCATTCTCGGAGACATCCTGCGAATTCAACTCAGAACCAGATCTTCTAACCTCAGCCTCCACATAAGTAGAGCAGTCTGATCGACCTGACATTGATTTCAAGCCTTTTGGTTCATCCTTCTTCTCTCCACCATAGTGGAATGGAAAGCACACCATTGCGCCCGGTTCGACTGCTGCTTTTCAGAAGGAACAAGGGAAATTGATAAACACATATCCATTGAACAAGCAACATGGCATCTAAAATCATATTCACAGATGGTATGAAGACATCTCAAACTGAATTAAGGAAAATAATAAAAATTTGCATCAAGCAGTTTCATAAATATCCTAATTCCCCTAGTCAACATTCCAATTTCAGAAAATTTCAACTGACGACATCGCTCTTTCCCTAACAAAATCTGAACAAGTCAACAGCATTCAGAGGAACCAATCATAGAAGTAGAAACTAAATTATAAATTAGAAGTAAAAAATGGAGAGATTCTGGAACTGACCTTATGCAAATGGAAACTTCTGATCCAATAAAGTCGTTGTTGAGTGAGAATAACAAGATTCTAGGAGAGCACTCTTAACCCATAGCCTCAAAAAGTTGAAGACTTGAGAGAAGTATGAGTCCAAAGTTCAGGGGAGGAAGAGAAGTCCCTACACGGCAGCTTTTGGGGATTCTGGTCACCTAAAAAAGTCTACAAAGAAGAAAACGAAGATCAAGGGAAAGAAAGAAGTAACCTTTATAAGGGTGGAAGAAAACGCAGTGTGAAAAGGGAAGTGAGTGTAATTAATATAAGCAAGAAAGTAACAGGCTTGGGTTATGCAATGTTAAAATGAGATGAAGGTAACTGTTAACTGTATTAACTATTAACTATTAAGGCTAACGATGTGTCGGTTTGTGGCCATTGGGCAAAGTCAAGGTTTCATTGGATTTGGTTCTTTGGTGAAGGGACAAAGACAAACACCGCGTTGTAAATGTAGGTAGTTGTAGTAAGTAGTAAATTGAATTATTGAAGTGATGTACTGAAAAGGGTGCTAAATATGAGTAGTTAGTGGTTTAATATACTTTTTTTTAAACAATGCTAGTGGATACCAATATTAAATATATGTGTAAAATAGGAAAATTTACGTATTTAAATTGTTTAGTCTCCATATTTATCCATTTACAACTTTTCAATCTAGGAGACGTAAATACATTATTTTACATATCTATAGAAATCGCTACTGGCAGTAGCGGTTTATAGATACACGTAATCCGCTATAGGCAGCCGCGGATTACGTGAGGGAATCTGAACACAGAAACTGCTAGAGGCTGTCGCGGTTTCTGTTGAGGCTGGGTTGTGTGTAAACTGCTACTGGCAATAGCGGTTTATGCGTATGGGGATGCGTGCGTAAACCGCTGGAGGCAGCAGCGGTTTACGTGTAGTGTGGGTGAGCGTGTGATGAGTGGATTTTTGACGGTTTAGAATTTCATAAATGAAATCTCGTTGCAAGTATAGTTTCTAAGCCAACAAACAATCCTTTCATGCAAAAATTTACAAACCCCAATAAAAATAATAACCGAAGTATTCAAACCTCGGGTTGTCTCTCAAAAGAATTGCAGAGAAGTGTTCTTGTTATTGGTTATGGATCGTATATCTTTGGGGTTTTGAATAAGGAATATGAAGGATAAATGGCAAGAAAGTAACTAACAACTAAGAAATCTCTTGGCAAGGAATGAGAACTAGAAGTCCTATCCTCATTATCATTATCAATTGTGATGAGAATTGTCCAATGCTCTACTTAGACAACCTCTAACTATGAAGGAAAATCAAGTAGAGATAATTTAAGTCCACAAGTCCTAGTCAAATCCTAAGGAAAGACTAGAGTTAGTGTCATTCAAATCAATTAGCAATTTCCAATTATCAATCAACAAAAGAGTTTGATAACTCAAGAGTCTCTAATTACTCAACCAAAGCCAAGAAAAGAAAAATCTACACTAACATCCTTCCAAGCATTTAATCAAACACTTGGAAGGCACAAAAAGAAAGCAAGATAAAATTGCAAGAAATGTAAATACAACTACTAATTGCAAGGAATTAATAATAACAATTCAAATCAACAATAAAGGAAATCAAACATAAATTGCATTAAAGGAAAATAGAAGAAACAAGAGTGCATCAACAAAGTAAACAATTACAAAAAGTAAAGTACAAAACTAGAGAGAGCAAAGGTAGAAGAACAAGAAATTGAAAAGGAAAAGTAAATCAAAGCGTGAATTAAACCTAGATCTAAGAAGTCCTAATCTAGATCTGACCTAATTTAGAGAGAAGAGAGAGCTTCTCTCTATAGAAACTAACTAAAGCATGATGTAAACTAAACTATGTGTCCCCCTCCCCCTTTGACTCCTCTTGATTTCTGCATATAGTAGGCTCAGAAATGAGTTGGATTTGGGCCTGGGAAGCCCAGAAATCGCCCCCAGGGTTTTCACTTTAATGAAGTCACGTGCGAGCATCGACGTGTACGCGTGGGTCACGCGTACGCGTCGCTTGGCATTTTTGCTTTCCACGCATACGCGTCATGTACGCGTATGCGTCGCCATGCGACTTCATATTCCACGCGTGCGCGTCTGCTTGATGAACGGATTTTTGACGGTTTAGAATTTCACAAATAAAATCTCGTTGCAAGTATAGTTTCTAAACCAACAAACAATCATTTCATGCAAAAATTTGGTTGTCACAAGTAACAAACCCCAATAAAAATAATAACCGAAGTATTCAAACCTCGGGTCGTCTCTCAAAGGAATTGCAAGGAAGTGTTCTTGCTATTGGCTATGGATTGTATATCTTTGGGGTTTGTGATAGGAGACATGAAACATAAATTGCAAATGAAGTAAACTAATAACTAAGAAAGCTCTTGGCAAGGATTGAGAATTAGAAGTCATATCCTCATTATCATCATCAATTGTGACAAGAATTATCCATTGCTCCCACTTAGTCAATCTCTAACTATGAAGGAAAGTCAAGTGGATAAATCAACTTGAGACCACAAGTCCTAGTCAAATCCTAAGGAAAGACTAGCTTTAGTGGAATTCAAGTCAATTAGCAACTTCCAATTATCAATCAACAAAGGAGTTTGATAACTCAAGAGTCTCCAATTACTCAACCAAAGCCAAGAGGAGAAGAATCTACACTAACATTCTTCCAAACATTTAATCAAACACTTGGAAGGCATAAAAGGAAAGCAAGATAAGATTGCAAGAAATGTAGATCTACAACTACCAAAATCAAGGAAATTAATAACAATTCAAATCAACAATAAAGGAAATCAAACATGAATTGCATTAAAGAGAAATAGAAGAAACAAGAGTGCATGAACAACAAAGTAAACAATTACAAGTAATGAAATACAAAACTAAGAAAGCGAAAGTAGAGGAACAAGAATTAGTAAAGGAAAAGTGAATCAAAGCATGAATTAAACCTAGATCTAAGAAATTCTAATCTACCTCTAACCTAATTCTAGAGAGAAGAGAGAGCTTCTCTCTCTAGAAACTAACTAAAACATGATAAAACTCAACTATGTGTTCCCCCTCCCCCCCCCCTTTGACTCCTCTTGATTTATGCATGTAATAGGCTCTGGAATGAGTTGGATTTGGGCCTGGGAAGCCCAGAAATCGCCCCCAGCGTTTTCACTTTAATGAGGTCACGTGCAAGCATCGACGTGTACGCGTGGGTCACGCGTACGCGTCGTTTGGCAATTTTGCTTTCCACACGCACGCGTCATGTATGCGTACGCGTCGCCATGCGACTTCATCGTTTCCACGCGCGTGCGTCTGCTATGCATGCGCGTCGATGAATGCATCCCAAATCCTTGATTTCCCATGATTTCTCCACTTTGCATGCTTTTCTCTTCACTCCTTTGATCCTTTCCTAGCCTTTTCAACCTGAAATCACTAACAAACACCTCAAGGCATCTAGTAGAATCAAAGGTGAATTAAAATTAACCAATTAAAGGCCTAAAAAGTATGTTTTCACACTTAAGCTCAAATTAAGGAGAATATACAAAACCATGCTATTTTGGTGAATAAGTGTGAGAAAATGGTGATAAAACCTCCTAAATTCAGCATAGAATGCACCACCAAATAGTGGTGCATCAATGTGCGTGCCTATATAAACCCCTGAAAGGCCAAAGGTGAGGAAGAGTGTTGTTTATCACAAATGGAGGGTGAGAAAAGTTTTGTTGCTCTAGTTCATTGCTCTGGAAAAATTCAAAAGAGCAAAAGGCATGGTGTGAAATTTACAGATAGAGAACCGCTCAGTATTTTTATCCGATCATCCAGTACGTTGGCAGAGATTAAGCTCAGCATATTACGGAAGCTCAGTGTGTGTGCTTCGAAGTGGGTAAAAAAGTTATTTTACAAGATTCTCATCACCGTTGTGTCAACTTGTGTAAGATATGAGACCTTTGTGATAGGGTCCGATAAAGACATGCAGGTGTTGTTTCACTGTAGGCGGAGTTTTTCGGAGGTCAGAATACCCGAGCTGCTTGCGAAGTTGGAAAATGGTGTCGACAGCTCCGGGGCATCGGCACCGAATCCTCAGTCGACGATGGTGGGTGGTGCCTCGACATCGATGCCTGTGGTAGTAGCAGCAGTTCTGGTTCCTGATTCTCAGCATGTTGCGGTTGTTCATGCCATTGTGCCTCCTGGTGATCCTGATTTTGATTTTGAGACTGAACCGGATCGAGTTGAGAATGCGATACGGGACGATGGTTCGGATGACGAGCTGGTTGCTATTGGTGGGGACAGTGATGATGATATTCCGAGCGATACACCTACACCACATGGAGGTTCTGGTTCTGGAACACAACAGTATCCTCCGCACCTGTCATTGTTGAACTTGGAAGCCGTCGGCCAACACCAGAATGTATAGCCAACCTTCGCCGGCCAGGGTATGCATGATGGGAATGCTTTGACAGAGTTTCAGGTTGGCCAGTTGTTTCAGAGTAAGGAGGAAGTTGTACTTTGTGTTAAAGATTAAATCATTTGACGTGGAGTTGAGTACAGAGTTATGGAGTTTGGTAACGGGTGCACGTGGTTGATTCGTATCACATTGCGAAAACGGAAGAGCAACTGGGAAGTTAGGAGGTACAACGGACCACACACGTGTATGGCCACATCAATATCAAGCGACCACAGATAGCTTGATTATCATGTCAGTATCAACGGCACACACCTGTATGGCAAGTATGGAGGGACGTTGTTGTTGGCGATTGCTCAAGATGGATGCCAGCGGAAACGAGAAAACCTTAAACCCAGACGGCCTCAGCGATGGAAATCGCCAGAATATCCAACTCTATAGCAAGTGGAGAGGACCCGCAAGGTTGCTCACATTCCTGTTCGCAACCCAACACATGCATTGATACAACCACGCCAAAGCGGCCGACCCCAGCTATACCTCCACATGTTGTAACGACCCAATTTTTGGTATGTCTAGATCATACCGAAAAATGAGCGTTACCAACTTGTCTTCCTAATTATTATCTATTACTTATTATATGAGCCTGATTCGTTGTTAAGGCGTAGTTATTTAGCGAGGTATTATTATTTTTTTTAAAACATTTGGACTAATAAACGGAATCATTCACAATCAATTCTCAAATAATAACAGAAACAATAGTTATAAAGAACCACACTTATACACATTTCAAACAGTTAACAACATTCAGTTATCCAGCCTTTATTAGAGTAAAGATCTTTAGTTAGAACACTCCTAGATATAGCTAGATAATACTATATATATATATATATATATATATATATATACAACATCCCATGCCCTGACCTGTTCAAGCAGTCCCTAAGCTGGCACCCAGGCTAGCCTAGACTCTATACTCACCTAGTCCCTCTGAACTACTAAAGCGAGGAAAAGTACGTTCTAAGTCTTCAAAACTCAAGTCAGGTGGAACGTCATCAAAAGGTAGAACATCTTCTACTACTCCTCTGCACGGTCAGACATTGCCACATGACGTCTCTCTAGTACCTCATCAAGTAGCCACATAACAGGAGTCTCGTACACGGGATTTAAGTTAAAGTTTGCTTACAAACGGGGTGTAGATGTTGGCTGGTCTCATAATATATACATATAAACAGATAAGACGGAGTTCACTCTAGACTCAGAAGACTACCTAGAGCGGAATCCTCTTTGCGAAATGATCATCAACGAACTACGAAAGGGTACTCTTACTTCCATTTGAAGGGGAAAGGGAGAGAGAACGGGTAAGAACTGTGGAGTTCTTAGTAGGGCCGGGGTTATTAGTTAAGTTCATTAATTTTGTGTTGTTTAGCAGATAAATAGCAGAATACAGAGAAGCAGTAAATAGAAGATACAAATAAATAGAGAAGATAGAGAAAACAGATAGCAAAACACAAACAGAAGAATACAAGAAAATAACACGAACACAGACACAGAGAATAGAATACAAACAAAGAAAGCATACATTTATGCAACAATCATAATAGAGAAAATGCACAACCAAGTATGATGCATGTCTAGCCCTAGTGCAGGTAATGAGCTCATCTGTCGGTTTCTACCCGCTCCTGATGTAACCCAGCATTACTAGCCGGATATGGCTTTCCTATTGGCTATACCCCTGTGTACAGGAAATAACCCCTCTACCACCACAGGGTCCACTGCACGCAAGAAATAACACATCTGCCACTGCAGGGATGTATGCCGACACACCTTCTGTATACAGGAAATAACCCCTCTGCCACTACAAAAATGGAACAGATGGTCACGGTACTTCTGTAGCAGAAAATAACCCCTCTGCCTTACAGAAATGAAATATGGATCTGTACTGCAGAAAAGCGTTCTCAGTGGTTGCACCACTATCTATCTGACTGCCTCAATGCAGTATATGAATATATTAACATCTCTGAGGTTGCCTTAATGCAACAAATGACGTCTCAATAGGTCCTCTGCTCTGATTTCTCTGTTTAACGTTAGTATTTAAAGCTTATGTAAATTTCGGTATGAATAGTTAGCCTGTCCCAAGTATAAGTTCATTAAGTCTATACTGAAACAGTTTAACTTTTCATACAATACCTAGCCCTAGTCGCAATTCAAGGACTAACTATGTTGCCCTAGTTCGTTCGCTAATCTCTGTCTATTTTTCTGTCATTAATATTTTACAGACTTTTCCTTCAATTTTTATCTTTTCTTCAACTTTTTATCTTTCTTTTATCTTTGCCTCACTAATATGTTCTTACCACTCCCTAAATATTTTATGAAAGTAATTATGAGATTCTGCGCTTAAAGTTGTCTTTCTAAAGCTTTTACGAAAAACTGCTTTTTTCGCATTATTTTATTATTTTTATTAAAATATTATTTTTAATTAAATATTATTATTTAATATTTTATTATTATTTATTATTTTATCATTAAATTTTTTAAAATTACCCTACTTTAACTTTTAACCTTTAAAATTTATTTTTTACCACCCGTAGCTTTTAATATTTCTACTTTAACCACCCTAACTTTCAGAAATTATCAAATAACCCCTCAAACACTAAAATAATTACAACCTTGCCCTTTTTAAGATCTAAAAGGTGTTCTTCAATGTTCTTCACCACACTCTTCGTGTTCTTCGTAAATTTTTCAGATTCTTTCTTTGTTTTCACCCATTTTTCAATCTTTTCAGTAACCGATTTTTACCATAATTCAAAATAAAATTGCAGCCACTAAAGTCCCTTATTTCCCACTTGATTTCAACACAAATTCAACCCCAATTTAAGTCCTAGGGTTCGTTTTTTCAGCATCCATGAAGAACACAAATTCAAAGTTGAATATCATCAAATTTCATCAAATTTTCACTAAAATTTCAACAAGAATCACTCATATAAACAATCAATTTCAAGCACAGCCAAACCATATCATAATCACACAAATTAAACACAATCAATAAAGATTAAATTCGTTAAACCTTACCTGGTTTTGCTGCTCCTAATTCGGCTATACTTTCAGGTGGTCCTTAAGCACTTTTTCCTCCTAAATCACATCAAGAACAACTTTAAATCCAAAAACCCTCAACTAAAAAAATCTTACTCAGCACGTTAGGAAGGGATATTTCACCTTAGCCTTGTTGGAAATTAACGTTTCTTGACCCTCAAGTCAAGTTAAGCATGATTCCTAAGGAAGAACATCAAGAAAACACATGTTTAAGCATGTTTCCTTGAAAACCGAATTGAAGAGGGAGGAAGACAACCATCTCACCTTATTTCCAGCCTTGATATGTTATATGGTTATGTAGAGGAAGAAGAGAGGATCATTTTGGTGAAATCGGAGTTTTGATTTGAGTTTTAGTTCAGCAAAAATCAAGCATTGAAATTTTGGAACTAAGAACTTTTCTCTCCTTTTTCTCTTGATGATTTTCGTCCACAATGAGCAAATGAGGCAGCCTTGGGGGTTTTGGGGGTGTAGGGTGAGTTGTGATTGGTTGGCTTGGAGGTGGATTAAAATAATATTAAAATATCTCTGGTGTATAACTACTAAAACTAGGTGTATCGGAACACTTGTAAAAACATCTCTAAAAATTATTTTCTGAGCTACTAGCATAAATGACACTAGTAATATATTTATTATGAGAATAGAACATGTATGATAAGGCCTTAGCATTACTAAAGTCATCAAAGAGTGCTGGTGCTAAGCTGCACTAGTAAACTGTGAACCCGGTTAAACTGATTCCTATTTTTAACTAAAACTGACCAGGTAACATTATAATATCATTCTAGCAGCTTCTAATACTCATATAATGATAATATTATACTATTATCTCTCTTCTCTCATGAATCAATTCTGGTTTGTCAAACTGAGACTATTTACGAAAATCAAAATCAAAACTCCTAACCGATACGGTTCAAAAACTAGATTCTCTGCGATTGCGTTATTGATATATCAAAGGATTGAGATGCTTGATGATATATCAGAGGTTTTCCCTTTACTAATCTTCCGGAAAAATCCGTGCCTTCAGAAAAGATCTCTCGTACTCGAAAAACAGGGTTGTTACACATATCATCAAGGTTCGCCACAAATGGCAACCACCGTATATGTACCCGGTTCGCACTCTTGTCCCCAAATAACTGAGTGGATAACAGCATCATGATGTAGGCACGTGCGTAAATGAAAACAGTGTCCTCGATCGCATCTGCTGGTAGACCCTAAACCTCTCATGGAACCATGTAAAGTGGACTGTCATCTGCTTGACCTTATTCGGTGGTGGCAGCTCACCGAATAGATCCTGAAACCACTCCCAAGCTGGTCGGGCACCCTCCATGAATTTCTCAAACTCACTAAGACAACCACTCATGGCCTCCCCATCGACAGGCAACCCAAGCTGAAACGCCACATCCTGCAATGTCACTGTGCACTCTTCGAAAAGCATATGAAAGGTGTGCGTCTCAAGACGCCACCTCTCGATGAACGCACTGACCAAGGGCTCGTCCAACCAGAACCAGTGGCTGTTTAACCTGGCTAAGTGGTACAATCTAGCCCTCTCTAAATACGGGATGATCCTGTCATACATGGGCATATTTTGTTGCCATCTCACACTATAGATACACTTAGCAGGCTACACACACAACGCAAAAGACATACCGTAAATAATTAAATTCTGCTATCTACAACAAATCTCCCCATCTAATAACAACAAATAACTTATAGCATGATGAAATAGCGACACAAATTAAACAACTAAACAATTAAACTATTAACCTATTAGTCAATCGTCAAATCAAAATGCGAAAAAAAACTTGTTTTTGGGCCTAATACGAAAAAAGGTTACACAATTAAAAAAGCCCTTCAACAAAAATTGATTTAACACAATTTCAGGACCTCGATCTAATCCCTTTATTAGGTTGGGCTCCATTCAGCATGGATGGATAGATGCCATACGGCCGTTAGCTATTAAGTATTTCGTATATAGCATGACTGTTACCCTCCTCCCAAAAGCATTTCGGCATCTGTGTTATTCTTGGTCTCACCTCTCACCCTGTGAAGCAAAGCTTGTTAAGGAAGGCGGCAAGGGGGAAAGAAATTGGCAACTCCCTTGGGGGAATAAAGAATCGATCGTCTTTGGTTCCCACCAATCGATCTTCTGTAGAAGCAGGAGGTAGCGCGAAAGAAGAATTACAATTGCAAGTCGCCTTGACCCGGTAACCATTAACATTGTAATAATAAAAATATTTCTTACAAAATACAATATAAGGAAACTAAATGAACAAAAACCGCTATACAAACCGATTCCTATATACAGCCTCACTACATTCCACATCCTAACATGCAATGCCAAATTCCAAACTATAAGGGTTAAACTATAAATTCTACTTCCTCTACCTAACAAACCATTTTTCTAATTAATAAATGCCAAGTCCTAAAAAAAATAAATGCTAATACTAAAAAAAAAATTGCTAATGGTAAAAAAAATATAACATATAACTAACCTCGTCAGCAATGACACCGGCAACATGGGTAACACCATTCAGTTGGTACAGGCTCCTTTCTTCTGCCATGGTATCTAACTAGAGGTCGCACTAGGATACTTCGGCCCCGCTCTCCAGTTGCTCTGCCCTCTCTCTAGAATTCTCTCTCTAGAAAAATACAAGATCCACTCTAAATGAAAAATCCGCTGTTGCCTACAACGATTTATATAGGCACCCACACTACACGTAAACCGTTGCTGCCTCCAGCGGTTTACGCACGCATCTCCATACGCACCAGTAGCGGTTTATGCACAACCCAACCTCAACAGAAATCGCAACAGCCTCTAGTGGTTTCTGTGTTTAGATTCTCTCACGTAATCCGTGGCTGCCTATAGCGGATTACGTGTATCTATAGACCGCTACTGTCAATAGCAGTTTCTATAGATATGTGAAACAATGTATTTACGTCTCCTAGATTAAAAATTTGTAAATGGATAAATATGGAAACTAAACAATTTAAATACATAAATTGTCCTGTAAAATATATATATTAAAATATAAAATATATATTAAAAATAAATTAAATTATATATATTTATATATAAATACATGATGAATAATTTTTATAATTTATTTTAATGTATATTTAATATTTTTATATATTTTTTTGTTTTTTATTTTTCTTAATATATTTTAACATGACGTATTAAGAATTGATTTATCCTAGATCTAAATTTCATTTAAAAATTTGACGTTAAACTCTATTTAAATATTTAATATTAGCAAATAAATTATTATATACATAGAACGGAATCCGAATTTCTGATAAATGTTTCAACCAATCCAAGTAGTTAGTTTAATATCTATTATTAAGAAATGAGCATTTACTATATATACGTTTGCTGATTTAAATTTTGAAATTGAATTAAGCCTTTTCATTCTAATATTTTATATATATTTAATTATACTATGGACATATAAAAAAAATTAATACTAAATCAATAATTGGTATAAAATACATTTTAAAATATAAAATATTCGATCGAAATAAATTAAACACTATATATATTTATGTATAAATATATATTAGTTAATTTGGTGATTTTTTTATGTGTATATAATATTTTTGTTTTTCTTTTATTAGTAATACATTTTATTTTTAGATTTTTAATTGTAATTAATTCGTACATTATATCAAACTAAATTCCCAAAGATAACGAAGACCATACCATGAATTTTTGTTTTAATGATGACAATTAGATTTTGAGAAAAAAAAGTTACATAAACAAATATTCTTGCGCCAAGTTTCAACTATGTCTCATTTTTTAATTCTTATTTTAAAGCCCAAGTACCTAAAAATTCTCTGTCATTTTCACACCTAATTTAGTTAGGAACTTCTCTTAAATTTCATACTAAAATTTTGGATGGTTTGCTATGGAGTGATTGAGGAATAAGGGCTTCCGAAGCGTGGCGCTCGTTCCTGCTGAGTTATTGTAGTCCTTAGTGGCTTTGTTTCTCGCTCTGATTTTCTTTTCTTTTGTTTCATACTTGATATAAAATAAAATAAAGTTGATAAAATAAAAAAAAATGAAAAGAATAGTAAAACAACAGATAAACGGTGAACTGAATTTTTTTTTTGGTGCGAAATTTTATGAAGCTTCGTGGACAATGGCGAGAGTTGACGGAAGTTGTTCCAATTTCCACGTTGCAGGTCGGTCCAGTCTCATGGCTTGACTCACTGTATCCCTGGAAATTAAACTGTGCTGGTGGAGTGGGGGAGTACACCGTATAATCATAATTTCATTAGCGTTTTTCTTAAGTTTTTTTTTCTCATGAATTTGAATGACGGTTCAAAAATGATTACAAAGAACAAAAATAATTAAGAGTGTCTTTGACAACTACGTTTATTTTTTTTAAAAAAATAAGCTTTTTAAAATTTCAATTTTTTTATTTGGTTAATTTTTCTCTTTATAAACATAAAAGTGATTTTGATCACAAAATTACGTTTGCAAAAAACAACACTTTTTAACTTTTTTTTTTGCACTTTTAACTATCTTTTAACTATTAATATTTAATATTTATTTTTCTTTTACCAACTTTATCCTTCATATATATTATTGTATTATTTATAGGATTCTTATTATTTTTTTTATAGGAGTTCTTTTTTCTATTATTTATTATTTATATTTTTTTATTAATTTTTATTTGACATTATATATTTTTATAATAGTAATTTTTATGCATTATATTTATTATTATCTTTTTATAATATAATTTATTGATCCCATTAGAAAAAATAAATTAAACAAAAAAATTAACTATAAATAATAATAATATTAAAAAATTATAGCGTACTAAAAATATATTATATAAAAACATATAAGAAAAAAAGTATAAAACAAATTAAACATGTATAAAAAAATATCATTATAATTTAATGTCATGTCTTTTTTAGTAATTATATATCTATCCAAAAATAATTTTAACTAATATTATCTAAACAATATTTATTTTATCAAAATAAATTTTAGTATAGAATTACCAAACATAAATCATATTGACACAAATTTACTTTTATCCAAAATCAATTTTATAGAATCACTTTCATTCAAACTCTAGATTGACAAACCACAATCCAAACACACACTAAATAGTTGCCTTTATGGCAACGGATTCCTTACTCTGTTTTTGATGAACATTAACCGTCATAGAAATATTTAAAATCTGGCCCTGTAAATTTGTTTTTAGAAAATTTAGTAATTAAAATTTTGTTTTTTTTTTATTTTAACACATTCCTCTTTTTTAATCACAATTTTAAAAAAATAGACTACTTTTAATCACAAATTAAAAAAGATGAGACAATTGTCTTTGCGAAGCTTCTTACCTCTTTATACCATGGTCACACCATATATTCAGGTTTTTTTGTGTTGTTGTGTTTTGTATATGTCCCTGTAACATCACCGCTCTTACTCATCTAGGATTCCAGAAGATCACTGCTGCTTCTATCGCCAAGGCTACTGCACCATGATTATGCCGCAGTTGCTGCATATCTAGTCCACCTTTGTGTTAAGTTTCGACGTTACCACTATGTTCCTCTTGGTCACCATTAACTTTAATCTCAGTCTTTTTTTCTCTTTGCCTTTGCTAACAACTCCTTTAAGGTTTTATTTTTTTTAATTTTATTTTATTTCCTTCTCTATGAAAATGATGTGAATTTGGATGCTCTTGTTCTAATAGAATTTCACAGTAAAATTATTGAATAAACAATACTTGTCAAAGTAAGTATTTATGAACAAATATTTTTAACCAGTAAAGATTAATGAACTGCTCAAAATTGTTCTCTTTAGGTGACAATTATGACTTTCACTTGGTGAAGCATCTATCTTTATTTTTGAAATATGAATTTTATCGTTCAACAAGAAAGCAAAATATATTTTCATGATAATCATAATCCTTGTTTTACTTTTGCATGGAAGATTTTAATAGCCTATTGCTTAGACTATTTAAACCTTAACTAATTTTTCTTTAGATTTATACACTATCTCGTTATATATAGTGATACACAATTTATAGTAATTAAGGATTAGAAAGAAACGGTTTTATTCTGTACTCATCTTGAAAAACTTTCTTATTTTGACATTTAAGTGAAAAATAGTGTCGAGATGTAGTCTCTTTTTTTTACTTTGTTTTAGATTTGGTGGATGGCCAACAAGTTAATTGCATGAAATCTATTATAGGCTAGTACTAATTCTTCTTGGTGTTGAGGCTTTTGCCGATGCACTTCTTGTTGTGCCAAGACATTCGCAGGGAACTCTGGACTGACACTTAATATGTGATTATTGCGCTCATGATATGTTTCTCCTTTTTTTTTTTTTGCACATGTCTTCACTTGAATGTTATTTTGTTGATGTTTATTATGAAGAAGCTAGATTTGTATTATTATTGTACCACCCTCCAGTTATGAAGTTGTACTCCACAAAGAGTGATACAATGATTTTTCACTCTAATGACTTTTAATTTGTAGACTCAAGGGTGGGTTGTGCATACCCGAACTAGCGCATTATTTGATTTGCAGGGTGTCATTCGACACATTTAAATGACAATAATGGCACCATTGTATCACACACATCAAGGTGTCAATGTAACTCATCGGGTATGATAAGTCCTTCGTACGGCCAACCAAACAAATTACAACATATTATTAGAAAATTAGAAAATTACGATCGTGTTGAATATTAACATACATAGAGCAAAAATACTAACCTCTGTCATATAATCTATTTCCTGCCTAAAATTGATCTTCGATGTCTGATGGAAGATTCCGAATTATATATCACTTATTCAAAACTAGAGACAATTGAAAATTATAAAGTTCGCACACTTTTTAAAATACTATTCCTAGTTAAATCAAAAAGTCATAAGAAAGAGTTTTTAATTAAGCTAATTCCAATATTAAAATTTTTAAAGTAATACTAGAATCCAAAATAGTGTTAGAATATTTTCCAACAATTCTAATATTTAGGATGAAGAACAAAAACTCAATCATGAAATAGATCAATGGTGCATGAAATTGTGATTCACACTTTTCACAATTCCGCACAACTAACCAGCAAGTGCACTGGGTCGTCCAAGTAATACCTTACGTGAGTAAGGGTCGATCCCACGGAGATTGTCGGCTTGAAGCAAGTTATGGCTATTTTGTAAATCTTAATCAGGAGATTAATGATGAGAGTGATTGTATTTATGAAAGATAAACAACATGAAATAAAGGATACTTGTGATTCAGTAATAGAGAACAGGTTGAGGTTTTGGAGATGCTTTGTCTTCTGAATCTCTTACTATCTTCTTCTTCACACACGCAAGGCTCCTTCCATGGCAAGCTGTATGTTGGTGGATCACCGTTGTCAATGGCTACCATCCATCCTCTCAGTGAAAATGGTCCAAATGCGCTGTCACCGCACGGCTAATCATCTGTCGGTTCTCACTCATGTTAGAATAGGATCCATTGATCCTTTTGCGTCTGTCACTACGCCCAGCACTCACGAGTTTGAAGCTCGTCACAGTCATCCCTTCCCAGATCCTACTCGGAATACCACAGACAAGGTTTAGACTTTTCCAGATCTCAAGAATGGCTGCTAATAATTCTAGCCTATACCACGAAGACTCTGATCTGAATCAGGAGGCTAAGAGATATGCACCCAGTCTAAGATAGAATAGAGGTAGTTGTCAGGCATGCGTTCATAGGTTGAGAATGGTGATGAGTGTCACGGATCATCACATTCATCAAGTTGAAGTACGAGTGAATATCTTAGAATAGAAACAAGCGTGATTGAATGGAAAACAGTAGTAATTGCATTAATTCATCAAAACACAGCAGAGCTCCTCACCCCCAACCATGGGGTTTAGAGACTCATGCCATAGAAGATACAATATGAAGTGTAAAATGTCATGAGGTACAAAATGAATCTCTAAAAGTGGTTTTTATAATGAACTAGTGATCTAGGATTACAGAAAATGAGTAAGCTAGAATAGTTAGTGTAGAAATCTACTTCCGGAGCTCACTTGGTATGTGCTTGGGCTGAACATTGAAGCTTTCACATGTAGAGACTTTTCTTGGAGTTAAACGCCAGCTTTTGTGCCAGTTTGGGCGTTTAACTCCAGCTTTTATGCCAGTTCTGGCGTTTAACGCCAGAATAGGGTAGAAAGTTGGCGTTCAAACGCCAGTTTGCGTCATCAAAACTCGGACAAAGTATGGACTATTATATATTTCTGGAAAGCCCAGGATGTCTACTTTCTAACTCAATTGAGAGCGCACCAATTGGGCTTCTGTAGCTCGAGAAAATCCATTTCGAGTGCAGGAGGGTCAGAATCCAACAGCATCTGCAGTCCTTCTTCAGCCTCTGAATCAGATTTTTGCTCAGGTCCCTCAATTTCAGCCAGAAAATATCTGAAATCACAGAAAAATACACAAACTCATAGTAAAGTACAGAATTATGATTATTGAATTAAAACTAGTAAAAACATAATAAAAACTAACTAAAATATACTAAAAACATACTAAAAACAATGCCAAAAAGCGTATAAATTATCCGCTCATCAATCAATGTATAAACCTCAAATATAATAAAACACTTAAATTAATAATCCATAAAAGAGATAAACAGAGCTTCTAACCTTAACAGGGGAGATTAATTGCTCATGGTGCAGAGAAACCAAGAATTAGGATTGTATAGTAAAATGTCCCCCTTCGAATAACTCTTTGGACTTATTTAAAACCTAAACAAAAACCTAAAATTTAAATTCAAACTAAATCAAACAGAATCAAATCAAATCATATCTTTTCCTAATCAATCTTAACTAATAATGATCTTCCTTGTAATTAGGATTCAAAACTTGGTGTGTTACTTCATTGGAATCATGGGCTTGCAACTTGATCTTGGGTCAACAAAGTATGCACTTGAAGTTAGAGAGATTGGTGAAGGATTGGGATGCCATGGGAATTGGCCCATGAAGTGGCGTTGGACTTGAGGGAGTAGCGTTCAACGCCAGACCTTATTTATAGTTCTTAAGGCCTCTATCTGATTGGCATTGAACGCCAAGTGAAGTGGCGTTAGATGCAGATGGAGTGGACAGGCTACTAGAGTGCTTCTGGAGGAGTGGCGTTGGGCACCAGATTTTTGGGCGCTGAATTTTGTGACGAAAAGATGATAGTCGTGTGCCCCTCAAACTCGATGTCCACGATAGACATATGCATATCAATCTGAATTTCCGGATGTTAGATTTTTAACGCTATTAAAAATGCCTTATTTAGACCTCTATAACTCAAGTTATCATCACTTTAATACAAAGAGGTCAAGTTTGACAGTATCACTAAGTTTACTGGAAGTTGGTTTTATGATTAGCATTGAACGCTTGGCTTGTGGTGTTAGATGCCACCTTCTTTCCTTACTCCCAGTGCTTCTCTTGCTTGCCTTTCTCCATCTTTGTTCTTGCTCAATTTCTTTTACAACTTCCTAGCTAAACATATCAAAACTCAAAACAACTCCAAAAAATATTAATTAAAACACAAAAATCTCAACTATAATAAGGAGATCACTAACTTTATTTAAAGAAATAATAAAGAAAATAACTAAAGATGCTCATACATCACAACACCAAACTAAAGATGCTCATGCTCATGATGAATTTGATGATGATAATGAGTTTGGTTGATAATGATTATTGATTGGCAAGCGCGTGAATTTTGTCCCGCTTGCATTATTGATGTTGTGGGATGGTGGTTCGTCCCGTCCATGGTGAGGACGATGGCGTTGTCCCGCTCACGAATAAACAAGTTGAGGATAAAGAATTCTCTCTCTTGCTGCGATAGACAAGTTGAGGATGAAGGATTCCCACTCTTATTGTGGTGGACAAGTGGGATTGAGAATTTCCTCTCTTATTACATCGAAAAATTAGATGGAAAGTTAAGGATTCCCTTCGATTCAATTTCTGGCTGTAGTGTGAATGAGTTAGAATGAACGATTCCCTATAGTTGCATCACAGTCTCTTTTTGGTTTCAAGATGAGAAGGCACCCTTCTTTGAGTGAGACAGTACTCTATTATTTTTTTTTATGGCACAGCCAATACCTCCAGGAGAAGGTGAGAATGCACTCTCTTTTGTTTCATATCATTCCTCGATTTAATTCCTCCTGGGGATGCGCAACTGAGAGATGATATTCAGATTAGCTACTAGTTGTGTTGGATCTGGCAGTGCAACTGACACGCGAGCACACGGCTAATAGGATAGAGATGCATCATACTGCAGTTGTTTGAAATTGCTTGGGTCTGCATAATTATTTTGGCTTGTCTATTTGACATTTTGTTAATTAACTGTTAACTGTATTATTTATTGTAATTGTTCTCTAACTGTATTTGCTTTATATTGCTTATTGTTTGTGTTTGACTTCATTAATGAGACTTGGGAGTAGGATTAAAGATGATGACTGTTGGAAATGGATGGGATTAATGGTAGTTCAAAATATGTTTAACTGAGCAAATTAATCTTGTATGGATTAGTTAAAACCTTAGGCTTAGATTCCTGTGAAGTTGGAGATTAGAATTATCTAGTGGGTTCATATTTTTTTATGTAGTTTTTATTTAAACCGGTTATTCTACTGAAAACTTTCGGGTTCTCACCTATCGTGGATTTGTTGTTTTTCAGATACAGAATGCAATGCACTTTGTTGAGGGTGCAGAATTCTAGATGATGAAGCGAAAAAGATCCTTTTGAGATTTATTTTGGCTTTAGAATTCTCTCCACTTTTAAAACTTTATTATATATTCTGTATATTCTTCTTAGAGACTTTTACTTTGGAGAAACAGGTTTTCTATTTTGTAATATATATATATATATATATATATATATATTCTACTTTTGTATCCAACTTTATTCGCTTTAACACGTTCATTGTGGGTTTAACGATTTTCGATATTTATTTTTTTTTCACGGGCTCCTAGTTATGATATTATTCTTCTATATTATGTATGCATATCTCTTTTAAGTGTATCTTAACGTTTTACCATCTTTAATTTATGAGTATATATAGCGTAAAGCTCGGTGTGTTAGAGTATTACATATTTTATGATGAGTTTTAAATATGGATAAGATTCTAATTGATTATATTTCAAATTAAGTTATAATTCGATTCATAAGATTTCAATTTGAAATAAGATAAGATAAGGTTTGGTCAAGAAATTGATAATAAGGATCAATCTTAGTGTGAATATACATAATATCTTCATACTATTAAAGAAAAAAGTTTTATTCACTAGCATATTTAGATATTGGCATCTAACCCGTCTTATTTCGATAAAATTTTAAGTACAAAATTGATCAATATTACTTTCTCTGCATGATATAAACACTTTGTAATCTTTTACTAGTGTCCTGATACAGTCAAAGAGAAATTACCCTACTGTATTTGAGATATATTATTATTTGATTTGATTTAATTTTTTTATTTTATTTAAATAATTTAAAATTTTAAAATATAAAATTTTTAATTTAAAATTTTGATAAATATAATTTAAATTAACAATTTAGTTCAATTTAATACAAATAAAAATTAACTAAATCTAATACAAATAAATGTAAATCGATATTCATATTTTGTTTTATTATATCTTGAATCGTTAAAGTGATTGAAATATTATATTTCGAAAAGGATATTGCCATATGTGAATCTCTTCCAATAGTATATATTTGATATAAATTCTTTTACTACATGTAAAAAAAAAAGGTTTTACTATGTCAATAAATAAAACTAAATCCTTCTTAATTTTATTGTTTCGTGTTGGATTGTAGACAAAATTGTTCCTATTTATCTTTCTCGATAAATTAGTAACGAAAATTTGATAAATTACTAATATTTGATCTATTAAAATATTAGATAAATTATTTTTTAATAAATTTTGTTTAAAACATAATTAATTAATTTTAAAATTTTAGAAAACTTAATAGACTAATTTATCTTTTTATTTTATTGGAGAATAATGTACTTATGTTTTTAAAAAAATGTTAATTTTACTTTTTAAAATATAATCTATTTATTCAACACACAATTTATTAAGAATTAATTTAAGATTCAATATTTGTAAATGATGAATGGGCTTGAGTTAGCGTGACATGTCATGACTACAAATCATGAAATCAATCAATCAACGAGGCTAGCTGAAGAGTATTAATGCACGTTGTTTTAAATATGTTCTCTTGAAATGGAAGCCAATTAAGTTTTGAGTTTTGAGAGCAGAAATAAATAAACGAAAGCATGGCATTGTTGCACATCCTTCAATCTAGCCTCCCATTTCTCTCGGCCATTTAATTTCTTAAATCCAAAATCAAAAGACCCTTTTGACCCAATTCAATCCAAATGCATGTTGTTGTTGTTGAAGAACAATATTGATGCCATGCATGATTATCATCATCATCTTAATTCCTTGAGTTTGCGGGCGGGCTTCAAATTATGGAAATGAATTATGGAATGAGGAAGAACATTATTATTAATAATGGCGTATTCCTCGTTTTACTACTCTCATGTTTTCTACCACGTGTTCAATCTGCGGACCCGCAACCAACTTCTGCTATGATACCATCATTTTACACGGAAGAAATTTACAAGGAGATTGAAGCTCTTGCCACAGTTTTAACGATAGATATCAAGAAAAACCTAGGCTACTGCATTAAGGATATGTGCGTTGTCTTAGCTTTGATCTCTTGTGTGTGTGTGTATCTATATAAATAGATATAGTATTACTTAATTAGTCACATCTTTGTATTATTTATGAACATGCAATTCATTGCAATTTCCCATCTTTTTCAGAAAAAAAGATTGGCTGGAAGCGTTTGATTTCAAGGGCAAGTTAGATTTCGTCGATGGTTGTGTTAAGCAAAAAGGTATGACAACTCTCCTAATAATAATATATTGAGACGTATTTTATTCTTGTAGTGAAATTAACATTTGTTTTTGAGCAAAAATATTCTCTAACCTCCAAAATTTAAGGAAAATCTGGTCAGGTGTATATATTAGGAATAGTGCAGATAATCTAACTCCGACCGTTATTTTGATGTTCATGTAGCGTTGCTCATTTCTTAAATATTGGAGTTATTTGTGCAAGTTGTATAGACTATAAAACTTGATTATGGGTTTTTTTGGCTAGCATCCATACCCTACTCTTTTCAGTGCAATTAGCTAATAGTCATAATTTTTCGAAGTAAATACGCTGTATAACAATAACGAATAAAAAGTTGTAGAGATTTAAAAACTTGAGATGAAGGGTTTCTTGACTAGTATCCATACTATTTTGAGTGCAAAGAGATTTAGATATTAGTCATCATTTTCAGAAGTAAGTACCCTAGACAACAGTAAAAAAGAAAAGTTGTACAGACTCCA
The DNA here is from genome assembly GCF_059453495.1 of Arachis ipaensis. Taxonomy (NCBI): domain Eukaryota; kingdom Viridiplantae; phylum Streptophyta; class Magnoliopsida; order Fabales; family Fabaceae; genus Arachis; species Arachis ipaensis. The sequence goes on along the minus strand of NC_142441.1, from coordinate 40,904,803 downwards.
AAGCTTGAAATGGAGAGTTTCTTGGATAGCATCCAACTATTTTGAGTGCGAAGAGATTTAGTCATTAGTCATCTTTTCCATAAGTAAATACCCTAGATAACAACAAAAAGAAAAATTGTATAAACTCTACATGTTGACATGTTTCCTAATGAGAGCTTTCTCAAGTGTTGAATGCTCAGCATGTGAGGGAAGTGGGAGAAAATGATGGTTCACAAAAGTCTAAATGTTGAGCATTGTATACACTGCTGAGAGTAAAACATTCTTTATGTTCTAAGAATTCCTGAAAAGTGAAAGGCATATTTTTGTAGTGTGAAGGAAACTAATGGATTCATGGCAGTGGCATAAAGTAGAATATAATGCAATTGAATTGACAGGGGATTTCAGAGATCGGATGTGCACAGCAGCGGAAATAAGGTACTACTTCAGGAGTTTGTTGCAAGGGGGTTCAGATGGGAATTATGTGAAACCAAACAGGAATTGCAACTTGACTTCATGGGTTCCTGGTTGTGAACCTGGTTGGAGTTGTAGTGCTGATGAGCCTATTGATCTCAAGAAGGATAATAAGGAGGAAATTCCTTCTAGAGTTTCAAATTCCCAACCTTGTTGTGAGGGCTTCTTCTGCCCTGAGGGCTTGACTTGCATGATAAGTAAGTGGAATGTGATTATATTTATTATAAATTACAGTTTCTAGTCTTTCTCTATATTTTGAAGTTTTTAATTAAGTTTTTACTCTATTTTAAATTTTGTAATTAGGTTCTTATTGACTTATTGTGCATAAAATATTAGAGTTAACAACATTTTTCTTTTCAAATTAAAGATACCTACATTTAGCATTAAATCTCTAATTCTGAACATCTTATTTTTAAAGTATTCTGTTAACTCTAATGATTTTTGCATAGTAAAGATCTAATTATAAGATTTAAAGCAATATAAATATTCAATTGAAAACTTTTAAATGATAGGGACTTAATTATAAATTTAGTAAAATCGTAGAAACTGAAAATGTAATTTAACCATCCTATGATGATTTCACTTAAAATTCTCAAACTATTTTCTAATTGATTTTCCTCTTAATGAAGCTTGCCCCCTTGGTTCGTATTGTCCAATTTCAACACTAGATGCACAAAATGGAGTATGTAACCCGTAAGTTCTAATTAATCTTACATCCATAGTGTATGAAAAAAAGAAAGTTTGATTTGATAAAAGTTTGATTAATGTTTCAAAATACACAAAAATTTGCATGGCAGATATGGTTACAAGGTCCCTGCAGGGGACAAGAATCATAGTTGTGGTAGTGCTGATACTTGGAGTAGTGCTGTCAACAATACTAACATATTCTGTGAAGCAGGACATTATTGCCCAACTACAACCCAAAAGTCTGTTTGCAATAAGGGGTATTCAACTGCATATTTATTTTTGGCTACTATCACTGCCTATTCCACACATTTGCTACTATTAATCGGAATCCACACTCACTAGTACAATTATTGTTGCGCAATTTCAGATACTATTGCAGGGCTGGATCAACTGATCCAATTGGTGAGTCAAATTTTATGCCATTATGTGTTCTTAAACCATAGATACACGGAACGGACTGCGTTCTAGTATGCAATATGTGGTACACGGATATCTATAAAATATTTTACATAAAAAATATACATATAATATTTTGATATGCAGATAAATTGGTATGCGATACGCTACTTAATTCACGGTAATATTTTATGTAAAAAATATACATATGACCTTTTGATATGCAGATAAATTGGTACGCGATACCCTACTTAATTCACGGTACAATATATATAAAATATTTTATGTAAAAAATATACATATGACCTTTTTGATATGTAGATAAATTGGTACGCGGTAGGCTACTTAATTAATAAATTCATGTAACTATATCTTAAATATATTGCAAGAATTTGTAATGTCTCTAAGATTGAACTGAATATATTCTATAATTAGGAAGATTCTACAATTATCTACCAATAATTGGACATTTACTTTTCTATCCATTTGCAAGCTCTTCTTTGTTTCATGAGAATAGAAAATATCAAAGTAGGCATCAAAAGATCATCTACCAATAATATTTTATTTTCTTTTAAAAAAATTATTATATTTAGTTCTTTATTATTTTTCAGCATGCTCCAAGTTGAGTACCTGTAATCCAGAATCTGAAAGCCAAACGATGCATGCTTATAGTGCTTTGCTCATTGTAAGTAGATTTCGATCAAGTACTGGATGAAGGTCATCTTGAAGTTCCTCTCTATTCATTTTGCTTCACTAGCTATGCTGTATTAAAATCTTTCATTCAAGTCTAATTAATTTGTCTTTTTCATTCTTTGCATTTTCTCTACAAATCTTCTACTTATCTTGTAAGAGAAGAAAAAAAATACCATGAGATCAACATATAAGTTCCGCTAATATTACTTTCTTTTTGAATTTATGTGTAGGTGGCTTTGAGTACACTCCTAGTCTTCATTTATAATTGTTCTGATCAAGTTCTTGCGACCCGAGAAAGAAGGCAAGCGAAATCCAGAGAACGTGCAGCAAAGCATGTTAGAGAAACGGTGCAAGCACGTGAAAGGTGGAAGATGGCAAAAGATATTGCCAAGAAGCGTACAATGGAGTCGTTGAATCGCACCTTCTCGCGAAGGAAGTCACAGAAGATGTCAGATCTTCCAAATACCATGGCAAATGTAGAGAACAACAAGGAGCCTAGCAACCTCTCCAAGATGATGGATTCCATTGAGAATGATCCCAACAGTCAGGAAGGCTTCGACGTGCAGATTGGAGATAAGAATGTGAAGAAGCAGCAGATGACAAAGGGAAAGAATCTGCATACACATAGCCAGATTTTGAGGTATGCTTATGGCCAGATTGAGAAGGAGAAAGCTCAGCAAGAGAAGAACACTAACTTGACATTCTCAGGAGTGATATCGATGGCCACCGAACAAGGAGAGGAAGTGAGAAAAAGGCCTGTGATTGAGATAGCTTTCAAGGACATAACTCTCACTTTGAAAGGGAAGAACAAGCATCTTCTTAGGTGTGTGTCCGGCAAGTTCATGCCAGGTCGAATTTCAGCTGTCATGGGACCCTCAGGGGCAGGGAAAACCACATTCCTTTCGGCTTTGGTAGGAAAAGCCAGAGGGTGCAATATAACAGGTGAAATTCTTATTAACGGAAAAAATGATTCCATTCACTGTTATAAGAAAATCACTGGTTTTGTGCCACAAGATGATATTGTCCATGGAAACTTGACAGTGGAGGAAAATCTTCGTTTTAGTGCAAGATGCAGGTATTTGTTTGATTTTTTCCTATAAAGCTTAGTTTATGAATTTTTTTTATATTGGAATTAAATAATTACAAATTCATTTCATTTTATATTTTGCTATCTTCTAAGCTATTTTTCTAATTTCTATCCTCATTTCAATCTTTGGTTTTTTCTTAATAATGAAGACTATCGGCGGACTTGCCGAAAGCAGATAAGGTTTTGATTGTTGAGAGGGTAATTGAGTCCTTGGGACTTCAGCCAGTGAGGGATTCTCTAGTCGGCACAGTAGAGAAGCGAGGCATCTCCGGAGGACAGAGAAAACGTGTAAATGTTGGCCTGGAGATGGTGATGGAGCCTTCCTTGTTAATCTTAGATGAGCCTACAACTGGCCTTGACAGTGCATCTTCCAGTTTGCTACTTAAGGCTCTTCGACGCGAAGCTCTCGAAGGCGTTAACATTTGCATGGTACTTCATCAACCAAGGTAAAGCATTTCCTTTTTGAGTTCAACTGGTTTGTAGCAGCTTTATTCAACTTGAAATAGAGTAGTTGAAATCTCTTTGGATTCATGAATTTCAGTAATTGCGAATAACACAATTTAAGCCTATGTTACCAATACACTAAAATCAATCACTAAAGCACATGTTAAAATAAAAATATACATTGAAAATAAATTAAATCACAGATGTACAAATAATATAGCACAATTTTAGTAGTTAAATCACATTGATTTTAGTAGTTAATTTTAGTGTACAAATAATATAGCACAATTTAATATAGGTTAAATTACTTAATCCTTATAATTTTACGAAATTTATATTAAACTTCTATATTTTAAAAGTTTTTAATTGAATTTCTACACTAATTTAAAATTTGTAATCACATTTTTATCATTCTTAAAATGTTTAACTTAACCAAATATGTTTTGATATTTTTTAGTGATGTGAAATGAACAAAAATATTTTTGTAACGTTTATTATTAAAAAAGATCTAATTATAAATTTTAAATTGATGTAGAGACTAAATTAAAAAATTTTGAATGTAAAAAATTAATTATAAATTTTAAAAATTTATAGAGACCGAAGAGTAAAGAGTAATTTAGCCTTTAATATATTCAAGAAAAAACGATATAAATAATAATTGATTAAAGGATAAATTTTGATGGATACTTCGTCGCACCTATATCTTAATCTTCTTCACATTCTGCAATCTTATTCTCTTTTAATATTCCAACTTAAACTTGTCTTGCTTCCTTTCATTGGTTTTGTTGTGATGCAGCTATACTTTGTTTAGAATGTTTGATGATATAGTGTTTCTAGCCAAAGGTGGCCTTACTGCATATCATGGCCCTGTGAAAAATGTAGAAGAATACTTTGCCAGCATTGGGATTCCTGTGCCGGACCGTGTGAATCCTCCAGACCATTTCATTGACATTCTAGAAGGTTTGGTGAAACCGAGTGCAACAGGTGTAACTCATGAACAACTTCCTGTCAGATGGATGCTTCACAATGGATATGCAGTGCCACCAGATATGCTTCATTTTGTTGATCAAATCGCAGCGGCTTCTGGTGGCGCAACTGTGGTTCCTACAAGTCAGTCAATAAAGGTTACTGAGAATGAGCAATCTTTTTTCTCAGAGTTTTGGGAGGATTTGAGGGATAATATTCAGAGCCAACTAGATCGCCTTGAGGCGATCTTTATGACGTCGAAGGACTTATCGAACCGGAGAACTCCTAGTATAGCCAGGCAGTACAGATATTTTATTGGCCGGTATGAATTAGTGCATATAAATTTGTGTATACATCCATTTAATCAATGCATGTGAATTTCTACATTCTTCATTTTTCTAATCAAGTTTGTTTAGCATTTCTCTTCACACCACACTAGACAAAAAGATTAAATATATTTTACACATACACACACATTTATTTAAGCTAGTCTATGGATGCAAAATGTAGTTCTTTCAACATGAACATATGGCCTTTTTGGTAACTGCCTCACAATATAAATGTAGGAAAATTGAGAGAGACAAACGTGATTTGAAATGAAAATTATACAAAAACAAGCAAATTTTAAATTCCAGTTGTGTTGCTTGTACTCAAATTAATCTCCTTTCAGGGTCGGTAAGCAGCGGCTGAGAGAGGCTAAATTACAAGCTGTAGACTATCTCCTTTTACTAGTTGCTGGTGCTATCTTGGGAATGCTCACTAAAGTGAATGATAACTCATTTGGCTCCCTTGGTTATACATTTACAATCATTGCCGTCTGTAAGTCAAAAAGAAGGGGGAAAACATCTTATTAAGCATGAATTTCCACATTGGATAAATCTTTTTCCAACTAATAATTTCGCTTTCACATGTATAAAATTATATTTGCAGCTCTACTCTGCAAGATTGGTGCCCTAAGATCATTTTCTAATGACAAGTTAAATTACTGGAGGGAGAGCGCCTCTGGGATCAGTAGCCTGGCCCATTTTCTATCTAAAGACACAGTTGATCTTTTCAACACAATCATCAAACCGGTTGTTTTTCTATCCATGTTCTACTTTTTCAGCAATCCGAGGTCAAGCTTTGCAAGTAACTATGTAGTGTTGCTTTGTTTGGTGTACTGTGTGACTGGCATAGCTTATATATTCGCCATCTACTTCGCCTACAGTCTTGCACAGCTGGTATGGATAGTGTCGATGAACAAACTCATCCCTTGGTCATTATTTGGTAATTATCTTTGGACAGAAAAGACGTGACTTTTTGTGTTGTCATGTCTTTATTTCTGTATTTCTGTCCTAAGACAGGTACCAAATACAATCTTAATGTTTCTAAACATAACGATCGAAGAAAGAAAAATTCTTCTAAACATTTGTTTTCTTGATAGTAAATCGCATTTCTTTCTTCATTCCTTTTTTTTATTTTTTTTCTTCATTTTGTTTTTTCTTTTTGTGTCACCTATAGTGGTCAGTGTTGCTTCCTGTGGTTATGACCCTCATTGCAAAACAAAACGACGATTCAATACTCATGCACATTATAATGAAAGTTTGCTACCCAAGATGGGCTTTGGAGGCCTTTGTCATTGCAAATGCTGAAAGGTCTGTTTTAACTTCTAACCATTGACTTCTTTTTTTCTCATTTTCCTCTTCTTGTATGTATATAATTCCATCTTAGCCTAGCAATATATATTATATGGGAAGTTTCTTCGACAAGGCAAAGTTAAAAACATTATAAGTTTATAATTGATATAAAATTTATATACATTCTTCTTCTTTCTTTCTTTTGCTAAGCCAAATTTGCTAAATTTTGAATGTGGCGATGTGTTCTGATCAGGTACACTGGGGTGTGGCTAATAACACGATGCACTTCACTGCTGGTGAGTAGGTATAATCTTGGGGACTGGGACTTTTGTCTGATTGCCCTTGTTGTTTATGGTATCGTTGCCAGAATTGTGGCCTTCTTTTGCCTTGTTATTTCCCAAAAGAGGTGATTTATCAGTGTACATTACATTACGAATCATAGATTTTGTTCATAAAATACCCTTGTAAGTTGCAACTAGAGTTAGTTTCCAATTTGATGTAAGATAATGCTGCCAGTTAAAGTGGCATTAGCAGTATAGGTGTATATGTGTCATTATCATTTAGCTTCTTAGGAATTTAATATAACTCTATTTTTTTATCTTCTCCCCCTTATTTGCTATGGATTACTTGGAACTAATTTGTGAATTAACGAACTTTATGTTTCGGGTTCAGTGGTTCAACATTTGCTTTCATCTGTTGATTTATATAAATGGCCGGAAAACTTTTGCTAGGATTTTGGATATTTTGACTTTGAATAATACCTTTACTCTAAATAAACTTACTTTCTTATTAAAGGTAAATTACAAAAAAAGTGATGAATACTATCGAATTTAGCGTCGTCTATTAGTAGTAATTTTATCGTTGGATTTTCTTACAGTTGAAACAATAAATTTGTTAGCGTAAAAATTTGTCATCGGATTTCTGTATTCGACAAAAAATTCGCTGATAATAATTAGAGAAAAAATAAAAAATACACGCTAAATTTAGGTGGGATTTATTAATCCGACGGTAACCTGAATTAGTAAAGCACTGCATTTTGGCAACTACCATCTATTCGTTATCATCAGATTTATCCGCTGATAAATTCGACAGTAATATTGCCCTAAATTCAAAACAAGAAACCCTCCCCCTTACTTTTCGAAAGCTCTTCTTTATCCATTCCTCTCCTCTCTCTTTCTCTCTCCCATGTAACCATTATAACAATCCAGATTTTCAATGACGAACTTCTCGAGTTTCAAACGTTAGAAAAGTCGTAAAATACAAGTGACACGAATAGACACTATTTGACGAATCGATTTTGAATATGCAGAAAAATAAATTATAATATTTCAAATATAAGAATATTTTCAGATAATAATGCTTGATTATATTAATATTTTATTCTATTGATATTTTAATTATGATATTTATGATAATAATATAGTAACCGGACCTAAAATCTACCGGTACGGATTAATGTCGTCATTCTTATTACTAGTATCATTTATACTAGTAGCTCATATATTTACTCTAGAAATGTAATTACTAGTGATATAATATATCTAACTTTAATAATTATCCTCTTAATATATTTTATAAATTTACTCGGGGACTAATCACCCTTGGAATTCGGGCTGTGTCGATTCGAGCCACCTCCTACTTGTTTTTCAATCTTCGTATATAATCTTGAGAGCACATCCTGCTTCCTTTTCTTCTTTGTACGTGACTTGGAAAAAGGAAAAAAGTTGAAAAGTTCATAGTTAGAGAGCTTCTGAGGTTCGATCCTTTTGATTCTAAAACTTTAACAAAGATTCCAAATTAATTAAAGTATTTGTCTCTTTCTCCTCTTTACAAACATACTAGATTTGGAAAAGTGAGAAATCTCTTCCTAAATTTATGATGAATACTTGGTCATCATGAGTTATATGTTTAAAAGTTGTTTTGGTTTTAAAACTAGCAAGGAAGCGAGATAGAAATCATCAAGAGAAAATCGGTTTTGTGAGTTAACAACAGAAAGGTAAGGTTTAGTAAATTTATTATGACTTGAATGTGTTTTGATGTGTGGCTTATGATTGATTGTATGAGGTTTGAAATTGAATGTTTGTGTGACGTTTTTAACGTATCCTGGAGGCTAAAAATTTGGGCACCGTGCGTCCTTCCGTTGAAAGTTTTTGGGCGTTGGGTGCCTTCCCCTTTGGAAACTTGGTTGTTGGGCGCCCTTCATATATGATTAAGTGGGTGCTTGGCGCCCAACCATGCATGCCCTTGAAGGTGCTAAGCGCCCAATCAAGAAAGAATGTGGGCGCTGGGCACCCAACCATGCAACCTCGTAGGCATCGGGTGCCAAGAGTTGGGCGCTAGGCGCCTGTGTCATCTGACAAATTTTCATGATTCGAAGGCACTAAGCACTGGTTTGGGCGCTAAGTGCCAAGGTACAATATAACGAAATTTCATAAATAACCAAAAAAATATAATTTGATGAAAATTCAAAGTTAAAAATGTAATTAGTTAAAAGCTAAAGGGTTAGAATATAATTAATTACAATTTAGGGATGAGAATATAAATAATTAAAGTCTTGAGAGTAAAGTTTAATATTTAAAAGTTAAAAGGATGGCAAAAAAGCAAAATAAAAGAAGAGTACATAAAGGCAAACGACGTAAAAGTTTAAGAAATACAACGGTAATTATAGAAAAAGATGTAGAAAGATAATTACAAAGTCTAGAATCTAAGAATTTCTTCATAAAAGACCTAGAGTGAGGTAAGAAAAGTGACGAAAGATTAGTTAAGATACGGAAAGAAGAAAAATACTAGATGAAGTATAAGGTGTTTGAAAATAGTTTGAATTAAGATTGTTAAAGGTGAAGACTATGAAATGAATATGAAGGTTAAGATTTTAAGGAAAGAATGCTTAAAGAAGGACATAGAAGAAAGAAATGAGTAATGAAAAATAGTGACCTAATATGTTTAGATATGAAGAATGATATGGAAATGGCAAGAGAGAAGTAAAGGATTAAATGTTCGCCTGGCAAGGACAAGGGTTCTGTCCCGTTTGCTCAGTGCACGAATTACTAATATCTAAAGGCGGGAAAAACCCACGAATGGAATGATGAATGAATTTGGGAAGTACCCACAAATTGTTAGTGATCGGAATTCTGGGAACCCACGAACTGTTTGATCATCAAATACAGGGAAACCCATAAACTGTTTGAGTATTGATCTCGGGGACGCCCATGAACTATAGGATCACTATTTTTCCTTACATGTATATTATGGCATCAAGCTTTGCAACGATTGCCGGTGGCTACGAACTGGTGGTATTCTTAATCACATCGACACATATGCACGAACAGTACATAAAGGGAAACCATATCTGAGACTGGTTCTTAGGTAATATCGGGTTGCAAGGTATAAACTAACATATAAGCTTAGGACCTTTATAGGACAGACATGCATCATGCTTATTTATGCATATTTTCTCTACTATTTAATGTGTGTGTTTTCTATATGATGTTTTTCTATATTTTCGCTATTTATTTATTAAATATTAAAGAATCAATGAACCTAACTAATAACCCCCAATCTTACTAAGAACCCCCAAGTTCTTACCCTTTTCTCGCCTTCAGATGGAGCAATGGCGGCCCAATAACGATATATGATTGTGTGGAGGAATGGTGGATAATATTTTGCCTTTTGATGACGTTCATCTTGGTCTGAGTTTTGAAGACCTAGAGTATCCTTCCCTCACTTTTGTAGTCTAGAGGGATTACGTGAGTATAGAGATTAGGCTAACTCAGGTGCTAGCTTAAAAACTTCTTGAATAAGTCAGAACCTGATTTAATTACTTTGCAGGTTCCTATAGTTTCACCGAATTTTCAATTAGATCCTTATATTTTTTTTTCTTTTCAATGGGTCCCTAAACATTAAATTTTTTTTCTCAATTTAGTCCCTGCCGTGAAAAAAATATTTAAAATAATAGAATATTATGTTTAAAAAATGAATATTCTCATGATTGGGTTAGAATAGTTAACTGAAGACATCTCCATTTTTTTTAAAATACCAAAAGAACCCTTGTTATTTTATCCCAAAGTGAGATAACCCTAATCAACCTTAACTTGTTCTCGAAAGTTTTTGAGCAGCCATTGCTCCTTTGTCGCTTGGTGTCATCATCCATCTGCATCGTCATCCGTGGAGTCGCTCGGTGGTCGTTGTTCGTTGCTTGGTGGTCGTTTTCCTTGCTCTGCTCTGCTCTATTCGTGCGTCACTTGCCTCGCCGCCACTCATTGTGCCTCGCGAACTCCTTCCTCAACCAACTCTCTCCTTCCCTCCACTCTTCACTTCCCCAAATTGCCCTCAATTGCACCCTAGCTGCCGCCATTTTTCGACTGGGCCATGGTGCCTCCTATGCCACCGTGGTGCACCACTTTAAGATCTCCCTCACTGAGTCCTACCGTGCTTTCTTCACGGTCTACAAGGTTATGTCTAATAAACTAGGGCACCTCTTCACGCTACGCATTGATTCGGAGAAGGTTATGGTGAGTTTCGGGTGGAGCTTGCTCCCCATTGTTTTGGCATTCTAGGACTGGATAAACTCGCAATTGAAAGAAAAATTTTAGGTGAAGATGGGTTCTTGATGGTTCTGGCATTGGTGGATTCCGAAGGTAGGTTATTGGATGTTTTAGCTAAGTGGCCTAGTATGTTGAAACCCGAAACTGATTTGCATCAGAGTAAGCTCTTTTTTGAGATTGAGGAATTCAGAGAGTTGTTGGAAGGACCATCTTATAAGCTTAGTGATGGTAGTTTGACTCCTCAGTATGTGTTGGGGGATTCGTGTTATCCCCCTTTGTCATAGCTTTTAACACCTTATAATAGGGTGAATGAGAAAGATAGTTTTGGTTCTGCTAAAATAGCATTCAACTGTGCACACGCACGTGCAATGAGGTTGGTTGGTGATGCCTTTAGGAGGCTAAGGATTAGGTGGCAGCTCCTTTCAGATTCAAGGAAGTGGAAAGGGGAGTGTGTTGAGTATTTGCCTTATGTGATTGTGACTTATTGTTTGCTGCAAAATTTCTTAATTAAATGTAACGAGCCAATGCCAGTTAAAGAAGTGAGAATTGTTGAAAAGGAAAGAGCGGATGATGTTGCTTCTAATGGAGTGGTGGATGAGAATGCAATAAGGATAAGAGATGCACTTGCCATGCATTTGAGTAGGGTAAGCTTAAGAGGATGAATCAATGAATGAATGCTTTGGAACAAGAAAAGGCTAATGTCTATAAAACCTTGTAGGGGCTACCACTTCCATTAAGTTAGTTGGCTTTCGATGCCCTTTTTATGTGTAGCATTTTTGTCATGTATACCATGTGAATTTTCGCTGTATCAATCACAATAAAAAATATGAAGTCTTTATTATAGGTGGAAGGCAAGGTATATAAGTAATTTCACAACTCATTAACTTTTTTTATGCTTAACGTTAATAGGGACTAAATTGAAAAAAAAAATTAACATATAGGAACCCAATTGAAAAGAAAAAAAGGTTAAGGACCTACAAAGTAATTAAACATATATATATATATATATATATATATATATATATATATATTATCTAGCTACTTTTAAAAGGAGTCATAACTATAACTTACGAACAAAAAACCAACTCCATTGTAGATCTGTATTCTTCAGATGGTCACCAAAGTGAAAAATCCTAACATTATAAGTTGTGAATTAACATAACTATCATTGCCACATTTGAGTAAGTTGAGGTATAGATTATGCAATATAAAATTTTTCCCTTGGATGTCTCTCTTATGATAGGAGTAGATGGCTAATTTTCTTAACGGCTTTGTTATCAATTCAATCAATTTGATTCCATTGTGTGAATGTGATGAGCGGATATTGCATACACTTTTTTGCATCATTTTCATATAGTTTTTAGTATGTTTTGTTTAATTTTTATTAAGTTTTCATAGGTTTTAGTGTTAAATTTACATTTTTGAATTCTACAATGAGTTTGTGTGTTTTTGTGCAATTTCAGGTATTTTTTTGCTGAAATTGAGGAGTTGGAGCAAAAGTCTAATTCAAAGACAGAGAAAGCACTACAGATGCTGCATGGATCTGACCTTCTTGCACTCGAAAGAACGTTTTTTGAGCTACAGATGTTCAAATGGAGTGTTCTCAATGGCTATGGAAAGCTGACTTCTATAGCTTTCCAGTAATGTATAATAGTCCATACTTTGCATCAGAATATAAGGCACAAAACTGGCATCCAACACTAGCCTCCTGCCCCATTCCAAGGGTCCAGCGCCCAAAGGAGGAGACCAGCATCCAAACGCCCAAAGAGGACCTCCTAACCAGTGTTTAATGCCCTAGAGGCCTCCTAGCATGTGGATCTCAATCAAGATCAGCCTAAACACTCACCAAGTGGGTCCCAGAAGTGGATCTTAGCACTAAAAAGACTATTTTACCCTTCTTATGTAATTCTTAGTCATTTGTTAGTATTTAAAGACTTTTACACCTCTCATTCAAAGGGGAGGCACACCATATTTTGTTTATCATTGTATTTTCCATCAGTATGAGTTTCTAAACCTCCTAGGTTGAGGGGAGGAGCCTTGCTGAGTTTTATGGATTAATAAAAGTATTACTATTTCTCTTTAATCTGTATTTGATTCTCTATTCTAAGACGTATCTTCATTCTTTGTCAATATGAATGTGTTGAACTAACATAAGGTTATCACATTCTACATGGGTTCAGAGTGAGTCTTTCATCGGACAATGATGAACCATCAGCTTGATTATACATCTCTTAGATCGCTAATGCACGACTTCGTTGGGGACTTCTCAAGACACCAGTTCAGCCGAAGTATGGGGAGATTAGGGTCTCTGTGGTAGAGGCTAGAACCAAAGGCACAACATCCTCTGATCCGAAAGATTCGACCTTGTCTGTGGCATTTTGAGTAGGATCACCAAGAAGAATGAACTGCAGGAGCTTTACCCTCAATTAGAATGGATCCGCACTAACCCTGGGGTTCATCCGCAATTGAAGAAGACAGTAATACCAGAGTTAATCCAGAAAGACAAAGTATCTTCAATCCTTAACCACCTTCTTATCATAGTTTACACGACTTTTAAGTTCTGTTACCCTTTTTCTTTATTTACTTTTATGCAATTAAAAATAACATACCAACATCTCCTATCCGCCTGACGAAGACCTGCAAGATAACCATAGCTTGCTTCAAACCACAATCCTCGTGGGATCGACCCTGACTCACTCAGGTATTACTTGGACGACCCAGTACACTTGCTGGTTTAGTTGTACGAAGTGTGAGAATTCGTGCACTAGCATGACTGATATTTTAACCTTTTCTCAACTCATTCTTGCAAAATGCATAGAAGTATATAATCCTATATTAAGTCAACAGTGAATATGGCTTTCCTGTTTCTTTGTATGTTTCAGATCTACACATTTTCTATACTTTTCGATTGATTCAATCTTCTTTTTCCAATTTTTATTTTACTTTATTTCATCCTCTTCAATTAAGATTTCTCTTCTCCTAGAACATTCCTTCAACCATCATTGAATTTTTTGTGTGTGTGCTTATGTGATGGTTGTAGCTGAAGCATGTGATGGTTGAGCTTCTCTGGGATTCATCTATTTATTTGCTAAGGGGATCTATTTTGAGCTTATATTCCTGATCTATTTGTATAATGTGCTTATTTCACCCCGAACCATACCATATTAGGAGGAATTGGATTATTATGTAAATCTCTGCAACAAGGAATTTTATAACAATTAGCAATATTAACAACACAAGGCAGACATAAAGAATATGTACTATAAAAATTAGAATGCCTAATCACTATTTGTTTTACCACACCATTTTATTTTAATAAAATAATTTTATTATTTTATTCTTTTGTTGTGACATAGACTCATAGCTGACAGTTGTCCTGATGCCAACCACTATCTAATAAAGAGAATTACTATGCTTGTCAAGCATTGACCCAATAATGGATGCACTATTATTTTGAAGAGGATATATATTTCATCTTTAACGATAAGTAGTCTTAAAAGTATAGACAGGCATATGCAAACATAAAATGGTTGCAATCTTAGCTTCTTATACTATCACGCCAAAAGAGGAAACTACCAAGGGTCTTCTATGGTTATCAGACAATGACCAACTCTGGTGTGTTAGAGTCATACACCCTTACACTACATTTACAAGGCAAAGCACAACAACCTAGATGTTGTACAGGACTTCGCTGGTACAGGTTTTAAGATGGATCAGGGACTCGCTGGTCGAAGTGGTGATGGGATCGGATCTCTGGAGCGGCGAGGAGTGGTACTTGTAAAGACACTCCAACGCTCAAGTCAGAATGGACCTGAGAAGTGTAGGTGAAGGTTAGAAATGTGTAACATACCTAAAGGAACCTCTGGCTCCCTATAAATAGTTTATATTGTTACCTTATCTTATCTTGTTGGCTAAGATAAGGCAAGTATTTAAGTTTGAATGTTGCTTAGAGATTCGGGGTTGGCCAGTTTGGGCTGCAAAAATGCCCAGGCTCGGGAGATCGGGTCACTATTTGACCGCTTGGGAACCTAGAGCCCAGGTTCGGAATAGTTGCCCCTGGAGCAAGAGAGTATGCTTGCTTAATCTTGTCGTGGGGTGAGTTCATCATTCCATTGATGGATGAGAATTATGTCGGTTTAGAATCCCTCAATAGAAATAGAATTGTTTCGTTGCAAGTATAGTCCAAACCGACAATTAACCCTCTCAATCAAAGTTTAAAATACAAGATTGTCACAATCCAAAACAAATAGAAACTGGGAGTTTTAAATCCCGGGTCATTTTTCCTCGGACTAGCAATTGAGTGCAAACTTTTGGTTGTAAAATTGGAGGTTGTCAATCATATAACGGAAATTAAAAGAACTAGAAATCAAATTGAGTAAAATAAGAAAATAGCAAGAACTAAAGATAGCAACAAGCAAAAACTAGTGAAGATATGATTTAGTGCATAAAAGGGCCTTGACTTGGGAATGAGAATTAAGGAATCCTATCCTTGTCATAACCACAATTATGGCAATTATGATGAGTTAATCTCACTTCGTCAACCCCTAACATCGAGGAGTAAGTCAAGCAAGCATAATTGACCTTAATCCACAAGTGCTAGCTAACTTACTAATTAACTTAGTAAAAAGCTAGCGTTAGTGGAAACAAGAGTCAACTAACAACCCAAGAACTACCACTAAATGTCAGACATTATAATTCTAGTATCCTAGGAACTCATTTTCCAAGCCAAGGTATGAAAATCTACTCAAAATGTCTAAGTGGCATTTTCACAAACACTTGGTGGGCATAAAAGCAAAACATAGGAAATTACAAAGAAAAATGAAAACTATAACCAAACTATGCACAAATTCAACAATAGAAACTCAATCAAGCATATATAAATATAAAACATCAAAATCATTAACAAGAAACTCAAGAAATCAAAGCTGGATATATTAACAAAGTAACTTGAACTAGAAGAAAATGTAGCAAGAGTACTGTAATTAAAGAGCAAATTAGAGATTACTTACAATGAAACAAGAAAAATCCAAGATCAAAACTGTAATTATAGAGTTCTACTATAAACCCTAATAAAACCCTAAGAGAGAATTGAAAGAACACTACTCTACACTATTCCTACTCCTAATGATGTTGTTCTCATGTGTGTAAAATGTATTCTCCTCTTTGATATGAAATGACCCCCCTTTGATATAGCACTCCAATTAGCTTCAGCACTTCCGAAATTGGGCCAAGAGGCCCGCAAAATCGTGAGCCACATGCTTCATTAATTGAGTCACGCACCCAGACGTGTGCGTACGCTCAGGAAGTTGTGCATACGCACACTTGAGTGTGTGCTTTTCCTTTGTTTTCTTCATGTGTTCTCTCCTTTTGCATGCTTTCTTCCACTTCTATCAAACTATTCTTGCCTAATTGACCTGAAATCACTTAATAAAACATATCACGATATCTATCGAATGGAATAAAAGTGGCTTTAAATTGATCAATTTAAGCACAAAAATGCATGTTTCACATTTAGGTGAAATTTAGAGAGAAAACTGATAAACTGCTATTTTACAGTTTATTTTGTATTGAATTGAGCAGATTTTATCCATTATTCTCACACTTATTCATATAATTTGCATGTTTTATATTTTCCTTCCTAATTTTGTGTTATGATTGAAAACATGCTTCTTTGACCTTAAATTTGCTAATTTTAATCTTCTCTTATTACCATTCGATGCCGTGATATATGTGTTCAGTGTTTTTAGGTTTTATAGGGCAGGAATGGCTTAGAGGACAAAAAGGAAGCATGCAAAAGTGGAAGGAACGCAAGAAAATGATGTTTTGAGAAGCTGGAATCGACGCGCACGCGTGGACTACGCGTACGCGTGACCAATGCAGCAGGCAAGCAACGCGTACGCGTGGATGACGCGTACGCATGACCAGGGTTTTGTCAAGCAACGCGTACGCATGGGTGACGCGTACGCGTGACAAAGTGTCATGTGCTGCAGATATCAGAAAATGCTGGGGGCGATTTCTGGGTTGTTTTTGGCCCAGTTCCAAGCCCGAAAACACAGATTAGAGGCTGTAGAGTGGGGGAATGAATCATTCACACTTCATTCACAAAATTTTAGGTTTAGATGTAGTTTCTAGAGAGAGAGAGGCTCTCTCCTCTCTCTAGGTTTAGGGTTTTAGTTTTAGTTCTTCTTAATTTCATAATTCTATCTTACTTTAATTTAGTTTCTATTCTACATTCTATTATTCTAGCATCTTAGTTTATCTTCTCTTGTTGATTTCTCTATTTTTCTCAATTTAGTTTGTAAACTCTTCATGTTAGATTCAATTTCGTTTTTAATACAATTTGAGGTATTTCATGTTTATTGCTTCTCTCTTCATTTGTTTTTATTGATTCCTTGCAATTATTAGTCTTAGATTTTACATTCCCTTGTCACTTTTCTATGCTTTTATTTTGTGCCTACCAAGTGTTTGATGAAATGCTTGGTTAGATTTTAAATTAGATTTTTGTATTCTTAGGTTGGATTGAGTATTTAGAGACTCTTGAGTTATCAAAAGTCTTTGTTGAATGGTAATTGAAAATTGCTAGTTGGCTTAAGCTTCACTAAATCTAGTCTTTGATTAGGACTTGTGAACTTAAGTTGATTTTGCTCACTTGACTTACCTTCATTGTTAGAGGTTAACTAAGTGAAAGCAAAAGGCAATTACCATCACAATTGATGATGATAATGAGGATAGGAATTCCAATTATCAATCCTTGCTAGGACTTTTCTTAGTTGTTATTTTATTTCCTTTTTATTTACATTACTTGTTCCTTATTCCAAAACCCAAAAATATGCTTTCCCATAACCAATAATAACTACACTTCCCTACAATTCCTTGAGAGACGACCCGAGGTTTAAATAATTCGGTTAATTTTATAGGGTTTGTATTTGTGACAAACAATTTAAATATTGATTGAGATTTAACTGTCGGTTTAGAACTATACTTGCAACGCGTTATTTTTGTGAAAATCTTTACCGACATTTTTCCTCCGTCAATTTTTGGCGCCGTTGCCGGGGAATTGCAAATGTGTTTCTTAGTATTGGTTATTGTGAATATTGTGAATAATTTTACTTTTTCGTTTCTTTGTTAGTTATTTCTAGTTTTAGGAGTTTATTTTCATTATTTCTTATTAGTTTTTGTTTTTATTTTCTTTTGTTACCATGAATTCTCACCCCTTTGGCTATGAGTTTTGTTACAATCATGTTGTAGGTAGTGGAGATTACAATGAAGGCTTGCATCAAGGATGGGACAATCAAAAATGGGAGAAACCACAAGGATTTGATCAACCCTCTTGGCAACAACCTCCTCCAACACACTATGAGCAAGAACCACCCTTTGATGGATACCAAGACAAAGGTTATGGTGGACCTCTTCGTGACAATCAACACCCACCACAATATACCTATGAACCCCCTCCTCAACATAGTTTTGAACCATCGTACTCACAAGCCCCATGTTACCAAACACCCCATATGACCCTAATCCTTACCCACTATACCAAGAGCCTTATGAGCCCTATCCACCTCAATTCCAACCCAATTACTCCCAAGAACCACCACCTCAATATACACCACCTCCAATGTATGCGAACTTTCAACCACAATATGATCCTAATTATGTTAGCCAAGCGGAACAAGAGCCACAGGATCATTTTAAGGAAGCAATGGATCAACTTCAATCAACCATCCATCAAATGGAGCGAGAGGAAAGCCGAAAAGTACACAAAACTCTCATGGATAACAAATCGCAACTTGAGAACAAGGGACTAGAGCGTGTTGTGCAACAAGTGGAAAAGATAGAGAGTGTTGAACCACCACATCCTTATCATGATGAACCACCCTCCTATTATGAACCCCTTCCCCCAACCGATGAGCCCTCATATCCACTCTAATCTCCAATGGATGACACTCTTGGTATTCTTCTTCAAGGACAAAGAGAGATATAAAGGGAGGTACTAGAATTCATGACTACCTTGACCGAGGTAGTAAACAATTTAGTCTCCCCACGTTTGGACACTCAAAGAACTCCCATGGCTACATGTGGAGAATCTAATGAAGAACGTAGCATGAAGGAGAGACTAGGAACTCCGGTGAAAAATGAAAAATGTGATTTTGTACTGAAACAATTGAAGGAAGCTATAATTGTTGAAGAGGAAGAAGTGGTTGAAGACTTAGGAGATGTTGAACCTCCAAAGGAATCTAGAGTGGTAGAGTATTCCTCCAAGAAGCTTGAGATAGATGTTGAGGAGGCTAGTGCACAACCTCCAAGGCATGTTCCCTATGAGGAATTGGACAGAATAGAACAAGAAACAAATCTCTTTGGTGATGAAGATCCTACATCACATCCTCCTAGTGATAAAATTACATCTGCAATTGAACCCCTGAGTTTGAAGAACCTTCTTCGAGCGAATCTGAAAGTGATGCTGAGGTAGACTTTTCTCAACCTCCAAATTATGACTTGAGTGACGGGGAAGAATCAGAAGAACTTGATAAGGGAGCAGTTGAAGTTGAAGAGGTGAAAGAATTCAAAGAAGAGCACAAGGGAGTGGAGCTTGCAAGATCATTAAAAACACCTCTCCCAAAACCATTACCATCCAACACAACATTCAAGTGGAGTAAGAGGGAGATGGTTTATGGTTGGAGTTGTCATGCAAGGTTCAATATGGTTGCATGCTCCAAGTTGAAGTGCAAGGATTGGTGTAGAGCTCGATTGAATGGGTCTAGGAAGTTATTTGGATGTCTCAGTGAGGATTCAGATCGCTTGCCACCCAGTTGAAAAAATGATGATCAACAAAAATACAGGTGTAAGAGCAAGGTTTGGGACCCCGGAATTCATTCCAACAATCAACACTCTTGGGGCCTTATCACTTGCTTTAACTTGCTTGAAGGTTTTGTGCACCTAGTTTGCGATCCCGGAGGCTATTGGAGTTACAAACATTGGTGGGGTGGTGCACGAATTGCGAATCACACTTTTCACAACTCGTTCCACTAACCAGCAAGTGCACTGGGTCGTCCAAGTAATACCTTACGTGAGTAAGGGTCGAATCTCACGGAGATTGTTGGTTTGAAGCAATCTATGGTTATCTTGTAATTCTTAGTCAGAAAGTAAATTATATTTATCAGTTGAATTGCGAATAAACAAGAGAGCATGGGTTAAAGGTTACTTGTTATGCAGTGATGGAGAATATGTTGGAGTTTTGGAGATGTTTTGTCTTCTGAATCTCTGCTTTCCTCTGTCTTCTGATTCACGCATGCATGTCCTCCTATGGCAAGCTGTGTGTTGGTGGATCACCGTTGTCAATGGCTACCATCCATCCTTCCAGTGAAAATGGTCTAGGTGCGCTGTCACCGCACGGCTAATCATCTGTAGGTTCTCGATCATACCGGAATAGGATTTGCCATCCTTTTGCGTCTGTCACTACGCCCAACACTCGCGAGTTTGAGGCTCGTCACAGTCATCCAATCCCAGAATCCTACTAGGAATACCACAGACAAGGTTTAGACTTTCCGGATTCTCAAGGATGCTACCAATGGATTCTAGCTTACACCACGGAGATTCCGATTAAGGAATCTAAGAGATACTCATTCAATCTAATGTAGAACGGAGGTGGTTGTCAGGCACACGTTCATAGGTTGAGAATGGTAATGAGTGTCACGGATCATCACATTCATCATAATGAGGCGCAAATGAATATCTTAGATAGGAACAAACATGATTGAATAGAAAACAGAAATACTGGCATTAACTCATCGAGGCACAGCAGAGCTCTTCACCCCCAACAATGGAGTTTAGAGACTTATGCCGTAAAATAAAAGTACAAAGTTCAGATCTAAAATGTCATGAGATACAAACTAAATCCTTAAAAGTTGTTTAAATACTAAACTAGTAACCTAGGTTTACAGAAAATGAGTAAACTATAACAGATAGTGCAGAAATCCACTTCTGGGGCCCACTTGGTGTGTGCTGGGGCTGAGACTAAAGCTTTCACGTGCCTGGGGCTGTTTTGGGCGTTCAACGCCAGCTTTGGATCCTTTTCTGGCGTTGAACTCCAACTTGCAACTTGTTTCTGGTGCTGGACGCCAGAATTGGGCAGAGAGCTAGCATTGAACGCCAGTTTACGTCATCTATCCGTAAGCAAAGTATAGACTATTATATATTGCTGGAAAGCCCTGGATGTCTAATTTCCAATGCAATTGGAAGCGCACCATTTGGAGTTCTGTAGCTCCAGAAAATCCACTTTGAGTGAAGGGAGGTCAGAATCCAACAGCATCAGCAGTCCTTTTTCAGCCTGAATAAGATTTTTGCTCAGCTCCCTCAATTTCAGCCAGAAAATACCTGAAATCACAGAAAAACACACAAACTCATAGTAAAGTCCAGAAATATGAATTTTTCCTAGAAACTAATGAAAATAAACTAAAAACTAACTAAAACATACTAGAAACTATATGAAATTAACCCCAAAAAGCGTATAAAATATCCGCTCATCACAACACCAAACTTAAACTGTTGCTTGTCCTCAAGCAACTAGATAAATAAAATAGAATACAAATAATTTAAGAAGCAATAATATCTCAGAGTTTTTGAGTGAAGCTCAGATTCTAATTAGATGAGCGGGACTAGTAGCTTTTTGCTTCTGAACTGTTTTGGCATCTCACTTTATCCATTGAAGCTTAGAGTGATTGGCATCTATAGGAACTCAGAATTTAGATAGTGATATTGATTCTCCTAGTTTAGTATGTTGATTCTTGAACACAGCTGCTTTATGAGTCTTGGCCGTGGCCCTAAGCACTTTGTTTTCCAGTATTACCACCGGATACATAAATGCCACAGACACATAATTGGGTGAACCTTTTCAGATTGTGACTCAGCTTTGCTAAAGTCCCCAATTAGAGGTGTCCAAGGTTCTTAAGCACACTCTTCTTTTTGCTTTGGACCTTGACTTTAACGGCTCAGTCTCAAGTTTTTTACTTGACACCTTCACGCCACAAGCACATGGTTAGGGACAGCTTGGTTTAGCCGCTTAGGCCGGGATTTTATTCCTTTAGGCCCTCCTATCCACTGATGCTCAAAGTCTTGGGATCCTTTTTATTTACCCTTGCCTTTTGGTTTTAAGGGTTATTGGCTTTTTCTGCTTGCTTTTTCTTCTTTTTTTTTTCTGCAAGCTTTGTTCTTTGCTGCTTTTTCTTGCTTCAAGAATCATTCTTATGATTTTTCAGATTATCAATAACATGTCTCATGTTCATCATTCTTTCAAGAGCCAACATATTTAACAGTCTTAAACAACAAATTCAAAAGACATATGCACTGTTCAAGCATTCATTCAGAAGACAGAAAGCATTGCCACCACATGTTACTAATTAGAATTTTTTCTTATTAAAAACTCGAATTTTATTGCCTCTTATTCAAAAGATCTACTATTTTATTTATGTTTGCTGATGATGAGAGAAATAGACTATAACTTAATTGGAGGTAAAATCAAAATAGACCCTAATTACTACTATATGACTCCTAAGGTAAACTCCTATAACGACAACTATCACAGAGTTAAAGCAGAAATTGGAATTTAAACAACCTTTGCTCTGGAAAGTGGATGTTCCTCGGATCTGTGGGGTGCTTGGTCCTTCAAGAGATAACTTCTGGCGCTTCAATTCCCTCAAGTCACGCTCTTGCTCCTCTTGTTCTTTAATCAAATAGCAAAGAATTTGACTTTGTTCCTTCTGTTCTTTTATTATTTGTTCCATAGCTTCTTGCATCTTGGTAATGGATGTTTCAAGATACTCCCAGTATTCAGATTGAGGGATTTCTGGGAGAAATTCCTGTGTTTTCTTCTTGATGGGATCATCCTGTGCTTGTTGTTTTTCCATTGATGCTTTGGTGATTGGTTTCTCAACTGAGATATACTCAGTTATTCCCATCCTTACTCCAGCGTCCTTGCAGAGCAGAGAAATCAAGCTTGGGTAAGCCAACCTGGCCTCTTTAGAATTTTTGTTAGCAATTTTGTAGAATTCAGTTGAAATCAGTTGATGAACTTCCACTTCTTTTCCCATCATGATGCAATGGATCATCATTGCTCTTCTAACAGTGACTTCAGAACGGTTTCTAGTGGACAGCAGAGAATGCCCAATGAAGTCCAGCCATCCTCTGGCGACTGGTTTGAGATCTTCTCTTTTGAGTTGATTTGGGACACCCTTCGTGCTGGTGGTCCACCTGGCTCCAGGAATACATATATCCTCTAGAATCTTATCCAGGCCCTTGTCTGTTCTCATCATTCTCCTGTTGAAAGAGTCTGGATCATCTTTCAGCTGAGGTAGCTTTAAGATCTCCCTGATCTTGTCAGGGTTGGTATGAACAATCTTTCCTCTGACCATGGTCCGATATTCATAGAAAGCAGTCCCAGATAGTTTTTGCTTGTCTGTCTGCCACATATTAGCATAGAACTCCTGGACCATATTCCTTCCCACTTTCGTTTCAGGATTAGCTAGGACCTCCCAGTTCCTGATTTGAATTTGCTCCTGGATCTCCGGATATTCGTCTTCTTTCAGATCGAATCTAACTTCTGGGATCACTGATCTTAGACCCATTATTTTGTAATAATGGTCTGAATGTTCTTTAGATAAGAACTTCCCTTGATTCCAAAGTGGTTTTGGAATGCTCCCTTTCTTGCCTCTTGAAGTGGGTTGTTTTCCCTTAGGAGCCATGATCTTAGTGATCACGGATAAACACACCAAACTTAGAGGTTTGCTTGTCCTCAAGCAAAAGAAAAGAAAGGAGAGGGAGAGAAGGAGAGCTAGGTGCAATGGTGGATGGGAGGGGAGGGAGGCCGAACCCATATTTAAAGGGAGAGGGGGGTGGGTTTTCGAAAAATAGGGAGAAAGATAAGATAAAAGATATGATTTTTAAGAAAAATTTAAGTATGATAAGAAAAGATATTTGAAAAAGATAGATTTGGATTTTTGAAAAAGATAATATGGAGATTTGAAAAAGATATTGATTAGTTGAAAAGATTTTTGAAAAGAGATAGATTTGTTTTGAAATTTTTGAAAAAGAGTAGAATTGGATAAAAAGGATTGGTGCTTATGGATTAAGATACATTTGATATTTTTAAAATAGGGTTTTTGGAAATTAGGGATTTTAGAAATCAGGGTTCTTAACATGTTTATGCAAGAAATCATGAATTGAAACATGAAAATTAAGATTAAAATGAAAAATATGAAAAAAAATGAATTTACCTCCTCCCCACCATCCTGGCGTTTGAACGCCCAAACGCTGCATGTTTTGGGCGTTCAACGCCCAAATGCTGCCTCTCCTGGGCGTTCAACGCCCAGCTGCTGCTTATTTCTGGCGTTGAACGCCAGGAAGTCCCTTGTTACTGGGCGTTTTTTTGAATGCCCAGAACGCTGTAAATCTGGCGTTGAACGCCCAGAAAGAGCTTCTTTCTGGCGTTCAACGCCCAGATGGCTATCCTTACTGGCGTTCAACGCCTAGTGGATGCCTCTGTTGGGCGTTGAACGCCCAAAACAGACTTTTACTGGCGTTTTCTTGCCAGTGAGCTCTTTTTCTCTGTTTTGCTTGCAGAATCCTTCTGTAACCCTGTGAACTTATACAATTGACTCTTTACCTTAGGATCAATGAACTTTATATAAACAAATAAAAATAAAAATAGGACAAAATGCTTAGAGGATTGATGCCCCATGGCTGGGTTGCCTCCCATCAAGCGCTTCTTTATTGTCTTTAGCTGGACCTTGCTGAGCTTTTAATCTAGCTTCAGCCTTGAGCACTCTTGCTCAACGTTGCCTTCAAGATAGTGTTTGATTCTCTGTCCATTGACAATGAACTTCTTATCAGAATCAATATCTTGAAGCTCCACATAACCATATGGTGATACACTTGAAATCACATACGGTCCCCTCCACCGGGATTTCAGTTAGAGTTAAACAGCAGAACCTTCTGTCCTGGTTCAAAGATTCTAGATGACAGCTTTCTATCATGCCACCTTTTTTATTTCTCTTTATAAAGCTTGGCATTTTCGAAAGCAGTGAATCTGAATTCCTCTAGCTCATTTAGCTGGAGCAATCTTTTTTCTCCTGCTAATTTGGCATCAAAGTTTAGGAATCTGGTTGCCCAGTAGGCTTTATGTTCCAGTTCCACGGGCAGGTGACATGCCTTACCATACACAAGTTGGTATGGAGAGGTCCCTATAGGGGTCTTGAATGCTGTTCTGTAAGTCCACAGAGCATCATCCAAGCTCCGTGCCCAATCCTTTCTACGGGTACTTACTGTCCATTCTAGGATTCTCTTTAATTCTCTGTTAGAGACTTCAGCTTGCCCATTAGTTTGTGGATGATTTGGAGTAGCCACCTTGTGGCGAATCCCATACCGAACCATGGCAGAGTAAAGCTATTTGTTGCAGAAGTGAGTGCCCCCATCACTGATCAGTACTCTAGGGACACCAAACCTGCTAAAGATATGTTTTTGGAGGAACTTCAGCATTGTTTTAGTATCATTGGTGGGTGTGGCAATGGCCTCAACCCATTTTGATACATAGTCAACTGCCACCAGAATATAAGTGTTTGAGAATGATGGTGGGAAAGGTCCCATGAAGTCAATTCCCCATACGTCAAACAACTCAATCTCCAAGATTCCTTGTTGAGGCATGGCGTAACCATGAGGCAGATTACCAGCTCTTTGGCAACTGTCACAGTTACGTACAAACTCTCGGGAATCTCTATAGAGTGTGGGCCAATAGAAGCCACATTGGAGGACCTTGGTGGCTGTTCGCTCACCTCCGGAATGGCCTCTATATTGAGATCCATGGCAATGCCATAGGATCCTCTGTGCTTCTTCTCTAGGAACACACCTACAGATTATTCCGTCTGCACATCTTTTAAAGAGATAGGGTTCATCCCACAAGTAGTACTTTGCATCAGTGATTAATTTTTTCTTTTGTTGCCTGTTGTACTCTTTGGGTATGAACCTTGCAGCTTTATAGTTTGCAATATCTGCAAACCATGGTGTTTCCTGAATGGCAAATAAATAATCATCCGAAAAATTCTCATAGATCTCAAGAGAGGGGAGGGGCATCCCTTCTACTGGCTCTATCCGGGACAGATGATCAGCCACTTGGTTCTCTGTCCCTTTTCTGTCTCTTATTTCTATATCAAACTCTTGCAGAAGCAACACCCATCTGATGAGCCTGGGTTTTGAATCCTGCTTTGTGAGTAGATATTTAAGAGCAGCATGGTCAGTATACACAATCACTTTTGATTCTACTAAGTATGATCTGAACTTGTCAATGGCATAAACCACTGCAAGTAATTCTTTTTCTGTGGTTGTGTAATTTTTCTGGGCATCATTTAAAACGCGACTAGCATAATAAATGACATGCAGAAGCTTGTCATGCCTCTGTCCCAATACTGCACCAATGGCGTGATCACTGGCATCACACATTAGCTCAAATGGTAATGTCCAGTCTGGTGCAGAAATAACTGGTGCTATGACCAGCTTAGCTTTCAGCGTTTCAAACGCCTGCAGACACTCTGTGTCAAACACAAATGGCGTGTTAGCAGCTAGCAGATTGCTTAGAGGTTTTGCAATTTTTGAAAAATCCTTTATAAACCTCCTATAGAATCCTGCATGCCCCAGAAAGCTTCTGATTGCCTTAACATTGGCAGGTGGTGGTAATTTTTCAATTACCTCTATTTTTGATTGATCCACCTCTATTCCCTTGTTTGAGATTTTATGCCCAAGGACAATCCCTTCAGTCACCATGAAGTGACATTTTTCCCAGTTTAAAACTAGGTTGGTCTCTTGGCATCTCTTCAGAACAAGTTTCAGGTGATCAAGACAGGAGCTGAATGAGTCTCCATATACTGAGAAGTCATCCATGAAGACTTCCAGAAATTTTTCCACCATATCAGAGAAAATAGAGAGCATGCATCTCTGGAAGGTTACAGGCGCATTACACAGCCCAAATGGCATCCTTCTATAAGCAAACACTCCAGATGGACATGTGAATGCTGTTTTCTCTTGATCCTGAGGATCTACTGCAATCTGGTTATAGCCTGAGTAGCCATCCAAAAAGCTGTAATAATCATGACCTGCCAGTCTTTCTAGCATCTGGTCTATGAATGGTAAAGGAAAATGATCCTTTCTGGTGGCTGTATTGAGCCTTCTGTAGTCAATACACATGCGCCACCCTATAACTGTTCTTGTAGGAACCAGTTCATTTTTTTCATTATGAATCACTATCATGCCTCCCTTTTTTGGGACGACTTGGACAGGGCTCACACAGGGGCTATCAGAAATAGGATAAATAATCCCAGCCTCTAGTAATTTGGTGACCTTTTTCTGCACCACTTCCTTCATGGCTGGATTTAGCCGCCTCTGTGGTTGAACCACTGGTTTAGCATTATCCTCCAATAGGATTTTGTGCATGCATCTAGCTGGGCTTATGCCCTTAAGGTCACCTATGGACCACCCAAGAGCTGTCTTGTGTGTCCTTAGCACTTGAATAAGTGCTTCCTCTTCCTGTGGATTTAAAGCAGAGCTTATGATCACTGGAAAAGTGTCACCTTCTCCCAGAAATACATATTTCAGGGATGGTGGTAATGGTTTGAGCTCGGGTTTAGGAGGTTTTTCCTCTTCCAGAGGAAATTTCAGAGGCTCTTTCATCTCCTCTGAATCCTCCAAATCAGGCTGAACATCTTTAAAGATGTCTTCCAACTCTGATTTGAGACTCTCAGCCATGTTGATCTCTTCTACCAAAGAGTCAATAAGATTAACTTTCATGTAGTCTTTTGATGTGTCTGGATGCTGCATGGCTTTGACAGCATTCAACTTAAACTCATCATCATTGACTTTCAGGGTTATTTCCCCTTGTTGGACATCAATGAGGGTCTTCCTAGAATGAGAGTAGCACTCTTGTGCTCCTCCATTTCCAGCACTACAAAGTCAGTGGGAAAGGCGAATGGCCCAACTCTGATAATCATGTCTTCAATCACGCCTGATGGGTATTTAGTGGAGCCATCAGCAAGTTGGAGACATATCCGGGTTGATGCAGGTATTAGGTTGATGCTTGCCCCAAGATCGCATAAAGCTGTCTTGGTGCAATTACCTTCTAATATGCATGGTATCAGAAAACTCCCAGGGTCTTTAAGCTTTTCGGGAAAGCTTTTTAGAATGACTGCACTGCATTCTTCAGTGAGGAGAACTCTTTCTGTTTCTCTCCAATCCTTTTTATGACTCAAGATCTCTTTCATGAACTTGGCATAAGAAGGTATTTGCTCAAGTGCCTCTGCAAATGGAATCTTTATTTCAAGAGTCCTGAGATAATATGTAAAGCGAGCAAATTGCTTATCCTGCTCCTCTTTCTGGAGTTTTTGAGGATAAGGTATCTTGGCTTTATATTCCTCAACCTTAGTTGCTGTAGGTTTATTGCCTACAGAAGTGGTTGAAGAAGCCTTTTTAGAGGGGTTGTCATCAGTATTTGTGTGTGTCTGATCCCTCACTGGCAATTGAGTGCCAGAGTTAGAAGCTGGAGTGACGTTAGACGCCAACTCCTTGTCTGTTCCTGGCGTCTGAACGCCAGAACTGTGCCCATTTTGGGCGTTCAACGCCATATCCTGCCCATTTTGGGTGTTCAACGCCAGATCCTTGCTTGTTTCTGGCGTTGAACGCCAGTCCTTGTTTGTTACTGGCGTTGAACGCCAGTCTTGGGCATGGTCTGGGCGTTCAGCGCCAGCCTTCCACCAGATTTCTGGCGTTTTAGCGCCAGAATTACTTTTCCCTGGGCTCTTACTGTCCTCAGGTGAATTTTGGGTGGTTTTCTCATTCCTTAGCTCTTTGCTGCCTTGAGGTGGGGTATTTAATGTTTTCCCACTTCTTAATTGAACTGCTTGGCATTCTTCTATTATTTGTCTTGACAGCTGCTGCTTTGTTTGCTTCAATTGTTCTTCCATATTTATATTAGCCATCCTTGTCTCTTGTAGTTTATCCTTGAATTCGGCTAACTGCTTTGTTAGAAAGTCCAATTGCTGATTGAATTCAGCAGCTTGTTTTACAGGGCTGGGTTCAGCAGTTACTGTTTTAACCTGTTCTTTTATGGAAGGGTCACTGCTTAGGTACAGATGCTGATTCTTGGCAACTATATCAATGAGCTCTTGAGCCTCTTCAATTGTCTTTCTCATGTGGATAGATCCACCAGCTGAGTAATCTAGAGACATCTGAGCTCCTTCTGCAAGCCCATAATAGAAGATGTCTAACTGAACCCACTCTGAAAATATTTTAGAGGGGCATTTTTGTAGCATCTCTCTGTATCTCTCCCAGGCATCATAAAGAGATTTATTATCTCCTTGTTTAAAGCCTTGGATGTCCAGCCTTAGCTATGTCATCTGTTTTGGGGGAAAGTATTGATTCAGAAATTTTTCTGTCAGCTGTTTCCATGTCCTTATGCTGGCCTTAGGTTGGTTATTTAACCACTTCTTAGCTTGATCTTTTACAGCAAATGGAAATAGTAATAGTCTGTAGACATCCTGATCTATTTCCTTATCATGTACTGTGTCAGCAATTTGTAAAAATTGTGCCAGAAACTCTGTAGGTTCTTCCTGTGGAAGACCGGAATACTGGCAACTTTGCTGCACCATGATAATGAGCTGAGGATTCAACTCAAAGCTACTGACTCCAATGGAGGGTATGCAGATACTACTCCCATATGAAGCAGTAGAGGGGTTAGCATATGACCTCAGAGTCCTCTTGGACTGTTCATTTCCTCTTAGGTCCATGATGGAGAAAGGAAGATGATATAAAATAGAGAAAAAAATAATTTTTTATTTATTTAATAATTTACATATTTCGAAAACAAAATAAATTTAAATAAAATAAATAAAAATGGGTGAAGATTTTCGAAAAAAATAAGGAGAGAGAAAGTGGTTAGAAAATTTTGAAAAGGATATGATGATTTTTGAAAAAGGTTTTAAATTTTGAAATAAAAATCTGAATTTTAGAAATAGATTTCGAAAATTTGCTTTTAAAAAGAGAGAAAAGATATTTTTGAATTTTAAGAGGAAAGAGAAAAACAGTAAGATAGCACAAGATTTAAAATTTTTTTAGATCTAATGCTCCTTATTTTTGAAAATTTTAGAGGAAAAACACCAAGGAACACCAAACTTAAAAATTTTAAGATCAAGATACAAGGAAAACTCAAGAACACTTTGAAGACTCACAAGAACACAAGAACATGAAGGAAGAACACCAAACTTAAAATTTTCGAAAAACACAGAAAAATCAACAAGAGAACACCAAACTTAAAGTTTAGCACAGGATTTAATAGAAAAATTATTTTTGAAAAAGATTTTAAAAAAGGAAGATAAGGATTCTAAAATTTTAACACGACAATAACAAGGGACTCTAAACTAAAAAAGGGAAATTTTTCCTAATCTAAGCAACAAAATAAACCGTTAGTTGTCCAAACGCGAATAATCCCCGGCAACGGCGCCAAAAACTTGGTGCACGAATTGCGAATCACACTTTTCACAACTCGTACCACTAACCAGCAAGTGCACTGGGTCGTCCAAGTAATACCTTACGTGAGTAAGGGTCGAATCCCACAGAGATTGTTGGTTTGAAGCAATCTATGGTTATCTTGTAATTCTTAGTCAGAAATTCAATTATATTTATCAGTTGAATTGCGAATAAACAAGAGAGCATGGGTTAAAGGTTACTTGTTATGCAGTGATGGAGAATATGTTGGAGTTTTGGAGATGCTTTGTCTTCTGAATCTCTGCTTTCCTCTGTCTTCTGATTCACGCACGCATGTCCTCCTATGGCAAGCTGTGTGTTGGTGGATCACCGTTGTCAATGGCTACCATCCATCCTTCCAGTGAAAATGGTCCAGGTGCGCTGTCACCGCACGGCTAATCATCTGTAGGTTCTCGATCATACCGGAATAGGATTTGCCATCCTTTTGCGTCTGTCACTACGCCCAGCACTCGCGAGTTTGAGGCTCGTCACAGTCATCCAATCCCAGAATCCTACTAGGAATACCACAGACAAGGTTTAGACTTTCCGGATTCTCAAGGATGCTGCCAATGGATTCTAGCTTACACCACGGAGATTCCGATTAAGGAATCTAAGAGATACTCATTCAATCTAATGTAGAACGGAGGTGGTTGTCAGGCACACGTTCATAGGTTGAGAATGGTAATGAGTGTCACGGATCATCACATTCATCATAATGAGGCGCAAATGAATATCTTAGATAGGAACAAACATGATTGAATAGAAAATAGAAATACTGGCATTAACTCATCGAGGCACAGCAGAGCTCCTCACCCCCAATAATGGAGTTTAGAGACTCATGCCGTCAAAAAAAAGTACAAAGTTCAGATCTAAAATATCATGAGATACAAAATAAATCCTTAAAAGTTGTTTAAATACTAAACTAGTAACCTAGGTTTACAGAAAATGAGTAAACTATAACAGATAGTGCAGAAATCCATTTCTGGGGCCCACTTGGTGTGTGCTGGGGCTGAGACTAAAGCTTTCACGTGCCTGGGGCTGTTTTGGGCATTCAACGCCAGCTTTGGATCCTTTTTTGGCGTTGAACTCCAATTTGCAACTTGTTTCTGGCGCTGGACGCCAGAATTGGGCAGAGAGCTGGCGTTGAACGCCAGTTTATGTCGTCTATCCGTGAGCAAAGTATAGACTATTATATATTGCTGGAAAGCCCTGGATGTCTACTTTCTAACGCAATTGGAAGCGCACCATTTGGAGTTCTGTAGCTCCAGAAAATCCACTTTGAGTGCAGGGAGGTCAGAATCCAACAACATCAGCAGTCTTTTTTCAGCCTGAATCAGATTTTTGCTCAGCTCCCTCAATTTCAGCCAGAAAATACCTGAAATCATAGAAAAATACACAAACTCATAGTAAAGTCTAGAAATATGAATTTTGCCTAGAAACTAATGAAAATAAACTAAAAACTAACTAAAACATACAAGAAACTATATGAAATTAACCCTAAAAAGCGTATAAAATATCCGCTCATCATGGGGATTCAAGGAAGAGTTCAAGCATAAGCCACCATGACAAGGAGCTCACAAAATGTCCAACTTAAGGACTTTAACTAAAAGTGCTAGGTAGGAGACACTCCACTATGGTAAATTCTTTCTTTTTTTCCTTTTATTTCTATTAGTATTAAGTTGAATTTTCATTTTTAATCAAGTTTATTTAGTTTAAGTTGTGATCCAGCTTGTTTAATCATGTTTAGATCTATTATGGTAGATTTTTAGATTCTCAATCTGCCTTTAAAAAAAGGGGAGGGGGATGTGACGCGTACGCGTGACTTATGCGTACACGTCGATATGAATTTCGCTCTCTAGTGGAATGAACAGAGAGTTGCGCTGGAACTGTGCGGGAAGGGTGCTAGGCGCACAACCCAACCCACGCATATGGGTGACTGACGTGTACGCGTCACTTCTATTTCTACTCACCCACGTGTAAGCATGGGCTACGCGTACGCATAGACTCTTCTTCTGCTAACCCACGCGTACGTGTGGGCGATGCTTACGCGTCGCATCGCAGATTCCTTTCTTCTTCTTTCTTCTTTCCTTTCCTATTCTCTCCTCCTCCTTTCTTACTTTCTTCTCCTCCTTATTCTCTTTTATTTTCTTTTCTCCATTGCATTTACATACTATCATTCATTGCATTTAAACTTTGTGAATGTTTTTATTTTCTTTTCTAGGTTGCCATTTTTTCCATTGGTGTTAAATTTTCTTACTCATCTGCTGAATATTTCTTGCATTGTTTTGGTGCATCTTAACTTGTTTGATATTGATTGGGTAATATTATTTATAGGTCAATACTTCTTCTTTGATGACTCTTGTATTCCTTGTGCATTGACATGAACTTATATTGTTTTTCACAACCCATTCTTTCTTACTTACTATTTGCACTTTGTGCCACACACACAAGATTAGTACTTTAGTCGTTTCTGACTCTTTATTCATTGTTTTTGTGCTTCATTTTCATTGAGTTACGATGGGACCCACTGCTCTCATGCTTATCATTAATCTTGTTTATGTCAATTCTTGTTTGAACTTAATACTTCCGAGTATTCTTTTCATTTACTTATGCTTCGACTTTCCTCTTGCATCAAGTGCTAATTGATATGCCATTCACCTATATTATTTTCTCACTTGCATGTTGTAGCTATCATGTCATTGAGAACCTCATTATTCTTTGGCATTAGCCCACCTAGATTTTATTTGTTTGCATATTTTTGTTTGTGGGTAATTCTTCTTCCTTTTTATCTTCTTTTAGGATGACCACCGAGGAGGGAAACGGAAAAGCTTTCTAATAGGGCGACAAACAAGTCCCTCCGCACATTCTTTGGAGAAAGCGCAGCAGTTATAGCTCACAACCCCCGTCCACTTGCACATCTTTGCATGCACCGAGGACGGTGTAATCTTTAAGTGTGGGGAGGTTGATACCGACTTCTGTGGGTTAGTTACTTTCTTTTCAACACCAATTCTTATTTTTCTTTGTTAGATTAGTTATTGTATTGCATGATAGATGGCATTATAGTTAGAGTTTGTGCATATTTTACCACTACTTGGTTGAAGTAATAATTTCTTTTTCAAGAAACTACTTTAGAGTATTTCACTAACTTGAATTAAAATTTTTGTGTTAAACTTGCTTGAAGAAATTTATTTTTGGAACATGGTTTTAGAGCTCGAACACACAAAACCAGTGAGATTTTGAGCCTATTTGATTGGTTGCATTTTATCAACTAATATTCTATTTTGGTGTGTGTTGTTCTCTCTAAAATTGTGATCTTTGTCTTGCTTGAATCTATATTTTCATTGTTTGATGTATGCATGCACTTATGTGATTGAGGCCCTTGTTTCACTATAGCTCACATACCCATATGGCCCTAACCTTTTCATTATCCCTTGCAAACCCATGTTGAGCCTTTTTAACCCCAATTGTTTTTTACTTTAGCTCATCACTAACTCTAAGCGGAAAATAATAATGTCCTTAATTTGAATCCTTGGTTAGCTTAGACTAGTAAGAGTGCTCATGAATTAAGTGTGGAAAAATTGGATTGGGAACATTCGGTTTGAGAATTGGGTGTTGTATACTTTTTGTAAAAATGTGAAAAAATGGTTGAGCACATATTCTTGCATTCAATAGCTTAATCATATGCATTGAGAAAAACAAACGAAAAAAAAAGAAAAAAAAAAGACCAAATAATAAAAGGAGACAAAATGCCCCAAAGTAAATGGTGATAGCAATGCATATGTACCGTACTCAAAATCAGATGCATGAATATGTAGAAAACATAGTTAATGGGCAGTTAGATTTTATATTCTAATTTCATGGATTGTCTTAAGTTAGGTGGAAAGTTTAGGTTAATCAAGGATTCAGATTTTAGTCCATTTAACCAAATACAATCCTACCTTGACCCTAACCCCATTACAACCCTTGAAAAGACCTCTTAATATGTGTATTTGTGCATTAAATTTTTGTTGATTAGTAGAAGAAGAGTAAGCCTTAGAAAGCAAGATTAGTAGAGAAATGAGAAAATCGAACCTTAAACACTAGAGTGATAAGAGTGTATATACTTCCGGTGAGGGTTCGATGCTCGATTCTTTGTTCCCGGCTTTCACGGGCTTTCTTCTTGCAAGTCTACTTGTACTTTATTTTGAGATTTAAATTAGTGGAATCCAGTTATGTTTGTTCTTAAAAGATTCATTTACTTTTAACCAAGTAGGTAGAAGCATTTCACATTTAGTTGCATTCATATAGATAGGTTGCATTTCATACATTCAACCATTCCTCTTCACTCTTTTATAGTTTCTCTTGAGCTTAGCATGAGGACATGCTAATGTTTAAGTGTGGGGAGATTGATAAACCGCTATTTTACGGTTTATTTTGTATTGAATTGAGCGAATTTTATCCATTATTCTCACACTTATTCATATAATTCGCACGTTTTACATTTTCCTTCCTAATTTTGTGTTATGATTAAAAACATGCTTCTTTGGCCTTAAATTTGCTAATTTTAATCTTCTCTTATTACCATTCAATACCGTGATATGTGTGTTCAGTATTTTCAGGTTTTATAGGGCAAGAATGGCTTAAAGGACGGAAAGAAAGCATGCAAAACTGGAAGGAACGCAAGAAAATAATGTTTTGAGAAGCTGGAATCGACGCGCACGTATGGACTACGCGTACGCGTGACCAGTGCAGCAGGCAAGCGATGCGTACGCATCGATGACACGTACGCGTGACCAGGATTTTGTCAAGCGACGAGTACGCGTACGCGTGACAAAGCGTCACGTGCTGCAGATATTAGAAAATACTGGAGGCGATTTCTGGGCTGTTTTTGGCCCATTTCCAAGCCCAAAAACACAGATTAGAGGCTGCAGAGTGGGGGAATAAATCATTCACACTTCATTCACAAACTTTTAGGTTTAGATGTAGTTTTCTAGAGAGAGGGGCTCTCTCCTCTCTCTAGGTTTAGGATTTTAGTTTTAGTTCTTTTTAATTTCAAAACTCTATCTTACTTTAATTTAGTTTATATTTTACATTCTATTATTCTAGCATCTTAGTTTATCTTCTCTTATTGATTTTTCTATTTTTCCCAATTTAGTTTATAAACTCTTCATGTTAGATTCAATTTCCTTTTTAATGCAATTTGAGGTATTTAATGTTTATTGCTTATCTCTTCATTTGTTTTTATTGAATAAGCGTGGGTATATGTGATGAAATCCATCTAATTCAAGCCAAAATTTATCATCAAATATGGATTCATTAGTGGTGTTAGAAACTGCATGTTGTAACTGGGAAGGTCGCGTCCTTCCGTGCTTTTGGAACAAGGTCAGGAGTCTGATGTGTCTAAAACGCCTTACCATCCCATCTTCTTTCTGTTGTGCTTCTCGATGGTGTGCCTATCAGTTACGATTTTCAAGAGGTCATAATGACACTTGATAAAAGAAGTTTAGTTTTTTTCTTTTTTTACCCCTCATCCTTTCGTATTTCAGTTTTGAATGCACAAGGGGTTTTATTTTTCCTTCGCAACTGTTTCTTCTTCTCCCTTCCTTTTTCACTTTTTCTTCTTTTGGCCTTTTCCTGTTCAAATGATTTTCCCCATTCTTTTGCCGCTGCGCTACTGGTGCTACATTCCTTCACGCTTATCTGCAACTTTATTCCGACGTCTGCATTTCAGGTTGGTGCTTTCGTTCTATTTATCTATTTCGTTTGTTGTGTTATTTTTTGCTTTTCCCTTTTTAGTTGTTTTTGTTTTTTGCATAGTGATAGAAGTGTTGTAGAGAGGCTAGGTGAGCAGTTTGTAGGGGTGGCAAATAGGTCAAAATCTACTAGGCCGGCCCGCGTAACCCGACAAAAAAGGCAGGCTAGGCAAGAAATTTGAGATCACCAAACTTAAAATGTCTGCCTAATCCACACCGCCTAATCCATGGTCTTTGGTGGGCTTCGGCAAGGCGGGGCGGGCTTCTCTAGCGGGCCAAGCATTTTTCTGGTCAAGGCCATTGTTTTACAAATTTCTAAGATGTTATTGATCTACAAGAGGATGAAGATGTTATATCTCGGATTATGTTTTATATTTGATTAATTATAAACTTAAAAATGTTTAATTATATGTTTTGAATAATATTTGTTTTGATTTGGACAATGTTGGTTTAATTATTTTGTTTAAAAAAACTTGGTTTATCATTATGTTTATTACATATTTATAATTATAAAGACTTTAATATTTGTGAATTTAGAAATTATATTTTTTATGTCTTTAGAAAATATAAATTTATTGAAATAGTTGTGAAATTATATATATTATTTAATGTTTAATGGTTCAAGCCCGCCAACCCGCCAGCCTGCCATTAGGCGGGGCAGGGGAGGAATTCAGGACCACTTTACTAGGCTGGGCAAACTAGCCCGCCAAATGGTGCACTTTTGGCGGGGCGGGGCAGGCTTTCCTATTTGCCACCCCTAGTGGTTTGGAATATGGTAGTTTGCTTGTTTGCAGTTTTGGTATAGGTAGAAGTTTTCCTGTTTGTGTGTTTTCTGGGTAGAGGGCTGACAGTGGAGTCCCCTATTTGAATATAGGTATGGTGCGATGGAGGGGAGGTAAGCGAAACGTGGGCCTAATATTTTTGGCTGAAGGCATGCTGGATTGTTACCATTGGGTGACATCTAATGTTTTAGGCACGCCTTCCCATTTAGACGAGGGGGATCTCCAGAAGCTCCATGATGAGGAGGCTGTATTGAGAGAGGGCAAGGCCGGACAGTGGTACAAACTGCTGCTTGTCAATGTGAATAAGAGGGTTACTTAGATGAATATGGATTCCCCATAAATCCCGATTGGATATAGGTACATGAGCCTTTGTTCACTAGGTTGGGAGTTCGGCTACCATTTTCTGATTTTCAAACGGCTTTATTGGACCGAGTTTCCGCAGGCCGTCCTAGCTGCATCCCAATAACTGGGTAGCCATCCGAACCTTTGAGCTGGTTTGCGATTTTTTGGAGTTATCGGCTCGACTTTAAATATTTTTGTTTTTCTTTTTGTGCATTATTATTCCCCATAAGGAGGAGAACCATTGTAAGGGGTATATCTCCTTCCGTTCTCAGCCGAACCATCATAAGGGGTATATCTCTTTCCGTTCTCAGCCGAACCGCCAAATCTTTGACATGTTTAAAGATTCTTTCTATGAATTTAAGGCTGAGTATTTTAAGGTTCGTCCCTTTGAAGGTCATCATCCCTTTTGGTTTTCTCTGGAGGGGGAGCGTCGGATTCGCCCGTATTGGAACTCTAGGGCCAGCACTTCCTACCTTACCTAGATAACTTACGAGGGTCTTTTTCCTAAGAACAAAGATATCACTGATGTATTGGGGTTAGACTGTTGAACCCCCACGATGTGATGGGGAATCTTGAGGCGGGTAGAGCTTATGCTGATAGGTTGCTCTTTCCTATTTTTGAGTAAATGTTTGTTGCTTTATTTCTAATTATGTGACTTGTAATTTTTTTAACTTGTTTTGCTTTTTTGCAGTTGGAATGGCTGACAGTCTGACAACGCTGCAGTGACTGAAGGCTGCTTTTGTTCAGCCTTCAGAAGGGGGTGAGAGATCTTCCCAATCAACGCCTCTGGTGGCTTCCATTCCTAATTCTCAGACGGTCTTACAGGAGATTATCTAGAAGGGGGCTGCCGGGGATGATGATATTTAGGAGAGCCCAATCCCTGAGCCTGAACGGAAATACAAGAGGTCAGAAGGGGGTAACTATGAGGGAGATAATGCAAGTGTGGTTACCCCTTGTGTGATGGACAGGTCCTTCGATGCTCCCAGTTTTATTGATTGTCACCAACTGCCCGGCACTGACAATTTTTTCAAGGATTGCAATCTCTTGGGTCAAGCCATGTTAGTGTATTGTGCTCTTTTTT
Organism: Arachis ipaensis; assembly: GCF_059453495.1. Classification (NCBI taxonomy): domain Eukaryota; kingdom Viridiplantae; phylum Streptophyta; class Magnoliopsida; order Fabales; family Fabaceae; genus Arachis; species Arachis ipaensis. Next base: position 40,866,429 of record NC_142441.1, on the reverse strand, counting down.
GGTCTACCACTATTTTTAGGAAAGTTGAGCCTGTGCTCTCATAAAATTTCTACCTGGATGGAAAGCTCCGGCAAGCTCAGGCAAATTTGGGCATTCTTAAAGGGCAGTTGGAGACGGCTGATGCTGCAAAGGTGAAGGCAACCAAGGACACCGAGGATGAGGGTGCCGAGATCCTGCGTTTATCAGAGCCAGAGTCCGAGCTGATAACCTAAGTGGCTAGGGCACAGAAGTTGGCTGCTAATGCCAAAAGCGTTGCCGCTGTGGCCTGTTCCGAGGCGGACACTGCGAAGGCCAAGGCGAAAGGCCTGAAGGGATAGAATGCCGCTCTTCTGGCTGATGCCAAGGCTGCGATCTTGGTAACTGAGGAAGCATTGAAGGCGCAGGTGCAGATGCTGGCTCTGGGAGTGGATGTGTCCGTGATGGGAGCTTTTCGGACAGTGAGGGACGGCCAAATTATGTATTTTGGAGTAAATTTTTATGAAGTTTGTAAGCCATGTTATTTGGCATGACTATTTTTAAGTTTGTAAGCTGTTTGTAGGGCATGTTACTCTTTTTAGACAATTTTCCTTTTAAGTTTGTAGTCCATTTTCTTGACAATTTAAAATTACTCTTGGTGGCCTCTTGGTTGGCCATTTTGTTATGGTTGAATACCGGGCCTCTAGGTAGTCCGTTTTGTTTTTAGATATCCGTTTGTTTTGGCCTGGGGGTGATCGGACCCCGAGGTAGCCGTTAGCTCATACCGTTTTGCTTAGGTAGGACTATTTGAACTTTAAAAGAAAAAATAACTTTTATTTAACGTCAAGCCTCATTAAAACCTCCCATTGTCGGCTAGGTAGGAAAGAGTGCCCGAAAAAGAAAATGAGAACATAATGCCGGAAAAGAAGTAAAAGCAACGCTAAAGAAAAACTAACTGAAGAAATTTTACAAAGTTACCAAGTCGGTAGTGCTTTCCCAGGAGTAGTAATGTCGTAGGTTTGCGGCATTCCATGACCTTCGTAAGTCGGTACTGTTATGTTGTTCCAGCTTGTAGGCTCCTTTCCCAATTATAGACTTGATTCGGTAGGGCCCCTCCTAGTTGGGGGTAAGTTTTCCTTCTCTGGGGGGGGAGCGGGAGTGATGTCTTTGCATTGCAGGACTAGGTCTCTCTCTTTGAAATTTCACTTTATTATGCCATGGTTGTATCTTAGGCTTGCCCTTCGTTTCAAGGTTAGCTCCTGTAGGTGAGTTATGCTCCTGACTTCGTCTACAAAATCCCATTCTGCGTTTTCATTGTGTCCTCCCACTCTACGTCTTCATTGTTTCAGCGTGTGAAATGCCACCACAAAATTCACGTTCTGAGAGATGCACTTTGGCATGTAAAATGCCACTGAAATGCACTAAAATGAAGCCTCGAAGGCGTGTAAACTATGCATGCCCATAATCTTTGGCGTGCAAAATGCCAACTATTCATGGGGGTCATGCGTACGCATGGGAGATGCGTATACATGACAATGCAAAAATCCTCATTTGTGCATACGCATAGAGCATGCGTACTCATGAATCTTCAATTTTTCAGTTTTTGTGTGTACGCATGAGTGTCACTTCGAAGGCATGCCATTTTCACACTCCCATTCACCTTAGCGTGTAAAACGCCACATTTCTTGACCTCTTAGAGCACGCTTTTTGGGCGTGTGACACGCTCTACCTTTGGCGTGTTACATGCCCATTATTTTTCACAAACACCAAGGACTATTATATATTTGGAAAGCTCTCGATGTTAGCTTTCTAACGTCACTAGAAGCATTTTATTTGAAATTCTACAACTCAAGTTATCTTTGTTAGAGTGAGAAGAGTTCAGGGTTGCACGTCAATTATACACACAATTATCCCCTGCACTCTTGGCCCAGTGTGCCACGCCCACATGTTGGCGTGTGGCATACCAATAAGGCTCTTGACGCGGCGAAAATTGGCGGGTTAAGAAATTGATGTAAGAGGAACGTTGCAAGTACAGTTCTTAACCAACAAAAATCCGCTTATCAATTTAGAAGGGTTGTCACAAAATTAGAATTAAAATACTGGGAGTATGAATCCCAGGTCGTCTCCCAACGAGTTGCAGAAAGATGTGCTATTTTATTAATCAGATGTTTTCTAAAATGGTTTGAGTTGATAAACAGGAAATTAAATCAGAGAATTTATGTAATTTAAATAAAAAAAACCTTGACTGGGAGTAGATTAGTCGGAAGTATTATCCTTGTTGGAGTTCTCCCAAGATCAATTGATAATTGAAGGTTGTTTTACTCAGTTATCCCTTACCAGATAAAGGAAAGTTAAGCAAGTTGGAAGTCAGTTTCTATTCACAAGTTCTAATCCTCTCCCTTGGGAAGGACTAGTGTCAGTGACTAGAGGGTGACCCAATGATAAACCCAATTATAATTTTACTCTTGAGCATTCCAACTCAAAGTCCTCCTTTCAATCAACTCCCAATCAAGTTATGGAACTACTCGCTCATTATGATTGTAAACTTCACAAAATAAGAAAGGGAAATAAAGAAAGACATGATAAATAATAATAATCAAAGAGACCAATTGAAAATAAAATAGTTCTTATATTAATAAATTCTAAAAATAATCCAATAGTAATTCTGAACAAATTAAGGATATGAAAGAGTAAGTGACAAGTAAGGAAACAAACTAGAATGATGAAGTCTTGGCGGAGGTAATAACTCTTCTCAATATCCCAATCCAAAAACAATAAAAATCAAAATCCTAAGAACTATGAATGTGTAGAGAGAAAACCTAGAGGAGGAGTAAAATCAGATCTAAAACTAAAATTATTCGAAATGAATGTCATTCCGGTCTCTGCATGTTCCCTGGCTCTAATCTACTTTTCTGGTCCGAAAACTGGGTCAAAACAGGGCCCAAAATTGCCCCTAGTGAATTCTGCAGATTCTACAGATCGCGCACGTCACGCGATCGCGTCATCCATGCATTCGCGTCATTCAGCGTTTTGCCTTGCCACGCGTGCGCGTTGTCCACGCATTCGCGTCACTTGTGCAGTTTCCAATCCATGCATTCGCGTCAGGCATGCGAGCGCGTCACTGTAATTTCCTCTATTTCGCGTGGTCGCGTTAGCCATGCGCCCGTGTCACTTCTCGCTGGTTATCTTCTTAATTTCTTGTGTTCCTTCCATTTTTGCAAGCCTCCTTTCCAATCTCCAAGTCATTCATGCCCTATAAAGCCTGAAACAATTAACACATGGATCACGGCATCGAATGGAATAAAGGAGAATTGAAATACATAATTAAAAGTCTCTAGGAAGCAAGTTTTCAACCATGGAGTAATTTTGGGAAGGAATTGTAAATACATGCTAATTTAATGAATAAGTGGGTAAAGATTTGATAAAACCACACAATTAAACACAATATAAACCATAAAATAATGGTTTATCAACCTCCCCACACTTAGACATTAGCATGTCCTCATTCTTAGTTGAAGGAGATAAAATAAATGAGTAGGAACATGTAAAACTCATGCAATGCAATGCAACCTATATATGTGAATGCAACTATATGATTCTTGTCCACTTGGTCAAAAGTAAATAAGCTCTTCAAGACAATCACAAATCAAATTCCACTAATTCAATTCTTATACAGTAAGAACAGATAAAAATGCAAGAAGGTAGCTCATGAAAGCAGGGAACATAGAAATTAGGCATTGAACCCTCATTGATGATATATGTACACTCTAGTCTCTCTAGTGTATAGGGTAATCACTCTATCCTTCTCTAATCATGCTTTCTAATTTTTTTGTTCTTCACCTAACCAATCAACAACATTTAATGTACCAATGCAAACATCATGAGGTCTTTTCAAGGTTGTAATGGGGCCAAGGTAAGGGTAAGGGTGCATATATGGCTAAGTAAGCTTATAAATTGAATCTTTAATTAACCCAAGCTTTCACCTAACACACATATATATTCTATATAACTTAAATTTCACACCTAGCTACCCAAAATTTTCCTTTCACATTCCATACTCATGTATCAACTTTCATTTTAATTTTATCATATATGCATTGATCCTTGAATTTTAACTTAGCATTGGGGTAATTTTGTCCCCTTATTTATTTATTGAATATTTTTGGATTTTTTTTAAGAATAAAAATAAACATAGCTTATCAGTGCACATAGATTTTTAATTTTCTTTTATAGTTTCACATGAGTAGGTACCCAAATTCTCATTATATTATCATGACACATTTCCTTATTATCTTTTGTTCCCACAATTTTCCCATACTTAATTAACACACAATTCTATCTTAAGCTAACCAAAGATTCAATTGGGATATATAATTATTTTTCCGCTTAAGGCTAGTGATGTGGTAAAATATAGAACAAATGGGATTTAGAGGCTCAAAGTGGCTAACAAAGGTAACTTAAGGGGTAGGCTTAATTTGGATAAGTGAGCTAAACAATCCTCAATCATATGCAAGCATATAAATATATTAAACATTGGACATATAGGATGAAACAAAATATAGATTACAATCATAGAGAAGTAAACACACAAGAATAAAATAATTATGGTTAAATAATGTAACCATGTATTTAGGCTCAAAGTCACACAGGTTGTGTGTTCTTAGCCTTTTAAACTATGTTCCAAATATAACTTCAAGAAAATTTAACATAAAAGTTTTGATTAAAATTAGTAAAATTTTGTTCTAAAAATAGGGTCTTAGAAGAAACTTATTATCTTTTCAATCAAGTAGAACATGCATACAACTAACCTATTACTATGCAATCTATCCTATTCTACAAAAGAAAAACTAACTAAATATCCTATTTTATTGGTGTTTAGGAAGAGAAATTACCTCCGGAAATCAGGTACTGACCGACCTCCCCACACTTAAGGCTTTGCACCGTCTTCGGTGCCATCTGTCAGGAACAAAGGTGGGCTGGTAGCAGTATCTCCACAGTCGGGACCGTCATGGCTCCCTGTGCTGGTAAATGAAGTGGAGTCCGGGGTGTCTGGGTCTTTGTATTTTCCCATAAGTAGCTCCTTGAGGTATGTGAATTGGCGCTTGTTACGACGTTCTCTTAGCTTTGCTTTGTGTTCCTGCCGATCCAACCTCTCAAGTATCTGATGGAGCAGTTGGTTTGTCGTAGGTGCTTGTGGTGTTGAAGGTGGAATGTCTTCAGCCGGTTCAGTAGGCTGGCGTGTAGTGGCTGCTGGAGGTCTGATATATTTCCGTTAGGGACGTACTGATCATCCCGTGGGAGCATGGCTTTGGTGTCCCCAGCTCTGTAGGAGACTCCGGCTGCTGAGACGAGATCTGAAACCAAGGCGGGAAAGGGTAAGTTACCCGCAATTTGTACGTGTCCCATTGCATTCCGAATGTGTCTCGGTAGGTTTAGAGGCTGGTCTGTGAGGATGCACCATAGTAGAACGGCCATGTCTGCAGTGAAGGAGGACTCATGAGTGCTCGAAAATACGTAATGGGACATAATCTGTGCCCATACGCGAGCCTCCAAGGTAAGTGCGGAAGCCGATATTCCCTTAGGACAAGAACGATGGTATCCATAAATCCATCTGCTGCCAGGTAGTGCGATAACTCTGAGAACAGCGTCCCAGTCAAATTGGTACATCTAGCGCTTGAATGCGGCCTCTTGAAATGCGTCCAGTCCTTCTGGAGTAGGGTGAAGATCGAAAGCTCGTTGAATAGCCTCTTCTGTAATAGGGACTTGCTTCTGACGGACATAGATAGACTGCAGGGTTGGCAGGTGGAAGTTAGAGTAGAACTCAACTACCCAGGAAAGATTAACCTGTCGTGGCTGTCTCTGTAGGAAACCCCATTGTCTTCGTTCAATTTGCGGCTCAACAAATTCAGCAATACGGGTCGGGAGGATAAGAAGGTATTCGTTGTTGTAACTCCTTTCTGCCAGGATGGGGAACATCTGCTCACAGTAGCGGTTGGTAAATCGCACAGTGTCCTTTGCTGGGAAGGCTTTCTCTTTTTCATGAACCTTTATAATCCTCTTAATTCTTTTTGTTGAGGGCTTAACTGCAGTTGAAAATGGCTCTACCACTAATGCTCTTTTTGTTCCTTTTCTTGCTGGTGGTTTGGGAGTAGCTTTCTCTTTGCCTTTCTTGGTGGCCATCCTAAAAGAAAGAAAAGAGAAAGTATGTTAAAATGTCAAGGGTTAGAGCAAGGAAGAGAACGGGAAAGGTGGTAATCAATGCACATTAAAAGATGAATGATGTTAACACATGGTCATGACTACATGTGAAAAATCATCAACGGAAATATAGCAAGTGCATATGATGACAATTAAATGCAAGGTGTTTATTGGCATGCAGGCAAAGGCATGAGTAGCATAGATCAAGCATTTAATGTCCAAGTTAGATTACCGAGCCTTTCAAACTAATAACCTGTTTTTAATAACAGTTATATTTAAATAATAAAATAAAAGAAGGTTTTTTGTGAAAAGCAAGCAATTAGAGTAGTAGATTAAAAGAAATCTCAAAATGGTGCACAATGCCATATGGGCATTTTCACAAACATATAGCATGCATGGTGAATAAGCTATTGAAAGTATTGAATTGAACATGCAAGCAACCCTTAAAAAGTAATATATAATTGCCAAACAATTCCTTAATAATCCACAAGCAAATCAGAAGGAATAATAATGACCCTAATAAATTTCCAACATCAATTAAAAGAAAAAGAAAGAAAAAGAAAACATGGATAATGAAAGTGAAAAGAAAAAGAAAAGAAGAAGAAAACATAAAAATAAGAAGAAGAGTAGAAAAGTAAGGAGGGAAGAAGAAAAGAAAAACCTTGATAATGGTGGTGAGAGAGAGAGAAAGTAGAAAGTGAGAAAGAAGGAAGAAGGAAGAAAGGGGAAGAAAGAAATAAGAAGGGAAAAGAAAAAGTAGGATTTGGGGAAGAGAAAGATAAGATATTTTGGCAGATTAGGATAAGCTGTGCGGCGCAAGCGACGCGGACGCGTGGGGTACGCATTCGCGCGGATGGCGCTTATATGAATCGATGCGGTCACGTCGCTCACGTGGACGCGTGACTCGTGCGGTGCTACTGGTGCGAGGGCAGCCTCACGCTCGCACAACTCTCTGTTTGAAACTCATTGTTGCCAAATTTCAGGGTGGCGCGTTCGCGTGGTGGACGCAATCGCGTGGGTGGCCAATATTGGAAGACGACGCGGACGCATGGGGCACGCGTTCGCGTGGTAAGGCTTGTGCATCTAGCGCCAGTCCAGCCCAACTCCAGCATAACTTTCGGCCATGCACCCTTTCTTACGTCGATTTTCAGGTCACGCGTCCGCGTGGGTGACACGGACGCGTGGGAAGCCTTTTTCCCACATGACGCGGAGGCGTCAGCCACGCTCTCGCGTGACTTTCTGTTAAGTTTGCGTTTGCTTCCCAGGGCCAATATGACGCGGACACGTCAGTGACGCTGTCGCGTCGCATGCCGCTTTCCTCCTTTCGCTTTTTTTTATGTGCAATTATGCAAATGAAGATGCAAACTAAATGTGCTAATAATGAGAAGAGTTATTGAAAAAGAAAACTAAGAAGAAAGAAAGGAACGATCATACCATGGTGGGTTGTCTCCCACCCAGCACTTTGCTTTATCGTCCTTAAGTTGGACGCTCCACTAGCTCAGTCTTCTGCTGTAGGTGGATCCTCCAAGAGGAAGATCTCTAGCTCCTTGGTTTTCGTCGCTTTCTCACCATGATATAGCTTTAAGCGATGTCCATTAACTTTGATGAATTCAGAGCTTGAAGGATGACTCAGGTGGAAAACTCCGTATGGCTTAGCCTTCTCTACTCTATATGGACCTTCCCATCTTGATCTCAACTTGCCTGGCATGAGCCTCAGTCTAGAGTTGTAAAGGAGGACAAAGTCCTCAGGTTGGAACTCTCTCCTCTTGATGTGCTTATCATGCACAGCCTTCATCTTTTCCTTGTACAGCCTTGAGTTCTCATAAGCTTCTAGGCGAAGGCTTTTTAATTCTTGCAGTTGCAACTTCCTTTCAGCTCCGGCTTTCTCAAATTCCATATTGCACTCCTTTACTGCCCAAAAGGCTTTGTGCTCTACCTCAACTGGGAGGTGACAGGCTTTTCCATAAACTAAGCGGAAAGGACTCATCCCAATGGGTGTCTTGTATGTTGTTCTGTATGCCCAGAGTGCATCTTGTAGCCTGGTGCTCCAGTCTCTTCTATGAGGTTTGACTATCTTCTGCAATATACTCTTTATCTCTCTGTTAGACACCTCAGCTTGCCCATTAGTCTGGGGATGGTAGGCTGTTGCCACTTTATGAACTATCCCATGCTTCTTTAGTAATCATGTTAGTCTCCTGTTACAGAAATGGGTGCCTTGATTGCTCACGATTGCTCATGGTGATCCAAAGCAACAAATAATATGGGTTCTAACAAAGGAAACAACAGTGTTAGCATCATCAGTGTGGGTAGGAATTGCTTCCACCCATTTAGAAACGTAATCCACAGCTAACAATATATAAAAATAACCATTAGAATGTGGAAATGGACCCATGAAGTCAATGCCCCAAACATAAAAAATTTCACCTAAAAGCATAGTCTGTTGAGGCATCTCATCCCTCTTGGATATATTACCAAACCTTTGGCATGGGGAACAAGATTTACAAAATTCAGCAGCGTCTTTAAAAAGAGTAGGCCACCAAAATCCACAGTCTAAAATTTTTCTAGCTGTTCTTTGAGGGCCAAAATGCCCTCCACTCTCAGATGAGTGGTAGGCCTCTAAAATGGACTAAAATTCTGATTGAGGCACACACTGTCTAATTACCTGGTCAGTGCCACATCTCCATAAATATGGGTCATCCCATATATAATATTTGGACTCACTTTTCAGCTTGTCTCTTTGATGCTTAGTAAAGTTTGGAGGAAAAGTGCGGCTAACTAGATAATTAGCTACAGGCGCATACCAAGGAACTACTTCAGATACTGCTTGCAGGTTGTCAAATGGGAAATTATCATCTATAGGAGTGGAGTCATCCCTAATATGCTCAAGGCGACTCAAGTGATCTGCCACTAGATTCTGGTTACCACTCCTGTCCTTAATTTCTAAATCAAATTCTTGTAGTAGCAATATCCAACGTATAAGCCTTGGTTTGGACTCCTTTTTAGCTAATAAATGCTTTAGAGTTGTGTGGTCTGAGTACACTACTACTTTAGCACCAAGTAAATAGGCTCAGAATTTATCCAGAGCAAAAACAATAGTAAGAAGCTCTTTCTCAGTAGTAGTGTAATTAGACTGAGCAGTGTCTAAAGTCTTAGACGCATAAGCAATTACAAAAGGATCCTTACCTTCACGCTGAGCCAGCACTGCTCCTACTGCATGGTTGGAAGCATCGCACATGATTTCAAATGGCTGGCTCTAGTCTGGTCCTCTCACAATTGGAGCTTGAGTCAGGGCGGTCTTCAGCTTATCAAACGCTTGTTTGCAATCCTCACTGAACTCAAACTTAATATCTTTCTGCATTAGCCTAGATAAGGGTAGTGCTACCTTACTAAAGTCCTTAATGAATCTCCGGTAAAAACCTGCATGGCCAAGGAACGAACGGACTTCCCTCACAGAGGAGGGGTAAGGTAAACTAGAAATAACATCCACATTTGCTGGATCTACAGAAATGCCAGTATTAGACACAACATGTCCTAGTACAATCCCTTGTTTTACCATAAAGTGACATTTTTCAAAAATCAATACAAGGTTTGTACTGACATATCTATCTAATACTCTAGATAAACTATCCAAGCAAAGGCTAAATGAATCACCATAAACGCTAAAATCATCCATAAAAACCTCCATACAGTTCTCAATAAGGTTAGAGAAAAGACTCATCATGCACCTTTGGAAAGTAGATGGTGCATTACACAAGCCAAAGAGCATTCTCTTATAAGCATAAGTGCCAAAAGGACATGTAAAAGTAGTCTTTTCCTGGTCTTCAGGAGCTATATGGATTTGAAAATAGCCTGTATAACCATCTAAAAAGCAATAATGGGATTTACCTGACAGGCGATCAAGCATCTGATCAATGAATGGCAAGGGGTAATGATCCTTGCGAGTGGCTTGGTTGAGATGCATATAGTCAATGCAAACTCTCCATGAATTCTGCACTTTAGTTGTCAGAAGCTCTCCATGCTCATTTCTTACTGTTGTGATTCCAGACTTCTTGGGCACCACTTGTACTGGACTGACCCATTCGCTATCTGAGATGGGATAAATGATATCTGTTTCAAGTAGCCTGGTCACTTCTTTCTTGACAACTTCTAAGATGGTGGGATTCAGTCTTCTCTGAGGTTGACGGACAGGCTTTTCTCCCTCTTCTAGGAATATTCTGTGCTCACAAACTTGAGGGTTGATGCCTACTATATCCGCCAGGCTCCATCCAATTACTTTCTTGTGTTTTCTCAGCACACTGAGTAGCTGTTCTTCTTGTTGGAAAGTGAGTTCCCTTGCAATAATAACTGGAAACTTCTGCTTGTCCTCAAGGTAAGCATACTTGAGGTGTGGAGGGAGGGGCTTTAATTCTAATTTCTGCTCATGGCCAGGCTCTGGATCATCCGGAGCTGGTGATAATGGCAAAGTGCCCTCATTGTCCTCTGAAAGTGTCCCCACACTTGGACCTTGTCTTGTGTACTTCTCTTCTAATTCCTCCTGGTGAACTTCAGCCACGGTTTCATCTATGATGTCACATTGGGAGATAGAAAGATCATCTGGAGGGTGCTTCACAGCTCCATTTAAACTGAACTTCACTATTCTGCCATCTATTTCAAAAGAATAAGTTCCGGAAAATGCGTCCAGCTTGAACTTTGAAGTCTTCAGGAATGGTCTTCCAAGCAGGATTGATGATGGCCTTCCTGAGTCATTAGGGGGCATTTCCAGGATATAGAAGTCAATGGGAAATGTGAGCCCCTTAATGCTCACTAATACATCTTCAGCAATTCCAACCACTGTAATAATGCTTTTATCTGCTAACACAAAACGAGCTGCCGACCTTTTTAAGGGAGGGAGCCTCAAAGTATCATATATAGACAAAGGCATTATACTAACACATGCTCCTAAATCACACATGCTGTCAGAAAATATCACACCACCAATAGTACAATTAACCATACATGGACCTGGATCACTACACTTCTTAGGTATACCTCCCATTAAAGCAAATATAGAACTACCTAAAGGAATAGTTTCTAATTCATTAATTTTGTCTTTATGTATACATAAATCTTTTAGAAACTTTACGTATTTAGGTACCTACTGAATAACATAAAAAAGGGGAACAGTTACCTCAACCTTTTTGAATATTTCTACCATTTTGGGATCACGTTCCATCTGCTTCCTGGGTTTCCTTGCAATTTGTGGAAATGGAATAGAAAGGACGTTTTCTGCAGCGTCTGCATCCTTTGGTGCTTCCATCTGTGGTTGAGCTTCTTCTTCTCCAACCATGTCTTGTATGTCCTCTTCCTCTTCAGCATCCTCTACCTCCACCACCTCTTCAGCTGAGGCGTGTTTTGATGGGATTGGCTCCTCCTGATTCCTCTCTTGCAGTGTGGTTCCGGACCTTAGGGTGATGGCATTGATTCCACCCTTTGGATTGGGTAAGGGTTGAGAAGAAATTCTACTGGAGCTTGCATGTTGAGTATTTGAAGTATTGGATGATCCCAGCTGAGAGATGAGAGCTTGTATAGTGGATGTTAGACCGTCAAGTGAACTTTCCATGTTCCTTTGTCCTTGCGCAATGGATTAAATCACCTCGTCACTCGGAGAGGAATTAGATTGAGTGATCTGCAGAACTTGTTGTTGGTTGTGCTGTGCTACTTGGGATTGCCTCAGGTGAGGTGCTCTGTAAGGCTGGTTCTGGTTCTGCTGCCCGTTGTTGTTATTATTCCACCTCTGATTTCTTTGATTGTCTCTGCCTCCTCTGTTATTGTTGTCCCTCCAACTCTGGTTAGAATTATCTCTCCAACCTTGGTTGGAATTGTCCTGCCATCCATGGTTCTAGCTGCCACCTTGATTGTATCCTTGATTGGGGCGGTCATAGAAGTTATGAGTGGCTGCCACAGTATTGTCTTCCTGCTGGAGCTGCGGACATTCATCAGTATAATGGCTATAATCAGCACAGATTCCGCACACTCTTTGTGGGACTAACTGTTGGCTTTGCTGCGCTTGTTGTTGACTCAACTGCATCTGCTTCAGTAAGTTGGTCATTTCACATATACTCTGAGTTAGAGCAGTAGTCTCTCTGCTAGAGGATAACTCCGCAACAGCTTTCGACCAGCTTTGTTTCTGCCTGTGATTCCGAGTAGATTCAGCTAAGTTGCTGATCAATTATCATGCTTCATCAGTGGTCTTGTACTTTTTCATAGACCCATTGATAGCACTTTCCAATGTGGTCTTATCTTGAGGCCTCATGCCCTGTGTGACGTAGCCGTTCAACACTATCTTATCAATCATATGGTGGGGGCATGCTTCCATAAGATTGTTGAAGCGCTCCCAGTATTTGTAAAGAGTCTCGGATTCGTCCTGAACAATCATGGAAATGTCTTTCCTTAGTTTATCAGTAACTTCAGCTGGAAAGAATTTTTCCAAAAATTCTCTTCTAAGCGTATCCCAGTTAGAGACAGTTGCTGCGGGTTGAGTGTAGTACCACTCTCTCGCCTTTTCCTCAAGAGAGAATGGGAAGGCTTTTAACAGAATAGAAGTTTCATCTGCACCATCACACCTGACAGTAGAACAGGCTGCTTGGAAATTCCTAAGGTGCTTGATAGGCTCTTGAGCAGGTAAGCCATGAAACTTAGGCATCAAGTTGAGTAGTGCAGTCTTTATTTCAAAATCTGTAGCCACCGCTGGGTGATGCGCTTGAAACGGTTGCATTGTAAAATCAGGGGCTCCAGCCTCCTGGATAGTAACTCTCCTAGGTGTTGCCATGTCACCTGCACGTAAATCAACCGAATCAGTAGAAAAAGAGCTTGTTTCTTCCTTACGTGACGTTTCAGATTCACCCTCGGGGAGGACTAACCGAAGCCGAGCTTGCCTTATACGTGAAATAGTTCTTTCAATCTCAGGATCAAATACTGGCAAGCTTGGATCAGTAAGTGAACGCGTCATTTAATGAAAGAAACATGCAGCTCATAGTAGCAAAATAAAATAAAATGCAAATAAATAAATTCCAATCAATAACTCAACACTCTATTGCAACTCCCCGGCAACGGCGCCAAAAATTGACGCGGCGAAAATTGGCGGGTTAAGAAATTGATGTAAGAGGAACGTTGCAAGTACAGTCCTTAACCAACAAAAATCCGCTTATCAATTTAGAAGGGTTGTCACAAAATTAGAATTAAAATACTGGGAGTATGAATCCCAGGTCATCTCCCAACGAGTTGCAGAAAGATGTGCTATTTTATTAATCAGATATTTTCTAAAATAGTTTGAGTTGATAAACAGGAAATTAAATTAGAGAATTTATGTAATTTAAATAAAAAAAAACCTTGACCGGGAGTAGATTAGTCGGAAGTCCTATCCTTGTTGGAGTTCTCCCAAGATCAATTGATAATTGAAGGTTGTTCTTCTCAATTATCCCTTACCAGATAAAGGAAAGTTAAGCAAGTTAGAAGTCAGTTTCTATTCACAAGTTCTAATCATCTCCCTTGGGAAGGACTAGTGTCAGTGACTAGAGGGTGACCCAACGATAAACTCAATTATAATTTTACTCTGAGCATTCCAACTCAAGGTCCTCCTTTCAATCAACTCCCAATCAAGTTATGGAACTACTCGCTCATTATGATTGTAAACTTCACAAAATAAGAAAGGAAAATAAAGAAAGACATGATAAATAATAATAATCAAAGAGACCAATTAAAAATAAAATAGTTCTTATATTAATAAATTCTAAAAATAATCCAATAGTAATTCTGAACAAATTAAGGATATGAAAAAGTAAGTGACAAGTAAGAAAACAAACTAGAATGATGAAGTCTTGGCGGAAGTAATAACTCTTCTCAATATCCCAATCCAAAAACAATAAAAATCAAAATCCTAAGATCTATGAATGTGTAGAGAGAAAACCTAGAGGAGGAGTAAAATTAGATCTAAAACTAAAATTATGCGGAATGAATGTCGTTCTGGTCTCTGCATGTTCCCTAGCTCTAATATGCTTTTCTGGGCCGAAAACTGGGTCAAAACAGGGCCCAAAATCGCCCCCAGTGAATTATGCAGATTCTGCAGATCGCGCACGTCACGCAATCGCGTCATCCATGCGTTCGTGTCATTCAGCGTTTTGCCTTGCCACGCGTGTGCGTCGTCCACGCATTCGCGTCACTTGTGCAGTTTCCAATCCATGCGTTCGCGTCAGGCACGCGAGCGCGTCACTGCAATTTCCTCTATTTCGCGCAGTCGCGTGAGCCATGCGCCTGCGTCACTTCTCGTTGGTCATCTCCTTAATTTCTTGTGTTCCTTCCATTTTTGCAAGCCTCCTTTCCAATCTCCAAGTCATTCATGCCCTATAAAGCCTGAAACACTTAACACGCGGATCACGGCATCGAATGGAATAAAGGAGAATTAAAATACATAATTAAAAGTCTCTAGGAAGCAAGTTTTCAACCATGGAGTAATTTTGGGAAGGAATTGTAAATACATGCTAATTTAATGAATAAGTGGGTAAAGATTTGATAAAACCACACAATTAAACACAATATAAACCATAAAATAATGGTTTATCAGCTCTGTTTTGGCTCCTTGGAGCGTGTGGAACCCTCCATTTTGGCGTGTTGCATGCCCTCTCCGCTGCTTCCTTGTGAGTGCTTTCCTGGTGTTGTTCCTTTTCTTATGCTTTGCTCTTCTTTTGCTATCATTTACCTATAATTGACAAGAGATCCAAGCATTCAAAGTACTAATAGAATATCATATAAAATTACATAGTTATCAGGTAAAAAAGTCATCAATTTCACCTAAGAAACACCCAAAAAAAGTACATGAGATGCTCATGCATCAGAAACAGTCTTGTGTCCATATCCTCCATGGTAGTTGCAGTATAAGCTTTTGTTACTGCCTGTCCATTCTTTTAGTTGTCGTGCTTTTGGGAGAATGTCTCGCTCTCTTATCTGGTGATAGATTTTCGTGATTGGGGCCGGTAGGAGGTGTAGTTCGTGAACTTCCCCATCCTGGGTGGCCGACTTGAAACGGTGGATCTCTTTTGGGGTGTCTTTGGGAGGCAGGTTACTTCGAGGTACCGTGCTGTTGTGCTATCGTTTATTGGCTTCCACAACTTAGCTTACCTCTTCGTCATCTATGTATTCCCTTGCGACGTTCTGGATTTCATGCATGGTCCAGACCGGTTTGGTCGTGAGGTGCTTGCGAAAGTTTTCATTCATGAGTCCATTAGTCAGACAAAGGTTGGCAACGGAATCTGTGAGTCCGTTGACCGTTAGGCACTCGTCTTGCCATTGTGTGATTCCAAGTAAGCTTATTGGGTATTTTACCTTTGTGATCCTGGTAGTAAATTGTCCCATGAATTTTCTAGAGACATCGTTGAAATTGGCTTTCGAGCCATTCGGGAGGGCGTTGAACCATTTGATGGTGGGACCAGTTAGGGTTACCAGGAAGGCCCTACACCACACAGCATCAGAAGCCCCTTCTAAGTTCATTCTGACTTTGAAGGCCGTTAGGTGTTCCTGCGAGTCCTTCATCCCATCGTACTTCATGTCAGTTAGCTTTGTCAAAACATTTTGGTAGCTTGGCCCTCGGGGGAATTTTTTGGTGAATGGGGTGGCTCCCATTATCACATGTTCACTCCTTTTGTGCTTGTAATCTTGGTGTCTCCTTTCATCATCGCCGTAGTGGCATTCGAGCTCCCGAAAAATACTGCGAGCCCAACGTCTGCCGTAATGACCGGTGGGCGATCTCTCGTTCCTGGCTTCTCGTCGGAAAAAGCTTCTAGAGGTGGCTTGGCTTGCATGTTTTAGCTGGTAGCGCTCTTTGGAAGCGACCTAGACTTCCAGGGTTTATACCCTCTAGTAGAGTTCTTAGATTATTTGAATTGCCTTTTCTCCTAGGCCGTCGGCTGCTCAAGACTCGTCGGATCGGCGACCGTTTTTCGATGGCTGCTGTCTATCAGTTGGCTGGACTTACACAACACTTGTTATCCTCTTGCGGGTTGGCGGGCCAGCGTTGTTCCGTGGTTCGTGGGTTGGGTTTGGTAGGTTACGATGGTGGCTGGAGGATTGCTCTTCGAATTCTTCCGTCTTGCCGTCAAGACTCAACAAGTTTCCACAGACGGTGCCAATGTACAGGACTTTGCTGGAACAAATTGTGAGATGGATCAATGACTCGCCGGTCGAGTGGTGATGGGATCAGATCTCTGGAGTGGCAGGGGGTGGTACCTGCAAAGACATTCTGACGTGCAAGTCAGAATGGATCTTAGAGACATAGGTGAGGGTTAGGAATGTGTAATGTACCTATGGGAGCCTCTAGCTCATTATAAATAGTTTAGAGGAGTGCTAGGGGACCAGCAGATTTTGTGAATTTTAGCCATCAATTAGCCATCAATAGTATTTTTAATGGTGTGAGATTACATCTAATAGTATAGAATTATTCACTTTTCTTTTGTTGGTTAAGTGCTGACCAGATTTTAATAAAAACTAGTGTATGTTCCCGTATCCTGTACGGGATAATACATAAAATTATATAATTTTTTTATTAAAATTTAAATAAAAAATATATATAGTAATTATTATTATAAATATTTTACAACTTAAAAATATTAAAATAATTAATATTTATTTTAATCAATTTGAATTGGTTGAATGATCATCTTATTTGTCCGGTTAAGCAAGTATTTAGAGTTTGAATCTCGTCTGGTGTGTATAAATAATCCATTAATTAACAATAGACCCTTAATAAATAGAGCATCAATATGTGGTGGATTAGTCGTCCTCGACTTACTGAGTTAGGAATTCGTAGACAAAAATTGTATTTGTCTTTAAAATAATTAATTTTTCATTAATAACAATACTTGTGGACTTTTGTCTTTGTTAAAATTTACTTGAGACAATTTTATTTGTTAGTATCATATTCATTTTTGAAGTCAAAACAATATGATCAACATTGTTACTCGTTAAAACTTCACATTTTATGAAATGATTTTCAAATTTTCAAATTCATAAACTTATATCATTACAAAAGTTATTAGATCGATTAATATTTTTTGGTAACATGGTGTACCGAAACACCATCATTGAGTATTAGTTAGTGTGAAGAGAAACCAATAATAACTTTTGTTATTCAATATATAATTTATTCTATTGAAAAATAAATTAATATTTCCTAAACTTGTAAATACATTTTCTTCTAATTTTTTACACCATTATTTACCATTAAAAAATAATAAATGACCATACTATCCTACAATATATACGATGTACAAAGTAATTTCTTATCTTGAAATTAATTCTGGTTTGCGAGATAAAATTTAAACTATTTTTTTATTTTCTTACTCAAATTTAAATTTAAATTTAGAATTGATTAACAACTCATCCTTTTTTAATTTTAATAAAAAAATAAATTGGTTAGATGCAAAATATTTAACATTTAATAATTTCAATCATTTAAATTTTAATTACCAAAATTGGGTTAAAAATTAATTAAAAACTTAATAATTGATAATATATTATATTAGTATGTAAATAATAATATCCAATGTATTGATTATTTTTTTTTTAACAGAATTAATGTATAATTTATTGAGGATTGATTTATTATCCAAAATTTTTTCATAAACTTTGTAATATATGAAAATAGTGATCTTATTTTTTATTAGGTTTAATTACTCTGTTGGTCCCTATAGTTTTGCAAAATTTTCAATTAGATCCCTATACTTTTTTTCCTTTTAATTGAGTCCTTGCACCAAATTTTTTTTTAATTGGGTCCCTACACTTTTTTTTCCTTTTATTTAGGTCCCTATACCAATTCTTTTTTTTTAGTTGGGTCCCTATAAAATTAAGCCAATTACTACTAAGAGGGACTTAATTGAAACAAAAAAATTAGTGCAGGAACCCAATTAAAAAGAAAAAAAATATAGGGACCTAATTAAAAATTTCACAAAACTATAGGGACCAACAAAGTAATTAAACCTTTTTATTATTATTTAAAAAATTCTTCATAATTTTTTAATTATGTAATTAACTTTTATTATTGCTTTTATACTAAAAAATATCAATTTATACTATTTACATATTTTTTCACTACTAATAAATATTTTAAATTCACACACATTAAAATTTTAATAATTATAAATATGTAATAAACATAATTATAAACCAAATTTTTGAAACAAAATAATAAAACTAACATTGTTCAAACCAAAACAAATATTATCCAAAATATATAATTAAATATATTCAAGTTTATAATTAATCAAACATAAAACATAATCCAAAATATAACTTAGAACATCTTCAATTATCATCTTCATCCTCTCATAGATCAATAACATCATAGAAATTTGTAAAAAAAAGGCCCTAATAAAATAAAAACTTGGCCCAGCGGGAAAGCCTGTCCCACCCCGCCCCACCCTGCTGAAACTCATGGATTAAGCGGTGCGGGATAGGCAGGCTTTTTAAGTTTAGTGGTCTCAAAATTCCAGCCCAACCCGCTTTTTTTGACAGGTTATGCGGGCCAGCCCGCCAGGTTTTGGCCCGTTTACCACTCCTAGTCCCTATCCTTTTTCGCGTGGCAGGTCGTGAGGATATCACGAGTCCCATCTAGCCCCAAAACGTGAGTAATCCCTGCAAATATCCATTTTGACTGTTTTTGTGATAATCAGAGGTTACGTTATATCATTTTTATAAAGTCACATGTATTCTTGTTATAACAATATTAATAGAAGATAAATGGATAAACACTAAGCTATTGTTTGGATATAAGATGGAAAATAAGAGGAAAGAAAATTGAAAGAAAGAAAATGAGAGGAAAGTATATTTTTTTTTGTGTTGTTTAGATAAAGTAAAAATAAATGGAAAGAAAATAGAAAAAAAAAATTTTGCTTGGATGGAAGGAAAAGTAAGAAGAGAAAAAATTATAATAGAATAAAATTATATTAATATTTTTATATATTATATATAAATTATAATTCAAATGATAACTCTGTATTTTTACCCATATTTGCACTTCTGCATCAGTTTTCTTCGCAATTTTGAAGAGAAAAATTAAATTTACATGACCTCCACATACACTTTTATGTTTTTCATTCAATTTCTTTGTTGATATAAACAATGAAAAATTGATTTTTTCATCCATTTTCTTCTCCAGCGTTTTATTTTCCTACAAATTCTTCTAATCCAAATAATACATAAATAAGTCACGTTTTTCATATACATAACAATAACTAATATCACATATTAAGTTAATTTACGTTGATAAACTAAAGCCACTCTAAAATTACCTGAATCCTCCAAATTCAAAAATGTTACCTAGTTGTCTCCTTTTACATTTCTATATAAATCGAATTTAATGAATTCGAATTAGGGTAATAAATAAAAAATCAAATCTATAGGATTCGAATTACTTGACATTGTGATTCGAAAGTAAATTGAATTCAAAGAATTCAAATTATGTCATCCCCTGCTAAATTGAATATATAAATTTCGATTTATGTGGTTCATACTAAATCGAAGCAATAAAGTTCGATTTATACTCACTTAGTAGCAATCCAGCTCATTTTAAATTGAATCTCCTTCGTTCGATTTAGTAGCATAGATAGCATCAAAGTAATTCAAATCTTATAGATTCGATTTACTACAAAACACATAATTTGAACTTCATAAATTTGATTTACATAGATATGTAAATTGAGACATGTACGTAGCCTTTTTTAATTTGGGGATATACGTAAAATTAGTATGCAAATGGTTTATAAAGGTGATTTACCCCACATATTATATCTTGTAAAATCATAATATTTTGAGAAGTGATGTATAGACAACTTAAAGATTGATAAGTCTAAAAAATTTTAGAAAAAAATAAAAATATAAAAAAATTACATGTTGATTCATAATATTTTTTTTTTAAAAAATTTGTCCATAGTCTATGATTAATAACTTTAAAATTATATATATGGTATTTATTTTATAAAAGCTTATAATTTTGTTATTGGCAAATGTTAATGGTTATAGAGAGATTTTTATCTTTAAATAAATTATAGAGAAATTAAAAACAAAATTAGTTGCTATTTTTCTGACAATTCATTTAGTTTTTAGTTTAAATTAAAATTAAATTATATATTCAATTTATATTTGTTTGTTTATTCTAATGATTGTATATAATAGATAATATATTTAACCATGTTTTGAAAGAAACTATTGACTTTTATATAATTGAAAGTTAATTATGAAATTAAAATTAAAATAAAGTGAAATATAATAAACATATGAGGAATGAAAATAAAATAAATAATTAAAAATAAGATAATAAAATAATTAAAAAAAGTAAAAAAAGACTAAAAATAATGTATGTAGTTGATAAAAATATATTGTAAAAAAATTAGTATAATAAATAAATATAAAAGATAAAAAACAAAAATTAAGATATATTTTTGTTAAAAAATTCAAGAAAAATATTGTAAAGAAGAACCTATTAATCTAGTTTTATGGAAATATTATAAAAAATTTAAAATATTAGTAAATAAAATAGTAACTCCTTTAAGAACTATTATTCAAAATACATAAAAGCACATTAAGATTCCTAGATATAGAAAATAATAAGAAAATAATTCAAATTAAATTTATTTATTTTATTTATTATTTATTAAATAATTTAATATTTATTTAATTTTGGTCAAATAAAATGATATAATTGATTAGTTATAATTAATATTGTTCACTCTAATGGTATAATTGAAACATATTAAAATTCTAAAGATAAAAATTAAAACTAAATGTTAAGGATAAAATTAAAATAAAATTACACTTACTATCTTGTAAATTTTTTTAATAAAAATCTCATTTATACATCTTTAAAATGCATCACTTTAATACAATGATATTTTTATTAAAAATAAAAATTATGATAAATATCTCATATATTTGTTAATAAATTATATACAAATATTTTTTGAAGCATATCACTTTTATTATATGAGAATAACTTAAATACCTTTAAATATGATTATGATAATTCATTAAGTATTATATTTTTTTTACTAATTTATATTTAATAATTTACCTCTAATTTTTAATTATAGTAAAAGTGTAAGATATGGTGCCAAAAAAAAAAAGTTAAAGCGACATAAATTTTTTACTAATAAAAAAAAATATTTTTTTCTTCATTTTTTAGACACATATCTATTTTTTAAAATTATACATTTTAATTTATATAAATTAAATACAATTAAATGTATAAAAAAAATACTAATTAATAAAGAAATAAAATTTAAGATAAACATATCCTAAACAAATTGAAATAAAATAAAGACTTTTAATTATGATCATTAATTATAATCACATATATTTACTTCAAGATTTATACTTTAAAAACTCAATATATTAATATTTTGTATTTTTATTTTTTAATTTTAGACTATCACAAATATTAGTTACTCTCCAATAATAACAATGCTTTTAAAAAAATAAACATAATTAAATGATCTTAAAATTATATAATAATGTTCAAAATAACATAAAAATATACAATTACCTAAAATATAATATTTGTGTAGTAACTTAAAAAATATGACAATTTTTATAATTTTGTGTGGCTATCTATATATAGAAGACCAAAAGACCATGATTATCTAACAAAATTTTATTTATTGCATTCAATTTGAATGAGTAAAAAATAATCTTATTTTAGTTTAGTCCTTAATTCACATGATTTAAATTTAGCTCAATAAATATAATTTGATTTGATTTAATTATTAGTAAAAAAATATCTCGAGAACTTATTTTATTCTTAGGTTTATTATTTTAATAATTAATTAATCTAATTAGTTAATTAATACAGATAATTAGTATAATTAATTTAGTTTAATAAATTAAAAAATACTACCAAATCAAATTGATATAAATTATAATAAATTATGTGATATTTAAATATCTAATCAAATCAGTTAGTTGATATAGTTAATTTATCATAATAAATTGTATTTAATGAGTTAAAAGAAACAAATCACTAAACATTCTCATAAGCATGTCACCGTTAACTCCATCATTAAGTGCAGAAACCTAATTTTTATATAATAGAATAGATAATAAATAGAATATATGAGAATATGATACGTGACATATTTTAATTATGAAATTGGTATTATATAATCGATTTTTTCTAAATCCTTATTGCTTGTTTGTTGCTAATTTTTACGTAATTACTTAATAATTTTCGCCTATGAAACTATCAACTACCTAATATTATGATTTAATTAATAAAAATAATGACATTAATATTTTTTCATAAGTCTTGTTATTATTTATAATTAGGAAATAGCCATAAATAAATTTATTTTCCTAATGAATGTTAATTTTGTTATCAAATTCTATATTATCTTTAAAATTTTAACGTAATTGAGTCTAACTTCTACATTTAATTTTGAAATGAATTTACTCAAAAAAATTAATATGTAAGTCACATTATTATTATAAAATTATCTTTTTAACATAATTAGTGGTACTTATTTGAACTATTAAATTTAGCTTCAAAGGATATTAAAGTTAACCTATTTTATTATCTTGTACCTTCAAAGAATTTACACGACTGACATAAAAATATAACAATTGAAAAAAATTCATTACAATAGGTATATTCATTTTAACAAATATTCTTCAATCTAATACTATAAAAAAAATACATTGGCCATTTTGAATTGCTACAGGTCAACTTCCATCCACAATAGTAGAATGCCTAAATTGAGATATATTTATCAAACAAACAATCAATAAAACACTCATCCATACTTTCTCATTTTAGGTATATTTATACATAAAAGAAATTATACATAAAGAAAAAAAAGAAGAAGAAAAGAAGAGTTGAAATAGTAAAAGCGACAAAAATCACTATTCTTATAATTTTGTGTCACCATCTATATATAGTAGACCAGACAATTATCATTATCTAACAAAGTTAATTTGTATTTATTGCACTCAACTTGAATAAGTAAGAAATTATCTCATTTTAATTTAGTCCTTAATTCACATGATTTGAATTTAGCTCAACATATATGATATGATTTGATTTGATTCAATTATTAGTTGAAAATATTTCAATTGCTTATTTTATTCATAGATTTATTATTTTAATAACTAATAAATTAATCAAATTAATTAATTAGTACACACAATAAATTTGGTTTAATAAATTAAAAGAAATAAATTAAAAATATTAAAAGAATATTAAAATAAATAAATTAAAAAATATTACCAAATCAAATTGATATAAATTATAATAAATTAAATGATATTTAAATATCTAATCAAATCAATTAATTGATATAGTTAGTTTATCGTAATAACTTATATTTAATGAGTTAAAAGAAATAAATTCAGAAATACTCTTAGAAGTATGCCACGTCAACTCGATCATTAAGTACAATAATCTGATTTTTATATAATAGAATAGATAATGGCATCCTAAACTTTCTCAATAATTTATATTGTTATGTTATCTTTTCTTGTTGGCTAAGATAAGAAAAGTAGTTGAGTTTGAATGTTAGTTAGAGATTTCGGATTGGCCAATTTGGATGCGAAAAGGCCTGAACCCAGGAGATTGGGTCGCTATTTGACCGCTTGGGAGACCCAGAGCCCGGGTCTGGAAAAGATGTCAATGCCCATTGTTGAGAGAATGAGAGAGCCCCTTAGAGAGATTTCGGTTCATTACTATCCGTTAGCTGGCAGGTTGACATGGACTAAAGGTAGCCGGTTGGAACTAAATTATAATGCAAAGGGAGCTGTGTAATTGAAGCTGAATCAACCAAATCAGTGGTTGAACTTGGAGACTTCTCACTTAATGATCAGTCCGTCAAAGAACTCATCCCAACTGTTGATTACACTCGTCTCATAGAGGAGCTGCCTCTGTTACTAGCACAAGTGACAAAGATACATGGTGGTGAGGCCATCGCCATAGGAATCGCTTGGTCTCATCCATTGGGTGATGGGTCTGCAGCCTTTCATTTCGTCAACTCATGGGCAAAGCTCACCAAAGGATGCACAATGGATGTAAGTGAATTGCCGTTTTTTAACCGCATGGTCCTCAAACCATCCTCACATCTGCCGTCATCGCGACACTTTGATCACCCAAAGTTGAAGCCTTTTCCACTTATCCTCAGAAGAATCGACAACATTGAAGAGCAAAAGAATAAAACGACCTTTGCATAGTTGAATCTCACATCAATGCAGATCCAGAAATTGACGAAGAATGTCAATGGCAGTGCTGATAATGGTGATTCTCATCAATCTCAGAGAAAATACAGTAGATTTGAAGTTATTGATGTCCATGTATGAAGACATGCATGCTTCTAAAACTCGTCGTGAACTTAAAGAAAATCAACCAACTGTTGCTAAGTTTGATGTCAATATTCAAAACAGGTTGAACCCGCCTCTTCCTCAGAATTATTTTGGGAATGCATTGGCTCCAACAGTGATCCCAACATGCTACGTGGGAGAAATCATTAATCATATCTCAGCCGTTGAGTTACACGACGCAGAAGAGAAGGGAAGCAGTGGAAAGAGTGAACACTAACGAATACATAAGATCACAGATAGATTTCATAGCAAAGCAAGAGAGGTGGGATTTGATTAGGACACCTTATTTGGAGAGAGGAGAGTGTATGGCAGACGTGCCTTTCTTTGAGAACCCTAACGTTATACTTGGAAGCTGGATGGGATTGTCAGTGTATGAAGCTGATTTTGGGTGGGGAAAGCCCTTTCATTTTGGTCCGGGTGGTGTGTGTCCTTATGACAGGGGGGTTATTTCTCCAAGGCATGGCGATGACGATGTTGATGTGTTCATGCATTTTCAGGTGGCACATATTCAAGATTTCATCATCATGTTCTGGGAAGATATAGGAAATGCTAGTTGCAGGACAATAGAAGCCAATATTTAAAGAAATCATTAAAGACGGTCTTCCTTTTTATTTATCATTGCAGGCCGTGTAAGTGTAACTTAAGCACTTGTTTATGGTGGCCACTATAAAGTTGCCAATTTCAACTTTTATTAAAGATGTTTTTTTATTGTGCGGTTATTATTGATTTAAAAGCGTGTCACTAAAAGTGTTGCTTTAAAGAGAAAGTGTTACCCTTAATCGTTAACTGGGCTCTGATACCAATTTTTCAATTTCGACTTTTCTTTTAATTTCTTTTTCGAAATTTCTACTAACTCTTCATATTTTGCTTCGAATAAGTTTATAATTTGTATAGATTCAATTGGTGGTGCTTTATTTAAGGGATTTTGATAAAAATAATTTGTAACTTCATAATCTAAAGTATTGACCATTTCCACTATTTCTCTTGTATTTGTTATATGATCATTTATTACTAATCCTTGATGTATATTTATAATTCTGATTTCATATTTATAGTTTTTTAACTCTGGCTTAATTTCTATCATAATTATAATATTTTTTTTTGCATGGATTATTGTATATAAAATTTTTATCTGTTTGTCTTTTTCTTTAATATAATTTCTCAAATCCTCAAAAACTTCTTTTATTTCTACACTTTCTCTTATTTCTAAATATCTTTCTAATTTTTCAACTTCATTCTCCATTTTTTCCTTCAACAGCTTTAATTCTTTTAAGTCATAATATGGTTTTCCAGGCATTTATAAATTTTTTAAGTTTAATTCCAATTTGTTTATATTTATTCTTATTTCTATCCTTTTTATTATAAGATTATCAATTTCGATCTGAAGATTGTTTAATTCCCTTTTATACTCCTCTATTTTACTTTTTAATTTTTTCGCCCTTTTCCTTTTTATTTTATTTTCTGGTTTTTCAATCTTTTTATGCTTCATTATTTATTTTAGAATTTCTGCAAACTCTATCATGGATTCATCACTATTTTCTAGAGATTCTATTAATTTTTCTAGCTCTTCAATTTCTCTTTTCAACTTGTCATAGATTATTTTTAGAGCTTCAAATGCTCTTTGATTTATTCCAGAAAACTGTAAATAATTCAAACGATTTTCTCTTTCAAAGAGCTCTTGTTTCTTGTCTTGATAAGTTACATATATTTCTTCTTTATTTATTGTCATAATTTAGTATTTAGGGTTTCATTTAATTTTTCGACCTTTTTTGTTAATTCTTTTATTTCAGAATTTTCTTCTTTAATTTTTAACTTAGATAAGCTTAAAGGGCTATTAATTTTAGATTCTCTTATTTGAAAATTTGATGAAACCAATTTTCCTGATGGTTCTTTTAATAATAGAACTGGGTTTTCAATAGCTTTGTATTTTGGTATTTCTGTTTTTACAATTTCCTGAAATAACTCATCGACATAAATTCTTTCTCTGTTTTTAAATATTATACTATGATGACTATTTGTTAAAGCATAATTTATTGCATATGTAATTGAAAATGGTTCATCATCTTGTTCCATTAGATTCTTTCTGTGAAATTTATAAGCCAAACTTATAGATCTTCCAAGATTTTCAGTTGATAAAGGTATAGCATATCCAAGATGGGCATTGAATTTAATATTTACGTTTGCCAAATTTCCATGAACAATTCCAATTATTTGATCTATTGGGTCATCAGTAATTCTTTTGTCACAGATTGCTAAACTTATTGGTGAATTAATTCCTTTCATGTATGTAGATTTGATTAAAACTTGGATAGTACTAATATGAATCCATCCAATTTTAGATCTTTTTTGTTGATCCTTAATTTTCTCAATCTGTTTACTCAATTCTTCATCATTTATTAAAGCTATTTCAAGTTCTTCATTAGCAGATTTTATGTTTATAGGGGCTTCAAGTTGAATTTTTTCATAGTATATTATATTTCTTCTATTAAAGACTTCTTTTAAAAGATTTTGTTTATTAAAATTTTCATTTGATTTGAGATTTAATTCTGTTTTTAGAACAGCCTGTTTTTCATTATCTAATAAAGCAGTTAATCTATAATAATCAGATTCTTCCGTTAATTCTAAACTTTCTAAATAATTCATAACTAAAAGACTAGGATGAAGATGTTCCTTTTCTGGAGAAAAACTTCCTTTATTTAGTATATTTTACATAAGGTGTTTTTATCTCCAGAGGGGAGATTGTAGATACTAACTACAGAGGGGAGTTTAGAACTATTTTTCCCTAAAGAGATTCTTTGTTAGACTACAAAATCGCCTCGGCAGCTTCCTCCTTACTCTCCTAGCATATGAGTACTCTTAGCCTTCTACTTTCTGTTTTCTGATGCCTTCTTCAATTGCCTAAGCAACCTATTTATAATAGTTGGGTCTGATGGACAATTCCCATCCTTACCCTTCTTATGATGTCATTGCTTACGTCATTGTTTGTTATCTTGCACCAGCTACATTATTGGTGCTTTATGACCTAAGCGCTTACGTCATTATGCAATAATGTTGAGAGATGCTTTAGATGCACTGTCTTCCTCTTTTATCATGTGTCCTTCAGATGCATTGTCTTCTTCCTTTATCATGTGGGTTGATTCCGTTTCATTATTACTTTCTTCAGATATTTCTGAGGCACATAGCTGGCATTTGTGGTCTTCTCTGTCTTTTATCAAATAGCAGAGATTCTTCTTTATCCCTTCAGGGAGATTTTCTAAAAGTCCAGATAAGTTGTAGAATGCTGATTCAAATTCCACCAAGAGTCTCATCTTTCTTTCTTCAAATTCATTTCTCTTACTGGACACAAGCAGAGTATTTCTACTTTTATAATTAATCCTTGTGTGAGATTCCTTCGTTATTTTTTGAGTTCTTTCAAAGACCCTTGCTAATGTGCTGGCTAGTCTTCCTTCATGACTGTAAATTGTTAAATCTTGAATTTGATCAATTGGTTAAAAATTTCCTGGGAAGACGGACATGAATATTACTTGGTGTGCTGGAACTAAGCATTCTTCTTCTTCATTAAAAATAGGTTGACTGTTTGTAAATTTTAGGGATACATCCCTTGGATTTACATTGTCAATCATATTTTTAAATCTCTTTACTGCATCAACGAATCCTGCAGGAAACTCACTAATAATTTTTAGATCATTAAAAATTAAAATTGTATCAATTAATCCATACTGGAAAAACTGATAAGTGTCAGATGGAGAAGCATTTGGAAAGATAACCAACTTTGTTAGCTATTCTTTGGCAACAGGATAATATCCCAAAATTGCCCTTTTTTCTTCAGTCCAATTCAGAACTATATTAAGAGTTTCTCTGAGATTTGATCTACAGACCCTTTTTTTTCTTTGATTTCTGCCCTTGTAGGAATGTTTCTTATTATTCCTGTTCTCTGGGCTTGAATTGGAGCTTTATCTGCTCTTTTTAGGGTTTGCTCTGGATGAAGAGTTTCATATTCCCTGAAGGATTCCTTTGCCTCTTCTAGTGTTAAAAATCCTCCTTTATGAATTATCATTGATTGATGTGTGAATGGTGCTGCTTTTTCCTAGGCATCATATATTCCTTTCATGGGGCCATTATAAATTACATAATATTTTTTATCTTGGGTGGATTTTTTTAATAATTTCAGCAATTGTTTTATTTTCTGAAATTTTTTCTTCACCTAATTTGTCCACCACGCTTAGCTGGCTGAACTCTGATGATTTCGCTTGTTGTGTTGATTTCATTGCTTCAATGGCCTTCTTGAGAGATTGGATTTGTGTCCTTATTTGCTGACAATGCTTGCATTTTTCGAGCTCTTGCTCATATTTTTGAATTTTTTGATCTAATGCGTTGTAAACGAACTCCATTCTCTTGTTAATGTATCTGCAATAACATTTTTATTATCCTTAATATATTCAATTTTTATTGGATATTGTAACAAAAATAATTGCCATCTTACCAATCGTCCATGATTATAATCAACTTTTAAATTATATCGTATGAAACCTGTTAGGTAACTTGAATCTGTCCTTAATGTAAATTCTCTGGGTAGTAAATCAATTTTCCATTTCTTAAGAGATTTAATTGCTGCTAGAGTTTCCTTTTCATGAGTGGTATATCTCTGTTCTGTTGGAGTAAAAGTCCCTAAAATATACTTGCAAAGTAATTCTTTTGGGAAATATTTAGAATCTAGTGATTCTTTTTCTTGTTCCAAACCTTGTATAGCTTTCTTAGCCTTCAGACATCCTGACCAGGTTATGTCTGAAGCATCTGTTTCCACTATTAAATAGTCGTTTTCTTCTGGAATATAAAGTTCTGGAAGTTTTTCACATAACTCTTTAACTCTTTGAATTTGCATACTATCTTTTTCTTCCCATTTCCATTCTTTTTTAGTACTTATTTTTGGAAATAAGCTTTTAGTGTATTCTGTTATATTCTTTAAAAATCCTTGATCAGAAATATAATTTATACACCCTAAAAATCTTTGTAACTGTTTTTTATCTTCTATTTTATTAGGAATAAATTTACCTTTTCTAAAACATTTGGTTGAAGTTTTAGTTTTCCTTGGGTGGATAAAATTAATCCAAGAAACTCTATTTCTTGTTTTGCTATTCTTGCTTTCTTTTTGCTAAGAACTAATCCTTTTTCTTTACATCTTTCTAAAACTATTAGTAATTTTTGAAGATGATCTTCTTTATCTTGTTTTGTAAAAATTAGTATATCATCAATGTATACTAAAACAAATTCATTTAATTCTTTTAGATTTTCTTCCATAAATCTTTGATAAATACTTGGGGCTTGTTTTAATCCGAATGGTAATACATTCCATTCATAGAGCAACACACTTGTTGATTCTTTTGTTGGGCAAGTAAAAGCAGTTAATTTCTTTGTTTCTTCGTCTAAACGAAGTTGCCAATATCCTGATTTTGCATCAAGAGATGAAAACCAAGTTGCTCCTTTGATTTTTTCTAAAATAGAATCTTTTCTTGGAAGTTTATGAGCATCACCAATAGTTGCTTCATTCATCTTCTTATAATTAATTACCATTCTTCGTTTTCCCCTTTTAATTTCATTATTGTTTTCGACATAAAAGGCCGGAGCCGCATGAGGACTTTTACTTAATCTTATAATTCCTTTTTCCAAAAGATCTTTACATTCTAATGAGAACTCTTCTCTATCTCTTGCGGAATAAGGAATTTTATTTGGAACATTTATTTCTTTTGTAGGATCTTTTAATTTAATGCTTACTAATTCTTTATTTGTATTTTTAATATTTAAAGGATTTTCAGCACAAATTTCATCCAAAAGTTCTTCTATCTTTATTTCAAGATTGTTTTTTGAATATTTATCTGAAAATATAAATTTAAATAACATGTTTCTAATATAGAAAATATTTTGAATTTTAAGATCTTATCTATAGTAGTAGTTGGTATTTTTATACATTTTGATTTTTGATTTATTGAAGAATCGTGTGGAGCTTTTAAAACTATATATGTTAATTCTTGAATGAATGGGTGATATAATTTTAAGAAGTTATTTCCTATGATAAAATCCATTCCAGAATCTAGTATATATATGGATGGAACAATGAATCTATAATTTTGAATAAATATTTCAGCCATTTCAGCTTTTTGGTCAATTTTATGTATTGATTTGTCAGCTATTCTAACTCTTAATGGTTTCTTTAATTTTTTCCAATCAAGTTTTATATTTGTACTAGCAAAGCATTGTGTCGCTCCCGTATCTATGAAAGCATTTAAAAACTTTTCTGTTATTTTTATAGTAATAAATGTAGCATTATTACTCAGTCTCTGAGTCTATTTCCGAGACATATTCAAAAATATAGTCTAAGTTATCATCTGATTCCTCTAATGGTTCCATAAAACAAGACTTAGCAATTTCTAATTGTTTGGTAAGGTCCTTTTTATCCTTCTTTTTTGGACATTCATTTGCATAGTGTCCTTCTTCTTAGCAATACCAACATTTACAATTTTCTTTTTTATTTGGGCAATAGTCATTTTTTTTGTCTTTTGTTTTTATTGTTAATTCTTTTTCTAAAATATCTCTTTTTTCTCCAGTTTGGATAGTATTTTCTTTTTCTAAATTGATATTTTCTTTTTCTTTGAAAATTTTTATTAAGACCATATTTTTGAGGTATCTCTTCATTATCCTGACAGCAAATTCTAATTATATTTGCAAATCTTTTTTGAGTCGCTTCTTGCATACAACGTTCTTTTATTTCCTCTCTTATTGCAGAGGTTGCCCCACCAAAATTATTTTCAATTGTCCCTCTATTTATTTCTCTTATAAATCTTCCCATTATAAATTCATTAGCAGGATATGGAAGTTTTGTTATATACATACTAAGATAATGGTCTTTATCTTCTTCTTTTAATTTATAATAATGTATTCTATATTCACATATATAAGATTACATAAATCATATATCTGAATATTAGCTAAATGGTTTTTTGCTTCTTGATATTCTTTATTATAGACTTCTTGTCTATGATCTATAATATTTTTTCCAAAAAATTCTTTATATAGAATCATCATTATATGTAATATCTTATCATAAGCTGTTGTTTTTGTTGCTAATTCTTATATTATTTGGTTTTCTATTGATGTCATATAATCTCTTACAGTTCTTTTAGTATGAAACCCTATGTAATTCCAAATATCTCTTCCAGACAATTCACTAAGTTTTGGATTAGTAAAGGCTTCTAATAAGAAGGAATTCAACCAGTTCTCGAAAATTTATTTTTCATTCTTTTTACAATCTAAATCGAGCATTCTTTCTTCTTCCATTTCCTGGATTTTAGGAACGTATTTTGATGGTATTTTTGTATATTTTGAATCTTTATTTATAAATCCCTTTTTAAAAGCAAAATTTTCAAAACCTGTTTCCCATTTAAATTGAGATTGACTATCTTTAGATGTTCCAGCTTCGTTTTTTACTTGTATTGGAATTGCTAGTTCTTCGTCACTTGAATAATCTAGGATGTGTTCTTCATTTTCTATATTTTCAGAATTTACTAATTCTTCTTCTATTTGAAATCCCTGTTCCATAATATTATTTTCTTGAGCCATTTTTAATTGTTTAAAAAGCATTGTAACTTCTTCTAATTTTTCTTCGATATTCATAATTTCAATGGTGGTTTTACTTTTAATTCTGTTATGTTGATTATATTTTGAAAATTTTCTTCTTTGGGATTCTCTTTCTGAAAGTATTTATTTAATATCTGTTTGATTTCGTTTTTATTAGGTTCCTCTTTTTCCTTATTTCTTTGAAATTTTATGGATACTAAAACTTCTTCGAGCATATCTACTATAGAATTTAATTGTGGGTTAAAAGTATGATAAAGATGTGGGGAATCATTTCCATGGTAGCATTTTTTAGAAATTCCGTGTGAAATATAAGTTTTTTCAGGTTTTTGAAGTCCTTCAATAAAACTTATAGTAAAATAAAGATTTTGAGAAAAATCATTTTGTATTGATTTTAGGAATTCGGTGTCATTACAATTAACATTAGTTAAAATCATTAGTTTTTGATCTATTAAATTTGATAATTTAATAATTTATTCTCTTAAATCTTTTAATTTATTTTTTTCCATTAGGTAACGCTTTTTCTTATAAAAAGCTACAGTTTTAAGTGTTTTATAGTGAAAAGTGTGGTTTTAGAATGTATGATTTAGATTTTGTCACGTAGGCATCTTTAGAAAAAGTTGTTTTTGTGATGTTTATGTGAGTGGTGGCTCTTGTTTATTTGTTTAAAAAATATTTATCATTGGATGTCATATAACATCATATATATATTGAATACTAAATATATATTAAAAATAAATTAAATAATACATATATTTTTATATTAATTTTTATTACAGATAACATTTTTGAATGTCAAAATTATTTTTGTTTGTTATAACCACATTAGTAATTAATAATAAACTCTAACTCAGACGTTCATTAAAATTTGGTTTAATTAGTAAAATTTTTTAAAGATGTGTTTGTATTTGTGCTTTTAAAAGTATACATTTTTTGTTTTATATTTGATAAATAAAAAAATCATATATTTGTACATATAATTTTTAAAATATGGGTGTATTTTTAAAAAATAAATTTTTTTATCAAAATTAAAAAATCTAATATAACTTTATATATCAATTAATCTTTAAATTAAATTCTTACATTAATATTTATTATAATATTTTTAAATTTTAAAAGTTATTTTATCAAATATATTTATTGTTATTTGTATTTATTAAAAATTATTTTTAATTTAATTTACTAAATATAAATATTACAATTTTTAAAAAATTAATTTTTAAAAATTAATTTTTATAAACTACTTTTAAAAATAAAAATTTTATCAAACTAAAAATTTTATAATACGGTTTTTAATTGGATAATATTTATTCAGAGCAAGAATACAAATCTTATTTAATAAATTATTTTAACAGTTTTATTGCAATTATTTTTATTTTCAACCTTTTGTTCGGTTCTTAAATCTATCTATTAAATAATAATTTTTTAAAGATAAAGTATATTTTTTGTTTTTAAATTTTATTAAAAATTTTAAAAATATTTTTAAATTTTATTTTATTTTAATTTTATTATAAAAATTTTCGATTTACATTAAATATACTCATAAAAATTAATTTTTCAAAAAAATTAGAACCAATTAAATAACAATTTTATAAGAATAACTACTAATACTAATAAATTAAAGATAATTGTCATTGTACATTATTATTGAATTAATCTTAAAATTTTAAAAAATTCAGTTATCAAACATATATTTAATATAAATTAAAAAATTTTAAAATAAAATAAAATTTAAAAATATTTTTAAAATTTTTAATAAACTTAAAACAACAAAAATACACTCTACTTTTTTTCTGAATATTTTGGTTACAATACCACCTTAAAAAAAAACGAGCAGCAGTACGTAGCCACCTAAGGAAATGCTGGACAGCTGGAGTAAGGCACCGGGGTTGGGAGCAAATGTGGGATTGGCGGATTGCACATTGCCACTTTCTATGATTGTTTACAATCTTGCTAATCGTGGTATGGTTCCCGCCGAAATCCACAAGAAAAAAAATAATAATAATAAAAGAAAATTTAGCCTCTCCAATTCTGCCTTCAAAATATCTGATTGTTTGGAAAATAAATTTTCTTAATTTTTTTAATAATTAAAAAGATAAAATATAATTTTTTATTTTTAATTTTATAAGTATAATAAAAAAAATAAAAAAAATAAAAATTAGACATCACACTTTATTCTTTTAAATTTTAATTATTAAAAAATATCGAAAAGATTCATTTTTTATTATTTGTTCTTATCTTCTCTACTCTCCCTTCATTATTTTTTTTTTGGAAATTTTTTTTAGGTTTTCTCGAGCTACGTTATGGAAGAATTATTGATAAATTTCGGTATTAAATATTTTGTGTTCTTTTAGTGTTATTAAGTTAAGAAAAAAAAAAAGCCTTATATTCAAGCAAAATATACTTAACCAAATCTAATCAAGTTGTTATAACAATTTTTTAAATCACGCGCTTCCTCCTCCTCCTCCTTCTCCTCCTCCTCCTTCTAAATTCACGCAGGTTCTTCTTCCCTCTTCCTCCTCCTTTCCAATGTTACGTGTTCTTCTTTTTTTTTTTTCTTTTTTGTTATCGTCATCACCAACAATACCAACATTTTGCTAATATCTTTATTAGTTCTGATTTTTTCTGATGCCATCATTAAATAATTTCGATTCATTTCTTAGTTTATTTCAGTTCATTTGTGTGTTAATTGAGGTTCACTTGATACTCCTGATAAGTATTGACCAAATTTTTTATTCTTTAAGTAATTTTTTAACTGTTTGTTCAAATTTGAATTGAATTCGGTTCATTTGTGAATTGAGTTAGGTTCACTTGATACTACTTCTAAGTATTCACCAAATCTGTTATTCCTTAAGAAATTCGGATTATCTCTTAGTTTAATCGAGTTCATTTGCATGGAGAAATGAATTGAAATGTGCTTTTCTTGCTGATTGAATGTTTTATGTTTATCACTTTTTGTTCAAATCTAAATCGAATTCGGTTCATTTGTGAATTGAGTTAGGTTCACTTGATACTACTGTTAAGTATTCACCAAATCTGAACTAACTTCGATTCATTTCTGGATCTAAATGAACCTCAATTAAAAGGAGGAAAAGAAAAAATGCAGCAACAATAAAAAATGACGATTGAGAAAAAATACACACAAAAAAAGAAGGAACGCGAAAAAGAAGAAGGAGGAAGGCGAAGAGCACGAAGACAAAGACTAAGAAGCAGAAGCGTTATTGAAACGTGTGTGTGTACACGCAGGTATAATAAAAGTGGTTTTTGTTGAGTTTGGACTTGTTTAGTTGGACTTAGATACGAAAATGTTTGAATGTGTAGTTAGACTGTAATAAAAAAATTTTTTAATAATTTTTTTATTTTTTAGAATATTTAATAAATTTTTAAAATAAAAACAAAGTATTAAAAATAAAAAAATATTTTTTAAAAAAGATATAATTGATATTTTTTTATAAGATCTTTTTTTCAAAAAACAAATATTTTTTATATAATAAAATCTTTTTTATATTATTATATTTAAATATAATAAATAAATAAAAAATTATATAAAAACATTAAATATCAAATTATTTATATTTTTTATAAAATTTAAATAATATATCTTTTTTTAGAAACTCATCTAAATAAAGAATTTTTTATTTTAATAAATAAAATAAATGTAATAATTACTGAAATAAATAATTTTAAAATTTATTACCGAAATCCGTCGCCCTCTCTTATCTTGTTTACACTGTAAATGAGATAATTTTTCGCATATTGTAAACGAGATACGTGTAAAATTATCTCGTTCACAATGTTAACGAGATACAATGAGACAAATTTCTAACAGCTATAAAATGATGTCTAACTCTTGACATTTTCCACATTCTTTTCATATATTCTTCTGTCCCGTTTTTCTCACAAAAAGAAGGCAACAATGGCTAGTAATAGCATATACATAGTTGTGTTTGTTTATCCCAATTATCGTATGAGAAATTGAGACAATTGGGTGATATTTGAGTGTGAGAACTCGATTCTGTTGTGCATTCAATGCGTGAATTTGTTGTCCGAGTTGAAGAGTTTGATTTTGAGCAACCTTGGTGGCACAGAAACGAGGGAGGTCGGAAGGGTAGGGTATAGGTTGCTAGCACTGTTGGGTAACAGAGTTTTCGGGTTTCGAATATTTCGGCTTCTAAGGGACGAGTATGTGTGACTCATGTTCGACATCCATGGGAGAATCATGGTGGAGCAAGTGATGGAGCTTTCTATCGAGGTTGGAGATGTTGGTGGTGGTGGTTCTGTACACTCGACCTATGTATAGGACGACCGGCCTCTTGTACCACCACCATTCATGTCGCCATTCCAATGGCGGACATGGAAATAGGTGAGGAAGACTCTAATGAAGAGTACGTTGTCGATAGTGGTGACAGTGATTCTTCTGATGGGAGTGATGACGAGGAGTTGTACTGGAGACGCCTGCCGAGACAGCTGTGTGCTATGTTTTGCCTCCCCCCACCCAATTCTAGCGCTATCAGATGTACCAAGTCACTATCATACGTTGGATATGGACGCCATGCATGAGAAAACTTCGTTTTCCAACATGGGAGAGGAGGATTATAACCTAGACAGTGGGGTAGAGTTTCGGGTCGGTGACAGATTCAAATGCCGAGATGCAGTGATGCAGGGTGTGAAGAACTACAGTATTCGCTGGAGTGCAAAGTACCAGGTGATCAAATTGGACCGATTAAAGTATCATGTGCAATGTCGTTAATCTGCAACTGGCTGTCCATGGAGTCTCTATGTTGCCCTTCGACAGAACCTCGGATACTGGTAAGTTCAAGTTTAATTGAGGCGTACTTACTCATTTATGGTTGTCATATATTAAGTACTTTTGAACCATGATGCCTAAACATGGCTGTTTTATTTCGTCAGGGAGGTCCGAAGGGTTGGTGGAGCGCACACTTATTTAGCACCCACCATGTCCTAGGACCATCGACAGTTAGGTAGCAGTCTCGTCTGTAAGGTCATCTTGCCGTTGATACAGTCCAACCCCTCCGACAGCATCCCTGTATTGCAAGGTGCGGTCCAACAGAGCTATTACTTCAAACTCTCCTACAGAAAGGTCTGGATGGCAAAGTAGAAGGCAATTGCTTAGATCTACGGGGGTTGAGAGGAGTCATACAATAAAGTGTCGAACACTACTTCAGGCGCTGCAGAGTTGTTTTCCGGGAACTATTTTGAGCTATGGGCAGCACCGTACTACGATGGGCACCTTCTGGTACGTGACTGTAGCATGTTCGATAAAGTATTTTGGACTTTTCCATCCTGTATTGAGACTTTCAAGCATTGTAAGCCGTTTGTTTCTGTCGATGACACGCATCTATATGGCAGATACGGTGGGATGTTGCTTATAACAGTGGCACAAGACGGCAACAGTAATATCCTGCCTATTACTAGAAGGGGTTGTCCTAATCAACCCACAGACGATGCTTAGTGTAGATAGTCCTTTTATGATGGTTTTATCCTTTTATTGTAGTAGGACGACTGCCATCCATGTCCCCCACTTTTCCTCCTCAACGAACCAAGGAAGGCACAAAGCCTGTAGATAGGGGTGGAAAAAGGCCAAACGGCCTACCAGGGGCCTACAGCCTGGCCTGGCCTGTTATAAAATAGGCACAGGCTCAGGCTCTTATAAAAGCCTTATTATATTAATAGGTCAAGCCCAGGCTCACTAATTAGCCTTATTGGCCTGTTAGGCCTGCCTGGGCCTTTTAATACATAATTACATATATAAATAGTTTTTTTATTATTAGCAAAATTATGAGATATTTTAAATTTATTATATTTAATTATAAATAGTTTTGTATATTTTAAATACTTTAAAGTTTAAAAATTCTTATAAATATTAAATATGACATTTTACATATAAATATGTTTATTAAAAAATAATATTTTTATTTTTATAAAAAAAATTAGCAGACCTTTTAACAGGCTTTAGACCAGGCCATGCTGAATAACAGGTCAGACTTAGTACTTTGAAAAAAGCCTATAGCAGGCTGCAGGTCAGGCTCAGGCCAATCAACTACATGACAGGTCATGCTTGTTAAGAGCAAAGCCTGGCCTGACCTGGCTAATTCCATCCCTACCTGTAGAGAACCGTGATATAAATAATAGTTAGCACTTATAAACGAATGCAACATAAAGGACTAAAATGAAAATGTGGTGGTGTCAAACATGGTACTAACCTCATCGAATCGCAACCTGTCGATCGATACTCTCCATCGGAGGATCCTGGCCTCATGCTGATCTCTGCTCTACTGATGCAGTCCAACCAACCTGATACCAATCAAAAGAATAAAAGTAGTTCATTATGCAGAAGGTCGTAAGAAGTTACAAATTGATTACTAAATAAATTAATAAACAGTTGTTACCTCGTAGCCATAGGATACATGTAGATGGCTCACTCCGGTGGACACCACTAAGAAAATCTCAGGTATATCTAGGACATCAACAGCAGAGTGCAGCCAGCAATGTCCATGACGTCTCGGTCTGCTGTCGAGCACAGTGACTGGTACGTCAAGGCCAGTACGGCCGAGCTCCAAGACAACGTCCGACACCGCCCAAAATCCTCAAGAAGTGGGAGTTAACGCAGGTGGACCAAGTTGTTGGACTTGTCCGTCATTAGATGTCCTTCGATCATTAACATGATGTAGCATCTAGTGTACTATCAGAGGGTCTCTGGGTCATCCATAGGGGACATCTACTGGACACGATTCTGCAGCCATACGAGTTTCAGCGTAAACGACTCCTTCCTTTACGCCGCCTGCTGTGGAGCCACCGGAGGCCTGGCACCCAGCAGCTGCTCCACCAACTACCACGTCTCCGTCTGGTACCATCTAC
Source organism: Arachis ipaensis (assembly GCF_059453495.1). NCBI lineage: Eukaryota > Viridiplantae > Streptophyta > Magnoliopsida > Fabales > Fabaceae > Arachis > Arachis ipaensis. The sequence continues at coordinate 40,827,387 of NC_142441.1, read as the reverse complement.
CGAAGTCACGAAAGCACCCCTAACAGGTCCCTGTGGGCGCGTAGACCTAGGTGGTACACCACATCCTACAGGGTGATAGTGACCTCACCCCACGGGAGATGAAACGTGTGGGTTTCCTGACGCCATTGCTCTACGAATGCCGTAATTAGGACATTGTCGAATGTAAAATTCTTGAGAGGCATTATGTCGCCGAATCCAGCCTCCTTCAAATTCGGGACGATGGCGTCGGATGGAGGAAGGGTATGACTCACTCGCTGGGGCAGTAGAAAGCGAGGCGCCGAGGCCTTTGAAAAAAAAATATATATTCACAATTATCAATAAGTAATTTTAAAACTTTTATTGGTTCTTTTAAGTTTAACGGTCCTTATGATATCACTAAATTTTTAAATAGTTTTCTATATTATTTTTATTAGATTCCTACACTATTTTAAGTTTTGTAATTAGATCTTTTCAATATAAAAAATATTAATATTAAATAAATACCTTTTTATAAATTATAGATTTTATAATTAAGAACATAATTTAGTTATATATTTTCAGAAAAGTATCATTTTGTTAGTTTTAATATATTTGACATAAAAAAAATCAAATTATAAAATTAAAAAGAGTATAATAATTAAATTAAAAAAATGTAAAAAATCTAATTATGAATTTGACGAAACTAAAAGAAATAAAATAGAGTTCCAAACTAATAATTATGTTGTAACAACTTAATACAAGTGAAATAAAAGAGAGTTCTGAATTTTTACCTGTGATCTATTCCTATATACAAACAATATTCTAGTTCTTGACGATTACCCTAACCATGACTACATACACACATATATCTATATGGGATTGCATAAAATTCAACAAAACACAACTAACTGCAAAGTTGGCTGCCCCGGTGTAATGCGAAGTCTCGTTCAGCCTGTTGATATCTCTGTCGTTTCCAGCTGCGCACACCATCGTCGTATTTATCGATTATATGGTGAGAAAGGGGTAAAAGAGAGGAGAAAGTGGTTGTAAAGTTTAAACTGGTACCTAGTCAAACGTGTGAACGAGTTGTATATATAACCGTCGTCCTCTCTTATCTTGTTTACAGTGTAAATAAGATAAGCTTCCACATATCTCGTTTATAATGTAAATGAGATATACACGTGTCACGTCCATATATCTTATAAGAGAGGGTGACAAATTTCGATAATAAATTTTATAATTATTTATTTCAGTAATTATTATATTTATTTTATTTATTAAAATAAAAAATCGCCTAAATAAACCATTTATATCCATTTTAATTAATTTTAAAATCAAAAGATGCCATAGGATCTTCCAATTAGCGACTTAAAAGTTAAAAGTTAAAGGTATATACTCTTCGCAGCGAAAGGTTCCATTTATCATTTGCGACTTCAGAATCGGATGAAATGTATGAAAGGAGATTGATCTAGGTTTTTTATTTTCTTTTTGTTAGAAAGTGATTCTAAAGAGGCAAGTCTCTGCGAGAAATGTTGATTCGTTGCTGAGAATTGGGCACTGATTTCGTTTTTGATAGACATAGCATTGTGCAGCATTTTTCTTTTCTTTTAGGGAATGAAGTGTGTGTTATTAGTTTAGAATTACAAGAGCCACTTGTTTACTTAATGGTTCATGACTCGTGTGTTTATAAATTTAGCTGTAATGTGATTATGAATGTGATTTACTAATTACTAGGTTCAAGATTAATTTATTTGAGTCTAGTTTAGAAATATCAAAAGAAGCATGTAATATGCGTATTTTGGAATTTGTTTTCTGTTAGTATGGAATGCTAGGTAGTAAGGCTTGTGGATTTTTGTTGTGGTTTGAATCACCTTTAGCGGTTTTTTATGTATGGGCAGACATGAGGTCGAGGAAATTGAACAAAAGAAACAAGGTGCTGGGAGGTTTTCCTGAGTTTGGTGCAATCTTCATGTCTAATAGAAGTACTTTGCAAGAATGTTTTGAGAAGAGATTGTTTGGGCTACCTGTTGGTTACTCTGATTTTGTTTGAAACGTAAAGGAAGGAATGCCTTTGTTTCTTTTTGAATTTGAAGAAAGAAAACTTTATGAGATTTTTGAAGCAACATCAGATGGTGGCATGAACATTTTTCCACAGGCATATGTTTCAACAGGAAGGTCATTCCCTGTGCAGGTGCCAATTTATATATTCCTATTTCATTTGTTTTTTTTCCAGTTCAGATGTTCTTTTGTTGTTTCTGTTGATTTAAAGATCAGTGATCACTTTAAGAAAATTCTTATGCTGATCTGTTTAATTCGAGATTCTATTCTTTATATTAAGCAGTTAAATTCAAAATAATATGGCACTGTGATCCTTTATCTGAAGATGAGTTTTATGGTGCCATTCAAGATAACTACTTTGGTTCCCACAAATTCAACTTCGGTCTCACTAAGGAGCAGGTGTGCTTGTTTACAGGTTTTGGTTGACATTTATGCTTCATGTTCCTTGATATACTAGAGTGAGAAGTTATTGTGTTTATCCATCTGTGTAGGATAGCCTGCTACAAAGCATTGTGACAAGAATGGTAGTGCCATAGTGGCGTCCATGTGTTTGACACACATAGGGCATGCATATGTATATGTTCAACTATTTATTTATTATGCTTGGACACACTTTGGACATGGCTCACACAACTACACAAGAGCAAGTGGGTTACTCAACTTGGACAAATTTTTCTATTCTGATGGGCAAACTAATTGGAAAATCCTCTCCAATAACCTACTTGATCTATTTCTAGTCTTCTTTTTTTATTATAAATGGGATAACAACTATGGTGGAGAAGGGAATGAAGTTAATATTCAAATGGTCCCTCTAACTACACATCAATAAAATGAAAGGATGTCACTAATTATGTTATGTATTGGTAGGGGGCCTGCAATTTTTTTATGATGGAGCTTAGAATGATAAGCATTGACATATGACATATAAAGAATGTCCAAAGTAGTGAAAATTGATGATTTAACATTTATGAATATCTAAAGATATTATAGATCTTGAAATTTACACTCGTGTGCCATATTTGTTTCTTACAACGTTTAAGGATTTGGTGCCTTTGTATCCATTTCTTGTTGATTGTTTGTGTCCAGATGATGTATAGTTTTATGATTCTTATTATTTTGATGTTAGATTGAGAGCCTTCTGCAGTTGTTCAGTTCAAGAAAGCTTGAAGTCCCAAGAACTTCATGTAAAAAAAAGGAAGAATAAAAACAGGGTTACAAGTCTATAAAAGATGTGGGGAAGAAAGGGAAGTTTGCGGAGGTTGAAATCTTCAGAAGGAAGCTTGACAAAAATCATGGCAGTTCAGATATTTTAGAGCTACAAGTGGAAACATTTTTGGCATCTATTGCTTGTGGAAAATCTGAAATCACCCATTCTGATGATGCCTATGATCCTGAAAATCCTGGTTTCCATCATTCAGTTGCAACCTAAGGATTTCACTGCTGCTTGTAGCGAATCACATGAGCTGGTTGCCATGCAATCAAAGAAACAAAACTTCAATTTTTCTGCAGAAGACACTGAAGAATATATACCCTTGTGTTTACCAGATTCTGCTGAGCCTGAAGAAGAGGGGTTTGCTGTTGGTGAATGTACAGAACAGACAGAGATAGGTATATTTGTTGACAACAAATTGTCTACTATCCCTGTGCCTCAATTACCACTTGTGTCTAATCTGAGTGATGAAGGATGTAACCAGAAGAAAATGGAGGATTCAGTCACTTCTTCAGATGGAAGTCCATGCTCTGGATTAGATAAGTCGTCCTTGGCTGCTATTACCTTGTCAGATGCAACTGGCTTTCAGTCCAAACCTGGAAGTAATCATTGTGAACCACAGCCAGCCAAGGGTTTGTATTCTGACAACCTGAAAAAGAGGGTCTGTGTTTTCCCGGTTAACTTTCAAAGAATCAAAATGATCTCAGAATGAAGTTAGTGGATTGTAAGTTGAGAGTCAAGCGGCATAGTTATGTTGAGCACGAAAACATTGACATTGTTACAGCCCATGGGAATGAAAATGATGATGATAATGTGGATGTTACAACTAGGGCGTACTGGTACTTGAACACTGCTTCAAATAATGTTCCTTAACAACTCTTGCATTTCCAGTCTGAAGGAGGGAAATTGTTAAGGACAAATTTCCCAGAATACAAACATTATGATAAAGTTGACATACCAGGAATATTGAGTTCCTATTATAACAGGACGTTTCAAGATCACTGCCAAAATTTTAGGATTGGATAGTACATAGTAGTATATTTAGATTGCTGTTTGGAAACTGCATAGTTTTCCCAAAAAAAAAAAAAAAAAAAAAACAGCTAACAAATAGAACCATCGTTAATATACCATGACTAGAAAAGTGATGCTTGGTCTAATTTTAATAGAAGTGACTTTAGCTTGAAGTGAGGGAAGCCTAGCACAACCATCAATCTATGAGAAATCAATCTTATTAGATTCATTGATCTTACGTTACATGATCTTAATGAAGTAACGTCAGGCTTTCTGATGGCTCTATGCTTAATGTGTTCAGTCCAATCTTTTTTTTTTTTTTTTTTTTTAATTTTCTTATAGGGTAATATTTGGTGCTAGTGATTTGGATGAACCGAGGCAATATGAAGAGCAACATCTCGTTCAGCATGACTGTATTGAGAGGTAATGTTATCAATAAGTTAAAGCTAAGTATTCTCTGTACATTTTTTAGGGGTAAAAAAACCTCCTGACAATAGTTATTTCTACGTGATAAATCATGCATTGTTCAGGTGAATGCTGCTATACACCATCTGAAGTTGGGTGTGATTCAGTGATAAAGAATCGAAACGATGTTCCAGCTTTGGAGTTTGTCGTTCCCCTTGTTTCTAACTTAACAAAGATTTGTGAACGGCAAATAAAAATAATCATCATGTGATCTAATATTATGTATGCTCATCTAGTTTTCATGTTGGTTTCACAATTTGTGGTGTGTTACAACAAAAAAAAATTGGAACTTTATTCCACCAAATTAGCACAATGAGAGGAAGATGCTTTGGTAAGTAGAAAGGAGTCATTTTCAAATAGGAAATGACTAATAGAAGAAGCCGTACTGTTGACCTTGATTCGTAGAACTTTTCTCTCTTATTCTGCGTAGAAGTGGAAAAAGGATAAACATTTTGCATAGTACATAAAAAGGATATGGTGATAAAAAAATTCCTTTTAAAGCTCTCCATAGCTAAATAAGTAAAAGTTTGAACATTCAACGCAATGAAATAAGAGAAATAGTTACACACACATTAAGTTAGCTTGTTTTTGTGCTTGATCAACAACGTTTCTTTGCACATTCGGCTTGAATTTCCAAGGTTTAGCTGGATTGTTTTTGTAGCTTCTACCTCAGATACATAGTTCTCAGACTAGCTAACTCTTATTTCCTACAATACAGTTAACAAAGTGAGCATACATTTAATTAGACATTTAGTTAAACTTAAAAGCAAATGGTCTTCTTAATTACTTCCACTCAATGTTTTGTCAAGAATTTAACTGATAAACCCATATTTTATAATGAATTTTAGATAAAAAACATAGAGTTTATCAACTTATCTTGCACTTATTCATTGAAAATGTATAATTTTATGAATTTTTTCTAATTATGGTTAATGGTGAAAAATATGCTTTTTATACTTGAAAATTACTAAATTTAATTCATTATTATTTTATTCGATGTCTTGATGTGTTTTCTTTTTTTTGGATAATTGAAGGTTTATAAAGCAAGAATGGCTTGACAAAATGGAAAGATATCATGTAAAAGTCCAGAATTCATGAAGAAACGAAGATTGGAGATTTTCATAGTTGTGCGTATGCATGGGTCATGCATACGCATCACCCAATCTCGCGCCTTACTTAAAATGGCATGTGACTTGCGATTTCAGGTCCAATTTTGGCCCAATCCAACTTATTTCTGATGCATTTGAAGGCAAGACTCAAGGGAGATCAACCGAATAGGTAGAAAGTAGTAATAGGAATAGTTTTAGTATCATGTTTTAGGTCAATTCTAGAGAGAGAAGCTCCAACTTCTCTCTAAAATTTAGGATTTTTAGTTTAGTTTCTTCTTAAATTTAGGTTTTAATTATTATTTTTGTGTAGTTTCCTTTATATTTTCATGTTCTAGAATTTTAATTTGCCTAGTTCTACTTATTAGTTTCTTTATTTTGTCAATTTTAGTTTATAAACACTTGTTTGAATTTTATTTTCCTTTAATGCAATTTTATATTTTCATGTTTATTGTTGCTTAATTGAGTTGTTATTATTGTTTTTTACAATTGGTAGTCATAGATTTTATTGATTCTTGCAATTTATCATGTTTTCATTTTATGCATTCTAAGTGTCTATTAAAATGTCTTTTCTAGTTTTAGAGTAGAATTTTATATTTTTGCCTTGGAATTGAGGACTTAGGTGACCTTAAGTCATTGAAGTCCAATATTGATTGGTAATTTAGAGTTGTTAGTTAGTTTTGTTTCCACTGATGCTAGTCTTTCACTAAGTCTAATTAGTGAATTAGCTAGAACTTGTGAATTAAGATCAATTATACCCATTTGACTTTCTCCCGATATTAGGGGATGACGAAGTAGGATTAACTCTTCATAATTACCATGTTTGTGATTAAGACTTGGATAGAAAATCTCAACTCTCAATCCTTGCCAAGATGCCTTTTAGTATTTAAATTCCTTGTTTGCTTTTTATTTTCTTGCAATTTAATTTCTTGTCAATTGCTTTTAAAATCATTTATTCTCATAACCAATGATGCGCACACCTCATTGCAATTCCTTTGAGAGATGACCCGGTATTTAAAACTCTTGGTTTTTATTGATTTGAATTTGTGACAATCTTCTAAACTTTGATACGGGTCATTCATTGGTTTGGAACTATACTATTAACGAAGTGATTCTTTTTGAGAAATTCTAGACCGACATTTGGCCCGCGTCAAGTTTTTGGCGCCGTTGCCGGAAAATTACAATATGTGCTTATTATTGGTTATTGTTAATATGTTAATATTGTGAATAGTTTGCTTTTTGCTTGTTTGCTTGTTTTTATTAGTAGTTAGGAGTGTGTTTTTCTTTGTTTCTTGATAGTTTTGTTGTTATTTTCTCTTTTCTCTATGAATTCTCACCCTTTTGGCTGAGTTTGGTTGTAACTATGTTGTAAAAAATGAAAACTTCAATGATGGTTTGCATTATGGATCAAGAAATCAATTGCGAGGGAAGTCACGTTCTTATGGACGACCTTCATGGCAACAATATCCTCCAAACTAATATAGTCACAATCCACCCCCATAATGCATACCTGTCCAATGGATATGGTAGCTCTCCTTATGGTTATAAACCTCAATCACCATATGCTTATTAGTCACCTCCTCAACATTGTCCTCAACTACCATACTCACAAGCCCAATCTTACCACCAAACACCTCTATATAATCCTAATCCATATCCACCACCATACCACTAACTATATGAGTCATATAAACTACACTTAGAACTACCACCATCTCAACATCAATACTCTCATGGCCTTATTGAACCATTACCTCCATAAACACCAGCTCAATATTTCCACTCTTATGAATTACCTCCCATATATGATTGCTACCTCCAACACAATCAACCATCTTTTCTACCACAACCCTCCATGGAAGAAGATTTTCAACCTTTATCAAGTTTTTTCCAAGAACAAGAAGACTCCCAAAAAATGGCTTATTTAGCAGAAACCATTGCTCGTTTAACCTCACTTCACTCACACGGCAATCAAAGTACTCCGGTTAATAGATGTGAAGAATTAGTTTTAACCGAAAAACGTAGTGTGAAAGAGAGCTTGGAGCCCCAATTGGAGAAAGAGGAGTTGATGGATGATACTCTCCGCTCCTTCCTTCAAAAACAAAGCGAGGTGAGAAAGGAATAGCAAGAATCAATCGAGCGTCAAAATGCTATCATAGCTAACTTAGCCGAAGCTTTAACCCGATTGGCCTCAACAAGCTCTTACAACAATCCAAGCATGTCCACAGATGAATGCGAAGAATCAACTTCAATTGAAGAAGTGGAGTGGAAGAGAGCTTGAAACTTCAAGGGAAAGAAGAGAAGTTTAAGCATGACTTGAAACAAGTTGACTTTTCTTCCGTTGGATTTGAAATTGAAGTTGAAGAGGGCCGTGCACAATGATGAGCGGATATTTTATACGCTTTTTGGGGTTAATTTCATATAGTTTTTAGTATGTTTTAGTTAGTTTTTAGTTTATTTTCATTAGTTTTTAGGAAAAATTCATATTTCTGGACTTTACTATGAGTTGTGTGTTTTTTTGTAATTTCAGGTATTTTTCTGGCTGAAATTGAGGGAGTTGAGCAAAAATCTGATTCAGGCTGAAAAAGGACTGCTGATGCTGTTGGATTCTGACCTCCCTACACTCAAAGTGGATTTTCTGGAGCTACAGAATTCGAAATGGCGTGCTTCCAATTGCGTTGGAAAGTAGACATCCAGGGCTTTCCAGCAATATATAATAGTTCATACTTTGCTCAAGGATAGATGATGTAAACTGGCGTTCAACGCCAGTTCTTTGCCCAATTCTGGCATCCAGCGCCAGAAAAGGATTATAATTTGGAGTTCAACGCCAGAAATGGATCCAAACCTGGCGTTGAACGCCCAAAATGGCCTTATGCACATGAATTGCCTAAATCTCAGCCCCAGCACACACCAAGTGGGCCCCAGAAGTGGATCTCTATACCATCTGCTATAGTTTACTCATTTTCTGTAAACCTAGGCTACTAGTTTAGTATTTAAACAACTTTTAGAGACTTATTTTGTATCTCATGACATTTTAGATCAAAACCTTATACTCTTTGACGGCATGAGTCTCTAAACCCCATTGTTGGGGGTGAGGAGGTCTGCTGTGTCTCGATGAATTAATGCAAGTATTTCTGTTTTCCATTCAAACATGCTTGTTCCTATCTAAGATGTTCATTCGCGCTTAACCGTGATGGAGGTGATGATCTGTGACACTCATCACCTCCCTCAAACCATGAACGTGTGTCTGACAACCACCTCCGTTCTATATCTGATTGAATGAGTATCTCTTAGATCTCTTAATCAGAATCTTCGTGGTATAAGCTAGAACTGATGGTGGCATTCATGAGAATCCAGAAAGTCTAAACCTTGTCTGTGGTATTCCGAGTAGGATTCAATGATTGAATGACCGTGACGAGCTTCAAACTCGCGAGTGCTGGGCGTTAGTGACAGACGCAAAAGGACGAAGAATCCTATTCCAGTATGATCGAGAACCGACAGATGATTAGCCGTGCTGTGACAGAGCACGTGAGCATATTCTTCACTGAGAGGATGTGATGTAGCCATTGACGACGGTGAACCCCTACATACAGCTTGCCAAAGGAGGACGTGCATGCGTGAATCAGAAGACAAAGGAAAGCAGAGATTCAGAAGACAAAGCATCTCCAAAACTCCAACATATTCTCCATTACTGCATAACAAGTAACCTTTAATCCATGCTCTCTTGTTTATTCGCAATTCAATTGATAAACATAATTGACTTCCTGACTAAGATTTACAAGATAACCATAGATTGCTTCAAACCAACAATCTCCGTGGGATTCGACCCTTACTCACGTGAGGTATTACTTGGACGACCCAGTGCACTTGCTGATCAGTGGTACGAGTAGTGAAAAGTGTAATTCACAATTCGTGCACCAAGTTTTTGGTGCCGTTGCCGGGGATTGTTCGTGTTTGAACAACTGACGGTTTATTTTGTTGCTTAGATTAGGAAAAATTTCTTTTTTGTTTAGAGTCTCTTATTATTGTCGTGTTAAAATTTTAAAATCCTTATTTTCTTTTTAAAATAGTTTTCAAAAATAATTTCTCTATTAAATCCTGTGCCAAACTTTAAGTTTGGTGTTTTCTTGTTGATTCTCCTTAAAATTTTCGAAAATTTATTCTGGTTTTCTAAAAATTTTAAGTTCGGTGTTCTTCCTTTGTGTTTTTGTGTCTTGTGAATCTTCAAAGTGTTCTTGAGTTTTCCTTGTGTCTTGATCTTAAAATTTTTTAAGTTTGGTGTTCCTTGGTGTTTTTCCTCCAAAAATTTTCGAAAACAAGGAGCATTAGATCTAAAAATTTTAAATCTTGTGCTATCTTATTGTTTTTCTCTCTCTTCTTAAAATTCAAAAATATCTTTTCTATCTATTTTAAAGCATCTTTTTTGAAATCTATTTCTAAAATTCAGATTTTTATTTCAAAATTTAAAACCTTTTTCAAAAATCATCATATCCTTTTCAAAATCTCTTAACCACTTTCTCTCTCCTCACTTTTTCGAAAATCTTTCACTCATTTTTATTTATTTTAATTTGATTTATTTTGATTTTGAAATAAATAAATAAATAAATAAATAAAAATAATTTTTATATCATCTTCCTTGCTCCATCATGGACCTAAGCGGAAATGAACAGTCCAGGAGGACTCTGGGGTCATATTCTAACCCCTCTACTGCTTCATATGGGAGTAGTATCTGCATACCCTCCATTGGAGTCAGTAGCTTTGAGTTGAATCCTCAGCTCATTATCATGGTGCAGCAAAGTTGCCAGTATTCTGGTCTTCCACAGGAAGAACCTACAGAGTTTCTGGCACAGTTTCTACAGATTGCTGACACAGTAATGATAAAGAAATAGATCAGGATGTCTACAGACTATTACTGTTTTCATTTGCTGTAAAAGATCAAGCTAAGAGGTGGTTGAATAACCAACCTAAGGCCAGCATAAGGACATGGAAACAGCTGACAGAAAAATTCCTGAATCAATACTTTCCCCCAAAACGGATGACACAGCTAAGGCTGGACATCCAAGGCTTTAAACAAGGAGATAATGAATCTCTTTATGATGCCTGGGAGAGATACAGAGAGATGCTACGAAAATGCCCCTCTGAAATGTTTTCAGAGTGGGTTCAGTTAGACATCTTCTATTATGGGCTTGCTGAAGGAGCTCAAATGTCTCTAGATTACTCAGCTGGTGGATCTATCCACATGAGAAAGACAATCGAAGAGGCTCAAGAGCTCATTGATACAGTTGCCAGGAATCAGCATCTGTACCTAAGTAGTGACCCTTCCATGAAAGAAGAGGTTAAAACAGCAACTGCTGAACTCAGTCCTGTAAAACAAGCTGCTGAATTCAATCAGCAATTGGACTTTCTAACAAAGTAGTTAGCCGAATTCAAAGATAGACTACAAGAGACAAGGATGGCTAATATACATATGGATGAACAGTTTAAGCAAACAAAGCAGCAGCTGTCAAGGCAAATAACAGAAGAATGCCAAGCAGTTCAACTAAGAAGTGGGAAAACATTAAATACCCCACCTCAAGGCAGCAAAAAGCTAAGAAATGAGCAAACCACCCAAAATTCACCTGAGGACAGTAAGAGCCCAGGGAAAAATAATTCTGGAACTAAAACGCCAGAAAATTGGTGGAAAGCTGGCGCTGAACGCCCAGACCATGCTCAGGACTGGCGTTCAACGCCAAAAACAAGGCAGGACTGGCGTTCAACGCCAGAAATAGGCAAGAATCTGGCGTTGAACGCCCAAAATGGGCAAGACCTGGCGCTGAACGCCCAAAATGGGCACAGTTCTGGCGTTCAGACGCCAGGAACAGACAATGAGTTGGCATCTCACGTCACTCCAGTTTCTAATCCTGGCACTCAATTGCCAGTGAGGGATCAGACACACACAAATGCTGATAACAACCCCTCTAAAAAGGCTTCTTCAACCACTTCTGTAGGCAGTAAATCTACAGCAACTAAGGTTGAAGAATATAAAGCCAAGATACCTTATCCTCAAAAACTCCAGAAAGAGGAGCAGGATAAGCAATTTGCTCGCTTTGCAGATTATCTCAGGACTCTTGAAATAAAGATTCCATTTGCAGAAGCACTTGAGTAAATACCTTCTTATGCCAAGTTCATGAAAGAGATCTTGAGTCATAAAAAGGATTGGAGAGAAACAGAAAGAGTTCTCCTCACTGAAGAATGCAGTGCAGTCATTCTGAAAAGCTTTCCTGAAAAGCTTAAAGACCCTGGGAGTTTTCTGATACCATGCATATTAGAAGGTAATTGCACCAAGACAGCTTTATGCGATCTTGGGGCAAGCATCAACCTAATACCTGCATCCACTATCAGAAAGCTTGGCTTAACTGAAGAAGTTAAACCAACCCGGATATGTCTCCAACTTGCTGATGGTTCCACTAAATACCCATCAGGCGTGATTGAAGACATGATTGTCAGAGTTGGGCCATTCGCCTTTCCCACTGACTTTGTTGTGCTGGAAATGGAGGAGCACAAGAGTGCTACTCTCATTCTAGGAAGACCCTTCCTAGCAACTGAACGATCCCTCATTGACGTCCAATAGGGGGAAATAACCCTGAGAGTCAATGATGATGAATTCAAGTTAAACGCTGTCAAGGCCATGCAGCATCCAGACACATCAAAAGACTGCATGAAAGTTGATCTTATCGACTCTTTGGTAGAAGAGATCAACATGGCTGAGAGTCTTGAATCAGAGTTGGAAAACATCTTTAAAGATGTTCAGCCTGATTTAGAGGATTCAGAGGACATGAAAGAGCCTCTGAAATTTCTTCTGGAAGAAGAAAAACCTCCTAAACCCGAGCTCAAGCCACTACCACCATCCTTGAAATATGCATTTCTGGGAGAAGGTGACACTTTCCAGTGATCATAAGCTCTGCCTTAAATTCACAGGAAGAGGAAGCACTGATTCAAGTGCTAAGGACACACAAGACAGCTCTTGGGTGGTCCATAGGTGACCTTAAGGGCATAAGCCCAGCTAGATGCATGCACAAAATCTTATTGGAGGATAATGCCAAACCAGTGGTTCAACCACAGAGGCGGCTAAATCCAGCCATGAAAGAAGTGGTGCAGAAAGAGGTCACCAAACTACTAGAGGCTGGGATTATTTATCCTATTTCTGATAGCCCCTGGGTGAGCCCTGTCCAAGTCGTCCCAAAAAAGGGAGGCATGACAGTGATTCATAATGAAAAAAATGAACTGGTTCCTACAAGAACAGTTACAGGGTGGCGCATGTGTATTGACTACAGAAGGCTCAATACAGCCACCAGAAAGGATCATTTTCCTTTACCATTCATAGACCAGATGCTAGAAAGACTAGCAGGTCATGATTATTACTGCTTTTTGGATGGCTACTCAGGCTATAACCAGATTGCAGTAGATCCCCAGGATCAAGAGAAAACAGCATTCACATGTCCATCTGGAGTGTTTGCTTATAGAAGGATGCCATTTGGGCTATGTAATGCGCCTGCAACCTTCCAGAGATGCATGCTCTCTATTTTCTCTGATATGGTGGAAAAATTTCTGGAAGTCTTCATGGATGACTTCTCAGTATATGGAGACTCATTCAGCTCCTGTCTTGATCACCTGAAACTTGTTCTGAAAAGATGCCAAGAGACCAACCTAGTATTAAACTGGGAAAAATGTCACTTCATGGTGACTGAGGGGATTGTCCTTGGGCATAAAATCTCAAACAAGGGAATAGAGGTAGATCAAGCAAAAATAGAGGTAATTGAAAAATTACCACCACCTGCCAATGTTAAGGCAATCAGAAGCTTTCTAGGGCATGCAGGATTCTATAGGAGGTTTATAAAGGATTTTTCAAAAATCGCAAAACCTCTAAGCAATCTGCTAGCTGCAGACACGCCATTTGTGTTTGACATAGAGTGCCTGCAGGCGTTTAAAACGCTGAAAGCTAAGCTGGTTACAGCACCAGTCATTTCTGCACCAGACTGGACGTTACCATTTGAGCTAATGTGTGATGCCAGTGATCACGCCATTGGTGCAGTATTGGGACAGAGGCATGACAAGCTTCTGCATGTCATTTATTATGCTAGTCGCGTTTTAAATGATGCCCAGAAAAATTACACAACCACAGAAAAAGAATTACTTGCAGTGGTTTACGCCATTGACAAGTTCAGATCATACTTAGTAGGATCAAAAGTGATTGTGTATACTGATCATGCTACTCTTAAATATATACTCACAAAGCAGGATTCAAAACCCAGGCTCATCAGATGGGTGTTGCTTCTGCAAGAGTTTGATATAGAAATAAGAGACAGAAAAGGGACAGAGAACCAAGTGGCTGATCATCTGTCCCGGATAAAGCCAGTAGAAGGGACGCCCCTCCCCTCTCTTGAGATCTCTGAGACTTTTCCGGATGAGCATTTATTTGCCATTCAGGAAACACCATGGTTTGCCGATATTGCAAACTATAAAGCTGCAAGGTTCATACCCAAGGAGTACAACAGGATACAAAAGAAGAAATTAATTACTGATGCAAAGTACTACTTGTGGGATGAACCCTATCTCTTTAAGAGATGTGCAGACGGAATAATCCGTAGGTGTGTGCCTAGAGAAGAAGCACAGAGGATACTATGGCATTGCCATGGATCACAATATGGAGGCCATTTCGAAGGTGAGCGAACAGCCACCAAGGTCCTCCAATGTGGCTTCTATTGGCCCACACTCTATAAAGATTCCCAAGAGTTTGTACGTAACTGTGACAGTTGCCAAAGAGCTGGCAATCTGCCTCATGGTTACGCCATGCCTCAACAAGGAATCTTGGAGATTGAGTTGTTTGATGTATGGGGAATTGACTTCATGGGACCTTTCCCACCATCATACTCAAACACTTATATTCTGGTGGCAGTTGATTATGTATCAAAATGGGTTGAGGCCATTGCCACTCCCATCAATGATACTAAAACGGTGCTGAAGTTCCTCCAGAAACATATCTTTAGCAGGTTCGGTGTCCCTAGAGTACTAATCAGTGACGGGGGCACTCACTTCTGCAATAAACAGCTTTACTCTGCCATGGTTCGGTATGGGATTCGCCACAAGGTGGCTACTCCATATCATCCATAAACTAATGGGCAGGCTGAAGTCTCTAACAGAGAATTAAAGAGAATCCTGGAACGGACAGTAAATACCCGTAGAAAGGATTGGGCATGGAGCTTGGATGATGCTCTGTGGGCTTACAGAACAGCATTCAAGACCCCTATAGGGACCTCTCCATACCAACTCGTGTATGGTAAGGCATGTCATCTGCCCGTGGAACTGGAACATAAGGCCTACTGGACAACCAGATTCCTAAACTTTGATGCCAAATTAGCAGGAGAAAAACGATTGCTCCAGCTAAATGAGCTAGAGGAATTCAGATTCACAGCTTTCGAAAATGCCAAGCTTTATAAAGAGAAATAAAAAAAGTGGCATGACAGAAAGCTGTCTTCTAGAATCTTTGAACCAGGACAGAAGGTTCTGTTGTTCAACTCTAGACTCAGGCTATTCCCCGGGAAACTGAAATCCCGGTGGAGGGGACCATACGTGATTACAAGTGTATCACCATATGGTTATGTGGAGCTTCAAGATATTGATTCTGATAAGAAGTTCATTGTCAATAGACAGAGAACCAAGCACTATCTTGAAGGCAACATTGAGCAAGAGTGCTCAAGGCTGAAGCTAGATTAAAAGCTCAGCAAGGTCCAGCTAAAGACAATAAAGAAGCGCTTGCTGGGAGGCAACCCAGCCATGGGGCAACAATCCTCTAAGCATTTTGTCCTATTTTTATTTTTATTTGTTTATATAAAGTTCACTGACACTAAGGTGAGGAATCATTTGTATAAGTCCACAGAGTTACAGAAGGACTTGGCATACAAAACAGAGAAAAAAAGCTCGCTGGCAAGAAAACGCTAGTAATGGTAGCAATCTGGGCGTTCAACGCCAGAAATGGGCACCCACTGGGCGTTGAACGCCAGTAATGGCAGCAGTTGGGCGTTGAATGCCCGGGAGAGCAGCATTTGGGCGTTGAACGCCCAAAACAGGCAGTGTTTGGGCGTTCAAACGCCAGGATGGCAGGGAGGAGACAAAACTCATTCTTCTTCAAATTTTTTCATTCTAAATCTTGATTTTCATACTTCAATTCATGATTTCTTACATAAACATGTTAAGAACCCTGATTTCTAAATTCCATAATTTCTAAAAACCCTACCTTAAAAATATCAAATGTATTTTAATCCATAAGCACAAGCCCTCTTTGCAAATTCAATCCAACTCTTTTCAAAATTTTTTTTTACAAATCTATCTTTTCAACTCATCAATATCTTTTTCAAAACCTCCAATTTATCTTTTTTTTTTTCAAAATCTAAATCTATCTTTTTCAAAAATCTTTCATATCCTCTCAATTTTAAACTATATCTTCTCTTATCATATCTTCTATCTTATCTTTTCCAAATAAATCTTTTTATCATATCTTTATCTCTTTTTTCGAAAACCCACCCCCTCCCTATAAATTTGAGTTTAGCCTCCTTCCCCTCCCATCAACAATTGCACCTAGCTCTCCTTCTATCCCTCTCCTTTCTTTTCTTTTGCTTGAGGACAAGCAAACCTCTAAGTTTGGTGTGTTTATCCGCGATCACTAAGATCATGGCTCCCAAAGGAAAACAACCCACTCCAAGAGGCAAGAAAGAGAGCGTTCCAAAACCACTTTGGAATCAAGGAAAGTTCTTATCTAAAGAACATTCAGACCATTATAACAAAATAATGGGTCTGAGATCAGTGATCCCAGAAGTTAGATTCGATCTGAAAGAAGATGAATATCCGGAGATCCAGGAGCAAATTCGAATCAGGAACTGGGAAGTCCTAGCTAATCCTGAAACGAAAGTGGGAAGGAATATGATCCAGGAGTTCTATGCTAATATGTGGCAGACTGACAAGCAAAAACTATCTGGAACTACTTTCTATGAATATCGGACCATGGTCAGAGGAAAGATTGTTCATACCATCCCTGATAAGATCAGAGAGATCTTAAAGCTACCTCAGCTGAAAGATGATCCAGACTCCTTCAACAGGAGAATGATGAGAACAGACAAGGGCCTGGATAAGATTCTAGAGGACATATGTATCCCTGGAGCCAGGTGGACCACCAACACAAAGGGTGTCCCAAATCAACTCAAGAGAGAGGATCTCAAACCAGTCGCCAGAGGATGGCTGGACTTCATTGGGCATTCTCTGTTGCCTACTAGCAACCGTTCTGAAGTCACAGTTAAAAGAGCAGTGATGATCCATTGCATCATGATGGGAAAGGAAGTGGAGGTTCATCAGCTGATCTCAGCTGAATTCTACAAAATTGCTAACAAAAATTCTAAAGATGCCAGGTTGGCTTATCCAAGCGTGATTTCTCTGCTATGCAAGGATGCCGGAGTAAGAATGGGAATAACTGAGTATATCTCAGTTGAGAAACCAATCACCAAAGCATCAATGGAAAAACAACAAGCGCAGGAGGATCCCACCAAGAAGAAAGCACAGGAATTTCTTCCAGAAATCCCTCAATCTGAATACTGGGAGTATCTTGAGACGTCTGTCACCAAGATACGGGAAGCTATGGAGCAAATAATAAAAGAACAGAAGGAACACAGTCAAATGCTGACCTATATGTTTAAAGAACAAGAGGAGCAAGGGCGTGACTTAAGGGAATTTAAGCGCCAGAAGTTTTCTCTTGAAGAATCAAGCACCCCACGGATCAGAAGAACACCCATTTCCCAGAACAAAGGTTGTTAAATTCCAATTTCTGCTTTAACTCTGTGATAGTGTCATTATAAAAGTTCACCTTAGGAGTCATATAGTAGTAATTAGTATCTATTTTGATTTTATCTCCAATTAAGCTATAGTTTATTTTTCTCATCATCATCAAACATGAATAAAATAGTAGATCTTTTGAATAAGAGGCAATAAAATTTCGAGTTTTTAATAAGAGAAATTCTAATTAGTTACATGTGGTGGCAATGCTTTCTGTCTTCTGAATGAATGCTTGAACAGTGCATATATCTTTTGAATTTGTTGTTTAAGACTGTTAAATATGTTGGCTCTTGAAAGAATGATGAACATGAGACATGTTATTGATAATCTGAAAAAATCATAAAAATGATTCTTGAAGCAAGAAAAAGCAGCATAGAACAAAGCTTGCAGAAAAAAAAAAAGAAGAAGAGAGAGAAAGCAAGCAGAAAAAGCCAAAGCTCTTAAAACCAAAAGGCAAGAGCAAAAAGCCAATAGCCCTTAAAACCAAAAGGCAAGGGCAATAAAAAGGATCCCAAGGCTTTGAGCATCAGTGGATAGGAGGGCCTAAGGGAATAAAATCCTGGCCTAAGCGGCTAAACCAAGCTGTCCCTAACCATGTGCTTGTGGCGTGAAGGTGTCAAGTGAAAACTTGAGACTGAGCGGTTAAAGTCAAGGTCCAAAGCAGAAAGAAGAGTGTGCTTAAGAACTCTGGACACCTCTAATTGGGGACTTTAGCAAAGCTGAGTCACAATCCAATGGGTTCACCCAATTATGTGTCTGTGGCATTTATGTATCCGGTGGTAATACTGGAAAACAAAGTGCTTAGGGCCACGGCCAAGACTCATGAAATAGCTGTGTTCAAGAATCATCATACTGAAATAGGAGAATCAATAACACTACCTGAATTCTAAGTTCTTATAGATGCCAATCACTCTGGGCTTCAATGGATAAAGTGAAATGCCAAAACTGTTCGGAAGCAAAAAGCTGCTAGTCCCGCTCATCTAATTAGAATCTGAGCTTCACTCAAAAAACTCTGAGATATTATTGCTTCTCAACCTATTAGTCTTCTATTTTATTTGTCTATTTTCTTGAGGACAAGCAACAGTTTAAGTTTGGTGTTGTGATGAGAGGATATTTTATACGCTTTTTGGGGTTAATTTCATATAGTTTTTAGTATGTTTTAGTTAGTTTTTAGTTTATTTTCATTAGTTTTTAAGAAAAATTCATATTTCTAGACTTTACTATGAGTTGTGTATTTTTCTGTAATTTCAGGTATTTTTCTGGCTGAAATTGAGGGAGCTGAGCAAAAATCTGATTCAGGCTGAAAAAGGACTGTTGATGCTATTGGATTCTGACCTCCCTACACTCAAAGTGGATTTGCTAGAGCTACAGAACTCGAACTTGCTTCCAATTGCGTTGGAAAGCAGACATCCAGAGCTTTCCAGCAATATATAATAGTCCATACTTTGCTCAAGGATAGACGACGTAAACTGGCGTTCAACGCCAGTTCTCTGCCCAATTCTGGCGTCCAGCGCCAGAAAAGGATTATAATTTGGAGTTCAACGCCAGAAATGGATCCAAACCTGGCGTTGAACGCCCAAAATGGCCTTATGCACGTGAATTGCCTAAATCTCAGCCCCAGCACACACCAAGTGGGCCCCATAAGTGGATCTCTATACCATCTGCTATAGTTTACTCATTTTCTGTAAACCTAGGCTACTAGTTTAGTATTTAAACAACTTTTAGAGACTTATTTTGTATCTCATGACATTTTAGATCAAAACCTTATACTCTTTGATGGCATGAGTCTCTAAACCCCATTGTTGGGGGTGAGGAGCTCTGCTGTGTCTCGATGAATTAATGCAAGTATTTCTGTTTTCCATTCAAACATGCTTGTTCCTATCTAAGATGTTCATTCGCGCTTAACTGTGATGGAGGTGATGATCTGTGACACTCATCACCTCCCTCAAACCATGAACGTGTGCCTGACAACCACCTCCGTTCTATATCCGATTGAATGAGTATCTCTTAGATCTCTTAATCAGAATCTTCGTGGTATAAGCTAGAACTGATGGCGGCATTCATGAGAATCCGGAAAGTCTAAACCTTGTCTGTGGTATTCCGAGTAGGATTCAATGATTGAATGACCGTGACGAGCTTCAAACTCGCGAGTGCTGGGCGTTAGTGACAGACGCAAAAGGACGAAGAATCCTATTCCAGTATGATCGAGAACCGACAGATGATTAGCCGTGCTGTGACAGAGCATGTGAGCATATTCTTCACTGAGAGGATGGGATGTAGCCATTGACGACGGTGAACCCCTACATACAGCTTGCCATAGGAGGACGTGCATGCGTGAATAAGAAGACAGAGGAAAGCAGAGATTCAGAAGACAAAGCATCTCCAAAACTCCAACATATTCTCCATTACTGCATAACAAGTAACCTTTAATCCATGCTCTCTTGTTTATTCGCAATTCAATTGATAAACATAATTGACTTCCTGGCTAAGATTTACAAGATAACCATAGATTGCTTCAAACCAACAATCTCCGTGGGATTCGACCCTTACTCACGTGAGGTATTACTTGGACGACCCAGTGCACTTGCTGGTCAGTGGTACGAGTAGTGAAAAGTGTAATTCATAATTCGTGCACCACACAACCTCTGAAATATATTTTGAGCAATGAATATGATTTGGATGAAGTCGGTGAATAAGAGATGGAAATAGAAGAAGTTTGTCAAGAGATGGAGGTTGTTAAAGAAGAGTGGTGCATGAAATCGTGATCGTTCATTCCTTGGTAACAGCGCTAAAAACTTTATACGCATGTTCATAATCTTAGTTCTTTGTCACAACTTCGCACAACTAACCAGCAAGTGCACTGGGTCATCCAAGTAATAAACCTTACGTGAGTAAGGGTCGATCCCACGGAGATTGTCGGCTTGAAGCAAGCTATGGTCATCTTGCAAATCTCAGTCAGGCGGATTCAAATAGTTATGGTGAATTGATAGTTAAAATATAATTAAAATATAAAATGGGATAGAGATACTTATGCAATTTATTGGTGAGAATTTCAGATAAGCGTATGGAGATGCTTTTGTTCCTTCTGAACCTCTGCTTTCCTACTGTCTTCATCCAATCATTCATACTCCTTTCTATGGCAAGCTTTATGTAGGGCATCACCGTTGTCAATGGCTACATCCCGTCCTCTCAGTGAAAATTGTCCAAAATGCGTTGTCACCGCACGGCTAATCATCTGTCGGTTCTCGATCATACTGGAATAGGATTCAGTAATCCTTTTGCGTCTGTCACTATGCCCAGCACTCGCGAGTTTTAAGCTCGTCACAGCCATCCCTTCCCAGATCCTACTCAGAATACCATAGACAAGGTTTAGACCTTCCGGATCTCAAGAATGGCCGCCAATAATTCTAGCCTATACCACGAAGACTCTGATCGTAAATCAGGAGGCTAAGAGATATGCATTCAAGCTTGCTTTCATGTAGAATGGAAGTGTTTGTCAGGCACACGTTCATAAGTGAGAATGGTGATGAGCGTCACATAATCATCACATTCATCATGTTCTTGTGTGCGAATGAATATCTTAGAGAAGAAATAGGCTTGAGTTGAATAGAAAAACAATAGTACTTTGCATTAATTCATGAGGAACAATAGAGCTCCACACCTTAATCTATGGTGTGTAGAAACTCTACCGTTGAAAATACATAAGAACAAGGTCTAGGCATGGCTGAATGGCCAGCCTCCATGATCTAAGAACTAAACATCTAGAGATATAAATACAATAGTAAAAAGTCCTATTTATACTAAACTAGTTAATAGGGTTTACAAAAATGAGTAAATGATGCAGAAATCCACTTCCGGGCCCACTTGGTGTGTGTTTGGGCTGAGCATTGAGCTTTCATGTGTAGAGACTCTTTTTGGAGTTAAACGCCAGGTTGTAACCTGTTTCTGGCGTTTAACTCTGATTTGCAACCTGTTTCTGGCGTTTAACTCCAGAATAGGGCAGAAAGCTGGCGTTAAATGCCAGTTTGCGTTGTCTAAACTCGAGCAAAGTATAGACTATTATATATTATTGGAAACTGGATGTCTAATTTCCAACGCAATTAAGAGCGTGCCATTTGGACTCATGTAGCTCCAGAAAATCCACTTTGAGTGCAGGGAGGTCAGAATCCAACAGCATCTGCAGTCCTTCTTTAGCCTCTTAATAAGATTTTTGCTCAAGTCCCTCAATTTCAGCCAGAAAATTCCTGAAATCACAGAAAAACACACAAACTCATAGTAAAGTCCAGAAATGTGATTTTTATTTAAAAACTAATAGAAATATACTGAAAACTAACTAAATCATACTAAAAACTATGTAAAAACAATGCCAAAAAGCGTATAAATTATCCGCTCATCACAACACCAAACTTAAATTGTTGCTTGTCCCCAAGCAACTGAAAATCAAATAGGATAAAAAGAAGAGAATATACTATAAATTCCAAAATATCAATGAAACTTAGCTCCAACTAGATGAGCGGGACTAGTAGCTTTTTGCCTTTTGAATAGTTTTGGCATCTCACTTTATCCATTGAAGTTCAGAATGATTGGCATCTATGGGAACTCAGAATTCAAATAGTGTTATTGATTCTCCTAGTTCAGTATGTTGATTCTTGAACACAGCTACTTTATGAGTCTTGGCCGTGGCCCTAAGCACTTTGTTTTCCAGTATTACCACCGGATACATAAATACCATAGACACATAACTGGGTGAACCTTTTCAGATTGTGACTCAGCTTTGCTAAAGTCCCCAATTAGAGGTGTCCAGGGTTTTTAAGCACACTCTTTTTTATTTTATTTTTTGCTTTGGACCTCGACTTTAACCGCTCAGTCTCAAGCTTTTGGCTTGACACCTTCACGCCACAAGCACATGGTTAGGGATAGCTTGGTTTAGCCGCTTAGGCCAGGATTTTATTCCTTGTGGGCCCTCCTATCCACTGATGCTCAAAGCCTTGGATCCTTTTTATTACCCTTGCCTTTTGGTTTTAAGGGCTATTGGCTTTTTGCTCTTGCCTTTTGGTTTAAAGAGCTTTTGGCTTTTTCTGCTTGCTTTTTCTTTTTCTTTCTCTTTTTTTTCGCAAGCTTTTCTCTATTCACTGCTTTTTTTTGCTTTAAGAATTATTTTTATGATTTTTCAGATCATCAAATAACATTTCTCCTTTTCATCATTCTTTCAAGAGCCAACATATTTAACATTCATAAACAACAATATCAAAAGACATATGCACTGTTCAAGCATTCATTCAGAAAACAAAAAGTATTGTCACCACATCAAAATAATTAAACTAGTTTCAAGGATGAATTCGAAATTATGTACTTCTTGTTCTTTTGTTTTTAAAAGCATTTTTCATTTAAGAGAGGTGATGGATTCATAGGACATTCATATCTTTAAGACATAGACACTTAAACACTAATGATCATGTAATAAGACACAAACATAAATAAAATATAAAGCATAGTAAATGAAAAACAGAAAAATAAGAACAAGGAGATTAAGGAACGGGTCTACCTTAGTGATGGTGGCGTCTTCTTCTTCTTGAAGAACCAATGGTGCTCTTGAGCTCCTCTATGTCTCTTCCTTGTCTTTGTTGCTCCTCCCTCATAGCTCTTTGATCTTCTCTAATCTCATGTAGAATAATAGAGTGCTCTTGGTGCTCCATCCTTAGTTGTCCCATGTTGGAGCTTAATTCTCCTAGGGAGGTGTTGATTTGCTCCCAATAGTTTTGTGGAGGAAAGTGCATCCCCTGAGGCATCTCAGGGATTTCATGGTGAGGAATTTCCTCATTCTCTTGTTGAGATCCATGATCTCTTGTTTGATCCATCCTTTTCTTGGTGATGGGCTTGTCCTCTTCAATGAGGATGTCTCCCTCTATGTCAATTCCAGCCGAATTGCGTAAAACTCTCTTACGAGCGTTGCATTTATCCTCGCGGTGACTGGATCGGTGAGGAGCTCCCATCTTCTCTTTTCTACCTTCTCTGTGATTTCGGGGCACTCAGTTTTCTTGACTTGAAAGCCTAGCTCATATATGATCTCCTTATCAGCCATCCATCCAAATTGAAGTGCATGGTAAAAAGTTCTAAACTTCTTTTCATCAAAGGGGCATTGCTCCATAGGCGCCTTCCCCTTTCTTCTTTTAGAGCTTGATGATGCCATGAGTAAGAGTTGATGTGTGAAAGTGTTGAGGGGTTGTGGATAAGTGGTGGAATTTGGTTAGGTTCAGATAGGGTGTGGCTTGGAGAGTTGTACTTCGAGAGTGAGAAGTTTAAAGAAGTGGTTGCTGGAATGTAAAGGGAAGTACGGACTAGGACTCACTTACATAGGAAAGTGATGAGTGAATGAAAGGTGTAGATTGATGGGATGGTTGTGTGATGGACGGATGGGGTTTAGCATGGGATGAGCACAAGGATCATCAACTTTATGATAGTGTTGGTTCAGTTTCCAAGCTTGTTCTCCTTCCAATGTTGCATGGCAACAATTTCCAATGCAATCCCCTTGAAGACACGTATATAGTCTTCTCTTTTTGTGGTGCCCGAATCCTTCAATTGCCCCATCAATTCTCCTACAAAATAAAAGAAATGTGATTAAAAGAAAACTTGTGGAAAGTGGTGGCAAAATTAAAAGAATAACTACTTTTTAAAGTTTTTGTTTCTAACTACTAAGTGCTGTTCATGAGTGCACACCAATTGACTAACTCAACATCCATGTATGCAACATTGGCAACACCAAACTTATTTTGGTGCCATGTGGTGTAAAAGATTTGTTCAAGGCCCCTAAGAGTGACATGATATGGGTTACATTTATGTTCTCTTAGTATGCCTTGAACACCAAACTTGTTCCTCACTATATGTTGCACAAAAGGATTCATTCAAGTGCATGTCAAGTTGAGTTGAAATCCCTGAACCTTGCTTTATTAACTACTTTTAAAAGCATGTAAAACATGGGTTGCCTCCCATGAAGCGCTTCTTAAGCGTCACTAGCTTGACATTCTGCCTTTGTCATGGTGGTTGGTAATGCTTTAGATCTTCCCCTCTTGCAGTAAACCTATATCCATTGGCTTCATCAATGATCTCCACATGTTCTAGGGAGAGAACTTTGTTGATGGTGAAAACCTTAGGTAACTGAGATGGGATGGTGGGGAGATGAGGTGGGATATCTAGGAAGTAAGCTGAGATCACTTTATCCCCTGGAGAGAAATCTTCTGTAGGGATCTTTTTATTCCTCCATCTCCTTGGTACTTTCTTCTTTGTTTCTTTTGCTGTTATCTTGCTCTTTGTGGTCTCTTTCCCTAGGGAGATTTTGTTGCTGGTCTCATATGATTCTGGTAGTTTTGGCTCCACTTGAGTTTTCTTTAGCTGTGATAGCTACTGATTCTCTTGTTCATCACTCAAAGGTCTTCCAGGGTGTACAGCTTGTGCTTCAATGCTTTTTTCTCCCACCATTGCTCTGTCATGCTCTGGCCTTAGTTTCTTGCCTTCCTGACTTGCTTTTTGTGAGGGTTTGAAGACGTTGAAGGTGAGTTGTTCGTCATGTATCTTCAGTATTAGCTCTCCTCGCTCCACATCTATGAGCGCTCTGGCTGTAGCTAAGAATGGTCTTCCCAATATGATTGGGTGAAGGTGACTTTCTTCCATTTCCAGCATGACAAAGTCTGTGGGAAGGAAGTAGTTCCCAACCTTCACCAGCACGTTTTCAACCACTCTAATTGCTTGTTTTTGAGTTTTGTCCGCCAGCCTGATGACTATGTCTGTGGGCATCAGCTCATTGATTTGCAGCCTCTTCATACGGGATAAAGGCATTAAGTTGATGCTTGCTCCCAGATCACAGAGTCCTTTGTCAAACATTATTTTTCTTATCGCACAGAGGATGTGAAAACTCACTGGTCCTTCCTTTTTGTAGGCAGCTCTGGTTGAATGAGAGCACTGCACTCTGATGCCAAGGCATCTTAGGCTAGTTTCACTAGCATTTTTCTGTTAGTTTTAGTTGTTTTATGCATTTTCTTGAGCTTAAAGTAACCAAAAATGGTTAAATGAAGAACAAAGCAATAAACCATCCAAACAGTATGATTTTAATGCAAATTCCATGAGTTTTAGTTATATTACTTGAATGCTATGAATGGAAGATTTCTCATGAAATTTTGCAAGACTTTGATGCAATTGTTTGGATGATTTCAGGGAAGAAGAGGCTAAGCAAGGAAGCAACAAAATCAATAAAGGAAGCTTGAATATCAAATGTGAAGTTTAAGTTCCAGTTTGACCTCAAACTGGAGGTTAAACGCCAGAATGATAATGCCACCCAGGAAGGAGTTCCACGTTTAACCTCCAGTTTAACCTTAAACTGGAGGTTAAACGCCAGAATGGGAAAAGCACCAGGGAGCCATTTCCACGTTTAAGCTCCAGTTTGACCTCAAACTGGAGCTTAAACGTGTTCGACCAAGTTTTCTCCTCCAGGGTTGCTCTCTCCATTTCCACGTTTAAGCTCCAGTTTGACCTCAAACTGGAGCTTAAACGTGTTCGACACCTCCAGGGCTACCCTTCTAAGCTTCCACGTTTAACCTCCAGTTTAACCTTAAACTGGAGGTTAAACGTGTTCGACCTCCAGGATGCCTCCTTCCATTTCCACGTTTAACCTCCAGTTTGACCTTAAACTGGAGGTTAAACGTGTTCGACCTCCAGGGCTGCCCTTCCTATATCCACGTTTAAGCTTCAGTTTGACCTCAAACTGGAGCTTAAACGTGTTCGACTACATGACTCTCCAGGGCTGCCTTCTTCCATTTCCACGTTTAAGCTTCAGTTTAACCTTAAACTAAAGCTTAAACGTGCTTCTACAAAAGGCCTCACTGGAAGTGTCTGGCGTTTAAGCTGCAGTTTAAGCTTAAACTGCAACTTAAACGCCACTCTTGGAAAAGGTTTCTGGACCAAAGATATTGTGGTTTAAGTTAGTATTTGAGCACAAACATTAACTTAAACTTATTCTGGTATGAAACCCAATTAAATATCATGGTTTATGGGATTGGGCCTGAAGGATTGATGAGTCTGAAATTTCAATTTATTGAGTCATGTGCCATTATTTGATTATCACTAAGTTGGCTCAATGAATGTTACAGAATTTGGACCAGCA
Source organism: Arachis ipaensis (assembly GCF_059453495.1). Lineage (NCBI taxonomy): Eukaryota > Viridiplantae > Streptophyta > Magnoliopsida > Fabales > Fabaceae > Arachis > Arachis ipaensis. The sequence continues at coordinate 40,800,566 of NC_142441.1, read as the reverse complement.
GTCTCATCAAGATTATGGATCATAAACCCAAGGCAAAAGGAAAGCAGGGAGAGGCCTCAAAGCCCAAGAAACACAACAGAAGCTCAATATAGAAAGTGTATAAATAGGATAGAATTTAAGTTAGAAGGGACTTTTACCTTCACTAGGAGCTAGTTTTCATATCTTTGTAATTGAATTCAGAGCTATGACTCACTAAACCCCCTTTCATTGGGTTAGGGAGCTCTATTGTAATTCAATGAATCAATAATAGTTTATCTTCTTCTTCAATCTTTTCTCTTGAATTTTGTTAGAAAGCTTCTCGATCTAATTCCATTGGGTAGTTGTCTTGGGAAAGAAACTACCCATAATTGGAATCCTTCGGAACCTTGGGAAAGGAATGGAGGATTCATGCTAGAGAAGCTTTCTCACAGTGAATTGGATTGGGGTTTGGATGGATATTATGACATGTAATCCTACCAAATTGTGGTTCATAAAACTGTGTGGTATAATCAGTGATCGAGCATCATCTCTTCTTATGAACATTTAAACCAAGGGATTGGGAATTTGTTTGTCTTTAGAGAGAATTGGTGAGCCAAGGGATTGGGATCCAATCATATAAGATTGCCAAGCAAAATTCAATGAACGCATTGGTTGAGGAAGAGATAAACATGTTTTGATTCGGAGATCTCAATATCTCCTATAACCCAATGAATTCCCCATTTCTGATTTCCACTTTCTCTTTACATTCTGCAACTCAATTCATGCAATCACCCCCATTCCCTTTTAATTTCAGCAATTTAGTTTCTGCTCTTTAATTCATGCAATTTAAGATTCCGCCATTTCAATTTCTTGTCATTTACTTTTCCCGCCAATTTTACATTCCGCAATACTCATCTCAATCTTGATTCCGCTCAACTAGAACACACTTCTAATCCGAATTGCTCACTCAACCAATCCTTGTGGGATTCGACCTCACTCTATTGTGAGTTTTACTTGACGATAACCGGTGCACTTGCCGGAAGGAATTTTGCCGATCGTGCAATTTCCTAAATCGTAGCATAACTAGTTTATGTGCATCAAGTTTATGGCGCCGTTGCCGGGGATTGGTTTTCGATTGACAATTCTCAAATTGGAAGTTAACTAGATTGAGCAATTTTTCTTGCTTTGTTAATTCTGTTCAAGTTACTTGTTGAATTTTAATTTCTGCACTCGGTTACATGCTTTCTTTCTTTATGCCTTTAAATTCAAGCAACTAACTCACTGACTCACTAACTGTTTGAATTAATTCCTCAATTGCTCTAACCATACTCTTCCATTAACCAAGAGTATTTCACTTGTTTGTGCCTGTGCTGTGTTCTTGTATGACAGGTAGGAGAGGAGAGACATCAACTCCTCCATATACCGAACCAGAGAGGACCTTTCATAGACTGAGAAGGGAAGCAAGAGGGAAGAGAGTAGTGGGAGAAGAGGAATCTGAAGGAGAATCTGAGGACAATTTTGAGGAAGCTCTAGATCTCAACATGGATAGAGAAGTTCACAACCATGAGAGAGCTGATGAAAACAATGCCATTCCTGAGAGGAGGGTTCTTAGTTCATACATAAACCCAACCTCTGGGAATTGTGGTAGCAGCATCCAGAAACCACCCATTCAGGCCAACAACTTTGAACTCAAACCACAGCTAATATCACTTGTGGAGAATCATTGTTCATTTGGTGGAAGTGCTAATGAAGATCCCAACCAACATCTCACAAAATTCCTGAGAATTTGTGACACTGTGAAGTCCAATGGAGTCCAGGAAGATGCCTATAAACTGCTTTTGTTCCCATTTTCACTTAGGGACAAAGCAGCTAAGTGGCTGGAATCATTCCCAAGGGGGAGTCTAACAACATGGGATGAGGTGGAAAGCAAGTTTCTGGCACGTTTCTACCCCCCACAAAAGGTCAATAGGCTTCGATCTGAGGTTCAAACTTTTAGACAACAAGATGGTGAAACTCTCTACGAGGCATGGGAGAGATTCAAGGACTTGACAAGGAAATGCCCACCAGACATGTTCCATGATTGGGTGCAATTGCATATCTTCTATGATGGACTATCTTATGAATCAAGGAAGGCTGTAGACCATTCATCAGGAGGTTCATTGAACAGGAAAAAGACTGTGGAAGAAGCCATTGAAGTGATTGAGACAGTGGCTGAGAATGAGTACTACTATGCATCAGAGAGGCACAACACTAAGGGAGTCATGGAGCTGAACCATGTTGATACAATTCTAGCCCAAAACAAGGTGTTTGCCAAACAACTAGCAGAGCTTACCAGGCAATTAGAAACAAAGCAAGTGGCTGCAATACACACACAAGATCAAGAGGAAGTAAGCATTGAAGGAGGTGATTGGAAAGAGGCCAACTATGTGGGAAACCAACAAAGGCAATCATATGATCCACATTCCAACACTTACAACCCAGGCTGGAGAAACCACCCAAACTTTGGGTGGGGGAACCAACAAACCCAACCACAAAACCACAAACCTTACAACCACAACCAACATAACAATTCCACATACCAAAACTCCAACCAAAGATCATACCAAGCCACACAAAACACTTACCCCCAACCATCATATCATGGCCAAAATAATCAACCTACCCAACTTAATCCGAACCAACAATTTCAAGATCAATTAAACCAGATAGAAGGAATGATGGCAACCATGAGTCAAGACATAACCGAATTGAAAAGCTTCAGGGATGATGTGAGAGCTACCTTAAGAAACCATGGTGAAAAACTCAAGAGGATGGAGTCTCAAGTAGGAGAGCTATCTCAACAGGCCGTCAAATCAACTGCAGTGTTCCCTAGTGACACAGAAAAGAATCCTAAAGGGGAACAAAAGAGAGTGAGATGGGAAGAATGCAAGGCCATCACCATATTGAAGGAAGTTTCAGAAGAAGAAGGAATCAGGCCCTCAGAGCAGGAGCCATAAATCTTGAAGGAAGGTGTGGAAGAAGTTAAGCAGGAAAGTGGAACTGAGCAAGCCAAGGAACTGCAAAAAGGCATGCTGGAAATATACCAACCAAAAGCACCATTTCCTCAGAGGTTAGGAGGAGGTGAAAAAGGGAAAACCTATTCAAGGTTTTTAGAGACATTTAACTCTCTCCATGTCAATATTCCCTTTCTTGAGATTCTCCATCAAATGCCTACACACATCAAGTATTTAAAGGAATTGTTAAGCAAGAAAAGAGTTTTGAAGGGAGGACAAACGGTAACAATGAACAAAGAATGCAGTGCTCTCATCAAGAAGGACACACTCTCTAAGAAAACGGACCCAGGAAGTTTTCATATCCCTTGCATCATAGGGGAAACAAAAATTGACAGAGGATTCTGTGATCTAGGAGCTAGCATAAATGTGATGCCTCTAACTCTTATGAAGAGGCTACAACTGAATGAGGTGAGATCCACTGATGTAATCATACAACTGGCTGACAAAACTCAGAAGCAAGCTGAAGGGGTAGTTGAAAATGTGCTGGTGAAAGTGGGGGATTATTACTTCCCCACAGACTTTGTCATTGTGGACATGGAGGAAAGCTACTTACACCCTATCATTCTGGGCAGACCATTTCTAGCCACTACTAGAGCGCTCATAGATGTAGAACAAGGAGAGCTAATTCTGAGAATACATGATGAACAGCTCATTTTCAAAGTTTTCAAACCTGCATCTGCGCCTGAACCAGAACCTGAAAAGCCTAAGGATGATAGTAGCCATCTGTGTTTGGAGGAAAGTAATCCAGCAGCTGAAACTCTAAAACAGTCCTTGGAAGGCAAACAAGAGTTGCAAGAGTTAAAGCCACAAGAATCAGTGGAAACAGATCAGAAGGATCCTCCTGACATAAGGGTCAATGAAGAAATCCTCAAGAGAAAGGGAAGAGTGATAGGGAGATTGCCAAGAGGGTGGAGAAACAAGAAAATTCCCACTGAAAGTTTTTCTCCGGGAGATAACGTAATATCAAGTCATTATCTGCCAATCCCATCTGGCCTCAAAACCATTCCTTCCCAGCTCCCTCAAGTGTTCACAATCAGGAAAGTTCTTTCTATGGAACATTTAGAGGTCATGAATGAATCAAGTGGGGACGTTTTCATAGTGAGAGGAGAAGACGTCAAGCACTACAATCCACCCTAACAAGGGACAACCGTCAAGCTAGTGACGTGAAAGAAGCGCTTCATGGGAGGCAACCCATGTTTTAATACCCTTACTTTTTTTGTTTTGTTGTGCATCTAATAAAGCATGGTTTCTTATGCATGAACTTGAATCCTCAGGACAACTGCTGAAAGAGTGCACTAAACATTGCATGTAAAATGCAAATTGCCTCTAAGTTTGGTGTGCCTGAAGGCACCCCAAATTTTATTCAAAATGCATTCAATTTTTAGTGCACAACCAAAGATTAAGTTTGGTGTTCCTCTTTGAACACGGTTCATGAAAAGCACGAAGTTCCTCTGGATTTCGAAATTCATGACAAGTACACCATTCGCATGTTTTAATGCTTTGGTTTCAATTACTTAGGGTAGTAAATTTGTTTAGAATCAAAGAGCCAAGGTGACTATGATTTATTAGAATTAAGCACATTCATTAAGGACAACCAATATGGATTTCATGTCATCAGGAGACTTGACCAAACACTAAGTTTGGTGTCCAAATAATAAGTGTGCATACATGTAGAAGTCACGGCTATAAGCTCATAAAGACAATCATTGATTTACATGTGCAAGTACTATTCATAATTCACATGGACCGAAAAATGATAGCAAATTTGTTTGTTTGTGCAGGTACAAAAGAAAAGACAAAAATGGAGGAAAAAGACAAAGGGAGGTACGATGCTTGGTCAAAAAGAAAATTCACAAGTCTTTGAAACTAACACATGGGAAAAGGAAGTTCTGCAAGAAAAGATAGCTACATGTACAACCTAATGCACCCAGAATACTTCCAAGAAAATGAAAAGCAATTCGTCCTTCTCCCTAATTCATATATTTACCATCAAGCCACCCTTCACAAATCACCCTAGCCGTCCATTTTGCACTTACGGGCACTATAAAGAACCACTTGGGGAACAAGTTCAACACCACCAAATCTCCTTCATGCACATTTCCTTCATCATAGCATAAACTATCTCTTGCCGAAAACAACCTCCCCACACTTCCAACAACACTTCTTGCTTCACCTTGTCAACTTTAGCTTGTCACTTACCAAAACTAAAGAACCAATGGCAGCTTCATCTAGCCACAAAAGGAGAAAAGACAAGCAGCCAATGGAGGAAAACAGGGAATTCGATGCATGGAGATACAGATCAGTTTTCCATGAGATTCAAGCCGAATGGATGAGACCTAAAACGGTACTAGCTGAGGTTCCCTTTGACCTTGAAAAGGATGAGTTCCCAGGTGTTTGGGAAAAGATCAAAAAGAGGAAGTGGGAGCTCCTGACTAAGCCAATCACTAAAATCAACATCAACTTGGTGAAAGAGTTTTATGCAAATGCAGTAAGAGAGGATCCAACCAAGAAACCCACATACAAAAGCTATGTGAGAGGGGTGGAAGTTGACTTCAGTCCCAAAGCAATCATGAAAACCCTTGGCCTGAAAAACATACATTTCAGCCAAGCAAGTTATGAAGAAAGGATGATAGGAGAACCTGACTATGCAACTATTGCTGAAGACCTTTGTGCCATCAGAGCTGAATGGGTGAGAAAAACAAGAGGGGCTCCAAGAGTCTTGAGAAGGGGAGACCTAACACCTGAAGCTAAAGGGTGGTATGCAATAGTTAGGAGATCCATCCTACCCACTGCAAACTCTTCAGAAATAGTCCCTAAAAGAGCCATCTTGCTACATTGCATTATGGTGGGAGGGGAGATCAAAGTTCATAAACTCATTGCTGAACAGATACAAGAGTTTAGTGAGAAAAGTGACCCTGAATCCTGGCTCCACTTCCCTAGCACTATCATTAGACTATGCATCGATGCCCAAGTACCACTTGAGGATGAAAGGCCTAATTGGCTATATCCTGGATTGGCCATAACTGCGTACAGAATGACTCTTGGCCCAACTCCTCCAAGACATACAAGAAGAAGAAATGAAGAAGGGCAACAAGTGGAAGCCGAGCAAGAAGCAGAACAAGAAAGACAGGAAGGAGAAGACAGAGAAGAAGAGCAAGAAGAGCAAGCAATTCCAGAAAGAAGACAACGAATTCCCAGAGACCCCATGGATATGAGCAGAATGCAGGAAATCATGGAAGGAATGTCTCAACAATACATGAGGTCTCAGGAGAGACAAGAGGACTTTCACCTAAAAATGATGGATATGCAAAGGAACTTTGAATCAAGATTCTTCGATCTGCAAAGGGAATAGAATTTACACTTACAGGAATCCTTCAGCCACATATGCCAACACCAAGATGCCAATGTCTTGGCAATCAAGGAAGCCACCACTTTACAGAATGCAAGATACTCAGTCCAAGCTGATTACAACATCAGTTCACAAATCAAGCTTAACTACATAGGGGAACATCTACACAAGATGGACCCAGCATTCCCAGCTTTTGATGAGTATTTCAAAGGGAGGAAAGAAGGAGAAATAAACAAGGCAATGATCCTTGAAAAAGGAGTGGAAGAAACGATGAAAAAGGCTGGATTCTGGAAAAAGCTCATAAGAAAAGACAAAGGAAGCACAAGTGGTCAAAAAGAGGCAGGAAGCAAGAAGAAGCAGGATCCCAAGAATTAAGAAGAACCAAGCAATAAATAAGAGGTGGTCTCGTTCCTTAATAATCAAATGATCATTGGTGGATTGTCTTTATGAGCTTTCTTTCATCATAAGTCATTTAAGTGTTATGTGGAGTTTTTTTTTTTTTTTTAGTATGAGTGTCTGTTTGTTGCTTTGAATAAAGTGAATGCCTAGATGTTTGGATATAACTTCACCTTCTTAAACGAGTGCTTGCCATGCTTGTTCTGTTTCCAAAAATAAAAGAAAAGTTTGAACAAAAGTAACTTGGCTAAATTAGTGACAAATCAAGTAGAATTAAGTGGTGGTATGCATGCTTGATTGTTTAGTCAGATCACTGGAATTAGAGTGTAGAATTATCATTCTTTGTGTAGAAATTGAAGACTGTCTATGGATCTTGATGAATAAATGTCTTTGGCCATGAAAAAGAAAGAAAAAGAAGAAGAAAAAGCCACTGAAAAAGGGCAACCAAAAAGCAAAAAATTGAGAAAATAAGCTAGGTACCAATGGTTTGAACTTCTGAGACAAATGCCTGTGGTGTTTATGTATTAAGGATATGCTTGGATGAATAGGTTCTGAGGAGTGTTTCAACACTTGGTAACTTGGGTTAACTAACCCGGGATTATCAACCAAAAGTCCATTATCAAGAGCAACCTAAATACAAAACATTTAGTCACACAAAGAGGTGCTGGGCACCAATGTCTCAAGAAGAAATGTGAACTAAAGTGCCTAAAGTGGATATGTGTAGTGCACTGATAAGAAAAAGAAAATGCCAAAGGCTTGTACAGCACATGACACTAAGCAAACAAGGAGCAAAAGAAGCTCTAAGAAAAAGAAAAGAAAAACAAAGAAGAGAAAGGTGCCAAGGACATAAGAATAACATGAGGCCATAGCAGTGTTTGATGGATGCAATGAAAAAGTGATAATCTTACCTGATAAGTATGAAAAAGTGATGCTGCAACTTTCTGCATAAAACCCTTCTGATGAACTTCAAATGCCTGCTAATATAGCCAATGTAATTGCTTTCTGTTTCATACTTTCTTCTCAAATAACTCAGGACTTGCTTAGGGACAAGCAAGTATTAAGTTTGGTGTTGTGATGCCAAGGCATCTTAGGCTAGTTTCACTAGCATTTTTCTGTTAGTTTTAGTTGTTTTATGCATTTTCTTGAGCTTAAAGTAACCAAAAATGGTTAAATGAAGAACAAATCAATAAACCATCCAAACAGTATGATTTTAATGCAAATTCCATGAGTTTTAGTTATATTACTTGAATGCTATGAATGGAAGATTTCTCATGAAATTTTGCAAGACTTTGATGCAATTGTTTGGATGATTTCAGGGAAGAAGAGGCTAAGCAAGGAAGCAACAAAATCAATAAAGGAAGCTTGAATATCAAATGTGAAGTTTAAGTTCCAGTTTGACCTCAAACTGGAGGTTAAACGCCAGAATGATAATGCCACTCAGGAAGGAGTTCCACGTTTAACCTCCAGTTTAACCTTAAACTGGAGGTTAAACGCCAGAATGGGAAAAGCACCAGGGAGCCATTTCCACGTTTAAGCTCCAGTTTGACCTCAAACTGGAGCTTAAACGTGTTCGACCAAGTTTTCTCCTCCAGGGTTGCTCTCTCCATTTCCACGTTTAAGCTCCAGTTTGACCTCAAACTGGAGCTTAAACGTGTTCGACACCTCCAGGGCTACCCTTCTAAGCTTCCACGTTTAACCTCCAGTTTAACCTTAAACTGGAGGTTAAACGTGTTCGACCTCCAGGATGCCTCCTTCCATTTCCACGTTTAACCTCCAGTTTGACCTTAAACTGGAGGTTAAACGTGTTCGACCTCCAGGGCTGCCCTTCCTATATCCACGTTTAAGCTTCAGTTTGACCTCAAACTGGAGCTTAAACGTGTTCGACTACATGACTCTCCAGGGCTGCCTTCTTCCATTTCCACGTTTAAGCTTCAGTTTAACCTTAAACTAAAGCTTAAACGTGCTTCTACAAAAGGCCTCACTGGAAGTGTCTGGCGTTTAAGCTGCAGTTTAAGCTTAAACTGCAACTTAAACGCCACTCTTGGAAAAGGTTTCTGGACCAAAGATATTGTGGTTTAAGTTAGTATTTGAGCACAAACATTAACTTAAACTTATTCTGGTATGAAACCCAATTAAATATCATGGTTTATGGGATTGGGCCTGAAGGATTGATGAGTCTGAAATTTCAATTTATTGAGTCATGTGCCATTATTTGATTATCACTAAGTTGGCTCAATGAATGTTACAGAATTTGGACCAGCAGCCTCATCAAGATTATGGATCATAAACCCAAGGCAAAAGGAAAGCAGGGAGAGGCCTCAAAGCCCAAGAAACACAACAGAAGCTCAATATAGAAAGTGTATAAATAGGATAGAATTTAAGTTAGAAGGGACTTTTACCTTCACTAGGAGCTAGTTTTCATATCTTTGTAATTGAATTCAGAGCTATGACTCACTAAACCCCCTTTCATTGGGTTAGGGAGCTCTATTGTAATTCAATGAATCAATAATAGTTTATCTTCTTCTTCAATCTTTTCTCTTGAATTTTGTTAGAAAGCTTCTCGATCTAATTCCATTGGGTAGTTGTCTTGGGAAAGAAACTACCCATAATTGGAATCCTTCGGAACCTTGGGAAAGGAATGGAGGATTCATGCTAGAGAAGCTTTCTCACAGTGAATTGGATTGGGGTTTGGATGGATATTGTGACATGTAATCCTACCAAATTGTGGTTCATGAAACTGTGTGGTATAATCAGTGATCGAGCATCATCTCTTCTTATGAACATTTAAACCAAGGGATTGGGAATTTGTTTGTCTTTAGAGAGAATTGGTGAGCCAAGGGATTGGGATCCAATCATATAAGATTGCCAAGCAAAATTCAATGAACGCATTGGTTGAGGAAGAGATAAACATGTTTTGATTCGGAGATCTCAATATCTCCTAAAACCCAATGAATTCCCCATTTCTGATTTCCACTTTCTCTTTACATTCTGCAACTCAATTCATGCAATCACCCCCATTCCCTTTTAATTTCAGCAATTTAGTTTCTGCTCTTTAATTCATGCAATTTAAGATTCCGCCATTTCAATTTCTTGTCATTTACTTTTCCCGCCAATTTTACATTCCGCAATACTCATCTCAATCTTGATTCCGCTCAACTAGAACACACTTCTAATCCGAATTGCTCACTCAACCAATCCTTGTGGGATTCGACCTCACTCTATTGTGAGTTTTACTTGACGATAACCGGTGCACTTGCCGGAAGGAATTTTGCCGATCGTGCAATTTCCTAAATCGTAGCATAACTAGTTTATGTGCATCACACTCCTTGTTCATCACTATGGTTTGTCCTCCCTTGAGTGAGCTTTTCCTGGTCAGCAGCTCCTTCATATACTTGATGTATGAGGGCATTTGTTGGAGAGCCTTGATGAATGGTATATTCACATGGAGGGATGCAAATATGTCAAGAAACCTTGAGTATATTCTCTTCTCTACACCACCATTTAGTAATTGGGGAAAGGGTGCATAGAGCCTCAGCAACTCTTTCTGCGTAATTGTGGTTTCCTGAGGATTCTCTTCCTGCTTTTCTGCAGATGAATCTTCAGATTGTTCTGATGTTCTGTTCAGCTCTTCCTCAGTCTCCTTATCACTTATAGTAACCATCTTGTAATCTTCCCATCTGACTTTCTTTGCTTCACCTCTTGGATTTTTCTCTGTGTCACTTGGGAAGCTATCAGTAGGTTTGGGAATCTTCTCAGATAGGTATCCCACTTGAAATTCCAGCTTCTTGATGGTGTCTCTCTGATTCTTGATATTGGCTCGCACCTCCTCTTTGAACACCTTGTTATCTTGAATCTCCTTGCATATGCCTTCAAGTAGAGTCTCAATCCTTGATAGTCTTTCTTCCGATGATGGAGAGTTGAGATTGGAAGGATGAGAAGGGCCATTTTGACTTTGGTATGGATGTTGAGGTGTGTTGTTAGGTGGGTGCTGATATGATCTCTGTGTGGAATGTTGGTGAGTTGCATTGTTGCTGGGGTTGTGGCGTCTCTGATCTTGGCCTTGATCTTGTTGATTTCTCCACCCAAAGTTTGGGTGGTTCTTCCAACCAGGATTATATGTTTTGGAGTATGGGTCATGGTGCTGCGTAGGTGAATTCCCAATGTAGTTGGATTGTTCCTGATCACCCTCTGCTTCTTCATTCACTCCTTCTTGGGTTGCTGCTGAAGTGGTGATTGCTGCTACTTGATTCCTCTCCATCTTCTTGGTGAGGTCAGCTAATTGCTTGGTAATCATCTTATTTTGAGCTAGCAGTGCATCCACATTGTTTAGCTCCATCACTCCTCTAGTGTTGCCTCTTTCAGAAGCATAGAAATAGTCATTCTCAGCTACAGTCTCAATGATATCTATGGCTTCTTCAATGGTCTTCTTCTTGTTCAGAAATCCCCCGGATGAGTGGTCTACTGCCTTCTTTGATTCATACGAAAGGCCTTCATAGAAAATGTGCAACTGCACCCATTCATTGAACATATCTGGTGGGCATCTTCTTGTCAGGTCCTTAAACCTCTCCCATGCTTCATATAGAGTCCCACCATCCTGCTGCCTGAATGTTTGTACCTCAGCTCTCAACCTGTTGATCCATTGAGGAGGATAGAATCTTGCCAAAAACTTGTTCACCACATCTTCCCAGGTTGCTAAACTCTCCTTTGAAAAGGATTCTGGCCATTTAGATGTTTTGTCCTTGAGTGAGAAGGGAAACAGAAGTAGTCTATAAGTGTCAGGATGAACACCATTAGACTTCACAGTATCGCATATCCTCAGGAAGGTGGTTAGATGTTGATTGGGGTCTTCTTGGACACTTCCTCCTAATGAACAATTGTTTTGAACAAGGGTGATGAGCTGTTGCTTTAGTTCAAAGTTGTTGGCATGTATGGTTGGCCTTTGGATGCTACTCCCACAGTTTCCTGGGTTTGGGTTAATGTAAGAACCCAGAACTCTTCTCTCTTGCCCAGCCTGATGCACTGGACCTTCTCTGCCATGGTTGTGAGCCTCTTCTTCATGATGGTTTTCCACATTCTCATCCATGTCTGGTTCAAAGTACTCTTCCTCTTCCTCAGTACCAACTACTTTCTTTCCTCTTACTTTCCTCCTTAATCTAAAAAAGGTCCTCTCAGGTTCAGAATCAAAGGAAGTTGAAGCCCCGCTTCTTCTACCTGTCATACAACCAACAAGGCACAAGCAAGAGAGATAGATGCAGACAGTAATTTCTACAGAAATGCTATTAGTATGAGTGATGCAATATATCAAACAGTTAGTGGGTTAGTGACTGAACTGTAAACAACTAAGAAAATGGGTAGGGAAAGGAAGAAAATAGCAAAACAGAAAGTAAATTACTCAAATGAACTTAAATCCAACAAAATAAAAACAAATGCTCAATCTAGTTATCCACCAATTTAATCATTGTTGATACAAAATCAATCCCCGGCAACGGCGCCATAAACTTGATGCACGAAAACTTGTCCTTTAACAAATCTCCCTCGGCAAGTATACCGAATTGTCGTCAAGTAAAAACTCACAATAGAGTGAGGTCGAATCACACAGGGATTGATTGGTCAAGCAACTTTAATTGGAAGAATGTTCTAGTTGAGCTAAGCAGAAATTGGGTTGAGAATTGCAGGAAATTAAATGGCAGGAAAGTAAATTGCAGAAAATAAATGACGGAAGGTAAATTGCAGAATCTTAAATGGGGAAGGGAAGTTTAGCATGAAAGTAAATGGCATAAAGTAAAGAGAATGGGTAAGATCAGAAATGGGGAATTCATTGGGCTTAGGAGATGTTGCATTCTCCGAATCAAGTTCATTTTCATCTCTTCCTCAATCAATGCATTCATTGATCTCCTTGGCAATCTTAAGTGAATGAATTCCAATTCCTTGGTAATTCAATCTCTCAAATCAGATCAATAGCCAATTCCTTGGTCTAATTGCTCATGAGAAGAGATGAAGTGTGGTCACTGATTATACCACATGTATTTCCAAATCAAAGTATTGGGAGAATTATATGTCACCATATCCGCCCAAAACCCAATTTGGTCCAACATGAGAAAGCATTTCTAGCATGATCTCTTCATCCCTTTTCCAAGGTTCAGAAGAGATCCAAGTATGAATAGCTTCTTTTCCAAGATAACTACTCAATTGGATGAAGATTGAAAGCTTTCTAGTAAAATCAAGAGAAAAGAGAGAAGAAGGATAATGAAAACTATTATTGATCCATCAAATTACAACAGAGCTCCCTAACCCAATGAAAGGGGTTTAGTTGTTAATAGCTCTGGGAAATGAAAGCAAAGATGGAGAGTACATTCTGAAAGTTAAACTAGAAGTGCAGAGAAAGTAAAATACATAGAGTAATTCTAATAATGCCCAAAAGCTCCTTCTAGTTCAAAGTTCTCTCTATAGATACTACTCTTCTGATCTTCTAGTTAGTTCTTCAAGTCTTGGATATGGGCCTTTGGATCTTGAGTTTGAAGCAGTTATCCTCTTCAGTGGGCTTAGCTTTACTTGCAGAGAGAAAGTGTGAAGCAGGCAGGGACTTTAGCTTAGGACGTTAGTGGCGTTAACGTTAAGTGAAAGTGTGGGTTTGAGAACGTTAGTGACAATCACCTTTTTCACTAACGTTCCTAACCCAGGGATGATCTACATTAACTTAAACGTTAGTGGCACCAACGTGACCACTAACGTTGCCTCTTGGTCCTTCGCACACGTTATTGGGACATACCTTTTCCAATAACGTTGAGAGTCCTCCCTTCCCCCTACGTTAGAGTTCACGTTAGTGTGGCTAACGTGACCTTTAACGTAGGCTTGCAAATCTTCGAGAACGTTAGTGACACTTACCTTTGTCACTAACGTTCCAAAGCGCCCCTACTTCCCACGTTAGAGTTCATGTTAACTATGTTAACGTGGCTTCTAACGTGGTAGTGATAGCCATCTCCAACGTTAGTGACAAAGGTGAGTGTCACTAACATTAGCTCATCATTCTTTCCTCCACGTTAGCTTCCACGTTAACTAAGTTAACGTGGGAGTTAACGTTGCTCATAGTGGCTCATTCCAATGTTAGTGACAAAGGTGGGTGTCACTAACGTTGGCGATTCTTTGTTCCCTCCACGTTAGAGTCTACGTTAACTAAGTTAACGTGGCAACTAACGTGGCTCAAAGTGGCTTAGTCCAACGGTAGTGACAAAGATGAGTGTCACTAACGTTGGCCATTCTTTTGCTTCCCCATGTTAGAGTCCACGTTAGTTGAGTTAACGTGGCTCTTAACGTGGCCAATATGAGCTTGGTCCAACGTTAGTGACAAAGGTGAGTGTCACTAACGTTGGCTTCATTTTCTTCTTCCACGTTAGAGTTCACGTTAACTTAGTTAATGTGGCTCTTAACATGGGCTATGATGGCTTCGAGGACGTTATTGGCGATTACTTTTCTCATTAACGTTGCAAGCTAGCTCCCTTTCCAAGTTAATGGTCACGTTAGTTAGACTAACGTGGCTGTTAACGTGGTTCTTCCTTGCTTCCTTTGTCCTGAAATCAAGCAGTAGAGTGTATCAAAGTTCTAATCCAAGTCATGAGACATGCATCATCCAATTTGTCATTTAATTCATGCATAATTATCATAAAATCATGTAAAGTGCACAATGTTTGCTTGAATCAAGATGTAAGTGAAATTCTACCCAAAACTTGCTTATTTCCTAAGAAAATGCATGAAACTACCCTAAAACAGTAAAGAAAAGGTCAGTGAAACTAGCCAAAATGTCCTGGCATCACAACACCAAACTTAAAGCTTGCTTGTCCCTAAGCAAGTACTGGAACAAGAGAATGATGAATGGAATGCCAAGAGAAATGAGTCATTATTGTGGAAGTCATGTCCTTGGTTTTATGGTGGTTTCGTGCATAGCAACTTAGGTTCATTCCTTCACTGGCTTTTAGACCTTTATCATGTCCTGGAATACTCACTTGATTGCACCCTACGAGACTTTTATTCATTGATCCTTTTGTGGTTTTCAGGGTTTGATTGTGCTTTTTAGACTAGGTGCTCTGTGAGGGGGCGACTCTTTAAGATAAGCTTTCAGCTAGCACTCCCAAACCAGTTGGTTCAAGGTGCTAGGTGTTAAGACACCCCTAAGGACTTACTCCCTCAAGTCTCTTTTCCCCATACATACATACCTCAGGCACATGGTTTGTTTATTTTCTTTCTTGAAACCTTGGTGTCCAGCACCTCTTTGGGTTACTAAGTGTTCTGTAGCAAGGGTTACTCTTGATAGTGGACTTTCAACTGATAATCCCGGGTTAGTTAACCCAAGTTACCAAGTGATAAGGCACCCCAAAGAGCTTATTCATCCAAGTAAATCCCTTACACAGGAGCACCACAGACACATGCCTCATGATTCAAACCCTTGGTGCCTAGCCTTATTTCTT
Source organism: Arachis ipaensis (assembly GCF_059453495.1). Classification (NCBI taxonomy): domain Eukaryota; kingdom Viridiplantae; phylum Streptophyta; class Magnoliopsida; order Fabales; family Fabaceae; genus Arachis; species Arachis ipaensis. The sequence continues at coordinate 40,785,348 of NC_142441.1, read as the reverse complement.
ATTCTTTTTCTTTTATTTCCCAACTTTCATTTTTCTTTTCCCCTTTTTCTTATTAGGATCTTGTTATTTAGCTAGTCTCATGGGGTATGTTTCAAGCATATGATTTAGGACAGATAGTTGCCTTCCCACCTTGTTGGTGAACCAACTTAGCTAAGTGATTACTACACCACAAATATAATAACTTACTCCACAAATTGAACTCCACTCTAGTCTTTCATAACATCTCTCTTTTTTTTTATTTAGCTTAAAGGGACAAGCATACAATAAGCAAGATGAAAATGAAAATAGGCAACTTGACTAGCAAGCATAGACCTAAGCAAAAACAAACTTAAAGACAGAATTGAAAATTCCTAAGCTACTATGGAAGCATGTTCTATCTCATACATGATTTTCCTTATTTAAAAGACTTGAAAAAGAAAAATAGAACAATGAGGGAACTCCACCACCTTTTACTCATGGGGTTGTTCGCGCTCTCCTTCCTGTTTGTCCTCTTTGTGTCCACTTGTGCTTCCTTGCATACGTGCCAGTCTAGCTCTTTTCCAATCTTTAAGTGCTTTCCTTACTGATTCATGACTCTTTTCTACCCTCTTTCTTTCTTCTCGTGCTAATTCATCCTTCACTTCTTCATAGCTTATGATTCCCGGATGTAGTATAGGCAGTTGTCCGAGTAAGTATCCGAGCCTGGCCTGAGTGTTCACCTGGTGTCCAGTCTGGCTCATGTAAACTCCTTCTGAAAATGCCCTGTGTTCGTCGAAGAGTTCTGCCTGTTCTAATTGTTTCCGATGCATTTCATGTATGTGTGCACCTTGATGTGCTTGGATGTTGATTAGCTTTTGGATGGCTTCTTGTTGTTGATCCTGCCTTTGTTCCAACCTGTGGAAGGATTCTCCCCATTGTTTTCCTTGCTCCAGTTGCTGCTCCATCAATTGTCTTTGCCACTCCCCTTATTGATTCATCCATCTAGATAGTGACTCTTCTTGACAGTTTATCAACTGTAGGTGAAGCTCTTTCTGTGCCCCTTGATTTTCCAAGTATTGTCTAGATAAGCCATCAATGGCTTCCTGTAGTTGGTGCATGTCCAAAGGGGCTTGCTCCTCTAGGTTCTGTCCTTCTACCACTTGGTGCTCTGGCCTCTTTCTTATCCTTCGTTGGGGTAGGGGAGATGCAACAGCATGCATACGCCAAACAGTAATTGGGATACCAACTTTTATCCATTCGGGGTTTTCATCTTCGAACACCACCTCTGCCTTGTCACACAGGCGGAAAATGGTGCTGGGATAGTCTAGCCTTCCCCCAAAATCACTCTTCTTAGCCATCTTTCTAATGCCTTGGGCTATGAGTTCATGCACCTTGATCTCTACCCCTTTAAGTATACATTGCACCATCGTTGCTCTCTTAAGATTCACCTCTGAATTGTTTCCGGCAGGGAGGATGGATCTCCTTACAATTTCGAACCACCCCTTTGCTTCAGGGGTGAGATCACCTCTTTTTATGAATTTGGGCTTTCCATTGGGATCTCTCACCCAATCCGCTCCTTGTACGTAGATATCCTTCACAATTTGGTCATAATTAGGACTACTATCTATTCAAGATTGATAGCTTTCTTCCTTGAATGGTATGGTTCGTAGCTTCAACACCCTCATGATGCTCACGGGACTAAAATCCACAGTTACTCCTCTTACAAAACTTATATAAGATTTCTCTTTCCTATCATACCTCACTGCGTTTGCGTAAAACTATCTTACGAGCATTGCATTTATCCTCGCGGTGATTGGATCGGTGAGGAGCTCCCATCTTCTCTTTTCTACCTTCTCTGTGATTTCGGGGCACTCAGTTTTCTTGACTTGAAAGCCTAGCTCATATATGATCTCCTTATCAGCCATCCATCCAAATTGAAGTGCATGGTAAAAAGTTCTAAACTTCTTTTCATCAAAGGGGCGTTGATCCATAGGCTCCTTCCCCTTTCTTCTTTTAGAGCTTGATGATGCCATGAGTAAGAGTTGATATGTGAAAGTGTTGAGGGGTTGTGGATAAGTGGTGGAATTTGGTTAGGTTTGGATAGGGTGTGGCTTGGAGAGTTGTACTTCGAGAGTGAGAAGTTTGAAGAAGTGGTTGCTGGAATGTGAAGGGAAGTACGGACTAGGACTCACTTATATAGGAAAGTGATGAGTGAATGAAAGAGGTGGATTGATGGGATGGTTGTGTGATGGACGGATGGGGTTTAGCATGGGATGAGCACAAGGATCATCAACTTTATGATGGTGTTGGTTCAGTTTCCAAGCTTGTTCTCCTTCCAATGTTGCATGGCAACAATTTCCAATGCAATCCCCTTGAAGACACGTGTATAGTCTTCTCTTTTTGTGGTGCCCGAATCTTTCAATTGCCCCATCAATTCTCCTACAAAATAAAAGAAATGTGATTAAAAGAAAACTTGTGGAAAGTGGCGGCAAAATTAAAAGAATAACTGCTTTTTAAAGTTTTTGTTTCTAACTACTAAGTGCTGTTCATGAGTGCACACCAACTGACTAACTCAACATCCATGTATGCAACATTGGCAACACCAAACTTATTTTGGTGCCATGTGGTGTAAAAGATTTGTTCAAGGCCCCTAAGAGTGACATGATATGGGTTACATTTATGTTCTCTTAGTATGCCTTGAACACCAAACTTGTTCCTCACTATATGTTGCACAAAAGGATTCATTCAAGTGCATGTCAAGTTGAGTTGAAATCCCTGAACCTTGCTTTATTAACTACTTTTAAAAGCATGTAAAACATGGGTTGCCTCCCATGAAGCGCTTCTTAAGCGTCACTAGCTTGACGTTCTGCCTTTGTCATGGTGGTTGGTAATGCTTTAGATCTTCCCCTCTTGCAGTAAACCTATATCCATTGGCTTCATCAATGATCTCCACATGTTCTAGGGAGAGAACTTTGTTGATGGTGAAAACCTTAGGTAACTGAGATGGGATGGTGGGGAGATGAGGTGGGATATCTAGGAAGTAAGCTGAGATCACTTTATCCCCTCGAGAGAAATCTTCTGTAGGGATCTTTTTATTCCTCCATCTCCTTGGTACTTTATTCTTTATTTCTTTTGCTGTTATCTTGCTCTTTGTGGTCTCTTTCCCTAGGGAAATTTTGTTGCTGGTCTCATATAATTCTGGTAGTTTTGGCTCCACTTGAGTTTCCTTTAGCTGTGACAGCTGCTGATTCTCTTGTTCATCACTCAAAGGACTTCCAGGGTGTACAGCTTGTGCTTCAATGCTTTTTTCTCCCACCATTGCTCTGTCATGCTCTGGCCTTAGTTTCTTGCCTTCCTAACTTGCTTCTTGTGAGGGTTTGAAGACGTTGAAGGTGAGTTGTTCGTCATGTATCCTCAGTATTAGCTCTCCTCGCTCCACATCTATGAGCGCTCTGGCTGTAGCTAAGAATGGTCTTCCCAATATGATTGGGTGAAGGTGACTTTCTTCCATTTCCAGTATGACAAAGTCTGTGGGAAGGAAGTAGTTCCCAACCTTCACCAGCACATTTTCAACCACTCCAATTGCTTGTTTTTGAGTTTTGTCCGCCAGCCTGATGACTATGTCTGTGGGCATCAGCTCATTGATTTGCAACCTCTTCATAAGGGATAAAGGCATTAAGTTGATGCTTGCTCCCAGATCACAGAGTCCTTTGTCAAACATTATTTTTCCTATGGCACAGGGGATGTGAAAACTCCTTGTGTCCTTCCTTTTTGTAGGCAGCTCTGGTTGAATGAGAGCACTGCACTCCTTGTTCATCACTATGGTTTGTCCTCCCTTGAGTGAGCTTTTCCTGGTCAGCAGCTCCTTCATATACTTGATGTATGAGGGCATTTGTTGGAGAGCCTTGATGAATGGTATGTTCACATGGAGGGATGCAAATATGTCAAGAAACCTTGAGTATATTCTCTTCTCTACACCACCATTTAGTAATTGGGGAAAGGGTGCATAGAGCCTCAGCAACTCTTTCTGCGTAATTGTGGTTTCCTGAGGATTCTCTTCCTGCTTTCCTACTGATGAATCTTCAGATTGTTCTGATGGTCTGTTCAGCTCTTCCTCAGTCTCCTTATCACTTATAGTAACCATCTTGTAATCTTCCCATCTGACTTTCTTTGCTTCACCTCTTGGATTTTTCTCTGTGTCACTTGGGAAGCTATTAGTAGGTTTGGGAATCTTCTCAGATAGGTATCCCACTTGAAATTCTAGCTTCTTGATGGTGTCTCCCTGATTCTTGATATTGGCTCGCACCTCCTTTTTGAACACCTTGTTATCTTGAATCTCCTTGCATATGCCTTCAAGTAGAGTCTCAATCCTTGATAGTCTTTCTTCCGATGATGGAGAGTTGAGATTGGAAGGATGAGAAGGGCCATTTTGACTTTGGTATGGATGTTGAGGTGTGTTGTTAGGTGGGTGCTGATATGATCTCTGTGTGGAATGTTGGTGAGTTGCATTGTTGCTGGGGTTGTGGCGTCTCTGATCTTGGCCTTGATCTTATTGATTTCCCCACCCAAAGTTTGGGTGGTTCCTCCAACCAGGATTATATGTTTTGGAGTATGGGTCATGGTGCTGCCTAGGTGAATTTCCTATGTAGTTGGCTTGTTCCTGATCACCCTCTGCTTCTTCATTCACTCCTTCTTGGGTTGCTGCTGAAGTGGTGATTGCTGCTACTTGATTCCTCTCCATCTTCTTGGTGAGGTCAGCTAATTGCTTGGTAATCATCTTATTTTGAGCTAGCAGTGCATCCACGTTGTTTAGATCCATCACTCCTCTAGTGTTGCCTCTTTCAGAGGCATAGAAATAGTCATTCTCAGCTACAGTCTCAATGACATCTATGGCTTCTTCAATGGTCTTCTTCTTGTTCAGAGATCCCCCGGATGAGTGGTCTACTGCCTTCTTTGATTCATACGAAAGGCCTTCATAGAAAATGTGCAACTGCACCCATTCATTGAACATATATGGTGGGTATCTTCTTGTCAAGTCCTTAAACATCTCCCATGCTTCATATAGAGTCTCACTATCCTGCTGCCTGAATGTTTGTACCTCAGCTCTCAACCTGTTGATCCATTGAGGAGGATAGAATCTTGCCAAGAACTTGTTTACCACATCTTCCCAGGTTGCTAAACTCTCCTTTGAAAAGGATTCCAGCCTTTTAGATGCTTTGTCCTTGAGTGAGAAGGGAAACAGAAGTAGTCTATAAGTGTCAGGATGAACACCATTAGACTTCACAGTATCGCATATCCTCAGGAAGGTGGTTAGATGTTGATTGGGGTCTTCTTGGACACTTCCTCCGAATGAACAATTGTTTTGAACAAGGGTGATGAGCTGTGGCTTTAGTTCAAAGTTGTTGGCATGTATGGTTGGCCTTTGGATGCTACTCCCACAGTTTCCTGGGTTTGGGTTGATGTAAGAACCCAGAACTCTTCTCTCTTGCCCAGCCTGATGCGCTGGACCTTCTCTGCCATGGTTGTGAGCCTCTTCTTCATGATGGTTTTCCACATTCTCATCCATGTCTGGTTCAAAGTACTCTTCCTCTTCCTCAGCACCAACTACTTTCTTTCCTCTTGCTTCCCTCCTTAATCTAAGAAAGGTCCTCTCAGGTTCAGAATCAAAGGAAGTTGAAGCCCCGCTTCTTCTACCTGTCATACAACCAACAAGGCACAAGCAAGAGAGATAGATGCAGACAGTAATTTCTACAGAAATGCTGTTAGTGTGAGTGATGCAATATATCAAACAGTTAGTGGGTTAGTGACTGAACTGTAAACAACTAAGAAAATGGGTAGGGGAAAGGGAAGAAAATAGCCAAACAGAAAGTAAATTACTCAAATGAACTTAAATCCAACAAAATAAAAACAAATGCTAAATCTAGTTATCCACCAATTTAATCATTGTTGATACAAAATCAATCCTCGGCAACGGCGCCATAAACTTGATGCATGGAAATTTGTCCTTTAACAAATCTCCCTCGGCAAGTATACTGAATTGTTGTCAAGTAAAAGCTCACAATAGAGTGAGGTCGAATCCCACAGGGATTGATTGGTCAAGAAACTTTAATTGGAAGAATGTTCTAGTTGAGCTAAGCAAAAATTTGGTTGAGAATTGCAGGAAATTAAATGGCGGGAAAGTAAATTACAGAAAATAAATGACGGAAGGTAAATTGCAGAATCTTAAATGGGGAAGGGAAGTTTAGCATGAAAGTAAATGGCATAAAGTAAAGAGAATGGGTAAGATCAGAAATGGAGAATTCATTGGGCTTAGGAGATGTTGCATTCTCCGAATCAAGTTCATTTTTATCTCTTCCTCAAGCAATGCATTCATTGATCTCCTTGGCAATCTTAAGTGATTGAATTCCAATTCCTTGGTAATTCAATCTCTCAAATTAGATCAATAGCCAATTCCTTGGTCTAATTGCTCATGAGAAGAGATGAAGTGTGGTCACTGATTATACCACATGTATTTCCAAATCAAAGTATTGGGAGAATTATATGTCACCATATCCGCCCAAACCCCATTTTGGTCCAACATGAGAAAGCATTTCTAGCATGATCTCTTCATCCCTTTTCCAAGGTTCAGAAGAGATCCAAGTATGAATAGCTTCTTTTCCAAGATAACTACTCAATTGGATGAAGATTGAAAACTTTCTAGTAAAATCAAGAGAAAAGAGAGAAGAAGGATAATGAAAACTATTATTGATCCATCAAATTACAACAGAGCTCCCTAACCCAATGAAAGGGGTTTAGTTGTTAATAGCTCTGAGAAATGAAAGCAAAGATGAAGAGTACATTTTGAAAGTTAAACTAGAAGTGCAGAGAAAGTAAAATACAGAGAGTAATTCTAATAATGTCCAAAAACTCCTTCTGGTTCAAAGTTCTCTCTATATATACTAATCTTCTGATCTTCTAGTTGGTTCTTCAAGTCTTGGATATGGGCCTTTGGATCTTGAGTTTGAAGCAGTTATCCTCTTCAGTGGGCTTAGCTTTACTTGCAGAGAGAAAGTGTGAAGCAGGCAGGGACTTTAGCTTAGGACGTTAGTGGCGTTAACGTTAAGTGAAAGTGTGGGTTCGAGAACGTTAGTGACAATCACCTTTTTCACTAACGTTCCTAACCCAGGGATGATCTACGTTAACTTCAACGTTAGTGGTACCAACGTGACCACTAACGTTGCCTCTTGGTCCTTCGCACACGTTATTGGGACTTACCTTTTCCAATAACGTTGAGAGTCCTCCCTTCCCCCTATGTTAGAGTTCACGTTAGTGTGGCTAACGTGACCTTTAATGTAGGCTTGCCAAATCTTCGAGAACGTTAGTGACACTTACCTTTGTCACTAACATTCCAAAGCGCCCCTACTTCCCACGTTAGAGTTCACGTTAACTATGTTAACGTGGCTTCTAACGTGGTAGTGATAGCCATCTCTAACGTTAGTGACAAAGGTGAGTGTCACTAACGTTGGCTCATCATTCTTTCCTCCACGTTAGCTTCCACGTTAACTAAGTTAACATGGGAGTTAACGTTGCTCATAGTGGCTCATTCCAACAATAGTGCCAAAGGTGGGTGTCACTAACGTTGGCGATTCTTTGCTCCCTCCACGTTAGAGTCCACGTTAACTAAGTTAACGTGGCAACTAACGTGGCTCAAAGTGGCTTAGTCCAACGTTAGTGACAAAGGTGAGTGTTACTAACGTTGGCCATTCTTTTGCTTCCTCACGTTAGAGTCCACATTAATTGAGTTAACGTGGCTCTTAATGTGGCCAGTATGAGCTTAGTTCAACGTTAGTGACAAAGGTGAGTGTCACTAACGTTGGCTTCATTTTCTTCTTCCACGTTAGAGTTCACGTTAACTTAGTTTACGTGGCTCTTAACGTGGGCTATGATGGCTTCGAGGACATTATTGGCGATTACTTTTCTCATTAACGTTGCAAGCTAGCTCTCTTTCCACGTTAGTGGTCACGTTAGTTAGACTAACGTGGCTATTAACGTGGTTCTTCCTTGCTTTCTTTGTCCTGAAATCAAGCAGTAGAGTGCATCAAAGTTCTAATCCAAGTCATGAGACATGCATCATCCAATTTGTCATTTAATTCATGCATAATTCTCATGAAATCATGTAAAGTGCACAATGTTTTCTTGAATCAAGATGTAAGTGAAATTCTACCCAAAACTTGCTTATTTCCTAAGAAAATGCATGAAACTACCCTAAAATAGTAAAGAAAAGGTCAGTGAAACTGGCCAAAATGCCCTGGCATCACAAACCTTGCCAAAGTGGAGGACTTGTCAGCCACCTTGTAGAGTTCTTGAGGTATAATCTCATGAACTTCCACTTCCTCCCCAATCATGATACTATGGATCACGATGGCCCGGTCTACAGTAACTTCAGACCGGTTGCTAGTAGGAATAATTGAGCGTTGAATAAACTCCAACCATCCTCTAGCTACAGGCTTAAGGTCCAGTCTTCTCAATTGAACCAGCTTGCCTTTTGAGTCAACTTTCCATTGAGCTCCTTCTACACATATGTCCATGAGGACTTGGTCCAACCTTTGATTAAAGTTTACCCTTCTAGTGTAGGGGCGTGCGTTTTCTTGCATCATTGGCAAGTTGAACACTAATCTTACATTTTCCGGACTGAAATCTAAGTAATTCCCCCGAACCATTGTAAGCCAATTCTTTGGATTCGGGTTCACACTTTGATCATGGTTCCTAGTGATCCATGCGTTTGCATAGAACTCTTGAACCATTAAAATCCCGACTTGTTGAATGGGGTTGGTGAGAACTTCCCAACCTCTTCTTCGGATCTCATGTTGGATTTCCAGATACTCATTCTTTTTGAGCTTGAAAGGAACCTCAGGGATCACTTTCTTCTTGGCCACAAATTCATAGAAGTGGTCTTGATGGACCTTTGAGATGAATCTCTCCATCTCCCATGACTCAGAGGTGGAAGCAATTGCCTTCCCTTTCCTCTTTCTTGAGGTTTCTCTGGCCTTAGGTGCCATTAATGGTTATGGAAAAACAAAAAGCAATGCTTTTACCATACCAAACTTAAAATGTTTGCTCGTCCCCGAGCAAAAGAGGAAAGAAAGAAGGAGAAGAAGAAGAAAAATGGAGGAGAGGGAGAAAGGTGTGTATTCAGCCAAGGGGAAGAAGAAAGGGTTGTGTTGTGAAAATGAGGAAGGAATGAGGGGTTTATATAGGAGTGGGGGAAGGTTTAGGGTTCGGCCATTAGGGTTGGGTTTGGGAGGGAAAAGAGTTTGAATTTTGGAGGTAGGTGGGGTTTTTGGGGAAGAGAGGATGGATGTGAGTGGTGCAGAGGTGATGGGAAAGAGTGATTGAGGTGATTGGTGAAGGGTATTTGGGGAAGAGAGTTATGAAAAGGTGTGAAGAGGAGAGAAGAAAAGATGGGGATCCTGTGGGGTCCACAGATCCTGAGGGGATCCTGTGTGGTCCACAGATCCAGTGGGGTCCACAAATCCAGTGGGGTCAAGGACTTAACATCCCTGCTCCAATTAGGCGTGTAAAAAGCCCTTAGTATGCATGTCTGGCGTTAAACGCCAGCTTGCTGCTTGGTTTTGGTGTTAAACGCCCAAATGTAGCCTGTTTCTGGCGTTTAACGTCAGGATGATGCTTGTTTCTGGCATTAAACGCCAGCTTGGTGCTTGTTTCTGGCGTTTAACGCCAGATTGATGCTTCTTTCTGGCGTTAAACGCCAGTTTGATGCTTCTTACTGGCGTTTAAACGCCAATAAGTTCTTCCTCCAGGGTGAGCTATTTTTAAAGCTGTTTTTCATTCTATTTTTGATTTTTCAGTAGTTTTTGTGACTCCACATGATCATCAACCTAAAAAAACATAAAATAACAATAGAAAATAAATAGATATAATTAAAGAACATTGGGTTGCCTCCCAACAAGCGCTTCTTTAATGTCAATAGCTTGACAGTGAGCTCTCATGGAGCCTCACAGATGTTTAGAGCATTGTTGGGACCTCCCAACACCAAACTTAGAGTTTGGTTGTGGCCTCCCAACACCAAACTTAAAGTTTGACTGTGGGAGCTTTGGTTGACTCTACAGTAAGAGAAGCTTTTCATGCTTCCTCTCCATGGTTACAGAAGGAGATCCTTGAGTTTTAAACACAAGGTTATCCTCATTCAGTTGAAGGACCAATTCTCCTCTGTCCACATCAATCACAGCTCTTGCTGTGGCTAGGAAGGGTCTTCCAAGGATGATGGATTCATCCTCATCCTTCCCAGTATCTAGGATTATGAAATCAGCAGGGATGTAAAGGCCTTCAACCTTTACTAGCACGTCCTCTACTAGTCCATAAGCCTGTTTTCTTGAGTTGTCTGCCATCTCTAATGAGATTCTGGTAGCTTGCACCTCAAAGATCTCAAGTTTCTCCATTACAGAGAGTGGCATTAAGTTTATTCCTGACCCCAGGTCACACAGAGCCTTCTCAAAGGTCATGGTGCCTATGTTATAGGGAATTAGGAATTTACCAGGATCCTATTTCTTTTGAGGTAATTTATGCCTATCCAATGCATTCAGTTCATTGGTGAGCAAGGGAGGTTCATCTTTCCAAGTCTCATTACCAAATAATTTGGCATTCAGCTTTATGATTGCACCAAGGTATTTAGCAACTTGCTCTTCAGTAATGTCTTCATCCTCTTTAGAGGATGAATACTCATCAGAGCTCATGAAGGGCAAAAGGAGGTTCAATGGAATCTCTATGGTCTCTGGATGAGCCTCAGAGACTATATTTGCTAAGCTAGATGTATTCTGCTCAGAATTCTCTGTTTGTTGCTGAATGGGTGATGGAAAAGGCTTGCTATTGCTAAACCTGTTTCTTCCACTATTATTAAAGCCTTGTTGAGGCTTTTGTTGATCCTTCCATGAGAAATTTGGATGATTTCTCCATGAGGGATTATAGGTATTTCCATAGGGTTCCTCCATGTAATTCACCTCTGCTATTGCAGGGTTCTCAGGATCATAAGCTTCTTCCTCAGAAGATGCCTCTTGAGTTCTGTTGGAAGCAGCTTGCAATCCATTCAGACTCTGAGAAATCATATTAATTTACTGAGTCAATATTTTATTCTGAACCAATATGGCATTCAGAGTATCAATTTCAAGAACTTCCTTCCTCTGAGGCGTCCCATTACTCACAGGATTCCTTTCAGAAGTGTACATGAACTGGTTATTTGTAACCATGTCAATGAGTTTCTGAGCTTCTGCAGGCATTTTCTTTAGGTGAATGGATCCACCTGCTGAATGGTCCAATGACATCTTTGATAATTCAGACAGACCATCATAGAATATATCCAGGATGGTCCATTCTGAAAGCATGTCAGAAGGACACTTTTTGGTCAGTTGCTTGTATCTCTCCCAAGCTTCATAGAGGGATTCACCTTCTTTCTGTTTGAAGGTTTGAACATCCATCTAAGCTTGCTAAGCTTTTGATGAGGAAAGAACTTGGCTAAGAAAGCTGTGACCAGCTTATCCCAAGAGTTCAGGCTATCTTTAGGTTGAGAGTCCAACCATAATCTAGCTCTGTCTCTTACAGCAAACGGGAAAAGCATAAGCCTGTAGACCTCGGGATCAACCCCATTGGTCTTAACAGTATCACAGATCTGCAAGAATTCAGATAAGAACTGAAAAGGATCTTCTGATGGAAGTCCATGAAACTTGCAATTCTGTTGCATCAGAGAAACTAATTGAGGCTTAAGCTCAAAATTATTTGCTCCAATGGCAGGGATTGAGATGCTTCTTCCATGTAAGTTAGAATTTGGTGCAGTAAAGTCACCAAGCATCTTCCTTGCATCTCCACTATTATTATTATTTTCGGCCATGTCTCATTCTTTTTTGAAAATTTCTGTCAGATTTTCTCCAGAGAGTTGTGCTTTAGCTTCCCTTAGCTTCCTCTTCAGAGTCCTTTCAGGTTCAGGATCAGCTTCAACAAGGATGTTCTTGTCCTTATTCCTGCTCATATGAAAAAGAAGAGAACAAAAAATAATAGGGATCCTATTTGCCACAGTAGAGAGGTTCCTTTATGTGAGTAGAGGAGAAGAAAAAGAATTCGAACACAGAAAGAGGGAGAGAGTTCGAATTTTTAAGAAGAAAAGAAGTGTTAGTAGATAAATAAAATAATTAGAAAGAGATGAGGGGGAGAGAATTTCGAAAATTAGAAGAAGAAAAAAAAAGAAAAATATTTTTGTTTTTATTTTATTTATTAATTAGTATTTGAAAAAGTTAGAAGAAACAATTAATTAATTAAAAAAGATTTTTGAAAAAGAGGGAGGTGATTTTCGAAAATTAGGAGAGAGAAATAGTTAGGTGGTTTTGAAAAAGATTTTGAAATTAATTTTAAAAAGATATGAAGTTAGAAGATATTTTGAAAAGATATGATTTTGAAAAGATATGGTTTTAAAAAGATATGATTTGAAATTTATTTTGAAAAAGATTTGAAAAAGAAATTTAAAAAGATTTGATTTTTGAAAAAGATAGAATTTTTAAATTGAAAATTTGATTTGACTCATAAGAAACAACTAGATTTTAAAATTTTTTGAAAAAGTCAACTCAAATTTTCGAATTTTATGAGTGAAAAAAAGAAAAGATATTTTTTTTTATTTTTGAATTTTAATGATGAGAGAGAAAAACATCAAAAAGACTCAATGCATGAAAATTTTGGATTAAAACAAATGATGCATGCAAGAACACTATGAATGTCAAGATGAACACCAAGAACACTTTGAAGATCATGATGAACAGCAAGAACTTATTTTTGAAAAATTTTCAAGAAAAGAAAACATGCAAGACACCAAACTTAGAAATTTTTTAATTTTTAGACACTATGAATGCAAGAATGCATATGAAAAACAAGATGCAACACACAACAAGAAAATATGAAGATCAAACAAGAGGATTCATCAAGAACAACTTGAAGATCATGAAGAATGCAATGCATGAATTTTCGAAAAATGCAAGAAAGAGATAAACATGCAATTGACACCAAACTTATGACTTGACACTAGGCTCAAACAAGAAACACAAAATTATTTTTGGTTTTTTGTGATTTTGTAAAATTTTTTTGGTATTTTTTTTCGAAAATTAATTGGAAAAAGAAAATCAAGGATTTCAAAATTTTTAATGCGAATTCCAGGAATCATGCAATGTTAGTCTAAAGCTCCGGTCCAGGAATTAGACATGGCTCACTAGCCAGCCAAGCTTTCAGTGAAAGCTCCGGTCCAAAATACTAGACATGGCCAATGGCCAGCCAAGCTTCAGCAGATACAAATCAAGCATATAATAGCTGATTAACTGAGAGTCCAAGGACTCTTGCCATGATAAGTGGAAGCCTCAGTCCAAAAATTTAGACATGGCTTGACAGCCAGCCAGGCTTCAACAGATCATGAAGAAACTCTAGAATTCATTCTTAAAAATTCTGAAGCCATAGAATAATTTATATTTTTTTTTGAAAATTTTTCGAAAATAAAAAGAATAAAAATAAAAATTTAAAATTAAAATAAAATTACCTAATCTGAGCAACAAGATGAACCGTCAGTTGTCCAAACTCAAACAATCCCCGGCAACGGCGCCAAAAACTTGGTGCACGAAATCGTGATCGTTCATTCCTTGGTAACGGCACTGAAAACTTTATACGCACGTTCATAATCTTAGTTCTTTGTCACAAATTCGCACAAGTAACCAGCAAGTGCACTGGGTCGTCCAAGTAATAAACCTTACGTGAGTAAGGGTCGATCCCACAGAGATTGTCGGCTTGAAGCAAGCTATGGTCATCTTGTAAATCTCAGTCAGGCGGATTCAAATGGTTATGGTGAATTGATAGTTAAATTAAAATATAAAATGGGATAGAGATACTTGTGCAATTCATTGGTGAGAATTTCAGATAAGCGTATGGAGATGCTTTTGTTCCTTCTAAACCTCTGCTTTCCTACTGTCTTCATCTAATCATTCATACTCCTTTCTATGGCAAGCTTTATGTAGGGCATCACCGTTGTCAATGGCTACATCCCGTCCTCTCAGTGAAAATGGTCCAAAATGTGCTGTCACCGCACGACTAATCATCTGTCGGTTCTCGATCATACTGGAATAGGATTCAGTAATCCTTTTGCGTCTGTCACTACGCCCAGCCCTCGCGAGTTTTAAGCTCGTCACAGCCATCCCTTCCCAGATCCTACTCAGAATACCACAGACAAGGTTTAGACCTTTCGGATCTCAAGAATGGCCGCCAATAATTCTAGCCTATACCACGAAGACTCTGATCGTAAATCAGGAGGCTAAGAGATATGCATTCAAGCTTGCTTTCACGTAGAACGGAAGTGTTTGTCAGGCACGCGTTCATAAGTGAGAATGGTGATGAGTGTCACATAATCATCACATTCATCATGTTCTTGTGTGCGAATGAATATCTTAGAGAAGAAATAGGCTTGAGTTGAAAAGAAAAATAATAGTACTTTGCATTAATTCATGAGGAACAGCAGAGCTCCACACCTTAATCTATGGTGTGTAGAAACTCTACCGTTGAAAATACATAAGAACAAGGTCTAGACATGGCTGAATGGCCAGCCTCCATGATCTAAGAACTAAACCTCCAGAGATGTAAATACAATAGTAAAAAGTACTATTTATACTAAACTAGTTACTAGGGTTTACAGAAATGAGTAAATGATGTAGAAATCCACTTCCGGGACCACTTGGTGTGTGTTTGGGCTGAGCATTGAGCTTTCATGTGTAGAGACTCTTTTTGGAGTTAAACGCCAGGTTGTAACCTGTTTCTGGTGTTTAACTCTAATTTGCAACCTGTTTCTGGCGTTTAACTCCAGAATAGGGCAGAAAGCTGACGTTAAACGCCAGTTTGCGTCATCTAAACTCAGGCAAAGTATGGACTATTATATATTGCTGGAAAGCCCTGGATGTCTACTTTCCAAAGCAATTGAGAGCGTGCCATTTGGACTTCTGTAGCTCTAGAAAATCCACTTTGCGTGCAGGGAGGTCAGAATCCAACAGCATCTGCAGTCCTTCTTCAGCCTCTGAATCAGATTTTTGCTCAAGTCCCTGAATTTCAGCCAGAAAATTCCTGAAATCACAGAAAAACACAGAAACTCATATTAAAGTCTAGACATATGATTTTTATTAAAAAACTAATAGAAATATACTGAAAACTAACTAAATCATACTAAAAACTATGTAAAAATAATGCCAAAAAGCGTATAAATTATCCGCTCATCAAAAAGTCAAAGGGAGAGGGAACAACCATAGCACATCCATTGGAAATATTCCTTGCTAAGTCACCATCCAACACACCATTTGAGTGGGTAAAAATGTTATCCTTCAACTTTATTGGTCCACTTGAATACGGTTTGCTAGAAACGAATGGGCAATTTAGGGCTCTTTGTGGATTGATGAGTAAGAGAGAGATGGTTAGTGGTTAGCGACATAAGTCAAGGCTCATTAGGGTTGAAACCTCAAGGTTGGAGTTCCAAGGCTGGCACAATGCTTGATTCAATGGATCTAAGAAGATGGTTTGACAATTAAAAGAGAATTTTGACATCTTGTCACCCGGATAGAACCTTGGTAATCAACTAGAAGACGGATGCAAAAACAAAGTTTGGGATCTTGAGATATGTAATACCCTAATTAGCCTAAGCTTTACCTCGCGTCGTAAAGCAAAAGTTAAGCAGAGCTTACGATAGTTCTAAGCTCATACATTATATATATATATATATATATTGATGGTATTTTTGTGGAAAAACGAATTTTCCAAAACACCCAAAACTAACCGGCAAGTGTACCGGGTCGTATCAAGTAGTAAAACTCACTTAGAGTGAGGTCGATCCCACAGGGATTGATGGATCAAGCAACTTTAGTGGGTGATTAGTTTATTCAAGCTAACATTGAGTGATTTGAGTGACAATTGAAGCAGCAGAAAGTAAATGACAAGAAATTATAAATTGCAGAAAGTAAATTGGACAGAAACTTAAAGAGCAAGAAATGTAAATTGCAAAAATCTTAAATGACAAGAAATATAAATTGCATGAAATATAAAGGGAGTGGGTGCTGGAAATGTAAAATTCAACAGGAAAGTGTAAATAGCAATCAAACAGAGAAGTAAAAGATGCAAAATCATGCAACAGATTTAAACAGAAGAGTAAAATGCCTTGAAGAATCGTAAAGACAGAAAAGCAATGCTTAATTTGCAGCAATTTAAAAGAAGGTTGAAGATCTCAGGAGTGGAAGAGACTAGAAAACAAGTCTAGATCTCAAATCCTTCCTTGATCCAACAAGAACAATTGCAAAATGAAAATGGAAGAGTAAATTGCAGAAAAAGAACAAGAGAAGTTGCAGATGGAGAATGAAAACAGAATTCCTTCCAATCTCAATCCAAAATTTCAAAACAGAGAAGAAAACTAAGAAAGAAAGCAAAATGAAAACTAAAGAGTGCACAACTCCCTATTGGAGCTAGCCTCTTTTCTAATCGAGCTCCCCTTTTGAAAATGAGAGTGATGCCTTTATATAGGCTTTTTACAAAATAAAATGAAATTGAAATGAAAAACAAATTAAATAAAAATCCTAATTCTAGCTTGTTCTTGTGCCTTTGAGTGATGATGTGGGCTTTGCTTGCTTTGGATTTGAAGAGAGATGGGTTTGGTTGGCCTCAATTCAATTTGGTGAAGAATTGAATTTAATTGGAATTTTTGGTTGAATTTTGGCCCATGGTCCACCTCCCAGGGGAAAGCTCGGCTCTTGGCAAGAGCTTTGGCCAAGAGCTTTGGTTCCCTTCCTTGCCAAAGTGTGTGCACGTTCCTTCCTTGTGACAAGAGAACAAAGCTCTTTGCAAGAGCTTAAAAGCTCTTGCCCAAGAGCTTTACTTGTCCTTGAGGTCCATGGTTCAAGTCTTGGGTGAAGCATTTGCTGGCCATTTTCCTTGGCACAAGAGTAGCGCCTAGTGTCTTCCCTTGGTATCCCTCTTCGAATCCTGGTGGAAGCACTTTGATTCATTTTTGCTTGTTTTTGGCCCTTAAAGATGCCTTCCACTCGTGCCTCAATTCTATGCCAAATATGAATTGCCATATATCGTTGGAAAGCTCTGAATGTCAGCTTTCCAACGCAACTGGAAGCACATCAATCGGACTTTTGTAGCTCAAGTTATAGCCCTTTAAAGGAGGCATGGTCATGCTGTGAGCGCCCAGATTTTAACTTAGAGAAAATTTGCTTCCAATGCTCATTTTCCTTGAGGCAAGCCCGAAAAAGCTCTTGGGCAAGAGCTTTTAAGCTCTTGGCAAGAGCTTGGCTTTTGATTATTTGAAGTAAAGCTCTCCACAAGAGCTCTAAAGCTCTCGGCAAGAGCTTTGTGCTCTTGCTCCTTGTTTTGAGCCACGTTTTTCTTCCTTTGGGCCATGCTTCTCTTCCTTGATTTGGTCATGGGCCACGCTTTTAAAAGTGTGGCCTAAGCCTCTAAAATGTGCTCCAACTTCAAAGTGTGCCCGAAATTCCTCTTTTCTTCTTTTTACCTTATTTTGTGCTCTTTTTGCTTCTTTTTCTTCTTATTTCCTACAAAGTTTATCAAATCAAAAGATCAAAGAAATATACCATTTAAGCACCAAAGAATGCAATATTTAAGCACTAATCATAAATTTATTGTATGAAAAAGCATAGAAAAACATGACATGGTGACATGTCATCACAACACCAAACTTAAACCTTGCTTGTCCCCAAGCAAGAAAAGAATCATGCAATTAAGATTGACAATCCAAGGTAAGAAGAATAGCAAGTTAATGTTCATGGTAGGCTAGTTTCTTATGCATGCTACAATCACAAAAGAAATATAAATGATTGATGCTTCTATCTAACTCAATTTATGAAATCTTTTTCCTTATAATTTTCCCTTGAAACAAGCTTTTGATTTTCTTATTAGCTTCTCCTTTTGGGTGCTTTGCCCCATGAGTTAATAACAAAGCTACGATTCTAAATGCTTTGTTTTCAAGTATTACCACTTGATACATAAGCACCACAAGCATTTGAATTAGAGGACTTCATTAAGCTCATTTTTCTTTTCTTTTCTTGACTCTCTAATCATTGATGCTCAGAACCTTGAGCTTTGAGGGAGTGCTTTTGCACTTGAGCCTAGCCTTGACTTCTAAGTGTTTTGTTTTCAAGCATTTGGCTTGATACATAAACACCACAAGTACTTAACATATTGTCATTGGTACTCAGAGCCTTCAGCTTTCTCATTCTTTCCCTTTTTCTTTCTTTTTTTTTTGCCTCAATTTGTATTTACTTCTTCAAGGTTTTTATGATTTTCAAAAGATTTCACAAAATGTACTAGATGAAAACTTCAATTAAATAAAATCCAATGCAATTGAGCAACAATTAATCATACTAGCTTTCCAAAACTTACATGCACATGCTAAACTCTTCTTTAATTCCTTGTTTGTTTATGATCATGATACTTTACTGCTTTAAGCTTTACAAAACTCAAGTTGGTAGTCATAATGGCATGGCAATATGTTACAAATCAATATTCAAGCTATGCTTATTCATACCACACATGCATACAGAGAATATAAAGACAATCATGCATTTTAAGTGTTGGAAACAAATGAGGAGAAAAGGAACTCTACAACCTTGTAGTTCATCTTCATTATTGTTGTCCTTTTTCCTCTATTCTTCCTCCTTCCCTTGCCAAACTCAGAATGCTTGCTCATCCTCAAGCAACAATTAGAACAATGGCTATGGGGCTAAGATGGATCATGAATGTCTTACACAATGAAAAGTTAGTAGTACATGTGTTCTAAGCAAGCAAAATTAAAGATAATAATCAAGGCACAAGAGACAGAGACATTATGATTGCAAACTTAAGAAGGTGAGCATAATACTTTGCATAAAGAATAAGTGGCACACCAAACTTAGTGTGACACTTTCACTTGGAATTGATGCAAGTATCTTGTAAGGATTAGAACCAAATTTTGTTGCATAGCAACACCAAACTTAGAATGCAACCACATGTCAATTTATTTGAATTAAAACTAAGCAAATGAAACTGTTATTTGTTAAGTACAATCACCAAGTCAAGAATCTGTCATGAATAAAGCTCTCTTGGTGATGTATTAAC
Organism: Arachis ipaensis; assembly: GCF_059453495.1. NCBI lineage: Eukaryota > Viridiplantae > Streptophyta > Magnoliopsida > Fabales > Fabaceae > Arachis > Arachis ipaensis. Next base: position 40,766,226 of record NC_142441.1, on the reverse strand, counting down.
AAACACAGTAAATAAGAAAACTAAAATGAAAGCATTTAAAACAAAGAAAAATGACTAAAGAAAGTAGAATGAAAAAGTGTCAAATTAAAAGAGAAAAATAAAACTGCAGAGGCATTATGATTATGCAGACAAGTAGTGTTGCTTGAATGAATTGCATAGAAAATTAGTGGCACACCAAACTTAGAATCTTGGTGTGTCACTTTCATTTTTGATTTGATGCAATCATCCAAAAAGATTGAAAATAATTTGTTGCAAGGCAACACCAAACTTAGAATGTAACCATATGCCAATTTATTGAATTTAAACAAAACAAAGAACGAAAACAAAGCAGAGAAGAGAAATTATACCTACGGTTGACATGTTGTTCACTTTCTTCCTCTTCTTCCAGTTTGTTAAGAGGAATGACCTCAAGGGGGGGGGAAGATTCAGCTCGTGTCCCTTGCCTTGGCCTTTCCTCAGCAAGTTTCCTTTTACAAATGGCTTGATTGATCTTGCTTGCTGGATTAGGGACAGAATTGGTGCTCTTGCTAGTTGCCTTCACTTCCTTGAATTCAAAACTTGGTTGCTGTGTGATTATTGGAGTGTTGTATTCATCCAGAGCCTTTTGAATTGGTGGTTCCATGAGCTTTTCCTCTATGTACTTCTCTGTTTCACTTGAGTTTGGAATTCTTTGGTTGTCTTTCTCACTTTCTTGCTCTTCTACTTCCTCCTTTGCACTCAACATTTGACTTAATAGCTTTTTCATTGAGGAGGTTTCTTGATCTTCCCAACATTTCTTCATCTCCTCTTCATATTTTTCAATCACAGATTCAATTGTTGAGAGTTTTTGAGTCAGGGAGGTTTGTGAGAGTTGGGAGTCTTCATGTTCCCTTGTCACCTCAAGTGCAGTTTCATTTTCAACCATCTCATTCTTCATTGAAATTGATGCAGTAGCCTCCTCATCTTGCTCTTCCACTTTATCCTTCACATCCATTAATTGGTCTTCATCCTTAATTTTTGATGATTTTAAGTTCCCCCTTGTTTGTTCTAAGGGCCCATTCATCTTCTTGAAGACGATTTCTTTCCAGGATGGGGATTTTGTGTATCTTTCCACGAGCTTTCTGTGTATTTTAATGGCTTGAAGGTAATCCTCATCTATTGGTTCAAGAGATGAAGGTTGAGAATAATTTTGGTGACATGTATGTATTATGGTGAAGTTGTGTTGAGGGGTGTGGAATGAGTTGTGTGATTGATGTGATGACTTGTATGGATTTTGGAGGAAACTTTGTGTTGAGGCATAATCAAGTGATGAAGATCTTTCAAATGAGAAACTGGGACGTGAGGGTGGATGCTCTTTCATTCCTTGGTGATACTCCCAGCCACCATTAGAATAATGACTTGCATCATTTTGTGGTGGAGGAAAATATCCCATATGATTCTCTTGCTCATCTTGTGTCTTTGAAGCAAATCTCCATGGATTGCTTAGAATTTGTATTTTCTTGGTGATATTCCCAGCCACCATTAGAGATTGGTGATGGTGGGTAATATCCCATAAAATTTGTTTGATCATAAGATGAGTTGAACTCAATTTGAATTTTGGAAAACACAACACCAAGAAAAATTGAAATTACTCATATCAGAGATGAGAATTTCTTAGTGAGGCAAAAACTCAAACACCTTGGTTTCAATTTAAAATAGAAAACAAAAATAAAGAAAATGCTTGATCTAGACTTCTCACCCACTTAATCATTGTTGATCTAAATCAATCCCCGGCAACGGCGCCAAAAATTAGATTGTATTTTTGTGGAAAAACGAATTTTCCAAAACACCCAAAACTAACCGGCAAGTGTACCGGGTCGTATCAAGTAGTAAAACTCACTTAGAGTGAGGTCGATCCCACAGGGATTGATGGATCAAGCAACTTTAGTGGGTGATTAGTTTAGTCAAGCTAACATTGAGTGATTTGAGTGACAATTAAAGCAGCAGAAAGTAAATGACAAGAAATTATAAATTGCAGAAAGTAAATTGGACAGAAACTTAAAGAGCAAGAAATGTAAATTGCAAAAATCTTAAATGACAAGAAATGTAAATTGATGAAATATAAAGGGGAGTGGGTGCTGGAAATGTAAAATTCAACAGGAAAGTGTAAATAGCAATCAAACAGAGAAGTAAAAGATGCAAAATCATGCAACAGATTTAAACAGAAGAGTAAAATGCCTTGAAGAATCGTAAAGACAGAAAAGCAATGCTTAATTTGCAGCAATTTAAAAGAAGGTTGAAGATCTCAGGAGTGGAAGAGACTAGAAAACAAGTCTAGATCTCAAATCCTTCCTTGATCCAACAAGAACAATTGCAAAATGAAAATGGAAGATTAAATTGCAGAAAAAGAACAAGAGAAGTTGTAGATGGAGAATGAAAACAGAATTCCTTCCAATCTCAATCCAAAATTTCAAAACAGAGAAGAAAACTATGAAAGAAAGAAAAATGAAAACTAAAGAGTGCACAACTCCCTATTGGAGCTAGCCTCTTTTCTAATCGAGCTCCCCTTTTGAAAATGAGAGTGATGCCTTTATATAGGCGTTTTACAAAATAAAATGAAATTGAAATGAAAAACAAATTAAATAAAAATCCTAATTCTAGCTTGTTCTTGTGCCTTTGAGTGATGATGTGGGCTTTGCTTGCTTTGGATTTGAAGAGAGATGGGTTTGGTTGGCCTCAATTCAATTTGGTGAAGAATTGAATTTAATTGGAATTTTTGGTTGAATTTTGGCCCATGGTCCACCTCCCAGGGGAAAGCTCGGCTCTTGGCAAGAGCTTTGGCCAAGAGCTTTGGTTCCCTTCCTTGCCAAAGTGTGCGCACGTTCCTTCCTTGTGACAAGAGAACAAAGCTCTTTGCAAGAGCTTAAAAGCTCTTGCCCAAGAGCTTTACTTGTCCTTGAGGTCCATGGTTCAAGTCTTGGGTGAAGCATTTGCTGGCCATTTTCCTTGGCACAAGAGTAGCGCCTAGTGTCTTCCCTTGGTATCCCTCTTCGAATCCTGGTGGAAGCACTTTGATTCATTTTTACTTGTTTTTAGCCCTTAAAGATGCCTTCCACTCGTGCCTCAATTCTATGCCAAATATGGATTGCTATATATCGTTGGAAAGCTCTGAATGTCAGCTTTCCAACGCAACTGAAAGCACATCAATCAGACTTTTGTAGCTCAAGTTATAGTCCTTTGAAGAAGGCATGGTCATGCTGTGAGCGCCCATATTTTAACTTAGAGAAAATTTGCTTCCAATGCTCATTTTCCTTGAGGCAAGCCCGAAAAAGCTCTTGGGCAAGAGCTTTTAAGCTCTTGGCAAGAGCTTGGCTTTTGATTATTTGAAGTAAAGCTCTCCACAAGAGCTCTAAAGCTCTCGGCAAGAGCTTTGTGCTCTTGCTCCTTGTTTTGAGCCACGTTTTTCTTCCTTTGGGCCATGCTTCTCTTCCTTGATTTGGTCATGGGCCACGCTTTTAAAAGTGTGGCCTAAGCCTCTAAAATGTGCTCCAACTTCAAAGTGTGCCCGAAATTCCTCTTTTCTTCTTTTTACCTTATTTTGTGCTCTTTTTGCTTCTTTTTCTTCTTATTTCCTACAAAGTTTATCAAATCAAAAGATCAAAGAAATATACTATTTAAGCACCAAAGAATGCAATATTTAAGCACTAATCATAAATTTTTTGTATGAAAAAGCATAGAAAAACATGACATGGTGACATGTCATCATATATATATATATATATAAGGAATAATATAATAATCTAGAAGCCCGATGAAAGATATAGCTCAAAGTTTCGATTTAAAAGCGCAAAATGTACTAACGAAGCGTTTAACTTAAAGCACAAGAAACAGGTGTGATATAAACAAACATAATAGTATAATAGTGTAATATCATAAGAAATCTAGCCACGAATCGCGAAGTTTAAGCCGGCTAGACTTATACTGACCATACAGAAACCTGATAGTAAAAACATCTTATACAGTTTTGTTCTCTCAAATACAAGCCTCTAGGCAAAACCAAAATACAAAAGTGAGAGACATATAAACAAAATAAACCAAAAAGACTCCAAAAGAATCCAAGATCCTCCGCTTTTGTCACCATCTAAAACAACTCACCGAGGTGGGTTGCGACCTGCATTTGAAAAATATAACAGAAATATGGTATGAGAACCGGAGGTTCTCAGTATGGTAATAGTGCCCAGTGATGTAGGATATAAGACCCCGGGATGCCAAAGGCAATTCTAAGCTCCATATCCATCACAAGATTCAAACTTAAGGCATACTAAACAATTAAGCATAATTATATAAAACCTTAACATAAATAAACCGGGTACTACATCTTAGGGGAGTTTCTAATCTAAACCAACACCGCTGTCCCACAGCCTTCATCAGCCTACCCTCCATGCGATCCTATCGCCTCCGCCTTCCGAACCTCCTCAATCCCAGTAGAAAGCACAATTATATACAATGCAAGTAAAACACAAGTAGGAACATAATAAGCAATTAATTCAAGTAGCAATTAGGCATGTTATACAAATAGGCAAACAATCTCAAGTCGGCAAAGCATACAAACAGATAGAAAATGAACATGATGAATGCCTGTCCTACTGGCTGTGATATCTGATGACAAGTCATCCTAGCCTATTTTAGCTAGTCTTTTTCTCTTGTTTTCATTAGAATTATGCACTTTCTTGAGCTACAAGCAAGCTAATTGAGTAGATTTTCATGTTTCCCTTGATTGAACCAACCATATATGAATTCATGCCATTTCATGAGGTTTTATGCTATATTTGTTGCATATTATGAAAGAATGAATATCTCATGATTTTGAGCACAACTTTGATGAGTTTGGTTGATTAATGATAGGTGAAGAAAGCTTGGAGAAAGGTTGAAGCAAGAAGGAATGGCTAGGAGTGAAGAGAGGACAATGGAATAAGTGAAATTGAACCAGGAAGCAAAAAGCTGGACCTAAAGTTAGCATCAAACTTTTGCACAAACTTTTGGTTGAAAAGTTAGCCCCAACGTTAGCCCCCTAACTTGGAGGCTAACGTTGGAACTTGAAAATTCTCCCCGGGGCTTCAAAAGTTTGCACCAACGTTAGCCCCCTAACTTTGAGGCTAACGTTGGCACATGAATTTCTCCCCTGGGCACCAAAAGTTTGCGCCAACGTTAGCCCCCTAACTTTGAGGCTAACGTTGGCACATGAATTTCTCCCCTGGGCACCAAAAGTTTGCGCCAACGTTAGCCCCCTAACTTTGAGGCTAACGTTGGCACATGAATTTCTCCCCTGGGCACCAAAAGTTTGCGCCAACGTTAGACCCCTAACTTGGAGGCTAACGTTGGCACATGAAAATTCAAGGGAGAGGAGCAAAAGTTTGTGCCAACGTTAGCCCCCTAACTTGGTGGCTAACGTTGGCGCCACAAGCACACTAGGCAAGGCCAACGTTAGGGTCAAAGTTAGACCCCTAACGTTGGCACCAACATTGATATCAGCAAATTGTGCTAGCTGATATGAAAAGTTGGAGCCAAAGTTAGACCCCTAACTTTGGCTCAAACTTTTGGTCCAACTTTTGCTAACCTCAAAACCGGTTCAATTGGTTCACTTTGGTTCTTCTCCAAACTTCAAGAGCAATCAACCAAGGCCTCTTTCAACCCAATTCCACCAAGAGCAAAGGCCCAACTCAAGGCTTGAAGATCATTTGAAGAAAGTGTATAAATAGGATAGAATTCAAGTTCTTCTGGAGCTTTTCTTTTGAAATTTTCATAATAGTTTTCGGAGAGCTTTGGATATTGAGTGATCTTTAATTTCTTGGGGAAGGAGAATTCACTTCTCTTCCTCTTAGTTTTATTGCTTTCAATTTCAATTACACTTGTCTTGGATCTTGGGTTGGAGAATTGAAGAAATTCTGTTTCAATCTCATCCTTGGATCCCTCTGCTTTACTCACTGCATAATTGAATTTAATTTTCTGTTAATTGCTCTTCATCTCTTTTCTTTGTAATTTACATTTTCTTTAATTGAATTTAATTTCTTGTTCTTTAAGATTCAGCAATTTATTTCATGTTCTCTTTAATTCCATGTAATTTAATTTCTGCAAATCACAAAACACTCAACCAAACCTTGATTCGCTTGACTAAATTAACCACTAAGCTAAAATTGCTCAATCCTTCAATCCCTGTGGGATCGACCTCACTCCCGTGAGTTTTTATTACTTGATACGACCCGGTATACTTGCCGGTTAGATTTGTGTGTTTTGGGGAAAATTTATTTTTCACCAAAATACTCATCAAGTTTTTGGCGCCGTTGCCGGGGATTGATTAGATTGACAATGATTAAGTAAGGTGGTGATCTAGATCAAGCACTTTTTCTTTATTTTTCTCTAATTTTGACTAACCCACTAACTGTTTGAATTTTTGTTTAAGCTAACTGGAACTTCATTCTAGCAATAGATTGAAGTGCCACTGATTCTGTGCGTTTCTTATGTTCTGCTTGTATGTCAGGTACAAGAAGAACCATACCCAATTTTCATGAACAAGACGAAAGAACTCTCAGGAGGTTAAGAAGAGCTGAAAGAGGGAAAAATATTGTTGGAGAAGAGGAATCAGACGAAGAATTCCAAGAGATGGAGGAACATTCAACCAATCCACCAGGTGGAGAAGACAACAACAATAACAACCCACCCCAGAGGAGAGTTTTGGCTTCCTATACCTTTGCAAATCCTAGACATTGTGGGAGCAGCATCTTGGCTCCAAATGTCAATGCTAACAATTTTGAACTCAAACCACAACTCATCACTTTGGTTCAGAATAATTGCTCTTTTGGTGGAGGACCACTTGAGGACGCACACCAACATTTATCCACTTTCTTGAGGATATGCAACACTGTCAAAACTAATGTAGTGCCCCCTGACAGTTACAAACTGATGCTATTCCCATTTTCTCTCAGGGACAAGGCCACTCAATGGTTGGAATCTTTTCCAAGGGACAGCATCAACAACTGGGATGATTTGGTAACTAAGTTTCTTGCCAAATTTTATCCACCTCAGAGGATTATAAGGTTAAAGGTTGAGGTACAAACATTTACACAAATGGAGGCCGAACCCATCTATGAGGCATGGGAGAGGTACAAGGCTCTGATCAGGAAATGTCCCCCTGCTATGTTTAATGAGTGGGAGAAGCTTCAAAACTTCTATGAAGGCTTAACACTGAAATCCCAGGAAGCTTTGGATCATTCAGCTGGAGGTTCCTTGCAACTCATGAAAACTGCAGAAGAGGCTCAAGAACTCATTGATATGGTGTCCAACAACCAATATTTCTTTGCTCATCAAAGAGGCCGCCAACCATCACAAAGGAGAGGAGTAATGGAGCTAGAAGGAGTGGATTCAATCCTAGCTCAAAACAAGATGATGCAGCAGCAAATTCAACAACAATTTGAGCAAATGGCCAAGAGGATTGATGGTCTCCAAGTTGCAGCAGTTAACACTAGCCAACCATCAACCACTTGGGGACAGAGTGAAGAAACTCAAGAAGAACAACAACAAGAGCAAATACAGTATATGCACAACCAAGGACCAAATGAAGTGTATGGTGATACATACAATCCATCCTGGAAGAACCACCCAAACCTCAGATGGGAAGATAACCATACCCAAAACCAACAACCATGGCAGAGGAATTCAAACCAACACAACCCAAGAAGCAACCAAAATCACAACCAGCAGCAGACTAACCAAAACCCCTACAGAAAACCTCAAAACAACTACCCCAACCTCAACCAATACCAATCTAATAACCAACCCACCAACCAAAATGCCTACCATCCACCACCCACATCTCATAACCCACCTCAAGTATCACCTGAAGCCCAAAGAATCACTCACTTGGAGGCCATGATAGACAAAATGTTGAAACACCAAGAAATGGTAACCAAGAATCAGGAAGCCTCCCTGAAGAGCCTAGAGAGACAGATGGGGCAACTCTCCAAGCAAGTATCTGTTGAGAGACCTTCAAACTCACTGCCCAGTGACACAATTCCAAATCCCAAGGAGGAATGCAAGGCAATACAATTAAGGAGTGGGAGAACATTGATAAGCAACAATGACACTACAAGGAAGCAAGCAGAGAACATCAAAGAGCCAACGGAGGATGAGAATCAAACAAAGGCAGATGAAGCTAAGGAGCAAGTTATGATGCCAAACAAAGGCACTGAGAAACTTAAAGAGAAAGATAACCAGCCACATAGCTCAAAGGAAGTAGCTCAGGGACAGCAGCAAATAGGAAAGAGCATCACACCTCCACTGCCATATCCCCAGAGGTTCAACAAAGAGGTTAAAGACCAGCATTTTCACAAATTCCTTGAGATTTTTAAGAAGCTGGAAATCAATATTCCCTTGGCTGAAGCACTTGAGCAAATGCCTCTATATTCCAAATTTCTGAAGGATCTTATCAACAAGAAAAGAAGCTGGGATGAGAAAGAAACCATAATGATTACTGAGGAATGCAGGGCCTTGATTCAAAAGGGGCTTCCTCCCAAGCTTAAGGACCCAGGGAGCTTCCTGTTGCCTTGCACCATTGGGGAATTGACCATCACTAAAGCAATGTGCGATCTCGGAGCAAGTATTAACTTAATACCATCCTCCTTGGTGAAAAAGCTGCATATAGAGGAGGTCAAACCAGTACAAATGTCTCTGGAACTGGTAGACAAGTCAATGGTATACCCCAGGGGTGTAATTAAAAATCTTTTGGTCAAGGTGGACAGTTTTATATACCCTGCTGATTTTGTGGTTCTAGAATCAAACGATGATGATGGTGACTCTGTTATACTGGGAAGGCCATTCTTGGCCACTGCTAGAGCTATCATAGACGTAGAGGAAGGGGAGTTAACTCTAAGAATGCATGACCAGAGTGTCACTCTGAAGGTATTACCAGAGGCACAATTTAGCAAGGAGAAGAAAGACTATATAAAAAATGACCAGGAAAGTCACAGCAACATCCCAATGCTAAGGATTGTGCAGACTGATGAAAAAGCCCAAGAGGGTATTAGAGTATTAGCCACTGAAAAGAGAGGCCCCCAAGGAAAGCCTATGGCCAGAAAAGAAAGATCAACAAAAGGAAAGATGAAACGCAGAAACAAAGCAAAAAGGGGCTGGAAGAATAGAAAGATTCCAATAGAGGGGCTTTCCAAAGGTGACAAAGTGCAACTGATATATCAACAGCTGGGGGCAAATCAACAAACTGAGGATTACTACACTGTCAGCAACATACTATCATTAGAGCATGCTGAAATTGAACACCAGAAAACAAAGAAGAGGATCACGGTCAGAGGAGACAAATTGAGGCCCTACAAGCACCAACCACCATAAAAGAAAGCCTCAATGTCAAGCTAATGACAATAAAAGAGCGCTCCATGGGAGGCAACCCATGCTTTAAGATTCATGTCATTTTAAATTCAATAAGTTATGATCAATTGAGCATGAATTCTTTTCTCTTTTCATGAACATGTCCATTGACTGCATGCACTATTTTGAAACATATGCTAAGTTTGGTGTACCTTCAAGCACACTAAACCAATGTTACAAATAATCCCATTTTGCATGTTTGGAGCATCTTGACAAAGCATATGGCCGAACACTAAGTTTGGTGTCCACATAGCTTCATGAAAAGTAGAAACTCATGCATCAATAATCATACAATTGTTGTTTTTCAAAATCTTATAAATGAAAAAAATTCTTTTCTGGTAATGAAGGCATTGATTGTGATGTACCCTTTGACAAGAAACAAGTTTGGTGTTCACCAAACCTTGATGCACCGATTTAGGGATACAATTGATCCTTCATGAAAAAAAAAAGAAAAGAGAAAAAGAAAGTATGATGAAAACAATTCTTATGAACATTTAATATTTGAATCTCACTAATTGGAGGAAGATACTCATTTTCTTTATATATGACCAAACACTAAGTTTGGTGTCTTAAAGAGAGAGTGTCACAGTTCAATTAATATAAGAATTTATGGTTCACATGGTATTACTAAAAGAACACTCTTGCTACGGTTGGATAAGACTAATGTATGTTGTCTTGTTGTGATGACTAGGAGGTCAAAGAATCTTCAATGAAAAAGACAAGACAAAGGAAAGCATAGCATGAGGACAAAATCCCATCACATGCTCCAAGAAAGAAATCTGCCACTCCTTGAGAATGATCACGGCAAAGGCAAGGGAAGGAGCAAACTTTGTCTTCATTCATCCTTACATGCATACCTTTGATCTCCATAAGTCTAATTGCATCCCAACCCTTCATTGCTCATTTAAAAGCATACCACCTTCAAGCCATGCACATGATCAAATCACTCCAACTTTAGAAACTTCACTCCCTTCATCACTCCTCAACATAACGAGCTTAGTGCAACATTTCTCTTACTTTAAACTCCAACCACTTAAACTTCTCTTCATTATTTCTTGTCATAGCAAGTTCGGCCTTAATTTCTTCTTCTTCCAAACACACATCAAACTATCCAACATTCTTCACACTCTTTCTCAACCAACCAAGTGACCATGGCCTCCTCCTCAAGAACCAAACGACGAAAAGGAAAAGATCCCATAGTGGAGGAAGACACACATGAATATGACCAACGGAGGTTCAAGTCTTGGTTTCATCAAATGCAAATTCAATGGATGAACGAGAAAAGAATCTATCCTGAAATTCCATTCTTGTTACCGGATGATGGATGTCAAGAAATGAAGAACAAAATCCGGAAGAGGAGGTGGGAGGAACTTGCATCACCAGCCACCCGAATCAATGCCAATATCATAAGAGAGTTCTATGCAAATGTCCCAAGGCTTGACATGCGTGAGCCCCCAACGTACAAGAGCTATGTACGGGGGGTGGAAGTAGACTTTAGCCCAGATGCAATCAAAAAAGTTTTGAAACTAAAGTCAGTCCGCTTTGATGAACCGGGATACCAACAAAGATTGAATGAGGATCAAGATTATGAGGAGATTGCGAGAGACATTTGTTTTGAGAACTCAGAATGGGAAGGAGATAACAAGAATAGATACAAGTTCCTGAAGAGATGTAACCTCACTCCGGAAGCAAAAGGATGGTATGAGTTGATGAAAAGATCAATTCTGGGCACTGTGAACACCTCAGAAGTTAACAGAGAGAGAGCCGTGATGCTGCATTGCATCATTGTGGGAGGAGAGATAAGAGTTCATGAAATCCTTGCAAAAGACATTCAAAAGCTGGCTGAAAAGAATTCGGCCGGATCTTGGTTGTACTATCCGAGCACCATTTGGAGGTTGTGTGCAAAGGCTAAGGTTCCAATGGAAGAGGAGAATCCAATGTGGATAAGCCAAGGCATGCCCATAACCATTGAACGAATGATGATGCCCCTTGAAGCACATCAAGGCCGAAGACCACATGGAGGAAGGGAAAGAGAAGAACCAATGGAAGAAGATGAGCCACACATAGAAGAAGAGCCACAAGAGGAGGAGGAACAGCCACACTTTTTCCCACATGGCAATATGGATATGACTCAAATGCAAGAAGCAATAGGGAGATTGTCTCAACAGTACACGAGAATCCAAGAAAGGCAAGAGGAATACCATTCTCTGTACATGAAAAACCAACAAGCACAAGAAGAAAGAGAGCTAAGAATAATGAACAAACAAAATAAATTCGAGTCAAGATTCCTTGTGATGCAAGAAGAACATGCCTTTCAATCTCATGAATCTTTTGGGAAGTTGGAACAAATGCAAGCTGAAAATTTGAAGGCTCTTAAAGAGTTCACAACACTCCAAGATGCAAGGTATGAAGTGCAAGCCGATTACAACGTCAATAGCCAAATCAAACTGAACTATATTGGAGAACATTTGCACAACATGGATCCGGCGTTCCCAACTTTTGATGAATTCTTCAAAATGAGAAGTGAGGTAGAAGTAAGCAGGGCTATGAGACTTGAAGATAGAGTGGAGGAGGCTATGAATAAAGCTGGCTTTTGGCAAGATCAACAGGCACCAAACAAGGATGGTGGGAACACTAGCAGCCAAGTGTATGAAAGGAGAAAGAAAAGGCATGACAAATGAAAGGTGGACTTGCTCCTTATTCATCACTATAAAATCTATCTGTTCTAAGTTGTCTTTGCATTTTTAAGTAGTCCTTTAAAAGTCTTTGCATTATGTTTGTTTCTTTTAAAATAAGTAAACTAGCTTATGTGTGTGCTTGTGTGTTCACTTTCACTTGACAAGAAGCATGTGTTGTCCCCTGCATCTTTTAATTCAATAAAAGAACAGTTTGAATGTGAAGCAAGATAGTCTCTGTTAGATAGAAGTAGAATAAAAGTAAGTGGTGGTATGTGTGTGATTGTATAATAGCTCACTTTTAGTGAATAAAGAGCCAGGATATCTCCTTCTAAGTAAAGAGTGGCTTACTGTCTATGAATCTCAATTGAATTAAATTCCGTGGTTAGAAAGAAAAACAAAAAGAAGGAAAGAAAAAAAGATAGCCAAAAAGTGGCAGAACAAAAGGAAACAAAAAGAAACAAAGCTGGACACCAATAGCTTGAACTTTAAAATATATGCCTGTGATGTCTTTGTACTAGGATCTGCTTGGATTAGTAAGCTCTTAGGAGTGCCTCAACACTCGGTGACTTGGGTTAACTAATCCGGGATCATCAGCTGAAAGTCCACTATCAAGAGCAACCTAACTACAAGGCATTTAGTAACCCAAAGAGGTGCTGGGCATCAATGTTTTAAGAAGAAATGTGAGCCAAGTGTCTATGGTGAATAATGTGTCAAGTATAAAGAAAAGAAAATGAACTTGCTACACATGACACTCAAATAAAGCTTATAAACAAAGTAATAGCCAAGGATAAAAGAATAATGAGAGGTCATAGCAATATGTCACTTGAAGCTTGAAGGAGACTTTCTAGGCCTAGGAGTCAATAAGAAGTGAGTATTTGCATATCCACACAAAACCCTATGAACTATCAATAATACTCTGCTAGCATGAACATCCTCTTCCATTTCATTCTTTCTTTTCAATAAATCTTTTCTTGCTTGGGGACAAGCAAGCTTTAAGTTTGGTGTTGTGATGACAAGTCATCCTAGCCTATTTTAGCTAGTCTTTTTCTCTTGTTTTCATTAGAATTATGCACTTTCTTGAGCTACAAGCAAGCTAATTGAGTAGATTTTCATGTTTCCCTTGATTAAACCAACCATATATGAATTCATGCCATTTCATGAGGTTTTATGCTATATTTGTTGCATATTATGAAAGAATGAATATCTCATGATTTTGAGCATAGCTTTGATGAGTTTGGTTGATTAATGATAGGTGAAGAAAGCTTGGAGAAAGGTTGAAGCAAGAAGGAATGGCTAGGAGTGAAGAGAGGACAATGGAATAAGTGAAATTGAACCAGGAAGCAAAAAGCTGGACCTAAATTTAGCATCAAACTTTTGCACAAACTTTTGGTTGAAAAGTTAGCCCCAACGTTAGCCCCCTAACTTGGAGGCTAACGTTGGAACTTGAAAATTCTCCCCTGGGCTTCAAAAGTTTGCGCCAACGTTAGCCCCCTAACTTTGAGGCTAACGTTGGCACATGAATTTCTCCCCTGGGCACCAAAAGTTTGCGCCAACGTTAGCCCCCTAACTTTGAGGCTAACGTTGGCACATGAATTTCTCCCCTGGGCACCAAAAGTTTGCGCCAACGTTAGCCCCCTAACTTTGAGGCTAACGTTGGCACATGAATTTCTCCCCTGGGCACCAAAAGTTTGCGCCAACGTTAGACCCCTAACTTGGAGGCTAACGTTGGCACATGAAAATTCAAGGGAGAGGAGCAAAAGTTTGCGCCAACGTTAGCCCCTTAACTTGGTGGCTAACGTTGGCGCCACAAGCACACTAGGCAAGGCCAACGTTAGGGTCAAAGTTAGACCCCTAACGTTGGCACCAACGTTGATATCAGCAAATTGTGCTAGCTGATATGAAAAGTTGGAGCCAAAGTTAGACCCCTAACTTTGGCTCAAACTTTTGGTCCAACTTTTGCTAACTTCAAAACCGGTTCAATTGGTTCACTTTGGTTCTTCTCCAAACTTCAAGAGCAATCAACCAAGGCCTCTTTCAACCCAATTCCACCAAGAGCAAAGGCCCAACTCAAGGCTTGAAGATCATTTGAAGAAAGTGTATAAATAGGATAGAATTCAAGTTCTTCTGGAGCTTTTCTTTTGAAATTTTCATAATAGTTTTCGGAGAGCTTTGGATATTGAGTGATCTTTAATTTCTTGGGGAAGGAGAATTCACTTCTCTTCCTCTTAGTTTTATTGCTTTCAATTTCAATTACACTTGTCTTGGATCTTGGGTTGGAGAATTGAAGAAATTCTATTTCAATCTTATCCTTGGATCCCTCTGCTTTACTCACTGCATAATTGAATTTAATTTTCTGTTAATTGCTCTTCATCTCTTTTCTTTGCAATTTACATTTTCTTTGCAATTGTTCTTGTTGGATCTAGGAAGGCATTGAGATCTAGACTTGGTTTTCTAGTCTCTGGGCCCTGAGATCTCAATTTTACATTCTCTGTTTCTTGCTTTTAATGTTCATTTACTTTACTGCTTCAAGATCCGTTTCAATCCCCATTCCCTTTTCCTCTTCTGTTTAATGCAATCCAACTTTTCCTTGTTTAAATTCTGCAAATCCATTCCCCAATTCCCTTTACAATTCCAGCTGTTTACATTTCTTGCACTTTAAGATTCCGCAATTTATATTTCTTGCATTCTAAGTTTCTGTTATTTAATTTCTTGTTCTTTAAGATTCAGCAATTTATTTCATGTTCTCTTTAATTCCATGCAATTTAATTTCTGCAAATCACAAAACACTCAACCAAACCTTGATTCGCTTGACTAAATTAACCACTAAGCTAAAATTGCTCAATCCTTCAATCCCTGTGGGATCGACCTCACTCCCGTGAGTTTTTATTACTTGATACGACCCGGTATACTTGCCGGTTAGATTTGTGTGTTTTGGGGGAAATTTATTTTTCACCAAAATACTCATCAATATCCCATTGTCAGTTCAACTGCCAACCCGACACATCTCCATGGAGATGTTGCCCTTCGAAATCATGGTGTGGGAACCCCCGAGATATAGTGCTCGGATCACTATCCAGTGTTTTGCGCCTGTACGCTCTGATGATTCGAAGGGATGCGAGCGAGATCTATTGCCACCGGCCACACATCTAAGCACAAGCGGGACGAACCACCGCCCTTACACCGCCGCCGCTACCTCGACAGGCGGGATCCAACCTCGGCCCCTGCCGGGCGCATAGCATCTCATAATCTCAATGAAAAGTAGTGCATTGGTTTTTAAAAACATTTTTAATACAAGATGAATCCATCACTTCATTCAGAGCCCTCGACTCTTTTCAACCACTGTTCATTCACATTTCAGTTCCGAACTCAACAGTTCCTTAATCCTCATCTCATTCATCAACCATTCACCACATAATATTAAACCACCTTCAGTACGCCAGAAACCTAGGCCTCTATTTTCTAAATTTTCCAAATAATATCGTCTAAGACCCTTAAAATCCTTTTCCATTTTCAAGTATCCAAAAATATGCCCAAAAGTCTTAAAAAAGTGTTATAGAAGCTTACAACTTTGTTGGGGAGGTAGAATAGTTGAAAACAAAGCAAAATTTGAGAAACAGGGCGCGTGCGGCCGCACAGCGGTGTGCGCACGCTCACTCCTGAGAGTTTTAAAATGTGTGCGTACGCACAGGGGTGTGTGTATGCACAGGTGTCAAAACTTAAAAAATCTGTTCACTCGCACAACTTGTGCCAGCGCCCCCAATAGACTGGCCTTCCCAACGTGTGCGTCCGCACAGGTTGAAATTCTTCCTTAGATATGTGCGCGCACAAGCTATGCTAGCGCTGCAAACAGAACGCATTTCCCTACCTCTGTGTGCGCACAGGTGTGTGCGTCTACACAGATCAAAATTTTCGCAGGTTGTGTGTCCGCACAAGGCTGTGCGTGCGCACATATCAAAAATCATAAAATTCTGCAACTTTGCAGAATTTCATATTTTTAACACCAACTTTGAATGATCATAACTTCCTCTACAAAATTCTAAATTTCACTAACTTTATATCGATTTAAAGGGTTTTCAAAGATCTTTAATTCTAAATAAATTACACCCAATTTTGAAAACCGAGGCAAAAGTTATGATCAGAAAAAATTCACAAAAAACTAACTTCTACCCAAAATCACAATTTCCACAATTCCTTTATAAAACACAACCAAGACCAAACCAAACCATTCTAAACTCCAATTCTCATCAAAATCAACACCATATGACATTACACCAAGCTTGCCACATATTTCTTCACTTTACCTCATCCTCAATTGCAACATTAATATATTATATATAGTCAAATCTCATTAGCATTTTTCCAACTTTATTACCAATCAGTCAACATCAATTTTACATTCATCAACATAATTGACTCCTCCACTCCACAAATCATTCATCCTAATCACATCACTATCAACATCAATATCAATTCAAAAATCATCATTCATCAAACATCATCATACAATAACATCCAACAATTCATCAACCATTCAAATCCAATCCTATCCTATAGGTCACTAGCCTAAGTGTCCATGAATATTATATACTACATAGAGGAAACCGAAACCATACCTTGGCCGATTTCTAATATGAACCAAATGAGCTTTCAACCAAAATCCAACCACCAATGTAACTCCAACAAGCACCAACAAGCTCCAAACTCACAATAATCAAGCTATATACATATAAATCACCACAAAATCAATCTAGGGCTCAACATAAATCAAAAGTTCACAAGAGTTCAAAGCCTCTTACCTTTCTCAACAGATTTGGATGTCAAAACCCAAAGCTAAGCAAGGATTAGAGCGAACCTAAACACTAAGAATCACAAACACTCACTTAATCCCAAGCCCTAGATACCCGAAATTTTGAGGAGAAGAACTGAGAGGGATTTGAGTTTTCCTTACCAATTTTTTGGGTGGGTTTTGTAGAGCTCATCACAAGAAACGCGTAGCCATTGACGGCACACAAATCGGAGCATCGTAGCTCAAGATATTACCTAGAGAAGAAGGGATGAATAGTGCTCTTGGGGTTTCTCTTCTTCTTCTCTTCAGCAATGTGTGGGTGTGTTTGAGTGTGTTATGAGTGATTGGGTTCATTAATGAACCCTTATATATGTTGGGCTTGGGCCTAACTTGGGCCTGGTCCAACCCGTTAGCATTTTTAGCCCGTTTGGCCCAACTTCGCGCCAAACCTTTAAAATTAACGCCCGGTTTTTCATTTCTAGTGTTTTTCTAAGGTTTTTGACTGTTTCAACTCTCTCTCGAGCAACACCGGGCATACTTGAATCGGTTCAACCGGTTCAACTGTCGGTTCGTGATTTTTCACGATTTTTCGCAGAAAATACAGTTTCTGACTCAGAAAGAGCCACTGAGTCCAAAAATGATGTTTAAAACGTCAAATTCTCACTCTAACATTTCGGAATCAAATTTGGGCAATTAATCACTTAATTAACCTGTTCGATTAATCGCGGTTCTTACATTCTCTCCACCAAATAAGAAATTTTGCCCTCAAAATTTGAATTACCTGAGAAAAGCTCGGGATAATCCTTTCGCATCTCAGACTCCAATTCCCAAGTATGCTCTTCAACTCATGCTCACTCCCAAACAACTTTAACCTACTGAACTTCCTTTCCTCGCAGCTTCTTTACACTGGTGTCGTCAATCCTTACCGGTGTCACTTGAAAAGTCAAGTTCTCTCTCAACTCGACCAATTCAGGTTCCAACACATGAGCCACATTCGACATGTACTTACGGAGTTGTGACACATGGAATACATCATGTAGGTTAGATAGGTGAGGTGGCAAGGCCACTTGATATGCCACCGGCCCGAATCGCCTTAGAATCTCAAACGGTCATATATACATCGGATTCAACTTCTTGGTCTTGATTGCTCTTCCAATTCCAGTTGTCGGTGTAACTCTAAGGAATATGTGCTCTCCCACTTCAAACTCTAACGGTTTCCTTCTCTGATCCGCATAACTCTTCTGTCTACTCTGAGCAGTTAGAATCTTTGCACGAATCTTCTTAATGTTCTCAGTAGTCTCTGCTATTAAATCAGGACCTAAAACACTTGCTTCACTAGATTCATACCAACAAAGTGGAGATTGGCACTTCTGTCCATACAAGGCCTTATACGGAGCCATCCCAATGCTCGCATGAAAGCTGTTGTTGTTTGCAAATTCCACCAATGGCATATATCGGTCCCAACTTCCGGGTTGATCCAATACGCATGCTCTCAGTATATCTTCTAACGTCTGAATAGTCCTTTCCGACTGTCCATCGATTTGCGGATAATATGCGGTACTGAGACATAGCTTTGTACCGAAAGCTCTTTGGAAAGCTCCCCAAAACCTTGAAGTGAATCGGGGATCACGGTCTGACACTATGCTCGACGGCACACCATGCAACCTTACTATATCCTTGATGTACAATCTCGCCAACTCCTCCATAGAACAGTTTACTCGGATAGGCAGAAAATGAGCGGATTTGGTTAAGCGATCCACGATCACCCAAATCGCATCAAATCCCAACCTAGTTCTCAGTAAACCGGTTACAAAATCCATTGCAATTCCTACCCACTTCCACTGAGGAATTTCAAGTGGTTGTACCATCCCCGATGGTCTCTGATGTTATATTTTCACCTTTTGACATGTCAGGCACTTTGAGACATATTCCGCCACATCCTTCTTCATACCAGGCCACCGGAACATAGCCTTCAGATCGTGGTTGATGAGCGGATATTTTATACGCTTTTTGGGGTTAATTTCATATAGTTTTTAGTATGATTTGGTTAGTTTTTAGTATATTTTCATTAGTTTTTAGGCAAAATTCATATTTCTAGACTTTACCATGAGTTTGTGTGTTTTTCTGTAATTTCAGGTATTTTTTGGTTGAAATTGAGGGAGCTGAGCAAAAATCTGATTCGGGCTGAAAAAGGACTGCTGATGCTGTTGGATTCTGACCTCTTTGCACTCGAAATGAATTTTCTAGAGCTATAGAAGTCCAATTGGCACGCTTCTATGTGCGTTGGAAAGTAGACATCCAGGGCTTTCCAGCAACATATAATAGTCCATACTTTTCTCAAGGATAGATGACGTAAACTGGCGTTCAACGCCAGTTCCATGTTGCAGTCTGGTGTCCAGCGCCAGAAACAGGTTACAAGTTGGAGTTCAATGCCAGAAACAGGTTACAACCTGGCATTGAATGCCCAAAACAGCCCAGATGATGAGCGGACAATTTATACGCTTTTTGGCATTGTTTTTAGTAGGATCTAGTTACTTTTAGGGATGTTTTCATTAGTTTTTATGTTAAATTCACATTTCTGGACTTTACTATGAGTTTGTGTGTTTTTCTGTGATTTCAGGTATTTTCTGGCTGAAATTGAGGGACTTGAGCAAAAATCAGATTCAGAGGTTGAAGAAGGACTGCTGATGCTGTTGGATTCTGACCTCCCTGCACTCAAAGTGGATTTTCTGGAGCTACAGAACTCCAAATGGCGCTCTTCCAATTGCGTTGGAAAGTAGACATCCAGGGCTTTCCAGAAATGTATAATAGTCCATACTTTGGTCAAGTTTAGATGACGTAAAAGGGCGTTGAACGCCAGTTCTACGCTGCTGTCTGGAGTAAAACGCCAGAAACAAGTCACAAACCAGAGTTGAACGCCAGAAATACGTTACAACCTGGCGTTCAACTCCAGAGAGAGCCTTTGCACGTGTAACATTCAAGCTCAGCCCGTGGATTTATGCATCAATCACTTACTTCTGTAAACCCTAGTAGCTAGTTTATTATAAATAGGACTTTTTACTATTGTATTAGACATCTTTGGATTGTATTTTTGATCCTGTGATCATGTTTTGGGGGCTGGCCATTCGGCCATGCCTGGACCTTTCACTTATGTATTTTCAACGGTAGAGTTTCTACACTCCATAGATTAAGGTGTGGAGCTCTGCTGTTCCTCAAAGATTAATGCAAAGTACTACCGTTTTTTATTCAATTCAACTTATTCCGCTTCTAAGATATTCATTCGCACTTCAACTTGAATGTGATAAACGTGACAATCATCATCATTCCTTATGAACGCGTGCCTGACAACCACTTCCATTCTACCTTAGATTGAATGAGTATCTCTTAGATCTCTTAATCAGAATCTTCGTGGTGTAAGCTAGATTGATGGCGGCATTCAAGAGAATCCGGAAAGTCTAAACCTTGTCTGTGGTATTCCGAGTAGGATTCAATGATTGAATGACTGTGACGAGCTTCAAACTCGCGAGTGCTGGGCGTAGTGACAAACGCAAAAGGAGGGTGAATCCTATTCTAGCATGATCGGGAACCTCAGATGATTAGCCGTGCCGTGACACGGCATCTTGGACCATTTTCACAAGAGGAGGGGATGTAGCCACTGACAATGGTGATGCCCTTGCATAAAGCCAGCCATAGAAAGGAGTAAGATTGATTGGATGAAGACAGCGGAAAAGCAGATATTCAGAGGAACGAAAGCACCTCTACACACTTATCTGAAATTCTCACCAATGAATTACATAAGTATTTCTATCCTTAGTTTATCATCTATTTTTGAAAACTCCATAATCAATTATTATCCGCCTGACTGAGATTTACAAGATGACCATAGCTTGCTTCAAGCTAACAATCTCCGTGGGATTCGACCCTTACTCACGTAAGGTATTACTTGGACGACCCAGTGCACTTGCTGGTTAGTTATGCGAAGTTGTGAAGATATGTTTAGACCATGGTTCTGTGCATCCGTTTTTGGTGCCATTGCCAGGAAATCAATTTCAAACAACAATTCACAACCTGAGTAACAATTTCGCATACCAAGTTTTTGGCGCCGTTGCCGGGGATTGTTCGAGTTTGGACAACTGACGGTTCATCTTGTTGCTCAGATTAGGTAATTTTTTTTTTGTTTTGTTTTCAAAAAGTTTTCAAAAAAAAAATCTTTCAAAATTTCTCCTTTGTTTTCGAAAAAATTTTTTTTTTAAATAAAAATGTTTTCAAAAATATATTTTTCTTCAGAATTTTTAAGAATGAATTCTAGTGTTTCATGGTAACATGTTGAATCCTATCTGGCTGTAAAGCCATACCCAAACTGCTTTGGGATTGGTCTTCAACTAATCACCTCAATGGATGTAATAACATACTAAAGCTTGGCTGGCTATTAAGCTATGCCTGACCCTTTGATTGGAGCTTTAGACTAAAGAGCATAAGATTCCTGGAATTCATATTAAAAATTTTGGAATCCTTATTTTTATTTTTCATAATAATTTTCGAAAAAAAATACCAAAAAATTATAAAATCATAAAAATCAAAAATATTTTTGTGTTCTTGTTTGAGTCTTGAGTCATGTTATAAGTTTGGTGTCAATTGCATATTCATCTTGCATTTTT
Organism: Arachis ipaensis; assembly: GCF_059453495.1. Taxonomy (NCBI): domain Eukaryota; kingdom Viridiplantae; phylum Streptophyta; class Magnoliopsida; order Fabales; family Fabaceae; genus Arachis; species Arachis ipaensis. Next base: position 40,744,711 of record NC_142441.1, on the reverse strand, counting down.
CGAAAATTCATGCATTCATAGTGTTCTTCATGATCTTCAAGTTGTTCTTGGTAAGTCTTCTTGCTTGATCTTGATGTTTTCTTGTTTTGTGTTGTATGGTATTTTTCATATGCATTCTTGAATTCTTAGTGCCTAAGCATTAAGGATTTCTAAGTTTGGTGTCTTGCATGTTTTCTTTGCATTAAATTTTTTTTCAAAAATGTGTTCTTGATGTTCATCATGATCTTCATAGTGTTCTTGGTGTTCATCTTGACATTCATAACATTCTTGCATGCATTCATTGTTTTGATCCAAAAATTTCATGCATTGCATCATTTTCATGTTCTTCTCTCTCATCATTAAAAATTCAAAAATCAAAAAAATATCTTTCCCTTTTTCTCTCTTAAAATTTCGAAAATTAGATTTGACTTTTTCAAAAATTTTTAAAAATCTAGTTGTTTTTATGAGTCAAATCAAATTTTCAATTTAAAAATCTTATCTTTTTCAAAATCTTTTTCAAAAATCAAATCTTTTTCATTTTTCTTAGTTATTTTCGAAAATCTTAAAAATATTTTTCAAAAATTTTTTTCTTATTTTTATATCAAATTTTCGAAAATAACAATAACAATTAATGTTTTGATTCAAAAATTTCAAGTTTGTTACTTGCTTGTTAAGAAAGATTCAAACTTTGAGTTCTAGAATCATATCTTGTGATTTCTTGTGAATCAAGTCATTAATTGTGATTTTTAAAATCAAATCTTTTTCAAAAATAATTTCAATCATATCTTCTTATCTTCTTATCTTTTCAAAAATTAATTTTCAAAGTTTGTTTCAACTAACTAACTAACTTTTTGTTTGTTTCTTATCTTTTTCAAAACTACCTAACTAACTCTCTCTCTCTCTAATTTTCGAAAATATCTTCCCTCTTTTTCAAAATTTCTTTTTAATTAACTAATTATTTTAATCTTTGATTTAAAAAAAATAAATTTTCGAAAATTACTAACATTTTTCAAAAACTATTTTCGAAAATCACTAACTCTTTTTCAAAAATTATTTTCGAAATTTTCCCTCTCTCATCTTATTCTATTTATTTATTTATCTACTAACATCTCTTCCTCACATCACTCACCAAATTCGAACCCCGTCTTCTATCTGTGTTCGAATTTATTCCCTTCTTTTCTTCTTCTACTAACAATAAGGAACCTCTTTACTGTGACATAGAGGATTCCTCTTCTTTTCTTGTTCTCTTCTCTTTCTTATGAGCAGGGACAAAGAAAAAAGCATTCTTGTTGAAGCTGATCCAGAACCTGAAAGGACCCTGAAGAGGAAACTAAGAGAAGCTAAATTACAACAATCCAGAGACAACCTTATTGAAAATTTCAAACAAGTAAAGGAGATGGCAGCCGAACCCAACAACAATAATGCAAGGAGAATGCTTGGTGACTTTACTGCACCTAATTCCAATTTACATGGAAGAAGCATCTCCATTCCCACCATTGGAGCAAACAATTTTGAGCTGAAACCTCAACTAGTCTCTCTAATGCAGCAGAACTGCAAGTTTCATGGACTTCCATATGAAGATCCTTTTCAGTTCTTAACTGAATTCTTGCAGATCTGTGATACTGTTAAGACTAATGGAGTAGATCCTGAAGTCTACAGACTCATGCTTTTCCCTTTTGCTGTAAGAGACAGAGCTAGAATATGGTTGGACTCTCAACCTAAAGACAGCCTGAACTCTTGGGATAAGCTGGTCACGACTTTCTTAGCCAAGTTCTTTCCTCCTCAAAAGCTGAGCAAGCTTAGAGCTGATGTTCAAACCTTCAGATAGAAAGAAGGTGAATCCCTCTATGAAGCTTGGGAAAGATACAAGCAGCTGACCAAAAAGTGTCCTTCTGACATGCTTTCAGAATGGACCATCTTGGATATATTCTATGATGGTTTATCTGAGTTATCAAAGATGTCATTGGATACTTCTGCAGGTGGATCCATTCACCTAAAGAAAACGCCTGCAGAAGCTCAAGAACTCATTGACATGGTTGCTAATAACCAATTCATGTACACTTCTGAGAGGAATCCTGTGAGTAATGGGACGCCTATGAAGAAGGGAGTTCTTGAAATTGATACTCTGAATGCCATATTGGCTCAGAACAAAATATTGACTCAGCAAGTCAATATGATTTCTCAGAGTCTGAATGGAATGCAAGCTGTATCCAACAGTACTCAAGAGGCTTCTTATGAAGAGGAAGCTCATGATCCTGAGAACCCTGCAATAGCAGAGGTAAATTACATGGGTGAACCATATGGAAACACCTATAATCCATCATGGAGAAATCATCCAAATCTCTCATGGAAGGATCAAAGGCCTCAACAAGGCTTTAATAATGGTGGAAGAAACAGGTTTAACAATAATAAACCTTTTCTATCATCCACTCAGCAACAGACAGAGAACTCTGAACAAAATACCTCTAACTTAGCAAATTTAGTCTCTGATCTATCTAAGGCCACTGTTAGTTTTATGAATGAAACAAGGTCTTCCATTAGAAATTTGGAAGCACAAGTGGGCCAGCTGAGTAAAAGGATCACTGAAATCCCTCATAGTACTCTCCCAAGCAATACAGAAGAAAATCCAAAAGGAGAGTGCAAGGCCATTGAATTAATTACCATGGCCGAACCCACAAGAGAGGAGAAGGACGTGAATCCCAAGGAGGAAGACCTCCTGGGACGTCCAGTGATCAATAAGGAGCTTCCCTCTGAGGAACCTAAGGAATCTGAGGCTCATCTAGAGACCATAGAGATTCCATTGAACCTCCTTATGCCCTTCATGAGCTCTGATGAGTATTCTTCTTCTAAAGAGAATGAAGATGTCACTAAAGAGCAAGCTGCCAAGTTCCTTGGTGCAATCATGAAGCTAAATGCCAAATTATTTGGTATTGAGACTTGGGAAGATGAACCTCCCTTGTTCACCAATGAACTAAGTGATTTGGATCAATTGACATTGCCTCAGAAGAAACAGGATCCTGGAAAGTTCATAATACCTTGTACCATAGGCACCATGATCTTTAAGGCTCTGTGTGACCTTGGTTCAGGGATAAACCTCATGCCTCTCTCTGTAATAGAGAAACTGGGAATCTATGGGGTGCAAGCTGCTAAAATCTCATTAGAGATGGCAGAAAATTCAAGAAAAAAGCTTATGGACAAGTAGAGGACGTGTTAGTAAAGGTTGAAGGCCTTTACATCCCTGTTGATTTCATAGTCCTAGACACGGGAAAGGAAGAGGATGAATCCATCATCCTAGGAAGACCTTTCCTAGCCACAGCAAGAGCTGTGATTGATGTGGACAGAGGAGAATTGATCCTTCAATTAAATAAGGACAACCTTGTGTTTACAACTCAAGGATCTCTCTCTGCATCCATGGAGAGGAAGCATAAAAAGCTTCTCTCAAAGTAGAGTCAAACAAAGCCCCCACAGTCAAACTCTAAGTTTGGTGTTGGGAGGCCACAACCAAACTCTAAGTTTGGTGTCAAACCCCCATATCCAAACTCTAAGTTTGGTGTTGGGAGGTCTCAACAAAGCTCTGCACATCTGTGAGGCTCCATGAGAGCCCACTGTCAAGCTATTGACATTAAAGAAGCGCTTGTTGAGAGGCAACCCAATTTTCATTTATCTAACTATATTTTTCTTAGTTATATGTCTTTATAGGTTCATGATCATGTGGAGTCACAAAACAAATATAACAATTGAAAACGGAATCAAAAACACCCTGGAGGAAGACTTTACTGGCGTTTAAACGCCAGTAAGAAGCATGTTTTGGGCGTTCAACGCCAGAACAGAGCATGGTTCTGGCGCTGAATGCCAGAAATGGGCAGCATCTGGGCGTTCGAACGCCAGAAATGCACCCTGGAGGAGAGCTGGCGCTGAACGCCCAGAACAAGCATGGTTCTGGCGTTCAACGCCAGAAATAGGCTACAAATGGGCATTCAACGCCCAGAACAAGCACCAACCTGGCGCTGAACGCCCAGAGTTGTGTGCAAGGGCATTTTGTATGCCTAATTTGGTGCAAGGTTGTAAATCCTTAAGCACCTCAGGATCTGTGGACCCCACTGGATCACCTCAGGATCTGTGGACCCCACAGGATCCCCATCTACCTCCACTCACTTCTTCTCACCCCTCTTTCACACAATCCCATAAACACTCTTCCCCAAAACTCTTCACCAATCACCTCAATCTCTCTTCCCTATCACCACTTCACCACTCACATCCATCCACTCTTCCCCATAATCCTACCTCATAAACTCCACCTACCTTCAAAATTCAAAATCAATTTCCCACCCAACCCACCCTAAATGGCCGAACCTTACCCCCCTCCCTTCCCTATATATAGCCCTCCATTCTTCCTCATTTTCACACAACACAACCCTCTCCTCTCTTCTTGGCCGAAACACAACCCCTTCTCCCTCTCCTCCATTTCTTCTTCTTCTTCATCTATTCTTTCTTCTCTTGCTTGAGGGCGAGCAAAATTCTAAGTTTGGTGTGGTAAAAGCATAAGCTTTTTGTTTTTCCATTACCATTGATGACACCTAAGACCGGAGAATCCTCTAGAAAAGGAAAAGGGAAGACAAAAGCTTCCACCTCCGAGTCATGGGAGATGGAAAGGTTCATCTCCAAAACCCATCAAGACCACTTCTATGATGTTGTGGCCAAGAAGAAGGTGATCCCGAGGTCCCTTTAAAACTCAAAAGAAATGAGTATCCGGAGATCCGACATGAAATTCAAAGAAGAGGTTGGGAAGTTCTAACAAATCCCATCCAACAAGTCGGCATCCTAATGGTTCAAGAGTTCTATGCCAATGCATGGATCACCAAGAACCATGATCAAAGTAAGAACCCGGATCCAAAGAACTATGTTAGAATGGTTCAGGGAAAATACTTAGATTTTAGTCCGGAGAATGTGAGGTTGGCGTTCAACTTGCCAAACATGGAAGAGAACGCACGCCCCTACACAAGGAGAGTCAACTTTGATCAAAGGTTGGACCATGTCCTTATGGACATATGTGTGGAAGGAGCTCAATGGAAGATTGACTCCAAAGGCAAGCCGGTTCAACTAAGAAGATTGGACCTCAAGCCTGTGGCTAGAGGATAGTTGGAGTTCATCCAACGCTCCATCATCCCCACTAGCAACCGATCTGAAGTTACTGTGGATCGGGCCATCATGATCCATAGCATCATGATTGGGGAGGAAGTAGAAGTTCATGAAGTCATCTCCCTTGAACTCTATAAAATAGTCGAAAAGTCATCCCCCATGGCAAGGCTAGCTTTTCCTCATCTTATTTGCCATCTATGTTACTCAGCTGGAGCTTTCATAGAAGGAGACATTCCCATTGAGGAAGAGAAGCTCATCACTAAGAAAAAGATGGAGCAAGCAAGAGAGCCCATTCATGGAGCTCAAGAGGCGCATGAAGCTCATCACCATGAGATCCCGGAGATGCCTCAAATGCATTTTCCTCCACAAAATTATTAGGAGCAAATCAACACCTCCCTAGGAGAATTAAGCTCCAACATGGGACAACTAAGGGTGGAACATCAAGAGCACTCCATCATCCTTCATGAAATAAGAGAAGATCAAAAAGCAATGAGGGAGGAGCAACAAAGACAAGGAAGAGACATAGAAGAGCTCAAGGACATCATTGGTTCCTCAAGAAGGAAACGCCACCATCACTAAGGTGGATTCATTCCTTGTTCTTGTTTCTTCTATTTTTCGTTTTCTATGTTATGTGCTTATCTATGTTTGTGTCTTCATTACATGATCATTAGTAGTTAGTAACTATGTCTTTAAGTTATGAATGTCCTATGAATCCATTACCTCTCTTAAATAAAAAAATGTTTTAATTCAAAAGAACAAGAAGTACATGAGTTTTGAATTTATCCTTGAACTTAGCTTAATTATATTGATGTGGTGACAATGCTTCTTGTTTTCTGAATGAATGCTTGAACAATGCATATATCTTTTGAAGTTGTTGTTTAAGAATGTTAAATATGTTGGCTCTTGAAAGAATGATGACTAAGAGACATGTTATTTGATAATATGAAAAATCATAAAAATGATTCTTGAAGCAAGAAAAAGCAGCAAAGAACAAAGCTTGCAGAAAAAAAAAGAAAAAAAATAGGCGAAAAAAATAGAAAAAAAATAGAAAAAGCAAGCAGAAAAAGTCAAAAGCTCTTAAAACCAAGAGGCAAGAGCAAAAAGCCAGTAACCCTTAAAACCAAAAGGCAAGTGAAAATAAAAAGGATCCCAAGGCTTTGAGCATCAGTGGATAGGAGGGCCTAAAGGAATAAAATCCTGGCCTAAGTGGCTAAACCAAGCTGTCCCTAACCATGTGCTTGTGGCGTGAAGGTGTCAAGTGAAAACTTGAGACTGAGCGGTTAAAGTCAAGGTCCAAAGCAAAAAAAGAGTGTGCTTAAGAACCCTGGACACCTCTAATTGGGGACTCTAGCAAAGCTGAGTCACAATCTGAAAAGGTTCACCCAATTATGTGTCTGTGGCATTTATGTATCCGGTGGTAATACTGGAAAACAAAGTTCTTAGGGCCACGGCCAAGACTCATAAAATAGCTGTGTTCAAGAATCATCATACTGAACTAGGAGAAACAATAAACACTATCTGAACTCTAAGTTCCTATAGATGCCAATCATTCTGAACCTCAATGGATAAAGTGAGATGCCAAAACTATTCAAGAGGCAAAAAGCTACAAGTCCCGCTCATCTGATTGGAGCTATGTTTCATTGATAGTTTGAAATTTATAGTATATTCTCTTCTTTTTATCCTATTTGATTTTCAGTTGCTTGGGGACAAGCAACAGTTTAAGTTTGGTGTTGTGATGAGCGGACAATTTATACGCTTTTTGGCATTATTTTTAGTATGTTTTTAGTAGGATCTAGTTACTTTTAGGGATGTTTTCATTAGTTTTTATGTTAAATTCACATTTCTGGACTTTACTACGAGTTTGTGTGTTTTTCTGTGATTTCAGGTATTTTCTGGCTGAAATTGAGGGACTTGAGCAAAAATCAGATTCAGAGGTTGAAGAAGGACTACTGATGCTGTTGGATTCTGACCTCCCTGCACTCAAAGTGGATTTTCTGGAGCTATAGAACTCAAAATGGCGCTCTTTCAATTGCGTTGGAAAGTAGACATCCAGGGCTTTCCAGAAATGTATAATAGTCCATACTTTGGGCAAGTTTAGATGACGTAAAAGGGCGTTGAACGCCAGTTCTACGCTGCTGTCTGGAGTTAAACGCCAGAAACAAGTCACAAACCAGAGTTGAACGCCAGAAATACGTTACAACCTGGCGTTCAACTCCAGAAAGAGCCTCTACACGTGTAACATTCAAGCTCAGCCCAAGCACACACCAAGTGGACCCCGGAAGTGGATTTATGCATCAATTACTTACTTCTGTAAACCCTAGTAGCTAGTTTATTATAAATAGGACTTTTTACTATTGTATTAGACATCTTTGGATTGTATTTTTGATCCTGTGATCATGTTTTGGGGGATGGCCATTCGGCCATGCCTGGACCTTTCACTTATGTATTTTTAACGGTAGAGTTTCTACACTCCATAGATTAAGGTGTGGAGCTCTGCTGTTCCTCAAAGATTAATGCAAAGTACTACTGTTTTTTATTCAATTCAACTTATTCCGCTTCTAAGATATTCATTCGCACTTCAACTTGAATGTGATGAACGTGACAATCATCATCATTCCTTATGAGCGCGTGCCTGACAACCACTTCCATTCTACCTTAGATTGAATGAGTATCTCTTAGATCTCTTAATCAGAATCTTCGTGGTGTAAGCTAGATTGATGGCGGCATTCAAGAGAATCCGGAAAGTCTAAACCTTGTTTGTGGTATTCCGAGTAGGATTCAATGATTGAATGACTGTGACGAGCTTCAAACTCGCGAGTGCTGGGCGTAGTGACAGACGCAAAAGGAGGGTGAATCCTATTCCAGCATGATCGGGAACCTCAGATGATTAGCCATGCCGTGACAGGGCATCTTGGACCATTTTCACAAGAGGAGGGGATGTAGCCACTGACAACGGTGATTCCCTTGCATAAAGCCAGCCATAGAAAGGAGTAAGACTGATTGGATGAAGACAGCGGGAAAGCAGAGATTCAGAGGAACGAAAGCACCTCTACACGCTTATCTGAAATTCTCACCAATGAATTACATAAGTATTTCTATCCTTAGTTTATCATCTATTTTTGAAAACTCGATAATCAATTATTATCTGCCAGACTGAGATTTACAAGATGACCATAGCTTGCTTCAAGCCAACAATCTCTGTGGGATTCGACCCTTACTCACGTAAGGTATTACTTGGACGACCCAGTGCACTTGCTGGTTAGTTATGCGAAGTTGTGAAGATATTTTTAGACCATGGTTTTGTGCATCCATTTTTGGTGCCATTGCCAGGAAATCAATTTCGAACAACAATTCACAACCTGAGTAACAATTTCGCATACCACCAGACACGTGAGAAGCTTAAGTCTCAGCCCCAGCACACACCAAGTGGGCCCTAGAAGTGGATTTCTGCACTATCTATCATAGTTTACTCATTTTCTGTAAACCTAGGTTACTAGTTTAGTATAAAAACAACTTTTAGAGATTTATTTTGCATCTCATGACATTTTAGATCTAAAATTTGTACCTTTTGGCAGCATGAGTCTCTAAACCCCATTCTTGGGGGTGAGGAGCTCTGCAGCGTCTCGATGAATTAATGCAAGTATTTCTATTTTCCATTCAAACATGCGTGTTCCTATCTAAGATATTCATACGCGCTTAATTATAGAGAAGGTGATGATCCGTGACACTCATCACCTTCCTCAACCCATGAACGTGTGTCTGACAACCACCTCCGTTCTACATCAGATTGAATGAGTATCTCTTAGATTCCTTAATCAGAATCTTTGTGGTATAAGCTAGATTGATGGCGGCATTCATGAGAATTCGGAAAGTCTAAACCTTGTCTGTGGTATTTCGAGTAGGATTCTGGGATTGGATGGCTGTGACGAGCTTCAAACTCGCGAGTGTTGGGCGTAGTGACAGACGCAAAAGGATCAATAGATCCTATTCCAGCATTAGTGGGAACCGACAGATGATTAGCCGTGTAGTGACAGCGCACGTGGACCCTTTTCACTGAGAGGACGGATGGTAGCCATTGACAACGGTGATCCACCAACACACATCTTGCCATGGAAGGACTTTGCACTTTTGCATGCATGAGGGAAGAGGAATACAAGAGAAAAGCTGAAATTCAGAAGACAAAGCATCTCCAAAACCCCAACATATTCTCCATTACTGCATAATAAGTATTTATTTCATACTCTTTTATTCTTTCGAAATTCAAACTGATAATTATAATTGATATCCTGACTAAGAATAACAAAATAACCATAGCTTACTTCAAGCCAACAATCTCCGTGGGATCGACCCTTACTCACGTAAGGTATTACTTGGACGACCCAGTGCACTTGCTGGTTAGTTGTGCGGAATTACATAGTGTGAAGTAATTTTTGTGCACCAAGTTTTTGGCGCCGTTGCCGGGGATTGTTCGAGTTTGGACAACTGACGGTTTATTTTGCTGCTTAGATTAGGAAAAAAATTTTTTCTTTTAAAATTTTTGAAATTTGTGTTCTTTGTTCTTCCTTCATCTTCAAGTTGTTCTTGTTTATTTTTCTTGTTTGATCTTTAGTTTTTCTTGTTCTGTTTCTGTTCTTGTTTTTCATGTGCCTTTTCAAAATATTAGTTTTCAAAAAAAATTATTCTTAGTTATTAAAAATACTTCTTCAAAACAAGTGTTACATTTACTGCCCAATTGGCTAGAGCGTTGGTCTATGTTCTTGGTAATTGGGTATCTTCTTTTTAAATTCTTTTTTCAAAAATAATTTTTCTATTAAATCTTGTGCCAAAATTTAAGTTTGGTGTTTTCTTGTTGATTTTTCTTTGGTTTTCTAAAAATTTTATTTTAGTTTTCTAAAAATTTTAATTTTTCTTGTTGTTCTTGTGATTCTTCGAAGTGTTCTTGAGTCTTCCTTGTGTTTTGATCTTAAAATTTTTAAGTTTGGTGTTCCTTGGTGTTTTCCCTCCAAAATTTTCGAAAACAAGGAGCATTAGATCCAAAAATTTTAAGTTGTGTGTCTTTTATGTGTTTTTCTCTTTCATCATAAAATTCAAAAATCAAAAAAATATCTTTTCTTCATTCCACTCATAATTTTCGAAAAATTAGCATTAAATTAGTCATCAAATTTAAAAATCATATCTTTTTCAAATCATATCTTTTCCAATCAAATCCTCTCAATCATATCTTTTTCAAAACTTCCTAACCATTTTTCTGCTTTCTCTCTCTTTATTTTTCAAAAATCTTCACCCATCTTTATTTATTTTATTTTAGTTTATTTTATTTTCGAAATAAATAAATAAAAATATTTTTTCTCTATTTTACATCATCTCCCTTTCTCCATCATGGATCTAAGCGGAAATGAACAGTCCAGAAGGACTCTGGGGTCATATGCTAATCCCACTACTGTTTCATATGGGAGTAGTATCAGTATACCCTCCATTGGAGTCAGTAGCTTTGAGCTGAATCCTCAGCTCATTATCATGGTGCAGCAAAGTTGCCAGTATTCCGGTCTTCCATAGGAAGAACCTACAGAGTTTCTGGCATAGTTTTTATAAATTGCTGACACAGTCCATGATAAGAAAGTAGATCAGGATGTCTACAGACTATTACTATTTTCATTTGCTGTAAAAGACCAAGCTAAGAGGTGGTTAAATAACCAACCTAAGGCTAGCATAAAGACATGGAAACAGCTGACAGAAAAATTCCTGAATCAATACTTTCCTCCAAAATGGATGACACAGCTAAGGCTGGACATCCAAGGCTTTAAACAAGGAGATAATGAATCTCTTTATGATGCATGGGAGAGATACAGAGAGATTCTAAGAAAGTGCCCCTCTGAAATATTTTCAGAGTGGGTTCAGTTAGACATCTTCTATTATGGGCTTACAGAAAGGGCTCAGATTTCTCTAGATTACTCAGCTGGTAGATCTATCCACATGAGAAAGACAATTGAAGAAGCTCAAGAGCTCATTGATACAGTTGCCAGAAATCAGCACCTGTACCTAAGCAGTGAACCTTCCATGAAAGAAGAGGCTAGAACAGTAACTACTGAACTCAGTCCTGCAGAACAAGCTACTGAATTCAATCAGTAATTGGATTTTCTAACAAAACAATTAGCCGAATTCAAGGAGAGACTACAAGAGACAAGAATGGCTAATATAAATATGGAAGTACAATTAAAGCAAACAAAGCAGTAGCTATCAAAACAAATAACAGAAGAGTGCCAAGCAGTTCAATTGAGAAGTGGGAAAACATTAGATGTCCCACCTCAAGGTAGCAGAAAGCTAAGAAATGAGCAAACTACCCAAAATCCATCTGAGGATAGTAAGAGCCCGGAGAGGAATGATTCTGGCAATCAAACGCCAGAAATTGGGTGGAAAGCTGGCGTTGAACGCCCAAACCATGCTCAGTCCTGGCGTTCAACGCCAGAAACAAGCAAGGAATTGGCGTTGAACGCCCAAAAGAAGCACAGTTCTGGCGTTCAGACGCCAGGAACAGGTGAGGAGTTGGCGTCCAACGTCACTCCAACTTCTAACCCTGGCATTCAAATGCCAGTGAGGGATCAGACATACACAAATGCCGATAACAACCCCTCTAAAAAGGCCTCTCCAACCACCTCTGTAGGAAATAAACCTGTAGCAACTAAGGTTGAAGAATATAAAGCCAAGATACCTTATCCACAAAAACTCCGCCAAGAGGAGCATGATAAGCAATTTGCTCGCTTTGCAGATTATCTCAGGACTCTTGAAATAAAGATTCCGTTTGTAGAGGCACTTGAGCAAATACCTTCTTATGCCAAGTTCATGAAAGAGATCTTGAGTCATAAGAAGGATTAGAGAGAAACTGAAAGAGTTCTCCTCACTGAAGAATGCAGTGCAGTCATTCTGAAAAGCTTTTCAGAAAAGCTTAAAGATCCCGGAAGCTTTCTGATACCATGCATATTAGAGGGCAATTGCACCAAGACAGCCTTATGTGATCTTGGGGCAAGCATCAACCTAATACCTGCATCCACTATCAGAAAGCTTGGTTTAACTGAAGAAGTTAAACCAACCCGGATATGTCTCCAACTTGCTGATGGCTCCATTAAATACCCATCAGGCGTGATTGAGGACATGATTGTCAGGGTTGGACCATTTGCCTTTCCCACTGACTTTGTAGTGCTGGAAATAGAGGAGCACAAGAGTGCTACTCTCATCCTAGGAAGACCTTTCCTAGCAACTGGACGAACTCTCATTGATGTCCAAAAGGGGGAAGTCACCCTGAGAGTCAATGAGGATGAGTTTAAGTTGAATGCTGTCAATGCCATGCAGCATCCAGACACACCAAAAGACTGCATGAAAGTTGATCTTATTGACTCTTTGGTAGAGGAGATCAACATGGCTGAGAGTCTCGAATCAGAGTTGGAAGATATCTTTAAAGATGTTCAGCCTGATCTTGAGGATTCAGAGGAATTGAAAGAGCCTCTGAAATTTCCTCAGGAAGAGGAAAAACCTCCTAAACCCGAGCTCAAACCATTACCACCATCCTTGAAATATGCATTTCTGGGAGAGGGTGACACTTTTCCAGTGATCATAAGCTCTGCTTTAAATCTACTGGAAGAGGAAGCACTAATTCAAGTGCTAAGGACACACAAGACAGCTCTTGGGTGGTCCATAGGTGACCTTAAGGGCATAAGCCTAGCTAGATGCATGCACAAGATCTTATTAGAGGACAATGCTAAGCCAGTGGTTCAACCACAGAGGCGGCTAAATCCAGCCATGAAGGAAGTGGTGCAGAAAGAGGTCACCAAATTACTGGAGGCTGGGATTATTTATCCTATTTCTGATAGCCCCTGGGTGAGCCCTGTCCAAGTTGTCCCCAAAAAGGGAGGCATGACAGTGGTTCATAATGAAAAAAATGAACTGGTTCCTACAAGAACAGTTACAGGGTGGCGCATGTGTATTGACTACAGAAGGCTCAATACAGCCACCAGAAAGGATCATTTTCCTTTACCATTCATAGACCAGATGCTAGAAAGACTAGCAGGTCATGATTATTACTGTTTTTTGGATGGCTATTTAGGCTACAACCAAATTGCAGTAGATCCTCAGGATCAAAAGAAAACAGCATTCACATGTCCATCTGGAGTGTTTGCTTACAGAAGGATGCCATTTGGGCTGTGTAATGTGCCTACAACCTTTCAGAGATGCATGCTCTCTATTTTCTCTGATATGGTAGAAAAATTTCTGAAAGTCTTCATGGATGACTTCTCAGTATATGGAGACTCATTCAACTCCTGTCTTGATCACCTGACACTGGTTTTGAAAAGATGCCAAGAGACCAACCTGGTTTTAAAATGGGAAAAATGTCACTTTATGGTGACTGAAGGGATTGTCCTTGGACATAAAATTTCAAACAAGGGAATAGAGGTGGATCAAGCTAAAATAGAAGTAATTGAAAAATTACCACCACCTGCCAATGTTAAGGCAATCAGAAGCTTTCTGGGGCATGCAGGATTCTATAGGAGGTTTATAAAGGATTTTTCAAAAATTGCAAAACCTCTAAGCAACCTGCAGGCGGTTGAAACTCTGAAAGCTAAGCTGGTCACATCACCAGTTATCTCTGTACCAGACTGGACATTACCATTCGAATTAATGTGTGATGCCAGTGATCACGCCATTGGTGCAGTACTGGGGCAGAGGGATGACAAGCTTCTGCATGTCATTTATTATGCTAGCCGTGTTTTAAATGATGCCCAGAAAAATTACACAACCACAGAAAAGGAATTACTTGCAGTGGTATATGCCATTGACAAGTTTAGATCATACTTAGTAGGATCAAAAGTGATTGTGTACACTGACCATGCTGCTCTTAAATATCTACTCACAAAGCAGGATTCAAAACCCAGGCTCATAAGATGGGTGTTGCTTCTGCAAGAGTTTGATATAGAAATAAGAGACAGAAAAGGAACAGAGAACCAAGTGGCTGATCATCTGTCCCGGATAGAGCCAGTAGAAGGGACATCCTTCCCCTCTCTTGAAATCTCTGAGACCTTTCCAAATGAGCATTTGTTTGCCATTCAAGAAATACCATGGTTTGTAGACATTGCAAACTATAAAGCTGCAAGGTTCATACCCAAGGAGTATAGTAGGCAACAAAAGAAAAAATTAATTACCGATGCAAAGTACTACTTGTGGGATGAACCCTATCTCTTTAAGAGATGTGCAGACGGCATAATCCGTAGGTGTGTGCCTAAAGAAGAAGCACAAAGGATCTTATGGCATTGCCATGGGTCACAATATGGAGGTCATTTTGGAGGTGAGCGAACAGCCACCAAGGTCCTCCAATGTGGTTTCTACTGGCCTACACTTTATAGAGATTCCCGAGAGTTTGTACGTAACTGTGACAGTTGCCAGAGAGCTGGTAATTTGCCTCATGGTTACGCCATGCCTCAACAAGGAATCTTGGAGATTGAGCTGTTTGATGTATGGGGTATTGATTTCATGAGGCCTTTCCCACCATCATACTCAAACACTTATATTCTGGTGGCAGTTGACTATGTATCAAAATGGGTAGAGGTCATTGCCACACCCACCAATGATACTAAAACAGTGCTGAAGTTCCTCTAGAAACATATCTTCAGCAGGTTTGGTGTCCCTAGGGTACTAATCAGTGATGGGGGCACTCACTTCTGCAACAAACAGCTTTACTCTGCCATGGTTCGGTATGGGATTCGCCACAAGGTGGCAACTCCATATCATCCACAAACAAATGGGTAAGCTGAAGTTTCTAACAGAGAACTAAAAAGAATCTTGGAATGGACTGTAAGTACCCGTAGAAAGGATTGGGCACGAAGCTTGGATGATGCTCTGTGGGCTTACAGAACAGCATTCAAGACTCCTATAGGGACCTCTCCATACCAACTTGTGTATGGTAAGGCTTGTCACCTTCCCGTGGAACTGGAACATAAGGCCTACTGGGCAACCAGATTCCTAAACTTTGATGCCAGATTAGCTGGAGAAAAAAGATTGCTCCAGCTGAATGAGCTAGAGGAATTCAGATTCACTGCTTTCGAAAATGGCAAGCTTTATAAAGAGAAATAAAAAAGGTGGCATGATAGAAAGCTGTCATCAAGAGTCTTTGAACCAGGACAAAAGGTTCTGCTGTTTAACTCTAGGCTCAAGCTATTCCCTGGGAAACTGAAATCCCGGTGGAGGGGACCATATGTCATTACAAGTGTATCACCATATGGTTATGTGGAGCTTCAAGACATTGATTCTGATAAGAAGTTCATTGTTAATGGACAGAGAATCAAACACTATCTTGAAGGCAATGTTGTGCAAGAGTGCTCAAGGCTGAGGCTAGATTAAAAGCTCAGCAAGGTCCAGCTAAAGACAATAAAGAAGCGCTTGCTGGGAGGCAACCCAGCCATTAGAAAAACTTTTTCTGTTATTTTGCCCTATTCTTGATTTTATTTGTTTATATAAAGTTCATTGTTAATAAGGTAAAGAGTCAATTGCATAAGTTCACAGGGTTACAAAAGGATTCAGCACACAAAATAGAGAGAAAGAGCTCACTGGCAAAAAAACGCTAGTAAT
The DNA here is from genome assembly GCF_059453495.1 of Arachis ipaensis. NCBI lineage: Eukaryota > Viridiplantae > Streptophyta > Magnoliopsida > Fabales > Fabaceae > Arachis > Arachis ipaensis. The sequence continues at coordinate 40,728,979 of NC_142441.1, read as the reverse complement.
GATAGCCATCTGGGCGTTAAACGCTAGAAAGAAGCAACTTCTAGGCGTTTAACGCCAGATTGACAGCATCCTGGGCGTTCAGAAAAACGCCCAGTAACAAAGGAGTTCCTGGCGTTCAACGCCAGAAAGAAGCAACGGCTGGGCGTTGAACGCCCAGGAGAAGCAGCATTTGGGCGTTAAACGCCCAAAACATGCAGCATTTGGGCGTTTAACGCCAGGATGGTGGGGAGGAGGTAAATTTGTTTTTATTTCACATTTTTTATTTTAATTTTAATTTTCATGTTTCAATTCATGATTTCTTGCATAAACATGTTACAAACCCTAATTTCTAAAAACCCTAATTTCTAAAAACCCTACTTTAAAAATATCAAATGTATCTTAATCCATACACACAAATTCTTTTTCAATCCAATCCAACTCTTTTTCAAATTTTCCAAAACAAATCTATCTCTTTTCCTTCTAAAATCTTTTCAACTTATCAATATCTTTTTCAAATCTCCACATTATCTTTTTCAAAATCCAAATTTATCTTTTTCAAATATCTTTCATATCTTTTCAATTTTAAATCACATCTTTTCATATCATACTTATTTTTTATAAATCATATCTTCTATCTTATCTTTTTAAAATTTTCGAAAACCCACCCCCCTCCCTTTTAAATCCACATTCGGCCTCCCTCCTCTCATCCACCATTCGACACTAGCTCTCCTTCTATCACTTTCCTTTCTTTTCTTTTGCTTGAGGAGAAGCAAACCTCTAAGTTTGGTGTATTTATCCGTGATCACTAAATTATACCCACTAAGATCATGGCTCCTAAAGGAAAACAATCCACTCCAAGAGGCAAGAAAGTGAGTATTCCAAAACCACTTTGGAATCAAGGGAAGTTCTTAACCAAAGAACATTCAGACCATTACTACAAGATAATGGGTCTAAGATCAGTGATCCCGGAAGTCAAGTTCGATCTGAAAGAAGATGAATATCCGGAGATCCAAGAGCAGATTCGAAACAGGAACTGGGAAGTCCTAGCTAATCCTGAAACAAAAGTGGGAAGGAATATGGTTCAGGAGTTCCACGCTAATCTGTGGCAAACAGACAGGCAGAGAATATCTGGAACTGTCCTCTATGACTATCGGACTATGGTCAGAGGAAAGATTGTTCATATCCACCCTGACAAAATCAGGGAGATCTTTAAGCTACCTCAGCTGAAAGATGACCCAGACTCCTTCAATAGGAGAATGATGAGAACAAACAAGGGCCTAGATAAGATTCTAGAGGATATATGCATCCCTGGAGCCAGGTGGACCACCAGCAGCAAGGGTGTCCCAAATCAACTCAAGAGAGAAGATCTCAAACCAGTCGCCAGAGGATGGCTGGACTTCATTGGGCGTTCTATATTGCCCACTAGCAACCGTTCTGAAGTCACCGTTAAAAGAGCAGTGATGATCCATAGCATTATGTTGGGAAAAGAAGTGGAAGTTCATCAACTGATTTCATCTGAATTTTACATACTTGCAAACAAGAACTCCAAGGATGCCAGGCTGGCTTATCCAAGCCTAGTCTCTATGCTCTGCAAGGATGCTGGAGTAAGGATGGGAATAACGGAGTACATCTCAGTGGAGCAACCAATCACTAAAACCACAATGGAAAAACAACAAGTGCAGGATGACCCCATCAAGAGGAGGGCGCAAGAATTTCTCCCGGAAGTCCCTCAATTTGAATATTGGGAACAGCTTGAAGCATCTGTTACCAAGTTGCAAGAATCTATGGACCAAATAAAGGAAGAACAACAAAATCAAAACAGTATGCTCTGCAAACTGCTCAGGGAATAAGAAGAGCAAGGGCGTGACTTAAAGGAACTGAAGCGTCAGAAGTTATCTCTTGAAGGACCAAGCACCCTACAGACTAGAGGAACATCCACATCCCAAACTCAAGGTTGTTGAGTTCTAATCTTAGCCTTAACTCTGTGATAATTGTTCTTATTTGAGTTTTACCTTAGAAGTTATAGTAGTAATTAGTAGTGATTTTATCTCCAATTAAGCTATAATTTATTTTTCTCATCATCATTAAACATGAATAAAATAGAAGATTTTCTTTAGAATAAGGAGGCAATATTTTTTTTTGAATTCTTAATAAAAGAAATTCTAATTATTTACATGTGGTGGCAATGCTTTCTGCCTTCTGAATGAATGCCTGAACAGAGCATATGTCTTTGGAATTTGATGTTCTTGAATGTTAAATATGTTGGCTCTTGAAAGAATGATGAACATGAGACATGTTATTAATAATCTGAAAAATCATAAAAATGATTCTTGAAGCAAGAAAAAGTAGTGAATAAAAAGCTTGCAAAAAAAAACAAGCAAGCAGAAAAAGCCAATAGCCCTTAAAACCAAAAGGAAAGGGTAATAAAGGATCCAAGGCTTTGAGCATCAGTGGATAGGAGGGCCTAAGGGAATCAAATCCTGGTCTAAGTGGCTAAACCAAGCTGTCCCTAACCATGTGCTTGTGGCGTGAGGGTGTCAAGTGAAAACTTGAGACTGAGCGGTTAAAGTCAAGGTCCAAAGCAAAAAGAAGAGTGTGCTTAAGAACCCTGGACACCTCTAATTGGGGACTTTAGCAAAGCTGAGTCACAATCCGAAAAGGTTCACCCAATTATGTGTCTGTGGCATTTATGTATCCGGTGGTAATACTGGAAAACAAAGTGCTTAGGGCCACGGACAAGACTCATAAAGTAGCTGTGTTCAAGAATGAACATACTGAACTAGGAGAATCAATAACATTATCTGAATTCTAAGTTCCTATAGATGCCAATCATTCTGAGCTTCAATGGATAAAGCGAGATGCCAAAGCTGTTCGGAAGCAAAAAGCTACTAGTCCCGCTCATCTAATTAGAATCTGAGCTTCACTCAAGAACTCTGAGATATTATTGCTTCGTGACTTATTTGTACTCTATTTTATTTGTCTAGTTGCTTGGGGACAAGCAACAGTTTAAGTTTGGTGTTGTGATGAGCGGATATTTTATACGCTTTTTGGGGTTAATTTCATATAGTTTTTAGTATGATTTGGTTAGTTTTTAGTATATTTTCATTAGTTTTTAGGCAAAATTCATATTTCTGGACTTTACTATGATTTTGTGTGTTTTTCTATAATTTCAGGTATTTTCTGGCTGAAATTGAGGGAGCTGAGCAAAAATCTTATTCGGGCTGAAAAAGGATTGCTGATGCTGTTGGATTCTGACCTCTCTGCACTTGGAATGGATTTTCTGGAGCTACAGAAGTCCAATTGGCGCGCTTTCAATTTCGTTGGAAAGTAGACATCCAGGGCTTTCCAACAATATATAATAGTCCATACTTTTCTCAAGGATAGATGACGTAAACTGGTGTTCAACGCCAGTTCCATGTTGCAGTCTGGCGTCCAGCGCCAGAAACAGGTTACAAGTTGGAGTTCAACGCCAGAAACAGGTTACAACCTGGCGTTGAACGCCCAAAACAGCCCAGGCATGTGAGAAGCTTAAGTCTCAGCTCCAGCACACACCAAGTGGGCCCCAGAAGTGGATTTCTGCACTATCTATCATAGTTTACTCATTTTCTGTAAACCTAGGTTACTAGTTTAGTATAAAAATAACTTTTAGAGATTTATTTTGCATCTCATGACATTTTAGATCTAAAATTTGTACCTTTTGGCAGCATGAATCTCTAAACCCCATTGTTGGGGGTGAGGAGCTCTGCAGCGTCTCGATGAATTAATGCAAGTATTTCTATTTTCCATTCAAACATGCGTGTTCCTATCTTAGATATTCATTCGCGCTTAATTATAGAGAAGGTGATGATTCGTGACACTCATCACCTTCCTCAATCCATGAACGTGTGTCTGACAACCACCTCCGTTCTACATCAGATTGAATGAGTATCTTTTAGATTCCTTAATCAGAATCTTTGTGGTATAAGCTAGATTGATGGCGGCATTCATGAGAATCCGGAAAGTCTAAACCTTGTCTGTGGTATTCCGAGTAGGATTCTGGGATTGGATGGCTGTGACGAGCTTCAAACTCGCGAGTGTTGGGCATAGTGACAGACGCAAAAGGATCAATGGATCCTATTCCAGCATGAGTGGGAACCGACAGATGATTAGCCGTGTAGTGACAGCACACGTGGACCCTTTTCACTGAGAGAAAGGATGGTAGCCATTGACAACGGTGATCCACCAACACACAGCTTGCCATGGAAGGAACTTTGCACTTTTGCATGCATGAGGGAAGAGGAATACAAGAGAAAAGCTGAAATTCAGAAGACAAAGCATCTCCAAAACCCCAACATATTCTCCATTACTGCATAATAAGTATTTATTTCATACTCTTTTATTCTTTCGTAATTCAAACTGATAATTATAATTGATATCCTGACTAAGAATAACAAAATAACCAAAGCTTACTTCAAGCCAACAATCTCCGTGGGATCGACCCTTACTCACGTAAGGTATTACTTGGACGACCCAGTGCACTTGCTGGTTAGTTGTGCGGAATTACATAGTGTGAAGTAATTTTCGTGCACCAGTGGTACATCTTAGTACTCCCAGGGTGAATCAAAAACCCAATGTTGTGTGCTTCTCTCAGTATATCTTGCCGCAAAGTCCCAACATCCGGCACAATGATCCTCCCCTTGAATCTCCAAAATCCATCTTGATCCCATGACACTCTCCACTGCTTCCCTTGTTCAATAGCTGGCAACACCTTAGGTAACACGTCATCGTTTTGATGAGCCTTTAGGAGTTCAGATTTAAAGTCACTTGAGATTTGTAACTAATTTAAGCAAGCTCTTCCAGCATCTTCACCAATATCCAACTTAAGATCCACAAACTTCTCCACTAGCTCCTCTTCCTTGATTCTCATCCAAGCTATTGTCAAGGACTTCTGAGTTAAAGCGTCCGCCACCACATTTGCCTTTCTAGGGTGATAACTTAACTCAAAATCATAGTCCTTAAGAAACTCCATCCATCTCCTCTGACGTATATTAAGCTCTTTCTGATCAAAGATGTACTTGAGACTCTTATGATCAGAAAAGACGCTAAATCTCACTCCGTACAAGTGGTGCCTCCAGATCTTCAATGCAAACACAATCGCCGGTAATTCCAAGTCATGAGTTGGGTAGTTCACCTCATGCGGTCTCAGCTGACGCAATGCGTAAGCCACCACATTCCTGTGTTGCATCAACACGCAACCCAAACCCTTCAGAGAAGCATCACAATACACTTCAAACAGTTCATGCGATTTCCGGTAAGGTCTGAAAACTCTCTTCACACTCCGACGTCCAAATAAAAGGCACTTCTTTTCTTGTCAACTTGGTCATCGATAGTGAAATCTGGGAAAATCCTTCGATAAATCTTCGGTAATATCCAGATAACCCCAAGAAACTCCTAACTTCCGTTACCATCGTCAGTCTTTCCCATTCCATCATCGCTTCTACCTTAGAAGGATCTACCGCTATACCTCCATTGCTCACCACATGACCTAGAAATCTCACTTCCTCCTTCCAGAACTTAGACTTCAACAACTTAGCATATAATTTCTGCTCTTTTAGGATTTGCAGCACAATCCTCAAATGCTCCAGATGTTCCTTTTCCGTCTTGGAGTAAACTAAGATGTCGTCTATGAAGACTACCACGAACTTGTTCAGAAAGGGACGAAAGACTCTGTTCATGTAATCCATGAAAACAGCAGGTGCGTTCGTTAACCCAAAGGACATCACCGCAAACTTGTAGTGTCCATAACGCGTCCTAAACGCAGTCTTAGGAATATCGTCCTCCTTCACCCTTATCTGATGGTAACCGGATCTCAAGTCAATCTTGGAAAACACTCGAGCTCCTTGCAGTTGATCCATCAAGTCATCTATTCTTGGCAGCGGGTACTTATTCTTCACAGTTACTTTGTTCAGTTGTCGGTAATCCACACACAGTCGCATTCCTCCATCCTTCTTCTTTACCAATAAAATCGGTGCTCCCCACGGTGACACACTCGGTCAAATGAATCTCTTGTTCAGAAGCTCTTCCAACTGAGTCTTTAACTCGGCCAGCTCTATCGGAGCCATCCTATAAGGAACAATTGACACTGGTCCGGCTCCTGACACCAATTCAATCGCAAACTCAATTTCCCATTGAGGTGGGAACTCAGGGATATCTTCTGGAAATACCTCCGGAAAATTCTTAACTACCGGAATCTGATCTAAGTCTTGGATATCGCCCGAAGCATTAGCAGTTAACAAGATGTAACCCTGACACTCTTCCCCACTACGGTGCACCATTACAGAGTTCAGGTAGTATCCCGCGGCTATCACTGCTCCACTCTCTCCTTCCGCCATAAATCGAATTGTTTGTTCAAAGCAATCCAACAAAACTCGATTCTTCGACAACCAATCAAATCCCAAAATCATCTCCAACCCAACCATCGGTAAACAGATCAAATCGTGCATAAAATCTCTTCCCTCAAGCTTGAAACCTACTTGTCTACAACCTGACCTAGTCATAACTATCTGATACGGAGTATGTACATGCAGATCAAAAGATAACTCTGACACTTTCAAGCCTAATTCCTCAACTTTAGCAAATGAGATAAACAAATGCGATGCTCCAGTATCATATAATGCAATTAAAGTCTTATCACCAAATAAACAAATACCTCTCATCAACGGATCTGCCTTGGAAGTATCCTTGGCATTCACAGCAAAAACTCACCCCTGGTGCTGACTCTGACCCGCATTCGGGTTCTTCCCACGAGTGCAATCCCTCACAATATGACCAGGCAGTCCATAGTTGAAGCACCCACTCTGACTTCCTCTTCTCTTGCCACGCTGAAATTGATCATGAGTGTTCTTCCTGAAACCTCCTTGACTTTGATGTGCATATCCTCCTCTCTTAAAGCTTTGACCCCTCGGGTGGTAATACTTGCCACGTCCCTTGCTAGTATTTCCTCCGTGGGTGTCCTTGGATGCCGCTACGGTCTTGGCATACTCCTCAACCACCCTTGCTTTGTTCACCAAGTCGGAGAAGACACGGATCTCCATAAAGGCCACAGCAGTCATAATGCTATTCTTCAAACCCCTCTGGTACTTAATGCACTTCCAGCTCTCGTAAGCTTCCGGGGCTCCCTGACATACCCTAGAAAACCTACAGAGCTCCTCAAACTTGTGGGTGTAGTCCGCAACAGATAGGGAACCTTGCTTCAGCTGCATCAGTTCCATCTCCTTTGCTTCCCTTGCAGACTCAGGGAAATACTTCTTATAGAATGCTATTTGAAATACCTCCCATGGAATGTCGGCGTTCCGAAGTTGTAGCAAGCGACACTCTGCTTGCCACTAGGGATGGGCCTCTCCCGCTAGCTGATAGGCGGCAAACTCGACATATTGATTGAGGGGAACATGCTGCGCTTGTAAAGCATGCTCCATAGCCTGGAACCAGGGGTCCGCTTCAGTAGGGTTAGTGGATCCTCGAAAAGTTGGCGGATGAACATTGAGGAACATTGCCAAGGTCATCGAAACTCCTCCCGTGTTATCTCCGTTTCCCTCAGCATTATCATTGGAATTTCCTTTGCCATTCCCATTACCATTCCCGTTCCCGACCGGTTGGCCTAACCTCTACACAGCTTACAGAGTCACAGCAGCATTCGCTTCCATGGTGTTTGCTAAGTTAGCCATGGCCGCCATGAACTCAGCATGGTTCTCAGCTGGTTGCCCATTCCTACTTTCCCGTGTATGACGAATGACCAAATGCATGGGTTTAGATTTTCACACTAAAAATAGAATTTGTCTATTGCAAGTATAGTCCAAACCTAACAATTGAAAATCAATCAAATAATTCAATTCAAAACAAAACATATAACCGAGAGTAATGAAACCTCGGGTCGTTCTCCCTAGGAATGCAAATGAAATGTTACTTCTTTCGGTTGTGAAGAGAACTAAAGGGGGGGGGGTTTCAAGCAAAGATATGAAAGATTAAAAGAACCAAGCAATAAAAGAACTATGCAATAATCAAAATTGGAAAGTAATGCAAGCAACAAGGAAAATGAGATCAAAACTAGTGAAAATACAATAAAAGATCCTTGACTTGGGAATGAGGATCCAAGGAATCCTATCATCGCCATAACCACAACTATGATAATTATCATGAGTTAATCTCGCTTAGTCAACCCCAACCATCGAGGAGTAAGTCAAGCAAGCATAATTGACCTTAATCCATAAGTCCTAACCAACTTACCAAACTAGTTGATAAAAGGCTAGCGTCAATGGAAACAAGAGCCAACTAACTACCCAAGAATTACCACTAAATGTCAGACGTTATGACTATAGTATCCTAGGAACTCAAACCACAAGCCAAGGTGGGAAAATCTACTCAAAGTCTATAGTTGACATTTTCACAAACACATTGTGTGCATAAAAGTAAAACAAGGAGAATTGCAAAGTAAAACGTAAAACTATAACCAACTATCAACAAAAACAAACATAAACAAGCAATCAAACATAAAGGAGGCATGAAATGTAAAATTCATTAATCAAAATTCCAAGAAACACAAAATTGCAATATAAACAAAGTCACTTGAACCAAAAGGAAGTGAAAGTAAAAGTGCTTCAATTACAGAGGAAAATGAGAGTACTTACAATTGAAGAAGTAAAATCAAAGATCAAAGCTTGCTATAAAATACTATAAGGAAATGGAAATTGAAAAACTCTAAGAGAGAAAAGCTACACTACTCCTACTCCTACTCCTAATTACTATGAAAAACTATGTAAAAATTGCTTTAATGCCTCCCCCCTTTGATAAGTGGTCAATTCTCCTTCATATAGCACTTCCAAACAGTAATTCAGCCTTCCAAAATGGGCCAAGGGGCCTCCAAATTCGCACAGCACATGCCTCATTAATGAAATCACGTACAGGGACCTGTGCGGACGCACAGACGTGTGCGTCCGCACACGCGGCTAAAAATTGACCTGTGCGTATGCACACATGGAAATTTCTACCTGTGCGCGCGCATGCAGGGCTGTGCACACGCACACTTCGCTGTGCGTGCTTTTCTTTGTTTTCTTCATGTTTTCTCCCTTGTACATGTTTTCTTCCATTTTTGGCTATCCATTCTTGCCTCCAATGCCTGTAATCACTCACAAACCATATCACGGCATCGAATGACATAAAAGTGGGATTAAATTGCTCTATTAAAGCACAAAATTATATGTTTTCACATTTAAGATCAAACTAGGGACAAAACACAAGAGTATGCTATTCTGGCGCTTAAGTGTGAGTTCATGTGCTAGAATCCATCCAAATTGAGTCAAAACATACCATAAAATATGGACTCATCAACTCCTCCACACTTATACAATAGCATGTCCTCATGCTAAACTAATAAGGAGAACCATCAAAGGGGGTAATCAACTTATTAAATGCAACTATCTATATGCATGCAAGTATATATATATATATATATATATATATATATATATATATATATATATATATATATATATATAGTATCTATCTATCTATCTATAGTATCTATATGAAACTGGTGAAAACAAACAATCAAATTCCCAAGCAAGTAGAGATAATTAGGGCTAGCAAAGAATTAATCCAATGTATCCAAAATCTAAAGAATTGATCCAACTCATCAAAGTAAAGCAACTTGCAAGAACACAGGATATGAAGTATGGAAACATAGAATTGAGTAATTGAACCCTCACTAGGTGTGTATATACTCTAATCACTCGGTGTCTAAGGGTCAATTCACTCAAGTCTCTTCTAATCATACTTTCAAGGAGTTGCTCTTCATCTAACAATCAACAACAAGTGATGCATGAATGTAATTATCATGAGGACTTATTGGGGTTGTAGTGGGGTTAGGGTAAAGGTGAGATAGATATGGCTAAGTGGACTAAAATGGTTTAAATCCTTAATTAGTTTAGGTATCCAACTCAACCCATATCAATCAAATCAAAACAAAATGCAATCCTAACCTTCCATCAATTCTTATTCATTAACATTCATGTATGTTTTTCTCACAAACATCACACATGCAATTCTTTATTCATTTGTTTACCCTTTTGGGTGACTTTGCGCCCTTTTATGATGAATGTTTTTTTTTTTATTTTTTTTTGAAATGAGAATTGCATATGGTTAAGTAGTTCATACATGAATATTCCTATTTTCCAAAGTTTTTAATGAGATACCCAAATTAAACATTTTCATTCCCTACCAATGTTTTCCAAAAGATTCCCCCACACTTACATGAAACACACTTCTTCAACCTAAGATAATCAATGATGCAATCCAAGGTAATTCATGGTTTTTCGCTTAAGGTTATGATGTGCTAATATCAAGAACAATGGGGTGAATAAAGCTCAAAAAGGGTTAACAATGGTAGATGCAAGGGTAAGGCTATATGGGTAAAGTAAGCTTTTATCAAAGATGGCCTCAATCATGCTCAATGGAATTCAAGACATCAATCAATAGAAATAAAGAATCAAGCAAAATCAAGATCACAATCATAGAAGAGATATATCACACAAGGAACAAAATTAGTGGTTAAAGTGTGTAACCACTCAATATAGCTTAAAGACTCACAAGGTATTTGTTCTTTACTCTTCTATGTTCCAAAAGAAATCATTCAAGCAAGTTTGAAAACAGTTTTCTCAATTAATTCAATAGAATGCCTTTGGGAAAATTCTTGGAAAATTTGTTGTTTTTCACCAAAGTTATTTCCTATATGTATGTATGATGTGATGGATACAAAATTTTTCAAAATTTCCTAGTTCTTTCCTAATTTTCAACAAGCAAAAAGTAACATGAACAATTAAGATCAAGATAAACTAGGCATAAGCTATTCACATCATCCAATCACAATCCATATCTATACTATATACCAAGCAATATAAAGATGCAATCTATATATACCAAAACTAGAAATGCAATATTAAAGATAACTAAAGGATAAGCAATGGGAAAAAGTAAAGTACTGTCAATATCCACAAAAGCATAATAAAAACTGAAAATAAACTAAATAGAAGTGTTCAGGAGAGAATATTTACACCCAAAAATAGAAGCTCCTCCCCCACACTTAGATCATGCACTGTCCTCAGTGCTCAAAGGAATCAAACGGAGGGGGGGGAGGAAATCAACCATGTGAAGCTCCACCGCCTGGCAGTGGTGGGTGGTGATGGTGCTGGTAGACAATGATGGTGCTGGATGGCTGTGTGGTGGTCTGTGCTGCTGGCGGGTCAACTGCCTGGTAAGCTGCCTCAGCTCTCGGCACGGCTACAGCTGCCGGCTCCTCAACTCACGGCTCCTTGGCTCTATGCTCCTCAGCTCTGTCAACTACTACCTCCTCAGTCATGGGCTCCTCAGGTATCTGCTCAGGTGGCTGGACTACCTGGCCAGCTTCAGCTGCTGGCTCCTCAGATGCAAGCTCCTCGGCCTCAGGCTCTGGTGTATCTGGAAAAGGTGGCCCAGGGTCTCTACCCTCAAACTTTGCCACTATCCACTGGAAGCGGCGAGCGTTGCGGCGCTCATAACGGTGGACAGCCTGAAGGATCTTCCGACACATCTCATATGGTGTCTGAGGTCGGGGTATGGGTGCGGGTGCTGAAGGAGGTGCTGAAGGCTCTGCTGCTACTGATGGAGGCTTAATAGTCTTCCTCTTCTTCTGAGGCGGCCCGTCATAATCTCCGTATGGCAGATACGGCTGCTTACTGATGTAGACAGACGTCCAGTCAGTTGGACGTCTCTCTACACTAGATAAGGCTGCTAATCTGGTGATGAGGGATGGGAAGGGAATGTTGAATTTCTATTGTAGGTTCACCTTCATCATCGACTCTCTGATAAGGGGAAGAACAGAGATCCACTTTCCCTCTAGAATAGCCCATAGCAGAACTGCCACACGGATCCTGATATGAGTGGCATGCGTGCTTGGAAGGATGTAATCGGCAATGATCTGCTGCCAGATCCTTGCTTCCGGGTTGAGGTCCGTGCACGCAATGCTCGAGGGTACAGGCTGCTCTCCTTTGCTGTATTCCCATGTAGCCTCAGGCCGGCCAATCTTTTTCAGGACCTCATCCAAAGAAATTTTTCCCGTGGTCACGCCCGTCATTATTTGAGTATAAGCGTCCCTAGCCAGAGGAATATGCGGAATGTCCAAGAGGGCCTCTAAAGCAGTATTAGAGGTGTCTAAGGTGACACTTCTCTGAAAAACAATTTGGGCATCCCTCTTGAGGAGATTGGCATAAAATTCCTTGACCTGGTGTTCATTCACTTCCACCGGGTCAGATTTTACGAATCCCTAATGATAACAATTTATTCTGTCAAGGATTGTATCCGCATATTTCTCAGGCAGGTTTAGCTTCTTCTCATAATGAAAGGCGCACTTTTCTAGCTTCTTATATTGTTCTTGGGCCTCGAAATTAATGAAAGTATCTAGATGGTCACTGGGAGGCACGGGTGTAGGGCGAGCCAAGGGGTTGGCTTTCTCCTTTCCCTTGCGGCCCATCCTGAAAAAAAAAAGACAAAAATAGAATACGACTCAGGGAACAGATAAAATCGCAGAAAGAAGAAGGATACAATCAAACAATTCAATCAAGAGCCAGTCAGATAAATAAATACTCAATCAGGGAAAACATGTGTAAAACAGTAGAAATGTTCAAAAGAGAATGCATTTTCCCAAAATCAAGCAACCTAAGTAATAAATGAATGAATGAATGAACAATGAAAGCATACATAGGACTTAGGTGTATTATGTATGTGAATTGAATTCAAAGAGGTTGATTAGTGCCATTGTGCCTTGGAAATTGAAAGAGTTTGGAAAAATTAGCACAAATGGCAAAAATCAAAGTCAGAGTGAAAGCTTGCACTCATCCATGTTGAAAAGATAGGAATTGATCACATATACATAACCTTTTGTCCAAAGCAATGCTTGATTGAAAAACAAAGTGCATTGCTCAAAAACCTCAAGGAACAAGTGGCTAAGTCTATGGTCATTGATGTTAAACACACATGGATAAGCATTTGATCAATTCACATAGAAAGTAATGCATGTACTGCTGCCAATGACACCAAACAGATTCCAAAATTGGAAGTTTAAGGCTGGTTTGGTATTTAAGCAAAAGGAAATGAGCAGTATGTACATATTGCAGCAAATGAGCATGCTATGCACTTGCAAAATGCATCAAACAGAATAAGTTTCAGCTTGTAATTACAGTTTGATGTGTCAGTACGAATAATCAAATAAGTGCTCAGTTAGTAGTGCATTTAATGGAATCTAATATGCATAAGAGCAAGAACACCAGCAGATGTCACAAAGCTATAAGTTCAAGTTCCAAATGGTGTTCAACCAGAAAAAAACAATGCAGGAATGTTTTGCACAATCAGAAAACAACAATGCAGAATTGAAACAAAATTCAAAATCTGTGTTGATCGGACACAGAAGATGAGTCAAAAATTTATTGAGCATTTCAATGAGCGTAACCTGTGCAAAAGTTATGAGCAACAATCACAGTTCATCAATATACATTTCATCATTCAAAGTGCAGGCAAAAAAACAACATTCAGTCTCAGACACAACAATTATCATCCAGCCCAGGAAACAATTCAAGTACTCAGCCAACATTACATATTCATATTCATATTCAAAACTAAAAAGAAGCAGTAAAGAAAAATGCACTAGGAAAGAAATGGAACAGGGCCAAAAATGAAACCTGGAAGCAGACAAAGAGGGAAGGATGAAGGAAGATTGGGCGAGATAGAGAGGGGCGCAGCGGCACAGGGGTCCGCCGCTGCTGGTGGCTACTCATCAGAACCGAAGAGGCGCGGCCTAGGGCAGCGCTGGCGCAGAGTACAGAGACACGGAAGAGAGAAAAGGGGAAAAGAAAATGTAGAGGAGAGAGAGAGAAGAAGGAAGAGAGAGGTGGAGGGAGAGAGAGGGAGTGTCTGTGACGGCGATGGCGGGGCGGTCGCCGGTGGTGGTTGGTCGCTGGGTGGAGGAGAAGAGTTGGGCAAGTGTGTGTGTTCAGAGAAGAAGAAGAAGGGGTTGGAGTAAGCTAAGAAAGTGAAGTGTGAGCCCCTGATCTTTTCGAATTAACGTTCGAAAAGTGACCTGTGCGGACGCACAAGGTCGTGTGCGGATGCACACAGGGGAGAAAGAAGGGGTATGCACGCGCACAGGGTTATGCAAGCGCTACGAGCAGGAAGTGAAGTGCAACCTGTGCGGGTGCACAAGGGTTATGCCGTCGCACAGAAGAGGGAAAAAGTTTGGGTGCATACGCATAGCTCGTGCGTGCGTTGCGACCAGGGGGTGTTGTTCAAGCTGTGCGGACGCACATAGGGTGTGCGCTTGCACGTGTGGTTTTTTTTTAAGAGAAAAGGGGCGTGTGCGGCCGCACGCATGGTATGCGGACGCATAGAAGGGAAAAGAAGGAGGTGTGCACACGCACAAGCCGTGCGTGTGCTGCGAACAGAGGGGCTTTTGGGGGCGTGCGTGCGCGCACTACTGTGCGGACGCACATGGATGAGAAAATAGGGGAGCTGTGTGAACGCACAAGGCTGTGCGGATGCACAAGTCTCTATTCCTGCAACAAAAATTTTGGCTCTAAGGCACCAAAATTGACATCCCAAACAGGTTTTAAATCCCCAAGTCATTACAAAACTCCCAAAAACACCGTATTTTACCAAAATTGCTCAACAAACATCAAAATAAAACAAACCAACCAAGCAAACTAACCAATTATTCATGAAACAAAAGCTAAAAGAGAGAGGGTTAAAAGGATATTACCAAGGTGGGGTGTTTCCCACCTAGCACTTTGGTTTATAGTCCTAAGTTGGACTTGGTGAGGAGATCCTTGTTAGGGCGGCTTATGCTTCCACTCCTCCTTGAATCTCCAACCAAGTTTGCTATTGATTTGACTTTTGGGGTCCCAATTAAGTTGCATCAAACTTATAAGAGACTTCAAGCTAGCAACTAGGATCCTCAAGTATTGACCTTTGAAATTAATGCCCGGATCCCATACTTGAGTTCCTCTATCACCATTGACATGGTTGTGCACTCCCCAGAATCCACTAAATTGACTCTTGCACTGAAATTGAGCTTCAAATGTTAAGTTGGCACCTTTGATGAACATTCCTTTTCTTTGCCAATAAACATTCTTCTCTTCACCATCCACTAATTCAAGAAAGGACCAAAGTTGGCCATTGGTGCACAAAATTGTGATCTCAACGGCGCCAAAAAACTTGGTACGCACGTTCATAATCTCAATTCTTCTTCACAACTCCGCACAACTAACCAGCAAGTACACTGGCTCGTCCAAGTAATAAACCTTACGTGAGTAAGGGTCGATCCCATGGAGATTGTTAGCTTGAAGCAAGCTATGGTCATCCTTGTAAATCTCAGTCAGGCAGATTCAAATGGTTATGAGGTTTTAATAATTAAAATATAAATAAAATATAAGATAAGATAGAAATACTTATGTAATTCATTGGTGAGAATTTCAGATAAGCGTATGGAGATGCTTTGCTCCTTCTGACTCTCTGCTTTTCTACTGCTTTCATTCAATCCTTCATACTCCTTTCCATGGCAAGCTGTATGTTGGGGATCACCGTTGTCAATGGCTACCGTCTGTCCTCTCAGTGAAAATGGTCCAAATGCGCTATCACCGCACGGCTAATCATCTGTTGGTTCTCGATCATGTTGGAATAGGATCCATTGATCCTTTTGCGTCTGTCACTACGCCCAACACTCGCGAGTTTGAAGCTCGTCACAGTCATCCCTTCCCAGATCCTACTCGGAATACCACAGACAAGGTTTAGACTTTTTGGATCTCAGGAATGGCCGCCAATAATTCTAGCCTATACCATGAAGACTCCGATCTTTCAGAATGGAGGCTAAGAGATATGCATTCAAGCTTGTTTTCATGTAGAACGGAAGTGTTTGTCAGGCACGCGTTCATAAGTGAGAATGGTGATGAGTGTCACATAATCATCACATTCATCATGTTCTTGGGTGCGAATGAATATCTTAGAATAAGAATAAGCTTGAATTGAATAGAAAAACAATATTACTTTGTATTAATTCAGGAGGAACAGCAGAGCTCCACACCTTAATCTATGGGGTGTAGAAACTCCACCGTTGAAAATACATAAGTGAAAATAAGGTAGACTTGGCCGAGTGGCCAGCCTCCCATAGAGGTCTCAAAACATAAAAGTTACATAATGTGTTCCAGAGATGATCCGAAGATGTGAAATAAATCACTAAAACTAGTTTTTATACTAAACAAGTAGCTAGGGTTACAAAAATAAGTAAATGATGCAGAAATCCACTTCTGGGCCCACTTGGTGTGTGATTGGGCTGAGCATTGAAGCTTTGCACATGTAGAGGCTTTTCTTGGAGTTAAACGCCAGGTTGCAGCCTGTTTCTAGCGTTTAACTCTGGTTTGTAACTTATTTCTAGCGTTTAACTTCAGAATAGGGCCGGAAGTTGGTGTTTGAACGCCAGTTTGCGTTGTCAAAACTCAGGCAAAGTATGGACTATTATATATTGCTGGAAATCCCTGGATGTTTACCTTTCAACTCAATTGAGAGTGCGCCATTTGGGTTTCTGTAGCTCCAGAAAATCCATTTTGAGTGCTGGGAGGTCAGAATCCAACAGCATCTGCAGTCCTTTTTCAGCCTCTGAATCAGATTTTTGCTCAGGTCCCTCAATTTCAGCCAAAAAATACCTACAATCACAGAAAAACACACAAACTCATAGTAAAGTCAAAAAATGTGAATTTTGCTTGAAAACTAATAAAAATATAGTAAAAATTAACTAAATCATACTGAAAACTATGTAAAAACAATGCCAAAAAGCGTATAAATTATCCGCTCATCACAACACCAAACTTAAATTGTTGCTTGTCCCCAAGCAACTGAAATCAAATAGGATAAAAAGAAGAGAATATACTATAAATTCCAAAATATCAATGAAACTTAGCTCCAATTAGATGAGCGGGACTAGTAGCTTTTTGCCTCTGAACAGTTTTGGCATCTCACTTTATCCTTTGAAGTTCAGAATGATTGGCATCTATGGGAACTCAGAATTTAGATAGTGTTATTAATTCTCCTAGTTCAGTATGTTGATACTTGAATACAGCTACTTTATGAGTCTTTTCTGTGACCCTAAGCACTTTGTTTTCCAGTGTTACCACCGGATACATAAATGCCACAGACACATAACTAGGTGAACCTTGTCAGATTGTGACTCAGCTTTGCTAGAGTCCCCAATTAGAGGTGTCCAGGGTTCTTAAGCACACTCTTTTTGCTTTGGATCACGAATTTAACCGCTCAGTCTCAAGCTTTTCACTTGACACCTTCACGCCACAAGCACATGGTTAGGGACAGCTTGGTTTGGCTGCTTAGGCCAGGATTTTATTCCTTTGGGCCCTCCTATCCATTAATGCTCAAAGCCTTGGATCCTTTTTATTTTACCCTTGCCTTTTGGTTTAAAGGGTTACTGGCTTTTCGCTCTTGCCTTTTGGTTTAAAGAGCTCTTGGCTTTTTCTGCTTGCTTTTTCTTTTTCTTTCTTTTTTTTTTGCCATCTTTTGCTTTTTCACTGCTTTTTCTTGCTTCAAGAATCAATTTTATGATTTTTCAGATTATCAATAACATTTCTCCTTTTTTATTATTCTTTCAAGAGCCGACAATTTTAACATTCATAAACAACAAATTCAAAAGACATATGCATTGTTGAAGCATTCATTCAGAAAACAAAAAGTATTGCCACCACATCAAAATAATTAAACTAATTTTAAGGATGAATTTGAAATCATGTACTTCTTGTTCTTTTGTGATTAAAAACATTTTTCATTTTAAGAAAGATGATGGATTCATAGGACATTCATAGCTTTAAGACATAGACACTTAAACACTATTGATCATGTAATAAAGACACAAACATAAATAAACATAAAGCATAGTAGACGAAAAACAGAAAAATAAAGAACAAGGAAATTAAAGAACGGGTCCACCTTAGTGATGGCGGCTAGTTATTCCTCTTGAAGATCTTATGGAGTGCTTTAGCTCCTCAATGTCTCTTCCTTGCCTTTGTTGCTCCTCCCTCATGACTCTTTGATCTTCTCTAATCTCATGGAGGAGGATGGAATGCTCTTGGTGCTCCACCCTTAGTTGTCCCATGTTAGAACTCAATTCTCCAAGGGAGGTGTTGATTTGCTCCCAATAGTTTTGTGGAGGGAAGTGCATCCCTTGAGGCATCTCAGGGATTTCATGATGAGGAGCTTCCTCATGCTCTTGTTGAGGTCCATGAGTGGGCTCTCTAGTTTGCTCCATCCTCTTTTTAGTGATGGGCTTATCCTCTTCAATGAGGATGTCTCCCTCTATGACAATTCTAGCCGAATTGTAGAGGTGACAAATGAGGTGAGAAAAGGATAACCTTGCCAAAATGGAGGACTTGTCAGCCACCTTATAGAGTTCTTGAGGTATAATCTCATGAACTTCCACTTCCTCCCCAATCATGATACTATGGATCATGATGGCCCGATCCACAGTTACTTCGGATTGGTTGCTAGTAGGAATGATAGAGCGTTGGATGAACTCCAACCATCCTCTAGCCACAGGCTTAAGGTCATGCCTTCTCAATTGAACCGGCTTGTCTCTTGAGTCAATTTTCCACTGAGCTCCTTCCTCACATATGTCCATGAGGACTTGGTCCAACCTTTGATCAAAGTTGACCCTTCTAGTGTAGGGGCGTGTATTTTCTTGCATCATTGGCAAGTTAGACGCCAACCTTACATTTTCTGGACTGAAATCTAAGTATTTTCCCTAAATCATTGTAAGCCAATTCTTTGGATTCGGGTTCATACTTTGATCATGGTTCTTAGTGATCCATACATTTGCATAAAACTCTTGAACTATTAAGATTCCGACTTGTTGAATAGGATTGGAGAGAACTTCCCATCCTCTTCTTCGAATCTCATGTCGGATCTCCGGATACTCACTCCTTTTGAGTTTGAAAGGGACCTTAGGGATCACCTTCTTCTTGGCCACAACTTCATAGAAGTGGTCTTGATGGACCTTTGAGATGAATCTTTCCATCTTCCATGACTCAGAGGTGGAAGCAATTGCCTTCCCTTTCCTCTTTCTTGAGGTTTCTCTGGCCTTAGGTGCCATTAATGGTTATGAAAAAACAAAAAGCAATGCTTTTACCACATCAAACTTAAAAGGTTTGCTCGTCCTCGAGCAAAAGAAGAAAGAAAGTAGTAGAAGAAGAAGAAAATCACTACAAGAAAAAAGGTCTATGGCCACGCTTTTTTTTGCCACACTTTAAATGCGTGGCCAAAAGTGGTCAATAGCCACGCTTTTGAGAGGGTGGCGATTGAATAGAGATTCGGCCACGTTTTTTCTTGCCACGCTTCAAAAGCATGGCGAAAAGGGTCTACGGCCACGTTTTATTTTTGCCACGCTTCAAAAGCGTGGCCATAGAGAAAAACAGGAACGTTTTAAAAGCGTGGCAACAGGGTTTCATTACGGATGCGGTTATGAAGCGTGGCCATATCCTGGCACTCTTTTGGCACGCTTTTGAAGCGTAGCCAAAAGGTTTTTGAAAAATAAAACCCTAATAAGCCCAAAGAAAGCTTCGGGACTACTCTCTCACTCTCAACTCGATCTTACGCTATCACTCTCAACTCCCATCTCTCAACCCTGGAAGAGCTCAGATCCCCGCCGTCACCAGCACCGTCCTCGCTGCGCCATTAGCCTCCCCTCTGCCTCGTCTCCCCCTCGTCACTAGGGTCGCCCTCCTCGCCGATCTCCTCTGCATCGTCAGTGTCGTCTTCTCTTGCCACCATGCCTTCCTTGTAGCTTTTCTGGAAACAACAAAAAAAAAGTAGTAAGGAGTACCAAAAAGGGAGGCAGATTGAAGAATGTTGACATGTTCAAACTTGAAAGGAGTTGGATCCGAAACCCAAGCACCCTCCAAAACCCAAGAAGCAACCCTAACCACGCTTCCATCGCATCGCATCGCACTAACCACGCTCTCTCTCTCTCTCTCTCTCTCTCTCTCTCTCTTTCTGCTCCCAACGCTAACTGCAATGTAAGTCTCCTCAATCAGATCTATTCTCTTTGTACTTGATTTCTCCCATGGATCTGATCCTATGTTAATTTGTTGTTTTCTTATTTATTGACCTGCACTTAGGGCTGACGACGAACCCGTTGATCAAAAGAGATATCTCAAAGACTCTTGCAAACCAAAGTGTGTCAAACCATTACTTGAATATCAGGTATGGATTCCCTTATTTTTATTGCTTTTTCTACAAGATGGCTTCTGGAATGGCAGAATAGATAGATTCAAAGATTTAGGACAAAATGGTAAAACAGTACTAGGAAATGAAATGTTTATATTTTATACCTTAGGTTCTGCCTTCTTATATGGATGATGTGAGTTGGTTATAATTTTTTACTGAACCATATAATCTAGAAACAAACAAGAGATGCTACTATTCTTTCATTCTGTTCTTCAATTGCCTTCCTCTAAGTTCACTTTTTTCTTATTTTTTCTTCCTTTTTCAATATAATTTTAAATAGTATTGCAGTTTGTTCATGCAGAAATGTAATAAGTAGACTGGTTCTATATAACCATTTTGTTTTCTTTGGACAGTTATGTAGTGGAATTGACGAGAATGCCGTGGGGGCTTGTTCTGAGCTCATATTTGCTCCTATTGATGAAATGTTCCCAGATGATGCTTGATTGTTGCCTTTCGGTTTCCGCATTATCCCGTTGGATTCAAAACCAGTTGAGTTCTATTTATATTTGGTTCTTTTTAGTGTTAAATCTCTTGATATTGCATTTGAATAGAGAAAAAAGTATTGTGCAAGTAAGAAAGGAGCTATTGAAACTGATGTGCATGTATGACACACTATAATCATGTTGATATCATTGTTTTCCAGGGTGATAAAAAGGATTCAGTGATAGCAAGTCAAACCCTGGATTTGACATCTGGTTTTGAAGTTGGCCCAACAACAAATGGTGCACGCGATTTGGTATCATGTCATAGTGCTCGGTCGGTGTTGACTATTGCCTTCCAGTTTCCTTTTGACAATAGTCTGCAGGATAATGTTGCTGTCATGGCACGCCAGTACATCTGTAGTGTGATTTCCTCTGTGCAGAGGGTTGCCATGGCGATTTTTCCATCTGGTATAAACTCGGCAGTTGGCTCAAAACTCTCTCCTGGTTCTCCAGAGGCTCTTACACTAGCCAACTGGATCTACTGCAGTTATAGGCAAGTCTGCATCTGTTGTATTGTGTTCAAGCTTTATTGTTGAATCTTCATTCTTGAAAAGTATCTAATGATGCCCTTAACTTTTGTGTTCTTTTTTCTTCTAATAACAGTTATTATTTGGGGGCAGAGTTGCTGAGATCTGATTCTCTCATTGGTGAGTCAGTGCTTAAACATTTGTGGCATCATCAGGATGCTATTTTGTGCTGTTCTTTGAAGGTATGGCAGATGTTTTGTTCATAGTAGAGTTCATCATTTCCATGAAAGCCTTTAATTTAAGATATATATGATTCTCTGTCTAGATCGTAGTCGGTGCCTGTGTTTATCTTTGCAAACCAGGGTGGCCTTGACATGTTGGAAACAACTTGGGTGGCTTTACAAGACATCATGTGGGTATTTAGAGGAAGATAATTCATTAAGTCTGCAAAATTGTAACAATGAATCTTTCTCTAAGTGTTGTTTATGTATGTTCAACTTTAATTTGTGGGAAATGGGAATTGTTTCTTTCATTAACTGTTATGTTTCTTTGTTTATCAGTGCCTTGTATTAACTACATCTTGTGAAGGCAGAGAAAACTAGAAAATACATTCCAAAAGAATTCAAATAGGTTGAAGCTTTTGGGTAGGTCCAATATTGTAATTTCCTCTTTTTAGATTATAAATGCAGCAATTCTTTTATGGGTTTGAGTCTTTAGGCAATTTGTAAATATTGAATCCAAGAAATGTCGTCAGTTTGGAAGACTAACTATTACTGACGTGAACTCAGGGATATTTTTATTTGATGTCTTTTGATTTGCATTTTAATCTTTACAATGATGGTTGCCCGATGTCCAGTGTTTCTCCGCGAGCCCAGAGCCACTACTAGACCCTGTTTTACTGTGCACCCACCCTCTGCCACTGTCGCTACCCCAGCGCCACCACTAGGCCGCCACCGTGTTGCTCCAACCATTCACTCATCATCATCAATCTTTCCCTTCCTTTCCCCTGTTCCAATTCCCTGCTTCCCAGGTTCCCCTTTCATCTCATTTAATCTGGTTTAGCTCATTCTGTTTAGCTTGTTTAGTTCAACTAATTTAGTTTAGTTGAATTAGGTGGTTAGAGAATCTGGACTGGTTAGTGGATGTAGGTTTTGTTTTGTTTACTGCTGCTGTTCGGAATGAATTTGTCTTTCCTCTGAATGTTGCCCTGGATGAACTTGTTTATTGTGCTATTTTGGTGTTGAATTCTGGACTTGTGATTGCTGTTTATTGTATTTTTTTTCATTGTCCACAATAGATGTTGTGAAAGTGTTACTGTTTCATTAATTTTTCTTGGTTTGTTGTTGCTGAGTGCTGCTTTGCTTGTTGCTTGGTCCATATTATATGAACTGCAATGATTTCAGTTTGTGGAACTGGTTAAGTCGTATGAATTCTGTTTGCTGCTTGCTTGAACCTGGGAAACATGCTATTTACTGCTGCTGTTTAATAAACAATTGCTTCTGTTGATGATTCTATTCTTATTTTGAGTTGTGTCTTGAACGTTCTGAATCCTAACACCAAAGTTTGATAATAATAATAATAATAATGTGATTTTTCTTGTAGTATCATTGATTAGCATGTCAAATCTCCTTTTTTGAGTTACTAATTTTCAATTATAATCAATTTCAGGGGCCAATATTCTTGTAGATAATAAAGATTGCATTAAACTTGTAGATTTTGGGGCCTCCAAACAAGTTGAGCTGGTAATCTAAGTCTTCTCTATTTCTCTACTATAGTACTATTAGATATACTATTTTGACTTTGTGAGGATCTTGTATCTGCATATTTGTTTGATTTAGGAGTTATTTATAACATAGTCTCGATTTTGT
This sequence comes from Arachis ipaensis, assembly GCF_059453495.1. Lineage (NCBI taxonomy): Eukaryota > Viridiplantae > Streptophyta > Magnoliopsida > Fabales > Fabaceae > Arachis > Arachis ipaensis. The sequence goes on along the minus strand of NC_142441.1, from coordinate 40,705,849 downwards.
GTTCCTATTAATATCTTAGTTATTTATAACTATCTTTGATGTGCATCATATTCATTACTTCACATACAGAAAGAAAAGATAATTGATATTCATTATTCATTATGATACAAAGAAATCGAGCTAGCTAGTTCTAAATTTCTAATAGAAAGAGATGAAACTGCTACAGTTTTGCGATGGGGTTGCAACTCTTATGGAGCACATAGGTTCATAATAAACTTAATTTGAGCATATTGCACCATCAATATCTCAACCAATCATGTTTATTTCTGAAGTTTGAAGATTATATTAAAAAGATAATGACACTTGATCATTATGAGTTAGAGATACAGCATTATAAATCATTTGGTTGCAAGAAACTCCTCATTCAAACATCATAGGACAAAGCTAAATACTTAAGGAGTAAATATTTGCACTAGTTTTTTTTCTAGAAGAATATAAATAAAAAATTTCATTAACCAGTCAATGCAAAAGCAGTTAAAACCGATTCCAGTCTAAAATTATTGCTTGTGTTAACGTGTAACTATTGATTAACATATCTACAAGTGTTTTAAAGTGGTGTTCTAGTTTTTTCTGGTTGATGAAGCAGTCATTGTTTTATTTGTTGCCACTCACCGATTGTGTACTTTTTTATTATGCCTTTTGTTTTTTACGAAAAAGATTTGGATCTGGTTCTGCAGGCTGCAGAGGCTTGGATTGATGTTGAAAGAGTTCATACAATTGCATTAGGAGCCAAGAAGACTGGTACAAATTTTAATTACTTAATTACTATACTAATTGTATATTGTAATAATCCAGAAGTTTGTGTTAAGCTGACCAAGTTTATTTTTATTCCTATTAGCATAATGCTGATGAATTTTTATAGTAGAATGTGAACCTGGTTTAATTTGGAATTGTTAATACATGCATAAATTAGACTATTTCTTATAATATTTTTATATATATCGTTTTTGTTGGTTCAATTTGTTCTTGATATTTTGCTGCAGGCTAGTATTAGAATGGATAACTTAAACGCTTAATGCACAAAGTGGAGCAGTTTTAGGTTGATTCTGATCTTTTACCAAGTATTTAGGTTGATGATCATCTCTATTAGTGTAATTTGATATATTATGAGCAGTTCTAACTTGTATTGTTTTTGTATTTTTCTTCGGTTTTTAGTTTTGGAATTTGAACTCGAGATTTATTTTGTATTTGAGTATTAGTTTTTTAATGTATAAAACAATTATAGTAAATTATATATGTCACTAACTATTGTTTGATTTGTCTTGTAATAAAAATTGCATACTATATTTGTAGGTTTGGTAATAAAAAAGGATTGAAAATTTATATTGTGTAGTAATGAAGATCAAGTAAGGAAAATAAATCTATTTTTTTAATTTAACAAGGCTTTCGCCACGCTTTTAAAGCGTGGCTGTATATCTTGCTATGGCCATGCTTTAAAAGCGTGGCTGTATCTCTCCCGATCGCCACGCTTTAAAAGCATGGCCGTATCTCTCCTTATCGCCATGCTTTAAAAGCGTGGCCGTATCTCTCCCTATAGCCACGCTTCCAAAGCGTGGCCATATCTTCCGCATACGGCCACGCTTTAATGGGTGGCTAGTTGTAAAAAGCGTGGCAAAAGAAAAAGCGTGGCGATAGAGCAACCGCCACCCTTTCATACGCCACCCTTTCAAAAGCGTGGCGGTAGCTTAAAAAGCGTGGCGAAAAGCTATCGCCACGCTTTTTTCAGCTTTTCGCCACGCTTTAAAAGCGTGGCAATAGACGTGTTTTCTTGTAGTGAATGGAGGAGATGGATGAAGATATGTGGTTCGGCCAAGGGGTAGAAGTAGTGGTTGTAATGTGTGAGAATGAAGGAGTGGTTAGGGGTTTATATAGGGGTGGGGGGAGGGTTAGGTTTTGTGTATTAGGGTTGGGTTTGGGAGGGAAAGGATTTTGAATTTGGAGGTAGGTGGGGTTTTTGGGAAAGAGTGGATAGATGTGATTGGTGAAGGGTATTTGGGAAAGATATATGGAGGTGATTGGTGAAGGGTATTTGGGGAAGAGTGTTATCAAAGGGTGTGAAGAAGAGAGAGAGAGTAAGTTGAGGTTGGTGGGGATCCTGTGAGGTCCACAGATCCTGAGGGGTCAAGGACTTAGCATTCCTATTCCATTTAAGCGTGTAAACGCCCTTAGAGTGCAATCCTGGCGTTTAACGCCAGACTGCTGCTTGTTTCTTGCGTTAAACGCCAACTTTTCTCCCTTTCTTGGCGTCAAACGCCAACTTGGTGCCTATTTCTGGCGTTAAACGCCAATCTGGTGCTTGTTTTTGGTGTTTAAATGCCAATAAGTTCTTCTTCTAGGGTGAGCTATTTTTAATGCTGTTTTTCATTCTATTTTTGATTTTTCAGTTATTTTTGTGACTTCACATGATCATCAACCTACAGAAAACATAAAATAACAATAGAAAATAAATAGATATAATTAAATAACATTGGGTTGCCTCCCAATAAGCGCTTCTTTAATGTCAATAGCTTGACAGTGAGCTCTCATGGAGCCTCACAGGTGATCAGAACAGGGTTGGGGCCTCTCAACAACAAACTTAGAGTTTGGTTGTGGCCTCCTGACGTGGCAAAAATTGGCGAATTAAGAATTGTTATAAGATATGTGTTGCAAGTATAGTTCTTAACCAACCAGAAATCCACTTATCAATTTAGAAGGGTTGTCACAAAAATTAAAATTAAAATACTGGGAGTATGAATCCCAGGTCGTCTCCCAACGAGTTGCAGAAAGGTGTGCTATTTTATTAATCAGATATTTTTAAAATGGGTTGAGTTGAATAAACAGAAAATGAAATTAGAGAAATTAAATAATTTAAATAGAAGCCTTGACTGGGAGTAGATTAGTTGGAAGCCCTATTCTTGTTGCAGTACTCTCAAGATTAATTGATAATTGAAGGTTGTTCTGTTTAGTTATCCTTTACTAGGTAAGGGAAGGTCAAACAAGTTGGAATGCTGTTTCTATTCACAAGTCCCAATCCGCTCAATTGAAAAGGATTAGTGTCAGTGATTAGAAAGCATTCCAACAATAAACCCAATTACAATTTTTCTTTTAAGCACCCCAACTCAAGGGTTCCTTTCAATCAACTCCCCATCAAGTTAAGGAACTACTCGCTCATTGTGAATGTAGAACTCATAACATAAGAAAGGGAATTAAAGGAAGACATGATAAATAAAACTCAAAGGAATCAATTAAAAACAAAAGTAGTTCTTGTATTAATAAATTCTAAAATAATCCAATAGTAAAATTGAGTAAATTAAAGGACATGGAAGAGTAAAGCCAAGTAAAGAAAACGAACTAGAATGACGAAGTCTTGATGAGGTAATAACTCTTCTCAATATCCCAATGCAAGAACAATAGAAATTAAAATCCTAAGAACTATGAATGTGTAGAGAGAGAAAACCTAGAGGAGGAGTAAAACTAGATCTAAAACTAAAAATTATGTAGAATGAATATTCTTTTTGGTTTTTGCATGTTCTCTGGCTCTAGTCTGCTTTTTCGGGCCGAGAACTGGGTCAAAGTAGGGCCCAAAATCGCCTCCAGCGAATTCTGTAGATTATGCAGATCGCGCACGTCACGCGATCGCGTCATTCATGCGGACGCGTCATTCGGCGTTTTGCTTGCCACGCGGGCACATCGTCCACGCCTCCGCGTCACTTGTGCTATTCCAATCCGCGCGGTTGCATGAGCCATGCGGCCGCGTCACTGCGATTTCCTCTCTTTCGCGCGGTCGCGTGAGCCATGCGGCCGCGTCACTTCTCGCTGGTCATCTCCTCAACTTCTTGTGTTCCTTCCATTTTTGCAAGCTTCCTTTCCAATCTCCAACTCATTCATGCCCTATAAAGCCTGAAACACTTAACACACAGATCACGGCATCGAATGGAATAAAGGAGAATTAAAAATACATAATTAAAAGTCTCTAGGAAGCAGTTTTCAATCATCTAATAATTTTTGGAAGGAATTATAAATGCATGCTAATTATATGAATAAGTGGGAAAAGATCATGATAAAACCACACAATTAAACACATTATAAACCATAAAATAGTGGTTTATCAACCTCCCCACACTTAAACATTAGCATGTCCTCATGCTTAGTTGAAGGAGATAAAACAGATGAGTAGGAACATGTAAAACTCATGCAATGCACTGCAACATATATATGTGAATGGAACTATATGATTCTTGTCCACTTGATCAATAGTAAATAAGCTCTTCAAAATAATTACAAATTAAATTCCACTAATTCAATTCTCATGCAGTAAGAACAGATAAAAATGCAAGAAGGTAGCTCATGAAAGCAGGGAACATAGAATTTTAAGCATTGAATCCTCACTGATGATGTATATACGCTCTAATCTCTCTAGTGTATAGGGCAATCAATCTATCCTTCTCTAATCGTGCTCTCTAATTTTTGTTCTTCTCCTAACCAATCAACAACATTAAATATACCAATGCATACATCATGAGGTCTTTTCAAGGTTGTAATGGGGCTAAGGTAATAGTAAGGATACATATATGACTAAGTAAGCTTATAAACTGAATTTTAATCAACCCAAGCTTTAACATAACCTATATATATTCTATATAGCTTTAGAATTCATACCTAGCTACCCAGAATTTTCCTTTCACATTCAATACTCATGTATCAACTTTTTATCTTAATTTTATCATACATGCATTGATCTTTGAATTCTTAACTTTACATTGGGGTAATTTTGTCCCCTTATTTATTTATTGAATATTTTTGGTTTTTTTTTCATAAGCATAAAAATAAACATAGCTTATCAATGCACATAGATTTTTAATTTTTATAGTTTCACATAAGTAGGTCTCCAAATTTCTATTATATTATCATTACACATTCCCTTATTATCTTTTGTTCCCACAATTTCCCATACTTAATTAGCACACACAATTCTATCTTCAGCTAACCAAAGATCTAGTTTGGGATATATAATTATTTTTCCACTTAAGGCTAGTAATGTGGTAAAATGTAGAACAAATGGGATTTAAAGGCTCAAAGTGGCTAACAAAGGTAATTGAAAGGGTAGGCTTAATTTGGATAAGTGAGCTAAACAATTAATGGCCTCAATCATATGCAAACATATAAATATAATAAACATTAGACATATAGGATGGAACAAAATATAGATTACAATCATAGAGAAGTAAACACACAAGAATAAAATAATTATGGTTAAATAATGTAACCATGCATAAAGGCTCAAATCTCACAGGTTGTGTGTTCTTTAGCTCAAAAATCATGTTCCAAATACAACTTCAAGCAAATTTAACATGAAAGTTTTAATTAAAATTAGTAAAATTTTTGTTCCAAAAATAGAGTCTTAGAAGAAACTTATTATCTTTTCAATCAAGTAGAACATGCATGCAACTAATCTATTACTATGCAATTTATCCTATTCTATAAAAGAAAAACTAACTAAATATCCTAATTTATTGGTGTGTAAGGAAGAGAAATTACCTCCGGAAGTCAGGTACTGCCCGACCTCCCCACACTTTAGCCTTTGCACCGTCTTTGGTGCCATATGTCAGAAACAAAGGTGCGCTGGTAGCAGTATCTCCACAGTTTGGGCCATCATAGATTCATGTGCTGGTAAAGGAAGTGGAATCCAAGGTGTCTGAGTCCTTGAATTTTCCCATAATCAGCTCCTTGAGGTATGTGAATCGGCGCTTGTTACGACGCTCTCTCATCTTAGCTTTGTGTTCCTGCCGATCCAACCTTTCGAGTATCTGATAGAGCAGTTGGTCTGTTGTAGGTGCTTGTGGTGTTGAAGAAGGAATATCTTCAACCAGTTCAGTCTGATGGCTTGTGGCGGCTAGTGGAGGTCTGATGTATTTCCCATAAGGGACATACTGATCATCCCGTGGAAGCATGGCTTTGGTGTCCCCAGCTCTGTAAGAGACTCCGGCTGCTGAGACAAGATCTGAGACCAAGGCGGGAAAAGGTAAGTTGTCTGCAATTTGTACGTGTCCCATGTGGTGCACGAAATTGTGATATCCAGGCTCGAACAATCTCTGGCAACGTGAGCAACTTGGTACGCGTAATCGTGATTACACTTTAATTATGTAAAATTCGTGGCTCTTTCTTTCCCTGGCAATGGCGCCAAGAATATGGTGCCAATACCATGGTTCACAACTTCGATACAACTAACCAGCAAGTGCACTGGGTCGTCCAAGTAATACCTTACGTGAGTAAGGGTCGAATCCCACGGAGATTGTTGGTATGAAGCAAGCTATGGTCACCTTGCAAATCTCAGTTAGGCAGATATAAATTGATAATGATGTTTTCGAATAATAACTAATAGAATAGGGATAGAGGTACTTATGTAAATCATTGGTAGGAATTTCAGATAAGCGAATGGAGATGCTTTTCGTTCCTCTGAACCTCTGCTTTCCTGCTGTCTTCATCCAATCAGTCTTATTCCTTTCCATGGCTGGCTTTATGTGATACATCACCACTGTCAATGGCTACTTTTGGTCATCTCTCGGGAAAATGATCCAATGCCCTGTCACAGCATGGCTAATCGTCTGGAGGCATCACCCTTGTCAATGGCTTCATCTTATCCTCTCAGTGAATAATATGCTCACGCACCCTGTCACGGCACGGCTATTCATCTGTCGGTTCTCGATCATGCTGGAATAGGATTTACTATCCTTTTGCGTCTGTCACTAACGCCCTGCAATCGCGAGTTTGGAGCTCGTCACAGTCATTCATTCATTGAATCCTACTCGGAATACCACAGACAAGGTTTAGACCTTCCGGATTCTCTTGAATGCCGCCATCATTCTAGCTTACGCCACGAAGATTCTGGTTAGGAGATCTAAGAGATATTCATTCTAGCTTATTTCATGTAGAACGGAAGTGTTTTTCAGGCACGTGTTCATAGGGGAGAATGGTGATGAGCGTCACACATAATCATCACCTTCATCACGTTCTTGGGTGCGAATGGATATCTTAGAAGCGAAATAAGATGAATTGAATAGAAAATAGTAGTACTTTGCATTGATCTTTGAGGAACAGCAGAGCTCCACACCTTAATCTATGGAGTGTAGAAACTCTACCGTTGAAAATACATAAGTGATAGGTCCAGGCATGGCCGAGATGGCCAGCCCCCTAAAACGTGATCAATAGTCTCCTAAGATGAACAATGGATTAAAACTGAGACCAAAGATAGATAATACAATAGTAAGAGGTCCTATTTATAATAAACTAGCTACTAGGGTTTACAGAAGTAAGTAATTGATGCATAAATCCACTTCTGGGGCCCACTTGGTGTGTGCTTGGACTGGGCTTTGAGTGTTGCACGTGTAGAGGTCTTTCTTGGAGTTGAACGCCAGCTTTTGTGCCAGTTTGGGCGTTCAACTCTGGTTTTGGCTCCTTTTCTGGCGCTGGACGCCAGATTTGGGCAGAGAGCTGGTGTTGAACGCCAGTTTATGTCGTCTATTCTTGGCCAAAGTATGGACTATTATATATTTCTGGAAAGCCCTGGATATCTACTTTCCAACGCAATTGGAAGCGCGCCATTTTGAGTTTTGTAGCTCCAGAAAATCCACTTTGAGTGCAGGGAGGTTAGAATCCAACAGCATCAGCAGTCCTTCTTCAACCTCTGAATCTGATTTTTGCTCAAGTCCCTCGATTTCAGCCAGAAAATACCTGAAATCACAGAAAAACACACAAACTCATAGTAAAGTCCAGAAATGTGAATTTAACATAAAAACTAATGAAAACATCCCTAAAAGTAACTAGATCCTACTAAAAACATACTAAAAACAATGCCAAAAAGCGTATAAATTATCCGCTCATCACCATGGCATTCCGGATGTGTCTTGGTAGGTTTAGAGGTTGGTCTGTAAGGATGCACCATAGTAGAACGGCCATGTCCGCAGTGAAGGAGGACTCGTGAGTGCTCGGGAAGACGTAATGGGACATGATCTGTGCCCCTACGCGAGCCTCCAAGGTAAGTGCTGAAGCCGATATTTCCTTAGGGCGGGTACGATGGTATCTGTAGATCCAGCGGCTGCCAGGTAGTGCGATAACTCTGAGAATGGCGTCCCAGTCAAATTGGTACATCTGGCGCTTGAGTGCGGCTTCTTGAAAGGCGTCCAAACTTTCTGGAATAGGGGGAAGACCTAGAGCTCTTTGAATGGCCTCTTCTGTAATGGGGACTTACTTCTGACGGACAAAGACAGACTGCAGGGTTGGCAGGTGGAAGTTGGAGTAGAACTCGACTACCCAAGAAAGATTGACCTGCCTCGGCTGTCTCTGTAGGAAACCCTATTGTCTTTGTGCAATTTGCGGCTCAACAAAGGTAGCAATATGGTTTGGGAGGAGAAGAAGGTATTTATTGTTGTAGCTCCTTTCTGCCAGGATGGGGAACATCTGCTCACAGTAGCGATTGGGAAATCACGCAGTGTCCTTTGCTTGGAAGGCTTTTTCTTTATCATCAACCTTTATAATCCTCTTAAGTCTCTTTGTTGAGGGCTTTATTGCAGTTGAAGAGGGTTCTGCCACTAATGCTCTCTTTGTTCCTCTTCTTGCTGGTTGTTTGGGAGTAGCCTTCTCCTTTCCTTTCTTGGTGGCCATCCTGAAAAAGGAAAGAGGAAGGAAATTAAGTTCAAAGAGAAAGAGCAAGGAAGAGGGTTGTAGGAGTGATAATCAATGCAAGGTAAAGAGGATGTCGTTAACACATGGTCATGACTACATGTGAAAAGGTCCTCAATGGAGATATAGCAAGTGCATATGAGGACAATTAAATGCAAGAGGTTTATTGGCATGCAGGAAAAGGCATGAGGAGCATAGATCAAGCATTCAATGTCCAAGTTAGGTTACCAAGTCTTTCAAACTAACAATTTTTTTGTAATAACAATTATATTTAAGTAATAAAATATAAAAAGTGTTTTGTGAAAAGCAAGCATTGAATAGTAGAGTAACGTAGAAAAGTGCATAATGCCATATGGGCTTTTTCACAAACACATAGCATGCATGATAATTAAGGTATAGAAAGTATTAAATTGAACATGCAAGCAACCCTTTAAAAAGTAATATATAATTGCCAAACAAATTTACAACAATCCATAAGCATATAATGAGAAATAATGACTCAAATAAATTTCTAACACCAAGTAAAAAGGAAAAAGAAAATACGAATAACGAAAGTAAAAAGAAAAGAAAAGAAGATAACATATAAAAATAAGAAGAAAAATAGAAAAGTAAGGAGAGAAGAAGAAAAAGAAAAACCTTGTTAATGGGGTGAGAGAGAGAGAGTAAGAGTGTAAAAAGTGAGAAAGAAGGAAGAAGGAAGAAGGGAGGAGGAAGAAATAAGGAGGGAAAAGAGAAAATAGGATTTGGGTAAAAGAAAGATAAGATAAGTGGCAGATCAGAGAAGCTGTGCGGCGCAATCGACGTGGTCGCGTGGGGCACGCGGTCACGCGACTTGCGCTTATACTGATTGACGCGGTCGCGTCGGTCACGCGATCGCGTGACCCGTTTTACGCCACTGGCGCGAGGGCAGCCTCGCACTCACACAACTCTCTGTTCAAAATTATTAATTGCCAAATATTGGGTGACGCGATCGCGTGGGGCATGCGATCGCGTGAGTGGCCATTAGAAGGATATGACGCGGTCGCATCGGTCACGCAGTCGCGTGGGAAGGATTGTGCGTTCAGCACCAATCCAGCACCACTCTAGCACAACTTTCGGTCGTGCACCCTTTTGACATCGAATTCCAGGGCACGCGGCTGCGTGAGTAACACGGTCGCGTGGGGCGATTTGTGCCACTGGCACGCCTCCAGCCACGCTCTTGCGTGGCTCTCTGTTTGTTTTATTAATTCTTCCCATCTCCTGCGACGCGGACGCGTCAATGAGGCGGTCGCGTCGCATGAAATTTTTTTTTTTTAAAATAAAAGTATGTAAATGCAAATGCACGAAATGTACCAATAAAGAGAAGAGTTATTGAATAGGAAAACTGAGAATAAAGAAAAGAACGATCATACCATGGTGGGTTGTCTCCCACCTAGCACTTTGCTTTAACGTCCGTAAGTTGGACGCTCCACTAGCTCAGGCTTCGGCTATGTGGGGATCTTCCAAGAGGAAGATCTCGAGCTCCTTGTTTTTCTTCAGCTTCTCGCCATGGTACAGCTTTAAACGATGTCCATTAACCTTGATAAGTTCAGAGCTTGAAGGATGGCTTAGGTGGTAAACTCCGTATGGTTTGGCCTTCTCTACTCTGTATGGACCTTCCATCTTGATCTCAACTTGCCTGGCATGAACCTTAGTAGAGACTTGTAAAGGAGGACTAAGTCCCCAGGTTGGAACTCTTTTCTCTTGATGTGCTGATCATGTACAGCCTTCATCTTCTCCTTGTATAGTCTTGAGTTCTCATAAGCTTCAAGGCGAAGGCTTTCCAGTTCTTGCAGTTGCAATTTCCTTTCAGCTCCGGCTTTCTCAATTCCCATGTTGCACTCCTTTACTGCCCAAAAGGCTTTGTGCTCTACTTCAACAGGGAGATGACAAGCTTTACCATAAACTAAGCGGAAAGGACTCATCCCAATGGGTGTTTTGTATGCTGTTCTGTATGCCCAGAGTGCATCTTGTAGCCTGGTGCTCCAGTCTCTTCTATGAGGTTTGACTATCTTCTGCAAGATACGCTTTATCTCTTTGTTTGATACCTCGGCTTACCCATTAGTCTGAGGATGGTAGGTTGTTGCAACCTTATGAATTATCCCATGCTTCTTCATCAATCCTGTTAGTCTCCTGTTACAAAAATGGGTGCCTTGATCGCTCACGATTGATCGTGGCGATCCAAAGCGACAAATAATGTGGTTTCTCACAAAGGAAACAACAGTGTTAGCATCATCAATGCGGGTATGAATTGCTTCCACCCATTTGGAAACGTAATCCACAACTAACAATATGTAAAAATAACCATTAGAATTTGGAAATGGACCCATGAAGTCAATGCCCCAAACGTCAAAGATTTCACAGAAAAGCATAATTTGTTGAGGCATCTCATCTCTCTTGGATATATTACCAAATTTTTGGCATGGAAAACAAGATCTACAAAATTCAGCAGCGTCTCTAAAAAGTGTAGGCCACCAGAATCCACAGTCTAAGATTTTTCTAGCTGTTCTTTGAGGGCCAAAATGTCCTCCACTCTCAGATGAGTGACAGGCCTTTAAGATGGACTGGAATTCTGATTGAGGCACACACCGTCTAATTACCTGGTCAGCGCCATATCTCCATAAATATGGGTCATCCCATATATAATATTTAGACTCGCTTTTCAGCTTGTCTCTTTGATGCTTAGAATAGTTTGGAGGAAAGGTGCGGCTAACTAGATAATTAGCTACAGGTGCATACCAAGGGACTACCTCAGATACTGCTTGCAGGTTATCAAATGGGAAATTATCAGCTATAGGGGTGGGGTCATCTGTAATGTGCTCAAGGCGACTCAAGTGGTCTGCCACTAAATTATGGTTACCACTCCTATCCTTAATTTCTAAATCAAATTCTTGTAATAGAAGTATCCAACGTATAAGCCTTGGTTTGGACTCCTTTTTAGCTAATAGATACTTTAGAGCTGCGTGGTCTGAGTACACTACTACCTTCGTACCAAGTAAATAGGCTCTGAATTTATCCAGAGCAAAAACAATAGCAAGCATCTCTTTCTCAGTAGTAGTGTAATTGGACTGGGCGGTGGTGCACGAAATTGTGATCTCTGGTAATGGCTCCAAAAACTTGGTGCTCTAATCTCAATTCATAATTTGTCACAACTTCGATACAACTAACCAGCAAGTGCACTGGGTCGTCCAAGTAATAAACCTTACGTGAGTAAGGGTCGATCCCACGGAGATTGTTGGTATGAAGCAAGCTATGGTCACCTTGTAAATCTCAGTCAGGCGGATATAAAATAATTATGGAGTTTTCGAAATTAAATAATAAAATAAGGATAGAAACACTTATGTAATTCATTGGTGAGAATTTCAGATAAGCGTGTAGAGATGCTTTTGTTCCTCTGAATCTCTGCTTTCCCGCTGTCTTCATCCAATCAGTTTTACTCCTTTCCTTGGTTGGCTTTATGTAAGGACATCACCGTTGTCAATGGCTACTTTTAATCCTCTCAGGAAAATGGTCCAAATGCTCTGTCACAGCACGGCTAATCGTCTGGAGGCATCACCCTTGTCGATGGCTGCGTCCTATTCCTCTCTGTGAAAATGGTCCGATGCGCTGTCACTGCATGGCTAATCATCTGGAGGTTCTCGATCATACTGGAATAGGATTTACTATCCTTTTGCGTCTGTCACTACGCCCAGCACTCGCGAGTTTGAAGCTCGTCACAGTTATTCAATCCCTGAATCCTACTCGGAATACCACATACAAGGTTTAGACTTTCCGGATTCTCATGAATGCCGCCATCAATCTAGCTTACACCACGAAGACACTAATAACTCGGACTCGGTCCCCTGTATTAGATATCCAAGAGATAATCATTCAATCGAAGGTAGAACGGAAGTGGTTGTCAGGCACGCGTTCATAGGGAATGATGATGATTGTCACGTTCATCACATTCAGGTTGAAGTGCGAATGAATATCTTAGAAGCGGAATAAGTTGAGTTGAATAGAAAAACAGTAGTACTTTGCATTAATCTTTGAGGAACAGCAGAGCTCCACACCTTAATCTATGGAGTGTAGAAACTCTACCGTTGAAAAATACATAAGTGAAAGGTCCAGGCATGGCCGAATGGCCAGCCCCCTAAAACGTGATCACAGGATCAGAGTACAATCCAGGATGATCCGAAGATGTCTAATACAATAGTAAAAAGTCCTATTTATAATAAACTAGCTACTAGGGTTTACAGAAGTAAGTAATTGATGCATAAATCCATTTCTGGGGCCCACTTGGTGTGTGCTTGGGCTGAGCTTGAGTGTTTCACGTGTAGAGGTCCTTCTTGGAGTTGAACGCCAGCTTTTGTGCCAGTTTGGGCGTTGAACTCCACTTTGCAACTTGTTTCTGGCGCTGAACGCCAGAATTGGGCAGAGAGCTGGTGTTAAACGCCAGTTTGCGTCGTCTAAACTCGGGCAAAGTATGGACTATTATATATTTCTGGAAAGCCCTAGATGTCTACTTTCAAACGCAATTGGAAACGTGCCATTTTGAGTTCTGTAGCTCCAGAAAATCCATTTTGAGTGCAGGGAGGTTAGAATCCAACAGCATCAGCAGTCCTTCTTCAACCTCTAAATCTGATTTTTGCTCAAGTCCCTCAATTTCAGCCAGAAAATACTTGAAATCACAGAAAAACACACAAACTCATAGTAAAGTCCAGAAATGTGAATTTAACATAAAAACTAATGAAAACATCCCTAAAAGTAACTAGATTCTACTAACAACATACTAAAAACAATGCCAAAAAGCGTATAAATTATCCGCTCATCACAACACCAAACTTAAATTGTTGCTTGTCCCCAAAAAACTGAAAATCAAATAGGATAAAAAGAAGAGAATATTGTAAATTCCAAACTATCAATGAAACATAGCTCCAATTAGATGAGCGGGACTTTTAGCTTTTTGCCTCTTGAATAGTTTTGGCATCTCACTTTATCCATTGAAGTTCAGAATTATTGGCTTCTATAGGAACTCAGAATTCAGATAGTGTTATTGATTCTCCTAGTTCAGTATGATGATTCTTGAACCCAGCTTCTTTTTGAGTCTTGGCCGTGGCCCTAAGCACTTTGTTTCCAGTATTACCACCGGATACATAAATGCCACAGACACATAATTGGGTGAACCTTTTCAGATTGTGACTCAGCTTTGCTAGAGTCCCCAATTAGAGGTGTCCAGGGTTCTTAAGCACACTCTTTTTTTGCTTTGGACCTTGACTTTAACCGCTCAGTCTCAAGTTTTCACTTGACACCTTCACGCCACAAGCACATGGTTAGGGACAGCTTGATTTAGCCGCTTAGGCCAGGATTTTATTCCTTTAGGCCCTCCTATCCACTGATGCTCAAAGCCTTGGGATCCTTTTTATTGCCCTTGCCTTTTGGTTTTAAGGGTTATTGGCTTTTTGCTCTTGCCTCTTGGGTTTAAGAGCTTTTGGCTTTTTCTGCTTGCTTTTTCTTTTTCTTTCTATTTTTTTTTCGCCTATACTTTTTTTTTTCTGCAAGTTTTGTTCCTTGCTGCTTTTTCTTGCTTCAAGAATCATTTTTATGATTTTTCAGATTATCAAATAACATGTCTCCTAGTCATCATTCTTTCAAGAGCCAACATATTTAACATTCTTAAACAACAACTTCAAAAGACATATGCACTGTTCAAGCATTCATTCAGAAAACAAGAAGCATTGTCACCACATCAATATAATTAAGCTAAGTTCAAGGATAAATTCAAAACTCATGTACTTCTTGTTCTTTTGAATTAAAACATTTTTCATTTAAGAGAGGTGATGGATTCATAGGACATTCATAACTTTAAGACATAGTTACTAACTACTAATGATCATGTAATGAAGACACAAACATAGATAAGCACATAGAAAACAAAAAACAGAAGAAATAAGAACAAGGAATGAATCCACCTTAGTGATGGTGGCGTTTCCTTCTTGAGGAACCAATGATGTCCTTGAGCTCTTCTATGTCTCTTCCTTGTCTTTGTTGCTCCTCCCTCATTGCTTTTTGATCTTCTCTAATTTCATGAAGGATGATGGAGTGCTCTTGATGTTCCACCCTTAATTGTCCCATGTTGGAACTTAATTCTCCTAGGGAGGTGTTGATTTGCTCCCAATAGTTTTGTGGAGGAAAATGCATTTGAGGCCTCTCTGGGGTCTCATGGTGATGAGCTTCATACGCCTCTTGAGCTCCATGAATGGGTGGTGCACGAAATTGTGATGTCCAGGCTCGAACAATCCCTGGCAACGTGAGCAACTTGGTACGCGTAATCGTGATTACACTTTAATGATGTAAAATTCATGGCTCTTTCTTTCCCTGGCAATGGCGCCAAGAACATGGTGCCAATACCATGGTTCACAACTTCGATACAACTAACCAGCAAGTGCACTGGGTCGTCCAAGTAATACCTTACGTGAGTAAGGGTCGAATCCCACGGAGATTGTTGGTATGAAGCAAGCTATGGTCACCTTGCAAATCTCAGTTAGGCAGATATAAATTGATAATGGTGTTTTCGAATAATAATTAATAGAATAGGGATAGAAATACTTATGTAATTCATTGGTGAGAATTTCAGATAAGCGAATAGAGATGCTTTTCGTTCCTCTGAACCTCTGCTTTCCTGCTATCTTCATCCAATCAGTCTTACTCCTTTCCATGGCTGGCTTTATGCAAGGGCATCACCGTTGTCAGTGGCTACATCCCCTCCTCTCAGTGAAAAATATGCTCACATGCTCTGTCACAGCACGGCTAATCATCTGTCGGTTCTCGATCATGCTGGAATAGGATTCACCCTCCTTTTGCATCTGTCACTAACGCCCAACAATCGCGAGTTTGAAGCTCGTCACAGTCATTCAATCATTGAATCCTACTCGGAATACCACAGACAAGGTTTAGACTTTCCGGATCCTCTTGAATGCCGCCATCATTCTAGCTTACGCCACGAAGATTCCGGTTAAGAGATCTAAGAGATATTCATTCTAGCTTATTTCATGTAGAACGGAAGTGTTTGTCAGGCACGTGTTCATAGGGGAGAATGGTGATGAGCGTCACACATAATCACCACCTTCATCACGTTCTTGGGTGCGAATGGATATCTTAGAAGCGAAATAAGAGGAATTGAATAGAAAATAGAAGTACTTTGCATTAATCTTTGAGGAACAGCAGAGCTCCACACCTTAATCTATGGAGTGTAGAAACTCTACCATTAAAAATACATAAGTTAAAGGTCCAGGCATGGTCGAGATGGCCAGCCCCCTAAACGTGATCTAGGATAGCATACAACTGATCAAAGATAATCCAAAGATGTCAAATACAATAGTAAGAGGTCCTATTTATAATAAACTAGCTACTAGGGTTTACAGAAGTAAGTAATTGATGCATAAATCCACTTCCGGGGCCCACTTGGTGTGTGCTTGGGCTGGGCTTGAGTGTTGCACGTGTAGAGGTCCTTCTTAGAGTTGAACGTCAGTTTTTGTGCCAGTTTGGGCGTTCAACTCTGGTTTTGGCTCCTTTTCTGGCGCTGGACGCCAGATTTGGGTAGAAAGCTGGCATTGAACGCCAGTTTACGTCGTCTATTCTTGGCCAAAGTATGGACTATTATATATTGCTGGAAAGCCCTGGATGTCTACTTTCCAAAGCAATTGGAAGCGCGCCATGTCGAGTTCTGTAGCTCCAGAAAATCCACTTTGAGTGCAGGGAGGTCAGAACCCAACAGCATCAGCAGTCCTTCTTCAACCTCTGAATCTGATTTCTGCTCAAGTCACTCAATTTCAGCCAGAAAATACCTGAAATCACAGAAAAACACACAAACTCATAGTAAAGTCCAGAAATGTGAATTTAGCATAAAAACTAATGAAAACATCCCTAAA
This sequence comes from Arachis ipaensis, assembly GCF_059453495.1. Taxonomy (NCBI): domain Eukaryota; kingdom Viridiplantae; phylum Streptophyta; class Magnoliopsida; order Fabales; family Fabaceae; genus Arachis; species Arachis ipaensis. Next base: position 40,689,263 of record NC_142441.1, on the reverse strand, counting down.
AGTAACTAGATCCTACTAAAAACATACTAAAAACAATGTCAAAAAGCGTATAAATTATCCGCTCATCAATGGGCTCTCTTATTTGCTCCATCTTTTTCTTAGTGATGGGCTTCTCTTCCTCAATGTGAATGTCTCCTTCTATGAAAGCTCCAGCTGAGTAACATAGATGGCAAATAAGATGAGGGAAAGCTAGCCTTGCCCCAGGGGATGGCTTTTTGGCTATTTTGTAGAGTTCAAGGGAGATGACTTCATGAACTTCTACTTCCTCTCCAATCATGATGCTATGGATCATGATGGCCTGATCCACAGTAACTTTGGATCGGTTGCTAGTGGGGATGATGGAGCGTTGGATGAACTCCAACCATCCTCTAGCCACAGGCTTGAGGTCCAGTCTTCTTAATTGAACCGGCTTGCCTTTGGAGTCAATCTTCCATTGAGCTCCTTCCACACATATGTCCATGAGGACTTAGTCCAACCTTTGATTAAAGTTGACCCTTCTAGTGTAGGGGCGTTCATCTCCTTGCATCATGGGCAAGTTAAACGCCAGCCTTACATTTTCTAGACTAAAATCTAAGTAATTCCCCCGAACCATTGTAATATAATTCTTTGGATTCGGGTTCTTACTTTGATCATGGTTCTTAGTGATCCATGCATTGGCATAGAACTCTTGAACCATTAGGATGCCGACTTGTTGGATGGGGTTTGTTAGGACTTCCCAACCTCTTCTATGGATCTCATGTCGGATTTTCAGATACTCATTTCTCTTGAGCTTGAAAGGGACCTCAGGGATCACCTTCTTCTTGGCCACAACATCATAGAAGTGGTCTTGATGAGCTTTGGAGATGAATCTTTCCATCTCCCATGACTCGGAGGTGGAAGCTTTTGTCTTCCCTTTCCCTTTTCTAGAGGATTCTCCGGTCTTGGGTGCCATCAATGGTAATGGAAAAACAAAAAAGCTTATGCTTTTACCACACCAAACTTAGAATATTGCTCACCCTCGAGCAAGAGAAGAAATAATAGATGAAGAAGAAGAAGAAAATATGGAGAAGAGGGGGGGAGGTATGTTTCGGCCAAGAGGGGAAAGAGAGGGTTGTGTTGTGTGAAAATGAAGAAGAATGGAAGGCTTTATATAGGGAAGGGAGGGGGGGTTAAGGTTCGGCCATATGGGTAGGTTTGGGTGGGAAATTGATTTTGAATTTTGAAGGTAGGTGGAGTTTATTGGGTAGGTTTATGGGGGAAGAGTGGGTGGATGTGAGTGGTGAAGGGTTAATAGGGAAGAGGGATGGAGGTGATAGGTGAAGGGTTTTGGGGAAGGGTGTTTATTGGGAATAGAGGATGATGGAGAAGAGAGAAGAGAGTGAGTGAAGGTAGGTAGGGATCCTGTGGGGTCCACAGATCCTGAGGTGTTCAAGGATTTACAACCTTGCACCAAATTAGGCATGTAAAATGCCCTTGCACACAACTCTGGGCGTTCAGCGCCAGGATGGTGCCCATTTTGGGCGTTCAACGCCCATTTGTTGCCCATTTCTGGCGTTGAACGCCAGAACCATGCTTGTTCTGGGCGTTCAGCGCCAGCTCTTCTCCAGGGTGCAATTCTGGCGTTCAGCGCCCAGATGCTGCCCATTTTGGGCGTTCAGCGCCTAAATACTGCCCATTTTGAGCGTTCAGCGCCAAAACCATGCTCTGTTCTGGCGTTGAACGCCAGACAGGTGCTTCCTCCAGGGTGTGATTTTTCTTCCACTGTTTTTGATTCTGTTTCTAAATTTTTCGTTTATTTTGTGACTCCACATGATCATGAACCTAAGAAAACATGAAAAACAAAAACAAAATTAGATAAATAAACATTGGGTTGCCTCCCAACAAGTGCTTATTTAATGTCAATAGCTTGACAGTGGGCTCTCATGGAGCCTCACAGATGTGCAGAGCTTTGTTGAGACCTCCCAACACCAAACTTAGAGTTTGGATATGGGGGTTTGACACCAAACTTAGAGTTTGGTTGTGGCCTCCCAACACCAAACTTAGAGTTTGACTGTGGAGGCTTTTGTTGACTCTGCTTTGAGAGAAGCTTTTTCTGCTTCCTCTCCATGGATGCAAAGAGAGATCCTTGGGTTGTAAACACAAGGTTGTCCTTATTTAATTGAAGGATCAATTCTCCTCTGTCCACATCAATCACAGCTCTTGCTGTGGCTAGGAAAGGCCTTCCTAGGATGATGGATACATCCTCTTCCTTTCCAGTGTCTAGGACTATGAAATCAACAGGGATGTAAAGGCCTTCAACCTTTACTAACACGTCCTCTACTTGTCCATAAGCCTGTTTTCTTGAATTGTCTGCCATCTCTAATGAGATTTTAGCAGCTTGCACCCCATAAATTCCCAGTTTCTCTATTACAGAGAGGGGCATGAGGTTTATCCCTGAACCAAGGTCACACAGAGCCTTTTCAAAGAGCATGGTGCCTATGGTACAAGGTATTATGAACTTTCCAGGATCCTGTTTCTTCTGAGGCAATGTCAGTTGATCCAGATCACTTAGTTCATTGGTGAACAAGGGAGGTTCATCTTCCCAAGTCTCAATACCAAATAATTTGGCATTCAGCTTCATGATTGCACCAAGGAACTTGGCAGCTTGCTCTTCAGTGACATCCTCATTCTCTTCAGAAGAGGAATACTCATCAGAGCTCATGAAGGGCATAAGGAGGTTCAATGGAATCTCTATGGTCTCTAGATGAGCCTCAGATTCCTTTGGTTCCTCAGAGGGAAACTCCTTATTGATCACTTGACTTCCCAGGAGGTCTTCCTCACTGGGATTCACGTCCTCCTCTCCCTCTTTGGGTTCGGCCATTTTGGTAATATCAATGGCCTTGCACTCTCTCTTTGGATTTTCTTCTGTATTGCTTGGGAGAGTACTGGGAGGGATTTCAGTGATCTTCTTACTCAGCTGGCCCACTTGTGCCTCCAAATTTCTAATGGAGGACCTTGTTTCATTCATGAAACTCACAGTGACCTTAGATAGATCAGAGACTAAGTTTGCTAAGCTAGATGGATTCTGCTCAGAATTCTCTGTCTGTTGCTGAGTGGATGATGGAAAAGGTTTACTATTGTTAAACCTATTTCTTCCACCATTATTAAAGCCTTGTTGAGGCTTTTGATCCTTCCATGAGAAATTTGGATGATTTCTCCATGATGAGTTATAGGTGTTTCCATAAGGTTCACCTAAGTAATCACCTCTGCTATTGCAGGGTTCTCAGGATCATAAGCTTCTTCTTTAGAAGATGCCTCTTGAGTACTGTTGGATGCAGCTTGCATTCCATTCAGACTCTGAGAAATCATATTGACTTGCTGAGTCAATATTTTGTTCTGAGCCAATATGGCATTCAGAGTATCAATTTCAAGAACTCCCTTCTTCATAGGCGTCCCATTACTCACAGGATTCCTCTCAGAAGTGTACATGAACTGGTTATTAGCAACCATGTCAATGAGTTCTTGAGCTTTTGCAGGCGTTTTCTTTAGGTGAATGGATCCACCTGCAGAAGTATCCAATGACATCTTTGATAGCTCAGATAAACCATCATAGAATATATCCAGGATGGTCCATTCTGAAAGCATGTCAGAAGGACACTTTTTGGTCAGCTGCTTGTATCATTCCCAAGCTTCATAGAGGGATTCACCTTCTTTCTATCTGAACGTTTGAACATCCACTCTAAGCTTGCTCAGCTTTTGAGGAGGAAAGAACTTGGCTAAGAAAGCCGTGACCAGCTTATCCCAAGAGTTCAGGCTATCTTTAGGTTGAGAGTCCAACCACACTCTAGCTCTGTCTCTTACAGCAAAAGGGAAAAGCATGAGCCTGTAGACTTCAGGATCTACTCTATTAGTCTTAACAGTATCACAGATCTGCAAGAATTCAGTTAAGAACTGAAAAGGATCTTCAGATGGAAGTCCATGAAACTTGCAGTTCTGTTGCATCAGAGAAACTAGCTGAGGTTTCAGCTCAAAATTGTTTGCTCCAATGGTAGGGATGGAGATGCTTCTTCCATGTAAATTGCAATTTGGTGCAGTAAAGTCACCAAGCATTCTCCTTGCATTATTGTTGTTGGGTTCGGCTGCCATCTCCTTTACTTGTTCGAAATTTTCAATAAGGTTGTCTTTGGATTGTTGTAATTTAGCTTTTCTTAGTTTCCTCTTCAGAGTCCTTTCAGGTTCTGGATTAGCTTCAACAAGAATGCCTTTTTCTTTGTTCCTGCTCATAAGAAAGAGAAGAGAATAAGAAAAGAAGAGGAATCCTCTATGTCACAGTAAAGAGGTTCCTTATTGTTAGTAGAAGAAGAAAATGAATAGGGGTGAAGAAAAATGAAGAATCCAAACACAAAGGTAATGATAGGAGCAATGATGTGAGATGAAGAGAAGTTAGTAGATGAATAAATAAATGGAATAAGATGAGGGAGGGGGATTTTCGAAAATTATTTTTGAAAAAGGGTTAGTGATTTTCGAAAATAGTTTTTGAAAAAGATTAGTAATTTTCGAAAATTAAAATCCAAAATTAAAAAGAAGTTTTAAAAAAGAGAGGGAGATATTTTCGAAAATTAGAGAGAGAGAGTTAGTTAGGTAGTTTTGAAAAAGGTAAGAAACAAACAAAAAGTTAGTTAGTTAGTTGAAACAAATTTTGAAAATCAATTTTGAAAAGATAAGAAGATAAGAAGTTAGAAAAGATATTTTGAAATCAAATTTTTGAAAAAGGTAAGATAAGAGGATATTTTTTTTGAAAAGATATGATTGAAATTAGTTTTGAAAAAGATTTGATTTTTTTTTTAAAATCACAATTAATGACTTGATTCACAAGAAATCACAAGATATGATTCTAGAACTTAAAGTTTGAATCTTTCTTAACAAGTAAGTAGCAAACTTGAAATTTTTGAATCAAAACATTAATTGGTGATGTTATTTTCGAAAATTATGTCATAAAGATAAGAAAAAGATTTTTGAAAAACATTTTTATAATTTTCGAAAATAACTAAGAAAAATGAAAAAGATTTGATTTTTGAAAAAGATTTTTGAAAAAGATGAGATTTTTAAATTGAAAATTTGATTTGACTCATAAAAAAAACTAGATTTTTTTAAAAATTTTTGAAAAAGTCAAATCTAATTTTCGAAATTTTAAGAGAGAAAAAGGGAAAGATATTTTTTTTTTGATTTTTGAATTTTTAATGATGAGAGAGAGAAACATGAAAATGATGCAATGCATGAGAATTTTAGATCAAAACATGTGATGCATGCAAGAATGCTATGAAGGTCAAGATGAACACCAAGAACACTATGAAGATCATGATGAACATCAAGAACATATTTTTGAAAATTTTTAATGCAAAGAAGACATGCAAGACACCAAACTTAGAAATCTTTAATGCTTAGGCACTAAGAATTCAAGAATGCATATGAAAAATAAGAAAAGATGCAAAACAAGAAAACATCAAGATCAAACAAGAAGACTTACCAAGAACAACTTGAAGATCATGAAGAACACTATGAATGCATGAATTTTTTTTCGAAAAATGCAAGATGAATATGCAATTGACACCAAACTTTCAACTTGACTCAAGACTCAAACAAGAAATATGAAATATTTTTGAATTTTTTATGATTTTATGAATTTTTTGTATTTTCTTTTAATTTTTTTTTCGAAAATCATTTTGAAAAAGAAAAATAAGGATTCCAAAATTTTTAATATGAATTCCAGAAATCTTATGCTCTTTAGTCTAAAGCTCCAATCTGAGGGTTAGGCATGGCTTAATAGCCAGCCAAGCTTTAATAAAAATATGAGTGTAATTCATTCAATTTTAAGCCAAAACCTCTGCCCAAAAGAATTCAGACATGGTTTTATAGCCAGCATGCTTCAACATGCTTCATGAAACTCTAGAATTCATTCTTAAAAATTCTGAAGAAAAATATATTTTTGAAAACATTTTTATTTTAATTTTTTTTTTCGGAAACAGATGAGAAATTTTTTAAAAGTTTTTGAAAAATTTTTGAAAATAAAACAAAAAGAAAATTACCTAATCTGAGCAACAAGATGAACCGTCAGTTGTCCAAACTCGAACAATCCCCGACAACGGCGCCAAAAACTTGGTGCACGAAATTGTGATCTCTGGTAATGGCTCCAAAAACTTGGTGCTCTAATCTCAATTCATAATTTGTCACAACTTCGATACAACTAACCAGCAAGTGCACTGGGTTGTCCAAGTAATAAACCTTACGTGAGTAAGGGTCGATCTCACGGAGATTGTTGGTATGAAGCAAGCTATGGTCACCTTGTAAATCTCAGTCAGGCGGATATAAAATAATTATGGAGTTTTCGAAATTAAATAATAAAATAAGGATAGAAATACTTATGTAATTCATTGGTGAGAATTTCAGATAAGCGTGTAGAGATGCTTTCGTTCCTCTGAATCTCTGCTTTCCCGCTATCTTCATCCAATCAGTTTTACTCCTTTCCATGGCTGGCTTTATGTAAGGACATCATCATTGTCAATGGCTACTTTTAATCCTCTCAGGAAAATGGTCCAAATGCTCTGTCACAGCACGGCTAATCGTCTGGAGGCATCACCCTTGTCGATGGCTGCGTCATATTCCTCTCTGTGAAAATGGTCCGATGCACTGTCACTGCATGGCTAATCATCTGGAGGTTCTCGATCATACTGGAATAGGATTTACTATCCTTTTGCGTCTGTCACTATGCCCAGCACTCGCGAGTTTGAAGCTCGTCACAGTCATTCAATCCCTGAATCCTATTCGGAATACCACAGACAAGGTTTAGACTTTCTGGATTCTCATGAATGCCGCCATCAATCTAGCTTACACCATGAAGACACTAATAACTCGGACTCGGTCCCCTGTATTAGATATCCAAGAGATAATCATTCAATCGAAGGTAGAACGAAAGTGGTTGTCAGGCACGCATTCATAGGGAATGATGATGATTGTCACGTTCATCACATTCAGGTTGAAGTGCGAATGAATATCTTAGAAGCGGAATAAGTTGAGTTGAATAGAAAAACAGTAGTACTTTGCATTAATCTTTGAGGAACAGCAGAGCTCCACACCTTAATCTATGGAGTGTAGAAACTCTACCGTTGAAAAATACATAAGTGAAAGGTCCAGGCATGGCCGAATGGCCAGCCCCCTAAAACGTGATCACAAGATCAGAGTACAATCCAGGATGATCCGAAGATGTCTAATACAATAGTAAAAAGTCCTATTTATAATAAACTAGCTACTAGGGTTTACAGAAGTAAGTAATTGATGCATAAATCCACTTCTGGGGCCCACTTGGTGTGTGCTTGGGCTGAGCTTGAGTGTTGCACGTGTAGAGATCCTTCTTGGAGTTGAACGCCAGCTTTTGTGCCAGTTTGGGCGTTGAACTCCACTTTGCAACTTGTTTCTGGCGCTGAACGCCAGAATTGGGCAGAGAGCTGGCGTTGAATGCCAGTTTGCGTCATCTAAACTCGGGAAAAGTATGGACTATTATATATTTCTGGAAAGCCCTGGATGTCTACTTTACAACGCAATTAGAAGTGCGCCATTTTGAGTTTTGTAGCTCCAAAAAATCTATTTTGAGTCCAGGGAGGTCAGAATCCAACAGCATCAGCAGTCCTTCTTCAACCTCTGAATCTGATTTTTGCTCAAGTCCCTCAATTTCAGCCAGAAAATACCTGAAATCATAGAAAAACACACAAACTCATAGTAAAGTCCAGAAATGTGAATTTAACATAAAAACTAATGAAAACATCCCTAAAAGTAACTGGATTCTACTAAAAACAATGCCAAAAAGCGTATAAATTATCCGCTCATCAGGCGGCATCTAAAGTTTTAGACACATAAGCAATAACAAAGGGGTCCTTTCCTTCATGCTGAGCCAGTGCTGCTCCTACTGCATGATTGGAGGCGTCGCACATTATTTCAAATGGCTGGCTCCAGTCTGGTCCTCTCACAATTGGAGCTTGAGTCAGGGCGGTCTTCAGCTTATCAAACGCTTGTTTGCAATTTTCACTGAACTCGAACTCAATATCCTTCTGCAGTAGCCTAGATAAGGGAAGTGCTACCTTACTGAAGTCCTTAATGAATCTCCTATAAAAACTTGCATGGCCAATGAACGAACAGACTTCCCTCACAGAAGAGGGGTAAACTAAACTAAAAATAACATTCACCTTTGCTGGATCTACAGAAATACCAGTATTAGACACAACATGTCCTAGTACAATCCTTTGTTTTACCATAAAGTGACATTTTTCAAAATTAAATACAAGGTTTGTATTGACACATCTATTTAATACTCTAGATAATCCATCTAAGCAAAGGCTAAAGGAATCGCCATATACACTAAAATCATCCATAAAAACTTCCATACAGTCCTCAATAAGATCAGAGAAAAGACTCATCATGCACCTTTGGAAGGTAGCTGGTGCATTGCACAAGCCAAAGGGCATTCTCCTGTAAGCATAAGTCCCAAAAGGACATGTAAAAGTGGTCTTTTCCTGATCCTCAGGAGCTATATGAATCTGAAAATAACCTGTGTAACCATCTAGAAAACAATAATGTGATTTACCTGACAGGCGATCCAGCATTTGATCAATGAATGGAAGAGGATAGTGATCCTTACGAGTGGCCTGGTTGAGGCGTCTGTAGTCAATGCAGACCCTCCAGGCATTTTGAACTCTGGTTGCCATGAGCTCTCCGTGCTCATTCTTCACTGTAGTGACTCCAGACTTCTTGGGCACCACTTGTACTGGGCTTACCCATTCACTGTCTTAGATGGGATAGATGATATCTGCCTCCAATAGTCTGGTCACTTTCTTTTTGACAACCTCTAAGATAGTGGGATTTAGTCTTCTCTGGGGTTGACGGACAGGTCTTGCTCCCCCTTCTAAAAATATCCTATGCTCACAGACTTGAGGGTTGATGCCAACTATGTCTGCCAAACTCCAACCAATTGCCTTCTTGTGCCTCCTCAGCACATTAAGTAACTGCTCTTCCTGTTGAGAAGTGAGTTCCCTTGCAATGATAACTGGAAACTTTTGCTCGTTTTCAAGGTAAGCATATTTGAGGTGTGGAGGAAGGGGTTTTAATTCCAACTTCTGATCATGGTCAGGCTCTGGGTTGTCTGGAGCTGGTGACAATGGTAAAGTACTATCATTGTCCTCTGAGAATGTCCCCACACTTGGACCTTGTCCTATGTACTTCTCTTCAAATTCCTCCTGGTGAACTTCAGCTACAGTTTCATCTATAATGTCACACTGGAGGATAGAATGATCCTCCGGAGGATGCTTCATAACTCCATTCAGATTGAAGATTACTACTCGGCCATCTATTTCAAAAGAGTATGTTCCTGAAAAAGCATCTAATTTGAACTTCGAGGTCTTCAGAAATGGTCTTCCGAGTAGGATTGATGATGGCTTCTCTGAGTCATTTTGGGGCATCTCCAGGATATAAAAATCAATGGGAAATGTGAGCCCCTTAATACCCACTAATACATCTTTAGCAACTCCAGCCACTGTAATAATGCTTTTATCTGCTAACACAAAACGAGCTGCCGACCTTTTTAAGGGAGGGAGCCTCAAAATATCATATATAGACAAAGGCATTATACTCACACATGCTCCTAAATCACACATGCAGTCAGAAAATACTACACCACCAATAATACAATTAACCATACATGGACCTGGATCACTACACTTTTCAGGTAAACCTCCCATTAAAGCAGATATGGAACTACTTAAAGTAATAGTTTCTAATTCATTAATTTTGTCTTTATGTATACATAAATATTTTAGAAACTTTGCATATTTAGGTACCTGTTGAATAACATCAAAAAGAGGAACAGTTACCTCAACCTTTTTGAATATCTCTACCATTTTGGGATCAGGTTCGAGCTGCTTCCTGGGCTTTCTTGCAAGTTGTGGAAATAGAATGGGAGTGGTGTCTTCTGCAGTGTCTGCGCCCTTTGGTGCTTCCTCCTGTGGTTGAACTTCTTCTTTTTCATCTATGTTCTGCATGTCTTCTTCCTCTTCAACATCTTCTATTTCCACTACCTCTTCAGCTGAGGCATGTTTTGGTGGGCTTGGCTCCTCCTGATTCCTCTCCTGCAGTGTGGTTCTGGACCTTAGGGTGATGGCATTTATGCCACCCTTTGGATTGGGTAATGGTTGAGAGGGGATTCCACTGGAGCTCAAGGGCTGGTTATTGGAGTTATTCATTGATCCAATCTGTGAGACAAGAGCTTGCAGGGTTAAGTTTAGACCATTTAGTGTAGCATAAAGGTTATTTTCCATGGTCTGTTGTCTCCGATCAATAGATTGTAGTAAGTCGTCATTAGAAGATGAGGAAGGATAAGTAAGTTGAGAGGTCTGCTGTTGGTTATTCTGTGGTCCTTGGGATTGTCTCAGGTGAGGTGCTCTGTAAGGCTGGTTCTGGTTCTGCTGCCTGTTGTTATTGTTATTCCACCTCTGATTTCTCTGATTGTCTTTGCCTCCTCTGTTGTTGTTGTTCCTCCAATTTTGGTTAGAATTGTCTTGCCGTCCATGGCTGTAATTACCACCTTGATTGTACCCTTGGTTGGGGCGGTCATAGAAGTTATGAGTGGCTGCCACGGTGTTGTCTTCCTACTGGAGCTGCGGACATTCATTAGTATAATGGCTATAATCAGCACAGATTCCGTAAACTCTCTGTGGGACTAACTGTTGGCTATGCTGTGGTGGAGAAGGTTGAGCTTGCTGAACTTGTTGTTGATTCAATTGCATTTGCTTCAGCAAGTTGGTCATTTCACAGATACTCTGAGTTAGAGCAGCAGTCTTTCTGCTAGAGGATACTTCTGCAACGGCTTTTGAACGGCCTTGTTTCTGCCTGTGATTCCGAGTGGATTCAGCTAAGTCGCTGATCAGTTGCCATGCCTCATCAGTGGTCTTGTACTTTTTCATAGACCCATTGCTAGCACTTTCCAATGTGGTCTTATCTTGGGGCCTCATGCCTTGTGTGACGTAACCGAGTAACACTATCTTGTCAATCATATGGTGGGGGCAAGTGATGAGCGGATAATTTATACGCTTTTTGGCATTGTTTTTAGTATGTTTTTAGTATATTTTAATTAGTTTTTATTATATTTTTATTAGTTTTTAAATAAAAATCACTCTTCTGGACTTTACTATAAGTTTGTGTGATTTTCTGTGATTTCAGGTATTTTCTGGCTGAAATTGAGGGACCTGAGCAAAAATCTGATTCAGAGGCTGAAAAAGGATTGCAGATGCTGTTGGATTCTGACCTCCCTGCACTCAAAGTGGATTTTCTGGAGCTACAGATTCTCACTTGGCGCGCTCTCAATTGCGTTGGAAAGTAGACATCCTGGGCTTTCCAGCAATGTATAATAGTCCATACTTTGCCCGAGATTTGATGGCCTAACCGGCGTTCCAAGTCAGTTCAAGAATTTTGGCATTTAACTCCAAAACTGGCACAAAAGCTGGAGTTAAATGCCCAAACTGGCACAAAAGCTGGCGTTTAACTCCAAGAAAAGTCTCTACACATGGAAGCTTCAATGCTCAGCCCAAGCACACACCAAGTGGGCCTGAAAGAATATTTCTGCATTAATTACTGATTTCTGTAAACCCTAGGCTACTAGTTCTCTATAAATAGGACCTTATACTATTGTATTTTCATCTTTTGATCATCTGGGAATCATGTTTTGATGATTGAACCCTCTTTGGGAGGCTGGCCATTCAGCCATGCCTAGACCTTTTATTCTTATGTATTTTCAACGGTGGAGTTTCTACACACCATAGATTAAGGTGTGGAGCTCTGCTGTTCTTCTTGAATTAATACAAAGTACTATTGTTTTTCTATTCAACTCAAGTCTATTTCTTCTCCAAGATATTCATTCGTTCTTCAACTTGATGAATGTGATGATTCGTGACACTCATCATCATTCTCACCTATAAACATGTGCCTGACAACCAACTCTGTTCTACTAGCAATGGCTTGAATGCGTATCTCTTGGGTTTCTAATCTAAGATTGGAACCTTCGTGGTATAGGCTAGAATTATTGGTGGCCATTCCTGAGATCCGAAAAGTCTAAACCTTGTTTGTGGTATTCCGAGTAGGATCTGGGAAGGGATGACTGTGACGAGCTTCAAACTCGCGATTGTGGGGCGTGTGACAGACGCAAAAGGATCAATGGATCCTATTCCGACATGATCGAGAATCGACAGCTGATTAGCCGATGTTGTGACAGAGCATCAAGACCATTTTCACTGAGAGGACGGGATGTAGCCATTGACAACGGTGATGCCCAACATAAAGCTTGCCATGGAAAGGAGTATGAATGATTGGAAGAAGGCAATAGGAAAGCAGAGGTTCAAGGGGAACAAAGCATCTTCATACGCTTATCTGAAATCCACCAATGAATTACATAAGTATCTCTATCTTTATTTTATGTTTATTTTCATCACCTTAAACTCCATAACCATTTGAATCTGCCTGACTGAGATTTACAAGATGACCATAGCTTGCTTCAAGCCGACAATCTCCGTGGGATCGACTCTTACTCATGTAAGGTTTATTACTTGGACGACCCAGTGCACTTGCTGGTTAGTTGTGCGGAATTGTGACAAAGTGTGATTCACGTTTGAGAGCTCCAAGTCCTTTGGCGCCATTGTTGATGATCACAATTTCGTGCACTAAGTTTTTGGCGCCGTTGCCGGGGATTGTTCGAGTTTGGACAACTGACGGTTCATCTTGTTGCTTAGATTAGGTATCTTTTCTTCAGAATTTTTAAGAATGAATTCTAGAGTTTCAAGGTGATGTTTCCACCATCACAAAAGCTGATTGATTCTCATCAATTTAGCTATTGAATGTAATGTCCTGCTGAAGCTTGGCCAAACATGTCTAATCTTTTTAGACTAAAGCTTTAGACTCACATTGCATGATTCCTGGAATTCTTATTAAAAGTTTTTATTCTCTTTATTTTCTTTTCTATATAAGTTTCGAAAATCAAAAAAAAATTTTAAAATCATAAAACCAAAAATATTTTATGTTTCTTGTTTGAGTCTATTGTCTAATTTTAAGTTTGGTGTCAATTGCATGTCTTTATCCTTCCAATTTTCGAAATCTTATGCATTATGTTCTTCATTAATCTTCAAGTTGTTCTTGATGATTTCATTGCTCCGATCTTTAAATTCTCTTATTTTGTGTGTTTTGTTGTTTCTCATATGCATTTTTACATTGTTATAGTCCTTAGTATACAAACTTTTAAGTTTGGTGTCTTGCATGCATTGTTTGATTTGAGTTTCCTAAGATTAGTTGTATTTTGATTGTTTCTCATCATTAAAAATTCAAAAATATTTTTAAAATTGTGTCTTTTCAAGTCAATAATACAGAGAATTGAAGATTCAGAACATTCAGCAGAGGAATCAAACAGAAAAAGCTGGGCATTCAAAACGCCTAGTGAAGAAGGAAAACTGGCATTTAAACGCCAGCCAGGGTACCTGGCTGGGCGTTTAACGCCCAAAAAGGTAGAGATTTGGGCGTTAAACGCCAGAATGGGCACCATTCTGGGCGTTTAACGCCAGGATGACACTAGAGGGAAGATTTTGTTTTTAATTCACATTTTTTTCAAGTTTTCATAATTTTTCAACATCAAATCTTTTTCAAATCATATCTTTTCAATCATATCTCTTTCAAAATCAATTTCTTTCTATTTTATATTTATTTTTACTATTTTCAAAAATCCTTGCTTCAATTCAAGATTTACTTCAAAAATTTTCAAGTTGTTACTTGCCTATTAAGAAATGATCAAATTTTAAATTTTAGAATAATATCTTCTAATTTCTTGTTAGTCAAGTAATCAACTTTAATTTTAAAACTTTCTCTTTTTAGTCTGATTTTCAATCATATCTTCTCAATCATATCTTTTCAATCACAGCTTTTTCAAAATTAATTTTCAATCATATCTTTTTAATTTCTGATTTCAAAATCTTTTTCAAAAAATCACTTGATTTCTTTCCCAATCTTAGTTTTTGAAAATCTCAATCAAATTTTCAAATTTATTTTTAATTATTTCAAAATATTTTTAATTTATTTTCGAAAATTCTTCCCCTCTTCTCACATCCTTCTATTTAAGGGACTAAGACTCCTCATCAAGGTGTAATTCAAACTCTGTCCCTCTTGATAAGTTCGAATTCCCTCTTCTCCACCTCCTCCTTCTATTCTTCTTTTCTTCTGACACTTCAAGGAATCTCTATACTGTGACATAGAGGATTCCATACTTTCTTGTTCTCTTCTCTTTCATATGAGCAGGAGCAAAGATAAAAGCATTCTTGTTGAAGCTGATCCTGAACCTGAAAGGACCTTGAAGAGAAAGCTAAGAGAATCCAAAACACAACTCTCTCTAGAGGGCCTAACAGAGCTCTTCAAAGAAGAAGAAACCATGGCAGCCAAAAACAACAACAATGCCAATAATGCAAGGAAGGTGCTTGGTGACTTTACTGCACCTAATCCTGATTTCTATGGGAGAAGCATCTCTATCCCTGCCATTGGAGCAAACAACTTTGAGCTTAAGCCTTAATTAGTTTCTCTAATGCAACAGAATTGCAAGTTTCATGGACTTCTATTGGAAGATCCTCATCAGTTCTTAGCTGAGTTCTTGCAAATCTGTGACACTGTCAAAACCAATGGGGTTGACCCTGAAGTCTACAGACTTATGCTCTTTCCTTTTGCTGTAAGAGACAGAGCTAGAACATGGTTGGATTCACAACCTAAGGAAAGCCTGAACTCTTGGGAAAAGCTAGTCAATGCCTTCTTGGCAAAGTTCTTTCCACCTCAAAAATTGAGTAAGCTTAGAGTGGAAGTCCAAACCTTTAGACAGAAGGAAGGTGAATCCCTCTATGAAGCTTGGGAAAGATACAAGCAATTGATCAGAAGATGTCCTTCTGACATGCTTTCTGAATGGAGCATCATAGGTATTTTCTATGATGGTCTATCTGAACTATCCAAGATGTCATTGGATAGCTCTGCTGGAGGATCTCTTCATTTGAAGAAGACGCCTGTAGAAGCTTAGGAACTCATTGAAATGGTTGCAAATAACCAATTCATGTACACTTCTGAAAGGAATCCTGTGAATAATGGGATAGCTCAGAAGAAAGGAGTTCTTGAGATTGATACTCTGAATGCCATATTGGCTCAGAATAAAATATTGACCCAACAAGTCAATATGATTTCTCAGAGTCTGTCTGAAATGCAAGCAGCAACAGGCAGTACTAAGGAAGCTTCCTCTGAAGAAGAAGCTTATGATCCTGAGAACCCAGCAATGGAAGAGGTGAATTACATGGGAGAATCCTATGGAAACACCTATAATCCTTCATGGAGAAATCATCCAAATCTCTCATGGAAGGATCAACAGAGACCTCAACAAGGTTTCAACAACAATAATGGTGGAAGAAACAGGTTTAGCAATAACAAGCCTTTTCCATCATCTTCTCAGTAACAGACAGAGAATTCTAAGCAAAACCCCTCTGACTTAACAACCATTGTCTCTGATCTAATCAAAATCACTCAAAGTTTCATGACTGAAACAAGGTCCTCCATTAGAAATTTGGAGGCACAATTGGGTCAGCTGAGTAAGAAAATTACTGAACTCCCTCCTAGCACTCTCCCAAGCAATACAGAAGAGAATCCAAAAAGAGAGTGCAAGGCCATAACCACATCTCACATGGCCGAACATGGAGAGGAGGAAGAGGCAGTGATTCCCACTGAGGAAGACCTCAATGGACTCCCACTGACCTCCATGGAGTTCCCTAATGAGGAACCATGGAAATCTGAGGCTCATTCTGAGACCATAGAAATTCCATTGAATTTACTTCTACCTTTCATAAGCTCTAATGAGTATTCTTCCTATGAAGACGATGAAGATGTCACTGAAGAGCAAGTTGCTAAGTACCTTGGAGCAATCATGAAGCTAAATACGAAGTTATTTGGTAATGAGACTTGGGAGAATGAACCTCTATTGCTCATCAAAGAACTGGATGACTTGACTAGGCAGAGATTACCTCAAAAGAGACAGGACCCTGGAAAGTTTTCAATCCCTTGTACCATAAGCACCATGACCTTTGAGAAGGCTCTGTGTGACCTAGGGTCAAGCATAAACCTTATGCCTTTCTCTGTAATGGAGAAGCTAGGGATCATTGAGGTACAAGCTGCAAGAATCTCACTAGAGATGGCAGACAATTCAAAGAAACAAGCTTATGGACTTGTAGAGGATGTCTTGGTAAAGGTTGAAGACCATTACATCCCTGCTGATTTCATAGTCCTAGAGACTGGGAAGTGTATGGATGAATCCATCATCCTTGACAGACCCTTCCTAGCCACAGTAAAAGCTGTGATTGATGTTGACAGAGGAGAATTGATCATTCAAGTGAATGGAGACTCCCTTGTGTTTAAAGCTCAAGGATATCCCTCTGTCACCATGGAGAGGAAGCACAAAGAGTTTCTCTCAATACAGAGTCAAACAAAGCCCCCACAGTCAAACTCTAAATTTGGTGTTGGGAGGTTCCAACATTGCTCTGAACATTTGTGAGGCTCCATGAGAGCCCACTGTCAAGCTATTGACATTAAAGAAGCGCTTGTTGGGAGGCAACCCAATCTTTACTTATCTATGTTAAATTTCTATTTTCTTTTGTTATTTTATATTTTCTGCAGGTTGATGATCATGTGAAAGTCACAAAAACAATTGAAAAAACAAAAACAGAAGGAAAAACAGAATGAAAAATAGAACACCCTGAAGGAGAAACTTACTGGCGTTTAAACGCCAGTAAGGGTAGCAGAATGGGCGTTAAACGCCCAGTCTGGCACCATTCTGGGCGTTTAACGCCAGAAATGGGCACCAGACTGGCGTTTAACGCCAAAAATGGGCAGCAGCCTGGCGTTTAACGCCAGGATTGGCAGAAAGGGGCGTTTTGCACGCCACTTAGTGCAG
This sequence comes from Arachis ipaensis, assembly GCF_059453495.1. Taxonomy (NCBI): domain Eukaryota; kingdom Viridiplantae; phylum Streptophyta; class Magnoliopsida; order Fabales; family Fabaceae; genus Arachis; species Arachis ipaensis. The sequence goes on along the minus strand of NC_142441.1, from coordinate 40,672,258 downwards.
GGATGAGATATCCTTGACACCTCAGGATCTGTGGACCCCACAGGACCCCCACCTACCCCACCACTCTCTCTCTTCTTCACCTATTCACCAATCACCTCAATACCTCTTCCCCAAAAACCCCTCACCTATCAAATCCCACTATTCTCTTCACCACTCACATCCATCCTTCATAAAACCCCACTTACCTCACCATTCAAATTCAAACCACTTTCTCACCCAAACCCACCCATAATGGCCGAACCATACCCCCCCTCTCCACTCCTATATAAACCCATCTTCATTCCTTCATTTTCACACAACCTAAACACCACTTCTCCCCCTTGGCCGAAACACAAAGCCCACTCCATCTCCTCTATTTTTTCTTCTTCTACTCTCTTCTTTCTTCTTTTGCTCGAGGACGAGCAACCTTCTTAGTTTGGTGTGGTAAAAGCTAAAACTTTTTGTTTTTCCATAACCATTTATGGCACCAAAGGCCGGAGAAACCTCTAGAAAGAGGAAAGGGAAGGCAAAAGCTTCCACCTCCGAGTCATGGGAGATGGAGAGATTCCTCTCAAGGGTGCATCAAGACCACTTCTATGAAGTTGTGGCCAAGAAGAAGGTGATCCCCGAGGTCCCTTTTAAGCTCAAAAAGGGCGAATATCCGGAGATCCGACATGAGATCCGAAGAAGAGGTTGGGAAGTTCTCACCAACCCCATTCAACAAGTCAGAATCTTAATGGTTCAAGAGTTCTATGCCAATGCATGGATCACCAAGAACCATGATCAAAGTGTGAACCCGGACCCTAAGAATTGGCTTACAATGGTCCGAGGGAAATACTTAGATTTTAGTCTGGAAAATGTAAGGTTGGCATTCAACTTGCCCATGATGCAAGGAGATGCACACCCATACACTAGAAGGGTCAACTTTGATCAAAGGTTGGACCAAGTCCTCACGGACATATGTGAAGAGGGCGCTCAATGGAAGAGAGACTCAAGAGGGAAGCCGGTTCAACTAAGAAGGCATGACCTCAAGCCCGTGGCTAGGAGATGGTTGGAGTTCATCCAATGCTCAATCATTCCTACTAGCAACTGATCTGAAGCTACTATAGACCGGGCTATAATGATACATAGCATCATGATTGGAGAGGAAGTAGAAGTTCATGAGGTTATATCCCAAGAACTCTACAAAGTGGCGGACAAGTCCTCTCCTTTGGCAAGATTAGCCTTCCCTCATCTCATTTGTCACCTTTGCAATTCGGTTGGAATTGACATAGAGGGAGACATTCTCATTGATGAGGACAAACCCATCACTAAGAAAAGGATGGAGAAAACAAGAGAACCTCATTAAGAGCATGAGGAAATTCCTCATCATGAAATCCCTGAGATGCCTCAAGGGATGCATCTTCCTCCACAAAACTATTGGGAGTAAATCAATACCTCCCTAGGAGAATTAAGTTCCAACATGGGACAACTAAGGGTGGAGCACCAAGAGCATTCCATCCTCCTCCATGAAATTAGAGAAGATCAAAGAACCATGAGAGAGGAGCAACAAATGCAAGAAAGAGACATTGAGGAGCTCAAGCACTCCATAAGATCTTCAAGAGGAAGAACAAGCCGCCACCACTAAGGTGGACCCGTTCTTTAATTTCCTTGTTCTTTATTTTCTGTTTTTCAAAAATTGTGCTCTATGTTTATTTATGTTTGTGTCTTTATTACATGATCATTAGTGTCTAAGTATTTATGCCTTAAAGCTATGAAAATAAATCCATCACCTTTCTTAAATGAAAAATGTTTTTAATTGAAAAAGAAAAAGAAGTACATGAATTTTGAATTTTAAAACAGTTTAATTATTTTGATGTGGTGGCAATACTATTGTTTTTCTGAATGAATGCTTGAATAGTGCATATTTTTGAATTTGATTGTTTATGAATTCTAAAATTGTTGGCTTTTGAAAGAATGATGGGAAAAGGAGAAATGTTATCTGATGATCTGAAAAATCATAAAATTGATTCTTGAAGCAAGAAAAAGCAGTGAAAAGCTTGCAAAAAAAAAAAGAAAAAAAAAAAGAAAAGCAAGCAGAAAAAGCCAATACCCCTTTAAACCAAAAGGCAAGGGTGATAAAAAGGATCCAAGGCTTTGAGCATCAGTGGATAGGAGGGCCCAAAGGAATAAAATTCTGGCCTAAGCGGCTAAACCAAGCTATCCCTAACCATGTGCTTGTGGCGTGAAGGTGTCAAGTGAAAACTTGAGACTGAGCGGTTAAAGTCGAGGTCCAAAGCAAAAAGAAGAGTGTGCTTAAGAACCCTGGACACCTCTAATTGGGGACTCTAGCAAAGCTGAGTCACAATCTGAAAAGGTTCACCCAGTTATGTGTCTATGGCATTTATGTATCCGGTGGTAATACTGGAAAACAAAGTGCTTAGGGCCACGGCCAAGACTCATAAAGTAGCTGTGTTCAAGAATCAACATACTTAACTAGGAGAATCAATAACACTATCTGGATTCTGAGTTCCTATAGATGCCAATCATTCTAAACTTCAAGGGATAAAGTGAGATGCCAAAACTGTTCAGAAGCAAAAAGCTAAAAGCCCCACTCATCTAATTAATACTGATCTTCATAGATGTTTTTGGAATTCATTGTATATTCTCTTCTTTTTATCCTATTTGATTTTCAGTTGCTTGGGGACAAGCAACAATTTAAGTTTGGTGTTGTGATGAGCAGATAATTTATACGCTTTTTGGCATTGTTTTTAGTATATTTTTAGTATATTTTAATTAGTTTTTAAATAAAAATCACTCTTTTGGACTTTACTATGAGTTTGTGTGTTTTTCTGTGATTTCATGTATTTTCTGGCTGAAATTGAGGAACCTGAGCAAAAATCTGATTCAGAGGCTGAAAAAGGACGGCAGATGCTGTTGGATTCTGACCTCCCTGCAATCAAAGTGGATTTTCTAGAGCTACAGAAGCCCAATTGGTGCGCTCTCAATTGTGTTGGAAATTAGACATCCTGGGCTTTCCAGTAATGTATAATAGTCCATACTTTTCCCGATATTTGATGGCCCAAACCGGCGTTCCAAGTCAGCTCAAGAATTCTGGCGTTTAACTCCAAAACTGGCACAAAAGCTGGAGTTAAACACCCAAACTGGCACAAAAACTGGCGTTTAACTCCAAGAAAAGTCTCTACACATGGAAGCTTCAATGCTCAGCCCAAGCACACACAAGTGGGCCCGAAAGAATATTTCTACATTAATTACTGATTTCTGTAAACCCTAGGCTACTAGTTCTCTATAAATAGGACCTTATACTATTGTATTTTCATCTTTTGATCATCTGGGAATCATGTTTTGATGATTGAACCTTCTTTGGGAGGCTGGCCATTCGGCCATGCCTAGACCTTTTGTTCTTATGTATTTTTAACGGTGGAGTTTCTACACACCATAGATTAAGGTGTGGAGCTCTGCTGTTCTTCATGAATTAATACAAAGTACTATTGTTTTTCTATTCAACTCAAGTCTATTTCTTCTCCAAGATATTTATTCGTTCTTCAACTTGATGAATGTGATGATCCGTGACACTCATCATCATTCTCACCTATGAACATGTGCCTGACAACCACCTCTGTTCTACTAGCAATGGCTTGAATGCGTATCTCTTGGGTTTCTAATCTAAGATTGGAACCTTCGTGGTATAGGCTAGAATTATTGGCGGCCATTCCTGAGATCTGGAAAGTCTAAACCTTGTCTGTGGTATTCCGAGTAGGATCTGGGAAGGGATGACTGTGACGAGCTTCAAACTCGCGATTGTGGGGCGTGTGACAGATGCAAAAGGATCAATGGATCCTATTCCGACATGATCGAGAATCGACAGCTGATTAGCCGATGTTATGACAGAGCATCAGGACCATTTTCACTGAGAGGACGGGATGTAGCCATTGACAACGGTGATGCCCAACATAAAGCTTGCCATGGAAAAGAGTATGAATGATTGGAAGAAGGCAATAGGAAAGCAAAGGTTCAAGGGGAATAAAGCATCTTCATACGCTTATCTGAAATCCACCAATGAATTACAGAAATATCTCTATCTTTATTTTATGTTTATTTTCATCACCTTAAACTCCATAACCATTTGAATCCGCCTGACTGAGATTTACAAGATGACCATAGCTTGCTTCAAGCCGACAATCTCCGTGGGATCGACCCTTACTCACGTAAGGTTTATTACTTGGACGACCCAGTGCACTTGCTGGTTAGTTGTGCGGAATTGTGACAAAGTGTGATTCACGTTTGAGAGCTCCAAGTCCTTTGGCGCCATTGTTGATGATCACAATTTCGTGCACCAGCAAGCTTCCAGAAGATTATTGAAGTGCTCCCAGTATTCATAGAGAGTCTCAGATTCATCCTGAACAATCATGGAAATATCTTTCCTTAGTTTATCAGTAACTTCAGCTGGAAAGAATTTTTTCAAGAATTATCTTCTAAGTGTATCCCAGTTGGATACAGTTGCTACGGGTTGAGTATAGTACCACTCTCTTGCCTTTCCCTCAAGAGAAAACGGGAAAGCTTTCATCAAAATTGAAGTTTCATCTGCACCATCACGCCTGACAGTAGAACAGGCTGCTTGAAAGTCTCTCAGGTGCTTGATAGGCTCTTGAGCAGGTAAGCCATGAAACTTGGACATCAAATTGAGCAGTGCAGTCTTTATTTCAAAGTCTGTAGCCACCACTGGGTGATGCGCTTGAAACGGTTGCATTGTAAAATCAGGGGCTCCAGCCTCCTGGATAGTAACTCTCCTAGGTTCTGCCATGTCACCTACACGTAAATCAACCGAATCAGTAGAACGGGGGCTGGTTTCTTCCTCAAATGACGTTTCAGATCCGCCCTCAGAGAGGACTAACCGACGCCGAGCTTGCCTTATTCGTGAAATAGTTCTTTCAATCTCAGGATCGAATGCGGGCAAGCTTGGATCAGGAAGTGAACGCGTCATCTAACAAAAGAAACAAGCAGCTCATAGTAGCAAGATAAAATAAAATGCAAATAAATAAATTCTAATTAATAATTTTATCACTCTATTGCAACTCCCCGGCAACGGCGCCAAAAATTGACGTGGCAGAAATTGGCAAATTAAGAATTATTATAAGATATGCGTTGCAAATATAGTTCTTAACCAACCAGAAATCCACTTATCAATTTAGAAGGGTTGTCACAAAAATTAAAATTAAAATACTGGGAGTATGAATCCCAGGTCGTCTCCCAACGAGTTGCAGAAAGGTGTGCTATTTTATTAATCAGATGTTTTCAAAATGGATTGAGTTGAATAAACAGGAAATTAAATTAGAGAAATTAAATAATTTAAATAGAAGCCTTGACTGGGAGTAGATTAGTTGGAAGCCCTATTCTTGTTGCAGTACTCTCAAGATTAATTGATAATTGAAGGTTGTTCTGTTTAGTTATCCTTTACTAGGAAAGGGAAGGTCAAACAAGTTGGAATGCTATTTCTATTCACAAGTCCCAATCCGCTCAATTGAAAAGGATTAGTGTCAGTGATTAGAGAGCATTCCAACAATAAACCCAATTACAATTTTTCTTTTAAGCACCCCAACTCAAGGGTTCCTTTCAATCAACTCCCCATCAAGTTAAGGAACTACTCGCTCATTGGGAATGTAGAACTCATAACATAAGAAAGGGAATTAAAGGAAGACATGATAAATAAAACTCAAAGGAATCAATTAAAAATAAAAGTAATTCTTGTATTAATAAATTCTAAAATAATCCAATAGTAAAATTGAGTAAATTAAAGGACATGGAAGAGTAAAGCCAAGTAAAGAAAATGAACTAGAATGACGAAGTCTTGATGAGGTAATAACTCTTCTCAATATCCCAATGCAAGAACAATAGAAATTAAAATCCTAAGAACTATGAATGTGTAGAGAGAGAAAACCTAGAGGAGGAGTAAAATTAGATCTAAAACTAAAAATTGTGTAGAATGAATATTCTTTTTGGTTTCTGCATGTTCTTTAGCTCTAGTCTGCTTTTTCGGGACGAGAACTGGGTCAAAGTAGGGCCCAAAATTGCCCCCAGCAAATTCTGCAGATTATGCAGATCGCGCACGTCACGCGATCGCGTCATTCATGCAGACGCGTCATTCATGCAGACGCGTCATTCGGCGTTTTGCTTGCCACGCGGGCGCGTCGTCCACGCCTCCGGGTCACTTGTGCTATTCCAATCCGCGCGGTTGCGTGAGCCATGTGGCCGCATCACTGCGATTTCCTCTCTTTCGCGCGGTCGCGTGAGCCATGCGGCCGCGTCACTTCTCGCTGGTCATCTCCTCAACTTCTTGTGTTCCTTCCATTTTTGCAAGCTTCCTTCCAATCTCCAACTCATTCATCTATAAAGCCTGAAACACTTAACACACAGATCACAGCATCGAATGGAATAAAGGAGAATTAAAAATACATAATTAAAAGTCTCTAGGAAGTAGTTTTCAATCATGTAATAATTTTAGGAAGGAATTATTAATGCATGCTAATTATATGAATAAGTGGGAAAATATCATGATAAAACAACACAATTAAACACATTATAAACCATAAAATAGTGGTTTATCACCTCCCAACACCAAACTTAGAGTTTGGTTGTAGCCTCCCAACACCAAACTTAGAGTTTGAATGTGGGGGTTTTGTTTGACTCTGTATTGAGAGAAGCTATTCATGCTTCCTCTCCATGGTTACAGAAGGAGAACCTTGAGTCTTGAATACAAGGTAGTCCTCATTCAACTGAAGGACCAACTCTCCTCTGTCAACATCAATCACAGCTTTTGCTGTGGATAGGAAGGGTCTGCCAAGGATGATGGATTCATCCTCATTCTTCCCAGTATCTAGGATTATGAAATCAGCAGGGATGTAAAGGCCTTCAACCTTTACTAGCACGTCCTCTACTAGTCCATAAGCCTGTTTCATTGATTTATCTGCCATCTCTAGTGAGATTCTTACAGCTTGTACCTCAAAGATTCCCAGTTTCTCCATTACAGAGAGTGGCATGAGGTTTATCCTTGACCCCAGGTCATATAGAGCCTTCTCAAAGGTCATGGTGCCTATGGTACAAGGTATGAAGAATTTTCCTGGATCCGGTTTCTTCTGAGATAATGTCTGCCTCATTAATGCATTCAGTTCATTGGTGAACAAGGGGGTTCATCCTCCCAAGTCTCAGTACCAAATAACTTGGCATTCAGCTTCATGATTGCTCCTAGATATTTAGCAACTTGCTCTTCAGTGATGTCTTCATCCTCTTCAGATGAGGAGTATTCATCAGAGCTCATGAATGGTAGAAGGAAGTTCAATGGAATCTCTATGGTCTCTATATGAGCCTCAGATTCCTTTGGTTCCTCAAAGGGAAACTCCTTTCTGTCCAGAGGATGTCCCATGAGGCTTTTCTCACTGGGACTCACGTCCTCCTCACTCTCTCCAGATTCGGCCATGTTGGTCATGGTTATGGCCTTGCACTCTCTCTTGGGATTTTCTTCTGTATTGCTTGGGAGAGTACTGGGAGGAGTTTCAGTAATCTTCTTACTCAGCTGAGCCACCTGTGCCTCCAAATTTCTAATGGAGGACCTTGTTTCATTCATGAAACTTAGTGTGGTCTTAGATAGATTAGAGACTGTGGTTGTCAGGCCAGAATGGCTCTGTTCAGAATTCTCTGTCTGTTGCTAAGAAGATGATGGAAAAGGCTTGCTATTAATAAACCTATGTCTTCCACCATTATTATTGAAGCCTTGTTGAGGCTTCTGTTAGTCCTTCCATGAGAAATTTGGATGATTTCTCCATGAAGAATTATAGGTGTTTCCATAGGGTTCTCCCATGTAATTCACCTCTGCCATTGCAGGGTTCTCAGGATTATAAGCTTCTTCTTCAGAAGATGCTTCTTTAGTATTATTGGATGCAGCTTGCAATCCATTCAGACTCTGAGAAATCATATTGACTTGCTGAGTCAATATTTTGTTCTGAGCCAATATGGCATTCAGAGTATCAATTTTAAGAACTCCCTTCTTCTGGGGCGTCCCATTGTTCACAGGACTCCTCTCAGAAGTGTACATGAACTGGTTATTTGCAACCATTTCAATGAGTTCCTGAGCTTCTGCAGGGGTTTTCAGATGAAGAGATCCTCATGCAGAATGGTCCAATGACATTTTTGACAACTCAGATAGACCATCATAGAATATACATATGATGCTCCATTCTGGAAGTATGTCAGTAGGACACCTTTTGATCAATTGCTTATATCTTTCCCAAGCTTCATAGAGGGACTCACCTTCCTTCTGTCTAAAGGTTTGGATTTCCACTCTAAGCTTGCTCATCTTTTGAGGTGGAAAGAATTTGGCCAGGAAAGCACTGACCAGCTTTTCCCAAGAGTTCAGGCTTTTCTTAGGTTGTGAATCCAACCATGTTCTAGCTATGTCTCTTACAGCAAAAGGGAAAAGCATAAGCCTGTAGACCTCGGGATCAACTCCATTGGTCTTGACAGTGTCACAGATTTTCAAGAATTCAGCTAAGAACTTATGAGAATCTTCCAATGGAAGTCCATGAAACTTGCAATTCTGTTGCATTAGAGAAACTAATTGAGGCTTAAGCTCAAAGTTGTTTGCTTCAATGGCAAGAATTGAGATGCTTTTTCCATAAAAGTTAGAAGAGGGTGCAATAAAGTCACCAAGCATCTTCCTTGCATCTCCATCATTGTTATTGGGTTCGGCCATGTCTCCTTCTTTTTTGAAAATTTCTGTTAGGTCCTCTCCAGAGGGTTGTGCTTTAGCTTCTCTTAGTTTCCTCTTAAGAGTCCTTTCAGGTTCATGATCAGCTTCAATAAGAATGTCTTTATCCCTATTCTTGCTCATATGAAAAAGAAGAGAACAGAAAAGAAGAGGAATCCTCTATATCACAGTATAGAGATTCCTTTATGTGAGTAGAAGAAGAGAAGAATAGAAGAAGGAGAAGAGAAAAATTCGAACACACAGAAGAAGAGGGGGTTCGAATTTTGAGTGGAAGAGGAGTGTTAGTAGAAAAATAAATAAATAGAAAGAGATGAGAGAGAGAAGCATTCGAATTTAAATTAAAATAAAAGGAAAAATATTTTTGTTTTTGTTTTAATTATTAGTTAGAATTCGAAAATTAGGAAGAGAAATAAAATTAAATTAAAATTTAAAACAATTAGTTAATTAAAACAAATTTTGAGAAAGGGATTAGTAATTGCAGAGAGAGAAGTAGTTAGATGGTTTTGAAAAAGATATGATTGAAATAGAAAACTTTTAAAATCAAACAAAAAGTCAAGTAGTTAATTGAAAAAGATTTGAAAATCAGTTTTGAAAAGATAAGAAGTTAGAAAAGATTTTGAAATTGATTTTGAAAAAGATATGATTTGAAATTTAATTTGAAAAAGATTTGAAAAGGAAATTTAAAAGGATATGATTTTTTTGAAATTAAAGTTGATTACTTGCCTAACAAGAAACTAAAAAGATATGATTTTAAAATTCAAAGATTGAACCTTTCTTAATAGGCAAGTAACAACTTAAAAATTTTTTGAATTAAAACATTAAATGTTAGTGAGATTTTCGAAAATATGAAGTAAGAATAAGAAAAATATTTTGAAAATCAATTTAAAAATTTTTTCGAAAATATGTAAAAATAAATGAAAAAGATTTGATTTTTGAAAAAAATTTGAAAAGATAGATTTTTTAAATTAAAAATTTGAGTTGACTCATAAGAAACAACTAGATTTTTAAAACTTTTGACTAAATCAATCCAAATTTTCGAAATTTATGAGAAGAATAAGGGAAAGATATTTTTTTGATTTTTGAATTTTTTAATGAGGAGAGAGAAAAACACAAAATTGAAACAAAACATAAAAATTCAAGATCAACACAAAAATGCATGCAAGAACACTTTGAATGTCAAGATGAACACCAAGAACATGTTTTTGAAAATTTTTAAGAAAAGAAAAACATGCAAGACACCAAACTTAGAAATTTTCAAACTTTGGACACTAACAAATTGAAAATGCATATGAAAAACAAGAAAAGACACAAAACATGAAAATACAAAGATCAAATAAAGAAGCTCATCAAGAACAACTTGAAGATCATGAAGAACAAAACTCAATGCATATATTTTTCGAAAATTTTTTTTACGAAATTAAAAAGATGCAATTGACACCAAACTTAAAATTTGACATAAGACTCTAACAAGAAACACAAAATTTTGGTTTTTATGATTTTATTAAAAAAAATTTGGATTTTTTTTCGAAAATTATTTTGAAAAAGGAAAATAAGGATTTCAAAATTTTTAATAAGAATTCCAGGAATCATGCAATGTTAGTCTAAAGTTTCAGTCTAAAAAGATTAGACATGGCTAGCCAAACTTCAGCAGGACATTACATACAACAGCCAAATTGATGGGAATCAACTAGCTCCTGTGATGATAAAAGCATCATCTGAAACTCTAGAATTCATTCTTAAAAATTCTGAAGAACGAAAATATAAATTATATATTTTTTTCAAATTTTTTTCGAAAATAAAAAGAATAAAAAAACAAAAAGCTTAAAATTAAAATAAAATTACCTAATCTGAGCAACAAGATGAACCGTCAGTTGTCTAAACCCGAACATTCCCCGATAACGGCGCCAAAAACTTGGTGCACGAAATTGTGATCTCAATGGTGCCAAAAAACTTGGTACGCACGTTCATAATCTCAATTCTTCTTCACAACTCTGCACAACTAACCAGCAAGTGCACTGGGTCGTCCAAGTAATAAACCTTACGTGAGTAAGGGTCGATCCCACGGAGATTGTCGGCTTGAAGCAAGCTATGGTCATCGTTGTAAATCTCAGTCAGGCAGATTCAAATGGTTATGAGGTTTTGATAATTAAAATATAAATAAAATATAAGATAAGATAAAAATACTTATGTAATTCATTGGTGAGAATTTCAGATAAACGTATGGAGATGCTTTGCTCCTTCTGACCCTCTGCTTTCCTACTGCCTTCATTCAATCATTCATACTCCTTTCCATGGCAAGCTGTATGTTGGGAGATCACCGTTGTCAATGGCTACCATCCGTCCTCTCAGTGAAAATGGTCCAAATGCGCTGTCACCGCACGGCTAATCATCTATCAGTTCTCGATCATGTTGGAATAGGATCCATTGATCCTTTTGCATCTGTCACTATGCCCAACACTCACGAGTTTGAAGCTCGTCACAGTCATCCCTTCCCAGATCCTACCCGAAATACCACAGACAAGGTTTAGACTTTCCGGATCTCAGGAATGGCCGCCAATAATTCTAGCCTATACCACGAAGACTCCGATCTTTCGGAATGGAGGCTAAGAGATATGCATTCAAGCTTGTTTTCATGTAGAACGGAAGTGTTTGTCAGGCACGCGTTCATAAGTGAGAATGGTGATGAGTGTCACATAATCATCACATTCATCATGTTTTTGGGTGCGAATGAATATCTTAGAATAAGAATAAGCTTGAATTGAATAGAAAAACAATAGTACTTTGTATTAATTCATGAGGAACAGCAGAGCTCCACACCTTAATCTATGCAATGTAGAAACTCCACCGTTGAAAATACATAAGTGAAAATAAGGTAGACATGGCCGAGTGGCCGGCCTCCCATGGAGGTCTTAGAACATAAAAGTTACATAATCTGTTCCAGAGATGATCCGAAGATGTGAAATAAATTACTAAAAGTAGTTTTTATACTAAACTAGTTGCTAGGGTTACAGAAATAAGTAAATGATGCAGAAATCAACTTCCGGGCCCACTTGGTGTGTGCTTGGGCTGAGCATTGAAGCTTTGCACGTATAGAGGCTTCTCTTGGAGTTAAATGCCAGGTTGTAGCCTGTTTCTGGCGTTTAACTCTGGTTTGTAACATGTTTCTGGCGTTTAACTTCAGAATAGGGCAGGAAGTTGGCGTTTGAACGCCAGTTTGCGTCATCAAAACTCGGGAAAAGTATGGACTATTATATATTGCTGGAAAGACCTGGATGTCTATGTTCTAACGCAATTGAGAGCGCACCATTTGGGTTTCTGTAGCTCCAGAAAATCCATTTCGAGTGCAAGGAGGTCAGAATCCAACAGCATCTGCAGTCCTTTTTCAGCCTCTGAATCATATTTTTGCTCAGGTCCCTCAATTTCAGCCAGAAAATACCTGAAATCACAGAAAAACACACAAACTCATAGTAAAGTCCAGAAATGTGAATTTTTCTTGAAAACTAATAAAAATATAGTAAAAATTAACTAAATCATACTGAAAACTATGTAAAAATAATGCCAAAAAGCGTATAAATTATCCGCTCATCAGCCATCCATTTCTAAAACGGCATATTGATGTGGGTCTAGAAATCTTGCTAGAGAAGTCTTCGCTCGCTCAATTCGTTCTTGCACAACTGTCTTCACTTCTTGGTAAACAGAATCTTCCTCAACCTCTTTTGAATCTTCTTCATCATCACTCAAGTCAAATATTGGAGGTTGTGTGAAGTTCACATCAACATCTCCTTTCAAATCTAATGATAGAGGTTCATGAGGGTCATAGAAGGAATTACCCAAGTTGGACAAAAAATCTTGAATGATGGAATCCTCTTGATCAATTCCTATCCACTCTTCATTTATCTCCTTTTGCACTTCATGTGGTGACTTGACATCTTCTCCTTGATCTTGCAATTCTTCTTTCACTCCACACTTTCACTTGGTTCCATACATTCATCCACTAGAGTTTCTTGCTTGTGGCATGAACGCAATGAAGCTAAATGGCCCAAAGTCTTTGCTAAGGTAGACATGACTTGCTCTTGCTTCTTTCGGAACTTTTGTTGTTCTTGAATAAGCATGAAAAGTACTTCTTGTGTGGCTTGATCCATGTATGAAGATGAAGATTGAGGTGATTAAGGTTGACAATCAAACTCATGTGGGTAAGGGTTTTAGCTTTGTGTGTAGTGAGGTGATGGTGTATAAGGTTGGTGACCATATAGGTAAGTGTTTGGGTTCCATTGGGGTGCATTGTGGCAATAGTGTGAAAAAGTCATTAAGAAAATATAAACAAAAATCTACTAACAAAAACAACCAAACAACCAAAAAGTGCTATTTACACTATTAACATATTCACAACAACCAAAAGATATAACACCGTTTGCAGTCCCCAGCAACGGCGCCAAATTTGACGAATGACCAAATGCACAGGTTTGGATTTTCACACTAAAAATAGAATTTTTCCGTTGCAAGTATAGTCCAAACCCAACAATTGAACATCAATCAAATAATTCAATTCAAAACAAAACATATAACCGAGAGTAATGAAACCTCGGGTCGTTCTCCCTAAGAATGCAAATGAAATGTTACTTCTTTCGATTGTGAAGAGAACTAAAGGGGGGGTTTTCAAGCAAAGATATGAAAGATTAAAAGAACCAAGCAATAAAAGAACTATGCAATAATCAAAATTGGAAAGTAATGCAAGCAACAAGGAAAATGAGATCAAAACTAGTGAAAATGCAATAAAAGATCCTTGACTTGGGAATGAGGATCTAAGGAATCCTATCATCGCCATAACCACAACTATGATAATTATCATGCGTCAATCTCACCTAGTCAACCCCAACCATCGAGGAGTAAGTCAAGCAAGCATAATTGACCTTAATCCATAAGTCCTAACCAACTTACCAAACTAGTTGATAAAAGGCTAGCGTTAATGGAAACAAGAGCCAACTAACTACCCAAGAATTACCACTAAATGTCAGACATTATGACTCTAGTATCGTAGGAACTCAAACCACAAGTCAAGGTGGGAAAATCTACTCAAAATCTAGAGTTGGCATTTTCACAAACACCTTGTGTGCATAAAAGTAAAACATGGAGAATTGCAAAGTAAAACGTAAAACTATAACCAACTATTAACAAAACCAAACATAAACAAGCAATCAAACATACAGGAGGCATCAAATGTAAAATTCATTAATCAAAACTTCAAGAAACACAAAATTGAAATATAAACAAAGTAACTTGAACCAAAAGGAAGTGAAAGTAAAAGTGCTTGAATTAAAGAGGAAAATGAGAGTACTTACAATTGAAGAAGTAAAATCAAAGATCAAAGCTTGCTATAAAATGCTACAAGGAAATGGAAATTAAAAACCCTAAGAGAGCAAAGCTACACTACTCCTACTCCTACTACTAATTACTATGAAAAACTATGTAAAAATTTCTCTAATGCCTCCCCCCTTTGATAAGTGGTCAATTCTCCTTTATATAGCACTTCCAAACAGCAATTCATCATTCCAAAATGGGCCAAGGGGCCTCCAAATTTGCGCAGCATATGCCTCATTAATGAAATCACGTGCAGGGACCTGTGCGGACGCATACACATGCGGCTAAAAATTGACCTGTGCGTATGCACAGGTGCGTGCGTATGCACACATGGAAATTTCTACCTGTGCGCGCGCACGTAGGGCTGTGCGCACGCACACTTCGCTGTGTGTGCTTTTCTTTGTTTTCTTCATGTTTTCTCCTTTGTACATGCTTTCTTCCACTTTTGGCTATCCATTCTTGCCTCCAAGGCCTGAAATCACTCATAAACCATATCACGGCATCGAATGACATAGAAGCGGGATTAAATTGCTCTATTAAAGCACAAAATTGCATGTTTTTACATTTAAGATCAAACTAGGGATAAAACACAAGAGTATGCTATTCTGGCGCTTAAGTGTGAGTTCATGTGCTAGAATCCATCCAAATTGAGTCAAAACATATCATCAAATACGGACTCATCAGTGTACGTGTTGGACCTCGCCCGCAAGTGGCCATTAGGGTTCCTGTCTACACCAAACAATCGATATCAAGGTGATCAGTTGGTGTGGGAAATTGTGATCATTCATTCCTTGGTAACGGCGCTGAAAACTTTATACGCACATTCATAATCTTAGTTCTTTGTCACAACTTCACACAACTAACCAGCAAGTGCATTGGGTCGTCCAAGTAATAAACCATACGTGAGTAAAGGTCAATCCCACGGAGATTGTCGGCTTGGAGCAAGCTATGGTCACCTTGTAAATCTCAGGCAGGCAGACTCAAATGGTTATGGAGAATTGATAATTAAAATATAATTAAAATATAAATAGGATAGAGATACTTATGTAATTCATTGGTGAGAATTTCAGATAAGCGTATGGAGATGCTTTTGTTCCTTCTAAATCTTCTGCTTTCCTATTGCCTTCTTCCAATCATTCATACTCCTTTCCATGGCAAGCTTATGTTGGGTTTCACCGTTGTCAATGGCTACATCCCGTCCTCTCAGTGAAAATGGTCCAAAATACGCTGTCACCGCACGGCTAATCATCTGTCGGTTCTCGATCATACTGGAATAGGATTCAGTAATCCTTTTGTGTCTGTCACTATGCCCAGCACTCACGAGTTTGAAGCTCGTCACAGCCATCCCTTCCCAGATCCTACTTGGAATACCACAGACAAGGTTTAGACTTTCCGGATCTCAAGAATGGCCGCCAATAATTCTAGCCTATACCACGAAGACTCTGATCTCATGGAATGGAGGGCTCGGTTGTCAGGCGAGGCAACCATGTGTCATGAATCAGGAGGCTAAAAGATACGCACTCAAGCTTTTGCAAGTAGAACAGAGGTGGTTGTCAGGCACACGTTCATAGGTGAGAATGATGACGAGAGTCACGGATCATCACATTCATCAGGTTGAAGAACGAGTGTGTATCTTAGAGAAGAAATAGGCTTGAATTGAATAGAAAACCAATAGTACTTTGTATTAATTCATGAGGAACAGCAGAGCTCCACACCTTAATCTATGGTGTGTAGAAACTCTACCGTTGAAAATACATAAGAACAAGGTCTAGGCATGGCCGAATGGCCAGCCTCCCTAAATGGCATATGAATTCGAAAATAGGGAAAAAGACCCCTAGTTCAATAGTAAAAAGTTCTATATATACTAAACTAGTTACTAGGGTTACAAAAATAAGTAAATGATGCAGAAATCCAGTTCCGGGCCCACTTGGCGTGTGCTTGGGCTGAGCATTGAAGCTTCACGTGTAGAGGTCTTCCTTGGAGTTAAATGCCAGTTTGTAACTTGTTTCTGGCGTTTAACTCTGCTTTGCAACCTGTTTCTGGCGTTTAACTCCAGAATAGGGCAGAGAGCTAGCGTTGAACGCCAGTTTGTGTCATCTAAAATCGGGCAAAGTATGAACTATTATATATTTGTGGAAAGCCCTGGATGTCTACTTTCCAACGCATCTGAGAAGGTGCCATTTGGGGTTTTGTAGCTCCAGAAAATCCATTTTGAGTACAGGGAGGTCAGAATCCAACAGCATCTGCAGTCCTTCTTCAACCTCTGAATCTGATTTTTTCTCAAGTCCCTCAATTTTAGCCAGAAAATACCTGAAATCACAGAAAAACACACAAACTCATACTAAAGTTCAGAAATGTGATTTTTATTTAAAAACTAATAAAAATATACTAAAAGCTAACTAAATCATACTAAAAATATACTAAAAACAATGCCAAAAAGCGTATAAATTATCCGCTCATCACAACACTAAACTTAAATTGTTGCTTGTCCCCAAGCAACTGAAATTCAAATAGGATAAAAGGAAGAGAATATACTATAAATTCCAAAATATCAATGAAACTTAGCTCCAATCAGATGAGCGGGACTAATAGCTTTTTGCCTCTTGAATAGTTTTGGCATCTCACTTTATCCATTGAAGTTCAGAATGATTGGCATCTATAGGAACTTAGAATTCAGATAGAGTTATTGATTCTCCTAGTTCAGTATGTTGATTCTTGAACACAGCTACTTTATGAGTCTTAGTCGTGGCCCTAAGCACTTTGTTTCCAGTATTACCACTGGATACATAAATGCCACAGACACATAACTGGGTGAACCTTTTCAGATTGTGACTCAGCTTTGCTAAAGTCCCCAATTAGAGGTGTCCAAGGTTCTTAAGCACACTCTTCTTTTGCTTTGGACCTCGACTTTAACCGCTCAGTCTCAAGTTTTCACTTGACACCTTCACGCCACAAGCACATGGTTGGGGACAGCTTGGTTTAGCCGCTTAGGCCAGGGTTTTACTCCTTTGGGCCCTTGATAAACCACTATTTCATGGTTTATCTTGTGCTCAATTGAGTGGTTTTTATCAACTCTTTACCCATTTATTCATACTAATCACATGCTTTATGTTTTCCTTCCTGATTTTGTACTATGATTGAAAACATGCTTCTTTGGCCTTTATATTGCTAATATTAATCCTCTCTTATCACCATTAGATGCCTTAATATGTGTGTTAAGTCTTTTCAGAGATTACAGGGTAGGAATAGCTCAGAGGATGGAAAAGAAGCATGCAAAAGTGGAAGGAATACAAGAAGTTGAAGAAACTGCAAAGTTGTCCAGCCTGACCTCTCTGCACTCAAACGGCTATAACTTTAGCTACAGAGGTCCAAACGACGCGGTTCCAGTTGCGTTGGAAAGCTAACGTCCGGGGCTTCGATTTAATATATAAGATGCCATAGTTTCTCTGACGATAGGCGATGCAACCGCGTGCTCTATGCGGACGCGTCGCAGTGACAAAAATTAGCGTGTTTGAATTCACAACCAGCGAATTCTGGCCTGTTTCTGACCCAGTTTGTGGCCCAGAAAATACAGATTAGAGGCTATAAAGTGGAGGAATGCATCCATTCATGAATAAGCTCACAATTTATAATTTTAGGAGTAGATGTAGTTTTTAGAGAGAGAGATTCTCTCCTCTCTCTTAGGATTAGGATTTAGGATTTCTCTTAGTTTTAGGAGTGACTCTCAATCCCAGGTTCAATGTTCTTTTTATTATTTTCCCAATTTTATTTATGAATTCTTCTATGTTACAAGATTACTCTTTGAATTAATGTTATTTGAGGTATTTCAGTTTATTATTGCTTTCTTTTATTTACATTATTGTTATTCCCATCTGAAGACATTTTTATTCCAGTAGATTTACTTTTCTCCTTTTGGTCTTGGTTAAGAAATCAGTAACTCAGGAGTTATCAAACTCAAACATGATTGATAATTGTTATCTTTGTTAATTAAATTAAACTTCAATAATCCCAATCTTTTCTTAGGAAATAAATAGGATCCGAAGATCAAACCAATTAATCCCTTGACCTTCCTTTGCCTTAGTAAAGGTTAACAAAGTGGAATAAAGATTCAATTTTCATCATCATTGATAAGGATAGCTAGGATAGGACCTCTAATTTCTAATACCTTGCCAAGAGTTTATTTTATTACTATTTTATTTTATTCTTATTGTTCAACATACTGCTTCCTTACTTTCAAAACCCCCAATTTACAAACTCATAACCAATAATAAGAACACCTCCCTGCAATTCCTTGAGAAGACAACCCGAGGTTTAAATACTCGGTTATCAATTTAAAAAGGGGTTTGTTACTTGTGACAACCAAAACGTTTGTATGAAAGGACTTTTGAAGGTTTAGAAACTATACTTGCAACGAGGATTTATCCGCAAATTTCTAGACCACGCAAAAGTTCTCTCATCAGCCCTCCTATCCATTAATGCTCAAAGCCTTGGATCCTTTTTACCCTTGCCTTTTGGTTTTAAGGGCTATTGGCTTTTTGCTTTTGCCTTTTGGTTTAAAGAGCTTTTCGCTTTTTCTGCTTTTTTTTCTTTCTCTTTTTTTTTTGCCATTTTTTTTGCAAGCTTTTGTATTCACTGCTTTTTCTTGCTTCAAGAATCAATTTTATGATTTTTCAGATTATCAATAACATTTCTCCTTTTTCATCATTCTTTCAAGAGCCAACAATTTTAACATTCATAAACAACAAATTCAAAAGACATATGCACTGTTCAAGCATTCATTCAGAAAACAAAAAGTATTGTCACCACATCAAAATAATTAAACTAGTTTCAAGGATGAATTCGAAATCATGTACTTCTTGTTCTTTTGTTTTTAGAATATTTTTTATTTAAGAGAGGTGATGGATTCATAGGACATTCATAGCTTTAAGACATAGACACTTAAACACTAATGATCATATAGTAAAGACACAAACATAAATAAAACATAAGGCTCAAAAACTGAAAAACAGGAAAATAAGAACAAGGAGATTAAGGAATGAGTCCACCTTAGTGAGGGTGGCGTCTTCCTCTTCTTGAAGAACCAATGGTGCTCTTGAGCTCCTTTATGTCTCTTCCTTGCCTTTGTTGCTCCTCCCTCATAGCTCTTTGGTCTTCTCTAATTTCATGAAGGAGGATGGAATGCTCTTGGTGCTCCACCCTTAGTTGTCCCATGTTGGAACTTAATTCTCCTAGGGAGGTGTTGATTTGCTCCCAATAGTTTTGTGGAGGGAAGTGCATCCCTTGAGGTATCTCAGGGATTTCATGATGAGGAATTTCTTCATGCTTTTGTTGAGGTCCATAAGTAGGCTCTCTTGTTTGCTCCATCCTTTTCTTAGTGATGAGCTTTTGAGATGAATATCTCCATCTCCCATGACCCAGAGGTGGAAGCTTTTGCCTTCCCTTTCCTCTTTCTAGAGGTTTCTCTGGCCTTAGGTGCCATAAATGGTTATGGAAAAACAAAAAACAATGCTTTTACCACACCAAACTTAGAAGGTTTGTTCGTCCTCGAGTAAAAGAAGAAAGAAGTGAGTAGAAGAAGAAGAAAATAGATGAGATGGAGAGGTGTGAGTGGTTCGGCCAAGGGGGTTTTAGGTGGTTATGATGTGTGAAAAGGAAGGAGTGATGGTTTGAATTTGAGTGGGTGGGTGTAGGTGGGTTGTACGATGGTTTTGGAGGAGTAATGGAGGTGATTGGTGGAGGTTATTTTGGGAAAGAGTGTTATGGAAAGGTGTGAGAAGGAGAGGAAAAGAGGTGTTGTAGGTGGGGATCCTGTGGGGTCCACAGATCTAGTGGGGTCAAGGACTTAGCATCCCTGCTCCAATTAGGCGTGCAAAACGCCCTCAGAGTGCATGTCTGGCATTAAACGCCAGCTTGCTACTTGTTTCTGGCGTTTAACGCCACTTCCATGCTCTGTTCTGGCGTTAAACGCCAGTCTGGTGCTTGTTTCTGGCGTTTAATGCCAGCTTGATGCTTCTTTCTGGCGTTAAACGTCAGTTTGATGTTTCTTACTGGCGTTTAAACGCCAGTAAGTTCTTCCTCCAGGGTGAGCTATTTTTTCTGTTGTTTTTGATTTTGTTTTTGATTTTTCAGTAGTTTTTGAGACTTCACATGATCATCAACCTAAAGAAAACATAAAATAACAATGGAAAATAAATAGATATAATCAAATAACATTGGATTGCCTCCCAACAAGCACTTCTTTAAAGTCAATAGCTTGACAGTGAGCTCTCATGGAGCCTCACAGATGTTCAGAGCATTGTTGGGACCTCCCAACACCAAACTTAGAGTTTGAATGTGGGGGTTCACCACCAAACTTAGAGTTTGTTGTGGCCTCCCAACACCAAACTTAGAGTTTAACTATGGGGGCTTTGGTTGACTCTGCAGTGAGAGAAGCTTTTCATGCTTACTCTCCATGGTTACAGAAGGAGATCCTTGAGTTTTAAACACAAGGTTGTCCTCATTCAGTTGAAGGACCAATTCTCCTCTGTCCACATCAATCACAGCTCTTGCTGTGGCTAGGAAGGGTCTTCCAAGGATGATGGATTCATCCTCATCCTTCCCAGTGTCTAGAATTATGAAATCAGCAGGGATGTAAAGGCCTTCAACCTTTACTAGCACGTCCTCTACTTGTCCATAAGCCTGTTTTCTTGAGTTGTCTGCCATCTCTAATGAGATTCTGGCAGCTTGTACCTCAAAGATCCCAAGTTTCTCCATTACAGAGAGTGGCATTAAGTTTATTCCTGACCCCAGGTCACACAGAGCCTTCTCAAAGGTCATGGTGCCTATGGTACAGGGTATTAAGAATTTACCAGGATCCTGTTTCTTTTGAGGTAATTTCTGCCTATCCAATGTATTCAGTTCATTGGTGAGCAAGGGAGGTTCATCTTCCCAAGTCTCATTACCAAATAATTTGGTATTCAGCTTCATGATTGCACCAAGGTACTTAGCAACTTGCTCTTCAGTAATGTCTTCATCCTCTTCAGAGGAAGAATACCCATCAGAGCTCATGAAGGGCAGAAGTAAGTTGAATGGAATCTCTATGGTCTCTGTATGAGCCTCAGATTCCTTCAGCTCCTCATTCAGGAACTCCTTATTGATCACTGAACGTCCCAGGAGGTCTTCCTCACTAGGATTCACGTCCTCCTCCTCCCTTGTAGGTTCGGCCATGATGGTCAAATCAATGGCCTTGTACTCTCTCTTTGGATTTTCTTTCGTATTGCTTGGGAGAGTACTAGGAGGAGTTTCAGTGACTCTATTACTCAGCTGGCCCACTTGTGCCTCCAGATTTCTAATGGAGGACCTTGTTTCATTCATGAAACTTAAAGTGGCCTTAGATAGATCAGAGACTATATTTGCTAAGCTAGATGGATTCTGCTCAGAATTCTCTGTCTGTTGCTGAGTGGATGATGGAAAAGGATTGCTATTGCTAAACCTATTTCTTCCACCATTATTAAAGCCTTGTTGAGGCTTTTGTTGATCCTTCCATGAGAAATTTGGATGATTTCTCTATGAGGGATTATAGGTGTTTCCATAGGGTTCACCCATGTAATTCACCTCTGCTATTGCAGGGTTCTCAGGATCATAAGCTTCTTCTTCAGAAGATGCCTCTTGAGTACTGTTGGATGCAGCTTGCATTCCATTCAGACTCTGAGAAATCATATTGACTTACTGAGTCAATATTTTGTTCTGAGCCAATATGGCATTCAGAGCATCAATTTCAAGAACTCCCTTCCTCTGAGGCGTCCCATTATTTATAGGATTCCTCTCAGAAGTGTACATGAACTGGTTATTTGCAACCATGTCAATGAGTTCCTGAGCTTCTGCAGGTGTTTTCTTTAGGTGAATGGATCCACCTACAGAATGGTCCAGTGACATCTTTGATAGCTCAGACAGACCATCATAGAATATATACAGGATGGTCCATTCTGAAAGCATGTCAGAAGGACACTTTTTGGTCAGTTCCTTGTATCTCTCCCAAGCTTCATAGAGGGATTCACCTTCTTTCTGTTTGAAGGTTTGAACATCCACTCTAAGCTTACTAAGCTTTTGAGGAGGAAAGAACTTGGCTAAGAAAGCCGTGACCAGCTTATCCCAAGAGTTCAGGCTATCTTTAGGTTGAGAATTCAACTATATTCTAGCTCTGTCTCTTACAGTAGACGGGAAAAGCATAAGCTTGTGGACCTCAGGATCAACCCCATTGGTCTTAACAGTATCACAGATCTGCAAGAATTCAGTTAAGAACTGAAAAGGATCTTCTGATGGAAGTCCATGAAACTTACAATTCTGTTGCATCAGAGAAACTAATTAAGCCTTTAGCTCAAAATTTTTTGCTCCAATGGCAGGGATTAAGACGCTTCTTCCATGTAAATTGGAATTTGGTGCAGTAAAGTCACCAAGCATCTTCCTTGTATTATTATTATTTTCGGCCATGTCTCATTCTTTTTCGAAAATTTCTGCCAGATTTTCTTCAGAGAGTTGTGCTTTAGCTTCCCTTAGCTTCCTCTTCAGAGTCCTTTCAGGTTCAGGATCAGCTTCAACAAGAATGTTCTTATCCTTGTTCCTGTTCATATGAAAAAGAAGAAAACAAAAAAGAAAATATAGAATCCTCTATGTCATAGTATAGAGATTCCTTTATGTGAGTAGAAGAAAAAAAGAATAGAAGAAGAGAAATTCGAACACCAAGAGGAAGAGAGGGTTCGAATTTTGAGATGAAGAGAAGTGTTAGTAAATAAAAAATAATTAGATGAGAGAGAAAAATTTTCGAAAATAATTGAAAAGAAAAGAAAAATATTTTTGTTTTTAATTTAAAATTAAAGTTATAATTCAAAAATTTTAAAAAAAGAAAATTGAAATTAAATTAAAATTTAATTCAATTAGTTAATTAAAAAGGAATTTTGAAAAAGAGGAAGGTGATTTTCGAAAATTAGAGAGAGAATTAGTTAGGTAGTTTTGAAAAAGATATGATTGAAACAAAAAGATAGGATTGATTTGAAGAAGATTTGAAAATCAATTTAAAAAGATAAGAAGTTAGAAAAGAAGTTAGAAAAGATTTTGAAATTGATTTTGAAAAAGATGTGATTGAAAGATATTTTGAAAAAGATTTGAAAAAGAAATTTAAAAAGATTTGATTTTGAAAATTAAAGTTGATTACTTGACTAACAAGAAACTAAAAAGATATGATTTTAAAATTTAAAGATTGAACCTTTCTTACTAGGCAAGTAACAACTAAAAGTTTTTGAATAAATCACATTAATTGTTAGCATTAAATTCGAAAAAAGATAAGAAAAAGATTTTTAAAATCATTTTGGATTTTTCGAAAATATGAAAGGAAAATGAAAAAGATTTGATTTTTGAAAAAGTTTTGAAAAGATAGGATTTTTAAATTGAAAATTTGATTTGACTCATAAGAAACAACTAAATTTTGAAAAGTTTTGAAAAGGTCAACTCAAATTTTTGAAAATTTATGAGTGAATAAGGGAAAGATATTTTTTATTTTTGAATCTTTAATGAAGAAAGAGAAAAACATCAAAAAGACTCAATGCATGAAAATTTTGGATCAAAACAAATGATGCATGCAAGAACACTATGAATGTTAAGATGAACACCAAGAACACTTTGAATGTCAAGATGAACACCAAGAACTTATTTTTGAAAATTTTCAAGAAAAGAAAACATGCAAGACACCTAACTTAGAAATTTTTTTTATTTTTAGACACTATGAATGCAAGAATGCATATGAAAAACAAGAAAGGACACAAACAAGAAAAATTTAAAGATCAAACAAAGAAATTCATCAAGAACAACTTTGAAGATCATGAAGAATGCAATGCATGAATTTTTGAAAAATGCAAGAAGGAGATAAACATGCAATGGACACCAAACTTATGACTTGACACTAGACTCAAGCAAGAAACACAAAATTATTTTTGGTTTTATGATTTTATAATATTTTTTTGGATTTTCGAAAATTAATTGGAAAAAAGGAAAATAAGGATTTCAAAATTTCTAATGAGAATTCCAGGAATCATGCAGTGTTAGTTTAAAGCTCCGGTCCAGGAATTAGACATGGCTTATTAGCCAGCCAAGCTTTCAGTGAAAGCTCCGGTCCAAAACACTAGACATGGCCAATGGCCAGCCAAGCTTCAGCAGATACAAATCAGGCATATAACAGCTGATCAGATGGGAGTCCAAGGACTCTTTGTGATGATAAGTTGAAACCTCGGTCCAAAAAAACTTGGTCCAACAGAATCAGACATGGCTTCACAGCCAGCCAGATTTCAACAAATCATCATAAAACTCTAGAATTCCTTCTTAAAAATTCTGAAGCCATAGAATAATTAAATTTTTTTTTTGAAGATTTTTTTTGAAAATAAAAATAATAAAAACAAAAAGCTTAAAATTAAAATAAAATTACCTAATCTGAACAACAAGATCAACCATCAGTTGTCCAAACTCGAACAATCCCCGGCAACGATGCCAAAAACTTGGTGTGGGAAATCGTGATCGTTCATTCCTTGGTAACGGCGCTGAAAACTTTATACGCACGTTCATAATCTTAGGTCTTTGTCACAACTTCGCACAACTAACCAGCAAGTGCACTGGGTCGTCCAAGTAATAAACCTTACGTGAGTATGGGTCGATCCCACAGAGATTTTCGGCTTGAAGCAAGCTATAGTCACCTTGTAAATCTCAGTCAGGCGGATTCAAATGGTTATGGAGAATTGATAATTAAAATATAATTAAAATATAAATAGGATAGAGATACTTATGTAATTCATTGGTGAGAATTTCAGATAAGCGTATGGAGATGCTTTTGTTCCTTCTGAATCTTCTGCTTTCCTATTGCCTTCTTCCAATCATTCATACTCCTTTCCATGGCAAGATTATGTTGGGTTTCACCGTTGTCAATGGCTACATCCCGTCCTCTCAGTGAAAATGGTCCAAAATGCGCTATCACCGCACGGCTAATCATCTGTCGGTTCTCGATCATACTGGAATAGGATTCAGTAATCCTTTTGCGTCTGTCACTACGCCCAGCACTCGCGAGTTTGAAGCTCATCACAGCCATCCCTTCCCAGATCCTACTCAGAATACCACAGACAAGGTTTAGACTTTCCGGATCTTAAGAATGGCCGCCAATAATTCTAGCCTATACCACGAAGACTCTGATCTCATGGAATGGAGGGCTCGGTTGTCAGGCAAGGCAACCATGCGTCATGAATCAGGAGGCTAAGAGATACGCACTCAAGCTTTTGCAAGTAGAACAGAGGTGCTTGTCAGGCACGCGTTCATATGTGAGAATGATGATGAGTGTCACGGATCATCACATTCATCAGGTTGAAGAACGAGTGTATATCTTAGAGAAGAAATAGGCTTGAATTGAATAGAAAAACAATAGTACTTTGTATTAATTTATGAGGAACAGCAGAGCTCCACACCTTAATCTATGGTGTGTAGAAACTCTACCGTTGAAAATACATAAGAACAAGGTCTAGGCATGGCCAAATGGCCAACCTCCCTAAATGGCATATGAATTCGAAAATAGAGAAAAAAACCCCTAGTACAATAGTAAAAAGTTCTATATATACTAAACTAGTTACTAGGGTTACAAAAATAAGTAAATGATGCAGAAATCCACTTCCGGGCCCACTTGGCGTGTGCTTGGGCTGAGTATTGAAGCTTTCACGTGTAGAGGTCTTCCTTGGAGTTAAATGCCAGTTTGTAACCTGTTTCTGGCATTTAACTCTGCTTTGCAACCTGTTTCTGGCATTTAACTCTAGAATAGGGCAGAGAGCTGGCGTTGAACGCCAGTTTGCATCATCTAAACTCGAGCAATGTATAGACTATTATATATTTCTGGAAAGCCCTGGATGTCTACTTTCCAACGCAATTGAGAGCGTGCCATTTGGGGTTTTGTAGCTCCAAAAAATCCATTTTGAGTGCAGGGAGGTCAGAATCCAACAGCATCTGCAGTCCTTCTTCAACCTCTGAATCTGATTTTTGCTCAAGTCCCTCAATTTCAGCCAGAAAATACCTGAAATCACAAAAAAATACACAAACTCATAGTAAAGTCCAGAAATGTGATTTTTATTTAAAAACTAATAAAAATATGCTAAAAACTGAGTAAATCATACTAAAAATATACTAAAAACAATGCCAAAAAGCGTATAAATTATCCGCTCATCATCAGTCTCAATATCAAAAGTCTAGTGCATCAATTATCACAAACAGGCAGTCAAAAACAAGCATGCTATACATATATCAAGTAGATAACCTAATAGCATCAAAGAAAAGACACACAGAGTATGCAATGAAGCACAATCTGTCTATCCCTCAGGCTCACGAGGACGAACCGCTCTGATACCACTAAATGTAACACCCTAATTAGCCTAAGCTTTACTTCGCGTCGTAAAGCAAAAGTTAATCAGAGCTTACGATAGTTCTCATACATAATATATATATATATATATATAAGGAATAATATAATCTAGAAGCCCGATGAAAGTTATAGCTCAAAGTTAGGATTTAAAAGTGCAAAACGTACTAACGAAGCGTCTAAGTTAAAGGACAAGAAACAGGTGTGATATAAACAAAGATAATAGTATAATAGTATAATATCATAAGAAATCTAGCCACGACACGCAGAGTTTAAGCCGGCTAGCCATATACAGACCATACAGAAATGTGACAGTAAAAATATCTTATACAGTTTTGTTCTCTCAAATACAAGCCTCTAGGAAAAACCAAAATACAAAAGTGAGAGACATATAAACAAAATAAACCAAAAAGACTCCAAAAGAATCCAAGATCCTCCACTTTTGTCACCATCTAAAATAACTCACCGAGGTGGGTTGCGACCTGCATCTGAAAAACACAACAGAAATATAGTATGAGAACCGGAGATTCTCAGTATGGTAACAGTACCCAGTGATGTAGGATATAAGACCTTGGGATGCCAAAGGCAATCCTAAGCTCCATATCCATCACAAGATTCAAACTTAAGGCATACTAAACAATTAAGCATAATTATATAAAACATTAACATAAATAAACCGGGTACTACATCTTAGGGGAGTTTCTAATCTAAACCAACACCGCTGTCCCACAGCCTTCACCAGCCTACCCTCCATGCGATCCCATCGCCTCTGCCTTCCGAACCTTCTCAATCCCAGTAGAAAGCATAATTATATACAATGCAAGTAAAACACAAGTAGGAGCATAATAAGCAATTAATTCAAGTAGCAATTAGGCATGTTATACAAATAGGCAAACAATCTCAAGTCGGCAAAGCATACAAACAGATAGAAAATGCACATGATGAATGCCTGTCCTACTAACTGTGATATCACATTGTCGGTTCAACTGCCGACCCGACACTTCTCCATGGAGATGTTGCCCTTCGGAATCATGGTGTGGGAACCGAGATATAGTGCTCAGATCACTATCTAGGGTTTTGCGCCTGTACGCTCTGATGATCCGAAGGGATGAGAGCGGGATCTATTGCCATCGGCCTCACATCTAAGCACAAGCGGGACGAACCACCGCCCTTACGCCACCGCCGCTACCTCGACAGGCGGGATCCAACCTCGGCCCCTGCCGGGCACATAGCGTCTCATAATCTTAATGAAAAGTAGTGCAGTGGTTTTCAAAAACATTTTTAATACAAGATGGATCCATCACTTCATTCAGAGCCCTCGACTCTTTTCAACCACTATTCATTCATATTTCAGTTCCGAACTCAACAGTTCCTTAATCCTCATCTCATTCATCAACCATTCACCACATAATATTAAACCACCTTCAGTACGCCAGAAACCAAGACCTCCGTTTTCTAAATTTTCCAAATAATATCGTCTAAGACCCTTAAAATCCTTTCCCATTTTCAAGTATCCAAAAATATACCCAAAAGTCTTAAAAAGGTGTTATAGAAGCTTACAACCTTGTTGGGGAGGTAGAATAGTTGAAAACAAAGCAAAATTTGAGAAACAGGGCACGTACGTACGCACAGGTGTCAAAACTTAAAAAATCTGTTCACCTGCACAACCTGTGCCAGCGCCCCCAACAGACTGGCCTTCCCAACGTGTGCGTCCGCACAAGCCTGTGCATCCGCACAGGTTGAAATTATTCCTTAGATATATGCGTGCACAAGCTGTGCTAGCACTGTGGTGTGGGAAATCGTGATTCACACTTTTCACAACTCCGCACAACTAACCAGCAAGTATACTGGGTCGTCCAAGTAATAAACCTTACGTGAGTAAGGGTTGATCCCACAGAGATTGCCGGCTTGAAGCAAGCTATGGTCATCTTGTAAATCTCAGTCAAGCGGATTCAATTGGTTATGAGGTTTTGATAATTAAAAGATAAATAAAACATAAAATAAAATAAAGTTACTTATGTAATTCATTGGTGGGAATTTCAGATAAGTGTCTGGAGATGCTTTATTGCTTCTGAACCTCTGCTTTCCTATTGCCTTCTTCCAATCATGCGTGCTCCCTTCCATGGCAAGCTGTAGGATCCTCTAAGTTAAAATGGTCCTCTACGGTCTCTGCACGGCTAATCAACTGTCGGATTTCTCGTCTCGGATGAAAAATACCAGGCACAGCTACCGCATGGCTAATCATCTGTCGGTTCCCACTAGCGTCGGAATAGAATCCATTGATCCTTTTGCACACTGTCACTGCGTCCAACATTCGCAGGTTTGAAGCTCGTCACAGTCATCCCTTTCCAGATCCTACTCGGAATACCACAGACAAGGTTTAGACTTTCCGGATCCCAAGAATGCTGCTGATGCCAGGGCATTTTGGCCAGTTTCACTAACCTCTTCTTTACTATTTTTAAGGTAGTTTCATGCATTTTCTTAGAAAATAAGCTAGTTTTGGGTAAATATTCACTTACATCTTGATTCAAGCATACATTGTGCATTTTACATGATTTCATGAGAATTTTGCATGAATTATATGACAAATTAGAGGATGCATGTCTCATGATTTGGATTAGAACTTTGATGCACTTTATTGCTTGATTTCAGGACAAAGGAAGCAAGGAAGAACCACGTTAGCAGCCACGTTAGTCTAACTAACGTGGAATGGGAGCTAGCTTGCAACGTTAATGAGAAAAGTAATCGCCAATAACGCCCTCGAAGCCATCATAACCCACGTTAAGAGTCACGTTAACTAAATTAACGTGAACTCTAACGTGGAAGAAAGAAAATGGAGCCAACGTTAGTGACACTTACCTTTGTCACTAACGCTGGACCAAGCTCATAAGTGGCCACGTTAACTTAGTTAACGTGGACTCTAACGTTAAGAAGAAAAAGAGAAGCCAACGTTAGTGACATTCACCTTTGTCACTAACATTGGCCAAGCCTCCATAAGCCACGTTAACTCCCACGTTAACTTAGTTAACGTGGAAGCTAACGTGGAGAGAGCAATTGATAGCCAACGTTAGTGACACTTACCTTTGTCGCTAACATTGGGGTGAACCACCAAGAGCCACCATGAGCAACGTTTACTCCCACGTTAACTTAGTTAATGTGGAAGCTAACGTGGATAAAGAGATGATGAGCCAACGTTAGTGACACTCACCTTTGTCACTAACGTTGGAGATAGCTAGCATGACTACGTTAGAAGCCACGTTAACTTAGTTAACGTGGACTCTAACGTGGGAAATAGGGGCACATTGGAACGTTAGTGACAAAGGTAAGTGTCACTAATGTTCTCGAAGGATTGGCATTACTACGTTAGAAGCCACGTTAACCTAGTTAACGTAGACGCTAACGTAGGGACAAGGGAGGACTCTCCACGTTAATGGGAAAGGTAAGTCCCAATAACGTGTGCGAAGGACCAAGAGGCAAAGTTAGTGGTTACGTTAGTGCCACTAACGTTGAAGTCAACGCGATCATATTTGGGTTAGGAACGTTAGTGAAAAAGGTGATTGTCACTAACGTTCTCGAACCCACACTTTCACTTAACGTTGACACTACTAACATCCTGAGGCAAAGTCCCTGCCTACTTCACCTTTTCTCTCTGCAAGCAAAGCTAAGCCCAATGAAAAAGGATAACTGCTTCAAACTCAAGATTCAGAGGCCCATACCCAAGACTTGAAGAGCCAACTAGAAGATCGGAAGAGTAGTATATATAGGAGTAGCTTTGAATTAGTTTGGGAGTTGGAAACTTTAGGGAGCCTTTGGCATAGAACTACTCTCTGTATTTTACTTTTTCTGCACTTCTAGTTTTACTTTCATCATGTATTCTCCATCTTTGTTTTCATCTTCCAGAGCTATGAACAACTAAACCCCTTTCATTGGGTTAGGGAGCTCTGTTGTAATTTGATGGATCAATATTAGTTTTCATTCTCCTTCTTCTATCTTTTCTCTTGATTTTACTTGAAAGCTTTCGATCTTCATCCAATTGGGTAGTTATCTTGGAAAAGAAGCTATTCATACTTGGATCTATTCTGAACCTTGAAAGAGGAATGAAGAGATCATGCTAGAAATGCTTTCTCATGCTGGACCAAATTGGGTTTGGATGGATATTTGACTATAATCCTACCAACACCTGATTTGGGAAATGCATGTGGTATAATCAGTGACCATACTTCATCTCTTCTCATGAGCAATTGACCAAGAAATTGGCTATTGATCAAGATTCGAGAGATTGAATTACCAAGAAATTGGAATTCGATCACTTAAGATTGCCAAGGAGATCAATGAATGCATTGATTGAGGAAGAGATGAAAATGAACTTGATCCGGAGAATGCAACATCTCCTGAGCCCAATGAACTTCCATTTCTGATCTTACCCATTCTCTTTAATTTTTTCCATTTACTTTTATGAGCAATTACCCCATTCCCATTTAAGATTCTGTAATTTACTTTCTGCCATTTACATTCAGCTCTTTATTTCTAGCATTTACTTTTTCTGCTATTTACTTTCCTGCCATTTAATTTTCTACATATCTCAAATCAAATTCTGGTTCGCTCAACTAGAAAATTCCTCTAATTAAAGTTGCTTGATCAATCAATCTCTGTGGGATTCGACCTCACTCTATTGTGAGTTTTTACTTGACGACAAATTCGGTACACTTGCCGAAGGAAAATTGTTGAGAGATAAGTTTCCGTGCGTATCAAGTTTATGGCGCCGTTGCTGGGGATTGATTTTGTATCAACAATGATTAAGTTAGAGGATAACTAGATTGAGCATTTGTTATTCTGTTGATTTAAATTTCTGTTTGAGCACTTTACTTTCAGTTTCAGTTGTTTTGTATTCCCATCCTTTTAACCCCTTTATTTCAGTTGTTTACACTCTGTTTCACTCACCCACTAACTGTTTGATATATTACATCACTCACACTAACAACATCTTTTTTAGAATAGTTTCTGGATCTATTTCCTTGCTTGTACCTTGTTGGTTGTATGACAGGGAGGAGAAGCGGAGCTTCAACTTCCTTTAATTCTGAACCAGAGAGGACCTTCCTTAGATTAAGGAGGGAAGCAAGAGGAAAAAGAGTAGTTGGTGCTGAGGAAGAGGAGGAATACTTTGAACCAAACATAGAAGAGAATATGGAAAACCATCATGAAGAAGAAGCTCACAACCATGGCAGGGAAGGTCTAGCAAATCATGCTGGGCAACAGAGAAGAGTTCTGGGTTCTTACATCAACCCAAACTCAGGAAACTGTAGAAGTAGCATGCAAAAGCCAACCATACATGCCAACAACTTTGAACTAAAGCCACAACTCATCACTCTTGTTCAGAATAATTGTTCATTCGGAGGAGGTGTCCAAGAAGACCCCAATCATCACCTAACCATATTTCTAAGGATATGCGATACTGTGAAGTCTAATGGTGTTCATCCTGACATCTATAGACTACTTCTGTTCCCTTTCTCACTCAAGGACAAGGCATCTAAATGGCTGGAGTCCTTCCCAAAGGAGAGTTTAGCAACCTGGAAAGATGTGGTGAAAAAATTCTTGGCAAGATTCTATCCTCCTCAACGGATTAACAGGCTGAGAGCTGAGGTGCAAACATTCAGGCAGCAGGATGGTGAGACTCTATATGAAGCATGGGAGAGGTTTAAGGACCTAACAAGGAGGTGTCCACCAGATATGTTCAATGAATGGGTGCAGCTACACATTTTCTATGAAGGCCTTTCCTATGAATCAAAGAAGGTAGTAGACCACTCATCCGGGGGATCTCTGAACAAGAAGAAGACCATTGAGGAGGCCATAGATGTCATTGAAACTGTAGCAGAGAATGACTACTTCTATGCCTCCGAAAGAGGGAACACTAGAGGAGTGATAGAGCTAAACAATGTGGATGCACTGCTGGCCCAAAACAAGCTCATAACCAAGCAGTTGGCTGACCTCACCAAGAAGATGGAGAGGAACCAAGTAGCAGTAATCACCACCTCATCAACGACCCAAGAAGAAGTGAATGAAGAAGCAGAGGGTAGTCAGGAGCAAGCTAACTACATTGGAAATTTACCTAGGCAAAACCATGATCCATACTCCAAAACCTACAACCCTGGATGGAGGAACCACCCAAACTTTGGGTGGGGAAATCAACAAGACCAAGGCATAGATCAAAGACGTCCAACAACTTAGCTCACCAACATGCCACACCTAGACCATATCAGCACCCACATAACCACCCCTCTCAACACTTCTACCAAGGCCAAACTAACCTTTCTCATCCATCCAATCTCAACCCACCATCATCTGATGACAGACTCTCGAAGATTGAAAACCTACTTGAAGGTATATGCAAAGAGATTCAAGACAGTAAAGCGTTCCGAGAAGAAGTGATGTCCAATATGCAGAATCAGGATGCTGCCATCAAGAAACTTGAGACACAAATTGGCTACCTATTCAAGCAAATTCCTAGCCACAACCTTCGCAGCAATACTAACTCAACCCAAAGGGAGGAGTATCAGGCTATCATCCTTCGGAGTGGGAAGGAACTGAAGGAAACCCCTCAGAAACCATAAGAAAAGGACTTAAATGAAAAGGAAGAAGAGTAGGATGGAGCTCGAGTTCCCACTTTGAGTTCACAAAAAGGGGAAGGAGTGCTGAAGCCAGACGTCCCAAGAGTCCCATACCCTCAGCAATTAAAGAAGAAGGGGGATGACAGCCAGTTCTTGAGATTTTTGGAAATCTTCAAGAAACTACAAATCAACATACCTTTTGCTGAAGCAATAGAGCAAATGCCCCCTCTACGCCAAGTTTTTAAAGGAGCTAATGACTAAGAAGAGAAGCTGAAAGAACAGCGAGACTGTGATACTAACTGAAGAATGTAGTGCTATCATTCAGCATAAACTACCCCAGAAATTGAAGGATCCGGGGAGCTTTCAGATCTCTTGTATCATAGGGGAAATCACAGTGGAAAAGGCTCTATGTGACTTAGGAGCCAGCATAAATTTGATGTCGTTAGCCATGATGAGAAAAATGAAGATTGAAGAGGCTAAACCAACAAAGATGGCCCTACAACTGGCAAACAGATCGTTCAAGTTCCCTCATGGCGTAGTAGAAGATTTGCTGGTGAAAGTGGGAGATTTCATCTTCCCAGCAGACTTTGTAGTGCTGGACATGCAGGAGGAAACCAAGGCTTCCATCCTCCTGGGAAGGTCGTTCTTGGCCACTGCTGGAGCTGTCATTGATGTACAAAAGGGGGACCTCACCCTGAGATTACACAATGAAAAGATGACATTCAATGTGTTTAAAGCCATGAGTTACCCACCAGAATAATTGGGAGAATGTATGAGGTTGGACTCACTTGAAGAAGCAGTGCAGGAGAGTTTTGAAGAAGAAGAAGCTGAAGGGTTAACAGAGGAGGAGTCAACGTTTAGTGAAGAGGTTGCAATAGCAGAGATTCATATACAAGGGGCATCAAAAGAAGAGAACGAAAAGTCAGAAGCACCCAAACTTGAACTCAAAGCACTGCCACCCACTCTCAAATATGCATACTTAGGAGAAAATAAAAGTTACCCAGTGATCATAAGCTCGTGCCTCAGCCAAGATCAAGAGGATGAACTACTCAAAGTATTGTGAAAGCACAAGGATGCCATTGGATGGACTCTTGCTGACCTGAAAGGAATAAGTTCAGCCATATGCATGCATAAGATACTATTGGAAGATGATGCCAAACCATCCATTCAATCCCAAAGGAGGCTGAACCCAATCATGAAGGAAGTGGTACAGAAAGAAGTTATGAAGTTATGGCAGGGAGGGGTAATCTACCCGATCTCAGACAGCCCCTGGGTCAGCCCCATACATGTCGTGCCCAAAAACGGAGGAATCACTGTAGTTCCCAATGAGAAGAACGAACTAATTCCTACAAGGACCGTCACAGGATGGCGGATGTGCATAGACTATCAGAAACTCAATGAGGCTACACGAAAGGATCATTTTCCCCTCCCATTTATGGATCAGATGTTGGAAAGACTCGCAGGACATGCATATTACTGTTTTCTTGATGGTTATTCAGGATATAACCAAATAGTGGTTGATCCCAGAGACCAAGAGAAAACTTCATTTACTTGTCCATATGGAGTGTTTGCCTACAAGCACATACCATTTGGGCTATGTAATGCACCTGCAACTTTCCAACGCTGCATGCTTTCTATCTTCTCAGATATGATAGAGAAATTCATTGAAATTTTTATGGATGATTTCTCGGTATTCGGAGATTCCTTTACTAGCTGCCTGAGTTACCTTGCCTTAGTATTGAAAAGGTGCCAAGAGACCAATCTGGTCTTGAACTGGTAGAAATGTCACTTTATGGTGACAGGAGGAATAGTCCTTGGCCATAAGGTTTCTAACCAAGGCATTGAAGTGGACAGGGCTAAAGTGAAACTTATTGAAAAACTGCCTCCACCCAGTGATGTCAAGGCAATTAGGAGCTTTTTAGGGCATGCTGGATTTTACAGAAGATTTATTAAAGATTTTTCAAAGATAGCCAAGCCCTTAAGCAATCTCCTTGTATCTGATACACCATTTATCTTCGATGAATCATGCATGCTAGCATTTGAAAATTTGAAAATAAGGTTGTCCTCTGCTCCTGTCATTTCCCCACCTGATTAGAACTTACTATTTGAATTGATGTGTGATGCATCTGATTTTGCAGTTGGGGCAATGTTAGGACAGAGGAAAGATAACTTAGTCCATGTGATATACTATGCTAGCAAAGTCCTCAATGATACTCAAAGAAATTATACCACTACTAAAAAGGAGTTGCTAGCAATAGTTTTTGCATTTGACAAGTTTAGATCGTACCTCATCGGTGCTAAAGTGATTATTTTTACAGATCACACAGCACTTAAATACTTGTTTGCCAAGCAAGAATCAAAACCAAGACTAATAAGATAGATCTTATTGTTGCAGGAATTCAATATTGAAATCAGAGATAAGAAAGGAGTAGAGAACAAGGTAGCAGATCACCTATCCAGAATCCCTCATGAGGAAAGTGGAACACATGATACAAGTGTGAACGAGCTCTTCCCTGATGAGCAGCTGATGACAGTTCACAAAGCACCATGGTTCGCAGACATTGCCAACTTCAAGGCAATTGGGGCCTTACCTCCAGAGATCAATAAACATCAAAAAAAGAAGCTCATGAATGATGCAAAATACTTTGTCTGGGATGAGCCATATCTCTTCAAGAAGTGTTCAGATGGAATCCTTAGAAGATGTGTTTCGGAAGAAGAAGGACGAGAGGTCCTATGGAATTGCCACGGCTCATGCTATGGAGGCCACTTTGGAGGGGACAGAACTGCAGCAAAGGTGTTACAAAGCGGATTCTTTTGGCCCACCCTTTTCAAGGATGCTAAAGAACTAGTAAAGAGCTATAATGAATGCCAAAGATCTGGAAACTTGCCCAAAAGAAATGAGATGCCACAAAATTTTATCTTGGAACTGGAACTGTTTGATGTGTAGGGAATCGATTTCATGGGACCATTCCCAACCTCATATTCAAACAAGTACATCTTGGTTGCAGTGGATTACGTTTTCAAGTGGGTAGAGGCTATTGCAACCCCAACGAATGATAACAAGGTGGTCATGAACTTCCTCAGGAAGAATATCTTTAGCCGGTTTGGAGTCCCACGAGCACTCATCAGTGATGGAGGGAGCCATTTTTGTAACAGACCACTAGAAGCTCTTCTCCTACGATATGGGGTAAAACACAAGGTGGCCACGCCTTACCATCCCCAAACAAGTGGGCAAACGGAGATATCCAACAGAGAGCTAAAGAGGATTCTGGAAAAGACTGTGGGTGCATCAAGAAAGGATTGGTCAAAGAAGCTGGATGATGCTCTTTGGGCATACAAAACAGCATTCAAAACTCCACTTGGAATGTCCCTATATCAACTGGTGCATGGGAAAGCTTGTCATTTACCACTGAAGCTGGAACACAAAGCTCTCTGGGCTCTCAAGATACTGAATTTTGACAGCATTGCTGCTGGTGCAAAGAGGATCCTGCAACTGCAAGAGATGGAGGAATTTAGATCTCAAGCCTATGAAAATTCCAAGATTTATAAAGAAAAGGTGAAGAGAAGACATGACCTGCATCTGGCACCAAGGAGTTTCGAAAAGGGGCAACAAGTTCTCCTTTACAACTCCAAATTGAGACTGTTCCCTGGCAAACTCAAGTCAAGGTGGTCAGGACCCTTCCTTGTCACAAAGGTCTCGCCATATGGGTGGTGCACGAAATTGTAATCTCAGGCAACGGCGCCAGAAACTCTGTACGCACGTCTTAATAAATCATTTTTCATTCACAACTTCGATACAACTAACTAGCAAGTGCACTGGGTCGTCCAAGTAATAAACCTTACGTGAGTAAGGGTCGATCCCACGGAGATTGTTGGTATGAAGCAAGCTATGGTCACCTTGTAAATCTCAGTCAGGCGAATATAAAATAGTTATGGAGTTTTCGAACATAAATAATAAATAGATAGAAAATAAGGATAGAAACACTTATGTACATCATTGGTGAGAATTTCAGATAAGTGTATAGAGATGCTTTCGTTCCTCTGAACCTCTACTTTCCTGCTGTCTTCATCCAATCAGTCTTACTCCTTTCCATGGCTGGCTTTATGTAAGGACATCACCATTGTCAATGGCTACTTTTAATCCTCTCTGGAAAATGGTCCGATGCGCTGTCACTGCATGGCTAATCGTCTGGAGGCATCACCGGGGTCAATGGCTGCATCCTATCCTCTTGTGAAAATGGTCCAAATGCTCTGTCACAGCACGGCTAATCATCTGAGGTTCTCGATCATACTGGAATAGGATTCACCCTCCTTTTGCGTCTGTCACTACGCCCAGCACTCGCGAGTTTGAAGTTCGTCACAGTTATTCAATCCCAGAATCCTATTCGGAATACCACAGACAAGGTTTAGACTTTCCGGATTCTCATGAATGCCGCCATCAATCTAGCTTACACCACGAAGATTCTGATTAAGAGATCCAAGAGATACTCATTCAATCGAAGGTAGAACGGAAGTGGTTGTCAGGCACGCGTTCATAGGGAATGATGATGATTGTCACGTTCATCACATTCATGTTGAAGTGCGAATGAATATCTTAGAAGTGGAATAAGTTGAATTGAAGAGAAAAACAGTAGTACTTTGCATTAATCTTTGAGGAACAGCAGAGCTCCACACCTTAATCTATGGAGTGTAGAAACTCTACCGTTGAAAATACATAAGTGAATACAGGGTAAGCATGGCCGAGTGGCCAGCCTCCCATGGAGGTCTAGAGATCTAAAAATGATCAAAAGATGTCTAATACAATAGTAAAAAGTCCTATTTATACTAAACTAGTTACTAGGGTTTACTGAAGTAAGTAATTGATGCATAAATCCACTTCCGGGGCCCACTTGGTGTGTGCTTGGGCTGAGCTTGAAGTTTCCACATGCAGAGGCTCTTTCTGGAGTTGAACGCCAGGTTGTAACGTGTTTCTGGCATTCAACTCTGGTTTGTGACATGTTTCTGGCGTTTAACTCCAGACAGCAGCATAGAACTGGCGTTCAACGCCCTTTTACATCATCTAAACCCGGCCAAAGTATGGACTATTATATATTGTTGGAAAGCCCTGGATGTCTAATTTCCAACGCAATTGAAAGCGTGCCATTTTGAGTTCTGTAGCTCCAGAAAATCCATTTTGAGTGCAAGGAGGTCAGAATCCAACAGCATCAGCAGTCCTTCTTCAACCTCTGAATCTGATTTTTGCTCAAGTCCCTCAATTTCAGCCAGAAAATACCTGAAATCACAGAAAAACACACAAACTCATAGTAAAGTCCAGAAATGTGAATTTAACATAAAAACTAAAGAAAACATCCCTAAAAGTAACTAGATTCTACTAAAAATATACTAAAAATAATGCCAAAAAGCGTATAAATTATCCGCTCATCACAACACCAAACTTAAATTGTTGCTTGTCCCCAAGCAACTGAAAATCAAATAGGATAAAAAGAAGAGAATATACTATAAATTCCAAACCATCAATGAAACATAGCTCCAATCAGATGAGCGGGACTTGTAGCTTTTTGCCTCTTGAATAGTTTTAGCATCTCACTTTATCCATTGAGATTCAAAATGATTGGTATCTATAGGAACTCAGAGTTCAGATAGTGTTATTGACTCTCCTAGTTCAGTATGTTGATTCTTGAACACATCTATTTTATGAGTCTTGGCCGTGGCCCTAAGCACTTTGTTTTCCAGTATTACCACCGGATACATAAATGCCACAGACACATAACTGGGTGAACCTTTTCAGATTGTGACTCAGCTTTGCTAGAGTCCCCAATTAGAGGTGTCCAGGGTTCTTAAGCACACTCTTTTTTTTGCTTTGGTCCTTGACTTTAACCGCTCAGTCTCAAGTTTTCACTTGACACCTTCACGCCACAAGCACATGGTTAGGGACAGCTTGGTTTAGCCGCTTAGGCCAGGATTTTATTCCTTTAGGCCCTCCTATCCACTGATGCTCAAAGCCTTGGGATCCTTTTTATTTACCCTTGCCTTTTGGTTTTAAGGGTTATTGGCTTTTTGCTCTTGCCTCTTGGTTTTAAGAGCTTTTGGCTTTTTCTGCTTGCTTTTTCTTTTTATTTTTTTCGCCTTTTTTTTTCTGCAAGCTTTGTTCTTTACTGCTTTTTCTTGCTTCAAGAATCATTTTTATGATTTTTCAGATTATCAAATAACATGTCTCCTAGTCATCATTATTTCAAGAGCCAACATATTTAACATTCTTAAACAACAACTTCAAAAGACATATGCACTGTTCAAGCATTCATTCAGAAAACAAGAAGCATTGTCACCACATCAATATAATTAAACTAAGTTCAAGGATAAATTCGAAACTCATGTACTTCTTGTTCTTTTGAATTAAAACATTTTTCATTTAAGAGAGGTGATGGATTCATAGGACATTCATAACTTTAAGACAAAGTTACTAAATACTAATGATCATGTAATGAAGATACAAACATGGATAAGCACTTAACATAGAGAAAACGAAAAACAGAGAATGTAAGAACAAGGAATGAGTCCACCTTAGTAATGGTGGTGTTTCCTTCTTGAGGAACCAATGATGTCCTTGAGCTCTTCTATGTCTCTTCCTTGTCTTTGTTGCTCCTCCCTCATTGCTTTTTGATCTTCTCTTATTTCATGAAGGATGATGGAGTGCTCTTGATGTTCCACCCTTAATTTTCCCATGTTGGAACTTAATTCTCCTAGGGAGGTGTTGATTTGCTCCCAATAGTTTTGTGGAGGAAAATGCATTTGAGGCATCTCCGGGATCTCATGGTGATGAGCTTCATGTGTCTCTTGAGATCCATGAATGGGCTCTCTTGCTTGCTCCATCCTTTTCTTAGTGATGGGCTTCTCTTCCTCAATGGGAATGTCTCCTTCTATGAAAGCTCCAACTGAGTAACATAGATGGCTAATAAGATGAGGAAAAGCTAGCCTTGCCCCAGGAGAGGGCTTTTCGGCTATTTTGTAGAGTTCAAGGGAGATGACTTCATGAACTTCTACTTCCTCTCCAATCATGATGCTATGGATCATGATGGCCCGATCCACAGTAACTTCAGATCGGTTGCTAGTGGGGATGATGGAGCGTTGGATGAACTCCAACCATCCTCTACCTACAGGCTTGAGGTCCAGTCTTCTTAGTTGAACCGGCTTGCCTTTGGAGTCAATCTTTCATTGAGCTCCTTCCACACATATGTCCATGAGGACTTGGTCCAACCTTTGATTAAAGTTGATCCTTCTAGTGTAGGGGCGTGCATCTCCTTGCATCATAGGCAAGTTAAACGCCAACCTCACATTCTCCAGACTAAAATCTAAGTATTTCCCCCGAACCATTGTAATGTAGTTCTTTGGATTCGGGTTCTTACTTTGATCATGGTTCTTAGTGATCCATGCATTGGCATAGAACTCTTGAACCATTAGAATGCTGACTTGTTGGATGGGATTTGTTAGAACTTCCCAACCTCTTCTATGGATCTCATGTCGGATTTCCGGATACTCATTTCTCTTGAGCTTGAAAGGGACCTCGGGGATCACCTTCTTCTTGGCAACAACATCATAGAAGTGGTCTTGATGAGCTTTGGAGATGAATCTTTCCATCTCCCATGACTCGGAGGTGGAAGCTTTTGTCTTCCCTTTCCCTTTTCTAGAGGATTCTCCGGTCTTAGGCGCCATCAATGGTAATGGAAAAACAAAAAAGCTTATGCTTTTACCACACCAAACTTAGAATATTGCTCGCCCTCGAGCAAGAGAAGAAATAATAGATGAAGAAGAAGAAAATATGGAGGAGAGGGGGAGGGGTGTATTCGGCTAAGAAGGGGAAGAGAGGGTTGTGTTGTGTGAAAATGAAGAAGAATGGAGGGCTTTATATAGGGAAGGGAGGGGGGTAAGGTTCGGCCATAAGGGTGGGTTTTGTGTGGGAAATTGAGTTTGAATTTTGAAGGTAGGTGGGGTTTATAAGGTAGGTTGATGGGGAAGAGTGGATGGATGTGAGTGGTGAAGTGGTTATAGGAAAGAGAGATTGAGGTGATTGGTGAAGAGTTTTGGGGAAGAATGTTTATGGGATTGCGTGAAAGAGGGGTGAGAAGAAGTGAGTGGAGGTAGGTGGGGATCCTGTGGGGTCCACAGATCCTGAGGTGATCCTGTAGGGTCCACAGATCCTGAGGTGTTCAATGATTTACAACCTTGCACCAAATTAGGCATGCAAAATGCCCTTGCACACAACTCTGGGCGTTCAGCGCCAGATTGGTGCTTGTTCTGGGCGTTGAACGCCCATTTGTTGCCCATTTCTGGCCTTGAACGCCAAAACCATGCTTGTTCTGGGCGTTCAGCGCCAGCTCTTCTCCAGGGTGCAATTCTGGCGTTCAAATGCCCAGATGCTGCCCATTTTGGGCATTCAGCGCCAGTAAGGTCTTCCTCCAGGGTGTGATTTTTCTTCTGCTGTTTTTTTGATTCCGTTTTCAACTTTTATATTTATTTTGTGACTCCACATGATCATGAACCTGATAAAACATGAAAGAACAAAAAAAATAAAAATTGGGTTGCCTCCCAACAAGCGCTTCTTTAATGTCAATAGCTTGACAGTGGGCTCTCATGGAGCCTCACAAATGTTCAGAGCATTGTTGAGACTTCCCAACACCAAACTTAGAGTTTGGATATGGGAGTTCAACACCAAACTTAGAGTTTGGTTGTGGCCTCCCAACACCAAACTTACAGTTTGACTGTGGGGGCTCTGGTTGACTCTGTTTTGAGAGAAGCTTACTGTGCCTCTTTTCCATGTTTACAGAAGGATAACCTTGAGTTGTAAACACAAGGGAGTCCTCATTTAATTGAAGGACTAATTCACCTCTGTCAACATCAATCACAGCTCTTGCTGTAGCTAGGAAAGGTCTTCCAAGGATGATGGATTCATCCTCATCCTTCCCAGTATCAAGGATTATGAAATCAGCAGGGATGTAAAGGCCTTCAACCTTTACTAACACGTCCTCTACTTGTCCATAAGCCTATTTTCTTGAATTGTCTGCCATCTTTAATGAGATTTTAGTAGCTTGCACCCCAAAGATTCCCAGTTTCTCTATTACAGAGAGGGGCATGAGGTTTATCCCTGAACCAAGGTCACACAGAGCCTTTTCAAAGATCATGTTGCCTATGGTACAAGGTATTACGAACTTTCCAGGATCCTGTTTCTTCTGAGGCAATGTCAGTTGATCCAGATCACTTAGTTCATTGGTGAACAAGGGAGGTTCATCTTCCCAAGTCTCAATACCAAATAATTTGGCATTCAACTTCATGATTGCACCAAGGTACTTGGTAACTTGCTCTTCAGTAACATCCTCATTCTCTTCAGAAGATGAATACTCGTCAGAGCTCATGAAGGGCATAAGGAGGTTCAATGGAATCTCTATGGTCTCTAGATGAGTCTCAGATTCCTTTGGTTCCTCAAAGGGAAACTCCTTATTGATCACTGGACGTCCCAGGAGGTCTTCCTCACTGGGATTTACGTCCTCCTCTTCCTCTCCAGGTTCGGCCGTGTTGACTATGTCAATGGCCTTGCACTCTCCTTTTGGATTTTCTTCTGTATTGCTTGGGAGAGTACTAGGAGGGATTTCAGTGATCCTTTTACTCAGCTGGCCCACTTGTGCCTCCAAATTTCTAATGGAGGACCTTGTTTCATTCATGAAACTTACAGTGGCCTTAGATAGATCAGAGACTAAGTTTGCTAAATTAGAGGTATTTTCTTCAGAGTTCTCTGTCTGTTGCTGAGTGGATGATGGAGAAAGTTTACTATTGTTAAACCTATTTCTTCCACTATTATTAAAGCCTTGTTGAGGCTTTTGTTGATCCTTCCATGAGAGATTTGGGTGATTTCTCCATGAGGGGTTATAGGTGTTTCTATAAGGTTCACCCATGTAATTCACCTCTACTATTGCAGGGTTTTCAGGATCATAAGCTTCTTCTTCAGAAGATGCCTCTTGAGTACTGTTGGATGCAGCTTGCATTCCATTCAGACTCTGAGAAATCATATTGACTTGCTAAGTCAATATTTTATTTTGAGCCAATATGGCATTCAGAGTATCAATTTCAAGAACTCCCTTCTTCTGAGGCGTCACATTACTCATAGGATTCCTCTCAGAAGTGTACATGAACTGGTTATTAGCAACCATGTCAATGAGTTCTTGAGCTTCTGCAGGAGTTTTCTTTAGGTGAATGGATCCACCTGCAGAAGTATCCAATGACATCTTAGCTAATTCAGACAGACCATCATAGAATATATCCAGGATGGTCCATTCTGAAAGCATGTCAGAAGGACACTTTTTGGTCAGTTGCTTGTATCTCTCCCAAGCTTCATAGAGGGATTCACCTTCTTTCTGTCTGAAGTTTTGAACATCCACTCTGAGCTTACTAAGCTTTTGAGGAGGAAAGAACTTGGCTAAGAAAGCCGTGACCAGCTTATCCCAAGAGTTCAGGCTATCTTTGGGTTGAGAGTCCAACCACACTCTAGCTCTGTCTCTTACAGCAAAAGGGAAAAGTATGAGCCTGTAGACTTCAGAATTTACTCCATTAGTCTTAATAGTATCACAGATCTGCAAGAATTTAGTTAAGAACTGAAAAGGATCTTCAGATGGAAGTCCATGGAACTTGCCGTTCTGCTGCATTAGAGAAACTAGCTGAGATTTCAGCTCAAAATTGTTTGCTCCAATGGTAGGGATGGAGATGCTTCTTCCATGTAAATTGGAATTAGGTGCAGTAAAGTCACCCAGTATTCTCCTTGCATTATTATTATTTTCGGCTGCCATGTCCTCTTCT
Organism: Arachis ipaensis; assembly: GCF_059453495.1. Classification (NCBI taxonomy): domain Eukaryota; kingdom Viridiplantae; phylum Streptophyta; class Magnoliopsida; order Fabales; family Fabaceae; genus Arachis; species Arachis ipaensis. The sequence continues at coordinate 40,628,298 of NC_142441.1, read as the reverse complement.
TGTTCGAAAATTTTTGAAAGGTGCTTGCTGGATTGTTGTAATTTAGCTTCTCTTAGTTTTCTCTTCAGAGTCTTTTCAGGTTCTGGATCTGCTTCAACAAGAATATTCTTGTCCTTGCTCCTGCTCATATGAAAAAGAGGGACAGAAAAACAATAATAATAGGGATCCTTTTTACCACAGTATAGAGGTTCCCCTGTGTGAGTAGAAGAAGAAAAGAATGTAATGCAAAGAAAGAAACACAAAAGTAAGGAGAGCAGAGATGTGGGATGAAGAGAGGTGTTAGTAGATGAATAAATAAATAGAAGGAGATGAGAGAGAAGAAGAATTTTTGAAAATTATTTTTGAAAAAGAGTAAGTGATTTTCGAAAATAGTTTTTGAAAAAGGTTAGTAATTTTTCGAAAATTAAAATCAAAAATTAAAATAATTAGTTAATTAAAAAGAAATTTTGAAAAAGAGGAAAGATATTTTCGAAAATTAGAGAGAGAGAGTTAGTTAGGTAGTTTTGAAAAAGATAAGAAACAAACAAAAAGTTAGTTAGTTAGTTGAAACAAATTTGAAAATCAATTTTGAAAAGATAAGAAGATAAGAAGTTAGAAAGGATATTTTAAAATCAAATTTTGAAAAAGATAAGATAAAGAGATATTTTTGAAAAGATATGATTGAAATTAGTTTTGAAAAAGATTTGATTTTTTAAAATCACAATTAATGACTTGATTCACAAGAAATCACAAGATATGATTCTAGAACTTAAAGTTTGAATCTTTCTTAACAAGTAAGTAACAAACTTGAAATTTTTTAATCAAAACATTAATTGATGATGTTATTTTCGAAAATTATGTGATAAAGATAAGAAAAATATTTTTGAAAAATATTTTTAAAATTTTCGAAAATAAATAAGAAAAATGAAAAAGATTTGATTTTTGAAAAAGATTTTGAAAAAGATAAGATTTTTAAATTGAAAATTTGATTTGACTCATAAAAACAACTAGATTTTAAAAAGTTTTGAAAAAGTCAACTCAAATTTTCGAAATTTATGAGTGAAAAAGGGAAAGATATTTTTTTGATTTTTGAATTTTTAATGATGAGAGGGAAAAACATGAAAAAGACTCAATGCATGAAAATGTTGGATCAAAACAATGAATGCATGCAAGAATGCTATGAATGTCAAGATGCACACCAAGAACACTTTGAATGTCAAGATGAACATCAAGAACTTATTTTTGAAAAATTTTTAATGCAAAAAAAACATGCAAGACACCAAACTTAAAAATTTTTCATGTATAGACACTATGAATGCAAGAATGCATATGAAAAACAAGAAAAGACACAAAACATGAAAACATCAAGATCAAACAAGAAGAATTACCAAGAACAACTTGAAGATCATGAAGAACACTATGAATGCATGAATTTTTCGAAAAATGCAAGATGAATATGCAATTGACACCAAACCTACAACTTGACTCAAGACTCAAACAAGAAACATGAAATATTTTTTATTTTTATGATTTTTTTATTTTTTTGGATTTTTGTAAATTTTTTTCGAAAAAACATATAGGAAAAAGAAAATAAGGATTTCAAAATTTTTTAATATGAATTCCAGGAATCTTGTATTCTTAGTCTAAAGCTCCAATCCGAGGGTTAGGCATGGCTTAATAGCCAGCCAAGCTTTAGTATGTAACTCAGACATGCCACGGCTGACATTCCAATTAACTTGCCTCTATGCTGATGGTTGGAAGCCCCTATCCAAAAGAATTAGACATGGCTTTACAGCCAGCCAGGCTTCAACATGCTTCATGAAACTCTAGAATTCATTCTTAAAAATTCTGAAGAAAAACATATTTTTGAAAAGATTTATTTATTTATTTATTTATTTTCGAAAACAGATGAGAAATTTTTGAAAGGTTTTTGAAAAATTTTTGAAAATAAAACAAAAAGAAAATTACCTAATCTGAGCAACAAGATGAACCGTCAGTTGTCCAAACTCGAACAATCCCCGGCAACGGCGCCAAAAACTTGGTGCACGAAATTGTGATCTCAGGCAACGGCGCCAGAAACTCTGTACGCACGTCTTAATAAATCGTTTTTCATTCACAACTTCGATACAACTAACCAACAAGTGCACTGGGTCGTCCAAGTAATAAACCTTACGTGAGTAAGGGTCGATCCCATGGAGATTGTTGGTATGAAGCAAGCTATGGTCACCTTGTAAATCTCAGTCAGGCGGATATAAAATAGTTATGGAGTTTTCGAACATAAATAATAAATAGATAGAAAATAAGGATAGAAACACTTATGTACATCATTGGTGAGAATTTCAGATAAGTGTATAGAGATGCTTTCGTTCCTCTGAACATCTGCTTTCCTGTTGTCTTCATCCAATCAGTCTTACTCCTTTCCATGGCTGGCTTTATGTAAGGACATCACCATTGTCAATGGCTACTTTTAATCCTCTCTAGAAGATGGTCCGATGCGCTGTCACTGTATGGCTAATCGTCTGGAGGCATCACCGTGGTCAATGGCTGCATCCTATCCTCTTGTGGAAATGGTCCAAATGCTCTGTCACTGCATGGCTAATCATCTGGAGGTTCTCGATCATACTGGAATAGGATTTACTATCCTTTTGCGTCTATCACTACGCCCAGCACTCACGAGTTTGAAGTTCGTCACAGTCATTCAATCCCAGAATCCTACTCGGAATACCACAGACAAGGTTTAGACTTTCCGGATTCTCATGAATGCCGCCATCAATCTAGCTTACACCACGAAGATTCTGATTAAGAGATCCAAGAGATACTCATTCAATCGAAGGTAGAACGGAAGTGGTTATCAGGCACGCGTTCATAGGGAATGATGATGATTGTCACGTTCATCACATTCATGTTGAAGTGCGAATGAATATCTTAGAAGCGGAATAAGCTGAATTGAATAGAAAAACAGTAGTACTTTGCATTAATCTTTTAGGAACAGCAGAGCTCCACACCTTAATCTATGGAGTGTAGAAACTCTACCGTTGAAAATACATAAGTGAATACAGGGTAAGCATGGCCGAGTGGCCAGCCTCCCATGGAGGTCTAGAGATCTAAAAATGATCAAAAGATGTCTAATACAATATTAAAAAGTCCTATTTATACTAAACTAGTTACTAGGGTTTACAGAAGTAAGTAATTGATGCATAAATCCACTTCCGGGGCCCACTTGGTGTGTGCTTGGGTTGAGCTTTAAGTTTCCACGTGCAGAGGCTCTTTCTGGAGTTGAACGCCAGGTTGTAACGTGTTTTTGGCGTTCAACTCTGGTTTGTGACATGTTTCTGGCGTTTAACTCCAGACAGCAGCGTAGAACTGGCGTTCAACGCCCTTTTACATCATCTAAACTCGGCCAAAGTATGAACTATTATATATTGCTGGAAAGCCCTGGATGTCTACTTTCCAACGCAATTAGAAGCGCGCCATTTTAAGTTCTGTAGCTCCAGAAAATCTATTTTGAGTGCAGGGAGGTCAGAATCCAACAGCATCAGCAGTCCTTCTTCAACCTCTGAATATGATTTTTGCTCAAGTCCCTTGGTGCACGAAATTGTGATGTCCAGGCTCAAACAATTCCTGGCAACGTGAGCAACTTGGTACGCACAATCGTGATTACGCTTTGATTATGTAGAATTCATGGCTCTTTCTTTCCCTGGCAATGGCGCCAAGAGCATGGTACCAATACCATGGTTCACAACTTCGATACAACTAACCAGCAAGTGCACTGGGTCGTCCAAGTAATACCTTACGTGAGTAAGGGTCGAATCCCACGGAGATTGTTGGTATGAAGCAAGCTATGGTCACCTTGCAAATCTCAGTCAGGCAGATATAAATTGATAATGATGTTTTCGAATAATAAATAATAGAATAGGGATAGAGGTACTTATGTAAATCATTGGTAAGAATTTCAGATAAGCGAATGGAGATGCTTTTTGTTCCTCTGAACCTCTGCTTTCCTGCTATCTTCATCCAATCAGTCTTACTCCTTTCCATGGCTGGCTTTATGTGATACATCACCATTGTCAACGGCTACTTTCGGTCATCTCTCGGGAAAATGATCCAATGCCCTGTCACGGCACAGCTAATCGTCTGGAGGCATCACCCTTGTCAATGGCTTCATTTTATCCTCTCAGTGAATAATATGCTCACGCACCCTGTCACGGCACGGCTATTCATCTGTCGGTTCTCGATCATGCTGGAATAGGATTTACTATCCTTTTGCGTTTGTCACTAACACCCTGCAATCGCGAGTTTGGAGCTCGTCACAGTCATTCATTCATTGAATCCTACTCGGAATACCACAGACAAGGTTTAGACCTTCCGGATTCTCTTGAATGCCGCCATCATTCTAGCTTCCGCCACGAAGATTCTGGTTAGGAGATCTAAGAGATATTCATTCTAGCTTATTTCATGTAGAACGGAAGTGTTTGTCAGACACGTGTTCATAGGGGAGAATGGTGATGAGCGTCACACATAATCATCACCTTCATCACGTTCTTGGGTGCGAATGGATATCTTAGAAGCGAAATAAGATGAATTGAATAGAAAATAGTAGTACTTTGCATTAATCTTTGAGGAACAGCAGAGCTCCACACCTTAATCTATGGAGTGTAGAAACTCTACCGTTAAAAATACATAAGTGAAAGGTCCAGACATGGCCGAGATGGCCAGCCCCCAAAACGTGATCAATAGATCAAAAGATAATCCAAAGATGTCAAATACAATAGTAAGAGGTCCTATTTATAATAAACTAGTCACTAGGGTTTACAGAAGTAAGTAATTGATGCATAAATCCACTTCCGGGGCCCACTTGGTGTGTGCTTGGGCTGGGCTTTAAGTGTTGCACGTGCAGAGGTCATTTGTGGAGTTGAACGCCAGTATTTGTGCCAGTTTGGGCGTTCAACTCTGGTTTTGGATCCTTTTCTGGCGCTGGATGCCATGTTTGGGTAGAAAGCTGGCGTTGAACGCCAGTTTACATCGTCTATTCCTGACCAAAGTATGGACTATTATATATTGCTGGAAAGCCCTGGATGTCTACCTTCCAACGCAATTAGAAGAGCGCCATTTCGAGTTCTGTAGCTCCAGAAAATCCACTTTGAGTGCAGGGAGGTCAGAATCCAACAGCATCAGCAGTCCTTCTTCAACCTCTGAATCTGATTTTTGCTCAAGTCCCTCAATTTCAGCCAGAAAATACCTGAAATCACAGAAAAATACACAAACTCATAGTAAAGTCCAGAAATGTGAATTTAACATAAAATCTATTAAAAACATCCCTAAAAGTAACTAGATTCTACTAAAAATATACTAAAAACAATGCCAAAAAGCGTATAAATTATCTGCTCATCATCCCTCAATTTCAGCTAGAAAATACCTGAAATCACAGAAAGATACACAAACTCATAGTAAAGTCCAGAAATGTGAATTTAAAATAAAAACTAAAGAAAACATCCCTAAAAGTAACTAGATTCTACTAAAAACATACTAAAAACAATGCCAAAAAGCGTATAAATTATCCGCTCATCATTGGGCACATAGAAATCATAGATGAAGGTTCAGAGAGGACGTTCACTATGAACGGAGAAAGACTCAAACATTATATGGGCAACATGGGGGAAAACCCCAGAGTAAAGTATCATCTCAAGTAATTGAGGAATGGTCGAGCTAGCGACGATAAAAGAGCGCTCTGTTGGGAGACAACCCAACCTCAGGTAGTTTCCTTTTCATCTTTATTTCAATAAAGGTCACAAGTTGTTTTCCATGTATTTCAAGGAGCTAAGTTTGGTGTTCCACACCAAAACAATCCAAGAGTGAAAGTGTAATTCTAAGTTTGGTGTTCCACCAAAGGATCTTAGTTAGAATCACACTCCACTCCCAAAGCACATTGCTAGCTCCAACCAATCAAGGGAAACCACTTAGATGTAGTTAGACTTTAGTTAATAATTGTTTTGTTAATAACAAGATATGAGGTTCTCTGCATATATGCAAGGTTTTGTACTGGGCAAAGAACTAAGTTTGGTGTTCACACACCAAATTAAGTTCAGAAGTCACAAGCATACATGCAAGCTAACTATTTCTCAAGTGCTTTGGGAACAAGCAACTTCCAATAACTTTGCAGGAATCTTATGAGGAAATGGTGCACCTTCACCCAAGGAAGTGAGGTAGCAAAGACTAGGATGGTGACAAAAAGAGGGCAACTAGAAACCATCACCCGAAGGTTGTATTGTTACTTAATTCCATGTACTTAGAATGTTGAAAGTTGGAAGTCTGAATGCACTTTTGATTAATAGTTACTCGTTAGTTGGAACCCTTTTAAATTCTGTCTTTTAAGTTTTTCGTTGATTAGGGCTATGTTTGCTAGTCTGAATGTCATTACTGCATCATTTCCTTACTTACTTGTATGCTTGTCCTTGTGAATCAAATGAAAAAGAGAATGAGTGTTTTATAAAAGACCAGAGTGGAGTTCATACTATGGAGTAAGTCCCTAAGTTTGTGGTGAAGTCATAAGTTAGCTAAGTTGGTTCACCAACAAGGTGGGAAAACAACTATCTGTCCTAAATCATATGCTTTGAACACACCCCATGAGGCTAGCTAAATAACAAGATCCTAATAAGAAAAAGGGAAAGAAACAATTAAAGTGAAGAATAAAAGAAAAATAGCAAGAAAAGAGGCTGGGCACCAAGGGTTTGAGTTTTGAGGGATGTGTCTGTGGTGTTCTTGTACCAAGGATCTGCTTGGATTACTAAGCTCTCAGGGGTGCTTTATCACCTGGTAACTTGGGTTAACTAACCCGGGATTATCAGCTGAAAGTCCACTATCAAGAGCAATCTTTGCTACAGAACATTTAGTAGCCCAAAGAGGTGCTGGACACCAAGACCTCAAGGAAAGAAAATAAACAAACCATGTGCCTGTGGTGTGTATGTATGAGGGAGAGACTTGAGGAAGTAAGTCCTTAGAGGTGTTTCAACACCTAGCACCTTGAACCAACTGGTTCGGGAGTGTTGGCTGAAAGCTTATTTTAAAGAGTTGCCCCCTTACAGAGCACTTAGCCTAAGAACACAAATAAGCCCTGAATTGACAAGAAACAAAAGGGATCAATGAATAAAAGTCTCATGGGATGCAAGCAAAGTGAGTATTCTAGGACATGATAAAGGTCTGAAAGCCAGTGAAGGAATGAACCTAAGTTGCTATGCATGAAACCACCATAAAACCAGGGACATGACTTCCACAAGAATGACTCATTTTCTCTTGGCATTCCATTCATCATTCTCTTGTTCCAGTACTTGCTTAGGGACAAGCAAGCTTTAAGTTTGGTGTTGTGATGCCAGGGCATTTTGGCCAGTTTCATTGACCTCTTCTTTACTGTTTTTAAGGTAGTTTCATGCATTTTCTTAGAAAATAAACTAGTTTTGGGTAGATATTCACTTACATCTTGATTCAAGCATACATTGTGCACTTTACATGATTTCATGAGAATTTTGCATGAATTATATGACAAATTAGAGGATGCATGTCTCATGATTTGGATTAGAACTTTGATGCACTTTATTGCTTGATTTCAGGACAAAGGAAGCAAGGAAGAACCACGTTAGCAGTCACGTTAGTCTAACTAACGTGACCACTAATGTGGAATGGGAGCTAACTTGCAACGTTAATGAGAAAAGTAATCGCCAATAACGCCCTCGAAGCCATCATAACCCACGTTAAGAGTCACGTTAACTAAGTTAACGTGAACTCTAACGTGAAAGAAAGAAAATGGAGCCAACGTTAGTGACACTTACCTTTGTCACTAACGTTGGACCAAGCTCATAAGTGGCCACGTTAAGAGCCACGTTAACTTAGTTAACGTGGACTCTAACGTTAAGAAGCAAAAGAGAAGCCAACGTTAGTGACATTCACCTTTGTCACTAACTTTGGCCAAGCCTCCATAAGCCACGTTAACTCCCACGTTAACTTAGTTAACGTGGAAGCTAACGTGGAGAGAGCAATAGATAGCCAACGTTAGTGACACTTACCTTTGTCACTAACGTTGGGGTGAACCACCAAGAGCCACCATGAGCAACGTTAACTCCCACGTTAACTTAGTTAACGTGGAAGCTAATGTGGATAAAGAGATGATGAGCCAACGTTAGTGACACTCACCTTTGTTACTAACGTTGGAGATGGCTAGCATGACTACGTTAGAAGCCACGTTAACTTAGTTAATGATGAGCGGATAATTTATACGCTTTTTGGCATTGTTTTTAGTATGTTTTTAGTAGGATCTAGTTACTTTTAGGGATGTTTTTATTAGTTTTTATGTTAAATTCACATTTCTGGACTTTACTATGCGTTTGTGTGTTTTTCTATGATTTCAGGTATTTTCTGGCTGAAATTGAGGGACTTGAGCAAAAATCAGATTCAGAGGTAGAAGAAGGACTGCTGATGCTGTTGGATTCTGACCTCCTTGCACTCAAAATGGATTTTCTGGAGTTACAGAATTCAAAATGGCACGCTTTCAATTGCGTTGGAAATTAGACATCCAGGGCTTTCCAGAAATATATAATAGTCCATACTTTGGCCAAGTTTAGACGATGCAAATGGGCGTTGAACGCCAGTTCTATGCTGCAGTCTGGAGTTAAACGCCAGAAACACGTCACAAGCCAGAGTTGAACGCCAGAAATACGTTACAAACTGGCGTTCAACTCCAAGAATGACCTCTCCACGTGTAAACTTCAAGCTCAGCCGAAGCACACACCAAGTGGGCCCCGGAAGTGGATTTATGCATCAATTACTTACTTCTGTAAACCCTAGTAGCTAGTTTAGTATAAATAGGACTTTTTACTATTGTATTAGACATCTTTGATCAGTTTTATGCTATCTTAGACTTTCATGGGGGCTGGCCATTCGGCCATGCCTGGACCATTATCACTTATGTATTTTCATACGGTAGAGTTTCTGCACTCCATAGATTAAGGTGTGGAGCTCTGCTGTTCCTCACGAATTAATGCAAAGTACTACTGTTTTTCTATTCAATTCAACTTATTCTTCTTCTAAGATACTTATTCGCACTTCAATATGAATGTGATGAACATGACAATCATCATCATTCCCCTACGAACGCGTGCCTGACAACCACTTCCGTTCCACCTTAGATTGAATGAATATCTCTTGGATCTCTTAATCAGAATCTTCGTGGTATAAGCTAGATTGATGGCGGCATTCATGAGAATCCGGAAAGTCTAAACCTTGTCTGTGGTATTCCGAGTAGGATTCAGGGATTGAATGACTGTGACGAACTTCAAATTCGCGAGTGCTGGGCGTAGTGACAGACGCAAAAGGAGGGTGAATCCTATTCCAGTATGATCGAGAACCTCAGATGATTAGCCGTGCCGTGGCAGAGCATTTGGACCTTTTTCACAAGAGGATGGGATGTAGCCATTGACAACGGTGATGCCCTTACATAAAGCTTGCCATGGAAAGGAGTATGACTGATTGGATGAAGACAGCAGGAAAGCAGAAGTTCAGAAGAACGAAAGCATCTCTATACGCTTATCTGAAATTCTCACCAATGAATTACATAAATGTTTCAATCTTTATTTTCTATTTATTTATTATTTATTTTTGAAAACTCCATAACCATTTGATATCCGCCTGACTGAGATTTACAAGGTGACCATAGCTTGCTTCATACCGACAATCTCCGTGGGATCGACCCTTACTCACGTAAGGTTTTATTACTTGGACGACCCAGTGCACTTGCTGGTTAGTTATGCGAAGTTGTGAAGTTATGTTTGGACCATGGTTCTGTGCATCCGTTTTTGGTTCCATTGCCAGGGAAAGAACGAACAAATAATTTTACAACCTAATCTGAGTAACAATTTCGCATACCAAGTTTTTGGCGCCATTGTCGGGGATTGTTCTAGTTTGGACAACTGACGGTTCATCATGTTGCTCAGATTTGGTAATTTTCTTCTTATTTTGTTTTCAAAAAAGTTTTCAAAAATCTTTCAAAAAAATTTTTCCTTTATTTTCGAAAAAAAAATTTAAACCTTTTCAAAAATATATTTTTCTTCAGAACTTTTAAGAATGAATTCTAGAGTTTCATGAAGCATGTTGAAGCCTGGCTGGCTGTAGAGCCATGTCTAAATTCTTTTGGACTGAGGCCTCCACATGTTAGGGAATTGCTTGTACTGCTGAAGCTTGGCTGGCTATTAAGCCATGTCTAACCCTTGGATTGGAGCTTCAGGCTAACATTGAAAGATTCCTGGAATTCATATTAAAAATTTTGAAATCCTTATTTTCCTTTTTCAAATTAATTTTCGAAAAATCCAAAAAAATCATAAAATCATAAAAATAAAAAATATTTTGTGTTTCTTGTTTGAGTCTTGAGTCAATTTCAAGTTTGGTGTCAATTGCATTTTTTTCTAAACATTCTTTGCATTTTTCGAAAAATTCATGCATTCATAGTGTTCTTCATGATCTTCAAGTTGTTCTTGGCCAGTATTCTTGTTTGATCTTCATATTTTCTTGTTTTGTATCTTTTCTTGTTTTTCATATGCATTCTTGCATTCATAGTGTCTATACATGAAAAATTTCTAAGTTTGGTGTCTTGCATGATTTCTTTGCATAAAAAATTTTTCAAAAAAATAAGTTCTTGATGTTCATCATGATTTTCATAGTGTTCTTGGTGTTCATCTTGACATTCATAGCATTCTTGCATGCATTCATTGTTTTGATCCAACATTTTCATGCATTGCATCATTTTCATGTTTTTCTCTTTCATCATTAAAAATTCAAAAATAAAAAAAAAATATCTTCCCCTTTTTCTCTCATAAATTTTCGAAAATTTGAGTTGACTTTTTCAAAAATTTTTAAAATTCAATTGTTTCTTATAAGTCAAATCAAATTTTCAATTTAAAAATCTTATCTTTTTCAAAATCTTTTTCAAAAATCAAATCTTTTTCATTTTTCTTACTTATTTTCGAAAATTATAAAAATATTTTTCAAAAATCTTTTTCTTAATTTTATCTCATAATTTTCGAAAATATCATCAACAATTAATGTTTTGATTCAAAAATTTTAAGTTTGTTACTTACTTGTTAAGAAAGATTCAAACTTTAAGTTCTAGAATCATATCTTGTGAATCAAGTCATTAATTGTGATTTTAAAAATCAAATCTTTTTCAAAACTAATTTTAATCATATCTTTTCTATCATATCTTTTTAAAACATATCTTTTTCAAAAATATTTGATTTTAAAATATCTTTTCTAACTTCTTATCTTCTTATCTTTTCAAAATTGATTTTCAAATTTGTTTCAACTAACTAACTAACTTTTTGTTTGGTTCTTATCTTTTTCAAAACTACCTAACTAACTATCCCTCTCTAATTTTTGAAAATCCCTCCCTCTTTTTCAAAAATTCTTTTTAATTAACTAATTGTTTCAATTTTTAAATTTAATTTTCGAAAATCACTAACCCCTTTTCAAAATTTTATTTTCGAAAATTCTCCCTCTCTCTCATCTCCTTCTATTTATTTATTTATTTACTAACATCTCTTCCTCACTCACCAAAAATCCAAACCCCCTCTCTCTCTCTCTCTGAGTTCGGATTTTCTCTTCTTCTTTTCTTCTACTCTTCTTTTCTTCCACTCACCTAAGGGAACCTCTATACTTGGGCAAAAAGGATCTCTATTATTATTATTTTTCTGTTCCTTCTTTTTCATATGAGCAGGAGCAAGGACAAGAACATTCTTGTTGAAGCAGATCCAGAACCTGAAAGGACTCTGAAGAGGAAACTAAGAGAAGCTAAATTACAACAATCCAGCAAGCACCTTTCAGAAATTTTCGAACAGGAAGAGGAGATGGCAACCGAAAATAATAATAATGCAAGGAGGATGCTTGGTGACTTTAATACACCTAATTCCAATTTACATGGAAGAAGCATCTCCATCCCTACCATTGGAGCAAACAACTTTGAGCTAAAACCTCAATTAGTTTCTCTGATGCAGCAGAACTGCAAGTTTCATGGACTTCCATCTGAAGATCCTTTTCAGTTCTTGACTGAATTCTTGCAGATCTGTGATACTGTTAAGACTAATAGAGTAGATCCTGAAGTCTACAGGCTCATGCTTTTCCCTTTTGCTGTGAGAGACAGAGCTAGAATATGGTTGGACTCTCAACCTAAGGATAGCCTGAACTCTTGGGATAAGCTAGTCAAGGCTTTCTTAGCCAAGTTCTTTCCTCAAAAGCTGAGTAAGCTTAGAGTGGATGTTCAAACCTTCAGACAGAAAGAAGGTGAATCCCTCTATGAAGCTTGGGAGAGATACAAGGAACTGACCAAAAAGTGTCCTTCTGACATGCTTTCAGAATGGACCATCCTGGATATATTCTATGATGGTCTGTCTGAATTAGCTAAGATGTCATTGGATACTTCTGCAGGTGGATCCATTCACCTAAAGAAAACACCTACAGAAGCTCAAGAACTCATTGACATGGTTGCTAAAAACCAGTTTATGTACACTTCTGAGAGGAATCCTGTGAGTAATGGGACGCCTCAGAAGAAGGGAGTTCTTGAAATTGATACTCTGAATGCCATATTGGCTCAGAATAAAATATTGACTCAGCAAGTCAATATAATTTCTCAGAGTCTGAATGGAATGCAAGCTGCATCCAACAGTACTCAAGAGGCATCTTCTGAAGAAGAAGCTTATGATCCTAAAAACCCTGCAATAGCAGAGGTGAATTACATGGGTGAACCATATGGAAACACCTATAATCCCTCATAGAGAAATCACCCAAATCTCTCATGAAAGGATCAACAAAAGCCTCAACAAGGCTTTAATAATGGTGGAAGAAACAGGTTTAGCAATAGCAAGCCTTTTCCATCATCCACTCAGCAACAGACAGAGAATTCAGAGCAGAATACATCTAGCTTAGCAAATTTAGTCTCTGATCTATCTAAGGCCACTGTGAGTTTCATGAATGAAACAAGGTCCTCCATTAGAAATTTGGAAGCACAAGTAGGCCAGCTGAGTAAAAAGAACACTGAAATCCCTCCTAGTACTCTCCCAAGTAATACAGAAGAAAATCCAAAAGGAGAGTGCAAGGCCATTGAATTGACCATCATGGCCGAACCCACAAGAGAGGAGAAGCACATGAATCCCAAGAAGGAAGACCTCCTGGGACGTCCAGTGATCAATAAGGAGTTTCCCTCTGAGGAACCAAAGGAATCTGAGGCTCATCTAGAGACCATGGAGATTCCATTGAACCTCCTTATGCCATTCATGAGCTCTGATGAGTATTCCTCTTCTGAAGAGAATGAGGATGTTACTGAAGAGCAAGTTGCCAAGTTCCTTGGTGTAATCATGAAGCTGAATGCCAATTTATTTGGTAATAAGACTTGGGGAGATGAACCTCCCCTGTTCACCAATGAACTAAATGCATTGGATCTACTAAGATTACCTCAGAAGAAACAGGATCCTGAAAAGTTCCTAATACCTTGTACCATAGGCACCATGACCTTTGAGAAGGCTCTATGTGACCTGGAGTCAGGAATAAACCTCATGCCACTCTCTGTAATGGAGAAACTGGGAATCTTTGAGGTACAAGCTGCTAAAATCTCATTAGAGATGACAGACAATTCCAGAAAACAGGCTTATGGACAAGTAGAGGACAAATTAGTAAAGGTTGAAGGCCTTTACATCCCTGCTGATTTCATAATCCTAGATACTGGGAAGGATGAGGATGAATCCATCATCCTTGGAAGACCCTTCCTAGCCACAGCAAGAGCTGTGATTGATGTTAACAGAGGTGAACTAGTCCTTCAATTGAACGAGGACTCCCTTGAATTTAAAACTCAAGGACATCCTTCTGTAAACATGGAAAAGAGGCACAGTAAGCTTCTCTCAAAACAGAGTCAACCAGAGTCCCCACAGTCAAACTCTAAGTTTGGTGTTGGGAGGCCACAACCAAACTCTAAGTTTGGTGTTGAACTCCCATATCCAAACTCTAAGTTTGGTGTTGGGGAGTCTCAACAATGCTCTAAACATCTGTGAGGCTCCATGAGAGTCCACTGTCAAGCTATTGACATTAAAGATGCGCTTGTTGAGAGGCAACCCAATTTTTATTTAATTATATTTTTTATTAGTTATATGTCTTCATAGGTTCATGATCATGTGGAGTCACAAAAACAACTAAAAAAATTGAAGAAAAATCAAAAACAGCATTAAAAACAGCATACCCTGGAGGAGGAGTTCACTGGCGTTCAAACACCAGTAAGGAGCATCTGGCTGGAGTTCAACGCCAGAACAGAGCATGGAGCTGGTGCTAAACGCCAAAAACAAGCATGAAGCTGGCGTTCAACGCCAAAAACATGCTGCATCTGGGCGTTGAACGCCCAGAACAAGCATCAATTCGGCGTTTAAACGCCAGAATTGCATGCGAAGGCATTTTACATGCCTAATTGGTGCAGGGATACAAATCCTTGACACCTCAGGATCTGTGGACCCCACAGGATCCCCACATACCTCCACTCACCTCACCTTACCTCCTCATAATCCTATATCACCCTCTCTCTCCATTCATAAGCATCCCTTCTGTTTTCCAGTCACCACTCACATCCATACACCCCACCTCCCTTCAAAATTCAAAATCTCTTTGTTTTTCCATAACCATTGATGGCACCTAAGGCCAGAGAAACCTCTAGAAAGAGGAAAGGGAAGACAAAAGCTTCCACCTCCAAGTCATAGGAGATGGAGAGATTCATCTCAAGGGTCTATAGCTCAGTGGTAGAACATTTAACTGCAAATCAAGAGATCCCTGAGATACCTCAGGGGATACATTTTCCTCCACACAATTATTGGGAGCAACTAAGGGTGGAACATCAAGAGCACTCCATCATACTCCATGAAATTAGAGAAGATCAAAGAGCAATGAGGGAGGAGCAACAAAGACAATGAAGAGACATAGAAGAGCTCAAGGACATCATTGGTTCCTCAAGAAGGAAACGCCACCATCACTAAGGTGGAATCATTCCTTGTTCTTAAATTTACTATTTTTTGATTTTTGAGCTTAATGTTTATCTGTGTTTGTGTCTTTATTACATGATCATTAGTGTCTAAGTGTCTATGCCTTAAAGTAGTGAATATGAATCCATCACCTCTCTTAAATGAAAAATGTTTTAATTCAAAAGAACAAGAAGTACATGAGTTTCGAATTTATCCTTGAACTTAGTTTAATTATATTGATGTAGTGACAATACTTCTTGTTTTCTGAATGAATGCTTGAACAGTGCATATGTCTTTTGAAGTTGTTGTTTAAGAATGTTAAATATGTTGGCTCTTGAAAGAATGATGACAAGGAGACATGTTATTTGATAATCTGAAAAAATCAAAAAAAAATAATTCTTGAAGCAAGAAAAAGCAGTGAATACAAAGCTTGCAAAAAAAAAAAGAAAAAAAAAGAAAAAAAATGGCAAAAAAAATAGAAAGAAAAAGAAAAAGCAACCAGAAAAAGCCAAAAGCTCTTAAAACCAAAAGGCAAGAGCAAAAAGCCAATAACCCTTAAAACCAAAAGGCAAGGGTAAATAAAAAGGATCCCAAGGCTTTGAGCATCAGTGGATAGGAGGGCCTAAAGGAATAAAATCCTGGCCTAAACGGCTAAACCAAGCTGTCCCTAACCATGTGCTTGTGGCGTGAAGGTGTCAAGTGAAAACTTGAGACTGAGCGGTTAAAGTCAAGGTCCAAAGCAAAAGAAGAGTGTGCTTAAGAACCCTGGACACCTCTAATTGGGGACTTTAGCAAAGCTGAGTCACAATCTGAAAAGGTTCACCCAATTATGTGTCTGTGGCATTTATGTATCCGGTGGTAATACTGGAAAACAAAGTGCTTAGGGCCACAGCCAAGACTCATAAAGTAGCTGTGTTCAAGAATCAACATACTGAACTAGGAGAATCAATAACACTATCTGAACTCTGAGTTCCTATAGATGCTAATCATTCTAAACCTCAATGGATAAAGTGAGATGCCAAAACTATTCAAGAGGCAAAAAGCTACAAGTCCCGCTCATCTGATTGGAGCTATGTTTCATAGATAGTTTGGAATTTATAGTATATTCTCTTCTTTTTATCCTATTTGATTTTCAGTTTCTTGGGGACAAGCAACAATTTAAGTTTGGTGTTGTGATGAGCGGATAATTTATACGCTTTTTGGCATTGTTTTTAGTATGTTTTTAGTAGGATCTAGTTACTTTTAGGGATGTTTTTATTAGTTTTTATGTTAAATTCACATTTCTGGACTTTACTATGAGTTTGTGTGTTTTTCTGTGATTTCAGGTATTTTCTGGCTGAAATTGAGGGACTTGAGCAAAAATCAGATTCAAAGGTAGAAGAAGGACTGCTGATGCTGTTGGATTCTGACCTCTCTACACTCAAAATGGATTTTCTGGAGTTACAAAACTAAAAATGGCACGCTTTCAATTGCGTTGGAAATTAGACATCCAGGGCTTTCCAGCAATATATAATAGTCCATACTTTGGCTGAGTTTAGATGACACAAATGGGCGTTGAAGCCAGTTCTATGCTGTAGTCTGGAGTTAAACGCTAGAAACACGTCACAAGCCAGAGTTGAACGCCAGAAATACGTTACAAACTGGCGTTCAACTCCAAGAATGACCTCTCCATGTGTAAACTTCAAGCTCAGCCCAAGCACACACCAAGTGGGCCCCGGAAGTAGATTTATGCATCAATTACTTACTTCTGTAAACCCTAGTAGCTAGTTTAGTATAAATAGGACTTTTTACTATTGTATTCGACATCTTTGATCAGTTTTATGCTATCTTAGACTTTCATGGGGGCTGGCCATTCGGCCATGCCTGGACCATTATCACTTATGTATTTTCATACGGTAGAGTTTCTGCACTCCATAGATTAAGGTGTGGAGCTCTGCTGTTCCTCACGAATTAATGCAAAGTACTACTGTTTTTCTATTCAATTCAACTTATTCCTCTTCTAAGATACTCAATCGCACTTCAATATGAATGTGATGAACATGACAATCATCATCATTCCCCTACGAACGCGTGCCTGACAACCACTTCCGTTCCACCTTAGACTGAATGAATATCTCTTGGATCCCTTAATCAAAATCTTCGTGGTATAAGCTAGATTGATGGCGGCAATCATGAGAATCTGGAAAATCTAAACCTTGTCTGTGGTATTCCGAGTAGGATTTAGGGATTGAATGACTGTGACGAACTTCAAACTTGCGAGTGCTGGGCATAGTGACAGACGCAAAAGGAGGGTGAATCCTATTCCAGTATGATCGAGAACCTCAGATGATTAGCCGTGCCGTGACAGAGCATTTGGACCTTTTTCACAAGAGGATGGGATGTAGCCATTGACAACGGTGATGCCCTTACATAAAGCTTGCCATGGAAAGGAGTAAGACTGATTGGATGAAGACAGCAGGAAAGCAGAAGTTCAGAAGAACGAAAGCATCTCTATACGCTTATCTGAAATTCTCACCAATGAATTACATAAGTGTTTCTATCTTTATTTTCTATTTATTTATTATTTATTTTCGAAAACTCCATAACCATTTGATATCCGCCTGACTGAGATTTACAAGGTGACCATAGCTTGCTTCATACCGACAATCTCCGTAGGATCGACCCTTACTCACGTAAAGTTTTATTACTTGGACGACCCAGTGTACTTGCTGGTTAGTTATGCGAAGTTGTGAAGTTATGTTTGGACCATGGTTCTGTGCATCCGTTTTTGGTGCCATTGCCAGGGAAAGAACGAACAAATAATTTTACAACCTAATCTGAGTAACAATTTCGCATACCAGTCAACGTGGACTCTAACGTGGGAAATAGGGGCACATTGGAACGTTAGTGACAAAGGTAAGTGTCACTAACGTTCTCAAAGGATTGGCATTACTACGTTAGAAGCCACGTTAACCTAGTTAACGTGGACGCTAACGTAGGGACAAGGGAGGACTCTCCACGTTATTGGGAAAGGTAAGTCCCAATAACGTGTGTGAAGGACCAAGAGGCAAAGTTAGTGGTCACGTTAGTGCCACTAACGTTGAAGTCAACGTGATCATATTTGGGTTAGGAACGTTAGTGAAAAAGGTGATTGTCACTTACATTCTCGAACCCACACTTTCACTTAACGTTGACACCACTAACGTCCTGACTCAAAGTCCCTGCCTACTTCACCTTTTCTCTCTGCAAGCAAAGCTAAGCCCAATGAAAAAGGATAACTGCTTCAAACTCAAGATTCAGAGGCCCATACCCAAGACTTGAAGAGCCAACTAGAAGATCGAAAGAGTAGTATATATAGGAGTAGCTTTGAATTAGTTTGGGAGTTGGAAACTTTAGAGAGCCTTTGGCATAGAACTACTCTCTGTATTTTACTTTCTCTGCACTTCTAGTTTTACTTTCATCATGTATTCTCCATCTTTGTTTTCATCTTCCAGAGCTATGAACAACTAAACCCCTTTCATTGGGTTAGGGAGCTCTGTTGTAATTTGATGGATCAATATTAGTTTTCATTCTCCTTCTTCTATCTTTTCTCTTGATTTTACTTGAAAGCTTTCGATCTTCATCCAATTGGGTAGTTATCTTGGAAAAGAAGCTATTCATACTTGGATCTCTTCTGAACCTTGAAAGAAAAATGAAGAGATCATGCTAGAAATGCTTTCTCATGCTGGACCAAATTGGGTTTGGATGGATATGTGACTATAATCCTACCAACACCTGATTTGGGAAATGCATGTGGTATAATCAGTGACCATACTTCATCTCTTCTCATGAGCAATTGACCAAGGAATTGGCTATTGATCAAGATTGGAGAGATTGAATTACCAAGAAATTGGAATTCGATCACTTAAGATTGCCAAGGAGATCAATGAATGCATTGATTGAGGAAGAGATGAAAATGAACTTGATCCGGAGAATGCAACATCTCCTGAGCCCAATGAACTCCCTTTTCTGATCTTACCCGTTCTCTTTAATTTCTGCCATTTACTTTTATGAGCAATTACCCCATACCCATTTAAGATTCTGCAATTTACTTTCCGCCATTTACATTCAGCTCTTTATTTACAGCATTTACTTTTTCTGCTATTTACTTTCCCGCCATTTAATTTTCTGCAAATCTCAAATCAAATTCTAGTTCGCTCAACTAGAAAATTCCTCTAATTAAAGTTGCTTGATCAATTAATCTCTGTGGGATTCGACCTCACTCTATTGTGAGTTTTTACTTGACGACAAATTCGGTACACTTGCCGAAGGAAAATTATTGAGAGACAAGTTTCCGTGCGTATCAGTTGCCAATTAGTTCTAGCCTATACCACGAAGATACTAATCTCACGGACTCGGTCCATGTATTAGATATCCAAGAGAATATACTCTGGCTGTCGTCCAATGACTACGTTGAACATCATGTAGACCGCTTTGTGGTTGTCAGGCATGCGATCTTGGCTAAGCGAGTAACAAAGATTGGGTGATTGTCACGGGTCACCCCTTCATTTTGACTTAACTGAATTAAGTACGGGAGTATATCTTGGAGAAGAAGTAGGCGTGAATTGAATAGAAAATAGTAGTAATTGCATTAATTCATGAAGAACAGCAGAGCTCTACACCTTAATCTATGGGGTGTAGAAACTCCACCGTAGAAAATACACAAGTGAAAAAAGGTCTAGGCTTGGCCGAATGGCGAGCCTCTCAAAACGTGAACAATGGTCTGAGCTCCAAAGTATGAAAACTGGATACGAATACAATAGTAAAAAGTGCTATTTATACTAAACTAGTTACTAGGGATTACAGAAAATGAGTAACTAAGTGCAAATAGTGCAGAAATCCACCTTCGGGGCCCACTTGGTGTGTGCTTGGGCTGAGCATTGAAGCTTTTTCATGCATAGGCTGTTCTTGGAGTTAAATGCCAGCTTGGGTGCCAGTTTGGGCGTTTAACTCCAATTCTGGTGCCAGTTTGGGCGTTTTACACCAGGAAGTTTTAGGCTGGTTTTGGACGCCAATTTGGGCCATCAAATCTCAAGCAAAGTATAAACTATTATATATTGCTGGAAAGCTCAGGATGTCTTCTTTCCAACTCAATTGAGAGCACGCCAATTGGGCTTTTGTAGCTCCAGAAAATCTACTTCGAGTGCAGGAGGGTCAAAATCCAATAGCATCTGCAGTCCTTTTTCAGCCTCTGAATCAGATTTTTGCTCAGGTCCCTCAATTTCAGCCAGAAAATACCTGAAATCACAGAAAAATACGCAAACTCATAGTAAAGTCCAGAAATGTGATTTTTGAATAAAAACTAATAAAAATATAATAAAAAGTAACTAAAACATACTAAAAACTATGTAAAAACAATGCCAAAAAGGGTATAAATTATCCGCTCATCACTACACCAAACTTAAATTGTTGCTTGTACCCAAGCAAATAAAAATAAAATAGGATAAAAAGAAGAGAATATACAATAAATCTCAAACTTATCAATGAATTTAGTTCCAATTAGATGAGCGGGGCTATTAGCCTTTTTGCTTCTGAATAGTTTTGGCATCTCACTTTATCCTTTGAAGTTCAGAATGATTGGCATCCATAGGAACTTAGAATTCAGATAGTGTTATTGATTCTCTTAGTTCAGTATGTTGATTCTTGAACACAGCTACTTTATGAGTCTTGGTCGTGACCCTAAGCATTTTGTTTTCCAGTATTACCACCGGATACATAAATGCCACAGACACATAACTGGGTGAACCTTTTCAGATTGTGACTTAGCTTTGCTAAAGTCCCTAGTTAGAGGTGTCTGATGCCAAGGCATCTTAGGCTAGTTTCACTAGCATTTTTTTTGTTAGTTTTAGTTGTTTTATGCATTTTCTTGAGCTTAAAGTAACCAAGAATGGTTAAATGAATAACAAAGCAATGAACCATCCAAACAGTATGATTTTGATGCAAATTCCATGAGTTTTAGTTATATTACTTGAATGCTATGAATGGAAGATTTCTCATGAAATTTTGCAAGACTTTGATGCAATTGTTTGGATGATTTCAGGGAAGAAGAGGCTAGGCAAGGAAGCAACAAAGTCAATAAAGGAAGCTTGAATATCACATGTGGAGTTTAAGTTCCAGTTTAAGCCTAAACTGGAGCTTAAACGCCAGAATGATGAAGGCTAAGAAATGCTGGAATTGAAGTTTAACCTCCAGTTTAACCTTAAACTGGAGGTTAAACGCCAGAAGTGAGAAGAGCACCAAGGGGGGCAGTTCCACGTTTAACCTCCAGTTTAACCTTAAACTGGAGGTTAAACGCCAGAAAGGGGAAAAGCACCAGGGAGCCATTTCCACGTTTAAGCTCCAGTTTGACCTTAAACTGGAGCTTAAACGTGTTCGACCAAGTTTCTCCTCCAGGGTTGCTTTCTCCATTTCCACGTTTAAGCTCCAGTTTAACCTTAAACTGGAGCTTAAACGTGTTCGACACCTCCAGGGCTACCTTTCTCCTCTTCCACGTTTAAGCTCCAGTTTAACTTTAAACTGGAGCTTAAACGTGTTCGACCTCCAGGATGGCTTTCTCCTCTTCCACGTTTAAGCTCCAGTTTAACCTTAAACTGGAGCTTAAACGTGTTCGACCTCCAGGGCTGCCCTTCCTATCTCCACGTTTAAGCTTCAGTTTAACCTTAAACTGAAGCTTAAACGTGTTCGACTACATGACTCTCCAGGGCTGCCTTCTTCCATTTCCACGTTTAAGCTTCAGTTTAACCTTAAACTGAAGCTTAAACGTGCTTCTACAAAAGGCTTCACTGGAAGTGTCTGGCGTTTAAGCTGCAGTTTAAGCTTAAACTGCAACTTAAACGCCACTCTTGGAAAAGGTTTCTGGGCCAAAAATATTGCGGTTTAAGTTAGTCTTTGAGCACAAACATTAACTTAAACTTACTCTGGCATGAAATCCAATTGAATATCATGGTTTATGGGATTGGGCCTGAAGGATTGATGAATCTGAAATTTCAATTTGTTGAGTCATGTATTATTATTTGACTATCACTAAGTTGGCTCAATGAATGTTACAGAATTTGGATCAGCAGCCTCATCAAGATTATGGATCATAAACCCAAAGCAAAAGGAAAGCAGGGAGAGGCCTCAAAGCCCAAGAAACATAACAGAAGCTCAATATAGAAAGTGTATAAATAAGATAGAATTTAAATTAGGAGAATTTTTACTTCACTTTTAGCTAGTTTTCATATCTTTGTAATTGAATTCAGAGCTATGACTCACTAAACCCCCTTTCATTGGGTTAGGGAGCTCTATTGTAATTCAATGAATCAATAATAGTTTATCTTCTTCTTCAATCTTTTCTCTTGAATTTTGTTAGAAAGCTTCTCGATCTAATTCCATTGGGTAGTTGTCTTGGGAAAGAAACTACCCATAATTGGAATCCTTCGGAACCTTGGGAAAGGAATGGAGGATTCATGCTAGAGAAGCTTTCTCACAGTGAATTGGATTGGGGTTTGGATGGATATTGTGACATGTAATCCTACCAAATTGTGGTTCATGAAACTGTGTGGTATAATCAGTGATCGAGCATCATCTCTTCTTATGAACATTTAAACCAAGGGATTGGGAATTTGTTTGTTTTTAGAGAGAATTGGTGAACCAAGGGATTGGGATCCAATCATATAAGATTGCCAAGCAAAATTCAATGAACGCATTGCTTAAGGAAGAGATAAACATGTTTTGATTCGGAGATCTCAATATCTCCTATAACCCAATGAATTCGCCATTTCTGATTTCCACTTTCTCTTTACATTCTGCAACTCAATTCATGCAATCACCCCCATTCCCTTTTAATTTCAGCAATTTAGCTTCTGCTCTTTAATTCATGCAATTTAAGATTCCGCCATTTCAATTTCTTGTCATTTACTTTTCCCGCCAATTTTACATTCCGCAATTCTCATCTAAATCTTGATTCCGCTCAACTAGAACATACTTCTAATCTGAATTGCTCATTCAACCAATCCTTGTGGGATTCGACCTCACTCTATTGTGATTTTTTACTTGACGATAACCGGTGCACTTGCCGGAAGGAATTTTGCCGATCGTGCAATTTCCTAAATCGTAGCATAACAAGTTTATGCGCATCAAGTTTATGCTACGATTTAGGAAATTGCACGATCGGCAAAATTCCTTCCGGCAAGTGCACCGGTTATCGTCAAGTAAAAACTCACAATAGAGTGAGGTCGAATCCCACAAGGATTGGTTGAATGAGCAATTCAGATTAGAAGTATGTTCTAGTTGAGCGGAATCAAGATTTAGATGAGAATTGCGGAATGTAAAATTGGCGGGAAAAGTAAATGACAAGAAATTGAAATGGCGGAATCTTAAATTGCATGAATTAAAGAGCAGAAGCTAAATTGCTAAAATTAAAAGGGAATGGGGGTGATTGCATGAATTGAGTTGCAGAATGTAAAGAGAAAGTGGAAATCAGAAATGGCGAATTCATTGGGTTATAGGAGATATTGAGATCTCCGAATCAAAACATGTTTATCTCTTCCTTAAGCAATGCGTTCATTGAATTTTGCTTGGCAATCTTATATGATTGGATCCCAATCCCTTGGTTCACCAATTCTCTCTAAAAACAAACAAATTCCCAATCCCTTGGTTTAAATGTTCATAAGAAGAGATGATGCTCGATCACTGATTATACCACACAGTTTCATGAACCACAATTTGGTAGGATTATATGTCACAATATCCATCCAAACCCCAATCCAATTCACTGTGAGAAAGCTTCTCTAGCATGAATCCTCCATTCCTTTCCCAAGGTTCCGAAGGATTCCAATTATGGGTAGTTTCTTTCCCAAGACAACTACCCAATGGAATTAGATCGAGAAGCTTTCTAACAAAATTCAAGAGAAAAGATTGAAGAAGAAGATAAACTATTATTGATTCATTGAATTACAATAGAGCTCCCTAACCCAATGAAAGGGGGTTTAGTGAGTCATAGCTCTGAATTCAATTACAAAGATATGAAAACTAGCTAAAAGTGAAGTAAAAATTCTCCTAACTTAAATTCTATCTTATTTATACACTTTCTATATTGAGCTTCTGTTATGTTTCTTGGGCTTTGAGGCCTCTCCCTGCTTTCCTTTTGCTTTGGATTTATGATCCATAATCTTGATGAGGCTGCTGATCCAAATTCTGTAACATTCATTGAGCCAACTTAGTGATAATCAAATAATAATACATGACTCAACAAATTGAAATTTCAGATTCATCAATCCTTCAGGCCCAATCCCATAAACCATGATATTCAATTAGATTTCATGCCAGAGTAAGTTTAAGTTAATGTTTGTGCTCAAAGACTAACTTAAACCGCAATATTTTTGGCCCAGAAACCTTTTCCAAGAGTGGTGTTAAAGTTGCAGTTTAAGCTTAAACTGCAGCTTAAACGCCAGACACTTCCAGTGAAGCCTTTTGTAGAAGCACGTTTAAGCTTCAGTTTAAGGTTAAACTGAAGCTTAAACGTGGAAATGGAAGAAGGCAGCCCTGGAGAGTCATGTAGTCGAACACGTTTAAGCTTCAGTTTAAGGTTAAACTGAAGCTTAAACGTGGAGATAGGAAGGGCAGCCCTGGAGGTCGAACACGTTTAAGCTCCAGTTTAAGGTTAAACTGGAGCTTAAACGTGGAAGAGGAGAAAGCCATCCTGGAGGTCGAACACGTTTAAGCTCCAGTTTAAAGTTAAACTGGAGCTTAAACGTGGAAGAGGAGAAAGGTAGCCCTGGAGGTGTCGAACACGTTTAAGCTCCAGTTTAAGGTTAAACTGGAGCTTAAACGTGGAAATGGAGAAAGCAACCCTGGAGGGGAAACTTGGTCGAACACGTTTAAGCTCCAGTTTAAGGTCAAACTGGAGCTTAAACATGGAAATGGCTCCCTGGTGCTTTTCCCCTTTCTGGCGTTTAACCTCCAGTTTAAGGTTAAACTGGAGGTTAAACGTGGAACTGCCCCCCTTGGTGCTCTTCTCACTTCTGGCGTTTAACCTCCAGTTTAAGGTTAAACTGGAGGTTAAACTTCAATTCTAGCATTTCTTAGCCTTCATCATTCTGGCGTTTAAGCTCCAGTTTAGGCTTAAACTGGAACTTAAACTCCACATGTGATATTCAAGCTTCCTTTATTGACTTTGTTGCTTCCTTGCCTAGCCTCTTCTTCCCTGAAATCATCCAAACAATTGCATCAAAGTCTTGCAAAATTTCATGAGAAATCTTCCATTCATAGCATTCAAGTAATATAACTAAAACTCATGGAATCTGCATCAAAATCATACTGTTTGGATGGTTCATTGCTTTGTTATTCATTTAACCATTCTTGGTTACTTTAAGCTCAAGAAAATGCATAAAACAACTAAAACTAACAGAAAAATGCTAGTGAAACTAGCCTAAGATGCCTTGGCATCAGTGTCCAGAGCTCTTAAGCACACTCTTTTTGCTTTGGACCACGACTTTAGCTGCTCAGTCTCAAGCTTTTCACTTGACACCTTCACGCCACAAGCACATGGTTAGGGACAGCTTGATTTAGCCGCTTAGGCCAGGATTTTATTCCTTTGGGCCCTCCTATCCATTAATGCTCAAAGCCTTGGATCCTTTTTACCCTTGCCTTTTATTTTAAAGGGCTATTGGCTTTTTTTGCTTCCTTTTTTTTTTCTTTCACTTTTTTTTCATATTTTTTTTCATATTTTTTCTGCAAGCTTTGTCTATTCACTGCTTTTTCTTGCTTCAAGAATCAATTTTATGATTTTTCAGATTATCAATAACATTTCTCTTTTTTTCTTTATTCTTTCAAGAGCCAACAATTTTAACATTCATAAACAACAAATTCAAAAATATGCCCTGTTCAAGCATTCATTCAGAAAACAAAAAGTATTGCCACCACATCAAAATAATTAAACTAATTTCAAGATAGAATTCGAAATCATGCATTTCTTGTTCTTTTGCAATTAAAAACATTTTTCCTTTAAGAAAGGTAAAGGATTCATAGGACATTCATAGCTTTAAGACATAGACACTAGACACTAATGATCATGTAATAAAAATACAAACATACACAAAACATAAAGCATAATTTTCGAAAAATAGAAAAATAAGAACAAGAAAATTAAAGAACGGGTCCACCTTAGTGATGGCGGCTAGTTCTTCCTCTTGAAGATCTTATGGAGTGCTTGAACTCCTCAATGTCTCTTCCTTGCCTTTGTTGCTCCTCCCTCATAGCTCTTTGGTCCTCTCTGATTTCATTGAGGATAATGGAGTGCTCTTGGTGCTCCATCCTTAGTTGCCCCATGTTGGAACTCAATTCTCCTAAGGAGGTGTCGATTTGCTCCTAATAGTTTTGTGGAGGAAAGTGCATCCCTTAAGGCATCTCAGGGATTTCTTGATGAGGAATTTCCTCATGCTCTTGTTGAAGTCCATGAGTGGGCTCTCTTGTTTGCTCCATCCTCTTCTTAGTGATGGGCTTGTCCTCATCAATGAGGATGTCTTCCTCTATGACAATTCCAGCTGAATTGCATAGGTTATAGATGAGATGAGGGAAGGCTAATCTTGCCAAAGTAGAGGGCTTGTCCGCCACTCTGTAGAGTTCTAGAGGTATGATCTCATGAACTTCTACTTCCTCTCCAATCATGATGCTATGGATCATGATAGTCCGGTCTATTGTAACTTTAGACCAGTTGCTAGTAGGAATGATAGAGCGTTGAATGAACTTCAACCATCCCCTAGCCACGAATTTGAGGTCAAGCCTTCTTAGTTGAACCGGCTTGCCTCTTGAGTCTCTCTTCCATTGAGCTCCTTCCACACAAATGTCCCTAAGGACTTAGTCCAACCTTTGATCAAAGTTGACCCTTCTAGTGAAAGGGTGAGGATCTCCTTGCATCATTGGCAAGTTAAATGTCAACCTCACCTTTTCCGAACTGAAATCCAAGTAATTCTCCCGAACCATTGTGAGCCAATTCTTTGGGTTCGGGTTCACACTTTGATCATGGTTCTTAGTGATCCATGCATTAGCATAGAACTCTTGAACCATTAAGATTCTGACTTGTTGAATGGGGTTGGTGAGAGCTTTCTAACCTCTTCTTTGAATCTCATGTCAGATCTCCAGATATTCACTCTTTTTGAGCTTGAAGGGGACCTCGGGGATCACATTTTTCTTGGCCACAACTTCATAGAAGTGGTCTTGATGGACTTTTGAGATGAATCTCTCCATCTCCCATGACTCAGAAGTGGAAGCAATTGCCTTCCCTTTCCTCTTTCTAGAGGTTTCTCTGGCCTTAGGTGCCATTGATGGTTATGGAAAAATAGAAAAGCAGAGCTTTTTCCACACCAAATTTAAAAGGTTTGCTCGTCCTCGAGCAAAAGAAGAAAGAAAGGAGTTGAAGAAGAAGAAATGGAGGAGATGGAGGGTAGTAGTGGTTTCGGCCAAGGGGGTAGTAGTGTGTATGATGTGTGAAAGTGAAGGGAGTGAGGAGGGGTATTTATAGGGTAGGGGAAAGAGGGAATCCGTGTGAGAATGGGTGGATTTAGGAGGGAAATGGTTTGAATTTGAATGTTGAAGTAGGTAGGGTTTATGATGGATGAATGTGAGTGGTGAAAAGGATATGGGGAAGAGGTATTGATGTGATTGGTCAAGGGTATTTGGAGAAAAGTGGTATGGAAAGGTGTGAAGAGGAGAGAAGAAGAGGTGGGGTGGGTGGGGATCCTGTGGGGTCCACAGATCCTGAGGTGTCAAGGAATTCTGCTCCCTGCACCATTCTGGCGTTCAAACGCCCTCTGTGTGCCAATTCTGGCATTAAACACCAGCTCTACTACCTTTCCTGGCGTTTAACGCCAACCAAACACCCTTTTCTGGCGTTAAACACCCAGAGTGCTGCCCATTCTGGCATTTAACACCCAGAATGCTGCCAGGCTGGGTGTTAAACGCCCATTCTGCTATCCTTACTGGCGTTTGAACGCCAGTAAGCCTGTCCTCCAGGGTGTGCTATTTTTGATGCTGTTTTTGATTTTGCTTTAATTCTGCAATTGTTTTTATGACTTCACATGATCATCAACCTGAATAAAACATAAAATAACAATGAAAAACAAATGTCTATAAAATTAAATATAATTAAATAACATTGGATTGCCTCCCAACAAGCGCTTCTTTAATGTCAATAGTTTGACAGTGAGCTCTTAGAGAGCTTCACAGAGATTTAGAGCTTAATGGTGGCCTTCCAAAACCAAACTTAGAAGTTGAGTGTGCGAGCTCTGTTTGACTCTGTACTGAGAGAAGCTTTTCATGCTTCCTCTCCATGGTTACAGAAGAAGATCCTTGAGCTTTAAACACAAGGTAGTCCTCATTCAATTTAAGGACTAACTCTCCTCTGTCCACATCAATCACAACTCTTGCTGTGGCTAAGAAGGGTCTTCCAAGGATGATAGATTCATCTTCATCCTTCCCAATGTCTAGGATTATGAAGTCAGCAGGGATGTATAGGCCTTCAACCTTCACTAAGACATCCTCTACAAGTCCATAAGTCTGTTTCCTTGAATTGTCTGCCATCTCTAGTGAGATTCTTGCAGCTTGTACCTCAAAGATCCCTAGTTTCTCCATTACAGAGAGTGGCATGAGGTTTATACTTGAACCAAGGTCACACAGAGCCTTCTTAAAGGTCATGGGGCATATGATACAAGGTATTAAGAACTTTCTGGGATCCGGTTTCTTCTGAGGTAACTTTAGTTGCCCCAAAGCATTTAGTTCATTGATGAGCAATGGAGGTTTATCCTCCCAAGTCTCATTACCAAATAACTTGGCATTTAGCTTCATGATTACTCCTAGATATTGAGCAACTTACTCTTCAGTGATATCTTCATCCTCTTCAGAGGAGGAATACTCATCAGAGCTCATGAATGGCAACAGTAAGTTTAGTGGAATCTCTATGGTCTCTGTATGAGCCTCAGATTCCTTTGGTTCTTCAATAGGGAACTCCTTAGTGGCTAGTGGACGTCCAGCAAGGTCTTCCTCATTGAAAATCACTGCCTTTTGACTCTCTCCAGGTTCGGCCATGTTGGGTGTATTGATGGCCTTGCACTCTCTTTTTGGATTCTCTTCTGTATTGCTTGGGAGAGTACTAGGAGGAGTTTCAGTCACTCTTTTACTCAGTTGACCTACTTGTGCCCCTAAATTTCTGATGGAGGACCTTGTTTCAGTCATGAAACTGAGAGTGGTCTTAGATAGATCAGAGACTATGGTTGCTATGTCAGAGAGGCTCTACTTAGAATCCTCTGTCTGTTGCTCAGAAGATGATGGAAAAGGCTTGCTATTGCCAAACCTATTCCTCCCACCATTATTATTGAAGCCTTGATTAGGCTTCTATTGATCCTTCCATGAGAGATTAGGATGATTTCTTCATGAAAGATTATAGGTGTTTCCATAGGATTCTCCCATGTAATTCACCTCTTCCATTGCAGGATTCTCAGGGTCATAAGCTTCTCCTTCAGAGGGAGTTTCTTTAGTATTGCTGGATGCAGCTTGCATTTCAGTCAGATTCTGAGAAATCATATTGACTTGCTGAGTCAATATTTTATTCTGAGCCAATATGACATTTAAAGTATCAATGTCAAGAACTCCTTTCTTCTGAGTTATCCTATTTTTCACAGGATTTCTTTCAGAAGTATACATGAACTAGTTATTTGTAACCATTTCAATGAGTTCTTGGGCTTCTGCAAGCGTCTTCTTCAGATGAAGAGATCCACCAGCAGAGTGGTCCAATGACATCTTGGACAATTCAGACAGACCATCATAGAATATACATAAGATGCTCCATTCTGAAAGCATGTCAAAAGGACACCTTCTGATCAATTGCTTGTATCTTTCCGAAGCTTCATAGAGGGATTCACCTTCCTTCTGTCTGAAGGTTTGGACTTCCACTCTAAGCTTGCTCAACTTTTGAGGTGGAAAGAATTTGGCCAAGAAAGCATTGACCAACTTTTTCCAAGAGTTCAGGATTTCTTTAGGTTGTGAGTCCAACCATGTCCTAGCTCTGTCTCTTACAGCAAAGGGGAAAAGTATAAGTCTGTAGACCTCAGGATTAACCCCATTGGTCTTAACAGTGTCACAGATTTGCAAGAATTCAGCTAAAAACTGATGAGGATCTTCCAATGGAAGTCCATGAAACTTGCAATTCTGCTGCATTAGAGAAACTAATTGAGGCTTAAGCTCAAAGTTGTTTGCTCCAATTGCAGGAATTGAGATGCTTCTACCATAGAAGTCAGAAGTTGGTGCAGTAAAGTCACCAAGCATCTTCCTTGCATCTCTACCATTGTTGTTGTTTTCGGCGGCCATCTCTACTTCTTTTTCGAAAATTTCTGTAAGGTCCTCTCCAGAGTTTTGTGCTTTATCTTCTCTTAGCTTCCTCTTCAGAGTCCTTTCAGGTTCAGGATCAGCTTCAATAAGAATGTCATTATCCTTGTTCCTGCTCATATGAAAAAGAAGAGAACATAAAAGAAGAGGAATCATCTATGTCACAATATAGAGATTCTTTTATGTGAGTAGAAGAATAGAAAAATAGAATGAAGAAGGGAGGAGAAGAAGAATTCGAACACAGAGAGAGGGAGAGGGTTCGAATTATAAGAAGAAGAGAAGTGTTAGTAGATAAATAAAATAAATAGAAGGAGATAGGAGAGAGAGAGTATATTCAAAAATTATTTAAAAGAGAAGAAAAATATTTTTGTTTTTATTTTAATTATTGGTTAGTATTCGAAAATATTAAAAGAAATAAAATTAAATTAAAACTTAAAATAATTAGTTAATTAAAAAGAATTTTGAAAAAGGGGTTAGTTATTTTTGAAAATTGGAGAGAGAAAAGTAGTTAAGTGATTTTGAAAAAGATTTGAAAAGGAAATTAAAAAGATTTGATTTTTGAAATTAAAGTTGATTACTTGACTAACAAGAAACTAAAAGATATGATTCTAGAATTTAAAGATTGATCCTTTTGTTAATAGTCAAGTAACAACTTAAAAATTTCTAAACATTAATTGTTAGTAATGAATTCGAAAATATGAAGTAGAAATAAGAAAAAGATTTTGGAAATCAATTTTTAAAATTTTCGAAAAACATGAAAGAAAATTGAAAAAGATTTGATTTTGAAAAAGATTTGAAAAGATAGAATTTTTAAATTGAAATTTTGACTTAACTAACAAGAAACAACTAAATTTTGAAAATTTATGACTAAATCAATCCAAAATTTTGAAAATTATGAGCAAAATAAAGGAAATATATTTTTTTATTTTTGAATTTTTAATGAGAAAAGAGAAAAACAACAAAATGACACAAGAGATAAAAATTTAAGATCAAAACAACTAATGCATGCAAGAACACTTTGAATGTCAAGATGAACACCAAGAACACTTTGAAGATTATGATGAACATCAAGAACATATTTTTGAAAATTTTTTAGAAAAGAAAGACATGCAAGACACCAAACTTAAAAATTTTTAATGTTTAGACACTATGAATTCGAAAATGCATAAAAAAAATAAGAAAAAACACAAAACAAGAAAATTTAAAGATCAAACAAAGAAAATCATCAAGAACAACTTGAAGATCATGAAAGAACACATGCATGAATTTTCGAAAATTTAAAGAAAAATTAAAAAGATGCAATTGACACTAAACTTAAAATTTGACACTAAACTCAAACAAGAAACACAAAATTTTTGGTTTTTATGATTTTATTAATTTTTTTTATTTTTTGAAAATTATTTTGGAAAAAGAAAATAAAGAAATTCAAAATTTTTAATAAGAATTCCAGGATTCATGCAATGTTAGTCTAAAGCTTCGGTCCAATAGAATTAGACATGGCCAAATGGCCAGCCAAGCTTCAGCAGAGCATTACAGCCAAATTGATAAGAATCCAAAGGCTCTTGCAAAGATAAGTGGAAACCTCGGTCCAAAAGATTAGACATGGCTTAACAGCCAGCCAGGATTCAATGTATCTCATGAAACTCTAGAATTCGTTCTTAAAAATTCTGAAGAACACTCTTTTTTTTTTATTTTTCGAAAATAAAAATAAAAAGCTTAAACATAAAATAAAATTACCTAATCTAAGCAACAAGATGAACCGTCAGTTGTCCAAACTCGAACAATCCCCGGCAACGGTGCCAAAAACTTGGTGTGGGAAATTGTGATTCACACTTTTCACAACTCTGCACAACTAACCAGCAAGTGCACTGGGTTGTCCAAGTAATAAACCTTACATGAGTAAGGGTCGATCCCATGGAGATTGTCAGCTTGAAGCAAGCTATGGTCATCTTGTAAATCTCAGTCAGGCGGATTCAATTGGTTATGAGGTTTTGATAATTAAAAGATAAATAAAACATAAAATAAAATAAAGTTACTTATGTAATTCATTGGTGGGAATTTCAGATAAGTGTCTGGAGATGCTTTGTTGCTTCTGAACCTCTGCTTTCCTATTGCCTTCTTCCAATCATGCGTGCTCCCTTCCATGGCAAGCTGTAGGATCCTCTCAGTGAAAATGGTCCTCTACGGTCTCTGCACGGCTAATCAACTGTCGAATTTCTCGTCTCGAATGAAAAATACCAGGCACAGCTACTGCATGGCTAATCATCTGTCGGTTCTCGCTAGCGTCGGAATAGAATCCATTGATCCTTTTGCACACTGTCACTGCGCCCAACATTCGCAGGTTTGAAGCTCGTCACAGTCATCCCTTCCCGGATCCTACTCGGAATACCACAGACAAGGTTTAGACTTTCCGGATCCCAGGAATGCTGCCAATTAGTTCGAGCCTATACCACGAAGATACTAATCTCACAGACTCAGTCCGTGTATTAGATATCCAAGAGAATATACTCCAGCTGTCATCCAATGACTACGTTGAACATCATGTAGACCACTTTGTGGTTGTCAGGCACGCGATCTTGGCTAAGCAAGTAACAAAGATTGGGTGATTGTCACGGGTCACCCCTTCATTCTGACTTAACTGAATTAAGTACAAGAGTATATCTTGGAGAAGAAGTAGGCGTGAATTGAATATAAAACAGTAGTAATTGTATTAATTCATGAAGAACAGCAGAGCTCCACACCTTAATCTATGGGGTGTAGAAACTCCACCGTAGAAAATACACAAGTGAAAAGAGGTCTAGGCATGACCGAATGGCCAGCCTCTCAAAACTTGAACAATGGTCTCAGCTCTAAAGTATGAAAATTGGATACGAATACAATAGTAAAAAGTGCTATTTATACTAAACTAGTTACTAGGGATTACAGAAAATGAGTAACTAAGTGTAAATATTGCAGAAATCCACTTTCGGGGCCCACTTGGTGTGTGATTGGGCTGAGCATTGAAGCTTTTTCGTGCATAGGCTATTCCTGGAGTTAAACGCCAGCTTGGATGCCAGTTTGGGCGTTTAACTCCAATTCTGGTGCCAGTTTGGGCGTTTTACACCAGGAAGTTTTAGGCTGGTTTTGGATGCCAGTTTGGGCCATCAAATCTCGGGAAAAATATGGACTATTATATATTTCTATAAAGCTCAGGATTTCTTCTTTCTAACGCAATTGAGAGCGTGCCAATTGGGGTTCTGTAGCTCTAGAAAATTTACTTCGAGTGTAGGAGGGTCAGAATCCAACAGCATCTGCAGTCCTTTTTCAGCCTTTGAATTCAGATTTTTGCTCAGGTCCCTCAATTTCAGCCAGAAAATACATGAAATCATAGAAAAACACACAAACTCATAGTAAAGTCCAGAAATGTGATTTTTGAATAAAAACTAATAAAAATATAATAAAAAGTAACTAAAATATACTAAAAACTATGTAAAAACAATGCCAAAAAGGTATAAATTATCCGCTCATCACGCTGCAAACAGAATGCATTTTTCTGCGTGTGCATGCGCACAGGTGTGTGCATCCGCACAGATCAAAATTTTCGCAGGTTGTGCGTCCGCACAAGGCCGTGTGTGCGCACATATTAAAAATCATAAAATTCTGCAACTTTGCAGAATTTCAGATTTTTAACACCAACTTTGAATGATCATAACTTCCTCTATAAAATTCCAAATTTCACAAACTTTATATCGATTTAAAGTGTTTTCAAAGATCTTTAATTCTAAATAAGTTTTACTCAATTTTGAAAACCGAGGCAAAAGTTATGATCAGACAAAATTCACAAAAAACCAACTTTTACCCAAAATCACAATTTTCACAATTCATTTATAAAACACAACCAAGACCAAACCAAACCATTCCAAACTCCAATTCTCATCAAAATCAATACCCTATGACATATTACACCAAGCTTGCCACATATTTCTTCACTTTACCTCATCCTCAATTGCAACATTAATATATTACATATAATCAAACCTCATTAGCAATTTTCCAACTTCATTAATGGTGCACAAAATTGTGATCCCTGGTAATGGCTCCAAAAACTTGGTGCTCTAATCTTAATTCATAATTTTTCACAACTTCGATACAACTAACTAGCAAGTACACTGGGTCGTCCAAGTAATAAAACCTTACGTGAGTAAGGGTCGATCCCACAGAGATTGTCGGTATGAAGCAAGCTATGGTCATCTTGTAAATCTCAGTCAGGCGGATATTAAATGGTTATGGATTTTTCGAATAATAATAATAAATAAACAGAAAATAAAGATAGAAATACTTATGTAATTTATTGGTGAGAATTTCAGACAAGCGTATAAAGATGCTTTCGTTCCTCTGAACCTCTGCTTTCCTGCTATCTTTATCCAACCAGTCCTACTCCTTTCCATGGCTAGCTTTCTGTAAGGCATCACCGTTGTCAATGGCTACATCCCATCCTCTCTGTGAAAAAGGTCCAAATGCTCTGTCACGGCACGGCTAATCATCTGGAGGTTCTCGATCATACTGGAATAGGATTCACCCTCCTTTTGCGTCTGTCACTACGCCCAGCACTCGCGAGTTTGAAGTTCGTCACAGCCATCCCTTCCCAGATCCTACTCGGAATACCACAGACAAGGTTTAGACTTTCCGGATCTCAGGAATGACCATCCATGGGTTCTAACTTATACCACAAAGATTCTAATATCTCGGACTCGGTCCCCTGTATTAGATATCCAAGAGATATCCATTCTAGCTTGTTTGCATGTAGAATGGAAGTGTTTGTCAGGCACGCATTCATAAGTGAGAATGATGATGAGCGTCACATAATCATCACATTCATCATGTTCTTGGGTGCGAATGGATATCTTAGAAGCGGAATAAGTTGAATTGAATAGAAAATAGTAGTACTTTGCATTAAATCATGAGGAACAGCAGAGCTCCACACCTTAATCTATGGAGTGCAAAAACTCTATCGTTGAAAATACATAAGTAATGAAGGTCCAGGCATGGCCGAATGGCCAGCCCCCAACGTGATCAATAGATCAAAAGATAATCCAAAGATGTAAATACAATAGTAAAGAGTCCTATTTATACTAAACTAGCTACTAGGGTTTACAGAAGTAAGTAATTGATTCATAAATCCACTTCCGGGGCCCACTTGGTGTGTGCTTGGGCTGAGCTTAAAGTTTACACGTGCAGAGGCTTCTTTTGGAGTTGAACGCCAAGTTGTAACGTGTTTTTGGCGTTCAACTCTGGTTTGTGATGTGTTTCTGGCGTTTAACTCCAGACTGCAGCGTAGAACTGGCGTTCAACGCCCTTTTGCGTCGTCTAAACTCGGGCAAAGTATAGACTATTATAAATTGCTGGAAAGCCCTGGATGTATACTTTCCAACGCCATTGAGAGCGTGCCATTTGGAGTTCTGTAGCTCCAGAAAATCCACTTTGAGTGCAGGGAGGTCAGAATCCAACAGCATCAGTAGTCCTTCTTCAACCTCTGAATCTGATTTTTGCTCAAGTCCCTCAATTTCAGCCAGAAAATACCTGAAATCACAGAAAAATACACAAACTCATAGTAAAGTCCAGAAATGTGAATTTGACATAAAAACTAATAAAAACATCCCTAAAAGTACTAGATCCTACTAAAACATACTAAAAACAATGCTAAAAAGCGTATAAATTATCCGCTCATCAATTACCAATCAATCAACATTAATTTTCCATTCATCAACACAATTCACTCCTCCACTCCACAAATCATTCATCCTTATCACATCACTATCAATCATCAATATCAACTCAAAAATCATCATTTCATCAAACATCATCATAGAATAACATCCAACAATTCATCAACCATTCAAATTCAATCCTATCCTATGGGTCACTAGCCTAAGTGTCCATGAATATTATATACTACATAGAGGAAACCAAAACCATACCTTGGCCGATTCCCAATATGAACCAAATGAGTTTTCAACCAAAATTCAACCACCAATGTAACTCCAATAAGCACCAACAAGCTCCAAACTCACAATAATCAAGCTATATACATATAAATCACCACAAAATCAACCTAGGGCTCAACATAAATCAAAAGTTCACAAGAGTTCAAAGCCTCTTACCTTTCCCAACAGATTTGGATGTCAAAACCTAAAGCTATGCAAGGATTAGAGTGAACCTAAACACCAAGAATCACAAAAACTCACTTAATCCCAAGCCCTAGATACCCAAAATTTTGAGGAGAAGAACTGAGAGGGATTTGAGCTTTTCTTACCAGTTTCTTAGGTGGATTTTGTAGAGCTCTTCACAAGGAATGCGTAGCCACTGACGGCACGTAAATTGGAGCACCGTAGCTCAAGATATTAGCTAGAGAAGAAGAGGATGAATAGTGCTCTTGGGGTTTCTCTTCTTCTTCTTCTCTTTAGCAATGTGTGGGTGTGTTTGAGTGTATTATGAGTGATTGGGTTCATTAATGAACCCTTATATATGTTGGGCTTGGGCCCAATCCAACCCGTTAGCGTTTTCAGCCCATTTCGCCCAACTTCGTGCCAAACTGATGAGCGGATAATTTATACGCTTTTTGGCATTATTTTTAGTATGTTTTTAGTAGAATCTAGTTACTTTTAGGGATGTTTTCATTAGTTTTTATGTTAAATTCACATTTCTGGACTTTACTATGAGTTTGTGTGTTTTTCTGTGATTTCAGATATTTTCTGACTGAAATTGAGGGACTTGAGCAAAAATCAGATTCAGAGATTGAAGAAGGACTGCTGATGCTGTTGGATTCTGACCTCCCTGAACTCAAAGTGGATTTTCTGGAGCTACAGAACTCAAAATGGCGCGCTTCGAATTGCGTTAGAAAGTAGACATTCAGGGATTTCCAGAAATATATAATAGTCCATACTTTGGCCGAGTTTAAAGGATGCAAATGGGCGTTGAACGCCAGTTCTACGCTGCTATCTGGAGTTAAACGCCAGAAAGATGTCACAAACCAGAGTTGAACGCCAGAAATATGTTACAACCTGGCGTTCAACTCCAGAAAGAGTCTCTGCATGTGGAAAGCTAAAGCTCAGCCCAAGCACACACCAAGTGGGCCCCGGAAGTGGATTTATGCATCAATTACTTACTTCTGTAAACCCTAGTGACTAGTTTAGTATAAATAGAACTTTTTATCATTGTATTCGCAGTCTTGGTTACTCCGGTTCCCCTCTGGGGCCGAGACCAATGAACTCCATTATCACTTATGTATTTTCAACGGTAGAGTTTCTACACTCCATAGATTAAGGTGTGGAGCTCTGCTGTTCCTCATGAATTAATACAAAGTACTACTGTTTTTCTATTCAATTCAACTTATTCCGCTTCTAAGATATTCATTCACACTTCAACCTGAATGTGATAAACGTGACAATCATCATCATTCCCTATGAACGCGTGCCTGACAACCACTTTCGTTCTACCTTAGATTGAATGAGTATCTCTTTGATCTCTTAATCAGAATCTTCATGGTGTAAGCTAGATTGATGGCGGCATTCATGAGAGTCTAGAAAGTCTAAACCTTGTCTGTGGTATTCCAAGTAGGACTCTAGGATTGAATGACTGTGACGAACTTCAAACTCGCGAGTGCTGGGCATAGTGACAGACGCAAAAAGAGGGTGAATCCTATTCCAGCATGATCGAGAACCTCAGATGATTAGCCGTGCTGTGACAGAGCATTTGGACCATTTTCACAAGAGGATGGGATGTAGCCATTGACAACGGTGATGCCCTTACATAAAGCCAGCCATGGAAAGGAGTAAGACTGATTGGATGAAGATAGCAGGAAAGCAGAGATTCAAAGGAACAAACGCATCTCTATACCTTTATCTGAAATTCTCACCAATGATATACATAAGTATTTCTATCCTTATTTTCTGTTTATTTATTATATATTTTTGAAAACTCCATAATCAATTATTATCCTCCTGACTGAGATTTACAAGATGACCATAGCTTGCTTCATACCAACAATCTCTGTGGGATCGACCCTTACTCACGTAAGGTTTATTACTTGGATGACTCAGTGCACTTGCTGGTTAGTTGTATCGAAGTTGTGAATGAAAAATATTTTACTAAGACGTGCGTACAGAGTTTTTAGCGCCGTTGCCTGAGATCACAATTTCGTGCACCAAGTTTTTGGCGCCGTTTCCAGGGATTGTTCGAGTTTGGACAACTGACGGTTCATCTTGTTGCTCAGATTGGGTAACTTTCTTTTCGTTTTCTTTTCAAAAAGTTTTCAAAAATTTTTCAAAAAAAAGAAAAAAAATCTTTCAAAAATTTCTCCTTTGTTTTCGAAAAAATTTTTTAAAATAAAAATGTTTTCAAAAATATATTTTTCTTCAGAATTTTTAAGAATGAATTCTAGTGTTTCATAAAGCATGTTGAAGCCTGGCTGGCTGTAAAGCCATGTCTAATTCTTTTGAATAGGGCATGTTAGGCGTGTCATGTCTGAGTTACATACTAAAGCTTGGCTGGCTGTTAAGCCATGCCTGACCCTTTGATTGGAGCTTTAGACTAAAGAGCATAAGATTCCTGGAATTCATATTAAAAATTTTGGAATCCTTATTTTTCTTTTTCAAAATGATTTTCGAAAAAAATTAAAAGAAAACACAAAAAAATCATAAAATCATAAAAAAATAAAAAATATTTCATGTTTCTTGTTTGAGTCTTGAGTCAAGTTGAAAGTTTGGTGTCAATTGCATATTCATCTTGCATTTTTCGAAAAATTCATTCATTCATAGTGTTCTTCATGATCTTCAAGTTGTTCTTGGTAAGTCTTCTTGTTTGATCTTGATGTTTTCTTGTTTTGTGTTGTATGGTGTTTTTCATGTGCATTTTTGCATTCATAGTGTCTAAACATGAAAGATTTCTAAGTTTGCTGTCTTGCATGTTTTCTTTGCATATAAAAATTTTCAAAAATAAGTTCTTGATGTTCATCTTGACATTCAAAGTGTTCTTGGTGTTCATCTTGACACTCATAGTGTTCTTGCATGCATTCATTGTTTTTATCCAAAATCTTCATGCATTGCATCTTTTTCATGTTTGTCTCTCTCATCATTAAAAATTCAAAAATAAAAAAAAATATCTTTCCCTTTTTCTCTCATCAAATTCGAAAATTTGAGTTGACTTTTTCAAAAATTTTTAAAATCTAGTTGTTTTTATGAGTCAAATCAAATTTTCAATTTAAAAATCTTATCTTTTTCAAAATCTTTTTCAAAAATCAAATCTTTTTCATTTTTCTTAGTTATTTTCGAAAATTTTTAAAATATTTTTCAAAAATCTTTTTCTTCATTCTATCACATAATTTTCGAAAATAACATCATCAATTAATGTTTTGATTCAAAAATTTCAAGTTTGTT
Source organism: Arachis ipaensis (assembly GCF_059453495.1). Lineage (NCBI taxonomy): Eukaryota > Viridiplantae > Streptophyta > Magnoliopsida > Fabales > Fabaceae > Arachis > Arachis ipaensis. The sequence goes on along the minus strand of NC_142441.1, from coordinate 40,588,499 downwards.
ACTTGCTTGTTAAGAAAGATTCAAACTTTGAGTTCTAGAATCATATCTTGTGATTTCTTGCGAATCAAGTCATTAATTGTGATTTTAAAAATCAAATCTTTTTCAAAACTAATTTCAATCATATCTTTTCAAAAATATCTTCTTATCATATCTTTTTCAAAAAAATTTGATTTTAAAATATCTTTTCTAACTTCTTATCTTCTTATCTTTTCAAAATTGATTTTCAAATTTGTTTCAACTAACTAACTAACTTTTTGTTGGTTTCTTATCTTTTTCAAAACTACCTAACTAACTCTCTCTCTCTAATTTTCGAAAATATCTTCCCTCTTTTTCAAAAATTCTTTTTAATTAACTAATTAATTTAATTTTGATTTTAATTTTCGAAAATTACTAACCTTTTTCAAAAACTATTTTCGAAAATCACTAACCCTTTTTCAAAAATAATTTTCGAAAATTCACCTTCTCCCTCACCTCCTTCTAATTATTTATTCATCTACTAACACTTCTCTTCATCTCACATCACTACTCCTATCCTTACCCTTGTGTTTGGATTCTTCATTCTTCTTCACCCCTATTCCTTTTCTTCTACTACTAACAATAAGGAACCTCTTTACTGTGACATAGAGGATTCCTCTTCTTTTCTTGTTCTCTTCTCTTTCTTATGAGCAGGAACAAGGAAAAAGGCATTCTTGTTGAAGCTGATCCAGAACCTGAAAGGACTCTGAAGATGAAACTAAGAGAAGCTAAATTACAACAATCCAGAGATAACCTTATTGAAAATTTCAAACAAGTAAAGGAGATGGAAGCCAAACCCAACAACAATAATGCAAGGAGAATGCTTGGTGACTTTACTGCACCAAATTACAATTTACATGAAAGAAGCATCTCCATCCCTACCATCCGAGCAAACAATTTTGAGCTGAAACCTCAGCTAGTTTCTCTGGTGCAGCAGAACTGCAAGTTCCATGGACTTCTATCTGAAGATCCTTTTCAGTTCTTAACTGAATTCTTGCATATCTGTGATACTGTAAAGACTAATGGAGTAGATCCTGAAGTCTACAGGCTCATGCTTTTCCCTTTTGCTGTAAGAGACAGAGCTAGAGTATGGTTGGACTCTCAACCTAAGGATAGCCTGAACTCTTGAGATAAGCTGGTCAAGGCTTTCTTAGCCAAGTTCTTTCCTCCTCAAAAGCTGAGTAAGCTTAGAGTGGATGTTCAGACCTTCAGACAGAAAGAAGGTGAATCCCTCTATGAAGCTTGGGAGAGATACAAAGGACTGACCAAAAAGTGTCCTTCTGACATGCTTTCAGAATGGACCATCCTGGATATATTCTATGATGGTCTGTCTGAATTGGCAAAGATGTCATTGGATACTTCTGCAGGTGGATCTATTCACCTAAAGAAAATGCATGCAGAAGCTCAAAAACTCATTGACATAGTTGCTAATAACCAGTTCATGTACACTTCTGAGAGGAATCCTGTGAGTAATGGGACGCCTATGAAGAAGGGAGTTCTTGAAATTGATACTCTGAATGCCATATTAGCTCAGAACAAAATATTGACTCAGCAAGTCAATATGATTTCTCAGAGTCTGAATGGAATGCAAGCTGCATCCAACAGTACTCAAAAGGCACCTTCTGAAGAAGAGGCCTATGATCCAAAGAACCCTGCAATAGCTGAGGTGAATTATATGGATGAACCTTATGGAAACACCTATAACCCATCATGGAGAAATCATCCAAATTTCTCATGGAAGGATCAACAAAAGCCTCAATAAGGCTTTAATAATGGTGGAAGAAACAGGTTTAGCAATAGCAAGCCTTTTCCATCATCCACTCAGCAACAGACAGAGAACTCTGAACAAAATACATCTAATTTAGCAAACTTAGTCTCTAATCTATCTAAGGCCACTGTAAGTTTCATGAATGAAACAAGGTCCTCCATTAGAAATTTGGAGGCACAAGTGGGCCAGCTGAGTAAAAGGATCACTGAAATCCCTCCTAGTACTCTCCCAAGTAATACAGAAGAAAATCCAAAAGGAGAGTGCAAGGCCATTGAATTAATTACCATGGCCGAACCTGTAAGGGAGGTTGAGGGCGTGAATCCCAGTGAGGAAGACCTCCTGGGACGACCAGTGATCAATAAGGAGTTTCACTTTGAGGAACCTAAGGAATCTGAGACTCATCTAGAGACCATAGAGATTCCATTGAACCTCCTTATGCCATTCATGAGCTCTGATGAGTATTCCTCTTCTGAAGAGAATGAGGATGTTACTGAAGAGTAAGTGGTGCACGAAATTGTGATCTCCAGGCTCGAACAAATCCTGGTAATGGCTCCAAAGCTTGGTGCTCTGATCTTAATTCATAATTGTCACAACTTCGATACAACTAACCAGCAAGTGCATTGGGTCGTCCAAGTAATACCTTACGTGAGTAAGGGTCGAATCCCACGGAGATTGTTGGTATGAAGCAAGCTATGGTCACCTTGTAAATCTCAGTCAGGTAGATATAAAGTGATAATGGTGTTTTCGAATACTAAATAATAAAATAGGGATAGAGATACTTATGTAATTCATTGGTAGGAATTTCAGATAAGCGAATGGAGATGCTTTTCGTTCCTCTGAACCTCTGCTTTCCTGCTATCTTCATCCAATCAGTCTTACTCCTTTCCATGGCTGGCTTTATGTGATACATCACCACTGTCAATGGCTACTTTCGGTCATCTCTCGGGAAAATGATCCAATGCCCTGTCACGGCACAGCTAATCGTCTGGAGGCATCACCCTTGTCAATGGCTTCATCTTATCCTCTCAGTGAATAATATGCTCACGCACCCTGTCACGGCACGGCTATTCATCTATCGGTTCTCGATCATGCTGGAATAGGATTTACTATCCTTTTGCGTTTGTCACTAACGCCCTGCAATCGCGAGTTAGGAGCTCGTCACAGTCATTCAATCATTGAATCCTACTCGGAATACCACAGACAAGGTTTAGACCTTCCGGATTCTCTTGAATGCCGCCATCATTCTAGCTTACGCCACGAAGATTCTGGTTAGGAGATCTAAGAGATATTCATTCTAGCTTAATTCATGTAGAACGGAAGTGTTTGTCAGGCACGCGTTCATAAGGGAGAAGGATGATGAGCGTCACACATAATCATCACCTTCATCACGTTCTTGGGTGCGAATGGATATCTTAGAAGCGAAATAAGAAGAATTGAATAGAAAACAGTAGTACTTTGCATTAATCTTTGAGGAACAGCAGAGCTCCACACCTTAATCTATGGAGTGTAGAAACTCTACCGTTAAAAATACATAAGTGAAGGTCCAGGCATGGCTGAGATGGCCAGCCCCCTAAAACGTGATCAAAGGATCATAAGGTAATCCAAAGATGCCTAATACAATAGTAAAAGGTCCTATTTATAATAAACTAGCTACTAGGGTTTACATGAGTAAGTAATTGATGCATAAATCCACTTCCGGGGCCCACTTGGTGTGTGTTTGGGCTGAGCTTAAGTGTTGCACGTGCAGAGGCCATTTGTGGAGTTGAACGCCAGTTTTTGTGCCAGTTTGGGCGTTCAACTCTGGTTTTGGATCCTTTTCTGGCGCTGGACGCCAGATTTAGGCAGAAGGCTGGCGTTGAACGCCAGTTTACGTCGTCAATTCTTGGCCAAAGTATGGACTATTCTATATTGCTGGAAAGCCCAGGATGTCTACTTTCCAACGCAATTGGAAGTGCGCCATTTCGAGTTCTGTAGCTCCAGAAAATTCACTTTGAGTGCAGGGAGGTCAGAATCCAACAGCATCAGCAGTCCTTTTTCAACCTCTGAATCTGATTTCTGCTCAAGTCCCTCAATTTCAGCCAAAAAATACCTGAAATCACAGAAAAACACACAAACTCATAGTAAAGTCCAGAAATGTGAATTTAACATAAAAACTAAGGAAAACATCCCTAAAAGTAACTAGATCCTACTAAAAACATACTAAAAACAATGTCAAAAAGCGTATAAATTATCCGCTCATCAGTAAGTCACCAAGTACCTTGGTGCAATCATGAAGCTGAATGCCAAATTATTTGGTATTGAAACTTGGGAAGATGAACCTCCCTTGTTCACCAATGAACTAAGTGATCTGGATCAACTGAGATTACCTCAGAAGAAACAGGATCCTGGAAAGTTCTTGATACCTTGTACCATAGGCACCATGACCTTTGAGAAGGTTCTATGTGACCTTGGGTCAGGGATAAACCTCATGCCCCTCTCTGTAATAGAGAAACTGGGAATCTATGGGGTGCAAGCTGCTAAAATCTCATTAGAGATGGCAGATAATTCAAGAAAACAGGCTTATGGACAAGTAAAGGACGTGTTAGTAAAGGTTGAAGGCCTTTACATCCCTGCTGATTTCATAGTCCTAGATACTGGGAAGGATGAGGATGAATTCATCATTCTTGGAAGACCCTTCCTAGCCACAGCAAGAGCTGTGATTGATGTGGACAGAGGAGAATTGATCCTTCAATTAAATGAGAACAACCTTGTGTTTAAAACTCAAGGATCTCTCTCTGTACCCATGGAGAGGAAGCATAAAAAGCTTCTCTCAAAACAGAGTCAACCAGAGCCTCCACAGTCAAACTCTAAGTTTGGTGTTGGGAAGTCTCAACAATGCTCTGAACATCTGTGAGGCTCCATGAGAGCCCACTGTCAAGCTATTGACATTAAAGAAGCGCTTGTTGGGAGGCAACCCAATTTTTATTTATCTAATTTTTATTTTCATGGTTTTTCATGTTTTATTAGGTTCATGACCATGTGGAGTCACAAAATTAAATATAAAAATTGAAAACGGAATCAAAAACAGCAGAAGAAAAATCACTCCCTGGAGGAGGATCTCACTGGCGTTTAAACGCCAGTAAGAAGCATGGTTCTGGCGTTCAACGCCAGAACAGAGCATGGTTCTGGCGCTGAACGCCCAAAATGGGCAGCATCTGGGCGTTTGAACGCCAGAATTGCACCCTGGAGAAGAGCTGGCGCTGAACGCCCAGAACAAGCATGGTTCTGGCATTCAACGCCAGAAATGGGCAACAAATAGGCGTTCAACGCCCAGAACAAGCACCAATCTGGCGCTGAACGCCCAGAGTTGTGTGCAAGAGCATTTTGCATGGCCAATTTGGTGCAAGGTTGTAAATCCTTGAACACCTCAGGATCTGTGGACTCCACAGGATCACCTCAGGATATGTGGACCCCACAGGATCCCCAGCTACCTCCACTCACTTCTTCTCACCCCTCTTTCACACAATCCCATAAACACTCTTCCCCAAAACTCTTCCCTATCACCACTTCACCACTCACATCCATCCACTCTTCTCCATAAACCTACCTCATAAACTCCACCCACCTTCAAAACCCACCCTATATGGCCGAACCTTACCCTCCCCTCCCTTCCCTATATATAGCCTTCCATTCTTCCTCATTTTCACAGAAACACAACCCTCTCTTCTCTTCTTGGCCGAATACACCCTCCCCCCTCTCCTCCATTATTTTCTTCTTCTTCTTCATCTATTATTTCTTCTCTTGCTCGAGGGCGAGCAATATTCTAAGTTTGGTGTGGTAAAAGCATAAGCTTTTTGTTTTTCCATTACCATTGATGGCACCCAAGACCAGAGAATCCTCTAGAAAAGGGAAAGGGAAGACAAAAGCTTCCACCTCTGAGTCATGGGAGATGGAAAGGTTCATCTCCAAAGCCCATCAAGACCACTTCTATGATGTTGTGGCCAAGAAGAAGGTGATCCCCGAGGTCCCTTTCAAGCTCAAGAGAAATGAGTATCCGGAGATCCGACATGAAATCCAAAGAAGAGGCTGGGAAGTTCTAACAAACCCCATCCAACAAGTCGGCATCCTAATGGTTCAAGAGTTCTATGCCAATGCATGGATCACTAGGAACCATGATCAAAGTAAGAACCCAAACCCAAAGAATTATATTACAATGGTTCGGGGGAAATACTTAGATTTTAGTCCATAAAATGTGAGGTTGGCGTTTAACTTGCCTATGATACAAGAAGATGCACGCCCCTACACTAGAAAGGTCAACTTTAATCAAAGGTTGGACCAAGTCCTCATGGACATATGTGTGGAAGGAGCTCAATGGAAGATTGACTCCAAAGGCAAGCCGGTTCAATTAAGAAGACTGGACCTCAAGCCTGTGGCTAGAGGATGGTTGGAATTCATCCAACGCTCCATCATCCCCACTAGCAACCGATCTGAAGTTACTGTGGATCGGGCCATCATGACCCATAGCATCATGATTGGAGAAGAAGTAGAAGTTCATGAAGTCATCTCCCTTGAATTCTACAAAATAGCCGAAAAGCCCTCTCCTGGGGCAAGGCTAGCTTTTCCTCATCTTATTTGCCATCTATGTTACTCAGCTGGAGCTTTCATAGAAGGAGACATTCCCATTGAGGAAGAGAAGCCCATCACTAAGAAAATGATGGAGCAAGCAAGAGAGCCCATTCATGGAGCTCAAGAGGCGCATGAAGCTCATCACCATGAGATCCCGGAAATGCCTCAAATGCATTTTCCTCCACAAAACTATTGGGAGCAAATCAACACCTCCCTAGGAGAATTAAGTTCCAACATGGGACAATTAACGGTGGAACATCAAGAGCACTCCATCATCCTTCATGAAATAAGAGAAGATCAAAAAGCAATGAGGGAGGAGCAACAAAGACAAGGAAGAGACATAGAAGAGCTCAAGGACATCATTGGTTCCTCAAGAAGGAAATGCCACCATCACTAAGGTGGACTCATTCCTTGTTCTTACATTCTCTGTTTTTCGTTTTCTCTATGTTAAGTGCTTATCCATGTTTGTGTCTTCATTACATGATCATTAGTATTTAGTAACTTTGTCCTAAAGTTATGAATGTCCTATGAATCCATCACCTCTCTTAAATGAAAACTGTTTTAATTCAAAAGAACAAGAAGTACATGAGTTTCGAATTTATCCTTGAACTTAGTTTAATTATATTGATGTGGTGACGATGCTTCTTATTTTCTGAATGAATGCTTGAACAGTGCATATGTCTTTTGAAGTTGTTGTTTAAGAATGTTAAATATGTTGGCTCTTGAAAGAATGATGACAAGAAGACATGTTATTTGATAATCTGAAAAATCATAAAAATGATTCTTGAAGCAAGAAAAAGCAGCAAAGAACAAAGCTTGCAGGAAAAAAAATGGCGAAAAAAAAATAGAAAAAAAAGGGAGAAAAAGCAAGCAGAAAAAGCCAAAAGCTCTTAAAACCAAGAGGCAAGAGCAAAAAGCCAATAACCCTTAAAACCAAAAGGCAAGGGTAAATAAAAAGGATCCCAAGGCTTTGAGCATCAGTGGATAGGAGGGCCTAAAGGAATAAAATCCTGGCCTAAGCGGCTAAACCAAGCTGACCCTAACCATGTGCTTGTGGCGTGTAGGTGTCAAGTGAAAACTTGAGACTGAGCGGTTAAAGTAAAGGTCCAAAGCAAAAAAGAGAGTGTGCTTAAGAACCCTGGACACCTCTAATTGGGAACTTTAGCAAAGCTGAGTCACAATCTGAAAAGGTTCACCCAATTATGTGTCTGTGGCATTTATGTATCCGGTGGTAATACTGGAAAACAAAGTGCTTAGGGCCACGGCCAAGACTCATAAAATAGCTGTGTTCAAGAATCATCATACTGAACTAGGAGAATCAATAACACTATCTGAACTCTGAGTTCCTATAGATGCCAATCATTCTGAACCTCAATGGATAAAGTGAGATGCCAAAACTATTCAAGAGGCAAAAAGCTACAAGTCCCGTTCATCTGATTGGAGCTATGTTTCATTGATAGTTTGGAATTTATAGTATATTCTCTTCTTTTTATCCTATTTGATTTTCAGTTGCTTGGGGACAAGCAACAATTTAAGTTTGGTGTTGTGATGAGCGGATAATTTATACGCTTTTTGGCATTGTTTTTAGTATGTTTTTAGTAGAATCTAGTTACTTTTAGGGATATTTTCATTAGTTTTTATGTTAAATTCACATTTTTGGACTTTACTATGAGTTTGTGTGTTTTTCTGTGATTTCAGGTATTTTCTGACTGAAATTGAGGGACTTGAGCAAAAATCAGATTCAGAGGTTGAAGAAGGACTGCTGATGTTGTTGGATTCTGACCTCCCTGCACTCAAAGTGGATTTTCTGGAGCTACAAAACTCAAAATGGCGCGCTTCCAATTGCGTTGGAAAGTAGACATCCAGGACTTTCCAGCAATATATAATAGTCCATACTTTGGCCGAGTTTAGATGACACAAATGGGCGTTGAACGCCAGTTCTACACTGCTGTCTGGAGTTAAACGCCAGAAACACGTCACAAACCAGAGTTGAACGCCAGAAATACGTTACAACCTGGCGTTCAACTCCAGAAAGAGTCTCTGCACGTGGAAAGCTAAAGCTCAGCCCAAGCACACACCAAGTGGGCCCCGGAAGTGGATTTATGCATCAATTACTTACTTCTGTAAACCCTAGTGACTAGTTTAGTATAAATAGAACTTTTTATCATTGTATTCGCAGTCTTGGTTACTCCGGTTCCCCTCTGGGGCTGAGACCAATGAACTCCATTATCACTTATGTATTTTCAACGGTAGAGTTTCTACACTCCATAGATTAAGGTGTGGAGCTCTGCTGTTCCTCATGAATTAATGCAAAGTACTACTGTTTTTCTATTCAATTCAACTTATTCCACTTCTAAGATATTCATTCACACTTCAACCTGAATGTGATGAACGTGACAATCATCATCATTCCCTATGAACGCGTGCCTGACAACCACTTCCGTTCTACCTTAGATTGAATGAGTATCTCTTTGATCTCTTAATCAGAATCTTCGTGGTGTAAGCTAGATTGATGGCGGCATTCATGAGAGTCCAGAAAGTCTAAACCTTATCTGTGGTATTTCGAGTAGGACTCTGGGATTGAATGACTGTGACGAACTTCAAACTCGCGAGTGCTGGGCGTAGTGACAGACGCAAAAGGAGGGTGAATCCTATTCCAGCATGATCAAGAACCTCAGATGATTAGTCGTGCTGTGACAGAGCATTTGGACCATTTTCACAAGAGGATGGGATGTAGCTATTGACAACGGTGATGCCCTTACATAAAGCCAGCCATGGAAAGGAGTAAGACTGATTGGATGAAGACAGCAGGAAAGCAGAGATTCAGAGGAACAAACGCATCTCTATACCTTTATCTGAAATTCTCACCAATGATATACATAAGTATTTCTATCCTTATTTTCTGTTTATTTATTATATATTTTCGAAAACTCCATAATTAATTATTATCCGCCTGACTGAAATGACCATAGCTTGCTTCATACCAACAATCTCCATGGGATCGACCCTTACTCACGTAAGGTTTATTACTTGGACGACCCAATGCACTTGCTGGTTAGTTGTATCGAAGTTGTGAATGAAAAATAATTTATTAAGACGTGCGTACAGAGTTTTTAGCGCCGTTGCCTGAGATCACAATTTTGTGCACCACAAACCTTTAAAATTAACGCCTGGTTTTTCATTTCTAGTGTTTTTCTAAGGTATTTGACTGTTTCAACTTTCTCTCGAGTAGCACCGGGAAGACTTGAATCGGTTCAACCGGTTCAATTACTGGTTTGCGATTTTTCACGGCTTTTCTCAGAAAACACATTTTTTGACTCGGAAAGACCCACTGAGTCCAAATATGATGTTTAAAACCTCAAATTCTCACTCTAACATTTCGGAATCAAATTTGGGAAATTAATCACTTAATTAACCTGTTCGATTAATCGCGGTTCTTACAAGATACATAGTAAGGATCAATTCTGGGAGCTCTTAGCTTATTTGCAATTTCATCAAAGCTGAGTGCACTTAATTGAGAATTTTGGAGATCATTTGAAGTCCAAGCATTGGTGGAGGTTCAAAGATGAATTCAAGCACAAGCCTCTATGATAAAAGCTCACCAAAATGTCCAACTTAACGATAATAAATAAAAGTACTATGTGAGAGACACTCCACCATGGTAACACATTCCTAAACTTATCTCTTTTCTCATTTTTGTAAATATTGCTCTCTTTCTTAGTAGTTTCATTTAGTGGATTTTTATTTTGAGTTGCATGTTTGAATAGTTGAAATAGTTATAGGAGTTAGAAATCTTGTTAATTTGGAGTTTGCTTTGTTTTTCTTAATTTAATTTTCTAATTTTGTTGCTTTTGTTCAGTTTTAGTTATCTTGCTTATTTTGGGTTGTGTTCTGTTTTTAGAATGCCAAGATATAGGTTAAAAAATATTTCTAAACTTAGGTTATCTTTAAAAAATAGAAAAAAAAAGAAAAAAAATCACATCATGTGTATGCATGGGAGATGCGTACACACGAACACCTTTCCAAAATGAGAGTGTTTTTGTGCAACAATCGTGCGAGTATCATGCATGTGCACAATGCCAAAACAAAATGAAAGTGCTTTTAAGCAAGCATTGTTCAAATACTGTGCGTACGCATGATGCTCCACCTGAAAGGAAAAGTTTTTGTGCGAACTATGCATACACATCGATGCCAAACGCTTATCAACTCATGTGTACGCATGGTAGTTGCTTTGTCTCAGTCACGCGTACGGATGGAAAATGTGTACGCACGAATTTGAAAAATGAACCCCCTTATGCGAATGCCCTAATTCGCACAACACTTCACCCCTTTCCTTCTTCCTCAACCTCACCACAACCCACCACTCTGAACCACCATCAACCACCTCCAGCCACCACAACTGCTGGCGAGCCACCATCATCGCCGGCCATCATCCCATCTCCCCTCTCCTTCCTTCTTTTTTTCCTTCTTATCCTTCACCAAACCTCCATCACCTTCCTTTCTCCTCCATCTCTGCTGCCCCACCACGAATCACCGTCGTGGCACCCTCTTTTCTCTTTGCACCCTCTCCGTTCGCTGCCACCTTCTTATCCCTCTTGTCCCATTCCATCTTCCTATCTCCTCTATTGTGGCTAGTCCAACAAAAGGCACCCTTGTTTTTTGCCATTATTCTGGTGCGTCAACTGCCACCGGCGCCGGCTCCAGTGGTTGGTTACTAATGTTGTCACCTCATTTTCCCTATATCCTGTTCTGACTACTCTGCTTCCAGGTTTTTGTTTCATTTTTGTTTTTCTTTATTTTTTTGTTAATTTGATCTTGTTAGTTACTTTGATTTTGGCTAATTAGTTTAGTTATATTAGTTTGCTATTAGTTGATTCTAGGTTCTAAATTAGTTTGCTATTGGTTTGTTGTTAGTTGCTGTTAATTAGTATATTGTTAAGTTAAGGATAATTTAGTTTACTTTAGTTATGGCTGAAGATGTTTGGAACCATTCTGGAATTTATGATATATGTTGGATGATTGATGATTTCGCTAAGGAATTGTTGCTGTCATAGTTTGGATATTATTGGGTTGTATGGAGGCTTACTATTTTCTTGCTGTTCTATTGAATTTTGTTGCTAGAATTGTTTACAATGGGATATTGCAAATTATCACGCTTGGGAGCTTTTTAAGCTTTGATTGCTTCTGATTGATTGGACTACTGTTCTGATGAATTTCTGATAAACACTGCTGAATGTTGGTGTCATTATTGTTGAATTTAGGAATTGGTATTACAAGGTCTTTATTGACGGTATTCTGTATCAATGTGACTTTGTACGCCAAATGTTTGCAATCTTGCCTCGAAGAGTCTTGTATTGAACACTTTTTGGTCAATTTTTTACTTCAATGTTGGTTTTTCTCTTATTTTACTTAGATACATTGAAGTGACTGTCTTCAATATCTAAGCGACCAAACCTTCTGCATTTTATGTGTTTGAGGATTCTTTTGCCTAATTTTGCAAGATGAACACACTTTTACCCTATGTAAATCTTTTGTTAACTTTGGTTGCGTTCAATTGATGTTTCGATTACATTAGGCTTGAACCTCACTCTTTTGTATCAATCTTGTGATATTGGTGCTTGAAAGCATATTGATGTTGCACTTGCTATGCTCACCAATGTTGAACATTATTCTTGTTATTTCTTAGATCAATTGCTTCTGAATATGCTTTTGCCTATGCGTTTAATTTGTGTTTTGAATTACATGTTACAGCTACCATGTAATTTGATTTATTATTCCTTGTTTAGACATTTACGTGAGAATGTTACTTCTATGTCACTGAATGACGCTTGCTTATATAATCTCTGTTTCTGGCCTTGTCATTCCATTTCTCATACTCATTTTCTTCTGTTCCTTTTCAGGATAACAGATAAAAAGAGAAAGGAGAAGGCCATGGAACAGGGTCGAATAAGAGGGAAAAAACCAGGAAAACTGTTGAATCAACAGATGAGCCATGGACTGAGCGGATGATCAGTAAGAGAGACCAGGAAAATCAGAGAACACCTCCTACTGATCCGTCTAAATTTTTCAACCGCTACTTGAAATTGAAGTTTCCCGACTTTCAGAAACACAGCCTGCATGTTGAGAGAAAACTCAAAATCTCTGCTAAGTTGAGGAAGTTCACTGATGAGAGGATTGAGTAGTGGGGATGGGTATTCCTGGATCAGAAACTTGGGGAGGTGAATGCATTTTGGGTCCGTGAATTCTACGCCAATTATTACATGGAGGCCCTCGATGCAGTTTATCTCCGGGGTAAGTAGATTTTGGTGACTGAGGAAGCCCTAGAGGAGATTCTCCACTTTTTTACTTAAAACTAGTGTAAAAGATGATTATGAAAAGGCGAAGGGTAAGTGAAAAATGCTGACATTCAACTAGGACAAGGTAATGGACGTGATTGCCAAGCCTGAGAGTAGCTGGATATATGGAGCAAACAAGATAGCTCCCAAAGCTATCTTAGTAAATGCCCTGACTTTAGAAGCTCAGATATGGCATCAGATCCTCTCCAATTACGTGATGTTGAGTACCCATGAGACTGAAATCACAACAGATATGGCGGTACTGATCTGGTATGTTTTAGAGGGTAAATAGTTGTACCTTCCAAGACTCATCAGGAAGTACATGGGGCGGGCTCACTATATTGGCAACCTTGCCTTCCCTTGCTTGATCACTCAATTCGCTTTGAAGGCCAAGGTTGTCTAAGAGGACGCTAATGAGAGACCTACAGTCGTCAGAAGCAAGAAGATCATACCCCATGACAACTGGTACAAGTCTTAGCCATCCGCTAGATGCAGAGGTCGCTGCCAAACAGCATCCACATTTGAAGCAGGCACCTCAGCAGCAATAGCAGAACCACCACCATCCTCACAGCCACTTCATCATCTGGTCCAGAGACTCTTCGAGGAGATAGCTCACTTGGAGCGTTGCTTGACATTATCAAGCATTAAAACCGGGATTGGGACCCGATGATTGAGGAGCTAGACACTCCTTTGGAGCAGAATGGAGATGATGATTCACTAGCTGACAGTGGAGACTGACGAACTGATTTTCTACTGGTAAAGAATTTCACAAAAGTAATCACGTTGTAAGAATAGTTTCTAAACCAACAGATAATCCTTTCGTACAAAAATTTGGTTGTCACAAGTAACAAACCCCTAATAAAATTGATAACCAAAGTATTTAGACCTCAAGTCGTCTCTCAAGGAATTGCAGGGAGGTGTGATTTATTATTGGTTATGGAAGATTATCTTTTTGGGGTTTTTAAATAGTGAACAGGAAAAATAAACTAGCAAGAAAGTAAATTAATTATCACGAAAACCATTGCAAGGTATAAGAACTGGAAATCCCATCCTAGTTATCCTTATCAGGTGTGATGAGAATTGTTTATTGCTTCCACTTATTTAACCCTTACTAAATAAAGGAAAGTCAAGTGGACTAATTAATTTGATTCCTCAAGTCCTAGTCAACTCCTGTAGAAAGACTAGCTTTAGAGGGATCCAAATCAATCAGCAAATTCCAATTTTCAATCAACAGCTGAGTTTGATAACTCAAGTGTCACCAATTACTCAACCAAAGTAAAGGGGAAAAAATATAAATTATTTATATCATAAATAGAAGAAAGCAATCATAAATCTGAAATACCTCGAATTGTATTAAATAGAAAATCAAATTAAACATAGGAATCCATAAACCAATTTGGCAACATAAGTAATCAATAAGGGAAAATAGATAAAGTATAATACTAAGACAATTAAAAGTAGAAAAGAAACTAAATTAAGGAACATTGAACCTGGAATTGAGAAGGAATGAACCATAAACTAAGAGAAATCCTAAATCCTAAAACCTAAGAGAGAGGAGAGAGCCTCTCTCTCTAGAAACTACATCTAAAACCTAAAATTGTGAGTAATGAATGTTGTTTTTCATGAATGAATAGATTCCCCTACTTTATAGCCTCTAATTTGTGTTTTCTGGGCCGAAAACTAGGTCAAAAATAGCCCAGAAATCGCTGGGAACGAATTCTGTCACGCTGATTTTTTGTAGATCCACGCGTGCGCGTGGATTCACTAGATGTTAGCTTTCCAACGCAATTAGAACCGCCTCATTTGGACCTCTGTAGCTCAAATTATGACCGTTTTAGTGCGAAAAGGTCAGGGCTGACAACTTTGCAGTTCCTTCAATTTCTTTTATTCCTTCTACTTTTGCATGCTTCCTTTCCATCCTCTAAGCCATTCCTACCCTGTAATCTCTGAAAACACTTAACACACATATCACGGCATCAAATGGTATAAAGGGAAATTAATTTTTGGTAATTTAAAGGCTTGGGAAGCAAGATTCCAATTATAGAACAAAATTAGGAAGGAAAATGTAAAACCATGCAATTTATATGAATAAGTGTGCAAAGACTTGATAAAAACCACTCAATTGAGCATAAGTTAAATCATAAAATAGTGGTTTATCAACGTCTCCACACTTAAACATTAGCATGTCCTCATGCTAAATTCAAGAGAAGCTATAAAGGAGTGAAGAGGAATGGTAGAATGTATGAAATGCAACCTATCTATATAAATGCAACTACATGCTAAGATGTTTCTACCTACTTGATTAAAAGTAAATAAATTCTCCAAGACAAATATAAATCAAATTCCACTAATTCAAATCACACAATAAAAGACAAATAAACTTGTAAGAAGATAGCTCATGAAAGTAGGGAACATAGAATCAAGCATTGAACCCTCACTGGTAGTGTATGTGCACTCTAATCTCTCAAGTGTATAGGGTAATTCACTCTACTCTTCTCTAATCATGCTTTCTAAACTTTGTTCTTCATCTAACCAATCAACAAACATTTAATGTACCAATGTAAACATCATGAGGTCTTTTCAAGGTTGTAATGGGGCTAAGGTAAAGGTGAGGGTATATATATGTATGGCTAAGTGAGCTGAAATATGAATCTTTAATTAACCTAAGCTTTCACCTAACATACACACATACTCTATATAACTCTAGAATCATGCCTAGCTACCCATAATTCCCACTTTTGTATCACATACTCATGTACCAAATATTTCTTTTGTTTCACCACCTATGCATTGATCTTTTATTAAACTTAGCATTGGGGTAATTTTGTCCCCTTATTTATTTATTTATTTATTTATGCTGGAAATATATATATTTTTATTTATTATTTTTTTTTCTTTTATTTTTTTCTTTCTCTTTTTTTTATATATATAAAAGCAAACATAACATATCAATACACATGAGCTTTCAATTTTTCTTGTCTCTGATGAGTATGCATCCAAATTCCTAATATTTTGTCAATGAAGCACAGTACCATTTTATCAACCTAAGTTCCCACAGTTTCCCACACTTAATCGATACACAATCTCTAACTTAAGCTAACCAAAGATTCAATTTGGGTTGATTAATTTGTTTTTTCGCTTAAGGCTAGTGATGTGGTAAAATATAGAACAATTGGGGATTAAAAGGCTCAAAGTGGCTAACAAAGGTGATTAAAATGGTAGGCTGTTTGGAATAAGTGAGCTAATAATAATTAATGGCCTCAATCATATGCAAGCATGTAAATACACTAAACATTAGACATATAGAATGAAACAAAGTAAATATTGCAATCATAGGGAAGAAAACACACAAGAATAAAATATCATGGCTAGATAATGTAACCATACAATTAAGCTCAAGTCTCACAGGTTGTGTGTTCTTAACTCAAAAACTATGTTCCAATTTATAGTCTTCAAATAGGTTTTAACACAAAAGTTTTTATTTAAATTAGTGAAATTTTCAAAATAGAGTCTTTGAAAAGAAACTTATTATTTTTCCAACCAAGTAGTAGCTAAATGCACAAACATGCAATCAAACATACAAATGCAACAATGAACTAACAAATATAGTAAAATATTGTTATTGAGAAGAAAATAACTAACCCATGGAGATCGGTATCGACCTCCCCACACTTAAAGATTGCACCGTCCTCGGTGCATGCAAAGAAGTGCAAGTGGACGGGCTACTACAACTGATGCTTTTCTCCAAAGATTGTGCAGATGGACTTGTCTGTTGCCCCATGTAAAAGTTTTCTGTTTCCCTTCCTCGGTGGCCATCCTGAAAGAAGAGGAAAAAGAAGAAAAGTAACCCAAAAACAAAGATAGGAAACAATTTAAAATACGGTTAGGTTAATGCCAAATGATGAGAGTCTCAATTACATGGTAGCTACAACATACAAGTGAAAAAATAGTAGAAGCAAATGGCAAATCAAGAGTGCAAAAATTTGCAACAATGGGGAAGAGAGTGTGGGTAATGCAAGAAAATATAAATTCATGTCAATGCAAAAAGGGATACAGGTAACATAAAAGACTGGCAGTGACAGATAAATAATATCATCCAACAGTGTAAAATAAGTCACTAAGCACCAAAATAATACCAGAAAAGATACAACAGTTGAAAAAGAAAATTTAACACCAATAGAAAAATAATAAATTTAGAAAAGAAAATAAAAATATGCACAAAATTAAAATATAATGAATGAAAGTATGCAAATAAATTAAGTAAAATTAAATGACAGAAAATAAGGATGAGAAGTTAAAGAATTGAAGAAAAAGGAAGTAAGAAGGGGGAAAGAAAGAAGGAGAAAAGAGAGAAGAAAGGAGAAAGGGATGAAAAACGGGACGTGACGCGAGCACAAAGGGCACGCGTGTGCATGAAAACTGTATCAGCCATGCGACACGTACGCATCGCCCATGCGTACGCGTGGGTGATTTTGTGCCTCTAGCACATTACCAGCTCCGGACCAGCACAACTCTCTGTTCAGCACGCTTTTACGCCGATTTTCATACCCACGCGTACGCGTCGCTGACGCTTACGCGTGGGTTGAACTTTTTGCAGGGGACGCGTATGCATGAGGCACACGTACGTGTGAGGCACGCGTACACGTGAGGTGGCTTGTGCTTCACGCACCCCTCCCGCGCGTCTCTCGCGCAACTCTCTGTCTAGTTGCGCAGACACATACGACGCGTGCGCGTCGTTGACGCTTGCGCGTCGATCCCTTTTTTTAATTTATGCAGAATGCAGTGTGCAGCTAATTTATGCAGAGATTATGAATGGATACTGAGAAAAACAAAATAAAATAAAGTTAAGAAGAAAACAAAACAAAATAAAACTAAGACTGAAAAAGAACGATCATACCATAGTGGGTTGTCTCCCACCTAGCACTTTTAGTTATTGTCCTTAAGTTGGACATTTGGTGAGCTCCTTGTCATGGTGGCTTGTGCTTGAACTCGTCTTGAAACTTCCACCAATGCTTGGACTTCCAATAAGCTCTATCAATACCAAGTAAATTCCTCAAGCTTTGATGGAGTTCTTCACAAGCTTTGAGCTCCCAAAATTGATCCTCATATATTCCCGGATCCCAAATCTTGATTCTACACCCGTCTTCAAGTTGATCATCACGATTCCATCCGAGTGGTAAGTTCTTTAAGAAAATTGTCGTGTCGGTATAGAATTTCACACAAAATGAATTTTCGTTGCAAGTATAGTTCTACACCAACAAACAATCCTTCCAATCAAAAATTTGAGTTGTCACAAGTAACAAACCCCAATGAATTTATAACCGAAGTATTTGGACTCCGGGTCATCTCACGAGGAATTGCAATGAAGTGTATGCTTATTGGCTATGAAGGGGTAAGGGGGTTTTTGATTGATAAGAGGGGCACTAAAATAAATGACAAGAAAAGTAAATTAAGCAAGTAATTAAAGAGGACAAGTAAATAAGAGAAAGCAATTAATAAAGAGAGAGACATTCATGGCAAGGGTTGAGAACATAGGCTTTCTATCCTAGTCATTGATGAGCGGATATTTTATACGCTTTTTGGGGTTAATTTCATATAGTTTTTAGTATGTTTTAGTTAGTTTTTAGTTTATTTTCATTAGTTTTTAGGAAAAATTCATATTTCTGGACTCTACTATGAGTTGTGTGTTTTTCTGTAATTTTAGGTATTTTTCTGGCTGAAATTGAGGGAGCTGAGCAAAAATCTGATTCAGGCTGAAAAAGGACTGCTAATGCTGTTGGATTCTGACCTCCCTGCACTCAAAGTGGATTTTCTGGAGTTACAGAACTCAAAATAGCGTGCTTCCAATTTCGTTGGAAAGTAGACATCCAGGGCTTTCCAGCAATATATAATAGTCCATACTTTGCTCAAGGATAGACGACGTAAACTGGCGTTCAACGCCAGTTCTCTGCCCAATTCTGGCGTCCAGCGCCAGAAAAGGATTAAAAGTTGGAGTTCAACGCCAGAAATGGATCCAAACCTGGCGTTGAACGCCCAAAATGGCCTTATGCACGTGAATTGCTTAAGTCTCAGTCCCAGCACATACCAAGTGGGGCCCAGAAGTGGATCTCTGCACCATCCATCATAGTTTACTCATTTTTTGTAAACCTAGGCTACTAGTTTAGTATTTAAACAACTTTTAGAGACTTATTTTTGCATCTCATGACATTTTAGATCTGAACTTTGTACTCTTTGACGGCATGAGTCTCTAAACTCCATTGTTGGGGGTGAGGAGCTCTGCTGTGTCTCAATGAATTAATGCAAGTATTTCTGTTTTCTATTCAAACACGCTTGTTCCTATCTAAGATGTTCATTCGCGCTTAACTGTGATGAAGGTGATGATCCGTGACACTCATCACCATTCTCAACCCATGAACGTGTGCCTGACAACCACCTCCGTTCTATATCAGATTGAATGAGTATCTCTTAGATCTCTTAATCAGAATCTTCGTGGTATAAGCTAGAATTGATGGCGGCATTCATGAGAATCCGGAAAGTCTAAACCTTGTCTGTGGTATTCCGAGTAGGATTCAAGGATTGAATGACTGTGACGAGCTTCAAACTCCTGAAGGTTGGGCATTAGTGACAAACGCAAAGGAATCAAGGGATTCTATTCCAACCGGATCGAGAACCAACCGGTGATTAGCCGTGTTGTGACAGAGCGCGTGAGCGTAGTTTTCATTGGAAGGATGGAAGGTAGCCATTGACAACGGTGATCCACCAACACACAGCTTGCCATAGGAGGACGTGCGTGCGTGAATTAGAAGACAGAGGAAAGCAGAGATTCAGAAGACAAAGCATCTCCAAAACTCCAACATATTCTCCATTACTGCATAACAAGTAACCTTTAATTTATGCTCTCTTGGTTATTCGCAATTCAACTGATAAACATATTTGACTTCCTGACTAAGATTTACAAGATAACCATAGATTGCTTCAAACCAACAATCTCTGTGGGATTCGACCCTTACTCACGTAAGGTATTACTTGGACGACCCAGTGCACTCGCTGGTTAGTGGTACGAGTTGGGAAAAGTGTGATTCACAATTCGTGCACCAAGTTTTTGGCGCCGTTGCCGGGGATTGTTCGTGTTTGGACAACTAACGGTTTATTTTGTTGCTTAGATTAGGAAAAATTTCTCCTTTTTTTGTTTAGAGTCTCTTATTATTGTCGTGTTAAAATTTTAGAATCATTATTTTCTTTTTAAAATCTTTTTCAAAAAAAATATAATTTTTCTACTAAATTCTGTGCCAAACTTTAAGTTTGGTGTTTTCTTGTTAATTTTTCTTAAAATTTTCGAAAAGTTATTTTGGTTTTCAAAAAAATTTTAAGTTTGGTGTTCGTCCTTCATGTTCTTGTGTTCTTGTGAGTCTTCAAATTGTTCTTGAGTTTTTCTTGTGTCTTGATCTTAAAATTTTTAAGTTTGGTGTTCCTTGGTGTTTTCCCTCCAAAATTTTCGAAAATAAGGAGCATTAGATCTAAAAATTTTAAATCTTGTGCTATCTTATTCTTTTTCTCTTTCCTCTTAAAAATCAAAAATATCTTTTCTCTCTATTTTAAAAACAATTTTTCGAAATATATTTCTGAAAATTCAGATTTTTATTTCAAAATTTAAATTTTTTTTTTCAAAATCATCATATCCTTTTCAAAACTTCCTAACCACTTTCTCTCTCCTTAGTTTTTCGAAAATCTTCAGTCAACTTTTATTTATTTTAATTTATTTCATTTTTGAAATAAATATATAAAAAAATAAATAAAAATATTTTTTCTATTTTACATCATCTCCCTTTTTCCATCATGGACCTAAGCGGAAATGAACAGTTCAGGAGGACTCTGGGGTCATATTCTAACCCCTCTACTGCTTCATATGGGAGTAGTATCTGCATACCCTCCATTGGAGTCAGTAGCTTTGAGTTGAATCCTCAGCTCATTATCATGGTGCAGCAAAGTTGCCAGTATTCCGGTCTTCCACAGGAAGAACCTACAGAGTTTCTAGCACAGTTTCTACAGATTGCTGACACAGTACATGATAAAGAAATAGATCAGGATGTCTACAGACTATTACTGTTTCTATTTGCTGTAAAAGATCAAGCTAAGAGGTGGTTGAATAACCAACCTAAGGCCAGCATAAAGACATGGAAACAGCTGACAGAAAAATTCCTGAATCAGTACTTTCCCCCAAAACGGATGACACAGCTAAGGCTGGACATCCAAGGCTTTAAACAAGGAGATAATGAATCTCTTTATGATGCCTGGGAAAGATACAGAGAGATGCTATGAAAATGCCCCTCTGAAATGTTTTCAGAGTGGGTTCAGTTAGACATCTTCTATTATGGGCTTGCAGAAGAAGCTCAGATGTCTCTTGATTACAAAGCTGGTGGATCTATCCACATGAGAAAGACAATTGAAGAGGCTCAAGAGCTTATTGATACAGTTGCCAGGAATCAGCATCTGTACCTAAGCAATGACTCTTCCATGAAAGAAGAGGTTAAGACAGCAACTGCTGAACTCAGTCCTGTAAAACAAGCTGCTGAATTCAATCAGCAATTGGACTTTCTAACAAAGCAGTTAGCCGAATTCAAAGAAAGGTTACAAGAGACAAGGATGGCTAATATACATATGGACGAAAAGTTTAAGCAAACAAAGCAGCAGCTGTCAAGGCAAATAGCAGAAGAATGCCAAGCAGTTCAACTAAGAAGTGGAAAAACATTAAATACCCCACCTCAAGGCAGCAAAAAGCTAAGAAATGAGCAAACCACCCAAAATTCACCTGAGGACAGTAAGAGCCCAGGGAAAAGTAATTCTGGAACTAAAACGCCAGAAAATTGGTGGAAGGCTGGCGCTGAACGCCCAGACCATGCTCAGGACTGGCGTTCAACGCCAGAAACAAGGCAGGACTGGCGTTCAACGCCAGAAATAGGCAAGGATCTGGCGTTGAACGCCCAAAATGGGCAAGATCTGAAGCTGAACGCCCAAAATGGGCACAGTTCTGGCGTTCAGATGCCAGGAGCAGACAAGGAGCTGGCGTCCAGTTTCACTCCAGCTTCTAACTCTGGCACTCAATCGCCAGTGAGGGATCAGACACACACAAATGCTGATAACAACCCCTCTAGAAAGGCTTCTTCAACCACTTCTGTAGGCAATAAACCTGCAGCAACTAAGGTTGAAGAATATAAAGCTAAGATACCTTATCCTCAAAAACTCCGGAAAGAGGAGCAGGATAAGCAATTTGCTCACTTTGCAGATTATCTCAGGACTCTTGAAATAAAGATTCCATTTGCAGAAGCACTTGAGCAAATACCTTCTTATGCCAAGTTCATGAAAGAGATCTTGAGTCATAAGAAGGATTGGAGAGAAACAGAAAGAGTTCTCCTCACTGAAGAATGCAGTGCAGCCATTCTGAAAAGCTTTCCTGAAAAGCTTAAAGACCCTGGGAGTTTTCTGATGCCATGCATATTAGAAGGTAATTGCACCAAGACAGCTTTATGCGATCTTGGGGCAAGCATCAACCTAATACCTGCATCCACTATCAGAAAGCTTGGCTTAACTGAAGAAGTTAAACCAACCCGGATATGTCTCCAACTTGCTGATGGTTTTACTAAATACCCATTAGGTGTGATTGAAGACATGATTGTCAGAGTTGGGCCATTCGCCTTTCCCACTGACTTTGTTGTGCTGGAGATGGAGGAGCACAAGAGTGCTACTCTCATTCTAGGAAGACCCTTCCTAGCAACTGGATGATCTCTCATTGAAGACCCTTTTCCAGTGATCATAAGCTCTGCTTTAAATTCACAGGAAGAGGAGGCACTTATTCAGGTGCTAAGGACACACAAGACAGCTCTTGGGTGGTCCATAGGTGACCTTAAGGGCATAAGCCCTGCTAGATGCATGCACAAAATCTTATTGGAGGATAATGCCAAACCAGTGGTTCAACCACAGAGGCGGCTAAATCCAGCCATGAAAGAAGTGGTGCAGAAAGAGGTCACCAAATTACTAGAGGCTGGGATTATTTATCCTATTTCTGATAGCCCCTGGGTGAGCCCTATCCAAGTCGTCCCAAAAAAGAGAGGCATGACAGTGATTCATAATGAAAAAAATGAACTGGTTCCTACAAGAACAGTTACAGGGTGGCGCATGTGTATTGACTACAGAAGGCTCAATACAGCCACCAGAAAGGATCATTTTCCTTTACCATTCATAGACCAGATGCTAGAAAGACTAGCAGGTCATGATTATTACTGCTTTTTGGATGGCTACTCAGGCTATAACCAGATTGCAGTAGATCCCCAGGATCAAGAGAAAACAGCATTCACATGTCCATCTGGAGTGTTTGCTTATAGAAGGATGCCATTTGGGCTATGTAATGCACCCGCAACCTTCCAGAGATGCATGCTCTCTATTTTCTCTGATATAGTGGAAAAATTTCTGGAAGTCTTCATGGATGACTTCTCAGTATATGGAGACTCATTCAGCTCCTGTCTTGATCACCTAAAACTTGTTCTGAAAAGATGCCAAGAGACCAACCTAGTCTTAAACTGGGAAAAAGTGTCACTTCATGGTGACTGAAGGAATTGTCCTTGGGCATAAAATCTCAAACAAGGGAATAGAGGTAGATCAAGCAAAAATAGAGGTAATTGAAAAATTACCACCACCTGCCAATGCTAAGGCAATCAGAAGCTTTCTGGGGCATGCAGGATTCTATAGGAGGTTTATAAAGGATTTTTCAAAAATCGCAAAACCTCTAAGCAATCTGCTAGCTGCTGACACGCCATTTGTGTTTGACACAGAGTGCCTGCAGGCGTTTGAAACGCTGAAAGCTAAGCTGGTCACAGCACCAGTCATTTCTGCACCAGACTGGATGTTACCATTTGAGCTAATGTGTGATGCCAGTGATCATGCCATTGGTGCAGTATTGGGACAGAGGCATGACAAGCTTCTGCATGTCATTTATTATGCCAGTCGCGTTCTAAATGATGCCCAGAAAAATTACACAACCACAGAAAAAGAATTACTTGCAGTGGTTTACGCCATTGACAAGTTCAGATCATACTTAGTAGGATCAAAAGTGATTGTGTATACTGATCATGCTGCTCTTAAATATCTACTCACAAAGCAGGATTCAAAACCCAGGCTCATCAGATGGGTGTTGCTTCTGCAAGAGTTTGATATAGAAATAAGAGACAGAAAAGGGACAGAGAACCAAGTAGCTGATCATCTGTCCCGGATAGAGCCAGTAGAAGGGACGTCCCTCCCCTCTCTTGAGATCTCTGAGACTTTTCCGGATGAGCATTTATTTGCCATTCAGGAAGCACCATGGTTTGCCGATATTGCAAACTATAAAGCTGCAAGGTTCATACCCAAGGAGTACAACAGGATACAAAAGAAGAAATTAATTACTGATGCAAAGTACTACTTGTGGGATGAACCCTATCTCTTTAAGAGATGTGCAGATGGAATAATCCGTAGGTGTGTGCCTAGAGAAGAGGCACAGAGGATCCTATGGCATTGCCATGGATCTCAATATGGAGGCCATTTCGGAGGTGAGCGAACAGCCACCAAGGTCCTCCAATGTGGCTTCTATTGGCCCACACTCTATAAAGATTCCCGAGAGTTTGTACGTAACTGTGACAGTTGCCAAAGAGCTGGTAATCTGCCTTATGGTTACGCCATGCCTCAACAAGGAATCTTGGAAATTGAGTTGTTTGACGTATGGGGAATTGACTTCATGGGACCTTTCCCACCATCATACTCAAACACTTATATTCTGGTGGCAGTTGACTATGTATCAAAATGCGTTGAGGCTATTGCCACACCCACCAATGATACTAAAATAGTGCTGAAGTTCCTCCAGAAACATATCTTTAGCAGGTTTGGTGTCCCTAGAGTACTAATCAGTGATGGGGGCACTCACTTCTGCAATAAACAGCTTTACTCTGCCATGGTTCGGTATGGAATTCGCCACAAGGTGGCCACTCCATATCATCCACAAACTAATGGGCAAGCTGAAGTCTCTAACAGAGAATTAAAGAGAATCCTGGAACGGACAGTAAATACCCGTAGAAAGGATTGGGCACGGAGCTTGGATGATGCTCTGTGGGCTTACAGAACAGCATTCAAGACCCCTATAGGGACCTCTCCATACCAACTCGTGTATGGTAAGGCATGTCACCTGCCCGTGGAACTGGAACATAAGGCCTACTGGGCAACCAGATTCCTAAACTTTGATGCCAAATTAGCAGGAGAAAAACGATTGCTCCAGCTAAATGAGCTAGAGGAATTCAGATTCACAGCTTTCGAGAATGCCAAGCTTTATAAAGAAAAATAAAAAAAATGGCATGACAGAAAGCTATCATCTAGAATCTTTGAACCAGGACAGAAGGTCCTGTTGTTTAACTCTAGACTCAGGCTATTTCCCGGGAAACTAAAATCCCGGTGGAGGGGACCATACGTGATTACAAGTGTATCACCATATGGTTATGTGGAGCTTCAAGATATTGATTCTGATAAGAAGTTCATTGTCAATGGACAGAGAATCAAGCATTATCTTGAAGGTAACATTGAGCAAGAATGCTCAAGGCTGAAGCTAGATTAAAAGCTCAGCAAGGTCCAGCTAAAGACAATAAAGAAGCGCTTGCTGGGAGGCAACCCAGCCATGGGGCAACAATCCTCTAAGCATTTTTCCCTATTTTTATTTTTATTTTTATTTGTTTATATAAAGTTCACTGACACTAAGGTGAGGAATCATTTACAGAAGACCTCGGCACACAAAACAGATAAAAAGAGCTCACTGACAAGAAAACGCCAGTAAAAGTGTATTTTGGGCGTTCAACGCCCAAAATGGGCATCCACTGGGCGTTGAACGCCAGTAATGGTAGCAATCTGGGCGTTCAACGCCAGAAATGGGCACCCACTGGGCGTTGAATGCCAGTAATGGCAGCAGCTGGGCGTTGAACGCCCAGGAGAGCAGCAATTGGGCGCTGAACGCCCAAAACAGGCAGTGTTTGGGCGTTCAAACGCCAGGATGGCAGGGAGGAGACAAAACTCATTTTTGTTCAAAATTTTTCATTCTAAATCTTGATTTTCATACTTCAATTCATGTTTCTTACATAAACATGTCAAGAACCCTGATTTCTAAATTCCATAATTTCTAAAAACCCTACCACTGAAAATATCAAATGTATTTTAATCCATAAGCACCAGGCATCTTTGCAAATTCAATCCAACTCTTTTCAAAATTCTTTTTTTTCACAAATCTATCTTTTTCAACTCATCAATATCTTTTTCAAAACCTCCACTTTATCTTTTTCAAAAATTAAATCTATCTTTCTCAAAAATCTTTCATATCCTCTCAATTTTAAACTATATCTTCTCTTATCATATCTTCTATCTTATCTTTTCCAAATAAATCTTTTTATCATATCTTTATCTCTTTTTTCGAAAACCCACCCTCCCCCCCTTATAAATTTGAGTTCGGCCTTCCTCCTCTCCCATCAACAATTGCCCCTAGCTCTCCTTCTATCCCTCTCCTTTCTCTTCTTTTGCTTGAGGACAAGCAAACCTCTAAGTTTGGTGTGTTTATCCGCAATCACTAAGATCATGGCCCCCAAAGGAAAACAACCCACTCCAAGAGGCAAGAAAGAGAGCGTTCCAAAACCACTTTGGAATCAAGGGAAGTTCTTATCTAAAGAACATTCGGACCATTATAACAAAATAATGGGTCTGAGATCAGTGATCCTGGAAGTTAGATTCGATCTGAAAGAAGATGAATACCTGGAGATCCAGGAGCAAATTCGAATCAGGAGCTGGGAAGTCCTAGCTAATTCTGAAACGAAAGTGGGAAGGAACATGGTCCAGGAGTTCTATGCTAATATGTGGCAAACTAACAAGCAGAAACTATCTGGGACTGCTCTCTATGACTATCGGACCGTGGTCAGAGGAAAGATTGTTCATACCCACCCTGACAGGATCAGGGAGATCTTAAAGCTACCTCAGCTGAAGGATGATTCAGACTCCTTCAACAGGAGGATGATGAGAGCAGACAAGGGCCTGGATAAGATTCTAGAGGACATATGTATCCCTGGAGCCAGGTGGACCACCAACACAAAGGGTGTCCCAAATCAACTCAAGAGAGAGGATCTCAAACCAGTCGCCAGAGGATGGCTAGACTTCATTGGGCATTCTCTGTTGCCTACTAGCAACCGTTCTGAAGTCACAGTTAAAAGAGCAGTGATGATCCATTGCATCATGATGGGAAAGGAAATGGAAGTTCATCAGCTGATTTCAGCTGAACTCTACAAAATTGCTAACAAAAATTCTAAAGAGGCCAGGTTGGCTTATCCAAGCGTGATTTCTCTACTCTGCAAGGACGCTGGAGTAAGGATGGGAATAACTGAGTATATCTCAGTTGAGAAGCCAATCACCAAAGCATCAATGGAAAAACAACAAGCACAGGATGATCCCATCAAGAAGAAAACGCAGGAATTCCTCCCAGAAATCCCTCAATCTGAATATTGGGAGTATCTTGAGACGTCTGTTACCAAGATATGGGAAGCTATGGAGCAAATAATAAAAGAACAGAAGGAACACAGTCAAATTCTTACCTATATGTTTAAAGAACAAGAGGAGCAAGGGCGTGACTTAAGGGACTTGAAGCGCCAGAAGTTATCTCTTGCAGGACCGAGCACCCCAAGGATCAAAGGAACCCCTGTTCCCCCAGAATAAAGGTTGTTAAATTCCAATCTCTGCTTTAAATCTGTGATAGCGTCATTAGAAAGGTTCACCTTAGGAGTCATATAGTAGTAATTAGTATCTATTTTGATCTTATCTCCAATTAAGCTATAGTTTATTTTTCTCATCATCAGCAAACATGAATAAAATAGTAGATCTTTTGAATAAAAAACAATAAAATTTCGAGTTTTAATAAGAGAAATTCTAATTAGTTACATGTGGTGGCAATACTTTCTGTCTTCTGAATGAATGCTTGAACAGTGCATATGTCTTTTGAATTTGTTGTTTAAGACTGTTAAATATGTTGACTCTTGAAAGAATGGTGAACATGAAACATGTTATTGATGATCTGAAAAATCATAAAAATGATTCTTGAAGCAAGAAAAAGCAGCAAAAAAAAAAAACAACAACAACAGAAAAATCCAATAACCCTTAAAACCAAAAGGCAAGGGCAAATAAAAAGGATCCCAAGGCTTTGAGCATCAGTGGATAGGAGGGCATAAAGGAATAAAATCCTGGTCTAAGCGGCTAAACCAAGCTGTCCCTAACCATGTGCTTGTGGCGTGTAGGTGTCAAGTGAGAACTTGAGACTGAGCGGTTAAAGTCAAGGTCCAAAGCAAAAAAAAGAGTGCGCTTAAGAACCCTGGACACCTCTAATTGGGGGCTTTAGCAAAGCTGAGCCACAATCTGAAAATGTTCACCCAATTATCTGTCTGTGGCATTTATGTATCCGGTGGTAATACTGGAAAACAAAGTGCTTAGGGCCACGGCCAAGACTCATGAAATAGCTGTGTTCAAGAATCATCACACTGAAATAGGAGAATCAATAACACTCTCTGAATTCTAAGTTCCTATAGATGCCAATCACTCTGAGCTTTAATGAATAAAGTGAGATGCCAAAACTGTTCAGAAGTAAAAAGCTACTAGTCCCGCTCATCTAATTAGAATCTGAGCTTCACTCAAAAACTCTGAGATATTATAGCTTCTCAACTTATTAGTCTTCTATTTTATTTGTCTAGTTGCTTGAGGACAAGCAACAGTTTAAGTTTGGTGTTGTGATGAGCGGATATTTTATACGCTTTTTGGGGTTAATTTCATATATTTTTTAGTATGTTTTAGTTAGTTTTTAGTTTATTTTCATTAGTTTTTAGGAAAAATTCATATTTCTGGACTCTACTATGAGTTGTGTATTTTTCTGTAATTTCAGGTATTTTTCTGGCTGAAATTGAGGGAGCTGAGCAAAAATCTGATTCAGGCTGAAAAAGGACTGTTGATGTTGTTGGATTCTGACCTCCCTGCACTCAAAGTGGATTTTCTGGAGTTACATAACTCGAAATGGCGTGCTTCCAATTGCGTTGGAAAGTAGACATCTAGGGCTTTCCAGAAATATATAATAGTCTATACTTTGCTCAGGGATAGATGACGTAAACTGGCGTTCAACGCCAGTTCTCTGCCTAATTCTGGCGTCCAGCGCCAGAAAAGGATTAAAAGTTGGAGTTCAACGCCAGAAATGGATCCAAACCTGGCGTTGAACGCCCAAAATGGCCTTATGCACGTGAATTGCTTAAGTCTCAACCCCAGCACACACCAAGTGGGTCCCAGAAGCGGATCTCTGCACCATCCATCATAGTTTACTCATTTTTTGTAAACCTAGGCTACTAGTTTAGTATTTAAACAACTTTTAGAGACTTATTTTTGCATCTCATGACATTTTAGATCTGAACTTCGTACTCTTTGACGGCATGAGTCTCTAAACTCCATTGTTGGGGGTGAGGAGCTCTGCTGTGTCTCAATGAATTAATGCAAGTATTTCTGTTTTCTATTCAAACACGCTTGTTCCTATCTAAGATGTTCATTCGCGCTTAACTGTGATGAAGGTGATGATCCGTGACACTCATCACCATTCTCAACCCATGAACGTGTGCCTGACAACCACCTCCGTTCTATATCAGATTGAATGAGTATCTCTTAGATCTCTTAATCAGAATCTTCGTGGTATAAGCTAGAATTGATGGCGGCATTCATGAGAATCCGGAAAGTCTAAACCTTGTCTGTGGTATTCCGAGTAGGATTCAAGGATTGAATGACTGTGACGAGCTTCAAACTCCTGAAGGCTGGGCGTTAGTGACAAACGCAAAGGAATCAAGGGATTCTATTCCAACCGGATCGAGAACCAACCGGTGATTAGCCGTGCTGTGACAGAGCGCGTGAGCGTAGTTTTCACTGGAAGGATGGAAGGTAGCCATTGACAACGGTGATCCACCAACACACAGCTTGCCATAGGAGGACATGCGTGCGTGAATTAGAAGACAGAGGAAAGCAGAGATTCAGAAGACAAAGCATCTCCAAAACTCCAACATATTCTCCATTACTGCATAACAAGTAACCTTTAATTTATGCTCTCTTGGTTATTCGCAATTCAACTGATAAACATATTTGACTTCCTGACTAAGATTTACAAGATAACCATAGATTGCTTCAAACCAACAATCTCCGTGGGATTCGACCCTTACTCACGTAAGGTATTACTTGGATGACCCAGTGCACTTGCTGGTTAGTGGTACGAGTTGGGAAAAGTGTGATTCACAATTCGTGCACCAGTCATGCAATGATTAATTCATCTTATCTAGTCAACTCCAACAAATGAAAGAAGGTATCATGTCATCTTCACATAGAGAGAAAGTCAAACAAGACTAATTAATCATGTCTCAATTATAAACAAGAATTTATCTTATTACGTCATCTCCAACATTGGAAGAAGATATAGGTTATCTTCCATGAGAGAAAGTCTAACAAGACTAGCTAATCTCAATCCAAAAGTCCTAATCAACTCACTAATTAAATTAGCAAAAGATTAGCGTCAATGGAAACAATATTAGCTAACAACTCTAGATCACCAACATGAGTTGGGTTTTTATGACTCAAGATTGCCTAATTACTCTTTCCAAGCCAAGAATGCTCAAAATCTACTCTAACAACCAACCAAGCATTTTGTCAAACACTTGGAAGGCATAAAAGGAAAGCATAGTAAATGACAAGAAATAGTAAAATCTACCAACTACTAATTGCAAGAAATCAATAATCACAACTCAAATCAACATCAAAAGAATATCAAACATCAAATTGCATTAAAAGTAAATCAAATCCAACAATAGCATCCATGAACATAAAAGAGAAATTAACATGAAAACTTAAGGAGAATACAGTAGTAGAACAAGAAATTGTAAAGGAAATAAGATGAGAACATGAAATTAAACCTAAATCTAAAAGAGATTAACCTAACCTAATTCTAGAGAGAAGAGGGAGCTTCTCTCTCTAGAAACTAACTTACATGATGCTAATGCTACAAACAATTGCTCCCCCTCTTGCTTGGACTTTAATTCTGCATGAAATACACTCAGAAAATAAGTTGAATTTGGGCCTGGGCAGCTCAGAAATTGCCCCCAGTGTTTTGCCTTCAAGTGGGCCACGTGAGAGTATTGGCGCGCGCGCGCCATGTGCGCGTGCGCGTCGACTGGCAAATTCTCAACCCACGCGGACGTGGCATGTACGCGTGCGCGTCCTTTGGTGCATTCCCAATCTTTGTTTCTTCATGCATTCTCTCATTTTGTATGCTTTTCTCCTCATTTCTTCCATCTAATACTTGCCTTATGAACCTGAAATCACTCAACAAATACATCAAGGAATTGAATGGAATTAAAGTGAATTAAAATCACCAATTTTAAGGCCTAAAAAGCATATTTTCATATTTAAGCACAAATCAAGGGAGAATTTCAAAATCATGCTATTTTATTGAATAAATATGGAAAAAAGTGATAAAATCTCCCAAATTAAGCACAAGATAAACCACAAAATTGGGATTTATCAAATCTCCCCACACTTAAACTAAGCATGTCCTCATGCTAAAATCAAGAAAGAAGCAAAGGGACATCAACATTTATTCAATGCAAACTAACTACATGCAACCTATCTGTATGCGATCTATCTACATGAATGCATCTACTTGGTCAAAACAATTAATTTTCAAGAATACATATACAAGTACAAGGGTTAAAGCAATAGTAATCAAATCAAACCCACAATTGAATTGAATTGTTAAAAAGATTTTCCAAACTTGCAAGAAAAGATGACCATGGGTGGAAATATGTAATTGAGCAATTGAACCCTCACCGGATGTGTATCCGCTTTAGTCGCTCAAGTGTATGGGGTTGATTCACTCAATTCTCCCCTAATCATGCTTTCCAAGATTTGTTTTTCATCTAACAATCAACAATTAATTCATGCATGCATACAAATATCATGAGGGCTTTCCCATAGGTTGTAATGGTGCTAGGGTCAGGGTAAGATGCATATGATCAAGTGGGCTTGAAATTTGAATCTTTGATTAACTTAAACTTCCCACCTAACCTATGACAACCTATACAATTCTAAACAAACCTAACTACCCATTCTTCACTTTTTCACACACTCATGCATTCTCTTTCGATCACCACACATATGCATTGATTTTTTTATTGAACCTTGACTTTGGGGCATTTTTGTCCCCTTCTTATTGCTTTCTTTTCTTTCTTTTCTATATATTTTCTTTTTTTTCTTATATATATATATATTTTTTTTTCTTTTTGTTTTTCTCAATTTTTTTTTCAAACTAAAATATATACAAGAACATCAATGCATATGGTTTACACATGATTAATACATGAGTATGTTCCTAATTCCCAAGATTCTCAACACAAATACAAAAACACATTTTTATCTCTATCCAATGTTCCCAACTTTTCCAAAATCAAATAATAACACTCTCACTAGCCTAAGCTAATCAAAGATCCAAATTAAGGGATATTTATTGTTTTTCACTTAGGCTTGTAATGTGCTACAATTAAGAACAAATGGGTTAAGCATAGGCTCAAATTGGTTATCAATGGAAGATAAAAGGTAGGCTTATTTGGGTAAGTGAGCTATTTGAACAATGGCCTCAATCATATAAATGCATGTATACACAAAATAATGGACATATAGAATTAAACAAATCAAAGATTACAATCATAGGAAGAAAATAATGCACACAAGAATGAAAATAAGTGGTTATATATGATGTAACCACACAATTAGGCTCAAATCTCACATGCTTGTGTTCTTAGCTCAAAAATCATGTTCCACAAAGTATATAATTCAAGCAAGTTCTAAAATTTTTTTTTCAATTGGGGTATGATGAGCGGATAATTTATACGCTTTTTGGCATTGTTTTTAGTATGTTTTTAGTAGGATCTAGTTACTTTTAGGGATGTTTTCATTAGTTTTTATGTTAAATTCACATTTTTGGACTTTACTATGAGTTTGTGTATTTTTCTGTGATTTCAGGTATTTTCTGGCTAAAATTGAGGGACTTGAGCAAAAATCAGATTCAAAGGTTGAAGAAGGACTGCTGATGCTGTTGGATTCTGACCTCCCTGCACTCAAAGTGGATTTTCTGGAGCTACAGAACTCGAAATGGCGCACTTCAAATTGCGTTGGAAAGTAGACATCCAGGGATTTCCAGCAATGTATAATAGTCCATACTTTGCCTAAGCTTAGACGACGCAAACTGGCGTTCAACGCCAGTTCTCTGCCCAATTCTAGCGTCCAGCGCCAGAAACAAGCTGCAAAGTGGAGTTCAACGCCCAAACTGGCACCAAAACTGGCGTTCAACTCCAGGAATGACCTCTACACGTGTAACACTCAAGCTCAGCCCAAGCACACACCAAGTGGGCCCCGGAAGTGGATTTATGCATCAATTACTTACTTCTGTAAACCCTAGTAGCTAGTTTATTATAAATAGGACCTTTTACTATTGTATTAGACATCCTGGATTGTATTTTGATCCTGTGATCTCGTTTTGGGGGCTGGTCATCTCGGCCATGCCTGGACCTTTCACTTATGTATTTTCAACGGTAGAGTTTCTACACTCCATAGATTAAGGTGTGGAGCTCTGCTGTTCCTCAAAGATTAATGCAAAGTACTACTATTTTCTATTCAATTCATCTTATTTCGCTTCTAAGATATTCATTCGCACTTCAACCTGAATGTGATGAACGTGACAATCATCATCATTCCCTATGAACGCGTGCCTGACAACCACTTCCGTTCTACATTAGAATTGAATGAGTATCTCTTAGATCTCTTAATCGGAATCTTCGTGGTGTAAGCTAGAATGATGGCGGCATTCAAGAGAATCCGGAAAGTCTAAACCTTGTCTGTGGTATTCCGAGTAGGATTCAATGATTGAATGACTGTGACGAGCTTCAAACTCGTGATTGCTGGGCGTAGTGACAGACGTAAAAGGATAGTAAATCCTATTCCAGCAGGATCGAGAACCGACAGATGAATAGCCGTGCCGTGACAGGGTGCGTTAACCATTTTCACTGAGAGGATAAGATGAAACCATTGACAAGGGTGATGCCTCCAGACGATTAGCCGTGCCGTGACAGGGCATTTGGATCATTTTCCCGAGAGAAGACCGAAAGTAGCCATTGACAATGGTGATGTATCACATAAAGCCAGCCATGGAAAGGAGTAAGACTGATTGGATGAAGGCATCAGGAAAGCAAAGGTTCAGAGGAACGAAAGCATCTCTATTCGCTTATCTGAAATTCTCACCAATGATTTACATAAGTATTTCTATCCCTATTTTATTAATTATTTTCGAAAACCCCATTACTATTTTATATCTGCCTGACTGAGATTTACAAGGTGACCATAGCTTGCTTCATACCAACAATCTCCGTCGGATTCGACCCTTACTCACGTAAGGTATTACTTGGACGACCCAGTGCACTTGCTGGTTAGTTGTGCGAAGTTGTGAACCATGGTATTGGCACCAAGTTTTTGGCGCCATTACCAGGGAAAGAAAGAGCGATGAATTTTACATAATCAAAGTGTAATCACAATTTTTGCGCACCAAGTTTTTGGCGCCGTTGCCGGGGATTGTTCGAGTTTGGACAACTGACGGTTCATCTTGTTGCTCAGATTAGGTAATTTTCTTTTTGTTTCATTTTCAAAAATTTTTCAAAAAAATCTTTCAAAAATTTCTCCTTTGTTTTCGAAAAAATTTTTAAAATAAAAATCTTTTCAAAAATATATTTTTCTTCAGAATTTTTAAGAATGAATTCTAGTGTTTCATGGTGATTTGTTGAATCCTGGCTGGCTGTAAGCCATGTCTAATCTTTTGGACTGGGGTTTCAACTTACAATCACAAAAGAAGAGATTCTCACACACTTAGTTGCTCTATACATGAAAAGTATCCATATCTGCTGAAGCTTGGCTGGCCATTGGCCATGTCTAGTGTTTTGGACTGGAGCTTTCATTGAAAGCTTGGCTGGCTAGTGAGCCATGTCTAATTCCTGGACTGAAGCTTTAGACTAACATGGCAAGATTCCTGGAATTCATATTAAAAATTTTGGAATCCTTATTTTCCTTTTTCAATTAATTTTCAAAAAATCCAAAAAATTTTAGAAAATCATAAAAATCAAAAATATTTTTCTGTTTCTTGTTTGAGTCATGTGTCATGTTATAAGTTTGGTGTCAATTGCATATGCATCTTGCATTTTTTTTCGAAAATTCATGCATTCATAGTGTTCTTCATGATCTTCAAGTTGTTCTTGGTAAGTCTTCTTGTTTGATCTTGATGTTTTCTTGTTTTGTGTTGTATGGTGTTTTTCATATGCATTTTTCGTTTGTTAGAGTCTACACATGAAAGATTTCTAAGTTTGGTGTCTTACATGTTTTCTTTGCATATAAAAATTTTTCAAAAATGTGTTCTTGATGTTCGTCATGACCTTCAAAGTGTTCTTGGTGTTCATCTTGACATTCATAGCATTCTTGCATGCATTCATTGTTTTGATCCAAAATTTTCATGCATTGCATCATTTTCATGTTTTTCATAAAAATTCAAAAAAATAAAAAATATATATATATATATATATATATATCTTTCCTTTTTTTTCTCCTCATCAAATTCGAAAATTAGATTTGACTTTTTAAAAAATTTTTAAAATCCAGTTGTTTTCATGAGTCAAGTCAAATTTTCAATTTAAAATCTTATCTTTTTCAAAATCTTTTTCAAAAATCAAATCTTTTTCATTTTTCTTAGTTATTTTCGAAAATTTTTAAAATATTTTTCAAAAATATTTTTTTTTCTTATTTTTATATCAAATTTTCGAAAATAAAAAAAACAATTAATGTTTTGATTCAAAAATTTCAAGCTTGTTACTTGCTTGTTAAGAAAGATTCAAACTTTAAGTTCTAGAATTATATCTTGTGATTTTTTTGTGAATCAAGTCATTAATTGTGATTTTAAAAATTCAAATCTTTTTCAAAAACTAATTTCTATCATATCTTTTCAAAAATATCTTCTTATCTCACCTTTTTCAAAAATTTGATTTCAAAATATCTTTTCTAACTTCCTAACTTCTTATCTTTTCAAAATTTGTTTCAACTAACTAACTAACTTTTTGTTTGTTTCTTATGTTTTTCAAAACTACCTAACTAACACTCTCTCTCTCTCTACTTTTCGAAAATATCTTCCCTCTTTTTTAAAATTTCTTTTTAATTAACTAATTATTTCAATTTTTAAATCTTAATTTTCGAAAATTACTAATTCTTTTTTTTCAAAAATTATTTTCGAAAATTCTCCTTCTCTCTCATCTCCTTCTATTTACTTATTCATCTACTAACACTTCATCGCACCCAAATTCGAACCCCCTCTTCCATCTGTGTTCGAATTTCTTCTTCTTCTTTTCTTCTACTCACACTGGGACCTTTATACTGTGGTAAAAAAGACCTCTATTATTATTATTTTTCTGTTCTTTCTTTTTTATATGAGCAGGAGCAAGGACAAGAACATTCTTGTTGAAGCAGATTCAGAACCTGAAAGGACTCTGAAGAGGAAACTAAGAGAAGCTAAAATACAACAATCCAGAGATAACCTTTCAGAAATTTTCGAACAAGAAGAGGAGATGGCAGCCGAAAATAATAATAATGCAAGGAGAATGCTTGGTGACTTTACTGCACCTAATTCCAATTTACATGGAAGAAGCATCTCCATTCCTACCATTGGAGTAAACAACTTTGAGCTGAAACCTCAATTAGTTTCTCTGATGCAGCAGAACTGCAAGTTTCATGGACTTCCATCTGAAGATCCTTTTCAGTTCTTAACTGAATTCTTGCAGATATGTGATACTGTTAAGACTAATGGAGTAGATCCTGAAGTCTACAGGCTCATGCTTTTCCCTTTTGCTGTAAGAGACAGAGCTAGAATATGGTTGGACTCTCAACCCAAAGATAGCTTGAACTCTTGGGATAAGTTGGTCATGGCTTTCTTAGCCAAGTTCTTTCCTCCTCAAAAGCTGAGCAAGCTTAGAGCTGATGTTCAAACCTTCAGACAGAAAGAAGGTGAATCCCTCTATAAAGCTTGGGAAAGATACAAGCAGCTGACCAAAAAAGTGTCCTTCTGACATGCTTTCAGAATGGACCATCCTGGATATATTCTATGATGGTTTATCTGAGCTATCAAAGATGTCATTGGATACTTCTGCAGGTGGATCCATTCACCTAAAGAAAACGCCTACAGAAGCTCAAGAACTCATTGACATGGTTGCTAATAACCAGTTCATGTACACTTCTGAAAGGAATCCTGTGAGTAATGGGACGCCTATGAAGAAGGGAGTTCTTGAAATTGATACTCTGAATGCCATATTGGCTCAGAACAAAATATTGACTCAGTAAGTCAATATGATTTCTCAGAGTCCGAATGGAGTGCAAGCTGCATCCAACAGTACTCAAGAGGCTTCTTATGAAGAAGAAGCTTATGATCCTGAAAACCCTGCAATAGCAGAGGTGAATTACTTAGGTGAACCTTATGGAAACACCTATAACCCATCATGGAGAAATCATCCAAATCTCTCATGGAAGGATCAAAGGCCTCAACAAGGCTTTAATAATGGTGGAAGAAACAGGTTTAACAATAATAAACCTTTTCCATCATCCACTCAGCAACAGACAGAGAACTCTGAACAAAATACCTCCAATTTAGCAAACTTAGTCTCTGATCTATCCAAGGCCACTGTAAGTTTCATGAATGAAACAAGGTCTTCCATTAGAAATTTGGAAGCACAAGTGGGCCAGCTGAGTAAAAGGATCACTGAAATCCCTCCTAGTACTCTCCCAAGCAATACAGAAGAGAATCCAAAAGGAGAGTGCAAGGCCATTGACATAAGCACCATGGCCGAACCTGTAAGGGAAGGAGAGGACGTGAATCCCAAGGAGGAAGACCTCCTGAGACGTCCAGTGATCAATAAGGAGCTTTCTTCTGAGGAACAAAAGGAATCTGAGACTCAACTAGAGACCATAGAGATTCCATTAAACCTCCTTATGCCCTTCATGAGCTCTGATGAGTACTCCTCTTCTGAAGAGAATGAGGATGTTACTGGAGAGCAAACTGCCAAGTTTCTTGGTGCAATCATAAAGCTGAATGCCAAATTATTTGGTATTGAAACTTGGGAAGATGAACGTCCCTTGTTCACCAATGAACTAAGTGATCTGGATCAACTGACATTGCCTCAGAAGAGATAGCATCCTGGAAAGTTCATAATACCTTGTACCATAGGCACCACGATCTTTAAGGCTCTGTGTGACCTTGGTTCAGGAGTAAACCTCATGCCCCTCTCTGTAATAGAGAAACTGGGAATCTATGGGGTGCAAGCTGCTAGAATCTCATTAGAGATGGCAGATAATTCAAGAAAATAGGCTTATGGACAAGTAGAGGACGTATTAGTAAAGGTTGAAGGCCTTTACATCCCTGCTGATTTCATAGTCCTGGATACTGGAAAGGAAGAGGATGAATCCATCATCCTAGGAAGACCTTTCCTAGCCACAGCAAGAGCTGTGATTGATGTGGACAGAGGAGAACTGATCCTTCAATTAAATAAGGACAACCTTGTGTTTACAACTCAAGGATCTCTCTCTGCATCCATGGAGAGGAAGCAGAAAAAGCTTCTCTCAAAGCAGAGTCAACCAAAGCCCCCACAGTCAGACTCTAAGTTTGGTGTTGGGAGGCCACAACCAAACTCTAAGTTTGGTGTTGAACTCCCATATCCGAACTCTAAGTTTGGTGTTAGGGGAGTCTCAACAATGCTCTGAACATCTGTGAGGCTCCATGAGAGCCCACTGTCAAGCTATTGACATTAAAGAAGCGCTTGTTGGGAGGCAACCCAATTTTTATTTATCTAACTATATTTTTCTTAGCTATATGTCTTTATAGGTTCATGATCATGTGGAGTCACAAAATAAATATAAAAATCGAAAACGGAATCAAAAACAGCAGAAGAAAAATCACACCCTGGAGGAAGCACCTGCCTGGCGTTCAACGCCAGAACAGAGCATGGTTCTGGCGCTGAACGCCCAAAATGGGCAGTATCTGGGCGCTGAACGCCCAAAATGGGCATCATCTGGGCGTTGAACGCCAGAATTGCACCCTGGAGAGGAGCTGGCGCTGAACGCCCAGAACAAGCATGGTTCTGGCGTTCAACGCCAGAAATGGGCAACAAATGGGCGTTGAACGCCCAAAATGGGCACCAATCTGGCGCTGAACGCCCAGAGTTGTGTGCAAGGGCATTTTACATGCCTAATTTGGTGCAAGGTTATAAATCCTTGAACACCTCAGGATCTGTAGACCCCACAGGATCACCTCAGGATCTGTGGACCTCACAGGATCCCCACCCACCTCACCCTCATCCCTTCTGTTTTCCATTCACCACTCACATCCATACACACATCCCTCCATCTCCTCCATATCTTCTTCTTCTTCATCTATTCTTTCTTCTTTTGCTCGAGGGCGAGCAACATGCTAAGTTTGGTGTGGTAAAAGCATAAGCTTTTTGTTTTTCCATTACCATTAATGGCACCTAAGACCGGAGAATCCTCTAGAAAAGGGAAAGGGAAGACAAAAGCTTCCACCTCCGAGTCATGGGAGATGGAAAGGTTCATTTCCAAAGCCTATCACTAAGAAAAAGATGGAGCAAGCAAGAGAGTCCATTCATGGAGCTCAAGAGGCGCAGGAAGCTCATCACCATGAGATCCCGGAGATACCTCAAATGCATTTTCCTCCACAAAACTATTGGGAGCAAATCAATACCTCCCTAGGAGAATTAAGTTCCAATATGGGACAACTAAGGGTGGAACATCAAGAGCACTCCATCATCCTTCATGAAATAAGAGAAGATCAAAAAGCAATGAGGGAGGAGCAACAAAGACAAGGAAGAGACATAGAAGAGCTCAAGGATATCATTGGTTCCTCAAGAAGGAAACGCCACCATCACTAAGGTGGATTCACTCCTTGTTCTTACTTTCTCTGTTTTTCGTTTTCTCTATGTTAAGTGCTTATCTATGTTTGTGTCTTCATTACATGATCATTAGTAGTTAGTAACTATGTTTTAAAGTTATGAATATCCTATGAATCCATCACCTCTCTTAAATAAAAACTATTTTAATTCAAAAGAACAAGAAGTACATGAGTTTCGAATTTATCCTTGAACTTAGTTTAATTATATTGATGTGGTGACAATGCTTCTTGTTTTCTGAATGAATGCTTGAACAGTGCATATGTCTTTTGAAGTTATTTTTTAAGAATGTTAAATATGTTGGCTCTTGAAAGAATGATGACTAGGAGACATGTTATTTGATAATCTGAAAAATCATAAAAAATGATTCTTGAAGCA
The DNA here is from genome assembly GCF_059453495.1 of Arachis ipaensis. Classification (NCBI taxonomy): domain Eukaryota; kingdom Viridiplantae; phylum Streptophyta; class Magnoliopsida; order Fabales; family Fabaceae; genus Arachis; species Arachis ipaensis. The sequence goes on along the minus strand of NC_142441.1, from coordinate 40,548,258 downwards.
AGAAAAAGCAGCAAAGAACAAGGCTTGCAGAAAAAAAAAAAAGAAAAAATAGACAAAAAAAATAGAAAAAAAAAGTGAGAAAAAGCAAGCAGAAAAAGCCAAAGCTCTTGAAACCAAAAGGCAAGAGCAAAAAGCCAATAACCCTTAAAACCAAAAGGCAAGGGCAAATAAAAAGGATCCCAAGGCTTTGAGCATCAGTGGATAGGAGGGCCTAAAGGAATAAAATCCTGGTCTAAGCGGCTAAACCAAGCTGTCCCTAACCATGTGCTTGTGGCGTGTAGGTGTCAAGTGAAAACTTGAGACTGAGCGGTTAAAGTCAAGGTCCAAAGCAAAAAAAAAGAGTGTGCTTAAGAACCCTGGACACCTCTAATTGGGGACTTTAGCAAAGCTGAGTCACAATCTGAAAAGGTTCACCCAATTATGTGTCTGTGGCATTTATGTATCCGGTGGTAATACTGGAAAACAAAGTGCTTAGGGCCACGGCCAAGACTCATAAAATAGCTGTGTTCAAGAATCATCATACTGAACTAGGAGAATCAATAACACTATCTGAACTCTGAGTTCCTATAGATGCCAATCATTCTGAACCTCAATGGATAAAGTGAGATGCCAAAACTATTCAAGAGGCAAAAAGCTCTAAGTCCCGCTCATATGATTGGAGCTATGTTTCATTGATAGTTTGGAATTTATAGTATATTCTCTTCTTTTTTATCCTATTTGATTTTCAGTTGCTTGGGGACAAGCAACAATTTAAGTTTGGTGTTGTGATGAGCGGATAATTTATACGCTTTTTGGCATTGTTTTTAGTATGTTTTTAGTAGGATCTAGTTACTTTTTGGGATGTTTTCATTAGTTTTTATGTTAAATTCACATTTCTGGACTTTACTATGAGTTTGCGTGTTTTTCTGTGATTTCAGGTATTTTCTGGCTAAAATTGAGGGACTTGAGCAAAAATCAGATTCAAAGGTTGAAGAAGGACTGCTGATGCTGTTGGATTCTGACCTCCCTGCACTCAAAGTGGATTTTCTGGAGCTACAGAACTCGAAATGGCGCACTTCAAATTGCGTTGGAAAGTAGACATCCAGGGCTTTCCAGAAATGTATAATAGTCCATACTTTGCCTAAGCTTAGACGATGCAAACTGGCGTTCAACGCCAGTTCTCTGCCCAATTCTGGCGTCCAGCGCCAGAAACAAGCTGCAAAGTGGAGTTCAACGCCCAAACTGGCACCAAAACTGGCGTTCAACTCCAGGAATGACCTCTACACGTGTAACACTCAAGCTCAGCCCAAGCACACACCAAGTGGGCCCCGGAAGTGGATTTATGCATCAATTACTTACTTTTGTAAACCCTAGTAGCTAGTTTATTATAAATAGGACCTTTTACTATTGTATTAGACATCCTGGATTGTATTTTGATCCTGTGATCTCCTTTTGGGGGCTGGCCATCTCGGCCATGCCTGGACCTTTCACTTATGTATTTTCAACGGTAGAGTTTCTACACTCCATAGATTAAGGTGTGGAGCTCTGCTGTTCCTCAAAGATTAATGCAAAGTACTACTATTTTCTATTCAATTCATCTTATTTCGCTTCTAAGATATTCATTCGCACTTCAACCTGAATGTGATGAACGTGACAATCATCATCATTCCCTATGAACGCGTGCCTGACAACCACTTCCGTTCTACATTAGAATTGAATGAGTATCTCTTAGATCTCTTAATCGGAATCTTCGTGGTGTAAGCTAGAATGATGGCGGCATTCAAGAGAATCCGGAAAGTCTAAACCTTGTCTGTGGTATTCCGAGTAGGATTCAATGATTGAATGACTGTGACGAGCTTCAAACTCGTGATTGCTGGGCGTAGTGACAGACGTAAAAGGATAGTAAATCCTATTCCAGCAAGATCGAGAACCGACAGATGAATAGCCGTGCCGTGACAGGGTGCGTTAACCATTTTCACTGAGAGGATAAGATGAAACCATTGACAAGGGTGATGCCTCCAGACGATTAGCCGTGCCGTGACAGGGCATTTGGATCATTTTCCCGAGAGAAGACCGAAAGTAGCCATTGACAATGGTGATGTATCACATAAAGCCAGCCATGGAAAGGAGTAAGACTGATTGGATGAAGGCATCAGGAAAGCAAAGGTTCAGAGGAACGAAAGCATCTCTATTCGCTTATCTGAAATTCTCACCAATGATTTACATAAGTATTTCTATCCCTATTTTATTAATTATTTTCGAAAACCCCATTACTATTTTATATCTGCCTGACTGAGATTTACAAGGTGACCATAGCTTGCTTTATACCAACAATCTCCGTCGGATTCGACCCTTACTCACGTAAGGTATTACTTGGACGACCCAGTGCACTTGCTGGTTAGTTGTGCAAAGTTGTGAACCATGGTATTGGCACCAAGTTTTTGGCGCCATTACCAGGGAAAGAAAGAGCGATGAATTTTACATAATCAAAGTGTAATCACAATTTCTGCGCACCAGGGTACCCTATAGATAAAATCCTTGGAAAATATCATGATTTTGACTAAGCTTAATATATACATATGCAATGCAACCAAAAATCCTAAAAGACCTAAAAATGAAATGCAAAAGTGTTAGGGTTAGAAACTTGTCACCCAAAAATGCCGAGCGGTCGGACGACCTCCCCACACTTAAAAGTTTGCACCGTCCTCGGTGCATCCAAAGATGAACAAAGGGGTTCGGCGACTTTCCTAGTTGCTACCTTCAGTTGGTAGGTCAACCGATGTTGCGTGTTCTTTTCCCGCTTCTGTTTTTTTCTTATGATGACTCATCCTGAACATAGAAAACATGAGATAGTAAGACAAGTAAATTCACAAGCAAGGAAGTATGGATTGTTGGAATGAGGTAAATCACTAGAGTTGAGTGAGTGAATTAGTGTGACATTAATGAAAAATAAGTGTGTGGGTCCTAACTTGCATGCGGTTTAGAACTCACACTCTAGTATTTAGAAACCATGTCACAATTATACAAAAGAAGACACACATTTCACTCATCCTAGTGTGCTTGAAGTACTTCAAAAGACTTGTAGGGTAAGTCAACCACACAAGTAGTGAAGAGGCATGAAAGCATTCAAGCAATTAATCAAGCAATTGTGAATTTGGATAATGCATGGGCATCGATTGATGTGTAAGTAAATTTAATGAACAAAATGGTATAGAGAGCTCACACATCAAACAATGACACATATTGAAGTTGTTGCAACACCTAAGTGACATAGAGGTGAATTACGTGGATGTTATGGAACTTAGGAAAAAGGATATAGAAGTCAAAAATCAATCACATAGCAAGCATGGTCCACAAAGCTTGAAAAGCTCAAAAATACGTCACTAGGTAAGCTTTCGATCTAATTTCACAATTCCACAAACTCAATGCACGAAATAGATGATGATCAATTAGAACAAGCATCCTAAAAAAAAATGCATTGATAATATACAAATGCCTAACAATGGATGATGAATGCATGGTGGCCAAAACATGCAATTCAAAGAGGTAAGATGCATGAAGGCAATGTAACAAGTACTTGGCATTCAAAAGTGTTGAACATGAAAATTTCCAAACCAAGTAGTAAATTGCAACCTCAACAAAAGAATCCAACAATGACAATAACAACAATGATGTTAAACCAAAATCCCATTAGTAATAAGCAGTAGTAAACAGTAAACAAGATTAGTAATCCAACACTTATAATGGAAAACAAAAATTAAACAAACTAACTAACTAAAAGAAATGGTGTTATATGATGCTTGGTAGTGTTGGATGATGATTGAAGGATGGAAAGAGAAGAGAAGAAGGAAAGAAATGGAAAGAGGAGAAGAGAAGAAGGTGAGTTAAACAGGGCAATCCACGCGTGCGCGTCATGTGCGCGTAAGCGTGGATTGATGAAAATGGAAACGACGCGTATGCGTGCAGTGCGCGTACGCCTGCATGGCAAGGCAGAGAGTCGACGCGGACGCGCAAGGTACGCGTTCACGTGCCCTGGGGCACAAAGTTGGCACACTTCAGGCACAACTCTCGGGTGAATGTATGGGAGGTGGGAAAAATTCAATCCACGCGTACGCGTGGATGGCCGAAATTGCTTGATTCACACGTACGCGTGGAGTGCGCGTGCGCGTGGGTGGTGCTCTGTTTTTCAAAATTTTTCTATGCTTTTGCACCAAACCAAGCGTTCCAAACTCCAACCAGCTACCAAAACATCATAAAACCTTATTTAACCTACTAGACCCCCAATTAAACTCAACTAATCAAACAAAACATGAAATTAAACTTATTTTACCAATATGTACAAAAGAGAAAAATGAAAAGATGTTACCATGGTGGGGTGTCTCCCACCTAGCACTTTTGTTTATTGTCCTTAAGTTGGACTTATGGGGAGCTCTTCATCAAGGTGGCTTGTGCTTGAATCCATCCTTGAACATCCACCATGCTTGGATTTCCATTGTGCTTCATCATTCAAAGTTAGTAACCCCAAGCTTTGATGGAGTTCTTCACAACCCACGGGCTCCCAAAGTTGATCCTCGTCTTGTGATCCGGGATCCCACACTTTATTTTTACACCCGTCTTCAAGTTGATCATCTTTATTAGTCCAACCGGGTGGTGAGTAAGCTGAATTCTCAATAAAGTGGCCGACAATCTTCCTAGACCCCTCTAGTTGAGTACTACTCTAACCTTGATTTGCAATGCCAACAACAAAACATTTTTCTTTTATGCTTCATCCCACAAAGCTTCCTAAGTTGGCCATCCGTTTCAACCAAACCATATTCAAGTGGTATAATAAAGCTAATAGAAATGAATTTCACCCACTCAAATGAAGGAATAGATGGCAACCTAGGTAGAGAAGTGTCCAAGGGTCTTGATAAAGCGTATTCAATTCCCATCCTCCTTTTTCTAAGGATCTCCACCTCTTCACAAGATCTCTTAATTTCAATCATTTGTTCGACAATTTTATCTAACTCTCTTCCCTTACTCAAATCATAAATGGGATGGTGAGAGACATTTACCTCCACATTGCTTTCCATTTTATTGAGAGAAGGTTTTTCATGCTCAAAGGATTCTTCACCACTAAGACTTGATGCTTGATCTTCATCACCAAGGGGACTCAATTCTTGCTCTATCCCATCCAATTCTTCATAAGAGATATGCCTTGGAGGTTGTGCACATTCCTCCTTATTATCAAATTCAATCATCTTGGAGGGGTTTTCTTCAATTCTAGACTCCCAAGGTAGTTTTGCATCTCCTAAGTCTTCAACCATTTCTTCCTCTTGTTCAATAATCTCTACATCCTCTTCTTGTTGCATTTCTTGCTTTAACTCCTCTTCTTCACCTTGGAGCTTCAAGTTCACTCCCTCACTAAGCTCCTTAGTTGCTTCTCTACATTCCACAATGGAAGTGCTTTGACTGCATAGGCTTAGGCGGGATGAGACTATGTTGCCAATGGCTTCTACCATGATAGCCGTTTTTGCTCTTAACTCCTCAAATTTCTTTTCATCCTCCTCGTGTTGCCTTAAGATATGAGATTCAAGATCCCTTAATTCTAGCATAAAGGCTTCATCGGGAGGTGATGGTAGAAGAGAGGGTTCATTGTTTGAGGAAAAGGTATTATAGTCGGAATGTGGTTCTTTTAGGTAGAGTTGTGGTTGAAAGTTTTCATGTATTGGAGGTGGTTCATCTTGGTAATAATATGGAGGGGACGGTTCTTGAAAATGTTGATGTTGGAGTAGTGGTGGCTCTATGTGTGGTTCATATGGCTCATATGGTTGTTGGTAGGATGGATATGGATTAGGGTCATATGAAAGTGGTTGGTAAGAAGGAGCTTGTGAGTATAGTTGAGGGTTATGTTGGGGATATGGCTCATAGGCATATGGTGGTGGTTCTTGAAAGTCACAAGGGGATTCACCATAGCCATTGGATTGATATGCATCATAGAATGGCTCTTCATCATAGTGCATTGGTGAAGGCTGTTGCCATGAGGATTGATCATATGCATATGGCTCCTCCCACCTTTGGTTATCCCATCCTTGATGCACATCTTCATTGAAGTTCCCATTTCCTAAAACATAGTTGTAATCACACTCATAGCCAAAGTGAGAATTCATAGTGAAAAGTGAAAATAAGAAACAAAAAGCTAACAAGAAATAATGAAACAAAATCCTAAAACTAGCAAAAGCTAACAAGCAATCCAAAAATCAAGCTATTCATAATATTCACATATATACAATAACTAATAACATAACACCATTGCAACTCCCCGGCAATGGCGCCATTTTGATTTAAGAAAAATTGTCGTGTCGGTATAGAATTTCACACAAAATGAATTCTCGTTGCAAGTATAGTTCTACACCAACAAACAATCCTCCCAATAAAAAATTTGAGTTGTCACAAGTAACAAACCCCAATGAATTTATAACCGAAGTATTTGGACTCCGGGTCGTCTCACGAGGAATTGCAATAAAGTGCCTTGTTATTGGTTATGAGGTATGTTTTAGGGTTTTTGAGATGATGGACAAGAAATGTAAATGGCAATGAAATTAAAATAACAAAAAGGGTCTTGGCGAGGTTAGGTGGTCAAGGATCTCTATCCTAATCACTAACCACAACATGAGAATTGGCAAGGATCAATCCCACTAAGTTAACCCCTAACTAATAGTAGAGGAAAGTCAAGTGAGCTATATCAATCCAAGTCCATAAGTCCTAGTTCTACACCTAATCAATTGGTGAGATCTAGCGTTAATGGCTTCAAATCGTCAATCACTTGGACATTAGTGACTCAAGAGTTCCTAAGTTATCTTCCCAAGTCAAGAGCACAAAATTCTACTCTAAAATCCAACCAAGCATTTTATCAAACACTTGAAAGGCATAAAAGGAAAACATAGTAAAATAGCAAGGAAAGTAAATCTACACTACTCAATTGCAAGGAATTAAACAACAACAAATCAAATCAACAATAAAGGAACATGAATCATAAATTGCATTAAAGGAAAATAGAAGAACAAAAGTGCATCAATATAAAAGTAGAGAATTACAAGAATTAAATGCTAAACTAGAGAGAAGAAAGGTAAAAGAAGAGGGATTGCAAAGAGAAAAGTAAATCAAGCATGAAATTAAACTAGATCTAAGATGGAAATATCCTAAGAACCCTAATTCTAGAGAGAAGAGGGAGCTTCTTTCTCTAGAAACTAACCTACATGATGCTACACTACAAACAATTGCTCTCCCTTTGCCCAAGTTTGAATTCTGCATGAAATAGCGTTAGAAATGAGTTGGGTTAGGCCCAAAGTGCTTTAGAAATCGCTGGGGGTGATTTCACTTTAGTGGACCACTTGCTCAATCGGCGCGCACGTATACATGGCACGTGATCACCCCTATACGCGAAGCAACATATGGCAAATTTTATATCATTTTGAATCCCCAGATGTTAGCTTTCCAACGCAACTGGAACCGCCTCATTTGAACCTCTGTAGCTCAAGTTATGGTCGATTGAGTGTGAAAAGGTCGGACTTGACAGCTTTACGGTTCCTTCATTTCTTCATGAGTTCTCCCACTTTGCATGCTTTTTTCCTCACTTCTTCCATCCAATACTTGCCCTATGAACCTGAAATCACTCAACAAATATATTAAGGCATCGAATGGAATTAGAGTGAATTGAATTTAGCTATTTTAAGGCCTAAAAAGCATGTTTTCACATTTAAGCACAAATCAAGGGAGAATTGCAAAACCATGCTATTTCATTGAATAAATGTGAGAAAAGGTGATAAAATCCCCCAAATTAAGCACAAGATAAACCACAAAATTGGGATTTATCAGTAAGCAATCTGAATTCTCACTAAAGCATCCAAACAGCTTCCTAAACCCATTTATTCGAGCTCTATACCAACCCTTGCATTTAGACTTTGAGCTCCCAACCATGACGAACCTAGGATTGTGTTGCCAATCACTAACCATCTCCCTCTTACTCTTAAAGCCACAAAGAGCTCTAAGCTAACTATCTGTCTCAAGTAAACCGTATTCAAGTGGGAAAGTAAAGATCAAGGATAAGAATTTTACCCACTTGAATGTTGTATTGGATGGTAATGGCTTTGGGGGAGAGGTCTCCAACAGCTTTGGCAAGGTGATTTCAAGCTCCATTCCCTTGTGCTCTCCCTTGGCAACTTCCACCTCTTTGCAAGCTTCTTCAATTTCAACCTCTTCCTTTTGGTAGCTTTCTTCCAATTCAAACTCTTCTTCATGGCTTACCAAGGACATGGGGGGTTGTGCTTCTTCTTCTTTAATCTCCATCTCTTGATCAACCTATGCAAAGTCTTCAACCTTGATATGCCTTGGAGGTTGTACACCCTCTTCAACATCAAATTCAAACTTCTTGGAAGGAGGTTCTATGACTGGACTTTCCCATGGAGGTTCTGCATCTCCCAAGTCTTCAACCACTTCTTCCTCTTCAATAATTACTGCTTTGTCCAGTTGTTTTAGTATAAAATCGTACTCATCCTTGATGATTTCCTTTCCATGACAACTCCCTTCAACTACTCCTTCATCTTCAAGAGTCTCTCCTATCTCCACATTTTGGGCCTCCTCTTACTCTAAGACAAAATCAGACTCCTCTTTGATGTCTTCCTTTACTAATTCTTCAACCACTCCTTCGAACTACCTCCACCTGTAGGGCCTCCTCTAACTTCTTGTGAAGTATGAATTCGCGAAACCGATCCCTTCTTCTTGTTTCGGGTCAGTAGCATAATTGGGATCATGTTCCTCTTGGATTGATGGATGTGGGTGCTCTTCCATGGAGGGTGGTGATGGGATGGGAAGATCATTATGTGGTTGAAAAGGAAGCGCACTAGAGTTTGAGGGTTGAATATTGGAGGTAGATGGTTGGTTCATGTGGGATATAAGATTTTGGTGTGTAGATGTGAGACCAATGATGTTGGAGATGAGTGTGTTGTTATCTAATGGAGGTTGGGGTGGATAGGAGGGTTCAATTGTTAGGAGAAAGGGCTCATAATACAGAGGTGGTTCTTCTTGATAAGGATATGGATATGGTGAATATTGAGGTGGTGGTTCTGGGTGTGGTTCATATGGTGGTTGGTGTGGTGGATAAGGATTAGGGTCATATGGAGGTGAATGGTTAAAGGGGCTTGTGAGTATAGTGGTTCAAAGGTATGTTGGGGAGGTGGTTCATAAGCATATGGTGAGGCTTGTTGGTAACTAAAAAGGGGTCCACCATATTCATCATCCTGGTACGCTCCCTGGAATGGCTCTTGACCATAGTAATTTGGTGGAGGTGGTTTGTCACGAAAGGTTCCATGATAAACTATTATTTTATGATTTATATTGTATTTAATTGAGTGGTTTTATCAAGTCTTTACCCACTTATTCATATGATCAGCATGATATTACAATTCCTTCCCAAAATTGTTCCATGGTTGAAAACTTGCTTCCTAGAAATCTTTTAATTATACATTTTAACTCTCCTTTATCCCATTCGATGTCGTGATCTGTGTGTTAAGTGTTTCAGGCTTCATAGGGTAGGAATGGCTTAGAGAATTGAGAGAAAGCTTGCAAAAATGGAAGGAACACAAGAAACCAAGGAGATGACCAGCGAACAATGACGCGAGCGCATGGCTCACGCGAGCACGCGAAAAGAAGAAATCGCAGCGACGTGAACATGTGCCTGACGCAAACGCGTGGATTGAAGTCTGCACGAATGACGCGAACGCGTGGACGACGCGAACGCGTGACAAGGAAAAACGTTGAATGACGCGAACGCGTGGACGACGCGTACGCGTGACCTGCGCAATCTGCAAAAATAATAGAATACACTGGGGGCGATTTCGGGCCACATTTTGACCCCCAGAAACACAGACTAAAGCTAGGGAACATGCAGAAACTCAACATGCATCCACACACATTCAGATACATCGATATTAGGATTACTTTCAGTTTCAGATCTGAATCTAGATTAGTTTTACATTAGTAGTTTATGCTTTTGCTTTGAATTTTTGGATGCTGAAGAATCATTACCTCCGTGAAGACATTACTTTAGTTTGTTTCCTTATTCCCTTACTTTTATTTATTGCTTATTGACCCTATTCAATTAAGTATGTTGCATTTGGAATTTATTAATATATAGAATTATTTTTAATTTTAATTAATTTTAATTCTCTATTTTATATTTTACTCTATTTAATTTATTATGTCTTCTTATATTTTTATGAATATTAATTCCATGTCAATGGAGTAGATTCTCTACTTGACACGGGAGTTGATTAAGAGGTGACACTTGAGTTGGAATGCTCAAGTGCTTAGTTAATTTGAACATTGTTGGCTAATTCTATATCTACTAACGCTAGACCTTCCCAAGGGAAAGGACTAGGATCTGCGGATAAGAATCAGTCCATCACTTGACTTTCCTTTACTCAGTAAGGGTTAACTAAGTGAAAACAACAACCGCTTTACATTACACTTGAGAAGATTCCAACAAGGATAGAACTTCCGATTAATCAACTCCCCAGTCAAGGCTTTTTATATTAATAATAATTCTTAGTTTTATTGGTTTAATTTACAATTATTTTAATTACTCATTATCCAATTCAAACCTTCTGGAAAATTTCTAATTAATAAATTAGCACTCTTCCCTGCAACTCGTTGGGAGACGACCTGGGACTCATACTCCCAGTATTTTTATTTCTAAAATTTGTGACAACCCCTTTTAAATTGAGAAGGCGGATCTTAGTTGGTTAAGAACTGTACTTGCAACGCATTTTGTTTATTAAATTTCTTAACTGGTCAATTTCTGCCACCATCAATTTTTGGCGCCGTTGCCGGGGAGTTGCAATAGTGTGCTAGATTATTAATTAGTGTACATATTTTTATTTTATTTTCATTTTTTATTTTGTTACCATGAGCTATATGTCTTTCTCATTGAATGACGCGTTCATTGCCTGATCCGAGCTTAGCCGCTTTTGATCCTGAAATTGAAAGAACTCTTTCACGTATTAGGCGAGCTCGACGTCGGTTAGCCTTTGAGGGTGCTGAAGTGATTGTTATCGATTCACCAGTCTCATCTGAGGGCGAATCTGAACCGCCACCTGAGAGTGAGAAAAGCTCATTTACTACTGATTCAGTTGATTCACGTGCAGGTAATATGGCAGCACCTAGGAAGATTACTCTCCAAGAAGCTGGAGCCCCAGATTTTACACTGCAACCGTATCAAGTGCGTCATCCAAATTTGGCTACAGATTTTGAACTGAAGATTGCACTAATCAACTTGATGCCCAAGTTTCATGGCTTACCTGCTCAAGAGCCTATTAATCACCCTAGGGATTTCCAGACAGCCTGTTCTACTGTTAGGCGTCATCGTGCAGATGAAACTTCTATTCTGTTAACCGCTTTCCCATTTTCTCTTGAGGGAAAAGCGAGGGAATGGTACTACACCCAACCTGAAGCAACTGTTACTAACTGGGATACGCTTAGAAGAGAATTTTTGGAAAAATACTTTCCAGCTGAAGTTACTGATAGATTGAGGAAAGAGATTTCAACGATTGTTCAGGGCGAATCTGAGACTCTCTACGAATACTGGGAGCGCTTCAACAATCTCCTGGACACGTGCCCCCATCACATGATTGATAGACTAGTATTGATCAGCTACTTCACTCAAGGCATGAACCCCAGGATAAGACTACACTGGATGGTGCTAGTAATGGTTCTCTGAAAAAGTACAGGACCGCAGATGAAGCATGGCAACTGATCAGCGACTTAGCTGAGTCCACTAGGAATCACAGGCAGAGGCATAGCCACTCAAAAGCTGTTGCAGAGGTTTCCTCTAGCATTGAAACTACTGCTCTTACCCAGAGTATATGTGAAATGACCAACCTCCTGAAACAGATGCAGTTAAACCAACAACAAACACATAAAGCTCAGCCTTCCCCACCACAGCAAAGCCAACAGTTGGTTCCACAAAGAGTATGCGGAATCTGTGCTGATTATATTCATTATACTGATGAATGTCCGCAACTCCAACAAGAAGACAACACTGTGGCAGCCACTCATAACTTCTATGACCGCCCAAATCAAGGATACAATCAATAGGGTGGCAACTACAACCAAGGTGGAAACTATAACCAAGGATGGCAAGACAACTCCAACCAAGGTTGGAGGGATAACTATAACAGAGGAGGCAGAGACAACAGTGAAAACCAGAGGTGGAATAACAATAATAACAACAGACAGTAGAATTAGAACCAACCTTACAGAGCACCTCACCTAAGACAGCCCCAAGGACCCCAGCACAACCAACAGCAAGTCCCTCAGATCACTTACTCCAATTCCTTATCAAATGACGAGATGCTCCGTTCTCTTGCACAAGGGCAACAGGACATGCAGATGCAGCTGAACTCTACTCTAAATGGTCTTACTACCACTTTGCAAGCTCTCGTCTCCCAGTTAGATTCATCACCTAATCCCACAAATCAACCTTCAAGCTCTAGTGGAATTCCTTCTCAACCCCTACCTAATCTCAAAGGTAGCATCAATGCCATCACTTTAAGGTCCGGAACCACATTGCAGGAGAGGAACCATGAGGAGCCAAGCTCACCAGAACACGTCCCAGCTGAGGATGTGGTGGAAGTGGAAGATGCTGAAGAAGAAGAGGACGTACAAAACATAGTTGAAGAAGAAGCAGCTCAACCACAGAATGAAACACCAAAGGATGCAGAGGCTGCAAGTAACACCCCTCCTATCCCATTTCCACACCTTGCAAGGAAGCCCAGAAAGCAGATGGAACTTGATCCCAAAATAGTGGAAATATTCAAAAAGGTCGAGGTAACTGTTCTCTTTTTTGATGTTATTCAGCAGGTACCTAAATATGCGAAGTTTCTAAAAGATTTGTGCATACATAAAGATAAAATTAATGAATTAGAAACTATTCCTTTAGGTAGTTCTATATCTTCTTTAATGGGGGGTATACCTGAAAAATGTAGTGATTCAGGTCCATGTATGGTTAACTGTACCATTGGAGGTGTAATTTTTCTGACTGTATGTGTGATTTAGGAGCGTGTGTTAGTATAATGCCTTTGTCTATATATGATACTTTGAGGGTCCCTCCCTTAAAAAGGTCGGCAGCTCATTTTGTGTTAGCAGATAAAAGTATTATTACAGTAGTTGGAATTGCTGAAGATGTATTAGTGAGCATTAAGGGGCTCATATTTCCTATTGACTTCTATATCCTGGAAATGTCCCCTAATGACTCAGGAAGACCATCATCAATCCTGCTTGGAAGACCTTTCCTGAAGACTTCAAAGTTCAAGCTTGATGCATTCTCAGGAACTTACTCCTTTGAGATAGATGGCAGAACAGTGAGTTTCAGTTTAAATGAAGCTATGAAGCACCCTCCGGAAGACCATTCTATCTTCCAGTGCGACATTATTGATGAAACTGTAGCTGAAGTTCACCAAGAAGAAATGGAAGAGAAGCATATGGAGCAAGGTCCAAGTGTGGGGACACTTTCTGAAAACAATGAGAACCCTTTACCATTATCACTAGCCCCGGATGATCCAGAGCCTAGCTACGAGCAGAAATTAAAATTAAAGCCCCTTCCTCCACACCTCAAGTATGCTTACCTTGAGGATGATCAGAAGTTTCCAGTTATCATTGCAAGGGAACTTACCTCTCAACAAGAAGAGCAACTGCTCAGTGTGCTGAGAAAACATAAGAAAGCAATCAGATGGAGCTTGGCAGATATAGTAGGCATCAGTCCTCAAGTTTATGAACATAGAATATTCTTAGAAGAAGGAGCAAAGCCTATCCATCAGCCTCAAAGAAGATTGAATCCCACCATCTTGGAAGTTGTCAAAAAGGAAGTGACCAGGCTACTTGAAGCAGATATCATTTACCCCATCTCAGACAGTGAATGGGTTAGCCCAGTACAAGTAGTGCCCAAGAAGTCTAGAGTTACAACAATAAAGAATGATCACGGAGAGCTCCTGACAACTAGATTGCAGAATTCATGGAGAGTTTGCATTGACTATAGGCGTCTCAACCAAGCCACTCGCAAGGATCATTACCCCTTGCCATTCATCGATCAGATGCTTGATCGCCTGTCAGGTAAATCTCATTATTGTTTTTTAGATGGCTATACAGGCTACTTTCAAATTCATATAGCTCCTGAAGATTAGGAGAAGACCACTTTTACATGCCCCTTTGGAACTTATGCTTATAAAAGAATGCCTTTCGACTTGTGTAATGCACCCACTACTTTCCAAAGATGCATGATGTGTCTTTTCTCAGATCTTATTGAGAACTGTATGGAAGTTTTTATGGATGACTTTAGTATATATGGTGATTCATTTAGCCTTTGCTTGGATAGTTTATCTAAAGTATTAGACAGGTGTGTTAGTACAAACCTTGTATTAAATTTTGAAAAATGTCATTTTATGGTAAAACAAGGAATTGTACTAGGACATGTTGTATCTAACACTGGCATCTCTGTAGATCCAGCAAAGGTGGATGTCATTTCTAGTTTACCTTACCCCTCCTCCGTGAGGGAAGTCCGTTCTTTCCTTGGCCACGCAGGTTTTTACAGGAGATTCATTAAGGACTTCAGTAAGGTAGCACTGCCTTTATCCAGATTGCTGCAGAAAGATATTGAGTTCGAGTTCAGTGAGGATTGTATGCAGGCATTTGATAAGCTGAAGATCGCTCTGACTCAAGCTCCAATTGTAAGAGGACCAGACTGGAGCCAGCCATTTGAAATCATGTGTGATGCTTCCAATCATTCAGTAGGAGCAGCGCTGGCTCAGCGCGAAGGTAAGGATCCTTTTGTAATTGCTTATGCATCTAAGACTTTAGATGCTGCTCAATCTAATTATACTACTACTGAAAAAGAGCTTCTTGCTATTGTTTTTGCTCTGGATAAATTCCGAGCCTATTTACTTGGTACTAAGATAGTAGTGTACTTAGACCATGTAGCTCTAAAATATCTATTAGCTAAAAAGGAGTCCAAACCAAGGCTAATACGTTGGATACTGCTACTGCAAGAATTTAATTTAGAAATTAAGGATAGGAGTTGTAACCAGAATCTAGTGGCAGGCCACTTGAGTCGCCTTGAGCACATTAAGGATGATTCCAGTCCTATAAATGATAATTTCCCATTTGATAGCTTATAAGCAGTATCTGAAATAGTTCCTTGGTATGCACCTGTAGAAAATTATCTAGTTAGCCACACTTTTCCTCCAAACTTCACTAAGCATCAAAGAGACAAGCTAAAAAGCGAGTCTAAATATTTTATATGGGATGATCCATATTTGTGGAGGTGTGGTGCTGACCAGGTAATTAGACGGTGTGTGCCTCAATCAGAATTCTAGTCCATTTTAGAGGCCTGCCACTCATCTGAGAGTGGAGGACATTTTCGCCCTCAAAGAACAGCTAGAAAAATTCTAGACTGTGGATTCTGGTGGCCTACTCTTTTTAAAGACGCTGCTGAATTTTGTAAATCTTGTTCCCCATGCCAAAGGTTTGGAAATATATCCAAGAGGGATGAGATGTCTCAACAGATTATGCTTTTCTGTGAAATTTTTTATGTTTGGGGCATTGACTTCATGGGTCCATTTTCAAATTCTAACGGTTACTTTTATATACTGTTAGCTGTAGATTATGTTTCTAAATGGGTGGAAGCAATTTCTACACGTACTGATGATGCTAACACTGTTGTTTTCTTTGTTAGAAATCATATTATTTGCCGCTTTGGATCACCACGAGCAATCGTGAGCGATCAAGGCACCCACTTTTGTAACAGGAGACTAACAGGATTACTGAAGAGGCATGGGATAATTCACAAAGTAGTAACAGCTTACCATCCCCAAACCAATGGACAAGCAGAAGTCTCTAACAGACAGATAAAGTGTATTCTGGAGAAGATAGTAAAACCTCACAGGAAGGCCTGGAGTGTCAGGCTACAAGATGCACTCTGGGCATATAGAACAGCTTATAAGACACCCATTGGGATGAGCCCCTTCCGCTTAGTATACGGAAAGGCTTGCCACCTTCCAGTAGAGGTGGAACACAAGGCTTTCTGGGCTGTGAGGGAGTGTAACATGAATCTTGAAAAAGCTGGTGCTGAAAGAAAGCTGCAACTAGCAGAATTGGAGAATCTTTGCCTAGAAGCATATGACAACTCCAGGAGATACAAAGAAAAGATGAAGGCCGTCCATGACAAGCACATAAAAAGGAGAGAATTTAGACCAGGGGAGTTAGTTCTTCTTTATAACTCCAAACTGAGGCTTATGGCAGGCAAACTGAGATCAAGATGGGAAGGTCCATACAGAGTAGAAAAGGTAGAGCCATACAGAGTTTTCCACCTACGTCATCCTTCTAGCTCCAAATTCTTAAAGGTCAACGGATATCGCCTGAAGCTTTATCATGGTGAAAAGATGAAGAATAACAAAGAACTAGAGGTTTTTCTCTTGGAAGACCCACCAACAGAAGCAGAATGAGCCTAACGAGCGTCCAACTTAAGGATGTAAAAGCAAAGTGCTAGGTGGGAGACAACCCACCATGGTATGATCGTTCCATTTCAGTCTTAGATTTATTTCACTTTATTTTTATTTTTATGGTGTTAATGACTCTTCTCATAATCTCAGCATATAGCTGCATATAGTTTACAGTTGCATTCGCATTCTGCATATCCTAAATTAAAAAAAAAACACGCACGCGACGCGTAAGCGTTGCTGACGCGTCCGCGTCATATGTGCGTTCTGAAGAAAAGAAAACTGAATAGAAAGTCACGCGAAAGCGTGGCTGGAGGCGTGCCTTAGGCACAATCATGCCCACGCGACCACGTCATTTTGGAAACGAGCCTCCCACGCGTCCGTGAACCGACGCGGACGCGTGCCCCTAAAAATCGACGTAAAAGAGGTGTATGGCAGCAAGTTGCGATGGAGCTGGACTGGAATGATGCTGGAAGCACCAGCCCCATCACGCGACCACGTGCCCCACGCGGCCGTGTCATCCTCCAAATATGGCCATTCACGCGATCGCATCAACCACGCGATCGCGTCACCCTAAAATTTGGCAAAATGGGTTTGAAACAGAGAGTCGCGCGAATGCGTGGCTGCCCTCGCGCCATTCGCACAAATCAAGTCACGCGACCGCGTGACTTACGAGTCCACGTCAGATGACAAAAATCACACACCACGCGACCGCGTGACTCACGCGTCCACGTCATATGCTACGCACAGATTATCCACATCAGCCAAAATATCTTATCTTTTCTTCCCCAAATCCTAATTTTTCTTTTCCCTTATTATTTCTTTCTTCCCCCTTCTTCCTTCTCTACTCATTCTCACTTTTTACTTTCTTCTTCTTTATTTTTCACATCCATTATCAAGGTTCTTTTCTTTCTTTCTTTACTTTTTATTTTTCCTTTATTATTTTTAATTATGTTTTCTTTTTCTTTTCACTTTCATTATCTATATTTTCTTTTCTTTCTTTTTATTCCTTTAATTGGTGTTAGCAATTTAATTAGGTGATTATTTTCTTTACAATTTTTGCTTGTGAGTTATTGTGGAATTATTTGACAATTATATATTACTTTTCATAAGGGATTGCTTGCATGTTCAATTTACTACTTTCAATAACATATTCACCATGCATGCCAAGTATTTGTGAAAAAGCCCGTATGGCACTGTGCATTATTTTAAATTATTCTATTCTACTACTTTAATGCCTGTTTTTCACAAAATCCCTTTTATATTTTATTAATTAAATGTAATTGTCAATACAAACAGATTATTAGTTTGAAAGGCTTGGTAATCTAACTTGGACATTGAATACTTGATCTATGCTACTCATGCCTTTGCTGGCATGCCAATAAACATCTTGCATTTAATTACCATCACATGCACTTGCTATATTACCTTTGATGAACTTTTCACATGTAGTCTAGACCATGTGTTAACGACATCCTTCTTTACCGTGCATTGATTATCACCCTTAATATTCGCTCCCTTGCTCGAACCCTTAGCTTTACATATTACTTTCTTTTTCTTTTTTCAGAATGGCCATCAAGAAAGGTAAAGAGAAAGCTACTCCCAAACCACCAGCAAGGAGAGGAACAAAACGAGCATTAGTGGAAGAGCCATCTTCAACAGCGGTGAAACCTTCAACAAAACGAATCAAGAGGATCATCAAGGTCGATGAAAAAAAGAAAGCCTTCCCAGCAAAGGACACTGCGCGGTTCACTAACCACTACTGTGAGCAGATGTTCCCCATCCTGGCTGAAAGGAATTATAACAATGAGTATCTTCTCATCCTCCCAACCAACATTGCTGACATTGTTGAGCCCCGCATTGAGCAAAGACAATGAGGATTCCTACAGAGACAGCCACGGCAGGTTAATCTATCATGGGTAGTAGAGTTCTACTCAAATTTTTACATGCCAACCATGCAGTCTGTCTATGTCCGTCAGAAGCAAGTCCCTATAATAGAAGAAGCCATTCAACGAGCTTTAGATCTTTCCCCTACTCCAGAAGGATTGGACGCATTCTAAGAAGCCTCACTCAAGCGCCAGACATACCAATTTGACTGGGACGTCGTTCTCAGAATTATCGCACAACCTGGCAGCAGATGGATCTACGAATACCATCGATCCCGACCTAAGGGCATCTCGGCTTCAGCACTTACTTTGGAAGCTCGAGTATGGGTACAAATCATGTCCCATTACGTCTTTCCGAGCACTCACGAGTCCTCCTTCACCGTAGACATGGCTGTTTTACTCTGGTGTATCCTTACAGACCAGCACCTCAATTTACCAAGACACATTCGGCATGCTATGGGACACGTACAGATTGCGAGCAACTTACCTTTTTCCGCCTTGGTTTCAGATCTCGTCTCAGCAGCTGGAGTCTCCTACAGAGCTGGGGATACCAAAGCCATGATTCCACGCGATGATCAATACGTTCCTAACGGGAAGTATATCAGACCTCCAGCAGCAACTATCAGCTGGAGCACAGAACCAGCAAAAGATATTCCTTCTTCTTCCACACCACAAGCACCTTCAATAAACCAACTGCTCCACAAGATCCTTGAGAAGCTAGACCGGCTAGAACGGAAAGGAAAGCAAAGAGAGCGTCGTAACAAGCGCAGATTTACATACCTCAAGGAGCTACTTGTTGGTAACCAACCACCTAGAGAAGACCTAGACACCCCGAACTCCACTTCATTTACAAGCACAGGGAGCCACGACGGTCCCGATGGTGGAGATACTGCTACCAGCCCCCTTTGTTCCTAACAAATGGCATTGAGGATGGTGCAAAGCCTTAAGTGTGGGGAGGTCGGTCAGTACCTGACTTCCAGAGGTAATCTCTTTTCCTTAAACACCAATAAATTAGTATATTTAGTTAATTTTTCTTTTGTAGAATAGGATAAATTGCATAGTAATAGGTTAATTACATGCATGTTCTACTTGATTGAAAAAATAATAAGTTTCTTTTTAAGACCCTATTTTTGAAAAAATTTCACTAATTTAAAATAAATCTTTTGTGCTAAACTTGTTAGAAGTTGTAATTGGAACATAGTTTAAAAAGCTAAGAACACACAACTCGTGAGATTTTGAGCCTAATTACATGGTTACATTATTTAACCATAAATATTTTATTCTTGTGTGTTTACTTCTTTATGATTGTAATCTTTATTTTGTTCTATCCTATATGTCCAATGTTTAATGTGTTATATGCATGCATATGATTGAGGCCATTAATTGTTTAGCTCACTTATCCCAAATAAGCCTACCCTTCAATTACCTTTGTTAGCCACTTTGAGCCTTTTAATCCCATTTGTTCTATATTTTACCACATTACTAGCCTTAAACAGAAAAACAATTAATTATCCCAATTGAATCTTTGGTTAGCTTAAGATAGAAATTGTGTGTTAATTAAGCATGGGAAAATTGTGGGAATATTGGTTAATAAGGGAATGTGTCATGATAAAATAATAGGAATTTGGGTACCTACTCATGTGCAACTATAAAAATTAAACAACCATGTGCATTGATAAGCTATGTTTATTTTTCTAGTAAAAAAAAATAAAATCCAAAAATATTCAATAAATATTTAAATAAATAAGGGGACAAAATTACCCCAATTCTAACTTAAGTAAAGCTTCAATGCATATGTGATAAAAATTAAAAGAAAGTTAACGCATGAGTATATAATGCAAAAGTGAAAATTCTGGGTAGCTAGGCATGAATTAGAACTAAATAGAGTATGTGTATGCTAGATAAGAGCTTAGGTTAGTCAAAGATTCAATTTATAGCTCACTTAGCCATATGTATACCCTTACCCTTACCTTAGCCCCATTACAACCTTGAAAAGACCTCATGATGTTTGCATTGGTGCATTAAATATTGTTGATTGGTTAGGTGAAGAACAAAATTTAGAAAGCATGATTAGAGAAGAAAAGAGTGATTACCCTATACACTTGAGAGACTAGAGTGCATATACACCATCAGTGCCTGATTCTATGTTCCCTACTTTCATGAGCTGTCTTCTTACAATGTTACCTGTTTTTACTATATAAATTGAATTAGTGAAATTCAATTTATGTTTGTCTTGAAGAGTTTATTTATTTTAACCAAGTAGACAAGAATCATTTAGTTGCATTCATATATATAGGTTGCATTGCATTGCATGAGTTTTACATTTCCCTACTCATTTATTTTATCTCCTTAAGCTAAGCATGAGGACATGCTAATGTTTAAGTGTGGGGAAGTTGATGAACCATTATTTTATGATTTATATTGTATTTAATTGAGTAATTTTATCAAGTCTTTACACACTTATTCATATGATCAACATGATATTACAATTCCTTCCCAAAATTGTTCCATGGTTGAAAACTTACTTCCTAGAAATCTTTTAATTATGCATTTTAACTCTCCTTTATCCCATTCGATGCCGTGATCTGTGTGTTAAGTGTTTTAGGCTTCATAGGGCAGAAATGGCTTAGAGAATGGAGAGGAAGCTTGCAAAAATGGAAGGAACACAAGAAACCAAGGAGATGACCAGCGAACAATGACGCGATCGCATGGCTCACGCGAGCGCGCGAAAAGAAGAAATCGCAGCGACGCGAACGCGTGCCTGGCGCAAACGCGTGGATTGAAGTTTGCACGAATGACGCGAACACATGGACGACGCGAACGCGTGACAAGAAAAACCGCTGAATGACGCGAACGCGTAGACGACGCGTACGCGTGACCTGCACAATCTGCAAAAATAACAGAATACGTTGGAGGCGATTTCGGGCCACATTTTGACCCAGTTTTCAGCCCAGAAACACAGACTAAAGCTAGGGAACATGCAGAAACTCAACATGCATCCACACACATTCAGATACATCGATATTAGGATTACTTTTAGTTTCATATCTGAATCTAGATTAGTTTTACATTAGTAGTTTATGCTTTTGCTTTGAATTTTTGGATGCTGAAGAATCATTACCTCCGTGAAGACATTACTTTAGTTTGTTTCCTTATTCCCTTACTTTTATTCATTGCTCATTGACCCCATTCAATTAAGTATGTTGCTTTTGGAATTTATTAATATATAGAATTATTTTTAATTTTAATTAATTTTAATTCTCTATTTTATATTTTACTCTATTTAATTTACTATGTCTTCTTATATTTTTATGAATATTAATTCTATGTCAATGGAGTAGATTCTCTACTTGACACGGGAGTTGATTAAGAGATGACACTTGAGTTGGAATGCTCAAGTGCTTAGTTAATTTGAACATTGTTGGCTAATTCTATATTTACTAACGCTAGACCTTCCCAAGGGAAAGGACTAGGATCTGCGGATAAGAATCAGTCCATCACTTGACTTTCTTTTACTCAGTAAGGGTTAACTAAGTGAAAACAACAACCGCTTTACATTACACTTGAGAAGATTCCAACAAGGATAGAACTTCTGATTAATCAACTCCCCAGTTAAGGCTTTTTATATTAATAATAATTCTTAGTTTTATTGGTTTAATTTACAATTATTTTAATTACTCATTATCCAATTCAAACCTTCTGGAAAATTTCTAATTAATAAATTAGCACTCTTCCCTGCAACTCCTTGGGAGACGACCTGGGACTCATACTCCCAGTATTTTTATTTCTAAAATTTGTGACAACCCCTTTTAAATTGAGAAGGCAGATCTTAGTTGGTTAAGAACTGTACTTGCAACGCATTTTGTTTATTAAATTTCTTAACTGGTCGATTTCCACCACCATCAGTCCACCATAACTATTGTCTTGGTATGCATCATAGAATGGTTGTTGGTTATAGCGCATTGGAGGGGGTTGTTGCCAAGAGGGTTGATCAAATCCTTGTGACTCCTCCCATCTTTGATTCTTCCAACCTTGATGCATGTTCTCATTATAGCTTCCATTCCTTACAACAACATTGGAACCAAACTTAAAGCCAGAGGGGTGAGAATTCATAGTAGCAATTAAAGACAAAAATTAATAAAAATTAATGAAAATAAACTCCTAAAACTAGAAACACTAAAAAAAGAAATGAAAAAGCAAATATTTACAATAACAAATAATAAGGCACACGTTTACAACTCCCCGGCAACGGCGCTATTTTGACGAACTGATTTTCTGCTGGTAAAGAATTTCACAAAAGTAATCATGTTGTAAGTATAGTTTCTAAACCAATAGATAATCCTTTCGTACAAAAATTTGGTTGTCACAAGTAACAAACCCCTAATAAAATTGATAACCGAAGTATTTAGATCTCGGGTCGTCTCTCAAGGAATTGCAGGGAGGTGTGATTTATTATTGGTTATGGAAGATTATCTTTTTGGGGTTTTTAAATAGTGAACAGGAAAAATAAACTGGCAAGAAAGTAAATTAATTATCATGAAAACCATTGCAAGGTATAAGAATTGGAAATCACATCCTAGTTATCCTTATCATGTGTGATGAGAATTGTTTATTACTCCCACTTAGTTAACCCTTACTAAATAAAGGAAAGTCAAGTGGACTAATCAATTTGATTCCTCAAGTCCTAGTCAACTCCTGTGGAAAGACTAGCTTTAGAGGGATCCAAATCAATCAGCAAATTCTAATTTTCAATCAACAGCTGAGTTTGATAACTCAAGTGTCACCAATTACTCAACCAAAGTAAAGGGAGAAAAATCTAAATTATTTATATCATAAATAAAAGAAAGTAATCATAAATCTAAAATATCTCGAATTGTATTAAATAGAAAATCAAATTAAACATAGGAATCCATAAACCAATTTGGCAACATAAGTAATCAATAAGGGAAAATAGATAAAGTAGAATACTAAGACAAATTAAAGTAGAAAAGAAACTAAATTAAGGAACATTGAACCTGGAATTGAGAAGGAATGAACCATAAACTAAGAGAAATCCTAAATCCTAAAACCTAAGAGAGAGGAGAGAGCCTTTCTCTCTAGAAACTACATCTAAAATCTAAAATTGTGAGTAATGAATGTTGTTTTTCATGAATGAATGGATTTCCCCACTTTATAGCCTCTAATCTGTGTTTTCTGGGATAAGAACTGGGTCAAAATAGCCCAGAAATCGCTGGGAACGAATTCTGTCACACTGATTTTTCGAAGATCCACGCGTGCGCGTTGATTCATGCGTGCGCGTGGATTGACGTGTACGCATCACTTATCTTTAGGGCAACTATGACAAATTATATATCATTTTCAAGCTCCGGATGTTAGCTTTCCAACGCAACTGGAACCACCTCATTTGGACCTCTGTAGCTCAAGTTATGACCGTTTGAGTGCGAAGAGGTCAGGGTTGACTGCTTTATAGTTCCTTCAATTTCTTTTATTCCTTCCACTTTTACATGCTTCCTTTCCATCCTCTAAGCCATTCCTACTCTGTAATCTCTTAAAACACTTAACACACATATCACGGCATCGAATGGTATAAAGGGGAATTAATTTTTGGTAATTTAAAGGCTTGGGAAGATGCCAATTATAGAACAAAATTAGGAAGGAAAATGTAAAACCATGCAATTTATATGAATAAGTGTGCAAAGACTTGATAAAAACCACTCAATTGAGCACAAGATAAATTATAAAATAGTGGTTTATCAGAGACGATAAGGACGACTCCTTCTATTCTATGTAGCACAGAGGACCATGCAAATTTTTAAATGTGTGGAGGTCGACCGATCAAATTGGCAGTTGGATAAAATTTTTTCGTTCCAAACACTTTTATTTTTATTTTTATTATGTTTTTCGGATATTTATGTATATACTCTACTATTTTGAGTATCTTTTTGTTTACTGCACTTTGTAATTGTGGTTTGTATATATTTTAGATATTTATTCTAGTTTTTGCATATCTTAGTCTGTATATATTTTTAGCTTTTAGTTGTGATTGGATAATGTGCTGATTGGACCCAATTTATTTTAATTTCCTATATGTTATATGATGATTTTGATTGATAGAGAATAGGAAAAGAACTTAAAAATTTTGAATTTTCATCCAACTACATTATATACATATACATATAATAGAGAATAATTACTAAGAGAGATAATTATTTGATCTCTTATTTTTACTATATCAGATCAGGGAATAACTATACCAATATAAATAATACCGGTATTATATGTTATCTCAACTCTAAAATATCTCTAAAATATTTTGAAGTTAAACGGAATAAAAAATACCAGTAAAAATTTTTTATTGGATGAATTGGGACCTGTAATTAAATGTCATCGTTAAAAAGTATCTTTTATCTTATATGAAAAATCATATTTTAATGGAGAACTTTTTTTGTGTTTTTTATATGGGCATGCCTTATTAAAACGAAGTGACAGTGTTTCTCATATTTCGCAAATTTTAGTCACAAAAAGCCCAAAAAATCATTCTACTGAAAATTGGTTTCTTATAAGAGCATCGTTGACCTCTTGGATGATTTTTGCATGGATGTAGTTAAAGTCCCATATCTCATGGCGAAAGAAACACGACATCGATATTCCCAATTGGTTGCACTACTTTTACCAACCAATCCTCCATATTGTTCTTAATGTCGAATTGGTTAATTAGAAGCACTCTAATTTGCTGGAACCATGGTTGTTCCTAAGGCAATAAGAATAACGTGATGAACATATGGATTAGAATATTTGATTTGTAGTTGGGAAGAAATATGAAAGGTTAAATGGAAAATGAAGATTAAGAAAGTTTTAGGTGGAGGGAAACTTATCACACATGATGGGTGTCCGACGTCCGTGTGCCATCAGCATGGTTTGTAGTGACTACAGAGGAGAGGACTGCGTTTGGGTGGCAGCCATTTGTTCATAGATGGCATCCTTATCCCACTAGATGGTCTCCATTCTTCTGTCAAAAGTGTGGCAGGCTAGAATGTAGCTGTTGTATGTAAGAACCCAATTTTCTATAAAATAATTTTTTGAACGTTTTGCGACTGAAATCGCAAAAGTTGAAAATCACAATTCACTACGTTATAATAAGGCAGGCCCAGATAAAATAAAAAATTTAATAAAATATTATTTTTGATATAGGATGAAATAATACTCCTTAATGATGACATTTAATTACCGAATCTAAATTCATCCGATAAAAACTTTTTACTAGTATTTTTTTATAAGTTTAGCTTCAGCAAAATATTTTAGAGATATTTAAAGTTGAGATAATATATAATATCAATATTTCTCATACCGATATAATTATCTGCTTTATCTAATGTATTATAAAATAATCAAATAATTACCACTTTTGGTAACTATCCTTCAAGAATCAATCATAGCCACAAGTTTTACCTCTCATACATTCATTCTCCCTTCATAAAATATTTTTCACCACACACTAATTCACCATGCGGTGAAATAACAAGAAATGATCATGATTATGCCATCAAAATCTCTTCATATGAGCTAATCACTTCTCACTCTTATCTCCTCCGAACTGATTATCTCTCTCACTCTGTAATACATGACATATTATAATTTCTTGTCTCAATCTCTAAGAAAGTTAAGATAAGACCAAATAAGAAAAAGAGAGAAAGAAATAAAATAACTCCCTCTTATCCTCTTTTATTCCCAATGTAGAAACCATGTTTTCTTTAACTCATCAACACACAAAATTTTATTAAGTTATATAAGTTACAAGAAGAAAAAGAAAGAGAAAGAAAGGGAGAGAGGAAAAACCAAACTTTGAAGGAAGAAAAAAAGAACATAACACACAAACACATACTATTTCCTTCTTCATTTTCAAGAGCACCAAACCTTCTCTCAAGAAACTAAGTATCGAAGACACTTTTTCCCGTCTTCTTCATTTTCCATCTCAAAATCATCAAGGTGAGTGAAAAGAATTTTCTCTTTTTTCCTTCACCTTGAGTTCGGCCACCATATAGTTTAAAGAAAGAATCATGATTTTATTTTTCTTGTTTAGGAGATCAAGCGTAGGAGTCTCTAAAGATTAAGGGTGTATCAATTTAAAAGGTGAGAAAAAATTTCTTCCTCTTCTCCTCTCTTAAATTCGACCCTGATCACTTAAAAATCAAAAGTTTTTGTTGATAGTAATTGTTCATGCCATATGTTTTAGGAATCTCAAGGAACTTCAACATCAAATTCCAAGATTCAAAGGGCGAGAAGCCTCTCCCTTTTTCTTTATAGTCAATTCGTCCATAAGGCCTACAAGTAACTAAATGATGTGTTATTTTTCATTTAGGAAGTTGTTGCAAGCATAAAGGCTAAAGAAGTAACCTAGAGAGATTAATAAAAAAAGATCAGGGTTAGGATAGTTAGAAAGTTTTTTTTTTAATAAAATATTTCTATTGGTATTTTGATGATATTTTGATAATGGTTGATGATTATGTACGATTATGATGATGCTTGAATGATTGATAAACCATTAGAGTATGTTAATGATGTTTAAAATGAATTTTTGATGGATATATATGATGATGTATGATGGCCGAATGCCCTAGTGATCTTAGGGCTAAAATATAGTTTTGTAAGAGTTAGAAATCAAGAAAAAAAATTCATAAGATGATGTTCATAATGGATACGAGAGTAAAAGAATGAAAAATGATAAGAAAAAACCCTAACAAGACTCAAAAGTATCATAAAACCATATGAAATTAATATAAAATATATTTATGCTATTAAAGTTAAATTATAACTTGGAAAGTTAGAAATCAAGATAAGAACTCATAAAGTGATGTTTAAAGAAGCTAAAAGGTTGAAAGATTGGAAGAAAAGTGGTTAAAAGAGTTTAAAAGATTCATATACAAATTTTAGGTCTATAAAAAATGTATGATGCACTAAACATGACCAATATAAAATTTAGAGTAAAAAAGGGGATAAAAATATAAATATAAAAAATTAGGATTAAAAATATGAACATAGAAGGTTTATGGTAAAAATATAATTATATAAAAATTCTGGACTAAAAATGTAATTAGAATAAAATTCTGGACATAAATAATTATTTTAGTAAAGTCTATGAAAAAAACTATAAATATAAAAAAGTGTTAAGATAAGTATAAAAGATTAGGGATAAAATGGCAATTTATACTAAAAAGAGCAAAATCGTCATTAATAAAAAAAATTAGGGTAACATAAGTAATTTGGAGGAATAAGGGATAAATTTGTCAATTTGGTAAAGCAAAGAAATTTAAAATGATTATGTAACCTAGGGATAAAATAGTCATTTAGGTAAAAAATAAGGTTAAGATAAGTGGATATGGAAATATAAGGGTAAAATAGTTATTTAGATAAATATTCGGGATAAAATAGTAATTTTGGAGATATAAAAGATAAAATGGTCATTCAATAAAAAGATAAGGTTAATTTGAGTAATTATGTGTCTTAGGAGTAAAATATTCAATTCGAATAAAAAGAGAAGATTAAAATGGATAATAATAAAATTTAAGGATAAAGTAGTTATTTTAATAAAATATAAGGATAATTTAGAGAATAAGGGGTATCAAAGACCTTAAGGATCAATGACGAATTCAGAAAATTTTGAATATAACGAAATATAATAATAATAATAATAATAATAATAATAATAATAATATTTTGGTTTAAGTATTTTATTAGTTTTTATACTTTACCAATTTTCTAGTTAAGGTCTTATAGTCTAAGAGTTTATAATTAAATCATTATATTAGGTAAAAAAATTTAATTAGATCCTTAGTAGTTGTCATCTTTTAGAAAATATACACTAATCCTAAAATATTTTATAATCCATTTTACATTAAATATAAAAACAAATGTTAAAAAAAAAGTTAAAAAGAACATAATTAAAGGTTTTTATCTAATATAGGAACTCAATATAATTACAAATTTTTAGATTATTAGGACCTAAATAAAAATTTGATAAAGCTATAAAGACTAATAGAATAATTAAACCTAATTTTTATGATTATTTTTTAAATTATCTAACTAACAAATTAAAATACTAAAATAGTAATTTAAAAAATAACTTATATACTTTAGAATTCAATTATTCCAAGTTTCACATTTAACCAAAAAAATTGAATAATTTTTTCATTGTCAATACAATCAAATATCTCTCTTTATATTTATGTTACCAAACAATCATTTAAAAATTCATCTCTCTTACGATTACGAAATCGACTCTATATAATATTCAAAACTTAGAAAATTCTTTCAACTGATGTAGTTGCTACGACAAAATTAAAACTAACCTTAAAAAAAGAAATAGTTATAGATAAATAATATTATTTCAAGTCTCAACCATTTTCTAATAGGAACACAAATTTCATTTAAGTTTGAGAATTGATCATGAAAACGCATATCTAAATGAAATTTTCAAGTTGATTATCAAGTGCTAAAAATTGAATAACAACAAAATTCTAGTGGGTCAAATTAATAAATTTAATAGGGACAAATTATTATTATTATTATTATTATTATTATTATTATTATTATTATTCAAGAAATTTCTAAATTATAGTGAGAGCATTTGTCCCCACACCCTAATACATAGATCCGTCCCTATTAAGGATAAGATTAAAAAAAATAGTAATTACCACAAGAGACAAAGGGTAGAAAGGTAATTATAAAAGACTAGGACATAAAAGACATATTATAAAAGATTTAAGATAAAGATGTACAATTTGGGAAGTGAGCATATAAAAGTGATTAAGTAAGAAAAAATATGTTAAAAGAGATAAATGAAAGTAGTAAGTGAAATAACGGTCAATATTTATAAAAACTAAAGACAAAAGGGTATCTTAAGAAAGTAAAGGCCATTATGGTAATTATAAGAAAAGACTAAGAGTAAAAGGGTCCCTTGGAGAATAAAAAAGAAAATATTTATAAGATGCACTAAAAGAATGTAATAAAGCCCTAAGATGTTTAAGTCCACATGATTAAATGGAGACTCCATTTTGCTTGGCCAGTGTCAGATGATTTGGAGATGTTCACTGTATGTTAAAAATTATTTTTTCAACTGGGATCATATAGTGGCGTCAAACTCTGTGACGGTTGGCCAGTGTCCTAAATAAAATGTAGATAGTTATGCTCATGATGGCACGTATGCTGAAAGTACACAGTTGAGAAATCATATCTGAGATTAGTCCCAAATAACATCGAGTTACGGATAGTCAACTGACGTGTGAGCTCATGCCTTGCATAGGATAGACATGTATCATATTGGTTATAACATTTCTCTGTGTTTGTGCACCATGCATTTTCTTTGTGATTGTGTTATATATTATTCTATGTTTTTCTGTGCTTTGTGAGTTGTATGTGTTTGCTTCTATTACTGTTACTTATATGCTGACAAAGATTCGAGTATAATTAACAAGAGAATGTGATGATGAGTAAAGACTAGACTTTGAATTTAGGATGAATGCGAATAAGACGCACAATGACCTAAAATACTAGAGCTATGTCCTAGGACAGATATACGATTTGTTTCCTTCGTTAGTACGTTGTTGGAAATTGTGGGTTCTCACCCCTTCTCCCTTTTTTCTACAGATGGATCGAACGGTCATGATTGCTGGCACGAGAATCTTATTCATTGAGATGCCAATTATATTTATGTATGAGGACCCAATATTGGAGAGCGCCATCATCTAGGGAGAGACTCATACTTGGATGCATATATTTCGTGATCGTCCTTTTGCTTCTCTACTATATAGTTTGGACTTCAACCTAGATATGTCCTACGAATTTTCACTTTGTGTCCTGTATCCTGGAGGTACTCATCACGCTTTCCCTCCACACTACAATTAAGAGGAGTTCCATCCTATAGGACGTCATGCTAATCCTCAGCACGATGCACCACCAGAGCCTCAGTCGGATTCCTTTTCTGTTGATCCATTAGCAGCACAGTTTGATTCCCTGAGAGAGGCACTCGCTTCAGTGAAGGCTGACGGATCTTTAATCAGTTCATCTGAGGAGGATGATCCTGAGGAGGACCCAGCATGGGCGATATAGACAGTAGCAGAGGAAACTTCCAATTACTCCTTAAGTAGAGGAGCAACAGGTGAGTCAAAGGCGGTGCGCAATGATTCTAAGGCGTTGGTAATCGACTAAGTTTTTATTTTGAAGATAGTTGTGGTTTAGATCATCGTTGGGCACTAGATTTTGTTCTCCTCTCTTTTGTAGTATTTTTTGAGGGGTAGAATTTTACTATCTTTGTGTTAGCCTAGGTACCAAACTATGGGCTTCTGTATGGGACAGGTTTTGGAATGTTATATATATATATATATATATATATATATATATATATATATATATATATATATATATATATATATATATATATATATATATATATATATATATATAACTTTTGGATTGCATATATTCTGGGTTAAGTATCTACTATGACTTTTGTATTTTTCTACATGATTTATAATTGAGCCTTGATGGCAATCTATGTATGATAGCTGCTTTATTTTATATTCTGTTGTATGACTCTATGGTTTTATTTATATTTTCATTTTAATTCAAACACAAACTTGTTAAACTTGGCTAACTTATGTGATTTCGATAGCGCGACAGGCTTATATCTATATATGTAATACAGAGTCTAAAGTCCCCTAGATCGATTGAATGGTAACATTGATGATTGGCAGTTATCCAGACATGACGAGAGTTAGGTTATTATAATTTGGTATCAAAGTAATTTGTCCTTGGTAGAGCATGAGTATGGATTGACTGTGCTTTATTGCATGCTCTGCTTTTTTGTTTTCATTCTGTTTGGCCATCTCTGATGATACATTCTGCATGATCATCTGTGAGTATTAATTTTAGAAATATTTACACTTCACTTGAAAAATTAAGATTGATCACCTTAATATTGATCGTTTGGTGTGAATAGGGCCTCGATGGTTGTGAACAGGCAAATTAACCAAGAAGAAAGTTCGCATGATGCACCAAAACATAACATAGCTACCCTCATAACTAGTATGACCACTGTGGCTATGATTATACACAAAACAACTGCAGTAGTTACCGAGATAGTTGATCGTTTAGGACAAAAGGATAGGAATGTTAGCCGACTTCCTAAAGCTTGGTTTGATAAGGTTTAGGGGGACTGTCAATGCCATGGATGGGGATGATTGGTTTCGGGATACAGAGGGACTATTACAAGCCCATCATATTCCAGAAGGATAGTATCTCGAATTAGTAGTACATATGCTAGATGGGGATGCTCAACACTGGTGGTTGCAAGGAGTGTGACGTACCCTACGACGAGGCAACCCTAACATTCCTTAGGACGAGTTTAAGAAAGGATTTTACAAAAAGTACTTTACATGAATGGCTCGTACTGTAAAGGAGTTGGAATGATGGAGCTTAAACAAGGAGTGATGTCCGTGGTACGGTATGCAAGAAAGTTTGAGGACTAATATGGATTCGCAAAGGAATGCTAGGGTGCGCCAGAAGATTTCGAGGCTTGGGCGTGTCTTTAGCATGAAGAGGACTTAAAGAATGGATTTTTTTTTTGTTAACCCGATGGAAATAAGAGAGTTCGTGAAGCTTGTAAGCAAAAGCCAATTTGCAGAGGACTGTTCCATGAAGTGGGCATTGTCACAAGTAAAGGGAGGAATCCACAAAGGGGCTCCAACTAGAACCTAGCTCCTTGGAGAAAGAACTTCAAAGCTGTCAAACAACTTCAGCGCCGAAGCCAATGAAGTAGCAACCTTTCCACTCGTTTCAATGGCAGCAACAGTAATAACTTGGGACAGGGGCAAGAAGAACAACCTCAGCAAGGTCATAATGACTTTGTATGTCAAAAGTGTGTAAAGAATTATAGTGGCAAATCCTACCTATTCGGTACAATACGTGTTACTACTACAGTAAGGAAGGACATCTAGCGAGAGACTATTGCAAAAGGATCACGGTGGATAAGCCATCTACATCCCAATAACAGGGAAGAGTTTTTACCTATATGTCTGTTCCCTTTGTCGAGGTAAGAGTTATGATTAGAGACCTGAGTTGTACCATATGCTTAGATACCTTTATGAATTTTTAGACATATTTGAAATTTTGAGGGTAAAATTTTTCTAAGGGGGTAGAATATAAGAACCCAATTTTTGTAAAATAATTTTTCAGACTTTCCTTGACTGAAATTCGCAAAAGTTGAGAATCACAGTTCACTTCATAATAACATGGTTGGCTCGGATAAAATAAAAAATTTCTCCAATAAAATATTATTTTTATATAAGACAAAATAGTATTCCTTAATGAAGACATTTAATTACCAGTTCCAAATTCATCTGGTAGAAACCTTTTATTGTGTCTATATATATATAGTATCTGCTATCTACGTGATGTATAATTGAGCCCCTGTGGCAATCTATGTACGATAGTTGCTTTGTTTTATATTTTACTGTATGATTGTATGGCTTTATTTATATTTGCTCTTTAATTCGAACACAAATTTATAAAACTTGCCCACTTACGCGATTCCAATAGCATGACAAGCTCATATCTATATACATAATACAGAGTCTAAAGTCCCATAGGTCGATTGAATGGTAATACCTAACGATTGGAAGTTATCCAAACATACCGACAGTTTGGTCGTTACATTGTAGCTGGCAAACTCTAGATCAAGGAACTCCAGAATCTACTCATTTGCCTCCTTGAAGCTGGTATAATGTCTTAGTTTTCCCCCTTAGTGACGACGAAGAAGCTAAGTTGTTTCATGCTCAGATCCATGTAGAGCTGTTGGTAGTGAAATTGCATTGGAGTTATTAATGTTTAGGGACAGGAGATTTAATAGGTCTAGGATGGTGCTGTCTAGGGTGGTGTTGATCAAAGTAAGAGATTTAAGTAGAAGAGTATACCAGTCTGGGTAGGTACTAGGTATGCATAGTGTGGGTTAAGTGATATTGATAAATACTATAAAGAGGAAGTGTGCAAGGAAAGATTATTGTTTCCTTTCCTATTTTGATTTTAGCAAAATTTAAAAGGTGATATAAAATTAGTTGTCTGAACCCAATTGAAGTCCAAATATCCATTCAATCTTTGTCACATCACAAAGGGCACGTTGGTGGATTGGCAGAATCTTTTGATAAGACAGGAACAAGTTTTTTTATGCCAAGTGAATGTATGGTCTTATGTAATGTTGGTGTGTGAACATGGTTTAAGGATGCAAACAATTGTGGTAATTATCATGGATTGTTTTTTTTTTTTGTGAATATATAAAAAATGAAACAGAAAATGGAGAACATTTTTGTTATATCAGTTATTTTTCTCGAATAATTTTTGTATACTATTATTTTTCCAATTATTTTAAATTTATCCAAATAATTTAATCTAAACTTTTGTGAAATTTTTTAATGCTTTTAAATTATATTTTAAATCTAAAAATTATAACAAGAGATTTTTTTTAAGACAAAATAAACATGTGTAATCATATATAATAACACGTGCACGTTTATTTTTATCTAATTAAATTAAAGTGTGATGTTAAATTAACATGTATTTAAATTTTAAATTAAAAAAGATAGTTTAAAAATTTGAATTTATTTAAATAAATTTTATTAATTAGAAAAATATAATGTAACATAACACATGATCTAAGTCCTATATAATTACATGAAATTGGGCTGCATAACACATAGTTACCTGAACACAGGACAAATTGCATGGTTGGGCAGCAAAATTTGCTTACCCAGTAGGCAACATAGGATTTATTAGAATTTGAGAGTTAGAATTTGTTGAAGTTGTTTTTAATATTTAAGATCCATTATCGAGATTCGCAGAAGTAACTTTCATCTGTAATCAAACTAATTACATATTATAATACTAATGAATTACCAAGTCACCTTTTTACCCTAGCAACTAGTAAGTGCTATGACAACTTCATGATGGAGAACTAATACTACTTCAAAACAATAAGCAAAACAAATACAGAGAAAATGATTAAGGCTTTTTTAATGTACCTTTTTTTCCTATTTCAAGTGATGAATTTTTAACTTTTTTCTCACAACAGCATGATCAATCTTTTTTTGTATTTGTTCAGCGATGTCATTTTGAATTGTATTTTTCATGGGCTAAAAGTTTAATTACTGCAATGTGTGCTGATACTTTACAATATTGAACTACTATGCTATTTACAATATTTAAGGCGTGGCTTTTACCTCAATACTAATATTTCTCCTCACATCAACAAAATGAATATTGTTTTGGACCTGACATTCGGAGCCTTAGCAGGCCCAAAAGTGACCCGGCCCAAGCGCCTCCCACTGTCTTAACCACTCGAAAAAACCTCCAATAGAAAATAACTCGACAACACTATAAAAGGGGAGTCACATCATTCTCCCAAGTATGACCAATTCCACATTTTACACCTAAACTTTACCTCATTAACTCTCTGACTTGAGCGTCAGAGTGTCTTTGTAGGTATCACCCCTGCTGCTCCAAGGGTCTAATCGCGTCATCACCAAGATTGACAAGTTTTCAATCCATTCATCAACCCGTACCATTAAAGTCTTGTACATTGGCACCGTCTGTAGAGATTGGAAACTTTGCCGGTCTTGGTGATAACGTGATCAGACCCTTGGAGTGGCAAGGGTAGTACTTGTAAAGACACTCCGACGCCCAAGTCAAAGAGTTAATGAGAGATAGAGTTTAGGTGTAAAAGATAGAATTGATCATACGTGGAAGAGTAATAGGAATCCCTTTTTATGGTGTTGATGAGTTACTTTATCTTGTAAGGGGGTGCACCCTTTAGGATTTAAAAGGTGGTTAGGTGTAGAGATTTTCCTGGGTGGTTAAAATAGCGGGAGGCGCTTGGGCCGAGTTGTGCTTGGGACTACCAAGGCTCTAAACATCAGGTCCAGAACAATTGCCCCCAAAGCGAGAGAGCATGCTTGCTTGGCCTCGTTGCTGGTGTTGATGAGTTCGGTTCTCTGTAGCTAGGGAGGTCGTGAGTTTGTCGTCAGAATGTGGGTTGTCCTACCATCTGTCTATTACGCTTTCCTAGGCATCATAATGACACGTAGTGGGAGAGAGAAGGGTTTTTGTTTCTCTTCCATTTTTGTCCCTCGTCCCTCTGTATTTTCATTTGAAACATTGGGGCCTTTATTTTTCCCTCTTTGAAACTGCCTTCTTCGTTTTCCTATTGCCTTTCGTCTATCTCTCTCTGAACGGTTTTTGTTGGTTTCTAGCGCTATCCCTTGGATTGATTGCCGTTGCTGTCGAGGGCTTCTGGTGCTACGTTTCCTTGTGTCTATGCTACTTTTTTCTCTTCTTCTTTTTCGACTTATAAGAACAGGTTAGTGCCTTTTTCCCTGCTTCTTTACACTTTGTGCTTTTGTTGTTTCGCGTTTCTTCTGCATTTCTTTTTTTTTTTTTTTACTTTGTATGTATTATGGTAGTAAAATAGGGAGTGGTACTGTTTTAGTATAGTTTAAAATTTGGTAGGTTTTGGCATATGATTTTGTGTTCTTTGTGTTTCTGGAGAGTGGGCTGACCGATTTAGCAACCAAATATAAATACTGATTTAAAGTAGTTGGTTGCAAAATCGGTGGCTATTTTTTATTTATCGACCGATTTTGCAACTAATAAAATAAATAGGGTGAAAAAATTTGGTCGCTAATTCGGTCGCTAAGTCGTGGTCACTATATTGGTTGAAAATTTAATCCTTAGTGACAGAATTAGTGACCAATAAAAAATACTTTAAAACTAATCAGTCACAAAATTGGCCGCTAATTTAATTAAAACAAAATAATTACTGAATTAATGTATCCCACCTAACCCTAATTCACCCACAACCCTCTCGTCTTCTCACACAGTTACCTATGTAACCACCTCTAGAAGCACCTACCTCTCCTCGCAGGGTCTTCGTCATCGACTGAGTTTGCTGCATCGCCGGCTTCATCTTTGATATCTCAGCTCTGTCATCGTTGGCTTCTGTGCCGTCACTGTCGACGTCATCTTTAGCTCGCAGTGCCATCGCCTTCGTCTTCTGGTATCTCGGTGCTGTTGTGATCTTCTTCATCAATTTCTCAAGCAGGTACTCTTCCCTAATCCAAATTCTGATCAAGTTCATCTACTCTGTTAGGGCTTTTTCACATATTATGATCAATTTAATATATTCTGAATAAATTGAACAAATTTTTGTCAATGATGTCATCGACGAAGCTTTCGGTTTCTTCCACCAATAAGTAACACCCGCACACACTCATTTTCTCTTCTATATTTTTTCACTTTCAATTATGAAATATCATCGTTTGTTTTAATTGGTTTTGCAATCTATGATTTTAGAGAGGCATTAACCATGTTGAACTCTAAAGGCTCCATACAAAGGTCTGAAAATCTAAAAAAGGTAATTGTTTTGCTAATTGAACAAAATTTTACCAGTTAGAGTTACTTTTGATGTGATAATGGAAATTTGAGAGTATGATAGTTGGTAGCTAGATTATGCTAAGTGTAGTTTATATGATTGGTTTTGTTTTTGTTTAAAAGGGAGTTGATAGCGTACTTGTGCGTACGCACGGATAAGTGTGCATACGCACGGATAGGTGTGCATACGCACACACCAGAGTGCTCTTTTCCTTTGTTTCTTCATGAATTCTCCCACTTTGCATACTTTTCTTCCACTTCTTCAAGGCCATCCTTGGCTATTACTCCTGAAATCACTCAACAAAAGATATCACGGTATCAAATGGAATAAAAGTAAAATTAAATTGACTATTTAAAGCACAAAAAGTATGTTTTCAACAATTAGATACAATTTTGAGAGAATTCACAAAACCATGCTATTCAAGTGAATAAATACAAGTTTACATGATAAAATGCACTCTTTCCAAGCCAAAAATTATCAAAAAATGTAGACTCATCAGTTTCTATTTCACTTATCTTCTTGATTTGGTCCTACTTTATCTGAATTCTGATCTTGACAGAGTTCTTCTATCTCCATTTGACCCCTTGGGGAAGAAGCAGGGCACGACATAGAACGGACGACGACTGTCAGTGACACAGAAACTAACAAAATCGGCAAGATATCTGCAACTGTGAAGATCAGAGTAACATTCTTCGATCCTATCGCAGTCACACTAGCGACTCCGAGAAAGACTCATGCAAGTAGGGGGTGTCCACGAACGAACAAACAAACAATTTCAATTTCAAAGGGTAAACCACCGAAAGCCTCTTATATTTTGACCAGGTATGCTACACCTACCAATTTTTTTGGAAACTATGTCTCACCAAATTGACTCAAATCCAATAAAAACTAACTTAAGATTAAAGAGCTTGTATACACGTGCTCCTACAACTATTCAATACCACAAACATTAATATAAAAAATATTTTTCTTCCTCAATCAAAACTACAATGATCAAAATTCAAATGTCATTTAAAATCTCTCAAAAATCTCTTAGAATCGTCACAAAAACTCAAGAAATTCTCAAAGTTACATTCGAAGCCTTCACAAAAAAACGCAGAAACAAAAGATGAATCATTATAAAAGATATTGTTCACTAATCGTTCAATTTTGTACTTTTTTCCTTCTCATTTTCGATCGCAAAACACTATATAGTCATATTTCTATTTATTTAGTAGATTCATTTTATGTGCTTACGTTAAAGTATATATTATTGTGGTCATTATACTATTCATTTGATGATAATTGTGTTAGGTCAGTGTAAAATTGTTATGTAGTGTTTCTAGTATAGTTTAACCTATATTTGCAAGTGTTTGAGGAATTTGAATGTGTTTTGTGCATGTTTGAGTGTCTGCATGTTTCAAACTGAGTTTATGTATAGTAATCAGTAACAACTTTGGTGTATTTCATGTGAATTCACTACAAGAAATTACCAGAAATTACAAGAAATCACTAAAGTGGGGTTTATACACTACAATCCTGAATAGTTTTGGCATCTCACTATCCTTTGAATTAGAGAAATATCACTGTCATTCGGAATTAGAATCCGGATAATATTATGAATTCTCTAATCTTTTTACTTCGGATTAATCCTTGAACACAGAAAATTTCCTTTGATTCTCTTTTCTTTGGTGCTTTGTACCCTGAGCCTAGCCGTGACTTTAAATGTTTTGTCTCAAGCTTCACTTGACACAAAAACACCATATGCCCTTAACTGGGGAACTCTCTTCAGGTTCTGATTTTTCTTTCAGTTACTCCCAAACAGTAGTGCTCAAAGCCTTTAGCATACCCTATTAAATGCACTTGATCTCGACTCTTAGTGCTCTGTGAAAACACAATCACAACAAGAGTCTAAATTGCCTAACCTTGGACAACCTCCTGCTCTTGTGACAATGGGATACAAAGGAAAGAGAAGAGCTATTGCTTCTACACTAATTGGAAGTTATTTTAAGGAAAGAACTACCCTTGAGTCTCAACCAACCTTAAAAAAAATGTCTTGGCTAGTAAACAAATTGTACAAATAGCTAAGTTGGGCATTGCAAAATGGATCATTAATGAATGTATTTCATTCAATGCAATCTAATCACCTTACTATCAACCTATCTTGGATGGTGTTACCACAATTGGACCTGGTTTCAAGAGACTGTTATATGATGAATTGTGAGTGCATTTATTGGCCAATCTTAAGAAAGAGTGTCAATTGCTTGTTGGAAGCTATATGAGCTCATGTAAAAACACCAGATGTATAGTGTTGGTAGATGATTGGACTAATCAAAGGCAATAAACTTTAATTAACTTTATTTTATTGTCCTGCTGGTATGTAATTTATTAAGTCTGTTGATGCTTCTGATATAATAAAAAGTGCCGACACCCTATTTAATTTGTTTGCTAATATCATTGAATGGTTTGGACCTAGTAACATTGTGCATGTAGTCACTAATAATGCTTCCAATTATATATCTGTTAAAAAACGCATTCATGAAAAGTATTCAAATATTTTTTGGTCTCCTTGTGCTACCCATTGCATCAATATTATTTTGAAAGATATAGCAAGTCTTCTTCGCATAATTAACCTTGCCTCCAGTGCTTCAAAAGTGATTGTATTTGTTTACAATCATATGACCTTCTTGTCTTGGCTTAGGAAAAGAAAAAGTTCGACCAAGAATCACACGTTTTGCCATTGTTTTCGTTACTTTAAAAAGTATATATGATCAATAAGAAATATTTGGAACCATTGATGGTCAACAATTTTTTCACTTGCCATAAATTAGCAAAAAATGCTAATTGGAAGATTGTTAGTTTAATTGTCTTGAATAGTAGGTTTTGATAAGATTGTGTTACCATTTTGAAAATTATTAGTTCTCTAATTAAGTTGTTGAGGATTCATTGATGTGAATGAGAAATTCTCTTTGAGATACATGTAAAAAGGCATGTAAAGAGCAAAAAAATGCTATAAAGTCAATGTTTAAAAATAAAAAAGCTGCTTACATGCCTTACACAAGTATCTTGAAAATATGGTGGGATAAGAATTTGAAGCGCAATCTCCTATAGCGGCCTACTTATTGAATCCAACTTTTTTCTAAAGTGAGGGTTTTATTAAGAAGCCTCCTATTTTAAAATCTTTACTTGATTTGATTGATGTTATGCCGACTTAATTACTGCAATGCAAGAGATACAATTGTATCAAGATTGCAAAAAAAATTTGGTTGGAAAAGTATTTTAAAAGCGATAAAGAGGCTCGAACTTGGTAAGTTATTTTATTTCTAAGTTCAATTTAAATTGAGAATTTTTGTAAATATTGAGTGATAAATGATAATATTTGATATTTATATCTATGTAGGTAAATGGAGGATACATGGTGAGAGTGCTCTTAGTTTGTCAAAAATAAAAATTCGTCTTGTTCATCAAACATCTTATTCATCTAAATGTGAGAGGAACCGGAGCCATTTTGAAAAAATTCATTCTAGGAGCGAGGAGAAACCGATTAAGCATCAAAACTCAGTGATATTATTTATGTGACCTATATAATCTACGCTTTTAATTTAGGTTGCATCAAAAGAAGAGGAATTATAATCCAATTGACATTCAAAGTATTGACAAGGTAAATTTTTTAGAAATGGTAAATGAAAATGATCCTGAATTTATTAATGGAGACATTGAAGGCCTTGAAAGTTTAATATACACTGATAATATTATCGCCTTATATCCTAATGGTGAGGAGTGAAACAATAAATTTTGTTTCATTTAATAAAAATATATGTCGTTAACTTTTATTTTTTCTTTATTTTATTTTATTAGATGAAGGAGACATAAAAGTTGATTAGATATACCTAATGTTGTAATTGAGTCCTCAAATATGGCTTCTTTTAGTGGCACCTTTGAATATAATAGCTTTGGATAACCTATTTATGATAGAGATATTGGGACAATTAACGATGATTATTATTCGTGATTGGTAGTGTTTTTGTTTAGTAAAAAACTTTTGTTATTGTTGTTTTTTTTTTTATTTTTTTTGTGGTGAAATATTATATGTTTATCATTTATGTGCCTTTTTAGTTATAAACTTTAATGTTTGAACTTGTTTGTAAACTTTTAATGATAAATTATAAATAAATTATTATGTGAAATTGTAAAATTTTAAAATTTTATTAGCCTAGAAATAATTAAATTTAAATATTTAAAATCATATATTGAGTTTTTAATAATTTTATTTTATATTTAATTAATTAGTTTAACTATAGTTTGATCTCGTTTGAATCATTGAACTTGTCACTCGACCGATTTACTCATCGGTTTGGTTCTCGCAATATTGGTAAATTTTACCAACTAACGAGAATTACCTAATTGAACTGTTGGACTCACTTTTACTCCATATAAATGCACTTCGAGATACGTTTTTTCGATAATATTATACATCTCGGTTCTACCCAAAATCAAGCTATTTGAATATTTAATGTATCTCCGACGCATGTAAATTTATTTTATATCCATTATATTTGATATGTATTTCAAACTTTAAATTCGTAAATAATCCAAAATTACGTATATTGATTGATAAAATATTCATTTTATTATATAAAAATTTGCTATTTTGTTATTGAAAATATGCTAAAATGTCATACTAATAACTAAAATTTAATTATTTTATCAAATTTTAAAGATACCAATATTTAAATAATAAATAACGGTATCTCAGAACGGACTACACCAAAAAAAAAACAAGCCTGCTACACATACAAGCCTTTTTGACTTACAAGTTCTACAAGTTGGCCCAAGCCCAACAAAAACGACGCGCACCACACTCCTCATACTCGAACGTAAAAACCACGCGCCTTAATCAACCGTTTCGTTTTTTCAAAGCGCGCTAATAATGAAAGACTCTTCCTTTTCTTCCTCAATCAATACCCATTTCCTTGAGATTCAAGCCACATTCGAAACAAAAGAAAGCTCTGAAGAAACCGTCCAACTCTTCGCGAAAAGTATAACAAATCAAGAAGGAAACATTCAAATCTCCATCAAAAAACACCAAAAAAGACGAAAAAACATTATACAAGATACTGTTTCATTTTTCTTCTAGATTTTTCACATTTTTGTTTCTGATTTGGAAATCGAAGCACTATATCATCGTATTTCTCTCTCAGTTTCACTGTTCTTGGTGTAAATCTCATATTACTGTTCTGATGAAACTCTTCAAGTCGTTTACGCTATTTTACTTACTTCTAGTCAAATAATTTTTGAGTGTATACATATAAACTCTATTTTATGAATGTTTGGACATTTTTAAGTAGGTTTGTATACATATAAACTCTGTATAGCGCATTTCTGGGTGTATATGTTAGTATTGAATGTAACTGGTGCTTCTAGTGGCATTTTGAACTTAAATATCATTCTGAACTCGTTTAATTTATGATTTTACTTGTTTAGTTGAGTTGAATATGATTTTGAACTCATTTAGTTTCGTTTGATTGAAAAAAAAATGTTTATAGGATTGAATTTGGGTGTATGTGGCAGATATTTGGTTGCAGGTGACTGGTTTTTGGGTGTATATCTCTGGTATTTGGGTGCATTTTTATCTATTGACAGTATTTGTTTTTCTTACAGTAAAAATGACAACAAAAAACTAAGGTGGAAAAAAATACAACGTAAGCGAATATATATATATATCTTAGAACAAGTCATTTTTTCCTAATACAAATATAGGTTATTTAAATGGCTCCAATTTTGCTTTGTTTACAGCACACAAAGGACTTGAAGTGTGCCACCAGACTACTGAGCGAAAAATTTAAAAAGATGAGCGAGCCGAAGAAAGCGATCGTTCATGAATTAGGTTTTGGTGGACTCATGCACATCCCGCCAATGAATATGCCTCACAAACTATTAAAGGAGTTGGCTAACTCCTTTAAATTGGGCAAAAGCATACTGGAAACAAGCTATGGTTCCTTTAAAGTTAAACCCAAAATAATAGAGGTTGTCCTTGGCATCAACGCATCAGGTAACTGATTACAGAAAACCTCTATAGTTTGATTATCTGTAATATATTCTTCGTAATATCTTATTTTGATCTCATGTAATCAAGTAATAAATTTAGGTGCATATGAGTGATATTTGGGTGCATATGAGTGATATTTGGGTACATATGAGTGATATTTGGATGCATATAAGAGATATTTGGGTGCATATGAGTGATATTTGGGTCCACGGGAGTAATATTTGGGTGCATATGAGTGATATTTGGGTGCATATCAAGTAATAAATTGTTTTCTTTTTTGTAGGAGACCTATTTCCTGATAAAGTGAGTTATAAGAATCTTTCTGAAGAGAACAAACTCATTTTTAGAAGGTTCCAGGGCAACACTATGAAGAAGCTGACCGATGAGATGATGAGTATCGGTGTTGAAAATGAACAAGATTGGCTGATGTTTAAGAGGATTTTCATCCTCTATATTCAGATGGCGTTCTTATTGCCAAGTACAATAATCAAAGTATCTCCCGTGCACATTGCTCTAATTTTTTAGATGGAGAAAATAACGGAGGGCAACTGGGGAGCCCATGTGTTAAATTTCATCATTAAAGGCATAATAAATTACCGTCTGAAAAAGAAAAAATTAATCAACGGGTGCCTCTATGCCTTGATGATAATCTATTTCCATCTCGAAAAAAACAAGGACAAGAAAGGAGAGGAAAAACCTGGACTGCCATGGGTTAGCAACTGAAACAGAAAGCAGCTGGTTGCAAGAACTAGAGTAGAGATAGATGGCCATATGGTAAGCAAACAGAATACCTTCTCTAATTTGTGTGTGTTTTATTTATATAGATTCTGTAAACTAACATTTTTATTGTTTCAGGGCATCGTCAAGATGGCAGAAACAAAAAAGAAATTGAAAGAAATGAAAGAAAAACAAAAAAACAAAAAAAAAAGAAACAAGTTCTTCGCCTGAGAGTGATTTATCAGAAAGTGATGTTGATTTTTTCTCTGAGTCTGAGTCAGAAGAAGACTCAGAGGAACCTAGAAGGAAACAACTCAAAAGGGCGGCCAAAAAGTAAGTAATATTTTTGGGTGTATTTTGTCAATTTCATGGTGTTTTGCCCTAATAATTGTTTGCTTTCCAGGATGGAATCCAAAAAGAGGAAGCAGATTTTAGAGGATTCCAGTTTAGAAAGCCAAAGTGAATCCACTTATGAGTAAGATTCTGAAATTATCATCACTTTCTTTCCTGTTTCTATCAAAATTTAATGTATTAACAAGGGTTTCTCGTTTAATTTCAGGAGTGAAGAATCCTTGCAAGTTAAAAAACAAAAATCAAACAAAAAAAAATCACACTACCGCCAAAAAGTATGCACTGCCTTCGAGAGTATCTCATCATCAATATTGTTGTATTTGTCTGATTCATAATTTTTATTTTTAGGACGCAATCCGAAAAAAGAAAGCACATAATCGAGGATTCGTCTTCAGAAGAAGAAAATCCTTCCTATGATGGGTAAGATACTTTCTAAACCAATCTTACACTCTATAATCAAAACTATATTTTGTTAACATATACTTTTGAATGTACTGTCAGAACTGAAATTGGAACTGAAACAATAAAAGGATTTTTAAGACAACATCAGCAAGGGTATGTTGAATTTGGGTGTATATTACCTTTTTTAAGGTGTTTTGGTTGCTAATTATTATTCTTCCTTTAATTGATAGAATTTTTATATCCTGATTTAACTAAATAGTATTATTTATTGAATGATATTTATTCTATACTTAGAATGCTGGAGGTGAGCTTAGCAACCGAGACTGATCCTTTGTTTCAAGGACAAACGGAACAAAGTAGTGTAAACAAACCTTCAGATTCCATGTAATTTCTTTTTCTTATACCATTTTCTAAATTATTTTTTTCCATATTCTTCTAATTCTGTATATATTTTTTTAGAACAAAGAGCCCTTTAATGTTTTATTCAAGAAAAAAAGGTAGGAAAAAAATAATAATCTGCAAC
Organism: Arachis ipaensis; assembly: GCF_059453495.1. Taxonomy (NCBI): domain Eukaryota; kingdom Viridiplantae; phylum Streptophyta; class Magnoliopsida; order Fabales; family Fabaceae; genus Arachis; species Arachis ipaensis. The sequence continues at coordinate 40,503,374 of NC_142441.1, read as the reverse complement.
TACGTAAGTTCTCAAAGAAAAGAGCCTTTCTGGGTGTGTATTTGGTTATTATTTGGGTGCATTGTTATCTTATTTGGGTGTATTTCAGGTTCAGTCAGGAAGAAGAATCATTGAGTGACCCAGCTCAACAACAGATCATCGTTTTTTGACCATCCTCTCAACCGCTTGATATGTAAGTTTTATAACTAAATTTCAACCCTTTAATCATCTATTTTAAAAGGGTTTTCTTAACATTTTATTTTTATCTTGTTTAGAGTTCCAATTCAACTATGCCTGCCTTCATCCCAGGCAACATCAGAAAACCCTGTGCCACCATTTGAACCATCCCCCCAACAAAGAGGTGAGCAAAATTATTCGGGTGCATTTCATTTTTGTTTGGGTATATTGTTATATTATTTGGGTATATATCCTGAAAATTGAGATGTAATTGATTTTTTTATAATATGATTCATTTTCTCTAACCCCACAACACTCCAGAACCCCAAAAAGTTGATGAAAGCACACTAACAATGCCACCAGCTCTATCTAAAATGTATGTTCATCAAAATAGAAATTGATTTTCGATATCATTTGTTTATTCTTATTCTTATAGTATGATATATGTCAACATGCAGTGATCCAGCCCCTGAAGCGACTGATGCTGCACTATTGATGATGGCCAGGACAGCGTCCTATATACCTAAAGAATTACCATTGCCATCATTCAGCATTGGCTTGACTGATTCAAGCCAAGAAGAAACACAGACCCAATAGGGGGTTGGGCAAGCAGAAGCTCAGGTGGTAAAAAGTCCAGAAACCACAATACTAATAGAAGAATTAGATGTGCTGGTGGAAAAGATTGCAAAGTGTGGAGAAAAGACAACACCAAATTTTCTAAAAGGTAAAAGTCCGCCAACTGAAAAGTAGACCGTGGGCCAGATTTTTGACAAATTTGAAACTCCTGCAAGGAGAAATTTAATGTCGGCCGAAATGAAAGAAAAATGCTACCTCTGGGTGATACGTATCAGGACATACACGGATGACAGTACTGATGAGTATGATTCACTTTGCACACTGAACGCCTAACAACCGTTGGTGTTGTCAAGAGTCCACTTTGCATCTTTAAAAGCTACTTCATATATTGAAGCTAACGTAAGATTAATGATTATGTTATGACATGTGACTGCAATGTTGGTTGATGTAATTAATTTGGCTATTTGATTTTCTAGATTGTCACTGCCATGTGTCTGATCCTCAACCAACAAAATATTAAAAGATTCCAGGAAGAAATTTACTGTCTCCCACCTAATATTGTGGTAAGGTGTAATGTATTAAAATTTGAGTGTATTTTGTTATCTTTTGGGTGCATTAAAAGATTTCTTTTGGTGTTTTACAAATGCTGCAGAACATGGCTATTGGAAATCATCCAGATGGGGAGTTCTTACAGCCGAAATCCAAAAAGCCATTTAATGTCGAAGACTACCCAATGTTTATACCCTTTTTGGACTGGAAAAAATTAGCATCACATCCATATGTAAGTTTTCATTTCTAAAACTTCTTATCACAATTCTTTGGTTATCTATGAATTAAACTAAAACACTGTTCAATGTGGAGATTTTTCAGATTTTTGCACCTGTTTGCTATTCAAATCATTGGTGGATGTGAGTGGCTGACGTAAGAAAGAAAATATTTTATATACTTGACCCCTATCACAAGACGTGTCCCTCCAAAGACAGAATGAAGCTAAATAAATTTATTGTAAGTTGATTATGTTTTTCACGTTTTGAAATTGGGTGCATTTCAATTCAAAGTAAGGTGTGTATTGTTATCCTTTGAGGGTATTAATTTATTAGACTTATTCCTTCTTATATTCGGCTTTGTTTTTTATTTTTAGGGGGTATGTGATTTCGAAAATTAGGGTATATGCCAGAGGCACTTCTCAAGAGAAAAGATCGTGAAATTAAGCCTCCTTTCATTGACATTTCAGGCCAAAAAACAGAGTACAGATCTTTCACTCTGAAAAATTGTATTTTCAATTGCTGTCCTATTTTAATTTGCTAAATTATTTTTTGTTTTCAGCTATGATTGTGCTATTTATGTCATGAAATAGCTTGAAATAATCAAGCCTCAAAACATTAAAAAGGAAAAGTATGAGTGGGACAATTGGACTCAAGTAATTATATTTAAAACTATATAACTCTCTATTACTTTTCTAAATTAACAGATTTAATTCAAATAATATTCTTTCAAATTGTAGGCGGAGGTCGACCACTTCAGAATTGAATTTGCTTCCCGAATTCTTTTTCATGACATGAATCGCGATAGAGATGCAGCGATCAAGGGAAGTGAAACAATGAGATTGTCGAAGCCATCTACAGCTTTATTGAGTCCATATTGTCAAGTAAATTCTTATGATATTGAAATTGACAGTGATTGACTTCAGTTTTATGTAGTTTTGAAATAGTTTGAACACTTGTAAATTTTGTGAATATTTAATTCATTTGTATTATAAAATTTGTTTGCATAAATAAACTGTCTGTGCTGTATTCAAAAGCTGTAAATTACAGGTACATAGAAAATAAAGGAAAACAACACCAAACCAACTAATACGCCCAATTACTTTAATTATGCACCCAAATATAACCCGTATACACCCAAATATGTACCTTAAACCCCTAAACCCCTAAACCCAAAACCATAAACCCTAAAACCCTAAACCATAAATCCTAAAACCCTAAAACCCTAAACACTATACCCTAAACCTTAATTATGCACCCAAATATAACCCGTATACACCCAAATATATACCCTAAATACCTAAAACCCTAAACCCTAAAACTCTAAGCCCTAAAAACACTAAATCCTAAAAACCCTAAACCCTAAAACCCTAAAACCCTAAACCTTAAACCCTAAAACCCTAAACCCTAAAATCCTAAAACCCTAAACCATATACCCTAAACCTTAATTATGCACCCAAATATAACCCATATACACCCAAATATATACCCTAAATACCTAAAACCATAAACCCTAAAAATCCTAAACCCTAAAAATCCTAAACCCTAAAACCCTAAACCCTAAATCTTAAACCCTAAAACCATAAACCCTAAACCATAACCCTAAACCCTGAAACCCTAAACCCTAATTATGCACCAAAATATAACCCGTATAAACCCAAATATATACCCTAAATACTTAAAACCCTAAACCCTAAAATCATATACCCTAAACCCTTAAATCCTAAAACCTAAAACCCTAAACCCTAAAACATAAACCCTAAACCCTAAACCCTAAACCCTGAAATCCTAAACCCATAAACCCTAAAACCCTAAACCCTAAACCCATAAACCCTAAACCCTAAAATCCTAAAACCCTAAACCCTAAATCCTAAAACCCTAAACCTTAAACCATAAAAACTAAACAAAATAATAATTTATAACATAAACAGCAGCATCTAAAAATATATAAATGTAAAATGTCAAATACAAGAAAATTCAGAAATATACCCAAAAAACTGAGCTTTACACCCATATTCTGTAACTATACACTCAAGAAACTATCCACTGCTGCTGGTTTCCTGAACTGATAATTCATAAAATGTCCTTGATATTGGCTGGAATTTGGATGCACCACTGATGCAACATCAAAGAGGTTTAACTGGAAATAATAAACTCACATATTAGCAAAACTATTAACAAGAAAATTAAAATCAATCACCACATATTTAAAGAACATCACTTTTACCTCGTTTAAAGCTTTCGTTTTCTTCTTCTTTGAGACATTTGCAATCTGTTTGTCCAACTTTGAACTAGCCTATTTTTTGGACGTCCTCTTGTTCGAACCCTTGGAGGGCTTTGAAGCTCGTTAACGGATTTCAAGTTGGCATCTTCATGCGATAACAAACATGTCCCATTCCTTTTGGCTTTCAGTTCTTCCATCTCAACCATGACGTTATCGTACGCACGGTGTAGAATGGTAGTGATAAACCACTATTTTATGGTTTATCTTGTTCTCAATTGAGTGGATTTTATCAACTCTTTACCCACTTATTCATACTATTTGCATGGTTTTACATTTATCTTCCTAATTATGTGTTTTGATTGAAAACATGCTTCTTTGACCTTATATTTGCTAATATTAATCCTCTCTTATTATCATTAGATGCCTTGATATGTGTGTTAAGTTTTTTCAGAGATTACAGGGTAGGAATGATTCAGAGGATGGAAAAGAGGCATGCAAAAGTGGAAGGAATACAAGAAGTTGAAGAAGTTGCTAAGCTGTCCAGCCTGACCTCTCTGCACTCAAACGGTCATAACTTGAGCTACAGAGGTCCAAATGAGAAGGTTCCAGTTGCGTTGGAAAGCTAACATCTGGGGTTTCACAATGATATGTAATTTGCCATAGCTGCCTCGAAGTTAGGCAATGCAAACGCGTGAATGACGCGCCTGCGTCGCATCTGCGAACTTCAATCCGCGCGAATGCATGGATGACGCCTCCGCGTCACTTTCCCGCGACCAGTACGTACCAGAAAATGCTGGGGCAAATTCTGGGCTATTTTTAACCCAGTTTCCAGCCCATAACACACAGATTAGAGGCTATAAAGTGGGGGAATGCACCCATTCATAATCATGCTTTCATATACACAATTTTAGGATTTAGATTTAGTTTTTAGAGAGAGGGGTTCTCTCCTCTCTCTTATAGGTTTTAGGATTATGATTCCTCTTAAAGGATTTCTTATTATTTCAGTTCATAATTTCAGCTTTTCAACAGGTTCAATATTTCTTTTACTTTATATTACTCTCTCACTTTCAGATACTTTAATGCTTGTATTAGTTATGTTGCCTAATTGGCTTATGAACCATTCATGTTAAGATTTGAATATTTTATTTAATATAATTGAGGTATTTCAGATTTATCACTTCTTCTATTGTTTGTTATTAATTGATGTTCTAAGTTGGATCCTAACTTGATTTTAGAGTTGATTAATATTTGGAGACCCTTGAGTTGAATTACTCAAGAGTTAAATTGTAATTGGGTTTATTGTTGGCTGGCTCTCTAGTCACTAACGCTAATCCAAACACAAGAGTGAGGATTGGGACTTGTGAATAGAAGTAGACTTCCAACTTACTTGACTTTCTTTTACTTTACTTGATAAAGGATAACTAAGTAGAAACAACCTTCAATTATCAATTGATCTTGAGAAAAATCCAACAAGGATAGAACTTCCGATTAATCTTCTCCGGATCAAGGCTTTTTAATTTAATTTAATTATATAAAATCTCTTATTTATTTTTATTGCTTTAAAAATATACCTGTGCCCATTGCCCAAACTCCAGAACCCCAATTTACAAACTCATAACCAATAATAAGAACATACCTCCTTGCAATTCCTTAAAAAGACAACCCGAGGTTTAAATACTTCGGTTATCAATTTATTTAGGGGTATGTTACTTGTGACAACCAAAACTTTTGTAAGAAAGGTTGATTGCTTGGTTTAGAGACTATACTTACAACGAGGATTTATTATAACTTCTAAACCATCAATCTTCAGTTCTTTCAAAATGGCGCCGTTGCCGGAGAATTGCAAACGTGTGCCTTATTATTGGTTATTGTAAATATTTACTTTTTACTTGTTTATTTGTTTTTGTTTTTATTTTTATTTTTGTTTTTTCATAAATTAAGAGGTTATTGGTTTTTATTTAGTTATTAAAAAAAATTTCAAAAATTTTTTAAAAATTTAGTTATCTTATCATATTTCAAAAAAATCAAATTTAAAAATTCAAATTTAAAAATTTTCAAAATTCAATTTAAAAATTTTCAAATTTCAAAAATTCAAATTTCAAAAAAATTTAAAATTCAAAATTTTAAAATTTCAAATTTCAAAATTTAAAATTCAAATTTCAAAATTTAATTTTCAAATTCAAAATTTAAATAACCTTTTAATTTAAATTTATTTTTATTTTCGCTTTTAATTTTTATTTGCTATTATGAATTCTCACCCCCATCGCTTTGAGTTTGGTTCCAATGCTGTTGCAAGGAATGAAAATTATAACAGGAACATGCATCAAGGTCAAAACAATCAGAGATGGAAGGAGCCAAGAGGATCTGATCAACCCTTTAGGCAACAACACCTTCCAAGATACCATGGACAAAGACCATCCTACAATGCATGCCAAGACAATAGATATGGTGGACCCTCTTATAGTTACCAGCAAGCTCCATCATATGCCAATGAACCACCTCCTCAAAATAGCTTTGGACCACCATACTCACAAGCTCCTTACCACCGAACACCCTCATATGATCCTAACCCTTATCCACCATACCAACCACCTTATGAGCCGTATGAACCATATCAAGAACTACCACTTTCCTATGTACCATGTCCATATCCATCACCTCAAGACTCAACAGATCGTTTCAAGGAAGCAATGGAAAGACTTAATGCAACCCTTCGCCAGCTAGACCAAGCAATAAATCAATTACCTTCCAAACGTTCGGACATTCAGGGAACCCTCATGGCTTCATGTGGGGAATCTAATGAAGAACGTAGCATGAAGGAGATACTAGAAACTCCAGTGGATAGTAAGGAGCATGACTTTGTACTGGAACAAGTGGAGAAAACCGAAATTATCGAAGAAGAAGAATTGGTTGCAGAATTAGGAGATGTTGAACCTCCATGGGAAAGTCAGGTTATAGAACCTCCTTCCAAGGCAATTGAAATTAATGCTGAGGAGGGTGTACAACCTCCAAGGCATACCATAGTTGAAGACTTGGAAGAGGTTGATCAAGAAATGGAGACTAAAGAAGCAGAAGCATAGCCTCCCATGCCCTTGGTGAGCAATGAAGAAAAGATTGAACTGGAAGAAAGCTACCAAGAGGAAGAGGTTAAAATTGAAGAAGCTTGCAAAGAGGCGGAAGTTGTCAAAGAAGAGCACAAGGGAGTGGAGCTGGAAATCACCTTGCCGAAGTTATTGGAGACCCCTCTCCCTAAGTTGCCATCATCCTTCACAACATTCAAGTGGGTAAAATTCATATCCCTTAGCTTTCTAATTCCACTTGAATATGGGCTACTGGAGACGGATGGTCAACTTAGAGCTCTTTGTGGTATTAAGAGTGAGAGGAAGATGATCAGTGGTAAAAATTGTCCTGCAAGGTTCATTATGGTTGGAAGCTTTAAGTTTAAATGCAAGGGTTGGTGTAAAGCTCAACTGAATGGGTCTAGGAAGTTGTTTGGCCGCTTCAGTGAGAATTCTACAACTGAACCACCCGGATGGAATCATAATGATCAACAAGAAGACGGGTGCAAAGGCAAGGTCTGGGACCCCAAAATTTAGTCTAGAAATCAACACTCTTAGGACCTTGTCACTTGCTTTAACCTGCTTGAAGGCTTTCTGCGCCTAGTTTGGGACCCCGGAGGCCATTTGAATCACAAACAGTGGTGGAGATTCCTGGACGAATACAAGCACAAGCCACCATAACAGGGAGCTTACCAAATGTCCAACTTAAGGACTCTAACTAAAAGTGCTAGGTGGGAGACAACCCACCATTGTATAATCGTTCCTTTTTCATTTTTTTATTTAGTTTTATTTGTTTTCGAGTTTTATTTTATTTTATTGTATTGAACCTGGAGTTTTGCATAACATTCATATTATCATTGCATTCTGCATCCTGCATTAAAAAAAAAACACGCACGCGACGCGGAAGCGTCACTGACGCGTTCGCGTCACCAGTGCATTTGGAAGAAAAGAGAAGTAAACAGAGAGTCACGCGATAGCGTGGCTGGAGGTGTGCCTTTGGCACAAATCGCCCCACGCGACCGCATGCCCCACGCGTCCGCGTCAGGTGAAAAATTTGCCTCCCACACCACCGCGTCACTCACGCGGCCGCATGACCTGGAAATCGACGTAAGAAAGGGTGCACGACCGAAAGTTGTGCGAGAGTGGTGCTGGACTGGTGCTGCCACGCGTCCGCGTCATATCCCCATGATGGCCACTCACGCGATCGCGTCGACCATGCGACCGCGTCACCCTGGATTTTGGCAATACCAAGTTTCGAACAAAGAGTTGTGCGACCGCGAGGCTGCACTCGGGCCAATCGCATAAATCAGGTCACGCGATCGCGTGACCCACGCGTTCGCGTCACCTGATCTTATCGCGCACCACGCGACCGCGTCACCCACGTGTCTGCATCACATGCGGCGCACAGAATATCCAGATCAGCCAAAATATCTTATCTTTTCTTCTCCAAATCCTTATTTTTCTTATCTTTTCTAATCCTAAATTCTTCTATCTTTTCTTCTTTCCTTCTTACTTTATTTCTTTCACTTCTCATTCCTTTTTACCTTCATTCTATTTTACTTACTTTATTTGCATATTTTATTCATTATATTTTAATTTTGTGCATATTTTTCTTTTCTTTTCTAAATTTATTATTATTTTCCCATTAGTGTCACTTGTTCATATTCAACTGTTGTGTCTTTTCTGGTATTATTTTTATGCTCAGTGACTTATTCTACACTGTTGGGTAATATTATTTAAGTCAAATGCTAATCTTTTATGATATTTGTATTAATTTTGCATTGACATTAATTTATATTGTCTTGCACTCTCTTCCCCATTGTTGCAAATTTTTGCACTCTTGATTTGCCATGTACTTCTACTATTTTCTCACTTGCATGTTGTAGCTACCATGTAATTGAGACCCTTATTATCTGGTATTAACACCCATATTTTATTTATTTTCTATCTTTATTTTGGGTTACTTTTCTTATTTTCCCTCTTCTTTCAGGATGGCCACCACAAAGGGAGAGGAAAAGCTTCTTAATGGGAAGACAAACAAGTCCACCTGCACAATCTTTGGAGAAAAGCAACAGTTGAAGCAACCCGTCCACTGGCACATCTTAGCATGCACTGAGGACGGTGCAATCTTTAAGTGTGGGGAGGTCGATACCGATCTCCATGGGTTAGTCACTCTTCTATCTCAACACCAATGGTTTATTTTCCTTGTTAGTTGTTGTATTTGCATGTTTGATTACATATTAGATTGATTTTATGCATATTTTACCACTTGGTTGAAGTAATATTTTCTTTTTCAAGAAACCTTTTAGAGCATTTCACTAATTTGAATAAAATTTAATGTTACACTTGTTTGAAGAAATATTATACTGGAACATGGTTTAGAGCTCGAACACACAAAACCTGTGAGATTTTGAGCTTATTTGAATTGGTTGCATTTTACCAACCAATATTTTATTTTTGGTGTGTGTTTTTCTCTCTAAAATTGTGATCTTTGTCTTGCTCAATTCTATATTTCCATGGTTTGATGTATGCATACACTTACATGATTGAGGCCTTTGTTTCACTGAACTTACATACCCATATGGCCTTAACCCTTCATTATCCCTTGCAAACCAATGTTGAGCCTATTATACCCCTTTGTTCTTTACTTTAGCACATCATTAACTCAAAGCGGAAAACAATAATGTCCTTAATTTGAATCCTTGGTTAGCTTAGACTAGTGAGAGTGCTCATGAATTAAGTATAGGGAAAGTTGAATTTGAAAACATTTGGTTTGAGAATTGAGTATGTTAGAATTTTCTGAAAATGTGAAAGAAATGTTTAGGACATGTTCATGCATTCAATAATTTAATCATATGCATTAAAAAAATAAAAGAAAAAAATATATATAATATGAAAAAAAAGAAGAAGAAAAAGAAAAAAAGATGAGAAAAAGAGCAAATAAGTAAAAGGGGACAAAATGCCCCAAAGTAAGTAGTGAAAGCAATGCATATGTACTGTACTTGAAACTAGAATGCATGAATATGTGGAAAACATGCTTAATGGATAGTTAGAGATGGTATTATGATTACATGGATTGTCTAAAGTTAGGTGAAAAGTTTAAGTTAATTAAGGATTCAGATTTTAGTCCACTTGGCCAAATACAATCCTACCTTGACCCTAACCCCATTACAACCCTTAAAAGACCTTTTGATATGTGTATCTGTGCATTAAATTTATGTTGATTGTTAGATGAAGAGCAAGCCTTAGAAAGCAAGGTTAGTAGAGAATTGAGAGAATTGAACCTAAAACACTTGAGTGATTAGAGTGCATACACTCCCAGTGAGGGTTCGATGCTCGATTCTTTGTTCTCGGCTTTCATGAGCTATTTTCTTCTACAAGTCTATTTGTACTTCATTTTTATAATTTGAATTAGTGAAATCCAGTTCATATTTATTCTTGGAGAATTTATTTACTTTTAACCAAGTAGGTAAAAGCATTTAGCATGTAGTTGCATTCATAGGTTGCATTGCATACTTTCTACCATTCCTCTTCATCTTTATAGCTTCTCTTGAGCTTAGCATGAGGACATGCTAATGTTTAAGTGTGGGGAGGTTGATAAACCACTATTTTATGGTTTATCTTATGCTCAATTGAGTGGATTTTATCAACTCTTTACCCACTTATTCATACTATTTGCATGGTTTTACATTTGCCTTCCTAATTATGTGCTTTGATTGAAAACATGCTTCTTTGACCTTATATTTGCTAATATTAATCCTCTCTTATTACCATTAGATGCCTTGATATGTGTGTTAAGTTTTTTCAGAGATTACAGGGCAGGAATAACTCAGAGGATAGAAAGGAGGCATGCAAAAGTGGAAGGAATACAAGAAGTTGAAGAAGTTGCTAAGCTGTCCAGCCTGACCTCTCTACACTCAAACGGTCATAACTTGAGCTACAGAGGTCCAAATGAGATAGTTTTAGTTGCGTTGGAAAGCTAACATATGGGGCTTTGCAACGATATGTAATTTGCTATAGCTGCTTCGAAGTTAGGCGACGCGAACGCATGAATGACGCGCCCACGTTGCATCTGTGAACTTCAATCCGCGCGAACGCGTGGATGACGCCTCCGCGTCACTTTCCCGCGACCAGTACGTAGGGGTGGAAAAAGGCCAGGCGGCCTGTCAAGGGCCTGTAGCCTGGCCTGTGTTTGGCCTGGCCTGGCCTGGCCTGTTATAAAATAGGCACATGCCCAGGCTCTTTTAAAAGCCTTAATAGGTTAATAGGCCAGGCCCAGGCTCGCTAATTAGCCTTATTGGCCTGTCAGGCCTGCCTGGGCCTGTTAAAATATAATTAAATATATAAATAATTATTTATTATAATAAAATTATGAGATATTTTAAATCTATTATATTTTATTATAAATATTTTTGTATATTTTAAATACATTAAAAGTTTAAAATTTTTTTATAAATATTAAATATATGACATATTACATATAAATATTTTTATTAAAAAATAATTTTTTAAATAATATTTTTATTTTTGTAAAAAAAAAAAACAGGCCTTTTAACAGGCTTCAGGCCAGGCCAGGCTGAATAACAGGCCAGGCCTAGTACCTTATAAAGAGCCTATAACAGGCTACAGGCCAGGCTCAGGCCAATTAATTGTATGACAGGCCAGGTCTGTTAAGAGCAAAGCCTGGCCTGACCTGGCCTGTTTCCACCCCCTACCAGTACGTACCAGAAAACGCTGGGGGCGATTTCTGGGCTGATTTTGACCCAGTTTCAGCCCAGAACACACAGATTAGAGGCTATAAAGTGGGGGAATGCACCCATTCATAATCATGCTTTCATATACACAATTTTAGGATTTAGATGTAGTTTTTAGAGAGAGAGGTTCTCTCCTCTCTCTTATAGGTTTTAGGATTAGGATTCCTCTTAAAGGATTTCTTATTATTTCAGTTCATAATTTCAGCTTTTCAACAGGTTCAATATTTCTTTTACTTTATATTACTCTCTCACTTTCAGATACTTTAATGCTTGTATTAGTTATGTTGCCTAATTGGCTTATGAACCATTCATGTTAAGATTTGAATATTTAATTTAATATAATTGAGGTATTTCAAATTTATCACTTCTTCTATTGTTTGTTATTATTTGATGTTCTAAGTTGGATCCTAACTTGATTTTAGAGTTGATTGATATTTGGAGACCCTTGAGTTGAATTACTCAAGAGTTAAATTGTAATTGAGTTTATTGTTGGCTGGCTCTCTAGTCACTAACGCTAATCCAAACACAAGAGTGAGAATTGGGACTTGTGAATAGAAGTAGACTTCCAACTTACTTGACTTTCTTTTACTTTACTTGGTAAAGGATAACTAAGTAGAAACAACCTTCAATTATCAATTGATCTTGAGAAAAATCCAACAAGGATAGAACTTCCGATTAATCTTCTCCGGATCAAGGCTTTTTAATTTAATTTAATTATATAAAATCTATTATTTATTTTTATTGCTTTAAAAATATACCTGTGCCCATTGCCCAAACTCCAGAACCCCAATTTACAAACTCATAACCAATAATAAGAACATAACTCCCTGCAATTCCTTGAGAAGACGACCCGAGGTTTAAATACTTCAGTTATCAATTTATTTAGGGGTTTGTTACTTGTGACAACCAAAACTTTTGTAAGAAAGGTTGATTGCTTGGTTTAGAGACTATACTTACAACGAGGATTTATTATAACTTCTAAACCATCAATCTTCAGTTCTTTCAGGTAGTCAGCTCCTCCGATTCTGATATAAATTCGCAAATATTTTGCGATCGAAATACCAATTCGTCAAACCTCTTGCTTCTTGGCTCCAACAGTGGCTCGTCGTGGCTGCTCTTGATGTGTGTGTGTTGCCCTTTTTACCTTCTTGCTCCATCGTTCCAATATATATCTCGGTGACACTTGGGTTACTCGTTCAAAGCTTAACACGCTTAGTGCGTGACGGCACAATATCCCTCTTGACTCGAATAATAAGCATTGGCATTTCACTTGGGCTGCTACTGAGTCATAAGTAACCACAAACATGTTGAATATTGAGCTGGAAACTTGTTCTCCAACTTCGTATACTGAATAGCCTAGAGCGGAGTTCGTTAATCTTGTGATACAATTCACCTACCCTCTGAATTGTGCTTGGACTTTCCTAAACTTTTGGTGAGTGTACACATGTTGAAACTGAGCTTCAATGGAGGATTTTGTTGCATACGGTATCACCGTATGAAAATCTGCAGCATCTGATTCTCTCTCTACTTGCTCCCTGCTTCCGAGGCAATTATCGTATTGTCTAATTGAATACGCGAGCTGTTCCGGGTAATAAACTTGTTAAAAAATGAATGCATGCTCTCGCTCCTTTGTGTGCTTCTCATCCCAACCCAGAAGTGGTGATCTAGATAAATTGGAACCCATATATGATGGTCTTCATAAAGATCTGCAAAATACACCCAAATCAGACTACAATGCACCCAAAAACATGTAATTTGCACCTCTGCTGCAGATTTTAAAAAACATTACCTGAAAGCCACTTGTTGTCTACAAGACCATACTTCAGCAGAAAATCGTTCCAATTCCTATCAAATGAATCTTTGCTATGAGAGTTCCAAACAACTTGCCTCATTTCTTGTTTGATTTTTGTATGTCCCATGTACCCGTTTAATTTGCTTGGAATCTTATTCGTGATGTGCCAAATACACCAACGGTGAATTGTTGTGGGCATATAAGCCTCGATAGCCCTTTTCATTGACGCGCATTGATCGGTGAGAATCCCTTTCAGAGTATTTCCTCCCACGCAACGAAGCCAGCATTGAAATAACCATTTGAATGATTCAATATCTTCGTTTTTTATCAAAGCGCATCCAAGGAGTGTTGACTGACTGTGGTGATTCACCCCGACAAAAGAACCACAAACCAGATTATACCTGAAACAGATTACCACAAAACAAAATTATAATCAACAAAATACACCCAAATAATGATTCTATGCACCCAAAAAATGCCAATATACACCTCTGCAGTAGATTTATAAAACAACATAAATTCAGCATCATAAACCAGAACACCATGTTACCTGTTTGTATTGTAGGTGGTGTCAAATGAAATAACTTCTCTGAAATACTCACAGGCAGCTCTGCTCCTTGCATCTGCCCAAAAAGCAAGCTTAATGGACTGATTGTCCTCTAGTTTGAGTTCAAAAAAGAAATTCTGATTCTTCTCTTTCATTCTTAATAAGTATTTCCCGAATTCTTTTGCATCCTCTTGTTCCGAAACATTCCGCACTTCTCTAGTGATGTAATTCCTCACGTCTTTTTCGATAAAATTTAACTCGCGGTGACCCCTGGCAGCTGCAACAAATGATTGGAAAGTTTTGCTAGGTCTGATACCGGCTTCCTCGTTATTCTTTATTGTACGACGCACGGACATGCTTAGTTCCCTGTGCTGTTTGAGCATCTGTGCTGGATCTAGACAGTAAGGATGTGAATGATGCAACACTACCTTCGAAATGATCCAAATACCAACATCCTTCAATACGTGTATATAAATTCTTGCAGGACAATTTAAACCAGCTGAGGGATTTATCTTCTCAGTCGGAGATATTTTCGATTTCCATTTTCCCTCTCTAGTACATGTAATCAATTGATTCTTAATTTCGTTTCCCTTCTTATTTGTGCACCGAACTCTTGAAGAAAAACCTGCAACCTTTGAATAATCCTTGTAGAATTTTGCAGCATCATCAAGGGTTTTAAAAGTCATCCCAACCTTGGGGACAAACTGGTCATCAACTGCACAGAAGGTCTGCAAAAATACACTAAAAATATACTATATTTAAACAGAAACTAAAACAATTCAACTAAAATAATAAACTGTAATAAACTGTAAATGCACCCAATTATTACTGATCTACACCCGAATGTCTGATATAAAATGGACAAAATTATTTTAATTCTAATGAGAACTACTGCATTAGATTCAATTCAAATAAGGAAGAACAAACAACAAATATCACAGACAAGGTTCACATATTATTCAACTACACAATCAAAAAACTACTAATCGGATTCAAATTCAGATTCAATTACTAACTAAAACTAAATCACAGGAACTTCATTGGATTCAGTTTCAAAATTCACTTCGCTCTGATTCAGCTGAAAATTTGAAGTTGAATCATCCATTATCTTCAAACGCAAAACGAAACGAAAAATCTGAAGCACGTAAGGCAGAGATAAACGCAGGTAAAACACGAAGGAGAAGGCACAGAGAAACGCTCGAAAGATATCGAAGAGAAAAGGTAAAGAAACATAGAAGAAATTCCAAAAAGGAAACGAAATCCTTTTGAAAAAGGAAGTTATATATTCACGTGTTGATTGATTGAAAAATCTGTTAAGCAGGCGCGTAAAACATACGTGCCAAGAGAAGCGCGTTTTAGGGATAAGTAATATTGAGAACTTATAAGAGTTGTATAGAAAAAAAGGCTTGTGGAAATTTTCTAAAAAAAAAAAAAAACCGTGAAACAGAACCAAAATTTTTATGTAATTTTCGCTATTCATATGCATATTATCTCTTCCTAAATCGTGGAACTTAAAACCACAATTTTCATGTTTGTTTTCATTTTAATCGTGGTTTAAACATCACGATTTATTCTTGGTTGTTTGGCCGATCGTTATCTATAATCATTTTATATATAACTAAAATCACGTTAGATAAATTGTATAATTTTGATATATTTTTATTTTTCTTGTGCAATTGCCAACTCTTGATAGTTGACCCCACATAACAACATTTGTAAAAGGTTCGCCTTCAACAGTTTCGCAAAAAGAAGAAAAAAACGAAACCATGCAATTTATAAAACCAGCGTTTCGAAACGCCTGCTACTGCTACTACTACACCATAACTCGCTCCTTAAACCCTAACCCCTTCATCCTCGTTTCGTTACCCACTTCCCCGTTTCTCACACTCCAATCCTTTCGACCTTCTTTCTCGACCCTTTCCTCCTTCTCCTCCGCCGTAATGGCCGGTGGCGGCGGTGACAACTCCGTGCCTCCGCTGTCCCATTCGCTCGAGAAGCAGTTCGATGCTTTCCGGTCTCAGCTTGAGGAATCTGGAACCCTAAGGGAGCGAATTCGGAGCGTTGTTTCGGAGATAGAATCCACTACTAGGCTCATGTACGCTAGCCTCCTTCTCGTTCATCAGTCTCGCCCCACTCCCGGTACCATAAACCAAAAGAAAAGAAAGTGTTTTTTATTTCATTGAGCAACACTGGTTTTCTCTAAATGCACTTTTGCCGCATTCTGCGGTTTCTTTGTCTGGAAAATGCAGTTGTCTTATCAGTTTTGGAAGTTGAATAGAAAGCACTATGCAAGTTGCAATTTTTTATGTGTAATGTGGATAATTGTGGTATATTATTCTTGCTTATTGATGTGGTTTAAGATAGCTTAGTATTCAATGAAATGCATGCTGAATTTGGGTATTTTGTAGATTCTCTATTGTGGCAAGTTTTTGTCGTTTTTCTTATGGATTTTTGGTTTTTAACCATTTGAATAGAGCTTTTAGAGAAGGCCAAGTCTCAGATTGGTGTGCTAAAGGAGAAATACAAGCAACTTGCTGAAATTCTTGGAGGATGCCCTGGCCAGTACTACAGGTGATTCAAGTTTAGATGAACTCTTTGTCCCAAATATATCTTTGAAATGCTCATGTTCTGTTACATCTCATGTTTTGATGCAATGTTTTTATTTGACCCTATAATATAGGTACCATGGTGACTGGAGGAGTGAGACACAATCCGTAGTTTCCCTGCTTACATTTATGCACTGGCTCGAAACAGGAAGTCTTCTTGAGCACAAAGAAGCTGAGGAGAAGCTTGGGTGTATGTCTTCATATTGTTGTATTCTTATTTATTGACATGTCAATCGATGATCAATGATTATTGTCTTCCTTTTCGAAAAGAAAAGAAAAAAGAAGAAAACCTTGAGGCCAGTGAGGTCGGTATATATATTTGAATACATTTTTGAGGTCCTATATGTTCTAGCACTAGGGTACTGTGGGGCTTAAGTTGCTCTCTTTTGGAAAATAAACCGCTGCATGGCATATTAAGGAAAATTAAAGAATTTTGCAAGTCAATACACAGTTTGTATTTAAGCATTTATTGGATAATTTTTATGTCCCTTTTTTTTGTATGTTTTAAACCCATTGCTGTCGATTTCTGACTGATTCAGAATAATCCATGTAGAAACTGTAATATGACATTTGGCCACCAAGGCACCAAGTTTACTTCTACTTTATGCTCATTTCCTCTTGTTAACAACTTTGCAGTGAATAGTTCGGAGTTTGGTCTAGATGTTGAAGACTACCTAATAGGTAAGTCTAATAAAATAAGTCTTCAGTTGCATGCTCTTCTTCGGAAGAATTTCTGATTGAGCTACTTTTCAACTTTCAGTGAGTAGTGCCTAATTTAATTATTTAAATGTCATTGTTGGTAGAATACATGGATGTATTAGTTATAACAGTAGGGCTTTTCAGACAAAGGAGCACGATAAACAAATGTTATGTTTACGAATCTAGTCATTAGTGCTTGAGAATAAGATCCATGATTCCTTTTACTCTTCAACGTAAAGATGTCAACAAAATCTTGTCACCTGACATCTCCAAGTTTTTATTGGGCCACTTGGTCCAACGTTGTCAATCATAAATGATCCTGTAGTCAATATTTCATGGGTTTGCTGCATATAGTGATATATGCTTTTTTATTTTTCATGCAGGTGTTTGTTTTATGTCTAATGAATTGGTAAGAACTCTTGATGTTTTTCACTCTTTTTCCTCTAAACTTTTAGTATAGTACATATCTAATTGTGTATAATGGAGAAGAATTTTAAGATAGTTGATGTTTCTATTTAACCTTAAAAAGAAATGCAGACTAGAGGGGCATAAATAAGTCACCTGTTATGTTTGACATCATATTGAGTACACTTCACCCAATTTTGCAATTATTTGACTTGCAGCCAAGGTATGTGGTGAATCAAGTGACAGCTGGAGACTATGATTGTCCGAGGAAAGTCCTAAAGTTCTTAACAGATCTCCATGCTGCATTCCGAATGCTTAATCTTCGAAATGATTTTCTTCGGAAGAAGTTTGATGGTATGCTATTACTATATTTTGTACCCTGTCCTACATGTATTATTTCTTTTGTTGCCTGTTGTCACTATTTTACCGAGATAACGTTGCAAATTGCATTCCCAATGTTCTAAACTTCTAATAAACATCATTTTTAAGATTGATCTCTGGACTGTAACAACATTAATATCATTGACGAACCTGTCCTACTTTACTAACATCTGGCGTTCATTCACTTACCTAGCAAAGAGTAATATGCACATATAGTAGTAGCTTAACACTCCTTTGTGTGTGTTCCCCATTTTATATTGAAGAGACAATTTATTTCCTTTTTCATCCACCAAGTAAATTTCTCATTTGCACAAAATGTTGTGTTTTCAGAAAGAATTTCTACTTACGTATGTTTGGATGATATCATTACACTATTGGCAGGCATGAAGTATGATCTAAGAAGAGTTGAAGAAGTCTACTATGATGTTAAGATTCGGGGTTTGACACCCAATGGTGAGCCAGTTGGAAACCAAGGAGTTGAAGCCTGAAGGATATTCTTAGGTTGTAACACTAAACTTGACCTTTTTTATCAACTCAGTTGTATCTAGAGTTCCCTCTCTAATGTTTGATGAAATGTAAAGGGGAAATTCTGTCATTTTGTGTGGCACTGGCTCTGTGAATTGAGAACCCTCTATTATCTGCATTAGAAAATAGTTTATATGCAAAATACAGTACGAATGCATTTGTTCAACAGTGGTTTATTTCAGAATATTAGATTAGTTTTCTTTTTTTTTTTTGGTGACTCTCAGAATATTAGATTAGTTGCTGAAATTATATAGAAGACTAAGGCCCAGTTTGGGTAAACAACTTAATTAAGTTACTTTTGAAGAAATAGTTTAAATAATAAATGCTTATATTAAAAGTAGCTTATAAATAAGTTATTTTGTGTTTGATTTTTTAGTTCTAAAAGTACTTATTTTATGATAAAAGTGATAAAAAGTTTTTTATTATGAGAGAAGTCATTTTTTTTAACTTCTCTTTAAGCACCAAAATAGTTTTTTAGAAAGTTGCAATTTTGTTTTGAAAATTGTACCAAACATTAATACTACACTTTTTCATAAGTTAAAAGTTAAAAAAAGTCACTTATGAACCTATCCAAACGGGCCCTTTAAGTCATGAAATTTTCACTCATTAAACTGACGCCTATGATTAACGTCTTATCTGAATTAGAACAGTAATATAAATCTAACGAATGCAATTTTTTTCCCTTTTGCTTATTTACTGCATTTAATTAATGTGTACATTAAAAATTCAGTGCATGTTCAAGCCCGTAGCAAGACTTGAGTCTTTTTTTTTGTTTTTTTTAAAAAGTCGATGGGAAGTGGGAAACTTTGAATGAGACAAAGCTAAGATAATTCCTTTGGTTATAAATGCAGAATTGTAAATCACAAATAAAACAACAAACGGCTACATCAGGGCAACAATAAACAAGCTCTTGTAATAAACAACATTAAACAAGTTCATCACAGTTCCATGCACATTAAATCATACCAGTTTTGATATTTAGACATCTATCCTAAACAACTCAAACAGTGGGAGATATGTGACCAGTTGTCTGATTGGTTGTTGATTGGAGTTATAGAAATAGCTCTTTTGAAATTACATAGCAATAATTTGTGTGTTTGGATTACAGTTTGTAAATAGGAGTTTGCATAAAATTGATTTTGCAAACTTGATTTTGATAAAAAGTAAGTTTGTATTGAAGTGATTTATGTTTTGGCATCTTTATATCAAAATGGATTATAGTAAAATAAATATTGTTTGGATTACACTATTCAAAATCACTTTTAGATGAAAAATTACTAAAATAGATATCAACTTAAATAATTTTTTATATTATCCAGTTATTTTAATTTAGATATTTGAATAATTTTATTAATTAATTTTATAATAAAATTAATATTTATTTATTAAAATAAAAATAATATATAAAAATTAACAAAATATATTTTATATTAAAAATAAGAAATATAAATTATATATAAGAGTATTTAATCAAATATGTTACATTTTTTTAATTTTAAATATTAACGTAAAAATGTTAATTTAGTATTTTTTTACATCGTATTTTTGTTTTAATACTCTCAATAATTTTATTCTTAATATTATTTTGGAATCCAACGTTTATGATTTTATTAATACCTATGATTAATTTTTTATTTAATTTGTCTTTTTTTAATGGGATCATAATTTATATTATAAAAAAATTACAATAAAAAATTATATATACCAGAATTATAATTATAAAAAAGAATACTAAAAATAATAAAATTAAATATTTATCTTGGTAGAGATGAAAACAAATCTAAAAGTTCTTGATGATGTATTTTATATAGTATATTTTTAGTTCTTTTAGTACTCTTTTTTAGTACCTATAGTTTTTTACTATTATTATTATTATTATTATTATCATTTATGGTTAATTTTTCGTTTAATTTACTTTACCTAATGGATCAATAAATCATATTATGAAAAGATAATAATAAATATAATATACAAAATCACAATTACAAGAGTGTATAATGTCAAATAAAAATTTAACAAAAAAATAAAAATAATAAATAATAGAAGAAGAGAACTCATATAGAGAGAAATAATAAGAATTTCATAAATAATACAATAACATGTCTAAAGGATAAAATTAGTAAAGGAAAAATAAATGTTTAGTGTAAATGGCTAAAAGTCCATTATGAAACGCAGAAGCTAAAAATTGTTGCTTCTGGTAAACGTGGTTTTGACTACAAAATCACTTCTGCGTTTACCAAATCAAAAGTTAGCCAAACAAAAAATTGAAACTTTTAATAAGCTTAAACGTGCTTTTTCTCTTCAAACGAGTTTGCCAAACACACCCACAATTACACAACTTTAGAGTTTAGACCAACCTAAAAGCGATCCAAAAAATAAGAAGACACTAATATGCACTATGCTGTGCACTAATATTCACAACTTAATTAATGGTAATTCGAATCACAATCATTCGAACTATACACACACAAGTTCCTGTTAGTTCGAATCAGCCTAATTCGAACTATTTGAACTAGCCCACAGTTTGGTGCACATAGTAATTCGAAACAGGTTGTTTCGAATTACACACGGTTTAGGCTACCCATGGTAATTCGAATTGCACCCATTCGAATTACAAAGTCTTTCCCTATAAATAGAGTTCGAATTAAGCTCATTCGAATTATAATCTCAAACCCCTGCCCATCAAATCCCAAAGAAAATTCTTTTCCTACGACTCCAACAAAGTGTTCAATAGAATATTCAGCTGATGGGGGATAATCCGGACCGACTTTATCATTTGGATGGGATCGCCCATATAGCTGGTGTCATCAATGATGAGGTTAGTGCGAACTTTTTTTTTTAAAACAGAATTTAATGTGTTATTTTTATATTTTTTCCTTTTGTTTGTTTTAATGGTAGTCATTATTTACTGTTGTTAAGTTAGATAGGGTTGTTATATAAGTGGTTATATTTACGTTAGTGGTTTATTAGTGATTACAAATAAATAGAAAAGTATGCGTGGTAAGGATAACGAAGGGTGAAACTAGAGTAAGAATTTTTTTTGTTAACATGAATAGTAATCATTGAAATAAATTTATCAGTATTAATATTATACTATTTTTAAGAAAATATTTTAAAAATATTTTCTTATTAGGCCTAGTTTGATGTATATATGTTTTTATTTTCCATCCTAATGCATAACATGATTTGGTAGAGTACAAGTTGTATTTTTTGGATTAAGATAAGCATTAGTAAATGATGTTGTATAAATATGTTCCTAGCTGAGAGACAATCTGATACATTCTTTATGCAGCCCCACCAATATATTACGAGCATGCAACGGCAGAAGGGTATGGGCCTGGACGAGAAGTACGTTTCATACTTACAGATGGCCGGTTTACACCATCTTACGAGGCTAAACGAGAGCTGGTTTAGGCTGGATGAGCCCCTGGTTAGTGCATTCGTGGAACGCTGGCGTCTTTAGATGCACACATTTCATATGCTGTTCGGGGAGTGCACGATTACACTGTGGGATGTGGCGTACCAGTCAGAGCTGCCGATCAATGGACATTATGTTAGTGGTTGCCTGACAGATTTTTAGACGTACATCGAGGGTGGTCGCCCAAGTTGGGCATGGTTCGAGGAGCTACTGGGTGTATTGCCTCCTGCAAACTGCATCCAAAAGTTTGCAGTGAACTGCAGCTGGTTCCAGGAGACATTTGGAGAGCTTCCTGATGGAGCCGATGAGCCCACCGTTAGGAGGTATGCCTGAGCCAATATTATGATGCTTTTAGGGACTCAGCTATTTGGTGATAAGTCTGGTACTCGCATTCACATTAGGTGCCTGCCATACGTAGCTAGGCTTGAGGACATGGGTGGGTACAGTTGGGGATCAGCTGCTCTCTCGTAGTTATACCGGTGCATGTGCTGCATGACAAACAGACACGTGGTGAAGTTAGCAGGACCGTTACAGCTGCTTCAGTCATGGATCTTCTAGCAGTTTCCTGGATTCAGACCCGCTGGATATGATACGTTCGGCTGGCCTTTGGCCTCGAGGTACTATTATATTCAAATGCTTTAATTGTCACAATTATTAGGCATTAGTTTCGTGGTATGCTATTATTTTATCCTATTCACAAGTATGAGGTCCATTGTACCATTTTACCTCCTAAACACTCCTGCGCTGGTGGGGACTGATCCTAATCAACCATGTGCACCTTTTCCCAAATTCAGTACACTTTCCAAGGTACTTGTGATAATCGGACTCCACCACTTTGTACTGTACCCCGCATCATATGCTATATGTCTTCACGCTTAACACGGCCTCCTCTTTGTCCTGAAACTGCTGACCAACTTGAAACTCTGATAGACCTCCGGTACCCTAAGTATCTCTAGCACCAAATCCAATAGGTTCGCCAGAAACCTCCTCCTGTATCATGGCATCCAAGTCCAAAGATGAAAAGTGCGAAGGGTACTGCTAAATCCCTGAGCTGGACGCTCCGCCAGTCCCAACTGGATTACTCGCTGCTATGTCATCACCGCTATCATCGACAATGATGTCCGACTCCACATCATCAGCATCATCATCATCCGGCAATGCATCATCTATACCATCCAGTGTCCCACGTTGTAATGAAACTAGCGTCCTGTCAATAATACCAACTTCTCCGTCACTACTGTGGTTGAGATCAACTACGAAGGACAGGGAGGCAACCACCATTTCCTGAGGTGCAATAACAGGCACGGAGGAAGATGCACCAACAGGTCTCGAACTAGAACAGGCTGCCGTTGCTGAAATTTGGGTATTCCAGTTCGAACCACCTGAGCTAGAGACTACATCTACAAGCTTTGCCAACAGCTCAGGTATCCTGACCTCGGGAAACTGCCGATGACAATGGAACAGAACCTCCAAATCCTCATCACTCCCTGATAAACCACTATTTTATGGTTTATAATGTGTTTAATTGTGTGGTTTTATCATGATCTTTTCCCACTTATTCATATAATTAGCATGCATTTATAATTCCTTCCTAAAATTATTACATGATTGAAAACTGCTTCTTAGAGACTTTTAATTATGTATTTTTAATTCTCCTTTATTCCATTCGATGCCGTGATATGTGTGTTAAATGTTTCAGGCTTTATAGGGCATGAATGAGTTGGAGATTGGAAAGGAAGCTTGTAAAAATGGAAGGAACACAAGAAGTTGAGGAGATGACCAGCGAGAAGTGACGCGGCCGCATGGCTCACGCGACCGCGTGAAAGAGAGGAAATCGCAGTGACGTAGCCGCATGGCTCACGCAACTGCGCGGATTGGAATAGCACAAGTGACGCGGAGGCGTGGACGACGCGCCCGCGTGGCAAGCAAAACGCCGAATGACGCGTCCGCATGAATGACACGATCGCGTGACGTGCGCGATCTGCATAATCTGCAGAATTCGCTGGGGGCGATTTTAGGCCCTACTTTGACCCAGTTCTCGGCCCGGAAAAGCAGACTAGAGCCAGAGAACATGCAGAAACCAAAAAGAATATTGATTCTACTCAATTTTTAGTTTTAGATCTAGTTTTACTCCTCCTCTAGGTTTTCTCTCTCTACACATTCATAGTTCTTAGGATTTTAATTTCTATTGTTCTTGCATTGGGATATTGAGAAGAGTTATTACTTCATCAAGACTTCATCATTCTAGTTCGTTTTCTTTACTTGACTTTACTCTTCCATGTCCTTTAATTTACTCAATTTTACTATTGGATTATTTTAGAATTTATTAATAGAAGAATTACTTTTATTTTTAATTGATTCCTTTGAGTTTTATTTATCATGTCTTCCTTTAATTCCCTTTCTTATGTTATGAGTTCTACATTCACAATGAGCGAGTAGTTCCTTAACTTGATGGGGAGTTGATTGAAAGGAACCCTTGAGTTGGGGTGCTTAAAAGAAAAATTGTAATTGGATTTATTGTTGGAATGCTCTCTAATCACTGACACTAATCCTTTTCAATTGAGCGGATTGGGACTTGTGAATAGAAACAGCATTCCAACTTGTTTGACCTTCCCTTACCTAGTAAAGGATAACTAAACAGAACAACCTTCAATTATCAATTAATCTTGAGAGTACTGCAACAAGAATAGGGCTTCCAACTAATCTACTCCCAGTCAAGGCTTCTATTTAAATTATTTAGTTTCTCTAATTTAATTTCCTGTTTATTCAACTCGACCCATTTTGAAAACATCTGATTAATAAAATAGCACACCTTTCTGTAACTCGTTGGGAGACGACCTGGGATTCATACTCCCAGTATTTTAATTTTAATTTTTGTGACAACCCTTCTAAATTAATAAGTGGATTTCTGGTTGGTTAAGAACTATACTTGCAATGCATATCTTATAACAATTATTAATTCGGCGTCGGTTAGTCCTCTATGAGGACGGATCTGAAACATAATTTGAGGAAGAAACAGCCCCCATTCTACTGATTCGGTTGATTTACGTGTAGATGACATGGCAGAACCTAGAAGAGTTACTATCCAGGAGGCTGGAACCCCTGATTTTACAATGCAACCGTTTCAAGCGCATCACCCAGCGGTGGCTACAGACTTTGAAATAAAGACTGCACTGCTCAATTTGATGCCCAAGTTTCATTGCTTACCTGCTCAAGAGCCTATCAAGCACCTGAGAGACTTTCAAGCAGCCTGTTCTACTGTCAGGCGTGATGGTGCAGATGAAACTTCAATTTTGCTGAAAGTTTTCCCGTTTTCTCTTGAGGAAAAGGCAAGAGAGTGGTACTACACTCAACCCGCAGCAACTGTATCCAACTGGGATACACTTAGAAGAGAATTCTTGAAAAAATTCTTTCCAGCTGAAGTTACTGATAAACTAAGGAAATATATTTCCATGATTGTTCAGGACAAATCTGAGACTCTCTATGAATACTGGGAGCGCTTCAATAATCTTCTGGAAGCTTGCCCCCACCATATGATTGACAAGATAGTGTTACTCGGTTACGTCACACAGGGCATGAGGCCCCAAGATAAGACCACATTGGAAAGTGCTAGCAATGGGTCTATGAAAAAGTACAAGACCACTGATGAGGCATGGAAACTGATCAGCGACTTAGCTGAATCCACTCGGAATCACAGGTAGAAACAAGGCCGTTCAAAAACCGTTGCAGAAGTATCCTCTAACAGAGAGACCGCTGCTCTAACTCAGAGTATCTGTGAAATGACCAACCTGCTGAAGCAGATGCAATTGAATCAACAACAAGCTCAGCAAGCTCAACCTTTTCCACCACAGCAAAGCCAACAGTTAGTCCCACAGAGAGTTTGCGGAATCTGTGCTGATTATAGCCATTATACTGACGAATGTCTGCAGCTCTAGCAGGAAGACAACACCGTGGCAGCCACTCATAACTTCTATGACTGCCCCAACCAAGGGTACAATCAAGGTGGCAATTACAGCCATGTATGGCAAGACAATTCTGACCAGAATTGGAGGGACAACAACAACAGAGGAGGCAGAGACAATCAGAAAAATCAGAAGTGGAATAACAACAACAACAGGCAGCAGAACCAGAACCAGTCTTACAGAGCACCTCACCTGAGACAATCCCAAGGACCACAGAATAACCAACAGCAAACCTCTCAACTTACTTATCCTTCCTCATCTTCTAATGACAAGTTACTACAATCTATTGATCGGAGACAACAGACCATGGAAAATAACCTTTATGCTACACTAAATGGTCTAAACTCTACCCTGCAAGCTCTTGTCTCACAGATTGGATCAATGAATAACTTCAATAACCAGCCCTTGAGCTCCAGTGGAATCCCCTCTCAACCATTACCCAATCCAAAGGGTGGCATTAATGCCATCACCCTAAGGTCCGGAACCACACTGCAGGAGAGGAATCAGGAGGAGCCAAGCCCACCAGAACACGCCTCAGCTGAAGAGGTAGTGGAAATAGAAGATGTTGAAGAGGAAGAAGACGTGCAGGACATAGATGAAAAAGAAGAAGTTCAACCACAGGAGGAAGCACCAAAGGACGCAGACACTGCAGAAGACACCACTCCCATTCCATTTCCACAACTTGCAAGAAAGCCCAGGAAGCAGCTGGAACCTGATCCCAAAATGGTAGAGATATTCAAAAAGGTTGAGGTAACTGTTCCTCTTTTTTATGTTATTCAACAGGTACCTAAATATGCAAAGTTTCTAAAAGATTTATGTATACATAAAGACAAAATTAATGAATTAGAAACTATTCCTTTAGGTAGTTCCATATCTGCTTTAATGGGAGGTTTACCTGAAAAGTGTAGTGATCCAGGTCTATGTATGGTTAATTGTACTATTGGTGGTGTAGTATTTTCTGACTGCATGTGTCATTTAGGAGCATGTGTGAGTATAATGCCTTTGTCTATATATGATATTTTGAGGCTCCCTCCCTTAAAAAGGTCGGTAGCTCGTTTTGTGTTAGCATATAAAAGCATTATTACAATGGCTGGAGTTGCTGAAGATTTATTAGTGGACATTAAGGGGCTCACATTTTCCATTGATTTTTATATCCTGGAGATGCCCCAAAATGACTCAGAGAAGCCATCATCAATCCTACTCGGAAGACTATTCCTGAAGACCTCGAAGTTCAAATTAGATGCTTTTTCAGGAACATACTCTTTTAAAATAGATGGCCGAGTAGTAATCTTCAATCTGAATGGAGTTATGAAGCATCCTCCGGAGGATCATTCTATCCTCCAGTGTGACATTATAGATGAAACCGTAGCTGAAGTTCACCAGGAGGAATTTGAAGAGAAGTACATAGGACAAGGTCCAAGTGTGGGAACATTCTCAGAGGATAATGATAGTACTTTACCATTGTCACCAGCTCCAGACAACCCAGAGCCTGACCATAATCAGAAGTTGGAATTAAAACCCCTTCCTCCACACCTCAAATATGCTTACCTTGAAGACGAGCAGAAGTTTCCAGTTATCATTGCAAGGGAACTCACTTCTCAACAGGAAGAGCAGTTACTTAGTGTGCTGAGGAGGCACGAGAAGGTAATTGGTTGGAGTTTGGCAGACATAGTCGGCATCAACCCTCAAGTCTGTGAGCATAGGATATTTTTAGAAGGGGAGCAAGACCTGTCCGTCAACCCCAGAGAAGACTAAATCCCACTATCTTAGAGGTTGTCAAAAAGGAAGTGACCAGACTACTGGAGGCAGATATCATCTATCCCATCTCAGACAGTGAATGGGTAAGCCCAGTACAAGTGGTGCCCAAGAAGTCTGGAGTCACTACAGTGAAGAATGAGCACGGAGAGCTCATGGCAACCAAAGTTCAGAACGCCTAGAGGGTCTGCATTGACTACAGATGCCTCAACCAGACCACTCATAAGGATCACTATCCTCTTCCATTCATTGATCAAATGCTGGATTGCCTGTCAGGTAAATCACATTATTGTTTTCTAGATGGTTACACAGGTTATTTCCAGATTCATATAGCTCCTGAGGATCAGGAAAATACCACTTTTACATGTCCTTTTGGGACTTATGCTTACAGAAGAATGCCCTTTGGCTTGTGCAATACACCAGCTACCTTCCAAAGGTGCATGATGAGTCTTTTCTCTAATCTTATTGAGGACTGTATGGAAATTTTTATGGATGATTTTAGTGTATATGGCGATTCCTTTAGCCTTTGCTTAGATGGATTATCTAGAGTATTAGATAGATGTGTCAATACAAACCTTGTATTAAATTTTGAAAAATGTCACTTTATGGTAAAACAAGGGATTGTACTAGGACATGTTATGTCTAATACTGATATTTCTATAGATCCAGCAAAGGTGAATGTTATTTCTAGTTTACCTTACCCCTCTTCTGTGAGGGAAGTCCGTTCGTTCCTCGGCCATGCAGGTTTTTACAGGAGATTCATTGAGAACTTCAGTAAGGTAACACTTCCCTTATCCAGGCTACTGTAGAAGGATATTGAGTTCGAGTTCAGTGAAAATTGCAAACAAGCATTTGATAAGTTGAAGACCGCCCTGACTCAAGCTCCAATTGTGAGAGGACCAAACTGGAGCCAGCCATTTGAAATAATGTGCGACGCCTCCAATCATGCAGTAGGAGCAGCACTGGCTCAGCGTGAAGGTAAGGACCCCTTTGTTATTGCTTATGCGTCTATAGATGCCGCTCAGTCCAATTACACTACTACTGAGAAAGAGCTGCTTGCTATTGTTTTTGCTCTGGATAAATTCAGAGCCTATTTACTTGGTACGAAGGTAGTAGTGTACTCAGACCACGCAGCTCTAAAGTATCTATTAGCTAAAAAAGAGTCCAAACCAAGGCTTATACGTTGGATACTGCTATTACAAGAATTTGATTTAGAAATTAAGGATAGGAGTGGTAACCAGAATTTAGTGGCAGACCACTTGAGTCGCCTTGAGCACATTACAGATGACCCCACTCCTATAGCTGATAATTTCCCATTTGATAACCTGCAAGCAGTATCTAAGGTAGTCCCTTGGTATGCACCTGTAGCTAATTATCTAGTTAGCCGCACCTTTCCTCCAAACTTTTCTAAGCATCAAAGAGACAAGCTGAAAAGCGAGTCTAAATATTATATATGGGATGACCCATATTTATGGAGATGTGGCGCTGACCAGGTAATTAGATGGTGGGTGCCTCAATCAGAATTCCAGTCCATCTTAGAGGCCTGTCACTCATCTGAGAGTGGAGGACATTTTGGCCCTCAAAGAACAGCTAGAAAAATCTTAGACTGTGGATTCTGGTGGCCTACACTTTTTAGAGACGCTGCTAAATTTTGTAGATCTTGTTTTCCATGCCAAAAATTTGGTAATATATCCAAGAGGGATGAGATGCCTCAACAAATTATGCTTTTCTATGAAATCTTTGACGTTTGGGGCATTGACTTCATGGGTCCATTTCCAAATTCTAATGGTTATTTTTACATATTGTTAGCTGTGGATTACATTTCCAAATGGGTGGAAGCAATTCCTACCTGCACTGATGATGCTAACACTGTTGTTTCCTTTGTGAGAAACCACATTATTTGTCACTTTGGATCACCACGAGCAATCGTGAGCGATCAAGGCACCCATTTTTGTAACAGGAGACTAACAGGATTAATGAAGAAGCATGAAATAATTCATAAGGTTGCAACAGCCTACCATCCTCAGACTAATGGGCAAGCCGAGGTGTCAAACAGACAGATAAAGCGTATCTTGCAGAAGATAGTCAAACCTCATAGAAGAAACTGGAGCACCAGGCTACAAGATGCACTCTGGGCATACAGAACAGCATACAAAACACCCATTGGGATGGGTCATTTCCGCTTAGTTTATGGTAAAGCTTGTCATCTCCCTGTTGAAGTAGAGCACAAAGCCTTTTGGGCAGTAAAGGAGTGCAACATGGGAATTGAGAAAAGCCGGAGCTGAAAGGAAATTGCAACTGCAAGAACTAGAAAGCCTTCGCCTAGAAGCTAATGAGAACTCAAGACTATACAAGGAGAAGATGAAGGCTGTACATGATCAGCACATCAAGAGAAAAGAGTTCCAACCTGGGGACTTAGTCCTCCTTTACAAGTCTCGACTAAGGCTCATGCCAGGCAAGTTGAGATCAAGATGGGAAGGTCCATACAGAGTAGAGAAGGCCGAACCATACGGAGTTTACCACCTAAGCCATCCTTCAAGCTCTGAACTTATCAAGGTTAATGGACATCGTTTAAAGCTGTACCATGGCGAGAAGCTGAAGAAAAACAAGGAGCTCGAGATCTTCCTCTTGGAAGATCCCCACATAGCCAAAGCCTGAGCTAGTGGAGCGTCTAACTTACGGACGTTAAAGCAAAGTGCTAGGTGGGAGACAACCCACCATGGTATGATCGTTCTTTTCTTTATTCTCAGTTTTTCTATTCAATAACTCTTCTTTTTATTGGTACATTTCGTGCATCTGCATTTACATACTTTTATTTTTTAAAAAAAAATTTTTTTTTCACGCGACGCGACCGCCTCATTGACGCGTCCGCGTCGCAGGAGATGGGAAGAATTAATAAAACAAACAGAGAGTCACGCAAGAGCATGGCTGGAGGTGTGCCAGTGGCACAAATCGCCCCACGCGACCGCGTTGCCGACGCATCTACGTCACTAGGGAACATTGGCCTCCCACGCGACCGCGTCACTCATACGGCCGCGTGCCCTGGAATTCGACGTCAAAAGGGTGCACGACCGAAAGTTGTGCTAGAGTGGTGCTGGATTGGTGCTGAAGGCACAATCCTTCCCACGCGGCCGCGTGACCGACGCGACCGCGTTATATCATTCTAATGGCCACTCACGCGATCGCATGCCCCACGCGATCGCGTCACCCAATATTTGGCAATTAATAATTTTGAACAGAGAGTTGTGCGAGTGTAAGGCTGCCCTCGCGCCAGTGGCATAAAACGGGTCACGCGATCGCGTGACCGACGCGACCGTGTCAATCAGTATAAGCGCAAGTCACGCAACCGCATGCCCCACGCGACCGCGTCGATTGCGCCGCACAGCTTCCCTGATCTGCCACTTATCTTTTCTTTCTTTTACCCAAATCCTATTTTCTCTTTTCCCTCCTTATTTCTTCCTCCTCCCTTCTTCCTTCTTCCTTCTTTTTCACTTTTTACACTCTCACTCTCTCTCTCACCCCCATTAACAAGGTTTTTCTTTTTCTTCTTCTCTCCTTACTTTTCTATTTTTCTTCTTATTTTTATATGTTATCTTCTTTTCTTTTCTTTTTACTTTCATTATTCATATTTTCTTTTTCTTTCTTTTTCCTTTTTACTTGGTGTTAGAAATTTATTTGAGTCATTATTTCTCATTATATGCTTATGGATTGTTGTAAATTTGTTTGGCAATTATATATTACTTTTTAAAGGGTTGCTTGCATGTTCAATTTAATAAGTTCTATACCTTAATTATCATGCATGCTATGTGTTTGTGAAAAAGCCCATATGGCATTATGCACTTTTCTACGTTACTCTACTATTCAATGCTTGTTTTTCACAAAACCCTTTTTATATTTTATTACTTAAATATAATTGTTATTACAAATAAATTGTTAGTTTGAAAGACTTGGTAACCTAACTTGGACATTGAATGCTTGATCTATGCTCCTCATGCCTTTGCCTGCATGCCAATAAACCTCTTGCATTTAATTGTCCTCATATGCACTTGCTATATCTCCATTGATGACCTTTTCACATGTAGTCATGACCATGTGTTAACGATATCCTCTTTACCGTGCATTGATTATCACTCCTACAACCCTCTTCCTTGCTCTTTCTCTTTGAACTTAATTTCCTTCATCTTTCCTTTTTCAGGATGGCCACCAAGAAAGGAAAGGAGAAGGCTACTCCCAAACAACCAGCAAGAAGAGGAACAAAGAGAGCATTAGTGACAGAACCCTCTTCAACTACAGTAAAGCCCTCAACAAAGAGACTTAAGAGGATTATAAAGGTTGATGATAAAGAAAAAGCCTTCCCAGCAAAGGACACTGCGCGATTTCCCAATCGCTACTGTGAGCAGGTGATCCCCATCCTGGCAGAAAGGAGCTACAACAACGAATACCTTCTTCTCCTCCCAAACCATATTGCTACCTTTCTTGAGCCGCAAATTGCACAAAGACAATGGGGTTTCCTACAGAGACAGCCGAGGCAGGTCAATCTTTCTTGGGTAGTCGAGTTCTACTCCAACTTCCACCTGCCAACCCTGCAGTCTGTCTTTGTCCGTCAGAAGCAAGTCCCCATTACAGAAGAGGCCATTCAAAGAGCTCTAGGTCTTCCCCCTATTCCAAAAGGTTTGGACACCTTTCAAGAAGCCACACTCAAGCGCCAGATGTACCAATTTGACTGGGACACCGTTCTCAGAGTTATCGCACTACATGGCAGCCGCTGGATCTACGGATACCATCGTACCCGCCCTAAGGGAATATCGGCTTCAGCACTTACCTTGGAGGCTCGCGTATGGGCACAGATCATGTCCCATTACGTCTTCTCGAGCACTCACGAGTCCTCCTTCACTGCGGACATGGCCGTTCTACTATGGTGCATCCTTACAGACCAACCTCTGAACCTACCAAGACACATCCGGAATGCCATGGGACACATACAAATTGCGGGCAACTTATCTTTTCCCGCCTTGGTCTCAGATCTTGTCTCAGCAGCCGGAGTCTCCTACAGAGCTGGGGACACCAAAGCCATGCTTCCACGGGATGATCAGTATGTCCCTAACGGAAAATACATCAGACCTCCACCAGCCGCCACAAGCCATCAGACTGAACCGGTTGAAGATATTCCTTCTTCAACACCACAAGCACCTACAACAGACCAACTGCTCCATCAGATACTCGAAAGGTTGGATTGGCAGGAATACAAAGCTAAGATGAGAGAGCGCCGTAACAAATGCCGATTCACATACCTCAAGGAGCTGATTATGGGAAAATTCAAGGACTCAGACACCCCGGATTCTACTTCCTTTACCAGCACAGGAAGCCATGATGGCCCAGACTGTGGAGATACTGCTACCAGCCCACCTTTGTTTCTAACAGATGGCACCGAGGACGGTGCAAAGCCTTAAGTGTGGGGAGGTCGGTCAGTACCTGACTTCCGGAGGTAAATTCTCTTCCTTAAACACCAATAAATTAGGATATTTAGTTAGTTTTTCTTTTGTAAAATAGGATAAATTGCATAGTAATAGATTAGTTGCATACATGTTCTACTTGATTGAAAAGACAATAAGTTTCTTCTAAGACTTTATTTTTGGAACAAAAATTTCACTAATTTTAATTAAAAGTTTCATGTTAAATTTGCTTGAAGTTGTATTTGGAACATGATTTTTGAGCTAAAGAACACACAACCTGTGAGATTTGAGCCTTTATGCATGGTTACATTATTTAACCATAATTATTTTATTCTTGTGTGTTTACTTCTCTATGATTGTAATCTATATTTTGTTCCATCTTATATGTCCAATGTTTATTATATTTATATGTTTGCATATGATTGAGGCCATTAATTGTTTAGCTCACTTATCCAAATTAAGCCTACCCTTTTAATTACCTTTGTTAGCCACTTTGAGCCTTTAAATCCTATTTGTTCTACATTTTACCACATTACTAGCCTTAAGCGAAAAAATAATTATATATCCCAAACTGGATCTTTGGTTAGCTTCAGATAGAATTGTGTGTGCTAATTAAGTATGGGAAATTGTGGGAACAAAAGATAATAAGGGAATGTGTCATGATAATATAATGGAAATTTGGAGACCTACTCATGTGAAACTATAAAAATTAAAAATCTATGTGCATTGATAAGCTATGTTTATTTTTATGCTTATGAAAAAAAAACCAAAAATATTCAATAAATAAATAAGGGGACAAAATTACCCCAATGTAAAGTTAAGAATTCAAAGATCAATGCATGTATGATAAAATTAAGATAAAAAGTTGATACATGAGTATGGAATGTGAAAGAGAAATTCTGGGTAGCTAGGTATGAATTCTAAAGTTATATAGAATATATATAGGTTATGTTAAAGCTTGGGTTAATTAAAGATTCAGTTTATAAGCTTACTTAGCCATATATGTATCCTTACCATTACCTTAGCCCCATTACAACCTTGAAAAGACCTCATGATGTTTGCATTGGTATATTAAATGTTGTTGATTGGTTAGGAGAAGAACAAAAATTAGAGAGCACGATTAGAGAAGGATAGAGTGATTGCCCTATACACTAGAGAGATTAGAGCGTACATACATCATCAGTGAGGGTTCAATGCTTAAAATTCTATGTTTCTTGCTTTCATGAGCTACCTTCTTGCATTTTTATCTGTTCTTACTGCATGAGAATTGAATTAGTGGAATTTGATTTGTAATTATTTTGAAGAGCTTATTTACTATTGATCAAGTGGACAAGAATCATATAGTTGCATTCACATATATAGGTTGCATTGCATTGCATGAGTTTTACATGTTCCTACTCATCTGTTTTATCTCCTTCAACTAAGCATGAGGACATGCTAATGTTTAAGTGTGGGGAGGTTGATAAACCACTATTTTATGGTTTATAATGTGTTTAATTGTGTGGTTTTATCATGATCTTTTCCCACTTATTCATATAATTAGCATGCATTTATAATTTCTTCCTAAAATTATTACATGATTGAAAACTGCTTCCTAGAGACTTTTAATTATGTATTTTTAATTCTCCTTTATTCCATTCGATGCCGTGATCTGTGTGTTAAGTGTTTCAGGCTTTATAGGGCATGAATGAGTTGGAGATTGGAAAGGAAGCTTGCAAAAATGGAAGGAACGCAAGAAGTTGAAAAGATGACCAGCGAGAAGTGACGCAGCCGCATGGCTCACGCGACCGCGCGAAAGAGAGAAAATCGCAGTGACGCGGCCGCATGGCTCACGCAACCGCGTAGATTGGAATAGCACAAGTGACGCGGAGGCGTGGACGACGCGCCCGCGTGGCAAGCAAAACGCCGAATGACGCGTCCACATGAATGACGCGATCGCGTGACGTGCGCGATCTACATAATCTGCAGAATTCGCTGGGGGCGATTTTGGGCCCTACTTTGACCCAGTTCTTGGCCCGAAAAAGCAGACTAGAGTCAGAGAACATGCAGAAACCAAAAAGAACATTCATTCTACACAAGTTTTTAGTTTTTAGATCTAGTTTTACTCCTCCTCTAGGTTTTCTCTCTACACATTCATAGTTCTTAGGATTTTAATTTCTATTGTTCTTGCATTGGGATATTGAGAAGAGTTATTACCTCATCAAGACTTCGTCATTCTAGTTCGTTTTCTTTACTTGGCTTTACTCTTCCATGTCCTTTAATTTACTCAATTTTACTATTGGATTATTTTAGAATTTATTAATACAAGAATTACTTTTATTTTTAATTGATTCCTTTGAGTTTTATTTATCATGTCTTCCTTTAATTCCCTTTCTTATGTTATGAGTTCTACATTCACAATGAGCGAGTAGTTCCTTAACTTGATGGGGAGTTGATTGAAAGGAACCCTTGAGTTGGGGTGCTTAAAAGAAAAATTGTAATTGGATTTATTGTTGGAATGCTCTCTAATTACTGACACTAATCCTTTTCAATTGAGCGGATTGGGACTTGTGAATAGAAACGGCATTCCAACTTGTTTGACCTTCCCTTACCTAGTAAAGGATAACTAAACAGAACAACCTTCAATTATCAATTAATCTTGAGAGTACTGCAACAAGAATAGGGCTTCCAACTAATCTACTCCCAGTCAAGGCTTCTATTTAAATTATTTAATTTCTCTAATTTAATTTCCTGTTTATTCAACTCAACCCATTTTGAAAACATCTGATTAATAAAATAGCACACCTTTCTGCAACTCGTTGGGAGACGACCTGGGATTCATACTCCCAATATTTTAATTTTAATTTTTGTGACAACCCTTCTAAATTGATAAGTGAATTTCTGGTTGGTTAAGAACTATACTTGCAACGCATATCTTATAACAATTCTTAATTCGCCAATTTCCGCCACGTCACTTCCTATGACAAACGAATCGTATTTCAAATCATCTCGCAGAATTGAGATCGGAATGCGATAGAATAACTTCTCAGCCCGTTTTACGCCTTGCAACCCCAGTTTCTGTATTATAGAATTCAGGAAGTCAGTGAAACTTGTTGTAGGTTTAGAAAAATATTGAAGAGATCTTTATTCGTAAACTTAATACCAAAACGTATTTTTTTTCTTAATTGACCCTCTATAATGCACCAACACTAAAAAACTCTCCTCCTCACTAGCCATTGTATTTCACTTTAATGGGAGAAATTCACGTTCACACCATATTTATACACGTTGGGTGCTTACTAATTCGAAGCAGTCAATTTCAAATTATATACACATAAATCGAAACAGACTCATTCGAATTACTAGGGCTTTCCTTGCATGTATAATTCGAATCACTCTGATTCGAACTTCTTTAACACCATATGCATGCTTAATTCGAATCAAATTGATTCGAACTACGTAAGACTTACATCCATGCATAATTCGAATTGAGCTCATTCAAATTACATAGAAATGTGCTTTTGGATGATTTAGATAACGTTTTTTTAATTTAGTAAAACTAGGTAATTTTATTCTCCATTTGGTTTAATTGTGTCATTTGCCCCAAATCTTATTCAAAGATAAGCATGAAGAAAAATAATAGTATATAACACCTTTCCTAAGTGGAATTATTTTGATGAAGGTGGTACAGTGTGTGTGTGATTGCTCAAATCAGATAAGGTTTAATTATTCTGTTGGTATTCATAGTTTTGTGAAATTTTTAATTAGGTTTCTATACTTTTTTCTTTTTAATTGGGTCTCTTCATTAATTTTTTTTTCAATTAAGTTCCTCTTAATAGTAATTGGCTTAATTTTATAGAAACCTAACTAAAAAAAAGAATTGGTATAGGAACCTAAATAAAAGAAAAAAAAGTGTAGGGACTTAATTAAAAAAAAATATTAGTGCAAAAATTCAATTAAAAAAAAATATAGAGACCTAATTGAAAATTTTGTAAAACTATAGAGACCAACATAATAATTAAACCATCAAATAATAATGGGTATCTTTTGGCAGTTTATGCCTCAAAATCTCACTGCTTCTTTACGTTGACTTCTTTTCTTTGTCAATATAACACTAATAATCATATCTCTAATACATTTTAAACATTCATTGTACACATTGTACGCTTAGGTCATTGGCTCCCTATCCTTTCTCATATATATATATATATATATATATATATATATATATATATATATATATATATATATATATATATATATATTATAAAGAAGGGCCAGTAGTGGGCTTAAGATTTGTTCTTTTTTTCTCACTTATAATAACTAGATTTAGATACGTCTCGATGCATGAAAATTAATATTGTAAATTTTTTTACATAATTTTTGGAATAATTAAAAATAATAGATGAATTTTTATTTTATAATTTATTATAAAATAATTTATATAACTCTTAAAACAAAAATTATATCATAATAAATTTTATAATAATAATTATAATAAAAATTGATTTGACAATCTATATTTTATATATATTGAACTATTGGAAAATATTTGAATTTGTAAATTGTATTTTTCTGCACATTTACATGAAGAGATAATTCCTATTTTGTTACATAATTATAATTAAAAATAAATAAACAAAGTTCGTCATATATAATATTTTTGGTTTTTTTTAGTATTATTGTATTTTTTTTTAGTATATTTGCTGAATGATGTTTTATGATGTAATTTTGATGTGGTCCCAAAAGTTGA
The DNA here is from genome assembly GCF_059453495.1 of Arachis ipaensis. Classification (NCBI taxonomy): domain Eukaryota; kingdom Viridiplantae; phylum Streptophyta; class Magnoliopsida; order Fabales; family Fabaceae; genus Arachis; species Arachis ipaensis. Next base: position 40,465,566 of record NC_142441.1, on the reverse strand, counting down.
AAGTGGTTAGAGAAGTGTTTAACAATTTGATAAGAGATTATAAGATCGATGAAGTAATATATAGTAGTAAGAGTATATGTTATTGATTATATATATATAAGTAGACCATACTAATATGTAATTTTTAAATTAAGTTGGGTTGATTTAATAGTTAGCTCACTAGTCCATTTAACTAAGTATCGAGGGTTTGAATCTTCTTATGTGCATGCAGCACTCCTTGACTTGCCGAATTGAGAAAAACTGTAAAAAAGCTAAAATAATATGTAATTTTAATGTTTATTGTAATTGAATTTAAATCTTCTAAATTTTAAATTTTTACTTTAAAAAGTAAAGTATGATCTCTCACTATTTATTTTATAGGTGGGACCAAGAGAAAATATAAAAAAAAAACTATTCAAGAATGAGAAATCACACTTTATTCTCTAAAATAAAATTTAAAAAATTCAAATTTCTTGTAATTAAAAAATTATTATTATTGTTGTTATTATTATTATAGATGTTAATTATATTTAGTCGTTATTTTATAATTAAAATACTTAATAATGTGTAGTAAATCCAATTAATTAAGGGTATTAACTAAGGGGATATATATTTTGTAAAAAAACCATAATATAAGAGAATTTTTTTTAATAATTACTACCTATTTAAAATGGGTGACATAGTTTAATAATAAAAAAAATTAATAAACAGATGATATGACACAATAAAAACTAATTATATAATATATGTTTATTTTATAATAATTTCTCATCAATTTTTATATAATAAAAATAAATAGAAAAATAAATGTGCACTTTAATTAGAGTGCACTTTAATTAGAGTATACGAGTCCGGAAATGATTATCGTTTATTCATTTTACAAGAAAGAATATCTAAATACACTGAAACTGTTGATTAGATATCCTTCTAAAACATTAGTTTAATAGAGGGATGATGGTAGGGCAGAGATGGTGGGACAGAGATGGAGAGGAACAAAATGATGATGTATGTGAATGGCTGAATGCATGATACACCATGACCTAATGTATGCATGTGTGATTGTGAACATACAGATGAATGCACGTGCTAGTATATAATGAGTCAAATCAAATAATTGAATTTAGATGCACAAAATGGTGGCTTGTGGGCTGCAAGTCTGCAACCATGCTGCGATCCAGTGCAACTATTATCGGCTAAATTTTTATTTTGATCTCTAATATTCACGCTATATCCATTCCGGTGCATATTAGATAAATAGAATGTTGAAATGGCACTTTTTTTTTTTTTTTTATTACGTTGGATGATGAGTAAACGATGTCGTTTGTTCTTAGCATCTAAATAAGTCAGAAATATCATCGCTTTGTATATAAAGGAAAAAAAAATGATAGAGATCCAAAATAAAGTATTCTTCTTCTTCTCTATCTCTATTATTCTTTATTTCTGACTTGTTTGGACGCTAAGGGTAAACAACGTCGCTTATTCATCATCCAACGTGACAGGAAGAGTGTCATCTCAGTACTTTGTTTGCCTATTCGTCGCCGAAAAAAATCGAGGGACCATATTGGTGCCCAAACTTAAATCTAAAGGACTAATATAAGTAATTTTAAATTTAGGGGACCAACTTGAGTAATCGCATGAATCTTAAGGATTAAAATGGGGATTTAATCATCTTTGTTTGGATTAAAGTTTACAAATAAAAATTTATATTAAATTAATTTTTATAAATTTAATTTAAATTAAACATAAATTTGTGTTAATATAATTTATATTTAATATTATTATATTAAATTAAATTATAATAAATAAATATGATTTAAAATTATATTTAGATAAAAAATTATTAAAAAAATATAAATTTATATGATTTAAAATGACATTTTTTAACATTTTTTTGTTATACATTATAAGAAATTTGCTGAAAATCGTCAGATTTTGCATGAAGTATTATCGTTGGATTTTGCGTCGATTAATGCAACAATTTTGTCGAGATGTAAGTCTTATTGTTGGATTCGTAAAATTGTCGAAAAATCCAACGACAACTATTAACGTAAATCCATAATAATATAGTGTCACTATTATTGTCGGAGAGTTCTGACGGTGATTAAAATTTTAAAACACGTCGTTTTACTTAACGAAATTAATGTTATCGTTAGAACTTTTTGATAGAAAATCCGATGACAAACCCGAACAAAATTTAAATTCGCACCCCCTCCTTCATTTCTATATCTTCTCTCTCTCCTTTCTTCTCTCTTTCCTCTTATCTCTCAATGCCACCGCCACCAGCGTCACTACCAATCTTCACTGTCACTGTCAGTGATTTTTACCGTGGCCACCGTCGTTGCCACGGTCATTATACCGTTCTGTGCGTGAGTTCTCTCTTTTCGATTTCTTCTCTGTCTTCTCTCACCACCACGAATCTCCATTGTCGCTATCACTAAAGTCCACCGTTGTCACCATCTTTGCCACCGTCATTGTTCCCTTCTTTGTCATTGGGGTGGGGTGCTGATTTGCCGTCATCTTCAACCTCCTTCAGCCGTTGTTAGCCGTTGTTTTCATTCTTTTTTCTTAGAATAAATTTTTGTCGCCACAATTTTTATTTTTTATTTTTTTTTAAATCCTAATTTTAGGTTAATATATTAGTTTAGGTTAGATTAATCTAGTTAGATTATGTTAAGTTTAGGGTTTAAGATATTAATATATGAATTTTTTAAAATCAAGGTTGATTAGGGTTGATTAGAGTTAATTAAGATTTAATTAGAATTGATTAATGTTAATTAGAGTTTATTGTTGAAATAATTTAGAGTGATTAATAAGAGTAATTTAGATCAATTAGAGTTCTTATTGTTTAGTTTAATTTATTATTTGTTAGTTTAATTTGTATATTAGGCTAATATATTAGTTTAATATAGGTTAATTAAATTAGTATAGAATAAATAAATTTAAGATAATTGTTATAATTAGTTTAATTAGATTTAGTTAGTTTAATTTGTACATTAGGTTCATTGAACTCATTTTTATTTAAGAGAATTATGAATCGGTTATGGGATGTATTGGAGAAGAGATTGGACTAACTAAACAAGAGCAAGATTTAAGGTAAGCAAAATTGCTTTAGAAACAATAGATGCAGCTTTTTGATGGGAGGATTAAAATTTGAAAATATCTTATTTTTTAATTGAAAATATGAGTTGTAATTATTAATTGTTTGGACCATTGGATGAATATTGTAGACTTGTAGTTAATTTGGGTTAAAATAGATGGTGTAATAATCAAAGTCGACCGGATTGGTTTGGTTAATTTATAATTAATATCACAAATGTCTAAGAATTTACAAAGTATTGGTTGATTGTGCGATGCTTAGTTTGAAAATGAGATCTATTTTACAAGCACCTGCTAATGTTATGTTGAGCATTTGGCTTTCACTTCGAGTTTTCTGTAGTCTTTGACTTTAAGTTTGTTAAAAAAACTATAGTAGTTGCCCATTATATAATTTCTTTTAAAAAAACTTAAATTTATGGATTGAAATTTGATACTCTTTTGATCATAATTTTTTAATATATTTTTTAAAAAAAAATTTTGATACTTTTAAAGAAATCAATTATTTATATTATAAAAAAATAATAATAAATAAAGTACATACTAATTCAATAACTTACCGTAAAAATTATACAAAGTCAAATAAGAAAACAAAAAAAAGGTTCATAAAAAAAATATGTATCAATAAAAATAATTTTTAAAATTTATATAAAATTAAGGACAAAAAAATTTATAATAAAATAATAATATACATCAAAGAACATTAAAAAATCTCAAAAATAAAACAAGAGTATGAAAAATTAGAAAAAAAATAAAACTTAATTAGAAGAGAATGCTAAAAATGATAGTATAATTTTTTTTTTATAAAAGATAACTATAAAAAAATCAAATACAAGAATTCTGATAATTATTTTTGGTTTCTTATTATAATTAAATGATAATAAAGAATAAATTTGGTAAAAAAAAACAAGCTAAGATAGTTAGAATATAAAGTCACACTTATATTTAGAAAAAAAAAATTAAACTAAAATTGACATATTCAAAAAAATAAATATTTTTTTTTGTCATTCAAGCGCTAAACCAAACACACCCTATATATATATTTTTGACTCTACTCACCTTTATTTCGTCATTGCCAGTTTCTAGATTGGAGTACTAATTGAATTATATTTTCTTTCCATCCAAGATGTTAATTTTAGATACAATGCAAGTACAAATGAGTACGAGTAGTAAATCTCAGCTTAATATGCTTTCTTTTTTGGTCTTGAGCTTAATATTCTTTTTAAGATTAAGTACGATTTTGATTTCTAACGTAGAGGTTGAAATTTTTTTTGTTTTCAACTATTTTTTATTTACAAAATGATCTTAAAAGTTTAACTTAGTTTTAAAATCATTCATTTTACCAAAATTTTAATTTTTATTACCAAATTATCTCTAATTAAAAAATATATATAAAAGAAAAACGGGTTAAGGGACTGAAGAATAGGGGAAGGAAATCACATCAGGATTTCAGAAAAGAAGAGGGAGAAGAAAAGATGGAAAATAAAAGGGGAAGAAAATTCACCATCGCTGCTCGTCATTGTTCGGTCGTTGGATTTTGCTGTTGCTCCTCTGAGCTCGGTGGAAGTGCTCGATGGCGGTGGGTTCTAGTTTGAGGCAAGGACAGGGAAAGGCTTTGATAGTTTTATGATGGTGGGTGGAGGAGAGGCCGACGGTGATGGTCGAGCTCAAAGAAAATGGTGTGAACTGGAGGTGAGCCGAGGAAGGAGAAGAGGGCTTCGCGCTTTGATGGTTGCGCTAGAGTAGCGCAAAGAGAGAAGAAGAAAAGGGTGGCGGCGCTGTGATGGCGGATCGGGCAAGGGACAGTGAACAAAGAAGAAGAGGAAAGAGGAGAGGAAGAAGAAAAGAGAAAGGTGGGTGGTTCGGGTGGCTTGCCAGCTTCTGCTTCTGCTTCTGCTTCCATTCTTCTTCTTCTATTATGTTGTTGATTTGTGATTATTGTTGCTTCTGCTTCTGGTTGATTACATTGTTTCATTGTTGTTGTTGTTCTGCTCCTACTTCTGCTTCTGTTCCTACTTCTTCTTTTGCTTAATTACATTGTTTCATTGTTTTATTATACAGATTTGTTGATTCATTATCCATCTTTTTAATGCTTATTATATTGTTTTATTGTTGTTGCTTCTGGTTCTGCTTCTACTTCTACTTGATTTTGGGAAAAAAGAGGAAGGAGTATTTTGGTCTGAAAGACGGTTTTAAAACTAAGTTAAACCTTTAGAACTATTTTGTAGGCAAAAAAATAAAAAATAAAAAACAAAAAAAATTTCGACCTCTATGTTATGAACCAAAATCACACTTTGAAGCATAGTTGTCAAAACCGAACCGATAATCGAACCGGTCAGGTTACTGATTTACTGGTTTATTGGTTCAACCGATAAGTTACTGGTTCAACCGGTAAAACCGCTCTCACATAAATAAAAAATATAAAATAGTCAAAAACTTAAAATTAAAATTTAAAATACATATTTTTACTAACATTTTAAGAACAGTTAAGTCAAATTCTATAAATAACTAATACAAATATAAACATATAATTAGTTCATACTACTATATAGTATCTTAATTAGATACAATAAGAATAACAATCTATGAATTATATCCAAAGAATAATTTTAAGGTCTAAATATTTTTATATAATTAAATAATTATATAAAAAATTTTTTCAGAATAAGTAATTTTTATTTTATTTTTTTATTTATTATCATTTTTTATTTTAAAATTAATTAATTTGTACTTCAATTAAAAAATGAGTTAAGTATTTCCATGTTTATATATATATATATATATATATATATATATATATATATATATATATATATGTATATATATATATGTATTAGTTAGAAAGAATTGATATATATATTTTAAAAAGCATTTAAAATGCCAAAGAAATGGGTTACTCCCGTGGTTGTTAACTTGGTCTTCATTCCAGAATAGCCAAGTTCGACTCCCATTGCTTGCAATGCATGACGTCGGCATGACGTCATCGGCACGCAGGTTGACCATTGACCACGTTGTTGACCGGACCGGTTCAATTCTGAACCGTGTCGGTTTTGACCGGTTTGATCGGTTCGTACCGGTTTTGACCGGTTTATTTCCTTAAGTGATCAGAATACTAAACCGGACCGGTATAAGGTCCGGTTCACTGATTTTTCGGTCGAACCGGCTGGTCCGGTCCGGTTTTTACAACTATGCTTTGAAGGATTACCATGTGTTTATTACACGCAGCGGAAGAAAATAAAGTAATCCTAAAGATCTATTTTGTGCTTAAACTTTATTCCTATAATATAATATAGATAAGATCTAAATACCTTTAGACGTTTTAGTAAAAACTTATTCTTCGATTGTACGAAGACTCTATGCGTATCCACACTGAGACCAACCTTTGCTGTCAACTCCTTGACCAATGGACATCTGATCTAAATTGAGAAACCTCTTGCAACTCTTTACATGCCATAAAATTCTTCTCCAAGAATCAGGCTCACATACGTTTATGTGTGTAGAGGTAAAGGAATAAAACCCTTGTGTTTTATTCTTTTCTGTGTCACATTCCTCTACTCTTGGCATACATATATATAATATGAGATTTGTTATTGATTTTAAATTTGAATCTCAATTCAAATTCAAATCATATCTTGTTATTTTAAACTTGAATCTTTCAAATTTATGAATCATATCATAACTCAATTTAAAACAGAATCAGTTAGGATCTCGTCCAAATTTAGAATTCAAGTTTAGAAATAGAATAACTAATTATTCTCAAATCTCATTTAATATTCTCAATTATCATATTATTATTATATTCTTGGTGCTAGTAAAGAATAAAATAATATTCCATTTGAATTAATATAATTATTTAGAGAAAAACCCAAATCAGCCCCTGACAATTACCTCGAAAGACAACGAGGCCCCTGACAAAAAAAATAAACCCAACCCGGCCCCTGACAATTACTTCGAAAGGACAACGAGGCCCCTGTGCCAAAAAAAATCAATGTTATTTTTTTTGGCACAGGGGCTAATCTGTCCCAAAAAATTTTATCAGGGGCCGGATTGGGTGTTTTTTTTCTTGGGGGCCTCGTTGTCCTTTCGAGATAATTGTTAGGGGCCGGATGGGGTATTCACTCAATTATTTATTTGATCAAATCAAAATAATAATTAAATAATTCTACAGCAAAGATTAGAACACTCATTAGTGTGTGACCCCATAGGTTCAATACTAAGCGGGTAGTAAATTAGTCATACTAAATTTACTAATCAAGGTTGGTGTCTAGCAACACTCCTCAACAACCTGATAGTATGAAGTAATATATTTTTACTAAGAACCTTAGAAGAACAAAGTATAATTCTTTCCATCTTTCCAGCTCTTGGTTAACCCTTAGAGTATGGTTTAATTGTCAAACTCTAACTTGTTACCATTATTATAATGAATTGTGAATGACTTAAGAAACTCATTTCTTCATTCATTCGATCCCCTTGGCCAAAGTTTCATTCATCTCAGTCATTATAATCATAAAGTTCAAACTCTTTACCGAGAGTTGATAGATTCTTTATTGACAAATCATTAATTCTACAAGTATTTAAATCATACCCAATATCCATTCAACTAGCACCCTAGGGTATTAGGTGTCCGGAATCAAAGTATAATAAATACATTATTAATTACTATAACAGTCGCAGGTCAAAGGAAACTCTATTACTATGTTCATCTTGAGAATATCCTATTGACAAATATACGGTAATTATAACCATTAGAAATTCTCAAAGTGACAATGGTCATATCTCTATATGCACCATCTATATATATAATTTAATAAATGAGATCTATTAATCTTTATCCAATGAAGACCATTATATATATATATATATATATATATATATATATTGATCTTTCCGGATTATTAATGTTCTTTTTAATAATTTTATGACTAAGAATAATTTAGATTAAATTATAAAAGATTTATCTCTCAATATTATAATCACTATCATAATGATAAATCTCTAAATTTAATCAAAGGACCTTATTATATTAATATTTTAATATAATAACAATAACAAATTATTTGATACATAATTGATTGGATTGTGGTCATACTCCTTATTCTCAACCCACTTAACTCTTGTTTTTAATTACCAATACATGATAACATGATAGCTCAAACTCAATTCAAGGCCAAATTAAAAAAGATGAAAGTTCAGGCCCAATATGGAGAAAAGCAATCACGTGGAATGGCATGAGGTTGGCCGTACGTAAAGCTGCCCTGTATGGAAGCAAAGTATGGAGCTAAGCTGTGCAGTTAGTTAGGAGTCAGAGAATATGATGAATTAGATATTATTTAGGAAGAATGGATGGATGACCAGAGACGATTTAGGAAGTTATTCTTTGGAGTTCATACGTGGGTTTTCGCATCTAACTGTTTTCTAGTATATTTGAGAAATGTTTAGATTCTTAATTCTTAAATAATATCTTTAATCTATCTCAGAATTTGAAAAAGTTTTTAAACTAAATCATTAAATTTGTAAATTTTTTAATGCTTTAATTAATATTATAAACTTCTAAAAATTCAACCGTTTTCGTTGTAATCTAATCCAATAAGTGGTTTCTAATTTTAAAAAGATATAAAAAAATATTTAACGTTCTTAAATTAGGTTATAGTCTAATTTTAGTCTTGTCTAAAAAATTTAAAAAAATATTTATAATTCTTAAGTTTGTTAGATTTTTAATTTAAATCAAAGTGTAGCTTGAGAAGACTTGAGACAATAATATCTAAAATTTTTATATTGGTAAAAAATTTATCTAAGTCTTATATAAAAAAATCAGGAGAATATTTAAGATTTTTAGATTAATGAAGTATTTAATCTGAATTATATCATAAACTTGAGAAGACTTGAAAAATAATATCTCACATTCTTAGGTTGATAAGATCTCTAATCTAAATTTTGGTAGGTCAGTAAAATATTTAAAATTTTTATACTAGATTGTGATTCAATTTGAGTCATGGTGCAAAAATTTGAAAACACAATATTTAAAGTCCTTAAAGTATTACGGTTCATTCTTAGTTAAAATTGTAGCCTGAAAAGGATAGATACAAATAATATTCTTTGTACAATTATTTTAAAAGTGAAACTCTCAAGTTCTCTTAAGGATCGAATGTTGGTTTTTTTTAAGCAAAATTCAGAATATTTTATCTTTGTACATCTTTTGATTCTTAACTTTTTAGGATAAAAATATTATTTTCAGACCTGCTACACATATAAGCAAAAAGGCCTTACAAGTTATACAAGCTATCAGCCCACAATCCTTCCAGACGCGCAGTGAATAACATTGAATGGAGCGTCATTTACACGCGCTCCACTCAAACGGTTATGCTTCGCGTAAACCGCCCCTTAATGGCAGACTCTTCCACTTCTTCCACTTCTCAAAGCTATTAAGAGAAAACACAACCATTCCATTTTCGAGCAACATTCGAAACTGAAGATATACAACTCGTCGCTAATATTCGAAAATTCCATCAACACAACATAGAACTCTCGATCAAGAATCTCCAGAAAAAACAAAGTTATAATACTCAAAGTACGTTACATTACCATTCCTGTATATTTTCCACATTTCGAAATTGAAGAACTAGATTTTACTGTTCTTCTACGTTATTGTACGTTTTACTATTCTTCTTGCTCTACGTCTCATTTTACAGTTTATAATGTTCTACTTGTTCTAGGTTTTACTGTTATTCTTGGTTCTATGTTACATTGTTCTTCTTAGTTCTTCTACGTATTACTGTTCTTGTTGTTCTAGTTCTTCTGGTAACTGATTTTTGGGGGTATATTCCATAGTTTGGTGGGTGTATATGATGTAATTTGTTGGGTGTATATGGCATAAATTGTTGGGTGTATATTTCTGAATTGATATACTGTAATAGTCAGCAGTTGCAACTGTTCTTATATTTGCTTGTCCATGGGTGTATATTACTTGACCTTGTAATGTTGCTTGACCTTGTATATTGATGCATGTTTGAGTGATATCTGACTGATATATATGGGTGTATCTGAATCATATCTATGGGTGTATCTTATTGATATCTATGGGTGTATCTGACTCATATCTATGGGTGTATCTTACTGATATCTATGTGTGTATTTTTTATTTCAGAAAAAATGGCAGCGAGAAACCAAGCTGAAAAAAATGTAAGAACAAATATATGTCTTAGATGAAATCAGTTTTATATAATAGAAATATATCTGACTATAATTTTATTTTTGTTTACAGCAAACCAAAGACCTTAAGTGTGCAACACATTTGTTAAGTGATAAATTCAGAAACATGAGTGAGGAGAAGAAAATGATTGTGAGGGGTTTAGGATTCGGTGGCTTGATGCACATCCCACCACTAAGGGTGCATCACCAAGTGTTAAGGGAGCTGGCTAACAACTTCAAATTAGGGGAGAACAGACTGAAAACCGGATACGGTTCTTTTAAAATAACACAAAAAAAATAGGTGATGCGCTTGGCATCAACGCAACAAGTAACTCGCTAAAAATTATAGGTGTATATTAACTGATGCTTGGGTGTATTTTAGTTGATGCTTGGGTGTATTTGAACTGATTTTCATACTATGTTGTTTTCCTTTTTGTAGGAGATCTATTTCCTCAGAAAGTCGATTATAAGAAACTTTCTGAGGATGACAAAGAAATTTTTAGAAGATTCCAGGGTAAGACCCTCAAAAGTCTTACAGATGAGATGATGGATATTGGCGTTGGTAACGAAGAGGATCGCCTAATGTTCAAGAGGATTTTCATCCTCTATATACAGATGGCGTTCCTTTTACCAACGACAATAAACAAAATCTCGCCTGTGCACCTAGCCCCAATTTTTGAGATGGACACCATAACAGAGCGAAACTGGGGAGAGCATGTTTTGAGTTTTATCGTCAAGGGCATAACCGACTACAAGGAGAAAAAGAAAAAGGCAATTGATGGCTGCCTCTTTGCCCTGATGATAATTTACTTTCATCTTTCTAAAAATAAAAGGCAAGAAGAGGGCTGAAAGACCACCAAAACCCTGGATTGCCAACTGGAGTAAGAAGCAGTTGGACGAAAGAATGAGTGCAGAAATAGAGGAAAATATGGTAAGTGAACATAATATGTTGGGTGTATTTTATTTACCTGAATGCTGCTAACTAAAATATCTAATGTTTCAGGGGATTGTAAAGATGGCGCAAACAAGAGAGAAAATGAAAAAAATAGAGAAAAAAGAAAAAAAAACAAGAAATCAAAAAAACAAAAAAAAGGAAGGCAAGTTCAACATCGTCTTCGGAGAAAGAAACAACTGATAGTGACAGTTCTACCTCTGAGTCTGAGACTCAAGAAGACTCAGAGGATTCACCAAGAAAACAACCCAGCAAAAAGGGGAAGAAGTAAGTACCATACTTGGGTGTATTTTCTTTATCAAGTTGGGTGTATTTTGTGGAACCATTTGTGTGTATTTTGTTTATCACGTTGGGTGTATGTTGTTTATTAAGTTGGGTGTATATTGTCCATTCAGTTGGTTGTATCTTGTGCATTCATTTGGGTGTATTTTATATCTTTAGTATGTTCTAAATAATGATTGTTTGCCTTCCAGAATGGACTCCAAAAAAAGAAAGAAGAGTCAAGAGGATTCTGATTCTGAATCTGAATCAATTGATGAGTAATGTTCTGAAATTATTACTCCTTTCTTTTGGCTTAATTATCAAGATTTCATGTATTAACTGAAGTGTCTCTTATTAACTTATAGAAGCGAAGAATCATCACCGGTGAAGAAGCAAAAAAGAAAGAAAAAGACACAAAGAACACCAAAAAAGTAAGCACTTCTTTGGATAATATTCTGTGATAAAATTAATTTTTTATTTCTGATTCATACTTATTTTTTCCACCCAGAACACAATCCAAAAAGAAAAAGGTTGTTGTTGAGCATTCATCTCCTGAAGAAGATCAATCCTATGATGGGTACAGTACTTCGTAAGCTATATTACCGTCTATCATCATAATTATTTTTGTTAACATCTTCTTTTATGAATGTAGTGACAGATATGAAATAGGAAGTGAAGATCTAGATGAATTGTTAAGGGAAAACAATGAAAAATCTGCTGCAGAGGGGTATGTCTTGTTGGGGTGTATATTTCAGATTTTAGGGTATTTTCTTGGCTAATAATTGTTTCTTGTTTCGCAGGGAGAAGCAAGCTGACCTGCGATCGACGGAAGGTCACTATGTCTCCTCTGAAACGTAAGAAGCTTTATTTGATAAAATCTTGTTATCATGATTTAATTGTATGATATTTTGTCTGAATAACATGAACTCTGTTTAGAATACCAGACGTAAACTTGGGAAGTGATGATCCTTCCTCTCAAGGACACACAGAACAAAGTAGCGTAAACAGACCGGCAGAGAGCATATAATTTCTCTTTTAAATAACCATTACTTTTGTTCTTTTATTACCTTCTACTTCTAATTTGGTATATATTTTTTTTAGAAAAAAAGCCCTTTATTGTTTTATTCAAGAAAAAAAAGGCAGGAAAAAAAAAGCAAAAACTGCAAGTATGTAAGTTCTCAAAAAACAAAGCCTGTCGTTCTTTTGAATTGTTCGGGTGTATTTTTGACTTTCTTTGGGTGTATTTTAGGTTGAGTCTGGTTGAAGAGTCACCCAGTGAGCCGACTGATTCGAATATGATGGTTGTGAGGAAAGAGACACCGTCCGAAGGTCTTGCAATGTAAGTTTTTCAAGAATATTTCAACCTTATAACCTTTTTATTTTCAAAGGCATTGTTAACCTTTTATTTTTCTTCTTGTTTAGAGTTCCGATTCAAGTTTGTCTACCAGTGTCCCAAACAACTACTGTGCCGAAATTTGAAGAAACACCTGAGACAGAATATGAACCAACCCCTCTGCTACAAATTGAAGGACCTACAAAAACGTAAGAAACAGTATTGGGTGTATATTTTATTACAGTATGGCTGTATATTGAGTTACAGTTTGGGTGTATATTGGCTTACAGTTTGGGTGTATATTGCCCCTGAATAGTTTTTTTTCGTCATGATTAATTTGATGTGCCGTGCAGCACTCCTGAACCCCCCCAACAACTTGAAGAAAGCACAGCCACACTTCCCCCAGCTCCATCTAAAAGGTAAGTTCATTAGAGTAAAATCAATGTATGGGTGTATATTGGGTTACAGTTTGGGTGTATATTGTTCCTGAATAGTTTTTTTTATGTCATGATTAATTTTATGTGCCGTGCAGCACTCCTGAACTCCCCCAACAACTTGAAGAAAGCACACCCACGCTTCTCCCAGCTCCATCTAAAACGTAAGTTCATCAGAGTAAAATCAATGTTTTGGTTATCATCCGTATATTCTTATTGTTATAATACGTTATACATGATCACGCAGTTATCCAGCCCCAGAAGACGCTGCTGCGCTATTGATGATGGCACGGACAGCATCGTACATTCCTAGAACAGATCCGTTGCCATCATTCAGCCTTGCCTTCACTGATTCAAGCCAAGAAGAAGCAACAACGCAGGAGGGAGCGTCAACGCAGGAGGCAGACAAGGCAAAAACTCCAGAAACTGCAATTTTGCTAGAACAATTAGACGATTTGGTACAAAAAATAGCAAGCAGTGCGGCGAAAGAAGAAAGTAAAAGTCCACAAATTCAAAAGGAGACTGGCGGAGAAAGTTCTGGGAAGTTTGAAACTCCTGCGGGAATAAATCAGAATACGGTTGATATGAAAGAGAAGTGCTACATCTGGGGGACGCGAGTGAAGACATACGCAGATGGCAGAACTAACGAGTTTGACAACGTGTGCACTCTGATTGCCCAAGATAAATACATTTTGACAAGAATGCACCTTGCATCACTCCAGGCAGAAAGTTATATAGAAGCTGAGGTAATATTAGAATAACATTAATGTTTTTACACCAAAGTTAACTGCATTATTTATTAATGTAAATTGATTTCGGCATATATTTCTAGATTGTATCTGCCATGTGCCTCATCCTCAACCAGAAAAATGATAAAAGGTTTCGAGAACAAGTATACTGTCTCCCCCCTAATATTTTGGTAAGTGTTACTTCTACAAATTTTGGGTGTATTTTCTGTATTCCTTAGGGTGTATATTCTCTGATCAACTGGGTCTGTTTTTGTATTCATTTGGGTGTATTTTTTTACGTTCAATTGGGTGTAAGTTGTGTAGTCATTTGGGTTTATTTAAAGTATTCACTTGAGTGTATTTTCAGTATTTCATTTGTTGTTTCACAATTGTTGCAGAACATGGCCATTTGGAAGCACCCAAACGGGGAATTCATATCACCTAAAACCAATAAAGAATTCAGGGTGGAAGACTACCCAATGTTTATTCCCTTCATAAATGCAAAAAAATTAACTTCACATCCATATGTAAATTTTCATTTATAAAATTTGTTAGTACCGTTCTTTACTTATATGCCAAATAAAATAACACACTATTGAAATATGGCAATCCTTCAGATTTTTGCACCTATTTGCCACTTAGGCCATTGGTGGTTATGGGTGATTGATACAACAAAGTGGAGATTTTATATACTTGACCCGCTACACAAGAAAGCTCCAACCAATGAGAGAAAGCAGGTTAATAAATTCACTGTAAGTTGGCTCTGTGTTCTTTATTTTAATAGATAGGTGTATTTCAATTCAATATAAGGTGTATGTATGTTTTGCTTTGGGTGTAAGTATGTTCTCCTTTGGGTGTATTTCATTCGGGTGTATTACTGATTTGTTTTGTTTTTTAAGGGATATGTAATTTCAAGAATGAGAGCATATGCCGGCGGGGCATCTCTGAAGAAAAACGAGAAGGAGAAGGAAATTAAAACATCATACGGTAACATCTCAGGCCAAAAATCAAAGTATAAAATTGTGACTCTGAACATTAAACTTTCCTAAATGAGATTTGTAATTTATTTTCTTCGTTTTCAGCTATGACTGTGCTATTTACGTTATGAAGTGGCTTGAGTTAACTGAGCCCGAAAATATTAAAAGGGTGAAGTATGAATGAGATAATTGGACACAGGTAACTGTCTTTAAAACTATATAACTCTGTATTAATTTACTGAATTAATATTGTTGTTTAAACAGAATATACTTTTTAATTGTAGGACGAGGTAGACCACTATAGAGTAGAATATGCTTCGCGGATACTATTCAGTGAAATGAATAAAGAGAGAGATCAAGCAATTAGAGCGAGTAATGCAATAATATTGTCCAAGCCATCCTCAGTATTATTGAGTCCATTTTGTCAGATAAATTCTACTGATATAGAAACTGAGTAATCTAACTGCTAGCTAGTTTGTAAATTGAACAAATGCTGTAAAAATTTGCCATTTATAAACAACTTCTATTCAATGAAATTTTTTTCCATAGTTAAACTGTTTGTGCTGTTAAACTGTCTGTGCTGTATTCAAAAGCTCTGTATTACAGGTGGTAAAATATGAAGGAAAACATCAAGGCAGATCTAAACACAAATTATAAACTTTTACACCCAACGGAAGTTTAATATACACCCAAGATTGCTTAAATATACACCTAAACTGTCTGTGCTGTTAAACTGTCTGTGCTGTATTCAAAATGTATGAATTACAGGTACTATAATATGAAGAAAAAACATCAAATCAAATATACACCTATAACCTGCGATTTTTTACACCCAAAAAAAGTTGAATATACACCCTGAAATCTACCCCCTGATGCTTTGAGCCTAAAACCTTGAACACTAAACACTTAAAACCTAAACCCTTACCCCTAACCTATAAACCCTAAAACCCTATACCCTAATATTATATATATGTATCTATATGTAAAATGTGAATCACAAGAAAATTCACAAAAATACACCCAAAAGAACAGTGCTTTTACACCCATATTCTGTAACTATACAGCCAAAGAGTTATCCCCTACTGTTGGTACCCTGAACTGATAATTCATAACATGTCCTTGATATTGGCTGGAATTTGAATGCACCACTGATGCAGTATCAAACAAGTTTATCTAAATATAACAAACTCACATATTAGCTAAACTATTAACGAGAAACATAAACTCAATCACCACAAATTTAAAGAACATTACTTTTACCTCGCTTAAAACATTCATTTTCTTCTTCTTTGTGGCATTTGTAATCTGTTTGTCCAACTTTGAACCTAGCCTATTTTTTGGACGTCCTCTTGTTCGAATCCTTGGCGGGCTTTGAAGCTCGTTAACGGATTCCAAGTTGGCGTCTTCGTGGGATAAAGAAGATGTCCCCTTCCTTTTGGCTTTTAATGATTCCATCTCAGCCATGACGTTATCGTATGTACGGTGCAGAATTACAGTCAGCTCCTCCGATTCGGATGCAAATTCGCAAATATTTTGTGAACGAAAAACCAATTGGTCAAACCTCTTGCTTCTTGGCTCCATCAGTGGCTCGTCGTGGCTGCTCTTGATATGTGTGTGTCGCCTCTTTACCTTCTTACTCCATCGTTCCAGTATATATCTAGGTGACACTTGGCTTACTTGTTCAAAGCTTAACACGCTTAGTGCGTGACGACACAGTATCCCTCTCGACTCGAATAATAAGCATTGAAATTTTACCTCGGCTGCAACTGAGTCGTAAGTAACCACAAACTTGTTGAATATTGAGCTGAAAACTTATTCTCCAACTTCGTATACTGAATAGCTTAGAGCGGAATTCGTTAATCTGGTGATGCAATTCGCCTTTCCTCTGAATTGTGCTTGGACTTCCCTAAACTTTTGATGAGTGTACACATCTTGAAACTGAGCTTCAATGGAGGATTTGGTTGCACACGGTATGACCGTATAAAAATCTGCAGCATCTGATTCTCTCTCTGCTTGCTCTCTGCTTCCGAGGCAATTATCGTATTGTTTGACGAACTGAATAAGCGAGCTATTCCGGGTGATAAACTTGTTAAAAAATGAATGCATGCTCTCGCTCCTTTGTGTGCTTCTCATCCCTGCTCAGAAGTGGTGATCCAGATAGATAGAAACCTATATATGATGGTCTTCATACAGATATGCAGAATACACCCAAACACAGACTATAAATACACCTGAAAAAACATGCAATTTACACCTCTGCTGCAGATTTTAAACAAACATTACCTGAAAGCCACTTGTTGTCCACAAGACCAAAATTCAGCAGAAAATCATTCCAATTCCTATCGAATGAGTCTTTGCTATGAGAGTTCCAAACAACTTGGCTCATTTCTTGTTCAATATCTGCATATCCCTTGTACCCATTTAATTTGCTTGGAATCTTCTTCATGATGTGCCAAATACACCAACGGTGAATTGTTGTTGGTATACAGGCCTCTAAAGCCCTTTTTATTGATGCGCATTGATCGGTGAGAAACCCTTTCGGAGCGTTTCCTCCCATGCAACGAAGCCAACATTGAAATAACCATTTGAATGATTCAATTTCTTCGTTTTTCATCAAAGAACATCCGAGAAGTGTTGACTGACCGTGATGATTCACCCCGACAAAAGAACCACAAACCAAATTATACCTGAAACAAATTACCATAGTGCAGAATGCAAAATCATTAGGTACACCCAACAAATGCTTCATATACACCCAAAAAAACAGCCAATATACACCTCTGCTACGGATTCATAAAAAAACATTAATTTAGCATCATAAACAGGGGCAGTTTGTTACCTGTTTGTATTGTAGGTGGTGTCAAATGAAATAACGTCTCCGAAATACTCAAAGGCAGCTCTACTTCTTGCATCGGCCCAAAAAGCCAGCTTAATCGATTGATCCTCCCTGAGTTCAAGCTCAAAAAAGAAATTCTGATTCTTCTCTTTCATTCTTAACAAATATTTTCCGAATTTCTTTGCATCTTCTTGTTCGGAAACATTCCGCACTTCCCTGGTAATGTAATTCCTCACATCCTTTTCGATAAAATTTAACTCGCGGTGACCCCCGGCAGCCGCAACAAATGATTGGTAGGTTTTGCTTGGTCTGATACCGGCCTCCTCGTTATTCTCTATTGTACGACGAATGGACATGCTTAGTTCCCTGTGCTGTTTGAGCATCTCTGCTTTACTTGGACAGCAGGGGTGTGAATGATCCAGCACAACCTTTGAAATGATCCAAGCACCGACATCCTTCAATGTGTGTATATAAATTCTTGCAGGACAGTTTAAACCGGCTGTTGGATTAGTCTTCTCGGTCGGAGATATTTTAGATTTCCATTTTCCCTCTCTGCTACATGTAATCAATTGATTCTTAATCTTGTTTTCCTTCCTATTTGTGCTCCAAACTCTTGTAGAAAAACCTGCAGCCTTGGCGTAGTTCCTGTAAAATTTTCCAGCATCTTCAAGGGTGGTAAAGGTCATTCCAACCTTCGGAACAAACTGGTCATTAACAACAGAGAGAGGCTGCAGAATACACCATGTCAAAAACTAAAAATACACCTAATCATGTCTGATATAATACACCTGAACCACAACAACTCAACTAAAATGACAATAAAAGCCATAAACTATAAATACACAGGCTGCAGAATACACCATGTCAAAAACTAAAAACACACCCAATTATGTCTAATATAATACACCCGAACAACAACAACTCAGTTAAAATAACAGAAAAAATAGTAAACTGTAAATACACCCACACTTCCCACAAAAATACACCCAAAAAAAGTTCTGACCTACACCTGATCGTCTGCTATAAATTCCAGATAATTAATCAAAACTAATACATTACATTCAATCCACAGATTTATCTTCATGCGTTATTTTGACAGTCAATGTTCACGAATTATTCACCTACACAATGCTATACAAATTACTGCAACAAAATTTATAGTAATCCTATGTAAATCAAACCTCAGGAACTTCGTTAGATTCAAATTCATAATCCACTTCGCCAGGATTCAGCTGACAATCTGAGGTTGAATCATCCATTATCTTCAAAACGAGTTCAAACTTTGATTTCAGAAAACAAAAAATCAAATAGAAAACGAAGCTGGAGTTACAGAGAGAGGAACTAACGTAAATGACGAAGAAGAAACGAGTGAGAAAGGAGGGGAAAAGAACGATCGAAGAAACCAGGGGAAGCTTCGCGAGAAGAAGAACGAGCAAATCTGCAAATAAGGAAAACGAAGAAGGAAACAAATCTTTTAGATTTGGTAGTTATATATACGCGGGATCTCTATATAGCGCGTGTATACGACATAACCATTGGAGCGCGTTTTAGGTTTTATTTGTTAACTAACTTGTAAAGCATACAAGTCGTTAGCGCTTGTATGCAGAGCTTTTCTGTATTAATTTTATTTTTTAATATTTTAGATAAATTTTAATTTTATCTCTAATGAAATATTCTATTTTTATCTTAAATATTTTATTTTATTTTATTTTAATTTTTTGGCTAAAATTTATTTTTTAAAAAAATATTGTTTTTTTATTATAATTTTCTTCTAGATAATGACAAAAATCATAATTGTAATGATGATTGTAGTGATTTAAAAGTGAAAGTGATAGAAAAAAAAGAAAAAAATATAGTAATAGAGAAAAAAAAGATATTTTTTAAAAATAAAGTTTTAATTTTGACCAAATAATAAAATAAAATAAAATAAAATATTTAAAATAAAAATAAAATATTTTAAACGTTAGGGACTAAAAATACTTAACCCTAATGTTTTATATTTTATGTTCATCGTTTATTTAGTTAAGAGGTTTTTTTTTTATGATAGTCTCAAATTCTGTAAATACTTTAGATACTCTTCTAACCAAATCTAAAAATTTTCAAGGACAATAATAAAAGCTATCTAATAATCTGAAGCATCCCGGGCGACGTTTTTTAGAAGTTTTAAGCTTGTCATTCAAAATAACTCCTCTCTAGTTAATATTGTTTTATTTTTTTACCTCAGAAGTTGTTTTTAAATTGACAAATTATGCTAACATATTCTATTGTACAAGTCAAGCATTTCTAATTTATTTATCTTAGGAAAAATTCTTGTATAGCATGATTCAATTTGTCACCTTCTGTATGATGGATCAAAAGAACAAATATAATGTCCAATAAAAATAATTTTTAAAAATTTTTTAAAAATAAAAATTATTATTAACTGAAGTGTCTGATTTAAAATTGAGGTCTGCTACACATACAACACAAGTTTTTTTGGCTTACAAGTCTTACAAGTTGGCACAAGCCTAACAAAAAACACGCATTATACTCCCTCATTTAATAGTAAATAAACGCACGTTATTTAACCACTTCCTGTTTCCAAAGCGCGCTACTCACCATGCATTATAAACGACTCTTCTTCTTCTTCTTCCTCCATGAAAACGAGTTTCTTGCCAAATTTGAAGATAATGGAACTTCAGACATACACCCAAAGGATTACAGAAATACACTCAAACGATTACAAAAATACACCAAAAGAATTACAGAAATATACCCAAACGGTTACAGGAATTCACCTAAACGATTATAGAAATACACCCAAAATTCGTTGAAGTACACCTTATGCATAATTCAGAACTCTTTCTCTTTCTCCTCCTCATCTTCTGCTGCTTCTTCTTCTTCAAAAACGATTTCAGAGCTTGATGTCAAAAAAAATGGAAATCGAGAATAACGAAGAAAGAAAACAAAGAGAGAAGCACGTAAATGAAGAAGGAGAAAGAGAAGGCAAGAAACGAAAGAAAAGAAGAAGAAGAAGAAGAAGAAGAAGAGGAGGAAGAAGAACGTGCAGCAAGAAGAAGAAGAAGGTGCAGTGAAAACGTTCAGTAACGGTTGAAGAAGGAGAAAGAGAATGCAAGAAACGAAAGAAAAGAAGAAAAAGAAGAGGAAAATGAAGAAGAACGTGCGCAAGAAGAAGAAGAAGAAGATACACTTGTAAAGACTTATATAAAAAAACGCTTGTACATGGAGAATTTCTCTTAATTATTGAAAAATCCATTTGAGTATTTATTATTTATATTCTGTCATGAGAAGTGAGACGATAGTATATAAATGCAAATACAAGCATAAACTCAATCCACATTTGGCATAATCATATAACAAGCACCATCAATGGGCACCACCACGTCCATTGTTTGGTGCGGAATGCCTAAAGGTCCATGCTATCACTAATCATGAACCTTATCATAACTCATTTTTACAGTCATGTTGCGCCAGTTTAGCACGTGGGTATGGTTTGGATTCATGACTCATGAGGGGACTGTTACGTCAACCTCACCTGAAGTTTAGATTGATCAAAGAATATATATATATATATATAAGAAAGAAAGAAAGAAAGAAAAAAAGAAAGATACTCTTGAACTCAAGAAGATAGCATGTCTCTGGTCTAAATTCTGAAATAAATATAGTTATATTCTACAGCTTTCTACCGATTATTTCGGCTGTTTGCTTAACAGTTAGTGATTTTCTTATGGGAAACAGAAGTGGCCATTCCTCAATTATTATTTGTTAGATGGGTTTTATGGTAACTATATAGAGGTAATTATAATAGTTATGTTTTGACGGTGGACTCTTAGATAGAGATGTGGAAAAAGATACGATGAATATCTCTATGAAGTTCCAATTAAACATGGCTATATTATTTTATAATAAGTTATATTTTAATGTTAAAAATACTGATATATATAACATGTTCTAGTATTAGTATGCATATTTTCTCTTTTTAGCTTATTTTTTTTATTTTTATTATAATCATATAAAAATTTATATTTAATAAATAATTATATTAATGATCAATTATTCTAATATAATAATCAATTATACGTAAACATAATTAGTATTTATATAATATTTATATTTATAATATTGTTATGCACATGTGTATTAATAATATATATTGATTAAACATTTTTATATTAATTTCGTGTGACTGAAGGTTATATATAATATTTTTTATCGTTTATGAATCTAAGTCATCGTTATTAAAACAGAATCGATGATTGAACTAGTCAAGTTATTGATTTATTAGTTTACTAGTTCAACTAATAAATTATTAGTTAAACCAGTAAAATCAATTTTATATAAATAAAAATTATAAAATCGTCAAAAATTTAAATTTTAAAATAAATATATTCACTAATATTTTAATATATAAATGTAAATATTAAAAATATTTAATACTTATTTTAATAATTATATAAATCCTAAAATATTAAATTACAAAAATTAACATAAATTAAATTAAATAAATATAAAATAATTCAATTATGTATGTTTATAATATATAATAATTAGTACATAGAATGACAAGATAACCACTGTTTGATCTAAGCCAATAATTCTCGTGGGATCGACCCTGACTCACCTCAAGTATTACTTGGACGACCCAATGCAC
The DNA here is from genome assembly GCF_059453495.1 of Arachis ipaensis. NCBI lineage: Eukaryota > Viridiplantae > Streptophyta > Magnoliopsida > Fabales > Fabaceae > Arachis > Arachis ipaensis. The sequence continues at coordinate 40,443,134 of NC_142441.1, read as the reverse complement.
TTGCTGGTTTAGTTGTACGGAGTGTGGGAATCCGTTTATCAAGTTTTTGACGCTGTTACCGAGGATTGTTCGAATTTGAACAAACTAATGGATTATTTTGGTGCTTAGATTAGGAATTGTCTTTAGTTTTGTTTGAGTCTTTTATTTTCTTTTTCGAAAAAAATCAAAAATTTTTTCAAAAATCTTTTCATTTCTTTATTAATCTTTATCTTTTGTTTGAGTCTTGTGTTCTTGTTCTTGTTAGAGTTCGAATTTCTTACGTTCTTTTTTCAAAAATTTTTAAAAATAGTGTCTTTTGTTTGAGTCTTGTGTCAAATTTTAAGTTTGGTGTCTTGTGTGTGTTCTTTATTTCTTTAAATTTTTGAAAACTTGTTCTTAGTGTTCTTCTTGATCTTCAAATTGTTCTTGTTTTTTTTTTTTTGATCTTTAAAATTTTTAAGTTTGATGTCTTTAGGTGTTTTTCTTTAAAATTTTCGAATTCTAGTGTCTTTAGATCTAAAAATTTTAAGTTTGGTGTTTTTGATTGTTTTTCTCTTTCTTCATTAATTCAAAAAAATAAAAAAAATATCTTTTCTATCCTTTTACTTTAATTTTAAAAAATCTCAACAAAAATTTCGAATTTTAATTTCAAAATCATTATCTTATCTTATCTTAGTTTTAAATTTCAAATTCAAATCTTTTCAAAATCAAATCTTTTCAAAAATCATATCTTTTTCAAATTACTATCTTATCTTTTTATCTTTCTTTAAAATTCAAAAATCTTATCTTACCTTACTTCAAATTCAAAATTTTAAAATTCAATTTCAAAATTTAAAATTTAAAATTTCAAAATCAAATCTTAAAAAAAAAAAAAAAATCAAATTTCAAATCTTATCTCTTTCAAATCTTTTTCAAATCTTTTCAAGTTCTTATCTTATCTTTTCTAATTTCAAACTCAAATCCTTTTCAAATCTTTTCAATTGCTATCTTATCTTTTCTAGTTTTAAATTTTAAATTCAAATATTTTCTAATCTTCTATCTTATCTTGTTTTCAAATCTTTCTTAATTAGTTACTTATTTTCTCTTTCTTCTTTTTCAAAACTTCCTAACTAATTCTTCTCTCTTCTAATTTTTGAAAATATCTTCTCTATTTCTCTCTCTTCTTTCTCGAAATTCATTATTTAATTTTCAAATCTCTTTAGTTAATTAGCTTTAATTTTGAAATTAATTAATAAATAAAAATAAAAACAAAAATATTTTCTCTTTTTACTTCCAATTTTCGAATTCTTCTACTCCTCATAGCCGAATTCTTTCTCTTTTTTCTCTATCATCATTCTTCTTTCTTCTTCACATCTCACAAGAAATTTCCTATACTGTGACATAGAGATTCTCATTCTTCTTCTTTCTTGTTTTCTTTTTCTTATTTATGAGCAGGAACAGAGATAAAGAACCTCTCTTTAATTCTGACCCTGAACCTGAGAGGACTCTAAGGAGGCGTTTACAACAAGTTAAAGTACAACACTCCGGAAAAAATCTCATAGAGATTTTCGAACAAGAAGCTGAAAGCATGGCAACCGAGCCTAACAATGAAGGAGATGTAAGAAAGGTTCTTGGTGACTACACCATACCAACTTCTGATTTCTATGGAAGAAGTATCTGCATACCTGCCATTAGAGCAAACAACTTTGAGCTTAAGTTTCAATTAGTCTCTCTAATGCAATAGAATTGTAAATTCCATGGACTTCAACTAGAAGATCCACATCAGTTTCTATCTGAATTCTTATAGATCTGTGATACTGTTAAGACCAATGGAGTGGATCCTGAGGTCTACAGACTTATGCTCTTTCCCTTTGCGGTTAGAGACAGAGCTAGGATATGGTTAGAATCTCAACCTAAAGAAAGCCTAGACTCTTGGAAAAAATTGGTCAATGCTTTCTTGGCCAAGTTCTTTTCACCTCAGAAGATGAGCAAAATCAGAGTGGGAGTTCAAACCTTCAGGCAAAAAGAATGTGAATCCTTCTATGAAGCTTGGGAAAGATACAAGCAACTGATCAGGAGGTGTCCTTCTGACATGCTCTCAGAATGGTCTATCTGAAAGAACTGAAGATTGATGGTTTAGAAGTTATAACGAATACTCGTTGTAAGTATAGTTACTAAACCAAGCAATCAACCTTTCTTACAAACGTTTTGGTTGTCACAAGTAACAAACCCCTTTAAAATTGATAACCGAGTATTTAAACCTCGGGTCATCTTCTCAAGGAATTGCAGGGAAGTATGTTCTTATTATTGGTTATGGAGATTGTAAATTTGGGGTTTTGAGAATAGGGAGCAAGTAATTTAAATTGCAATTAAAATAAATAAATAACTGTAAAATAAACTTTTGGCAAGGTATGAGAAATTGGAAGTCCAGACTTAGTTATTCTTATCAACAACAATGAAAGTTGAATCTTAATTCCACTTAGTTAACCTTTACTAAAGCAAAGGAAAGTCAAGGGACAATTTGGTTTGATCTTCGAATCCTATTTATTTCCTAAGAAAAGATTGGGATTATTGAAGTTCAACTCAATTGGCAAGATAACAATTAACAATTATGCTGTTGAATTGGATAACTCCTGAGTTACTGATTTCTTAACCAAAACCAAAAGAAAAAGAGTAAATCTACTGGAATAAAAATGTCTTCAGATGGGAAGCAGTAATCATGTAAATAAAAGAAAGCAATCATGAATTGAAATACCTCAAATAACATTAATTAAGAAAACCATATGTAACATGGAAGAGTTCATAAATTAAATAAAAATAAAGAACCTGGGATTGAGAGTCACTCCTAAAACTAAGAGAAGTCCTAAATCCTAAGAGAGAGAGGAGAGAACCTCTCTCTCTAAAAACTACATCTACTCCTAAAATTGTGAAATTAAAAGCCTCCCTACAAATAGATGTAATTCCCCACTTTATAGCCTCTAATATGTGTTTTTTGGGCCGCGAACTGGGTCGAAAACAGCCCAGAAATCGCTGGAGAAGAATTCAAACACGATGATTTCCGTCACTGCGACGCGGCTGCATGAAGCACGCGGTCGCGTCACCTAGCTTTAGGGAAACCATGGAATATTATATATCAAATCGAAGCTCCAGATGTTAGCTTTCCAACGCAACTAGAACCGCGTCGTTTGGACCTCTGTAGCTAAAGTTATAGCCGTTTGAGTGCGAAGAGGTCAGGCTGGACATCTTAGCAATTTCTCCAACTTCTTGTATTCCTTCCACTTTTGCATGCTTCTTTTCCATCCTCCAAGCCATTCCTGCCTTATAATCTCTGAAAGAACTTAACACACATATCAAGGCATCTAATGGTAATAAGAGAGGATTAATAATAAGCAATTATAAGATCAAAGAAGCATGTTTTCAATCATAGCACAAAATCAGGAAGGAAATATAAAACCATGCAAATATTATGAATAAGTGGGTAAAGAGTTGATAAAATCCACTCAATTGAGCACAAGATAAACCATAAAATAGTAGTTTATCAACCTCCCCTCACTTAAACATTAGCATGTCCTCATGCTAAGCTCAAGAGAAGCTATAAAGAATGAAGAGGAATGATAGAATGTATGAAATGCAACCTATCTATATGAATGCCACTACATGCAAAATGTCTCTACCTACTTAGTTAAAAGTAAACAAATCTTCCAAGAAGGAAATATGAACTGGATTTCACTAATTCAAATCATGCAAAATATTTTTTATCTCATCAAAATGGCGCCGTTGCCGGGAAACTGCTAACGTGTGCCTTATTATTGGTTATTGTAAATATTTTTCTTTTGCTTGTTTATTTATTTTTGTTCTTTTCCTTTTCATCTTTATTTGCTATCATGAACTCTCACCCCTCTCGCTTTGAGTTTGGTTCTAACTTTGTTGAAAGAAACAGAAGTTACAGCAAGAATATGCATTAAGGTCAGACCAATCAAGGATGGATGGAGCCAAGAGGATCTAATCAACCCTTTAGGCAGCAACACCCTCCGAGATATCCTGGACAAAGACCATTCTCCCGTGCATACCCAGCTGAAAGATATGGTGGACAACCTTGTAACTACCAACAAGCCCCACCCCGTGCATACAAACCATCCTTTCAACATAACCTTGAACCACCACACTCACAAGCTTCTCTTCACCATTCACCACCATATGATCCTTCCTTACCCCAGCACCAATCCAATCACTTCCAATCACCGCCACTTTCCTATGTATCATATCCAAGTCCGGCAACCCGAGAAGCAGAGGTTCGCCTAAAGGAAACAGTAAATAAACTTCAAACAACCATTCGACAACTGGAGCAAGCAGTAATTCAATGGGTTTCTAGGCGCTCAAATACACAAGGATCAGCCACAGCCCCATGTGAACAGTCTAAAGAAGAGCGTAGCATGAAGGAGATACCAGAAACTCCAGTGGACAAGACAGAGAATGAATTCGTACTAGAACAAGTAGAAGAAGCTGTCATTGTTCAAGAAGAAGAGTTGGTTGAAGATCTAGGAGATGCTGAACCTCCATGGGAATCCAGAACTGAGGAGAACTCCGTCAAGAACGTTACAGTTGATGCTAAGGAGGATAGTACACAACCCCCAAGGCAAGTCGTTTATGAAGAATCAGACGGAATAACCCAGGACACAAATTCCCTTGATGATGATAGTCACAAGTCTGGCTCTCTTAGTAATGAATTCTCTGAGGTCGAAGAATCTTCCCCAAGTGAATATGAAGACGATGCGGAGGTAGATTTCTCTCAACCTCCAATCTATGACTCAAGTGATGAGGAAGACATATAAGACTTTGACCAGGACACAGATACAATTGTAGAGCCTTGCAAGGAAGTGGAGGAATTCACAGAAGAGCACAAGGGAGTAGAACTTACAGAACCACCGGAAACACCTATCCCAAGGCCATTACCACCTAATACAAGCTTCAAGTGGGTACAATCCTTAACCTTTAACTTTACTTATTCACTTGAATATGGTTTCATTGAAACAGATGGCCAGCTTAGAGCTCTCTGCAGCTTTAAGAGTAAGAGGGAAATGGCTCGTACTCAGAGTTGGTGCACAAGGTTCAACAAGGTTCCACGCTTCACCTCAAAGTACACGGATTGGTATCATGCTCAATTGCATGGATCACAGAGAACGTTTGGTCACCATGGTGAGATTATACTCTTTAAACCGCCCGGATGGAGACATGTAGATCAAGACGGAGGCGGATTTAAAAACAAGGCTTGGGATCCTGGAATCTATTCTGACATTCGTCACCCTGGGAGTCTGAAAATCTGTTTGAAGCTGCTCAGAAGCTTTACATGCCTAGTTTGGGATCCCAGAGGCTATTGGCATTCCAAGCACTGGTGGAGATTTCTGGATGAATTTAAACACAAGCCACCATAACAGGAAGCCCTTCCAATGTCCAACTTAAGGACTTTAACTAAAAGTGCTAGGTGGGAGACAACCCACCATGGTATGGTCGCTTCTTTTTCAATTTAGTTCTTGTTAATTGCTTTCATTTTTATTTCCTTTTTATTTTACTTTATTGAACCTAGAATCATGTATAACACTCATATTAATCATTGCATTCTGCATAAAAAAAAAAGAGAAGCACGCACGCGACGCGGCAGCGTCGCCGACGCGTCCGCGTCACATGGAAAAATTGGCCTCCCACGCGACCGCGTGACCCACGCGACCGCGTGCCCTGGATTTCGATGTAACAGGGTGTATGGCCGAAAGTTGAGCTGGAATTGGGCTGGACTCGTGCTGGAAGCCCAAGCCCTACCACGCGACCGCGTCATTTTAAGAAAATGGCCATTCACGCGATCGCGTTAACCACGCGATCGTGTCACCCTGGATTTTGGCAATACTAAGTTTTGAACAGAGAGTTGTGCGACCGCGAGGCTGCACTCGCACCACTAGCACAAATCGAGTCACGCGATCGCGTGACCGACGCGACCGCGTCAATACTTATAAGTGCAAGTCACGCGACTGCGTGCCCCACTCGTCCGCGTCAATTGCGCCGCACAGCTTATCCTAATTTGCCAAATATCTTATCTTTTCTTCCCCAATCCTAATTTTTTCTATCCTTTCTTCTTTCTTCTTTCTTTCTTACTCTTCTCATTCCTCTTATCTTTTATTTTATTTTATTTATTTTCATACTTTTATTCATTGCATTTTAATTTTGTACATATTTTTATTTTCTTTTCTAAAATTATTGGTGTTCAAATGTTCTTATTCAACTGTTATATCTTTTCTGGTATTATCTTGGTGCTTATGACTTGTTTTATTCTAATTGGGTAACATTATTTAAATCAATGCTAATCTTTTAAGATACTTGTACTTCTCTTGCATTGATATGAACTTATCTTATCTTGCATTACCCACATTCTCCCCTCCTTTGTTGCAAATTTTGCACCACTGGTATGCCATGGCTTCTATTGTTTTCTCACGTACATGTTGAAGCTTCCATGTAAATGTGACCCTTATCATTTAGCATTAACCCAACTATACTTCATTTATTTTCTTATCTCTATTATTGGGTTACTTTTCTTCCCTTTTTCTTTCAGGATGGCCACCCGGAAGGGAAGCGGAAGACGTTTACATGGGGAGACAGACAAGTCTATCTGCACAATCTTTAGAGAAAAGTATCAGTTGGAACAACCCGTCCACCTGCACATCTTAGCATGCACCGAGGACGGTGCAATCTTTAAGTGTGGGGAGGTCGATACCGACTTCCAGGGGTTAGTTATCTTCTATCTCAACACCAATGTTTTATTTTCTTTATTAGTTCATTGTTGCATTGCATAATAGATTGCATGTGTAGTTGATTGTTTGCATTTAGCTACTACTTGGTTAAAGTAACTCCATTTTTGAAAAATTTCACTAATTTAAATTGAAAAAAAAATTTAATTTTTATGTGTTAAAACTTGTTTGAAGTTGTATTTGGAACATGGTTTTTGAGCTAAAGAACACACAACCTGTGAGATTTTGAGCTTATTTATATGGTTACACTATTTAACCATAATATTTTTATTCTTGTGTATTTTCTTCTCTATAATTGCAATCTTAGCTTTGTTCCATTTTATATGTCCAATATTTAGTGTATTTACATGCTTGCATATGATTGAGGCCATTATTTGATTTTAGCTCACTTATCCCAAATAAGCCTACCCTTTAAATCACCCTTGTCAGCCACCTTGAGCCTTTTAATCCCCATTTATTCTGTATTTTACCACATCACTAGCCTTAAGCAGAAAAACAATTAAATATCCCAATTGAATCTTTGGTTAGCTTAAGATATGGATTGTGTAACAATTAAGTGTGGGGAAACTGTGGGAACATGGGTTAATAAGGAAATGTATCATGTTTCTAATTTATTTGAATATTGGGAATTTGGGAACCTACACATGAAAAACCAAAATAGAAAAATAATGGAGAATCCATGTGCATTGATAAGTTATGTTTGCTTTTATGATTCAAAAAAAAAAAAAAAACAAAACTCCAGGTTCAATAAAATAAAATAAAACTCAAAAACAAATAAAACTAAATAAAAATGAAAGCAATTAACAAGAACTAAATTGAAAAAGAAGCGACCATACCATGGTGGGTTGTCTCCCACCTAGCACTTTTAGTTAAAGTCCTTAAGTTGGACATTGGAAGGGCTTCCTGTTATGGTGGCTTGTGTTTAAATTCATCCAGAAATCTCCACCAGTGCTTGGAATGCCAATAGCCTCCGGGGTCCCAAACTAGGCATGTAAAGCTTCTGAGCAGCTTCAAACAGATTTTCAGGCTCCCGCGGTGACGAATATAAGAATAGATTCCAGGATCCCAAGCCTTGTTTTTAAATCCGCCTCCGTCTTGATCTACATGTCTCCATCCGGGCGGTTTAAAGAGTAGAATCTCACCATGGTGACCAAACGTTCTCTGTGATCCATGCAATTGAGCATGATACCAATCTGTGTACTTCGAGGTGAAGCGTGGAACCTTATTGAACCTTGTGCACCAACTCTGAGTACGAGCCATTTCCCTCTTACTCTTAAAGCCGCAGAGAGCTCTAAGCTGGCCATCTGTTTCAAGTAAACCATATTCAAGTGAATAAGTAAAGTTAAAGGTTAAGGATTGTACCCACTTGAAGCTTGTATTAGGTGGTAATGGCCTTGGGATAGGTGTTTCCGGTGGTTCTGTAAGTTCTACTCCCTTATGCTCTTCTGTGAATTCCTCCACTTCCTTGCAAGGCTCTACAATTGTATCTGTGTCGTGGTCAAAGTCTTCTATGTCTTTCTCATTATTTGAGTCATAGATTGGAGGTTGAGAGAAATCTACCTCCCCATCGTCTTCATATTCACTTGGGGAAGATTCTTCGACCTCAGAGAATTCACTTGCAGATGCAAATTCATTACTAAGAGAGCCAGACTTGTGACTATCATCATCAAGGGAATTTGTGTCCTGGGTTATTCCATCTGATTCTTCATAAATGACTTGCCTTGGAGGTTGTGTACTATCCTCCTTAGCATCAACTGTAATGTTCTTGACGGAGTTCTCCTCAGTTCTGGATTCCCATGGAGGTTCAGCATCTCCTAGATCTTCAACCAACTCTTCTTCTTGAACAATGACAGCTTCTTCTACTTGTTCTAGTACGAATTCATTCTCTGTCTTGTCCACTGGAGTTTCTGGTATCTCCTTCATGCTACGCTCTTCGTTAGACTGTTCACATGGGGCTGTGGCTGATTCTTGTATATTTGAGCGCCTAGAAACCCATTGAATTACTGCTTGCTCCAGTTGTCAAATGGTTGTTTGAAGTTTATTTACTGTTTCCTTTAGGCGAACCTCTGCTTCTCGGGTTGCTGGACTTGGACATGATACATAGGAAAGTGGCGGTGATTGGGAGTGATTGGATTGGTACTGGGGTAAGAAAGGATCATATGGTGGCGAATGGTGAAGAGAAGCTTGTGAGTGTGGTGGTTCGAGGTTATGTTGAAAGGATGGTTTGTATGCACGGGGTGGGGCTTGTTGGTAGTTACAAAGTTGTCCACCATATCTTTCAGCTGGGTATGCACGGGAGAATGGTCTTTGTCCAGGATATCTCGGAGGGTGTTGCTGCCTAAAGGGTTGATTAGATCCTCTTGGCTCCATCTATCCTTGATTGGTTTGACCTTGATGCATATTCCTGCTGTAACTTCTGTTTCTTTCAACAAAGTTAGAACCAAACTCAAAGCGAGAGGGGTGAGAGTTCATGATAGCAAATAAAGATGAAAAGGAAAAAATAAATAAATAAACAAGCAAAAGAAAAATATTTACTATAGCCAATAATAAGAACATACTTCCCTGCAGTTCCTTGAGAAGACGACCCGAGGTTTGAATACTCGGTTAACAATTTTTAAGGGGTTTGTTACTTGTGACAACCAAAACAATTTGTATGAAAGGACTTTTGAAGGTTTAGAAACTATACTTGCAACGAGGATTTATCCGCAAATTTCTAGACCACACAAAAGTTCTCTCATCAAAGTATAAATTGTTTTGGGTGTCACAAGTAACAAACCCCTTTAAAAATTGTTAACCGAGTATTCAAACCTCGGGTCGTCTTCTCAAGGAACTGCAAGGAAGTATGTTCTTATTATTGGCTATAAAGGTTGTAATCGGGGTTTAGAAGGTGAGAAGCAAGTGATTTAAATGACAAGTAAAGTAGATGGCAAATAAAATAAATAAATACTGTAAAGCAAACTTCTTGCAAGGTAAGAGAAATTGGAAGTCCAGCTTAGTTATCTCTCTCAACAATAATGAAAGTTGAATCTAAATTCCACTTAGTTAACCTTTGCTAAAACAAAGAAAAGTCAAGGGACTAATTAGTTTGACCTTCGAATCCTATTTATTTCCTAAGAAAAAGTTGAGATTATTGAAGTTCAGTTCAATTAGCAAGATAACGATTATCAATTATGCTGAGTTTGACAACTGTTGAGTTACTGATTTCTTAACCAAGACCAAAGAGGGAAAAAGTAAATTGCTGGAATAGAATGTCTTCAGATCGAAAACAATGATAACATAAATTAAAAAGAGCAATCATAAACTGAAAATACCTCAAATATCATTAATTCAAATAATAATCTATAACATGGAATAATTCATAAATTCAATTATAAAATTAATTAATCAACTCAAGTGCTGGGATAAATAAATAAAAGTGAAAAGGGAAGCTTAAAACAAAGAAACATAAAACCTGGATCGAGAGTCACTCTTACAAACTAAGAGAAGTCCTAAATCCTAAGAGAGAGAGGAGAAGATCTCCCTCTCAAACTAAATCTAAATCATGGGAAGTAACAAAAATGCGAGCTCTCCTAGAATGGATGCATTCTCCCACTTTATAGCCTCCAATCTGTACTTTCTGGGCCGAAAACTGGGTCAGAAACAGCCCAAAAATTGCCCCCTGTGTATTCTGGTACGTTCAGGTCGCGGACAAGTGACGCGGAGGCGTCGTCCACGCGGCCGCGCGGATTTGAAGTTCGTAGATGCGACGCGTCCGCGTAGATCACGTGTTCGCGTCATCTAGCGTCAGAGCAACTATGGCATATTATATATCAAATCGAAGCCCCGGACGTTAGCTTTCCAACGCAACTAGAACCGCGTCGTTTGGACCTCTGTAGCTAAAGTTATAGCCATTTGAGTGCGAAGAGGTCAGGCTGGACAGCTTAGTAATTTCTCCAACTTCTTGTATTCCTTCCACTTTTGCATGCTTCCTTTCCATCCTCCGAGTCATTCCTGTCCTGTAATCTCTGAAATCACTTAACACACATATCAAGGCATCTAATGGTAATAAGAGAGGATTAATATTAGCAAATATAAGTCCAAAGAAGCATGTTTTCAATCAAAGCACATAATTAGGAAGGCAAATGTAAAACCATGCAAATAGTATGAATAAGTGGGTAAAGAGTTGATAAAAACCACTCAATTGAGTACAAGATAAACCATGAAATAGAGGTTTATCAACCTCCCCACACTTAAGCAATAGCATGTCCTCATGCTAAGCTCAAGAGAAGCTATAAAGATGAAGAGGAAAGTATGAAATGCAACCTATGAATGCAACTACATGCAAAATATTTCTACCTACTTGGTCAAAAGTAAATAAGATCTTCAAGACAAACATAAATCAGATTTCACTAATTCAAATCGTACAATAAAAAGCAAGTAAACTTGTAAGAAGATAGCTCATGAAAGCAGGAAACATAGAATCAAGCATTAAACCCTCACTGGAAGTGTATATCACTCTAATCTCTCAAGTGTATAGGGTAATTCACTCTAGTCTTCTCTAATCATGCTTTCTAAAACTTTGTTCTTCATCTAACCAATCAACAAATATTTAGCATACCAATGCAAACATCATGAGGTCTTTTCAAGGTTGTAATGGGGCTGAGGTAAAGGTAAGGATATATGTATGGCCAAGTGAGCTATAATATGAATCTTTAATTAACCTAAGCTCTCACCTAATATACATATACTCTATATACTTTTAAATTCATGCCTAGCTATCCATAATTCCCACTTTTGTATAATTCCCATACTCATGTACCAAATTTTCTTTAATTTTTATCACATGTGCATTGATCTTTTATTAAACTTAATATAGGGGTAATTTTGTCCCCTTATTTATTTATATTTTATATATATATATATATTTTTCTTTTTTCTCTTTTCTTGTGACAACCAAAACGTTTGTAAGAAAGGTTGATTGCTTGGTTTAGTAACTATACTTACAACGAGTATTCGTTATAACTTCTAAACCATCAATCTTTAGTTCTTTCAAAATGGCGCCGTTGCCGGGGAATTGCAAACGTGTGCCTTATTATTGGTTATGGAGATTGTAAATTTGGGGTTTTGAGAATAGGGAGCAAGTAATTTATTGCAATTAAAATAAATAAATAACTGTAAAATAAACTTTTGGCAAGGTATGAGAAATTGGAAGTCCAGACTTAGTTATTCTTATCAACAACAATGAAAGTTGAATCTTAATTCCACTTAGTTAACCTTTACTAAAGCAAAGGAAAGTCAAGGGACAATTTGGTTTGATCTTCGAATCCTATTTATTTCCTAAGAAAAGATTGGGATTATTGAAGTTCAACTCAATTGGCAAGATAACAATTAACAATTATGCTGTTGAATTGGATAACTCCTGAGTTACTGATTTCTTAACCAAAACCAAAAGGAAAAGAGTAAATCTACTGGAATAAAAATGTCTTTAGATGGGAAGCAGTAATCATGTAAATAAAAGAAAGCAATCATGAATTGAAATACCTCACATAACATTAATTAAGAAAACCATATGTAACATGGAAGAGTTCATAAATTAAATAAAAATAAAGAACCTGGGATTGAGAGTCACTCCTAAAACTAAGAGAAGTCCTAAATCCTAAGAGAGAGAGGAGAGAACCTCTCTCTCTAAAAACTACATCTACTCCTAAAATTGTGAAATTGAAAGCCTCCCTATGAATGGATGCAATCCCCCACTTTATAGCCTCTAATCTATGTTTTCTGGGCCGCAAACTGGGTCGAAAACAGCCCAGAAATCGCTGGAGAAGAATTCAAACACGCTGATTTCCGTCACTGTGATGCGACCGCATGGAGCACGCGGTCGCGTCGCCTAGAGTCAGGGCAACTATGGCATATTATATATCAAATCGAAGCCCCGGACATTAGCTTTCCAACGCAACTGGAACCGCTTCGTTTGGACCTCTGTAGCTAAAGTTATAGCCGTTTGAGTGCGAAGAGGTCAGGCTGGACAACTTAGCAATTTCTCCAACTTCTTGTATTCCTTCCACTTTTGCATGCTTCTTTTCCATCCTCCAAGCCATTCCTGCCCTATAATCTCTGAAAGCACTTAACACACATATCAAGGCATCTAATGGTAATAAGAGAGGATTAATAATAAGCAATTATAAGATCAAAGAAGCATGTTTTCAATCATAGCACAAAATTAGGAAGGAAATATAAAACCATGCAAATATTATGAATAAGTGGGTAAAGAGTTGATAAAATCCACTCAATTGAGCACAAGATAAACCATAAAATAGTGGTTTATCACTATCCTAGGCATCTTCTATGATGGTCTCTCTATGATGTCCAAAATATCATTGGACAGCTCTACAGGTGGTCACTCCACTTGAAGAAAATGCCTGCAGAAGCAAGAGAACTCATTAAGATGGTTGCAAACAACCAATTCATGTACACTTCTGAGAGAAACCCTGTAAATAATGGGATAGCTCAGAAGAAAGGAGTTCTTGAAGTAAACACACTGAATTCCATATTGCCTCAACAAGATATTAACCCAGCAGGTCAATATGATCTCTCAGCATTTGACTGGAATGCAAGATGCAACTGGCAGCACTCAAGAAGCTTCCTCTGAAGTAGAAGCTTATGATCCTGATCAACCCATGATGGAAGAGGTGAATTACATGGGAGAACCCTATGAAAACACCTACAATCCGTCATGGAGGAATCATCCTAACCTTTCATGGAAGGATCAACAAAAGCCTCAACAAGGCTTCAATAATAATCAAGGTGGAAGAACCCAGAATAGGTTCAACAACAGGCCACCATTCCCATCTTCTCAAGGGCATATTAAGACTCCTAAGCAGAGCCTTTCTAACTTAGTCACTATAGTCTCTGTAAGGTCCCACATCGGTTGGAGAGGGGAACAAAACATGCCTTATAAGGGTGTAGATACCTCTCCCTAGCATGACACGTTTTGACGAGTGAGCGTGGGTGGCTTCGGCAATCATCCCTATCGTCAAAGGCAAAACCGTGAGGCCTTGTGTGCCAAAGCAGACAATATCATGCTAGCGAGTGGTCTGGGCTGTTACAGATGGTATTAGAGTCGGAGCCCGAATCGATGTGCCAGCGAGGGTGTTGGGCTCCCTTAGGGGGCTGGATTGTAAGGTCCCACATCGGTTGGAGAGGGGAACGAAGCATGCCTTATAAGGGTATGGATACTTCTCCCTAGCATGAAGCATTTTGACGAGTGAGTGTGGGTGCCTGGTGCACGAAATTGTGATCACACTTTTCATAACTCCGCACAACTAACCAGGAAGTGCACTGGGTCGTCCAAGTAATACCTTACGTGAGTAAGGATCGATCCCACGGAGATTGTTGGCTTGAAGCAAACTATGGTCATCTTGTAAATCTTAGTCAGGTGGATTCAATTGGTTATGAGTTTTGATAATTAAAAGATAAATAAAACATAAAATAAAATAAAGGTACTTATGTAATTCATTGGTGGGAGTTTCAGATAAGCGTTTGAAGATACTTTGTTGCTTCTGAACCTCTGCTTTCCTATTATCTTCATCCAATCATGCGTACTCCCTTCCATGGCAAGCTGTATGATCCTCTCGGATAAAAAATACCAGGTACAGTTTCTGCACGGCTAATCAACTGTCGGATTTCTCGTCTCGGATGAAAAATACCAGGTACAGCTACCGCACGGCTAATCATCTGTTGATCCTCACTAGCGTCGGAATAGGTTCTCTCTATCCTTTTTCACACTGTCACTGCACCCAACATTCGCGAATTTGAAGCTTGTCACAGTCATCCCTTCCCAGATCCTACTCGGAATACCACAAACAAGGTTTAAACTTTTCAGATCTCAGGAATGCTGCCAATTGGTTCTAGCCTATACCACAAAAGTTCTAATCACGGATTCGGATGCTCTGTTGTTAGGAGAGACGATGCGAATCGTGGCTTAGAGACCCAAGAGAATATACTCCGGCTGTCGTCCAATAACTACGTTGAACATCATGTAGACCGCTTGTGGTTGTCAGGCACACGAATCTTGGCTAAGCGAGTAACGAAGATAGTGGGTGATTGTCACGGGTCACCCCTTCATTCTGACTTAACTGAATTAAGTATGAGAGTATATCTTGGAGAAGAAGTAATCATGAATTGAAAGAGAAACAATAGTACTTGCATTAATTCATGAAGAACAGCAGAGCTCCGTACCTTAATCTATGAGGTGTAGAAACGCCACCGTAGAAAATACATAAGAGAAAAAAGGTCTAGGCATAGCCGAATGGCCAGCCTCCAAGTCCAAAAGTCTAAGGACTAAATGTCCAGAGATCCCTGAATACAATAGTAAAAAGTGCTATTTATACTAAATTAGTAACTTAGGTTTACAGAAAATAAGTAACTAAGTGCAGATAGTGCAGAAATCCACTTCTGGGGCCCACTTGGTGTGTGCTTAGGCTGAGCATTGAGCTTTACACGTGCATAGGCCATTCTTGGAGTTAAACGCCAGCTTGGGTGCCAGTTTGGGCGTTTAACTCCAGTTTTGGTGCCAGTTCTGGCGTTTTACTCCAGAAAAGGGTCTCTAGCTGGCGTTTAACGCCAGTTTGGGCCATCAAATCTCGGGCAAAGTATGGACTATTATATATTTCTGGAAAGTCCAAGATGTCTACTTTCCAACGCAATTGAGAGCGTGCAAATTGGGCTTTTGTAGCTCCAGAAAATCTATTTCGAGTGCAAGAGGGTCAGAATCCAACAGCATCTGCAGTCCTTTCTCAGCCTCTGAATCAGATTTTTGCTCAGGTCCCTCAATTTCAGCCAGAAAATACCTGAAATTATAGAAAAATACACAAACTCATAGTAAAGTCCAGAATTGTGATTTTTGCATAAAAACTAATAAAAATATAATAAAAAGTAACTAAAACATACTAAAAACTATGTAAAAATAATGCCAAAAAGAGTATAAATTATCTGCTCATCACAATACCAAACTTAAATTGTTGCTTGTTGAAGAACGAAACTCTCGTGCGATCTAGAATTTTCACAAATAAATTCCCGTTGTAAGTATAGCTTCTAGACCGACAAGAATTACTTTCTTACAAAAGTTTGGTTGTCACAAGTAACAAAACCCAATAAAATTTATAACCGAAGTATTTAAATCTCGGATCGTCTTCTCAAGGAATTGTAGAGAAGTATGATTTATTATTGGTTATGGAAAAAGTATATTTTTGGGTTTTTTTAATGTATAAGATAAAAAGCAAGAATAGTAAATGGCAAGAAAGTAAATTGTAAGGAATTAATTTAAATAAATAATAAAACTCTTGGCAAGGTATAAAAATTTGAAGTCCTATTCTAGTTATCCTTATTAGGTGTGATGAGAATTGGATTTTGCTCTCACTTTTAATTAACCCTTACTAAATAAAGGAAAGTCAAGTGGACAAATTAATTTGATCCTCAGGTCCTAGTCAACTCCTATGGAGAGACTAGAGTTATTGGAGTGCAAATTAACCAGCAAAGAATTCCAATTTCAATCAACAGCTGAGTTGACAACTCAAGTGTTATAAATTACTTAACCAAGGCCAAAAGGGGAAAATAAATCTAATTTGAATTGAAATCATTCATAAATAAATTAAAGCAAAATAAAATCTGAAATACCTCAAAATATATTAACTAAGAAAATCATAACATGAATGGTTCATAAGTCAAATTGAAAAGATAAATGACAATTAAAGTATTAGAATAAATAAAAGTAAAAAATAAATTAAAAGAATATTGAACCTGTGATTGAAGAGAAATAATCCTAAACTTGAGAGAAATCCTAATCCTAATCCTAAGAGAGAGGAGAGAACCTCTCTCTCTAAAACTACATCTAATCCTAAAATTATGAATATTATCTCTATTACTAAGTTGTTCTACGTCTCTCCTTTGATTCCTCCATTCTCTGGCTTATATTCTGTGTTTCTGGTTTGGATTTGGGCTGAAAAAAGGGTCCAGAAATCGCTGGGGGCATTTTCTACAGATTCCTGTACGTGGCGTCTGTCACGCATTCGCGTCATCTGGGAGTTTTCCTTGTCACGCGTACGCGTCATTTGCGTTCTGCTCAAGGCGCGTGTCCGCGTCATCCACGCGTTCGCGTCACTGCATTTTTGCGCTAGGCACGCGTTCGCGTCGTCCATGCGTTCGCGTCGCTGCTTTTTCTTCAAAACTCCATTTTTGTGCTTTTCTTCCATTTTTGTATGTTTTCTTTTTGTCCTTTAAGCCATTCCTGTCCTATGAGACCTGAAAATACTTAACACACAAATCACGGAATCGAATGATAGTAAAGGATAATTAAAATTAATATTTTTAAAGCATAGGAAACATGTTTTTCACATATATCATAAAATAAGGAAGGAAAAGTAAAACCATGCAATTTACATGAATAAGTGGGTGAAGAATTGATAGAAACACTCAATTTGAGAACAAATTATATCATAAAATATGGGTTTATCAACCTCCCCACACTTAAACAATAGCATGTCCTCATGCTAAATCCAAGAGAAAGGGTAAAGTTAGAATGGTGGAATCTCATGCAATGCAATCTATTCTAAATGCAAACTACCTACATGAATCATGCAATTTTAATTATCACCCACCTATATATATAAAGCTTACATGTAGTTAATTTGTTTTATATTTTCAAGGAATCATATATGCATAGCCAAACCTAGATCATGTAAAAGCACTTTCACAGTTGAGTTGGGTAAAGATATTTCACAAACTTGCAAGACAATTAACAATTAAGCAGAGATATATGGTGATGAGCTATTGAACCCTCACTGGATTTGTGTTTACTCTCTAGTCACTCAGTGTTTGGGGTTAATCACTCTATTCTTTTCTATTCATGCTTTCTAAAATTTTGTTCTTCATCTAACCAATCAACAAATATACAATGTGTACATACAAACATCATGAGGTCTTTTTCAAGGTTGTAATGGGGCCAAGGTAAAGGTAGGGGTATATATAAGGCTAAGCGAGCTATAAGTTGAATCCTTAATTAGTCTAAGATCTCACCTAACATATACATACTTTATAAAAATTTAAAACTATCCTGGTCTTCCCAAATTTTCCCACTTTGTGTCACATACTCATGTACCAAATTTGTTTTTTTTTTTATTTTACTTCCATGTGCATTGATCTCTCTACTAAACTTATTATTGGGGTAATTTTGTCCCCTTATTTACTTATTTAACTAAAAGGAATTTTTTTTGAAACATAAGCATATATCAATGCACATGGTGTTTTGGTTTAATTTGATTTCACATGGGCATGCTCCCAAATTCCTGATTATTTTATTACCTTAATCCTTTTCTATCAACCCATGTTCCCACGTTTTCCCACACTTGGTGAATACACAATCTCTATCTTAAGCTAACCAAGGATTCAACTTGGGATTTTTAATTTGTTTTTCTGCTTAAGGCTAGTGATGTGGTTATAGAACAATAGGGGATTAAAAGGCTCAAGGGGGCTAACAAGGATGATGTAAAGGGTAGGCTTATTTGGGATATGTGAGCAAAAATTTAAATAATGGCCTCAATCATATATTGGTATGTATCTACATTCTATATTGGACATATAGACTGAAACAAAGTAAAGATCACCAGAATAAAAAAGAAGGGTGAACACACAAGAATGAAATAATTATGGTTAAATAATGTAACCATACAAATAAGTTCAAAAACTCACAGGTTGTGTATTTTTTGGCTCAAAAACCATATATCAGTTATATATGCCATGCAAGTAGAAATCAAGGGTTCCCATTATTCTCAATGTGAATCTTAGGATGGCTCTTAAAATCTTAGTGTTCTTCCTTGAAAAATGTTGTGTAAATTAACCAATCATTTATTGCTATATATATACAGTGTGTGGATTGTTGTGATTCTGTTATACTAAAGCTTTTAGTTTATTCTTTTTATTTTCAATTAACCCAATTTATCGTATGCTAAAAGGGTAAACTAAACTAATTAATCTATATATTCTATATCACAACTTAATAACTAAAATTGCAACTAGACTAAACAGAATATCTAGGATATATATAAACTAAAGTGTAAAATGTAGAAATAAAGTGAAAATACAGCAAAATGTGCAAGTACTGAAAGATAAATAAGATAAGGTAAAATAAAAATAAAATCAAAATACAGAAAAATAAACAAAATAGGATAAAAAGAGAGTCTAAAAAGTGGTTCACCAAAATAAAGTACGCTAGAGATGGCGACCTCCCCACACTTAAAGAATAGCATCGTCCTCGATGCTCACTCAAGCTGGGTGTGAGGAGTGTCATCTCCGGAAGGGTGTGCAGTAGGTGTCTCTGTGGTGAGTTGAGGATCTGCAGGCTAGATAAGTGTCGGAGGAGCGGTGATGAGCGGATATTTTATATGCTTTTTGGAGTTAATTTCATATAGATTTTAGTATGTTTTAGTTGGTTTTGAGTTTATTTTCATTAGTTTCTAGGCAAAATTCATATTTCTAGACTTTACTATGAGTTTGTGTGTTTTTCTGTAATTTTAGGTATTTTCTGGCTGAAATTGAGGGAGCTGAGCAAAAATCTGATTCAGGCTGAAAAAGGACTGCTGATGCTGTTGGATTCTGACCTCTCTGCACTCAAAATGGATTTTCTGGAGCTACAGGACTCCAAATGGCGTGCTTCCAATTGCGTTGGAAAGTAGACATCCAGGGCTTTCCAGCAATATATAATAGTCCATACTTTGCTCAAGGATAGATGACGTAAACCGGCGTTCAACGCCAGTTTTCTGCCCAATTCTGGCGTCCAGCACCAGAAACAAGTTGCAAGTTGGAGTTCAACGCCAGAAAAGGATCCAAAGCAGGCGTTGAACGCCCAAAAAAGCCCCAGGCACGTGAAAGCTTTAGTCTCAGCCCCAGCACACACCAAGTGGGCCCCAGAAGTGGATTTCTGCACTATCTGTTATAGTTTACTCATTTTTTGTAAACCTAGGTTACTAGTTTAGTATTTAAACAACTTTTAGAGATTTATTCTGTATCTCATGACATTTTTAGATCTGAACTTTGTAATCTTTGATGGCATGAGTCTCTAAACTCCATTGTTGGGGGTGAGGAGCTCTGCTGTGTCTTGATGAATTAATGCAAGTATTTCTGTTTTCCATTCAAACATGCATGTTCCTATCTAAGATATCCATTCGCGCCTAACTATGGAGAAGGTGATGATCAGTGACACTCATCACCTTCCTTAATCCATGAACGTGTGTCTGACAATCACTTCCGTTCTACATCAGATTGAATGAATATCTCTTAGATTCCCTAATCAGAATCTCCGTGGTATAAGCTAGATTGATGGCGGCATTCATGAGAATCCGGAAAGTCTAAACCTTGTCTGTGGTATTTCGAGTAGGATTCTGGGATTGGATGGCTGTGACGAACTTCAAACTCGCGAGTTCTGGGCATAGTGACAGACGCAAAAGGATAGTAAATCCTATTCCGGTACGACTGAGAACCTGCAGATGATTAGCCGTGCGGTGACAGCGCACCTGGACCCTTTTCACTGAAAGGATGGATGGTAGCCATTGACAACGATGATCCACCTATACACAGCTTGCCATAGGAGGACGTGCGTGCATGAATCAGAGGACAGAGGAAAGCAGAGATTCTGAAGACAAAGCATCTCCAAAACTCCAACATATTATCCATTACTGCATAACAAGTAACCTTTAATCCATGCTCTCTTGTTCATTCGCAACTCAACTGATAAATATAATTGTCTTCCTAACTAAGAATTGCAAGATAACCATAGATTGCTTCAAACCAACAATCTCCGTGGGATTCGACCCTTACTCACGTAAGGTATTACTTAGACGACCCAGTGCACTTGCTGGTTAGTGGTACGAGTGTGAAAAGTGTGATTCACAATTCGTGCACCAAGTTTTTGGCGCCGTTGCCGGGGATTGTTCGCGTTTGAACAAATGACGGTTTATTTTGTTGCTTAGATTAGGAAAATTTTTCTTTTTGGTTTAGAGTCTCTTATTATTGTTCTTGGTTAAAAATATCCTTCTTCAAAACAAGTGTTACATTTATTGCCCAATTGGCTAGAGTGTTGGTTTATGTTCTTGATGATTGGGCACCAGTTTTATTAAAAATCTTTTTCAAAAATAATTTTCCCTTGATTAAATCTTGTGCCAAACTTTAAATTTGGTGTTTTCTTGTTGATTTTTTCTTTGGTTTTCGAAAATTTTATTTTGGTTTTCTAAAAATTTTAAGTTTGGTGTTCCTTATTCATGTTCTTGTGTTCTTGTGAATCTTCAAAGTGTTCTTGAGTTTTTCCTTGTGTCTTGATCTTAAAATTTTTAAGTTTGGTGTTCCTTGGTGTTTTCCCTCCAAAAATTTTCGAAAACAAGGAGCATTAGATCTAAAAATTTTAAATCTTGTGCTATTTTATTGTCTTTCTCTCTCTTCAGTTTTTCAAAATTCTTCACCCATTTTTATTTATTTTATTTTAATTTTTTTATTTCGAAAATAAAATAAATTAATTAAATAAATAAAAAAAATATATTTTTTTTTACATCATCTCCCTTTCTCCATCATGGATCTAAGCGGAAATGAACAGTCCAGGAGGACTCTGGGGTCATACGCTAACCCCTCTACTGCTTCATATGGGAGCAGTATCTGCATACCCTCCATTGGAGTCAGTAGCTTTGAGCTGAATCCTCAGCTCATCATCATGGTGCAGCAAAATTGCCAGTATTCCGGTCTTCCACAGGAAGAACCTACAGAGTTTCTGGCACAATTTTTACAAATTACTGACACAGTACATGATAAGAAAATAGATCCGGATGTCTACAGACTATTACTGTTCCCATTTTCTGTAAAAGATCAAGCTAAGAGGTGGTTAAATAACCAACTTAAGGCCAGCATAAGGACATGGAAACAGCTGATAGAAAAATTCCTGAATCAATACTTTCCCCCAAAACGGATGACATAGCTAAGGCTGGACATCCAAGGCTTTAAACAAGGAGATAAGGAATCTCTTTATGATGCCTGGGAGAGATACAGAGAGATGCTACGAAAATGCCCCTCTGAAATGTTTTCAGAGTGGGTTCAGTTAGACATCTTCTATTATGGGCTTGCAGAAGGAGCTCAGATGTCTCTAGATTACTCAGCTGGTGGATCTATCCACATGAGAAAGACAATTGAAGAGGCTCAAGAGCTCATTGATACAGTTGCCAGGAATCAGCATCTGTACCTACGCAGTGACCCTTCCATGAAAGAAGAGGTTAAAACAGTAACTGCTGAACTCAGCCCTGTAAAACAAGCTGCTGAATTCAATCAGCAATTGGACTTTCTAACAAAGAAGTTAGCCGAATTCAAGGATAAACTACAAGAGACAAGGATGGCTAATATAAATATGGAAGAACAATTGAAGCAAACAAAGCAGCAGCTGTCAAGACAAATAACAGAAGAATGCCAAGCAGTTCAATTAAGAAGTGGGAAAACATTAAATACCACACCTCAAGGCAGCAAAGAGTTAAGGAAAGAGCAAACCACCCAAAATTCACCTGAGGACAGTAAGAGCCCAGGGAAAAATAATTCTGGCGTTAAAACGCCAGCAATCTGGTGGAAGGCTGGCGCTAAACGCCCAGATCATGCCCAAGACTAGCGTTCAACGCCAGTAATGAGCAAGGACTGGCGTTCAACGCCAGAAACAAGCAAGGATCTGGCGTTGAACGCCCAAAATGGGCAAAATCTGGCGCTGAACGCCCAAAATGGGCACAGTTCTGGCGTTCAGACGCCAGGAACAGACAAAGAGTTGGCGTCTCACATCACTCCAGCTTCTAACTCTGGCACTCAATTGCCAGTGAGGGATCAGACACACACAAGTGCTGATGACAACCCCTCTAAAAAGGCTTCTTCAACCACTTCTGTAGGCAATAAACCTACAGCAACTAAGGTTGAGGAATATAAAGCCAAGATACCTTATCCTCAAAAACTCCGGAAAGAGGAACAGGATAAGCAATTTGCTCGCTTTGCAAATTATCTCAGGACTCTTGAAATAAAGATTCCATTTGCAGAGGCACTTGAGCAAATACCTTCTTATTCCAAGTTCATGAAAGATATATTGAGTCATAAAAAGGATTGGAGAGAAACAGAAAGAGTTCTCCTCACTGAAGAATGCAGTGCAGTCATTCTAAAATGCTTTCCTGAAAAGCTTAAAGACCCTAGGAGTTTTCTGATACCATGCATATTAGAAGGTAATTGCACCAAGACAGCTTTGTGCGATCTTGGGGCAAGCATCAACCTAATACCTGCATCCACTATCAGAAAGCTTGGCTTAACTGAAGAAGTTAAACCAACCCGGATATGTCTCCAACTTGCTGATGGCTCCATTAAATACCCATCAGGCGTGATTGAAGACATGATTGTCAAAGTTGGGCCATTCGCCTTTCCCACTGACTTTGTAGTGCTGGAAATGGAGGAGCACAAGAGTGCTACTCTCATTTTAGGAAGACCCTTCCTAGCAACTGAACGAACCCTCATTGATGTCCAACAAGGGAAAATAACTCTGAGAGTCAATGATGATGAGTTTAAGTTGAATGCTATCAAAGCCATGCAGCATCCAGACACATCAAAAGACTGCATGAAAGTTGATCTTATTGACTCTTTGGTAGAAGAGATCAACATGGCTGAGAGTCTCAAATCAGAGTTGGAAGACATCTTTAAAGATGTTCAGCCTGATTTGGAGAATTCAGAGGAGATGAAAGAGCCTCTGAAATTTCCTCTGGAAGAGGAAAAACCTCCTAACCCGAGCTCAAACCATTACCACCATCCCTGAAATATGTATTTCTGGGAGAAGGTGACACTTTTCCAGTGATCATAAGCTCTGCTTTAAATCCACAGGAAGAGGAAGCACTTATTCAAGTGCTAAGGACACACAAGACAGCTCTTGGGTGGTCCATAGGTGACCTTAAGGGCATAAGCCCAGCTAGATACATGCACAAAATCTTATTGGAGGATAATGCTAAACCAGTGGTTCAACCACAGAGGCGGCTAAATCCAGCCATGAAGGAAGTGGTGCAGAAAGAGGTCACCAAATTATTAGAGGCTGGGATTATTTATCCTATTTTTGATAGCCCCTGGGTGAGTCCTGTCCAAGTCGTCCCAAAAAAGGGAGGCATGACAGTGATCCATAATGAAAAAAATGAACTGGTTCCTACAAGATCAGTTACAGGGTGGCGCATGTGTATTGACTACAGAAGGCTCAATACAGCCACCAGAAAGGATCATTTTCCTTTACCATTCATAGACCAGATGCTAGAAAGACTGGCAGGTCATGATTATTACTGCTTTTTGGATGGCTACTCAGGCTATAACCAGATTGCAGTAGATCCCCAGGATCAAGAGAAAACAGCATTCACATGTCCATCTGGAGTGTTTGCTTATAGAAGGATGCCATTTGGGCTGTGTAATGCGCCTGCAACCTTCCAGAGATGCATGCTCTCTATTTTCTCTGATATGGTGGAAAAATTTCTGGAGGTCTTTATGGATGACTTCTCAGTATATGGAGACTCATTCAGCTCCTGTCTTGATCACCTGAAACTTGTCCTGAAGAGATGCCAAGAGACCAACCTAGTCTTAAACTGGGAAAAATGCCACTTCATGGTGACTGAAGGGATTGTCCTTGGGCATAAAATCTCAAACAAGGGAATAGAGGTGGATCAAGCAAAAATAGAGGTAATTGAAAAATTACCACCACCTGCCAATGTTAAGGCAATCAGAAGCTTTCTGGGGCATGTAGGATTCTATAGGAGGTTTATAAAGGATTTTTCAAAAATTACAAAACCTCTATGTAATCTGCTAGCTGCTGACACGCCATTTGTGTTTGACACAGAGTGTCTGCAGGCGTTTGAAACGCTGAAAGCTAAGCTGGTCACAGCACCAGTTATTTCCGCACCAGACTGGACATTACCATTTGAGCTAATGTGTGATGCCAGTGATCACGCCATTGGTGCAGTATTGGGACAGAGGCATGACAAGCTTCTACACGTCATTTATTATGCCAGTCACGTTTTAAATGATGCCCAGAAAAATTACACAACCACAGAAAAAGAATTACTTGCAGTGGTTTATGCCATTGACAAATTCAGATCATACTTAGTAGGATCAAAAGTGATTGTGTATACAGACCATGCTGCTCTTAAATATCTACTCACAAAGCAGGATTCAAAACCCAGGCTCATCAGATGGGTGTTGCTTCTGCAAGAGTTTGATATAGAAATAAGAGACAGAAAAGGGACAGAGAACCAAGTGGCTGATCATCTGTCCTGGATAGAGCCAGTAGAAGGGACGTCCCTCCCCTCTCTTGAGATCTCTGAGACTTTTCCGGATGAGCATTTATTTGCCATTCAGGAAACACCATGGTTTGCCGATATTGCAAACTATAAAGCTGCAAGGTTCATACCCAAAGAGTACAACAGGCAACAAAAGAAAAAATTAATCACTGATGCAAAGTACTACTTGTGGGATGAACCCTATCTCTTTAAGAGATGTGCAGACGGAATAATCCGTAGGTGTGTTCCTAGAGAAGAAGCACAGAGGATCCTATGGCATTGCCATGGATCTCAATATGGAGGCCATTTCGGAGGTGAGCAAACAGCCACCAAGGTCCTCCAATGTGGCTTCTATTGGCCCACACTCTATAAAGATTTCCGAGAGTTTGTACGTAACTGTGACAGTTGCCAAAGAGCTGGTAATCTGCCACATGGTTACGCCATGCCTCAACAAGGAATCTTAGAGATTGAGTTGTTTGACGTATGGGGAATTGACTTCATGGGACCTTTCCCACCATCATTCTCAAACACGTATATTCTGGTGGCAGTTGACTATGTATCAAAATGGGTTGAGGCCATTGCCACACCCACCAATGATACTAAAACAGTGCTGAAGTTCCTCCAGAAATATATCTTCAGCAGGTTTGGGGTCCCTAGAGTACTAATCAGTGATGGGGGCACTCACTTCTGCAACAAACAGCTTTACTCTGCCATTGTCCGGTATGGGATTCGCCACAAGGTGGCGACTCCATATCATCCATAGACTAATGGACAAGCTGAAGTCTCTAACAGAGAGCTAAAAAGAATCCTAGAACGGACTGTAAATACCCATAGAAAGGATTGGGCAAGAAGCTTGGATGATGCTCTGTGGGCATACATAACAGCATTCAAGACTCCTATAAGGACCTCTCCATACCAACTGGTCTATGGTAAGGCATGTCACCTGCCCGTGGAACTGGAACATAAAGCCTATTGGGCAACCAGATTCCTGAACTTTGATGCCAAATTAGCTGGAGAAAAAAGATTGCTCCAGCTGAATGAGCTAGAGGAATTCAGATTCACTGCTTTCGAAAATGCCAAGCTTTATAAAGAAAAATAAAAAAAGTGGCATGACAGAAAGCTGTCATCTAGAATCTTTGAACCAGGACAAAAGGTTCTGTTGTTCAACTCTTGGCTCAGGCTATTCCCCAGGAAACTGAAGTCCCGGTGGAGGGGACCATATGTGATTACAAGTGTATCACCATATGGTTATGTGGAGCTTCAAGATATTGATTCTGATAGGAAGTTCATTGTCAATGGACAGAGAATCAAGCACTATCTTGAAGGCAATGTTGAGCAAGAGTGCTCAAGGCTGAAGCTAGACTAAAAACTCAGCAAGGTCCAGCTAAAGACAATAAAGAAGCACTTGCTGGGAGGCAACCCAGCCATGGGGCATCAATCCTCTAAGCATTTTGCCCTATTTTTATTTTTATTTGTTTATATAAAGTTCATTGATAACAAGGTAAAGAATCAATTGCATAAGTTCACAGGGTTACAGAAGGAATCTGCACACAAAACAGAGAAAAAGAGCTCACTGGCAAGAAAACGCCAGTAAGAGCCTATTTTGGGCGTTCAACGCCCAAAAGAAGCATCCACTGGGCGTTGAACGCCAGTGAGGATAGCCATCTGGGCGTTAAACGCCAGAAAGAAGCTCTTTCTGGGCATTTAACGCCAGATTTACAGCATTCTGGGCGTTCAGAAAAACGCCCAGTAACAAAGGACTTCCTGGCGTTCAACGCCAGAAAGAAGCAGCAACTGGGCGTTGAATGCCCAGGAGAGGCAGCATTTGGGCGTTGAACGCCCAAAACATGCAGCGTTTGGGCGTTCAAACGCCAGTATGGTGGGGAGGAGGTAAATTCATTTTTTCTTTATATTTTTCATTTTAATTTTAATTTTCATGTTTCAATTCATGATTTCTTACATAAACATGTTAAGAACCCTGATTTCTAAAATTCCTAAATTCCAAAAACCCTATTTTAAAAATATCAAATGTATCTTAATCCATAAGCACCAACCCTTTTTACCCAATTCAACTCCTTTTCAAAATTTTCAAAACAAATCTATCTCTTTTCATTCAAAAATCTTTTCAACTAATATCTTTTTCAAATCTCCACATTATCTTTTTCAAAATTTTGTTTTATCTTTTTCAAAAATCTTTTATATCTTTTCAATTTTAAACTATATCCTCTCTTATCATATCTTCTATCCTATCTTTTCCAAATCAATTTTTTTATCATATCTTTTCTAAATTTTCGAACCCACCCCCCTCCCTTTAAATATGGGTTCGGCCTCCCTCCCCCTCCATCAACAATTGCACCTAGCTCTCCTTCTATCCCTCTCCTTTCTTTTCTTTTGCTTGAGGACAAGCAAACCTCTAAGTTTGGTGTGCTTATCCGTGATCACTAAGATCATGGCTCCTAAGGGAAAACAACCCACTTCAAGAGGCAAGAAAGAGAGCATTCCAAAACCACTTTGAAATCAAGGGAAGTTTTTATCTAAAGAACATTCAGACCATTATTACAAAATAATGGGTCTAAGATCAGTGATCCCGGAAGTTAGATTCGATCTGAAAGAAGACGAATATCCGGAGATCCAGGAGCAAATTCGAATCAGGAACTGGGAGGTCCTAGCTAATCCTGAAACGAAAGTGGGAAGGAATATGGTCCAGGAGTTCTATGCTAATATGTGGCAGACAGACAAGCAAAAACTATCTGAAACTACTTTCTATGAATATCGAACCGTGGTCAGAGGAAAGATTGTTCATACCATCCCTGACAAGATCAGGGAGATCTTAAAGCTACCTCAGCTGAAAGATGATCCAGACTCTTTCAACAGGAGAATGATGAGAACAGACAAGGGCCTGGATAAGATTCTAGAGGATATATGTATCCCTGGAGCCAGTGGACCACCAGCACGAAGGGTGTCCCAAATCAACTCAAAAGAGAAGATCTCAAACCAGTCGCCAGAGGATGGCTAGACTTCATTGGGCATTCTCTGCTGTCCACCAGCAACCGTTCTGAAATCACTGTTAAAAGAGCAGTGATGATCCATTGCATCATGATGGGAAAAGAAGTGGAAGTTCATCAACTGATTTCAACTAAATTCTACAAAATTGCTAATAAAAATTCTAAAGAGGCCAGGTTGGCTTACCCAAGCTTGATTTCTCTGCTCTGCAAGGACGCTGGAGTAAGCATGGGAATAACTGAGTATATCTCAATCGAGAAACCAATCACCAAAGCATCAATGGAAAAACAACAAGCACAGGATGATCCCATCAAGAAGAAAACACAGGAATTTCTCCCAGAAATCCCTCAATCTGAATATTGAGAGTATCTTGAAACATCAGTTACCAAAATACAAGAAGCTATAGAACAAATAATAAAAGAACAGAAGGAACAAAGTCAAATTCTTTGCTATTTGATTAAAGAACAAGAGGAGCAAGGGCGTGATTTAAGAGAATTGAAGTGCCAGAAGTTATCTCTTGAAGGACCAAGCACCCCACAGATCCGAGGAACATCCACTTCCCAGAACAAAGGTTGTTAAATTTCAATTTCTGCTTTAACTCTGTGATAGTTGTCGTTATAGGAGTTTACCTTAGGAGTCATATAGTAGTAATTAGTATCTATTTTGATTTTATCTCCAACTAAGTTATAGTCTATTTTTCTCATCATCAGCAAACATGAATAAAATAGTAGATCTTTTGAATAAGAGGCAATAAAATTTCGAGTTTTTAATAATAAAAATTCTAATTAGTTACATGTGGTGGTAATGCTTTCTGTCTTCTGAATGAATACTTGAACAGTGCATATGTCTTTTGAATTTGTTGTTTAAGACTGTTAAATATGTTGGCTCTTGAAAGAATGATGAACATGAGACATGTTATTGATAATCTGAAAAATCATAAAAAAATGATTCTTGAAGCAAGAAAAAGCAGCAAAGAACAATGCTTGCAGAAAAAAAAAATAATATAGAGAAAGAAAAAGAGAAAGCAAGCAGAAAAAGCCAATAGCCCTTAAAACCAAAAGGCAAGGGTAATAAAAAGGATCCCAAGGCTTTGAGCATCAGTGGATAGGAGGGCCTAAGGGAATAAAATCCTGGCCTAAGCGGCTAAACCAAGCTGTCCCTAACCATGTGCTTGTGGCGTGAAGGTGTCACGTGAAAACTTGAGACTGAGCGGTTAAAGTCAAGGTCCAAAGCAAAAAAGAAGAAGAGTGTGCTTAAGAACTCTGGACACCTCTAATTGGGGACTTTAGCAAAGCTGAGTCACAATCTAAAATGTTCACCCAATTATGTGTCTGTGGCATTTATGTATCCGGTAGTAACACTGGAAAACAAAGTGCTTAGGGCCACGGCCAAGACTCATAAAATAGCTGTGTTCAAGAATCATCATACTGAAATAGGAGAATCAATAACACTATTTGAATTCCAAGTTCCTATAGGTGCCAATCACTCTGAGCTTCAATGGATAAAGTGAGATGCCAAAACTGTTCGGAAGCAAAAAGCTAATAGTCCCGCTCATCTAATTAGAATCTGAGCTTCACTCAAAAACTCTGAGATATTATTGCTTCTCAACCTATTAGTCTTCTATTTTATTTGTCTAGTTGCTTGAGGACAAGCAATAGTTTAAGTTTGGTGTTGTGATGAGCGGATATTTTATACGCTTTTTGGGGTTAATTTCATATAGATTTTAGTATGTTTTAGTTGGTTTTTAGTTTATTTTCATTAGTTTCTAGGCAAAATTCATATTTCTGGACTTTACTATGAGTTTGTGTGTTTTTCTATAATTTCAGGTATTTTCTGGCTAAAATTGAGGGAGCTGAGCAAAAATCTGATTCAGGCTGAAAAAGGACTGCTGATGCTGTTGGATTCTGACCTCCCTGCACTCAAAATGAATTTTCTGGCGCTACAAGGCTCCAAATGGCGTGCTTCCAATTGCGTTGGAAAGTAGACATCCAGGGATTTCCAGAAATATATAATAGTCCATACTTTGCTCAAGGATAGACGATGTAAACTGGCGTTCAACGCCAGTTCTCTGCCCAATTCTGGCGTCCAGCGCCAGAAACAAGTTGCAAGTTGGAGTTCAACGCCAGAAAAGGATCCAAAGCTGGCGTTAAATGCTCAAAACAGCCCCAGGCACGTGAAAGCTTTAGTCTCAGCCCCAGCACACACCAAGTGGGCCCCAGAAGTGGATTTCTGCACTATCTGTTATAGTTTACTCATTTTTTGTAAACCTAGGTTACTAGTTTAGTATTTAAACAACTTTTAGAAATTTATTCTGTATCTCATGACATTTTTAGATCTGAACTTTGTACTCTTTGACGGCATGAGTCTCTAAACTCCATTGTTGGGGGTGAGGAGCTCTGCTGTGTCTTGATGAATTAATGCAAGTATTTCTATTTTCCATTCAAACATGCGTGTTCCTATCTAAGATATCCATTCGCGCCTAACTATGGAGAAGGTGATGATCAGTGACACTCATCACCTTCCTCAATCTATTAACGTGTGTCTGACAATCACTTCCGTTCTACATCAGATTGAATGAATACCTCTTAGATTTCCTAATCAGAATCTCCGTGGTATAAGCTAGATTGATGGCGGCATTCATGAGAATCCGGAAAGTCTAAACCTTGTCTGTGGTATTCCGAGTAGGATTTTGGGATTGGATGGCTGTGACAAACTTCAAACTCGCGAGTGCTGGGTGTAGTGACAGACGCAAAAGGATAGTAAATCCTATTCCGGTACGACTGAGAACCTGCAGATGATTAGCCATGCGGTGACAGCGCACCTGGACCCTTTTCACTGAAAGGATGTATGGTAGCCATTGACAACGGTGATCCACCTACACACAGCTTGCCATAGGAGGACGCGCGTGCATGAATCAGAGGACAGAGGAAAGCAGAGATTCTGAAGACAAAGCATCTCCAAGACTCCAACATATTATCCATTACTGCATAACAAGTAACCTTTAATCCATGCTCTCTTGTTCATTCGCAACTCAACTGATAAATATAATTGACTTCCTAACTAAGAATTGCAGGATAACCATAGATTGCTTCAAACCAACAATCTCCGTGGGATTCGACCCTTACTCACGTAAGGTATTACTTGGACGACCCAGTGCACTTGCTGGTTAGTGGTACGAGTGTGAAAAGTGTGATTCACAATTCGTGCACCAAGCGGCCTGCTGAAGCGGAAGCTCTTTCTGTAGAGGAATCTCTGGATCTGCGGCTTGGATCTGGTGGTGCTCCTCATGGTGTGGCGTAGCCTGCTCAGGTCCTCCCTGCTCATCTTGGGCATGTGCCTCCTCCTCATGATCATCCGCCTCCACATCAGATGGCTCAGAAGCGGTGTCAGGCTCGAAGGGGATGTCGCTGCCGGATCGGATTATCAACTTTAGGTGCTCATAGTGTCGCTTGTGGCGATGCTCCATACGATCCAGGCGTGTGAAGAGGCGGTGCACCAGATGATAAATGGGCTCAGGAGCAGGTGGAGGTGCAGTGGATGGGGTTGGTGTAGCAGTGGATGTAGAAGGGGCAGCTGAAGATGTGGCTGCCTCACCCGAGGCAGTGAGAAAAGGAGGTATGTACC
Source organism: Arachis ipaensis (assembly GCF_059453495.1). Lineage (NCBI taxonomy): Eukaryota > Viridiplantae > Streptophyta > Magnoliopsida > Fabales > Fabaceae > Arachis > Arachis ipaensis. The sequence goes on along the minus strand of NC_142441.1, from coordinate 40,411,420 downwards.
CTAATGCCAGAAACTTCCTGCTGTGAGGAATGATCTTCTTGCAGTTTGCAGCAGTTGGCTTCTCATCAGCAAGCTCCCAAGGCACGTCAGCTCGGCGGCCTAGCTGGGTGATCAGATAAGGGAAAGGGAGAGTGCCTCTGACATGGACCCTGGCCATATAATACCTGATGAAACGTGAAAGATACAGGTCCTTACCCTCCATCACACACTAGATGAAGGTGATCATAGCAGCGGGCACCTCTGTCTCATGAGTGCTCGGCATCACGTAATTACTCAGGATCTGCTGTCAAAGCCGAGCCTTATCATTCAAATATATCAGCTTGATTCCCTTAGGCATCACTGTATTCTTTCCCATGACCCATGGGATAGTAGGATCAAGGTCTATTCTCTGCTTGACTGTATCCCAGTCAAATCTCATGTATCGCATATCCTCTTCAGCCTTTTGGTAACCGTCAGGCTGACCTGACTTAGGCTGAAGCTGCAGGATATCCTCAATAACTTCCTCAGTGACTAAAATCTATTTCCCTCTGAGGTGCACTGCATCCAGGGAAGTTTTGAAATAGTTACAGTAAAATTCTCTGACCCAGGATGCATTGACCTCTGTCAAGTTCCTTTCCATGAAGAACCAGCCTCTTTGTTTTATCTGTTCGGAAGTGTACTGGGTGAGTTCTTCTGGAATTTTAAGAGTTCTCTCCAGGTAGAGGTTCCTGGCAGTGGCAAACACTGGATACTTTAGCTCACAGTATTTGTTTGCAAATTTGACTTGATCTGTGGCAGTGAGGAGCTGGTCGGCCTTTTCCTGCAGGGTAAAGTTCTTTTCCCGCCAGGAATCATCGTGAAGGATATCCAGGATAGAGGTAGAAGATTCTCCTCTTTTCTATTTGCTTGTAGTTGCCTTGCTTTTTCCCTTACTTTTGGGATCAGACATCCTGAAAAGCAGAAGTAGCAGGATATAATTGAAGAACTAAAGCAGGAAAACAAGTAGGCAAGTAGGATTTTGTCAATGTAAGCATAAAGGCAAAAAGAACAATAGGAGCATGAAATGAGGTAAGTATATTTTGGATTGAATTCAAGTTAAAAATCTAAGAGTAAAAATCACAATCCAAAATGTAATAGAAGTGGAATTCAAGTTAATTTGGAAAAACAGTAATCATGCCTTGAGTTAGAAAGTTAAAGTAGTTAGGTAAAAACCAAAAAGAGAAGTTAGAAAGCTAAACTGGTTAGGAGTTAAAAAGGAAGTTAAAGTGAGTGGCATGAGAATGGTTTTCCTAGTTACCAAGAAATTCACAAACTTGAGGAACAATCAACTCATATTCAAGCAAGGATTGCAGTTTATTGATGATAATTCCTATAGATAAAGTAAGTTTAAAATGAGAATGAATTTATCAATAAGCAATTTATTACTCAGGGAACAAAAAGGAATAAGGATGCTAGCCTGTGCATTCATGAATTGGTTTGGTTGTAGCCAAGTAATGCAAAATAATGAGTTTTTAAACCAATACATGAATGGGGGTAGATTAAACCATAAATTTTCAGAAAATTGGGCAGCATTACGGCAAAAATTGGATGTTCTAGGGTAGTAAGAAGCAGAAAAAAGCAGTTCATATGAAAGTAAATAGTGCTGAAAAGATTAACAAGTAGCAAGAACATTAAATAACAGTTTAACAGCAACATCAAATATGAAGAACAACATATGAATAGCACAGCATTACAGCAAATTCAGACTTGCGAATCAGATAAAAACAGGTATCACGAACGGTGCAATTATCAGGCCTAAATCCACTAACCACATCCTAGCTACCTAACCACCTAAAATCCACTACAATCATGCATCTCTAATTATCCTATTTCGAACAAAAACTGTAAAATATGCAACTAACTGACTAATTGGAAAACGAAATCGGTGTTCGGCGGAACCTGGTGTGTAGAAATAGAAATTAGGCTCAGAGAGATGGTGGCGGAGCGGTGGCGGTCCCAGGTAGGGGCGGTTTGGTGGTTGTGGGTAGTTAAGGGTTAAGGAGAAGAGGTGAGGGAAGGGGGGGGGTGAGGGTTGAGGTGGTTGGGGGGGGTGGCGTGGTGGTGGCGGCTCGGTGTTGGGGTGGTCCGGCGCGGCGGTCGTGGGGTTGTGGAGGGAGGAGGAAAGGGGAAGAGGGGAAGGGGAGGGAGGAGGAGAGAGGAAAGAAGAAGAAAAAGGGGGGTTGCGTCGGTGGTGTGGGGCGGCGGTTGGGATGGCGGCGCGGCGGTCGGGGATGGCTGGCGAGGAGTGGTGGTGGTTAGGGGATGGGGGAAGAGAGGTTGCAGAGGGGGTGGGGGGGGGTTTGGGTGACGCAGAATGGTAGGGTTTAGCGTGGGTTGGGGTTAAGGATTTTGAAACCACGCAAACGCGTAGAGCACGCGATCGCGTGATTGGGGCAAAAAGGGCGCTGACGTGAACGCGTCATTGACGCGATCGCGTGATTGTGGGATAATAAAAGTGACGCGTACGCGTAGGGCACGCGAACGCCTCACACAGAATTGTGCTAAATGCACGATTCCAGCATCGTTTTGGTGCAACTTTTTGTTTTCAAAAGGGTTCATAAAATCCACGCAACGCGTACGCGTCGCTCATGCTTTCGCATGGGATGTGTGGCGTCCAGGTGACGCATTCGCATCAGGGATGCGAACGCGTGGGCCAATTTGTGCTAAAGGCACACCATCCGCACGATTCTAGCCCAACTTTCTGGGCGTTGGATCTTTACGCCAATTTCCGGTCGACGCCCACGTGTGGCTTGCGCGCTCGCGTGGGGCCATCTTTTTTTTAAATCCAATTATGCAGTATACAATATGCAATGCTAATGTAGATGCTATGAATAATTCTAGGTTTAATGAAAATAAAATAAAATAAAAACAAACAAAACGAAATAAAATTGAAAAAGGAACGATCATACCATGGTGGGTTGTCTCCCACCTAGCACTTAGTTAAAGTCCTTAAGTTGGACATTTGGGGAGTCCTTTGTTATGGTGGCTTGTGCTTGAATTCATCCAAAAATCTCTACCACTGTTTGGAATGCCAACAGCCTCCGGGGTCCCAAACTAGGCTTGTAAAGCCCTTGAGTAAATTCAAACAGGTTCTCAGGTTCCCGGGATGTTGAATGTCAGAATAGATTCCAGGATCCCACACCTTGCTATTATATCCGCCTTTGTCTTGATTTTTACTTTTCCTGCCGGGTGGTTTGGAAGTTGCATTCTCACCAAGATGACCAGACATTTTCCGAGACCCATTCAATCAAACTCGAAACCAATCTTTGCACTTCAAATTGAAGCGTGGAACCTTATTGAATCTTGCATACTAGCCTTGAGCACGAACCATTTCCCTTTTACTCTTAAAGCCGCAAAGAGCTCTAAGCTGACCATCTGTTTCAAGCAAACCATATTCAAGTGAAAAAGTAAAGATAAAAGCTAAGGATCTTACCCACTTAAATTTAGTATTGGGTGGTAATGGCCTTGGGATAGGTGTTTCCAGTGGTTTTGAAAGCTCTTCTCCCTTGTGTTCTTCTGTGAATTCTTCCACTTCTTTGCAGGCTTCTTTGGTTTCAACCACATCTTGATCCAAGTCTTCGATATCTTCCTCATCACTCAAGTCATAAGTTGGAGGTTGTGAAAAATCTACCTCCGCATCTTCTTCGTATTCACTTGGGGAAGATTCTCCCATCTCAAAGAGTTCACTTGCGGATGTAAGTTCATTAGTAGGAGAACTTGGTTCGGGATTATCATTATCAAGGAAACTTGCTTGTTGAGTTATTCCGTCCAGTTCTTCATAAGATTCCTGCTTTGGAGGTTGTGCACTATCCTCCTTAGCATCAATTGTAAATTTCTTGACGGAATCCTCCACAATTCTGGATTCCCATGGAGGTTCAGCGTCTCCTAAGTCTTCAACCAATTCTTCTTCTTCTATAATTTCAGCTTCCTCCACTTGTTCCAGTACAAAATCATGCTCTTTACTGTCCAGTGGGGTTTCTAGTATCTCCTTCATGCTGCGTTCTTCATTAGATTGCCCATATGAAGCCATGGGGGTTCCTTAAGTGTTCGAACATCGGGAAGGTAGTCTATTTATCGCTTGATTCAATTGGTGAAGTGTGGCATGAAATTTTTCAAATGTTTCCTTGAGTTGCTCCCTTGTTTCTTGGGGTGATGGGTATGGACATGGTGCATAGGAAAGTGGTGGTTCTTGGGAGTAATTGGGTTGGAATTGGGGTGGATAAGGGTTAGGGTCATATGGAGGTGAATGGTGGTAGTTGGCTTGTGAGTGTGGTGGTTCAAAGCTGCGTTGAGGAGGTGGTTCATAGGCATATGGTGAGGCTTGTCGGTAATTACAAGTGGTTCCACCATATCTATCATCTTGGTATGCACCTCGGAATGGTTTCTAACTATAGTAATTTGGTGGGTGATGGTTATCACGAAGAGGTCCACCGTACCTATTGTCTTGACATGCATTGTTGAATGGTCATCATCCATGGTAGTTTGGAAGGTGTTGTTGCCTAAAGGGTTGATCAGATCCTCGTGGCTCTGTCCATCTCTGATTGTTTTGACCTTGATGCATGTTCCTGTTATAACTTCCATTCCTTGCAACAGCATTGGAACCAAACTCAAAGCGATAGGGGTGAGAATTCATAGTAACTAATAAAAATTAAAAACAAAAATAAAAAACAAATAAACAGGTAAAAGAAAATATTTACAATAACCAATAATAAGGCACACGTTTCCAATTCCCCGGCAACGACGCCATTTTGAAGAACTAAACTCTCGCGCGATCTAGAATTTTCATAAATAAATTCCCGTTGTAAGTATAGCTTCTAGACCGACAAGAATTCCTTTCTTACAAAAGTTTGGTTGTCACAAGTAACAAAACCCAATAAAATTTATAACCCAAGTATTTAAACATCGGGTCGTCTTCTCAAGGAATTGCAGGGAAGTATGATTTATTATTGGTTATGGAAAAAGTATATTTTTGGGTTTTTTAATGTATAAGATAAAAAGCAAGAATAGTAAATGGCAAGAATGTAAATTGTAAGGAATTAATTTAAATAAATAATAAAACTCTTGGCAAGGTGTAAGAATTTGAAGTCCTATCCTAGTTATCCTTATCAGGTGTGATGAGAATTGGATTTTGCTCCCACTTTTAATTAACCCTTACTAAATAAAGGAAAGTTAAGTGGACAAATTAATTTGATCCTCAGGTCCTAGTAAACTCCTATGGAGAGACTAGAGTTATTGGAGTGCAAATTAACCAGCAAAGAATTCTAATTTCAATCAACAGCTGAGTTGACAACTCAAGTGTTATAAATTACTTAACCAAGGCCAAAAGGAGAAAATAAATCTAATTTGAATTGAAATCATTCATAAATAAATTAAAGCAAAATAAAATATGAAATACCTCAAAATATATTAATTAAGAAAATCATAACATGAATCGTTCATAAGCGAAATTGAAAAGATAAATGACAATTAAAGTAGTGGAATAAATAAAAGTAGAAAATAAATTAAAGGAATATTGAACCTGTGATTGAAGAGAAATAATCCTAAACTTGAGAGAAATCCTAATCCTAATCCTAAGAGAGAGGAGAGAACCTCTCTCTCTAAAACTACATCTAATCTTAAAATTGTAAATATTATCTCTGTTACTAAGTTGTTCTACGTCTCTCCTTTGATTCCTCCATTCTCTGGCTTATATTCTGTGTTTCTGGTTTGGATTTGGGCCGAAAAAAGGGTCCAAAAATCGCTGGGGGCGTTTTCTGCAGATTGCTGTACGTGGCGTCTGTCACGCGTTCGCGTGGGTTACGCGTTCGCGTTATCTGGGAATTTTCCTTGTCACGCGTACGCGTCGGTCACGCGTACGCGTCATTTGCGTTCTGCTCAAGGCACGCGTCCGCGTTGTCCACGCGTTCATGTCGCTGCATTTTTGCGCTAGGCACGCGTTTGTGTCGTCCATGCGTTCGCATCGCTGCCTTTTCTTCAAAACTCCATTTTTGTGCTTTCCTTCCATTTTTGTATGTTTCCTTTTTGTCCTTTAAGCCATTCATGCCCTATGAGACCTGAAAATACTTAACACACAAATCACGACATCGAATGATAGTAAAGGGTAATTAAAATTAATATTTTTAAAGCATATGAAACATGTTTTTCACATATATCATAAAATAAGGAAGGGAAAGTAAAACCATGCAATTTACATGAATAAGTGGGTGAAGAATTGATAGAAACACTCAATTTGAGCACAAATTATATCATAAAATATGGGTTTATCACTTGTCCCCAAGCAACTAAAAATAAAATAGGATAAAAAGAAGAGAAAATACAATAAATTCCAAAATTATCAATGAAGATTAATTTTAATTAGATGAGCGGAACTCAGAATTCAGATAGTGTTATTGATTTTCTTAGTTCAGTATGTTGATTCTTGAACACAGCTACTTTATGAGTCTTGGCTGTGACCCTAAGCATTTTGTTTTCCAGTATTACCACCGGATACATAAATGCCACAGACACATAACTGGGTGAACCTTTTCAGATTGTGACTCAACTTTGCTAGAGTCCCCAGTTAGAGGTGCCCAGAGCTCTTAAGCACACTCTTTTTGTTTTGGACCACGACTTTAACCGCTCAGTCTCAAGCTTTTCACTTGACACCTTCACGCCACAAGCACATGGTTAGGGACAGCTTGATTTAGCCGCTTAGGCCATGATTTTATTTCTTTGGGCCCTCCTATCCATTAATGCTCAAAGCCTTGGATCCTTTTTACCCTTGCCTTTTGGTTTAAAGGGTTATTGGCTTTTTCTGCTTGCTTTTTCTTTTTCTTTCTTTTTTTTTTATTTTTTCGCCATTTTTTTCGCAAGCTTTGTGTTTTTCACTACTTTTTCTTGCTTCAAGAATCAATCTTATGATTTTTCAGATTATCAATAACATTTCTTTTTTTTCATTATTCTTTCAAGAGCCAATAATTTTAACATTCATAAAATTCACTATAAAAAATATGCACTGTTCAAGCATTAATTCAAAAAACAAAAAGTATTGCCACCACATCAAAATAATTAAGGTAATTTCAAGATAAGTTTCGAAATTCATGTTCCTCTTTTTCTTTTTCAGAAAACATTTTTTTTTCATTTAAGAAAGGTGAAGGATTCATAGGACATTCATAGCTTTAAGACATAGACACTAAACATTAGTGATCATGTAATAAAGACAAAAACATAGACAAAACATAAAGCATAGAAACCGAAAAACAGAAAAAATAAGAACAAGGAAATTAAAGAACGGGTCCACCTTAGTGACGGCGGTTCTTCCTCTTGAAGATCCTATGGAGTGCTTGAGCTCCTCAATATCTCTTCCTTGCCTTTGTTGCTCTTTTCTCATGGCTCTTGTTGAGGTCCATGAGTGGCTCTCTTGTTTGCTCCATCCTCTTTCTAGTGATGGGCTTTTGAGATGAATCTCTCAATCTCCCATGACTCAGAGTTGGAAGCAACGGCCTTCCCTTTCCTCTTCCTAGAGGTTTCTCCAGCCCTAGGTGCCATTAATGGTTATGGAAAAATAAAAAGCTGAGCTTTTCCACACCAAACTTAAAAGCTTTTCTCGTCCTCCCTTGTGTCATCCTGTCGTTTAACGCCCAGAATGCTATCCATTCTGGCGTTTAACGCCCACTTGACTGCCTCTTTGGGCGTTTAACACCCAGCCAGATACCCTGGCTGGCGTTAAATGCCAGGAATCCTTCTTTACTGGGCATTTTGCTGAACGCCCAGAATGCTGCCATTTCTGGCATTAAACGCCCAGAACGCTGCCCATTCTGGCGTTTAACACCCAGAATGCTGCTTGCATGGGCGTTAAATGCCCATTCTGCTATCCTTACTGGCGTTTAAACGCCAGTAAGCTTGTCTTCCAGGGTGTGCTATTTTTGATGCTGTTTTTTATTCCACTTTAATTCTGCAGCTGTTTTTGTGACTTCACATGATCATCTACCTAAAGGAAACGTAACATGACAATGGAAAACAAATGTCTATAATAAATATAATTAAATAACATTGGGTTGCTGGTGCACGAAATTGTGATCGTTCATTCCTTGGAAATGGCACTGAAAACTTAATACGCACGTTCATAATCTTAGTTCTTCTTCACAAATTCGCACAACTAACCAGCAAGTGCACTGGGTTATCCAAGTAATAAACCTTACGTGAGTAAGGGTCGATCCCACGGAGATTGTCGGCTTGAAGCAAGCTATGGTCACCTTGTAAATCTCAGTCAGGCAGATTCAATTGGTTATGGAGATTTGATAATTAAAATATAATTTAAAATATAAAATAGGAAAGAAATACTTATGTAATTCATTGGTGAGAATTTCAGATAAGCGTATGGAGATGCTTTTATTCCTTCTGAACCTCTGCTTTCCTACTTCTTTCATCCAATCACTCATACTCCTTTCCATGGCAAGCTGTATGTTGGGCATCACCGTTGTCAATGGCTACATCCCGTCCTCTTAGTGAAAATGGTCCAAAATGCGCTGTCACCGCACAGCTAATTATCTGTCGGTTCTCGATCCTGCTGGAATAAGATTCAGTAATCCTTTTGCGTCTGTCACTACGCCCAGCACTCGCGAGTTTGAAGCTCGTCACAGCCATCCCTTCTCAGATCCTACTTGGAATACCATAGACAAGGTTTAGACTTTCCGGATCTCAAGAATGGCCGCCAATAATTCTAGCCTATACCACGAAGACTCTGATCGTAAATCAGAAGGCTAAGAGATATGCATTCAAGCTTGCTTTCATATAGAACGGAAGTGTTTGTCAAGCACGTGTTCATAAGTGAGAATGGTGATGAGCGTCACATAATCATCACATTCATCATATTCTTGTGTGTGAATGAATATCTTAGAGAAGAAATAGGCTTGAATTGAATAGAAAAACAATAGTACTTTGCATTAATTCATGAGGAACAGCAGAGCTCCTCACCTTAATCTATGCTGTGTAGAAACTCTACCGTTGAAAATACATAAGTGAAGATAGGGTAGACATGGCCGAATGGCCAGCCTCCCATGGAGGTCTCAGAACGTAAAAGTTACATAATGTATTCCAGAGATTTGAAATAAATCACTAAAAGTAGTTTTTATGCTAAACTAGTAACTAGGGTTTACAGAAATGAGTAAATGATGCAGAAATCCACTTCCGGGCCCACTTGGTGTGTGCTTGGGCTGAGCATTGAAGCTTTCATTTGTAGAGGTCTTCCTTGGAGTTAAACGCCAGTTTGTAACCTGTTTCTGGCGTTTAACTCTGTTTTGCAACCTGTTTCTGGCGTTTAACTCTGTTTTGCAACCTGTTTCTGGCGTTAAACTCCAGAATAGGGCAGAAAACCGGCGTTGAACGCCAGTTTGCGTCATCTAAACTCGAGCAAAGTATGGACTATTATATATTGCTGGAAAGCCCTGGATGTCTACTTTCAAACGCAATTGAGAGCGCGCCATTTGAACGCTTGTAGCTCCAGAAAATCCACTTTAAGTGCAGGGAGGTCAGAATCCAACAGCATCTGCAGTCCTTCTTCAGCCTCTGAATATGATTTTTGCTCAAGTCCCTCAATTTCAGCCAGAAAATACCTGAAATCACAGAAAAACACACAAACTCATAGTAAAGTCCAGAAATGTAATTTTTATTTAAAAACTAATAAAAATATATTAAAAACTAACAAAATCATACTAAAAGCTATGTAAAAATAATGCCAAAACGCGTATAAATTATCCGCTCATCACAACACCAAACTTAAATTGTTGCTTGTCCCTAAGCAACTGAAAATCAAATAGGATAAAAAGAAGAGAATATACTATAAATTACAAAATATCAATGAAACTTAGCTCCAATCAAATGAGCGGGACTAGTAGCTTTTTGCCTCTGAACAGTTTTGGCATCTCACTTTATCCCTTGAAGTTCAGAATGATTGGCATCTATGGGAACTCAGAATTCAGATAGTGTTATTGATTCTCCTAGTTCAGTATGTTGATTCTTGAACACAACTACTTTGTGAGTCTTGGCCGTGGCCCTAAGCACTTTGTTTTCCAGTATTACCACCGGATACATAAATGCCACAAACACATAACTGGGTGAACCTTTTCAGATTGTGACTCAGCTTTGCTAGAGTCCCCAATTAGAGGTGTCCAGGGTTCTTAAGCACACTCTTCTTTTGCTTTGGACCTCGACTTTAACCGCTCAGTCTCAAGTTTTCACTTGACACCTTCACGCCACAAGCACATGGTTAGGGACAGCTTGGTTTAGCCGCTTAGGCCAGGATTTTATTCCTTGTGGGCCCTCCTATCCACTGATGCTCAAAGCCTTGGATCCTTTTTATTACCCTTGCTTTTTGGTTTTAAGGGCTATTGGCTTTTTTCTCTTGCCTTTTGGTTTAAAGAGCTTTTGGCTTTTTCTGCTTGCTTTTTCTTTTTTTTTTTCCTCTCTTTTTTTTTTGCCATTTTTCTTTTCTTTTCTTTTTTTCTGCAAGCTTTTGTATTCACTGCTTTTTCTTGCTTCAAGAATCATTTTTATGATTTTTCAGATCATCAAATAATATTTCTCCTTTTTCATCATTCTTTCAAGAGCCAACAATTTTAAAATTCATAAACAACAATATCAAAAGACATATGCACTATTCAAGCATTCATTCAGAAAACAAAAAGTATTGTCACCACATCAAAATAATTAAACTAGTTTCAAGGATGAATTCAAAATCATGTACTTCTTGTTCTTTTGTGATTTAAATCATTTTTCATTTAAGAGAGGTGATGGATTCATAGGACATTCATAGCTTTAAGACATAGACACTTAAACACTAGTGATCATGTAATAAGACACAAACATAAATAAAACATAAAGCATAGTAAACGAAAAACAGAAAAATAAGAACAAGGAGATTAAGGAACAGGTCCACCTTAGTGAGGGTGGCGTCTTCCTCTTCTTGAAGAACCAATGGTGCTCTTGGGCTCCTCTATGTCTCTTCCTTGTCTTTGTTGCTCCTCCCTCATAGCTCTTTGATCTTCTCTAATCTCATGTAGAATAATGGAGTGCTCTTGGTGCTCCATCGTTAGTTGTCCCATGTTGGAGCTTAATTCTCCTAGGGAGGTGTTGATTTGCTCCCAATAGTTTTGTGGAGGAAAGTGCATCCCCTGAGGCATCTCAGGGATTTCATGGTGAGGAATTTCCTCATGCTCTTGTTGAGGTCCATGATCTCTTGTTTGCTCCATCCTTTTCTTGGTGATGGGCTTGTCCTCTTCAATGAGGATGTCTCCCTCTATGTCAATTCCAGCCGAATTGCAAAGGTGGCAGATGAGGTGAGAAAAGGCTAACCTTGCCAAAGTGGAGGACTTGTCAGCCACCTTGTAGAGTTCTTGAGGTATAATCTCATGAACTTCCACTTCCTCCCCAACCATGATACTATGGATCATGATGGCCCGATCTACAGTAACTTCAGACCGGATGCTAGTAGGAATAATTGAGCGTTGAATAAACTCCAACCATCCTCTAGCTACAGGCTTAAGGTACGGTCTTCTCAATTGAACCGGCTTGTCTCTTGAGTCAACTTTCCATTGAGCTCCTTCTACACATATGTCCATGAGGACTTGGTCCAACCTTTGATCAAAGGTGACCCTTCTAGTGTAGGGGCGTGCGTTTTCTTGCATCATTGGCAAGTTGAACGCCAATCTTATATTTTCCGGACTGAAATCTAAGTAATTCCCCCGAACCATTGTAAGCCAATTCTTTGGATTCGGGTTCACACTTTGATCATGGTTCCTAGTGATCCATGCGTTTGCATAGAACTCTTGAACTATTAAGATCCTGACTTGTTGAATGGGGTTGGTGAGAACATCCCAACCTCTTCTTCGGATCTCATGTCGGATCTCCGGATACTCATTCTTTTTGAGCTTGAAAGGAACCTCAGAGATCACTTTCTTCTTGGCCACAACTTCATAGAAGTGGTCTTGATAGACCTTTGAGATGAATCTCTCCATCTCCCATGACTCAGAGGTGGAAGCAATTGCCTTCCCTTTCTTCTTTCTTGAGGTTTTTCTGGCCTTAGGTGCCATTAATGGTTATAGAAAAATAAAAAGTAATACTTTTACCACACCAAACTTAAAATGTTTGCTCGTCCCTGAGTAAAAGAAGAAAAAAAGAAGGAGAAGAAGAAGAAGAAAAATGGAGGAGAGGGAGAGAGGTGTGTATTCGGCCAAGGGAAAGAAGAAATGGTTGTGTTGTGTGAAAATGAGGAAGGAATTAGGGGTTTATATAGGAGTGGGGGAAGGTTTAGGGTTTGGCCATTAGGGTTGGGTTTGGGAGGAAAAAGAGTTTGAATTTTGGAGGTAGGTGGGGTTTTTGGGGAAGAGAGGATGGATGTGAGTAGTGCAGAGGTGATGGGGAAGAGTGATTGAGGTGATTGGTGAAGGGTATTTGGGAAAGAGAGTTATGAAAAGGTGTGAAGAGGAGAGAAGAAAAGGTGGGGATCCTGTGGGGTCCACAGATTCTGAGGGGATCCTGTGGGGTCCACAGATCCATTGGGATCAAGGACTTAATATCCCTGCTCCAATTAGGCGTGTAAAACGCCCTTAGTATGCATGTCTGGCGTTAAACACCAGCTTTTTGCTTGGTTTTGGCGTTAAATGCCCAAATGTAGCCTGTTTCTGGCGTTAAACGCCAGCTTGGTGCTTGTTTCTGGCGTTTAACGCCAGCTTGATGCTTCTTTCTGGCGTTAAACGCCAGTTTGATGCTTCTTACTGGCGTTTAAATGCCAGTAAGTTCTTCCTCCAGGGTGAGCTATTTTTAAAGCTATTTTTCATTCTGTTTTTGATTTTATAGTAGTTTTTGTGACTCCACATGATCATCAACCTAAAAAAAACATAAAATAACAATAGAAAATAAATAGATATAATTAAAGAACATTGGGTTGCCTCCCAACAAGCGCTTCTTTAATGTCAATAGCTTGACAGTGAGCTCTCATGGAGCCTCACAGATGTTCAGAGCATTGTTAGGACCTCCCAACACCAAACTTAGAGTTTGAATGTGGGGGTTCAACACCAAACTTAGAGTTTGGTTGTGGCCTCCCAACACCAAACTTAAAGTTTGACTGTGGGGGCTTTGGTTGACTCTACAGTGAGAGAAACTTTTCATGCTTCCTCTCCATGGTTACAGAAGGAGATCCTTGAGTTTTAAACACAAGGTTGTCCTCATTCAGTTGAAGGACCAATTCTCCTCTGTCCACATCAATCACAGCTCTTGCGGTGGCTAGGAAGGGTCTTCCAAGGATGATGGATTCATCCTCATCCTTCCCAGTATCTAGGATTATGAAATCAGTAGGGATGTAAAGGCCTTCAATCTTTACTAGCACGTCCTCTACTAGTCCATAAGCATGTTTTCTTGAGTTGTCTGCCATCTCTAATGAGATTCTGGCAGCTTGCACCTCAAAGATCCCAAGTTTCTCCATTACAGAGAGTGGCATTAAGTTTATTCCTGACCCCAGGTCACACAGAGCCTTCTCAAAGGTCATGGTGCCTATGTTACAGGGAATTAGGAATTTACCAGGATCCTGTTTCTTTTGAGGTAATTTATGCCTATCCAATGCATTCAGTTCATTGGTGAGCAAGGGAGGTTCATCTTCCCAAGTCTCATTACCAAATAATTTGGCATTCAGCTTCATGATTGCACCAAGGTATTTAGCAACTTGCTCTTCAGTAATGTCTTCATCCTCTTCAGAGGATGAATACTCATCAGAGCTCATGAAGGGCAAAAGGAGGTTTAATGGAATCTCTATGGTCTTTGGATGAGCCTCAGATTCCTTTGGTTCCTCAAAGGGAAACTCCTTATTGGTCACTGAGCGTTCCAGGAGGTCTTCCTCACTAGGATTCACGTCCTCCTCCTCCTCTCTGGGTTTGGCCACACCAGGTAAGGTAATGGCCTTGCACTCTCTTTTTGGATTCTCTTCTATATTGCTTAGGAGAGTACTAGGAGGAGTTTCAGTGACTCTTTTACTCAGCTGTCCCACTTGTGCCTCCAAATTTCCAATGGTGGACCTTGTTTTATTCATGAAACTTAGAGTGGCCTTAGATAGATCAGAGACTATATTTTCTAAGCTAGATGGATTCTGCTGAGAATTCTCTGTCTGTTGCTGAGTGGATGATGGAAAAGGCTTGCTATTGCTAAACCTGTTTCTTCCACCATTATTAAAGCCTTGTTGAGGCTTTTGTTGATCCTTCCATGAGAAATTTGGATGATTTCTCTATGAGGGATTATAGGTATTTCCATAGGATTCCCCATGTAATTCACCTCTGCTATTGCAGGGTTCTTAGGATCATAAGCTTCTTCTTCAGAAGATGCCTCTTGAGTTCTGTTGGAAGCAACTTGCAATCCATTCAGACTCTGAGAAATCATATTGACTTGCTGAGTCAATATTTTATTCTGAGCCAATATGGCATTCAGAGTATCAATTTCAAGAACTCCCTTCCTCTGAGGCGTCCCATTACTCACAGGATTCCTTTCAGAAGTGTACATGAACTGGTTATTTGCAACCATGTCAATGAGTTCTTGAGCTTCTGCAGGTGTTTTCTTTAGGTGAATGGATCCACCTGCAGAATGGTCCAATGACATCTTTGATAATTCAGACAGACCATCATAGAATATATCCAGGATGGTCCATTCTGAAAGTATGTCAGAAGGACACTTTTTGGTCAGTTTCTTGTATCTCTCCCAAGCTTCATAGAGGGATTCACCTTCTTTCTGTTTGAAGGTTTGAACATCCACTCTAAGCTTGCTAAGCTTTTGAGGAGGAAAGAACTTGGCTAAGAAAGTCGTGACCAGCTTATCCCAAGAGTTCAGGCTATCTTTAGGTTGAGAGTCCAACCATATTCTAGCTCTGTCTTTCACAGCAAACGGAAAAAGCATAAGCCTGTAGACCTCGGGATCAACCCCATTGGTGTTAACAGTGTCACAAATTTGCAAGAATTCAGTTAAGAACTGAAAAGGATCTTCTGATGGAAGTCCATGAAACTTGCAATTCTGTTGCATCAGAGAAACTAATTGAGGCTTTAGCTCAAAATTGTTTGCTCCAATGGCAGGGATTGAGATGCTTCTTCCATGTAAGTTGGAATTTGGTGCAGTGAAGTCACCAAGCATCTTCCTTGCATTGTTGTTGGGTTCGGCCATGTCTCCTTCTTTTTCGAAATTTTCTGTTAGATTTTCTCCAGAGAGTTGTGCTTTAGCTTCCCTTAGCTTCCTCTTCAGAGTCCTTTTAGGTTCAGGATCAGCTTCAACAAGAATGTTCTTGTCCTTATTCCTGATCATATGAAAAAGAAGAGAACAGAAAAGAAAAAATATGGAATCCTCTATGTCACAGTATAGAGATTCCTTATATGAGTATAAGAAGAGAAGAATGGAAGAAAGAAAAGATAAGAATTCGAACACAGAGGAGAAGAGTGGGTTCAAATTTTTGAGTGAAAGAGAGATGTTAGTAGATAAATAAATAAATAGAAGGAGATGAGGGGGAGAGAATTTCGAAAATTAGAAGAAGAAAAGAAAAGAAAAATATTTTTGTTTTAATTTTATTTATTAATTAGTATTCGAAATAGTTAGAAGAAATAATTAATTAATAAGAAAGATTTTTGAAAGAGAGGGAGATGATTTTCGAAAATGAGAGAGAGAAAATTAGTTAGGTAGTTTTGAAAGAGATAAGAATTTTAAAAACAAACAAAAAGTCAATAAGTTAGTTGAAAAAGATTTGAAAATCAATTTTGAAAAGATAAGAGGTTAGAAAAGATTTTGAAATTGATTTTGAAAAAGATGTGATTGAAATTTATTTTGAAAAAGATTTGAAAAAGAAATTTAAAAAGATTTGATTTTGAAAATTAAAGTTGATTACTTGACTAACAAGAAACAAAAAGATATGATTTTAAAATTTAAAGATTGAACCTTTCTTACTAGGCAAGTAACAAACTTAAAATTTTTGAATCAATCACATTAATTGTTAGCATTAGTTTCAAAAATATGAAATAGAAATAAGAAAAAGATTTTGAAAATAAATTTTGAAAATTTTGAAATTATGAAAGAAAAAATGAAAAAGATTTGAAAAAGATAGAATTTTTAAATTGAAAATTTGATTTGACTCATAAGAGACAACTAGATTTTAAAATTTTTTTAAAAAGTCAACTCAAATTTTCGAATTTTATGAGTGAAAAAAGGAAAAGATATTTTTTTTATTTTTGAATTTTAATGATGAGAGAGAAAAACATCAAAAAGACTCAATGCATGAAAATTTTGGATCAAAACAAATGATGCATGCAAGAACACTATGAATGTCAAGATGAACACCAAGAACACTTTGAATGTCAAGATGAACATCAAGACTTTATTTTTTTTAAAAAAATTTAAGAAAATAAAAACATGCAAGACACCGAACTTAGAAATTTTTCATGTTTAGACACTATGAATTCAAAAATGCATATGAAAAACAACAAAAGACACAAAACAAGAAATTATGAAGATCAAACAAGGAGACTTACCAAGAACAACTTGAAGATCATGAAGAATGCAATGCATGAATTTTCGAAAAATACAAGAAAGAGATAAACATGCAATTGACACCAAACTTATGACTTGACACTAGACTCAAACAAGAAACATCAAATTATTTTTGGTTTTTTTGTGATTTTATTAATTAATTTTTTTTGGGTTTTTCGAAAATTAATTTTGAAAAAGAAAATAAGAATTTCAAAATTTCTAATGAGAATTCCAGGAATCATGCAATGTTAGTCTAAAGTTCCGGTCCAGAAATTTGACATGGCTTACTCGCTAGCCAGCCAAGCTTTCAGTGAAAGCTCCGGTCCAAAATACTAGACATGGCCAATGGCCAACCAAGCTTCAGCATACATAGTTCAAGCATGTGAAGAAGAAGCCTCAGTCCAAAAGAATTTAGACATGGCTTTACAGCCAGCCAGGCTTCAACAGATCATGATGAAACTCTAGAATTCATTCTTAAAAATTCTGAAGCCATAGAATAATTTATTTTTTTGAAAATTTTTAATTTTTAATTTTTTCAAAAATAAAAATAGTAAAAACAACTAAAATAAAATTACCTAATCTGAGCAACAACATGAACCGTCAGTTGTCCAAACTCGAGCAATCCCCGGCAACGGCGCCAAAAACTTGGTCTACGAAATCGTGATCGTTCATTCCTTGGTAACGGCGCTGAAAACTTAATACGCACGTTCATAATCTTAGTTCTTCTTCACAACTTTGCACAACTAACCAGAAAGTACACTGGGTCGTCCAAGTAATAAACCTTACGTGAGTAAGGGTCGATCCCACGGAGATTGTCGGCTTGAAGCAAGCTATGGTCACCTTGTAAATCTCAGTCAGGCATATTCAATTGGTTATGGAGATTTAATAATTAAAATATAATTTAAAATATAAAATAGGATAGAAATACTTATGTAATTCATTGGTGAGAATTTCAGATAAGCGTATGGAGATGCTTTTATTCCTTCTGAACCTCTGCTTTCCTACTGCTTTCATTCAATCACTCATACTCCTTTCCATGGCAAGCTGTATGTTGGGCATCACCGTTGTCAATGGCTACATCCCGTCCTCTCAGTGAAAATGGTCCAAAATGCGCTGTCACCGCACGGCTAATCATCTGTCGGTTCTCGATCCTGCTGGAATAGGATTCAGTAATCCTTTTGTGTCTGTCACTACGCCCAGCACTCGCGAGTTTGAAGCTCGTCACAGCCATCCCTTCCCAGATCCTAATCGAAATACCACAGACAAGGTTTAGACTTTCCGGATCTCAAGAATGGCCGCCAATAATTCTAGCCTATACCACGAGGACTCTGATCGTAAATCAGGAGGCTAAGAGATATGCCGTCAAGATTGCTTTCATGTAGAACGGAAGTGTTTGTCAGGCACGTGTTCAAAAGTGAGAATGGTGATGAGCGTCACATAATCATCACATTCATCATGTTCTTGTGTGCGAATGAATATCTTAGAGAAGAAATAGGCTTGAATTGAATAGAAAAACAATAGTACTTTGCATTAATTCATGAGGAACAGCAGAGCTCCTCACCTTAATCTATGGTGTGTAGAAACTCTACCGTTGAAAATACATAAGTGAAGATAGGGTAGACATGGCCGAATGGCCAGCCTCCCATGGAGGTCTCAGAACGTAAAAGTTACATAATGTATTCCAGAGATGTGAAATAAATCACTAAAAGTAGTTTTTATACTAAACTAGTAACTAGGGTTTACAGAAATGAGTAAATGATGCAGAAATCCACTTCCGGGCCCACTTGTTGTGTGCTTAGGCAGAGCATTGAAGCTTTCACATGTAGAGGTCTTCCTTGGAGTTAAACTCTAGTTTGTAACCTGTTTCTGGCGTTTAACTCTGCTTTGCAACCTGTTTCTGGCGTTTAACTCCAGAATAGGGCAGAAAGCTGGCGTTGAACGCCAGTTTGCATTGTCTAAACTCGGGCAAAGTATGGACTATTATATATTGCTGGAAAGCTCTGGATGTCTACTTTCCAACGCAATTGAGAGAGCGCCATTTGAACTCTTGTAGCTCCAGAAAATCCACTTTGAGTGAAGGGAGGTCAGAATCCAACAGCATCTGCAGTCCTTCTTCAGCCTCTGAATCTGATTTTTGCTCAAGTCCCTCAATTTCAGCCAGAAATTACCTAAATCACAGAAAAATACACAAAATCATAGTAAAGTCCAGAAATGTGATTTTTATTTAAAAACTAATAAAAATATATTAAAAACTAACTAAATCATACTAAAAACTATGTAAAAACAATGCCAAAAAGCGTATAAATTATCCACTCATCAGTTGCCTCCCAATAAGCACTTCTTTAATGTCAATAGCTTGACAGTGAGCTCTTAGAGAGCTTCACAGAGACTCAGCGCTTAATGGTAGCCTCCCAACACCAGACTTAGAAGTTGAGTGTGGGGATTCTGTTTGACTCGGTATTGAGAGAAGCTTTTCATGCTTTCTCTCCATGGTTACAAAAGAAGATCCTTGAGCCTTAAACACAAGGTAGTCCTCATTCAATTGAAGGACTAACTCTCCTCTATCCACATCAATCACAGCTTTTGCTGTAGCTAGGAAGGCTCTTCCAAGGATGATGGATTCATCCTCATCCTTCCCAGTGTCTAGGATTATGAAATCAGCAGGGATGTACAGGCCTTCAACCTTTACTAAGACATCCTCTACAAGTCTATAAGCCTGTTTCATTGATTTGTCTGCCATTGATAAACCCATATTTCATGAGTTATTTTGTGCTTAATATGAGTGATTTATTCAATCCTTCACCCACTTATTCATATTAATTGCATGGTTTTACATTCCCTTCCTTATTATGTGATGTACGTGAAAAATATGTTTCCTAAGCTTTAAAATTAATTATTTTAATTACCTTTATTTCCATTCGATGCCGTGATTAGTGTGTTGAGTAGTTTCAGATTTTCTAAGACAGAATGACTTAAAGGATGGAAAAGGAAACGTACAAAAATGGAAGGAAAGTGCGAAACGGAGTTTTGAAGAAACTGGCATCCATGCGATCGCATGGACGACGCGATCGCGTGCCAGGAGCGAAGAAGCAGCGACGCGGCCGCATGACTGATGCGGCCGTGCGACTTGAGCATAGCGCATTCGATGCGGATGCGTGACCGATGCGACCGCGCCACAAGAAAAACTCCAGATGACGCGACCGCGTGACCCACGCGGACGCGTGACAGAGGCCACGTATCAGAATTTACAAAATACGCTCCCAGCGATTTCTGAAGCCCTTTGGCCCCGATCCAGGTACAGAACACACAGACTAGAGGCTATAAAGTGGGGGAATGCATCCATTCAAAAGGGGGGCTCTCCAATTTTTACTTCCCATGATTTAGATTTAGTCTTAAGAGAGGTTCTCTCCTCTCTCTCTTAGGATTTAGGACTTCTCTTAGTTTGTAAGAGTGACTCTCGATCCAAGTTTAATGTTTCCTTGTTTTAGCTTCCTTTTCACTTTTATTTATTCCAGAACTTGAGTTGATTATTTATTTTTTATAATTGAATTTATGAATTATTCCATGTTACAGATTATTATTTGAATTAATGATAATTGAGGTATTTTCAGTTTATGATTGCTCTTTTTAATTTATGTTATCATTGTTTCCGATCTGAAGATATTTTATTCCAGCAATTTACTTTTTTCCCTTTTGGTCCTGGTTAAGAAATCAGTAACTCAACAGTTATCAACCCCAGCATAATTGATAATCGTTATCTTGCTAATTAAATTGAACTTCAATAATCCCAACTTTTTCTTAGGAAATAAATAGGATTCGAAGGTCAAACTAATTAGTCCCTTGACTTTCCTTCGCTTTAGTAATGGTTAACTAAGTGGAATTTAGATTCAACTTTCATTATTGTTGAGAGAGATAACTAAGTTGGACTTCCAATTTCTCTTACCTTGCCAAAAGTTTGCTTTACAGTATTTATTTATTTAAACTGCCATTTACTTTACTTGTCATTCAAATCACTTGCTTCTCACCTTCTAAACCCCGATTACAACCTTTATAGCCAATAATAAGAACATACTTCCTTGCAGTTCCTTGAGAAGACGACCCGAAGTTTGAATACTCGGTTCACAATTTTTAAGGGATTTGTTACTTGTGATAACCAAACGTTTGTATGAAGGGATTTTTGTTGGTTTAGAGACTATATCTACAACGCAACTGTTTTTATGAAATTCTTTGCTGGCAAAAATTCTAACGTCAAAATGGCGCCGTTGCCGGGGAACTGCTAACGTGTGCCTTATTATTGGTTATTGTAAATATTTTTCTTTTACTTGTTTATTTAATTCTGTTTTTCCTTTTTATTTTTCATTTGCTACCATGAATTCTTACCTCTCTCGCTTTGAGTGTGGTTCTAACTTTGTTGAAGGAAATAGAAGTTACAGCAGGAATATGCATCAAGGTCAGACCAATCAAGGATGGATGGAGCCAAGAGGATCTAATCAACCCTTTAGGCAACAACACCCTCCGAGATATCATGGACAAGGACCATTCTACAATGCATACCCAGCTGAAAGATATGGTGGACAACCTTGTAACTACCAACAAGCCCCACCCCGTGCATATAAACCATCCTTTCAACATAACCTCGAACCACCACACTCACAAGTTTCTCTTCACCATTCGCCACCATATAATCATTCCTTATCCCAGTACCAATCCAATCACTCCCAATCACCGCCACTTTCCTATGTATCATGTCCAAATCCGGCAACCCGAGAAGCAGAGGTTCACCTAAAGGAAACAGTAAATAAACTTCAAACAACCATTCGACAACTGAAGCAAGCAGTAATTCAATGGGTTTCTAGGCGCTCAAATACACAAGGATCAGCCACAGCCCCATGTGAACAGTCTAACGAAGAGCGTAGCATGAAGGAGATACCAGAAACTCCAGTGGACAAGACAGAGAATGAATTCGTACTAGAACAAGTAGAAGAAGCTGTCATTGTTCAAGAAGAAGAGTTGGTTGAAGATCTAGGAGATGCTGAACCTCTATGGGAATCCAGAACTGAGGAGAACTCTGTCAAGGATGCTGCAGTTGATGCTAAGGAGGATATTGTACAATCCCCAAGGCAAGTTGTTTATGAAGAATCAGACGGAATAACCCAAGAAACAAATTCCCTTGATGATGATAGTCACAAGTCTAGCTTTCTTAGTAATGAATTTGCTTCTGCAAGTGAATCCTCTGAGATCGAAGAATCTTTCCCAAGTGAATACGAAGACGATGCGGAGGTAGATTTCTCTCAACCTCCAATCTATGACTCAAGTGATGAGGAAGACATAGAAGACTTTGACCAGGACACAGATACAATTGTAGAACCTTGCAAGGAAGTGGAGGAATTCACAGAATAGCACAAGGGAGTAGAACTTACAGAACCACCGGAAACACCTATCCCAAGGCCATTACCACCTAATACAAGCTTCAAGTGGGTACAATCCTTAACCTATAACTTTACTTATTCACTTGAATATGGTTTGCTTGAAACAGATGGCCAGCTTAGAGCTCTTTGCGGCTTTAAGAGTAAGAGGGAAATGGCTCGTACTCAGAGTTGGTGCACAAGGTTCAATAAGGTTCCACGCTTCACCTCGAAGTACACGGATTGGTATCATGCTTAATTGCATGGATCACAGAGAACGTTTGGTCACCATGGTGAGATTCTACTCTTTAAACCGCCCGGATAGAGACATGTAGATCAAGACGGAGGCGGAATTAAAAGAAAGGCTTGGGATCCTGGAGTTTATCCTGACGTTTGTCACCCCGGGAGCCTAACAATCTGTTTGAAGCTGTTCAGAAGCTTTGCATGCCTAGTTTGGGATCCCGGAGGCTATTGGCATTCCAAGCACTGGTGGAGATTTTTGGACGAATTTAAACATAAGCCGCCATAGCAGGAAGCTCCTCCAATGTCCAACTTAAGGACTTTAACTAAAAGTGCTAGGTGGGAGACACCCCACCATGGTATGGTCACTTCTTTTTCAATTTAATTCTTGTTAATTGCTTTCATTTTTATTTTCTTTTCATTTTACTTTATTGAACCTGGAATCATGCATAGCATTCATATTAATCATTGCATTCTGCATTTATCTTACATATATAAAAAAAAAGGGGATGCACGACGCGACCGCATGCCCCATGCGATCGCGTCATATTGCAAAAACACTATCCACGCGACCGCGTCACCCACGCGGCCGCGTGCCCTGGAGATCGGCGTCAAGATCCAACGTCCAGAGAGTTAGGCTGGAATCGTGCGGCCCTTGTGCGTTTTGCACAAATTGGCCCACACGATCGCATGCCCCATGCGATCGCGTCACTTGCACAAAACCAATCCCATGCGACCGCGTGAGCGACACGATCGCGTCGCATGGATTGCACAACACCCTCGAAGGAGACAGAGAGTTGCGCTAAAACGACGATGGAAGCGTGCGTCTAGCACAAATTCCACCGACGCGATCACGCGACCCACGCGATCGCGTCATCCCCTCTCCTACCCCTCTCACGCAATCGCGCGACCTACGCGATCGCGTCACCCCATTTTCACCCCCACCACGCGACCGCGTGCCCCACGCGGCTGCGTAGATTTCAAAATATAACCCCCCCAGGTCACGCGAAACCCTATCCTCGCTCCCCACCCCTTCACTCTCAACCCCCTCTCTCTCTCTCTCCCCAACCCTCAACCACCACCACCCAGCCACCATTACTGCTGCACCAACCACTGCCGGGAACCGCCGACCACCCACCGCCGCCGTCCGCCCCCGTCCAACCACAACCCCCCCTTCAACCAGCAACACCACCCCTTTTCCCCCTCCCTTTCCCTACCCCCATCCCTCTCTCCTTCCCCCTGCTGAACAGCCGCACCACCGTGCCCACCACCGCCAGCCACCGTACCAACCACCGGACGCCACCATCACCACCACCCAACCACCTTCCTGCCTACTCTCCTTATTCCGCCTTCCAGGTTTCACAACACGCAATCCCTTTTATCCGTTCGTAGTTCTTCTTATTTTTTTTTCCGTTTCTGTTCATAATTAGGATAGATAGTCTTGCATGTTGTAGTGGATTTTAGGTTGTTAGGTAGCCTAGGCTGTGGTTAGTGGCTCTAGGTCTGTTTATTTGCACTGTTCTTGCTTCTGTTTTATCATATTTGCAAATCTGTTGTTGCTGTAATCTTGTTCATATGCTGTATTTCTTGTATATTGCTGCTCTTTACATTGAATTTTCATGTTTATATTATATATATGTACCTGCAGCTTGACTTTTTAATTCATATGAACTGCTTTGATTGCTGTTTATTTTCCGGGATAATCCAATTTTAGCCGGAATGCTGCCCAAATTTCTATAAAAATGTTTTCATTCATATTTCGGTTTGGCAATTTGAACTCTGTTTTTCACTGCTTTAACCAAACCATTTCATAATTGCCAGGGCATGCTTTCTTATCCTTTTTTTTTCCTAGTTTATAAACTGCATTTGTGATGTTTTGATTCCAATTTTTGCTTTCTTTATATCTATTTGAATTAGCATCTACTTTTTTTTCTTGTTTGGTTATGAGTCACTATAGTTCCTACCTGTAAATCCTTGTTACATGGAATATTTTCTTTATGCCACTTACCTTAACCCACTTTTTACTGACTCACTAATTTTAATTTACTGACTTCTTTTTCAAATTCTCACCATACTAACCTTTTAAAATATCTTTTTTGATTTTTCACTTTCCTCTAACTTTCTAACCATGGCAATAATGACAATTTTTCCATTTAACTTGAATTCTGATACATTTTGGATTGCAACTTATTCCTTTCAAACTTTTAAACTACTATACAATCCTTAATGCACATTTACTTAACTCATTTACCTCATTCTAATTCTCCCATGCCACTTTGTGTTTTCTTTGCCTATATGCCTACTTGCTTTCCTATTTTTATATATCCTGGTTTTCCATTTTTCAGGATGTCTGCCTCACAGAGGAAAGGAAAGGGCAAAGCTACTGGCAAGCGCAAAAGAGGAGATTCATCCCAGTCCATCATTGACCTAATGCATGATTCCTCATGGCGGGAGAAGAACTTTACACAGCAGGAAAAAGCTGACCAGCTGCTCCCTGCACATGATTCAATAAAATTTGTAAACCGATACTATGAGCTGAAGTATCCGGCATTTGCAAACTCCAGGAATCTATACCTGGAGAGAACTCTAAGGATTCCAAAAGCACTCCAGCAGTACACCACTGAGCAAATCAAGCAACGATGCTGGTTCTTTCTGGAGAGAGCACTGACAGAGGTCAATGCATCATGGGTCAGGGAATTCTACTGTAACTACTACATCACCACCCTCGATGCAGTGAACCTAAATGGAAAGCAGATTCTGGTCACTGAGGAGGCCATAGAGGACATTCTCCGGCTCCCAGCCAAGTCCGATCAGCCTGATGGTTATAAAAAGGCTGAGGAGGACATGCGCCTGATGCGGTTTGATTGGGATGCTATGAAGGCACGGATAGCTCTCGACCCGACGGTTCCTTGGGAGATGGGTCAGGACACCACCATGCCTAGAGGGATCAAGCGGGCGTACTTAAATGATGAGGCTCGGTTATGGCACCAGATCTTGAGCAACTATGTGATGCCAAGTACTCATGAGACGGAGATCCCAACTGCTATGATCACCCTCCTATGGTGTGTGATGGAGGGTAAGGACCTTTATCTGCCACGCTTTATCCGGTATTATATGGCCAGGGTCCACGTCTGAGGCACCCTCCCTTTTCCGTATCTGGTTACACAGCTAGGCCGTCGAGCTGACGTGCCATGGGAGGATGCCGATGAGAGACCACCAGCGGCGGACTGTAGGAAGATCATTCCTCACAGCAGGAACTTCCTAGCTTTGGGCTACAGACCACCACCCCTCACTGCTACTGATGAGACAGCCCCACCGTCTGTTGGACCCTCTTCATCCACGGCTGCCTCTGCTGCCCCTGCTGCCACCACTGCACCTCCACCTGCCTCTGAGCCCGTATACCGCCTCGTGCACCGCCTATTCCGACAGCTTAACCGACGCCGGTATGAGAGATTGGAGCGTCGCAGCCAGCGACGCTATTTGCATCTGAAGCTGATGATCCGACAGGGTGGTGACATCCCCTCCGAGCCCGACACACCATCAGAGCCATTAGAGGAGGAGGAAGATGAGCCCCAGGAGGAGACCCATCCGCAGGCAGGCACAGAGCAGGCTGCACCACATCAGGAGGTTACGCATCAGATCGAGGCTGCAGATCCGGAGATCCCGATTCAGTCAGCACTGCCTCTACAGCAGCCAGACCCTCAGCCCACCACCACCACAGAGCCTCCAGCTACCATCCCTACCAGTGATGACACCCCTTCACACCCGGCTTGACTGAGCATCAGGGACGATGCTTCATTTTAAGTGTGGGGAGGTCGCCATCTCTGGCGTTTTATTTTGGTGAACCACTACATCTCTTTTTTCTTTTATTTTGGATATTTTTCTGTATTTTTCTTTTTACTGTTATTTTCTGAGTACTTATACATTGCTACTTTTATGTATTTTTACTCTATTTCCGCATTTTGCATTTTTAGTTTATATTTTTAGTTATTTAGTTTAGTTTGCAATTCTGACTTATTAGTGGATTAATTAGTATAGTTAACCCTTTTTAGCATAAGATAGCATAGTTTAAATTGAAAAATATAAAAAGGAAGTAAGCTAGGAAATTGAACATAACAGATTTAAATCCATAAACCTTGTATATATAGCATTACATCATATAGTTAAGTTGACAACATTTCATCAAGGAGGAACATTAAAACTTTAAAGGCTACCCTAAATAAATTTTTTTATGAGAATAATGAAAATTTTTAACTAAACCTGCATAACATATATGAATGATACATGATGCTTGAGTTAGAGAACACACAGCCTGTGAGTCTTGAGCTTAGTTGTATGGTTGCATTCAAACCATAATTTTATTCCTGTGTGTTTCGCTTCTTTTTATTCTGATGTTCTTTACTTTGCTTTAATCTATATGTCCAATTATAGAATATAGAATATAGAATATAGATACATACCAAAAGAATGATTGAGGCCATCATTTGATTTTAGCTCACTTACCCCAAAATAACCTACCTTTCACATCACCCTTGTTAGCCCCCTTGAGCCTTTAAATTCTCTTTTATTCTATTTAGCCACACTACTAGCCTTAAGCAGAAAAACAAAATAAAATCCCACGTTGAATCCTTGGTTAGCTTAAGATAGAAAATTATGAATAGATTAAAATGTGGGAAACCTATTGGGAACATGGATGATAGAAACAAAAGGTAGAAAAGTTGAAAAAAATAAAATAACTCAGAAAATTTGGGAAGCATGCTCATGAGAAATCAAAGTGATTCAATTACCATGTGCATTAAAAAAAAAGGTTATTTTTCAGCATTTAATAAAAGGGGATACAAAAGAATTCCTCAATGCAAAATAAAAGCAATGCACATGGGATAAAAATAAAATTGAAACATGAGCATGTAACAACAAGTGGGATAATATGGGAAAATTGGTAAAGAAGTTTTGTTCTACTAAATATGTATGTTAGGTGAGATCTTAGTCTAATTAAGGATTCACTTATTAGCTCACTTAGCCTTATACATATATCCTTACCTTTACCTTGGCCCCATTACAACCTTAATTAAAGACCTCATGACTTTTGGTATGACTGTACTCTATAATTGTTGATTGGTTAGATGAAGGACAAAGTTATAGAAAGTAAGAATAAAAAGAAAAGTAGAGTGAATAAACCCAATAAACACTGAGTGACTAGAGGGTAAACACAAATTCCAGTGAGGGTTCAATAGCTCATCAACATATATCTGTGCTTAAATTACTAATTGTTTTGCAAGTTTGTACAATATTTTTCTTTCCCATCTCATTTGCAGAAGTGCTTTATTATTTAAGGGTTGGCTATATATATAATTTGACTATGTGTAAGCTTTATATATGAGTGGATAAATTGGAATTGCATGACTCATTTAGGTAGATGCATTTAGAATAGGTTGCATTGCATAACATTCCACCACTTTAACCTTACCTTATTCTTTACCTTGGATTTAGCATGAGGACATGCTATTGTCTAAGTGTGGGGAGGTTGATAAACCCATATTTTATGAGTTATTTTGTGCTTAATTTGAGTGATTTATTCAATCCTTCACCCACTTATTCATATTAATTGCATGGTTTTACTTTCCCTTCCTTATTATGTGATGTACGTAAAAAATATGTTTCCTAAGCTTTAAAATTAATTATTTTAATTACCTTTATTTCCATTCGATGCGGTGATTAGTGTGTTGAGTAGTTTCAGATTTTCTAAGACAGAATGACTTAAAGGATGGAAAAGGAAACGTACAAAAATGGAAGGAAAGTGCGAAACGGAGTTTTGAAGAAACTGGCATCCACGCGATCGCATGGACGACGCAATCGCATGCCAGGAGCGAAGAAGCAGCGACGCGGCCGCATGACTAATGCAGCCGTGCGACTTGAGCATAGCGCATTCGATGCGGACGCGTGACCGAGGCGACCGCGCCACAAGGAAAACTCCAGATGACGTGACCGCGTGACCCACGCGGACGCGTGACCCACGCGGACGTGTGACAGAGGCCACGTATCAGAATTTACAGAATACGCCCCCAGCGATTTCTGAAGCCCTTTTGGCCCAGATCCAAGTACAGAACACACAGACTAGAGGCTATAAAGTGGGGGAATGCATCCATTCAAAAGGGTGGCTCGCCAATTTTTACTTCCCATGATTTAGATTTAGTCTTGAGAAAGGTTCTTTCCTCTCTCTCTTAGGATTTAGGACTTCTCTTAGTTTGTAAGAGTGACTCTCGATCCAGGTTTAATGTTTCCTTGTTTTAGCTTCCCTTTTCACTTTTATTTATTCCAGCATTTGAGTTGATTATTTATTTTTTATAATTGAATTTATGAATTATTCCATGTTACAGATTATTATTTGAATTAATGATAATTGAGGTATTTTCAGTTTATGATTGCTCTTTTTAATTTATGTTATCATTGTTTCTGATCTGAAGATATTTTATTCCAGCAATTTACTTTTTCCCCTTTTGGTCCTGGTTAAGAAATCAGTAACTCAACAGTTATCAACCCCAGCATAATTGATAATCGTTATCTTGCTAATTAAACTGAACTTCAATAATCCCAACTTTTTCTTAGGAAATAAATAGGATTCGAAGGTCAAACTAATTAGTCCCTTGACTTTCCTTTGCTTTAGTAAGGGTTAACTAAGTGGAATTTAGATTCAACTTTCATTATTGTTGAGAGAGATAACTAAGTTGGACTTCCAATTTCTCTTACCTTGCCAAAAGTTTGCTTTACAGTATTTATTTATTTAAACTGCCATTTACTTTACTTGTCATTCAAATCACTTGCTTCTCACCTTCTAAACCCCGATTACAACCTTTATAGCCAATAATAAGAACATACTTCCTTGCAGTTCCTTGAGAAGACGACCCGAGGTTTGAATACTCGGTTAACAATTTTTAAGGGGTTTGTTACTTGTGACAACCAAATGTTTGTACGAAGGGATTTTTGTTGGTTTAGAGACTATATCTACAACGCAATTGTTTTTATGAAATTCTTTACTGGCAAAAATCCCAATGTCAGCCATCTCTAGTGAGATTTTTGCAGCTTGTACCTCAAAGATCCTTAGTTTCTCCATTACAGAGAGTGGCATGAGGTTTATTCCTGATCCCAGGTCACACAGAGCCTTCCCAAAGGTCATGGTGCCTATGGTACAAGGTATTAAGAACTTTCCGGGATCCGGTTTCTTCTGAGGTAATTTCTGTTGAACCAATGCATTCAGTTCATTGATGAGCAATGGAGGTTCATCCTCCCAAGTCTCATTATCAAATAACTTGGCATTCAGCTTCATGATTGCTCCTAGATACTGAGCAACTTGCTCTTCAATAATATCTTCATCTTCTTCAGAGGAAGAATACTCATCAGAGCTCATGAATGGTAATAGTAAGTTCTGTGAAATCTCTATGGTCTCTGTATGAGCCTCAGATTCATTTGGTTCCTCAAGAGGGAACTCCTTGGTGGTCAGTGGACGTTCATTGAGGTCTTCCTCACTGGAAATCACTGCCTCTTCCTCCTCTATAGGTTGGCCACTTTGGGTATATTGATGGCTTTGTATTCTCTCTTTGGATTCTCTTCTGTATTGCTTGGGAGAGTACTAGGAGGGATTTTAGTAACTCTTTTACTCAGCTGACCCACTTGTGCCTCCAAATTTCTGATGGAGGACCTTGTTTCAATCATAAAAACTGAGAGTGGTCTTAGATAGATCAGAGACTATGGTTGCTAAGTCAGAGAGGCTCTGCTTAGAATTCTTTGTCTGTTGCTCAGAAGATGATGGAAAAGGCTTGCTATTGCCAAACCTATTTCTCCCACCATTATTATTATTGAAGCCTTGTTAAGGCTTCTGTTGATCCTTCCATGATAAATTAGGTTGATTCCTCCATGAAGGATTATAAGTGTTTCCATAGGATTCTCCCATGTAATTCACCTCTTCCATTGCAGGATTCACAGGGTCATAAGCTTCTCCATCAGAGGAGGCTTCTTCAGTACTGCCAGATGCAGCTTGCATTCTGGTCAGATTTTAAGAAATTATATTGACTTGCTGAGTCAATATTTTGTTCTAAGCCAATATGGCATTCAGAGTATCAATCTTAAGAACTCCTTTCTTCTGAGTCATCCCATTATTCACAAGATTTCTTTTAGAAGTATACATAAACTGGTTATTTGCAACCATTTCAATGAGTTCCTGGGCTTCTGTAGGTGTTTTCTTCAGATGAAGAGATCCACCAGCATAGTGGTCCAATGACATCTTGGACAATTCAGACAGACCATCATAGAATATACATAAGATGCTCCATTCTGAAAGCATGTCAGAAGGACACCTTCTAATCAATTGCTTGTATCTTTCCTAAGCTTCATAGAGGGATTCACCTTCCTTCTGTCTGAAGGTTTGGACTTCCACTCTAAGCTTGCTCAACTTTTGAGGTGGAAAGAATTTGGCCAAGAAAGCATTGATCAACTTTTTCCAAGAGTTCAGGCTTTCTTTAGGTTGTGAGTCCAACCATACCCTAGCTCTGTCTCTTACAGCAAAGGGAAAAAGCATAAGTCTGTAGACCTCGAGATTAACCCCATTGGTCTTAACAGTGTCACAGATTTGCAAGAATTCATCTAAGAACTGATGAGGATCTTCCAATGGAAGTCCATGAAACTTGCAATTTTGCTGCATTAGAGAAATTAATTGAGGCTTAAGCTCAAAGTTGTTTGCTCCAATTACAGGAATTGAGATGCTTCTTCCATAGAAGTTAGAAGTTAGTGCAGTAAAGTCACCAAGCACCTTCCTTGCATCTCCACCATTGTTGTTGGGTTCGGCTGCCATGTCTACTTCTTTTTCAAAAATTTATGTAAGGTCCTCTCCAGAGTGTTGTGCTTTAGCTTCTCTTAGCTTCCTCTTCAGAGTCCTTTCAGGTTCAGGATCAGCTTCAACAAGAATGTCCTTATCCTTGTTTCTGCTCATATAAAAAAGAAGAGAATAGAAAAGAAGAGGAATCCTCTATATCACAGTATAGAGATTCCTTTATTTGTCAGAGGAAAAGAAGAATAGAATGAAGAAGGAAGAAGAAGAAATTTGAACACACAGAGAGAGAGAGAGAGGGTTCCAATTATTAATTGAGTAGAAGAAAAGTGTTAGTAAATAAAATAAATAGAAAGAGATGAGAGAGAGAGAGAGTATTCGAATATTAATTAAAAGAAAAGAAAAATATTTTTGTTTTTTATTTTAATTATAAGTTAGAATTCGAAATTTAAGAAAAGAAATAAAAGTAATTTGAAAACTAAATAAATTAATTAATAAAAAATATTTTTGAAAACTTTGTTAGTTAGTTTTTGAAATTAATGAGAGAGAAAAGTAGTTAGGTAATTTTGAAAAAGATAAGAAATAGTAAACTTTTTAAAATTAAAACAAACAAGTCAAGTGGTTAATTGAAAAAGATTTGAAAATAAATTTTTAAAAGATAAGAAGTTAGAAAAAGATTTTGAAATTAAGTTTTGAAAAAAAATATGATTGAAATTTATTTTGAAAAAGATTTGAAAAAGAAAATTAAAAAGATTTGATTTTGAAAATTAAAGTTGATGACTTGACTAACAAGAAACTAAAAGATATGATTCTAGAATTTAAAGACTGAACCTTTCTTAACAGGAAAGTAACAAACTTGAAATTTTTGAATCAAAACATTAATTATTAGCAAGGATTTTCAAAAATATGAAATAAAAATAAGAAAAAAAATTTGAAAATTTATTTAAAAAATTTCGAAAAACATGAAAGAAAAATGAAAAAGATTTGATTTTGAAAAAGATTTGAAAAGATAGAATTTTTAAATTGAAATTTTAGCTTGACTAACAAGAAACACCAAGAACACTTTGAATGTCAAGATGAACACCAAGAACACTTTGAAGATTATGATGAACATCAAGAACATATTTTTGAAAATTTTTTTAAGAAATGAAACACATGCAAGACACCAAACTTAGAAATTTTTAATGTTTAGACACTATGAATTCGAAAATGCATATGAAAAACAAGAAAAGACACAAAACAAGAAAAATAAAAGATCAAACAAGGAAAATCATCAAGAACAACTTGAAGATCAAAGAAGAACACAATGCATGAAAATTTATTTTATTTTATGTTTTATTTATGAGTTTTGATAATTAAAAGATAAATAAAACATAAAATAAAATAAAAATACTTATGTAATTCATTGGTGGGAGTTTCAGATAAGCGTTTGGAGATGCTTTGTTGCTTCTGAACCTCTGCTTTCCTATTGTCTTCATCTAATCATGCGTGCTCCCTTCCATGGCAAGATGTATGATCCTCTCGGATGAAAAATACCAAGTACGGTTTTTGCACGGCTAATCAACTGTCGGATTTCTCGTCTCGGATGAAAAATACCAGGTACAGCTACCGCACGGCTAATCATCTATTGATTCTCACTAGCGTCAGAATAGGATCTCTCTATCCTTTTGCACACTGTCACTGCGCCCAACATTCGCGAGTTTGAAGCTCGTCACAGTCATTCCTTCCCAGATCCTACTCGGAATACCACAGACAAGGTTTAGACTTTTTGGATCTCAGGAATGCTGCCAATTGGTTCTAGCCTATACCACGAAGGTTCTAATCACGGATTCGGATGCTCTGTTGTTAGGAGAGACGATGCGAATCGTGGCTTAGAGACCCAAGAGAATATACTCCGGCTGTCGTCCAATGACTACGTTGAACACCATGTAGACCGCTTGTGGTTGTCAGGCACGCGGATCTTGGCTAAGCAAGTAACGAAGATAGTGGGTGATTGTCACGGGTCACCCCTTCATTCTGACTTAACTAAATTAAGTATGAGAGTATATCTTAGAGAAGAAGTAAGCGTGAATTGAAAGAGAAACAATAGTACTTGCATTAATTCATGAAGAACAGCAGAGCTCCGCACCTTAATCTATGAGGTGTAGAAACGCCACCGTAGAAAATACATAAGAGAAAAAAGGTCTAGGCATGGCCGAATGGCCAGCCTCCAAGTCCAAAAGTCTAAGGACTAAACGTCCAGAGATCCCTAAATACAATAGTAAAAAGTGCTATTTATACTAAATTAGTAACTTAGGTTTACAGAAAATAAGTAACTAAGTGCAGATAGTGCAGAAATCCACTTCTGGGGCCCACTTGGTGTGTGGTTGGGCTGAGCATTGAGCTATACACGTGCATAGGCCATTCTTGGAGTTAAACGCCAGCTTGGGTGCCAGTTTGGGCGTTTAACTCCAGTTTTGGTGCCAGTTCTGGCGTTTTACTCCAGAAAAGGGTCTCTGGCTGGTGTTTGACGCCAGTTTGAGCCATCAAATCTCGGGCAAAGTATGGACTATTATACATTTCTGGAAAGTCCAAGATGTCTACTTTCCAACACAATTGAGAGCATGCCAATTGGGCTTCTGTAGCTCCAGAAAATTCATTTCGAGTGCAGGAGGGTCAGAATCCAACAGCATCTGCAGTCCTTTCTAAGCCTCTGAATCAGATTTTTGCTTAGGTCCCTTGGTATGCAAAATTGCTACTCAGGTTGTGAATTGTTGTTCGAAATTGATTCCCTAGCAATGGCACCAAAAACGGATGCACAGAACCATGGTCTAAACATATCTTCACAACTTCGCATAACTAACCAGCAAGTGCACTGGGTCGTCCAAGTAATACCTTACGTGAGTAAGGGTCGAATTCCACGGAGATTGTCGGTATAAAGCAAGCTATGGTCACCTTGTAAATCTCAGTCAGGCGGATATCAAATGGTTATGGAGTTTTCGAAAATAATATAATAAAATAGGGATAGAAATACTTATGTAATTCATTGGTGAGAATTTCAGATAAGCGAATGGAGATGCTTTCGTTCCTCTGAACCTCTGCTTTCCTGCTATCTTCATCCAATCAGTCTTACTCCTTCCCATGGCTGGCTTTATGTGATACATCACCATTGTCAATGGCTACTTTCGGTCTTCTCTCAGGAAAATGATCCAAATACCCTGTCACGGCACGGCTAATCGTCTGGAGGCATCACCCTTGTCAATGGCTTCATCTTATCCTCTCAGTGAAAATGGTCAACGCACCCTGTCATGGCACGGCTATTCATCTGTCGGTTCTCGATCATGCTAGAATAGGATTTACTATCCTTTTGCGTCTGTCACTAACGCCCAGCAATCGCGAGTTTGGAGCTCGTCACAGTCATTCATTCATTGAATCCTACTCGGAATACCACAGACAAGGTTTAGACTTTCCGGATTCTCTTGAATGTCGCCATCATTCTAGCTTACACCACGAAGATTCTGATTAAGAGATCTAAGAGATACTCATTCAGTCGAAGGTAGAACGGAAGTGGTTGTCAGGCACGCGTTCATAGGGAATGATGATGATTGTCACGTTCATCACATTCAGATTGAAGTACGAATGAATATCTTAGAAGCGAAGCAAGATAAATTGAATAGAAAACAGTAGTACTTTGCATTAATCCTTGAGGAACAGCAGAGCTCCACACCTTAATCTATGGAGTGTAGAAACTCTACCGTTGAAAATACATAAGTCATAGTCCAGGCATGGCCGAGAGGCCAGCCCTCAAACGTGATCTAAGATAGCATACAACTAATCAAAGATACCTAATACAATAGTAAAAGGTCCTATTTATAATAAACTAGCTACTAGGGTTTACAGAAGTAAGTAATTGATGCATAAATCCACTTCCGGGGCCCACTTGGTGTGTGCTTGGGCTGAGCTTTAACTTTCCACGTGCAGAGGCCATTTGTGGAGTTAGACGCCAGGTTTTGATCCATTTCTGGCGTTCAACTATGGTTTTTGATCCCTTTCTGGCGCTGAACTCTAGAATTGGACAGAGAGCTGGCGTTGAACGCCAGTTTACGTCATCTAAAATTGGGCAAAGTATGGACTATTATACATTTCTGGAAAGCCCTGGATGTCTACTTTCCAACGCAATTGAAAGCGTGCCATTTTGAGTTCTGTAGCTCCAGAAAATTCACTTTGAGTGCAGGGAGGTCAGAATCCAACAGCATCAGCAGTCCTTCTTCAACCTCTGAATCTGACTTTTGCTCAAGTCCCTCAATTTCAGCCAGAAAATACCTGAAATCATAGAAAAACACACAAACTCACAGTAAAGTCCAGAAATGTGAATTTAACATAAAAACTAATGAAAACATCCCTAAAAGTAACTAGATCCTACTAAAAACATACTAAAAACAATGTCAAAAAGCGTACAAATTATCCGCTCATCACAACACCAAACTTAAATTGTTGCTTGTCCCCAAGCAACTGAAAATCAAATAGGATAAAAAAAAGAAGAGAATATACTATAAATTCCAAACTATCAATGAAACATAGCTCCAATCGGATGAGCGGGACTTGTAGCTTTTTGCCTCTTGAATAGTTTTGGCATCTCACTTTATCCATTGAGGTTCAGAATGATTGGCATCTATAGGAACTCAGAGTTCAGATAGTGTTATTGATTCTCCTAGTTCAGTATGATGATTCTTGAACACAGCTTCTTTATGAGTCTTGGCCGTGGCCCTAAGCACTTTGTTTTCCAGTATTACCACCGGATACATAAATGCCATAAACACATAATTGGGTGAACCTTTT
Source organism: Arachis ipaensis (assembly GCF_059453495.1). Lineage (NCBI taxonomy): Eukaryota > Viridiplantae > Streptophyta > Magnoliopsida > Fabales > Fabaceae > Arachis > Arachis ipaensis. Next base: position 40,375,594 of record NC_142441.1, on the reverse strand, counting down.
CAGATTGTGACTCAGCTTTGCTAAAGTCCCCAATTAGAGGTGTCCAGGGTTCTTAAGCACACTCTTTTTTTGCTTTGGACCTTGACTTTAACCGCTCAGTCTCAAGTTTTCACTTGACACCTACACGCCACAAGCACATGGTTAGGGACAGCTTGGTTTAGCCGCTTAGACCAGGATTTTATTCCTTTAGGCCCTCCTATCCACTGATGCTCAAAGCCTTGGGATCCTTTTTATTTGCCCTTGCCTTTTGGTTTTAAGGGTTATTGGCTTTTTGCTCTTGCCTCTTGGTTTTAAGAGCTTTTGGCTTTTTCTGCTTGCCTTTTCTTTCTATATTTTTTTTCTTTTTTTTCGCCTATTTTTTTTCTCTTTTTTTTTCTGCAAGCTTTGTTCTTTGCTGCTTTTTCTTGCTTCAAGAATCATTTTTATGATTTTTCAGATTATCAAATAACATGTTTCCTAGTCATCATTCTTTCAAGAGCCAACATATTTAACATTCTTAAACAACAACTTCAAAAGACATATGCACTGTTCAAGCATAGATGAGGAAAAGCTAGCCTTGCCATGGGGGATGACTTTTCGGCTATTTTGTAGAGTTCATTAGAGATGACTTCATGAACTTCTATTTCCTCTCCAATCATGATGCTATGGATCATGATGGCCCGGTCTATAGTAACTTTAGACCGGTTGCTAGTGGGAATGATTGAGCATTGAATGAACTCCAACCATCCTCTAGCTACAGGCTTGAGGTCCAATCTTCTTAGTTGAACCGGCTTGCCTTTGGAGTCAATCTTCCATTGAGCTCCTTCCACACATATGTCCATAAAGACTTGGTCTAACCTTTGATTAAAGTTGACCCTTCTAGTGTAGGGGCGTTCATCTCCATGCATCATGGGCAAGTTAAATGCCAACCTCACATTCTCCGGACTAAAATCTAAGTATTTCCCCTGAACCATTGTAACATAGTTCTTTGGATCCGGGTTCTTACTTTGATCATGGTTCTTGAGGATCCATGCATTAGCATAGAACTCTTGAACCATTAGGATGCCGACTTCTTGGATGGGATTTGTTAGAACTTCCCAACCTCTTCTTTGAATTTCATGTCGGATCTCTGGATACTCATTTCTTTTGAGTTTGAAAGGGACTTCGGGGATCACCTTCTTCTTGGCCACAACATCATAGAAGTGGTCTTGATGGGCTTTGGAGATGAACCTTTCCATCTCCCATGACTCGGAGGTGGAAGCTTTTGTCTTCCCCTTCCCCTTTCTAGAGGATTCTCCGGTCTTAGGTGCCATCAATGGTAATGGAAAAACAAAAAGCTTATGCTTTTACCACACCAAACTTAGAATATTGCTCGCCCTCGAGCAATAAAAGAAAGAATAGAGGAAGAAGAAGAAGAAAATATGGAGGAGAGGGAGAGTGGGAAGTGTTTCGGCCAAGAAGGGTATAGAGGGTTGTGTTGTGTGAATTTGATGAAGAATGGAAGGCTTTATATAGGGAAGGGAGGGGGGGTTAAGGTTCGGCCATTTAGGGTGGGTTTGGGTGGGAAATTGGTTTTGAATTTTGAAGGTAGGTTGAGTTTATGAGGTAGGTTTATGGGGAAGAGTGGATGGATGTGAGTGGTGAGGAGGTGATGGGGAAGAGAGATTGAGGTGATTAGTGAAGGGTTTTTGGGGAAGAGTGTTTATGGGATTGTGTGAAAGAGAGTGGTGAGGGATGAGAAGAAGTGAGTGGAGGTAGGTGGGGATCCTATGGGGTCCACAGATCCTGAGGTGATCTTGTGGGGTCCACAGATCCTGAGATGATCCTGTGGGGTCCACAGATCTTGAGGTGTCAAGGCATTTACATCCCTGCACCAATTTAGGCATGCAAAATGCCCTTGCACACAACTCTGGGCGTTCAGCGCCAGGTTGGTGCCCATTTTGGGCGTTCAACGCCCATTTACTAGCCATTTCTGGCGTTGAACGCTAGAACCATGCTTGTTCTGGGCGTTCAGCGCCAAGATGCTGCCCATTTCGGCGTTCAGCGCCAGAACCATGCTCTGTTCTAGCGTTGAACGCCAGGCAGATGCTCCTCCAGGGTGTGATTTTTCTTCTGCTGTTTTTTATTCTGTTTTCAATTTTTCTATTTATTTTGTGACTCCACATGATCATAAACCTACAAAGACATATAACTAAGAAAAATAGAGTTAGACAAATAAAAATTGGGTTGCCTCCCAACAAGCGCTTCTTTAATGTCAATAGCTTGACAGTGGGCTCTCATGGAGCCTCACAGATGTTCAGAGCATTGTTGAAACTCCCCAACACCAAACTTAGAGTTTGGATATGGGAGTTTAACACCAAACTTAGAGTTTGGCTGTGGCCTCCCAACACCAAACTTAGAGTTTGACTGTGGGGGCTTTGTTTGACTCTGCTTTGAGAGAAGCTTTTTATGCTTCCTCTTCATGGATGCAGAGAGAGATCCTTGAGTTGTAAACACAAGGTTGTCCTCATTCAATTGAAGGATCAATTCTCCTCTGTCCATATTAATCACAGCTCTTGCTGTGGCTAGGAAAGGTCTTCCTAGGATGATGGATTCATCCTCTTCCTTTCCAGTATCCAGGACTATGAAATCAGCAGGGATGTAAAGGCCTTCAACCTTTACTAACACGTCCTCTACTTGTCCATAAGCCTGTTTTCTTGAATTATCTGCCATCTCTAATGAGATTCTAGCAGCTTGCACCCCATAGATTCCCAGTTTCTCTATTACAGAGAGGGGCATGAGGTTTATCCCTGAACCAAGGTCACACAGAGCCTTAAAGATCATGGTGCCTATAGTACAAGGTATTATGAACTTTCCAAGATCCTGTCTCTTCTGAGGCAACGTCAGTTGATCCAGATCACTTAGTTCATTGATGAACAAGGGAGGTTCAACTTTCCAAGTATCAATGCCAAATAATTTGGCATTCAGCTTCATGATTGCACCAAGAAACTTGGCCGTTTGCTCTTCAGTAACATCCTCATTCTCTTCAGAAGAGGAATATTCATCAGAGCTCATGAATGGCATAAGGAGGTTCAATAGAATCTCTATGATCTCTAGATGAGCCTCAGAGTCCTTTGGTTCCTCAGAGGGAAGCTCCTTATTGATCACTGGATGTCCCAGGAGGTCTTTCTCCTTGGGATTCACGTCCTCCTCTCCCTCATTGGGTTCGGCCATTTTGGTTATGTCAATGGCCTTGCATTCTCCTTTTGGATTTTCTTCTGTATTGCTTGGGAGAGTGCTAGGAGGGATTTCAGTGATCCTTTTACTCAGCTGGCCCACTTGTGCTTCCAGATTTCTAATGGAAGATCTTGTTTCATTCATGAAACTTACAGTGGCCTTGGACAGATCAGAGACTAAGTTTGCTAAGCTAGATGGATTCTGCTCAGAATTCTCTGTCTGTTGCTGAGTGGATGATGGAAAAGGCTTGCTATTGCTAAACCTGTTTCTTCCACCATTATTAAAGCCTTGTTGAGGCTTTTGATCCTTCCATGAGAAATTTGGATGATTTCTCCATGATGAGTTATAGGTGTTTCCATAAGGTTCACCTAAGTAATTCACCTCTGCTATTGCAGGGTTCTCAGGATCATAGGCTTCTTCTTCATGAGAACCCTCTTGAGTACTGTTGGATGCAGCTTGCATTCCATTCAGACTCTGAGAAATCATATTGACTTGCTGAGTTAATATTTTGTTCTGAGCCAATATGGCATTCAGAGTATCAATTTCAAGAACTCCCTTCTTCATAGGCGTCCCATTATTCACAGGATTCCTTTCAGAAGTGTACATGAACTGGTTATTAGCAACCATGTCAATGAGTTCTTGAGCTTCTGCAGGCGTTTTCTTTAGGTGAATGGATCCACCTGCAGAAGTATCCAATGACATCTTTGATAGCTCAGATAAACCATCATAGAATATATCCAGGATGGTCCATTCTGAAAGCATGTCAGAAGGACACTTTTTGGTCAACTGTTTGTATCTTTTCCAAGCTTCATAGAGGGATTCACCATCTTTTTGTTTGAAGGTTTGAACATCGACTCTAAGCTTGCTCAGCTTTTGAGGAGGAAAGAACTTGGCTAAGAAAGCCGTGACCAGCTTATCCCAAGAGTTCAGGCTATCTCTGGGTTGAGAGTCCAACCAGATTCTAGCTCTGTCTCTTACAGCAAATGGGAAAAGCATGAGCCTGTAGACTTCAGGATCTACTCCATTAGTCTTAATAGTATCACAGATCTGCAAGAATTCAGAATTGAGGTTTCAGCTCAAAGTTGTTTGCTCCAATGGCAGGAATGGAGATGCTTCTTCCATGTAAATTGGAATTTGGTGCAGTAAAGTCACCAAGCATTCTCCTTGCATTGTTGTTGGGTTCGGCTGCCATTTCCTTTACTTGTTCGAAATTTTCAATCAAGTTGTCTCTGGATTGTTGTAATTTGGCTTCTCTTAATTTCCTCTTCAGAGTCCTTTCAGGTTCTGGATCAGCTTCAACAAGAATACCTTTTTCTCTGTCCCTGCTCATAAGAAAGAGAAGAGAAAAAGAAAAGAAGAGGAATCCTCTATGTCACAGTAAAGAGGTTCCTTATTGTTAGTAGAAAAGAAGAAGAGAAAAAATCTGAACTCAGAGAGAGAGAGGGTTTGGATTTTTGGTGGTGTGAGGAGGAGATGTTAGTAGATGAATAATTAAATAAAAGGAGATGAGAGAGAAGGAATTTTCAAAAATAATTTTTGAAAAAGAGTTAGTTGATTTTTGAAAATAGTTTTTGAAAAAGGTTAGTGGTTTTTCGAAAATTAGGATTTGAAACTTAAAATAATTAGTTAATTAAAAAGAAATTTTGAAAAAGAGGGAGATATTTTCGAAAATTAGAGAGAGAGAGTTAGTTAGGTAGTTTTGAAAAAGATAAGAAACAAACAAAAAAGTTAGTTAGTTAGTTGAAACAAATTTTGAAAAGATAAGAAGTTAGGAAGTTAGAGAAGATATTTTGAAATCAAATTTTTGAAAAAAAGGTGAGATAAGAAGATATTTTTGAAAAGATATGATAAAAATTAGTTTTGAAAAAGATTTGAATTTTTAAAATCACAATTAATGACTTGATTCACAAGAAATCACAAGATATGATTCTAGAACTTAAAGTTTGAATCTTTCTTAACAAGCAAGTAACAAACTTCAAATTTTTGAATCAAAATATTAATTGTTAATATTACTTTCGAAAATTATGTGATAGAGATAAGAAAAATATTTTTGAAAAATATTTTGAAAAAGATTTTTGAAATTTTCGAAAATAATGAAAAAGTTATGATTTTTGAAAAAGATAAGTTTTTCAAATTGAAAATTTGACTTGACTCATAAGAAACAACTAGATTTTTAAAAATTTTGAAAAAGTCAATTCAAATTTTCGAATTTCATGAGGAGAAAAAGAGAAAGATATATTTTTTTTTTTGATTTTTGAATTTTATGATGAGAGAAAAAAACACTAAAAAGATGCAATGCATGAAATTTTTAGATCGAAACATGTGATGCATGCAAGAATGCTATGAATGTCAAGATGAACACCAAGAACACTATGAAGATCATGATGAACATCAAGAACATATTTTTGAAAAATTTTTTTAATGCAAAGAAAACATGTAAGACACCAAACTTAGAAATCTCTTATGTGTAGACTCTAACAAACGAAAAATGCATATGAAAAACACCATACAACACAAAACAAGAAATCATCAAGATCAAACAAGAAGACTTACCAAGAACAACTTGAAGATCATGAAGAACACTATGAATGCATGAATTTTCGAAAAAAAATGCAAGATGCATATGCAATTGACACCAAACTTATAACATGACACATGACTCAAACAAGAAACAGAAAAATATTTTTGATTTTTATGATTTTCTAATTTTTTTGGATTTTTTCGAAAATTATTTGTAAAAGAAAAAATAAAGATTCCAAAATTTTTAATATGAATTCCAGGAATCTTGCATTCTTAGTCTAAAGCTTCAGTCCAGGAATTAGACATGGCTTACTAGCCAGCCAAGCTTTCAATGAAAGCTCCGGTCCAAAATACTAGACATGGCCAATGGCCAGCCAAGCTTCAGCATGTAAATCAGGAACAGCAGTAGGTGGATTAGCAACAACTAGCTTGCTCTTGATAACAAATTGCTAGCCTCAGTCCAAATAAATTTAGACATGGCTTTACAGCCAACCAGGCTTTACATGCTTCATGAAACACTAGAATTCATTCATAAAAATTTTGAAGCCATAGAATAATTTATTTTTGAAAACATTATTTTTATTATTATTATATTTTTTTTTTCGAAAACAAAAAAAAAAATTTTTGAAAGATTTTTGAAGAATTTTTGAAAACAAAACAAAAAGAAAATTACCTAATCTGAGCAACAGGATGAACCGTTAGTTGTCCAAACTCAAACAATCCCCGGCAACGGCGCCAAAAACTTGGTATGCGAAATTGCTACTCAGGTTGTGAATTGTTGTTCGAAATTGATTCCCTGGCAATGGCACCAAAAACGGATGCACAGAACCATGGTCTAAACATATCTTCACAACTTCGCATAACTAACCAGCAAGTGCACTGGGTCGTCCAAGTAATACCTTACGTGAGTAAGGGTCGAATCCCACGGAGATTGTCGGTATGAAGCAAGCTATGGTCACCTTGTAAATCTCAGTCAGGCGGATATCAAATGGTTATGGAGTTTTCGAAAATAATATAATAAAATAGGGATAGAAATACTTATGTAATTCATTGGTGAGAATTTCAGATAAGCAAATGGAGATGCTTTCGTTCCTCTGAACCTCTGCTTTCCTACTATCTTCATCCAATCAATCTTACTCCTTCCCATGGCTGGCTTTATGTGATACATCACCATTGTCAATGGCTACTTTCGGTCTTCTCTCGGGAAAATGATCCAAATACCCTATCACGGCACGGCTAATCGTCTGGAGGCATCACCCTTGTCAATGGCTTCATCTTATCCTCTCAGTGAAAATGGTCAACGCACCCTGTCACGGCACGGCTATTCATCTGTCGGTTCTCGATCATGCTAGAATAGGATTTACTATCCTTTTGCGTCTGTCACTAACGCCCAGCAATCGCGAGTTTGGAGCTCGTCACAGTCATTCATTCATTGAATCCTACTCGGAATACCACAGACAAGGTTTAGACTTTCCGGATTCTCTTGAATGCCGCCATCATTCTAGCTTACACCACGAAGATTCTGATTAAGAGATCTAAGAGATACTCATTCAGTCGAAGGTAGAACGGAAGTGGTTGTCAGGCACGCGTTCATAGGGAATGATGATGATTGTCACGTTCATCACATTCAGATTGAAGTACGAATGAATATCTTAGAAGCGAAGCAAGATGAATTGAATAGAAAACAGTAGTACTTTGCATTAATCCTTGAGGAACAGCAGAGCTCCACACCTTAATCTATGGAGTGTAGAAACTCTACCGTTGAAAATACATAAGTCATAGTCCAGGCATGGCCGAGAGGCCAGCCCTCAAACGTAATCTAAGATAGCATACAACTGATCAAAGATACCTAATACAATAGTAAAAGGTCCTATTTATAATAAACTAGCTACTAGGGTTTACAGAAGTAAGTAATTGATGCATAAATCCACTTCCGGGGCCCACTTGGTGTGTGCTGGGCTGAGCTTTAACTTTCCACGTGCAGAGGCCATTTGTGGAGTTGGACGCCAGGTTTTGATCCATTTCTGGCGTTCAACTCTGGTTTTTGATCCCTTTCTGGCGCTGAACTCCAGAATTGGGCAGAGAGCTGGCGTTGAACGCCAGTTTACGTCATCTAAACTTAGGCAAAGTATAGACTATTATACATTGCTGGAAATCCCTGGATGTCTACTTTCCAACTCAATTAGAAGCGCGCCATTTCGAGTTCTGTAGCTCCAGAAAATCCACTTTGAGTGCAGGGAGGTCAGAATCCAACAGCATCAGCAGTCCTTCTTCAACCTCTGAATCTGATTTTTGCTCAAGTCCCTCAATTTCAGCCAGAAAATACCTGAAATCACAGAAAAACACACAAACTCACAGTAAAGTCCAGAAATGTGAATTTAACATAAAAACTAATGAAAATATCCCTAAAAGTAACTAGATCCTACTAAAAACATACTAAAAACAATGTCAAAAAGCGTACAAATTATCCGCTCATCATCCCTCAATTTCAGCCAGAAAATACCTGAAATTACAGAAAAAGACACAAACTCATAGTAAAGTCCAGAATTGTGATTTTTGCATAAAAACTAATAAAAATATAATAAAAAGTAACTAAAACATACTAAAAACTATGTAAAAACAATGCCAAAAAGGGTATAAATTATCCGCTCATCAGTGGCTTCGGCTATCATACCTATCGTCAAAGGGAAAACCGTGAGGCTTTGTGTGCCAAAGCAGACAATATCGTGCTAGCGGGTGGTCTGGGCTGTTACAGTCTCCAAACTCTCTAAGACCACTCATAGTTTCATAACTGAAACAAGGTCCTCCATCAGAAATTTGGATGTACAAGTTGGCCAACTGAGTAAGAGAATCCCTGAGACTCCTTCTAACACTCTTCCTAGTAACACTAAAGTAAACCCAAGAGAAGAGTGCAAGGCCATCACTACTGAGGCTGAGACCGAACCTGAGGAGGACAAGTTGGCATTGAACGCCAGTAAGGAAGACCTTACTGGGCGTTCAACGCCCCAACTGGCACAAGAGCTGGCGTTGAACGCCAGGAAGGAGGTCCCTCTTGGGCATTCAACGCTCAAACTAGCAGAGAAGATGGCGTTGAACGCCAGTGAAGATGTCCCCACTGAGCGTTCAATGCCCAAAAAGCCACAAGAAGTGGAGTTGAATGCTAGTAAGGGTATTCCTACAGAGTATTCAACACCCACTGATGAAGTTCCTATCCAAGAATTAAAGGAAGCCAAGGCTCATGTGGAGACCATAGAGGTCCCGTTGCAAGCCCTCTTGCAATTCCTAAGCTCCAATGAATACTCATCCTCTGATGAGGATGAGGAAACTAGGGAAGAGCAGGTTGCTCGGTACCTAGGAGCTCTCATGAAGCTAAATGCCAAGCTATTTAGAGTAAGGACATTAGAGGAAGAACCTCCATTGCTTACCAAAGAACTTAATGCTTTGGTTCAGCAGAAGCTGCCTCAGAAGCTTCTGGATCCCGGACACTTCCTAATTCCTTACACCATAGGCACCATGACCTTTGAAAAGGCTCTGTGTGACCTAGGGTCAAGTATAAACATCATGCCACTCTCTGTGATGGAGAAGTTGGGCATCTTTGAGATACAAGCTGCAAATATCTCACTAGAGATGGCAGACAAGTCAATGAAAAAGGCATATGGCCTTGTAGAGGATATCTTGGTAAAGGTTGAAGACCTTTACATCCCTGCAAACTTTATATTCTTAGATACTGGAAAAGATGAGGATGAATCCATCATCCTCGGAAGACCTTTCCTAGCCACTGCCAATGCTATCATTGATGTAGCAAAGGGAGAATTGATTTTACCACTAGGGGAGAAGCACATCTTGTTCAAGATGCCTGATAAACCCCATTTTTAGGGTTTATCATGTGTTGAATTTAGAGTATTTTGATAACCTTTCCTCACATTTATTCAATGAAATAGCATGATTTTGTGATTATCTCCTTATTTGTGCTTAGATGTGAAAACATGCTTTTTATACCTTTAACTTGATGATTTCTTATCTTCCTTTGATTCCACTAGATGCCTTGATGTGTGATGAGCGGATAATTTATACGCTTTTTGGCATTGTTTTTACATAGTTTTCAGTATGATTTAGTTAGTTTTTAGTATATTTTTATTAGTTTTTAAATAAAAATCACATTTATAGACTTTACTATGAGTTTGTGTGTTTTTCTGTGATTTCAGGTATTTTCTGGCTGAAATTGAGGGACCTGAGCAAAAATCATATTTAGAGGTTGAAGAAGGACTGCAGATGCTGTTGGATTCTGACCTTCCTGCACTCAAAGTAGATTTTCTAGAGCTACAGAACTCCAAATGGCGCGCTCTCAATTGCGTTGGAAAGTAGACATCCATGGCTTTCCAGAAATATATAATAGTCCATACTTTGATTAAGGATAGATGACGTAAACTGGCGTTGAACGCCAGCTTCATGCTGCATTCTGGAGTCAAACGCCAGAAACAGGTTGCAAAGTGGAGTTAAACGCCAGAAACAGGTTACAAACTGGCGTTCAACTCCAAGAAAGACCTCTACACGTATAAAGCTCAATGCTCAGCCCAAGCACACACCAAGTGGGCCCCAGAAGTAGATTTCTGCATTGTTTACTCATTTCTGTAAACCCTAGTAACTAGTTTAGTATAAATAGGACTTTTTACTATCTTTGTAAGGGATCTTTGATTAGTTTTTATGCTATCTTAGACTTTCATGGGGGCTGGCCATTCGGCCATGCCTGGACCATTATCACTTATGTATTTTCAAACGGTAGACTTTCTACACACCATAGATTAAGGTGTGGAGCTCTGTTGTTCCTCATGAATTAATACAAAGTACTATTGTTTTTCTATTCAATTCAAGCTTATTGCTATTCTGAGATATCCATTCGCACCCAAAAATATGATGAATGTGATGATTATGTGACGCTCATCATCATTATCACTTATGAACGCGTGCCTGACAAACACTTCCGTTCTACATGCAAACAAGCTAGAATGAATATCTCTTAGATATCTAATACAGAGGACCGAGTCCGAGATATTAGAATCTTTGTGGTATAAGTTAGAACCCATGGATAGCCATTCTTGAGATTCGGAAAGTCTAAACCTTGTCTGTGGTATTCCGAGTAGGATCTGGGAAGGGATGGCTGTGACGAGCTTCAAACTCGCAAGTGCTGGGCGTAGTGACAGACGCAAAAGGATAGTAAATCCTATTCCAGTATGATCGAGAACCGACAGATGATTAGCCATGCAGTGATAGCGCATTGGACTATTTTCACAGAGAGGATGGAAAGTAGCCATTGACAACGGTGATGCCTGATGAGCGGATAATTTATACGCTTTTTGGCATGGTTTTTGGTATGTTTTTAGTACATTTTAGTTAGTTTTTATTATGTTTTTATTAGTTTTTAAATAAAAATCACTTTTCTGGGCTTTACTATGAGTTTGTGTATTTTTCTGTGATTTTAGGTATTTTTTGGTTGAAATTGAGGGACCTGAGCAAAAATCTGATTCAGAGGCTGAAAAAGGACTGCAGATGCTGTTGGATGCTGACCTTCCAGCACTCAAAGTGGATTTTATGGAGCTACAGAAGTCCAATTGGCGCTTTCTCAATTGCGTTGGAAAGTAGACATCCTGGGCTTTCCAGCAATATATAATAGTCCATACTTTTCCTGAGATTTGATGGCCCAAACAGGTGTTCCAAGTCAGCTCAAGAATTCTGGCGTTTAACTCCAGAACTGGCACAAAAGCTGGAGTTAAACGCCCAAACTGGCATAAAAACTGGCGTTTAACTCCAACAAATGTCTCTACACATGAAAGCTTCAATGCTCAGCCCAAGCACACACCAAGTGGGCCCCAGAAGTGGAATTTTACAATAAACACCCTAGCTTACTCATTTTCTGTAACCCTAGGTCACTAGTTTACTATAAATACTACTTTCAGTGATTCATATTGTACCTCATGACATTATACACGTTTCATATTGTATCTTCTACGGCATGAGTCTCTAAACCCCATTGTTGGGGGTGAGGAGCTCTGCTGTTCTTCATGAATTAATGCAATTACTACTGTTTTCCATTCTATCACGCTTGCTTCTATTCTAAGATATTCATTCGCACTTCAACCTGATGAATGTGATGATCCGTGACAATCATCATCATTCTCACCTATGAACGCGTGCCTGACAACCACCTCCGTTCTACCTTAGATTGAATGCATATCTCTTAGCCTCATGATTCAGATCAGAGTCTTCGTGGTATAAGCTAGAATTATTGGCGGCCATTCCTGAGATCCAGAACGTCTAAACCTTATCTGTGGTATTCTGAGTAGGATCAGGGAAGGGATGGCTGTGACAAGCTTCAAACTCGCGATTGTTGGGCGTGTGACAGACGCAAAAGGATCAATGGATCCTATTCCAGCATGATCGAGAACCGACAGATGATTAGCCGTGCGGTGACAGCGCATTTGGAACATTTTCACTGAGAAGACGGGAAGTAGCCATTGACAACGGTGATGCCCAACATAAAGCTTGCCATGGAAGGAGCCTTGCGTGCATGAAGAAGAAGATAGTAGGAAAGCAGAGATTCAGAAGACAAAGCATCTCCAAAGCCTCAACCTGTTCTTCATTACTGCATAACAAGTATTTATTTCATGTTCTTTTACTTTTTACAATTAAATCTGAGAATTATTGATATCCTGACTAAGAGTTACAAGATAACCATAGCTTGCTTCAAGCCGACAATCTCCGTGGGATCAACCCTTACTCACGTAAGGTATTACTTGGACGACCTAGTGCACTTGCTGGTTAGCTGTGCGGAGTTGCAAAAGTGTGATTGTAATTTCGTGCACCAATGCCCTACATAAAGCTTGCCATGGAAAGGAGTAGGAATGATTGGATGAAGACAGCAGGAAAGCAGAGGTTCAGAGGAACAAAAGTATCTCTATACGCTTATCTGAAATTCTCACCAATGAATTACATAAGTATCTCTATCCTAATCTATGTTTTATTTATCTTTTAATTATTAAAACTCTATATCCATTTGAATCCGCCTGACTGAGATTTACAAGGTGACCATAGCTTGCTTCAAGCCGACAATCTCCGTGGGATCGACCCTTACTCACATAAGGTTTATTACTTGGACGACCCAGTGTACTTGCTGGTCAATTGTGCGAAGTTGTGACAAAGAATTAAGATTATGAACGTGCGTATAAAGTTTTCAGTGCCGTTACCAAGGAATGGAACCGTCATGATTTTTGTGCACCAAGTTTTTGGCGCCGTTGCCGGGGATTGTTCGAGTTTGGACAACTGACGGTTCATCTTGTTGCTCAGATTAGGTAATTTTATTTTAATTTTAAGCTTTTTATTTCTTATTTTCGAAAAATACAAAAAAAATTTCTTCTTTTTTTCGTTTTTCCCAATTAAATTTCGAAAAAAAATAAAAAAAAAGTTTAATAAAATAATAAAACCAAAAATATTTTGTGTTTCTTATTTGAGTCTAGAGTCAAGTTTTAAGTTTGGTGTCAATTGCATCTTTTTAATTTTCTAAAAATTATTTTCGAAAATTTCATGCATTGCATTCTTCATGATCTTCAAGTTGTTCTTGGCCAGTCTTCTTGTTTGATCTTCATATTTTCTTGTTTTTCATATGCATTTTCAATTTATTAATGTCTAAAGAATAAAAATTTTTAAGTTTGGTGTCTTGCATGTTTTCTTTTCTTGAAAATTTTTCAAAAATAAGTTCTTGGTGTTCATCTTGACATGCAAAGTGTTCTTGGTGTTCATCTTGACATTCATAGTGTTCTTGCATGCATCACATGTTTTTATCCAAAATTTTCATGTATTGAGTCTTTGGGTTGTTTTTCTCTTTCTTCATTGAAAATTCAAAAATCAAAAAAATACCTTTCTCTTATTTCACTCATAATTTTCGAAAATTTGATTTGATTTAGTCAAAAATTTTTAAAATTTAGTTATTTCTTATGAGTCAAATCAAATTTCCAATTTAAAAATCTTATCTTTTTCAAAAATCAAATCTTTTTCATTTTTCTTTCATAATTTTCAAAAATTCCAAAATGATTTTCAAAAATCTTTTTCTTATTTTGTTTCATAATTTCAAATCTTTACTAACAATTAATGTGATTGATTCAAAAAAAATATTAAGTTGTTACTTGCCTATTAAGAAAGGTTCAATCTTTAAACTCTAGAATCATATCTTTTTAGTTTCTTGTTAGTCAAGTAATCAACTTTAATTTTCAAAATCAAATCTTTTTAAATTTCTTTTTCAAATCTCTTTCAAATTAAGTTTCAATCACATCTTTTTCAAAATCAATTTCAAAATCTTTTCTAACTTCCTTTCTAACTTCTTACCTTTTTAAAAATTGATTTTCAAATTTTTTTTAATCAATCCTATCTTTTTGTTTCAATCATATCTTTTTCAAAACTACCTAACTAATTCTCTCTCTCTAATTTTTGAAAATCCCTTCCCCCTTTTTCAAATTTCTTTTTTTTTTAACTAATTGTTTTAATTTTTAATTTAATTTGATTTCAATTTTAATTTTCAAAATTTAACTTTAAATTTTATTTTTAATTTAATTAATTTTTGAAATTCCCTCTCTCTCATCTCCTTCTAATTATTTATTTATTTACTAACACTTCTCTTCATCTCAAAATTCAAACCCTCTCTTCCTCTTGGTGTTCGAATTTCTCTTCTTCTATTCTTCTATTCTTATACTCACATACAGGAATCTCTATATTGTGACATAGAGGATTCCATATTTTCTTTTCTATTTTCTTCTTTTTCATATGAGCAGGAACAATGATAAAAATATTCTTGTTGAAGCTAATCCTGAACCTAAAAGGACTCTGAAGAGGAAGCTAAGGGAAGCCAAAGCACAACTCTCTGGAGAAAATCTGACAGAAATTTTTGAAAAAGAAGAAAACATGGCCAAAAATAATAACAATGCAAGGAAGATACTTGGTGACTTTACTGCACCAAATTCCAATTTACATGGAAGAAGCATCTCAATCCCTGCCATTGGAGCAAACAATTTTGAGCTTAAACCTCAATTAGTTTCTCTGATGCAACAGAACTGCAAGTTTCATGGACTTCCATCCGAAGATCCTTTTCAGTTCTTAACTGAGTTCTTGCAGATCTGTGATACTGTTAAGACCAATGGGGTTGATTCCGAGGTCTACAAGCTTATGCTTTTCCCATTTGCTGTAAGAGACAGAGCTAGAGTATGGTTGGACTCTCAACCTAAAGATAGCCTGAACTCTTGGGATAAGCTGGTCACGGCTTTCTTAGCCAAGTTCTTTCCTCCTCAAAAGCTTAGTAAGCTTAGAGTGGATGTTCAAACCTTCAAACAGAAAGAAGGTGAATCCCTCTATGAAGTTTGGGAGAGATACAAGCAACTGACCAAAAAGTGTCCTTCTGACATGCTTTCAGAATGGACCATCCTAGATATATTCTATGATGGTCTATTTGAGCTATCAAAGATGTCACTGGACCATTCTGCAGGTGGATCCATCCACCTAAAGAAAACGCCTGCAGAAGCTCAAGAACTCATTGACATGGTTGCAAATAACCAGTTTATGTACACTTCTAAGAGGAATCCTATAAGTAATGGGACACCTAAAAGGAAGGGAGTTCTTGAAATTGATACTCTGAATGTCATATTGGCTCAGAATAAAATATTGACTCAGTAAGTCAATATGATCTCTCAGAGTCTGAATGGATTGAAGGAATCATCCAACAGTACTAAAGAGGCATCTTCTGAAGAAGAAGCTTATGATCCTGAGAACCCTGCAATAGAAGAGGCGAATTACATGGGTGAACCCTATGGAAACACCTATAATCCCTCATGGAGAAATCATCCAAATTTCTCATGGAAGGATCAACAAAAGCCTCAACAAGGCTTTAATAATGGTGGAAGAAACAGGTTTAGCAATAGCAAACCTTTTCCATCATCCACTCAGCAACAGACAGAGAATTCTGAGCAGAATCCATCTAGCTTAGCAAATATAGTCTCTGATCTATCTAAGGCTACTTTAAGTTTCATGAATGAAACAAGGTCCTCCATTAGAAATTTAGAGGCACAAGTGGGCCAGCTGAGTAAAAGGGTCACTGAAACCTCTCCTAGTACTCTCCCATGCAATACAGAAGAGAATCCAAAAAGAGAGTGCAAGGTCATTGAATTAACCATCATGGCCGAACCTACAAGGGAGGGAGAGGACGTGAATCCCAGTGAGGAAGACCTCCTGGGACGTCCAGTGATCAATAAGGAGTTTCCCTCTGAGGAATTAAAGGAATCTGAGACTTATCTAGAGACCATAGAGATTCCATTGAACCTCCTTATGCCATTCATGAGCTCTGATGAGTATTCTTCTTCTGAAGAGAATGAAGATGTTACTGAAGAGCAAGTTGCCAAGTACCTTGGTGCAATCATGAAGCTGAATGCCAAATTATTTGGTGATGAGACTTGGGAAGATGAACCTCCCTTGCTCATCAATGAACTAAGTGATCTGGATCAACTGAGATTGCCTCAGAAGAAACAGGATCCTGGAAAGTTCTTAATACCTTGTACCATAGGCACCATGACCTTTGAGAAGGCTCTATGTGACCTTGGATCAGGGATAAACCTCATGCCACTCTCTGTAATAGAGAAACTGGGAATCCTTGAGGTGCAAGCTGCCAGAATCTCATTAGAGATGGCAGACAACTCCAGAAAATAGGCTTATAGACAAGTAGAGGACGTGCTAGTAAAAGTTGAAGGCCTTTACATCCCTGCTGATTTCATAATCCTAGACACTAGGAAGGAAGAGGATGAATCCATCATCCTTGGAAGACCCTTCCTAGCCACAGCAAGAGTTGTGATTGATGTGGACAGAAGAGAGTTAGTCCTTCAACTGAATGAGGACAACCTTGTGTTTCAAACTCAATGATCTCCTTTTGTAACCATGGAGAGGAAGCATGAAAAGCTTCTCTCACTGTAGAGCCAACCAAGGCCCCATAGTCAAACTCTAAGTTTGGTGTTGGGAGGTCACAACCAAACTCTAAGTTTGGTGTTGAACCCCCACATTCAAACTCTAAGTTTGGTGTTGGGAGGTTCCAACCTTGCTCTGAACATCTGTGAGGCTCCACGAGAGCTCACTGTCAAGCTATTGACATTAAAGAAGCACTTGTTGGGAGGCAACCCAATGTTATCTAATTATATTTATTTATTTTCCATTGTTATTTTATGTTTTCTTTAGGTTGATGATCATGTGAAGTCACAAAAACTACTAAAAAATCAAAAACAGAGTGAAAAATAGAATGAAAAATAGCACACCCTGGAGGAGAACAGTCTGGCGTTTAAACGCAAGAAACAAGCATCTGTCTGGCATTTAACGCCAGAAACAGGCACCAAGCTGGCGTTTAACACCAGAAACAAGCATCTACCTGGCGTTAAACGCCAGAACAGAGTATGGAAGTGGCGTTTAACGCCAGAAATAGGCAGCAGTCTGGCGTTAAACGCCAGGATTGCATGTATAGGGCGTTTTACACGTCTAAAGGGTACAGGGATCAAAAATCCTTGACACCTCAGGATCTGTGGACCCCACAGAATCCCCTCAGGATCTGTGGACCTCACAAGATCCCCACCTAACCCTATTCTCTCCTCTTCACACCTTTTTATAACTCTCTTCCCCAAATGCCCTTCACCAATCACTTCAATCACTCTTTCCCATCACCCCCTCACCACTCACATCCATCTTCTCTTCCCTATAAACCCCACCTACCTTCAAATTCAAAATATTTTCCCCCCCAAACCCAACCTTAAATGGCCGAACCCTAAACCCCTCCCCACTTATATATAAACCCCTCATTCTTTCTTCTATTTTACACAACACAACCCTCTCTTCTTCCACTTGGCCGAAACCTACTCTCTCTCCCTCTCCTCCATTTCTCTTCTTCTTCTACTTCTTTCTTTCTTCTTTTGCTTGGGAACGAGCAAACATTTTAAGTTTGGTGTGGTAAAAGCATTGCTTTTTGTTTTTCCATAACCATTTATGACACCTAAGGCCAGAAAAACCTCTAGAAAGAGGAAAGGGAAGGCAATTGCTTCCACTTCTGAGTCATGAAAGATGGAGAGATTCATCTCAAAGGTCCATCAAGACCACTTCTATGAAGTTGTGGCCAAGAAGAAAGTGATCCCTCATGTTCCTTTCAAGCTCAAAAGGAATGAGTATCCGGAGATCCGATTTGAGATTCAAAGAAGAGGTTGAGAAGTTCTCACCAACCCCATTCAACAAGTCGGGATCCTAATGATTCAAAAGTTCTATGCAAATGCATGGATCACAAGGAACCATGATCAAAGTGTGAACCCAAATCCAAAGCATTGGCTTACTATGGTTCGGGGAAAATACTTAGATTTCAGTCCGGAAAATGTAAGGCTGGCGTTCAACTTGCTAATGATGGAAGAAAACGCATGCCCCTACACAAGAAGGGTCAACTTTGATCAAAGGTTGGACCAAGTCCTCATAGACATATATGAGGAAGGAGCTCAATGGAAAATTGACTCAAGAGGCAAGCCGGTTCAACTAAGAAGGCATGACCTCAAACCAGTTGCTAGGGGATGGCTAGAGTTCATTCAACGCTCAATCATTCCTACTAGTAACCGATCTGAAGTTACTATAGACCGGGCCATCATGATCCATAGTATCATGATTGGAGAGGAGGTGGAAGTTCATGAGATTATACCTCAAGAACTTTACAAGGTGGCTGACAAGTCCTCCACTTGGGCAAGGTTAGCCTTTCCTCACCTCATATGCCACCTCTGCAATTCAGGTGGAATTGACATAGAGGGAGATATCCTCATTGAAAAGGGTAAGCCCATCACTAAGAAAAGGATGGAGCAAACAAGAGATCATGGACCTCAACATGAGCATGAGGAGATTCCTCACCATGAAATCCCTGAGATGCCTCAAGGGATGCACTTCCCTCCACAAAACTATTGGGAACAAATTAACATTTCCCTAGGAGAATTAAGTTCTAACATGGGACAACTAAGGGTGGAGCACCAAGAGCACTCCATCATCCTCCATGAAATTAGAGAAGATCAAAGAGCTATGAGGGAGGAGCAAGAAAGACAAGGAAGAGACATAGAGGAGCTCAAGAGCACCATTGGTTCTTCAAGAAGAGGAAGACGCCACCTTCACTAAGGTGGACTCATTCCTTAATCTCCTTATTTATTTATTTTCCTGTTTTTCAATTTTTGAGCTTTATGTTTATTTATATTTGTGTCTTATTACATGGTCATTAGTGTCTAAGTGTCTATGCCTTAAAGTTATGAATATGAATCCATCACCTCTCTTGAATGAAAAATGATTTAATTACAAAAGAACAAGAAGTACATGGTTTCGAATTCATCCTTGAAACTAGTTTAATTATTTTGATGTGGTGGCAACACTTTTTATTTTCTGAATGAATGCCTGAACAGTGCATATGTCTTTTGAAGTTGTTGTTTATGAA
Organism: Arachis ipaensis; assembly: GCF_059453495.1. Classification (NCBI taxonomy): domain Eukaryota; kingdom Viridiplantae; phylum Streptophyta; class Magnoliopsida; order Fabales; family Fabaceae; genus Arachis; species Arachis ipaensis. The sequence continues at coordinate 40,356,363 of NC_142441.1, read as the reverse complement.
TGTTAAATATGTTGGCTCTTGAAAGAATGATGAAAAGGAGACATGTTATTTGATAATCTGAAAAATCATAAAAATGATTCTTGAAGCAAGAAAAAGCAGTGAATACAAAAGCTTGCAGAAAAAAATATGTGAAAAAAAAATGGCGAAAAAAGAGAAAAAGAAAAAGAAAAAGCAAGCAGAAAAAGCCAAAAGCTCTTTAAACCAAAAGGCAAGAGCAAAAAGCCAATAGCCCTTAAAACCAAAAGGCAAGGGTAATAAAAAGGATCCAAGGGTTTGAGAATCAGTGGATAGGAGGGCCTAAAGGAATAAAATCCTGGTCTAAGTGGCTAAACCAAGCTGTCCCTAATCATGTGCTTGTGGCGTGAAGGTGTCAAGTGAAAACTTGAGACTGAGCGGTTAAAGTCAAGGTCCAAAGCAAAAATAAGAGTGTGCTTAAGAACCCTGGACACCTCTAATTGGAAACTTTAGCAAAGCTGAGTCACAATCTGAAAAGGTTCACCCAGTTATGTGGCTATGGCATTTATGTATCCGGTGGTAATACTGGAAAACAAACTGCTTAAGGCCACGGCCAAGACTCATAAAGTAGCTGTGTTCAAGAATCAACATACTGAACTAGGAGAATCAATAACACTATCTGAATTCTAAGTTCCTATAGATGCCAATCATTCTGAACCTCAATGGATAAAGTGAGATGCCAAAACTATTCAAGAGGCAAAAAGCTACAAGTCCCGCTCATCTGATTAGAGCTAAGTTTCATTGATATTTAGGAATTTATAGTATATTCTCTTCTTTTTATCCTATTTGATTTTCAGTTGCTTGGGGACAAGCAACAATTTAAGTTTGGTGTTGTGATGAGCGGATAATTTATACGCTTTTTGGCATTGTTTTTACATAGTTTTCAGTATGATTTAGTTATTTTTTAGTATATTTTTATTAGTTTTTAAATAAAAATCACATTTCTGGACTTTACTATGAGTTTGTGTGTTTTTCTGTGATTTCAGGTATTTTCTGGCTGAAATTGAGGGACCTGAGCAAAAATCAGATTTAGAGGTTGAAGAAGGACTGCAGATGCTGTTGGATTCTGACCTCCCTGCACTCAAATTGGATTTTTTGGAGCTACAGAACTCCAAATGGTGCGCTCTCAATTGCGTTGGAAAGTAGACATCCAGGGCTTTCCAGCAATGTAAACTGGCATTGAACGCCAGCTCCATGCTGCATTCTGGAGTCAAACGCCAGAAACAGGTTGCAAAGTGGAGTTAAACGCCAGAAACAGGTTACAAACTGGCGTTCAAATCCAAGAAAGACCTCTACACGTATAAAGCTCAATGCTCAGCCCAAGCACACACCAAGTGGGCCCCAGAAGTGGATTTCTATATCATTTACTCATTTCTGTAAACCCTAGTAACTAGTTTAGTATAAATAGGACTTTTTACTATCTTTGTAAGGGATCTTTGATTAGTTTTTATGCTATCTTAGACTTTCATGGGGGCTGGCCCGCCTGGACCATTATCACTTATGTATTTTCAAATGGTAGAGTTTCTACACACCATAGATTAAGGTGTGGAGCTCTGCTGTTCCTCATGAATTAATACAAAGTACTACTGTTTTTCTATTCAATTCAAGCTTATTCCTATTCTAAGATATCCATTCGCACCCAAGAGCATGATGAATGTGATGATTATGTGACGCTCATCATCATTATCACTTATGAATACGTGCCTGACAAACACTTCCGTTCTATATGCAAACAAGCTAGAATGAATATCTCTTAGATATCTAATACAGAGGACCGAGTCCGAGATATTAGAATCTTCGTGGTATAAGTTAGAACCCATGGATGGCCATTCTTGAGATTCGGAAAGTCTAAACCTTGTCTGTGGTATTCCGAGTAGGATCTAGGAAGGGATGGCTGTGACGAGCTTCAAACTCGCGAGTGCTGGGCGTAGTGACAGATGCAAAAGGATAGTAAATCCTATTCCAGTATGATCGAGAACCGACAGATGATTAGCCATGCAGTGACAGCGCATTGGACCATTTTCACAGAGAGGATGGGAAGTAGCCATTGACAAAGATGATGCCCTACATAAAGCTTGCCATGGAAAGGAGTAAGAATGATTGGATGAAGATAGCAGGAAAGCAGAGGTTCAGAGGAAGAAAAGCATCTCTATACGCTTATCTGAAATTCTCACCAATGAATTACATAAGTATCTCTATCCTAATCTATGTTTTATTTATCTTTTAATTATTAAAACTCTATATCCATTTGAATCTGCCTGACTGAGATTTACAAGGTGACCATAGCTTGCTTCAAGCTGACAATCTCCGTGGGATCGACCCTTACTCACGTAAGGTTTATTACTTGGACGACCCAGTGCACTTGCTGGTCAATTGTGCGAAGTTGTGACAAAGAATTAAGATTATGAACGCGCGTATAAAGTTTTCAGCGCCGTTACCAAAGAATGGAACCGTCACGATTTCTGCGCACCAATGTGTTTGTTAGAGATTTTAGATTGAAAAGGGCTAGGAAAGGATCAAAGGAGTGAAAGAAAAGCATACAAAGTGGAGAAATCATGAAAAGCCAAAGATTTGGAAAACGCCCATGGACGCGCGCGTGCACCATGCGCCTATGCGTGGACCGTGAAATACTCCATGGACGCGACGCGCGCTGTACGCATACGCGCCGAAGGCCTCACATGATTTTTTAAAGAGAACTCGTGCCTGGAAATTTTTGAGGGTTTCTGGCCCCATTTGGAGCTGAGTTTTTGGTGGGAAAAAGATAAAAGGAACCAAGGATTGAAGGGAAAGGCATCATTAGTCTAGAGTTAGCTTAGTTAAGAGTTGAGAGAAAGTTTTAGAGAGAGAAGCTCTCACTTCTCTCTAGGATTTGGATTAGGGTTAGGTCAATAAGCCTAGATTTAGGTTTTAATTCATGCTCTCTTCTACTTCTACTCTTGAATTCTTTGTTGTTACATGTTGTTCTTCAATTCTTTTGTTGTAATTTCTTCTATTTTGTTCTCATGCTTTGTTGTAAATTCACTCTTATCTCTTCTACTTTTCTTTCAATTCAATTTGAGGTAATTCATGTCAATAATGTTCCTTTTTTTATTGTTGTTATTAATTCTTTACAATAATTGTTGTTAGATTTCATTCTTGTGTCAAATTACTATGTTCCCCTTTTATACCTTCCAAGTGTTTGTCAAAATGCTTGAGAAGATGTTAGAGTAGAATTTTATATTCTTGGCTTGGGAAGGTAACTTAGGAACTCTTGAGTTGCTAATGTCCAAGTGATTGATAGTTGATAGCCATTGACTCTAGCTCTCACTAATTCAATTAGTGAATAGCTAGGACTTATGGACTTGGATTGATATAGCTCATTTGACTTTCCTTTACTTGTTAGAGGATGACTTAATGGGATTGATCCTTACAATTATCATGTTGTGGTTAGTGATAAGGATAGAGAACCTTAACCACTAAACCTTGCCAAGACCTTTTTGTCATTTGATTTCCTTTATCAATTACTTTTCTTGTTCCCTAATAATAACCCCAAAATATACATGTCCATGGCCAATAACAAGAACACTACCCTGCAATTCCTTTGAGAGACGACCCGAGGTTTAAATACTTCGGTTTATAATTTTAGGGGTTTGTACATGTGACAAACAAATGTTTTTATGAAAGGATTATTGTTGGTTTAGGAACTATACTTCGATGAGATTTCATTTGAGAATTCTAAACCGTCAAAAATCCATTCATCAAAATGGCGCCGTTAGTTGATTACTTTTGATTGCTAGGTTAGTTAGATATGCATGTTTTAGTTGATCCTAGGTTGTTAGGTAGTTAGGATGTGGTTAGATGATATTAGGCCTGATATGTGCTCCGTATTTGTTTACATTTTGAACGATGCATGTCTGTTTGCTGCTATAGTGCCCTGTTTTCCTTTTCTTAATGATCACCACTACTGCCTGCTGAATTCTGCTTGTCAAATTAAGTTTGATGCTGCTTGTATATATGTAATCCTTTCTTTTCATGATTGTTACAACTTTTGGATTCATACACTTGTATTTTGCTGCTATTTGCTATCTGGGAACGTCTGATTTACTGTCGGAATGCTGCCCAGATTTCTAGAAATTGTTGTGTTCTTCAACTTACACCATAGGCATTGAACTTGGCACTCCAGGTTTGAGAGTTACTTACCTCACACCAAGTTCAATCTCTAGGTCACTTTGGCTAGCATCTCTGTGTTTATGTTGCTTCCTGCGATATGCATTGAGCCTTCATGAACTTTCATCTCTCAAGTTACTGAATTGTCTTGTGCTCAAGTCCATAATTAAGCTTACCATTTGAGTTCAACTTGCAATTTTGTTGAATATGGTTCATGCAATTGCAATAATTGACACATTCAACTTGTGTATCTCTTTTTCACTCAAATTGAATTCTAACTTGTCTAGTTACACAAAATGCACTTTTATTTTGTCAACACCAATTATTGCAAACCTAGTGATCATGACATTGATTGATGGCTTGTTCTCATATTAGTTGCTTTTATACAATATCATATTTCATCATCAATGACTGCTTCCTCCCCATGTTTGTGAGTATGCTTGTTACCCATACTTGTGATTCATTGTGATTAAGCAAATGACCATCATACCCCTAACCTTTGAACCATATTTTCTAACTTTTAACTTGCCTAACATGCTGATTCCTCTTTTTAGTTTTCAACTAACTCTTTAACCATTCTTTTTGGGTATGATGCTCATTGAGTTTAATGAACAAGCATGATGTGATTATTGTTTGCATTCTTGGTTTGTGACCTTGTTTTCTTTTCTACCTTGTGATTACTTGCATTCCAAGAATTATCTTTTCTTCACTCACTTCATGAATATATCTTACCTTACTTGCTATCTCTCTACTTGGCTAATTGCTCATATCATATCACATATGTCTTTCAGGATGTCGGATAGAGGAAAAACAAAGGCTACCACCTCAAGGAAGAGGAAGGCACCTCATGCCTCCACTATCTCTCCTTATGCCAACTATGTAAAGAACCCACTTAATGAAGTGGATAAACAGAATCAGCAGCTACCGCCTACTGACACGAACAAGTTTCCCAATCTTTACTGTGAGCTGCGCTTCCCTACCTATCGAAAGACAAAGCTGAACATTGAGAAGAAACTGGCCCTTCCTAGTGACCTAAGACGCTCCATTAATACCCGTATTCAGGAATTAGGCTTAGGTTTTGTTGATAGGGATTTGGAAAGAATAAACACTTCATGGGTAAAGGAGTTCTACTGCAACCTCTTCCGCACGACTCTTGAGTCAGTCCACCTACAGGGCGGGCAGGTCTTAGTGACTGAGGCTGCTATTGAGGGTGTTTTGCATTGTCTACCCCAGACCGGTGACACATGTGCATACCAGCAGGCAGAAATAGCTATAAATGCTATGACCTTTGATTATGAGGCGCTGAAGTGCGTTATTGCCACACCGGACGCCCCTTGGGTAATGGATTTTGAAAACAAGAGGCCCAAGGGGATATTATTCACTTATCTGTCTAGAGAGGCTAGGACTTGGTAGCAGATATTCGCCCACTATGTCCTGCCTACTACCCATTTTTATGAGATTCCGATGGATATGCTTCTTCTGATTGGCTGTGTCATGGAGGGAAAGGAGGTATACTTCCCCCAGTTGATTAGGCGAGGCATGTGGCGAGCGCACATCCGTGGCCTTCTACCATTTCCCACATTGGTCACTAGCATGATTGAGTTAGCCGGTGCCCCATGGAGGGACGATGACGTGACACCACCACCCCAGACGACGACGACAAGGAGGTTACTATTCCGTGGGGTACGTGGGTACACGAGAAGCCCCCATCCAGGCGCCGCTCTTGAGCTAAAGCAGCAGTAGAGGCAGCTAGACCCTCATCTTCTACAGCAGCGGCAGGACCCTCTTCTTCACCAGTAGCAGTAGCACCTTTACCACCACCACCAGCACTGGAGCCGACATATCTGCTAGTACAATGCCTGTTTCGCTTCATGGAGTGCAGCGAGCGTCGTATCATGCGACGTCTCGATCGCATAGACCAGGTATTTGTATCACAGAACATTGAGCTACCCCCTCTTCCCGACTCTCCCCCTTCCGATGAGGAGGATCACGAGGCAGAGCACGAGGAGGAGCATGTTGATGAGCCGGTTCAGCAGGAGACTCCTCCACAGACGCAGGCTACTCAGGAGACTCAGCAGCCTCCCGAGGAGCCAGTGCCTCAGACTGAGCCCCAGCCAGAGCCAGAGGTGACTGTTGACCCTCACCATGAGCCCGACCACTAGCATCGAAGACGATGCTTCATCTTAAGTATGGGGAGGTCACTGTCGTCGCCGTTGGTGGATTTGGTGAACATTTTGGGACACTATCACTTAGTTCATCTTATTTTACTTTGTTTTGCACTATTTTGGGATTATTGTACATATTTGCTATTGTGGATACTTTTATTTTGATTATTGCACACTTTTATTGTATATATTGCATTTTATCCTTGTGGTTGTGATTTGAAAAATGTTTTGAATTGTTGAAAACCTAGTTAAACCATTTGTGCATAAAAGAATTTGTTTTGATTGAAAAAAGAGAGTAAACTAAGGAATTTTAGAATTTCTTAATCACAACATTGCATTTAGGATAAGCTTAGTCAAAATGATAGAATTTCCAAGGAATTTATCTATAGGGCACCACCCAATTGATTGAAATTTTTTTATGAATTTGCTTGAATTCATACTTTTGTGAAGCATGTTTTTGAGCTAGGAACACAAGCTTGTGAGATTTGAGCCTGATTGTGTGGTTACATCTTATAACTACTTATTTTCCTTCTTGTGTGAAATTGTTCTCCTCCTATGATTGTGATCCTTGATTTTTTTAATTCTATATGTCCCATTATTCCTTGTAGTCATACATTTATATGATTGAGGCCATTATTTTATTAGCTCACTTACCCAAATAGCCTACCTTTTACTCTCCATTGTCAACCAATTTTGAGCCTACGTCTAACCCAATTGTTCTTTATTCTAGCACATTACAAGCCTAAAACGAAAAATAATAAAAATCCCTTGTTTGGATCTTTGATTGGCTTAGACTAGTGAGAGTGTTTTATATTCGAGTTTGGGGAGATGTGGGAATATTGGTTGGAATAAAAATGTGTTTTGTATTTCTATACTTGGAAATTAGGTGCATACTCATGTATTGATTAAATGTATAGACCTTATACATTGTTGTTCTTGTATGTAGCTTGAAAGAAAGAAAAAAATGAGAAAAAGAAAAGAAAAAGAGAAAAAAATATAGAGGTGAAAAAGAAAGAAAAAAAATATAAATGAAAAAAAAGAAAAGAAAAAAAGGAAAAAAATAGAAAAAGAAAGAAAAAGAAGAAAAACAATAAAAAGGGGACAAAATGCCCCAAAGTAAAGTCCAATAAGAGTCAATGCATAAGTGTTGTGAAAATAAAAAAGAAAACGCATGAGTATGTGAAAAGTGAAGGATGGGTAGTTAGGTTAGTACTTAATTGTATAGGTTATTATATAGGTTAGGTGGGAAAGTTAGGCTAATCAAAGATTCAAATTCTAGTCCACTTATCCATATATGATCCTACCTTGACCCTAGCCCCATTACAACCTTATGGAAAGACCTCGTGATACTTGTATGCATGCATTGAATGATTGTTGATTGTTAGATGAAGAACAAATTTTGGAAAGCATGATTAGGGAGGAATTGAGTGAATCAACCCCTAAACACTTGAGTGAATAGAGCGGATACACATCCGGTGAGGGTTCGATTGCTCAATTACATGTATTCACCATAATCATTCTTATTCATGCAAGTTTGTAAATCCTTTTGATAATTCAATACAATTGTGGGTTGGATTTGACTTCCATTGTTTGAACCCTTGTGCTTACATATATTCTCTTGGAAGTTAATTTGTTTTGACCAAGCATTTGCATCCATATAGATAGTCGCATTTAGATAGTTTAGTTGCATTGAATAAATGTCATACCCTTTGCTTCATTCTTGGTTTAGCATGAGGACATGCTAAGGTTTAAGTGTGGGAAGGTTGATAAACCCCTTTTTAGGGTTTATCTTGTGTTGAATTTAGAGCATTTTGATAACCTTTCCTCACATTTATTCAATGAAATAGCATGATTTTGTGATTGTCTCCTTATTTGTGCTTAGATGTGAAAACATGCTTTTTAGACCTTTAACTTGATGATTTCTTATCATCCTTTGATTTCACTAGATGCCTTGATGTGTTTGTTAGTGATTTCAGATTGAAAAGGGCTAGGAAAAGATCAAAGGAGTGAAAGGAAAGCATACAAAGTGGAAAAATCATGAAAAGCCAAAGATTTGGAAAACGCCCATGGACGCGCAGTGCCTACGCGTGGATCGTGAAATACTCAATAAACGCGCACGCGCGCTGTACGCGTACGTGCCAAAGGCCTCACGCGATTTTTAAAGAGAACTCATGCCTGGCGATTTTGGAGGGTTTTTGGCCCCATTTGGAGCTGAGTTTTTGGCGGGAAAAAGATAAAAGGAACCAAGGATTGAAGGGGAAGGCATCATTAGTCTAGAGTTAGCTTAGTTAAGAGTTGAGAAAAAGTTTTAGAGAGAGAAGCTCTCACTTCTCTCTAGGATTAGGATTAGGGTTAGGTCAATAAGCCTAGATTTAGGTTTTAATTCATGCTCTCTTCTACTTCTACTCTTGAATTCTTTGTTGTTACATGTTGTTCTTCAATTCTTTTGTTGTAATTTCTTCTATTTTGTTCTCATGCTTTGTTGTAAATTCACTCTTATCTCTTCTACTTTTCTTTCAATTCAATTTGAGGTAATTCATGTCAATAATGTTCCTTTTTTTATTGTTGTTATTGATTCTTTACAATAATTGTTGTTAGATTTCATTCTTGTGTCAAATTACTATGTTCCCCTTTTATACCTTCCAAGTGTTTGTCAAAATGCTTGAGAAGATGTTAGATTAGAATTTTATATTCTTGGCTTGGGAAGGTAACTTAGGAACTCTTGAGTTGCTAATGTCCAAGTGATTGATAGTTGATAGCCATTGACTCTAGCTCTCACTAATTCAATTAGTGAATAGCTAGGACTTATGGACTTGGATTGATATAGCTCATTTGACTTTCCTTTACTTGTTAGAGGATGACTTAATGGGATTGATCCTTACAATTATCATGTTGTGGTTAGTGATAAGGATAGAGAACCTTAACCACTAAACCTTGCCAAGACCTTTTTGTCATTTGATTTCCTTTATCAATTACTTTTCTTGTTCCCTAATAATAACCCCAAAATATACATGTCCATGGCCAATAACAAGAACACTATCCTGCAATTCCTTTGAGAGACGACCCGAGGTTTAAATACTTCGGTTTATAATTTTAGGGGTTTGTACATGTGACAAACAAATAATTTTATGAAAGGATTATTGTTGGTTTAGGAACTATACTTCGACGAGATTTCATTTGAGAATTCTAAACTGTCAAAAATCCATTCATCAATGCTTCACCCCAACTCTCCTTCTGAGAAAAGAGAAATAACTGTGCAACAGTGTTGCACTCATCTCTTTCAGTGCAGAGCTTTACTAAGCCCCCAAACACCAATTCTAAGTTTGGTGTTGGGCAGCCATCAACAAGAACTAAGATCAAAGGTATTAAGAAAAAAGTACTTAAAGGCTGAAGGGACAAAAAGATCCCACAGAAGGCCTCTCACCTGGCATGAGAGTTGTCTTCACACAGAAACCTGTCATACCACATACAGTGAGTCGTATCTTATCTCTAGAGCATGTGGAGCTCATCCATGAGAAGTTGTCTTCACCCAGAAACCAATCATACCACATACAGTGAGTCGTGTCTTATCTCTAGAGCATGTGGAGCTCATCCATGAGAAGACAAGAAGAAAGTTCACTGTAAGGGGCAAAATTCTGAGCCCATATCTATCTCCGTAAGGTGCTAACCGTCAAGCTAGTGATGTTAAAGAAGCGCTTGTTTGGGAGGCAACCCAACCATAGTTATTATTAATGTTTTTCTTTGAATTTGTTTTTCTTAATTATTTTCTTTAGGTTCATGATCATGTGCATTAGTCAGACAGAGATAGAAACGTTCATAAATGAAAACAGAATACCCTGGAGAACATGTCTTGCTGGCGTTGAACGCCAGACAAAAAGGCAGGAGTGGGCGTTCAATGCGCACAAAGGGTAACATTATTGGCGTTGAACGCCAGCAGGGAACAAAGGCTGGGCGTTCAACGTCCAAAAGAAGCAGAAGACCTGGCGTTGAACGCCAGGAAGGAAGTCCCTCTTGGGCGTTCAACGCCCTGAGTGGAGCAGCAAGCTGGCGTTGAACGTTAGCTATGGAGCATGAGCTGGGCGTTCAATGCCCATAAGGGAGGCAGGAAATTTGAATTCCTTAGCCTCTCAGGACCAGTGGATCCCACAGTATCTTCACTTATCCCACCTTCTTCTCTCTTCTTTTCGAACTTCCCCATACACTCTACCTTATAAACCCTCAACCAATCATATCCATACCTCTTCCCCAAAACCATCATAACTCCCACCAACCTCCACCCACTAAAATTCAAACTTTCCCACCCATATTCCCCTTCTATTAATTTGAAACCCTAACCATACACTCCCAATAAATACCCCCCTCATTCCACTTATCCCACACATTACTCATACACCTTTAGCCCTCACTTGGCTGAATTGCTCCTCCCTCTCCATCTCCATCTAGTTACTTCTTCTTCTACTCTATTCTTCTCTTTTGGTTATTTTTGCTTGAGGACGAGCAAAGTTTTAAGTTTGGTGTTGGAAAAGCCTTAATTTTTTCTTTCCATTCCTATTTATGGCACCTAAGGTCAGAGAACCGCCACCTTCGAATCTTGAGAGATGGAAAGATTCATCAGCAAAGCCCACCAAGACAACTTCTATGAAGTAGTGACAAAGAAAAAGGTGATCTCTGAGGTTCCTTTTAAGCTTAAGAAGAATGAGTATCCAGAGATCCGAAGAGAAATCCGGAGAAGAGGTTGGGAAGTCCTAACCAATCCCATCCAAGAGGTTGGGATCTTAATACTGCAAAAGTTCTATGCTAATGAATGGGTCACGAAAAACTATGACATTAGTGTGAACCCTCATCCTAAGAATTGGAGCACCATGATCCGAGGGAGAATCTTAGATTTTAGCCCGGAAAGTGTGGGGTTCGCATTCAATTTGACTTTGATGCAAGGAGACCCACATCCTTACACTAGAAGAGTCAATTTTGATCAAAGGCTTGATCAAGTACTCTCAGACATCTGTGTGTAAGGAGCACAGTGGAAAAGGGATTCCCAAGGCAAGCCTATCCAACTAAAAAGGCCTGACCTCAAGCCCATAGCTAGAGGATGGTTGGAATTCATCCAATGCTCTATCATCCCTACTAGCAACCGGTCCAAGGTGACCATAGACCGAGCCATCATGATCCATTGCATCATGCTCGGAGAGGAGGTGGAAGTACATGAGGTGATACCTCAAGAGTTGTACAAAGTGGCGGACAAGCCCTCCACCCAAGCAAGGTTAGCTTTCCTCATCTTATCTGTCACCTATGCCATTTAGCTGGGATTGTCATAGAAGGTGACCTTCCAATTGAGGAGGACAAGCCCATCACTAAAAGAAGGATGGAGCATACTAGAGAGCCGGCACATGAACCACAACATGAGCATGTGGAGCCGCCTAAACATGAGATCCCTGAGATGTCTCAAGGGATGTATTTTTCTCCTCAAAGCTATTGGAATCAATGACATACTTCTATGGGAAAATTAAGCTCTAACATGAATCAGCTGAGGATGGAGCATCAAGAGCATTCCACCATCCTCAATGAAATTAGAGAAGATCAAAGAGCTATGAGGGAAGAACAACAGAGACAAGGGCGTGACATTGAAGACATCAAGCGCTCTATTGGATTCTCTAGAGGAAGTGGTAGCCGCCGTCACTAAGGCGGTCCTGTTTCATCACCCCTTGCTATTATGTCATTTTTCTGTTTTTCATTATTTTTATTGTTTGTTCTCGTGTTCTTATTGCATGATCATTTCTATCTATGTCTTCAAGTTATAAAGTGTTCCATATATCTCTCACCTTGCTTAAAAAAAATTTATTTAAAAAAGAAAATTAAGATGCATGAATTTCGAGTACATCTTAAGAATAGTTCAATTATCTTGATGTGGTGGCATTGCTTTTATTTTCTGATTGTATGAATGAACAATGCATATTTGAAATTGGAATTAAGAATGTTGGCTCTTGAAAGAATGATGAAAAAGGAAAAGTATTATTGGTAATCTGAAAAATCCAAAAATTGATTCTTGAAGAAAGAAAAAGTAGCAAAAAACAATAATATATATATATATATATATATATATATATATATATATATATATACATATATATATGCTTGCGAAAAAAATGATGAATGAAAAATAAAAAAGCAGAAAAAGCCAATAGCTCTTTAAACCAAAAGGCAAGAGCAAAAAGCCAATAACCCTTTAAACCAAAAGGCAAGGGTAAAAGGATCCAAGACTTTGAGCATCAATTGTTAGGAGGGCATAAAAGAAACAAAATCTTGGCCTAAGCACTTCAAATGAAAAGTGTCCCTAACCATATGCTTATGGTGTGAAGGTGTCAAGTAAAAAGCTTGAGACTAAGCAGTTAAAGTCGTGATCCAAAGCAAAAAGAGTGTGCTTAAGAACTTTGGACCCCTCTATCTGGGGATTCTAGCAAAGCTGAATTACAATCCGAAAGGATTCACCCAGTTAAGTGTCTGTGGCATTTATGTATCTGGTGGTAATACTGGAAAACAAAGTGCTTAGGGCCACGACCAAGACTCTAAAAAGTTGTGTTCAAGATTAAAAAAGAACTAAACTAGGAGAATCAATAATATCATCTGGATTCTAAGTTCCTAAAGAGGCCAACACTTCTGAGTTTCAATGGATAATGAGATGCCAAAACTATTCAGAAGCAAAAAGCTACTAAGTCCCGCTCATCTAATTGAAACTGAGCTTTATTGAAAACTCAATATTTGTTGTATCTTAGTCTTTTTTTTTTATCCAACTTTGTTTTTAGTTTCTTGGGAACAAGCAATAGTTTAAGTTTGGTGTTGTGATAAGCGGATATTTTATATACTTTTTGACATCATTCTCATATAGTTTTTGTTATGTTTTGGTTACGTTTTATTATATTTTCATAGGTTTTAGTGTAAAATTCATATTTTTGGATTCTACTTTGAGTTTGTGTGTTTTTATGCAATTTCAGGTATTTTTTGGCTGAAATTGAGGAGCTAGAGCAAAAGTCTGATTCAGAGGTAGAGAAAGCATGGCAGATGCTGTCAGGATTTGACCTCTGTGCACTCGAAGGAGATTTTCTAGAGCTACACAATTCCAAATGGAGCGCTCTCAACGGATATGTAAAGCTAACATCCAGGGCTTTCCATAAATATATAATAGTTTATACTTTGCTTCAAAATTGAAGGCCCAAAACTGGCGTTCAACGCCAGCCATCTACCCTAGTCCTGGCGTCCAACGCCCACAGAGAGGTGGCCAGCGTCCAACGCCCATAAAAGTGTCCCTAGCCAACGTTCAATATCCAAGGAGCATCCTAGCACGTGGGAGACACTAAAGCTCAGCCCAAACACTCACCAAGTGGATCTCGAAAGTAGATTTTTGCACTACAAGCCTAAGCCTATCATATTTCTGTAATCCTTAGTTATTAGATTAGTATATATAGACAAGAGTTCACCCTTATTAAAAAAACTCTTGCCCACTTTTATGTTTGCTTTGTATTTTTCTATTAGCATGAGTCACTAAACCTCATAGGTTAAGGTTAGGAGCTTTACTGAGTTTTATAGATTAATAAAAGTATTACTGTTCTATTTTCAATCGATGGTTGATCCTCTCCTAAGATGTATCTTCGTTCTTCAACCTTATGAATGAGTTGAACCGGCACAAGGTTATCTCTATTCTACATGTGTTCAATGAGCGTCTTTCATCGGATATCAATAAACCACTAGCTTGAGGATACGTCTCTTAGACGGCTAATCCACGACTTCGTTGGGGACTTCTCGAGACATCAGTTTAGCTGAGGTATGGGGAGATTAGGGTCTTTGTGGAAAAGGCTAGAACCAAGGCGCAACATTCTCTGATCCAAAAGATTCAACCTTTTCTGTGGCGTTTTGAGTAGGATCACCAAGGGAATGAACTGCAGGAGCTTCACCCTCATTTAGACTGGATACACACTAAACCTGGTGTTCAGCCTAGAGGAAAATTGGCGGCCGCTTAAACCGGCATTGATCACATACAGCCTGCTACAGAAGAAATCATTCACAGTTGGAGTAGACAGTAAGAAAGGATTGATCCAGAAGAACAAAGCATCTCTGAAGCCTTAACCATCTTCTTATCATTAGATTCACAATTACTGAGTAACGTTATCCTTATTTTACTTTTATGCGTTTAAACAACTAAACAACTTTTCTATCTGCCTAACTAAGATTTACAAGATAACCACTGTTTGATCCAAGCCAACAATCCTCGTGGGATCGACCCTGACTCGCCTCATGTATTACTTGGACGACCCAGTGCACTTGATGGTTCAGTTGTATGGAGTGTGGGAATCCGTGCACCAGTGGATCAGAGGAGAAAGCCATTAGGATTTGAAGAGGGTGAGAACGTATTCTTGAAAGTTACCTTGACAAATGGGATTGGAAGAGCAGTTAAGACAAAAAAGTTGAACCCAGGGTACATTGGGCCTTTTGAGCTGTTAAGACGAGTCGAGCGGTGGCTTATCAAGTAGCCTTACCGCCACATATTTCTAACTTACATGACGTACTCCACGTGTCACAACTTCGTAAATACACACTAGATGCGGCTTATGTGTTGAGCCCGAATCAGTTGAGTTGAAGGAGAAGTTAACGTTTCAAGTTACACCTGTGAGGATTGATAACACGAGTGTGAAGAAGTTGCGTGGAAAAGAAGTTTTATTGGTGAAGGTAGCTTGGAGTAGAGCCGGAACCGAAGAGCATACTTGAGAATTGGAGTCAAAGATGTGGAAGGATTACCCGGAGATATTCTCAGGTAATTTCTAAATTTTGGGGATAAAATTTCTAGTTAGGAGTGGAGAATGTAAGAACCGAAAATTTGATTGACTGATTTGTTAAAATAAAATAATAATTTAATTGTTCAAAATAGGTTCAAAAATTTAGAAATATTAATGAGGTCATTTCAGCCACATTCATCACAAAGAGAGGGAGAGAGCTGCTGAGTTAAAATTGAAGGGACGAAGGGTTTACTATTCATTCTCCTCTTCCTTGGCTCATATCTTGAGCTACGGAGCTCCAATTTGTGTGCTGTTTGCGACCACGCAAAGTTCTCGACGAGCTCTTCATTTCTAGGCAAACAAAGTGGTAAGGAACTTTTAATTTCTTTTCCAGTTCTCTACCCTAATAGATTTTGAGTTTTTGGCTATGGTGATTGAGTGAGTTTTGTGATTTTAGTTGTTTAGGTGTCAACTAACATTGGAAAATTATTGAGTTTTACTCCAAATACCATTGGGTGTGGTAAGCCACTTTGAAACCCTTGTGGTTTATTGAAATTGTGAACCTTAGTGTTAATTTGGGTATATTGTATGATATTAGAGTATATACATGTTGCTTGGAGTTGATTTTGGTGGCTGAGCATTATTGAACTTGTTTGAGGATCAATTTGGTGATTTTGTACTTGGGAGAAAATCGGCTAAGGTATGGTTTTGGTTTCTTTTAAATAATATGTAATGTTGTGGAAAACTTAGGCTAGTGAACCTTAAGATAGGATTGAATTGAATGAATTGCATGAATTGGTTAATTGTTGTTGAGTTTGTTGTGGTGATATGAAGTTAATGTTGATAATAATTTATGATGATTGTTGATGTTAATGAGGAGTTATGATGATTATTGATGTTAATGATAATTGATGATGATTATGAGTTTGGATGATGATGAATTGATGAATAATAATTTTGATGGATATGGTTAATGGTTGATGGTGTTTGTTGATGATTATGTTGATAATGGTGTTGATGAGGATTTAAGAAAATTAATGAGTATTGATATAAACTTTGTTGAATTGAGAACTTTGAATGATCTAGATAGTTGAATGATTGAAAAATGGCTGAGAAATGTTTGGTATGAACTTTTGAGTTGCTTTGGAATTGTTTGGGCTGTGATTAAATTAGTTTGGTTTGGAAAGTTTTGAAAACTAGAGGCTTTTGATAACTTTGGTAAGAGCTTGTTTTTTACGAACTCCAATGAGGCATAACTTGGCTTCCAGAACCCCAAATTTAATGAAACTTGTTTTGAATAAAAATTAGGTCCGTAAAGTTTATGTCGTTTGAAGAATAGGTGAAAAATATTTTTTTTCAAAAAAGTTTGCATGTTTGAAGTTTCGTGTAAAAAACTAAATTTCGCAATAAAACAACTTTTTATGAAAAGTAGGAAGCATGTATCCGTGGGACAGGCGTGCTTACGCGAGGATGGGCCTCTGCCCAACACTCATGCGTATGCGACCCTGGCATGTGTATGCGAAAATGCCAATTTTACACACATGCGTACGCGACTATTGGTGTGTATATGCGAGACCCCTTTTCTGTTTTAAGCATTCGCATATACGGACGTAGCTTGTGTAGGCGATTTTGTGATTTTGTCACTCATGCGTACATGGGGATGGGCACGCGTACGCATGACTCCTATTTTGCTGAAAAAGTGATTTTTGAAGTTTTAAGCACTCCTCTAGCTTTCTAAACCTCTTTAATTATTGGTTGAGATCCCCTAGAAAATGATTAGGTTTTGGGACGAGTGAGAGGGTTTTGGATCTTATGAGTTTAGAACTGGTGACCTAGACTTGAAAATTTCTGTGGAGGGGTTAACTTGGGTAGACATGGAAAAGTGTTATGTTGATGATGATTGAGAACTGAATATGAATTTAGAAACGAATGAGGTTGAGCGATATCTTATTTAAATGGTTTATGAACTTGAAAGAACTTGAAAAATGAGGATGCTTGTGATGAGTTGAGAAAATGAAAGTTGATGAGAAATTTTGGAAGATTGATGTTGATGAATTTGTTGAGTACGAGCAGTGATCACTAAATGATAATTATTATACGCATTGATTGGTAAGTCGCTCTACGCCTGGCAAGGATGGTGGTTTAATCCCTCTTGTCGAGGTAGTGGCACCGATATAGGGGCTGTGGTAGTCTCCCACCTACGTTCAAATGTGAGGGCTGAGGTAGTATCCCGCTCGCATAACCTTTCTTGCCATAGGAGTGAGTCAGACACTATATCCTAGGGAGCACTATATCCCAGGAGTGCACATAATGAACCAGCCACTATATCTTAGGGACGTGATAGAAAGGCGACATCTGAAAGGATGTGTCAGGTTGGAAATTTGAACCAACAAGTGATATCACGAGCCAAATGGGATAGGCATTCATCATATGTATTTTTTATATGCTTGTTTGCTTTGATTAATTGAGTTATGCTTAAATGAATAATATATCTAATTGCTAATCGATTTACCTGTTGTATATGCATATTAATTGTGCTTTATTTATTTGCATTTAGTTGTGTTTTTGCTGTGATTGAGGAGGATCGAAAGACGATGGCGATGGGATCGCATGGAGGGTAGATTGGCGAAGGCTGTGGGACAGTGGTGGCTATAGTTCGAATTAGAAATCCTTAAGTTAGATTACCCCATTATGGTTAATTATATATTTCTTTAAGCTTGAATATTTGTACCGATGTGAAGTTCTAGGATTGCCTTTGGCTTCCCAGAACCTTATATCTTATCTATTGAGCACTGTTACCATATTGAGAACCCCCGGTTCTCATACCATATGTTGTTATTTTTCAGATACAAGTCACAACCCACTTCGGTGAGTTTGCGAATGGTGACAGAGCAGAGGATGGCTCAGCTTCCTATTTTGATTTACTCTTGTAGTCTCTCACTTTTGTATATTTTTATTGCTAGAGGTTTGTATTTTAAAAACATTGAGAGATAGGATGTTAGCTGTTATGAACATTAAAAATTCTGTTGTATTTTGTTTTAGCTAGCCGGCCTAAACTCAATAGACCATGACTACTCCTCTTTGTGTATATATATATATATATTACTCTATGTATTCTGTAATCTTTTGTACCTACGCGTTTGGTTATCGTGTGTGAATGCTTCGCGCTTTTCTATCTCTATTTTTCCTGCGTCTTTGATCTTTTATTCCTTCATCGGCCTTCTAGTGTATGATATTCCTTGATTATATATTATTGTATGAGCTTTAGAACTGTCGTGGCGCTTTGTCGCCCTTTGCTTTACGGCTAGAGGTAAAGTTTAGGGTGATAGAGTATTACATATTATATAATATTAATGACAAATATTATGAAAGAAACATGAATATTAATACATGATTATAAGAAAAATAATATTTATATATTATTAAAGTTAGAATGTGTGTATTAATATTTTAAATCACTTAATGGTAGAAACATACGTGTTTATATTAGGTTTAATTACTCTGTTGGTCTCTATAGTTTCGCAAAATTTTTAATTAGGTCCCTATACTTTTTTCCTTTTAATTGAGTCATTGCACTAATTTTTTTTTAATTGGGTCCCTACACTTTTTTTTCCTTTTATTTGGGTCCCTGCACGATTTTTTTTTAGTTGGTCCTTATAAAATTAAGCCAATTACTGCCAAGTGGGACCTAATTGAAAAAAAATTTGGTGCAGGAACCCAATTAAAAGGAAAAAAAGTATAGAGACCTAATTGAAAATTTTGTGAAACTATAGAGACTAACAGAGTAATTAAACCTTTATATTATTAAGAGAAATATAATATTTTAATTTATTATAAATTATACTAAACGTAAATTATTCAAATTATACATAAAATTGTATATAATTATTTTTTTAAATTAGAGAATTAAGTTATTATATCATTATCATTAATTAATAATTTTTTTTAATTTTAAAAGCGTTATAATTAAATGCACATACAATCACCGAAGAATAAATTATAAACATGTTCGTCTATTAAATAGTTTTTTAAATTAAATTTTTAAAATAAAATAATATGTTAAATTTCTTCTATGTTCAAAATCCGTAGTTTGTTTTAGAAAGTTTAGATTTTGTTTTCGAATGTATTGAGCATTACTTTATTTTGATGCTCTTTATTGTTATATCATTAATTAATAACTTTTTCTCAAACTTAAAAGCATTATACTAATAGAAGGAACATGGATATTAATATATGATTATGAAAAATAAAATATTTATATATTATTAAAGTTAGGAGGTGTGCATTAATATTTTAAATCAATTAATAATAAAAATATATATGATTATATTATTAGAAGAAAGATAATATTTAATTTATTATTAATTATATTAAACATAAATTATACAGATTATACTATATTTTGTATACATAATTATTTGTTCTTAAATTAAAAAATTAAATTATTATATTATTAATAATTTATTTTTTAATCTTAAAATCTTGATAATTGTGCTTAAATTCAAATCAAGGGGTAAATAACATAATTTTTAAATTAAATTTTGATAATAAAATAATATTGTTAGTTTTTTTTGTTGAAAATCTCATAATTAATTTGTTTTACGCAGTTACATTGAGATTTTGTTTCCTAGTGTATTGGGTATTAATTCCAATGAGTTGTAACTCAAATGGTATAGTTTTCATTGAGATGATGTTCTAAGAGCCTATAACTATTATAAAAAAAGATTTATTTTATACAAAATTATAAATAGAATAATTTTTTCTAATGACTACAATTAAAAGAATATAGAATAAAATAATTATTAAATATAATATATATTAATTGAATTATTACAATTAATAAAAGAATTAGTTTAAATAGATACATAATTATAATTATGAGATAAATAATATTCTAATTTAATACCAATTAAACTTATCATTAGATTTATTATTGTAATGAATACATAGAAAAAAGAAATCAAATACCGTTTGTAATTTCACAAATTATATAACACTTTTAAACTATTACTACCGAACAATTAAGTCCTTAAAATAACAATAATTGGAATCTAATCAATTTATTATATGTATATGTGTGATGCTAAACATAATTAGAATCTAATAATTGAAATTATACTCTCTTAATAAATAAATTTAAATTCGAATTTTGAAATTTAAAGAATATTTTAAATAATATTAAATATAGTATATAATTTTTTTTTGCCAAATATAATTTATAAATTTATTATATAATAAAATAGAAAAACCATGTATATTAATATATTACTATACAAACGATAAGAATTATATATTATTAAAATTATGATGCATGTATTATTATTTTAAAACTAACTAATGCATTATTATATTATTAAAAGAAAGATAATATTTTAATTTATTATTAATTACATGTGTTAAACGTGATTTATATAATTGCACTATAATCATACATAATTTTTTAAATTAGAGAATTAAATTTTTATATTGTTAATTAATTATTAATTATTATATTAATATATAATAATTTTCATCACTATAAATTATGTTGTAACATTCAATTTAATATATTGTTAAATGAAGTATTATCTAAAATTTTTACATATATTTTTTTTATTTTTTATTTTATTTTTATTTTTTTTGTAGGTATGATTTTATTAGGAATGTCAAAGTAACGTTTGAAAATAAAATTTAAAAACTTAAAGTTAGAGTATTTTGATTGTGAAGTATATAAGAATTTGAAATACAGACACAAAACGCTCCCATCAAAATGATTCTAATTGATTAAAAAGTTATGGTAATTTGTATATCAATAATAAATCAATTATATATTTTACACAATTTTTAAGTAATTTGTTCCTTTAATATTATTTTATAAAGGTGTCTTATATAGTGTACAATTAAAAATCTAAATATATCTCTATTTGAGAAAAGAGATGTACTAAGAAAGAGTTTATGATATGATTTTTGTTTTGAACCAAACAAAAAAAATACTCAAAGAAAAAAAGAGATGACTCATACTAATTATTGATAAGTAAGAGTTATACAATTCATATTTAAATTAGTTGTTTTAAATATATTTTGATAAATTTTCTAAAAATAAAATTTGTACTTTTAATTTACAGATATAATTGGACGTCTAACTTGAAAAGAAAATTTAAAAATCTATATGTATTTTTATTATGCTAAAGCTTGATGAGTTATAGCAAATTGAAATAGTTGTGAAAGTATTTTTAAGTTTGATGTATAAAATTATTTTTAAATTTGTTTTATTGTATTATAAGAATGGACCTAAATTGAAATTCATATTCTGTAAGAATTTTTCAAAACAATTTGTTGAGTATATATATAATGACATAAATAGAAAATATATTAAATAAATTAAATATGTTAATAAATTTAAAAAAACATTTTAAACATACATATAAAAGAATTTTATACATTGCACAAGTATATACACTAATATGAAATAAAAATAATTTGATTAAAATTTAATTATTGTAAGATTTTTAATATACTTTTTTAATTTTGATATGGAGTTAATTATGATGTATACCAATGTTATTGGGGTTTAGCGTGTTTCACTGGGGTGTGATGGCTGCGCTGAAGAAATCGAATATCCGATTTAAGAGAGAATAATCGGACGGTCCAATTACTAGTTTCGAGGGTACACAAATCAGACCGTCCGATTTGCGTATCAATGGCCATGCGTCACACATGCAGCAACCCAGCTAATGGAATCCTTTTCAAAACGAAGAAACCCCAGCCATCCATCCCATTCAACCCCACTTCGTTCATTACTCATTCTCCAGTCATCCATCCCTTTCAAACTCCACATTCTTCCTTCTCTTTTTTCCATTGAAGTTCCATAGCCAAAAATCAAGAAGCTGTTGAGGGGAAATAAAAATCAATAATACTAAGGAGGCCAAAAATAAAAGATATTAATTGTCTAGAATTATACATTATTAATTATTTTAGTTATCTTAGTTATGTAAGTTTTTTTTTACTAAATAATTTAATTTAATGTAAATAGTAATAATAATATTAAAGATTAGTTTATTGTAGTAATTATTATTAAGTGGATTACAATGTAGGTTTATATTAATATTTATTTAGTTATTAATTGTTAGAAGAGAACCATAGAATAAAACAAATTTTGAAGACTTTGAATAATAATTAAATTAATTGTTATTATAAATATGTTATTTAAATATTTAATTATTAATTAGTGTATTTTGTTAGTTAAAATGTTGAAGTTGTTTAAGTATAATTAGTGAAGTAAGTAAGTAATTGATTAATTGACTGAGGTATATTATTATTATTATTATTATTATTATTATTATTATTATTATTATTATTATTATTGTGACCGTTAGTTTAGTTTGTTAATTTAGCCTAGTTTAGGTAGTTAATTATGTTAGTAACAGTAAATTATAAAATTGAAGTTAATTAATAAATTATGTATGATTATTAAAAAAAATTTTTGCGGTACAGTACAGTAATAATATATATATATATATATATATATAATAATAATAATAATAATAATAATAATAACAAAAATGAGGAGTTTAATGTTATATAGTCTAGTTATATAAATATAAAATAATCATTAATAATTATTATTATAAACTAAATAAGATTTAGATATTAGAATATATATTTTTAATGGATGTAATAATAATAATTGGATTTATATTTTAGATTTATTTAACATTCTAGTTATGTAAATATAACTAAACGAGTAGTAATTATTATTAAGAAATAAATAGGGTTTAAATATTAGAAAATATAGTTTTAATGGATGTAATGATAATAATTAGATTTATATTTTAGATTTATTTAAGTTTTATTAATTATGTTATATTGCTTATGTGATAATGAGAATGGAAAAATGTTATATGTTATATGTTAATTAACTATGGTTATATTTGATTAATGTGATATATGCCTACATTTTGTAGGGTTTACAAATGTTAATATGTGATCATTATTTGTTACCAGATCCGTACAATCCAATTATGGAGGATATTTGCGGGAGACTGGTTTTTATCACGTTTTTCAGATTGGAGTTGTCCAATGTTAGTCGGCATTGGTTAATGCTCTGATCAAGCGATGGCGGCTCGAGATTCATACGTTCCATTTTTCAATTGGTGAGTGTGCTATGACATTGGAGGATGTGGCGATAATTCTTGGCCTTCCGACAAATGGTCTTCCAATTACAGGACCGACTCTGAGTAGTTATGAGGCCTTAGAGGTCGAATGCTTTCATTATTTTGGTGTTGCACCTAGGAGGACAGATTGTAGCGGAAGCTCTGTAAAGTTGACATGATTTCGGAGACTGAAGGATCATTTAGTCTTAGATAATGATATTCAAATTCAGAGGTACGTAAAGTGCCACATAATGTTATTATTTGGGACCACTCTGTTTGGAGACCAGTCTGGGGCATCAGTGCACTGAAAATTTTTGTTGTTGCTCCGTAACTTCGGCGAGATCATAAAATTTAGCTGGGGTTCAGCATGTCTGGCGCACTTGTATAGAGTATTGTGTAGGGCCGCTCGTGTCGACTGCAAGGAGATTGATGGTCCACTGACCCTTCTGCTTACCTAGGCCTGGACTGTTTACCATTTCTTTCGCCGATTCCCAACAATCCTCGAGTCTTTCCGATTGCAAACAGGTAAAGTTAATCATCATCTGCTTTGAATAAGTGTAGCACATTTAAGTTGAGATTTTTATGATAACAATTTATATAACAGATTGTTTGATGTCAGCTGGCGTAATTGGGAGCGTGATTATCAGCCTTACATATATCATTCTCTTGCTCACTTCAGGAGGTTATTGGATGATTGATAAACCACAATTTTATAGTTTATCTTGTATTAAATTTGGTGGATTTTATCAAATTTTCTTACATTTATTCATTGAAATAGCATAGTTTTTGTAAACTCTCCCTAAATTGTGCTTAAGAGTAAAAACATTTTTTTTAGGCCTAAAAATTGATAAATTTAATTCACTTTAATTCTATTCGGTACCTTGATAGTTAAGTGATTTCAGGTTTAGAAGGCATGGATTGAAGGAATGAAGAAAAAGCATGTAAAAGTGGAGAATTCATGAAGAAATGAAGTTTTGGAAATCTGCCATGCGAGGCGTACGCGTGACCAAAATTCGTCAAGCGACGCGTACGCGTGACCCATGCGTACGCGTGACAAGCAGCACGTGACCTCATTAATGAAACACGCTGGGGGCAATTTATGGACTTGCTGGAGCCCAATCCAACTCATTTCTGAAGCTATTTGAGGCAAAAATCAAGAGGAAACAAGGGGAGAGCAATTAGGATAGTTTAGTAACATGCTTTAGGTTATATTCTAGAGAGAGAAGCTCTCCCTTCTCTCTAGAATTAGGGTAGATTAGATTAAATTTCTCTTAGGTTTAGCCTTTAATTATTCCTTTGATTTAGTTTCCTTGCAATTTATTATTCTTACATCTTTACTCTTCTAGTTTTACTTTTCATATCCTTTATTTTGTTGCCTTTATATTTATGACACTTTGTTGCTTTTAATTTCAATTAATGCAATTTATGTTTTATGTTTGTTAATGTTAAATGAATTGTTATTGTTATTTTCTTGCATTGGGTAGTTATAGAATTTATATTCTTGCACTTTTATCATGCTTGCATTTTATGCCTTCCAAGTGTTTGATAAAATGATTGGTTGGATTTTAGTGTAGATTTTTGTGTTCTTGGCTTGGGTTGCTAACTTGGGTAACCTTGAGTTACTAATGTTCAAGTGATTGATAATTTGTTTCCGGTGACTCTAGTCTCTCACTAAATTAATTAGTGAGTTGGCAAGGACTTATAGATTAGGATCAATTAAGCTCACTTGACTTTCCTCTAATTTTGGGGACGACAAAGTGGAAATGATCCTTGTAATTATCATGTTGTGTTAGTAACAAGGATAGTGATCCTTACCTATCAACCCTTACCAAGACCCTTTTTACCTTTTGAGTTTCCTTTCCCTTCTTAGTTAATTGCCATTTACTTTCTTGTTATTTACATTTCTTGTCAATTGCTACCTCACCCCCGATTTCCTTCATAGCTAATAATTGAGCACTTGATTGCAATTCCTAGGAAAAACGACCCAGAATTAATACTCCCGGTTATTTTGATTTGTATTGTGACAACTTTTTAAACTTTGATTGAGGATTAATTGTTGGTTTAGATTATGCTTGCAACGAAATTCCTTTGAGAAATTCTAGACCGACGATTTCCTTCTATCAAGTTTTTGTGTTGTTACCAGAAAATTGCAATGTGTGCTTGTTTTTGGTTGTTGCCCATATGTGAATATTGTGAATTTGTATGCTTTTTGTCTCTTTGTTAGTTCTTGCTAATTTTAGGAGTTGTTTTCTTTGTTTCTTACTAGCTTTTGTTTTTGTTTTCTCTTTTCTACTATGAATTCTCACCCTTTTGACTATGAGTTTGGTCCTAACTATGTTGTAGGGAATGGAAATTACAATGAGAGCATGCATCAAGGATGGAAAAATCAAAGGTGGGAGGAGCCCCAAGCATATGATCAACCTTCATGGCAACAACCTCCTCCAATGCACTATGAGCAAGAACCATTCTATGATGCCTACCAATCCAAAGGATATGGTAGACCTCCTTATCATTATCAACCACAACCACTATATGCTTATGAACCTCCTCCTCAACATTGTTTTCAACAACCATACTCACAAGCCTCATACAACCAGATACCTCCATATGACCCTAACCCATATCCACCATACCAACCACCTTATGAGCCATATGAACCATACATAGAACCACCACAATTCCAACACAATTACTCCCAAGAACCACCTCCATATACACCACCTCACTACCTTTACCAAGATTAACCACCTCCCATATATGAAAACTTTCAACCACATGATGAATTCTCCTTTCCGCCACAACTCTCCATGGAAGAATATCCATATCCGTCGATCCAAGAGCAATATGATTCTACTTATGTTAGCCAAGTGGAACAAGAGTCAAGGGATCGTCTCATGGAAGCGATGGATAGGCTTAAAGCAATCTTAGTTCAAAAAGGAGCAAGAGGAAGTCCAAAAGAGACATGAAGAAATCATGGCTAACCTTGCCAAGATTAAAGCCAACTTAGACTCATGGGAGTCATGCCACAAATAAAGCACTTCCACGGATGAATGTGGAGAATCAACTGAAGAGCGGAGTATGAGAAAGAGATTAGAGACTCTGGTGAAAACAAAGAGTGGTATTTTGTACTAGAGCAAGTGGAGAAAGCCAAAATTATTGAAGAAGAGGAAGTGGTTGAAGATTTAGGAGATGCCAAACCTCCATAGGAATCTAGAATTGTAGAGCATTCCTCCAAGAAGCTTGAAATTGAGGACATAGAGGACCATGCACAACCTCCAACATATGACATGAGCATTGAGGAAGGTGTACAAGAGGTTGGTGAACAAGGAATTGAAATTGAAGACGCTTGCCAAGAGGTGAAGGTAGTCAAAGAAGAGCACAAGGGAGTGGAACTTGCAAGCACCTTGCCAAAGCCGGTTGGAGTCTCTCTCACTAAGCAACCATCCATCTTATAATTTGAGTGGGTAAAACTCATATCCTTAAACTTTTTATCCCACTTGAATCTGGCTTAGTTAAAACAGATGGTTAACTTAGAGCTCTTTGTGGAGTGAAGAGTAAGAGAGAGTTGTGTAGTGGTTGGAAATATAATCCTAGGTTCATTGTGGTTGAAAGCTCAAAGTTGAATTGCAAAGGTCAAAATCATGCTAAATTGAATGGGTCTAGAAGGAGAGTTTGGTACTTAAAGGAGAATTCTAAGAACTTGCCACCCGAATGGAATAATGATGATCAACTTGAAGACGGGTGTAGAAACAAGATATAGGATCCCAGAATATATGAAGATCAACTTTGGGAGCCCTTAGCTTGTGTGGAACTTCATCAAAGCTTGGTGTTATTGATTTTGAACTTTGGAGCTTATTGGAAGTTCAAGCATTGGTGGGAATTTAAGGAAGAGTACAAGCACAAGCCACCATGACAAGGGGCTTCCCAAATGTCCATCTTAAGGACTTAAAATAAAAGTTCTAGGTGGGAGACACTCCACCATGGTAACATATTTTCACTTTTCTCTTTTGTATATATTTGTAAATAAGTTTATTTTTATGTTTAGCTTAGTTTGTTGAGTTTATTTGGTAGTCTAGTGTCTTCAATAAGCTTTGGTGGTGTTTAGATGACTGTTTGGATGTTTGGAATGCTTGGTTTGGTGCTAGAACTTGAAAAATTTTGAAAAACAGAGCACCATGTCACGCATACGCGTGACCCACGTGTACGCGTGATCCTCTGAAAATGAGCGTGCCAGGATCGTGCGTGGACTGTGCCATCACATGGTCCGGACAGTGAGTTGTGCACGTAGTGCGCGGGAACCATGCGTCTAGCGCAATTTCTTCCCATGCGTATGCGTGACCCATGCGTACGCGTCGCACCCTATTCCCTCTCCTCACGCCTACGTGTGCCAGACGCGCACGAGTCGAATTCCATTCTTCCAACCCACGCTTACGCGTGACCCCTCGCGGACGCGTGGGCACCCTTGTTTCACCCACCTTCTTTTCTTCTATTCTCTCCATTTCTTTTTTTCTTTTCTCTTCTCCTATCTTCTTCCCTTCAACCATCATCCACCACCATCATTCATCATTCACCACCACCATTTACTATTCCATTTCTTAGTTAGTTAGTTTAATTTTCTATTTTAGTAGATTAAGTTGTTAGTTTAGGTTATATTTTCATGCTAAGTGTTGGATTATTCATCTTGTTTGCTGTTTATTGCTACTGATTACTGATAAAATGCTATTCTAGTATCATTGTTGTGAATATTCATTGTTGGATTTTTTGTTGAGGTTATATTTTGTTGCTTGGTATTATATTGTTTATGCTTAATTTTATGCATACAAAGTACTTGTGAATTGCCTTCAAGGGACTCTAAATGCTTTGAATTGCATGATTTGACCACCATGTGATTTGAATTCTTTACTTTGACTAGGCAATTTTTTATGTTGGATGTTGTGCATTTATCTTAATGCATTGTGTTGCTTGATCATTTGCATCCATATGTTATGCTCTAATGACATGTTGACCATTAATTGTTTAACTATGTGCTCTACACATACTTGAAACTAGTCATTTTAGCATAATACTTCAATTGTGAAATCGGATTGTAAGCTTACCTAGGGACATCTTTTTGAAATTCTCAAGCTCTATGGATCATGCTTGCTATGTGATCGATTTTCACTTCTATTTCTTTTCCTAAATTGCATAGCACCCATGTCTTTCACTTTCTATGTCACTCATGTGATGCGAACTAAACTTCAAAGTATATCATTGATTGATGTGTGAATTTCATATTTCACTTGGTTTATTGAATTACCTTGCACATCAATCATTGTCCATTCATCATCCATTTCACATTTACTTTATTATAGCTTAAATGCTTCTATACTTCTTTATTACTTGTTTGTTTGTCTTAACCAACAAGTTTCCTTAAAGCATTTCAAGCACACTAGAATGAGTGAAGTGCATACTTCTTTTGTGTAATTGTAATATAGCTTTTCATGCTAGTGTGTGTGTTCTAAACCGAGCGCAATTTAGAATTCACACGCTTATTTTCATCAATGTCACACACTCATTACTTCGCTTCATTTTAGTGATTCTTACATCATTCTAACAATATATACTTCCTTGCTTTTGTATTTACTTATATTTCTATCCTGTTTTCTATTTTCAGGATAAGTCACTATAAGCAAAAAGGGAAGCGGAAGAAAGAACACGCAGCAGCCGGTTGATCCACCAGCTGGAGGTGGCAATCCAGAAAGTCGCCGTACCCCCTTGCTCATCTTTGAATGCACCGAGTATGGTACAAACTTTTAAGTGTGGGGAGGTCGTCTGACCGATGGGCCATTTTTGGGTGACCTTGAGTTACTAATGTCCAAGTGATTGATAATTTGTTTCCATTGACTCTAGTCTCTCACTAAATTAATAAGTGAGTTAGCTAGGACTTATGGATTAGGATCAATAAAGCCCATTTGACTTTCCTCTAACACTGGGGATGACAAAGTGAGATTGATCCTTGTAATTATCATGTTGTGGTTAGTAACAAGGATAGAAATCCCTAACCATCAACCCTTGTCAAGACCTTTTTATCATTTGAATTTCCTTTCCTTTATTAGTTAATTATCATTTACTTTCTTGCTATTTACATTTCTTGTTATTGTGACCAAAACCCCCCAATTTTCTCATAGCTAATAATTGAGCACTCGATTGCAATTCCTCAATTCAGTGTCGCAAAGTATAGTCCCAACCGACAAGATATCCCTAATCAAAGTTTGTAAGAGGATGTCACAACAATGAAATCAATAACCAGGAGTAAAATCTCGGGTCATTCTTCCAAGGACTTGCACTAGAATGCACATTGTTGGTTAGGAATTTTGGGATTTTAGGTTGCTTGCAGAGGAAGTAAAATGACAAATATATAAAAGCAACAAACAACTAACAATTAAATTGAGATATCTAGAAATAACAATCAAGAATTAACTAACTAACAAGCATGCAACTACAACTAAAAGCATATAAGAATAAGAGATATGAAATTAGAATGAGAAAACTAGGAATTCCAAACTAGTAAAAGTGAGTGACAATCAATCAATATAAAGGTCTTGGCTAGGGGAGAGAATCGGAGTTCCTATCATTATTATCATCAATTGTGATGAGAATTGTCTATTGCTTCTACTTAGTTATCCTCTAGCAAATAAAGAAAAGTCAAGTGGGTACAATTAACTTGAGTTCACAAGTCCAAGTCAACTCCTAGTGAAAGACTAGCTTTAGTGAAGTTCATGCTAACTAGCAACTTCCAATATCCAATCAACCATAGACTTTGACAATTCAAGAGTTTCTAATACTCAACCCCAAAGCCAAGAGTAGAAATCTACTCCATAATCATAAAAGGCGTTTTCACAAACACCTTATATGCACTAAAGGACACTACTACATAATTGACACTACTAACATTTAAAAAAATGTTACCAAATCATATTAAAATGTTACCTATATATATTAGTAATATTTTAACAAATGTTAAATATACCCTATGTTACTAAAGAGTTTTACTAACATTTTTCTAAAGATTTAATAATATTTAGTAAAAATATTATGATAGATCTTCTATAGTAATATTATGAGAAATGTTACAATAGACTTTCCTTGGTAACACTTAAAAAAATATTACAATAGATATATTTTGTAACACTTAGAAAAATGTTACCATAGATAACTTTTTGTAACACTTAAAGAATGTTACAATAGATATTTTATGTAATACTTAGAAAAATGTTACTATAGATATTTTTTTGTAACACTTAAAAAAATGTTACCATAAGTATTTTTTGTAACACTTTAGAAATGTTACAAAAGATCTTTAGTAACATTTTTAGTTATATTATACTATTTTTTATTTTATTACTACAACATGGAAATATTTCATTAAATTCACAAATTCACAAAATAAAATTTTTATAACATCTTTCATTAATCAATAATCATCGTACAAATTTGCTTCGTGATGCAAATAAAATGAGGAAAAAAATACTTATAACACTTAAACTCTATGAACATTCCATATAAAAAACCAGTATAAGTATAGCTACAGCAACAAAATATAGCTACAGCAACCTTGAGTTGCTGGTCACTGAACTCATTCCACAAAAAAATATAGCTACAGCAACAATGATCAAGCAGATAATCCCTCCAATACTATGACCATATCTGTCCTTGAATGCCACATAAAATATTTGAGCAATGGCATATCCACCAGCATCATTGTCTTTACTTAATAGGTAAGGGATGTTAGTAACTGCAAAGGTAATTCCTAATATGTAGCATAATCTAAGAATAATAGATATTCCCACAGCACTGATAATTCCTTTTGGTCCATTTTTATCAGCTTCCTTGGTTTCTTCTGTTTGAAAATTAAGCTAAATCCTTCAATAACTTGACTGAAATTATGTTACAAAGGAAAAGTAGAAATGAAGAGAAAAGATGTACCATATGAGCTGATGCATCATATTCAGATAGAGAATATTGAGCCATAAGAAGTCCCACCAGAAATATGTAGGGACTGCTACTGATTCCGACACCATTATCAGTATTGAAATGAGTGAAAACAAACTTAACACTAGCCCTTTAGGTTGCAACAATCGGAATCAGAATCATAAGCACAAAAACACCTGAAAACTTTACCTCCAATTAGACTCTCAAAATGCTTTAATTTTTCCATGTGAAATGAACTTAGAAATGATAAACATAAATAAAAAAGAATAAGTTTTCATACCTATTACATTCCAAATAGAAGCAAATTATCCAAAGAATGATAGCAATGAGATAGGAAGGGTGTTCAATATACCGTGGAGGAGCAAAATTCCACCATGGATAGCAATAACTACATATTTAGATGCTTCATATCCACCTCCATTTTTTCACCAGTGCTAAGCAGAACAATGACCTGAATTAGTTGTGCTAATGAGAAATCTACACTTGTTGTCTAGAATACTCGAATTCTCAAGAATACCTGACCAATAATATTAAACCTGCATTGAAAAACAAACCAGACAGAACACTTGTTAGAGAAATAACAACT
The DNA here is from genome assembly GCF_059453495.1 of Arachis ipaensis. Lineage (NCBI taxonomy): Eukaryota > Viridiplantae > Streptophyta > Magnoliopsida > Fabales > Fabaceae > Arachis > Arachis ipaensis. The sequence goes on along the minus strand of NC_142441.1, from coordinate 40,324,583 downwards.
GTTAGAAAGGTCCATTAAAGGAAAACAATGCAAAATGAAAGAACTGGTTACAATACCAGCCAGTGATCCAAGAAGCAAAAGGTGCCCAAGTTGGGCCAGCAAGCTTAGCACTCCAATAGTAGAGACCACCAGAAGTTGGATAAGCTGAACAAATCTCATCCACTGATAAAGCAACAAACATGGTGAAAAAACCAGCAATAAGCCACCCATAGATCATTGAAAAAGGTCCACCATAGTTCAAGCCAATGTTGTAAAGTGTGGTTACTCCGGTCAGGATCGATATAATAGAAAATGAGAATGCAAAATTTGAGATAGCCCTGCAAAATAGTGTATGCTTGAGTGTGCAATAAATATAAAGACTGAACTATAAATTTCTGATCTCATTTTACTAAAGATACTGCACAGTTTAAGTATTTAACAACCACATCTTAGAAAATAGCAAGACACCACAAATGTCATTAATTAAAAAAATTACATATGAAGACGCAGAAAATCACAAGATAAAAAAACTAGCAGAACAAACCTTACCAGAATTGACAACAACCAGTGACGGGTAGCGTGCAGTGAGGGCGAGCAAGAGAAGAATGAGACTAGAACAGGTGAAATGGAGTGAGGGGAAGCAGAATGAGACCAGAAGACTGAAAAAGACAATGAAGATGGCGAGCCAAGAGTGAGTGATTGTGGGGGTCAGCAAAGAAAAAAAATACAGAACTTTCAACAAAGAAGCGAGAATTAGAAGAAACGTTGAAAAATGGTAACCAAGATATGAAGGGGAAAATTGAACTAACATTATCAAATTCAATTAATATACGAGAGTGTATACTTCTAGAACTTAGAACCATCAAAGATTCACCATCTTTCTAGTTTACTGAAAATGCTAATTGTTACTTCTTGGATTTTTTTAGTGTTCTACACAAAAGATGTATATTTGACTATTTAATTAAAAAAATACCACACATAAATTACAACTATAGCATAATCATAAGCTGTAATACTCACTGGGCAGGCTGGGGTATTGTAGCAAATGGAGCATTAGGTGCTGTTGCCACTTTCTCTCTAAGACCCTAAACATTTCAAACACATAAGTGTGAAAATTTTAGTTATACAAAATGATTTTCTTGTTCTTTATTATTATAAACAAGTCTAAAACATTGAAACGTACCCTATGATCATATTAGAATAATGCTACTCTTCTTCTGCAAGCAATTTTTTGGAACAAAATAAAAAATAAATCGGAACAAGCATGAAACGAAAAAGTAGCAAATCATCACCTTAATTCTTAAGAGATGTACAAGAATATAACAAATAAAAAGTTTAGCAATCAGAAAAATTCCAGTAGGTAAGATGATTAGTCCTCCTTTCTTCACCTACCACTAGGTATTGACGGAGAACAATGAAAAATAACAGAAAATTGCCCCTACCACTTCCAGCAACACAATAGCGGATCTCCTCGTCGGTGTGAAGATGCTCTTCAAAGAAGCTTTTGATCTTCTCTTCATAGTTTGGCAATTTCTCTGGGCAGACCTCACAGACATCTTGCAGGAAATGTGCCTCAAGTCAATCTGTAAAAGAGGCACGCATTAACATACAGCAAGAATTTTCATAAAGTGATGTTTTTGCATTTTATTCATTCTTATTTGCATATAGTTATTTGTTTTGAGTTTAGGAGTTACTTCTAAATGAGAGTGTGGCACATGAAATTGTGGAAATGAACATTGGCATAACAAAACCATGTAGGAGTAACCGCATTCTTCACGAATCTTTTTCAACTCTGAATTTATTTCATAGTTATCAGCATCTAACCTCTAGCTAAGCACTCCAAGTTTTGGAATGTTAACATAATAAAGCCAAATATGTGAGTGCAAACAGTGTTACCATAAAAGTCCTCAATGACACAACTATAACTGGTAGCCTACCACCAAATATGTGAAGAGTTTGATGCAGTATCCTCTAACTCACTAATGATATTAAGAATTGATTATTTATATATAAGTTTTTAGTAAAATAAATAATGCTATGTCCTTTAGCTTAACCTGTTGTGTGTTTTTAGTATTTCTATTCATTAATAGTGATCCAAAATATGTTAATCTAAATACATATAAATTAAAAATTTTGTGGAAAAAATATATACTTGGTTAACCGCAGGAGGAATTGTAGCGAAAGAAAGGAGATGTTCAAGTTTGTTGATAGAAAAATTGCTGACTCTAATTGATTTTGCAAGGGCCAATTTGTGACATTGTTCCAGTGAAGTCCAGACTCCCTTTAAGTCAAATGGCACCAAGTCATTTTGATCATGATAAGAGACTTTAAATAATCCGAGCTTGGCACTCATTGGCCAATGAATCAAGTAGAGATCTAAGTATTCTAATCCAAGATTCCTGCATATGAATTACCACAAGTCCATAAGTTATTCATTCGCTACCACAACCATCCCATCTACATCCATGAAAGGCAAAAGAAGCAAAATAGAACATTCAGAATGGCAATGACAATCCCCGGTCTCATGAAACATTTTCAACATGAAATAAACAAAACCAACAAACAACCATCGCCCCTAAAGCTCAATTTCAATATGAAATCAATTCAGCCGTGTCCTTAATCACATAGAGAAATCACATACTAACATATAAAAATGGGAATCAACCCTTCCACACTAAAATGCACGAAGCATCCAAAAATCAAACAGCATACAATCTATGGCTTCTAATTTCGATCCACTGCCGCAATAGTGATTCCAGACGGCAATTAACTAAAATTTCGTCGGAATTTAATTCAAGACTAATTAATAGCAACTAAACAATATTGATCAAAACTATATGGAGATAACTTTATCATCATGTTGTAAACAAAACCAAAAAAAAAAAAGAAAAACAAGTAATTGAACTAGCTGATGAGAGTTCACTGGCAATAATGATAATCTAAATTATCCAAAACACAAAACAAAGTCGAAATACTTCCTTATATCAAAAATTAAAACGCACAATAGTCTCAAACATTAAAATTTGGAATTCAAAAAAAGAGAAACCTCTCTCTCTTCTCAGAAGCTATTCTTTTCAATCCAGAGGCACTTCGACATCACCATCAGTAATCTCCTCCTACACATCGACGGTGATAATGATGATAGCTAACGCGGTAAGTATTGGCAACAACAACGAGCAGCGATAATTCAGATCTGGATCGAAATCAGCAACAATTGAGAAATTAAAGAACTTCGTGAATAGAAAAAAATTAAAGAAGAGAGAAAATCCTTACCGCAGTGGAGAGTGAAATCGAGAATTTGAATCTGAATGCAAGAAATGATTGAGGTCTCAAGAGGAGCGAGATAAGGTTTACAGCATTTTTCCAACGTGAGAACGATTGTGAATGGTTTCTATCTACCCTTCAGATTTGTTTATTTGGGAATTAGGAGTGACTTTTAATTAACAATAGGTAACATTTTTTGGGAAGTTTTTTAAAAACTAAATATATTTGCTAACATTTATAAATAAATGTTACTTAATATTGAATTTTATGACCATTACTAACACTTTGACAAATGTTAAAAGAGAAATGTTACTAAATCTTCAAAATGTAGTAGTGGAAAAACATTATAAAACTGAGAAATAAACTCAAATCAAAGCTACCCACTAACAATAATTGCTAATAACAAACCAAATAACAACAATGAGCATGAAAGAAAACTCAATGTATTAATAAAAAGTAATTCCAACAAGATCCAAATTCAAATCTCAAAATAGCTAGTATGGCAAAAGTACTACGTGAAATTAAAGAGTAGAAACTACAATCAAAACAACAAGAAATGAAGTTAAAAAGATCTAATCCGAGAATTCAAGTGACAAAGAGCAAGAAACCCTAAAACCTAGAGAGAAGTGAGAAGTTCTCTCTCTAGAAAAACAAAGAAAAAAACTAGCTAAAATTAAGTCTAATTGTGTGTATGCTTGATTGCCCCCTTTCCCCCATTAATTCTTGGCCTTTTCCCATTCAGAATCAAGTTGGATTTGGGCGTAGAGCCTCTCAGAATTTTCCATTCATGATTTCCGTAAATGAGTCACGTGTTGAGATTCATGCGTACGCGTCGGTCACGCGTGCGCGTCGGATGAGCCCTTCGCAAGTCACGCTTACGCGTAAGGTCACGCATACGTGTCATCTGAATTTCGCAATTGTCACGCGTCTGCGTCCTCCATGCGTGCGCGTAGGAACCAGCTTCTCCAAATCTCTATTCTTCATGTTCCTTCCATTTTTGCATGCTTCCTTTCCATGCTCTAAGCCATTCTTGCCCTATAGATCCTGAAATCATTTAATAAACGCATCACGGTATAGAACGGTGATAGGAGATGATTAAAATTTAGCATTTTTAAGGCCTAAAAAGCATGTTTTGAACTATGAAGCATAATTAGGAAGGAATCATAAAAACATGCAATTTATATGAATAAGTGTGAAAAACATTGATGAAACCTGCCAAAATTAACACAAGATAAACCCTAAAATTAGGATTTATCAACGATCTGCAAGAAGGACAAGTATGTTATTTTTAATTATTTCACATTTTTGTTTAGCCATATTATTATCTGGTGTGTAATCCTCTGTTAATTTCAATGTGTTCAGTTTGTTTGGGAGGCTTATGCAGTTGATCGCATTGAGGCAGGCATGATTCCGGCTGACATCCACCACCACTCGGTTATTTGGAGCGCAACGGTGCCGCTGATATCCTTTGAATGCATTGAGTGGCATGCGTCTGATAGGTTAAGGAAGTAGTTTGGATTGAGTCAGGGCGTCCCTCATCAAGAGCGGGACCTAGGTGTAGCACACGGTAAGGTACTGACTGGACCTAAAAATCAAGATTGGTCCGATGTACACTCATTATGGGTGATGCAATGGACGAATCAGTATAGTGACATTCTTGCTAACAAGTTCATAAAGTTCATACAATAACATCATAAAGACAATGCAACAAATGCATCAACAGTTCTATTGGGTGGCTGGATCTGCACTTGCACCACCACATTAACGACATCTGCTACGGTTGTGGGCCTCGGCCCCGCATTGTTTACAGCGCCTTGGTGCGCGCAACATCCGAGTGTCCATCTCATTCAAGAAGCGGGTCATTTTTGGCCGACCTTTGGCAACCTGTCTGAGAAATGGATTGCCTACGAATCGAGGTCCACTATAAACAGGTGACAGAGGAAAAATGTCAGTAAAGAATTTCACAAAAATATCGCGTTGCAAGTATAGTTCCAAACCGATAATTAAACCTCAATCAACATTTAGATTGTTTGTCATGAATACAAACCTAATAAAAATAACCGAAGTATTCAAACCTCGTGTCATCTCTCAAGGAATTGCAGGGAAGTGTAGTTTATTATTGGTTATGGGAAAGTATATTTTGGGGGGTTTTGAAATAAGGAACAAGAAAATATAGATTGCAAGAAAAATAAACAAATAACTAAGAAAGCTCTTAGGAAGGATTGAGAATTAGAAGTCCTATCCTCATTATCATCGTCAATTGTGATGGTAAATGTGAATTGCCTTCACTTAGTTAACCTCTAACCAATGGAGGAATTGCATACAATCAACTTGAGTTTACAAGTCCTAGTCAATAAATTGTGAGAGACTAGATTTAGTGAAGTTCAAACTAATCGGCAATCTTCAATTACCATTCAACAAGAAACTTTGACAATTCAAGAGTCTCTAATTAATCAATCCAAGTCAAGAACAAAAAAAAACCTAATTTAAAATCCACCTGAGTATTTTATCAAACACTTGGAAGGCACAAAGTAAAAGCATAGAGAATTAATAAGAGATAATAAAATCTAAGATACCCGATTGCAAGACAACAATAACCAATAATTAAAGAAAGAACAATAACATAAAAATATAAATTGCATTAATCTAAATCAAAGGGAGCAAGAGTGCATCAACAATGAAGTAAACAAACAGAAGCAATAATAAATAAACTAAAAGAAGTAAGATGCTAGAACAAACAAGAGTAAAGGAAAACTAAATTAAAGCAAGGTGAAAATCTGAATCTAAGAAGAAATAAGACTAAAAATCCTAAAACCTAGAGAAAGGAGAGAGCCTCTCTCTCTGTAGAAAACTATATCTAAAACCTAAAGTGTGAATGAATGAAAAGTGATTGAATGATGGATCCCCTATTCGTCCCACTTTGTAGCCTCTAACCTTCATTTTCGGGCTTGAAACTGGGCCAAAAGCAGCCCGAATTTGCCCCCAGCAAATTTTGTTAATTGTAGCACGTGACGCTCGTCACGCGTATGCGTCAGCCACACGTACGCGTCGCTGGACTTTTCACTGGCCACGCGTAGGCGTCAGCCACGCGTGCGCATCATTTGTCTGCTGCACCAGTCACGCGTACGCGTCATCTATGCATGCGCGTCGCTACCAAATTCTGAAATCCTTAATTTCTTGTGTTCCTTCCTTTTTTGCATGCTTCTTTTCCATCCTCCAAGCCATTCTTGCCCTTTAAACCCTGAAAACACTTAACAAACATATCACGGCATCGAATAGTAATAAGAGAGGATTAAAATTAGCAAATTTAATGCCAAAGAAACATGTTTTCAATCATAGCACAAAATTAGGAAGGAAACCTAAAAACATGTAATTTATATGGATAAGTATGAGAATAGTTGATAAAATCCACTCAATTCAATACAAAATAAACCGTAAAATAGTGGTTTATCAATCTCTTCACACTTAAACATTAGCATGTCCTCATGCTAAGCTCAAGAGAACCAAAAGAGTGAAGAGGGATGGTAGGACTTATGCAATGCAACCTATCTATATGAATGCAACTACATGCTAAATGCTTCTACCTACTTTGTTAAAAGTAAATAAATCTTTCAAGAACAAATACGAACTGGATCTCACTAATTCCAATCATAAAATGAAGTACAAATAGTCTTGCAAGAAGAAAGCTCAGGAAAGCCGGGAACAAAGAATCGAGCATCGAACCCTCACCGGAAGTGTATACACTCTAGTCATTCTAGTGTTTAAGGTTCGATTATCTCAATTCTCTACTAATCTTGCTTTCTAAGACTTGCTCTTCTTCTACCAATCAACAAAAATTTAATGCATGAGTACACATATCAAGAGGTCTTTCTAAGGGTTGTAATGGGGTTAGGGTCAAGGTAGGAATGTATTTGGTTAAGTGGACTAAAATCTGAATCCTTGATTAACCTAAACTTTCCACCTAACCTAAGACACTCCATGTAATCAAAATACAAAACCTAACTATCGATTAACTATCTTTTCCACATATTCATGCATCCCAAATTTGAGTACAATACATATGCATTGCTACCACCATTCACTTTGGGGTCATTTTGTCCCCTTTTTATTGCTTGCTCTTTTTCTTTTCTTTTTCTCTTTTTTATTTTTTATATATATTTTTTTCTCAATGCATATGATTAAGGTAATGAATGCAAGAATATATGCCCAACTAACTTTTTCACATTTTCACAAAAATATACAATACCCAATTCCTAAACCAGATGTTTCCAAACCCAACTTCTCCACACTTAAATCATGAACACTCTCACTAGTCTAAGTTAAGCAAGGATTCAAATTAGGGACATTATTGTTTTTCGCTTAGAGTTAGTGATGAGCTAAAGTAAATAATAAATGGGGTTAAAAAGGCTCAACATTGGTTTGCAAAGGATGATGAAAAGGGTAAGGCCATATGGACATGTAAGCTCAGGGAAACAAAGACCTCAATCATATAAGTGCATGCATACATCAAACGATGGAAATATAGAATCAAGCAAGACAAAGATCACAATTTTAGAGAGAACAACACACACCGAAATAAAACATTGGTTGATAAGATGCAACCAATCAAATAGGTTCAAAAATCTCACTAGGTTTTGTGTGTTCAAGCTCTAAAACTATATTCCAAAATATAATTCTTCAAGCAAGTTCAAAAAAATTAATTCAAATTAGTGAAATGCACTAAAATAATTTCTTGGAGAAGAAATCATCACTTCAACAAAGTAGTACTTAAATGCAAGCAACTAACTATACATGCGATTTATCATGCAATGCAACAACTAAGTAACAAAGAAGAGTAAGAATTGGTGTTGAAGAAGAAAGTGGTTACCCACGGAAGTCCATCTCGACCTCCCCACACTTAAAGGTTGCACTGTCCTCGGTGCATGCAAAGAAGAACAAGGTGGATTGGGATTGCTACAACTGATGAATTCCTTCAAAAGGTTGTGCGGAGGGACTTATTTGTCGCCCCATTCGAAAGCTTTTCCTTTTCCCTCCTTGGTGGCCATCCTGAAAAGAAAGAAAAAGGAAGAAAAATAACCCACAAACAAAGATATGAAAACAAATAAAATCTAGGTGGGCTAATGCTAAATAATAATGAGGTTCTCAACTACATAGTAGCTACGACATGCAAGTGAGAAAACAATATAGGTGAATGGCATATCAATAGCGCAAGAATTGCAACAATAAGGGAGAGAGAGTGGGTCATGAAAGACAATATAAGTCCATATCAATGCACAAGGAATACAAGTGTCATAGAAGATTAGCATCGACCTATAAATAATATCACCCAACAATGTAAAACAAGTCACTAAGCACCAAAACAATGGAAGAAATATTTGACAGATGAGTAAGAAAATTTAACACCAATGTTAAAACAACAAATATAGAAAATAAAAGGGGAACAAACAACAAAGTTAAAATGCAATGAGTGCAAGTATGCAAATGTAAAAAGTAAAAGAAAAGAAAGATAAGAAAAAATAAGAAGTGCAATTTTGAAAAGTGAGAGAAGAATAAAGTAAGAAAGGAAGAAGAAAGGAAAGAGGAAAGAAGGAGAAAGGAAAAGAAGAAGCGACGCGTGGATAGCAGAATGAGGAGTTGACGCGTACGCGTCAGTCATGCATACGCGTGAAAACCAAAAAAGAGAAGGTGACGTGTACGCGTCAGTCATGCGTACGCGTGGGTGTGAATTGTGCTCCTCGCACAATACTCGTACAGTTCCAGCATAAGTCTTTGGTTTTTGTACCGGGGATGGCAGCATTCAATATGACGCGTGCACGTCGGCCATGCGCACGCGTGGGACACTTTTCTTTTCTTTTTTTTTGAACCAACAAGCTATTAAATTAATGCCAAACATTATTAAACAGGTGAAACCACAAATTAAACCAAATAAACCCAACTAAAATTGAAAATTCAACTTATTACCAATATAAATAAAAGATAAAATAGGAAGAATTTACCATGGTAGGGTATCTCCCACTTAGCACTTTTAGTTAAAGTCCTTAGGTTGGACATTTGGTGAGCTCCTTGTCATGGCGGCTTGTGCTTGTACTCATCTTGAAACTTCCACCAACACTTGGACTTCCAATAAGCTCCAACATTTCCAAGTGAATTCACCAAGCCTTGATGAAGTTCTTCACAAGCTTTGAGCTCCCAAAGTTGATTCTCTTGTATGCTAGGATCCCAAATCTTGTTTCTAGACCCGTCTTTAAGTGGATCATCATTGTTCCAACTGGGTGGCAAGCAATCTGAATTCTCAATGAAGTACCAAACTCTTCTCTTAGACCCATTCAAATAAGCACTAAACCAATCCTTACATCTAGTTCTTGAAATCTCAACCTTGATGAGTCTTGATTTGCAACTCCAACCACTAAGCATCCTTCTCTTACACTTCATTCCATAAAACCTCCTAAGTTGACCATCCGTTTCAACCTTACCATACTCAAGTGGGACAATAAAGCTAAGAGAGATAAGTTTTACCCACTCAATTGGAGGAGTAGACGACAACCTAGGTAGAGAAGTCTCCAACGATCTTGACAAAGCATATTCAACTCCCGTCCAACCTTGCCGAAGAACTTCCACCTCAATGTTGCTTTCAATTTCATCGGGATAAGGTTCTTCAAACTCAAGGGATTCACTTGTGGATGCAAATTCATCACTAGGAGGACTTGATTCATGATCATCATCACCAAGGGAACTTGCCTCTTGATCTATTCCATCCAATTCTTCATAGGGAATATGCCTTGGATGTTGTGCACCTTCTTCCTTAACCTCTTTTTCCAGTCCAATGGAGGGGAATTCAATTGTATATCGAAATTCATCAATTATTGAATCCATCTCTTGATCAACCTCCTCAAAGTCTTCAACCATGATATGCTTTGGAGGTTGTACACCCTCCTTATCATCAAATTCAAACTTCTTGGAAGGAGGCTCTATGACTTGAGGTTCCCATGGACTCTCAACATCTCCCAAGTCTTCAACCACTTCTTCCTCTTCAACAATTACAGCTTTCTCCAATTGTTCTAGTACAAAATCACATTCCTCATTTCCACCGGAGCTTCTAATCTCTCCTTCATGCTACGCTCCTCATTAAATTCTCTGCATGCGGCTATGGGAGTACTTTGAGTGTCGAAGCGTAGGGAGACTAAATTATTTACTACCTCGATCAAGGTAGCTACGAATTCTAGTGTCTTCCTTTGAGTTTCACGTTGCTCATGAAGAAGAAGGCCAAGGGTGTCATCCATTGTAGATTGGAGTGGATATGAGGGTTTGTTACTTGGGAGGAAGGATTCATGATAGAAAGGTGGTCCATCTTGATAAGGATATGGAGATGGTGTATATTGAGGTGGTGGTTCTTGGGAGTAATTGTGTTGGAATATGGGTGGTGGTAAGTATGGCTCATATGGTGGTTAGTGTGGTGCGTAAGGATTACGATCATATGAAGGTGTTTGGTAAAACGGGGCTTGTGAGTATGGTTGAAGGCTCTGTTGTGGGGAATAAGGGTCATAGGTCTATGGTGGTGGTTGTTGATCGCAAGGAGGTCCACCATAACTATCGGGTTGGTATGCATCTTGGAATGACTCTTGCTCATAGTAAGTTGGTGGAGGTTGTTGCCAAAAGAGTTGATCAAATGCTTGAGACTCCTCCCACCTTTGATTGTCCCATCCTTGATGCATGTTCTCATTGTAGCGTCCATTCCCTACAACAAAATTTGAACCAAACTCATAGCCAAGGTGGTGAGAATTCATAATAACAAGAGAAAATAAAAACAAAAGCTTAACAAGAAATAATGAAATTAAACTCCTAAAACTAGAAACAACTAACAAAGAAACAAAAGAAAAACATATTCACAATATTCACAATAACCGATAATAAGGCATGCATTTGCAATTCCTCGGCAACGGCGCCAAAACTTGACAGAGGAAAAATGTCGGTAAAGAATTTCACAAAAATATCGCGTTGTAAGTATAGTTCCAAACCGACAATTAAACCTCAATCAACGTTTAGATTGTTTGTCACGAATACAAACCCAATAAAATTAACCGAAGTATTCAAACCTCATGTCGTCTCTCAAGGAATTGCAGGGAAATGTAGTTTATTATTGGTTATGGGAAAGTATATTTTTGGGGATTTTGAAATAAGAAACAAGAAAATATAGATTGCGAGAAAAATAAACTAATAACTAAGAAAGCTTTTAGCAAGGATTGAGAATTAGAAGTCCTATCCTCATTACCATCATCAATTGTGATGGTAAATGTGAATTGCCTTCACTTAGTTAACTTCTAACCAATGGAGGAAGGTCAAGTGCATACAATCAACTTGAGTTCACAAGTCCTAGTCAACTCATAGGTGAGAAACTAGATTTAGTGAAGTTCAAGCTAACCGGCAATCTTCAATTACCATTCAACAAGAAACTTTGACAATTCAAGAGTCTCTAATTAATCAATCTAAGTCAAGAACAAAAAAACCTAATTTAAAATCCACCCGAGAATTTTATCAAACACTTGGAAGACACAAAGTAAAAGCATAGAGAATTAATAAGAGATAATAAAATCTAAGATACCCAATTGCAAGACAACAATAACCAATAATTAAAGAAAGAACAATAACATAAAAATATAAATTGCATTAATCTAAATCAAAGGGAGCAAGAGTGCATTAACAATGAAGTAAACAAACGAAAGCAATAACAAATAAACTAAAAGAAGTAAGATACTAGAACAAACACGAGTAAAGGAAAACTAAATTAAAACAAGGTGAAAATCTGAATCTAAGAAGAAATAAGACTAAAAACCCTAAAACCTAGAGAGAGGCTTCTCCTCTCTCTCTAGAAAACTACATCTAAAACCTAAAGTGTGAATGAATGAAAAGTGATTGAATGATGGATCCCCCATTCGTCCCACTCTGCAGCCTCTAATCTTCATTTTCAGGCTTGAAACTAGGCCAAAAGCAGCCCGAAATCGCCCCCAGCAAATTCTGTTAATTGCAGCACGTGACGTTCGTCACGCGTATGTGTCGCTGAACTTTTCACTGGCCATGCGTAGGCGTCAGCCACACGTGCGTGTCATTTGTCTGATGCACTAGTCACGCGTACGCGTCATCCATGAGTGCGCGTCGCTACCAAATTCTGAAATCCTTAATTTCTTGTGTTCCTTCCATTTTTGCATGCTTCTTTTCCATCCTCTAATCCATTCTTGCCTTATAAACCCTGAAAACACTTAACAAACATATCACGGCATCGAATGGTAATAAGAGAGGATTAAAATTAGCAAATTTAAGGCCAAAGAAGCATGTTTTCAATCATAGCACATAATTAGGAAGGAAACTTAAAAACATGTAATTAATATGGATAAGTATGAGAGTAGTTGATAAAATCCACTCAATTCAATACAAAATAAACTGTAAAATAGTGGTTTATCAACAGGCCACGTTGTCGGATTTCCTAGTGGCCTAAACCTAGCTCTGTATACTCTTCGAACTTGGTCCATCTTGTATACGTCATGAACATACACTTGCTAATCAAGCCGCTGATTTGCACAACAAGCAAATACATGTCGACACGAAATACGATCCACTTGGAATTCTCGGCAGTCATATCCTCTTCGACGTAGGTCTACTGCATACTCCACTCCACTCGGCATCTCACGTACCTCAAATACCTCATTCTGTCAATCAAAGTAACTAACCTGGATGTTTCCCGATGCCCGCTGATTCGCATGCAATTTATAAGTCACAAGCTCAGAGAACACATGTCCAGCATTAAAACGAGCCTCAGCCTCAGCTCTTTTCCTAGTGAATAACTCATTAAGCCTGTAAAATGTTGCCTTAACAAGTGCAGTGACTGGGAGATTATGTGCTCCTTTCAAGACCGAATTGATGCACTCCACTAGATTGGTGGTCATATGACCCCATCGGTAACCACCATCAAACGCCAAAGCATATTGTTCACGTGGGATCCAGTCTAGCTAGTTAGTGTAAGCCTCACCGCATTCGCGTAATTGCTGATAATGTATCTCATACTCGCGAACCGTTCTCGAATATCCTATAATACACAAAAGGCCTCCTTATAAAATCATGCATTATAATAGAATCTGAGACAATAACAAATTTTGTTGTATTCAAATTTACCTATGTTGACGATAAGCTTTTGTAAGTACGGATCCTTGAACTTCCTTAAGAAGTTCGACTCTATATGCATGATAGAAAACATGTGGAAAGCTCTAGGAGGAGACCAGGCTCCGTTACTCCGAGCAATAGCTGAGTTGATGGACTCATGTCGATCGGAGATAAGGCCCACACCGTCACGTGTCACCACATGCTGTTGTAAGTTACTGAGAAAAAAGTGCCACGCCTCAGATGTCTCTCCCTCCACTATCGCAAATGCAATAGGCACGATATTGTTGTTACCATCCTGAGAAACTGCAACTAACAAACAACCCTTATACTTTCTATACAAATGAGTTTCGTCTACCTACACTATTGGCTTGCAATGTCTGAATGCTCTAATACAAGGGTAATAACTCCAGAAGACTCAATGTAAAATACGAATGTCAGGAACCAAGTCATCACCCTTGTACGCAGGCATTGTTTTAAAGTGAACGACCGCTGATGGCTCTTTGTGACACATGGCCTCAAACCATATGGGCAAAGCTTCATACAAAGCTTCTCAACCGCCAAAAATTGACTCCACTACCTTCTGCTTTGCTAACCATACTTTGTGATAACTTACGGTATAGTTAAACTTTGACTATACTTCCGCAATGACTCATTTCACCTTTATAGATGGGTCAACTTCTACCAAGGGCTTAATTGCTTCTGCAATTGTGTTGGAACCCAATCTCGAATAGTCTTGAGAAATGGTTGCTCTAGTACACATGTGACTACCATTGTAGCTCCTTATTTCCCAGCAGTACTGCTTGCATATTTTACTAACCCTGATCAGCCAGTCACAACCAGCACCGTATTGTGTATATTTAGCATAGAATGTTGTTGGTTCTGACTCGTACACCCGATACTCTATGCCTCGATGAATTGTATAATCTTTCATCGCCTTAATCACTGCCTCCCTAGAAGTGAATTCCATTCCCACGATGAATTTACCATCCGCTACAACAGGAAGCTCTGCTACATTCACACCACAAAATATGTATTTTGATTAATAATTATACATTACACATATAAATATAAATAAGTAATAAAATAAATATAAATATAAATACAAATAACTAATAATATAAATATAAATATAAAATCTATCAATATTTATCATTTTCCAAAATATAAACATAAATAAGTAATGATAAATTATTAACCACAATATATAATAAATTATAAAATATACATAAAAACAATCAATCAATCAAATGCTACTTACTAAATAAAAAAAACCTTACATGATCAATTGATTCTATAGATCACATATTGGTCATGCTACCTAATCAATCTGCAATATTTATTTATCATACATTGTATCAAAACTACATACCTGCATTCAAATACTGAGGAAATTTCGGTGCATGCATGGCCTCCAAATCCAGCGAGCGCATGAAAGTAGGCTCCACAAACGGATGCTGATTTACTAGTATATTGCCACCTCTGCCACACTACCTGCATGGTGCCGTCAGCCTGATCTTCATCTCCACCCGGATCAACAACCTCATAGTTACTTTCGAACTCCTCCTCGCTATTACTATTATAATCTTCCAACTCAATATTTCGGTCTACTTCAGATTGTTCGAACTCAATATACAACTCGATGAACGATATCTGTGAGCGAGTCTCCATGTACACTGAAAACATATCTTGCATGCTCGCTTCATTGGTTACATATTTGATTTGAAACTGAATGAACCCACCAAATACAAATATAGAGTACCTGTACAAAATGCACGACACTCTCAGATATTTGAGAATCCATTTTCTCACAAATTACACCTTTTAGTTCTTCAAACGACAATGTGAATGGAATAACGATATCTAATGGACTTTCACACACAAACTTCACTTCTTCAGCTGTTTGTAACAAAATCTGACCATGATAAGAAACTTTTAACATCACTCTATCATCCATTATGATATATTCACATTAAACACTCTCAATCTTGGTAAAGTTCCTGTTGAAACAATGAAGAAGAAGTTGTTGTCGAAACAATGAAGAAGAAAGAACCAAAGGAATTTCAGAAGAGAGAATTGAGAGACGAAGAAGAAATGAAGACTTCAGCTAATGTTGGGTATATATAAAACCAAAAATCGGATAGTCCGACCGCATTTCAACCGAGTTAAATTTTATAAAGAACTAAAATCAAACCGTCCGATTTTAGTCATATACGAATTCAAAATTATAGCGTGCATGAAATCGGACCGTCTGATTTTAGTAACATACGAATTAAAAATTTTAGCATGCATGAAATCGGACCGTCCGATTACCATATTCAAAATTTTTTTCACACACAAATTGGACCGTTCGATTTGTGTTCTCCTTTCTACTGCAAAGAAATCGGACGGTCCGATTTCTTCCCTCCTAGCTTCAAAATTCTAACGTCGTCACAGCACTGTATTGACCTCTCAAACCTCCATAACGTTGAGTTACACACACTTCATTGTCATATTAAAAATAATGAGCCTTTTAAATATTGATGTAATGACGTACTTGTAATTGGCATTTTAAAATATATCAAATAAACATAAAGTACAATATGTTTTAAGTTGTCATTTTGAGTAGAAGTTAGACTTGTATTGTGGTCGACAGTATAATGGAGAAAAGAATCCAACTGCCAGAATCCCGGTGCTAATAATATTTTGGGAGTGGCATGAGTTTTGGAGTGACAGTATAATGGGGAAGATGATTCACGCGATTTACAATGGAAAATAGAAATTTCTTCCTCGTCCATCGTAACTTGAACCACACATATAAGGATCCACGGCAGCAAAATGAAACAACTCCAACTTCATTCTAAGCAATAAGAAAAGATGAAAATTGTTATACTTATTTGTTCTTTCAAATCATGTCATGAAAAAATGCTCCGTAAACCCAAAAAGCCAACTACCAAAATTATGTAACACATGATTGTATATATTTATACATGTTACTTTATATTTTTTTTTTTTAAATAAAGCAATAGTCAATCACCAGAATAATTAAACGTTTTGTAAGAGAATAATAAATTTTTTTTATAGCTGCAAACTCAATTTCTTTTTTATGAATACCAAATAATTAGAAAATCACTAATTGTAATTGATCACAATTTTTTTATATATTCATATAACATTATTTCAATTTCATAATTAGAAAATCAAGTTTAACAACTAATTAACAATTTTATTTACAACTACTTATTTATAGTCTAATTTAAAATTATATTTTAATGTATTATAAATGGATAGATTGCTAGCAGCTTTTCGAGAGTGAGTCAAGTAATGAGTTATGGGTCATACAATCATTTCTTTTCAAAAGTTTTTGGTAATTTCCACTTTCATGTTTCAATAAGGGATGGAATAAACTACAAGATCCCACATCAAGGGTTTTCTGTCCCATACAAAACAGGAGGCAAGTGGTTGTAATTTACCGCAAATGTGTGAATTGGACGTTGCTATTCCATTCAAAAGACCAAGTACTATCATCATTTGTGTATTAAATTGGACCACTCACGGTCTAACAAGAACAAACCAGAAAAACAGGTACATTAAATTTCATCTTCCACCGCAGCTGAGGTGGTTTTAGCATAGTGACAAATCTTGGCACTTCTTAAAGTGCTGCATTCAGATTTAAAACTTGATTGAGATAAAATAGTGGGTGAAAATCTTTAAATGTTGCATGCATAAATATACAGTATGTGTGAGTTTGTGATGTGTCTAATCTGTCTGATAAAAAAAAATCGTATTTTTCACCATATTTTCAATAAAAAACAATTAAAATAAAGATCAAAAGTTGTGATTCTCTTGAAAGGAAACTAAATTTCCATCTCAACCACTTTTCCACCAGAACACGGGCATAATGAGTTTTTTTTTTCCCAATTACAAATCGTTACAACCTTCGATTTTTCTAGTCTTTATTTTCTTTGCACTTGTTATTGTAATATGTGGACAGTGGACCTATACATCAGAGGCAATAGCTACTGCAGTAGAATGATAATAGGATCCAGCACAGTGGGGAAAAAGGTGAAATAAAAGAGTGAAAGAATAGAATCAATAATCTAACATCTATTCATCTATGACATTTCATGAGAAAGAAGATAAAGGGAATCAAATCAAAGATAATGGTATCAAATCTATGTCTATCAAGGGTCAAAGTTTTGAGGATGAATAATTCTCACCTCCATTCTTTCCTCTGCACTCTCTGCAGCCAAAAACATTTTTTTCCATCCCTTGTGAAATGCAAAGCCCATTTCCTGTAACAGACAGTAGTAGAAACCTGAAAAAGTGAAGATCGTCCTAAACTCATTTGTACAATGCAGCGGCTGGTAAGTTGGTAACACCGAAAAAATATCTTAAAGCTACATATTATGTGTAGAATATTCTTGATTTAGACTTTATAGTAACGATATAGGCATAGGGAGTTTTAATTTATCTTTTTAATTATTTTTTTATTAAAAAATGAACAAAATTATTTAAAAATACTTTTTGAAAAATATTTACATAGAAAAACAAAGTACAATTTTTGTCTTATTTAATAACGTCTCATATTCTAGATATACAAATATTAGAAAACATGTTTATTTAAAAAAAAAGGAAATACAAAAGAAAAATATAAAAATAAATAAAATATTTTTTAATTCTAAGACAAAATTTAAGAAATTTTTTGTCCGCAAAAAAGCTAAAAACAGAAACAAAGTGAGTATATATATATATATATATATATATATAGAGAGAGAGAGAGAGAGAGAAAGAAGACTTGCTACGCATAGTCATAAGTAACACATGTACGGTCTGTACACTCTTTAGAGCATAAAGCACAAAAGCACTGAATTTAAGATTACTGAAGTGTTAAATAGTGAGTTGAAACCAATCCAAATAAGAATAAGAATAATAGTACAAAATTAGAATCCACATTTGCATGCTTGGAAAAAAAGAGCTGCTTTGCCTATAAATCTATAATTGACAGAGACACCAAACATTCTACATAGGAAGTGTCTTAGTTCATCTCCCATGATCCATAATACATGGTTATTCCAACCACAAACCAAAATAACATTGTTATATCAACTTCCATATTCATCCGTCACATTATCCAACCACTAACCAAAACCTCTCACCGACTTTTAGTTTAGCGCTTAGAAAATTTTCAACAGTTCCAACTACGTCAAGTCTCAAAGTGCTAACACAAAATCTATCCCCCATATATAGTTTGGGAAAATTATTTTCAGTTATTCCATAAATATCGATGTTTCAATAATTTTAGTTGTCTTAATATATATATATATATATATATATATATATATATATATATATATATATATATATATCAACGACTAGAACCTATTGAAACACTGCTATTCTTGAAATACCTGAAATTCTTTCGATAGATAGAATCAACAAAGAACTGGGTTCACACTTAACCCAAAAAAACTTATCCCATCCTTCATTTATATCTTATCTTAGCTTCTCTTTTGTGGGGTCTTCTTTAAGAGCTTTGTATGGTCAGTGATCAAACGCCACAGCCCCATTCAAGAATTACAAAGTATATGATAGTCAACTTTATCAGCATTAAAGAGCATAAAAGTCACAATCATGTAACCTTTTTCTAAGTAATTGATATGTAACCTTGAGTAATTTCTACTCATAATTATCTATTTAGGAGCAAAAACCCACAAAATAATAAGATAGTGCTCTGTGTTTGACTACATCTATTTGTGTGTGTGATATGGACATGCATGTTCGTACAGTTTCGTATTCAGGGTGTAATACTTTACAAGAAGTTAGCAAGCATGATCAGCAACCATCACTAACTCACAAACTTCAATAATAATAATAATGGTAAAAATTAAACTATATCTCAAATATCTTTTTATTTATAAAAGTACATATCACTAACATCTCCTAAGCGTTACAGCAAAAATCAATACATTTCTTTTAAAAATTATGACATTTATGTCACTGATTTTTCCAAATTAAGATGTCTATGTAATATCAGCTAAACAGAAAAGAGAAATATTAGATGCACTATGAACATCTTTCGTAATTGATAAAAAAATGCCTTTTATATTATAAAAAATAGTGTATATTAAAAGTGTCCATAAAAAATAGTACAAAGGCTCGTTTCTTAACAGAAAATCAATAAGTTACCTAGTAATAGTAATAATATAATATTGAATAGTGATATATCTGATGAAGGATCGTATTAACTTAAGCTACATATGCATCACGCCAGAGCATTGGCACTTCCCATGCCACTATTATATAATATAAATCTTTTCGTGCTCCAACTTCCAAGTACTCACTACTGTACTTTCTCTCTTCTTTCTTCTTGCTATCTCTCTCTCTTTCTCTCTCTGAGGTAGCACAAGCCAATAACTATGAAGGCAAAGTTTCTGAGAGAGTACCTTAACAAGTGTAAGAAACTGGTGGTGAGAGGAGCTACCAATCCTTCTTGTTCTTCCTATGAATACTTCTGTGAATGGTTTTTGTGGCCTTCCATGCACAAAAGATGCTCCATTCCAAGTGATGTTCCAAAGGGACACTTGGTTGTGTATGTAGGAGAGAATCGCAAGAGATATGTGATCAAGGTTACACTCCTCAACCATCCACTCTTCAAGGCCTTGCTTGATCAAGCTCAGGAAGAATACGATTTCGTCGCCGATTCAAAACTATGTATTCCTTGTGATGACCACTTCTTCCTAAGTGTCCTCCAATGTGCGAGCTCGCCGAAGAAGGAAACGGTGTTTGTTCGGCTCTGAGAAACCATCATGCTGTTTGATCAATTGTTACTTCTAACGAGTATGCTCATATGTTAGCCATGACTGATATCTTGTAAGTATGATTATTGAGGCTAAAGTGTCATGTAGCTCAGAGATGTAAATCAAATTGAGGAACTGAGATGATCCTATTCTATTTCTCTATCATTTTTATTATTTCAACTCAGAGTTTGTTAGTTAAGCAAAGAAAAGGCAGTTTTCAAACTTGATGAAATAGCGCTGTGAACCCAACAGATCAATGCACTAATATGATTAAATATGACATAATCTAAAAGTGGTTAGCACTCAAGTAACTTTTAATGCATAAGAATAGAGTTATTGACCAATAAATGCACACAGATGTAAATAAACAGGTCGGTGTTGAGGTTGAGAGAGGGTTGTACAACAACAACAACAATAATAATAAATTAAAAAAAATCAGTATTATAAACTAAGTTGATTTAAAGGTGAAAAATAAGAAGTTTAACTGTTAAAATAAGAACCACACCAAATTTAATAGTGAAAAACTAAGTATCAACATAGCGTAAAATAATAGGTGTTAAACAAAATATTTCTCTAAAAACTATAGTACAAAAGTCCAGACATGAGCTTCGGGTAAAGGATTATTCACTTGCATCTTGGGAAGAAGCATAGACAAGTGCATCAAACATTCAAAATATTCCTAGCAGCAGAACAAGTTGCCACAAAAGATGAAGTTTTTCAGAGTGCAAAATACCAATATAAACAAAACTCAAAAGTTCAATTGTCATTAGTCAATAATTCCTTTTTCTTTTCTTTTCTTTTCCTTTTTCTGCAGCCAACAGCATACCTAGAAAGTTCTTTGAAACCACACAACACCCTAATTCAACAACTCAGCATAAGTATGAGTAATCTAACTTAACAGAGTCTAAGTTCAACGAGTAAGGATTGAAAAATTGAAATGCAGGGGCACCAACAGATAAAACATGCATAAACTGATATTTATGGAAGGTAAGGCAATGAAGGGAGGGCCATGGTTAGTGCTTAGAGACAATCACACACAGTCATACACGACGGCAGAAAAGAAGGACCACTCAGCATATGTTGCATTCAACCTTTTTGAGGCTGCAAACTGTCAGATATGTAGAATTCATTGTACCTGCTTACTGCAAGTTAGCTAACAATACCAAATGTGTTCCTTTGCCTCTTGCTTTTTAAGCTGATTAATAATTGAGTTATGTTATGTGCACTCATTTTATGTGAGATACTGTGCCAACTCATTTATCATCCATCGTCGGATTCGATTTCAATGAATATGATATTTCATCCAATGGTAGATGATTGAAGAGCTGATATGGTGTCCCATGTAAGATAAGTACAAAACATTGTGCTTAATAATTGGACACTTCTCCCTTCACCCACCATGCTCCTTTGGTCAGTCATTCATGAAGTGACACTGGTTAGAAAGAACAGACTACAACTCAGGAAACCATGACAACCCATAAATTTTCAGGTGAAGCACAAACATGTTCAAAATCCTCAAGAAGCTCCTTGTGATTTTTGGTTGGTATGAGGGATTGTCATGAGGCATGAGCAATGAGAGAACAGGGGAACCCTAAACAGAATTTTCGGTTTACAAGATTGTCCACGTCCTTGACAGGTTACCCAATGAACCTAGCAATTCCCAATTTCCCATGGCTTGATCACATGTAAGACTTATCAGAAAACCAAGATAAACTAGCCTATCAAGTCATATTCAAAATGGACCATGAAATGAAATCCCAAGGATGCATCTTATGCATATTTTCCTCAAAAATATTGCATGGAAAATAAGTCAACTTCCTATTAATGGGATTTCCATGAGCAATAACAAAATGAGAACATTAAAACTGAATTTTAGTTTTGCAACATTGCCCATGACACACACCATACTATCTTGGGGGAGTGGATAACTGATACACCCACTATATGATTTTGTATTTCACTGATCTCAGGCTACTAACCGTCCATTATACTCTCTTTAGAGAGCTGGTATCATTATGCAGATACATAGTAGATTCATTAAAGGAAAATGCTATAGAACCAGAAGCTTTGCCAAAATTTGTTGTCAAAATGAAGTGACATACTTTATTGACTATAGATAAATAAGTCATACAACTTCAATTCATGCAACAATCATCATGATTTCAATTAAAATTTCATGTACTTTTTTTTCTGCCTGTAATATTGAATAGCTTTTCATTGAATTGCCATAGGATTAGTACGTTGTTCATATCATAAGTCTTTTTAAGTTGATCCCTTTTCAGCTAACAACATTGAAGCATGAAAAACCTGCAATCTTAAAATGACCTTCAAATCAACATAAGCATATCAGCCACCAAAAAGCAAACATCAAGTAGTAAGACCAGTGACCACCGAATATCAGTTTTGCAGAACTAAAAGGCAGCTCTATAAAAATTCACTTCACAATTGGGAGAACCCTTTGACATATCCTAATTTCGGAATTAGCTTTATTTTTGTTCATTCAATGCAGAAAAATCACATAATATAAGTTTAAGACAGAAAATTC
Organism: Arachis ipaensis; assembly: GCF_059453495.1. NCBI lineage: Eukaryota > Viridiplantae > Streptophyta > Magnoliopsida > Fabales > Fabaceae > Arachis > Arachis ipaensis. The sequence goes on along the minus strand of NC_142441.1, from coordinate 40,301,867 downwards.
TGCAAGGTAGCTTACAGATAATGCAACACAAGCACAAGTTAACTAAGGATTGAAGGCTGAACAAACTTTGCAAAGGCTTTCTAAAAGGAGGAAAACAATGCATAATTTCAAAACAATTTTCCCTGTTCCTGCAGATGAATCTCTATGTTCTTGTTCTTATAGATGATATACAACTCAGGCATAAATTTCACGAAAATATGTAACATTAACATCAAATAAAAAAAAAAGCTACATAGCTACATTGGTCATCATAACAAAACTCCATGTTGCATGGAGAAAAAACATTACCATTCGTCCATTCCCCATTTCTCAAACATTGTAATCTGTGACTATCATCATCACCAACACATAATGTGTGAACTAATTGAATGATTTCATGAATAATATACAGATGAAGTATCCTCATTCAGAATATACACAAGAAGTATATTGGCCTTCAGGCAAAGCACATTGCACACACTCTTGGTGACAAAACTACAGAACAGCAGTATTGGTAGACAGACTGCTGAAGTTGTGGACATAAACCAGTGAAAGATTGCTGCTAATTGTTCATTAGTTCATTACACTTAGAGAACAAAACCCTGCATGACAAGCTGTCATCTAATCACCGTCAAGTATCATCTATGACCATCAATTATTCCCTCCAATTCTCGGTGCCCAAATCTCCTACCCTGTAGACTCGCATCCCTGCATCTAGCGGCAAAGTAAAACACAAGCCAAGCAACCATGAAGTAAACCTCCATAGTCGACTGAAACATCTTGGCAAAAGACCTCCCACAATACCGGCCTAAAATCCACCTCATCAACGACCCACAAAGTATAGCTTCCAGGCACTTAATCTGTATAGCCTGGTTCAACATTGTAGTTATCAAATAACATCCTTCCTTAACAATCTCCCTCCCACTCCTCCTAGTATCCGCTATGGCAACCCATGCATCAACAGAGAATATAAAAGCCACAAAGGTATCAACCAAAAACCAAGTGAACAAGAACCCAGAAATCTCCTTCTCAAAGCCTCTAACCCACGGCGACATAACCGAAAATGGCATCAATTTCAACCTAACAAACAGCTTGAAGAACGAGTACTGGTCCTCAATCTCCCCAAAATACCACAAACCCAGAAGCTGAGTCAATGCATCCCTCACAGCCCACCGCATAAGGATGAAACCAGAGAGCCTCTTGAGTCCCAATCTGGAACCATCCCAGATCAAACCAGTGACAGAACAAAATCTTCCTACAAGATCATTAACAACAGCAACAAACACAACACCTAGTACCCACGAATACGTAACAAGGAAAACCAAAATTACCCATCCATAAGCGGCAGAGAGAAAGCTCACAAGGAAGAACAGTGCGGCCGCGTCACGGCGACCAACTTCCAACCCTTTTACAAAGAATTGAAGGTCGACACTTTTCTCGATTTCTTGTCCTCCATTCCCTAAATCACCCTTCTCGCTCTTCTTCTTCTCATCTTCATCGCCTCTTTCTTCTTCCTCCTCGTAGCTACCGCGCTCTTTATCATCGCTGGCGAAAGTTAACCCGTCGGCTTTGAACGTGATTCCAGAGCGAACTACCTCCGAAACCCTAATTCCGTCGTCGATGACGAGATCCGAGAACCCTGATTCGAGACTGAAGGGTCCGAAGAAGACATGACTGCCGTTGATGGCGGATTTAGGAGCAGAGCCGAAGAGCGTGCGGCCGTCGTCGTCGTCGCCGGAGAAGAAGTCATCATCTAGGGTTCCGACTCTGGTGAGGTGGAGAAAGGGACGGCGGCGGCGGTGGAGGTGGTGGCGGTGACGGTGGATGGAGGAAGAAGCGTCATGGCGCAGGCGCCCGCCGTGGTGGTTGGGGCCGTTTCCGGCGAGGTCGAGGCGTGAGAGTAGAGCCTTGAGGGAAGGATCGCGGTCGATAAAGGAGGTCACATGAGAGGTTCCGTTCTCCACAACGGTGCGAAACGAAAGTATGAGAAGCGAAAGCAAAAGGAACGTTACGAGGTTCGAAGAGAACGACGAAGTTGCTTCTCTGAGAACTTGTGCAGTGGAACGCAGGTTCTGCAACCGTGGGTGCTCGCTCATCGCGATTCCAACGATTTTCGCGTTTCGCGTCTCGCGTTTCTTCCCTTTCTTCTTCGGATTCGTCTTTTGCGTTTGGGTGTTCTTTTTCTTTTTCGGGGTCTCTGTGTTTCTGGTTCCTTCTCTTTGTTTTCTTTTTTTTTTTTATTGCTGGTTTACTTTTTTTGGTTACGGGGTTTGAGAAAGGGGAGGGAGGATGGTGGCTATGGCCTATGGTGTTCTCTGTGTGAGCTGCTTTCTTGTTTTTCTGGGGAAGGTGGTTGGTTTCTCACGCGCTTTGAAGAGGCGGTGGGATGGACGCTCTTTTGGAGAGAGAAATGAGATTGGTGTGAGTCGTGGTTATGGAGAAAAGTAATGTTAAATGACTAATAAATATATTATTATTTTTAGTTAATATTTAATTAATAATAATAATTTATATCTATCTTTATATATATTTTGTATATAAAAAATATATAATTTATTTTTATATTTATTAAAAATTTATACATATAAATTAATATAATTTATATTTATATTTTTTAAAATTTATATATTAAATTAATAAAATAATAATTTAATATTTATATTAATTAGATAAGGACAAAAATACTAATTATATACTAATTATATATTGGACAACAATTTTTTCATGGAGATCGGAGGATGGAGGATGAGACTTGAGAGAGAGGGGCTTTGCTTGGAAAATTTTGCTTTCTTTTTCTCTTTTGGCCAAAAAAAGTCTAATGATGAAGCATCATATTAAAAATATTGTTAACAAATATTTCATAGGACGTCGTAATAAAACTTTTGAAAAAAAAATGAATAAATTACCATTTGTACTCACAAAAGATATAGGTGCTGATAAATGTATTTATATAAGAATAAAAGATACATTTGTTAGCGTGTTAAGCAAAAAATTATTATCATTTAAAAAAAATTTATTTTAAGTAAATAAATATAAGATAATATTATTATTAACTTATGAAGCCAGATTTAATATATTAGGGGAAGCTTCTAATTCACTAGCAAAGAAGCAATTTTTATTCAAAATTTGAATTAAGCTTGAATTATAGGACGTGCTATATGCAGGAGCAGTTATTAACATGGAGCGTCAAAATAGGGTACAGGACAGTCGTCAAGGAAACAAGTGTGGGAACAGTTATGAGTGCAATTCAAAATTTCCAAGTGGTGTACAAAGAGTAACTGTCAGTTGACATTAGGCTAGTCTATAAATAGAGCTTTATGAAAACATTGTAATCAGTTCAGTTCTTCTTGGAAAACACTTGGAGACTCAAAAACGCTCTCAGCCTCCCTAGCATCACAGAGTAAAACTAGAATCTTAAGCAATTCCCCTTAAGTCTGAACTCAAACTTGTACTTTATTTTCTATTTTTAATCAAAGTTCTTTACTTTTTATTTGTTCTTCTTCGTCTTCTTCTTTCTTTCTCTTTTAATTTCGGCATTTTACTTTGCCACCGGCACCTTTCATTTATATGTTTATTTGTTACTTTTATTCCTTTTAATTTTATTTGACGTTACAATTGCGACATTGAGATACCCACATTTTTATTTTAAACATTAACAAAAATTTGAGTAAAACAAATTGGCACGCCCGGTGGGACATTATCAATAGATTGTAATTGTCAAAAGGAAAACCAAGAGTTTTGAATTTGCATGTGGTTGCGCAGTGGTAAGTTCGTGCGTCTAGAGCCAAGAAAATTAGCTTCAGTTGACATGTCAAATACTTCTGCAGCATCTTCTTCTACTTCCAATGATGAGATTAGAGGAAATGAATCCAGAAATTCTCCTGTGATTCCAAACACAGAGCCTACCTTGCTGCCAGTGAGGCATGATGGCGTTAGCCATGCCCATACAGGGTTAAATGCAACTCACATAAATACCGTGGGGTGGCCGTCATATGGCTTGCCATCGGGGTATGTCCCCCCATGGTGACACAAGAATTGCCTGTGCCTCTCTACTCAATTTTTCAAAATTCTATTTATCAAAATCCATATGACATGTCAAATGTACCTGTGTCTGGGGTGTCAGGTTCACACATGTCACAACAAAATTTTTCACATGCTATTAATGCAGGAAATAACAGTGCATCTAATTCTACTACATCCACTGTCACTAGGGTAGAAAATTCCAAACATGTATTTTCTGATAGGTCAAGAGCAATGCCTGTTAATCAATCTAGTCAAACTGTCGAATCTTTAGCAAACATTAGGCAACAGATGGGTGAAAGCTAACCTGTTCTAGTAAACATGTTAACTCATTAAATGATGACTGTTTTGAGTCTTTTCTTAAAAAACACAAATACTAGAATTGAACAGTTAAAATAGGCAAGTTAATAGAATTGCTACTGTGGTAAATTCAGAAGAAAATGACAACTATGGTTTAGGATTCAATGATGTCAACCAAAATGATGGAGCAATTCCTAATTATAATGTTCATATGTCTAGACATGGTCAAAATGCTGATAATATGTTGAAAAGACTTGGGCAAAATAATATTGAGGGGCAAGATGTCAATCAAGTGATTGAACAAATTCTAAAAAGATTGGGATTTAGTGTTGGATGTACAAATCAACCTCAGTTTATGTCTCTTTTTCCTAAATTTATCCAACAAACTAAATTACCTGAGGGATGGAAGTTTCCTAAGTCATTAACTACATTTTCTGGGAAAGATGAAGAATCGTCAGTAGAGCACATTACTCGCTATACTGTCAAAATCAATGAAGTGGCATCAAATGAGTATTTAAAGATGAAATTCTTTCCCTCCTCATTAACAAGAAATGCCTTTATATGGTTTTCTAATCTAAAACCAAATTCAATTCACTCTTGGAGGCAATTAGAAAAAGATTTTCATAAACAATTTTTTCGTAGTGAATTAAGAATTAGTTTAAATGATTTATTCTCCATCAAACGCAATGTCGGAGAATCAATTAATAAGTATTTGGCTAGATTAAAAAACATGAGAAATAGATGCTGTACTCCAGTTCCAGACTCTGAAATTGTCAAAATTGCCATAAATGGATTAGAATTTGGAATTAGAAAGAAACTTGTAAATCAACACTATCATGACATGACTCAACTTACTGAATATGTTAGACAAATTGAACAGTTAAAAGCTGAGAAAGAAGAAAAGTATAAAGAGATGATAAAAGAGAGATTGAATATTCATCAAACATCTCATTAAATAAGCCATATAGAAAATGATTGAAAAAAAATTTCTAAAGTATAAGATAAATGAGTTGTCTACAAATAAGGATTTAATTTTGATAAACAAAAAAAATATGATAAAAAAATGATCTCATCTTCTTTGTTTTTTATTGGTTTTCATTTTTTTTCTCTCATTCTGATCTTTACTTTTTCTTTTCTCTTTTCTTGCTCTGTTTCTCTATCTCTTTTTCTTTTTTATTCATCCTAATCGTCTTTGCCTTCTTTTTTTCATTTTTTTTATCTTTTAAATTTCTATTTCTTTCTTATCTTTTGGTTCTAACTTTTATTTACCTTGTTATGGTTTTATTTAAAAAAAAAAGATGCATCAAGTTTAAAATTTTGGACAAAAATAATCTCTCATTGACATTTGGGTATGTACTTCATAAATACAAAAGCGTAATTGACTTAGAAATTCTGTCGAGTCTATTAGCGCTTGGAGTCAAAACTATTAAAATGTTAGTGTGGAGATTTTATAGGATTAGAAATTTTATCAAATTTAATTGACACCTAGAGTTTAACATATGAAAAAAACGACTTCACGAAGTTAAGATTCTGTTACTTCTGAAATTAGGAAAATTGTGTCAATTAAAAGTTAAAATAATGAAAGTTTGTATCAAAAAATTCTTAATTGAAATATCAAAGGTCAATTGATACGCATTTAATGTGCCGAAATTAGAACAGATATCATTTGACACACTTGAAAATTTCATACAAAAGAATAAATCTCATTGACAGTTCAACTATTAATGTAAAAATTTTATAGACTTAGAAATTCTGTTAAGTCTATTACTAGTAGGCATTTAATCTGTAAAGCGGATGTGTCTAAAATGTCAATTGACTCTCAATATCAAAAATAAGAAAAATGTCAATAAACAACTAAGTTTTCTCACTTTCAATCATTGCATATCTTCAAGTGAGAAATCTTGGAGGGCATCTTGTTAGGCAAAAAATTATTATCACTTAGAAAAAAATAATTTGTTTTAAGTAAATAAATATAAGATAATATTATTATTAACTTATGAAGCCAGATTCAATATATTAGGGAAAGCTTCTAATTCACTAGCAAAGAAGTTGTTTTTATCAAAATTTGAATTAAGCTTGAATTATAGGACGTGCTATATGTAAGAGCAGTTATCAACATGGAGCATCAAAATAGGGTACAGGACAATCATCAAGGAAACAAGTGTGAGAACAGTTACGAGTGCAATTCAAAATTTTCGCAAGTGGTGTACAAAGAGTAACTGTCAGCTGACATTAGGCTAGTCTATAAATAGAGCTTTATGAAAACATTGTAATCAGTTCAGTTCTTCTTGGAAAACACTTGGAGACTCAAAAACGCTCTCAGCCTCCCTGGCATCACAGAGTAAAACTGGAAATCTTAAGTAATTCCTCTGAAGTCTGAACTCAAACTTGTACTTTATTTTCTATTTTTAATCAAATTTCTTTACTTTTTATTTGGAACCATAAATTTCATAAGAGGGGGGCCAATTAAATATAAATATAACAAAAAATTAATAAAATATGATTTGTAGTATATTGATGAGCGGATAATTTATACGCTTTTTGGCATTGTTTTTAGTATGTTTTTAGTAGGATCTAGTTACTTTTAGGGGTGTTTTCATTAGTTTTTATGTTAAATTCACATTTCTGGACTTTACTATGAGATTGTGTATTTTTCTGTGATTTCAGGTATTTTCTGGCTGAAATTGAGGGACTTGAGCAAAAATCAAATTCAGAGGTTGAAGAAGGACTGCTGATGTTGTTGGATTCTGACCTCCCTGCACTCAAAGTGGATTTTTTGGAGCTACAGAACTCGAAATGGTGCGCTTCCAATTGCGTTGGAAAATAGACATCCAGGGCTTTCCAGCAATATATAATAGTTCATACTTTGGCCAAGAATAGATGACGTAAACTGGCGTTCAATGCCAGCCTTCTACCCAAATCTGGCGTCCAGCGCCGGAAAAGGATCCAAAACCAGAGATGAACGCCCAAACTGGCACAGAAACTGGCGTTCAACTCCACAAATGGCCTCTGCACGTGCAACACTCAGGCTCAGCCCAAACACACACCAAGTGGGCCCAGGAAGTGGATTTATGCATCAATTACTTACTCATGTAAACCCTAGTAGCTAGTTTATTATAAATAGGACCTCTTACTATTGTATTAGACATCTCTGGATTGTATTTTGATCCTGTGATCACGTTTTGGGGGCTGGCCATCTCGGCCATGCCTAGACCTTCACTTATGTATTTTTAACGGTAGAGTTTCTGCACTCCATAGATTAAGGTGTGGAGCTCTGCTGTTCCTCAAAGATTAATGCAAGTACTACTGTTTTCTATTCAATTCATCTTATTTCGCTTCTAAGATATCCATTCGCACCCAAGAACGTGATGAAGGTGATGATTATGTGTGACGCTCATCACCATCTCCCCTATGAACACGTGCCTGACAAACACTTCTGTTCTACATGAATTAAGCTAGAATGAATATCTCTTAGATCTCTTAACCGGAATCTTCGTGGCGTAAGCTAGAATGATGGCGGCATTCAAGAGAATCCGGAAGGTCTAAACCTTGTCTGTGGTATTTTGAGTAGGATTCTATGATTGAATGACTGTGACGAGCTTCAAATTCGCGAGTGCTGGGCGTTAGTGACAGACGCAAAAGGAGGGTGAATCCTATTCCAGCATGATCGAGAACCGATAGATGAATAGCCGTGCCGTGACAGGGTGCGTGAGCATATTATTCACTGAGAGGAGGGGATGTAGCCACTGACAACGGTAATGCCCTTGCATAAAGCCAGCCATGGAAAGGAGTGGGACTGATTGGATGAAGATAGCAGGAAAGCAGAGGTTCAGAGGAACGAAAAGCATCTCCATTCGCTTATCTGAAATTCCTACCAATGATTTACATAAGTATCTCTATCCCTATTTTATTATATAATATTCGAAAACACCATTATCACTTTATATCTGCCTGACTGAGATTTACAAGGTGACCATAGCTTGCTTCATACCAACAATCTCCGTGGGATTCGACCCTTACTCACGTAAGGTATTACTTGGACGATCTAGTGCACTTGCTGGTTAGTTGTATCGAAGTTGTGACAATTATGTATTAAGAACAGAGCACCAAGTTTTTGGAGCCATTACCAGGGATTGTTCAAACCTGGAGATCACAATTTCGTGCACCAAGTTTTTGGCGCCGTTGCCGGGGATTGTTCGAGTTTGGACAACTGACGGTTCATCTTGTTGCTCAGATTAGGTAATTTTCTTTTTGTTTTGTTTTCAAAAATTTTTCAAAAAAATCTTTCAAAAATTCTTCTTTGTTTTCGAAAAAAAAATGTTTTCAAAAATATTATTTTTCTTCAGAATTTTTAAGAATGAATTCTAGTGTTTCATGAAACATGTTGAAGCCTATCTGGCTGTAAAGCCATACCCAAACTACTTTGGGATTGGCATTCAACTAATCACTCCAGTCCATGTAATTATATGCTAAAGCTTGGCTGGCTATTAAGCCATGCCTGACCCTTTGATTGGAGCTTTAAGACTAACATGGCAAGATTCCTGGAATTCATATTAAAAATTTTGAAATCCTTATTTTTATTTTTCACAATAATTTTCGAAAAAAAAAAGTAATAAATAAAAATACAAAAAAATTAGAAAATCATAAAAATAAAAAATATTTCATGTTTTCTTGTTTGAGTCTTGAGTCATGTTATAAGTTTGGTGTCAATTGCATATGCATCTTGCATTTTTCGAAAATTTCATGCATTCATAGTGTTCTTCATGATCTTCAAGTTGTTCTTTGTCAGTCTTCTTGTTTGATCTTGATGTTTTTCTTGTTTTGTGTCTTTTCTTGTTTTACATGTACATTTTTTATTTATTAGAGTCTAAACATGAAAGATTTCTAAGTTTGGTGTCTTGCATGTTTTCTTTGCATTAAAAAAATCTTTTCAAAAATATGTTCTTGATGTTCATCATGATATTCACGGTGTTCTTGGTGTTCATCTTGACATTCATAGCATTCTTGCACACATTCATAGTTTTGATCTAAAATTGCCATGCATTGCATTATTTTTCTTGTTTTTCTCTCTCATCATAAAAATTCAAAAATAAAAAAAAATATCTTTCCCTTTTTCTCTCATCAAATGCGAAAATTTGGATTGACTTTTTCAAAAATTTTTAAAATCAAGTTGTTTCTTATGAGTCAAATCAAATTTTCAATTTGAAAATCTTATCTTTTTCAAAATCTTTTTCAAAAAAAAAAAATCAAATATTTTTCAAAATTATTAGTTATTTCCGAAAATTCCAAAAATATTTTTCAAAAATCTTTTTCTTATTTTTATATAAAATTTTCGAAAATAACTAATCAATTAATGTTTTGATTCAAAAATTTCAAGTTTGTTACTTGCTTGTTAAGAAAGATTCAAACTTTGAGTTCTAGAATCATATCTTGTGATTTCTTGTGAATCAAGTCATTAATTGTGATTTTAAAAATCAAATCTTTTTCAAAAACTAATTTCTATCATATCTTTTCAAAAATATCTTCTTATCTTATCTTTTTCAAAAATATCTTTTCAAAATATCTTTTCTAACTTCCTAACTTCTTATCTTTTCAAAATTGGTTTTCAAAATTTGTTTCAACTAACTAACTAACTTTTTGTTTGTTTCTTAACTTTTTCAAAACTACCTAACTAACTCTCTCTCTCTAATTTTCGAAAATATCTTCCCTCTTTTTCAAAAATTTCTTTTTTTTAACTAATTATTTTTATTTTTTATTTAAAAAAAATTTTCAAAAAAAAAATTGTTTTCGAAAATTCACCTCCCCCTCTCATCTTCTTCTAATTGTTTATTGATATACTAACATCTTTCCTTCAACTCTCCAAAAATCCGAACCCCCTCTCTCTCTGAGTTCAGATTTTCTTCCCTTCTTTTCTTCTACTAACACAAGGATCCCTATACTGTGATATAAAGGATCCATATTATTATTACTATTTTTTCTGTGCCTTCTTCTTTGTCATATGAGCAGGAGCAAGGATAAGAACATTCTTGTGGAAGCAGATCCAGAACCTGAAAGGACTCTAAAAAGGAAACTAAGAGAAGCTAAAATATAACAATCCAGAGATAACCTTTCAGAAATTTTCGAACAGGAAGAGGAGATGGCAGCCGAAAATAATAATAATAAGGAAGATGCTTGGTGACTTTACTGCACCTAATTCCAATTTACATGGAAGAAGCATCTCCATTCCTGCCATTGGAGCAAACAACTTTGAGCTGAAACCTCAGTTAGTTTCTCTGATGCAGCAGAACTGCAAGTTTCATGGACTTCCATCTGAAGATCCTTTTCAGTTCTTAACTGAGTTCTTGCAGATATGTGATACTGTTAAGACTAATGGAGTAAATCCTGAAGTCTACAGGCTCATGCTTTTCCCTTTTGCTGTAAGAGACAGAGCTAGATTATGGTTGGATTCTCAACCCAAAGACAGCCTGAACTCTTGGGATAAGCTGGTCACGGCTTTCTTAGCCAAGTACTTTCCTCCTCAAAAGATGAGCAAGCTTAGAGCTGATGTTCAAACCTTCAGACAGAAAGAAGGTGAATCCCTCTATGAAGCTTGGGAAAGATACAAACAGTTGATCAAAAAGTGTCCTTCTGACATGCTTTCAGAATGGACCATCCTGAATATATTCTATGATGGTTTATCTGAGCTATCAAAGATGTCACTGGACACTTTTGCAGGTGGATCCATTCACCTAAAGAAAACGCCTGCAGAAGCTCAAGAACTCATTGACATGGTTGCTAATAACCAGTTCATGTACACTTCTGAAAGGAATCCTGTGAGTAATGGGACGCTTATGAAGAAGGGAGTTCTTGAAGTTGATACTCTGAATGCCATATTGGCACAGAATAAAATATTGACTCAGCAAGTCAATATGATTTCTCAGAGTCTGAATGGAATGCAAGCTGCATCCAACAGTACTCAAGAGGCTTCTCCTGAAGAAGAAGCTTATGATCCTGAGAACCCTGCAATAGCAGAGGTGAACTACTTAGGTGAACCTTATGGAAACACCTATAACTCATCATGGAGAAATCATCCAAATTTCTCATGGAAGGATCAAAAGCCTCAACAAGGCTTTAATAATGGTGGAAGAAATAGGTTTAACAATAATAAACCTTTTCCATCATCCACTCAGTAACAGACAGAGAACTCTGAACAAAATGCTTCTAATTTAGCAAATCTAGTCTCTGATCTGTCCAAGGCCACTGTAAGTTTCATGAATGAAACAAGGTCTTCCATTAGAAATCTGGAAGCACAAGTGGGCCAACTGAGTAAAAGGATCACTGAAATCCCTCCTAGTACTCTCCCAAGCAATACAGAAGAGAACCCAAAAGGAGAGTGCAAGGCCATTGACATAAGCGCCATGGCCGAACCTGTGAGGAGAGGAGAGGACGTGAATCCCAAGGAGGAAGACCCCTTGGGACGTCCAGTGGTCAATAAGGAGCTTCCCTCTGAGGAACCAAAGGAATCTGAGACTCATCTAGAGACCATAGAGATTCCATTGAACCTCCTTATGCCCTTCATGAGCTCTGATGAGTATTCCTCTTCTGAAGAGAATGAGGATGTTACTGAAGAGCAAACTGCCAAGTTTCTTGGTGCAATCATGAAGCTGAATGCCAAATTATTTGGCATTGATACTTGGGAAGTTGAACATCCCTTGTTCATCAATGAACTAAGTGATCTGGATCAACTGACATTGCCTCAGAAGAGACAGGATCCTGGAAAGTTCATAATACCATGTACCATAGGCACCATGATCTTTATGGCTCTGTGTGACCTTGGTTCAGGAATAAACCTCATGCCCCTCTCTGTAATAGAGAAACTGGGAATCTATGGGGTGCAAGCTGCTAAAATCTCACTAGAGATGGCAGACAGCTCAAGAAAACAGGCTTATGGACAAGTAGAAGATGTATTAGTAAAGGTTGAGGACCTTTACATACCTACTGATTTCATAGTCCTGGATACTGGAAAGGAAGAGGATGAATCCATCATCCTAGGAAGACCTTTCCTGGCCACTGCAAGAGCTGTAATTGATGTTGACAGAGGTGAAATAGTCCTTCAATGGAATGAGGACTCCCTTGTGTTTAAAACTCAAGGATCCCCCTGTGCAACCATGAAGAGGAAGCGTGAAAAGCTTCTCTCAAAGCAGAGTCAACCAGAGCCCCCACAGTCAAACTCTAAGTTTGGTGTTGGGAGGCCACAACCAAACTCTAAGTTTGGTGTTGAACTCCCATATCCAAACTCTAAGTTTGGTGTTGGAGAGTCTCAACAAAGCTCTGCACATCTGTGAGGCTCCATGAGAGCCCACTGTCAAGCTATTGACATTAAAGAAGCGCTTGTTGGGAGGCAACCCAATATTTATCTAATTCTTATTTTTATTATTTTTCTTAGGTTCATGATCATGTGGAGTCACAAAATAAATAGAAAAATTGAAAACGGAATCAAAAATAGCAGAAGAAAAATCACACCCTGGAGGAGCATCTGTTTGGCGTTCAGCGCCAGAACAGAGCATGGTTCTGGCGCTGAACGCCCAAAATGGGCAGCTTCTGGGCGCTGAACGCCAGAACAGGCATGGTTCTGGCGTTCAACACCAGAAATGGCACACAGATGGGCGCTGAACGCCCAAAATGGCCACCAACCTGGCGCTGAACGCCCAGAGTTGGGTACAAAGGCATTTTTACATGCCTAATGGGTGCAGGGATGAAAATCCTTGAACACCTCAGGATCTGTGGACCCCACAGGATCCCCACCTACCTCCACTCACCTCTTCTCACCACTCTCTTTCACACAACCCCATAAACACTCTTCCCCAAAAACCCTTCACCAATCACCTCAATCTCTCTTCCCCATCATCTCTCCACCACTCACATCCATCCACTCTTCCCCATAAACCTACCTCATAAACTCCACCTACCTTCAAAATTCAAAACCAATTTCCCACCCAAACCCACCCATATGGCCGAACTTTAACCCCCCTTCCTTCCCTATAAAAAGACCTCCATTCTCCATCAAATTCACACAACACATCCCTCTACACTCCTCTTGGCCGAAACCACATCTCCCTCTCCCTCTCCATATTTCTTCTTCTTCTTCTCCTATTCTTTTGTTTATTGCTCGAGGGCGAGCAATATTCTAAGTTTGGTGTGGTAAAAGCATAGCTTTTTTGTTTTTCCATTACCATTGATGGCATCTAAGACCGGAGAATCCTCTAGAAGAGGGAAAGGGAAGACAAAAGCTTCCACATCCGAGTCATGGGAGATGGAAAGGTTCATCTCCAAAAGCCCATCAAGACCACTTCTATGATGTGGCCAAGAAGAAGGTGATCCCTGAGGTCCCTTTCAAACTCAAAAGAAATGAGTATCCGGAGATCCGACATGAAATTCAAAGAAGAGGTTGTGAAGTTCTAACAAATCCCATCCAACAAGTCGGCATCCTAATGGTTCAAGAGTTCTATGCCAACGCATGGATCACCAAGAACCATGATCAAAGTAAGAACCCGGATCCAAAGAACTATGTTACAATGGTTCGGGGGAAATACTTAGATTTTAGTCCGGAGAATGTGAGGTTGGCGTTCAACTTGCCATACATGGAAGAGAACGCACGCCCCTACACAAGGAGAGTCAACTTTGATCAAAGGTTGGACCAAGTCCTTATGGACATATGTGTAGAAGGAGCTCAATGGAAGGTTGACTCCAAAGGCAAGCCGGTTCAACTAAGAAGATTGGACCTCAAGCCTGTAGCTAGAGGATGGTTGGAGTTTATTCAATGCTCAATCATTCCCACTAGCAACCGGTCTGAAGTTACTATAGACCGGGCCATCATGATCCATAGCATCATGATTGGAGAAGAGGTGGAAGTTCATGAGATTATACCTCAAGAACTCTACAAGGTGGCTGACAAGTCCTCCACCATGGCAAGGTTAGCCTTCCCTCACCTCATTTGCCACCTATGCAATTCGGCTGGGATTGACATAGAGGGAGATATCCTCATCAAAGAGGACAAGCCCATCACTAAGAAAAAGATGGAGCAAGCAAGAGAGCCCAATCATGGAGCTCAAGAGGCGCAAGAAGCTCACTTCCAGGAGATCCCTGAGATGCCTCAAATGCACTTTCCTCCACAAAACTATTGGGAGCAAATCAACACTTCCCTAGGAGAATTGAGTTCCAATATGGGACAACTAAGGGTGGAACATCAAGAGCACTCCATCATGCTCCATGAAATAAGAGAAGATCAGAAAGCAATGAGGGAGGAGCAACAAAGACAAGGAAGAGACATAGAAGAGCTCAAGGACATCATTGGTTCCTCAAGAAGGAAACGGCACCATCACTAAGGTGGATTCATTCCTTGTTCTTATTTCTTCTGTTTTTCGTTTTCTATGTTATGTGCTTATCTATGTTTGTGTCTTCATTACATGATCATTAGTAGTTAGTAACTTTGTCTTAAAGTTATGAATGTCCTATGAATCCATCACCTCTCTTAAATGAAAAATGTTTTAATTCAAAAGAACAAGAAGTACATGAGTTTCGAATTTATCCTTGAACTTAGCTTAATTATATTGATGTGGTGACAATGCTTCTTGTTTTCTGAATGTATGCTTGAACAGTGCATATGTCTTTTGAAGTTGTTGTTTAAGAATGTTAAATATGTTAGCTCTTGAAAGAATGATGACTAGGAGACATGTTATTTGATAATCTGAAAAATCATAAAAATGATTCTTGAAGCAAGAAAAAGCAGCAAAGAACAAAGCTTGCAGAAAAAAAAGGGCGAAAAAAAAATAAAAAAAAGAAAAAAAAAAGAAAAAGAAAAAGCAAGCAGAAAAAGCCAATAACCCTTAAAACCAAAAGGCAAGGGCAAATAAAAAAGGGATCCCAAGGCTTTGAGCATCAGTGGATAGGAGGGCCTAAAGGAATAAAATCCTGGTCTAAGCGGCTAAACCAAGCTGTCCCTATCCATGTGCTTGTGGCGTGTAAGTGTCAAGTGAAAACTTGAGACTGAGCGGTTAAAGTCAAGGTCCAAAGCAAAAAAAGAGTGTGCTTAAGAACCCTGGACACCTCTAATTGGGGACTTTAGCAAAGCTGAGTCACAATCTGAAAAGGTTCACCCAATTATGTGTCTGTGGCATTTATGTATCCGATGGTAATACTGGAAAACAAAGTGCTTAGGGCCACGGCCAAGACTCATAAAGAAGCTGTGTTCAAGAATCATCATACTGAACTAGGAGAGTCAATAACACTATTCGAAATCTGAAGTCCCTAAAGACGCCAATCATTCTAAACTTCAATGGATAAAGTGAGATGCCAAAACTATTCAAGAGGCAAAAAGCTATAAGTCCCGCTCATATGATTGAAGCTCTGTTTCATTGATAGTTTGGAATTTGTAGTATATTCTCTTCTTTTTATCCTATTTGATTTTAAGTTGCTTGGGGACAAGCAACAATTTAAGTTTGGTGTTGTGATGAGCGGATAATTTATACGCTTTTTGGCATTGTTTTTAGTATGTTTTTAGTAGGATCTAGTTACTTTTAGGGGTGTTTTCATTAGTTTTTATGTTAAATTCACATTTCTGGACTTTACTATGAGATTGTGTGTTTTTCTGTGATTTCATGTATTTTCTGGCTGAAATTGAGGGACTTGAGCAAAAATCAGATTCAGAGGTTGAAGAAGGACTGCTGATGCTGTTGGATTCTGACCTCCCTACACTCAAAGTGGATTTTCTGGAGCTACAGAACTCGAAATGGCGCGCTTCCAATTGCGTTGGAAAGTAGACATCTAGGGCTTTCCAGCAATATATAATAGTCCATACTTTGGCCAAGAATAGACGACGTAAACTGGCGTTCAACGCCAGCCTTCTACCCAAATCTGGCGTCCAGCGCCGGAAAAGGATCCAAAACCAGAGCTGAACGCCCAAACTGGCACAGAAACTAGCGTTCAACTCCACAAATGGCCTCTGCACGTGCAACACTCAGGCTCAGCCCAAACACACACCAAGTGGGCCCAGGAAGTGGATTTATGCATCAATTACTTACTCATGTAAACCCTAGTAGCTAGTTTATTATAAATAGGACCTCTTACTATTGTATTAGACATCTCTGGATTGTATTTTGATCCTGTGATCACGTTTTGGGGGCTGGCCATCTCGGCCATGCCTGGACCTTCACTTATGTATTTTTAACGGTAGAGTTTCTATACTCCATAGATTAAGGTGTGGAGCTCTGCTGTTCCTCAAAGATTAATGCAAGCACTACTATTTTATATTCAATTCATCTTATTTCGCTTCTAAGATATCCATTCGCACCCAAGAACGTGATGAAGGTGATGATTATGTGTGACGCTCATCACCATCTCCCCTATGAACACGTGCCTGACAAACACTTCCGTTCTACATGAATTAAGCTAGAATGAATATCTCTTAGATCTCTTAACCGGAATCTTCGTGGCGTAAGCTAGAATGATGGCGGCATTCAAGAGAATCCGGAAGGTCTAAACCTTGTCTGTGGTATTTTGAGTAGGATTCTATGATTGAATGACTGTGACGAGCTTCAAACTCGCGAGTGCTGGGCGTTAGTGACAGACGCAAAAGGAGGGTGAATCCTATTCCAGCATGATCGAGAACCGACAGATGAATAGCCGTGCCGTGACAGGGTGCGTGAGCATATTATTCACTGAGAGGAGGGGATGTAGCCACTGACAACGATAATGCCCTTGCATAAAGCCAGCCATGGAAAGAAGTGGGACTGATTGGATGAAGATAGCAGGAAAGCAGAGGTTCAGAGGAACGAAAAGCATCTCCATTCGCTTATCTGAAATTCCTACCAATGATTTACATAAGTATCTCTATCCCTATTTTATTATATAATATTCGAAAACACCATTATCACTTTATATCTGCCTGACTGAGATTTACAAGGTGACCATAGCTTGCTTCATACCAACAATCTCCGTGGGATTCGACCCTTACTCACGTAAGGTATTACTTGGACGACCCAGTGCACTTGCTGGTTAGTTGTATCGAAGTTGTGACAATTATGTATTAAGAACAGAGCACCAAGTTTTTGGAGCCATTACCAGGGATTGTTCAAACCTGGAGATCACAATTTCGTGCACCACATATATATCAAAAAAGTAATTATATTATATAAAAGTCAATGTTCAACTACATACTTTAAGATTTTGATATTTTTAAACTTGCTCGACGATGCTTCATGGAACTAAAATCATCAATTATCATCTCTGAATTGAATTTTGAAGCAATTTCCTTTTCAATATATACAATCATACAATCTGCTAAAAATTCATCTTCCATCTTGTTTCGAAGCCTTGTTTTAATAATCTTCATAGCTGAAAAGGCCCGTTTAGTTGTTGCTGTTGTCACAGGAAGAGTCAAAACAAGATGAATTAATCTATCAATTAAAGGATATATATTTGATTTTCCTGTCTCTGTCAATTTTTGACACAATTCAGCAAGAGTAGACAAATTCTGAAAATCTGGAGCTTTAACCACATCAAGTTCATAATGTTGTAACTCATAATCCAATTGAATCTTTTTTTGCTCAGAAAAATTTAAAGAATAGAAATTCTTTACAAGATTGCATATGTTGCAAACACTGAATAACTTGAAAGCATCTTTAGGATCTAAAGATGTACTCAATATGAGGAGCTCGGTTGCTTGCTCACTAAATCTACTATTTAGCTCTTTCAATTGAAAATCTATCACGCTAGTAAAAATGTCAACACGATAGTGGTGTTCAACAGTGACAACATCCTTTTTACGACGAGACCGAATTATGTCACTAAAAAAAGCACCCATATCAGGTATCTGAATAGCATGATCATTGCAGAAAGAACTAACTTTCTCCAAAAGTGCTCTCCAACTATTATCTCTTAACTGTTGAATCAATGACTTTGTACTAGAAACCAGATGCATAGCATTCAAAATGTCTTGAGATTTTTGCTGCAATGCTTGACAAAGTTTATCAGTGATTCCCATGATTTCTTTCATCATATGCAAAATGAAAACAAAATCAAATGATAATAAAGATTTAAGAGCATAAGTAGCATCACCACGTTGAGAATATGTAGATCCATTAGTAGCCAAATCTTCCAGAACTGAAGTTGTTGCTCCAAACATACGTAAAAGGCTACAAATTGAGTTGAAGTGAGAGCTCCACTTGGTATCTCCTGATCTTTTTAATGTGCCAATTTGATTTGCTCCCCTTCCTGTTTCAATTTGATTAGTTGCAACTAAATGGAAAATTTCAGTTGCATAAGCAGATTGTAATTCATCATTGCGTTTGCAAGAAGAGCACACAACATTGATAATATTACTCAAACTTTGGAAAAAAGCATGAACATCAACAACTTCTTTAGCCGCAGCAACAAGAGCTAGCTGTAATTGATGAGCAAAGCAATGAACATAATATGCATAAGGACATTCTTGAATAATTAAAGCTTGTAACCCTTTCCACTCTCCACGCATATTACTAGCTCCGTCATACCCTTGACCTCGAACATTTTGAATGTTGAGATTGTGATGAGATAATGCAGAACAAATCTCTTGTTTTAGAGTAGCAGAAGTAGTATCTTTGACATGAACAACATCTATTAGCCTTTCTTTGACAAATCCATGCTTATCAACAAATCTAACAACAAGTGCCATTTGTTCTCTTCTAGATTCATCTCTAACTTCATCAACAATCAAACAAAACTTTGCATTATCAATCTCATTGCGAATTTCATTTTGCACCTTTCTAGCAAAAACATGTAGAATTTCCTTTTGAATAGAAGGTGATGTGTATATTACATTTTGAGGAGCATTATCCAAAACAACTGCATCCACTTCTTTATTGTAAGAAGCTAATAATTTTAACATTTCAAGAAAATTTCCTCAATTCTGAGACTCATGACTCTCGTCATGTCCCCTAAAAGCACAAGCTTGAAACGTTAACCATCTGACAGTATCAATAGAGGCTTTAAGACGCAATCTATTGCTTAAAACTTGTTGTGAGCTTTGCTTAGCCAATACTTTGTCAATGTGACATAACTGATTAAGCAAATCTTTACAAGACTTAACAGCAATATTATGAGGAGAATTAAGAGATTTACCCACATGAGATAAAAATGCACAATCCTTTCCATTATTCACTTTTTTCCAATTGCGAAATCCTCCTGATGTGAATGGACTTGATTTTCTAGAAAATAAATAGCATGGAAGACAAAATGCAGCATCCACTTCTAGCGAATATTCTAGCCAAGAAAAACTCTTAAACCAATGAGCTTTGAAACGACGAGGATGACTTTCTAGACCAGAAAGAGGGTACTCATCCGTAATAAATTGATATGGTCCAAACTTTATATATGCTCTACAGATTTCATCTTGTTGATTGATAGGATAATTCCAAATTTGCGGACGCTTTCCGGGATCACGCATCAATGTATCAATATTAACTTGATCTATTTCAGTCCTTGTTATTTTGGAAGCAGGGGGTTGAATATCTTGCTCAACAAGTTGTGTCACAGGTTGTTCAATAATATTTTGAACATTACTCAAAGAATCTGAAGCTGAATTTTGTTCATCATATATTCTCTCTTTTCTCTTGAAAAATGAGTGAATTGTTTTCATCTTTGACATTTTTAACTTAACTTGAACTATCTAACAAAAACAAAAAAAAAAACAAAAATAATTGCATATATATTATTTTCTTAAAAAAAAATATTAAACCTATTGAGCAATAACAAATAATTTTAGAAACACAAATATATAATAACCAAAAATAAAGTTATTGATTTACCTGATTATTTTTTTGTTCCAAGTCTCACCAAAAAATAATTCTATTGAGTTTTGTCCTCACTTCAATCTTTGAACATTGTCCATTATAAAAAAAATAAATTAATTATTTTAAATAAATAATATAAATAATACTTGACATTGTTATTAACTTAAAAAAAATTGAAATATACCTCTTTGAATCTTTGTTGTTCATTCAATGGTTAATATTTTGCTGTTCACTTCTCTTCAATGGTTTTTCTTCATATGTTTTGTTTTAGTATGGAAGAAAAATTAGAATGAGAAGAGTAGAAGACCAAAAGTTTGGGAACCACTAAAAGAGAGAGAAAAGTGGCGCTGATGCCTCTCATGGTTTGAAACAAATATTTGAAAAATGTACTAGGGTTACTTTAATTAATAGTATGGGCTTGGGCTAGTATAATAGAACCATTTTTATTAATTATTAGAATGGGCTATTTGTTAACAAGAGCAACAATAATTCAAATATCCAATACATAGTGCAGTTTTTAGTTATTTTAATTTATAAAATTTTGTAACTTATATTTTTTTAATATTATATATAAAAAAATTTAATATTATTAATTATTACTATTTACTATTTTTTTTTAAAAAATTTTGGGGGGGACCATGGCCACCTTAGGTCCCCCGTGGATCCGCCACTGATTATTAACTTATGAAGCCAGATTCAATATATTAGGGGAAGCTTCTAATTCACTAGCAAAGAAGCTGTTTTTATTCAAAATTTGAATTAAGCTTGAATTATAGGACGTGCTATATGCAAGAGCAGTTATTAACATGGAGCGTCAAAATAGGGTACAGGACAGTCGTCAAGGAAACAAGTGTGAGAACAGTTACGAGTGCAATTCAAAATTTTCGCAAGTGGTGTACAAAGAGTAACTGTCAGCTGACATTAGGCTAGTCTATAAATAGAGCTTTATGAAAACATTGTAATCAGTTCAGTTCTTCTTGGAAAACACTTGGAGACTCAAAAACGCTCTCAGCCTCCCTGACATCACAGAGTAAAACTGGAAATCTTAAGTAATTCCTCTGAAGTCTGAACTCAAACTTGTACTTTATTTTCTATTTTTAATCAAATTTCTTTACTTTTTATTTGTTCTTCTTCATCTTCTTCTTTCTTTCTCTTTTAATTTCTCCATTTTACTTTGCCACCGGCACCTTGTATTTATATGTTTATTTGTTACTTTTATTCCTTTTAATTTTATTTGACGTTACAATTGCGACATTGAGATACCCACATTTTTATTTTAGACATTAACAAAAATTTGAGTAAAACACAGCGTTTATATCTTTCATGAATATAAATGACAATTTATTCATAAAAAATATAATAATCTAAACAACAACAAAAATATAATAATTTTTTTAAGGAATAGATATTGTTACTTTAATTTTAATAATGTCATATATTTTTTATAAATTATACAAATATATAATGTAAAAGAATTACGTGTTAAATGATATTATAAAAAAAATAAGAGTAGCATTTTTTTAAAGTATATATATATCGAATACAAATTTTATTTTAATATAGTATAAATAGTTATACACGAATTAAAAAATAAAATTTAAAAATTAAGTTTTTTATTATGTAACGATATACAATAAATATAATTAAATAGTTATATAAAACTATTTTATACTATTTATAAAAATTAAATTCATCATATATATTTGAATAACTACTTTTTTTTTATTTTTTAACAAATATTTGGTCACACTTTTGTCAAATCTTTGCATTAACTCACCTTTCAAAAAATGGTGACAAGCTTCGTTTGTTTTCAGGCGGAAAGAGTGTACTGCGTCCGTTGCTGGCCAAAAGGTAATTAATTTCATCATTCATGACGACTAATAAAACAATAAAACTAGATTGGATGTAGTAAAAGTTTTATTTTCGTTTTAGATATTTTGTTTAGAAAATAATTGATCTTTAACCTGAAAATTCAGTTTTGCATATATTATTCTTGATACGTAATCTATACTTCGACCCAACAAACAACAACATTCTTCATAAGTCGGAATAAATAAGGAAAGATCGGTTACGAAACAAAACCAGTCAACATTTATTAGCATGCTGTTATCCTAAAAAAACTTAACCTATAATCTCATACCAAAATTACTAGGTTGGTAGAGTATCCATCTATATAAACGAGGATTTAACTTCGGCAAAGACAAGTTCTACAAGCTTTTATTTTGAATGTTCTTTAATATATTCTTTTAAAGACTTTCTCTTACTTAAGCGTCGGAGTATCTTTTGTATGTATTTTTTCTGTGATGTTCGAGCCAGGCCGATTTATAGCTCTCCTTTGCAAGCCGCACATTATTCGGAGAAACCGCTATAGCTCATTCTTAGATGGACGAATCAACTCCATTATCCATAACAATTTTATCATTAACAATTTTTGTGTTGGAATGTCCTTAGGTTACAAAGAGATAAAATAGTCTTTTAAAATTTAAGATCAACAAATATCTCTCATAAATTTAGGAATTTATTTGTTCTTATAAAGATTGGCTGCTGTATAGCTCGTTCGCTGGTGAATAATTAGAAATTTTTCGTCGAAATAAGTTATACTTCGGCAGCATGAGAATAGGGGGTTGGTACCTATAAAAAGGATTCTAACGCCCAAGTAAGTGAGTGAATAATGGTTATGTCTTATCTTATTGTTGTCCCCAAAATCAATGTCTTATCTTATTTTTATATTCAGTATTAGAGAATAATGGTTATGTCTTCAAGTAATTTTACTTTAAGCGGAGAGTAATGGCATATTCGAGCGTTTTGATATTTGCTTTGATGTTTGTTATTGATAACCGATCTATAACGTTCATAGCCGAGTTATAATGTATAACTGATTTATAACGGTCATATCATAATCCCCAAGATTGGCCTGGTGATATTTTGATAAAATAGGTTGAACCTTTATTGATGAGTTATAACTCGGCATTTTGATCTATAGGTATGAAACTCCCAATTTAACATATTTTATTTTAAAATAAATATAAAAGATGAAATAATTAAATAGAGAAGTTTTATGTTTTTGAAAAAGAAAAAAGGAAAAGTCTTGTCATTAAATGATAAGGAAACTATTATTCCAGTTTCCAATACGATTTAGTGCCGTTGGTTTTGAGAGAAACAACGGTTGTGATTGATTACATGGAACTGAACTAGTTTCATTAAATTTTGACATATTTATTTAGAATCCTGAAAGATTTTATAAATAGAAGTTCAGTTTGGTTAAAACATTTTGGGAAGAGAATGAAACATGAGTAAAAGAGGTCAGCTTCTTTCTCTTTTAGTTTGATTTTTCATCCTTTCATCTTCTTCTTTCTGTTTTGTGGAAAACAATGGGGGAGAAAAATGATAAAGAAGTGCAAAAGGATGATGATAATGATTCCTATAAGTAGGTTAATGAGGATGTAAAAATTCATGAGTCTCTCTTTTTAGATAAAGATAGTGTTGATAAAATAGATTCTACAAGAATAACGAGGTCCGGGTTTCGGGTGGAACTGTTACCATGTACAAGGGCTGAACGTGTGTTTCATAGGAAAAATCATTGAGTATTTCTACATGTATAATTGTGTGTTGGAAGAGCTTCAGGTGAAGTTGCCTTTTACAGATTTTGAATGTAGTATGTTAAAGTAGTTGAATTGTGCTCCTTCTCAATTGCACCCAAATGGTTGGACTTTTTTGAGGTGTTTTGAAATATTAATGGTGATACGGCCGTTACAAATCCGATGTCATAATTCGGCATTATGCACTATAACTCGGCACTTTACGTTATAACTCGGCGTTATACGTTACAATCAGACTTGATATGATCGTTATTTACAAGCTATAACTCGGCGTCATCCGTTATAGCTCGTCCATTTATGAGCTATAACTCGGCTAGATAAATGCTTCTATCATAACCGACGATCAAACGGCACACAACTCGGATACGTTATCCACCATTTTTAAGACCGACCTTAATGCCAAAAGCGTAACAGACGAAAGGTCCATCATATAAAGCAAGGTAAAGTATTTTCTTCAGTAAGTTCGAATAATACAGAATACTGACTTAAGCTTCGGAGTGCCTTTGCAGGTACACTCCCCCTGTTTCTTGCTCAAAGCTCTATGCGATTGGACATCCTCTTGGAGTAAAGCTCGGATTACCACAAAGCTCAAAGGTCGGCACCGAAAATAACAACTCGACGTCGATTCCCAGAGACCGAGCTCTCCCTCCAGGTATCCATACAAGAACAATTAGCGCCCACCGTGGGCCTCGAAATAAACACCCTTCTTTCTATAGGCCCCATTTCCTTCCAATGGTTTCAAACTTACCTGCACCTTTGTAAACAAAGGTCATATAGTAAATCATTAAGGCCCGAAAAAGGCCGATCTATATTTATTTTTCCGATCATTATCTGTCATCTTTATTTTTCAATTCATCTATGGCATATCTATTTGCCAATCTATATCTGTTTTTCCGATCATTATCTGTCATCTCTTTATTTTTCAATTCATCTATGGCATATCTATTTGTCGATCTATATCTGTTTTTCCGATAAAAAATCTGTCTCTCTATTTTTCAAATAATCTCTAGTATAATTATTTGCCGATCTATATCTATTTTTCCGATCAATATCTGTCATCTCTATTTTTCAATTCATCTGGTATATCTATTTGTCGATCTATATCTGCTTTTCCGATCAATATCTGTCATCTTTATTTTTTAATTCATCTATGGCATATCTATTTGCCGATCTATATCTGTTTTTCCGATTATTATCTGTCATCTTTATTTTTCAATTCATCTATGGCATATCTATTTGCCGATCTATATCTGTTTTTCCAATAAAAAATCTGTCTCTCTATTTTTCAAATCATCTCTGGTATAATTATTTGCCGATCTATATCTATTTTTCCGATCAATATCTGTCATCTCTATTTTTCACTTCATCTGGTATATTTATTTGCCGATCTATATCTGCTTTTCCGATCAATATCTGTCATCTCTATTTTTCAATTCATCCATGGCATATCTATTTGTCGATCTATATCTGTTTTTCCGATAAAAAATCTGTCTCTCTATTTTTCAAATCATCTCTAGTATAATTATTTGCCGATCTATATCTATTTTTCCGATCAATATCTGTCATCTCTATTTTTCAATTCATCTGGTATATTTATTTGCCGATCTATATCTGCTTTTCCGATCAATATCTGTCATCTCTATTTTTCAATTCATCTGGTATATCTATTTGCCGATCTATATCTGCTTTTCCGATCAATATCTGTCATATTTATTTTTTAATTCATCTATGGCATATCTATTTGCCGATCTATATCTGTTTTTCCGATTATTATCTATCATCTTTATTTTTCAATTCATCTATGGCATATCTATTTGCCGATCTATATCTGTTTTT
This sequence comes from Arachis ipaensis, assembly GCF_059453495.1. Classification (NCBI taxonomy): domain Eukaryota; kingdom Viridiplantae; phylum Streptophyta; class Magnoliopsida; order Fabales; family Fabaceae; genus Arachis; species Arachis ipaensis. The sequence goes on along the minus strand of NC_142441.1, from coordinate 40,276,327 downwards.
CCGATAAAAAATCTGTCTCTCTATTTTTCAAATCATCTCTAGTATAATTATTTGCCGATCTATATCTATTTTTCCGATCAATATCTGTCATCTCTTATTTTCACTTCATCTGGTATATTTATTTGCCGATCTATATCTGCTTTTCCGATCAATATCTGTCATCTCTATTTTTCAATTCATCTATGGCATATCTATTTGTCGATCTATATCTGTTTTTTCGATAAAAAATCTATCTCTCTATTTTTCAAATCATCTCTAGTATAATTATTTGCCGATCTATATCTATTTTTTCGATCAATATCTGTCATCTCTATTTTTCAATTTATATCAGTCATCTCTATTTCCCGATCTATATCTATTGTCCGATTTATATCAATCATCTCTAACTGCCGATTTATATAAAAAATCTCTATTCACCGATCTATAACAGTCATCTCTATTATCCGATTTATATCAATCATCTCTATTTTCTTATTTATATCAATAATCTCTATACTCCGATTTATATTTGTTATCCCTATTTGCCGATCTATATCTGTTATCCCTATTTGCCGATCTATATATGTTATCTGATTTTCTGATCTATATCTATCATCTCTACTTTCCGATTTATATCAATTATCTATATTTTTGCCAATCTTTATCAGTTATCTCTATTTGTCGATCTTTATCAGTTATCTTTATTTGCCAAATTATATCTGATATCTCTATTTGCCGATCTATATCTGATTTTTTGATCTACATTTGTTATATCTATTTGCCGATCTATATCTGTAATCTCTATTTGCAGATTTATATCTGTTGTCTCTGTTTGTCGATCTACATGTTATCTCTATTTGCCGATCTATATCTGTCATCTTTATTTGCCGACCTATATCTGTTATCTCTATTCGCCGACCTATATCTGTTTTTTCTATTTTCAAATCTATATCTATTATCTCAGTTTTCAGATTTATATCAATCATTATCCGAGCTATATCAATCATTATCAGTCATTGTCAAATCTATATCAACTATCATCAGATCTATATCAACGATCTTCAATCAATTATCTATTTGCGATAATTCTTCAATTCATAGTCGCATCGTTTACACATGCGCAATCAAACTCAATCTTCAATTCCGAACTATGACTATCAACAGTCAACAAACTCAATCACATATCATACAAGTACAAACACTGATCCATTCGCGACAACTCTTCAATTCAAAGTCGCATCATTTACACATGCGCAATCAAACTCAATCAAATCACCAAACAACGGTGAACTAACTCAATATTCTCGTCCATCCAATTCACTTTTATCAAAATCGTCTCATCAACTATTCAAATTAACTATTCAGTTCCATGAAAAAACCTAACCGTTGCATCTATTAAATCAACAGTTCAAAATTACATTGGAAAAATCAAAGGCACAATCAATGACAAGACTACTACACTTTCCAATACATGTTAACTTCAAATCACGTCTGAAATTCAAATTATTCATTATTTTAATAAAGTAAGTTGATCTGGGGGCTCCATACCTATAACTCAAATCGCCGAGTTATAACTAAAAAAGCTCAACCTGCTTTATCAAAATATAGTCAGGCTAAGCTTGGGGGCTATGATACGGCCGTTACAAATCCGATGTCATAATTCGGCATTATGCACTATAACTCGGCACTTTACGTTATAACTCGGCGTTATACGTTACAATCAGACTTGATATGATCGTTATTTACAAGCTATAACTCGGCATCATCCGTTATAGCTCGTCCATTTATGAGCTATAACTCGGCTAGATAAATGCTTCTATCATAACCGACGATCAAACGGCACACAACTCGGATACGTTATCCACCATTTTTAAGACCGACCTTAATGCCAAAAGCGTAACAGACGAAAGGTCCATCATATAAAGCAAGGTAAAGTATTTTCTTCAGTAAGTTTGAATAATACAGAATACTGACTTAAGCTTCGGAGTGCCTTTGCAGGTACACTCCCCCCTGTTTCTTGCTCAAAGCTCTATGCGATTGGACATCCTCTTGGAGTAAAGCTCGGATTACCACAAAGCTCAAAGGTCGGCACCGAAAATAACAACTCGACGTCGATTCCCAGAGACCGAGCTCTCCCTCCAGGTATCCATACAAGAACAAATGGAATTTCTGGAGGTGAAACCTTCTTTAGAGTTGTTCTTTTCTATATTTCAGGCTAAAGGGGTTTAGAAGGGGGTTTGGGTAAATTTGAATAGTACCCCTAGTTTTTGAATTTTCAAACTTTACAAGTCATCGTTTAAAGATTTTAAAGAAATATTTTTAAAAGTAAGATCGGTGGAAAAAATTTTCCTTTTTACCTGGATGAACATCTTAGTGAGAAGTTTCCACTCTAGTGGTGTTCACAACCGCAACATATTTTGGGTCCCCAAGAGATAAATCCGAGGAATGAGTGTATAATAGACTATCTTATGGAGGTTGTTGATAAAAAAAGTTTAATTTCTATTTTTGATTTGTTCCCATGGGAAGAGGACAAAATGTCTGTAGTTAACTAGCTCGGTAAGGTTTGATAGAAGATCTCCATATGTTTGGAAGCATAAATGATTTGTATTTAAATGTTTTTCTTTGTTTTTACTCAGGTGGAAAATATCCTGGAGTTTCGGCTACGAGTTTAAGAGCTCGTTACAAGATAAAGAATGTCGAAAAGGAGGGCACGTCATCAAACCCTATCCAAGGAGATGGAGGAGTAGAGGTTAACTAACCTATCCCAAAAAAAGGAAGATCATCTTTAAAAGAAGAAGACCGGTCTTATTGATGTGGATATTTCTGATGACTTATTGGAAAAAAGAAAAGAGATTCTGCTGGAGGAGTTGACTACTTTTGTGAGTAATCAAGAAAAGTTGAATGGTTTTACCGATGGATTCTTAGTTTGGGATAAGAATTCCCCTTTCATGGTTGTTGCCGATGAGACGTTTCAGTCGTCATCCGACGTAACCTTAGTTAATGAGGTTGGGGATGTTGGTATTGATCAATATTTATAGGTACAACTCTAGTACATGTATAAGATAGATTACCATTTTTAGTTATCTGATATAGCTGCTCTTTTGTAGGTGCTCGAATTTCAATTGTCGAGCATTGGTCAGAGTTGGGTGGTAAAACATAAAAAATTATTAGAAAAAACTAATGAGTTGGCTAGTTTGAGAGAAGATTTGGATTTAAAGAATGATCTGATAGTTGAGATGAAAAAGAAGTTCTTAGAAAAGGAAGAGGAATTGAAGTCGGTGAAGAATAGTTATGATAAAGAAACAGTGTTGTTGAAGAAGAAAGAGAACGATCTTTCTATTATGAAAAATAAAATGAATGAAGTTACTGTGAAACTTGAAAATTTGGAGAGCAGTAGGCAAACCGAAATATTAGATGCCTTTACTGAAAGATTTGAGCGGACAGTGATGTAGACCAAGTTTCTTGTCCCTAATTATAAATTCCAATTTTGTGGTTTATCTTGTGTTGAATTTAGGGGATTTTATCAACTTTTCTCACATTTATTCAATGAAATAACATAGTTTTGTGAATTTTTTCTAATTTGTACTTAAGAGTAAAAACATGCTTTTTAGGCCCAAACACTGATAAATTTAATTCACTTTAATTCCATTCGATGCCTTGATATGTTTGTTAAGTGATTTCAATATTAAAAAGCAAAGATTGGGTTGAAGGAATGAAGAAAAAGCATGCAAAAATGGAGAATTCATGAAAAAAAATGAGCATTTGCTGAACTCAAGGCCACTCGCACATGACATCCACGCGTACGCGTGAGAAGGAGATTTGCCAGCGACGTGCACACGTCACCCACGCATATGCGTGAAAAGGAATTTTGCAATGCGACGCATACGCTTGACCCATGCGTACTCGTGACAAGCAGCACGTGACCTCACTAAAGGCAATAGCTGGGGTCAATTTCTGAGCTCAAGGAGGTCTAAATCCAACTCATTTCTGATGCTTTTGAACCCAAGGATTGCTGAGGGAATAGGGGAGTAGTCATAGTATAATTTTCATCATGTTTTAGGGTAGAACTCTAGAGAGAGAGGCTCTCTCCTCTCTCTAAATTTAGGGTAGAAATTATGGTAAAGTTAGCTTAATCTCTCTTAAATTTATCTTTCAATTCTTGTTTTGATTTAGTTTTCCCTTTTAATTCCTTGTTATTACACCTTTGCTCTTCTAGTTCTTGTTGTTAATTTCCCTTTCAAGTTATTTTTATGTTGATGAATTCTTGTTGATTTCAATTTCCATTAATGCAATTTATGTTTTCTTGTTCTTATTATTTAATTGAGTTGTTATTATTGTTTTCTTACATTGGATAGTTATAGCTTTTATTAATTCTTGCATTTTGTGATGTTTACTTTTATTGCACTCTAGGTGTTTGATAAAATGTTTTCACTAGTTTAGAGTAGTTTTCTTTACTCTTGGCCTACGCTAAGGGACTTGAGTGACCTTGAGTCATTGCGTCTCATTGAATTGGTGATTTGAGAACCCTTAGTGGTCAATTTGATAACCATTGACGCTAGCCTACTACTAAGTCAGTTAGTAGCGAGGTTAGGACTTATGGATTGATGTTGATCAAGCCTATTTGACGTACTTCAAGTGTTGAAGTAGACATTTTACGTACTTTAAGCATAGAAGTAGACTAAATGGGTTGGTCCCTCATAATTGTCAATACATGGTTTGTAGACAAGGATGGGTGATCTCAATTCCTATGCCTAGCAAAGAGTTCTTTCCCTTTCTTTATTAGTTCTGGTCATTTACTTTCTTGTTATTTACTTTTCTTGGCAACTACAAATCCAACCCCCTTGTTCCTTCATAGCCAATAATTGATAACTTTATTGCAATTTCTTGTGAGACGACCCGAGGTTTGAATACTTCAGTTTATTTTCATTGGGGTTTGTACTTGTGACAAATAAATTAAAACTTTGATTGAGTATTATTTGTTGGTTGGGAACTATACTATCAACAGAATTTATTTGTGTGAAATTCCTAACCGACGGTAATACTCTTTCAATTTTTGGCGCCGTTGTCGGGGAGTTGTAATGGTGTTATATTATTGGCTATTGTGAATATGTTCATATTGTTAATATTTTTCTTTTGGTTATTTCTTGGTTTTACTAGTAGTTAGCAGTTTTATTTTTCCTTGCTTTTTGTTATTCTTGTTTTGATTTTCTCTTTTCCACATGAATTCTCATCCTTGTGGTTTTGGATATGGTTATGACTATGTTGTAGGTAATGGAGACTTTAATGTTGGCTCACATTATGGGAAGAAAGAATTCTTGAGAAGGGAGCCACATCCATATGAGCAATTATCATGGCAACCTCCTCAACCAAGCTACTATGATTGCAACTCCTCTTGTAATGCATATCATTCCAATGGATATGATGGTTCTTATCATAATTATGCCACTCAACCACCATTATTCCATGCACCACATTCTCAACCTAGTCCTCAAGCACCATCATTCCAACCACCACACTCTCAATCCACATCCTATTTCCACCAATTACCTCCACACAACCCAAATCCATATCCCCCCTATGCACAACCATATGAGTCATATAAATCATATATGGAACCACCACAATTCCAACATCAATACCCCCAAGAACTATCACCTCTATACTATTACCATGATGAACCACCTCCCACGTATGAGAACTCTCAATCATATGATGAATTCTCCTTCCCACCACAACCCTCCATGGAAGAATACCCATATCCATTGATCCAAGAGCAACATGATCCTAATTATGTTAGTCAAGTGGAACAAGAGCCAAGGGATTGTCTCAAGGAAGCATTGGATTGGCTTAGAGCAAATGTCCATCAAAAGGAGCAGGAGGAAGCCCAAAAGACGTACGAAGCTATCGAGACTAACCTTGCCAAAATTAAAGCTAACTTGGACTCATGGGACTCATACCGTAGACAAAGCATCTCCATGGATGAATGTAAAAAATCAACTGAAGAGTGGAGCATGAAGGAGATTTTAGAATCTCAATATGAGGACAAGGAGATGGGGTATGTCTTACAACAAGTGGAGGAGGAAGAGACCCTTAAAAAGGAAGAAATAGTTGAAGATTTAGGGGAGGTTGAGCAAGAGGCAAGTTCCATCATTGAAGACAACTCTACACCAAGTGACATTGGTAATCTTGTTGAAGCTTCTTCCATTGGATGTGAAACCGATGTTGAGGAGTGATGATCGGATAATTTATACGCTTTTTGGCATTGTTTTTAGTATGTTTTTAGTAGGATCTAGTTACTTTTAAGGATGTTTTTATTAGTTTTCATGTTAAATTCACATTTCTGGACTTTACTACGAGTTTGTGTGTTTTTCTGTGATTTCAGGTATTTTCTGGCTGAAATTGAGGGACTTGAGCAAAAATCAGATTCAGAGGTTGAAGAAGGACTGCTGATGTTGTTGGATTCTGACCTCCCTGCACTCAAAGTGGATTTTCTGGAGCTACAGAACTCAAAATGATTCACTTCCAATTGCGTTGGAAAGTAGACATCCAAGGCTTTCCAGAAATATATAATAGTCCATACTTTGGCTGAGTTTAGATGACGCAAAAGGGCATTGAACGCCAGTTCTATGCTGCAGTCTGGAGTTAAACGCCAGAAACACGTCACAAACCAGAGTTGAACGCCAAAAACACGTTACAACTTGGCGTTCAACTCCAAAAGAAGCCTCTGCACGTGGAAAGCTAAAGCTCAGCCCAAGCACACACCAAGTGGGCCCCGAAAGTGGATTTATGCATCAATTACTTACTTCTGTAAACCCTAGTAGCTAGTTTAGTATAAGTAGGGCTTTTTACTATTGTATTAGTCATTCTGAGTGGTATCTTCGGATCATCTTTTGATCTATTGATCACACATGGGGGCTGGCCATTCGGCCATGCCTGAACCTTTCACTTATGTATTTTCAACGGTAGAGTTTCTACACTCCATAGATTAAGGTGTGGAGCTCTGCTGTTCCTCATGAATTAATGCAAAGTACTACTGTTTTTTATTCAATTCAACTTATTCCGCTTCTAAGATATCCATTAGTTCCCAAGAACATGATGAATGTGATGATTATGTGACGCTCATCATCATTCTCACTTATGAACGCGTGCCTGACAAACACTTCCGTTCTACATGCAAACAAGCTAGAATGAATATCTCTCAAATATCTAATACAGAGGACCGAGTCCGAGTTATTAATATCTTCGTGGTATAAGTTAGAACCCATGGATGGCCATTCCTGAGATCTGGAAAGTCTAAACCTTGTCTGTGGTATTTTGAGTAGGATCTGGGAAGGGATGGCTGTGACGAACTTCAAACTCGCGAGTGCTGGGCGTAGTGACAGATGCAAAAGGAGGGTGAATCCTATTCCAGTATGATCGAGAACCTCAGATGATTAGCCATGCCGTGACAGAGCATTTGGACCTTTTTCACAAGAGGATGGAATGTAGCCATTGACAACGGTGATGCCCTTACAGAAAGCTTGCCATGGAAAGGAGTAAGACTGATTGGATGAAGACAGCGGGAAAGCAGAGAGTCAGAGGAACAAAAGCATCTCTATACGCTTATCTGAAATTCTCACCAATGAATTACATAAGTATTTCTATCTTTATTTTCTGTTTATTTATTATTATTATTCGAAAACTCCATAACCATTTGATATCCGCCTGACTGAGATTTACAAGATGACCATAGCTTGCTTCATACCAACAATCTCCGTGGTATCGACCCTTACTCACGTAAGGTTTTATTACTTGGACGACTGATGAGCGGATATTTTATACGCTTTTTGGGGTTAATTTCATATAGTTTTGAGTATGTTCTAGTTAGTTTTTAGTCTATTTTCATTAGTTTTTAGGAAAAATTTATATTTCTGGACTTTACTATGAGTTGTGTGTTTTTCTGTAATTTCAGGTATTTTTCTGGCTGAATTTGAAGGAGCTGAGCAAAAATCTGATCCAGGCTGAAAAAGGACTACTGATGCTGTTGGATTCTGACCTCCCTGCACTCAAAGTGGATTTTCTGAAGCTACAGAACTCGAAATGGCATGCTTCCAATTGCGTTGGAAAGTAGACATCTAGGGCTTTCCATAAATATATAATAGTTCATACTTTGCACAAGGATAGACGACGTAAACTGGCGTTCAACGCCAGTTCTCTGCCCAATTCTGGCGTCCAGCGCCAGAAAAGGATCAAAAGCTGGAGTTGAACGCCCAAACTGGCACAAAAACTGGCGTTCAACTCCACAAATGGCCTCTGCACGTGAATTGCTTAAATCTCAGCCCCAGCACACACCAAGTGGGCCCCAGAAGTGGATCTCTGCATCATCCATCATAGTTTACTCATCTTTTGTAAACCTAGGCTACTAGTTTAGTATTTAAACAACTTTTAGAGACTTATTTTACATCTCATGACATTTTAGATCTGAACTTTGTACTCTTTGACGGCATGAGTCTCTAAACTCCATTGTTGGGGGTGAGGAGCTCTGCTGTGTCTCGATGAATTAATGCAAGTATTTCTGTTTTCTATTCAAACACGCTTGTTCCTATCTAAGATGTTCATTCGCGCTTAACTGTGATGAAGGCGATGATCCGTGACACTCATCACCATTCTCAACCCATGAACGTGTGCCTGACAACCACCTCCGTTCTATATCAGATTGAATGAGTATCTCTTAGATCTCTTAATCAGAATCTTCGTGGTATAAGCTAAAATTGATGGCGGCATTCATGAGAATCCGGAAAGTCTAAACCTTGTCTGTGGTATTCCGAGTAGGATTCAGGGATTGAATGACTGTGACGAGCTTCAAACTCCTGAAGGCTAGGCGTTAGTGACAAACGCAAAGGAATCAAGGGATTCTATTCCAACCGGATCGAGAACCAACCGGTGATTAGCCGTGCTGTGACAGAGCGCGTGAGCGTAGTTTTCACTGGAAGGATGGAAGGTAGCCATTGACAATGGTGATCCACCAACACACAGCTTGCCATAGGAGGACGTGCGTGCGTGAACAAGAAGACAGAGGAAAGCAGAGATTCAGACGACAAAGCATCTCCAAAACTCCAACATATTCTCCATTACTGCACAACAAGTAACCTTTAATCCATGCTCTCTTGTTTAATTGCAATTCAACTGATAAACATAATTGACTTCCTGACTAAGATTTACAAGATAACCATAGATTGCTTCAAACCAACAATCTCCGTGGGATTCGACCCTTACTCACGTGAGGTATTACTTGGACGACCCAGTGCACTTGCTGGTCAGTGGTACGAGTTGTGAAAAGTGTGATTCACAATTCGTGCACCAAGTTTTTGGCGCCGTTGCCGGGGATTGTTCGTGTTTGAACAACTGACGGTTTATTTTGTTTCTTAGATTAGGAAAATTTTTCTTTTTGGTTTAGAGTTTCTTATTATTGTTCTTGGTTAAAAAAAAATTATATATATATATATATATATATATATATATATATATATATATATATATATATATATATATACATACTTCTTCAAAACAAGTGTTACATTCATAACTCATTTGGCTAGAGCGTTAATCTGTGTTCTTGGTAATTGGGTTAGAATCTTTTATATTCTTTTCAAAACCTTCTTTTTCATAAATAATAATTTCTCTATTAAATTGTGTGCCAAACTTTAAGTTTGGTGTTTTCTTGTTGATTTCCCTTTGGTTTTCGAAAATTTTGGTTTGGTTTTCTAAAAATTTTAAGTTTGATGTTCTTTCTTCATGTTCTTGTGTTTTTGTGAGTCTTCAAAGTGTTCTTGAGTTTTCCTTGTGTCTTGATCTTAAAATTTTTAAGTTTGGTGTTCCTTGGTGTTTTCCCTCCAAAATTTTCAAAAACAAGGAGCATTAGATCTAAAAATTTTAAATCTTGTGCTATCTTATTGTTTTCCTATTTCCTCACTAAATTCAAAAATATCTTTTCTCTCTATTTTTAAAACAAATTTTTGAAAATTATTTTTAAAAAAAAAAATTTCAGATTTTTTTTAAAATTTAAAATCTTTTCCAAATCATATCTTTTTCAAAACTTCCTAACCACTTTCTCTCTCCTCATTTTTTTTCAAAAATCTTCACCTATTTTTATTTATTTTATTTTAATTTATTTTATTTTCGAAATAATTAAATAAATAAATAAATAAATAAAAATATTATTTTTTTTTATTTTACATCATCTCCCTTTCTCCATCATGGATCTAAGTGGAAATGAACAGTCCAGGAGGACTCTGGGGTCATATGCTAACCCCTCAACTGCTTCATATGGGAGTAGCATCTGCATACCCTCCATTGGAGTCAGTAGCTTTGAGTTGAATCCTCAGCTCATTATCATGGTGCAGCAAAATTGCCAGTATTCCGGTCTTCCACAGGAAGAACCTACAGAGTTTCTGGCACAGTTTTTACAAATTGCTGACACAGTACATGATAAGGAAATAGATCAGGATGTCTACAGACTATTACTGTTTCCATTTGCTGTGAAAGATCAAGCTAAGAGGTGGTTAAATAACCAACCTAAGGCCAGCATAAGGACATGGAAACAGCTGACAGAAAAATTCCTGAATCAATACTTTCCCCCAAAACGGATGACACAGCTAAGGCTGGACATCCAAGGCTTTAAACAAGGAGATAATGAATCTCTTTATGATGCCTGGGAGAGATACAGAGAGATGCTACGAAAATGCCCCTCTGAAATGTTTTCAGAGTGGGTTCAGTTAGACATCTTCTACTATGGGCTTGCAGAAGGAGCTCAGATGTCTCTAGATTACTCAGCTGGTGGATCTATCCACATGAGAAAGACAATTGAAGAGGCTCAAGAGCTCATTGATACAGTTGCCAGGAATCAGCATCTGTACCTAAGCAGCAACCCTTCCATGAATGAAGAGGTTAAAACAGTAACTGCTGAACTCAGTCCTGTAAAACAAGCTGCTGAATTCAATCAGCAATTGGACTTTCTAACAAAGCAGCTAGCCGAATTTAAAGACAGGCTACAAGAGACAAGAATGGCTAATATACATATGGAAGAACAGTTTAGGCAAACAAAGCAGCAGCTATCAAGACAAATAACAGAAGAATACCAAGCAGTTTAATTAAGAAGTGGGAAAATATTAAATACCCCACCTCAAGGCAGCAAAAAGCTAAGGAATGAGCAAACCACCCAAAATTCACCTGAGGACAGTAAGAGCCCAGGGAAAAATAATTCTGGCACTAAAACGCCAGAAAATTGGTGGAAGGCTGGTGCTGAACGCCCAGGCCATGCCCAAAACTGGCGTTCAACACCAGAAACAAGGCAGGACTGGCGTTCAACGCCAGAAATGGGCAAGGATCTGGTGTTGAACGCCCAAAATGGGCAAGATCTCGCACTGAACGTCCAAAATGGGCACAGTTCTGGCGTTCAGACGCCAGGAGCAGACAAGGAGCTGGCGTCCAGTTTCACTCCAGCTTCTAACTCTGGCACTCAATCGCCAGTGAGGGATCAGACACACACAAATGCTGATAACAACCCCTCTAAAAAGGCTTCTTCAACCACTTCTGTAGGCAATAAACCTGCAGCAACTAAGGTTGAAGAATATAAAGCCAAGATACCTTATCCTCAAAAACTCCGGAAAGAGGAGCAGGATAAGCAATTTGCTCGCTTTGCAGATTATCTCAGGACTCTTGAAATAAAGATTCCATTTGTAGAAGCACTTGAGCAAATACCTTCTTATGCCAAGTTCATGAAAGAGATCTTGAGTCATAAGAAGAATTGGAGAGAAACAGAAAGAGTTCTCCTCACTGAAGAATGCAGTGCAGTCATTCTGAAAAGCTTTCCTGAAAAGCTTAAAGACCCTGGGAGTTTTCTGATACCATGCATATTAGAAGGTAATTGCACCAAGACAGCTTTATGGGATCTTGGGGCAAGCATCAACTTAATACCTGCATCCACTATCAGAAAGCTTGGCTTAACTGACGAAGTTAAACCGACCCGGATATGTTTCCAACTTGCTGATGGCTCCACTAAATACCCATCAGGTGTGATTGAAGACATGATTGTCAGGGTTGGGCCATTCGCCTTTCCCACTGACTTTGTTGTGCTAAAAATGGAGGAGCACAAGAGTGCTACTCTCATTCTAGGAAGACCCTTCCTAGCAACTTGACGATCCCTCATTGACGTCCAACGGGGGGAAATAACCCTGAGAGTCAATGATGATGAGTTCAAGTTGAACGCTGTCAAAGCCATGCAGCATCCAGACACATCAACAGACTGCATGAAAGTTGATCTTATTGACTCTTTGGTAGAAGAGATCAACATGGCTGAGAGTCTCGAATCAGAGTTGGAACATATCTTTAAAGATGTTCAGCCTGATTTGGAGAACTCAGAGGACATGAAAGAGCCTCTGAAATTTCTTCTGGAAGAGGAAAAACCTCCTAAACCCGAGCTCAAGCCATTACCACCATCCTTGAAATATGCATTTCTGGGAGAAGGTGATACATTTCCAGTGATCATAAGCTCTGCTTTAAATTCACAGGAAGAGGAAGCACTTATTCAAGTGCTAAGGACACACAAGACAGCTCTTGGGTGGTCCATAGGTGACCTTAAGGGCATAAGCCCAGCAAGATGCATGCACAAAATTCTATTGGAGGATAATGCCAAACCAGTGGTTCAACCACAGAGGCAGCTAAATCCAGCCATGAAGGAAGTGGTGCAGAAAGAGGTCACCAAATTACTAGAGGCTGGGATTATTTATCCTATTTCTGATAGCCCCTGGGTTAGCCCTGTCCAAGTCGTCCCAAAAAAGGGAGGCATGACAGTGATTCATAATGAAAAGAATGAACTGGTTCCTACGAGAACAGTTACAGGGTGGCGCATGTGTATTGACTACAGAAGGCTCAATACAGCCACCAGAAAGGATCATTTTCCTTTACCATTCATAGACCAGATGCTAGAAAGACTGGCAGGTCATGATTATTACTGTTTTTTGGATGGCTACTCAGGCTATAACCAGATTGCAGTAGATCTCCAGGATCAAGAGAAAACAGCATTCACATGTCCATCTGGAGTGTTTGCTTATAGAAGGATGCCATTTGGGCTATGTAATGCACCTGCAACCTTCCAGAGATGCATGCTCTCTATTTTCTCTGATATGGTGGAAAAATTTCTGGAAGTCTTCATGGATGACTTCTCAATATATGGAGACTCATTCAGCTCCTGTCTTGATCACCTGAAATTTGTTCTGAAAAGATGCCAAGAGACCAACCTAGTTTTAAACTGGGAAAAATGTCACTTCATGGTGACTGAGGGGATTGTCCTTGGGCATAAAATCTCAAACAAGGGAATAGAGGTAGATCAAGCAAAAATAGAGGTAATTGAAAAATTACCACCACCTGTTAATGTTAAGGCAATCAGAAGCTTTCTGGGGCATGCAGGATTCTATAGGAGGTTTATAAAGGATTTTTCAAAAATCGCAAAAGCTCTGAGCAATCTGCTAGCTGCTGACACGCCATTTGTGTTTGCCACAGAGTGCCTGCAGGCGTTTGAAATGCAGAAAGCTAAGCTGGTCACAGCACCAGTCATTTCTGCACCAGACTGGACATTACCATTTAAGCTAATGTGTGATGCCAGTGATCACACCATTGGTGCAGTATTGGGACAGAGGCATGACAAGCTTCTGCATGTCATTTATTATGCCAGTCGCGTTCTAAATGATGCCCAGAAAAATTACACAACCACAGAAAAAGAATTACTTGCAGTGGTTTACGCCATTGACAAGTTCAGATCATACTTAGTAGGATCAAAAGTGATTGTGTATACTGACCATGCTACTCTTAAATATCTACTCACAAAGCAGGATTCAAAACCCAGGCTCATCAGATGGGTATTGCTTCTGCAAAAGTTTGATATAGAAATAAGAGACAGAAAAGGGACAGAGAACCAAGTGGCTGATTGATGAGCGGATATTTTATATGCTTTTTGGGGATAATTTCATATAGTTTAGAGTATGTTTTAGTTAGTTTTTAGTCTAATTCTAGTAGTTTTTAGGAAAAAATCATATTTCTGGACTTTACTTTGAGTTGTGTGTTTTTCTGTAATTTCAGGTATTTTTCTGGCTGAAATTGAAGGAGCTGAGCAAAAATCTGATTCAGGCTGAAAAAGGACTGCTGATGCTGTTGGATTCTGACCTCCCTGCACTCAAAGTGGATTTTCTGGAGCTACAAAACTCGAAATGGCATGCTTCCAATTGCGTTGGAAAGTAGACATCCAGGGATTTCCAGCAATATATAATAGTCCATACTTTGCACAAGGATAGAGGACGTAAACTGGCGTTCAATGCCAGTTCTCTGCCCAATTCTGGCGTCCAGCGCCAGAAAAGGATCAAAAACTGGAGTTGAACGCCCAAACTGGCATAAAAACTGGCGTTCAACTCCACAAATGGCCTCTGCACGAAATCTCAGCCCCAGCACACACCAAGTGGGCCCCAGCACACCAAGTGGGCCCCAGAAGTAGATCTCTGCATCATCCATCATAGTCCACTCATATTTTGTAACCCTAGGCTACTAGTTTAGTATTTAAACAACTTTTAGAGACTTATTCTGCATCTCATGACATTTCAGATCTAAACTTTGTATTCTCTGATGGCATGAGTCTCTAAACCCCATTGTTGGGGGTGAGGAGCTCTGCTGTGTCTCGATGAATTAATGCAAGTATTTCTGTTTTCCATTCAAACACGCTTGTTCCTATCTAAGATGTTCATTCGCGCTTAACTATGATGGAGGTGATGATCCGTGACATTCATCACCTTCCTCAAACCATGAACGCGTGCCTGACAACCACCTCCGTTCTATATACGATTGAATGAGTATCTCTTAGATTCCTTAATCAGAATCTTCGTGGTATAAGCTAGAACTTATGGCAGCATTCATGAGAATCCGGAAAGTCTAAACCTTGTCTGTGGTATTCCGAGTAGGATTCAAGTATTGAATGACTGTGACGAGCTTCAAACTCCTGAAGGCTGGGCGTTAGTGACAGATGCAAAAGGATAGTAAATCCTATTCCAACCGGATCGAGAACCAACCGGTGATTAGCCGTGCTGTGACAGAGCGTGTGAGCGTAGTTTTCACTGGAAGGATGGAAGGTAGCCATTGACAACGGTGATCCACCAACACACAGCTTGCCATAGGAGGACGTGCGTGCGTGAATCAGAAGACAGAGGAAAGCAGAGATTCAGAAGACAAAGCATCTCCAAAACTCCAACATATTCTCCATTACTACACAACAAGTAACTTTTAATTTATGCTCTACTGGTTATTCATAATTCAACTGATAAACATAATTAACTTCCTGACTAAGATTTACAAGATAACCATAGATTGCTTCAAACCAACAATCTCTGTGGGATTCGACCCTTACTCACGTAAGGTATTACTTGGACGACCCAGTGCACTTGCTGGTTAGTTGTGCGAAGTTGTAAGAGAGTAATGTGAACAGTAACATTACAATTTCGTGCACCAAGTTTTTGGCGCCGTTGCCGGGGATTGTTCGTGTTTGAACAACTGACGGATTATTTTGTTGCTTAGATTAGGAAAAAAATCTTTCCTTTTTTTGGTTTAGAGTCTTTTATTATTTATCCCTTGTTAAAACACTTTAAATTTATAGCTCAGTTATTTAGAACGTGGTGTTTATGTTCATGATAATTGGCTATCATATTTTTTTTAAAACCTTTTTCAAAAATAATTTTTCTATTAAATCCTGTGCCAAACTTTAAGTTTGGTGTTTTCAAAAATAATCTTTCTTAAAATTTTTGAAGGCCCCATAACTCATTTGGCTAGAACATTAATTTGATTGGGTTAGAATCTTTTATACTCTTTTCAAAACCTTCTTTTTTTCAAAAATATTTTTTCTATTAAATCTTGTGCCAAACTTTAAGTTTGGTGTTTTCTTGTTGATTCCCCTTTGATTTTCGAAAATTTTGGTTTGGTTTTCTAAAAATTTTAAGTTTGGTGTTCTTCCTTCATGTTCTTGTGTTCTTGTGAGTCTTCAAAGTGTTCTTGAGTTTTCTTGTGTCTTGATCTTAAAATTTTTAAGTTTGGTGTTCCTTGGTGTTTTCCCTCCAAAATTTTCAAAAACAAGGAGCATTAGATCTAAAAATTTTAAATCTTGTACTATCTTATTGTTTTTCTCTCTCCTCACTAAATTCAAAAATATCTTTTCAAAATATCTTTTCTAACTTCCTATCTTTTCAAAATTTGTTTCAACTAACTAACCAACTTTTTGTTTTTTTTCTTAACTTTTTCAAAACTACCTAACTAACTCTCTCTCTCTCAAATTTTCGAAAATATCTCCCCTCTTTTTCAAAAATTTCTGTTTTTTTAACTAATTATTTTTAATTTTTTACGAAAAAAAAAAAATTTCAAAATTCAAATCCTTTTTAGTTATTTTATTTTATTTACTTCTTATAAAATAAAATAAATAAAAAGGTAAATCAGTCCAAGTTATATCCATATATCCATCATGGACATAAGTGGAGATGGACAGTCCAGGAGGACTTTGGGGTCATATTCTAACCCCTCTACTGCTTCATATGGGAGTAGCATATGCATACCCTCCATTGGAGTTAGTAGCTTTGAGTTGAATCCTCAGCTCATTATCATGGTGCAGCAAAGCTGCCAGTATTCCGGTCTTCCACAGGAAGAACCTACAGAGTTTCTGGCACAATTTTTACAAATTGCTGACACAGTACATGATAAGGAAATAGATCAGGATGTCTACAGACTATTACTGTTTCCATTTGCTGTAAAAGATCAAGCTAAGAGGTGGTTAAATAACCAACCTAAGGCCAGCATAAGAACATGGAAACAGCTGACAGAAAAATTCCTGAATCAATATTTCCCTACAAAAAGGATGACACAGTTAAGGCTGGACATCCAAGGCTTTAAACAAGGAGATAATGAATCTCTTTATGATGCCTGGGAGAGATACAGAGAGATGCTACGAAAATGCCCCTCTGAAATGTTTTCAGAGTGGGTTCAGTTAGACATCTTCTACTATGGGCTTGCAGAAGGAGCTCAGATGTCTTTAGATTACTCAGCTGGTGGATCTATCCATATGAGAAAGACAATTGAAGAAGCTCAAGAGCTCATTGATACAGTTGCCAGGAATCAGCATCTGTATCTAAGCAGCAACCCTTCCATGAATGAAGAGGTTAAAACAGTAACTGCTGAATTCAGTAATGTAAAACAAGCTGCTGAATTCAATCAGCAATTAGATTTTCTAACAAAGCAGCTAGCTGAATTCAAAGACAGGTTACAGGAGACAAGGATAGCTAATATACATATGGACGAACAGTTTAAGCAAACAAAGCAGCAGCTATCAAAGCAAATAGCAGAAGAATGCCAAGCAGTTCAATTAAGAAGTGGGAAAACATTAAATACCCCACCTCAAGGCATCAAAAATTCAAGAAATGAGCAACCCACCAAAGATTCCCCTGAGGACAGTAAGAGCCCAGGGAAAAATAATTCTGGCACTAAAACGCCAGAAAATGGGTGGAAGGCTGGCGCTGAACGCCCAGACCATGCCCAAAACTGGCGTTCAGCGCCAGAAACAAGGCAGGATTGGCGTTCAACGCCAGAACTGGGCAAGAATCTGGCGTTGAACGCCCAAATGGGGCAGAATCCAGCGTTGAACGCCCAAAATGGGCACATTTCTGGCGTTCAGGCGCCAGGAACAGATAGTAAGCTGACATCTAACGTCACTCCAGCTTCTGACTCTGGTACGCAATTGCCAGTGAGGGATCAGACACACATAAGTGCTGATAACAACCCCTCTAAAAAGGCTTCTTTAACCACTAAGGTTGAGGAATATAAAGCCAAGATACCTTATCCTCAAAAACTCCGGAAAGAGGAGCAGGATAAGCAATTTGCTCGCTTTGCAGATTATCTAAAGACTCTTGAAATAAAGATTCCTTTTGCAGAGGCACTTGAGCAAATACCTTCTTATGCCAAGTTCATGAAAGAGATCTTGAGTCCTAAAAAGGAGTGGAGAGAAACAGAAAGAGTTCTCCTCACTGAAGAATGCAGTGCAGTCATTCTGAAAAGCTTTCCTGAAAAGCTTAAAGACCCTGGGAGTTTTCTGATACCATGCATATTGGAAGGTGAGTGCACCAAGACAGCCTTATGCGATCTTGGGGCAAGCATCAACCTAATACCTGCATCCACTATCAGGAAGCTTGGCTTAACTGAAGAAGTTAAACCAACCCGGATATGTCTCCAACTTGCTGATGGTTCCACTAAATACCCATCAGGCGTGATTGAGGACATGATTGTTAGAGTTGGGCCATTCGCCTTTCCCACTGACTTTGTTGTGCTGGAAATGGAGGAGCACAAGAGTGCTACTCTCATTCTAGGAAGACCCTTCCTAGCAACTGGACGATCCCTCATTGACGTCCAACAGGGGGAAATAACCCTGAGAGTCAACGATGACGAGTTCAAGTTGAACGCTGTCAAAGCCATGCAGCATCCAGACACATCAACAGACTGCATGAAAGTTGACCTTATTGACTCTTTGGTAGAAGAGATCAACATGGCTGAGAGTCTCGAATCAGAGTTGGAAGACATCTTTAAAAATGTTCAGCCTGATTTGGAGGATTCAGGGGACATGAAAGAGCCTCTGAACTTTCTTCTGAAAGAGGAAAAACCTCCTAAACCAGAGCTCAAGCCACTGCCACCATCCTTGAAATATACATTTCTAGGAGAAGGTGACACCTTTCCAGTGATCATAAGCTCTGCTTTAAATTCACAGGAAGAGGAAGCACTTATTCAAGTGCTAAGGACACACAAGACAGCTCTTGGGTGGTCCATAGGTGACCTTAAGGGCATAAGCCCAGCTAGATGCATGCACAAAATCCTATTGGAGGATAATGCCAAACCAGTGGTTCAACCACAGAGGCGGCTAAATCCAGCCATGAAGGAAGTGGTGCAGAAAGAGGTCACCAAATTACTAGAGGCTGGGATTATTTATCCCATTTCTGATAGCCCCTGGGTGAGCCCTGTTCAAGTCGTCCCAAAAAAGGGAGGCATGACAGTGATTCATAATGAAAAAAATGAACTGGTTCCTACAAGAACAGTTACAGGGTGGCGCATGTGTATTGACTATAGAAGGCTCAATACAGCCACCAGAAAGGATCATTTTCCTTTACCATTCATAGACCAGATGCTAGAGAGACTAGCAGGTCATGATTATTACTGCTTTTTGGATGGCTACTCAGGCTATAATCAGATTGCAGTAGATCCCCAGGATCAAGAGAAAACAGCATTCACATGTCCATCCGGAGTGTTTGCTTACAGAAGGATGCCCTTTGGGCTATGCAATGCACCTGCAACCTTCCAGAGATGCATGCTCTCTATTTTCTCTGATATGGTGGAAAAATTTCTGGAGGTCTTCATGGATGACTTCTCAGTATATGGAGTCTCATTCAGCTCCTGTCTTGATCACCTAAAACTTGTTCTGAAAAGATGCCAAGAAACCAACCTAGTTTTAAACTGGGAAAAGTGTCACTTCATGGTGACTGAAGGAATTGTTCTTGGGCATAAAATCTCAAACAAGGGAATAGAAGTGGATCAAGCAAAAATAGAGGTAATTGAAAAATTACCACCACCTACCAATGTTAAGGCAATCAGAAGCTTTCTGGGGCATGCAGGATTCTATAGGAGGTTTATAAAAGATTTTTCAAAAATCGCAAAACCTCTAAGCAACCTGCTAGCTGCTGACATGCCATTTGTGTTTGACACAGCATGCCTGCAGGCGTTTGAAATGCTGAAAGCTAAGCTGGTCACAGCACCAGTCATTTCTGCACCAGACTGGATATTGCCATTTGAGTTAATGTGTGATGCCAGTGATCATGCCATTGGTGCAGTACTGGGACAGAGGCATGACAAGCTTCTGCATGTCATTTATTATGCCAGTCGCGTTCTAAATGATGCCCAAAAAAATTACACAACCACAGAAAAAGAACTACTTGCAGTGGTTTACGCCATTGACAAGTTCAGATCATACTTAGTAGGATCAAAAGTGATTGTGTACACTGACCATGCTGCTCTTAAATATCTACTCACAAAGCAGGATTCAAAACCCAGGCTCATCAGATGGGTATTGCTTCTGCAAGAGTTTGATATAGAAATAAGAGACAGAAAAGGGACAGAGAACCAAGTGGCTGATCATCTGTCCCAGATAGAGCCAGTGGAAGGGACGTCCCTCCCCTTTCTTGAGATCTCTGAGACGTTCCCTGATGAGCATCTATTTGCCATTCAGGAAGCACCATGGTTTGCCGATATTGCAAACTATAAAGCTGCAAGGTTCATACCCAAGGAGTATAATAGAATACAAAAAAAGAAACTAATTACTGATGCAAAGTACTACTTGTGGGATGAGCCCTATCTCTTTAAGAGATGTGCAGACGGAATTATCCGTAGGTGTGTCCCCAGAGAGGAAGCACAGAGAATCCTATGGCATTGCCATGGATCTCAATATGGAGGCCATTTCGGAGGTGAGCGAACAGCCACCAAGGTCCTCCAATGTGGCTTCTATTGGCCCACACTCTATAAAGATTCCCGAGAGTTTGTACGTAACTGTGACAGTTGCCAAAGAGCTGGCAATCTGCCTCATGGTTACGCCATGCCTCAACAAAGAATCTTGGAGATTGAGTTGTTTGACGTATGGGGAATTGACTTCATCGGACCTTTCCCACCATCATACTCAAACACTTATATTCTGGTGGCAGTTGATTATGTATCAAAATGGGTTGAGGCCATCGCCACACCCACCAATGATACTAAAACAGTGCTGAAGTTCCTCCAGAAACATATCTTTAGCAGGTTCGGTGTCCCTAGAATACTAATCAGTGATGGGGGCACTCACTTCTGCAATAAACAGCTTTACTCTGCCATGGTTCGGTATAGAATTCGCCACAAAGTGGCCACTCCATATCATCCACAAACCAACGGGCAAGCTGAAGTCTCTAACAGAGAATTAAAGAGAATCCTGGAACGGACAGTAAATACCCGTAGAAAGGATTGGGCAAGGAGCTTGGATGATGCTCTGTGGGCTTACAGAACAGCATTCAAGACCCCTATAGGGACCTCTCCATACCAACTCGTGTATGGTAAGGCATGCCACTTGCCCGTGGAACTGGAACATAAGGCCTACTGAGCAACCAGATTCCTAAACTTAGATGCCAAATTAGCAGGAGAAAAACGATTGCTCCAGCTAAATGAGCTAGAGGAATTCAGATTCACAGCTTTCGAAAATGCCAAGCTTTATAAAGAAAAATAAAAAAAATGGCATGACAGAAAGCTGTCATCTAGAATCTTTGAACCAGGACAGAAGGTCCTGTTGTTTAACTCTAGACTCAGGCTATTCCCCGGAAAACTGAAATCCCGGTGGAAGGGACCATACGTGATTACAAGTGTGTCACCATATGGTTATGTGGAGCTTCAAGATATTGATTCTGATAAGAAGTTCATTGTCAATGGACAGAGAATCAAGCATTATCTTGAAGGCAACACTGAGCAAGAATGCTCAAGGCTGAAGTTAGATTAAAAGCTCAGCAAGGTCCAGCTAAAGACAATAAAGAAGCGCTTGCTGGGAGGCAACCCAGCCATGGGGCATTAATCCTCTAAGCATTTTGCCCTATTTTTTTTTTATTTGTTTATATAAAGTTTACTGATACTAAGGTAAAGAATCATTTGTATAAGTTTACAGGGCTACAGAAGGAATTTGCACACAAAACAGAGATAGGGAGCTCACTGGCAAGAAAACGCCAGTGAAGGCCATTTTTGGGCGTTCAGCGCCCAAAATGGGCATCCAGTGGGCGCTGAACGCCAGTAAGGATAGCTATCTGGCGTTCAACGCCAGAAAAGGGCAACAACTGGGCGTTGAACACCCAGGAGAGCAGCATTTGGGCGTTGAACGCCCAAAACAGACAGTGTTTGGGCGTTCAAACGCCAGGATGGTGAGGAGGAGCTCTCCTTCTACCCATCTCCTTTCTTTTCTTTTGCTTGAGGACAAGCAAAGCTCTAAGTTTGGTGTGCTTATCCGTGATCACTAAGATCATGGCCCCTAAAGGAAAACAACCCACTCCAAGAAGCAAGGACCAAGCACCTCACAGACTAGAGGAACATCCACTTCCAAACCTCAAGGTTGTTGAGTTCTAATCTTAGCCTTAACTCTGTGATAATTGTTCTTATTTTAATTTTACCTTAGAAGTCATATAGTAGTAATTAGTATCTATTTTGATTTTATCTCCAATTAACCTATAGTTTATTTTTCTCATCATCATTAAACATGAATAAAATAGTAGATCTTTTGAATAAGAAGCAATAAAATTTCGAGTTTAAATAAAACAAATTCTAATTGGTTAAATGTGGTGGCAATGCTTTCTGTCTTCTGAATGAATGCTTGAACAGTGCATATGTCTTTTGAATTTGTTGTTTAAGACTGTTAAATATGTTGGCTCTTGAAAGAATAATGAACATGAGACATGTTATTGATAATCTGAAAAATCATAAAAATGATTCTTGAAGAAAGAAAAAGCAGCAAAGAACAAAGCTTGCAGGAAAAAAAAAAAAGCCAATAACCCTTAAAACCAAAAGGCAAGGGCAATTAAAAAGGATCCCAAGGCTTTGAGCATCAGTGGATAGGAGGGCCTAAAGGACTGAAATCCTGGTCTAAGCGGCTAAACCAAGCTGTCCCTAACCATGTGCTTGTGGCGTACAGGTGTCAAGTGAAAACTTGAGACTGAGCGGTTAAAGTCAAGGTCCAAAGCAAAAAGAAGAGTGTGCTTAAGAACTTTGGACACCTCTAATTGGGGACTTTAGCAAAGCTGAGTCACAATCTGAAAAGGTTCACCCAGTTATGTGTCTGTGGCATTTATGTATCCGGTAGTAATACTGGAAAACAAAGTGCTTAGGGCCACGGCCAAGACTCATAAAGAAGCTGTGTTCAAGAATCATCACACTGAACTAAGAGAATCAATAACACTATCTGAATTCTGAGTTCCTATAGATGCCAATCACTCTGAGCTTCAATGGATAAAGTGAGATGCCAAAACTGTTCAGAAGCAAAAAGCTACTAGTTCCGCTCATCTAATTAGAATCTGAGCTTCAATCAAAAACTCTGAGATATTATTGCTTCTCAACCTATTAGTCTTCTATTTTATTTGTCTAGTTGCTTGAGGACAAGCAACAGTTTAAGTTTGGTGTTGTGATGAGCGGATATTTTATACGCTTTTTGGGGATAATTTCATATAGTTTAGAGTATGTTTTAGTTAGTTTTTAGTCTAATTCTAGTAGTTTTTAGGAAAAATTCATATTTCTGGACTTTACTATGAGTTGTGTATTTTTCTGTAATTTCAGGTATTTTTCTGGCTGAAATTGAAGGAGCTGAGCAAAAATATGATTCAGGCTGAAAAAGGACTGCTGATGCTGTTGGATTCTGACCTCCCTGCACTCAAAGTGGATTTTCTGGTGCTACAAAACTCGAAATGGCATGCTTCCAATTGCGTTGGAAAGTAGACATCCAGGGATTTCCAGCAATATATAATAGTCCATACTTTTCACAAGGATAGACGACGTAAACTGGCGTTCAACGCCAGTTCTCTGCCCAATTCTGGCGTCCAGCGCCAGAAAAGGATCAAAAACTGGAGTTGAACGCCCAAACTGGCATAAAAACTGGCGTTCAACTCCACAAATGGCCTCTGCACGAAATCTCAGCCCCAGCACACACCAAGTGGGCCCCAGCACACCAAGTGGGCCCCAGAAGTGGATCTCTGCATCATCCATCATAGTCCACTCATATTTTGTAACCCTAGGCTACTAGTTTAGTATTTAAACAACTTTTAGAGACTTATTCTGCATCTCATGACATTTCAGATCTAAACTTTGTATTCTCTGACGGCATGAGTCTCTAAACCCCATTGTTGGGGGTGAGGAGCTCTGCTATGTCTCGATGAATTAATGCAAGTATTTCTGTTTTCCATTCAAACACGCTTGTTCCTATCTAAGATGTTCATTCGCGCTTAACTATGATGGAGGTGATGATCCGTGACATTCATCACCTTCCTCAAACCATGAACGCGTGCCTGACAACCACCTCCGTTCTATATACGATTGAATGAGTATCTCTTAGATTCCTTAATCAGAATCTTCGTGGTATAAGCTAGAACTTATGGCAGCATTCATGAGAATCCGGAAAGTCTAAACCTTGTCTGTGGTATTCCGAGTAGGATTCAAGGATTGAATGACTGTGACGAGCTTCAAACTCCTGAAGGCTGGGCGTTAGTGACAGATGCAAAAGGATAGTAAATCCTATTCCAACCGGATCGAGAACCAACCGGTGATTAGCCGTGCTGTGACAGAGCGCGTGAGCGTAGTTTTCACTGGAAGGATGGAAGGTAGCCATTGACAACGGTGATCCACCAACACACAGCTTGCCATAGGAGGACGTGCGTGCGTGAATCAGAAGACAGAGGAAAGCAGAGATTCAGAAGACAAAGCATCTCCAAAACTCCAACATATTCTCCATTACTACACAACAAGTAACTTTTAATTTATGCTCTACTGGTTATTCATAATTCAACTGATAAACATAATTAACTTCCTGACTAAGATTTACAAGATAACCATAGATTGCTTCAAACCAACAATCTCTGTGGGATTCGACCCTTACTCACGTAAGGTATTACTTGGACGACCCAGTGCACTTGCTGGTTAGTTGTGCGAAGTTGTAAGAGAGTAATGTGAACAGTAACATTACAATTTCGTGCACCACTGATCATCTATCCCGGATAGAGCCAGTGGAAGGGACGTCCCTCCCCTTTCTTGAGATCTCTGAGACGTTTCCAGATGAGCATTTATTTGCCATTCAGGAAGCACCATGGTTTGCCGATATTGCAAACTATAAAGCTGCAAGGTTCATACCCAAGGAGTACAACAGGATACAAAAGAAGAAATTAATTACTAATGCAAAGTACTACTTATGGGATGAACCCTATCTCTTTAAGAGATGTGCAGACGGAATAATCCGTAGGTGTGTACCTAGAGAAGAAGCACAGAGGATCCTATGGCATTGCCATGGATCACAATACGGAGGCCATTTCGGAGGTGAGCGAACAGCCACCAAGGTCCTCCAATGTGGCTTCTATTGGCCCACACTCTATAAAGATTCCCGAGAGTTTGTACGTAACTGTGACAGTTGCCAAAGAGCTGGCAATCTGCCTCATGGTTACGCCATGCCTCAACAAGGAATCTTGGAGATTGAGTTGTTTGACGTATGGGGAATTGACTTCATCGGACCTTTTCCACCATCATACTCAAACACTTATATTCTGGTGGCAGTTGATTATGTATCAAAATGGGTTGAGGCCATCGCCACACCCACCAATGATACTAAAACAGTGCTGAAGTTCCTCCAGAAACATATCTTTAGCAGGTTCGGTGTCCCTAGAATACTAATCAGTGATGGGGGCACTCACTTCTACAATAAACAGCTTTACTCTGCCATGATTCGGTATGGGATTCGCCACAAGGTGGCTACTCCATATCATCCACAAACTAATGGGCAAGCTGAAGTCTTTAACAGAGAATTAAAGAGAATCCTGGAACGGACAGTAAATACCCATAGAAAGGATTGGGCACGGAGCTTGGATGATGCTCTGTGGGCTTACAGAACAGCATTCAAGACCCCTATAGGGACCTCTCCATACCAACTCGTGTATGGTAAGGCATGTCACCTGCCCGTGGAACTGGAACATAAGGCCTACTGGGCAACCAGATTCCTAAACTTTGATGCCAAATTAGCAGGAGAAAAAAGATTGCTCCAGCTAAATGAGCTAGAGGAGTTCAGATTCACAGCTTTCGAAAATGCCAAGCTTTATAAAGAGAAATAAAAAAAGTTGCATGACAGAAAGCTGTCATCTAGAATCTTTGAACCAGGATAGAAGGTTCTGCTGTTCAACTCTAGACTCAGGCTATTCCCTGGGAAATTGAAATCCCGGTGGAGGGGACCATACGTGATTACAAGCGTATCACCATATGGTTATGTAGAGCTTCAAGATATTGACTCTGACAAGAAGTTCATTGTTAATGGACAGAGAATCAAGCACTATCTTGAAGGCAATGTTGAGCAAGAGTGCTCAAGGTTAAAGCTAGATTAAAGGCTCAGCAAGGTCCAGCTAAGGACATTAAAGAAGCGCTTGTTGGGAGGCAACCCAACTTTTAATTACTTTCATGGTTTTTCATGTTCTATTAGGTTCATGATCATGTGGAGTCACAAAATGAATATTAAAAAATTGAAAACAGAATCAAAAATAGCAGAAGAAAAATCACACCCTGGAGGAAGCACCTGTCTGGCGTTCAACGCCAGAACAGAGCATGGTTTTGGCGCTGAATGCCCAAAATGGGCAACATCCTGGCGCTGAACGCCCAGAACAAGCATGGTTCTGGCGTTCAACGCCAGAAATGGCTAATAAATGGGCGTTGAACGCCCAAAATGGGCACCAACCTGGCGCTGAACGCCCAGAGTTGTGTGCAAGGGCATTTTGCATGCCTAAATTGGTGCAGGGATGTAAATGCCTTGACACCTCAAGATCTGTGGACCTCACAGGATCATTTCAAGATCTGTGGATCCCACAGGATCCCCACCTTCCCTCCTCATAATCCTAGTTTTTTTTTCCTCCACATCTTCTTCTTCATCTATTCCTTCTTCTTTTGCTCGAGGGCGAGCAACATTCTAAGTTTGGTGTGGTAAAAAAATTATGTGAAGGATCTATAGCTCAGTGGTAGAACATGTGGCTGCAAATCAAGAGATCCCTGAGATACCTCAGGGGATGCACTTCCCTCCACATAATTATTGGAAGCAACTGAGGATAGAAATACCAAAAATCACTAGGAATCAAGCCACAAAGGCAAGGAAGAGACATAAAAGAGCTCAAGAACATCATTGGTTCCTCAAGAAGGAAATGCCATCATCACTAAGGTGGACTCGTTCCTTGTTCTTACTTTCTCTGTTTTTCGTTTTCTCTATGTTAAGTGCTTATCTATGTTTGTGTCTTCATTACATGATCATTAGTAGTAATTAGTGTCTATTTTGATTTTATCCCCAATTAAGTTATAGTCTATTTTTCTCATCATCAGCAAACATGAATAAAATAGAAGATCTTTTGAATAAGAGGCAATAAAATTTCGAGTTTTTAATAAGAAAAATTCTAATTAGTAACATGTGGTGGCAATGCTTTCTGTCTTCTGAATGAATGCTTGAACAGTGCATATGTCTTTTGAATTTGTTGTTTAAGACTGTTAAATATGTTGGCTCTTGAAAGAATGATGAACATGAGACATGTTATTGATAATCTGAAAAATCATAAAAATGATTCTTGAAGCAAGAAAAAGCAGCAAAGAACAAAGCTTGCAGAAAAAAAAAATATATATATAGTAAAATAGGCGAAAAAAAATAAATAGAAAGAAAAAGAAAAAGCAAGCAGAAAAAGCCAAAAGCTCTTAAAACCAAGAGGCAAGAGCAAAAAACCAATAACCCTTAAAACCAAAAGGCAAGGGCAAATAAAAAGGATCCCAAGGCTTTGAGCATCAGTGGATAGGAGGGCCTAAAGGAATAAAATCCTGGTCTAAGCGGCTAAACCAAGCTGTCCCTAACCATGTGCTTGTGGCGTGAAGGTGTCAAGTGAAAACTTGAGACTGAGCGGTTAAAGTCAAGGTCCAAGGCAAAAAGAAGAGTGTGCTTAAGAACTCTGGACACCTCTAATTGGGGACTTTAGCAAAGCTGAGTCAGAATCTAAAAGGTTCACCCAATTATGTGTCTGTGGCATTTATGTATCCGGTGGTAATACTGGAAAACAAAGTGCTTAGGGCCACGGCCAAGACTCATAAAATAGCTGTGTTCAAGAATCATCACACTGAAATAGGAGAATCAATAACACTATCTGAATTCTAAGTTCCTATAGATGCCAATCACTCTGAGCTTCAATGGATAAAGTGAGATGCCAAAACTGTTCAGAAGCAAAAAGCTACTAGTCCCGCTCATCTAATTAGAATCTGAGCTTCACTCAAAAACTCTGAGATATTATTGCTTCTCAATCTATTAGTCTTCTATTTTATTTGTCTAGTTGCTTGAGGACAAGCAACAGTTTAAGTTTGGTGTTGTGATGAGCGGATATTTTATACGCTTTTTGGGGTTAATTTCATATAGTTTTGAGTATGTTCTAGTTAGTTTTTAGTCTATTTTCATTAGTTTTTAGGAAAAATTCATATTTCTGGACTTTACTATGAGTTGTGTGTTTTTCTGTAATTTCAGGTATTTTTCTGGCTGAATTTGAAGGAGCTGAGCAAAAATCTGATCCAGGCTGAAAAAGGACTGCTGATGCTGTTGGATTCTGACCTCCCTGCACTCAAAGTGGATTTTCTGAAGCTACAGAACTCGAAATGGCATGCTTTCAATTGCGTTGGAAAGTAGACATCTAGGGCTTTCCAGAAATATATAATAGTCCATACTTTGCCCAAGGATAGACGACGTAAACTGGCGTTCAACGCGAGTTCTCTGACCAATTCTGGCGTCCAGCGCCAGAAAAGGATCAAAAGCTGGAGTTGAACACCCAAACTGGCACAAAAACTGGCGTTCAACTCCACAAATGGCCTCTGCACGTGAATTGCTTAAATCTCAGCCCCAGCACACACCAAGTGGGCCCCAGAAGTGGATCTCTGCATCATCCATCATAGTTTACTCATCTTTTGTAAACCTAGGCTACTAGTTTAGTATTTAAACAACTTTTAGAGACTTATTTTACATCTCATGACATTTTAGATCTGAACTTTGTACTCTTTGACGGCATGAGTCTCTAAACTCCATTGTTGGGGGTGAGGAGCTCTGCTGTGTCTCGATGAATTAATGCAAGTATTTCTGTTTTCTATTCAAACACGCTTGTTCCTATCTAAGATGTTCATTCGCGCTTAACTGTGATGAAGGCGATGATCCGAGACACTCATCACCATTCTCAACCTATGAACGTGTGCCTGACAACCACCTCCGTTCTATATCAGATTGAATGAGTATCTCTTAGATCTCTTAATCAGAATCTTCGTGGTATAAGCTAGAATTGATGGCGGCATTCATGAGAATCCGGAAAGTCTAAACCTTGTCTGTGGTATTCCGAGTAGGATTCAGGGATTGAATGACTGTGACGAGCTTCAAACTCCTGAAGGCTGGGCGTTAGTGACAAACGCAAAGGAATCAAGGGATTCTGTTCCAACCGGATCGAGAACCAACCGGTGATTAGCCGTGCTGTGACAGAGCGCGTGAGCGTAGTTTTCACTGGAAGGATGGAAGGTAGCCATTGACAACGGTGATCCACCAACACACAGCTTGCCATAGGAGGACGTGCGTGTGTGAACAAGAAGACAGAGGAAAGCAGAGATTCAGACGACAAAGCATCTCCAAAACTCCAACATATTCTCCATTACTGCACAACAAGTAACCTTTAATCCATGCTCTCTTGTTTAATTGCAATTCAACTGATAAACATAATTGACTTCCTGACTAAGATTTACAAGATAACCATAGATTGCTTCAAACCAACAATCTCCGTGGGATTCGACCCTTACTCACGTGAGGTATTACTTGGACGACCCAGTGCACTTGCTGGTCAGTGGTACGAGTTGTGAAAAGTGTGATTCACAATTCGTGCACCAAGTTTTTGGCGCCGTTGCCGGGGATTGTTCGTGTTTGAACAACTGACGGTTTATTTTGTTTCTTAGATTAGAAAAATTTTTCTTTTTGGTTTAGAGTTTCTTATTATTGTTCTTGGTTAAAAAAAAAATTATATATATATATATATACTTCTTCAAAACAAGTGTTACATTCATAACTCATTTGGCTAGAGCGTTAATCTGTGTTCTTGGTAATTGGGTTAGAATCTTTTATATTCTTTTCAAAACTTTCTTTTTCATAAATAATAATTTCTCTATTAAATTGTGTGCCAAACTTTAAGTTTGGTGTTTTCTTGTTGATTTCCCTTTGGTTTTCGAAAATTTTGGTTTGGTTTTCTAAAAATTTTAAGTTTGGTGTTCTTTCTTCATGTTCTTGTGTTCTTGTGAGTCTTCAAAGTGTTCTTGAGTTTTCCTTGTGTCTTGATCTTAAAATTTTTAAGTTTGGTGTTCCTTGGTGTTTTCCCTCCAAAATTTTCAAAAACAAGGAGCATTAGATCTAAAAATTTTAAATCTTGTGCTATCTTATTGTTTTCCTCTTTCCTCACTAAATTCAAAAATATCTTTTCTCTCTATTTTTAAAACAAATTTTCGAAAATTATTTTTAAAAAAAAAAATTTCAGATTTTTTTTAAAATTTAAAATCTTTTCCAAATCATATCTTTTTCAAAACTTCCTAACCACTTTCTCTCTCCTCATTTTTTTTCAAAAATCTTCACCTATTTTTATTTATTTTATTTTAATTTATTTTATTTTCGAAATAATTAAATAAATAAATAAATAAATAAAAATATTATTTTTTTTTATTTTACATCATCTCCCTTTCTCCATCATGGATCTAAGTGGAAATGAACAGTCCAGGAGGACTCTGGGGTCATATGCTAACCCCTCAACTGCTTCATATGGGAGTAGCATCTGCATACCCTCCATTGGAGTCATTAGCTTTGAGTTGAATCCTCAGCTCATTATCATGGTGCAGCAAAATTGCCAGTATTCCGGTCTTCCACAGGAAGAACCTACAGAGTTTCTGGCACAGTTTTTACAAATTGCTGACACAGTACATGATAAGGAAATAGATCAGGATGTCTACAGACTATTACTGTTTCCATTTGCTGTGAAAGATCAAGCTAAGAGGTGGTTAAATAACCAACCTAAGGCCAGCATAAGGACATGGAAACAGCTGACAGAAAAAAAATCAATACTTTCCCCCAAAACGGATGACACAGCTAAGGCTGGACATCCAAGGCTTTAAACAAGGAGATAATGAATCTCTTTATGATGCCTGGGAGAGATACAGAGAGATGCTACGAAAATGCCCCTCTGAAATGTTTTCAGAGTGGGTTCAGTTAGACATCTTCTACTATGGGCTTGCAGAAGGAGCTCAGATGTCTCTAGATTACTCAGCTGGTGGATCTATCCACATGAGAAAGACAATTGAAGAGGCTCAAGAGCTCATTGATACAGTTGCCAGGAATCAGCATCTGTACCTAAGCAGCAACCCTTCCATGAATGAAGAGGTTAAAACAGTAACTGCTGAACTCAGTCCTGTAAAACAAGCTGCTGAATTCAATCAGCAATTGGACTTTCTAACAAAGCAGCTAGCCGAATTTAAAGACAGGCTACAAGAGACAAGAATGGCTAATATACATATCGAAGAACAGTTTAGGCAAACAAAGCAGCAGCTATCAAGACAAATAACAGAAGAATACCAAGCAGTTCAATTAAGAAGTGGGAAAATATTAAATACCCCACCTCAAGGCAGCAAAAAGCTAAGGAATGAGCAAACCACCCAAAATTCACCTGAGGACAGTAAGAGCCCAGGGAAAAATAATTCTGGCACTAAAACGCCAGAAAATTGGTGGAAGGCTGGCGCTGAACGCCCAGACCATGCCCAAAACTGGCGTTCAACACCAGAAACAAGGCAGGACTGGCGTTCAACGCCAGAAATGGGCAAGGATCTGGCGTTGAACGCCCAAAATGGGCAAGATCTGGCGCTGAACGCCCAAAATGGGCACAGTTCTGGCGTTCAGACGCCAGGAGCAGACAAGGAGCTGGCGTCCAGTTTCACTCCAGCTTCTAACTCTGGCACTCAATCGCCAGTGAGGGATCAGACACACACAAATGCTGATAACAACCCCTCTAAAAAGGCTTCTTCAACCACTTCTGTAGGCAATAAACCTGCAGCAACTAAGGTTGAAGAATATAAAGCCAAGATACCTTATCCTCAAAAACTCCGGAAAGAGGAGCAGGATAAGCAATTTGCTCGCTTTGCAGATTATCTCAGGACTCTTGAAATAAAGATTCCATTTGCAGAAGCACTTGAGCAAATACCTTCTTATGCCAAGTTCATGAAAGAGATCTTGAGTCATAAGAAGAATTGGAGAGAAACAGAAAGAGTTCTCCTCACTGAAGAATGCATATTAGAAGGTAATTGCACCAAGACAGCTTTATGCGATCTTGGGGCAAGCATCAACTTAATACCTGCATCCACTATCAGAAAGCTTGGCTTAACTGACGAAGTTAAACCGACCCGGATATGTCTCCAACTTGCTGATGGCTCCACTAAATACCCATCAGGCGTGATTGAAGACATGATTGTCAGGGTTGGGCCATTCGCCTTTTGACAAACCCCATTTGTAGGGTTTATCTTGTATTGATTTTTGGGGATTTTATCACCTTTTACCCATATTTATTCAAGAAATAGCATGGTTTTGTATATTCTCCTTTAATTGTGCTTGAATGTGAAAACATGCTTTTTTTTTAGGACTCAAAATAGCTAAATTTAATTCACCTTGATTCTATTAGATGCCTTGATATGTTTGTTAAGTGATTTAAGGTTTAGGAGGCAAAGATTGGATCAAGGGAATGAAGAAAGAAAGCATGAAAAGTTGGAGAACTCATGAAGAAATGGAAGAACCGGAAAGCTGTCAAGCCGACCTCTTCGCACTTAATCGACCATAACTTGAGCTACAGAGGTCCAAATGATGCGGTTCCAGTTGGGTTGGAAAGCTAACATCCGGGGCTTCGAAACGATATAAGATTTGCCATAGTTGCTACACGTATGGTGGCGCGCACGCGCCGTTGCTGCCACCTAGTTCACTTAAAGCAAAACGTGGCCAACGAATTCTAAAGCCTTGTGGGCCCAATCCAACTCATTTCTGATGCTATTTAACCCAAGGAGTGAAGAGGGAAACATGTGTTAGTTACCATTAGTTTAGTTTGAGCTTAGTTTAGTAGTGAGAGTTAGTTTCTAGAGAGAGAAGCTCTCTCTTCTCTCTAGAATTAGGATTAGAATTAGGTTTAGTTTTTAGATAGTTTTTAGATCTAGGTTTTAATCTTTGCTTTCTTCCACTTCTATCTCTCAATTCTTTGTTGCTACATTCAATCTTCTTCTATTCTTTTGTTGTAATTTCCTTTATGTTGTTCTTGTATTTTGTTGTAGATCTAGTATTGTTCCTTCTACATTCTTCCAATTCAATAAGAGGTAATTCATGTAGATCTTGTTTCCTTTAATTGCTGTTGTTAATTCTTTACATTTGATTGTAGTTAGAATTAATTCTTGTTATTGATTTACTATGTTTTCCTTTTGTGCCTTCCAAGTGTTTGATGAAATGCTTGGTTGGATTTTAGAGTAGAGTTTTATGTTCTTGGCTTGGAAAGGTAACTTAGGAACTCTTGAGTTATTAATGTCCAAGTAATTGGTGATTGGGATCCATTGACTCTAGTTCTCACTAATTGAATTAGTGGAGAGTTAGGACTTATGGACTAGGATTGATATAGCTCATTTGACTTTCCCTTACTACTAGTTAGAGGATGATTTAATGAGATTAATCCTTGCCAATTCTCATATTGTGGTTAGTGATTAGGATAGAGATCCTTGACCACCAACCCTTGCCAAGATCTTTTTAGGCCTTAGTTTACTTTCTTGCCATTTATCTTTCATGCCTCTTATCAAAACCCCAAAAATGATTCATAACCAATAACAAGACACTCTATTGTAATTCCTAGGGAGAACGACCCGAGGTTCCAATACTTCGGTTTATAAATTTAGGGGTTTGTTACTTGTGACAAACAATCTTTTGTATGAAAGGATTATTGCTTGGTTTAGAAACTATACTTGCAACGAGAATTCATTTGTGAATTCTAAACCGTCAAAAATCCATTCGTCAAAATGGCGCAGTTGCCGGGGAATTGCAATGGTGTTATGTTATTGGTTACTGTACATATGTGAATAGTGTGAATGTCTTATTTTTTTTGCTTTGTTTGCTATTTGTAGAATTTCGTTTCCCTTATTTTCTGTTAGCTTTTGATTTTTGTTTTCTCTTTTCACCATGAATTCTCATTTTGGCTATGAGTGTGATTACAACTATGTTGTAGGTGATGGGAGCTACAATGAAGATGTGTGTCAAGGATGGGATAACCAAAGGTGGGAGGAGCCATATGCTTATGATCAATCCTCTTGGCAACAACCTCCACCAATGCACTATGAAGAAGAGCCATTCTATGATGCATATCAATCCAATGGCTATGGTGAATCTCCTTGTGACTTTCAAGAACCACCACCATATGCTTATGAATCATATCCTCAACATGAACCTCAACCACACTCACAAGCCTATTTTCAACAAACACCTCCATATGACCATGATCCTTACCTACCATACCAACCTCCTTTTGAACCATATGAGCCATACATGGAACCACAATTCCAAGATTACTACTCCCAAGAACCACTTCAATACACACCACCACCTCACCAAGAAGAACCACCTTCCTATAATGAACCCTTTCTCCAAGACAATGAACCTTCTTATCCACTCCAACCTCTAATGGATGGAACCCTTGGTGTTCTTCTTCAAGGACATGAGGAGATGACAAGGGATGTGCAACAATTCATGACCGCCTTGGATGCGGTGGTAAACCGGTTAGCATCCCAACTTTTGGACACTCAAGGAACTCCCATGGCTCAAGAAGAGCATAGCATGAAGGAGAGATTGAAAACTCCGGTGGAAAAGGAGGAATGCCACTTTGTATTAGAACAATTGGAGGAGCCTATGATCGTTAAAGAAGAGGAAGAAGTGGTTGAAGACCTAGGAGATGCGGAACCTCCATGGGAAGCTAAAATCATAGAAAATCCATCCAAGAAGATTGAATTTGATGTCGAGGAGGAAAGTGCACAACCTCCAAAACAATTTTTGAATGAAGACTTGGAAAGAATGAAGCAAGAATTGAGTTCCCTTGGTGATGAAGATCATGCATCCAACCATCTTGGTGGTGAATCCTTTGAATTTGAAGAACCTTCTCCCAATGAGATAGAAAGCAATATGGAGGTAGATTTCTCTCAACCTCCCATTTATGATTTGAGTGATGAGGAAGAGTTAGATGAAATTGATGAACAAAGGATTGGAAGTGAAGAAGCTTATGAAGAGGTGGAGATTAATAAGGAAGAACACAAGGGAGTAAAGCTTGCTAGCACGTTGGAGATACCTCTCCCCAAGCCACCACCATCCATTCTTTCATTCAAGTGGGTAAATTCCTT
Source organism: Arachis ipaensis (assembly GCF_059453495.1). Classification (NCBI taxonomy): domain Eukaryota; kingdom Viridiplantae; phylum Streptophyta; class Magnoliopsida; order Fabales; family Fabaceae; genus Arachis; species Arachis ipaensis. Next base: position 40,241,029 of record NC_142441.1, on the reverse strand, counting down.
ATACTCAAGCTTTATTATTCCCCTTGAATATGGTTTGCTTGAGACGGATGGTCAACTTAGACATATTTGTGGCTTTAAATGCAAAAAGGAAATGGCTAGTGGTTGGAAACATTATTCTAGGCTCATTATGGTTGCATGTTCAAAGCTTAATTGCACGGTTTGGTATAGAGCTAGATTGTTTGGGTCTAGGAGAATGTTTGGTCACTTTATTGAGAATTCTAAGGTCATGCCACCCAAATGGAATAATGATAATCAACTTGAAGATGGGTGTGGAAATAAGATATGGGATCCGGGAATATATGAGGATCAATTTTAGGAGCCCATGGTTTGTGAAGAACTCCATCAAGGCTTGAAGATATTAAAATTGAAGAATGGAGCTTATTGGAGATTCAAGCATTGGTGGATGTTCAAGGATAGCTTCAAGCACAAGCCACCGTGAGAGGAGCTTCCCATAAGTCCAACTTAAGGACAATAAACAAAAGTGCTAGGTGGGAGACAACCCACTATGGTAAAATCCTTTCATTTTCTCTTTTGTATATATTGGTAGAATTAGTTTAATTTCATGTTTTGTTTAGTTAGTTGAGTATGTTTAGTAGTTTAAGTATGTTAAATAAGGTTTTATGGTGTTTTAGTAGCTGTTTGGAGGTTTGGAATGCTTGGATTGGTGCAAAAACATAGAAAAAATTTTTTGAAAAACAGAGCACCATCCACGCGTACGCGTACATGGCGCGTACGCACACTTACAGCATTTTCGACCATCCACGCGCGCACGCCATGCGTGCGTACGCGTGGATTGAGAAGTTCCAACCTCCATACATTTTCCAAAGAGTTGTGCCTGCGCCGCGCCAACATTGTGCCTTTGGCACAAACCTATTTGCGCGCTCGCGCACATGACGCGTACGCGTCACTCTCGAAATAAGCCATCCGCGCGCGCGGCATGCGCGCGTACACGCGGATTTCCTTCCTTCACCACATTTCTTTTCTGCTCCTCTTTCTATTTCTTTCCTTTTCCTTTCTCCTACCCCTCATCCAACACTTTCAAACACCATTGATAACCATTTATTTTAGTTAGTTAATTAGTTAGTCGGTTAGTTAATTCGTTAGTTTTAGTTTAGCTTTCATTTTATTTTCTCTCTTTTCATCATAAGTGTTGGATTATTGACTTTGTTTACCATACATTGCTGCCCCTTGTTGCCTAAATGCTATTTTAGCATGAATGTTTTTAGATAATCTTTGTTGGATTCTATGATTGAGGTTATATTTTGTTACTTGGTTTTGAGTTCTTCATGCTTACCTTTTGAAAAATACCAAGTGATGAGAATTGTCTTCGAGCTTATAACTCTTTTGAATTGCACGTTGTAGCTAGCCACCATGTGATTTGGATCCTTTTCCCTCGATTAGGCAACCTCTTGATGGATGATGTTGTGCATTTACCTTAATGCATTGTGTTCATGATTATATCCATCCATATGTTTGACTTGAATGCTTTTATGCTTCTCTAATGCTTGTCTTACCTTACAAGCTTACTTAAAGCATCTCAAGCACACTAGAATGAGTACAGTGCATGCTTCTTTTGTGACATAGCTTTTATGCTACTGTGTATTCTAAACCGCGCAATTTAGAATTCACACACCTAATATTTCTTAATGTCACACTAATTCACTCACCTCATTCTAGTGATTTACCTCATTCCAACAATCTATGCTTCCTTGCTTTTATATCTTCTCATCTTATAGTGTTATATTTTTGCTTTTCATAACGAATGCACCACAAGCAACCATGGAGGCGGAAGAAAGAACACATAGCAATCCGGAGAGTCGTTGTACCCCCTTGCTCATCTTTGAGTGCACCGAGGACGGTGCAAACTTTTAAGTGTGGGGAGGTCGTCCGACTGGTCGGCGATTTTGGGTGACAAATTTCTAATCCCAACACTTTTGCATTTCATTTTAGGTTTTTTGGATTTTTGTTGCATTTTCTTATTTTTGCATATATATACACAATAAGCTTAGTCAAAATAATGAAATTTTCCAAGGATTTCTATCTATAGGGCACCAATTGATTTGAGTGGAAAACTTTTCATAGAACTTGCTTGAATTATATATTTTGTGGAACATGATTTATGAGCTAAGAACACAAGCTTGTGAGATTTGAGCCTAACGGTGTGGTTACATCTTATAACCACTTATTTTTCCTTCTTGTGTGCATTATTCTCTTTCTATGATTGTAATCTTTGATTTGTTTGATTCTTTATGTCCATTATTTTGTGTATTCATGCATTTATGTGATTGAGGCCATCATTTCATTTAGCTCACTTACCCAAATGGCCTTACCTTTTATCTTCCTTTGTTAGCCAAATTTGAGCCTACGCTTAACCCATTTATTCTTTAATTTAGCACATTACTAGCCTTAAAGCGAAAAAACAATGAATGTCCTTTATTTGGATCTTTGATTAGCTTAGGCTAGTGTGTGTGAGTATCATTCAAGTGTGGGAACCTTGGGACATTGGGTGAATAAAAGGGTAGTTTTGTAATGTTATTGGAAATATTGGGAATTGGGTACATACTCATGTATTGATCAAATGTAAAACCTTATGCATTGAGGTTCTTGTATATAAAAAGAAAAAAAATAAGAAAAACAATATGGAAAAGAAAAGAAAAAAAATAGAAAAAGAAAGAAAAAAAAGAATAAAAATAATAAAAAGGGGACAAAATGCCCCAAGGTGAAGCTCAATAAGATCAATGCATATGAGTTGTGAAATGAAAAGAAAATGCATGAGTATGTGAAAAGGTGAAAAATGGGTAGCTAGATTAGAACTTAATTGTATAGGATGTCATAGGTTAGGTGGGAAGTTTAAGCTTATCAAAGATTCAAATTTCAAGCTCACTTGACCAAATATGCATCCTACCTTGACCCTAGCCCCATTACAACCAATGAAAAGACCTCATGATACTTGTATGCATGCATGAAATAAATGTTGATTGTTAGAAGAAAAACAAATCTTGGAAAGCATGAAATAGAGGAGAATTGAGTGAATCAACCCTAAACACTTGAGTAAATAGAGTGCGAACACATCCGGTGAGGGTTTGATGCTCAATTACATGTTTTCACCTATTATCATCATTCTTCATGCAAGTTTGTAAAAATATTTAATAACTCAATTCAATTGTGGATTAGACTTGCTAGTCCTTAGCCCTTGTGCATATATGTTTCTTGGGAATTGATTTATTTTGACCAAGCACTTGCATTCATTTAGATAGTTGCATATAGGTAGATTGCATTTAGTTAGTTTCCATTGAATAAATGCCATACCCTTACTTCATTCTTGGCTTAAGCATGAGGACATGCTTGGTTTAAGTGTGGGGAGGTTGACAAACCCCATTTGTAGGGTTTATCTTGTATTGATTTTTGGGGATTTTATCACCTTTTACCCATATTTATTCAAGAAATAGCATGGTTTTGTATATTCTCCTTTAATTGTGCTTGAATGTGAAAACATGCTTTTTTTTTAGGACTCAAAATAGCTAAATTTAATTCACCTTGATTCTATTAGATGCCTTGATATGTTTGTTAAGTGATTTAAGGTTTAGGAGGCAAAGATTGGATCAAGGGAATGAAGAAAGAAAGCATGAAAAGTTGGAGAACTCATGAAGAAATGGAAGAACCGGAAAGCTGTCAAGCCGACCTCTTCGCACTTAATCGACCATAACTTGAGCTACAGAGGTCCAAATGATGTGGTTCTAGTTGGGTTGGAAAGCTAACATCCGGGGCTTCGAAACGATATAAGATTTGCCATAGTTGCTACACGTATGGTGGCGCGCACGCGCCGTTGCTGCCACCTAGTTCACTTAAAGCAAAACGTGGCCAACGAATTCTAAAGCCTTGTGGGCCCAATCCAACTCATTTCTGATGCTATTTAACCCAAGGAGTGAAGAGGGAAATATGTGTTAGTTACCATTAGTTTAGTTTGAGCTTAGTTTAGTAGTGAGAGTTAGTTTCTAGAGAGAGAAGCTCTCTCTTCTCTCTAGAATTAGGATTAGAATTAGGTTTAGTTTTTAGATAGTTTTTAGATCTAGGTTTTAATCTTTGCTTTCTTCCACTTCTATCTCTCAATTCTTTGTTGCTACATTCAATCTTCTTCTATTCTTTTGTTGTAATTTCCTTTATGTTGTTCTTGTATTTTGTTGTAGATCTAGTATTGTTCCTTCTACATTCTTCCAATTCAATAAGAGGTAATTCATGTAGATCTTGTTTCCTTTAATTGCTGTTGTTAATTCTTTACATTTGATTGTAGTTAGAATTAATTCTTGTTATTGATTTACTATGTTTTCCTTTTGTGCCTTCCAAGTGTTTGATGAAATGCTTGGTTGGATTTTAGAGTAGAGTTTTATGTTCTTGGCTTGGAAAGGTAACTTAGGAACTCTTGAGTTATTAATGTCCAAGTAATTGGTGATTGGGATCCATTGACTCTAGTTCTCACTAATTGAATTAGTGGAGAGTTAGGACTTATGGACTAGGATTGATATAGCTCATTTGACTTTCCCTTACTACTAGTTAGAGGATGATTTAATGAGATTAATCCTTGCCAATTCTCATATTGTGGTTAGTGATTAGGATAGAGATCCTTGACCACCAACCCTTGCCAAGATCTTTTTAGGCCTTAGTTTACTTTCTTGCCATTTATCTTTCATGCCTCTTATCAAAACCCCAAAAATGATTCATAACCAATAACAAGACACTCTATTGTAATTCCTAGGGAGAACGACCCGAGGTTCCAATACTTCGGTTTATAAATTTAGGGGTTTGTTACTTGTGACAAACAATCTTTTGTATGAAAGGATTATTGCTTGGTTTAGAAACTATACTTGCAACGAGAATTCATTTGTGAATTCTAAACCGTCAAAAATCCATTCGTCAAAATGGCGCAGTTGCCGGGGAATTGCAATGGTGTTATGTTATTGGTTACTGTACATATGTGAATAGTGTGAATGTCTTATTTTTTTTGCTTTGTTTGCTATTTGTAGAATTTCGTTTCCCTTATTTTCTGTTAGCTTTTGATTTTTGTTTTCTCTTTTCACCATGAATTCTCATTTTGGCTATGAGTGTGATTACAACTATGTTGTAGGTGATGGGAGCTACAATGAAGATGTGTGTCAAGGATGGGATAACCAAAGGTGGGAGGAGCCATATGCTTATGATCAATCCTCTTGGCAACAACCTCCACCAATGCACTATGAAGAAGAGCCATTCTATGATGCATATCAATCCAATGGCTATGGTGAATCTCCTTGTGACTTTCAAGAACCACCACCATATGCTTATGAATCATATCCTCAACATGAACCTCAACCACACTCACAAGCCTATTTTCAACAAACACCTCCATATGACCATGATCCTTACCTACCATACCAACCTCCTTTTGAACCATATGAGCCATACATGGAACCACAATTCCAAGATTACTACTCCCAAGAACCACTTCAATACACACCACCACCTCACCAAGAAGAACCACCTTCCTATAATGAACCCTTTCTCCAAGACAATGAACCTTCTTATCCACTCCAACCTCTAATGGATGGAACCCTTGGTGTTCTTCTTCAAGGACATGAGGAGATGACAAGGGATGTGCAACAATTCATGACCGCCTTGGATGCGGTGGTAAACCGGTTAGCATCCCAACTTTTGGACACTCAAGGAACTCCCATGGCTCAAGAAGAGCATAGCATGAAGGAGAGATTGAAAACTCCGGTGGAAAAGGAGGAATGCCACTTTGTATTAGAACAATTGGAGGAGCCTATGATCGTTAAAGAAGAGGAAGAAGTGGTTGAAGACCTAGGAGATGCGGAACCTCCATGGGAAGCTAAAATCATAGAAAATCCATCCAACCCTTGCCAAGATCTTTTTAGGCCTTAGTTTACTTTCTTGCCATTTATCTTTCATGCCTCTTATCAAAACCCGAAAAATGATTCATAACCAATAACAAGACACTCTATTGTAATTCCTAGGGAGAACGACCCGAGGTTCCAATACTTCAGTTTATAAATTTAGGGGTTTGTTACTTGTGACAAACAATCTTTTGTATGAAAGGATTATTGCTTGGTTTAGAAACTATACTTGCAACGAGAATTCATTTGTGAATTCTAAACCGTCAAAAATCCATTCGTCACCTTTCCCACTGACTTTGTTGTGCTAGAAATGGAGGAGCACAAGAGTGCTACTCTCATTCTAGGAAGACCCTTCCTAGCAACTGGACGATCCCTCATTGACGTCCAACAGGGGGAAATAACCCTTAGAGTCAATGATGATGAGTTCAAGTTGAACGCTGTCAAAGCCATGCAGCATCCAGACACATCAACAGACTGCATGAAAGTTGATCTTATTGACTCTTTGGTAGAAGAGATCAACATGGCTGAGAGTCTCAAATCAGAGTTGGAACATATCTTTAAAGATGTTCAGCCTGATTTGGAGGACTCAAAGGACATGAAAGAGCCTCTGAAATTTCTTCTGGAAGAGGAAAAACCTCCTAAACCCGAGCTCAAGCCATTACCACCATCCTTGAAATATGCATTTCTGGGAGAAGGTGATACATTTTCAGTGATCATAAGCTCTGCTTTAAATTCACAGGAAGAGGAAGCACTTATTCAAGTGCTAAGGACACACAAGACAGCTCTTGGGTGGTCCATAGGTGACCTTAAGGGCATAAGCCCAGCTAGATGTATGCACAAAATCCTATTGGAGGATAATGCCAAACCAGTTGTTCAACTACAGAGGCAGCTAAATCCAGCCATGAAGGAAGTGGTGCAGAAAGAGGTCACCAAATTACTAGAGGCTGGGATTATTTATCCTATTTCTGATAGCCCCTGGGTGAGCCCTGTCCAAGTCGTCCCAAAAAAGGGAGGCATGACAGTGATTCATAATGAAAAGAATGAACTGGTTCCTACGAGAACAGTTACAGGGTGGCGCATGTGTATTGACTACAGAAGGCTCAATACAGCCACCAGAAAGGATCATTTTCCTTTACCATTCATAGACCAGATGCTAGAAAGACAGGCAGGTCATGATTATTACTGTTTTTTGGATGGCTACTCAGGCTATAGCCAGATTGCAGTAGATCCCCAGGATCAAGAGAAAACAGCATTCACATGTCCACCTGGAGTGTTTGCTTATAGAAGGATGCCAGTTGGGCTATGTAATGCGCCTGCAACCTTCCAGAGATGCATGCTCTCTATTTTCTTTGATATGGTGGAAAAATTTCTGGAAGTCTTCATGGATGACTTCTCAATATATCGAGACTCATTCAGCTCCTGTCTTGATCACCTGAAACTTGTTCTGAAAAGATGCCAAGAGACCAACCTAGTTTTAAACTGGGAAAAATGTCACTTCATGGTGACTGAGGGGATTGTCCTTGGGCATAAAATCTCAAACAAGGGAATAGAGGTAGATCAAGCAAAAATAGAGGTAATTGAAAAATTACCACCACCTGCTAATGTTAAGGCAATTAGAAGCTTTCTGGGGCATGCAGGATTCTATAGGAGGTTTATAAAGGATTTTTCAAAAATCGCAAAACCTCTGAGCAATCTGCTAGCTGCTGACACACCATTTGTGTTTACCACAGAGTGCCTGCAGGCGTTTGAAACGCTGAAAGCTAAGCTGGTCACAGCACCAGTCATTTCTGCACCAGACTGGACGTTACCATTTAAGCTAATGTGTGATGCCAGTGATCACGCCATTGGTGTAGTATTGGGACAGAGGCATGACAAGCTTCTGCATGTCATTTATTATGCCAGTCGCGTTCTAAATGATGCCCAGAAAAATTACACAACCACTGAAAAAGAATTACTTGCAGTGGTTTACGCCATTGACAAGTTCAGATCATACTTAGTAGGATCAAAAGTGATTGTGTATACTGACCATGCTACTCTTAAATATCTACTCACAAAGCAGGATTCAAAACCCAGGCTCATCAGATGGGTATTGCTTCTGCAAAAGTTTGATATAGAAATAAGAGACAGAAAAGGGACAGAGAACCAAGTGGCTGATCATCTATACCGGATAGAGCCAGTGGAAGGGACGTCCCTCCCTTTTCTTGAGATCTCTGAGACGTTTCCAGATGAGCATTTATTTGCCATTCAGGAAGCACCATGGTTTGCCGATATTGCAAACTATAAAGCTGCAAGGTTCATACCCAAGGAGTACAACAGGATACAAAAGAAGAAATTAATTACTGATGCAAAGTAATACTTGTGGGATGAACCCTATCTCTTTAAGAGATGTGCAGACGGAATAATCCGTAGGTGTGTGCCTAGAGAAGAAGCATAGAGGATCCTATGGCATTGCCATGGATCACAATACGGAGGCCATTTTGGAGGTGAGCGAACAGCCACCAAGGTCCTCCAATGTGGCTTCTATTGGCCCACACTCTATAAAGATTCTCGAGAGTTTGTACGTAACTGTGACAGTTGCCAAAGAGCTGGCAATCTGCCTCATGGTTACGCCATGCCTCAACAAGGAATCTTGGAGATTGAGTTGTTTGACGTATGGGGAATTGACTTCATGGGACCTTTCCCACCATCATACTCAAACACTTATATTCTGGTGGCAGTTGATTATGTATCAAAATGGGTTGAGGCCATCGCCACACCCACCAATGATACTAAAACAGTGCTGAAGTTCCTCCAGAAACATATCTTTAGCAGGTTCGGTGTCTCTAGAATACTAATCAGTGATGGGGGCACTCACTTCTGCAATAAACAGCTTTACTCTACCATGATTCGGTATGGGATTCGCCACAAGGTGGCTACTCCATATCATCCACAAACTAATGGGCAAGCTGAAGTCTTTAACAGAGAATTAAAGAGAATCCTGGAACGGACAGTAAATACCCGTAGAAAGGATTGGGCACGGAGCTTGGATGATGCTCTGTGGGCTTACAGAACAGCATTCAAGACCCCTATAGGGACCTCTCCATACCAACTCGTGTATGGTAAGGCATGTCACCTGCCCGTGGAACTGGAACATAAGGCCTACTGGGCAACCAGATTCCTAAACTTTGATGCCAAATTAGCAGGAGAAAAAAGATTGCTCCAGCTAAATGAGCTAGAGGAGTTCAGATTCACAGCTTTCGAAAATGCCAAGCTTTATAAAGAGAAATAAAAAAAGTGGCATGACAGAAAGCTGTCATCTAGAATCTTAGAACCAGGATAGAAGGTTCTGCTGTTCAACTCTAGACTCAGGCTATTCCCCGGGAAATTGAAATCCCGGTGGAAGGGACCATACGTGATTACAAGCGTATCACCATATGGTTATGTAGAGCTTCAAGATATTGACTCTGACAAGAAGTTCATTGTTAATGGACAGAGAATCAAGCACTATCTTGAAGGCAATGTTGAGCAAGAGTGCTCAAGGTTGAAGCTAGATTAAAGGCTCAGCAAGGTCCAGCTAAGGACATTAAAGAAGCGCTTGTTGGGAGGCAACCCAACTTTTAATTACTTTCATGGTTTTTCATGTTTTATTAGGTTCATGATCATGTGGAGTCACAAAATGAATATTAAAAAATTGAAAACGGAATCAAAAATAGCAGAAGAAAAATCACACCCTGGAGGAAGCACCTGTCTGGCGTTCAACGCCAGAACAGAGCATGGTTCTGGCGCTGAATGCCCAAAATGGGCAACATCCTGGCGCTGAACGCCCAGAACAAGCATGGTTCTGGCGTTCAACGCCAGAAATGGCTAGTAAATGGGCGTTGAACGCCCAAAATGGGCACCAACCTGGCGCTGAACGCCCAGAGTTGTGTGCAAGGGCATTTTGCATGCCTAAATTGGTGCAGGGATGTAAATGCCTTGACACCTCAAGATCTGTGGACCTCACAGGATCATTTCAAGATCTGTGGATCCCACAGGATCCCCACCTTCCCTCCTCATAATCCTAGTTTTTTTTTCTCCACATCTTCTTCTTCATCTATTCCTTCTTCTTTTGCTCGAGGGCAAGCAACATTCTAAGTTTGGTGTGGTAAAAAAATTATGTGAAGGATCTATAGCTCAGTGGTAGAACATGTGGCTGTAAATCAAGAGATCCCTGAGATACCTCAGGGGATGCACTTCCCTCCACATAATTATTGGAAGCAACTGAGGATAGAAATACCAAAAATCACTAGGAATCAAGCCACAAAGGCAAGGAAGAGACATAAAAGAGCTCAAGAACATCATTGGTTCCTCAAGAAGGAAATGCCATCATCACTAAGGTGGACTCGTTCCTTGTTCTTACTTTCTCTGTTTTTCGTTTTCTCTATGTTAAGTGCTTATCTATGTTTGTGTCTTCATTACATGATCATTAGTAGTAATTAGTGTCTATTTTGATTTTATCCCCAATTAAGTTATAGTCTATTTTTCTCATCATCAGCAAACATGAATAAAATAGTAGATCTTTTGAATAAGAGGCAATAAAATTTCGAGTTTTTAATAAGAAAAATTCTAATTAGTAACATGTGGTGGCAATGCTTTCTGTCTTCTGAATGAATGCTTGAACAGTGCATATGTCTTTTGAATTTGTTGTTTAAGACTGTTAAATATGTTGGCTCTTGAAAGAATGATGAACATGAGACATGTTATTGATAATCTGAAAAATCATAAAAATGATTCTTGAAGCAAGAAAAAGCAGCAAAGAACAAAGCTTGCAGAAAAAAAATATATATATAATAAAATAGGCGAAAAAAAAATAAATAGAAAGAAAAAGAAAAAGCAAGCAGAAAAAGCCAAAAGCTCTTAAAACCAAGAGGCAAGAGCAAAAAGCCAATAACCCTTAAAACCAAAAGGCAAGGGCAAATAAAAAGGATCCCAAGGCTTTGAGCATCAGTGGATAGGAGGGCCTAAAGGAATAAAATCCTGGTCTAAGCGGCTAAACCAAGCTGTCCCTAACCATGTGCTTGTGGCGTGAAGGTGTCAAGTGAAAACTTGAGACTGAGCGGTTAAAGTCAAGGTCCAAGGCAAAAAGAAGAGTGTGCTTAAGAACTCTGGACACCTCTAATTGGGGACTTTAGCAAAGCTGAGTCACAATCTAAAAGGTTCACCCAATTATGTGTCTATGGCATTTATGTATCCGGTGGTAATACTGGAAAACAAAGTGCTTAGGGCCACGGCCAAGACTCATAAAATAGCTGTGTTCAAGAATCATCACACTGAAATAGGAGAATCAATAACACTATCTGAATTCTAAGTTCCTATAGATGCCAATCACTCTGAGCTTCAATGGATAAAGTGAGATGCCAAAACTGTTCAGAAGCAAAAAGCTACTAGTCCCGCTCATCTAATTAGAATCTGAGCTTCACTCAAAAACTCTGAGATATTATTGCTTCTCAACCTATTAGTCTTCTATTTTATTTGTCTAGTTGCTTGAGGACAAGCAACAGTTTAAGTTTGGTGTTGTGATGAGCGGATATTTTATACGCTTTTTGGGGTTAATTTCATATAGTTTTGAGTATGTTCTAGTTAGTTTTTAGTCTATTTTCATTAGTTTTTAGGAAAAATTCATATTTCTAGACTTTACTATGAGTTGTGTGTTTTTCTGTAATTTCAGGTATTTTTCTGGCTGAATTTGAAGGAGCTGAGCAAAAATCTGATCCAGGCTGAAAAAGGACTGCTGATGCTGTTGGATTCTGACCTCCCTGCACTCAAAGTAGGGAGAGAACGAACAAAAAATTTTACAACCTAATCTGAGTAGCAATTTCGCATGTACCAAGTTTTTGGCGCCGTTGCCGGGGATTGTTCGAGTTTGGACAATTGACGGTTCATCTTGTTGCTCAGATTAGGTAATTTTATTTTTGTTTTATTTTCAAAAATCTTTCAAAAATTTCTCATCTGTTTTCGAAAATTATTCTAAATTTTTAAGAATAAATTCTAGTGTTTCATGAAGCATGTTAAAGCCATGTCTAATTCTTTTGGATAGGGGCTTCCAACCATCAGCATAGAGGCAAGTTAATTTGAATATCAGCTGTTGCATGCCTGATGTATGTCCTAAAGTTGACTGGCTATTAAGCCATGTCCAACCCTTTGATTGGAGCTTTGGGCTAATATTGAAGGATTCTTGGAATTCATATTAAAAATTTTGGAATCCTTATTTTTCTTTTTCACACTAATTTTCGAAAAATCCAAAAAAATCATAAAATCGTAAAAATCAAAAAAAATATTTTGTGTTTCTTGTTTGAGTCTTGAGTCAATTTCAAGTTTGGTGTCAATTGCATTTTTCTAAAAAAAAAATTCTTTGTATTTTTCGAAAATTCATGCATTCATAGTGTTCTTCATGATCTTCAAGCTGTTCTTGGCCAGTCTTCTTGTTTGATCTTCATATTTTCTTGTTTTGTGTCTTTTCTTGTTTTTCATATGCATTATTGCATTCATAGAGTCTATACATGAAAAATTTCTAAGTTTGGTGTCTTGCATGTTTTCTTTTCTTGAAAATTTTTCAAAAATATGTTCTTGATGTTCATCATAATCTTCAAAGTGTTCTTGGTGTTCATCTTGACATTCATAGCATTCTTGCATGAATTCATTGTTTTGATCTGAAATTTTCATGCATTGAGCATTTTCATTGTTTTTCTATCTCATCATTAAAAATTCAAAAATAAAAAAAATATCTTTTCTTTTTTTATCTCAAAATTTCGAAAATTTGGATTGACCTTTTCAAACATTTTTAAAATCTAGTTGTTTCTTATGATCAAATCAAATTTTCAATTTAAAAATCCTATCTTTTTCAAAATCTTTTTCAAAAATTAAATCTTTTTCATTTTTCTTATTTATTTTCGAAAATTTTAAAAATATTTTTCAAAAATCTTTTTCTCAATTTTATCTCATAATTTTCGAAAATATCATCAACAATTAATGTTTTGATTCAAAAATTTCAAGTTTGTTACTTACTTGTTAAGAAAGATTCAAACTTTAAGTTCTAGAATCATATCTTGTGATTTCTTGTGAAATCAAGTCATTAATTGTGATTTTAAAAATCAAATCTTTTGCAAAACTAATTTCAATCATATCTTTTCAAAAATATCTTTTTATCTTATCTTTTTCAAATCATATCTTTTTAATCATATCTTTTTAAAACATATCTTTTTCAAAAATTTGATTTTAAAAATATCTTTTCTAACTTCTTATCTTCTTATCTTTTCAAAAATTGATTTTCAAATTTGTTTCAACTAACTAACTAACTTTTTGTTTGTTTCTTATCTCTTTCAAAACCACCTAACTAACTATCCCTCTCTAATTTTCGAAAATATCTCCCTCTTTTTCAAAAATTCTCTTTCATTAAATAGTTATTTCAATTTTCAATTTTAATTGGATTTCATTCCTAATTTTCGAAAATCACTAACCCCTTTTCAAAATTTTATTTTCGAAAATTCTCCCTCTCTCTCATCTCCTTCTATTTATTTATTCATCTACTAACACTTCATCTCACCCAAATTCGAACCTCCTCTTCCATCTGTGTTCGAAAATTTTCTCTTCTTCCCTTCTTTACATTACATTCTTTTCTTCTTCTACTCACACAGGGAAACCTCTATACCTGGGTAAAAAGGATCTCTATTATTATTATTTTTCCGTTCCCTCTTTTTCATATGAGCAGGAACAAGGACAAGAACATTCTTGTTGAAGCAGACCCTGAACTTGAAAGGACTCTGAAGAGGAAACTAAGAGAAGCTAAAATACAACAATCCAGAGATAACCTTACAGAAATTTTTGAACAGGAAGAAGAGATGGCAGCCGAAAATAATAATAATGCAAGGAGGATGCTTGGTGACTTTACTGCACCTAATTCCAATTTACATGGAAGAAGCATCTCCATCCCTGCCATTGGAGCAAACAACTTTGAGCTTAAACCTCAATTAGTTTCTCTTATGCAACAAAACTGCAAGTTTCATGGACTTCCATCTGAAGATCTTTTTCAGTTCTTAACTGAATTCTTGCAGATCTGTGATACTGTTAACACTAATGGAGTAGATCCTGAAGTCTACAGGCTCATGCTTTTCCCTTTTGCTATAAGAGACAGAGCTAGAATATGGTTGGATTCTCAACCTAAGGATAGCCTGAACTCTTGGGATAAGCTGGTCAAGGCTTTCTTAGCCAAGTTGTTTCCTCCTCAAAAGCTGAGTAAGCTTAGAGTGGATGTTCAAACCTTCAGACAGAAAGAAGGTGAATCCCTCTATGAAGCTTGGGAGAGATACAAGGAACTGACCAAAAAGTGTCCTTCTGACATGCTTTCAGAATGGACCATCCTGGATATATTCTATGATGGTCTATCTGAATTAGCTAAAATATCATTGGATACTTCTGCAGGTAGATCCATTCACCTAAAGAAAATGCCTGCAGAAGCTCAAGAACTCATTGACATGGTTGCTAATAACCTGTTCATGTACACTTCTGAGAGGAATCCTATAAGTAATGAGACGCCTCAGAGGAAGGGAGTTCTTGAAATTGATACTCTGAATGCCATATTGGCTCAGAATAAAATATTGACTCAGCAAGTCAATATGATTTCTCAAAGTCTGAATGGAATGCAAGCTGCATCCAACAGTACTCAAGAGGCATCTTCTGAAGAAAAAGCTATCCTGATAACCCTGCAATAGCAGAGGTAAATTATATGGGTGAACCTTATGGAAACACCTATAACCCCTCATGGAGAAATCACCCAAATTTCTCATGGAAGGATCAACAAAAGCCTCAACAAGGCTTTACTAATGGTGGAAGAAACAAGTTTAGCAACAGCAAGCCTTTTCCATCATCCACTCAGCAACAGACAGAGAATTCTGAGCAGAATCCATCTAGCTTGGCAAATTTAGTTTCTGATCTATATAAGGCCACTCTGAGTTTCATGAATGAAACAAGATCCTCCATTAGAAATTTGGAGGCACAAGTGGGCCAGCTGAGTAAGAAGAACACTGAAACTCCTCCTAGTACTCTCTCAAGCAATACAGAAGAGAATCCAACGAGAGAGTGCAAGGCCATTGATATAACAATCATGGCCGAATCCAAGGAGGAAGGGGAGGACGTGAATCCCAATGAGGAAGACCTCCTGAGACGTCCAGTGATCAACAAGGAGTTTCCCTTTGAAGAACCAAAGGACTCTGAGGCTCATCTAGAGACCATAGAGATTCCATTAAACCACCTTACGCCCTTCATGAGCTCTGATGAGTAGTCCTCTTCAGAAGAGAATGAGGATTTTATAGAAGAGCAAGTTGCCAAGTTCCTTGGTGCAATCATGAAGCTGAATGCCAATTTAATCGATAATGAGACTTGGGGAGATGAACCTCCTCTGTTCACCAATGAACTAAATGCATTGGATCAACTGAGATTGCCTCAGAAGAAACAGGATCCTGGAAAATTCCTAATACCTTGTACTATAGGCACCATGACCTTTGAGAAGGCTCTATGTGACCTTGGGTCAGGGATAAACCTCATGCCCCTCTCTGTAATGGAGAAACTGGGAATCTTTGAGGTGCAAGCTGCTAAAATCTCATTAGAGATGGCAGACAACTCAAGAAAAGAGGCTTATGGACAAGTAGAGGACGTGTTAGTAAAGGTTGCAGGCCTTTACATCCCTGCTGATTTCATAATCCTAGATACTGGGAAGGATGAGGATGAATCCATCATTCTTGGAAGACCCTTCCTAGCCACAACAAGAGCTGTGATTGATGTAGACAGAGGTGAACTAGTCCTTCAATTGAATGAGGACTCCCTTGTGTTTAAAACTCAAGGACATCCTTCTGTAAACATGGAAAAGAGGCACAGTAAGCTTCTCTCAAAACAGAGTCAACCAGAGCCCCCACAGTCAAACTCTAAGTTTGGTGTTAGGAGGCCACAACCAAATTCTAAGTTTGGTGTTGAACTCCCATATCCAAACTCTAAGTTTGGTGTTGGGGAGTCTCAACAATGCTCTGAACATCTGTGAGGCTCCATGAGAGCCCACTGTCAAGCTATTGACATTAAAGAAGTGCTTGTTGGGAGGCAACCTAATTTTTATTTATCTAATTTTAATTTATTTTTATTGTTATTTCATGTTTTATTAGGTTCATGATCATGTGGAGTCACAAAATAAATATAAAAATTGAAAACAGAATCAAAAATAGCGAAAGAAAAATCACACCCTGGAGGAGGATCTAACTGGCGTTTAAACGCGAGTAAGGAGCATCTGGCTGGCGTTGAACGCCAGAAACAAGCAGCATCCTGGCGTTCAGACGCCAGAAATGCACAGTGAAGAAGAGCTGGCATTGAACGCCAGAAACAAGCATCTGGCTGGCGTTTAACGCCAGAAATATGCTGCATCTGGGCGCTGAACGCCTAGAACAAGCATCAATTCGGCGTTTAAACGCCAGAATTGCATGCAAAGGCATTTTACATGCCTAATGGGTGCAGGGATGCAAATCCTTGACACCTCAGGATCTGTGGACCCCACAGGATCATCTCAGCATCTGTGGACCCCACAGGATCCCCACCTACCACCACTCACTCTCTTCCCTCTTCTCAATGTTCATCCTCTCTTCCCAATAAACACTCTTCCCCAAAACTCTTCACCAATCACCTCAATCTCTCTCTTCCCTATCACCACTTCACCACTCACATCCATCCACTCTACCTCATAAACTCCACCTACCTTCAAAATTCAAAAACAATTTTCCACCCAAACCCACCCTATATGGCCGAAACTAAACCCCCCTCCCTTCCCTATATAAAGCCCTCCACTCTTCTTCATTTTCACACAACACAACCCTCTCTTCCCCTTCTTGGCCGAATACACCTCTCCCTCCTCTCCTCCATATTTTCTTCTTCTTCTTCATCTATTCTTTCTTCTCTTGCTCGAGGGCGAGCAATATTCTAAGTTTGGTGTGGTAAAAGCATAAGCTTTTTGTTTTTCCATTACCATTGATGGCACCTAAGACCGGAGAATCCTCTAGAAAAGGGAAAGGGAAGACAAAAGCTTCCACTTCCGAGTCATGGGAGATGGAAAGATTCATCTCCAAAGCTCATCAAGACCACTTCTATGATGTTGTGGCCAAGAAGAAGGTGATCCCCGAGGTCCCTTTCAAACTCAAGAGAAATGAGTATCCGGAGATCCGACATGAGATCCATAGAAGAGGTTGGGAAGTTCTAACAAACCCCATCTAACAAGTCAGAATTCTAATGGTTCAAGAGTTCTATGCTAATGCATGGATCACAAGGAACCATGATCAAAGTAAGAACCCGAACCCAAAGAATTATCTCACTATGGTTCGGGGGAATTACTTAGATTTTAGTCTGGAAAATGTAAGGTTGGCGTTCAACTTGCCAATGATGGAAGAGAACGCACGCCCCTACACAAGGAGAGTCAACTTTGATCAAAGGTTGGACCAAGTCCTCATGGACATATGTGTGGAAGGAGCTCAATAGAAGATTGACTCAAAAGGCAAACCGGTTCAACTTAGAAGACTGGACCTCAAGCCTGTGGCTAGAGGATGGTTGGAGTTCATCCAACGCTCCATCATCCCCACTAGCAACCGATCTGAAGTTACTGTGGATCGGGCCATCATGATTCATAGCATCAGGATTGGTGAGGAAGTAGAAGTTCATGAAGTCATCTCCCTTGAACTCTACAAAATAGCCGAAAAGTCCTCTCCCTTGGCAAGGCTAGCTTTTCCTCATCTTATTTGCCATCTATGTTACTCAGCTGGAGCTTTCATAGAAGGAGACATTCCCATTAAGGAAGAGAAGCCCATCACTAAGAAAAGGATGGAGCAAACAAGAGAGCCCACTCATGGAGCTCAAGAAACACATGAGGAAGCTCATCATCAAGAAATCCCTGAGATACCTCAAGGGATGCACTTCCCTCCACAGAATTTTTGGGAGCAAATCAACACCTCCCTAGGAGAATTAAGTTCTAACATGGGACAACTAAGGGTGGAACATCAAGAGCACTCCATCATACTCCATGAAATTAGAGAAGATCAAAGAGCAATGAGGAAGGAGAAACAAAGACAAGGAAGAGACATAGAAGAGCTCAAGGACATCATTGGTTCCTCAAGAAGGAAACGCCACCATCACTAAGGTGAACTCATTCCTTGTTCTTACATTCTCTGTTTTTCGTTTTCTCTATGCTAAGCGTTTATCTGTGTTTGTGTCTTTATTACATGATCATTAGTATTAAGTGTCTATGCCTTAAAGTAGTGAATATGAATCCATCACCTCTCTTAAATGAAAAATGTTTTAATTCAAAAGAACAAGAAGTACATGAGTTTCGAATTTATCTTTGAACTTAGTTTAATTATATTGATGTGGTGACAATGCTTCTTGTTTTCTGAATGAATGCTTGAACAGTGCATATGTCTTTTGAAGTTGTTGTTTAAGAATGTTAAATATGTTGGCTCTTGAAAAAATGATGACAAGGAGACATGTTATTTGATAATCTGAAAAATCATAAAAATGATTCTTGAAGCAAGAAAAAGCAGTGAATACAAAGCTTGCAGAAAAAAAAAGAAAAAAAATGGCGAAAAAAATAGAAAAAGAAAAAGCAAGCAGAAAAAGCCAAAAGCTCTTAAAACAAAAAGGCAAGAGCAAAAAGCCAATAGCCCTTAAAACCAAAAGGCAAGGGTAAATAAAAAGGATCCCAAGGCTTTGAGCATCAGTGGATAGGAGGGTCTAAAGGAATAAAATCCTGGCCTAAGCGGCTAAACCAAGTTGTCCCTAACCATGTGCTTGTGGCGTGAAGGTGCAAGTGAAAACTTGAGACTGAGCGGTTAAAGTCAAGGTCCAAAGCAAAAAAAAAAAAGAGTATGCTTAAGAACCCTGGACACCTCTAATTGGAAATTTTAGCAAAGCTGAGTCACAATCTAAAAAGGTTCACCCAATTATGTGTCTGTGGCATTTATATATCCGGTGGTAATACTGGAAAACAAAGTGCTTAGGGCCACGGCCAAGACTCATAAAGTAGCTGTGTTCAAGAATCAACATACTGAACTAGGAGAATCAATAACACTATCTGAACTCTGAGTTCCTATAGATGCCAATCATTCTGAACTTCAATGAATAAAGTGAGATGCCAAAACTATTCAAGAGGCAAAAAGCTACAAGTCCCGCTCATCTGATTGGAGCTATGTTTCATTGATAGTTTGGAATTTATAGTATATTCTCTTCTTTTTATCCTATTTGATTTTCAGTTGCTTGGGGACAAGCAACAATTTAAGTTTGGTGTTGTGATGAGCGGATAATTTATACGCTTTTTGGCATTATTTTTAGTATGTTTTTAGTAGGATCTAGTTACTTTTAGGGATGTTTTTATTAGTTTTTATGTTAAATTCACATTTCTGGACTTTACTATGAGTTTGTGTATTTTTCTGTGATTTCAGGTATTTTCTGGCTGAAATTGAGGGACTTGAGCAAAAATCATATTCAGAGGTTGAAGAAGGACTGCTGATGCTATTGGATTCTGACCTCCCTGCACTCAAAGTGAATTTTCTGGAGCTACAGAACTCCAACTGGCACGCTTTCAATTGCGTTAGAAAGTAGACATCCAGGTCTTTCCAGAAATATATAATAGTCCATATTTTGGCCAAGTTTAGATGACGCAAAAGGGCATTGAATGCCAGTTCTACGCTGCAGTCTGGAGTTAAACGCCAGAAACACGTCACGAACCAGAGTTGAACGCCAAAAATACGTTACAACTTGGCGTTCAACTCCAAAAGAAGCCTCTGCACGTGGAAAGCTAAAGCTCAGCCCAATCACACACCAAGTGGGCCCCGGAATTGGATTTATGAATCAATTACTTACTTCTGTAAACCCTAGTAGCTAGTTTAGTATAAATAGGACTTTTTACTATTGTATTAGTCATTCTGAGTGGTATCTTCGGATCATCTTTTGATCTATTGATCACGCATGGGGGCTGGCCAATCGGCCATGCCTGAACCTTTCACTTATGTATTTTCAACGGTAGAGTTTCTACACTCCATAGATTAAGGTGTGGAGCTCTGCTGTTCCTCATGAATTAATGCAAAGTACTACTATTTTCTATTCAATTCAACTTATTCCGCTTCTAAGATATCCATTCGTTCCCAAGAACATGATGGATGTGATGATTATGTGACGCTCATCATCATTCTCACTTATGAACGCGTGCCTGACAAACACTTCCGTTCTACATGCAAACAAGCTAGAATGAATATCTCTCAGATATCTAATACAGGGGACCGAGCCCGAGTTATTAATATCTTCGTGGTATAAGTTAGAACCCATGGATGGCCATTCTTGAGATCCAGAAAGTCTAAACCTTGTCTGTGGTATTCCGAGTAGGATCTGGGAAGGGATGGCTGTGACGAACTTCAAACTCGCGAGTGCTGGGCGTAGTGACAGACGCAAAAGGAGGGTGAATCCTATTCCAGTATGATCGAGAACCTCAGATGATTAGCCGTGCCGTGACAGAGCATTTGGACCTTTTTCACAAGAGGATGGGATGTAGCCATTGACAACGGTGATGCCCTTACAGAAAGCTTGCCATGGAAAGGAGTAAGACTGATTGGATGAAGACAGCGGGAAAGCAGAGAGTCAGAGGAACGAAAGCATCTCTATACGCTTATCTGAAATTCTCACCAATGAATTACATAAGTATTTCTATCTTTATTTTTTATTTATTTGTTATTATTATTCAAAAACTGCATAACCATTTGATATCCGCCTGATTGAGATTTACAAGATGACCATAGCTTGCTTCATACCAACAATCTCTGTGGGATCGACCCTTACTCACGTAAGGTTTTATTACTTGGACGACCCAGTGCACTTGCTGGTTAGTTGTGCGAAGTTGTGAAGTTATGTTTGGACCATGGTATTGTGCACCAGTTATTGGCGCCATTGCGAGGGAGAGAACGAACAAAAAATTTTACAACCTAATCTGAGTAGCAATTTTGCATGTACCAAGGAGGAATGTGCACAATCTCCAATACATATTTTGATCAATGAGGAAGAATTGGAAGAAGTTGACAAGCAAGGAGAAGTTGAGGAAAGTTGTCAAGAGGTGGAAGTCATCAAGGAGGAGTCAAAGAAAGTGGAGCTTACATTATCAAAGCCATCAGATGCCTTCCTTGCTAAGTCACCATCCAAATTACATATTGAGTGGGTAATCATCTCATCCTTTTAATTTTCTTGGCCTATATCAATATGCTCTATTAGAAACGGATGGTCAACTTGCAGTTCTTTGTGGGTTGGCAAGTAAGAAAGAGTTGGATGTTAGTTGGCAACAAGAATCAAGGTGCATAGTTGAAGGAAGCTCAATTTTTGGGGTCCAAAGGTGGAGTGAAGCTCAATTCAATGGATTTAGGGTGAGGATTAGGAGCTCTAAGGGGAATTCAATAATGTTGTCACCCAATTAGAAGCATGAAGATCAAGAGGAAAGGGTGTTGACAAACAAAGTATGGGACCCCGGAATCCACATCAACAATCATCAATCTTGGGGTTTTGCTACTTGCTTGAGATTCTTTGAAAGAGTGGCATGCATAATTTAGGATCCCAGAGGCTATTGGAATTGCAAACATTGGTGGGGATTCAAGGAAGAGTTCAAGCACAAGCCACCATAACAAGGAGCTTCCCAATTGTCCAACTTAAGGACTTAAACTAAAAGTGCTAGGTGGGAGACACCCCACCATGGTAAACTCTTTCCATTCTCTTGTAGATATAATCAATGCATGAATTGAGTTTCCATTGTAGGTAGTTTTTCTTATTTTCTATATCCTTGTACATATTGCTTTGATTGATAGGGTTCTTGTTAAATTCATGTTTTGATTAAGATAGTGTTTTGAATTGCATTTTGCTTGAAGTGCAAGTTTTGTTTGTTTTGTCTTTGAAAATTTTTCAAAAACAAAAAGATTTTTGTTAAATTTAAATTTTGGTTGATTTAGAATATTTATAGGTTAGGAGAGTGTTAAATTCTGTTTTTAGGCTTCTTAAAAAAAAAAAAGGGGGGCGCGCATGCGCCGTGTGCTATGTTAGGACTCATGGTACAAAAACCAGAGAGTTGCGCTGGAGTGGTGCTGCTTTTGTGCGAATAGCACAATTTAGCTCCACGCGTACGCGTGGATGATGCGTAAGCATCAGCTCTCTTTTTTGTGTTCCACGCGTACATGTGGTCGACGCTTACGCGTCGTTTCCCCTCTTGCTTTTCGCGCGCGCGCGTCGCCCATGCATGCGCGTCGCCTTTGCGCCCTGTTTTTTGTTCCTTTTTTCTTCTTTCCTTCTTCTTTCTTTCTACCTTTATTCTTCTCTCTTCCTCCTTTCTTACTTTCTTCTTCTCCCTCTCTTTAAAATTCCACTTCTCATTTTTCTTATTTTTCATTTTCTTTTGTATGTCGCATTTGCTTATTTTCATTCATGGCATTTTAATTTTATTTTTGTAGCTTGTTCTTATTTTCTTTTCTAAGTTTTTTATTTTAACATTGGTTGAATTTCTCTTACTCAATTGTTGAGAATTTCTTGGATTATTTTGGTTCTTCTTGACTTGTTTGGTATTGTTGGGTGATGAAACTTTTAAATCAATGCTTAACCTTTGATGACTCTTGTATCCTCTATGCATTGATATGAACTCATATTGTCTTTCATGACCTACTCTTTCCTATTTGAACTTGATGCTTCTGAGTGTTCTCTTCATGCCATTTGCTTATGCTTTGATTTTACTCTTGCATCAAGTATTAGTTGATATGTCTTAGCTCATATTGTTTTCTCACTTACATGTTGTAGCTACCATGTAGTTGAGAACCTTACTTTTATTTGGCATAAGCCCCGCCCATGTTCTATTTGCTTTGAGATCTTTACTTGTGGGCTTATTCTTCTTTCTTTTTTTTCTCTCCTTTTAGGTTGGCCACCAAGAAGGGAAAGGAAAAGCTTCAAAATGGGGCAACAAACATATTCATCTGCACAATCTTTTGTAGCAACCCATCCACCTTGCTCTTCTTTGCATTCACCGAGGACGGTGCAAATTTCTAAGTGTGGGGAGGTCGAGGACCGACCTCCGTGGGTAACAATTTCCTTTTCCAACACCAATTCTTAATTTTCTTTGTTAGTTAATTGTTGCATTGCATGATAGGTTGCATGTTAGTTAGAGCTTGTACATATTTTACCACTTCTTTTTATGTTAGGACTACTTGGTTAGAGTAATTATTTTCCTTCCAAGAAAACTATTTTAGGGCATCCTACCAATTTGAAATTTTTTTTTTTTTGTGTTGAACTTGCTTGAAGGAATTAATTTTGGAACATGGTTTTTGAGCTAAGAACACACAAGCATGTGAGTTTTGAGCCCAATTGTGTGGTTACATCATATAACCACTTATTTCTATTCTTGTGTGCATTATTCTCTTTCTATGATTGCAATCTTTGATTTGTTTGATTCTTTATGTCCATTATTTCGTGTATGAATGCATTTATATGATTGAGGCCATCATTTCATTTAGCTCACTTACCCAAATAGCCTATCTTTCATCAACCATTGTTAGCCAATTTTGAGCCTATTCAATCCCTTTTGTTCTTAATTTTAGCACATCACTACTCCTAAGTGAAAAATAATAAATGTCCTTAACTTGGATCTTTGAGTAGCTTAGGCTAGTGGTATGCGAAATTGTTACTCAGGTTGTAAAATTTGTTGTTCATTCTCTCCCTGGCAATGGCACCAACAAACTGGTGCACAATACCATGGTCCAAACATAACTTCACAACTTCGCACAACTAACCAGCAAGTGCACTGGGTCGTCCAAGTAATAAAACCTTACGTGAGTAAGGGTCGATCCCACGGAGATTGTTGGTATGAAGCAAGCTATGGTCATCTTGTAAATCTCAGTCAGGCAGATATCAAATGGTTATAGTATTTTTGAATAATAATAATAATAAATAAACAAAAAATAAAGATAAAAATACTTATGTATATCATTGGTGAGAATTTCAGATAAGCGTATAGAGATGCTTTCGTTCCTCTGAATCTCTGCTTTCCCGCTGTCTTCATCCAATCAGTCTTACTCCTTTCCATGGCAAGCTTTCTGTAAGGGCATCACCGTTGTCAATGGCTACATCCCATCCTCTCTGTGAAAAAGGTCCAAATGCTCTGTCACGGCACGGCTAATCATCTGGAGGTTCTCGATCATACTGGAATAGGGTTCACCCTCCTTTTGCGTCAGTCACTACGCCCAGTACTCGCGAGTTTGAAGTTCGTCACAGCCATCCCTTCCCAGATCCTACTCGGAATACCACAGATAAGGTTTAGAATTTCCGGATCTCAGGAATGGCCATCCATGGGTTCTAACTTATACCACGAAGATTCTAATATCTCGGACTCGGTCCTCTATATTAGATATCTAAGAGATACTCATTCTAGCTTGTTTGCATGTAGAACGGAAGTGTTTGTCAGGCACGCGTTCATAAGTGAGAATGATGATGAGCGTCACATAATCATCACATTCATCATGTTCTTGGGTGCGAATGGATATCTTAGAAGCGGAATATGTTGAATTGAATAGAAAAACAGTAGTACTTTGCATTAAATCAGGAGGAACAGCAGAGCTCCACACCTTGATCTATGGAGTGCAGAAACTCTACTGTTGAAAATACATAAGTAATAAAGGTTCAGGCATGGCCAAATGGCCAGCCCCCAAACGTGATCAATATGATCCCAAGTTGAACTAAAAATCATAAGATGTTCTAAATACAATAGTTAAAAGTCCTATTTATACTAAACTAGCTACTAGGGTTTACAAAAGTAAGTAATTGATGCATAAATCCACTTCCGGGGCCCACTTGGTGTGTGCTTGGGCTGAGATTAAAGTTTACACGTACAGAGGCTTTTTTTGGAGTTGAATGCCAAGTTGTAACGTGTTTTTGGCGTTCAACTCTGGTTTGTGACGTGTTTCTGGCGTTTAACTCCAGACTGCAGCGTAGAACTGGCGTTCAACGCCCTTTTGCGTCATCTAAACTCGGCCAAAGTATGGACTATTATATATTTCTGGAAAGACCTGGATGTCTACTTTCTAACGCAATTGAAAGCGTGCCAGTTGGAGTTCTGTAGCTCCAGAAAATTCACTTTGAGTGCAGGGAGGTCAGAATCCAACAGCATCAGCAGTCCTTCTTCAACCTCTGAATCTGATTTTTGCTCAAGTCCCTCAATTTCAGCCAGAAAATACCTGAAATCACAGAAAAACACACAAATTCATAGTAAAGTCCAGAAATGTGAATTTAACATAAAAACTAATAAAAACATCCCTAAAAGTAACTAGATCCTACTAAAAGCATACTAAAAATAATGCCAAAAAGCGTATAAATTATCCGCTCATCACAACACCAAACTTAAATTGTTGCTTGTCCCCAAGCAACTGAAAATCAAATAGAATAAAAAGAAGAGAATATACTATAAATTCCAAACTATCAATGAAACATAGCTCCAATCAGATGAGCGGGACTTGTAGCTTTTTGCCTCTTGAATAGTTTTGGCATCTCATTTTATCCATTGAGGTTCAGAATGATTGGCATCTATAGGAACTCAGAGTTCAGATAGTGTTATTGATTCTCCTAGTTCAGTATGTTGATTCTTGAACACAGCTACTTTATGAATCTTGGCCGTGGCCCTAAGCACTTTGTTTTCCAGTATTACCACCGGATACATAAATGCTACAGACACATAATTGGGTGAACTTTTTCAGATTGTGACTCAGCTTTGCTAAAGTCCCCAATTAGAGGTGTCCAGGGTTCTTAAGCACACTCTGTTTTTGCTTTGGACCTTGACTTTAACCGCTCAGTCTCAAGTTTTCACATGACACCTTCACGCCATAAGCACATGGTTAGGGACAGCTTGGTTTAGCCGCTTAGGCCAGGATTTTATTCCTTTTTCTGCTTGCTTTTTCTTTTTCTATTTTTTCTTTGGGATCCTTTTGCCTTTTATTTACCCTCCTATCCTTTTTTTTTCTGCAAGCTTTGTATTCACTGCATTTTTCTTGCTTCAAGAATCATTTTGATGATTTTTCAGATTATCAAATAACATGTCTCCTTGTCATCATTCTTTCAAGAGCCAACATATTTAACATTCTAAAATACCAACTTCAAAAAGACATATGCACTGTTCAAGCATTCATTCAGAAAACAAAAAGTATTGTCACCACATCAAAATAATTAAACTAGTTTCAAGGATGAATTCGAAACCATGTACTTCTTGTTCTTTTGTAATTAAAACATTTTTCATTTAAGAGAGGTGATGGATTCATAGGACATTCATAACTTTAAGATAAAGTTACTAAACACTAATGATCATGTAATAAGACACTAACATAGATAAGCACTTAACATAAAGAAAATGAAAAACAGAAAATTTGAGAACAAGGAATGGGTCCACCTTAGTGATGGTGGCATTTTCTTCTTAAGGAACCAATGATGTCCTTGAGCTCTTCTATGTCTCTTCCTTGTCTTTGTTGCTCCTCCCTCATAGCTCTTTGATCTTCTCTAATTTCATGGAGGATGATTGAGTGCTCTTGATGTTCCACCCTTAGTTGTCCCATGTTGGAACTCAGTTCTCCTAGGGAGGTGTTGATTTGCTCCCAAAAGTTCTGTGGAGGAAAGTGCATCCCTTGAGAAATCTCAGGGATTTCTTGGTGATGAGCTTCTTCATGCGTCTCTTGAGATCCATGAATAGGCTCTCTTGTTTGCTCCATCCTTTTCTTAGTGATGGACTTGTCCTCATCAATGAGGATATCTCCCTCTATGTCAATCCCAGCCGAGTTGCATAGATGGCAAATGAGGTGAGGAAAGGCTAACCTTGCCATAGTGGAGGACTTGTCAGCCACCTTGTAGAGTTCTTGAGGTATAATCTCATGAACCTCCACTTCCTCCCCAATCATGATGCTATGGATCTTGATAGCCCGGTCTATAGTAACTTCAGACCGGTTGCTAGTGGGGATGATTGAGTGTTGAATGAACTCCAACCATCCTCTAGCTACAGGCTTAAGGTCCAATCTTCTTAGTTAAACCGGTTTGCCTTTTGAGTCAATCTTCCATTGAGCTCCTTCCACACATATGTCCATGAAGACTTGGTCCAACCTTTGATCAAAGTTGACTCTTCTTGTGTAGGGGCGTGCGTTCTCTTCTATCATTGGCAAGTTGAACGCCAACCTCACATTTTCCGGACTAAAATCTAAGTATTTCCCCTGAACCATGGTGATATAATTCTTTGGGTTCGGGTTCTTACTTTGATCATGGTTCCTAGTGATCCATGCATTAGCATAGAACTCTTGAACCATTAGAATTTTGACTTGTTGGATGGAGTTTGTTAGAACTTCCCAACCTCTTCTTTGGATCTCATGTCAGATCTCCGGATACTCATTTTTCTTCAGTTTAAAAGGGACCTCGGGGATCACCTTCTTCTTGGCCACAACATCATAGAAGTGGTCTTGATGGGCTTTGGAGATGAATCTTTCCATCTCCCATGACTCGGAGGTGGAAGCTTTTGTCTTCTCTTTCCCTTTTCTAGAGGATTCTCCGGTCTTAGGTGCCATTAATGGAAATGAAAAAAACAAAAAGCTTATGCTTTTACCACACCAAACTTAAAATATTGCTCGTCCTCGAGCAAGAGAAGAAAGAAAAGAAGAAGAAGAAGAAGAAATAGAAGAGAGGGAGAGAGGGTTGTGTTTCGGCCAAGAAGGGGAAGAGAGGGTTGTGTTGTGTGAAAATGAAGAAGAATGGAGGGGTTTATATAGTGTAGGGAGGGGGGTTAGGTTCAGCCATTTAGGGTGGGGATCCTGTGGGGTCCACAGATGCTGAAATGATCCTGTGGGGTCCATAGATCCTGAGGTGTCAAGGATTTACATCCCTGCACCAATTAGGCATGTAAAATGTCTTTGCATGCAATTCTGGCATTTAAACGCCGAATTGATGCTTGTTCTGGGCGTTCAGCGCCCAGATGCAGCATGTTTCTGGCGTTGAACACCAGTTCTATGCTTGTTTCTGGCGTTCAGCGCCAGCTTTCCTCAGTGTGCATTTCTGGCGTCTGAACGCCAGAATGCTGCTTGTTTTGGGCGTAAAAATGCCAGATCCATGCTCTGTTCTGGCATTGAACGCTAGCCAGATGCTCCTTACTGGCGTTTAAACGCCAGTAAGTCCTTCCTCCAGGATGTGATTTTTCTTCTGCTGTTTTTGATTCTGTTTTTAATTTTTTGATTTATTTTGTGACTCCACATGATCATGAACCTAATAATACATGAAAGAACAATAAAAATAAAAATAGAATTAGATAAATAAAAAAAATTGGGTTGCCTCCCAACAAGCGCTTTTTTAATGTCAATAGCTTGACAGTGGGCTCTCATGGAGCCACACAGGTGATCAGGTCAATTTTATAGACTCCCAACACCAAACTTAGAGTTTGGATATGGGAGTTCAACACCAAACTTAGAGTTTGGTTGAGGCCTCCCAACACCAAACTTAGAGTTTGACTGTGGGGGCTTTAGTTGATTCTGTACTGAGAGAAGCTTTCTGTGCCTCTTTTTCATGTTTACAGAAGGATGACCTTGAGTTTTAAACACAAGGGAGTCCTTATTCAATTGAAGGACTAGTTCACCTCTGTCTACATCAATCACAGCTCTTGCTGTGGCTAGGAAGGGTCTTCCAAGAATGATGGATTCATCCTCATCCTTCCCAATATCCAGGATTATGAAATCAGCAGGGATGTAAAGGCCTTCAACCTTTACTAACACGTCCTCTACTTGTCCATAAGCCTCTTTTCTTGAGTTGTCTGCCATCTCTAATGAGATTCTGGCAGCTTGCACCTCAAAGATTCCCAGTTTCTCCATTACAGAGAGTGGCATGAGGTTTATTCCTGACCCAAGGTCACATAAAGCCTTCTCAAAGGTTATGGTGCCTAAGGTACAAGGTATTAGGAACTTTTCAGGATCCTGTTTCTTATGAGGCAATCTCAGTTGATCCAATGCATTTAGTTCATTGGTGAACAGGAGAGGTTCATCTCCCCAAGTCTCTTTACCAAATAAATTGGCATTCAGCTTCATGATTGCACCAAGGAACTTGGCAACTTGCTCTTCAGTAACATCCTCATTCTCTTCAGAAGAGGGATACTCATCAGAGCTCATGAATGGCATAAGGAGGTTCAATGGAATCTCTATGGTCTCTAGATGAGTCTCAGATTCCTTTGGTTCCTCAGAGGGACATTCCTTGTTGATCACTGGACGTCCCAGGAGGTCTTCCTCCTTGGGATTCACGTCCTCCCCTTTCTCCTTGGATTTGGCCATGATGGTTATATCAATGGCCTTGCACTCTCCTTTTGGATTTTCTTCTGTATTGCTTGGGAGAGCACTAGGAGGGGTTTCTGTGATCTTCTTACTCAGCTAGCCCACTTGTGCCTCCAAATTTCTAATGGAGGACCTTGTTTCATTCATGAAACTCAGAGTGGCCTTAGATAGATCAGAGACTAAGTTTGCTAAATTAGAGGTATTTTGTTCAGAGTTCTCTGTCTGTTGCTGAGTGGATAATGGAAAAGGCTTGCTATTAAACCTGTTTCTTCCACCATTGTTAAAGCCTTGTTGAGGCTTTTGTTGATCCTTCCATGAGAGATTTGGGTGATTTCTCCATGAGGGATTATAGGTGTTTCCATATGGTTCACCCATGTAATTCACCTCTGCTATTGCAGGGTTCTCAGGATCATAAGCTTCTTCTTCAGAAGATGCCTCTTGAGTACTGTTGGATGCAGCTTGCATTCCATTCAGATTCTGAGAAATCATATTGACCTGCTGAGTCAATAGTTTATTCTGAGCCAATATGGCATTCATAGTATCAATTTCAAGAACTCCCTTCTTCTGAGGTGTCCCATTACTCACAGGATTCCTCTCAGAAGTGTACATGAACTGGTTATTAGCAACCATGTCAATGAGTTCTTGAGCTTCTGCAGGCATTTTCTTTAGGTGAATGGATCTACCTGTAGAAGTATCCAATGACATCTTAGCTAATTCAGACAGACCATCATAGAATATATCCAAGATGGTCCATTCTGAAAGCATGTCAGAAAGATATTTTTTGGTCAGTTCCTTGTATCTCTCCCAAGCTTCATAGAGGGATTCACCTTCTTTTTGTCTGAAGGTTTGAACATCCACTCTAAGCTTACTCAGCTTTTGAGGAAGAAAGAACTTGGCTAAGAAAGCCTTGACCAGCTTATCCCAAGAGTTCAGGCTATCCTTAGGTTGAGAGTCCAACCATATTCTAGCTCTGTCTCTCACAGTAAAAGGGAAAAGCATGAGCCTGTAGACCTTGGGATCAACCCCATTGGTCTTAATAGTATCACATATTTGCAAGAATTCAGTTAAGAATTAAAAAGGATCTTCAGATAGAAGTCCATGAAACTTGCAGTTCTGCTGCATCAGAGAAACTAATTGAGGTTTAAGCTCAAAATTGTTTGCTCCAATGGTAGGAATTGAGATGCTTCTTCCATGTAAATTGGAATTAGGTGCAGTAAAGTCACCAAGCATCCTCCTTGCATTATTATTATTTTCGGCTGCCATCTCCTCTTCCTGTTCGAAAATTCCTGTAAGGTTGTCTCTGGATTGTTGTATTTTAGCTTCTCTTAGTTTCCTTTTCAGAGTCCTTTTAGGTTTAGGATCTGCTTCAACAAGAATGTTCTTGTCCTTGCTCCTGCTCATATGACAAAGAAGGGAATAACAAAGAAAATATGGAATCCTCTATGTCACATTATAGGGATTCCTTTGTGTGAGTAGAAGAAGAAAAGAATGTAATGTAAGGAAAGAGAAGGGAGGAGAATCCAAACACAAGGGTGAGGAGAGCAGAGATATGAGATGAAGAGAAGTGTTAGTAAATGAATAAATAAATAGAAGGAGATGAGGGAGAGGGAATTTCAAAAATTAATTTTGAAAAAGAGTTAATAATTTTCGAAAATTAAGATAAAATTAAAATTAGAATTTAAAAATGAAACAATTAATTAATTAAAAAGAATTTTTGAAAAAGAGGGATGTATTTTCGAAAATTAGAGGGGGATAGTTGGTTAGGTAGTTTTGAAAGAGATAAGAAACAAACAAAAAGTTAATTAGTTAGTTGAAACAAATTTTGAAAATTAATTTTGAAAAGATAAGAAGATAGGAAGTTAGAAAAGATATTTTAAAATCAAATTTTTTTTGAAAAAGATATGATTTGTAAATATATGATAGAAAGATATGATTAAAATTAGTTTTGAAAAAGATTTGATTTTTAAAATCACAATTAATGACTTGATTCACAAGAAATCACAAGATATGATTCTAGAACTTAAAGTTTGAATCTTTCTTAACAAGTAAGTAACAACCTTGAAATTTTTGAATTAAAACATTAATTGTTGATGATATTTTCGAAAATATGATATAAAATTAAGAAAAAAATTTTTGAAAAATATTTTTAAAATTTTCGAAAATAAATAAGAAAAATGAAAAAGATATGATTTTTGAAAAAGATAAGATTTTTAAATTGAAAATTTGATTTGACTCATAAGAAACAACTAAATTTTAAAAAGTTTTGAAAAAGTCAACTCAAATTTTCGAATTTATGAGAAGAAAAAGGGAAAGATATTTTTTTGATTTTTGAATTTTTAATGAAGAAAGAGAAAAACATGAAAAAGACTCAATGCATGAAAATTTTGGATCAAAACATGTGATGAATGCAAGAACACTATAAATGTCAAGATGAACACCAAGAACACTTTGAATGTCAAGATGAACACCAAGAACTTATTTTTGAAAAAATTTTGATGCAAAGAAAACATGCAAGACACCAAACTTAGAAATATTTAATGCTTGGACTCTAACAAACGAAAAATGCATATGAAAAACAAGAAAAGACACAAAACAAGAAAATTTAAAGATCAAACAAGAAGACTTACCAAGAACAACTTGAAGATCATGAAGAACATTATGAATGCATGAATTTTTGAAAAATGCATAAATTTTTAGAAAAAAATGCAATTGACACCAAACTTAAAAATTGACTCTAGACTCAAACAAGAAACACAAAATATTTTTGATTTTATGATTTTATTAAATTTTTTTGTATTTTATTTTAAATTTTTTTCGAAAAACATATAGGAAAAAGAAAATAAGAAATTCAAAATTTTTAGTAAGAATCCTAGGAATCTTTCAATGTTGGCCTAAAGCTCCAATCCAAGGGTTGGGCATGGCTTAATAGCCAGCCAGCTTTAGGATATAAATCAGGCATGCAACAGCTGATATTCCAATTAACTTGCCTCTATGCTGATGGTTGGAAGCCACAGTCCAAAAGAATTAGACATGGCTTTACAGCCAGCCAGGCTTTAACATGCTTCATGAAACACTAGAATTCATTCTTAAAAATTTAGAATAATTTTCGAAAACAGATGAGAAATATTTTTGAAAACTTTTTGAAAACAAAATAAGAAGAAAATTACCTAATCTGAGCAACAGGATGAACCGTTCATTGTTCAAACTCGAACAATCCCCAGCAACGGCGCCAAAAACTTGGTATGCGAAATTGTTACTCAGGTTGTAAAATTTGTTGTTCGTTCTCTCCCTGGCAATGGCGCCAACAAACTGGTGCACAATACCATGGTCCAAACATAACTTCACAACTTCGCACAACTAACCAGCAAGTGCACTGGGTCGTCCAAGTAATAAAACCTTACGTGAGTAAGGGTCGATCCCACGGAGATTGTTGGTATGAAGCAAGCTATGGTCATCTTGTAAATCTCAGTCAGGCAGATATCAAATGGTTATAGTATTTTCGAATAATAATAATAAATAAACAGAAAATAAAGATAAAAATACTTATGTATATCATTGGTGAGAATTTCAGATAAGCGTATAGAGATGCTTTCGTTCCTCTGAATCTCTGCTTTCCCGCTGTCTTCATCCAATCAGTCTTACTCCTTTCCATGGCAAGCTTTCTGTAAGGGCATCACCGTTGTCAATGGCTACATCCCATCCTCTTTGTGAAAAAGGTCCAAATGCTCTGTCACGGCACGGCTAATCATCTGGAGGTTCTCGATCATACTGGAATAGGGTTCACCCTCCTTTTGCGTCTGTCACTACGCCCAGTACTCGCGAGTTTGAAGTTCGTCACAACCATCCCTTCCCAGATCCTACTCAGAATACCACAGACAAGGTTTAGACTTTCTGGATCTCAGGAATGGCCATCCATGGGTTCTAACTTATACCACGAAGATTCTAATATCTCGGACTCGGTCCTCTGTATTAGATATCTAAGAGATACTCATTCTAGCTTGTTTGCATGTAGAAAGGAAGTGTTTGTCAGGCACGCGTTCATAAGTGAGAATGATGATGAGCGTCACATAATCATCACATTCATCATGTTCTTGGGTGCGAATGGATATCTTAGAAGCGGAATAAGTTGAATTGAATAGAAAAACAGTAGTACTTTGCATTAAATCATGAGGAACAGCAGAGCTTCACACCTTGATCTATGGAGTGCAGAAACTCTACTGTTGAAAATACATAAGTAATGAAGGATCAGGCATGGCCGAATGGCCAGCCCCCAAACATGATCAATATGATCCCAAGTTGAACTAAAAATCATAAGATGTTCTAAATACAATAGTAAAAAGTCCTATTTATACTAAACTAGCTACTAGGGTTTGCAGAAGTAAGTAATTGATGCATAAATCCACTTCCGGGGCCCACTTGGTGTGTGCTTGGGCTGACCTTGAAGTTTACACGTGCAGAGGCTTCTTTTGGAGTTGAACGCCAAGTTGTAACGTGTTTTTGGCGTTCAACTCTGGTTCGTGACGTGTTTCTGGCGTTTAACTCCAGACTGCAGCGTAGAACTGGCGTTCAACACCCTTTTGCGTCGTCTAAACTCGGCCAAAGTATGGACTATTATATATTTCTGAAAAGCCCTGGATGTCTACTTTCCAACGCAATTGGAAGCGCACCATTTGGAGTTCTGTAGCTTCAGAGAATCCACTTTGAGTGCAGGGAGGTCAGAATCCAACAGCATCAGCAGTCCTTCTTCAACCTCTGAATCTGATTTTTGCTCAAGTCCCTCAATTTCAGCCAGAAAATACCTGAAATCACAGAAAAACACACAAATTCCTAGTAAAGTCCAGAAATGTGAATTTAACATAAAAACTAATAAAAACATCCCTAAAAGTAACTAGATCCTACTAAAAACATACTAAAAACAATGCCAAAAAGCGTATAAATTATCCGCTCATTAGCTAGTGAGAGTGTTTATCATTTAAGTGTGGAAAAGCTTGGGAATATTGGTTGAGGTAAAAGTGTATTTTGTATTTTTGTTGAAAATCATGGGATTGGGTACATACTCATGCATTAAATATGTAAAACCATATGCATTGATATGTTTGTATATACTTTAAAGAAAAAAATGATAAAGAAAAATAAAAAGAAAAAAATATACAAAAGAAAAAGAAAAAGTGAAAAAGAAAGCAATAAAAAAGGGACAAAAATGCCCCAAAGTAAAGTGATAATAACAATGCATATGGAATGTGAATTAAAGAGAATGCTTGAGTATGTGAAAAAAAAAGTGGGAATCATGGGTAGCTAGGTATTGTATTAGAATTGTATAGGTTGTTATGTGCGTTTGGTGAGAGCTTAGGTTAATCAAAGATTCAAATTTCAAGCTCACTTGACCATATGCATCCTTACCTTTACCCTAACCCCATTACAACCTATGAATAAGTCCTTATGATAAATGTATGCATGTATTGAATAATTGTTGATTGTTATGTGAAAAACAAATCTTGAAAAGCATGATTAGAAGAGAATTAAGTGAATCAACCCTATACACTTGAGCGACTAGAGCGGATACACTTCCTGTGAGGGTTCGATGCTCAATTTCTTGTTCTCTGCTTTCATGAGCTTTCTTTTTGCAAGTTTGTTTATACTTCATTTTATATATTTGAATTGGTGGGATTCATGAATCGTCATATAATCTTAGCCCTACTTGTTCATATACGTTCTTGAGGAATTGATTTACTTTTAACCAAGTAGATAGAAGCATTGTGCATTTAGTTGCATGCATATAGATAGGCTCATATAGTTTATTTTCATTGAATAAATGTTCATACCCCTTTTCTTGTCTTTTTAGGTTTAGCATGGGGACATGCTTAGTTTAAGTGTGGGGAGGTTTGATAAACCCCAATTTTGTGGTTTATCTTGTGTTGAATTCAGGGGATTCTATCAACTTTTCTCACATTTATTCAATAAAATAGCATGGTTTTGTGAATTTCTCCTAATTTGTGCTTAAGAGTAAAAGCATGCTTTTTAGGCCCAAAAATTGATAAATTTAATTCACTTTAATTCCATTTGATGCCTTGATATGTTTGTTAAGTGATTTTAAGATTAGAAGGCAAAGATTGGGTTGAAGGAATGAAGAAAAAGCATGCAAAAATGGAGAATTCATGAAGAAATGAGGATTTGCTAAACTCAAGGCCATGCGCACGCGTCATCCATGCGTACGCGTGAGAAAGAGATTCGCTAGTGACGCGCACGTGTCACCCACGTGTACGCGTGAAAAGGAATTTTGCAATGTGACGCGTACGCGTGATCCATGTGTACGCGTGACGAGCAGCACGTGACCTCACTAAAGGCAATAGCTGGGAGCAATTTCTGAGCTCAAGGAGGCCTAAATCCAACTCATTTCTGATGCTTTTGAACCCAAGGATTGCTAAGGGAATGGGGGAGTAGTCATAGTATAGTTTTCATCATGTTTTAGGGTAGAACTCTAGAGAGAGAGGCTCTCTCCTCTCTCTAGATTTAGGGTAGAAATTAGGATAAAGTTAGGTTAATCTCTCTTAAATTTATCTTTCAATTCTTGTTTTGATTTAGTTTTCCCTTTTAATTCCTTGTTATTACACCTTTGCTCTTCTAGTTCTTGTTGTTAATTTCCCTTTCATGTTATTTTTATGTTGATGCACTCTTGTTGATTTCAATTTCCATTAATGCAATTTATGTTTTCTTGTTCTTATTGTTTAATTGAGTTGTTATTATTGTTTCTTACATTGGGTAGTTATAACTTTCATTAATTCTTGCATTTTGTGATGTTTACTTTTATTGCACTCTAGGTGTTTGATAAAATATTTTCACTAGTTTTAGAGTAGTTTTCTTTACTCTTGGCCTAGGCTAAGGGAATTGAGTGACCTTGAGTCATTGGGTATCATTGAATTAGTGATTTGAGAACCCTTAGTGGTCAATTTGATAACCATTGACGCTAGCCTACTACTAAGTCAATTAGTAGCTAGGTTAAAATTTATGGATTGATGTTGATTAAGCCTATTTGACGTACTTCAATCATTGAAGTAGACATTGTACGTACTTCAAGCATAGAAGTAGACTAAATGTGTTGGTCTCTTATAATTGTCAATATATGGTTTGTAGACAAGGATGGGTGATCTCAATTCCTATGCCTAGCCAAGAGTTCTTTCCCTTTCTTTATTAGTTCTTGTCATTTACTTTCTTGTTATTTACTTTTCTTGCCAACTACAAATCAAACCCCCTTGTTCTTTCATAGCCAATAATTGATCACTTCATTGCAATTCCTTGTGAGACGACCCAAGGTTTGAATACTTTGGTTTATTTTCATTGGGATTTGTACTTGTGACAAACAAATTAAAACTTTGATTGAGTATTATTTGTTGGTTAGGAACTATACTATCAACGGAATTTATTTGTGTGAAATTCCTAACTGACGGTAATACTTTTTCACCTAACCAAGATTTGTCCCAGATGGATCCGAGTAAAGTAGTCCGTGAAGGAATGCTGGTAAATGATGATGAAGCTGCTAAGGAAGAAGATGAAAACCTGGCAGATTCATGTATGGTTTGTTGTTAGCATTTTGTTTTTATGCTTTTGTTATTTTGAAGACAATGATTAAGTTGTAAAAAAAATCTTGATCGTCGATCTTGATGATTTTGGTTTTATATTTGGCCAGTTGTTTTGGCTCCATGTGGATTGATAAGAAATTTGATTATATATATATATATATATATATATATATATATATATATATATATATATATGTTGTTGATAGATAATATTTGATGATAGATAGGTTTGTGGTGTCATTGTCATTTGGAATGACTAATGAGTTTGTAAATGGAATTTTTTGAAGTTTGATTGAGTTTGCCCATAGTTTGGTATACTTTCTTCTAATGAAAATTTGCATAATCTTTAGAGATAGCCATGTCAATTTTGGTGACTATGTGATGATGCATAGGTATCATGTTGGTAATTTGATATGGTAAAATTTTGATTTGGATCCATTCTAAAAAAGGTTACCACAAATGGGTAAAGTTGTGATGTTTATTGACCATGTGATTGAAGGAAGAACGAACTCAGATGACATATTAGTCATAATTTGCATTTGATAGTCACAGGTCGAATTCGACAAAGATCGGATAAAGAGATAATTGATATATAAATCAGCTTGTCCTGAGCCACAATAGATTGTTATATGACCCTTGTTTACAAAGCTACAAGTAGGCATGCCTCGTTAAAAGCTTTCCAAGCAAAATTTTCTTTGGGAAAAATCTTGTGAGTAGGAAAAAGAGTACAAGCTTGTCCATGTCTTTTAACTATAATATTGTTTTAAGGAGGAGATATTGATGACAAGTCATCCTAGCCTATTTTAGTTAGTCTTTTTCTTTTGTTTTCATTAAAATTATGCACTTTCTTGAGCTACAAGCAAGCTAATTGAGTAGATTTTCATGTTTCCCTTGATTGAACCAACCATATATGAATTTATGCCATTTCATGAGGTTTTATGCTATATTTGTTGCATATTATGAAAGAATGAATATCTCATGATTTTGAGCATAGCTTTGATGAGTTTGGTTGATTAATGATAGGTGAAGAAGGCTTGGAGAAAGGTTGAAGCAAGAAGGAATGGCTAGGAGTGAAGAGAGGACAATGGAATAAGTGAAATTGAACCAGGAAGCAAGAAGTTAGCCCCAACGTTAGCCCCCTAACTTGGAGGCTAACGTTGGAACTTGAAATTTCCTCCCTGGCCATCCCAAGTTTGCGCCAACGTTAGCCCCCTAACTTGGAGGCTAACGTTGGCATATGAAAATATAAGGGAGAGGGGCCAACGTTTGCGCCAACGTTAGCCCCCTAACTTGGAGGCTAATGTTGGCGCCACTAGCACTAAACAAGGCCAACGTTAGGGTCAAAGTTAGACCCCTAACGTTGGCACCAACGTCCAAACCAGAAAAATGTGCCAACTGATATGAAAAGTTGGAGCCAAAGTTAGGCCCCTAACTTTGGCTCAAACTTTTGGTCCAACTTTGGCTAACTTCAAAACCGGTTCAATTGGTTCACTTTGGTTCTTCTTCAAACTTCAAGAGCAATCAACCAAGGCCTCTTTCAACCCAATTCCACCAAGAGCAAAGGCCCAACTCAAGGCTTTAAGATCATTTGAAGAAAGTGTATAGATAGGATAGAATTCAAGTTATTGTGGGAGCTTTCCTTTTAGAATTTTCATAATAGTTTTCGGAGAGCTTTTGAACTTGAGTGAACTTTAATTCCTTGTTTTCATTGCTTTCAATTTCATTTTACATTTGTCTTGGATCTTGGATTGGAGAATTGAAGAAATTCTGTTTCAATCTCAATCTTGGATCTCTCTGTTTCTTTACTGTTAATTGAATTCCATTTCCGGTTCATTGTTCTTCATCTCTTTTCTTTGCAATTTACAATTCCCTTGCAATTGTTCTTGTTGGATCTAGGAAGGCATTGAGATCTAGACTTGGTTTTCTAGTCTCTGGGTCCTGAGATCTAATTTCCATTTCAATTCCCTGTTTACTGCTTCTTATGTTTATTTACTTTTCTGCTTCATTTCCGGTTCAATCCCAATTCCCTTTTACTCTTCTGTTTGATGCAATTTAATTTTTCCTTGTTTAATTTCTGCAAATCCACATCCCAATCCCCTTTACATTTCAAGCAATTTACATTCCTTGCACTTTAAGATTCCACAATTTACATTTCTTGCACTTTAAGTTTCTGTCATTTAATTTCTTGTCCTTTAAGTTTCAGCAATTTATTTCTTGTTCTCTTTACTTCAATGCAATTTAATTCTGCAAGTCACAAAACCATCAACCAAATCGTGATTCGCTTGACTAAATCAACCGCTAAACTAAAATTGCTCAATCCTTCAATCCCTGTGGGATCGACCTCACTCCCGTGAGTTTTTATTACTTGATGCGACCCGGTGCACTTGCCGGTTAGATTTGTGGTGTTTTGGAAGAGATTTATTTTTCCTCCAAAATATCTCATCAAGTTTTTGGCGCCGTTGCCGGGGATTGATTAGATTGACTATGATTAAGTGAGGTGGCAATTTAGATCAAGCACTTTTTCTTTAATTTTTGACTGACACACTAACTGTTTGAATTTTTGCCTGAGCTAATTGAAACCTCACTTTAGCAATAGAGTGAAGTTTCCTTGGTTTATCTTGCTGAATATGATTCTCATAGCTTGATAAATAAACGAGAGAAGTGATTTTCGTTCATTAATCTCTCAAGTTTACCAACTGTTTGACACATGGTGTCAACTAATCCTCTGACTATATTCTGGCATGAGAATATCCAATTTTCATTTGGATTGTTTGTGATTGTACAGGTCATGGAGGAAAGGAATCCTACAGCAAGAGGAGGAAATCTAAGGCAACAGAAGCCTCAACTTCCATGAGCACAGAGTGAAGGATGTCAAGCTAGTGACAATAAAAGAGCGCTTGTTGGGAGGCAACCCAACCTGAGGTAGTTTTCTGTTCACAACTATTTTAATAAAAAGGTTAATTGGTTTTATCTATAATGCAAGAAGCTAAGTTTGGTGTTGCACACCAAAACAGTCTAAGGGAGAATGAAAGATTCTAAGTTTGGTGTTCCACCAAAACCCCATTAAAACACACATTCTCACTTTCTGCATAATGTAGGCTTCAAGCATACTGGATGAACTAGTTAGCCATTTTACTGTTTTTCATAGTTTCCAGTTCTATCACTTTTGAAAAAGAAGAAAAAGAGTTTTACACATGGTTAATCTGATGCATTGGCAAGGTACTAAGTTTGGTGTTCCCACACCAAAGTAAGTACAAAGGCCCACAAATAAATCGTGCAAGCTAACCATTTTTCAAGTGCTTGGGGAACAAGCAACTTTCAATATCATTGCAGAGGTCCATACAAGCTGATGGAAGGATTGAGCATCATCAACCAAAGAACAAAAGATGAACCTAAAGGCCAGCAATGATGATGATGAGAAAAAGAAAAGCAATTGAACTCCAACAGGTTGTATTGTTAAGTGATTGTTCTACATCAAATATTGCTGTGATTGAAAGTTGGATTGTATCCTTGATTGCCCTGCCTGTCTGCATAGTATAGTTTCTTTCTATATACCCCTGCCTGCATGCATAGTATAATTTCTTTCTTTATAATTCAATAAGCAAGATGTTTTATCATTCACAACATTCTCATCTTCAAAACTTGTTTGCACTCAATTTCCAAGAAATGCATCACATGAAAGTTCTTTGAAAAGAAGGATTGAGGAATTAAACGATTTTGAGGCAAGCAAAAGATTAGGAGAAGTGGTGGTTCTAGTTGTATGATTATGTATTGAGGTTGCATGCTTGTGAAAACTTGCATGGGAGCTCATAGGCGGGACATGAAGTTCAAAGAAGTATTGTGGAGATTCTCAAAAACTTATTGATCCAAGAAGCAGCAAACAAAACAAAAGAAAATAAAGAAAATACAAAAGTAAAAAGAATATGGCCCAAGGCTCTGAGCATCAATTACTAGGCAGAAAAAGAAAGAAAGAAACAAAAACTCAAAGAGTTGTTATCCTAGTAAATGCTTGTGGTTGAAATGTGTCAAGGAAAGAGGCTTGAGCAAGTAAATCCTTAGGGGTGCCTTAACACCTAATACCTTAAAACCAACTGGTTTAGGAGTATTGATTGAAAGCTTATCTAAAGAGCCGCTTTGAGACATGATACTTAGAGTCGAGGCCAAAGCACAGAAACTATAAGCTGCTTCAAGGTGATTACTTATAAAGAGATCTCCATGATACCATTTGGATGAAAATCCTAAGACCTACGACTCCCAATATGTAAGGACTAGTGAGCACTGAAGCCCTTGCATGAGCATATGATTTAGAGTTCACCCCACTGATACTTGATCACTTCACTCACTGCACTTTACAAGTGTTCCTCAATCCATCTTGACTGAAAGAATCTCTGAGCATAATTCATTTCTTGCTTGGGGACAAGCAAGCTTTAAGTTTGGTGTTGTGATGACAAGTCATCCTAGCCTATTTTAGCTAGTCTGTTTCTTTTGTTTTCATTAAAATTATGCACTTTCTTGAGCTACAAGCAAGCTAATTGAGTAGATTTTCATGTTTCCCTTGATTGAACCAACCATATATGAATTTATGCCATTTCATGAGGTTTTATGCTATATTTGTTGCATATTATGAAAGAATGAATATCTCATGATTTTGAGCATAGCTTTGATGAGTTTGGTTGATTAATGATAGGTGAAGAAGGCTTGGAGAAAGGTTGAAGCAAGAAGGAATGGCTAGGAGTGAAGATAGGACAATGGAATAAGTGAAATTGAACCAGGAAGCAAGAAGTTAGCCCCAACGTTAGCCCCCTAACTTGGAGGCTAATGTTGGAACTTGAAATTTCCTCCCTGGCCATCCCACGTTTGCGCCAACGTTAGCCCCCTAACTTGGAGGCTAACGTTGGCACATGAAAACATAAGGGAGAGGGGCCAACGTTTGCGCCAACGTTAGCCCCCTAACTTGGAGGCTAACGTTGGCGCCACTAGCACTAAACAAGGCCAACGTTAGGGTCAAAGTTAGACCCCTAACGTTGGCACCAACGTCCAAACCAGAAAAAATGTGCCAACTGATATGAAAAGTTGGAGCCAAAGTTAGACCCCTAACTTTGGCTCAAACTTTTGGTCCAACTTTGGCTAACTTCAAAACTGGTTCAATTGGTTCACTTTGGTTCTTCTTCAAACTTCAAGAGCAATCAACCAAGGCCTCTTTCAACCCAATTCCACCAAGAGCAAAGGCCCAACTCAAGGCTTTAAGATCATTTGAAGAAAGTGTATAGATAGGATAGAATTCAAGTTATTGAGGGAGCTTTCCTTTTAGAATTTTCATAATAGTTTTCGGAGAGCTTTTGAACTTGAGTGAACTTTAATTCCTTGTTTTCATTGCTTTCAATTTCATTTTACATTTGTCTTGGATCTTGGATTGGAGAATTGAAGAAATTCTGTTTCAATCTCAATCTTGGATCTCTCTGTTTCTTTACTGTTAATTGAATTCCATTTCCGGTTCATTGTTCTTCATCTCTTTTCTTTGCAATTTACAATTCCCTTGCAATTGTTCTTGTTGGATCTAGGAAGGCATTGAGATCTAGACTTGGTTTTCTAGTCTCTGGGTCCTGAGATCTAATTTCCATTTCAATTCCCTGTTTACTGCTTCTTATGTTCATTTACTTTTCTGCTTCATTTCCGGTTCAATCCCAATTCCCTTTTACTCTTCTGTTTGATGCAATTTAATTTTTCCTTGTTTAATTTCTACAAATCCACATCCCAATCCCCTTTACATTTCAAGCAATTTACATTCCTTGCACTTTAAGATTCCGCAATTTACATTTCTTGCACTTTAAGTTTCTGTCATTTAATTTCTTGTCCTTTAAGTTTCAGCAATTTATTTCTTGTTCTCTTTACTTCAATGCAATTTAATTCTGCAAGTCACAAAACCATCAACCAAATCGTGATTCGCTTGACTAAATCAACCGCTAAACTAAAATTGCTCAATCCTTCAATCCCTGTGAGATCGACCTCACTCCCGTGAGTTTTTATTACTTGATGCGACCCGGTGCACTTGCCGGTTAGATTTGTGGTGTTTTGGAAGAGATTTATTTTTCCTCCAAAATATCTCATCAGATATTCCAAGTATTAGGTAAAATTGTACCATCTAGAGATTGAATTATGTATGCTCCATTTCCTAAGACTTCATCAACTCGGAATGGGCCTTCCCATTTGGCTGCAAGTTTTCCATGAGATGAAGGCCGTCTGACTTGCTCAGTTTTTTTTAGCACCAGGTCGCCGACTTAAAATGAGCGAAGATGGACCTTTTGATTGTATCGTCGAGTTATTTTGTGCTGCATTGTTCGGTGGTGAAGAGTGACTATATCTCGAATTTTTTCTATGGAATTCAGGTCTAGCTGTTGAGCTTCATGTTGGTTAGTTATTTGTGTATGCAATGAGGATTGAGAGATCTCCAAATAAATCATAGCGTCTGATCTATATACTAAGCGGAAGAGGGTTTCCTTGGTGGTAGAATGTATAGTTGTGTTGTATCTACAAAGAATTTATGGGATTAACTTGGCCCAACGTCCTTTAGCATCATCTAATTTCTTTCTCCAGGCATGTAAGACGACTTTACTTGCTGCTTCAGCTAATCCATTAGTTTTTGGATGTTCAACTGAAGATAATTGTTGGTGGATCTTTAAATTCTATAAAAAATATGTAAAGTTATGATCGAAAAACTGGCGACCATTGTTAGTGATAACATGTTGTGGTATACCAAATCTGCATATAATATGCTTCCAAATGAAAGAAATCATTTGTTGGGATGCGATTTTGGCTAATGATTGTACCTTAATCCATTTAGAGAAATAGTCAATAGCTACAACTAAAAATTTTCCTGACTTGGTGCAATGGGAATGGATCGAGAATATTGATTTTGCATTGATAAAAGGGCCAACTTACTTCAGAGTTGTGCAATAGCTCGGTTGGGACATGTATTATGGGTGCATGTTTTTGGCAATTTGTGCAAGTTTTTACCTTTTGATGATAATCTTTCTGTAAGCTCGGCCAAAAGAAGCCGGCATGGAGAATTTTTGAAGATAGACTCCAAGCTCTTATGTGTGTACTGCAGATACCTTTGTGGGCCTTGGCTAAGGCGAGATCTACCTCTGACCTATTTGAACATTTCAATAGTGGACGAGTATAACCTCATCTATATAGGTTATTTAATAATGTAAAGAAGGAAGATTGTCATTTGAATTTTTTCAAATTATCAATTTCGAACAGAACATTTCTAGTTTTCAAATACTGGATATAGGGCCATTGCTGCTCATGATCCTGGGTGGTGCTTAAAATATCAATTAAATTGATACTTGGTATACCTAAAGTAGATTGTAAAAGAGTTGAAGTGTGTGATTGTGTGGTGGCGAGTTTGGATAAAATGTCAGCTTGGTGGTTTTGTTCCCTTGGAATATGATGTATTTCAAATTTTGAAAAAGAAGAAATGAGGGATTTAACAATTTTTAAATATTTTTGTTAAAAGAGGTCTTTGACTTGAAACGATTGATTCACTTATTGTACTACTAATAAAGAGTTACAATGTACCTTTATCTCAGGAATGTTGACTTCGAGCCTGATTGTTGCTTGTCTTGAAAGAGAAACATAGAGAATATTCCAGCACAATTCCATTACCATCTTCAAGAAGAATACCATCCCCACACCCTTGTGAGTTGAGGTACCATCTACATAAAGTGTCCATTCTATGAGCAGTTCATTGAAATTATGAGCAGTAAACTTGGCGACAAAATCCGCAAGATATTATGATTTGATGGATCCTCGGCTGTGATATCTGATATCAAACTCAGACAGTTCGATAGACCATTTTATTAGTCGTCTAGCTAATTTTGGCTTTATTAGCACTTGTTGAAGTGGTTGGTTAGTCCGAACATTAATGATATGGCTCTGAAAATAAAGTCGGAGACGTCTAGCTGAGAATACAAAAGTTAGGGCGAGCTTTTCTATATTCGGATATCAAAGCTCGGCATTTTGCAGTAATTTGCAAACAAGGTAAATAGGATTTTGTACCTTATTCCTTTCTGTAACAAGAACAGAACTAACAACCCAGTCAGTGATAGATAAATAAAGATAAAGTTCCTCCCTGCATTCAGGC
Source organism: Arachis ipaensis (assembly GCF_059453495.1). Lineage (NCBI taxonomy): Eukaryota > Viridiplantae > Streptophyta > Magnoliopsida > Fabales > Fabaceae > Arachis > Arachis ipaensis. The sequence goes on along the minus strand of NC_142441.1, from coordinate 40,196,040 downwards.
TTTTACAAAATCAGAGGTTTTGAAAGAATAATTTTGAGGTTTGAAAAAGTAGTTTCACAATTATTATCCCAATTAAAATTATTTTTCTTTTTGAGCATTTGAAAAAAGCAAGAAGACATGGAAGCTAAACAAGGTAAAAATCTTGATAAGGCAGTGATAAACTCCAATTTTGTGGTTTATCTTGTGCTTAATTTGGGGGATTTTATCAACTTTTCTCACATTTATTCAATGAAATAGCATGGTTTTGCAATTCTCCCTTGATTTGTACTTAAATGTGAAATATGCTTTTTAGGCCCTAAAATTGGTGATTTTAATTCACTTTAATTCCATTTGATGCTTTGATGTGTTTGTTGAGTGATTTCAGGTTTAGAAGGCAAGTATTGGATGGAAGAAGTGAGGAGAAAAGCATGCAAAGTGGGAGAACTCATGAAGAAATGAAGGAACCGTAAAGCTGTCAAGCCTAACCTCTTCGCACTCAAACGACCATAACTTGAGCTACAGAGGTCCAAATGAGACGGTTCTAGTTGCGTTGGAAAGCTAACATCCGAGCTTTGAAATGATATAAATTTGCCATATGTTTCCTGATGCATAGGGGCGCGCACGTGCCATGTATGCGCGCGCCGATGGAGCACGTGGGTCCACTAAAGAAAAATCGTGGCCAGCGATTTCTAGCTCATTTTGGGCCCAATCCAACTCATTTCTGATGCTATTGAACCCAAGGATTGAGGGGAGAATGAACCAAGTAGTCATAATTTAGTTTTCATCATGTTTTAGGGTAGAATTCTAGAGAGAGAAGCTCTCCATGCTCTCTAGATTTTAGGGTAGTTTAGGTTTAATTTTCTTGAATCTCACTTTTAATTCTTATTTTGATTTAGTTTTCCTTTTAATTTCTTGTTGTTACATCTTAATCTTCTTAGTTTCTCTTGTTTATTTCCTTTATTTTGTTATTTTTATGTTGATGAACCCTTGTTGGATCTTGTTTACATTTAATGAAATTTAATGTTGATGTTCTTTTAATTGATGATTTGAATTGTTGATTTACTTTCCTTGCAATTTGTAGTTGGTAGATTTTACTATTCTTGCTCATTTACCATGCTTTCCCTTTGTACCCACCAAGTGTTTGAGAAAATGCTTGGTTCGGCTTTAGAGTAGATTTTTGAGCATTCTTGGCTTGGAAAGAGTAATTAGGCAATCTTGAGTCATAAAAACCCAACTCATGTTGGTGATCTAGAGTTGTTAGCTAATATTGTTTCCATTGACGCTAATCTTTTGCTAATTTAATTAGTAAGTTGATTAGGACTTTTGGATTGAGATTAGCTAGTCTTGTTAGACTTTCTCTCATGGAAGATAACCTATATCTTCTTCCAATGTTGGAGATGACGTAATAAGATAAATTCTTGTTTATATTTGTGGTATGATTGATTAATCTTGTTTGACTTTCTCCCTATTTGTTGGAGTTGACTAAATAAGATGAATTAATCATTGTATGACTAGGATAGGAAGCCTATGATCTCAATTCTTGCCATGAATGTCTCTCTTTATTAATTGCTTTCTTTAATTGCTCTCTTTACTTTTCTTGCCATTTAATTTCTTGCTCTCTTATCAATCAAAACCCCCCTTACATCTTCATAGCCAATAATTGAGCACTTCACTGCAATTCTTTGTGAGACGACCCGGAGTCCAAATACTCCGGTTAATTTTTATTGGGGTTTGTTACTTGTGACAACCAAAATTTAATTTGATTTGAGGATTGACTATTGGTTTGGACTATACTAACAACGGAATTATTTTGTGGAATTCCGAACCGGTATAAATCCTCACCATCAAATTAATGGCGCCGTTACCGGGGAGTTGCAATGGTGTTATATTGTTGGCTATTGTGAATATTGTGAATATGTTTGCTTTTTGCTTATTTGTTAGTCTTTGTTAGTTTTAGGACTTTGTTGCTTATTTTTGTTAGCTTTTATTTTTATTTGCTATTATGAATTTTCATCCTCACTTTGGCTATGAGTTTGGCTCAAATTATGTTGTAGGAAATGGGAACTACAATGGGGATGTGCATCAAGGATGGAACAATCAAAGGTGGGAGGAGCCTCAAAGGATTGATCACCCTTCTTGGCAACAACCCCCTCTGGTTTCTTATAGGTATAACTCCAATCCTAATGCATATCAATCTAATGGATGTGGTGACCCTTATTGTAATTGTCAACAACCACCACCACATGCCTATGAACCACCCCTCAACATGACTTTGAACCACCTTACTCACAAGTCCCCTACCACCAAACACCTCATTATGACCCTAATCCTTATCCACCATACCGACCACCTTATGAACCATATGAACCACACATGGAACCACCACCATTCCAACACAATTACTCTCAAGAACCACCTCAATATACACCGCCTCCATACCCTTACCAAGATGAACCAACTTCCAATTATGAAACCTCCTTCTCAAACAATGAACCTTCTTTTTCCACACCACCTCCAATGGATGATCCTCTTAAAGAATGTTTTAGTTCTTACATTCGAAGGCAAGAAGAGAACCAAAAGGAGTTTAAGGAGCTAGAAGCCAAGATGGCTACCCTAGCAGAAGCCGTTAGCAATATGGTCTCCTTCCGCCTAAGCCTATGCGATCAAGGAACTCCCATTGTTGAATGTGGAGTAGCAATCAAGGAGTATAGTGAGGGAGTGAGTTTAGAGCTTCAAGGTGTAGAAGAAAGGGTGAAACAAGGATTGCCACAAGGGGAGGATGTTAAGACAATTGAGCCGGAAGAAGTGGTTGAAGCCTTTGAAGAGGTTGACCAAGAGATGGATTCAATCATTGAAGAATTCTTATGTACAATTGAATCCTCTCCAATTGGGTTTGACATAGAAGGTAAGGAAGAAGATGCCTCACCTCCCATACCCTTGGTAAGCAATGAAGAAGAGATTGAATTGGAAGGAAGCTACCAAGAGGAGGAGGTTGAGCAAGAAGCAAGCTCCATCATTGAAGATGATTCCACACCAACTAATGAGTCTTTTAGAATTGATGAATCTCCTTCATTGTGTTGTGAAATTGATGACAAGAAGGACCGTGCACAACCTCCAACACATGGTTTGAGCAATGAAGGGTGTATAGCAGAAGTTGGTGAGCAAGAAATTGAAATTGAAGAAGCTTGTGAAGAGGTGGAGGTAGTCAAGAAGGAGCACAAGGGCGTAGACCTCGCTTTGGCTAAGTGTGGGGAGGTCCCCCTCCCTAAGTCACCATCTAACACAACATTCAAGTGGGTAAAATTTTTATCTCTAAGCTTTAATTTCCCACTTGAATATGGTTTGATTGAAAATGATGGTCAACTTAGAGCTCTTTGTAAAATTAAGAGTAGGAGAGAGTTGTCTAGTGGTTAGAAACATCATTCTAGGTTCATTATGGTTGCTTGCTCAAAGTTTGATTGCAAGGTTTGGTGTGGAGTTAAATTGTATGGGTCTAGGAAGTTGTTTGGAGGCTTCTTTGAGAATTCCAAGGCTAAACCACCCAAGTAGAATCATGATGATCACTTTGAAGATGGGTGTCAAAACAAAGTGTGGGATCTCGGATCGCATAAGGAAAATCAACTTTGGGAGCTCATGGTTTGTGAAGAACTCCACCAAAGCTTGAAGATATTAACATTGAAGAATGGAGCTTATTGGAGATTCAAGCATTGGTGGATGTTCCAAGATGGTTACAAGCACAAGCCACCTTAAGAGGAGCTCCCCATAAGTCCAACTTAAGGACAATAAATAAAAGTGCTAGGTGGGAGACACCCCACCATGGTAACCACTTTCCATTCTCTTGTAGATATAATAAATGAAGAAATTGAGTTGCCATTATAGGTAGTTTTTGTTATTTTCTATGCTCTTATACATTTTGCTTTGATTGATTAGTTGTTTCTTAGTTTGCTTTGATTAGTCTAGTTATTGTTGAATTGCATTTTACTTGTAGTATAAGTTTTGTTTTTAGTATGTTTGAAAATTTTTCAAAACTAAAAAGATTTGTTGTTAAATTTGATTTTTGATTGTTTTAGAATGCTTATAGATTAAGAGAGTGCCCTGTTTTTGAAAAAAAAAAATCGGGCATCGGCGCCCAAGCGTGCAGTGCGCGCGTGCGCCGCTGTGGTTTCACAACTCCTAGTACTAAAACCCGAGAGTTGTACCCACTTTATGCCTACTTTGTGCCAGGCGATCCACGCGTAAGCACGCATGGCGTGCACGCGCCGATTGTCCCTGCCGCATCCGCGCATAAGCACGCATGGCGCGCGCGCGGGGATTGTTTTTGCTGCATGCGCGCCCAAGCACGCATGGTGCATATGCGCGAATTTGCACCCTATTTTTCTCCTTTCTCCTTCTTTCTTCTTTTCTTCTTCTTTCTTTCTATTTTTTTCTTTTTCTTCTTCTTCCTCTCTTGAAAAAATTTTTTTCTTTAAAAAAAAAATTAATAATAATAATAAAAAAATAATTAAAAAAATTCTTTTCTTCTATTTTCTTTTATTGCATTTGCTTATTTTCAATTATTGCATTTTAATTTTGTTTTTATAGCTTGTTCTTATCTTCTTTTCTAAGTTTCTTATTTTAATAATGGTGTTGAATTCTTTTACTCAATTGTTGAGAATTTTTTTGGTTAATCTTGGTGCTTCTTAACTTGTTTGATATTGTTGGGTGATGAAACTTTTAATTCAATGCTTAATCTTGTATGACTCTTATATTCTTTGTGCATTGATATGAACTTGCATGTCTTTCATGACCCACTCTTTCTAGTAGAACTTGATGCTTTTGAGTGCTCTTCATGCCTTGACTTTACTCTTGCATAAAGTGTTAGTTAATATGCCTTAGCTTATGTTGTTTTCTCACTCACATGTTGTAGCTACCATGTATTTGAGAACCATAATTTTATTTGGCATTAGCCCCCCTATGTTCTAATTACTTTCATATCTTTGTTGTAGGCTTAATTTTATTTCTTTTTCTCTCCTTTTAGGTTGACCACCAAGAAGGAAAGGAATGGAAAAGCTTCAAATGGGGCAACAAACAAGTTCACCCGCACAACCCTTTGAAGAAACTCATCAATTGTAGCAACCCGTTGACGTTAGGATTTTTGCCAGTAAAGAATTTCATAAAAATAGTCGCGTTATAGATATAGTCTCTAAACCGATAGAAATCCCTTCGTACAAACGTTTTGGTTGTCACAAGTAACAAACCCCTAAATAAATTGTTAACCGAAGTATTCAAACCTCGGGTCGTCTTCTCAAGGAACTGTAGGGAAGTATGTTCTTATTATTGGTTATGGAGATTGTAGATTTGGGGTTTCAAGAATGAGGAACAAATATGAATAATAATTTAAATGGCAATTAAAAATAAATAAATACTGTAAAGCAAACTTTTGGCAAGGGATGAGAAATTGGAAGTCCAAATTAGTTACCCTTCTCAACAATAATGAAAGTTGAATCTTAATTCCACTTAGTTAACCTTTACTAAAGCAAAGGAAAGTCAAGGGACTAATTAGTTTGATCTTCAAATCCTATTTATTTCCTAAGAAAAGGTTGGGATTATTGAAGTTCAATTCAATTAGCAAAGATAACAGTTATCAGTTATGTTGAGATAAGATAACTCCTGAGTTACTACTTAACCAAAACCAAAAGGGGAAAAAGTAAATTTGCTGGAATAAAAATGCCTTCAGATGTAAAGCAACAATAACATAAATTAAAGAAAGCAATCATAAACTGAAATACCTCAAATAACATTAATAAGAGAAATTATAATCTAACATGAAGAGTTCATAAGCCAATTTGGCAACATAAAGTATAGATACGAATAAAAGCAGTAGAATAAAAATATAAAAGGAATATTAAACCTGGGATTGAGAGTCACTCTTAAAACTAAGAGAAATCCTAAGAGAGAGAGAGGAGAGAACCTCTCTCAAAACTAATCTAAATCATGAGAAGTAACTAAATTGGCGAGCTCTCCTTGAATGGATGCATTCCCACACTTTATAACCTCTGGTCTATGCCTTCTGGACTTGGATTTGGGCCAAAAAGGGCTTCAGAAATCGCTGGGAGCGTTTTCTGCAATTTCTGGTGCGTGGCCTCTGTCACGCGTCCGCGTGGGTCATGCGGTCGCGTCATTCGGAGCTTTTCTTGTCACGCGGTCGCGTCAGTCATGCGGCCGCATCATATGTGTTTTGCTTAAGGTGCGCGGTCGCATCAGTCATGCGACCGCGTCGCTGTTGATTCGCGCTTGGCATGCGTCCGCGTCGCCCATGCGATCGCGTGGATGCCAGTTTCTTTAGAAACTCCGTTTTGTGCTTTCCTTCCATCTTTGTATGTTTCCTTTTTCATTCTTTAAGTCCTTCCTGCCTTAGGAAATAAAGGTAATTAAAATAATTAATTTTAAAGCATAGGAAACATGTTTTTCACATACATCACATAATAAGGAAGGGAAAGTAAAACCATGCAATTAATATGAATAAGTGGGTGAAGGATTGAATAAATCACTCAAATTAAGCACAAAATATATCATATGGGTTTATCAACCTCTCCACACTTAAACAATAGCATGTCCTCATGCTAAATCCAAAGTAAAAAGTAAGGTTAAAGTGGTGGAATGTCATGCAGTGCAATCTATCTTATATGAATGAAACTATATGCAGAATGTTTCTACCTACTTGGTTAAAAGTAAATAAATTCTCTAAGAATAAATATGAACTGGATTTCACTAATTCAAATCACAAAAATGAAGTACAAATAGACTTGCAAGAAGAAAATAGCTCATGAAAGCAGGGAACAAGGAATTGAGCATCGAACCCTCACTGGTAGTGTATACATGGTAGCATAAATTGCGAATCACACTTTTCACAACTCGTACCACTAACCAGCAAGTGCACTGGGTCGTCCAAGTAATACCTTACGTGAGTAAGGGTCGAATCCCACAGAGATTGTTGGTTTGAAGTAATCTATGGTTATCCTGTAAATCTTAGTCAGGAAGTCAATTATGTTTATCAGTTGAATTATGAATAACCAGTAGAGCATAAATTAAAAGTTACTTGTTGTGTAGTAATGGAGAATATGTTGGAGTTTTGGAGATGCTTTGTCTTTTGAATCTCTGCTTTCCTCTGTCTTCTAATTCACGCACGCACGTCCTCCTATGGCAAGCTGTGTGTTGGTGGATCACCGTTGTCAATGGCTACCTTCCATCCTTCCAGTGAAAACTACGCTCACGCGCTCTGTCACAGCACGGCTAATCACCGGTTAGTTCTCGATCCGGTTGGAATAGGATTTACTATCCTTTTGCATCTGTCACTAACGCCCAGCCTTCAGGAGTTTGAAGCTCGTCACAGTCATTCAATCCTTGAATCCTACTTGGAATGCCACAGACAAGGCTTAGACTTTCCAGATTCTCATGAATGCCGCCATCAGTTCTAGCTTATACCACGGAGATTCTGATTAAAGAATCTAAGAGACACTCATTCAATCGGATATAGAACGGAGGTGGTTGTCAGGCACACGTTCGTGGGTTGAGGAAGGTGATGAATGTCACAGATCATCACCTTCATCACAGTTAAGCGCGAATGAACATCTTAGATAGGAACAAGCGTGTTTGAATGGAAAACAGAAATACTTGCATTAATTCATTGAGACACAGCAGAGCTCCTCACCCCCAACAATGGGGTTTAGAGACTCATGCCGTCAGAGAATACAAAGTTTAGATTTTAAATGTCATGAGATACAAAATAAGTCTCTAAAAGTTGTTTAAATACTAAACTAGTAGCCTAGGGTTACAAAATATGAGTGGACTATGATGGATGATGCAGAGACCCACTTCTGGGGCCCACTTGGTGTGCTGGGGCCCACTTGGTGTGTGCTGGGGCTGAGATTTCGTGCAGAGGCCATTTGTGGAGTTGAACGCCAGTTTTTGTGCCAGTTTGGGCGTTCAACTCCAGTTTTTGATCCTTTTCTGGCGCTGGGCGCCAGAATTGGGCAGAAGGCTGGCGTTGAACGCCAGTTTACGTCGTCAATTCTTGTGCAAAGTATGGACTATTATATATTTCTGGAAAGCCCTGGATGTCTACTTTCCAACGAAATTAGAAGCACACCATTTCGAGTTCTGTAGCTCCAGAAAATCCACTTTGAGTGCAGGGAGGTCAGAATCCAACAGCATCAGCAGTCCTTTTTCAGCCTGAATCAGATTTTTGCTCAGCTCCTTCAATTTCAGCCAGAAAAATACCTGAAATTACAGAAAAACACACAACTCATAGTAAAGTCCAGAAATATGAATTTTTCCTAAAAACTACTAGAAATAGACTAAAAACTAACTAAAACACACTCTAAACTATATGAAATTATCCCCAAAAAGCGTATAAAATATCCGCTCATCACAACACCAAACTTAAACTGTTGCTTGTCCTCAAGCAACTAGAAAAATAAAATAGAAGACTAATAGGTTGGGAAGCAATAATATCTCAGAGTTTTTGATTGAAGCTCAGATTCTAATTAGATGAGCGGGACTAGTAGCTTTTTGCTTCTGAACAGTTTTGGCATCTCACTTTATCCATTGAAGCTCAGAGTGATTGGCATCTATAGGAACTCAGAATTCAGATAGTGTTATTGATTCTCTTAGTTCAGTGTGATGATTCTTGAACACAGCTTCTTTATGAGTCTTGGCCTTGGCCCTAAGCACTTTGTTTTCCAGTATTACTACCGGATACATAAATGCCACAGACACATAATTGGGTGAACCTTTTCAGATTGTGACTCAGCTTTGCTAAAGTCCCCATTTAGAGGTGTCCAGAGTTCTTAAGCACACTCTTCTTTTTGCTTTGGACCTTGACTTTAACCGCTCAGTCTCAAGTTTTCACTTGACACCTTCACGCCACAAGCACATGGTTAGGGACAGCTTGGTTTAGCCGCTTAGACCAGGATTTCAGTCCTTTAGGCCCTCCTATCCACTGATGCTCAAAGTCTTGGGATCCTTTTTAATTGCCCTTGCCTTTTGGTTTTAAGGGTTATTGGCTTTTTCTGCTTGGTTTTTTTTTTTTTTTTTTTCTGCAAGCTTTGTTCTTTGCTGCTTTTTCTTGCTTCAAGAATCATTTTTATGATTTTTCAGATTATCAATAACATGTCTCATGTTCATCATTCTTTCAAGAGCCAACATATTTAACAGTCTTAAACAACAAATTCAAAAGACATATGCACTGTTCAAGCATTCATTCAGAAGACAGAAAGCATTGCCACCACATTTAACCAATTAGAATTTATTTTATTTAAACTCGAAATTTTATTGCTTCTTATTCAAAAGATCTACTATTTTATTCATGTTTGCTGATGATGAGAAAAATAAACTATAGCTTAATTGGAGATAAAATCAAAATAGATACTAATTACTACTATATGACGTCTAAGGTAAACTTTTTATAAGGACACTGTCACAGAGTTAAGGCAGAAATTGGAAATTAACAACCTTTATCTGGGGGTATGAGGGTTCCTCTGATCCTTGGGAGGCTTGGTATCACAGAAGATTTTTGGCGCTTCAGTTCCCTTAAGTCACGTCCCTGCTCCTCTTGTTCTTTAAGTATATGGGTTAGCATTTGACTGTGTTTCTTCTGTTGTTTTATTATTTGCTCCATAGCTTCCTGTATCTTGGTGACAGACGTCTCAAGATGTTCCCAATATTCTGCTTGAGGAATCTCTGGAAGGAATTCCTATGCTCTTTTCTTTATAGGATCCTCCTGTGCTTGTTGTCTCTCCATTGATGCTTTGGTGATTGGCCTTTCAATTAGGATATATTCAGTTATTCCCATCTTGACTCCAGCGTCCTTGCAGAGCAGAGAAATCACGCTTGGATAAGCCAACCTGGCCTCTCTTGAATTTTTGTTAGCAATCTTATAGAGCTCTGTTGAAATCAGCTGATGAACCTCCACTTCCTTTCCCATCATGATGCAATGAATCATTACTGCTCTTTTAACTGTGACTTCAGAACGGTTGCTGGTGGGCAACAGAGAACGCCCAATGAAGTCCAGCCATCCTCTGGCAACTGGCTTGAGATCCTCCCTCTTGAGTTGATTTGGGACGCCCTTTGTGTTGGTGGTCCACCTGGCTCCAGGAATACAGATGTCCTCCCCAATTTTATTCAGGCCAATGTCTGCTCTCATCATCCTCCTGTTGAAGGAGTCTGGATCATCCTTTAGCTGAGGTAGTTTTAGTATCTCTCTGATCTTGTCAGGGGTGGTATGAACAATCTTTCCCCTGACCATGGTCCGAAATTCGTAGCAGGCTGTTCCAGATAGTCTTTGCTTGTCAGTCTGCCACATATTAGCATAGAACTCCTGGACCATGTTCCTTCCTACTTTCGTTTCAGGATTAGCTAGGACTTCCCAGTTCCTGATTCGAATTTGCTCCTGGATCTCCGGATATTCATCTTTTTTCAGATCGAATCTAACTTCTGGGATCACTGATCTCAGACCCATTACTTTAAGATAATGGTCTGAATGTTCTTTAGATAAGAACTTTCCTTGATTCCAAAGTGGTTTTGGAACGCTCTCTTTCTTGTCTCTAGGAGTGTATTGTTTCCCTTTGGGAGCCATGATCTTAGTGATTTCGGAAAAACACACCAAACTTACAGGTTTGCTTGTCCTCAAGCAAAAGAAAAGAAAGGAGAGGGATAGAAGGAGATTGAGTAGCACTTGTTGATGAAGGGGGGGGAGGCCGAACCCAATTTAAAGGGGGGGAGGGGTGGATTTTCGAAAAATTGGAGGAGATAAGATAAAAAGATTGAGTTGAAAAAGATAAGATAGAAGATATAGTTTAATTTTGAAAAGATAGGATAGTTTTTTTTTGAAAAAGATAATTCTGGATTTTGAAAAAGATAATATGAAAAAGATATTGAAAAAGATATGGATTAGTTGAAAAGATTTTTGAGTGAAAAAGATAGATTTTGAAAAAGATAGATTTTTCAGAAAAGATTTTGAAAAGAGTTGGATTGAATTTGGAAAAATGGATTTTTAAAAATTAAGGATTTTAGAAATCAGGGTTCTTGATATATTCATGTAAAAATCATGCATTGAAGCATTCAAATTTAAAATTAAATTGGAAATTCGTGTGGAATCACTGGAAATGGCTCCTCCCTGTCCTCCTGGCGTTTGAACGCCCAAACACTGCCTGTTTTGGGCGTTCAGCGCCCAAATGCTGATCTCCTGGGCGTTCAGCGCCCAGTTGCTGCCATTACTGGCGTTCAACGCCCAGTGGGTGGCCATTCCTGGCGCTGAACGCCCAAATGCTGCCATTACTGGCGTTCAGCGCCCAGTGGATGCCCATTTTGGGCGCTGAACGCCCAAAATGCCCCTTTACTGGCGTTTTCTTGCCATTGAGCTCTTTTACTCTGTTTTGTGTGCCGAGGTCTTCTGTAAATGATTATTTACCTTGTTGTCAATGAACTATATATAAAATATAAAGATAGAAATAGGGCAAAATGCTTGGAGGATTGTTGCCCCATGGCTGGGTTGCCTCCCAGCAAGCGCTTCTTTATTGTCTTTAGCTGGACCTTGCTGAGCTTTTAATCTAGCTTCAGCCTTGAGCATTCTTGCTCAGTGTTGCCTTCAAGATAATGCTTGATTCTCTGTCCATTGACAATGAACTTCTTATCAGAATCAATATCTTGAAGCTCCACATAACCATATGGTGACACACTTGTAATCACGTATGGTCCCCTCTACCGGGATTTCAGTTTCCCGGGGAATAGCCTGAGTCTAGAGTTAAACAACAGGACCTTCTGTCCTGGTTCAAAGATTCTAGATGACAGCTTTCTGTCATGCCATTTTTTTTATTTTTATTTATAAAGCTTGGCATTTTCGAAAGCTGTGAATCTGAATTCCTCTAGCTCATTTAGCTGGAGCAATCGTTTTTCTCCTGCTAATTTGGCATCTAAGTTTAGGAATCTGGTTGCCCAATAGGCCTTATGTTCCAGTTCCACGGGCAAGTGGCATGCCTTACCATACACGAGTTGGTATGGAGAGGTCCCTATAGGGGTCTTGAATGCTGTTCTGTAATCCCACAGAGCATCATCCAAGCTCCTTGCCCAATCCTTTCTACGGGTATTTACTGTCCGTTCCAGGATTCTCTTTAATTCTCTGTTAGAGACTTCAGCTTGCCCGTTGGTTTGTGGATGATATGGAGTGGCCACTTTGTGGCGAATTCCATACCGAGCCATGGCAGAGTAAAGCTGTTTATTGCAGAAGTGAGTGCCCCCATCGCTGATTAACACTCTAGGGACACCAAACCTGCTAAAGATATGTTTCTGGAGGAATTTCAGCACTGTTTTAGTATCATTGGAGGGTGTGGCGATAGCCTCAACCCATTTTGATACATAGTCAACTGCCACCAGAATATAAGTGTTTGAGTATGATGGTGGGAAAGGTCCCATGAAGTCAATTCCCCATACATCAAACAACTCTATTTCCAAGATTCCTTGTTGAGGCATGGCGTAACCATGAGGCAGATTACCAGCTCTTTGGCAACTGTCACAATTACGTACAAACTCTCGGGAATCTTTATAGAGTGTGGGCCAATAGAAGCCACATTGGAGGACCTTGGTGGCTGTTCGCTCACCTCCGAAATGGCCTCCATATTGAGATCCATGGCAATGCCATAGGATTCTCTGTGCTTCCTCTCTGGGGACACACCTACGGATAATTCCGTCTGCACATCTCTTAAAGAGATAGGGCTCATCCCACAAGTAGTACTTTGCATCAGTAATTAGTTTCTTTTTTTGTATTCTATTGTACTCCTTGGGTATGAACCTTGCAGCTTTATAGTTTGCAATATCGGCAAACCATGGTGCTTCCTGAATGGCAAATAGATGCTCATCAGGGAACGTCTCAGAGATCTCAAGGAAGGGGAGGGACGCCCTTCCACTGGCTCTATCCGGGACAGATGATCAGCCACTTGGTTCTCTGTCCCTTTTCTGTCTCTTATTTCTATATCAAACTCTTGCAGAAGCAATACCCATCTGATGAGCCTGGGTTTTGAATCCTGCTTTGTGAGTAGATATTTAAGAGCAGCATGGTCAGTATACACAATCACTTTTGATCCTACTAAGTATGATCTGAACTTGTCAATGGCGTAAACCACTGCAAGTAGTTCTTTTTCTGTGGTTGTGTAATTTTTCTGGGCATCATTTAGAACGCGACTGGCATAATAAATGACATGCAGAAGCTTGTCATGCCTCTGTCCCAATACTGCACCAATGGCATGATCACTGGCATCACACATTAACTCAAATGGCAATGTCCAGTCTGGTGCAGAAATGACTGGTGCTGTGACCAGCTTAGCTTTCAGCGTTTCAAACGCCTGCAGGCATGCTGTGTCAAACATAAATGGTGTGTCAGCAGCTAGCAGATTGCTTAGAGGTTTTGCAATTTTTGAAAAATCCTTTATAAACCTCCTATAGAATCCTGCATGCCCCAGAAAGCTTCTGATTGCCTTAACATTGGCAGGTGGTGGTAATTTTTCAATTACCTCTATTTTTGCTTGGTCCACCTCTATTCCCTTGTTTGAGATTTTATGCCCAAGAACAATTCCTTCAGTCACCATGAAGTGACACTTTTCCCAGTTTAAAACTAGGTTGGTTTCTTGGCATCTTTTCAGAACAAGTTTCAGGTGATCAAGACAGGAGCTGAATGAGTCTCCATATACTGGGAAGTCATCCATGAAGACTTCCAGAAATTTTTCCACCATATCAGAGAAAATAGAGAGCATGCATCTCTGGAAGGTTGCAGGTGCATTGCATAGCCCAAAGGGCATCCTTCTATAAGCAAACACTCCGGATGGACATGTGAATGCTGTTTTCTCTTGATCCTGGGGGTCTACTGCAATCTGGTTGTAGCCTGAGTAGCCATCCAAAAAGCAGTAATAATCATGACCTGCTAGTCTCTCTAGCATCTGGTCTATGAATGGTAAAGGAAAATGATCCTTTCTGGTGGCTGTATTGAGCCTTCTGTAGTCAATACACATGCGCCACCCTGTAACTGTTCTTGTAGGAACCAGTTCATTTTTTTCATTATGAATCACTGTCATGCCTCCTTTTTTTGGGACGACTTGAACAGGGCTCACCCAGGGGCTATCAGAAATGGGATAAATAATCCCAGCCTCTAGTAATTTGGTGACCTCTTTCTGCACCACTTCCTTCATGGCTGGATTTAGCCGCCTCTGTGGTTGAACCACTGGTTTGGCATTATCCTCCAATAGGATTTTGTGCATGCATCTAGCTGGGCTTATGCCCTTAAGGTCACCTATGGACCACCCAAGAGCTGTCTTGTGTGTCCTTAGCACTTGAATAAGTGCTTCCTCTTCCTGTGAATTTAAAGCAGAGCTTATGATCACTGGAAAAGTGTCACCTTCTCCTAGAAATGCATATTTCAAGGATGGTGGCAGTGGCTTGAGCTCTGGTTTAGGAGGTTTTTCCTCTTTCAGAAGAAAGTTCAGAGGCTCTTTCATGTCCTCTGAATCCTCCAAATCAGGCTGAACATCTTTAAAGATGTTTTCCAACTCTGATTCGAGACTCTCAGCCATGTTGATCTCTTCTACCAAAGAGTCAATAAGGTCAACTTTCATGCAGTCTGTTGATGTGTCTGGATGCTGCATGGCTTTGACAGCGTTCAACTTGAACTCGTCATCGTTGACTCTCAGGGTTATTTCCCCCTGCTGGACGTCAATGAGGGATCGTCCAGTTGCTAGGAAGGGTCTTCCTAGAATGAGAGTAGCACTCTTGTGCTCCTCCATTTCCAGCACAACAAAGTCAGTGGGAAAGGCGAATGGCCCAACTCTGACAATCATGTCCTCAATCACGCCTGATGGGTATTTAGTGGAACCATCAGCAAGTTGGAGACATATCCGGGTTGGTTTAACTTCTTCAGTTAAGCCAAGCTTCCTGATAGTGGATGCAAGTATCAGGTTGATGCTTGCCCCAAGATCGCATAAAGCTGTCTTGGTGCAATCACCTTCTAATATGCATGGTATCAGAAAGCTCCCAGGGTCTTTAAGCTTTTCAGGAAAGCTTTTCAGAATGACTGCACTGCATTCTTCAGTGAGGAGAACTCTTTCTGTTTCTCTCCACTCTTTTTTATGACTCAAGATCTCTTTCATGAACTTGGCATAAGAAGGTATTTGCTCAAGTGCCTCTGCAAATGGAATCTTTATTTCAAGAGTCCTCAGATAATCTGCAAAGCGAGCAAATTGCTTATCCTGCTCCTCTTTCCGGAGTTTTTGAGGATAAGGTATCTTGGCTTTATATTCCTCAACCTTAGTGGTTAAAGAAGCCTTTTTAGAGGGGTTGTTATTAGCACTTATGTGTGTCTGATCCCTCACTGGCAATTGCGTACCAGAGTTAGAAGTTGGAGTGACGTTAGACGCCAACTCACTGTCTGTTCCTGGCGCCTGAACGCCAGAAATGTGCCCCTGTTGGGCGTTCAGCACTGGATTCTGCCCCATTTGGGCGTTCAACGCCAGATTCTTGCCCATTTCTGGCGTTGAACGCCAATCCTGCCTTGTTTCTGGCGCTGAACGCCAGTTTTGGGCATGGTCTGGGCGTTCAGCGCCAGCCTTCCACCTATTTTCTGGCGTTTTAGTGCCAGAATTATTTCTCCCTGGGCTCTTACTGTCCTCAGGGGAATCTTTGGTGGGTTGCTCATTTCTTGAATTTTTGATGCCTTGAGATGGGGTATTTAATGTTTTCCTACTTCTTAATTGAACTGCTTGGCATTCTTCTGCTATTTGCTTTGATAGCTGCTGCTTTGTTTGCTTAAACTGTTCTTCCATATGCATATTAGCTATCCTTGTCTCCTGTAACCTGTCTTTGAATTCAGCTAGCTGCTTTGTTAGAAAATCTAATTGCTGATTGAATTCAGCAGCTTGTTTTACAGTACTGAATTCAGCAGTTACTGTTTTAACCTCTTCATTCATGGAAGGGTTGCTGCTTAGATACAGATGCTGATTCCTGGCAACTGTATCAATGAGCTCTTGAGCTTCTTCAATTGTCTTTCTCATATGGATAGATCCACCAGCTGAGTAATCTAAAGACATCTGAGCTCCTTCTGCAAGCCCATAGTAGAAGATGTCTAACTGAACCCACTCTGAAAACATTTCAGAGGGGCATTTTCGTAGCATCTCTCTGTATCTCTCCTAGGCATCATAAAGAGATTCATTATCTCCTTGTTTAAAGCCTTGGATGTCCAGCCTTAGCTGTGTCATCCTTTTTGGAGGGAAATATTGATTCAGGAATTTTTCTGTCAACTGTTTCCATGTTCTTATGCTGGCCTTAGGTTGGTTATTTAACCACCTCTTAGCTTGATCTTTTACAGCAAATGGAAACAGTAATAGTCTGTAGACGTCCTGATCTATTTCCTTATCATGTACTGTGTCAGCAATTTGTAAAAATTGTGCCAGAAACTCTGTAGGTTCTTCCTGTGGAAGATCGGAATATTGGCAACTTTGCTGCACCATGATAATGAGCTGAGGATTCAACTCAAAGCTACTAACTCCAATGGAGGGTATGCAGATGCTACTCCCATATGAAGCAGTAGAGGGGTTAGAATATGACCCCAAAGTCCTCCTGGACTGTCCATCTCCACTTATGTCCATGATGGATCTCTATGGATATAACTTGGACTGATTTATCTTTTTATTTATTTTATTTTATAAGAAGTAAATACTTAAATAAAATAAAATAACTAAAAAGAATTTGAATTTTGAAATAATAAATTTTTTTTTCTTTTCGTAAAAAAAAAAATTTAAAAATAATTAGTTAAAAAAAACAGAAATTTTTGAAAAAAAGAGGGGAGATATTTTCGAAAATTTGAGAGAGAGAGAGTTAGTTAGGTAGTTTTGAAAAAGTTAAGAAACAAACAAAAAGTTGGTTAGTTAGTTGAAACAAATTTTGAAAAGATAGGAAGTTAGAAAAGATATTTTTGAATTTAGTGAAGAGAGAGAAAAACAATAAGATAGTACAAGATTTAAAATTTTTAGATCTAATGCTCCTTGTTTTTGAAAAATTTGGAGGGAAAACACCAAGGAACACCAAACTTAAAAATTTTAAGATCAAGACACAAGGAAAACTCAAGAACACTTTGAAGACTCACAAGAACACAAGAACATGAAGGAAGAACACCAAACTTAAAATTTTTTTTGAAAACCAAACAAAATTTTCGAAAATCAAAGGGAAATCAACAAGAAAACACCAAACTTAAAGTTTGGCACAAGATTTAATAGAAAAAAAAATTTTTGAAAAAGAATGTTTTGAAAAGAGTATAAAAGATTCTAACCCAATCAAATTAATGTTCTAGCCAAATGAGTTATGGGACCTTATTTTAAGAAAGATTATTTTTGAAAACACCAAACTTAAAGTTTGGCACAGGATTTAATAGAAAAATTATTTTTGAAAAAGGTTTTTTTTTTTTAAAAAAATATGATAGCCAATTATCATGAACATAAATACCACGTTCTAAATAACTGAGCTATAAATTTAAAGTATTTTAACAAGGGATAAATAATAAAAGACTCTAAACCAAAAAAGAGAAAATTTTTCCTAATCTAACGCTGTTGATTCGCGCTTGGCATGCGTCCGCGTCGCCCATGCGATCGCGTGGATGCTAGTTTCTTTAGAAACTCCGTTTTGTGCTTTCCTTCCATCTTTGTATGTTTCCTTTTTCATTCTTTAAGTCCTTCCTGCCTTAGGAAATAAAGGTAATTAAAATAATTAATTTTAAAGCATAGGAAACATGTTTTTCACATACATCACATAATAAGGAAGGGAAAGTAAAACCATACAATTAATATGAATAAGTGGGTGAAGGATTGAATAAATCACTCAAATTAAGCACAAAATATATCATATGGGTTTATCAACCTCTCCACACTTAAACAATAGCATGTCCTCATGCTAAATCCAAAGTAAAAAGTAAGGTTAAAGTGGTGGAATGTCATGCAGTGCAATCTATCTTATATGAATGAAACTATATGCAGAATGTTTCTACCTACTTGGTTAAAAGTAAATAAATTCTCCAAGAATAAATATGAACTGGATTTCACTAATTCAAATCACAAAAATGAAGTACAAATAGACTTGCAAGAAGAAAATAGCTCATGAAAGCAGGGAACAAGGAATTGAGCATCGAACCCTCACTGGTAGTGTATACATGGTAGCACAAATTGCGAATCACACTTTTCACAACTCGTACCACTAACCAGCAAGTGCACTGGGTCGTCCAAGTAATACCTTACGTGAGTAAGGGTCGAATCCCACAGAGATTGTTGGTTTGAAGCAATCTATGGTTATCTTGTAAATCTTAGTCAGGAAGTCAATTATGTTTATCAGTTGAATTATGAATAACCAGTAGAGCATAAATTAAAAGTTACTTGTTGTGTAGTAATGGAGAATATGTTGGAGTTTTGGAGATGCTTTGTCTTTTGAATCTCTGCTTTCCTCTGTCTTCTGATTCACGCACGCACGTCCTCCTATGGCAAGCTGTGTGTTGGTGGATCACCGTTGTCAATGGCTACCTTCCATCCTTCCAGTGAAAACTACGCTCACGCGCTCTGTCACAGCACGGCTAATCACCGGTTGGTTGTCGATCCGGTTGGAATAGGATTTACTATCCTTTTGCATCTGTCACTAACGCCCAGCCTTCAGGAGTTTGAAGCTCGTCACAGTCATTCAATCCTTGAATCCTACTCGGAATGCCACAGACAAGGCTTAGACTTTTCGGATTCTCATGAATGCCGCCATCAGTTCTAGCTTATACCACGGAGATTCTGATTAAAGAATCTAAGAGACACTCATTCAATCGGATATAGAACGGAGGTGGTTGTCAGGCACACGTTTGTGGGTTGAGGAAGGTGATGAATGTCACAGATCATCACCTTCATCACAGTTAAGCGCGAATGAACATCTTAGATAGGAACAAGCGTGTTTGAATGGAAAACAGAAATACTTGCATTAATTCATTGAGACACAGCAGAGCTCCTCACCACCAACAATGGGGTTTAGAGACTCATGCCGTCAGAGAATACAAAGTTTAGATTTGAAATGTCATGAGATACAAAATAAGTCTCTAAAAGTTGTTTAAATACTAAACTAGTAGCCTAGGGTTACAAAATATGAGTGGACTATGATGGATGATGCAGAGACCCACTTCTGGGGCCCACTTGGTGTGCTGGGACCCACTTGGTGTGTGCTGGGGCTGAGATTTCGTGCAGAGGCCATTTGTGGAGTTGAACGCCAGTTTTTGTGCCAGTTTGGGCGTTCAACTCCAGTTTTTGATCCTTTTCTGGCGCTGGACGCCAGAATTGGGCAGAAGGCTGGCGTTGAACGCCAGTTTACGTCGTCAATTCTTGTGCAAAGTATGGACTATTATATATTGCTGGAAAGCCCTGGATGTCTACTTTCCAACGCAATTCGAAGCACGCCATTTCGAGTTCCGTAGCTCCAGAAAATCCGCTTTGAGTGCAGGGAGGTCAGAATCCAACAGCATCAGCAGTCCTTTTTCAGCCTGAATCAGATTTTTGCTCAGCTCCTTCAATTTCAGCCAGAAAAATACCTGAAATTACAGAAAAACACACAACTCATAGTAAAGTCCAGAAATATGAATTTTTCCTAAAAACTACTAGAAATAGACTAAAAACTAACTAAAACACACTCTAAACTATATGAAATTATCCCCAAAAAGCGTATAAAATATCCGCTCATCAATACACTCTAATCACTCAAGTGTTTTTAGGTTCGATTCTCTCAATTCTATACTAACCTTGCTTTCTAAGGCTTTCTCTTCATCTAACAATCAACATAAATTTAATACACAGATACACATATCAAGAGGTCTTTTAAGGGTTGTAATGGGGTTAGGGTCAAGGTAGGATTGTATTTGGCCAAGTGGACTAAAATCTGAATCCTTAATTAACTTTAAACTTTCCACCTAACTTTAGACAATCCATGTAATCATGATACCACATCTAACTATCCATTAACCATGTTTTCCACATATTCATGCATTCTAATTTCAAGTACAGTACATATGCATTGCTTTCACCACTTACTTTGGGGCATTTTGTCCCCTTATTATTTGCTATTTTTTTTCTTTTCTCTCTTTTTTTTTATTTTTTTTAATGTATATGATTAATTTATTGAGTGCATAAACATGTCCTAAACATTTCTTCCACATTTTCAGAAATTTCTAACATACTTAATTCTCAAACCAAATGTTTCCAAACACAATTTCCCACACTTAAATCATAAGCACTTTCACTAGTCTAAGCTAACCAAGGATTCAAATTAAGGACATTATTGTTTTTTGCCTAGAGTTAATGATGTGCTAAAGTAAAGAACAAAGGGGTATAATAGGCTCAACATTGGTTTGTAAAGGATAATGAAAGGGTTAAGGCCATATGGGTATGTAAGCTGAGTGAAACAAGGGCCTCAACCATATAAGTGCATGCATACATTAAATAATGGAAATATAGAATCAAGCAAGACAAAGATCAAAATTTTAGAGAGAAAAACACACATTAAAAATAAATTATTGGTTGGTAAAATGCAACCAATTCAAATAGGCTCAAGAATCTCACAGGTTTTGTGTGTTCGAGCTCTAAACCATGTTCCAATATAATATTTCTTCAAACAAGTGTAACAAATAATTTTATTCAAATTAGTGAAATACTTTAAAAGGTTTCTTGAAAGAGAAAATATTACTTTAACCAAGTGGTAAAATATGCAAAAATCAAACAAATATGCAATCAATCATGCAAATGCAACAATGAACAAGAAAAATAAACCATTGGTGTTGAGATAGAAGAGTAACTAACCCGTGGAGATCGGTATCGACCTCCCCACACTTAAAGATTGCACTGTTCTCGGTGCATACTAAGATGTACAACTGGAGGGGCTACTACAACTGATGCTTTTCTCTACAAAGAATGTGTGGCAGACTTGTTTGTCTCCTCATGTAAACATCTTCCAGTTTCCTTCCGGGTGGCCATCCTGAAAGAAAAAGGGAAGAGAAGTAACCCGAAAATAAAGATAAGAAAATAAATAAAGTATGGGTGGGTTAATGCCAAAATGATAAGGGTCTCATTTACATGGAAGCTTTAACATGTACGTGAGAAAACAATAGAAGCCATGGCATACCAGTGGTGTAAAATTTGCAACAAAGGGGAGGAGAGTGTGGGTAATGGAAGTATCAGTACAAGCTCATGTCAATACAAATGGAGTGCAAGTATCATAAAAGATTGGCATTGGCAGATAATTAATATCATCCCACAGTGTAAAACAAGTTACCAAAGTAAATTCAAGAAAAGATGCAACAGTTGAATACGAAAATTTTTTTTAACACCAATGGAAAAATAAAAAAAAATTCAGGAAAAAAAATAAAAATATGCACAAAATTAAAATGCAATGAATGCAAGTATGCAAATAAATTAAATAAAAGATAGAAGAATGAAATAAGAACAGGGAAAAAGAATTAGGATTTTGGGAAGAAAAGATAAGATAATTGGCACTAAGTTAGATAAGATGCGCGACGCAGGCGATGCGGACGCGTGAGTGACGCGGACGCGTGGGTCACGCGATCGCGTCACTTGATTTGTGCTAGTGGCGCAAGTGCAGCCTCGCATTCGCACAACTCTCTGTTTGAATTGTATTTTTGCCAAAAATCTGGGTGATGCGGTCGCGTGGGTGACGCGATCGCGTGGATGGCCATTTTTGAAAAATGACGCGGCCGCGTGGGGCACGCGTTCGCGTAGGAGGGCTTGGGCTTCTAGCACGAGTCCAGCCCAATTCCAGCACAAGTTTCGGCCATGCACCTTTTTTACAACGATTTTCTGGTCACGCGGCCGCGTGGGGTACGCGGTCGCGTGGGAGGCCATTATTCCCATGTGACACGGTCGCATCAGCGATGCAGTCGCGTGGGACGATTTGTGCTATTGGCATGCCTCCAGCCACGCTCTCGCGTGACTTTCTGTTCATTTTCTTTTCTTCCCATTGCACTGGTGACGTGGACGCGTCAGCGACGCTGCCGCGTCGCGTGTGTGCTTTTTTATTTTTTTTTTATGCAGTATGCAGAATGCAATGCTTAATGTGAATGCTATGCACGATTCCAGGTTTAATAGAATAAAATAAAACTCAAAAACAAACAAAACTAAATAAAATTAAAAGTGCAAAAGGAACGATCATACCATGGTGGGTTGTCTCCCACCTAGCACTTTTAGTTAAAGTCCTTAAGTTGGACATTGGAAGAGCTTCTTGTGATGGCGGCTTATGTTTAAATTCATCCAAAAATCTCCACCAATGCTTGGAATGCCAATAGCCTCCGGGGTCCCAAACTAGGCATGTGAAGCTTCTGAGCAGCTTCAAACAGATTTTCAGGCTCCTGGGGTGATGAATATCAGAATATTTTCCAGGATCCCAAACTTTGGTTCTAAATCCGCCTCCGTCTTGATCTATAGTTTTCCATCCGGGCGGGTTAGAAAGTAGATTCTCACCATGGTGACCAAACGTTTTCCGAGATCCATTCAATTGAACATGATACCAATCCGTGCACTTCAAGTTAAAACATGGAACCTTATTGAACCTTGTGCACCAGCTCTGAGCACGAGCCATTTCCCTCTTACTCTTAAAGCCTCAGAGAGCTCTAAGCTGGCCATCTGTTTCAAGTAAACCATATTCAAGTGAAAAAGTAAAGTTAAAAGTTAAGGATTGTACCCACTTGAAGCTTGTATTGGGTGGTAATGGCCTTGGGGAAGGTGTTTCTGGTGGTTCTGTAAGTTCTACTCCCTTGTGCTCTTCTGTGAATTCCTCCACTTCTTTGCAAGGTTCTTCAAATGCATCTGTGTCCTGGTCAAAGTCTTCTGTGTCTTCCTTATCACTCGAGTCATAGATTGGAGGTTGAGAGAAATCTACCTCTGCATCATCTTCGTGTTCATTTGGGGAAGATTCTTCGATCTCAGAGAATTCACTTGCGGATGCAAGTTCATTACTAAGAGAACTTGACTTGTGACTATCATCATCAAGGGAATTTGTGTCCTGGGTTATTCCGTCTAGTTCTTCATAAACGACTTGCCTTGGGGATTGTGCACTGTCCTTCTTAGCATCAACTGTAACGTCCTTGACGGAGTTCTCCTCAGCTCTGAATTCCCATGGAGGTTCAGCTCTCCTAGATCTTCAACCAACTCTTCTTCTTGCGTAATGACAGCTTCTTCTACTTGTTCTAGTACGAATTCATTCTCTGTCTTGTCCACTGGAGTTTCTAGTATTTCCTTCATGCTACGCTCTTCGTTATATTGTCCACATGGGGTTGTGGTTGGTCCTTGAATGTTCGAACGTCTAGAAGCTAATTGAATTACTGCTTGGTCCAGTTTGTCGAATGGTTGTTTGAAGTTTATTTACTGTTTCCTTGAGGCGAACCTCTGATTCTCGGGGTGATGGATATGGACATGATACATAGGAAAGTGGTGGTGCTTGGGAGTGATTGGATTGGAACTGGGGTAAATAGGGATCATGTGGTGGCGAATGGTGAAGAGAAGCTTGTGAGTGTGGTGGTTCGAGGTTATGTTGAGAGGATGGTCTATAGGCATGGGGTGGGGCTTGTTGGTAGTTACAAGGTTGTCCACCATATCTATCAGCTGGGTATACATTGTAGAATGGTCGTTGTCCATGATATCTTGGAGGGTGTTGTTGCCTAAAGGGTTGATTAGATCCTCTTGGCTCCATCCATCCTTGATTGGTCTGACCTTGATGCATATTCCTGCTGTGGCTTCTATTTCCTTCAACAAAGTTAGAACCAAACTCAAAGCGAGAAGGGTGAGAGTTCATAGTAGCAAATAAAATTAAAAAGGAAAAACAGAAATAAATAAACAAGTAAAAAAAGTATTTACAATAACCAATAATAAGGCACACATTAGCAGTTCCCCGGCAACGGCGCCATTTTGACGTTAGGATTTTTGCCAGTAAAGAATTTCATAAAAACAGTCGCATTGTAGATATAGTCTCTAAACCGATAGAAATCCCTTCGTACAAACGTTTTGGTTGTCACAAGTAACAAACCCCTAAATAAATTGTTAACCGAAGTATTCAAACCTCGGGTCGTCTTCTCAAGGAACTGCAGGGAAGTATATTCTTATTATTGGTTATGGAGATTGTAGATTTGGGGTTTCAAGAATGAGGAACAAATATGACTAATAATTTAAATGGCAATTAAAAATAAATAAATACTGTAAAGCAAACTTTTGGCAAGGGATGAGAAATTGGAAGTCCAAATTAGTTACCCTTCTCAACAATAATGAAAGTTGAATCTTAATTCCACTTAGTTAACCTTTACTAAAGCAAAGGAAAGTCAAGGGACTAATTAGTTTGATCTTCGAATCCTATTTATTTCCTAAAAAAAGGTTGGGATTATTGAAGTTCAATTCAATTAGCAAAGATAACAGTTATCAATTATGTTGAGATAAGATAACTCCTGAGTTACTGCTTTCTTAACCAAAACCAAAAGGGAAAAAAGTAAATTTGCTGGAATAAAAATGCCTTCAGATGTAAAGCAACAATAACATAAATTAAAGAAAGCAATCATAAACTGAAATACCTCAAATAACATTAATAAGAGAAATTATAATCTAACATGAAGAGTTCATAAGCCAATTTGGTAACATAAAGTATATATACGAATAAAAGTAGTAGAATAAAAATATAAAAGGAATATTAAACCTGGAATTGAGAGTTACTCCTAAAACTAAGAGAAATCCTAAATCCTAAGAGAGAGAGAGGAGAGAACCTCTCTCAAAACTAATCTAAATCATGAGAAGTAACTAAATTGGCGAGCTCTCCTTGAATGGATGCATTTCCACACTTCATAACCTCTGGTCTATGCCTTCTGGACTTGGATTTGGGCCAAAAAGGGCTTCAGAAATTGCTGGGAGCTTTTCTGCAATTTCTGGTGCGTGGCCTCTGTCACGCGTCCGCGTGGGTCACGCGGTCGCGTCATTCGGAGCTTTTCTTGTCACGCGATCGCGTCAGTCATGCGGCCGCGTCATATGTGTTTTGCTTAAGGCGCGCGGTCGCGTCAGTCATGCGGCCGCGTCGCTGTTGATTCGCGCTTGGCATGTGTCCGCGTCGCCCATGCGATCGCGTGGATGCCAGTTTCTTTAGAAACTCCGTTTTGTGCTTTCCTTCCATCTTTGTATATTTCCTTTTTCATTCTTTAAGTCATTCCTGCCTTAGAAGATCTGAAACTACTCAACACACTAATCACGGCATCGAATGGAAATAAAGGTAATTAAAATAATTAATTTTAAAGCATAGGAAACATGTTTTTCACATACATCACATAATAAGGAAGGGAAAGTAAAACCATGCAATTAATATGAATAAGTGGGTGAAGGATTGAATAAATCACTCAAATTAAGCACAAAATATATCATAAAATATGGGTTTATCACCCGTCCACTTGCTCTTCTTTGCATGCACCGAGGACGGTGCAAATTTCTAAGTGTGGGGAGGTCGTCCGACCGATCTCCATGGGTAACAATTTCCTTTTTCAACACCAATTTTTAATTTTTGTCTTTGTTAGTTAGTTGTTACATTGCATGATAGGTTGCATGTTAGTTAGAATTTGTACATATTTCACCATTTCTTTTTATGTTAGGACTACTTGGTTAGGGTGATGACTTCTTTTCAAAGAAAAAATTTTTGGGGATTGATTTACTTTTAACCAAGTAGGTAGAATCATCTTGCATTTAGTTGCATTCATGTAGATAAGTGCATATAGTTTATTTGCATTGAATAAATGTTCATACCCTTTTCTTGTCCTTCTTTATTCTTAGCATGAGGACATGCTTGGTTTAAGTGTGGGGAGATTTGATAAACCCCAATTTTGTGGTTTATCTTGTGCTTAATTTGGGGGATTTTATCAACTTTTTTTACATTTATTCAATGAAATAGCATGGTTTTGCAATTCTCCCTGATTTGTACTTAAATGTGAAAACATGCTTTTTAGGCCCTAAAATTAGTGATTTTAATTCACTTTAATTCCATTCGATGCCTTGATGTGTTTGTTGAGTGATTTCAGGTTTAGAAGGCAAGTATTGGATAGAAGAAGTGAGGAGTAAAGCATGCAAAGTGGGAGAACTCATGAAGAAATGAAGGAACCATAAAGCTGTCAAGCCTGACCTCTTCGCACTCAAACGACCATAACTTGAGCTACAGAGGTCCAAATGAGGCGGTTCTAGTTGCGTTGGAAAGCTAACATCCGGGACTTCGAAATGATATAAAATTTCCCATATGTTTTCTGACGCATAGGGGCGCGTACACGCCATGTACGCGCACGCGCCGATGGAGCACGTGGGTCCACTAAAGAGAAATCGTGGCCAGCGATTTCTAGCTCATTTTGGGCCCAATCCAACTCATTTCTAATGCTATTGAATCCAAGGATTGAGGGAGGAATGAACCAAATAGTCATAGTTTAGTTTTCATCATGTTTTAGGGTAGAATTCTAGGGAGAGAAGCTCTCCCTTCTCTCTAGATTTTAGGGTAGTTTAGGTTTAATTTTCTTGAATCTCACTTTTAATTCTTGTTTTGATTTAGTTTTTCTTTTAATTTCTTGTTGTTACATCTTAATCTTCTTAGTTTCTCTTGTTCATTTCCTTTGTTTTGTTACTTTTATGTTGATGAACCCTTGTTGGATCTTGTTTACATTTAATGAAATTTAATGTTGATGTTCTTTTAATTGATGATTTGAATTGTTGATTTACTTTCCTTATAATTTGTAGTTGGTAGATTTTACTATTCTTTCTCATTTACCATGCTTTCCCTTTGTACCCACCAAGTGTTTGACAAAATGTTTGGTTGGGCTTTAGAGTAGATTTTTGAGCATTCTTGACTTGGAAAGAGTAATTAGGCAATCTTGAGTCATAAAAACCCAACTCATGTTGGTGATCTAGAGTTGTTAGCTAATATTGTTTCCATTGACGCTAATCTTTTGCTAATTTAATTAGTAAGTTGATTAGGACTTTTGGATTGAGATTAGCTAGTCTTGTTAGACTTTCTCTCATGGAAGATAACCTATATCTTCTTCCAATGTTGGAGATGACGTAATAAGATAAATTCTTGTTTATATTTGTGGTATGATTGATTAATCTTGTTTGACTTTCTCCCTATTTGTTGGAGTTGACTAAATAAGATGAATTAATCATTGTATGACTAGGATAGGAAGCCTATGATCTCAATTCTTGCCATGAATGTCTCTCTTTATTAATTGCTTTATTTAATTGCTCTCTTTAATTTTCTTGCCATTTAATTTCTTGCCCTCTTATCAATTAAAACCCCCCCTTACATCTTCGTAGCCAATAATTGAGCACTTCATTGCAATTTCTTGTGAGACGACCCGGAGTCCAAATACTCCGGTTAATTTTCATTGGGGTTTGTTACTTGTGACAACCAAAATTTAATTTGATTTGAGGATTGACTATTGGTTTGGACTATACTAACAACGGAATTATTTTATGGAATTCCGAACCGGTATAAATCCTCACCATCAGGCAGCAAGTCTTCCTGTTAATCATTGGACCTCTTTATTGTTTGAGGACTCTTCATTTCCAACACAGCTCGACACTTGTTAGGATTTGCCTTTATACCTTGGCTTGTAAGCAAAAAAATCGAGAAATTTACCTCTTTGGACACCAAAGGCACATCTTTTGGGGATTAGTCGCATGTTGTATTTTCTGATTTGGCCAAAGATCTTCACAAGGTCGTCTACGTGAAAGTTGCTGATCTTGGTTTTAGCTACCATGTCATCAACATAAACTTCCATGTTCCGACCAATTTATTTGGTGAACATCTTATCCATAAGTCGCTGATAAGTAGCCCCTACATTCTTAAGGCAAAAAGGCATAACTTTATAGTAAAAAGTACCATATTCAGTTATGAAGGCAGTTTTATCTTGATTTAAAGGATACATCAAGATTTGGTTATAACCAGAATATGCATCCATAAAATTTAAAGTGCCAAAGCCAGATGAATTATCAACTAAAGTATCAATAGATGGTAAGGGATATGCATCTTTGGGGCATACTTTATTTAAATTAGTAAAATCAATACACATACGTCATTTACCATTATGTTTTTTCTTACCATAACAACATTGGCTAACCATGTTGTGAACTTGATTTCTCAGATAAAGTCAGAGTCAATCAGTATTTTAGTTTCCTCCAAGGATGCTTGTCATTTCTCCATACCGAGGTTACGATTTTTCTGTGCTATAGGTCTAGCTGATGAGTTTAATGCTAGCTTGTGAGATATTATAGAAAGATCAATGCCGGGCATTTCGGCAGGAGTCCGAGTGAATAGGTCGGCATTCTGTTGATGAAATTTTCTGAGCTTTTTTCTTCTCGACTTCTTGCAAAGGTGAACCTACAAAAGTGAACCTGTTTGGATTGTTAGTTAAAGAAATTTTTTGTAACTCCTCCACTGGGATGGGTAGACCGGCTTTTGGGTCCAACTTGGCTAATGATGGAAGCTCGAGCGAGTTATGGACGACGTTTACTTGCGCTCCTATAACTCGGTTTGTCACATGCAATTTTAGACTGATATTATAGCAATGTCGATCTTCAGGATGATCACTGTGAATTGTTGAAATAAGGTTGCCATACACATGAAACTTACCACAGAGATGAATTGTTGACACTATAGCAGCAAACTTATTCAGGAAAGGTCGGCCAAGAATTAAGTTATAAGGACTGAAACAATCAACCACAAGGTATTGAATATCTAGAGTTTTTATTAGAGGATTCTCACCAGTTATGGTCTATAACCACAGAGATCCCAAGATAGGTATTTATTCACCTGAAAACCTTACTAAGTCTCCAGCGGAAGATTGTAGTGTGTTGTCACTTAGCTTCATTTTTTGGAATTGGAGTAGAAAAGGACATTGGCACTACTCCTGGGATCTAATAGCACTTTGTGGACTATTAAATCCCCCAATTGAATGGAGATAATGACTGGGTCATCTAAATTGATTTCATTTGAATGGAAGTTAGACCGTTGAAATATCATCTCTGGGAAATTGGGCAAAGGTTATGGACTGTTGAGGGCTGACGATCGGATTCCTGCTAATTTAGAATTTTATAAAAATAATCGCGTTGTAAGTATAGTTTCTAAACCAACAGAAAATCCTTTCATACAAAAGTTTGGTTGTCACAAGTAACAAAACCCAATAAAATTTATAACTGAAGTATTGAAACCTTGGGTCGTCTCTCAAGGAATTGCAGGGAGGTATGATTTATTATTGGTTATGGAAAAAGTATATTTTGTTTTGGTTTTTTAAAATAAGGAACAAGTAATTTAAATGACAAGAAAAATAAATTAATAATTAGAAAATCTCTTGGCAAGGTATGAGAACTGGAAATCCTATCCTAGTTATCCTTATCAGGTGTGATGAGAATTGGATTTTGCTCCCACTTAGTTAACCCTTACTAAATAAAGGAAAGTCAAGTGGACTAATTAACTTGATTCCTCAAGTCCTAGTTAACTCCTATGGAAAGACTAGCTTTAGAGCGATCCAAATCAATCAGCAATTCCCAATTTCAATCAACTGTTGAGTCTGATAACTCAAGTGTTACCAATTACTTAACCAAAACCAAAAGGAGAAAAATCTAAATTAAATTGAAAGCATCATAAATAGAATAAAACAATCATAAATCTGAAATACCTCAAATTGAATTAAATAGAATATTCAAATCTTAACATGAAGAGTTCATAAGCAAATTTGGCAACATAAATAGTTAACAAATAAAAGCATTAGAGTATCTAAAAGTAGAAGAGAAACATAAAGAAAGAAAAATTGAACCTGGAATGAAGAAAATGAAGGAATCCAAATCCTAAATCCTAAGAGAGAGGAGAGAGCCTCTCTCTCTAAAACTACATCTAAAACCTAAAAATTGTGAATTATGAATGTTCTATATGTTGTTGTCTCAATGAATGGATTGATTCCCCCACTTTATAGCCTCTAATCTGTATTTTCTAGGCTGAAAACTGGGTCAAAAACAGCCTAGAAATTGCCCCTAGCAATTTCTGGTACGTACAGGTCGCTGCAAAGTCACGCGGAAGCATCGTCCACGCGTTTGCCCATATTGCATTTTTGCCAGGTCACGCGTCCGCATGATCCACGCGTGAGCATCACCTGGCTTCGGGGAAGCTATGGTAAATTATATATCGTTGCGAAGCCCCAGATGTTAGCTTTCCAATGCAACTGAAACCGCATCATTTGGACCTCTGTAACTCAAGTTATGGTCAATTTAGTACCAAGAGGTCAGGCTGGACAGCTTTAGCAGTTCCTTCAGTTTCTTGTATTCCTTCTACTTTTGCATGCTTCCTTTCCATCCTCCAAGCCATTCCTGTCCTGTAATCTCTAAAAACACTTAACACACATATCAAGGCATCTAATGGTAATAAGAGAGGATTAAAATTAGTAAAATTTAAGAGCAACGAAGCATGTTTTCAATCATAGTACAAAATCGGGAAGAAAATTGTAAAACCATACATTTTGTATGAATAAGTGTGCAAAGACTTGATAAAAACCAATCAATTGAGCACAAGATAAACCATAAAATAGGGGTTTATCAAGGGCACCTTGAATGACGAGCATAGCTCGGTAGCTGCACTTATGAGCCGAGCTTGTAGTTCCACCACCAGCGAAGCCCCTAGATATACAATTAATGATACCCCGGGGTTGATTGGGTTGGGCATGAGTTGTTTTGTACTTATTGCGAGAAGATTGCCTTGTAGAAAGTTGGTTGGTTGAATGTGGTTTCTACGACACACTCATCATTAGTATGTCCATGTTTTTGGTGAAAGGCACAATACTTTAACTTGTCCACATTCTTTAAATCTTGGTAGTTTTTGGCCTTTCGAGTAGGTTTGATTAGTTTTACATTCAGTATTTCTTTGATTATTTCCTCCCTTTTGGTGTTGAATTGGGTATAAGAATCGTAACGTGGTGTTAACCGAAAGGGTTTCTTGTTGTCCCAGGCTTTGTCACCATCCTTATTAGTTTGGTTTTTCTCAGATTTCCAAACTTGGCATAGCTCTTCAATCTCCATTTGACCCTTGGCTTTCTCACAAAACTCGGCCAAGGTTCTGGGTTTGGCTACGGTGATGGCCTCTTGAAATTTTCCTAGACGGAGTCCACTCTTTATAGCATGTAGGTGTACCTCTGGGTGGAGGTTTAGGATGCTCATTGATACTTTAGTGAAGCGAGTGACTGATGAGCGGATAATTTATACGCTTTTTGGCATTGTTTTTAGTATGTTTTTAGTAGGATCTAGTTACTTTTAGGGATGTTTTCATTAGTTTATATGTTAAATTCACATTTCTGGACTTTACTATGAGTTTGTGTGTTTTTCTGTGATTTCAGGTATTTTCTGGCTGAAATTGAGGGACTTGAGCAGAAATCAGATTCAGAGGTTGAAGAAGGACTGCTGATGCTGTTGGATTCTGACCTCCCTGCACTCAAAGTGGATTTTCTGGAGCTACAGAACTCGAAATGGCGCGCTTCCAATTGCGTTGGAAAGTAGACATCCAAGGCTTTCCAGAATTATATAATAGTCCATACTTTGGCCAAGAATAGACGATGTAAACTGGCGTTCAACGCCAGCCTTCTACCCAAACCTGGCGTCCAGCGCCAGAAAAGGAGCCAAAACCAGAGTTGAACACCCAAACTGGCACAAAAACTGGCGTTCAACTCCAAGAAGGACCTCTACACGTGAAACACTCAGGCTCAGCCCAAACACACACCAAGTGGGCCCAGGAAGTGGATTTATGCATCAATTACTTACTCATGTAAACCCTAGTAGCTAGTTTATTATAAATAGGACCTTTTACTATTGTATTGGGCATCTTTGATCAGTTGTATGCTATCTTAGATCACGTTTAGGGGGCTGGCCATCTCGGCCATGCCTGGACCTTTCACTTATGTATTTTCACGGTAGAGTTTCTACACTCCATAGATTAAGGTGTGGAGCTCTGCTGTTCCTCAAAGATTAATGCAAAGTACTTCTGTTTTCTATTCAATTCATCTTATTTCGTTTCTAAGGTATCCATTCGCACCCAAGAACGTGATGAAGGTGATGATTATGTGTGACGCTCATCACCATTCTCCCCTATGAACACGTGCCTGACAAACACTTTTGTTCTACATGAATTAAGCTAGAATGAATATCTCTTAGATCTCCTAACCAGAATCTTCGTGGCATAAGCTAGAATGATGGCGGCATTCAAGAGAATCCGGAAAGTCTAAACCTTGTCTGTGGTATTCCGAGTAGGATTCAATGATTGAATGACTGTGACGAGCTCCGAACTCGCGATTGCAGGGCGTTAGTGACAGACGCAAAAGGATAGTAAATCCTATTCCAGCATGATCGAGAACCGACAGATGAATAGCCATGCCGTGACAGGGTGCATGAGCATATTATTCACTGAGAGGATAAGATGAAGCCATTGACAAGGGTGATGCCTCCAGACGATTAGCCGTGCCGTGACAGGGCATTGGATTATTTTCCCGAGAGATGACCGAAAGTAGCCATTGACAGTGGTGATGTATCACATAAAGCCAGCCATGGAAAGGAGTAAGACTGATTGGATGAAGATAGCAGGAAAGCAGAGGTTCAGAGGAACGAAAAGCATCTCCATTCGCTTATCTGAAATTCCTTCCTATGATTTACATAAGTACCTCTATCCCTATTCTATTATATAATATTCGAAAACACCATTATCACTTTATATCTGCCTGACTGAGATTTACAAGGTGACCATAGCTTGCTCCATACCAACAATCTCCGTGGGATTCGACCCTTACTCACGTAAGGTATTACTTGGACGACCCAGTGCACTTGCTGGTTAGTTGTATCGAAGTTGTGACAATTATGAATTAAGATCAGAGCACCAAGCTTTGGAGCCATTACCAGGATTTGTTCGAGCCTGGAGATCACAATTTCGTGCACCAAGTTTTTGGCACCGTTGCTTAGATTAGGTAATTTTCTTTTTATTTTCTTTTCAAAAATTTTTCAAAAATATTTTCAAAATTTTCTCATCTGTTTTTCGAAAAAAAAAATAATAATAAAAAAATGTTTTCAAAAATTTATTCAAAATTTTTGAGAATGAATTCTAGTGTTTCATGAAGCATGTGAAGCCTGGCTGGCTGTAAAGCTATGTCTAAATTCTTTTGGACTGAGGCTTCCAAACCATCAGAGGCAAGTTACATACTTGATAAATGATGAGAAGCAATTTGTTATCAAGAGCAATATACTCTGGTGTTACATGCTGAAGCTTGGCTGGCCATTGGCCATGTCTAGTGTTTTGGACTGGAGCTTTCTTTGAAAGCTTGGCTGGCTAGTGAGCCATGTCTAATTCCTGGACTGAAGCTTTAGACTAAGAATGCAAGATTCCTGGAATTCATATTAAAAATTTTGGAATCCTTATTTTTCTTTTTCAATTAATTTTCAAAAATTCAAAAAAAAATTAGAAAATCATAAAAATCAAAAATATTTTTGTTTCTTGTTTGAGTCTTGAGTCATATCATAAGTTTGGTGTCACTTGCATATGCATCTTGCATTTTTCGAAAATTTTATGCATTGATTGCATTCATAGTGTTCTTCATGATCTTCAAGTTGTTCTTGGTAAGTCTTCTTGTTTGATCTTGATGATTTTTTGTTTTGTGTCTTTTCATGTTTATCATATGCATTCTTGAATTCTTAGTGCGTAAGCATTAAAGAATTCTAAGTTTGGTGTCTTGCATGTTTTATTTGCATTAAAAATTTTTCAAAATTGTGTCCATGATGTTCATCTTGACATTCATAGTGTTCTTGGTGTTCATCTTGACATTCATAGCATTCTTGCATGCATTCATTGTTTTGATCTAAAAATTTCATGCATTGCATAATTTTCATGTTTTTCATAAAAATTTCAAAAATTAAAAAAATATCTTTCCCTTTTTCTCTCATCAAATTCGAAAATTTGAGTTGACTTTTTCAAAAATTTTTAAAATCAAGTTGTTTCTTATGAGTCAAATCAAATTTTCAATTTGAAGATCTTATCTTTTTCAAAATCTTTTTCAAAAATCAAATCTTTTTCAAAATTCTTAGTTATTTTCGAAAATTCCAAAAATATTTTTCAAAAATCTTTTTCTTATTTTTATACCAAATTTTCGAAAATAACAAAAACAATTAATGTTTTGATTCAAAAATTTTAAGTTTGTTACTTACTTGTTAAGAAAGATTCAAACTTTGAGTTCTAGAATCATATCTTGCGATTTCTTGTGAATCAAGTCATTAATTGTGATTTTAAAAATCAAATCTTTTTCAAAAACTAATTTCTATCATATCTTTTCAAAAAATATCTTCTTATCTTATCTTTTTCAAAATTTGATTTCAAAATATCTTTTCTAACTTCCTAACTTCTTATCTTTTCAAAATTTGTTTCAACTAACTAACTAACTTTTTGTTTGTTTCTTAACTTTTTCAAAACTACTTAACTAAATCTCTCTCTCTAATTTTCGAAAATATCTTCCCTCTTTTTCAAAAATTTCTTTTTAATTAACTAATTATTCTTATTTTTATTTTTTTTAATTTTAAAAATTTTTCGAAAAAATACTAACAATTTTCAAAAACCATTTTCGAAAATCACTAACTCTTTTTCAAAATAATTTTCGAAAATTATCTCTCCCCCATCTTGTTCTATTTATTCATTCATATCCTAACATCTCATCTCACATCTCTGCCATCCTCACAGTTGTGTTTCTTCCATTACATTACATTCTTTGTCTCCCTCTTTTCTTCCACTCACAAAGGGATCCCTATACTGTGGTATAAAGGATCTCTATTATTATTATTATTTTTCTGTGCCTTCTTCTTTGTCATATGAGCAGGAGCAAGGATAAGAACATTCTTGTGGAAGCAGATCCAGAACCTGAAAGGACTCTGAAGAGAAAATTAAGAGAAGCTAAAATACAACAATCCAGAGATAACCTTTCAGAAATTTTTGAACAGGAAGAGGAGATGGCAGCCGAAAATAATAATAATGTAAGGAAGATGCTTGGTGACTTTACTGCACCTAATTCCAATTTACATGGAAGAAGCATCTCCATTCCTGCCATTGGAGCAAACAACTTTGAGCTGAAACCTCAATTAGTTTCTCTGATGCAGCAGAACTGCAAGTTTCATGGACTTCCATCTGAAGATCCTTTTCAGTTCTTAACTGAATTCTTACAGATATGTGATACTGTTAAGACTAATGGAGTAGATCCTGAAGTCTACAGGCTCATGCTTTTCCCTTTTGCAGTAAGAGACAGAGCTAGATTATGGTTGGATTCTCAACCCAAAGACAGCCTGAACTCTTGGGATAAGCTGGTCACGGCTTTCTTAGCCAAGTACTTTCCTCCTCAAAAGCTGAGCAAGCTTAGAGCTGATGTTCAAACCTTCAGACAGAAAGAAGGTGAATCCCTCTATGAAGCTTGGGAAAGATACAAACAGTTGACCAAAAAGTGTCCTTCTGACATGCTTTCAGAATGGACCATCCTGGATATATTCTATGATGGTTTATCTGAGCTATCAAAAATGTCACTGGACACTTCTGCAGGTGGATCCATTCACCTAAAGAAAACACCTGCAGAAGCTCAAGAACTCATTGACATGGTTGCTAATAACCAGTTCATGTACACTTCTGAAAGGAATCCTGTGAATAATGGGACGCCTATGAAGAAGGGAGTTCTTGAAGTTGATACTCTGAATGCCATATTGGCTCAGAACAAAATATTGACTCAGCAAGTCAATATGATCTCTCAGAGTCTGAATGGAATGCAAGCTGCATCCAACAGTACTCAAGAGGCTTCTTATGAAGAAGAGGCCTATGATCCTGAGAACCCTGCAATAGCAAAGGTGAATTACTTAGGTGAACCTTATGGAAACACCTATAACTCATCATGGAGAAATCATCCAAATTTCTCATGGAAGGATCAAAAGCCTCAACAAGGCTTTAATAATGGTGGAAGAAACAGGTTTAACAATAACAAACCTTTTCCATCATCCACTCAGCAACAGACAGAGAACTCTGAACAAAATACTTCTAATTTGGCAAACTTAGTCTCTGATCTGTCCAAGGCCACTGTAAGTTTCATGAATGAAACAAGGTCTTCCATTAGAAATTTGGAAGCACAAGTGGGCTAGCTGAGTAAAAGGATCACTGAAATCCCTCCCAGTACTCTCCCAAGCAATACAGAAGAGAATCCAAAAGGAGAGTGCAAGGCCATTGACATAAGTGAAATAGCCGAACCCAATGAGGGAGAGGAGGACGTGAATCCCAAGGAGGAAGACATCCTGGGACGTCCAGTGACCAATAAGGAGCTTCCCTCTGAGGAACCAAAGGAATCTGAGACTCATCTAGAGACCATAGAGATTCCATTGAACCTCCTTATGCCCTTCATGAGCTCTGATGAGTATTCCTCTTCTGAAGAGAATGAGGAGGTTACTAAAGAGCAAACTGCCAAGTTTCTTGGTGCAATCATGAAGCTGAATGCCAAATTATTTGGCATTGATACTTGGGAAGTTGAACCTCCCTTGTTCATCAATGAACTAAGTGATCTGGATCAATTGACATTGCCTCAGAAGAGACAGGATCCTGGAAAGTTCATAATACCCTGTACCATAGGCACCATGATCTTTAAGGCTCTGTGTGACCTTGGTTCAGGAATAAACCTCATGCCCCTCTCTGTAATAGAGAAACTGGGAATCTATGGGGTGCAAGCTGCTAAAATCTCACTAGAGATGGCAGACAGCTCAAGAAAACAGGCTTATGGACAAGTAGAAGATGTATTAGTAAAGGTTGAGGGCCTTTACATACCTACTGATTTCATAGTCCTGGATACTGGAAAGGAAGAGGATGACTCCATCATCCTAGGAAGACCTTTCCTTGCCACAGCAAGAGCTGTGATTGATGTTGACAGAGGTGAAATAGCCCTTCAATGGAATGAGGACTCCCTTGTGTTTAAAACTCAAGGATCTCCCTCTGCAACCATGGAGAGGAAGCAGAAAAATTTTCTCTCAAAGCAGAGTCAACCAGAGCCCCCACAGTCAAACTCTAAGTTTGGTGTTGGGAGGCCACAACCAAACTCTAAGTTTGGTGTTGAACTCCCATATCCAAACTCTAAGTTTGGTGTTGGAAAGTCTCAACAAAGCTCTGCACATCTGTGAGGCTCCATGAGAGCCCACTGTCAAGCTATTGACATTAAAGAAGCGCTTGTTGGGAGGCAACCCAATGTTTATCTAATTCTTATTTTTATTGTTTTTCATGTCTTTGTAGGTTCATGATCATGTGGAGTCACAAAATAAATATAAAAATTGAAAACGGAATCAAAAACAGCAGAAGAAAAGTCACCCCCTGGAGGAGCATCTGTCTGGCGTTCAGCGCCAGAACAGAGCATGGTTCTGGTGCTGAACGCCCAAAATGGGCAGCTTCTGGGCGTTGAACGCCAGAACAGGCATGGTTCTGGCGTTCAACGCCAGAAATGGCACACAAATGGGCATTGAACGCCCAAAATGGCCACCAACCTGGCACTGAACGCCCAGAGTTGGGTACAAAGGCATTTTTACATGCCTAATGGGTGCAGGGATGTAAATCCTTGAACACCTCAGGATATGTGGACCCCACAGGATCCACTCAGGATCTGTGGACCCCACAGGATCCACACCTACCTCCACTCACTTCTTCTCACCACTCTCTTTCACACAACCCCATAAACACTCTTCCCTAAAAACCCCTCACCAATCACCTCAATCTCTCTTCCCCACTAAACCTTTCCCACCCAAATCCACCCATATGGCCGAACCAATACCCCCCCTCCCTACCCTATATAAAGCCCTCCATTCTTCATCAACTTCACACAACACACCCCTCTACACTCCTCTTGGCCGAAACCACATCTCCCTCTCCCTCTCCATATTTCTTCTTCTTCTTCTATTCTTTTGTTTATTGCTCGAGGGCGAGCAATATTCTAAGTTTGGTGTGGTAAAAGCATAGCTTTTTTGTTTTTCCATTGATGGCATCTAAGACCGGAGAATCCTCTAGAAAGGGGAAAGGGAAGACAAAAACTTCCACATCCGAGTCATGGGAGATGGAAAGGTTCATCTCCAAAGCCCATCAAGACCACTTCTATGATGTTGTGGCCAAGAAGAAGGTGATCCCCGAGGTCCCTTTCAAACTCAAAAGAAATGAGTATCCAGAGATCCGATATGAAATTCAAAGAAGAGGTTGGGAAGTTCTAACAAATCCCATCCAACAAGTCGGCATCCTAATGGTTCAAGAGTTCTATGCCAATCATGGATCACCAAGAACCATGATCAAAGTAGGAACCCGAATCCAAAGAACTATGTTACAATGGTTCGGGGAAAATACTTAGATTTTAGTCCGGAAAATGTGAGGTTGGCGTTCAACTTGCCAAACATGGAAGAGAACGCACGCCCCTACACAAGGAGAGTCAACTTTGATCAAAGGTTGGACCAAGTCCTTATGGACATATGTGTAGAAGGAGCTCAATGGAAGGTTGACTCCAAAGGCAAGCCGGTTCAACTAAGAAGATTGGACCTCAAGCCTATAGCTAGAGGATGGTTGGAGTTTATTCAATGCTCAATCATTCCCACTAGCAACCGGTCTGAAGTTACTATAGACCGGACCATCATGATCCATAGCATCATGATTGGAGAAGAGGTGGAAGTTCATGAGATTATATCTCAAGAACTCTACAAGGTGGCTGACAAGTCCCCCACTAGGGCAAGGTTAGCCTTTCTTCACCTCATTTGCCATCTATGTTACTCATCTGGAGCTTTCATAGAAGGAGACATTCCTATTAAGGAAGAGAAGCCCATCACTAAGAAAAAGATGGAGCAAGCAAGAGAGCCCATTTATGGAGCTCAAGAGGCGCAGGAAGCTCATCACCATGAGATCCCGGAGATGCCTCAAATGCACTTTCCTCCACAAAATTATTAGGAGCAAATCAACACCTCCCTAGAAGAATTGAGTTCCAATATGGGACAACTAAGGGTGGAACATCAAGAGCACTCCATCATGCTTCATGAAATAAGAGAAGATCAAAATGCAATGAGGGAGGAGCAACAAAGACAAGGAAGAGACATAGAAGAGCTCAAGGACATCATTGGTTCCTCAAGAAGGAAACGCCACCATCACTAAGGTGGATTCATTCCTTGTTCTTACTTCTTCTGTTTTTCGTTTTCTATGTTATGTGCTTATCTATGTTTGTGTCTTCATTACATGATCATTAGTAGTTAGTAACCGTGTCTTAAAGTTATAAATGTCCTATGAATCCATCACCTCTCTTAATTAAAAACTGTTTTAATTCAAAAGAACAAGAAGTACATGAGTTTCGAATTTATCCTTGAACTTAGTTTAATTATATTGATGTGGTGACAATGCTTCTTGTTTTCTGAATGAATGCTTGAACAGTGCATATGTCTTTTGAAGTTGTTGTTTAAGAATGTTAAATATGTTGGCTCTTGAAAGAATGATGACTAGGAAACATGTTATTTGATAATCTGAAAAATCATAAAAATGATTCTTGAAGCAAGAAAAAGCAGCAAAGAACAAAGCTTGCAGAAAAAAAAAATAGGCGAAAAAAAATAGAAAGAAAAAGAAAAAGTAAGCAGAAAAAGCCAAAAGCTCTTAAAACCAAGAGGCAAGAGCAAAAAGCCAATAACCCTTAAAACCAAAAGGCAAGGGCAAATAAAAAGGATCCCAAGGCTTTGAGCATCAGTGGATAGGAGGGCCTAAAGGAATAAAATCCTGGTCTAAGCGGCTAAACCAAGCTGTCCCTAACCATGTGCTTGTGGCGTGTAGGTGTCAAGTGAAAACTTGAGACTGAGCGGTTAAAGTCAAGGTCCAGAGCAAAAAAAGAGTGTGCTTAAGAACCCTGGACACCTCCAATTGGGGACTTTAGCAAAGCTGAGTCACAATCTGAAAAGGTTCACCCAATTGTGTGTCTGTGGCATTTATGTATCCGGTGGTAATACTGGAAAACAAAGTGCTTAGGGCCACGGCCAAGACTCATAAAGAAGCTGTGTTCAAGAATCATCATACTGAACTAGGAGAATCAATAACACTATTCGAAATCTGAAGTTCCTATAGATGCCAATCATTCTGAACATCAATGGATAAAGTGAGATGCCAAAACTATTCAAGAGGCAAAAAGCTATAAGTCCCGCTCATATGATTGAAGCTCTGTTTCATTGATAGTTTGGAATTTATAGTATATTCTCTTCTTTTTATCCTATTTGATTTTCAGTTGCTTGGGGACAAGCAACAATTTAAGTTTGGTGTTGTGATGAGCGGATAATTTATACGCTTTTTGGCATTGTTTTTAGTATATTTTTAGTAGGATCTAGTTACTTTTAGGGATGTTTTCATTAGTTTTTATGTTAAATTCACATTTCTGGACTTTACTATGAGTTTGTGTGTTTTTCTGTGATTTCAGGTATTTTCTGGCTGAAATTGAGGGACTTGAGCAGAAATCAGATTCAGAGGTTGAAGAAGGACTGCTGATGCTGTTGGATTCTGACCTCCCTGCACTCAAAGTGGATTTTTTGGAGCTACAGAACTCGAAATGGCGCGCTTCCAATTGTGTTGGAAAGTAGACATCCAGGGCTTTCTAGAAATATATAATAGTCCATACTTTGGTCAATAATAGACGATGTAAACTGGCGTTCAACGCCAGCCTTCTACCCAAACCTGGCGTCCAGCGCCAGAAAAGGAGCCAAAACCAGAGTTGAACGCCCAAACTGGCACAAAAACTGGCATTCAACTCCAAGAAGGACCTCTACACGTGCAACACTCAGGCTCAGCCCAAACACACACCAAGTGGGCCCATGAAGTGGATTTATGCATCAATTACTTACTCATGTAAACCCTAGTAGCTAGTTTATTATAAATAGGACCTTTTACTATTGTATTGGGCATCTTTGATCAGTTGTATGCTATCTTAGATCATGTTTAGGGGGCTGGCCATCTCGGCCATGCCTGGACCTTTCACTTATGTATTTTCACGGTAGAGTTTCTACACTCCATAGATTAAGGTGTGGAGCTCTGCTGTTCCTCAAAGATTAATGCAAAGTACTTCTGTTTTCTATTCAATTCATCTTATTTCATTTCTAAGATATCCATTCGCACCCAAGAACGTGATGAAGGTGATGATTATGTGTGACGCTCATCACCATTCTCCCCTATGAACACGTGCCTGACAAACACTTCTGTTCTACATGAATTAAGCTAGAATGAATATCTCTTAGATCTCCTAACCAGAATCTTCGTGGCGTAAGCTAGAATGATGGCGGCATTCAAGAGAATCCGGAAAGTCTAAACCTTGTCTGTGGTATTCCGAGTAGGATTCAATGATTGAATGACTGTGACGAGCTCCGAACTCGCGATTGCAGGGCGTTAGTGACAGACGCAAAAGGATAGTAAATCCTATTCCAGCATGATCGAGAACCGACAGATGAATAGCCGTGCCGTGACAGGGTGCGTGAGCATATTATTCACTGAGAGGATAAGATGAAGCCATTGACAAGGGTGATGCCTCCAGACGATTAGCCGTGCCGTGACAGGGCATTGGATCATTTTCCCGAGAGATGACCGAAAGTAGCCATTGACAGTGGTGATGTATCACATAAAGCCAGCCATGGAAAGGAGTAAGACTGATTGGATGAAGATAGCAGGAAAGCAGAGGTTCAGAGGAACGAAAAGCATCTCCATTCGCTTATCTGAAATTTCTTCCTATGATTTACATAAGTACCTCTATCCCTATTCTATTATATAATATTCGAAAACACCATTATCACTTTATATCTGCCTGACTGAGATTTACAAGGTGACCATAGCTTGCTACATACCAACAATCTCCGTGGGATTCGACCCTTACTCACGTAAGGTATTACTTGGACGACCCAGTGCACTTGCTGGTTAGTTGTATCGAAGTTGTGACAATTATGAATTAAGATCAGAGCACCAAGCTTTGGAGCCATTACCAGGATTTGTTCGAGCCTGGAGATCACAATTTCGTGCACCAGTGACATACTCCCTTAGGCTTTCATGTTGTACTTGCTTGATAATGTTCAGATAATCGGAGTCATGTAAATATATGGAAGAAGTAGCGAACTGATCTTCAAATAGCTTGGCGAGTTCCTGAAAGGGTGAAATAGAATCTGCAGGCAAAGATGAAAACTAATCAAGTGCAGGACTGTCTAAAAAGGTAGGAAAACTACAACTTAAGATAGGATCAGAAGCATCGATTACTATCATCATAGAGCGGAATTTTTTAACGTGCTTCTTCAAATCACCTATGGCATCATAGGGAGTCAGAGTTATTGGTAACACGAAGTTCCTAGGCAGTTTGAAATTCATGATATCTGTCGTGAATGGTCCAATAGCGTTATCCAATTCATCGTCTTCATCGTTTTGTTGATCTCTCTCTGGTTGTTGAGTTTCAGAGACGTGTGTTGGATCACAATTTTCTTCATCGTCTTCTGGTTTCTCAATGTGATCATCATTATTTTCAATCCGAGCATTAGTTAACTCAGCTATCTGATTTT
This sequence comes from Arachis ipaensis, assembly GCF_059453495.1. NCBI lineage: Eukaryota > Viridiplantae > Streptophyta > Magnoliopsida > Fabales > Fabaceae > Arachis > Arachis ipaensis. The sequence goes on along the minus strand of NC_142441.1, from coordinate 40,153,363 downwards.
CCATTCTTTAGTTTTCTTTTGTCATGCACTAATTAGCTTGTTGTAACTCCGTTACCATCTGAAGATGCTTGGATGGTGTAGGAGGAGGTTGGTCAGCCATGGGTAGATCTGAAAGTTTTGGGACCTGGTGTGGAATTCAAAGTCCACAAACTAACAGGAAAGTGCATCGGGTCATACCAAGTAATACCTCAGGTGAGTGAGGGTCGATCCCACGAGGATTGATGGATCAAGCAACAATGATTGAGTGATTTACTTAGTCAGAAAAGCAGAAAATGATGTTTTGAGAGTTTAATTACATTAAACAGAAAAATTAGAGAATTAGAAAGCAAACAGTAAATTGATATGAAGAATATGAGAGAAAACAGTTAAGGTTTCGGAGTTGTTTATCTTCCAGATTTCTATTTCTTACCAACTATTTTAATTATGCAAGATTCAATTCATGGCAAACTATATTTGACTAAACCCTAATTTCTTAGTAATTTAGTCTCCTCTAACCTAGTTAACTGTCAATTCCTTAGTCACTTAATTGCAATTAGAAGTTTAAGTCCAATTCTAGTTTATGTACCACAAAAACCCTAATTACCCAAATATAAGAGGATTATATGTCACGTATCCCATGAAGTCCAAATACTTAGTGGTTTAGGAGAAATTATTTTCAAGTTGTTATTTAAGTAACCAAGATTTAAGTGGAGGTTTAGTTGTTCATGGCTCAGAGGAAAAACTAGGGTTTCAAAGTGTAAACTGTAGAATGAGTTGCGTCAGAGAGAAGAGAGCCCAAAAGGCTGAATCTTTTCCCTTTTATATCTAATCTTAATAAATGTAAAATATATTTTCTAAAACTAAATAATATATCTTTCTATAGTAAATAATATAAAGTTTTAATCAAAAGGTCTTTGAAGATCTTCGTTGCTGGCTCGTGGGGACTACCAAATTTTCTAAAGTTGGCGCCAAACTTGGGCTGGGCCAAGTTTGGTGCCACTCCACCCATGCATAATAGTAGCTTTTCTTGATCTTGGAGCTAAGCTTGGAAAATCCCAAGTTTGGCGCCACCATGCCAGCCTTGTTTGGAGCGTGTGATGATCAAGGTGCCATACTTGGAGATTTCCAAGTTTGGTGCTACATCCTGGGGTTGCAGTGGCTCCGTTTCTTCCTTCTAAACTTTGTCAAATCTGTCCGAATGCTACCTGAAATAAACCAAATTGCACACAACTCAAAGTAGCATTCATAGTGGCTTAAAAATACTTAAATCTTGATTAAACTTAACAAATTTGAATGCAAATTCACTAGAAAAAGGTAGAAAAGATGCTCACGCATCACAACACCAAACTTGAATTGTTGCTTGTCCTCAAGCAACCAAAACTAATATAAACTTTGGATGTGAATCTGCATGAGAATTGAGTGTTCAATCAAGCTCCTGTCTGTTTCAGTGTGGGGTTAACAACACTGAAACCCTGAATAGTTTCGGCATCTCACTATCCTTTGAATTTTTGGAATGACAATGTCATTCGAAATTAGAATCCAGATAATATTATGAATTCTCTTGTCTTTTCTTTTCTTTGGATTAGTCCTTGAACACAGCATTTTTCTTTTCTTTTCTTTAGTGTTTTGCACCTTGAGCCTAGCCGTGACTTTAAATATTTTGTCTCAAACTTTACTTGACATAGAAAACACCACAAGCACTTAACTGGGGAACTCTTTTGAGTTCTGATTTCTCTTTCAATTGCTCCTAGACAGTGGTGCTCAAAGCCTTTGACATACTTTGTATTTTCACTTGGTCTCGACTCTTAGTGCTCTGTCTTAAAGATTACTTGACACATTCAGACCATACACATATGGCTAGGAAAACAACTCTTTGAGCTTTTAATCATACTTAACCTTCCTAGCCATTGATGCTCAGAGTCTTGGACCTTGCCTTTTATTTTCTTTTTCTTTTTGCTGTTTCTTTTGCTTCAAGGATTATTTTCTTGTTAAATTTAGAGAATTCATAATACTTTTCTAAATTCCTGTTCCTCATGCATCAACATCCCTTGATTCAGATTCAAATATGCACTGTTCATATCATGCATTCAAAGTCACAGGCAACACCATCACATTTAAGTAAATAAGACTACTCTTAAATATAAACTCAAATTCTCATGCAATATAGGACTTCTTTTTCTTTTTCTTTTTTTTTATTCAAGCTGAGTGAGCAATACATGAGACATTTTTTTATTATTTAAAAGCAAACAATAGAATTAAAAACTAAAACCTAGGAATTAAAAATACTAAAGATCATGCAAACACTCAAAGCATAACAACATAAAATAGGAATATAACATAATAAGAACGGAAGGAAATAGGAAGTGAAAAAGGGACTAAGCCACCTCAGTCGCCGCGGTGGGGGTCTCTCTCTTCAGGCTGCGGTCTATATGGTCCTCTCAGGCGCCCATAGCCATGCCTTAGATAAAAAAGCTCATGGAACTAAGTATCTTGCTCCGCTGCCAACTGATGGAGAAGAGTGCTCTAACTGTCCTGTACTGCCCTCATCTGATCGAGGGTGGAAGAAAGGTGCTCTCAGCGGCTATCCTGTGTCATCCTCATCTGCTCAAGGGAGGATGTGAGCTACTGCCAATACTCCTGAGGCGGGAAATAGTATCCCTGAGGCAAGGGAGGCTGGTCCTGCTGAGCATTTTCTTCGGTTTGCTCTCTTTTGTGAATCCTCTGGTATTTCCTAACATATTTCATAGTTTTCTTAGTGATAGGCCTCTCAACTAGAATAGAGAAATCATTATCTATCTTCACCCTAGCGGCTTCACAGAGGCAGTAGATGAGATGCGGAAAGCCCAGTCTAGCATGCTTAGAGGAGTTAGAGGCCATGCTATAGATTTGCTATGCAATGATGTCCTCTACCTCCACCACCTCTCCCTTCATAATGCAGTGAATCATAATGGCCCGATCCACAGTGTATTCAGACCGGTTTCTAGTGGGCATGAGAGACCTCCGGATAAAGTCTAGCCATCTCCTAGTCAAAGGAAGAAGGTCACTGTTCTTAAGTTGGTATGGTCTCTCTTCTGAACCTATTCTCCACTGGGCCCCTGGAATGCATATATCAGCGACCACTTGATCTAATTGCTGTTCTCTATTTACCCTCTCGTTGTAGCACTCTTCTTCCGTATAATCAATAAGTGGCAATCGATGGGTCTGTCGGATATTCTCTGGGCTGAAATAAAGGATTCTTCCTCTCACAAAGCTTTGGTGGTTCTTTTAATTGACTCCAGTGACATCCTTGTAGGTGACCCAAAGGTTGCCATAAAATTCTTGAACCATCAATTGTCTGACCTCAATGTGTGGATTGCACAGAAATTGTCACCCTTGCTTTTGAACCTAGAATTGGATTTTCGGATACTCCTTCGGTTGAAGTGCAAATTTTACTTTCAGAATCACAGTTCTCTTATCAGTGACATTATAAAAATGCTCCTCATGTAATTTGGAGCGGAATCTCTGTGAATCATAGGAACCGGTGGCCGGTTTCATTCCTTTCCTCTTTCTTGAGGTCTTAATGGTCTTTAGTGCCATGAAAATAAACAGAAAACAAGCAAAGCGACAACACCAAAATTGAACCTTTGCTCGTCCCCGAGCAAAATAAAATAAAGTAAGGAGGAACAAAGGGATTGTGTTGTGAGTAGAAAAAAAGAATGTGTGTAAATGGTTGAGGGGAGAAGTGTATTGTTGTTGTGGCTAGGGTGAAGGGAGAAGGGGTTTATACAGAGAGGCAGGGGGTTGGGTTTTGAGTAGTGTGGTTAAGAGGAATATAAGGAAGGGAAGAAGTAAGGGTAAAGTGCTGATGAAGTGTATAGAGGTGGGGTATATATATAGAGGGATTGGAGAGAGGTTAACATTGGATGATGGGGTTGGGAGGGGGAAAAGGTTCGGTCAAAGTGGGGTTATAGGAAAGGGAAATGTGATGGGAGTGGAGGGAGTTTGGGGAAGGTAAAAAGGAAGATTGGATGGGATTAGGGAGAGATTTGGGGAAGGGAAATTGCAGGGGAGGGATTGGGTATCGAATCATTGGGATTCGGTTTCAGAATTCACATGATTTGGTTCGAAGGAGTCAAAATAGGGAAGCTGGCACCAAACTTGGGAGAGGTGGCGTTTGGCGCCACCGATCCCGTAACCAATTCATTGCATAAGTTCCTCCTGGCGCCAAACTTGGGTTGGACCAAGTTTGGTGCCACCTTTGATAATTTTTTTTTAGCCGGTGGTGGCGCCGAACGCTAAGGGGACCAAGTTTGGCACCACCCTGGCAGAGAATTCTCCCTTATTTTCTTTGTTGGTGGTGCCAAACTCCAAAGATCCAAGTTTGGCACCACCCCTCTTGCATCAATTTCTCATTATGCACGCATCACCTGGTGCCAAATATGGGAATTCCAAGTTTGGCGCCACCCCTCCAGAGGATTTCTTCCAATTTTACATCGCATCTAGCACCAAACTTGGAAATCTCAACTTTGGCGCCATCCCTCTGATGAGCGGATATTTTATACGCTTTTCGACATCACTTTCATATAGTTTTTAGTGCGTTTTATTTAGTTTTTATAGGTTTTAGTGTTAAATTCATATTTTTGGATTCTACTATAAGTTTTTGTGTTTTTGGGCAATTTCAGGTATTTTCTGGCTGAAATTGAGGAGTTGGAGCAGAAGTCTAATTCAGAGACAGAAAAAGCACTGCAGATGCTGTCCAAATCTGACTTGCCTGCATTCGGAAGAGCTTCTCTGGAGCTACAAAAGTCCAAATGGAGCGCCCTCAACGGCGATGGGAAGATAACTTCCAGAGCTTTCCAGCAATATATAATAGTCTATACTTTGCTTCAGATTAGAAGGCCCAAAACTGGCGTCCAGTACTAGCTTCCTGCCCCCTTCCGGGCGTCCAGCGCCCAAAGAGCAGAGCCCAGCGTCTAAAGGCCCAGAGAGGACCGCTTAGCTGGCATTCCATGCCCAAGGAGCCGCATAGCACGTAGATCTCATTAAAGCTCTTCCCAAACACTCACCAAGTGGGCCTCAGAAGTGGATCTTAGCACTAAATAGACTGTTTTACCCTTACTAGTCATCTGTTTAGTATTTAAAGTACATTTTACATAATCATTCGAACATATCACACACATCATTCTACCACATATTTTCATTTTTTCATTGTTTTTACTTTCAGTATGAGTTTCTAAACCTCCTAGAGAGGACCCCCTAGCTGGCATTCCATGCCCAAGGAGCCTCATAGCTCGTGGATCTCATTAAAGCTCAGCCCAAACACTCACCAAGTAGGCCTCAAAAGTGGATCTTAGCACTAAATAGACTGTTTTACCCTTACTAGTCATCTGTTTAGTATTTAAAGTATATTTTACATAATCATTCGAACATATCACACACATCATTCTGCCATATTTTCGTTTTTCTATTGTTTTTACTTTTAGTATGAGTTTCTAAACCTCCTAGGTTGAGGGTAGGAGCCCTGCGGAGTCCTATGAATTAATAAAAGTATTACTGTTTCTTCTTCGATCCATGTTTGCTATATGTCAAATATGTATATTCGTTCTTCATCAATAAGAATGCCTTGAACTGGCATAAGGTTATCACATTCTACATGGGTTCAGAGTACATCTTTCATCGGACAATGATGAACCACCAGTTTAAATATACGTCTGTTAGACGGCTAATCCACGATTTCGTTGGGGACTTCTCGAGACATCAGTTCAGCCGATTTCCAGGGAGATTAGGGTCTCTGTGGTAGAGGCTAGAACACTGATGAACCCCGATTTTGTGGTTTATCTTGTGCTTAATTTGGGGGATTTTATCAACTTTTCTCACATTTGTTCAACGAAATAGCATGGTTTTGTAATTCTCCCTAGATTTGTGCTTAAGTGTGAAAACATGCTTTTTAGGCCTTAAAATAGCTAAATTTAACTCACTTTAATTCCATTTGATGCCTTGATATGTTTGTTGAGTGATTTCAGGTTCATAATGCAAGTATTGGATGGAAGAACTGAGGAGAAAAGTATGCAAAGTGGGAGAACTCATGAAGAAATGAAGAAACCGCAAAGCTGTCAAGTCTGACCTCTTCGCACTCAATCGACCATAACTTGAGCTACAGATGTCTAAATGAGGCGGTTTTAGTTGTGTTGGAAAGCTAACATCTGGGGCTTCGAAATGATATAAAATTTGCCATAGTTTCCTGACGTATAGGGGTGCGCACGTGCACATGATGCGCACGCGCCGATGGAGCAGTATGGGTCCATTTTGGGCAACTCGTTGGGGGCAATTTCTGAAGCATTTTGGGCCCAATCCAACTCATTTCTGATGTTATTGAACCCAAGGATTGAGGGGGGAATGAACCAAGTAGTCATAGTTTAGTTTTCATCATGTTTTAGGATAGAATTCTAGAGAGAGAGGCTCTCCCCTCTCTCTAGTTTAGGATAGAAATTAGGGTAAAGTTAGGTTAATCACTCTCAAATTTCTCTTTCAATTCTTGTTTTGATTTTAATTCTCTTTATATTTTAGTGCTCTATTGTCTTAATCTTCATAGTTTCTCTTGTTAATTTCTTATTTTGCTCTCTCTTATGTTGATGAACAATTGTTGGATCTTGATTTCTTTTAAATGCAATTTTATGTTGCCATGTCTCTTTTATGTTGATCTTGATTGTTATTATTGATTTCTTGCTTATGTTAGTCATGGGTTTCCTTTAATTCTTACATTTTATGATGTTTACTTTTTTTGCACACTAGGTGTTTGTTAAAATGTTTCCTTTAGTTTTTGAGTAGTTTCTTTTGCTCTTGGCCTAGGCTAAGGGAATTGAGTGACTTTGAGTTATTGGGTCTCAATGATTTGGTGATTTGAGAACCCTTGGTGATCAATTTGATACTCATTGACACCAACCCACTACTAATCTAATTAGTAGATAGGTTGAGACTTATGGGTTGATGTGATCAAGCCTATTTGACGTACTTCAAGCTTAGGAGTAGATATTACATACTTAAAGCTTTTGGAAGTAGACTTAATAGGTTGGCCTCTCATAATTATCAATATATGGTTTATAGACGAGGATGGTGATCTCAATTACCTAAGTCTATCCAAGAGTACTTTACCTTGCTTTCTTTAATTGCTTGTTTGATTAACTTTTCTTGCCATTTACTTTTCTTGTCCTATTTTAAAACCAAACCCCCTTGCATTTTCATAGCCAATAATTGAACATTTCATTGCAATTCCTTGTGAGACGACCCGGAGTTTAAATACTTCGGTTAATTTTCATTTGGGGTTTGTACTTGTGACAACTCAAATTTTTTATGTGAGAATTGTTTGTTGGTCTTATTTCTATAAGAGAAATTCTAAACTGACACGACAAATATCATCTATCAAAATGGCGCCGTTGCCGGGGAATTGCAATGGTGTTATGTTATTGGCTATTGTATATATGTTAATATGATTCTTTGCTAGTTTTTGCTTGTTTTAGGAGTTAATTTTTATTAGTTCTTATTAGTTTTATCTTTATTTTCATTTGCTATTATGAATTCTCACCTCTTTGGCTATGAGTTTGGCTCAAATTATGTTGTAGGGAATGGAAACTATAACGACAATATGCATCAAGGATGGATGATAAACCACTATTTTATGGTTTATATTGTGTTTAATTATGTGGTTTTATCATGATCCTTACCCACTTATTCATTAAATTAGCATGCATATTAGATTTCTTTCCGGAATTTATTACATGTTTGAAAACTGCTTCCTAGAGACTTTAATTATTTAATTTTAATTCTCTTTTATTCCATTTGATGCCGTGTTCTGTGTGTTAAGTGTTTCAGATTTTATAGGGCATGAATGAGTTGGAGATTGGGAAGGAAGCTAGCAAAAATGGAAGAAACACAAGAATTTGAGGAGATAACCAGCGAGAAGTGATGTGGTCACATGGCTCACGCGACCGCGCGAAGGAGAGCAAATCGCAGCGACGCGGCCACATGGCTCACACGGCCGCGCGGATTGGAAAGCCCAAGCGACGCGGTAGCGTGGACGACGCGAATGCGTGGCAAGGAAAAGCGTAAGTGACGCGTCCGCATGGATGACACGATCGCGTGACATGTGCGATCTGCATAATCTGTAGAATTCACTGGGGGCGATTTTAGACCCTATTTCGACCCAGTTCTCGGCCCGTAACAGCAGACTAGAGTCAGAAAATATGCAGAAACAAATAACACATTCATTCGGAGAGAGTTTTAGATCTAGTTTTACTCTCTTAGGTTTTTTTTCTCTCTAGGTTTTCGAATTTTTAATTTTCAATTGATCTTAGCATTGGAACATTGAGAAGAGTTATTTCATCATCAAGACTTCGTCATTCTAGTTCGTTTTCTTAACTTGGTTTCATTATTCCATGTTCTTTGTTTTGTTCAATTTTGTTATTTGAATACTTTTATGATTAATTAATGCAAGGATTATTTCTTTTTTAATTCAATTTCAATTCCAATAATTATGTCTTCTTTTAATTCCCTTTCATGTGCTAAGGATTTATTATTTACAATGCATGAGTAGTCTCTTTACTTGATGGGGAGTTGATTAAAAGAAACTCTTGAGTTGAAAGGATTGGAGGAAAAATTTGTAATTGGGTTAAATGTTGGATTGCTATCCTGTCACCAACGCCAATCCCTTTGAACTAAGTGGGTTGCAACTTGTGAACAGATCTGGCATTCTAACTTGTTTGACTTTTCCTTACCTAGTAAAGGATAACCAAACAGAATAACCATTAATTATAATTTAATCTTACAATCACTCCATCAATAGTGGAAATTCAAACCAATCAACTCCCAGTAAGGCTTTTATTCATATTAATTGAATTTCCTCAATTTAAATTCCAATTTACTTAACTCAACTTCTTTGAACATCTGATTAATAAGATAGCACACTTTTCTGCAACTTGTTGGGAGACGACCTGGGACTTAAAACTCCCAGTAATTTTTAATTCAAATTCTCTGTGACATACTTCTAAATTGATAGGCAGATTTTCAGTGAGTTAAGAACTATACTTGCAACGTAACCATTTTAATAATTTTTTAATTCACCAGCTTCTGCGTCTCATCAATTTTTGGTGCCGTTGCCGGGGAGTTACAATAGAGTGCTAATTTTATTAATTAGAATTTATTTATTTGCATTTATTTTATTTTGCTACTATGAGCTGCATGTTTCTTCCGTCAAATGACGCGTTCCCTTCCTGATCCACGCTTGCTAATATTCGATCCTGAAATTGAAAGGACAATTTCAAGAATAAGGCGAGAACAGCGTCGGTTAGCCCGCTCTGAGGGCGGATCTGAAAGTGAATCTGAGGAAGAAACCAGCCCCCGTTCTACTGATTCGGTTGTTTTACGTGCAGAAAACATGGCAGTTAGGAGAGTTACCATCCAAGAGGAAGGAGCCCCTGATTTTACAATGCAACCGTTTCAAGCGCATCATCCAGCGGTAGCTACAGATTTTGAAATAAAGACCGCACTGCTAAATTTGATGCCCAAGTTTCATGGCCTACCTACTCAAGAGCCTATCAAGCACTTGAGAGATTTCCAGGCAGCCTGTTCTACTGTCAGGCGTGATGGCACTGATGAAACTTCAATTCTGCTAAAAGCTTTTCCATTTTCTCTTGAGGGAAAAGCAAGAGAGTGGTACTACACTCAACCTCTAGCAAATGTATCCAACTGGGATACACTCAGAAAGGAGTTTCTGGAGAAATTCTTTCCATCTGAAGTTACTGATAAACTGAGGAAGGATATCTCCACAATTGTTCAGGATGACAATGAGACTCTCTTTGAATACTGGGAGTGCTTCAATAATCTTCTGGAAGCATGCCCCCATCACATGATTGACAAGATCATGCTACTCAGCTATATTACACAGGGTATGAGGCCCCAAGATAAGACCACACTAGAAAGTGCCAGCAATGGGTCTATGAAGAAGTACAAGACCACTGATGAAGCTTGGCAATTGATCAGTGATTTAGCTGAATCCACTAGGAACCACAGACAGAAGCAAGGCCGTTCAAAAGCTGTTGCAGAAGTATCTTCTAGCAGAGAGACTGCTGCTCTAACTCAAAGCATCTGTGAAATGACCAACTTGCTGAAGCAAATGCAGTTTAATCAACAAGCTCAGCAAGCTCAACTTCCTCCACCATAGCAAAACCAACAACTAGTCCCACAAAGAATTTGCGGAATCTGTGCTGATTATAGCCATTACACTGATGAATGCCCGCAGCTCCAACAAGAAGACAACATGGTGGCATCCACTCACAACTTCTATGACCGCCCCAACCAAGGGTACAATCAAAGTGGAAATAATAACCATGGATGGCAGGACAATTCAAACCAGAATTGCAGGGACAACAATAACAGAGGAGGCAGAGATAATCAGGGAAATCAGAGGTGGAACAATAACAACAACAAGTAGCAAAATCAACCTTACAGAGCACCTCACTTGAGGCAGAACCAAGGACCACAGAATAATCAGTAGCAGACCTCTCAATTTACTCATTCTTCGTTATCTTCTAATGAAGATCTACTACAATCTTTTGAGAAAAGACAACAGACCATGGAAAATAACATCATGAATAGTATTAATGCCAGTCTGAATGGTCTCACCTCTACTCTGCAAGCTTTTATGACACAGTTTGGATCAGCACAAAATTCCAGTAACCAACCTTCAAGCACCACTGGAATCCCCTCTCAACCATTACCTAATCCAAAGGGAGGCATTAATGCCATCACCCTGAGGTCCGGAACCACACTGCAGGAGAGGAATCAGGAGGAACCAAGCTCCCCAGAATACGCCTCAGCTGAAGAGGTGGTAAAAATCGAAGATGTTGAAGAGGAAGAGGATATACAGAACATAGCTGAAGAAGAAACAGCTCAACCACAGGAGGAAGCACCAAAAGGCGCAGGCACCACAGAAAACACTACTCCTATTCCATTTCCACAACTTGCAAGGAAGCCCAGGAAGCAGCTGGAACCCGATCCTAAAATGGTAGAGATATTCAAAAAGGTTGAGGTAACTGTTCCCCTTTTTGATGTTATTCAGCAGGTACCTAAATATGCAAAGTTTCTAAAAGACTTATGTATCCATAAAGACAAAATTAATGAATTAGAAACTATTCCTTTAGGTGGTTCTATATCTGCTTTAATGGGAGAATTACCTGAAAAATGTAGTGATCCAGGTCCTTGCATAGTTAGCTGTACTATTGGTGGTGTAGTAATTTATGATTGCATGTGTGATTTAGGAGCATGTGTCAGTATAATGCCTTTGTCTACATATGATGTTTTGAGGCTCCCTCCCTTAAAAAGGTCGGCAGCTCATTTTGTGTTAGCAGATAAAAGCATTATTACAGTGGCTGGAGTTGCTGAAGACGTTTTGGTGAACATTAAAGGACTCACATTTCCCACTGATTTTTATATCTTGGAGATGCCCCACAATGATTCAGATAAGCCATCATCAATCCTACCTGGAAGGCCATTCCTGAAGACATCAAAATTCAAATTGGATGCTTTTTCAGGAACATACTCCTTTGAAATAGATGGCCGTATAGTAATCTTCAATCTGAATAGAGTCATTGACAACCCCCCAGAAGATCGTTCTATGTTCCAGTGTGATGTCATAGACGAAAGTGTGGCTGAAGTTCAAAAGGAAGAGTTTGAAGAGAGGCACACTGGACAAGGTCCAAGTGTGGAGACCCTCTTAACTGACAATGGGGGCACTTCGCCATTTTCACAAGCCCCAGATAATCCAGAGCCCGCCCATGATCAAAAGTTAGAATTGAAACCTCTCCCTCCACATCTCAAATATGCTTATCTTGAGGATGAGAAGAAGCTTCCAGTTATTATTGCAAGGGAACTGACTTCTCAACAAGAAGAGTAGTTACTTGATATACTGTGGAAGCATAAGAAGGCAATTGGGTGGAGTTTGGCAGACATAGTGGGAATCAACCCTCAAGTATACGAGCACAGAATATTTTTTGAAGAGGGAGCAAGATCTGTCCGTCAACCACAAAGAAGATTGAATCCCACCATCTTGGAAGTTGTCAAAAAGGAAGTGACCAGACTATTGGAAGCAGGTATCATATATCCCATTTCAGACAGTGAATGGGTAAGCCCAGTACAAGTGGTGCCCAAGAAATCTGGAGTCACTACAGTGAAGAGTGAGCATGGAGAGCTCATAGCAACTAGAGTTCAGAATGCTTGGAGAGTCTGCATTGATTACAGGTGTCTCAACCAAGCTACCCGTAAGGATCACTACCCACTTCCATTCATTGATCAAATGCTGGATCGCCTGTCAGGTAAATCACATTATTGCTTTTTAGATGGTTACACAGGTTATTTCCAGATTCATATAGCTCCTGAGGATCAGGAAAAGACTACTTTTACATGTCCTTTTGGGACTTATGCTTATAAGAGAATGCCCTTTGGCTTGTGCAATGCACCAGCTACCTTCCAAAGGTGCATGATGAGTCTTTTCTCTGATCTTATTGAGGACTGTATGGAAGTTTTTATGGACGATTTTAGCATTTATGGTGATTCTTTTAGCCTTTACTTAGAGGGATTATCTAGAGTATTAGATAGATGTGTTAATACAAACCTTGTATTGAATTTCGAAAAATGCCACTTTATGGTAAAACAAGGGATTGTATTAGGACATGTGGTATCTAATAATGGCATTTCTGTAGACCCAGCAAAGGTGAATGTTATTTCTAGTTTACCTTACCCCTCTTCTGTGAGGGAAGTCCGTTCGTTCCTTGGCCATGCAGGTTTCTACAGGAGATTTATTAAGGACTTTAGTAAGGTGGCACTTCCCTTATCCAGATTACTGCAGAAGGATATTGAGTTCGAGTTCAGTGAGGATTGCAAACAAGCATTTGATAAGCTGAAGACTGCTCTAACTCAAGCCCCAATTGTGAGAGGACCAGACTGGAGCCAGCTATTTGAAATCATGTACGATGCTTCCAACCATGCAGTAGGAGCAGCGCTGGCTCAGCGTGAAGGTAAGGATCCTTTTGTTATTGCCTATGCGTCTAAGACTTTAGACACTGCCCAGTCCAATTATACTACTACTGAGAAGGAGCTTCTTGCTATTGTTTTTGCTCTGGATAAATTCCGAGCTTATTTACTTGGTACTAGAGTAGTAGTGTATTCGGACCATGCAGCTCTAAAGTATCTATTAGCTAAAAAGGAATCCAAACCAAGACTTATACGTTGGATACTGCTGTTTCAAGAATTTGATTTAGAAATAAAGGATAGGAGTGGTAATCAGAATTTAGTAGCAGACCACTTGAGTCGCCTTGAACATATTAAGGATGATTCCACTCCTATAGATGATAATTTTCCTTTTGACAACCTGCAAGCAGTATCCGAGGTAGTCCCTTGGTATGCACCTGTCGCTAATTATTTAGTTAGCCACACATTTCCTCCACATTTTTCTAAACATCAAAGAGACAAGCTGAAAAGCGAGTCTAAATATTATATATGGGATGACCCATATTTATGGAGATGTGGCGCTGACCAGATAATTAGACGTTGTGTGCCTCAATCAGAATTCCAGTCCATTTTAGAGGCCTGTCACTCATCTGAGAGTGGAGGACATTTTGGCCCTCAAAGAACAGCTAGAAAGATCTTTGACTGCGGATTCTGGTGGCCTACTCTTTTTAGAGACGCTGCTGAGTTTTGTAAATCTTGCTCCCCATGCCAGAAATTTGGTAATATATCTAGGAGGGATGAGATGCCTCAACAATATATGCTCTTCTGTGAAATTTTTTATGTTTGGGGCATTGACTTCATGGGTCCATTTCCAAATTCTAATGGATATTTTTATATATTGTTAGCTGTGGATTATGTTTCCAAATGGGTGGAAGCAATTCCTACCCTTACTGATGATGCTAACACTGTTGTTTCCTTTGTGAGAAACCATATTATATGTCACTTTGGATCACCACGAGCGATCATGAGCGATCAAGGCACCCATTTTTGTAACAGGAGACTAACAGGATTGATGAAGAAGCATGGGATAATCCATAAAGTTGCAACAGCTTACCATCCCCAAATTAATGGGCAAGCCGAGGTGTCAAACAGAGAAATTAAACGTATCTTGCAAAAGATAGTAAAGCCTCATAGAAAAGACTGGAGCACCAGGCTACAAGATGCACTGTGGGCATACAGAACAGCATACAAGACACCCATTGGGATGAGCCCCTTCCGCTTGGTTTACGGAAAAGCTTGTCATCTCCCAGTTGAAATAGAACACAGAGCCTTCTGGGCAGTTAAGGAGTGCAACATGGGAATTGAGAATGCTGGAGCTGAAAGAAAGTTGCAACTGCAGGAACTGGAGAACCTTCGCGTAGAAGCTTATGAGAATTCCAGAATTTACAAGGAAAAGATGAAAGCTGTGCATGATCAAAACATCAAGAAGAAAGAGTTCCAACCTGGAGATTTTGTCCTCCTTTACAAATCTCGACTAAGGCTCATGCCCGGTAAGTTGAGATCAAAATGGGAAGGTCCATACAGAGTAGAGAAGGCTGAACCGTACGGAATTTATCACCAAAGCCATCCTTCAAGCTCTGAACTTATTAAGGTTAATGGACAACGCCTGAAGCTATACCATGGTGAGAAGGTGCAGAAAAATAAGGAGTTTGAGATCTTCCGCTTGGAAGATCCCCACATCGCAGCAGATTGAGCTAGTGGAGCGTCCAACTTACGGACGTTAAAACAAAGTGCTTGGTGGGAGACAACCCACCGCGGTATGATCGTTCTTTTCTTCACTTTTATTTTTTTTTCTTCTTCTTTAATAACTCTTCTCTTTATTAGTGCTTTCGTGCTCTTTCATTTACATGTCTTTATATTTCTTTTAAAAAAAAAGGGTTTTTCGCCACGCGACGTGATTGCACCAGCGGCGCGTCCGCGTCGCAAGGGCGGTGGAGAAAAAAAATAAATAAACAGAGAGTTACGCTGGAGCGTGGCTGGAGGCGTGCCAATGGCACAAATCGACCCACGCGACCGCGTCCCTGACGCGTTCGCGTCGCATGGGAATTATGGCCTCCCACGCGACCGCGTGCCCCACGCGGCCGCGTGCCCTGAGTTTTCGACGTAAAAGGGTGCACAGTAACATTCTGTGCGAGAGTGATGCTGGATTGGTGCTGGAAGCACAATCCTTGTCACGCGACCGCGTCGCCGACACGGCCGTGTCACCCATTTTATAACGCACACTCACGCGATCGCGCGACCCACGCGATCGCGTCACCCAATTTTGGCAATTAAAATAAATTGAACAGAGAGTTGTGCTGGAGCGAGGCTGCACTCGCGCCAGTAGCGTAACATGGGTCACGCGATCGCATGACCGACGCGATCGCACCCCCTTACCTGGAAGCGCACCCATGCGAACGCGTGCCCCACGCGGCCGCGTCGCATGCGCCGCACAGCTCAACCTAAAATTGCCACATACCTTATCTTCCCCTCCTCCCAATCCTAATTTTTCTTTTCCCTCCTTATTTCTTCCTTCCCCCTTCCCCTTTCTATCTCACCTTTCACTCTCTATCTCTCTCACCACCATTAACAAGGTTTTACCTTCTTCTTCCTTCTTCTCTTTTCTATCATTCTTATTATTTTATGTATATATATTATTATTTCCTTTTCTTTTCTTTTTATTTTCAATTTTTTTATTATTTTATTTTTCTTCTTCTTCTTTTCCTTTTTACATGGTGCTAGAAACTTTTTGGAGTCATCATCCCTCATTATATGCTTGTCGATTATTGCAAATTGTTTGACATTTATTTTTTTCTCCTGTTTAAGGGATTGCTTGCATATTCCTCTTCATATTTTTTATACCCTATTCACCATGCATGCTATGTGTTTGTGAAAAAGCTCATATGGCATTATGCACTTCTCTATGCTATACTATTCCATGCTTGCTTTTCACAACTTTACCTTACTATTATATTAATTGAATTTTATTGTCAATACAAACATTTTGGCTTGTTACAAAGTATTGCATGGTCTATGCTACTCATGCCCTTTTCCGGCATGCCAATAAACGCCTTGCATCCACTTGTCTTTGTATGCACCAGTTATTTTCCACTGTTGGCTTTTCATATGCACTCGAGAGCATGTGTTAATGTCATCTACATTTTGCTGTGCATCATTCACCCTCTTTTCCATTTCCTTCCTTGCTGTATATCTCTTTAAATTTAATTTTCTTTCTCTTCCCTTCTTTCAGGATGGCCACCAAGAAAGGAAAGGAGAAAGCAACTTCCAAACCACCAGCAAGAAGAGGAACTAAAAGAGCATTAGTGGCAGAGCCTTCTTCAACTGCAGTCAAGCCCTCAACAAAACGAGTTAAGAGGATAATAAAGGTTGATGAAAAGGAGAAAGCCTTTCCAGCAAAGGACGCTGCGCGATTTTCCAATCGCTACTGTGAGCAGATGTTCCCTATCCTGGCAGAAAGGAACTATAACAATGAATACCTTTTTATCCTCCCGTTCAATATTTCCACCTTTGTTGAGCCGCAAATTGAGCGAAGACAATGGGGTTTCCTATGGAGACAGCCAAGGCAGGTCAATCTTTCCTGGGTAGTTGAGTTCTACTCCAACTTCTACATGCCGACCCTGCAGTCTGTTTATGTCCGGCAAAAGCAAGTCCCCATCACAAAAGAGGCCATTCAGCAAGCTCTAAGTCTTCCCCCTATTCCAGTAGGAATGGACGCTTTTCAAGAAGCCGCCCTTCAGCGCCAGAGATACCAATTTGACTGGGACTCCGTTCTCAGAATCATCGCAGCACCTGGCAGCCGTTGGATCTACGGATACCACCGTACCTACCCTAAGGGAATCTTGGCTTCAGCACTTACCTTGGAGGCTCACGTATGGGCACAGATCATGTCCCATTACGTCTTTTCGAGCACTCATGAGTCCTCCTTCACTGCGGACATGACTGTTCTACTATGGTGCATCCTTACAGACCAACCTCTAAATCTCTCAAGACATATCCGGAATGCTATGGAACACGTACAAATTACGGGCAACTTACCTTTCCCCGCCTTGGTCTCAAATCTTGTCTCAGCAGCCGGCGTCTCCTACAGAGCTAGGGACACCAAAGTCGTGCTTCCACGGGATGATCAGTATGTCCCTAACGGGAAATACCTCAGACTCTCAGTAGCCACTACAAGCCTTCCTACTGCTCCAGTTGAAGATAATCCTTCTTCAACACCACAAGCATCTACAACTGAGAAATTGCTCCAGCAGATAATCAAACGGTTGGATCGGCAAGAACAGAAAGCAAAGATGAGAGAGCGTCGTAACGAGCGCCGATTCAAACACCTCAAGGAGCTACTCAAGGGACACTTCAGAGAGTCAGATACCCCAGATTCCACTTCCTTTACTAGCACAGGGAGCCATGACGGTCCCGGTGATGGAGATACTGCTACCAGCCCACCCCTGTTCCTGACAGATGGCATCGAGGACGGTGCAAAGCCTTACGTGTGGGGAGGTCGGTCAGTACCTGACTTCCGGAGGTAATTTCTCTTCGCTAGCACCAATAATTAGGATATTTTAGTTAGATTTTCTTTCCTTTATAGAATAGAATAAATTGCGTAGGTTAGGATAGTTGCATGCATGTTCTACTTGATTGAAAAGACAATAAGTTTCTTTTAAAAATCTATCTTTGGAACAAAATTTCACTAATTTTTCAAAAATTTTTATGATAAATTTGCTTGAGTTGTATTTAGAACATGATATTTGAGTTAAAGAACACACAACCTGTGAAAGATTTGAGCCTTTATGTATGGTTACATTATTTAACCATAATTGTTTCATTCTTGTGTGTTTACTTCTCTATGATTGTAATCTATATTTTGTTTTATCTTATATGTCCAATATTTATTATATTCACATGCTTGCACATGATTGAGGCCATTATTTGTTATTAACTCACTTATCCCAAATAAGCCTACCTTTTACATCACCTTTGTTAGCCCCTTGAGCTTTTAATCCCCTCTTGTTCTATAACCACATTACTAGCCTTAAGCAGAAAAACAAATTAAAAATCCCAAGTGAATCTTTGGTTAGCTTAAGATAGAAATTGTGTATCAACTAAAGTGTGGGAACATTGGGTAATAAGGGAATGTATTTAATTTATTTGAATATTGGGAATTTGGAAACCTACTCATGAAAAGAAAAACCAAATTAGAAAATAATAAAGAATCTATGTGCATTGATACGTTATGTTTGCTTTTATGAAAAAATAATAATAATAATAATAATAATTATATATATATATATATATATATATATATATATATATGAAATAAATAAGGGGACAAAAATTATCCCAATGTTAATGTTAATCAATGCACATGTGATAAATTAAAAAGAAAAATTTGGTACATGAGTATGGGAATCATACAAAAGTGGGAATTATGGGTAGCTAGGTATGATTTTAAACTTGTATAAAGTATGTATATGTTAGGTGAGATCTTAGACTAATCAAAGATTCACTTTGTTAGCTCACTTAGCCTTATATATATATATATATATATATATACATCCTTACCTTTACCTTAGCCCCATTACAACCTTGAAAAGACCTCATGATGTTTGCATTGGTATATTAACTGTTGTTGATTGGTTAGGAGAAGAACAAAAGTTAGAAAGCATGATTAGAGAAGGATAGAGTGATCACCCTATACATTAGAGATTAGAACGTACATACATTATCAGTGAGGGTTCAATACTTGAATTTTCATATTCCCTGCTTTCATGAGCTATCTTTTTGCAATTTTATCCATTTTATTGTATAATGATAGAATTAGTGGAATTTGATTTGTAATTGTTTTGAAGAGCTTATTTACTTTTGATCAAGTGGGCAAAAACCATATAGTTGCATTTATTTATATATATATAGGTTTGCATTGCATTTCATGAGTTTCTACATGTTTGTACTTATTTCCTTATCTCCTTCAATTAAGCATGAGGACATGCTAATGTTTAAGTGTGGGGAGGTTGATAAACCACTATTTTATGGTTTATATTGTGTTTAATTATGTGGCTTTATCATGATCCTTACCCACTGATGACAAGTCATCCTAGCCTATTTTAGCTAGTCTTTTTCTTTAGTTTTCATTAGAATTATGCACTTTCTTGAGCTACAAGCAAGCTAATTGAGTAGATTTTCATGTTTCCCTTGATTGAACCAACCATATATGAATTCATGCCATTTCATGAGGTTTTGTGCTATATTTGTTGCAAATTATGAAAGATTGAATATCCCATGATTTTGAGCATAGCTTTGATGAGTTTGGTTGATTCTTGATAGGTGAAGAAAGCTTGGAAAAAGGTTGAAGCAAAGAGGAGTGGCTAGAAGTGAAGAAAGAGATAAGTGAAAGTGAACTTGGAGGCATGAAGTTAGCCCCAACGTTAGCCCCCTAACTTGGAGGCTAACGTTGGGCATGAAGTACTCCCTGGGCTCCCACGTTTGAGCCAAGGTTAGCCCCCTAACTTGGAGGCTAACGTTGGCAAGAGAGTTATAAAGGGGGAGAAGGCCAACGTTTGCGCCAACGTTAGCCCCCTAACTTGGAGGCTAACGTTGGCACCTTAATCACAAAGGGGGAAGGCCAACGTTTGCGCCAACGTTAGCCCCCTAACTTGGAGGCTAACGTTGGCGCCACTAGCACCAAGCATTGCCAACGTTAGGGTCAAAGTTAGACCCCTAACGTTGGCACCAACGTTCAAACCAGGAAATCATGCTTGCTGCCATGAAAAGTTAGGGTCAAAGTTAGACCCCTAACTTTGGCCCTAACGTTGAGACCAACTTTGGCTAACTTCATTTCCGGTTCAATTGGTTCACTTCGGTTCTTCTTCAAACTTCAAGAGCAATCAACCAAGGCCTCTTTCAACCCAATTCCACCAAGAACAAAGGCCCAACTCAAGGCTTGGAGATCATTTTGAAAAGTGTATAAATAGGATAGAATTCAAGTTATTAGGAGAGCTTTCCTTTTAGAATTTTCATAATAGTTTTCGGAGAGCTTTTGAACTTGAGTGAACTTTAATTTCTTGCTTTCATTGCTTTCAATTTCATTTTACATTTGTCTTAGATCTTGGATTGGAGAATTGAAGAAATTCTGTTTCAATCTCAATCTTGGATCTCTTTGCTTTATTTACTGAATTTCATTTCCGGTTCATTGTTCTTCATCTCTTTCCTTTGCAATTTACATTTCCTTTGCTATTGATCTTGTTGGATCTAGGAAGGCATTGAGATTTAGACTTGGTTTTCTAGTCTCTGGGTCCTGAGATCTGAATTCTCATTTCAATTCTCTGTTTAATGCTTTCATTGTTTATTCACTTTGCTGTTATAAGATCCGGTTCAATCCCAATTCCCTTTTCCTTCTTCTGTTTGATGCAATTTAGTTTTTCCTTGTTTAAATTCTGCAAATCCACATCCCAACCCCCTTTACATTCCAAGCAATTTACATTTCTTGCACTTTAAGTTTCTGCAATTTACATTTCTTGCACTTTAAGTTTCTGCCATTTAATTTCTTGTTCTTTAAGTTTCAGCAATTTACTTTCCCGCTCTCTTTAATTTCTTGCAATTTACATTCTGCAAATCACAAATCACCCAACCAACACTTGATTCGCTTGACTAAATCAACCACTAAACTAAAATTGCTCAATCCTTCAATCCCTGTGGGATCGACCTCACTCCCGTGAGTTTTTATTACTTGATACGACCCGGTACACTTGCCGGTTAGTTGTGGGTGTTTTGGGAGAGATTCGTTTCTCACCAAAATATCTCATCACCCACTTATTCATTAAATTAGCATGCATATTAGATTTCTTTCCGGAATTTATTACATGTTTGAAAACTGCTTCCTAGAGACTTTAATTATTTAATTTTAATTCTCCTTTATTCCATTCGATACCGTGATCTGTGTGTTAAGTGTTTCAGATTTTATAGGGCATGAATGAGTTGGAGATTGGGAAGGAAGCTAGCAAAAATGGAAGAAACACAAGAATTTGAGGAGATAACCAGCGAGAAGTGATGCGGTCGCATGGCTCACGCGACCGTGCGAAGGAGAGCAAATTGCAGTGACGCGGCCGCATGGCTCACGCGGCCGCGCGGATTGGAAAGCCCAAGCGACGCGGTAGCGTGGACGACGCGAACGCGTGGCAAGGAAAAGCGTAAGTGACGCGTCCGCATGGATGACGCGATCGCGTGACATGTGCGATCTGCATAATCTGCAGAATTCGCTGGGGGCGATTTTGGACCCTATTTCGACCCAGTTCTCGGCCCGGAACAGCAGACTAGAGTCAGAAAATATGCAGAAACAAATAACACATTCATTCGGAGAGAGTTTTAGATCTAGTTTTACTCTCTTAGGTTTTTTTTCTATCTAGGTTTTAGAATTTTTAATTTTCAATTGATCTTAGCATTGGAACATTGAGAAGAGTTATTTCATCATCAAGACTTCGTCATTCTAGTTCGTTTTCTTAACTTGGTTTCATTCTTCCATGTTCTCTGTTTTGTTCAATTTTGTTATTTGAATACTTTTATGATTAATTAATGCAAGGATTATTTCTTTTTTAATTCAATTTCAATTCCAATAATCATGTCTTCTTTTAATTCCCTTTCATGTGCTAAGGATTTATTATTTACAATGCGTGAGTAGTCTCTTTACTTGATGGGGAGTTTATTAAAAGGAACTCTTGAGTTAGAATGATTGGAGGAAAAATTTGTAATTGGGTTAAATGTTGGATTGCTATCCTGTCACCAATGCCAATCCCTTTGAACTAAGTGGATTGCAACTTGTGAACAGATCTGGCATTCCAACTTGTTTGACTTTCCCTTACCTAGTAAAGGATAACCAAACAGAACAACCATTAATTATAAATTAATCTTACAATCACTCCATCAATAGTGGAAATTCCAACCAATCAACTCCCAGTCAAGGCTTTTATTCATATTAATTGACTTTCCTCAATTTAAATTCCAATTTACTTAACTCAACTTCTTTGAACATCTGATTAATAAGATAGCACACTTTTCTGCAACTCGTTGGGAGACGACCTGGGACTTAAAACTCCCAGTAATTTTTAATTCAAATTCTCTGTGACATACTTCTAAATTGATAGGCAGATTTTCGGTGAATTAAAAACTATACTTGCAACGTAACCATTTTAATAATTTTTTAATTCACCAGCTTCTGCGTCTCATCAATGGAACAATCAAAGGTGGGAGGAGCCTCAAGGGATTGATCACCCTTCTTGGCAACAACAACTTCCAGATTCTTATGGGTATAACTCTCATCTTAATGCATATCAATCTAATGGATGTGGTGACCCTTATTGTGATTGTCAACAACCACCACCACATGCCTATGAACCACCCCCTCAACATGGTTTTGAACCACCTTACTCGCAAGCCCCATACCACCAAACACCTCCATATGGCCCTAATCCTTATCCACCCTACCAACCACCTTATGAGCCATATGAACCATACATAGAACCACCACAATTCCAACACAACTACTCTCAAGAACCACCTCAATATACACCAACTCCATACCCTTACCAAAATAAACCACCTTCCAACTATAATGCCTTTCCCTCAAACAATGAATCCTCTCTTCCACCACCATCCCCCGTTGAAGCCCCCACGCTATAACTAAGAGAACTTGACTCTCAACTCCAAAGGCAACAAGAGGGGATGAAAAAGGAGTTTAAAGAGCTAGGAGCCAAGATGGCTATCCTAGCGGAAGCCGTTAGCAATATGGTCTCATTCCACCTAAGCCTATATGACCAAGGCTCTCTCATTGTTGAATGTGGAGAATAAATCAAGGAGCATAGTGAGGGAGTAAGTTTAGAGCTTCAAGGTAAAGAAGAAGAGTTGAAGCAAGAATTGCCACAAGGGGAGGAAGTTAAGATAATTGAGCCGGAAGGAGTGGTTGAAAACCTAGGAGATGTTGGAAGTCCATGGGAATGTAGCATTAAAGAGCCCTCTTTCAAGAAGCTTGACATTGATGTTGAGGAGGGTGTATGGTGCACGAAATTGTGATGTCCAGGCTCAAACAATCCCCGGCAACGTGAGCAACTTGGTGCTCTGATCTCAATACATAATTGTCACAACTTCGATACAACTAACCAGCAAGTGCACTGGGTCGTCCAAGTAATACCTTACGTGAGTAAAGGTCGAATCCCACGGAGATTGTTGGTATGAAGCAAACTATGGTCACCTTGTAAATCTCAGTCAGGCAGATATAAAGTGATAATGGTGTTTTCGAATTTAATATAATAAAATAGGGATAGAGATACTTATGTAATTCATTGGTAGGAATTTCAGATAAGCGAATGGAGATGCTTTTCGTTCCTCTGAACCTCTGCTTTCCTGCTATCTTCATCCAATCAGTCTTACTCCTTTCCATGGCTGGCTTTATGCAAGGGCATAACCGTTGTCAGTGGCTACATCCCCTCCTCTCAGTGAATAATATGCTCACGCACCCTGTCACGGCACGGCTATTCATCTGTCGGTTCCCGATCATGCTGGAATAAGATTCACCCTCCTTTTGCGTCTGTCACTAACGCCCAGCACTCGCGAGTTTGAAGCTCGTCACAGTCATTCAATCATTGAATCCTACTCAGAATACCACAGACAAGGTTTAGACCTTCCGGATTCTCTTGAATGCCGCCATCATTCTAGCTTACGCCACGAAGATTCTGGTTAGGAGATCTAAGAGATATTCATTCTAGCTTATTTCATGTAGAACAGAAGTGTTTGTCAGGCACGCGTTCATAAGGGAGAAGGATGATGAGCGTCACACATAATCATCACCTTCATCACGTTCTTGGGTGCGAATGGATATCTTAGAAGCGAAATAAGAAGAATTGAATAGAAAACAGAAGTACTTTGCATTAATCTTTGAGGAACAGCAGAGCTCCACACCTTAATCTATGGAGTGTAGAAACTCTACCGTTGAAAATACATAAGTAAAGGTCCAGGCATGGCCGAGATGGCCAGCCCCCTAAAGCGTGATCAAAGGATCATAAGGTAATCCAAAGATGCCTAATACAATAGTAAGAGGTCCTATTTATAATAAACTAGCTACTAGGGTTTACATGAGTAAGTATTTGATGTATAAATCCACTTCCGGGGCCCACTTGGTGTGTGTTTGGGCTGAGCTTAAGTGTTGCACGTGCAGAGGCCATTTGTGGAGTTGAACGCCAGTTTTTGTGCCAGTTTGGGCGTTCAACTCTGGTTTTGGATCCTTTTCTGGCGCTGGACGCCAGATTTGGGTAGAAAGCTGGCGTTGAACGCCAGTTTACGTCATCAATTCTTGGCCAAAGTATGGACTATTATATATTGCTGGAAAGCCCTGGATGTCTACTTTCCAAAGCAATTGGAAGCGCGCCATTTTGAGTTCTGTAGCTCCAGAAACTCCACTTTGAGTGCAGGGAGGTCAGAATCCAACAGCATCAGCAGTCCTTCTTCAACCTCTGAATCTGATTTTTGCTCAAGTCCCTCAATTTCAGCCAGAAAATACCTGAAATTACAGAAAAACACACAAACTCATAGTAAAGTCCAGAAATGTGAATTTAACACAAAATCTATTAAAAACATCCCTAAAAGTAACTAGATCCTACTAAAAACATACTAAAAACAATGTCAAAAAGCGTATAAATTATCCGCTCATCACAACACCAAACTTAAATTGTTGCTTGTCCCCAAGCAACTGAAAATCAAAATAGGATAAAAAGAATAGAATATACTATAAATTCCAAACTATCAATGAAACAGAGCTTCAATCATATGAGCGGGACTTATAGCTTTTTGCCTCTTGAATAGTTTTGGCATCTCACTTTATCCATTGAGGTTCAGAATGATTGGCATCTATAGGAACTCAGAGTTCAGATAGTGTTATTGATTCTCCTAGTTCAGTATGATGATTCTTGAACACAGCTATTTTATGAGTCTTGGCCGTGGCCCTAAGCACTTTGTTTTCCAGTATTACGACCGGATACATAAATGCCACAGACACATAATTGGGTGAACCTTTTCAGATTGTGACTCAGCTTTGCTAAAGTCCCCAATTAGAGGTGTCCAGGGTTCTTAAGCACACTCTTTTTTTGCTTTGGACCTTGACTTTAACCGCTCAGTCTCAAGTTTTCACTTGACACCTACACGCCACAAGCACATGGTTAGGGACAACTTGGTTTAGCCGCTTAGACCAGGATTTTATTCCTTTAGGCCCTCCTATCCACTGATTCTCAAAGCCTTGGGATCCTTTTTATTTGCCCTTGCCTTTTGGTTTTAAGAGCTTTTGGCTTTTCTGCTTGCTTTTTCTTTTTCTTTCTATATTTTTTTTTTTGCCTATTTTTTTTTTCTATTTTTTTTTTCTGCAAGCTTTGTTCTTTGCTGCTTTTTCTTGCTTCAAGAATCATTTTTATGATTTTTCAGATTATCAAATAACATGTCTCCTAGTCATCATTCTTTCAAGAGCCAACATATTTAACATTCTTAAACAACAACTTCAAAAGACATATGCACTGTTCAAGCATACATTCAGAAAACAAGAAGCATTGTCACCACATCAATATAATTAAACTAAGTTCAAGGATAAATTCAAAACTCATGTACTTCTTGTTCTTTTGATTTAAAACATTTTTTTTAAGAGAGGTGATGGATTCATAGGACATTTATAACTTTAAGACATAGTTAATGATCATGTAATGAAGACACAAACATAGATAAGCACATAACATGGAAAATGAAAAACAGAGAAAGTAAGAACAAGGAATGAGTCCACCTTAGTGATGTCCTTGAGCTCTTCTATGTCTCTTCCTTGTCTTTGCTGCTCCTCCTTCATTGCTTTTAGATCTTCTCTGATTTCATGAAGGATGATGGAGTGCTCTTGATGTTCCACCCTTAGTTGCTTCCAATAATTGTGTGGAGGAAAATGTATCCCCTGAGGTATCTCAGGGATCTCTTGATTTGCAGTCAAATGTTCTACCACTGAGCTTTAGACCCTTGATGGAAGCTTTTGTCTTCCCTTTCCTCTTTCTAGAGGCTTCTCTGGCCTTAGGTGCCATCAATGGTTATGGAAAAAACAAAAAAGCTATGCTTTTTACCACACCAAACTTAGAATGTTGCTCGCCCTCGAGCAAAAGAAGAAAGAATAGAAGAATAAGAAGAAGATATGGAGGAGATGGAGGGAGATGTGTATTCGGCCATAGGGGTGGGATTGGGTGGGGAAGAGATGCTGAATTTTGAAGGAAAGTGGGTGTTTGGATGTGAGTGGTAAAGAGTTAATAGGGAAGAGTGTTTATTGGGAATAGAGGATGATTGAGAAGAGAGAAGAGAGTGAGTGGAGGTAGGTGGGGATCCTGTGGGGTCCACAGATCCTGAGGTGATCCTGTGAGGTCCACAGATCTTGAGGTTTCAAGGCATTTACATCTCTGCATCAATTTAGGCATGCAAAATGCCCTTGCACACAACTCTGGGCGTTCAGCGCCAGGTTGGTGCCCATTTTGGGTGTTCAACGCCCATTTGCTGCCATTTCTGGCGTTGAACGCCAGAACCATGCTTGTTCTGGGCGTTCAGCGCCAGGATGCTCCCATTCTGGGCGTTCAGCGCCAGAACTATGCTCTGTTCTGGCGTTTGAACGCCAGACAGATGCTCCTCCAGGATGTGATTTTTCTTCTGTTGTTTTTGATTCCGTTTTTGAATTTTTTTTGTTTATTTTGTGACTCCACATGATCATGAACCTAAGAAAACATGAAAAACAATAAAAATAAGAATTAGATAAACATTGGGTTGCCTCCCAACAAGCGCTTCTTTAATGTCAATAGCTTGACAGTGGGCTCTCATGGAGCCTCACAGATGTGCAGAGCTTTGTTGAGACTCTCCAACACCAAACTTAGAGTTTGGATATGGGAGTTCAACACCAAACTTAGAGTTTGGTTGTGGCCTCCCAACACCAAACTTAGAGTTTGACTGTGGGGGCTCTGGTTGACTCTGCTTGGAGAGAAGCTTTTTCTGCTTCCTCCCCATGGTTGCAGAGGGAGATCCTTGAGTTTTAAACACAAGGGAGTTCTCATTCCATTGAAGGAATATTTCACCTCTGTCAACATCAATCACAGCTCTTGCTGTGGCCAGGAAAGGTCTTCCTAGGATGATGGATTCATCCTCTTCCTTTCCAGTATCCAGGACTATGAAATCAGCAGGGATGTAAAGGCCTTCAACCTTTACTAACACGTCCTCTACTTGTCCATAAGCCTGTTTTCTAGAGCTGTCTGCCATCTCTAATGAGATTTTAGCAGCTTGCACCCTATAGATTCCCAGTTTCTCTATTACAGAGAGGGGCATGAGGTTTATTCCTGAACCAAGGTCACACAGAGCCTTAAAGATCATGGTGCCTATGGTACAGGGTATTATGAACTTTCCAGGATCCTGTCTCTTCTGAGGCAATGTCAGTTGATCCAGATCACTTAGTTCATTGATGAACAAGGGAGGTTCAACTTCCCAAGTATCAATGCCAAATAATTTGGCATTCAGCTTCATGATTGCACCAAGAAACTTGGCAGTTTGCTCTTCAGTAACATTCTCATTCTCTTCAGAAGAGGAATATTCATCAGAGCTCATGAAGGGCATAAGGAGGTTCAATGGGATCTCTATGGTCTCTAGATAGGCCTCAGAGTCCTTTGGTTCCTCAGAGGGAAGCTCCTTATTAATCACTGGACGTCCCAGGAGGTCTTCCTCCTTGGGATTCACGTCCTCTCCTCTCCTCACAGGTTCGGCCATGGCGCTTATGTCAATGGCCTTGCACTCTCCTTTTGGATTCTCTTCTGTATTGCTTGGGAGAGTACTAGGAGGGATTTCAGTGATCCTTTTACTCAGCTGGCCCACTTGTGCTTCCAGATTTCTATTGGAAGACCTTGTTTCATTCATGAAACTTACAGTGGCCTTAGATAGATCAGAGACTAGATTTGCTAAATTAGAAGCATTTTGTTCAGAGTTCTCTGTCTGTTGCTGAGTTGATGATGGAAAAGGCTTGCTATTACTAAACCTGTTTCTTCCACCATTATTAAAGCCTTGTTGGGGCTTTTGATCCTTCCATGAGAAATTTGGATGATTTCTCCATGTTGAGTTATAGGTGTTTCCATAAGGTTCACCTAAGTAATTTACCTCTGCTATTGCAGGGTTCTCAGGATCATAGGCTTCTTCTTCAGAAGATGCCTCTTGAGTACTGTTGGATGCAGCTTGCATTCCATGTAGACTCTGAGAGATCATATTGACTTGCTGAGTCAATATTTTATTCTGAGCCAATATGGCATTCAGAGTATCAACCTCAAGAACTCCCTTCTTCATAGGCGTCCCATTACTCACAGGATTCCTTTCAGAAGTGTACATGAACTGGTTATTAGCAACCATGTCAATGAGTTCTTGAGCTTCTGCAGGCGTTTTCTTTAGGTGAATGGATCCACCTGCAGAAGTGTCCAGTGACATCTTTGATAGCTCAGATAAACCATCATAGAATATATCCAGGATGGTCCATTCTGAAAGCATGTCAGAAGGACACTTTTTGGTCAACTGTTTGTATCTTTCCCAAGCTTCATAGAGGGATTCACCTTCTTTTTGTCTGAAGGTTTGAACATCAGCTCTAAGCTTGCTCAGCTTTTGAGGAGGAAAGTACTTGGCTAAGAAAGCCGTGACCAGCTTATCCCAAGAGTTCAGGCTGTCTTTGGGTTGAGAATCCAACCATAATCTAGCTCTGTCTCTTACAGCAAAAGGGAAAAGCATGAGCCTGTAGACTTCAGGATCTACTCCATTAGTCTTAACAGTATCACATATCTGCAAGAATTCAGTTAAGAACTGAAAAGGATCTTCAGATGGAAGTCCATGAAACTTGCAGTTCTGCTGCATCAGAGAAACTAACTGAGGTTTCAGCTCAAAGTTGTTTGCTCCAATGGCAGGAATGGAGATGCTTCTTCCATGTAAATTGGAATTAGGTGCAGTAAAGTCACCAAGCATTCTCCTTGCATTGTTGTTGGGTTCGGCTGCCATTTCCTTTACTTGTTCAAAATTTTCAATCAAGTTGTCTCTGGATTGTTGTAATTTAGCTTCTCTTAGTTTCCTTTTCAGAGTCCTTTCAGGTTCTGGATCAGCTTCAACAAGAATGCCTTTTTCTCTGTCCCTGCTCATAAGAAAGAGAAGAGAACAAGAAAAGAAGAGGAATCCTCTATGTCACAGTAAAGAGGTTCCTTATTGTTAGTAGAAGAAAAGAAGAAGAAATTCGAACACAGATAGAGGAGGGGGTTCGAATTTGGTGATGATGTGAGGAAGAGATGTTAGTAGATGAATAAACAAATAGAAGAAGATGAGAGGGGGAAGTGAATTTTCGAAAACAATTTTTGAAAAAGAGTTAGTGATTTTTGAAAATAGTTTTTGAAAAAGGTTAGTATTTTTTTCGAAAAAATTTTTTTTAAATAAAAAATAAAAATAATTAGTTAATAAAAAAGAAATTTTTGAAAAAGAGGGAAGATATTTTCGAAAATTAGAGAGAGAGAGAGTTAGTTAGGTAGTTTTGAAAAAGTTAAGAAACAAACAAAAAGTTAGTTAGTTAGTTGAAACAAATTTTGAAAAGATAAGAAGTTAGGAAGTTAGAAAAGATATTTTGAAAAGATATTTTTGAAAAAGATAAGATAAGAAGATATTTTTGAAAAGATATGATTGAAATTAGTTTTGAAAAAGATTTGATTTTTAAAATCACAATTAATGACTTGATTCATAAGAAATCACAAGATATGATTCTAGAACTTAAAGTTTGAATCTTTCTTAACAAGCAAGTAACAAACTTCAAATTTTTGAATCAAAACATTAATTGATTATATTATTTTCGAAAATTTGATATAAAAATAAGAAAAAGATTTTTGAAAAATATTTTTTTTTAATTTTCGAAAATAACTAAGAATTTTGAAAAAGATTTGATTTTTGAAAAAGATAAGATTTTCAAATTGAAAATTTGATTTGACTCATAAGGAACAACTTTGATTTTTAAAAATTTTTGAAAAAGTCAACTCAATTTTCGAATTTGATGAGAGAAAAAGGGAAAGATATATTTTTTTTTTTGAATTTTTATGGAGAGAAAAACAAGAAAAATGATACAATGCATGAAATTTTTAGATCAAAACAATGAATGCATGCAAGAATGCTATGAATGTCAAGATGAACACCAAGAACACTATGAATGTCATGCTGAACATCAAGAACATATTTTTGAAAAATTTTTAATGCAAAGATAACATGCAAGACACCAAACTTAGAATTCTTTAATGCTTGCGCACTAAGAATTCAAGAATGCATATGATAAACATGAAAAGACACAAAACAAAAAATCATCAAGATCAAACAAGAAGACTTACCAAGAACAACTTGAAGATCATGAAGAACACCATGAATGCATGATATTTTCGAAAAAATGCAAGATGCATATGCAAGTGACACCAAACTTATGATATGACTCAAGACTCAAACAAGAAACACAAAAATATTTTTGATTTTTATGATTTTCTAATTTTTTTTTGGATTTTTATTTTATGTTTTTCGAAAAATAATTTTGAAAAAGAAAATAAGGATTCCAAAAATTTTTAATATGAATTCCAGGAATCTTATGCTCTAAAGCTCCAATCAAAGGGTCAGGCATGGCTTAATAGCCAGCCAAGCTTTAGTATGTAACTCAGACATGACACGCCTGACATTCCTTACATTCAACAGCCAATTGGCTAAGAAAGATAAAGAAGCTCTTCTCTTGAGTATAAGAATTGAGACATGGCTTTACAGCCAGCCAGGCTTCAACATGCTCCATGAAACACTAGAATTCATTCTTAAAAATTCTGAAAGGAAAATATATTTTTGAAAACATTTTTATTTTAAAAATTTTTTTTCGAAAACAAAGGAAGAATTTTTGAAAGATTTTTGAAAAATTTTTTGAAAACAAGACAAAAAGAAAATTACCTAATCTGAGCAACAAGATGAACCGTCAGTTGTCCAAACTCGAACAATCCCCGGCAACGGCGCCAAAAACTTGGTGCACGAAATTGTGATGTCCAGGCTCAAACAATCTCCGGCAACGTGAGCAACTTGGTGCTCTGATCTCAATACATAATTGTCACAACTTCGATACAACTAACCAGCAAGTGCACTGGGTCGTCCAAGTAATACCTTACGTGAGTAAAGGTCGAATCCCATGGAGATTGTTGGTATGAAGCAAGCTATGGTCACCTTGTAAATCTCAGTCAGGCAGATATAAAGTGATAATGGTGTTTTCGAATTTAATATAATAAAATAGGGATAGAGATACTTATGTAATTCATTGGTAGGAATTTCAGATAAGCGAATGGAGATGCTTTTCGTTCCTCTGAACCTCTACTTTCCTGCTATCTTCATCCAATCAGTCTTACTCCTTTCCATGGCTGGATTTATGCAAGGGCATCACCGTTGTCAGTGGCTACATCCCCTCCTCTCAGTGAATAATATGCTCACGCACCCTGTCACGGCACGGCTATTCATCTGTCGGTTCCCGATCATGCTGGAATAAGATTCACCCTCCTTTTGCGTCTGTCACTAACGCCCAGCACTCGCGAGTTTGAAGCTCGTCACAGTCATTCAATCATTGAATCCTACTCAGAATACCACAGACAAGGTTTAGACCTTCCGGATTCTCTTGAATGCCGCCATCATTCTAGCTTACGCCACGAAGATTCTGGTTAGGAGATCTAAGAGATATTCATTCTAGCTTATTTCATGTAGAACAGAAGTGTTTGTCAGGCACGCGTTCATAAGGGAGAAGGATGATGAGCGTCACACATAATCATCACCTTCATCACGTTCTTGGGTGCGAATGGATATCTTAGAAGCGAAATAAGAAGAATTGAATAGAAAACAGAAGTACTTTGCATTAATCTTTGAGGAACAGCAGAGCTCCACACCTTAATCTATGGAGTGTAGAAACTCTACCGTTGAAAATACATAAGTAAAGGTCCAGGCATGGCCGAGATGGCCAGCCCCCTAAAGCGTGATCAAAGGATCATAAGGTAATCCAAAGATGCCTAATACAATAGTAAGAGGTCCTATTTATAATAAACTAGCTACTAGGGTTTACATGAGTAAGTATTTGATGTATAAATCCACTTCCGGGGCCCACTTGGTGTGTGTTTGGGATGAGCTTAAGTGTTGCACGTGCAGAGGCCATTTGTGGAGTTGAACGCCAGTTTTTGTGCCAGTTTGGGCGTTCAACTCTGGTTTTGGATCCTTTTCTGGCGCTGGACGCCAGATTTGGGTAGAAAGCTGGCGTTGAACGCCAGTTTACGTCGTCAATTCTTGGCCAAAGTATGGACTATTATATATTGCTGGAAAGCCCTAGATGTCTACTTTCCAAAGCAATTGGAAGCGCGCCATTTTGAGTTCTGTAGCTCCAGAAAATCCACTTTGAGTGCAGGGAGGTCAGAATCCAACAGCATCAGCAGTCCTTCTTCAACCTCTGAATCTGATTTTTGCTCAAGTCCCTCAATTTCACCCAGAAAATACCTGAAATCCCAGAAAAACACACAAACTCATAGTAAAGTCCAGAAATGTGAATTTAACACAAAATCTATTAAAAACATCCCTAAAAGTAACTAGACCCTACTAAAAACATACTAAAAACAATGTCAAAAAGCGTATAACTTATCCGCTCATCAGTGTACAACCTCCAAAGCATATCATGATTGAAAACTTTGAAGAGGTTGATCAAGAGATGGATTCAATCATTGATGAATTCTTATGTACAATTGAATCCTCTCCCATTGGGCTTGACATGGAGATTAAAGAAGAAGATACCTCACCTTCCATACCCTTGGTAAGAAATGAAGAAGAGATTGAATTAGAAGGAAGCCACCAAGAGGAGGAGGTTGAGCAAGAAGCAAGCTCCATCAGTGAAGATGATTCCACACCAACTAATGAGTCTTTTGGAATTGATGAATCTCCTTTATTGTGTTGTGAAATTGATGACAAGGAGGACCGTGCACAACCTCTAACACATGGTTTGAGCAATAAAGGGTGTATAGAAGAAGTTGGTGAGCAAGGAATTGAAGTTGAAGAAGCTTGCAAGGAGGTGGAGGTAGTCAAGAAGGAGCACAAGGGCGTAGCTCTCGCATTGGCTAAGTGTGGGGAGGTCCCCCTTCCTGAGTCACCATCATCCAACACAACATTCAAGTGGGTAAAATTCTTATCCCTAGGCTTCACTTTCTCACTTGAATATGGTTTGATTGAAAATGATGGTCAACTTAGAGCTCTTTGTGGAGTTAAGAGTAAGAAAGAGTTGTGTAGTGGTTGGACACATCACTCTAAGTTCATGATGGTTGCATGCTCGAAGTTGAATAGCAATGGTTGGTGTAGAACCAAATTGCATGGGTCTAGGAGAATGTTTGGATGCTTAATTGAGAATTCTAAGGTCATGCCACCCAATTAGAATCATGATGATCAATTTGAAGATGGGAGTCAAAACAAAGTGTGGGATCCCGGATCGCACGAGGAGAATCAAATTTGGGAGCCCATGGCTTGTGTGGAACTCCATCAAGGCTTGGAGTTATCATCTTTGAAGACTAAAGCTTATTGGAGATTCAAGCATTGGTGGATGTTCAAGGATAGCTTCAAGCACAAGCCACCTTAAGAGGAGCCCCCCATAAGTCCAACTTAAGGACAATAAACAAAAGTGCTAGGTGGGAGACACCCCATCATGGTAAATTCTTTTCATTTTTCCCTTTTGTACATATTGGTAATTAGTTTAATTTCATGTTTTATTGAGTTTGTTGAGTATAATTGGTAGTTTAGTAGGCTAAATAAGGTTTTATGATGTTTTGGTAGCTGTTTGGAGGTTTAGAATGCTTGGATTGGTGCAAAAACATAGAAAAATTTTTGAAAAAAATAGAGCACCATCCACGTGTACGCGCACTGCACGCGTACGCGTGCATTAAGCATTTTCACTCCTCCACGCGGACGCGCCATGTGCGCGTACGCGTCAATTGAAAAATTCATCCCTCCATACATTGACCCGAGAGTTGCGCCTACACTGCGCCAGCACCATGCCTGAGGCACAAACCAACCCGCGCGTATGCACACCTGGCGCGTACGCATCCTTGAAGCTAATTGCGCAATGCGCGCGCGCGCCGATAGCGCCACCTGCCCTCCTGGTACAAGTTCAAGAGAGTTGAGCCAATTTTGGGCTGACTCTGTGCCCCGCGCATAATCTAACCCATGCGTGCGCACACCTGGCGCGTCCGCACCCTTCTGCCAAACTGCGCATCGGCGCATGGGCGTGCATGACGCGTCCGCTTCGCAAAAAAAAAGAGAGTTTTTTTTCTCATCTTCCATTTTCTTTTGTCCATTGCATTCGCATTCTTTTATTCTTCGCATTTTCATTTTGTTTTTATAGCCTATTTTTACTTTATTTTTTTCGAGTTTTTTATTTTAATAATGGTGTTGAACGCTCTTACTCAATTGTTGAGAATTTCTTGGTTACTCTTGGTGCTTCGTGAACTTGCTTGGCATTAATTGTAATATTTGCTTTACACACAAGATTAGTGCTTTAGTCCTTCCTGACTCATGATCCCTTGTTTTTGTACCTCATCATCATTGAGTTAGGATGGGACCAAATGCTCGCATGCTTATCACTAATCTTGTTTGTGTTAATTATTGTTTGAACTTGATGCTCGACATGCTCTTCATGTTATTCACTTATGCTTTGACTTTCCTCTTGCATCAAGTATTAATTGATATGCCCTTTGCCTATATTGTTTTCTTGCTTACATGCGTAGCTAACATGTAGTGGGAACCTTACTCTTATTTGGCATTAGCCCCCGCCTATGTTCTAATTGCTTTGCTATCTTTATTGTAGGCTTAATTCTCCTTCTTCTCTATCCTTTTAGGTTAGCCACCAAGAGGAAAAGGATAAGCTTCAAATGGGACAACAAACAGGTTCACTCGCACAACCTTTTGAAGAAGCTCATCAATTGTAGCAACCTATCCACATTGCTCTTCTTTGCATGCACCGAGGACGGTGCAAATTTCTAAGTGTGGGGAGGTCGTCCGACCGACCTCCATGGGTAACAACCTTTTTCAACACCAAATTTTAATTTTTGTCTTTGTTAGATTAGTTGTTGCATTGCATGATAGATTGCATGTTAGTTAGAATTTGTACATATTTTACCACTTCCTTTTTATGTTAGGACTACTTGGTTAGGGTGATGATTTCTTTTCCAAGAAAAATTGCTTTAGGGCACCCTACCAATTTGGAAAAAAAAAATTTTGTGATGAACTTGCTTGAAGAATTTATTTTGGAACATGGTTTTTGAGCTAAGAATACAAGCATGTGAGTTTTGAGCCTAATTGTGTGGTTACATCTTATAACCACTTATTTCCATTCTTGTGTGCATTATTCTCTTTCTATGATTGTGATCCTTGATTTGTTTGATTTTTTATGTCCATTATTCCATGTATACATGCATTTATATGATTGAGGCCATCATTTCATTTAGCTCACTTACCCAAATAGCCTACCTTTCATCAACCATTGTTAGCCAATTTTGAGCCTATTTAATCCCTTTTGTTCTTAATTTTAGCACATCACTAAGTGAAAAATAATAAATGTCCCTAAGTGAAAAATAATAAATGTCCCTTAATTTGGATCTTTGATTAGCTTAGGCTAGTGAGGGTGTGTATCATTTGGGTATGGGAAACTTGGGACATTAGTTGAGAGGAAAGTGTGTTTTTGTATTTTTGTTGAAGATTTTTGGGAATTGGGTACATGCTTATGCATTAAATATGTAAAACTATATGCATTGATACATTTGTACATACTTTTGAAAAAAAAATGTATAAAAAAATAGAAAAAAATAATAGAAAAAAAAATAGAAGAAACAAAAATATGGAAAAAGAAAGCAATAAAAAGGGGACAAAAATGTCCCAAAGTACAGTAACAATAACAATGCATATGGAATGTGAATTAAAGAGAATGCATGAGTATGTAAAAAAGTGGGAATCATGGGTACATAGGTTGTGTATTAGAATTGTATAGGTTGTTATATGTGTTTGGTGAGAGCTTATGTTAATCAAAGATTCAAATTTCAAGCTCACTTGACCATATACATCCCTACCTTTACCCTAGTCCCATTACAACCAATGAACAAGTCCTCATCATGAATGTATGCATGTATTGAATAATTATTGATTGTTAGATGAAAAACAAATCATAGAAAGTATGATTAGAAGAGAATTGAGTGATTAACCCCATACACTAGAGCGACTAGAGCGGATACACTTCCGGTGAGGGTTCGATGCTCAATTCCTTGTTCCCGGCTTTCATGAGCATTCTTCTTGCAAGTTTATTTGAACTTCATTTTGATATTTGAATTGGTAGAGTTTTTGAGTCGTCATATGACCTTTACCCTACTTGCTTATATATGTTTTTGGAGATTGATTTACTTTTAACTAAGTAGGTAGAAGCATTTTGCATTTAGTTGCATGCATGTAGATAGGTTTATATAGTTTCTTTGCATTGAATAAATGTTCATACCCCTTTTCTTGTCCTTCTTTATTCTTAGTATGAGGACATGCTTGGTTTAAAGTGTGGGGAGATTTGATAAACCCCGATTTTGTGGTTTATCTTGTGCTTAATTTGGGGGATTTTATCAACTTTTCTCACATTTATTCAATGAAATAGCATGGTTTTGTAATTCTCCCTAGATTTGTGCTTAAGTTTGAAAACATTCTTTTTAGGCCTTAAAATAGCTAAATTTAACTTACTTTAATTCCATTTGATGCCTTGATATGTTTGTTGAGTGATTTCAGGTTCATAAGGCAAGTATTGAATGGAAGAAATGAAGGAACCGCGAAGCTGTCAAGCCTGACCTCTTTGCACTCAATCGACCATAACTTGAGCTATAGAGGTCCAAATGAGGTGGTTCCAGTTGTGTTAAAAATTTAACATCCAAGGCTTCGAAATGATATAAAATTTGCTATAGTTTCCTGACGTATAAGGGGGCGCACATGCACATGACGTGCACGCGCCGATGGAGCAGCGTGGGTCCATTTTGGGCAACTCGTTGGGGGCAATTTCTGAAGTATTTTGGGCCCAATCCAACTCATTTTTGATACTATTGAACCCAAGGATTGAGGGGGTAATGAACCAAGCAGTCATAGTTTAGTTTTCATCATGTTTTAGGATAGAATTCTTGAGAGAGAGAGGCTCTCTCCTCTCTCTAGATTTAGGATAGAAATTAGGGTAAAGTTAGGTTAATCACTCTCAAATTTCTCTTTCAATTCTTGTTTTGATTTTAATTCTCTTTATATTTTAGTGCTCTATTGTCTTAATCTTCATAGTTTTGCTTGTTAATTTCTTGTTTTGCTCTCTCTTATTGTTGATGAACAATTATTGGATCTTGATTTCTTTTAAATGCAATTTTATGTTTCCATGTCTCTTTTATGTTGATCTTGATTGTTATTATTGATTTCTTGCTTATGTTAGTCATGGATTTCCTTTAATTCTTGCATTTTATGATATTTACTTTCTTTGCACACTAGGTGTTTGTTAAAATGTTTCCTTTAGTTTTTGAGTAGTTTCTTTTGCTCTTGGCCTAGGCTAAGGGAATTGAGTGACCTTGAGTCATTGGGTCTCAATGATTTGGTGATTTGAGAACCCTTGGTGATCAATTTGATACTCATTGACACCAACGCACTACTAATCTAATTAGTAGATAGGTTGGGACTTATGGGTTGATGTGATCAAGCCTATTTGACGTACTTCAAGCTGATGCACGGAAAACTTGTCTCACAACAAATCTCCCTTCGGCAAGTGTACCGAATTTGTCGCCAAGTAAAAACTCACAATAGAGTGAGGTCGAATCCCACAGGGATTGATTGATCAAGCAACTTTAATTAAAAGAATGTTCTAGTTGAGCGAATCCAGAATTTGGGTTGAGAGTTGCAGAAAATAAAATAGCGGGAGTGTAAATAACAGAAAAGTAAATGCTAGAATTAAAGGACTGGAAGTAAATGACTGAAATTAAATTGCAGAATTGTAAATGGGAATGGGGGATTTGCTCATAAAAGTAAATGGCAGAAATTAAAGAGAATGGGTAAGATCAGAGATGGGGAGTTCATTGGGCTTAGGAGATGTTGCAATTCTCTGGATCAAGTTCATTTTCATCTCTTCCTCAATCAATGCACTCATTGATCTCCTTGGCAATCTTAATTGATTGAATTACAATTTCTTGCAATTCAATCTCTCAAATCTTGATCAATAGCCAATTTCTTGGTCAATTGCTCATGAGAAGAGATGAAGTATGGTCACTGATTATACCACATGCATTTCCCAAATCAAGTATTGAGAGGGTTATAGTCACATACCCATCCAAACCCAATTTGGTCCAGCATGAGAAAGCATTTCTAGCTTGATCTCTTCATTCCTCTTTCAAGGTTCAAAAGAGATCCAAGTTTGAATAGCTTCTTTTCCAAGATAACTACTCAATTGGATGAAGATCGAAAGTTTTCAAGTAAAATCAAGAGAAAAGATAGAAGAAGAATAACGAAAATTAGTATTGATCCATCAAATTACAACAGAGCTCCCTAACCCAATGAAAGGGGTTTAGTTGTTCATAGCTCTTGAAAATGAAAACAAAGATGGAGAATACATCATAAAACTAGAAAATGCAGAGAAAGTAAATATAGAGAGTAGTTCTCTTTTTCCAGCCCTCAGAACTCCTTTCTCAATTCAAAGCTACTCCTATATATACTACTTCTCTCAGCTTCTAGTTGGCTCTTCAAGTCTTGGGCCTTTGGATCTTGAGTTTGAAGCAGTTCTTTTCTTCATTTGGGCTTGGCTTTACTTGTAGAGAGAAAGTGCTAAGTGGGCAGAGACTTTAGCTCAGGGCGTTAGGGGTGTTAACATTTAGTGAAAGTATAAGTTCGAGAACGTTAGTGACACTTAACATTTTCACTAACGTTCCAATGTACCCCTTTGCCTCACGTTAGAGCCCACGTTAACTAGGTTAACGTGGCTTCTAACGTGGCCTTGTCAATCTTCGAGAACGTTAGTGACACTCAACATTGTCACTAACGTTCCAGTGTACCCCTTTTTGCTTCACGTTAAAGCCCACGTTAACTAGGTTAACGTGGCTTCTAACGTGGCATTGCCAATCTTTGAGAACATTAGTGACACTCAACATTGTCACTAACGTTCCAATGTGCCCCTGGATCTCACGTTAGAGTCCACGTTAACTAGGTTAACGTGGCTTCTAACGTGGCCATTCTTAGCCATCCCAACGTTAGTGACAATGTTGAGTGTCACTAACGTTGGCTCATCATTCATTCCTCATCGTTAGCTTCCACGTTAACTAAGTTAACGTGGAAGTTAACGTGGCTCCTTGGGGGGTTGTGTGGTTGCTTCCAACGTTAGTGACGATGTTGAGTGTCACTAACGTTGTCGACAACTCTCACTTCTCACATTAGCTCCCACGTTAACCAAGTTAACGTGGGAGTTAACGTGGTGTGTTGCATCCTTAGGCTAACGTTAGTGACAATGTTGAATGTCACTAACGTTGGCTTCTCTTCCCCCTTTAACGTTAGAGGCCACGTTAACTAGGTTAACGTGGGCTCTAACGTGGCCACTCATGAGTGTTTGCCAACGTTAGTGACAATGTTAAGTGTCACTAACGTTGGCTCAACTTCCCTTCTCCATGTTAGAGTGCACGCTAACTTAGTTAACGTGACTCTTAACGTGGGCAATGATGGCTTTGAGAGTGTTATTGGCAATCACTTTTCTCATTAACCTTGCAAGTTACCTCCGTTTCCTTGCTTCCTTTGGTCCTGAAATCAAGCAACAGAGTGCATCAAAGTTCTAGTCCAAGTCATGGGTAATGCAGCATACAATTTGTCACTAAATTCATGCAAAATCCTCATGAAATAATGTAAAATGCACAATGTATGCTTGAATCAAGGTGTAGGTGAATATCTACCCAAAACTAGCTTATTTCCTAAAGAAATGCATAAAACTACCCTAAAAACAGTAAAGAAAAGGTCAGTGAAACTGGCCAAGATGCCCTGGCATCACAACACCAAACTTAAAGCTTGCTTGTCCCTAAGCAAGTACTAGAACAAGAGAATAATGAATGGAATATCCAGAGGAATGAGTCATTCTTGTAGAAGTCATGTTACTGATTTTATGGTGGTTTCATGCATAGAAACTTAGGTTCATTCCATTACTGGCTTTCAGACTTTTATCATGTCCCTAAACACTTACTTTTTTTATATCCCATGAGACTTTTATTCATTGATCCCTTTATTGTCATTTCAGAGCTTATTGGTGTTCTTAGGCTAAGTGCTCTGTAAGGGGGCAACTCTTTAAGATAAGCTTTCAGCCAACACTCCCGAACCAGTTGGTTCAAGGTGCTAGGTGTTGAAGCACCCCTAAGGACTTACTCCCTCAAGTCTCTCCCTCATACATACACACCACAGGCATATAGTTTATTTATTTTCTTTTCTTGAGACCTTGGTGTCCAGCACCTCTTTGGGTTACTAAATGCTCTGTAGTGAGGGTTACTCTTGATAGTGGATTTTCAGCTGATAATCCTGGGTTAGTTAACCCAAGTTACCAAGTGATGAGGCACCCCTGAGAGCTTACTCATTGATGAGCGGATAATTTATACGCTTTTTGGCATTGTTTTTAGTATGTTTTTAGTAGAATCTAGTTACTTTTAGGGATGTTTTCATTAGTTTTTATGTTAAATTCACATTTCTGGACTTTACTATGAGTTTGTGTGTTTTTCTGTGATTTCAGGTATTTTCTGGCTGAAATTGAGGGACTTGAGCAAAAATCAGATTCAGAGGTTGAAAAAGGACTGCTGATGCTGTTGGATTCTGACCTCCCTGCACTCAAAGTGGATTTTCTGGAGCTATAGAACTCGAAATAGCGCACTTCTAATTGCGTTGGAAAGTAGACATCCAGGGCTTTCCAGCAATATATAATAGTCCATACTTTGGCCAAGAATAGACAACGTAAACTGGCGTTCAATGCCAGCTTTCTACCCAAATCTGGCGTCCAGCGCCAGAAAAGGATCCAAAACCAGAGTTGAAC
This sequence comes from Arachis ipaensis, assembly GCF_059453495.1. Classification (NCBI taxonomy): domain Eukaryota; kingdom Viridiplantae; phylum Streptophyta; class Magnoliopsida; order Fabales; family Fabaceae; genus Arachis; species Arachis ipaensis. Next base: position 40,112,184 of record NC_142441.1, on the reverse strand, counting down.
GCCCAAACTGGCACAAATACTGGCGTTCAACTCCACAAATGGCCTCTGCACGTGCAACACTCAGGCTCAGCCCAAACACATACCAAGTGGGCCCAGGAAGTGGATTTATGCATCAATTACTTACTCATGTAAACCCTAGTGACTAGTTTATTATAAATAGGACCCTTTACTATTGTATTAGACATCTTTGGATTACCTTATGATCCTTTGATCACGTTTAGGGGGCTGGCCATCTCGGCCATGCCTGGACTTTTCACTTATGTATTTTTAACGGTAGAGTTTCTACACTCCATAGATTAAGGTGTGGAGCTCTGCTGTTCCTCAAAGATTAATGCAAAGTACTTCTGTTTTCTATTCAATTCATCTTATTTCGCTTCTAAGATATCCATTCGCACCCAAGAACGTGATGAAGGTGATGATTATGTGTGACGCTCATCATCCTTCTCCCTTATGAACGCGTGCCTGACAAACACTTCTGTTCTACATGAATTAAGCTAGAATGAATATCTCTTAGATCTCTTAACCGGAATCTTCGTGGCGTAAGCTAGAATGATGGCGGCATTCAAGAGGATCCGGAAAGTCTAAACCTTGTCTGTGGTATTCCGAGTAGGATTCAATGATTGAATGACTGTGACGAGCTTCAAACTCGCAATTGTTGGGCGTTAGTGACAGACGCAAAAGGAGGGTGAATCCTATTCCAGCATGATCGAGAACCGACAGATGATTAGCCGTGCTGTGACAGAGCATGTGAGCATATTTTTCACTGAGAGGAGGGGATGTAGCCACTGACAACGGTGATGCCCTTGCATAAAGCCAGCCATGGAAAGGAGTAAGACTGATTGGATGAAGATAGCAGGAAAGCATAGGTTCAGAGGAACGAAAAGCATCTCTATTCGCTTATCTGAAATTCTCACCAATGAATTACATAAGTATTTCTATCCCTATTCTATTAATTATTATTCGAAAACACCATTATCAATTTATATCTGCCTAACTGAGATTTGCAAGGTGACCATAGCTTGCTTCATACCAACAATCTCCGTGGGATTCGACCCTTACTCACGTAAGGTATTACTTGGACGACCCAGTGCACTTGCTGGTTAGTTGTATCGAAGTTGTGAACCATGGTATTGGCACCATGTTCTTGGCGCCATTGCCAGGGAAAGAAAGAGCCATGAATTTTACATCATTAAAGTGTAATCACGATTACGCGTACCAAGTTGCTCACGTTGCCAGGGATTGTTCGAGCCTGGACATCACAATTTCGTGCACCACTCATCCAAGTAGATCCCTCACACAGGAGCACCATAGACACTTGTCTCAAGGTCCAAACCATTGGTGCCTAGCCTTATTGCTTACTCTTTTTCTTTTGTTTTTCACTTCCATTGTTCTTTCCCTTTTCTTTTATTAGGATCTTGTTATTAACTTAGTCTCATGGGTATATTCAAAGTCAAGTATTCAGGATAGATAGTTGTCCTCCTAGCCTTGTGGTTGAACCAACTTAGCTAACTTATGACTACCCCAAAGATTCATGAATGTACTTCCACATTATGAACTCTACTCTGGTCTTTTAAAAACATAAACATTCTCTTCTTCATTTGATTTAAAATGGACAAGCTTACAAGTAAATAAGGGAAAGATGCAGTAACATAAAGACCAGCACACAGAGACCTCTTCAACACATAAGATAAAAAAACAGAATTCAAGAAGGTTTAAACTAACATGGAAGCAAGTTCTATTTCATACAAGATCTTCCTTATTTAAAGCATAGAAGAAAAATGGACCAAAGAAGGAACTCCACCACCTTTTACTCTTGTGGATGTCCATGCTCTCCTTCTTGATTGCTTTCTTTGTGTCCTCTTGTATTCCTTCTCATCCGTGCCAATTTTGCTTGCTTCCAATCCTCAAGTGCCTTTCTTACTGATTCATAACTCTCTTCCACCCTTTGTCTTTCCTCTCGTGCTAATTCATCCTTCATTTCTTCATACTGGGCTATTCCTGGATACAATATTGGCAGCTTTCCTACTAAGTAGCCGAGCTTGGCTTGAGTGTTTATGTGATGTCCTGTCTCGCTCATGTAAACTCCTTCTACGAATGCCCTTTGCTCGTCCAATAATTCTACCTGTTCTATTTGTCTTCGATGCATCTCATGTATGTGTGCCCCTTGATGTGCTTGGATGTTCATTAGCTTCTGGATGAATTCTTGTTGCTCATTTTGCCTTTGTTCCACCCTGTTGAATGTATCTCCCCATTGTTGTCCTTGACTCAGTTGCTGTTCCATCATTTGCTTTTGCCACTCACCTTGTTGAGTCATCCATCTTGAGAGTGACTCCTCTTGCTGCCCCATCATCTGTAGTTGAAGTTCTCTCTGTGCTCCTTGGCTCTCCAAGTATTGTTGAGATAGTCCACTAATGGCCTCCTGCAATTGATGCATATTCAAGGTGGTTGGTGTTTGCCCTTCTATGGCTTGTCCTTCTACTACTTAAGGGGCAGTCCTCTTCCTTTGCTTCCGTTGAGGTAGGGGGGATGCAGTGGCATTCATCCTTCGTACAGTTATTGGAATGCCTTCCTTTATCCACACGGGGTCCTCATCTTCAAAAACCATCCCAGCTTTCTTGCAAATTCGGTAAATAGTGCTGGGGTAACCTATCGTTCCTCTTGAGTCACTTTTCTCTGCCATCTTTTTAATGCCTTCAGCTATGAGTTCATGGACCTTGATTTCTCCTCCCTTCAGTATACAATGCACAATTGTGGCTCTCTTGACATTCACCTCTGAGTTGTTTGCAGCTGGGAGAATAGACCTTCTCACTAGCTCAAACCACCCCTTGGCTTCAGGAGTGAGGTCTGTTCTCTTGATGAACTTTGGTTTATTTCCCGCACCCCTTTCCCAGTCAGCTCCTGGTACACAAATATCTTGCAGAATCTGGTCATAATTGGGATGGTCCAATCTTGAGTGATAGCTTTCTTCTTCAAATTGTATAGAACGTAGCTTCAATGCCCTCATGACACTCATGGGACCAAAATCCACCATCTTTCCTCTCACAAAGCTTGTGTACGACTCATCCTTCTTATCATATCGAACCGCATTTGCATAAAATTCTCTTATGAGGTTTGCATTTACCTTAATGACCGGGTCAGTTAGGAGCTCCCATCTTCTCCTTTCTATCTTCTCTGTGATTTCGGGGCACTCAGTCTTTTTAACTTGAAATCCCAGCTCATAAATGATTTCCTTATCAACCATCCACCCGTATTGCAATGCATGATGCAAGCTTCTAAATCTCTTCTCATCATATGGGTGTTCTTCCATGGGTTCCTTTCCCTTCCTTCTCTTAGAACTTGAAGCTGCCATGAATGATGGTTAATATATGAAGGTGGTAAGGTTGTGGAGACTTTTGGTTGTTTAGGGTTTTATGGCAATGAAGAGAGTGAGGGGAGGAATGTTTATAATCGGATAGAGGGTGTCTTGTACCGAAATGAAGAGTGGTGAAGGGTGTGTGATGACAATGAAGGGTGGTACGGGCAAGGGTCTTTTATATGGAGAAGTTGTGAGAGAATGGAGGGTGTAGATTAATGAAGTGGTCACTTGATGGACGGTTGGGGTTATGCATGGCTAGAAGACAAGGATCATCACTTGATGATGGGGATTGCTCGGTGGTATGCGAAATTGTTACTCAGGTTGTGAATTGTTATTCGAAATTGATTTCCTGGCAATGGCACCAAAAACGGATGCACAGAACCATGGTCTAAACATATCTTCACAACTTCGCATAACTAACCAGCAAGTGCACTGGGTCGTCCAAGTAATAAACCTTACGTGAGTAAGGGTCGAATCCCACGGAGATTGTTGGTATGAAGCAAGCTATGGTCACCTTGTAAATCTCAGTCAGGCAGATATAAAATAGTAATGGGGTTTTCGAAAATAAGTAATAAAAGAAGGATAGAAATACTTATGTAAATCATTGGTGAGAATTTCAGATAAGCGTATGGAGATGCAATCGTTCCTCTGAACCTCTGCTTTCCTGCTGTCTTCATCCAATCAGTCTTACTCCTTTCTATGGCTGGCTTTATGTAAGGATGTCACCGGTGCCACTGGCTACTTTCAATCCTCTCGGGAAAATGGTCCAAATGCTCTGTCACAGCACGGCTAATCGTCTGGAGGCATCACCCTTGTCGTTGGTTGCATCCTATTCCTCTCTGTGAAAATGGTCCGATGTGCTGTGGTGCACGAATTGTGAATCACACTTTTCACAACGCGTACCACTAACCAGCAAGTGCACTGGGTCGTCCAAGTAATACCTTACGTGAGTAAGGGTCGAATCCCACAGAGATTGTTGGTTTGAAGCAATCTATGGTTATCTTGTAAATCTTAGTCAGGAAATCAATTATGTTTATCAGTTGAATTGCGTATAACCAAGAGAGCATAAATTAAAGGTTACTTGTTGTGCAGTAATGGAGAATATGTTGGAGTTTTGGAGATGCTTTGTCTTCTGAATCTCTGCTTTCCTCTGTCTTCTGATTCACGCACGCACATCTTCCTATGGCAAGCTGTGTGTTGGTGGATCACCGTTGTCAATGGCTACCTTCCATCCTTCCAATGAAAACTACGCTCACGCGCTCTGTCACAGCACGGCTAATCACCGGTTGGTTCTCGATCCGGTTGGAATAGGATTTACTATCCTTTTGCGTCTGTCACTAACGCCCAGCCTTCAGGAGTTTGAAGCTCGTCACAGTCATTCAATCCTTGAATCCTACTCGGAATACCACAGACAAGGTTTAGACTTTCCGGATTCTCATGAATGCCGCCATCAATTCTAGCTTATACCACGGAGATTCTGATTAAGGAATCTAAGAGATACTCATTCAATCGTATGTAGAACGGAGGTGGTTGTCAGACACACGTTCATGAATTGAGGAAGGTGATGAGTGTCACAGATCATCACCTCCTTCACAATTAAGCGCGAATGAACATCTTAGATAGGAACAAGCGTGTTTGAATGGAAAACAGAAATACTTGCATTAATTCATCGAGACACAGCAGAGCTCCTCACCCCCAACAATGGGGTTTAGAGACTCATGCCGTCAGAGAATACAAAGTTTAGATCTGAAATGTCATGAGGTACAAAATAAGTCTCTAAAAGTTGTTTAAATACTAAACTAGTAGCCTAGGTTTACAAAAATTGGATAAACTATGATGGATGATGCAGAAATTCACTTCTGGGGCCCACTTCTGTGTGCTGGGGCCCACTTGGTGTGTGCTGGGGCTGAGACTTAAGCAATTCACGTGCAGAGGCCATTTGTGGAGTTGAACGCCAGTTTTTGTGCCAGTTTGGGCGTTCAACTCCAGTTTTTTATCCTTTTCTGGCGCTGGACGCCAGACTTGGGCAGAAGACTGGCGTTGAACGCCAGTTTACGTCGTCTATTCTTGTGCAAAGTATGGACTATTATATATTTCTGGAAAGCCCTGGATGTCTACTTTCCAAAGCAATTGGAAGCACGCCATTTCGAGTTCTGTAGCTACAGAAAATCCACTTTGAGTGCAGGGAGGTCAGAATCCAACAGCATCAGCAGTCCTTTTTCAGCCTGAATCATATTTTTGCTCAGCTCCTTCAATTTCAGCCAGAAAAATACCTGAAATTACAGAAAAACACACAACTCATAGTAAAGTCCAGAAATATGAATTTTTTCCTAAAAACTAATAAAAATAGACTAAAAACTAACTAAAACATACTCAAAACTATATGAAATTATCCCCAAAAAGCGTATAAAATATCCGCTCATCATGCTGTCACTGCATGGCTAATCATCTTGGAGGTTCTCGATCATACTGGAATAGAATTTACTATCCTTTTGCGTCTGTCACTACGCCCAGCACTCGCGAGTTTTGAGTTCGTCACAGTCATTCAATCCCAGTGTCCTACTCGGAATACCACGGACAAGGTTTAGACTTTCCGGACTCTCATGAATGCCGCCGTCAATATAGCTTATACCACGAAGATTCTGATTTAGAGATCTAAGAGATACTCATTCAATCTAATGTAGAACGGAAGTGGTTGTCAGGCACGTGTTCATAGGGAATGATGATGATTGTCACGTTCATCACATTCAGGTTGAAGTGCGAATGAATATCTTAGAAGCAAAATAAGATGAATTAAATAGAAAACAGTAGTAATTTGCATTAATCTTTGAGGAACAGCAGAGCTCCACACCTTAATCTGTGGAGTGTAGAAACTCTACCGTTTGAAAATACATAAGTGAAAGGTCCAGGCATGGCCGAATGGCCAGCCCCTCTGATCTAAGAACTAGGCGTCCAAAGATCAAAAGATAATCCAAAGATGTCTAATACAATAGTAAAAAGTCCTATTTATAATAAACTAGATACTAGGGTTTACAGAAGTAAGTAATTGATGCATAAATCCCCTTCCGGGGGCCACTTGGTGTGTGCTTGGGCTGAGCTTGAATGTTACACGTGCAGAGGCTCTTTCTGGAGTTGAACGCCAGGTTGTAACATATTTCTGGCGTTCAACTCTGGTTTGTGACTTGTTTCTGGCGTTTAATTCCAGACAGCAGCGTAGAACTGGCGTTCAACGCCCTTTTACGTCATCTAAACTCGGCCAAAGTATGGACTATTATACATTGCTGGAAATCCCTGGATGTCTACTTTCCAACGCAATTGGAAGTGCGCCATTTTGAGTTCTGTAGCTCCAGAAAATCCACTTTGAGTGCAGGGAGGTCAGAATCCAACAGCATCAGCAGTCCTTCTTCAACCTCTGAATCTGATTTTTGCTCAAGTCCCTCAATTTTAGCCAGAAAATACCTGAAATCACAGAAAAACACACAAACTCATAGTAAAGTCCAGAAATATGAATTTAACATAAAAACTAATGGAAACATCCCTAAAAGTAACTAGATCCTACTAAAAACATACTAAAAACAATGCCAAAAAGCGTATAAATTATCTGCTCATCACAACACCAAACTTAAATTGTTGCTTGTCCCCAAGCAACTGAAAATCAAATAAAAAGAAGAGAATATACTATAAATTCCAAACTATCAGTGAAACATAGCTCTAATCAGATGAGCGGGACTTGTAGCTTTTTGCCTCTTGAATAGTTTTGGCATCTCACTTTATCCATTGAGGTTCAGAATGATTGGCATCTATAGGAACTCAGAGTTCAGATAGTGTTATTGACTCTCCTAGTTCAGTATGATGATTCTTGAACACAGCTATTTTATGAGTCTTGGCCGTGGCCTTAAGCACTTTATTTTCCAGTATTACCACCGGATACATAAATGCCACAGACACATAATTGGGTGAACCTTTTCAGATTGTGACTCAGCTTTGCTAGAATCCCCAATTAGAGGTGTCCAGGGTTCTTAAGCACACTCCCCCTTTTTTTTTTGCTTTGGACCTTGACTTTAACTGCTCAGTCTCAAGTTTTCACTTGACACCTTCACGCCACAAGCACATGGTTAGGGACAGCTTGGTTTAGCCGCTTAGACCAGGATTTTATTCCTTTAGGCCCTCCTATCCACTGATGCTCAAAGCCTTGGGATCCTTTTTATTTACCCTTGCCTTTTGGTTTTAAGGGCTATTGGCTTTTTGCTCTTGCCTATTGGTTTTAAGAGCTTTTGGCTTTTTCTGCTTGCTTTTTCTTTTTCTTTCTATTTTTTTTTCTGCAAGCTTTGTTCTTTGCTGCTTTTTCTTGCTTCAAGAATCATTTTTATAATTTTTCAGATTATCAAATAACATGTCTCTTAGTCATCATTCTTTCAAGAGCCAACGTATTTAACATTCTTAAACAACAACTTCAAAAGACATATGCACTGTTCAAGCATTCATTCAGAAAACAAGAAGCATTGTCACCACATCAATATAATTAAGCTAAGTTCAAAGATAAATTCAAAACTCATGTACTTCTTGTTCTTTTGAATTAAAACATTTTTCATTTAAGAGAGGTGATCGATTCATAGGACATTCATAACTTTAAGACATAGTTACTAACTACTACTGATCATGTAATGAAGACACAAACATATATAAGCACATAACATAGAAAATGAAAAATAGAAGAAATAAGAACAAGGAATGAATCCACCTTAGTGATGGTGGCGTTTCCTTCTTGAGGAACCAATGATGTCCTTGAGCTCTTCTATGTCTCTTCCTTGTCTTTGTTGCTCCTCCCTCATTGCTTTTTGATCTTCTCAAATTTCATGAAGGATGATGGAGTGCTCTTGATGTTCCACCGTTAATTGTCCCATGTTGGAACTTAATTCTCCTAGGGAGGTATTGATTTGCTCCCAATAGTTTTGTGGAGGAAAATGCATTTGAGGCATCTCTGGGATCTCATGGCGATGAGATTCATGCGCCTCTTGAGCTCCATGAATGGGCTCTCTTGCTTGCTCCATCTTTTTCGTAGTGATGGGCTTCTCTTCCTCAATGGGAATGTCTCCTTCTATGGAAGCTCTAGCTGAGTAACATAGATGGAAAATAAGATGAGGAAAAGCTAGCCTTGCCATGGGGGATGACTTTTCGGCTATTTTGTAGAGTTCAAGGGAGATGACTTCATGAACTTCTACTTCCTCCCCAATCATGATGCTATGGATCATGATGGCCCGATCCACAGTAACTTCAGATCGGTAGCTAGTGGGGATGATGGAGCGTTGGATGAACTCCCACCATCCTCTAGCCACAGGCTTGAGGTCCAGTCTTCTTAGTTGAACCGGCTTGCCTTTGGAGTCAATCTTCCATTGAGCTCCTTCCATACATATGTCCATAAGGACTTGGTCCAACCTTTGATTAAAGTTGACCCTTCTAGTGTAGGGGCGTGCATTTCCTTGCGTCATAGGCAAGTTAAACGCCAACCTCACATTTTCCGGACTAAAATCTAGGTATTTCCCCCGAACCATTGTAATATAATTCTTTGGATTCGGGTTCTTACTTTGATCATGGTTCTTAGTGATCCATGCATTGGCATAGAACTCTTGAACCATTAAGATACCGACTTGTTGGATGGGGTTTGTTAGAACTTCCCAACCTCTTCTTTGGATTTCATGTTGGATCTCCGGATACTCATTTCTCTTGAGCTTGAAAAGGACCTCGGGGATCACCTTCTTCTTGGCCACAACATCATGGAAGTGGTCTTGATGGGCTTTGGAGATGAACCTTTCCATCTCCCATGACTCGGAGGTGGAAGCTTTTGTCTTCCCTTTTCCTTTTCTAGAGGATTCTTCGGTCTTCAGTGCCATCAATGGTAATGGAAAAACAAAAAGCATATGCTTTTACCACACCAAACTTAGAATTTTGCTCGCCCTCGAGCAAGAGAAGAAAGAATAGATAAAAAAGAAGAAGAAATAGAGGAGAGGGAGAAGGGGTTGTGTTTCGGCCAAGAAGAGAAGAGAGGGTTGTGTTGTGTGAAAATGAGGAAGAATGGAGGGTTATATATAGGGATGGGAGGGGGGTGAAGGTTCGGCCATTTAGGGTGGGTTTGGGTGGGAAATTGATTTTGAATTTTGAAGGTAGGAGGAGTTTATGAGGAAGGTTTATGGGGAAGAGAGATTGAGGTGATTGGTGAAGGGTTTTGGGGAAGAGTGTTTATAGGATTGTGTGAAAGAGGGGTGAGAAGAAGTGAGTGGAGGTAGGTAGGGATCCTGTGGGGTCCACAGATCCTGAGGTGATCCTGTGGGGTCCACAGATCCTGAGGTATTCAAGGATTTACAACCTTGCACCAAATTAGGCATGTAAAATGCCCTTGCACACAACTCTGGGCGTTCAGCGCCAGGTTGGTGATTGTTCTGGGCGTTGAACGCCCATTTGTAGCCTATTTCTGGCGTTAAACGCCAGAACCATGCTTGTTCTGGGCGTTCAGCGCCAGCTCTCCTCCAGGGTACATTTCTGGCGTTCAAACGCCCAGATGCTGCCCATTTCTGGCGTTCAGCGCCAGAACCATGCTCTGTTCTGGTGTTGAACACCCAAAACATGCTTCTTACTGGCGTTTAAACGACAGTAAGGTCTTCCTCCAGGGTGTGATTTTTCTTCTGCTGTTTTTGATTCTGTTTTCAATTTTTATATTTATTTTGTGACTCCACATGATCATGAACCTATAAAGACATATAACTAAGAAAAATATAGTTAGATAAATAAAAATTGGGTTGGCTCCTAACAAGCGCTTCTTTAATGTCAATAGCTTGACAGTGGGCTCTCATGGAGCCTCACAGATGTGCAGAGCTTTGTTGAGACCTCCCAACACCAAACTTAGAGTTTGGATATGGGGGTTTGACACCAAACTTAGAGTTTGGTTGTGGCCTCCCAACACCAAACTTAGAGTTTGACTGTGGGGGCTTTGTTTGACTCTGCTTTGAGAGAAGATTTTTATGCTTCCACTCCATGGATGCAGAGAAAGATCCTTGAGTTGTAAACACAAGGTTGTCCTTATTTAATTGAAGGATCAATTCTCCTCTGTCCACATCAATCACAGCTCTTGCTGTGGCTAGGAAAGGTCTTCCTAGGATGATGGATTCATCCTCTTCCTTTCCAGTGTCTAGGACTATGAAATCAGCAGGGATGTAAAGGCCTTCAACCTTTACTAATACGTCCTCTACTTGTCCATAAGCCTGTTTTCTTGAATTGTCTACCATCTCTAATGAGATTTTAGCAGCTTGCACCCCATAGATTCCCAGTTTCTCTATTACAGAGAGAGGCATGAGGTTTATCCCTGAACCAAGGTCACACAGAGCCTTAAAGATCATGGTGCCTATGGTACAAGGTATTATGAACTTTCCAGGATCCTGTTTCTTCTGAGGCAATGTCAGTTGATCCAAATCACTTAGTTCAATGGTGAACAAGGGAGGTTCATCTTCCCAAGTCTCAATACCACATAATTTGGCATTCAGCTTCATGATTGCACCATGGAACTTGGCAGCTTGCTCTTTAGTGACATCTTCATTCTCTTCAGAAGAATACTCATCAGAGCTTATGAAGGGCATAAGGAGATTCAATAGAATCTCTATGGTCTCTAGATGAGCCTCAGATTCCTTAGGTTCCTCAGAGGGAAGCTCCTAATTGATCACTGGAAGTCCCAGGAGGTCTTCCTCCTTGGGATTCATGTTCTTCTCCTCTCTTGTGGGTTCGGCCATGGTAATTAATTCAATGGCCTTGCACTCTCCTTTTGGATTTTCTTCTGTATTACTTGGGAGAGTACTAGGAGGGATTTCAGTGATCCTTTTACTCAGCTGGCCCACTTGTGCTTCCAAATTTCTAATGGAAGACCTTGTTTCATTCATGAAACTCACAGTGGCCTTAGATAGATCAGAGACTAAATTTGTTAAGCTAGATGGATTCTGCTCAGAATTCTCTATCTGTTGCTGAGTGGATGGTGGAAAAGGCTTGCTATTGCTAAACCTGTTTCTTCCACCATTATTAAAGCCTTGTTGAGGCCTTTGATCCTTCCATGAGAGATTTTGATGATTTCTCCATGATGAATTATAGGTGTTCCCATAAGGTTCACCTAAGTAATTCACCTCTGCTATTGCAGGGTTTTCAGGATCATAAGCTTCTTCTTCATAAGAAGCCTCTTGAGTACTGTTGGATGCAGCTTGCATTCCATTCAGACTCTGAGAAATCATATTGACTTGCTGAGTCAATATTTTATTCTGAGCCAATATGGCATTCAGAGTATCAACTTCAAGAACTCCCTTCTTCTGAGGCGTCCCATTACTCACAGGATTCCTCTCAGAAGTGTACATGAATTGGTTATTAGCAACCATGTCAATGAGTTCTTGAGCTTCTGCAGGCGTTTTCTTTAGGTGAATGGACCCACCTGCAGAAGTATCCAATGACATCTTAGATAGCTCAGATAAACCATCATAGAATATATCCAGGATGGTCCATTTTGAAAGCATGTCAGAAGGACACTTTTTGGTCAGCTGTTTGTATCTTTCCTAAGCTTCATAGACGGATTCACCTTATTTTTGTCTGAATGTTTGAACATCAGCTCTAAGCTTGCTCAGCTTTTGAGGAGGAAAGAACTTGGCTAAGAAAGCCGTGACCAACTTATCCCAAGAGTTCAGGCTGTCTTTAGGTTGAGAGTCCAACCATATTCTAGCTCTGTCTCTTACAGCAAAAGGGAAAAGCATGAGCCTGTAGACTTCAGGATTTACTCCATTAGTCTTAACAGTATCACAGATCTGCAAGAATTCAGTTAAGAACTGAAAAGGATCTTAAGATGGAAGTCCATGAAACTTGCAGTTCTGCTGCATCAGAGAAACTAGCTGAGGTTTCAGCTCAAAATTATTTGCTCCAATGGTAGGAATGGAGATGCTTCTTCCATGTAAATTGGAATTAGGTGCAGTGAAGTCACCAAGCATCCTCCTTGCACTATTGTTGTTGGGTTCGGCTGCCATCTCCTTTACTTGTTCAAAATTTTCAATAAGGTTGTCTCTGGATTGTTGTAATTTAGCTTCTCTTAGTTTTCTCTTCAGAGTCCTTTCAGGTTCTGGATCAGCTTCAACAAGAATGCCTTTTTCTTTGTCCCTGCTCATAAGAAAGAGAAGAGAAAAGGAAAAGAAGAGGAATCCTCTATGTCATAGTAAAGAGGTTCCTTATTGTTAGTAGAAGAAGAAAAGAAGGGAATTAATTCGAACACAGATAGAAGAGGGGGTTCGAATTTGGTGAGTGATGTGAGGAAGAGATGTTAGTAGATGAATAAATAAATAGAATAAGATGAGAGAGGGAAAATTTCGAAAATAATTTTTGAAAAAGAGTTAGTGATTTTCGAAAATAGTTTTTTGAAAAATGTTAGTAATTTTCGAAAATTTTTTAAAATCAAAGATTAAAATAATTAGTTAATTAAAAAGAAGTTTTGAAAAAGAGAGGGAGATATTTTCGAAAATTAGAGAGAGAGAGTTAGTTAGGTGGTTTTGAAAAAGGTAAGAAACAAACAAAAAGTTAGTTAGTTAGTTCAAACAAATTTTGAAAATCAATTTTGAAAAGATAAGAAGATAAGAAGTTAGAAAAGATATTTTGAAATCAAATTTTTGAAAAAGGTAAGATAAGAAGATATTTTTTTTGAAAAGATATGATTGAAATTAATTTTTGAAAAAGATTTGATTTTTTAAAATCACAATTAATGACTTGATTCACAAGAAATCACAAGATGTGATTTTAGAACTCAAAGTTTGAATCTTTCTTAACAAGTAAGTAACAAACTTGAAATTTTTTAATCAAAACATTAATTGTTATTGTTATTTTCGAAAATTTGATATAAAAATAAGAAAAAGATTTTTGAAAAATATTTTTAAGATTTTTGAAAATAACTAAGAAAAATGAAAAAGATTTGATTTTTGAAAAAGATTTTGAAAAAGATAAGATTTTTAAATTGAAAATTTGATTTGACTCATAAAAACAACTAGATTTTAAAAATTTTGAGAAAGTCAAATCTATTTTTCGAATTTATGAGAGAAAAAGGGAAAGATATTTTTTTGATTTTTGAATTTTTTTTTATGAGAGAGAAAAACAAGAAAAATGATGCAATGCATGAGAATTTTAGATCAAAACATGTGATGCATGCAAGAATGCTATGAATGTCAAGATGAACACCAAGAACACTTTGAAGATCATGATAAACATCAAGAACACATTTTTGAAAAATTTTTAATGCAAAGAAAACATGCAAGACACCAAACTTAGAATTCTTTAATGCTTAGACATAAAGAATTCAGAAATGCATACGAAAAACAAGAAAAGACACAAGACATACAAATGCAAAGATCAAACAAGAAGACTTACCAAGAACAACTTGAAGATCATGAAGAACACTATGAATGCATGAAAATTTTCGAAAAATGCAAAATGAATATGCAATTGACACCAAACTTATAACATGACACATGACTCAAACAAGAAACATGAAAAATATTTTTGATTTTTATGATTTTATGAATTTTTTTGTATTTTCTTTTAAATTTTTTTCGAAAATCATTTTGAAAAAAGAAAAATAGGGATTCAAAATTTTTAATATGAATTCCAGGAATCTTATGCTCTAAAGCTCTAATCAAAGGGTCAGGCATGGCTTAATAGCCAGCCAAGCTTTAGTATGTAACTCAGACATGACACGCCTAACATGCCCTACAGTCGTGGCTTTACAGCCAACCAGGCTTCAACATGCTTTATGAAACACTAGAATTCATTCTTAAAAATTCTGAAGAAAATTATATTTTTGAAAACATTTTTTTTCGAAAACAAAGGAGAAAATTTTGAAAGATTTTTGAAAAATTTTTTGAAAATAAAACAAAAAGAAAATTACCTAATCTGAGCAACAAGATGAACCGTCAGTTGTCCAAACTCGAACAATCCCCGGCAACGGCGCCAAAAACTTGGTATGCGAAATTGTTACTCAGGTTGTGAATTGTTGTTCGAAATTGATTTCCTGGCAATGGCACCAAAAACGGATACACAGAACCATGGTCTAAACATATCTTCACAACTTCGCATAACTAACCAGCAAGTGCACTGGGTCGTCCAAGTAATAAACCTTACGTGAGTAAGGGTCGAATCCCACGGAGATTGTTGGTATGAAGCAAGCTATAGTCACCTTGTAAATCTCAGTCAGGCAGATATAAAATAGTAATGGGGTTTTCGAAAATAAGTAATAAAAGAAGGATAGAAATACTTATGTAAATCATTGGTGAGAATTTCAGATAAGCGTATGGAGATACAATCGTTCCTCTGAACCTCTGCTTTCCTGCTGTCTTCATCCAATCAGTCTTACTCCTTTCTATGGCTGGCTTTATGTAAGGATGTCACCGGTGCCACTGGCTACTTTCAATCCTCTCGGGAAAATCGTCCAAATGCTCTGTCACAGCACGGCTAATCGTCTGGAGGCATCACCCTTGTCGTTGGTTGCATCCTATTCCTCTCTGTGAAAATGGTCCGATGCGCTGTCACTGCATGGCTAATCATCATGGAGGTTCTCGATCATACTGGAATAGAATTTACTATCCTTTTGCGTCTGTCACTACGCCCAGCACTCGCGAGTTTTGAGTTCGTCACAGTCATTCAATCCCAGAGTCTTACTCGGAATACCACGGACAAGGTTTAGACTTTCTGAACTCTCATGAATGCCGCCATCAATCTAGCTTATACCACGAAGATTCTAATTTAGAGATCTAAGAGATACTCATTCAATCTAATGTAGAACGGAAGTGGTTGTCAGGCACGCGTTCATAGGGAATGATGATGATTGTCACGTTCATCACATTCAGGTTGAAGTGCGAATGAATATCTTAGAAGCGAAATAAGATGAATTGAATAGAAAACAATAGTACTTTGCATTAATCTTTGAGGAACAACAGAGCTCCACACCTTAATCTGTGGAGTGTAGAAACTCTACCGTTTGAAAATGCATAAGTGAAACGTTCAGGCATGGCCGAATGGCCAGCCCCTCTGATCTAAGAACCAGGCGTCCAAAGATCAAAAGATAATCCAAAGATGTCTAATACAATAGTAAAAAGTCCTATTTATAATAAACTAGCTACTAGGGTTTACAGAAGTAAGTAATTGATGCATAAATCCACTTCCGGGGCCCACTTGGTGTGTGCTTGGGCTGAGCTTGAATGTTACACGAGCAGAGGCTCTTTCTGGAGTTGAACGCCAGGTTGTAACGTATTTCTGGTGTTCAACTCTGGTTTGTGACTTGTTTCTGGCGTTTAACTCTAGACAGCAGCGTAGAACTGGCGTTCAACGCCCTTTTACGTCGTATAAAATCGGCCAAAGTATAGACTATTATACATTGCTGGAAAGCCCTGGATGTCTACTTTTCAACGCAATTGGAAGCGCGCCATTTTGAGTTTTCTAGCTCCAGAAAATCCACTTTGAGTGCAGGGAGGTCAGAATCCAACAGCATCAGCAGTCCTTCTTCAACCTCTGAATCTGATTTTTGCTCAAGTCCCTCAATTTCAGCCAGAAAATACCTGAAATCACAGAAAAACACACAAACTCATAGTAAAGTCCAGAAATGTGAATTTAACATAAAAACTAAGGAAAAATCCCTAAAAGTAACTAGATCCTACTAAAAACATACTAAAAACAATGCCAAAAGGCGTATAAATTATCTGCTCATCACAACACCAAACTTAAATTGTTGCTTGTCCCCAAGCAACTGAAAATCAAATAGGATAAAAAAAAGAGAATATACTATAAATTCCAAACTATCAGTGAAACATAGCTCTAATCAGATGAGCGGGACTTGTAGCTTTTTGCCTCTTGAATAGTTTTGGCATCTCACTTTATCCATTGAGGTTCAGAATGATTGGCATCTATAGGAACTCAGAGTTCAAATAATGTTATTGACTCT
Source organism: Arachis ipaensis (assembly GCF_059453495.1). Classification (NCBI taxonomy): domain Eukaryota; kingdom Viridiplantae; phylum Streptophyta; class Magnoliopsida; order Fabales; family Fabaceae; genus Arachis; species Arachis ipaensis. Next base: position 40,095,835 of record NC_142441.1, on the reverse strand, counting down.
CCCAGTTCAGTATGATGATTCTTGAACACAGCTATTTTATGAGTCTTGGCCGTGGCCCTAAGCACTTTGTTTTCCAGTATTACCACTGGATACATAAATGCCACAGACACATAATTGGGTGAACCTTTTCAGATTGTGACTCAGCTTTGCTAGAGTCTCCAATTAGAGGTGTCCAGGGTTCTTAAGCACACTCCCTTTTTTTTTTTTGCTTTGGACCTTGACTTTAACCGCTCAGTCTCAAGTTTTCACTTGACACCTTCACGCCACAAGCACATGGTTAGGGACAGCTTGGTTTAGCCGCTTAGACCAGGATTTTATTCCTTTAGGCACTCCTATCCACTGATGCTCAAAGCCTTGGGATCCTTTTTATTTACCCTTGCCTTTTGGTTTTAAGGGCTATTGGCTTTTTTCTCTTGCCTCTTGGTTTTAAGAGCTTTTGGCTTTTTCTGCTTGCTTTTTCTTTTTTCTTTCTATTTTTTTCTGCAAGCTTTGTTCTTTGCTTCTTTTTCTTGATTCAAGAATCATTTTTATGATTTTTCAGATTATCATATAACATGTCTCTTAGTCATCATTCTTTCAAGAGCCAACATATTTAACATTCTTAAACAACAACTTCAAAAGACATATGCACTGTTCAAGCATTCATTCAGAAAACAAGAAGCATTGTCACCACATCAATATAATTAAGCTAAGTTCAAGGATAAATTCAAAACTCATGTACTTCTTGTTCTTTTGAATTAAAACATTTTTCATTTAAGAGAGGTGATGGATTCATAGGACATTCATAACTTTAAGACATAGTTACTAACTACTACTGATCATGTAATGAAGACACAAACATAGATAAGCACATAACATAGAAAATGAAAAACAGAAGAAATAAGAATAAGGAATGAATCCACCTTAGTGATGGTGGCGTTTCCTTCTTGAGGAACCAATGATGTCCTTGAGCTCTTCTATGTCTCTTCCTTGTCTTTGTTGCTCCTCCCTCATTGCTTTTTGATCTTCTCTAATTTCATGAAGGTTGATGGAGTGCTCTTGATGTTCCACCCTTAATTGTCCCATGTTGGAACTTAATTCTCCTAGGGAGGTATTGATTTGCTCCCAATAGTTTTGTGGAGGAAAATGCATTTGAGGCATCTTCGGGATCTCATGGTGATGAGATTCATGCGCCTCTTGAGCTCCATGAATGGGCTCTCTTGCTTGCTCCATCTTTTTCGTAGTGATGGGCTTCTCTTCCTCAATGGGAATGTCTCCTTCTATGGAAGCTCCAGCTGAGTAACATAGATGGCAAATAAGATGAGGAAAAGCTAGCCTTGCCATGGGGGATGACTTTTCGGCTATTTTGTAGAGTTCAAGGGAGATGACTTCATGAACTTCTACTTCCTCCCCAATCATGATGCTATGGATCATGATGGCCCGATCCACAGTAACTTCAGATCGGTTGCTAGTGGGGATGATGGAGCGTTGGATGAACTCCCACCATCCTCTAGCCACAGGCTTGAGGTCCAGTCTTCTTAGTTGAACCAGCTTGCCTTTGGAGTCAATCTTCCATTGAGCTCCTTCCACACATATGTCCATAAGGACTTGGTCCAACCTTTGATTAAAGTTGACCCTTCTAGTGTAGGGGCGTACATCTCCTTGCATCATAGGCAAGTTAAACGCCAACCTCACATTTTCCGGACTAAAATCTAGGTATTTCCCCCGAACCATTGTAATATAATTCTTTGGATTCGGGTTCTTACTTTGATCATGGTTCTTAGTGATCCATGCATTGGCATAGAACTCTTGAACCATTAAGATACCGACTTGTTGGATGGGGTTTGTTAGAACTTCCCAACCTCTTCTTTGGATTTCATGTCGGATCTCCGGATACTCATTTCTCTTGAGTTTGAAAGGGACCTCGTGGATCACCTTCTTCTTGGCCACAACATCATGGAAGTGGTCTTGATGGGCTTTGGAGATGAACCTTTCCATCTCCCATGACTCGGAGGTGGAAGCTTTTGTCTTCCCATTTCCTTTTCTAGAGGATTCTCCGGTCTTCAGTGCCATCAATGGTAATGGAAAAACAAAAAGCTTATGCTTTTACCACACCAAACTTAGAATTTTGCTCGCCCTCGAGCAAGAGAAGAAAGAATAGATGAAGAAGAAGAAGAAATAGAGGAGAGGGAGAAGGGGTTGTGTTTCGGCCAAGAAGAGAAGAGAGGGTTGTGTTGTGTGAAAATGAGGAAGAATGGAGGGTTATATATAGGGATGGGAGGAGGGGTGAAGGTTCGGCCATTTAGGGTGGGTTTGGGTGGGAAATTGATTTTGAATTTTGAAGGTAGGTGGAGTTTATGAGGTAGGTTTATGGGGAAGAGAGATTGAGGTGATTGGTGAAGGGTTTTGGGGAAGAGTGTTTATAGGATTGTGTGAAAGAGGGGTGAGAAGAAGTGAGTGGAGGTAGGTGGGGATCCTGTGGGGTCCACAGATCCTGAGGTGATCCTGTGGGGTCCACAGATCCTGAGGTGTTCAAGGATTTACAACCTTGCACCAAATTAGGCATGTAAAATGCCCTTGCACACAACTCTGGGCGTTCAGTGCCAGGTTGGTGCTTGTTCTGGGCGTTCAGCGCCAGCTCTCCTCCAGGGTGCATTTCTTGCGTTCAAACGCCCAGATGCTGCCCATTTCTGGCGTTCAGCGCCAGAACCATGCTCTGTTCTGGCGTTGAATGCCCAAAACATGCTTCTTACTGGCGTTTAAACGCCAGTAAGGTCTTCCTCCAGGGTGTGATTTTTCTTCTGCTATTTTTGATTCCGTTTTCAATTTTTATATTTATTTTGTGACTCCACATGATCATGAACCTATAAAGACATATAACTAAGAAAAATATAGTTAGATAAATAAAAATTTGGTTGCCTCCCAACAAGCGCTTCTTTAATGTCAATAGCTTGACAGTGGGCTCTCATGGAGCCTCACAGATGTGCAGAGCTTTGTTGAGACCTCCCAACACCAAACTTAGAGTTTGGATATGGGGATTTGACACCAAACTTAGAGTTTGGTTGTGGCCTCCCAACACCAAACTTAGAGTTTGACTGTGGGGGCTTTGTTTGACTCTGCTTTGAGAGAAGCTTTTTATGCTTCCTCTCCATGGATGCAGAGAGAGATCCTTGAGTTATAAACATAAGGTTGTCCTTATTTAATTGAAGGATCAATTCTCCTCTGTCCACATCAATCACAGCTCTTGCTGTGGCTAGGAAAGGTCTTCCTAGGATGATGGATTCATCCTCTTCCTTTCCAGTGTCTAGGACTGTGAAATCAGCAGGGATGTAAAGGCCTTCAACCTTTACTAATACGTCCTCTACTTGTCCATAAGCCTGTTTTCTTAAATTGTTTGCCATCTCTAATGAGATTTTAGCAGCTTGCACCCCATAGATTCCCAGTTTCTCTATTACAGAGAGAGGCATGAGGTTTATCCCTGAACCAAGGTCACACAGAGCCTTAAAGATCATGGTGCCTATGGTACAAGGTATTATGAACTTTCCAAGATCCTGTTTCTTCTGAGGCAATGTCAGTTGATCCATATCACTTAGTTCATTGGTGAACAAGGGAGGTTCATCTTCCCAAGTCTCAATACCAAATAATTTGGCATTCAGCTTCATGATTGCACCAAGGAAATTGGCAGCTTGCTCTTTAGTAACATCTTCATTCTCTTCAGAAGAAGAATACTCATCAGAGCTTATGAAGGGCATAAGGAGGTTCAATGGAATCTCTATGGTCTCTAGATGAGCCTCAGATTCCTTAGGTTCCTCAGAGGGAAGCTCCTTATTAATCACTGGACGTCCCAGGAGGTCTTCCTCCTTAGGATTCACGTTCTTCTCCTCTCTTGTGGGTTTAGCCATGGTAATTAATTCAATGGCCTTGCACTCTCCTTTTGGATTTTCTTATGTATTGCTTGGGAGAGTACTAGGAGGGATTTCAGTGATCCTTTTACTCAGCTGGCCCACTTGTGCTTCCAAATTTCTAATGGAATACCTTGTTTCATTCATGAAACTCACAGTGGCCTTAGATAGATCAGAGACTAAATTTGCTAAGCTAGATGGATTCTGCTCAGAATTCTCTGTCTGTTGCTGAGTGGATGGTGGAAAGGGCTTGCTATTGTTAAACCTATTTCTTCCACCATTATTAAAGCCTTGTTGAGGCCTTTGATCCTTCCATGAGAGATTTGGATGATTTCTCCATGATGGATTATAGGTGTTCCCATAAGGTTCACCTAAGTAATTCACCTCTGCTATTGCAGGGTTTTCAGGATCATAAGCTTTTTCTTCATAAGAAGCCTCTTGAGTACTGTTGGATGCAGCTTGCATTCCATTCAGACTCCGAGAAATCATATTGACTTGCTGAGTCAATATTTTGTTCTGAGCCAATATGGCATTTAGAGTATCAACTTCAAGAACTCCCTTCTTCTGAGTCGTCCCATTACTCACAGGATTCCTCTCAGAAGTGTACATGAACTGGTTATTAGCAACCATGTCAATGAGTTCTTGAGCTTCTGCAGGCGTTTTCTTTAGGTGAATGGACCCACCTGCAGAAGTATCTAATAACATCTTTTATAGCTCAGATAAACCATCATAGAATATATCCAGGATGGTCCATTCTGAAAGCATATCAGAAGGACACTTTTTGGTCAGCTGTTTGTATCTTTCCCAAGCTTCATAGAGGGATTCACCTTCTTTTTGTCTGAATGTTCGAACATCAGCTCTAAGTTTGCTCAGCTTTTGAGGAGGAAAGAACTTGGCTAAGAAAGCCATGACCAGCTTATCCCATGAGTTCAGGCTGTCTTTAGGTTGAGAGTCCAACCATATTCTAGCTCTGTCTCTTACAGCAAAAGGAAAAAGCATGAGCCTGTAGACTTCAGGATTTACTCCATTAGTCTTAACAGTATCACAGATCTGCAAGAATTCAGTTAAGAACTAAAAAGGATCTTCAGATGGAAGTCCATGAAACTTGCAGTTCTGCTGCATCAGAGAAACTAGCTGAGGTTTCAGCTCAAAAGTGATTGCTCCAATGGTAGGAATGGAGATGCTTCTTTCATGTAAATTGGAATTAGGTGTAGTGAAGTGATGAGCGGATAATTTATACGCTTTTTGACATTGTTTTTAGTATGTTTTTAGTAGGATCTAGTTACTTTTAGGGATGTTTTTAATAGATTTTGTGTTAAATTCACATTTCTGGACTTTACTATGAGTTTGTGTGTTTTTCTGTGATTTCAGGTATTTTCTGGCTGAAATTGAGGGACTTGAGCAGAAATCAGATTCAGAGGTTGAAAAAGGACTGCTGATGCTGTTGGATTCTGACCTCCCTGCACTCAAAGTGGATTTTCTGGAGCTACAGAACTCGAAATGGCGCGCTTCCAATTGCGTTGGAAATTAGACATCCAGGGCTTTCCAGCAATGTATAATAGTCCATACTTTGGCCAAGAATTGACGACGTAAACTGGCGTTCAACGCCAGCCTTCTGCCCAAATCTGGTGTCCAGCGCCAGAAAAGGATCCAAAACCAGAGTTGAACGCCCAAACTGGCACAGAAACTGGCGTTCAACTCCACAAATGGCCTCTGCACTTGCTACACTTAAGCTCAGCCCAAACACACACCAAGTGGGCCCCGGAAGTGGATTTATACATCAATTACTTACTCATGTAAACCCTAGTGACTAGTTTATTATAAATAGGACCTCTTACTATTGTATTAGACATCTTTGGACGCCTGGTTCTTAGATCAGAGGGGCTGGCCATCTCGGCCATGCCTGGACCTTCACTTATGTATTTTCAACGGTAGAGTTTCTACACTCCATAGATTAAGGTGTAGAGCTCTGCTGTTCCTCAAAGATTAATGCAAAGTACTACTGTTTTCTATTCAATTCTTCTTATTTCGTTTCTAAGATATCCATTCGCACCCAAGAACGTGATGAAGGTGATGATTATGTGTGACGCTCATCATCCTTCTCCCTTATGAACGCGTGCCTGACAAACACTTCCGTTCTACATGAATTAAGCTAGAATGAGTATCTCTTAGATCTCCTAACCAGAATCTTCGTGGCGTAAGCTAGAATGATGGCGGCATTCAAGAGAATCCGGAAGGTCTAAACCTTGTCTGTGGTATTCTGAGTAGCAATGATTGAATGACTGTGACGAGCTTCAAACTCGCGAGTGCTGGGCATTAGTGACAGACGCAAAAGGAGGGTGAATCCTATTCCAGCATGATCGGGAACCGACAGATGAATAGCCGTGCCGTGACAGGGTGCGTGAGCATAAGATTCACTGAGAGGAGGGGATGTAGCCACTGACAAGGGTGATGCCCTTGCATACAGCCAGCCATGGAAAGGAGTAAGACTGATTGGATGAAGATAGCAGGAAAGCAGAGGTTCAGAGGAACGAAAAGCATCTCCATTCGCTTATCTGAAATCCCTGCCAATGAATCTACATAAGTATCTCTATCCCTTTTATTGTTCATTTTAATCTAATAAAATATCATGTTTAAATCCGCCTGACTGAGATTTGCAAGGTGACCATAGCTTGCTTCAAGCCAACAATCTCTGTGGGATCGACCCTTACTCACGTAAGGTTTATTACTTGGACGACCCAGTACACTTGCTGGTTAGTTGAACGGAGTTGTGTCCACACATAGTAAAGAGCCATAATAATGATTCCATACAATTATATATTGTTACTCTACAAAGAACATGGAACACAATTTCGTCCACCAAGTTTTTGGCGCCGTTGCCGGGGATTGTTTGAGTTTGGACAACTGACGGTTCATCTTGTTGCTCAGATTAGGTAATTTTCTTTTTGCTTTGTATTCAAAAATTTTTCAAAAAGCTTTCAAAAATTTTTCTTTTGTTTTCGAAAAAAAAAAGATAAAATAAAATAAAATAATAAAAATAATGTTTTCAAAAATAAATTATTCTATGGCTTCAAGATTTTTAAGAATGAATTCTAGTGTTTCATGAAACATGTTGAATCCTATTTGGCTGTAAAGCCATACCCAAACTGCTTTGGGATTGGTATTCAACTAATCACTCCAGTCCATGTAATTATATGCTAAAGCTTAGCTGGCTATTAAGCCATGCCTGACCCTTTGATTGGAGCTTTAGAGCATAAGATTCCTGGAATTCATATTAAAAATTTTGGAATCCTTATTTTTCTTTTTCAAAATAATTTTTCGAAAAATATAAAATAAAAATCCAAAAAAATTTACAAAATCACAAAAATAAAAAATATTTCATGTTTTTTGTTTGAGTCTTGAGTCATATCATAAGTTTGGTGTCACTTGCATATGCATCTTGCATTTTTTCGAAAATATCATGCATTCATAGTGTTCTTCATGATCTTCAAGTTGTTCTTGGTAAGTCTTCTTGTTTGATCTTGATGATTTTTTGTTTTGTGTCTTTTCATGTTTATCATATGCATTCTTGAATTCTTAGTGCGTAAGCATTAAAGAATTCTAAGTTTGGTGTCTTGCATGTTTTCTTTGCATTAAAAGTTTTTCAAAATTGTGTCTATGATGTTCATCTTGGCATTCAAAGTGTTCTTGGTGTTCATCTTGACATTCATAGCATTCTTGCATGCATCACATGTTTTGATCTAAAAATTTCATGCATTGCATAATTTTCATGTTTTTCATAAAAGTTTCAAAAATCAAAAAAAAAAAATATCTTTCCCTTTTTCTCTCATCAAATTCGAAAATTTGAGTTGACTTTTTCAAAAATTTTTAAAATCAAGTTGTTGCCAATGAGTCAAATCAAATTTTCAATTTGAAAATCATATCTTTTTCAAAATCTTTTTTTAAAAATCAAATCTTTTTCAAAATTCTTAGTTATTTTCGAAAATTCCAAAAATATTTTTCAAAAATCTTTTTCTTATTTTTGTACCAAATTTTCGAAAATAACATAATCAATTAATGTTTTGATTCAAAAATTTGAAGTTTGTTACTTTCTTGTTAAGAAAAATTCAAACTTTAAGTTCTAGAATCATATCTTGTGATTTCTTATGAATCAAGTCATTAATTGTGATTTTAAAAAAATCAAATCTTTTTCAAAACTACTTTCAATTATATCTTTTCAAAAATATCTTCTTATCTTATCTTTTTCAAAAATATCTTTTCAAAATATCTTTTCTAACTTCCTAACTTCTTATCTTTTCAAAATTTGTTTCAACTAACTAACTAACTTTTTGTTTGTTTCTTAACTTTTTCAAAACTACCTAACTAACTCTCTCTCTCTCTAATTTTCGAAAATATCTCTCCCTTTTTCAAAAATTTCTTTTTAATTAACTAATTATTTTTATTTTTATTTTTGAATTCAAAAATTTTCGAAAAATACTAACTAATTTTCAAAAACCAATTTCAAAAATCACTAACTCTTTTTCAAAATAATTTTCGAAAATTATTCCTCCCCCATCTCATTCTATTTATTCATGTCCTAACATCTCATCTCACATTCCAATCCTCACAGCTGTGTTTCTTCCTTTACATCACATCCTTTATCTCCCCCTCTTCTTCTACTTACAAAGGGATCCCTATACTGTGGTATAAAGGATCTCTATTATTATTATTATTATTATTTTTTCTGTCCATTCTTCCTTGTATGAGCAGGAGCAAGGATAAGAACATTCTTGTGGAAGCAGATCCAGAACCTGAAAGGACTCTGAAGAGAAAATTAAGAGAAGCTAAAATACAACAATCCAGAGATAACCTTTCAGAAATTTTCAAACAGGCAGAGGAGATGGCAGCTGAAAATAATAATAATATAAGGAAGATGCTTGGTGACTTCACTGCACCTAATTCCAATTTACATGGAAGAAGCATCTCCATTCCTGCCATTGGAGCAAACAACTTTGAGCTGAAACCTCAGTTAGTTTCTCTGATGCAGCAGAACTGCAAGTTTCATGGACTTCCATCTGAAGATCCTTTTCAGTTCTTGACTGAATTCTTGCAGATATGTGATACTGTTAAGACTAATGGAATAGATCCTGAAGTCTACAGGCTCATGCTTTTCCCTTTTGCTGTAAGAGACAGAGCTAGATTATGGTTGGATTCTCAACCCAAAGACAGCCTGAACTCTTGGGATAAGCTGGTCACGGCTTTCTTAGCCAAGTACTTTCCTCCTCAAAAGCTGAGCAAGCTTAGAGCGGATGTTCAAACCTTCAGACAGAAAGAAGGTGAATCTCTCTATGAAGCTTGGGAAAGATACAAACAGTTGACCAAAAAGTGTCCTTCTGACATGCTTTCAGAATGGACCATCCTGGATATATTCTATGATGGTCTGTCTGAGTTATCTAAGATGTCATTGGACACCTCTGCAGGTGGATCCATTCACCTAAAGAAAACGCCTGCAGAAGCTCAAGAACTCATTGACATGGTTGCTAATAACCAGTTCATGTACACTTCTGAAAGGAATCCTGTGAGTAATGGGACGCCTATGAAGAAGGGAGTTCTTGAGGTTGATACTCTGAATGCCATATTGGCTCAGAATAAAATATTGACTCAGCAAGTCAATATGATTTCTCAGAGTCTGCATGGAATGCAAGCTGCATCCAACAGTACTCAAGAGGCATCTTCTGAAGAAGAAGCCTATGATCCTGAGAACCCTGCAATAGCAGAGGTAAATTACTTAGGTGAACCTTATGGAAACACCTATAACTCAACATGGAGAAATCATCCAAATTTCTCATGGAAGGATCAAAAGCCTCAACAAGGCTTTAATAATGGTGGAAGAAACAGGTTTAGCAATAGCAAGCCTTTTCCATCATCAACTCAGCAACAGACAGAGAACTCTGAACAAAATGCTTCTAATTTAGCAAATCTAGTCTCTGATCTATCTAAGGCCACTGTAAGTTTCATGAATGAAACAAGGTCTTCCATTAGAAATCTGGAAGCACAAGTGGGCCAGCTGAGTAAAAGGATCACTGAAATCCCTCCTAGTACTCTCCCAAGCAATACAGAAGGGAACACAAAAGGAGAGTGCAAGGCCATTGACATAAGCGCCATGGCCGAACCTGTGAGGAGAGGAGAGGACGTGAATCCCAAGGAGGAAGACCCCCTGGGACGTCCAGTGGTCAATAAGGAGCTTCCCTCTGAGGAACCAAAGGACTCTGAGGCTCATCTAGAGACCATAGAGATTCCATTGAACCTCCTTATGCCCTTCATGAGCTCTGATGAGTATTCCTCTTCTGAAGAGAATGAGGATGTTACTAAAGAGCAAACTGCCAAGTTTCTTGGTGCAATCATGAAGCTAAATGCCAAATTGTTTGGCATTGATGCTTGGGAAGTTGAACCTCCCTTGTTCATCAATGAACTAAGTGATCTGGATCAACTGACATTACCTCAGAAGAGACAGGATCCTGGAAAGTTCATACTACCTTGTACCATAGGCACCATGATCTTCAAAGCTCTGTGTGACCTTGGTTCAGGTATAAACCTCATGCCCCTCTCTGTAATAGAGAAACTGGGAATCTATGGGGTGCAAGCTGCTAAAATCTCACTAGAGATGGCAGACAGCTCAAGAAGACAGGCTTATGGACACGTAGAAGATGTATTGGTAAAAGTTGAGGGCCTTTACATCCCTACTGATTTCATAGTCCTGGATACTGGAAAGGAAGAGGATGAATCCATCATCCTAGGAAGACCTTTCCTGGCCACAGCAAGAGCTGTGATTGATGTTGACAGAGGTGAAATAGTCCTTCAATGGAATGAGAACTCCCTTGTATTCAAAACTCAAGGATCTCCCTCTGCAACCATGGAGAGGAAGCATGAAAAGCTTCTCTCAAAGCAGAGTCAACCAGAGCCCCCACAGTCAAACTCTAAGTTTGGTGTTAGGAGGCCACAACCAAACTCTAAGTTTGGTGTTGGAAAGTCTCAACAAAGCTCTGCACATCTGTGAGGCTCCATGAGAGCCCACTGTCAAGCTATTGACATTAAAGAAGCGCTTGTTGGGAGGCAACCCAATGTTTATCTAATTCTTATTTTTATTGTTTTTCATGTTTTCTTAGGTTCATGATCATGTGGAGTCACAAAATAAACAAAAAATTCAAAAACGGAATCAAAAACAGCAGAAGAAAAATCACACCCTGGAGGAGCATCTGTCTGGCGTTCAAACGCCAGAACAAAGCATAGTTCTGGCGCTGAACGCCCAGAATGGGAGCATCCTGGCGCTGAACGCCCAGAACAAGCATGGTTCTGGCGTTCAACGCCAGAAATGGCAGCAAAGGGGCGTTGAACGCCCAAAAGGGGCACCAACCTGGCGCTGAACGCCCAGAGTTGTGTGCAAGGGCATTTTACATGCCTAATTTGGTGCAGGGATGTAAATGCCTTGACACCTCAGGATCTGTGGACCCCACAGGATCATCTCAGGATCTGTGGACCCCACAGGATCCCCACCTACCTCATCATCTCTCTTCCCATTCATGATCATCCCTTCTACTTTCCAATTACCACTCACATCCATACACCCACTACCTTCAAAATTCAACATCTCTCTCCCACCCAATCCCACCCATATGGCCGAACACACACTCCCATCCATCTCCTCCATATCTTCTTCTTATTCTTCAGTCTTTCTTCTTTTGCTCGAGGGCGAGCAACATTCTAAGTTTGGTGTGGTAAAAAGCATAGCTTTTTTTGTTTTTTTCCATAACCATTGATGGCACCTAAGGCCAGAGAAGCCTCTAGAAAGAAGGAAAGGGAAGACAAAAGCTTCCATCAAGGGTCTATAGCTCAGTGGTAGAACATTTGACTGCAAATCAAGAGATCCCTGAGATACCTCAGGGGATACATCTTCTTCCACACAATTATTGGAAGCAACTAAGGGTGGAACATCAAGAGCACTCCATCATCCTTCATGAAATCAGAGAAGATCTAAAAGCAATGAAGGAGGAGCAGCAAAGACAAGGAAGAGACATAGAAGAGCTCAAGGACATCACCAAGGTGGACTCATTCCTTGTTCTTACTTTCTCTGTTTTTTCGTTTTCTATATGCTTATCTGTGTTTTTGTCTTCATTACATGATCATTAGTAGTTAGTAACTCTGTCTTAAAGATATGAATGTCCTATGAATCCATCACCTCTCTTAAATGAAAAATGTTTTAATTCAAAAGAACAAGAAGTACATGAGTTTCGAATTTATCTTTGAACTCAGTTTAATTATATTGATGTGGTGACAATGCTTTTTGTTTTCTGAATGTATGCTTGAACAGTGCATATGTCTTTTGAAGTTGTTGTTTAAGAATGTTAAATATGTTGGCTCTTGAAAGAATGATGACTAGGAGACATGTTATTTGATAATCTGAAAAATCATAAAAATGATTCTTGAAGCAAGAAAAAGCAGCAAAGAACAAAGCTTGCAGAAAAAAAAATAGGCGAAAAAAAAATGTAGAAAAAAAAATAATAATAGAAAGAAAAAGAAAAAGCAAGCAGAAAAAGCCAATAACCCTTAAAACCAAAAGGCAAGGGCAAATAAAAAGGATCCCAAGGCTTTGAGCATCAGTGGATAGGAGGGCCTAAAGGAATAAAATCCTGGTCTAAGCGGCTAAACCAAGCTGTCCCTAACCATGTGCTTGTGGCGTGTAGGTGTCAAGTGAAAACTTGAGACTGAGCGGTTAAAGTCAAGGTCCAAAGCAAAAACAAAGAGTGTGCTTAAGAACCCTAGACACCTCTAATTGGGGACTTGAGCAAAGCTGAGTCACAATCTGAAAAGGTTCACCCAATTATGTGTCTGTGGCATTTATGTATCCGGTGGTAATACTGGAAAACAAAGTGCTTAGGGCCACGGCCAAGATTCATAAAGAAGCTGTGTTCAAGAATCATCATACTGAACTAGGAGAGTCAATAACACTATTCAAAATCTGAAGTTCCTATAGATGCCAATCATTCTGAACCTCAATGGATAAAGTGAGATGCCAAAACTATTCAAGAGGCAAAAAGCTATAAGTCCCGCTCATATGATTGAAGCTATGTTTCATTGATAGTTTGGAATTTATAGTATATTCTATTCTTTTTATCCTATTTTGATTTTCAGTTGCTTGGGGACAAGCAACAATTTAAGTTTGGTGTTGTGATGAGCGGATAATTTATACGCTTTTTGACATTGTTTTTAGTATGTTTTTAGTAGGATCTAGTTACTTTTAGGGATGTTTTTAATAGATTTTGTGTTAAATTCACATTTCTGGACTTTACTATGAGTTTGTGTGTTTTTCTGTGATTTCAGGTATTTTCTGGCTGAAATTGAGGGACTTGAGCAGAAATCAGATTCAGAGGTTGAAAAAGGACTGCTGATGCTGTTGGATTCTGACCTCCCTGCACTCAAAGTGGATTTTCTGGAGCTACAGAACTCGAAATGGCGCGCTTCCAATTGCGTTGGAAATTAGACATCCAGGGCTTTCCAGCAATGTATAATAGTCCATACTTTGGCCAAGCATTGACGACGTAAACTGGCGTTCAACGCCAGCCTTCTGCCCAAATCTGGCGTCCAGCGCCAGAAAAGGATCCAAAACCAGAGTTGAACGCCCAAACTGGCACAGAAACTGGCGTTCAACTCCACAAATGGCCTCTGCACGTGCTACACTTAAGCTCAGCCCAAACACACACCAAGTGGGCCCCGGAAGTGGATTTATACATCAATTACTTACTCATGTAAACCCTAGTGACTAGTTTATTATAAATAGGACCTCTTACTATTGTATTAGACATCTTTGGACGCCTGGTTCTTAGATCAGAGGGGCTGGCCATCTCGGCCATGCCTGGACCTTCACTTATGTATTTTCAACGGTAGAGTTTCTACACTCCATAGATTAAGGTGTAGAGCTCTACTGTTCCTCAAAGATTAATGCAAAGTACTACTGTTTTCTATTCAATTCTTCTTATTTCGTTTCTAAGATATCCATTCGCACCCAAGAACGTGATGAAGGTGATGATTATGTGTGACGCTCATCATCCTTCTCCCTTATGAACGCGTGCCTGACAAACACTTCCGTTCTACATGAATTAAGCTAGAATGAGTATCTCTTAGATCTCCTAACCAGAATCTTTGTGGCGTAAGCTAGAATGATGGCGGCATTCAAGAGAATCCGGAAGGTCTAAACCTTGTCTGTGGTATTCTGAGTAGGATTCAATGATTGAATGACTGTGACGAGCTTCAAACTCGCGAGTGCTGGGCGTTAGTGACAGACGCAAAAGGAGGGTGAATCCTATTCCAGCATGATCGGGAACCGACAGATGAATAGCCGTGCCGTGACAGGGTGCGTGAGCATAAGATTCACTGAGAGGAGGGGATGTAGCCACTGACAACGGTGATGCCCTTGCATACAGCCAGCCATGGAAAGGAGTAAGACTGATTGGATGAAGATAGCAGGAAAGCAGAGGTTCAGAGGAACGAAAAGCATCTCCATTCGCTTATCTGAAATCCCTGCCAATGAATCTACATAAGTATCTCTATCCCTTTTATTGTTTATTTTAATCTAATAAAATATCATGTTTAAATCCGCCTGACTGAGATTTGCAAGGTGACCATAGCTTGCTTCAAGCCAACAATCTCTGTGGAATCGACCCTTACTCACGTAAGGTTTATTACTTGGACGACCCAGTACACTTGCTGGTTAGTTGAACGGAGTTGTGTCCACACATAGTAAAGAGCCATAATAATGATTCCATACAATTATATATTGTTACTCTACAAAGAACATGGAACACAATTTCGTCCACCATGAAGTCACCAAGCATCCTCCTTGCATTATTGTTGTTGGGTTCGACTGCCATCTCCTTTACTTGTTCGAAATTTTCAATAAGGTTGTCTCTGGATTGTTGTAATTCAGCTTCTCTTAGTTTTCTCTTCAGAGTCCTTTCAGGTTTTGGATCAGCTTCAACAAGAATACCTTTTTCTTTGTCCCTGCTCATAAGAAAGAGAAGAGAAAAGGAAAAGAAGAGGAATCCTCTATGTCACAGTAAAGAGGTTCCTTATTGTTAGTAGAAGAAGAAAAGAAGGGAATAAATTCGAACACAGATAGAAGAGGGGGTTCGAATTTGGTGAGTGATGTGAGGAAGAGATGTTAGTAGATGAATAAATAAATAGAATAAGATGAGAGAGGGAAAATTTCGAAAATAATTTTTGAAAAAGAGTTAGTGATTTTCGAAAATAGTTTTTTGAAAAATGTTAGTAATTTTTGAAAATTTTTTAAAATCAAAGATTAAAATAATTAGTTAATTAAAAAGAAGTTTTGAAAAAGAGAGGGAGATATTTTCGAAAATTAGAGAGAGAGAGTTAGTTAGGTGGTTTTGAAAATGGTAAGAAACAAACAAAAAGTTAGTTAGTTAGTTGAAACAAATTTTGAAAATCAATTTTGAAAAGATAAGAAGATAAGAAGTTAGAAAAGATATTTTGAAATCAAATTTTTGAAAAAGGTAAGATAAGAAGATATTTTTTTTTGAAAAGATATGATTGAAATTAGTTTTTGAAAAAGTTTTGATTTTTTAAAATCACAATTAATGACTTGATTCACAAGAAATCACAAGATATGATTTTAGAACTCAAAGTTTGAATCTTTCTTAACAAGTAAGTAACAAACTTGAAATTTTTGAATCAAAACATTAATTGTTATTGTTATTTTCGAAAATTTGATATAAAAATAAGAAAAAGATTTTTGAAAAATATTTTTAAGATTTTCGAAAATAACTAAGAAAAATGAAAAAGATTTGATTTTTGAAAAAGATTTTGAAAAAGATAAGATTTTTAAATTGAAAATTTGATTTGACTCATAAAAACAACTAGATTTTAAAAATTTTGAGAAAGTCAAATCTAATTTTCGAATTTATGAGAGAAAAAGGGAAAGATATTTTTTTTATTTTTGAATTTTTTTTATGAGAGAAAAAAACAAGAAAAATGATGCAATGCATGAGAATTTTAGATCAAAACATGTGATGCATGCAAGAATGCTATGAATGTCAAGATGAACACCAAGAACACTTTGAAGATCATGATAAACATCAAGAACACATTTTTGAAAAATTTTTAATGCAAAGAAAACATGCAAGACACCAAACTTAGAATTCTTTAATGCTTAGACATAAAGAATTCAGGAATGCATATGAAAAACAAGAAAAGACACAAGACATACAAATGCAAAGATCAAACAAGAAGACTTACCAAGAACAACTTGAAGATCATGAAGAACACTATGAATGCATGAAAATTTTCGAAAAATGCAAAATGAATATGCAATTGACACCAAACTTATAACATGACACATGACTCAAACAAGAAACATGAAAAATATTTTTGATTTTTATGATTTTATGAATTTTTTTGTATTTTCTTTTAAATTTTTTTTCGAAAATCATTTTGAAAAAAGAAAAATAGGGATTCAAAATTTTTAATATGAATTCCAGGAATCTTATGCTCTAAAGCTCTAATCAAAGGGTCAGGCATGGCTTAATAGCCAGCCAAGCTTTAGTATGTAACTCAGACATGACACGCCTAACATGCCCTACAGTCGTGGCTTTACAGCCAACCAGGCTTCAACATGCTTTATGAAACACTAGAATTCATTCTTAAAAATTCTGAAGAAAATTATATTTTTGAAAACATTTTTTTTCGAAAACAAAGGAGAAAATTTTGAAAGATTTTTGAAAATTTTTTTGAAAATAAAACAAAAAGAAAATTACCTAATCTGAGCAACAAGATGAACCGTCAGTTGTCCAAACTCGAACAATCCCCGGCAACGGCGCCAAAAACTTGGTATGCGAAATTGTTACTCAGGTTGTGAATTGTTGTTTGAAATTGATTTCCTGGCAATGGCACCAAAAACGGATACACAGAACCATGGTCTAAACATATCTTCACAATTTCGCATGACTAACCAGCAAGTGCACTGGGTCGTCCAAGTAATAAACCTTACGTGAGTAAGGGTCGAATCCCACGGAGATTGTTGGTATGAAGCAAGCTATAGTCACCTTGTAAATCTCAGTCAGGCAGATATAAAATAGTAATGGGGTTTTCGAAAATAAGTAATAAAAGAAGGATAGAAATACTTATGTAAATCATTGGTGAGAATTTCAGATAAGCGTATGGAGATACAATCGTTCCTCTGAACCTCTGCTTTCCTGCTGTCTTCATCCAATCAGTCTTACTCCTTTCTATGGCTGGCTTTATGTAAGGATGTCACCGGTGCCACTGGCTACTTTCAATCCTCTTGGGAAAATGGTCCAAATGCTCTGTCACAGCACGGCTAATCGTCTGGAGACATCACCCTTGTTGTTGGTTGCATCCTATTCCTCTCTGTGAAAATGGTCTGATGCGCTGTCACTGCATGGCTAATCATCTTGGAGGTTCTCGATCATACTGGAATATAATTTAGTATCCTTTTGCGTCTGTCACTACGCCCAGCACTCGCGAGTTTTGAGTTCGTCACAGTCATTCAATCCCAGAGTCCTACTCGGAATACCACGAACAAGGTTTAGACTTTCCGGACTCTCATGAATGCCGCCATCAATCTAGCTTATACCACGAAGATTCTGATTTAGAGATCTAAGAGATACTCATTCAATCTAATGTAGAACGAAAGTGGTTGTCAGGCACGCGTTCATAGGGAATGATGATGATTGTCATGTTCATCACATTCAGGTTGAAGTGCGAATGAATATCTTAGAAGCGAAATAAGATGAATTGAATAGAAAATAGTTGTACTTTGCATTAATCTTTGAGGAACAGCAGAGCTCCACACCTTAATCTATGGAGTGTAGAAACTCTACCGTTTGAAAATACATAAGTGAAAGGTCCAGGCATGGCCGAATGGCCAGCCCCTCTGATCTAAGAACCAGGCATCCAAAGATCAAAAGATAATCCAAAGATGTCTAATACAATAGTAAAAAGTCCTATTTATAATAAACTAGCTACTAGGGTTTACAGAAGTAAGTAATTGATGCATAAATCGACTTCCGGGGCCAACTTGGTGTGTGCTTGGACTGAGCTTGAATGTTACACGTGCAGAGGCTCTTTCTGGAGTTGAACGCCAGGTTGTAACGTATTTTTGGCGTTCAACTCTGGTTTGTGACTTGTTTCTGGCGTTTAACTCCAGACAGCAGCGTAGAACTGGCGTTCAACGCCCTTTTACATCATCTAAACTCGGCCAAAGTATGGACTATTATATATTTCTGGAAAGCGCTGGATGTCTACTTTCCAACGCAATTGGAAGCGCGTCATTTTGAGTTCTGTAGCTCCAGAAAATCCACTTTGAGTGCAGGGAGGTCAGAATCCAACAGCATCAGCAGTCCTTCTTCAACCTCTGAATCTGATTTTTGCTCAAGTCCCTCAATTTCAGCAAGAAAATACCTGAAATCACAGAAAAACACACAAACTCATAGTAAAGTCCAGAAATGTGAATTTAACATAAAAACTAATGAAAACATCCCTAAAAGTAACTAGATCCTACTAAAAACATACTAAAAACAATGTCAAAAAGCGTATAAATTATCTGCTCATCACAATACCAAACTTAAATTGTTGCTTGTCCCCAAGAAACTGAAAATCAAATAGGATAGAAAGAAGAGAATATACTATAAATTCCAAACTATCAGTGAACCATAGCTCTAATCAGATGAGCGGGACTTGTAGCTTTTTGCCTCTTGAATAGTTTTGGCATCTCACTTTATCCATTGAGGTTCAGAATGATTGGCATCTATAGGAACTCAGAGTTCAGATAGTGTTATTGACTCTCCTAGTTCAGTATGATGATTCTTGAACACAGCTATTTTATGAGTCTTGGCCGTGGCCCTAAGCACTTTGTTTTCCAGTATTACCACCGGATACATAAATGCCACAGACAGATAATTGGGTGAACCTTTTTAGATTGTGACTCAGCTTTGCTAGAGTCCCCAATTAGAGGTGTCCAGGGTTCTTAAGCACACTCCCCTTTTTTTTTTTTGCTTTGAACCTTGACTTTAACCGCTCAGTCTCAAGTTTTCACTTGACACCTTCACGCCACAAGCACATGGTTAGGGACAGCTTGGTTTAGCCACTTAGACCAGGATTTTATTCCTTTAGGCCCTCCTATCCACTGATGCTCAAAGCCTTGGGATCCTTTTTATTTACCCTTGCCTTTTGGTTTTAAGGGCTATTGGCTTTTTTCTCTTGCCTCTTGGTTTTAAGAGCTTTTGGCTTTTTCTGCTTGCTTTTTCTTTTTCTTTCTATTTTTTTTTCTGCAAGCTTTGTTCTTTGCTTCTTTTTCTTGCTTCAAGAATCATTTTTATGATTTTTCAGATTATCATATAACATGTCTCTTAGTCATCATTCTTTCAAGAGCCAACATATTTAACATTCTTAAACAACAACTTCAAAAGACATATGCACTGTTCAAGCATTCATTCAGAAAACAAGAAGCATTGTCACCACATCAATATAATTAAGCTAAGTTCAAGGATAAATTCAAAACTCATGTACTTCTTGTTCTTTTGAATTAAAACATTTTTCATTTAAGAGAGGTGATGGATTCATAGGACATTCATAACTTTAAGACATAGTTACTAACTACTACTGATCATGTAATGAAGACACAAACATAGATAAGCACATAACATAGAAAATGAAAAACAGAAGAAATAAGAACAAGGAATGAATCCACCTTAGTGATGGTGGCGTTTCCTTCTTGAGGAACCAATGATGTCCTTGAGCTCTTCTATGTCTCTTCCTTGTCTTTGTTGCTCCTCCCTCATTGCTTTTTTATCTTCTCTAATTTCATGAAGGATGATGGAGTGCTCTTGATGTTCCACCCTTAATTGTCCCATGTTGGAACTTAATTCTCCTAGGGAGGTATTGATTTGCTCCCAATAGTTTTGTGGAGGAAAATGCATTTGAGGCATCTCCGGGATCTCATGGTGATGAGATTCATGCGCCTCTTGAGCTCCATGAATGGGCTCTCTTGCTTGCTCCATCTTTTTCGTAGTGATGGGCTTCTCTTCCTCAATGGGAATGTCTCCTTCTATGGAAGCTCCAGCTGAGTAACATAGATGGCAAATAAGATGAGGAAAAGCTAGCCTTGCCATGGGGATGACTTTTTGGCTTTTTTGTAGAGTTCAAGGGATATGACTTCATGAACTTCTACTTCCTCCCCAATCATGATGCTATGGATCATGATGGCCCGATCCACAGTAACTTCAGATCGGTTGCTAGTGGGGATGATGGAGCGTTGGATGAACTCCCACCATCCTCTAGCCACAGGCTTGAGGTCCAGTCTTCTTAGTTGAATCGGCTTGCCTTTGGAGTCAATCTTCCATTGAGCTCCTTCCACACATATGTCCATAAGGACTTGGTCCAACCTTTGATTAAAGTTGACCCTTCTAGTGTAGGGGTGTGCATCTCCTTGCATCATAGGCAAGTTAAACGCCAACCTCACATTTTCCGGACTAAAATCTAGGTATTTCCCCTGAACCATTGTAATATAATTCTTTGGATTCGGGTTCTTACTTTGATCATGGTTCTTAGTGATCCATGCATTGGCATAAAACTCTTGAACCATTAAGATACCGACTTGTTGGATGGGGTTTGTTAGAACTTCCCAACCTCTTCTTTGGATTTCATGTCGGATCTCCGGATACTCATTTCTCTTGAGCTTGAAAGGGACCTCGGGGATCACCTTCTTCTTGGCCACAACATCATGGAAGTGGTCTTGATGGGTGATGAGTGGATAATTTATACGCTTTTTGGCATTGTTTTAGTATATTTTTAGTAGAATCTAGTTACTTTTAGGGATGTTTTCATTAGTTTTTATGTTAAATTCAAATTTCTGGACTTTACTATGAGTTTGTGTGTTTTTCTGTGATTTCAGGTATTTTCTGGCTGAAATTGAGGGACTTGAGCAAAAATCAGATTCAGAGGTTGAAGAAGGACTGCTGATGCTGTTGGATTCTGACCTCCCTGCACTCAAAATGGATTTTCTGGAGCTACAAAACTCCAAATCGTGCGCTTCCAATTGCGTTGGAAAGTAGACATCCAGGGCTTTCCAGAAATATATAATAGTCCATACTTTGCCCAAGTTTAGACGATGAACAATGGCGTTCAACGCGAGCTCTCTGCCCAATTCTGGCGTCCAGCGCCAGAAACAAGTTGCAAAGTGGAGTTCAACGCCCAAAATGGCACAAAAGGTTGCGTTCAACTCCAAGAATGACCTCTCCACGTGTAGACTTCAAGCTCAGCCCAAGCACACACCAAGTGGGCCCCGGAAGTGGATTTATGCATCATTTACTTACTTCTGTAAACCCTAGTAGCTAGTTTATTATAAATAGGACTTTTTACTACTGTATTAGGGATCTTTGGACGCCTGGTTCTTAGATCAGAGGGGCTGGCCATTCGGCCATGCCTGGACCTTTCACTTATATATTTTCAATGATAGAGTTTCTGCACTCCATAGATTAAGGTTTGGAGCTCTGCTGTTCCTCAAAGATTAATGCAAAGTACTACTGTTTTCTATTCAATTCATCTTATTTTGCTTCCAAGATATTCATTCGCACTTCAATCTGAATGTGATGAACGTGACAATCATCATCATTCCCTATGAACGCGTGCCTGACAACCACTTCCGTTCTACATTAGATTGAATGAGTATCTCTTAGATCTCTTAATCGGAATCTTTGTGGTGTAAGCTAGAATGATGGCGGCATTCAAGAGAATCCGGAAAGTCTAAACCTTGTCTGTGGTATTCCGAGTAGGATTCAATGATTGAATGACTGTGACGAGCTTCAAACTCGCGATTGCTGGGCGTAGTGACAGACGCAAAAGGATTGTAAATCCTATTCCAGCATGATCGAGAACCGACAGATGAATAGCCGTGCCGTGACAGGGTGCGTTGACCATTTTCACTGAGAGGATAGGATGTAACCATTGACAAGGGTGATGCCTCCAGACGATTAGCCGTGCCGTGACAGGGCATTTGGATCATTTTCCCGAGAGAAGACCGAAAGTAGCCACTGACAATGGTGATGCATTACATAAAGCCAGCCATGGAAAGGAGTAAGACTGATTGGATGAAGATAGCAGGAAAGCAGAGGTTCAGAGGAACGAAAGCATCTCTATTCGCTTATCTAAAATTCTCACCAATGACTTACATAAGTATTTCTATCCCTATTTTATTAATTATTTTCGAAAACCCCATTACTATTTTATATACGCCTGACTGAGATTTACAAGGTGACCATAGCTTGCTTCATACCAACAATCTCTGTGGGATTCGACCCTTACTCACGTAAGGTATTACTTGGACGACCCAGTGCACTTGCTGGTTAGTTGTGCGAAGTTGTGAACCATGGTATTGACATCATGTTTTTGGCGCCATTGCCAGGGAAAGAAAGAGCAATGAATTTTAGATAATCAAAGTGTAATCACAATTTCTGCGCACCAAGTTTTTGGCGCCGTTGCCGGGGATTGTTCGAATTTGGACAACTGACGGTTCATCTTGTTGCTCAGATTAGGTAACTTTCTTTTCGTTTTCTTTTCAAAAAGTTTTCAAAAATTTTTCAAAAAAAAAAATCCTTCAAAAATTTATCCTTTGTTTTCGAAAAAAAAATTTAAAATAAATGTTTTCAAAAATATATTTTTCTTCAGAATTTTTAAGAATGAATTCTAGTGTTTCATGATGATTTGTTAAATCCTGGCTAGCTGTAAGCCATGTCTAATTTTTTGACTGGGGTTTCAACTTAACATCACAAATGAAGAGATTCTCACACACTTAGTTGCTCTATACATGAAAAGTATCAATACATACTAAAGCTTGGCTGGCTATTAAGCCATGCCTAACCCTTTGATTGAAACTTTAGACTAAAGAGCATAAGATTCCTGGAATTCATATTAAAAATTTTGGAATCCTTATTTTTGTTTTTCAAATAATTTTCGAAAAAAATACAAAAAAAAAAATTGGAAATCATAAAAATCAAAAAATATTTTTTGTGTGTTTCTTGTTTGAGTCTTGAGTCATGTTATAAGTTTGGTGTCAATTGCATGTTCATCTTGCATTTTTCGAAAAAATTCATGCATTCATAGTGTTCTTCATGATCTTCAAGTTGTTGTTGGTAAGTCTTCTTGTTTGATCTTTGCATTTGCATGCTTTGTGTCTTTTCTTGTTTTTCATATGCATTCCTGAATTCTTTATGTCTAAGCATTAAAGAATTCTAAGTTTGGTGTCTTGCATGTTTTCTTTGCATTAAAAATTTTTCAAAAATGTGTTCTTGATGTTCATCATGATCTTCATAGTGTTCTTGGTGTTCATCTTGACATTCATAGCATTCTTGCATGCATTCATTGTTTTGATCCATAACTTTCATGCATTGCATCATTTTTCTTGTTTTTCTCTCTCATCATAAAAATTCAAAAATAAAAAAAAATATCTTTCCCTTTTTCTCTCTTAAAATTTTGAAAATTAGATTTGACTTTTTCAAAAATTTTTTAAAATCAAGTTGTTTTTATGAGTCAAATCAAATTTTCAATTTAAAAAAAATCTTATCTTTTTCAAAATCTTTTTCAAAAATCAAATCTTTTTTCAATTTTTTTAGTTATTTTTGAAAATTTCAAAAATATTTTTCAAAAATATTTTTCTTAATTTTACATCATATTTTCGAAAATAACATCATCAATTAATGTTTTGATTCAAAAATTTCAAGTTTGTTACTTACTTGTTAAGAAAGATTCAAACTTTAAGTTCTAGAATCATATCTTGTGATTTCTTGTGAATCAAGTCATTAATTGAGATTCTAAAAATCAAATCTTTTTCAAAAACTAATTTCTATCATATCTTTTCAAAAATATCTTCTTATCTTACCTTTTTCAAAAAAAGTGATTGCAAAATATCTTTTCTAACTTCCTAACTTCTTATCTTTTCAAAATTTGTTTCAACTAACTAACTAACTTTTTGTTTGTTTCTTATCTTTTTCAAAACTACCTAACTAACTCTCTCTCTCTAATTTTCGAAAATATCTTCCCTCTTTTTCAAAATTTCATTTTAATTAGACTAATTATTTTATTTTTTATTTGAATTTTCGAAAAACTACTAACCTTTTTCAAAAACTATTTTCGAAAATCACTAACTCTTTTTCAAAAATTATTTTTGAAAATTCTCTCCTCCTCTCATCCCCATCTATTTATTTATTCATCTACTAACACTTCTCTTTATCTCACATCTCCTCTCCTATCATCACCTTTGTGTTTGGATTCTTCATTCTTCTTCACCCCTATTCCTTTTCTTCTTCTACTAACAATAAGGAACCTCTTTACTGTGACATAGAGGATTCCTCTTCTTTTCCTTTTCTCTTCTCTTTCTTATGAGCAGGAACAAAGAAAAAGGCATTCTTGTTGAAGCTGATCCAGAACCTGAAAGGACTCTGAAGAGAAAACTAAGAGAAGATAAATTACAACAATCCAGAGACACCCTTATTGAAAATTTCGAACAAGTAAAGGAGATGGCAGCCGAACCCAACAACAATAATGCAAGGAGAATGCTTGGTGACTTTACTGCACCTAATTCCAATTTACATGGAAGAAGCATCTCCATTCCTACCATTGGAGCAAACAATTTTGAGCTGAAACCTCAGCTAGTTTCTCTGATGCAGCAGAACTGCAAGTTTCATGGACTTCCATCTGAAGATCCTTTTCAGTTCTTGACTGAATTCTTGCAGATCTATGATACTGTTAAGACTAATGGAGTAGATCCTGAAGTCTACAGGCTCATGCTTTTCCCTTTTGCTGTAAGAGACAGAGCTAGAATATGGTTGGACTCTCAACCCAAAGACAGCCTGAACTCTTGGGATAAGCTGGTCACGGCTTTCTTAGCCAAGTTCTTTCCTCCTCAAAAGCTGAGCAAGCTTAGAGCTGATGTTCAAACCTTCAGACAGAAAGAAGGTGAGTCCCTCTATGAAGCTTGGAAAAGATACAAGCAGCTGACCAAAAAGTGTCCCTCTGACATGCTTTCAGAATGGACCATCCTGGATATTTTCTATGATTGTCTGTCTGAATTAGCTAAGATGTCATTGGATACTTTTGCAGGTGGATCCATTTACCTAAAGAAAACGCCTGCAGAAGCTCAAGAACTCATTGACATGGTTGCTAATAACCAGTTCATGTACACTTCTAAGAGGAGTCCTGTGAGTAATGGGACGCCTATGAAGAAGGGAGTTCTTGAAATTGATACTCTGAATGCCATATTGGCTCAGAATAAAATATTGACTCAGCAAGTCAATATAATTTCTCAGAGTTTGAATGAAATGCAAGCTGCATCCAACAGTACTCAAGAGGCATCTTCTGAGGAAGAAGCTTATGATCCTGAGAACCCTGCAATAGCAGAGTTAAAATACATGGGTGAACCATATGGAAACACCTACAATCCATCATAGAGAAATCACCCAAATCTCTCATGGAAGGATCAAAAGCCTCAACAAGGCTTTAATAATGGTGGAAGAAACAGGTTTAGCAATAGCAAGCCTTTTCCATCATCCACTCAGCAACAGACAGAGAATTCTGAGCAGAATCCATCTAGCTTAGCAAATTTAGTCTCTGATCTATCTAAGGCCACTGTGAGTTTCATGAATGAAACAAGGTCTTCCATTAGAAATTTGGAAGCACAAGTGGGCCAGCTGAGTAACAGGATCACTGAAATCCCTCCTAGTACTCTCCCAAGCAATACAGAAGAGAATCCAAAAGGAGAGTGCAAGGACATTGAATTAATTACCATGGCCGAACCCACAAGAGAGGAGAAGGACGTGAATCCCAAGGAGGAAGACCTCCTGGGACGTCCAGTGATCAATAAGGAGCTTCCCTCTGAGGAACCTAAGGAATCTGAGACTCATCTAGAGACCATAGAGATTCCATTGAACCTCCTTATGTCATTCATGAGCTCTGATGAGTATTCCTCTTCTGAAGAGAATGAGGATGTTACTGAAGAGCAAGCTGCCAAGTTCCTTGGTGCAATCATGAAGCTAAATGCCAAATTATTTGGTATTGAAACTTGGGAAGATGAACCTCCCTTGTTCACCAATGAACTAAGTGATCTGGATCAACTGACATTGCCTCAGAAGAGACAGGATCCTGGAAGGTTCATAATACCTTGTACCATGGGAACCATGATCTTTAAGGCTCTGTGTGACCTTGGTTCAGGAATAAACCTCATGCCCCTCTCTGTAATAGAGAAACTGGGAATCTATGGGGTGCAAGCTGCTAAAATCTCATTAGAGATGGCAGACAATTCAAGAAAACAGGCTTATGGACAAGTAGGGGACGTGTTATTAAAGGTTGAAGGCCTTTACATCCCTGCTGATTTCATAGTCCTGGATACTGGAAAGGAAGAGGATGAATCCATCATCCTAGGAAGACCTTTCCTAGCCACAGCAAGAGCTGTGATTGATGTGGACAGAGGAGAATTGATCCTTCAATTAAATAAGGACAACCTTGTGTTTACAACTCAAGGATCTCTCTCTGCATCCATGGAGAGGAAGCAGAAAAAGCTTCTCTCAAAGCAGAGTCAACCAAAGCCCCCACAGTCAAACTCTAAGTTTAGTGTTAGGAGGCCACAACCAAACTCTAAGTTTGGTGTCAAACCCCCATATCCAAACTCTAAGTTTGGTGTTGGGAGGTCTCAACAAAGCTCTGCACATCTGTGAGGCTCCATGAGAGCCCACTGTCAAGCTATTGACATTAAAAAAGCGCTTGTTGGGAGGCAACCCAATGTTTATTTATCTAATTTTATTTTTATTTTTCATGTTTTCTTAGGTTCATGATCATGGGGAGTCACAAAATAAACGAAAAATTTAGAAACAGAATCAAAAACAACGGAAGAAAAATCACACCCTGGAGGAAGCACCTGTCTGGCGTTCAACGCCAGAACAGAGCATGGTTCTGGCACTGAACGCCCAAAATGGGCAGTATCTGGGCGCTGAACGCCCAAAATGGGCAGCATCTGGGCGCTGAACGCCAGAATTGCACCCTGGAGAAGAGCTGGCGCTGAACGCCCAGAACAAGCATGGTTCTGGCGTTCAACGCCAGAAATGGGCAACAAATAGGCGTTGAACGCCCAAAATGGGCACCAACCTGGCGCTGAATGGCCAGAGTTGTGTGCAAGGGCATTTTGCATGCCTAAATTGGTGCAGGGATGTAAATGCCTTGACACCTCAAGATCTGTGGACCTCACAGGATCATCTCAGGATCTGTGGACCCCACAGGATCCCCACCTTCCTTCCTCATAATCCTAGTTTTTTTTCCAAATCTTCTTCTTCATCTATTCCTTCTTCTTTTGCTCGAGGGTGAGCAACATTCTAAGTTTGGTGTGGTAAAACAATTATGTAAAGGATCTATAGCTCAGTGGTAGAACATGTGGCTGCAAATCAAGAAATCTCTGAGATACCTCAATGGATGCACTTCCGTCCACATAGCTATTGGAAGCAACTGAAGATAGAAATACCAAAAATCACTAGGAATCAAGCCACAAAGGCAAGGAAGAGACATAGAAGTGCTCAAAGACATCATTGGTTCCTCAAGAAGGAAACCCCACCATCACTAAGGTGGATTCATTCCTTGTTCTTATTTCTTCTGTTTTTCGTTTTCTATGTTATGTGCTTATCTATGTTTGTGTCTTCATTACATGATCATTAGTAGTTAGTAAACTATGTCTTAAAGTTATGAATGTCCTATGAATCCATCACCTCTCTTAAATGAAAAATGTTTTAATTCAAAAGAACAAGAAGTACATGAGTTTCAAATTTATCCTTGAACTTAGTTTAATTATATTGATGTGGTGACAATGCTTCTTGTTTTCTGAATGTATGCTTGAACAATGCATATGTCTTTTGAAGTTGTTGTTTAAGAATGTTAAATATGTTGGCTCTTGAAAGAATGATGACAAGGAGACATGTTATTTGATAATCTGAAAAATCATAAAAATGATTCTTGAAGCAAGAAAAAGCAGCAAAGAACAAAGCTTGCAGAAAAAAAAAAGGCGAAAAAAATAGAAAGAAAAAAAGCAAGCAGAAAAAGCCAAAGCTCTTAAAACCAAGAGGCAAGAGCAAAAAGCCAATAACCCTTAAAACCAAAAGGCATGGGCAAATAAAAAGGATCCCAAGGCTTTGAGCATCAGTGGATAGGAGGGCCTAAAGGAATAAAATCCTGGTCTAAGCGGCTAAACCAAGCTGTCCCTAACCATGTGCTTGTGGCGTGTAGGTGTCAAGTGAAAACTTGAGACTGAGCGGTTAAAGTCAAGGTCCAAAGCAAAAAAAAGAGTGTGCTTAAGAACCCTGGACACCTCTAATTGGGGACTTTAGCAAAGCTGAGTCACAATCTGAAAAGGTTCACCCAGTTATGTGTCTGTGGCATTTATGTATCCGGTGGTAATACTGGAAAACAAAGTGCTTAGGGCCACGGCCAAGACTCATAAAGAAGCTGTGTTCAAGAATCATCATACTGAACTAGGAGAATCAATAACACTATCTGAACTCTGAGTTCCTATAGATGCCAATCATTCTGAACCTCAATGGATAAAGTGAGACGCCAAAACTATTCAAGAGGCAAAAAGCTACAAGTCCCGCTCATCTGATTGGAGCTATGTTTCATTGATAGTTTGGAATTTATAGTATATTCTCTTATTTTTATCCTATTTGATTTTCTGTTGCTTGGGGACAAGCAACAATTTAAGTTTGGTGTTGTGATGAGCGGATAATTTATACGCTTTTTGGCATTGTTTTTAGTATGTTTTTAGTAGAATCTAGTTACTTTTAGGGATGTTTTCATTACTTTTTGGCATTGTTTTTACTATGAGTTTGTGTATTTTTCTGTGATTTCAGGTATTTTCTGGCTGAAATTGAGGGACTTGAGCAAAAATCAGACTCAGAGGTTGAAGAAGGACTGCTGATGCTGTTGGATTCTGACCTCCCTACACTCAAAATGGTTTTTCTGGAGCTACAGAACTCAAAATTGCGCGCTTCCAATTGCGTTGGAAAGTAGACATCCAGGGCTTTCCAGCAATTTATAATAGTCTATACTTTGCTCACGTTTAGATGACGCAAACTGGTGTTCAACGCGAGCTCTCTGCCCAATTCTAGCGTCCAGCGCCAGAAACAAGTTGCAAAGTGGAGTTCAACGCCCAAAATGGCACAAAAGGTGGCGTTCAACTCCAAGAATGACCTCTCCACGTGTAGACTTCAAGCTCAGCCCAGGCACACACCAAGTGGGCCCTGGAAGTGGATTTATGCATCATTTACTTACTTTTGTAAACCCTAGTAGCTAGTTTATTATAAATAGGACTTTTTACTACTGTATTAGGGATCTTTGGACGCTTGGTTCTTAGATCAGAGGGGCTGGCCATTCGGCCATGCCTGGACCTTTTACTTATGTATTTTCAATGGTAGAGTTTCTGCACTCCATAGATTAAGGTGTGGAGCTCTATTGTTCCTCAAAGATTAATGCAAAGTACTACTGTTTTCTATTCAATTCATCTTATTTCGCTTCCAAGATATTCATTCGCACTTCAATCTGAATGTGATGAACGTGACAATCATCATCATTCCCTATGAACGAGTGCCTGACAACCACTTCCGTTCTACATTAGATTGAATGAGTATCTCTTAGATTTCTTAATCGGAATCTTCGTGGTGTAAGCTAGAATGATGGCGGCATTCAAGAGAATCCGGAAAGTCTAAACCTTGTCTGTGGTATTCCGAGTAGGATTCAATGATTGAATGACTGTGACGAGCTTCAAACTCGCGATTGCTGGGCGTAGTGACAGACGCAAAAGGATAGTAAATCCTATTCCAGCATGATCGAGAACCGACAGATGAATAGCCGTGCCGTGACAGGGTGCGTTGACCATTTTCACTGAGAGGATAGGATGTAACCATTGATAAGGGTGATGCCTCCAGACGATTAGCCGTGCTGTGACAGGGCATTTGGATCATTTTCCCGAGAGAAGACTGAAAGTAGCCACTGACAATGGTGATGCATTACATAAAGCCAGCCATGGAAAGGAGTAAGACTGATTGGATGAAGATAGCAGGAAAGCAGAGGTTCAAAGGAACGAAAGCATCTCTATTCGCTTATCTGAAATTCTCACCAATGACTTACATAAGTATTTCTATCCCTATTTTATTAATTATTTTTGAAAACCCCATTACTATTTTATATCCGCCTGACTGAGATTTACAAGGTGACCATAGCTTGCTTCATACCAACAATCTCCGCGGGATTCGACCCTTACTCACGTAAGGTATTACTTGGACGACCCAGTGCACTCTCTAGTTAGTTGTGCGAAGTTGTGAACCATGGTATTGGCATCATGTTTTTGGTGTCATTGCCAGGGAAAGAAAGAGCAATGAATTTTACATAATCAAAGTGTAATCACAATTTCTGCGCACCAATGGGCTTTGGAGATGAACCTTACCATCTCCCATGACTCGGAGGTGGAAACTTTTGTCTTTCCTTTTCCTTTTCTAGAGGATTCTCCAGTTTTCGGTGCCATCAATGGTAATGAAAAAACAAAAAGCTTATGCTTTTACCACACCAAACTTAGAATTTTGCTCGCCCTCGAGCAAGAGAAGAAAGAATAGATGAAGAAGAAGAAGAAATGGAGGAGAGGGAGAAGGGGTTGTGTTTCGGCCAATAAGAGAAGAGAGGGTTGTGTTGTGTGAAAATGAGGAAGAATGGAGGGTTATATATAGGGATGGGAGGAGGGTGAAGGTTCGGCCATTTAGGGTGGGTTTGGGTGGGAAATTGATTTTGAATTTTGAAGGTAGGTGGAGTTTATGAGGTAGGTTTACGGAGGATTCGCAAGAGGGTGAACCTCCAAATCGTCTGTAAAAGACATCTTAAAAAAAAAATACCATGTCGGAGAAAGGGATAGGTCACTCGACCTCCCTACTATTTCCTTCACCAAAGAAGACGTCGCGGGCATCATCCCATGGCATGATGACCCCGTGATCATCACCATCATACTGGCTAATGCCAACCTCCACCGAACACTGGTTGACCAGGGAAGCTTCGCGGACATCCTATTCAAATCCGCCTTCGACAAGCTTGGACTATAAGAAAAGGAACTCAGAGCATATCCCAACAGCCTGTTCGGGCTAAGAAATGCTCCGATCCAGCCCCTTGGGTACATTCCACTGCACCCGACCTTCAGAAAAGGAACCCGGTCTAGAACACTGAGCATAGACTACATCGTGGTTGACGTGAACTCCGCGTACAACACCCTTATAAGCCGGACAATCTTAAATCAGCTCACCGCAGTAGTCTCCACTCCCTACCTATGCATGAAGTTCCCAATGCCGGAAGGCATAGCCATCATCAATGGAGACCAAAAGCTCGCACGACGCTGCTATAACGAAAGCCTGAATCTAAAAGCACTACAAGAAAACACGTCTTTTGCCACGCTTTTAAAGCGTGGCGAAAAGCTGAAAAAAGCGTGGCGATAGCTTTTTGCCACGCTTTTTGAGCTATCGCCACGCTTTCGAAAGGGTGGCCTATCAAAGGGTGGCGGTTGCTCTATCGCCACGCTTTTTGCAGTCTATTGCCACGCTTTTTGTTTGCCACGCTTTTTTACAAACTGCCACTTGGAAAAGCGTGGTTGTAGGTGGGAAATACGGCCACGCTTTAAAAGCGTGGCGATAGGTAGAGATATGGCCACGCTGTAAAAGCGTGGCGATAGGGCAGATCTGGCCACGCTTTAAAGCGTGGCCATAGCAAAATATACAGCCACGCTTTAAAAGCGTGGCAAAAGCCTTGTTAAATTAAAAAAAAAAATTTCTTTCTCTTACTTGATCTTCATTGCTACACTATAAATTTTCAATCCTTTTTTATTACCAAACCTACAAATATAGTATGCAATTTTTATTACAAGACAAATCAAACAATAATTAGTTTGATATATAATTTACTATAATTGTTTTATACATTAAAAAAACTATTACTCAAATACAATAATTAGTAACTTCAACTTGTGTAATATTATATGATTATCTTGTGTTATATATAAATGATTGTATTAAAAACTAAACCCAGTCCCAAATCAGTTCAGCTACTACTTCATCAATGTAATGGTAGGAGAAAAAAGCCACCCCTGAAGTGTATGATCCAAAGCCAGACCATGACAATAGCAGCCATTGCTAGAAGGTGAGCCACAAAGGTAAATGGAAGAGCAGGAACTCCCAACCCCATCTTCAATCTTTTCTCCTTTTGTCTCCTTCGCAAGCATTGTCTGTAGAGGAAGCATGACCAACTCCTTCAAGGTGTCTTTCACATTTTCTAAAGCCCCAATATCATCAAAAGTGACCCCAATATCACTTGGAGAAATCACATCAAGCAGTTTTTCTCAAATTCATGTTCAGTAACTAAATCCTGAGCAAAATGGGGAAGGGAAAAAAGAAAAACAACAATAGGAATTAATAAGTGAAGAATAGTCCTCATATATTTTAGTAAAGAACCACCAACGAAACAAGTAATTGAAGTTCCATCTAAAACAACATGTTTACGAGGCTACAATGCAAAATTCAATTACAGTTGGCCATGGGTGCTGAAGATTTGATTCAAACAGTAATAGGCACAACAAAAGAGATGAAAATCAGCAATTAAATTACCTTCAGCAATTTCTTTGAATTCTTGTTTTCACCTTCAATGCCCTGTAGAATGTTCAGCCCATACTTAAGGCTGAACCAATAAAATGTAAAAATAAGTGTTACAAGATGAATTTAAGTTCATATGAAATGTAAAATAGTGTTTATAGGTGAACTTAAGTTCACATAATTCTATTTGTGTAGAACTATATGTGTGCTTTAATAGTTACAAGAAGGAAAATTGAACCTGTAAATATCTCTATGAAGGATCTTCAGGAAGGGTAAGTCTTCTATTCCGGATTGCAGCAACATAGACCTGGAAATTAAAAACATGAATAAGTGCAATAAGGAGTTTGCAACCACTATAGATGTCATCATCTGGGGTATTAAGCCTATCAAAATTCGAGAGTAATGCTGATTAAGTTAAAACCAACACCACTGAGGCATGTATACAACAGATACCTGCACGATCTCAAGTAAAGCACTTGTTCCTTTAGCAGGATGAATTCTGTATAGTGGCAATGCAGCAGCAAAGATAATGATGCCAAGTAACATAGCAATGGTGCCAATCCCAAATCCCCAATCCCATCCTTTATGGATTTGTATCCACACAATGAAGGTTAAGCTGACAGCACCACCAAGGCACACTGCAAGCAAGACTGCAAGAGTGTGTTGAAGAATGTTGACATCAGCCTTGATTCTTTTGGGTCTGTTTCATCAAACTGGTCAACATACCTGCACATATTTGTGCATTCAGAAAACAACCACAGTACTGCTATTAAACATACAAAATGCTTTTGCTTAACCATATTAAGATAAAAAGCATATAAAATAAACCACAAAACATTATAAATAAATTTTGAATCACAATAGTAACGGTTTTATGTGTTGTATATTCTATAAAGAAAAACGAAACCATCTGTTACATTTAAGAATTAAAAACATTAGTTAATTCGATTGAATTATGGAAATAAATTAAAAGTAAGAAAGAACTTACTTCCCAGAACTGCTCACAGAAAGAACGGAGTATGAATCATGTGGAACAGGTGTACTAATGTGCTTCTTCCCCTTGCTTCACAGGCAATGGTTCAAAAAATCCCTTTGATCTTCCAGTTTCTGACAAGGAGCTATTATAATAACCAGCAACATACATCAGCCATGATATGCTCACTTTGTTCAAAATATGATAAATTTTATATATGGAATCTTAAGAATAACCAAGAAAGATTAGACAACCAAAAGAAGACATGCAAGATCTAGGAAGTCAAGCCATAAGAATTGCAAGGAAGAACAGAAAGGTCAACCTCTTTAGTTACAAATAAGATTGACTAAACAGAAAAAAACTAGACACTAAAAACCACAGTGCATTAAAAGAATAAATTTTTTTGTCAAACAGGAAATCTCGTATTATTGAGAGCAAGGTATTAGACGGAGAACTTCTTTCATTAATGCCACAGTAAACAAGAATATGTGAAGCAACAATTGTAGAAAATTAGAGCTGCAAAGCAGAAAAGAAAAAAGAAAAAAAGGGACAGAGAAACAAAGAGAAGAGGCCAAGGGGAGAACCAGATACGAAACAAAACGGGACAGAAACGGAACAGAACTGAATAGTCATAATTATCAGACTAAGTCTTTCCTAAAGCAAAGAAATCCAGTGTTCAAATCACTAACATTTTAGTTAAAGCTTAGTTTAAGTCACAATCCATTTCCATTGCAACTAACCAAATTTCAGTTTTTATGAGACATTTTAAAGCAATAAAATAGTCAAAAAAAATATCTTAACAGAAACTACATTGGCTACAGCATACTTAAGCAGCAGTGATAAGCACTGCTCGAGCAAAGCACAAGCACAATTCAAGAGAGCTCACCTTCCTTATTACATTCAGGGTCTTCGGGAATCATCAATTCATTATTAGGGTCATCTGGTAAGTCTTGGAGCCTATCCTCAAACCAGGTTCAAAAACAACAGCAGATTATCAACTTAACAGGTTCAAAAACAGAAAATCACAACAAAAAAATAAAATAAAAATAACAGAAGAACAACAGAACAACAACACAAGAACAATTAGCAAATTAACAAGTTCACACTAACAGTTAAAATTTACTAAGATCCAATTATTCTAATTTCACATGCAATCAACTTACTAAGTTTCTAAAAGCTAGAAATGATAAAACCAACCCGAAATATGGTTAAAGCATTTCATCAAACATGTTGAGTGCGGAAAACTTGAAACGAAATAAGAGAACTCAAAGCTTAGTATCAATGTGATAGAGAAGAGAACATAACTATTGTATACTTTAATTCAGTCTATGAAAAAAATCCAAACCACTGCCAAATCAAATAGTTACTTATTGTAATAGATGGGAAAAAAAAGAGTGGAAGCATTAGGTAACCATAAATACCTTAAAGTAAATCTTGAACAACTGGCAAGTTACATATAGTGCCCCAACACGCTTAGAACCTTTTCCCTGTTATTGCAAGCAAGCCAATAAAGAAGTGAGTGCAATGATTCCCCCTTGCTCACTCACACACTATATATATAACAGTAACCGATATGTAGAAGAATACATACCGCAAGAACACCAAATACTTTCATAAGGAAGGAACCAGCTCCTTTCAATTTCTCCGGGGATTTCCCATTCGAAGCTAACTCTCTATCCGCCTAGAATAGCACAAAACCTCACAGCAAACTTCCAGAATATTTGAAAAAAGAAGAAAAAGAATGAAATGTAAATCGATACCTTCTCGGCAAGAACCCTAACATCATAAACAATGGCGTACAAAGCCTCCATAGCCCAAGCAGATTCCCAATTTCGAAACTCCTGTACAAACGCACTGAAATGCACACCAATAAAGATTACAAGATAAAAATTCGAATCAAGAAATAAAGGGAATAGGTAAGGAAGGGTTACTTGGCGGCTTTTTCAAAGGCGGTGTAGGCTTCGAGCAAATTCGATTGACGGTAGCTCTGGAGGCAGCGGAAGAGAGGGAGGATGATGTCAGAGTACTGGCCGTAGTTGTCGGAGTTCTTGAGGAGCCTTGGGGCGTCGTGGAAGATGTTGAGGGCGTCGGCGAGGGAGAGAAGGAAATGGGAGTCGGACGAGATTAACAAGATGAAGAAGAAGTGGTTTCCATCAGTGACGAAGGCGAAGGCGAAGGGCGAAGGGAGGAGCTCTTCCGATACAGGCGAGTAGTTTCGAAGGTGAAAGTGAGCATTAGGGTTAGTGGTTTCGAAGGGAAAAGAGAGATTAGGGTTGGGGATCGGGTTTGGGGCCGGGTTTGGGCTGGGTTGGGAGCCGGGTTTGGGTCAATTGGTTGGGCCCCTCTCGCCACGCTTTTAAAACGTTATTGTTGCTCTCTACGGCCACGCTTTTGAAGCGTGGCAGAAAAGAAACCTTTGGCCACGTTTTTAAAGCGTGGCAATAGTGTACCAGCATATAGCCACGCTTTTTAAGCGTGGCCGTAATGAAACCCTGTCGCCACGCTTTTAAAACGTCCTTGTTTCTCTCTATGGCCACGCTTTTGAAGCGTGGCAGAAAAAAAACGTGGCCTTTTCTCTAATCAATTGCCACCCTTACAAAAGCGTGGCCGTTGATCATTTTCGCCACACTTTTGAAGCGTGGCAAAAAAAAAAGTGGCCAAATCTCTTATCTATCGCCACCCTCATTAAAGCGTGGCCATTGACCACTTTTGGCCACGCTTTTGAAGCGTGGCAAGAAAAAAGCGTGGCCATAGGCCTTTTTTCTTGTAGTGAAGGCGACCCCAGAGGAAAAGAAGCAAATACCATCGAACTCGGGGGAGCTCGGGCTCGCGAAGAGCATTGACCTCAACTAGAAGGTCAGAACAAGGAGGTCCAAATCAGAGACACCCGAGATAAAACAAAAAACATAAGTGCAAACCTGAAAGGAGACCTAAAGGAACTACTAATAAAGTTCCTAAAGGAGAATTCTGACCTATTTGCATGGAAAGCCGCAGACATGACTGACATAAATCCCAGATTAATGTGCCACAAGCTGGCAGTATACCTCAGATCTCGACTAGTGCAACAAAGGCGCAGAAAGCTCGGCCCAGAGAGGTCACAAGTCATGCAGAAACAGGTGCAAGCCTTACTAGAGGCAGGGTTCATAAGGGAGGTCAAGTACCCACTGTGGCTAGCCAATGTCGTATTGGTCAAAAAGCCAAATGAAAAGTGGCGGATGTGCATAGACTACACCCTGGTCGACGCCTCGTCAGGATACAAGTACCTCTCTTTCATGGACGCTTACTCAGGGTACAACCAAATCCCAATGCGTCAACCCGATCAAGAGAAAACCTCGTTCCTAACCCCGAAAGCAAACTACTGCTATGTAGTAATGCCGTTCAGACTAAAGAACACGGGGGCCATATATCAGAGGTTAATGAATAAAGTATTCGCCAAGCACATTGGGAAGCTGATGGAAGTCAACATAGACGACATGCTAGTAAAAACATAAAAAGAAGAAGCACTGCTGCCCGACCTTTGCGGTAGAGGCTGGCAAATTCCTAGGGTTTATGCTTACCCAGAGAGGCATCGAGGCAAACCCAGACAAATGCCAAGCCATACTTACTATGAAAAGCCCGACCTGCATGAAAGAGGTGCAACAGCTAAACGGAAGATTAGCGGCCCTGTCCAGGTTCCTAGCAGGGTCGGTGCTAAGATCCCTCCCTTTCTATGCAACACTGAGGAAAGGAAAAAGGTTTGAATGGACCCCAGAATGCGAACAAGCTTTCCAAGACTTCAAAACATTCCTGGGACAACCACCCATCCTGACCCGACCTCGACGGGGAGAAGAGTTGATACTATACCTTGCCATTGGAAGTCGGGCGATAGCATCAGTGCTCATCCGAGAAGACGACAACGGACAACAACCTATCTACTTCATCAGTAAGGCTTTACAAGGGGATGAACTAAACTACCAAAAGATAGAAAAGTTTACCGACGCCCTCATACTCACCTCCCAGTGACTTTGACCTTACTTTCAAGCCTACACCATCAGAATACGGACTAACTAGCCCATAAAAGGCATCTTGCAGAAAACAGACTTGGCTAGAAAAAAACTACAATGGGCAATCGAGTTGTCTAAATTTGACCTCAAATATGAAGCTCACATGGCCATCAAGTCCCAGTACCTGGCCGAATTCGTCGTAGAGTACACTGATACCCCAGGAATCCCCATTGAATGGAACCTCTACGTTGACGACTTATCAAACAAAGCCAGAAGTGGAGTGATGAGCGGATAATTTATACGCTTTTTGGCATTGTTTTTAGTATGTTTTTAGTAGGATCTAGTCACTTTTAGTGATGTTTTCATTAGTTTTTATGTTAAATTCACATTTCTGGACTTTACTATGAGTTTGTGTGTTTTTCTGTGATTTCAGGTATTTTCTGGCTGAAATTGAGGGACTTGAGCAGAAATCAGATTCAGAGGTTGAAAAAGGACTGCTGATGCTGTTGAATTCTGACCTCCCTGCACTCAAAGTGGATTTTCTGGAGCTACAGAACTCAAAATGGCGCGCTTCTAATTGCGTTGGAAAGTAGACATCCAGGGCTTTCCAGCAATATATAATAGTCCATACTTTAGCCAAGAATAGATGATGTAAACTGGCGTTCAACGCTAGCTCTCTGCCCAAATCTGGCGTCCAGCGCCAGAAAAGGATCCAAAACCAGAGTTGAACGCCAGAAATGGATCAAAACCTGGCGTTCAACTCCACAAATGGCCTCTGCACGTGCTACACTTAAGCTCAGCCCAAACACACACCAAGTGGGCCCCGGAAGTGGATTTATGCATCAATTACTTACTCATGTAAACCCTAGTGACTAGTTTATTATAAATAGGACCTCTTACTATTGTATTAGACATCTTTGGATTACCTTATGATCCTTTGATCACGTTTTAGGGGCCTGGCCATCTCGGCCATGCCTGGACCTTCACTTATGTATTTTCAACGGTAGAGTTTCTACACTCCATAGATTAAGGTGTGGAGCTCTGCTGTTCCTCAAAGATTAATGCAAAGTACTTCTGTTTTCTATTCAACTCATCTTATTTCGCTTCTAAGATATCCATTCGCACCCAAGAACGTGAAGAAGGTGATGATTATGTGTGACGCTCATCACCATCTCCCCTATGAACACGTGCCTGACAAACACTTCCGTTCTACATGAAATAAGCTAGAATGAATATCTCTTAGATCTCCTAACCAGAATCTTCGTGGCGTAAGCTAGAATGATGGCGGCATTCAAGAGAATCCGGAAGGTCTAAACCTTGTCTGTGGTATTCCGAGTAGGATTCAATGATTGAATGACTGTGACGAGCTCCGAACTCGCGATTGCAGGGCGTTAGTGACAGACGCAAAAGGATAGTAAATCCTATTCCAGCATGATCGAGAACCGACAGATGAATAGCCGTGCCGTGACAGGGTGCGTGAGCATATTATTCACTGAGAGGATAAGATGAAGCCATTGACAAGGGTGATGCCTCCAGACGATTAGCCATGCCGTGACAGGGCATTGGATCATTTTCCTGAGAGATGACCGAAAGTAGCCATTGACAGTGGTGATGTATCACATAAAGCCAGCCATGGAAAGGAGTAAGACTGATTGGATGAAGATAGCAGGAAAGCAGAGGTTCAGAGGAACGAAAAGCATCTCCATTCGCTTATCTGAAATTCCTACCAATGATTTACATAAGTATCTCTATCCCTATTATATTATATAATATTCGAAAACACCATTATCACTTTATATCTGCTTGACTGAGATTTACAAGGTGACCATAGCTTGCTTCATACCAACAATCTCCGTGGGATTCGACCCTTACTCACGTAAGGTATTACTTGGACGACCCAGTGCACTTGCTGGTTAGTTGTATCGAAGTTGTGACAACTATGTATTGAGATCAGAGCACCAAGTTGCTCACGTGCCAGGAATAGTTTGAGCCTGGACATCACAATTTCGTGCACCAAGTTTTTGGCGCCGTTGCCGGGGATTGTTCGAGTTTGGACAACTGACAGTTCATCTTGTTGCTCAGATTTGGTAATTTTCTTTTTATTTTATTTTCAAAAAATTTTCAAAAATATTTCTAAAATTTTCTCATCTGTTTTCGAAAAAAATAAAAATGTTTTCAAAAATAAAATTTTTATTCAAGATTTTTAAGAATGAATTCTAGTGTTTCATGAAGCATGTGAAGCCTGGCTGGCTGTAAAGCCATGTCTAAATTCTTTTGGACTGAGGCTTCTAAACCATCAGAGGTAAGTTACATACTTGATAAATGATGAGCAGCACTTTGTTATCAAGATCAATATACTCTGAGGTTAAAATGTTGAAGCTTGGCTGGCCATTGGCCATGTCTAGTGTTTTGGACTGGAGCTTTCTTTGAAAGCTTGGCTGGCTAGTGAGCCATGTCTAATTCCTGGACTAAAGCTTTAGACTAAGAATGCAAGATTCCTGGAATTCATATTAAAAATTTTGGAATCCTTATTTTCCTTTTTCAAATTAATTTTCGAAAAAAAAAATACAAAAATCCAAAAAAATTAGAAAATCATAAAAATCAAAAATATTTTTCTGTTTCTTGTTTGAGTCTGGAGTCATATCATAAGTTTGGTGTCACTTGCATATGCATCTTGCATTTTTCGAAAATATCATGCATTCATAGTGTTCTTCATGATCTTCAAGTTGTTCTTGGTAAGTCTTCTTGTTTGATCTTGAAGATTTTTTTGATTTGTGTCTTTTCATGTTTATCATATGCATTCTTGAATTCTTAGTGCGTAAGTATTAAAGAATTCTAAGTTTAGTGTCTTGCATGTTTTCTTTGCATTAAAAATTTTTCAAAATTGTGTCTATGATGTTCATCTTGACATTCATAGCATTCTTGCATGCATCACATGTTTTGATCTAAAAATTTCATGCATTGCATCTTTTTAGCGTTTTTCCCTCTCATCTTAAAAATTCAAAAATCAAAAAAATATCTTTCCCTTTTTCTCTCTCATAAATTCGAAAATTAGATCTGACTTTTTCAAAAATTTTTAAAATCTAGTTGTTTCTTATGAGTCAAATCAAATTTTCAATTTGAAAATCAAATCTTTTTCAAAATTCTTAGTTATTTTCGAAAATTCCAAAAATATTTTTCAAAAAAATCTTTTTTATTTTTATACCAAATTTTCGAAAATAACATAATCAATTAATGTTTTGATTCAAAAATTTGAAGTTTGTTACTTGCTTGTTAAGAAAGATTCAAACTTTAAGTTCTAGAATCATATCTTGTGATTTCTTATGAATCAAGTCATTAATTGTGATTTTAAAAATCAAATCTTTTTCAAAAAAAAAAACTAATTCCTATCATATCTTTTCAAAAATATCTTCTTATCTTATCTTTTTCAAAAATATGTTTTCAAAATATCTATTCTAACTTCCTAACTTCTTATCTTTTCAAAATTTGTTTCAACTAACTAACTAACTTTTTGTTTGTTTCTTAACTTTTTCAAAACTACCTAACTAACTCTCTCTCTCTAATTTTCGAAAATATCTTCCCCTTTTTCAAAAATTTCTTTTTAATTAACTAATTATTTTTATTTTTATTTCAAAAATTTTCGAAAAAAAATACTAAACATTTTTCAAAAACTATTTTCAAATATCACTAACTCTTTTTCAAAATAATTTTCGAAAATTTTCCCTCCCCCATCTTATTCTATTTATTTATTCATCTACTAACATCT
Organism: Arachis ipaensis; assembly: GCF_059453495.1. Taxonomy (NCBI): domain Eukaryota; kingdom Viridiplantae; phylum Streptophyta; class Magnoliopsida; order Fabales; family Fabaceae; genus Arachis; species Arachis ipaensis. The sequence goes on along the minus strand of NC_142441.1, from coordinate 40,054,517 downwards.
CTTCCTCACATCATCACCAAATTCGAACCCCCTCCTCTATCTGTGTTCGAATTTCTTCTTCTTTTCTTCTACTAACAATAAGGAACCTCTTTACTATGACATAGAGGATTCCTCTTCTTTTCTTGTTCTCTTCTCTTTCTTATGAGCAGGGATAGAGAAAAAGGCATTCTTGTTGAAGCTGATCCAGAATCTGAAAGGACTCTGAAAAGGAAACTAAGAGAAGCTAAATTACAACAATCCAGAGACAACTTGATTGAAAATTTCGAACAAGTAAAGGAAATGGCAGCCGAACCCAACAACAATGCAAGGAGAATGCTTGGTGACTTTACTGCACCTAATTCCAATTTACATGGAAGAAGCATCTCCATTCCTGCCATTGGAGCAAACAACTTTGAGCTGAAACCTCAGTTAGTTTCTCTGATGCAGCAGAACTGCAAGTTTCATGGACTTCCATCTGAAGATCCTTTTCAGTTCTTAACTGAATTCTTGCAGATATGTGATACTGTTAAGACTAATGGAGTCGATCCTGAAGTCTACAGGCTCATGCTTTTCCCTTTTGCTGTAAGAGACAGAGCTAGATTATGGTTGGATTCTCAACCCAAAGACAGCCTGAACTCTTGGGATAAGCTGGTCACGGCTTTCTTAGCCAAGTACTTTCCTCCTCAAAAGCTGAGCAAGCTTAGAGCTGATGTTCAAACCTTCAGACAGAAAGAAGGTGAATCCCTCTATGAAGCTTGGGAAAGATACAAACAGTTGACCAAAAAGTGTCCTTCTGACATGCTTTCAGAATGGACCATCCTGGATATATTCTATGATGGTCTATCTGAGCTATCAAAGATGTCACTGGACACTTCTGCAAGTGGATCCATTCACCTAAAGAAAATGCCTGCAGAAGCTCAAGAACTCATTGACATGGTTGCTAATAACCAGTTCATGTACACTTCTGAAAGGAATCCTGTGAGTAATGGGACGCCTATGAAGAAGGGAGTTCTTGAAGTTGATACTCTGAATGCCATATTGGCTCAGAATAAAATATTGACTCAGCAAGTCAATATGATCTCTCAGAGTCTGAATGGAATGCAAGCTGCATCCAACAGTACTCAAGAGGCATCTTCTGAAGAAGAAGCCTATGATCCTGAGAACCCTGCAATAGCAGAGGTAAATTACTTAGGTGAACCTTATGGAAACACCTATAACTCAACATGGAGAAATCATCCAAATTTCTCATGGAAGGATCAAAAGCCCCAACAAGGCTTTAATAATGGTGGAAGAAACAGGTTTAGCAATAGCAAACCTTTTCCATCATCAACTCAGCAACAGACAGAGAACTCTGAACAAAATGCTTCTAATTTAGCAAATCTAGTCTCTGATCTATCTAAGGCCACTGTAAGTTTCATGAATGAAACAAGGTCTTCCATTAGAAATCTGGAAGCACAAGTGGGCCAGCTGAGTAAAAGGATCACTGAAATCCCTCCTAGTACTCTCCCAAGCAATACAGAAGAGAACCCAAAAGGAGAGTGCAAGGCCATTGACATAAGCGCCATGGCCGAACCTGTGAGGAGAGGAGAGGACATTAATCCCAAGGAGGAAGACCTCCTGGGACGTCCAGTGATCAATAAGGAGCTTCCCTCTGAGGAACCAAAGGACTCTGAGGCTCATCTAGAGACCATAGAGATTCCATTGAACCTCCTTATGCCCTTCATGAGCTCTGATGAGTATTCCTCTTCTGAAGAGAATGAGGATGTCACTGAAGAGCAAACTGCCAAGTTTCTTGGTGCAATCATGAAGCTGAATGCCAAGTTATTTGGCATTGATACTTGGGAAGTTGAACCTCCCTTGTTCATCAATGAACTGAGTGATCTGGATCAACTGACATTGCCTCAGAAGAGACAGGATCCTGGAAAGTTCATAATACCCTGCACCATAGGCACCATGATCTTTAAGGCTCTGTGTGACCTTGGTTCAGGAATAAACCTCATGCCCCTCTCTGTAATAGTGAAACTGGGAATCTATGGGGTGCAAGCTGCTAAAATCTCATTAGAGATGGCAGACAGTTCAAGAAAACAGGCTTATGGACAAGTAGAGGACGTGTTAGTAAAGGTTGAGGGCCTTTACATCCCTGCTGATTTCATAGTCCTGGATACTGGAAAGAAAGAGGATGAATCCATCATCCTAAGAAGACCTTTCCTGGCCACAGCAAGAGCTGTGATTGATGTTGACAGAGGTGAAATATTCCTTCAATGGAATGAGGACTCCCTTGTGTTTAAAACTCAAGGATCTCCCTCTGCAACCATGGAGAGGAACCAGAAAAAGCTTCTCTCCAAGCAGAGTCAACCAGAGCCCCCACAGTCAAACTCTAAGTTTGGTGTTGGGAGGCCACAACCAAACTCTAAGTTTGGTGTTGAACTCCCATATCCAAACTCTAAGTTTGGTGTTGGAGAGTTTCAACAAAGCTCTGCACATCTGTGAGGCTCCATGAGAGCCCACTGTCAAGCTATTGACATTAAAGAAGCGCTTGTTGGGAGGCAACCCAATGTTTATCTAATTCTTATTTTTATTGTTTTTCATGTTTTCTTAGGTTCATGATCATGTGGAGTCACAAAATAAATATAAAAATTGAAAACGGAGTCAAAAACAGCAGAAGAAAAATCACACCCTGGAGGAGCATCTGTCTGGCGTTCAGCGCCAGAACAGAGCATGATTCTGGCGCTGAACGCCCAAACTGGGCAGCTTTTGGGCGCTGAATGCCAGAACAGGCATGGTTCTGGCGTTCAACGCCAGAAATGGCACACAAATGGGCGTTGAACGCCCAAAATGGCCACCAACCTGGCGCTGAACGCCCAGAGTTGAGTACAAAGGCATTTTTATATGCCTAATGGGTGCAGGGATGTAATTCCTTGAACACCTTAGGATCTGTGGACCCCACAGGATCCACTCAGGATCTGTGGACCCCACAGGATCCCCACCTACCTCCACTCACTTCTTCTCACCACTCTCTTTCACATAACCCCATAAACACTCTTCCCCAAAAACCCTTCACCAATCACCTCAAACTCTCTTCCCCATCACCTCTTCACCACTCACATCCATCCATTCTTCCCCAAAAACCTACCTCATAAACCCCACTTACCTCCAAAATTCAAAACCAATTTCCCACCCAAACCCACCCATATGGCTGAACCATAACCCCCCTCCCTTCCCTATATAAAGCCCTCCATTCTTCTTCAAATTCACACAACACAAACCCTCTATACCCTTCTTGGCCGAACCACATCACCCTCTCCCTCTCCTCCATTTCTTCTTCTTCTTCATCTATTCTTTTGTTTATTGCTCGAGGGCGAGCAATATTCTAAGTTTGGTGTGGTAAAAGCATAGCTTTTTTTGTTTTTCCATTACCATTGATGGCATCTAAGACCGGAGAATCCTCTAGAAGAGGGAAAGGGAAGATAAAAGCTTCCACATCCGAGTCATGGGAGATGGAAAGATTCATCTCCAAAGCCCATCAAGACCACTTCTATGATGTTGTGGCCAAGAAGAAGGTGATCCCTGAGGTCCCTTTTAAACTCAAAAGAAATGAGTATCCGGAGATCCGACATGAAATTCAAAGAAGAGGTTGGGAAGTTCTAACAAATCCCATCCAACAAGTCGGCATCCTAATGGTTCAAGAGTTCTATGCCAATGCATGGATCACCAAGAACCATGATCAAAGTAAGAACCCGGATCCAAAGAACTATGTTACAATGGTTCGGGGGAAACACTTAGATTTTAGTCCGGAAAATGTGAGGTTGGCGTTCAACTTGCCATACATGGAAGAGAATGCACGCCCCTACACAAGGAGAGTCAACTTTGATCAAAGGTTGGACCAAGTCCTTATGGACATATGTGTAGAAGGACCTCAATGGAAGATTGACTCCAAAGGCAAGCCGGTTCAACTAAGAAGATTGGACCTCAAGCCTATAGCTAGAGGATGGTTGGAGTTTATTCAATGCTCAATCATTCCCACTAGCAACCGGTCTGAAGTTACTATAGACCGGGCCATCATGATCCATAGCATCATGATTGGAGAAAAGGTGGAAGTTCATGAGATTATACCTCAAGAACTCTACAAGGTGGCTGACAAGTCCTCCACTATGGCAAGGTTAGCCTTTCCTCACCTCATTTGCCACCTATGCAATTCAGCTGGGATTGACATAGAGGGAGATATCCTCATCAAAGAGGACAAGCCCATCACTAAGAAAAAGATAGAGCAAGCAAGAGAGCCCAGTCATGGAGCTCAAGAGGCGCAAGAAGCTCATTTCCATGAGATCCCTGAGATGCCTCAAATGCACTTTCCTCCACAAAACTATTGGGAGCAAATCAACACCTCCCTAGGAGAATTGAGTTCCAATATGGGACAACTAAGGGTGGAACATCAAGAGCACTCCATCATGCTTCATGAAATAAGAGAAGATCAAAAAGTAATAAGGGAGGAGCAACAAAGACAAGGAAGAGACATAGAAGAGCTCAAGGACATCATTGGTTCCTCAAGAAGGAAACGCCACCATCACTAAGGTGGATTCATTCCTTGTTCTTGCTTTCTCTGTTTTTCGTTTCCTATATTATGTGCTTATCTATGTTTGTGCCTTCATTACATGATCATTAGTAGTTAGTAACTTTGTCTTAAAGATATGAATGTCCTATGAATCCATCACCTCTCTTAAATGAAAAATGTTTTAATTCAAAAGAACAAGAAGTACATGAGTTTCGAATTTATCCTTGAACTTAGTTTAATTATATTGATGTGGTGACAATGCTTCTTGTTTTCTGAATGAATACTTGAACAGTGCATATGTCTTTTGAAGTTGTTGTTTAAGAATGTTAAATATGTTGGCTCTTGAAAGAATGATGACTAGGAGACATGTTATTTGATAATCTGAAAAATCATAAAAATGATTCTTGAAGCAAGAAAAAGCAGCAAAGAACAAAGCTTGCAGAAAAAAAAAAAAGAAAAAAAAAGGGGGCGAAAAAATAGAAAAAAAAAATAATAATAGAAAAAAAAAAGCAAGCAGAAAAAGCCAATAACCCTTAAAACCAAAAGGCAAGGGCAAATAAAAAGGATCCCAAGGCTTTGAGCATCAGTGGATAGGAGGGCCTAAAGGAATAAAATCCTGGTCTAAGCGGCTAAACCAAGCTGTCCCTAACCATGTGCTTGTGGCGTGTAGGTGTCAAGTGAAAACTTGAGACTGAGCGGTTAAAGTCAAGGTCCAAAGCAAAAAAAGAGTGTGCTTAAGAACCCTGGACACCTCTAATTGGGGACTCTAGCAAAGCTGAGTCACAATCTGAAAAGGTTCACCCAATTATGTGTCTGTGGCATTTATGTATCCGGTAATAATACTGGAAAACAAAGTGCTTAGGGCCACGGCCAAGACTCATAAAGAAGCTGTGTTCAAGAATCATCATACTGAACTAGGAGAGTCAATAACACTATTCGAAATCTGAAGTTCCTATAGATGCCAATCATTCTGAACCTCAATGGATAAAGTGAGATGCCAAAACTATTCAAGAGGCAAAAAGCTATAAGTCCCGCTTATATGATTGGAGCTCTGTTTCATTGATAGTTTAGAATTTATAGTATATTCTCTTCTTTTTATCCTATTTGATTTTAGTTGCTTGGGGACAAGCAACAATTTAAGTTTGGTGTTGTGATGAGCGGATAATTTATACGCTTTTTGGCATTGTTTTTAGTATGTTTTTAGTAGGATCTAGTCACTTTTAGGGATGTTTTCATTAGTTTTTATGTTAAATTCACATTTCTGGACTTTACTATGAGTTTGTGTGTTTTTCTGTGATTTCAGGTATTTTCTGGCTGAAATTGAGGGACTTGAGCAGAAATCAGATTCAGAGGTTGAAAAAGGACTGCTGATGCTGTTGGATTCTGACCTCCCTGCACTCAAAGTGGATTTTCTGGAGCTCCAGAACTCGAAATGGCGCGCTTCTAATTGCGTTGGAAAGTAGACATCCAGGGCTTTCCAGCAATATATAATAGTCTATACTTTGGCCAAGAATAGATGACGTAAACGGGCGTTCAACGCTAGCTCTCTGCCCAAATCTGGCGTCCAGCGCCAGAAAAGGATCCAAAACCAGAGTTGAACGCCAGAAATGGATCAAAACCTGGCGTTCAACTCCACAAATGGCCTCTGCACGTGCTACACTTAAGCTCAGCCCAAACACACACCAAGTGGGCCCCGGAAGTGGATTTATGCATCAATTACTTACTCATGTAAACCCTAGTGACTAGTTTATTATAAATAGGACCTCTTACTATTGTATTAGACATCTTTGGATTACCTTATGATCCTTTGATCACGTTTTGGGGGCTGGCCATCTCGGCCATGCCTGGACCTTCACTTATGTATTTTCAACGGTAGAGTTTCTATACTCCATAGATTAAGGTGTGGAGCTCTGCTGTTCCTCAAAGATTAATGCAAAGTACTTCTGTTTTCTATTCAACTCATCTTATTTCGCTTCTAAGATATCCATTCGCACCCAAGAACGTGATGAAGGTGATGATTATGTGTGACGCTCATCACCATCTCCCCTATGAACACGTGCCTGACAAACACTTCCGTTCTACATGAAATAAGCTAGAATGAATATCTCTTAGATCTCCTAACCAGAATCTTCGTGGCATAAGCTAGAATGATGGCGGCATTCAAGAGAATCCGGAAGGTCTAAACCTTGTCTGTGGTATTCCGAGTAGGATTCAATGATTGAATGACTGTGACGAGCTCCGAACTCGCGATTGCAGGGCGTTAGTGACAGACGCAAAAGGATAGTAAATCATATTCCAGCATGATCGAGAACCGACAGATGAATAGCCGTGCTGTGACAGGGTGCGTGAGCATATTATTCACTGAGAGGATAAGATAAAGCCATTGACAAGGGTGATGCCTCCAGACGATTAGCCGTGCCGTGACAGGGCATTGGATCATTTTCCCGAGAGATGACCGAAAGTAGCCATTGACAGTGGTGATGTATCATATAAAGCCAGCCATGGAAAGGAGTAAGACTGATTGGATGAAGATAGCAGGAAAGCAGAGGTTCAGAGGAACGAAAAGCATCTCCATTCGCTTATCTGAAATTCCTACCAATGATTTACATAAGTATCTCTATCCCTATTATATTATATAATATTCGAAAACACCATTATCACTTTATATCTGCTTGACTGAGATTTACAAGGTGACCATAGCTTGCTTCATACCAACAATCTCCGTGGGATTCGACCCTTACTCACGTAAGGTATTACTTGGACGACCCAGTGCACTTGCTAGTTAGTTGTATCGAAGTTGTGACAACTATGTATTGAGATCAGAGCACCAAGTTGCTCACGTGCCAGGAATAGTTTGAGCCTGGACATCACAATTTCGTGCACCATGGAGCAGGAGTTATCCTGGAAAGCGATCAAGGGACCCAGCTCGAACTCTCCTTAAGATTCGAGTTCCCCGCCTCAAACAATCAGGCCGAGTACGAAGCCCTACTGGCCGGTTTGAAGTTAGCTAGGGAGGTCGGAGCCAAAAAGCTTACCATTTTTAGCGACTCACAAGTAATCACCTCGCAAATAGAAGGAAGCTAGCAGGCAAAGGATCCCACCATGAAAAAGTACCTCGACAAAACCAAAGAACAGCTCGAGAACTTCATAGACTATGAGATTCGACATATACCTCGGGAGCAAAACGCCCGAGGCGACACACTCTCAAAGATAGCCAGCACCAAACCAGGGAGAAATAATAGAAGCCTCATCCAAGAAACCCTACAATACCCATCGACCTTAAGGGAAGAGAAGGTCTTAAACATATCAGACCAAGACCAAGGATGGATGACCCCCATAATCAACTACCTGAAGTCTGGAACACTCCCTTCGGATAAGAAGGACACAAAAAGGCTTACACGAGAGGCACAATATTACACTATAGTGCACGACGACGTGTACATGAGAGGAATTTCAACACCCCTCCTAAAATGCGACCCGACCTCAGCCACAAAGAAAGTCCTGGAAGAAGTCCACAGCGGCATATTGGTGCACGAATTGTGAATCACACTTTTCGCAACTCGTACCACTGACCAGCAAGTGCACTGGGTCGTCCAAGTAATAACTCACGTGAGTAAGGGTCGAATCCCACGGAGATTGTTGGTTTGAAGCAATCTATGGTTATCTTGTAAATCTTAGTCAGGAAGACAATTATGTTTATCAGTTGAATTGCAATTAAACAATAGAGCATGGATTAAAGGTTACTTGTTATGCAGTAATGGAGAGTATGTTGGAGTTTTGGAGATGCTTTGTCTTCTGAATCACTGCTTTCCTCTGTCTTCTTGCTCACGCACGCACGTCCTCCTATGGCAAGCTGTGTGTTGGTGGATCACCGTTGTCAATGGCTACCTTCCATCCTTCCAGTGAAAACTACGCTCACGCGCTCTCTCACAGCACGGCTAATCACTGGTTGGTTCTCGATCTGGTTGGAATATGATTTACTATCCTTTTGCGTCTGTCACGAACGCCCAGCCTTCAGGAGTTTGAAGCTCGTCACAGTCATTCAATCCTTGAATCCTACTCGAAATACCACAGACAAGGTTTAGACTTTCCGGATTCTCATGAATGCCGCCATCTGTTCTAGCTTATACCACGGAGATTCTGATTAAGGAATCTAAGAGATACTCATTCAATCGTATATAGAACGGAGGTGGTTGTCAGGCACACGTTCATGGTTTGAGGAAGGTGATGAGGGTCACAGATCATCACCTCCATCACAATTAAGCGCGAATGAACATCTTAGATAGGAACAAGCGTGTTTGAATGGAAAACAGAAATACTTGCATTAATTCATCGAGACACAGCAGAGCTCCTCACCCCCAACAATGGGGTTTAGAGACTCATGCCGTCAGAGAATACAAAGTTTAGATCTAAAATGTCATGAGATAAAAAATAAGTCTCTAAAAGTTGTTTAAATACTAAACTAGTAGCCTAGGTTTACAAAATATGAGTAAACTATGATGGATGATGCAGAGATCCACTTCTGGGGCCCACTTGGTGTGTGCTGGGCTGAGACTTAAGCAGTTCACGTGCAGAGGCCATTTGTGGAGTTGAACGCCAGTTTTTATGCCAGTTTGGGCGTTCAACTCCAGCTTTTGATCCTTTTCTGGCGCTGGACGCCAGAATTGGGCAGAGAACTGGCGTTGAACGCCAGTTTACGTCATCTATCCTTGTGCAAAGTATGGACTATTATATATTTCTGGAAAGCCCTGGATGTCTACTTTCCAACGCAATTGAAATCATGCCATTTAGAGTTCTGTAGCTACAGAAAATCCACTTTGAGTGCAGGGAGGTCAGAATCCAACAGCATCAGCAGTCCTTTTTCAGCCTGAATCAGATTTTTGCTCAGCTCCTTCAATTTCAGTCAGAAAAATACCTGAAATTACAGAAAAACACACAACTCATAGTAAAGTCCAGAAATATGAATTTTTCCTAAAAACTAATGAAAATAGACTAAAAACTAACTAAAACATACTCAAAACTATATGAAATTAACCCCAAAAAGCGTATAAATTATCCGCTCATCACAACACCAAACTTAAACTATTGCTTGTCCTCAAGCAACTAGATAAATAAAATAGAAGACTAATAGGTTGAGAAGCAATAATATCTCAGAGTTTTTGATTGAAGCTCAGATTCTAATTAGATGAGCGGGACTAGTAGCTTTTTGCTTCTGAACAGTTTTGGCATCTCACTTTATCCATTGAAGCTCAGAGTGATTGGCATCCATAGGAACTTAGAATTCAGATAGTGTTATTGATTCTCTTAGTTCAGTGTGATGATTCTTGAACACAGCTTCTTTATGAGTCTTGGCTGTGGCCCTAAGCACTTTGTTTTCCAGTATTACCACCGGATACATAAATGCCATAGACACATAACTGGGTGAACCTTTTCAGATTGTGACTCAGCTTTGCTGAAGTCCCCAATTAGAGGTGTCCAGAGTTCTTAAGCACACTCTTCTTTTTGCTTTGGACCTTGACTTTAACCGCTCAGTCTCAAGTTTTCACTTGACACCTTCACGCCACAAGCACATGGTTAGGGACAGCTTGGTTTAGCCGCTTAGACCAGGATTTTATTCCTTTAGGCCCTCCTATCCACTGATGCTCAAAGCCTTGGGATCCTTTTTATTTGCCCTTGCCTCTCGGTTTTAAGGGTTATTGGCTTTTTCTGCTTGCTTTTTCTCTCTTTCTCTCTTTTCTCTCTCTTTTTTTTTTTTTGCAAGCTTTGTTCTTTGCTGCTTTTTCTTGCTTCAAGAATCATTTTTATGATTTTTCAGATTGTCAATAACATCTTTCATGTTCATCATTCTTTCAAGAGCCAACATATTTAACAGTCTTAAACAACAAATTCAAAAGACATGTGCACTATTCAAGCATTCATTCAGAAGACAGAAAGCATTGCCACCACATTTGACTAATTAGAATTTCTCTTATTAAAACTCGAAATTTTATTGCCTCTTATTCAAAAGATCTACTACTTTATTCATGTTTGCTGATGATGAGAAAAATAAACTATAGCTTAATTGGAGATAAAATCAAAATAGATACTAATTACTACTATATGACTTCTAAGGTAAACTTTTATAAGGACACTGTCACAGAGTTAAGGCAGAAATTGGAAATTAACAACCTTTATTCTGGGGGCACGGGGGTTCCTCTGATCCTTGGGGTGCTTGGTCCTACAAGAGAAGACTTTTGGCGCTTCAGTTCCCTTAAGTCACGCCCCTGCTCCTCTTGTTCTTTAAACATATAGGTCAGCATTTGACTGTGTTCCTTCTGTTCTTTTATTATTTGCTCCATAGCTTCCCGTATCTTGGTAACGGACGTCTCAAGATACTCCCAGTATTCAGCTTGAGGGATCTCTGGGAGGAATTCCTGTGCTCTCTTCTTGATGGGATCCTCCTGTGCTTGTTGTTTTTCCATTAATGCTTTGGTGATTGGCTTTTTCAATTAGGATATATTCAGTTATTCCCATCCTTACTCCAGCGTCCTTGCAGAGTAGAGAAATCACGCTTGGATAAGCCAACCTGGCCTCTTTTGAATTTTTGTTAGCAATCTTGTAGAGCTCAGTTGAAATCAGCTGATGAACCTCCACTTCCTTTCCCATCATGATGCAATGGATCATTACTGCTCTTTTGACTGTGACTTTAGAACAGTTGCTAGTAGGCAACAGAGAACGCCCAATGAAGTCCAGCCATCCTCTGGCGACTGGTTTGAGATCCTCCTTCTTGAGTTGATTTGGGACACCCTTTGTGTTGGTGGTCCACCTGGCTCCAGGGATACATATGTCCTCTAGAATCTTATCCAGGTCAATGTCTGCTCTCATCATCCTCCTGTTGAAGGAGTCTGGATCATCCTTTAGTTGAGGTAGCTTTAAGATCTCTCTGATCTTGTCAGGGGTGATATGAACAATCTTCCCTCTGACCATGGTCCGAAATTCATAGAAGGCAGTTCCAGATAGTTTTTGCTTGTCAGTCTGCCACATATTAGCATAGAACTCCTGGACCATGTTCTTTCCCACTTTCGTTTCAGGATTAGCTAGGACTTCCCAGTTCCTGATTCGAATTTGCTCCTGGATCTCCGGATATTCATCTTCTTTCAGATCGAATCTAACTTCCGGGATCACTGATCTCAGACCCATTACTTTAAGATAATGGTCTGAATGTTCTTTAGATAAGAACTTCCCTTGATTCTAAAGTGGTTTTGGAATGCTCTCTTTCTTGCCTCTTGGAGTGGGTTGTTTTCCTTTAGGAGCCATGATCTTAGTGATCTCGGATAAATACACAAAACTTAGAGGTTTGCTTGTCCTCAAGCAAAAGAAAAGAAAGGAGAGGGATAGAAGGAGAGCTAGGTGCAATTGTTGATGGAAGAGGAGGGAGGCCGAACCCAAATTTAAAGGGATGGGGGGTGGGTTTTCGAAAAATTGGAAAAGATAAGATAAAAAGATTGAGTTGAAAAAGATAAGATAGAAGATATAGTTTAATTTTGAAAAGATATGATAGATTTTTGAAAAAGATAAATCTGAATTTTGAAAAAGATAATATGGAGGTTTGAAAAAGATATGGATTAGTTGAAAAGATTTTAGAGTGAAAAAGATAGATTTGTTTTCAGAAAAGATTTGAAAAGAGTTGGATTGAATTTGGAAAGATGGATTTTTAGAAATTAAGGATTTTAGAAATCAGGGTTCTTGATATGTTTATGTAAAAATCATGCATTGAAGCATAAAATTTGAAATTAAAATGGAAATACATGTGGGAAAATTGAATTTGGCTCCTCCCTGTCTTCCTGGCGTTTGAACGCCCAAACACTGCCTGTTTTGGGCGTTCAACGCCTAATTGCTGCTCTCCGGGGCGTTCAACGCCCAGCTGCTGCCATTACTGGCGTTCAACGCCCAGTGGGTGCCCCTTTCTGGCGTTGAACGCCCAGCTGCTACCATCACTGGCGTTCAGCGCCCAGTGGATGCCCATTTTGGGCGTTGAACGCCCAAAATGCTCTCTTACTGGCGTTTTCTTGCCAGTGAGATCTTTTTCTCTGTTTTGTGTGCCGAGGTCTTCTGTAAATGATTATTTACCTTATTATCAATGAACTTTATATAAACAAATAAAAATAAAAATAGAAATAGGGTAAAATGCTTAGAGGATTGTTGCCCCATGGCTGGGTTGCCTCCCAGCAAGCGCTTCTTTATTGTCTTTAGCTGGACCTTGCTGAGCTTTTAATCTAGCTTCAGCCTTGAGCATTCTTGCTCGATGTTGCATTCAAGATAATGCTTGATTCTCTGTCCATTGACAATGAACTTCTTATCAGAATCAATATCTTGAAGCTCCACATAACCATATGGTGACACACTTGTAATCACGTATGGTCCCCTCCACCGGGATTTCAGTTTCCCGGGGAATAGCCTGAGTCTAGAGTTAAACAACAGGACCTTCTGTCCTGGTTCAAAGATTCTAGATGACAGCTTTCTGTCATGCCATTTTTTTTATTTTTCTTTATAAAGCTTGGCATTTTTGAAAGCTGTGAATCTGAATTCCTCTAGCTCATTTAGCTGGAGCAGTCATTTTTCTCCTGCTAATTTGGCATCAAAGTTTAGGAATCTGGTTGCCCAGTAGGCCTTGTGTTCCAGTTCCACGGGCAGGTGACACGCCTTACCATACACGAGTTGGTATGGAGATGTCCCTATAGGGGTCTTGAATGCTGTTCTGTAAGCCCACAGAGCATCATCCAAGCTCCGTGCCCAATCCTTTCTACGGGTATTTACTGTCCGTTCCAGGATTCTCTTTAATTCTCTGTTAGAGAGTTCAGCTTGCCCATTGGTTTGTGGGTGATATAGAGTGGCCACCTTGTGGCGAATTTCATACCGAACCATGGCAGAGTAAAGCTGTTTATTACAGAAGTGAGTGCCCCCATCACTGATTAACACTCTAGGGACACCAAACCTGCTAAAGATATGTTTCTGGAGGAACTTCAGCACTATTTTAGTATCATTGGTGGGTGTGGCAATAGCCTCAACCCATTTTGATACATAGTCAACTGCCACCAGAATATAAGTGTTTGAGTATGATAGTGGGAAAGGTCCCATGAAGTCAATTCCCTATACGTCAAACAACTCAATCTCTAAGATTCCTTGTTGAGGCATGGCGTAACCATGAGGCAGATTGCCAGCTCTTTGGCAACTGTCACAGTTACGTACAAACTCTCGGGAATCTTTATAGAGTGTGGGCCAATAGAAGCCACATTGGAGGACCTTGGTGGCTGTTCGCTCACCTCCGAAATGGCCTCCATATTGTGATCCATGGCAATGCCATAGGATCCTCTGTGCTTCTTCTCTAGGCACACACCTACAGATAATTCCGTCTGCACATCTCTTAATGAGATAAGGTTCATCCCACAAGTAGTACTTTGCATCAGTAATTAATTTCTTCTTTTGTATCCTGTTGTACTCCTTGGGTATGAACCTTGCAGCTTTATAGTTTGCAATATCGGCAAACCGTGGTGCTTCCTGAATGGCGAATAGATGCTCATCAGGAAACGTCTCAGAGATCTCAAGAGAAAGGAGGGGCGTCCCTTCCATTGGCTCTATTCGGGACAGATGATCAGCCACTTGGTTCTCTGTCCCTTTTCTGTCTCTTATTTCTATGTCAAATTCTTGCAGAAGCAATACCCATCTGATGAGCCTGGGTTTTGAATCCTGCTTTGTGAGTAGATTTTTAAGAGCAGCATGGTCAGTATACACAATCACTTTTGATCCTACTAAGTATGATCTGAACTTGTCAATGGCGTAAACCATTGCAAGTAGTTCTTTTTCTGTGGTTGTGTAATTTTTCTGAGCATCATTTAGAACGCGACTGGCATAATAAATGACATGCAAAAGCTTGTCATGCCTCTGTCCCAATACTGCACCAATGGCATGATCACTGGCATCACACATTAGCTCAAATGGTAATGTCCAGTCTGGTGCAGAAATGACTGGTGCTGTGACCAGCTTAGCTTTCAGCATTTCAAACGCCTGCAGACACTTTGTGTCAAACACAAATGGCGTGTCAGCAGCTAGCAGATTGCTTAGAGGTTTTGCGACTTTTGAAAAATCCTTTATAAACCTCCTATAGAATCCTGCATGCCCCAGAAAGCTTCTGATTGCCTTAACATTGGCAGGTGGTGGTAATTTTTCAATTACCTCTATTTTTGCTTGATCCACCTCTATTCCCTTGTTTGAGATTTTATGCCCAAGAACAATTCCTTCAGTCACCATGAAGTGACACTTTTCCCAGTTTAAAACTAGGTTGGTTTCTTGGCATCTTTTCAGAACAAGTTTCAGGTGATCAAGACAGGAGCTGAATGAGTCTCCATATACTGAGAAGTCATTCATGAAGACTTCCAGAAATTTTTCCACCATGTCAGAGAAAATAGAGAGCATGCATCTCTGGAAGGTTGCAGGCGCATTACATAGCCCAAAGGGCATCCTTCTATAAGCAAACACCCCGGATGGACATGTAAATGCTGTTTTCTCTTGATCCTGGGGATCCACTGCAATCTGGTTATAGCCTGAATAGCCATCCAAAAAGTAGTAATAATCATGACCTGCTAGTCTTTCTAGCATCTGGTCTTTGAATGGTAAAGGAAAATGATCCTTTCTGGTGACTGTATTGAGCCTTCTGTAGTCAATACACATGCGCCACCCTGTAACTGTTCCTGTAGGAACCAGTTCATTTTTTTCATTATGAATCACTGTCATGCCTCCCTTTTTTTGGACGACTTGAACAGGGCTCACCCAGGGGCTATCAGAAATAGGATAAATAATCCCAGCCTCTAGTAACTTGGTGACCTCTTTCTGCACCACTTCCTTCATGGCTGGATTTAGCCGCCTCTGTGGTTGAACCACTGGTTTGGCATTATCCTCCAATAGGATTTTGTGCATGCATCTAGCTGGGCTTATGCCCTTAAGGTCACCTATGGACCACCCAAGAGCTGTCTTGTGTATCCTTAGCACTTGAATAAGTGCTTCCTCTTTCTGTGAATTTAAAGCAGAGCTTATGATCACCGAAAAAGTGTCACCTTCTCCCAGAAATGCATATTTCAAGGATGGTGGTAGTGGCTTGAGCTCGGGTTTAGGAGGTTTTTCCTCTTTCAGAAGAAAGTTCAGAGGCTCTTTCATGTCCCCTGAATCCTCCAAATCAGGCTGAACATCTTTAAAGATGTCTTCCAACTCTGATTCGAGACTCTCAGCCATGTTGATCTCTTCTACCAAAGAGTCAACAAGATCAACTTTCATGCAGTCTGTTGATGTGTCTGGATGCTGCATGGCTTTGACAGCGTTCAACTTGAACTCATCATCGTTGACTCTCAGGGTTATTTCCCCCTGTTGGACGTCAATGAGGGATCGTCCAGTTGCTAGAAAGGGTCTTCCTAGAATGAGAGTAGCACTCTTGTGCTCCTCCATTTCCAGCACAACAAAGTTAGTGGGAAAGGCGAATGGCCCAACTCTGACAATCATGTCCTCAATCACGCCTGATGGGTATTTAGTGGAACCATCAGCAAGTTGGAGACATATCCGGGTTGGTTTAACTTCTTCAGTTAAGCCAAGCTTCCTGATAGTGGATGCAGGTATTAGGTTGATGCTTGCCCCAAGATCGCATAAAGCTGTCTTGGTGCAATCACCTTCTAATATGCATGGTATCAGAAAACTCCCAGGGTCTTTAAGCTTTTCAGGAAAGCTTTTCAGAATGACTGCACTGCATTCTTCAGTGAGGAGAACTCTTTCTGTTTCTCTCCACTCCTTTTTATGACTCAAGATCTCTTTCATGAACTTGGCATAAGAAGGTATTTGCTCAAGTGCCTCTGCAAATGAAATCTTTATTTCAAGAGTCCTTAGATAATCTGCAAAGCGAGCAAATTGCTTATCCTGCTCCTCTTTCCGGAGTTTTTGAGGATAAGGTATCTTGACTTTATATTCCTCAACCTTAGTGGTTAAAGAAGCCTTTTTAGAGGGGTTGTTATCAGCACTTGTGTGTGTCTGATCCCTCACTGGCAATTGAGTGCCAGGGTCAGAAGCTGGAGTGAAACTGGACGCCAGCTCCTTGTCTGCTTCTGGCGTCTGAACGCCAGAACTGTGCCCATTTTGGGCGTTCAACGTTGGATTCTGCCCTATTTGGGCGTTCAACGCCAGATTCTTGCCCATTTCTGGCGTTGAACGCCAATCCTGCCTTGTTTCTGGCGTTGAACACCAGTTTTGGGCATGGTCTGGGCGTTCAGCGCCAGCCTTCTACCAATTCTCTGGCGTTTTAGCGCCAGAATTATTTTTCCCTGGGCTCTTACTGTCCCCAGGTGAATCTTTGGTGGGTTGCTCATTTCTTGACTTTTTGATGCCTTGAGGTGGGGTATTTAATGTTTTCCCACTTCTTAATTGAACTGCTTGGCATTCTTCTGCTATTTGTCTTGATAGCTGCTGCTTTGTTTGCTTAAACTGGTCGTCCATATGTATATTAGCTATCCTTGTCTCTTGTAGCCTGTCCTTGAATTCAGCTAGCTGTTTTGTTAGAAGATCCAATTGCTGATTGAATTCAGCAGCTTGTTTTACAGTACTGAATTCAGCAGTTACTGTTTTAACCTCTTCATTCATGGAAGGGTTACTGCTTAGGTACAGATGCTGATTCCTGGCAACTGTATCAATGAGCTTTTGAGCCTCTTCATTTGTCTTTCTCATGTGGATAGATCCACCAGTTGAGTAATCTAGAGACCTCTGGGCTCCTTCTGCAAGCCCATAGTAGAAGATGTCTAACTGAACCCACTCTGAAAACATTTCAGAGGGGAATTTTCGTAGCATCTCTCTGTATCTCTCCCAGGCATCATAAAGGGATTCATTATCTCCTTGCTTGAAGCCTTGGATGTCCAACCTTAGCTGTGTCATCCTTTTTGGAGGGAAATATTGATTCAGGAATTTTTCTGTCAGCTGTTTCCATGTCCTTATGCTGGCCTTGGGTTGGTTATTCAACCACCTCTTAGCTTGATCTTTTACAGCAAATGGAAACAGTAATAGTCTATAGACATCCTGATCTATTTCTTTATCATGTACTGTGTCAGCAATCTGTAGAAACTGTGCCAGAAACTCTGTAGGTTCTTCCTGTGGAAGACCGAAATACTGGCAACTTTGCTGCACCATGATAATGAGCTGAGGATTCAACTCAAAGCTACTGACTCCAATGGAGGGTATGCAGATGCTACTCCCATATGAAGCAGTAGAGGGGTTAGAATATGACCCCAGAGTCCTCCTGGACTGTTCATTTCTGCTTAGGTCCATGATGGAGAAAGGGAGATGATGTAAAATAGAAAAAATATTTTTATTTATTTATTTATGTATTTATTTCGAAATGAAATAAATTAAAATAAATAAGAATTGAGTGAAGATTTTCGAAAAAC
Organism: Arachis ipaensis; assembly: GCF_059453495.1. Classification (NCBI taxonomy): domain Eukaryota; kingdom Viridiplantae; phylum Streptophyta; class Magnoliopsida; order Fabales; family Fabaceae; genus Arachis; species Arachis ipaensis. Next base: position 40,036,535 of record NC_142441.1, on the reverse strand, counting down.
TGAGGAGATAGAAAGTGGTTAGGAAGTTTTGAAAAGCATATGATGATTTTGAAAAAAAATTTAAATTTTGAAATAAAAATCTGAATTTTTAGAAATATATTTCGAAAAATTGTTTTTGAAATAGATAGAAAAGATATTTTTTATTTTTAAGAGGAAAGAGAAAAAAACAATAAGATAGCACAAGATTTAAAATTTTTAGATCTAATGCTCCTTATTTTCGAAAATTTTGGAGAGAAAACACCAAGGAACACCAAACTTAAAAATTTTAAGATCAAGTCACAAGGAAAACTCAAGAACACCAAACTTAAAACTTTTAGAAAACCAAAATAAATTTTCGAAAAACACAGAAAAATCAACAAGAAAACAACAAACTTAAAGTTTGGCACAAAATTTTATAGAGAAAATATTATTTATGAAAAAGGTTTTAAAAAGAGTGTACCAAACTGCCACGGGCTTAGACTAACGCTCTAGCCAGTTGGGCAGTAAATGTAACACTTGTTTTAAAGAAGGATATTTTTAACCAAGAACAATAATAATAAGAGACTCTAAACCAAAAAGAAAAATTTTCCTAATCTAAGCAACAAAATAATCCGTCAGTTGTTCAAACACGAACAATCCCCGGCAACGGCGCCAAAAACTTGGTGCACGAATTATGAATCACACTTTTCGCAACTCGTACCACTGACCAGCAAGTGCACTGGGTCGTCCAAGTAATACCTCACGTGAGTAAGGGTCGAATCCCACGGAGATTGTTGGTTTGAAGCAATCTATGGTTATCTTGTAAATCTTAGTCAGGAAGACAATTATGTTTATCAGTTGAATTGCAATTAAACAATAGAGCATGGATTAAAGGTTACTTGTTATGTAGTAATGGAGAGTATGTTGAAGTTTTGGAGATGCTTTGTCTTCTGAATCTCTGCTTTCCTCTGTCTTCTTGCTCACGCATGCACGTCCTCCTATGGCAAGATGTGTGTTGGTGGATCACCGTTGTCAATGGCTACCTTCCATCCTTCCAGTGAAAACTACGCTCACGCGCTCTGTCACAGCACGGCTAATCACTGGTTGGTTCTCGATCCGGTTGGAATAGGATTTACTATCCTTTTGCGTCTGTCACTAACGCCCAGCCTTCAGGAGTTTGAAGCTCGTCACAGTCATTCAATCCTTCAATCCTACTCGGAATACCACAGACAAGGTTTAGACTTTCCGGATTCTCATGAATGCCGCCATCTGTTCTAGCTTATACCACGGAGATTCTGATTAAGGAATCTAAGAGATACTCATTCAATCGTATATAGAACGGAGGTGGTTGTCAGGCACACGTTCATGGTTTGAGGAAGGTGATGAGTGTCACAGATCATCACCTCCATCACAGTTAAGCGCGAATGAACATCTTAGATAGGAACAAGCGTGTTTGAATGGAAAACAGAAATACTTGCATTAATTCATCGAGACACAGCAGAGCTCCTCACCCCCAACAATGGGGTTTAGAGACTCATGCCGTCAGAGAATACAAAGTTTAGATCTAAAATGTCATGAGATACAAAATAAGTCTCTAAAAGTTGTTTAAATACTAAACTAGTAGCCTAGGTTTACAAAAATATGAGTAAACTATGATGGATGATGCAGAGATCCACTTCTGGGGCCCACTTGGTGTGTGCTGGGCTGAGACTTAATCAGTTCACGTGCAGAGGCCATTTGTGGAGTTGAACGCCAGTTTTTATGCCAGTTTGGGCGTTCAACTCCAGCTTTTGATCCTTTTCTGGCGCTGGACGCCAGAATTGGGCAGAGAACTGGCGTTGAACGCCAGTTTACGTCGTCTATCCTTGTGCAAAGTATGAACTATTATATATTGCTGGAAAGCCCTGGATGTCTACTTTCCAACGCAATTAGAAGCATGCCATTTCGAGTTTTGTAGCTCCAGAAAATTCACTTTGAGTGCAGGGAGGTCAGAATCCAACAGCATCAGCAGTCCTTTTTCAGCCTGAATCAGATTTTTGCTCAGCTCCTTCAATTTCAGTCAGAAAAATACCTGAAATTACAGAAAAACACACAACTCATAGTAAAGTCCAGAAATATGAATTTTTCCTAAAAACTAATGAATATAGACTAAAAACTAACTAAAACATAGTCAAAACTATATGAAATTAACCCCAAAAAGCGTATAAATTATCCGCTCATCACATATGCAGCAATCACCTCGGGACACGAGCTCTATCCAAAAAGGTACTCCGGGCGTGCTTCTACTGGCCAACCTTACAGAAGGAAGCAACCGAGTTCACCAAAACATGCCCTCCATGCCAAAAGCACACCAATATCCACGCCTCCCCGCCTGAGGAAATTATCTGCGTCACCTCACCTTGGCCATTCGCAAAGTGGGGACTCGACCTCCTCGGACCATTCCCTCAGGGATCAAGACAAGTCAAATTCCTCATTGTAGGTATAAACTACTTCACAAAGTGGATTGAGGCAGAGCCATTTGCCGTCGCCACTGCCCAAAGAAGTCATAAGTTCCTATATAGAAATATTGTCACAAGGTTTGGGGTCCACTACTCCATCACCACGGATAATGGGACTTAGTTCACCGACACAGGCTTCATGAACCTGGTAGCGGATCTGAAAATCAAGCACCAATTCACCTTAGTGGAACACCCACAAGCCTATGGACAGGCGGAAGCCGCCAATAAAGTCATACTGGCTAGACTAAAATGTCGACTGTAGGACACAAAAGGAGACTGGGCTGAAGAGCTCCCCCAAGTTCTATGGGCATACCGAAAAACGCCACACTCTACCACCGAGGAATTGCCTTTCCGACTTGCCTATAGGACGGAGGCAATGATCCCTATAGAAGTAGATGAAAGATCCCTTAGAGTGATCTTCTACAACGAGGACACTAACTCCCAAATACAAAGGGAAGAACTCGATCTGCTTCCAAAGGTCCGAGAAAGAGCTCGGATCAGAGAGGAAGCCTTGAAGCATCGAATGGCCTCAAGGTACATCCAAAAGGTAATCCAACGAAATTTCACTACTAACGACCTCATCCTAATCCGAAATGACATCGGAGCGGGACGGTCAGGAGAAGGAAAGCTGACAGCAAATCGGAAAGGACCGTACCGGGTGACAGAAGTACTAGGGAAAGGTTACTATAAGGTGACCGACCTCCAAGGGCGGGAGTTTCCGAGGTCTTGGCACGCCTGTAATCTAAGAAAGTACTATATAGTTAGAAAAAGGCCTTGAGCCAAGGTGCGCTCTTTTTCCCACCAAAAGGGTTTTTAATGAGGCACCAGGACAAGACCCAAAGGCGGCCCGACTTATAGGGTAACCCCACACATGTACATACTTTTGCCTATATTTTTTCTCACTACTTTTTATTCTTAAGTAAAATTACAGATTCCCTAAAAGGTTTCCCACCAAGGTGCATTAATTTAGGCTCAACAAAACGCAAAATTCATCGCCTGATCACAAAGGTCGGCAAGGTGAAGCGACAAAACTCAAAATAATGCAGGAAGTTGTGAAAGTAACCCGTATAAAGCGACCTGACGAGGTCGGATAAAAAGCGGAGTTACTAAAAATAACTTGAAAAGGCCCGACAGAGAAGTCAGACCAACTAAAGAATCACTAAAAAGGGAACAACACCACGTGAAGGCCAAAAGGAAGGCGTTTAAAGAAGGCGCCACCTAAAAATCAAAGGCAAATAAGAAAGGCTCAAAAGTCGTTCAATTCAACTAAAGGAGAAGTTATGAATAAGAACACTGCCTAGAAAGTTATTAGGACCGACTAAAAGCCTACAAAACCGAACTGCGAAGGACAAAAAATGCCAAAAAGTAGAGTAAAAACAACTCGGGAGGCCCGAGCCAGAAGAAGTGAAGACCAACACGTAAAGGTAGAAGTTCTTGGAAGAATACTGCCTCAAGAGCGTTAAAAAAACCAAAACGCCCAACTATAATTGGGCCGAAAAAGGCAAAAAAACCCACAAAGGAACGCTACCCCAACGAGAAAACCAGAATAGGGGTGAAACAGCGATCAAAGGGGGGAACACTTCCCATAAAGAAAACCGGCATAACACCAAAATTGATTGAACAAAATTAAAGTATTAGTAACTCAAAGGACTACCTAATGACAAGGGAAAAACGATTTCCGTACAAACTCACCGGCAAGTATACCGAGTCGCATCAGGTAGTAAAACTCACGTGAGTGAGGTCGATCCCACGAGGATTGATGGATCAAGCAACTTTATTGAGGTGATTAGTCTAGTCAAGCTGTCAGTGGTGAAGTGGGTGAAATTGGATCACAGAATATAAATTGCAAGGAATTTAAAATGCTGAAAGTAAATGGCTGAAACTTAAATGGCATGAAAAATAAATTGCATCAGATGTAACGGGCTTTGGGTGCAGGAAAATTAAGGAAAGCAGTAAATCAAGCAATTGAAATGAATTCAAGGACAATTAATAGAACAAAAGACTCATCAGGGATTGGAGATATCATAATCCACAATGAATCAAATGGGTCTCAACTTCCTTCTCAATCATATGAATAGATCTATGACAGATTGAGATTGATTGGATCCCAATTCCTTGGTAATCCAATCTCTCTAATCATAATCAATATTGCCAATTCCTTGATCTAATTGTCATGAGAAAAGGTTAAGTACATGTCTCTCATCCATAAGCCACACAGACTCTCAAGATCTCAATTCCTCCCGAATGGTGTTGATCAAGAGAGTTGTGAGAAATAGAGCTTCAGTTCTAATTTCCATGATTCCCCTTCGGAAGCTCACATGAAAATTCAACAGATTCAAACCCCCTTCTGGAGTGAATGGATCTCAATCAAAACAGAATTTGTTTCTTAGCTATCCAGATGAATTGAGAGGAAGAAGAATTTCAGTTAATTCATATGAACCACAATAGAGCTCCTCCCCCTAATAAGTTTTGGTTTAATTGAACATCGCTCTAAGAACAATTGCAAGAAATCTAAATTGCAAAAATGTAAATCAAGCTCACTGTAAACTGAACTGTAAAATTTGCAGAAAGAAAAATTGCAGAAGAGAATTATCAGAAACTGAAATTGCATTGGCTAAACTAAATTCAATACAAAAGAAATGTAAAGTGTAGAGAAGAAAAAGAAATTCTAAGCTAAGCTCTCTACCAGAGCTTTTCTACCCTACTCCTACTCCTACTGCCCTCTACCAGAGCCAGACTCTCTAAACTCGCTCTCTTTTCATCTTCAAGCATTCTTCTATTTATAGGCTTCTTCTCATCTTCAATTGGGTCTTCAGTGTACTTGGATGTGGAACTTGGCTTTGATTGAAGTAGTGAGGAATGACTCTAACTGACGTTGACCTTGGCTAAATGTTTATGAGCTTACATGGTGCCATTTGGAATTAAAACTAGCCTTTACGTTGGTGGCAACGTTTGTGTGAAAACGTTGAGCCCAAACATTGCATAACAGATAAATTCTGGGTGCTGCTAGCAACGTTTGACTCAACGTTGGTGCACCAACGTTCGCTCATCCACGCGTGTGCGTACACCACGCGTACGCGTGAAGGCTGTGTTTTTGCCCTTCCACGTGTGCGCGTACACCATGCTTACGCGTGCATTGCCAATTTTCCATTCCACGCGTATGCGCTATAGACGCGTGCGCGTCGATTCAAGTTTCTCAATTCCAAATTCTGGGCTTCTCATCGAGGACGTTAGAGGCAGTGTTTGATCAACAACGTTCCCTCCAACGTTGGCTTAGTCACGCATACGCGTGACCCATGCGCACACGTGGATGGTCAATTTTGCCATTTCACGTGTGCGCGTAGCTCATGCTTACGCGTGGATTGAAAATTTTTCCTCTTTCACGCATACGCGTCGCCAAAAATTCTTTTAGCTCCAGAACTTGAAATTATCGCAGACGTTGGAGACAACATTGGTTCACCAATGTTCCCTCCAACGTTGGCACCCAATTTTTTTAGCACATAACGTTTGCCACTGATGAGAGAACTTTTGCGTGGTCTAGAAAGTTGCGGATAAATCCTCGTTGCAAGTATAGTTTCTAAACCTTCAAAAGTCCTTTCATACAAACATTTTGGTTGTCACAAGTAACAAACCCCTTTGAAATTGATAACCGAGTATTCAAACCTCGGGTCGTCTTCTCAAGGAATTGCAGGGAGGTATGTTCTTATTATTGGTTATGAGTTTGTAAATTGGGGTTTAGGAAGTAAGGTGGGAATATGTTATATGACAAATAAAATAAAATAATAATAATAAAATAGACTCTTGGCAAGGTATGAGAAATTGGAAGTCCAGATTTAGTTATCCTTATCAACAATAATGAAAGTTGAATCTTAATTTCACTTAGTTAACCTTTGCTATAACAAGGGAAGGTCAAGTGACTAATTAGTTAGATCTTTGAATCCTAGTTAATTCCTAAGAAAAGATTCGGATTATTGAAGATCAATTCAATTAGCAAGGATAACAATTATCAATTATTCTGTTGAATTGGATAACTCCTGAGTTACTGATTTCTTAACCAAGACCAAAAGGGAAAATATCTAAATTAAATTAAAGGCATTCATATAAATAAAGCAAAGTAAAATTAAGTCTGAAAATACCTCGAATTGCATTCACAAAAGAACTTAAATCTGACATACAAATTAAATTGGAGAAACAAATAAAAAGAACATTGAACCTGGGATTGAGAGTCACTCCTAAAACTAAGAGAAGTCCTAAATCCTAATCCTAAGAGAGAGAGAGGAGAGAACCTCTCTCTCTAAAAACTACATCTAAAACATGAAAAGTGAATTATGAGAGCCTGATTATGAATGGATGCATTCCTCCACTTTATAGCCTCTAATCTGTGTTTTCTGGGCCGCAAACTGGGTCAGAAATAGCCCAGAATTTGCTGGTCTCGAATTCAACCACGCTGGATTTCCATCACTACAACGCGGCCGCATGGATCACGCGATCGCGTCACTTAGCGTCAGGAAAACTATAGCATATTATATATCAAATCGAAGCCCCGGATGTCAGCTTCCCAACGCAACTGAAACCGCGGCATTTGGACCTCTGTACCTAAAGTTATAGCTATTTGAGTGCGAAGAGGTCAGGCTGGACAGCTTAGCAATTTCTCCAACTTCTTGTATTCCTTCCACTTTTGCATGCTTCATTTCCATCCTCCAAGCCATTCCTGCCCTATAATCTCTGAAAACACTTAACACACATATCAAGGCATCTAATGATAATAAGAGAGGATTAATAATAAGCAAATATAAGATCAAAGAAGCATGTTTTCAATCAAAACACATAATTAGGAAGGAAATATAAAAACATGCAAATAGTATGAATAAGTGGGTAAATAGTTAATAAAAACCACTCAATTGAATACAAGATAAACCATAAAATAGTGGTTTATCAACCTCCCCACACTTAAACACTAGCATGTCCTCATGCTAAGCTCAAGAGAAGCTATAAAGATGAAGAGGAATGGTATGAAATGCAACCTATGAATGCAACTACATGCTAAATGCTTTTACTTACTTGGTTAAGAGTAAATAAGTTCTCCAAGACAAATACAAACCAATTTCCACTAATTCAAATCATACAATAAAAAGCAAGTGAACTTGTAAGAAGACACCTCATGAAAGCAGGGAACATAGAATTTAAGCGTTGAACCCTCACTGGAAGTGTATATCACTCTAATCTCTCAAGTGTATAGGGTAATTCACTCTAGTCTTCTCTAATCATGCTTTCTAATACTTTGTTCTTCATCTAACCAATCAACAAAATTTAGTATACCAATGCAAACATCATGAGGTCTTTTCAAGGTTGTAATGGGGCTAAGGTAAGGGTAAGGATATATATATAAGGCTAAGTGAGCTAACAAATTGAATCCTTGACTAGTCTAAGATCTCACCTAACATATACATACTTTATACAATTTTAAAATACTTTACCTAACTACCCAAATTTTTCCCACTTATATTACATGCTCATGTATCAAACTTATTTTTGAATTTTGTCCCATGTGCATTGATTCTTTTTATTTTGCATTTGGGGTAATATATATTTTTTCATTTTTCTCTTTTTTTTATTATTTTTTTGTATCCCCTTATTTAATTACTTAATATATTTTTCTTCAATGCACATGGTAATTTAATTATTTTGATTTCACATGAGCATGCTTCCCAAATTTTCAAATGACTTATTCAATTTAATTCCCTACTTTTTCATATCATCCCATGTTCCCATAAAATTCCCCACACTTAAATTTTACACAATATCTATCTTAAGCTAACCAAGGATTCAACTTGGAATTTTTATTTCGTTTTTCTGCTTAAGGCTAGTAATGTGGTTATAAAACAGAAGGGATTTAAAAGCTCAAGGGGGCTAACAAGGGTGATGTAAAAGGTAGGCTAATTTTGGGATAAGTGAGCTAAAATCAAACAATGGCCTTAATCATATGCAAGCATGTAAATACACTAAATATTGGACATATAGAATGGAACAAAGTAAAGATTACAATCATAGAGAAGGGAATACACAGGAATAAAATATTTATGGTTAAATAATGTAAACATATAAATAAGCTCAAATCTCACATGTTGTGTGTTCTTTAGCTCAAAAACCATGTTCCAAATACAACTTCTAAACAAATTTAACACAAAAAAATTTTTCAATTTAAATTAGTGAAATATTATAAAAATTTCTTGAAAAAGAAAATATTACTTCAACCAAGTAGTAACTAAATGCATAAAATCAAATAAACATGAAATTAAATATGCAAATGTAACAAATAACAAAGAAAATAAAATATTGGTGTTTGAGACAGGAAAGTACTAACCCATGGAGATCGGTATTGACCTCCCCACACTTAAAGATTGCACCGTCCTCGGTGCATACTGAGATGTGCAGGTGGACGGGTTGTTTCAACTGTTGCTTTTCTCTAAGGATTGTGCAGATGGACTTGTCTGTCTCCCTATGTAAACGTCTTTCGGTTCTCTTCCTGGTGGCCATCCTGAAAGAAAAAGGGAAGAAAGGTAACCCAATAATAGAGATAAGAAAATAAATGAAGTATGGTTGGGTTAATGTCGAATGAAAAGGGTCTCATTTACATGGAAGCTTCAACATGTACGAGAGAAAACAATAGAAGCCATGGCATACCAATGGTGCAAAATTTGCAACAATGGGGATTGGGGAAGAGTGTGGGTAATGAAAATATCAATATAAGTACATGTCAATGCAAGAGGAGTACAAGTATCATAAAAATTAACATTGATTTAAATAATGTTACCCAATCAGAATAAAAAAAGTCATAAGCACCAAGATAATACCAGAAAAGATATAACAGTTGAATAAGATTTGAACACCAATAATTTTAGAAAAATAAAAATATGCACAAAATTAAAATGCAATGAATGAAAGTATGCTAATAAATAAAATAAAATAAAAGATAAGAAGAATGAGAAGGGAAAGAAATAAAGTAAGAAAGAAAGAAGAAAGAAGAAAAGATAGAAGAAATTAGGATTGGGAAAGAAAAATAAGATAATTGGCACTAATCTGGATAGGTTGTGCGACGCTGGAGACGCGGACGCATGGGTCATGCGATCGCGTGGCCTGATTTGTGCGATTGGCGCGAGTGCAGCCTTGCATTCGCACAACTCTCTGTTTGAGATGTATTTTTGCAAAAAATCTGGGTGACGCGGTCGCGTGGTTGACGCGATCGCGTGGTTGACGCGATCGCGTGGATGGCCTATTTCCAATATGACGCGGACGCGTGGGTGACGCGTTCGCGTGGGAGGGCTTGGGCTTCCAGCACGAGTCCAGCCCCATTCCAGCTTAACCTTCGGCCATGTACCCTTGTGACGTCGATTTACATGGCACGCGGCCGCGTGGGTGACGCGGTCGCGTGGGAGGCCAAAGTTCCCATGTGACGCGGACGCGTCGGCGACGCGGTCGCGTGGGTCGATTTGTGCCACTGGCACGCCTCCAACCACGCTCCAGCGTGACTCTCTGTTCGTTTTTATTTTCTCCCCTCTCCTTGCAACGCGGACGCGTTGCTGATGCGGTCGCATCGCGTGGCATTTTTTTTAATCTGAAAAGAAAATGCAGAATGCAGTGTGGTGCACGAATTGTGATTCACATTTTTCACAACTCGTACCACTGACCAGCAAGTGCAATGGGTCGTCCAAGTAATACCTCACGTGAGTAAGGGTCGAATCCCACGGAGATTGTTGGTTTGAAGCAATCTATGGTTATCTTGTAAATCTTAGTCAGGAAGTCAATTATGTTTATCAGTTGAATTGCAAATAAACAATAGAGCATGGATTAAAGGTTACTTGTTATGCAGTAATGGAGAATATGTTGGAGTTTTGGAGATGCTTTGTCTTCTGAATCTCTGCTTTCCTCTGTCTTCTTGTTCACGCACGCACGTCCTCCTATGGCAAGCTGTGTGTTGGTGGATCACCGTTGTCAATGGCTACCTTCCATCCTTCCAGTGAAAACTACGCTCACGCGCTCTGTCACAGCACGGCTAATCACTGGTTGGTTCTCGATCCGATTGGAATAGGATTTACTATCCTTTTGCGTCTGTCACTAACGCCCAGCCTTCAGGAGTTTGAAGCTCGTCACAGTCATTCAATCCTTGAATCCTACTTGGAATACCACAGACAAGGTTTAGACTTTTCGGATTCTCATGAATGCCGCCATCAGTTCTAGCTTATACCACGGAGATTCTGATTAAGGAATCTAAGAGATACTCATTCAATCGTATATAGAACGGAGGTGGTTGTCAGGCACACGTTCATGGTTTGAGGAAGGTGATGAGTGTCACAGATCATCACCTCCATCACAGTTAAGCGCGAATGAACATCTTAGATAGGAACAAGCGTGTTTGAATGGAAAACAGAAATACTTGCATTAATTCATCGAGACACAGCAGAGCTCCTCACCCCCAACAATGGGGTTTAGAGACTCATGCCGTCAGAGAATACAAAGTTTTGATCTAAAATGTTATGAGATATGAGATACAAAATAAGTCTCTAAAAGTTGTTTAAATACTAAATTAGTAGCCTAGGGTTACAAAATATGAGTAGACTATGATGGATGATGCAGAGATCCACTTCTGGGGCCCACTTGGTGTGTGCTGGGATGAGACTTAAGCAATTCACGTGCAGAGGCCATTTGTGGAGTTGAACGCCAGTTTTTATGCCAGTTTGGGCGTTCAACTCCAGCTTTTGATCCTTTTCTGGCGCTGGACGCCAGAATTGGGCAGAAAACTGGCGTTGAACGCCAGTTTACGTCGTCTATCCTTATGCAAAGTATGGGCTATTATATATTGCTGGAAAGCCCTGGATGTCTACTTTCCAACGCAATTGAAAGAATGCCATTTCGAGTTCTGTAGCTCTATAAAATCCACTTTGAGTGCAGGGAGGTCAGAATCCAACAGCATCAACAGTCCTTTTTCAGCCTGAGTCAGATTTTTGCTCAGCTCCTTCAATTTCAGCCAGAAAAATACCTGAAATTACAGAAAAACACACAACTCATAGTAAAGTCCAGAAATATGAATTTTTCCTAAAAACTAATAAAAATAGACTAGAAACTAACTAAAACATACTCAAAACTATATGAAATTATCCCCAAAAAGCGTATAAAATATCCGCTCATCACAACACCAAACTTAAACTGTTGCTTGTCCTCAAGCAACTAGATGAATAAAATAGAAGACTAATAGGTTGGGAAGCAATAATATCTCAGAGTTTTTGATTGAAGCTCAGATTCTAATTAGATGAGCGAGACTAGTAGTTTTTTGCTTCTGAACAGTTTTGGCATCTCACTTTATCCATTGAAGCTCAGAGTGATTGGCATCTATAGGAACTTAGAATTCAGATAGTGTTATTGATTCTCTTAGTTCAGTGTGATGATTCTTGAACACAGCTTCTTTATGAGTCTTGGCTGTGGCCCTAAGCACTTTGTTTTCCAGTATTACCACCGGATACATAAATGTAACAGACACATAACTGGGTGAACCTTTTCAGATTGTGACTCAGCTTTGCTAAAGTCCCCAATTAGAGGTGTCCAGAGTTCTTAAGCACACTCTTCTTTTTGCTTTGGACCTTGACTTTAACCGCTCAGTCTCAAGTTTTCACTTGACACCTTCACGCCACAAGCACATGGTTAGGGACAGCTTGGTTTAGCCGCTTAGACCAGGATTTTAGCCCTTTAGGCCCTCCTATCCACTGATGCTCAAAGCCTTGGGATCCTTTTCATTTACCCTTGCCTTTTGGTTTTAAGGGTCATTGGCTTTTTCTGCTTGCTTTTTCTCTCTTCTTTTTTTTTTTTTTTTGCAAGCTTTATTTTTTTGCTGCTTTTTCTTGCTTCAAGAATCATTTTTATGATTTTTCAGATTATCAATAACATGTCTCATGTTCATCATTCTTTCAAGAGCCAACATATTTAACAGTCTTAAACAACAAATTCAAAAGACATATGCACTGTTCAAGCATTCATTCAGAAGACAGAAAGCATTGCCACCACATTTAACTAATTAGAATTTCTTTTATTAAACTTGAAATTTTATTGCCTCTTATTCAAAAGATCTACTACTTTATTCATGTTTGCTGATGATGAGAAAAATAAACTATAGCTTAAATGGGAGATAAAATCAAAATAGATACTAATTACTACTATATGACTTCTAAGGTAAACTTTTATAAGGACATTGTCACAGAGTTAAGGCAGAAATTAGAAATTAACAACCTTTATTCCGGGGGCACGGGGGTTCCTCTGATCCTTGGGGTGCTTGGTCCTACAAGAGAAGACTTTTGGCGCTTCAGTTCCCTTAAGTCACGCCCCTGCTCCTCTTGTTCTTTAAACATATAGGTCAGCATTTGACTGTGTTCCTTTTGTTCTTTTATTATTTGCTCCATAGCTTCCCGTATCTTGGTAACAGATGTCTCAAGATACTCCTAGTATTCAGATTGAGGGATCTCTGGGAGGAATTCCTGTGCTCTCTTCTTGATGGGATCCTCCTGTGCTTGTTGTTTTTCCATTGATGCTTTGGTGATTGACTTTTCAATTAGGATATATTCAGTTATTCCCATCCTTACTCCAGCGTCCTTGCAGAGCAGAAAAATCACACTTGGATAAGCCAACCTGGCCTCTTTTGAATTTTTGTTAGCAATCTTGTAGAGTTCAGTTGAAATCAGCTGATGAACCTCCACTTCCTTCCCCATCATGATGCAATGGATCATCACTGCTCTTTTAACTGTGACTTCAGAACGGTTGCTAGTGGGCAACAGAGAACGCCCAATGAAGTCCAGCCATCCTCTGGCGGCTGGTTTGAGATCCTCTCTCTTGAGTTGATTTGGGACACCCTTTGTGTTGGTGGTCCACCTGGCTCCAGGGATACATATGTCCTCTAGAATCTTATCCAGGTCAATGTCTGCTCTCATCATCCTCCTGTTAAAGGAGTCTGGATCATCCTTTAGTTGAGGTAGCTTTAAGATCTCTCTGATCTTGTCAGGGGTGGTATGAACAATCTTCCCTCTGACCATGGTCCGAAATTCATAGAAGGCAGTTCCAGATACTTTTTGCTTGTCAGTCTGCCACATATTAGCATAGAACTCCTGGACCATGTTCCTTCCTACTTTCGTTTCAGGATTAGCTAGGACTTCCCAGTTCCTGATTCGAATTTGCTCCTGGATCTCCAGATATTCATCTTCTTTCAGATCGAATCTAACTTCCGGGATCACTGATCTCAGACCCATTACTTTAAGATAATGGTCTGAATGTTCTTTAGATAAGAACTTCCCTTGATTCCAAAGTGGTTTTGGAACGCTCTCTTTCTTGCCTCTTGGAGTGGGTTGTTTTCCTTTGGGAGCCATGATCTTAGTGATCTCGGATAAACACACCAAACTTAGAGGTTTGCTTGTCCTCAAGCAAAAGAAAAGAAAGGAGATGGATAGAAGGAGAGCTAGGTGCAATTGTTGATGGAGGAGGGGGTGGCCGAACCCAAATTTAAAGGGATGGGGGGGTGGGATTTCGAAAAATTGGAAAAGATAAGATAAAAAGATTGAGTTGAAAAAGATAAGATAGAAGATATAATTTAATTTTGAAAAGATATGATAGATTTTTGAAAAAGATAAATCTGAATTTTGAAAAAGATAATATGGAGATTTGAAAAAGATAAATCTGAATTTTGAAAAAGATAATATGGAGATTTGAAAAAGATATGGATTAGTTGAAAAGATAGATTTGTTTTCAGAAAAGATTTGAAAAGAGTTGGATTGAATTTGCAAAGATGCCTGGTGCTTATGGATTAAAATACATTTGATAATTTTTTTTTGTGGCAGGGTTTTTAGAAATTATGGAATTTAGAAATCAGGGTTCTTGACATGTTCATGTAAAAATCATGCATTGAAGCATGAAATTTGAAATTAAAATGGAAATACGTGTGGAAAAAAATGAATTTGGCTCCTCCCTGCATTCCTGGCATTTGAACGCCCAAACACTGCCTGTTTTGGGCGTTCAGCGCCCAATTGCTGCTCTCCTGGGCGTTCAACGCCCAGCTGTTGCCATTACTGGCGTTCAACGCCCAGTGGGTGCCCCTTTCTGGCGTTGAATGCCCAGCTGCTATCATCACTGGCGTTCAGCACCCAGTGGATGCCCATTTTGGGCGTTGAACGCCCAAAATGCTCTTTTACTGGCGTTTTCTTGCCAGTGAGATCTTTTTCTCTGTTTTGTGTGCCGAGGTCTTCTGTAAATGATTATTTACCTTGTTGTCAATGAACTCTATATAAACAAATAAAAATAAAAATAGAAATAGGGCAAAAGGCTTAGAGGATTGTTGCCCTATGGCTGGGTTGCCTCCCAGCAAGCGCTTCTTTATTGTCTTTAGCTGGACCTTGCTGAGCTTTTAATCTAGCTTCAGCCTTGAGCACTCTTGCTCAATGTTGCCTTCAAGATAATGCTTGATTCTCTGTCCATTGACAATGAACTTCTTATCAGAATCAATATCTTGAAGCTCCACATAACCATATGGTGACACACTTGTAATCACGTATGGTCCCCTCCACCGGGATTTCAGTTTCCCGGGGAATAGCCTGAGTCTAGAGTTAAACAGCAGAACCTTCTGTCCTGGTTCAAAGATTCTAGATGACAGCTTTCTGTCATGCCATTTTTTGATTTTTCTTTATAAAGCTTGGCATTTTTGAAAGCTGTGAATATGAATTTCTCTAGCTCATTTAGCTGGAGCAATCGTTTTTCTCCTGCTAATTTGGCATCAAAGTTTAGGAATCTGGTTGCCCAGTAGGCCTTATGTTCCAGTTCCATGGGCAGGTGACATGCCTTACCATACACGAGTTGGTATGGAGATGTCCCTATGGGGGTCTTGAATGCTGTTCTGTAAGCCCACGGAGCATCATCCAGGCTCCGTGCCCAATCCTTTTTACGGATATTTACTGTCCGTTCCAGGATTCTCTTTAATTCTCTGTTAGAGACTTCAGCTTGCCCATTGGTTTGTGGATGATATGGAGTGGCCACCTTGTGGCGAATTCCATACCGAACCATGGCAGAGTAAAGCTGTTTATTGCAGAAGTGAGTGCCCCCATCACTGATTAGTACTCTAGGGACACCAAACCTGCTAAAGATATTTTTCTGGAGGAACTTCAGCACTGTTTTAGTATCATTGGTGGGTGTGGCAATGGCCTCAACCTATTTTGATACATAGTCAACTGCCACCAGAATATAAGTGTTTGAGAATGATGGTGGGAAAGGTCCCATGAAGTCAATTCCCCATACGTCAAACAACTCAATCTCCAAGATTCCTTGTTGAGGCATGGCGTAACCATGAGGCAGATTACCAGCTCTTTGGCAACTGTCACAGTTACGTACAAACTCTCGGGAATCTCTGAAGATTGTGGGCCAATAGAAGCCTCATTGGAGGACGTTGGTGGCTGTTCGCTCACCTCCGAAATGGCCTCCATATTGAGATCCATGGCAATGCCATAGGATCCTCTGTGCTTCCTCTCTAGGAACACACCTACGGATTATTCCGTCTGCACATCTCTTAAAGAGATAGGGTTCATCCCACAAGTAGTACTTTGCATCAGTGATTAATTTTTTCTTTTGTTGCCTGTTGTACTCTTTGGGTATGAACCTTGCAGCTTTATAGTTTGCAATATCGGCAAACCATGGCGTTTCCTGAATGGCAAATAAATGCTCATCCGGAAAAGTCTCAGAGATCTCAAGAGAGGGGAGGGACGTCCCTTCTACTGGCTCTATCCGGGAAAGATGATCAGCCACTTGGTTCTCTGTCCCTTTTCTGTCTCTTATTTCTATATCAAACTCTTGCAGAAGCAACACCCATCTGATGAGCCTGGGTTTTGAATCCTGCTTTGTGAGTAGATATTTAAAAGCAGCATGGTCAGTATACACAATCACTTTTGATCCTACTAAGTATGATCTGAACTTGTCAATGGCATAAACCACTGCAAGTAATTCTTTTTCTGTGGTTGTGTAATTTTTCTGGGCATCATTTAAAACGCGACTAGCATAATAAATGATGTGCAGAAGCTTGTTATGCCTCTGTCCCAATACTGCACCAATGGCATGATCACTGGCATCACACATTAGCTCAAATGGTAATGTCCAGTCTGGTGCAGAAATAACTGGTGCTGTGACCAACTTAGCTTTCAGCGTTTCAAACGCCTGCAGACACTTTGTGCCAAACACAAATGGCGTGTCAGCAGCTAGCAGATTGCTTAGAGGTTTTGCGATTTTTGAAAAATCCTTTATAAACCTCCTATAGAATTCTGCATGCCCCAGAAAGCTTCTGATTGCCTTAACATTGGCAGGTGGTGGAAATTTTTCAATTACCTCTATTTTTGCTTAATCCACCTCTATTCCCTTGTTTGAGATTTTATGCCCAAGGACAATCCCTTCAGTCACCATGAAGTGACATTTTTCCCAATTTAAAACTAGGTTGGTCTCTTGGCATCTCTTCAGAACAAGTTTCAGGTGATCAAGACAGGAGCTGAATGAGTCTCCATATACTGAGAAGTCATCCATGAAGACTTCCAGAAATTTTTCCACCATATCAGAGAAAATAGAGAGCATGCATCTATGGAAGGTTGCAGGCGCATTACATAGCCCAAATGGCATCCTTCTATAAGCAAACACTCCAGATGGACATGTGAATGCTGTTTTCTCTTGATCCTGGGGATCTACTGCAATCTGGTTATAGCCTGAGTAGCTATCCAAAAAGCAGTAATAATCATGACCTGCTAGTCTTTCTAGCATCTGGTCTATGAATGGTAAAGGAAAATGATCCTTTCTGGTGGCTGTATTGAGCCTTCTGTAGTCAATACACATGCGCCACCCTGTAACTGTTCTTGTAGGAACCAGTTCATTTTTTTCATTATGAATCACTGTCATGCCTCCCTTTTTTGGGACGACTTGGATAGGGCTCACCCAGGGGCTATCAGAAATAGGATAAATAATCCCAGCCTCTAGTAATTTGGTGACCTCTTTCTGCACCACTTCTTTCATGGCTGGATTTAGCCGTCTCTGTGGTTGAACCACTGGTTTGGCATTATCCTCCAATAAGATTTTGTGCATGCATCTAGCTGGGCTTATGCCCTTAAGGTCACCTATGGACCACCCAAGAGCTGTCTTGTGTGTCCTTAGCACTTGAATAAGTGCCTCCTCTTCCTGTGAATTTAAGGCAGAGCTTATGATCACTGGAAAAGTGTCACCTTCTCCCAGAAACGCATATTTCAAGGATGGTGGTAATGGCTTGAGCTCGGGTTTAGGAGGTTTTTCCTCTTCCAGAAGAAATTTCAGAGGCTCTTTCATGTCCTCTGAATCCTCCAAATCAGGCTGAACATCTTTAAAGATGTTCTCCAACTCTGATTCGAGACTCTCAGCTATGTTGATCTCTTCTACCAAAGAGTCAATAAGATCAACTTTCATGCAGTCTTTTGATGTGTCTGGATGCTGCATGGCTTTGACAGCGTTCAACTTGAATTCATCATCATTGACTCTCAGGGTTATTTCCCCCTGTTGGACGTCAATGAGGGATCGTCCAGTTGCTAGGAAAGGTCTTCCTAGAATGAGAGTAGCACTTTTGTGCTCCTCCATTTCCAGCACAACAAAGTCAGTGGGAAAGGCGAATGGCCCAACTCTGAAAATCATGTCTTCAATCACGCCTGATGGGTATTTAGTGGAACCATCAGCAAGTTGGAGACATATCCGGGTTGGTTTAACTTCTTCAGTTAAGCCAAGCTTTCTGATAGTGGATGCAGGTATTAGGTTGATGCTTGCCCCAAGATCGCATAAAGATGTCTTGGTGCAATTACCTTCTAATATGCATGGTATTAGAAAACTCACAGGGTCTTTAAGCTTTTCAGGAAAGCTCTTCAGAATGACTGCACTGCATTCTTCAGTGTGGAGAACTCTTTCTGTTTCTCTCCAATCCTTTTTATGACTCAAGATCTCTTTCATGAACTTGGCATAAGAAGGTATTTGCTCAAGTGCTTCTGCAAATGGAATCTTTATTTCAAGAGTCCTGAGATAATCTACAAAGCGAGCAAATTGCTTATCCTGCTCCTCTTTCTGGAGTTTTTGAGGATAAGGTATCTTGGCTTTATATTCTTCAACCTTATTTGCTGTAGATTTACTGTCTACAGAAGTGGTTGAAGAAGCCTTTTTAGAGGGGTTGTTATCAGCATTTGTGTGTGTCTGATCCCTCACTGGCAATTGAGTGCCAGAGTTAGAAACTGGAGTGACGTTAGATGCCAACTCCTTGTCTGTTCCTGGCGTCTGAACGCCAGAATTGTGCCCATTTTGGGCGTTCAGCGCCAGATCCTGCCCATTTTGGGCATTGAACGCTAGATCCTTGCCTATTTCTGGCGTTGAACGCCAGTCCTGCCTTGTTTCTGGCGTTGAACGTTAGTCCTGAGCAAGGTCTGGGCATTCAGCGCCAGCCTTCCACCAAATTTCTGGCGTTTTAGTTCCAGATTTACTTTTCCCTGGGCTCTTACTGTCCTCAGGTGAATTTTGGGTGGTTTGCTCATTTCTTAGCTTTTTTCTGCCTTGAGGTGGGGTATTTAATGTTTTCCCACTTCTTAATTGAACTGCTTGGCATTCTTCTGTTATTTGCCTTGACAGCTGCTGCTTTGTTCGCTTAAACTGTTCTTCCATATGTATATTAGCCATCCTTGTCTCTTGTAATTTATCTTTGAATTCGGCTAACTGCTTTGTTAGAAAGTCCAATTGCTGATTGAATTCAGCAGCTTGTTCTATAGGGCTGAGTTCAGCAGTTACTATTTTAACCTCTTCTTTCATGGAAGGGTCACTGCTTAGGTACAGATGCTGATTCCTGGCAACTGTATCAATGAGCTCTTGAGCCTCTTCAATTGTCTTTCTCATGTGGATAGATCCACCAGCTGAGTAATCTAGAGACATCTGAGGGGCATTTTCATAGCATCTCTCTGTATCTCTCCCAGGCATCATAAAGAGATTCATTATCTCCTTGTTTAAAGCCTTGGATGTCCAGCCTTAGCTGTGTCATCCGTTTTGGGGGAAAGTATTGATTCAGGAATTTTTCTGTCAGCTGTTTCCATGTCCTTATGCTGGCCTTAGGTTGGTTATTTAACCACCTCTTAGCTTGATCTTTCACAGCAAATGGAAACAGTAATAGTCTGTAGACATCCTGATCTATTTCCTTATCATGTATTGTGTCAGAAATTTGTAAAAACTGTGCCAGAAACTCTGTAGGTTCTTCCTGTGGAAGACCGGAATACTGACAATTTTGCTGCACCATGATAATGAGCTGAGGATTCAACTCAAAGCTACTGACTCCAATGGAGGGTATGCAGATACTACTCCCATATGAAGCAGTAGAGGGGTTAGCATATGACCCTAGAGTCCTCCTGGACTGTTCATTTCTACTTAGATCCATGATGGAGAAAGGGAGATGATGTAAAAAAAATATTTTTATTTATTTATTTACTTATTTTGAAAATAAAATAAATTAAAATAAAATAAATAAAAATAGGTGAAGATTTTCAAAAAAATGAGGGGAGAAAAAGTGGTAAGGAAGTTTTGAAAAAGATATGATTTGGAAAAGATTTTAAATTTTTTTTTTTAAAATCTGAATTTTTAAAAATAATTTTCGACAATTTGTTTTAAAATTAGAGAGAAAAGATATTTTTGAATTTAGTGAGGAAAGAGAAAACAATAAAATAGCACAAGACTTAAAATTTTTAGATCTAATGCTCCTTGTTTTCGAAAATTTTGGAGGGAAAACACCAAGGAACACCAAACTTAAAAATTTTAAGATCAAGACACAAGGAAAACTCAAGAACACTTTGAAGACTCACAAGAACACAAGAACATGAAGAAAGAACACCAAACTTAAAATTTTTAGAAAACCAAACTAAAATTTTCGAAAACCAAAGGGAATTCAACAAGAAAACACCAAACTTAAAGTTTGGCACAAAATTTAATAGAGAAATTATTATTTATGAAAAAGAAGATTTTGAAAAGAATATAAAAGATTCTAACCCAATTACCAAGAACACAGACTAACGCTGTAGCCAAATGAGTTATGAATGTAACACTTGTTTTGAAGAAGTATTTTATTTTATTTTTTTTGAAAACTAATGTTTTGAAAAGGAACAGGAAAACAAGAAGACTCACAAAACAAGAAAAACCAGAGCTCAAACAAGAAAAGTCAATAAATAAAAAATATAATTTTCGAAAAAAAAAAAATTTTTATTTTTTTTTTGAAAAAGAAAATAAGGATTCTAAAATTTTAACCAAAAACAATAATAAGAGACTCTAAACCAAAAAGAAAAAATTTTTCCTAATCTAAGCAACAAAATAAACCGTCAGTTGTTCAAACACGAACAATCCCCGGCAACGGCGCCAAAAACTTGGTATACAAATTGTGAATCACACTTTTCACAACTAGTACCACTTACCAGCAAGTGCACTGGGTCGTCCAAGTAATACCTTACGTGAGTAAGGGTCGAATCCCACGGAGATTGTTGGTTTGAAGCAATCTATGGTTATCTTATAAATCTTAGTTAGGAGGTCAATTATATTAATCAGTTGAATTGCGAATAAACAAGAGAGCATGGATTAAAGGTTACTTGTTATGCAGTGATGGAGAATATGTTGGAGTTTTGGAGATGCTTTGTCTTCTGAATCTCTGCTTTCCTCTATCTTCTGATTCACACACGCACGTCCTCCTATGGCAAGCTTTATGTAAGTGGATCACCGTTGTCAATGGCTACCATCCATCCTTCCAGTGAAAAGGGTCCAGGTGCGCTGTCACCGCACGGCTAATCATCTGCAGGTTCTCAGTCGTACCGGAATAGGATTTACTATCCTTTTGCGTCTGTCACTACGCCCAGCACTCGCGAGTTTGAAGCTCGTCACAGCCATTCGATCATTGAATCCTACTCGGAATACCACAGACAAGGTTTAGACTTTCCGGATTCTCATGAATGCCGCCATCAATCTAGCTTATACCACGGAGATTCTGATTAAGGAATCTAAGAGATACTCATTCAATCGGATATAGAATGGAGGTGGTTGTCAGGCACACGTTCATGGTTTGAGGAAGGTGATGAGTGTCACGGATCATCACCTTCATCACAGTTAAGCGCGAATGAACATCTTAGATAGGAACAAGCGTGTTTGAATGGAAAACAGAAATACTTGCATTAATTCATCGAGACACAGCAGAGCTCCTCACCCCCAACAATGGAGTTTAGAGACTCATGCCGTCAAAGAATACAAAGTTGAGATCTAAATTGTCATGAGATACAAAATAAGTCTCTAAAAGTTGTTTAAATATTAAACTAGTAGCCTAGGTTTACAAAAAATGAGTAAACTATGATGGATGGTGCAGAGATCCACTTCTGGGGCCCACTTGGTGTGTGATGGGACTGAGACTTAAGCAATTCACGTGCATAAGGCCATTTTGGGTGTTCAACGCCAGGTTTGGATTCATTTCTGGCGTTGAACTCCAACTTTTAATCCTTTTCTGGCGCTGGACGCCAGAATTGGGCAGAGAACTGGCGTTGAACGCCAGTTTACGTCATCTATCCTTAAGCAAAGTATGGACTATTATATATTGCTAGAAAGCCCTGGTCCAACGCAATTCGAAGCACGCCGTTTCGAGTTTTGTAGCTCCAGAAAATCCACTTTGAGTGAAGGGAGGTCAGAATCCAACAGCATCAGCAGTCCTTTTTCAGCCTGAATCAGATTTTTGCTCAGCTCCCTCAATTTCAGCCAGAAAAATACCTGAAATTACAGAAAAACACATAACTCATAGTAAAGTCTAGAAATATGAATTTTTCCTAAAAACTAATGAAAATAAACTAAAAACTAACTAAAACATACTAAAAACTATATGAAATTAACCCCAAAAAGCGTATAAAATATCCGCTCATCACATACCCCCCCTCCCTTATATATAGCCCTCCATTCTTCCTCATTTTCACACAACACAACCCTCTCTTCTCTTCTTGGCCGACTACACCACTCCCCCCTCTCCTCCATATTTCCTTCTTCTTCTTCATCTATTCTTTCTTCTCTTGCTCGAGGGCGAGCAATATTCTAAGTTTGGTGTGGTAAAAGCATAAGCTTTTTGTTTTTCCATTACCATTGATGGCACCTAAGACCGGAGAATCCTCTAGAAAAGGGAAAGGGAAGACAAAAGCTTCCACCTCCGAGTCATGGGAGATGGAAAAATTCATCTCCAAAGCTCATCAAGACCACTTCTATGATGTTGTGGCCAAGAAGAAGGTGATCCCCAAGGTCCCTTTCAAGCTCAAGAAAAATGAGTATCTGGAGATCCGACATGAAATCCAAAGAAGATGTTGGGAAGTTCTAACAAACCCCATCCAACAAGTCGGCATCCTAATGGTTCAAGAGTTCTATGCCAATGCATGGATCACTAGGAACCATGATCAAAGTAAGAACCCAAACCCAAAGAATTATCTCACCATGGTTCGGGGGAAATACTTAGATTTTAGTCCGGAAAATGTGAGGTTGGCGTTTAATTTGCCTATGATGCAAGGAAATGCATGCCCCTACACTAGAAGGGTCAACTTTAATCAAAGGTTGGACCAAGTCCTCATGGACATATGTGTGGAAGGAGCTCAATGGAAGATTGACTCCAAAGGCAAGCCGGTTCAACTAAGAAGACTGGACCTCAAGCCTGTAGCTAGAGGATGGTTAGAGTTCATACAACGCTCCATCATCCCCACTAGCAACCGATCTGAAGTTACCGTGGATCGGGCCATCATGATTCATAGCATCATGATTGGAGAGGAAGTAGAAGTTCATGAAGTCATCTCCCTTGAACTCTACAAAATAGCCGAAAAGCCCTCTTCTGGGGCAAGGCTAGCTTTTCCTCATCTTATTTGCCATCTATGTTACTCAGCTGGAGCTTTCATAGAAGGAGACATTCCCATTGAGGAAGAGAAGCCCATCACTAAGAAAAGGATGGAGCAAGCAAGAGAGCCCATTCATGGATCTCAAGAGACGCATGAAGCTCATCATCATGAGATCCCAGAGATGCCTCAAATGCATTTTCCTCCACAAAACTATTGGGAGCAAATCAACACCTCCCTAGGAGAATTAAGTTCCAACATGGGACAACTAAGGGTGGAACATCAAGAGCACTCCATCATCCTTCATGAAATTAGAGAAGATCAAAAAGCAATGAGGGAGGAGCAACAAAGACAAGGAAGAGACATAGAAGAGCTCAAGGACATCATTGGTTCCTCAAGAAGGAAACGCCACCATCACTAAGGTGGACTCATTCCTTGTTCTTACTTTCTCTGTTTTTCGTTTTCTATGTTAAGTGCTTATCCATGTTTGTGTCCTCATTACATGATCATTAGTATTTAGTAACTATGCCTTAAAGTTATGAATATCCTATGAATCCATCACCTCTCTTAAATGAAAAATGTTTTAATTCAAAAGAACAAGAAGCACATGAGTTTCGGATTTATCCTTGAACTTAGTTTAATTATATTGATGTGGTGACAATGCTTTTTGTTTTCTGAATGAATGCTTGAACAGTACATATGTCTTTTGAAGTTGTTGTTTAAGAATGTTAAATATGTTGGCTCTTGAAAGAATAATGATAAGGAGACATGTTATTTGATAATCTGAAAAATCATAAAAATGATTCTTGAAGCAAGAAAAAGCAGCAAAGAACAAAGCTTGCAGAAAAAAAAATAGGCGAAAAAAAATATAAAGAAAAAGCAAGCAGAAAAAGCCAAAAGCTCTTAAAACCAAGAGGCAAGAGCAAAAATCCAATAACCCTTAAAACCAAAAGGCAAGGGTAATAAAAAGGATCCCAAGGCTTTGAGCATCAGTGGATAGGAGGGCCTAAAGGAATAAAATCCTGGCCTAAGCGGCTAAACCAAGCTGTCCCTAACCATGTGCTTGTGGCGTGTAGGTGTCAAGTGAAAACTTGAGACTGAGCGGTTAAAGTCAAGGTCCAAACCAAAAAAAGAGTGTGCTTAAGAACCCTAGACACCTCTAATTGGGGACTTTAGCAAGGCTGAGTCACAATCTGAAAGGGTTCACCCAATTATGTGTCTGTGGCATTTATGTATCCGGTGGTAATACTGGAAAACAAAGTGCTTAGGGCCACGGCCAAGACTCATAAAATAGATGTATTCAAGAATCATCATACTGAACAAGGAGAATCAATAACACTATCTGAACTCTGAGTTCTTATAGATGGCAATCATTCTGAACTTCAATGGATAAATTGAGATGCCAAAACTATTCAAGAGGCAAAAAGCTACAAGTCCCGCTCATTTAATTGGAGCTATGTTTCATTGATTGTTTGGAAGTTATAGTATATTCTCTTCTTTTTATCCTATTTGATTTTCAGTTGCTTGGGGATAAGCAACAATTAAAGTTTGGTGTTGTGATGAGCGGATAATTTATACGCTTTTTGGCATTATTTTTAGTATGTTTTTAGTAGAATCTAGTTACTTTTAGGGATGTTTTCATTAGTTTTTATGTTAAATTCACATTTCTGGACTTTACTATGAGTTTGTGTGTTTTTCTGTGATTTCAAGTATTTTCTGGCTGAAATTGAGGGACTTGAGCAAAAATCAGATTCAAAGGTTGAAGAAGGACTGCTGATGCTGTTGGATTCTGATCTCCCTGCACTCAAAGTGGATTTTCTGGAGCTACAGAACTCAAAATGGCGCGCTTCCAATTGCGTTGGAAAGTAGACATCCAGGGCTTTCTAGCAATGTATAATAGTCCATACTTTGATTGAATAAAATAGAAGACTAATAGGTTGAGAAGCAATAATATCTCAGAGTTTTTGAGTGAAGCTCAGATTCTAATTAGATGAGCGGGACTAGTAGCTTTTTGCTTCCGAACAGTTTTGGCATCTCACTTTATCCATTGAAGCTCAGAGTGATTGGCATCTATAGGAACTTAGAATTCAGATAGTGTTATTGATTCTCCTATTTCAGTATGATGATTCTTGAACACAGCTATTTCATGAGTCTTGGCCGTGGCCCTAAGCACTTTGTTTTCCAGTATTACCACCGGATACATAAATGCCACAGACACATAATTGGGTGAACCCTTTGGATTGTGACTCAGCTTTGCTAAAGTCCCCAATTAGAGGTGTCCAGAGTTCTTAAGCACACTCTTCTTTCTGCTTTGGACCTTGACTTTAACCGCTCAGTCTCAAGTTTTCACTTGACACTTTCACGCCACAAGCACATGGTTAGGGACAGCTTGGTTTAGCTGCTTAGGCCAGGATTTTATTCCCTTAGGCCCTCCTATCTACTGATGCTCAAAGCCTTGGGATCCTTTTTATTACCCTTGCCTTTTGGTTTTAAGGGCTAATGGCTCGTTCTCTTTTTTTTTTTTTTGCTGCTTTTTCTTGCTTCAAGAATCATTTTTATGATTTTTCAGATTATCAATAACATGTCTCATGTTCATCATTCTTTCAAGAGCCAACATATTTAACAGTCTTAAACAACAAATTCAAAAGACATATGCACTGTTCAAGCATACATTCAGAAGACAGAAAGTATTGCCACCACATGTAACTAATTATAATTTCTCTTATTAAAAACTCGAAATTTTATTGCCTCTTATTCAAAAGATCTACTATTTTATTCATGTTTGTTGATGATGAGAAAAATAGACTATAACTTAATTGGAGATAAAATCAAAATAGATACTAATTACTACTATATGACTCCTAAGGTAAAACTAAAATAAGAACAATTATCACAGAGTTAAGGCTAAGATTAGAGCTCAACAACCTTGAGGTTTGGAAGTGGATGTTCCTCTATTCTGTGAGGTGCTTGGTCCTTCAAGAGATAACTCCTGACACTTCAGTTCCTTTAAGTCACGCCCTTGCTCCTCTTGTTCCCTGAGCAGTTTGCAGAGCATGCTGTTTTGATTTTGCTCTTGGAGTGGGTTGTTTTCCTTTAGGGGCCATGATCTTAGTGATCACGGATAAGCACACCAAACTTAGAGGTTTGCTTGTCCTCAAGCAAAAGAAAAGAAATGAGATGGGTAGAAGGAGAGCTCCTCCCCACTATCCTGGCGATTGAACGCCCAAACACTGCCTGTTTTGGGCGTTCAACGCCCAAATGTTGTTCTCCTAGGCGTTCAACGCCCAGTTGTTGCCCTTTTCTGGCGTTGAACGCCAGATTGCTACCCTTACTGGTGTTCAGCGCCCACTGGCTGCCCCTTTTGGGCGCTGAACGCCCAAAATAGGCTCTTACTGGCGTTTTCTTGCCAGTGAGCTCTTTTTCTCTGTTTTGTGTGCAGATTCCTTCTGTAACCCTGTGAACTTATGCAATTGATTAATTACCTTGTCATCAATGAACTCTATATAAACAAATAAAAATAAAAATAGAAATAGGGCAAAATTCTTAGAGGATTGATTCCCCATGGTTGGGTTGCCTCCCAGCAAGAGCTTCTTTATTGTCTTTAGCTGGACTTTGCTGAGCTTTTAGTCTAGCTTCAGCCTTCAGCACTCTTGCTTAATGTTGCCTTCAAGATAGTGTTTGATTCTCTGTCCATTGACAATGAACTTCTTATCAGAATCAATATCTTGAAGCTCCACAAAACCATATGGTGATACACTTGTAATCACGTATGGTCCCCTCCACCGGGATTTCAGTTTCCCGGGGAATAGCCTGAGTCTAGAGTTAAACAGCAGAACCTTCTGTCCTGGTTCAAAGATTCTAGATGACAGCTTTCTATCATGCCACTCTTTTTATTTTTCTTTATAAAGCTTGGCATTTTCGAAAGCAGTAAATCTAAATTCCTCTAGCTCATTTAGCTGGAGCAATCTTTTTTCTCCTGCTAATTTGGCATCAAAGTTTAGGAATCTGGTTGCCCAGTAGGCTTTATGTTCCAGTTCCACGGGCAGGTGACATGCCTTACCATACACAAGTTGGTATAGAGAGGTCCCTATAGGGGTCTTGAATGCTGTTCTGTAAGCCCACAGAGCATCATCCAAGCTCCGTGCCCAATCCTTTCTACGGGTATTTACTGTCCGTTCTAGGATTCTCTTTAATTCTCTTTTAGAGACTTCAGCTTGCCCATTAGTCTGTGGATGATATGGAGTAGCCACCCTGTGGCGAATCCCATACCGAACCATGGCAGAGTTAAGCTGTTTGTTGCAAAAGTGAGTACCCCCATCACTGATCAGTACTCTAGGGACACCAAACCTGCTAAAGATATATTTCTGGAGGAACTTCAGCACTATTTTAGTATCATTGGTGGGTGTGGCAATGGCCTCAACCCATTTTGATACATAGTCAACTGCCACCAGAATATAAGTGTTTGAGAATGATGGTGGGAAAGGTCCCATGAAGTCAATTCCCCATACATCAAACAACTCAATCTCCAAGATTCCTTGTTGGGGCATGGCGTAACCATGAGGCAGATTACCAGCTCTTTGACAACTGTCACAGTTACGTATAAACTCTCGGGAATCTCTGAGGATTGTGGGCCAATAGAAGCCACATTGGAGGACCTTGGTGGCTGTTCGCTCACCTCCGAAATGGCCTCCATATTGAGATCCATGGCAATGCCATAGGATCCTCTGTGCTTCCTCTCTAGGAACACACCTACGGATTATTCCGTCTGCACATCTCTTAAAGAGATAGGGTTCATCCCACAAGTAGTACTTTGCATCAGTGATTAATTTTTTCTTTTGTTGCCTGTTGTACTCTTTGGGTATGAACCTTGCAGCTTTATAGTTTGCAATATCGGCAAACCATGGCGTTTCCTGAATGGCAAATAAATGCTCATCCGGAAAAGTCTCAGAGATCTCAAGAGAGGGGAGGGGCGTCCCTTCTACTGGCTCTATCCGGGAAAGATGATCAGCCACTTGGTTCTCTGTCCCTTTTCTGTCTCTTATTTCTATATCAAACACTTGCAGAAGCAACACCCATCTGATGAGCCTGGGTTTTGAATCCTACTTTGTGAGTAGATATTTAAGAGTAGCATGGTCAGTATACACAATCACTTTTGATCCTACTAAGTATGATATAAACTTGTCAATGGCATAAACCACTGCCAGTAATTCTTTTTCTGTGGTTGTGTAATTTTTCTGGGCATCATTTAAAACGCGACTAGCATAATAAATGACGTGCAGAAGCTTATTATGCCTCTGTCCTAATACTGCACCAATGGCGTGATCACTGGCATCACACATTAGCTCAAATGGTAATGTCCAGTCTGGTGCAGAAATAACTGGTGCTGTGACCAGCTTAGCTTTCAGCGTTTCAAACGCCTGCAGACACTCTGTGCCAAACACAAATGGCGTGTCAGCAGCTAGCAGATTGCTTAGAGGTTTTGCGATTTTTGAAAAATCCTTTATAAACCTCCTATAGAATCCTGCATGCCCCAGAAAGCTTCTGATTGCCTTAACATTGGCAGGTGGTGGTAATTTTTCAATTACCTCTATTTTTGCTTGATCCACCTCTATTCCCTTGTTTGAGATTTTATGCCCAAGGACAATCCCTTCAATCACCATGAAGTGACATTTTTCCCAGTTTAAAACTATGTTGGTCTCTTGGCATCTCTTCAGAACAAGTTTCAGGTGATCAAGACAGGAGCTGAATGAGTCTCCATATACTGAGAAGTCATCCATGAAGACTTCCAGAAATTTTTTCACCATATCAGAGAAAATAGAGAGCATGCATCTCTGGAAGGTTGTAGGCGCATTACATAGCCCAAATGGCATCCTTCTATAAGCAAACACTCCAGATGGACATGTGAATGCTGTTTTCTCTTGATCCTGGGGATCTACTGCAATCTGGTTATAGCCTGAGTAGCTGTCCAAAAAGCAGTAATAATCATGACCTGCTAGTCTTTCTAGCATCTGGTCTATGAATGGTAAAGGAAAATGATCCTTTCTGGTGGCTGTAATGAGCCTTCTGTAGTCAATACACATGCGCCACCCTGTAACTGTTCTTGTAGGAACCAGTTCATTTTTTTCATTATGAATCACTGTCATGCCTCCCTTTTTTGGGACGACTTGGATAGGGCTCACCCAGGGGCTATCAGAAATAGGATAAATAATCCCAGCCTTTAGTAATTTGGTGACCTCTTTCTGCACCACTTCTTTCCTGGCTGGATTTAGCCGTCTCTGTGGTTGAACCACTGGTTTGGCATTATCCTCCAATAAGATTTTGTGCATGCATCTAGCTGGGCTTATGCCCTTAAGGTCACCTATGGACCACCCAAGAGCTGTCTTGTGTGTCCTTAGCACTTGAATAAGTGCCTCCTCTTCCTGTGAATTTAAGGCAGAGCTTATGATCACTGGAAAAGTGTCACCTTCTCCCAGAAACGCATATTTCAAGGATGGTGGTAATGGCTTGAGCTCGGGTTTAGGAGGTTTTTCCTCTTCCAGAAGAAATTTCAGAGGCTCTTTCATGTCCTCTGAATCCTCTAAATCAGGCTGAACATCTTTAAAGATGTTTTCCAACTCTGATTCGAGATTCTCAGCCATGTTGATCTCTTCTACCAAAGAGTCAATAAGATCAACTTTCATGCAGTCTTTTGATATGTCTGGATGCTGCATGGCTTTGACAGCGTTCAACTTGAATTCATCATCATTGACTCTCAGGGTTATTTCCCCCTATTGGATGTCAATGAGGGATCGTCCAGTTACTAGGAAGGGTCTTCCTAGAATGAGAGTAGCACTCTTGTGCTCCTCCATTTCCAGCACAACAAAGTCAGTGGGAAAGGCGAATGGCCCAACTCTGACAATCATGTCTTCAATCACGCCTGATGGGTATTTAGTGGAACCATCAGCAAGTTGGAGACATATCCGGGTTGGTTTAACTTCTTCAGTTAAGCCAAGCTTTCTGATAGTGGATGCAGGTATTAGGTTGATGCTTGCCCCAAGATCGCATAAAGCTGTCTTGGTGCAATTACCTTCTAATATGCATGTTATCAGAAAACTCCCAGGGTCTTTAAGCTTTTCAGGAAAGCTCTTCAGAATGACTGCACTGCATTCTTCAGTGAGGAGAACTCTTTCTGTTTCTCTCCAATCCTTTTTATGACTCAAGATCTCTTTCATGAACTTGGCATAAGAAGGTATTTGCTCAAGTGCTTCTGCAAATGGAATCTTTATTTCAAGAGTCCTGAGATAATCTGCAAAGCGAGCAAATTGCTTATCCTGCTCCTCTTTCTGGAGTTTTTGAGGATAAGGTATCTTGGCTTTATATTCTTCAACCTTAGTTGCTGTAGATTTACTGCCTATAGAAGTGGTTGAAGAAGCCTTTTTAGAGGGGTTGTTATCAGCATTTGTGTGTGTCTGATCCCTCACTGGCAATTGAGTGCCAGAGTTAGAAACTGGAGTGACGTTAGATGCCAACTCCTTGTCTGTTCCTGGCGTCTGAACGCCAGAATTGTGCCCATTTTTGGCGTTCAACGCCAGTTCCTGCCCATTTTGGGCGTTCAACGCCAGATCCTTGCCTATTTCTGGCGTTGAACGCCAGTCCTGCCTTGTTTCTGGCGTTGAATGCCAGTCCTGAGCATGGTCTGGGCGTTCAGCGCCAGCCTTCCACCAAATTTCTGGCGTTTTAGTTCCAGAATTACTTTTCCCTGGGCTCTTACTGTCCTCAGGTGAATTTTGGGTGGTTTGCTCATTTCTTAGCTTTTTTCTGCCTTGAGGTGGGGTATTTAATGTTTTTCCACTTCTTAATTGAACTGCTTGGCATTCTTCTGTTATTTGCCTTGACAGCTGCTGCTTTGTTTGCTTAAACTGTTCTTCCATATGTATATTAGCCATCCTTGTCTCTTGTAATTTATCTTTGAATTCGGCTAACTGCTTTGTTAGAAAGTCCAATTGTTGATTGAATTCAGCAGCTTGTTCTACAGGGCTGAGTTCAGCAGTTACTGTTTTAACCTCTTCTTTCATGGAAGGGTCACTGCTTAGGTACAGATGCTGATTCCTGGCAACTGTATCAATGAGCTCTTGAGCCTCTTCAATTGTCTTTCTCATGTGGATAGATCCATCAGCTGAGTAATCTAGAGACATCTGAGCTCCTTCTACAAGCCCATAATAGAAGATGTCTAACTGAACCCACTCTGAAAACATTTCAGAGGGGCATTTTCGTAGCATCTCTCTGTATCTCTCCCAGGCATCATAAAGAGATTCATTATCTCCTTGTTTAAAGCCTTGGATGTCTAGCCTTAGCTGTGTCATCCGTTTTGGGGGAAAGTATTGATTCAGGAATTTTTCTGTCAGCTGTTTCCATGTCCTTATGCTGGCCTTAGGTTGGTTATTTAAACACCTCTTAGCTTGATCTTTCACAGAAAATGGAAACAGTAATAGTCTGTAGACATCCTGATCTATTTCCTTATCATGTATTGTGTCAGCAATTTGTAAAAACTGTTCCAGAAACTCTGTAGGTTCTTCCTGTGGAAGACCGGAATACTGGCAATTTTGCTGCACCATGATAATGAGCTGAGGATTCAACTCAAAGCTGCTGACTCCAATGGAGGGTATGCAGATACTACTCCCATATGAAGCAGTAGAGGGGTTAGCATATGACCCCAGAGTCCTCCTGGACTGTTCATTTCCACTTAGATCCATGATGGAGAAAGGGAGATGATGTAAAAAAAATATTTTTATTTTTATTTATTTATTTATTTATTTATTTCGAAAATAAAATAAATTAAAATAAAATAAATAAAAATAGGTGAAGATTTTCGAAAAAATGAGGGGAGAGAAAGTGGTAAGGAAGTTTTGAAAAAGATATGATTTGGAAAAGATTTAAAATTTTTTTTTTAAAAAATCTGAATTTTTAAAAATAATTTTCGACAATTTGTTTTAAAATTAGAGAGAAAAGATATTTTTGAATTTAGTGAGGAAAGAGAAAACAATAAAATAGCACAAGACTTAAAGTTTTTAGATCTAATGCTCCTTGTTTTCGAAAATTTTGGAGGGAAAACACCAAGGAACACCAAACTTAAAAATTTTAAGATCAAGACACAAGGAAAACTCAAGAACACTTTGAAGACTCACAAGAACACAAGAACATGAAGAAAGAATGCCAAACTTAAAATTTTTAGAAAACCAAACCAAAATTTTCGAAAACCAAAGGGAATTCAACAAGAAAACACCAAACTTAAAGTTTGGCACAAAATTTAATAGAGAAATTATTATTTATGAAAAAGAAGATTTTGAAAAGAATATAAAAGATTCTAACCCAATTACCAAGAACACAGACTAACGCTCTAGTCAAATGAGTTATGAATGTAACACTTGTTTTGAAGAAGTATTTTATTTTATTTTTTTTTGAAAACTAATGTTTTGAAAAGGCACAGGAAAACAAGAAGAATCACAAAACAAGAAAAACCAGAGATCAAACAAGAAAAGTCAATAAATAAAAAATATAATTTTTGAAAAAAAAATTTTTTTTTTTTGAAAAAGAAAATAAGGATTCTAAAATTTTAACCAAAAACAATAATAAGAGACTCTAAACCAAAAAGAAAAAATTTTTCCTAATCTAAGAAACAAAATGAACCGTCAGTTGTTCAAACACGAACAATCCCCGGCAACGGCGCCAAAAACTTGGTGCACAAATTGTGAATCACACTTTTCACAACTAGTACCACTTACCAGCAAGTGCACTGGGTCGTCCAAGTAATACCTTACGTGAGTAAGGGTCGAATCCCACGGAGATTGTTGGTTTGAAGCAATCTATGGTTATCTTATAAATCTTAGTTAGGAGGTCAATTATATTAATCAGTTGAATTGCGAATAAACAAGAGAGCATGGATTAAAGGTTACTTGTTATGCAGTGATGGAGAATATGTTGGAGTTTTGGAGATGCTTTGTCTTCTGAATCTCTGCTTTCCTCTATCTTCTGATTCACGCACGCACGTCCTCCTATGGCAAGCTTTATGTAGGTGGATCACCGTTGTCAATGGCTACCATCCATCCTTCCAGTGAAAAGGGTCCAGGTGCGCTGTCACCGCACGGCTAATCATCTGCAGGTTCTCAGTCGTACTGGAATAGGATTTACTATCCTTTTGCGTCTGTTACTACGCCCAGCACTCGCGAGTTTGAAGCTCGTCACAGCCATTCGATCATTGAATCCTACTCGGAATACCACAGACAAGGTTTAGACTTTCCGGATTCTCATGAATGCCGCCATCAATCTAGCTTATACCACGGAGATTCTGATTAAGGAATCTAAGAGATACTCATTCAATCGGATATAGAACGGAGGTGGTTGTCAGGCACACGTTCATGGTTTGAGGAAGGTGATGAGTGTCACGGATCATCACCTTCATCACAGTTAAGCACGAATGAACATCTTAGATAGGAACAAGCGTGTTTGAATGGAAAACAGAAATACTTGCATTAATTCATCGAGACACAGCAGAGCTCCTCACCCCCAACAATGGAGTTTAGAGACTCATGCCGTCAAAGAATACAAAGTTGAGATCTAAATTGTCATGAGATACAAAATAAGTCTCTAAAAGTTGTTTAAATACTAAACTAGTAGCCTAGGTTTACAAAAAATGAGTAAACTATGATGGATGGTGCAGAGATCCACTTCTGGGGCCCACTTGGTGTGTGCTGGGGCTGAGACTTAAGCAATTCACGTGCATAAGGCCATTTTGGGTGTTCAACGCCAGGTTTGGATCCATTTCTGGCGTTGAACTCCAACTTTTAATCCTTTTCTGGCGCTGGACGCCAGAATTGGGCAGAGAACTGGCGTTGAATGCCAGTTTACGTCATCTATCCTTGAGCAAAGTATGGACTATTATATATTGCTGGAAAGCCCTGGATGTCTACTTTCCAACGCAATTCGAAGCACGCCGTTTCGAGTTCTGTAGCTCCAGAAAATCCACTTTGAGTGAAGGGAGGTCAGAATCCAACAACATCAGCAGTCCTTTTTCAGCCTGAATCAGATTTTTGCTCAGCTCCCTCAATTTCAGCCAGAAAAATACCTGAAATTACAGAAAAACACACAACTCATAGTAAAGTCTAGAAATATGAATTTTTCCTAAAAACTAATGAAAATAAACTAAAAACTAACTAAAACATACTAAAAACTATATGAAATTAACCCCAAAAAGCGTATAAAATATCCGCTCATCACATACCCCCTTCCCTTCCCTATATATAGCCCTCCATTCTTCCTCATTTTCACACAACACAACCCTCTCT
Source organism: Arachis ipaensis (assembly GCF_059453495.1). Lineage (NCBI taxonomy): Eukaryota > Viridiplantae > Streptophyta > Magnoliopsida > Fabales > Fabaceae > Arachis > Arachis ipaensis. The sequence goes on along the minus strand of NC_142441.1, from coordinate 40,001,828 downwards.
TCTCTTCTTGGCCGACTACACCACTCCCCCCTCTCCTCCATATTTCCTTCTTCTTCTTCATCTATTCTTTCTTCTCTTGCTCGAGGGCGAGCAATATTCTAAGTTTGGTGTGGTAAAAGCATAAGCTTTTTGTTTTTCCATTACCATTGATGGCACCTAAGACCGGAGAATCCTCTAGAAAAGGGAAAGGGAAGACAAAAGCTTCCACCTCCGAGTCATGGGAGATGGAAAAATTCATCTCCAAAGCTCATCAAGACCACTTCTATGATGTTGTGGCCAAGAAGAAGGTGATCCCCAAGGTCCCTTTCAAGCTCAAGAAAAATGAGTATCTGGAGATTCGACATGAAATCCAAAGAAGATGTTGGGAAGTTCTAACAAACCCCATCCAACAAGTCGGCATCCTAATGGTTCAAGAGTTCTATGCCAATGCATGGATCACTAGGAACCATGATCAAAGTAAGAACCCAAACCCAAAGAATTATCTCACCATGGTTCGGGGGAAATACTTAGATTTTAGTCCGGAAAATGTGAGGTTGGCGTTTAATTTGCCTATGATGCAAGGAAATGCATGCCCCTACACTAGAAGGGTCAACTTTAATCAAAGGTTGGACCAAGTCCTCATGGACATATGTGTGGAAGGAGCTCAATGGAAGATTGACTCCAAAGGCAAGCCGGTTCAACTAAGAAGACTGGACCTCAAGCCTGTAGCTAGAGGATGGTTAGAGTTCATACAATGCTCCATCATCCCCACTAGCAACCGATCTGAAGTTACTGTGGATCGGGCCACCATGATTCATAGCATCATGATTGGAGAGGAAGTAGAAGTTCATGAAGTCATCTCCCTTGAACTCTACAAAATAGCCAAAAAGCCCTCTTCTGGGGCAAGGCTAGCTTTTCCTCATCTTATTTGCCATCTATGTTACTCAGCTGGAGCTTTCATAGAAGGAGACATTCCCATTGAGGAAGAGAAGCCCATCACTAAGAAAAGGATAGAGCAAGCAAGAGAGCCCATTCATGGATCTCAAGAGACGCATGAAGCTCATCATCATGAGATCCCAGAGATGCCTCAAATGCATTTTCCTCCACAAAACTATTGGGAGCAAATCAACACCTCCCTAGGAGAATTAAGTTCCAACATGGGACAACTAAGGGTGGAACATCAAGAGCACTCCATCATCCTTCATGAAATTAGAGAAGATCAAAAAGCAATGAGGGAGGAGCAACAAAGACAAGGAAGAGACATAGAAGAGCTCAAGGACATCATTGGTTCCTCAAGAAGGAAACGCCACCATCACTAAGGTGGACTCATTCCTTGTTTTTACTTTCTCTGTTTTTCGTTTTCTATGTTAAGTGCTTATCCATGTTTGTGTCTTCATTACATGATCATTAGTATTTAGTAACTATGCCTTAAAGTTATGAATATCCTATGAATCCATCACCTCTCTTAAATGAAAAATGTTTTAATTCAAAAGAACAAGAAGTACATGAGTTTCGGATTTATCCTTGAACTTAGTTTAATTATATTGATGTGGTGACAATGCTTTTTGTTTTCTGAATGAATGCTTGAACAGTACATTTGTCTTTTGAAGTTGTTGTTTAAGAATGTTAAATATGTTGGCTCTTGAAAGAATAATGATAAGGAGACATGTTATTTGATAATCTGAAAAATCATAAAAATGATTCTTGAAGCAAGAAAAAGCAGCAAAGAACAAAGCTTGCAGAAAAAAAATAGGCGAAAAAAATATAAAGAAAAAGCAAGCAGAAAAAGCCAAAAGCTCTTAAAACCAAGAGGCAAGAGCAAAAAGCCAATAACCCTTAAAACCAAAAGGCAAGGGTAATAAAAAGGATCCCAAGGCTTTGAGCATCAGTGGATAGGAGGGCCTAAAGGAATAAAATCCTGGCCTAAGCGGCTAAACCAAGCTGTCCCTAACCATGTGCTTGTGGCGTGAAGGTGTCAAGTGAAAACTTGAGACTGAGCGGTTAAAGTCAAGGTCTAAAGCAAAAAAAGAGTGTGCTTAAGAACCCTAGACACCTCTAATTGGGAACTTTAGCAAAGCTGAGTCACAATCTGAAAGGGTTCACCCAATTATGTGTCTGTGGCATTTATGTATCCGGTGGTAATACTGGAAAACAAAGTGCTTAGGGCCACGACCAAGACTCATAAAATAGCTGTATTCAAGAATCATCATACTGAACTAGGAGAATCAATAACACTATCTGAACTATGAGTTCCTATAGATTGCAATCATTCTGAACTTCAATGGATAAATTGAGATGCCAAAACTATTCAAGAGGCAAAAAGCTACAAGTCCCGCTCATTTAATTGGAGCTATGTTTCATTGATTGTTTGGAATTTATAGTATATTCTCTTCTTTTTATCCTATTTGATTTTCAGTTTCTTGGGGACAAGCAACAATTTAAGTTTGGTGTTGTGATGAGCGGATAATTTATACGCTTTTTGGCATTGTTTTTAGTATGTTTTTAGTAGAATCTAGTTACTTTTAGGGATGTTTTCATTAGTTTTTATGTTAAATTCACATTTCTGGACTTTACTATGAGTTTGTGTGTTTTTCTGTGATTTCAAGTATTTTCTGGCTGAAATTGAGGGACTTGAGCAAAAATCAGATTCAGAGGTTGAAGAAGGACTGCTGATGCTGTTGGATTCTGACCTCCCTGCACTCAAAGTGGATTTTCTAGAGCTACAGAACTCAAACTGGCGCGCTTCCAATTGCGTTGGAAATTAGACATCCAGGGCTTTCTATCAATGTATAATAGTCCATACTTTGATCGAGTTTAGAGGACATAAAAGGCTGTTGAACGCCAGTTCTACGCTGCTGTCTGGAGTTAAACGCCAGAAACACATCACAAGCCAGAGTTGAACGCCAGAAATACGTTACAAACTGGCGTTCAACTCCAAGAATGACCTCTGAACGTGTAACATTCAAGCTCAGCCCAAGCACACACCAAGTGGGCCCTGGAAGTGGATTTGTGCATCAATTACTTACTTCTATAAACCATAGTAACTAGTTTATTATAAATAGGACTTTTTACTATTGTATTAGAGATCTTTTGGGAAGATCCTGGATTGTATTTTGATCCTGTGATCACGTTTTGGGGGCTGGCCATTTGGCCATGCCTAGACCTTCATCACTTATGTATTTTCAAACGGTAGAGTTTCTACACTCCATAGATTAAGGTGTGGAGCTCTGCTGTTCCTCAAGGATTAATGCAAAGTACTACTGTTTTTCTATTCAATTCAACTTATTCCGCTTCTAAGATATTCATTTGCACTTCAACATGAATGTGATGAACGTGACAATCATCATCATTCCCTATGAATGCGTGCCTGACAACCACTCCCGTTCTACCTTAGATTGAATGAGTATCTCTTGGATCTCTTAATCAGAATCTTCGTGGTATAAGCTAGATTGATGGCGGCATTCATGAGAGTCCGGAAAATCTAAACCTTGTCTATGGTATTCCGAGTAGGACTCTGGGATTGAATGACTGTGATGAGCTTCAAACTCGCGATTGCTGGGCGTAGTGACAGACGCAAAAGGAGGGTGAATCCTATTCCAGCATGATCGAGAACCTCAGATGATTAGCCGTGCTGTGACAGAGCATTTGGACCATTTTCACAAGAGGATGGGATGTAGCCATTGACAATGGTGATGCCCTTACATAAAGCCAGCCATGGAAAGGAGTAGGACTGATTGGATGAAGACAGCAGGAAAGCAGAGTTTCAGAGGAACGAAAGCATCTCTATGCGCTTATCTGAAATTCTCATCAATGAATTACATAAGTGTTTCTATCCTTATCTTCTATCCTTATTTTAGTATATGTTTTCGAAAACTCCATAACTATTTTATATCCGCCTGACTGAGATTTACAAGGTGACCATAGCTTGCTTCATACCAACAATCTCCGTGGGATCGACCCTTACTCATGTAAGGTTTATTACTTGGACGACCCAGTGCACTTGCTGGTTAGTTGTATCGAAGTTGTGAATGAAAAACGATTTATTAAGACGTGCGTACAGAGTTTCTGGTGTTGTTACCTGAGATCACAATTTCGTGCACCAATAAGCACTTAACATAGAGAAAACGAAAAACAGAGAATGTAAGAACAAGGAATGAGTCCACCTTAGTGATGGTGGCGTTTCCTTCTTGAGGAACCAATGATGTCCTTGAGCTCTTCTATGTCTCTTCCTTGTCTTTGTTGCTCCTCCCTCATTGCTTTTTGATCTTCTCTTATTTCATAAAGGATGATGGAGTGCTCTTGATGTTCCACCCTTAATTGTCCCATGTTGGAACTTAATTCTCCTAGGGAGGTGTTGATTTGCTCCCAATAGTTTTGTGGAGGAAAATGCATTTGAGGCATCTCCGAGATCTCATGGTGATGAGCTTCATGCGTCTCTTGAGATCCATGAATGGGCTCTCTTGCTTGCTCCATCCTTTTCTTAGTGATGGGCTTCTCTTCCTCAATAGGAATGTCTCATTCTATGAAAGCTCCAGCTGAGTAACATAGATGGCAAATAAGATGAGGAAAAGCTAGCCTTGCCCCAGGAGAGGGCTTTTCGGCTATTTTGTAGAATTCAAGGGAGATGACTTCATGAACTTCTACTTCCTCTCCAATCATGATGCTATGAATCATGATGGCCCGATCCACAGTAACTTCAGATCGGTTGCTAGTGGGGATGATGGAGCGTTGGATGAACTCCAACCATCCTCTAGCTACAGGCTTAAGGTCCAGTCTTCTTAATTGAACCGGCTTGCCTTTGGAGTCAATCTTCCATTGAGCTCCTTCCACACATATGTCCATGAGGACTTAGTCCAACCTTCGATTAAAGTTGACCCTTTTAGTGTAGCGGCGTGCATCTCCTTGCATCATAGGCAAGTTAAACGCCAACCTCACATTTTCCGGACTAAAATCTAAGTTTTCCCCCCAAACCATTGTAATATAATTCTTTGGGTTTGGGTTCTTACTTTTATCATGGTTCCTAGTGATCCATGTATTGGCATAAAACTCTTGAACCATTAGGGTGCCGACTTGTTGGATGGGGTTTGTTAGATCTTCCCAACCTCTTCTTTGGATTTCATGTCGGATCTCCGGATACTCATTCTTCTTGAGTTTGAAAGGGACCTCGGGGATCACCTTCTTCTTGGCCACAACATCATAGAAGTGGTCTTGATGAGCTTTGGAGATGAATCTTTCCATCTCCCATGACTCGGAGGTGGAAGCTTTTGTCTTTCCTTTCCCTTTTCTAGAGGATTCTCCGGTCTTGGGTGCCATCAATGGTAATGGAAAAACAAAAAGCTTATGCTTTTACCACACCAAACTTAGAATATTGCTCGCCCTCGAGCAAAAGAAAAAAGAATAGATGAAGAAGAAGAAATGGAGGAGATGGAGAGAGAGATGTGTTTCGGCCAAGAAGGGGAAAAGAGGGTTGTGTTGTGTGAAAATGAGGAAGAATAGAGGGCTATATATAGGGAAGGGAGGGGGTAAGGTTCAGCCATAAGGGTGGGTGTTGGGTGGGAAATTGATTTTGAATTTTAAAGGTAGGTGGGGTTTATGAGGTAGGTTTATGGGGAAAATTGGATGGATGTGAGTGGTGAAGTGGTGATAGGGAAGAGAGATTGAGGTGATTAGTGAAGAGTTTTGGGGAAGAGTGTTTATTGGGAAGAGAGGATGAACATTGAGAAGAGGGAAGAGAGTGAGTGGTGGTAGGTGGGGATCTTGTGGGGTCCATAGATGCTGAGATGATCCTGTGGGGTCCATAAATCCTGAGGTATCAAGGAATTACATCCTTGCACCAAATTAGGCATGCAAAATGCCCTTGCACACAACTCTGGGCGTTCAGCGCCATATTGGTGCTTGTTCTGGGCGTTGAACGCCCATTTGTTTCCCATTTCTGGCGTTGAACGCTAGAACCATGCTTGTTCTGGGAGTTCAGCGCCAGCTCTTCTCCAGGGTGCAATTCTGGCATTCAAACGCCCAGATGCTGCCCATTTTGGGCGTTCAGCACCAGAACCATGCTCTGTTCTGGCGTTGAACGCCAGCCAGATGCTTCTTACTGGCGTTTAAATGCCAGTAAGGTCTTCCTCCAGGGTGTGATTTTTCTTCTGCTGTTTTTGATTCCATTTTCAATTTTTATATTTATTTTGTGAGTCCACATGATCATGAACCTAATAAAACATGAAAGAACAAGAAAAATAAAATTAGATAAATAAAAATTGGGTTATCTCCCAACAAGCGCTTCTTTAATGTCAATAGCTTGACAGTGGGCTCTCATGGAGCCTCACAGATGTTCAGAGCATTGTTGAGACTTCCCAACACCAAACTTAGAGTTTGGATATGGGAGTTCAACACCAAACTTAGAGTTTGGTTGTGGCCTCCCAACACCAAACTTAGAGTTTGACTGTGGGGGCTCTGGTTGACTCTGTTTTGAGAGAAGCTTATTGTGCCTCTTTTCCATGTTTACAGAAGGATAACCTTGAGTTGTAAACACAAGGGAGTCCCCATTCAATTGAAGGACTAATTCACCTCTGTCAAAATCAATCACAGCTCTTGCTGTGGCTAGGAAGGGTCTTCCAAGGATGATGAATTCATCCTCATCCTTCCCAGTATCTAGGACTATGAAATCAACAGGGATGTAAAGGCCTTCAACCTTTACTAACACGTCCTTTACTTGTCCATAAGCCTGTTTTCTTGAATTGTCTACCATCTCTAATGAGATTTTAGTAGCTTGCACCCCAAAGATTCCCAGTTTCTCTATTACAGAGAGGGGCATGAGGTTTATTCCTGAACCAAGGTTACACAGAGCCTTTTCAAAGATCATGTTGCCTATGGTACAAGGTATTACGAACTTTCCAGGATCCTGTTTCTTCTGAGGCAATGTGAGTTGATCCAGATCACTTAGTTCATTGGTGAACAAGGGAGGTTCATCTTCCCAAGTCTCAATACCAAATAAGTTGGCATTCAGCTTCATGATTACACCAAGGTACTTGGTAACTTGCTCTTTAGTAACATCCTCATTCTCTTCAGAAGATGAATACTCGTCAGAGCTCATGAAGGGCATAAGGAGGTTCAATGGAATCTCTATGGTCTCTAGATGAGTCTCAGATTCCTTTGGTTCCTCAAAGGGAAACTCCTTATTGATCACTGGACGTCCCAGGAGGTCTTCCTCACTGGGATTTATGTCCTCCCCTTCCTCTCCAGGTTCGGCCGTGTTGACTATGTCAATGGCCTTGCACTCTCCTTTTGGATTTTCTTCTGTATTGCTTGGGAGAGTACTAGGAGGGATTTCAGTGATCCTTTTACTCAGCTGGCCCACTTGTGCCTCCAATTTTCTAATGGAGGACCTTGTTTCATTCATGAAACTTACAGTGGCCTTAGATAGATCAGAGACTAAGTTTGCTAAATTAGAGGTATTTTGTTCAGAGTTCTCTGTCTGTTGCTGAGTGGATGATGGAAAAGGTTTACTTTTGTTAAACCTATTTCTTCCACCATTATTAAAGCCTTGTTGAGGCTTTTGTTGATCCTTCCATGAGAGATTTGGGTGATTTCTCCATGAGGGATTATAGGTGTTTCCATAAGGTTCACCCATGTAATTCACCTCTGCTATTGCAGGGTTTTCAGGATCATAAGCTTCTTCTTCAGAAGATGCCTCTTGAGTACTGTTGGATGCATCTTACATTCCATTCAGACTCTGAGAAATCATATTGACTTGTTGAGTCAATATTTTATTCTAAGCTAATATGGCATTCAGAGTATCAATTTCAAGAACTCCCTTCTTCATAGGCGTCCTATTGCTCACAGGATTCCTCTCAGAAGTGTACATGAACTGGTTATTAGCAACCATGTCAATGAGTTCTTGAGCTTCTGCAGGCGTTTTCTTTAGGTGAATGGATCCACCTGCAGAAGTATCCAATGACATCTTAGCTAATTCAGACAGACCATCATAGAATATATCCAGGATGGTCCATTCTGAAAGCATGTCAGAAGGACACTTTTTGGTCAGTTCTTTGTATCTCTCCCAAGCTTCATAGAGGGATTCACCTTCTTTCTGTCTGAAGGTCTGAACATCCACTCTAAGCTTACTCAGCTTTTGAGGAGGAAAGAACTTGGCTAAGAAAGCCTTGACCAGCTTATCCCAAGAGTTCAGGCTATCCTTAGGTTGAGAGTCCAACCATATTCTAGCTCTGTCTCTTACAGCAAAAGGGAAAAGCATGAGCCTGTAGACTTCAGGATCTACTCCATTAGTCTTAACAGTATCACATATCTGCAAGAATTCAGTTAAGAACTAAAAAGGATCTTCAAATGGAAGTCCATGAAACTTGCAGTTCTGCTGCATCAGAGAAACTAATTGAGGTTTAAGCTCAAAATTGTTTGCTCCAATGGCAGGAATGGAGATGCTTCTTCCATGTAAATTGGAATTAGGTGCAGTAAAGTCACCAAGCATCCTCCTTGCATTATTATTATTTTCAGTTGCCATCTCCTCTTCTTGTTCGAAAATTTCTGAAAGGTGCTTGCTGGATTGTTGTAATTTAGCTTCTCTTAGTTTCCTCTTCAGAGTCCTTTCAGGTTCTGGATCTGCTTCAACAAGAATGTTCTTGTCCTTGCTCCTGCTCATATGAAAAAGAGGGACAGAAAAATAATAATAATAGGGGTCCTTTTACCACAGTATAGAGGTCCCTGTGTGAGTAGAAGAAAAGAAGAAGAAAAAAATTCGAACACAGATGGAAGAGGGGGTTCGAATTTGGGTGAGATGAAGTGTTAGTAGATGAATAAATAAATAAAATGAGATAAGAGAGAGAGAGAATTTTCGAAAATAATTTTTGAAAAAGAGTTAGTGATTTTCGAAAATAGTTTTTTGAAAAAGGTTAGTAATCAAAAATTAAAATAATTAGTTAATTAAAAAAGAAATTTTGAAAAAGAGGAAAGATATTTTCGAAAATTAGAGAGAGAGAGAGTTAGTTAGGTAGTTTTGAAAAAGATAAGAAACAAACAAAAAGTTAGTTAGTTAGTTGAATCAAATTTGAAAATCAATTTTGAAAAGGTAAGAAGATAAGAAGTTAGAGAGGATATTTTAAAATCAAATTTTTGAAAAAGATATGATTTTGAAAAAGATATGATTGAAATTAGTTTTGAAAAAGATTTGATTTTTAAAATCACAATTAATGACTTGATTCACAAGAAATCACAAAATATGATTCTAGAACTCAAAGTTTGAATCTTTCTTAACAGGCAAGTAACAAACTTGAAATTTTTGGATCAAAACATTAATTGATGATGTTATTTTCGAAAATTATGTGATAAAGATAAGAAAAAGATTTTTGAAAAATATTTTTAAAATTTTCGAAAATAACTAAGAAAAATGAAAAAGATTTGATTTTTTGAAAAAGATTTTGAAAAAGATAAGATTTTAAAATTAAAAATTTGATTTGACTCATAAGAAACAACTAAATTTTAAAAAGTTTTGAAAAAGTCAACTCAAATTTTCGAATTTATGAGAAGAAAAAGGAGAAGATATTTTTTTGATTTTTGAATTTTTAATGATGAGAGAGAAAAACACTAAAAATGCTCAATGCATGGAAATTTTAGATCAAAATAATGAATGCATGCAAGAATGCTATGAATGTCAAGATGAACACCAAGAACACTATGAATGTCAAGATGAACATGAAGAACTTATTTTTGAAAAATTTTTAATGCAAAGAAAATATGCAAGACACCAAACTTAAAAATTTTTCATGTATAGACACTATGAATGCAAGAATGCATATGAAAAACAAGAAAAGACACAAAACATGAGAACATCAAGATCAAACAAGAAGACTTACCAAGAACAACTTGAAGATCATGAAGAACACTATAAATGCATGAATTTTTCGAAAAATGCAAGATGAATATGCAATTGACACCAAACTTTCAACTTGACTCAAGACTCAAACAAGAAACATGAAATATTTTTTATTTTTATGATTTTATGATTTTTTTGGATTTTTCGAAAATTATTTAAAAAAAAGAAAAATAAGGATTCCAAAATTTTTAATATGAATTCCAGGAATCTTGTGTTCTTATTCTAAAGCTCCAATCTGAGGGTTAGGCATGGCTTAATAGCCAGCCAAGCTTTAGTATGTAACTCAGACATGACACGGCTGACATTCCAATTAACTTGCTTCCATGCTGATGGTTGGAAGCCTCAGTCCAAAAGAATTTAGACATGGCTTTACAGCCAGCCAGGCTTCACATGCTTCATGAAACACTAGAATTCATTCTTAAAAATTCTGAAGAACATAAATTAAATATTTTTGAAAAGAATTTTTATTTTTATTTTTTGAAAACAGATGAGAAATTTTTGAAAGATTTTTGAAAAAATTTTGAAAAGAAAACAAAAATAAAATTACCTAATCTGAGCAACAGGATGAACCGTCAGTTGTCCAAACTCGAACAATCCCCGACAACGGCGCCAAAAACTTGGTGCACGAAATTGTGATCTCAGGCAACGGCGCCAGAAACTCTGTACGCACGTCTTAATAAATCGTTTTTCATTCACAACTTCGATACAACTAACCAGCAAGTGCACTGGGTCGTCCAAGTAATAAACCTTACGTGAGTAAGGGTCGATCCCACGGAGATTGTCGGCTTGAAGCAAGCTATGGTCACCTTGTAAATCTCAGTCAGGCGGATATCAAATAGTTATGGAGTTTTCGAATATAAATAATAATTAGATAGAAAATAAGGATAGAAACACTTATGTATATCATTGGTGAGAATTTTAGATAAGTGTATAGAGATGCTTTCGTTCCTCTGAACCTCTGCTTTCCTGCTGTCTTCATCCAATCAGTCTTACTCCTTTCCATGGCTGGCTTTATGTAAGGACATCACCATTGTCAATGCCTACTTTTGATCCTCTCTGGAAAATGGTCCGATGCGCTGTCACTGCATGGCTAATCGTCTGGAGGCATCACCATGGTCAATGGCTGCATCCTATCCTCTTGTGAAAATGGTCCAAATGCTCTGTCACAGCACGGCTAATCATCTTGAGGTTCTCGATCATACTGGAATAGGATTCACCCTCCTTTTGCGTCTGTCACTACGCCCAGCACTCGCAAGTTTGAAGTTCGTCACAGTCATTCAATCTCAGAGTCCTACTCGGAATACCACAGACAAAGTTTAGACTTTTCGGACTCTCATGAATGCCGACATCAATCTAGTTTATACCACGAAGATTCTGATTAAGAGATCCAAGAGATACTCATTCAATCTAAGGTAGAACAGAAGTGGTTGTTAGGCACGCGTTCATAGGGAATGATGATGATTGTCACGTTCATCACATTCAGGTTGAAGTGCGAATGAATATCTTAGAAGTGGAATAAGTTGAATTGAATAGAAAAACAGTTGTACTTTGCATTAATCTTTGAGGAACTGCAGAGCTCCACACCTTAATCTATGGAGTGCAGAAACTCTACCTTTGAAAATACATAAGTGAAAGGTCCAGGCATGGCCGAGAGGCCAGCCCCCATGATCTAAGAACCAAGCGTCCAAAGATATCAAATACAATAGTAAAAAGTCCAATTTATAATAAACTAGCTACTAGGGTTTACAGAAGTAAGTAATTGATGCATAAATCCACTTCCGGGGCCCACTTGGTGTGTGCTTGGGCTGAGTTTGTGTGTTACACGTGTAGAGGTCATTCTTGGAGTCGAACGCCAGTTTGTAACGTATTTCTGGCGTTTAACTCTGGCTTGTGACGTGTTTCTGACGTTTAACACCAGATAACAGCGTAGAACTGGCATTCAATGCCCTTTTACGTCGTTTAAAATCGGCCAAAGTATGGACTATTATATATTGCTGGAAAGCCCTAGATGTCTACTTTCCAACGCAATTGGAAGCGCGCCATTTTGAGTTATGTAGCTCCAGAAAATCCACTTTGAGTGCAGGGAGGTCAGAATCCAACAGCATCAACAGTCCTTCTTCAACCTCTGAATCTGATTTTTGCTCAAGTCCCTCGATTTCAGCCAGAAAATACCTGAAATCACAGAAAAACACACAAACTCATAGTAAAGTTCAGAAATGTGAATTTAACATAAAAACTAATGAAAACATCCCTAAAAGTAACTAGATCCTACTAAAAACATATTAAAAACAATGCCAAAAAGCGTATAAATTATCCGCTCATCACCCAGCTCATCACCCTAGTTCAGAACAACTGTGCATTCGGAGGAAGTGCCCAAGAAGACCCCAATCAACATCTCACCACCTTCCTAAGGATATGTGATACTGTGAAGTCTAATGGTGTTCATCCTGACACCTATAGACTGCTTCTGTTTCCTTTTTCGCTCAAGGATAAGGCATCTAAATGGCTGGAATTCTTCCTGAAGGAGAGTTTAACAACCTGGGAAGATGTGGTGAACAAATTCTTGGCAAGATTCTACCCTCTTCAAAGAATCAACAGGTTGAGAGCTGAGGTACAAACCTTTAGGCAACAAGATGGTGAAACTCTCTATGAAGCATGGGAGAGGTTTAAGAACTTAACAAGAAGATGCCCGCCAGACATGTTCAATGAATGGGTGCAGTTACACATTTTCTATAAAGGTCCTTCTTACGAATCAAAGAAAGTAGTAGACCACTCATCTGGGGGATCTCTGAACAAGAAGAAGACCATTGAAGAAGCCATAGATGTCATCGAGACTGTAGCTGAGAATGATTACTTCTATGCTTATGAAAGAGGCAATACTCAGGGAGTAATGGAACTGAACAACATGGATGTGCTACTGGCTCAAAACAAGATGATACCAAGAAGATGGAAAGAAACCAAGTTGTAGCAGTCACCACTTCATCAACAGCTCAAGAAGGAGTGAATGCAGAGGAAGAGGGTGACCAGGAACAAGCCAACTATATTGGGAACTCACCTAGGCAGACACATGATCCATACTCCAAAACTTATATTCCTGGTTGGAAGAACCACCCAAACTTTGGATGGGGAAATCAACAAGATCAAAGCCAAGATCAGAGACATCACAACCCCAACAACAATGCAACTCACCAACATTCTACACAGAGATCATATCAACACCCACCCAATAATACCTCTCAACATGCATATCAAAACCAAAATGGCCATTCTCACCCCGCCAACCTCAACTCACCATCACCATCCGAAGATAGACTCTCCAGAATTGAGACTCTACTTGAAAGTATATGCAAGGAAATCCAAGACAACAAAGTGTTCAAGGATGAGGTGCGAGCTAATATTAAAAACCAGGGAGACACCATCAAGAGGCTGGAATTTCAAGTGGGATACCTCTCTGAGAAGATTCCTAAACCTACTAATAGCTTCCCAAGTGACACAGAGAAAAAACCGAGAGGTGAAGCAAAGAAAGTAAGATGGGAAGAATGCAAGGTGGTCACCTTAAGTGATGAGGGGAGTGAAAAAGAACTAAACAAACCCTTAGAACACTCTCGAGATATTTCAGTAGAGAAGTAAGAAGAGGGTGACCAAGAAACCAACTCCACACAGAAGAAGGAGTTAAGGGAGAAGGAAATTCTGAACCCATATGCACCTTTTCCCCAAAGACTCAAGGGTGGTGTAGAAAGGAAAGTGTACTCAAAGTTCCTCGACATGTTTGCATCTCTCCATGTAAACATACCATTCATCAAGGCCCTCCAACAAATGCCCTCATACATTAAGTGTATGAAGGAGCTGCTGACCAAGAAAAGTTCACTAAAGGGAGGGCAAACAATAGTGATGAATAAGGAATGCAGTGCTCTCATTCAACCAGAATTGCCTACAAAAAGGAAGCATCCAGGGAGTTTTCACATCCCTTGTGCTATAGGAGAAACAAGGATTGATAAAAGACTCTGTGACCTGGGAGCAAGCATCAACTTAATGCCTTTATCCCTCATGAAGAAGCTTCAAATCAATGAGCTAACACCCTTGGATGTAATCATCAAATTGGCTAACAAAACTCAAAAACAAGTAATAGGAATTGTTGAAAATGTGTTGGTGAAGGTTGGAAACTACTTCCTTCCCACAAACTTTGTTATCTTGGAGATGGAAGAGAGTCACCTCCATCCAATCATATTGGGAAGGCCATTCCTAGCCACAGCCAGAGCACTCATAGATGTGGAATGAGGAGAGCTAATATTGAGGATACATGATGAACAACTTACCTTCAATGTCTTCAAACCCTCACAAGAAGAAAGTCAGAAAGACAAGGAATCAAGGGGAAATCACAATAAGGCACTGGTAGAAGAAACAGGCACTGAAGCACAAACAATACACCTGGGAATCCCTTTAGTTGACAAACAATACAGTCAAAAGGTACAATAGCTAAAGGAAACCCAAGAGGAGCTAAACCCACCAGAGTCATATGAGACTAGCAACAAAATTTCCCTGGGAAAAGAGGCCACAAGGAGCAGGATAGCATTAAAGGAAACAAGAAAGAAGGTGCCAAAGGGATGGAGGAACAAGAAGATCCCTACAGAGGATTTCTCCCCAGGGGATAAAGTAATCTCTGCTTATTTCCCAGTTATTCCACCTCATCTCCCCACCATTCTATCTCAGCTGCCTAAAGTTTACACCATCAGTAGAATTCTCTCCTTGGAACATGTGGAGATTCTTAATGAAGCAAACGGAGATAGATTCACTGCGATAGGGGAAGATTTAAGGCGTTACCAACCACCATGACAAAGTCAAAATGTCAAGCTAATGACGCTAAAGAAGCGCTTCATGGGAGACAACCCATGTTTTATATCCTTTCATTTTTTTTCTTGATATTTAAAGTAGTTAATAAAGCAAGGTTCATGAATTCCAAATCAACTTTGACAAACATTTAGATGAATCCTTATATGCAACATATAGTGAACAACAAGTTTGGTGTTCCAGGCATACTAAGAGGACAAGAACACAATTCACATTGTGTTACTCTTAAAGCCTTAATCAACTCTTTTTACACCACATGGTCACAAAATAAGTTTGGTGTCACCAATGTTGCATATATGAACAATTAATCAGTCAGTTGGGTTGTATTCATGAATAGCACTTAGTTATGTAAAAACAAAAATTTTAAAAAGTAGTTATTCCACTCTCTAATTTTGCCGCCACTATCCAAACTCATTAGTTTTATTCCTTTTATCTTGTAGTAGAGATGAAGGGAAGATTGGATGGAATTGATGGGACAAATGAAGAAGGGGGTTCAGCCACTTCACAAGGGGGACGTTATACACTTGTCTTCAAAGAGAATGCATTGGGAAATGTTGCCATGCAACATTGGAAGAATGATACCCTTAGAGACCGAACCAACCCATCATAAAAATAGTGATCCTTGTGCTCATTTTATGCCAAACCCCAACCGTCCATGATTAGCCTATACCATCAATCCACACCTTTCATTTACTTACTGATGCCAGGGCATCTTGGCCAGTTTCACTGACCTTTTCTTTACTGTTTTTAGGGTAGTTTCATGCATTTCTTTAGGAAATAAGCTAGTTTTGGGTAGATATTCACCTACATCTTGATTCAAGCATACATTGTGCATTTTACATTATTTCATGAGGATTTTGCATGAATTTAGTGATAAATTGTATGCTGCATTACCCATGACTTGGACTAGAACTTTAATGCACTCTGTTGCTTGATTTCAGGACCAAAGGAAGCAAGGAAAGGGAGGTAACTTGCAAGGTTAATGAGAAAAGTGATTGCCAATAACACTCTCAAAGCCATCATTACCCACGTTAAGAGTCACGTTAACTAAGTTAACGTGCACTCTAACGTGGAGAAGGGAAGTTGAGCCAACGTTAGTGACACTTAACATTGTCACTAACGTTGGCAAACACTCATGAGTGGCCACGTTAGAGCCCACGTTAACCTAGTTAACGTGGCCTCTAACGTTAAAGGGGGAAGAGAAGCCAACGTTAGTGACATTCAACATTGTCACTAACGTTGGCCTAAGGATGCAATACACCACGTTAACTCCCACGTTAACTTGGTTAACGTGGGAGCTAACGTGAGAAGTGAGAGTTGTCGACAACGTTAGTGACACTCAACATAGTCACTAACGTTAGAAGCAACCACACAACCCCTCAAGGAGCCACGTTAACTTCCACGTTAACTTAGTTAACGTGGAAGCTAACGATGAGGAATGAATGATGAGCCAACATTAGTGACACTCAACATTGTCACTAACGTTGGGATGGCTAAGAATGGCCACGTTAGAAGCCACGTTAACCTAGTTAACGTGGACTCTAACATGAGATCTAGGGGCACATTGGAACGTTAGTGACAATGTTGAGTGTCACTAATGTTCTCGAAGTTTGGCAAGGCCACGTTAGAAGCCACGTTAACCTAGTTAACGTGGGCTTTAACGTGAAGCAAAAAGGGGCACACTGGAACGTTAGTGACAATGTTGAGTGTCACTAACGTTCTCGAAGGTTAGCAAGGCCACGTTAGAAGCCACGTTAACCTAGTTAACGTGGGCTCTAACGTGAGGCAAAGGGGTACATTGGAACGTTAGTGAAAATGTTAAGTGTCACTAACGTTCTCGAACTTATACTTTCACTAAATGTTAACACCCCTAACGCCCTGAGCTAAAGTCTCTGCCCACTTATCACTTTCTCTCTGCAAGTAAAGCCAAGCCCAAATGAAGAAAAGAACTGCTCCAAACTCAAGATCCAAAGGCCCAAGACTTGAAGAGCCAACTAGAAGCTGAGAGAAATAGTATATATAGGAGTAGCTTTGAATTGTTAAGGAGTTCTGGAGGCTGGAAAAAGAAGAACTACTCTCTGTATTTTACTTTCTCTACATTTTCTAGTTTTATGATGTATTCTCCATCTTTGTTTTCATTTTCAAGAGCTATGAATAACTAAACCCCTTTCATTGGGTTAGGGAGCTCTGTTGTAATTTGATGGATCAATACTAATTTTCATTATTCTTCTTCTATCTTTTCTCTTGATTTTACTTGAAAGCTTTCGATCTTCATCCAATTGAGTAATTATCTTGGAAAAGAAGCTATTCAAACTTGGATCTCTTTTGAACCTTGAAAGAGGAATGAAGAGATCAAGCTAGAAATGCTTTCTCATGCTGGACCAAATTGGATTTGGATGGGTATGTGACTATAACCCTTTCAATACTTGATTTGGGAAATGCATGTGGTATAATCAGTGACCATACTTCATCTCTTCTCATGACCAATTGACCAAGGAATTGGCTATTGATCAAGACTTGAGAGATTAAATTGTAAGAAATTGTAATTCAATCAATTAAGATTGCCAAGGAGATCAATGAGTGCATTGATTGAGGAAGAGATGAAAATGAACTTGATCCGGAGAATTGCAACATCTCCTAAGCCCAATGAACTCCCCATCTCTGATCTTACCCATTCTCTTTAATTTCTGCCATTTACTTTTATGAGCAAATCCCCCATTCCCATTTACAATTCTGCAATTTATTTTCAGTCATTTACTTCAGTCCTTAAATTCTAGCATTTACTTTTCTGTTATTTACATTCCCGCCATTTTATTTTCTGCAACTCTCAACCCAAATTCTGGATTCGCTCAACTAGAACATTCTTCTAATTAAAGTTGCTTGATCAATCAATCCCTATGGGATTCGACCTCACTCTATTGTGAGTTTTTACTTGACGACAAATTCGGTACACTTGTCGAAGGGGATATTTGTTGAGAGACAAGTTTTCCGTGCATCAAGTTTATGGTGCCGTTGCCGGGGATTGATTGTGCATCAACAATGATTAAATTGGAAGATCACTAGATTGAGTATTTTTATTTTGTGACTTTCATTTTCTGTGTGAGTGATTTACTTTCTGTTTTAGTTAAACTTCTTTCCTTCCCCCTCTACTCTTTTGTTTATCTTTGTTATTTTCAATTCTATTTGCTAACCCACTAACTGTTTGATATATTACATCACCCACAACTAACAGTAATTCTGACACAAATACTTTCTGCACCTATCTTTTCTTGCTTGCACTTGATGGTTGTATAACAGGGAGAAGAAGCGGAGCTTCAACTTCCTTCGATTCTGAACCTGAGAGGACCTTCCTTAGATTACGGAGGGAGGCAAGAGGAAAGAAAGTGGTTGGTGCTGAGGAAGAAGAGGAGTTCTTTGAACCAAACATGGAAGACAACATGGAAAACCATCATGAAGAAGAAGATCACAACCATGGGGGAGGAGGTAGAGCAAATCATGCTGGGGAGGATAGAAGAGTTTTGGGCTCTTACATCAATCCAAACCCAGGCAATTGTGGAAGTAGCATCCAAAAGCCAACAATCCATGCCAACAACTTTGAACTTAAACCACAGCTCATCACCCTCGTTCAGAACAACTGTTCGTTTGGAGGAGGTGTTCAAGAAGACCCCAATCAACATCTAACCACCTTCCTGAGGATATGTGACACAGTGAAGTCTAATGGTGTTCATCCTGACACCTATAGACTGCTCTTGTTTCCATTCTCACTTACGGACAAAGCAGCCAAGTGGCTGGAATCTTTCCCAAGGGAAAGCTTGACAACTTGGGAAGACGTGGTGAACAAATTCTTAGCAAAATTTTACCCTCCTCAACGAATCAATAGGCTGAGAGCTGAGGTCCAAACTTTCAGGCAACAAGATGGTGAGACTCTATATGAAGCATGGGAGAGGTTCAAGGACTTAACAAGGAGGTGTCCACCCAACATGTTCAACGAATGGGTGCAGCTGCACATTTTCTATGAAGGGCTCTCTTATGAGTCAAAAAAGGCCATAGACCATTCATCCGGAGGATCTTTGAACAAGAAGAAGACTATTGAGGAAGCCATAGATGTTATTGAAACAGTAGCAGAGAACGACTACTTCTATGCTTCCGAAAGAGGGAACACAAGAGGAGTAATAGAGCTAAACAATGTAGATGCTCTGTTGGCCCAAAACAAGCTCATTACCCAGCAGCTGGCTGACCTCACCAAGAAGATGGAGAGGAACCAAGTAGCAGCAATCTCAACTTCATCAACAACCCAAGAAGGAGTGAATGAAGAAGCAGAGGGTAGTCAGGAGCAAGCCAACTACATTGGGAATTCACCAAGGAAAAACTATGATCCATACTCCAAGACCTACAACCCTGGATGGAGAAACCACCCAAACTTTGGGTGGGGAAGTGAGCAAGATCAAAACCAAGACCAGAGTCGTTACAACTCCAACAACAATGCAGCTCACCAGCAGTTCACACAGAGGACATCTCAACACCCCCACAACAACACTTCTCCACACGCTTATCAAAGCCAAAACAGCACATCTGCTCCAAATCACTCGTCAATTGATGACAAGCTCTCTAAGATTGAAGCCATACTTGAAGGAATATGCCAAGAGATTCAAGAAAATAAGGTGTTCAAAGAGGAGGTGCGAGCCAATATTAAGAACCAGGGAGAGACCATTAGAAAGCTGGAATTCCAAGTGGGATATTTAGCTGAGAAGATTCCCAAACCTACTGATAGCTTCCCAAGTGACACAGAGAAAAATTCCAAAGCCGAAGCAAAGAAAGTAAGATGGAAAGATTGCAAAATGGTCACTACAAGTGATCAAGAGACTGATGACAAGCAAGGCAAACTTCTCGAACAACCTGAAGACAACTCAATAAAGGAGGAGGATAGAGATCACCAAGAACCAAAAATGTCACAACAAGAGTTGCTGAAGCTCTATGCACCCTTTCCTCAACTGCTCAATGGTGCTGTGGGAAAGAGAATATACTCAAGGTTCCTAGACTTGTTTGCATCTTTGCATGTAAACATACCATTCATCAAGGCAATTCAGCAAATGCCTACATTCATCAAGTATATGAAGGAACTTCTGCCCAGGAAAAGCTCACTCAAAGGAGGCCAGATTATAGTAATGAACAAAGAATGTAGTGCCCTTATTCAACCTGAGTTGCCTAAAAAAAGAAGAGACCCAGGGAGTTTTCGCATCCCTTGTGTCATAGGTGAAACTATGTTCGATAGAGCACTATGTGATTTGGGGGCCAGCATCAACTTATTGCCCTTATCCCTAGCAAAGAGGCTGCAGATCAATGAGATAATGCTCACAGATGTAATCATTAGACTAGCTGACAAAACTCAAAAGCAAGCAATAGGAGTGGTGGAAAATGTGTTGCTAAAGGTTGGGAAATACTTTCTCCCAACAGACTTTGTCATCCTGGACATGGAAGAGAGTCACTCTCATCCAATCATATTGGGAAGACCATTCCTAGCTACGGTCAGAGCACTTATCGATGTAGAGAAAGGGGAGCTAATATTGAGAATCCATGATGAACGACTCAGCTTCAATATTTTCAAACTCTCACAAGAAACAGATCAAGGGGACAAGGAACGAAGCACAAATGATAATGAGACACTGAAGGAGGAGACAAGCACTGAAGCACAGCCAGATCATTCTGAGATTCCCTTAATTGATAAACAAGGAACACAGCAATTGCCACAGCTCAAGGAAAAATTAGAGGAACCTAAACCTCTAGAGGCAGGTAAAGACAGCATCACAACCCCTGCAGAAAAAGAGGTCACCAAGGGGAAGGCAACCTCAAAAGAAACAAAGAAGAAGGTACCAAGGAGGTGGAGGAACAAGAAGATCCCTACGGAAGACTTCTCTCCAGGGGATAGAGTTGTCTCAGCTTACTTCCCAGATATTCCCCCTAATCTCCCTACTGTACCATCTCAGTTACCTAAGGTCTTCACTATCAACAGAGTTCTTTCCCTGGAACATGTGGAGATCATTGATCCAACCAATGGATATAAGTCCACAACAAGAGGGGAGGACTTTAAGCACTACCAACCACCCTGATGAGGGAAAAACGTCAAGCTAGTGACGCTAAAGAAGCGCTTCATGGGAGGCAACCCATGTTTTATATGTTTTTAAAATAATGAATAAATCAATTATTTATGAATTTCAACCCAATCTTGACAAACACTTGGTGAAATCTTTATCATGCAGTATATAGTGAAGAACAAGTTTGGTGTTCAAAGCAAACCAAGATGCATGCTAGTCTTGGGAGCTTTGAACAAAACTTTTCATCACATTGCTTCAAACTAAGTTTGGTGTCACCCCATGGTGCCACCAAAATGCATAAGGATACACAAGTAGTTAATCAGTTAAAATTCATAAATAAACAAACTCTTTTCTTTTCTCTTTATTATCCTAGCCGTAGAGTTTGATTTTTATGATATTAATTTTCTTATTTTAAATCTTTATAGGAAAAGAAAAGAAGCATAAAAAGGGATTGATTGGACAATTAAATGGGGGAGATTTTGCCACTTAATGAAGAGCACTACACACATGTCTCAAGAGGAAACGCATGGAGAAACGTTGCCATGCAACATTGGAGAAGGAAGACCCTTGAAGACCGAACCAATCACTCTCATTAAGTGATAATCCTTGTCCTTCCTTCATACACAACCCTAACCATTCATCAAGCAAAAATCCTTGCAATCCACACCTTCCATCCACTCATGATCTCCCTATATAAGTGAGCTCTAGTGCATGCTCATTCCTCACATTCAAATTCCCACTCCCACACTTCATACTTTCGGCTTGCTCAACCCCCTTCATCACACTCTATCATAGCCAACCTATTCCTCATCTATCCGTATCATCCAACCCCCTTTTCAAAACAGCAACTCAATTCATGGCATCATCAAGCTCAAAGAGGCAAAAGAGGAAGGAACCCATGGAGAGTGTCCCTTTCGATGAGAAGAGATTCAAAACGGCCTTTCATGAACATGAATTCGAGCGGATAAGGGCCAGAAAGATATTGCCAGAGTTAATCTTCCAAATCAATGCAAATGAGTCACCACAAATTCTAGAGAAAATCGAACAGAGGGGGTGGCAATTGCTCACAAGTCCAGAGGGGAAGATCAATGGAAACCTCATCAAGGAATTTTATGCAAATGTAGTAAGAGAAGATAAAACCAAGGCCCCAACCTTCAAAAGTTACGTAAGAGGAAAGGAGGTGGACTTCAGCCCAAACGCCATAACAAGAGTTCTTCACCTGAAATCACCTCATTTTGATGAGGATAGTTATCAGGCAAGGATAAGTAGAAGCCCTGATAATGATGAGCTCTCAGAGATAGTGGCAGACATCTGTGTTATAGCAGCTGACTGGGAGAGGTACACAGATGGGAGACCCAAGTTCATCAAGAGGGGAGACCTGAGCCTTGAAGCCAAGGGGTGGTTTGAACTCGTAAGGAGGTCCATTCTACCAGCTGCAAATAATTTAGAAGTAAACATCAATCAAGCCACTATGGTGCATTGCTTAATACAAGGTGGGGAAATCAATGTGAATGAGCTTATCGCCGAGGGAATTCAAGATTCAGCTGAGAAGGTTGATTCAGGTGCCAGGCTTTGGTACCCCAGCACCATTCTCCGCTTATGCAACAAGGCCAAAGTATTATTTGAGGACAGCAACCCAGACTGGGTGAACCTAGGGAGGCCAGTTACACTCGAGCGATTGGTTTATACTACACCTGCTCAGCAACAAAGAAGGCCACAAATAGGGAAACCAAAAGCAAAAGAAAGAGTTCATCAAGAGGAATATCATCAGGAAGAATACCAGCAGGAAGAGCATTATGACCCAGCCAACTTGAATATGACTCACCTTCTAAGAGCCATTGAAGATTTGGGACAGAGACATATGGAAGGACAAGAGCAAATACTGAACCGGCTGAGCCAACAGGAAGCATGGCAAAAACAACAAATGGAGCAGCAGCAGGAACACCACTCCCGGCTCACTCAAGCCATCAACCAAGTGAATGAGAGGCAAGAGCTTCAAGAGAAGCACTTGCAAGAACTCAACCACCGGCAGATAGCCCAAATGAAAACTTTCAATGAGTTCAGTGTACTCAATGAAGGAAGACAATTACATAGGGAGGAGTTCTATGTAAACACTCAAGCCAAGTTGAACTACATGACCAGTAATATGCATCAGCCATACTATGCCATCCCTACATATGATGAGGTCCAAAAAGATTTTGTAGAACAAGAAGAGAGGAAAGTGAAACAGCAAAAGGAGACACTCAAGAAGAAGATGGAAGATGGTGGTTTCTGGAGGAAGCTGCTTGGAAAAGGCAAGGGAAGTGGAAGTACAAGCACTCAAGAGAGACACAATGAGGACAAGCAAGGATGGGAGCATGGACATCCACATGAATGAAAGGTGATGGAGTTCTTTTTAGTCCATCGTTTTCTATGCTTTAAATAAGGAAGATCTTGTATGAAATAGAACCTACTTCCATGTTATGTTTAAACTTTTTAAATTCTGTCTTTTAAGTTTTCTTTCTGAATAGGTCCATGATTTCTGGTTTAAATGTCACTGCATCTTTCCCTTATTTACTTGTAAGCTTGTCCATTTTAAATCAAATGAAGAAGAGAATGTTTATGTTTTTAAAAGACTAGAGTAGAGTTCATAATGTGGAAGTGCATTCATGAATATTTGGGGTAGTCATAAGTTAGCTAAGTTGGTTCAACCACAAGGCTAGGAGGATAACTATCTATCCTGAATACTTGACTTTGGATATACCCATGAGACTAAGTTAATAACAAGATCCTAATAAGAGAAAAGGGAAAGAACAATGGAAGTGAAAAACAAAAGAAAAAGAGTAAGCAATAAGGCTAGGCACCAATGGTTTGGACCTTGAGACAAGTGTCTGTGGTGCTCCTGTGTGAGGGATCTACTTGGATAAATAAGCTCTCAGGGGTGCTTTATCACTTGGTAACTTGGGTTAACTAACTCGGGATTATCAGCTGAAAATCCACTATCAAGAGTAACCCTCACTACAGAGCATTTAGTAACCCAAAGAGGTGCTGGACACCAAGGTCTCAAGAAAAGAAAATAAATAAACTATATGCCTGTGGTGTGTATGTATGGGGGAGAGACTTGAGGGAGTAAGTCCTTAGGGGTGCTTCAACATCTAGCACCTTGAACCAACTGGTTCGGGAGTGTTGGCTGAAAGCTTATCTTAAAGAGTTGCCCCCTTACAGAGCACTTAGCCTAAATAACACAAATAACCCTTGAAATAACAATAAAAGGATCAATGAATAAAAGTCTCTTGGGATATAAACAAAGTAAGTGTTTAGGGACATGATAAAAGTCTGAAAGCCAGTAATGGAATGAACCTAAGTTGCTATGCATGAAACCACCATAAAAGCAGTAACATGACTTCCACAAGAATGACTCATTCCTCTGGATATTCCATTCATCATTCTCTTGTTCCAGTACTTGCTTAGGGACAAGCAAGCTTAAAGTTTGGTGTTGTGATGCCAGGGCATCTTGGCCAGTTTCACTGACCTTTTCTTTACTGTTTTTAGGGTAGTTTCATGCATTTCTTTAGGAAATAAGCTAGTTTTGGGTAGATATTCACCTACACCTTGATTCAAGCATACATTGTGCATTTTACATTATTTCATGAGGATTTTGCATGAATTTAGTGACAAATTGTATGCTGCATTACCCATGACTTAGACTAGAACTTTAATGCACTCTGTTGCTTGATTTCAGGACCAAAGGAAGCAAGGAAAGGGAGGTAACTTGCAAGGTTAATGAGAAAAGTGATTGCCAATAACACTCTCAAAGCCATCATTGCCCACGTTAAGAGTCACGTTAACTAAGTTAACGTGCACTCTAACGTGGAGAAGGGAAGTTGAGCCAACGTTAGTGACACTTAACATTGAATTGTTAAGGAGTTCTGGAGGCTGGAAAAAGGAGAACTACTCTCTGTATTTTACTTTCTCTGCATTTTCTAGTTTTATGATGTATTCTTCATCTTTGTTTTCATTTTCAAGAGCTATGAACAACTAAACCCCTTTCATTGGGTTAGGGAGCTCTGTTGTAATTTGTTGGATCAATACTAATTTTCATTATTCTTCTTCTATCTTTTCTCTTGATTTTACTTGAAAGCTTTCGATCTTCATCCAATTGAGTAGTTATCTTGGAAAAGAAGCTATTCAAACTTGGATATCTTTTGAACCTTGAAAGAGGAATGAAGAGATCAAGCTAGAAATGCTTTCTCATGCTGGACCAAATTGGGTTTGGATGGGTATGTGACTATAACCCTCTCAATACTTGATTTGGGAAATGCATGTGGTATAATCAGTGACCATACTTCATCTCTTCTCATGAGCAATTGACCAAGGAATTGGCTATTGATCAAGACTTGAGAGATTGAATTGCAAAAAATTGTAATTCAATCAATTAAGATTGCCAAGGAGATCAAAGAGTACATTGATTGAGGAAGAGATGAAAATGAACTTGATCCGGAGAATCGCAACATCTCCTAAGCCCAATGAACTCCCCATCTCTGATCTTACCCATTCTCTTTAATTTCTGCCATTTACTTTTATGAGCGAATCCCCCATTCCCATTTACAATTCTGCAATTTATTTTCAGTCCTTTACTTCCAGTCCTTAAATTCTAGCATTTACTTTTCTGTTATTTACATTCCCGCCATTTTATTTTCTGCAACTCTCAAACCAAATTCTGGATTCGCTCAA
This sequence comes from Arachis ipaensis, assembly GCF_059453495.1. Lineage (NCBI taxonomy): Eukaryota > Viridiplantae > Streptophyta > Magnoliopsida > Fabales > Fabaceae > Arachis > Arachis ipaensis. The sequence goes on along the minus strand of NC_142441.1, from coordinate 39,976,313 downwards.
CTAGAACATTCTTCTAATTAAAGTTGCTTGATCAATCAATCCCTGTGGGATTCGACCTCACTCTATTGTGAGTTTTTACTTGACGACAAATTCGGTACACTTGCCGAAGGGGAGATTTGTTGAGAGACAAGTTTTCCTGCATCACTTACCACTTCCCTATATAAGTGGCTCCTATTCCGTACCCCTTCACATTCCAATTCTCCTTTTTTCATACTTCTTACTTTCACCCACACCCTTAGCTACACCCTTTCAAACCATTCATACTTCTACAATTCAGAGAGCACTCGTGGCATCATCAAGCTCCAAGAGACGAAAGGGAAATGGACCTGTGGAGAGCATCCCTTTTGATGAAGGGAGGTTCAAGACCGCCTTCCATGAGCTTCAATTTGAACGAACAAAGGCTCAAACACTACATGGGCAACATAGGGGAGAGCCCCAAAATGAAGTATCATCTCAACTAATGGAGAAATCGTCGAGCTAGCGACGCTAAAAGAGCGCTTCGTTGGGAGGCAACCCAACCTAAGGTAGTTTTCTTTTCATGATTATTTCAATAAAGGTTACAAGTAGTTCTCCCTGTATTGTAAGGAGCTAAGTTTGGTGTTGCACACCAAAACAATCCAAGGGTGAATGTGTAATTCTAAGTTTGGTGTTCCACCAAAGATTTCAGTTAGAATCACACTACACCCCTTCAATGACAAGTTACTAGCTCCAACCAATCAGGAAAACTACTTACCAATAGTTTAGTTTCTAGTTCATAGTCATTTTCTTAATAAAAGCACGAGAGGTTCTCTGCATGTATTTGATCTTTTGCATTAAGCAAGGAACTAAGTTTGGTGTTCACACACCAAATTAAGTTCAGAAATTCACGAGTATACATGCATGCTAACTATTTCTCAAGTGCTTTGGGAACAAGCAACTTCCAATAACTTTGCAGGAATTTAATCAATCTTCTGGAGAAAGTCGGTCGGAAAGCGCAAAGGAAATGGGGGCTCAAGCACTCAAGAAGGACATAAAGAGGACAAACAAGAAAGAGAGCATGGGCACCCTCATGAGTAAAAGGTGGCAGAGTTCCTTTTCATTTTCTTTCTTTCAATGTCTAAATAAGGAAAATCATGTATGAAATAGAACATGCTTCCATAATAGCTTAGGAAGTTTCAATTCTGCCTTTAAGATTTCATTGCTTAAGTCCATGTGTGCTAGTCTAAGTTTCCTGTTGTCATTTTTATCCTACTTAAATGTATGCTTGTCCTTTAAGTTAAATAAAAGAAAGTGTTATGAAAAACCAGAGTGGAGTTCATCTTGTGGAGTAAGTTCTCAATGTTTGTGGTGTGGTAATTGGTTAGCTAAGTTGGTTCACCAACAAGGTACACAGGCAACTAAGATGTTCTGAATCCTATGCTTGAAGCACATTCTATGAGACTAGTCAAATAACAAGGTCCTAATAAGAAAAAGAAAAAGAACAATGAGAGTTGGAAAAAGAAAGAAAAGGAATAAGAAATAAGGCTAGGCACCAAGGGTTTGAATATTGAGGGATGTGTCTGTGGTGTTCTTGTGCCAAGGATCTGCTTGGATGAATAAGTTCTCAGGAATGCTTCATCACTTGGTAACTTGGGTTAACCAACCCGGAATTATCAACTGAAAATCCACTATCAAGAGCAACCTTGCTACAGAACATTTAGTAACCCAAAGAGGTACTAGACACCAAGGCCTCAAGGAAAGAAAATAACAAACCATATGCCTGTGGTGTGCATGTATGGGGGAGAGAGACTTGAGGGAGTAAGTCCTTAGGGGTGTTTCAACACCTAGCACCTTGAACCAACTGGTTGGAGAGTGTTGGCTGAAAACTTATCTTAAAGAGTCGCCCTCTCACAGAACACTTAGCCTAAGGATGAAATAAACCTTGGAAAGACAAAGGGATCAATAAATAAAAGTCTCAAAGGGTGCAATTAAGTGAGTATTCCAAGGCATGATAAAGGTCTGAAAGCCAGTAAAGGAATGAACCTAAGTTGCTATGCATGAAACCCCATAAAACCAAGAACATGACTTCCACAATAATGATTCATTCATCTTGTCATTTTATTCATCATTCTCTTGTTCCAGTACTTGCTTAGGGACAAGCAAGCTTTAAGTTTGGTGTTGTGATGCCAGGGCATTTTGGCCAGTTTCACTGACATTTTTTTTATGGTTTTAAGGTAGTTTCATGCATTTTCTTAGGAAATAAGCAAGTTTTGGGTAAATAATTACTTACATCTTTATTCAAGCGAATATTGTGAATTTTACATGATTTCATGAGAATTATGCATGAATTAAAGGACAAGTTGAATGATGCATGTCTCATAACTTGGATTAGAGCTTTGATGCACTTTATTGCTTGATATCAGGACAAAGGAAGCAAGGAAGAACCACGTTAGTAGCCACGTTAGCTTCACTAACGTGACCACTAACGTGAAATGGGAGCGAGCTTGCAACGTTAGTGGTAAAAGTTACCACCAATAACGCCTTCGAATGCCATCATAACCTACGTTAGTTACCACGTTAGTTACCACGTTAGTTACACTAACGTGGGAACTAACATGGAAGAAAGGGGGAGCTCCAACGTTAGTGGTAAAAGTGAACACCACTAACGTTCCAAAAGGCCACACATAGCCACGTTAAGAGTAACGTTAATCTAATTAACGTGAACTCTAACGTGGAGTGAGAAGAGATCGCCAACGTTAGTAACACTCACCTTTGTCACTAATGTTAGATCAGGCCAAGATTGCCCACGTTAGTGGTCACGTGAAGACCACTAACGTGGAGGGTAACGTGGAGCAAAAGAATGATGTGCCAACGTTAGTGACACTAACCTTTTTCACTAACGTTGGAGATGGCAAGCATACCCACATTAGTGGTCATGTTAATGCCATTAACGTGAGGCACTAACGTGGGAAAAGGGGGCACTTTGAAGCGTTAGTGACAAAGGTGAGTGTCACTAACGCTCTTGAAGCCTTGGCATGCCCACGTTAAAGGCCACGTTAGTTACACTAATGTGGACCATTAACGTAGAAGAGAGGGACAAAGAGCAACGTTATTGGTAAAAGTAAGTGCCAATAACGTTTGCGAAGGGCTAAGAGGCTACGTTAGTGGCTACGTTAGTACCACTAACGTTGAAGTTAACGTGGATCAACTAGTTTGGAACGTTAGTGACAAAGTTATCGTCACTAACACTCTCGAACCCAAGTTTATACTTAACGTTAACGCCACTAACATCCTAACTAACTTCCCATCATGCCTAACTCACACTTTCTTTGCAAGCAAAGCTAAGCCCACTAAAGATTGTAACTGCTTCAACTAAAGATCAAGGGCCCATATCCAAGACTTGAAGAGCTAACTAGAAGATCTGAAGAGTAGTATATATAGGGATAGTTTTGAATTGAAAAGGGGGCTAGATACTGGAGAACTATACTTTGTATATTTTACTTTCTCTGCAACTTCTAGTTTAATTTGGAGAATGCATTCTTCTTTATCATTTTCCATTTCCAGAGCTATGAACAACTAAACCTCTTTTCATTGGGTTAGGGAGCTCTGTTGTAATTTGATGGATCAATAATAGTTTTCATTATTCTTCCTCTTTCTTTTTTCTTGATTTTAATAGAAAGCTTTCGTTCTTCATCCAATTGGTTAGCTATCTTGGAAGAGAAGCTCTCCATAATTGGATCTCCTCGGAACCTTGGAAGAGGAATGAGAAGATCATGCTAGAAATGCTTTCTCATGCTGGACCAAACTGGGGTTTGGATGGATATAGTGACATAATCCTACCAATACTTTGACTTGGGAATGCATGTGGTATAATCAGTAACCATACTTCATCACTTTCCATGAGCAATTAAATCAAGGAATTGGGCAATTGTTCAAGCTTAGAGAGATTGGATTGCCAAGGAATTGGGATCCAATCACTTAAGATTGCCAAGGAGATCAATGAATGCATTGATTGAGGAAGAGATGAGAATGAACTTGATCCGGAGAATGCAATATCTCCTAAGCCCAATGAATCCCTCATTTCTGATCTTACCCATTCTCTTTAATTTCTGCCATTTACTTTTAAGCTCATCTCCCCAAATCCCCATTTAAGATTCTGCAATTCATTTTCTGCAATTTATTTTCTGCCATTATTTCCAGCATTTACATTTTCTGTTATTTACTTTCTCGCCATTTAATTTTCTGCAATTCCTCAACTCAATCTCTGCTTAGCTCAATGGTGCACGAATTGTAAATCACACTTTTTACAACTCGTACCACTAACCAGCAAGTGCACTGGGTCGTCCAAGTAATACCTTACGTGAATAAGGGTCGATCCCACGGAGATTGTTGGCTTGAAGCAAGCTATGGTTATCTTGTAACTCTTAGTCAGGAAGACAATAAAACAATTCACTTATCAAATCTGATTGCAAGGAATAACAGAGCATGAAATAAATACTTGTTATGCAGTAATGGAGAATGTGTTGGAGTTTTGGAGATGCTTTGTCTTCTGAATCTCTGCTTTCCTCTGCCTTCTTGTTCGCTCACGCACGTTCCTCCTATGGCAAGCTGTGTGTTGGTGGATCACCGTTGTCAATGGCTACCATCCATCCTTCCAGTGAAAAGGGTCCAGGTGCGCTGTCACCGCACGGCTAATCATCTGCAGGTTCTCAATCGTACCGGAATAGGATTTACTATCCTTTTGCGTCTGTCACTACGCCCAGCACTCACGAGTTTGAAGCACGTCACACTCATTCAATTAAAGAGTCCTACTCGGAATACCACAGACAAGGTTTAGACTTTCCGGACTCTCATGAATGCCGCCATCAATCTAGCTTATACCACGAAGATTCTGATTAAGAGATCCAAGAGATATTCATTCATTCTACGGTGGAACGGAAGTGGTTATCAGGCACGCGTTCGTGGGGAAATGATGATGATTGTCACGTTCATCACATTCATGTTGAAGTGCGAATGAATATCTTAGATAGGAACACGCATGTTTGAATAGAAAATAGAAATACGTGCATTAATTCATCGAGACACAGCAGAGCTCCTCACCCCCAACAATGGAGTTTAGAGACTCATGCCATCAAAGAGTACAAAGTTCAGATCTAAAATGTCATGAGATACAAAATAAATCTCTAAAAGTTGTTTAAATACTAAACTAGTAACCTAGGTTTACAGAAAATGAGTAAACTATGATAGATGGTGCAGAAATCCACTTCTGGGGCCCACTTAATGTGTGCTGGGGCTGAGACCAAAGCTTCTCACGTGCATAGGGCTGTTTTGGGCGTTCAACGCCAGTTTTGGATCCTTTTCTGGCGTTGAACTCCAACTTGCAACTTGTTTCTGGCGCTGGACGCCAGAATTGGGCAGAGAGCTGGCGTTGAAAGCCAGTTTACGTCATCTATCCTTAAGCAAAGTATGGACTATTATATATTTCTGGAAAGCCCTGGATATCTACTTTCCAACGCAATTGGAAGCGCGCCATTTAGAGTTCTGTAGCTCCAAAAAATCCACTTTAAGTGCAGGGAGGTCAGAATCCAACAGCATCAGCAGTCCTTTTTCAGCCTGATTCAGATTTTTGCTCAGCTCCCTCAATTTCAGCCAGAAAATACCTGAAATTACAGAAAAACACACAAACTCATAGTAAAGTCCAGAAATATGAATTTTGCCTAGAAACTAATAAAAACATCCCTAAAAGTAACTAGTTCCTACTAAAAACATACTAAAAACAATGCCAAAAAGCGTATAAATTATCCGCTCATCACAACACCAAACTTAAATTGTTGCTTGTCCCCAAGTAACTGAAAATCAAATAGGATAAAAAGAAGAGAATATACTATAAATTCCAAACTATCAATGAAACATAGCTCCAATCAGATGAGCGGGACTTGTAGCTTTTTGCCTCTTGAATAGTTTTGGCATCTCACTTTATCCATTGAAGTTCAGAATGATTGGCATCTATAAGAACTTAGAGTTCAGATAATGTTATTGATTCTCCTAGTTCAGTATGATGATTCTTGAACACAGCTACCTTATGAGTCTTGGCCGTGGCCCTAAGCACTTTGTTTTCCAGTATTACCACCGGATACATAAATGCCACAGACACATAATTGGGTGAACCTTTTCGGATTGTGACTCAGCTTTGCTAAAGTCCCCAATTAGAGGTGTCCAGGGTTCTTAAGCACACTCTTTTTTTTTTTTGAACCTTGACTTTAACCGCTCAGTCTCAAGTTTTCACTTGACACCTTCACGCCACAAGCACATGGTTAGGGACAGCTTGGTTTAGCCGCTTAGGCCAGGATTTTATTCCTTTAGGCCCTCCTATCCACTGATGCTCAAAGCCTTGGGATCCTCTTTATTTACCCTTGTCTTTTGGTTTTAAGGGCTTTTGGATTTTTCTGCTTGCTTTTTCTTGCTTCAAGAATCATTTTTATGATTTTTCAGATTATCAAATAACATGTCTCCTTGTCATCATTCTTTCAAGAGCCAACATATTTAACATTCTAAAACAACAACTTCAAAAGACATATGCACTGTTCAAGCATTCATTCAGAAAACAAGAAGTATTGTCACCACATCAATATAATGAAACTAAGTTCAAGGATAAATTCGAAACTCATGTACTTCTTGTTCTTTTGAATTAAAACATTTTTCATTTAAGAGAGGTGATGGATTCATAGGACATTCATAACTTTAAGACATAGTTACTAAATACTAATGATCATGTAATGAGACACAAACATGGATAAGCACTTAACATAAAGAAAACAAAAAAAAAACAGAGTAAGTAAGAACAAGGAATGAGTCCACCTTAGTGATGATGGCGTTTCCTTCTTGAGGAACCAATGATGTTCTTGAGCTCTTCTATGTCTCTTTCTTGCCTTTGTGGCTTGATCCCTAGTGAATTTTGGTATTTCTATCCTCAGTTGCTTCCAATAATTATGTGGAGGAAAGTGCATCCCCTGAGGTATCTCAGGGATCTCTTGATTTGCAGCCACATGTTCTACCACTGAGCTATAGATCCTTTACATAATTGTTTTACCACACCAAACTTAGAATGTTGCTCGCCCTCGAGCAAAAGAAGAAGGAATAGATGAAGAAGAAGATGTGGAAAAAAAACTAGGATTATGAGGAGGGAAGGTGGGGTTCCTGTGGGGTCTATAGATCCTTAGGTGTCAAGGCATTTACATCCCTGCACCAATTAGGCATGTAAAATTCCTTTGCATGCAATTCTGGTGTTTAAATGCCGAACTGATGCTTGTTCTGGGCTTTCAACGCCCAGATGCAGCATATTTCTGGCGTTGAACGCCAGCCAGATGCTTGTTTCTGGCGTTCAGCGCCAGCTCTTCTTCACTGTGCATTTCTGGTGTCTGAACGCCAGGATGCTGCTTGTTTCTGGTGTTCAACACCAGAAACATGCTCTGTTCTGGCATTGAACGCCAGACAGATGCTCCTTAAACGCTAGTGAGATCCTCCTCCAGGGTGTGATTTTTCTTCTGCTATTTTTGATTCCGTTTTCAATTTTTATATTTATTTTGTGACTCCACATGATCATGAACCTAATAAAACATGAAAAACAATGAAAATGAAAATTAGATAAATAAAAATTGGGTTGCCTCCCAACAAGCACTTCTTTAATGTCAATAGCTTGACCTTGCTGAGTTTTTAATCTAGCCTCAGCCTTGAGTACTCTTGCTCAACATTGCCTTCAAGATAGTGCTTGATTCTCTGTCCATTAACAATGAACTTCTTATCAGAATCAATATCTTGAAGCTCCACATAACCATATGGTGATACACTTGTAATCACATATGGTCCCTTCCACTGGGACTTCAGTTTCCTGGGGAATAGCCTGAGCCTAGAGTTAAACAACAGAACCTTTTGTCCTGGTTCAAAGATTCTAGATGACAGCTTTCTGTCATGCCACCTTTTTTATTTTTCTTTATAAAGCTTGGCATTTTCGAAAGCAGTGAATCTGAATTCCTCTAGCTCATTCAGCTGGAGCAATCTTTTTTCTCCAGCTAATTTGGCATCAAAGTTTAGGAATCTGGTTGCCCAGTAGGCTTTATGTTCCAGTTCCACGGGCAGGTGGCATGCCTTACCATACACCAGTTGGTATGGAGAGGTCCCTATAGGAGTCTTGAATGCTGTTCTGTAAGCTCACAGAGCATCATCCAAGCTTCGTGCCCAATCCTTTCTACGGGTACTTACAGTCCGTTCCAGGATTCTTTTTAGTTCTCTGTTAGAGACTTCAGCTTGCCCATTTGTCTGTGGATGATATGGAGTCGCCACCTTGTGGTGAATCCCATACCGGACCATGGCAGAGTAAAGCTGTTTGTTGCAGAAGTGAGTGCCTCCATCACTGATTAGTACTCTAGGGACACCAAACCTGCTAAAGATATGTTTCTGGAGGAACTTCAGCACTGTTTTGGTATTATTGGTGGGTGTGGCAATGGCCTCAACCCATTTTGATACATAGTCAACTGCCACCAGAATATAAGTGTTTGAGTATGATGGTGGGAAAGGTCACATGAAGTCAATTCCCCATACGTCAAACAACTCAATCTCCAAGATTCCTTGTTGAGGCATGGCGTAACTATAAGGCAGATTACCAGCTCTTTGGCAACTGTCACAGTTACGTACAAACTCTCGGGAATCTCTAAAGAGTGTAGGCCAATAGAAGCCACATTGGAGAACCTTGGTGGCTGTTCGCTCACCTCCGAAATGGCCTCCATACTGAGATCCATGGCAATGCCATAGGATTCTCTGTGCTTCTTCTCTAGGCGCACACCTACGGATCATTCCGTCTGCACATCTCTTAAAGAGATAAGGTTCATCCCACAAGTAGTACTTTGCATCAGTAATTAATTTCTTCTTTTGTTGCCTGTTGTACTCCTTGGGTATGAACCTTGCAGCTTTATAGTTTGCAATATCGGCAAACCATGGTGTTTCCTGAATGACAAATAAATGCTCATCCGGAAAAGTCTCAGAGATCTCAAGAGAGGGGAGGGGCGTCCCTTCTACTGGCTCTATCCGGGACAGATGATCAGCCATTTGGTTCTCTGTCCCTTTTCTGTCTCTTATTTCTATATCAAACTCTTGCAGAAGCAACACCCATCTGATGAGCCTGGGTTTTGAATCCTGCTTTGTGAGTAGATATTTAAGAGTAGCATGGTCAGTATACACAATCACTTTTGATCCTACTAAGTATGATCTGAACTTGTCAATGGCATAAACCACTGCAAGCAATTCTTTTTCTGTGGTTGTGTAATTTTTCTGGGCATCATTTAAAATGCGGCTAGCATAATAAATGACGTGCAAAAGCTTGTCATGCCTCTGCCCCAGCACTGCACCAATGGCGTGATCACTGGCATCACACATTAGCTCAAATGGTAATGTCCAGTCTGGTGCAGAAATAACTGGTGCTGTAACCAGCTTGGCTTTCAGCGTTTCAAACGCCTGCAGACACTCTGTGTTAAACACAAATGGCGTGTCAGTAGCTAGCAGATTGCTTAGAGGTTTTGCGATTTTTGAAAAATCATTTATAAACCTCCTATAGAATCGTACATGCCCCAGAAAGCTTCTGATTGCCTTAACATTGGCAGGTGGTGGTAATTTTTCAATTACCTCTATTTTTGCTTGATCCACCTCTATTCTCTTGTTTGAGATTTTATGCCCAAGGACAATCCCTTCAGTCACCATGAAGTGACATTTTTCCCAGTTTAAAACTATGTTGGTCTCTTGGCATCTCTTCAGAACAAGTTTCAGGTGATCAAGACAGGTGCTGAATGAGTCTCCATATACTGAGAAGTCATCCATGAAGACTTCCAAAAATTTTTCCACCATATCAGAGAAAATAGAGAGCATGCATCTCTGGAAGGTTGCAGGCGCATTACACAACCCAAATGGCATCCTTCTATAAGCAAACACTCCATATGGACATGTGAATGCTGTTTTCTCTTGATCATGGGGATCTACTGCAATCTGGTTATAGCCTGAGTAGCCATCCAAAAAGCAGTAATAATCATGACCTGCCAATCTTTCTAGCATCTGGTCTATGAATGGTAAAGGAAAATGATCCTTTCTGGTGGCTGTATTGAGCCTTCTGTAGTCAATACACATGCGCCACCCTGTAACTGTTCTTATAGGAACCAATTCATTCTTTTTATTATGAACCACTGTCATGCCTTCCTTTTTGGGGACAACTTGGACAGGGCTCACCCAGGGGCTGTCAGAAATAGGATAAATAATCCCAGCCTCTAGTAATTTGGTGACCTCTTTCTGCACCACTTCCTTCATGGCTGGATTTAGCCGCCTCTGTGGTTGAACCACTGGTTTAGCATTATCCTCCAATAAGATTTTGTGCATGCATCTAGCTGGACTTATGCCCTTAAGGTCACCTATGGACCACCCAAGAGCTGTCTTGTGTGTCCTTAGCACTTGAATAAGTGCTTTCTCTTCCTGTGGATTTAGAGCAGAGTTTATGATCACTGGAAAAGTGTCACCTTCTCCCAGAAATACATATTTCAGGGATGGTGGTAATGGTTTGAACTCGGGTTTAGGAGGTTTTTCCTTTTCCAGAGGAAATTTCAGAGGCTCTTCTATCTCCTCTGAATCCTCCAAATCAGGCTGAACATCTTTAAAGATGTCTTCCAACTCTAATTCAAGACTCTCAGCCATCTTGATCTCTTCTACCAAAGAGTCAATAAGATCAACTTTTGTGCAATCTTTTGATGTGTCTGGATGCTGCATGGCTTTAACAGCATTCAACTTAAACTCATCATCATTGACTCTTAGGGTTATTTCCCCCTGTTGGACATCAATGAGAGTTCGTCCAGTTGCTAGGAAGGGTCTTCCTAGAATGAGAGTAGTACTCTTGTGCTCCTCCATTTCCAGCACTACAAAGTCAGTGGGAAAGGCGAATGGCCCAACTCTGACGATCATGTCTTCAATCACGCCTGATGGGTATTTAATGGAGCCATCAGCAAGTTGGAGACATATCCGGGTTGGTTTAACTTCTTCAATTAAACCAAGCTTTCTGATAGTGGATGCAGGTATTAGGTTGATGCTTGCCCCAAGATCACATAAAGCTGTCTTGGTGCAATTACCTTCTAATGTGCATGGTATCAGAAAACTCCCAGGGTCTTTAAGCTTTTTAGGAAAGCTTTTCAGAATGACTGCACTGCATTCTTCAGTGAGGAGAACTCTTTCAGTTTCTCTCCAATCCTTCTTATGACTCAAGATCTCTTTCATGAACTTGGCATAAGAAGGTATTTGCTCAAGTGCCTCTGCAAATGGAATCTTTATTTCAAGAGTCCTGAAATAATCTGCAAAGCGAGCAAATTGCTTATCCTGCTCCTCTTTCTGGAGTTTTTGAGGATAAGGTATCTTGGCTTTATATTCCTCAACCTTAGTTGCTGTAGGTTTATTGCCTACAGAAGTGGTTGAAGAAGCCTTTTTAGAGGGGTTGTCATCAACACTTGTGTGTGTCTGATCCCTCACTAGCAATGGAGTGCCAGAGTTAGAAGCTGGAGTGACGTTAGATGCCAACTCCTTGTCTGTTCCTGGCGTCTGAACGCCAGAACTGTGCCTATTTTGGGCGTTCAACGCCAGATCTTTGCTTGTTTCTGGCGTTGAATGCCAGTCCTTGCTTGTTACTGGCGTTGAATGCCAGTCTTGGACATGGTCTGGGCGTTCAGCGCCAGCCTTCCACCCAACTTCTGGCGTTTTAGCGCCAGAATTACTTTTCTCTGGGCTCTTACTGTCCTCAGATGGATTTTGGGTTGTTTGCTCATTTCTTGGTTTCCTGCTGCCTTGAGGTGGGGTATTTAGTGCTTTCCCACTTCTTAATTGAACTGCTTGGCATTCTTCTGTTATTTGTCTTGACAGCTGCTGCTTTGTTTTCTTCAATTGTTCTTCCATGTTTATATTAGCCATCCTTGTCTCTTGTAGTTTATCCTTTAATTCAGCTAACTGCTTTGTTAGAAAATCCAATTGATGATTGAATTCAGCAGCTTGCTCTGCAGGACTGAGTTCAGCAGTTACTGTTTTTGCCTCTTCTTTCATGGAAGAGTCACAGCTTAGGTACAGATGCTGATTTCTAGCAACTGTATCAATGAGCTCTTGAGCTTCTTCAATTGTCTTTCTCATGTGGATAGATCCACCAGCTGAGCAATCTAGAGACATCTGAGCTCCTTCTGCAAGCCCATAATAGAAGATGTCTAACTGAACCCACTCTGAAAACATTTTCAGAGGGGCATTTTCGTAGAATCTCTCTGTATCTCTCCCAAGCATCATAAAGAGATTTATTATCTCCTTGTTTAAAGCCTTGGATGTCCAGCCTTAGCTGTGTCATCCGTTTTGGAGGAAAGTATTGATTCAGGAATTTTTCTGTCAGCTGTTTCCATGTCCTTATGCTGGCCTTAGGTTGGTTATTTAACCACCTCTTAACTTGGTCTTTTACAGCAAATGGAAACAGTAATAATCTGAAGACATCCTGATCTACTTCCTTATCATGTACTGTGTCAGCAATCTGTAAAAACTGTGCCAGAAACTCTGTAGGTTCTTCCTGTGGAAGACCGGAATACTGGCAACTTTGCTGCACCATGATAATGAGCTGAGGATTCAACTCAAAGCTACTGACTCCAATGGAGGGTATGCAGATACTACTCCCATATGAAGCAGTAGAGGGGTTAGCATATGACCCCAGAGTCCTCCTGGACTGTTCATTTCCACTTAGATCCATGATGGAGAAAGGGAGTTGTTGTAAAATAAAAAAATTTATTTTTATTTATTTATTTATTTATTTAATTATTTCGAAAATAAAATAAATTAAAATAAAATAAATAAAAATAGGTGAAGATTTTCGAAAAAAATGAGGGGAGAGAAAGTGGTCAGGATGTTTTGAAAAAGATATGATTTGGAAAAGATTTTAAATTTTGAAAAAAATCTGAATTTTAGAAATAAATTTCGAAAATTTGTTTTAGAAATAAAGAGAAAAGATATTTTTAAATTTAGTGAGGAAAGAGAAAAACAATAAAATAGCACAAGATTTAAAATTTTTAGATCTAATGCTCATAGTTTTCGAAAATTTTGGAGGGAAAACACTAAGGAACACCAAACTTAAAAATTTTAAGATCAAGACACAAGGAAAACTCAAGAACACTTTGAAGACTCACAAGAACACAAGAACATGAAGGAAGAACACCAAACTTAAAATTTTTAGAAAACCAAACTAAAATTTTCGAAAAACACAGAAAAATCAACAAGAAAACACCAAACTTAAAGTTTGGCATAGGATTTAATAGAAAAATTATTTTTGAAAAAGATTTTAAAAAAAAGAAAATAAGGATTCTAAAATTTTAACACGACAATAATAAGAGACTCTAAACTAAAAAGGGAAATTTTTCCTAATCTAAGCAACAAAATAAACCGTTAGTTGTCCAAACACGAACAATCCCCAGCAACGGTGCCAAAAACTTGGTGCACGAATTGTAAATCACACTTTTTACAACTCGTACCACTAACCAGCAAGTGCACTGGGTCGTCCAAGTAATACCTTACATGAGTAAGGGTCGATCCCACGGAGATTGTTGGCTTGAAGCAAGCTATGGTTATCTTGTAACTCTTAGTCAGGAAGACAATAAAACAATTCACTTATCAAATCTGATTGCAAGGAATAACAGAGCATGAAATAAATACTTGTTATGCAGTAATGGAGAATGTGTTGGAGTTTTGGAGATGCTTTGTCTTCTGAATCTCTGCTTTCCTCTGCCTTCTTGTTCGCGCACGCACGTTCCTCCTATGGCAAGCTGTGTGTTGGTGGATCACCGTTGTCAATGGCTACCATCCATCCTTCCAGTGAAAAGGGTCCAGGTGCGCAGTCACCGCACGGCTAATCATCTGCAGGTTCTCAATCGTACCGGAATAGGATTTACTATCCTTTTGCGTCTGTCACTACGCCCAGCACTCACGAGTTTGAAGCACGTCACAGTCATTCAATCCTAGAGTCCTACTCGGAATACCACAGACAAGGTTTAGACTTTCCGGACTCTCATGAATGCCGCCATCAATCTAGCTTATACCACGAAGACTCTGATTAAGAGATCCAAGAGATATTCATTCATTCTACGGTGGAACGAAAGTGGTTGTCAGGCACGCGTTCGTGGGGGAATGATGATGATTGTCACATTTATCACATTCATGTTGAAGTGCGAATGAATATCTTAGATAGGAACACGCATGTTTGAATAGAAAATAGAAATACGTGCATTAATTCATCGAGACACAGCAGAGCTCCTCACCCCCAACAATGGAGTTTAGAGACTCATGCCGTCAAAGAGTACAAAGTTTAGATCTAAAATTTCATGAGATACAAAATAAATCTCTAAAAGTTGTTTAAATACTAAACTAGTAACCTAGGTTTACAGAAAATGAGTAAACTATGATAGATGGTGCAGAAATCCATTTCTGGGGTCCACTTGATGTGTGCTGGGGCTGAGACCAAAGCTTCTCACGTGCATAGGGCTGTTTTGGGTGTTCAACGCCAGCTTTGGATCCTTTTTTGGAGTTGAACTCCAACTTGCAACTTGTTTCTGGCACTGGACGCCAGAATTGGGCAGAGAGCTAGCGTCAAACGCCAGTTTACATCATCTATCCTTGAGAAAAGTATGGACTATTATATATTGCTGGAAACCCCTGGATGTTTACTTTCCAACGCAATTGGAAGTGCGCCATTTGGAGTTCTGTAGCTCCAAAAAATCCACTTTGAGTGCAGGGAGGTCAGAATCCAACAGCATCAGCAGTCCTTTTTCAGCCTGATTTAGATTTTTGCTCAGCTCCCTCAATTTCGTCCAGAAAATACCTGAAATTACAGAAAAATACACAAATTCATAGTAAAGTCCAGAAATATAAATTTTGCCTAGAAACTAATAAAAACATCCCTAAAATTAACTAGTTCCTACTAAAAACATACTAAAAACAATGCCAAAAAGCGTATAAATTATCCGCTCATCATTCAACTAGAACATTCCTCTAATTAAAGTTGCTTGACTAATTAATCCCTGTGGGATTCGACCTCACTCTATTGTGAGTTTTTACTTGACGACAATTCGGTATACTTGCCGAAGGGAAATTTGTTGAGAGACAAGTTTCCGTGCATCAGGATTCCATATCCACAGAGGCTAATTGAGGTGACAGAGGAATATGAAAACCTACTCCCAAAGGACTTGATGGAACATCATGCAGAAGAAAGGGAGGAAGACAATTAAAGAAGTCCACATTCAATTGAAGCAGAGAGCTACATAGAAGAAGGGTTTATTGAACCACCAATGCAGGAAGCTTCTGATAAAGAGGATATTCCAACCATCACACAACACTTAAGTCTTGATATACAAGCAGTGAAGGCAACTAACAAGAACACCGAGAAGAGGATTGTGACCAAGATACCAAGGATAACATTCATAAAGAAGAAAATGTCAACTGCAAAGAATCTAACCCCTGCCCCAACAAGCAAAGCAAAGCAAACAGATAACAAAAGAAAGCTTGTTGGGAAAAGACCAAGAAGGGCACTGACTGGCTCTTCCTTACCCCTGAGGTCTTTCCTCTTGACAAACTGGAAGAAGAGGAAGAAAGTCATGAGCAACATGTCAAGCTAATGACATTAAAAGAGCGCTTGTTGGGAGGTAACCCAACCAAAGGTAGTTTTCCTTTCTTTTACTGTTTCAATAAGAAAGTTTAGTAGATTTCTCTGCATTGCAAGGAGCTAAGTTTGGTGTTGCACACCAAAGAATTTTAAGGGTGAATGTGTAATTCTAAGTTTGGTGTTCCACCACAGATTTCATTAAGATCACATTACATGACTAGTTCTTAACTCCAAACAATCAGAGAAACTACTCAACAATTGTTTAGTTTCTAGCTCCTGGTTTATTATCTAGTTCATAGTCTGCTTTCTAGTTCCTAGTTTGTTTTCTAGTTCATGGTTGTTTTCTAGTTCATAGTTTACTTTCATAATAAAAGTACTTGACGTTTCTTGCATGTATTTACTCTACTGCATATAGAAGTAGGCAAGGAACAAAGTTTAGTGTTTCCACACCAACTTAAGTTCAGAGAATCATAAGCATACATGCATGCTAACTATCTCTCAAGTGCTTGGGGAACAAGCAACTTCCAATAACATTGCAGGAACGCAATCAATCTCTTGGAAGAACTATGTACCATCATTCAAGGACACAAAGAAGGATACAAAATCTATGGATGATGATGACAAAGGAAAAGCTAGAAGACACTACCAAGAGGTTGTATTGTCACTTAATTCCATCTGATTTGAAATGCTCTAAATTGGAAGTTTAATTGTACCCCTACTAATTAGTTTAAGTAGTGTAAATTCTAGTATATGCTTTCTTTAATGTTCAAATAAGTGTCCTAGTCTAAGTGTTTGCTTCAGTTTCATCTGCTTGAATGGCATGTCTTGTCCCTTTGCTTTTGATAGAATAAGAGAAAATGTTGAAACAGAAAGTAAAAGTCCAATGTAGTAGGAACTAGAATAGAAATCAGTGGTGGTATATGTTTGATCAGTTAGCAAGCTCAATAATAAAACTGAAGGGGTAGAAGGTTTCTTTTAGTATGAACTTAGCTGCTGTTTGTGGATCTCTATTGAATAAATATCCTTGGAAAAAAAAAAGAAAGAGTAAGAAAGAAGGAAGAAAAGCCAAAAGTTGGCAACAAAAATGAAAGAAACAAAGAATAAAGCTAGACACAATAGCTTGGACCTTAAGAACACATGCCTGTGGTGCTTTTGTACTGGGATCTGCTTGTATGATTAGATTCTAAGGAGTGTTTCAACACTTGATAACTTAGGTTAACTAACCTGGGATTATCAACCAAAAGTCAACTATCAAGAGCAACCTAGTTACAAAGCATTTAGAAACCCAAAGAGGTGCTGGGCACCAATGTTCTTAAGAAGAATTGTGGGCCAAGTGTCTGTAGTGAATATGTGTTGACTGAAAATTGAGCTAAAAAACTGCTGCGACACATGACACTGAGCTACAATTAAGAAATAAGTCTCTGAGGCAAAAGAACGAAAGAAAAATCTAACAAGGATCAACAAAGAATAAGGTTTCACATCAGCAACTCTGTTAGCACTTAGAGGGACATTTCACACCTGGAACCTAATAAGAATTGAGCTGCATTCTTCTCTGCATGAAACCCCATTATTCAAATTCAATTATCTGCTAATAAGGACATATATGCTTATCTGTTTTCATTTCTTTTTCTCATGTTTTGCTGCTTGCTTGGGGACAAGCAAGATTTAAGTTTGGTGTTGTGATAACAAGTCATCTTAGGCTAGTTTCACAAGCCTTTTTCATTAATTTTTACTTAGTTATCATGCATTTCTTAGGCAATAAGTAAGTGTTTGGATGATAAATTCATGCTTGTCTTGATTCAATCAAACATTGCTAATTTTATGCATTTTCATGAGATTTTCTACAAGATTTAGTTAATGTTTTGAAAGATGCAAAATCTTGTGAGTATGCCAAGGCTTTTGATGAGTTTGTTTGGTTGATGATAGGTAGAAAGAAGTAGAGGAGGAGAAAGGAAGAAATGAAGGAGAGAACAAAGTTGGAGCTAAAGTTGGTGCTCCAACGTTAGTAGCTGATAAACCACTATTTTATGGTTTATCTTGTACTCAATTGAGTGGTTTTTATTAACTATTTACCCACTTATTCATACTATTTGCATGGTTTTATATTTCCTTCCTAATTATGTGTTTTGATTGAAAACATGCTTCTTTGATCTTATATTTGCTTATTATTAATCCTCTTTTATTACCATTAGATGCCTTGATATGTGTGTTAAGTGTTTTCAGAGATTATAGGGCAGGAATGGCTTGGAGGATGGAAAGGAAGCATGCAAAAGTGGAAGGAATACAAGAAGTTGGAGAAATTGCTAAGCTGTCCAGCCTGACCTCTTCGCACTCAAACGGCTATAACTTTAGCTACGGAGGTCCAAATGACGCGGTTCTAGTTGCGTTGAGAAGCTAACGTCCGAGGCTTCGATTTGATATATAATATGCTATAGTTTCCCTGAAGCTAGGTGACGCGACCGCGTGATCCATGCGGCCGTGTCGCAGTGACGGAAATCTAGTGTGGTTGAATTCGAGACCAGCGAATTCTGGGCTGTTTCTGACCCAGTTTGCGACCCAGAAAATACAGATTAGAGGCTATAAAGTGGGGGAATGCATCCATTCATAATCAGGCTCTCATAATTCACTTTTCATGTTTTAGATGTAGTTTTTAGAGAGAGATGTTCTCTCCTCTCTCTCTCTTAGGATTAGGATTTAGATTTTCTCTTAGTTTTAGGAGTGACTCTCAATCCCAGGTTCAATGTTCTTTTTCTTTGTTTCTCCAATTTAATTTGTATATCAGATTTAAGTTCTTTTGTGAATGTAATTCGAGGTATTTTCAGACTTAATTTTACTTTGCTTTATTTATATGAATGCCTTTAATTTAATTTAGATATTTTCCCTTTTGGTCTTGGTTAAGAAATCAGTAACTCAGGAGTTATCCAATTCAACAGCATAATTGATAATTGTTATCCTTGCTAATTGAATTGATCTTCAATAATCCCAATCTTTTCTTAGGAATTAACTAGGATTCAAAGATCTAACTAATTAGTCACTTGACCTTCCCTTGTTATAGCAAAGGTTAACTAAGTGGAATTAAGATTCAACTTTAATTATTGTTGATAAGGATAACTAAATCTGGACTTCCAATTTCTCATACCTTGCCAAGAGTCTATTTTATTATTATTATTTTATTTTATTTGTCATATAACATATTCCCACCTTACTTCCTAAACCCCAATTTACAAACTCATAACCAATAATAAGAACATACCTCCCTGCAATTCCTTGAGAAGACGACCCGAGATTTGAATACTCGGTTATCAATTTCAAAGATGTTTGTTACTTGTGACAACCAAAACATTTGTATGAAAGGACTTTTGAAGGTTTAGAAACTATATTTGCAACGAGGATTTATCCACAACTTTCTAGACCACGCAAAAGTTCTCTCATCAAAATGGCGCCGTTGCCGGGGAATTGCAAACGTGTGCCTTATTATTGGTTATTGTAAATATTTTTTTTGATTTTTGCTTGTTTATTTGTTTTTATTTTTGTTTTTATTTTTTTTTCCATAAATTAAGAGGTTATTTATTTTTATTTAGTTATTAAAAATTTTTTTTTCAAAAATTTGTTCTTAGTGTTCATCTTGATCTTCAAGTTGTTCTTCACGTTCATCTTGACCTTCAAGCTGTCCTTAGTTGTTTTCATCGTTTTGATCTAAAAATTTGAAATTTGGTGTCATTTTATTATTTTTCTCTTTCCTCATTAAATTCAAAAATATTTTTAATTAATTTTTTCGAAAAAAAATTTTCAGATTTTTATTTTTAAAATTTTTATCTTATCTTATCTTATTTCAAAAATCAAATTTCAAAATTTCAAATTTCAAATTTCAAAATTTAATTTTCAAATTCAAAATTTAAATAACCTTTTAATTTAAATTTATTTTTATTTTCATTTTTAATTTTTATTTACTACTATGAACTCTCACCCCTTTGGCTTTGAGTCTGGTTACAATTATGTTGCAGGAAGAAGAAATTATAATGAGAATAGGCATCAAGGTTGGAACAATCAAAGATGGGAGGAGCCACAAGGATTTGATCAACCCTTATGGCAACAACCGCCTCCAATGGACTATCAACAACCACCACCATATGCCTATGAACCCTTTCCTCAACACAACTTTGAATCACCACACTCACAAGCCAACTACCGCCATTCACCTCCATATGACCCTAACCCACATCCACCATACCAACCACCCTATGAACCGAATGAGCCATACATAGATCCACCCCAACCTCCATTGGATAACAATACACTCATCTCTAACATCATTGGTCTCACCTCTACACTCCAAAATTTTATATCCCGCATGAACCAACCCTCTACCTCCAAAATCCAACCCTCAAGCTCTGGTGCACTTCCTTTTCAACCACATAATGATCTTTTCATCCCATCACCACCCTCCATGGAAGAGCACCCACATCTATTAATCCAAGAGCAAGATGATCCCAATTATGCTATTGATATAGAACAGGAAAAAAGGAATCATCTTCGCGAATCCATACTTCATAAGGAGCTAGAGGAGGCCTTACGGGTAAAGGTAGGAGAGACCCTTGAAGATAAAGGAGTAGTTGAAAGGAGTTGTCATGGAAAGGAAATCATCGAGGATGAGTACGATTTTATCCTTAAACAACTGGACAAAGCAGCAATTATTAAAAAGGAAGAAGTGGTTGCAGACTTAAGAGATGCTGTACCTCCATTGGAAAGTCCAGTCACAGAGCCTCCTTCCATGGTGTTTGATGTTGATGTTGAAGAGAGCGTACAACCTCCAAGGCAGATCATGGTTGAAGACTTTGTAGAGGTTGATCAAGAGATGGAGATTAGAGAAGAAGAAGCACAACCTCCCATGCCCTTGGTGAGCAATGAAGAAGAGATTGAATTGGAAGAAAGCTACCAAGAGGAAGAGGTTGAAATTGAAGAAGCTTGCAAAGAGGTGGAAGTAGTCAAAGAGCACAAGGGAGTGGAGCTTGAAATCACCTTGCCAAAGTTATTGGAGACCCCTCCCCCTAAGTTGCCATCATCCTTCACAATATTCAAGTGGGTAAAATTCATATCCCTTAGCTTTCTAATCCCACTTGAATATGGGCTACTGGAGACGGATGGTCAACTTAGAGCTCTTTGTGGCATTAAGAGTAAGAGAAAAATGGTCAGTGGTAAGAATTGTCCTGCAAGGTTCATTATGGTTGAAAGCTTAAAGTTTAAATGTAAAGGTTGGTGTAAAGCTCCACTGAATGGGTCTAGGAAGTTGTTTGGCCGCTTTAGTGAGAATTCAGATTGCCTACCACCAGGATGGAATCATGATGATCAATAAGAAGACGGGTGCAAAAGCAAGATTTGGGACCCCGGAATCCAATCTAGAAATCAGCACTCTTGGGGCCTTGTCACATGCTTTAACTTACTTGAAGGCTTTCTGCACCTAGTTTGGGATCCCGGAGGACATTGGAATCATAAACATTGGTGGAGATTCCTGGATGAGTTCAAGCACAAGCCACCATAACAAAGGATTCCCCAAATGTCCAACTTAAGGACAATAACTAAAAGTGCTAGGTGGGAGACAACCCACCGTGGTATGATCGTTCCTTTTTCATTTTTATTTAGTTTTATTTGTTTTTGAGTTTTATTTTATTTTATTGAACCTAGAGTTTTGCATCACATTCATATTAACACTGCATTCTGCATTTTCTTTTCAGATTAAAAAAAAATGCCACGCGACGCAATCGCATCAGCGATGCGTCCGCGTTGCAAGGAGAGGGGAGAAAATAAAAACGAACAGAGAGTCACGCTGGAGTGTGGCTGGAGGCGTGCCAGTGGCACAAATCGACCCACGCGACCGCATCGCTGACGCGTCCGCGTCACATGGGAACTTTGGCCTCCCACGCGACCGCGTCACCGACGCGGCCACGTGCCATGTAAATCGACGTCACAAGGGTGCATGGCCGAAGGTTAAGCTGGAATGGGGCTGGACTCGTGCTGGAAGCCCAAGCCCTCCCACGAGAACGCGTCACCCACGCATCCGCGTCATTTTGGAAACAGGCCATCCACGCGATCGCGTCAACCACGTGTCCGCGTCACCCAGATTTTTTGCAAAAATACATCTCAAACAGAGAGTTGTGCGAATGCTAGGCTGCACTCGTGCCAATCGCACAAATCAGGCCACGCGATTGCATGACCCACGCGTCCGCATCACCTGACGTTATCACGCACCACGCGACCGCGTCACTCACGTGTCCGCGTCGCCAGCATTGCACAACCTATCCAGATTAGTGCCAATTATCTTATTTTTCTTTCCCAATCCTAATTTCTTCTATCTTTTCTTCTTTCTTCTTTCTTTCTTACTTTATTTCTTTCCCTTCTCATTCTTCTTATCTTTTATTTTATTTTATTTATTTGCATACTTTCATTCATTGTATTTTAATTTTGTGCATATTTTTATTTTTCTAAAATTATTGGTGTTCAAATCTTTTTCAACTGTTATATCTTTTCTGGTATTATCTTGGTGCTTATGACTTGTTTTATTCTGATTGGGTAACATTATTTAAATCAATGTTAATTTTAATGATACTTGTACTCCTCTTGCATTGACATGTACTTATATTGATATTTTCATTACCCACACTCTTCCCCAATCCCCATTGTTGCAAATTTTGCACCATTGGTATGCCATGACTTCTATTGTTTTCTCACGTATATGTTGAAGCTTCCATGTAAATGAGACCCTTTTCATTCGGCATTAACCCAACCATACTTCATTTATTTTCTTATCTCTATTATTGGGTTACCTTTCTTCCCTTTTTCTTTCAGGATGGCCACCAGGAAGAGAACCGGAAGACGTTTACATGGGGAGACAGACAAGTCCATCTGCACAATCCTTAGAGAAAAGCAACAGTTGAAACAACCAGTCCACCTGCACATCTCAGTATGCACCGAGGACGGTGCAATCTTTAAGTGTGGGGAGGTCGATACCGATCTCCATGGGTTAGTACTTTCCTGTCTCAAACACCAATATTTTATTTTCTTTGTTAATTGTTACATTTGCATATTTAATTGCATGTTTATTTGATTTTATGCATTTAGTTACTACTTGGTTGAAGTAATATTTTCTTTTTCAAGAAATTTTTATAATATTTCACTAATTTAAATTGAAAAATTTTTTTGTGTTAAACTTGTTTGGAAGTTGTATTTGGAACATGGTTTTTGAGCTAAAGAACACACAACCTGTGAGATTTGAGCTTATTTATATGGTTACATTATTTAACCATAAATATTTTATTCCTGTGTGTTCCCTTCTCTATGATTGTAATCTTTACTTTGTTCCATTCTATATGTCCAATATTTAGTGTATTTACATGCTTGCATATGATTGAGGCCATTGTTTGATTTTAGCTCACTTATCCCAAAATTAGCCTACCTTTTACATCACCCTTGTTAGCCCCCTTCAGCTTTTAAATCCCTTCTGTTTTATAACCATATTACTAGCCTTAAGCAGAAAAACAAAATAAGAATCCTAAGTTGAATCCTTGGTTAGCTTAAGATAGATATTGTGTAAAATTTAAGTGTGGGGAATTTTATGGGAACATGGGATGATATGAAACAGTAGGGAATTAAATTGAATAAGTTATTTGAAAATTTGGGAAACATGCTCATGTGAAATCAAAATAATTAAATTACCATGTGCATTGAAGAAAAATATATTAAGTAATTAAATAAGGGGATACAAAAAAATAATAAAAAAAAAAGAGAAAAATGAAAAAATATATATTACCCCAAATGCAAAATAAAAATAATCAATGCACATGGGACAAAATTCAAAAATAAGTTTGATACATGAGCATGTAATACAAGTGGGAAAAATTTGGGTAGTTAGGTAAAGTATTTTAAAATTGTATAAAGTATGTATATGTTAGGTGAGATCTTAGACTAGTCAAGGATTCAATTTGTTAGCTCACTTATATATATATATATATATATATATATATATATATATATATATATATATCCTTACCCTTACCTTAGCCCCATTACAACCTTGAAAAGACCTCATGATGTTTGCATTGGTATACTAAATTTTGTTGATTGGTTAGATGAAGAACAAAGTTTTAGAAAGCATGATTAGAGAAGACTAGAGTGAATTACCCTATACACTTGAGTGATTAGAGTGATATACACTTCCAGTAAGGGTTCAACGCTTAAATTATATGTTCCCTGCTTTCATGAGGTGTCTTCTTACAAGTTCACTTGCTTTTTATTGTATGATTTGAATTAGTGGAAATTGGTTTGTATTTGTCTTGGAGAACTTATTTACTCTTAACCAAGTAAGTAAAAACATTTAGCATGTAGTTGCATTCATAGGTTGCATTTCATACCATTCCTCTTCATCTTTATAGCTTCTCTTGAGCTTAGCATGAGGACATGCTAGTGTTTAAGTGTGGGGAGATTGATAAACCACTATTTTATGGTTTATCTTGTATTCAATTGAGTGGTTTTTATTAACTATTTATCCACTTATTAATACTATTTGCATGATTTTATATTTCCTTCCTAATTATGTGTTTTGATTGAAAATATGCTTCTTTGATCTTATATTTGCTTATTATTAATCCTCTCTTATTATCATTAGATGCCTTGATATGTGTGTTAAGTGTTTTCAGAGATTATAGGGCAGGAATGGCTTGGAGGATGGAAAGGAAGCATGAAAAAGTGGAAGGAATACAAGAAGTTGGAGAAATTGCTAAGCTGTCCAGCCTGACCTCTTTGCACTCAAACGGTTATAACTTTAGCTACAGATGTCTAAATGCCACGGTTTTAGTTGCGTTGGGAAGCTGACGTCCAGAGCTTCGATTTGATATATAATATGATATAGTTTCCCTGACGCTAGGTGATGCAACCGCATGATCCACGCGGCCGCGTCGTAGTGACGGAAATCCAGCGTGGTTGAATTCGAGTCCAGCGAATTCTAGGCTGTTTCTAACCCAGTTTGCGGCCCAGAAAACACAGATTAGAGGCTATAAAGTGGGGAAATGCATCCATTCATAATCAGGCTCTCATAATTCACTTTTCATGTTTTAGATGTAGTTTTTAGAGAGAGAGGTTCTCTCCTCTCTCTCTCTTAGGATTAGGATTTAGGACTTCTCTTAGTTTTAGGAGTGACTCTCAATCCCAGGTTCAATGTTCTTTTTATTTGTTTCTCCAATTTAATTTGTATGTCAGATTTAAGTTCTTTTGTGAATGCAATTCGAGGTATTTTCAGACTTAATTTTACTTTGCTTTATTTATATGAATGCCTTTAATTTAATTTAGATATTTTTCCTTTTGGTCTTGGTTAAGAAATCAGTAACTCAGGAGTTATCCAATTCAACAGCATAATTGATAATTGTTATCCTTGCTAATTGAATTGATCTTCAATAATCCCAATCTTTTCTTAAGAATTAACTAGGATTCAAAGATCTAACTAATTAGTCACTTTACCTTCCCTTGTTATAGCAAAGGTTAACTAAGTGGAATTAAGATTCAACTTTAATTATTGTTGATAAGGATAACTAAATCTGGACTTCCAATTTCTCATACCTTGCCAAGAGTCTATTTTATTATTATTATTTTATTTTATTTGTCATATAACATATTCCCACCTTACTTCCTAAACCCCAATTTACAAACTCATAACCAATAATAAGAACATACTTCCCTGCAATTCCTTGAGAATACGACCCGAGGTTTGAATACTCGGTTATCAATTTCAAAGGGGTTTGTTACTTGTGACAACCAAAACGTTTGTATGAAAGGACTTTTGAAGGTTTAGAAACAATACTTGCAACGAGGATTTATCCGCAACTTTCTAGACCACGCAAAAGTTCTCTCATCAAAATGGCGCCATTGCCGGAGAATTGCAAAGGTGTGCCTTATTATTGGTTATTGTAAATATTTTTTTGATTTTTGCTTGTTTATTTGTTTTTATTTTTTTTATTTTTGCTTTTCCATAAATTAAGAGGTTATTTATTTTTATTTAGTTATTAAAAATTTTTTTTTCAAAAATTTGTTCTTAGTGTTCATCTTAATCTTCAAGTTGTTCTTCACATTCATCTTGACCTTCAAGCTGTTCTTAGTTGTTTTCTTCGTTTTGATCTAAAAATTTGAAATTTGGTGTCATTTTATTGTTTTTCTCTTTCCTCATTAAATTCAAAAATATTTTTAATTAATTTTTTCGAAAAAAAAAATTTTCAGATTTTTATTTTTAAAATTTTTATCTTATCTTATCTTATTTCAAAAATCAAATTTCAAAATTCAAATTTAAAAATTTTCAAAATTTAAATTTAAAAATTTTCAAATTTCAAATTTCAAATTTCAAAATTTCAAATTTCAAATTTCAAAATTTAATTTTTAAATTCAAAATTTAAATAACCTTTTAATTTAAATTTATTTTTATTTTTATTTTTAATTTTTATTTACTACTATGAACTCTCACCCCTTGGGGTTTGAGTCTGGTTACAATTATGTTGCAGGAAGAAGAAATTACAATGAGAATAGGCATCAAGGTTGGAACAATCAAAGATGGGAGGAGCCACAAGGATTTGATCAACCCTTATGGCAACAACCACCTCCAATGGACTATCAACAACCACCACCCTATGCCTATGAACCCTTTCCTCAACACAACTTTGAACCACCACACTCACAAGCCAACTACCGCCATTCACCTCCATATGACCCTAACCCACATCCACCATACCAACCACCCTATGAACCGAATGAGCCATACATAGATCCACCCCAACCTCCATTGGATAACAATACACTCATCTCTAACATCATTGGTCTCACCTCTACACTCCAAAAATGAACCAACCCTCTACCTCCAAATCCAACCCTCAAGCTCTGGTGCACTTCCTTTTCAACCACATAATGATCTTTTCATCCCATCACCACTCTCCATGGAAGAGCACCCACATCTATCAATCCAAGAGCAAGATGATCCCAATTATGCTATTGATATAGAACAGGAAAAAAGGAATCATCTTCGCGAATCCATACTTCATAAGGAGCTAGAGGAGGCCTTACGGGTAAAGGTAGGAGAGTCCCTTGAAGATAAAGGAGTAGTTGAAAGGAGTTGTCATGGAAAGGAAATCATCAAGGATGAGTACGATTTTATCCTTAAACAACTGGACAAAGCAGCAATTATTAAAAAGGAAGAAGTGGTTGCAGACTTAAGAGATGTTGTACCTCCATTGGAAAGTCCAGTCACAGAGCCTCCTTCCATGGTGTTTGATGTTGATGTTGAAGAGAGCGTACAACCTCCAAGGCAGATCATGGTTGAAGACTTTGTAGAGGTTGATCAAGAGATGGAGATTAAAGAAGAAGAAGCACAACCTCCCATGCCCTTGGTGAGCAATGAAGAAGAGATTGAATTGGAAGAAAGCTACCAAGAGGAAGAGGTTGAAATTGAAGAAGCTTGCAAAAAGGTGGAAGTAGTCAAAGAGCACAAGGGAGTGGAGCTTGAAATCACCTTGCCAAAGTTATTGGAGACCCCTCCCCCTAAGTTGCCATCATCCTTCACAATATTCAAGTGGGTAAAATTCATATCCCTTAGCTTTCTAATCCCACTTGAATATGGGCTACTGGAGACGGATGATCAACTTAGAGCTCTTTGTGGCATTAAGAGTAAGAGAAAAATGGTCAGTGGTAAGAATTGTCCTGCAAGGTTCATTACGGTTGAAAGCTTAAAGTTTAAATGTAAAGGTTGGTGTAAAGCTCCACTGAATGGGTCTAGGAAGTTGTTTGGCCGCTTTAGTGAGAATTCAGATTGCCTACCACCCGGATGGAATCATGATGATCAACAAGAAGACGGGTGCAAAAGCAAGATTTGGGACCCCGGAATCCAATCTAGAAATCAGCACTCTTGGGGCCTTGTCACATGCTTTAACTTACTTGAAGACTTTTTGCGCCTAGTTTGGGATCCCGGAGGACATTGGAATCATAAACATTGGTGGAGATTCCTGGATGAGTTCAAGCACAAGCCACCATAACAAAGGATTCCCTAAATGTCCAACTTAAGGACAATAACTAAAAGTGCTAGGTGGGAGACAACCCACCGTGGTATGATCGTTCCTTTTTCATTTTTATTTAGTTTTATTTGTTTTTGAGTTTTATTTTATTTTATCGAACCTGGAGTTTTGCATCACATTCATATTAACCCTGCATTCTGCATTTTCTTTTCAGATTAAAAAAAATGCCACGCGACGCGACCGCATCAGCGACGCGTCCGCGTCGCAAGGAGAGGGGAGAAAATAAAAACGAACAGAGAGTCACGCTGGAGCGTGGCTGGAGGCGTGCCAGTGGCACAAATCGACCCACGCGACCGCGTCACCCACGCGGCCGCGTGCCATGTAAATCGACGTCACAAGGGTGCATGGCTGAAGGTTAAGTTGGAATGGGGCTGGACTCGTGTTGGAAGCCCAAGCCCTCCCACGCGAACGCGTCACCCACGCGTCCGCGTCATATTGGAAATAGGCCATCCACGCGATCGCGTCAACCACGCGACCGCGTCACCCAGATTTTTTGCAAAAATACATCTCAAACAGAGAGTTGTGCGAATGCGAGGCTGCACTCGTGCCAATCGCACAAATCAGGCCACGCGATCGCATGACCCACGCGTCCGCGTCACCTGACGTTATCGCGCATCACGCGACCGCGTCACTCACGCGTCCGCGTTGCCAGCGTCGCACAACCTATCCAGATCAGTGCCAATTATCTTATTTTTCTTTCTGATGAGCGGATAATTTATTCGCTTTTTGACATTGTTTTTAGTATGTTTTTAGTAGAATCTAGTTACTTTTAGGGATGTTTTCATTGGTTTTTATGTTAAATTCACATTTCTGGACTTTACTATGAGTTTGTGTGTTTTTCTATGATTTCAGGTATTTTCTGGCTGAAATTGAGGGACTTGAGCAAAAATCTGATTCAGAGGTTGAAGAAGGACTGCTGATGCTGTTGGACTCTGACCTCCCTGCACTCAAAGTGGATTTTCTGGAGCTACAGAACTCGAAATGGCGCGCTTCTAATTGCGTTGGAAAGTAGACATCCAGGGCTTTCCAGCAATATATAATAGTCCATACTTTGGCCAAGAATAGACGACGTAAACTGGCGTTCAAACGCCAGCTTCCTACCCAAATCTGGCATCCAGCACCAGAAGAGGAGCCAAAACCAGAGTTGAACGCCCAAACTGGCACTAAAACTGGCGTTCAACTCCAAGGAGGACCTCTACACGTGCCACACTTAAGCTCAGCCCAAACACACACCAAGTGGGTCCCGGAAGTGGATTTATGCATCAATTACTTACTCATGTAAACCCTAGTGACTAGTTTATTATAAATAGGACCTCTTACTATTGTATTAGGCATCCTGGATTGTATTTTAATCCTGTGATCACGTTTTGGGGGCTGGCCATCTCGGCCATGCCTGGACCTTCACTTATGTATTTTCAAACGGTAGAGTTTCTACACTCCATAGATTAAGGTGTGGAGCTCTGTTGTTCCTCAAAGATTAATGCAAAGTACTTCTGTTTTCTATTCAATTCATCTTATTTCGCTTCTAAGATATCCATTCGCACCCAAGAACGTGATGAAGGTGATGATTATGTGTGACGCTCATCATCCTTCTCCCTTATGAACGCGTGCCCGACAAACACTTCTGTTCTACATGAATTAAGCTAGAATGAATATCTCTTAGATCTCCTAACCAGAATCTTCGTGGCGTAAGCTAGAATGATGGCGGCATTCAAGAGAATCCGGAAAGTCTAAACCTTGTCTGTGGTATTCCGAGTAGGATTCAATGATTGAATGACTGTGACGAGCTTCAAACTCGCGATTGTTGGGCGTTAGTGACAGACGCAAAAGGAGGGTGAATCCTATTCCAGCATGATCGAGAACCGACAGATGAATAGCCGTGCCATGACAGGGTGCGTGACCATATTATTCACCGAGAGGAGGGGATGTAGCCACTGACAACGGTGATGCCCTTGCATAAAGCCAGCCATGGAAAGGAGTAAGACTGATTGGAAGAAGATAGCAGGAAAGCACAGGTTCAGAGGAACGAAAGTATCTCCATTCGCTTATCTGAAATTCCTACCAATGATTTACATAAGTACCTCTGTCCCTATCTTATTAATTATTATTCGAAAACACCATTATCCATTTATATCTGCCTGACTGAGATTTACAAGGTGACCATAGCTTGCTTCATACCAACAATCTCCGTGGGATTCGACCCTTACTCACGTAAGGTATTACTTGGACGACCCAGTGCACTTGCTGGTTAGTTGTATCAAAGTTGTGACAATCATGAATTAAGATCAGAGCACCAAGCTTTGGAGCCATTACTAGGATTTGTTCGAGCCTGGAGATCACAATTTCGTGCACCAAGTTTTTGGCGCCGTTGCCGGGGATTGTTCGAGTTTGGACAACTGACGGTTCATCTTGTTGCTCAGATTAGGTAATTTTCTTTTTGTTTTGTTTTCAAAAATTTTTCAAAAAATCTTTCAAAAAATCTTCTTTGTTTTCGAAAAAAAAAATGTTTTCAAAAATATTATTTTTCTTCAGAATTTTTAAGAATGAATTCTAGTGTTTCATGAAGCATGTTGAAGCCTATCTGGCTGTAAAGCCATACCCAAACTACTTTGGGATTGGCATTCAACTAATCACTCCAGTCCATGTAATTATATGCTAAAGCTTGGCTGGCTATTAAGCCATGCCTGACCCTTTGATTGGAGCTTTAAGACTAACATGGCAAGATTCCTGGAATTCATATTAAAAATTTTGAAATCCATATTTTTATTTTTCACAATAATTTTCGAAAAAAAAAATAATAAATAAAAATACAAAAAAATTAGAAAATCATAAAAATAAAAAATATTTCATGTTTTCTTGTTTGAGTCTTGAGTCATGTTATAAGTTTGGTGTCAATTGCATGTGCATCTTGCATTTTTCGAAAATTTCATGCATTCATAGTGTTCTTCATGATCTTCAAGTTGTTCTTTGTCAGTCTTCTTGTTTGATCTTGATGTTTTTCTTGTTTTGTGTCTTTTCTTGTTTTACATGTACATTTTTTATTTATTAGAGTCTAAACATGAAAGATTTC
The DNA here is from genome assembly GCF_059453495.1 of Arachis ipaensis. Taxonomy (NCBI): domain Eukaryota; kingdom Viridiplantae; phylum Streptophyta; class Magnoliopsida; order Fabales; family Fabaceae; genus Arachis; species Arachis ipaensis. Next base: position 39,945,496 of record NC_142441.1, on the reverse strand, counting down.
TAAGTTTGGTGTCTTGCATGTTTTCTTTGCATATAAAATTTTTCAAAAATATGTTCTTGATGTTCATCATGATATTCACAGTGTTCTTGGTGTTCATCTTGACATTCATAGCATTCTTGCACACATTCATAATTTTGATCTAAAATTGCCATGCATTGCATCATTTTTCTTGTTTTTCTCTCTCATCATAAAAATTCAAAAATCAAAAAAATATCTTTCCCTTTTTCTCTCATCAAATTCAAAAATTTGAGTTGACTTTTTCAAAAATTTTTAAAATCAAATTGTTTCTCATGAGTCAAATCAAATTTTCAATTTGAAAATCTTATCTTTTTCAAAAATCAAATCTTTTTCAAAATTCTTGGTTATTTTCGAAAATTCCAAAAATAATTTTCAAAAATCTTTTTCTCATTTTTATATCAAATTTTCGAAAATACCATAATCAATTAATGTTTTGATTCAAAAATTTTAAGTTTGTTACTTGCTTGTTAAGAAAGATTCAAACTTTAAGTCCTAGAATCATATCTTGTGATTTCTTGTGAATCAAATCATTAATTGTGATTTTAAAAATCAAATCTTTTTCAAAACTAATTTCTATCATATCTTTTCAAAAATATCTTCTCATCTTTTCTTTTTCAAAATATCTTTTCTAACTTCCTAACTTCTTATCTTTTCAAAATTTGTTTCAACTAACTAACTAACTTTTTGTTTGTTTCTTAACTTTTTCAAAACTACCTAACTAACTCTCTCTCTCTAATTTTCGAAAATATCTTCTCTCCTTTTCAAAAAAATTTCTTTTTAACTAATTATTTTTATTTTTATTTTTTTTATTTTAAAATTTTTTCGAAAAATTACTAACCTTTTTCAAAAACTATTCTCAAAAATCACTAACTCTTTTTCAAAAAAATTATTTTCGAAATTTCCCTTCTCTCACCTTATTCTATTTGTTTATTCATCCACTAACATCTCTCCCTCACTCAAAAAAAAAAAAAAAAAAGAGGATCTCTATTATTATTATTTTTCTGCGCCCTCTTCTTTGTCATATGAGCAGGAGCAAGGACAAGAACATTCTTGTTGAAGCAGATCCAGAACCTGAAAGGACTCTAAAGAGGAAACTAAGAGAAGCTGAATTACAACAAACCAGCAAGCACCTGTCAGAAATTATCAAACAAGAAAAGAAAATGGCAGCTGAAAATAATAATAATGCAAGGAGAATGCTTGGTGACTTTACTGCACCTAATTCCAATTTACATGGAAGAAGCATCTCCATTCCTGCCATTGGAGCAAACAACTTTGAGCTGAAACCTCAATTAGTTTCTCTGATGCAGCAGAACTGCAAGTTTCATGGACTTCCATCTGAAGACCCTTTTCAGTTCTTAACTGAATTCTTGCAGATATGTGATACTGTAAAGACTAATGGAGTAGATCCTAAAGTCTACAGGCTCATGCTTTTTCCTTTTTGCTGTAAGAGACAGAGCTAGACTCTGGTTGGATTCTCAACCTAAGAATAGCCTGAACTCATGGGATATACTGAGTAAAAGGATCACTGAAATCCCTCCTAGTACTCTCCCAAGCAATACAGAAGAGAACCCAAAAGGAGAGTGCAAGGCCATTGACATAAGCACCATGGCCGAACCTGTGAGGAGAGGAGAGGACGTGAATCCCAAGGAGGAAGACCTCCTGGGACATCCAGTGATCAATAAGGAGCTTCCCTCTGAGGAACCAAAGGACTCTGAGGCTCATCTAGAGACCATAGAGATTCCATTGAACCTCCTTATACCCTTCATGAGCTCTGATGTGTATTCCTCTTCTGAAGAGAATAAGGATGTCACTGAAGAGCAAACTACCAAGTTTCTTGGTGCAATCATGAAGCTGAATGCCAAATTATTTGGCATTGATGCTTGGGAAGTTGAACCTCCCTTGTTCATCAATGAACTAAGTGATCTGGATCAACTGACATTGCCTCAGAAGAGACAGGATCCTGGAAAGTTCATAATACCCTGTACCATAGGCACCATGATCTTTAAGGCTCTGTGTGACCTTGGTTCAGGAATAAACCTCATGCCCCTCTCTGTAATAGAGAAACTGGGAATCTATGGGGTGCAAGCTGCTAAAATCTCATTAGAGATGGCAGACAGCTCAAGAAAACAGGCTTATGGACAAGTAGAGGACGTGTTAGTAAAGGTTGAAAGCCTTTACATCCCTGCTGATTTCATAGTCCTGGATACTGGAAAGGAAGAGGATGAATCCATCATCCTAGGAAGACCTTTCCTGGCCACAGCAAGAGCTGTGATTGATGTTGACAGAGGTGAAATATTCCTTCAATAGAATGAGAACTCCCTTGTGTTTAAAACTCAAGGATCTCCCTCTGCAACCATGGAGAGGAAGCAGAAAAAGCTTCTCTCCAAGCAGAGTCAACCAGAGCCCCACAGTCAAACTCTAAGTTTGGTGTTGGAGAGTCTCAACAAAGCTCTGCACATCTGTGAGGCTCCATGAGAGCCCACTGTCAAGCTATTGACATTAAAGAAGCGCTTGTTGGGAGGCAACCCAATGTTTATTTATCTAACTATATTTTTCTTAGTTATGTGTCTTTATAGGTATAGGTTCATGATCATGAGGAGTCACAAAATAAATATAAAAATTGAAAACGGAATCAAAAACAGCAGAAGAAAAATCACACCCTGGAGGAGCATCTGTCTGGCGTTCAAACGCCAGAACAGAGCATAGTTCTGGCGCTGAACGCCCAGAATGGGAGCATCCTGGCGCTGAACACCCAGAACAAGCATGGTTCTGGCGTTCAACGCCAGAAATGGCAGCAAAGGGGCGTTGAACGCCCAAAATGGGCACCAACCTGGCGCTGAACGCCCAGAGTTGTGTGCAAGGGCATTTTACATGCCTAAATTGGTGCAGGGATGTAAATGCCTTGACACCTCAGGATCTGTGGACCCCACAGGATCATCTCAGGATCTGTGGACCCCACAGGATCCCCACCTACCTCATCATCTCTCTTTCCATTCATGATCATCCCTTCTTTTTTTTCCATTTACCACTCACATCCATACACCCACTACCTTCAAAAATTCAACATCTCTCTCCCACCCAATCCCACCCATATGACCGAATACACATTCCCATCCATCTTCTCCATATCTTCTTCTTATTCTTCTACTCTTTCTTCTTTTGCTCGAGGGCGAGCAACATTCTAAGTTTGGTGTGGTAAAAGCATAGCTTTTTTGTTTTTTTTCCATAACCATTGATGGCACCTAAGGCCAGAGAAACCTCTAGAAAAAGGAAAGGGAAGACAAAAGCTTCCATCAAGGGTCTATAGCTCAGTGGTAGAACATTTGACTGCAAATCAAGAGATCCCTGAGATACCTCAAGGGATACATTTTCTTCCACACAATTATTGGAAGCAAGTAAGGGTGGAACATCAAGAGCACTCCATCATCCTTCATGAAATTAGAGAAGATCAAAAAGCTATGAGTGAGGAGTAACAAAGACAAGGAAGAGACATAGAAGAGCTCAAGGACATCATTGGTTCCTCAAGAAGGAAACGCCACCATCACTAAGGTGGATTCATTCCTTGTTCTTATTTCTTCTGTTTTTCGTTTTCTATGTTATATGCTTATATATGTTTGTGTCTTCATTACATGATCATTAGTAGTTAGTAACTATGTCTTAAAGATATGAATGTCCTATGAATCCATCACCTCTCTTAAATAAAAAACTGTTTAATTTAAAAGAATAAGAAGTACATGAGTTTCGAATTTATCCTTGAACTTAGTTTAATTATATTGATGTGGTGACAATGCTTCTTGTTTTCTGAATGTATGATTGAACAGTGCATATGTCTTTTGAAGTTGTTGTTTAAGAATGTTAAATATGTTGGCTCTTGAAAGAATGATGACTAGGAGACATGTTATTTGATAATCTGAAAAATCATAAAAATGATTCTTGAAGCAAGAAAAAGCAGCAAAGAACAAAGCTTGCAGAAAAAAAATAGGCGAAAAAAAAATATGGAAAGAAAAAGAAAAAGCAAGCAGAAAAAAAAGCCAATAACCCTTAAAACCAAAAGGCAAGGGCAAATAAAAAGGATCCCAAGGCTTTGAGCATCAGTGGATAGGAGGGCCTAAAGGAATAAAATCCTGGTCTAAGCGGCTAAACCAAGTTGTCCCTAACCATGTGCTTGTGGCGTGTAGGTGTCAAGTGAAAACTTGAGACTGAGCGGTTAAAGTCAAGGTCCAAAGCAAAAAAAAAAAAGAGTGTGCTTAAGAACCCTGGACACCTCTAATTGGGGACTTTAGCAAAGCTGAGTCACAATCTGAAAAGGTTCACCCAATTATGTGTCTGTGGCATTTATGTATCCAGTGGTAATACTGGAAAACAAAGTGCTTAGGGCCACGGCCAAGACTCATAAAGAAGCTGTGTTCAAGAATCATCATACTGAACTAGGAGAGTCAATAACACTATTCGAAATCTGAAGTTCCTATAGATGCCAATCATTCTGAACCTCAATGGATAAAGTGAGATGCCAAAACTATTCAAGAGGCAAAAAGCTATAAGTCCCGCTCATATGATTGGAGCTATGTTTCATTGATAGTTTGGAATTTATAGTATATTCTATTCTTTTTATCCTACTTGATTTTCAGTTGCTTGGGGACAAGCAACAATTTAAGTTTGGTGTTGTGATGAGCGGATAATTTATACGCTTTTTGACATTGTTTTTAGTATGTTTTTAGTAGGATCTAGTTACTTTTAGGGATGTTTTCATTGGTTTTTATGTTAAATTCACATTTCTGGACTTTACTATGAGTTTGTGTGTTTTTCTGTGATTTCAGGTATTTTCTGGCTGAAATTGAGGGACTTGAGCAAAAATCTGATTCAGAGGTTGAAGAAGGACTGCTGATGCTGTTGGACTCTGACCTCCCTGCACTCAAAGTGGATTTTCTGGAGCTACAGAACTCGAAATGGCGCGCTTCTAATTGCGTTGGAAAGTAGACATCCAGGGCTTTCCAGCAATATATAATAGTCCATACTTTGGCCAAGAATAGACGACGTAAACTGGCGTTCAAACGCCAGCTTCCTACCCAAATCTGGCGTCCAGCACCAGAAGAGGAGCCAAAACCAGAGTTGAACGCCCAAACTGGCACTAAAACTGGCGTTCAACTCCAAGGAGGACCTCTACACGTGCCACACTTAAGCTCAGCCCAAACACACACCAAGTGGGTCCCGGAAGTGGATTTATGCATCAATTACTTACTCATGTAAACCCTAGTGACTGGTTTATTATAAATAGGACCTCTTACTATTGTATTAGGCATCCTGGATTGTATTTTAATCCTGTGATCATGTTTTGGGGGCTGGCCATCTTGGCCATGCCTGGACCTTCACTTATGTATTTTCAAATGGTAGAGTTTCTACACTCCATAGATTAAGGTGTGGAGCTCTGCTGTTCCTCAAAGATTAATGCAAAGTACTTCTGTTTTCTATTCAATTCATCTTATTTCGCTTCTAAGATATCCATTCGCACCCAAGAACGTGATGAAGGTGATGATTATGTGTGACGCTCATCATCCTTCTCCCTTATGAACGCGTGCCCGACAAACACTTCTGTTCTACATGAATTAAGCTAGAATGAATATCTCTTAGATCTCCTAACCAGAATCTTCGTGGCGTAAGCTAGAATGATGGCGGCATTCAAGAGAATCCGGAAAGTCTAAACCTTGTCTGTGGTATTCCGAGTAGGATTCAATGATTGAATGACTGTGACGAGCTTCAAACTCGCGATTGTTGGGCGTTAGTGACAGACGCAAAAGGAGGGTGAATCCTATTCCAGCATGATCGAGAACCGACAGATGAATAGCCGTGCCGTGACAGGGTGCGTGAGCATATTATTCACTGAGAGGAGGGGATGTAGCCACTGACAACGGTGATGCCCTTGCATAAAGCCAGCCATGGAAAGGAGTAAGACTGATTGGAAGAAGATAGCAGGAAAGCACAGGTTCAGAGGAACGAAAGTATCTCCATTCGCTTATCTGAAATTCCTACCAATGATTTACATAAGTACCTCTGTCCCTATCTTATTAATTATTATTCGAAAACAGCATTATCCATTTATATCTGCCTGACTGAGATTTACAAGGTGACCATAGCTTGCTTCATACCAACAATCTCCGTGGGATTCGACCCTTACTCACGTAAGGTATTACTTGGACGACCCAGTGCACTTGCTGGTTAGTTGTATCGAAGTTGTGACAATCATGAATTAAGATCAGAGTACCAAGCTTTGGAGCCATTACCAGGATTTGTTCGAGCCTGGAGATCACAATTTCGTGCACCACTTTCCCAATCCTAATTTCTTCTATCTTTTCTTCTTTCTTCTTTCTTTCTTACTTTATTTCTTTCCCTTCACATTCTTCTTATCTTTTATTTTATTTTATTTATTTGCATACTTTCATTCATTGCATTTTAATTTTGTGCATATTTTTATTTTTCTAAAATTATTGGTGTTCAAATCTTATTCAACTGTTATATCTCTTCTGGTATTATCTTGGTGCTTATGACTTGTTTTATTATGATTGGGTAACATTATTTAAATCAATGTTAATTTTTATGATACTTGTACTCCTCTTGCATTGACACGTACTTATATTGATATTTTCATTACCCACACTCTTCCCCAATCCCCATTGTTGCAAATTTTGCACCATTGGTATGCCATGGCTTCTATTGTTTTCTCACGTACATGTTGAAGCTTCCATGTAAATGAGACCCTTTTCATTCGACATTAATCCAACTATACTTCATTTATTTTCTTATCTCTATTATTGGTTTACCTTTCTTCCCTTTTTCTTTCAGGATGGCCACCAGAAAGAGAACCGGAAGACGTTTACATGGGGAGACAGACAAGTCCATCTGCACAATCCTTAGAGAAAAGCAACAGTTGAAACAACCCGTCCACCTGCACATCTCAGTATGCACCGAGGACAGTGCAATCTTTAAGTGTGGGGAGGTCGATACCGATCTCCATGGGTTAGTACTTTCCTATCTCAAACACCAATATTTTATTTTCTTTGTTAATTCTTACATTTGCATATTTAATTGCATGTTTATTTGATTTTATGCATTTAGTTACTACTTGGTTGAAGTAATATTTTCTTTTTCAAGAAATTTTTATAATATTTCACTAATTTAAATTGAAAAATTTTTTTGTGTTAAACTTGTTTAGAAGTTGTATTTGGAACATGGTTTTTGAGCTAAAGAACACACAACCTGTGAGATTTGAGCTTATTTATATGGTTACATTATTTAACCATAAATATTTTATTCCTGTGTGTTCCCTTCTCTATGATTGTAAGCTTTACTTTGTTCCATTCTATATGTCCAATATTTAGTGTATTTACATGCTTGCATATGATTAAGGCCATTGTTTGATTTTAGCTCACTTATCCCAAAATTAGCCTACCTTTTACATCACCCTTGTTAGCCCCCTTGAGCTTTTAAATCACTTCTGTTTTGTAACCACATTACTAGCCTTAAGCAGAAAAACAAAATAAGAATCCCAAGTTGAATCTTTGGTTAGCTTAAGATAGATATTAGGTAAAATTTAAGTGTGGGGAATTTTTTGGGAACATAGGATGATATGAAAAAGTAGGGAATTAAATTGAATAAGTCATTTGAAAATTTGAGAAGCATGCTCGTGTGAAATCAAAATAATTAAGTTACCATGTGCATTGAAGAAAAATATATTAAGTAATTAAATAAGGGGATACAAAAAAAATAATAAAAAAAAGAGAAAAATGAAAAAATATATATTACCCCAAATGCAAAATAAAAAGAATCAATGCACATGGGACAAAATTCAAAAATAAGTTTGATACATGAGCATGTAATACAAGTGGGAAAAATTTGGGTAGTTAGGTAAAGTATTTTAAAATTGTATAAAGTATTTATATGTTAGGTGAGATCTTAGACTAGTCAAGGATTCAATTTGTTAGCTCACTTAGCCTTATATATATATATATATATATATATATATATATATATATATATATATATATATATCCTTACCCTTACCTTAGCCCCATTACAACCTTGAAAAGACCTCATGATATTTGCATTGGTATACTAAATTTTGTTGATTGGTTAGATGAAGAACAAAGTTTTAGAAAGCATGATTAGAGAAGACTAGAGTGAATTACCCTATACACTTGAGAGATTAGAGTGATATACACTTCCAGTGAGGGTTCAACGCTTAAATTCTATGTTCCATGCTTTCATGAGGTGTCTTCTTACAAGTTCACTTGCTTTTTATTGTATGATTTGAATTAGTGGAAATTAGTTTGTATTTGTCTTGGAGAACTTATTTACTCTTAACCAAGTAAGTAAAAGCATTTAGCATATAGTTGCATTCATCGGTTGCATTTCATACCATTCCTCTTCATCTTTGTAGCTTCTCGTGAGCTTAGCATGAGGACATGCTAGTGTTTAAGTGTGGGGAGGTTGATAAACCACTATTTTATGGTTTATCTTGTATTCAATTGAGTGGTTTTTATTAACTATTTACCCACTTATTCATACTATTTGCATGGTTTTATATTTCCTTCCTAATTATGTGTTTTGATTGAAAACATGCTTCTTTGATCTTATATTTGCTTATTATTAATCCTCTCTTATTATCATTAGATGCCTTGATATGTGTGTTAAGTGTTTTCAGAGATTATAGGGCAGGAATGGCTTGGAGGATGGAAAGAAAGCATGCAAAAGTGGAAGGAATACAAGAAGTTGGAGAAATTGCTAAGCTGTCTAGCCTGACCTCTTCGCACTCAAACGGCTATAACTTTAGCTACAGAGGTCCAAATGCCGCGGTTTCAGTTGCGTTGGGAAGCTGACGTCTAGGGCTTCGATTTCATATATAATATGCTATAGTTTCCTGATGAGTGGATATTTTATACACTTTTTAGTGTTAATTTCATATAGTTTTTAGTATGTTTTAGTTAGTTTTTAGTTTATTTTCATTAGTTTTTAGGAAAAATTCATATTTCTGGAATTTACTATGAGTTGTGTATTTTTCTGTAATTTCAGGTATTTTTCTGGCTGAAATTGAGGGAGCTGAGCAAAAATTTGATTCAGGCTGAAAAAGGACTGCTGATGCTGTTGGATTCTGACCTTTCTGCACTCAAAGTGGATTTTCTGGAGCTACAGAACTCGAAACGGTGTGCTTCCAATTGCGTTGGAAAGTAGACATCCAGGGCTTTCCAGCAATATATAATAGTTTATACTTTGCTCAAGGATAGATGACGTAAACTGGCGTTCAACGCCAGTTCTCTGCCCAATTCTGGCGTCCAATGCCAGAAAAGGATTAAAAGTTGGAGTTCAACGCCAGAAATGGATCCAAACCTGGCGTTGAACGCCCAAAATGGCCTTATGCACGTGAATTTCTTAAGTCTCAGCCCCAGCACACACCAAGTGGGCCCCAGAAGTGGATCTCTGCACCATCCATCATAGTTTACTCATTTTTTGTAAACCTAGGCTACTAGTTTAGTATTTAAACAACTTTTAGAGACTTATTTTGTATCTCATGACAATTTGGATCTCAACTTTGTATTCTTTGACGGCATGAGTCTCTAAACTCCATTGTTGGGGGTGAGGAGCTCTGCTGTGTCTCGATGAATTAATGCAAGTATTTCTGTTTTCCATTCAAACACGCTTGTTCCTATCTAAGATGTTCATTCGCGCTTAACTGTGATGAAAGTGATGATCCGTGACACTCATCACCTTCCTCAAACCATGAACGTGTGCCTGACAACCACCTCCGTTCTATATCCGATTGAATGAGTATCTCTTAGATTCCTTAATCAGAATCTCCGTGGTATAAGCTAAATTGATGGCGGCATTCATGAGAATCCGGAAAGTCTAAACCTTGTCTGTGGTATTCTGAGTAGGATTCAATGATCGAATGGCTGTGACGAGCTTCAAACTCGCGAGTGCTGGGCATAGTGATAGACGCAAAAGGATAGTAAATCCTATTCCGGTACGACTGAGAACCTGCAGATGATTAGCCGTGTGGTGACAGCGCACCTGGACCCTTTTCACTGGAAGGATGGATGGTAGCCATTGACAACGGTGATCCACCTACATAAAGCTTGCCATAGGAGGACGTGCGTGCGTGAATCAGAAGATAGAGGAAAGCAGAGATTCAGAAGACAAAGCATCTCCAAAACTCCAACATATTCTCCATCACTGCATAACAAGTAACCTTTAATCCATGCTCTCTTGTTTATTCGCAATTCAACTGATTAATATAATTGACCTCCTAACTAAGATTTATAAGATAACCATAGATTGCTTCAAACCAACAATCTCCGTGGGATTCGACCCTTACTCACGTAAGGTATTACTTGGACGACCCAGTGCACTTGCTGGTAAGTGGTACTAGTTGTGAAAAGTGTGATTCACAATTTGTGCACCAAGTTTTTGGCGCCGTTGCCGGGGATTGTTCGTGTTTGAACAACTGACGGTTCATTTTGTTGCTTAGATTAGGAAAAATTTTTTCTTTTTGGTTTAGAGTCTCTTATTATTGTTTTTGGTTAAAATTTTAGAATCCTTATTTTTTTTTTCAAAAAAAAAAAATTTTTTTTCGAAAATTATATTTTTTATTTATTGACTTTTCTTGTTTGATCTCTGGTTTTTCTTGTTTTGTGATTCTTCTTGTTTTCCTGTGCCTTTTCAAAACATTAGTTTTCAAAAAAAAAAATAAAATAAAATACTTCTTCAAAACAAGTGTTACATTCATAACTCATTTGGCTAGAGCGTTAGTCTGTGTTCTTGGTAATTGGGTTAGAATCTTTTATATTCTTTTCAAAATCTTCTTTTTCATAAATAATAATTTCTCTATTAAATTTTGTGCCAAACTTTAAGTTTGGTGTTTTCTTGTTGAATTCCCTTTGGTTTTCGAAAATTTTGGTTTGGTTTTCTAAAAATTTTAAGTTTGGTGTTCTTTCTTCATGTTCTTGTGTTCTTGTGAGTCTTCAAAGTGTTCTTGAGTTTTCCTTGTGTCTTGATCTTAAAATTTTTAAGTTTGGTGTTCCTTGGTGTTTTCCCTCCAAAATTTTCGAAAACAAGGAGCATTAGATCTAAAAATTTTAAGTCTTGTGCTATTTTATTGTTTTCTCTTTCCTCACTAAATTCAAAAATATCTTTTCTCTCTAATTTTAAAACAAATTGTCAAAAATTATTTTTAAAAATTCAGATTTTTTAAAAAAAAAATTTAAAATCTTTTCCAAATCATATCTTTTTCAAAACTTCCTTACCACTTTCTCTCCTCTCATTTTTTCGAAAATCTTCACCTATTTTTATTTATTTTATTTTAATTTATTTTATTTTCGAAATAAATAAATAAATAGATAAATAAAAATAAAAATATTTTTTTTACATGATCTCCCTTTCTCCATCATGGATCTAAGTGGAAATGAACAGTCCAGGAGGACTCTGGGGTCATATGCTAACCCCTCTACTGCTTCATATGGGAGTAGTATCTGCATACCCTCCATTGGAGTCAGCAGCTTTGAGTTGAATCCTCAGCTCATTATCATGGTGCAGCAAAATTGCCAGTATTTCGGTCTTCCACAGGAAGAACCTACAGAGTTTCTGGCACAGTTTTTACAAATTGCTGACACAATACATGATAAGGAAATAGATCAGGATGTCTACAGACTATTACTGTTTCCATTTGCTGTGAAAGATCAAGCTAAGAGGTGGTTAAATAACCAACCTAAGGCCAGCATAAGGACATGGAAACAACTGACAGAAAAATTCCTGAATCAATACTTTCCCCCAAAATGGATGACACAGCTAAGGCTGGACATCCAAGGCTTTAAACAAGGAGATAATGAATCTCTTTATGATGCCTGGGAGAGATACAGAGAGATGCTACAAAAATGCCCTTCTGAAATGTTTTCAGAGTGGGTTCAGTTAGACATCTTCTATTATGGGCTTGTAGAAGGAGCTCAGATGTCTCTAGATTACTCAGCTGGTGGATCTATCCACATGAGAAAGACAATTGAAGAGGCTCAAGAGCTCATTGATACAGTTGCCAGGAATCAGCATCTGTACCTAAGCAGTGACCCTTCCATGAAAGAAGAGGTTAAAACAGTAACTGCTGAACTCAGCCCTGTAGAACAAGCTGCTGAATTCAATCAGCAATTGGACTTTCTAACAAAGCAGTTAGCCGAATTCAAAGATAAATTACAAGAGACAAGGATGGCTAATATACATATGGAAGAATAGTTTAAGCAAACAAAGCAGCAGCTGTCAAGGCAAATAACAGAAGAATGCCAAGCAGTTCAATTAAGAAGTGGGAAAACATTAAATACCCCACCTCAAGGCAGAAAAAAGCTAAGAAATGAGCAAACCACCCAAAATTCACCTGAGGACAGTAAGAGCCCAGGGAAAAGTAATTCTGGAACTAAAACGCCAGAAATTTGGTGGAAGGCTGGCGCTGAACGCCCAGACCATGCTCAGGACTGGCGTTCAATGCCAGAAACAAGGCAGGACTGGCGTTCAACGCCAGAAATAGGCAAGGATCTGGCGTTGAACGCCCAAAATGGGCAGGATCTGGCGCTGAACGCCCAAAATGGGCACAATTCTGGCGTTCAGACGCCAGGAACAGACAAGGAGTTGGCATCTAACGTCACTCCAGTTTCTAACTCTGGCACTCAATTGCCAGTGAGGGATCAGACACACACAAATGCTGATAACAACCCCTCTAAAAAGGCTTCTTCAACCACTTCTGTAGGCAGTAAATCTACAGCAACTAAGGTTGAAGAATATAAAGCCAAGATACCTTATCCTCAAAAACTCCGGAAAGAGGAGCAGGATAAGCAATTTGCTCGCTTTGCAGATTATCTCAGGACTCTTGAAATAAAGATTCCATTTGCAGAAGCACTTGAGCAAATACCTTCTTATGCCAAGTTCATGAAAGAGATCTTGAGTCATAAAAAGGATTGGAGAGAAACAGAAAGAGTTCTCCTCACTGAAGAATGCAGTGCAGTCATTCTGAAGAGCTTTCCTGAAAAGCTTAAAGACCCTGGGAGTTTTCTGATACCATGCATATTAGAAGGTAATTGCACCAAGACAGCTTTATGTGATCTTGGGGCAAGCATCAACCTAATACCTGCATCCACTATCAGAAAGCTTGGCTTAACTGAAGAAGTTAAACCAACCCGGATATGTCTCCAACTTGCTGATGGTTCCACTAAATACCCATCAGGCGTGATTGAAGACATGATTGTCAGAGTTGGGCCATTCGCCTTTCCCACTGACTTTGTTGTGCTGGAAATGGAGGAGCACAAGAGTGCTACTCTCATTCTAGGAAGACCCTTCCTAGTAACTGGACGATCCCTCATTGACGTCCAACAGGGGGAAATAACCCTGAGAGTCAATGATGATGAATTCAAGTTGAATGCTGTCAAAGCCATGCAGCATCCAGACACATCAAAAGACTGCATGAAAGTTGATCTTATTGACTCTTTGGTAGAAGAGATCAACATGGCTGAGAGTCTCGAATCAGAGTTGGAAAACATCTTTAAAGATGTTCAGCCTGATTTAGAGGATTCAGAGGACATGAAAGAGCCTCTGAAATTTCTTCTGGAAGAGGAAAAACCTCCTAAACCTGAGCTCAAGCCATTACCACCATCCTTGAAATATGCGTTTCTGGGAGAAGGTGACACTTTTCCAGTGATCATAAGCTCTGCCTTAAATTCACAGGAAGAGGAGGCACTTATTTAAGTGCTAAGGACACACAAGACAGCTCTTGGGTGGTCCATAGGTGACCTTAAGGGTATAAGCCCAGCTAGATGTATGCACAAAATATTATTGGAGGATAATGCCAAACCAGTGGTTCAACCACAGAGACGGCTAAATCCAGCCATGAAAGAAGTGGTGTAGAAAGAGGTCACCAAATTACTAGAAGCTGGGATTATTTATCCTATTTCTGATAGCCCTTGGGTGAGCCCTGTCCAAGTCGTCCCAAAAAAGGGAGGCATGACAGTGATTCATAATGAAAAAAATGAACTGGTTCCTACAAGAACAGTTACAGGGTGGCGCATGTGTATTGACTACAGAAGGCTCAATACAGCCACCAGAAAGGATCATTTTCCTTTACCATTCATAGACCAGATGCTAGAAAGACTAGCAGGTCATGATTATTACTGCTTTTTGGACGGCTACTCAGGCTATAACCAGATTGCAGTAGATCCCCAAGATCAAGAGAAAACAGCATTCACATGTCCATCTGGAGTGTTTGCTTATAGAAGGATGCCATTTGGGCTATGTAATGCGCCTGCAACCTTCCAGAGATGCATGCTCTCTATTTTCTCTGATATGGTGGAAAAATTTCTGGAAGTCTTCATGGATGACTTCTCAGTATATGGAGACTCATTCAGCTCCTGTCTTGATCACCTGAAACTTGTTCTGAAGAGATGCCAAGAGACCAACCTAGTTTTAAACTGGGAAAAATGTCAATTCATGGTGACTGAAGGGATTGTCCTAGGCAATCAGAAGCTTTCTGGGGCATGCAGGATTCTATATGATGTTTATAAAGGATTTTTCAAAAATCGCAAAACCTCTAAGCAATCTGCTAGCTGCTGACACGCCATTTGTGTTTGGCACAGAGTGTCTGCAGGCGTTTGAAACGCTGAAAGCTAAGCTGGTCACAACACCAGTTATTTCTGCACCAGACTGGACATTACCATTTGAGCTAATGTGTGATGCCAGTGATCATGCCATTGGTGCAGTATTGGGACAGAGGCATAACAAGCTTCTGCACGTCATTTATTATGCTAGTCGCGTTTTAAATGATGCCCAGAAAAAGTACACAACCACAGAAAAAGTATTACTTGCAGTGATTTATGCCATTGACAAGTTCAGATCATACTTAGTAGGATCAAAAGTGATTGTGTATATTGATAGTGGGCTCTCATGGAGCCTCACAGATGTTCAGAGCATTGTTGAGACTCCCCAACACCAAACTTAGAGTTTGGATATGGGAGTTCAACACCAAACTTAGAGTTTGGTTGTGGCCTCCCAACACCAAACTTAGAGTTTGACTGTGGGGGCTCTGGTTGACTCTGTTTTGAGAGAAGCTTTTTATGCTTCCTCTCCATGTTTACAGAAGGATAACCTTGAGTTGTAAACACAAGGGAGTCCCCATTCAATTGAAAGACTAATTCACCTCTGTCAACATCAATCAAAGCTCTTGCTGTGGCTAGGAAGGGTCTTCCAAGGATGATGGATTCATCCTCATCCCTCCCAGTATCCAATACTATGAAATCAGCAGGGATGTAAAGGCCTTCAACCTTTACTAACACATCCTCTACTTGTCCATAAGCCTGTTTTCTTGAGCTGTCTGCCATCTCTAATGAGATTTTAGTGGCTTGCACCCCAAAGATTCCCAATTTCTCTATTACAAAGAGGGGCATGAGGTTTATCCCTGAACCAAGGTCACACAGAGCCTTTTCAAAGATCATGTTGCCTATGGTACAAGGTATTATGAACTTTCCAGGATCCTGTTTCTTCTGAAGCAATGTCAGTTGATCCAGATCACTCAATTCATTAGTGAACAAGGGAGGTTCATCTTCCCAAGTCTCAATACCAAATAATTTGGCATTCAGCTTCATGATTGCACCAAGGTACTTGGTAACTTGCTCTTCAGTAACATCCTCATTCTCTTCAGAAGAGGAGTACTCATCAGAGCTCATGAATGGCATAAGGAGGGTTAATGGAATCTCTATGGTCTCTAGGTGAGCCTCAGATTCCTTTGGTTCCTCAGAGGGAAGCTCCTTATTAATCACTGGATGTTCCAGGAGGTCTTCCTCCTTGGGATTCACGTCCTCTCCTTCCTTTACAGGTTTGGCCATGGTGATCAATTCAATGGCCTTGCACTCTCCTTTTGGATTTTCTTTTGTATTGCTTGGGAGAGTACTAGGAGGGATTTCAGTGATCATTTTACTCAGCTGGCCCACTTGTGCCTCCAAATTTCTAATGGAGGACCTTGTTTCATTGATGAGACTTACAGTGGCCTTAGATAGATCAGAGACTAAGTTTGCTAAATTAGAGGTATTTTGTTCAGAGTTCTCTGTCTGTTGCTGAGTGGATGATGGAAAAGGTTTACTATTGTTAAACCTATTTCTTCCACCATTATTAAAGCCTTGTTGAGGCCTTTGATCCTTCCATGAGAGATTTGGATGATTTCTCCATGATGGATTATAGGTGTTTCCATAAGGTTCACCTAAGTAATTTACCTCTGCTATTGCAGGGTTCTCAGGATCATAGGCTTCTTCTTCAGAAACTGCCTCTTGAGTACTGTTGGATACAGCTTGCATTCCATTTAGACTCTGAGAAATCATATTGACTTGCTGAGTCAATATTTTATTCTGAGCCAGTATGGCATTCAGAGTATCAATTTCAAGAACTCCCTTCTTTATAGGCGTCCCATTACTCACAGGATTCCTCTCAGAAGTGTACATGAACTGGTTATTAGCAACCATGTCAATGAGTTCTTGAGCTTCTCCAGGCGTTTTATTTAGGTGAATAGATCCACCTGCAGAAGTATCCAATGACATTTTAGCTAATTCAGAATATATCCAGGATGGTCCATTCTGAAAGCATGTCAGAAGGATACTTTTTGGTCAGTCCTTTGTTTCTCTCCCAAGCTTCATAGAGGGATTCACCTTCTTTCTGTCTGAAGGTCTGAACATCCACTCTAAGCTTACTCAGCTTTTGAGGAGGAAAGAACTTGGCTAAGAAAGCCTTGACCAGCTTATCCCAAGAGTTCACTACGCCTAGCAATCGTGAGTTTGAAGCTCGTCACAGTCATTCAATCCCAGAGTCCTACTCGGAATACCACAGACAAGGTTTAGACTTTCCGGACTCTCATGAATACCGCCATCAATCTAGCTTATACCATGAAGATTCTGATTAAGAGATCCAAGAGATACTCATTCAATCTAAGGTAGAACGGGAGTGGTTGTCAGGCACGCGTTCATAGGGAATGATGATGATTGTCACATTCATCACATTCATGTTGAAGTGCGAATGAATATCTTAGAAGCGGAATAAGTTGAATTGAATAGAAAAACAGTAGTACTTTGCATTAATCCTTGAGGAACAGCAGAGCTCCATACCTTAATCTATGGAGTGTAGAAACTCTACCGTTTGAAAATACATAAGTGATGAAGGTCCAGGCATGGCCAAATGGCCAGCCCCTAAAACGTGATCACAGGATTGACAATCTCCATGGGATCGACCCTTACTCACGTAAGGTTTATTACTTGGACGACCCAGTGCACTTGCTGGTTAGTTGTATCGAAGTTGTGAATGAAAAACAATTTATTAAGACGTGCGTACAGAGTTTCTGGCGCCGTTGCCTGAGATCACAATTTCGTGCACCACTGGCGTTTTAGTTCAAAATTATTGGCATGTATGGTTGGATTTTGGATGCTACTTCCACAGTTTTCTGGGTTTGGATTGATATAAGAGCCTAGAACTCTTCTCTCCTACCCAGCATGATTTGCCGGGCCTTCTCTGGCATGGTTATGAGCTTCTTCTTCATGGTGGTTTTCTATATTCTCCTCCATGTCTGGTTCAAAATACTCTTCCTCTTCCTCAGCACCAACGACTCTCTTTCCTCTTGCTTCCCTCCTTAATCTAAGGAAGGTCCTCTCAGGTTTGGAATCAAAGGAAGTTGAATTCCCGCTTCTTCTACCTGTCATACAACCAACAAGGCAAAAAGCAAGAAAGAAATTGAATGAAGAGAATACTCTTGTTAGAATGGCTGTTAGTGTGAGTGGCGCAATGTATCAAATAGTTAGTGGGTTAGCTGAACCGAAAAGTAAATAACTAAGGAAATAAACAAAAAAAGAGTAATAGAGGAAAATTGCTAAAACCGGAAGTAAATAACAGAAATGAAATAAACAAAGCAAAAGAAAGTTGGTCAATCTAGTTATCCTCTAACTTAATCATTGTCGATACAAAATCAATCCCCGGCAACGGCACCATAAACTTGATGCACGGAAACTTGTCTCTCAACAAATTTCCATTTGGCAAGTATGCCGAATTGTCGTCAAGTAAAAACTCACAATAAAGTGAGGTCGAATCCCACAGGGATTAATTGGTCAAGCAACTTTAATTAGAGGAATGTTCTAGTTGAGCTAAGCAGAGATTGAATTGAGGAATTGCAGAAAATTAAATGGCGGGAAAGTAAATAACAGAAAATGTAAATGCTAGAGATAATGGTAGAAAATAAATTGCAGAAAGTAAATTGTAGAATTTTAAATGGGGATTTGGGGAGA
This sequence comes from Arachis ipaensis, assembly GCF_059453495.1. Classification (NCBI taxonomy): domain Eukaryota; kingdom Viridiplantae; phylum Streptophyta; class Magnoliopsida; order Fabales; family Fabaceae; genus Arachis; species Arachis ipaensis. The sequence continues at coordinate 39,927,149 of NC_142441.1, read as the reverse complement.
TGAGAATAAAAGTAAATGGAAGAAATTAAAGAGAATGGGTAAGATCAGAAATGGAGGATTCATTGGGCTTAGGAGATGTTACGTGATGCCAGGGCATTTTGGCCAGTTTCACTGACCTTTTCTTTATGGTTTTAAGGTAGTTTCATGCATTTTCTTAGGAAATAAGCAAGTTTTGGGTAAATAATCATTTACATCTTGATTCAAGCAAACATTGTGAATTTTACATGATTTCATGAGAATTATGCATGTCTCATAACTTGGATTAGAGCTTTGATGCACTTTATTGCTTGATTTCAGGACAAAGGAAGTAAGGAAGAACCACATTAGTAGCCACGTTAGTCTAGCTAACGTGACCACTAACGTGGAATGAAGGCTAGCTTGCAACGTTAATGAGAAAAGTGATTGCCAATAACGCCTTCGTGAGCCATCATAGCCCACGTCAGTTGCCACGTTAACTATGTTAACGTGGAAGCTAACGTGGAAGAGAAGTAGAACTCCAACGTTAGTGGTAAAAGTAAGTGCCACTAACATTCCAAAAGGGGCAATTGGCCACGTTAAGAGCCACGTTAACTTAGTTAATGTGAGCTCTAACGTGGAAGAAGAAGATGATGCCAACGTTAGTGACACTCACCTTTGTCACTAACGTTGGACTAAGCCCATATTGGCTACGTTAAAAGCCACGTTAACCTAGTTAACGTGGACTCTAACGTGGAGGGAGCAAGAATCACCAACGTTAGTGACACTCACCTTTGTCACTAACGTTGGATTGAGCCACTATGAGCCACGTTAGTTGCCACGTTAATTACATTAACGTGGAAGCTAACGTGGAGAAGAGGGATGATGAGCCAACGTAAGTGACACTCACCTTTGTCACTAACGTTGGAGATGGCCATCAATACCACGTTAGAAGTCACGTTAACTAGAAGTCACGTTAACCTAGTTAACGTGAACTCTAACGTGGGAAGTAGGGGCGTTCTGAAGCGTTAGTGACAAAGGTAAGTGTCACTAACACTCTCGAAGATTTGGCAAGCCTACGTTAAAGGCCACGTTAACTATTCTAACGTGAACTGTAACGTAGGGAGAAAGGGGCACTCTCAACGTTATTGAAAAAGGTAAACCCCAGTAACGTTTGCGAAGGGCCAAGGGTCAATGTTAGTGGTCATGTTAGTACCACTAACATTGAAGTTAACGTGGACCACTTTGGGTTAGGAACGTTAGTGAAAAAGGTGATTGTCACTAACGTTCTCAACCCCACATTTTCACTTAATGTTAACACCACTAACACCCTAAGCTAAAGTCCCTGCCTACTTCACACTTCCTCTGCAAGTAAAGCTGAGCCCACTGAAGAAGATAACTGCTTCAACTCAAGATCCAAAGGCCCATATCCAAGACTTGAAGAGCCAACTAGAAGATCAGAAGAATAGTATAAATAGGGAGAGCTTTGAACTAGAAAGAAGCTTTTGGGCATTATTAGAATTACTCTCTCTAATTTACTTTCTCTGCACTTTTAGTTTAACTTTTAGAATGTACTCTCCATCTTTGCTTTCCATTCCCAGAGCTATGAACAACTAAACCCCTTTCATTGGGTTAGGGAGCTCAGTTGTAATTTGATGGATCAATAATAGTTTTCATTATTCTTCTTCTTTCTTTTCTCTTGATTTTACTAGAAAACTTTCAATCTTCATCTAATTGAGTAGTTATCTTGGAAAAGAAGCTATTCATACTTGGATCTCTTCTGAACCTTGGAAAAGGGATGAAGAGATCATGCTAGAAATATTTTCTCATGTTGGACCAAATTGGGGTTTGGGCGGATATGGTGACATATAATTCTCCCAATACTTTGATTTGGAAATACATGTGGTATAATCAGTGACCACACTTCATCTCTTCTCATGAGCAATTAGACCAAGGAATTGGCTATTGATCTGATTTGAGAGATTGAATTACCAATGAATTGGAATTCAATCACTTAAGATTGCCAAGGAGATCAATGAATGCATTGATTGAGGAAGAGATGAAAATGAACTTGATCCGGAGAATGCAACATCTCCTAAGCCCAATGAATTCCCCATTTCTGATCTTACCTATTCTCTTTACTTTATGCCAATTACTTCTATGATCATCTTCCCCATTCCCATTTACAATTCTGCAATTTACTTTTCGTCATTTATTTTCAGCTCTTTATTTCCAGCATTTACGTTTTCTGCTATTTACTTTCCTGCCATTTAATTTTCTGCAACTCTAAACCACATTCTGCTTAGCTCAACTAGAACATTCCTCCAATTAAAGTTGCTTGACCAATCAATCCCTGTGGGATTCGACCTCACTCTTTTGTGAGTTATTACTTGACGACAATTCGGTATACTTGCCGAGGGAGATTTGTTAAGGGACAAGTTTCCGTACATCAACTTTATAGCGCCGTTGCCGGGGATTGATTTTGTATCAACAATGATTAAATTGGTGGATAACTAGATTGAGCATTTGTTTTTATTTTGTTTGATTTAAGTTCATTTGAGTAATTTACTTTCTGTTTAGCTATTTTCTTCCCTTTCCCTCACTCATTTTCTTAGTTGTTTACAATTCAATCACTAACCCACTAACTGTTTGGTATATTACATCACTCACGCTAATAGCATTTCTATAGAAATTACTATCTGCATCTATCTTTCTGGCTTTTGCCTTGTTGGTTGTATGACAGGTAGAAGAAGCGGGGCTTCAACTTCCTTTGATTCTGAACCTGAGAGGACCTTCCTTAGATTAAGGAGGGAAGCAAGAGGAAAGAGAGTAGTTGGTGCTGAGGAAGAGGAAGAGTACTTTGAACCAGACATGGAGGAGAATATGGAAAACCGTCATGAAGAAGAGGCTCATAACCATGGCAGAGAAGGTCCAGCGCATCAGGCTGTGCAAGAGAGAAGAGTTCTGGGTTCTTACATCAACCCAAACCCAGGAAACTGTGGGAGTAGCATCCAAAGGCCAACCATACATGCCAACAACTTTGAACTAAAGCCACAGCTCATCACCCTTGTTCAGAACAATTGTTCATTCGGAGGAAGTGTCCAAGAAGACCCCAATCAACATCTAACCACCTTCCTGAGGATATGCGATACTGTGAAGTCTAATGGTGTTCATCCTGACACCTATAGACTACTTCTGTTTCCCTTCTCGCTCAAGGACAAAGCATCTAAATGGTTGGAATCCTTTCCAAAGGAGAGTTTAGCAACCTGGGAAGATGTGGTGAACAAGTTCTTGACAAGATTCTATCCTCCTCAACGGATCAACAGGTTGAGAGTTGAGGTACAAACATTCAGGTAGCAGGATGGTGAGACTCTATACGAAGCATGGGAGAGGTTTAAAGACTTGACAAGAAGATGCCCACTAGATATGTTTAATGAATGGGTGCAGTTGCACATTTTCTATGAAGGTCTTTCATATGAATCAAAAAAGGCAGTAGACCACTCATCCGGGAGATCTCTGAACAAGAAGAAGACCATTGAAGAAGCCATAGATGTCATGGAGACTGTAGCAGAGAATGACTACTTCTATGCTTATGAAAGAGGCAATACTAGAGGAGTGATGGAGCTGAACAATGTGGATGCACTGCTAGCTCAAAACAAGATGATTACCAAGAAATTAGCTGACCTCACCAAGAAGATGGAGAGGAATCAAGTAGCAGCAATCACCACTTCAACAGCAACTCAAGAAGGAGTGAATGAAGAAGCAGAGGGTAGTCAGGAGCAAGCCAACTACATTGGAAATTCACCTAGGCAGCACCATGACCCATATTCCAAAATATATAATCCTAGTTGGAGGAACCACCCAAACTTTGGGTGGGAAAATCAACAAGACCAAGGCCAAGATCAGAGATGTCATAACCCCACCAACAATGCAACTCACCAACACTCCACACAGAGGTCATACCAACACCCATCCAACAACACTTCTCAACATCCATACCAAAGTCAAAATGGCCCTTCTCATCCTTCCAATCTCAACTCTCCATCATCGGAAGAAAGACTATCAAGGATTGAGACTCTACTTGAAGGCATATGCAAGGAGATTCAAGATAACAAGGTGTTCAAAGAAGAGGTGCGAGCCAATATCAAGAATCAGGGAGACACCATCAAAAGGCTGGAATTTCAAGTGGGATACCTATCTGAGAAGATTCCCAAACCTACTGATAGCTTCCCAAGTGACACAGAGAAAAATTCGAGAGGTGAAGCAAAGAAAGTCAGATGGGAAGATTGCAAGATGGTTACTATAAGTGATAAGGAGACTGAGGAAGAGCCAAACAAACCATCAGAATAACCTGAAGATACATCAGCAGGAAAGCAGGAAGAGAATCATCAAGAAACCACAATTACACAGAAGGAACTGCTGAGACTCTATGCACCCTTTCCCCAATTACTCAATGGTGGTGTAGAGAAGATAATATACTCAAGGTTTCTTGACATATTTGTATCTCTCCATGTAAACATACCATTCATCAAGGCCCTCCAACAAATGCCCTCATACATTAAGTACATGAAGGAGCTGCTGACCAGGAAAAGCTCACTCAAGGGAGGACAAACCATAGTGATGAATAAGGAGTGTAGTGCTCTCATTCAACCAGAGCTGCCTACAAAAATGAAGGACCTAGGGAGTTTTCACATCCCCTGTACCATAGGAGAAACAATGTTTGATAAAGGACTCTGTGATCTGGGAGCAAGCATCAACTTAATGCCTTTATCCTTTATGAAGAGGCTGCAAATCAATGAGCTGATACCCACAGACGTAGTCATCAGGCTGGTGGATAAAACTAAAAAATAAGCAATAGGAGTGGTTGAAAACGTACTGGTAAAGGTTGGGAACTACTTCCTTTCCACAGACTTTGTCATACTGGAAATGGAAGAAAGTCATCTTCACCCAATCATATTGGGAAGACCATTCTTAGCTACAGCCAGAGCGCTCATAGATGTGGAGCGAAGAGAGCTAATACTGAGGGTACATGACGAACAACTCACCTTCAATGTCTTCAAACCCTCACAAGAAGCAAGTCAGGAAGGCAAGGAACTAAGGACAGAGCATGACAGAGCAATGGTGGGAGAAACAAGCATTGAGACACAAGTTGTACACTCAGGAATTCCTTTGGGTGATGAACAAAATAATCAGCAGCTGTCACAGCTAAAGGAAACTCAAGTGGAGCCAAAACCACCAGAATCATATGGGACCAGCAACAAAATCCCCCTAGGAAAAGAGACCACAAAGAGAAGGATAACAGCAAAAGAAACAAAGAAGAAGATACCAAGGAGATGGAGGAACAAAAAGATCCCTACAGAAGATTTCTCTCCAGGGGATAAAGTGATCTCAGCTTACTTCCTAGATATCCCACCTCATCTCTCCACCATCCCATCTCAGTTACCTAAGGTTTTCACCATCAACAAAGTTCTCTCCCTAGAACATGTAGAGATCATTGATGAAGCCAATGGATATAGGTTTACTGCAAGAGGGGAAGATCTGAAGCATTACCAACCACCATGACATAGGAAGAACGTCAAGCTAGTGACGCTAAAGAAGCGCTTCATGGGAGGCAACCCATGTTTTACATGCTTTTAAAGTAGTTAATAAAGCAAGGTTCATGGATCACAAATCAACTTTGACATATCCTTGAATAAATCCTTTTATGCAACATATAGTGAAGAACAAGTTTGGTGTTCAAGGCACACTAAGAGGACATGAATGCAACTCATAGCATGTCACTCTTAGCACCTTGAACAAATCATCTTACACCACATTGCCACAAACTAAGTTTGGTGTCACCAAGGTTGCATATATGGAAATTTAATTAGTCAGTTGGTTTGCATTTGTGAATAGCATTTAGTAGTTAACAACAAAAATTTTAAAAAGTAGTTACTCTTTCTTCTCTTTTAAAGTTTGCCGCCACTTCCCATAATTTTACTTTTTCTTTTATTTTGTAGGAGGATTAATGGGACAGTTAAAGGGTTCGGCTACCACAAAAGGAGAGGACTGTACACGTGTCTCCAAGGGAATTGCATTGGGAATTGTTGCCATGCAACATGGGAAGAAGAACAAGCTTGGAAACTGAACCAACCCGATCATAAAGTTGATGATCCTTGTGCTCATCCATTGCTAAACCCCATCCGTCCATCACACAAGCACCCCATCAATCCACACCTTTCATTCACCCATCACTTTCCTATATAAGTGATTCCTAGTCCGTACCCCCTTCACATTCCAATTCCCATTCTTTATACTTCACACCTTCGGAACTCAAGTCCTTTCATCTCGCCCTATCCAAACCCAGCTGAATTCCATCATTTATCCACAACCCCTCAACACTCTCACACATCAACTTGTACTCATGGCATCATCAAGCTCTAAAAGAAGAAAGGGGAAGGAGCCTATGGAGCAACGCCCTTTTGATGAAAAGAAGTTTAGAACCTTTCACCATGCACTTCAATTTGGATGGATGGCTGATAAGGAGATCATATATGAGCTAGGCTTTCAAGTCAAGAAAACTGAGTGCCCCAAAATCACAGAGAAGGTAGAAAAGAGAAGATGGGAGCTCCTCACCGATCCAGTCACCGCGAGAATAAATGCAACGCTCGTAAGAGAGTTTTATGCAAATACAGTGAAATATGATAGGAAAGAGAAATCTTATATAGGCTTTGTGAGAGGAGTAACGGTGGATTTTAGTCCCTTGAGCATCATGAGGGTGTTGAAGCTACGAACCATACCATTCGAAGAAGAGAGCTATCAATCTTGAATAGATGGTAGTCCTAACTATGATCAGATTGTGAAAGATATCTGCGTACAAGGAGCGGACTGGGTGAGAGATTCTAATGGAAAGCCCAAATTTATCAAAAGAGGTGATCTCACCCCTGAAGCAAAGGGGTGGTTCGAAATTGTAAGGAGATCCATCCTCCCTGCCGAAAACAATTCAGAGGTGAATCTTAAGAGAGCAACAATGGTGCAATGTATACTTAAAGGGGGAGAGATCAAGGTGCATGAACTCATAGCCCAAGGCATTAGGAAGATGGCTGAGAAAAGTGATTCTGGGGGAAGGTTAGGCTATCTCAGCACCATTTTCCGCCTATGTGACAAGGCAGGGGTGGTGTTTGAAGATGAAAACCCCAAATGGATAAAAGTTGGTATCCCAATTACTGTCCGGCGTATGCATGTTGTTGTATCTCTCCTTCCCCAACGAAGGATAAGAAAGAGGCCAATGCACCAAGTGGTAGAAAGACGGAACCTAGAGGAGCAAGCCCCTTTGGACATGCACCAACTACAGGAAGCCATTGATGGCTTATCTAGACAATACTTGGAAAATCAAGGGGCACAGAAAGAGCTTCACCTACAGTTGATAAACCATCAAGAAGAGTCACTATCTAGATAGATGAATCAACAAGGGGAGTGGCAAAGACAATTGATGGAGCAGCAACTAGAGCAAGGAAAACAATGGGGAGAATCCTTCCACAGGTTGGAACAAAGGCAGTATCAACAACAAGAAGCCATCCAAAAGCTAATCAACATCCAAGCACATCAAGGTGCACACATACATGAAATGCATCGGAAATAATTAGAACAGGCAGAACTCTTCGAAGAACACAGGGCGTTTTCAGAAGGAGTTTACATGAGCTAGACTGGACACCAGGTGAACACTCAGGCCAAGCTCGGATACTTAGTCGGACAACTGCCTATACTACATCCGGGAATCATAAGCTATGAAGAAGTGAAGGATGAATTAGCACGAGAAGAAAGAGAGAGGGTAGAAAAGAGTCATGAATCAGTAAGGAAGGCACTTGAAGATTGGAAAAAAGCTAGACTGGCCCATATGTAAGGAAGCACAAGTGGACACAAAGAGGACAAACAAGAAGGAGAGCGCGAACAACCCCATGAGTAAAAGGTGGTGGAGTTCCCTCACTGTCCCATCTTTTTCAAGTTTTAAATAAGGAAAATCATGTATGAAATAGAACATGCTTCCATAGTAGCTTAGGAATTTTCAATTCTGTCTTTACGTTTGCTTTTGCCTAGGTCTATGCTTGCTAGTCAAATTGCCTGCCTTTATTTTCATCTTGCTTATTGTATGCTTATCCTTTTAAGTCCAATAAAAAGAGATGTTATGAAAGACCAGAGTGATGTTCAAGTTGTGGAGCAGGTCCTTAAATTTGTGGTGTAGTAATCACTTAGCTAAGTTAGTTCACCAACAAGGTGGGAAGGCAACTATCTATCCTGAATCATATACTTGAAACACACCCCATGAGACTAGCTAAATAATAAGATCCTAACAAGAAAAAGGAAAAGAACAATAAGAGTTGAAAAAGAAAGAAAAGTTAATAAAGAATAAGGCTAGGAACCAAGGGCTTGAAACTTGAGGGATGTGTCTGTGGTGCTCTTGTACCAAGGATCTGCTTGGATGAATAAGTTCTTAGGAGTGCTTCATCACTTGGTAACTTGGGTTAACTAACCCAGGATTATCAACTGAAAATCCACTATCAAGAGCAACCTTGCTACAGAACATTTAGTAACCCAAAGAGATGCTGGACACCAAGACCTCAAGGAAAGAAAATAACAAACCATGTGCCTGTGGTGTGCATGTATGGGGGAGAGAGACTTGAGGGAGTAAGTCCTTAGGGGTGTTTCAACACCTAGCACCTTGAACCAACTGGTTGGAGAGTGTTGGCTGAAAACTTATCTTAAAGAGTCGCCCTCTCACAGAACACTTAGCCTAAGGATGAAATAAACCTTGGAAAGACAAAGGGATCAATAAATAAAAGTCTCAAAGGGTGCAATCAAGTGAGTATTCCAAGGCATGATAAAGGTCTGAAAGCCAGTAAAGGAATGAACCTAAGTTGCTATGCATGAAACCCCATAAAACCAAGAACATGACTTCCACAATAATGATTCATTCATCTTGTCATTTCATTCATCATTCTCTTGTTCCAGTATTTGCTTAGGGACAAGCAAGCTTTAAGTTTGGTGTTGTGATGCCAGGGCATTTTGGCCAGTTTCACTGACCTTTTCTTTATGGTTTTAAGGTAGTTTCATGCATTTTCTTAGGAAATAAGCAAGTTTTGGGTAAATAATCACTTACATCTTGATTCAAGCAAACATTGTGAATTTTACATGATTTCATGAGAATTATGCATGAATTAAAGGACAAGTTGAATGATGCATGTCTCATAACTTGGATTAGAGCTTTGATGCACTTTATTGCTTGATATCAGGACAAAGGAAGCAAGGAAGAACCACGTTAGTAGCCACGTTAGTCTAGCTAACGTGACCACTAACGTGGAATGAAGGCTAGCTTGCAATGTTAATAAGAAAAGTGATTGCCAATAACGCCTTCGTGAGCCATCATAGCCCACGTCAGTTGCCACGTTAACTATGTAAAGGTGGAAGCTAACATGGAAGAGAAGTAGAACTCCAACGTTAGTGGTAAAAGTAAGTGCCACTAACGTTCCAAAAGGGGCAATTGGCCACGTTAAGAGCCACGTTAACTTAGTTAACGTGAGCTCTAACGTGGAAGAAGAAGATGATGCCAACGTGATGAGCGGATAATTTATACGCTTTTTGGCATTATTTTTAGTATGTTTTTAGTAGAATCTAGTTACTTTTAGGGATGTTTTCATTAGTTTTTATGTTAAATTCACATTTCTGGACTTTACTATGAGTTTGTGTGTTTTTCTGTGATTTCAGGTATTTTCTGGCTGAAATTGAGGGACTTGAGCAAAAATCAGATTCAGAGGTAGAAGAAGGACTGCTGATGCTGTTGGATTCAGACCTCCCTGCACTCAAAGTGGATTTTCTGGAGCTACAGAACTCAAAATGGCGCACTTCCAATTGCTTTGGAAAGTAGACATCCAGGGCTTTCCAGCAATATATAATAGTCCATACTTTGGCCGAATTTAGACGACGCAAAAGGGCGTTGAACGCCAGTTCTACGCTGCAGTCTTGAGTTAAACGCCAGAAACACGTCACAAGCCAGAGTTGAACGCCAGAAACACGTTACAAACTGGCGTTCAACTCCAAGAATGACCTCTCCACGTGTAAACTTCAAGCTCAGCCCAAGCACACACCAAGTGGGCCCCGGAAGTGGATTTATGCATCAATTACTTACTTCTGTAAACCCTAGTGACTAGTTTAGTATAAATAGGACTTTTTACTATTGTATTAGACATCTTTTGATCATTTTTAGATCTCTAGACCTCCATGGGAGGCTGGCCACTCGGCCATGCTTACCCTGTATTCACTTATGTATTTTTTAACGGTAGAGTTTCTGCACTCCATAGATTAAGGTGTGGAGCTCTGCTGTTCCTCATGAATTAATGCAAAGTACTACTATTTTTCTATTCAATTCAACTTATTCCGCTTCTAAGATATTCATTCGCACTTCAACATGAATGTGATGAACGTGACAATCATCATCATTCCCTATGAATGCGTGCCTGACAACCACTTCCGTTCTACCCTAGATTGAATGAGTATCTCTTGGATCTCTTAATCAGAATCTTCGTGGTGTAAGCTAGATTGATGGTGGCATTCATGAGAATCCGGAAAGTCTAAACCTTGTCTGTGGTATTCCGAGTAGGATTCCGGGATTGAATGACTGTGACAAACTTCAAACTCGCGAGTGCTGGGCATAGTGATAGATGCAAAAGGAGGGTGAATCCTATTCCAGTATGATCGAGAACCTCAGATGATTAGCCGTGCTGTGACAGAGCATTTAGACCATTTTCACAAGAGGATAGGATGCAGCCATTGACCACGGCGATGCCTCCAGATGATTAGCCATGCAGTGACAACGCATCGGACCATTTTCACAGAGAGGATAGAAAGTAGCCATTGACAATGGTGATGTCCTTACATAAAGCCAGCCTGGAAAGGAGTAAGACTGATTGGATGAAGACAGCAGGAAAGCAGAAGTTCAGAGGAACGAACGCATCTCCATACACGTATCTGAAATTCTCACCAATGATATACATAAGTATTTCTATCTTTATTTTCTGTTTATTTATTATATATTTTCGAAAACTCTATAATCAATTATTATCCGCCTGACTGAGATCTACAAGATGACCATAGCTTGCTTCATACCAACAATCTCCGTGGGATCGACCCTTGCTCACGTAAGGTTTTATTACTTGGACGACACAGTGCACTTGCTGGTTAGTTGTATCGAAGTTGTGAATGAAAAACGATTTATTAAGACGTGCGTACAGAGTTTTTGGCGCCGTTGCCTGAGATCACAATTTCGTGCACCAAGTTTTTGGCGCCGTTGCCGGGGATTGTTCGAGTTTGGACAATTGACGGTTCATCGTGTTGCTCAGATTAGGTAATTTTCTTTTTGTTTTATTTTCAAAAATTTTTCAAAAAAAAATTTATTTGTCTTCAAAATCTTTCAAAAATATTTTCCCTTTGTTTTCGAAAATTATTTCAGAATTTTTAAGAATGAATTCTAGAGTTTCATGAAACATGTTGGAGCCTGACTGGCTGTAAAGCCATGTCTAAATTCATTTGGACTGGGGCTTCCAACCCAACATTATCAAGAGCAAGCTAGTTGTTGCTAATCCACCTGCTGCTGTTCCTGATCCACTTGATTTACATGCTAAAGCTTGACTGGCTATTAAGCCATGTCTAACCCTCAGATTGGAGCTTTAGACTAAGAGTGCAAGATTCTTGGAATTCATATTAAAAATTTTGGAATCCTTATTTTTCTTTTTCAAATAATTTTCGAAAAATATAAAATAAAAATCCAAAAAAAATCATAAAATCATAAAAATAAAAAATATTTTGTGTTTCTTGTTTGAGTCTTGAGTCAATTTTTAGGTTTGGTGTCAATTGCATACTCATCTTGCATTTTTCGAAAATTGCATTCATGCATTGTATTCATCATGATCTTCAAGTTGTTCTTGATAAACCTTCTTGATTGATCTTCATATTATATTGTTTTGTGTTGTATGGTGTTTTTCATATGCATTCTTGCATTCATAGTGTCTATACATGAAAAATTTCTAAGTTTGGTGTCTTGCATGTTTTCTTTCCTTGAAAATTTTTCAAAAATATATTCTTGGTGTTCATCTTGACATTCAAAGTGTTCTTGGTGTTCATCTTGACATTCATAGTGTTCTTGCATGCATTCATTGTTTTGATCCAAAATTTTCATGCATTGCATTATTTTCATGTTTTTCTCTCTCATCATTAAAAATTCAAAAATAAAAAAACATCTTTCCCTTTCTCTCTCATAAATTTTGAAAATTTGGATTGACTTTTTCAAAAATTTTTAAAATCTAGTTGTTTTTATGAGTCAAATCAAATTTTCAATTTAAAAATCTTATCTTTTTCAAAATCTTTTTCAAAAATCAAATCTTTTTCATTTTTCTTATTTATTTTCAAAAATTTTAAAATATTTTTCAAAAAAATCTTTTTCTTATCTTTATCTCCTAATTTTCGAAAATAACATCATCAATTAATGTTTTGATTCAAAAATTTTAAGTTTGTTCCTTGCTTGTTAAGAAAGATTCAAACTTTAAGTTCTAGAATCATATCTTGTGATTTCTTGTGAATCAAGTCATTAATTGTGATTTTAAAAATCAAATCTTTTTCAAAAATATCTTTTTATCTTATCTTTTTCAAAATCATATCTTTTTAAAAAATTTGATTTTAAAATATCTTTTCTAACTTCTTATCTTTTTATCTTTTCAAAATTGATTTTCAAATTTGTTTCAACTAACTAACTAACTTTTTGTTTGTTTCTTATCTTTTTCAAAACTACCTAACTAACTTTCTCTCTCTCTAATTTTCAAAAATATCTCCCTTTTTTTTCAAAAATTCTTTTTAATTAACTAATTGTTTCAAAATTCAATTTTAATTTATTTCTTCTTTTAATTTTCGAAAATCACTAACTCTTTTTCAAAAATTATTTTCGAAAACCTCCCCCTCTCATCCTCTTCTATTTATTTATTTATCTACTAACACTTCATCTCACCTAAATTCGAACCCCCTCTTCCATCTGTGTTCCAATTTTCTCTTCTTCCCTTCTTTACATTACATTCTTTTCTTCCACTCACCTAAGGGAACCTCTACACCTGGGCAAAAAAGATCCCTATTATTATTTTTCTGTTCCCTCCTTTTTCATATGAGCAGGAGCAAGGACAAGAACATTCTTGTTGAAGCAGATCCAGAACCTGAAAGGACTCTAAAGAGGAAACTAAGAAAAGCTAAATTACAACAATCCAGCAAGCACCTTTCAGAAATTTTCGAACAGGAAGAGGAGATGGCAGCCGAAAATAATAATAATGCAAGGAGGATGCTTGGTGACTTCACTGCACCTAATTCCAATTTACATGGAAGAAGCATCTCCATCCCTACCATTGGAGCAAACAATTTTGAGCTGAAACCTCAATTAGTTTCTCTGATGCAGCAGAACTGCAAGTTCCATGGACTTCCATCTGAAGATCCTTTTCAGTTCTTAACTGAATTTTTGCAGATCTGTGATACTGTTAAGACTAATGGAGTAGATCCTGAAGTCTACAGGCTCATACTTTTCCCTTTTGCTGTAAGAGAGAGAGCTAGAGTGTGGTTGGACTCTCAACCCAAAGATAGCCTGAACTCTTGGGATAAGCTGGTCACAGCTTTCTTAGCCAAGTTCTTTCCTCCTCAAAAGCTTAGTAAGCTTAGAGTGGATGTTCAAACCTTCAGACAGAAAGAAGGTGAATCCCTCTATGAAGCTTGGGAGAGATACAAGCAATTGACCAAAAAGTGTCCTTCCGATATGCTTTCAGAATGGACCATCTTGGATATATTCTATGATGGTCTGTCTGAATTAGCTAAGATGTCATTGGATACTTCTGCAGGTGGATCCATTCACCTAAAGAAAACGCCTGCAGAAGCTCAAGAACTCATTGACATGGTTGCTAATAACCAGTTCATGTACACTTCTCAGAGGAATCCTGTGAGTAATGGGACGCCTCAGAAGAAGGGAGTTCTTGAAATTGATACTCTGAATGCCATATTGGCTCAGAATAAAATATTGACTCAGCAAGTTAATATGATTTCTCAGAGTCTGAATGGAATGCAAGTTGCATCCAACAGTACTCAAGAGGCATCTTCTGAAGAAGAAGCTTATGATCCTGAGAACCCTGCAATAGCAAAGGTGAATTACATGGGTGAACCTTATGGAAACACCTATAACCCCTCATGGAGAAATCACCCAAATTTCTCATGGAAGGATCAACAAAAGCCTCAACAAGGCTTTAATAATGGTGGAAGAAACAGGTTTAACAATAGTAAACCTTTTCCATCATCCACTCAGCAACAGACAGAGAACTCTGAACAAAATACCTCTAATTTAGCAAACTTAGTCTCTGATCTATCTAAGGCCACTGTGAGTTTCATGAATGAAACAAGGTCATCCATTAGAAATTTGGAAGCACAAGTGGGCCAGCTGAGTAAAAGGATCACTGAAATCCCTCCTAGTACTCTCCCAAGCAATACAGAAGAAAATCCAAAAGGAGAGTGCAAGGCCATTGATATAATTACCATGGCAGAACCCAAAGAGGAAGAGGAGGACGTGAATCTCAAGGAGGAAGACCTCCTGGGATGTCCAATGATTAATAAGGAGTTTCTCTTTGAGGAACCAAAGGAATCTGAGGCCCATCTAGAGACCATAGAGATTCCATTGAACCTCCTTACGCCCTTCATGAGCTCTGAAGAGTATTCGTCTTCTGAAGAGAATGAAGATGTTACTAAAGAGCAAGTTGCCAAGTTCCTTGGTGCAATCATGAAGCTGAATGCCAATTTATTTGGTAATGAAACCTGGGGAGATGAACCTCCCCTGTTCACCAATGAACTAAATGCATTGGATAAACTGAGATTACCTCAGAAGAAACAGGATATTGGAAAGTTCCTAATACCTTGTACCATAGGCACCATGACCTTTGAGAAGGCTCTATGTGACCTTGGGTTAGGAATAAACCTCATGCCACTCTCTGTAATGGAGAAACTTGGAATCTTTGAGGTGTAAGCTGTTAGAATCTCATTAGAGATGGCAGACAATTCAAGAAAAGAGGCTTATGGACAAGTAGAGGACGCACTAGTAAAGGTTGAAGGCCTTTACATCCCTGCTGATTTCATAATCCTAGACACTGGGAAGGATGAGAATGAATCCATCATCCTTGGAAGACCCTTCCCAGCCACAGCAAGAGTTGTGATTGATGTTAACAGAGGTGAACTAGTCCTTCAATTGAATGAGGACTCCCTTGAGTTTAAAACTCAAGGACATCCTTCTGTAAACATGGAAAAGAGGCACAGTAAGCTTCTCTCAAAACAGAGTCAACCAGAGCCCCCACAGTCAAACTCTAAGTTTGGTGTTGAACTCCCATATCCAAACTCTAAGTTTGGTGTTGGAGAGTCTCAACAATGCTCTGAACATCTGTGAGGCTCCATGAGAGCCCACTGTCAAGCTATTGACATTAAAGAAGCGCTTGTTGGGAGGCAACCCAATTTTTATTTATTTTTATTGTTATTTCATGTTTTATTAGGTTCATGATCATGTGGAGTCACAAAATAAATATAAAAATTGAAAACGGAATCAAAAACAGCAGAAGAAAAATTACACCCTGGAGGAGGATCTCACTGGCATTTAAACGCTAGTAAGGAGCATCTGTCTGGCGTTCAACGCCAGAACAGAGCATGGATCTGGCGTTGAACGCCAGAAACAAGCAGCATCCTGGCGTCCAGATGCCAGAAATGCACAGTGAAGAAGAGCTGGCGCTGAACGCCAGAAACAAGCATCTGGCTGGTGTTCAACGCCAGAAACATGCTGCATCTGGGCGCTGAACGCCCAGAATAAGCATCAATTCGGCGTTTAAACGCCAGAATTGCATGCAAAGGCATTTTACATGCCTAATTGGTGCAGGGATGCAATTCCTTGACACCTCAGGATCTGTGGACCCCACAGGATCCCCACCTACCTCCACTCACTCTCTTCCCTCTTCTCAATAAACACTCTTCCCCAAAACTCTTCACCAATCACCTCAATCTCTCTTCCCTATCACCACTTCACCACTCACATCCATCCACTCTTCCCCATAAACATACCTCATAAACTCCACCTACCTTCAAAATTCAAAATTAATTTCCCACCCAAAACCTACCCTTATGGCCGAACCTTACCCCCCCTCCCTTCCCTATATATAGCCCTCCATTCTTGGGTTAGGGAGCTCTGTTGTAATTTGATGGATCAATAATAGTTTTCATTATTATTCTTCTTTCTTTTCTCTTAATTTTACTAGAAAACTTTCAATCTTCATCTAATTGAGTAGTTATCTTGGAAAAGAAGCTATTCATACTTGGATCTCTTCTGAACCTTGGAAAAGGGATGAAGAGATCATGCTAGAAATGTTTTCTCATGTTGGAACAAATTGGGGTTTGGGCGGATATGGTGACATATAATTCTCCCAATACTTTGATTTGGAAATACATGTGGTATAATCAGTGACCACACTTCATCTCTTCTCATGAGCAATTAGACCAAGGAATTGGCTATTGATCTGATTTAAGAGATTGAATTACCAAGGAATTGGAATTCAATCACTTAAGATTGCCAAGGAGATCAATGAATGCATTGATTGAGGAAGAGATGAAAATGAACTTGATCTGGAGAATGCAACATCTCCTAAGCCCAATGACTTCCCCATTTCTGATCTTACCCATTCTCTTTACTTTATGCCAATTACTTCTATGATCATCTTCCCATTCCCATTTACAATTCTGCAATTTACTTTCCGTCATTTATTTTCAGCTCTTTATTTCCAGCATTTACGTTTTTTGCTATTTACTTTCCTGCCATTTAATTTCCTGCAACTCTCAAACCACATTCTGCTTAGCTCAACTAGAATATTCCTCCAATTAAAGTTGCTTGACCAATCAATCCCTGTGGGATTCGACCTCACTCTTTTGTGAGTTATTACTTGACGGCAATTCGGTATACTTGCCGAGGGAGATTTGTTAAGGGACAAGTTTCTGTGCATCATTGCATTCTCTGGATCAAGTTCATTCTCATCTCTTCCTCAATCAATGCATTCATTGATCTCCTTGGCAATCTTAAGTGATTGGATCCCAATTCCTTGGCAACCCAATCTCTCTAAGCTTGAACAATTGCCCAATTCCTTGATTTAATTGCTCATGGGAAGAGATGAAGTATGGTCACTGATTATACCACATGCATTCCCAAATCAAAGTGTTGGTAGGATTATATGTCACTATATCGATCCAAACCCCAATTTGGTCCAGCATAAGAAAGCATTTCTAGCATGATCTCCTCATTTCTCTTCCAAGGTCCAAGGAGATCCAATTATGGAGAGCTTCTCTTCCAATATAGCTAACCAATTGGAAGAAGAACGAAAGCTTTCTAGTAAAATCAAGAGAAAAGAAAGAGAAAGAATAATGAAAAATATTATTGATCCATCAAATTACAACAGAGCTCCCTAACCTAATGAAAAGGGGTTTAGTTGTTCATAGCTCTGGAAATGAAAAATGATAAAGAAGAATGCATTCTCCAAATTAAACTAGAAGTTGCAGAAAAAGTAAAATATACAAAGTATAGTTCTCCAGTATCCAGCCCCCTTTTCAATTCAAAACTATCCCTATATATACTACTCTCCATATCTTCTAGTTAGCTCTTCAAGTCTTGGATATGGGCCCTTGATCTTTAGTTAAAGCAGTTACAGTCTTTAGTGGGCTCAGCTTTGCTTGCAAAGAAAGTGTGAGTTAGGCATGATGGGAAGTTAATTAGGACGTTAGTGGCGTTAACGTTAAGTGTAAACTTGGGTTCGAGAGCGTTAGTGATGATAACTTTGTCACTAACATTCCAAACTAGTTGATCCACGTTAACTTCAACGTTAATGGTACTAACGTAGCCACTAACGTAGCCTCTTAGCCCTTCGCAAACGTTATTGGCACTCACTTTTACCAATAACGTTGCTCTTTGTCCCTCTCTTCCACATTAATGGTCCACGTTAGTGTAACTAACGTGGCCTTTAACATGGGCATACCAAGGCTTCGAGAGCGTTAGTGACACTCACCTTTGTTACTAACCCTTCAAAGTGCCCCATTTTCCCACGTTAATGGCATTAACGTGACCACTAACGTCGGTATGCTTACCATCTCCAACATTAGTGACAAAGGTTAGTGTCACTAATGTTGGCACATCATTCTTTTGTTCCATGTTACCCTTCACGTTAGTGGTCTTAACGTGACCACTAACGTGGGCAATCTTGGCCTGATCCAACGTTAGTGACAAAGGTGAGTGTCACTAACGTTGGCGATCTCTTCTTAATCCACGTTAGAGTTCACGTTAATTAGATTAACGTGACTCTTAACATGGCTATGTGTGGCCTTTTGGAACGTTAGTGGTGTTCACTTCTACCACTAACGTTGGAGCTCCCCCTTTCTTCCACGTTAGTTCCCACTAATGTGGTAACTAACGTGGTAACTAACATATGTTATGATGGCATTCGAAGGCGTTATTGGTGGTAACTTTTACCACTAACATAGCAAGCTCGCTCCCATTCGACGTTAGTGGTTACATTAGTGAAGCTAACGTGACTGCTAACGTGGTTCTTCTTTACTTCCTTTGTCCTGAAATCAAATAAACAAGGTGCATCAAAGCTTTGTTTCAAGTCATGAGATCATGTATCATCCATATTATTATTCAATTCATGCATAATTCTCATGAAATCATGTAAAGTTCACAATGTTTGCTTGAATCAAGATGTAAGTGTATATTTACCCAAAACTTGCTTATTTACTAAGAAAATGCATGAAACTATCCTAAAATAGTAAAGAAAAAGGTCAGTGAAACTGGCCAAAATGCCTGGCATCACATCCTAGGCTCACATACCTCCACCACCTCATTCTTCATTGAATTTTCATTTGACACAGGGACCTTTTCTTCCACTTCCTCACTCACAGATTGGTCTTTATCCTCAATGCTTGCAATCCTAAGTTTCTCCTTATTTGCTCTAAGTATCCTTCCATCTTCTTGAAGAGGATCTCTTGTTCTTTCCAGGATTTCTTTTCCTCTTCTCTAAACCTCTTCATCTCCTCACAATAATTTTCAAACATGGATTCATATTTTGAGAATGATAGCTCAAGAGATGAAAGCTGGGAATGATCTTATGGGTATGTATGTGTTGTGGTGAACTCGTTTTGAGGGGCATGAAATGAGTTTTGTGAATGGTGAAATGAGTTGTACAGATCTTGGAGAAAACTTTGTGTTGAGGTATAGTCAAATGATGAAGGATTTTCAAATGAAAAATTGAGAGGTGAGGTTGGACAATTTTGCATAAATGAATTGAAGGTATGCTCAAGTGAAGATGGCTCTTGATAAGAGGAATATGAACTATTGAATGCTCTTTGATTTTGATCCTCCCAGCCACAACTTGAGTAGTTGTTGAATTCATCACAGTATAGATCATTTTGTGGCCCTGGGGAGCGATCTTGCATGAATGTATTGGCAACATAATCAAGTGATGATGTCTCTGGATGATTAGAATATGAAGCATTTAAATCTCTTTTGTTTTGACCTTCCCAGCCACAATATGAGTTAGATTCATCAAAATGTGGGTCATTTTGTGGCCCTGGGAGGTGTTCATACTCCATCATCCCTTGATGATACTCCCATCCACCATGAGGATAATGATCTGAATCATTTGGTGGTGGGCAGTATGCCATATAATCTGCTTGATCATTTTGTGGCCCTGGAGCATATCCCCACTGGGTGGATTGCTCATAATCTGTTATTTCTTGGTAATATTTCCAGCCACCATTAGGATAATGACTTGAATCATTTTGTGGTGGTGGGTAATATCCCATGAAATTTGTTTGATCAAAAGGTGAGGTGAACTCCATTTGAATTTTTCAAAATATAATCACAAAAAAAAATTGAAATTCATGTCTCAGATGAGAGTTTCTTAGTGAGACAATAACACAAACACCTCAGTATCAGCAAAAAATAGAAAATTAAAAAGAACTTAAATGACAAAAACAAAGAAAATGCTTAATCTAGACTTATCACCCACTTAATCATTGTTGATCTAAATCAATCCCCGGCAATGGCGCCAAAAACTTGATGAGGGAAAAACGATTTCCGCACAAACTCACCGGCAAGAATACCGGGTCGCATTAAGTAGTAAAACTCATGTGAGTGAGGTCGATCCCACGAGGATTGATGGATCAAGCAACTTTAGTGAGGTGATTAGTCTAGTCAAGCTGTCAGTGGTGAAGTGGGTGAAATTGGATCACAGAATATAAATTGCAAGGAATTTAAATTGCTAAAAGTAAATGGCAGAAACTTAAATGGCAAGAAAAGTAAATTACATCAGATGTAACGGGCTTTGTGTGCAAGAAAATTAAGGAAAGCAGTAAATCAAGCAATTGAAATGAATTCAAGGACAATTAACAAAACGAAAGACTCATCAGGGATTGGAGATATCATAATCCACAATGAATCAAATGGGTCTCAACTTCTTTCTTAATCATATGAATAGATCTATGGCAGATTGAAATTGATTGGATCCCAATTTCTTGGTAATCCAATCTCTCTAATCACAATCTATATTGCCAATTCCTTGATCTAATTGTCATGAGAAGAGGATAAGTACATGTCTCTCATCCATAAGCCACACAGACTCTCAATATCTCAATTCCTCCCGAATGGTTTTGATCTAGAGAGTTGTGAGAAACAGAGCTTTGGTTCTAATTTCCATGATTCTCCTTCCGAAGCTCACATGAAAATTCAACAGATTCAAACTCCTTTCCAGAGTGAAGGGATCTCAATCAAAACAGAAGTTGTTTTTTAGCTATCCAGATGAATTGAGAGGAAGAAGAATTTCAGTTAATTCATATAAATCACAATAGAGTTCCTCTCCCTAATGAGTTGGGGTTTAATTGATCATTGCTCTAAGAATAATTGCAAGAAATCTAAATTACAGAAATGTAAATCAAGCTCACTGTAAACTAAATTGTAAAATTTGCAGAAAGGAAAATTGCAGAAGAAAATTAGCAGAAACTGAAATTGCATTGGCTAAACTAAACAATACAAAAGAAATGTAAAGTGCAGAGAAGAAAAAGAAATTCTAACTAAGCTCTCTACCAGAGCTTTTCTACCCTACTCCTACTCCTACTGCCCTCTACCAGAGCTAGACTCTCTAAACTCACTCTCTTTTCATCTTCAAGCATTCTTCTATCTATAGGCTTCTTCTCATCTTCAATTGGGTCATTAGTGTACTTGGATGTGGGCCTTGGCCTTGATTGAAGTAGTGAGAAATGACTCTAATTGAAGTTGACCTTGGCTAAACGTTTATGAGCTTACATGGTGCCATTTGGAATTAACACTGGCCTTTACGTTGGTGGCAACGTTTGTGTGAAAACATTGAGCCCAAACGTTGCATAATAGAAAAATTTTGGGTGCTGCTAGCAATGTTTGACTCAACGTTGGTACACCAATGTTCGCTCATCCACGCGTGCACGTACACCACGCATACGCGTGAAGGCTGTGTTTTTCCCTTCCACGCATGCGCGTACACCACGCTTACGTGTGCATTCTCAATTTTCCATTCCATGCGTACGCGCCATAGACGCGTGCGCGTCGATTCAAGTTTCTCAATTCCAAATTATGGGCTTCTTATTGAGGACGTTGGAGGCAGCGTTTGATCAAAAACTTTCCCTCCAACGTTGGCTTAGTCACTCGTACGCATGACCCACGCGTACGTGTGGATGGTCAATTTTGTCATTTCACGCGTGCGCCTAGCTCATGCTTACGCGTGGATTGAAAATTTTTTCTCTTTCATGTGTACGCGTCGCCCAAAATTCTTTTAGCTCCAAAACTTGAAATTATCGCAGATGTTGGAGACAACATTGGTTCACCAACGTTCCCTCCAACGTTGGCACCCAATTTTTTTTTGCACATAACGTTTGCCACCAACGTTGGAGCACCAACTTTAGCTCCAACATTGGTTTCTCTTTCCTTTCTTCCTTGCTCCTCCTCTACTTCTTTCTACCTATCATCAACCAAACAAACTCATCAAAAGCCTTGGCATACTCACAAGATTTTGCATCTTTCAAAACATCAACTAAATCTTGCAGAAAATCTCATAAAAATGCATAAAATTAGCAATGTTTGATTGAATCAAGACAAGCATAAATTTCTCATCCAAACACTTACTTATTGCCTAAGAAATACATGAAAACTAAGTAAAAATTAATGAAAAAGGCTTGTGAAACTAGCCTAAGATGACTTGTCATCACCTAACAGGCAACCCAAGAGTAAAAAGTGCTTTGATTAAAAATTAAAAGTTTCTAGAAAGCAACCATAAAGTGTTAAGAAAGTTACCCAAAAGTATTACAGAAACCGAAAGTTCAAAGGTCCACAAGTCGGACCGCATCAATACATAATCAAAAGAAAGATAAAAGGAGAGAATCACAAGGGGTCCAGCTTTTCTCCTGTCGCCGTATCCTGAGGAGCAAGAAGAATGACTGAGATCAGAACGGCTCCGACAACACCATCAGGGCCATTCAAGATCTCCGCGTAGGGATCGACCTCAGATCGGGACAGCTCAATAGAGGAAGACTTGGCAGGAGGTTCTGGGGTAGGAATTTCATCATCATCAGGGACTAGCACGATCTTACCATCCTCAACAATGTTATCTATGCTAAACAAGGTAAAGTTGGCATCTGGAGCAAGAACCCCAACTTGAGCCTTCAAATTTTCATAAAGAGCAGTCATACCACTCACCACATGGCCCTGAAGCTCAATATAATCGTCATAAGCAGACTGGAGTTTCTCCTTAACCTCCAAAAGCTCACCATAAGTCCGGGTATAGCTCTCATTTGCCTTCTTTGCCATGTCCTCAGCCAAATTGGCAGCAGCCTCTACAGCAATAGCCCGGGCCTTCTCCTTTTCCGCAGCAAGCTCTAGCCCGACATTCTTCGCCTCCAGCTCAAGTCTCAACCCCTCTACCCTATCATAGTCAGCCTTGGCCTTCTCAAGAAAAGCACTAGTAGCGTGGATAGGATACTTCTTGAACTCCCTTGAAAGAGCAAGACTAAGGTTAGCCATCCGAAGACTGTTGCTGGATATAAAGTCAAGGTGGTGTAAAATGGACACGTCATCGGTCGGCACATGGCCATGAGGGGTGACATGCTCGGCAACAAAAGACACACCGTCAAACTCCTTGTCGTTAAGATTATAGGTCCCAGCAGTCCTTGGCCTCTTAGAAGAAGGCCTAGAGGGAGGAGGAGAAGAGGCAACACTAGAAGAAAGAGGGGCAGATCAGCAGAAGCCGCCCGAACTTGAGGAGACGGGATATCTTCCTTGGGCCTTGGGGGCCCGAGTCTAGCTTTTTCGGCAGGAGTTGAGAAGAACCTTCCCCTGATGTCTTCTTAGACAAATTCTGAGCAACCATCACCTTCTTGGCCTTACGGAAAACCTTCATCAAATCAGAACTCGACACCATCTCTGAAAAATCAAACCAGTAAAACAGTTATACAGCAGATAACAATAAAGACCATGACAAATAAAGCAGAAATTTCCAAAAAAGAAGTCGGGAACTACCTAGCTCAGAATGGAGAAGAGCATGATCTCCTAAAATCCTCTTAGTATCCAGATGAGGGGGCTCCCCCCGGTGCTCCTTCAAAACATCCACAAAGGCCCTCTCCACCTCATCAAGACTCTCTAAAGGATACTTAAGAACTATAGGGTCCTTCTGCCACCAAAGAGGGATGGGGTGAACATCCTCAATAGCCCAGACTTTGAAATAAAAATTTTTGAAATCATGGAAGGAATCATCAAAAATAGAAAAGACTTTCTTTCCCTATGTAGCCCGAAAAGAGATCCATGAAGCCTTCTTCTTAGCTGCCCCGGGCGTGGTCATCACAAACAAATAAAGAAAAAGAGAGATGGTAGGTCGAACACCCAGCTCCTGACACAGCAATTGAAAAATCTTCATAAAAGCCCAAGAGTTTGGATGAAGCTGGGAAGGAGCCACGTTATAGTTCCACAGGATATCAGTCTCAAACTCAGTAAAGGAAAGGGTAATACCTAACTTGGTAAAGAAGCAGTTATACTCATAAAAGAAGGGACGTTCCACCTGACTTAAAGGAGGAAAATTGACCCTCTCCTCGGGGTCGGCGGACACCAGCTCGTTGTTTTTTTCATCCTCCCTATTCTCACAGATCCTGTGAAACCTCCTAAACTTCTCACAATACTATGGGTCCACTACAGTAACACACATTAACATTATGGAATCTAACTAGTCAGCCATACTAGGAGGGACCTTTGCAGACATCTCAACAATATTTCTACAAGAAGACATATAAAATACACCTATAAACCAGAAAATGAAAGAGGCGTCACCACCAAACAACTCGGGCAGAATAAAAAAGAGCAAGCAAAGCAGTAAACAAAAGGGTGCCCCAAGGTTCACAAGAAACAAGAAAATCATCATCGAAACCCAGGAGCACCCTTTGAAGGCAATACAGATACAGAAAGGAAGAAACGCAAAAGCCCTGGCCCCTTCAGCAAAAAAGCCCCCGAAGATAAACCCAAAATCCAAGCGCCAACGTTATTCAAATAGACAACAAAACAAAAGATCAAAAGTTCTCAAAGAAATAAAAGCATGCAGCATCACCAGAAGCTAGCACAAAGAAGAATCGCAACTATCAACAAACAAGAAAAATGCGAAACGCATAAAACAAGCACCAACCTAGAATGAGGAAGAAACAGAAACAACGGCGAGCGCGCAGCAAATCACGAACGATCCACTCCAGTGAACGTTTCGAAGCCTCAGAGAAAGAAGAAAACTTGGGGCAAATCGAAGGAACAAAGGTGAAGGAAGGAAGCTCTTTGTCCAGAAATGCGAAAGCAAATAAGAACCAAGAAACTGAAAAGCAAAAACCCTTTTGATTTCAAACAAAATGTAAAGAGGGAAAAGAAACGGCAAAAGGAATAAAAGCCCAATCAATAGGCTTTTAAAGCGCTTGCATGCTCCCAAGGAAATAACTCCCTCAAAAAATGATGCAGCAATTAAGGAGCAAAAGCAAAAACGCTTCGCATTTTTGAAATAGCATTTAAAGACGCAGAACTCGCACGAGAAAGAGCAGACCGGGCACAGCCAAACAGATGCTTGAACACGACTTCCCCAAATGGGTCGAAGCTCGAAAGCACAACCTCGTGGAAAGCTCGAAGCTCAAGCAGGGGCACTGTTCATACCCTGGACTGAGCTATAGGGTCCGGGTTGCATGAAGACAGAGGACCGACCTCTTTAAAGGTTGGCCCATTACGAAGAACTCTTCACAAAGAGATCGAAAGATCACCACAGAGGCCCAAAGAGGCCCATAATGAAAGGGCCACCGACTACTAGAAGGCAGTTGGCCAAAGATATGATCTCACTCACAAAAGATAAGATAAGATAACAAACTTATCTAAAAGGAAGATCGTTAAAAAACTACTATAACTACACTAGAGCACCCAGGTATAACTCATACTCTAATTCTACAAAAGAAACCTACCTAAGGCCCGTACTGACTTAAGCATCGGAGTCTCTTGCAGGTACCACCACCCACCGGTGATCAAGGACCAAGCAGCACCTCTCGCTCCAACAAGTTGGACATAGTAGCCTCGACCAGACCAGAAGATCTCGTCTGAGATTGAGCTCCCTGTTTCAGGTAACCCTCGGAACACCCACCTTCTTCTCTCTCTTACTTTCACTCTTTCCTACACATACTTCCCCATAAACCCTCAACTAATCACATCCATATCTCTTCCCAAAACCATCATAACTCCCACCAACCCCCACCCACTTCAAATTCAAAATTTTCCACCCGATTCCTGATGCCAAGGCATCTTAGGCTAGTTTCACTAGCATTGTTTTTGATAGTTTTAGTTGTTTTATGCATTTTCTTGAGCTTAAAGTAACCAAGAATGG
This sequence comes from Arachis ipaensis, assembly GCF_059453495.1. Lineage (NCBI taxonomy): Eukaryota > Viridiplantae > Streptophyta > Magnoliopsida > Fabales > Fabaceae > Arachis > Arachis ipaensis. Next base: position 39,901,164 of record NC_142441.1, on the reverse strand, counting down.
TTAAAAGAAGAACAAAGCAATGAACCATCCAAACAGTATGATTTTGATGCAAATTCCATGAGTTTTTAGTTATATTACTTGAATGCTATGAATGGAAGATTTCTCATGAAATTTTGCAAGACTTTGATGCAATTGTTTGGATGATTTCAGGGAAGAAGAGGCTAGGCAAGGAAGCAACAAAAGCAATAAAGGAAGCTTGAATATCACATGTGGAGTTTAAGTTCCAGTTTAAGCCTAAACTGGAGCTTAAACGCCAGAATCATGAAGGCTAAGAAATGCTGAAACTGAAGTTTAACCTCCAGTTTAACCTTAAACTGGAGGTTAAACGCCAGAATGAAAGTCTCACCAAAGAAGCATTTCCACGTTTAACCTCCAGTTTAACCTTAAACTGGAGGTTAAACGCCAGAATGAGAATGCCAATCAGGAAGCATTTCCACGTTTAACCTCCAGTTTAACCTTAAACTGGAGGTTAAACGCCAGAAATGGGAAGTGCACCAGGGAGCCATTTCCACGTTTAAGCTCCAGTTTAACCTTAAACTGGAGCTTAAACGTGTTCGACCAAGTTTTCTCCTCCAGGGTTGCTTTCTCCATTTCCACGTTTAAGCTCCAGTTTAACCTTAAACTGGAGCTTAAACGTGTTCGACACCTCCAGGGCTGCATTTCTCAGCTTCCACGTTTAAGCTCCAGTTTAACCTTAAACTGGAGCTTAAACGTGTTCGACCTCCAGGATGCCTTCTTCCATTTCCACGTTTAAGCTCCAGTTTAACCTTAAACTGGAGCTTAAACGTGTTCGACCTCCAGGGCTGCCTTTTCTATCTCCACGTTTAAGCTTCAGTTTAACCTTAAACTGAAGCTTAAACGTGTTCGACCAAGTTACCCTCCAGGGCTGCCTTCTTCCATTTCCACGTTTAAGCTTCAGTTTAACCTTAAACTGAAGCTTAAACGTGCTTCCACAAAAGGCATCACTGGAAGTGTCTGGCGTTTAAGCTGCAGTTTAAGCTTAAACTGCAACTTAAACGCCACTCTTGGAAAAGGTTTCTGGGCCAAAAATATTGCGGTTTAAGTTAGTATTTGAGCACAAACATTAACTTAAACTTACCCTGGTATGAAACCCATTTGAATATTATGGTTTAGGGGATTGGGCCTGAAGGATTGATGAGTCTGAAATTTCAACTTATTGAGTCATGTGTCATTATTTGATTATCACTAAGTTGGCTCAATGAATGTTACAGAATTTGGATCAACAGCCTCATCAAGATTATGGATCATAAACCCAAGGAAAAAGGAAAGCAGGGAGAGGCCTCAAAGCCCAAGAAACACAACAGAAGCTCAATATAGAAAGTGTATAAATAGGATAGAATTTAAGTTAGGAAGGACTTTTACTTTTCATGGAGCTAGTTTTCATATCTTTGTAATTGAATTCAGAGCTATGACTCACTAAACCCCTTTCATTGGGTTAGGGAGCTCTATTGTAATTCAATGAATCAATAATAGTTTATCTTCTTCTTCAATCTTTTCTCTTGAATTTTGTTAGAAAGCTTCTTGATCTAATTCCATTGGGTAGTTGTCTTGGGAAAGAAACTACTCATAATTGGAATCCTTCGGAACCTTGGGAAAGGAATGGAGGATTCATGCTAGAGAAGCTTTCTCACAGTGAATTGGATTGGGGTTTGGATGGATATTGTGACATGTAATCCTACCAAATTGTGGTTCATGAAACTGTGTGGTATAATCAGTGATCGAGCATCATCTCTTCTTATGAACATTTAAACCAAGGGATTGGGAATTTGTTTGTTTTTAGAGAGAATTGGTAAGCCAAGGGATTGGGATCCAATCATATAAGATTGCCAAGCAAAATTCAATGAACGCATTGGTTGAGGAAGAGATAAACATGTTTTGATTCGGAGATCTCAATATCTCCTATAACCCAATGAATTCCCCATTTCTGATTTCCACTTTCTCTTTACATTCTGCAACTCAATTCATGCAATCACCCCCATTCCCTTTTAATTTCAGCAATTTAGCTTCTGCTCTTTAATTCATGCAATTTAAGATTCCGCCATTTCAATTTCTTGTCATTTACGTTTCCCGCCAATTTTACATTCCGCAATTCTCATCTAAATTTTGATTCCGCTCAACTAGAACACACTTCTAATCCGAATTGCTCACTCAACCAATCCTTGTGGGATTCGACCTCACTCTATTGTGAGTTTTTACTTGACGATAACCGGTGCACTTGCCGGAAGGAATTTTGCCGATCGTGCAATTTCCTAAATCGTGGCATAACAAGTTTATGCGCATCAAGTTTATGGCGCCGTTGCCGGGGATTGGTTTTCGATTGACAATTCTCAAATTGGAAGTTAACTAGATTGAGCATTTTTTTTTTGTTTTGATTAATTCAGTACAAGTTACTTGTTGAATTTTAATTTCTGCACTCTGTTACATGCTTTCTTTCTTTATGCCTTTAAATTCAAGCAACTAACTCACTGACTCACTAACTGTTTGAATTAATTCCTCAACTGATCTAACCATACTCTTCCATTAACCAAGAGTATTTCACTTGTTTGTTGCCTGTGCTGTGTTCTTGTATGACAGGTAGGAGAGGAGAGACATCAACTCCTCCATATACCGAACCAGAGAGGACCCTTCATAGACTGAGAAGGGAAGCAAGAGGGAAGAGAGTACTGGGAGAAGAGGAATCTGAAGGAGAATCTGAGGACAATTTTGAGGAAGCTTTAGATCTCAACATGGATAGAGAAGTTCACAACCATGAGAGAGCTGATGGAAACAATGCCATTCCTGAGAGGAGGGTTCTTAGTTCATACATAAACCCAACCTCTGGGAATTGTGGTAGCAGCATCCAGAAACCACCCATTCAGGCCAACAATTTTGAGCTCAAACCACAGCTAATATCACTTGTGGAGAATCATTGTTCATTTGGTGGAAGTGCTAATGAAGACCCAAACCAACATCTCACAAAATTCCTGAGAATTTGTGACACTGTGAAGTCCAATGGAGTCCAGGAAGATGCATATAAACTGCTTTTGTTCCCATTTTCACTTAGGGACAAGGCAGCTAAGTGGCTGGAATCATTCCCAAGGGGGAGCCTAACAACCTGGGATGAAGTGGAAAGCAAGTTTCTGGCACGTTTCTACCCCCCACAAAAGGTCAATAGGCTTCGATCTGAGGTTCAGACGTTTAGACAACAAGATGGTGAAACTCTCTACGAGGCATGGGAGAGATTCAAGGATTTGACAAGGAAATGCCCACCAGACATGTTCCATGACTGGGTGCAATTGCATATTTTCTATGATGGACTGTCTTATGAATCAAGGAAGGCTGTAGACCATTCATCAGGAGGTTCATTGAACAGGAAAAAGACTGTGGAAGAAGCCATTGAAGTGATTGAGACAGTGGCTGAGAACGAGTACTACTATGCATCAGAGAGACACAACACTAAGGGAGTCATGGAGCCGAACCATGTTGATACAATTCTAGCCCAGAACAAGGTGTTTGCCAAGCAACTAGCAGAGCTTACCAGGAAATTAGAAACAAAACAAGTGGCTGCAATACACACACAAGATCAAGAGGAAGAAAGCACTGAAGGAGGTGATTGGGAAGAGGCCAATTATGTAGGAAATCAACAAAGGCAACCATATGATCCACATTCCAACACTTACAACCCAGGCTGGAAAAACCACCCAAACTTTGGGTGGGGAAACCAGCAAAACCAACATAACAAGTCCACATACCGAAACTCCAACCAAAGAACATACCAAGCCACACAAAACACTTACTCTCAACCACCATATCATAGCCAAAATAATCAACCTGCTCAACCTAATCCGAACCAACAATTTCAAGATCAATTAAACAGGATAGAAGGAATGCTTGCAACCATGAGTCAAGACATAACCGAATTGAAAGCTTTTAAGGAAGAAGTAAATTCTAACTTGCAAAACCAAGGAGCTGCCATCCAGAAGCTAGAAAATCAAATTGCGTATTTGTCTAAGCAAACCCCTAGGACAAGCGTTTCTCATGCTGCCAAGGCTATTGCAAGGGAAGAATGTAAGGCCATAACCCTCAGAAGCGGAAAGAATCTAAAGGAGATCTCAAAGGAAACCACAGAGGATGAAGCAAAGGAAAATGTGAGAGATAAGGAACAAGGACAATCTTTTACATCGTCTGCAACAAAAGAAAAAGAAAAAGAGGTCCTGAAGCCTTATACACCTAAAGCACCATATCCTCAACGTTTGATGAAAAGTGAAAAGGATGGCCAATTCTCCAGGTTCTTGGAGATTTTCAAGAAGCTTCAAATCAACATTCCGTTTGCTGAGGCAATAGAGCAAATGCCACTCTATGCAAAATTCTTAAAGGAATTAATGACCAAGAAAAGAAGCTGGAGAAACGAGGAAACTGTGTTGTTAACTGAAGAATGCAGTGCCATCATCCAGCACAAATTACCTCAGAAATTGAAGGATCCAGGCAGTTTCCAAATCCCCTGCATCATAGGAGAAGTCATGGTGGAGAAGGCCTTGTGTGACTTAGGGGCCAGTATCAATTTGATGTCTCTAACAATGATGAGAAGAATGAAGATTGAGGAAGCTAAACCAACAAGAATGGCCCTCCAATTGGCAGATCAAACTTTTAAATTCCCTCATGGGATAGTTGAGGATTTGTTGGTGAAAGTGGGAGATTTTATATTTCCTGCTGATTTTGTGGTGTTAGATATGGAGGAAGAAGCCAAAGCTTCAATAATTCTGGGAAGACCCTTCCTAGCTACTGCTGGAGCCATCATAGATGTACAAAAGGGTGAACTCACTCTTAGACTACATGATGAGAAATTGGTGTTTAACGTATTCAAGGCAATGAGCTATCCATCAGAATCACTAAGGGAATGCATGAGGGTTGATGTAGTGGACATTGCAGTACAAGAAACTTTTGAGGAAACAATAAAGGAAGTGGCAGAAGAGGAGTTCACCAAGGATATTGAAGTTAGTGACATCAAGGCTGCTGAAACAACCATGCCAAGCATGCCAGAGAGAGTGAAAGAAGAGAAGGAAGCACCAAAACCTGAGCTCAAAGCATTGCCCCCTAATCTCAAATATGCATACTTGGGTAGTGATGAGAGTCACCCTGTTATCATTAGCTCTGCCCTGAGCCAAGAACAGGAAGAAGAATTGATCAAGGTGCTACAAACTCATCAAGATGCCATTGGATGGACCCTAGCTGATTTGAAGGGGATAAGTTCATCCATATGCATGCATAAAATCTTGCTAGAAGAGGATGCTAGACCCTCCATTCAAGCTCAGAGAAGATTGAATCCCGTCATGAAAGAAGTGGTACAAAAGGAAGTCATGAAGTTATGGCAGGCAGGGGTAATCTACCCCATTTCTGATAGCCCATGGGTTAGTCCCATCCATGTAGTTCCCAAGAAAGGTGGCATAACTGTGGTGCCAAATGAGAAGAACGAACTCATACCCACAAGAACCGTCACTGGGTGGAGGATGTGCATAGACTACAGGAAGCTCAATGAAGCCACCAGAAAGGATCATTTCCCACTCCCATTCATGGATCAGATGCTTGAAAGGCTTGCCGGACATGCTTACTATTGCTTTTTGGATGGATATTCAGGCTACAACCAAATAGTAGTTGATCCTAGAGATCAAGAGAAAACATCATTTGTTTGTCCATATGGAGTTTTTGCTTATAGACGCATGCCCTTTGGATTGTGCAATGCACCTGCCACTTTCCAAAGATGCATGCTGTCCATCTTTTCGGACATGATTGAAAAATTTATTGAGGTCTTCATGGACGATTTTTCTGTGTTTGGAGATTCTTTTCCCAGCTGCCTACACCACCTTGCCTTGGTGCTTAAGAGGTGCCAAGAGACTAACCTAGTATTAAACTGGGAAAAATGTCATTTCATGGTCACAGAAGGAATAGTCCTTGGCCACAAAATCTCTAATAGAGGCATGGAGGTGGACAGAGCTAAGGTGGAAATCATTGAAAAACTACCTCCACCAAGTAATGTCAAGGCAATTAGGAGTTTTTTGGGACATGCTGGGTTTTACAGAAGGTTTATTAGAGACTTTTCTAAAATAGCCAAACCTTTGAGTAACTTGCTTGTCTCTGATACACCCTTTGTATTTGATAAAAATTGCATGCTAGCCTATGAACTTTTGAAGCAAAAACTTTCCTCTGCACCTATCATTGCCCCACCGGATTGGAACTTACCTTTTGAACTGATGTGTGATGCATCAGACCTTGCTATTGGGGCAGTGTTAGGACAAAGGAAAGACAATTTGGTACATGTGATTTATTATGCCAGTAAAGTCTTGAATGCTAACCAAAGGAATTACACAACCACTGAAAAAGAACTCTTGGCAATAGTCTTTGCATTTGACAAATTTAGATCCTATCTCATTGGATCTAAAGTCATTGTCTTCACTGATCATTCAGCTTTAAAATACTTACTTGCTAAACAAGAATCCAAACCAAGACTTATTAGATGGGTTCTTTTGTTGCAGGAATTTGACATTGAAATCAAAGACAAGAAGGGTGTAGAGAACAAGGTGGCAGACCATTTATCAAGGATACCATGTGAAGAAGGAAGCGCACAAAGCACACATATAAATGAGTGCTTTCCTGATGAACAACTCATGGTAATTCACAAAACACCCTGGTTTGCAGACATAGCAAACTTCATTGCCACTGGAGTTGGAGCACAAGGCATACTGGGCCTTGAAACTTTTGAACTTGGACAGCAAAGCTGCTGGAGAAAGAAGGATGTTGCAAATTCAAGAGTTGAAAGAGTTCAGAGCTGAAGCTTATGAGAATGCCAAAATTTACAAAGAAAGAGCAAAGAAGAAGCATGACAGCAACATAGCCCCAAGGAAATTTGAAGAAGGACAAAAAGTATTGCTCTACAATTCTAGGCTGAAGCTATTTCCAGGGAAGCTAAAATCAAGGTGGTCTGGACCATTCCTTGTCACCAAGGTCTCCAAATATGGACAAGTAGAAATCATGGAAGAAAAGTCACAACGAACCTTCATTGTGAACGGTCAAAGACTCAAACATTACTTGGGAGATGTGGAGGAGAAGGACAAGGTTAAATATCACCTCAACTGAGGAAGCTGACCGTCAAGCTAATGACGTTAAAGAAGCGCTTGTTGGGAGGCAACCCAACCTGAGGTAATACCCTTTTGCTGTTTCTTTTATTTGTTTCAATAAAAAAAAAAAAGGGTGAAGTAGTTTCTGTGCATTGCAAAGAATTAAGTTTGGTGTTTCACACCAAACAATGAATTCGTGGATCAATAATTCAAAAGGGAATGTGTGATTCTAAGTTGGTGTTCCACCATAAAGATCAACTGAACACAACAACCTTTGAATTATATGAAAGGAACAACCATTCTAAGCAGTCACAGAAATGCTTAAAACCCTTAACAGCAACTTCATTCCAAAGAGAACTCAAGGATTCAAAGAACAGAGAAGTAAGTGGGAGACTAAGTTTGGTGTTCACACACCAACTTAAGACTCAGATACTTACCCACACATAATTGAGCTAACCAATCAAGTGCTTGAGAAGCAAGCAACTTCATCACTCTTTGCAGGAAAGGAAACAAGGATCTTAAAACATGAAGCAACAATTAGGAGAAGAAGGAGAAATCAAAGTGTTCCTGGCAACAAAGAGAAAACAAGGAATTTCACAAGGTGGTATTGTTCCTTGATAATTCTTTAAAAAGGGCAAACAAAAGCATGCTTGTTCTGGTTTAAACTGTAAATGTTGAATCTTTCTGGAATGTGAAGTTGTTAGTATATGAGTGTCTGTTATTGCTTTGAATAAAGTGAATGCCTAGATGTTTGGATATAACTTCACCTTCTTAAACAAGTGCTTGCCATGCTTGTTCTGTTTCCAAAAATAAAAGAAAAGTTTGAACAAAAGTAACTTGGCTAAATTAGTGACAAATCAAGTAGAATTAAGTGGTGGTATGCATGCTTGATTGTTTAAGTCAGATCACTGGAAATAGAGTGTAGAATTATCATTTTTTATGTAGAAATTGAAAACTGTCTATGGCTCTTGATGAATAAATGTCTTTGGCCATGAAAAAGAAAGAAAAAGAAGAAGAAAAAGCCACTGAAAAAGGGCAACCAAAAAGCAAAAAAATTGAGAAAATAAGCTAGGCACCAATGGTTTGAACTTCTGAGACAAATGCCTGTGGTGTTTATGTATTAAGGATATGCTTGGATGAATAGGTTCTGAGGAGTGTTTCAACACTTGGTAACTTGGGTTAACTAACCTGGGATTATCAACCAAAAGTCCATTATCAAGAGCAACCTAAATACAAAACATTTAGTCACACAAAGAGGTGCTGGGCACCAATGTCTCAAGAAGAAATGTGAACTAAAATGCCTGAAGTGGATATGTGTAGTGCACTGATAAGAAAAAGAAAATGCCAAAGGCTTGTGCAACACATGACACCAAGCAAACAAGGAGCAAAGGAGCTCTAAGAAAAAGAAAAGAAAAACAAAGAAGAGAAAAGTGCCAAGGACATAAGAATAACAAGAGGCCATAGCAGTGTTTGATGGATGCAATGAAAAAGTGATGATCTTACCTGAAAAGTATGAAAAAGTGATACTGCAACTTTCTGCATAAAACCCTTCTGATGAACTTCAAATGCTTGCTAATATAGCCAATGTAATTGCTTTCTGTTTCATACTTTCTTCTCAAATAACTCAGGACTTGCTTAGGGACAAGCAAGTATTAAGTTTGGTGTTGTGATGCCAAGGCATCTTAGGCTAGTTTCACTAGCATTTTTTTTGATAGTTTTAGTTGTTTTATGCATTTTCTTGAGCTTAAAGTAACCAAGAATGGTTAAAAGAAGAACAAAGCAATGAACCATCCAAACAGTATGATTTTGATGCAAATTCCATGAGTTTTTAGTTATATTACTTGAATGCTATGAATGGAAGATTTCTCATGAAATTTTGCAAGACTTTGATGCAATTGTTTGGATGATTTCAGGGAAGAAGAGGCTAGGCAAGGAAGCAACAAAAGCAATAAAGGAAGCTTGAATATCACATGTGGAGTTTAAGTTCCAGTTTAAGCCTAAACTGGAGCTTAAACGCCAGAATCATGAAGGCTAAGAAATGCTGAAACTGAAGTTTAACCTCCAGTTTAACCTTAAACTGGAGGTTAAACGCCAGAATGAAAGTCTCACCAAAGAAGCATTTCCACGTTTAACCTCCAGTTTAACCTTAAACTGGAGGTTAAACGCCAGAATGAGAATGCCAATCAGGAAGCATTTCCACGTTTAACCTCCAGTTTAACCTTAAACTGGAGGTTAAACGCCAGAAATGGGAAGTGCACCAGGGAGCCATTTCCACGTTTAAGCTCCAGTTTAACCTTAAACTGGAGCTTAAACGTGTTCGACCAAGTTTTCTCCTCCAGGGTTGCTTTCTCCATTTCCACGTTTAAGCTCCAGTTTAACCTTAAACTGGAGCTTAAACGTGTTCGACACCTCCAGGGCTGCATTTCTCAGCTTCCACGTTTAAGCTCCAGTTTAACCTTAAACTGGAGCTTAAACGTGTTCGACCTCCAGGATGCCTTCTTCCATTTCCACGTTTAAGCTCCAGTTTAACCTTAAACTGGAGCTTAAACGTGTTCGACCTCCAGGGCTGCCTTTTCTATCTCCACGTTTAAGCTTCAGTTTAACCTTAAACTGAAGCTTAAACGTGTTCGACCAAGTTACCCTCCAGGGCTGCCTTCTTCCATTTCCACGTTTAAGCTTCAGTTTAACCTTAAACTGAAGCTTAAACGTGCTTCCACAAAAGGCATCACTGGAAGTGTCTGGCGTTTAAGCTGCAGTTTAAGCTTAAACTGCAACTTAAACGCCACTCTTGGAAAAGGTTTCTGGGCCAAAAATATTGCGGTTTAAGTTAGTATTTGAGCACAAACATTAACTTAAACTTACCCTGGTATGAAACCCATTTGAATATCATGGTTTAGGGGATTGGGCCTGAAGGATTGATGAGTCTGAAATTTCAACTTATTGAGTCATGTGTCATTATTTGATTATCACTAAGTTGGCTCAATGAATGTTACAGAATTTGGATCAACAGCCTCATCAAGATTATGGATCATAAACCCAAGGAAAAAGGAAAGCAGGGAGAGGCCTCAAAGCCCAAGAAACACAACAGAAGCTCAATATAGAAAGTGTATAAATAGGATAGAATTTAAGTTAGGAAGGACTTTTACTTTTCATGGAGCTAGTTTTCATATCTTTGTAATTGAATTCAGAGCTATGACTCACTAAACCCCTTTCATTGGGTTAGGGAGCTCTATTGTAATTCAATGAATCAATAATAGTTTATCTTCTTCTTCAATCTTTTCTCTTGAATTTTGTTAGAAAGCTTCTCGATCTAATTCCATTGGGTAGTTGTCTTGGGAAAGAAACTACTCATAATTGGAATCCTTCGGAACCTTGGGAAAGGAATGGAGGATTCATGCTAGAGAAGCTTTCTCACAGTGAATTGGATTGGGGTTTGGATGGATATTGTGACATGTAATCCTACCAAATTGTGGTTCATGAAACTATGTGGTATAATCAGTGATCGAGCATCATCTCTTCTTATGAACATTTAAACCAAGGGATTGGGAATTTGTTTGTTTTTAGAGAGAATTGGTGAGCCAAGGGATTGGGATCCAATCATATAAGATTGCCAAGCAAAATTCAATGAACGCATTGGTTGAGGAAGAGATAAACATGTTTTGATTCGGAGATCTCAATATCTCCTATAACCCAATGAATTCCCCATTTCTGATTTCCACTTTCTCTTTACATTCTGCAACTCAATTCATGCAATCACCCCCATTCCCTTTTAATTTCAGCAATTTAGCTTCTGCTCTTTAATTCATGCAATTTAAGATTCCGCCATTTCAATTTCTTGTCATTTACGTTTCCCGCCAATTTTACATTCCGCAATTCTCATCTAAATTTTGATTCCGCTCAACTAGAACACACTTCTAATCCGAATTGCTCACTCAACCAATCCTTGTGGGATTCGACCTCACTCTATTGTGAGTTTTTACTTGACGATAACCGGTGCACTTGCCGGAAGGAATTTTGCCGATCGTGCAATTTCCTAAATCGTGGCATAACAAGTTTATGCGCATCAATTCCCACCCATTCATTCGAACCCTACCCTATCCCACCCCTATAAATACCCCTTCTTCCAACCCTTCAAACACACACCTCATACACTAAAGCCCCCACTTGGCCGAAATACTCTCTCCCTCCATCTCCTTTATTCTCTTCTTTTTCTACTCTTTTCTTCCCTTTTGTTCTTTTTTGCTCGAGGATGAGCAAAGCTTTTAAGTTTGGTGTTGGAAAAGCATTGCTTTTTGCTTTCCATTCACACTTATGGCACCCAAAGTCGGAGAATACTCTAGAAAGAGGAAAGGAAAAGCAGTTGCTTCCACTTCCGAACCTTGGAAGATGGAGAGATTCATCACCAAAGCTCATCAAGGCCACTTCTATGAAGTAGTGGCAAAGAAAAAGGTGATTCCTGAAGTCCCCTTTAGGATAAAAAAGAATGAGTACTCAGAGATCCGACGAGAAATCCGGAGGAGAGGTTGGGAAGTCCTGCCTAATCCTATACCGGAAGTTAGAATCTTGATGGTACAAGAGTTCTATGCCAATGCATGGGTCACGAAAAACCATGATACAAGCGTGAACCCAAGTCCTAAAAATTGGCATACCATGGTCCGAGCGCATCTCTTGGATTTCAGCCCAGAAAGTGTAAGGTTGGTGCTCTATTTGCCAATAATGCAAGGAGACCAACACCCTTACACTAGGAGAGTCAATTTTGATCAGAGGCTGGACCAAGTCCTTTCAGACATTTGTGTGGAAGGAGCTCAGTGGAAGAGGGATGCTCAAGGCAAGCCTATCCAACTAAGAAGGCTTGACCTCAATTTCGTAGCTAGAAGATGGTTGGAATTCATCCAATGCTCCATTATTTCTACTAGCAATCAGTCAGAAGTGACCATTGACAGAGCCATCATGATTCATTGCATCATGATTGGGAGTAAGGTGGAGGTACATGAGGTAATACCTCAAGAACTGTACAAGAAAGCTGAAAAGCCTTCCACCTTAGCAAGGTTGGCTTTTCCCCACCTTATATGTCACTTATGCAATTCAGCTGGAATTGTCATAGAAGGAGACATTCCCATTGAGGAGGACAAGCCCATCACTAAAAGAAGGATGGAGCAAACCAAAGAGCCTACACATGCACCTCAACAAGAGCATGTGGAGCTGCCTCAACAAGAAATCCCTGAGATGCCTCAAAGAATGCATTTTCCTCCCCAAGGCTATTGGGACCAATTGCATACTTCTCTAGGAGAATTAAGTTCCAACATGGATTAGTTGAGGATGGAACAGCAAGAGCATTCCACCATCCTCTATGAAATAAGAGAATATCAAAGGGCCATAAGAGAAGATCAAAGAGCCATGAGGGAAGAACAACAGAGATAGGGACGTGACATAGAAGACATCAAGCGCTCAATTAGATTCCAAAGAGGGAGTAGTAGCCGCCGTCACTAAGGTGGATTCATTCCTTAATCCCCTGTTGCTTATGTTAATTTTTCTATTTTCCATGTATTTTATCTTATTGTCTATCTCTAGTGCATGATCATCCTTATTTATGTCTTAAAGCTAGGAAATATTCCATGCATCTCTCATCTTGCTTAAAAGAAAATTTAATTTGAAAAAGAAAAGTGAGATACTTGAATTTCGAGTTATATATTAAGAATAGTTCAATTATCTTGATGTGGTGGCATTGCTTTTACTTTCTGAATGCATGAATGAACAGTGCATAGTTGATGTTGGAGTTAAAGAATGTTGGCTCTTGAAAAAATGATGATGAAAGTGAAGTGTTATTGGTAATCTGAAAAATCCAAACAAAATTGATTCTTTAAGCAAGAAAAAGATGCAAAAAAAAAAAAAAAAAGAGAGCAAGTAGAAAAAGAAATAAAAAGAAAAAAAAGCCAATAACTCTTTAAACCAAAAGGCAAGAGTAAGGATCTAAGGCTTTGAGTATCAATCATTAGGAGGGCCTAAAAGAAACAAAATCTTGGCCTAAATAGTTCAAATGAGCCGCTTCCCTAACTATATGCTTGTGGTGTGAAGGTGTCAAGTGAAAAGCTTGAGACTGAGCAGTTAAAGTCGTAATCCAAAGCAAAGAGTGTGCTTAAGAGCTCCGGACACCACTAGCTAGGGATTCTAGCAAAGCTAAATCACAATCTTAAAGGGTTCACCCAGTTAAGTATCTATGGTGCTTATGTATCCAGTGGTAATACTAGAAAATAAAGCGCTTAGGGTCACGGCCAAGACCCTAAAGAAGCTGTGTTCAAAAATTAAAAAGAACTAAACTAGGAGAATCAATAGTATCATCTGGATTCTAAGTTCCTAAAGATGCCAATCATTCTGAGCTTCAAAGGAAAGTGAGATGCCAAAACTATTCAGAAGCAAAAAGCTACTAGTCCCGCTCATCTAATTGAAACTGAGCTTCATTGAGAACTCTAAGATTTATTGTATCCTTCTATTTCTTTTTAATCCTACTTGTTTTTGGTTGCTTGGGGACAAGCAACAGTTTAAGTTTGGTGTTCTGATGAGCGGATATTTTATACGCTTTTTAGCATCATTTTCGTATAGTTTTCATTATGCTTTATTTACGTTTTATTATATTTTCATAGGTTTTAGTACAAAATTTATATTTTTAGATTTTGCTTTGAGTTTGTGTGTTTTATGGTGATTTCAGGTATTTTCTGACTGAAATTGAGGAGCTTGAGCAAAAGTCTAATTCAGAGACAGAGAGAGGACTGCAGATGCTGTCAGGATTTGACCTTCATGCACTCGAAGGATCATTTCTGGAGCTACAGAAGTCCAAATAGCGCGCTCTTAATGGCTATAGAAAGCTAACCTCCAGGGCTTTCAAAAAATATATAATAGTCTATACTTTGCTTTGGAAATAAAGACCCAAAACTGGTATTTAATGCTAGCCACCAACCACATTCCTAGTGTCTAACGCCCAGAAGGGAGCAGCTAGCGTCCAACGCCCATTCAGGAGTCCAAAGCTAGTGTTGGATGCCCAAAAAGGAGCACTAGCTCATGGATTTCACTCAAAATCAGCCCAAACACTCACCAAGTGGGCCCCAGAAGTGGATTTTCACACTACAAGACTAGTTTATCTTATTTCTGTAATTCTAAGTTAGCAGATTAGTATATATAGACAAGAGTTCACCCTTGTTAAAGGACTCTTGTCCATTCTACACGTTTCACATTAACTTTCTGTACAGTATGAGTCACTAACCTCCTAGGTTAAGGTTAGGAGCTCTGTTGATTCTTATGAATTAATAATATCTATTCTACTTCAATATATGCTTGATTCTATTCTAAGATGTATATTCGTTCTTCATCCTAATGAATTGGGAGTGTAACTTTACCGTCATCCCTATTCACATGGGTTCTTGCGAGTCCATGACGGGATAGTATTGAATCACTAGCTTGATTATACATCTCTTAGACGGCTAATCCACGGCTTTGTTGGGTATTTGGTGACATGAGTGCAGCCGAGGTGCGGGGAAATTAGGGCCTTTGTGGTATAGGCTAGAACCAAAGGAGCAGCGTTCCCCGATCTGGAAGATCCGACCTTGTCTGTGGCATTTTGAGTAGGATCACCAAGGGAATGGACTGCTAGAGCTTTACCCCCGTTCAGATTGGATGACCGCTGACCCGACGTTTGATCTGAAGCAGAGGAGATTAATGACCGCTGACCCGGTGTTAATCATTTACAGCCTGCCATGGAATGAATCAGCAGAAGTTGGGGTAAATGGTGAGAAAAGTTAATCCATAAGGAAGAAGCATCTCCGAAGCCTCAACTATTCTCATACCATTGATTTCATACCTATCTAGCAACATTTTATTTATTTATCTGTTTTATGCATTTTCTCGTGACAACTATATTTTTTATCCGCCTGACTAAGATCTGCAAGGTAACCATTGCTTGCTCAAACCAACAATCTCCGTGGAATCGATCCTCACTCACCTGAGGTATTACTTGGACGACCCGATGTACTTGTCGGTCTATCTGTGCAAAACTTGCGGAGTCAGTTTCATTCACCAGCTGTGCCCATAGAAATCAGATGTGGGTGCAGTGTAAGAGCCAAGGACCTTCCTTGCGTCTCCTCCAGCGTTTAGATTAGCTACCATAGTTGTATCTTCACCTTCTTTCTCAAAAGATTCTGTGAGATTTCCTCCGGCTCTGCAAGCTTGAGCTTGTTGCAAACGCCGCCTTAAGGTTCTCTCAGGTTTAGGATAAGAAAGGGGTTCTTTATCTCTATTCCTGCTCATAAGTAATCAAGAATCAAGGGGAGAAAAGGAAAGGTAGGGGTCTCTATGTCAGAGCATAGAGGACTCCTTGTGAGAAACTCTAATAAAGATATCAAATGAGATAGAGTGATAAATAAAAAAGAATTGAAAATAAGGATGGGAAAATTACTTTAAAAGTTTTTTTTTTCAAAATAAAGGGAAAAGGCAAAGGTTTAAAAGGGTTTCAAAAAAATAAAGAAAAAGAATAATTAAAGAGACACCAGACTTAAAAATAAAACAAGATAAGACAAATAATTAACTAAGAGGTTTTGAAAATAAAGATGGAAGATTTGATTTTAAAGATTTTTGAAATTTAAAAAGGAAAGATTAAATAAAGATTGTAAAATTCAAAATTGAAAGAAAGAAAAATTAAAGAAACAACAAACTTTAAAATTTGAATTTAAAATGAAGATAAGATAAGATAACAAGAATTGAAATTAAGGAGAAGATAAGATAAAGATCCAAGATCAAGAAAGATAAATAAGATATGATTACAGAAAATTAAATTAAACAAAAAGATCACTAACGGGACACCAAACTTAAAATTTGAAATTAACTAAAAAGATGATAACAAAAATTCGAAATTTAAAAGGAAAAGATAAAGAAGATAGAAATCCAAATTTTAAGAAGACAAACAAGACAAAAAGAAACACCAAACTTAAAAATTTTAAATCAAGATATGAGAAAGAAAACAAATGCAAGAATTTTTGAAAATTCAAGAGAAAAGTTTTAAAAAAATTTTCAAAATTTAAAAAGGAAAGAAAAACACTAAAAAGACACCAAACTTAAAATTTAAAAATAAGGGAAAATTAATAATGAGAATTTTTGAAAAGATAGAGAAATAGGTGAAACTTAAAATTAAAAGCTCAAAAGGAAATAAATGGTCAAAAACTGATAAAGTAAAAATAAATAGATACCTAATCTAAGCAACAAGACAACCGATAGTTGTCAATCACGAACAATCCCCGGCAGCAGCGCCAAAAACTTGGTGCGCAAAATTAGAACTCGTACAACTTCACCGGCAGGTGCACCGGGTCGTCCAAGTAATACCTCAAGTGAGTGAGATTCGATCCCACGAGGATTGTTGGACTGAGAAAGCAATAGTTATCTTGCTAGACTTAGTTAGGAAAATAGAAAAGGAGTTGTTGTTGTTGAATTTGAATAAAGCAAAAAATAATCAAGAAAATAAAGAAAACAATTAAAGGTTTGGTAAAGAGATAATATATGGGAGCAGTTAAGGCTTTGGAGATGTTTATCTTTCTGGATTAAAATGCCTTACCAACCACCTTAACAATGAAAGATTCATTCTATGGCAAACCATAGGTGACTAAAGCCTACTCTCGTAGCGAATTAATCTCCTCTAATCTTACTGAAACCCCACAGACAAGGTCAATTCTTTCAGATCAAAGGGTAACCTTTAGAAAACCAGTTTAGTGCCACAGAAACCTTAATTACCCAAAGCTGACAGGATTTCATATCACATATCTCAATCAGTCGCAGGTAACCCCCAGTTTAGAAGGAGTGTTTCCTAGCTGTTGCTCAAGCGAGATAGCTCTCTCGAGAATCACAAGAGCTCATGTAGAATGAGGGTCATACTCTCATTCCATCCAGATTCATAAGATTAAGAACGAAAACAACACCTTAGAATTGAATCAAGAATTAGTTAAAGTAGAAGAATAATAATCTTAATCCATAGAAATAAACAGAGCTCCTAACCTTAACTAGAAGGTTTAGTGGCTCATAATTCACAAAGAAAATAGAGTTCTAAGAATGGATAATGGGGGAGAAGATGATCCTCAACATGGGTGATCTTCTCCTATATATACTAATCTAATAGTTGCTAGACCTAAAAAGATATTAATTCTAATTAAAAATTACAAAAAGAAAATAAAATAAGCCTAAAAGGTGCTAAATCCACTTGGAGGCCTAATAAAGGAGTGATTTGGGCTGAAGACTGGCGTTCAGCACCGGTATGGGCGTTGAACACCCATAAGAGGGTGAAATGATGATGGCTCTATCCTACTGCTGGCGTTCAACTCCGGGTTCTGGCGTTCAGCGCCAGGGGTCTGCTCTTTCTTGGGAGTTTGAATGCCAGGCTTCATGTTTAACGCCAAGGATGGCAGTGATACCAAAAGAAAAGTATAAACTATTATATATTGTTGGAAAGCTCTGAAAGTTAGCTTTATAACGTCATTGAGAATGCTTCAATTGAACCTCTATAGCTCAGGTTATGCTCGTTAGAATGCAAGGAGGCCAGGATTGACAACATCTTCTATCCTTTCTTTGCTGTTGCACAGAACTTTGCCAAATTCGCAAAAAATTCACCTAAAATCATAAAAATAATACAAAAACTCAAAGTAACTTCCAAAGAGAATTTTGGCACTAAAATACATTAAAACTTAACAAAATCTAACTAAAAACAACTAGAAAATGCTAGGAAAAAGGGTATAAGATGCTCACGCATCACATGGAAAGCTCCGTTTTTTCTTTTTATCCTACCTCTATGGCACCAAAAACCAGAAAATCCTCAAGAAAAAGAAAAGGAAATGTCCCTGCTTCCACCTCTGAGCCATGGGAGACCACAAGATTCCTCACCAAAGTCCATCATGAGCACTTCTATGACGTAGTGAGGAAGAAAAGGGTGATACTCGAGGTCCACTTTAGACTCAAGGAAGATGAGTATCCGGAGATCCTACACCAAGTCCTATGACGAGATTGGGAGATTCTGGCTAATCCCATCTCTGAAGTTGGAGTATTAACGGTGCAAGAATTCTATGCTAACACTTGGGTCACCAAGAAGCATGACACTAGTGTGAACCCAGAGCCCAAAACCTGGCGCACCATGGTCAGAGGGCAAATCATAGATTTTAGCCCTGAAAGTGTGAGGATGGCGTTGAATTGCCTCAGTCACGACGTGATCTGTACTCTTACACTCGAAGGGTAAACTCTGACTAAAGGCTGGAGCAAGTTCGTACTGATATCTGCGTAGCTGGAGCACAGTGGAGGAAGGACATCCAAGGCAAGCCGTACTAACTGGGTCGGCTTGATCTTAAGCTAGTGGCTAGAGGATTGTTGGAGTTTATCCAACGCTCAATCATCCCTGCAAGTAACCACTCTGAGGTTACAGTTGAGAGAGAGCAGTAATGATCCACTAAATCATGCACGGCAATGAGGTGGAGGTACATGAGGTGATCCCTCAAGAGATTTAAAAAGTAGCTGACAAGCCTTCCACCCAAGCACAACTGGCGTTCTCTCATCTCATTTATCGCATATGTGGAGCAGCTAGAGTTCGCATAGGAGGAGATACCCTAATTGATAAGGAGAGACCCATCACAAGAAAGGGTAGGGAGCACGCAAGGGAGCTTGCACAAGGACCATAGCAAGAACCCATTCCGCCACCTCCATAGAAGATCCCATAGATGCCTCAAGGGATGTACTTCCCTTCCCGTGACTATTGGGATCAATTGACCACATCTCTTGGGAGCTGACTTTATCTGTTGATCAGCTGAGGATAGAAAATCAAGATCAGTCTACCATCCTCCATCAGATGATGGAAGATCAGAGGAGCATGAGGGAGGAGCAGATGAGGTATGGGAGTGATATTGAGGAGCTTAAACGCTCCAGAGGATTCCCAAGAGGGAGCAGTTGCCGCCATCACTGAGGTGGTCAAGTTTCATTCTCCCTATATCTATTTTTATCTCTATTTTTTTTTTCTTACTCTATTTTGTTATATATTTTCTATTCTAGTATATGATCACACTTAGGATTTCTTGTTTTCTTTGTTTTATTTAAGGATGCCTTATGTAATCCACATCAAGCTTAAAAAGAAAAATTTATTAAAAAGAGAAGTAGCGATATTACAAGTTGTTCTGTTTACCTTAAAGTGGTGGCCTTATCTTTATTTTCTGAATGTATGAATTAACTATGCATATTTGACTTTTGGAGTTAAGCATATTAGCAATTGAAGAACAGCGACTTTAGAGAAGTATTATTGATTCTCTGAAAAATAAAAAAGATTGATTCTTGAAGCAAAAGAAACAGCCAAAAGAAAAAGAAAAACGAAAAGAAAAGGTCTAGGGCTTTGAGCATCAATGGTTAGGAGGGTCAAAATTGGCAAAATCTTGTCTAGAGATGAAGAAAGCATAGCAGGTGCTGTCAGTACTGACCTCGACGCATTCCAACGAGCATATCTTGAGCTATAGAGATCTAATTAACGCAGTCTTAACGGCGTTAGAAAGTTAACTTCCAGAGCTTTTCCAGCGATATATGATAGTCTATACTTCTCTTCTAGAATGACTGCCAAAACTGGTGTTAAATTCCAAGCCTGGGCGTCGAATGCCCAAGAAGGAGTGACCACCCAATTTGAATGCCCAAAACTAGCGTTCAACGCCAGCCAGGGAGCAGGACCAGCGTTCAACACCCAGAATCCAAGTTGAACGCCAGGCATCAGCCCAAACACTCACTAAGTGGGCCCAAAAGTGGATTTTAGCACTCTTTAGCTTATCTTATCTCCTTGTAACTTTTAAATTTAAATTAACATCTTTTAGGTTTAGTCTTAGAGGTTTTTACTATAAATAAGAGACTTCCTTCCTCCTGAGGAACACGCTCCCGGCAGGGGAGACATTCAGATCTAGACAGATCTTCTTTACTTTTTATTTTGTTTTCTCTGTAAAGTATGAGTAACTAAACCTCCTGGTTAAGGTTAGGAGCTCTGCTTATTTCTATGGATTAATATTATTATTTATTACTCTTCTATTTTAATTAATGATTGATTCCATTCTAAGGTATTATTTTCGTTCTTAATCTTATGAATCTGGGTGGAGCGACTGTATGACCTTTATTCTACATGAGCACTTGTGATTCTCGAAAGAGTTATCTCGTTTGGGCTACAACTTGAAAACACTCCTCCTAAACTGAGGGTTATCTGCAGCTGATTAGGATATGTGACATGAAATCCTCTTAGTTTTGGGTAATTAAGGTTTCTGTGGCGCTAAACTAGATTTCTGAACTTCACCATTTGATCTAAAAGAATTGACCTTGTTTGTGGCATTTTAGTAAGATTTGGGGAGATTAAGTCGCTAAGACATTAGGTTTTAATCACTTATGGTTTACCATGGAATGAATTATTCATTGTTAAAATAGTCAAGGAGAAGTATTAATCCAGAAAGATAAACATTTTCGAGACCTTAACTATTTTCTTTATATTGATTTTACACCAATCTTTACTTGCTTTTCTTATTTCATGCGTTTACACCAACAACCTTCTTTTACTATTTGCCTGACTAAGTCCTACAGGATAACTCTTGCTTGCTCAATCTAACAATCCTTGTGGGATCGACCCTATCTCACCTGAGGTATTACTTGGACGACCCGGTGCACTTGCCGGTGAAGTTGTGCGAGTTCAATTTTCGTGCACCAAGTTTTTGGTGCCGTTGCCAAGGATTGTTTGTGATTGTTACTTAGATCAGGTACTTTTATCAGTTTTTGACCATGTATTTCCTTTTGAGTTTCTAATTTTGAGTTTTACTTATTTTCATATTTTTTCAAAAATTTTCATCATTAATTTTCTTTTATTTTCAAATTTTAAGTTTGGTGTCTTCTTAGAATTTTTCCTTCCTTCTTAAATTTCGAAAAATTTTAAAAACTTTTCTCTTGAATTTTCGAAAAATCTTGCATTATTATCTTATTATTTTTATTTAAATCTTAAGTTTGGTGTTTATTAGTAGTGTGTTTAATTATTTTTCTTCTTGGTTTTCGAACTTGATCTTGTTTGCTTTCTTGAAATTTTTTATTTCTTTCTTGTTTATCTTTCTCCATTGATTTTTGAAATTTTTGTTATCTTCTTTTTGTTTAATTTCAAGTTTTAAGTTTGGGGTCTTTTAGTTTTTCCTTTTTCTTTCCTTGAATTTCAAAAATTTTTTGGTTTGTTTTCCTAAATTTTTTACCATTCTCTTAGTATCTTTCACTTATTTTCAATTTTCTTTGTTTTGATTATCTTATCTTTAATTAATTTTAAATTTTAAGTTTGCCATTTCTTTCTATCTTGTTTAGTTTCTTGAATTCTTGACTTCTATTTTGTTTATCTTTTCCTTTTAAATTCGAATTTTGTTATCTTCTTTTTAGTTAATTTCAATTTTTAAGTTTGGTGTCCCTTTAATGATTTTCTTTTTGGTTCAATTTATTCTCTTTTTAATTTTCAAATCCTATCTTGTTATCTTTCTTAATCTTTGATCTTTATCTTTTTTATCTTTTTCTTGATTTTCAAATTTTGTTATCTTTATCTTTGTTTCAATTTCAAATTTCAAGTTAGGTGTTTCTTTAGTTTTTCTTTCTTTCATTTATTTCGAAAATTTTCAAAACCCTTTTCTTTTTAGTTTTCTAAAATTTTTAAATCAAATCATCTATCCTTATTTTTATATCATTCTTAGTTAATTGTTTACTTTATCATGTTTTAATTTTAAGTTTGGTGTCTCTTTAATTTTTCTTTTTTTTTCCTTTTTGAAATTCGAAAATTTTTAAACCTCTTTCTTCCTAAATTTTTTTAAATTTTTTGAAACTTCTAGTTATTATTTTTTTAATTTTCAAATTAGTATTCTATTCTTTTATATATTTTTGAATTTTTATAAAAAAATATATATTTCTGTTCTTTCTTTCTTGCTTTTTTGTTTACCACCTGATGTGTTTAATTTTATTTGGTGTTTTATGTTGAGGAACAATCATGGAGAGGGATCACATGGGTTACTACTAATACCCAAGGAGTGATTCAAATTTCTATGGATGGAAGAATTATCCAGACTTTGGTTGGAAAAGCCAAGACCAAAGAAACTTCAATACTCCATATTCCATCTATCAAGAACCTTCATCTTCTTGCTCATATCAAGAACCATCATCTTTTGATCTTGCCTGCCAAGAACTGGAGCAAATAACAGATAAAATTTTGCAAAAATTTCTATCCTCATCCCCTGCTTACTCATACTAAGAACCACCATCTCTCTATCCATACCAAGAATCATGTCCTTTTTACTCATATCAAGAGCCATCATCTCATTATCATATCAAGAATTATCATCTTATCAAGAACTATCATCTTTAGAGCATACCATAAAAAAATTAAGAGAGGTCAATCAAAGTTGCATACATGATATGAGAATGAGTGTTAAGAATGTAGAGGGGCATGTAGAGGTGATTACCAAGCGTTAGGCAGAGGAACAAGCAAAATCCCTCATAAGTGAAGCAATGCAAATTCCTACAAAAGAATGTGAGAAAATCATTCAACGGAGTCCATACCCCAGTGAATTAGAGAAATCTCCACCCTCACACATGGAAGAAGAAGAAGATGCATGACCAAAGGAGGTTGTAGGGGAGAAAAACAATTATGGGAATTTACACTCCAATGAAGTAGAGAGCCACATAGAGGGTGAGTTCATTGAACCACCAAATCAATAGGTTATTGATGAAGGGTACACTCCACCCATCACACAATACCCAAATCCTGAATCCAGAGTGGTAGAGATAATCAAGGAATGTACTGAAAAGGGGATTGTGACTAGGAACAAAAGATGATATCCATGAAAAAGAGAAGGTCAACAAGAAACAATACAACCCCTACCCAAGGAAAATCAAACTGATAATAATAAAAGAAAGCTTGTTAGGAGGAACTCAATTCCAAGGGCACTAATCTTCTCCTCTTTCCCCTTGGAGTCATTTCTTTTAACCAACTGGAAGAAGAAGAAGAAGAAAAGTTAACAATCAAGTGTCAAGATAACGACATTAAAAAAGCGCTTGTTGGGAGGCAAGCTAACCATAAATATCTTTTAGTTTGTTTTAGTTTTATCTCAGTTTAATTTTTCATTTTATTCTCTTTTCTTAATCTTCAAAGTTTTTCTAGGTCTTCTAATGTTTATGATCATGTACAGTGCTTAGAACAGGAACAAAAGAACTCAAAATGGAAGAACAGAACACCCTGAAGCAGGAAGGCTCTGGCGCTGAACGCCAAGCTGGGCGTTTAGCGCCTGAAAGGAGGCAAACAGTCCTGGTGTTCAACGCCAAGGAGGGATCACGTTTTCTTTGCTTGGGACAAGAAAATTTTTTTAAGTTTGCTGTTGCAGAGCGAGCTCTGGGTTTGTATTATCATCAATGGCACCAAAGGAAGGTGAATCATCTTCATGGAAGATCAGTAGCCACCATAAACTGAGGTGGTTAAGTTTCATTATCCTTTCCTTTATCTTATTTTCTGTTTCTATTCTAGCTTTGGCATGATCACTATTAGGATTTCCTTTGCTTTCTAGTCTAGTAGTTCAATTTTAAAATTTTTATGGTTAAAAGATGTCTCATGTATTACTCACTAAGCTTAAAAAGAAATTTTTTTGAAAAAGAAGTAGTAAAATACATAAAATCTTGAGTTATATTATGAGTCAAAAAGATTGATTCTTGAAGCAAAAGAAACAGCAAAAAGAAAAGAAAATTGAAAAAGAAAAAGAAAGAACAAAAGAAAAAGGTCCAAGGCTTTGAGTTTCAATGGTTAGGAGGATAAAAATTTGCCTAAAAAGCTCAAAAGAGTTATTATCCCTAACTATATGCTTGTGGTGTGAAGATGTCAAGAAAATCTTGAGACTGAGCATTTAAAATCATGATCAATGCTATAAAGAATACGCTTAAGGCTATACGCACCACTGTCTGGGAATTTAAGCAAAGCTAAATTCGAATCCAAAGGGTTCCGCCAGTTAAGTGCTTGTGGTGTTTATGTATCAGGTGGTAATACTTGAAAACAATACACTTAGAGTCACGGCTAGGCTCAAAAGTGTAAAGCACCAAAAGAAAACAAAATTTGTGTTCAAGAATTAATAAAAACTTAAAGAAGAGAGTCAATAATATCATCCGGATTCTAGTTCCAAAGGATACCAATATTGCTGAACTTCAGAGGAAAGAAAGATGCCAAAGCTATTCAGAAATAGAGTGTTAAATAGCCCCATTCAATAATTAGACCTAAGCTTAAATGAAAACTCTAATCTTATGTGTTTTTTCTTCATCGGTCCTATCTTGTTTTTGGTTACTTGAGGACAAGCAATGATTTAAGTTTGGTGTTGTGATAAGTGAATATCTTATACCCTTTTTCACCTCATTTTGTAGTTGTTTTTAGTTAAATTTTATAAAGTTTTATTATAATTAGTGCAAAAATTCTCTTTGGATTCTACTTTGAGTTTTTATGGTATTTTTATAATTTTAGGTGAATTTCGGGCGAATTTGGCAGAATCTTGTTCAGAGACGAAGAAAGCATAGTGGTACAAGAAATTATTATCGGTCTAGAATTTCCTCAATAGAAATAAGAACTTTGTTGTAAGCATAGTTCCAAACCAACTAATAATTCTCAATCAAATTTAAAAGATTAGTTGTCACAAAGTACAAACCCCAATGAAAATTAACCGAAGTATTTAAACCTCAGGTCGTCTCACAAGGAATTGCAATGAAGTGAATGATTATTGGCTAAGAAGGTATACGGGGGGGTTTGATTTGATGAAAGGAGAAAGAAAATAAATGACAAGAAAAGTAAAGCAAGCAACTAAAGAAAGCAATTAAAGAGACATTCATGGCAAGGATTGAGAATATAGGCTTTCTATCCTAGTCACTAATAACAATAATTAACAAGAATTTATCTTATTTCGTCATCTCTAACAATGGAAGAAGGTATAATGTTATCTTCACATATGGAGAAAGTCAAATAAGACTAGCTAATCTCAATCCAAAAGTCCTAATCAACTCACTAATTGAATTATCAGAAGATTAGCGTCAATGGAAACAATACTAGCTAACAACTCTAGATCACCAACATAGGTTGGATATTGATGACTCAAGATTGCCCAATTTCTCTTTCCAAGCCAAGAATGCTCAAAAGTCTACTCTAACATCCAACCAAGTATTTTGTCAAAAACTTGGAAGGCATAAAAGGGAAACATAATAATTGCAAGGAAGAATAAAATCTACCAACTACCAATTGCAAGGAATTAATAATAACAACTCAATTCAACAATAAAAGAACATCAAATATTAAATTGCATTAAAGAAAACCAAATCCAACATGAGCATTCATAAAACTAAATAGAGGCATAAAAAGAAAATTAACAATGCAAACTAAGAGAATTAAGATGTAGGAACAACAAATTACAAGGAAAACTAAAGGAAAACAAGAATTAAATCCAAGATCTAAGATGCAAATACCCTAAGAACCATAATTCTAGAGAGAAGAGGGAGCTTCTCTCTCTAGAAACTAAACTACATGATGTTATCGTACAACTAAGTGCTCCCCCTTTGCCCAAGCTTGAATTCTGCATGAAATACCCTCAGAAACGAGTTGGATTTGGGCCTGGAAAGCTCAGAAATCGCCCCCAGCGTTTTCACTTTAATGAGGTCACGTGCGAGCTATGACGCGTATGCATGGGTCACACGTACGTGTCGTCTGACGTTTTCCTTCCCACGGGTACGCGTCATGTCACGCGTACGCATCGCCTAGACGACCTCATTTTCACGCGTGCGCGTCTGTCACGCGTGCGCGTCGATGAATGCACTCCAAAACTTTGTTTTTCCATGAATTATCCACTTTGCATGCTTTTCTCTTGATTTCTTCCATCCAATACTTGCCTTATGAACCTGAAATCACTCAACAAACACCTCAAGGCATCGGATGAAATTAAAGTAAATTAAAATCACCAATTTAAGGACCTAAAAATCATGTTTTTATGCTTAAGCACAAATTAAGGGAGAATTAAAAAACCATGCTATTTCATTGAATAAATGTGAGAAAAGGTGATAAAATCCCTTAAATTAAGCACAAGATAAACCACAAAATTGGGGTTTATCAAACCTCTCCATACTTAAACTAAGCATGTCCTCATGCTAAACTCAAGAAAGAAACAAAGGGTATCAACATTTATTCAATGTAAATTACCTAAATGCAACTACCTATATGCAATCGATCTAAATGAATGCAATTACTCGGTTAAAATAAATCAATTCCTAAGAAAGCATATACAAGTACAAGGGCTAAAGCAATAGCAATCAAAGCAAACTCACAATTGACTTGAGTTATTGAAAAGATATTACAAACTTGCAAGAAAAGATGATCATGGGTGGAGGCATGTAATTGAGTTATTGAAAAGATATTACAAACTTACAAACTCACAATTGACTTAAGTGTATGGGGTTGATTCAGTCAATTCTCTCCTAATCATGCTTTCCAAGATTTATTTTTCATCTAACAATCAACAATTATTTTATGCATGCATACAAATATCATGAGGTCTTTCCCATAGGTTGTAATGGGGCTAGGGTCAAGGTAAAGGTGTATATGGTCAAGTGAGCTTGAGATTTGAATCTTTGATTTACATAAGCTTCCCACCTAACCTATATAACAACCTATACAATTTCAAAGCTAACCTAACTACCCATTCTTCACTTTTTCACACACTCATGCATTCTCTTTTTGATCACCACACATATGCATTAATTTTTATTGAACTTTACTTTGGGGCATTTTGTCCCCTTTTTATTACTTCTCTTTTTCTTCTTTTTCTTTTTCTATTCTTTTCTTTTTATTATTTTTTTCTTTTTTTTTTCATTTTTTTTCAAACTAAAATATATACAAGAGCATCAATGTATATGGTATAACATTCAATGCATGAGTATGTACCCAATTCCCATGATTTTCAACAAAACCATAAAATACACTTTTATCTCTACCCAATGTTCCCAACTCTCACAAAATCAAATGATAAACACTCTCACTAGCCTAAGCTAATCAAAGATCCAAAAAGGGGACATTTATTTTTTTTCACTTAGGGCTTGTAATGTGCTAAAATTAAGAACAAATGGGTTAAGCATAGGTTCAAAGTTGGTTAACAATGGAGGATCAAAAGGTAGGCTATTTGGGTAAGTGAGCTAATTAAAATGATGGTCTCAATCATATAAGTGCATGTATACACAAACTAATGGACATAAAGAATCAAACAAATCAAAGATTGCAATCATAGAAAGAGAATAATGCACACAAGAATGAAATAAGTGGTTATATGATGTAACCACATAATTAGGCTCAAAACTCACATGCTTATGTTCTTAGTTCAAAAACATGAACCACAATGTATATAATTCAAGCAAGTTAAAAAAAAAATTTCAATCAATTGTGGTGCCCTATAGATAAAATCCTTGAAAAATTTCATTATTTTGACTAAGCTTATTATGTATATATAGAAAATACAACAAAAAATCCTAAAAGATCCAAAAATGAGATGCAAAAGTGTTGGGATTAGAAACTTGTCACCCAAAAACATCGATTGGTCAGACGACCTCCCCACACTTAAAAGTTTGCATCGTTCTCGGTGCACTCAAAGATGAGCAAGGGGGTACGGCATCTCTCCAAATCGCCACCTTCAGCTGGTGGATCAACTGGCTGCTGCATGTTCTTTCTCCCACTTCGGTCTTTGCTTATGGTGCATCGGTCATGAAAAACAGAAGATAACACCGTAAAATGAGAAAATACAAAAGCAAGAAAGCGTAAATTGTTGGAATGAGATACATTACTGGAAAAAGATCTTTTTTTAAATGATCATTTTTTAAAAGATCTTTTACAAAAGTAAAAGTGATTTTATGTTTGGATACTTTAGTTAAGAGTACTTATTTAAAAGTTGTTATTTTTTCGGATACAAAAATACAAAAGTACTTTTATAATAATAAAATTACTTAAAAGGACATTCAATCATAAAAGAGTTTATTAATAATTAAAAAATAATTATTTATACTAATTTATTTGATTCGATAATTGATCTCTTATATTGTCTCTTTTTCTTCCATTGCCCGAACATCTTCTTATGTTGGTTCTTCCCATTCATTAATTTCAGAATTTGTTGATCCATTTCTTATAGTAGTACCGTCATCTTCATTGGCTTGTAACGAAACAATATCTTCAAACTTTTGCAAAATACTTATGTCATCAGAATCCATCATTCTTATAAAATTATGAAGGGTGAAACATGCAATAATGATATCACGCTAGGTTTCAAATTTGGCTCTTAATGGCATGTTTTGTAGTATCTTCCATCCTGCTTTGCATACTCCGAAAGTCCTTTCAATTACTGTCCTTAAACTTGAATGACAATAGTTGAACTTTTCATTATTTGATCTAAAATATGGCGCTAGTCTAAATTATAGAATATGATACCTTGTATGATGATAAGATCCTAAGAATCCCTTAAAAGTTGGATAACCAGCACCAACTAAGTAATATTTACCTGAAATACATTAAAAAATATACAAAAATCAAGCCACATATTATCATAAAAATGAATGTAACCTAAAAATAAACTTAAATGACATAACTAACCTTCTGGTGGATGTGAAAAATTTAGCTTTTTTGTTCGAAGAGCCTCCATAAAAATTCTTGTATCATGTGCAGAACCTTCCCAACCAGCCCATATAAATGTAAAACACATATTAAAATCACACACAGCCATTACATTTGTTGTCGTATTTCCTTTTCTACTAATAAATCGCACTTGCTCATCTTGGTGAACATGAATGGCTATATGCGTACCATCTATAACTCCAATACAATCTTTGAAATATAGCCAATATCTATCATTATCCATAATATATTTAGGTGTATCTCCAAAACTAGGATCAATAGGTCTAATAATGTTTTTTGCCAATTTCTTTACACATGATAGAACATGATGAAATTGACGAAATATAGTTTCACCTGAATGCTGAAATCGCTCCTCTAACATTCTATAAGAAGCTCCTTGCCCAAGCATGTACAAAAATGTTGCCACCATCTCTTCTCCACTAACACCTCGTGTGGATTTCAATCCATAATTGAGAACCAAATCATTACATAAATGGTTAAACACTGATTTTCTCATTCTAAATTGTTCAAAAAATCGCATTTCATTCCCTTCCTTTAATTCTAATAGTCGTTGATATCCTGATAGTTTTGAAGTCCTTTTCTCTTGTTTGAGGACATATCGCATGTAATAATTAGCAACTCCACAAATAGCTAATATAGCAGCTAATTCGTAATCTTTTTCATGTTCTTCATATTCAGTATCATTATCTGTTTCATAATCACTCATCCTGTATAATTTAAATTAACATGAAAAATAAGATAACAAAGCAAAAAATACTATTCACAATGTCATTATTAAATAAAGTTCCAAAATATAAAATCAAAACACAAATTATAACATTGTCACTAAATTAAAGTTCAACAATAACGATAATAAGAATTCATGCAGAAAAAAAAATAAAAATAAAGTTTAGAGACAGTTCATGTCATCCAATTTAAAAGATTCTAGCCATCCAAGTTGTTGATTGGGATCATCACTCAATGCAATGAAAGTTTCTCTATATTGTGGCTTAGCCATTAATCTAATTCCCAAATAGAACTGTGGACTATATGGTTCTAGGCAGGTAATTTGCGTAACAACTTGATGCAATTTTCTATGGAGTAAGGATCATCTCCCTTAGTTGCAGCTTTTGACTCCACACCAACCAAAATACAATCAAGTGAGCCCTTTAATCTAGATGTTATTCCAGCTCGTTTCTCAACTTTTTTGTTAGAAGTCTTCCTTCTTTTCTCTCTAGTAGGGCTTTGAACAACTGTATAATTAGCAATGTCTTCTTCAATAAATTCATTTGTATAATTCATGTCACCTCCACTCTCGAAATCCTCATTATTCTGATTAAATTCTTCAGGATTTGGATCTTCCGATGGCGCCCAAGCACTATAACCAGTAGCTACGATGTCCTTGAAACATTGTTCAAGCCTACCTAAAGATTTAGAAACTTCATTCTTAAACTTAGCGAATTTTGGATTAATCTGTTTAAAATATGCAAAAGAATAAATATAAAAGATATCTAATAAATTTTAAAGATAAAATTAAGTTATTGTATTATTTTATAATGCAAAATTAACATACCTTAATTTTATCAGTCCACCAAGATTTAGAAGCTAACACTGTTTTTTTCTCATGATCCCAACCAAGACCAGTCTCTTGTCCAACTAATTTAGACCATAGTTGAAAATAAGATTTAAGAGCATCTCATCTATTTTTTAGTTGTCTATACACATATGGGAGTCCTGTTCTCTCTCTAAATTTTTTTTGTAAATTTTTCCAACTAATTTTGCTAAAATGTTTATTAGGTCTATTACCATCTCTTATCTCTTCCACACAGATAGTAAAAAATATTTCAGTATTCCAATCATCCCATTTTGCTTTTACAGTTTCTACTTCTCCTTCATTTGTTGCATCTTCGTTTTCAATATTCACTTGACTAGAACCTCTTCTTGGATTTAGTTTTGGAGCCATACTATATAAATTATAAATTATATCAAATTTTATAATGTATAACGTTAATAAAATAAATTGTAATATAAATAATAATTGTGAATATAATAACACACTAAATAAAAATAAAATACTATGATAAAAAAACCAAATAAAAATCACAAATAAATTAATAATAATAATGATAAAATGATAAAAAAATAAAAAAAAACAGTAATACAAAAAAAATTGGTAAAAGAAATAAAAGAAATAATAATAATAATATGAAAAAAATTGGTAAAAGAAATAAAAGAAAGCAAATAATAATAACGTACAGTAATATGAAGCTTATAATAATAACAATATGAAGAAGAAAGGATAAAAGAAAAGAACCTGATGATTTGTTGTTGAGTGTGTAGAAAAACAATAATATTTTAACTTTCAACCTTTATATATATATACTTCACAGAAGCTAAACGAATATGTTATATTTTTATTTGTGAATCATTTCAGACTTTTTACTATTTTATATTTTGATACTAGTATATTTTTTTATATTATATATAATTATATTTTATATCAAATCATTAAAGATTTTATCTCAAAATATTATATGATTCTTGCAATAGTGAATTTGGCAAAATATTACATAATAATGCTCCCAAAATATCAGATACAGAATCCTAAAAAATCATTTGAGTAATGACGTGGTTCCATTTCTGGGTGGATTTAAATCGTTGAAAAACCTGAGTTTGTCTAGTACTGGATTGATCTGAGACTCAATGCCTTATATCCAAGGTAAATTATGTTTTCTTTTACCGAGATATTTTGCATAAGCATATCACGCATTTGCATAGGCATGTAAAAAGCACAGTTTAGCCCAAGCATTTGGCGTTGATATTCATCCATGAAAGAAAGGGGTAAAAGATGTCTTTTTAAAATTTTAGTAAGGATATTTTTGTCTATCAATGATTACAAAACATTTTTTTTAAGGAAAAAATATCTTTTAAAAAAAGATATAAATTGTAGCTTCTCAAAAAAGATGTTTTTTTTTATTTTTCTAGTGCTTTTACTTTTACTACTAGAAATTTGCCAAACACACTACAAAATAAAAAAAGATCTTTTTTCATTGAAAAAATATCTTTTTTTTATCAAAATAATGGCACCCAAACATGCACTGAGTGAATTAGTGTGACCTTAATGAAAAATAGGTGTGTGAATTCTAAATTAGGCGCCCTTTAGAACACACACTATCATAGAGAGCTATGTCACAATTACACAAAGAAAGTATGCACGTCACTCATTCTAGTGTGCTTGAGATACTTTAAAGACTTGTAAGTTAAGATACAAACAAGTAGTGAAGAAGCATAAGAGCATTCAAGCAAAGTCAAGCAATTGTTAAATTAGATAATGGATGGACATTGGTTGATGTGCAAGGTAACTTTAATGAACAAGATGGAATATGAAACTTACACATCAAACAATGACACATATTGAAGTTTATTTGCAACACCTAAGTGACATAGAGGTGGAACACATGAGTGCTATGGAACTTAGGAGAAAGAAGATAGAAGTGAAAATCAATCACATAGAAAGCATGGTCCACAAAGCTTAGAAAGCTCAAAAATATGTCACTAGGTAAGCTTTCAATCTAATTCCACAATTCCAAAATCTCAATGAATGAAATAGGTGATGTGAATAAGGGTCAATCACAACATGCATCACCAAAAAAAATGCATTGATACTACACTATTGCCTAACAGTGAATGATGAATGCATGGTGGCCAAATCATGCAATTCAAAAGATTTAAAAAGCTTGAAGGCAATGTCACATGTACTTGGTATTCACAAAATTAAGCATGAAAAGTTCAAAACCAAGTAACAAAGTGTAACCTCAACAAAGAATCCAACAACGACAATTAACAACAAGGATGATAAAGCAACATCTTATCAGTAAATAGTAGCAATAAACAGCAAACAATGTTAATAATCCAACACTTATAATGAAAAATAAACATGAAACAAACTAACTAAACAACTACTAATTAACTAACTAAAAAAATGGCGTTATATGGTGTTTGGTAGTGTTGGGTGATGGTTGAAGCGTGGAAAGAAAAGACGAGAAGAGAGAAGAAGGAAAGAAATGGAAAGAAGAGAAGAAAGGAAGATGGGTGATGCAGGGCAACCCACGTGTACGCTTGGAGTGACGCGTAAGCGTGGATTGGTGAAAGGGGATCGACGCGTATGCGTGGGTCACGCATACGTGTGGTGGGTTATTCAGAGAGGCGACGCGTACGCGTTCTTCATGCACACGCGTAGAGGGCAGCATTGCCGACCGACGCGTAAGCGTCGCCCACGCTTACGCGTGGGTCGCAGTTGTGCCGCTGGCACAAAACGCGCACAAAGTAGGCATAACTCTCTGGATTTTGTATGGAGGTAAAAATTTTGGATCCACGCGTACGCGTGGGTGATGCATGCGCGTGGATAGTGGAAAAGCATGGGGTCACGCGTACGCGTGGGTGACGCGTACACGTGGATGGTCTCTGTTTTTCAAAATTTTTCCATGTTTTTGCACCAAACCAAGCATTCCAAGCCTCCGAACAACTACCAAAACACCATAAAACCTTATTTAGCATACTAGACTCCCAATTATACTCAACTAACCAAACAAAACATGAAATTAAACTACTTTGTACCAATATTTACAAAAAGAAAAATGGAAAGATGTTACCATGGTGGGGTGTCTCCCACCTAGCACTTTTGTTTATTATCCTTAAGTTAGACTTATGGGGAGCTCTCATCTGGGTGGCTAGTACTTGAATCCATCCTTTAACATCCACCAATGCTTGGACTTCCAATAAGCTCCATCATTCAAGATTGATATCTCCAAGATTTGATGGAGTTCTCCACAAACCATGAGCTCCCAAAATTGATCCTCCTCTTGTAATTCGGGATCCCACACTTTATTTTCACACCCGTCTTTAAATTGATCATGGTAATTTCCTCCGGGTGGTAGAAAAGTCGAATTCTCATGAAGGCACTAAACTACCCTCTGAGACCCATCCAATTGAGCCCTACACCAATCCATACTCCTCAATTTTGAGCTTCCCACCATAATGAGCCTATATTTACACCGCCAACCACTAAATATCCTCCTCTTATGCTTAATTCCACAAAGCGCCCTAAGTTGTCCATCTGTCTCAATAATACCATACTCAAGTGGGATAGGAAAGCTAAGAGTTAGAAGTTTTACCCACTCAAATGAAAGATTAGATGGTAACCTAGGTAGAGGAGTTCCCAACAGTCTTGATAAAGCATGTTCCACTCCCGTCCATCTTCTTCTAGAGGCTTCCACTACTTGGCAAGGTTCTTCAAGCTCTACCTCTTGCCAAGCTTCCTCAAGTTCAAGCTCTTCTTTACCAATTTCTTCAAGCTTTTCCCCATCACTCTCATCATAGATAGGAGGTTTAGTGAAATCTACCTCATCATCAATTCCAAGCATAGTGTGGAAGGATTCATCAAGTTCAAAAGGATCATATGTTGATGCGAAATCATCATATATAGGAGAACTTGTTGCTTGCTCAACTTCTCCCAAACTTTCTTCTTGGTAGCTTTCTTCCGATCTCATCTCTTCTTCATTGCTTACCAAGGGCATGGGAGGTTGTGCATCTTCTTCTTTAATTTCAATTTCAAGCCCAATGGAAGAGGATTCAATTGTAAATAAGAAATTTATAATGATTGAATCTATCTCCTGATCAACCTCTTCCTCTTTGCATTCAATATCTCCTAAATCTTTAACCACTACTTCCTCTTGTTCAATTATCTCTACCTCCTCCTCTTGTTGCACTTCTTGCTTTAACTCCTCTCCTTCACATTGAAGCTCCAAAATTTCCCTCTTATTGTGCTCCTTAACTAATCCTCCACATTCAACAATGGGAGTGTCTTGGATACTTGAGCATAATGGTACCAATTGGTTTATCACTTCGGTCAAGTTAGCCGTGAATTCCCCTAACATCTTTTGCTCTTCTTCTTGCTTAAGACACCTAGCAAAAGGTTCTTGTAGTTCTTGCCATAGGGGTTGGAGAGATTGGTCCACTGAAGGTGGTGGAAGAGAGGGTTCATCATTTGAGGGAAAGGCATTGTAGTTGGAAGGTAGTTCATATTGGTGAAAGTTTTGAGGTGGTGTATAAGAAAATTATGGTTCATGGGAGTATTGGTGTTGGAATGGTAGTGGCTCTAGATATGGTTCATATGGTGGCTAGTATGGTGGGTATGGGTTAGGGTCATATGGGGGTGAATGATGGTATGAGGCTTGTGAGTAAGGTTGTTGAGGACTATGTTGAGGGAATGGGTCATATGTTTGTGGTGGTTGTGGTTGACAATCACAATAAGGATCACCACACACATTAGATTGGTATGGATCTTAGAGTGGCTCTTGCTCATAGTACATTGGTGGGGGTTGTTGCCATGAAAGTTGATTAATTGCTTGAGGCTCCTCCCACCTTTGATCTCTAAATCCTTGATGCAAATCCTCATTAAAGCTCCCATTTCCTATAACATAGTTTGAACCACACTTATAGCCAAAGTGATGAGAATTCATAGCGAAAGAGAATAAAAACAAAAGCTAACAAGAAACAAAGAAAGAAAAGTCCTACAACTAGCAACAACTAACAAAGAAGTAAAAGGCAAACATATTCACAATACATACAATAGCCAATAACATAGCACCATTACAATTCCCCGGCAACAGCATCATAAATTTGGTATAAGAAATTATTTTCGGTCTAGAATTTCCTCAATAGAAATACGAACTTCGTTGTAAGCATAGTTCCAAACCAACTAATAATTCTCAATCAAATTTAAAAGATTGGTTGTCACAAAGTACAAACCCCAATAAAAATTAACCGAAGTATTTAAATCTCGGGTCGTGATGCACCACTATTTCATGGTATATTTTGTACTTAATTAAGTGGATTTTATCCACTAAACTCACACTTATTCAGATAATTCGCATGTTTTACGTTTTCCTTCTTGATTCTGTGCTATGATTGAAACATGCTTCTTTGGCCTTAAATTACTAATTTTAATCCTCTCTTATTACCATTCGATGCCATGATCTGTGTGTTAAGTGTTTTCAGACTATATAGGGCAAGAATGGCCTAGAGGATGGAAAGGAAGCTTGGAAAAATGGAACACAAGAAATATAGGAGATGACCAGTGAGGATCGACGCGTATGCATGGTTCACGCGTGCGCGTGAATTGGATATTTGCATAGCGACGCGTGCGAATACCTGACGCGTGCGCGTGAAAAGGAAAATTACACCGCGACGCGTACGCGTGACACGCAAAGATGACAATCGACGCGTACGCATGACTAACGCGTACGCGTGACATGCGCCACGTACAGAAAGTACAGAAAGCGCTGGGGGTGATTTTGGGCTGAGTTTGGACCTAGTTTTCGGCCCAAAAAATACAGATTAGAGGCTACAAAATAGGGGAATCATCATCAATTCATTCAGACAACTTTCATTCACAGAATTTTAGGTTTTAGATATAGTTTTCTAGAGAGAGAGAGAGGCTCTCTCCTCTCTCTAGGTTTTAGGATTCTTAGTTTTAGTTCTTCTCAATTTCAGATTTCGATCTTAGTTTAATTTAGTTTTCTTCTACTCTTATTTTTTTTACTCCTTTAGTTTATCTATCTTCTCTTATTGATTATTTTATGTTGCTATTTTAGTTTATGAATTCTCATGTTAGATTCAATTTTCTATTTAATGCAATTTGAGGTATTTCATGTTTATTGCTTCTTGCTTTATTGTTAGTCATTGATGTTTGCAATTGGTTGTTTGGATCTAATATTCCTTGCTAGTTTTCTATGTTTTTATGTTGTGCCTTCCAAGTGTTTGATAAAATGCTTGGGAGGGTTTTAAGTTAGATTTTTATACTTTTAGCTTTGGTTGAGTAATTAGAAACTATTGAGTTATCAAACTCCTTTGTTGATTGATAATTGAAAGTTGCTAATTGACTTGAATTCCACTAACTCCAGTCTTTCCTTGGGGGTTGACTAGGACTTGAGGATTCGTATTGATTTATCCATTTGACTTACCTTCATAATTAGAGGTTAACCAAGTGGGAGCAATGGAAAATTGATAAGGATAGGCAGGATAGGACTTCTAATTCTCATACCTTGCCAAGAGTTTTCTTAGTTATTAATTTAATTTCTTGTCATTTACTTTTCTTGTTCCTTATTTCAAAAACCCAAAAATTTACTATCTCATAACCAATAATAACTACACCTCCCTGCAATTCCTTGAGAGAC
Organism: Arachis ipaensis; assembly: GCF_059453495.1. Lineage (NCBI taxonomy): Eukaryota > Viridiplantae > Streptophyta > Magnoliopsida > Fabales > Fabaceae > Arachis > Arachis ipaensis. Next base: position 39,864,106 of record NC_142441.1, on the reverse strand, counting down.
GACCCGAGGTTTAAATACTTCGGTTTATTTTTATTGGTTTATTTTAGTGACAACCAAATTTTTGTATGAAAGGATTATTGTTAGTTTAGAAACTATACTTGCAATGGGAATTTATTGTGAATTCTTTACTAGCAAAAATCCGATCATCAGGTTGTTGATAAACCCTAATTTTGTGGTTTATCTTGTGCTTATTTTGGGGATTTTATCACCTTTTCTCACATTTATTCAATGAAATAGCATGGTTTTGCAATTCTCCCTTGATTTGTGCTTAAATGTGAAAATATGCTTTTTAGGCCTTAATTTTGCCAATTTTAACTCACTTTAATTCCATTTGATGCCTTGATGTGTTTTTTGAGTGATTTTAGGTTCATAAGGCAAGTATTGGATGGAAGAAGTGAGGAGAAAAGCATGCAAATTGGGAGAACTCATGAAGAAATGAAGGAACCGTAAAGCTGTCAAGCCTGACCTCTTTGCACTCAATCGACCATAACTTGAGCTACAGAGGTCCAAATCAGGCGGTTCTAGTTGCATTGGAAAGCTAACATCTGGGGCATCAAATTGATATAAAATTTGCCATATGTTGTCTGAAGCATAGGGGCGTGCATACGCCATGTACGCGCATGCGCCGATGGAGCACGTGGGTCCACTAAAGAGAAATCGTGGCCAGTGATTTCTAGCTCATTTTGGGCCCAATCCAACTCATTTCTGATGCTATTGTACCCAAGGATTGAGGGAGGAATGAACCAAGTAGTCATAGTTTAGTTTTCATCATGTTTTAGGCTAGAATTATAGAGAGAGAGGCTCTCTCCTCTCTCTAGATTTTAGGGTAGTTTTAGTTAATTCTTCTTGGATCCAAGTTTTAATTCTTGTTTTGATTTAGTTTCTCCTTTACAATTTCTTGTTCTACTACTCTATTCTTCTTAGTTCTCTTGTTAATTTTACTTTTATGCTTTCTTTTTATGTTTATGGATGCTCATGTTGGATCTTGTTTACATTTAATGAAATTTGATGTTGATGTTTCTTTTGTTGATAATTTGAATTGTTGATTTACTTTCCTTGCAATTTGTAGTTGGTAGATTTTACTATTTCTTGTCATTTATTATGCTTTCCTTTTATGCCTTCCAAGTGTTTGATAAAATGCTTGGTTGGACTTTAGAGTAGATTTTGAGCATTCTTGGCTTGGAAAGAGTAATTGGGCAATCTTGAGTCATGAAAACCCAACTTATGTTGGTGATCTAGAGTTGTTAGCTAATATTGTTTCCATTGACGCTAATCTTTTGCTAATTTAATTAGTAAGTTGATTAGGACTTTTGGATTGAGATTAGCTAGTCTTATTAGACTTTCTCTCATGGAAGATAATATGATACCTTCTTCCAATGTTGGAGATAACGTAATAAGATAAATTCTTGTTATTATTGTGGTATGATTGATTAGTCTTGTTTGACTTTCTCCCTATTTGTTGTAGTTGACTAAATGAGATGAATTAATCATTGTATGACTAGAATAGGAAGCCTATGATCTCAATTCTTGCCATGAATGTCTCTCTTTATTAATTGCTTTCTTTAATTGCTTGATTTACTTTTCTTGTCATTTATTTTCTTGCCCTCTTATCAACCAAAACCCCCCACTTGATCTTCATAGCCAATAATTGAGCACTTCATTACAATTCCTTGTGAGACGACCCGGAGTCTAAATACTCCGGTTAAAAATTCATTGGAGTTTGTACTTGTGACAACCAAATTTTTGATTGGGAGGATTGTTTGTTGGTATAGAACTATACTTTACAACGAGAATTCATTCAATTGAGGAAATTCTATACCACGACAATTTTCTTACATCAAAATGGCGCCGTTGCCGGGGAGTTGCAATGGTGTTATGTTGTTGGCTATTGTGAATATTGTGAATATGTTTGCCTTTTGCTTATTTGTTAGTTTTTGTTAGCTTTAGGACTTTGTTGCTTATTTTTGTTAGCTTTCTTTTTTACTTGCTATTATGAATTCTCATCACTTTGGCTATGAGTTTGGCTCAAATTATGTTGTAGGAAATGGTAGCTAAAATGAGGATGTGCATCAAGGATGGAACAATCAAAGATGGGAGGAGCCTCAAGGGATTGATCAACCTTCTTGGCAACAACAACCTCCAGATTCTTATGCGTATAACTCTCATCCTAATGCATATCAATCTAATGGATGTGGTGACCCTTATTGTGATTGTCAACAACCACCACCATATGCCTATGAACCACCTCCTCAACATAATTTTGCACCACCTTACTCACAAGCCCCTTTTCACCAAACACCTCCATATGACCCCAACCCATATCCACCATACCAACCACCTTATGAACTATATGAACCATACATGGAACCACAATAATTCCAACACAACTACTATCAAGAACCACCTCAATATACACCATCTCCATACCCTTACCAAGATGAACCAACTTCCAATTATGAAACTCCCTTCCCAAACAATGAACCCTCTCTTCCACCACTGTTCTCCGACGAAGCCTCCATGTTGGAATTGAGAGATCTTGAATCTCATATCTTAAGGCGACAAGAGGAGGATGAAAAGAAGTTTAAAGAGCTAGGAGCCAATATGGTTATTCTAGTGGAAGCCGTTAGTAATATGGCCTCCTCCCGACTAAGCCTAAGCAACCAAGGCACTCCCATTGACGAATGTGGAGAAGCAATTAAGGAGCCTAGTGAGGGAGTGAGTTTAGAGCTTCAAGGTGAAGAAGAGGAGTTGAAGCAAGGAGTGCAACAAGAGGAGGAAGTTAAGATAATTGAGCGGGAAGAAGTAGTTGAAGCCTTCGAAGAGGTTGACCAAGAGATGGATTCAATCATTGAAGAATTCTTATGTACAATTGAATCCTCTCCAATTGGGTTTGCCATGGAGATCAAAGAAGAAGATGCACAACCTCTCATGCCTTTGATGAGCAATGAAGAAGAAATTGAAGTAGAAGCAAGCCACCAAAAGGAAGAGGTTAAAGTTGAGGAAAGTTGTAAAGATGTGGAGATAGTCAAGGAAGAGCACAAGGGAGTGGAGCTTGCAAGATCATTGGGACCACCCCTTCCTAAGTCACCATCCTACACAACATTCAAGTGGGTAAAATTTCTATCCCTAAGCTTCACTTTCTCACTTGAATATGGTTTGATTGAAAATGATGGTCAACTTAGAGCTCTTTGTGGAACTAAGAGTAGGAGAGAGTTGTGTAGTGGTTGGAAACATCACTCTAAGTTCATCATGGTTGCATGCTCAAAGTTTGATTACAATGGTTGGTGTAAACCCAAATTGCATGGGTCTAGGAGAATGTTTGGGTGCTCAATTGAGAATTCTAAGGTCATGCCACCCAAGTAGAATAATGATGATCAATTTGAAGATGGGTGTCAAAACAAAGTGTGGGATCCCGGATCACACAAGGAGAATCAAATTTGGGAGCTCATGGTTTGTGAAGAACTCCATCAAAGCTTGAAGATATTAAAATTGAAGAATGGAGCTTATTGGAGACTCAAGCATTGGTGGATGTTCAAGGATAGTTTCAAGCACAAGCCACCTTAAGAGGAGCTCCCCATAAGTTCAACTTAAGGACAATAAACAAAAGTGCTAGGTGGGAGACACCCACCATGGTAAATTCTTTTCATTTTTCCCTTTTGTATATATTGGTAATTAGTGTAATTTTATGTTTTGTTGAGTTTGTTAAGTATAATTGGTAATTCAGTAGGCTAAATAAGGTTTTATGGTGTTTGGGTAGCTGTTTGGAGGTTTAGAATGCTTGGATTGGTGCAAGAACATAGAAAAATTTTGAAAAACAGAGCACCAACCCGCGCGTGCGCGCACCTGGCGCGTACACGTGCCTCAAGCATTTTCGACCATCCACGCAGGCGCGCCATGTGCGCGGACGCGCGGATTAAAAAATCTCACCCCTCCATACATTGACCCGAGAGTTGCGCCTACACTGCGCCAGCACCATGCTTGAGGCACAAACCATCCGTGCATGCGCGCACCTGGCGCGTACGCGTCCTTCAAGCTAATCGCGTAATGCGCGCGGGCGCACGCTGTGCACGTGCGCACCGATAGCGCTACCTGCCCTCCTGGTACATGTTCCAGAGAGTTATGCCCAGTTTGTGCCTATTCTGTGCCTGCAACCCACGCGTGCGCGCACCTGGCGCGTACGCGTCCTTTGGCCAAACTGCGCATCGGCGCGGAAGCGTGCATGACGCGTCCGCGCCGGTAAAAAAAATAAAAAAAAATTTCTTTTCTTCCATTTTCTTTTATTGCATTTGCCTATTTCCATTCATTGCATTCTAATTTTGTTTTTATAGCTTATTCTTATTTTCTTTTCTAAGTTTCTTATTTTAATAAGGGTGTTGAATTCTCTTACTCAATTGTTCAGAATTTCTTGGTTAATCTTGGTGCTTCTTGACTTGTTTGATATTGTTGGGTGATGAAACTTTTAAATCAATGCTTAATCTTGTATAACTCTTATATTCTTTGTGCATTGATATGAACTTGCATGTGTTTCATGACCCACTCTTTCTAGTTGAACTTGATACTTTTGAGTGCTCTTCATGCTTTGACGTTCCTCTTGCATCAAGTATTAGTAATATGCCTTTGCTTGAATTGTTTTCTCACTTACATGCGTAGCTAACATGTAGTGAGAATCTTACTCTTATTTGGCATGTGCCCCGCCTATGTTCTAATTGCTTTCATATCTTTGTTGTAGGCTTACTTGTCTTTCTTTTTCTCTCCTCTTAGGTTGGCCACCAAGAAGAAAAGGAATAAGGAAGCTTCTAAATGGGGCAACAAACAAGTTCACCCGCACAACCTTTTGAAGAAACTCATCAATTGTAGCAACCCGTCCACCTTGCTCTTCTTTGCATGCACCGAGGACGGTGCAAATTTCTAAGTGTGGGGAGGTCGTCCGACCGACCTCCATGGGGTAACAATTTCCCTTTCAACATTAATTTTTTCAATTTTTATCTTTGTTGGTTAGTTGTTGCATTGCATGATAGGTTGCATGTTAGTTAGAATTTGTATATATTTTATTACTTCTTTTTATGTTAGGACCACTTGGTTAGGGTGATGATTCTTTTCCAAAAAACTATTTTTAGGGCACCCCACCAATTTGAAAAAAAATTTTTGTGACAAACTTGCTTGAAGAATGTATTTTGGAACATGGTTTTTGAGCTAAGAACACAAGCATGTGAGTTTTGAGCCTAATTGTGTGGTTACATCTCATAACCACTTATTTTCATTCTTGTGTGCATTGTTCTTTTTCTATGATTGTAATCTTTGATTTGTTTGATTCTATATGTCCATTGTTCCATGTATACATACATTTATATGATTGAGGCCATCATTTCATTTAGCTTACTTACCCAAATAGCCTACCTTGCATCAACTATTGTTAGCCAATTTTGAGCCTATTGAATCCCTTTTATTCTTAATTATGACACATCACTACCCCTAAGTGAAAAACAATAAATGTCCTTAATTTGGATCTTTGATTAGCTTAGGCTAGTGAAAGTGTTTATCATTTGGGTATGGGAAACTTGGGACATTGGTTGAGGTAAAAGTGTAATTTTTATTTTTGTTAAAAATATTAGGAATTGGGTACATATTCATGCACTATATGTAAAATCATATGCATTGATATATTTGTATATACTTTAGAAAAAAAATGATAAAGAAAAAAGGTGAAATATATATATATATATATATATAAAGAAAAAAAATATTATAGAAAAAGAAAAAGAAAAATATATAGAAAAAGAAAAGCAATAAAAAGGGGACAAAAAAGCCCCAAAGTAAAGTTCAATAAAAATCAATGCATATGGAATGTGAATTAAAGAGAATGCATGAGTATGTGAAAAAGTGAGAATCATGGGTAGCTAGGCATTGTATTAGAATTGTATAGGTTGTTATATGTGTTTGGTGAGAGCTTAGGTTAATCAAAGATTCAAATTCCAAGCTCACTTGACCATATGCATCCCTACCTTGACGCTAGCCCCATTACAACCTATGAATAAGTCCTCATGATGAATGTATGCATGCATTGAATAACTGTTGATTGTTAGATGAAAAAAAAATCATGGAAAGCATGATTAGAAGAGAACTGAGTGGATCGACCCTATACACTTGAGCGACTAGAGCGGATACACTTCCGGTGAGGGTTCGATGCTCAATTCCTTGTTCCCGGCTTTCATGAGCTTTTCTTCTTGCAAGTCTACTTGTACTTCATTTTGATATTTGAATTGGTAGGATTCATGAATCATCATATGATCTTAGCCCTACTTGTTCATACATGCTCTTGGGGATTGATTTACTTTTAACCAAGTAGATAGAGTCATATTGCATTTAGTTGCATGCATGGAGATAGGTGCATATAGTTTATTTGCATTGAATAAATGTTCATACCCTTTTCTTATCCTTCTTTATTCTTAGCATGAGGACATGCTTGGTTTAAGTGTGGGGAGATTTGATAAACCCCGATTTTGTGGTTTATCTTGTGCTTATTTTGGGGGATTTTATCACCTTTTCTCACATTTATTCAACGAAATAGCATGGTTTTGCAATTCTCCCTTGATTTGTGCTTAAATGTGAAAACATGCTTTTTAGGCCTTAATTTTGCCAATTTTAACTCACTTTAATTCCATTCGATGCCTTGATGTGTTTGTTGAGTAATTTTACGTTTATAAGGCAAGTATTGGATGGAAGAAGTGAGGAGAAAAGCATGCAAATTGGGAGAACTAATGAAGAAATGAAGGAACCGTAAAGCTGTCAAGCCTGACCTCTTCGCACTCAATCGACCATAACTTGAGCTACAAAAGTCCAAATGAGGCGGTTCCAGTTGCGTTGGAAAGCTAACATCCGGGGTTTCAAAATAAAATAAAATTTACCATATGTTGCCTGACGCATAGGGGCGCGCACGCGCCATGTACGCGCGCACACCGATAGAGCACGTGGGTCCACTAAAGAGAAATCGTGGCCAGCGATTTCTAGCTCATTTTGGGCCCAATCTAACTCATTTCTAATGCTACTGAACCCAAGGATTGAAAGGAGAATGAACCAAGTAGTCATAGTTTAGTTTTCATCATGTTTTAGGATAGAATTCTAGAGAGAGAGGCTCTTTCCTCTCTCTAGATTTTAGGGTAGTTTTAGTTAATTCTTCTTGGATCCAAGTTTTAATTCTTGTTTTGATTTAGTTTCTCCTTTACAATTTCTTGTTCTAATACTCTATTCTTCTTAGTTCTCTTGTTAATTTTACTTTTATGCTTTCTTTTTATGTTTATGGATGCTCATGTTGGATCTTGTTTACATTTAATAAAATTTGATGTTGATGTTTCTTTTGTTGATGATTTGAATTGTTGATTTACTTTCCTTGCAATTTGTAGTTGGTAGATTTTACTATTTCTTGTCATTTATTATGCTTTCCTTTTATGCATTTCAAGTGTTTGATAAAATGCTTTGTTAGACTTTAGAGTAGATTTTGAGCATTCTTGGCTTGGAAAGAGTAATTGGGCAATCTTGAGTCATGAAAACCCAACTTATGTTGGTGATCTAGAGTTGTTAGCTAATATTATTTTTATTGACGCTAATCTTTTGCTAATTTAATTAATAAGTTGATTAGGACTTTTGGATTGAGATTAGCTAGTCTTATTAGACTTCTCTCATGGAAGATAATATGATACCTTCTTCCAATGTTGGAGATGACGTAATAAGATAAATTCTTGTTATTATTGTGGTATGATTGATTAGTCTTGTTTGACTTTCTCCCTATTTGTTGGAGTTGACTAAATGAGATGAATTAATCATTGTATGACTAGGATAGGAAGCCTATGATCTCAATTTTTGCCATGAATGTCTCTCTTTATTAATTGCTTTCTTTAATTGCTTGATTTACTTTTCTTGTCATTTATTTTCTTGCCCTCTTATCAACCAACCCCCCTTGATCTTCATGGCCAATAATTGAGCACTTCATTGCAATTCCTTGTGAGACGACCTGGAGTCTAAATACTCCGGTTAAAAATTCATTGGGGTTTGTACTTGTGACAACCAAATTTTTGATTGGGAGGATTGTTTGTTGGTGTAGAACTATACTTTACAACGAGAATTCATTCAATTGAGGAAATTTTATACCACGACAATTTTCTTACATCAGTCGTCTCACAAGGAATTGCAATGAAGTGAATGATTATTGGCTATGAAGGAATACAGGGGGTTTTGATTTGATGAAAGGAACAAGAAAATAAATGACAAGAAAAGTAAAGCAAGCAACTAAAGAAAGCAATTAATAAAGAGAGACATTCATGGCAAGGATTGAGAATATAGGCTTTCTATCCTAGTCACTAGTAACAATAATTAACAAGAATTTATCTTATTTCGTCATCACCAACAATGGAAGAAGGTATAATGTTATCTTCACATAGAGAGAAAGTCAAATAAGACTAGGTAATCTCAATCCAAAAGTCCTAATCAACTCACTAATTAAATTAGCAAGAGATTAGAGTCAATGGAAACAATACTAGCTAATAACTCTAGATCACCAACATAGGTTGGATATTGATGACTCAAGATTGCCCAATTTCTCTTTCCAAGATAAGAATGCTCAAAAGTCTACTCTAACATCCAACCAAGCATTTTGTCAAACACTTGGAAGTCATAAAAGAGAAACATAATAAATTGCAAGGTAGAATAAAATCTACCAACTACTAATTGCAAGAAATTAATAATAACAACTCAATTCAACAATAAAAGAACATCAAATATTAAATTGCATTAGAGAAAACCAAATCCAACATGAGCATTCATAAAACTAAAGAGGCATAAAAGGAAAATTAACAATGCAAACTAAGAGAATTAAGATGTAGGAACAAGAAATTACAAGGAAAACTAAAGGAAAACAAGAATTAAATCCTAGATCTAAGATGCAAATACCCTAAGAACCCTAATTCTAGAGAGAAGAGGGAGCTTCTCTCTCTAGAAACTAAACTACATGATGCTATCCTATAACTAAGTGCTCCCCCTTTGCCCAAGCTGGAATTCTGCATGAAATACCCTCAGAGACGAGTTGGATTTGGGCCTGGAAAGCTCAGAAATCGCCCCCAGTGTTTTAACTTTAATGAGGTCACGTGCGAGCTGTGACGCGTACGCATGGGTCACGTGTACGCGTCGTCTGACATTTTCCTTCCCACGCGTACGCATCATGTCACGTGTACGCGTCGCCTGGATGACCTCATTTTCACGCGTGCGCGTCGATGAATACACTCCAAATTCTTGTTTTTCCATGAATTCTCCACTTTACATGCTTTTCTCTCCATTTCTTCCATCCAATACTTGCCTTATGAACCTGAAATCACTCAAAAACAAGTCAAGGCATCGGACGGAATTAAAGTGAATTAAAATCACCAATTTAAGGGCATAAAAAGCATGTTTTTACGCTTAAGAGAAAATTAAGGGAGAATTACAAAACCATGCTATTTCATTGAATAAATGTGAGAAAAAGTGATAAAATTCCCTAAATTAAGCACAAGATAAACCACAAAATTGGGGTTTATCACATAGCAGATGCTGTCAATCCTAACCTTAGTGCATTCCAAAAAGCTTATCTTGAGATATAGAAGTCCAAATGATGCGGTCTTAAAAGCGCTAGAAAGCTAACTTTCAGAGCTTTCCAACGATATATGATAGTCTATACTTCTTTTCCATAATGACTGCCAAAACTGGCATTAAACACCAAGCCTGCGCGTCTAACACCCAAGAAGGACTGACCTCCCAAGTTGAACGCCCAAAACTGGTGTTCAACGCTAGCCAGGGAGTAGGGACCATCATTCAATACCCAGAATCCAAGTTGAATGCCAGGCATAAGCCCAAACACTCATTAAGTTGGCCCCAAAGTGGATTTTAGCACTCCTTAGCTTATGTTATCTTATTCTTATAACTTTTAAATTTAAAATAACATCTTTGTAGGTTTAGTCTTAGAGGTTTTTACTATAAATAAGAGACTTCCTTCCTCTTGAGGAACACGCTCCTGGGAGGGGAGACATTCAGATCCAGATAGATCTTCTTTACTTTTTTTTTTGTTTTCTCTGTAAAGTATGAGTAACTAAACCTCCTGGTTAAGGTTAGGAGCTCTGCTTATTTCTATGGATTAATATTATTACTCTTCTATTTTAATTAATGTTTGATTCAATTCTAAGGTGTTGTTTTCGTTCTTACTCTTATGAATCTGGGTGGAACGACAGTATGACCTTTATTCTACATGAGCACTTGTGATTCTCGACAGAGTTATCTCGCTTGGGCTACAGCTTGAAAACACTCCTCCTAAACTAAGGGAGTGAGGGTTATCTGCGGCTGATTGGGATATGTGTGACATGAAATCCTGTCAGTTTTGGGTAATTAAGGTTTCTATGGCGCTAAACTAGATTTCTGAACTTCACCCTCTGATCTGAAAGAATTGACCTTGTCTGTGGCGTTTTAGTAAAATTTGGGGAGATTAACTCGCTAAGAAATTAGGTTTTAATCACTTATGGTTTGCCATGGAATGAATCATTCATTGTTAAAATAGTTAGTGAGAAGTATTAATTTGGAAAGATAAACATCTCCGAGACCTTAACTGTTTTCTTTATATTGATTTTACACCAATCTTTACTTGCTTTTCTTATTTCATGTGTTTACACCAACAACCTTCTTTCACTATTTGCCTGACTAAGTCCAACAGGATAACTCTTGCTTGTTCAATCCAAAAATCCTCGTCGGAGATCGACCCTCACTCACCTGAGGTATTACTTTGAGACCTGATGCACTTGCTGGTAAAGTTGTGCGAGTTCAATTTTCGCGCACCATGGTGTTTATGTATCAGGTGGTAATACTTGAAAATAAAACACTTAGAGTCATGGCTAGCCTCAAAGGTGTAAAGCACCAAAAGAAAACATAAGATGTGTTCAAGAATCAAGAAAAACTTAAAGAATGGAATCAATAATATCATCCAGATTCTAGTTCTAAAGGATGTCAATATTTCTGAGCTTCAAAGGAAGGTGAGATGTCGAAACTATTCAGAAATAAAGTGTTAATAGCCCCATTCAGTAATTAGACTTGAGCTTCATTGACAACTCTAAACTAATGTATTTTTCTCTTCCAATTGATCCTATATTATTTTTGGTTGCTTGAGGACAAGCAACAGTTTAAGTTTGGTGTTGTGATGCGTGAGCGTCTTATACCCTTTTTTCCTAGCATTTTCTAGTTATTTTTAGTTCTATTTTATTAAGTTTTAATGTATTTTAGTGCAAAAATCCTCTTTGGAGGCTACTTTGAGTTTTTGTGTTATTTTTATGATTTTAGGTGAATTTTGGGCAAATTTGGCAAAGTTTTGTGCAACAACAAAGAAAGGATAGAAGTTTCTGTCAATCCTAACCTCCTTGCATTCCAACGAGCATAACTTGAGCTACAGAGGTCCAATTGAAGCGGTCTCATTAAAGTTAGAAATCAAACTTCCAGATTTTTCCAACAATATATAATAGTCTATATTTTTCTTTTGGTATCGCTCACATCCTTGGCGTTAAACGTGAAGCTTGGCGTTCAAACTCCCAAGAAGGTGTAAACCCCTGGCACTGAACGCCAGAACCCGGCGTTGAATGCCGGGAGCAGGACAGAACCATCGTCATTTCACCCTCTTATGGGCGTTCAATGCCTATACCGGTGCTGAACGCCAGTCTTCAGCCTAAATCACCCCTTTATTGGGTCTCCGAGTGGATTTAGCACCTCTTAGGCTTATTTTATTTTTTTTTGCAATTTTTAATTAGAATTAATATCTTTTTAGTTCTAGCAACTATTAGATTAGTATATATAGGAGAAGATCACCCATGTTGAGGATCATTCCCCATACTTAAACTAAGCATGTTCTCATGCTAAACCAAGAAAAGACAAGAAAAAGGGGTATGAATATTTATTCAATGCAAATAAACTATATACACATATCTACATACATGCAACTAAATGCAAAATAATTCTATCTACTTGGTCAAAAGCAAATCAATCTCCAAGAGCATGCATGAACAAGTAGGGCTAAGATCATATGACCATTCATGAATCCCACCAATTCAAATATAAAAATGAAGTTCAAATAGACTTGCAAAAAGAAAGCTCATGAAAGCCGGGAACAAGGAATTGAGCATCGAACCCTCACTAGAAGTGTATCCGCTCTAATCGCTCAAGTGTATAGGGTTGATTAGCTCAATTCACCTCTAATCATGCTTTCCAAGATTTGTTTCTCATCTAACAATGAATAATTATTCAATGCATGCATACATTTATCATGAGGACTTATTCATAGGTTGTAATGGGGCTAAAGTAAAGGTAAGGATGCATATGGTCAAGTGAACTTGAAATTTGAATCTTTGATTAACCTAAACTCTCACCAAACACATATAACAACCTATACAATTCTAATACAATACCTAGCTACCCATGATTATCACTTTTTCACACACTCATGCATTCTCTTTAATTCACATCCCATACGCATTATTATTATTACTTTACTTTGGGGCATTTTTGTCCCCTTTTTATTGTTTTTCTTTTTCTCTTTTTCTTTTTTTTTCTTTTACATATATATTTTTTTCTTTTTAATTTTCTTTATTTTTTTCTTCTTTTTTTTCTAAAGTATATACAAACGTATCAATGCATATGGTTTTACATATTTAATGCATGAATATGTACCCAATTCCCAAGATCTTCAACAAAAATATAAAAACACACTTTTACCTCAACCAATATTCCCAAGCTTTCCATACCCAAATGATACACACCCTCACTAGCCTAAGCTAATCAAAGATCCAAATTAAGGGACATTTATTATTTTTCACTTAGGGGTAGTGATGTGCTAAAATTAAGAACAAACGGAATTAAATAGGCTCAAAATTGGCTAACAATGGTTGATGAAAGGTAGACTATTTGGGTAAGTGATCTAAATGAAATGATGACCTCAATCATATAAATGCATGTACACATGGAATAATTAACATAAAGAATCAAACAAATCAAAGATTACAATCATAGAAAGAGAATAATGCACACAAGAATGCAAATAAGTGGTTATATGATGTAACCACGCAATTGGGCTCAAAACTCACATGCTTGTATGTTCTTAGCTCAAAAAACCATGTTCCAAAATAAATTCTTCAAACAAGTTCAACACATAAATTTTTTTTTTCAAATTGGTAGGGTGCCCTAAAATCGTTTTCTTGGAAAGGAAATCATCACTCTAACCAAGTAGTCCTAATAAGAGAGAAGTGGTAAAATATGTACAAATTCTAACTAGCATGCAACCTATTATGCAATGCAACAACTATCTAACAAAGAAGATTAAGAATTGGTGTTGAAAAAGGAAGTGGTTACCCACGGAGGTCAGTCGGATGACCTCTCCACACTTAGAAATTTGTACCGTCCTTGGTGCATGCAAAGAATAGCAAGGTTGATGGGTTGTTACAACTGATGAGCTCCTTCAAAGGATTGTGCGGATGAACTTGCTTGTTGCCCCCATTTAGAAGCTTTTCCTTTTCCTCCTTGGTGGCCAACCTAAAAGGAAAGAAAAAGAAAGAAAATAAAGCCTACACAACAAAGATATCAAAGCAAATAGAACATAGGCGGGGTTAATGCCATATAAGAGTAGGGTTCTCAACTACATGGTAGCTACACATGTAAGTGAGAAAGCAATATAAGCAAAGGGCATATCAACTACTACTTGACGCAAGAGTAAAGTCAAAGCATAAGTGATAAACCCCGATTTCGTGATTTATCTTGTGCTTATTTTGGGAGATTTTGTCACTTTTTCTCGCATTTATTCAATGAAATAGCATGGTTTTGTGATTCTCCCTTGAATTTTGCTTAAGTGTAAAAACATGCTTTTTAGGCCCTAAATTAGTGATTTTAATTCACTTTAATTTCATTTGATGCCTTGATGTGTTTGATGAGTGATTTCAGGTCCGTAAGGCAAGTATTGGATGGAAGAAATGAGGAGAAAAGCATACAAAAAGGGAGAATGCATGGAGAAACAAAGATTGGAAATGCACCAAAGGACGCGCACGCGCACCAGGCGCGCACGCGCAAAAGTGATTTCGCCTATGGACGCGCTCGCGTACATGCCGCATCCGCGCGGGTTGAGAATTTGTCAGCGACGCACGCGCACACATGGTGCACACGCGCCGATACTCTCACGTGGCCCACTTTGAGACAAAACGTTGGGGGCGATTTCTGAGCTGCCCAGGCCCAAATCCAACTTGTTTCTGAGTGTATTTCATGCAAAATTAAAGTCCAAGCAAAAGGGGAAGCAATTAGTTTAGCCAACATGAGCCTTTAGTTAGTTTTCTAGAGAGAGAAGCTCCCTCTTCTCTCTAGAATTAGGTTAGGATTAGGTTAGAATATTTTAATTTCATGTTTAATTACTTGATCTCATCTTGTTTCTTCCATAATTTCTCATTTCTACACCTTGATCCTCTTAGTTTTTATGCTAGTTTCTCAATTTGCTCTCACTTGTGATGATGATTCATGTTGGGTTTGTTTACATTTAATGCAATTTTGATGTTGATGTTTCTTTAATTGATGAATTGAGTTGTGACCTCACTTTTCTTGCAATTAATAGTGGTAGATTTTAGTATCTTTACAATTTATGATGCCAACTTTTATTGGACTCTAAGTGTTCGATGAAATGCTCTCTTTAGTTCTTCAGTAGTTTTATCAACTCTTGGTCTAGGCCAAGGGACTTGAGTGATCTTGAGTTTTTGGATACAATGGATTTGGTAATTTGAGAACCCTGTATGATCAATTTGAAGCTCATTGACGCTAACCCACTACTAAGTCAATTGGAAGGGAGGTTAGGACTTATGGGTGGATGTGATTAGGCCTATTTGACATACTTCCAGTCTAAGAGTAAATGTTACGTACTTAAGGCTTCGAGAAGTAGACTTAATGGGTTGGCCCCTCATAATTGTCAATAATTGGTGTTAACTAGGATTGTGATCTCAAGTACCCAAGTCTTAGCCAAGAGTTCTTTATTTTGCTTTCTTTACTTACTCGCTCAATTGACTTTCTTGCCATCTCATAAACAAAACCCCCCTTTTTACCCCATCATAGCCAATACGCATGCACTCCATTAGTTCCTAGGGAGACGACCCGGAGTCCAAATTCTCTGGTTAATTCTTATTTGGGGGCTTGTTAATTGTGACAAAACCATAATTTTAATTTGATAGCGAGAGTTGTTTGTTGGTTTGGAGCTATGCTTACAACAAAATTCTTCTTTTTATGAGAGAAATTCCTAATCAACACGAATCTCACATCTGTCAAATTAATGGCACCGTTGTCGGGGACCAATGGTGCTATGTTATTGGCTACTGTACATATTGTGAATAGCTTGAACTTTGGTTTGTTTGCCAGTTTTACTAGTTAGGATTTTACTTCTTTATTTCTTATTGCCCTTTGTCTTTATTTTCTATTTTATTATGAATTCTCATCCTTTTGGCTATGAGTGTAGTTTAAACTATGTTCTAGGAAATGGAAGCTCCAATGAAGATATGCATCAGGGATTTGGGAATCAAGGATGAGAGGAACCTCAAGCTTATGAACAACCTTCATGGCAACAACCTCCTACGAACTCCTATGGGTATAATTCCGATCCTAACGTACGCCAGTTCAATGTGTGTGATGACCCTTGTTGTGGTTGCCAACCACAATCATCATACGCATGTGACCCTGATGAGCGAATATTTTATACGCTTTTTGGGGTTAATTTCATATAGATTTTAGTATATTTTTGTTAGTTTTTAGTTTATTCTCATTAGTTTCTAGGCAAAATTCATATTTCTGGACTTTACTATGAGTTTGTGTGTTTTTCTATAATTTCAGGTATTTTCTGGCTGAAATTGAGGGAGCTGAGCAAAAATCTGATTCAGGCTGAAAAAGGACTGCTGATGCTGTTGGATTCTGACCTCTCTGCACTCAAAATAGAATTTATGGAGCTACAGGAGTCCAAATGGCGCGCTTCCAATTGCGTTGGAAAGTAGATATCCAGGGCTTTCCAACAATATATAATAGTCCATACGTTGCTCAAGGATAGACGACGTAAACTGGCGTTCAACGCCAGTTCCAAGCTGCTGTCTGGCGTCCAGCGCTAGAAACAAGTTACAAAGTGGAGTTCAACGCCAGAAACAGGTTACAACCTGGCGTTGAACGCCCAAAACAGCCCAGGCACGTGAGAAGCTTTAGTCTCAACCCCAGCACACACCAAGTGGGTCCCAGAAGTGGATTCTGCACTATCTGTCATAGTCTACTCATTTTCTGTAAACCTAGGATACTAGTTTAGTATTTAAACAACTTTTAGAGATTTATTTTGTATCTCATGACATTTTAGATCTGAATTTTGTACTCTTTGACGGCATGAGTCTCTAAACTCCATTGTTGGGGGTGAGGAGCTCTGCTGTGTCTTGATGAATTAATGCAAGTAATTCTGTTTTCCATTCAAACATGCGTATTCCTATCTAAGATGTCCATTCGCGCCTAACTATGGAGAAGGTGATGATCAGTGACACTCATCACCTTTCTCAATCCATGAACGTGTGTCTGACAATCACCTCCGTTCTACATCAGATTGAATGAATGTCTCTTAGATTCCTTAATCAGAATCTCCGTGGTATAAGCTAGATTGATGGCGGCATTCATGAGAATCCGGAAAGTCTAAACCTTGTCTGTGGTATTCCGAGTAGGATTCTGGGATTGGATGACTGTGACGAAATTCAAACTCGTGAGTGTTGGGCGTAGTGACAGACGCAAAAGGATAGTAAATCCTATTCCGGTACGACTGAGAACCTGCAGATGATTAGCCGTGCGGTGACAGCGCACCTGGACCCTTTTCACTGGAAGGATGGATGGTAGCCATTGACGACGATGATCCACCAACACACAGCTTACCATAGAAGGACGTGCGTGCGTGAATCAGAAGATAGAGGAAAGCAGAGATTCAGAAGACAAAGCATCTCCAAAACTCCAACATATTCTCCATTATTGCATAACAAGTAACCGTTAACCCATGCTCTCTTGTTTATTCGCAATTCAACTGATAAATATAATTGACTTCCTGACTAAGAATTGCAAGATAACCATAGATTGCTTCAAACCAACAATCTCCGTGGGATTCGACCCTTACTCACGTAAGGTATTACTTGGACGACCAGTGCACTTGCTGGTTAGTTGTGCGAAATTACATTGTGAAGTAATTTCGTGCACCAAGTTTTTGGCGCCGTTGCCGGGGATTGTTCGTGTTTGAACAACTGACGGTTTATTTTGTTTCTTAGATTAGGAAAATTTTTCATTTTTGGTTTAAAGTCTCTTATTATTGTTCTTGGAAAAAAAAATATCCTTCTTCAAAACAAGTGTTACATTTATTGCCCAATTGGCTAGAGCGTTGATCTAAGTCCGTGGCAGTTTGGTACACTCTTTTTAAAATCTTTTTCAAAAATAATAATTTCTCTATTAAATTTTATGCCAAACTTTAAGTTTGGTGTTTTCTTGTTGATTTTTCTTTGTTTTTCAAAAATTTTAGTTTGGTTTTCTAAAAATTTTAAGTTTGGTGTTCTTTCTTCATGTTTTTGTGTTCTTGTGAGTCTTCAGAGTGTTCTTGAGTTTTCCTTGTGTCTTGATCTTAAAATTTTTAAGTTTGGTGTTCCTTGGTGTTTTCCCTCCAAAATTTTCGAAAACAAGGAGCATTAGATCTAAAAATTTTAAATCTCGTGCTATTTTATTGTTTTTCTCTTTCCTCACTAAATTTAAAAATATCTTTTCTCCCTATTTTTAAAACAAATTTTTGAAAATTATTTCTAAAAATTCAGATTTTTTTCAAAATTTAAAATCTTTTCCAAATCATACCTTTTTCAAAACTTCCTTACCACTTTCTCTCTCCTCAAATTTTTCGAAAATCTTCACCTATTTTTATTTATTTTATTTTAATTTATTTTATTTTCGAAATAAATAAATAAATAAATAAATAAATAAATAAAAATTTTTATTTAACATCATCTCCCTTTCTCCATCATGGATCTAAGTGGAAATGAACAGTCCAGGAGGACTCTGGGGTCATATGCTAACCCCTCTACTGCTTCATATGGGAGTAGTATCTGCATACCCTTCATTGAAGTTAGTAACTTCGAGTTGAATCCTCAGCTCATTATCATAGTGCAGCAAAATTGCCAGTATTTCGGTCTTCCACAGGAAGAACCTACAGAGTTTCTGGCACAGTTTTTACAAATTGCTGACACAGTACATGATAAGGAAGTAGATCAGGATGTCTACAGATTATTACTATTTCCATTTGCTGTAAAAGACCAAGCCAAAAGGTGGTTGAATAACCAACCTAAGGCTAGCATAAGGACATGGAAACAGCTGACAGAAAAATTCATGAATCAATACTTTCCTCCAAAACGGATGACACAGCTAAGGCTGGACATCTAAGGCTTTAAACAAGGAGATAATGAATCTCTTTATGATGCCTGGGAGAGATACAGAGAGATGCTACGAAAAATGTCCCTCTGAAATATTTTCAGAGTGGGTTCAGTTAGACATCTTCTATTATGGGCTTACAGAAAGAGCTCAGGTCTCTTTAGATTGCTCAGCTGGTGGATCTATCCACATGAGAAAGACAATTGAAGAAGCTCAAGAGCTCATTGATACAGTTGCTAGAAATCAGCATCTGTACTTAAGCAATGACCCTTCCATGAAAGAAGAGGCTAAAACAGTAACTGCTGAACTCAGTCCTGCAGAGCAAGCTGCTGAATTCAATCAGCAATTGGATTTTCTAACAAAGCAGTTAGCTGAATTCAAGGATAAACTACAAGAGACAAGGATGGCTAATATAAACATGGAAGTACAATTAAAGCAAACAAGGCAGCAGCTGTCAAAACAAATAACAGAAGAATGCCAAGCAGTTCAACTAAGAAGTGGGAAAGCACTAAATACCCCACTTCAAAGCAGCAGGAAACCAAGAAATGAGCAAACCACCCAAAATCCATCTGAGGACAGTAAGAGCCCAGAGAAAAAGAATTATGGCGCTAAAACGCCAGAAATTGGGTGGAAGGCTGGCGCTGAACGCCCAGACCATGCTCAAGACTGGCGTTCAACGCCAGAAACAAGCAAGGATCTGGCGTTGAATGTCCAAAAGAAGCACAGTTCTGGCGTTCAAACGCCAGGAACAGAGGAGGAGCTGGCGTCTAACGCCACTCCAGCTTCTAACTCTGGTACTCAATTGCGAGTGAGGGATCAGACACACACAAGTGCTGATAACAACCCATCTAAAAAGGCTTCTTCAACCACTCCTGTAGGAAATAAACTTACAGCAACTAAGGTTGAAGAATATAAAGCCAAGATACCTTATCCTCAAAAACTCTGCCAAGAGGAGCAGGATAAGCAATTTGCTCGCTTTGCAGATTATCTCAGGACTCTTAAAATAAAGATTCCATTTGCAGAGGCACTTGAGCAAATACCTTCTTATGCCAAGTTCATGAAAGAGATTTTAAGTCATAAGAAGGATTGGAGAGAAACTGAAAGAGTTCTCCTCACTGAAGAATGCAGTGCAGTCATTCTGAAAAGCTTTCCTGAAAAGCTTAAAGACCCTGGGAGTTTTCTGATACCATGCACATTAGAAGGTAATTGCATCAAGACAGCTTTATGTGATCTTGGGGCAAGCATCAACCTAATACCTGCATCCACTATCAGAAAGCTTGGCTTAACTGAAGAAGTTAAACCAACCCGGATATGTCTCCAACTTGCTGATGGCTCCATTAAATACCCATCAGGCGTGATTGAAGACATGACTGTCAGAGTTGGGCCATTCGCCTTTCCCACTGACTTTGTAGTGCTGGAAATGGAGGAGCACAAGAGTGCTACTCTCATTCTAGGAAGACCCTTCCTAGCAACTGGACGAACCCTCATTGATGTCCAACAAGGGGAAATAACCCTGAGAGTCAATGATGATGAGTTTAAGTTGAATGCTGTCAAAGCCATGCAGCATCCAGACACATCAAAAGACTGCATGAAAGTTGATCTTATTGACTCTTTGGTAGAAGAGATCAACATGGCTGAGAGTCTCGAATCAGAGTTGGAAGACATCTTTAAAGATGTTCAGCCTGATTTGGAGGATTCAGAGGAGATTAAAGAGCCTCTGAAATTTCCTCTGGAAGAGGAAAAACCTCCTAAACCCGAGCTCAAACCATTACCACCATCCCTGAAATATGTATTTCTGGGAGAAGATGACACTTTTCCAGTGATCATAAGCTCTGCTTTAAATCCACAGGAAGAGGAAGCACTTATTCAAGTGCTAAGGACACACAAGACAGCTCTTGGGTGGTCCATAGGTGACCTTAAGGGCATAAGCCCAGCTAGATGCATGCACAAAATTTTATTGGAGGATAATGCTAAACCAGTGGTTTAACCACAGAGGCGGCTAAATCCAGCCATGAAGGAAGTGGTGCAGAAAGAGGTCACCAAATTACTAGAGGCTGGGATTATTTATCCTATTTCTGATAGCCCCTGGGTGAGCCTTGTCCAAGTCGTCCCAAAAAAGGGAGGCATGGCAGTGATCCATAATGAAAAAAATGAACTGGTTCCTACAAGAACAGTTACAGGGTGGCGCATGTGTATTGACTACAGAAGGCTCAATACAGCCACCAAAAAGGATCATTTTCCTTTACCATTCATAGACCAGATGCTAGAAAGACTGGCAGGTCATGATTATTACTGCTTTTTGGATGGCTACTCAGGCTATAACCAGATTGCAGTGGATCCCCAGGATCAAGAGAAAACAGCATTCACATGTCCATCTGGAGTGTTTGCTTATAGAAGGATGCCATTTGGGCTGTGTAATGTGCCTGCAACCTTCCAGAGATGCATGCTCTCTATTTTCTCTGATATGGTGGAAACATTTCTGGAAGTCTTCATGGATGACTTCTCAGTATATGGAGACTCATTCAGCTCCTGTCTTGATCACTTGAAACTTGTCCTGAAGAGATGCCAAGAGACCAACCTAGTCTTAAACTGGGAAAAATGTCACTTCATGGTGACTGAAGGGATTGTCCTTGGGCATAAAATCTCAAACAAGGGAATAGAGGTGGATCAAGCAAAAATAGAGGTAAATGAAAAATTACCACCACCTGCCAATGTTAAGGCAATCAGAAGCTTTCTGGGGCATGCAGGATTCTATAGGAGGTTTATAAAGGATTTTTTAAAAATCGCAAAACCTCTAAGTAATCTGCTAGCTGCTGACACGCCATTTGTGTTTGACACAGAGTGTCTGCAGGCATTTGAAATGCTGAAAGCTAAGCTGGTCACAGCACCAGTTATTTCTGCACTAGACTGGACATTACCATTTGAGCTAATGTGCGATGCCAGTGATCACGCCATTGGTGCAGTATTGGGACAAAGGCATGACAAGCTTCTGCACGTCATTTATTATGCTAGTCGTGTTTTAAATGATGCCCAGAAAAATTACACAACCACAGAAAAAGAATTACTTGCAGTGGTTTATGCCATTGACAAGTTCAGATCATACTTAGTAGGATCAAAAGTGATTGTGTATACTGACCATGCTGCTCTTAAATGTCTACTCACAAAGCAGGATTCAAAACCCAGGCTCATCAGATGGGTGTTGCTTCTGCAAGAGTTTGATATAGAAATAAGAGACAGAAAAGGGACAGAGAACCAAGTGGCTGATCATCTATCCTGAATAGAGCCAGTAGAAGGGACGTCCCTCCCCTCTCTTGAGATCTCTGAAACTTTTCCGTATGAGCATTTATTTGCCATTCAGAAAACACCATGGTTTGCAGATATTGCAAACTATAAAGCTGCAAGGTTCATACCCAAAGAGTACAACAGGCAACAAAAGAAAAAATTAATCACTGATGCAAAGTACTACTTGTGGGATGAACCCTATCTCTTTAAGAGATGTGCAGACGGAATAATCCGTAGGTGTGTTCCTAGAGAAGAAGCACAGAGGATCCTATGGCATTGCCATGGATCTCAATATGGAGGCCATTTCGGAGGTGAGCGAACAGCCACCAAGGTCCTCCAATGTGGCTTCTATTGGCCCACACTCTATAAAGATTCCCGAGAGTTTGTACGTAACTGTGACAGTTGCCAAAGAGCTGGTAATCTGCCTCATGGTTACGCCATGCCTCAACAAGGAATCCTGGAGATTGAGTTGTTTGACGTATGGGGAATTGACTTCATGTGACCTTTCCCACCATCATTCTCAAACACTTATATTCTGGTGGCAGTTGATTATGTATCAAAATGGGTTGAGGCCATTGCCACACCCACCAATGATACTAAAACAGTGCTGAAGTTCCTCCAGAAATATATCTTCAGCAGGTTTGGGGTCCCTAGAGTACTAATCAGTGATGGGGGCACTCACTTCTG
Source organism: Arachis ipaensis (assembly GCF_059453495.1). Lineage (NCBI taxonomy): Eukaryota > Viridiplantae > Streptophyta > Magnoliopsida > Fabales > Fabaceae > Arachis > Arachis ipaensis. Next base: position 39,841,648 of record NC_142441.1, on the reverse strand, counting down.
CAACAAACAGCTTTATTCTGCCATGGTCTGGTATGGGATTCGCCACAAGGTGGCAACCCCATATCATCCACAGACTAATGGAGAAGCTGAAGTCTCTAACAGAGAGCTAAAAAGAATCCTAGAACGGACTGTAAATACCTGTAGAAAGGATTGGGCAAGAAGCTTGGATGATGCTCTGTGGGCATACAGAACAGCATTCAAGACTCCTATAGGGACCTCTCCATACCAACTGGTCTATGGTAAGGCATGTCACCTGCCCGTGGAACTGGAACATAAAGCCGACTGGGCAACCAGATTCCTGAACTTTGATGCCAGACTAGCTGGAGTAAAAAGATTGCTCCAGCTAAATGAGCTAGAGGAATTCAGATTCACTGCCTTCGAAAATGCCAAGCTTTATAAAGAAAAATAAAAAAAGTGGCATGACAGAAAGCTGTCATCTAGAATCTTTGAACCAGGACAAAAGGTTCTGTTGTTCAACTCTAGGCTCAGGCTGTTCCCCGGGAAACTGAAGTCCCGGTGGAGGGGACCATATGTGATTACAAGTGTATCACCATATGGTTATGTAGAGCTTCAAGATATTGATTCTGATAAGAAGTTCATTGTCAATGGACAGAGAATCAAGCACTATCTTGAAGGCAATGTTGAGCAAGAGTGCTCAAGGCTGCAGCTAGACTAAAAGCTCAACAAGGTCCAGCTAAAGACAATAAAGAAGCGCTTGCTGGGAGGCAACCCAGCCATGGGGCATCAATCCTCTAAGCATTTTGCCCTATTTTTATTTTTATTTGTTTATATAAAGTTCACTGATCCTAAGGTAAAGAGTCAATTGTATAAGTTCACAGGGTTACAGAAGGATTCTGCACACAAAACAGAGAAAAAGAGCTCACTGGCAAGAAAACGCCAGTAAGAGTCTGTTTTGGGCGTTCAACGCCCAACAGAAGCATCCACTGGGCGTTGAACGCCAGTGAGGATAGCCATCTGGGCGTTAAATGCCAGAAAGAAGCTCTTTCTGGGCGTTTAACGCCAGATTTACAGCATTCTGGGCGTTCAGAAAAACGCCCAGTAACAAAGGACTTCCTGGCGTTCAACGCCAGAAAGAAGTAGCAGCTGGGCGTTGAATGCCCAGGAGAGGCAGCATTTGGGCGTTGAACGCCCAAAACATGCAGCGTTTGGGCGTTCAAACGCCAGGATGGTGGGGAGGAGGTAAATTCAGTTTTCTTCATATTTTTTCATTCTAATCTTAATTTTCATGCTTCAATTCATGATTTCTTGCATAAACATGTTAAGAACCCTAATTTCTAAAATCCCTAATTTCTAAAAGCCCTACCTTAAAAATATCAAATATATCTTAATCCATAAGTACAAACCCTCTTTTTCAAATTCAATCCAACTCTTTTTCAAATTTTCAAAACAAATCTATCTTTTCAACTAATATCTTTTTCAAATCTCCACATTATCTTTTTCAAAATCTAGATTTATCTTTTTCAAAAATTTTTCATATCTTTTCAATTTTAAACTATATCATATATTCTATCCTATCTTTTCCAAATCAATCTTTTTATCATATCTTTTCTAAATTTTCGAACCCACCCCCCTCCCTTTAAATATGGGTTCGGCCTCCCTCCCCTTCCATCAACAATTGCACCTAGCTCTCCTTCTATCCCTCTCCTTTCTGTTCTTTTGCTTGAGGACAAGCAAACCTCTAAGTTTGGTGTGTTTATCCGTGATCACTAAGATCATGGCTCCTAAAGGAAAACAACCCACTCCAAGAGGCAAGAAAGAGAGCGTTCCAAAACCACTTTGGAATCAAGGGAAGTTCTTATCTAAAGAACATTCAGACCATTATTATAAAATAATGGGTCTAAGATCAGTAATCCCGAAAGTTAGATTCGATCTGAAAGAAGACGAATATCCGGAGATCCAGGAGCAAATCCGAATCAGGAACTGGGAGATGCTAGCCAATCCTGAAACGAAAGTGGGAAGGAATATGGTCCAGGAGTTCTACACTAATATGTGGCATACAGACAGGCAAAGACTATCTGGATCTGATATCTATGACTATCGAACCATGGTCAGAGGAAATATTATTCATACCCACCCTGACAAGATCAGAGAGATCTTAAAGCTACCTCAGCTGAAAGATGATCCAGACTCCTTCAATAGGAGAATGATGAGAACAAACAAGAGCCTGGATAAGATTCTAGAGGACATATGCATCCCTGGAGCCAGGTGGACCACCAGCACGAAGGGTGTTCCTAATCAACTCAAAAGAGAAGATCTCAAACCAGTAGCCAGAGGCTGGCTGGACTTCATTGGGCATTCTCTGCTGCCCACTAGCAACCGTTCTGAAGTCACTGTTAAAAGATCAGTGATGATCCATTGCATCATGATGGGAAAAGAAGTGGAAGTTCATCAACTGATTTCAACTGAATTCTACAAAATTGCTAATAAAAATTCTAAAGAGGCCAGGTTGGCTTACCCAAGCTTGATTTCTCTGCTTTGCAAGGATGCTGGAGTAAGGATGGGAATAACTGAGTATATCTCAATTGAGAAACCAATCACCAAAGCATCAATGGAAAAATAACAAGCACGGGATGACCCCATCAAGAAGAAAACACAGGAATTCCTCCCAGAAATCCCTCAATCTGAATATTGGGAGTATCTTGAAACATCAGTAACCAAGATGCAAGAAGCTATGGAACAAATAATAAAGGAACAGAAGGAACAAAGTCAAATTCTTTGCTATTTGATTAAAGAACAGGAAGAGCAAGGGCGTAACTTGAGGGAATTAAAGCGCCAGAAGTTATCTCTTGAAGGACCAAGCACCCCACAGATCCGAGGAACATCCACTTCCCAGAACAAAGGTTGTTAAATTCCAATTTCTGCTTTAACTCTGTGATAGTTGTCGTTATAGGAGTTTACTTTAGGAGTCATATAATAGTAATTAGTATCTATTTTGATTTTATCTCCAATTAAGTTATAGTCTATTTTTCTCATCATCAGCAAACATGAATAAAATAGCAGATCTTTTGAATAAGAGGCAATAAAATTCGAGTTTTAATAAGAAAAAAAAATTCTAATTAATAACATGTGGTGGCAATGCTTTCTGTCTTCTGAATGAATGCTTGAACAGTGCATATATCTTTTGAATTTGTTGTTTAAGACTGTTAAATATGTTGGCTCTTGAAAGAATGATGAACATGAGACATGTTATTGATAATCTGAAAAATCATAAAAATGTTTCTTGAAGCAAGAAAAAGCAGCAAAGAACAAAGCTTGCAGAAAAAAAAAAGAGAGAGAGAGAAAGAAAAAGCAAGCAGAAAAAGCCAAAGCTCTTAAAACCAAAAGGCAAGGGTAATAGAAAGGATCCCAAGACTTTGAGCATCAGTGGATAGGAGGGCCTAAAGGAATAAAATCCTGGCCTAAGCGGCTAAACCAAGCTGTCCCTAACCATGTGCTTGTGGCGTGAAGGTGTCAAGTGAAAACTTGAGACTGAGCGGTTAAAGTCAATGTCCAAAGCAAAAAGAAGAGTGTGCTTAAGAACTCTGGACACCTCTAATTGGGGACTTTAGCAAAGCTGAGTCACAATCTAAAAGGGTTCACCCAATTATGTGTCTGTGGCATTTATGTATCCGGTGGTAATACTGGAAAACAAAGTGCTTAGGGCCACGGCCAAGACTCATAAAGTAGCTGTGTTCAAGAATCATCATACTAAAATAGGAGAATCAATAACACTATCTAAATTCTAAGTTCCTATAGATGCCAACCACTCTGAGCTTCAATGGATAAAGTGAGATGCCAAAACTGTTCGGAAGCAAAAAGCTACTAGTCCCGCTCATCTAATTAGAATCTGAACTTCACTCAAAAACTCTGAGATATTATTGCTTCTTGACTTATCAGTCTTCTATTTTATTTGTCTAGTTGCTTGAGAACAAGCAACAGTTCAAGTTTGGTGTTGTGATGAGCGGATATTTTATACGCTTTTTGGGGTTAATTTCATATAGATTTTAGTATATTTTAGTTAGTTTTTAGTTTATTCTCATTAGTTTCTAGGCAAAATTCATATTTCTGGACTTTACTATGAGTTTGTGTGTTTTTCTGTAATTTCAGGTATTTTCTGGCTGAAATTGAGGGAGCTGAGCAAAAATCTGATTCAGGCTGAAAAAGGACTGCTGATGCTGTTGGATTCTGACCTCTCTGCACTCAAAATGAAATTTCTAGAGCTACAGGAGTCTAAATGGCGCGCTTCCAATTGCGTTGGAAAGTAGACATCCAGGGCTTTCCAACAATATATAATAGTCCATACTTTGCTCAAGGATAGACGACGTAAACTGGCGTTCAATTCCAGTTCCATGCTGCTATCTGGCGTCCAGCGCCAGAAACAAGTTACAAAGTCGAGTTCAACGCCAGAAACAGGTTACAACCTGGCGTTGAATGCCCAAAACAGCCCAGGCACGTGAGAAGCTTTAGTCCCAGCCCCAGCACACACCAAGTGGGCCCCAGAAGTGGATTTCTGCACTATCTGTCATAGTCTACTCATTTTCTGTAAACCTAGGTTACTAGTTTAGTATTTAAACAACTTTTAGAGATTTATTTTGTATCTCATGACATTTTAGATCTGAATTTTGTACTCTTTGACGGCATGAGTCTCTAAACTCTATTGTTGGGGGTGAGGAGCTCTGCTGTGTCTTGATGAATTAATGCAAGTAATTTTGTTTTCCATTCAAACATGCGTGTTCCTATCTAAGATGTCCATTCGCGCCTAACTATGGAGAAGGTGATGATCAGTGACACTCATCACCTTCCTCAATCCATGAACGTGTGTCTGACAACCACCTCCGTTCTACATCAGATTGAATGAATGTCTCTTAGATTTCTTAATCAGAATCTCCGTGGTATAAGCTAGATTGATGGCGGCATTCATGAGAATCCGGAAAGTCTAAACCTTGTCTGTGGTATTCCGAGTAGGATTCTGGGATTGGATGACCGTGACGAACTTCAAACTCGCGAGTGCTGGGCGTAGTGATAGACGCAAAAGGATAGTAAATCCTATTCCGGTATGACTGAGAACCTGCAGATGATTAGCCGTGCGGTGACAGCGCACCTGGACCCTTTTCACTGGAAGGATGGATGGTAGCCATTGACGACGGTGATCCACCAACACACAGCTTGCCATAGAAGGACGTGCGTGCGTGAATCAGAAGATAGAGGAAAGCAGAGATTCAGAAGACAAAGCATCTCCAAAACTCCAACATATTCTCCATTATTGCATAACAAGTAACCGTTAACCCATGCTCTCTTGTTTATTCGCAATTCAACTGATAAATATAATTGACTTCCTGACTAAGAATTGCAAGATAACCATAGATTGCTTCAAACCAACAATCTCCATGGGATTCGACCCTTACTCACGTAAGGTATTACTTGGACGACCAGTGCACTTGCTGGTTAGTTGTGCGAAATTACATTGTGAAGTAATTTCGTGCACCAAGTTTTTGGCGCCGTTGCCGGGGATTGTTCGTGTTTGAACAACTGACGGTTTATTTTGTTTCTTAGATTAGGAAAATTTTTCATTTTTGGTTTAAAGTCTCTTATTATTGTTCTTGGAAAAAAAAATATCCTTCTTCAAAACAAGTGTTACATTTACTGCCCAATTGGCTAGAGCGTTGATCTAAGTCCGTGGCAGTTTGGTACACTCTTTTTAAAATCTTTTTCAAAAATAATAATTTCTCTATTAAATTTTATGAAAGTTTGGTGTTTTCTTGTTGATTTTTCTTTGTTTTTCAAAAATTTTAGTTTGGTTTTCTAAAAATTTTAAGTTTGGTGTTCTTTCTTCATGTTTTTGTGTTCTTGTGAGTCTTCAGAGTGTTCTTGAGTTTTCCTTGTGTCTTGATCTTAAAATTTTTAAGTTTGGTGTTCCTTGGTGTTTTCCCTCCAAAATTTTCGAAAACAAGGAGCATTAGATCTAAAAATTTTAAATCTCGTGCTATTTTATTGTTTTTCTCTTTCCTCACTAAATTTAAAAATATCTTTTCTCCCTATTTTTAAAACAAATTTTTGAAAATTATTTCTAAAAATTCAGATTTTTTTCAAAATTTAAAATCTTTTCCAAATCATATCTTTTTCAAAACTTCCTTACCACTTTCTCTCTCCTCAAATTTTTCGAAAATCTTCACCTATTTTTATTTATTTTATTTTAATTTATTTTATTTTCGAAATAAATAAATAAATAAATAAATAAATAAATAAAAATTTTTATTTAACATCATCTCCCTTTCTCCATCATGGATCTAAGTGGAAATGAACAGTCCAGGAGGACTCTGGGGTCATATGCTAACCCCTCTACTGCTTCATATGGGAGTAGTATCTGCATACCCTTCATTGAAGTTAGTAACTTCGAGTTGAATCCTCAGCTCATTATCATAGTGCAGCAAAATTGCCAGTATTTCGGTCTTCCACAGGAAGAACCTACAGAGTTTCTGGCACAGTTTTTACAAATTGCTGACACAGTACATGATAAGGAAGTAGATCAGGATGTCTACAGATTATTACTATTTCCATTTGCTGTAAAAGACCAAGCCAAAAGGTGGTTGAATAACCAACCTAAGGCTAGCATAAGGACATGGAAACAGCTGACAGAAAAATTCATGAATCAATACTTTCCTCCAAAACGGATGACACAGCTAAGGCTGGACATCTAAGGCTTTAAACAAGGAGATAATGAATCTCTTTATGATGCCTGGGAGAGATACAGAGAGATGCTACGAAAAATGTCCCTCTGAAATATTTTCAGAGTGGGTTCAGTTAGACATCTTCTATTATGGGCTTACAGAAAGAGCTCAGGTCTCTTTAGATTGCTCAGCTGGTGGATCTATCCACATGAGAAAGACAATTGAAGAAGCTCAAGAGCTCATTGATACAGTTGCTAGAAATCAGCATCTGTACTTAAGCAATGACCCTTCCATGAAAGAAGAGGCTAAAACAGTAACTGCTGAACTCAGTCCTGCAGAGCAAGCTGCTGAATTCAATCAGCAATTGGATTTTCTAACAAAGCAGTTAGCTGAATTCAAGGATAAACTACAAGAGACAAGGATGGCTAATATAAACATGGAAGTACAATTAAAGCAAACAAGGCAGCAGCTGTCAAAACAAATAACAGAAGAATGCCAAGCAGTTCAACTAAGAAGTGGGAAAGCACTAAATACCCCACTTCAAAGCAGCAGGAAACCAAGAAATGAGCAAACCACCCAAAATCCATCTGAGGACAGTAAGAGCCCAGAGAAAAAGAATTATGGCGCTAAAACGCCAGAAATTGGGTGGAAGGCTGGCGCTGAACGCCCAGACCATGCTCAAGACTGGCGTTCAACGCCAGAAACAAGCAAGGATCTGGCGTTGAATGTCCAAAAGAAGCACAGTTCTGGCATTCAAACGCCAGGAACAGAGGAGGAGCTGGCGTCTAACGCCACTCCAGCTTCTAACTCTGGTACTCAATTGCGAGTGAGGGATCAGACACACACAAGTGCTGATAACAACCCATCTAAAAAGGCTTCTTCAACCACTCCTGTAGGAAATAAACTTACAGCAACTAAGGTTGAAGAATATAAAGCCAAGATACCTTATCCTCAAAAACTCTGCCAAGAGGAGCAGGATAAGCAATTTGCTCGCTTTGCAGATTATCTCAGGACTCTTAAAATAAAGATTCCATTTGCAGAGGCACTTGAGCAAATACCTTCTTATGCCAAGTTCATGAAAGAGATTTTAAGTCATAAGAAGGATTGGAGAGAAACTGAAAGAGTTCTCCTCACTGAAGAATGCAGTGCAGTCATTCTGAAAAGCTTTCCTGAAAAGCTTAAAGACCCTGGGAGTTTTCTGATACCATGCACATTAGAAGGTAATTGCATCAAGACAGCTTTATGTGATCTTGGGGCAAGCATCAACCTAATACCTGCATCCACTATCAGAAAGCTTGGCTTAACTGAAGAAGTTAAACCAACCCGGATATGTCTCCAACTTGCTGATGGCTCCATTAAATACCCATCAGGCGTGATTGAAGACATGACTGTCAGAGTTGGGCCATTCGCCTTTCCCACTGACTTTGTAGTGCTGGAAATGGAGGAGCACAAGAGTGCTACTCTCATTCTAGGAAGACCCTTCCTAGCAACTGGACGAACCCTCATTGATGTCCAACAAGGGGAAATAACCCTGAGAGTCAATGATGATGAGTTTAAGTTGAATGCTGTCAAAGCCATGCAGCATCCAGACACATCAAAAGACTGCATGAAAGTTGATCTTATTGACTCTTTGGTAGAAGAGATCAACATGGCTGAGAGTCTCGAATCAGAGTTGGAAGACATCTTTAAAGATGTTCAGCCTGATTTGGAGGATTCAGAGGAGATTAAAGAGCCTCTGAAATTTCCTCTGGAAGAGGAAAAACCTCCTAAACCCGAGCTCAAACCATTACCACCATCCCTGAAATATGTATTTCTGGGAGAAGATGACACTTTTCCAGTGATCATAAGCTCTGCTTTAAATCCACAGGAAGAGGAAGCACTTATTCAAGTGCTAAGGACACACAAGACAGCTCTTGGGTGGTCCATAGGTGACCTTAAGGGCATAAGCCCAGCTAGATGCATGCACAAAATTTTATTGGAGGATAATGCTAAACCAGTGGTTTAACCACAGAGGCGGCTAAATCCAGCCATGAAGGAAGTGGTGCAGAAAGAGGTCACCAAATTACTAGAGGCTGGGATTATTTATCCTATTTCTGATAGCCCCTGGGTGAGCCTTGTCCAAGTCGTCCCAAAAAAGGGAGGCATGGCAGTGATCCATAATGAAAAAAATGAACTGGTTCCTACAAGAACAGTTACAGGGTGGCGCATGTGTATTGACTACAGAAGGCTCAATACAGCCACCAAAAAGGATCATTTTCCTTTACCATTCATAGACCAGATGCTAGAAAGACTGGCAGGTCATGATTATTACTGCTTTTTGGATGGCTACTCAGGCTATAACCAGATTGCAGTGGATCCCCAGGATCAAGAGAAAACAGCATTCACATGTCCATCTGGAGTGTTTGCTTATAGAAGGATGCCATTTGGGCTGTGTAATGTGCCTGCAACCTTCCAGAGATGCATGCTCTCTATTTTCTCTGATATGGTGGAAACATTTCTGGAAGTCTTCATGGATGACTTCTCAGTATATGGAGACTCATTCAGCTCCTGTCTTGATCACTTGAAACTTGTCCTGAAGAGATGCCAAGAGACCAACCTAGTCTTAAACTGGGAAAAATGTCACTTCATGGTGACTGAAGGGATTGTCCTTGGGCATAAAATCTCAAACAAGGGAATAGAGGTGGATCAAGCAAAAATAGAGGTAAATGAAAAATTACCACCACCTGCCAATGTTAAGGCAATCAGAAGCTTTCTGGGGCATGCAGGATTCTATAGGAGGTTTATAAAGGATTTTTTAAAAATCGCAAAACCTCTAAGTAATCTGCTAGCTGCTGACACGCCATTTGTGTTTGACACAGAGTGTCTGCAGGCATTTGAAACGCTGAAAGCTAAGCTGGTCACAGCACCAGTTATTTCTGCACTAGACTGGACATTACCATTTGAGCTAATGTGCGATGCCAGTGATCACGCCATTGGTGCAGTATTGGGACAAAGGCATGACAAGCTTCTGCACGTCATTTATTATGCTAGTCGTGTTTTAAATGATGCCCAGAAAAATTACACAACCACAGAAAAAGAATTACTTGCAGTGGTTTATGCCATTGACAAGTTCAGATCATACTTAGTAGGATCAAAAGTGATTGTGTATACTGACCATGCTGCTCTTAAATGTCTACTCACAAAGCAGGATTCAAAACCCAGGCTCATCAGATGGGTGTTGCTTCTGCAAGAGTTTGATATAGAAATAAGAGACAGAAAAGGGACAGAGAACCAAGTGGCTGATCATCTATCCTGAATAGAGCCAGTAGAAGGGACGTCCCTCCCCTCTCTTGAGATCTCTGAAACTTTTCCGTATGAGCATTTATTTGCCATTCAGAAAACACCATGGTTTGCAGATATTGCAAACTATAAAGCTGCAAGGTTCATACCCAAAGAGTACAACAGGCAACAAAAGAAAAAATTAATCACTGATGCAAAGTACTACTTGTGGGATGAACCCTATCTCTTTAAGAGATGTGCAGACGGAATAATCCGTAGGTGTGTTCCTAGAGAAGAAGCACAGAGGATCCTATGGCATTGCCATGGATCTCAATATGGAGGCCATTTCGGAGGTGAGCGAACAGCCACCAAGGTCCTCCAATGTGGCTTCTATTGGCCCACACTCTATAAAGATTCCCGAGAGTTTGTACGTAACTGTGACAGTTGCCAAAGAGCTGGTAATCTGCCTCATGGTTACGCCATGCCTCAACAAGGAATCCTGGAGATTGAGTTGTTTGACGTATGGGGAATTGACTTCATGTGACCTTTCCCACCATCATTCTCAAACACTTATATTCTGGTGGCAGTTGATTATGTATCAAAATGGGTTGAGGCCATTGCCACACCCACCAATGATACTAAAACAGTGCTGAAGTTCCTCCAGAAATATATCTTCAGCAGGTTTGGGGTCCCTAGAGTACTAATCAGTGATGGGGGCACTCACTTCTGCAACAAACAGCTTTATTCTGCCATGGTCTGGTATGGGATTCGCCACAAGGTGGCAACCCCATATCATCCACAGACTAATGGACAAGCTGAAGTCTCTAACAGAGAGCTAAAAAGAATCCTAGAACGGACTGTTAATACCTGTAGAAAGGATTGGGCAAGAAGCTTGGATGATGCTCTGTGGGCATACAGAACAGCATTCAAGACTCCTATAGGGACCTCTCCATACCAACTGGTCTATGGTAAGGCATGTCACCTGCCCGTGGAACTGGAACATAAAGCCTACTTGGCAACCAGATTCCTGAACTTTGATGCCAGACTAGCTGGAGAAAAAAGATTGCTCCAGCTAAATGAGCTAGAGGAATTCAGATTCACTGCCTTCGAAAATGCCAAGCTTTATAAAGAAAAATAAAAAAAGTGGCATGACAGAAAGCTGTCATCTAGAATCTTTGAACCAGGACAAAAGGTTCTGTTGTTCAACTCTAGGCTCAGGCTGTTCCCCGGGAAACTGAAGTCCCGGTGGAGGGGACCATATGTGATTACAAGTGTATCACCATATGGTTATGTAGAGCTTCAAGATATTGATTCTGATAAGAAGTTCATTGTCAATGGACAGAGAATCAAGCACTATCTTGAAGGCAATGTTGAGCAAGAGTGCTCAAGGCTGCAGCTAGACTAAAAGCTCAACAAGGTCCAGCTAAAGACAATAAAGAAGCGCTTGCTGGGAGGCAACCCAGCCATGGGGCATCAATCCTCTAAGCATTTTGCCCTATTTTTATTTTTATTTGTTTATATAAAGTTCACTGATCATAAGGTAAAGAGTCAATTGTATAAGTTCACAGGGTTACAGAAGGATTCTGCACACAAAACAGAGAAAAAGAGCTCACTGGCAAGAAAACGCCAGTAAGAGTCTGTTTTGGGCGTTCAACGCCCAACAGAAGCATCCACTGGGCGTTGAACGCCAGTGAGGATAGCCATCTGGGCGTTAAATGCCAGAAAGAAGCTCTTTCTGGGCGTTTAACGCCAGATTTACAGCATTCTGGGCGTTCAGAAAAACGCCCAGTAACAAAGGACTTCCTGGCGTTCAACGCCAGAAAGAAGTAGCAGCTGGGCGTTGAATGCCCAGGAGAGGCAGCATTTGGGCGTTGAACGCCCAAAACATGCAGCGTTTGGGCGTTCAAACGCCAGGATGGTGGGGAGGAGGTAAATTCAGTTTTCTTCATATTTTTTCATTCTAATCTTAATTTTCATGCTTCAATTCATGATTTCTTGCATAAACATGTTAAGAACCCTAATTTCTAAAATCCCTAATTTCTAAAAGCCCTACCTTAAAAATATCAAATATATCTTAATCCATAAGTACAAACCCTCTTTTTCAAATTCAATCCAACTCTTTTTCAAATTTTCAAAACAAATCTATCTTTTCAACTAATATCTTTTTCAAATCTCCACATTATCTTTTTCAAAATCTAGATTTATCTTTTTCAAAAATTTTTCATATCTTTTCAATTTTAAACTATATCATATATTCTATCCTATCTTTTCCAAATCAATCTTTTTATCATATCTTTTCTAAATTTTCGAACCCACCCCCCTCCCTTTAAATATGGGTTCGGCCTCCCTCCCCTTCCATCAACAATTGCACCTAGCTCTCCTTCTATCCCTCTCCTTTCTGTTCTTTTGCTTGAGGACAAGCAAACCTCTAAGTTTGGTGTGTTTATCCGTGATCACTAAGATCATGGCTCCTAAAGGAAAACAACCCACTCCAAGAGGCAAGAAAGAGAGCGTTCCAAAACCACTTTGGAATCAAGGGAAGTTCTTATCTAAAGAACATTCAGACCATTATTATAAAATAATGGGTCTAAGATCAGTAATCCCGAAAGTTAGATTCGATCTGAAAGAAGACGAATATCCGGAGATCCAGGAGCAAATCCGAATCAGGAACTGGGAGATGCTAGCCAATCCTGAAACGAAAGTGGGAAGGAATATGGTCCAGGAGTTCTACACTAATATGTGGCATACAGACAGGCAAAGACTATCTGGATCTGATATCTATGACTATCGAACCATGGTCAGAGGAAATATTATTCATACCCACCCTGACAAGATCAGAGAGATCTTAAAGCTACCTCAGCTGAAAGATGATCCAGACTCCTTCAATAGGAGAATGATGAGAACAAACAAGAGCCTGGATAAGATTCTAGAGGACATATGCATCCCTGGAGCCAGGTGGACCACCAGCACGAAGGGTGTTCCTAATCAACTCAAAAGAGAAGATCTCAAACCAGTAGCCAGAGGCTGGCTGGACTTCATTGGGCATTCTCTGCTGCCCACTAGCAACCGTTCTGAAGTCACTGTTAAAAGATCAGTGATGATCCATTGCATCATGATGGGAAAAGAAGTGGAAGTTCATCAACTGATTTCAACTGAATTCTACAAAATTGCTAATAAAAATTCTAAAGAGGCCAGGTTGGCTTACCCAAGCTTGATTTCTCTGCTTTGCAAGGATGCTGGAGTAAGGATGGGAATAACTGAGTATATCTCAATTGAGAAACCAATCACCAAAGCATCAATGGAAAAATAACAAGCACGGGATGACCCCATCAAGAAGAAAACACAGGAATTCCTCCCAGAAATCCCTCAATCTGAATATTGGGAGTATCTTGAAACATCAGTAACCAAGATGCAAGAAGCTATGGAACAAATAATAAAGGAACAGAAGGAACAAAGTCAAATTCTTTGCTATTTGATTAAAGAACAGGAAGAGCAAGGGCGTAACTTGAGGGAATTAAAGCGCCAGAAGTTATCTCTTAAAGGACCAAGCACCCCACAGATCCGAGGAACATCCACTTCCCAGAACAAAGGTTGTTAAATTCCAATTTCTGCTTTAACTCTGTGATAGTTGTCGTTATAGGAGTTTACTTTAGGAGTCATATAATAGTAATTAGTATCTATTTTGATTTTATCTGCAATTAAGTTATAGTCTATTTTTCTCATCATCAGCAAACATGAATAAAATAGCAGATCTTTTGAATAAGAGGCAATAAAATTCGAGTTTTAATAAGAAAAAAAATTCTAATTAATAACATGTGGTGGCAATGCTTTCTGTCTTCTGAATGAATGCTTGAACAGTGCATATATCTTTTGAATTTGTTGTTTAAGACTGTTAAATATGTTGGCTCTTGAAAGAATGATGAACATGAGACATGTTATTGATAATCTGAAAAATCATAAAAATGTTTCTTGAAGCAAGAAAAAGCAGCAAAGAACAAAGCTTGCAGAAAAAAAAAAGAGAGAGAGAGAAAGAAAAAGCAAGCAGAAAAAGCCAAAGCTCTTAAAACCAAAAGGCAAGGGTAATAGAAAGGATCCCAAGACTTTGAGCATCAGTGGATAGGAGGGCCTAAAGGAATAAAATCCTGGCCTAAGCGGCTAAACCAAGCTGTCCCTAACCATGTGCTTGTGGCGTGAAGGTGTCAAGTGAAAACTTGAGACTGAGCGGTTAAAGTCAATGTCCAAAGCAAAAAGAAGAGTGTGCTTAAGAACTCTGGACACCTCTAATTGGGGACTTTAGCAAAGCTGAGTCACAATCTAAAAGGGTTCACCCAATTATGTGTCTGTGGCATTTATGTATCCGGTGGTAATACTGGAAAACAAAGTGCTTAGGGCCACGGCCAAGACTCATAAAGTAGCTGTGTTCAAGAATCATCATACTAAAATAGGAGAATCAATAACACTATCTGAATTCTAAGTTCCTATAGATGCCAACCACTCTGAGCTTCAATGGATAAAGTGAGATGCCAAAACTGTTCGGAAGCAAAAAGCTACTAGTCCCGCTCATCTAATTAGAATCTGAACTTCACTCAAAAACTCTGAGATATTATTGCTTCTTGACTTATCAGTCTTCTATTTTATTTGTCTAGTTGCTTGAGAACAAGCAACAGTTCAAGTTTGGTGTTGTGATGAGCGGATATTTTATACGCTTTTTGGGGTTAATTTCATATAGATTTTAGTATATTTTAGTTAGTTTTTAGTTTATTCTCATTAGTTTCTAGGCAAAATTCATATTTCTGGACTTTACTATGAGTTTGTGTGTTTTTCTGTAATTTCAGGTATTTTCTGGCTGAAATTGAGGGAGCTGAGCAAAAATCTGATTCAGGCTGAAAAAGGACTGCTGATGCTGTTGGATTCTGACCTCTCTGCACTCAAAATGACATTTCTAGAGCTACAGGAGTCTAAATGGCGCGCTTCCAATTGCGTTGGAAAGTAGACATCCAGGGCTTTCCAACAATATATAATAGTCCATACTTTGCTCAAGGATAGACGACGTAAACTGGCGTTCAATTCCAGTTCCATGCTGCTATCTGGCGTCCAGCGCCAGAAACAAGTTACAAAGTCGAGTTCAACGCCAGAAACAGGTTACAACCTGGCGTTGAATGCCCAAAACAGCCCAGGCACGTGAGAAGCTTTAGTCCCAGCCCCAGCACACACCAAGTGGGCCCCAGAAGTGGATTTCTGCACTATCTGTCATAGTCTACTCATTTTCTGTAAACCTAGGTTACTAGTTTAGTATTTAAACAACTTTTAGAGATTTATTTTGTATCTCATGACATTTTAGATCTGAATTTTGTACTCTTTGACGGCATGAGTCTCTAAACTCTATTGTTGGGGGTGAGGAGCTCTGCTGTGTCTTGATGAATTAATGCAAGTAATTCTGTTTTCCATTCAAACATGCGTGTTCCTATCTAAGATGTCCATTCGCGCCTAACTATGGAGAAGGTGATGATCAGTGACACTCATCACCTTCCTCAATCCATGAACGTGTGTCTGACAATCACCTCCGTTCTACATCAGATTGAATGAATGTCTCTTAGATTTCTTAATCAGAATCTCCGTGGTATAAGCTAGATTGATGGCGGCATTCATGAGAATCCGGAAAGTCTAAACCTTGTCTGTGGTATTCCGAGTAGGATTCTGGGATTGGATGACTGTGACGAACTTCAAACTCGCGAGTGCTGGGCGTAGTGATAGACGCAAAAGGATAGTAAATCCTATTCCGGTATGACTGAGAACCTGCAGATGATTAGCCGTGCGGTGACAGCGCACCTGGACCCTTTTCACTGGAAGGATGGATGGTAGCCATTGACGACGGTGATCCACCAACACACAGCTTGCCATAGAAGGACGTGCGTGCGTGAATCAGAAGATAGAGGAAAGCAGAGATTCAGAAGACAAAGCATCTCCAAAACTCCAACATATTCTCCATTATTGCATAACAAGTAACCGTTAACCCATGCTCTCTTGTTTATTCGCAATTCAACTGATAAATATAATTGACTTCCTGACTAAGAATTGCAAGATAACCATAGATTGCTTCAAACCAACAATCTCCGTGGGATTCGACCCTTACTCACGTAAGGTATTACTTGGACGACCAGTGCACTTGCTGGTTAGTTGTGCGAAATTACATTGTGAAGTAATTTCGTGCACCAAGTTTTTGGCGCCGTTGCCGGGGATTGTTCGTGTTTGAACAACTGACGGTTTATTTTGTTTCTTAGATTAGGAAAATTTTTCATTTTTGGTTTAAAGTCTCTTATTATTGTTCTTGGAAAAAAAAATATCCTTCTTCAAAACAAGTGTTACATTTACTGCCCAATTGGCTAGAGCGTTGATCTAAGTCCGTGGCAGTTTGGTACACTCTTTTTAAAATCTTTTTCAAAAATAATAATTTCTCTATTAAATTTTATGCCAAACTTTAAGTTTGGTGTTTTCTTGTTGATTTTTCTTTGTTTTTCAAAAATTTTAGTTTGGTTTTCTAAAAATTTTAAGTTTGGTGTTCTTTCTTCATGTTTTTGTGTTCTTGTGAGTCTTCAGAGTGTTCTTGAGTTTTCCTTGTGTCTTGATCTTAAAATTTTTAAGTTTGGTGTTCCTTGGTGTTTTCCCTCCAAAATTTTCGAAAACAAGGAGCATTAGATCTAAAAATTTTAAATCTCGTGCTATTTTATTGTTTTTCTCTTTCCTCACTAAATTTAAAAATATCTTTTCTCCCTATTTTTAAAACAAATTTTTGAAAATTATTTCTAAAAATTCAGATTTTTTTCAAAATTTAAAATCTTTTCCAAATCATATCTTTTTCAAAACTTCCTTACCACTTTCTCTCTCCTCAAATTTTTCGAAAATCTTCACCTATTTTTATTTATTTTATTTTAATTTATTTTATTTTCGAAATAAATAAATAAATAAATAAATAAATAAATAAAAATTTTTATTTAACATCATCTCCCTTTCTCCATCATGGATCTAAGTGGAAATGAACAGTCCAGGAGGACTCTGGGGTCATATGCTAACCCCTCTACTGCTTCATATGGGAGTAGTATCTGCATACCCTTCATTGAAGTTAGTAACTTCGAGTTGAATCCTCAGCTCATTATCATAGTGCAGCAAAATTGCCAGTATTTCGGTCTTCCACAGGAAGAACCTACAGAGTTTCTGGCACAGTTTTTACAAATTGCTGACACAGTACATGATAAGGAAGTAGATCAGGATGTCTACAGATTATTACTATTTCCATTTGCTGTAAAAGACCAAGCCAAAAGGTGGTTGAATAACCAACCTAAGGCTAGCATAAGGACATGGAAACAGCTGACAGAAAAATTCATGAATCAATACTTTCCTCCAAAACGGATGACACAGCTAAGGCTGGACATCTAAGGCTTTAAACAAGGAGATAATGAATCTCTTTATGATGCCTGGGAGAGATACAGAGAGATGCTACGAAAAATGTCCCTCTGAAATATTTTCAGAGTGGGTTCAGTTAGACATCTTCTATTATGGGCTTACAGAAAGAGCTCAGGTCTCTTTAGATTGCTCAGCTGGTGGATCTATCCACATGAGAAAGACAATTGAAGAAGCTCAAGAGCTCATTGATACAGTTGCTAGAAATCAGCATCTGTACTTAAGCAATGACCCTTCCATGAAAGAAGAGGCTAAAACAGTAACTGCTGAACTCAGTCCTGCAGAGCAAGCTGCTGAATTCAATCAGCAATTGGATTTTCTAACAAAGCAGTTAGCTGAATTCAAGGATAAACTACAAGAGACAAGGATGGCTAATATAAACATGGAAGTACAATTAAAGCAAACAAGGCAGCAGCTGTCAAAACAAATAACAGAAGAATGCCAAGCAGTTCAACTAAGAAGTGGGAAAGCACTAAATACCCCACTTCAAAGCAGCAGGAAACCAAGAAATGAGCAAACCACCCAAAATCCATCTGAGGACAGTAAGAGCCCAGAGAAAAAGAATTATGGCGCTAAAACGCCAGAAATTGGGTGGAAGGCTGGCGCTGAACGCCCAGACCATGCTCAAGACTGGCGTTCAACGCCAGAAACAAGCAAGGATCTGGCGTTGAATGTCCAAAAGAAGCACAGTTCTGGCGTTCAAACGCCAGGAACAGAGGAGGAGCTGGCGTCTAACGCCACTCCAGCTTCTAACTCTGGTACTCAATTGCGAGTGAGGGATCAGACACACACAAGTGCTGATAACAACCCATCTAAAAAGGCTTCTTCAACCACTCCTGTAGGAAATAAACTTACAGCAACTAAGGTTGAAGAATATAAAGCCAAGATACCTTATCCTCAAAAACTCTGCCAAGAGGAGCAGGATAAGCAATTTGCTCGCTTTGCAGATTATCTCAGGACTCTTAAAATAAAGATTCCATTTGCAGAGGCACTTGAGCAAATACCTTCTTATGCCAAGTTCATGAAAGAGATTTTAAGTCATAAGAAGGATTGGAGAGAAACTGAAAGAGTTCTCCTCACTGAAGAATGCAGTGCAGTCATTCTGAAAAGCTTTCCTGAAAAGCTTAAAGACCCTGGGAGTTTTCTGATACCATGCACATTAGAAGGTAATTGCATCAAGACAGCTTTATGTGATCTTGGGGCAAGCATCAACCTAATACCTGCATCCACTATCAGAAAGCTTGGCTTAACTGAAGAAGTTAAACCAACCCGGATATGTCTCCAACTTGCTGATGGCTCCATTAAATACCCATCAGGCGTGATTGAAGACATGACTGTCAGAGTTGGGCCATTCGCCTTTCCCACTGACTTTGTAGTGCTGGAAATGGAGGAGCACAAGAGTGCTACTCTCATTCTAGGAAGACCCTTCCTAGCAACTGGACGAACCCTCATTGATGTCCAACAAGGGGAAATAACCCTGAGAGTCAATGATGATGAGTTTAAGTTGAATGCTGTCAAAGCCATGCAGCATCCAGACACATCAAAAGACTGCATGAAAGTTGATCTTATTGACTCTTTGGTAGAAGAGATCAACATGGCTGAGAGTCTCGAATCAGAGTTGGAAGACATCTTTAAAGATGTTCAGCCTGATTTGGAGGATTCAGAGGAGATTAAAGAGCCTCTGAAATTTCCTCTGGAAGAGGAAAAACCTCCTAAACCCGAGCTCAAACCATTACCACCATCCCTGAAATATGTATTTCTGGGAGAAGATGACACTTTTCCAGTGATCATAAGCTCTGCTTTAAATCCACAGGAAGAGGAAGCACTTATTCAAGTGCTAAGGACACACAAGACAGCTCTTGGGTGGTCCATAGGTGACCTTAAGGGCATAAGCCCAGCTAGATGCATGCACAAAATTTTATTGGAGGATAATGCTAAACCAGTGGTTTAACCACAGAGGCGGCTAAATCCAGCCATGAAGGAAGTGGTGCAGAAAGAGGTCACCAAATTACTAGAGGCTGGGATTATTTATCCTATTTCTGATAGCCCCTGGGTGAGCCTTGTCCAAGTCGTCCCAAAAAAGGGAGGCATGGCAGTGATCCATAATGAAAAAAATGAACTGGTTCCTACAAGAACAGTTACAGGGTGGCGCATGTGTATTGACTACAGAAGGCTCAATACAGCCACCAAAAAGGATCATTTTCCTTTACCATTCATAGACCAGATGCTAGAAAGACTGGCAGGTCATGATTATTACTGCTTTTTGGATGGCTACTCAGGCTATAACCAGATTGCAGTGGATCCCCAGGATCAAGAGAAAACAGCATTCACATGTCCATCTGGAGTGTTTGCTTATAGAAGGATGCCATTTGGGCTGTGTAATGTGCCTGCAACCTTCCAGAGATGCATGCTCTCTATTTTCTCTGATATGGTGGAAACATTTCTGGAAGTCTTCATGGATGACTTCTCAGTATATGGAGACTCATTCAGCTCCTGTCTTGATCACTTGAAACTTGTCCTGAAGAGATGCCAAGAGACCAACCTAGTCTTAAACTGGGAAAAATGTCACTTCATGGTGACTGAAGGGATTGTCCTTGGGCATAAAATCTCAAACAAGGGAATAGAGGTGGATCAAGCAAAAATAGAGGTAAATGAAAAATTACCACCACCTGCCAATGTTAAGGCAATCAGAAGCTTTCTGGGGCATGCAGGATTCTATAGGAGGTTTATAAAGGATTTTTTAAAAATCGCAAAACCTCTAAGTAATCTGCTAGCTGCTGACACGCCATTTGTGTTTGACACAGAGTGTCTGCAGGCATTTGAAACGCTGAAAGCTAAGCTGGTCACAGCACCAGTTATTTCTGCACTAGACTGGACATTACCATTTGAGCTAATGTGCGATGCCAGTGATCACGCCATTGGTGCAGTATTGGGACAAAGGCATGACAAGCTTCTGCACGTCATTTATTATGCTAGTCGTGTTTTAAATGATGCCCAGAAAAATTACACAACCACAGAAAAAGAATTACTTGCAGTGGTTTATGCCATTGACAAGTTCAGATCATACTTAGTAGGATCAAAAGTGATTGTGTATACTGACCATGCTGCTCTTAAATGTCTACTCACAAAGCAGGATTCAAAACCCAGGCTCATCAGATGGGTGTTACTTCTGCAAGAGTTTGATATAGAAATAAGAGACAGAAAAGGGACAGAGAACCAAGTGGCTGATCATCTATCCTGAATAGAGCCAGTAGAAGGGACGTCCCTCCCCTCTCTTGAGATCTCTGAAACTTTTCCGTATGAGCATTTATTTGCCATTCAGAAAACACCATGGTTTGCAGATATTGCAAACTATAAAGCTGCAAGGTTCATACCCAAAGAGTACAACAGGCAACAAAAGAAAAAATTAATCACTGATGCAAAGTACTACTTGTGGGATGAACCCTATCTCTTTAAGAGATGTGCAGACGGAATAATCCGTAGGTGTGTTCCTAGAGAAGAAGCACAGAGGATCCTATGGCATTGCCATGGATCTCAATATGGAGGCCATTTCGGAGGTGAGCGAACAGCCACCAAGGTCCTCCAATGTGGCTTCTATTGGCCCACACTCTATAAAGATTCCCGAGAGTTTGTACGTAACTGTGACAGTTGCCAAAGAGCTGGTAATCTGCCTCATGGTTACGCCATGCCTCAACAAGGAATCCTGGAGATTGAGTTGTTTGACGTATGGGGAATTGACTTCATGTGACCTTTCCCACCATCATTCTCAAACACTTATATTCTGGTGGCAGTTGATTATGTATCAAAATGGGTTGAGGCCATTGCCACACCCACCAATGATACTAAAACAGTGCTGAAGTTCCTCCAGAAATATATCTTCAGCAGGTTTGGGGTCCCTAGAGTACTAATCAGTGATGGGGGCACTCACTTCTGCAACAAACAGCTTTATTCTGCCATGGTCTGGTATGGGATTCGCCACAAGGTGGCAACCCCATATCATCCACAGACTAATGGACAAGCTGAAGTCTCTAACAGAGAGCTAAAAAGAATCCTAGAACGGACTGTAAATACCTGTAGAAAGGATTGGGCAAGAAGCTTGGATGATGCTCTGTGGGCATACAGAACAGCATTCAAGACTCCTATAGGGACCTCTCCATACCAACTGGTCTATGGTAAGGCATGTCACCTGCCCGTGGAACTGGAACATAAAGCCTACTGGGCAACCAGATTCCTGAACTTTGATGCCAGACTAGCTGGAGAAAAAAGATTGCTCCAGCTAAATGAGCTAGAGGAATTCAGATTCACTGCCTTCGAAAATGCCAAGCTTTATAAAGAAAAATAAAAAAAGTGGCATGACAGAAAGCTGTCATCTAGAATCTTTGAACCAGGACAAAAGGTTCTGTTGTTCAACTCTAGGCTCAGGCTGTTCCCCGGGAAACTGAAGTCCCGGTGGAGGGGACCATATGTGATTACAAGTGTATCACCATATGGTTATGTAGAGCTTCAAGATATTGATTCTGATAAGAAGTTCATTGTCAATGGACAGAGAATCAAGCACTATCTTGAAGGCAATGTTGAGCAAGAGTGCTCAAGGCTGCAGCTAGACTAAAAGCTCAACAAGGTCCAGCTAAAGACAATAAAGAAGCGCTTGCTGGGAGGCAACCCAGCCATGGGGCATCAATCCTCTAAGCATTTTGCCCTATTTTTATTTTTATTTGTTTATATAAAGTTCACTGATCCTAAGGTAAAGAGTAAATTGTATAAGTTCACAGGGTTACAGAAGGATTCTGCACACAAAACAGAGAAAAAGAGCTCACTGGCAAGAAAACGCCAGTAAGAGTCTGTTTTGGGCGTTCAACGCCCAACAGAAGCATCCACTGGGCGTTGAACGCCAGTGAGGATAGCCATCTGGGCGTTAAATGCCAGAAAGAAGCTCTTTCTGGGCGTTTAACGCCAGATTTACAGCATTCTGGGCGTTCAGAAAAACGCCCAGTAACAAAGGACTTCCTGGCGTTCAACGCCAGAAAGAAGTAGCAGCTGGGCGTTGAATGCCCAGGAGAGGCAGCATTTGGGCGTTGAACGCCCAAAACATGCAGCGTTTGGGCGTTCAAACGCCAGGATGGTGGGGAGGAGGTAAATTCAGTTTTCTTCATATTTTTTCATTCTAATCTTAATTTTCATGCTTCAATTCATGATTTCTTGCATAAACATGTTAAGAACCCTAATTTCTAAAATCCCTAATTTCTAAAAGCCCTACCTTAAAAATATCAAATATATCTTAATCCATAAGTACAAACCCTCTTTTTCAAATTCAATCCAACTCTTTTTCAAATTTTCAAAACAAATCTATCTTTTCAACTAATATCTTTTTCAAATCTCCACATTATCTTTTTCAAAATCTAGATTTATCTTTTTCAAAAATTTTTCATATCTTTTCAATTTTAAACTATATCATATATTCTATCCTATCTTTTCCAAATCAATCTTTTTATCATATCTTTTCTAAATTTTCGAACCCACCCCCCTCCCTTTAAATATGGGTTCGGCCTCCCTCCCCTTCCATCAACAATTGCACCTAGCTCTCCTTCTATCCCTCTCCTTTCTGTTCTTTTGCTTGAGGACAAGCAAACCTCTAAGTTTGGTGTGTTTATCCGTGATCACTAAGATCATGGCTCCTAAAGGAAAACAACCCACTCCAAGAGGCAAGAAAGAGAGCGTTCCAAAACCACTTTGGAATCAAGGGAAGTTCTTATCTAAAGAACATTCAGACCATTATTATAAAATAATGGGTCTAAGATCAGTAATCCCGAAAGTTAGATTCGATCTGAAAGAAGACGAATATCCGGAGATCCAGGAGCAAATCCGAATCAGGAACTGGGAGATGCTAGCCAATCCTGAAACGAAAGTGGGAAGGAATATGGTCCAGGAGTTCTACACTAATATGTGGCATACAGACAGGCAAAGACTATCTGGATCTGATATCTATGACTATCGAACCATGGTCAGAGGAAATATTATTCATACCCACCCTGACAAGATCAGAGAGATCTTAAAGCTACCTCAGCTGAAAGATGATCCAGACTCCTTCAATAGGAGAATGATGAGAACAAACAAGAGCCTGGATAAGATTCTAGAGGACATATGCATCCCTGGAGCCAGGTGGACCACCAGCACGAAGGGTGTTCCTAATCAACTCAAAAGAGAAGATCTCAAACCAGTAGCCAGAGGCTGGCTGGACTTCATTGGGCATTCTCTGCTGCCCACTAGCAACCGTTCTGAAGTCACTGTTAAAAGATCAGTGATGATCCATTGCATCATGATGGGAAAAGAAGTGGAAGTTCATCAACTGATTTCAACTGAATTCTACAAAATTGCTAATAAAAATTCTAAAGAGGCCAGGTTGGCTTACCCAAGCTTGATTTCTCTGCTTTGCAAGGATGCTGGAGTAAGGATGGGAATAACTGAGTATATCTCAATTGAGAAACCAATCACCAAAGCATCAATGGAAAAATAACAAGCACGGGATGACCCCATCAAGAAGAAAACACAGGAATTCCTCCCAGAAATCCCTCAATCTGAATATTGGGAGTATCTTGAAACATCAGTAACCAAGATGCAAGAAGCTATGGAACAAATAATAAAGGAACAGAAGGAACAAAGTCAAATTCTTTGCTATTTGATTAAAGAACAGGAAGAGCAAGGGCGTAACTTGAGGGAATTAAAGCGCCAGAAGTTATCTCTTGAAGGACCAAGCACCCCACAGATCCGAGGAACATCCACTTCCCAGAACAAAGGTTGTTAAATTCCAATTTCTGCTTTAACTCTGTGATAGTTGTCGTTATAGGAGTTTACTTTAGGAGTCATATAATAGTAATTAGTATCTATTTTGATTTTATCTCCAATTAAGTTATAGTCTATTTTTCTCATCATTAGCAAACATGAATAAAATAGCAGATCTTTTGAATAAGAGGCAATAAAATTCGAGTTTTAATAAGAAAAAAAAATTCTAATTAATAACATGTGGTGGCAATGCTTTCTGTCTTCTGAATGAATGCTTGAACAGTGCATATATCTTTTGAATTTGTTGTTTAAGACTGTTAAATATGTTGGCTCTTGAAAGAATGATGAACATGAGACATGTTATTGATAATCTGAAAAATCATAAAAATGTTTCTTGAAGCAAGAAAAAGCAGCAAAGAACAAAGCTTGCAGAAAAAAAAAGAGAGAGAGAGAAAGAAAAAGCAAGCAGAAAAAGCCAAAGCTCTTAAAACCAAAAGGCAAAGGTAATAGAAAGGATCCCAAGACTTTGAGCATCAGTGGATAGGAGGGCCTAAAGGAATAAAATCCTGGCCTAAGCAGCTAAACCAAGCTGTCCCTAACCATGTGCTTGTGGCGTGAAGGTGTCAAGTGAAAACTTGAGACTGAGCGGTTAAAGTCAATGTCCAAAGCAAAAAGAAGAGTGTGCTTAAGAACTCTGGACACCTCTAATTGGGGACTTTAGCAAAGCTGAGTCACAATCTAAAAGGGTTCACCCAATTATGTGTCTGTGGCATTTATGTATCCGGTGGTAATACTGGAAAACAAAGTGCTTAGGGCCACGGCCAAGACTCATAAAGTAGCTGTGTTCAAGAATCATCATACTAAAATAGGAGAATCAATAACACTATCTGAATTCTAAGTTCCTATAGATGCCAACCACTCTGAGCTTCAATGGATAAAGTGAGATGCCAAAACTGTTCGGAAGCAAAAAGCTACTAGTCCCGCTCATCTAATTAGAATCTGAACTTCACTCAAAAACTCTGAGATATTATTGCTTCTTGACTTATCAGTCTTCTATTTTATTTGTCTAGTTGCTTGAGAACAAGCAACAGTTCAAGTTTGGTGTTGTGATGAGCGGATATTTTATACGCTTTTTGGGGTTAATTTCATATAGATTTTAGTATATTTTAGTTAGTTTTTAGTTTATTCTCATTAGTTTCTAGGCAAAATTCATATTTCTGGACTTTACTATGAGTTTGTGTGTTTTTCTGTAATTTCAGGTATTTTCTGGCTGAAATTGAGGGAGCTGAGCAAAAATCTGATTCAGGCTGAAAAAGGACTGCTGATGCTGTTGGATTCTGACCTCTCTGCACTCAAAATGAAATTTCTAGAGCTACAGGAGTCTAAATGGCGCGCTTCCAATTGCGTTGGAAAGTAGACATCCAGGGCTTTCCAACAATATATAATAGTCCATACTTTGCTCAAGGATAGACGACGTAAACTGGCGTTCAATTCCAGTTCCATGCTGCTATCTGGCGTCCAGCGCCAGAAACAAGTTACAAAGTCGAGTTCAACGCCAGAAACAGGTTACAACCTGGCGTTGAATGCCCAAAACAGCCCAGGCACGTGAGAAGCTTTAGTCCCAGCCCCAGCACACACCAAGTGGGCCCCAGAAGTGGATTTCTGCACTATCTGTCATAGTCTACTCATTTTCTGTAAACCTAGGTTACTAGTTTAGTATTTAAACAACTTTTAGAGATTTATTTTGTATCTCATGACATTTTAGATCTGAATTTTGTACTCTTTGACGGCATGAGTCTCTAAACTCTATTGTTGGGGGTGAGGAGCTCTGCTGTGTCTTGATGAATTAATGCAAGTAATTCTGTTTTCCATTCAAACATGCGTGTTCCTATCTAAGATGTCCATTCGCGCCTAACTATGGAGAAGGTGATGATCAGTGACACTCATCACCTTCCTCAATCCATGAACGTGTGTCTGACAATCACCTCCGTTCTACATCAGATTGAATGAATGTCTCTTAGATTTCTTAATCAGAATCTCCGTGGTATAAGCTAGATTGATGGCGGCATTCATGAGAATCCGGAAAGTCTAAACCTTGTCTGTGGTATTCCGAGTAGGATTCTGGGATTGGATGACTGTGACGAACTTCAAACTCGCGAGTGCTGGGCGTAGTGATAGACGCAAAAGGATAGTAAATCCTATTCCGGTATGACTGAGAACCTGCAGATGATTAGCCGTGCGGTGACAGCGCACCTGGACCCTTTTCACTGGAAGGATGGATGGTAGCCATTGACGACGGTGATCCACCAACACACAGCTTGCCATAGAAGGACGTGCGTGCGTGAATCAGAAGATAGAGGAAAGCAGAGATTCAGAAGACAAAGCATCTCCAAAACTCCAACATATTCTCCATTATTGCATAACAAGTAACCGTTAACCCATGCTCTCTTGTTTATTCGCAATTCAACTGATAAATATAATTGACTTCCTGACTAAGAATTGCAAGATAACCATAGATTGCTTCAAACCAACAATCTCCGTGGGATTCGACCCTTACTCACGTAAGGTATTACTTGGACGACCCAGTGCACTTGCTGGTTAGTTGTGCGAAATTACATTGTGAAGTAATTTCGTGCACCAGACCCCATTCCTCAATATAGCCACACATCATACTCACAAGCCTCACACCACCATTTCACTCTACATGACCATGACTCATACATACCATATCAACCACCGTTCGAACCACATATGGAACGACCACCATCTCAATACCCATATCCCCAAGAACCACAATTTCCACATACACCGCCTCAAGAACCCCACCAACATGAACCACCTTCCGATTACAACAATCTTCCCTTAACCGAGGAACCCTCTCTTCCACCACCACCTCCCGACGAAGCCTTCATATAAGAACTGAGAGACCTTGAATCTCGCATCTTAAGGCGGCAAGAGGAGGATGAAACTAAGTTTAAGGAGCTAAGAGTAAAGATAGCTAGCATGGTAGAAGCCGTGAATCACTTAACGTCTCACCTAAGTTCATGCACTTTAAGTACCCCATTATTGAATGTGGAGAAACAATCAAGGAGCTTAGTGAGAGTATGAACTTGGAGCTCCATGGTGAGGAAGGAGAATTGAAGCAAGAAGGACAACAAAGGGAGAAGATAGAGATTAGCGAACAAAAGGAAGTAGTGAATGGATGTTTGGGATACGTTGAGCACATAAAGGAATTTCGAATTGAAGAACCCTCTTCCAAGAAGCTTAAAGAGGATGTCGAAGAAAAGAATAATGTTGCAGAAGTAAACAGAGAGTCGAAGGAAATTGATCAAGAAGTAGGTTCCATCACTAGTGATTTTTTACCCATGTTGATCAACCCCCTTGATGATCTTGTTGAACCCTTCCCTAGTGGATTAGAAGGCAAGGTTGAGGAAGACTTGAAACCTCCAAGGCCTACTGAAGATGAAGAACTAGGAGAAGTATTCCAAGCAACAAGCGCTCCTATCTATGATGATTCCGAATCAACATATGATCCATCCGAGTTTGAAGAGTCCTTTCCCAAAATGTCTAGATTCGATGATGAGGTAGATTTTACTTTACCTCCTATCTATGATGAGAGTGATGGGGAAGAAATAGAAGAAATTGGTGAAGAAGAAGGTGAACTTGAGGAAGCTTGGCATGAGGAGGAACTTGAAGAACCTCGCCAAGTGGTGGAAACCTCTAGAAGAGGATGGACGGGAGTAGAGCATGCTTTATCAAGATCTTTGGAAACTCCCCCACCTAGTTCATCATCTAATCCTTCGCTTGAGTGGGTAAAACTTCTAACTCTCAGCTTTACTATCCCACTTGAGTATGGTTTGCTTGAAACGGATGGCCAACTTAGGCGCTTTGTGGAATTAAACGAAAGAGGAGGATGTTTGGTGGTTGGCGTTCTAAATCTAGGCTCATTATGGTGGGAAGCTCGAAATTGGAGAGGATGGGTTGGTGTAATGCTCGATTAATTGGGTCTAGGAGAGTAGCTTAGTGCTTTCATGAGAATTCTGTTTTCTTGTCGCCCGAACAAAGTCAAGGCAATCAACTAGAAGATGGGTGCGAGGACAAGATATGGGATCCTGGATCATCTTACGATGGTCAACCTCGGGAGCTCACGTCTTGGAAAGGACCTCACCAAAGCTTAATGAAGAAGGTTGGAACTTCTGACAACCAATTGAAGGACAATCACTCTTGGAGGTTCAAGGATGGATACAAGCACAAGCCACCTTGACAAGGAGCCTCCCAATGTCCAACTTAAGGACTTAAACTAAAAGTGCTTGGTGGGCGACACCCCACCATGGTAAACTCTTTCCATTCTCTTGTAGATATAATGAATGAATGAATTGGGTTCCATTGTATATAGTTTCTTTACTTCTTGGTATATTTTTCTTTGCTTGCTAAGATGTTTATACATTCTATGCTTTAATAAGGGATAATCCTTTGAATTGAGTTTTTGCTTGAATTGCATGTTTTCTCAAGTTATTTGAAGAATCCCCTATGTTTCAAAATACGCTTAATCTTGCATCTTAGCTAGTTTAGAGTTTCAGAGAAGAATGGGAAGGTTATGAGCTTTTTTTGACGCTCATTAAAAAAAAAAAAAACAACCTACGCGCAAGCGCAAAGCGCGCGCACGCGTAGGCTGCCCATTTCAACTATCTGGGCCAAAGACCAGAGAGTTGTGCCACTTTTGGGCCAACTCTGTGTCTCAATCCACGCGGACGCACGCTGTACGCGTCCGTGCCACTCCCTGTTTTTTCATACACACGTTGGCGTACTTCGCGCCTCCGCGCCCATTCCATAAGCTCATACCATCCACGCAAACGCGCACAGTGCGCGCGCACATCGATGTGTTTTAGCATCACCCAGGCCAAAGGACCCGAGAGTTGTGCCAACTCTGGGCCTCTTTTGTGCCTCTGGCCTAGCACACCCGCGCGGACGCACACTGTACGCGTCCGCGCCAACCCTTAACTCACCCATATACGCGTAGGCGTGTATGGCGCTTTCGCGCCATCTTCCTATTTCTATCACCCACGCGGACGCGCACGGTGCGCGCTCGCGTGGATTTAAAAACACCATTTAACCAGAGACGCGAAGCCCTAGCGCATTCGCGGAACACCCCTTCGTCCCCAACGTTCCATTTCTCTTCCACCAACAGCTCCCTCCTCTGTTCAGCAACCAGCGGCTGCCCTCCGGCGAGCGACCACAACCATCGCCGCCATCACCGCGCAACCTCCACTCTCTCACTCTCTCTCACTCCACTCGACCCCTCTCTGTCTCAGCTCTCTCTCTCTCTTGAGGCCAGCCTCAGCGCCGCCTCAGCGCAACCGCGACCACCATTGTCGCTGGCGAGAGCTCCACAGCCACGCCAAACCACCACTCCACTTCGCCTTCACTCCATTTACCCCGTTTAGTTTCTGCACCCCAGGTTTCTGTTTCCCCTGTTCTACTTCTTTTTACTGCTTATTGTAATTCCATTAATGTAGTTAGAATTAGTTTAGTTAGTTAGTTTAGTTTGATTTAAGTGGTTAGCGAATCTGGGCTGAGTAGTAGATTTAGGTATTGTTTGAATTTCTGTTGCTGTGCGAAATTGCTCTGTTTTGCTGCATTGCTCTGTGTTCATGTAATTTGTTCATGTTGCTTACTTGTGATGGATTGATGAAGGGAATGCTGATTGAGGCAACTGCTCCTGTTATCTGTTTTATCTGAATTGCTTTGTTACTGAACTGTTGGCTATCTGTTATATTCATATGAACTCATATATGTATGATTTTTTTTTGTTTCTAATTGTTAATGAATTCATATGGAATCTGCTTTGACTATTTGAATTTGGAAAATGGCCAATTTGCTGCTGAAATGCTGCCGAATTTTTCTTAACCATAGTCATTAAATCAACCTTGTTTGATGGATGTAGCAACCTCTAGTTGATGATTTCTGTTCAATTAGAAGCTTGTTGCTTAAATGGTTTTGGAAAACCCTTAGGGACAAGTTTTGGTCTTGCTTAAACTTTTTTCTTGTGATGCATGATGATTTGCGTATAAGTATTGACTGGTTTTAATAAATTTCCTAAGCGACCATCACTTGTGATTTCCTTAATTTTGTGCCTCTTTTGCATACACACACGAGTTTGAATGTTCTAATCTATATGACCAAATAATTCCTTATGTTCTTATATAGTCTCGTCAAGTCACATAGACCATGAGGTTTCCAATTCATATTTGAACTTGTGACTTGTATGCATTGCTGATGAGCGGATAATTTATACGCTTTTTGGCATTGTTTTTAGTATGTTTTTAGTAGGATCTAGTCACTTTTAGGGATGTTTTCATTAGTTTTTATGTTAAATTCACATTTCTAGACTTTACTATGAGTTTGTGTGTTTTTCTGTGATTTCAGGTATTTTCTGGCTGAAATTGAGGGACGTGAGCAGAAATCAGATTCAGAGGTTGAAGAAGGACTGCTGATGCTGTTGGATTCTGACCTCCCTGCACTCAAAGTGGATTTTCTGGAGCTACAGAACTCGAAATGGCGCGCTTCCAATTGTGTTGGAAAGTAGACATCCAGGGCTTTCCAGCAATATATAATAGTTCATACTTTCGCCAAGAATTGATGACGTAAACTGGCGTTCAACGCCAGCCTTCTGCCCAAATCTGGCGTCCAGCGCCAGAAAAGGATCCAAAACCAGAGTTGAACGCCCAAACTGGCACAGAACTTGGCGTTCAACTCCACAAATGGCCTCTGCACGTGCAACACTCAGGCTCAGTCCAAACACACACCAAGTGGGCCCCGGAAGTGGATTTATACATCAAATACTTACTCATGTAAACCCTAGTAGCTAGTTTATTATAAATAGGACCTCTTACTATTGTATTAGGCATCTTTGGTCTCAGTTTTAATCCATTGTTCATCTTAGGAGACTATTGATCTCGTTTAGGGGGCTGGCCATCTCGGCCATGCCTGGACCTTCACTTATGTATTTTCATACGGTAGAGTTTCTACACTCCATAGATTAAGGTGTGGAGCTCTGCTGTTCCTCAAAGATTAATGCAAAGTACTACTGTTTTCTATTCAATTCTTCTTATTTCGCTTCTAAGATATCCATTCGCACCCAAGAACGTGATGAAGGTGATGATTATGTGTGACGCTCATCATCCTTCTCCCTTATGAACGCGTGCCTGACAAACACTTCCGTTCTACATGAATTAAGCTAGAATGAGTATCTCTTAGATCTCCTAACCAGAATCTTCGTGGCGTAAGCTAGAATGATGGCGGCATTCAAGAGAATCCGGAAGGTCTAAACCTTGTCTGTGGTATTCTGAGTAGGATTCAATGATTGAATGACTGTGACGAGCTTCAAACTCGCGAGTGCTGGGCGTTAGTGACAGACGCAAAAGGAGGGTGAATCCTATTCTAGCATGTTCGAGAACCGACAGATGAATAGTCGTGCCGTGACAGGGTGCGTGAGCATATTATTCACTGAGAGGAGGGGATGTAGCCACTGACAACGGTGATGCCCTTGCATACAGCCAGCCATGGAAAGGAGTAAGACTGATTGGATGAAGATAGCAGGAAAGCAGAGGTTCAGAGGAACGAAAAGCATCTCCATTCGCTTATCTGAAATTCCTATCAATGATTTACATAAGCATCTCTATCCCTATTTTATTATATAATATTCGAAAACATCTTTATCACTTTATATCTGCCTGACTGAGATTTACAAGGTGACCATAGCTTGCTTCATACCAACAATCTCCGTGGGATTCGACCCTTACTCACGTAAGGTATTACTTGGACGACCCAGTGCACTTGCTGGTTAGTTGTATCGAAGTTGTGACAATCATGTATTGAGATCAGAGCACCAAGCTTTGGAGCCATTACCAGGATTTGTTTGAGCCTGGACATCACAATTTCGTGCACCAAGTTTTTTTTCTGCAAGCTTTGTTCTTTGCTGCTTTTTCTTGCTTCAAGAATCATTTTTATGATTTTTCAGATTATCAAATAACATGTCTCCTAGTCATCATTCTTTCAAGAGCCAACATATTTAACATTCTTAAACAACAACTTCAAAAGACATATGCACTATTCAAGCATACATTCAGAAAACAAGAAGCATTGTCACCACATCAATATAATTAAGCTAAGTTCAAGGATAAATTCGAAACTCATGTACTTCTTGTTCTTTTGAATTAAAACATTTTTCTTTTAAGAGAGGTGATGGATTCATAGGACATTTATAACTTTAAGATAGAGTTTACTAACTACTAATGATCATGTAATGAAGACACAAACATAGATAAGCACATAACATAGAAAATGAAAAACAGAGAAAGTAAGAACAAGGAATGAGTCCACCTTAGTGATGTCCTTGAGCTCTTCTATGTCTCTTCCTTGTCTTTGCTGCTCCTCCTTCATTGCTTTTAGATCTTCTCTGATTTCATGAAGGATGATGGAGTGCTCTTGATGTTCCACCCTTAGTTGCTTCCAATAATTGTGTGGAAGAAAATGTATCCCCTGAGGTATCTCAGGGATCTCTTGATTTGCAGTCAAATGTTCTACCACTGAGCTATAGACCCTTGATGGAAGCTTTTGTCTTCCCTTTCCTCTTTCTAGAGGTTTCTCTGGCCTTAGGTGCCATCAATGGTTATGGAAAAAACAAAAAAAAGCTATGCTTTTACCACACCAAACTTAGAATGTTGCTCGCCCTCGAGCAAAAGAAGAAAGAATAGAAGAATAAGAAGAAGATATGGAGGAGATGGATGGGAATGTGTATTCGGCCATATGGGTGGGATTGGGTGGGAGAGAGAGATGTTGAATTTTGAAGGTAGTGGGTGTATGGATGTGAGTGGTAAATGGAAAGTAGAAGGGATGAGTGTTTATTGGGAATAGAGGATGATTGAGAAGAGAGAAGAGAGTGAGTGAAGGTAGGTGGGGATCCTGTGGGGTCCACAGATCCTGAGGTGATCCTGTGAGGTCCACAGATCTTGAGGTGTCAAGGCATTTACATCCCTGCACCAATTTAGGCATGCAAAATGCCCTTGCACACAACTCTGGGCGTTCAGCGCCAGGTTGGTGCCCATTTTGGGCGTTCAACGCCCATTTGCTGCCATTTCTGGCGTTGAACGCCAGAACCATGCTTGTTCTGGGCGTTCAGCGCCAGGATGCTCCCATTCTGGGCGTTCAGCGCCAGAACTATGCTCTGTTCTGGCGTTTGAACGCCAGACAGATGCTCCTCCAGGGTGTGATTTTTCTTCTGCTGTTTTTGATTCCGTTTTTGTATTTTTTGTTTATTTTGTGACTCCACATGATCATGAACCTAAGAAAACATGACAAACAATAAAAATAAGAATTAGATAAACATTGGGTTGCCTCCCAACAAGCGCTTCTTTAATGTCAATAGCTTGACAGTGGGCTCTCATGGAGCCTCACAGATGTGCAGAGCTTTGTTGAGACTCTCCAACACCAAGCTTAGAGTTTGGTTGTGGCCTCCCAACACCAAACTTAGAGTTTGACTGTGGGGGTTCTGGTTGACTCTGCTTTGAGAGAAGCTTTTCATGCTTCCTCTCCATGGTTGCAGAGGGAGATCCTTGAGTTTTGAATACAAGGGAGTTCTCATTCCATTGAAGGACTATTTCACCTCTGTCAACGTCAATCACAGCTCTTGCTGTGGCCAGGAAAGGTCTTCCTAGGATGATGGATTCATCCTCTTCCTTTCCAGTGTCTAGGACTATGAAATCAGTAGGTATGTAAAGGCCCTCAACCTTTACTAATACATCTTCCACTTGTCCATAAGCCTGTCTTCTTGAGCTGTCTGCCATCTCTAGTCAGATTTTAGCAGCTTACACCCCACAGATTCCCAATTTCTCTATTACAGAGAGGGGCATGAGGTTTATTCCTGAACCAAGGTCACACAGAGCCTTAAAGATCATGGTGCCTATGGTACAAGGTATTATGAACTTTCCAGGATCCTGTCTCTTCTGAGGCAATGTCAGTTGATCCAGATCACTTAGTTCATTGATGAACAAGGGAGGTTCAACTTCCCAAGCATCAATGCCAAACAATTTGGCATTCAGCTTCATGATTGCACCAAGAAACTTGGCAGTTTGCTCTTCAGTGACATCCTCATTCTCTTCAGAAGAGGAATACTCATCAGAGCTCATGAAGGGCATAAGGAGGTTCAATGAAATCTCTATGGTCTCTAGATGAGCCTCAGAGTCCTTTGGTTCCTCAGAGGGAAGCTCCTCATTGATCACTGGACATCCCAGGAGGTCTTCCTCCTTGGGATTCACGTCCTCTCCTCTCCTCACAGGTTCGGCCATGGCGCTTATGTCAATGGCCTTGCACTCTCCTTTTGGGTTCTCTTCTGTATTGCTTGGGAGAGAACTAGGAGGGATTTCAGTGATCCTTTTACTCAGCTGGCCCACTTGTGCTTCCAGATTTCTAATGGAAGACCTTGTTTCATTCATGAAACTTACAGTGGCCTTAGATAGATCAGAGACTAGATTTGCTAAATTAGAAGCATTTTGTTCAGAGTTCTCTGTCTGTTGCTGAGTTGATGATGGAAAAGGCTTGCTATTGCTAAACCTGTTTCTTCCACCATTATTAAAGCCTTGTTGGGGCTTTTGATCCTTCCATGAGAAATTTGGATGATTTCTCCATGTTGAGTTATAGGTGTTTCCATAAGGTTCACCTAAGTAATTTACCTCTGCTATTGCAGGGTTCTCAGGATCATAGGCTTCTTCTTCAGAAGATGCCTCTTGAGTACTGTTGGATGCAGCTTGCATTCCATGCAGACTCTGAGAAATCATATTGACTTGCTGAGTCAATATTTTGTTCTGAGCCAATATGGCATTCAGAGTATCAACTTCAAGAACTCCCTTCTTCATAGGGTCCCATTATTCACAGGATTCCTTTCAGAAGTGTACATGAACTGGTTATTAGCAATCATGTCAATGAGTTCTTGAGCTTCTGCAGGCGTTTTCTTTAGGTGAATGGATCCACCTGCAGAGGTGTCCAGTGACATCTTTGATAGCTCAGATAAACCATCATAGAATATATCCAGGATGGTCCATTCTGAAAGCATGTCAGAAGGACACTTTTTGGTCAACTGTTTGTATCTTTCCCAAGCTTCATAGAGAGATTCACCTTCTTTCTGTCTGAAGGTTTGAACATCAGCTCTAAGCTTGCTCAGCTTTTGAGGAGGAAAGTACTTGGCTAAGAAAGCCGTGACCAGCTTATCCCAAGAGTTCAGGCTGTCTTTGGGTTGAGAATCCAACCATAATCTAGCTCTGTCTCTTACAGCAAAAGGGAAAAGCATGAGCCTGTAGACTTCAGGATCTATTCCATTAGTCTTAACAGTATCACATATCTGCAAGAATTCAGTTAAGAACTGAAAAGGATCTTCAGATGGAAGTCCATGAAACTTGCAATTCTGCTGCATCAGAGAAACTAATTGAGGTTTCAGCTCAAAGTTGTTTGCTCCAATGGCACGAATGGAGATGCTTCTTCCATGTAGATTGGAATTAGGTGCAGTAAAGTCACCAAGCATCTTCCTTACATTATTATTATTTTCGGCTGCCATCTCCTCTTCCTGTTCGAAAATTTCTGAAAGGTTATCTCTGAATTATTGTATTTTAGCTTCTTTTAATTTTCTCTTCAGAGTCCTTTCAGGTTCTGGATCTGCTTCCACAATAATGTTCTTGTCCTTGCTCCTGCTCATATGACAAAGAAGAAGGCACAGAATAATAATAATAATAATAGAGATCCTTTATACCACAGTATAGGGATCCCTTTGTTAGTGGAAGAAGAGTAGAAGAAATTCGAACACAGATAGAGGAGAGGGTTCGAATTTGGTGATGATGTGAGGAAGAGATGTTAGTTAATGAATGAATAAATAGAATAAGATGAGAGAGAAGGAGGGAATTTTCGAAAATTAGTTTTGAAAAGGAGTTAGTGATTTTTGAAAAATGGTTTTTGAAAAATGTTTAGTATATATTTTTTTTTTCGAAAATTTTTTTGAAATCAAAAATAAAAATAAAAATAATTAGTTAATTAAAAAGAAATTTTTGAAAAAGAGGGAGATATTTTCGAAAATTAGAAAGAGAGAATTAGTTAGGTGGTTTTGAAAAAGTTAAGAAACAAACAAAAAGTTAGTTAGTTAGTTGAAACAAATTTTGAAAACCAATTTTGAAAAAATAAGAAGTTAGGAAGTTAGAGAAGATATTTTGAAATCAAATTTTTGAAAAAGATAAGAAGATATTTTTGAAAAGATATGATTGAAATTAGTTTTGAAAAATATTTGATTTTTAAAATCTCAATTAATGACTTGATTCACAAGAAATCACAAGATATGATTCTAGAACTTAAAGTTTGAATCTTTCTTAACAAGCAAGTAACAAACTTCAAATTTTTGAATCAAAACATTAATTGATTATGTTATTTTCGAAAATTTGGTATAAAAATAAGAAAAAGATTTTTTTGAAAAATATTTTTGGAATTTTCGAAAATAACTAAGAATTTTGAAAAAGATTTGATTTTTGAAAAAGATTTTGAAAAAGATAAGATTTTCAAATTGAAAATTTGATTTGACTCATGAGAAACAATTTTATCTTTAAAATTTTTTTTGAAAAAGTCAACTCAATTTTCAAATTTGATGAGAGAAAAAGGGAAAGATATTTTTTTTTTGATTTTTGAATTTTTATGAAAAACATGAAAATTATGCAATGCATGAAATTTTTAGATCAAAACAGTGAATGCATGCAAGAATGCTATGAATGTCAAGATGAACACCAAGAACACTATGAAGAACATGATGAACATCAAGAACATATTTTTGAAAAATTTTTAATGCAAAGAAAACATGCAAGACACCAAACTTAGAATTCTTTCATGTTTAGACTCTAAGAAATGAAAAATGCATATGAAAAACATGATAAGACACAAAACAAAAAATCATCAAGATCAAACAAGAAGACTTACCAAGAACAACTTGAAGATCATGAAGAACACTATGAATGCATGATATTTTCGAAAAAATGCAAGATGCATATGCAAGTGACACCAAACTTATGATATGACTCAAGACTCAAATAAGAAACACAAAATATTTTTGATTTTTATGATTTTCTAATTTTTTTGGATTTTTATTTTATATTTTTCGAAAATTATATGAAAAAGAAAAATAAGGATTCCAAAATTTTTAATATGAATTCCAGGAATCTTGCCATGTTAGTCTAAAGCTTCAGTCCAGGAATTAGACATGGCTCACTAGCCAGCCAAGCTTTCAAAGAAAGCTCCAGTCCAAAACACTAGACATGGCCAATGGCCAGCCAAGCTTTAGTCGTTAACACGAGAGTATATTGCTCTTTGATAACAAATTGCAAGCCTCAGTCCAAAAGAATTTAGACATGGCTTTACAGCCAGCCAGGCTTCAACATGCTTCATGAAACACTAGAATTCATTCTTAAAAATTTTGAATAAATTTTTTTTTTTTTGAAAACATTTTTATTTTTTTTCGAAAACATATGAGAGATTTTTGAAAATATTTTTGAAAGATTTTTGAAAATAAAATAAAAAGAAAATTACCTAATCTGAGCAACAAGATGAACCGTCAGTTGTCCAAACTCGAACAATCCCCGGCAACGGCGCCAAAAACTTGGTGCTGTTGCCGGATCAAAAGGGAATCTGGCACTGATGTTACCGGACCAAAAGCTTGCCGAAAACTCAAACAATCTCCGGCAACGGCGCCAAAAACTTGGTCCAACCTTTGATCAAAGTTGACTCTCCTTGTGTAGGGGCGTGCGTTCACTTCCATGTATGGCAAGTTAATCGCCAACCTCACATTCTCCGGACTAAAATCTAAGTATTTCCCCCGAACCATTGTAACATAGTTCTTTGGATCTGGGTTCTTACTTTGATCATGGTTCTTGGTGATCCATGCATTGGCATAAAACTCTTGAACCATTAGGATGCCGACTTGTTGGATGGGATTTGTTAGAACTTCCCAACCTCTTCTTTGAATTTCATGTCGGATCTCCGGATACTCATTTCTTTTGAGTTTAAAAGGGACCTCAGGGATCACCTTTTTCTTGGCCACAACATCATAGAAGTGGTCTTGATGGGCTTTGGAGATGAATCTTTCCATCTCCCATGACTCGGATGTGGAAGCTTTTATCTTCCCTTTCCCTCTTCTAGAGGATTCTCCGGTCTTAGATGCCATCAATGGTAATGGAAAAACAAAAAAAGCTATGTTTTCTATGTATTTTCAGATAAGCGAATGGAGATGCTTTTCGTTCCTCTGAACCTCTGCTTTTCTGCTGTCTTCATCCAATCAGTCTTACTCCTTTCCATGGCTGGCTTTATGTGATACATCACCACTGTCAATGGCTACTTTCGGTCATCTCTCAGGAAAATGATCCAATGCCCTTTCACGGCACGGCTAATCGTCTGGAGGTTCCCGATCATGCTGGAATAGGATTCACCCTCCTTTTGCGTCTGTCACTAACGCCCAACAATCGCGAGTTTGAAGCTCGTCACAGTCATTCAATCATTGAATCCTACTCAGAATACCACAGACAAGGTTTAGACTTTCCGGATTCTCTTGAATGCCGCCATCATTCTAGCTTACGCCACGAAGATTCTAGTTAGGAGATCTAAGAGATACTCATTCTAGCTTAATTCATGTAGAACAGAAGTGTTTGTCAGGCACGCGTTCATAAGGGAGAAGGATGATGAGCGTCACACATAATCATCACCTTCATCACATTCTTGGATGCGAATGGATATCTTAGAAGAGAAATAAGAGGAATTGAATAGAAAACAGTAGTACTTTGCATTAATCTTTGAGGAACAGCAGAGCTCCACACCTTAATCTATGGAGTGTAGAAACTCTACCGTATGAAAATACATAAGTGAAGGTCCAGGCATGGCCGAGATGGCCAGCCCCCTAAACGAGATCAATAGTCTCCTAAGATGAACAATGGAATAAAACTGAGACCAAAGATGGTCAAAAAGACTAGTAAAAGGTCCTATTTATAATAAACTAGTCACTAGGGTTTACATGAGTGAGTAATTGATGCATAAATCCACTTCCTGGGCCCACTTGGTGTGTGTTTGGGCTGAGCTTAAGTGTAGCACGTGCAGAGGCCATTTGTGGAGTTGAACGCCAGTTTCTGTGCCAGTTTGGGCGTTCAACTCTGGTTTTGGATCCTTT
Organism: Arachis ipaensis; assembly: GCF_059453495.1. Classification (NCBI taxonomy): domain Eukaryota; kingdom Viridiplantae; phylum Streptophyta; class Magnoliopsida; order Fabales; family Fabaceae; genus Arachis; species Arachis ipaensis. The sequence continues at coordinate 39,802,246 of NC_142441.1, read as the reverse complement.
TCTGGCGCTGGACGCCAGATTTGGGCAGAAAGCTGGCGTTGAACGCCAGTTTACGTCGTCAATTCTTGGCCAAAATATGGACTATTATATATTTCTGGAAAGCCCTGGATGTCTACTTTCCAACGCAATTAGAAGCGCGCCATTTCGAGTTCGGTAGCTCCAGAAAATCCACTTTGAGTGCAGGGAGGTCAGAATCCAACAGCATCAGTAGTCCTTTTTCAACCTCTGAATCTGATTTCTGCTCAAGTCCCTCAATTTCAGCCAGAAAATACCTGAAATCACAAAAAAATACACAAACTCATAGTAAAGTCCAGAAATGTGGATTTAACATAAAAACTAATGAAAACATCCCTAAAAGTAACTAGATCCTACTAAAAACATACTAAAAACAATGCCAAAAAGCGTATAAATTATCCGCTCATCACAACACCAAACTTAAATTGTTGCTTGTCCCCAAGCAACTTAAAAATCAAATAGGATAAAAAGAAGAGAATATACTATAAATTCCAAACTATCAATGAAACAGAGCTCCAATCATATGAGCGGGACTTATAGCTTTTTGCCTCTTGAATAGTTTTGGCATCTCACTTTATCCATTGAGGTTCAGAATGATTGGCATCTATAGGAACTTCAGATTTCGAATAGTGTTATTGACTCTCCTAGTTCAATATGATGATTCTTGAACACAGCTTCTTTATGAGTCTTGGCCGTGGCCCTAAGCACTTTGTTTTCCAGTATTACCACCGGATACATAAATGCCACAGACACATAATTGGGTGAACCTTTTCAGATTGTGACTCAGCTTTGCTAAAGTCCCCAATTAGAGGTGTCCAGGGTTCTTAAGCACACTCTTTGTTTTTGCTTTGGACCTTGACTTTAACCGCTCAGTCTCAAGTTTTCACTTGACACCTACACGCCACAAGCACATGGTTAGGGAGAGCTTGGTTTAGCCGCTTAGACCAGGATTTTATTCCTTTAGGCCCTCCTATCCACTATTGCTCAAAGCCTTGGGATCCTTTTTATTTGCCCTTGCCTTTTGGTTTTAAGGGTTATTGGCTTTTTCTGCTTGCTTTTTCTTTTTTCTTTCTATTTTTTTTTCTAATTTTTTTTTCGCCGCCTTTTTTTTTTTCTGCAAGCTTTGTTCTTTGCTGCTTTTTCTTGTTTCAAGAATCATTTTTATGATTTTTCAGATTATCAAATAACATGTCTCCTAGTCATCATTCTTTCAAGAGCCAACATATTTAACATTCTTAAACAACAACTTCAAAAGACATATGCACTGTTCAAGCATTCATTCAGAAAACAAGAAGCATTGTCACCACATCAATATAATTAAACTAAGTTCAAGGATAAATTCCAAACTCATGTACTTCTTGTTCTTTTGAATTAAAACAATTTTTTTTTTAAGAGAGGTGATGGATTCATAGGACATTTATAACTTTAAGACAAAGTTACTAACTACTAATGATCATGTAATGAAGGCACAAACATAGATAAGCGCATAACATAGAAAACGAAAAACAGAAGAAAGAAGAACAAGGAATGAATCCACCTTAGTGATGGTGGCGTTTCCTTCTTGAGGAACCAATGATGTCCTTGAGCTCATCTATGTCTCTTCCTTGTCTTTGTTGCTCCTCCCTCATTGCTTTTTGATCTTCTCTTATTTCATGGAGCATGATGGAGTGCTCTTGATGTTCCACCCTTAGTTGTCCCATATTGGAACTCAATTCTCCTAAGGAGGTGTTGATTTGCTCCCAATAGTTTTGTGGAGGAAAGTGCATTTGAGGCATCTCAGGGATCTCATGGAAGTGAGCTTCTTGCGCCTCTTGAGCTCCATGACTGGGCTTTCTTGCTTGCTCCATCTTTTTCTTAGTGATGGGCTTGTCCTCTTTGATGAGGATATCTCCCTCTATGTCAATCCCAGCCGAATTGCATAGGTGGCAAATGAGGTGAGGGAAGGCTAACCTTGCCATGGTGGAGGACTTGTCAGCCACCTTGTAGAGTTCTTGAGGTATGATCTCATGAACTTCCACCTCTTCTCCAATCATGATGCTATGGATCATGATGGCTCGGTCTATAGTAACTTCAGACCGGTTGCTAGTGGGAATGATTGAGCATTGAATAAACTCCAACCATCCTCTAGCTATAGGCTTGAGGTCCAATCTTCTTAGTTGAACCGGCTTGCCTTTGGAGTCAATCTTCCATTGAGCTCCTTCTACACATATGTCCATAAGTACTTGGTCCAACCTTTGATCAAAGTTGACTCTCCTTGTGTAGGGGCATGCGTTCTCTTCCATGTATGGCAAGTTAAACGCCAACCTCACATTCTCCGGACTAAAATCTAAGTATTTCCCCCGAACCATTGTAACATAGTTCTTTGGATCTGGGTTCTTACTTTGATCATGGTTCTTGGTGATCCATGCATTGGCATAGAACTCTTGAACCATTAGGATGCCGACTTGTTGGATGGGATTTGTTAGAACTTCCCAACCTCTTCTTTGAATTTCATGTCGGATCTCCGGATACTCATTTCTTTTGAGTTTAAAAGGAACCTCAGGGATCACCTTTTTCTTGGCCACAACATCATAGAAGTGGTCTTGATGGGCTTTGGAGATAAATCTTTCCATCTCCCATGACTCGGATGTGGAAGCTTTTATCTTCCCTTTCCCTCTTCTAGAGGATTCTCCGGTCTTAGATGCCATCAATGGTAATGGAAAAACAAAAAAGCTATGCTTTTACCACACCAAACTTAGAATATTGCTCGCCCTCGAGCAATAAACAAAAGGATAGAAGAAGAAGAAGAAGAAATATGGAGAGGGAGAGGGAGATGTGGTTTCGGCCAAGAGGAGTGTAGAGGGGTGTGTTGTGTGAATTTGATGAAGAATAGAGGTCTTTATATAGGGAAGGGAGGGGGGGTTAAGGTTCGGCCATATGGGTGGGTTTGGGTGGGAAATTGGTTTTGAATTTTGAAGGTAGGTGGAGTTTATGAGGTAGGTTTATTGGGAAGAGTGGGTGGATGTGAGTGGTGAAGGTTTAGTGGGGAAGAGAGATTGAGGTGATTGGTGAGGGGTTTTTAGGGAAGAGTGTTTATGGGGTTGTGTGAAAGAGAGTGGTGAGAAGAAGTGAGTGGAGGTAGGTGGGGATCCTGTGGGGTCCACAGATCCTGAGATGATCTTGTGGGGTCCACAGATCCTGAGGTGTCAAGGCATTTACATCCCTGCACCATTAGGCATGTAAAAATGCCTTTGTACCTAACTCTGGGCGTTCAGCGCCAGGTTGGTGGCCATTTTGGGCGTTCAACGTCCATTTGTGTGCCATTTCTGGTGTTGAACGCCAGAACCATGCCTGTTCTGGCGCTGAACGCCAGACAGATGCTCCTCCAGGGTGTAATTTTTCTTCTTGCAGCAAAGAACAAAGCTTGCAGAAAAAAAAAAAGGGGCGAAAAAAAAAGAGAAAAGAAAAAAAATAGAAAGAAAAAGAAAAAGCAAGCAGAAAAAGCCAATAACCCTTAAAACCAAAAGGCAAGGGCAAATAAAAAGGATCCCAAGGCTTTGAGCATCAGTGGATAGGAGGGCCTAAAGGAATAAAATCCTGGTCTAAGCGGCTAAACCAAGCTGTCCCTAACCATGTGCTTGTGGCGTGTAGGTGTCAAGTGAAAACTTGAGACTGAGCGGTTAAAGTCAAGGTCCAAAGCAAAAAAAGAGTGTGCTTAAGAACCCTGGACACCTCTAGTTGGGGACTTTAGCAAAGCTGAGTCACAATCTGAAAAGGCTCACCCAATTATGTGTCTGTGGCATTTATGTATCTGGTGGTAACACTGGAAAACAAAGTGCTTAGGGCCACGGCCAAGACTCATAAAGAAGCTGTGTTCAAGAATCATCATACTGAACTAGGAGAATCAATAACACTATTTGAACTCTGAGTTCCTATAGATGCCAATCATTATGAACCTCAATGGATAAAGTGAGATGCCAAAACTATTCAAGAGGCAAAAAGCTATAAGTCCCGCTCATTTGATTGAAGCTATGTTTCATTGATAGTTTGGAATTTATAGTATATTCTCTTCTTTTTATCCTATTTGATTTTCAATTGCTTGGGGACAAGCAACAATTTAAGTCTGGTGTTGTGATGAGCGGATAATTTATACGCTTTTTGGCATTGTTTTTAGTATGTTTTTAGTAGGATCTAGTCACTTTTAGGGATGTTTTCATTAGTTTTTATGTTAAATTCACATTTCTGGACTTTACTATGAGTTTGTGTGTTTTTCTGTGATTTCAGGTATTTTCTGGCTGAAATTGAGGGACTTGAGCAGAAATCAGATTCAGAGGTTGAAGAAGGACTGCTGATGCTGTTGGATTCTGACCTCCCTGCACTCAAAGTGGAGTTTCTGGAGCTACAGAACTCGAAATGGCGCGCTTCGAATTGCGTTGGAAAGTAGACATCCAGGGCTTTCCAGAAATATATAATAGTCCATACTTTGGCCAAGAATTGACGACGTAAACTGGCGTTCAACGCCAGCCTTCTGCCCAAATCTGGCGTCCAGCGCCAGAAAAGGATCCAAAACCAGAGTTGAACGCCCAAACTGGCACAGAACTTGGCGTTCAACTCCACAAATGGCCTCTGCACGTGCAACACTCAGGCTCAGCCCAAACACACACCAAGTGGGCCCCGGAAGTGGATTTATACATCAAATACTTACTCATGTAAACCCTAGTAGCTAGTTTATTATAAATAGGACCTCTTACTATTGTATTAGGCATCTTTGGTCTCAGTTTTAATCCATTGTTCATCTTAGGAGACTATTGATCTCGTTTAGGGGGCTGGCCATCTCGGCCATGCCTGGACCTTCACTTATGTATTTTCATACGGTAGAGTTTCTACACTCCATAGATTAAGGTGTGGAGCTCTGCTGTTCCTCAAAGATTAATGCAAAGTACTACTGTTTTCTATTCAATTCTTCTTATTTCGCTTCTAAGATATCCATTCGCACCCAAGAACGTGATGAAGGTGATGATTATGTGTGACGCTCATCATCCTTCTCCCTTATGAACGCGTGCCTGACAAACACTTTCGTTCTACATGAATTAAGCTAGAATGAGTATCTCTTAGATCTCCTAACCAGAATCTTCGTGGCGTAAGCTAGAATGATGGCGGCATTCAAGAGAATCCGGAAGGTCTAAACCTTGTCTGTGGTATTCTGAGTAGGATTCAATGATTGAATGACTGTGACGAGCTTCAAACTCGCGAGTGCTGGGCGTTAGTGACAGACGCAAAAGGAGGGTGAATCCTATTCCAGCATGATCGAGAACCGACAGATGAATAGCCGTGCCGTGACAGGGTGCGTGAGCATATTATTCACTGAGAGGAGGGGATGTAGCCACTGACAACGGTAATGCCCTTGCATACAGCCAGCCATGGAAAGGAGTAAGACTGATTGGATGAAGATAGCAGGAAAGCAGAGGTTCAGAGGAACGAAAAGCATCTCCATTCGCTTATCTGAAATTCCTATCAATGATTTACATAAGTATCTCTATCCCTATTTTATTATATAATATTCAAAAACATATTTATCACTTTATATCTGCCTGACTGAGATTTACAAGGTGACCATAGCTTGCTTCATACCAACAATCTCCGTGGGATTCGACCCTTACTCACGTAAGGTATTACTTGGACGACCCAGTGCACTTGCTGGTTAGTTGTATCGAAGTTGTGACAATCATGTATTGAGATCAGAGCACCAAGCTTTGGAGCCATTACCAGGATTTGTTTGAGCCTGGACATCACAATTTCGTGCACCAATTGCTAGAGTTGGTGTTAAATGTGCTTGATTCACTTATTTCTCAAGGTTTTGATTTCACCAACATTACTAGTGATCCTTGCATTGATTGATGGTTTGTTTTACATTAGTTTCTTTCCAGCTATATCATATTTCATCATCAATGACTTATTTCAATTCATGATTGTGAACATGCTTGCATCCCTGTTTTATGCATTCCTTTCGAATTGAACTAGTAATCACTATATCACTGATTTTTAAACTGATTTCTGACTTTAACTTATTTAACCGACTAACCTCTTTTGGTTTTCAACTTAACTCTTTACATCATTCTTTTGGATATGGTGATTTCTAAGCTCAGTAAACGAATAATGTGTAAAATATGGTTTGAATTCTTGGTTTAAAGTTTGGTTTGAATTCTAAATTATGTTTGCTTACATTCCAAGAAATCTCCTTTCTTTCTTCACTTCATGAGTACGCTTTGCTTTGAGTGCTTTACACCTACTTGGCTATATGCTTATATTGTATTATCTCTGTTTTTCAGGATGTCGGATAAAGGAAAAGCTATAGCCACCACTTCCAAAAAGAGGAAGTGCTCTAAGTCCTCTACCCCCTCACCATATGCTAACTATGCCAAGAATCCGTTGAATGAAGAAGATATAGTAAATCAGTCACTTCCATCCACTGATTCAACCAAATTCTCCAACCTCTAATGCGAGCTACGCTTCTCCCGTTATACAAAGAGAAACCTGAACATTGAGAAGAAGCTGAATCTTCCCAATGACGTGAGGCGTGCCATAAACGCCCGTATTTCAGAATTGGGATTGGATTTTGTTGATAGGGACCTAGGACGGAGTAACATATCATGGGTTAAAGAGTTTTACTGTAACTTCTTTCGAGTGAACTTGGAATCAGTGCATGTAAGGGGTAGAGAGATTATGATCACTGAAGAGGCTATAGGGGATGCACTGCTTTGCAGAGTTGGTACTCCTGAGACCTGTGCCTACCAGCAGGCAGAGGTGGCTATTCTCTCCATGACTTTTGATTATGAGGCGCTTAGGTGGGTGATTGCTACACCAGATGCTCCCTGGGTGATGGATGCGAACAAAAAGAAGCATAAGGGGATGCTATGTGCATATCTGTCTAGGGAGGCTAGGACCTGGTAGCAGATCTTTGTCCACTACGTCCTACCCACCACTCACTTCTCGGAGATTCCGATGGATATGCTGATTCAGATTGGGTGTGTCATGGAAGGGAAAGAGGTGTATTTCCCCCGGCTGATTAGGCATAGCATGTAGAGAGCTCACATCCGCGGCTTGCTACCGTTTCCTACGCTGGTTACTAGTTTGGCTGAGCTAGCTGATGTCCCGTGGGAGGACGATGATGCAACACCACCGTCTGATGCACAAAAAACTTGTCTCACAACAAATCTCCCTTCGGCAAGTGTACCGAATTTGTCGTCAAGTAAAAACTCACAATAGAGTGAGGTCGAATCCCACAGGGATTGATTGATCAAGCAACTTTAATTAGAAGAATGTTCTAGTTGAGCGAATCCAGAATTTGGGTTGAGAGTTGCAGAAAATAAATTGGCTGGAATGTAAATAACAGAAAAGTAATTGCTAGAATTAAAGGACTGGAAGTAAATGACTGAAAATAAATTACAGAATTGTAAATGGGAATGGGAGATTTGCTCATAAAAGTAAATGGCAGAAATTAAAGAGAATGGGTAAGATCAGAGATGGGGAGTTCATTGGGCTTAGGAGATGTTGTAATTCTCCGGATCAAGTTCATTTTCATCTCTTCCTCAATCAATGCACTCATTGATCTCCTTGGCAATCTTAAGTGATTGAATTATAATTTCTTGCAATTCAATCTCTCAAATCTTGATCAATAGCCAATTCCTTGGTCAATTGCTCATGAGAAGAGATGAAGTATGGTCACTGATTATACCACATGCATTTCCCAAATCAAGTATTGAGAGGGTTATAGTCACATACCCATCCAAACCCAATTTGGTCCAGCATGAGAAAGCATTTCTAGCTTGATCTCTTCATTCCTCTTTCAAGGTTCAAAAGAGATCCAAGTTTGAATAGCTTCTCTTCCAAGATAACTACTCAATTGGATGAAGATCGAAAGCTTTCAAGTAAAATCAAGAGAAAAGATAGAAGAAGAATAATGAAAATTAGTATTGATCCATCAAATTACAACAGAGCTCCCTAACCCAATGAAAGGGGTTTAGTTGTTCATAGCTCTTGAAAATGAAAACAAAGATGGAGAATACATCATAAAACTAGAAAATGCAGAGAAAGTAAAATACAGAGAGTAGTTCTCTTTTTCCAGCCTCCAGAACTCCTTTCTCGATTCAAAGCTACTCCTATATATACTACTTCTCTCAGCTTCTAGTTAGCTCTTCAAGTCTTGGGCCTTTGGATCTTGAGTTTGAAGCAGTTCTTTTCTTCATTTGGGCTTGGCTTTACTTGCAGAGAGAAAGTGCTAAGTGGGCAGAGACTTTAGCTCAGGGCGTTAGGGGTGTTAACATTTAGTGAAAGTATAAGTTCGAGAACGTTAGTGACACTTAACATTTTCACTAACGTTCCAATGTACCCCTTTGCCTCACGTTAGAGCCCACGTTAACTAGGTTAACGTGGCTTCTAACGTGGCCTTGCCAACCTTCGAGAACGTTAGTGACACTCAACATTGTCACTAACGTTCCAGTGTGCCCCTTTTTGCTTCACGTTAAAGCCCACGTTAACTAGGTTAACGTGGCTTCTAACGTGGCCTTGCCAATCTTCGAGAACGTTAGTGACACTTAACATTGTCACTAACGTTCCAATGTGCCCCTGGATCTCACGTTAGAGTCCACGTTAACTAGGTTAACGTGGCTTCTAACGTGGCCATTCTTAGCAATCCCAACGTTAGTGACAATGTTGAATGTCACTAATGTTGGCTCATCATTCATTCCTCATCATTAGCTTCCACGTTAACTAGGTTAACGTGAAAGTTAACGTGGCTCCTTGGGGTTGTGGTTGCTTCCAACGTTAGTGACTATGTTGAGTGTCACTAACGTTGTCGACAACACTCACCTCTTACGTTAGCTCCCACGTTAACCAAGTTAACGTGGGAGTTAACGTGGTGTGTTGCATCCTTAGGCCAACGTTAGTGACAATGTTGAATGTCACTAACGTTGGCTTCTCTTCCCCCTTTAACGTTAGAGGCCACGTTAACTGGGTTAACATGGGCTCTAACGTGGCCACTCATGAGTGTTTGCCAACGTTAGTGACAATGTTAAGTGTCACTAATGTTGGCTCAACTTCCCTTCTCCATGTTAGAGTTCACGTTAACTTAGTTAACGTGACTCTTAACGTGGGCAATGATGGCTTTGAGAGTGTTATTGGCAATCACTTTTCTCATTAACCTTGCAAGTTACCTCCCTTTCCTTGCTTCCTTTGGTCCTGAAATCAAGCAACAGAGTGCATCAAAGTTCTAGTCCAAGTCATGGGTAATGCAGCATACAATTTGTCACTAAATTTATGCAAAATCCTCATGAAATAATGTAAAATGCACAATGTATGCTTGAATCAAGTTGTAGGTGAATATCTACCCAAAACTAGCTTATTTCCTAAAAAAATGCATGAAACTACCTTAAAAACAGTAAAGAAAAGGTCACTGAAACTGGCCAAGATGCCTTGGCATCACAACACCAAACTTAAAGCTTGCTTGTCCCTAAGCAAGTACTGGAACAAGAGAGTGATGAATGGAATATCCAGAGGAATGTGTCATTCTTGTGGAAGTCATGTTACTGATTTTATGGTGGTTTCATGCATAGCAACTTAGGTTCATTCCATCACTGGCTTTCAGACTTTTATCATGTCCCTAAACACTTACTTTGTTTATATCCCATGAGACTTTTATTCATTGATCCTTTTATTGTTATTTCAAGGGTTATTTGTGTTATTTAGGCTAAGTGCTCTGTAAGGGGGCAACTCTTTAAGATAAGCTTTCAGCCAACACTCCCGAACCAGTTGGCTTAAGGTGCTAGGTGTTGAAGCACCCCTAAGGACTTACTCCCTCAAGTCTCTCCCCCATACATACACACTACAGGCATATAGTTTATTTATTTTCTTTTCTTGAGACCTTGGTGTCCAGCACCTCTTTGGGTTACTAAATGCTCTGTAGTGAGGGTTACTCTTGATAGTGGATTTTCAGCTGATAATCCCGGGTTAGTTAACCCAAGTTACCAAGTGGTAAAGCACCCCTGAGAGCTTATTCATCCAAGTAGATCCCTCACACAGGAGCACCACAGACACTTGTCTCAAGGTCCAAACCATTGGTGCCTAGCCTTATTGCTTACTCTTTTTCTTTTGTTTTTCACTTCCATTGTTCTTTCCCTTTTCTCTTATTAGGATCTTGTTATTAACTTAGTCTCATGGGTATATCCAAAGTCAAGTATTCAGGATAGATAGTTGTCTTCCTAGCCTTGTGGTTGAACCAACTTAGCTAACTTATGACTACCCCAAAGATTCATGAATGCACTTCCACATTATGAACTCTACTCTGGTCTTTTAAAAACATAAACATTCTCTCTTCATTTGATTTAAAGGGACAATCTTACAAGAAAGTAAAGTAAGGATGCAGTGACATAAAGACTAGTGCACATAGAGACCTCTTCAACACATAAAAAAAAAACAGAATTCAAGAAGGTTTAAACTAACATGGAAGCAAGTTCTATTTCATACAAGATCTTCCTTATTTAAAGCATAGAAGAAAAATGGACCAAAGAAGGAACTCCACCACCTTTTACTCTTGTGGATGTCCATGCTCTCCTTCTTGATTGATTTCTTTGTGTCCTCTTGCATTCCTTCTCATCCGTGCCAATTTTACTTGCTTCCAATCCTCAAGTGCCTTTCTTACTGATTCATGACTCTCTTCCACCCTTTGTCTTTCCTCTCGTGCTAATTCATCCTTCATTTCTTCATAACGGGCTATTCCTGGATGCAATATTGGTAGCTGTCCTACTAAGTAGCGAGCCTGGCTTGAGTGTTTATGTGATGTCCTGTCTCGCTCATGTAAACTCCTTCTGAATGCCCTTTGCTTGTCCAATAATTCTGCCTGTTCTATTTGTCTTCGATGCATCTCATGTATGTGTGCCCCTTGATGTGCTTGGATGTTGATTAGCCTCTAGATGGATTCTTGTTGCTCATTTTGCCTTTGTTCCACCCTGTTGAATGTATCTCCCCATTGTTGTCCTTGACTCAGTTGCTATTCCATCATTTGCTTTTGCCACTCACCTTGTTGAGTCATCCATCTTGAGAGTGACTCCTCTTGCTGCCCCATCATCTGTAGTTGAAGTTCTCTCTGTGCTCCTTGGCTCTCCGAGTATTGTTGAGATAGTCCACTAATGGCCTCCTGCAATTGATGCATATTCAAGGTGGTTGGTGTTTGCCCTTCTATGGCTTGTTCTTCTACTACTTGAGGGGCTGTCCTCTTCCTTTGCTTCCGTTGAGGTAGGGGGGATGCAGTGGTATTCATCCTTCGTACAGTTATTGGAATGCCTTCCTTTATCCACACGGGGTCTTCATCTTCAAAAACCACCCCAGCTTTCTTGCAAATTCGGTAAATAGTGCTGGGGTAACCTATCGTTCCTCTTGAGTCGCTTTTCTCCGCCATCTTTCTAATGCCTTCAGCTATGAGTTCATGGACCTTGATTTCTCCTCCCTTTAGTATACAGTGCACAATTGTGGCTCTCTTGACATTCACCTCCGAGTTGTTTGCAGCTGAGAGAATAGACCTTCTCACTAGCTCAAACCACCCCTTGGCTTCAGGAGTGAGGTCTGTTCTCTTGATGAATTTTGGTTTATTTCCTGCACCCCTTTCCCAGTCAGCTCCTGGTACACAAATATCTTGCAGAATCTGGTCATAATTGGGGTTGTCCAATCTTGAGTGATAGCTTTCTTCTTCAAATTGTATAGAACGTAGCTTCAATGCCCTCATGACACTCATGGGACCAAAATCCACCATCTTTCCTCTCACAAAGCTTGTGTACGACTCATCCTTCTTATCATATCGAACCGCATTTGCATAAAATTCTCTTATAAGGTTTGCATTTACCTTAATGACCGGGTCAATTAGGAGCTCCCGTCTTATCCTTTCTATCTTCTCTGTGATTTCGGGGCACTCAGTCTTTTTAACTTGAAATCTCAGCTCATAAATGATTTCTTTATCAACCATCCACCCGTATTGCAATGCATGATGCAAGCTTCTAAATCTCTTCTCATCATATGGGTGTTCTTCCATGGGTTCCTTTCCCTTCCTTCTCTTAGAACTTGAAGATGCCATGAATGATGGTTAATATGTGAAGGTGGTAAGGTTGTGGAGACTTTTGGTTGTTTAGGGTTTTATGGCAATGAAGAGAGTGAGGGGAGGAATGTTTATAATCGGATAGAGGGTGTTTTGTACCGAAATGAAGAGTGGTGAAGGGTGTGTGATGACAATGAAGGGTGGTACGGACTAGGGTCGTTTATATAGAGAAGTTGTGAGAGAATGGAGGGTGTAGATTGATGAAGTGGTCACTTGATGGACGGTTGGGGTTATGCATGGCTAGAAGACAAGGATCATCACTTTATGATGGAGATTGCTCGGTCTTCTAGGGGTCCCATTTTTTTTCAATGTTGCATGGCAACGTTTTCCAATGTACTCCCTTTTTAGAACAAGTGTGTAGCCCCTCCTTTTGTGGTGTCCGAACCTTCTTTGTTTGGTTGTCCAATCTATCCCTTTTAATACTCCTTTTCTTTTCCTATAAAGACAAACTAAGAAAAGTAAGAAAAGATATTAAAATGACCATATGAACTTTACGGCTAATATTAATAAAAGGGAAGAAAAGATTTGATTGTTTATTTATGCATTCCAACTAACTAACTAACTATTGGTGGGCCCTTATATGCATTTTGGTGGCACCATGGAGTGACACCAAACTTAGTTTGAAGCAATGTGATGAAAAGTTTTGTTCAAAGCTCCCAAGACTAGCATGCATCTTGGTTTGCTTTGAACACCAAACTTGTTCGTCACTATATACTGCATGATAAAGATTTCACCAAGTGTTTGTCAAGCTTGGGTTGAAATTCATAAACATTGATTTATTCATTATTTTAAAAACATATAAAACATGGGTTGCCTCCCATGAAGCGCTTCTTTGGCGTCACTAGCTTGACGTTTTTCCCTCATCAGGGTGGTTGGTAGTGCTTAAAGTCCTCCCCTCTTGCTGTGGACTTATATCCATTGGTTGGATCAATAATCTCCACATGTTCCAGGGAAAGAACTCTGTTAATAGTGAAGACCTTGGGTAACTGAGATGGTACAGTAGGGAGATTAGGGGGAATATCTGGGAAGTAGGCTGAGACAACTCTATCCCCTGGAGAGAAGTCTTCCGTAGGGATCTTCTTGTTCCTCCACCTCCTTGGTACCTTCTTCTTTGTTTCTTTTGAGGTTGCCTTCCCCTTGGTGACCTCTTTTTCTGCAGGGGTTGTGATGCTGTCTTCACCTGCCTCTAGAGGTTTAGGTTCCTCCAACTTTTTCTTGAGCTGTGGCAATTGCTATTTTCCTTGTTTATCTATTAAGGGAATCTCAGAATGATCTGGCTGTGCTTCAATGCTTGTCTCCTCCTTCAGTGTCTCATTTTCATTTGTGCTTCATTCCTTGTCCTCTTGATCTGTTTCTTGTGAGAGTTTGAAAACATTGAAGCTGAGTCGTTCATCATGGATTCTCAATATTAGCTCCCTTTTCTCTACATCGATAAGTGCTCTGGCCGTAGCTAGGAATGATCTTCCCAATATGATTGGATGAGTGTGACTCTCTTCCATGTCCAGGATGACAAAGTCTATTGGGAGAAAGTATTTCCCAACCTTTAGCAACACATTTTCCACCACTCCTATTGCTTGCTTTTGAGTTTTGTCAGCCAGTCTGATGATTACATCTGTGGGCATTATCTCATTGATCTGCAGCCTCTTTGCCAGGGATAAGGGCAGTAAGTTGATGCTGGCCCCCAAATCACATAATGCTCTATCGAACATAGTTTCACCTATGGCACAAGGGATGTGAAAACACCCTGGGTCTCTTCTTTTAGTAGGCAACTCAGGTTGAATAAGGGCACTACATTCCTTGTTCATCACTATAGTCTGGCCTCCTTTGAGTGAGCTTTTCCTGGGCAGAAGTTCCTTCATATACTTGATGAATGCAGGCATTTGCTGAATTACCTTGATGAATGGTATGTTTACATGCAAAGATGCAAACAAGTCTAGGAACCTTGAGTATATTCTCTTTCCCACAGCACCATTGAGCAGTTGAGGAAAGGGTGCATAAAGCTTCAGCAACTCTTGTTGTGACATTTCTGGTTCTTGGTGATCTCTATCCTCCTCCTTTATTAAGTTGTCTTCAGGTTGTTCGAGAAGTTTGCTTGCTTGTCTTCAGTCTCTTGATCACTTGTAGTGACCATTTTGCAATCTTCCCATCTTACTTTCTTTGCTTCGGCTTTGGGATTTTTCTTCGTGTCACTTGGGAAGCTATCAGTAGGTTTGGGAATCTTCTCAGCTAAATATCCCACCTGGAATTCCAGCTTCCTAATGGTCTCTCCCTGGTTCTTAATATTGGCTCGCACCTCCTCTTTGAACACTTTATTTTCTTGAATCTCTTGGCATATTCCTTCAAGTAAGGTCTCAATCTTAGAGAGCTTATCATCAATTGATGGGTGATTCGGAGCAGATGTGCCATTTTGGTTTTGATAAGCATGTGGAGAAGTGTTGTTGTGGGGGTGTTGAGATGTCCTCTGTGTGAACTGCTGATGAGCTGCATTGTTGTTAGAGTTGTAACGTCTCTGGTCTTGGTTTTGATCTTGCTCACTTCCCCACCCAAAGTTTGGGTGGTTTCTCCATCCAGGGTTGTAGGTCTTGGAGTATGGATCATAGTTTTTCCTTGGTGAATTCCCAATGTAGTTGGCTTGCTCCTGACTACCCTCTGCTTCCTCATTCACTCCTTCTTGGGTTGTTGATGAAGTGGAGATTGCTGCTACTTGATTCCTCTCCATCTTCTTGGTGAGGTCAGCCAGCTGTTGGGTAATGAGCTTGTTTTGGGCCAACAGAGCATCTACATTGTTTAGCTCCATTACTCCTCTTGTGTTCCCTCTTTCAGAAGCATAGAAGTAGTCGTTCTCTGCTACTGTTTCAATAACATTTATGGCTTCCTCAATAGTCTTCTTCTTGTTCAATGATCCTCCGGATGAATGGTCTACGGCCTTCTTTGACTCAAAAGAGAGCCCTTTATAGAAAATATGCAGCTGCACCCACTCGTTGAACATGTCAGGTGGACACCTCCTTGTTAAGTCCTTGAACCTCTCTCATGCTTCATATAGAGTCTCACCATCTTGTTGCCTGAAAGTTTGGACCTCAGCTCTCAGCCTATTGATTCGTTGAGGAGGGTAAAATCTTGCTAATAATTTGTTCATCACGTCTTCCCAAGTTGTCAAGCTTTCCCTTGGGAAAGATTTCAGCCACTTGGCTGCTTTGTCCCTAAGTGAGAATGGAAATAAGTGCAGTCTATAGGTGTCAGGATGAACACCATTAGACTTCACTGTGTCACATATCCTCAGGAAGGTGGTTAGATGTTGATTGGGGTCTTCTTGAACACCTCCTCCAAACGAGCAGTTGTTCTGAACAAGGGTGATGAGCTGTGGTTTAAGTTCAAAGTTGTTGGCATGGATTGTTGGCTTTTGGATGCTACTTCCACAATTGCCTGAGTTTAGATTGATGTAAGAGCCCAAAACTCTTCTATCCTCCCCAGCATGATTTGCTCTACCTCCTCCCCCATGGTTGTAATCTTCTTCTTCATGATGGTTTTCCATGTTGTCTTCCATGTTTGGGTCAAAGAATTCCTCTTCTTCCTCAGCACTAACCACTTTCTTTCCTCTTGCCTTCCTCCTTAATCTAAGGAAGGTCCTCTCAGGTTCAGAATCGAAGGAAGTTGAAGCTCCGCTTCTTCTCCCTGTCATACAACCATCAAGTGCAAGCAAGAAAAGATAGGTGCAGACAGTATTTGTGTCAGAATTACTGTTAGTTGTGGGTGATGCAATATATCAAACAGTTAGTGGGTTAGCAAACAGAATTGAAAATAACAAAGAAAAACAAAAGAGTAGAGGGGGAAGGGAAGAAGTTTAACTAAAACAAAAAGTAAATCACTCAAACAGAAAATGAAATTCACAAAAATAAAAATGCTCAATCTAGTGATCTTCCAATTTAATCATTGTTGATGCACAATCAATCCCCGGCAACGGCACCATAAACTTGATGCACGGAAAACTTGTCTCACAACAAATCTCCCTTCGACAAGTGTACCGAATTTGTCATCATGTAAAAACTCACAATAGAGTGAGGTCGAATCCCACAGGGATTGATTGATCAAGCAACTTTAATTAGAAGAATGTTCTAGTTGAGCGAATCCAGAATTTGGGTTGAGAGTTGTAGAAAATAAATTGGCTGGAATGTAAATAACAGAAAAGTAATAGTTAGAATTAAAGGACTGGAAGTAAATGACTGAAAATAAATTGCAGAATTATAAATGGGAATGGGGGATTTGCTCATAAAAGTAAATGGCTGAAATTAAAGAGAATGGGTAAGATCAGAGATGGGGAGCTCATTGAGCTTAGGAGATGTTGTAATTCTCCGGATCAAGTTCATTTTCATCTCTTCCTCAATCAATGCACTCATTGATCTCCTTGGCAATCTTAAGTGATTGAATTACAATTTCTTGCAATTCAATCTCTCAAATCTTGATCAATAGCCAATTCCTTGGTCAATTTCTCATGAGAAGAGATGAAGTATGGTCACTGATTATACCACATGCATTTCCCAAATCAAGTATTGAGAGGGTTATAGTCACATACCCATCCAAACCCAATTTGGTCCAGCATGAGAAAGCATTTCTAGCTTGATCTCTTCATTCCTCTTTCAAGGTTCAAAAGAGATCCAAGTTTGAATAGCTTCTCTTCTAAGATAACTACTCAATTGGATGAAGATCGAAAGCTTTCAAGTAAAATCAAGAGAAAAGATAGAAGAAGAATAATGAAAATTAGTATTGATCCATCAAATTACAACAGAGCTCCCTAACCCAATGAAAGGGGTTTAGTTGTTCATAGCTCTTGAAAATGAAAACAAAGATGGAGAATACATCATAAAACTAGAAAATGCAGAGAAAGTAAAATACAGAGAGTAGTTCTCTTTTTCCAGCCTCCAGAACTCCTTTCTCAATTCAAAGCTACTCCTATATATACTACTTCTCTCAGCTTCTAGTTAGCTCTTCAAGTCTTAGGCCTTTGGATCTTGAGTTTGAAGCAGTTCTTTTCTTCATTTGGGCTTGGCTTTACTTGCAGAGAGAAAGTGCTAAGTGGGCAGAGACTTTAGCTCAGGGCGTTAGGGGTGTTAACATTTAGTGAAAGTATAAGTTCGAGAACGTTAGTGACACTTAACATTTTCACTAACGTTCCAATGTACCCCTTTGCCTCACGTTAGAGCCCACGTTAACTAGGTTAACGTGACTTCTAACGTGGCCTTGCCAACCTTCGAGAACGTTAGTGACACTCAACATTGTCACTAACGTTCCAGTGTGCCCCTTTTTGCTTCACGTTAAAGCCCACGTTAACTAGGTTAACGTGGCTTCTAACGTGGCCTTGCCAATCTTCGAGAACGTTAGTGACACTTAACATTGTTACTAACGTTCCAATGTGCCCCTGGATCTCACGTTAGAGTCCACGTTAACTAGGTTAAGGTGGCTTCTAACGTGGCCATTCTTAGCCATCCCAACGTTAGTGACAATGTTGAGTGTCACTAACGTTGGCTCATCATTCATTCCTCATCGTTAGCTTCCATGTTAACAAGGTTAACATGGAAGTTAACGTGGCTCCTTGGGGGTTGTGGTTGCTTCCAACATTAGTGACTATGTTGAGTGTCACTAACGTTGTCGACAACTCTCACCTCTTACGTTAGCTCCCACGTTAACCAAGTTAACGTGGGAGTTAACGTGGTGTGTTGCATCCTTAGGCCAATGTTAGTGACTGTTGAATGTCACTAACGTTGGCTTCTCTTCCCCCTTTAACTTTAGAGGCCACGTTAACTGGGTTAACGTGGGCTCTAACTTGGCCACTCATGAGTGTTTGCTAACGTTAGTGACAATGTTAAGTGTCACTAACGTTGGCTCAACTTCCCTTCTCCACGTTAGAGTTCACGTTAACTTAGTTAACGTGACTCTTAACGTGGGCAATGATGGCTTTGAGAGTGTTATTGGCAATCACTTTTCTCATTAACCTTGCAAGTTACCTCCCTTTCCTTGCTTCCTTTGGTCCTGAAATCAAGCAACAGAGTTCATCAAAGTTCTAGTCCAAGTCATGGGTAATACAGCATACAATTTGTCAGTAAATTCATGCAAAATCCTCATGAAATAATGTAAAATGCACAATGTATGCTTGAATCAAGGTGTAGGTGAATATCTACCCAAAACTAGCTTATTTCCTAAAGAAATGCATGAAACTACCCTAAAAATAGTAAAGAAAAGGTCAGTGAAACTGGCCAAGATGCCCTGGCATCACCGTCTCCAGATGACGACGACAAGGAAGTTACTATTCCATGGGGTGGATGGGTGCACGAGAAGCCCTCGGCCAGACGTCGTTCTAGGGCTAGAGCGACAGTTGAGGCAGCAGGACCCTCTTCCTCCACAGCAGCAGCAGCATCCTTACCACCACCACCACCAACACCTGAGCCGACTTATCTGTTGGTGCGGCACCTTCTTCGTTTCATGGTGCGCTTCGAGCGTCGTGTCATGCGACGTCTTGACCGCATAGACCAGGTGTTTGCATCACAGGGCATTGAGCTCCCTCCACTTCCAAACTCTCCCGCCTCTGACGAGCAGGACCAGGAAGAAGAGCATAGCGAGGAGGTGGCACAGCAGGAGACACCACTAGAGACGCAGACCACCACTGAGGTCCAGCAGCCTCCTGAGGTACAGCCAGTACCTGAGCCATAGCCAGTACCACCTCCAGTCCTACAGCCCGAGCCTGAGCATGAGCCACAGCCTGGTGCGATTGTTGACCCCATTCCGAGCTTCAGTAGTAGCATCGAGGACGATGCTTAATTCTAAAGTGTGGGGAGGTCACCGTTCGTGACCGGTGTTTGCATCCATGTGGTGAACTTTCAGACTTCTATCTCTATTCACTACTACTTTATTTTGTTTTATTCCGCACTTTATGTTTTAGATCATTTTAGGATTATTGTAAATATTTATGCTATTGTAGATACTTTTATTTTGGTTGTGCACACTCTTAGTATATATATGCTTTGCATCTTAGTTGTTGAGTGTGATTAAAAAATAATTTCTGGATTGCTAAAAATCTAATCAACCCTTTTTATATAAGAAATATGTTTTAATTGAAAAAAGGGTAAACTAGGAGAATTTTTAAAAAAATTTCTAAATCACAATGTTGCGTTAGGATAAGCGTAGTCAATATGATAAAAATTTCCAAGAAACTCGTTTTTAGGGCACCACCCCAATTGTTTGAAATTTTTTTTAGAACTTGCTTGAGCTATATACTTGTGGATTATGTTTTGAGCTGAGAACACAAGTATGTGAGAATCGACCCTAATTGTGTGGTTGCATCATACATAACCACTTACTTCCATTCTTGTGTACATTATTCTCCTCCTATGATTGTAATCCTTGATTTGTTTAATTCTATATGTCCATTAACTTGTGTATACATGCATTTATATGATTGAGGCCATTGTTCAAATAGCTCACTTACTCAAATAGCCTACCTTTTATCTTCCATTGTTAGCCAATTTTGGGCCTATGCTTGACTCATTTGTTCTTAATTGTAACACACTACAAGCCTAAGTGAAAAAATAATAAATATCCCTTAATTTGGATCTTTGATTAGCCTAGGCTAGTGAGAGTATTTATCATCTGATTCTGGGAAAGTTGGGAACATTGGGTAGAGATAAAAGTGTGTTTATGTTTCTTGTTGAAAAATATTGGGAATTGGGTACATATTCATGTATTAATCATGTGTAAGCCATATGCATTGATGCTCTTGTATATATATAAAATAAATTTATATATAAAAGAAAGAAAAAAGAAAAGCAATAAAAAGGGGACAAAATGCCCCAAAGTTCAAAGTTCAATAAGAGTCAATGCATAGGTGTGGTGATCAAAAAGAGAGTACATGAGTGTGTGAGAAAAGTGAAGAATGGGTAGTTAGGTTTGTTTAGCATTGTATAGGCTGTCATAGGTTAGGTGGAAAGTTTAAGCTAATCAAAGATTCAAATCTCAAGCTCACTTGACCATATGCATCTTACCTTAACCCTAGCCCCATTACAACCTATGGAAAAGACCTCATGATATTTGTATGCATGCATAAATTAATTGTTGATTGTTAGATGAAAAACAAACCTTGGAGAGCATGATTAGGGGAGAATTGAGTGAATCAACCCCATACACTTGAGTGCTTTGAGCAGATACACATCCGGCGAGGGTTTGATCGCTCAATTACATGTTTCCACCCATGATCATCCTTTCTTGCAAGTTTGTGAACTCTTTCAATGATTCAATCCAATTGTGGTTTGCTTGATTGCTAATACCTTAGCACTTGTGCTTATACGCGTATTCTTGGAGGTTGATTTATTTTGACTAAGCCATTGCATCATGTAGATAGATTGCATTTAGTAGTTGCATTGAATAAATGTTAATACCCTTTTGCTTCTTCTTGATTTTAGCATGAGGACATGCTTAGTTTAAGTGTGGGGATATTTGATAAACCCCGGTTTCGTGATTTATCTTGTGCTTATTTTGGGGGATTTTGTCACTTTTTCTCGCATTTATTCAATGAAATAGCATGGTTTTGTAATTCTTCTTTGAATTTTGCTTAAGTGTAAAAACATTCTTTTTATGCTCTAAATTAGTGATTTTAATTCACTTTAATTCCATTCGATGCCTTGATGTGTTTGATGAGTGATTTCAGGTCCGTAAGGCAAGTATTGGATGGAAGAAATGAGGAGAAAAGCATACAAAAAGGGAGAATGCATGGAGAAACAAAGATTGGGAATGCACCAAAGGACGCGCACGCGCACTAGGCGCGCACGCGCAAAAGTGATTTCACCTATGGACGCGCTCGCGTACATGCCGCATCTGCGCGGGTTGAGAATTTGTCAGCAACGCACGCGCGCACATGGCGCGCACGCGCCGATACTCTCATGTGGCCCACTTGGAGGCAAAATGCTGGGGGTGATTTCTGAGCTGCCCAGGCCCAAATCCAACTTGTTTCTGAGTGTATTTCATGTAGAATTGAAGTCCAAGCAAAAAGGGGAGCAATTAGTTTAGCCAACATGAGCCTTTAGTTAGTTTTCTAGAGAGAAGCTCCTTCTTCTCTCTAGAATTAGGTTAGGATTAGGTTAGAATATTTTAATTTCATGTTTAATTACTTGATCTCATCTTGTTTCTTCCATAATTTCTCATTTCTACACCTTGATCCTCTTAGTTTTTATGCTAGTTTCTCAATTTGCTCTCGTTTGTGATGATAACTCATGTTGGGTTTGTTTACATTTAATGCAATTTTGATGTTGATGTTTCTTTAATTGATGAATTGAGTTGTGACCTCACTTTTCTTGCAATTAATAGTGGTAGATTTTAGTATCTTTACAATTTATGATGCCAACTTTTATTGCACTCTAAGTGTTCGATGAAATGCTCTCTTTAGTTCTTGAGTAGTTTTATCAACTCTTGGTCTAGGCCAAGGGACTTGAGTGATCTTGAGTTTTTGGATACAATGGATTTGGTAATTTGAGAACCCTGTGTGATCAATTTGAAGCTCATTGACGCTAACCCACTACTAAGTCAATTGGTAGGGAGGTTAGGACTTATGGGTGGATGTGATTAGGCCTATTTGACATACTTCCAATCTAGGAGTAAATGTTACGTACTTAAGGCTTTGAGAAGTAGACTTAATGGGTTGGCCCCTCATAATTGTCAATAATTGGTGTTAACTAGGATTGTGATCTCAAGTACCGAAGTCTTAGCCAAGAGTTCTTTATTTTGCTTTCTTTACTTACTCGCTCAATTGACTTTCTTGCCATCTCATAAACAAAACCCCCCTTTTTACCCCATCATAGCCAATACGCATGCACTCCATTGGTTCCTAGGGAGACGACCCGGAGTCCAAATACTCTGGTTAATTCTTATTTGGGGGCTTGTTAATTGTGACAAAACCATAATTTTAATTTGATGGCGAGAGTTGTTTGTTGGTTTGGAGCTATGCTTACAACGAAATTCTTCTTTTTATGAGAGAAATTCCTAATCAACACGAATCTCACGTCTGTCAATAAGTAAATGACATGAAGAGCATGTTGAGCATCAAGTTCAAATAGGAATTGACACAAACAAGATTAGTGATAAGTGTGAGAGCATTTGGTCCCATCCTAACTCAATGATAATGAAGCACAAAAACAAAGAATAATGAGTTAGGAAGGACTAAAGCACTAATCATGTGTGTTGAACAAATATTACAATTAATTCTAACAAGTCATGAAGCACCAAGATAATCCAAGAAATTCTTAACAATTGAGTAGAAAGATTCAACACCAATATCAAAACAAGAAAATTAGAAAAGCAAATAAGAACAAGCTATAAAAAAACTTAAAATACAATGAATGAAACTATGCAAATGCAATAAACAAAAGGAAATGAAAAATAAGAAAGATAAAAGGTAAAAATTTAAAAAAAAAGGGGAGAAGAAGAAATAAAAAGAAGAAAGAAGTGATGAGAAGGGTGAGAAGAAAAGAGAAGAGAAGAAAGGGAAGAGAGAAGAAGAAAGTAAGAAGGGAAGAAGAAAGGAGAAGAAAGGAGAAAAGAAAGAAAAAAAAAAAGAAGAAAGAGGAAGAAAGGAACAAAAATAGGGTAGCTGAGGTGCGAAGGTCACGCTTGCGCAATGGCGATGCGCACGCGAGAAAAGCAAAAAGGTGAACTGACGTGTGAGCGTCGTCCATGCATACGCGTGGAACGCAGAGAAGAGAGATAACGCGTATGCGTCATCCACGCGTATGCGTGAAGCTAAATTATGCTCCCAGCACAAACGCAGCACAAGTCCAGCACAACTCTCTGGTTTTTGTACCAGGAGTCCCACATCAGCCTTTCGACGCATACGCGCTGCTCACGCTCACGCATGGGTGTGCGATAAAGACCAATGATGCGTACGTGTCGCTTACGCTTACGCATGGGGCGACCTCTTTTTTTATTTTTATTTTAAAGAATCGTAAAACGGAAACAGGGCACTCTCCTAACTTATACACATTCTAAGGCAAACAAAATTTAAATTTAACAAAAATCTTTTTAGTTTTTGAAAAATTTTTCAAAGACAATGCAAACAAAACTTGTACTTCAAGCAAAATGCAATTCAAAAACAACTATCCTACTCAAAACATGAATTTAACAAGTAACCTAACAATCAAAACAAGATATGTAAAAGTATTAAAAGAAGAAAACTACCTAACAATGGCAACTCAATTCATCCATTGATTATATCTACAAGAGAATAGAAAGAGTTTACCATGGTGTGGTGTCTCCCACCTTGCACTTTTATTTTAAGTCCTTAAGTTGGACAATTGGGAGGCTCCTTGTCAAGGTGGTTTATGCTTGTATTCATCCTTGAACCTCCAAGGATGCTTGCTCCTCAAATGATTGTCAGAATTTCCAACCGACTTCACCAAGCTTGGGTGAAGTTCTTCCCAAGATATGAGCTCCCAAAATTGGTCTTTATGTTGTGATCTGGGATCCCATATCTTATTTTCACACCCGTCTTCTAATTGATCGTCATTGTTCCATCCGGGTGGTAGGTACATAGAATTCTCATTGGGGCACCAAATTCTCCTCCTAGACCCATACAATTTAGCATTCTTCCAACCATGGGACCTATGCCTTAAGGGTTCAACCTTAATGAGCCTAACATTATTTTTCCACCCACTACACAATTCTCTCATACTCTTAACTCCACAAAGAGCTCTAAGTTGCCCATCCGTTTCAAGTAAACCATATTCAAGTGAGAAAGTAAAGCTTAGGGATAGGAATTTTACCCACTTGAATATTGTGTTGGATGGTTAATAAACCCGATTTTGTGGTTTATCTTGTGCTTATTTTGGGGGATTTTATTAATATTTCTCACACTTATTCACAAGAAATGCATGGTTTTGTGTTCACTTTCCAATGTTGCTCTATGATGAAAAACATGCTTATTTTGCCTAGAAATTGCCATATTTTAATCCTCTTCTATTGCCATTCGATGTCGTGATGTTTTTGTTGAGTAATTTCAGGAATTATAAGGTAGGAATGACTTAGGAGAGAGGGAGAAAGCATGTACAAAAAGGGAGGAACATGAAGAATTAAAGTCTTGGGAGCAGCAGCATCGGCGTGTCCGCGCACTCCACGCACACGCGTGGATGGGATTGGCTGGAAACGGGGCAAAAGGATGGACGCATCCACGCAGATTGGAAGATTTCTATCGACGCGCACGCGCAATTGGCGCGCACGCGTGGATCATAAAAGCAATCGGCGTGCGCGCACGCGTGGGAAGCTGCACGTGACCTCATTAAGAGAAATCTTGCCTAGCGATTTCTGAGGCCAAGGAGGCCAAAATTCAAGCTGTTTCTGCATGGAAAAAACCCAAGGATGTTGGGTGGAAGGGGGGGATGACTCATTTTACATTAGGACACAAATTTTTAGCTAGTTTTGGTTCTTTGGTTATTCGAGAGAGAGAAACCCTTGTTCCTCTCTAGATCTAGTTTCCATTTTGATCTTCCCTTGTTGATTTGTGAATTGGATTTTGTTAATTACAATTTTAATTGTTAAATTTGAATTCCTTGTTACAATCTTGCTTACATTTAGTGATAGTTTTATGATTCTTGTCAATTGTCATTTTATACCCATTTCATGAATGTTGTGAATCTTGACTTGTTGATGTTACATTGATGATTTCTATGTTTAATCTTGTTGATTACTTGATTGTATGTTGATAATTGTTAGTGGGTATTTGTGGAATTCAATTTAATTGCTATTTTGAACATGTCTTTTATTAATGCTTACCAAGTATTTGATGAATTGTTTACTTTGATTATGGAGTAGTCTTTTCCACTCTTGGCTTAGGTCAAGGGAATTGGGTAAACTTGAGTCATTGGGTCTAATAGATTTGATGATTTCGGAGCCCTTGGTGGTCAATTTGATACTCATTGACGCCAACCCACTACTAATTTAATTAGTAGGTAGGTTGGGACTTATGGGTTGATGTGGACAAAGCCATTTGACATACCTCAAGTCTAGAGGTAGATATCACGTACTTAAGACTTTGGGGGTAGACTTAATGAGCTTGGTTCCCCATAATTGTCAATATATAGTTGTTGGACAAGGATTGTGATCCCAATTCCCATGCCTAGTCGAGAGTTGCTTTTGTCATTCATATTTGAAAACCAATTTCCAATCTCAATTGCCTTAGTTATAGTTACTTATTTGGGTTAAAGTAGAATTAAGTAGAATATTGCTTGTTCATTGGAATTGCTCAAGTTTTGCGTAGGTAGTTGAATTAGTTTATTACAATTTAAGATTACTTGCTTGTTAAGATTTCCATTTAATTTCATGCGCATAACTCACAATCCCGGATTTCTAACCAATGTCGAAGCACATGTTTGCCCATTCCTTGTGAGATGACCCGAGGTTTGAATACTTCAGTTATTTCTATTGGGGTTGAACTTGTGACAACCAAATCCCTCTTCTAAATTTGACCCCCCGAGGATTGTTGTTGGTAGAGCTATACTCACAACGAGGTGTTATTAAAGAGAAATCTATCAATACACCCTTGGGTGTTACACGTCAATGGTGACTTAGGAAGGGGTGGTTCCAATGATCTTGCAAGTTCCACTCCCTTGTGCTCTTCCTTAACTACCTCCACCTCTTGGCAAGCTCCTTCAATTTCAATTCCTTGCTCACCAACTTCTTCTATACACCCCTCATTGCTCAAACCATGTGTCGGGGGTTGTGCACGGTCCTCCTTGTCATCAATTTCAGAACACAATGAGGGAGATTCGTCAATTTCAAAAGACACATTGGTTTGTGTGGAATCATCTTCAATTATGGAGCTTTTTTCTTTCTCAACCTCTTCCTCTTGGTAGCTTCCTTCCAATTCAATCTCTTCTTCATTGCTTACGAAGGGTATGGAAAGTGAGGTATCTTCTTCTTCAATCTCCATGTCAAGCCCAATGGGAGAGGATTCAATTGTAGATAGAAACTTATCAATGATTGAATCCATCTCTTGATCAACCTCTTCAAAGTCCTCAACCAGGATATGCCTTGGAGGTTGTACACCCTCCTCAACATCAATCTCAAGCTTCTTGGAAGAGGGCTCTCTAATTCTACATCCCCATGGACTTCCAACATCTCCTAGGTCTTCAACCACTTCTTCCGGCTCAATTGTCTCTACTCCCTCCCTTTGTTACAATTCTTGCCTCAACTCCTCTTCTTCACTTTGAAGCTCCAAATTCACTCACTCGCTATGCTCCTTGATTGCTTCTCCATATTCAACAATAGGAGTACCTTGATCGTATAGGCTTAGGCGGAAGGAGACCATGTTGCTAACGGCTTCTGCCAATGTAGCAATCATGACTTTTAGCTTCTTGAACTCCTTTTGCGTCTCCTCTTGCCTTTGGATGTAAGAGCTAATATCTCTTTGTTGTTCTAGCATGAATGCAT
The DNA here is from genome assembly GCF_059453495.1 of Arachis ipaensis. Classification (NCBI taxonomy): domain Eukaryota; kingdom Viridiplantae; phylum Streptophyta; class Magnoliopsida; order Fabales; family Fabaceae; genus Arachis; species Arachis ipaensis. The sequence continues at coordinate 39,775,653 of NC_142441.1, read as the reverse complement.
GGAGAGATTCATCCATTGGAGGTGGTGTAGAAAGAGAAGGTTCATCGTTTAGGAGAAAGGGCTCATAATTGGAAGGTGGTTAATCTTGGTTAGGGTATGAAGATGGTGTATATGGAGGTGGTTCTTGGGAGTAATTGTGTTAGAATTGTGGTGGCTCCATGTATGGTTCATACGGCTCATAAGGTGCTTGGTATGGTGGATAAGGGTTAGGGTCATATGGAAGTATTTGGTGATAAGGGGCTTGTGAGTATGGTGGTTCAAAACTATATTGAGGGGAGGGGTTATATGTATGTGGTGATTACGGTTGAAAACCACAATGAAGATCACCACATCCATTAAATAGATATGCATTAGGATTTGGATTGTACCCATAAGAAACCGTAGGAGGTTGTTGCCAAGAAGGTTGTCCATAAGCTTGAGGCTCCTCCCACCTTTGGTTGTTCCATCCTTGATGCATATTCTCATTGTAATTTCCATCTCCTACAACATAGTTGTAACCACACTCATAGCCAAAAGGGTGAGAATTCATAGTGGCAAATAAAAACAAAGCTAGCAAAAACAAGAAACAAAGTTCTAAACCTAACAAAAACTAACAAACAAGCAAAAGGCAAACATATTCATATTATTAACATATATACAATAACCAATAACAAGCACACATTGCAATTTCCCAGCAACGGCGCCAAAAATTTGATAATGAGGATTTATACCGGTTTGGAATTTAGCAAAATAATTTCGTTGCGAGCATAGCCCAAATCGATAATCGATCCTTAAATCAAATTTTTATAATTGGTTGTCACAAGTACAAACCCCAATAAAAATTAACCGAAGTATTCAAACCTCGGGTCATTTCACAAGGAATTGCAATGAAGTGATTAATTATTGGTTGTGAAGGAACAAGGGGGGTTTGATTGATAAAAGGGCAAGAAAGTAAATAACGAGAAAATAAAGCAAACAAATAAATAAAGCAAGTAATAAAGAGAGACAATCATAGTAAGGATTGAGAATATAGACTTTCTATCCTAGTCACTAATTATCATACAATGATTAACAAGAATTTATCCTATTTAGTCAACTCCAACAATGGAAGAAAGTACAATGTTATCTTCACACGAGAGAAAGTCAAATAAGACTAGTTAATCTCAATCCAGAAGTCCTAATCAACTCACTAATTGAATTAGCAAGAGATTAGAGTCAATGAAAATAATATTAACTAACAACTCTAGATCGCCAACATAAGTTGGGTATTAATGACTCAAGATTGCCTAATTTCTCTTTCCAAGCCAAGAATGCTGAAAAGGCTACTCTAACATCCAACCAAGCATTTTGTCAAACACTTGGAAGGCATAAAATAAAAGCATGGTAAAATTACAAGGAAAAATAAATCTACCACTACCCAATTGCAAGGAAACAATAACAACTCAAATCAACAATAAAAGAACATAAAACATAAATTGCATTAAAAAGGAAACCAAATCCAACAATGGTGCATGAACATAAAAATGACATAAAAAGAAAATTAACAAGAGAACTAAGAGAGCAAAGATGTAACAACAAGAAATTGAAAGGAAAACAAGATGAAAACAAGAATTAAAACCTAGATCTAAGATGCAATTAACCTAAGAATCCTAATTCTAGAGAGAAGAGGGAGGTTCTCTCTCTAGAAAACTAATCTACATGATGCTAACCTAAAAAAAATTGCTCCCCCCCCCAATTCCCTTACCATCCTTGGGTTCAAAAACATTAGAAATGAGTTAGATTTGGGCCTCCTTGAGCTCAGAAATCACCCCAGCGTTTTGCCTTTAAGTGAGTCACGTGACCAACATCACGCGTGCGCGTGGATGACACGTGCGCATCGCTTGATGATTCTTTGGTCACGTGTGCGCATGGGTGATACGTGCACGTCGCTGACAAATCTCCTTTTCACGCATACGCGTGGAAGACGCATGCGCATGGCCTTGAGTTCAGCAAATCCTCACCTCTTCATGAATTCTCCATTTTTGCATGCTTTTTCCTCATTCCTTCAACCCAATCTTTGCCTTCTAATCCTGAAATCACTTAACAAACATATCAAGGCATCGAATGGAATTAAAGTGAATTAAATTTATCAATTTTTGGGCCTAAAAATCATGTTTTACTCTTAAGCACAAATTAGGAGAAATTCACAAAACCATGCTACTTCATTGAATAAATGTGAGAAAAGATGATAAAATTCCCTAAATTCAACACAAGATAAACCATAAAATTAGAGTTTATCAATCATCTTCTCCCCCATTATCCATTCTTAGAACTCTGTTCCTTTGTGAATTATGAGCCATTAAACCTCCTAGTTAAGGTTAGGAGCTCTGTTTATTTCTTTGGATTAAGATTATTATTCTTCTACTTTAACTAATGTTTGATTCAATTCTAAGGTGTTGTTTTCGTTTCTAATCTTATGAATCTGGATGGAACGAGAGTATGACACTCATTCTACATGAGCTCTTGTGATTCTCGAGAGAGTTATCTTGCTTGGGCAACAGCTAGAAAACACTCCTCCTAAACAGAGGGTTACCTACGACTGATTGGGATATGTGACATGAAATCCTGTCAGCTTTGGGTAATTAAGGTTTCTGTGCCACTAAACTGGTTTTCTGAACTGCACCCTTTGATCTGAAAGAATTGACCTTGTTTGTGGCGTTTCAGTAAGATCAGAGGAGATTAATTCGCTACGAGAGTAGGCTTTAGTCACCTATGGTTTGCCATAGAATGAATCATTCACTATTAAGGTAGTTGGTAAAATGTTTTAATCCAGAAAGATAAACATCTCCAAAGCCTTAACTGCTCCCATATATTATCTCTTTACCAAACCTTTAATTTCTTTCTTGATTTTTCTTGATTATTTGATTTATGCAAATTTAACAACAACAACTCCTTTTTTATTTGTCAAACTAAGTCTTGCAAGATAACTATTGCTTTCTCAAATCAAAAATCCTCGTGGGATCGATCCTCACTCACCTGAGGTATTACTTGGACGACCCGGTACACTTGCCGGTGAAGTTGTGCGAGTTCTAATTTTGCGCACCATCGGTCAATGCTCAACTCAAAATGGTTGCTCATCGAGTTGATTGAGCGCTGAATGAACTCTAGCCATCCCCTAGCAACCGGTGTCAGATCATGTTAGCCTAACTGCCCAGATTATCCCTCAAAATTTAGCCTCCATTGAGCTCTCAGAAGGCATATGTCTGCTAATATCTGCTCTGGCCACTTGTTGATGCACGAAAACTTGTCTCTCAACAGATTTTCCTCGGCAAGTATACCAAATTGTCGTCAAGTAAAAACTCACAATAGAGTGAGGTCGAATCCCACAGGGATTGATTGGTCAAGCAACTTTAATTGGAGGAATGTTCTAGTTGAGCTAAGCAGAATTTGATATGAGTGCAGGAAATTAAATGGCGGAAAAGTAAATGGCAGAAAATATAAATGCTGTAAATAAAGAGCTGAATATAAATGACGGAAAGTAAATTGCAGAATCTTAAATGGGGAATGGGGAATTTAGCATGAAAGTAAATGGCAGAAACTAAAGAGAATGGGTAAGATCAGAAATGGGGAATTCATTGGGCTTAGGAGATGTTGCATTCTCCAGATTAAGTTCATTCTCATCTCTTCCTCAATCAATGCATTCATTGATCTCCTTGGCAATCTTAAGTGATTGAATTCCAATTCCTTGGTAACTCAATCTCTCAAATCTTGATCAATTTCCCAATTCCTTGGTCTAATTGCTCATGAGAAGAGATGAAGTTTGGTCACTGATTATACCACATGTATTTCCAAATCAAAGTATTGGGAGAATTATATGTCACCATATCCGCCCAAACCCCAATTTGGTCCAACATGAGAAAGCATTTCTAGCATGATCTCTTCATTCCTCTTCCAAGGTTCAGAAGAGATCCAAGTATGAATAGTTTTTTTTCCAAGACAACTATCCAATTGGATGAAGATTGAAAGCTTTCAAGTAAAATCAAGAGAAAAGAAAGAAGAAGAATAATGAAAACTATTATTGATCCATCAAATTACAACAGAGATCCCTAACCCAATGAAAGGGTTTAGTTGTTCATGGCTCTGGGAATGGAAAGCAAAGATGGAGAGTACATTCTGATGTAAAACTAGAAGTTGCAGAGAAAGTAAAATAATACAGAGAGTAGTCCTCTCCATCCCCAAAAGCTCCTCTCTAGTTCAAAACTACCCCTATATATACTACTCTTCTGATCTTCCAGTTGGCTCTTCAAGTCTTGGATATGGGCCTTTGGATCTTGAGTTGAAGCAGTTTGGAATCTTCATTGGGCTCAGCTTTACTTGCAGAGAAAATGTGAAGTAGGCATGGACTTTGGCTAGGACGTTAGTGGCGTTAACGTTAAGTGAAAATGTGGGTTCGAGAACGTTAGTGACAATCACCTTTTGCACTAACGTTCCTAGCCCAAGATGAGTTACGTTAACTTCAACGTTAGTGGCACTAACGTGACCACTAACGTTGCCTCTTGATCCATTGCGAGCGTTATTGGCGTTTACCTTTGCCAATAACATTGCCCTTGGCCCCTTCTTCCCTACGTTAGAGTTCACGTTAGTGTAGCTAACGTGACTCTTAACGTGGGTATGCCTCAAAACACCCTTACCTTTGTCACTAACGCTCCAAACACCCTTCTTCCCATGTTAGAGTTCACGTTACTTAGGTTAACGTGACTTCTAACGTGGTAGTGATAGCCATCTCCAACGTTAGTGACAAAGGTGAGTGTCACTAACGTTGGCTCATCATTCCTTTCTTCCACGTTAGCTTCCACGTTAATGCAATTAACGTGGCAACTAACGTGGCTAATAGAGGCTTAGTCCAACGTTAGTGACAAAGGTGAGTGTCATTAACGTTGGCTCTTCATTGCTTCTCCCACATTAGAGTTCACGTTAATGTAGTTAACGTGACTCTTAACGTGGCTAAGTGTGCCCCTATCCCCAACGTTAGTGGCATTCACTTTTACCACTAACGTTGGAGCTTTACTTTTCTTCCACATTAGCTTCCACGTTAACGTAGTTAACGTGGACACTAACGTGGGCTATGATGGCTCACGAAAGCGTTATTCGTGTTCACTTTTCTCATTAACGTTGTAAGCTAGCCTCCTTTCCACGTTAATGGTCACGTTAGTTGGACTAACGTGGCTATTAACGTGGCATCTTCCTTGCTTCCTTTGTCCTGAAATCAAGCAAATAAAGTGCATCAAAGCTAGGTTCTAACCTATGAGATCATGCATCATTCAATTTATCATTCAATTCATGCATAATTCTCATAAAATCATATAAAATTCACAATGTTTGCTTGAATCAAGATGTAAATGATTATTTACCCAAAACTTGCTTATTTCCTAAGAAAGTGCATGAAACTACCCTAAAACCATAAAGAAAAGGTCAGTAAAACTGGCCAAAATGCCCTGGCATCACTTGTCCCTATTGACCCTCTCAGTGTATCACTCATTATCCTCCCTATCTAGTGGCAGGCAGAGTGTCTCTCTCATGCTCTATGGATTGAAATCAATAACTCGCCCTCTCACCATCATCCGCCAGTTCTTGGGGCTGGGGTTTACGCCTTTCACATGCTTGTAGGTCACCCAAGCATTAGCGTAAAACTCTTGGACCATGAGTTGGCCCACTTCAGTGACTGGGTTGCACAATGTGTCCCAGCCCCTCCTCTGAATCTTAGCCTGGACTTCTGGGTATTCGTCCAGTTTGAGATCAAATCGAACCTCTGAAATCACCTTTTTCTGCCCGATGATCTCATGGAAGTAGTCCTCATGGACCTTGGAACTGAACTGGTGCGAGTCAAAGGGACCGGTTACGAGAGCTTTCTCCTTCCTCTTCCTAGAGGATGATTCTCCAGTCTTGGGTGCCATCGGTGATAAATAGTGAAAAATAAAGAAAGCGGCACAGCCACACCAAACTTAGAACTTTGCTCGTCCCCGAGTAAGGAAAAGAAAAAATATAGGAAAAATAAAAGGACTTGGGGATTATGAATGGAGAAAAAAATGAAAGAAAAATAATATAGTGAAATAAAAGAAAATAGTATGAATAGGAGAAGGAAAAAAGTGGTAAGGATAGAAAAGAAACTGAGAGATAAGAATGATGTGGAGTAAATGTAAATGCTGGAAATAGGGCAAGAGAAAGGATGGGGTATGGAAGGTGGGAAGGAAGAGAATGTAGTTGGAAAGTAAAAGGGGACTAAAAAGAAAAGAGAGCGTGTAGTGAATTGATTGTTGTGGTGAAAGGAGGGGGTAAAAAGGGTGATTTATAGGAAGGGGAAGAGGTTTTTAATTGTTGGGGAAGGGAGGGGGTTGGGTAAAAATGAGTGGGAATTAATTGGGGTAGGGGGGTAAGTGGTTATGGGTAAGGTAAAAAAAAAATAAATGGGGAAAGGGGGGATTTTTGTGTGTAACAGTCAAGGGGGAGGGAATGGTAGGGTGGGGGTTATCTGATTGGGGAGAGAGGGGGTGGGGTGGGTGGGGCCCACGGGTTTTACCTTTTTCAACATTTAAAACCCTTCTAAAGTAACCATTTACATGCTGCTGGCACTAAACGCCAGCATCGGCGTTTAGCGCCGTAGTGTCCTTTTTTTTTAATTCAGAAAGAATTAAATAAATTTTTTTATAAGGTCCTGGCGCTAAACGCCCAGGTCCGCATTTAGCGCTAGGGAGACAAGGGCTAAGTTCCCAATTGCTATACTCTTGGCACTAAACATCACGTCCGGTGTTTAGCGTCAGCAAGGCAGTGAAAACTCTTCTTAATTCGGACTCATTGGCGCTAATGCCCGGCTTGGCGTTTAACGCCACCTCCCTGGGACATTCCTTGTTTTACATGCCACTCGGCGCCAAATGCCAGGTTGGGGCATTTGGCGCCACCCAAACAGAAAGCTTTCCTCGAAATACATGCTTTATGGCGCCAAATGCCCAACTTGAAGTTTAGCGCCAGAGCACCTAAATCAATTCTTCTCTAGGGTGTTCAGCTTTTCCTTATGATTCTTCTTGTTTTCAATACTTTGCATGACTTAAACACATATAAAAAGATGAAAAACCTTAGAAAAGCAGAATAAAAGAATTAAACTAAAATAAAAGGAACTATAAAACTATAATCAAGATAACTATAAAACCAAAATTAAAGTAACTTCAAAACCAAGAATACGGATAGTTGGGTTGCCTCCCAACAAGTGCTTCTCTTAACGTCATTAGCTTGACATTCAGCTTCTGCTAAGTTAGCAGCTGAGTAGACCTCTGGCAATCAACCTCGCCTCCAAGATAGTGCTTCAGCCTATGGCTATTAACAGTGAACCTTCTATCTGAGTTTTCTTCCTGAAATTCCACATGACTAAACTGTGACACTCTAGTCACTACAAACGGTCCTGACCACTGGGACTTCAGCTTTTCGGGGAAGAGCTTGAGTTTCGAGTTGAATAATAAGACTTTCTGACCTGGCTCAAAAGTTTTGGTGGCTATCTTCTTGTCATGCCACACCTTGGCCTTTTTCTTATAGAGCTTGGAATTCTCACAAGCTAAATTTCTGAATTTATCAAGCTCATTCAGTTGAAAGAGCCTCTTCTCTTCTACGGCCTTGGCATCAAAGTTTAGGAACTTTGTTGCCCAATATGCTTTTTGCTCCAACTCATCTGGAAAGTGACAGGCTTTACCATAGACTAACTTATATGGGGACATACCAATAGGAGTCTTGAATGTCATTTGGTATGCCTAGAGAGCATCGTCAAGCTTCCTAGCCCAGTCCTTCCATGAAGTGCTAACGGTCTTCTCTAGAATCCACTTGAGTTCTCTATTGTAGACCTCAACCTGTCTACTTGTTTATGGGTAATAAGGGGTTACCATCTTATGATGGACTCCATATCTCTATAGAAGTGAGTCCAGTTGTTTGTTGCAGAAGTGGCTTCCTCCATCATTAATTAGTGTCCTTGGGACACCAAACCGGTTGAAAATATACCTTTGAAGAAAGCTCATCATCACTTTGGCATCATTAGTGGGTAAAGCCACTGTCTCTACCCACTTGGACACATAATTAACTGCCACCAAGATGTAAGTGTTTGAGTACGAGGGTGAAAAAGGACCCATAAAATTAATGCCCCATACATCAAATAACTCAATCTCTAAAATTCCTTGATGTGGCATCTCATGATTGTGGAGAAGATTCCCTGCCCTCTAGCACTTGTCACAGTTCCTCACAAATTTCTGAGAGTCTCTAAAGAAATCCGGTCAATAAAAAACCACTCTGAAGAACCTTAGTTGTCATCCTTTTACCACCAAAGTGGCCTCCGTATTCGGAACCATGACAATGCTAGAGAATCTGTTGTGTCTCCTCATCTGAAACATAACACCAGATAATACAATATGAGCATCTCTTAAAAATATAAGGTTCTTCCCACAAGTAGTACTTTGCATCATTTAAAAGCTTTTTAACTTGTTGTTTAGTGTACTCCTTGGGGATGAACCTCATGGCTTTGTAGTTTTCAATATCCGCAAACCACGAAGCTCTCTGAATCATAATGAGTTGCTCTTCCGGGAATGTCTTAGTCACAGAAGTGGGTTGTTGCATCCCCTCTTCAGGCTCAATCCTGAAAAGATGGTCAGCCACTTGATTCTCTGACCCTTTCCTGTCTCTAATCACAATATCAAACTCCTGAAGAATGAGCACCCACCTGATCAATCTTAGTTTAGAATCCTGCTTGGTTAGAAGGTACTTAAGAGCAGCATGGTAAGTAAAACCAATAACCTTAGAACCAATTAAATAGGACTTAAACTTATCAAAAGCATAAACTACAGTCAGTAATTCTTTTTCTGTAGTTGTGTAATTCTTTTGTGCATCATTTAACACACGGATAGCATAATAAATGATGTGCATAAGCTTGTTCTGTCTCTGTCCCAAGACGGCTCTAATAGCATAGTCACTGGCATCACACATCAATTTGAATGGTAAATCTCAGTTGGGAGGAGCTATGATAAGAGTAGAGACAAGCCTAGCTTTTAGAGTTTCAGAGGCATGCAAACAATCATTATAAAAATTAAAAGGAATGTCCGCAACTAAGAGGTTGCTCAAAGGTTTAGCAATCTTAGAAAAATCCTTTATAAATCTCCTATAAAATCTTGTATGTCCCAAGAAACTCCAGATTGCCTTAGCATTAGTGGGTGGTGGTAATTTTTTAATTACCTCCACCTTAGCTTTATGAATCTCAATTTCCTTACTTGAAATCCAGTGCCCAAGAATAATACCTTCAGTGACCATAAAGTGATATTTTTTTCCAATTTAAAACAAGGTTTGTTTCTTGGCACCGTTTCAAGACCAAGGCAAAATGCTTAAGGCATGAGTTAAAAGAATTACTAAATATAGAAAAAGCCATCCATAAATACCTCAATAAACTTTTCAACCATGTCAGAAAATATGAAAAGCATGCACCTCTGAAAAATTACTGGGGCATTACATAGTCCAAATGGCATCCTCCGGTAAGTAAATACTCCAAAGGGGCATGTGAATGTCGTCTTCTCTTGATCTTGAAGGTCCACTACAATCTGATTATAGCTAGAATATCCATCTAAGAAACAGTAAAAAGCATGACCGGCTAACCTCTCAAGCATCTGATCAATGAAAGGCAAGGGAAAGTGATCCTTTCTTGTTGCATTATTGAGCCTCCTGTAGTCAATACACATACGCCACCCTGTGATGGTCCTTATGGGAATAAGCTCATTCTTCTCATTCTTAATCACTGTCATACCTCCTTTTTGGGAACCATTTGCACAGGACTCACCCATGGACTGTTAGAAATTGGGTAAATTATCCCAGTTTCCCAATGCTTTATTACCTCTTTTTGGACTACTTCTTTCATGGTTGGATTTAGTCTCCTCTGTGGTTGCACAACTAGTTTAGCATCATCCTCAAGCAAGATCTTGTGCATACACTTAGCCGAACTAATCTCCTTCAAATCACTAATGGTCCATCCAAGAGCCATTTTATGACTCTTGAGCACTTCAAGTAACGCCTCCTCCTCTTCATACCTCAAAGAGGAGCTAATAATCACTGGATAAGAATCAGGCTCACCTAGGAATGCATACTTCAAAGAGGGAGGCAAGGGCTTCAACTCAAGCTTCAAAGCCCTTTCCTCAGTACTAGGCATGTGAGGCTTCTCCTTCTGAGGTGGTGAACCATCAATTTGAAGCAAATTATTCTCAAAAGGGGATTCCATAACATCATCAAGCTCTTCATCTTCACATACTTCTTCAATCAGGGGCTCAATAAGATAAACTTTCATACCCCTCAGAATCACTAGGGTGTTGCAAAGCCTCAAGCACATTAAGGACAACTTCCTTTTCATTGACCCTCAAAGTCAATTTGCCCTTTTGAACGTCAATAAGGACTCTACCTGTAGCTAAAAAGGGTCTCCCAAGAATCGTAGAGACATTTTTGTCCTCTTTCATATCCAGTATGACAAAATTAGTAGAAAAAATAAATGGTTCTACTTTCCCAAGTAAATTCTTAACAACTCCAAGACAAAATCTAATTGAACAGTCAGCAAGTTGAAGAGAAATATGAGTAGATTTTACCTCATCAATTTGGATCTTTCTCATCAAAGAAAGTGGCATGAGATTGATGCTAGTTCCAAGATCACAGAAAGCTCCCTGAATGGTGATATCTCCAATGGTGTAAGGAATCAAAAAGCTCTCTGGATCCTATATTTTCTCAAGGTGATCATGCTGAATAATGGCACTGCATTCCTTAGTAAGCACCACTATCTCATTCTCTTTCCAATTCCTCTTGTTAGTCAACAACTCCTTCATGAACTTGGCATAAAGAGGCATTTGTTCAGGGGCCTCTGCAAAAAGAATGTTGATCTAAAGCTTCCTGAAGACCTCTAAAAATATGGAAAATTGCTTATCTTTGGATCCCTTTTAAAGTCTCTGAGAATATGGCATTTTAGGCTTGTACTCAGGTGCTTTAGGCAATGTCGGATGTGTTTCAAGACTAACTAGAAAGGGGTTGTCCGGGTGTCTAGAGGGCGCATGCTCTTCCTTACTCTGTACCTCCTCCAGAGCTTCTTTTTCAACCGGTTCCTCACTAACCTTTGCTTCTGAACCTGTTACTTTACCACTTTTCATATGTATGCCCTTGCACTCCTCCCTTAGATTAGGCACTGTATCACTAGGAAGAGTATTAGGAGGCCTCTCAGGTACTTTCTTGCTCAACTGATCCACTTGAATCTCCAAGTTTCTGAGTGAAGTTCTGGTCTCCTACATAAAATTATGAGTATTCTTGGAGAGTTTTGCAACAATAAACTCTAGGTCAAATGATTTTTGAGGATGAGAAGGTACTTGTTGTGGTTGAAAGGGCTGAAACTGGAGGTTGTTGAAGTTATTCTGATTGAAATTACCCTGAGAATTATTGCCAAAATTCTGTTGCCTCTGAGGTTGATTTACCCATCCAAAGTTAGGATGATTCTTCCACCCCGAATTGTAAGTCTTAGAGAAAGGATCATTATTGGGGGGTCTAGAGGAATTGTCCATGTAATTGACCTGTTCAAGGGAAAATTGGCTATAATCATAACTCTCACCTTGAGGAAAGTGGCACGCATGTCATAAGATGTATCTTGAGTATTGAAGGGTGAGACTTGCATTCCACTCAAGTGTTGAGTAATAGCATTAATCTGTTGAGACATGGCCTTGTTCTAAGCAAGAATAGCATCCAAAGCATCAAATTCCATGACTCCTTTCTTACAGAGGTTCTCTCAGAAGAATATAGATATTGGTTGTTAGCAACTATCTCAATCAAATCAAAAGCTTCCTCAGGAGTCTTTTTCATGTGAAGAGATCTGCCTACAGAATTATCCAAAGACATTTTGGCAACCTCAGTAACTCCATCATAGAAAATCTATAACTGAATCTAGTCTAAAAACATATCTGGAGGGCACTTCCTGAGAATCATCTTGTACCTCTCCCAGGCTTCATATAGAGACTCACCCTTTCTCTGCCAGAAAGTCTAAACATCCATCCTCAGCTTAGTCAGCTTCTAAGGTAGAAAGAACTTGGTTAAAAATCTATTAACCAACTTGTCCCATGTATCCAAGTTTTCTTTGGACTGTGTATCAAGTCATTGCTTAGCTCTGTTCCGTATAGCAAATGGAAAGAGAAGCAACCTATAGACATCTGAATAAACTCCATTGGTCTTCACAGTGTCACAGATCTGTAGAAATTAGAGGTAAACAAGTTTGGGTCTTCTTGCGGGAGTACATGAAACTGGCAGATCTGTTGTACCAAAGAGATGAGCTGAGGCTTCAACTCAAAATTATTGGCAGCCACAGGAGGTACAACAATGCTATTGCCATAGAAGTTAGGACTAGGAGCAGTGTATGAGTCCAGTGTCCTTCTTGGTTGCTCAGGCACATTAGGAGCATTAAAAACATGAGGATTAACATTGTTGGTGTTGTTTAGATCCAAAGTAGCTCCTTCAGTTTCCTTCATAAAATTATCCTTGAGATTCACAATGGCTTTATAAGCTCTAGCCTGCTGTAAATGCCTTCCCAAGGTTCTCTCAATCTCAGGATCAAATTCAAGAAGAGGTTTTTTATTCCTGTTTCTACTAATAAAAAACAGAAAACAAGAAAAAGCAAAAATCTCAACGTTAGAGTGAAGAGAATCCCCAGTGAAGTAACCTGAGTAAATGAAATAAATTAGAATAAAATAAATAAACAACACTAAAATTTTCAAAAATAATTGAAGGAAATAAACCAACAAATTCGAAAATTAATTAAGGAAAAGTAAGCCAATGAGTTCGAAAATTTTAAACGAAAAATAAATGCAAAAAATAAATTAAAGAAACTAGGGGGATACTAAACTTGATGACAAGTCATCTTAGCCTAGTTTCACTAGCCTTTTTCTTTTGTTTTCAATTGATTTATGCACTTTCTTGAGCCATAAGCAAGCCAATTGGGTAGATTTCCATGTTTCCTTTGATTTAATCAACCATAGATGAATTAATGCAATTTCATGAGGATTTATGCTATAATTGCCACATATTATGAAAGAATGACAAACTCATGATTTTGAGTATAGCTTTGATGTGTTTGGTTGATTGATGATAGGTGAAGAAAGCTTGGAGAAAGGTTGAAGCAAGAAGGAATGGCTAGGAGCAAGAGAGAACAAAAAGTTTGAGCAAAAGTTTGCCTCAAACTTTAGCTCAAACTTTCGGATAAGTGAAAACACACCAGGGAACAAAAAGCTTGAGCAAAAGTTTGCCTCAAACTTTAGCTCAAACTTTTGGGAGAAAAGCTTGAGCCAACGTTTGCCTCAAACTTTTTGGCAAACGTTGGCATCACAAATCAACACCCTGGAGAGAAAAAGTTTGCGCCAACGTTTGCCTCAAACTTTTTGGCAAACGTTGGCGCCATCAGCAACACACCCTGGAGACAAAAAGTTTGCGCCAACGTTTGCCTCAAACGTTTTGGCAAACGTTGGCGCCATGAGTGTGCATAAGGGGGCCAACGTTTGAGCAAAAGTTTGACCCCAAACTTTAGCTTAAACGTTGGTAGCAGCAAGAATGGGGCAGCTGGTGTAAAAAGTTTGAGTAAAAGTTTGCCTCAAAATTTTACTCAAACTTTTACTCAAGCTTTTATAATTCCCAACCCGGTTCACTTTGGTTCTCTCTCCAACTCCAAGAGCAATCAACCAAGGCCTCTATCAACCCAATTCCATCAAGAGCAAAGGCCCAATTCAAGGCTTGAAGACTATTTGAAGAAAGTGTATAAATAGCTTAAGATTTAAGTTTTTGAAAAAGCTTTTCTTTTCGGTTTTGATTAGGTAGCTTTGTAGAAAGCTCACCTTTACATTTTGGCATTGTTGTTTTAATTCAAGAGAATTTGGGAGGAGAATTGATCTCTCTTCTTCCTTGTTCTTGCTTGAATACTTTTTACTTTTCTTGCTTCGGATCTTGGGTGGAGAATTGAAGAAATTCTGTTTCAATTTCAGTTTCTGTTAATTGCTTCTTCTTCTACTTTCTCTGCAATTTACATTTCTTCATTTCCTTTGCAATTGTTCTTGCTGGATCTAGGAAGGCATTGAGATCTAGACTTTGTTATCTAGTCTCTTGAGTCCTGAGATCTGGATTCCCATTCTCAATTTCTCTGTTTACTGCTTTTCAAGCTCTTTTATATTTCTGTTTTAGATCCGATTCAACCCAAGGCATCTTCTACTCTTCTGTGTGTTGAATTTAACTCTTCCTTGTTTAATTTCTGCAAATCAAATTCCCAATTCCCTTTACAATTCAAGCCATTTACATTTCTTGCACTTTAAGATTCTGCAATTTACATTTCTTGCGTTCTAAGTTTTGGCCATTTAATTTCTTGCCCTTTAAGATTTATCACTTTAAATTACAGTTCTCTTTAATTTCATGCAAATTACCATTCCCTTTATTTTCCATGCAATTTAAATTCTGCAAATCACAAATCTCTCAACCAAATCTGGATTCGCTTGACTAAATCAACCACTAAACTAAAATTGCTCAATCCTTCAATCCCTGTGGGATCGACCTCACTCCCGTGAGTTATTATTACTTGATGCGACCCGGTGCACTTGCCGGTGAGTTTTGTGTCGGATCATTTTCCGCACATCAAGTTTTTGGTGCCGTTGCCGGGGATTGATTAGATTGATAATGATTAAGTGAGGTGGTGATCTAGATCTAGCATTTTTAATTTCTGTTTCTCTAATCTTTGACTAACACGCTAACTGTTTGAAATTTTGCTTAAACTAAACTTCGTTCTAGCAATAGACTGAAGAGTTACTGGTGGTGTTTCTTGTGTTTTGTTTGTATGTCAGGTACAGGGAGATCCATTCCTGTTTTATCTGAAACTGACCAGAGAACTCTTAGAAGGTTGAGAAGAGCTGAAAGAGGGAAAAATATTGTTGGAGAGGAAGAATCTGAGGAAGAATATCACGAGATGGAAGGAGATCCATCTAATCCAGGAGGAGGGGTTAACAATAACCCACAGCAGAGGAGAGTATTGGCCTCCTATACCTTTGCAAATGCTAGACATTGTGGAAGCAGCATTCTCACCCCTAATGTCAATGCAAATAACTTTGAATTGAAGCCACAACTCATTACATTGGTCCAAAACAACTGCTCGTTTGGGGGAGGACCATTGGAGGATCCAAATCAACATCTATCTACCTTCTTAAGGATTTGTGACACTGTCAAGTCCAATGGCGTGAATCCTGAAACTTACAAACTTCTGCTGTTTCCGTTCTCATTAAGGGACAAGGCCGCACAGTGGCTTGAAACTTTTCCTCAAGGAAGCATCACTATCTGGGATGATTTGGTGACTAAATTTCTAGCCAAATTCTATCCACCTCAATGAGTCATCAGGCTGAAGACTGAGGTGCAAACATTCACGCAATTGGATGCTGAAAATCTGTATGAAGCATGGGAGAGATACAAGGCTCTGCTGAGGAAATGTCCACTAGAAATGTTCACTGAGTGGGACAAGCTACAGAACTTCTATGAAGGACTCACTCTAAAGGCTCAAAAATCACTTGACCACTCAACTGGAGGATCATTGCAACTGATGAAAATAGCAGAAGAAGCTCAAAATCTTATTGACATGGTGGCCAAGAATCAATATTTCTTTGCTCATCAAAGAAATCGCCAACCATCACAAAGGAGAGGAGTAATGGAGCTAGAAGGGGTGGACTCAATCTTGGCTCAAAACAAGATGATGCAGCAGCAAATTCAACAATAATTTGAGCAAATGGCCAAGAGGATTGATAGCCCCCAAGTTGCAGCAGTTAACATAAGCCAATCATCATCCACATGGGGGCAAAATGAAGAAACTCAAGAAGAACAATAACAAGAGCAAGTACAGTATATGCACAACCAAGGACCAAATGAAGTGTATGGTGATACATACAATCCATCCTGGAAGAACCACCCAAACCTCAGATGGGGAGATAATCATACCCAAAACCAACAACCATGGCAGAGGAACTCAAACCAAAACACTTCAAGAAACAACCAAAACCACAACCAGCAGCAAACTAACCAGAACCCCTACAGAAAACCTCAAAACAACTACCCTAACCCCAACCATTACCAATCTAATAACCAACCCACCAACCAAAATGCCTACCATCCACCACCCACATCTCACAACCACCCACATCTCACAACCCACCACAAGTATCACTTGAATCTCAAAGACTCACTAACTTGGAGACCTTGATAGACAAAATGTTGAAACACCAGGAAATGACAATCAAGAACCATGAAGCCTCCATGAAGAGCCTAGAGAGGCAGATTGGGCAGATCTCCAAACAGATTTCTGTTGAGAGACCTTCAAGCTCACTGCCGAGTGACACAATCCTAAATCCTAAGGAAGAATGCAAGGCAATACAATTAAGGAGTGGGAGAACATTGATGAGCAACAATGACACTACAAAGAAGCAAGCAGAGAGTAGCAAAAGGCCAATAGAAGATGAGGAGCAAACGAAGGAAGATGAAGCCAAGGATCAAGTTGTGATGCCAAACAAGAGCACTGAGAAACTCAAAGAGAAGGATAACCAGTCACACAGTTCAAAAGAAGTGATTCAGGGACAGCAGCAAGTAGGAAAGAGCATCACACCTCCACTGCCATATCCCCAGAAGTTCAACAAAGAGGCTAAGGACCAACATTTTCATAAGTTCCTTGAGACTCTCAAGAAGCTGGAGATCAATATTCCCTTGGCTGAAGCACTTGAGCAAATGCCTCTGTATGCCAAGTTTTTGAAGGATCTTATCAATAAGAAAAGAAGTTGGGATGAGAAAGAAACCATACTGCTTACTGAGGAATGCAGGGCCTTGATTCAAAAAGGGCTTCCTCCGAAGCTTGAGGACCCAGGGAGCTTCTTGCTGCCTTGCACCGTTGGGGAATTTACCATCACTAAAGCAATGTGCGATCTAGGAGCAAGTATTAACTTAATACCATCCTCCTTGGTAAAAAAGCTGCGTATAGAGGAAGTTAAACCGGTACAGATATCTCTAGAGCTAGTAGATAAGTCAACGGTATACCCCAGGGGTATGATTGAAAACCTTCTGGTCAAGGTGGACAATTTCATATACCCTGCAGATTTTGTGGTTCTAGATTCAGATGGGGATGATGGTGACTCTATTATACTGGGAAGGCCATTCTTGGCCACTGCTAGAGCTATCATAGACATAGAGCAAGGAGAACTAACTCTCAGGATGCATGATAAGAGTGTCACTCTGAAGGTATTACTAGAAGCCCAGTTTAGTAATGAGAGGAGGGACTATAGGGAAATTGACAAGGTGATTCACAACAACATCCCAAGGCAGAAGATTGTGCAGAAGGATGAAAAAGTCCAAGAGGATATTGGAGTATTAGCCACTGAAGAGAGAGATCCCCAAGGTAAGCCTACAGCCAGAAAAGAAAGATCAACAAAAAAGGGGATGAAACGCAGAAACAAAACAAAAAGGGGTTGGAAGAACAGGAAGATTCCAACAGAGGGGCTTTCCAAAGGTGACAAAGTGCAATTGATATATCAACAACTGGGAGCAAGCCAACAGACTGATGACTATTACACTGTCAGCAACATACTCTCGTTGGAACATGCTGAAATTGAACACCAGAGAACAAAGAGGAGGATCACAGTCAGGGGAGACAAGTTGAGGCACTACAATCCTCAACCACCATAAAAGAAAGCTCCAATGTCAAGCTAGTGACAATAAAAGAGCGCTCCATGGGAGGCAACCCATGATTTAAGATTTATGTCATTTTAAATTCAATAAGCTATGATCACCTGAGCATGAATTTTTTTCTTTTCATGGACGTACTTAATGAATGCATGCAAATTTTTTTTTACATATGCTAAGACTTCTAAAGTTTGGTGTGCCTTCAAGCACACCAAACCAGTGTTACAAACATTTTCATACTATATGCCTAGCATATGACCAAACACTAAGTTTGGTGTTTCTCTTCTCATGAAAATTAAAAATCATGCATCAATGATCATACATTATCTCTTACTGAGACTTTTCAATTAAAAAGAAATCATATTCTGTGATGAAGGCATCAATTGTGATTAACTACTAGCATCTCACATTTACCCCTTAAGCAAAAGACAAGTTTGGTGTTCATCAAACCTTGATGCACTGATTTAGGGACACAATTGGTCCTTCATGAAAAAAAAAAAGAGAAAAAGGAAAATTATGATGAAAACATTTCTTATAAACATTTAATCAAGAGTGACATTGGGATTTCAAGAACACTAGTGGGAGGAAGAAACATTTTTTTTTACTATATGACCAATCATTAAGTTTGGTGTCCTCCAAGAAAAGTCACGATTCAAATGGATATAAGGAATGATTATTCATATAGTGTTAATGAAAGAAGCACTCTTGCCACAGTTTGATAAAACTAATGTTTGTTGTCTTGTTGTGATGACTAGGTGGTCAAAGAACACTCAATGAAAAAGACAAGACAAAGGAAAGCATTGCATGAGGACAAAATCTCATCACATGCCTCAAAAGGGGAATCTGCCACTCCTTGAGATGATCACAGCAAAGACAATTGAAGAAGCAAGCTTTGTCTTCATTCATCCTTACATGCACATCTTTGATTCACATAGTATCTAATTGCATCAAAGCCCTTCATTGTTCATTTAAATAACACACCACCTTCAAGCCATGCATATGACCGAATCCTTGCACTCCAACCATTTAAACTCCATTCCCTTCATCACTTCTCATCATAATAAGCTCAGCCTCAAACTTCTTCTTGCTCCAAACACACATCAAAATCTCCAACATTCTTCACACTCCCTTTAACCCCAGAAAGATCAAACAACCAAGTGATCATGGCCTCTTCCTTAAGAACCAAACGAAGAAAAGGGAAAGATCCCATGGTGGAGGAGAGCACCCCTGAATATGACCAATGGAGATTCAAATCTTGGTACCATCAATTACAAATTGAATGGATGAATGAGAAGAAGATATATCCAGAAGTTCCACTCTTGCTGCCGGATGATGGATGCCAAGAAATGAAGGACAAGATTAGAAAGAGAAGGTGGGAAGAACTCATATCACCAATCACCCGGATCAATGTTAACATCATAAGAGAGTTCTACGCCAATGTCTCAAGGCTTGACATGAGTGAAGCTCCAACATACAAGAGCTATGTACGGGGAGTGGAAGTAGACTTTAGCTCGGAGGCCATCAAGAAAGTCTTGGGACTAAAATCAGTCCGCTTTAGTGAACCGGGATACCACCAAAGGATAAATGGAGATCCGGATTATGATAGAATTTCTAGAGATATTTATATGGAGAACTCAGAATGGGAAGGAGATGCCAAGAACAAATACAAGTATCTTAAGAGAGGTAACCTTACCTCGGAAGCAAAGGGATGGTATGAGATTTTGAAAAGATCAATCCTGGGCACAGTAAACACCTCAGAAGTCAACAGGAAGAGAGCTGTTATGTTGCATTGCATCATTGTGAGAGGAGAGGTAAAGGTTCATGAAATCCTTGCAAAAGACATTCAAAAACTTGCAGAGAAGAACTCGGCCGGGTCTTGGTTATACTACCCAAGTACCATTTGGAGGTTGTGTGCAAAAGCTAAAGTACCAATGGGGGAGGAGAACCCAACGTGGTTGAGCCATGGCATGCCTATAACCATTGAAAGAATGATGATGGTTCCTGAAGCACATCAAGGCCGAAGACCACACGGAAGCAGGCAAAGAGAAGAACCAATGGAGGAAGAAGAATTACAAGAGGAAGAAGAGCCACAAGAGGAGGAGGAACAGCAGCACATTCCCCTACATAACAATCTGGACATGACTCAGATGCAGGAAGCAATTGGAAGATTATCACAACAGTACATGAGAATTCAAGAAAGGTAAGAGGAATACCATTCACTATACATGAAAAACCAACAAGAGCAAGAAGAACGGGAGCTAAGAATGATGAACAAAAAAAGTGAATTTGAGTCAAAATTCTTCGTGATGCAAGAGGAGCATGCCTTTCAATCTCACGAATCATTTGGAAAGTTAGCACAAATGCAAGCCGAAACTATGAGGGCTCTCAAAGAGTTTACAACACTCCAAGATGCAAGATATGAAGTCCAAGCCGATTACAACATAAATGGACAAATCAAACTGAACTATATTGGAGAACATCTGCACAACATGGATCCAGCATTTCCAACTTTCGATGAATTCTTCAAAAAGAGAAGTGAGATAGAAGTAAGCAATGCTATGAGACTTGAAGATAGAGTAGAGGAGGCGATGAATAAAGCTGGGTTCTGGCGGGGTCAACAGACAACAGACATGGACACAGGGAACACCAGCAACCAGGTGTATGAAAGAAGAAAGAAAAAGCATGACAAATGAAAGGTGGACTTGCTCCTTGTTCATCACTACAAAGAAAAAGCATGCATTGTATCTGTTTTAAGTTGTCTTTGCATCTTTAAGTAGTTATTATAATAGTCTTTGCATTATGTTTGTTTCTCTTAAAATAAGTAAGCTAGCCTATGTGTGTGCTTGTGTGTTTACTTTCACTGAACAAAAAGCATGCTTTGTCCCCTGCATCTTTAATTCAATAAAAGAAATGTTTGAATGTGAAGTGAGATAGTTCTCTGTTAGATAGAAGTATAATAAAAGTAAGTGGTGGTATGAATGTGTGATTGCATAATAGCTCACTTTTAATGAATAAGAGAACTAGGATGTCTCCTCTTAAGTAGAAAGTGGCCTACTGTCTATGAATCTCAATCAAATAAAAATCCTTGGTTAAAAAGAAAAACAAAAAAAAAAGAGAAAAGAAAAAGCCAAAAATGGCAACAGAACAAAAGAAAAACAAAAAGAAATAAAGCTAGACACCAATAGCTTGAACCTTAGAATATATGCCTGTGGTGTCTTGGTACTAAGATCTGCTTGGATTATTAAGCTCTTTGGAGTGCATCAACACTTGGTGACTTGGGTTAACTAACCCGGGATCATCAGCTGAAAGTCCACTATCAAGAGCAACCTAACTACAAGGCATTTAGTAACCCAAAGAGGTGCTGGGCATCAATGTTTTAAGAAGGAATGTGAGCCAAGTGTCTATAGTGAATAATGTGTCAAGTATAAAGAAATCAATGAACTTGTTACACATGACACTCAAATAAAGCTTATGAACAAAATAATAGCCAAGGATAAAGGAATAATGAGAGGTCATAGCAGTGTGTTGCTTGATGCTTGAAGAAGACTTTCTAGGCCTAAGAGTCAATAAGAAGTGAGTGTTTACATATCCACATAAAACCCCATGAACTACCAATAATACTCTGCTAGCATGAACATCATCTTCCATTTCATTCTTTCTTCTCAATAATTCATTTCTTGCTTGGGGACAAGCAAGCTTTAAGTTTGGTGTTGTGATGACAAGTCATCTTAGCCTAGTTTCACTAGCCTTTTTCTTTTGTTTTCAATTGATTTATTCACTTTCTTGAGCCATAAACAAGCCAATTGGGTAGATTTCCATGTTTCCTTTGATTTAATCAACCATAGATGAATTAATGCAATTTCATGAGGATTTATGCTATAATTGCCACATATTATGAAAGAATGACAAACTCATGATTTTGAGTATAGCTTTGATGTGTTTGGTTGATTGATGATAGGTGAAGAAAGCTTGGAGAAAGGTTGAAGCAAGAAGGAATGGCTAGGAGCAAGAGAGAACAAAAAGTTTGAGCAAAAGTTTGCCTCAAACTTTAGCTCAAACTTTCGGATAAGTGAAAACACACCAGGGAACAAAAAGCTTGAGCAAAAGTTTGCCTCAAACTTTAGCTCAAACTTTTGGGAGAAAAGCTTGAGCCAACGTTTGCCTCAAATTTTTTGGCAAACGTTGGCATCACAAATCAACACCCTGGAGAGAAAAAGTTTGCGCCAACGTTTGCCTCAAACTTTTTGGCAAACGTTGGCGCCATGAGTGTGCATAAGGGGGCCAACGTTTGAGCAAAAGTTTGACCCCAAACTTTAGCTCAAACGTTGGTAGCAGCAAGAATGGGGCAGCTGGTGTAAAAAGTTTGAGTAAAAGTTTGCCTCAAAATTTTACTCAAACTTTTACTCAAGCTTTTATAATTCCCAACCCGGTTCACTTCGGTTCTCTCTCCAACTCCAAGAGCAATCAACCAAGGCCTCTATCAACCCAATTCCATCAAGAGCAAAGGCCCAATTCAAGGCTTGAAGACCATTTGAAGAAAGTGTATAAATAGCTTAAGATTTAAGTTTTTGAAAAAGCTTTTCTTTTCGGTTTGGATTAGGTAGTTTTGTAGAAAGCTCACCTTTACATTTTGGCATTGTTGTTTTAATTCAAGAGAATTTGGGAGGAGAATTGATCTCTCTTCTTCCTTGTTCTTGCTTGAATACTCTTTACTTTTCTTGCTTCGGATCTTAGGTGGAGAATTGAAGAAATTCTGTTTCAATATCACCTTGGGATCTTGTTTAATTTTCAGCATCATTAAATTTCAGTTTCTGTTAATTGCTTCTTCTTCTACTTTCTCTGCAATTTACATTTCTTCATTTCCTTTGCAATTGTTCTTGCTGGATCTAGGAAGGCATTGAGATCTAGACTTGGTTATCTAGTCTCTTGAGTCCTGAGATCTGGATTCCCATTCTCAATTTCTCTGTTTACTGCTTTTCAAGCTCTTTTATATTTCTGTTTTAGATCCGATTCAACCCAAGGCATCTTCTACTCTTCTGTGTGTTGAATTTAACTCTTCCTTGTTTAATTTCTGCAAATCAAATTCCCAATTCCCTTTACAATTCAAGCCATTTACATTTCTTGCACTTTAAGATTCTGCAATTTACATTTCTTGCGTTCTAAGTTTCGGCCATTTAATTTCTTGCCCTTTAAGATTTAGCACTTTAAATTACAGTTCTCTTTAATTTCATGCAAATTACCATTCCCTTTATTTTCCATGCAATTTAAATTCTGCAAATCACAAATCTCTCAACCAAATCTTGATTCGCTTGACTAAATCAACCACTAAACTAAAATTGCTCAATCCTTCAATCCCTGTGGGATCGACCTCACTCCCGTGACTTATTATTACTTGATGCGACCCGGTGCACTTGCCGGTGAGTTTTGTATCGGATCGTTTTCCGCACATCAAAACTTAATTTCATAAATTAAGGAGAAGAAATTTTAAATACTTTAAAGCTTATTTTCGAAAATTCAAGGAAAGAAAGTAAACAAAATTAAAGAAAAAACGCCTAATCTAAGCAATCAAACAACGGGTAGTTGTTAATCACAGTCAATTCCCAGCAACGGCGCCAAAAACTTGGTGCGGATTTAGAATACCACAACTGAACCGGAAAGTGCACCGGGTCATACCAGGTAATACCTCAAATGAGTGAGGATCAATCCCACGAGGATTGATAGACCAAGCAACAATGGTTGAATGATTCACTTAGTCAAACAAGTTCAAAAGAGTGTTTTTGGGTTCAAATTGCATTAAACAGTAAATCAGGAATTTAGAAAACAAGCAGTAAATTTGATGTGAAAATTATGTGAGAAAACCGTTAAGGTTTTAGAGGTATTTATTTTTCTGGATGAATATTTCTTACCAACTATTTTAATCATCCAAGATCCAACACATGGCAAATCCTAATTGACTAAACCTTAATCCCTTAGTAATTTAGTCTCCTCTAAGCTAATCAACTGTCAATTTCTAGATCACTTAATGTAGATTAAAGGGTTAAGTCCAATTCTTATTTATTGGCCACCAAAACCCGAATTACCCAAATATAGGAGAATTATATGTCATGTATCTCGTTAAATCTAGGTAATTAGTGATTTAGGAGGAACTACTTTCAAGCTATTATTCAAGTGAGTTAAATTTTCCAAGAATCAATAAGAATTCATGTAGAAAAAGAGTTATTTTTCAATACACGCAAATTCATAAGATGAAGAACGAAAGTAATTCTTGAATTTAAAAGACTACAATAATTAAAATCGAGTGTTAATATTATTAATCCATAGAATAAACAAAGCTCCTAACTTTAAGAAAGGAGGTTTAGTTGCCCATGCGTCAAAGAAAAGCTAGGGTGTCAAAAGTGTGTAAAGTGCAGAATGAGGTAGAAGAGAGAAGAGAGGAGCCCAAAGGGCTAAATCTTTTCCCTTTTATATCTAACCGAATTGATTTAAAAATAAAATAGAAGAAATAAAATAAACTAAAATAAAATAAAATAATATCTCAAACCCTAGAAGATTATGTTTAGTATTAATAATAAACAAAAGAAAATAAAATAAAACTAATTATTAACGAAATCTTCATCCAACAAATCCGTCCTTGAAATCCATGTATGCGGTGCTGGTGCTAAACACCAGGCTCGACATTTAGCACCAGTGAGGCAGAGAAAATTGTGGAGTTTTGCGGTCCTCCTGGCGCTAAACGTTAGGCTCGGCGTTTAGCGCTGAGGAGGCAGAGAGGATTGCGGGCGTTGCACGAATTGCAAAGCTCCTAGCACTAAACTCTAGGTTGGGGCGTTTAACACAAACTAGTCAGAGACCTTGCAAGCACCACGAGACACCAGCTTGGCAGATTCACTTTTCTTCTTTTTCTTCTGCACGAACTCTGCCAAACTCGCCCGAATTTTTTCTGAAACAAATAAAACCACAATCTGCCTCAAAGTAGCATCCAAACAGGCTTCAAACACTAAAATCTCAATAAAACTTAATAAATTCATATATAAAATAATAAGAAAATAAAGAAAAGATGCTCACACATCACTTCTCTCTATAGAATTATGAATTAAAATATATTCAAAAACCAAAACCTCAAAACCACTTCATCTCTTTCAAATTTCATCTTTAAATATTTATAGAATCTTATACTTAGGGGTCTTTTCAGACCCAAAATGCGAGCCCTCATACCACCTAACACAGACATGTGATGGCCCTGTCACGTGCGCATCAAATCCTCGCCTGTGTGGCTTCTTGTTGCATGCGTGGCCCCAGTTTGAGTGG
Organism: Arachis ipaensis; assembly: GCF_059453495.1. Lineage (NCBI taxonomy): Eukaryota > Viridiplantae > Streptophyta > Magnoliopsida > Fabales > Fabaceae > Arachis > Arachis ipaensis. The sequence goes on along the minus strand of NC_142441.1, from coordinate 39,750,612 downwards.
ACTCCTTGCTTTGTATTTCCTTCCTTCTTTGGCCATGTTTCATGCTCCCACTCGACCCTAATTTAACCTAAAACACTAACAAATATATCAAGGTACCAAATAGATGAATAAATATAAAAAATATTCAAATTATGGCCAAAACACATTAATCTCAATTAGAAACAATGATCACAAATGTAGTCAATTAAGCACACAAAGCATAAAAAAATTGCATAGAATCCCTTAAAATGCACATAATTAGATTTCATCAATTCTCCCACACTTAATCTATTGGTTGTTCTCATACAATAATCCCTAAAAGACAAGAGAATTTAAAGAGAAAAGCTAATATCTAAAGAATATAAAAGGCTCAAAGTGTTTAACTAGGAAGTGATGTAATGAGTAGGCTATATGGTAAGTCTCTCTAAAATAAACAAGGCCTCAATCATATTAAATACATGCATGCAATGATAATTAAAATCTAAGAATGAGATAAGATAGGATTACAAATGCTAGAAGAGAATAAAATCACACAAGAAGTGAATATATAAATGGTATATAAATATACCACTTCTGGCTCAAAAGGACACGTGTATAAATTCCATGTTCAATCAAAAGCAAGAACAACAAGTGTAACACCCTAACTATCAAAATGTCACGCTTCTGGCTGTGCCACTCTGATAACTCGGGTATTATAACTCTTAAAATATTTAATATTAAAATATAAGCCTGTTTAAATCTTAAACCAAATTTTCAAAACATACATCCATACTTTTCAATACAATTTACAATAGTTACATATAATACATATATATATACATCATACCAATATATAAACTTCACATATCAAAACTCCTATCCTTCTTGCAAAACATGTAAGGTTAAAGGCGAGTGAAACATAAATACTAAAACAATACAAAAATATCGTCTAACAAAAAAGAAACAAGCTCTTCTGAACTTCGTCGTCCATAACCTGAAAAAGAAAAGATTTGTAGGGAGTGAGAACCTAACCACATGGTCTCACCATAGTTTTCAGAATTTGTTATAAGAAGATATTTAGTACGTAAACTGTGTTTCAAACTCAGTGATTAAGTATCCAGAAATCCCAAACTCAATTTTTCCTATAAAAGAAAATTAAAAGTTTTCTAACTGTATGAATGACCAATCTGTTCCAAATATAGGTTCATTAAGTCTATCCTGAACCAGCTTGATTTTTCATACCTTACTAATACTTCAATCAGAAACCAATCACAGCCTTCAACTCAGCGACTCAAACAATTCCACAACCAAATCATCATATCATCATGAATATCCAAACTCAAAGGTACCACAACAGAAACAAGCACAGGTAAAACATACAAGGAAAACACAGGTATAGATTGCAATTACAGCAAATAGCTCAGATAGCAGTTAATAACAGTTAAGCAATTAGGTAGACCCAAACAAATTCAAACTCAAGCAAAGCATACAAGTGCATATGAAGAATGCCTATCCTATGGTTGATGATATTATCTGTCAGGTATATAGCCAACCCGACATGTCTTGGTAGCTAACCATGGACTGAAACACCCTTGCGGAGCAAGTGGATTTGAGCTACAACCCCATTACTACTACCCGTTTAACCCAGAGCCAGTGGAATAACCACTACTGCGGCTACTACCCAGGCGGGTGTTTAAAAGCTCAACCTGGAGCAAGCGGAATAATCCACTACTGCTACTACTACCCAGGCGTCACAATCACTGACTTGGAGCAAGCGGGATGAACCACCATCGTTGATACTGTTCAGGTATCTCAAACATACATTCATTCAGTCTAAACTAATCATTATTATCAATTCTCAAGCATTGACCTGGAGCAAGCAGGACGAACCACCATCCTTGCTACTACCCAGGTATCTCAATCAAATACAAATCTCATTTTCACATTCATTCTCATTGTCATTCAATTATTCAAAAATTATACTCAAAAATCAATCTTCACTCTCATACTCATTCTCATCATACCACTTATTACTTTATTCAAAAATTCAGATTCAAAATATAATTCATTCTTTTCTAAATAAATCAAACACCAAACGTAAACTTTTTCTTCATAATTTCCAAAAATCAAATTATAGAATCCTAGAAAATCTAAATCTTTCTAAATAACCATTTTTAAACAAAGTCTCTAATTTTTATAAAAATTTTGGCAGCAACTCCTCTAAAATTCAGACTATGCCACCCTTGCGGGTCCCATCAAAACCACATTTTCCCAATCCATTCTCAACTAGTTTCAAATATTAAATCCTTTCCAAAATCAAACCAAATTCCAATATTAAACATCTTCCAGTAATTCAAGAAAAATCAATTCAATAATGACCAACTTAACAAACCAAAACAGCAAATCAAAATAACTAGCTTCCTCAATAATTCAATAAACCAAGCAAATAAATAATCACAGCCATCCAAACAGTTCAATTCAATTCATAAAACTCGTGTAATTATAAAAATATATTTTTCATACTATTATCAACTTGAACACTAACGCAGGGTTTTCAAAACGTAAATACTTACTGTAGTAGCAAAACGAAGCAACGGTGGTCTCTGAACCGGTTCGGTGGCAGCCCCGGCAACCACCTCAAGCGGCAATGGTGACCTAAACAACATGCAGCAACGACGAAAGTTCCTAGAAACTCAATGGAAAGGAAAAATCAACTTAAAACCCTTACCGGCAGTGGATCTCTGTAGGGGCAGCGGCATCCTCCGGCGGCAAAGGTTCGACCACCCACCTACAGCAGCGGCTTCCCTTCCAGGTTCTCTCTCTCACTCACGGATCTTCTCTCTCCCTGCGGCTCAGCTTGACAGTGACGGACTCAGAGGTAGCACCAGTGACGTGTAGCAGTAGTCTGCAATGATGATGACAGCGGCAGTGAGGATGGACATCGGCAACCCAGGCTTTACGGACTGTGACTGGGCTGCGCTATTCCCTCCTCCTTTGCAGCCTTCTCTCTTGCCTCAGTTTTGACCCGCGACAGCGATGGCTTCACGAGCAGCAGCGGCGGCGACGGGCTTCCTCTATGCCTGCGAGCATGACGGCAGCGATCCGGTAGTGGCGCGACGGCTCCTCCCCCTACTCTTGCGCCCTCTCCCCTCCACCGGATCTTCCTTTCCTCTCTTTCTACTTTCTTCTTTCTTTTTCCTTTTTAATTTTCTGAAGCTGTTGTTGTGTTGTGTGGTTTACTGAAGGGAAAGATAGGGCAGCGGCTAGGGTTTCATTGGATGAAGGAAAAAAAATTGTTTTAATAAAATATGGGTTTGGGTATAAAAATTGGAACTTTGGGTTTAATTTGAAACTAATTGAATCTCTAAAATTACTTTAATTGTATCAAAATACTTTTTTTCTTGGAATCAAATACTCTAATTGAAAATATAATACAATATATTTAATTTTTTTTATCAACAAAAGCTAAAGTATTTATTTATAAAAATATTATCATATAAAATCTTATTATTTTACAACTACTAATTTTATAATTTAAATATAGAAAATAACTCAAAAATTGTAAAATTAGATAAAATTCTACTTTAAATTTTTAAACATCATTATTACTGAATTTCTAGGACTTTTAAATAGTAAATAGGAAAATAATCCAAAATTATAGAGTTTGGATAAAAATATTAATTTATTTTAAATCAAATTAATCAAAACTACCTTTAATTATCTTCAATAAAATAATTTATGAACTTAAAACTGTAGATAAATATATATAATTTGAAATTAATTTGTAATAACTTTTCAAGAGTTCTGGGTCTTACATTCCACCCACCTTATAAAAATTTTCATCCTCGAAAATTAAAGGAATATATAAAGTAATACAAAGAATCAGTACTCTGCTTTCTAAATGTTGTTTAGATAAGCAAGAAAGTTTAGCATATATATATAGATGTTCAAATACTGAATAACTATAAAATTAAATATAAGGGTAAAGTATCGTGTAAGGCAGAAGACATAAGATAGGCGTTCAGAAAGTAAGGCTATAGTTAATGTGGCAAAAGGCTACAAAGCAGGCTGGTATTAAAACACCAGATATAGCATTCACCCACAGATATCGTACCCACTTCAGAATTTCAACTTTCAACTCCGTCCAGACGCATCTCCACCACTACCAACCATACTATATCAAGCAACTCGTCTGAAAGTTCTCGACCTCTCCACTCCCTTTGTACGCCCACCATCGGTCTCAAGTCCAACATGTGCAAAATTCTTTCGCGTGAAACAAGGCTCCACAACATCTTACGGTATCGCACACTTACAAGTTTCACTTTTTGCATCCCCCAACCGTGTCTTAAGAACTAACACATCGCTTGTTGTATTTAAAGGTCGCACGTGACACAAAAACAAATCTCGAGTTTACTCAGAAGGATACAAGATTTTAGAAAGGAGAGACAAATGTCAAGGATAATACTCATAGATTTGAAAGAATGAATGTAATTCCAGGTAAATAAGAATGCTCAAGCAATGAAGTTTGCTAGAAAGAAATCAATTGACAACTTCAAAGATAACCCTTGGATCAAAGAAATTCAATAGGATCAATAAAAAGAAAATCAGTGCATGTGCATAGTTTGAAACATATCCCAGCTGAGTCGAAGAAGTATGAGATTTCATACAAGAGAAATGATTAAAGACTATGGTGACGCATTACTGCAGAACAACTTCAAAGGATCACGAGGATTTCATAATTCGTGGAGGAATATGGAATCAATAGCCGTGTTCCAAGAGTCTTAACATAGTCAGAAGTGTAAGCAGATCAAGATATGCGTAAGGTACAAATGGTGAAGCAAGGAAATTTAATTTACATCTCAAGAAAAAGAAAAGGATAAACGACACATCAAATTGAACGGCACAATTTAGAATGCATAAGCCAATACAGCATAATAAAAAAATGGCGCTTTACATTTTCAAAGATCCGAGGGTCGGCGTCGTACCCAAAACAATTTCAATGTCATGTCAAAGAGTACAAGATTCATAAAGAGAAGTATAATGACAAGGATAGACGTTCTTAAAGATTCATGTAGTAGTTTACAAATAAGAGGCGGATGTATGGAGAGATTAAAGAACTTCAATGGAGACGATGAGAAGAAAATGGTGCATTCGTTAGAATTGAATTCAAGTTGAATCAAAGTACAAGACTCACAAGAAAGTGACCAAAGTCAAGGACGTCATTTACAAAATCCACACTACAACAAACAAGGCTTTTCGCAACGATAAAAAACCGTTGCTGTATATTGAAAAACCATTCCCTAAACTTTAGGCAACGCTTTGGCAACAGTTTTTGATCTGTGGTATAAGCGGCCGTTGCCATTACAGAGAGTGGCATGAGGTTTATTCCTGACCCCAGGTCACACAGAGCCTTCTTAAAGGTCATGGTACCTATAATACAGGGTATTAAGAACTTTCCGGGATCCGGTTTCTTCTGAGGTAAATTCAATTGAACCAAAGCATTTAGTTCATTGATGAGCAATGGAGGTTCATCCTCCCAAGTCTCATTACCAAATAACTTGGCATTCAGCTTTATGATTGCTTCTAGATACTGAGATACTTACTCTTCAATAATATCTTCATCTTCTTCAGTGGAAGAATACTCATCAGAGCTCATGAATGGCAACAATAAGTTCAGTGGAATCTCTATGGTCTCTGTATGAGCCTCAGATTCCTTTGGTTCCTCAGGAGGGAACTCCTTAGTGGTTAGTGGACGTCCAGCAAGGTCTTCCTCATTGGAAATCACTGCCTCTTCCTCCTCTATAGGTTCGGCCACTTTGGGTATATTTATGGCCTTGCACTCTCTTTTGGGATTCTCTTTTGTATTGCTTGGGAGAGTACTAGGAGGGATTTCAGTAACTCTTTTACTCAGCTGACCCACTTGTGCCTCTAAATTTCTGATAGAGGACCTTATTTCAGTCATGAAACTAAGAGTGGTCTTAGATAGATTAGAGACTATGGTTGCTAAGTCAGATAGGCTCTGCTTAGAATTCTCTGCCTGTTGTTCAGAAGATGATGGAAAAGGCCTGCTATTGCCAAACCTATTTCTCCCACCATTATTATTATTGAAGCCTTATTGAGGCTTCTGTTGATCCTTCCATGAGAAATTTGGATGATTTCTCCATGAAGGATTATAGGTTTTTCCATAGGATTCTCCCATGTAATTCACCTCTTCCATTGCAGGATTCTCAGGGTCATAAGCTTCTTCTTCAGAGGAAGCTTCTTTAGTACTGCCGGATGCAACTTTCATTCCAGTCAGATTCTGAGAAATCATGTTGACTTGCTGAGTTAATAGTTTATTCTGAGCCAATATTGCATTCAGAGTATCAATCTTAAGAACTCCTTTCTTCTGAGTCATCCCATTATTCACAGGATTTCTTTCAGAAGTATACATGAACTGGTTATTTGCAACCATTTTAATGAGTTTCTGGGCTTCTGCAGGTGTTTTCTTCAGATAAAGAGATCCACCAGTAGAGTGGTCCAATGACATCTTGGACAATTCAGACAGACATCATAGAATATACATAAGATGCTCCATTCTGAAAGCATGTCAGAAGGACACCTTCTGATCAATTGCTTGTATCTTTCCCAAGCTTCATAGAGGGATTCACCTTCCTTCTGTCTAAAGGTTTTTACTTCCACTCTAAGTTTACTCATCTTTTGAGGTTGAAAGAATTTGGCCAAGAAAGCATTGACCAACTTTTCCCAAGAGTTCAGGCTTTCTTTAGGTTGTGAGTCCAACCATATCCTAGCTCTGTCTCATACAGCAAAGGGGAAAAGCATAAGTCTGTAGACCTCGGGATTAACCCCATTGGTCTTAACAGTGTCACAGATTTACAAGAATTCAGCTAAGAACTGATGAGGATCTTCCAATGGAAGTCCATGAAACTCGCAATTCTGCTGCATTAGAGAAACTAATTGAGGCTTAAGCTCAAAGTTGTTTGCTCCAATTGCAGGAATTGAGATGCTTCTTCCATAGAAGTCGGAAGTTGGTGCAGTAAAGTCACCAAGCATCTTCCTTGTATCTTCACCATTGTTATTGGGTTCGGCTGCCATGACTTCTTCTTTTTTGAAAATTTTTGTAAGTTCCTCTCCAGAGTGTTGTGCTTTAGCTTCTTTTAGCTTCCTCTTCAGAGTCCTTTCAGGTTCAGGATCAGCTTCAACAAGAATATTCTTATCCTTGTTCCTGCTCATATGAAATAGAAGAGAACAAAGAGGGAAGAGGAATCCTCTATGTCACAGTATAGAGATTCCTTTATGTGAGTAGAAGAATGGAAGAATAGAAGAATAAGGTAGAGAGGGGATAAGAGGAATTCGAACACAGAGAGAGGGAGAGGGTTCGAATTATGAGTAGAAGAGAAGTGTTAGTAAATAAATAAAATAAATAGAAAGAGATGAGAGAGAGAGTATTCAAATATTAATTAAAATAAAAGAAAAATATTTTTGTTTTTATTTTAATTATTAGTTAGAATTCGAAATTTAAGAAAAGAAATAAAATAAAATTAGAAATTAAAACAATTAGTTAATTAAAAAGAATTTTGAAAAAGTGGTTAGTGATTTTCGAAAATTAGAAGTGGAAAAGTAATTAGGTGGTTTTGAAAAAGATAAGAAAACTTTTTTTTTTAAATTAAAACAAACAAGTCAAGTGGTTAATTGAAAAAGATTTGAAAATGAATTTTGAAAGGGTAAGAAGTTAGAAAAAGATTTTGAAATTAAGTTTTGAAAAAGATATGATTGAAATCTATTTTGAAAAAGATTTGAAAAAGAAATTTAAAAATATTTGATTTTGAAAATTAAAGTTGATGACTTGACTAACAAGAAACTAAAAGATATGATTCTAAAATTTAAAGATTGAACCTTTCTTAACAGAAAAGTAACAAACTTGAAATTTTTGAATCAAGACATTAAATGTTAGCAATAATTTCGAAAATTATGAAATAAAATTAAGAGAAAGATTTTGAAAATTAAAAAAAAATTTCGGAAAACATGAAAGAAAAATAAAAAAGATATGATTTTTGAAAAAGATTTGAAAAGATAAAGTTTTTTTTTTAATTTGAAATTTTGACTTGACTAACAAGAAACAACTAAATTTTAAAAATTTTGACTAAGTCAATCCCAAAATTTCGAAATTTATGAGTGAAATAAGGAAAAGATATTATTTTTTATTTTTTTGAATTAATGAAGAAATATTATTTTGTTGTTTTTCTCTTTCTTCATTAAACAACAAAAATGAAACAAAACATAAAAATTTAAGATCAAAACAATAAATGCATGCAAGAACATTTTGAATGTCAAGAAGAACACCAAGAACACTTTTTTTTTTGAAAATTTTTAAGAAAAGAAACACATGCAAGACACCAAACTTAGAAATTTTTAAACTTTAGACACTATGAATTCGAAAATACATATGAAAAATAAGAAAAGACACAAAACAAGAAAAATTAAATATCAAACAAGGAAAATCACCAAGAACAACTTGAAGATCAAAAAAGAACATATGATGAATTTTCGAAAATTTTAAGAAAATTAAAAACATGCAATTGACACCAAACTTAAAATTTGACACTAGACTCAAACAAGAAACATAAAATTTTTTTAATTTTACGATTTTATTAAATTTTTTTGTATATTTTTCGAAAATTTATTTTGGAAAAAGAGAAATAAGAAATTCAAAATTTTTAACGAGAATTCCAGGATTCATGCAATGTTAGTATAAAGCTTCGGTCCAAAAGAATTAGACATGGCCAAATGGCCAGCCAAGCTTTAGCATAACAATTACAGACATGTCCTTTCTACAATGGAAAGTGGAAACCTCGGTCCAAAAGATTAGACATAGTTTAACAGCCAGCCAGACTTCAACATATCTGAAGAAGCTCTAGAATTCATTCTTAAAAATTTTTATGAATTTTTCGAAAACTAAAATTTTTTTGTAAATTTTTTTCGAAAATAAAAATAAAAAGCTTAAACATAAAATAAAATTACCCAATCTAAGCAACAAGATGAACCGTCAGTTGTCCAAACTCGAACAATCTCCGGCAACGGCGCCAAAAACTTGGAGCACAAAATTGTGATTCACACTTTTCACAACTCCGTACAACTAACCAGCAAGTGCACTGGGTCGTCCAAGTAATACCTTATGTGAGTAAGGGTCGATCCCACGGAGATTGTCGACTTGAAGCAAGCTATGGTCATCTTGTAAATCTCAGTTAGGCGGATTCAATTGGTTATGAGGTTTTGATAATTAAAAGATAAATAAAACATAAAATAAAATAGAGATACTTATGTAATTCATTGGTGGGAACTTCATATAAGCATTTGGAGATGCTTTGTTGCTTCTAAACCTCTGCTTTCCTATTTCCTTCTTCCAATCATGCGTACTCCCTTCCATGGCAAGCTGTTGATCCTCTCGGATGAAAAATACCAGGTACGAACTCTGCATGGCTAATCAACTGTCGGATTTCCCGTCTCGGATGAAAAATACCAGGTACAGCTACTGTACGGCTAATCATCTGTCGGTTCTCACTAGCGTCAGAATAGGACCCTTATCCTTTTGCACACTATCACTGCGCCCAACATTCGCAAGTTTAAATCTCGTCACAGTCATCCCTTCCCAGGTCCAACTCGAAATACCACAAACAAGCTTTAGAATTTCCAGATCTCAGGAATGGCTGCCAATTGGTTCTAGCTTATACCACGAAGATCCTAATCTCACGGACTCGGTCCATGTATTAGAGACCCAAGAGAATATACTCCGGCTATCGTCTAATGACTACATTGAACATCATGTAGACCGCTTTGTGGTTGTCAGGCATGTGGATCTTGGCTAAGCGAGTAACGAAGATAGTGGGTGATTGTCACCGGTCATCCCTTCATTCTGACTTAACTGAATTAAGTACGAGAGTATATCTTGGAGAAGAAGTAAGCATGAATTGAAAGAAAAATAATAGTACTTGCATTAATTCATGAAGAACAGCAGAGTTCCACACCTTAATCTATGAGGTGTAGAAACTCCACCATAGAAAATACATAAGAGAAAAAAGTCTAGGCATGGCCGAATGGCCAGCCTTCAATTGTAACATAAAAGTGAAAAGAGGGTTTCCAAACATGCGAATACAATAGTAAAAAGTGCTATTTATACTAAACTAGTTAATAGAGATTACAAAAAATAAGTAACTAAGTGCAGATAGTGCAGAAATCCACTTCCGGGGCTCACGTGCTTGGGCTAAGCATTGAGCTTTACACGTGCATAGGCCATTTATAGAGTTAAACGCCAGCTTGGATGCCATTTTGGGTGTTTAACTTCAGTTCTGGTGCCAGTTCTGGCGTTTTACGCCAAAAAAAGGTCTCTAGCTGGCGTTTAGATGCTAGTTTGGACCATCAAATCTCGGAAAAAGTATGAAATATTATACATTTATGGAAAGCCCAAGATGTCTAATTTCCAACGCAATTGAGAGCACGCCAATTGAGCTTCTGTAGCTCCAGAAAATCCACTTCGAGTGCAGGAGGGTCAAAATCCAACAGCATTTGCAGTCCTTTCTCAGCCTCTGAGTCAGATTTTTGCTCAGGTCCCTCAATTTCAGCCAGAAAATACCTGAAATTATAGAAAAACACACAAACTCATAGTAAAGTCCAGAATTGTGATTTTTGCATAAAAACTAATAAAAATATAATAAAAAGTAACTAAAACATACTAAAAACTATGTAAAAACTATGCCAAAAAGGGTATAAATTATCCGCTCATCAAACGCCAGTGAGGAAGCCCTCACTGGGCATTCAACGCCTGACCAGGCAAGGAAGCTGGCATTGAACGCCAGCAAGGACATCCTTACTGGGCGTTCAACCCCCAGAATGGTAAGGGAACTGGCGTTTAATGCCAGTAACGGTATACAGAATAGGCGTTCAACGCCTAAAGAGTCATTGATGAGCGGATAATTTATACCCTTTTTTGCATTGTTTTTAGGTAGTTTTTAGTATGTTTTAGTTACTTTTTATTATATTTTTATTAGTTTTTATGAAAAAATCACATTTCTGGACTTTACTATGAGTTTGTGTGTTTTTCTGTAATTTCAGGTATTTTCTGGCTGAAATTAAAGTACTTGAGCAAAAATCTGATTCAGAGGCTGAGAAAGGACTGCAAATGCTGTTGGATTCTGACCCTCCTGCACTCGAAATGGATTTTTTGGAGCTACAGAAATCCATTTGGCACGCTTTCAATTGCGTTGGAAAGTAGACATCTTGGGCTTTCCAACAATATATAATAGTTCATATTTTGCCCGAGATTTGATGGCCCAAACTGGCGTTAAACGCCAGAGAGAGACCCTTTTCTGGAGTAAAACGCCAGAATTGGCACCAAAACTGGAGTTAAATGCCCAAACTGGCACCCAAGCTAGCGTTTAACTCCAAGAATGGCCTATGCACGTAAAAGCTTCAATGCTCAGCCCAGGCACACACCAAGTGGCCCCTGGAGGTGGATTTCTGCATTATCTGCACTTAGTTACTCATTTTTTGTAAACCTAAGTTACTAGTTTAGTATAAAAACTACTTTTAGAGATTTATTTTGGTAACTCATGACATTTTACATCTCTTATTGTATTTTCTACGGCATGAGTCTCTAAACCCAATAGGTGGGGGTGAGGAGCTCTGCTGTGTTTCAATGGATTAATGCAATTATTACTGTTTTATATTCAATCACGCTTGATTCTATTCTAAGATACTCACTCGTACTTCAATATAGAGAACATGATGATCCGTGACACTCATCATTATTCTCAAATCTATGAACGCATGCCTGACAACCACTCCCGTTCTATCTGAGCTCAACGTAGTCATTGGGAGACAGCTTGAGTGTGTATCTCTTGGGTCTCTGATCCACGGACTGAGTCCATGAGATTAGAACCTCCGTGGTATAGGCTAGAACCAATTGGCAGCATTCCTGGGATCCGGAAAGTATAAACCTTGTCTGTGATATTCTGAGTAGGATCTGGGAAGGGATGACTATGACGAGCTTCAAACTCACGAATGTTAGGCGCAGTGACAGTGTGCAAAAGGATAGAGAGATCCTATTCCGACGCTAGTGAGAACCGATAGATGATTAGCCGTGCGGCAGCTGTACCTGGTATTTTTTATCCGAGACGAGAAATCCGACAGTTGATTAGCCGTGCAGACATTGTACCTGGTATTTTTCATCCGAGAGGATCATACAGCTTGCCATTGAAGGAAGCCATGCGTGTTTGGAGAAGAAGACAGTAGAAAAGCAGAGATTCAGACGACAGAGCATCTCCGAAACCTCAACCTGTTCCTCATCACTACTGAACCACAAGTACCATTTATTTCATGTTATTTACTTTTCATAAACAAAAATCATTTTTATCATTAATCTCCTGACTAAGATTTATAAGATAACCATAGCTTGCTTCAAGCCGACAATCTCCGTGGGATCGACCCTTACTCACGTAAGGTATTACTTGGACGACCCAGTGCACTTGTTGGTTAGTTGTGCGGAGTTGTGAAAAGTGTAATCACAATTTCGTGCACCAAGTTTTTAGCACCGTTGTCGGGGATTGTTCGAGTTTGGACAACTTCGATTAGGAAAATTTTATCTTTTTGGTTTAGAGTCACTAAAATTGTGTCTTCTATTATTATTTTTGGTTAAAATTTTAAAATCCTTGTTTTCTTTTTCTAGATAATTTTCGAAAACTTTTAATAAAAAGATAAAATTAATAAGCTGATAATAGAGTCTTCTGTTTGAGTTTAGTTTCATGTTTTAAGTTTGGTGTTAATTGCAGGTTTTTATTTTTTATTCATGTTTTTTTAATTACATGTTCTTAGTTCTTTCTTGATCTTCAATTTGTTCTTGATAATTTTCCTTATTTGATCTTTAAAATTTCTTGTTTGGTGTTTGTTGCTGTTTATCTTATATATTTTCGAATTATTAGTGTCCAAAGTATAAAAATTTCTAAGTTTGGTGTCCTTTGTGTTTTTATTTTCTTAAAGATTTTTAAAATTTGTTCTTGGTGTTCATCTTGATTTTCAAAGTGTTCTTGGTGTTCATCTTGACATTCAAAGTTTTCTTGTTGGTTTTCTTTGTTTTGATCTGAAGATTCTAAGTTTGGTGTCATTTTATTATTTTTCTCTTTCCTCATTAAATTCAAAAAAAATATCTTTCCCTTTAATTGCTCATCATTTTCGAATTTCTTAGGTTGACTTAGTCAAGATTTTTAAAATTTGGTAGTTTCTTGTTAGTCAAGTCACAATTTCAATTTTAAAAATTTATCTTTTTAAATCTTTTTCAAAACAAATTCTTTTTCAATTTTCTTTTTTATATTTTTTCAAAAATTTTTTATAAAATTTTTAAAAATATTTTTCTTTTTTTATATATAATTTTCAAATTACTTGTCCTATTTTATTGATTTGATTAAAAAATTTTAAGTTTGGTGTTTTCTTGTTAAGAAAGTTTCAACCTTTAAAATTTTAAAACAATATCTTTTTCAAATCTTTTCTTTTATTTATTTGTTTTCTTACAAGTATCTTTAATTTTAAGACATATCTTTTTCAAAAACTTCCTAACCACTTCCTCTCTCTCCATTTTTCGAAAATCCTCACCCATAATTTTTCAATTCACTTTTTAATTAATTAATTAATTTAGTTTTCTAATTTTTTTTATTTCTCATCTTTTAATTTTTGAAACTTAGACCATTTTTCCTATTTACTTTATTTTAATTTCTTTAATTTAAAATAAATAAATAAATAAATAAATAAAATAAAAAATTAATAAATAAAATTTTTATTTTACAATCCACATCATCTCCCTTTCTCCATCATGGACTTAAGTGGAAATGAACAGTTCAGAAGGACTCTGGGATCATATGCTAACTCAACTACTGCTTCATATGGGAGTAGTATCTGTATACCCCCATCAAAGCCAGCAGTTTTGAGCTAAATCCTCAGTTTATTATCATGGTGCAACAAAATTGTCAGTATTCCGATCTTCCACAGGAAGAACCTACTGAATTTCTGGCACAATTCTTACAAATTGCTAACACAATACGTGGTAAGGAAGTAGATCAAGATGTCTACAGATTATTACTGTTTCTATTTGCTGTAAAAGATCAAGCTAAGAGGTGGTTAAATAACAAACCCACAGCAAGCATAAGAACATGGAAACAATTATCAGACAAATTCCTGAATCAATATTTCTCTCCAAAAAGGATGACATAGCTAAGGCTGGACATCCAAGGCTTTAAACAAGAGGATAATGAATCTCTTTATAATGCCTGGGAGAGGTACAGAGAGATGCTAAGGAAATGCCCCTCTGAAATGTTTTCAGAATGGGTGCAGTTAGACATCTTCTACTACGGGCTTACAGAAAAAGCCCAGATGTCTCTAGACCACTCAGCTGGTGGATCTATACACATGAGAAAGACAATTGAAGAGGCTCAAGAGCTCATTGACATAGTTGCTAGAAATCAACATCTGTACTTAAGTAGTGAGTCCTCCATAAAAAAAAGAGGCTAAAGCACTATCCACTGAACTTAGTCCTCTAGAATAAGTTGTTGAATTCAATCAGCAATTACTTCTTATAACAAAATAGTTAGCAGAATTTAAAGAGATGCTACAAGACACTAAAAATGCCAACAAAAATATGGAAGCACAATTAAACCAGACAAGACAGCAGTTATCTAAACAGATAACAGAAGAGTGCCAAGCTGTTTAGTTAAGGAGTGGGAAGACATTGAATGTCTCAACTCAAGGCAGCAAAAAGCCAAGAAAGGAACAACTGACAGAGGATGACAAAGCCACGGCCCAACATCCCTCTGAGGACGGCAAGAGCCCACAGAGGAATGATTCTGGCGTTCAAACGCCAGAAAAGGGTGAAAATTGGCGTTAAACGCCCAGAGGATGACCAATTCTGGCGTCCAAATGCCAGAAAAGGGTGGCAACCTGGCATTAAACACCCATACTACACCCAATTCTGGCGTTCAAACGCCAATAAGAGATCAGACACCTGCAAGTGCTGATAACAACCCTCTTAAGCAGGCTTCTCCAACCACTTCTATAGGAAATAAACTTGCAACAACTAAGGTTGAAGAATATAACGCCAAGATGCCTTATCCTCAGAAACTCTGCCAAGCGAAACAGGATAAACAATTTGCCTGCTTTGCAGACTATCTTAGGACTCTTGAAATAAAGATTCCGTTTGCAGAGGCATTTGAGCAAATACCCTCTTATGCTAAGTTTATGAAAGAGATCTTAAGTCATAAGAAGGATTGGAGAGAAACTAAAAAAGTTTTCTTCACTGAAAAATGTAGTGCAGTCATTCTGAAAAAGCTTACCAGAGAAGCTTAAAGATCCCGGAAGCTTTATGATACCATGCACGTTAGAGGATGCCTGTACCAAGACAGCTTTATGTGATCTTGGGGCAAGTATCAACCTAATACCTACATCCACTATCGAAAAGCTTGGTTTAACTGATGAAGTTAAACCAACCCGAATATGTCTCCAACTTGCTGATGGCTCCATTAAAATTCCATCAGGCGTAATTGAGGATATGATTGTCAAAGTTGGGCCATTTGCCTTTCCCACTGATTTTGTAGTGCTAGAAATGGAGGAGCACAAGAGTGCAACTTTCATTCTAGGAAGACCTTTCCTTGCAACTGGATGAACCCTCATTAACGTCCAAAAAGGGGAGATAACCCTGAGAGTCAATGAGGATGAGTTTAAGTTGAATGCTGTCAAAGCTATGCAGCATCCAGACACATCAAAAGACTACATGAGCACTGATATTATTGAGTCCCTGGTGGAAAAAGTCAATATGACTGAGAGTCTCGAATCAGAGCTAGAAGACATTTTTAAAGATATTCAGCCTGATCTGGAGGAATCAGAGAAAACAAAAGAACCTCTGAAAACTCCTCAGGAAGAGGAGAAGCCTTCTAAACCCGAGCTCAAATCACTACCACCATCCCTGAAATATGTATTTCAGGGAGAAGATGACACTTTTTCGGTAATCATAAGCTTTGCTTTAGAGCCACAGGAAGAGAAAGCACTAATTCAGGTGCTAAGGACACACAAGACAGCTCTTGGGTGGTCCATAAGTGATCTTAAGGGCATTAGCCCAGCCAGATGCATGCACAAGATCCTATTGGAGGATGATGCTAAGCCAGTGGTTCAACCACAGAGGTGGCTGAATCCAGCCATGAAGGAGGTGGTGCAAAAAGAGGTCACTAAGTTACTAGAGGCTGGGATTATTTATCCTATTTCTGATAGCCCCTGGGTGAGCCCTGTTCAAGTTGTCCCCAAGAAGGGAGGCATGACAGTGGTTCATAATGAAAAGAATGAACTGGTTCCTACAAGGACAGTTACAGGGTGGCGTATGTGTGTTGACTACAGAAGGCTCAACACAGCCACCAGGAATGATCATTTTCCTTTACC
The DNA here is from genome assembly GCF_059453495.1 of Arachis ipaensis. Lineage (NCBI taxonomy): Eukaryota > Viridiplantae > Streptophyta > Magnoliopsida > Fabales > Fabaceae > Arachis > Arachis ipaensis. The sequence continues at coordinate 39,734,187 of NC_142441.1, read as the reverse complement.
ATTCATAGACCAGATGCTAGAAAGACTAGCAGGCCATAAATACTACTACTTTTTGGATGACTATTCAGGTTACAACCAAATTGCAATAGATCCTCAGGACCAAGAGAAAACAGCATTCACATGTCCATCTGGAGTGTTTGCCTACAGAAGGATGCCATTTGGTCTGTACAATGCACCTGCAACCTTTCAGAGGTGCATGCTCTCTATCTTCTCTGATATGGTAGAAAAATTTCTGGAAGTCTTCATGGATGACTTCTCAGTATTTGGAGACTCATTCAGCTCCTGTCTTGACCATCTAGCACTTGTTCTGAAAAGATGCCAAGAGACTAACCTGGTTTTAAACTGGGAAAAATGTCACTTTATGGTGACTGAAAGAATTATCCTTGGGCACAAAATTCCGAACAAGGGAATAGATGTGGATCAAGCTAAGGTAGAGGTAATTGAAAAATTACCACCACCTGCCAATGGTAAGGCAATCAGAAGCTTTCTGAGGCATGCAGAATTCTATAGGAGATTTATAAAGGATTTTTCAAAAATTGCAAAACCTCTGAGCAATCTGCTAGCTGCTGACACGCCATTTGTCTTTGACACAGAGTGTCTGCAGGCGTTTAAGACTCTGAAAGCTAAGCTGGTTACAGCACCAGTCATTTCTGCACCAGACTGGACATTATCATTTGAACTAATGTGTGATGCCAGTGACCATGCCATTGGTGCAGTATTGGGAAAGAGGCATGACAAGCTTCCGCATGTCATTTATTATGCTAGTCGTGTTTTAAATGACGCACAGAAGAACTACACAACCACAGAAAAGGAGTTGCTTGCAGTGGTTTATGCCATTGACAAGTTCAGATCTTATTTAGTAGGATCAAAAGTGATTGTGTACACTGACCATGCTTCTCTAAAATATCTCCTCACAAAGTAGGATTCAAAACCCAGACTCATAAGATGGGTGCTGCTTCTGCAAGAGTTTGATATAGAAATAAGAGACAGAAAAGGGACAGAGAACCAAGTAGCTAATCACTTGTCCCGGATAGAATCAGTAGCAGGAGCGTCCCTCCCTCCTACTGAAATCTCTGAAACCTTTCCGGATGAGCAACTCTTTGCCATTCAGGAAGTACCATGGTTTTCAGATATTGCAAATTGTAAAGCTGTGAGATTCATACCCAAGGGGTACAGTAAGGTGCAAACAAAAAAAATTGGTTTCTGATGCAAAGTACTACCTGTGGGATGAACCATATCTCTTTAAGAGATGTGCAGACGGAATAATCCGTAGATGTGTGCCTAGAGAAGAGGCACAGAAGATCCTAGGACATTACCATGGATCACAATATGGAGGACATTTCGGAGGTGAGCGAACAACTACAAAGGTCCTCCAATGTGGCTTCTACTGGCCTACTCTCTATAGAGACTCCCGAGAGTTTGTACATAACTGTGACAGTTGCCAGAGAGCTGGTAATCTGCCTCACAGTTATGCCATGCCTCAGCAAGGGATCTTAGAAATTGAGATGTTTGATGTATGGCGTAATGACTTTATGGGACCTTTTCCACCATCATATTCAAACACTTATATTCTGATGGTAGTAGACTATGTATCTAAATGGGTAGAGGCAATTGCAACACCCACTAATGATACTAAGATAGTGATGAAGTTCCTCCAGAAGCATATCTTGAACAGGTTCGGTGTCCCTATGATACTGATCAGTGATGGAGGCACTCATTTCTGCAATAAATAGCTTGACTCAGCTCTGGTCCGATATGGAATTAACTACAAAGTGGCGACTCCATATCATCCACAGACAAATGGGCAGGCTGAAATCTCAAATAGCAAACTAAAACGAATCCTGGAACGGACTGTAAGTACTCGTAGAAGGGATTGGGCAAGAAGTCTGGATGATGCTCTGTGGGCATACAGAACAGCATTCAAGACCCCTATAGGGACCTCTCCATACCAGCTTGTGTATGGAAAAGCCTGTCATCTGCCAGTGGAATTAGGACACAAAGCCTACTAGGCAACCAAATTCCTCAACCTTGATGCTAAGTTAGCTGGAGAGAAAAGATTACTCTAGTTGAATGAGCTGGAGGAGTTCAAACTCAATGCTTTCGAAAATGCTAAAATTTACAAAGAGAAAGCAAAAAGATGGCATGACAAAAAGTTGTCATCTAGAGTCTTTGAGCCAGGGCAGAAGGTTCTACTGTTTAACTCTAGACTCAGATTGTTCCCTAGAAAATTGAAATCCCGGTGGAAAGGACCATATGTGATTACAAGTGTGTCACCATATGGATATGTAGAGCTTCAAGATATAGACTCTGATAAAAAGTTCATTGTCAATGGACAGAGAGTCAAACATTCTCTTGAAGGCAATGTTGAGCAAGATTGCTTAAAACTGAGACTAAATTAAAAAGCTCAGCAAAAGTCCAGCTAAAGACAATAAAGAAGCGCTTGCTGGGAGGCAACCCAGCCATTATCAAAAATTAGATGTTTATAACAATTATATAAGTCCATTTAATTTTGTTATTCATGTTTGTTAATGCTTTTCAGTGAACAAGTCAAGGAAATAAAGGTTCAGAACATAAAGCAAAGGAATCACAGAGAAAAAGAGCTCATTAGCGTTAAAACACCAGTAAAGAGGCAGTTTGGGCGTTAAACGCCAGAATGGCTACCATTCTGGGCGTTTAACGCCAGTAAAAGTATCATTCTGGGTGTTAAACGCCAGAATAGGCAGCATTCTGGGCATTTAACACCAGAAATTGCAGTATTCTGGGCGTTCAGAAAAACGCCCAGTAAAGAAGGATTTCTGGCGTTTAACGCCAGCCAGGGTACCTGGTTGGGCGTTCAACGCCCAAAATGGCCACCAGATGGGCGTTAAATGCCAGAATGGCTATCATTCTGGGCGTTTAACGCCAGAACAGCAAGGGGGAGGTAATTTCGTTTCCAATTCAAATTTTTTCGAATTTTCATGTTTTAATTCATAATTTTCTGCATCAAAATATTACAAACATTCATTTTTTTTATTTCCATTCCCAAAAATTAATAATATTATAAACTCTTTTTAATTCTTTTTCAATTCTTTTCAATTCTTTCTCAAAACATTTTTGAAAACTCATTTATCTTTCTAATTTCTTTTCAAATCTTTTTAATTGATTCATATTATCTTTTATTTCTTAGATGCATAAACGAAAATTCAGATTTAACTTCCTCATATCTTTTTCAAATCTTTCATATTTTACGAATCATATCCTTTATCAATCATATCTTCCTAGTTTATCTTTTTCAAAAATAATTCAAAACCCATTCCCTCCCTCCCTTTAAATACACATTCGGCCAGCCCCTCTTCACCCATCATTCGAATTCTTCTCTCCATCTATTCATCTTCTTTCTTTTTATTTTGCTTGAGGACAAGAAAATATCTAAGTTTGGTGTGATTTCCGTGATCCCTGAGCTAAAACAAACGAATCTCATGGCTCCTAAAGGAAGACAAACCACTTCAAGAGGCAAAAAAGAAAGCAATCCAAAGCCACTGTGGATGCATGAGAATTTCTGCACCAAAGAACATGCAGACCATTACTTCAAAATTGTGTGCAGAAGATCAGTGATCCCGGAAGTTAGGTTCAATCTGAAAGAAGATGAATATCTGGAGATCCAAGAACAGATTCGAAACAGGGGCTGGGAAGTCCTGGCTAATCCTGAGATACATGTTGGAAGAAACATGATCCAGGAATTCTATGCAAATCTGTGGATGATGGATAAGCAAAGATTAGAGGGAACTGCTCTCCACTCCTTTCGGACCATGGTCAGAGGAAAGATTATTTACTTCCACTTTGACAAGGTGAGAGAAGTTCTCAAGCTTCCTCAACTACAAGATGATCCAGAATCCTTTAATAGGAGAATGGCCAAAGATAAAAGGCTAGATTAAGTTCTAGAGGATATATGCCTCCCTGGAACCAAGTGGATTACCAATACAAAAGGTGTCCCAAACCAGTTAAAGAGAGGAGATCTCAAACCAGTTGCTAGAGGTTGGCTGGATTTTATTGGGCGTTCTATACTCCCAACCAGCAACCGTTCTAAAGTCACTGTCAAGAGAGCAGTGATGATTCACTGTATTATGCTGGAGAAAGAAGTAGAGATTCATCAATTAATTCCTGGTGAAATTTACATATTTGCAAACAAGGAATCCACTGATGCTAAATTGGCTTACCCAAGCTTGATCAGCCTGTTATGTAAAGATGCGGGGGTACAGATAGGCGTGGATGAATATATCCCAGTTGAACGCCCAATCACCATAAAGGTGATGAATGGACCTCAAGTTCAAGACAACTCCATCAAGAGGAGAGCGCATGAGCTCCTCCTAGAAATTTCTCAATTTGAATATTGGGTCCGCTTAGAAGCATCTGTCACCAAGCTGCAAGAAGCTATGGATCTGATGCACGGAAACTTGTCTCTCAACAAATTTCTCTTCGACAAGTATACCGAATTGTCGTCAAGTAAAAACTCACAATAGAGTGAGGTCGAATCCCACAGGGATTGATTGGTCAAGCAACTTTAATTAGAGGAATGTTCTATTTGAGCTAAGTAGAAATTGAGTTAGGAATTTGCAGAAAATTTAATGGCGGGAAAGTAAATAACATAAAATGTAAATGCTGGAAATAAATGGCAGAATGTAAATTGCAGAAAGTAAATTGCAGAATCTTAAATGGGGATTTGGGTAAGTGAGCATAAAAGTAAATGACAGAAGGTAAAGAGAATGGGTAAGATCAGAGATGGGGGATTCATTGGGCTTAGGAGATGTTGCATTCTCCGGATCAAATTCATTATCATCTCTTCCTCAATCAATGTATTTATTGATCTCCTTGGCAATCTTAAGTGATTGGATTCCAATTCCTTGGCAACCCAATCTCTCTAAACTTGAACAATTGTCCAATTCCTTGATTTAATTGCTCATGGGAAGAGATGAAGTATGGTCACTGATTATACCACATGTATTTCCAAATCAAAGTGTTGGTAGGATTATATGTCACTATATCCATCCAAACCCCAATTTGGTCTAACATGAGAAAGTAATTCTAGCATGATCTCCTCGTCCCTTTTCCAAGGCTCAGAGGAGATCCAATTATGGAGAGTTTCTTTTCCAAGACAACTAACCAATTGGATTAAGATCGAAAGCTTTCTAGTAAAATCAAGAGAAAAGAAAGAAGAAGAAGAATGAAAAGTATAATTGAACCATCAAATTACAACAGAGCTCCCTAACCCAATGAAAAGGGCTTTAGTTGTTCATAGCTCTGGAAATGGAAGATGATAGAGAAGAGTGCATTCTGAATTTAAACTAGAATTTGCAGAGAAAATAAAATATACAAAGTGTAGTTCTCAAGTTTTCGATCCCCTTTTTAATTCAAAACTATCCCTATATATACTACTCTTCTGATCTTCTAGTTAGCTCTTCAAGTCTTGGATATGGGCCCTTGATCTTTAGTTGAAGCAGTTACAGTCTTTAGTGGGCTCAGCTTTGCTTGCAAAAAGAATGTGAGTTAGGCATGATGGGAGGTTAGTTAGGACGTTAATAGCGTTAACGTTAAGTGTAAACTTGGGTTCGAAAGCGTTAGTGACGATAACTTTGTCACTAACGTTCCAAACTAGTTGATCCACGTTAACTTCAACGTTAGTGGTACTAACGTAACCACTAACGTAGCCTCTTAGCCCTTCGCAAGCGTTATTGGCACTTACTTTTACCAATAACATTGCTCCTTGTCCCTCTCTTCCATGTTAATGATCCACGTTAGTGTAACTAACGTGACCCTTAACGTGGGCATGCCAAGGCTCGAGAGCGTTAGTGACACTTACCTTTGTCACTAACGCTTCAAAACGCCCCTTCCTTCCACGTTAGTGCTCCACATTAATGGCATTAACGTGACCACTAACCTGGATGTGCTTGCCATCTCCAACGTTAGTGACACAGGTTAGTGTCACTAACGTTGGCATATCATCCCTTGCTCCACGTTACCCTTCACGTTAGTGGTCTTAACGTGACCACTAACGTGGGCAATCTTGGCCTGCTCCAGCGTTAGTGACAAAGGTGAGTGTCACTAACGTTGGCGATCTCTTTCTTTTTCCACGTTAGAGTTCACGTTAATTGGATTAACGTGACTCTTAACGTGGCTGTGTGTGGCCTTTTGGAACGTTAGTGGTGTTCACTAACGTTGGAGCTTTTCTTTCCTTCCACATTAGTTCCCAAGTTAATGTAGCTAACGTAGCAACTAACGTGGGTTATGATGGCTTTCAAAAGCATTATTGGAGGTAACTTTACCACTAACGTTGCAAGCTTGCTCCCTTTCCACGTTAGTGGTCACATTAGTGAGACTAACGTGGCTGCTAACGTGGCTCTTCCTTGCTTCCTTTGTCCTAAAATCAAACAAACAAGGTGCATCAAAGCTTTGTCTCAAGTCATGAGATCATGCATCATCCATTTTATCATTCAATTCATGCATAATTCTCTTGAAATCATGTAAAGTTCACAATGTTTGCTTGAATCAAGATGTAAGTGTATATTCATCCAAAACTTGCTTATTTATTAAGAAAATGCATGAAACTACCCTAAAATAGTAAAGAAAAAGGTCAGTGAAACTGGCCAAGATGCCCTGGCATCAGGATCAACTCAAGGAAGAGCAGCAGAATCAAAACAACATGCTTTGCAAACTGCTCAAAGAACAAGAGAAGCAAGGGCGTGAGATACATGAGCTAAAACGCCAGAAGCTGCCTCTTGAAGAGCTAGACGTCCCACAGATTGAAGGAGCAAGTATTTCTCAAAATAAAGGTTATTGAGTCCTAACTCTATGATAACTTTTGTTATTAGAGACCTATTTTAAGAGTTGCATGAGCATTAGTATTAGAGTCGTTTATTTTTTTTATGTCTTTAATTTCCTTTCTTTTATTGTTATTTGTCTGCTTTTATGTTTAGTTTCTGTCTTGTTTTTATCTTTATTACATGATTATTAGTATTTAGTGTCTATGTCTTAAAGCTATGAATGATTCCATGAATCCCTCACCTTTCTTAAAAGAAAAATGTTTTTATTTGCAAAAGAACAAGAAGTGCATAATTTCGAAATTTATCTTGAAATTAGTTTAATTATGTTGATGTGGTGACAATACTTTTTATTTTCTAAATGAATGCTTGAACAGTGCATATTTTTGATACTGAAGTTTATGAATGTTAAAATTGTTGGCTCTTGAAAGAATAATGAAAAAAGAGAAATGTTATTAATAATCTGAAAAATCATAAAATTGATTCTTGAAGCAAGAAAAAGCAGTGAAAAAAACAAAGCTTGCGAAAGAAAAGAAAAAAAATGGCAAAAAATACAGAAAAAGAAAAAGCAAGCAGAAAAAGCCAATAGCTCTTTAAACTAAAAGGCAAGGGTAAAAAGGATCCAAGGCTTTGAGCATTAATGGATAGGAGGGCTCAAAGGAATAAAATCCTGGCCTAAGCGGCTAAATCAAGTTGTCCCTAACCATGTGCTTGTGTCATGAAGCTCCAAGTGAAAACCTTGAGACTGAGTGGTTAAAGTCATGGTCCAAAGCAAAAAGAGTGTGCTTAAGAGCTCTGGGCACCTCTAACTGGGGACTCTAGCAAAGCTGAGTCACAATCTGAAAAGGTTCACCCAGCTATGTGTCTATGGCATTTATGTATCCGGTGGTGATACTGGAAAACAAAGTGCTTAGGATCACGGCCAAGACTCATAAAGTAGCTGTGTTCAAGAATCAACATACTGAACTAAGAAAATTAATAACATTCCTACGAATGCCAATCATTCTGAACTTCAAAGGATAAAGTGAGATGCCAAAACTGTTCAGCAGCAAAAAGCTACTAGTCCCGCTCATCTAATTGGAACTAAGCTTCATTGATATTTTGAAAATTATTGTATATTCTCTTCTTTTTATCCTATTCTATTTTTAGTTGCTTGGGGACAAGCAACAATTTAAGTTTGGTGTTGTGATGAGCGGATAATTTATACCCTTTTTGGCATTGTTTTTAGGTAGTTTTTAGTATATTTTAGTTACTTTTTATTATATTTTTATTAGTTTTTATGAAAAAATCACATTTCTGGACTTTACTATGAGTTTGTGTGTTTTTCTATAATTTCAGGTATTTTCTGGCTGAAATTGAGGTACCTGAGCAAAAATCTGATTCAAAGGCTGAGAAAGGACTACAAATGCTGTTGGATTCTGACCCTCCTGCACTCGAAATAGATTTTCTGGAGCTTGAGAAGCCCAATTGGCGCGCTCTCAATTATGTTGGAAATTAGACATCTTGTGCTTTCCAGCAATATATAATAGTCCATAATTTTTCCGAGATTTGATGGCCCAAACTGGCGTTCAACGCCAGCCAGAGACCTTTTTCTGGAGTAAAACGCCAGAACTGGCACCAAAACTGGAGTTAAACGCCCAAACTGGCACCCAAGCTGGTGTTTAACTCCAAGAATGGCCTATGCACGTGAAAGCTTCAATGCTTAGCCCAGGCACACACCAAGTGGGCCCTGGAAGTGGATTTCTGCACTATCTGCGCTTAATTACTCATTTTCTGTAAACCTAAGTTACTAGTTTAGTATAAAAACTACTTTTAGAGATTCATTTTGGTAACTCATGACATTTTACATCTCTTATTGTATTTTCTACAGCATGAGTCTCTAAACCCCATAGGTGGGGGTGAGGAGCTCTGTTGTGTTTCAATGGATTAATGCAATTACTACTGTTTTCTATTCAATCACGCTTGATTCTTTTCTAAGATACTCACTCGTACTTCAATATAGAGAAGATGATGATCCATGACACTCATTATTATTCTCAAATCTATGAACGCGTGCCTGACAACCACTCCCGTTCTATCTGAGCTCAACGTAGTCATTGGGCGACAGCTTGAGTGTGTATCTCTTGGGTCTCTGATCCACGGACCGAGTCCTTGAGATTAGAACCTCCATGGTATAGGCTAAAACCAATTGGCAGTATTCCTGGGATCCAAAAAGTCTAAACCTTGTCTGTGGTATTCCGAGTAGGATCTGGGAAGGGATGACTGTGACGAGCTTCAAACTCGCGAATGTTGGGCACAGTGACAGTGTGCAAAAGGATAGAGAGATCCTATTCCGACGCTAGTGAGAACCGACAGATGATTAGCCGTGCGGTAGCTGTACCTGGTATTTTTCATCCGAGACGAGAAATCCGATAGTTGATTAGCCGTGCAGACATCGTACCTGGTATTTTTCATCCGAGAGGATCATACATCTTGCCATTGAAGGAAGCCATGCGTGTTTGGAGAAGAAGACAATAGAAAAGAAGAGATTCAAATGACAGAGCATCTCCAGAACCTCAACCTGTTCCTCACTACTGAACCACAAGTACTATTTATTTCATGTTATTTATTTTTCATAAACAAAAATCATTTTTGTCATTAATCTCCTGAGTAAGATTTACAAGATAACCATAGCTTGTTTCAAGCCGACAATCTCCGTGGGATCGACCCTTACTCACATAAGGTATTACTTAGACGACCCAGTGCACTTGCTGGTTAGTTGTGCGGAGTTGTGAAAAGTGTAATCACAATTTCGTGCACCAGCCATCAGAGCTGGTGCTAAACGCCAGTAAAGGCACACCCTCTGAGTGCTCAGTACCCATTCAAGAAATCTCTATCCAAGAACCAAAGAAAGCCAAGGCTCATATAGAGACCATAGAGGTTTCTTTGCATGCACTTCTGTAGTACATGAGTTCTGATGAATACTCATCCTCTAATGAGAATAAAGACACTAGGAAAAAGCAAGTTGCTCGGTACCTAGGAGCTCTCATAAAGCTGAATGCCAAGCTATTTGGTACAAAGCCTTTGGAGGAAGAACCTCCAGTGCTTACCAAAGAACTCAATGCTTTGGCTCAGCAGAAGTTTCCTCAGAAGCTTCCAGATCCTGGACGCTTCTTAATTCCTTACACCATAGGCACCATGACCTTTGAGAAGGCTCTGTGTGACCTAGGGTCAAGCATAAACCTCATGCCACTCTCTGTAATGGAGAAGCTGGGAATCTTTGAGGTACAAACTGCAAATATCTCACTAGAGATGGTAGACAAGTCAATGAAGAAGCCATATGGCTTAGTAGAGGGTGTCTTGGAAAAGGTTGAAGACCACTACATCCCTGCAAACTTCATAATCTTGGATACTGGGGAAGATGAGGATGAATCCACCATCTTTGGAAGACCTTTCCTAGCCACTGCCAATGTTATCATTGATGTAGCTAAGGGAGAATTGATTCTACAACTAGGGGAGGATCACATCTTGTTCAAGATGCCTCACCCCAACTCTCCCTCTGAAATAACTATGCAACACTTAGTGTTCCAACCATCTCTATTAATGCAGAGCGTTACTAAGCCCCAAACATCAATTCTAAGTTTGGTGTTGGGCAGCCATTAACAAGCACTAAAAACAAAGGTACTCGAAAGAAAGTACCTAAAGGTTGGAGGGACAAGAAAGTCCCAACTAAAGGCCTCTAACCTGGCATGAGAGTTGTCTTCACCAAGAAACCAGTCATACCACATACAATGAGTCGTATCCTGTCTCTAGAGCATGTGGAGCTCATTCATGAGAAGATAGGAAGAAAGTTCACTGTAAGAGGCCAAATTCTGAGCCCATACTCACCTCCGTAAGGAGCTAACCGTCAAGCTAATAACGTTAAAGAAGCGCTTGTTAGGAGGCAATCCAATCTTAACTAATTATTTATATTTTCCTTAATTTTGTTTTTTCTTTAAGTTATTTTTTTAGGTTCATAATCATGTACAGTAGTCAGAACAGAGACAGAAATGTTCAGCAGTAAAAATAAAACACTCTAGATGGAGTGTTGCTGGCATTGAACGCCAGCCAGGGAGCACTGGCTGGGCGTTCAACGCCCCAAATGGCAGCCTTGCTGGCGTTGAATGCCAGCTATGGGCAGAGCCCTGGGCATTTAAACACCCATGTAGAGGGCAAGGAATCTGAATTCCTTAGCCTCTCAGGACCAGTAGGTCCTACAGCATCTTTACCTACCTTACTTCTTCCTTTTTTCTTTCACACTTTCCCATACACTCTTTCCTATAAACCCTAGCCCAATCACATCCATATCACTTCTCCAAGACCATCATAAATCCCACCAACCCCCACCCACTTCTAAATCAAATTTCCCTCCCATATTTCCCACCCATGACCGAACCCAACCCTAACCCACTCCTATAAATACCCCTCTTACTAACCCTTCACACACACACACCTCTCATACACTTTAAATCCCCTTGGCCGAATTACTCTCCACCTCCATCTTCTTCTATTTTCTTCTTCTTCTACTCCATTCTTTTCTTTTCTTTATTTTTGCTCAAGGACTAGCAAAGCTTTTAAGTTTGGTGTGGGAAAAGCGTTGCTCTTTGCTTTCCATTACCACTTATGGCACCCAAGATTGGAGAATCCTCTAGAAAGAGGAAAGGAAAGGCAGTAGCCACCACCTCTGAATCTTGGGAGATAGAGAGATTCATCACCAAAGCCCACCAAGACCACTTCTATGAAGTAGTGGCAGAGAAAAAGGTGATCCCTGAGGTCCCTTTCAGGCTCAAGAAGAATGAGTATTCGAAAATCCGAAGAGAGATCCGGAGAAGAGGTTGGGAAGTCCTAACCAATACTATCCAAGAGGTTGGAATCTTAATGGTGCAAGAGTCCTATGCTAATGCATGGGTCATGAAAAACCATCACATTAGTGTGAACCCAAATCCTGAGAATTGGAGCACCATGGTCCGAGGGAAAATCTTAGATTTTAGCCCGAAAAGTTGATAAACGCCATTTTTAGGGTTTATCTTGTGCTTAATTTAGGGCCACATTTATTCAATGAGATATCATGGTTTCATGATTATCTCCTAATTTGTGCTTAAGTGTGAAAACATGCTTTTTAGGCCCTTAATTGTTAATTTTGATTCACCTTTGATTCCACTAGATGCCTTGATATGTTTGTTAGTGATTTCAGGTTGAAAAGGCTAGAAAAGGATCAAAGGAATGAAGAGAAAAGCATGCAAAGTGGAGAAATTATGGAAAATCAAGGATTTGGGATGAACTCAACGATGCGAACGCGCAGCAGACGTGCACGCGTGGATTGTGAGGTCGCATGGAGACGCGTATGCGTACATGACGCGTGCGCGTGGATAGCAATTTGTCAAGCGACACGTACGTGATGCACCACTATTTCGTGGTACATTTTGTACTTAATTGAGTGGATTTTATCCACTAAACTCACACTTATTCATATAATTCGCATGTTTTACACTTTCCTTCCTAATTCTATGCTTTGATTGAAAACATGCTTCTTTGGCATTAAAATTGCTAATTATTAATCCTCTCTTGTTACCATTCGATGCCTTGATATGTGTGTTAAGTGATTTTAGGGTTTATAGGGCAGGAATGGCTTAGAGGATGGAAAGGAAGCATGCAAAAGTGGAAAGAATACAAGAAATTTAAGGAATTGTTGAGCTGTCAAGCCTGACCTCTTAGTACTAAATCAATTATAACTTGAGCTACAGAAATCCAAATGAGGTGGTCCTAGTTGCGTTGGAAAGCTAATATCCGGGACTTCAAAATGATATAAAATTTACCATAGTTTCCTTGCGGTTAGGCAAGGCGTACACGTGCATGACACGTACACGTGGATAGTGCGGCAGACAAGCGACGCGTACACATGATGTACGCGTACGCGTGACAAGTGCCACGTGCAGAAATCGCAGAAGACACTGGGGGCGATTTTTGGGCTGTTTTTGGCCCAGTTTCAAGCCCCAAAAACACATATTAGAGGTTGCAGAGTGGGGGAATCACATTCATTCATTCACACAATATTCATTCATATAATTTTAGGTTTTAGATGTAGTTTTCTATAGAGAGAGGCTCTCTCATCTCTCTAGGTTTTAGGATTATTCTTAGGTTTAGCTATTTTCAAAATTCAGATTTCTATCTTAGTTTAATTTAGTTTCTCTTCTATTTTTAATTGTTCTAGTATTCTAGTTTATTTATTTCCCTTATTGATTACTCTATGTTGCTATTTTGGTTTAAGAATTCTCATGTTAGATTTGATTTTTTATTTGATGCAATTTGAGGTATTTCATGTTTATTACTTCTTCTATTATTTGTTAGTCATTGATGTTTGCAATTGGTTGTTTGGATTTAATATTCCTTGCTAGTTTTCTATGTTTTTATGTTATGCCTTCCAAGTGTTTGATAGAATGCTTGATTGGATTTTAAGTTAGATTTTTATATTCTTGGCTTTGGTTGGGTAATTGGAGACTCTTGAGTTATCAAACTCCTTTGTTGATTGATAATTGAAAGTTGCTAGTTGATTTGGATTCCTCTAAAGCTAGTCTTTCCTTAGGAGTTGACTAGGACTTGAAGAATCAAATTGATTCATCCACTTGACTTTCCTTCATAGTTAGAGGTTAACTAAGTGGGAGCAATGGACAATTCTCATCACGATTGATAAGGATAACTAGGATGGGACTTCTAATTCTCATACCTTCCCAAGAGCTTTCTTAGCTATTAGTTTACTTTCTTGTCATTTACATTCCTTGTTCAACCTTTACAAAAACCCAACAATATACTATCTCATAACCAATAGTAACATACTTCCATGAAATTCCTTGAGAGACGACCCGAGGTTTGAATACTTCGGTTTAATTTTATTGGGTTTGCTTTAGTGACAACCAATTTTTTGTATGAAAGGATTCTTTGTTGGCTTAGAAACTATACTAGCAACGAGGATTTATTGTGAAATTCTTTGCCGACAAAAATCCATTCGTCAAAATGGCGCCGTTGCCGGGGAGTTGCAAACGTGTGCCTTATCATTGTTTATTCTGAATATTGTAAATAATTTTGATTTTTTGTTTCTTTGTTAGTTGTTTCTAGTTTTAGGAGTTTACTTCCATTAATTCTTATTAGTTTTTATTTTTATTTTCTCTTGATACTATGAATTCTCACCCCTTTGGCTATGAGTCTGGTTCAAATTATGTTGTAGGGAGTGGAAGCTATAATGAGAACATGCATCAAGGTTGGGACAACCAGAGATGGGAGGAGACACAAGGATTTGATCAACCCTCTTGGCAACAACCTCCACTAACTTATGAGCAAGAGCCATTCCAAGGTGCATACCAAGACAATGGATATAGTGGACCCCCTTAGAGTTACCAACAAGCCCCACCATATGCCTATGAACCCCCTCCTCAACATAGCTTTAAACCACCATACTCACAAGCCCCTTTTCACCATTCACCTCCGTATAACCCTAACTCTTATCCACCATACCAACCACCATATGAACCATACGAACCATACATACACTACAAGAAAAAATAATATTTGTAACAAAAAAATTGTTACAAAAAATCAAAATTTTGAAACAAAAGGATTTTGTAACAAAAAAATGGGCCGTTGCAGTATGTCCCGTTACAAAAAGTTTTTGTAACAAAAAACGGAACTGTTACAATTCAAAGTGATATTTTGTAACAAATTTTTCAGATACAAAAAACCAAAAGTCGTTACAAAAGTGGTAACAAATTTTGATATTCAAGGTATTTTTGGTGACAATCTATTTTTTCTATCATAAAATTTTGTTACAAAATGTAACTTGATTTTGTAACATTTTTTTTTCTTTAGTTCCAAGATACTATTTATTTTGTAATAATTTTTTTAATACAAATTACACACATAATTTATCAAATTATATTATTTTTTAATTAATTAATATATTAACTAATTTACTCAATAAGTCAACATTTATATAATATATAATAACATAAATAGTTCAAATATCTTTCATTAACTAAGATTGTTTTATAAATCTTCAACATATAAACTTTAAAGTACAAACTAACAAGACACATTGAAGAACCCTAATGAACTAGATAGATACATAGGACAAGAAAAATAAGGAATTATAAATCTCCAAAATATAAACTACAAATTACAAACTCCATCATGTTCATACAGCTCCTTTCTCATTTCTCATGGAGAAGTTCTAATAAGTGCCACATACCTGAAAAGACCACCAAACAAAAAATACTAGCTTAAGAAACAAGATTTGTTGTTAAAATATAGTTAGTATAAAATTGTTGTTAGTATAAAATTATTGTTAATCTGATATTTACACAACACTGAATGATGTTCAAATGAGTGATGATCATGTAATGAAAGGCAAAGTGACAAATATAATGTGAAACATTTGGAGTAGTTCTGAAAATATATAATCTTGACATTTATTCAGTTGTCTTCTTATCATTTGATGACTGTTGCCTCATTTGAAGAAAATAATGTAGATAGATTAAAGTTGAACCCAACATGTCAACATGATTGTTAATAAATAAACCTATCATGAATGGTCTCAATTGCTTGTTGACCTGGTATTCACTCTTGCTACATAAACTTCCACTTCAAGTTAAAAAAGGAAAATAGTTTTTATTTTTTCTAACATCCAAATAACTTGATAATTGCATCCCTGGGTGTAGTTATATGATAAGATCATATAAAATTCTAACGTGAAAGGATTCATTCCCCTCCCTTCACCAAGGAGGTTGTGAGGATGGTGCTTTTAGTAAAGCCATGATATCATTACAGCTTCAAAATGCAGAAAATGCCATTTGAAAGAACACAATATTCAGTAAAAACAAAATACTAAAATCTGATGAATAGAATTTAAGATCCAAATGGTCAAATTTGCAATTCAGTTATACAATCTGTACAAGAGATTGAACTAGCCACCTTATTTCTATGACTATATGTCAAATTAACAAGGGGACTTGACCAAGATCATAACATAGTTAAGCTTATAACATAATAACACCCTAGGTAGTAAAAACAACATTCAAGTAGTTTGCAACAAACATCTTTTATTTTTATTTTTTTTAGGTTTTCTTTGCCACTTGCCACAATTTTATAATTCATAAACCTCACAAACCTCACAAAGTAAATTCCAAAAACAAACGCAAGGATCATGAAGCAAGCTGGATGACGGAAATTACATACCTTTTTAGACTCTGCATAAAGTCCCATGCCGGCAACAAAGAGGCAAATATCTTTGGTGGTTTCACTAACAGTTTTTATTTTGTGCTCTGTTAGAATTCATCAATAGTTCATGGTGATATGAACTCAATCATGGGTAACAACTCAAGAGTAACAACTCAATCGATGGTATGAACATGTAAACAATTATTATTATGAATGAATTTTGTTGCGCATCAATCTAGCACCAACTAAATTAAGAACAAATTAAAAACAAAAACAAATAATAATTTGAAGTTCCAATAATACTAAATTACTAATCAAAACAAGTAAAAAAACAAGTAACAAATCAGAAAAAAAAACTACACAGAACAATAATCAACAGCCCTAATATTCACAAGTTCTGATAATCAAAAACAATATCCCTAATCAGAAGTTCTAATAAATTAAACCCTAGACTTCCATGGCATTCATAAATTAAAACAGTTAATTTCAAAATAAAATTCCCTACCTCAATTAGCTGAAACTCGGTAATTAAACGCAACAAACCCTTCGTTTGTTTTTAAATCCTAGTAGCAACAATTTTCCTCTTGGAGCAGCAGCAACAATGATCTCAGCACCAATCATAATTGTTTAGGAGATAAATTAGCAACACTAGAATAAAATATGCTAACATAATTAGGACGAAAATATGATAGAGGAACAAAACAAGAAAGAGTGGCAGCAACCCCAATTTTGACATGCACTCACTGAAACCGAATTTCTAAGGTACCAACAGCTCAGAATCTCTAACAACATATATTGAAATACTAATTTTCAAAGGTTCTGGAAATAAAAACACTTACCAAGAAGGCGAAGGCTCGATGGCAGCTTCCAATAGTCAGAACGGCGGTGGTTTGCAACGGTGACATGACCCTGGCGATGAGGCAGCGGCGGAAGGTGTCTCCTTTTCCCGTCGCGCTCTGACCCTTCATATATAGCTCAGTTCGGCGATGAAGCAAATCCACGTTGCTGATGGAAGCACGGCGGTGATAAGCTCCCTCAACGGCAATGCGACAGATCTGACGGCGACGGGATCCTCGGCGGCAGTGAACAGAACGGCGGTAGCATGAATGGCGCACTGGCAGTGGTGAGAGTGAGCTGGGAGCAACAAACCACAGTGGCTCTTCACCCTCTTCGTGTCGGGTTCTCCTTCTCTCGATGACCCAGCTGCGGCGGTGACAATAGTGCCGGCTCGGACCCTCGACGGCAGCGGCTTGACGGCGAGCTAACGCGGTCCCCATCTCTCTCTACCCTTGCTCGCATCTTCTTCTCTCTTCGGTGCCGCTTTCCCTCAGCTAGTTCTTCGACGATGATGGCGACGCAGCAACTCCTGGCGGCCCTCTCTCTCTCCATTGACGGCAACTCGACGGCGGCGGCAAACCCAACAGTGCCGCGTGACTCCTTCCTCCCTCCCCTCTCCTTTCCTTCCCCGACGTAACCCTCTCTTCTTTTCTTTCTTTTTTTCTTTCTTTCTCTCTTTGGTTAGCTAAAGCTGCAAGTGTTGGGGATATTGTGTGTTAGGGATAGCGACTGACAGGGATAAAGGGATTAGGGTGTTGTGTTTAAATTTTAAGATTAGGGTTTGGTTAGGGATAATTTGAAATTAGGGATATTTTGTTTAATTAGAGTTTGGCAAATTTTAAATCAAATTAGATTATATTGTATTAACTTTGAAATCTAATTTAATCCTTCAAAGTTATTTTGAAAATATTATTTAATTATCAAAACTTGATTTAATTACTTTTAATAAAATAATTTCTGAAAATAAACTCCTTATGAATAATTAAATTGAAATTAACTCATAATAATATTTTTTCAAAGATTATGAGTCTTACAGTAATTAAATTAATTATTCTTAAAATATTATTTTATTATTATTTTATAATTATTTTTAAACAAATATTAATTAAGATAAAATTGGAGATATTCAAGTTAATTTTTTTATTCATAAAATTTAAAATATTAAATTCAAAAATCTTAAATATTTAAATTAAATAAAATAAAATTTTTATATTTTTTTCAATTACTAAAACTTCAAATTATAAATAAGAAAATATTCTGTCTAATATATAAATCTCTAAAAATTTATTTTGAATAAATATAATAAATTATAAATAATTTATTATTTAATTTTTAAAATAATTTTAAACTCAAACTATCATTAATTTGACTTAAATATTTTTAGTAAAATAAATTTTTTAATATAAAATCTTAAATAAATATAATAAATCATAAATAACTTATTATGTTAATTTTTAAAAATTCAAAGTCTTACATTTAGTATGTTGAAACAAAATTTTTTATTAGTTACAAAAAATCTTTGAATTTTGTGACAAATAAATAACTTGTTACAAAAATATTGTATTTTGTAACAAATCAATTTTTTGTTACAAAATATTTTAAATTTTTACAACAATATATTCTTTTGTTACAAAACATTATAACATTTTGTAACAAAACAACAATTCGATACGAAAGCCAACATAATTTGTAACAAAAGAAATCAAGTTGTTACAAAATATTGAAATATTTTATAACAAATTTTCTTATTGTTACAAAATATTCTTATTTTGTAACAATAACTAATTATTGTTACAAAAAAACTATAATTTGTAACAATTTTAAATTTGATACAAATTTTTTGTTACAAATGTTCCATTTTCTTGTAGTGATAGAACCACCCCAACTCCAACATAATTACTCTCATGAACCACCACCTCAATATTTACCGTCTCCATACCCTTACCAAGAAGAACCACCTCCCTATTATGAACCCTTTCTCCAAAATAATGAACCCTCCTATCCACCCCAACCTCCACTGGATGACAACACCCTTAATGTTATTCACCAAGGGCAATTAGAGCTTCAAACCACACTTACCTCTGCTTTCGCTGGTCTAACCTCTACTCTCCAAGCTCTTATATCCCGCATGGATCAATCTTTTACCCCAATACTCAACCCTCAAGCTCTGGTGCACTTACTTTTCACCCATCTCCAGCAATTCAAGAGCAACATGATCCCAATTACGCTATTGACACGGAACAAGAGAGAAGGGATTGTCTCAGGGACGTAATGATCGGGTTCACGCATACATACTTCAAGAAAAGCAAGAGGAGGTCCGAAAGGTAGAGGTAGGAGAGACTCTTGAAGAAAGTTGTCAAGAAGTAGAAATCATCAAGGAGAAGCTGGATTTTGTACTAGAGCAAGTGGAGAACGCCAAAATTTTTGAAGAAGAGGAAGTGGTTGAGGACTTAGGAGATGCAGAACCTCCATGGGAAACTCAAGTCATAGAGCCTCCTTCCAAGACGTTTGAATTTGATGTTGAGGAGGGAGTATAACCTCTAAGGCATGTCATGGTTGAAAACTTGGAGGAGATTGATCAAGAGATGGATTCAAGAATTAATGAATTTCTATCCACAATTGAATCCTCTCCCATTGAACTTGAAGAAGAGGTTAATGTTGCAGAAGCTTGTCAAGAGGTGGAGATTATCAAAGAGGAGCCCAAGAGAGTGAAGCATACATTGGCAAGGCCGCCACAGGAAATACCTCCCCCCAAGCCATTACCATCCAACACAACATTCAAGTGGGTAAAATTTTTATCCTTAAACTCTGCCTTCCCACTTGAATATGGTTTGCTTGAAACGGATGGATAACTTAGAGCTATCTGGGGTTTTAAGAGTAAAAGGGAGATGGTTAGTGGTTGGCAACACCATCCTAGGTTCGTTATGGTTGGAAGCTCAAGGCCTAATTGCAAGGGTTGGTCTAATTCTCAATTGCTTGGGTCTAGGAGGATGTTTGGGAGCTTAAATGAGAATTCCAAGGCTAAACCATCCGGATGGAATCATCATGATCAACTTAAAGACGGGTGTGGAAATAAGATTTGGGATCCGGGCATACAAGAGGATCAACTTTGGGAGCTCAAAGCTTGTGGAGAACTGATGAAGACCTAGAGAGTAGGTTTGGATTTTCACACTAAAAATAGAATTTGTCCGTTGCAAGTATAGTCCAAACCCAACCATTGATCATCAATCAAATTATAATCCTAAAGATATCACAATCAAACACAATAACCGGGAGTTTTAAATCCCGGGTCGTTCTCCCTAGGAACTAATGCCAAAGAGTGCACACAATTTTGGTTGTGGGAAACAAGGGGTGTTTTCAATAATAAGGAAGCAAACAAATAAAGAGATAAAAGAACTAGACAAAATTACAATTAATAAAGCAATTAAAGGAATAAAAGAACTATGTATGTAATATGAACAAGTAAAACTATAAAGTGATTGAAAGGTGGTTTAAAACATATATGAAACCTTGACTTGGGATGAGTTATGAAATCATTTCCTTGCCATAACTACAACTATGGTAATTATCATGAGTTAATCTCGCTTAGTTAACATCGAGGAGTAAGTCAAGCAAGCATAATTGACCTTAATCCATAAATTCTAACCAACTTACAAAACTAGTTGGTAAAAGGCTAGCTTTAATGGAAACAAGAATCAACTAACTCTCCAAGAATTACCACTAAATATTGGACATTAAGGCTCTAGTAATCAATAGACTCATTTTTCCCAAGCCAAGGGGTGGAAATTTACCCCATAGCTAGGGTTGACATTTCATCAAACACCTAGTATGCATATTCACAAAACATGGCAAAATTGGTAAATTAATGAAAGCTATGAACCATAAATGATCAAAATAAATAAAGGCAACTCAAACAAACATAAAACAAGCATCAAACATCAAATTCATCAACAAGAACATCAAAATTGCAAAACCAAGCATATATTGATAAGGAAAGTAAATATAGAAACAAGTGTAGAAAAAGTATGGTAATTGAAAGAGACAATTAAAGAAATACTTACAATGTAAATTGCAAAATCCAAAAGCAAGACTTGAAGTATAAAATTCTACAAAATCCTAATTAAACCCTAAGAGAGCAAAACCTAAAACTACACTATACTACTCCTAATGTGTTTTTCCTAATCTAAAAGTGAGATCCCTTCATATGGCATGAAGTTCTCTTAATATAGCCTTTGATTTCAGCATCCAAGCCTTTAAAAATGGGCCAAAAGAGCCCCAAAACCGCGAGTCACGTGCATTTTTAATGGAGGCATGTGCTGGGACCTGTGCAAACGCACAGACGTGTGCGTCTGCACACTTCGCGAAAATCCCTTCCTGTGCATACGCACAAGTAGCTGTGCGCACGCACACTAGGCAATGCTTGTCTGGACGCGCGACACGGCTCACGCGCACGCGTGGCTCTAATTTGATGGCTGTGCGTACGCATGCATGTCTGTGCGCACGCACGCATGGTTGTGCTCTTCTCCTTTGTTTTCTTCATGCTTTCTCCCTTTTTGCATGCTTTCTTCCATTCCCACCAAGCCATTCCTACCTTATTCATCTGAGATTACTCACAAATAACATCAAGGTATCGAATGGAAGGTAAATGGAATAAAATTAGTCAAAATAAGTACAAAAGAGCATGTTTTCACATTTATGTCCAAACTAGGGAGATAACACAAAAGTATGCTATTTGAGTGCTTAAGTGTGAGTTCATGTGTTAGAATTCATCCAATTTGAGTCAAAATATATCATCAAATATGGATTCATCAATTTCCCCACACTTAAACAATAGCATGTCCTCATGCTAGACCGACAAGGTGAATGATAAAAGGGCAAGCAACTTATTGAATGCAACTATCTATATGCATGTATCTATGCTATATACTATATATATATATATATATATATATATATATATATATATATATATATATATATATATATATATATATATATATATATATATATATATATATATATATATATATATATATATATATATATTTATAATGTCCTATTAATTTGGTGAAAACAAATAGTCAAATTTCCAAGTAAGAGTATAGGTATATATGGCTTAAGCAAAGAAATCACTCAATGTAATAAAAAATCTAAAGAATTGATTTACTCATAAAAATGAAGCAACTTACAAGAATGCATGATAAGAGATGCAGAAACATAGAATTGAGTGATCGAACCCTCACTTGGTGTGTATACACTCTAGTCACTCGGTGTTTAGGGTCAATTCACTCAAGTCTCCTCCTAATCATGCTTTCAAGGATTTTCTTTTCATCTAACAATCAACAAACAAGTGATGCATGAATGCATGAATCATGAGGTCTTTAAAAGGTTGTAATGGGGTTGGGGTAAGGGTAGGATGAGTATATGCCTAAGTGGACTAAAGGATTGAATCTTTGATTAGCTCAAGTATCCAACTCAACCTATATCAATCAACCCACAAAAAAATACATTCCGCCCATTACTTCTTTCACACACATTCATGACTTAGTTCCTATTCAAAACACATATGCATTTCTTATTCATCATCATTTTTTTCTTTTTCTTTGGGATAACTTTTGTCCCATTTTATTACTATATTTTTTTCTTTCATTTTTTTCTTCTTTTCTATTTCTTTTTCTTTTTCTATGAGAAATGCATACGGTTAAAGCAAAGTGATACATGAATGTGCACCCATTTTTTCCAAATTTTCAATAAATACCCACAACAATATTTTTTTCTCTACCAAAATTTTTTTCACACTTAAATGACACACACTCCTCAACCTAAGATAATCAAAAATGCAATTCAAGGTAATTCATGGTTTTCTGCTTAGGGTTGTGATATGCTAACAATTAGAACAAAGGAGATTAAAAAGCTCAAAGGGGTTAACAACTATAGATGCAAGGGTAAGGCTATATGGGTGAGTGAGTGAGTTTAATTCAAAAATGGCCTCAATCATGTTAAATGCATTCAAGACATCAAACATTGGAAATAAAGAATCAAGCAAAACCAAGATTACAATCATAGAAGGAGATATAGCACACAATGAACAAAAATTGTGGTTAGAATGTGTAACCACTCATTAAAGCTCAAAACTCACAAAGTATTTTGTTCTATCTCTCTTCTATATTCCACAAAAAATCATTCAAGCAAGTTTAAAAATAATTTTCTAAATCAATTCAATAAAACACCCTTGAAACAAAATTCTTGAAAAATCTTTGTTGTTTTTCACCAAAATTATTTCCTATATGTATGTATGTATGTTGTGATGGATGCAATTTCAAAATCTTTCCTAGTTCTTTCCTAATTTTCAACATCGCAAAAATTAACATGAACAATTAGGATCAAAATTGAACTAGGTGCTATACTATTCACGTCATCCAATCACAACTTCTATTTATAAAATATATACCATGCACATGCAATATATATATATATATATATATATATACTAACTAGAGTAAGGATGCAATAGTCAAAAAATAGTAACAAATATCTACAAGAAGCATAATAAAAGAAAACAAAAAATAAAGTGCAAAGTGTTTGGTAAAGAAAATTTACGCCCCAAAATGATGAATCTTCCCCCACACTTAAGCACTGCACGGTCCTCCGTGCACGAACACAATCCGGGAGGAATGTCTCTAAGAGCTCCACCATCAGCTGGCGGATGCGGGGGCTTGGGTTGCTCTATACACAAGTAAACAACAATTTAGGAAAAGATCATATGAGTGTGGTATGATAAAAGATAATGTGTGTATTCTAAGTGTGCGCACACTTTAGAATAGACACATTAGCCGGGTAAAGTGGTATCCATACCATCGAAAGAAAATAGCATATGTTCCTCAATTAAATTGCCTAGGTTGCAAGTAAAGAATAAGCAAAACTTAAGGTACAAGCAACCCTAGGTAACCACAAAAGTGAATTGAATCTATGAGAGATTGGTTATCGATATTGTGCAAGTGATAGCGCAAGATTGATAAAATAGCACAACAAGCAATAACCAATACAATAAGGAAAAGAAAACTACTTATTCATCATGAAACACAAAGAAAGAGTCACATGGTATAGGTACTTGTTAAAAAAAGTGATACATTTGATAGAATCATGTGAAGTCACTCAAACAAATGCCAAGCATTAACAAGGAGCAAGTACCGGTCATGTGATAAATTTAACGTGGAAACCATGATGAACAAGTAATTTCAAGTCAATTCACTTAAGCCAATGCACTCATATATTTTGCCCTAGTGGTACAATCAAAACATGAGTATTCAAATCCACTTGGTACTTATATATTAAAGCAAAGTATAAGTACATTGTATCTAAGAGGCAACCCTATCACTAATAAACAAGCACTTGCATCTTATTTAAATAGAAACAACTAAAGGAAAACTAATATAATGACTACAATAAAAATGAAATGCAACGAAGACGAAGTAAAACAAGTAGAAAAATATGGAAAATGCAAGAAAAGGGAGGGATGGAAGGGTTGGGAGTGCTTTAGGGCTTAATTGGAAGAGAAATAAAAATTTTACCCAAAACAACACTTGTGCGTACGCACAGGTATGTGTGCGTACACACACTAGGTGAAAAGTGGAGGGGGCGTCCGCACAAGTCGTGCGAACGCTCTAGACAGAAGGGGGTTTAAGAAGTGTGCGCACGCACAAGCCTGTGTGTGAGCACAGAACACTTTTTTTTTTCAAAAGACGGATCATGTGTGCGTGCGCACACAGGTCCGTGCGCACGCACAGAAGCAACAAGGGTTGGGGTGCAGGCGCACAAGCTGTGCTAACGCTCACACCAGAGGAGCTGCAAGCTCGCGTGTGGGCGCACATCTCTGTGCGGCCGCACAGGGTGGGCGAAACAGGGGTTGCGTGCGTGCGCACGAGAAGGTGCGCACGCACAGGGCGAAAAAGATAGGGGAATGTGCACGCACAAGGCCTGCGAGCGCTGCCAGCAGTGGCTTTGCAAGGGAGTGTGTGTACGCACAGTTGGGTGCGTACGCACAGGACGCGAAACAAGGAGGTTTGTGTGCACGCACAGGTTCCGTGTTTTCCAAAAATTTTTCTTCAAATTCTAGGGCCCTCCACCTTATCTCAACGCATTTTTCAGCCCCAAACATTCAAAACATCACAAAATCATGATCCATATGCAGATTAACATATCTAATCTCAAAACTAAACTAGTCTAAGCTAGCTAAGATAAAAAAAACATGCACTAAACTAAGATTATAAACAAAGAGAAAGGGTAAGAAAGATGTTACCATGGTGGGGTGTCTCCCACCTAGCACTTTGGTTTATAGTCCTAAGTTGGACTTTTTGTGGAGACTTTTGTTAGGGTGGTATGTGTTTCCACTCCTCCTTAAATCTCCATCCAAGCTTAGTCTTCAAAGGTCCTCCGGGATCCCATATTCTAGGCATCTGGTCACCTTCTTGTTGATCTCTATGCTCCAAGCCGGATGGATAAGCTCTCAACTGACCCTTGTAGCACTCCAACATTCTCCAGAAATCACCCAATTGTGCTCTACACCATGCTTGAACTCTAACTCTTGAATTGATTTTCTTGGAGATCCTTAGACTCCTTTGGCGACCAACACTCCTTCCACCATGCACCAACCCAAGAAGGAGCTTGAGTTGGTAATCTGTTTCCAAGATAGCATATTGATGGGGGCCAATGAAGCTCATAGGTGAAATTGCCTCCCATTCAATATGTTCTTGGACCGAAATTGCTTCCTCACCAACTTCCTCTTCCCCATCACTTAAATCATAACATGGAGGTTGTGAGAAGTCTACCTCCATATCCTTCTCAAACTCAATGGGAAAAGACTCATTAGGATCATTAAGGGGATTGACCAAGGAGGACAAAAAATCATCGATGATGGAATCTTCTTCTTGATTAATCTCCCTCATATCTCTCTTTCTCTCCTCCGGTTCACATATTTCCCTTTCTCCCTCTTGTTGCATATCATGACCCAACTCTTCTTCTTTCCCTTGAGGCTTCACATTCTCCTCTTTACTCTATTCTATAGTTGATCCTTTACATTCTTCAAGAGAAGCGTCTTGATCGGATGAGCGAAGTAGGACCAAGCGGTTCACCACTTTGGTTATGGTAGCCATGAATTGCCCTTGTGTGCTTCGGAATCCTTCTTGCTCTTGGAGAAAGGCTTGAAGGTCTTGTTGTTCTTGGGCCAAGGGTGGGAAAGTTTCACATTGTGATGAAAAAGAGGTTTCATTGTTTGGGAGGAAGGTCATATGTGTGGGAGGTGGCTCATATTGGTAAGTATTTTGAGGTGGTATGTAAGAAGATGGATGGTGGTTTTGGTGTGGTGTTTGAAAATATGGGGATTGAGGATTGTATTGAGGGTAGGGGTCATATATATATGGTGGTGGAGGTGTATAGTCATAGTGAAATCCACCACATCCTTTGGGTATGCATATTGGGGAGGGTATGGTTCATTGTAATATGGAGGAGGTTGCTCCTCCCAAAATTGATGCTCCAAACCCATGATGCAATCCAAAATTGAGGTTATCAAGCCCTACGAAATAAGCACAACCAATCTCCAAACCAAGAGCGTGATAACTCATAGAGAAAATTGAAAATAAAAACTAAAGACATCAAGTAACAAAAGAAACAAAATCCTAATTACCAACAAAAGCAAACAAACAACCAAAAAGTATCTATTCACACTATGGACATATTTACAACAACTAAAATATAGCACTCATGACGCTAGCTCCCCGGCAACGGCGCCAAAATTTGACGATGACCAAGAGCGTAGGTTTGGATTTTCACACTAAAAATAGAATTTTTCCGTTGCAAGTATAGTCCAAACCCAACCATTGATCATCAATCAAATTATAATCCTAAAGATGTCACAATCAAACACAATAACCGGGAGTTTTAAATCCCGGATCGTTCTCCCAAAGAACTAATGCCAAAGAGTGCACACAATTTTGGTTGTGGGAAACAATGGGTGTTTTCAATAATAAGGAGGCAAACAAATAAAGATATAAAAGAACTAGACAAAATTGCAATTAATAAAGCAATGAAGGAATAAAAGAACTATGTATGTAATATGAACAAGTAAAACTATAAAGTGATTGAAAGGTGGTTTAAAACATAAATGAAACCTTGACTTGGGATGAGTTATGAAATCCTTTCCTTGCCATAACCACAACTATGGTAATTATCATGAGTTAATCTCGCTTAGTTAACCCCTAACATCGAGGAGTAAGTCAAGCAAGCATAATTGACCTTAATCCATAAGTTCTAACCAACTTACCAAACTAGTTGGTAAAAGGCTAGCTTTAATGGAAACAAGAATCAACTAACTCTCCAAGAATTACCACTAAATGTTGGACATTAAAACTCTAGTAATCCATAGACTCATTTTTCCCAAGCCAAGGGGTGGAAATTTATTCCATAGCTAGGGTTGACATCTCATCAAACACCTAGTATGCATATTCACAAAACATGGCAAAATTGGTAAATTAATGAAAGCTATGAACCATAAATGATCAAAATCAATAAAGGCAACTCAAACAAACATAAAACAAGCATCAAACATCAAATTCATCAACAAGAACATCAAAATTGCAAAACCAAGCATATATTGATAAAGGAAAGTAAAAATAGAAACAAGTGTAGAACAAGTATGGTAATTGAAAGAGACAATTAAAGAAATACTTATAATGTAAATTGCAAAATCCAAAAGCAAGACTTGAAGTATAAAATTCTACAAAACCCTAATTAAACCATAAGAGAGCAAAACCTAAAACTACATTATACTACTCCTAATGTGTTTTTCCTAATCTAAAAGTGAGCTCCCTTCATATGGCATGAAGTTCCCTTAATATAGCCTTTGATTTCAGCACCCAAGCCTTTAAAAATGGGCCAAAAGAGCCCCAAAACCGCGAGTCACGTGCATTTTTAATGGAGGCATGTGCTGGGACCTGTGCGGACGCACAGACGTTTACGTCCGCACACTTCGCGAAAATCCCTTCCTGTGCGTACGCGCATCGCCTAGTGTGTGTGCGCAGAGCTACCTGTGCGTACGCACAAGTAGCTGTGCGCACACACACTAGGCGATGCTTGTCTGGACGCGCGACGCGGCTCACGCGCACGCGTGGCTCTAATTTGATGGTTGTGCGTACGCACGCATGTCTGTGCGCACGCACGCATGGTTGTGCTATTCTCCTTTGTTTTCATCATGCTTTCTCCCTTTTTGCATGCTTTCTTCCATTCCCACCAAGCCTTTCCTACCTTATTCATCTGAGATCACTCACAAATAACATCAAGGTATCGAATGGAAGGTAAATGGAATATAATTAGTCAAAATAAGTACAAAAGAGCATGTTTTCACATTTATGTCCAAACTAGGGAGATAACACAAAAGTATGCTATTTGAGTGCTTAAGTGTGAGTTCATGTGCTAGAATCCATCCAATTTGAGTCAAAATATATCATCAAATATGGATTCATCAAGAACTTCATCACGTCTTGGTGAATTTATTTGGAGTCGTTAAGGCTTATTGGAAGTCCAAGCGTTGGTGGAAGTTCAAAGATGAGTTCAACACAAGCCACCATCACAAGGAGCTCGCCAAATGTCCAACTTAAGGACAATAACTAAAAGTGCTAGGTGGGAGATAACCCACAATGGTATGATCTTTCCTGTTTATTAGTGTTATTTTTTTATCAGTGTTAATTTATATATTCTGCATAATCAACTGCATTCGGCATATAAAAAAAAGGAGCATTCGACGCGCAAGCGTCTATGACACGTACGCGTCATGCGTGAATGTGAAACACAGTGGGATTGAACAGAGAGTTGCGCGGGAGTGGGGCAGGAAGCGTGCTCTGCGCACAATTCGACCTATGCATACGCGTCTAGGATGCGTGCGCGTCACTTGCAACCTGGGAAATCCACGCATACGTGTCAAGCAGGCGCACGCGTGGATTTGGCAATCGGCATAAATAGCGTGCTGAACAGAGAGTTGTGATGGTCTGGGGCTGGCACTATGCTAGTGGCACAAAATCACCCACGCATATGCGTCCCTGACGCGTGCGTGTCCTTTTGCTTTCAGACCTTCCACGCATACGCGTGCCAGACGCTTATGCGTCGCATGGCCGTGTCTGTTTTCATGCGCACGCATAACCCACGTGTGCGCGTTGCGCCCTATTTTTCAATTCTTACTTCTTTCTTCTCTCCTCTCTCCTTCTTTCTTCCTCCTTTCTTACTTCCTTCTTCCTCATTTCTTTAACTTCTCATTCGTATTCTCTTTCATTCTATTTTTCTTATTGCATTTACATACTTTCACTCATTGTATTTTAATTTTGTTCATGTTTTTATTTTCTTTTCTAAGTCTATTATTTTTCCATTGGTGTTAAATGTCCTTATTCAACTGTTGCATCTTTTCTTGCATTATTTTGGTGCTTAGTGACTTGTTTTATATTACTGTGTATTATTATTCATAAGTCAATGCTAATCTTTTATGATACTTATATTCCATTTGCATTGCTATGCACTTACACTATCTTTCATTACCCACTCTCTCTCCCCCATTGTTGCAATTTTTGCACTATCGATATGCCATGCGCTTCTACTGTTCTCTCAATTGGATGTTGTAGCTACCATGTAATTGAGGCCCTCATTATTTGGTATTAACCTACCCATACTTTATCTGTTTTCTTATCTTTATTTCTGGGTTACTTTTCTTCTTTTTCCTCTTCTTTCAGGATGGCCACCGAGAAGGGAAAGGAAAAGCTTCTCAATGGGACAACAGACAAGTCCATCTACACAATCTTTGGGGAAAAGCATCAGTGTAGCAACCCAACCACTTACACATCTCAACATGCACCAAAGACGGTGCAATCTTTATGTGTGGGGAGGTCGATACCGACTTCCGTGAGTTAGTTATTTCCTATTTCAACACCAATGTTTAATTTTCCTTGTTAAATTAGTTGTTGCATTTGCATGTTTGATTGCATGTTTGTTTGATTTTGTGCATGTTCTTCTACCACTACTTGGTTGGAGTGATAAGTTCTTTTTCAAGACCCTTTTTATAGTATTTCACTAATTTAAATTAAAACTTTTTTGTTAAACTTGTTTGAAGACTGCAATTTGGAACATGGTTTTTGAGCTAAGAACACACAACCTGTGAGATTTTGAGCTTAATTATATGGTTACATTATTTAACCATGATTTTTATTCTTGTGTGTTTTCTTCTCTATGATTGCAATCTTTGCTTTGTTCCATTCTATATGTCCATTGTTTAGTGTATTTACATGCATGCATATGATTGAGGCCATCATTTGTTATTAGCTCACTTATCCCAAATAGCATACCACTTTAATTACCCTTGTTTGCCACTTTGAGCCTTTTAATCCCCATTTGTTCTGTATTTTACCACATCACTAGCCTTAAGCAGAAAAACAATTAATTACCCCAATTGAATCTTTGGTTAGCTTAAGATAGAGATTGTGTGTTAACTAAGTGTGGAGAATTGTGGGAACTTGGGTTGATGGAAATGTGTTGCGCTTTTAATGACAAATATTGGGAATTTGGGTGCTTACTCATGTGAGAATTGAAAAAACCGTATGCATTGATATATTATGCTTTCATTTATATATATCTAAAAAAATAAAAAATAAATAAATAAATAAAGAAAAAAATAAAAAAATAAAATAAAATAAAATAAAATAAAATAAAATAAAATAAATAGGGGACAAAAATTACCCCAATGTTAAGTTTAATAAAAGATCAATGCATATGTGGTGAAATTAAAAATTGATACATGAGTATGTGATGAAAAAGTAGAAATTTTGGGTAGCTCGGCATGATTTAAGAATTATATAGAGTGTGTGTGTGTTAGGTGAGAACTTAGGTTAGTCAAAGATTCATATTGTAGCTCACTTGGCCATACATATATCCTCACCCTTACCTTAGCCCCATTACAACCTTGAAAAGACCTCATGATGTTTGCATTTGTACACTAAATATTTGTTGATTGGTTAGATAAAGAACAAAGTTTTAGAAAGCATGACTAGAGAAGAGTAGAGTGGATTAACCCTAGACACTTGAGCGATTAGAGTGCATATACACTTCCAATGAGGGTTCAATGCTTGATTCTATGTTCCCTGCTTTCATGAGCTATCTTCCTACAAGTTTACTTGTCTTTTATTGTGTGATTTGAATTAGTGGAATCTGATTTATGTTTGTCTTGGAGAATTTGTTTACTTTTAACCAAGTAGGTAGAAGTATTTTTACATGTAGTTGCAATTATATAGATAGGTTGCATTTCATAATTTTTACCATTTCTCTTCACTACTTTGTAGCTTCTCCTGAGCTTAGCATGAGGACATGCTAATGTTTAGGTGTAGGGAGATTTGATGCACCACTATTTCATGGTATATTTTATACTTAATTGAGTGGATTTTATCCACTAAACTCACACTTATTCATATAATTCGTATGTTTTACACTTTCATTCCTAATTCTGTGCTTTGATTGAAAACATGCTTCTTTGGCCTTAAAATTGCTAATTATTAATCCTCTCTTGTTACCATTCGATACTTTGATATGTGTTTTAAGTGATTTCAGGGTTTATAGGGCAGGAATGGCTTAGAGGATGGAAAGGAAGCATGCAAAAGTGGAAAGAATACAAGAAATTGAAGGAATTGCTGAGCTGTCAAGCCTGACCTCTTGGTACTTGATAAACCCATATTTTATGATGTATTTTGTGCTCAATTTAGGTGATTTATTGATGCCAAGGCATCTTAGGCTAGTTTCACTAGTATTTTTCTGTTAGTTTTAGTGGTTTTATGCATTTTCTTGAGCTTAAAGTAACCAAGAATGGTTAAAAGAATAACAAAGCAATGAACCATCCAAACAATATGATTTTGATGCAAATTCCATGAGTTTTAGTTATATTACTTGAATGCTATGAATGGAAGATTTCTCATGAAATTTTGCAAGACTTTGATGCAATTGTTTGGATGATTTCAGGGAAGAAGAGGCTAGGCAAGGAAGCAACAAAATCAATAAAGGAAGCTTGAATATCACATGTGGAGTTTAAGTTCCAGTTTAAGCCTAAACTGGAGCTTAAACGCCAGAATCATGAAGGCTAAGAAATGCTGGAATTGAAGTTTAACCTCCAGTTTAACCTTAAACTGGAGGTTAAACGCCAGAATGGAAGTCTCACCAAAGAAGCATGTCCACGTTTAACCTCCAGTTTGACCTTAAACTGGAGGTTAAACGCCAGAAGTGAGAAGAGCACC
Organism: Arachis ipaensis; assembly: GCF_059453495.1. Classification (NCBI taxonomy): domain Eukaryota; kingdom Viridiplantae; phylum Streptophyta; class Magnoliopsida; order Fabales; family Fabaceae; genus Arachis; species Arachis ipaensis. Next base: position 39,702,020 of record NC_142441.1, on the reverse strand, counting down.
AAGGGGGGAAGTTCCACGTTTAACCTCCAGTTTAACCTTAAACTGGAGGTTAAACGCCAGAAAGGGGAAAAGCACCAGGGAGCCATTTCCACGTTTAAGCTCCAGTTTGACCTTAAACTGGAGCTTAAACGTGTTCGACAAAGTTTCTCCTCCAGGGTTGCTTTCTCCATTTCCACGTTTAAGCTCCAGTTTAACCTTAAACTGGAGCTTAAACGTGTTCGACACCTCCAGGGCTACATTTCTCAGCTTCCACGTTTAAGCTCCAGTTTAACCTTAAACTGGAGCTTAAACGTGTTCGACCTCCAGGATGCCTTCTTCCATTTCCACGTTTAAGCTCCAGTTTAACCTTAAACTGGAGCTTAAACGTGTTCGACCTCCAGGGCTGCCCTTCCTATCTCCACGTTTAAGCTTCAGTTTAACCTTAAACTGAAGCTTAAACGTGTTCGACTACATAACTCTCCAGGGCTGCCTTCTTCCATTTCCACGTTTAAGCTTCAGTTTAACCTTAAACTGAAGCTTAAACGTGCTTCTACAAAAGGCTTCACTGGAAGTGTCTGGCGTTTAAGCTGCAGTTTAAGCTTAAACTGCAACTTAAACGCCACTCTTGGAAAAGGTTTCTGGGCCAAAAATATTGCGGTTTAAGTTAGTCTTTGAGCACAAACATTAACTTAAACTTACTCTGGCATGAAACCCAATTGAATATCATGGTTTATGGGATTGGGCCTGAAGGATTGATGAGTCTGAAATTTCAATTTGTTGAGTCATGTATTATTATTTGATTATCACTAAGTTGGCTCAATAAATGTTACAGAATTTGGATCAACAACCTCATCAAGATTATGGATCATAAACCCAAGGCAAAAGGAAAGCATGGAGAGGCCTCAAAGCCCAAGAAACACAACAGAAGCTCAATATAGAAAGTGTATAAATAGGATAGAATTTAAGTGAGGGGGGACTTTTACCTTCACTTTTAGCTAGTTTTCATATCTTTGTAATTGAATTCAGAGCTATGACTCACTAAACCCCCTTTCATTGGGTTAGGGAGCTCTATTGAAATTCAATGAATCAATAATAGTTTATCTTCTTCTTCAATCTTTTCTCTTGAATTTTGTTAGAAAGCTTCTCGATCTAATTCCATTGGGTAGTTGTCTTGGGAAAGAAACTACCCATAATTGGAATCCTTCGGAACCTTGGGAAAGGAATGGAGGATTCATGCTAGAGAAGCTTTCTCACAGTGAATTGGATTGGGGTTTGGATGGATATTGTGACATGTAATCCTACCAAATTGTGGTTCATGAAACTGTGTGGTATAATCAGTGATCGAGCATCATCTCTTCTTATGAACATTTAAACCAAGGGATTGGGAATTTGTTCATTTTTAGAGAGAATTGGTGAGCCAAGGGATTGGGATCCAATCATATAAGATTGCCAAGCAAAATTCAATGAACGCATTGCTTGAGGAAGAGATAAACATGTTTTGATTCGGAGATCTCAATATCTCCTATAACCCAATGAATCCCCCATTTCTGATTTCCATCTTCTCTTTACATTCTGCAACTCAATTCATGCAATCACCCCCATTCCCTTTTAATTTCAGCAATTTAGTTTCTGCTCTTTAATTCATGCAATTTAAGATTCCGCCATTTCAATTTCTTGTCATTTACTTTTCCCGCCAATTTTACATTCCGCAATTCTCATCTCAATCTTGATTCCGCTCAACTAGAACACACTTCTAATCCGAATTGCTCACTCAACCAATCCTTGTGGGATTCGACCTCACTCTATTGTGAGTTTTTACTTGACGATAACCGGTGCACTTGCCGGAAGGAATTTTGCCGATCGTGCAATTTCCTAAATCGTAGCATAACTAGTTTATGTGCATCAAGTTTATGGCGCCGTTGCCGGGGATTGGTTTTCAATTGACAATTCTCAAATTGGAAGTTAACTAGATTGAGCATTTTTTGTGTTTTGATTAATTCAGTACAAGTTACTTGTTGAATTTTAATTTCTGCACTCGGTTACATGCTTTCTTTCTTTATGCCTTTAAATTCAAGCAACTAACTCACTGACTCACTAACTGTTTGAATTAATTCCTCAATTGCTCTAACCATACTCTTCCATTAACCAAGAGTATTTCACTTGTTTGTTGCCTGTGCTGTGTTCTTGTATGACAGGTAGGAGAGGAAAGACATCAACTCCTCCATATACCGAACCAGAGAGGACCCTTCATAGACTTAGAAGGGAAGCAAGAGGGAAGAGAGTAGTGGGAGAAGAGGAATCTGAAGGAGAATCTGAGGACAATTTTGAGGAAGCTTTAGATCTCAACATGGATAGAGAAGTTCACAACCATGAGAGAGCTGATGGAAACAATGCCATTCCTGAGAGGAGGGTTCTTAGTTCATACATAAACCCAACCTCTGGGAATTGTGGTAGCAGCATCCAGAAACCACCCATTCAGGCCAACAATTTTGAGCTCAAACCACAGCTAATATCACTTGTGGAGAATCATTGTTCATTTGGTGGAAGTGCTAATGAAGACCCAAACCAACATCTCACAAAATTCCTGAGAATTTGTGACACTGTCAAGTCCAATGGAGTCCAGGAAGATGCCTATAAACTGCTTTTGTTCCCATTTTCACTTAGGGACAAAGCAGCTAAGTGGCTGGAATCATTCCCAAGGGGGAGTCTAACAACATGGGATGAGGTGGAAAGCAAGTTTCTGGCACGTTTCTACCCCCCCCCCCCCCACAAAAGGTCAATAGGCTTCGATCTGAGGTTCAGACGTTTAGACAACAAGATGGTGAAACTCTCTACGAGGCATGGGAGAGATTCAAGGATTTGACAAGGAAATGCCCACCAGACATGTTCCATGATTGGGTGCAATTGCATATTTTCTATGATGGACTCTCCTATGAATCAAGGAAGGCTGTAGACCATTCATCAGGAGGTTCATTGAACAGGAAAAAGACTGTGGAAGAAGCCATTGAAGTGATTGAGACAGTGGCTGAGAATGAGTACTACTATGCATCAGAGAGGCACAACACTAAGGGAGTCATGGAGCTGAACCATGTTGATACAATTCTAGCCCAAAACAAGGTGTTTGCCAAGCAACTAGCAGAGCTCACCAGGAAATTAGAAACAAAGCAAGTGGCTGCAATACACACACAAGAGCAAGAGGAAGAAAGCACTGAAGGAGGTGATTGGGAAGAGGCCAATTATGTAGGAAACCAACAAAGGCAACCTTATGATCCACATTCCAACACTTACAACCCAGGCTGGAAAAACCACCCAAACTTTGGGTGGGGAAACCAACAAACCCAACCACAAAACCACAAACCTTACAACCACAACCAACATGACAATTCCACATACCAAAACTCCAACCAAAGATCATACCAAGCCACACAAAACACTTACCCCCAACCATCATATCATGGCCAAAATAATCAACCTACCCAACCTAATCTGAACCAACAATTTCAAGATCAATTAAACCGGATAGAAGGAATGATGGCAACCATGAGTCAAGACATAGTTGAATTGAAAAGGCAGTGACGCGAACGCGTGACTGACGCGGACGCGTGCCTTGAGCAGAATACAGATGACATGTACGCGTGACCGAAGCAAACGCGTGACAAGGAAAACTCCTAGATGACGCGACCGCGGGACCCACGCGGATGCATGACAGATGCCACGTGCAGAAAAAGCAGAAAACGCTACCAGCAATTTTTGAAGCCCTTTTTGGCCTAGATCTAAGTCCAGAAAACACAGATTAGAGGTTATAAAGTGGGAGAATGCATCCATTCAAGGGGAGCTCTCGAATTATTCACTTTTCATGATTTAGATGTAGTTTTTAGAGAGAGCGGTTCTCTCCTCTCTCTTAGGTTTTAGGATTAGAATTTCTTATTATGTCAATTTAGTATTTCAACTCTTTATCAGGTTCAATATTCCTTTTACTTTATATTTCTCTTTTACTTTTAGATACTTTAATGTTCTCATTTAATTACTTATGTTGCCGAATTGGCTTGTGAACTCTTCATGTTTAGATTGATTTTCTCTTATTAATGCAATTGAGGTATTTCAGATTTATAATTCTTATTTAGCTTTTCATATCCTTGGTTTTAATTGATTAGCTGGAAATTCTTGAGTTATTAAACTTATCGTGATTGATTGTTATGTTTGCTAATTGAATTGAATTCTACTAACTCTAGTTTTTCCTTAGAAGTTGGCTAGGACTTGGGAATTCTAACTAGTTAGTTCACTTAACTTTCTCTTGCTTTCATAAGGGTTAACTAAGTGGGATTAACTTCAATTCTCATAAGAATAACTAGGATAGGACTTCCGAATTTTTATGCCTTGCCAAGAGTTTATTTTATAGTTATTTATTTATTTTACTTGTCATTTAAATTACTTGTTCCTTACTCTCAAAACCCCCCAATTTACAAAACTCATAACCAATAATAAGAACATACCTCCCTGCAGTTCTTTGAGAAGACGACCCGAGGTTTGAATACTTCGGTTATCAATTTTTAAGGGGCTTGTTACTTGTGACAACCAAAACGTTTGCAAGAAAGGACTTTTGTTGGTTTAGAAACTATACTTGCAACGGGAATTTATTCTGAATTCTAGACCACACAAAATTTCTCTCTTCAGTACTAAATCAATCATAACTTGAGCTACAGAGGTCCAAATGAGGCGGTTTCAGTTGCGTTGGAAAGCTAACATCTGGGGCTTCAAAATGATATAAAATTTACCATAGTTGCCTTGTTGTTAAGTGACGCGTACACGTGCATGACGCGTACGCGTGGATAGTGCGACAGACAAGCGACGCGTACGCGTGATGTACGTGTACGCGGGACATGCACCACGTGCAGAAATCGCAGAAGACACTGGGGGCGATTTTTGGGCTATTTTTGGCCCAGTTTTAAGCCCGAAAAACACATATTAGAGGTTGCAGAGTGGGGGAATCACATTCATTTATTCACACAATATTCATTCATATAATTTTAGGTTTTAGATGTAGTTTTCTAGAGAGAGAGGCTCTCTCCTCTTTCTAGGTTTTAGGATTATTCTTAGGTTTAGCTATTTTCAAAATTCAGATTTCTATCTTAGTTTAATTTAGTTTCTCTTCTATTTTTAATTGTTCTAGTATTCTAGTTTATTTATTTCCCTTGTTGATTACTCTATGTTGCTATTTTGGTTTAAGAATTCTCATGTTAGATTTGATTTTCTATTTAATGCAATTTGAGGTATTTCATGTTTATTGCTTCTTCTATTATTTGTTAGTCATTGATGTTTGCAATTGGTTGTTTGGATTTAATATTCCTTGCTAGTTTTCTATGTTTTTATGTTATGCCTTCCAAGTGTTTGATAGATTGCTTGATTGGATTTTAAGTTAGATTTTTATATTCTTGGCTTTGGTTGAGTAATTGGAGACTCTTGAGTTATCAAACTCCTTTGTTGATTGATAATTGAAAGTTGCTAGTTGATTTGGATCCCTCTAAAGCTAGTCTTTCCTTAGGAGTTGACTAGGACTTGAAGAATCAAATTGATTCATCCACTTGACTTTCCTTCATAGTTAGAGGTTAACTAAGTGGGAGCAATGGACAATTCTCATCACAATTGATAAGGATAATGGTGCACGAAATTGTGATCCTTAACAACGGCGCCAAAAACTTGGTGCTCTGAACGTAATTCACACACTTTGTCACAACTTCACACAGCTAACCAGCAAGTGCACTGGTCGATCCCACGGAGATTGTTGGCTTGAAGCAAGCTATGGTCACCTTGTAAATCTCAGTCAGGCGGATTCAAATGGTTATAGAGTTTTAATAATTAAAAGATAAATAAAACGTAAAATGGGATAGAGATACTTATGTAATTCATTGGTAATAATTTCAGATAAGCGTATAGAGATGCTTTCGTTCCTCCTGAACCTCTGCTTTCCTGCTGTCTTCATCCAATCATCCCCACTCCTTTCTATGGCAAGCTTTGTGTAGGGCATCACCGTTGTCAATGGCTACTTCCCATCCTCTCAGTGAAAATGGTCCAAGATGCGCTGTCACCGCACGGCTATTCATCTGTCGGTTCTCGATCATACTGGAATAGGATTCAGTAATCCTTTTGTGTCTGTCACTACGCCCACCACTCGCAAGTTTGAAGCTCGTCACAACCATCCCTTCCCAGATCCTACTCGAAATACTACAGACAAGGTTTAGACTTTTCGGACCTCAAGAATGGCCGCCAATAATTCTAGCCTATACCACGAAGACTCTGATCTCACGATCAGAAGGCTAAGAGATACACATTCAATCTTGTTTGCATGTAGAACGGAAGTGTTTGTCAGGCACGCGTTCATAAGTGAGAATGATGATGAGCGTCACATAATCATCACATTCATGATGTTTTTGTGTGCGAATGAATATCTTAGAGAAGAAATAGGCTTGAATTGAATAGAAAAACAGTAGTACTTTGCATTAATTCATGAGGAACAGCAAAGCTCCACACCTTAATCTATGGTGTGTAGAAACTCTACCGTTAAAAATACATAAGTGAAAATAGGGTAGACATGGCCGAGTGGCCAGCCTTCATGGAGGTCTAAAGATCTCAATTGATCAAAAGATGATCCAAAGATAAGATGTAAATACAATAGTAAAAATTTCTATATATACTAAACTAGTTACTAGGGTTTACAGAAATGAGTAAATGATGCAGAAATCCACTTCCGGGCCCACTTGGTGTGTGCTTGGACTGAGAATTAAAGCTTTCATGTGTAGAGGTCTTCTTTGGAGTTAAACGCCATTTTGTAACCTGTTTCTAGCGTTTAACTCTGCTTTGCAACCTGTTTCTGGCGTTTAACTCCAGAATAGGGCAGAGAACTGGCGTTGAATGCCAGTTTGCGTCATCTAAATTCGGGCAAAGTATGGACTATTATATATTTTTGGAAATCCCTGGATGTCTACTTTCCAACGCAATTGAGAGCGCGCTATTTGGATTTTTGTAGCTCCAAAAAAGCCACTTTGAGTGCAGGGAGGTCAGAATCCAACAGCATCTGCAGTCCTTCTTCAACCTCTGAATCTGATTTTTGCTCAAGTCCCTCAATTTCAGCCAGAAATTACCTGAAATCACAGAAAAACACACAAACTCATAGTAAAGTCCAAAAATGTGATTTTTATTTAAAAACTAATAAAAATATACTAAAAACTAACTAAATGATACTAAAAACTATGTAAAAACAATGCCAAAAAGCGTATAAATTATCCGCTCATCACAACACCAAACTTAAATTGTTGCTTGTCCCCAAGCAACTGAAAATCAAATAGGATAAAAGAAGAGAATATACTATAAATTCCAAAATATCAATGAAACTTAGCTCCAATCAGATGAGCGGGACTAGTAGCTTTTTGCCTCTTGAATAGTTTTGGCATCTCACTTTATCCCTTGAAGTTCAGAATGATTGGCATCTATAGGAACTTAGAATTCAGATAGTGTTATTGATTCTCTTAGTTCAGTATGTTGATTCTTGAACGCAGCTACTTTATGAGTCTTGGCCGTGGCCCTAAGCACTTTGTTTTTCAGTATTACCACCGGATACATAAATGCCACAGACACATAACTGGGTGAACCTTTTCAGATTGTGACTCAGCTTTGCTAAAGTCCCCAATTAGAGGTGGCCAGGGTTCTTAACCACACTCTTCTTTTTCTTTGGACCTCGACTTTAACCGCTCAGTCTCAAGTTTTCACTTGACACCTTCACGCCACAAGCACATGGTTAGGGACAGCTTGGTTTAGCCGCTTAGGCCAGGATTTTATTCCTTTAGGCCCTCCTATCCACTGATGCTCAAAGCCTTGGATCCTTTTTATTACCCTTGCCTTTTGGTTTTAAGGGCTATTGGTTTTTTGCTCTTGCCTTTTGGTTTAAAGAGCTCTTGGCTTTTTCTGCTTGCTTTTTCTTTTTCTTTCTCTCTTTTTTTTTCGCCAATTTTCTTTTCTCTTTTTTTTCGCAAGCTTTTCTCTATTCACTGCTTTTTCTTGCTTCAAGAATCAATTTTATGATTTTTTTAGATTATCAAATAACATGTCTCCTTTTTCATCATTCTTTCAAGAGCCAACATATTTAACATTCATAAACAACAATTTCAAAAGACATATGCACTGTTCAAGCATTCATTCAGAAAACAAAAAGTATTGTCACCACATCAAAAATAATTAAACCAGTTTCAAGGATGAATTCGAAACCATGTACTTCTTGTTCTTTTGTAATTAAAACATTTTTCATTTAAGAGAGGTGATGGATTCATAGGACATTCAAAACTTTAAGGCATAGACACTTAAATACTAATGATCATGTAATAAGACACAAACATAAACATAAAGCATAGTAAACGAAAAACAGGAAAATAAGAACAAGGAGATTAAGGAATGGGTCCACCTTAGTGAGGGTGACGTCTTCCTCTTCTTGAAGAACCAATGGTGCTCATGAGCTCCTCTATGTCTCTTCCTTGTGTTTGTTGCTCCTCCCTTAAAGCTCTTTGATTTTCTCTAATCTCATGGAGAATGATGGAGTGCTCTTGGTGTTCCATCCTTAGTTGTCCTATGTTGGAACTTAATTCTCCTAGGGAGGTGTTGACTTGCTCCCAATAGTTTTGTGGAGGAAAGTGCATCCCCTGAGGTATCTCAGGGATTTTATGGTGAGGAATTTCCTCATGCTCTTGTTGAGGTCCATGATCTCTTGTTTGCTCCATCCTTTTCTTAGTGATGGGCTTGTCCTCTTCAATGAGGATGTCTCTTGGCCACAACTTCATAGAAGTGGTCTTGATGGACCTTTGAGATGAATCTCTCCATCTCCCATGACTCAGAGGTGGAAACAATTGCCTTTCCTTTCTTCTTTCTTGAGGTTTCTCTGGCCTTAGGTGCCATTAATGGTTATGGAAAAACAAAAAGCAATGCTTTTACCATACCAAACTTATAAGGTTTGCTCGTCCTCGAGCAAAAGAAGAAAGAAAGGAGGAGAAAAAAAAGAAATTGGAGGGGATGGAGAGGGTGAGTGGTTCGGCTAAGGGAGAATTAGGTGGTTATGATGTGTAAAAAGGAAAAAGTGATGGTTTGAATTTGAGTGGGTGGGTGTAGGTGGGTTGTATGATGGTTTTGGAGGAGTAATAGAAGTGATTGGTGGAGGTTATTTTAGGGAAGAGTGTTATGGAACGGTGTGAAGAAGAGAGAAAAAGAAGTGGGGTAGGTGGGGATCCTGTGGGGTCCACAGATCCAGAGGGGTCAAGGACTTAGCATCCCTGCTCTATTTAGGCGTGCAAAAATGCCCTTAGAGTGCAATCCTGGCATTTAACGCCAGACTGCTGCTTATTTCTGGCGTTAAACGCCAACTCCATGCTCTGTTCTGGCGTTAAACGCTAGTCTGGTGCTTCTTACTGGCGTTTAAACGCCAGTAAGTTCTTCCTCCAGGGTGAGCTATTTTTCATTCTGTTTTTCATTTTATTTTTTATTTTTCAGTAGTTTTTGTGACTTCACATGATCATCAACCTAATAAAACATGAAATAACAATAAAAATAAAATAGATATAATTAAATAACATTGGGTTGCCTCCCAACAAGCGCTTCTTTAATGTCGATAGCTTGACAGTGAGCTCTCATGGAGCCTCACAAATGTTCAGAGCATTGTTGGAACCTCCCAACACCAAACATAGAGTTTGGTTGTGGCCTCCCAACACCAAACTTAGAGTTTGACTGTGGAGGCTTTGGTTGACTCTACAGTGAGAAAAGCTTTTCATGCTTCCTCTCCATGGTTACAGAAGGAGATTCTTGAGTTTTAAACACAAGGTTGTCCTCATTCAGTTGGAAGACCAACTCTCCTCTGTCCACATCAATCACAGCTCTTGCTGTGGCTAGGAAGGGTCTTCCAAGGATGATGGATTCATCCTCATCCTTCCCAGTGTCTAGGATTATGAAATCAGCAGGGATGTAAAGGCCTTCAACCTTTACTAACACGTCCTCTACTTGTCCATAAGCCTGTTTTCTTGAGTTGTCTGCCATCTCTAAAGAGATTCTGGCAGCTTGCACCTCAAAGATCCCAAGTTTCTCCATTACAAAGAGTGGCATTAAGTTTATTCCTGACCCCAGGTCACACATAGCCTTCTCAAAGGTCATGGTGGCTATGTTACAGGGAATTAGGAATTTACCAGGATCCTGTTTCTTTTGAGGTAATTTCTGCCTATCCAATGCATTTAGTTCATTGGTGAGTAAGGGAGGTTCATCTTTCCAAGTCTCATTATCAAATAGCTTGGCATTCAGCTTCATGATTGCTCCAAGGTATTTAGCAACTTGCTCTTCAGTAATGTCTTCATCCTCTTCAGAGGAAGAATACTCATCAGAGCTCATGAAGGGCAGAAGGAGGTTTAATGGAATCTCTATGGTCTCTAGATGAGCCTCAGATTCCTTTGGTTCCTCAAAGGGAAACTCCTTATTGGTTACTGAGCGTCCCAGGAGGTCTTCCTCACTAGGATTTACGTTCTCCTTCTCCTTTTTGGGTTCGGCCACACCAAGTAAAGTAATGGCCTTGCACTCTCTTTTTGGATTCTCTTCTGTATTACTTGGGAGAGTATTAGGAGGGATTTCAATGACTCTTTTACTTAGCTGGCCCACTTGTGCCTCCAAATTTCTAATGGAGGATCTTGTTTCATTCATGAAACTTAAAGTGGCCTTAGATAGCAAAGACTATATTTGCTAAGCTAGATGGATTCTGCTCAGAATTCTCTGTCTGTTGCTGAGTGGATAATGGAAAAGGCTTGCTATTGCTAAACCTGTTTCTTCCACCATTATTAAAGCCTTATTGAGGCTTTTGTTGATCCTTCCATGAGAAATTTGGATGATTTCTCCTTTGAGGAATTATAGGTGTTTCCATAGGGTTCACCCATGTAATTCACCTCTGCTATTATAGGGTTCTCAGGATCATAAGCTTCTTCTTCAGAAGATGCCTCTTGAGTACTGTTGGATGTAGCTTGCAATCCATTCAGACTCTTGAGAAATCATATTGACTTGCTGAGTCAATATTTTGTTCTGAGCCAATATGGCATTCAGAGTATCAATTTCAAGAACTCCCTTCCTCTGAGGCATCCCATTACTCACAGGATTCCTTTCAGAAGTGTACATGAACTGGTTATTTGCAACCATGTCAATGAGTTCCTGAGCTTCTGTAGGCATTTTCTTTAGGTGAATGGATCCACCTACAGAATGGTCCAATGACATCTTTGATAATTCAGACAGACCATCATAGAATATATCCAGGATGGTCCATTCTGAAAGCATGTCAGAAGGACACTTTTTGGTCAGTTGTTTATATCTCTCCCAAGCTTCATAGAGGGATTCACCTTCTTTCTGTTTGAAGTTTTGAACATCCACTCTAAGCTTGATAAGCTTTTGAGGAGGAAAGAACTTGGCTAAGAAAGCCGTGACCAGCTTATCCCAAGAGTTTAGGCTATCTTTAGGTTGAGAGTCCAACCATATTCTAGCTCTGTCTCTTACAGCAAACGGGAAAAGCATAAGCCTGTAGACCTCGGAGTCAACCCCATTGGTCTTAACAGTATCACAGATCTACAAGAATTCAGTTAAGAACTGAAAAGGATCTTCTGATGGAAGTCCATGAAACTTGCAGTTCTGTTGCATCAGAGAAACTAATTGAGGCTTTAGCTCAAAATTGTTTGCTCCAATGGCAGGGATTGAGATGCTTCTTCCATGTAAATTGGAATTTGGTGCAGTAAAGTCACCAAGCATCTTCCTTGCATTGTTATTATTTTCGGCCATGTCTCCTTCTTTTTCGAAAATTTCTGTCAGATTTTCTCCAGAGAGTTGTGCTTTAGCTTCCCTTAGCTTCCTCTTCAGAGTCCTTTAAGGTTCAGGATCAGCTTTAACAAGAATGTTCTTATCCTTGTTCCTGCTCATATGAAAAAGAAGAAAACAAAAAGTAAATATGGAATCCTCTATGTCACAGTATAGAGATTCCTTTATGTGAGTAGAAGAAGAAAAGAATAGAAGAAGGGAAATTCGAACACCAAGAAGAAGAGAGGGTTCGAATTTTTTAAGAAGAAGAGAAGTGTTAGTAGATAAATAAAATAATTAGAAGGAGATGAGGGGGAGAGAATTTCGAAAATTAGAAGAAGAGAAAAAAGAAAAATATTTTTGTTTTTATTTTATTTATTGATTAGTATTCGAAAAAGTTAGAAGAAACAATTAATTAATTAAAAATATTTTTGAAAAAGAGGAAGGTGATTATCAAAAATTAGAGAAAGAAAATTAGTTAGGTAGTTTTGAAAAAGATAAGAATCAAACAAGATAAGATTAATTAAAAAAAACATTTGAAAATCAATTTTGAAAAGATAAGAAGTTAGATAAGAAGTTAGAAAAGATTTTGAAATTGATTTTGAAAAAGATGTGATTGAAAAGATATGATTGAAAATCATTTTGAAAAAGATTTGAAAAGGAAATTAAAAAGATTTTATTTTTGAAATCAAAGTTGATTACTTGACTAACAAGAAACTTGAAGATATGATTTTAAAATTTAAAGATTGAACCTTTCTTAATAGGCAAGTAACCAACTTAAAAATTTTTGAATCAATCACATTTAATTGTTAGTAAAGATTTTGAAATTATGAACAAGATAAGAAAAATATTTTTGAAAATCAATTTGAAATTTTCGAAAATCATAAAAGAAAAATGAAAAAGATTTTATTTTTGAAAAAGATTTGAAAAAGATAGAATTTTTAAATTGAAAATTTGATTTGACTCATAAGAAACAATTAAATTTAAAAACTTTTTGAAAAAGTCAACTCAAATTTTCGAAAGTTTATGAGAGAAAAAGGGAAAAATATTTTTTTTATTTTTGAATTTTAATGAAAAAAGAGAAAAACATAAAATTGATGCAAAACATAAAAATTTTGGATTAAAATAAAAGATGCATGCAAGAACACTATGAGTGTCAAGATGAACACCAAGAACACTTTGAATGTCAAGATGAACACCAAGAACTTATTTTTGAAAATTTTTAAGAAAAGAAAAACATGCAAGACGCCAAACTTAGAAATTTTCAATGTTGAGACATTAATAATTCAAAAATGCATATGAGAAACAAGAAAAGACACAAAACAAGAAATTTTAAAGATCAAACAAGAAGACTTACTAAGAACAACTTGAAGATCATGAAGAATGCAATGCATGGATTTTCGAAAAATGCAAGAAAGAGATAAACATGCAATTGACACCAAACTTAAAAACTGACACAAGACTTAAACAAGAAACATCAAATTATTTTTGATTTTATGATTTTATTAAAATTTTTGGTATTTTTCGAAAATTATTTGGAAAAGAAAAATAAGGATTTCAAAATTTCTAATGAGAATTCCAGGAATCATTCCGGTCCAGGAATTAGACATGGCTCACTAGCCAGCCAAGCTTCTGTAGATACAAATCAGGCATATAACAGCTGATTAGATAAGAGTCCAAGGACTCTTGCCATGATAAGTGGAAGCCTCAGTCCAAAAATTTAGACATGGCTTGACAGCCAGCCAGGCTTCAACAAATCATGAAGAAACTCTAGAATTCCTTCTTAAAAATTCTAAAGAACATAGAATAATTTATTTTTTCAAGAAATTTTTTTTTGAAAATTTTTCAAAAATTAAAAATAATAAAAACAAAAAGCTTAAAATTAAAATAAAATTACCTAATCTGAGCAACAAGATGAACCGTCAGTTGTCCAAACTCGAACAATCCCCGGCAACGACGCCAAAAACTTGGTGCACGAAATTGTGATCCTTAACAACGGCGCCAAAAACTTGGTGCTCGGAACGTAATTCACACACTTTGTCACAACTTCGCACAACTAACCAGCAAGTGCACTGGGTTGTCCAAGTAAAAAACCTTACGTGAGTAAGTGTCGATCCCACGGAGATTGTCGGCTTGAAGCAAGCTGTGGTCACCTTGTAAATCTCAGTCAGGCGGATTCAAATGTTTATAGAGTTTTAATAATTAAAAGATAAATAAAACGTAAAATGGGATAGAGATACTTATGTAATTCATTGGTGAGAATTTTAGATAAGCGTATAGAGATGCTTTCGTTCCTCCTGAACCTCTCCTTTCCTGCTGCCTTAATCCAATCATTCCCACTCCTTTCTATGGCAAGCTTTGTGTAGGGCATCACCATTTTCGATGGCTACTTCCCATCCTCTCAGTGAAAATGGTCCAAGATGCGCTGTCACCGCACGACTATTCATCTGTCGGTTCTCGATCATACTGGAATAGGATTCAGTAATCCTTTTGCGTCTGTCACTACGCCCAGCACTCGCGAGTTTGAAGCTCGTCATAGCCATCCCTTCCCAGATCCTACTCAGAATACCACAGACAAGGTTTAGACTTTCCGGACCTTAAGAATGGCCGCCAATAATTCTAGCCTATACCACGAAGACTCTGATCTCACGATCAGAAGGCTAAGAGATACACATTCAAGCTTGTTTGCATGTAGAACGGAAGTGTTTGTCAGGCACGCGTTCATAAGTGAGAATGATGATGAGCGTCACATAATCATCACATTCATCATGTTCTTATGTGCGAATGAATATTTTAGAGAAGAAATAGGCTTGAATTGAATAGAAAAACAATAGTACTTTGTATTAATTCATGAGGAACAGCAGAGCTCCACACCTTAATATATGGTGTGTAGAAACTCTACCGTTGAAAATACATAAGTGAAAATAGGGTAGACATGCCGAGTGGCCAGCCTTCCATGGAGGTCTAAAGATCTCAATTGATCAAAAGATGATCCAAAGATAAGATGTAAATACAATATTAAAAAGTCCTATTTATACTAAACTAGTTACTAGGATTTACAAAAATGAGTAAATGATGTAGAAATCAACTTCTGGGCCCACTTGGTGTGTGCTTGGGCTGAGCATTGAAGCTTTCACGTGTAGAGGTCTTCCTTGGAGTTAAACGCCAGTTTGTAACATGTTTCTGGCGTTTAACTCCAGAATAGGGCAGAGAACTGGCGTTGAACGCCGATTTGCGTTATCTAAACTCGAGCAAAGTATGGACTATTATATATTTCTGGAAAGCCCTGGATGTCTACTTTCCAACGCAATTGAGAGCGCGCCATTTGGACTTCTGTAGCTCCAGAAAATCCACTTTGAGTGCAGGGAGATCAGAATCCAACAGCATCTGCAGTCCTTCTTCAACTTCTGAATCTGATTTTTGCTCAAGTCCCTCAATTTCAGCCAAAAATTACCTAAAATCATAAAAAACACACAAACTCATAGTAAAGTTCAGAAATGTGATTTTTATTTAAAAACTAATAAAAATATACTAAAAACTAACTAAATCATACTAAAAACTATGTAAAAATAATGCCAAAAAGTGTATAAATTATCCGCTCATCAGATAACTAGGATAGGACTTCTAATTCTCATACTTTTTCAAGAGCTTTCTTAGCTATTAGTTTACTTTCTTGTAATTTACATTCCTTGTTCAACCTTTACAAAAACCCAAAAATATACTATCTCATAACCAATAGTAACATACTTCCCTGCAATTCCTTGAGAGACGACCCGAGGTTTGAATACTTCGATTTAATTTTATTCGGTTTGCTTTAGTGAAAACCAATTTCTTGTATGAAAGGATTATTTGTTGGTTTAGAAACTATACTAGCAACGAGGATTTATTATGAAATTCTTTACCGACAAAAATCCGTTCGTCAGTACACGTGACCCACGCGTACGTGTCGGTGCTCGCACGTGACTCACTTAAATGCAATCCGCTGGGGGTGATTTCTGGGCTTCCCAGGTCCAAATCCAACTCATCTCTAATGCTTTTTAACCCAAGGACTGAAGGAGAATCACAACTTTTGAACACATTAGTTTAGTTTTAGTTTAGTTTTGGAGCGAAAGTTAGTTTCTAGAGAGAAGCTCTCACTTCTCTCTAGAATTAGGATTAGGTTAGATCTAGATTAGAATTTCTTAGATCTAGGTTAATTTCATGCTTTGATTTACTTTTTCTTTGCAATTTCTTCTTCTCCTACCTCTCCTCTCTCTAGTTTAGCATTTAGTTCTTGTAATTCTTTACTTTTATGTTGATGCATTTTTGTTCTTCCATTTTTCTTTTAATGCAATTCATGTTTTGGTTTCCTTTATTGTTGATTTGCTTTATTGATGTTAATTCCTTGCAATTGAGTAGTGTAGATGCCTTCCAAGTGTATGATAAAATGCTTGGTTGGATTGTAGAATATATTTTTCTCCTCTTGGCTTTGGTAGAGTAATTAGTGACTCTTGAGTTATCTAATTCCTTTGTTGATTGATAATTAGAAGTTTCTAATTAACTTGAATGCCACTAAAGCTAGTCTTTCATCATGATTAGGCTAGGACTTGTGGAATCAAGTTAATTCATCCACTTGACTTTCCTTCATAGTTAGAGGTTAACTAAGTGGGAGCAATGGACAATTGTTGTCCCAATTGAGGAGGATAATGAGGATAGGACTTCTAGTTCTCATACCTTGCCAAGAGCTTTGTTAGTTGTTAGTTTATTTCCTTTACAATTTACAATTCTTGTCTTTTATTCCAAAAACCCGAAAACATACTTCATAGCCAATAACAAGAACACTTTATTGCAATTCCTAGGGAGAACGACCCGAGGTTTGAATACTTTGGTTATTAATTTTAAGGGTTTGTTACTTGTGACAAACAAATTTTTGTATGAAAGGATTATTGTTGGTTTAGAAACTATACTTGAAACAAGAATTCATTTGTGAAATTCTATACCGTCAAAAACCCACTCATCAAAATGGCGCCGTTGCCGGGGAGTTGTAATGGTGTTATGTTATTAGTTATTGTATATATGTGAATATTGTGAATAGCTTGATTTTTGGATTGCTTGTTAGTTTTTGCTAGCTTTAGGACTTTGTTTCTTTATTTCTTATTAGCTTTTGTTTTTATTTTCTCTTTTCATTATGAATTCTCACTTTGGCTATGAGTTTGGTTCTACTTATGTTGTAGGAAATGGAAGCTTCAATGAGGATGTGTATCAAGGATGGGACAATCAAAGGTGGGAGGAGCCATATGCATGTAATCAATCTTCATGGCAACAACCTCCACCAATACACTATGAACAAGAGTCATTCTATGATGCATATCAATCCAATGGCTATGGTGAATCCCCTTATGACTTTCAAGAACCACCACCATATGCCTATGAGTCATATCCTCAACATAGCCATCTACCACACTCACAAGCCTCTTTTTACCAACCACCTTCATATGATCCTAATCCTTACCCACCATTCCAACAACCATATGAGCCATATGAACCTCATATAGAGCCACTACCATCCGAACATCACCACTTTCAAGAGCCACCCCCTCCATACTATTACCAAGATGAACCACCTCCAATGTATGAAAATTTTCTCTCACAAGATGAATTCTACTTTCCACCACAACCTCCCATGGAAGAATATTCATGTCCATTGATCCAAGAGCCATATGATCCTAATCATGCTCTCCAAGTGGAACAAAAGTCAAGGGATCATCTTAAGGAAGCATTGGATCAACTTCAAGCAACCATGGAGCGTGTTGTGCAACAAGTAGAAAAAATGGAAAGTGTTAAACCACCACAACCCGACCAAGAAGAACCATCTTCCTATTATGAACCCTTCCCCTGATATAATGAACCCTCTCATCCATCCCAATCTCCAATGGATGATATCCTTGGTGTTCTTCTTTAAGGTCAAGAGGATATGAAAAGGGATGTACAAAATTTCACGGCTGCCTTAGACGAGGTGGTAAACCGATTAGCATCCCAATGCTTGGACACTCAAGGAACTCCCATGGCTACATGTGAAGAATCTAAGGAAGAGTATAGCATGAAGGAGAGATTGGATGATGAGAAATATTGCTTTGTGTTGGAACAATTGGAGGAACCTACGATTGATGAAGAAAAGGAAGAAGTGGTTGAAGACTTAGGAGATGCGGAACCCCCATGGGAACATAGAGTTGAAGAAAACCCCTCCAAGAAGGTTGAATTTGATGCTAAGGAGGAATGTGCACAAACCCCAAGGTATATTCCATATGAAGAATTGGACGGGATAGAGCACGAATCGAGTTCCCTTGGCAATGAAGATTGGTGCACGAAATTGTGATCATCAACAATGGCGCCAAAGACTTGGAGCTCTCAAACGTGAATCACGCTTTGTCACAATTCCGCACAACTAACCAGCAAGTGAACTGGGTCGTCCAAGTAATAAACCTTACGTGAGTAAGGGTCGATCCCACAGAGATTATCGGCTTGAAGCAAGCTATGGTCATCTTGTAAATCTCAGTCAGGCGGATTCAAATGGTTATGGAGTTTAAGGTGATGAAAATAAACATAAAATAAAGATAGAGATACTTATGTAATTCATTGGTGGATTTCAGATAAGCGTATGAAGATGCTTTGTTCCCCTTGAACCTCTGCTTTCCTATTTCCTTCTTCCACTCATTCATACTCCTTTCCATGGCAAGCTTTATGTTGGGCATCACCGTTGTCAATGGCTACATCCCGTCCTCTCAGTGAAAATGGTCCTGATGCTCTGTCACAACATCGGCTAATCAGCTGTCGGTTTTCGATCATGTCGGAATAGGATCAATTGATCCTTTTGCGTCTGTCACACGCCCCACAATCGCGAGTTTGAAGCTCGTCACAGTCATCCATTCCCAGATCCTACTCGGAATACCACAGACAAGGTTTAGACTTTCCGGATCTCAGGAATGGCCGCCAATAATTCTAGCCTATACCACGAAGGTTCCAATCTTAGATTAGAAACCCAAGAGATACGCATTCAAGCCATTGCTAGTAGAACAGAGGTGGTTGTCAGGCACACGTTCATAGGTGAGAATGATGATGAGTGTCACGGATCATCACATTCATCAAGTTGAAGAACGAATGAATATCTTGGAGAAGAAATAGACTTGAGTTGAATAGAAAAATAATAGTACTTTGTATTAATTCATGAAGAACAGCAGAGCTCCACACCTTAATCTATGGTGTGTAGAAACTCCACCGTTAAAAATATATAAGAACAAAGTCTAGGCATGGCCGTGAGGCCAGCCCCAAATGTGTCTAAGATAGCATAAGACTTATCAAAGATGAAAATACAATAGTATAAGGTCCTATTTATAGAGAACTAGTAGCCTAGGGTTTACAGAAATCAGTAATTAATGCAGAAATCTTCTTCCGGGCGCACTTGGTGTGTGCTTGGGCTGAGCATTGAAGCTTCCATGTGTAGAGACTTTTCTTGGAGTTAAACGCCAGCTTTTGTGCCAGTTTGGGCGTTTAACTCCAGCTTTTGTGCCAGTTTGGGAGTTAAATGCCAGAATTCTTGAGCTGACTTGGAACGCTTGTTTGGGCCATCAAATCTCAGGCAAAGTATGGACTATTATATATTACGGGAAAGTCTAGAATGTCTACTTTCCAACGCAATTGAGAGCGCACCAATTGGGCTTCTGTAGCTCCAGAAAATCCACTTTGAGTGCAGGGAGGTTAGAATCTAACAGCATCTGCAGTCCTTTTTCAGCCTTTGAATCAGATTTTTGCTCGGGTCCCTCAATTTCAGCCAGAAAATACCTGAAATCACAGAAAAATACACAAACTCATAGTAAAGTCCAGAAGAGTGATTTTTATTTAAAAACTAATAAAAACATAATAAAAACTAATTAAAATATACTAAAAATATACTAAAAATAATGCCAAAAAGCGTATAAATTATCCGCTCATCATAACACCAAACTTAAATTGTTGCTTGTCCCCAAGCAACTGAAAATCAAATAGGATAAAAAGAAGAGAATGTACAATGAATTCCAAAAACATCTATGAAGATCAGTATTAATTAGATGAGCGGGGCTTTTAGCTTTTTGCTTCTAAACAGTTTTGGCATCTCACTTTATCCCTTAAAGTTCAGAATGATTGGCATCTATAGGAACTCAGAATCCAGATAGTGTTATTGATTCTCCTAGTTAAGTATGTTGATTCTTGAACACAGCTACTTTATGAGTCTTGGCCGTGGCCCTAAGCACTTTGTTTTCCAGTATTACCACCGTATACATAAATGCCACAAACACATAACTGGGTGAACCTTTTCAGATTGTGACTTAGCTTTGCTAGAGTCTCCAATTAGAGGTGTCTAAGGTTCTTAAGCACACTCTTTTTTTTGCTTTGGACCTCAACTTTAACCACTCAGTCTCAAGTTTTCACTTGACACCTTCACGCCACAAGCACATGGTTAAGGACAGCTTGGTTTAGCCGCTTAGGCCAGGATTTTATTCCTGTGGGCCCTCCTATCCACTGATGCTCAAAGCCTTGGATCCTTTTTATCACCCTTGCCATTTGGTTTAAAGGGGTATTGGCTTTTTCTGCTTGCTTTTCTTTTTTTTTTTCCCTCTCCTTTTTTTTCTGCAAGCTTTTCACTGCTTTTTTTCTTCAAGAATCAATTTTATGATTTTTCAGATCATCAAATAACATTTCTCTTTTTCCTTTCTTTCTTTCAAGAGCCAACAATTTTAACATTCATAAATAATCAAATTCAAAAATGTGTACTGTTCAAGCATTCATTCAGAAAGACAATAGTATTGCCGCCACATCAAAATAATTAAACTGTTTTAAAATTTGAAATTCATGCACTTCTTTTTCTTTTTCAATTGAAAACATTTTTCATTTAAGAAAGGTGATGGATTCATTTTCATAGCTTTAAGGCATAGACACTTAGACACTAATGATCATATAATAAAGACACAAACATAGACAAACATAAGCAAAAAATTCAAAAAACAGGAAAATAAAGAACAAGGAAATTAAAGAACGGGTCCACCTTAGTGATGGCGGCTTGTTCTTCCTCTTAAAGATCTTATGGAGTGCTTGAGCTCCTCAATGTCTCTTCCTTGCCTTTGTTGCTCCTCTCTCATGGTTCTTTGGTCTTCTCTAATTTTATGGAGGAGGATGGAATGCTCTTGGTGCTCCACCCTTAGTTGTCCCATGTTGGAACTTAATTCTCCTAGGAAGGTGTTGATTTGCTCCCAATAGTTTTGTGGAGGAAAATGCATCCCTTGAGGCATCTCAAGGATTTCATGATGAGGAGTTTCCTCATGCTCTTGTCCATGAGTGGGATCTCTTGTTTGCTCCATCCTTTTCTTAGTGATGGGCTTGTCCTCATCAATGAGAATGTCTCCCTCTATGTCAATTCCAACCAAATTGCAAAGGTGACAAATGAGATGAGGGAAGGCTAACCTTGCCAAAAGAGAGGACTTGTCCGCCACCTTGTAGAGTTCTTAGGATATAACCTCATGAACTTCCACTTCCTCTCCAATCATGATGCTATGTATCATGATAGCCCGGTCTATAGTAGCTTTGGACCGGTTGCTAGTGGGAATGATTGAGCGTTGGATGAACTCCAACCATCCCCTAGCCACGGGCTTGAGGTCATGCCTTCTTAGTTGAACCGGCTTCCCTCTTGAATCTCTCTTCCATTGAGCGCCCTCTTCATAGATGTCCATGAGGACTTGGTCCAACCTTTGATCAAAGTTGACCCTTCTAGTGTATGGGTGTGCATCTCCTTGCATCATGGGCAAGTTGAATGCCAACCTTACATTTTCCGGACTAAAATCTAAGTATTTCCCTCGGACCATTGTAAGCCAATTCTTAGGGTCCGGGTTCACACTTTGATCATGGTTCTTGGTGATCCATGCATTGGCATAGAATTCTTGAACCATTAAGATTCCGACTTGTTGAATGGGGTTGGTGAGAACTTCCCAACCTCTTCTTCGGATCTCATGTCGGATCTCCGGATATTCGCCCTTTTTGAGCTTAAAAGGGACCTCGGGAATCACCTTCTTCTTGGCCACAACTTCATAGAAGTGGTCTTGATGCACCCTTGAGAGGAATCTCTCCATCTCCCATGACTCGGAGGTGGAAGCTTTTGCCTTCCCTTTTCTCTTTCTAGAGGTTTCTCCGGCCTTTGGTGCCATAAATGGTTATGGAAAAACAAAAAGCTTTAGCTTTTACCACACTAAACTTAGAAGGTTGCTCGTCCTCGAGCAAAAGAAGAAAGAAGAGACTAGAAGAAGAAGAAATAGAGGAGATGGAGTGGGCTTTGTGTTTTGGCCAAGGGGAGAAGTGGTGTTTAGGTTGTCTGAAAATGAAGGAGTGAAGATGGGTTTATATAGGAGTAAGAGGGGGTATATGGTTTGGCCATAGAGGGTGGGTTTGGGAGGGAAAGTGGTGTGAATTTGAATGGTGAGGTAGGTGGGGTTTTATGAAGGATAAATGTGAGTGGTGAAGAGAATGGTGGGATTTGATAGGTGAGGGGTTTTTGGGGAAGAGGTATTGAGGTGATTGGTGAATGGGTGAAGAAGAGAGAGAGTGGTGGGGTAGGTGGGGATCCTATGGGGTCCACAGATTCTGAGGTGTTAAGGATATCTCATCCCTGCACCAAGTGGCATGTAAAACGCCCCTTTCTGCCAATCCTGGCGTTAAACGCCAGGCTGCTACCCATTTCTGGCGTTTAACGCCAGCTTCTTGCCCATTCCTGGCGTTAAACGCCAGTCTGGTGCCCTTTTCTGGCGTTAAACGCCCAGAATAGTGCCAGACTGGGCGTTTAACGCCCATTCTGCTACCCTTACTGGCGTTTAAACGCCAGTAAGTTTCTCCTCCAAGGTGTTCTATTTTTTATTCTATTTTTCCTTCTATTTTTGCTTTTTCAATTGTTTTTGTGACTTCACATGATCATCAACCTATAGAAAATAATAAAATAACAATAGAAAATAGAAATTTAACATAGATAAGTAAAAATTGGGTTGTCTCCCAACAAGCGCTTTTTTAATGTCAATAGCTTGACAGTGGCTCTCATGGAGCCTCACAGATGTTCAGAGCAATGTTGGAACCTCCCAACACCAAACTTAGAGTTTGACTGTGGGGGCTCTATTTGACTCTGTATTGAGAGAAACTCTTCGTGCTTCCTCTCCATGGTGACAGAGGGATATCCTTGAGCTTTAAACACAAGGGAGTCTCCATTCACTTGAATGATTAATTCTTCTCTGTCAACATCAATCACAACTTTTGCTGTGGCTAAGAAGGGTCTACCAAGGATGATGGATTCATCCATACACTTCCCAGTCTCTAGGACTATGAAATCAGCAGGGATGTGATGGTCTTCAACCTTTACCAAGACATCCTCTACAAGTCCATAAGCTTGTTTCTTTGAATTGTCTGCCATCTCCAGTGAGATTCTTGCAGCTTGTACCTCAATGATCCCTAGCTTCTCCATTACAGAGAGAGGCATAAGGTTTATGCTTGACCCTAGGTCACACAGAGCCTTCTCAAAGGTCATGGTGCCTATGGTACAAGGGATCGAGAACTTTCCAGGGTCCTGTCTCTTTTGAGGTAATCTCTGCCTAATCAAGTCATCCAGTTCTTTGATGAGCAATGGAGGTTCATTCTCCCAAGTCTCATTACCAAATAACTTGGCATTTAGCTTCATGATTGCTCCAATGTACTTAGCAACTTGCTCTTCAGTGACATCTTCATCCTCTTCAGAGGAAGAATACTCATCAGAGCTTATGAAAGGCAGAAGTAAATTCAATGGAATCTCTATGGTCTCAGAATGAGCCTCAGATTCCCATGGTTCCTCATTAGGGAACTCCATGGAGGTCAGTGGGCGTCCATTGAGGTCTTCCTCAGTGGGAATCACTGCCTCTTCCTCCTCTCCATGTTCGGCCATGTGAGATGTGGTTATGGCCTTGCACTCTCTTTTTGGATTCTCTTCTGTATTGCTTGGGAGAGTGCTAGGAGGGAGTTCAGTAATTTTCTTACTCAACTGACCCAATTGTGCCTCCAAATTTCTAATGGAGGACCTTGTTTCAGTCATGAAACATTGAGTGGTTTTGATTAGATCAGAGACAATGGTTGTTAAGTCAGAGGGGCTCTGCTTAGAATTCTCTATCGGTTGCTGAGAAGATGATGGAAAAGGCTTGCCATTGCTAAACCTGTTTCTTCCACCATTGTTGTTGTTGAAACCTTGTTGAGGTCTCTGTTGATCCTTCCATGAGAGATTTGGGTGATTTCTTCATGAAGGATTATAGGTGTTTCCATAGGATTCTCCCATGTAATTCACCTCTTCCATTGCTGAGTTCTCAGGATCATAAGCTTCTTCTTCAGAGGAAGCTTCCTTAGTACTGCCTGTTGCTGCTTGCATTCCAGACAGACTCTAAGAAATCACATTGACTTGTTGGGTCAATATTTTATTCTGAGCCAATATGGCATTCAGAGTATCAATCTCAAGAACTCCTTTCTTCTGAGTCGTCCCATTATTCATAGGATTCCTTTCAGAAGTGTACATGAATTGGTTATTTGCAACCATTTCAATGAGTTCCTGAGCTTCTTCAGGCATCTTCTTCAGATGAAGAGATCCTTCAGTAGAGCTATCCAATGACATCTTGGATAGTTCAGACAGACCATCATAGAAGATTCCTATGATGCTCCATTCTGAAAGCATGTCAGAAGGGCACCTTCTGATCAATTGCTTGTATCTTTCCCAAGCTTCATAGAGGGATTCTCCTTCCTTCTGTCTAAAGGTTTGGACTTCCACTCCGAGCTTGCTCAATTTTTGAGGTGGAAAGAACTTTGCCAAGAAGGCATTGACTAGCTTTTCCCAACAGTTCAGGCTTTCGTTAGGTTGTGAATCCAACCATGTTCTAGCTCTGTCTCTTACAGCAAAAGGAAAGAGCATAAGTCTGTAGACTTCAGGGTCATCCCCATTGGTCTTTACAGTGTCACAGATTTGCAAGAACTCAGCCAAGAACTGATGAGGATCTTTTAATGGAAGTCCATGAAACTTGCAATTCTGTTGCATTAGAGAAACTAATTGAGGCTTAAGCTCAAAGTTGTTTGCTCCAATGGCAGGGATAGAGATGCTTCTCCCATAGAAATTAGGAGTAGGTGTAGTAAAGTCACCAAGCACCTTCCTTACATTGTTGGCATTGTTGTTATTTTCGGCTGCCATGGTTTCTTCTTCTTTGAAGAGCTCTGTTAGGCCCTCTAGAGAGAGTTGTGTTTTGGTTTCTCTTAGCTTTCTCTTCAAGGTCCTTTCAGGTTCAGGATCAGCTTCAACAAGAATGCTTTTATCTTTGCTCCTGCTCATATGAAAAAGAAGAGAACAAGAAAGTATGGAATCCTCTATGTCACAGTATAGAGATTCCTTGAAGTGTCAGAAGAAAAGAAGAATAGAAGGAGGAGATGGAGAAGAGGGAATTCGAACTTATCAAGAGGGACAGAGTTCGAATTGCACCTTGATGAGGAGTCTTAGTCCCTTAAATAGAAGGATGTGAGAAGAGGGGAAGAATTTTCGAAAATAAATTAAAAAGATTTTGAAATAATTAAAAAGAAATTTGAAAATTTGATGGAGATTTTCGAAAACTAAGATTGAGAAAGAAATCAAGTGATTTTTTGAAAAAGATTTTGAAATCGGAAATTAAAAAGATATGATTGAAAATTAATTTTGAAAAAGGGTGTGATTGAAAAGATATGATTGAAAATCAAATTAAAAAGAGAAAGTTTTGAAACTAAAGTTGATTACTTGACTAACAAGAAATTAAAAGATATGATTCTAAAATTTAAAATTTGATCCTTTCTTAATAGGCAAGTAACAACTTGAAAATTTTTTAAGTAAATCTTGAATTGAAGCAAGGATTTTTGAAAATAGTAAAAATAAATATAAAATGGAAAGAAATTGATTTTGAAAGAGATATGATTGAAAAGATATGATTTGAAAAAGATTTGATTTTGAAAAATTATGAAAACTTGAAAAAAATGTGAATTAAAAACAAAATCTTTCCTCTAGTTTCATCCTGGCGTTAAACGCCCAGAATGGCATCCATTCTGGCATTTAACGCCCAAAACTCTACCTTTTTGGGCGTTAAACGCCCAGCCAAGTACCCTGGCTGGCATTTAAACGCCAGTTTTCCTTCTTCACTGGGCGTTTTGAACGCCCAGCTTTTTCTGTTTGATTCCTCTGCTGAATGTTCTGAATCTTCAAGTCTCTGTATTATTGACTTGAAAAGACATAGTTTTAAAAAAATTATTTTTGAATTTTTGATGATGGGAATCAATAAAAAATGCAACTAAGATCAAATAAACAATGCATGCAAGACACCAAACTTAAAAGTTTGTATACTAAGGACTATAACAATGTAAAAATGCATGTAAGAAACAACAAAACATACAAAACAAGAGAATTTGAAGAACAAAGCAATGAAATCATCAAGAACAACTTGAAGATCAATGAAGAACAATATGTATAAAATTTTGAAAATTAGAAGGATAAAGACATGCAATTGACACCAAACTTAAAATTAGACAATAGACTCAAACAAGAAACATAAAGTATTTTTGGTTTTATGATTTAAAAATTTTTTTGTATTTTTTTCAAAAATTATATAGAAAAGAAAATAAAGAGAATCAAAACTTTTAATAAGAATTCCAGGAATCATGCAATGTTAGTCTAAAGCTTCAGTCTAAAAAGATTAGACATGTTTGGCTAAGCTTCAGCAGGACATTACATTCAGCAGCTAAATTGATGAGAATCAATCAGCTTTTGTGATGGTGGGAACATCACTTTGAAACTCTAGAATTCATTCTTAAAAATTCTGAAGAAAAGATACCTAATCTAAGCAACAAGATGAACCGTCAGTTGTCCAAACTCGAACAATCCCCGGCAACGGCGCCAAAAACTTGGTGCACGAAATTGTGATCATCAACAATGGCGCCAAAGACTTGGAGCTCTCAAACGTGAATCACACTTTGTCACAATTCCGCACAACTAACCAGCAAGTGCACTGGGTCGTTGGTGCACGAAATTGTGATGTCCAGGCTCAAACAATCCCAGGCAACGTGAGCAACTTGGTACGCGCAATCGTGATTACTCGTTGATTATGTAGAATTCATGGCTCTTTCTTTCCCTGGCAATGGCGCCAAGAACATGGTGCCAATACCATGGTTCACAACTTCGATACAACTAACCAGCAAGTGCACTGGGTCGTCCAAGTAATACCTTACGTGAGTAAGGGTCGAATCCCACGGAGATTGTTGGTATGAAGCAAGCTATGGTCACCTTGTAAATCTCAGTCAGGCAGATATAAAGTGATAATGGTTTTTTCGAATATTATATAATAAAATAGGGATAGAGATACTTATGTAAATTCATCGGTGAGAATTTCAGATAAGCGAATGGAGATGCTTTCGTTCCTCTGAACCTCTGCTTTCCTGCTATCTTCATCCAATCAGTCTTACTCCTTTCCATGGCTGGCTTTATGTGATACATCACCACTGTCAATGGCTACTTTCGGTCATCTCTCGGGAAAATGATCCAATGCCCTGTCACGGCACGGCTAATCGTGTGGAGGCATCACCCTTGCCAATGGCTTCATCTTATCCTCTCAGTGAATAATATGCTCACGCACCCTGTCACGGCACGGCTATTCATCTGTCGGTTCTCGATCATGCTGGAATAGGATTTACTATCCTTTTGCGTCTGTCACTAATGCCCTGCAATCGCGAGTTTGGAGCTCGTCACAGTCATTCATTCATTGAATCCTACTCGGAATACCACAGACAAGGTTTAGACCTTCCGGATTCTCTTGAATGCCGCCATCATTCTAGCTTACGCCACGAAGATTCTGGTTAGGAGATCTAAGAGATATTCATTCTAGCTTATTTCATGTAGAACGGAAGTGTTTGTCAGGCACGTGTTCATAGGGGAGAATGGTGATGAGCGTCACACATAATCATCACCTTCATCACGTTCTTGGGTGTGAATGGATATCATAGAAGCGAAATAAGATGAATTGAATAGAAAACAGAAGTACTTTGCATTAATCTTTGAGGGACAGCAGAGCTCCACACCTTAATCTATGGAGTGTAGAAACTCTACCGTTGAAAATACATAAGTGAAAGGTCCAGGTATGGCCGAGAGGCCAGCCTCTAAAACATGATCACAGAATCAAAATACAATCCAGGATGTCAAATACAATAGTAAGAGGTCCTATTTATAATAAACTAGTCACTAGGGTTTACAGAAGTAAGTAATTGATGCATAAATCCACTTCCGGGGCCCACTTGGTGTGTGCTTGGGATGGGCCTGAGTGTTGCACGTGTAGAGGTCCTTCTTGGAGTTGAACGCCAGCTTTTGTGCCATTTTGGGCGTTTAACTCTGGTTTTGGCTCCTTTTCTGGCGCTGGACGCCAGGTTTGGGCAGAAAGCTGGCGTTGAACGCCAGTTTACGTCATCTATTCTTGGCCAAAGTATGGACTATTATATATTTCTGGAAAGCCCTGGATGTCTACTTTCTAACGCAATTGGAAGCGCGCCATTTCGAGATCTGTAACTCCAAAAAATCCACTTTGAGTGCAGGGAGGTCAGAATCCAACAGCATCAGCAGTCCTTCTTCAACCTCTGAATCTGATTTTTGCTCAAGTCCCTCAATTTCAGCCAGAAAATATCTGAAATCACAGAAAAACACACAAACTCATAGTAAAGTCCAGAAATGTGAATTTAACATAAAATCTATTAAAAACATCCCTAAAAGTAACTAGATTCTACTAAAAATAATGCCAAAAAGCGTATAAATTATCCGCTCATCACAACACCAAACTTAAATTGTTGCTTGTCCCCAAGCAACTGAAAATCAAAAATAGGATAAAAAGAATAGAATATACTATAAATTCCAAACTATCAATGAAACATAGCTCCAATCAGATGAGCGGGACTTGTAGCTTTTTGCCTCTTGAATAGTTTTGGCATCTCACTTTATCCATTGAGGTTCAGAATGATTGGCATCTATAGGAACTCAGAGTTCAAATAGTGTTATTGATTCTCCTAGTTCAGTATGATGATTCTTGAACACAGCTGTTTTATGAGTCTTGGCCGTGGCCCTAAGCACTTTGTTTTCCAGTATTACCACCGGATACATAAATGCCACAGACACATAATTGGGTGAACCTTTTCAGATTGTGACACAGCTTTGCTAAAGTCCCCAATTAGAGGTGTCCAGGGTTCTTAAGCACACTCTTCTTTTGCTTTGGACCTTGACTTTAACCGCTCAGTCTCAAGTTTTCACTTGACACCTTCACGCCACAAGCACATGGTTAGGGACAGCTTGGTTTAGCCGCTTAGGCCAGGATTTTATTCCTTTAGGCCCTCCTATCCACTGATGCTCAAAGCCTTGGGATCCTTTTTATTTACCCTTGCCTTTTGGTTTTAAGAGCTTTTGGCTTTTTCCGCTTGCTTTTTCTTTTTCTTTCTATTTTTTTTCGCCTATTTTTTTTCTATTTTTTTTTCTGCAAGCTTTGTTCTTTGCTGCTTTTTCTTGCTTCAAGAATCATTTTTATGATTTTTCAGATTATCAAATAACATGTCTCCTAGTCATCATTCTTTCAAGAGCCAACATATTTAACATTCTTAAACAACAACTTCAAAAGACATATGCACTGTTCAAGCATACATTCAGAAAATAAGAAGCATTGTCACCACATCAATATAATTAAACTAAGTTCAAGGATAAATTCGAAACTCATGTACTTCTTGTTCTTTTGAATTAAAACATTTTTCATTTAAGAGAGGTGATGGATTCATAGGACATTCATAACTTTAAGACAAAGTTACTAACTACTAATGATCATGTAATGAAGACACAAAACATAGATAAGCACATAACATAGAAAACGAAAAACAGAAGAAATAAGAACAAGGAATGAATCCACCTTAGTGATGGTGGCGTTTCCTTCTTGAGGAACCAATGATGTCCTTGAGCTCTTCTATGTCTCTTCTTTGTCTTTGTTGCTCCTCCTTCATTGCTTTTAGATCTTCTCTGATTTCGTGAAGGATGATGGAGTGCTCTTGATGTTCCACCCTTAGTTGCTTCCAATAATTGTGTGGAAGAAATTGTATCCCCTGAGGTATCTCAGGGATCTCTTGATTTGCAGTCAAATGTCCTGCCACTGAGCTATAGACCCTTGATGGAAGCTTTTGTCTTCCCTTTCCTCTTTCTAGAGGTTTCTCTGGCCTTAGGTGCCATCAATGGTTATGGAAAAAAAACAAAAAAGCTATGCTTTTACCACACCAAACTTAGAATGTTGCTCGCCCTCGAGCAAAAGAAGAAAGAATATAAGAAGAAGAAGAAGATATGGAGGAGATGGATGGAGGTGTGTATTTGGCCATATGGGTGGGATTGGGTGGGAGAGAGATGTTGAATTTTGAAGGTAGTGGGTGTATGGATGTTAGTGGTGGATGGAAAACAGAAGGGATGATCATGAATGGAAAGAGAGATGATGAGGTAGGTGGGGATCCTGTGGGGTCCACAGATCCTGAGATGATCCTGTGGGATCCACAAATCCTGAGGTGTCAAGGCATTTACATCCATGCACCAATTTAGGCATGTAAAATGCCCTTGCACACAACTCTGGGCGTTCAGCGCCAGGTTGGTGGCCATTTTGGGCGTTCAACGCCCCTTTGCTGCCATTTCTGGTGTTGAACGCCAGAACCATGCTTGTTCTGGGCGTTCAGCGCCAGAATGCTGCCCATTTTGGGCGTTCAGCGCCAGAACCATGCTCTGTTCTGGCGTTGAACGCCAGGCAGATGCTCCTCCAGGGTGTGATTTTTCTTCTGTTGTTTTTGATTCCATTTTTAATTTTTATATTTATTTTCTGACTCCACATGATCATGAACCTAAGAAAACATGAAAAACAAGAATAATAGAGTTAGATAAATAAACATTGGGTTGCCTCCCAACAAGCGCTTCTTTAATGTCAATAGCTTGACAGTGGGCTCTCATGGAGCCTCACAGATGTTCAAAGCATTGTTGAGACTCTCCAACACCAAACTTAGAGTTTGGATATGGGAGTTCAACACCAAACTTAGAGTTTGACTGTGGGGGCTCTGGTTGATTCTGCTTTGAGAGAAGCTTTTTCTGCTTCCTCTCCATGGTTGCAGAGGGAGATCCTTGAGTTTTAAACACAAGGGAGTTCTCATTCCATTGAAGGACTATTTCACCTCTGTCAACATCAATCACAGCTCTTGCTGTGGCCAGGAAAGGTCTTCCTAGGATGATGGATTCATCCTCTTCCTTTCCAGTATCCAGAACTATGAAATCAGCAGGGATATAAAGGCCTTCAACCTTTACTAACACGTCCTCTACTTGTCCATAAGCCTGTTTTCTTGAACTGTCTGCCATCTCTAATGAGATTTTAGCAGCTTGCACCCCATAGATTCCCAGTTTCTCTATTACAGAGAGGGGCATGAGGTTTATTCCTGAACCAAAGTCACACAGAGCCTTAAAGATCATGGTGCCTATGGTACAGGGTATTATGAACTTTCCAGGATCCTGTCTCTTCTGAGGTAATGTCAGTTGATCCAGATCACTTAGTTCATTGATGAACAAGGGAGGTTCAACTTCCCAAGTATCAATGCCAAATAATTTGGCATTCAGCTTCATGATTGCACCAAGAAACTTGGCAGTTTACTCTTCAGTAACATCCTCATTCTCTTCAGAAGAGGAATACTCATCAGAGCTCATGAAGGGCATAAGGAGGTTCAATGGAATCTCTATGGTCTCTAGATGAGTCTCAGATTCCTTTGGTTCCTCAGAGGGAAACTCCTTATTGATCACTGGACGTCCCAGGAGGTCTTCCTCCTTGGGATTCACGTCCTCTCCTCTCCTCACAGGTTTGGCCATGATGCTTATGTCAATGGCCTTGCACTCTCCTTTTGGATTCTCTTCTGTATTGCTTGGGAGAGTACTAGGAGGGATTTCAGTGATCCTCTTACTCAGCTGGCCTACTTGTGCTTCCAAATTTCTAATGGAAGACCTTGTTTCATTCATGAAACTTACAGTGGCCTTGGATAGATCAGAGACTAAGTTTGCCAAATTAGAAGTATTTTGTTCAGAGTTCTCTGTCTGTTGCTGAGTGGATGATGGAAAAGGTTTATTATTGTTAAACCTGTTTCTTCCACCATTATTAAAGCCTTGTTGAGGCTTTTGATCCTTCCATGAGAAATTTGGATGATTTCTCCATGATGAGTTATAGGTGTTTCCATAAGGTTCACCTATGTAATTCACCTCTGCTATTGCAGGGTTCTCAGGATCATAAGCTTCTTCTTCATAAGAAGCCTCTTGAGTACTGTTGGATGCAGCTTGCACTCCATTCAGACTCTGAGAGATCATATTGACTTGCTGAGTCAATATTTTGTTCTGAGCCAATATGGCATTCAGAGTATCAATCTCAAGAACTCCCTTCTTCATAGGCGTCCCATTATTCACAGGATTCCTTTCAGAAGTGTACATGAACTAGTTATTAGCAACCATGTCAATGAGTTCTTGAGCTTCTGCAGGCATTTTCTTTAGGTGAATGGATCCACCTGCAGAGGTGTCCAGTGACATTTTTGATAGCTCAGATAAACCATCATAGAATATATCCAGGATGGTCCATTCTGAAAGCATGTCAGAAGGACACTTTTTGGTCAACTGTTTGTGTCTTTCCCAAGCTTCATAGAGGGATTCACCTTCTTTCTGTCTGAAGGTTTGAACATCAGCTCTAAGCTTGCTCAGCTTTTGAGGAGGAAAGTACTTGGCTAAGAAAGCCGTGACCAGCTTATCCCAAGAGTTCAGGCTGTCTTTGGGTTGAGAATCCAACCATAATCTAGCTCTGTCTCTTACAGCAAAGGGGAAAAGCATGAGCCTGTAGACTTCAGGATCTACTCCATTAGTCTTAACAGTATCACATATCTGCAAGAATTCAGTTAAGAACTGAAAAGGATCTTCAGATGGAAGTCCATGAAACTTGCAGTTCTGCTGCATCAGAGAAACTAATTGAGGTTTCAGCTCAAAGTTGTTTACTCCAATGGCAGGAATGGAGATGCTTCTTCCATGTAAATTGGAATTAGGTGCAGTAAAGTCACCAAGCATCTTCCTTACATTATTATTATTTTCGGCTGCCATCTCCTCTTCCTGTTCAAAAATTTCTGAAAGGTTTTCTCTGGATTGTTGTAATTTAGCTTCTCTTAATTTTCTCTTCAGAGTCCTTTCAGGTTCTGGATCTGCTTCCACAAGAATGTTCTTATCCTTGCTCCTGCTCATATGACAAAGAAGAAGGCACAGAAAAATAATAATAATAATAGAGAGTCTTTATACCACAGTATAGGGATCCCTGTGTGAGTAGAAGAAGAGGGGGAGACAAAGAATGTAATATAATGGAAGAAACACAACTGTGAGGATGGCAGAGATGTGAGATGAGATGTTAGGATATGAATGAATAAATAGAATAAGATGGGGGAGGGATAATTTTCGAAAATTATTTTGAAAAAGAGTTAGTGATTTTCGAAAATGGTTTTTGAAAATTGTTAGTATTTTTTCGAAAAATTTTTAAAATTAAAAATAAAAATAAGAATAATTAGTTAATTAAAAAGAAATTTTTGAAAAAGAGGGAAGATATTTTCGAAAATTAGAGAGAGAGGGTTAGTTAGGTAGTTTTGAAAAAGTTAAGAAACAAACAAAAAGTTAGTTAGTTAGTTAGTTAAAACAAATTTTGAAAAGATAAGAAGTTAGGAAGTTAGAAAAGATATTTTGAAAAGATATTTTTGAAAAAGATAAGATAAGAAGCTATTTTTGAAAAGATATGATTGAAATTAGTTTTGAAAAAGATTTGATTTTTAAAATCTCAATTAATGACTTGATTCATAAGAAATCACAAGATATGATTCTAGAACTTAAAGTTTGAATCTTTCTTAACAAGCAAGTAACAAACTTCAAATTTTTGAATCAAAACATTAATTGTTATTGTTATTTTCGAAAATTTGTGATAAAAATAAGAAAAAGATTTTTGAAAAATATTTTTGGAATTTTCGAAAATAACCAAAAATTTTGAAAAAGATTTGATTTTTGAAAAAAGATTTTGAAAAAGATAAGATTTTCAAATTGAAAATTTGATTTGACTCATGAGAAACAATTAAATTTTAAAAATTTTTGAAAAAGTCAATTCAAATTTTCGAATTTGATGAGAGAAAAAGGGAAAGATATTTTTTTGATTTTTGAATTTTTATGATGCAAGAGAAAAACACTAAAAAGATGCAATGCATGAAATTTTTAGATCAAAACAATGAATGCGTGCAAGAATGCTATGAATGTCAAGATGAATACCAAGAACACTATGAATGTCAAGATGAACATCATAGACATAATTTTGAAAAATTTTTAATGCAAAGAAAACATGCAAGACACCAAACTTAGAATTCTTTAATGCTTACGCACTAAGAATTCAAGAATGCATATGATAAACATGAAAAGACACAAAACAAAAAATCATCAAGATCAAACAAGAAGACTTACCAAGAACAACTTGAAGATCATGAAAAACACTATGAATGCATGATATTTTCGAAAAAATGCAAGATGCATATGCAAGTGACACCAAACTTATAACATGACACATGATTCAAAAAACAGAAAAATATTTTTGATTTTTATGATTTTCTAAATTTTTTTTTTGGATTTTTTATTTTATATTTTTCGAAAAACTATTTTGGAAAAGAAAAATAAGGATTCCAAAATTTTTAATATGAATTCCAGGAATCTTATGCTCTAAAGCTCCAATCAAAGGGTCAGGCATGGCTTAATAGCCAGCCAAGCTTTAGCATATAATTACATGGACTGGAGTGATTAGTTGAATACCAATCCCAAAGCAGTTTGGGTATGGCTTTACAGCCAGATAGGATTCAACATGTTTCATGAAACACTAGAATTCATTCTTAAAAATCTTGAAGCCATAGAATAATTTATTTTTGAAAACATTATTTTTATTATTTTATTTTATTTTATTTTATATTTTTTTTTTCGAAAACAACAGAAAAATTTTTGAAAGATTTTTGAAAAATTTTTGAAAACAAAACAAAAAGAAAATTACCTAATCTGAGCAACATGATGAACCGTCAGTTGTCCAAACTCGAACAATCCCCGGCAACGGCGCCAAAAACTTGGTGCACGAAATTGTGATGTCCAGGCTCAAACAATCCCTGGCAACGTGAGCAACTTGGTACGCGCAATCGTGATTACGCGTTGATTATGTAGAATTCATGGCTCTTTCTTTCCCTGGCAATGGCGCCAAGAACATGGTGCCAATACCATGGTTCACAACTTCGATACAACTAACCAGCAAGTGCACTGGGTCGTCCAAGTAATACCTTACGTGAGTAAGGGTCGAATCCCACGGAGATTGTTGGTATGAAGCAAGCTATGGTCACCTTGTAAATCTCAGTCAGGCAGATATAAAGTGATAATGGTTTTTTCGAATATTATATAATAAAATAGGGATAGAGATACTTATGTAAATTCATCGGTGAGAATTTCAGATAAGCGAATGGAGATGCTTTCATTCCTCTGAACCTCTGCTTTCCTGCTATCTTCATCCAATCAGTCTTACTCCTTTCCATGGCTGGCTTTATGTGATACATCACCACTGTCAATGGCTACTTTCGGTCATCTCTCGGGAAAATGATCCAATGCCCTGTCACGGCACGGCTAATCGTCTGGAGGCATCACCCTTGCCAATGGCTTCATCTTATCCTCTCAGTGAATAATATGCTCACGCACCCTGTCACGGCACGGCTATTCATCTGTCGGTTCTCGATCATGCTGGAATAGGATTTACTATCCTTTTGCGTCTGTCACTAACGCCCTGCAATCGCGAGTTTGGAGCTCGTCACAGTCATTCATTCATTGAATCCTACTCGGAATACCACAGACAAGGTTTAGACCTTCCGGATTCTCTTGAATGCCGCCATCATTCTAGCTTCCGCCACGAAGATTCTGGTTAGGAGATCTAAGAGATATTCATTCTAGCTTATTTCATGTAGAACGGAAGTGTTTGTCAAGCACGTGTTCATAGGGGAGAATGGTGATGAGCGTCACACATAATCATCACCTTCATCACGTTCTTGGGTGCGAATGGATATCTTAGAAGCGAAATAAGATGAATTGAATAGAAAACATAAGTACTTTGCATTAATCTTTGAGGGACAGCAGAGCTCCACACCTTAATCTATGGAGTGTAGAAACTCTACCGTTGAAAATACATAAGTGAAAGGTCCAGGCATGGCTGAGAGGCCAGCCCCTAAAACGTGATCACAGGATCAAAATACAATCCAGGATGTCAAATACAATAGTAAGAGGTCCTATTTATAATAAACTAGTCACTAGGGTTTACAGAAGTAAGTAATTGATGCATAAATCCACTTCCGGGGCCCACTTGGTGTGTGCTTGGGCTGGGCCTGAGTGTTGCATGTGTAGAGGTCCTTCTTGGAGTTGAACGCCAGCTTTTGTGCTAGTTTGGGCGTTCAACTCTGGTTTTGGCTCTTTTTCTGGCGCTGGACGCCAGGTTTGGGCAGAAAGCTGGCGTTGAATGCCGGTTTACGTCATCTATTCTTAGCCAAAGTATGGACTATTATATATTTCTGGAAAGCCCTGGATGTCTACTTTCCAACGCAATTGGAAGCGCGCCATTTCGAGTTCTGTAGCTCCAGCAAATCCACTTTGAGTGCAGGGAGGTCAGAATCCAACAGCATCAGCAGTCCTTCTTCAACCTCTGAATCTGATTTTTGCTCAAGTCCCTCAATTTCAGCCAGAAAATACCTGAAATCATAGAAAAACACACAAACTCATAGTAAAGTCCAGAAATGTGAATTTAACATAAAATCTATTAAAAACATCCCTAAAAGTAACTAGATTCTACTAAAAATATACTAAAAACAATGCCAAAAACCGTATAAATTATCCGCTCATCAGTCGTCCAAGTAATAAACCTTATGTGAGTAAGGGTCGATCCCACAGAGATTATTGGCTTGAAGCAAGCTATGGTCATCTTGTAAATCTCAGTCAGGCAGATTCAAATGGTTATGGAGTTTAAGGTGATGAAAATAAACATAAAATAAAGATAGAGATACTTATGTAATTCATTGGTGGATTTCAGATAAGCGTATCAAGATGCTTTGTTCCCCTTGAACCTCTTCTTTCCTATTGCCTTCTTCCAATCATTCATACTCCTTTCCATGGCAAGCTTTATGTTGGGCATCACCGTTGTCAATGGCTACATCCCGTCCTCTCAGTGAAAATGGTCCTGATGCTCTGTCACAACATCGGCTAATCAGCTGTCGGTTCTCGATCATGTCGGAATAGGATCCATTGATCCTTTTGCGTCTGCCACACTCCCCACAATCGCGAGTTTGAAGCTTGTCACAGTCATCCCTTCCCAGATCCTACTCGGAATACCACAGACAAGGTTTAGACTTTCCGAATCTCAGGAATGGCCGCCAATAATTCTAGCCTATACCACGAAGGTTCCAATCTTAGATTAGAAACCCAAGAGATACGCATTCAAGCCATTGCTAGTAGAACAGAGGTGGTTGTCAGGCACATGTTCATAGGTGAGAAAGATGATGAGTGTCACGGATCATCACATTCATCAAGTTGAAGAACGAGTGAATATCTTGGAGAAGAAATAGACTTGAGTTGAATAGAAAAACAATAGTACTTTGTATTAATTCATGAAGAACAGTAGAGCTCCACACCTTAATCTATGGTGTGTAGAAACTCCACCGTTAAAAATACATAAGAACAAAGTCTAGGCATGGCCGTGAGGCCAGTCTCAAACGTGTCTAAGATAGCATAAGACTTATCAAAGGTGAAAATACAATAGTATAAGGTCCTATTTATAGAGAACTAGTAGCCTAGGATTTATAGAAATTAGTAATTAATGCAGAAATCTTCTTCCAGGCCCACTTGGTGTGTGCTTGGACTGAGCATTGAAGCTTCCATGTGTAGAGACTTTTCTTGGAGTTAAACGCCAGCTTTTGTGCCAGTTTGGGCGTTTAACTCCAGCTTTTGTGCCAGTTTGGGAGTTAAACGCCAGAATTCTTGAGCTGACTTGGAACGCCTGATTGGGCCATCAAATCTCGCGCAAAGTATAGACTATTATATATTGCTGGAAAGCCCAGGATGTCTAATTTCCAACGCAATTAAGTGCGTGCCAATTGGGCTTTTGTAGCTCCAGAAAATCCACTTTCAATTCAGGGAGGTCAGAATCCAACAGCATCTGCAGTCCTTTTTCACCCTCTGAATCAGATTTTTGCTCGGGTCCCTCAATTTCAGCCAGAAAATACCTGAAATCACAGAAAAACACACAAACTCATAGTAAAGTCCAGAAGAGTGATTTTTATTTAAAAACTAATAAAAACTAATTAAAATATACTAAAAACATACTAAAAACAATGCCAAAAAGCGTATAAATTATCCGCTCATCAAAGATCAAGCATCAAATCCTAGTGGTGAAGAATCCTTTGAGCTCAAAGAACCTTCTCCCGGTGCATTTGAAAGTGTTGAGGAGGTAAATCTCTCTCACCCCCATAACTATAATCTTAGTAAGGGAAAAGGCTTAGATAAACTTAAAGAACAAAGGATTATAATTGAGAAATCTTGTAAAGAGGTGGAGGTCCTTAGCAAAAGAAGGACAGGAGTTGGATACGCTTTGTCAAAACCTTTGGAAGCGTCTTTGCCTAGGTTTCCATCTACTCCTTCATTTGAGTGGGTGAAATTCATTTCTATTAGCTTTATTATCCCACTTGAATATGGCTTGCTTGAAACGGATGGCCAACTTAGGGAACTTTGTGGGATGAAGCGCAAGCAAAAAATATTTTGTGGTTGGCGTTGCAAATCAAGGCTCATTAGGGTTGATACATCAAACATGAAATATAAAGGTTGGAGTAGTGCTCAACTAGATGGGTCTAGGAGGATTGTTGGTCACTTCATAGAGAATTCATCTTGCTTGCCACCCGGATGGACTATTAATGATCAACTTTAAAACGAGTGTGAAAATAAAGTGTGGGATCCCGGATTACAAGAAGCGGATCAATCTTGGGAGCCCTTAGCTTGTGCAGAACTCCATCAAGGCTTGAAGATATTAAATTTGAAGAATGGAGCTTATTGGAGATTCAAGCATTGGTGGATGTTCCAAGATAAATTCAAGCACAAGCCACCTTGATGAGAAGCTCCCCATAAGTCCAACTTAAGGACAATAAACAAAAGTGCTAGGTGGGAGACACCCCACCATGGTAAAATCTTTCCTTTTTCTCTTTTATACATATTGGTGATTAGCTTAATTTCATGTTTGATTAATTTGTTGCGTTTATTTGGTAGTTTAGTATGTTAAATAAGGTTTTATGGTGTTTTGGTAGCTGTTTGGAGGTTTGAAATGCTTGGATTGGTGCAAAAAACATAGAAAAATTTTGAAAACAGAGCAACAACCCATGCGCACGCGTACCTCACGCGTACGCGTGCCCCATGCATTCTCGCCCATCCACGCGCACGCGCCATGCACGCGTACGCGTGGATACCAGATTTTCACTTCCCAGCCAAAGACCCGAGAGTTACGCCTGCACTGTGCTAACGTTGTGCCTAAGGCACAACCATCAACCCACGCATAAGCATGACGGACGCGTGCGCGTCAACTCTCTGGTTTTCCATGCACGCGTACGTGTGACCCACGTGGCGCGTCGCGCCCATTTCACCACCCATGCGCACGCATGGTGCACGCGTACGCGTGGATACCTTTCCTTCACTGCACCTCTTTTCTTCTTCCCTTTCCATTTCTTTCCTTCTTCTTTCTTCTTCCCCTCTCCTACCATCATCCAACACTCCCAAACACCATCTATAACCAATTCTTAGGTTAGTTGTTAGTAACGTAGTTTTTAGTTTTCATCTCATTTTCTCTTTTTCATTATAAGTGTTGGATTATTGATTTTGTTTGCTATATATTGCTGCTTATTCCTAATTGCATGCTATCTTAGAATAATTGTTTTTAGATATTCATTGTTGGATTCCTTGATTGAGGTTACAATTTGTTACTTGGTTTTGAATTTCTCATGCTTAATTTTGTGCATACCAAGTACACTAGATTTTCCTTCAAGCACTCTAAATCTTTTTGAATTACATGATTTGGCCACCATGTAATTTGAATATTTTCTTTGATTAGGCAATTTCTCGATGGATGATGTGCATTTATCTTAATGCATTGTGCTTCTAGATCATATGCATCCATATGTTTTAGCTGGAATGCTCTCATGCCTCTTTATTGCTTGTTTGGTTGTCTTAGCCTTTAAGTTTAGAGCATCTCGTGCACACTAGAATAAGTGAAATGTATGCTTCTTTTGTGACATAGCTTTCTATGCTAGTGTATGTTCTAAAGGGCGCAATTTAGAATTCACACGCCTATTTATCATTCATGTCCCACTAATTCACTCATTCAGTTCTAGTGATTTACCTCATCCCAACAATGTATACTTCCTGGCTTTTGTATTTTCTCATCTTATGGTGTTACTTTATATTTTTCATGAATGATGCACCACGAGTAAAAACGGAAGGGAAGAAAGAACACGCAGCAACCGGTTGACCTACCAGCTGAAGGTGGAAATTCGGAGAGTTGCCGTACCCCCTTGCTCATCTTTGGATGCACCGAGGACGGTGCAAACTTTTAAGTGTGGGGAGGTCGTCCAACCAATCGGTATTTTTGGGTGACAAGTTTCTAATTCCAACACTTTTGCATTTCATACTTTTAGGTCTTTTAGGATTTTTACTCATGTTTTCTTATTTTTGCATATATAAGTATAATAAACTTAGTCAAAATAATGAGATTTTTCAAGGATTTTATCTATAGGGCATTGACATTCCAATTGATTTGAGTGAAAATATGTCATTGAACTTTCTTGAATTATATATATATTGTGGAACATGATTTTTGAGCTAAGAACACAAGCTTGTGAGTTTTGAGCCCTAATGATGTGGTTACATCTTATAACCACTTATTTTCCTTCTTGTGTGCATTATTCTCTTTCTATGATTGTAATCTTTGATTTGTTTGATTCTTTATGTCCATTATTTTGTGTAGATATGCATTTATATGATTGAGACCATCATTTTATTTAGCTCACTCGCCCAATTAGCCTTACCTTTTATCTTCCATTGTTAGCCAACTTTGAGCCTACGATTAACCCACTTGTTCTTAATTTTAGCACATTACAAGCCTTTAAGTGAAAAATAATAAATGTCCTTTATTTGGATCTTTGATTAGCTTAGGCTAGTGTGAGTGTGTATCATTCAAGTGTGGGAAACTTGGGACATTGGTTGGGAAGAGGTGTGTTTTGTATTAAATATTGGAAATCGGGTACATGCTCATGTATTAATTAAATGTAAAACCGTATGCATTGATACTTTTGTATATGTTAAAGCAAAAGGAAAAAAAATGAGAAAATAAAAAGAAAGAAAAAAAATATATGTAGTTATCAAAAGAAAAAGAAAAAATAGAAAGAAAAGAAAAAAAAAAAGAAAGAAATAAAAAGGGGACAAAATTCCCCAAAGTAAAATTCAATAAAGATCAATGCATATGTGTTGTGATAAAAAGAGAATGCATGAGTATGTGAAAAAGTGAAGAATTGGTAGTTAGGTTAGCACTTACATTGTATAGGTTGCCATAGGTTAGGTGGGAAGTTTACGTTGATCAAAGATTCAAATCTCAAGTCCACTTGACCAATATGCATCCTACCTTGACCCTAGCCCCATTACAACCTATGAAAAGACCTCATGATATGTGTCTGCATGCATGAAATATATGTTGATTGTTAGATGAAAAATAAATCTTGGAAAGCATGATTAGGGAGGATTGAGTGAATCGACCCTAAACACTTGAGCGACTAGAGTGCAAACACTTCCGGTGATGGTTCGATTGCTCAATTACATGTCTCCACCTATGATTATCTCTTCTTGCAAGTTTATAAAAATATTTAGTAACTCAATTCGATTATGGATTAGATTTGCTATGGCTATTAGCCCTTGTACCTATATATGTTCTCTTGGGAATTGATTTATTTTGACCAAGTAGTTGCATTCATATAGGTAGATGCATGTAGATAGGTTGCATTTAGTTAGTTTGCATTGAATAAATGTTGATACCCTTTGTTTCCTTCTTGATTTAGCATGAGGACATGCTATGGTTTAAGTGTGGGGAGGTTGATAAACCCCATTTTTAGGGTTTATCTTGTGCTTAATTTAGGGAATTTTATGACCTTTTACCCACATTTATTCAATGAAATAGCATGGTTTCATGATTGTCTCCTAAATTGTGCTTAAGTGTGAAAATATGCTTTTTAGGTCCTTAATTGCTAATTTTGATTCACCTTTGATTCCACTAGATGCCTTGATATGTTTGTTAGTGATTCTAGGTTGGAAAGGCTAGGAATGGATCAAAGGAATGAAGAGAAAAGCATGTAAAGTGGAGAAATCAGGAAAAATCAAGGATTGGGAGAAATTCACTCTACGTGCACGCACAGCAGACGCGCACGTGTGAAACGAGGAGGTCGCATGGCGACGTGTACGCGTACGTGTAGATAGCAATTTGTCAAGCGACGCGTACGCATGACCCACGCGTACGCGTTGGTGCTCGCACGTGACTCACTTAAAGGCAATCCGCTGGGGGCGATTTCTGGGCTCCCAGGCGCAAATCCAACTCATCTCTGATACTATTTAACCCTAGGACTGAAGGGGAATCAGAACTTTTGAACACATTAGTTTACTTTAGTTTTAGTTTCTAGAATTAGGATTAGGTTAGATCTAGATTAGAATTTCTTAGATCTAGCTTAATTTCATGCTTTGATTTACTTTTCCTTTGCAATTTCTTCTTCTTCTACCTTTCCTCTCTCTAGTTTAGCATTTAATTCTTGTAATTCTTTACTTTTATGTTGATGCATTTTTGTTCTTCTATTTTCCTTTTAATGCAATTCATGTTTTGATTTCCTTTATTGTTGATTTACTTTATTCTTGTTAATTCCTTGCAATTGAGTAGTGTAGATGCCTTCCAAGTGTATGATAAAATACTTGGTTGGATTGTAGAATAGATTTTTCTCCTCTTGGCTTTGGTAGAGTAATTAGTGACTCTTGAGTTATCAAACTCCTTTGTTGATTGATAATTAGAAGTTGCTAATTAACTTGAATACCACTAAAGCTAGTCTTTCATCATGATTAGGCTAGGACTTGTAGAATCAAGTTAATTCCTCCACTTGACTTTCCAATATGGTTAGAGGTTAACTAAGTGGGAGCAATGGACAATTGTGGTCACAATTGAGGAGGATAACTAGGATAGGACTTCCAATTCTCATACCTTGCCAAGAGCTTCGTTAGTTGTTTGTTTATTTCCTTTGCCATTTATATTTCTTGACTATTATCCCAAAAACCCCAAAACATACCTCATAGCTAATAACAAGAACCCTTTATTACAATTCCTAAGGAGAACGACCCGAGGTTTAAATACTTTGGTTTATAATTTTAGGGGTTTATACTTGTGACAAACAATCTTTCGTATGAAAGGATTATTTGTTGGTTTAGAAACTATACTTGCAACGAGATTTCATTTGTGAAATTCTAAACCGTCAAAAATTCACTCATCAAAAGTATGAGGTTGGCGTTCAACTTACCTTTGATGCAAGGAGATCCACATTCTTACGCTAGAAAAGTCAACTTTGATCAAAGACTGGATCAACTGCTCTCAGACATCTGTGTGGAAGGATCACAGTGAAAAAGAGATTCCCAAGGCAAGCCCATTCAACTAAGAAGGCTTGACCTAAAGCCCAGAGCTAGAGGATGGTTAGAATTCATCCAACGCTCTATCATCCCCACTAGCAACCGGTCATAAGTGACTATTGAAAGAGCCATCATGATCCATTTCATCATGATTGGAAGTGAGGTGGAGGTACATAAGGTGATTCCTTAAGAACTGTACAAGATTGCTGAAAAGCCATCCACCAAAGCAAGGTTGGCATTCCCTCACCTCATATGTCATCTATGCAATTCAGCTGGAATTGTCATAGAGGGAGATATCTC
Source organism: Arachis ipaensis (assembly GCF_059453495.1). NCBI lineage: Eukaryota > Viridiplantae > Streptophyta > Magnoliopsida > Fabales > Fabaceae > Arachis > Arachis ipaensis. The sequence goes on along the minus strand of NC_142441.1, from coordinate 39,657,988 downwards.
CATTGAGGAGGACAAGCCCATCACTAAGAAGAGGATGGAGCAAACTAGAGAGCATGCACAAGAGCCTATTGGTGCACGAAATTGTGATCTCTGGTAATGGCTCCAAAAACTTGGTGCTCTAATCTCAATTCATAATTTGTCACAACTTCGATACAACTAACCAGCAAGTGCACTGGGTCGTCCAAGTAATAAACCTTACGTGAGTAAGAGTCGATCCCACGGAGATTGTTGGTATGAAGCAAGCTATGGTCACCTTGTAAATCTCAGTCAGGCGGATATAAAATAATTATGGAGTTTTCGAAATTAAATAATAAAATAAAGATAGAAACACTTATGTAATTCATTGGTGAGAATTTCAGATAAGCGTGTAGAGATGCTTTCGTTCCTCTGAATCTCTGCTTTCCCGCTGTCTTCATCCAATCAGTTTTACTCCTTTCCATGGCTGGCTTTATGTAAAGACATCACCGTTGTCAATGGCTACTTTTAATCCTCTCGGGAAAATGGTCCAAATGCTCTGTCACAGCACGGCTAATCGTTTGGAGGCATCACCCTTGTCGATGCCTGCGTCCTATTCCTCTCTGTGAAAATGGTCCGATGCGCTGTCACTGCATGGCTAATCATCTGGAGGTTCTCGATCATACTGAAATAGGATTTACTATCTTTTTGCGTCTGTCACTATGCCCAGCACTCGTGAGTTTGAAGCTCGTCACAGTCATTCAATCCCTGAATCCTACTTGGAATACCACAGACAAGGTTTAGATTTTCCGGATTTTCATGAATGCCGCCATCAATCTAGCTTATACCACGAAGATCCCAATATCTCGGACTCGGTCCCCTGTATTAGTAATCTAAGTGATACTCATTCAATCTGAGGTAGAATGGAAGTGGTTGTCAGGCACGCGTTCGTAGGGAATGATGATGATTGTCACATTCATCACATTCATGTTGAAGTGTGAATGAATATCTTAGAAGCGGAATAAGTTGAATTGAATAGAAAAACAGTAGTACTTTGCATTAATCTTTGAGGAACAGCAGAGTTCCACACCTTAATCTATGGAGTGCAAAAACTCTACCGTATGAAAATACATAAGTGATAGGTCCAGGCATGGCCGTGTGGCCATCCCCCATGATCTAAGAACTAGGCGTCCCAAGATGATCAAAGGATCAAAATATAATCCAAAGATGATCCGAAGATGTCTAATACAATAGTAAAAAGTCCTATTTATAATAAACTAGCTACTAGGGTTTACAGAAGTAAGTAATTGATGCATAAATCCACTTCAGGGGCCCACTTGGTGTGTGCTTGGGCTGAGCTTGAGTGTTTCACGTGTAGAGGTCCTTCTTGGAGTTGAACGCCAGCTTTTGTGCCAGTTTGGGCGTTGAACTCCACTTTGCAACTTGTTTCTGGCGCTGAACGCCAGAATTGGGCAGAGAGCTGGCGTTGAACGCCAGTTTGCATCATCTAAACTCGAGAAAAGTATGGACTATTATATATTTCTGGAAAGCCCTGGATGTTTACTTTCCAACGCAATTAGAAGCGTGCCATTTTGAGTTCTGTAGCTCCAGAAAATCCATTTTGAGTGCAGGGAGGTCAGAATCCAACAGCATCAGCAGTCCTTCTTCAACCTCTGAATCTGATTTTTGCTCAAGTCCCTCAATTTCAGCCAGAAAATACCTGAAATCACAGAAAAACACACAAACTCATAGTAAAGTCCAGAAATGTGAATTTAACATAAAAACTAATGAAAACATCCTTAAAAGTAACTAGATTCTACTAAAAATATACTAAAAACAATGCCAAAAAGCGTATAAATTATCCGCTCATCACAACACCAAACTTAAATTGTTGCTTGTCCCCAAGCAACTAAAAATCAAATAGGATAAAAAGAAGAGAATATACTGTAAATTCCAAACTATCAATGAAACATAGCTCCAATTAGATGAGCGGGACTTGTAGCTTTTTGCCTCTTGAATAGTTTTGGCATCTCACTTTATCCATTGAAGTTCAGAATGATTGGCTTCTATAGGAACTCAGAGTTCAGATAGTGTTATTGATTCTCCTAGTTCAGTATGATGATTCTTGAACACAGCTTCTTTATGAGTCTTGGCTGTGGCCCTAAGCACTTTGTTTTCCAGTATTACCACCGGATACATAAATGCCACAGACACATAATTGGGTGAACCTTTTCAGATTGTGACTCAGCTTTGCTAGAGTCCCCAATTAGAGGTGTCCAGGGTTCTTAAGCACACTCTTTTTTTGCTTTGGACCTTGACTTTAACCGCTCAGTCTCAAGTTTTCACTTGACACCTTCACGCCACAAGCACATGGTTAGGGACAGCTTGATTTAGCCGCTTAGGCCAGGATTTTATTCCTTTAGGCCCTCCTATCCACTGATTCTCAAAGCCTTGGGATTCTTTTTATTGCCCTTGCCTTTTGGTTTTAAGGGTTATTGGCTTTTTTCTCTTGCCTCTTGGTTTTAAGAGCTTTTGGCTTTTTCTGCTTGCTTTTTCTTTTTCTTTCTATTTTTTTTTTGCCTATACTTTTTTTTTTCTGCAAGCTTTGTTCCTTGCTGCTTTTTCTTGCTTCAAGAATCATTTTTATGATTTTTCAGATTATCAAATAACATGTCTCCTAGTCATCATTCTTTCAAGAGCCAACATATTTAACATTCTTAAACAACAACTTCAAAAGACATATGCACTGTTCAAGCATTCATTCAGAAAACAAGAAGCATTGTCACCACATCAATATAATTAAGCTAAGTTCAAGGATAAATTCAAAACTCATGTACTTCTTGTTCTTTTGAATTAAAACATTTTTCATTTAAGAGAGGTGATGGATTCATAGGACATTCATAACTTTAAGACATAGTTACTAACTACTAATGATCATGTAATGAAGACACAAACATAGATAAGCACATAGAAAACGAAAAACAGAAGAAATAAGAACAAGGAATGAATCCACCTTAGTGATGGTGGCGTTTCCTTCTTGAGGAACCAATGATGTCCTTGAGCTCTTCTATGTCTCTTCCTTGTCTTTGTTGCTCCTCCCTCATTGCTTTTTGATCTTCTCTAATTTCATGAAGGATGATGGAGTGCTCTTGATGTTCCACCCTTAATTGTCCCATGTTGGAACTTAATTCTCCTAGGGAGGTGTTGATTTGCTCCCAATAGTTTTGTGGAGGAAAATGCATTTGAGGCATCTCCGGGGTCTCATGGTGATGAGCTTCATACGCCTCTTGAGCTCCATGAATGGGCTCTCTTGTTTGCTCCATCTTTTTCTTAGTGATGGGCTTCTCTTCCTCAATGTGAATGTCTCCTTCTATGAAAGCTCCAGCTGAGTAACATAGATAGCAAATAAGATGAGGGAAAGCTAGCCTTGCCCCAGGGGAGGGCTTTTCGGCTATTTTGTAGAGTTCAAGGGAGATGACTTCATGAACTTCTACTTCCACTCCAATCATGATGCTATGGATCATGATGGCCTGATCCACAGTAACTTCGGATCAGTTGCTAGTGGGGATGATGGAGCGTTGGATGAACTCCAACCATCCTCTAGCCACAGGCTTGAGGTCCAGTCTTCTTAGTTGAACCGGCTTGCCTTTGGAGTCAATCTTCCATTGAGCTCCTTCGACACATATGTCCATAAGGATTTGGTCCAACCTTTGATTAAAGTTGACCCTTCTAGTGTAGGGGTGTTCATCTCCTTGCATCATGGGCAAGTTAAACGCCAGCCTCACATTTTCCGGACTAAAATCTAAGTAATTCCCCCGAACTATTGTAATATAATTCTTTGGATTCGAGTTCTTACTTTGATCATGGTTCTTAGTGATCCATGCATTGGCATAGAACTCTTGAACCATTAAGATGCCGACTTGTTGGATGGGGTTTGTTAGAACTTTCCAACCTCTTCTTTGGATTTCATGTCGGATCTCCGGATACTCATTTCTCTTGAGCTTGAAAGGGACCTTGGGGATCACCTTCTTCTTGGCCACAACATCATAGAAGTGGTCTTGATGGGCTTTGGAGATGAACCTTTCCATCTCCCATGACTCGGAGGTGGAAGCTTTTGTCTTCCCTTTCCCTTTTCTAGAGGATTCTCCGGTCTTAGGTGCCATCAATGGTAATGGAAATACAAAAAGCTTATGCTTTTACCACACCAAACTTAGAATATTGCTCGCCCTCGAGCAAGAAAAGAAAGAATTAGATGAAGAAGAAGAAGAAAATATGGAGAAGAGGGGGGAGGTGTGTTTCGGCCAAGAGGGGAAAGAGAGGGTTGTGTTGTGTGAAAATAAAGAAGAATGGAAGGCTTTATATAGGGAAGAGAGGGGGGGTTAAGGTTCGGCCATATGGGTGGGTTTGGGTGGGAAATTGATTTTGAATTTTGAAGGTAGGTGGAGTTTATTGGGTAGGTTTATGGGGAAGAGTGGGTGGATATGAGTGGTGAAGGGTTAATAGGGAAGAGGGATGGAGGTGATAGGTGAAGGGTTTTGGAGAAGGGTGTTTATTGGGAATAGAGGATGATTGAGAAGAGAGAAGAGAGTGAGTGAAGGTAGGTGGGGATTCTGTGGGGTCCACAGATCCTGAGGTGTTCAAGGATTTACAACCTTGCACCAAATTAGGCATGTAAAATGCCCTTGCACACAACTCTGGGCGTTCAGCGCCAGGTTGGTGCCCATTTTGGGTGTTCAACGCCCATTTGTTGCCCATTTCTGGCGTTAAACGCCAGAACCATGCTTGTTTTGGGCGTTCAGCGCCAGCTCTTCTCCAGGGTGCAATTCTGGCGTTCAGCGCCCAGATGCTGCCTATTTTGGGCGTTCAGCGCCCAGATACTGCCCATTTTGGGCGTTTTGTGCCAGAACCATACTCTGTTCTGGCGTTGAACGCCAGACAGGTGCTTCCTCCAGGGTGTGATTTTTCTTCCGCTGTTTTTGATTCTGTTTCTAAATTTTTCATTTATTTTGTGACTCCACATGATCATGAACCTAAGAAAACATGAAAAACAAAAACAAAATTAGATAAATAAACATTGGGTTGCCTCCCAACAAGCGCTTCTTTAATGTCAATAGCTTGACAGTGGGCTCTCATGGAGCCTCACAGATGTACAGAGCTTTGTTGAGACCTCCCAACACCAAACTTAGAGTTTGGTTGTGGCCTCCCAACACCAAACTTAGAGTTTGACTGTGGGGGCTTTTGTTGACTCTGCTTTGAGAGAAGCTTTTTCTGCTTCCTCTCCATGGATGCAGAGAAAGATCCTTGAGTTGTAAACACAAGGTTGTCCTTATTTAATTGAAGGATCAATTCTCCTCTGTCCACATCAATCACAGCTCTTGCTGTAGATAGGAAAGGCCTCCCTAGGATGATGGATACATCCTCTTCCTTTCCAGTGTCTAGGACTATGAAATTAGCAGGGATGTAAAGGCCTTCAACCTTTACTAACACGTCCTCTACTTGTCCATAAGCCTATTTTCTTGAATTGTCTGCCATCTCTAATGAGATTTTAGCAGCTTGCACCCCATAAATTCCCAGTTTCTCTATTACAGAGAGGGGCATGAGGTTTATCCCTGAACCAAGGTCACACAGAGCCTTTTCAAAGAGCATGGTGCCTATGGTACAAGGTATTATGAACTTTTTAGGATCCTGTTTCTTCTGAGGCAATGTCAGTTGATCCAGATCACTTAGTTCATTGGTGAACAAGGGAGGTTCATCTTCCCAAGTCTCAATACCAAATAATTTGGCATTCAGCTTCATGATTGTACCAAGGAACTTGGCAGCTTGCTCTTCAGTGACATCCTCATTCTCTTTAGAAGAGGAATACTCATCAGAGCTCATGAAGGGCATAAAGAGGTTCAATGGAATCTCTATGGTCTCTAGATGAGCCTCAGATTCCTTTGGTTCCTCAGAGGAAAACTCCTTATTGATCACTGGACGTCCTCGGAGGTCTTCCTCACTGGGATTCACGTCCTCCTCTCCCTCTTTGGGTTCGGCCATTTTGGTAATATCAATGGCCTTGCACTCTCTCTTTGGATTTTCTTCTGTATTGCTTGGGAGAGTACTGGGAGGGATTTCAGTGATCTTCTTACTCAGCTGGCCCACTTGTGCCTCCAAATTTCTAATGGAGGACCTTGTTTCATTCATGAAACTCACAGTGGCCTTAGATAGATCAGAGACTAAGTTTGCTAAGCTAGATAGATTCTGCTCAGAATTCTCTGTCTGTTGCTGAGTGGATGATGGAAAAGGTTTACTATTGTTAAACCTATTTCTTCCACCATTATTAAAGCCTTGTTGAGGCTTTTGATCCTTCCATGAGAAATTTGGATGATTTCTCCATGATGAGTTATAGGTGTTTCCATAAGGTTCACCTAAGTAATCACCTCTGCTATTGCAGGGTTATCAGGATCATAAGCTTCTTCTTCAGAAGATGCCTCTTGAGTACTGTTGGATGCAGCTTGCATTCCATTCAGACTCTGAGAAATCATATTGACTTGCTGAGTCAATATTTTGTTCTGAGCCAATATGGCATTCAGAGTATCAATTTCAAGAACTCCCTTCTTCATAGGCGTCCCATTACTCATAGGATTCCTCTTAGAAGTGTACATGAACTGGTTATTAGAAACCATGTCAATGAGTTCTTGAGCTTCTACAGGCGTTTTCTTTAGGTGAATGGATCCACCTGCAGAAGTATCCAATGACATCTTTGATAGCTCAGATAAACCATCATAGAATATATCCAGGATGGTCCATTCTGAAAGCATGTCAGAAGGACACTTTTTGGTCAGCTGCTTGTATCTTTCCCAAGCTTCATAGAGGGATTCACCTTCTTTCTGTCTGAAGGTTTGAACATCCACTCTAAGCTTGCTCAGCTTTTGAGGAGGAAAGAACTTGGCTAAGAAAGCCGTGACCAGCTTATTCCAAGAGTTCAGGCTATCTTTAGGTTGAGAGTCCAACCACACTCTAGCTCTGTCTCTTACAGCAAAAGGGAAAAGCATGAGCCTATAGACTTCAGGATCTACTCCATTAGTCTTAACAGTATCACAGATCTGCAAGAATTCAGTTAAGAACTGAAAAGGATCTTTAGATGGAAGTCCATGAAACTTGCAGTTCTGTTGCATCAGAGAAACTAGCTGAGGTTTCAGCTCAAAATTGTTTGCTCCAATGGTAGGGATGGAGATGCTTCTTCCATGTAAATTGGAATTTGGTGCAGTAAAGTCACCATGCATTCTCCTTGCATTATTGTTGTTGGGTTCGGCTGCCATCTCCTTTACTTGTTCGAAATTTTCAATAAGGTTGTCTCTGGATTGTTGTAATTTAGCTTTTCTTAGTTTTCTCTTCAGAGTCCTTTCAGGTTCTGGATCAGCTTCAACAAGAATGCGTTTTTCTTTGTTCCTGCTCATAAGAAAGAGAAGAGAACAAGAAAAGAAGAGGAATCCTCTATGTCACAGTAAAGAGGTTCCTTATTGTTAGTAGAAGAAGAAAATGAATAGGGGTGAAGAAAAATGAAGAATCCAAACACAAAGGTAAGGATAGGAGCAATGATGTGAGATGAAGAGAAGTTAGTAGATGAATAAATAAATGGAATAAGATGAGGGAGGGGGATTTTCGAAAATTATTTTTGAAAAATGGTTAGTGATTTTCGAAAATAATTTTTGAAAAAGATTAGTAATTTTTGAAAATTAAAATCCAAAATTAAAAAGAAGTTTTGAAAAAGAGAGGGAGATATTTTCGAAAATTAGAGAGAGAGAGTTAGTTAGGTAGTTTTGAAAAAGGTAAGAAACAAACAAAAAGTTAGTTAGTTAGTTGAAACAAATTTTGAAAATCAATTTTGAAAAGATAAGAAGATAAGAAGTTAGAAAAGATATTTTGAAATCAAATTTTTGAAAAAGGTAAGATAAGAGGATATTTTTTTTGAAAAGATATGATTGAAATTAGTTTTGAAAAAGATTTGATTTTTTTTTTAAATCACAATTAATGACTTGATTCACAAGAAATCACAAGATATGATTCTAGAACTTAAGTTTGAATCTTTCTTAACAAGTAAGTAGCAAACTTGAAATTTTTGAATCAAAACATTAATTGGTGATGTTATTTTCGAAAATTATGTCATAAAGATAAGAAAAACATTTTTGAAAAACATTTTTATAATTTTCGAAAATAACTAAGAAAAATGAAAAATATTTGATTTTTGAAAAAGATTTTTGAAAAAGATGAGATTTTTAAATTGAAAATTTGATTTGACTCATAAAAAAAACTAGATTTTTTTAAAAATTTTTGAAAAAGTCAAATCTAATTTTCGAAATTTTAAGAGAGAAAAAGGGAAAGATTTTTTTTTTGATTTTTGAATTTTTAATGATGAGAGAGAGAAACATGAAAATGATGCAATGCATGATAATTTTAGATCAAAACATGTGATGCATGCAAGAATGCTATGAATGTCAAGATGAACACCAAGAACACTATGAAGATCATGATGAACATCAAGAACATATTTTTGAAAATTTTTAATGCAAAGAAGACATGCAAGACACCAAACTTAGAAATCTTTAATGCTTAGGCACTAAGAATTCAAGAATGCATATGAAAAACAAGAAAAGATGCAAAACAAGAAAACATCAAGATCAAACAAGAAGACTTACCAAGAACAACTTGAAGATCATGAAGAACACTATGAATGCATGAATTTTTTTTTCGAAAAATGCAAGATGAATATGCAATTGACACCAAACTTTCAACTTGACTCAAGACTCAAACAAGAAACATGAAATATTTTTGAATTTTTAATGATTTTATGAATTTTTTGTATTTTCTTTTAATTTTTTTTCGAAAATCATTTTGAAAAAGAAAAATAAGGATTCCAAAATTTTTAATATGAATTCCAGGAATCTTATGCTCTTTAGTCTAAAGCTCCAATCTGAGGGTTAGGCATGGCTTAATAGCCAGCCAAGCTTTAGTAAAAATATGAGTGTAATTCATTCAATTTTAAGCCAAAACCTCTGCCCAAAAGAATTCAGACATGGTTTTATAGCCAGCATGCTTCAACATGCTTCATGAAACTCTAGAATTCATTCTTAAAAATTCTGAAGAAAAATATATTTTTGAAAACATTTTTATTTTAAAATTTTTTTTTCGAAAACAGATGAGAAATTTTTGAAAGGTTTTTGAAAAATTTTTGAAAATAAAACAAAAAAAAAATTACCTAATCTGAGCAACAAGATGAACCGTCAGTTGTCCAAACTCGAACAATCCCCGGCAACGGCGCCAAAAACTTGGTGCACGAAATTGTGATCTCTGGTAATGGCTCCAAAAACTTGGTGCTCTAATCTCATTTCATAATTTGTCACAACTACGATACAACTAACCAACAAGTGCACTGGGTCGTCCAAGTAATAAACCTTACGTGAGTAAGGGTCGATCCCACGGAGATTGTTGGTATGAAGCAAGCTATGGTCACCTTGTAAATCTCAGTCAGGCGGATATAAAATAATTATGGAGTTTTCAAAATTAAATAATAAAATAAGGATAGAAACACTTATGTAATTTATTGGTGAGAATTTCAGATAAGCGTGTAGAGATGCTTTCGTTCCTCTAAATCTCTGCTTTTCCACTGTCTTCATCCAATCAATTTTACTCCTTTCCATGGCTGGCTTTATGTAAGGACATCACCGTTGTCAATGGCTACTTTTAATCCTCTCGGGAAAATGGTCCAAATGCTCTGTCATAGCACGGCTAATCGTCTGGAGGCATCACCCTTGTCGATGGCTGCATCCTATTCCTCTCTGTGAAAATGGTCCGATGTGCTGTCACTGCATGGCTAATCATCTAGAGGTTCTCGATCATACTGGAATAGGATTTACTATCCTTTTGCATCTGTCACTACGCCCAGCACTCGCGAGTTTGAAGCTCGTCACAGTCATTCAATCCCTGAATCCTACTTGGAATACCACAGACAAGGTTTAGACTTTCCGGATTCTCATGAATGTCGCCATCAATCTAGCATATACCACGAAGATCCCAATATCTCGGACTCGGTCTCCTGTATTAGTAATCTAAGAGATACTCATTCAATCTGAGGTAGAACGGAAGTGGTTGTCAGGCACGCATTCATAGGGAATGATGATGATTGTCACGTTCATCACATTCATGTTGAAGTGCGAATGAATATCTTAGAAGCGGAATAAGTTGAATTGAATAGAAAAATAGTAGTACTTTGCATTAATCTTTGAGGAACAGCAGAGCTCCACACCTTAATCTATGGAGTGCAGAAACTCTACCGTATGAAAATACATAAGTGATAGGTCCAGGCATGGCCGTGTGGCCATCCCCCAAGATCTAAGAACTAGGCATCCCAAGATGATCAAAGGATCAAAAGATAATCCAAAGATGATCCGAAGATGTCTAATACAATAGTAAAAAGTCCTATTTATAATAAACTAGCTACTAGAGTTTATAGAAGTAAGTAATTGATGCATAAATCCACTTCCGGGGCCCACTTGGTGTGTGCTTGGGCTGAGCTTGAGTGTTGCACGTGTAGAGGTCCTTCTTGGAGTTGAACGCCAGCTTTTGTGCCAGTTTGGGCATTGAACTCCACTTTGCAACTTGTTTCTGGCGCTGAACGCCAGAATTGGGCAGAGAGCTGGCGTTGAACGCCAGTTTGCATCATCTAAACTCGGGCAAAGTATGGACTATTATATTGCTGGAAAGCCCTAGATGTTTACTTTCCAACGCAATTGGAAGCGTGCCATTTTGAGTTTTGTAGCTCCAGAAAATCCATTTTGAGTGCAGGGAGGTCAGAATCCAACAGCATCAGCAGTCCTTCTTCAACCTCTGAATCTGATTTTTGCTCAAGTCCCTCAATTTCAGCCAGAAAATACCTGAAATCACAGAAAAACACACAAACTCATAGTAAAGTCCAGAAATGTTAATTTAACATAAAAACTAATGAAAACATCCCTAAAAGTAACTAGATTCTACTAAAAACATACTAAAAATAATGCCAAAAAGCGTATAAGATGTATTTTTCTTCTCAAAGCTATTGGGATCAATGGCATACTTCCATGGGAGAATTGAGCTCTAACATGAATCAGTTGAGGATGGAGCATCAAGAGCATTCCACCATCCTCAATGAAATTAGAGAAGATCAAAGGGCTATGAGGGAAGAACAACAAAGACAAATGAGTGACATTGAAGAGATCACGCACTATATTGGATCCTCAAGAAGGAGCACTAGCCGCCACCATTAAAGGTGGATTCGTTCTCTTAATCTCCTTTTCTTATGTTAATTTTCTGTTTTCTGTTATGTTGTATTGTCTGTTCTCTTGTTCTTATTGCATGATCATTTCCATTTATGTCTTAAAGTTATAAAATGTTCCATATATCTCTCACCTTGCTTAAAAGAAAATTTTATTTGAAAAGAATTGAGAGGTACATGAATTTCAAGTTTATAATAAGAATAGTTCAATTATCTTGATGTGGTGGCATTGCTTTTGTTTTCTGAATGTATGAATGAACAGTGTAGATTTGAAGTTGAAATTAAGAATGTTGGCTCTTGAAAGAATGATGAAAAAGGAAAAGTATTATTGGTAATCTGAAAAATCCAAAAATTGATTCTTGAAGCAAGAAAAAGCGGCAAAAAAAAAGGAAAAGAAAAAGCATGTTGCAAAAGAAAAAATAATATATGCATGCAAAAAAAAATAAAATGGCATAAAAAAATATAAAAAGCAAAAAAAGCCAATAGCTCTTTAAACCAAAAGGCAAGAGCAAAAAACCAATAACCCTTTAAACCAAAAGGCAAGGGTAAAAGGATCCAAAGATCCTAAGAGTGTGCTTAAGAACTCTGGACACCTCTATCTGGGGATTCTAGCAAAGCTGAATCACAATCCTAAGGGGTTCACCCAGTTAAAGTGTCTGTGGCATTTATGTATCCGGTGGTAATACTGGAAAACAAAGTGCTTAGGGTCACGGCCAAGACTCTAAAAGGTGTGTTCAAGAATAAAAAAGAACTGAATTAGGAGAGTCAATAATATCATCTGGATTCTAAGTTCCTAAAGAGACCAACATTTCTGAGTTTCAATAGATAGTGAGATGCCAAAACTATTCAGAAGCAAAAAGTTACTAAGTCCCGCTCATCTAATTGAAACTGAGTTTCATTGGAAACTCTGAGATTTATTGTATCTTACTCTTCTTTTTATCCTACTGTGTTTTTAGTTTCTTGGGGACAAGCAACAGTTTAAGTTTGGTGTTGTGATGAGCGGATATTTTATACACTTTTTGGCATCATTTTTATATAGTTTTTAGCATGTTTTGTTTAAGTTTTATTAAGTTTTTATAGGTTTTAGTGTAAAATTTACATTTTTGGATTCTACTTTGAGTTTGTATTTTTATGCAATTTCAGGTATTTTCTGGCTGAAATTGAGGAGCTGGAGCAAAAGTTTAATTCAGAGACAGAAAAAGAACTGCAGATGCTGTCCGGATCTGACCTCCTTGCACTCAAAAGAGCTTTTCTGGAGCTACAAAATTCCAAATAGAGCGTTCTTAATAGCTATGGAAAGCTGAATTCTAGAGATTTCCAGAAATGTATAATAGTCTATACTTTGCTTCGGAATTAAAGGCCCAAAACTGGCGTCCAACGCCAGCCTCCTTCCCTAGTGCAGGTGTCCAGCGTCCACAAGGAGGAGACCAGCGTCCAAACGCCCAAAGAGGACCCCCTAGCCACCGATCAATGCCCTAGAGGCCTCCTAGCATGTGGATCTCATTAAAGCTCAGCCTAAACACTCACTAAGTGGGCCTCAGAAGTGGATTTTAGCACTAAAAGACTGTTTTACCCTTTCTTATGTAATCCTTAGTCATTAGCTTAGTATTTAAAGAACTTTTACATGATCTTCAAGAGTAGATCATCCATATTTCGTTTTTCACATTGTATTTTCTATCAGTATGAGTTTCTAAACCTCCTAGGTTGAGGGGAGGAGCCCTGCTGAGTTTTATAGATTAATAAAAGTACTACTGTTCTTTCTCAATTCGTGTTTGATTCTCTATTCTAAGATGTATCTTCGTTCTTCATCAACATGAATGCGTTGAACTGGCATAAGGTTATCACATTCTACATGGATTTGGAGTGAGTCTTTCATCGGACAATGATGAACCACCAGCTTGATTATAGATCTCTTAGACGGCTAATCCATGACTTCGTTGGGGACTTCTCGAGACACCAGTTCAGCCGAAGTACAGGGAGATTAGAGTCTCTGTGGTAAAGGCTAGAACCCAAAGGCACATCATCCTCCGATCCGGAAGATTTGACCTTGTCTGTGGTGTTTTGAGTAGGATCACCAAGGAGAATGAACTGCAGGAGCTTCACTTTCAATCAGACTAGATCCGCACTAATCCTGGGGTTCAGATCTGGAGGAGTATTGGCGGCTACTCAAACCAGCGTCAATCAAATACAGCCTGCCATAGAAGAAATCATTCACAATTGAAGAAAACAGTAAGACCAGAGTGGTGCACGAAATTACAATCACACTTTGTAACTCCGCACAACTAACCAGCAAGTGCACTGGGTCGTCCAAGTAATACCTTACGTGAGTAAGGGTCGATCCCACGGAGATTGTCGGCTTGAAGCAAGCTATGGTTATCTTGTAACTCTTAGTCAGGATATAAGTAATTCTCAGATTTAATTGTAAAAAGTAAAAGAACATGAAATAAATACTTGTTATGCAGTAATGAAGAATAGGTTGAGGCTTTGGAGATGCTTTGTCTTCTGAACCTCTGCTTTCCTACTATCTTCTTCTTCATGCACGCAAGACTCCTTCTATGGCAAGTTTTATGTTGGGCATCACCGTTGTCAATGGCTACATCCCGTCCTCTCAGTGAAAATGTTCCAAATGCGCTGTCACCGCACGGCTAATCATCTGTCGGTTCTCGATCCTGTCGGAATATGATCCATTGATCGTTTTGCATCTGTTACTACGCCCAACACTCGCGAATTTGAAGCTCGTCACAGTCATCCCTTCCCAGATCCTACTCAGAATACCACAGACAAGGTTTAGATGTTCTGGATCTCAGGAATGACCGCCAATGATTCTAGCTTATACCACGAAGACTCTGATTTGAATCATGAGGCTAAGAGATATGCATTCAATCTAAGGTAGAACGGAGGTGGCTGTCAGGCACGCGTTCATAGGTGAGAATGATGATGAGTGTCACGGATCATCACATTCATCAAGTTGAAGTGCGAATGAATATCTTAGAATGGAAGCAAGCGTGATAGAATGGAAAACAGTAGTAATTGCATTAATTCATGAAGAACAGCAGAGCTCCTCACCTCCAACAATGGGGTTTAGAGACTCATGCCATAGGGAATACAATAAGAAACGTGTAAAGTGTCATGAGGTACAATATGAATCACTGAAAGTAGTATTTATAGTAAACTAGTGACCTAGGGTTACAGAAAATGAGTAAGCTAGGGTGTTTATTGTAAAATTCCACTTCCGGGGCCCACTTGGTGTGTGCTTGGGCTGAGCATTGAAGCTTTCATATGTAGAGACATTTCTTGGAGTTAAACGCCAGCTTTTATGCCATTTTGGGCGTATAACTCCAGCTTTTGTGCCAGTTCTGGAGTTAAACGCCAGAATTCTTAAGCTGACTTGGAACGCCTATTTGGGCCATCAAATCTCAGGCAAAGTATAAACTATTATATATTGATGGAAAGCCAGGATGTCTACTTTCCATCGCAATTGAGAGCGCGCCAATTGGGCTTCTGTAGCTCCAAAAAATCCACTTCGAGTGCAGAGAGGTCAGAATCCAACAGCATCTGCAATCCTTTTTCAGCCTCTGAATCAGATTTTTGCTCAGGTCCCTCAATTTCAGCCAGAAAATACCTGAAATCACAGAAAAACACACAAACTCATAGTAAAGCCCAGAAAAGTGATTTTTATTTAAAAACTAATAAAAACATAATAAAAACTAACTAAAATGTACTAAAAACATACTAAAAACAATGCCAAAAAGCGTATAAATTATCCGCTCATCACAACACCAAACTTAAATTGTTGCTTGTCCCCAAGCAACTAAAAATCAAATAGGATAAAAAGAAGAGAATATACAATGAATTCCCAAAATATCTATGAAGATCAGTATTAATTAGATGAGCGGGGCTTTTAGCTTTTTGCCTCTGAACAGTTTTGGCATCTCACTTTATCCTTTGAAGTTCAGAATGATTGGCTTCTATAGGAACTCAGAATCCAGATAGTGTTATTAATTCTCCTAGTTAAGTATGTTAATTCTTGAACACAGCTACTTTATGAGTCTTGGCCGTGACCCTAAGTACTTTGTTTTCCAGTATTACCACCGGATACATAAATGCCACAGACACATAACTGGGTGAACCTTTTCAGATTGTGACTCAGCTTTGCTAGAGTCCCCAATTAGAGGTGTCCAGAGCTCTTAAGCACACTCTTTTTGCTTTGGACCCCGACTTTAACCGCTCAGTCTCAAGTTTTCACTTGACACCTTCACGCCACAAGCACATGGTTAGGGACAGCTTGGTTTAGCCTGCTTAGGCCAGGATTTTATTCCTGTGGGCCCTCCTATCCACTGATGCTCAAAGCTTTGGATCCTTTTTATCACCCTTGCCTTTTGTTTTAAAGGGGTATTGGCTTTTTCTGCTTGCTTTTTTCTTTTCTTTTTTTTTTTGCAAGCATTCTATTCACTGCTTTTTCTTGCTTCAAGAATCAATTTTATGATTTTTCAGATTATCAAATAATATTTCTCCTTTTTCTTTCATTCTTTCAAGAGCCAACAATTTTAACATTCATAAACAATCAAATTCAAAAATATGCACTGTTCAAGCATTCATTCAGAAAGACAATAGTATTGCCACCACATCAAAATAATTAAACTGTTTTAAAATTCAAAATTTATGTATTTCTTTTTCTTTTTCAATTAAGAACATTTTCCTTTTAAGAAAGGTGATGGATTCATAGGACATTCATAGCTTTAAGACATAAACTTTAATTTTATTGATTATGGAATAAAAATAAGACTCAAAAATAAATATAAAGGCAGACCCATAATAATAGAAGACAGAAAATTAAAAGCAGAAAAATAAATGACTCTTAAAATAGACTCTTAATAATAAAGGTTATCACAGAGTTAGGACTCAACAACCTTGATTTTGAGAAGTGGATGCTCCCTCTTTTTGTGGGGTGCTTGGTCCTTCAAGGGAGAGCTTCTGGCGCTTCAGCTCCTGTAGCTCACGCCCCTGCTTCTCCTGTTCCTTCAGCAGCTTGCAGAGCATGCAGTTTTGATTCTGCTGTTCTTCCTTAAGTTGTTCCATAGCTTCCTGCAGCTTGGTAACAGATGCTTCTAAGTGGGTCCAGTAGTCAATTTCAGGAATTTCTGGGAGGAACTCCTGCGCCCACTTTTTGATGGAGTTGTCTTGCACTTGTCCTTCCATTGACTTCTTGGTGATTGTGTGTTCAATTGGGATGAATTCATCTACTCCCATTCTCACCCCAGCATCTTTACATAGCAGAGAAATTAAGCTTGGGTAGGCCAGTTTGGCTTCAGTGGAGTTCTTGTTTGTAATTGTGTAAATCTCACAAGAAATTAGATGATGAATCTCCACTTCTTTTCCAAGCATAATACAATGAATCATCACTGCTCTTTTGACAGTGACCTCAGAGCGGTTGCTAGTAGGCAATATAGAATTCCCAATGAAGTCCAACCAGCCTCTTGCAACTGGTTTGAGATCTCCTCTCTTAAGTTGGTTTGGGACACCTTTGGAATTGGTTATCCACTTAGTTCCAGGGAGGCATATGTCCTCCAGAACTTGATCCAACCCCTTATCTACTCTCACCATTCTCCTATTAAAGGATTCAGGATCATCTTGTAGTTGAGGTAGTTTGAAGACTTCTCTTATTTTGTCCAGATGGAAGTAAATAATTCTTCCTTTGACCATGGTTCTGTAGGTATGAAAGGCAGTTCCAGTCATTCTCTGCTTATCTGTCAGCCACAGATTTCAGTAGAATTCCTGAACCATGTTTCTTCCAACCTTTGTCTCAGGATTGACTAGAATTTCCCATCCTCTATTTCGAATTTGCTCTTGGATCTCCGGATATTCATCTTCTTTCAGATTGAATTTAACTTCCGGGATCACTGACCTCATACCCATTATTTTGTAGTAATGGTCTGCATGTTCTTTGGTTAGGAACCTCTCTTGATTCCAAAGACTCTTTGGAGTATTCTCTTTCTTGCCTCTTGATTTGGTTTGTTTTCCCTTAGGTGCCATGATCTTGATGAGTCTTAGCTCAGTGATCACGGAAAAGCATACCAAACTTAGAGGCTTGCTTGCCCTCAAGCAAAAGAAAGGAAAGGGAAGAGAGAAGAGAAAAGGTAAATTCGAATGGTGTAGAGGAGGGGATGGCCGAAACTATTTTTATAGGAGGAGGGGATGACTTTTGAAAAATTTGAGAGAGATATGAAAAGATATGGAAAGAATTTGAGAAGATATTTGAGTTTTTGAAGAAGATTTGGAAAGGATTTGAAAGAAATTTGAAAAATAATTTAGAAAATTATTGAATGATGAAAATTGAGGGTGAATGATGAAACTTTGAAACATGTTTATGCAGAAAATTATGAGTCAAAACATGAAAATTTGAAAAAATTTGAAGTTGGAAACAAAATCTCCTCCTCCTGCCTTTCTGGCGTTAAACGCCCAGAATGGTATCCATTCTGGCGTTTAACGCCCAGTTGTTGGCCATTATGGGCGTTTAACGCCCAGCCAGGTACCCTGGCTGGCGTTAAACGCCCAGAATGGTACCCATTCTGGCGTTTAATGCCCAAAATGGTACCTTTACTGGCGTTAAACGCCCAGAATGATACCCATTCTGGCGTTTAACGCCCAAAATGCCCATTACTGGCGTTTTCTTGCCAGCAAGCTCCTTTTCTCTGCTTTTTGCACTGAATCCTTCTGTAACTCTGTGAATTCCTTCATTTTTGATGATTAACCTTTAATGAAATGTATATCAAGCCTCTACAAGTATTAATTTAAAATAAATAACTTGCTAATGACTGGGTTGCCTCCCAGCAAGTGCTTCTTTATTGTCTTTAGCTGGACCTTTACTGAGCTTCATTCAAGCCTCAGTTTTGAGCATTCTTGCTCAAAATTGCCTTCAAGATAATGTTTGATTCTCTGTCCATTGACAATGAACTTTTTGTCAGAATCACTATCTTGAAGCTCAACATATCCATATGGTGACACTCCTGTAATCACATATGGTCCTCTCCACCGGAATTTTAATTTCCCAGGGAATAATCTGAGCCTAGAGTTGAATAGTAAAACTTTTTGTCCTGGCTCAAAGACTCTGGATGACAATTTCTTGTCATGCCACTTTTTTGCTTTTTCCTTATAAATTTTTGCATTTTCAAAAGCATTGAGTCTGAACTCTTCCAGCTCATTTAGCTGGAGTAATCTTTTCTCACCAGCTAACTTAGCATCCATGTTTAGGAATCTGGTTGCCCAGTAGGCTTTATGTTCCAGTTCCACAGGCAGATGACAAGCCTTGCCATACACAAGCTGGTATGGAGAGGTTCCTATAGAGGTCTTGAATGATGTTCTGTATGCCCACAGAGCATCATCCAAGCTCTTTGCCCAATCCTTTCTACGGGCAATTACAGTCCATTCCAGGATTCTCTTTAGTTTTCTATTAGAGACTTCAGCCTGCCCATTTGTCTGTGGATGATACGGAGTTGCTACTTTGTGGCTAATTCCATATCAAACCATAGCAGAGTAAAGCTGTTTATTGCAGAAATGGGTTTCTCCATCACTGATTAGTACTCTGGGAACACCAAATCTGCTGAAAATATGTTTCTGGAGGAACTTCAGCACAGTCTTGGTATCATTAATGGGTGTGGCAATTGCTTCCACTCATTTAGATACGTAGTCTACTGCCACCAGAATGTAAGTGTTTGAGTATGATGGTGGGAAAGGACCCATGAAGTCAATACCCCATACATCAAACAACTTAATCTCTAAGATCCCTTGTTGAGGCATGGCATAATCATGAGGCAAGTTACCAGCTCTTTGGCAACTGTCACAGTTACGCACAAACTCTCGGGCATCTTTATAGAGAGTAGGCCAATAGAAGCCACATTGGAGGACTTTAGTGGCTGTTCGCTCACTTCCGAAATGTCCTCCATACTGTGATCCATGGCAATGCCACAGGATCTTCTGTGCCTCCTCTCTAGGGACGCATCTGCAGATCATTCCGTCAGCGAATCTCTTAAAGAGATATGGTTCATCCCATAAGTAGTACTTTGCATCAGAAATTAGTTTTTTCTTTTGCATCCTGCTGTACTCCTGGGGTATGAACCTCACAGCTTTATAATTTGCAATGTCTGCAAACCATGGTGCCTCCTGAATGGCAAAGAGTTGCTCATCCGAAAAGGTCTCAGAGATCTCAGTGGAAGGGAGGGACGCCCCAGCCACTGGTTCTAACCGGGACAGGTGATCAGCTACCTGGTTCTCTGTCCCTTTTCTGTCTCTTATTTCTATATCAAACTCTTACAGAAGTAACACCCATCTTATGAGCCTGGGTTTTAAATCCTGCTTTGTGAGTAGATATTTAAGTGTAGCATAGTCAGTGTACACAATCACTTTTGATCCTACTAAATAGGATCTAAACTTGTCAATGGCATAAACCACTGCAAGCAGCTTTTTTTCTGTGGTTTTGTAATTCTTCTGTGCGTCATTTAGAACACGACTGGCATAGTAAATGATGTGCAGAAGCTTGTTATGCCTTTGTCCCAACACTGCACCAATGGCATGGTCACTGGCATCACATATTAATTTGAATGGTAATGTCCAGTCAGGTGCAGAAATGACTGGTGCTGTGACCAGCTTAGCTTTCAGGGTTTCAAATGCCTGTAGACACTCTGTGTCAAACACAAATGGCGTGTCAGTAGCTAGCAGGTTGCTCAGAGGTTTTGCAATTTTTGAAAAATCCTTTATGAACCTCCTATAGAATCCTGCATGCCCCAGAAAGCTTCTGATTGCCTTTACATTGGCAGGTGGCGATAATTTTTCAATTACCTCTACCTTGGCTTGATCTACCTCTATTCCCTTGCTTGAAATTTTGTGCCCAAGGATAATGCCTTCAGTCACCATAAAGTGGCATTTTTCCCAGTTTAAGACCAGGTTAGTTTCTTGGCACCTTTTCAGGACAAGTGCTAGATGATCAAGACAGGAGCTGAATGAGTCTCCAAATACTGAGAAGTCATCCATGAAGACTTCCAGGAACTTCTCTACCATATCAGAGAAAATAGAGATCATGCACCTCTGAAAGGTTACAGGTGCATTGTAGAGACCAAAAGGCATTCTTCTGTAAGCAAATACTCCAGATGGACATGTGAATGCTGTTTTCTCTTGGTCTTGAGGATCCACTGCAATTTGGTTGTAGCCTGAATAGCCATCCAAAAAGCAGTAGTATTCATGACCTGCTAGTCTTTCTAGCATTTGGTCTATGAATGGTAAAGAAAAATGATCATTTCTGGTGGCTGTATTGAGCCTTCTGTAATCAATACACATACGCCACCCTGTAACTGTTCTTGTGGGAACCAGTTCATTCTTTTCATTATGAACCACTGTCATGCCTCCCTTCTTGGGGATAACTTGGACAGAGCTTACCCAGGGGCTATCAGAAATAGGATAAATAATCCCAGCCTCTAGTAACTTAGTGACCTCTTTCTGCACCACTTCCTTCATGGCTGGATTTAGCCGCCTCTGTGGTTGAACCACTGGCTTAGCATCATCCTCCAATAGGATCTTGTGCATACATCTTCCTGGGCTAATGCCCTTAAGATCACTTATGGACCACCCAAGAGCTGTCTTGTGTGTCTTTAGCACTTGAATTAGTGCTTTCTCTTCCTGTGGATTTAAAGCAGAGCTTATAATCACTGGAAAAGTATCATCTTCTCCCAGAAATGCATATTTCAGGGATGATAGTAATGGTTTGAGCTCGGGTTTAAGATGTTTCTCCTCTTCCTGAGGGATTTTTAGAGGTTCTTTTATCTCCTCCGGTTCCTCCAGACCAGGCTGAACATCTTTAAAGATGTCCTCTAGCTCTGATTCAAGACTCTCAGTCATATTGATCTCTACCACCAAAGTGTCAATAATAGCAGTGCTCATGCAGTCATTTGATGTGTCTGGATGCTGCATAGCTTTGACAGCATTTAACTTGAACTCATCCTCATTGACTCTCAGGGTCACTTCCCCTTTTTGTACATCAATAAGAGTTCGTCTAGTTGCTAGGAAAGGTCTTCCTAGAATGAGAGTTGCACTCTTGTGCTCCTCCATTTCCAGCACTACAAAATCAGTGGGAAAGGCAAATGGCCCAACCTTGGCAATCATGTCCTCAATGATGCCTGATGGATATTTAATGGAGCCATCAGCAAGTTGAAGACATATCCGGGTTGGTTTGACTTTTTCAGTCAAACCAAGCTTTCTAATAGTAGATGCAGGTATTAGGTTAATACTTGCTCCAAGGTCACATAGGGATGTCTTGGTACAAGCACCCTCTAATGTGTATGGTATCATAAAGCTTCCTGGATCTTGAAGCTTCTCTGGTAAGCTTTTCAGAATGACTGCACTGCATTCTTCAGTGAGAAACACTTTTTCAGTTTCTCTCCAATCCTTCTTATGACTTAAGATTTCTTTCATGAACTTAGCATAAGAGGGTATTTGCTCAAGTGCCTCTGCAAACGGAATATTTATTTCAAGAGTCCTGAGATAGTCTACAAAGCGGGCAAATTGTTTATCCTGTTTCGCTTGGCGGAGTTTCTGAGGATAAGGCATCTTGGCTTTATATTCTTCAACCTTAGTTGCTGCAGGTTTATTTCCTACAGAGGTGATTGGAGAAGCCTTCTTAGAGGGGTTATCATCAGCACTTGCAGGTGTTTGATCTCTCATTGGCGTTTGAACGCCAGGAGTGGGTGCAGAATGGGCATTTAACACCAGCTTCCCACCCTTTTCTGGCGTTTGAACGCCAGAGTTATTCCTCTCTGGACTCTTGATGTCCTCAGAGGGATCTTGGGTAGTGGTTTGGTCATCCTCTATCATTTGTTTCTTTCTTGACTTTTTGTTATTTTGAGCTGAGTTTTTCAATGTCTTCCCGCTCCTTAGTTGGACAGCTTGGCATTCTTCTGTTATCTGTTTAGATAGTTGCTGTCTTGTCTGATTCAATTGTGCTTCTATATTCTTGTTAGCATTTTTAGTGTCTTGGAGCATCTCTTTGAATTCTGCTAATTGTTTTGTCATAAGGAGTAATTGCTGATTAAGTTCAACAATCCGTTCTTGAGGATTGGGATCAGTAGTTACTGCCATAGCCTCTTCTTTTATGGAGGACTCACTGTTTGAGTACAGATGTTGATTTCTAGCAATTGTATCTATGAGCTCTTGAGCTTCTTCAATTGTTTTTCTCATGTGTATAGATCCACCAGTTGAGTGGTCTAGGGACATCTGAGCATTTTCTGTAAGCCCATAGTAGAAGATGTCTAACTGTACCCACTCTGAAAATATTTCAGAGGGGCATTTTCTCAGCATCCCTCTGTACCTCTCCCAGGCATTATAAAGGGATTCATGATCCTCTTGTTTAAAGCCTTGGATGTCCAGCCTTAGTTGTGTCATCCTTTTTGGAGGGTAAAATTGATTCAAGAATTTGTCTGTTAATTGTCTCCATGTTTTTATGCTTGCTATGGGTTGGTTATTTAACCACCTCTTAGCTTGATCTTTTACAGCAAATGGAAACAATAATAATCTGTAGACATCCTGATCCACTTCTTTATCACGTACTGTGTCAGCAATTTGTAAGAACTGTGCCAGAAACTCAATAGGTTCTTCCTGTGGAAGACCGGAATACTAGCAATTTTGCTGTACCATGATAATGAGCTGAGGATTTAGCTCAAAGCTGCTTGCTTTGATGGGAGGTATACAAATGCTACTCCCATATGCAGCTGTAATGGGGTTAGCATATGACCCCAGAGTCCTTCTGGACTGTTCACTTCCACTTATGTCCATGATGGAGAAAATGGAATTGATATGAATTATATTTTTTTTTTTGTTTAAAAGTAACCGAAAATAATAAGTAAAATAAATGGAAAATAAAATAAAATAAAAGCAAATTGAAAACTAAATTAATTAATTAATTAAAAAAAGATTTTAAAATTAGCAATTAAAAAGATATGATTGAAAAGATATGATTGAAAAAATTAAAAAGATTTGATTTTTGAAAAAGATTTGAAAAGATCAATTTTTGAAATTAGAATATTGACTTGACTAAAAAAAAGATATGATTTTAAAAATCTTTGACTAAATTAATGCAAAATTCGAAATTTATGAGTAAAATAAGGAAAGGATATTTTTTTTATTTTTGAATTTTAATGCGGAAAGAGAAAAACAACAAAATGACACTAAACTTAGAAATTTTAGATCAAAACACAGAAAATAAACAAGAAAACTTTGAATGTCAAGATGAACACCAAGAACACTTTGAAGATCAAGATGAACATCAAGAACAAATTTTTGAAAAATTTTTAAGTAAATAAAAGCACAAAACACACCAAACTTAAAATTTTTAGAGCATCAAACAAAAATTTTTGAAAAATTAAAGGAAAACACAAAGAAGATACCAAACTTAGAATTTTTAAAAATCAAGGAAGAACTAAGGACATGCAATTTCGAAAATTAAAAGAAAATAAAATCATGCAATTGACACCAAACTTAAAATATAAAACTAAACTCAAATAAAAGACTCTAAACCAACAAAAACAAAATATTCCTAATCTAAGCAACAAGAATAACCGTCAGTTGTCCAAACTCGAACAATCTCCGGCAACGACGCCAAAAACTTGGTGCACGAAATTACAATCACACTTTTGTAACTCCACACAACTAACCAGCAAGTGCACTGGGTCGTCCAAGTAATACCTTACGTGAGTAAGGGTCGATCCCACGGAGATTGTCGGCTTGAAGCAAGCTATGGTTATCTTGTAACTCTTAGTCAGGATATCAGTAATTCTCAGATTTAATTGTAAAAAGTAAAAGAACAAGAAATAAATACTTGTTATGCAGTAATGAAGAACAGGTTAAGGCTTTGGAGATGCTTTGTCTTCTGAACCTCTGCTTTCCTACTGTCTTCTTCTTCATGCACGCAAGACTCCTTCTATGGCAAGCTTTATGTTGGGCATCACCGTTGTCAATGGCTACATCCCATCCTCTCAGTGAAAATGTTCCAAATGCGCTGTCACCGCACGGCTAATCATCTGTCGGTTCTCGATCATGTCGGAATAGGATCCATTGATCCTTTTGCGTCTGTCACTACGCCCAACACTCGCGAGTTTGAAGCTCATCACAGTCATCCCTTCCCAGATCCTACTCAGAATACCACAGACAAGGTTTAGACGTTCCAGATCTCAGGAATGACCGCCAATGATTCTAGCTTATACCATGAAGACTCTGATTTGAATCATGAGGCTAAGAGATATGCATTCAATCTAAGGTAGAACGGAGGTGGTTGTCAGGCATGCGTTCATAGGTGAGAATGATGATGAGTGTCATGGATCATCACATTCATCAAGTTGAAGTGCGAATGAATATCTTAGAATGGAAGCAAGCGTGATAGAATGGAAAACAGTAGTAATTGCATTAATTCATGAAGAACAACAGAGCTCCTCACCTCCAACAATGAGGTTTAGAGACTCATGCCGTAGGGAATACAATAAGAAACGTGTAAAGTATCATGAGGTACAATATGAATCACTGAAAGTAGTATTTATAGTAAACTAGTGACCTAGGGTTACAGAAAATGAGTAAGCTAGGGTGTTTATTGTAAAATTCCACTTCCGTGGCCCACTTGGTGTGTGCTTGGGTTGAGCATTGAAGCTTTCATGTGTAGAGACATTTCTTGGAGTTAAACGCCAGCTTTTATGCCAGTTTGGGCGTTTAACTCCAGCTTTTGTGCCAGTTCTGGAGTTAAACGCCAGAATTCTTGAGCTGACTTGGAACGCCTGTTTGGGCCATCAAATCTCGGGCAAAGTATGGACTATTATATATTGCTGGAAAGCCCAGAATGTCTACTTTCCAACGCAATTGAGAGTGCACCAATTGGGTATCTGTAACTTCGAAAAATCCACTTTGAGTGCAGGGAGGTCAGAATCTAATAGCATCTGCAGTCCTTTTTCAGCCTTTGAATCAGATTTTTGCTCAGGTCCCTCAATTTCAGCCAGAAAATACCTGAAATCACAGAAAAACACACAAACTCATAGTAAAGCCCAGAAAAGTGATTTTTATTTAAAAACTAATAAAAACATAATAAAAACTAACTAAAATGTACTAAAAACATACTAAAAATAATGTCAAAAAGCGTATAAATTATCCGCTCATCACAGAGTTAATCTAAAAGGACAAAGCATCTCCAAGCCTTACCCACTTTCTTATAATAGTTTACACGACTTCTGAGTTCTGAGAACCCTTTTCTTTTTATTTCTTTTTATGCAATTAAACAAACATACCAACATCTCCTTATCACTGGTCACATTCGAATTCACAAAGTATTTTATACTCTTTTTATTCCTTTTATGCTTTTAACCAAAACCAATAACTCTTCTATTCGCCTAACTAAGATCTGTAAGATAACCATAGCTTGCTTCAAACCACAATTCTCGTGGGATCGATCCTGACTCGCTCAGGTATTACTTGGACGACCCAGTGCACTTGTTGGTTCAGTTGTACGAAGTGTGGGGATTCATGCACCATAAAATAAGATCAATTAACAACTCTAAATTACCAATTGAATTGAATATTATTGACTCAAGATCACCCAAATTCTCAACCTCAACCAAAAATGAAAATGAACTCCATATCTAGTTAAGACTTTTTATCAATCTCACAAAAGGCATAAACATAAATCATCTTAAATTTGGTTCAGTCGCTATCGATGCATGGTGATACTCCAACTCATCCATGGTTTAGTAGGTTAGATTAGGGTTCAATACAAGGGCAGAGATAATGTGCGAAAATTTGTGGTTCAGAGTTTAAATCCTCAAATTTGATTTTATATCAAGTACAATCCAAACGCTGAACTCTCACAATCAAAAATTTGATTTTAAACCTTCAAAAATATATAACTGGGAGTTTTAAGACCTAAGTCATCTCTCATGGAGATTGCAATTATTAGTTGTGGAAACAAGGGGTTTTGGGAGCAAGAAAGTGAATTTAAAAGGAAAAGTTAATAATGGAATTTAAAGATGCAAATTAAGACAACTAAAATAACAAGTTAAAGACAATTAACTAGTCTTGGCTTAGGGATACCTCTTAGGATCATCTATCATTGCTACTTTACCTATGCTGATGAACTAAAGTGAATTGTCCCAATAAGTCAATCACCAAATGGTAGTAATAATTATTGGAGTTTTTTAATTAATTAATAAAGTTCCAATTGACTAACCAACAATAATGTTAGAGATCAATTGGAATCAAGTCAATCTAACTAGTTCAATTCATCTAATCCAATCAAACATACACACAATTAAAGTAAATTTGTTCTAGTAGATCTTCCTATATTAACAAGAAAAATATACTAAGATATTTCAACCTAATTCCCAAAGTCCTAACCATTCATCCATCAATAAAATAGAAAGTGGATTAGAGTTATGTCGGTTGGATTAATTCAACCACTGTAATTGTAACTAATTAAACTAAATTATGTAGCTCAAGAGTAACCCAGGTCATAAGCCCAAGCCAATCAACTAAATTACTCTAATTCTAAGCTAAGCGTTTTGTCAAAAACTTTGTGTGCATCATAAAACATAAAATTACAAGTAACTAAAATCTACTTCCGATCATTACTAAATTTGAAATATACATAAAATCAACATCAAAAAGCATAAATAAATAATACTCAAAAAATATTATTCATCAAACTTAAATCGAATAAAAAGTCACAAGTGTTCATAACATGAAAATGAAAAGACAATGCAAAACCAAAGTGAAATTGAAATAATTGGCAACTTGAAGCTTGAATCTTACAAAAAAAAAAGAAGTGAAAATGAAAACTAATCTAAAACTACATTAGAAACCTAAACCTAATGCCAATTTTAAAGAGAGGAGATAGTTTTTTCTCTAGAAACTACCCTAAAAATATCAAACTACACTACCCTAAACTCTCTCGAAGTTGTCTTCTTATATCCTTGAATTCATGATGCATTGGGACCTTTGGGAGTCCAAAATATGATCTCATGATTTTTTACCGAGTTATCTAAGTAGAGAGCTCTTACGCAGCTAGCAGAGAACATTGGTCGTGGTGTTACATATGCGACTAGTAGACACTCTATTTTATATGAACATGTTCATATCATTTTGATGCCCTAGTTGTTAGCTTTCAAATGGCGTTAGAATCACATCAATTGGATCTCTACAACTCAAGTTATGATCAAATTAGTGTAAAGAGATTAGGATTGACAGCAATAGGGACATTCTTAGATTAATCTTTGGTTGTGAATTACACTTAAAGTCATTAAAAACTGAAAAAAATGGTCAACATAACATTATAGAGTTCGAGCTATTCTTTCCAATGACTCCAAGTTTGCTCCAATCTGATCATTATAGCTCCTTGTGATACCTTTTTCTTTAAACAATGCCTTGCATTTCAATACAAAAACTCAAACAAAATTTGTTACGAGCACCAGTTTGATATCAAACTAACTATATTCAAACAAAAGAAAAAATTTATATAATTTATGAATCATCATGTTTAGAGGACAGAATTCTAAACCAAATAAAAATTGCATAAAAAGTGAAAAAACTTTATTCAAATCCATGTAAATGTATGTATTTTTTAATCAATAAATTATGTATCAAGGGACAATAAGGTAAAGTCAACATTGAGAAAGAATGTTGTATTTTCATATTCTAAGATAGTAGTTGCGGCCCGTTTCGGCAACTAAAATGAATCCTATTGCTATAAAGATGCAGGTATGCTAATGATAAAAGCTAAAGTGGGAGATTTCGTAGAGGCTAGTTCTTTTGCGTCTGCACTGGCCATGAAACAGCTGGTCCGACCATTGTAATCGGATGCTATTATCTATGGTCGTCTAAAGGTGCATCATCGTGCTTCAATGGAGAATGCAACGAGGGTCGCTACACCTTTGAGAAGCAAGTATAAGTGACAAAGACCTAAATATCTTTAGAATTCACTATTGGATGGTACAAGGATGTTATTGAAAGAAGAAGGAGAGATGGACGTTCATTCTCATTAGGAAGATTCAAACATATCGGTGCCTTCTTTGTAAACCCCAATGTGTGAGACATAGGTGTTGGTGTGATAGTATTTCTTCTCACTCCAAGGGTGTTTATGGATTACTCAAATATTATTGTTTGGAATGTGAGAGGAGCTAGTAGTAAAGTAGTTCAGGTTCATCTTAAACATTTGGTAAATTTTTTTAAACTTTTTTTTATTGTATTAAAAACTCACTGTCTCTTCCAGAATGTTTATATATTCTGGCATAGGCTTGGATATGTCCCTTTATTTTTATTTTTTTTTTGGAAGTCCAAGAGCATAATGGTGTTATCTAAGTTTGTTTGCTTGACAAGAAATCAATTGTACTGTCTTAAATTTTTGTTCAAATGTGGTTATTATTAAACACGCATATGATGGTTTGACCTAGGGTTGTAGTACTGCTTATGCCAATCTAGTTCTTAGTAGGAAGGATGAATCTTGGCAATTCTTAGAAAAAAATTTTAAGCTTTTATTTTCATAAGTAGATGGCTATTGGTAATTTTAATGAAGTTCTTTTATCCTCTGAAGTTAGAGGTGATGTCTCCACTGGATAAAAGTTTAATGATATAATTGGAGATTATACTCTTTTAGATTTGGGAGTCAAGTATTTGTCTCACACATGGGGTTGAAATATGCAAAGTAACAAGTTTATTGCTAAAAGGCTAGATAAGACTTTGGCAACGATAACTAGTGTTTGGCTTTTTCTTAAGCTTTTTTGAGAATTTAGCTTAGATTCATTCTTATCATAGCTAGGGATGTTCATGACTCGGTCTGACTTAAAATCTGACTCAGATCCGAGACATATTTTACCAGGTTTAAATTTGTCGTTTTCACTCAGTAGTGTTTTCAGTTTGAGTTCGGATTATACTTCGCATAACTTAGTTCAGCCTAAAATTGTACTTTATAATTAAAATATATATCTTAAAGAGAAATTAATAATAAAATATTATTACTTTATAATTTAATTAATATTTTTTATATTATATAATATTATTTTTGCTTTAAAATCATTTATTTTGGTATAAATATAATATAGTGTTGTTAAATTTAAGTTTTGAAATAAAATTTTATTAAAATGTTATATAAAATTTACAAAGTTATATATACTAATTTTATATCGAATCAATTTAACTAGATTTATTTCAGGTCAATTTAGTGTTGGAAGGCTATCCTAATCCGGTGCGCAGTTTGTCTAAGGTCAGAAATGAGGCTCTTGTATTCAATAAAGAAGTTTTTGGGAATGTTTTTAGGTGCAAAAGAGGCCGGAAGCTAGTATCTAAAGAAAGCTAGAGTTTGTGGATTCGATTTCTCTTAGGTTGGAGGAGAAAGACTTTAAAGCTAACTTTTCTAATCTACTTCTGAAAGAAGAGCTTTTCCAGAAACGGTGGATGATGTTTGATTTGCGAGGTTGACTCCATTGATGCATTTCTTCTGGTGAACAGCTGGTGACTGTGAAAGTGCATACAAAGAAGGAAGTGATAAGATAGGTTTTTGAGCTCAAGCAGGGGAAAAGTGGTGGTGAGATTTGAGCTTATTTCCAGAAATACAAATTATGTGGTGGGTCATCTTGCTAAGATAGGAGTCCAAGGTGATGCCAAGGTTGTGGCATGCTCGTTTCCTCAAGGTCTAGTCTTGTTGCTGAAGCAGCAGGACTTATGTTGGGGTATTCTTTTTGCCTTTCTTTGTTGTTTTTATTTATTAAATGTCTATAAAAAATAATAAAAATAAAATAGTTGATATAGTGAATTGTTTATAACTTAACTAGAAGGTTTTGGATTCAATTTTTTTATATAACAAAAAATATATTATATATTCTTATGTAGAGTAACTAAATTGTTTTAAAATAAAATAATTAAAATTTTCATAAATACGAAAAAATTATCTATGTTTTTAATAAAAAACAAAAAAAATAATATCAAAATATTATAAGTATTTTTTTTTTTTGGATTTTTGGAAATGTGCAATTTAACAAAATTATATGTTTATTAATTGTAGACAAAATAAACTGTCTCTTACAATTGATGAAGATTTTAATATAGAGATGAAATGTAACAAAAATTTTACCCAATTTTGTTTTGCTTTTAAATGTAAAATTTTTACAACTCAGAGAATTTTTAATATAAAAATATTATTTGTATATTAAATTAGTCATAAAAATCAGCTACCATATATTTATATATAAATGAGAAATACATGTGTCGTTTAATTTATTTTCATTGTGTATTTTATATTATAATATGTATTTTATACTAGTGACTGATTTTAGTGGCTGATTTTAGTGTACACATAGTATAGTTGTTTTTAATATATCACTTACGAGATTAGAATTAGATGTGAACTTGTGAAATGATAAATGAAAATAATAAGATAGGTCTCATTTGTTTATACAAATGCTATGTTTAAAGGGTAAGAGATAAAAATAGAATAATATCTTAAATTAGTTTCTAAAAAATTTTTAGTCGAACAATTTAATCTTAAATAAATTTTAATCACCAAATCAGATTTTAATTTTGTTATTTTATTAGATATATCAATCTTCACATTAAATTTTAGTAAAAAATTAGACAAATCAATCTATGACTTTATTTAATAAAAACATCGGATTGAATTCATTTGTTTTTTTTTCCCCACTTAAGAAGGTAAAGTGTAATTTTTCATCATATATTTTATAGGTATGACTAAAAAAATGAGAGAAAAAATATTCAAGGATTAAAGATCACACTTTATACCATTTAAAAGAAAATTAAGAAGATTTATTCCTGAAAGACATAATAATCTCTAAATATTTTTAAAACTTTCATATCTGTTTATCAATATAAATGAACAATTTGATATGAAAACTAATTTGCCTAAAAAAATTAAAATTTTATGATTGATTTAATAATTAAAATTTTTTATTACAAATTTTTTACCAACTGATTTGGAGTATTGCTATAAGATAAGTCAGCCTTATAATTTTCTTGCGATTAATTCTCAGCTCAACTCAACTAGAGAAGGGAAAGGTTAGCAATTAGCATCAGAAAATAAGAAACTTAATGCATTTCATTGTATCTAATATTCAAATCCAAAAGATGATATAGCAATCAAACTACATTAAGCTGTCCAAGTTCAAAGCCAGCTGTGAGATTTGAAGTGTATAGGCAAATCCGACATATCCAATCATTTGACATTGTTGACAAAGCCATAACCTAATTGTTAAACCATAATGTGGTATCTATTCTATATCTTTTGTTCTGATAATTGCCCACCTTCTCAGTTCCAGATGTATGATTGAAGTTTAACATCATGACATTTCGCATATGAATATATAATGGCTAATAGAGAAATATATAGTTAACTTTTGTATTATTTTTGTTTTTAGCATCAAGACAGTTTTTTTTTTCCAATTAGCCAATGGCAAAAGAATTTCGAATTTTCCCAAACTCACTCAAACTCAAACTCGAATCCTCTCCCTTTAAGATTTTACCTTATTTTTTTATCCAATCAAAAAGAGTCAGGGAACCAATGATGAAGAGAGTCTCAACTTTCTCGCAAACTCGAACTAAGATTCACTCATTTGACTTTAGTTTACTTCGCCTTTACCAGCCTAGCAAAGGCTCATCGACAAATATATAGTCAAATTAAATCAAATAAATCTTTTTGGTGACCTAGAAAATTAAATATAAATGGTGGCCTAGAAAAAAAAAACCAGAGAAAAAGAATTTGTTGAAGAAAAAAGTAAATTAATGCAAAGCAAATAAAAGAGTACATAAAACCCAAAGATACTGTTAGACTGGAACTGGAATTAAGAGACTGAAACTTAGACTAAAAAATTAAGACTCGGTATTTTAATAAATATTCGTATTTTATCTTTATATTTATTTTGAATAAATATAATACTAAAACATAAATCAATCTTATACACTTTATACTATACTTTATATTATCTAATACAAAAATTTAATTTAATCTGAGTCTTTCGTCCAAACACATATAATCAGAATAGCATGCACCACATATATCGGAGAAAGCAACATAGTGACATACACAATAACATCTTTAACCATTATAATCAACGAACTTCGTACTTTTTCGCTAAGTATAACTATTTATGATAACTATGAATAATCATCATCGTTTTTTTTTTAAAACACCATCATTTTAAAAATAAAATAAATTAAAATATAGAGGAATGCTAGAGAACCAGCAACAACTTTTGTGATTTGTAGCCATCAAATAGCCATCAATGATGGTTTTAATGGTGTGAGATTGGTATGAGATTTTATCCAATGGCTCATTTTTTTTTTTGCTAGTTACATGCTGGCCAGAATTTAACAAAATTGCTGACTCCTAGATTTTTCCTTAAAGATAAGTGGTGCTCTAATAGGCTACTACATGTCTTGGATGCAATTTATTTATTTCAGTTTTTTTTCTTTTTTATTTTCCATTTACCGAAGCTTTTTTCTTTTTTACATTTCCCAACGAATCATAGCTTCAGAATGGCAGCAGAATCTGATAAACCAATCAATGGAAATCAGGCTTCTCTGGAAAAGTGCAGCCAGACCTTTGGATGATAACGTTTGCTGCATAGCAACCAGCTCTTACACATTCTTCAATAGTCTTCTCTTGAACCAGTTGTGAAAGAAATCCTCCAACAAATGCGTCCCCTACAACACACACAAAATAAGGCACTATTATATAATCATATTAGTATATTTACAATTTTTCTCAAACATTTTCATGGACCAAACTGATATCTCGTTTGCAATTTTACCAAAATCTATACCTGGCATTGCCTCACTAATCTTAGAATCATAGATTTCCATTTTTGGTTGTCTGTATAACTATGATAAATTTATCACATGCATTTGAAAAGGGATCAAATATGAACATATGTTTGTGTATGCGTGGTGGAAGTGCGAGTAAGCGAGTTTTAGCTTGAGTAAATTTATAGACGTGTGCATATATGGTACGAAGTAAAGTTTATGAATGTAATTTGATATGCAACTAAGTTCTACATTTAGACTAGTACATGCGGCACAACAGTACCTGCTCCATTTGTGTCAACTAATTTCTCTTTCGGCAATAGAACCACCGGGAACTTTTTCACCTTCCCATCCTCAGCAACACAAACAGGATCTTTACCCTGTGTAATAACAGTTATCCTTTTGTGTGTTCCTGATGCCTTTGGCCACTGCGAAATCTTCAGTGCTATCTCCTCAATATCATCAGTCTAACAGAAGAGGAAAGCGTCAAAAGAGCAAACATGAAGCCTACAGGATCTGCTAAGCAATGCTTACCTCCCAGCCATGAACTTTGGAAAACGTTCTTGCTTCAGTCTCATTTCCAAAAACGAAGTCCATGTACCTGAATTCCATAATGGATGTGACTTTAAGAAAAGTATATAAACCAAAACTCTTCAAATTTAACAGTGAAGGATACTTACGGCAGAGCCTGCTCTTGTACATCCCTGAAGAACTCACATATAAATGGGGCTGAAAGGTTCATCGTGAAGATCTGAATATAGGAACTGAAAATACTATCATAAGATGCAATTAAAAAAGAACACTGAATTTCTAATATCACATTGTACCTTGTTATTTGCGGCAGCATGCTGAGCAACTAATTGGATGGATTCTGGGGATACTGTAAGGAAAAAGCCAGCAATATAGAAATACTCGGCCTTTTCAACTGTGCAAGGAAAGATTGCAGATAACAGCAGTCATCCAGCTGGAACTTAATCAGATATGAAGAAAGAGACAACGGTAAAAGAAAGCCTTGAGCCCTTAATGGGCCAAGACATGGTACCTAATGCCCAATTTTCTGGTTTCTTCAAGTGCTCAGACTTGTAGCAATTTGCTGCAGATAAGTTGGCAACAAGAGACCTATATTTAGATGCAATCAAATAGAGGGTTTCAAATAAAATGCAATCAAGCATATATCGAGCTGAAGATACAGACTTAGATTAAAACAAGCTTCAATTATTCGATAAAATAAAGTAAGTAACAAACAAAAATCACATCAAAAGCCTGATTATACCTCTCACCACCAACCACACAAACAGCACAAGTTCCAGTAGGTGTAGTTTCATGTTCATAGTAGTGAACCTGATGGATAAACAAATAAAATAATTTCAGAGCAAGGGACTGTAAGATCAAGTTTGTTGAAGCAGATAATACAGAATCAATATGACTATTTTTATACAATATTCAACGCACATTTACACCAGCAAGTTTCGAGTTCTTCTTCATCTCTTCCCCAAACTTATCCTTTCCTATGGAACCAATGTAACTTGTTGCACCTGGTACTTGAAGCATCCACTAGAAGAGGCCAACATAAATGGTAAATTACTTTGATTATGGCTTCTTCAGATTCAGAATACTACACAATAAAGTTGCTACATACCTGAGCAACCCTGATTGAGTTCTGAGTAGCACCTGCCAATATGAAAATTGAATATGAAGTGTCATTATGAAAAACTCACGGCAACCCTGACTAGTAAAGCAATTATCTGAATTCCACTATTTAAGATCTAGTTACTTTACCTCCAGCAATGTATTCCACATTATATTTCTCGGCCATCTCTTCATACCTAAGCTCATTACTCAACAAGAACATTAAATACTGCATTTCATGAAACTCCGATACACTCCGCAAAGAACACGGTCAAAAACCAAAATTATACTCCCTTCCCAACAAATGAATAATTAGAGTAAATCTCCAATCTCATTCCTAACAAAATGACAAAAAAAAAAAAAAACACAGCAGATAAAGCAGTTTCTTAGGAATCAAAAGTGACAAATTCATCCTTAATATTGCAGACCATCCATAGAAAAGTACAAGAAGACTAATATATCTTCCTTTTAATAGTGAGAAACAAACTCATCTTGTAAGAAAATGGCAACGAACAAATCTATTTGATAGAAAACAAACTTTTCACTTTCAAATCCCAAAGGACTACTTTGGCCTGTGGCTTTTTTTTTTCTTTTCTCCTTTTGGTTAGCAACAAGACTGGGGTTTACTTAAATAACCATTTAAAAATGAAAATTTTGCTGGTCCAATTTCCGCAAAATATTTGACTAAATGAAAACCCAGTTATGTGAAAGCGAGAAAAAGAGATATCTCACATAGGTTTGTGCTTGTCCTCAGCAAGAATCGCGTTATTCAACGTGATGTCATACCTGTCACCATAAATCACACGTCCATAATCATTCCATAAACCCAAAAATTATATTAATCCGAGATCTTTTTCAAATAAAAACAATTAAAAAATAAAATTCGGATGTTATTACTCTCTAAATTTCACAGCTATATATATTACATACGAAGGATCAGCGTTACAGAGAGCTAGGTAATAGGAAACGAAACGACGATGAGATTGTAATCACACCGAATGAAACGCGCGAATGTATGAAAAGAAAATGAAAACGGAGGGAAGAGTAAAGTGGCGTACTTTTGGAGGAAGTCGTGGTCGGCGACGGCGGAGATGTCAAGAAGAGGGTTCCCCATGCCCAAAAGAATACCTTCGGACGCCATTGATTAGTGTCTGATTCTGAATTTGGGTGCAAAAAGAAGGCATGCAGAGTGCGTAGGACTAGGAGTATTGTGTATTGACTATATATTATCTGACTGTGTCGCTTACCAATCAAATTGAGGGGCCCACCCATTGAATCTTCAAATGCGGCCGCAGTTCAAGTCTTCACTGGTCCCTGCTCTTTCACTCGGTAAGTCGGTAATAATCACTATTCACTAATTAGTAAGAACTAGGAATTATTAGCACACCACGTTTTTGCTGTCCCGGTAATAATCCTGTACATTTAGTTGGATTTACTTACGCACTTACTGAAGATTATTTTAGTAGAAATTTCTAAATTTCTTATTTTAATAAAAAAATAAGAAATATAGTAAAAATTTAAGTTTTACTTCTTATAAATTTTTCTGATCAATAACATTAGCATGTGTTTTAATAAACAGGATAAACCTGGTTTTTATTTTATTTTGGTTTGTATTTACTATTATTTTATCACTGGTTTACTTATGTATTTTCATTTTATTTTCATTAATGAAAATATAAAATGCTCTATGTTCATATCTGTAACACTTTACTACACAGAACTTTATACATAGGATGTAAAATAGAGATGATGAGGCGCTACAACCTTTAAAAAAATATATATTTATATAATATAGCAATAATATTTTTATTTAGGAGTATTTTAAAGAAAAGTTATTGAACGAAATACAAGTAGAACAACGCAACACTCACGATCGGATAAAAGTAGAAAGGTAGACAAGATTGAACGAAAATGATAATAAATGTATAAGATCAGAATTCCAAAATGCAATTAACAAGTTCTGGACTCGGCTTTCGAAGCAAAGACCGACCAGAGTATACATATACATATATATAAACCCAAAGTAACCTAAAACAGAAAATCGACAACCTGTTTCTCCGAGTCAACCTCTAAGAGGGACAAACATAAAATACAAGGTGGAGAATCTATATACATATATAAATATAAATATAAATAAAATACAACCCTGAGTCCCAAGAGTTCTTCGCTTCCTTAGAGTCTCTAAAATATACAGTGTGGTGCTTCTCAATCTGCATCTGAAAAACAACAACACATATGGAATGAGAACCAGAGGTTCTCAGCATGGTAGTGGTGTCCACATACATAATATATAAGGTTCCGAAAAAGCTAGAGGCAATCCTAAAACTCCGACACTCAAATTATAAAACTTAAAAATTTAAAAACGAAAGCCATAAGTAAGGTTGACACCAAGACGTCGCTTCGGTCACCAATCTTTGCGAGGTTAACAAGTCCACTATGGTGACATAGTTTAGATTCACCAATCTTGGCGAGGTTAGTAACCCTACTATGGTGAAAATAGCCATAAACCCATCTTGGTTGGCCAAGTCAAGGATGCACCTCATACTCTCAAAGAGCTTAGAGGAAAATAAGTACACAGCTTATTTCATATTAAAATAAACTTCAACTCTATTTCATAAATAAAAGGTACATGAGTTATTTATACTAGTGAGAGAAGGAAAAGCCTTCATAACTTAGACCATGTGGGACTAATACATAATACAAAACTCACTATCCTAAACAATATGAAACTTGTATTCCTTATTACAATTAACTAATATAATTAACCTACTAACTTTACTAACTCCCGCGTCAAGGGTGGTTCTCTAGGTTTCTTAGACTTAACGAAAACTCCATCCAATACCCTCCATCATCCGCCTTCCTCCAAATCCTCCAACTCCGGTGGAAATACATAGACAGCCAAATAGACAATGACAAACACAATTAGGGTACAAATAATGCAGGTAGCAAGTATAACAATTAGGCATACTAATTCACATAGGCACTCCCAATTAATGCACAACAAGCAAATCAAACATATGCATATGATGTATGCCTATCTTATGGCTGATGAGTCTCATCTGTCAGTTATAAAGCCCAACCTGACATGTCTGGTAGCTAACCCTGGACACACCAAACACAAAGAAAGTGGGACAACGTCACAACCCTTGCATCTTACCCGTGTACCCGAAGCAGGGGACAACTTCACCCTGCCTCTTACTCAGGCGGTGTTACAATTCTCGACCCAGAGTAAGCGCCGACAGAACACAACATTTACATCTTATCCAAAGCCTCGAACTCTCCCGGAGCAAATGGGTAACACCATTGCGTCTTACTAGGAGGCATATCACACTCAAATTCAAGTTCATTTTTATTCTTATTCCAATTCATTCATAATCATTCAATCACTAATTCATTTTCCATACATTCTCAACATCCTTACACTTCTTTAACATATACCCAGAGCGAGTGGTCATTGCCACCGTCTCTTACCCGGTCACCTCTATCTCATTCCATTCATTCAAATTCAATCACCATCATCCTTAATGTCATTATCCTCATCAACCCATTTCAATCTCAATTGAAATTCATTATTATCATCATTATAGTTACATTAGTTCAGTCAACACTTTGCAAGCTCGAAATTACCACCACACAATCATAATTCATTACTCCGCAACTTGCTTCACTCCCAAGTTATTATCCCTTCCTAGTTTCCCCTTATTACTAGGTATACCACTAAGGTCTAGGAGCTAAAAGAGTAAAAATTGTGGTTTAGAGGTTCAAAATTAGGTTCTAAAACATAAAATTCACTTTGCTGAAAACAGGGGTCCCGCGTACGCGTGGGTGCGTTTTTCCTTGCTTGTGTACACATGCACCCTGCTCGCGTACGCGAGATGCCAAACCCGAACGGGTCGGTCGCGTCGCGTGCGGTGTCGCATACGCAAGTTCAGCAGAATGAGTAAAAATACTAAGTGCAGCATAATTTCAGTTTTGCACACCGAAATTCCGACGCACATAATTTTCTCGTTTTAAAATATTTTTTATCTGTTCTTTAAACGTCATAAACTTCACGGACCCAATTTTCATATGAAATAAGTTTGAAAGAATTTGAGGGTCTGGAAACCGAGTTATGGCTCGCCAAAGTTTGGCCAAAAATAAGATTTTTCCAAAAAGTTCTTAAACCTCTATTTTCACCAAATCAAACTCAACACCAATATTCTATACATACAAACAGCACCACAACATACCATTTTCAGCACCACAATTCCCACATCCTACTACAATCAATCATACCATAATTTTGAATACATTTCATTCCAACATGTTCAATCATACCAACACAATAATTAACATTCATATATCCATATCCAATATTCTCATTTATCACCAACAAAATCATCATTCATCAATCTTCTCACCACATCAACTACTTTCATATCATAAAACCATTAAATCTATCATGCCTCATTAAATTCAATCATACATTGTCAACTAGACTACCAATCAAACTCCAACATTTTTAATTCAACTTATCCTAGGTCGTTTATCCTAAGTTTTCACAAAACATTATATATTAAATATGAGAAACCAAAATCATATCTTGGCCGATTTTCTGTTAATGCCGAAACACCTCAAGAGTCTACCGTTAACAATTATCCACAGCTCCAAAATTCACGCTAAAGCTCTCAACCTTGCCAATTTGCTTCTAATATCACCAAATTGTTTCCAAGTACACAATTCAATCTAAATTTCATACAACAACACTGGGATTACTTAGGGTTCACAAATTCAGTAATTTGACAAGGGTTAGGGTTGTCTCAC
Source organism: Arachis ipaensis (assembly GCF_059453495.1). Lineage (NCBI taxonomy): Eukaryota > Viridiplantae > Streptophyta > Magnoliopsida > Fabales > Fabaceae > Arachis > Arachis ipaensis. The sequence goes on along the minus strand of NC_142441.1, from coordinate 39,618,492 downwards.
CTTACCAATGTAAAATTGGCACAAGACCCAGCAAGTCCACGAAGCCAATTCGGTCCTAAACACCAAAATTACACAATTTCTCAACACTAAACCCAATTAATTTTCGAAAATAAGGGCTAAGCTACATGGAGTGAAAATGAGACTTACTGATGCACCACTATTTCGTGGTACATTTTGTACTTAATTGAGTGGATTTTATCCGCTAAACTCACACTTATTCATATAATTCGCATGTTTTACATTTTCCTTCCTAATTCTGTGCTATGGTTGAAAACATGCTTCTTTGGCCTTAAATTACTAATTTTAATTCTCTCTTATTACCATTCGATGCCTTGATATGCGTGTTAAGTGATTTCAGGGTTTATAGGGCAGGAATGGCTTAGAGGATGGAAAGGAAGCATGCAAAAGTGAAAGGCATACAAGAAATTGAAGGAATTGCTAAGTTGTCAACCCTGACCTCTTCGTACTAAATCGACCATAGCTTGAGCTACAGAGGTTCAAATGAGGCGGTTCCAGTTGTGTTGGAAAGCTAACACCCGGGGCTTCAAAATAATATAAAATTTATTATAGTTGCCTTGCTGTTAGGCGACACGTATGCGTGCATGACGTGCACGCATGGATAGTGCGACAGACAAGCAACGCGTATACGTGACGTACGCGTACGCGTGACATGCGCCACGTGCAGAAATTGCAGAAGATGCTGGGGGCAATTTTTGGGCTCTTTTTGGCCCAGTTTTAAGCCTAAAAAACACAAATTAGAGGCTGCAGAGTGGGGGAATCAATCATTCATTCATTCACACAACTTTCATTCACATAATTTTTTAGGTTTTAGATATAGTTTTCTAGAGAGAGATGCTCTCTCCTCTCTCTAGGTTTTAGGATTCTTATGTTTAGCTATTTTCGATTTTAGATTTCTACTTTACTTTAATTAAGTTTCTCTTCTACTCTTATTTGTTCTAGTCCTTTAGTTTATCTATATTCTCTTGTTGATTTGTTTATTTTCCCAATTTGGTTTATGAACTTTATGTTAGATTTGATTTTCTATTTAATGCATTTTGAGTTATTTCATATTTATGATTGCTTTCTTATATTTGTGTTATTGATGCTTGCAATTATTGGTTGCTTAGATTTATTATCTCTTATTAATTTCTATGTTTTTATGTTATGCCTTCCAAGTGTTTGATAAAATGCTTGGTTGGATTTTAGAGTAGATTTTTCTCCTTTTGGCTTTGGTTGAGTAATTGGAGATGCTTGAGTTATCAAACTCCTTTGTTGATTGATAATTGAGAAGTTGCTACTTGATTTGGATCCCTCTAAAGCTAGTCTTTTTCTAGGAGTTGACTAAGACTTGAGGAATCAAATTGATTCATCCACTTGACTTTCCTTCATAGTTAGAGGTTAACTAAGTGGGATCAATGGACAATTCTCATCACAATTGATAAGGATAGCTAGGATAGGACTTCTAATTCTCATACCTTGCCAAGAGCTTTCTTAATTATTAGTTTATTTTCTTATCATTTACTTTCCTTGTTCCTTATTTCAAAAACCCAAAATGATACAATCTCATAACCGATAATAACACACTTTCCTGCAATTCCTTGAGAGACAACCCGAGGTTTGAATACTTCGGTTGTTAATTTTATTTGGGTTTGTTACTTGCGACAAACAATTTATTTGTATGAAAGGATTATTGTTGGTTTAGAAACTATACTTACAACAGAAATTTATTGTGAAATTCTAAACCATCAAAAGTCTGTTCATCACTTACCTATGAAATTATTGGATGGGTCTTGTAAAGCTTGTCGCGGTGAACACATGGCCACAAACGGTGCGGTGATCAGAGTTTTGGATTGAAAGATAATTGAATTTTAAGTTGGACAAGGGTTAGGTTTTGTGGCTTCTCCCTTCTTCCCTGCTTCCAGCGTGATTTTTTGTGCTTAATGGGGAAGAAGTGGCTGGACAAGGTTATATATATTGGCCCTTGGGTCCAATACAGGCCCAGTTCGCCTGATTCGGCCCGTTCGATCCAATCTTGAGCTAAATTCTTTAAAATTAGTGTCAAAATTTATATTTTAATTCGTTCTACTTATTTAAGCTATGAAATTTAATTTCTTAATTTCTTTAAATAATAATTAATTTATTACTTAATTAATTACTAATTACATGGGTTTTACATCTTGTCCCCTAATAGAAATTTTCGTCCTCGAAAATTCTCTCTCTCAGATTTAACCAACCTCTTACCATTCATCTTGCCACTCTCCCAACATTAATTCAAACACTAATTCACATTCTCTAGTCTCAGGTACAAGATCATAAACTTAATCTAATTCAAGCCTAAGCTATACCCGTTTGACTCACTCTTAACTTAGTCTAGTTCTTTTTCAAATACTACAATTTTCCTTATCCTATATATGTGCCATTGACGTTGGAATTTTTGTCAGTAAAGAATTTCATAAAAACAGTTGCATTGTAGATATAGTCTCTAAACCAACAAAAATCCCTTCGTACAAACGTTTGGTTGTCACAAGTAACAAACCCCTTAAAAATTGTTAACCGAGTATTCAAACCTCGGGTCGTCTTCTCAAGGAACTGCAAGGAAGTATGTTCTTATTATTGGCTACAAAGGTTGTAATCGGGGTTTAGAAGGTGAGAAGCAAGTGATTTGAATGACAAGTAAAGTAAATGGCAGTTAAAATAAATAAATACTGTAAAGCAAACTTTTGGCAAGGTAAGAGAAATTGGAAGTCCAACTTAGTTATCTCTCTCAACAATAATGAAAGTTGAATCTAAATTCCACTTAGTTAACCCTTACTAAAGCAAAGGAAAGTCAAGGGACTAATTAGTTTAACCTTCGAATCCTATTTATTTCCTAAGAAAAAGTTGGGATTATTGAAGTTCGGTTTAATTAGCAACATAACGATTATCAATTATGCTGGGGTTGATAACTGTTGAGTTACTGATTTCTTAACCAGGACCAAAAGGGGAAAAAGTAAATTGCTGGAATAAAATATCTTCAGATCGGAAACAATGATAACATAAATTAAAAAGAGCAATTATAAACTGAAAATACCTCAATTATCATTAATTCAAATAATAATCTGTAACATGGAATAATTCATAAATTCAATTATAAAAATAAATAATCAACTCAAGTGCTGGAATAAATAAAAGTGAAAGGGAAGCTAAAACAAAGAAACATTAAACCTGGATCAAGAGTCACTCTTACAAACTAAGAGAAGTCCTAAATCCTAAGAGAGAGAGGGGAGAACCTCTCTCAATACTAAATCTAAATCATGGGAAGTAAAAATTGGCGAGCCCCCCTTTTGAATGGATGTATTCCCCCACTTTATAGCCTTTAGTCTGTGTGTTCTGTACCTGGATCTGGGCCAAAAGGGCTTCAGAAATCGCTGGGGGCGTATTCTGTAAATTCTGATACGTGGCCTCTGTCACGCGTCCGCGTGGGTCACGCGGTCGCGTCATCTGGAGTTTTCCTTATGGCGCGGTCACCTCGGTCACGCGTCCGCATCGAATGCGCTATACTCAAGTCGCGCGGCCGCGTCAGTCATGCGGCCGCGTCGCTGCTTCTTCGCTCCTGGCACGCGATCGCGTCGTCTATGCGATCGCGTGGATGCCAGTTTCTTCAAAACTCCGTTTCGCACTTTCCTTCCATTTTTGTACGTTTCCTTTTCCATCCTTTAAGTCATTCTGTCTTAGAAAATCTGAAACTACTCAACACACTAATCACGGCATCGAATAGAAATAAAGGTAATTAAAATAATTAATTTTAAAGCTTAGGAAACATATTTTTCACGTACATCACATAATAAGGAAGGGAAAGTAAAACCATGCAATTAATATGAATAAGTGGGTGAAGGATTGAATAAATCACTCAAACTAAGCACAAAATAACTCATGAAATATGGGTTTATCAACCTCCCCACACTTAAACAATAGCATGTCCTCATGCTAAATCCAAGGTAAAGAATAAGGTAAGGTTAAAGTGGTGGAATGTTATGCAATGCAGCCTATTCTAAATGCATCTACCTAAATGAGTCATGCAATTCCAATTTATCCACTCATATATAAAGCTTATACATAGTCAAATTAATTCACATTCTCAAGGAGTCATATATATATAGCCAACCCTTAAATAATAAAGCACTTCTGCAAATGAGATGGGAAAGAAAAATATTGTACAAACTTGCAAAACAATTAGTAATTTAAGCACAGATATATGTTGATGAGCTATTGAACCCTCACTGGAATTTGTGTTTACCCTCTAGTCACTCAGTGTTTATTGGGTTTATTCACTCTACTTTTCTTTTTATTCTTACTTTCTATAACTTTGTCCTTCATCTAACCAATCAACAATTACAGAGTACAGTCATACCAAAAGTCATGAGGTCTTTAATTAAGGTTGTAATGGGGCCAAGGTAAAGGTAAGGATATATGTATAAGGCTAAGTGAGCTAATAAGTGAATCCTTAATTAGACTAAGATCTCACCTAACATACATATTTAGTAGAACAAAACTTCTTTACCAATTTTCCCATATTATCCCACTTGTTGTTACATGCTCATGTTTCAATTTTTTTTCCCATGTGCATTGCTTTTATTTTGCATTGAGGAATTCTTTTGTATCCCCTTTTATTAAATGCTGAAAAATAACCTTTTTTTTAATGCACATGGTAATTGAATCACTTTGATTTCTCATGAGCATGCTTCCCAAATTTTCTGAGTTATTTTATTTCTTTCAACTTTTCTACCTTTTGTTTCTATCATCCATGTTCCCAATAGGTTTCCCACATTTTAATCTATTCATAATTTTCTATCTTAAGCTAACCAAAGATTCAACTTGGGATTTTATTTTGTTTTTTTGCTTAAGGCTAGTAGTGTAGCTAAATAGAATAAAAGGGAATTTAAAGGCTCAAGGGGGCTAACAAGGGTGATGTGAAAGGTAGGTTATTTTGGGGTAAGTGAGCTAAAATCAAATGATGGCCTCAATCATTCTTTTGGAATGTATCTATATTCTATATTCTATATTCTATAATTGGACATATAGATTAAAGCAAAGTAAAGAACATCAGAATAAAAAGAAGCGAAACACACAGGAATGAAATTATGGTTTGAATGCAACCATACAACTAAGCTCAAGACTCACAGGCTGTGTGTTCTCTAACTCAAGCATCATATATCATTCATATATGTTATGCAGGTTTAGTTAAAAATTCCTATTATTCTCATAAAAAAATTTATTTAGGGTAGCCTTTAAAGTTTTAATGTTCCTCCTTGATGAAATGTTGTCAACTTAACTATATGATGTAATGCTATATATACAAGGTTTATGGATTTAAATCTGTTATGTTCAATTTCCTAGCTTACTTCCTTTTTATATTTTTCAATTTAAACTATGCTATCTTATGCTAAAAGGGTAAACTATACTAATTAATCCACTAATAAGTTAGAATTGCAAACTAAACTAAATAACTAAAAATATGAAAAAATACAAAATGTGAAAATAGATTAAAAATACATAAAAGTAGCAATGTATAAGTACTCATAAAAAAACAGTAAAAAGAAAAATACAAAAAAATATCCAAAATAAAAGAAAAAAGAGACGTAGTGGTTCACCAAAATAAAACGCCAGAGATGGCGACCTCCCCACACTTAAAATGAAGCATCGTCCTTGATGCTCAGTCAAGCCGGGTGTGAAGGGGTGTCATCACTGGTAGGGATGGTAGCTGGAGGCTCTGTGGTGGTGGTGGGTTGAGGGTCTGGCTACTGTAGAGGCGGTGCTGACTGAATCGGGATCTCCGGATCTGCAGCCTCGATCTGATGCGTAACCTCCTGATGTGGTGCAGCCTGCTCTGTGCCTGCCTACGGATGGGTCTCATCCTGGGGCTCATCCTCCTCCTCCTCTGATGGCTCTGATGGTGTGTCGGGCTCAGAGGGGATGTCACCACCCTGTCGGATCATCAGCTTCAGATGTGAATAGCGTCGCTGGCTGCGACGCTCCAATCTCTCATACCGGCGCCGGTTACAGCGCTCCATCTGATCAAGCTGTCGGAATAGGCGGTGCACGAGGCGGTATACGGGCTCAGAGGCAGGTGGAGGTGCAGTGGTGGCAGCAGGGGCAGCCGTGGATGAAGAGGGTCCAGCAGACGGTGGGGCTGTCTCATCAGTAGCAGTGAAGGGTGGTGGTCTGTAGCCCAAAGTTAGGAAGTTCCTGCTGTGAGGAATGATCTTCCTGCAGTTCGCCGCTGGTGGTCTCTCATCGGCATCCTCCCATGGCACGTCAGCTCGACGGCCTAGCTGTGTAACCAGATACGAAAAAGGGAGGGTGCCTCGGACGTGGACCCTGGCCATATAATGCCGGATAAAGCGTGGTAGATAAAGGTCCTTACCCTCCATCACACACCATAGGAGGGTGATCATAGCAGCTGGGATCTCCGTCTCATGAGTACTCGGCATCACATAGTTGCTCAAGATCTGGTGCCATAACCGAGCCTCATCATTTAAGTACGCCCTCTTGATCCCTCTAGGCATGGTGGTGTCCTGACCCATCTCCCAAGGAACCGTCGGGTCGAGAGCTATCCGTGCCTTCACAGCATCCCAATCAAACCGCATCAGGCGCATGTCCTCCTCAGCCTTTTTATAACCATAAAGCTGATCGAACTTGGCTGGGAGCCGGAGAATGTCCTCTATGGCCTCCTCAGTGACTGATGAGCGGATAATTTATACGCTTTTTGGCATTGTTTTTAGTATGTTTTTAGTAGAATCTAGTTACTTTTAGGGATATTTTTATTAGTTTTTATGTTAAATTCACATTTCTAGACTTTACTATGAGTTTGTGTGTTTTTCTGTGATTTCAGGTATTTTCTGGCTGAAATTGAGGGACTTGAGCAAAAATCAGATTCAGAGGTTGAAGAAGGACTGCTGATGCTGTTGGATTCTGACCTCCCTGCACTCAAAGTAGATTTTCTAGAGCTACAGAACTCAAAATGGCGCGCTTCCAATTGCGTTGGAAAGTAGACATTCAGGGCTTTCCAGCAATATATAATAGTCTATACTTTGGCCGCGTTTAAACGACGTAAAAGGGTGTTGAATGCCAGTTCTACGCTGCTGTCTGGAGTTAAACGCCAGAAACACGTCACAAGCCAGAGTTGAACGCCAGAAATACGTTACAAACTAGCGTTCAACTCCATGATTGACCTCTACACGTGTAACATTCAAGCTCAGCCCAAGCACACACCAAGTGGTCCCCGGAAGTGGATTTATGCATCAATTACTTACTTCTGTAAACCCTAGTAACTAGTTTATTATAAATAGGACTTTTTACTATTGTATTAGAGATCTTTGATCAGTTTTATGCTATCTTAGACTTTCATGGGGGCTGGCCATTCGGCCATGCCTGAACCATTATCACTTATGTATTTTCATACGGTAGAGTTTCTGCACTCCATAGATTAAGGTGTGGAGCTCTGCTGTTCCTCAAAGATTAATGCAAAGTACTACTGTTTTTCTATTCAATTCAACTTATTCCGCTTCTAAGATATTCATTCACACTTCAACCTGAATGTGATGAACGTGACAATCATCATTATTCTCCCACGAACGCGTGCCTGACAACCGCTTCTGTTCCACCTCAGATTGAATGAGTATCTCTTGGATCTCTTAATCAGAATCTTCGTGGTATAAGCTAGATTGATGGCGGCATTCATGAGAGTCCGGAAAGTCTAAACCTTGTCTGTGGTATTCCGAGTAGGACTCTGGGATTGAATGACTGTGACGAACTTCAAACTCGTGAGTGCTGGGCGTAGTGACAGACGCAAAAGGAAGGTGAATCCTATTCCAGTATGATCGAGAACCTCAGATGATTAGCCGTGCTATGACAGAGCATTTGGACCATTTTCACAAGAGGATGGGATGCAGCCATTGACAAGGGTGATGCCTCCAGACGATTAGCCATGCAGTGACAGCGCATCGGACCATTTTCCAGAGAGGATAAAAAGTAGCCATTGACAACGGTGATGTCTTTACATAAAACCAGCCATGGAAAGGAGTAGGATTGATTGGATGAAGACAGCAGGAAAGCAGAGGTTCAGAGGAACGAAAGCATCTCTATGCGCTTATCTGAAATTCTCACCAATGATTTACATAAGTATTTCTATCCTTATTTTATTATTTATTTTCGAAAACTCCATAACTATTTTATATCCGCCTGACTGAGATCTACAAGGTGACCATAGCTTGCTTCATACCAACAATCTCCATGAGATCGACCCTTACTCACGTAAGGTTTATTACTTGGACGACCCAGTGCACTTGCTGGTTAGTTGTATCGAAGTTGTGAATGAAAAACGATTTATTAAGACGTGCGCACAGAGTTTCTAGCGCCGTTGCCTGAGATCACAATTTCGTGCACCAAATTTTTGGCGCCGTTGCCGGGGATTGTTCGAGTTTGGACAACTGACGGTTCATCTTGTTGCTCAGATTAGGTAATTTTCTTTTTGTTTTATTTTCAAAAATTTTTCAAAAACCTTTCAAAAATTTCTCATCTGTTTTCGAAAAAAAAAATAAATAAATCTTTTCAAAAATATATTTTTCTTCAGAATTTTTAAGAATGAATTCTAGTGTTTCATGATTATTTGTTGAATCCTGGCTGGCTGTGAAGCCATGTCCAAATTCCTTTGGACTGAGGATTCAACTAATCACTTCAATGCATGTAATAGCATACTAAAGCTTGGCTGGCTATTAAGCCATGCCTAACCCTCAGATTGGAGCTTTAGACTAAAGAGCACAAGATTCCTGGAATTCATATTAAAAATTTTGGAATCCTTATTTTTCTTTTTCACATTAATTTTCGAAAAATCTAAAAAAAATAAAAAAATCATAAAAATAAAAAATATTTCATGTTTCATGTTTGAGTCTTGAGTCAATTTGAAAGTTTGGTGTCAATTGCATATTCATCTTGCATTTTTCGAAAAATTCATGCATTCATAGTGTTCTTCATGATCTTCAAGTTGTTCTTGGTAAATCTTCTTGTTTGATCTTGATGTTTTCATGTTTTGTGTCTTTTCTTGTTTTTCATATGCATTCTTGCATTCATAGTGTCTATACATGAAAAATTTTTAAGTTTGGTGTCTTGCATGTTTTCTTTGCATTAAAAATTTTTCAAAAATAAGTTCTTGATGTTCATCTTGACATTCAAAGTGTTCTTGGTGTTCATCTTGACATTCATAGCATTCTTGCATGCATTCATTGTTTTGATCTAAAAATTTTCATGCATTGCATCATTTTCATGTTTTTCTCTCTCATCATAAAAATTCAAAAAAAATCAAAAAAATATCTTCCCCTTTTCTCTCTTAAAATTTCGAAAATTTGAGTTGACTTTTTCAAAACTTTTTAAAATCTAGTTGTTTTTATGAGTCAAATCAAATTTTCAATTTAAAAATCTTATCTTTTTTCAAAATCTTTTTCAAAAATCAAATCTTTTTCAATTTTCTTATCTATTTTCGAAAATTTCAAAAAAATATTTTTCAAAAATATTTTTCTTAATTTTACATCATATTTTCGAAAATAACATCATCAATTAATGTTTTGATTCAAAAATTTCAAGTTTGTTACTTGCTTGTTAAGAAAGATTCAAACTTTGAGTTCTAGAATCATATCTTGTGATTTCTTGTGAATCAAGTCATTAATTGTGATTTTAAAAATTAAATCTTTTTCAAAACTAATTTCAATCATATCTTTTCAAAAATATCTCTTTATCTTATCTTTTTCAAAATTTGATTTTAAAATATCCTTTCTAACTTCTTATCTTCTTATCTTTTCAAAATTGATTTTCAAATTTGTTTCAACTAACTAACTAACTTTTTGTTTGTTTCTTATCTTTTTCAAAACTACCTAACTAACTCCCTCTCTCTCTAATTTTCGAAAATATCTTCCCTCTTTTTCAAAATTTCTTTTTAATTAACTAATTATTTTAATTTTTTATTTTAATTCTCGAAAAATTACTAACCTTTTTCAAAAACTATTTTCGAAAATCACTAACTCTTTTTCAAAAATTATTTTCGAAAATTCTCTCTCTCTCTTATCTCCTTCTATTTATTTATTCATCTACTAACACTTCATCTCACCCAAATTCGAACCCCCTCTTCCATCTGTGTTCGAATTTTTTCTTCTTCTTTTCTTCTACTCACACAGGGACCTCTATACTGTAGTAAAAAGGACCCCTATTATTATTATTATTATTATTATTATTATTATTATTATTCTGTCCCTCTTTTTCATATGAGTAGGAGCAAGGACAAGAATATTCTTGTTGAAGCAGATCCAGAACCTGAAAGGACTCTGAAGAGGAAACCAAGAGAAGCTAAATTACAACAATCCAGCAATCACCTTTCAGAAACTTTCGAACAGGAAGAGGAGATGGCAGCCGAAAATAATAATAATGCAAAGAGGATGCTTGGTGACTTTACTGCACCTAATTCCAATTTACATGGAAGAAGCATCTCCATTCCTGCCATTGGAGCAAACAATTTTGAGCTGAAACCTCAATTAGTTTCTCTGATGCAGCAGAACTGCAAGTTTTATGGACTTCCATCTGAAGATCCTTTTCAGTTCTTAACTGAATTCTTGTAGATATGTGATACTGTTAAGACTAATGGAGTAGATCCTGAAGTCTACAGGCTCATGCTTTTTCCTTTTGCTGTGAGAGACAGAGCTAGAATATGGTTGGACTCTCAACCTAAGGATAGCTTGAACTCTTGGGATAAGCTGGTCAAGGCTTTCTTAGCCAAGTTCTTTCCTCCTCAAAAGCTGAGTAAGCATAGAGTGGATGTTCAGACCTTCAGACAGAAAGAAGGTGAATCCCTCTATGAAGCTTGGGAGAGATACAAAGAACTGACCAAAAAGTGTCCTTCTGACATGCTTTCAGAATGGACCATCCTGGACATATTCTATGATGGTCTATCTGAATTAGCTAAAATGTCATTGGATACCTCTGCAGGTGGATCCATTCACTTAAAGAAAATGCCTGCAGAAGCTCAAGAACTCATTGACATGGTTGCTAATAACCAGTTCATGTACACTTCTGAGAGGAATCCTGTGAGTAATGGGACGCCTATGAAGAAGGGAGTTCTTGAAATAGATACTCTGAATGTCATATTGGCTCAGAATAAAATATTGACTCAGCAAGTCAATATGATTTCTCAGAGTCTGAATGGAATGCAAGCTGCATCCAACAGTACTCAAGAGGCATCTTCTGAAGAAGAAGCTTATGATCCTGAAAACTCTGCAATAGCAGAGGTGAATTACATGGGTGAACCTTATGGAAACACCTATAACCCCTCATGGAGAAATCACCCAAATCTCTCATGGAAGGATCAACAAAAGCCTCAACAAGGCTTTAATAATGGTGGAAGAAATAGGTTTAACAATAGTAAACCTTTTCCATCATCCACTCAGCAACAGACAGAGAACTCTGAACAAAATACATCTAATTTAGCAAACTTAGTCTCTAATCTATCTAAGGCCACTGTAAGTTTCATGAATGAAACAAGGTCCTCCATTAGAAATTTGGAGGCACAAGTGGGCCAGCTGAGTAAAAGGATCACTGAAATCCCTCCTAGTACTCTCCCAAGAAATACAGAAGAAAATCCAAAAGGAGAGTGCAAGGCCATTGACATAGTCAACATGGCCGAACCTGGAGAGGAAGGGGAGGACGTAAATCCCAGTGAGGAAGACCTCCTGGGACGTCCAGTGATCAATAAGGAGTTTTCCTTTGAGGAACCAAAGGAATCTGAGACTCATCTAGAGACTATAGAGATTCCATTAAACCTCCTTATGCCCTTCATGAGCTCTGATGAGTATTCCTCTTCTGAAGAGAATGAGGATGTTACTGAAGAGCAAGTTACCAAGTACCTTGGTGCAATCATAAAGCTGAATGCCAAATTATTTGGTATTGAGACTTGGGAGGATGAACCTCCCTTGTTCACTAATGAACTAAGTGATCTGGATCAACTGACATTGCCTCAGAAGAAACAGGATCCTGGAAAGTTCGTAATACCTTGTACCATAGGCAACATTATCTTTGAAAAGGCTCTGTGTGACCTTGGTTCAGGGATAAACCTCATGCCCCTCTCTGTAATAGAGAAACTGGGAATCTTTGGGGTGCAAGCTACTAAAATCTCCTTAGAGATGGCAGACAATTCAAGAAAATAGGCTTATGGACAAGTAGAGGACGTGTTAGTAAAGGTTGAAGGCCTTTACATCCCTGCTGATTTCATAATCCTTGTTACTGGGAAGGATGAGGATGAATCCATCATCCTTGGAAGACCTTTCCTAGCCACAGCAAGAGCTGTGATTGATGTTGATAGAGGTGAATTAGTCCTTCAATTGAATTAGGAGAGGGGATGACGCGATCGCGTGGGTCGCGCGATCGCGTCGCTGGAATTTGTGCTAGACGCACGCTTCCATCGTCGTTTTAGCGCAACTCTCTGTCTCCTTTGAGGGTGTTGTGCAATCCATGCGACGCGATCACGTCACTCACGCGGTCGCGTGGGATTGGTTTTGTGCAAGTGACACGATCGCATTGGGCATGCGATCGCGTGGGCTAATTTGTGCAAAACGCACAAGGGCCGCACGATTCCAGCCTAACTTTCTGGACGTTGGATCTTGACGCTGATCTCCAGGGCACGCGGCCGCGTGGGTGACACGGTCGCGTGTATAGTGTTTTCGCAATATGACGCGATCGCATGGGGCATGCGGTCGCGTCGTGCATCCCTTTTTTTATGTAAGATAAATGTATAATGCAATGATTAATATGAATGCTATGCATGATTCCAGGTTCAGTAAAGTAAAATGAAAAGAAAATAAAAATGAAAGCAATTAACAAGAATTAAATTGAAAAAGAAGCGACCATACCATGGTGGGTTGTCTCCCACCTAGCACTTTTAGTTAAAGTCCTTAAGTTGGACATTGGAGGAGCTTCCTGCTATGGCGGCTTATGTTTAAATTCGTCCAAAAATCTCCACCAGTGCTTGGAATGCCAATAGCCTCTGGGATCCCAAACTAGGCATGCAAAGCTTCTGAAAAGCTTCAAACAGATTGTTAGGCTCCCGGGGTGACAAACGTCAGGATAAACTCCAGGATCCCAAGCCTTGCTTTTAAATACGCCTCCGTCTTGATCTACATGTCTCCATCCGGGCGGTTTAAAGAGTAGAATCTCACCATGGTGACCAAACGTTCTCTGTGATCCATGCAATTGAGCATGGTACCAATCCGTGTACTTCGAGGTGAAGCGTGGAACCTTATTGAACCTTGTGCACCAACTCTGAGTACGAGCCATTTCCCTCTTACTCTTAAAGCCGCAAAGAACTCTAAGCTGGCCATCTGTTTCAAGCAAACCATATTCAAGTGAATAAGTAAAGTTATAGGTTAAGGATTGTACCCACTTGAAGCTTGTATTAGGTGGTAATGGCCTTGGGATAGGTGTTTCCGGTGGTTCTGTAAGTTCTACTCCCTTATGCTCTTCTGTGAATTCCTCCACTTCCTTGCAAGGTTCTACAATTGTATCTGTGTCCTGGTCAAAGTCTTCTATGTCTTCCTCATCACTTGTGTCATAGATTGGAGGTTGAGAGAAATCTACCTCCGCATCGTCTTCGTATTCACTTGGGGAAGATTCTTCGATCTCAGAGGATTCACTTGCAGATGCAAATTCATTACTAAGAAAGCCAGACTTGTGACTATCATCATCAAGGGAATTTGTTTCTTGGGTTATTCCGTCTGATTCTTCATAAACAACTTGCCTTGGGGATTGTACAATATCCTCCTTAGCATCAACTGTAGCGTCCTTGACGGAGTTCTCCTCAGTTCTGGATTCCCATGGAGGTTCAGCATCTCCTAGATCTTCAACCAACTCTTCTTCTTGAACAATGACAGCTTCTTCTACCTGTTCTAGAACGAATTCATTCTCTGTCTTATTCACTGGAGTTTCTGGTATCTCCTTCATGATACGCTCTTCGTTAGACTATTCACATGGGGCTGTGGCTGATCCTTGTGTATTTGAGCACCTAGAAACCCATTAAATTACTGCTTGCTCCAGTTGTCGAATGGTTGTTTGAAGTTTATTTACTGTTTCCTTTAGGCGAACCTCTGCTTCTCGGGTTGCCGGATTTGGACATGATACATAGGAAAGTGGCGGTGATTCGGAGTGATTGGATTGGTACTGGGGTAGGGAAGGATCATATGGTGGCGAATGGTGAAGAGAAGCTTGTGAGTGTGGTGGTTCGAGGTTATGTTGAAAGGATGGTTTATATGCACGGGGTGGGGCTTGTTGGTAGTTACAAGGTTGTCCACCATATCTTTCAGCTGGATATGCATTGTAGAATGGTCCTTGTCCATGATATCTCGGAGGGTGTTGTTGCCTAAAGGGTTGATTAGATCCTCTTGGCTCCATCCATCCTTGATTGGTCTGACCTTGATGCATATTCCTGCTGTAACTTCTATTTCCTTCAACAAAGTTAGAACCAAACTCAAAGCGAGAGGGGTGAGAATTCATGGTAGCAAATGAAAAATAAAAAGGAAAAATAGAATTAAATAAACAAGTAAAAGAAAAATATTTACAATAACCAATAATAAGGCACACGTTAGCAGTTCCCCGGCAATGGCGCCATTTTGACGTTGGGATTTTTGCCAGTAAAGAATTTCATAAAAACAGTTGCGTTGTAGATATAGTCTCTAAACCAACAAAAATCCCTTCGTACAAACGTTTGGTTGTCACAAGTAAAAAACCCCTTAAAAATTGTTAACCGAGTATTCAAACCTCGGGTCGTCTTCTCAAGGAACTGCAAGGAAGTATGTTCTTATTATTGGCTATAAAGGTTGTAATCGGGGTTTAGAAGGTGAGAAGCAAGTGATTTGAATGACAAGTAAAGTAAATGGCAGTTAAAATAAATAAATACTGTAAAGCAAACTTTTGGCAAGGTAAGAGAAATTGGAAGTCCAACTTAGTTATTTCTCTCAACAATAATGAAAGTTGAATCTAAATTCCACTTAGTTAACCCTTACTAAAGCAAAGGAAAGTCAAGGGACTAATTAGTTTAACCTTCGAATCCTATTTATTTCCTAAGAAAAAGTTGGGATTATTGAAGTTCAGTTTAATTAGCAACATAACGATTATCAATTATGCTGGGGTTGATAACTATTGAGTTACTGATTTCTTAACCAGGACCAAAAGGGGAAAAAGTAAATTGCTGGAATAAAATATCTTCAGATCGGAAACAATGATAACATAAATTAAAAAGAGCAATCATAAACTGAAAATACCTCAATTATCATTAATTCAAATAATAATCTGTAACATGGAATAATTCATAAATTCAATTATAAAAATAAATAATCAACCCAAGTGCTGGAATAAATAAAAGTGAAAGGGAAGCTAAAACAAAGAAACATTAAACCTGGATCGAGAGTCACTCTTACAAACTAAGAGAAGTCCTAAATCCTAAGAGAGAGAGGGGAGAACCTCTCTCAAGAGTAAATCTAAATCATGGGAAGTAAAAATTGGCGAGCCCCCCTTTTGAATGGATGCATTCCCCCATTTTATAGCCTCTAGTCTGTGTGTTCTGTACCTGGATCTGGGCCAAAAGGGCTTCAGAAATCGCTGGGGGCGTATTCTGTAAATTCTGATACGTGGCCTCTGTCACGCGTCCGCGTGGGTCACGCGGTCGCGTCATCTGGAGTTTTCCTTGTGGCGCGGTCGCCTCGGTCACGCGTCCGCATCGAATGCGCTATGCTCAAGTCGCGCGGCCGCGTCAGTCATGCGGCCGCGTCGCTGCTTCTTCGCTCCTGGCACGCGATCGCGTCATCCATGCGATCGCGTGGATGCCAGTTTCTTCAAAACTCCGTTTCGCACTTTCCTTCCATTTTTGTACGTTTCCTTTTCCATCCTTTAAGTCATTCTGTCTTAGAAAATCTGAAACTACTCAACACACTAATCACGGCATCGAATGGAAATAAAGGTAATTAAAATAATTAATTTTAAAGCTTAGGAAACATATTTTTCACGTACATCACATAATAAGGAAAGGAAAGTAAAACCATGCAATTAATATGAATAAGTGGGTGAAGGATTGTATAAATCACTCAAACTAAGCACAAAATAACTCATGAAATATGGGTTTATCAGCCATCTAATTCAATTTAAATCTCAAGTCCTTCTCAACTATTTCAAACACTAGATAATTACTCTATCTCTTAGTCTGAGTCAAATCATTTTAACCTAATCCTATATACACGCACTCTTCATTCCTCGATCCTATGTCAATCCTCAATTCATTCTCACATCCCATTACCCATTTCTCACGTCACTATAATTTTAGAGCCACCAAATTCACCGTGCTTCCATAGCGTTACTCTGATTTTTATAAGCCACTAAGATCTTAATCATTCACATACGCTGCCAGAACACTCCTTGAATATATTCATCTCTATAACTAAACGCTATCGACCATTTGTTCAGCTGCACGAGTTTCTAATCCCTGGTAGTCTCCCCACCTAATCCATCACCGCCTCCATCACAATTCTTGAGTTACTTGCTCTATCCCTTCAGCAGTAGCTTGCACAACAGCAACCCTAAAATCAGCTGTATCATCTCGCTCACCTCCACGAGATGCCCTTTGAGTCTTCTCTACCCCAAACAACCGATATTAAGGTGATCAGTCTTAATATATATCTTGAGTCTAGTGCTTCGAATATCTAAAAGTATGCTCATGAATATTTATGCTATATATGTTAAGCAGACATCCTAAATAGCATATACACACAACCAGAGTATGCTCAGAAGTATAGTCAGTCCGTCTCTCAGGCTCTACAGGAACGAATTGCTGTGATACCATAATGTACCACCCTACCACACAGAACTTTACATCTAGGCTAAAAAACAGAGGTGGCGAGGCGCTATGACCTTTAAAAGAAAAATATATTTATATAATATAGCAAGGATATTTTTATCTAGGAGCCTTTTGAAGAAAAGTTATTGAACAAAATACAAGCAGAACAACGCAACACTCACGATCGGATAAAAGTAAAAAGGTAGACAAGATTGAACAGAAATGATAATATATGTATAAGATCAGAGTTCCAATATACAATTAACAAGCTCTGAGCTCAGCCTGCGAAGCAAAGACCGACCAGAGTATACATATACATATATATACACCCCCAAAGTAACCTAAAACAGAAAACTGACAATCTGTTTCTCCGAGTCAACTTCTAAGAGGGACAAACATAAAATACAAGGTGAAGAATCTATATATATATATAAAATACAACCTTGTGTTCCAAGAGTTCTTCGCTTCCTCAGAGTCTCCAAAATATACAGTGTAGTGCTTTTCAACCTGCATCTGAAAAATAATAATACGTATGGAATGAGAACCAGAGGTTCTCAGCATGGTAATGGCACCCACATACATAATATATAAGGTCCCGAAAAAATCAGACGCAATCCTAGAACTTTAACACTCAGATTATAAAACTTAAAGATTTAAAAATGAAAGCCATAAGTAGGGTGGTTCTCTAGGGTTCTTAGACTTAACCAAAACTCCATCCAATACCCTCCATCATCCGCCTTCCTCCAAATCCTCCAACTCTGGTGGAAATACACAGACAGACAAATAGACAATGACAAACACAATTAGGATACAAGTAATGCAGGTAGCAAGTATAATAATTAGGCATACTAATTCACATAGGCACTCCCAATTAATGCACAAACAAGCAAATCAAACATATGCGTATGATGTTTGCTTGTCCTATGGCTGATGAGTCTCATCTGTCAGTTATAAACCCAACCCGACATGTCCGGTAGCTAACCCTGGACAGAACACCAAACACAGAGCAAGTGGGACAACGCTGTAACCCTTGCATCTTATCCGCGTACCCGGAGCAGGGAACAACTTCACTCTGCCTCTTACTCAGACGGTGTTACAATTCTCGACCCGGAGCAAGCGGCGACAGAACGCAGCCTTTGCATCTTATTCGAAGCCTCGAACTCTCCCAGAATAAGTGGATAACACCACTGCATCTTACCTGGCAATCTCGCCTCTTACCCGGAGCAAGTGGATAACACCAATGCGTCTTACCCGGAGGCATATCACAATCAAATTCAAGTTTATTTTCATTATTATTCCAATTCATTCATAATCATTCAATCATTAATTTATTTCCCATACATTCTCAACATCCCTACACTTCTTTAACATATACCGGGAGCGAGTGGTCATTGCCAGCGCCTCTTACTCGGTCACCTCTATCTCATTCAATTCATTCAAATTTAATCACCATCATACCTTAATGTCATTATCCTCATCAACCCATTTCTATCTCAATTGAAATTCATTGTTATCATCTTCATAGTTACATTAGTTCAGTCAACACTTCGCAAGCTCGAAATCACCACCACACAATCATAATTCATTACTCCGCAACTTGCTTCACTCCCAAGTTAGTATCCATTTCTATCTTCACCTCATTACTAGGCATACCACTAAGGTCTAGGGGCTAAAAGAGTAAAATAGAGGTTTAGAGGTTCAAAATTAGGTTCTAGAACATAAAATTCACTTTGCTGAAAATAGGGGTCCCGTGTAGGCGTGGGCCACGCATACGCGTGGTGCGTACGCGAGATGCCAAACCCGAAGGGGTTGGTCGCGTCGCGTGCGGTGTCGCGTACGCAAGTTCTGCAAAATGGGTAAAAATACTAAGTGCTGCAGAATTTCAGTTTTGCACACCAAGCTTTCGACGCACATACCTTAATTTTGAATACATTTCGTTCCAACATGTTCAATCATACCAACACAATCATTAGTATTCATATATTCATATCCAATATTCTCATTTATCACCATCAAAATCATCATTCATCAATCTTCTCACCTCATCAACTACTTTCATATCATAAAACCATTAAATCCATCATGCCTCATTAAATTCAATCATACATTGTCGACTAGATTACCAATCAAACTCCAACATTTTTAATTCGACTTATCCTAGGTTATCTAGCTTAAGTTTTCACAAAACATTATATATTAAATACAAGAAACCAAAACCATACCTTGGCTGATTTTTCGTTAATCCCGGAACACCTCAAGAGTCCACCGTTAACAATTATCCACGGCCCCAAAGTTCAGCTAAAGCTCTCAACCTTGCCAATTTGCCTCTAATATCACCAAATTATTTCCAAGTACACAATTCAATCTAAATTTCATACAACAACACTAGGATTACTTAGGGTTCACTAATTTAGTAATTGACAAGGGTTAGGATTGTCTCACCTTACCAACGCGAAATTGGGACAAGACCCAGCAAGTCCACAAAGCCAATTCGCTTCTAAACACCGAAATTACACAATTTCTTAACACTAAACCCAATTAATTTTCGAAAATAAGGGCTGAGCTGTATGGAGTGAAAATGAGGCTTACCTATGAAATTGTTAGATGAGTCTTGTAGATCTTATCACAGTGAATGCGTGACTGCAAACAATGCGACGATCGGAGTTTTTTACAGTATCACTAACTACATTAGTTATATTATATACAAATATATATAATAAATAATCAGTCACATGGATAATTAAATTTATTATAATAGAATAATTAAATTTATGCTAAATAAATAATTAAATTTATTTATATAAATTTTTTATAAAATATTAAATATATATTCTAACACGATGACTCATTAATGACTTGTTTATATATATATATATATAGAATATGCATTTTTTAAATTTTTATTTATTAATTTAATAATTTTATAAAAATTTTAATAAATATCCAATTTTTATAGTATATTATTAGTATATATACTCGTGCAATGTACAAAAAAATATTTATTTTCTTGTATTTATATTTAAAATATATCTTTAAAAAGAATTATGATGAATATATTTAACTTATATAAAATAATTTTATATGTTATCATACAAATACCAAACAATGAATAAAATAAAAAATTTATTGCAAATAATAATAATAATATCATTTCAACTGTAGCTAGAAATTAATTATATATTATTAAAAATAATAACAAGCAATTTTCTCATTATTGAGATAAATTTAATAGACAAAAATAAAAAATATATAAGACATTAACATATTGTATAAAACATTTGTGAACTATATTAATTGTATATTCAATGTCTACGAATATTTATTTTATTAAAATTATCCTATAAATATGTGACCTTAAAAAAATTCATTACTCAATTAATAATATAATAATTTAATTATTTAATTTAAAAAATTATGCATAATTATAATACAATTTATATAAATTGCGATTAACATAATAAAAAATAAATTAAAATATTATTTTTTAAAAATATAATCATATACTTTCTTTTTATTAATTGATTTAAAATATTAATACACGTATCATAACTTTAATCAATAATCAAATATAAATTCTACCGTTCGTACACTAATATATAGAGTATCATTCCAAACATTATTCTACTCTCAAAATTTAAACAAAAAATTATATTTGAGAGAATATAATTACAACTAGAGTAAAGTATAACATTTTCGAAACTTTTAAAAATTACCCCTAACATATAATTTGATTCAATTTTATCGTTAATATTTAAAATAATTTTTAATTTTATTTTACCGTCAAATTTTAAATGGTCAAACATTAGTCAACATTTTAATTTCAATTTTATCCTTAATTATTTCTTTTATTTTCAATGTTAATCCTAATAATTCAAAAAATCCATCCCTTAATTTTGAATCCCACTCGTCTTGACCATTTTCAAACAACTCAAACACCCTTCAGTTTCACTACTACCAACTCACAACAACTATGTCACTGCTCCATACTTTTTTTTAAGAAAGTTCAGTTATGTTCGTGTGTTCTTAACCCAAAATGAAAAAATTACAAAATGACATTGTTCTATTATACTGGTGCTATCATGTACGTCCAGATTTACTCTATTACAACATCATGCATAATCTAATTATTGTGTCTATTATTGCTCTCCTTTTTCTTAATCTTTCAATAGCCTTTTAGTACCATTCTATCTGTCTCTTTTCCTGGAGTAAAGTATCAATTCGGTCCCGTCTATTTTTCAAAATGACAAGACGACCCTTAACTAAAAACACGTTTCATTACGGTCCCTGACCCTGTACTCCGTCTGTCAACCCGGTTCTTCTGTCAGTTTTTCGGCGAAAACTTGACGGAAATTGCTGACATGTCAGGTTAAAAAATGGACAGGGACCTAGTTGTCTCTAAATTTAAATTGGTTAGAGATTTATTTCTCTGTATTATTCTTTAAATAATATTTTTTAATTATTTTTTTATTCATTATATTAATATTCTTTTTTAATAAATAAGTACAAACTAATTAATAAATTATTCAAATTTAAAAATATCATTTATTATAAAACCAAATAAATAATTTTTAAATATATAAATAATAAACATTAAAATTCAGTTAATACATTAATAATAATAACCCTATGATATACTATTAGTATTATGATCTAGCTAATTTTTACAATAAAGTGAAAACTAATGAACACATTATTTAATATATAGTAAACTTTTTTTGACTAATAACAAATTTAATTTTTTATCTTTTTAAACTAAATTAATAATTCTATTTGATATCTTTACACTAAAATACACTATGAGTAGGCTACTAATACTAAATGAAATAAAATATAATAGAATTATTAATTTAGTTTAAAGAGATAAAAAATTAAATTTGTTACTAGTAAAAAAAAGTTTACTATATATCAAATAATGTGTTCATTATTTATAATACTAATAGTATATCATAGGGTTATTATCACCAATGGATCCACTCCTATAGGTGTGGGGGCAAGCTACAGTTTGAAATTTTATTGAGTAATATATAATAATAATATTTATTTGCCTCCATTAAATTATTAAATTTGACTCCACAATAATTTTTTATTCAACTTTCGACACTTGATAATCAATTTGAGAACTTCATATTAGATTTTCATTATAATAATCAATTTTTAAATTTAAATAAGATTGGTGTTCTTTTTTAGAAATCGGCTCAAAAGATTATCTATCAATTTGTGTTTCTTCTTTTGAAATTAGCTTTAGTTTTTTTTCATAATAACTACACTAATTGAATGAATTTTTTCAACTATGAATATCATCAAGAGCTAATTGTATGAAGTTGAATTTTAAATGATTGTTTAACGACATATACAAAAAAGACATTTTTTTTGTGACTAAAAAAAGGGACATTTTGATTATATTGTCAAGGTTTCAAAATATGAAATATAAAAAATTAAATTTTAAATTATGTGTTATTATTTAAATTACTATTTTTGTATTTTAATTTGTAATTAGATATCTTGAAACCTAATCATATTTTATAATAATAAAATATAATTATAACAATAATTATGCTATGTAAATATAAAATAATCACTTGTACAGAATAAATTTTAAAATACAATTTTTGAAATACAAAATACACATTAAAAATAAGTTAATATATGTATTTATACTCAAATTTATAGTAGATAATTTGATAGCTAATTTTTTATATAAACATAATATTTTTATTATAAAAATTATTATCATGTTATATATATTTCGCCCCACTATCAAAATTTTTTGGATTCATCACTAGTTATTATTATTAACGTATTAACTGAATTTTAATATGGTTTAATTACTCTGTTGGTTCCTATACTTTCACCAAATTTTTAATTAGGTCCCTATACTTTTTTTCCTTTCAATTGGGTCCCTACACTACTTTTAATTTTGTAATTACATCCTTTTCATGTTAAAAATGTTAAAATTAACATAATATTTTTACCAAAATACATGCGGTCAAAGATTTAATTAAGTTTTTAATTATAAATACCTTCAATTTGCGAAGAAATGTTCAGTTAACTCTAATATTTTTTACACTAGGAATGACTTAATTACAAAATTAAAGCAGTGTAGGGACTCAATTGAAAGGAAAAAAAGTATAGGGACCTAATTAAAAATTTGGTGAAAGTATAGGGACCAACAGAATAATTAAACCTTTTAATATTTATTATTTATATATTTAAAAATTATATTTAAAAATTATTTATTTGGTTTCATAATAAATAATATTTTTAAATTTGAATAATTTATTAATTAGTTTGTACTTTTTTATTAAAAAAAGAATATTAATATAATGAATAAAAATATAATTAAAAATATTGTTTAAAGAATAATAAAGACAAATAAATCCCTAACCAATTTAAATTTAGAGACAACTAGGTCCCTGTCCATTTTTTAACCTGACACGTCAGCAATTTTCGTCGAGTTTTCGCCGAAAAACTGACAGAAGGACCGGGTTGGCAGATGAAGTACAGGGTTAGGGACCGTAATAGAACGTGTTTTTGGTTAAGGATCGTCTTGTCATTTTGGGAAATGGATAGGGACCGAGTTAGTACTTTACTCCTTTTCCTGTATTGGTTTGTTTTTTTCATGAAAATCACCAATAAAATGTGTCTTGTACTCTGTACTGCAATTTTAATTTTTTAAAAGAATGTTTTTAACGGTAAAAAAATTGTCGTATACAAAATAATTTTCTTACTTTCAGTTGTTATTCTTCTCACACTACCAACCTTAATTAACTACCTTACACTGCCATGCTAACTCTTCGGCCACCGTAGCCATCCAACTCAACAAAATAATAGGAACAATAATAAGTAAGAAAGATGAAGAGAAGAGGAAGAGTAAGACAATGACGACAGAAAAATAGGAAGAAAATAGGAAGTCAGCGATGGCCGAATCTAAAAAGCGACATAGAGGCAGAGGTGGTGACGCAAAACAAATCCAAAAAATAACACAAGATAGAGGTGGCTATCCGAAAAGAGGTGCGGAGAGAAAATAGATAGATGTATGTAGAAAAAAAATAGTGGTATGCAATTGGTGCACAAATTGTGAATCATACTTTTCACAACTCGTACCACTAACCAGCAAGTGCACTGGGTCGTCCAAGTAATACCTTACGTGAGTAAGGGTCGAATCCCACGGAGATTGTTGGTTTGAAGCAATCTATGGTTACCTTGTAAATCTTATTCAGGAAGTCAATTATGTTTATCAGTTGAATTGCGAATAAACAGGAGAGCATGAATTAAAAGTTACTTGTTATGCAGTAATGGAGAATATGTTGGAGTTTTGGAGATACTTTGTCTTCTGAATCTCTGCTTTCCTCTGTCTTCTGATTCACGCATGCACATCCTCCCATGGCAAGCTGTATGTAGGGGGTCACCGTCGTCAATGGCTACATCCCATCCTCTCAGTGAAGAATATGCTCACATGCTCTGTCACAGCACGGCTAATCATCTGTCGGTTCTCGATCATACTGGAATAGAATTCTTCATCCTTTTGCGTCTGTCACTAACGCCCAGCACTCGCGAGTTTGAAGCTCGTCACAGTCATTCGATCATTGAATCCTACTCGGAATACCACAGACAAGGTTTAGACTTTCCGGATTCTCATGAATGCCGCCATCAGTTCTAGCTTATACCATGTAGATTCTAATTAAGAGATCTAAGAGATACTCATTCAATCGGATATAGAACGGAGGTGGTTGTCAGGCACACGTTCATGGGTTGAGGAAGGTGATGAGTGTCACAGATCATCACCTTTACCACAGTTAAGCGCGAATGAACATCTTAGGTAGGAACAAGCGTGTTTGAATGGAAAACAGAAATACTTGCATTAATTCATCGAGACACAGCAGAGCTCCTCACCCCCAACAATGGGGTTTAGAGACTCATGCCGTCAAAGAGTACAAAGTTCAGATCTAAAAATGTTATGAGATACAAAATAAGTCTCTAAAAGTTGTTTAAATACTAAACTAGTAGCCTAGGTTTACAGAAAATGAGTAAACTATGATAGATGGTGCAGAGATCCACTTCTGGGGCCCACTTGGTGTGTGTTGGGGCTGAGACTTAAGCAATTCACGTGCATAAGGCCATTTTGGGCGTTCAACGCCAGGTTTGGATCCATTTCTGGCGTTGAACTCCAACTTTTAATCCTTTTCTGGCGCTGGACGCCAGAATTGGGCAGAGAACTGGCGTTGAACGCCAGTTTACGTCGTCTATCCTTGAGCAAAGTATGGACTATTATATATTGTTGGAAAGCCCTGGATGTCTACTTTCTAACGCAATTGGAAGCACGCCATTTCGAGTTCTGCAGCTCCAGAAAATCCACTTTGAGTGCAGGGAGGTCAGAATCCAACAGCATCAGCAGTCCTTTTTCAGCCTGAATCAGATTTTTACTCAGCTCCCTCAATTTCAGCCAGAAAAATACCTGAAATTACAGAAAAACACACAACTCATAGTAAAGTCCAGAAATATGAATTTTTCCTAAAAACTAATGAAAATAAACTAAAAACTAACTAAAACATACTAAAAACTATATGAAATTAACCCCAAAAAACGTATAAAATATCCGCTCATCAGCAATGAAAGAGGAGATATGATGAAAAAAGAAAAGAAAGCAACGACAAAAGAGAAAAATAGAGGAGAGTAAACGAAGGGTTTAAAAAACTAAAAAGTAAAATTAGAATTAAATTGTTGACAAATAGTTTATTGTTTAAAATTTAACATTAAAAATAAAATTAAAAGTTATTTCAAACTTTAAACACAAAATTAAATTATATTAAATGTTAGGAATATTTTTTTAAAAAACTTAAAAAACGTTAGAAACAAAAATTATTATATACTCTTATAACTATTAGCGTCCAATTGATTATGTTCCAATTATGTTTAATATCACGTAGGGACATACGAATTGATTAGGTCCCAATTATTATTATTTTAAAGGGTTTAAATATTTAATTGTTAGCTATTAATAGTTTAAAGGTGTCATACAAATAGTAAAAATATAAATAATATTTAATTAATTCTTTTCACATCCATTCATTACAATAATAAACCAAGATCAATTTAATTGATATTAAATTAAAATATTATTTAATCCATAATCATATATTAATTATTCATTTAGTTACATTGCTAACACAATTGTTTCCTTTTTAATATATATATATATATATATATATATATATATATATATATATATATATATTTTGATGGTAACAATTCAACTAATTTACTTTCTGTTCATATATATATTGATAGTAACAATTCAACTAATTTACTTTTTGTTCAATGATTATATTATTTTATATTTTTTATTATTTATAGTCATAATAAGAAGTTTGTTATTCTATTTATGATTTTGTATAAAATAAAATTTAAAAATATTTAATATTATTAAAATATTTTTTTAATAATTTTATATTATTAAAACATCCATGTGTAAGTAGAGAGAAAATAAAGAATATTAAAATAAAATTATATTCAATACATCAAAAAATAAAATCTCAAAATAATTACCTAAAACAAATTAATCACAAAATTTTTAACAAAGATGAAATAAAAAATATTATTTTATTATCAAATTTCAATTTAAAATTTTGTTTAAGAGATTAACATTTTTACCTCTTAATCTGAGTCTATACATTTAATTATAATATTTTTAAAATAAGAAAAGAAAATATTAATTAACAATATAATTTGATTATCTAATTTAATGACAAATAATTATGTATGATTGTAATATAATTTATGTAATTTATGTTTATCATAATTAGTAATAAATTAAAATATTATATTTTCTAATAATATAATCATGTACCTTTCTACCATTAATTGATTTAAAGCATTATTACACGTCTTCTAAATTTAATAATATATAAATTTTTTTTATAATCATATATTTAATAGACTAGCATATTTACATTTTAATCAGCGTATTTGTAAAACTTGCGAAATTAGTAAATAATTAATCAATAAATAAATTATTATTTAAAAAAATTAAAAAATTAAATTTTTATAATTTAAAATAGAAGAAATAATTAAAATATGAATTTTTACACTAATTTTAAAGAATTTTGCCCAAAATTAGGCCGAACGGGATAAACCGACCAAACCGAGTCCAAAACGGACCAAGAGCCAATCCAACTCAATAAAACAAAAGAGTTTCAGCTCTTTCTCGCCTCTCTCATTATAAAACACGCTGGAATCACAAAAGGGGAGGAGGAAGAACTCAAAACCCTTGGTTCTTAATTCAATCTCACATAACTTTTGATCCGGAACTCTGATTGCTGTACCGTTTGAGGCCATGCGTCTACCGCGTCGAGCTCCGCAAAGGCCAGTACTCAATTTGATAAGAAAATTACGTTTTTATCCTCAGCCCCTCTTCTCCTAATTTCAAAATTTAATGATTTGGATGTTGAGATTTTTGGGTTATTTTGATGATTAGGGTCAAATTAACCTGACAAAATTAATGGGTCTTGCTCAATTGATGCATGAATAAGGTAAGAACCTCAAGTCTCTTGTTGACTTATGAATTAGCAAGCTTGAATGTTGATTATAATAATATGTTGTGGGATTAGATTGAATATTGTTAATTTAGAGTGGATTGATGATGTTTGGAGTGATGAACGAAATTCTTACGCCGGTATAGAAATTAGCAATGAATCCAATCGTGAGTATAGTCACATAGGGCAAGAGAATGAGATTCATGGGATGCAATCTACTTACATGAATGCAACTAGGGTGTATGCCACTGTCTACTTGGTCAAAAGCAATTCAATCTTCCTAGAATATATATATATATATAGGCACATAGGGCAAGATGATAGGCAATGTATGAACTCTACCAATTCTAGTCATCAAAGTGAAATATCCACACCTTGCATGAAGAATGCTCGCGAGAGCCGGAAACAAGGGATTGAGCTTCGAACCCCTCACCGGAAGTGTTTGCACTCTATTCACTCGGTGTATAGGGTTGATCACTCAATCCTCCCCTACTTCAAGCTCTTCCAAAATTTGTTCTTCCTCTAATCAATCAACAATTGTTCTATGCATGCATACATATATCATGAGGTCTTTCCTTAGGTTGTAATGTGGTTAGGGTTAAGGTAGGATTATATATTTGGCTAAGTGGGCTAAAAATTGAATCCTTTGATTAACTTAAGCTCCCCCTCCTAACCTATATAACATCCTATACAATTATGTACTAACCTAACTATCCATTCCTCACTCTTTCATATACTCATGCATTTACTTTTGATCATTATACATATGCATTGATTTGTCTTTAAGCCTTACTTTGGGGCATTTTGTCCCCCCTCCCCCTTTTTTTCTTTTCTTTTCTTGATTTGTTTGTTTCTTCTCTCTTTTTTTCTTTTATTATGCCTTTTTCTTCTCTTTTTGTTTTGTCTCTTCTATCGTTTTCTCCTTTTTTTTCCCTTATCAACGCATATAGTCTACACATTTGGTCAACACATGAGTATGTATCCACTTCCCAATATTTTTAACAAAAACAACAACATGCTCTTACCTCAACGATGCCCACCCCCCCCCCCCCCCGCATTTTTCACACTTGAACGACACACACACTCTAGCCTAAGCTATTCAAGGATTCAAATAGGGACATTCATGGTTTTTCGCTTTTGGCTTGTGATGTGCTAAAATTAAGAATAAGTGAGTTAAGCGTAGGCTCAAAGTTGGTTGCAAAGGTTGTTATAAGGTAAGGTCATTTGGGTAAGTGGCTAAGTGAATTGATGGCCTCAATCATGTACATGCATTCATACATATAACAATAGACATATAGAGTTAAACAAATTAAGGATCACAATCATAGAGAGAAGACAATGCACACAAGAAGGAAAGTAAGTGGCTAGAAGATGTAGCCACGCAATTAGGCTCAAAACTCACTTGATTGTGTTCTTGGCTCAAAATCCATGTTCCAAATTACATTCTTCAAACAAGCTTAGCATAAAAATTTTCAAAATTGGTAGGGTTGACCTAAAATTCTAGTTTCCTAGGAAAGAGGTCATTACTCTAACCAAGTGGACTTATCAAGAGATAACTATCATGCAAAGGATGTTAAAAAGTGAAAAACCTAATCATGCAATCTATCCTAATTAACAAAAGAGATTCAAAATTTATTCGGGTGTTATCTATGGAGACCGGTCGGCCGGCTGACCTCCCCACACTTAGAAGTTGGCATGGTCCTCCGTGCCTTGGGTGGGACGCAGTGGTTGATTGGCTTCCGAGTGTCCATCATCTTCTCTATTATCACTATCTTCATTGACGGTGCCAGTGGACGTGAAAATTTCCGGTTCATCCATAGGTGGTGCTAGGCAACTTAGAAGCTTCTTGACAAAAGTGTATCGGCGTTGGTTGCGTCGCTCATAATAATCGAGCTTCTTGTGGAGGTCCTCTATGCGTTGCATGGATGATTTTGGTGGTGCGGTTGAAGTGGTGGGAATGTTCATGGGATGGCAAAATTTGGATCCTCGGTGTCCGCCGGAGGGTTGAGGTATCTCCCGGTAGGAACAACATTGCCGTCCATCGGGATCATAGTCCTCTGATCCTTAGTCTCTCGGGGGACACCGGTTGCGGCAACTAAGTCGGTCACTAAAGCGGGGAAGGGTAGGTTTCTCTTAGTGTGGATGCGGCCCATAGCCTGGGGAATGAGACGGAAAATATGCACCGGTCTCTCTGTGAGGACACACCAAACTAACAGGGCTAACTCAGCAGTGATAGATGAGCCATGGGTGCTTGGGAGCACATAATGGGCTAGAATTTGGGCCCATGCCTGGGCCTCCATGGTGAGAAAATGTGCGGTGATGCCCTTGGGCCGGGGTCTCATCCTTCCCCGAATCCAGAATGATTTGGGTATGACAATGACCCTGAGGAAGGCATCCCAGTCAAACCCATATTCGCATCGTGCCAACAAAATCTGTTGATATGCATCAATCCCTTCCGCTGACGGTCCGGTCTTAAGCACACTTTGAATGGCCTCCTCTGTGACGGGAACTTGTCTTCGACACACAAATACCGATGCAAGGGACGATGAGTGGTAATTGGTGTAAAATTCCACTACCCATTACAAGTTTGCTTCGCGTGGCTTCCTTAATAGGAACTCCTATTGCCGCCGCTCGATGCGGGGCATCACAAGCGGAATGACATGAGTCGGAGGGGCTAGAAGAGACTCCGCGTGATAGTTCCTTTCTTTGATCAAGGGGTAGACAAGTTCGCATTATCGGTTGAGGAACTTGTTTGGATCCCTTGCCGGGTTGTCCTTTTCCAAAACATCAATGTTAGCAACGCTGCTTGTCTTATTGAGGAGGGGCTTGGCTCTAGGCACTTGGTGTGCTTTGTTAGTGGACCGTGGGGGTGCCTTCTTGGATGCCTTTCCTTGGTCTTTCTTGATAACCATCCTAAAAAAGAGGGAAAGGTGGCAAAATTATACTCAAAGAAGCACCAAGAAATAATAGTCATGCAAGTGATGAAGCATAAGAGAATAAGTGTTTTGGATACATGATAGCTGCAACATGTAACTAAGGCAATAATGAATACAATGGCCAATCACTAGCATGTGATGTAGGAGTAGTATAGGCATGCAAGCAAGAAACATGAGGAGCACACACTCTCAACATCAATCAAAAGAGGTAAGTGTCAAGGGATGAGCATGTAGAGATGAAGCAAGAAGAGTAGGAGGCTCAATGCACATATGAACAAGCAAGTGAATGAGAAAGAACACTATATGGGAAACACTAAGTCAAATGTAACTCAAAAAGTCATGTATGCCTTTCATCAAACACTTGGTGTGCATTCCTTTTTGTGATAAAATTTAGAGCAAAAGTGACAATGTAACATCCCACAAAGCATCATCAATCATCATAGCATACCACACATTGCAAGGAAAAGCAATTAAGACAATCCAACTCATTAATGTAAGAGTAATCCCCACTTTTAACACCCATAAGAAAATGAAAAAGAAAGAAAATCTAACAAACAAACTAATCATGAATGAGAGCTAACTAAGAAGAAGAGTAAGGAAATGCAACTAATGAAAGGAAGAAAGGAGAGAGAGCTAAGCAAGAAAAAAAGGGAAAGTGAGAATACCTTGAGAAGGAGAAGAGGAAATGAGGGATGTAAGTGAGATAGGAGGGAATGAGAGGTATGGGAGAGGAGAGGGGAAAGAGGGGTGTGGGACCGCCGGAGGTGGTGATTGCCGCCGGTGGAAGGGGCGGAAAAGAGGTGGTAGAGGTGGTAGAAGGGGGGTAGAAGGGGAGAAGAAGGGTGAAGGTAAGAAGAGGGGAGAAAATTGAAAGAAGGGGCGCGCTAGAGGTAATTGGGTCGCAAGACCGACGCGCGCGTGCCATGCACGCATGAACGTGCATGGGCAAAATACAGCAGGGACGTGGATGCGTCTAGTACGCGTACGCGCAAAGTGGATGATATGTAAGTGTGCGCGCAAGCGTCAGGTGCGCTTGCGCGTGCGTCTTAGTTGTGCCCCCAGCACAACGTGGGCACAACTTCGGCTTAACTCTCGGGAAAAAGTACTAGGAATTGCACTGACACGGGCGACGCGGATGCGCACGGTGCGATTACGCATCGATGTGCATATCGTTCGAGGGACGCATGCGTGCCAGGTGCGCGCACGCGTGAGTCAAGTCAGGCGTAAGGCATAGTGTTAGCCCAAAATTAGCACAACTCTCTGGAAAATAAACCAGAAGTGCAGATGGCACCATCGGTGCGTACGTGGCTAGTGCATGTATGCGCGCTTTGCGCGATTAAGGTCATGGACGCGTACGCGCCAGGTGCGCGAACGCATGAGTAGTGTTGTGCCTGGGGCTCAGCGTTGGCTCAGAATTGGCACAACTCTCTGGAAAATGACCCAGGAGCTACGAGTGGCCGATAGGCGCGTACGTGCCTAGTGCACGCACGCGCACCCCCGCCTTTTTTTGAGACATGAAGAATGCATATTTATCATGAATTCAGTGGGCAAACAATCGAAAGGGGTCAAAAACACCCAAAACTCCATGCAATACCTAAAGATGGGGTGTTTTCTACCACACAATCAATCTATCTATTGAAAAATCAATGAAATCTTCATGAACAATTTATCCAAGGCAGCCACAATCAAATCTAACCAAACAATGCTAAAGCTAAGCAATCACAAAACAATGAAGAATTCAAGAACTATATACAAAAGGGGTAAAAAGATAGATCTCACTATGGTGGGATATCTCCCACCTAGCACTTTTGTTTAATGTCCTTAAGTTGGATTTTCACTAGCTCATTGCTCTTTGCCAAGAGGTGCATCTTCCAAGAGGAATACCTCAATCTCCTTGTTGCTCTTTATTTGCTCACCATGATACAACTTGAGACGGTGCTCATTGACCTTGAAGATATCCGGACTTGAGGGATGGCGCAAGTGGTAGACCCCATAGGGTTCTGCTTTCTCTACTTGATATGGTCCTTCCCATTTTGATCTTAGTTTTCGTGGGCAACAATCTCAATCTTGAATTGTAAAGGAGGACTAGATCGCCAGCTCTAAATTCTCTTCTTCTTATGTTCTTGTCGTGCACGGCTTTCATTTTCTCCTTGTAAAGTCTCGAGTTCTCATATGCTTCCAACCTCAAACACTCTAATTCCACTAATTGAAGTTTTCTCTCAACTCCGGCCCCACCCAAACTTGGATTGCACTCGTTGACGGCCCAATATGCTCTATGCTCTACTTCCACTGGTAGGTGGCAAGCTTTGCCATACACCAATCGAAAGGGGCTCATGCCAATCGGTGTCTTGTATGCCGTTCGGTATGCCCATAGTGCGTCGGTAAGCTTGGCACTCTAATCTTTTCTATTAGGCTTCACAATCCTCTCCAATATGCATTTAATCTCCCAATTAGAAACCTCGGCTTGGCCGTTTGTCTATGTGTGGTAGGCCGTAGCCACTTTATGTATGATGCCGTATTTCTTCATTAGCCCTTCCATTCTCTTATTGCAAAAATGTGAGCCTTGGTCGCTCACGATTTCTCGTGGTGACCCAAATCTATAAATGATGTTATTTCTCACAAAGAAAAGGACCACATTAGCATCATTCGTCCGGATGGGTATCGCTTCCACCCATTTGGACACATAATCAACGGCTAGTAGAATGTAGAGAAAACCATTAGAATTTGGGAATGGCCCATGAAGTCGATACCCCACACATAAAAAATCTCACAAAATAGCATAGTTTGTTGGGGGATTTCATCCTTCTTGGAGATATTACCAAATCTAAGACATTGAGAACAAGATTTACAAAAAAGAGAAGAGTCCTTGAAAAGAGTTGGCCACCAAAATCCACAATCTAGGATTTTCCTTGCCGTTCTTTGAGGTCCATAATGGCCTCCTCCTTCGGAGGAGTGGAAGCTTCCATGATTGAGTAGAATTCAGTTTATGGAATGCACCTCCGAATTACTTGATCCGCTCCACATCTCCAAAGGTATGGGTCATCCCACACATAGTATTTGGATTCGCTTTTTAGCTTATCCCTGTGATGTTTGGAGAGATTAGGAGGGAAGGTGCGAGACACCAACTAATTTGTAATTGGTGCATACCAAGGAATAACTTTCGAGATTGCTTGTAAGCCCTCAAAGGAAAAAAAATCATTAATAAGAGTGGTATCGCCTTTGGTGTGTTCAAGGCGACTTAAGTGATCCGCCACTAAGTTTTGCGAACCACTCCTATCTTTAATTTCCAAGTCAAATTCTTGCAATAATAAAACCCATCTAATCAATCTCGGTTTGGATTCCTTCTTAGCCAACAAATACTTTAACGCCGCATGATCCGAGTACACTACCACCTTGGAACCAAGTAGATATGCTCGGAACTTGTCCAAGGCGAAAACTATTGCCAATAGTTCTTTTTCGGTGGTAGTATAGTTGGATTGGGCTCCATCTAGTGTTTTTGATGCATAGGCTATGACATATGGATTCTTACCCTCGCATTGTGCTAACGCGGCCCCCACGGCAAAATTTGAAGTATCACACATTATTTCGAATGGCCGACTCCAATCCGGCCCTCGCACGATGGGAGCTTGGGTTAATGCTACCTTGAGCTTGTCAAAAGCATCCATGCACTCCTTGCTTAGATCAAACTCAATGTCCTTTTACAACAATCTTGATAGAGGCAATGCTACCTTACTAAATTCCTTTATAAATCTTCGATAAAATCCTACATGTCCAAGGAAGGAACGGACTTCCCTCTCGGAAGAGGGGTAAGGCAAGCTAGATATAACATTGATCTTTGCTGGATCTACAGAAATACCATCTTTGGAAATAATATGTCCTAAAACAATGCCTTGCCTAACCATAAAATGACACTTCTCAAAATTTAAGATAAGGTTGGCTTTAGTACATCTTTCCAAAACTTTTTCAAGGTTATCCAAGCAATGATCAAAAGAATCACCATATACGCTGAAGTCATCCATGAATATCTCCATGCATTGCTCTAGAAAATATGCAAATATGCTCATCATGCACCTTTGGAAAGTTGCCGGTGCATTGCATAAGCCGAATGGCATACGCTTGTAGGCATAAGTTCCAAAGGGGCAAGTAAATATTGTTTTTTCTTGGTCCTCTAGAGCAATGTGTATTTGGAAGTACCCTGAATAGCCATCCAAAGAGTAATAATGAGATTTACCGGATAATCGATTGAGCATTTGATCGATAAACGGAAGTGAAAAATGATCCTTTCTAGTGGCCGTATTCAAACACCGGTAGTCTATACATACCCCCCCAAGAGTTTTGCACCCATGTAGCCATGAGCTCCCTGCTCTCATTCTTGATGGTGGTCACCCCGAACTTCTTTAGCACAACTTGAACGGGACTTACCCATTCACTATCCGAAATGGGGTAAATGATGTCCGCTTCGAGTAACCAGGTTACCTCCTTCTTGACAACCTCTAGAATGGTAGGATTCAATCGTCTTTGAGGTTATCAAACGGGTCTAGCTCTTTCTTCTAAGAAGATTCGGTGCTCACACACTTGGGGACTTATCCCTACTAGATCCGCCAAGCTCCACCATATTGTCCTTTTGTTCTTCCTCAAAACACATAGCAACTTCTCTTCTTGTTGAGGATTTAGTTCCCTTGCTACAATCACCGGGAACTTGTGGGCTTTATCAAGGTATGAGTACTTTAAGTGGGGCGGTAGTGGCTTCAATTCTAGCTTTTGCTCTTGACTCAACACTTGAACTTCTTCACTTGGGTCTTCACTGTTTTCTTCAATCATATGTTTCTCATCTAGCTTTGCATAATGCACTTCGGCCACAATGTTGTCAATTAAGTCACACCAGAATATGGAATGGTTCTCCGGTGGGTGCTTCATTGCTTCTTCTAAGCTAAAACTTACGACTCTCCCATCTATCTCGGATGAGTAGGTTCCTGAATAGGCATCCAACTTGAATCTAGAGGTCCTCAAAAACAGCCTCCCAAGTAGGATAGATGATGTCCTTTCGGATTCACTTGGTGGCATCTCAAGGATATGAAAATCAATTGGAAATACCAAACCCTTTATGTTGACCAACACATCTTCCGCAATACCCGTCACATTTATTATACTCTTGTCCGCCAAGACAAACCTAGCCGCCGACCGCTTCAATGGTGGGAGCTTCAATATATGATAAACGGAAAGAAGCATAATGCTAACGCATGAACCAAGGTCATACATACAATCAATGAATTGAACTCTATCAATGATACAAGAGACTAAGCAAGGGCCCGGATCAACACACTTTTCTGGGATGGCTCCCATCAAAGTTGAAATAGAACTCCCCAATGAAATAGTTTCTAATCATAGATTCTATCTTTGTTCATACATAAATCCTTAAGAAACTTTGTATATTTAGGCACTTGATGGATAGCATCAAAGAGAGGGATAGTTACCTCCACTTTCTTGAAGATTTCCACCATTTTTGGGGTCAAGTTCTAAATACTTCTTGGTCTTTCTTGCCAATGTAGAAAATGAAATTGGTTGAGCCACTTCTTCCAAGACTTGTTCCTTTCTAGGGACTTCACTCCTTGGTTGAGGGTCTTCATCTTCAAATATTGCATGTGCTTCCTCCTCCTCTTCTATTTCTTCTACCTCCACCACATCCTTCTCTTGAGTAACTATCATTGAGCTAGGTGCCTTTAAGCTCCTCTCTTTTAATTGAGTTCCTGACCTCAAGGTTACGGCGTTGATGCCACCCTTGGGGTTGGATAGAGGTTGAGAAGGTATGGCACTAGAATTTGGAGCTTGAGGAGTGGAGGTAGAAGGTGACTCCATACGAGTAATGAGGACTTGGAGGGTGTAAGTAAGGCCATTAAGACTTGAGTTAAGTGTATTTTGGAGTTCTTTTTGCCCTTCGAGTATGTACCAGAGTGTCTCATCTTGATTTGAAGAAGGAAAAGGATAGGTGATTTGTGGTGCTTGTGATTGGTTGGGTTGAGGTGGTTGTCTATGAGGTGGTATGTAGGTTTGGTAGTTCCTTCCTTGGTTTGGTTGTTGATTTGGAGGGTTTTGTGAGTATCGATTTTGTGGATTGTTGGTGTTCCATCTTTGGTTTCCTCCATTGTCCCTACCTCCTTGTTGATAATTGTCCCGCCAGCCTCGGTTGGAGCTATCCCTCCAACCTTGATTAGAGTTGTTACTCCCTTGGTTATAATTGCCTCCTTGTTGGGGGTACCCTTGGTTGAAATTGCTCCCTTGTGAATGGTACCCTTGGTTGAAATTGCTCCCTTGAAATTGTCCCTACCTCTTTGTGGGTAGCCGCTAGGGTGTTATCTTCTTTGAGACTTGGACATTCATCCGTGTAGTGGGAGTAGTATGAGTAAATACCGCATACTTTTTGGGGACCAATTGTTGGCTTTATTGTTGTTGAGGAGATAGTGGAGGTTGTTGTTGATTCACTTGGAGTTGCTTTAGAAGACTTGTCATCTCACACAAGGTTTTGGTAAGGGTGGCGGTCTCACCACTAGAAGAGACTTCATTTACGGCCTTGGGGCGGTTGATTCTCCGTCTAGCATGTTGAGTGGACTCGGCCATGTCGGTAATGAGTTGTCATGCCTCCTTCGCCGTCCTATACTTCGAAAAAGAACCATTGCTTGAGGCATCCAATAGATTCTTATCTTGCTCTCTCATGCCTTGGCACACATAGCTAAGCAATACTTGAATGTCAATCATGTGGTTTGGACATGAGTCAAGAAGTTTGTGAAACCACTCCCAATACTCATATAGAGTTTCCATCTCGCCTTGTACAATACATGAGTTCTCCTTCCTTAGCTTGTTCGTCATTTCTACGGGCATGAATTTATCTAGGAATTCCCTTCTAAGAAAGTCCCAATCGGAAACAACATCACTAGGTAAGATATAAAACCACTCCTTGGCTCTTCCCTCAAGAGAGAATGGGAAGGCAAACAACCATATGGCCATTTCATCGGATCCTTCCCGCCTAGTGGTCGAGCATACACCATGAAAGTCCTTAAGGTGTCTAATGGGATCTTGTGCAGGAAGTCCATGGAACTTTGGTAGAAGATTGATGAGAGCGGTCTTGAGTTCAAAGTTTGCATTCAAGTTGGGATGAAGCATATGAAGAGGTTGGAGAACGAAGTCCGGTGCACCCGATTCTTTGAGAGTAACTCTCCTTGGAGTGGCCATATTGTCAACACCTAGATCAAAAGAAGAACTATTAGTAGTATCAACGGAAGAGTAATTAGTGCCTCTTTTGAATGACGATTCGGAATCCGCCTCGGATGTGGTTGGTGAATTGGTAAAAACCTTTTCACCTCCCTCAAAGGCTAACTGCCTCCGAGCTTGCCTAATATGAAGCAAAGTTCTTTCAATTTCCAAATCAAATAGGGCTAAGCTCGGATTCGGTAGTGAACGCATGATACAATGAAGGAGATAAGAAGTTCATGATATCAAATGGTACTTAAGCAAAGATTAATCCTAACTAGCAATCAATCAAACAAACAATCAAGAGAAAAATGCAAGTATCCACATATTAACATATTTACACTAACCAATAGAATGGCACACATAAGTAAATCCCCGACAACGGCGCCATTTTGATGAACAAAATTCTTATGCCGGTATAGAAATTAGCATTGAATCCAATCGTGAGTATAGTCTAACCAACATGCAAATATCGCATCAAACAATTCTAAAATCTATAACCAAGAGTATTAGTCCCGGATCGTCCTCCCTAGGAATTTTCTTAGAATGCGCATTATTGATTAGGAGGTCTTTTGTGGTTTTGAGAGTTGGTGCAAGAATTTAAGCTAATCAAAGTTAAACAACAATTGATTAAGATAAAGGCCTTGGCTAATGGTGAGTATTGGAAGTTCCATCATTGTAGTTTCCTTCAATTGTGATAAGAATTGATTATTACTTCACTTAGTTAACCCTCTAATAATGGAGGAAAGTCAAGTGAAAGTAACTAACTTGAGTCACAAGTCCTAGTCTAACCCTAGGGAAGTCTAGCTTTAGTGCACCCCAAGTCAATTAGCAATTCTCAATTCCTAATCAACATTTAAGATCCACTACTCAAGTGTCTCCAATAACTTAACCCCTAAGCCAAGTAAGAGGAATTTACTCCATAGCTAGGGTTGTCATTTTCACAAATAATTGGTGAACAATCATAGAAGACATGATGAAATTGAGAGAAAAAAATTGAATTAAAGCTATCTAATTCAAGCAATCATCAACAATCAAGCAATTGAATGAAATTCCTCAGTTCATTAATCAAAATTCAAAGTCACAAGGTCACAAATCTAGATCCAAGTGAATGAATCATAAGAACACTAATTGAGAGTAGAAGACGAATAGATCTACAACTTGTATGAAAGTAAAAATGAATTAGCAATGGATCTCACCAAGAAATCAAAGGAAAATTGCAGTGGAGGGAGTAAAATCCTAGAGAGAAGTTGGAGTTTCTCTCTCTAAAAGAAAATGTAAGTAACTAACTCAAAATATCTAAAAAATGTCTAATTATCCCAATCCCCCTAATTCTTGGTCTTCTTATGCTTTTCCCGCCAGAATTCTGCCCCAAAACAGGGCCTGCCACGGCCTGAAATTGCTGGTCACATTTTCTCCTTAAAAAATCATGTGCGGCCATCGGTGCGTACGCGCACAGCACGCGTACGCGTCCCTGGGACTTTTTGCGATCCACGCGCAAGCGTCTAGTGCGTACGCGTCCAAGGGTTTCTGGCCCAGCCATATAATCACGTTGTAAGTATAGTCTAAACCGAAAATTAAACCTCAATCAATATTTAATTTGTTTGTCACAGTGCAAACCCAATAAAAATAACCAAAGTATTAAACCTTGGGTCGTCTCTCAAGGAATTGCAGGGAAGTGTAGTTATTATTGTTTATGGGAAAGTATCTTTTTGGGTTTTGTAATAAGAGACAAGTAATGTAAATAACAAGGAAATAAAATAACAACTACGAAAAGTCCTAGCAAGGATTGATAATTGGAATTTCTATCCCCATCATCATAGTCACTTGTGATGGTAATTGCCTTTTGCTATCACTTAGTTAACCTCTAACAATTGAAGGTAAGTCAAGTGAGAAAATTAACTTGAGTTCACAAGTCCTAATCAAAGACTAAAGTTAGTGAAGCTCAAGCCAACTAGCAGGTTTCAATCACCAACCAATAAGAGACTTTGATAATTCAAGAATCTCTAATTACTCAATCTAAGCTAAGAACAT
This sequence comes from Arachis ipaensis, assembly GCF_059453495.1. Classification (NCBI taxonomy): domain Eukaryota; kingdom Viridiplantae; phylum Streptophyta; class Magnoliopsida; order Fabales; family Fabaceae; genus Arachis; species Arachis ipaensis. The sequence goes on along the minus strand of NC_142441.1, from coordinate 39,578,851 downwards.
AAAAAGCTAATTTAAAATCCAACCAAGCATTTTATCAAACATTTGGAAGGCACAAAATAAAAGCATAGAAAAGCAATAAGAGAATGTAAAATTTAAAACCAACAGTTGCAACATCAATGATAACAAATAACGGAAGAAGCAATAAACATGAAATACCTCAAATTGCATTAAAAGGGAAATCAAATCTAACATGAGTATTCATAAACTAAATTAGCAACATAAAGTAATCAACAAGGGAAATAAATAAACTAGAATTCTAGAACAAATAAAAGTAGAAGAGAAACTAAATTAAAGTAAAGTAGAAATATGAATTTGAGAAGAATAAAAGTAAAAACCCTAAAACCTAGAGAGAGGAGAGAGCCTCTCTCTCTAGAAAACTACATCTAAAACCTAACTAATGTCAATGAAAGTGTGAATGAATGATTCCCCTTCCCAGCTCCACTCTGCAGCCTCTAAGCTTCACTTTCGGGCTTGAAACTGGGCCAAAAGCAGCCCAGAAATCGCCCTTAGCATCTTCTATGTAATGCAGCACGTGGCGCTCTGTCACGCGTACGCGTCAGCCACGCGTACGCGTCGGCCACGCGTACGCGTCGCTGGTCTTCTGCACTTGTCACGCGTACGCGTCAGTCACGCGTACGCGTCACTGTGCGACTTCGCTGGTGACGCGTATGCGTCAGTCATGCGTGTGCGTCGCTGTAAAATGCTCCAAGTCACGCACACGCGTCAGCCATTCGTGCGCGTCGCTCCTTGCTTCTCAGCTTCTTAGTTTCTTATGTTCCTTCCACTTTATGATGCTTCCTCTTTATCCTTCAAGCAATTCATGCCCTGTAAACCTGAAAATACTTAACAAACATATCACGGCATCGAATGGTAATAAAGGATAATTAAAAATTGACAATTTAAAGGCCTAGGAAATATGTTCTCAACTATATCACAAAATTAGGAAGAAAAATGTAAAACATGCGAATTATATGCATAAGTGTTAGAATAATGGATAAAATTCACTAAATTCAATACAAAATAAACGGTAAAATAGCGGTTTATCAATCTTTCCACACTTAAACATTAGCACGTCCTCATGCTAAGCTCAAGAGAAACAATGAAGGAGTGAAGAGGAATGGTGGAATTTATGAAATGCAACTACGTGCAAAAATGCTCCTACTTACTATATATATATATATATATATATATATATATATATATATATATATATATATATATATATAAATATATATATATATATATATATATATATATAAACGCATATACGTGGTCAAAGTGAATCAGATTTCCAAAGAATCGTATATGGACAATCAAGGACTAAATCAATCATATCAAAACACATTCACAGTTGAGTTGAGTTATTCAAAAGGGTTCACAAACTTGCAAGATAAGCAATGATCAAATATGGACATATGGAATTGAGCAATTGAACCCTCACTGGATGTGTATATGCACTCCAATCTCTCAAGTGTTTGGGGTTAAACCACTCAAATCTCCTCTAATCATGCTTTCTAAAACTTTGTTCTTCATCTAACCAATCAACAATTATCTACTGTACAAATGCAAATATCTTGAGGGCTTTTCAAGGTTGTAATGGGGTTAGGATTAGGGTGAGGATATATGTATGGTCAAGTGAGCTATCATTTGAATCTTTGACTAACTTGAATTCTCACTTAACACATGCACACACTCTATACAATTCTAAAATTAAGCTTAGCCACCCAAAATCTTACTTTTGCATATTTTCACACACTCCTGTATCAATTATAATTCCATCACATATGCACTGATCTTTTTATTGAACTTAACATTGCGGTAATTTTATCCCCTATTCATTTATTTCTTCTCTTTTTTATATTTTTTCTTTTTATTTTCTTTTTTTTCTATATATATATATGAAAGCATAATATATCAATGTATATGGTTTCTATAATTTCACACAAGTAAGAACCCAAATTCTCAATATTTGTTAATAAAAGTAAAACCCATTCTCATCAACCAAAGTTCCCATATTTTCCTACACTTAGTTGACACACACTATCTTAATCTAACCAAAGATTCAAATAGGGTAATTAATTATTTTTCCGCTTAAGACTAGTGATGTGGTAATATAAAGAACAAAAGGGGGTTAAAAGGCTCAAAGGCAAACAAAGGCAAATGAAATGGTAGGCTATTTGGAATAAGTGGGCTATAATCAAATGATGACCTCAATAACATAAATACATGAATATACAATAAATAATGGACATATAGAATGGAACAAATCAAAGATTGCAATCATAGAGAAGAAAACACACAAGAATAAAAATCACGGTTAAATAATGTAACCATATAATTAGGCTCAAAATCTCACAGGTTGTGTGTTTTTAGCTCAAAAACCATATTCCAAACTATATATATACGTCATCCAAGTTTCAAAAATATTTCAACTCAAATCAATGTGGATCTTAATGCCCTTTTTAAAAAAACTTTCTTTGAAAATTTCATCAATCTAACTGACATTTCTTATATATATAGTAAATGAAATGATGTGATTATGAAAGGTTAAAAATTTTTAGTTCACTCCCTATTTTCAATCAAACCAAATTCTCATATGCAAAAGGGTAAACTAAGCTCAATAATCCATATTTTTATAAATCACAACTAATAAACTAAAAGTGCAATTCAAACTAAAAGTCTAAGATATATACAAACCAAAGTACAAAATGCAACAAAGTAAAAATAAACAAAAGTACAATAAAGTAAAAATTTGCAAGTACTAAAAAAAACAAAATAAAGCAAAATAGAACAAAAAGTCTGAAATGGTTCACTAAAATATAGACTCCGCCGATGATGGCGACCTCCTGATACTTAAATGCTAGAATCATCATCGATGCTCTCAATCAAGCTGGGTGAGTAGGATAGTCGCCCACTGGTCCACTGTCAGCTGCAGGTGTCGGTGCCTCTGTCAAATTCTCAGGCTGAGTCTCCGCATGCTGTGCAACCTCCTGCTGGTCCTCCTCCTCCTCAGAGTGCTTTGAGGGTGTGTCAGGCTCGCAGCGGCATTTGTTGCAACGCTCCAACTGTTCATAGCAGCGCTCCATCTGATCAATGCGCTCGAAAAGGCACTGCACATGGTGGTAAACTGGCTGAGAAGTGGATGATGGTGCTGCTGAAGTAGGGTGCTGCAGGTGCTGAAGGTGCTGCTGAGGATGTGGCCACCTCAGTGGGAGTAGTAGTATGTGGTCTGTGGCCTAGAGGTCCAAACTGCTTGCCGTGCAGAATGACCTTCTTGTGGTCGGCAATTGGTGGTCTCTCATCCTGGGGCTCCCAGGGTACCTCAGCTTGAATGGCCATCTGAATGATCAAGTACGAAAATGCCAAGATGCCTCTGACATGGACTCTAGACATATACTTCCTGATGAGTCTTGGAAGGTATAGGTCCTTCCCTTCCATAACACACAAGATAAGAAGGATCATAGCTGCTGGCACCTCTGACTCGTGAGTACTAGACATAACATAATTGCTCAGTATCAGTTGCCACAGCCTAGCCTCATCATTAAGATAATCAATCTTGATACCCCGTGGAGTCTCCTTCCACGTTCCCGTAGCCCACAGAACATCAGGATGAATGGCTATAGTATGCCGGACGGCATCCCAATCAAAGCTCATAAATCGAATAGCTTCCTTGGCCTTTTGAAAACCATCTGTATCATCTATCTTAGGCCAGAAGTGGAGGATATCCTGTATTTCCTCCTCTGTACTAAGATCTGCTTACCCCTAAGCTGCACTGCATCAATGGTCATCCTATAATAGTTGGAATAGAACTCACGGACCTATGATGCGTTCACATCCTCCAAGACTTGCTCCTTTCTAGGGACTTCACTCCTTGGTTGATGATTTTCATCTTCAAATATCACATGTGCTTCCTCCTCCTCTTCTATTTCTTCTACCTCCACCACATCCTTCTCTTGAGTAACTATCATTGGGCTAGGTGCCTTTGAGCTCCTCTCTTTCAATTGAGTTCCTGACCTCAAGGTTACGGCGTTGATGCCACCCTTGGGGTTTGGTAGAGGTTGAGAAGGTATGGCACTAGAATTTGGAGCTTGAGGAGTGGAGATAGAAGGTGGCTCCATACGAGCAATGAGAACTTGGAGGGTGGAAGTAAGGCCATTAAGACTTGAGTTGAGTGTATTTTGGAGTTCTTTTTGCCCTTGGAGTATGGACCAGTGTGTCTCATCTTGATTTGAAGAAGGGGAAGGATAGGTGATTTGTGGTGCTTGTGATTGGTTGGGTTGAGGTGCTTGTCTTTGAGGTGGTATGTAGGTTTGGTAGTTCCTTCCTTGGTTTGGTTGTTGATTTGGTGTTCCATCTTTGGTTGCCTCCATTGTCCCTACCTCGTTGATAAATGTCCCGTCAGCCTTGGTTGGAGCTATCCCTCCAACTGTGATTAGAGTTGTTACTCCCTTGGTTATAATTGCCTCCTTGTTGGGGGTACCCTTGGTTGAAATTGCTCCCTTGTGAATGGTATCCTTGATTAGAGCGATCATAGAAGGGGCAATCGTAAAAGTTGTGGGTAGCCGCTAGGGTGTTATCTTCTTGGACACTCGGACATTCATCCCTGTAGTGGGAGTAGCATGAGCAAATACCACATACTTTTTGGGGGACCAATTGTTGGCTTTGTTGGTGTTGAGGAGATGGTGGAGGTTGTTGTTGATTCACTTGGAGTTGCTTTAGAAGACTTGTCATCTCACACAAGGTTTTGGTAAGGGTGGCGGTCTCACCACTAGAAGAGACTTCATTTACGGCCTTTGGGCGGTTGATTCTCCGTCTAGCATGTTGAGTGGACTCGGCCAAGTCGGTAATGAGTTGTCATGCCTCCTCCGCCGTCCTATAGTTCGACGAAGAACCGTTGCTTGAGGCATCCAATAGATTCTTATCTTTCTCTCTCATGCCTTGGCATACATAGCTAAGCAATACTTGAGTGTCAATCATGTGGTTTGGACATGAGTTAAGAAGTTTGCGAAACCGCTCCCAATCTCATATAGAGTTTCCATCTCGCCTTGTACAATACATGAGATCTCCTTCCTTAGCTTGTCCGTCATTTCTACGGGCATGAATTTATCTAGGTTTCCTTCTAAGAAAGTCCCAATCGGAAACAACATCACTAAGTAAGGTATAAAATCACTCCTTGGCTCTTCCCTCAAGAGAGAATGGGAAGTCAAACAACCATATGGCCACTTCATCGGATCCTTCCCGCCTAGTGGTCGAGCATACACCATGAAAGTCCTTAAGGTGACTAATGGGATCTTGTGCAGGAAGTCCATGAAACTTTGGTAGAAGATTGATGAGAGTGGTCTTGAGTTCAAAGTTTGCATTCAAGTTGGGATGAAGCACATGAAGAGATTGGAGAATGAAGTCCGGTGCACCCGATTCCTTGAGAGTAACTCTCTTTGGAGTGGCCATATTGTCAACACCTAGATCAAAAGAAGAACTATTGGTAGTATCAACGGAAGAGTAATTAGTGCCTCTTTTGAATGACGATTCGGAATCCGCCTCGGATGTGGTTATTGAATTGGTAAAAACTTTTCACCTCCCTCAAAGGCTAACTGCCTCCGAGCTTGTCTAATATGAAGCAAAGTTCTTTCAATTTCCAAATCAAATGGGGCTAAGCTTGAATTCGGTAGTGAACGCGTCATACAATGAAGGAGATAAGAAGTTCATGACATTAAATGGTACTTAAGCAAAGATTAATCCTAACTAGCAAACAATCAAACAAGCAATCAAGAGAAAAATGCAAGTATCCATATATTAACATATTTACACTAACCAATAGAATGGCACACAAGAAAATTCCCAGCAACGGCGCCATTTTGATGAACGAAATTCTTATGCCGGTATAGAAATTAGCATTGAATCCAATCGTGAGTATAGTCTAACCGACATGCAAATATCGCATCAAACAATTCTAAAATCTATAACCGAGAGTATTAGTCCCGGGTCGTCCTCCCTAGGAATTTCCTTAGAATGCGCATTATTGATTAGGAGGTCTTTTGTGATTTTGAGAGTTAGTGCAAGAATTTAAGCTAATCAAAGGTAAACAACAATTGATTAAAATAAAGGCCTTGGATAAGGGTGAGTATTGGAAGTTCCATCATTGTAGTTTCCTTCAATTGTGATAAGAATTGATTATTGCTTCACTTAGTTAACCCCCTAATAATGGAGGAAAGTCAAGTGAAAGTAACTAACTTGAGTCACAAGTCCTAGTCCAACCCTAGCAAAGTCTAGCTTTAGTGCACTCCAAGTCAATTAGCAATTCTCAATTTCTAATCAACACTTAAGATCCACTACACAAGTGTCTCCGATAACTCAACCCCTAAGCCAAGTAAGAGGAATCTACTCCATAGCTAGGGTTGTCATTTTCACAAACAATTGGTGAGCAATCATAGAAGACATGATGAAATTGAGAAAAAAAAATTAAACTAAAGCTATCTAATTCAAGCAATCATCAACAATCAAGCAATTGAATGAAATTCCTCAGTTCATTAATCAAAATTCAAAGTAACAAGGTCACAAATCTAGATCCAAGTGAATGAATCAAAAGAACACTAACTGAGAGTAGAAGAAGAATAGATCTACAACTTGTATCAAAGTAAAAGTGAATTAGCAATGGATCTCACCAACAAATCAAAGGAGAATTGCAGTGGAGGGAATAAAATCCTAGAGAGAAGTTAGAGTTTCTCTCTCTAAAAGAAAATGTAACTAACTAACTCAAAATATCTAAAAAATGTCTACTTATCGCAATCCCCCTAATTCTTGGTCTTCTTATGCTTTTCCCACCAGAATTCTGCCCCAAAACAGGGCCTGCCACTGCCTGAAATCGCAGGTCATATTTTCTCCTTAAAAAATCATGTGCGGCCATCGGCGCGTACGCGCACAGCATGCATACGCGTCCCTGGGACTTTTTGCGATCCACGCGCAAGCGTCTAGTGTGCGTGCGCGTCCAAGGGTTTCTGGCCCAGCCATATAAATACGCCGGCTTCTCATTTCGGCTCCATTGCGCTGGCTCTGAGGGTGCACATCTGCGCGTATGCGTACGGTACGCGTGCGCGCCCATGCCTAAGTTCCAAAACTCAAATTTTTCCATGCTCCTTCCATTCATGCATGCTTCCTTCATCCCTTTTAGCCATTTTTGCCCTATGACTTCTGAAACCACTTAACAAATGGATCACGACATCGAATGGTAATATAGGAGGATTACGATATATCAATTTTAATACAAAAGAAGCATGTTTTCATCTATGAAGCAAAGTTGGGAAAGGAACACAAAATCATGCATTTTTATATAAATAAGTGTGCAAGATCATTGATAAAACCCTCAAAATCTATAAATGATAAACCCTAAAAACGGGGTTTATCAGGGAGCTTGATTGTTGAACCTTAGTGGCTGAAATTCGATTCGGAGAGGCTTTGAGACTGTAGACTCTTGAGGAATGGTGACCTCGAGGTGTCTTTGGGTTTTAAGAGGAATTAGCCAAGGTATAGTTTTGGTTTCTCATATGTAATTGACGGTGGAAAAATGTTGGTAAAGATTTTCAAAAAATAATCACGTTGCAAGTATAGTATAAACTGACAGTTAAGCCTCAATCAATATTTAATTTGTTTGTCACAGTGCAAACCCAATAAAAATAACCGAAGTATTAAACCTTGGGTCGTCTCTCAAGGAATTGCAGAAAAATGTAGTTATTATTGGTCATGGAAAAGTATCTTTTTGGGTTTTGTAATAAGAGACAAGTAATGTAAATAACAAGGAAATAAAATAACAACTACGAAAAGTCCTAGCAAGGATTGATAATTAGAATTCCTATCCCTATCATCATAGTCACTTGTGATGGTAATTGCTTTTTGCTATCACTTAGTTAACCTCTAACAATTAAAGGTAAGTCAAGTGAGAAAATCAACTTGAGTTCACAAGTCCTAATCAAAGACTAGAGTTAGTGAAGCTCAAGCCAACGAGTAGGTTTCAATCACCAACTAACAAGTGACTTTGACAATTCAAGAGTCTCTAATTACTCAATCTAAGCTAAGAACATAAAAAGCTAATTTAAAATCCAACCAAGCATTTTATCAAACACTTAGAAGGCACAAAATAAAAGCATAGAAAAGCAATAAGAGAATGTAAAATCTAAAACCAACAGTTGCAACATCAATGATAACAAATAACGCAAGAAGCAATAAACATGGAATACCTCAAATTGCATTAAAAGGGAAATCAAATCTAACATGAGAATTCATAAACTAAATTGGCAAGATAAAGTAATCAACAAAGGAAATAAATAAACTAGAATTCTAGAACAAATAAAAGTAGAAGAGAAACTAAATTAAAGCAAAGTAGAAATCTAAATTTGAGAAGAATAAAAGTAAAAACCATAAAACCTAGAGAGAGGAGGAAGTCTCTCGCTCTCTAGAAAACTTCATCTAAAACCTAGCTAATGTCAATGAAAGTGTGAATGAATGATTCCCCCTCCCATCACCACTCTGCAGCCTCTAAGCTTCACTTTTGGGTTGAAACTAGGCTAAAAGCAGCCCAGAAATTGCCCCAGTGTCTTCTGTGTAATGCAGCACGTAGCGCTCTGTTACGCGTACGCGTCGCTGGTCTTCTGTGCTTGTCACGCGTACGCGTCATTCACGTGTACGCGTCGCTATAAAATGCTCCAAGTCACGCACACGCGTCATCCATGTGTGCGCGTTGCTCCTCGCTTCTCAGCTCCTTAGTTTCTTGTGTTCCTTCCACTTTAAGATGCTTCCTCTTCATTCTTCAAGCCATTCATGCCCTATAAACCTGAAAACACTTAACAAACATATCACGGAATCGAATGGTAATAAAGAATAATTAAAAATTGACAATTTAAAGGCCTAGGAAATATGCTCTCAACTACATCATAAAATTAGGAAGAAAAATGTAAAACATGCGAATTATATGCATAAGCGTGAGAATAATGGATAAAATCTGCTCAATTCAATACAAAATAAATCGTAAAATAACGGTTTATCAATCTCCCCACACTTAAACATTAGCATGTCCTCATGCTAAGCTCAAGAGAAACTATAAAGGAGTGAAGAGGAATGGTGGAATTTAAGAAATGCAACTTATCTATATGAATGCAACTACGTGCAATAATGCTCCTACTTACTATATATATATATATATATATAAGCATATATGTGGTCAAAGTGAATCAAATTTCCAAAGAATCATATATGCACAATCAAGGACTAAATCAATCATATCAAAACACATTCACAGTTGAGTTGAGTTATTCAAAAGAGTTCACAAACTTGCAAGATAAGCAATGATCAAATATGGACATATGGAATTGAGTAATTGAACCCTCAATGGATGTGTATATGCACTCCAATCACTCAAGTGTTTGGGGTTAAATCACTCAAATCTCCTCTAATCATGCTTTCTAAAACTTTGTTCTTCATCTAACCAATCAATAATAATCTAGTATACAAATGCAAATATCATGGGGCTTTTCAAGGTTGTAATGGGGCTAGAATAAGGGTGAGGATATATGTAAGGCGAAGTGAGCTATCATTTGAATCTTTGACTAACTTTAATTCTCACTTAACACATGCACACACTCTATATAATTCTAAAATTAAGCTTAGCCACGCAAAATCTCCCTTTTGCGTATTTTCACACACTCATGTATCAATTCTAATTCCATCACATATGCATTGATCTTTTTATTGAACTTAACATTGGGGTAATTTTATCCCCTATTCATTTGTTTCTTCTCTTTTTTTTATATATTTTTCTTTTTATTTTCTTTTTTTTCTATATATATGATAGCATAATATATCAATGCATATGGTTTCTATAATTTCACACGAGTAAGCACCCAAATTCTCAATATTTGTCAATAAAAGTAAAACCCATTCTCATCAACCAAAGTTCTCATATTTCCCCACACTTAGTTGACACACACTATCTTAAGCTAACCAAAGATTCAAATAGAGTAATTAGTTATTTTTTTCCGCTTAAGGCTAGTAATGTGGTAATATAAAGAACAGAAGGGGATTAAAATGCTCAAAGTGGCAAATAAAGGCAAATGAAATGGTAAGTTATTTGGGATAAGTGAGCTATAATCAAATGATGGCCTCAATCACATAAATGCATGAATATACAATAAATAATGGACATATAGAATGGAACAAATAAAAAATTTCAATCATAGAGAGGAAAACACACAAGAATAAAAATCACGGTTAAATAATGTAACCATATAATTAGGCTCAAAATCTCACAGGTTGTGTAATCTTAGCTCAAAAACCATATTCCAAACTATATATATACATCATGCAAGTTTCAAAAAAATTTCAACTCAAATCAATGTGGATCTTAATGCCCTTTTTAAAAAAACATTCCTTGAAATTTCATCAATCTAACCGACATTTCTTATATATATACTAAATGAAATGATGTGATTATGAAAGGTTAAAAATTTTTAGTCCACTCCCTATTTTCAATCAATCCAAATTCTCATATGCAAAAGGGTAAACTAAGCTCAATAATCCATATTTTTCCAAATCACAACTAATAAACTAAAAGTTTAATTCAAACTAAAATTCTAAGATATATACAAGCCAAAGTACAAAATGGAACAAAGTAAAAATAAACAAAAGTATAATAAAGTAAAAATGTGCAAGTATTAACAAAAAAAAAATACAAAATACAGCAAAATAGAACAAAAAGTCTGAAATGGTTAACCAAAATATAGACTCCGCCGACGACGGCGACCTAAAAAAATTTGACGGAGGAAAAATGTCGGTAAAGATTTTCACAAAATAATCACGTTGTAAGTATAGTCTAAAGCGACAATTAAACCTCAATCAATATTTAATTTGTTTGTCACAGTGCAAACCCAATAAAAATAACCGAAATATTAAACCTTGGGTCGTCTCTCAAGGAATTGCAGGGAAGTGTAGTTATTATTGTTTATGGTATCTTTTTGGGTTTTGTAATAAGAGACAAGTAATGTAAATAACAAGGAAATAAAATAACAACTACGAAAAGTCCTAGCAAGGATTGATAATTAGAATTTCTATCCCCATCATCATAGTCACTTGTGATGGTAATTGCCTTTTGCTATCACTTAGTTAATCTCTAACAATTGAAGGTAAGTCAAGTGAGAAAATTAACTTGAGTTCACAAGTCCTAATCAAAGACTAGAGTTAGTGAAGCTCAATCCAACTAGCAGGTTTCAATCACCAACCAATAAGAGACTTTGATAATTCAAGAGTCTCTAATTACTCAATCGAAGCTAAGAACATAAAAAGCTAATTTAAAATCCAACCAAGCATTTTATCAAACACTTGGAAGGCACAAAATAAAAGCATAGAAAAGCAATAAGAGAATGTAAAATCTAAAACCAACAGTTGCAACATCAATGATAACAAATAACGGAAGAAGCAATAAACATGAAATACCTCAAATTGCATTAAAAGGGAAATCAAATCTAACATGAGAATTCATAAACTAAATTGGCAACATAAAGTAATCAACAAGGGAAATAAATAAACTAGAATTCTAGAACAAATAAAAGTAGAAGAGAAACAAAATTAAAGTAAAGTAGAAATCTGAATTTGAGAAGAATAAAAGTAAAAACTCTAAAACCTAGAGAGATGAGAGAGCCTCTCTCTAGAAAACTACATCTAAACCTAACTAATGTTAATGAAAGTGTGAATGAATGATTTCCCCTCCCAGCTCCACTCTGCAGCCTCTAAGCTTCACTTTCGGGCTTGAAACTGGGCCAAAAGCAGCCCAGAAATCTCCCCTAGCGTCTTCTGTGTAATGCAGTACGTGGTGCTTTGTCACGCGTACGCGTCGGCCACGCGTACACGTCGCTGCTCTTCTGCACTTGTCATGCGTACGCGTCAGTCACGCGTACGCGTCAGTCACGCGTACGCGTCGCTGTGTGACTTTGCTGGTCACGCGTATGCATCAGTCATGCGTGCGCGTCGCTGTAAAATGCTCCAAGTCATGCGCACGCGTCAGCCATTCGTGCGCGTCGCTCCTCGCTTCTCAACTCCTTAGTTTCTTATGTTCCTTCCACTTTAAGATGCTTCCTCTTTATCCTTCAAGCCGTTCATGCCCTGTAAAACTGAAAATACTTAACAAACATATCACGGCATCGAATGGTAATAAAGGATAATTAAAAATTGACAATTTAAAGGCCTAGGAAACATGTTCTCAACTATATCACAAAATTAGGAAGAAAAATGTAAAACATGCGAGTTATATGCATAAGTGTTAGAATAATGGATAAAATTCGCTAAATTCAATACAAAATAAACGGTAAAAGAGCGGTTTATTAATCTCTCTATACTTAAACATTAGCACTTCCTCATGCTAAGTTCAAGAGAAACAATAAAGGAGTGAAGAGGAATGGTGGAATTTATGAAATGCAACCTATCTATATGAATGCAACTACGTGCAAAAATGCTCCTACTTAATATATATATATATATATATATATATATATATATATATATATATATATATATATATATATATATATATATATAAAAGCATATATGTGGTCAAAGTGAATCAAATTTCCAAAGAATCATATATGCACAATCAAGGACTAAATCAATCATATCAAAACACATTCACAGTTGAGTTGAGTTATTCAAAAGGATTCACAAACTTGCAAGATAAGCAATGATCAAATATGGACATATGGAATTGAGCATTTGAACCCTCACTGGATGTGTATATGCACTCCAATCACTCAAGTGTTTGGGGTTAAACCACTCAAATCTCCTCTAATCATGCTTTCTAAAACTTTGTTCTTCATCTAACCAATCACCAATTATCTAGTGTACAAATGCAAATATCTTGAGGGCTTTTCAAGGTTGTAATGGGGTTAGGATAAGGGTGAGGATATATGTTTGGTCAAGTGAGCTATCATTTGAATCTTTGACTAACTTGAATTCTCACTTAACACATGCACACACTCTATACAATTCTAAAGTTAAGCTTAGCCACCCAAAATCTTACTTTTGCATATTTTCACACACTCATGTATCAATTATAATTCCATCACATATGCACTGATCTTTTTATTGAACTTAACATTGCGGTAATTTTATCCCCTATTCATTTATTTCTTCTCTTTTTTTGTTTATATTTTTCTTTTTATTTTCTTTTTTTTTCTATATATATGAAAGCATAATATATCAATGCATATGGTTTCTATAATTTCACACGAGTAAGCACCCAAATTCTCAATATTTGTTAATAAAAGTAAAACCCATTCTCATCAACCAAAGTTCCCGTATTTCCACACACTTATTTGACACACACTATCTTAAGCTAACCAAAGATTTAAATAGGGTAATTAATTGTTTTTCTGCTTAAGACTAGTGATGTGGTAATAAAAAGAACAAAAGGGGGTTAAAAGGCTCAAAGGCAAACAAAGGCAAATGAAATGGTAGGCTATTTGGAATAAGTGGGCTATAATCAAATGATGGCCTCAATCACATAAATGCATGAATATACAATAAATAATGGACATATAGAATGGAACAAATCAAAGATTGCAATCATAGAGAAGAAAACACACAAGAATAAAAATCACGGTTAAATAATGTAACCATATAATTAGGCTCAAAATCTCACAGGTTGTGTGTTCTTAGCTCAAAAACCATATTCTAAACTATATATATACGTCATGCAAGTTTCAAAAAAATTTCAACTCAAATCAATGTGGATCTTAATGCCATTTTTAAAAAAAAACTTTCCTTGAAAATTTCATCAATCTAACCGACATTTCTTATATATATAGTAAATGAAATGATGTGATTATGAAAGGTTAAAAAATTTTATTTCACTCCCTAGTTTCAATCAAACCAAATTTTCATATGCAAAAGGGTAAACTAAGCTCAATAATCCATATTTTTCCAAATCACAACTAATAAACTAAAAGTGCAATTCAAACTAAAAGTCTAAGATATATACAAACCAAAGTACAAAATGCAACAAAGTAAAAATAAACAAAAGTACAATAAAGTAAAAATGTGCAAGTACTAAAAAAAACAAAATAAAGCAAAATAGAACAAAAAGTCTGAAATGGTTCACTAAAATATAGACTCCGCCGATGATGGCGACCTCCTGACACTTAAATACTAGAATCGTCATCGATGCTCTCAATCAAGCTGGGTGAGTAGGATCGTCTCCCACTGGTCCACTGTCAGCTGCAAGTGTCGGTGCCTCTGTCAAATTCTCAGGCTGAGTCTCCGCATGATGTGCAACCTCCTGCTGGTCCTCCTCCTCCTCAGAGTGCTTTGAGGGTGTGTCAGGCTCACAGCGGCACTTGTTGCAACGCTCCAAATGCTCATAGCGGCGCTCCATCTGATCAATGCGCTCGAAAAAGCACTGCACAAGGTAGTAAACTGGTTGAGAAGTGGATGATGGTGCTACTGAAGTAGAGTGTTGCAGGTGCTGAAGGTGCTGAAGGTGCTGCTGAGGATGTGGCCACCTCAGTGGGAGTAGTAGTATGTGGTCTGTGGCCTAGAGGTCCAAACCGCTTGCTGTGCGGAATGACCTTCTTGTGGTCGGCAATTGGTGGTCTCTCATCATAGGGCTCCCAGGGTACCTCAACTTGAATGGCCATCTGAGTGATCAAGTACATAAATGCCAAGATGCCTCTGACATGGACTCTAGATATATACTTCCTGATGAGTCTTGGAAGGTATAGGTACTTCCCTTCCATGACACACCAGATAAGAAGGATCATAGCTGCTGGCACCTCTGACTCGTGAGTACTAGGCATAATATAATTGCTCAGTATCTGTTGCCACAGCCTAGCCTCATCATTAAGATAATTAACCTTGATACCCCGTGGAGTCTCCTTGCACATTCCCATAGCCCACGGAACATCAGGATGAATGGCTATAGTATACCGGACGACATCCCAATCAAAGCTCATAAATCGAATAGCTTCTTTGGCCTTTTGAAAACCATCTGTATCATCTGTCTTAGGCCAGAAGTGGAGGATATCCTGTATTGCCTCCTCTGTGACTAAGATCTGCTTGCCCCTAAGCTGCACTACATCAAGTGTCGTCCTATAATAGTTGGAATAGAACTCACGGACCCATGATTCGTTCACATCTGCCAGATCTCTATCCAAAAATACCCAACCTCTCTGTTCAATTTGATGTTCAGTGTACTTCTTCAAATCGGTTGGTATTTTGAGCTTTCTTTCCATGTAGAGGTTCCGTTTTTCCACAAATACCGAAAATCGAAGTTCACAGTAACGGTTGGCAAATTTAACTGGGTCGTTAGCAGGCACAAGTTGATCAGCTTTTTCTTAATTAGAAAATTTCTTTTCACACCAAAATTCATCTGATAAAACAACGGATGACTGGCCTCTCTTCCTCTTACTGGAGTTGGCCTTAGCCTTGCCTTTTCCTTTCCTATCAGACATCCTGAAAAATAGAATTTTTAGGAAACAGATTATTAAATCAAAGCAGAGAAACAGAAATTTAAACAATATGTAATAAAAATAAACAGAAGATAGGCAACAGAGGAGTTAAAGCTAAAACATGAAGTGAGTCACTAAAGTTACAATTAACTTGGAAGGGAGTATAAACAGTATTCAAAATCAGTCAGGATTCACATTCCAATTAATTGTGTATAAAGGAAATCAACTTTCTTGGTCCTTAAGAAGCAACATTGCTATGCATCAAAAGAATAGTTAAAAAGTCAGTTTAAAAAGGAAAATTAAAAAGAGGGTGAAAAACATGTAGTTAAAAGCAAAAAAATTAGAAGTAAGGAAGTTAAATGTTAATAGCATAGCTAATATTGTTCTTAACCAAGATAGCGTCCAAAATTCTAAATGACAAGAAACTCACATTCATATAAGGTAATGCAAGTCATGGATAATGAAATATGTAAGGCACAAAGACACAAAAGATAAACACAAGTCGTCATCAATGTATTTGATCACTTAAGTGCAAAAATTGGTGTGTAGAAATTAATACGTACTTATGAAAGTAAAAGACACCAATAGGCACAACTTGAAAGAACCTCAAACAAAAAGGAATAAGACTCAGCCAAATTGAAAGTTTATGAAACAACTTCAATGGTTAAGGAGAAATAAAACTACAATGTGACCATGAAGGATAGAAAATTTGGAACCTAACTTGAACGATTCAAAAGTTAAAAGAGGTTCAAAATCACTTGGTCAATCAAGGTTCTAACTGACACATAATTCTGTCAATTAGTTCTTTGATTCTGCCAATGGGAAATGCACATGAAAGGGAGACAAAATAAATACGAAAATGCTGGTCAGTCAACCCATGAATTGAGTTTGGTGTTAGCCAAATGAGTTTCAAATCAAAAAGTACCAAAGTCAATCCACAGGTTGAAAGTTAAAAACAGGATAATTTTCCAAAAAAAAATTTGGTAGCAATCCGGCAGTAAATTAAGCGTTCCCGGGTTAAACAACTCAGATAGCAAACAACAACAAACTCAGCCCATATGAATTCAGAACAATTCAGACAAAATCAGCAACCATAATTTCATATGAACTAAGGGTGCATTTTCAAACATGAGCAGCAATTTCAATCCATATGAACTTAGGACAGATTTAAACAAGAGCCAAAACACACTAAATTCATATGCATTGAGCATTATAAACCAAAACATCATCAAAATACTGAGTTAATCAACAAGCAGGCAAGGCTAAGTTCAAACACTCAAGTGCAGAATTGAAAGAACATCTCAACAGCCCCTTAATCTTAAAGCAACAACATAATGGAAATTGAAATAGAGCAATTAATAATTCAAATTAAATTCCAGAAAAGTAGCAACATGAACCATTTAATAAGCTAGCAATTTCAATCAGCAGTAGCAATTTTAAACTCATATGAATTTACATTATGAAGCAGGAGAGTGTCAAACAGCAATAGCAACCAAAATTAGCAACAGAAACATGTAAGGCATTATAGAATATCAACATCATCATCACTCAGTAAAGCAAAAGAAAATCAACCATTCCAGACAGAATCAATAGCAAAAACATACCTACATCCACTAACCAAAATCCTAAAACTACCTAACCACATGCAATTCTATCTAACTAACTAAAATGCAATTAAACTAAGCTAACTATACTAACTAAACTGAATAAAAAAATGCAGAAGGGAAGAACAGAGGAACCTGGAATGGTTCGGGAGTAGAAACAGAGAGCAAGTCGACACCAGATTCTGCTCTGGTAAGGAGACAGGAAGAAGGCGTGAAAGGGAGGAAGAAAAGAGTTGGTGGTGGTGGATGGTGGTTGATGGTTGATGGCGAGAAGGGGAAACGACCGAGAGGGAAGAAGAAAGGGGAGAAGAAGGAAAAGGAGACGGGAAAAGGGAAGAGAGAGTTGGCGGCGATCAAGTCGCCGGAATGGTGGCCGGTGGTGGCGAGACAAAAGCTTGATAGTGGTGGTTATGGAGGTTTGGAGGGAGAAGAGAAAGAGACGTTGAGGGTGGAAGGGGCGCGGCTGGCTAGGGTTCACGTGGTAGAGTACTAGAGTATTAGTGAATTTAAATCCAAGCGTATGCATGGCTCACGCTTGAGCGTGGAAGAGAAAAATAGCAATCGACGCGTACGCATCCTTGATGCGAACGCGTGAATGGGGCGAAAGGAAGGTGATGCGTACGCGTGAGGCATGCGTACGCATGAGGCACGCGTACATGTGGCAAGAAATTGTGCTAAACACACAGTTTTGGCACACTTTTCGCACAACTCTCTGTTCAATTTGTACTAGGGCAGCATTTACATACGACGCGTGCGCGTCAGTCACGCCCACGCGTGGAAAACCAGAAATAAAAATGACGCGTACGCGTGGGTTGAATTGTGCCTCTAGCACACCACCCGCACGATTCTATCACAACTCTCTATTCGTTATATGGAGAGCAAAATTGGCATCGACGCTCACGCGTCGCCCATGCGCACGCGTGGGTTTTTTTTTTAAACTAACAAGCTACCAAAGTAAAGCCAGACTTTATTAAACCAGTAAATCACCCAACATAATCCAAATAATTCTAATTAAGAATAAAAATGCAACTTATTACCAACATAAATAAAAGATAAAATAGGAAGAGTTTATCATGGTGGGGGTGTCTCCCACCTAGTACTTTTAGTTTAAGTCCTTAAGTTGAACATTTGGTGAGCTCCTTGTCATGGTAGCTTGTGCTTGAACTCATCTTGAAACTTCCACCAACGCTTGGACTTCCAATAAGCTTCAACATTCCCAAGTGAAGTCATCAAGCCTTGATGAGGTTCTTTACAAGCTTTGAGCTCCCAACATTGATCATCATGTATGCCGGGATTCCAAATCCTGTTTCTACACCCGTCTTTAAGTGGATCACCATTGTTCCAACCGGGTGTCAAGCAATCTGAATTCTCAATGAAGTACCAAACTCTTCTCTTAGATCTAACCAAACGATCACTAGTCCAACCCTTACATCTAGCTGTCGAAATCTCAACCTTGATGAGCCTTGATTTGCAACTCCAACCACTAAACATCCTTCTCTTATGCTTCATGCCACAAAGCCTCCTAAGTTGGCCATCTGTTTCAAGGATACCATACTCAAGTGGGACAGTAAAGTGAATAGAGATCAGTTTTACCCACTCAAATGAAGGGGTAGACGGCAACCTAGGTAGAGAAGTCTCCAACATTCTTGACAAAGCATACTCAACTCCCGTCCAACCTTTTCGAAGGACTTCCACCTTTTGAAAAAATTCTTCACTTTCAAGCTCTTCCTCACCAAGTTCATCAAATTCTTCTCCGTCACTCACATCATAACCATGAGGTTGAGAGATCTACCTCAATGTTGCTTTCAATTTCATCGGGAGAAGGTTCTTCAATTTCATCACCAAGGGAACTTGCTTCTTGATCTATTCCGTCCAATTCTTCATAGGGAATATGCCTTAGAGGTTGTGCACTAGCCTCATCAACATCAATTTCAAGCTTCTTGGAGGAATACTTTACAATTCTAGATTCCCATGGAGGTTCAGCATCTCCTAAGTCTTAAACCACTTCTTCCTCTTCAACTATTACGGCTTCCTCCACTTGTTCCAATACAAAGTTACGTTTCTCATTGTCCACCAGTGTTTCTAGTGTCTCCTTCATACTACGCTCTTCTATTGATTCTCCACATGTAGCCATGGGAGTACTTTGAATGTTGAAGCACAGAGAGGCTAAATTACCTACAACCTCGGTCAAGGTAGCTATAAACTCTAGTATTGTCCTTTGCATCTCTCTTTACTCTTGAAGAAGAACACTTAGAGTGCCATCCATTGGAGATTGGGGTGGATATGAGGGTTCATTGCTTGGGAGAAAAGGTTCATGATAAGAGGGTGGTTCATCATGATAAGGATATGGCGATTCAACACTCTCCATTTTTTCTACTTGTTGCACAACACACTTCAATCCCTTGTTCTCAAGTTGAGATATGTTAGCCGTGAGAGCTTCGTGTGCTTTTCGGCTTTCCTTTCGCTCCATTTGATGAATGGTTGCTTGAAGTTGATCTAGTGTTTCCTTGAAACAATCCCTTGATTCTTATTCTGCTTGGCTAACATGATTAGAATCATATGACTCTTGTGTTGATGGATATAGACATTCTCCTATGGGGGGTTATGGTGGAAAAGAAAATTCATCTTGTAGTTGAAAATTCATATACATTGGAGGTGGTGGTTCTTGGGAGTAATTGGGTTGGAATTAGGGTGGTTCTATGTATGGCTCATATGGCTCATAAGGTGGTTGGTATGGTGGATAAGGATTAGGATCATATGCGGGTGTTTGGTAGTAGGGGGCTTGTGAGTATGGTGGTTCAAAGCTATGTTGAGGAGGGGGTTCATAGGCATATGGTGGGGCTTGTTAGTAACTACAAGGGGGTCTACCATAGGTGTTGGATTGATATACATCCTGGAATGGCTCTTGCTCATAGTAAGTTGGTGGAGGTTGTTGCCAAGAGGGTTGTCCATAAACTTAAGAATCCTCCGACCTTTGATTCTCCCAACCTTGATGCATGCTCTCATTGTAGCTTCCATTACCTACAACATAATTTGAACCAAACTCATAGCCAAACTAGAAACAACTAACAAAGAAATAAACACATTGTAAGTATAGTCTAAACCGACAATTAAACCTCAATCAATATTTAATTTGTTTGTCATAGTGCGAACCCAATAAAAATAACCGAAGTATTAAACCTCGGGTCATCTCTCAAGGAATTGCAGGGAAGTGTAGTTATTATTGGTTATGAAAAAGTATCTTTTTGGGTTTTGTAATAAGAGACAAGTAATGTAAATAAGAAATAAAATAACAACTACGAAAAGTCCTAGCAAGGACTGATAATTGGAATTCATATCCCCATCATCATAGTCACTTGTGATGGTAATTGCCTTTTGCTATCACTTAGTTAACCTCTAACAATTGAAGGTAAGTCAAGTGAGAAAATCAACTTGAGTTCACAAGTCCTAATCAAAGACTAGAGTTAGTAAAGCTCAAGCCAACTAGCAGGTTTTAATCACCAACCAACAAGAGACTTTGACAATTTAAGAGTCTCTAATTATTCAATCTAAGCTAAGAACATAAAAAGCTAATTTAAAATCCAACCAAGCATTTTATCAAACACATGGAAGGCACAAAATAAAAGCATAGAAAAGCAATAAGAGAATGTAAAATCTAAAACCAACAGTTGCAACATCAATGATAACAAATAACGCAAGAAGCAATAAACATGAAATACCTCAAATTGCATTAAAAGGGAAATCAAATCTAACATGAGAATTCATAAACTAAATTGGCAACATAAAATAATCAACAAGGGAAATAAATAAACTAGAATTCTAGAACAAATAAAAGTAGAAGAGAAATTGAATTTAAGCAAAGTAGAAATCTGAATTTGAGAAGAAAAAAAGTAAAAACCCTAAAACCTAGAGAGAGGAGAGAGCCTCTCTCTAGAAAACTACATCTAAAACCTAACTAATGTCAATGAAAGTGTGAATGAATGATTCCCCTCCTAGCTCCACTCTGCAGCCTCTAAGCTTCACTTTCAGGCTTGAAACTATGCCAAAAGCAGCCCAAAAATCACCCCAGCGTTTTCTGTGTAATGCAGCACATGGCGCTCTGTCACGCGTATGCGTCGCTGTAAAAGGCTCCAAGTCACGCGCATGCGTCATCCATGCATGTGCGTCACTCCCGCTTCTCAACTCCTTAGTTTCTTGTGTTCCTTTCACTTTAAGATGCTTCCTCTTCATCCTTCAAGCCATTCATGTCCTGTAAATCTGAAAACACTTAACAAACATATCACAGAATCGAATGGTAATAAAGGATAATTAAAAATTGACAATTTAAAGGCCTAGGAAAAATGTTCTCAACTATATCACAAAATTAGAAAGGAAAATATAAAACATGCGAATTATATGCATAAGTGTAAGAATAATGGATAAAATCTGCTCAATTCAATACAAAATAAACCGTAAAATAGCGATTTATCAGTAATTTGTAATGTTATGTGAAAACATAGGCTAGATGACCATAAGATAAGTTAAAATGCATGTATGATTGGTGTTGTATGAGCTATAGTGATGAATATATAATGTGTAGTATGTATTGATGTGAGATTTGATGCATGATAATGAATTATTTGAATTTGAAAGAAAATTAGTATTGGAGTGATTAAACTAGTTGGTGGATCATATGTTGAAATTTTTTGGATTGGTTGACTAGCTATGATATGAGGATAGATATGTGTGTTGTTGAATGTTTGATGTTGGATTGTTAGGAGGAGAAAGTGAATTGTGAATATTGATTGTTGAGGTTGAAGTGTGATGATGATAATGAGATATAATGAGTTATATTGCTTGATTGTGGGTTATTGGAGTAAAAATAGAGATGATTGAGAAATTGATGTAATGGGGAGGGAAAGGAATGGTAGTGGACCTGTTCTATTCACAATGAGTGTTGTTTTAAGGAATAATATTTTGGTTTTGAAATAAAAATTTGGTAAAAATGGAGGTTTGTAATTTTAATGATAACTTGATTTTGACCAAACTTTGACGAGTTATAACTTGGTTTTCGGACCCTCTATTTTCCTTAAATTTATTTTATATGAAAATTGGGTTCATGAAGTTTACGCTGTTCGAAGAACAAATAAAAAATGATTTCTAACAAAAATGTTATACGCGTCAGAAATTTGGTGGGTAAAGGAGAATTCTGCAGCACTTAACCAATTTTTAGCTATCCAGTAGAACTCGCGTACGCGAGACACACACGCGGCGTGGGCATTCCATTCAGATTTGGTGTCCCACGTATGCGAGAGGGTGCCGCGTACTCGAGATGGTAAAATTTTGTGTGCCGCGTACGCAGGCAAGTGCATGCGACGTGAGCAATCAATTCGGGTCAAGGGGCTCGCGTACGCGAGTGAAAAAATTTACACCCCCGCGTGCGTGAAACATGGCATGCGTACACGGGACCTTGTTTTCAGCAACATTGAGTTTTGTGATTTAAACGTGATTTCAAAGTTCTAAACCTCCATTTTTACTCTCTAAGACCCTACAACTCAGTTCTAATGATAATAAAGGGGATTGAACTATGAAGGAGTGATAATTTAGAGGTGAAGAAAGATTGTGAAGTGGTGAGTATGAGCTTGAGAAGTGCTAAAACGCTGAATACATGATGAATTAAATGAGATATTTAGTAATGGCTTTAGGGATAGATGAGTAACCCCTATCTGAGATATAACTTTGAGAATAGATGAGTAATCCCTATGTATGATGCAATTTTAGAGGATAAACGAGTAAATCCCTATCCGAGTTATGGTTTTGAGGATAGACTAGTAATTCCTATCCGAGATGTAATTTTGAGGGTAGACGAGTAATTCCTATCCGAGTCATGGCCTGTGGATGGACGAGTAATTCTTACCCGGGTTATGGTTTGAGGCACCTACCTGGGTAAACGAGTAATACCTATTTTGGGTTAGGTGAAACACAGACATAGGGTGATGAGTAATACTTATTCCATGTTGTGGTGTGATGCATGAAATTGTGATTACATTTTTCACAATTCCGCACAACTAGCCATCAAGTGCACTAGGTCGTCCAAGTAATACCTTACGTGAGTAAGGGTCGATCCCACGGAGATTGTCGGCTTGAAGCAAGCTATAGTTATTTTGTAAATCTTAGTCAGGAGATTAATGATAAGAGTGATTGTATTTATAAAAAAAATAAATAACATGAAATAAATAGTACTTGTGATTCAGTAATGAGAAACAGGCTGAGGTTCCGGAGATGCTTTGTCATCTGAATCTCTGCTTTCCTACTGTCTTATTTTTCAAACACGCATGGCTTCCTTCAATGGCAAGCTTTATGATCCTCTCGGATGAAAAATACCAGGTATGATATCTGGACGGCTAATCAACTATCGGATTTCTCGTCTCGGATGAAAAATACCATGTACAGCTACCGCACGGCTAATCATCTGTCGGTTCCCACTAGCGTCGGAATAGGACCCGTGTCCTTTTGCACACTATCACTGCGCCCAACATTCGCATGTTTGAAGCTCATCACATTCATCCCTTCCCAGATCCTACTCGGAATACCACAGATAAGGTTTAGACTTTCTGGATCCCAGGAATGCTGCCAATTGGTTCTAACCTATACCACGAAGGTTCTAACCTCTGGACTCGGTCCGTGGGTTAGAAACCCAAGAGATACGCACTAAAGCTGTCGCCCAATGGCTACGTTGAGCTCATATAGAATGGGAGTGGTTTTCAGGCACGCGTTCATAGGTTGAGGATAATGATGAGTGTCACGGATCAACATATTCTCTATATTGAAGTACGAATGAGTATCTTAGAATATAATCAAGCGTGATTGAATAGAAAACAGTAGTAATTGCATTAATCCATTGAACACAGCAGAACTCCTCACCCCCACCTATGGGGTTTAGAGACTCATGCCGTAGAAGATACAATATGAAGTGTAAAATATCATGAGGTACTAAATAAATCTCTAAAAGTAGTTTTTATACTAAACTAGTAACTTAGGGTTACAAAAAATGAGTAACTAGGTGTAGATAGTGCAAAATTCCACTTCCAGAGCCCACTTGGTGAGTGTTTGGGCTGAGATTTCAAGCTTCCACGTGCATATGCCTCATATTGGAGTTAATCGCCACCCTGGGTGCCAAAATGGGCGTTTAACGACGAAAAGTATGCCAGTTCTGGCATTTTACGCTAGAAAGTTTTTGGCTGGATTTTAACGCCAGTTTGGGCCATCAAATCTCAGGTAAAGTATGGACTATTATATATTGCTGGAAAGCCCAAGATGTCTACTTTCCAACGCAATTGAGAGCGTGCCAATTGGGCTTCTTTAGCTCCAGAAAAAATCCATTTCGAGTGTAGGAGGGTCAGAATCCAATAGCATCTGCAGTCCTTTCTCAGCCTCTGAATCGGATTTTTGCTCAGGTCCCTCAATTTCAGCTAGAAAATACCTGAAATTACAGAAAAATACACAAACTCATAGTAAAGCCCAGAAATGTGATTTTTGAATAAAAACCAATAAAAATATAACAAAAAGTAACTAAAATATACTAAAAACTACCTAAAAACAATGCCAAAAAGGGTATAAATTATCCGCTCATCACAACACCAAACTTAAATTGTTGCTTGTCCCCAAGCAACTAAAAACAAAATAGGATAAAAAGAAGAGAATATACAATAAATTCCAAAAAATCAATGAAGATTAGTTTTAATTAGATGAGCGGGACTAGTGGCTTTTTGCTTCTGAATAGTTTTGGCATCTCACTTTATCTTGTGAAGTTCAGAATGATTGGCATCCATAGGAACTCAGAATTCAGATAGTGTTATTGATTCTCTTAGTTCAGTATGTTGATTCTTGAACACAGCTACTTTATGAGTCTTGGCCGTGACCCTAAGCATTTTGTTTTCCAGTATTACCACCAGATACATAAATGCCACAGATACATAACTGGGTGAACCTTTTTAGATTGTGACTCAGCTTTCCTAGAGTCCCCAGTTAGAGGTGCCCAGAGCTCTTAAGCACACTCTTTTTTTGCTTTGGACCACGACTTTAACCGCTCAGTCTCAAGCTTTTCACTTAGGCCAGGATTTTATTTTGGACCCTCCTATCCATTAATGCTCAAAGCCTTTGATCCTTTTTACCCTTGCCTTTTGGTTTAAAGGGTTATTGGATTTTTCTGCTTGTTTTTTCTTTTTCTTTCTTTTTTTTTCTTTATTTATTTATTTTTTGCCACTTTTTTCTTTTCTTTTTTTTTCTGCAAGCTTTTCACTGCTTTTTCTTGCTTCAAGAATCAATTTTATGATTTTTCAGATTATCAAATAACATTTCTCCTTTTTCATTATTCTTTCAGGAGCCAACAATTTTAACATTCATAAACAACAAATTAAAAAATATGCACTATTCAAGCAATCATCCAAAAAACAAAAAGTATTGCCACCACATCAAAATAATTAAACTAATTTCAAGATAGAATTCGAAATTCATGCACTTCTTGTTCTTTTGCAATTAAAAACATTTTTCATTTAAGAAAGGTGAAGGATTCATAGGACATTCATAGCTTTAAGACATAGACACTAGACACTAATGATCATGTAATAAAGACACAAACATAGACAAAACATAAAGCATAGAATTCGAAAAATAGAAAAATAAGAACAAGAAAATTAAAGAACGGGTCCACCTTAGTGATGGTGGCTAGTTCTTCTTCTTGAAGATCCCATGGAGTGCTTTAGCTCCTCAATATCTCTTTCTTGCCTTTGTTGCTCATCTTTCATGGTCTTTTGGTCCTCTCTGATTTCATGGAGGATAATGGAGAGCTCTTGTTGAGGTCCATGAGTGGGCTCTCTTGTTTGCTCCATCCTCTTTCTAGTGATGGGCTTTTGAGATGAATCTCTCCATCTCCCATGACTCAGAGTTGGAAGCAACTGCCTTCCCTTTCCTCTTCCTAGAGGTTTCTTCGACCTTAAGTGCCATTAATGGTTATGGAAAAATAAAAAGCAAAGCTTTTTCCCCACCAAACTTAAAAGGTTTGCTCGTCCTCGAGCAAAATAAGATAGAAGGGAGTAGAAGAAGAATGATGCAATTAATTTTGAAAACTTATTACTGTATGCAAGAAAAATTAAGAAGAGTTGAAAAGGATTTGAAAAGATATGTAAGTTTTGAAAACGTTTTGGAAGGAGTTGAAAAGAATTAAAACGAGAATTAAAAATAATTGGAAAGATTATTAATATTTGAAAATAGAAATTGAAAGATGAACGTTTAAAAGATGTTTGATTCAAAAATTATGAATTAAAACATGAAAAATTAAAAAAATTGAATTGGAAACAAAATTACCTCCCTTGTGTCTTCCTTGCGTTAAACGCCCAGAATGCTATCCATTCTGATGTTTAACGCCCACTGGACTGCCTATTTGGGCGTTTAATGCCCAGCCAGATACCCTGGCTGGCGTTAAACGCCAGGATTCCTCCTTTACTGGGCATTTTTCTGAATGCCTAGAATGCTGCCATTTCTGGCGTTAAACGCCCAGAATGCTGCCTGCATGGGCGTTAAACGCCCATTCTGCTATCCTTACTGGCGTTTAAATGCCAGTAAGCCTGTCCTCCAGGGTGTGCTATTTTTTATGCTGTTTTTGATTTTGCTTTAATTTTGCAGTTGTTTTTGTGACTTCACATGATCATCAACCTAAACTAACAATGGAAAATAAAATGAAAAAGTAATTTGCATGGATAAATAAGATTGGGTTGTCTCCCAATAAGTGCTTCTTTAAGGTCTTTAGCTGGACTTTTACTGAGCTTTTTAATTTAGTCTAAGTTTTGAGCACTCTTGCTCAACGTTGCCTTCAAGATAATGTTTGACTCTTTGTCCATTAACAATGAACTTTTTGTCAGAGTCAATATCCTGAAGCTCTACATAACCATATGGTGACACACTTGTAATCACATATGGTCCCTTCTACTGGGATTTCAACTTCCCAGGGAATAATCTGAGCCTAGAGTTAAACAACAGGACCTTCTGTCCTGGCTCAAAGACTCTAGAGGACAGCCTTTTGTCATGCCATCTTTTTTCTTTCTCCTTGTAGATTTTAGCATTTTCGAAAGCATTGAGTCTGAACTCCTCCAGCTCATTCAACTGGAGTAATCTCTTTTCTCCAGGTACCTTAGCATCATGGTTTAGGAACCTGGTTGCCCAGTAGGCCTTGTATTCCAGTTCCACTGGCAGATGACAGGCTTTTCCATATACAAGCTGGTATGGAGAGGTCCCTATCAGAGTCTTGAATGCGGTTCTGTATGCCCACAGAGCATCATCCAGACTTCTTGCCCAATCCTTTCTACGGGTACTTAAAGTCCGTTCCAGGATTCATTTTAGTTCTCTATTTGAGACTTCAGCCTGTCCATTTGTGTGTGGATGATATGGAGTTACCACTTTATGGTTAATTCCATATCTGACCAGAGCAGAGTCAAGCTGTTTATTGTAGAAATGAGTGCCTCCATCACTGATCAGTATCCTAGGGACACCGAACCTGCTGAAGATATGCTTCTGGAGGAACTTCATTACTGTCTTAGTATCATTATTGGGTGTTGCAATTGCCTCTACCCATTTAGATACATAGTCTACTGCCACCAGAATATAAGTGTTTGAATATGATGGTGGGAAAGGTCCCATGAAGTCAATACCCCATAAATCAAATAATTCAATCTCTAAGATCCCTTGCTGAGGCATGGCATAACTGTGAGGCAAATTACCAGCTCTCTGGCAACTGTCACAGTTACGTACAAACTCTCGGGAGTCTCTATAGAGAGTAGGCCAGAAGAAGCCACATTGGAGAACCTTTGTGGCTGTTCGCTCACCTCCAAAATGTCCTCCATATTGTGATCCATGGCAATGCCATAGGATCTTCTGTGCCTCTTCTCTAGGCACGCATCTACAGATCATTCCGTCTGCACACCTCTTAAAGAGATATGGTTCATCCCACAAGTAGTACTTTGCATCAGTAACTAATTTTTTCGTTTGTTGCTTACTGTACTCCTTGGGTGTGAATCTCACAGCTTTATAATTTGCAATGTCTACAAACCATGGTACTTTCTGAATGGCAAAGAGTTGCTCATCCGGAAAGGTTTCAGAGATCTCAGTAGAAGAGAGGGACGCTCCTACTACTGGTTCTATCCGGGACAGGTGATCAGCTACTTGGTTCTCTGTCACTTTTCTGTCTCTTATTTCTATATCAAACTCTTGCAGAAGCAACACCCATCTTATGAGTCTGGGTTTTGAATCCTGCTTTGTGAGGAGATATTTTAGAGTAGCATGGTTAGTGTACACAATCACTTTTGATCATACTAAGTAAGATCTGAACTTGTCAATCGCATAAACCACTACAAGTAGCTCCTTTTTCGTGGTTGTGTAATTCTTCTGTGCGTCATTCAAAACACGGCTAGCATAGTAAATGACGTGCATCAGCTTGTTATGCCTCTGTCCCAATACTGCACTAATGGCATGGTCACTGGCATCACACATTAGTTCGAATGGTAATGTCTAGTCTGGTGCAGAAATGACTGGTGCTGTGACCAGCTTAGCTTTCAGAGTTTCAAACGCCTGCAAGCACTCTTTGTCAAATACAAATAGCATGTCAGCAGCTAGCAGATTGCTCAGAGGTTTTGCAATTTTTGAAAAATCTTTATAAACCTCCTATAGAATCCTGTATGCCCCAGAAAGCTTCTGATTGCCTTAACATTGGCAGGTGGTGGTAATTTTTCAATTACCTCTACCATAGCTTGATCCACATCTATCCCCTTGTTTGAAATTTTGTGCCCAAGGACAATTCCTTCAGTCACCATAAAGTGACATTTTTCCCAGTTTAAAACCAGGTTAGTCTCTTGGAACCTTTTCAGAACAAGTACTAGATGGTCAAGACAGGAACTAAATGAGTCTTCAAATACTGAGAAGTCATCCATGAAGACTTCCAGAAATTTCTCTACCATATTAGAGAAGATAGAGAACATGCACCTCTGAAAAGTTGCAGGTGCATTCTGATGGTGTATTTTTGGAACAAAGAATTTCCAAACACACAAATCTAACCGGCAAGTATACCGGGTCGCATCAAGTAGTAAAACTCACTTAGAGTGAGGTCGATCCCACCGGGATTGATGGATCAAGCAATTTTAGTGGGTGATTAGTTTAGTCAAGCTAACATTGGTGAGTTGTGTGAAGTTGATAAACAGAAAGTAAATTGCAGGAATTATAAAGTGCAGGAATTATAAAGCGCAGAAAGTAAATTGCATTGAAACTTAAAGAGCAAGAAATGTAAATTGCAGAAACTTAAATGACAAGAAAAGTAAATTGCATGAAAAGTAAAGGGGAGTGGGTGCTGTAAATTAAAGAAAGCAATAGATCAAGCAACTGGAAATTTAAATTGCAGGAAAGTATAAATGTGCAGGAAATTAAACCAAGCTCAATATGAATAGAAATGTGAAATTGCAGAATGCAGGAAAGGAAATTGCAGAAAAGTAAAAGCAGAAGAAGAGGAAATTAGCAAGAAGCCTTAGATCAATTTTGAATTCTCAAAGAGAAACTAACAATTTCAATGAAATATTAAAAACAGAAAGGAAGCCAAGAGCTCACTTGCTCTCAAGATCAAAACAGAAAGGAAATTGAAGAGGAATGAAAGAGAAAATAAAATGCAGCTCAATTTCAATAGCTAAAGAAAAGTTGAAGATCTCAGGGGTGGAGGAGACTAGAAAACAAGTCTAGATCTCAATCCCTTCCTTTATCCAACAGCAAACAAGATGCAGGAAAATTAAAGATGAAAACAATGAAGAGAACTTTGATTCAAATAACAATTCACTTGAAAGTTTGCAGAAGAAGAACAAGAGAAGTTGCAGATAGAGAATGAAAACAGAATTCCTTCCAATCTCAATCCAAGATTTAAAATAGAAATAAAAACTAAGAGAGAGAGCTTTCAAATGGAGCCAGCCCCTTTACTCTCTGATGGAGCTCCCCCAAATGAGATAGAATTGATGCCTTTATATAGACTTTACAAAGTGAAAATGAAAATGAAATTGAAATTCTAAACAAATTACCATTAAAATAAATTCCTAAGCTAACTAATCCTTGTGCCTTTGAGTGATGATAATGGGCTTAGCTTGCTTTGGATTTGAGGAGAAATGGGTTTGGTTGGCCTTGATTCAATTTGGTGAGGAATTGAATTTAAATGGAATTTTGGTTGAATTTTGGCCCATGAGTGTTTGCTCCCAGTAGAGTGCTCTGCTCTTGTGGGGAGCGGAACATTGAGGCTTGTGGTGTGTCTTGTGCATGCACCAAGTCCTCCTGGCCGTGTCAAACTTGTGCAAGGAATGAAGAGAGTAGCGCTCTGCTCTCCTTGGGAGCATAGCACTCCCTTTGCTTGGGTGAGGTTCCAGGTTCAAGAATTGGTGAAAGCATTTGGAAAGAGATTTTCCTTGAATTTTCATGAAGAGAGCACGACAATGCTCTCTCCAAGAGCGGAGCATTATGCTTTGGAGTGAGGCTCCAGCTTCGAACCTTGGTGGAAGCATTGGCTGATTTTTTTGCTTATTTTTGATCCTTAAAGATACCTTTCACTTGTGCCTCAATTTCATGCCAAATATAGATTGCCATATATCGTTGGAAAGCTCTGAATGTCAGCTTTCCAATGCAATTGGAAGCACATCAATCGGACATCTGTAGCTCAAGTTATAGCCCTTGGAAGGAGGCATGGTCATGCTATGAGCGCCCAGATTTTAACTTAGCGAAAATTTTGCTTCCAAGCTTATTTTGAACTCTTATAGCGCTCAGCTCTTGGCAAGAGCGGAGCTTTGTGTGCTGATTTCCAATCCCCTTTTATTTGGTCATGGGCCACGCTTTTAAAAGCGTGGCCTAAGGCTCCAAAGTGTGCTCCAACTTCAAAGTGTGCCCTAAAGCTCTTTTTTTTCTCCTTTTTAGATTATTTTGTGCTTCTTTGCTTCTTTTTCTTCTTATTTCCTACAAAATTTATAAAATCAAAAGATCAAAGAAATATACTATTTAAGTACAAAAGCATTCATTATTCAAGCACAAATCATCAATTTCTTGTATGAATAAGCATAGAAAAACATGACATGGTGACATGTCATCACATTGCACAAACCAAATGGCATCCTTCTGCAGGCAAATACTCCAGAAGGACATGTGAATGCTGTTTACTCTTGGTCCTGAGGATCTACTGCAATTTGGTTATAACCTGAATAGCCATCTAAAAAATAGTAGTATTCATGATCTGCTAGTCTCTCTAGCATCTGGTCTATGAATGGTAAAGGAAAATGATTCTTTCTGGTGGCTGTATTGAGTCTTCTGTAGTCAATACACATACGCCACCCTGTAACTGTTCTTGTAGGAACCGTTTCATTTTTTTCATTATGAACCACTGTCCTGCCTCCCTTCTTGGGGACAACTTGGACAGAGCTCACCCAGGGGCTATCAGAAATGGGATAAATAATCCCAGCCTCTAGTAACTTAGTAACCTCTTTCTGCACCACCTCCTTCATGACTGGATTCAGCCGCCTCTGTGGTTGAACCACTGGCTTAGCATCATCCTCCAATAGGATCTTGTGCATGTATCTGGCTGGGCTAATGCCCTTAAGATCACTTATGGACCACTCAATAGCTGTCTTATGTGTCCTTAGCACCTGAATTAGTGCTTTCTCTTCCCGTGGCTCTAAAGTAGAGCTTATGATCACGAGAAAAGTGTCATCTTCTCCTAGAAATGCATATTTCAGGGATGGTGGTAGTGGCTTGAGCTCGGGTTTAGGAGGCTTCTCCTCTTCCTGAGGAGTTTTCAGAGATTCTTCTGTTTTCTCTGGTTCTTCCAGATTAGGATGAACATCTTTAAAAATGTCCTCTAGCTCTGATTTGAGACTCTCAGTCATATTGACTTCTTCCACCAAGGAGTCAATAATGTCAGTGCTCATGCAGTCTTTTGATGTGTCTGGATGCTGCATAGCTTTGACAGCATTCAACTTGAACTTATCCTCATTGACTCTCAGAGTTATCTCCCCTTTTTGGATGTCAATGAGGGTTCGTCCAGTTGCTAGAAATGGTCTTCCTAGAATGAGAGTTGCACTTTTGTGCTCCTCCATTTCCAGAACTACAAAGTCAGTGGGAAAGGCAAATGGCCCAACCTTGACAATCATGTCCTCAATTACGCCTGATGGAATCTTAATGGAGACATCAGCAAGTTGAAGGCACATCCGGGTTGGTCTAACTTCATCAGTCAAACCAAGCTTTTTGATAGTGGATGTAGGTATTAGGTTGATACTTGCCCCAAGATCACATAGAGCTGTCTTGGTACAAGCACCCTCTAATGTGCATGGTATCATAAAGCTTCCGGGATCTTTAAGCTTTTCTGGTAAGCTTTTCAGAATGACTGCACTGCATTTTTCAGTGAGGAAAACTTTTTCAGTTTCTCTCCAATCCTTCTTATGACTTAAGATCTCTTTCATGAACTTAGCATAAGAGGGTATTTCTTCAAGTGCCTCTGCAAACAGAATCTTTATTTCAAGAGTCCTGAGATAGTCTGCAAAGCGGGCAAATTGTTTATCTTGTTCCATTTGGCAGAGTTTCTAAGGATAAGGCATCTTGGCTTTGTATTCTTCAACCTTAGTTGCTGCAGGTTTATTTCCTACAAGTGGTTGGAGAAGCCTGCTTAAGGGGGTTGTTATCAGCACTTGCAGGTGTCTGATCCCTTATTGGCATTTGAACGCCAGAATTTGGTGCTGCATGAGCGTTTAACGCCAGATTGCCACCCTTTTCTGGCGTTTGGATGCCAGAACTGGCCATCCCTTGGGCGTTTAACGCCACTTTCTTACCCTTTTCTGGCGTTTGAACGCCAGAATTATTTCTCTCTGGGCTCTTATTGTCCTCAGAGGGATTTTGGGCAGTGGGATGGTCATCCTCTATCAGTTGTTCCTTTCTTGGCTTCTTGCTGCTTTGAATTGAGACATTCAATGTCTTCCCACTTCTTAATTGAACAGCTTGGCATTCTTCTGTTATCTATTTAGATAGCTGTTGTCTTGTCTGATTTAAGTGTTTTTCCATATTTTCATTAGCATCTTTGGTTTCTTGCAGCATCTCTTTAAATTCTACTAACTATTTTGTTATAATAAGCAATTGCTGATTGAGTTCAGCAACTTGTTCTTGAGGACTAAGTTCAGTGGATACTGCATTAGCTTCTTCTTTCATGGAGGACCCACTACTTAATTATATATATTGATTTCTAGCAACTGTATCAATGAGCTCTTGAGCCTCTTCAATTATCTTTCTCATATGTATAGATCCACCAACTGAGTGGTCTAGTGACATTTGCGCCTTTTCTGTAAGCCCATAGTAAAAGATGTCTAACTGCACCCATTCTAAAAATATTTCAGAGGGGCATTTCCTTAGCATCCCTCTATACCTCTCCTAGGCATTATAAAGAAATTCATTATCCTCTTGTTTAAAGCCTTGGATGTCCAGCCTTAGCTGTGTCATCCTTTTTGGAGGGAAATATTGATTCAGGAATTTGTCTGATAATTGTTTCCATGTTCTTATGCTTGATGTGGGTTGGTTATTTAACCACCTCTTAGCTTGATCTTTTACAGCAAATGAAAACAGTAATAATCTGTAGACATCCTGATCGACTTTTTTATCACGTACTGTGTCAGCAATTTATAAGAACTGTGCCAGAAACTCAGTAGGTTCTTCTTGAGAAAGACCGAAATACTAACAATTTTGCTGCACCATGATAATGAGCTGAGGGTTTAGCTCAAAATGGCTGGCTCTGATGAGGGGGGTATACAGATACTACTCTCATATGAAGCAGTAATGGGGTTAGCATATGACCCCAGAGTCCTTCTGGACTGTTCATTTCCACTTAGGTCCATGATGGAGAAAGGGAAGTGATGTAGATTGTAAAATGAAAATTTTCTCTTTTTTTTTTTAAAACCGAAATTAAAAGAAAATAAATTAAAATAAATAAAAATTTGAATATAAGTTCGAAAATTAGAATAAAAAGAAATAAAATAAAATTGAAAACTAAATTAATTAATTAATTAAAAAGATTTGAAAAAGATGTGGGCGAGGATTTTCAAAAAATGAAGAGAGAGAAATTGGTTAGGAAGTTTTGAAAAAGATATGTCTTAAAATTAAAGATACTTGTAAGAAAATAAATAAAAGAAAAGATTTGAAAAAGATTTGATTTTAAGATTTGAGATTAGAAAAGATAAGATAAGTTAGGTAAGAGAAGATAAGGAATTTAAATTAAAAAGTTTTGAAATTTAACTTTTAAATTTGAAAATTAAATTTTGAATTTTAAATTTTAAAATTTGAAGTTTGAAATTTGAAATTTGAATTTTGAATTTTAAATTTTGAATTTTGAATTTTGAAAAAGTCAACAGTATAAGATAAAGATTTGAAAAAGATTTAAATTTTGAAAAGGTTTGATTTTTAAAATTTAAAATTTAAAATTTGAAATTTGAATTTTGAATTTTGGGATTTAATTGAAACTTGAAATTTGAATTTGAAATAAGATAAGATAAGATTTTGAAAAAGATATGATTTTTTTGAAAAAGATTTGAATTTTGAAGAGCTTGTTTGGGCGTCATTCTAAAAAAAAATCTTTTAAAAAGTAAAAAGGTCCTTTTATCTATCAATTATGTTTGGGTAAAATAAAATAAAAGTATTTTTTGTTATTTATTAGGTAAAAAACATCTATTTTTAAGGAAAAAGATCTTTAAAAAAAAGATTCAAGTTGCATCTTCTCAAAAAAGATTTTTTTTTTATTTTTCTAGTGCTTTTACTTTTATTATTAGAAATTTGCCAAACACTCTAAAAAATAAAAAAATATTTTTTTTACTGAAAAAAGATTTTTTATCGATTTAATGGTGCCCAAACAAGTACTAAAATCACCAATTCTAAGAAACTTACACTCTTATAAACCACCTTAGCTATCTCAAATTTAGTAAATCACCTAGGTGTTAACCCAACTTAGTTAAGAAGAACTAAGTGCACTCTAACCCAAACACACTTTCAAAAAAAAAAAAAAAAAACTACTCATACAAGGTTAAATGGTTTTTTTGTGAACAACTCTCTTTACCTTTTGTATCTCTTAATATAAGCTTAAATCTCGATAATAGAAAAATATGAATACACTCAAAAATAATGAAAATAAAGATTGTTTGTATGGTCTAAAAATATGCACGAAAATAGTTCCTTCTTCCTTGGATAAAAATATTTTTTTATATAGTTTTATTGTTTTCTTTAATGTTGGAATCATTCCTAATTTGATCAAACTAGTTATTTGCACATTAATGGTTATAGCCGTTGGCATTTAAGAGAAAATTCTTCTTTCTTTGGTTCCATCCAACGTGCAGTAGCTTTCTCTCCATATATGAATTGATTCTTGCTTATAAAGAATCAATCATGTGTTGTTTTTGTTTGAATCATAGATTGCTTGATTGTGATCTTTGATTGCCAATCCATTAATACCTATAATACTCATAAAGAAAATAAGTATATTAGGATATTATTAATTATATTTGTCATCACAAGGAACTAAATCAATTCTTGACTCAACAATCTTTCCCTTGATGACAAACATGATTAAGCTTCAAATAAAAAGGAAGCATAAAATGACTTCCCCGATTTCAGCAAGCTCTCTTTGTTTATGAGCATCCAACAATCAAATAATAGTTT
Organism: Arachis ipaensis; assembly: GCF_059453495.1. NCBI lineage: Eukaryota > Viridiplantae > Streptophyta > Magnoliopsida > Fabales > Fabaceae > Arachis > Arachis ipaensis. The sequence goes on along the minus strand of NC_142441.1, from coordinate 39,543,039 downwards.
AATCCTTACTTTCTTCCCTTTTTGTCATCATAGAGAAAAATACAGAAAGGTACAAACAACAGTAGTGGAACGACGTGTGGAAGGCTAGAGGCAATTATAATTGATGCAAGAATAAAATCCCTATAAAATAGGAAAGATTTTAAAATTGGTTTGAAAAATAATTTTAAGAAAGATTTTCAAAATAAATATAGTGATTAATTCAGAAAATAATTTGAATAAAATCTTATTTGTTGCAGTAAAAAATATTTTTAAAATAAATATAGAGATCACATAATCATCCAAGAAAGATATAAAGGTAGCAACTAAAAAAGATGTACTTGTTCATCATCTACCCAGAAAATTCTGTCTCGACCTGAGAGACAAAACCTCAAAAAATCTCGTCAGTTCAATTTAAAACATATCAAAAACACGTAAAATACCAAAGCAATTCTTAATATAAGATCTATCTTCAGCTAAGCATTTAGTAAAAAAAAAAATCATCAACATATACAAGAAAAAAAATAAATAGGACATTAGAATTTTTAATAAATAAAGTTGTATCTGTGGTTCTTCTTTAAAAGACATTTTTCAAAAAAAAAAAAAAGACCTAAGCCTTTCATACCAAACTCAGACGAAGGTTGCTGAGTCATGTCAGGAGCGAGTCAAAACTGACAGATGAGCTCATTACCTGCACTAGGGATAGACATGCATCATACTTGTTTGTGCATATTTGTTTGTGAGTGTAATTTTTGTGATTGTGGGTGTGCTAAATGACTATTTGAATTCTGTGTTCTTTAATTGTTGAACTAGATGGTACCTTGTTGACTGTTATTGCTGACCAAGTATATGTAGAATGAACTTAACTCCTAACCCCGACCCTACTAAGAACTCCCTAGTTCTTACCCCCTATTTCCATCCCCTTTCAGCTACAGGTGCGAAGGCTTATTGCGAATCCGTGGGAGAGAGGAATATGTTTATGAGTTGAGTTGTTAGAATTTATTTTCCCCTTGCCTTGTTAGTTAGAGTTTTATTCAGAGGGGTAGGTTCTGTAATTGCTTTTGTATATAACACTACAACGTATTATTAATATTAAGTATGTGAATATGTGTTGTTTGTACTTGTTGGAAAAGTTATAGTTTTAGTAAAACCATCGATAGATTTACACGTAAAGGCTCAATATTAAATAGATAATAAAAGGAATTAGGTTAGTAACGCTTTACTTTTGGTACGATCATAAGGTGCTAAAAGTTAGGGTGTTACATTATGGTATCTGGTGCACGAATCCCCACACCTTCGTACAGTTGTACCAGTGGTGCACGAAATTGTGATCATCAACAATGGCACCAAAGGACTTGGAGCTCTCAAACGTGAATCACACTTTGTCACAATTCCGCACAACTAACTAGCAAGTGCACTTGGTCGTCCAAGTAAAAAACCTTACGTGAGTAAGGGTCGATCCCACGGAGACTGTTGGCTTGAAGCAAGCTATGGTCATCTTGTGAATCTCAGTCAGGCGGATTCAAATGGTTATGGAGTTTAAGGTGATGAAAATAAACATAAAATAAACATAAAATAAAGATAGAGATACTTATGTAATTCATTGGTGGATTTCAGATAAGCGTATGAAGATGCTTTGTTCCCCTTGAACCTCTGCTTTCCTATTGCCTTCTTTCAATCATTCATACTCCTGTCCATGGCAAGCTTTATGTTGGGCATCACCGTTGTCAATGGCTACATCCCGTCCTCTCAGTGAAAATGGTCCTGATGCTCTGTCACAACATCGGCTAATTAGCTGTCGGTTCTCGATCATGTCGGAATAGGATCCATTGATCCTTTTGCGTCTGTCACACGCCCCACAATCGCGAGTTTGAAGCTCGTCACAGTCATCCCTTCCCAGATCCTACTCGGAATACCACAGACAAGGTTTAGACTTTCCGGATCTCAGGAATGGCTGCCATTAATTCTAGCCTATACCACGAAGGTTCCAATCTTAGATTAGAAACCCAAGAGTTACGCATTCAAGCCATTGCTAGTAGAACAGAGGTGGTTGTCAGGCACATGTTCATAGGTGAGAATGATGATGAGTGTCACGGATCATCACATTCATCAAGTTGAAGAACGAATGAATATCTTGGAGAAGAAATAGACTTGAGTTGAATAGAAAAACAATAGTACTTTGTATTAATTCATGAAGAACAGCAGAGCTCCACACCTTAATCTATGGTGCGTAGAAACTCCACCGTTAAAAATACATAAGAACAAAAGGTCTAGGCATGGCTGAATGGCCAGCCTCCCAAAGAGGGTTCAATCATCAAAACATGAATCCAAGATGAAAATACAATAGTATAAGGTCCTATTTATAGAGAACTAGTAGCCTAGGGTTACAGAAATCAGTAATTAATGCAGAAATCTTCTTCTGGGCCCACTTGGTGTGTGCTTGGGCTGAGCATTGAAGCTTCCATGTGTAGAGACTTTTATTGGAGTTAAACGCCAGCTTTTGTGCTAGTTTGGGCGTTTAACTCCAGCTTTTATGCCAGTTTTGGAGTTAAACGCCAGAATTCTTAAGCTGACTTAGAACGCCTATTTGGGCCATCAAATCTCAGGCAAAGTATGGACTATTATATATTTCTGGAAAGCTCAGGATGTGTACTTTCCAACGCAATTAAAAGCGCGCCAATTGGGCTTCTGTAGCTCCAGAAAATCCACTTTGAGTGCAGGGAGGTCAGAATCCAACAGCATCTGCAGTCCTTTTTCAGCCTCTGAATCAGATTTTTGCTCAGGTCCCTCAATTTCAGCTAGAAAATACCTGAAATTACAGAAAAATACACAAACTTATAGTAAAGTCTAGAAGAGTGATTTTTATTCAAAAACTAATAAAAATATAATAAAAACTGATTAAGATATACTAAAAACATACTAAAAACAATGCCAAAAAGCGTATAAATTATCCGCTCATCACAACACCAAACTTAAATTGTTGCTTGTCCCCAAGCAACTGAAAATCAAATAGGATAAAAAGAAGAGAATATACAATGAATTCCAAAAACATCTATGAAGATCAGTATTAATTAGATGAGCCGGGCTTTTAGCTTTTTGCTTCTGAACAGTTTTGGCATCTCACTTTATCCCTTGAAGTTCAGAATGATTGGCATCTATAGGAACTCAGAATCCAGATAGTGTTATTGATTCTCCTAGTTAAGTATGTTGATTCTTGAACACAGCTACTTTATGAGTCTTGGCCGTGGCCCTAAGCACTTTGTTTTCCAGTATTACCACCGGATACATAAATGCCACAGACACATAACTGGGTGAACCTTTTCAGATTGTGACTCAGCTTTGCTAGAGTCCCCAATTAGAGGTGTCCAGGGTTCTTAAGCACACTCTTCTTTTTGCTTTGGACCTCGACTTTAACCGCTCAGTCTCAAGTTTTCACTTGACACCTTCATGCCACAAGCACATGGTTAGGGACAGCTTGGTTTAGCCGCTTAGGCCAGGATTTTATTCCTATGGGCCCTCCTATCCACTGATGCTCAAAGTCTTGGATCCTTTTTATCACCCTTGCCTTTTGGTTTAAAGGGGTATTGGCTTTTTTTGCTTGCTTTTCTTTTTCTTTCTTTTTCCTTTCTCTTTTTTTTTCGCCTCCTTTTTTTTTGCAAGCTTTTTACTGCTTTTTCTTGCTTCAAGAATCAATTTTATGATTTTTCAGATCATCAGATAACATTTCTCCGTTTCCCATTCATTCTTTCAAGAGCCAATAATTTTAACATTCATAAATAATCAAATTCAAAAATATGCACTGTTCAAGCATTCATTCAGAAAGACAATAGTATTGCTGCCACATCAAAATAATTAAACTGTTTTAAAATTTGAAATTTATGCACTTCTTTTTCTTTTTCAATTGAAAATATTTTTCATTTAAGAAAGGTGATGGATTCATTTTCATAGCTTTAAGGCATAAATACTAATGATCATGTAATAAAGACACAAACATAGATAAACATAAAGCATAATTTTCGAAAAACAGGAAAATAAAGAACAAGGAAGTTAAAGAATGGGTCCACCTTAGTGATGGCGGCTTGTTCTTCCTCTTGAAGATCTTATGGAGTGCTTGAGCTCCTCAATGTCTCTTCCTTGCCTTTGTTGCTCCTCTCTCATGGTTCTTTGATCTTCTCTAATTTCATGGAGGAGGATGGAATGCTCTTGGTGCTCCACCCTTAGTTGTCCCATGTTAGAACTTAATTCTCCTAGGAAGGTGTTGATTTGCTCCCAATAGTTTTGTGGAGGAAGATGCATCCCTTGAGGCATCTCAGGGATTTCATGATGAGAAATTTCCTCATGCTCTTGATGAGGTTCTCTTGTTTTCTCCATCCTTTTCTTAGTGATGGGTTTGTCCTCATCAATGAGAATGTCTCCCTCTATGTCAATTCCAGCTGAATTGCAAAGGTAACAAATGAGATGAGGGAAGGCTAACCTTGCAAAAGGAGAGGACTTGTCCGCCACCTTGTAGATTTCTTGGGATATAACCTCATGAACTTCCACTTCCTCTCTAATCATGATGCTATGTATCATGATAGCCCAGTCTATAGTAGCTTCGGACCGGTTGCTAGTGGGAATGATTGAGCGTTGGATGAACTCCAACCATCCCCTAGCCACGGGCTTGAGGTCATGCCTTCTTAGTTGAACCAGCTTCCCTCTTGAATCTCTCTTCCATTGAGCGCCCTCTTCACATATGTCCATGAGGACTTGGTCCAACCTTTGATCAAAGTTGACCCTTCTAGTGTATGGGTGTGCATCTCCTTGCATCATGGGCAAGTTGAATGCCAACCTTACATTTTCTGGACTAAAATCTAAGTATTTTCCTCGGACCATTGTAAGCCAATTCTTAGGGTCCGGGTTCACACTTTGATCATGGTTCTTGGTGATCCATGCATTGGCATAGAACTCTTGAACCATTAAGATTCTGACTTGTTGAATGGGTTGGTGAGAACTTCCCAACCTCTTCTTCGGATCTCATGTCTGATCTCCGGATACTCATTCTTTTTTAGCTTGAAAGGGACCTCGGGGATCATTTTCTTCTTGGCCACAACTTTATAGAAGTGGTCTTCATACACCCTTGAGAGGAATCTCTCCATCTCCCATGACTTGGAGGTGGAAGCTTTTGCCTTCCCTTTCCTCTTTCTAGAGGTTTCTCCGGCCTTTGGTGTCATAAATGATTATGAAAAAACAAAAAGCTTTAGCTTTTACCACACCAAACTTAGAAGGTTGCTCGTCCTCGAGTAAAAGAAGAAAGAAGAGAGTAGAAGAAGAAGAAATAGAGGAGATGGAGTGGGCTTTGTGTTTCGGCCAAGGGGGAGAAGTGGTGTTTAGGTTGTGTGAAATGAAGGAGTGAAGATGGGTTTATATAGGAGTGGAGAGGGGGGTATGGTTCGGCCACTATGGGTGGGTTTGGGTGGGAAAGTGGTTTGGATTTGAATGGTGAGGTAGGTGGGGTTTTATGAAGGATGGATGTGAGTGGTGAAGAGAATGGTGGGATTTAATAGGTGAGGGGTTTTTGGGGAAGAGGTATTGAGGTGATTGGTGAATAGGTGAAGAAGAAGAGAGAGTGGTGGGGTAGGTGGGGGTCCTATGGGGTCCACAGATCCTGAGGTGTCAAGGATATCTCATCCCTGCACTAAGTGGCGTGCAAAACGCCCCTTTCTGCCAATCCTGGCGTTAAACGCCAGGCTGCTGCCTATTTCTGGCATTTAACGCCAGCTTCTTGCCCATTCCTGGCGTTAAACGCCAGTCTGGTGCCCATTTCTGGCGTTAAACGCCCAGAATGGTGCCAGACTGGGCGTTTAACGCCCATTCTGCTACCCTTACTGGCGTTTAAACGCCAGTAAGTTTCTCCTCCAGGGTGTTCTATTTTTCATTCTGTTTTTCCTTCTGTTTTTGCTTTTTCAATTGTTTTTGTGACTTTCACATGATCATCAACCTACAGAAAACATAAAATAACAAAAGAAAATATCAATTTAACATAGATAAGTAAAGATTGGGTTGCCTCCCAACAAGCGCTTCTTTAATGTCAATAGCTTGACAGTGGGCTCTCATGGAGCCTCACAAATGTTCAGAGCAATGTTGGAACCTCCCAACACCAAACTTAGAGTTTGAATGTGGGGGTTCAACACCAAACTTAAAGTTTGGTTGTGGCCTCCCAACACCAAACTTAGAGTTTGACTGTGGGGGCTTGGTTTGACTCTGTATTAAGAGAAACTCTTCATGCTTCCTCTCCATGGTGACAGAGGGATATCCTTAAGCTTTAAACATAAGGGAGTCTTCATTCACTTGAATGATCAATTCTCCTCTGTCAACATCAATCACAGCCTTTGCTGTGGCTAGGAAGGGTTTGCCAAGGATGATGGATTCATCCATACACTTCCCAGTCTCTAGGACTATGAAATCAGCAGGGATGTAATGGTCTTCAACCTTTACTAAGACATCCTCTACAAGTCCATAAGCTTGTTTCTTTGAATTGTCTGCCATCTTTAGTGAGATTCTTGCAGCTTGTACCTCAATGATCCCTAGCTTCTCCATTTTAGAGAGAGGCATAAGGTTTATGCTTGACCCTAGGTCACACAGAGCCTTCTCAAAGGTCATGGTGCCTATGGTACAAGGGATTGAGAACTTTCCAGGGTCCTGTCTCTTTTGAGGTAATCTCTGCCTAGTCAAGTCATCCAGTTCTTTGATGAGCAATGGAGGTTCATTCTCCCAAGTCTCATTACCAAATAACTTGGCATTTAGCTTCATGATTGCTCCAAGGTACTTAGCAACTTACTCTTCAGTGACATCTTCATCCTCTTCAGAGGAAGAATACTCATTAGAGCTCATGAAAGGCTGAAGTAAATTCAATGGAATCTCTATGGTCTCAGTCTGAGCCTCAGATTCCCATGGTTCCTCATTAGGGAACTCCATGGAGGTCAGTGGACCTCCATTGAAGTCTTCCTCAGTGGAGATCACTGCCTCTTCCTCCTTTCCAGGTTCGGCCATGTGAGACGTGTTTATGGCCTTGCACTCTCTCTTTGGATTCTCTTCTGTATTGCTTGGGAGAGTACTAGGAGGGAGTTCAGTAATTTTCTTACTCAGCTGACCCACTTGTGCCTCCAAATTTCTAATGGAGAACCTTGTTTTAGTCATGAAACTTTGAGTGGTTTTGATTAGATCAGAGACAATAGTTGCTAAGTCAGAGTGGCTCTGCTTAGAATTCTCTATTTGTTGCTGAGAAGATGATGGAAAAGGCTTGCTATTGCTAAACCTGTTTCCTCCACCATTATTGTTGTTGAAACCTTGTTGAGGTCTCTGTTGATCCTTCCATGAGAGATTTGGATGATTTCTCCATGAAGGATTATAGGTGTTTCCATAGGGTTCTCCCATGTAATTCACCTCTTCCATTGCTGGGTTCTCAGGATCATAAGCTTCTTCTTTAGAGGAAGCTTCCTTAGTGCTGCCTGTTACTGCTTGCATTCCAGATAGACTCTGAAAAATTATATTGACTTGCTGAGTCAATATTTTATTCTGAGCCAATATGGCATTCAGAGTATCAATCTCAAGAACTCCTTTCTTCTGAGCTATCCCATTATTCACAGGATTCCTTTTAGAAGTGTACATGAATTGGTTATTTGCAACCATTTCAATGAGTTCTTGAGCTTCTACAGGCGTCTTCTTTAGATGAAGAGATCTTCCAGCAGAGCTATCCAATGACATCTTGGATAGTTCAGACAGACCATCATAGAAAATTCCTATGATGCTCCATTCAGAAAGCATGTCAAAAGGGCACCTTCTGATCAATTGCGTATATCTCTCCCAAGCTTCATAGAGGGACTCACCATCCTTCTGTCTAAAGGTTTGGACTTCCACTCTAAGCTTACTCAATTTTTAAGGTGGAAAGAACTTTGCCAAGAAGGCATTGACTAGCTTTTCCCAAGAGTTCAGGCTTTCCTTAGGTTGTGAATCCAACCATGTTCTAGCTCTATCTCTTACAGCAAAAGGAAAGAGCATAAGTCTGTAGACTTCAGGGTCAACCCCATTGGTCTTGGTAGTGTCACAGATTTGCAAGAACTCAGCTAAGAACTGATGAGGATCTTCCAATGGAAGTCCATGAAACTTGCAATTCTGTTGCATTAGAGAAACTAATTGAGGCTTAAGCTCAAAGTTGTTTGCTCCAATGGCAGGGATTGAGATGCTTCTCCCATAGAAGTTGTGAGTAGGTGCAGTAAAGTCACCAAGCACCTTCCTTGCATTGTTGGCATTGTTGTTTTTGGCTTCCATGGTTTCTTCTTCTTTGAAAAGCTCTGTTAGGCCCTCTAAAGAGAATTGTTCTTTAGCTTCTCTTAGCTTTCTCTTCAGGGTCCTTTCAGGTTCAGGATCAGCTTGAACAAGTATGCCTTTATCTTTGTTCCTGCTCATATGAAAGAGAAGAAAACAAGAAAGTAGGGAATCCTCTATGTCACAGTATAGAGATTCCTTGAGGTGTCAGAGGAAAAGAAGAATAGAAGGAGGAGATGGAGAAGAGGGAATTCGAACCTATCAAGAGGGACAGAGTTCGAATTGCACCTTGAAGAGGAGTCTTAGTCCCTTAAATAGAAGGATGTGAGAAGAGGGGAAGAATTTTCGAAAAAAAGATTTTGAAATAATTAAAAAGAAATTTGAAAATTTGATTGAGATTTTCGAAAACTAAGATTGGGAAAGAAATCAAGTGATTTTTTTTTTGAAAAAGATTTTGAAATCAGAAATTAAAAAGATATGATTGAAAATTAATTTTGAAAAAGATGTGATTGAAAAGATACGATTGAAAAGATATGATTGAAAATCAAATTAGAAAAAGAAAGTTTTTAAAATTAATGTTGATTACTTGACTAACAAGAAATTAAAAATATGATTCTAAAATTTAAAGTTTGATCATTTCTTAATAGGCAAGTAACAACTTGAAAATTTTGAAGTAAATCTTTAATTATAGCAAGGATTTTTGAAAATAGTAAAAATAAATATAAAATAGAAAGAAATTGATTTTGAAAGAGATATGATTGAAAAGATATGATTTGAAAAAGATTTGATTTTGAAAAATTATGAAAACTTGAAAAAAATGTGAATTAAAAACAAAATCTTCCCTCTAGTGTCATCCTGGCGTTAAACGCCCAGAATGGTGCCCATTCTGGCGTTTAACGCCCAAATCTCTACCGTTCTGGGCATTAAACTCCCAGCCAGGTACCCTGGCTGGTGTTTAAACGCCAGTTTTCCTTCTTCACTGGGCGTTTTGAACGCCCAGCTTTTTCTGTTTGATTCCTCTGCTGAATATTCTGAATCTTCAATTCTCTGTATTATTGACTTGAAAAGACATAGTTTTGAAAAATATTTTTGAATTTTTGATGATGGGAATCAATAAAAATGCAACTAAGATCAAATAAACAATGCATGTAAGACACCAAACTTAAAAGTTTGTATACTAAGGACTATAACAATGTAAAAATGCATATGAGAAACAACAAAACACACAAAACAAGAGAATTTAAAGATTAGAGCAATGAAATCATCAAGAACAACTTGAAGATTAATGAAGAACATAATGCATAAGATTTCGAAAATTGGAAGGATAAAGACATGCAATTGACACCAAACTTAAAATTAGACAATAGACTCAAACAAGAAACATAAAATATTTTTGGTTTTATGATTTTAAATTTTTTTTTGTGATTTTCGAAACTTATATGAAAAAGAAAATAAAGAGAATCAAAACTTTTAATAAGAATTCCAGGAATTATTCAATGTTAGTCTAAAGCTTCAGTCTAAAAAGATTAGACATGTTTGGCCAAGTTTCAGTAGGACATTACATTCAATAGCTAAATTGATGAGAATCAATCAGCTTTTGTGATGGTGGGAACATCACCTTGAAACTCTAGAATTCATTCTTAAAAATTCTGAAAAGTACCTAATCTAAGCAACAAGATGAACCGTCAGTTGTCCAAACTCGAAAAATCCCCGCAACGGCGCCAAAAACTTGGTGCACGAAATTGTGATCATCAACAATGGCGCCAAAGAACTTGGAGCTCTCAAACGTGAATCACACTTTGTCACAATTCCGCACAACTAACCAGCAAGTGCAATGGGTCGTCCAAGTAATAAACCTTACGTGAGTAAGGGTTGATCCCACGGAGACTGTTGGCTTGAAGTAAGCTATGGTCATCTTGTGAATCTCAGTCAGGCGGATTCAAATGGTTATGGAGTTTAAGGTGATGAAAATAAACATAAAATAAACATAAAATAAAGATAGAGAAACTTATGTAATTCATTGGTGGATTTCAGATAAGCGTATGAAGATGCTTTGTTCCCCTTGAACCTCTGCTTTCCTGTTGCCTTCTTTCAATCATTCATACTCCTGTCCATGGCAAGCTTTATGTTGGGCATCACCGTTGTCAATGGCTACATCCCGTCCTCTCAGTGAAAATGGTCCTGATGCTCTGTCACAACATCGGCTAATCAGCTGTCGGTTCTCGATCATGTCGGAATAGGATCCATTGATCCTTTTGCGTCTGTCACACGCCCCACAATCGCGAGTTTGAAGCTCATCACAGTCATCCCTTCCCAGATCCTACTCGGAATACCACAGAAAAAGGTTTAGACTTTTCGGATCTCAGGAATGGCTGCCATTAATTCTAGCCTATACCACGAAGGTTCCAATCTTAGATTAGAAACCCAAGAGATACGCATTCAAGCCATTGCTAGTAGAATAGAGGTGGTTGTCAGGCACATGTTCATAGGTGAGAATGATGATGAGTGTCACGGATCATCACATTCATCAAGTTGAAGAACGAATGAATATCTTGGAGAAGAAATAGACTTGAGTTAAATAGAAAAACAATAGTACTTTGTATTAATTCATGAAGAACAGCAGAGCTCCACACCTTAATCTATGGTGTGTAGAAACTCCACCGTTGAAAATACATAAGAACAAAAGTTCTAGGCATGGCCGAATGGCCAGCCTCCCAAAGAGGGTTCAATCTTCAAAACATGATTCCAAGATGAAAATACAATAGTATAAGGTCATATTTATAGAGAACTAGTAGCCTAGGGTTACAGAAATCAGTAATTAATGCAGAAATCTTCTTCCGGTCCCACTTGGTGTGTGCTTGGGCTGAGCATTGAAGCTTCCATGTGTAGAGACTTTTCTTGGAGTTAAACGCCAGCTTTTGTGCCAGTTTGGGCGTTTAACTCCAGCTTTTGTGCCAGTTTTGGAGTTAAACGCCAAAATTCTTAAGCTGACTTGGAACGCCTGTTTGGGCCATCAAATCTCGGGCAAAGTATAGACTATTATATATTTCTGGAAAGCTCAGGATGTCTACTTTCAAACGCAATTAAGAGGGCGCCAATTGGGTTTCTGTAGCTCTAGAAAATTCACTTTGAGTGCAGGGAGGTCAGAATCCAACAGCATCTGCAGTCCTTTTTCAGCCTCTGAATCAGATTTTTGCTCAGGTCCCTCAATTTCAGCCAGAAAATACCTAAAATCACAGAAAAACACACAAACTCATAGTAAAGTCCAGAAGAGTAATTTTTATTCAAAAACTAATAAAAATATAATAAAAACTAATTAAGATATACTAAAAACATACTAAAAACAATGCCAAAAAGCGTATAAATTATCCGCTCATCAACCAGCAAGTGCACTGGGTCGTCCAAGTAATACCTGAGCGAGTCAGGGTCGATCCCACAAGGATTGTGGCTTGAAGCAAGCTATGGTTGTTTTGCAGGTCTTAGTCAGGCAAAATCAAAAGATTGTTGGATTAAGTATATGGAGTTGGATGAAGTATCATGAAACTGTGAAAGGAATAAATGATAGGATTAGAGTTGAGAGTCAGAGTTGCTTTGTCTTTCTGAATTAACTCTGGTATTACTGCTTCCTTTGCTTGTAAGTGATTTCTTCAATGGCAGGCTCTATGTGATTGACACTGGTTTGAGCAGCTGCCAATACTCCTCCAGATCTGAACCCCAGGTTTAGTGGGGATCCATTCTGATTGAAGGTGAAGCTTTTGCAGTTCATTCTCCTTAATGATCCTACTCAAAACGCCACAGACAAAGTTGAATCTTTTGGATCAGAGGATGCTGCACCTTAGGTTCTAGCCTCTACCACAGAGACCTTAATCTTCCCGTAAATCAGCTGAACTGATGTCTCGAGAAGTCCCCAACGAAATCGTGGATTAGCCATCTGAGAGATGTATATTCAAGCGGGTGGTTCATCATTGTCTGATGAAAGACACACTCTAAACCCATGTAGAATGTGATAACCTTATGCCAGTTTAACACATTCATATTGATGAAGAATGAATATACATCTTTGAATTAATCAAGCACGGATCGAAGAGAAACTGTAATACTTTTATTAATTCATAGGACTCAGCAAGACTCCTCCCCTCAACCTAGGAGGTTTAAAAACTCATAATGAAAGTAAAATACAAAGTAAAAATGAGTATGCTGAATGAGATATGAAAAAGTGTGTGAATAACATGAATCTAATCCCTTAAATACTAAACAAATGACTAGTAAGGGTAAAATAGTCTATTTAGTGCTAAAATCCACTTCTAGGATCCACTTGGTGAGTGTTTGGGCTGAGTTTTGAAGAAATCCACGTGCCATGAGGTCTCTGGGGCGTGGAGCACCAGCTAGGGGGTCTTCTCTGGGCCTTTGGACGTTGGGCTCTGCTCTTTGGGCGCTAGATGCCTGGAAGGGGGCAGGTAGCTGGCGTTGGACGTCAGTTTTGGGCCTTCTAATCCGAAGAAAAGTATGGACTATTATATGTTGCTGGAAAGCTCTAGAAGTCAGGTTTCTATAGCCATTGAGAGAGCTCCATTTGGACTTCTATAGCTCCTGAAAAGCTCTTCCGAATCCAGGTAGGTGAGATCTGGACAGCATTTGCAGTGCTTTCTCTGTCTCTGAAGTAGACTTCTGCTCCAGCTCCTTAATTTCAGCCAGAAATTATCTAAAATTGTCCAAAAACACAAAAACTCATAGTAGAATCCAAAAATATCATTTTAACACTAAAACCTATAAAAACTTAATAAAAAATAAATAAAAACTACTAAAAACTATATGAAAATGATGTCAAAAAGCGTATAAAATATCCGCTCAACAGTATCAGAGTAGTTCGTTCCCGTTAGAGCCTTGAAATGGACTGACTATGCTTTACTGCATACTCTAAGTGTTTGTCATGCAGTAGGACTCCTAATGACAAGAGTTTGAGTTTCAAATGCATGATTGTCTATTGATTAATGTTATTAGTCGACCGTTGCATCTCTCATGGTATTAGTTTTGGCCAACTTAATGCTGATGATTTGTGTATACGAAAACACTAATGGATTGTCATAGACGAAATAGAATTAATAGGTGATGCAAATTATGGGTTTTGGGAACGTTAGAAGTTGCATCTCAGGGTTGTTCGGTCACGTATCTTGTTCTTCCATGGTTTATCTTGAAGTTTTATTTGGGGTTTCTTTCTTGGAGAGTGAACTAATTATTCCCCAATCTTGTTCCTTGTTCATATGCTATTTTCATTTGATCTTAACTGCATACGTTTACTTGAATTCCCTGAGATATCTGCTTTTCTTAAGATGCGGTTTGGTTTTTTTGCTTCATATCTTGCATCTTATGTATATCTCATTCTGATTGAATTTGGTTCTTTTGAAGTTTCTGTTTTGAACTTTACATTCTGAATTATTCCCTGCCTGATAATGTTCTTAAACATTCTCTTGAATTTCTATGAACCCTATCCATAAATTTTGTTCTTCTCTTCCTAAGTTTGATATCTGATGACTAGAATTCACACCCCATTCAAAATTGGTGAATTAGTTCTTTTGGCAAGCGCACCAAAATTATCGTCAAGTAATAACCCACAGTGGAATGGGATCGTATCCACAGATATTGGCAAATTCGAGCAGTTTTAATCATTTGATGAATTAGTCAAGCAGATCAATAGGATTGTAAAGTGCAGAATTGTAAATGACATAAATGTAAATGGCTAGAATATAAAGAAAAGCAATAAAGTACAGGAATATAAATGGCAGAATGTAAAGTGCAGAATCATAAATGACTTGAATGTAAATGGGAATGGGGAATTGCTGAATGTAAAAATAAGCTGTAAAGAAATGGATAGATAAGAATGGGGAAATTCATTGAGATTGGGAGATGTTGTCTCTTTGGATCAAATCTAGCTTATATCCTCTTCAATCATGCAACTCATTGACCTCTTGGCAATCATGATTGATTGAACCCCAATCCCTTGGTGACTCAATCTCTCATATCTTGATCAATAGCCAATTCCTTGGTCTAGTTGCTCATGAAGAGAGATATGCTTGGTCCCTGATTATACCACACACCATTATAGGTCCAAATAGAGGGATGATTATATGTCACATATTCAAACACCAAAACCTAGATTCTACTCAAGTGTGAGAAGGGATTTCAAGCATGGTTCCATGTTTCCTTTCCCAAGGTTCCCATGAAACCCAATTGCATTTAATCTCTTTCCCAAGATAATTGAATACTAAGCATTAAGAACGAAATTCCTTCTAGCAAATCAAAGAGAAGATGAAGAGAAGAAGAATTTCACTATTATCAATCCATCAAGTACAACAGAGCTCCCTCTCTCAATGAGAGGGAAGTTAGCTACTCATAGCTCAAAAAGTATTCAAAAGTGAAGTGTAAAAGTGGATCTAAAACTGACTGCTTAACCCCCTTCTTCAGTACTCCTTGGGGGTATTTATACTACTCCTAGTAAAATAAAAGAATTACAAAAGTGAAAAAGGAAAATTACATTTTGGAGGGAAAAGAAAACACTCAATAAGCATGACTTCTCAACTGGCGTGTGGCTGGCGCTTTTCTGGCGTGTCACGTGCCCTTCATTTCTAGCTTGGCGTGCCACGCCCAATCCTTCAAGTGGCACGCCTCTTGCCTTTTCCAACCTTTCTTTGCCTCTGGAAACTTGAACTGGCATGCCACGCCCTTGCTCTATGCTTGGCTACGCTTCTCTGGAAAGTTGAACTAGCGTGGCACGCCCAGGGTCTGGCGTGCCACGCCCCTTTTGTGAGTGAGTGGTTCCTCTGTTTGGCGTGCCATGCCACGAACTCAAGTGGCACGCCCCAATGCTTCTTTTCTCTCTGAATGACACTTGCGTGCCACGCCTGGTTGCTCAAGTGGCACGCCTAAGTGAAGAATGGTGAGTGGCGTGCCACGCCTTCGATACCAAGTGGCACGCCCCATATAATTGGCCTCCTTCATCCTCTCTGGAAATTTATACCAGCGTGCCATGCCTAAAGGCTGGCGTGCCACGCCCATGATCTTATCTTGGTTCCAGTAGTTGGCGTGCCACGCCTTCGATACCAAGTGGCACGCCCAGTCCTTACTTTTGGTCCTTTGTGCATTGGCGTGCCACGCCTGGTTGCTCAAGTGGCACGCCCAGTCTTCAATTGCCTTCAGCCTCTTCTCTGGATTGTTGTACCAGCGTGCCATGCCATGCTGCTCAAGTGGCACGCCCATGGATTTGTGAACTCTTCAAGCTTGGCGTGCCACGCCTGGGTTCTCAAGTGGCATGCCCAAGTGACTTCTTGGGGCTGCCGTGCCACGCCTTCGATACCAAGTGGCACGCCTTAGTGAAGGTTCTTCTTGGAATGGTGAGTTGGCATGCCACGCCCCTTTGCTCAAGTGGCACGCCCATAGTAATTGATGGGTCAGGAATGCCACGCCCAGCCTGGCGTGCCACGCCCCTTTTGTGTCCTCCATTGTAGCTCTCTAGAAAAATGAATTAGCGTGCCACGCCCAGTTCCTGGCGTGCTATGCCCTCATGCATACTTGAATTTCTTCTTTGGACTTTAGTACTGGCGTGCCACACCAGTGCATTTTTGTGGCATTTGCTCCCAAGTGGCACGCCAGTTTCACACGCCCAGCTTCTTGTTTGTCTTCTACCCATTTTTGATGCCTTCTTCACATGAAATTCAGCACAACTCATTTCAAAGTAGTGTACCATAATATTCATCAAATAATGCATGAATTGTACTGATCAAATGAGATTTATGTTCTTTTATGGTCTTCTTTATGCAAGAAAGAAGGGTAGATGATGCAAGTCATCACAACACCAAACTTAAGTTTTGGTTGTCCCAAGCAAATCAATGTGAGTAAACCTTTATAACTTGAGGCCTTGGCTTTGAGTGATTGCAATACAATTAAGAGTAAGACTAAGTGTTCAACACATGTATGAATGTTTTAATGTCATGGAAAGCTCTTGGATCCTTGAGGGTTCTTTCAGGTATAGGCTTTAGGGGTCCTTTCTATTGATTGTCACCTTGAAGTAGCAAGGGTTGTTTTGCTTTCTTGACCACGACTCTAAGTGTTCTATCTCAAGACAACCCTTTAATTAAGCTTTCAATTAGCACTCCCAAATTAGTTGGTTTTAGGGTACTAGGTGTTGAGACACCCCTAAGAATTTACTTGCCCAGGTCTCTTCTTGACACATCTTCACCACAAGCATCTACTAAGATCTTTAATTCTTTTTGAGCTTTTTTTTAATGTTTTTTTTTTCTATCCCAGTAGTTGATGCTCAGAGCCTTAGGCCTTTATTACTTACTACCTCTTGGTTCTATGGATATTCAAGGAACACCCCTTAACCTTCCCCTTGTTGTACCTTCTAGGACTAGTTGCTCTTCCATGACTCACTTTCTTTTTAGTTCATCCAAGGTCCTACACTTGGTTACTTATTTCTTAGTCTGTTTGATGATCTCTCTTGGCCTTGGTCCCTCTCATTATTTTTGCACAACTCACAGTGACTCTTATGGAGACAAACTCTACTTTTATTTATGTTGAAATAAAGACTTGGAATACATGGCATTTTCTTTCTTGAAAAAAAAACTCATAAAGACTTCAAATAGGAATTAAAACTAAGCATAAAATATAAACTATCCTAGCATGATTATTTATTCAAAAAGTAAATAAAGCAAAAGCGTAAACAAGATTTTAGAATTTAGAAAGTGTCAACCATGGGACTCAACAACCTTGAGTAGCTTCATCTTTAGTTCATTGGCCCCTTCCCTTTGTCCTTTTTCTTGGAGGGGGAGGAGCCACCTTCATCTGGCTTGGAGGAACCTTCTTGTGCTTTGGCATCCTTGGGCTTCCAAAATCCTGCCCTCCTCATATAATTCCTTTCATCTTCCTTAAGTTTGGCTAGGATTTCCTCTTGTCTTGCACTTAGCTCTTCCATTCCTTGCATGAAGGTTGGGTATCCTGGGTTTAGAGCGGCCACGAAGTTACACAAGTGATTCAGCTTCGCTTGTGTATTGATGTCATACTGCCTCCTGGATATGGTTCTGGCATCATAGAGATGTCTGAATTCGGCCAAGTTCCTCTGTTGTCATTTGCTTTGCTCTACTATTTTGTCCAATGCACTTCGCACCTCTCCCTAGTCAAATTGTTCTTGCTGTTCCTTCCTCATATGCTCCCAATTCCCTTGGAGTTGTTGAATGTTTTGGTTGACTTGGCTCCATTGTTGTTGTTGAGTTTTCTTGAGTTGATTGACATTTTCCCTCAAGTGGTGTAGATCTCCCTTCATTTGGTGTACATCTCCTTGCAATTACTCCCAGTTGAATCCCTTTGGAAATTGCTGATATTGGTATTGTGGTGGTGGTTGAAGTGCTAGGAATTGAGGTTACTCTTCTGCCTCTTCCTCTTCTTATTGTTGTTGTGGTTCATGGGCATGAGCTCTTCGTTCTCTGGCCCTATTGAGTGGGTGAACAGCTACCACCTTGACCATCTTTTTGGCAGTTATAAACTTGTCTTGCTTCACAAGCACTTCATCAATGATCTTTTCAACTCCAGCCTCATCACATAGTCTCTGTATAATGCTGGGGAATGCCAACCTTGTGTTGTCACTGGTGCTTTTCAGCACTTTATTGATGTTGTTGGCAATCATCTCCCCCATGTTGATGTTCTCTCCTTTCATGATGCTGTAGATGAGTACAGCTCTCTCCTTGGTCACCTCTGAAGTGTTGGATGTGGGGATTAGGGACCTCCTCACAAATTCTAGCCACCCTCTAGCTTGGGGGCTCAAATCTCTTCTCCTCAATTGATTGGGTATCCCATCCTTATTATTTATCCAACGCACATGCATCACACAAATTTCATTCAGGATCTCATCAAACCCAGGGTCTTGCTGCTTCATTCTTTCTTCATAGCTCTGACTGGAGCTTGTCCTCTTCACCATTAGCATTCTTTCTATACTAGAGGGGCTGTAGTCAATGGACTTCCGCCTTACATAGCTAATGTAGCCATAGTGTTGCCCTGGTTGAGGCACTGCGTTGGCATATAATTCCCTCACCAAGCTCTCTACCACTTTCCTTGGTGGATTGCATAGAAGTGACCAACCTCCATTGTTGATCTCAATGTTGATTTCAATGTGCTCGTTCCTCCCTAGTTGAAACCCAACTTCTGGAATGATTTCCTTCTCACTCACCAACCATAGAATTGATTTTGGTTGAATGCGGAGAGGAACTTGTAGTCATTGAAGGAGCTTGAGGATCCAGAGATTGGTTCCTTGTTTTTTCTTTTCTTTGAGGCTGAGCTTTTTAGTGGTGCCATTAGGTTGAGAGAGTGTGTATGGGATTATGAAAACGTGTGGTGGTTGCAAGAAAGAGCAAGCAAAATAATGTTTTGCTCCAACACCAAACTTAGGACTTGATTGTCCCAATCAAGAAAAAAAAAAGAAAGAAAGAAAGTAGGGAAAGAGATGGTAAAAGATGAAAAGAGAAAGGAAGGCGAGGGTTATATGCTCTTCGTGTGTGATTGGGGTTGTTGAAGTGGAAGAGGAGATGGGGAGGTGAGGCTTTTATAATGGGTGAATAGTGTGGTACGAAGGGTGGAAAATAAAAAGGGTTAAATATTTTCCCACTTGGGGAGTGGCGCCTAGCGTGGGAAGAGGCGCCAACTCTTTTCTCACATGTCTTCTGCGTGTGTTGAGTTCCAAAGTGCAAGTACACTTTGACTTCCTTGCTTTGTGAGTTGTTTACCATGTGGGCCCCATCTTCTCTCCTGAAATTGAAACTGAACCCATTAGTAATGACAAAAGAACCCTGCACATTCCTTCTCATCAAGAGTGAATTGGATTGCAACTGATGGGTGTCCCTTGGGACACCAAACTTAATTCTTTGGCATCTCAATAAATTGGTTTCATCATTGTGTATTTAATGTGTTCATAAGAGTGGAATAACATCAATCTTTTCATTTTCTTTTGATTCCAATTCCTCTGAACTCATTAAACCACATTCATGTTCTTACCCAAAGCATTAAGTACTTTCAAATAAGGTGACTTGGGCTGCTAGGTGATTCTTGGTGGTGGCCACACCAAACTTAATCTTTGGGCTTACCCTTCAAGATCAGGCTATTAATTGTTTGTAAGCCTAGATTAAGTGGGTGGAAGGCCACACCAAACTTAGCAGTTTAGCTAGTTCTCAGCCCATTCACTCATCATGATTTATGCCTTCATCAAGTTGCAATTCCAGAATAGAAAGAAATAAAAGAGTGTAAAAAAAATCTAGCTACCAAAGCTAATATCAAACTTTCTAACCTACATTTGTAAACTAATCCTAAATTGATACTGTAACCTCAAAGTGAGACTGAAAATTAAACTATCTAAAGCAATAGATTTTAAACTACTTCTAAGAAAAGCAATTAAATCAAAAAGGATAAAGTGTTGGGGTGCCTCCCAACTAGCGCTTCTTTATTGTCATTAGGTTGACATTCCTTCATCTTCAGCTGAGCTTGTAGCTCACTCTCTGCTCCTCTAAGGGGCCTCCCAAGTAGTGTTTGAGTCTATGGCTATTGACAGTAAAAGATCTCTGAGTCTTGTCCTCCATGAGCTCCACATGACCATAAGGAAACCCCTTGAGTATGGTGAAAGGTCCTGACCATCGAGACTTAAGTTTTCCAGGGAAGAACTTGAGTCTTGAGTTGTAGAGTAACACCTTCTGTCCTTCAGTGAACTCCCTTCTTGCTATCTTTTGGTCATGCCACCTTTTTGTGTTCTCTTTGTAGATTTTTGCATTCTATTATGCTTGATTTCTAAACTCCTCCAGCTCATTGAGTTGTATTAATCTCTTTTCTCCAGCAGCTTGCTCATCATAGTTTAACATCTTTAGAGCCCAAAATGCTTTATGCTCAAATTCAACTGGTAAGTGACAAGCCTTGCCATATACCAATTGGTATGGAAATATCCCAATGGGAGTCTTATAGGCTGTTCTGTAGGCCCATAGTGCATCGTCTAGCTTCTTAGACCAATCCTTCTTTGAGTTTCCAACAGTTTTTTCAAGGATTCGTTTCAGCTCTCTGTTGGAGATTTCAGCTTGCTCGTTGGTCTGTGGGTGGTATGGAGTTGCCACTTTGTGCTTTACTCCATATTCGAGAAGGAGTGTCTCGAGTTGTTTGTTGCAGAAGTGTGTCCCTCCATCACTAATGAGAGCTCTGGGAACTCCAAATCTGCTGAAGATGTTCCTTCTTAAGAAGCTTATCACAACCTTGTTGTCATTTATTGCAGTGGCTATGGCTTCTACCCACCTTGAGACATAATCAACAGCCACCAATATGTAGCTATTTGAGTAGGAGGTTGAGAAGGGTCCCATGAAATCAATCCCCCATACATCAAATAGCTCCAACTCTAGTATGAATTGCTGTGGCATCTCATTTCTCTTGGTTTGATTACCAGCTCTTTGGCATTCATCACACTTTGACACCATTTCCTTGGCATCTTTAAATATTATTGGCCAGCAAAATCCGGATTGAAGAACTTTTACTGCTGTTTTTTCTCTACTGAAGTGACCTCCATATGTGGATCCATGGCACTGCCACAATACTTCTTGCCCTTCCTCATGGGATATACACCTTCTTAGGATTCCATCAGCACACTTTTTGAACAAATAAGGATCATCCCAGATGTAGTGTTTGGCATCCTTAATTAGCTTCCTCCTCATGTGCCTATTGATGTTGGTTGGTAGCTCCCCAATAGCCTTGAAGTTGGCTATGTCTGCAAACCAAGGGGCTACTTGAATCATCATCAATTGTTCATCAGGAAAGCTTTCATTGACTGCTACTTGCTGCATCTCTTCTTCTTGTGGGATCCTTGAGAGGTGGTCAGCTACCTTGTTCTCTGCTCTGCTCCTATCTTTAATCTCAATATCAAATTCTTGGAGCAGCAAAATCCACCTTATTAGTCTGGGCTTAGATTCTTGTTTGGTAAGCAAGTATTTGAGTGCTGCATGATCAGTGAACACAATTACTTTTGAGCCAATAAAATATGATCTAAACTTATCAAAAGCAAAAACTATGGCTAAAAGTTCTTTCTCCGTGGTGGTATAGTTCCTTTGATTCTCATTAAGAACCTTGCTAGCATAGTAAATAACATGTACTAGCTTGTCTTTCCTCTGTCCTAGAACAGCACCAATAGCAAAATCAAATGCATCATACATTAGTTCAAAGGGAAGATCCCAGCTTGGTGGTGCTATAATAGGTGCAAAAGAGAGTTTCTTCTTAAGTTCATCAAAGGCTACCATGCACTCTCTATCAAAAACAAAGGGAGTATTTGAGACAAGTAGGTTGCTAAGGGATTTTGCAATCTTTGAAAAATCTTTGATAAACCTCCTATAGAACCCAGCGTGTCCCAAAAAACTTCTGATTACTTGTGACATTGCAAGGTAAAGGTAATTTTTCAATTACTTCCACTTTTGCCTTGTCCACTTCTATGCCATCTTTTGAGATCTTGTGACCAAGAACCACCTCTTCAGTCACCATAAAATGGCACTTCTCCCAGTTTAAAACTAGGTAGGTTTCCTGACACCTTTTTAGCACAAGAGCATGATGGTATAGGTAATCAGAATATGAGTTCCCAAATACAGAGAAGTCGTCCATGAATACTTCTATGAACTTCTCAATCATGTCTAAAAAAATGGAGAGCATGCACCTTTGGAATGTTGCAGGTGCATTGTACAATCCAAAGGGCATTCTCCTATAAGCAAAGTCACCATATGGACAAGTAAATGAAGTTTTTTCCTGATCCTTGGGGTCTACAACAATTTGGTTGTAGCCTGAATACCCATCCAGGAAGCAATAATACTCATGTTCTGCCAATCTTTCAAGCATCTGGTCCATGAAAGGTAGGAGAAAGTGGTCCTTCCGGGTGGCTTCATTAAGTTTCCGGTAATCAATGCACATACGCCATCCGGTCACTGTCCTTGTGGGTATCAATTCATTCTTCTCATTTGCCACAATAGTGATCCCTCCCTTCTTAGGGACTACTTGCACCGGGCTTACCCAAGGGCTGTCTGAGATGGGGTAGATCACCCCTGCTTGCCATAGTTTCAACACTTCTTTCTGAACCACTTCATTCATAGTTGGGTTCAACCTCCTTTGTTGTTGTCTTGAAGGTTTGACATCTTCTTCAAGCAAGATTTTATGCATACACATCGAAGGACTGATCCCTTTTAAATCTGCAAGTGTCCAGCCTATGGCAGCCTTGTGTTGTCTCAGCACTTGGATAAGCTCCTCTTTTTGTTCCTTACTCAGACTTGAATTTATAATCACTGGGTGAGTATTGTTAGCACCCAGATATGCATATTTCAAGCTGGGTGGTAATGCTTTCAGCTCTAGTTTTGGTGACTCTGCATCTTTGTTGTCTGTGGTGGTTGGCATGATTGAGTTTCTCATGGTTGCTTGTGGTGGTTCTCCATCCAGCTCAATGGTTCCTCCACATTGTTCTTCTTCCAAGACTTCTTGAACTATCTATTCCATGGTGTCTACCAGCATGCATTCTCCTATGGATTCTTTGGGGTAACTCGTTGCTTTGAAGACGTTGAAGACCATTTTCTCTTCATGCAACCTCTAGACTAGTTCCCCTTTTTGCACATCAATGATGGCTCCAACAGTAGCTAGGAATGGTCTTCCTAGGATAATTGACGTGTTGGCCTCTTCTTCCATGTCCAGCACAACGAAATCAGCAGGAAAAATGAATTCTCCTACTTTCACTAGCAAGTCTTCCACCACCCCCTGTGGAAACTTAAATGTTCTGTCAGCCAATTGGAATGCCATTCTTGTTGGCTTGGCTTCCTCAATCTTCATCATTCTCATCATGGTTAGGGACATAAGATTTATGCTAGCTCCCAAATCACACAAGGCTTTCTCAATGGTGATGTCTCCTATGATGCAGGGGATTTGGAAACTCCCTGGGTCTTTCAGCTTTTGAGGCAGCTTCTTCTATATGATGGCACTGCATTCTTCAGTCAATATTATGGTTTCTTTTGCCTCCCAGTTCCTATTTTTGGTTATAAGCTCCTTCAAAAATTTGGCATAGAGTGGCATTTGTTCTAATGCCTCAACAAATGGTATGTTGATTTGGAGCCTCTTGAAGATCTCTAGGAACTTAGAAAACTGGCCATCCTTCCCATCTTTTCCCAGTCTTTGTGGGTATGGTGCCTTTGGCACATAAGGCTTCAAGACTGATTTTGGTGGAGGTGGAGCAGGGATCTCTTCTTCATCCTTGTTCCCATGCTTTGTTGCAGCTTCTTCATGCTTGTCTTTGCTTGGGGTGCCTTCTTCTACAACCTTCCTACTTCTTAGAGTAATGGCTTTGCATTCCCCTCTTAGGTTAGTGATGAGAAGACTTTTGTGTGGTTTAGAATTCACAATAAGTCTCGTTGTAATATAGTTTCTAAACCAACATCAATTATTTCATACAAAAATTTGTTTGTCATAAGTAACAAACCCCTAAATTTATAAACCGAAGTATTGAACCTCGGGTCGTTCTCCCTAGGAATTGCAATAAAGTATTGATGAGCGGATAATTTATACGCTTTTTGGCATTGTTTTTAGTATATTTTTAGTAGAATCTGGTTACTTTTAGGGATGTTTTCATTAGTTTTTATGTTAAATTCATATTTCTGGACTTTACTATAAGTTTGTGCATTTTTCTATTATTTCAGGTATTTTCTGGCTGAAATTAAGGGACTTGAGCAAAAATCAGATTCAGAGGTTGAAGAAGGACTGCTGATGCTGTTGGATTCTGACCTCCTTACATTCAAAATGGATTTTCTGGAGCTACAGAACTCAAAATGGCGCGCTTCCAATTGCGTTGGAAAGTAGACATCCCGAGCTTTTCAGCAATGTATAATAGTCCATACTTTGCCCAAGTTTAGACGACGCAAACTGGCATTGAACGCCAGTTCTACGCTGCAGTCTGGAGTTAAACGCCAGAAACACGTCACAAACCAGAGTTGAACGCCAGAAACGCGTTACAAACTGGCGTTCAACTCCAAGAATGACCTCTCCACGTGTAAACTTCAAGCTCAGCCCAAGCACACACCAAGTGGGCCCCAGAAGTGGATTTATGCATCAATTACTTACTTCTGTAAACCCTAGAGACTAGTTTAGTATAAATAGGACTTTTTACTATTGTATTAGAGATCTTTGATCAGTTTTATGCTGTCTTAGACTTTCATGGGGGCTGGCCATTCGGCCATGCCTGGACCATTATCATTTATGTATTTTCAAACGGTAGAGTTTCTACACTCCATAGATTAAGGTGTGGAGCTCTGCTGTTCCTCATGATTTAATGCAAAGTACTACTGTTTTTCTATTCAATTCAACTTATTCCGCTTCTAAGATATCCATTCATTCCCAAGAACATGATGAATGTGATGATTATGTGACGCTCATCATCATTCTCACTCATGAACGCATGCCTGACAAACACTTCCGTTCTACATGCAAACAAGCTAGAATGAATATCTCTTAGATATCTAATACAGGGGACCGAGTCCGAGTTATTAGTATCTTCGTGGTATAAGTTAGAACCCATGGATGGCCATTCCTGAGATCCGAAAAGTCTAAACCTTGTCTGTGGTATTCCGAGTAGGATTTGGGAAGGGATGGCTGTGATGAACTTCAAACTCGTGAGTGCTGGGCGTAGTGACAGACGCAAAAGGATAGTAAATCCTATTCCAGTATGATCGAGAACCTCCAGATGATTAGCCATGCCGTGACAGAGCATTTGGACCATTTTCACAGAGAGGATGGGATGTAGCCATTGACAACGGTGATGCCCTTACAAAAAGCTTGCCATGGAAAGGAGTAAGACTGATTGGATGAAGACAGCGGGAAAGCAGAGATTCAGAGGAACGAAAGCATCTCTATACGCTTATCTGAAATTCTCACCAATGATATACATAAGTATTTCTATCTTTATTTTCTGTTTATTTACTATTACTATTCGAAAATACTATAACCATTTAAAATCCGCCTGATTGAGATTTACAAGGTGACCATAGCTTGCTTCATACCAACAATCTCCGTGGGATCGACCCTTACTCACGTAAGGTTTTATTACTTGGACGACCCAGTGCACTTGCTGGTTAGTTGTGCGAAGTTGTGAAGTTATGTTTGGACCATGGTATTGTGCACCAGTTGTTGGCGCCATTGCCAGGGAGAGAACGAACAACAAATTTTACAACCTCAGAGTAACAATTTCGCATACCAAGTTTTTGGCGCCGTTGCCGGGGATTGTTCGAGTTTGGACAACTGACGGTTCATCTTGTTGCTCAGATTAGGTAATTTTCTTTTTGTTTTATTTTCAAAAAAATATTTTGTTTTCAAAAATCTTTCAAAAATTTCTTATCTGTTTTCGAAAATTATTCTAAAATTTTTAAGAATGAATTATAGAGTTTCATGAAGCATGTTGAAGCCTGGCTGGCTGTAAAGCCATGTCTAAATTCATTTAGACTGAGGCTTCCAAGTCATCATTACAAGAGCAAGCTAGTTGTTGCTAATAAAATTTGTTATTGTATGACTGATTTGTATCTTCTAAAGCTTGGCTGACTATTAAGCCATGTCTAACCCTTGGATTGGAGCTTTAGGCTAACATTGAAAGATTCCTGGAATTCTTATTAAAAATTTCTGAATTTCTTATTTTCTTTTTCCTATATATTTCTCGAAAAAAAATATACAAAAATCCAAAAAAAATCATAAAATCATAAAAATAAAAAATATTTTATGTTTCTTGTTTGAGTCTTGAGTCAGTTTTAAGTTTGGTGTCAATTGTATTTTTTCTAAAAATTCTTTGCATTTATCCCAAGAGTTCAGGCTATCCTTAGGTTGAGAGTCCAACCATATTCTAGCTCTGTCTCTCACAGCAAAAGGGAAAAGCATGAGCCTGTAGACTTCAGGATCTACTCCATTGGTCTTAACAGTATCACATATCTGCAAGAATTTAGTTAAGAATTGAAAAGGATCCTCAGATGGAAGTCCATGAAACTTGTAGTTCTGCTGCATCAGAGAAACTAATTGAGGTTTTAGCTCAAAATTGTTTGCTCCAATGGCAGGGATGGAGATGCTTCTTCCATGTAAATTGAAATTAGGTGCAGTAAAGTCACCAAGCATCCTCTTTGCATTATTATTATTTTCGGCTGCCATCTCCTCTTCCTATTCGAAAATTCCTGTAAGGTTGTCTCTGGATTGTTGTATTTTAGCTTCTCTTAGTTTCCTTTTCAGAGTCCTTTCAGGTTCTGGATCTGCTTCAACAAGAATGTTCTTGTCCTTGCTCCTGCTCATATGATAAAGAAGGGAATAACAAAGAAAATATGGAATCCTCTATGTCACAGTATAGAGATTCCTTTGTGTGAGTAGAAGAAGAAAAGAATGTAATGTAAAGAAAGAGAAGGGAGGAGAATCCAAACACAAGGGTGAGGAGAGCAGAGATATGAGATGAAGAGAAGTGTTAGTAAGTAATTAAATAAATAGAAGAAGATGAGGGAGAGGGAATTTCGAAAATTAATAATTAAAATTTGAAGTTAGATTTCGAAAATAGTTTTTTTTTTTTTTTGAAAAAGGTTAGTAATTTTTGAAAATTAGGAATGAAATAAAATTAAAATTAAAAATTGAAAACAATTAATTAATTAAAAAGAATTTTTGAAAAAGAGGGAGGTATTTTCGAAAATTAGAGAGGGGAAGTTAGTTAGGTAGTTTTGAAAGAGATAAGAAACAAACAAAAAGTTAATTAGTTAGTTGAAACAAATTTTGAAAATCAATTTTTTAAAGGATAAGAAGATAAGAAGTTAAAAAAGATATTTGGAAAAGATGTGATATGAAAATGTATGATTTTGAAAAAGATAAGATAAAAAGATATTTTTGAAAAGATATGATTGAAATTAGTTTTGAAAAAGATTTGATTTTTAAAATCATAATTAATGACTTGATTCACAAGAAATCACAAGATATGATTCTAGAACTTAAAGTTTGAATCTTTCTTAACAAGCAAGTAACAAACTTGAAATTTTTTAATCAAAACATTAATTGTTGATAATAATTTCGAAAATTATAAGATAAAATTAAGAAAAATATTTTTGAAAAATATTTTTAAAATTTTTGAAAATAATAAAAAAAATGAAAAAGATATGATTTTTGAAAAAGATTTTGAAAAAGATAAGGTTTTTAAATTAAAAATTTGATTTGACTCATAAGAAACAACTAGATTTTAAAATTTTTTGAAAAAGTCAACTTAAATTTTCGAAAATTTATGAGTGAAAAGGGAAAAGATATTTTTTGAATTTTGAATTTTTAATGATGAAAGAGAAAAAACATGAAAATGATGCAATGCATGAAAATTTTGGATCTAAACATGTGATGCATGCAAGAACACCATGAATGTCAAGATGAACACCAAGAACACTTTGAATGTCAAGATGAACATCAAGAACTTATTTTTGAAAAATTTTCAAGAAAAGAAAACATGCAAGACACCAAACTTAGAAATTTTTCATGTATAGACACTATGAATGCAAGAATGCATATGAAAGAAGGAAGGTGAATCCCTCTATGAAGCTTGGGAGAGATACAAGCAACTGACCAAAAAGTGTCCTTCTGACATGCTTTTAGAATGGACCATCCTGGATATATTCTATGATGGTCTGTCTGAATTAACTAAGATGTCATTGGATACTTCTGCAGGTGGATCCATTCACCTAAAGAAAACGCCTGCAGAAGCTCAAGAACTCATTGACATGGTTGCTAATAACCAGTTTATGTACACTTCTGAGAGGAATCCTGTGAGTAATGGGATGCCTCAGAAGAAAGGAGTTCTTGAAATTGATACTCTGAATGCCATATTGGCTCAGAATAAAATATTGACTCAGCAAGTCAATATGATTTCTCAGAGTCTGAATGGAATCCAAGCTGCATCCAACAGTACTCAAGAGGCATCTTCTGAAGAAGAAGCTTATGATCCTGAAAACCCTGCAATAGCAGAGGTGAATTACATGGGTGAACCCTATGGAAACACTTATAATCCGTCATGGAGAAATCACCCAAATCTCTCATGGAAGGATCAACAAAAGCCTCAACAAGGCTTTAATAATGGTGGAAGAAACAGGTTTAACAATAGTAAACCTTTTCCATCATCCACTCAGCAACAGACAGAGAACTCTGAACAAAATACTTCTAATTTAGCGAATTTAGTCTCTGATCTATCTAAGGCCACTCTGAGTTTCATGAATGAAACAAGATCCTCCATTAGAAATTTAGAGGCACAAGTGGGCCAGCTGAGTAAAAGGATCACTGAAATCCCTCCTAGTACTCTCCCAAGCAATACAGAAGAAAATCCAAAAGGAGAGTGCAAGGCCATTGATATAACCATCATGGCCGAATCCAAGGAGGAAGGGGAGGACGTGAATCCCAAGGAGGAAGACCTCCTGGGACGTCCAGTGATCAATAAGGAGTTCCCCTCTGAGGAACCAAAGGAATCTGAGGCTCATCTAGAGACCATAGAGATTCCATTAAACCTCCTTACGCCCTTCATGAGCTCTGATGAGTATTCCTCTTCAGAAGAGAATGAGGATGTTACTGAAGAGCAAGTTGCCAAGTTCCTTGGTGCAATCATGAAGTTGAATACCAATTTATTTGGTAAAGAGACTTGGGGAGATGAACCTCCCCTGTTCACTAATGAACTAAATGCATTGGATCAACTGAGATTGCCTCAGAAGAAACAAGATCTTGGAAAGTTCCTAATACCTTGTACCATAGGCACCATGACCTTTGAGAAGGCTCTATATGACTTTGGGTCAGGAATAAACCTCATGCCACTCTCTGTAATGGAGAAACTGGGAATCTTTGAGGTACAAGCTGCTAAAATCTCATTAGAGATGGCAGACAATTCCAGAAAACAGGCTTATGGACAAGTAGAGGAGATGTTAGTAAAGGTTGCAGGCCTCTACATCCCTGCTGATTTCATAATCCTAGACACTGGAAAGGATGAGGATGAATCCATTATCCTTGGAAGACCCTTCCTAGCCATAGCAAGAGCTGTGATTGATATTGACAGAGGTGAACTAGTCCTTCAATTAAATGAGGACTCCCTTATGTTTAAAACTCAAGGTTACCATTCTGTAAACATGGAAAAGAGGCACAGTAAGCTTCTCTCACTGCAGAGTCAACCAGAGCCCCCACAGTCAAACTCTAAGTTTGGTGTTGAACTCCCATATCCAAACTCTAAGTTTGGTGTTGGGGAGTCTCAACAATGCTCTGAACATCTGTGAGGCTCCATGAGAGCCCACTGTCAAGCTATTGACATTAAAGAAGCGCTTGTTGGGAGGCAACCCAATTTTTATTTATCTAATTCTATTTTTATTTTTATTGTTCTTTCATATTTTATTAGGTTCATGATCATGTGGAGTCACAAAATAAATAGAAAAATCAAAAATAGAATCAAAAACAGTAGAAGAAAAATCACACCCTGGAGGAAGGGCTTACTGGCGTTTAAACGCCAGTAAGGAGCATCTGGCTGGCGTTCAACGCCAGAACAGAGCATGGATCTGGTGTTGAACGCCCAAAACAAGCAGCATCCTGGCGTTCAGACGCCAGAAATGCACACTGAGGAAAGCTGGCGCTGAACACCAGAAACAAGCATAGAACTGGCATTCAACGCCAGAAACATGCTGCATCTGGGCGCTGAACGCCCAGAACAAGCATCAATTCGGCGTTTAAACGCCAGAATTGCATGCAAAGGCATTTTACATGCCTAATTGGTGCAGGGATGCAAATCCTTGACACCTCAGAATCTGTAGACCCCACAGAATCAACTCAGCATCTGTGGACCCCACAGGATCCCCACCTACCACCACTCATTCTCTTCCCTCTTCTCATTTATCCTCTCTTCCCAATAAACACCCTTCCCCAAAACTCTTCACCAATCAACTCAATCTTTCTTCCCTATTACCCCTTCACCACTCACATCCATCCACTCTTCACCATAAACCTATCTCATAAACTCCACATACCTTCAAATTTCAAAATCAAATTCCCACCCAAAACCACCCCATATGGCCGAACCTTAACCCCCCTCCCTTCCCTATATAAAGCCCTCCATTCTTCTTCATTTTCACACAACACAACCCTCTCATCCCCTTCTTGGCCGAAACACTAACCTCTCTCCCTCTCCTCTATTTTTTCTTCTTCTTCTTTTTCTCTTTCTTCTCTTGCTCGAGGGTGAGCAATATTCTAAGTTTGGTATGGTAAAAGCATAAAGCTTTTTGTTTTTCCATTACCATTCATGGCACCTAAGACTGGAGAATCCTCTAGAAAAGGGAAAGGAAAGACAAAAGCTTCCACCTCCGAGTCATGGGAGATGGAAAGATTCATCTCCAAAGCCCATCAAGACCACTTCTATGATGTTGTGGCCAAGAAGAAGGTGATCCCCGAGGTCCCTTTCAAACTCAAGAGAAATGAGTATCCGAAAATCCGACATGAAATCCAAAGAAGAGGTTGGGAAGTTCTAACAAAACCCATCCAACAAGTCGAAATTCTAATGGTTCAAGAGTTCTATGCTAATGCATGGATCACTAGGAACCATGATCAAAGTAAGAACCCAAACCCAAAGAATTATCTCACCATGGTTCGGGGGAAATACTTAGATTTTAGTCCGAAAAATATGAGGTTGGCGTTTAAACTTGCCTATGATGCAAGGAGATGCACGCACCTACACTAGAAGGGTCAACTTTGATCAAAGATTGAACCAAGTCCTCATGGACATATGTGTGGAAGGAGCTCAATGGAATATTGACTCAAAAGGCAAACCGGTTCAATTTAGAAGACTGGACCTCAAGTCTGTGGCTAGAGGATGGTTGGAGTCACTACAACATTTTGGGTCTATGGTCACGGTTTTTTTGGTCACGGTAAAAAACCGTGACCATAGACTCTCTATGGTCACGGTTTTTTAGGGTGACCAAAAAAAAAAGCTATGGTCACGATTTTTTTGGAAAGGGTGACCATAGAGTACCTATGGTCACGGTTTTTTAAAAAAGAGTGGCCTAAAATGGTCTATGGTCACGGTTTTGAGGGGTGACCTAAAGGGGTCTATGGTCACGGTTTTTTACAGTGACCAAAAAGGGTCTATGGTCACGGTTTTTCAAAAAAGGGTGACCTAAAAGAGTCTATGGTCATGGTTTTGGGGGGTGGCCTAAAGGGGTCTATGGTCACGGTTTTGGGGTGACCTAAAGGGGGCTATGGTCATGGTTTTTTACAGTGACAAAAAGCGGCTATGGTCACGGTTTTTCAAAAGAGGGTGACCTAAAAGGGTCTATGGTCACGGTTTTGGGGGGTGACCTAAAGGGGTCTATGGTCACGGTTTTGGGGGTGGCCTAAAAGGGTCTATGGTCACGGTTTTGGGGGGTGGCCTAAAGGGGTCTATGGTCACGGTTTTGGGGGGTGGCCTAAAAGGGTCTATGGTCACGGTTTTAGGGGTGACCTAAAGGGAACTATGGTCACGGTTTTTTACAGTGACCAAAAAGGGGCTATGGTCACGGTTTTTCGAAAAAGGGTGACCTAAAAGGTCTATGGTCACGGTTTTGGAGGGTGACCTAAAGGGGTCTATGGTCACGGTTTTGGGGGTGGCTTAAAAGGGTCTATGGTCACGGTTTTGAGGGGTGGCCTAAAGGGGTCTATGGTCACGGTTTTAGGGGGTGGCCTTAAAGGGTCTATGGTCACGGTTTTAGGGGTGACTTAAATGGGTCTATGGTCACAGTTAAAATCTTTAAGGTAATTTTATTTTGTTTCAAAAATTTAATTTTTTAAAATATTATTTATATTAATTATTTTTTATAAAAAAATAAAAGATTAAATAATTAATTTTTAAAAATAATATATATTATTTTATAAAATTAGTATATAATTTTTATTAATAATTAAATCTTAAATATTGACTAAAAATTAATTTTTTAAATTAAAAAATTAATTATTAAATATAAATAAAAATAGTTAAAATTTAAAAATAAAAATAAATGTAAAAAGTAAAAATTCAAATTCTAACTCTCACTTTCACTTTCTATTCTATTATTTGTCGCCATCGTCTACTCTTATTGTCTTTACAACTTCACCATTTCATTGTAAAAATAAAACACACTATAACTCAACGCTCATCATTAAGCCTTAAAAATCTCAATTGTTAGAAAATAAATAACAGATTATTTGTAATTTATTATAATTATTCATGTTTTTATTTTCAAAAAATTATTTATCAAAAAATAATTAAATCAAAATTATAAAATTTTAAATTTAAAATTAATTACAATTCATGTAATTTTTATAAATATTTAGATATTTTTTATTTAAAATTTAAAATTTTAATAATTTAATTATTTCTAATTTTATTAAAAATATCTACTCTATACCTTAATTTTATTAAAATTCCCAAATAAAAACCTATTTTACCCTGCTCTCCAAACTCTAACCCTAAGCCAACCAGTTTCCCCTAATTTATGCACACATTCAGCCCTCACCATATACACAAACACAGAAAGAAAGGAAAGAAAAGAGTAAGGGTGGAGCTCGAGAGGAGGGGGGAGGGGGGGAAGAAGGACAAGGAAGGAGAGGGGGAAAAAGAGAGATGGTTAACTCCGCCGTCGCCGTCGCCGCGCCCTGCCGATCGTTGTTGAGAAGGTCGAACAGAGGGGAGAGAAAGCTAGCGTTGAGAAAGGGAAGGGTCGCCGAGCTAGCGCCGTCGCGTCAGCACGGCTGTGCCGCCACGGATGAGGAGAGATGCGTCGGAGAGAGAGAAGGTCCGCGGTGGAGAAAGAGAGAGAGCGCTCGCGAGGGGTGTCGGAGCTGCGTTCCGCCGCCGTGCTGTGCGAAGTCACCATCGTGCCTCGAGCCTCGCCATTGTCGTCCTCGGCGCGAGCCCTTGCCGTCGTCGATGGGGTTGAATCCGCCGCTGGTTTGAGCTGAGGGAAAGGAAACGCGTATAGGAGAGAGAGTAGGGGGCTTCGTGGCAGCTCCATCGCGCCGCTCCTGCCGAGCCGCCGCCAAATCCTGCCGCCTATCGGAACCCTAGCCATCGCCGTCGAAGACGCCACCGCCGCCACTGCCGTCAATTGGGATCAAAATTGTTGCTGTGTTCCCAGAGCTGTCATGGAAGTGGCTGATTCGGTCCCAATTCCTCCATTGTTGAGACTGTAAGCTTTAATCCTTGTCTTGGTTCCATCCTGTTCCTCTTTCTTTCTCCTGTTCTAGCTAAAAGAACCTATGTCTCTGTTTAGTACTGCTACTTTGTTTTCCTGTTTATTGTTAGGACCATTATGGTGGTATTGAGGCCATCAGGAAACTATTAGAGCTGCTGTTGATGAGTTTGATATTGCTACTTCAATTCTGGTTTGCTCTTCTCCTTGATTACGTTCTATTTGCACATTTTATTGTCATTCCCACGCTTGTTTTGATTTAATTCTAGTATATGCCCTGTTTTGAAATTCTCAGGGCTGTGTTCACTTTCGATACCTATTTAATTTGGATTCTCTATTCTGCTGTAACTACCATTATCGTCATGGAATTGTTGCCGCTGCTGCCATGAAACAAAAAGGGAAGGGAGTTGTCACGTTTAATCTACGTGGGTTCAACTAAATTGAGGTAGGGGTTTATTTTAAATTAAAAATACTTTGGGCTTTGAATACCTAACAAGTTTAGTAAGTTAATGCAAATAGATGGATGTCTGTGTTGAAAATGATTTTCTGTTGTAACTGAAAGGTTAGGTTTGTTGGTTATTGGTTGATTTTTCTGAACCTATGGTAAAATCGATTGAACGCGCTGATTTTGGATTCTAAATAGAAATTGATAATAAATGGTCTTGAATAATGGATTTGGAATTGTTAAACTGAAAGGCTGGTTTTTATTGTGTTGAGGATTGAAAAGAGGGGACCCGTAATGGGTGGCGTATTCTAGTTTTTAGGGGAGGTGCTGTCGAAAATTTTCTAAGAAATTTGAAGTTTTGGTTGTGACTTGGTAGATGATTCTGATTTAAGTAATTTTAATAAAAGAAGTATGTTTTGAATATTTTTAAAGATTATTAAAGAGAATTGAATTCTTATGATTTGGTTAATTTGTGGTTTTAAATTCATTTGATTTCTTTCAGCGATGAAACGAGATTTGATTAACTAGTAGAATGCTTTAATATAGTAAACTGAGTATAAGATTAGGGGATTAGGAATAAGAGAGTGAGTTTATAGTTTTTTTAATGAAACTGGTTATAACAGTTAAGAGGAAGAAAGTTAATTTAAGAAATATGATGGAGAATGTGTGGTTGAGTTGGAGGTGAATTTAGTGAGTTGTTTGAGAGTTTTCCTTGAAATTAAGGTGGAATTTAGTGACAATTAGGTTGTTTGATATCTGATGATGATTCTGGTTAATTATAGTGTTGTGGGGTGATGATTGAGGTTGATGATGTTAGTTATGATATTGATGACAAGATTTGTGATGATTGATATTGATGATGTTGGTTATGATTTTCTTCCTTGTTCGAATTGTTTTTAATGTTTTCTATTTTTGTGTGTGTGGAGTCCTATCCTACTCTATGTTCTGCATTTTTTTTCTTTTGACTATGTAGATTTCTTCTTTTATAAAAGGGTATTTAATTGTGGTTATCTGTTACTTGCAGTTGCATTTTTCTTCTACTATATCGAATAAGATTACAAAAACTATTTCCATTCATGTAGAATGAAGTCACTTGGCTCTTGCTAAGTGTATAGTTTGCCTATTGATGCATAGATAGTTATCATGTTATCCCCTTTTACTTGTTTTCTTTGTTATTTCTCCTTGCTTTGTGGTTGCCAGGAGGTCCATGTGTTCTCTTCAACTAGCTCTTTTATTTTGAAAAAGTAATTGCATTGCATTCATGTTATGTTATTCTTATATTCTCTAGGGTCACTCAATTTTTTCCTTTTAAGGTTCGCAACCTGGTATCCAGGAAGGAGCTGCTGACTGGGATGAAGATTGGGATAAGCTTGAAGATAAAGGTATATTTATTTGTTAATATATATAAAATTTTGAGGTATCTTTACATAAGGTAATGGAAAGGTCATTGTTGATCATTATTCTTTCTGAGGGATAAATTTTGAGTTATATAGTTCAGGTGACTGCAAATAGATTATGCTTTAACTGCTATTACTTTATTTCTCCATTACAGGTTCACCTAAGAGTGATAATGAGTCAAAAAACCCCAGACCACAGATGAACAAGAAGTTGACAGTGTACAAAGGATGAGAAGAATATGTACTATATTAGAGAATATTTTTGTTTTCACAGTATAATATTTTGATGTCTTTTGTAATTTTTTTAATAGCTTCTACCTGGTATTATATGTAATGGATAAATTATACCATATTTTGATATGTCTTGTTTGGACTAAAAATATATATAGTTTATAATGTAAATTTTATGATTTAGATTTATTGAATTTCTTCTTTTTAGACTTATTTTGTGATTATCATAATTTTGGGATCCGATTATGCTTTAAAAAAATAAATCTAAAAAAATAGAATAAATTATGATCACGATTTTAAAATAGGATGATTATAGATAAGGTTATGGTCACAGCGAAAAACCGTGACCATAGATAAGGCTATGGTCACGGTTTTAAGGAGGGGTGACCATAGAGGCTATGGTCACGGCCAAAACCATGACCATAGATATAGCTATGGTCACGGTTTTGAGGAGGGGTGACCATAGAGGCTATGGTCACGGTCAAAACCATGACCATAGACATGGCTATGGTCACGGTTTTGGGAAGGGGTGACCATAGAGGCTATGGTCACGGTCAAAACCATGACCATAGACATGGCTATGGTCACGGTTTTGGGTGGGGTGACCATAGAGGCTATGGTCACGGTCAAAACCGTGACCATAGATAAGGCTATGGTCACGGTTTTGGGAAGGGGTGACCATAGAGGCTATGGTCACGGTCAAAACCGTGACCATAGATATGGCTATGGTCACGGTCAAAACCGTGACCATAGCCTTATCTATGGTCACGGTTTTGGGAAGGGGTGACTATAGAGGCTATGGTCACGGCTAAAACCGTGACCATAGATAGGCTATGGTAACGGTTTTATCGCGTGACCATAGATTAACCTGTGGTCACGGTAAAAAAACGTGGCCTAAAGTGCCAGAATTTGAACATCACAACCGTGACCATAGATTAAAAAACCGTGACCATAGGTCTATGGCCACGAGAGAATAGGCCACGGCAGAAAAACCGTGACCATAGGTCAAAAACCGTGACCATAGACCTATGGTCACCCTTTTCAGTAGCTTTTCACCGTGACCATAGACCTTTTTTTTGTAGTGAGTTCATCCAACGCTCCATCATTCCCACTAGCAACCGATCTGAAGTTACTGTGGATCGAGCCATCATGATTCATAGCATCATGATTGGAGAGGAAGTAGAAGTTCATGAAGTCATCTCCCTTGAACTCTACAAAATAGCCGAAAAGCCCTCCCCCTTGGCAAGGCTAGCTTTCCCTCATCTTATTTTCCATCTATGTTACTCAGCTGGAGCTTCCATAGAAGGAGACATTCCCATTGAGGAAGAGAATCCCATCACTAAGAAAAGGATGGAGCAAACAAGAGAGCCCACTCATGGAGCTCAAGAAACACGTGAGGAAGCTCATCATCAAGAAATCCCTGAGATACCTCAAGGGATGCACTTTCCTCCACAGAATTTTTGGGAGCAAATCAATACCTCCCTAGGAGAACTAAGTTCCAACATGGGACAACTAAGGATGGAACATCAAGAGCACTCCATCATACTCCATGAAATTAGAGAAGATCAAAGAGCTATGAGGGAGGAGCAATAAAGACAAGGAAGAGACATAGAAGAGCTCAAGGACATCATTGGTTCCTCAAGAAGGAAACGTCACCATCACTAAGGTGGACTCATTCCTTGTTCTTAAATTTTCTGTTTTTCGTTTTCTTATGTTAAATGTTTATCTATGTTTGTGTCTTTATTACATGATCATTAGTGTCTAAGTGTCTATGCCTTAAAGTAGTAAATATGAATCCATCACCTCTCTTAAATGAAAAATGTTTTTAATTCAAAAGAACAAGAAGTACATTAGTTTCGAATTTATCCTTGAACTTAGTTTAATTATATTGATGTGGTGACAATACTTTTTGTTTTCTGAATGAATGCTTGAACAGTGCATATGTCTTTTGAAGTTGTTGTTTAAGAATGTTAAATATGTTGGCTCTTGAAAAAATGATGACAAGGAGACATGTTATTTGATAATCTGAAAAATCATAAAAATGATTCTTGAAGCAAGAAAAAGCAGTGAATACAAAGCTTGCAGAAAAAAAATGGCGAAAAAAATAGAAAGAAAAAGAAAAAGCAAGCAGAAAAAGCTAATAACCCTTAAAACCAAAAGGCAAGGGTAAATAAAAAGGATCCCAAGGCTTTGAGCATCAGTGGATAGGAGGGCCTAAAGGAATAAAATCCTGGCCTAAGCGGCTAAACCAAGCTGTCCCTAACTATGTGCTTGTGGCGTGAAGGTGTCAAGTGAAAACTTGAGACTGAGCGGTTAAAGTCAAGGTCCAAAGCAAAAACAGAGTGTGCTTAAGAACCTTGGACACCTCTAATTGGGGACTTTAGCAAAGCTGAGTCACAATCTAAATTCACCCAATTATGTGTCTGTGGCATTTATGTATCCGGTGGTAATACTGGAAAACAAAGTGCTTAGGGCCACGGCCAAGACTCATAAAGTAGCTGTGTTCAAGAATCAACATACTGAACTAGGAGAATCAATAACACTATCTGAATTCTGAGTTCCTATAGATGCCAATCATTCTGAACCTCAATGGATAAAGTGAGATGCCAAAACTATTCAAGAGGCAAAAAGCTACAAGTCCCGCTCATTTGATTGGAGCTATGTTTCATTGATAGTTTGGAATTTATAGTATATTCTCTTCTTTTTATCCTATTTTATTTTCAGTTGCTTGGAGACAAGCAGCAATTTAAGTTTGGTGTTGTGATGAGCGGATAATTTATACGCTTTTTGGCATTGTTTTTAGTATGTTTTTAGTAGGATCTAGTTACTTTTAGGGATGTTTTTATTAGTTTTTATGTTAAATTCACATTTCTGGATTTTACTATGAGTTTGTGTGTTTTTCTATGATGTCAGGTATTTTCTGGCTGAAATTGAGGGACTTGAGCAAAAATCAGATTCAGAGGTTGAAGAAGGACTGCTGATGTTGTTGGATTCTGACCTCCCTGCACTCAAAGTAGATTTTCTGGAGCTACAGAACTCAAAATGGCGTGCTTCCAATTGCATTGGAAAGTAGACATCCAGGGCTTTTCAGCAATATATAATAGTCCATACTTTGCCCAAGTTTAGACGACGCAAAAGGGCGTTGAACGCCAGTTCTACGCTGCAGTCTAGAGTTAAACGCCAGAAACACGTCACAAACCAGAGTTGAACGCCAGAAACACGTTACAAACTGGCGTTCAACTCCAAGAATGACCTCTCCACGTGTAAACTTCAAGCTCAGCCCAAGCACACACCAAGTGGGCCCCGGAAGTGGATTTATGTATCAATTACTTACTTCTGTAAACCCTAGAGACTAGTTTAGTATAAATAGGACTTTTTACTATTGTATTAGAGATCTTTGATCAGTTTTATGCTGTCTTAGACTTTCATGGGGGCTGGCCATTCGGCCATGTCTGGACCATTATCACTTATGTATTTTCAAACGATAGATTTTCTGCACTCCATAGATTAAGGTGTGGAGCTCTGCTGTTCCTCATGATTTAATGCAAAGTACTACTATTTTTCTATTCAATTCAACTTATTCCGCTTCTAAGATATCCATTCGTTCCCAAGAACATGATGAATGTGATGATTACGTGACGCTCATCATCATTCTCACTCATGAACGCGTGCCTGACAAACACTTCCGTTCTACATGCAAACAAGCTAGAATGAATATCTCTTAGATATCTAATACAGGGGACCGAGTCCGAGTTATTAGTATCTTCGTGGTATAAGTTAGAACCCATGGATGGCCATTCCTGAGATCCGAAAAGTCTAAACCTTGTCTGTGGTATTCTGAGTAGGATCTGGGAAGGGATGGCTGTGACGAACTTCAAACTCGCGAGTGCTGGGCGTAGTGACAGACGCAAAAGGATAGTAAATCCTATTCCAGTATGATCGAGAACCTCCAGATGATTAGCCATGCCGTGACAGAGCATTTGGACCATTTTCACAGAGAGGATGGGCTGTAGCCATTGACAATGGTGATGCCCTTACAAAAAGCTTGCCATGGAAAGGAGTAAGACTGATTGGATGAAGACAGCGGGAAAGCAGATATTCAGAGGAACGAAAGCATCTCTATATGCTTATCTGAAATTCTCACCAATGATATACATAAGTATTTCTATCTTTATTTTCTGTTTACTTATTATTACTATTCGAAAATACTATAACCATTTAAAATCCGCCTGACTGAGATTTACAAGGTGACCATAGCTTGCTTCATACCAACAATCTTCGTGGGATCGACCCTTACTCACGTAAGGTTTTATTACTTGGACGACCCAGTGCACTTGCTGGTTAGTTGTGTGAAGTTGTGAAGTTATGTTTGGACCATGGTATTATACACCAGTTGTTGGCGCCATTGCCAGGGAGAGAACGAACAACAAATTTTACAACCTCAGAGTAACAATTTCGCATACCAGGTCTTCTTGGACACTTCCTCCATATGAGAAATTGTTCTGAACAAGTGTGATGAGCTGAGGCTTCAACTCAAAATTATTGGCATGAATTGTTGGCTTTAGGATGCTGCTACCACAATTTCCTGAGTTTGGGTTGATGTAGGAGCCTAAGACTCTCCTTTCTTGCCCATCATGATTTACTGGGCCTTCTCTGGCATGGTTGTGAGCTTCTTCTTCATGGTGGTTCTCCATGTTCTCCTCCATGTCTGTTTCAAAATACTCTTCATCTTTCTCAGCACCAACGACTCTTTTCCCTCTTGCTTCCCTCCTTAATCTAAGGAAGGTCCTCTCAGGTTCAGAATCAAAGGAAGTTGAAGCCCCGCTTCTTCTACTTGTCATATAACCAACAAGGAAAAAAACAAGAAAGAAAATGAATAAGAAGTTACTCTTGTTAGAGTGGTTGTTAGTGTGAGTGGTGCAATTAATCAAACAGTTAGAAGAGTGGAAATATGGATGATAAAAAATACTCAAAGAAGAAAGAAATAGAACTCAAAATAAAAGAAAATAAAAAGGTGCTAAATAAAATAAAATAACAAGGAATTTAAATTGCTTAATCTAGCTCTCCAATCAATTTAATCACTGTCAAATTTAAGCCAATCTCCGACAACGGCGCCATAAAACTTGATGACTAGAATTCACACCCCATTCAAAATTGGTGAATTAGTTCTTTTGGCAAGTGCACCAAAATTATCGTCAAGTAATAACCCACAGTGGAGTGGGATCGTATCCACAGAGATTGGCAAATTCGAGCAGTTTTAATCATTTGATGAATTAGTCAAGCAGATCAATAGGATTGTAAAGTGCAGAATTGTAAATGACATAAATGTAAATGGCTAGAATATAAAGAAAAGCAATAAAGTGCAGGAATATAAATGGCAGAATGTAAAGTGCAGAATCATAAATGACTTGAATGTAAATGGAAATGGGGAATTGCTGAATGTAAAAATAAGCTGTAAAGAAATGGATAAATAAGAATGGGGAAATTCATTGAGATTGGGAGATGTTGTCTCTTTGGATCAAATCTAGCTTATATCCTCTTCAATCATGCAACTCATTGACCTCTTGGCAATCATGATTGATTGAGCCCCAATCCCTTGGTGACTCAATATCTCAGATCTTGATCAATAGCCAATTCCTTGGTCTAGTTGCTCATGAAGAGAGATATGCTTGGTCCCTGATTATACCACACACCATTATAGGTCCAAGTAGAGGGAAGATTATATGTCACATATCCAAACACCAAAACCCAGATTTTACTCAAGTATGAGAAGGGATTTCAAGCATGGTTCTATATTTTCTTTCCCAAGGTTCCCATGAAACCCAATTGCATTCAATCTCTTTTCCAAGATAATTGAATACTAAGCATTAAGAACGAAATTCCTTCTAGCAAATCAAAAAGAAGATGAAGAGAAGAAGAATTTTACTATTATCAATCCATCAAGTACAACAGAGCTCCCTCTCTCAATGAGAGGGAAGTTAGCTACTCATAGCTCAAAAAGTACTCAAAAGTGAAGTGTAAAAGTGGATCTAAAACTGACTGCTTAACCCCCTTCTTCAGTACTCCTTGGGGATATTTATACTACTCCTAGTAAAATAAAAGAATTACAAAAGTGAAAAAGGAAAAAGGAAAATTACATTTTGGAGGGAAAAGAAAACACTCAATAAGCGTGACTTCTCAGCTGGCGTGTGGCTGGTGCTTTTCTAGCGTGTCACGTGCCCTTCATTTCTAGCTTGGCGTGCCACGCCCAATCCTTCAAGTGGCACGCTCGTCCCTCTAACAACCTTGGCGTGCCACGCCTTCGAACTCAAGTGGCATGCCCCTTGCCTTTTCCAACCTTTCTTTGCCTCTGGAAACTTGAACTGGCATGCCACGCCCTTGCTCTATGCTTGGCTACGCTTCTTTGGAAAGTTGAACTAGCGTGGCACGCCCAGGGTCTGGCATGCCACGCCCCTTTTGTGAGTGAGTGGTTTCTCTGTTTGGCGTGCCATGCCACGAACTCAAGTGGCACGCCCCAATGCTTCTTTGCTCTCTGAATGACACTGGCGTGTCACGCCTGGTTGCTCAAGTGGCACGCCTAAGTGAAGAATGGTGAGTGGCGTGCCACGCCTTCGATACCAAGTGGCACGCCCCATGTAATTGGCCTCCTTCATCCTCTTTGGAAACTTATACCAACGTGCCACGCCCATGATCTTATCTTGGTTCCAGTAGTTGGCGTGCCATCCCTCAGCCTTCAAGTGGCATGCCATAGTGAAATGCTAAGGTTGGCGTGCCACGCCTTCGATACCAAGTGGCACGCCCAGTCCTTGCTTTTGGTCCTTTGTGCATTGGCGTGCCATGCCTGGTTGCTCAAGTGGCACGCCCAGTCTTCAATTGCCTTCAGCCCCTTCTCTGGATTGTTGTACCAGCGTGCCACGCCATGCTGCTCAAGTGGCACGCCCATGGATTTGTGAACTCTTCAAGCTTGGCGTGCCACACCTGGATTCTCAAGTGGCACGCCCAAGTGACTTCTTGGGGCTGGCGTGCCACGCCTTCGATACCAAGTGGCATGCCATAGTGAAGGTTCTTCTTGGAATGGTGAGTTGGCGTGCCACGCCCCTTTGCTCAAGTGGCACGCCCATAGTAATTGATGGGTCAGGCGTGCCACGCCCAGCCTGGCGTGCCACTCCCCTTTTGTGTCCTCCATTGTAGCTCTCTAGAAAAATGCATTAGCGTGCCATGTCCAGTTCCTGGTGTGCTACACCCTCATGCATGCTTGAACTTCTTCTCTGGACTTTAGTACTGGCGTGCAACGCCTAGCTCCTGGCGTGCCACGCCAGTGCATTTTTGTGGCGTTTGCTCCCAAGTGGCACGCCAGTTTCACACGCCCAGCTTCTTGTTTGTCTTCTACCCATTTTTGATGCCTTCTTCACCTGAAATTCAGCACAACACATTTCAAAGAGTGACCGAGAGAGAGAGAGAGAGAGAGAGAGAGAGAGAGAGAGAGAGAATCATAACCCCCACTGAACTTCTGGTTTCGATTTCTTGCGATCTGTAACTCCAATAAAAAATATAATCCGATAAAAGTGTTCGTATCCTCCTCCTCTACGTGTTGGCGTCACTTTTGATCGGTGGAAGTCGATGATGACGTAGCTTCCCTACTCCTTGAGTTCGGCTAACTGGAGTTCTAGGAGGAACAGACGATCCTGGACGTTTTCTTCTTCAGCAGCTCGGTCAGAAAGCTTCCCCGGAACTTCGAATATTTTAATTTTGTACGGAGGTAGGGTTTCGGTAAATTCTCACTAATTAAATTTGTGTTGGATAAGTGAATGGTTGTTGTGATTGATTATTGACGGAGTTTGATTGACTTTATATTGAATTTTGTTGTTATATTATTGTATGTGATTAAGCTTGTGATTTGGTCATGTTTGGGCTGCCCAAACTGTGATAATGAGACTGATTTGGGGTTGTCATTGCGTTAGTTTTTGAATAAAATGGGTGAGGTTTAATAGCCGAGGAATTAAATTAAAAGTTATGAAAAATTGGTAACCGTAAAACTCAAAAACTGATTAAGGTTTAAATGTATATTTTAAAAAGAAAATAAGGAGGGTTTCAGTTCTTAATGAAGAGAAGAATCAGCCTAGAAGAATTATTTTTGAAGAAATATACTTGTATTTTTATGAAAAGATTGAGTTTAATATTATAATTATATAAGTTTTTCGGGTATTTTGGGTAATAAATAAAGTTCAGGGGTAAAACGGGTATTTTATAAAAACTCATGGTTATATATATAAATATGAAACAAAGTAAAGGTTTAAATATAATTTTATAAAATATTGAAGTCAAAAATAAAATATTAAAGCATTCGTGGTTTTTAAAGTAATTAATAAAAATTTGAAAATAAGGTTTTATAAAATAAGTTTTAAGAGTATTATTAATATTATTTTAAATATTTTTTTAAAATT
Organism: Arachis ipaensis; assembly: GCF_059453495.1. Lineage (NCBI taxonomy): Eukaryota > Viridiplantae > Streptophyta > Magnoliopsida > Fabales > Fabaceae > Arachis > Arachis ipaensis. The sequence continues at coordinate 39,499,004 of NC_142441.1, read as the reverse complement.
ACTCATTTACATTAGAGTAAATTATTATTACAAATTATTATTTATCAAGATATTATTTTATAAGAATATTATTGTATGTATTATGAAAAATAAAACAGAGAGTGGTAAATAGACAAGTTTTTTTAAAAGCTTTAGAAAGACAAATCTAAGTTTAGGATTTCATGATCCCCTCTTCATAAAACATTTAGGGAAAGATGAAGGAAGAGTGTGAAGATAGTCTTTTATGTTAAAAGTAAGGAATTAAAAGAATGATGAGAAAAGAAAAGGAAAGAAAAGAATATATTAGTTAAAGGGATCTCTGCCACAGGAGAACATAGAGTAAAACATTAAAAGAATCTAAAGAACCTCTGCGACAGGAGAGTAGAGAGTCAAAAGATTAAAAGAATCTAAAAAACCTCTGCCACAGAAGATCAGAGAATAGAAAAGAAAAGAAAGAAGGGATGAAAAAAAAAAGGGAGAGAAGTAGAGATGATTGTTTACCTGCTGAAAATAAGCAGAGAAAAGTCAAGCAATTAAATTCAAAGGTAAATAAATCAAGGAAAGGAAAATTCAAATGCAATAAAAAAAACCGCTTGGCATGGATTGAGAGCTAAGGTTGTCTATCCTAGTCATTGACCACAAACACATGTTGATTATGAAGAGTTAATCCTACTTAGTCAATCCTACATCGCGGATAAGTAAAATAGGCATAGTTGATCCCAATCTATAAGTCCTAGTCAACACTATTAATGGGAGACTTAGTGTTAATGAAAACTAAATCAACTAACTACTCTAATGTATCAAACAAGAATGGACATCAATGACTCAAGGGTCACCAAAGTCCTCAATTCCAAGCCAAGAGTGAAGAAAAACTAAGCAAAAACTAAGCCAAACATTTTATCAAACACTTCGTGTGTATCATAATAAAATAATATTAAATTATATTAAAATAAAATATAACTACCAAAAGCAAAAAAATAACAACAATAAGTCAAATATGCATTAAATGAACATAAAACATAAATTGCATTAATAGAAATTAAAGAAGTACAAGAGTGTTCATAAAATAAAAAATGACATAAAAGAGAAATGAAGAAGAAGAACTAAGAGAATTAAGACAATAGAACAAAGAAAGGTAAAAGAAACTAGATGAAAACAAGAATTAAAAATAGAAATTACAAAGAAATTAAACTAAGAAACCCTAGTTCTAGAGAGAAGGGGGAGCTTGTCTCTCTAGAAAATGACCTACAACATGATAAAACCTAAACCTAATTGCTCCCCCCTTCATCCTTCTTCACTTTGGCTTGAAATAGCTTCAAAAATGAGTTGGACTGGGTTTTGGAGGCTCAGAATTTGCACCCAGCGATTTGTAATAAATGAGCTCACGTGTCAGGACTTGTGCGTACGCACAAGTGTGTGCGCACGCACACTTTGCTAAATCCTGACTTGTGTGTACGCACAAATTGTGTGCGTACGCACACTTAAGCTTATGTCCACTATAGCAAATTATATATCATTTTGAAGCCCCGGACGTTAGCTTTCCAATGCCGCTAAAACCGCCTCATTTGGACCTCTGTAGCTCAAGTTATTATCAATTTAGTATCGAGAGGTCAGGATTGACAGGTTTACAAATCCTTCATTTCTTGAATTCTTCCACTTTGCATACTTTATTTCCACTTTTTCAAGCGATTCTTGCCTTCAAAATCTTAAATCACTCAAACAAATATATCAAGGTATCGAATGGGAGAAAAGTGAATTAAAATTGGCAATTTTAAGCATAAAAAGCATGTTTTTCATAATTAAGCACAATTAGGAAAGAATTCACAAAAGCATGCTATTTCAATGAATAAATGCAAGAAAAGTTGATGAAATCAACTAAATTAGAACAAATAAATAACATGAAATGTGAATTCATCAGCGTGGCACGCTATGTCTTGGGCGTGGCACGCCAGTTCATTTGGCTAGAGAAGGAAATCTGGGCATCATCAAGGGCGTGGCACGCCAGCTTTGGGCGTGGCACGCCAATTCACACAGCAAGAAGAAGAAGATTTATGGACCATCGAAGGCATGGCGTGCCAGGACTTGGGCTTGGCAGGCCAGTTCTATTGCCCAGAGAAGAAGGTTTGAAGCATCATCAAGGGCGTGGCACGCCAGGTCTTGGGAGTGGCACGCTAGTTCTATTGGCCAAAGAAGAAGACTTGGGCACCATCGAAGGCGTGGCATGCCAGTCTTGGGCATGGGACGCCAGTTTACTTTGCCAGAGAGGAGAGTTTGTTTCACAATTGAAGGCGTGGCACGCCAGGCCAATCTTCCAGAAATGAGTTTTGAAGACCTTAACAAGGGCGTGGCACACCAGTTCATTTGTTCAAAAAAGGCAAAAGGAGGCATCCTCAAGGGTGTGGCACACCAATCTTGGGCGTGGCACACCAGCCCAACCATCACCAAGGGCATGGTATGCCAGCTCAATCCTCACAAGGGGCGTGGCACGCTAGAGCATGGGCGTAGCACGCCAGCTCAACTATCCAGAAAGTAAAGAGGGAGCATCATTGAGGGCGTGGTATGCCAGAGCACCCAAGTGGCACGCCACCTCACACGCCAACATTTAGAGAAGGACTTTAAGCTTAGTTAGTTAGGGTATTTTATAATTTCTAGTTCCTTTTTGTAATTTTACTTTCTATAATAGGAGTAGTATAAATACCCCTTGAAGAGTACTGAAAAGGGGGCTTGGAAATTTTACTTTCACTTAACTTTTACGGCACTTGATTCCATCTCTTGTACTTTCTCTGAGCTATGAGTAGCTAAACTCCCTCTCATTGGGGAGGGAGCTCTATTGTACTTGATGGATTAATGCTAGTTTTAGTTTTTTCTTCTCTTCATCTTTCTTTGATTCACTAGAAGGGATTTCGTTCTTCATACTTAGCATTCAATTATCTTGGAAAAGAGATTGAATGTATTTGGGTTTTATGTGAACCTTGGAAGAGGAATCATAAACCATGCTTGAAACCCCTTCGCACATTGAGTAGATCTGGGTTTTAAGATTAGATAAATGTGACGCTAGATCTACCCACTATTTGGATCTATGAGGATGTGTGGTATAATCAAGGACCAAGTTTATCTCTCTTCATGTGCAATTAGACCAAGGAATTGGATGTTGATCAAGATTTGAGAGATTGAATTATCAAAGAATTGGGATTCAATCAATCATGATTCCAAGAGGTCAATGAGTTGCATGATGGAAGAAGAGATGATCTGAAATTAATCCGGAGAATGCAACATCTCCTAACCTCAATGAAGCTTCCCCATTCTTATCTTCCCTATTCTTTATAGCTTTGTTTAAATTTTGTTCATAAAGTCTAACCCACCCTTTTTACTAAAAGGGTGATCACCTTTACTTTGGATTGTGTGTCTGCCTTGTGTATGCCAGTGGGCAGGAGAGGAGCTGCAACCTCTTACGATTCTGAACCGGAAAGGACATTTCTTAGATTGAAAAGAGAGGCAGTGGCAAGAAGGAAAAGAGTGGTTGGAGAATGAGAAGACTCAGACCAAACCATGGAAGACGAGGCACAGAACCATCATGGAGAGAGTGTTGGTAACCATGCTTAACTTGCTAAAAGGGTGTTAGGATCCTTCATCAATCCTAAACCTGAAAATTGTGGGAGTAGCATTCTTACAGCTACTGTACAAGCCAATAATTTTAAGCTAAAGTCACAGCTGATCACCCTTGTTCAGAACAACTGTCAGTTTGGGGGAGGAGTTCAAGAGGATCCCAACCAACACTTGATGACCTTCTTAAAGATATGCGACACCGTAAAAACAAATGGAGTCCATCCAGACACCTATAGACTTCTTCTATTCCCTTTTTCCTTGAGGGATAAGGCATCTAAGTGGCTGGAGTCATTTCCCAAAGAGAGCCTAACCACCTGGGATGATGTGGTGAATAAGTTTTTGACTAAGTTTTATCCCCCTCAGAGGATCATCAAGTTAAGGACGGAGGTCCAAACCTTTAGGCAGCTGGATGGAGAAACTTTATATAAGGCTTGGGAAAGGTACAAAGAGCTGACAAGGAGATGTTCCCCTGATATGTTTAATGAATGGGTAGAGCTGCATATCTTCTATGAAGGCTTGTCTCAAGAGGCAAAGAAGACCTTAGATCATTCTTCAGAAGGTTTCCTCAATACCAAAAAGACCATTGAAGAGGCCATAGACATCATAGAAACTGTAGCCAATAATGAGTATTTCTATGCATCAGATAGGAACCCGAGGAGGAGAGTGATAGAGCTAAATCAGATGGATGCCCTGGTAGCTCAAAATAAAGTGATCACAACCTAACTGGCAGCTCTCAACAAGCAAATGGAGAAAACTCAGGTCTCAGCAATCAACATTCAAGCACCAGCTCTGGAAGGAACTGGCCCAGAAGAGGAGTATGATTGGGAACAGGCGAACTATGTGGGTAACCAATCCAAGCAGCCTTATGACCCCCATGCTAAAACCTACAATCCAGGTTAGAAGAATCACCCAAATTTTGGGTGGGAAACTAATAAAACCAAACCCAAGATCACAAGCCATACAACTCTAACCAATACAACAACCCCAACCACCAATCAAATAATTATAGATCTTACCACAACTCACATAATGCCCCCTTCCAATCCAATCAACAATCACACATCAACCATCTTTAAAACCCAACCAATCACAATATGTCATCTTCAACTTCACAACCATGTGATGACAGTGACATATTTGTAAGGTTAGAGGCCATACTTGCAAAGATGGTAGAAGACGCAGCAGTAACAAAAACACAAACCGACAGGATGTTGGAGGCTTACCAAGAAGAAGTCAGATCCAATTTAAACAACCAAGGAGCATCAATCACAAAATTGGAAGCACAACTTGGATATCTATCCAAGCAATTACCCATGTCTACAAATGTATTTCTCAGTGATACCATGACCAATCCAAGGGGGAATGCAAAGCCATCACATTAAGAAATGGGAAGGTGGTGAAGGAGGCATCTTCAAGCCACAAATTACAAGAAGAAGAGGCTGATAAGAACTCAGAATTTAAAGAGGAAGAAGAGATACATACACCTACCCTACCAAAGGAGGTCTTGAAGCCCTATGTGCCAAAAGCACCATACCCACAAAGGCTAAGAAAAGATGGAAAGGACAGCTAATTCTCCAAGTTCTTGGAGATATTCAAAAAGTTCCAAATCAATATACCATTTGCAGAATCATTAGAGCAGATGCCACTCTATGCTAAATTTCTAAAGGAGCTCATGACTAAGAAAAGGAACTGGAGAGAAAAGAAAACTATAGTGCTCACAGAGGAATGCAATGCTATTATACAGAAGAAGCTTCTCCAAAAGATGAAAGATCCTAGAAGCTTTCAAATCCCATGCATCATAGGAGACATTAGCATTGAGAAAGCATTGTGTGATCTGGGAGCTAGCATCAACCTTATGTCCTTGTCCATAATAAAGAGAATGAGGATTGAAGAGGTCAAACCAACAAGAATGGCACTTCAATTAGCAGATAGAACATTTAAGTTCCCCCATGGAGTAGTGGAAGACTTGTTAGTCAAGGTGGGTGACTTCATCTTCCCATCAGATTTTGTAGTACTCGACATAGAAGAAGAAGCCAATACATCAATCATACTAGGGAGATCATTTTTGGTAACAGCTAGAGCCAAAATTGATGTACAAAAAAGAGAATTAGTCCTCAGGCTTCATGAGAAAAAGATGGTATTCAATATGTTCACTACTATGAGCTACCCAAAAGAGTCTATTGGAGAGTGTATGATGGTGGATACAATGGAATCACTGGTCCAAGGAGTTCTAGAAGAAGACAAGTTTGAAGATGCAATGGAAGAAGAGCAACAAACATGTAATGAATCACCACAAGAAAGCATGGACAGCCCAATCATGTTAGACAAGGCAAAAAAGGAGAAAGTAGAAGCACCCAAGCTGGAATTAAAAACATTGCCTCCCACTCTCAAGTATACTTACTTGGAAAGTGATAAACCACTATTTTATGGTTTATCTTGTGCTCAATTGAGTGGATTTTATCAATCTTTCATACATTTATTCATATGATTTGCATGAGTTTACATTTTCCTTCCTGATTTTGTGCTATGATTGAAAACATGCTTCTTTGGTCTTAATTTTGATATGTTTAATCTTCTCTTATTACCATTCGATGCCCTGATATGTGTGTTAAGTGTTTCAGAGATTACAGGGCAGGAATGGCTTAGAGGATGGAAAGGAAGCATGCAAAAGTGGAAGGAATACAAGAAGTTGAAGGAACTGCAAAGCTGTCAGCTGACCCTCTCATACTAAAACGACCATAACTTGAGCTACAGAGGTCCAAATGACGCGGTTCTAGTTGTGTTAGAAAGCTAACATCCGGGGCTTCACAACGATATATAATTTACTATAGCTGCCTGACGTGGCAGAAATTGGCGAGTTAAGAAATTATTATAAGAGATACGTTGCAAGTACAGTTCTTAACCAACCGAAAATGCGTTTATCAATTTAGAAGGGTTGTCACAAAATTAGAATTAAAATACTGGGAGTATGAGTTCCAGGTCATCTCCCAACGAGTTGCAAAAAGATGTGCTATTTTATTAATCAGATGTTTTCAAAAATGGTTTGAGTTGATAAACAGGAAATTAAATTAGAGAATTTATGTAATTTTAAATAAAAACCTTGACCGGGAGTAGATTAGTTGGAAGCCCTATTCTTGTTGGAGTACTCTCAAGATTAATTGATGATTGAAGGTTGTTCTGCTTAGTTATCCCTTACCAGGTAGAGGAAAGTCAAGCAAGTTGGAAAGCTATTTCTATTCACAAGTTCCAATCCTCTCCCTTGGAAAGGATTAGTGTCAGTGACTAGAGGACAATCCAACAATAAACCCAATTATAATTTTTCTCTTGAGCATTCCAACTCAAGGTCCTCCTTTCAATCAACTCCCAATCAAGTTATGGAACTACTCACTCATTGTGAATGTAAACTTCACAAAATAATAAAGAGAAATAAAGAAAGACATGATAGATAATAATCAAAAAGATCAATTAAAAATAAAAATATTTTTTGTATTAATAAATTCTAAAAATAATCCAATAGTAATTCTGAATAAATTAAGGACATGGAAGAGTAAGAGACAAGTAAGGAAACAAACTAGAGTAATGAAGTCTTGGTGGAGGTAATAACTCTTCTCAATATCCCAATCCAAAAAGCAATAAAAACGAAATCCTAAGAACTATCAATGTGTAGAGAGAAAACCTAGAGGAGAGGTAAAATCAGATCTGAAAACTAAAATTATTGCTGAATGAATGTTGTTCTCTAGTCTCTGCATGTTTCTTAGCTCTAATCTGCTTTTCTGGGCTGAAAACTGGGTCAAAACAGGGCCCAAAATCGCCCTCAGCGAATTCTGCAGATTCTGCAGATCGCGCACGTCACGCGATCGCGTCATCCAGGTGTTCGTCATCCAGCATTTTGCCTTGCCACGCGTGCCCGTCATCCACGCCTTCGCGTCACTTGTGCAGTTTCTAATCCGCGCGGTCGCGTGAGCCATGCGTCCACGTCACTGCAATTTCCTCTATGTCGCGCGGTCACGTGAGCCATGCGTCCGCGTCACTTCTCACTGGTCATCTCCTTAATTTCTTGTGTTCCTTCCATTTTTGCAAGCTTCCTTTCTAATCTCCAAGTCATTTATGCCCTATAAAGCCTGAAACACTTAACACACAGATCACGGCATTGAATGGAATAAAGGAGAATTAAAATACAAAATTAAAAGTCTCTAGGAAGCAAGTTTTTACCCATGAAGTATTTTTAGGAAGGAATTATAAATGCATGCTAATCATATGAATAAGTAGGTAAAGATTTGATAAAACCGCACAATTAAGCACAATATAAACCATAAAATAATGGTTTATCAATCTCCCCACACTTAGATATTAGCATGTCCTCATGCTTAGTTGAAGGAGATAAAATAAATGAGTAGGAACATGTAAAACTCATGCAATGCAATGCAACCTATATATGTGAATGCAACTATATTATTTTTTTGTTTTTTTTTTCCACTTGGTCAAAAGTAAATAAGCTCTTCAAGACAGTCACAAATCAAATTCCACTAATTCAATTCTTATACAGTAAGAACAGATAAAAATGCAAGAAGGTAGCTCATGAAAGCAGGGAACATAGAATTTAAGCATTGAACCCTCACTGATGATGTATGTATACTCTAATCTCTCTAGTGTATAGGGTAATCACTCTATCCTTCTCTAATCATGCTTTCTAGTTTTTGTTTTTCACCTAACTAATAAACAACATTTAATATACCAATGCAAACATCATGAGGTCTTTTCAAGGTTGTAATGGGGCCAAGGTAAGGGTACGGGCATATATATGGCTAAGTGAGCTTATAAATTGAATCTTTAATTAACCCAAGCTTTCACCTAACACACATACATAAATTCTATATAACTTAAATTTCATACCTAGCTACCCAAAATTTCTCTTTCACATTCTATACTCATGTATCAATTTTTATTTTAAGGTTATCATATATGCATTGATCCTTGAATTTTTAACTTAGCATTGGGGTAATTTTGTCCCCTTATTTATTTATTGACTATTTTTGAATTTTTTTAAACATAAACATAAAAAATAAACATAGCTTATCAATGCACATAGATTTTTAATTCTTATAGTTTCACATAAGTAGGTACCCAAATTCTCATTATATCATCATGACACATTCCCTCATTATCTTTTGTTTCCACAATTTTCCATACTTAATTAACACACACAATTCTATCTCAAGCCAACCAGATTCAATTGGGATATATAATTGTTTTTCCGCTTAAGGCTAGTAATGTGGTAAAATGCAGAACAAATGGGATTTAAAGGCTCAAAGTGGCTAACAAAGGTAATTGAAAGGGTAGGCTTAATTTGGATAAGTGAGCTAAACAAATAATGGCCTCAATCATATGCAGGCATATAAATATATTAAACATTGGACATATAGGATGAAACAAAATATAGATTACAATCATAGAGAAGTAAACACACAAGAATAAAATAATTATGGTTAAATAATATAACCATGTATTTAGGCTCAAAGTCTCGGTTGTGTGTTCTTTAGCTCAAAAACCATGTTCCAAATATAACTTCAAGCAAATTTAACAAAAACGTTTTGATTAAAATTAGTGAAATTTTGTTCTAAAAATAAGGTCTTAGAAGAAACTTATTACCTTTTCAATCAAGTAGGACATGCATGCAACTAACCTATTACTATGCAATTTATCTTATTCTACAAAAGAAAAACTAACTAAATATTATATTTTATTGGTGTTAAGGAAGAGAAATTACCTCCGGAAGTCAGGTACTGACCGACCTCCTCACACTTAAGGCTTTGCACCATCCTCGGTGCCATCTGTCAGGAACAAAGGTGGGCTGGTAGCAGTATCTCCACAGTCAGGACCATCATGGCTCCCTGTGCTGGTAAAGGAAGTGGAGTCCGGGGTGTCTGAGTCTTTGAATTTTTCCATAATCAGCTCCTTGAGGTATGTGAATTGGCGCTTGTTACGGCGCTCTCTAAGCTTTGCTTTCTGTTCCTGCCGATCCAACATTTCAAGAATCTGATGGAGCAGTTGGTTTGTTGTAGGTGCTTGTGGTGTTGAAGGAGGAATGTTCTCAGCTGGTTCAGTAGGCTGGCTTGTAGTGGCTGCTGGAGGTCTGATATATTTCCCGTTAGGGACGTATTGATCATCCCATGGAAGCATGGCTTTGGTGTCACCCGCTCTGTAGGCGACTCCGGCTGCGGAGACAAGATCTGAAATTAGGACGGGAAAAGATAAGTTGCCCGCAATCTGTACGTGTCCCATGGCATTCTGGATGTGTCTTGGTAAGTTTAGAGGCTGGTCTGTAAGGATGCACCATAGTAAAACAGCCATGTCTGCAGTGAAGGAGGACTCGTGGGTGCTCGGGAAGACATAATGGGACATGATCTGTGCCCATACTCGAGACTCCAAGGTAAGTGCAGAAGCCAATATTCCCTTAGGACAGGAATGATGGTATCCGTAGATCCATCTGCTGCCAGGTTGTGCGATAACTCTGAGAATGGCGTCCTAGTCAAATTGGTATGTCTGGCGCTTGAGTGAGGCTTCTTGAAATGCGTCCAGTCCTTCTGGACCAGGAGGAAGATCTAAAGCTCGTTGAATGGCCTCTTCTGTAATGGGGACTTGCTTCTGACGGACATAGACAGACTGCAGGGTTGGCAGGTGAAAATTGGAGTAGAACTCAATTACCCAAGAAAGATTAACCTGCCTTTGCTATCTCTGTAGGAAACCCCATTGTCTTCGTTCAATTTGCGGCTCAACAAAGGTAGCAATATTGGGCGGGAGGATAAGAAGGTATTCGTTGTTGTAACTCCGTTCTGCCAGGATGGGGAACATCTGCTCACAGTAGCGATTGGGAAATCGTGCAGTGTCCTTTGCTGGGAAGGCTTTCTCTTTTTCATCAACCTTTATAATCCTCTTAATTCTTTTTGTTGAGGGCTTTACTACAGTTGAAGAAGGCTCTACCACTAATGCTATTTTTGTTCCTCTCTTTGCTGGTGGTTTGAAAGTAGCTTTCTCTTTTCCTTTCTTGGTGGCCATCCTGAAAAGGGAAAAAAAAGTAACTTTGAATTCAAAGGGATAGAGTAAGGAAGAGGATGGTATAGGTGATAATCAATGCACAGGAAAGAAGGATGTCGTTAACACATGGTCATGACTACATGTGAAAAGTTCATCAAAGAAAATAAAGTAAGTGCATTTTTTTGGTAATTAGATGCAAGATGTTTATTGGTATGCTGGCAAAGGCATGAGTAGCATAGATCAAGCATTAATTACTTAAAATTGTTATCACTCGTAACAAACTGGTCATCACGTTTGTATTGACAATTATCTTCAATGAATAAAATATGAAAGGGGTTTTGTGAAAAGCAGGCATTAGAATAGTAGAATGAAATAATCTAGAAAAATGCATAATGTCATATGGGCTTTCTCACAAACACATAGCATGCATGATGAATAAGCGATTGAAATTATTAAATTACACATGCAAGCAACCCTTAAAAATTAATATATAATTGCCAAACAATTTCGCAATAATTCACAAGCATATAATAAGAAACAATGACCCAAATAAATTGCTAACACCAATTAAAAGAAAAAGAAAACATGGATAATGAAAGTAAAAAGAAAAGAAAAGAAGAAAACATAAAAATAAGAAGGACGATAGAAAAGTAAGGAAGGAAGAAGAAAAGAAAAACCTTGATAATGGTAGTGAGAGGGAGAAAAAGTAGAGAGTGAGAAAGAAGGAAGAAGGAAGAAGGAAGAAATAAGGAGGGAAAAGAAAAAGTAGGATTTTGGGGAAGAGAAAGATAAGATATTTTGGCAAAATAGGTTAAGCTGTGCGGCGCAAGCAACGCGGACGCGTGGGGTACGCGTTCGCGCGGATGGCGCTTAGAGAAGTCGACGTGGTCGCGTCGGTCACGCGGACGCGTGACTCATTTTGTGCTACTGGCGCGAGGGCAGCCTCGCGCTCGCACAACTTTCTGTTCAAAAACCTTGTTTTGCCAAATTTTTGGGTGACGCGGTCGCGTGGTTGACGCGATCGCGTGGGTGGCCAATATTAGGGGATGACGCAGACGCATGGGGCACGCATTCACGTGGTAGGGACTGTGCGTCCAGCGCCAGTCCAGCACCACTCTAGCACAACTTTCGGCCATGCACCTTTTTTACGTCGATTTTCAGGTCACGCGTCCGCGTGGGCGACGCGGATGCGTGGGAGGCAATTCTCCCACATGACGTGGACGCGTCGGCGACGCTGTCACGTGGGGTGATTAGTGCCAAAAGCACGCCTCCAGCCACACTCTTGCGTGACTTTCTGTTCGATTTCTTATTCTTTCTGAGCCACCTGCGATGCGGACACGTCGGTGATGCGGTCGTGTCGCGTACGAATTTTTTTTTATGCAATATGCAAATACAGATGCAAGCTATAGGCACTGGTACTGAGAAGAGTTATTGCTAAAGGAAACTAAAAAATAAAAAGAAAGGAACGATCATACCATGGTGGGTTGTCTCCCACCTAGCACTTTGCTTTAACGTCCGTAAGTTGGACGCTCCACTAGCTCAGTTTTCGGCTATGGGTGGATTGTCCAAGAGGAAGATCTCAAGCTCCTTGTTTTTCTTCATCTTCTCACCATGATATAGCTTTAAACTATGTCCATTAACTTTGATGAATTCAGAGCTTGAAGGATGACTTAGGTGAAAAACTCCGTACGGCTCTGCCTTCTCTACTCTATATGGACCTTCCCATCTTGATCTCAACTTTCCTGGCATGAGCCTCAGTCTAGATTTGTAAAGGAGGACTGATGAGCGGATAATTTATACGCTTTTTGACATTGTTTTTAGTATGTTTTTAGTAGGATCTAGTTACTTTTAGGGATGTTTTCATTAGTTTTTATGTTAAATTCACATTTCTGGACTTTACTATGAGTTTGTGTGTTTTTCTGTGATTTCAGGTATTTTCTGGCTGAAATTGAGGGACTTGAGCAAAAATCAGATTCAGAGGTTGAAGAAGGACTGCTGATGCTGTTGGATTCTGACCTCCCTGCACTCAAAGTGGATTTTCTGGACCTACAAAACTCCAAATGGCGCGCTTCCAATTGCGTTGGAAATTAGACATCCAGGGCTTTCCAGCAATGTTTAATAGTCCATATTTTGGCCAAGAATAGATGACGTAAACTGGCGTTCAACGCCAGCTTTCTACCCAAATCTGGCGTCCAGCGCCAGAAAAGGAGCCAAAACCAGAGTTGAACGCCCAAACTGGCACAAAAGCTAGCGTTCAACTCCAAGAAAGACCTCTACACGTGCAACACTCAAAGCCCAGCCCAAGCACACACCAAGTGGGCCCCGGAAGTGGATTTATGCATCAATTACTTACTTCTGTAAACCCTAGTAGCTAGTTTATTATAAATAGGACCTCTTACTATTGTATTAGACATCTTTTGATCAGTTAGATCTTTGAACGCATTGTTCTCAGACCATGGGGGCTGGCCACACGGCCATGCCTGGACCATTCACTTATGTATTTTTCACGGTAGAGTTTCTACACTCCATAGATTAAGGTGTGGAGCTCTGCTGTTCCTCAAAGATTAATGCAAAGTACTACTATTTTCTATTCAATTCATCTTATTTCGCTTCTAAGATATCCATTCGCACCCAAGAACGTGATGAAGGTGATGATTATGTGTGACGCTCATCATCCTTCTCCCTTATGAACGCGTGCCTAACAAACACTTCTGTTCTACATGAAATAAGCTAGAATGAATATCTCTTAGATCTCTTAATCGGAATCTTCGTGGCGTAAGCTAGAATGATGGCGGCATTCAAGAGAATCCGGAAAGTCTAAACCTTGTATGTGGTATTCCGAGTAGGATTCAATGATTGAATGACTATGACGAGCTTCAAACTCGCGAGTGCTGGGCGTTAGTGACAGACGCAAAAGGAGGGTGAATCCTATTCCAGCATGATCGGGAACCGACAGATGATTAGCCGTGCTGTGACAGAGCATGTGAGCATATTTTTCACTGAGAGGAGGGGATGTAGCCACTGACAACGGTGATGCCCTTGCATAAAGCCAGCCATGGAAAGGAGTAAGACTGATTGGATGAAGATAGCAGGAAAGCAGAGGTTCAGAGGAACGAAGGCATCTCCATTCGCTTATCTGAAATTCTCACCAATGAATTACATAAGTATTTCTATCCCTATTTTATTATATTAAATTCGAAAACACCCTTATCAATTTATATCTGCCAAACTGAGATTTGCAAGGTGACCATAGCTTGCTTCATACCGACAATCTCCGTGGGATTCGACCCTTACTCACGTAAGGTATTACTTGGACGACCCAGTGCACTTGCTGGTTAGTTGTATCGAAGTTGTGAACCATGGTATTGGCACCATGTTCTTGGCATCATTGCCAGGGAAAGAAAGAGCCATGAATTTTACATAATTAAAGTGTAATCACGATTACGCGTACCAAGTTGCTCACGTTGCCAGGGATTGTTCGAGCCTGGACATCACAATTTCGTGCACCAAGTTTTTGGCGCCGTTGCCGGGGATTGTTTGAGTTTGGACAACTGACGGTTCATCTTGTTGCTCAGATTAGGTAATTTTCTTTTTATTTTCTTTTCAAAAATTTTTCAAAAATCTTTCAAAAAATTTTTCTTTTGTTTTCGAAAAAAAATAATATAAAAATGTTTTCAAAAAAAAATTTTATTCAAAACTTTTAAGAATGAATTCTAGTGTTTCATGAAGCATGTTGAAGCCTGGCTGGCTGTAAAGCCATGTCTAATTCCTTTGGGAATGAGTATGTCAGGCGTGTCATGTCTGAATTACATGCTGTAGCTTGGCTGGCCATTGGCCATGTCTAGTGTTTTGGACTGGAGCTTTCTTTGAAAGCTTGGCTGGCTAGTGAGCCATGTCTAATTCTTGGACTGAAGCTTTAGACTAAGAATGCAAGATTCCTGGAATTCATATTAAAAATTTTGGAATCCTTATTTTTTTATTTTTCATATAATTTTCGAAAAAAAATCCAAAAAAAATTTAGAAAATCATAAAAATCAAAAATATTTTTCTATTTCTTGTTTGAGTCTTGAGTCATGTTATAAGTTTGGTGTCAATTGCATGTGCATCTTGCATTTTTCGAATTTTCATGCATTCATAGTGTTCTTCATGATCTTCAAGTTGTTCTTGGTAAGTCTTCTTGTTTGATCTTGATGATTTTTTGTTTTGTGTCTTTTCTTGTTTTTCATATGCATTCTTGAATTCTTAGTGTCTAAGCATTAAAGAATTCTAAGTTTGGTGTCTTGCATGTTTTCTTTGCATTAAAAATTTTTCAAAATTGTGTTCTTGATGTTCATCATGATCTTCATAGTGTTCTTGGTGTTCATCTTGACATTTATAGCATTCTTGCATGCATTCATTGTTTTGATCTAAAAATTTCATGCATTGCATCTTTTTAGTGTTTTTCTCTCTCATCATAAAAATTCAAAAAAATAAAAAAAAATATCTTTCCCTTTTTCTCTCATCAAATTCGAAAATTTGGATTGACTTTTTCAAAAATTTTTAAAATCAAATTGTTCCTCATGAGTCAAATCAAATTTTCAATTTGAAAATCTTATCTTTTTCAAAATCTTTTTCAAAAATCAAATCTTTTTCAAAATTCTTAGTTATTTTCGAAATTTTCAAAAATATTTTTCAAAAAATCTTTTTCTTAATTTTATATCAAATTTTCGAAAATAACATAATCAATTAATGTTTTTATTCAAAAATTTGAAGTTTGTTACTTACTTGTTAAAAAAGATTCAAACTTTAAGTTCTAGAATCATATCTTGTGATTTCTTATGAATCAAGTCATTAATTGTGATTTTAAAAATCAAATCTTTTTCAAAACTAATTTCTATCATATCTTTCCTAAAATATCTTCTTATCTTATCTTTTTCAAAAATATGATTTCAAAAATATCTTTTCTAACCTCCTAACTTCTTATCTTTTCAAAATTTGTTTCAACTAACTAACTAACTTTTTGTTTGTTTCTTATCTTTTTTCAAAACCACCTAACTAACTCTCTCTCTCTCATTTTCGAAAATATCTTCCCCCTTTTTCAAAATTTCTTTTTAATTTATTAATTATTTTAATTTTTAAATCTTAATTTTCGAAAATTACTAACATTTTTCAAAAACTATTTTCAAAAATCACTAACTCCTTTTCAAAAATAATTTTCGAAAATTCCCTCCTTCTCTCTCATCTTATTTTATTTATTTATTTATTCATCTACTAACATCTCTTCCTCACATCATCACCAAATTCGAACCCCTCTTCTATCTGTGTTCGAATTTCTTCTTCTTTTCTTCTACTAACAATAAGGAACCTCTTTACTGTGACATAGAGGATTCCTCTTCTTTTCTTTTTCTCTCCTCTTTCTTATGAGCAGGGACAGAGAAAAAGGCATTCTTGTTGAAGCTGATCCAGAACCTGAAAGGACTCTGAAGAGAAAATTAAGAGAAGCTAAATTACAACAATCCAGAGACAACTTGATTGAAAATTTCGAACAAGTAAAGGAGATGGCAGCCGAACCCAACAACAATGCAAAGAGAATGCTTGGTGACTTTACTGCACCAAATTCCAATTTATATGGAAGAAGCATCTCCATTCCTGCCATTGGAGCAAACAACTTTGAGCTGAAACCTCAATTAGTTTCTCTAATGCAGCAGAACTGCAAGTTTCATGGACTTCCATCTGAAGATCCTTTTCAGTTCTTAACTGAATTCTTGCAGATATGTGATACTGTTAAGACTAATGGAGTAAATCCTGAAGTCTACAGGCTCATGCTTTTCCCTTTTGCTGTAAGAGACAGAGCTAGATTATGGTTGGATTCTCAACCCAAAGACAGCCTGAACTCTTGGGATAAGCTGGTCACGGCTTTCTTAGCCAAGTACTTTCCTCCTCAAAAGCTGAGCAAGCTTAGAGCTGATGTTCAAACCTTCAGACAGAAAGAAGGTGAATCCCTCTATGAAGCTTGGGAAAGATACAAACAGTTGACCAAAAAGTGTCCTTCTGACATGCTTTCAGAATGGACCATCCTGGATATATTCTATGATGGTTTATCTGAGCTATCAAAAATGTCACTGGACACTTCTGCAGGTGGATCCATTCACCTAAAGAAAACGCCTGCAGAAGCTCAAGAACTCATTGACATGGTTGCTAATAACCAGTTCATGTACACTTCTGAAAGGAATCCTGTGAATAATGGGACGCCTATGAAGAAGGGAGTTCTTGAAGTTGATACTCTGAATGCCATATTGGCTCAGAATAAAATATTGACTCAGCAAGTCAATATGATCTCTCAGAGTCTGCATGGAATGCAAGCTGCATCCAACAGTACTCAAGAGGCTTCTTATGAAGAAGAAGCTTATGATCCTGAGAACCCTGCAATAGCAGAGGTGAATTACTTAGGTGAACCTTATGGAAACACCTATAACTCATCATGGAGAAATCATCCAAATTTCTCATGGAAGGATCAAAAGCCTCAACAAGGCTTTAATAATGGTGGAAGAAACAGGTTTAACAATAATAAACCTTTTCCATCATCCACTCAGCAACAGACAGAGAACTCTGAACAAAATACTTCTAATCTAACAAACTTAGTCTCTGATCTATCCAAGGCCACTGTGAGTTTCATGAATGAAACAAGGTCTTCCATTAGAAATTTGGAAGCACAAGTGGACCAGCTGAGTAAAAAGATCACTGAAATCCCTCCCAGTACTCTCCCAAGCAATACAGAAGAGAATCCAAAAGGAGAGTGCAAGGCCATTGACATAAGCAAAATGGCCGAACCCAATGAGGGAGAGGAGGACGTGAATCCCAAGGAGGAAGACCTCCTGGGACGTCCAGTGATCAATAAGGAGCTTCCCTCTGAGGAACCAAAGGAATCTGAGACTCATCTAGAGACCATAGAGATTCCATTGAACCTCCTTATGCCCTTCATGAGCTCTGATGAGTATTCCTCTTCTGAAGAGAATGAGGATGTTACTGAAGAGCAAACTGCCAAGTTTCTTGGTGCAATCATGAAGCTGAATGCCAAATTATTTGGCATTGATACTTGGGAAGTTGAACCTCCCTTGTTCATCAATGAACTAAGTGATCTGGATCAACTGACATTGCCTCAGAAGAGACAGGATCCTGGAAAGTTCATAATACCTTGTACCATAGGCACCATGATCTTTAAGGCTCTGTGTGACCTTGGTTCAGGAATAAACCTCATGCCCCTCTCTGTAATAGAGAAACTGGGAATCTATGGGGTGCAAGCTGCTAAAATCTCATTAGAGATGGCAGACAGTAAACGAAAACAGGCTTATGGACAAGTAGAGGACGTGTTAGTAAAGGTTGAAGGCCTTTACATCCCTGCTGATTTCATAGTCCTGGATACTGGAAAGGAAGAGGATGAATCCATCATCCTAGGAAGACCTTTCCTGGCCACAGCAAGAGCTGTGATTGATGTTGACAGAGGTGAAATAGTCCTTCAATGGAATAAGGACTCCCTTGTGTTTAAAACTCAAGGATCTCCCTCTGCAACCATGGAGAGGAAGCAGAAAAAGCTTCTCTCAAAGCAGAGTCAACCAGAGCCCCCACAGTCAAACTCTAAGTTTGGTGTTGGGAGGCCACAACCAAACTCTAAGTTTGGTGTTGAACTCCCATATCCAAACTCTAAGTTTGGTGTTGGAGAGTCTCAACAATGCTCTGAACATCTGTGAGGCTCCATGAGAGCCCACTGTCAAGCTATTGACATTAAAGAAGCGCTTGTTGTGAGGCAACCCAATGTTTATTTATCTAACTCTATTATTCTTGTTTTTCATGTTTTATTAGGTTCATGATCATGTGGAGTCACAAAATAAATATAAAAATTGAAAACGGAATCAAAAACAGCAGAAGAAAAATCACACCCTGGAGGAGCATCTGTCTGGCGTTCAGCCCCAGAACAGAGCATGGTTCTGGCGCTGAACGCCCAAAATGGGCAGCTTCTGGGCGCTGAACGCCAGAATAGGCATGGTTCTGGCGTTCAACGCCAGAAATGGCACACAAATGGGCGTTGAACGCCCAAAATGGCCACCAACCTGGAGCTGAACGCCCAGAGTTGGGTACAAAGGCATTTTTACATGCCTAATGGGTGCAGGGATGTAAATCCTTGAACACCTCAGGATCTGTGGACCCCACAGGATCCACTCAAGATCTGTGGACCCCACAGGATCCCCACCTACCTCCACTCACTTCTTCTCACCACTCTCTTTCACACAACCCCATAAACACTCTTCCCCATCACCTCTTCACCACTCACATCCATCCACTCTTCCCCATAAACCTACCTCATAAACTCCACCTACCTTCAAAATTCAAAACCACATTCCCACCCAAACCCACCCATATGGCCGAAACCTTTTTCCCCCCTCCCTTCCCTATATAAAGACCTCCATTCTTCATCAAATTCACACAACACATCCCTCTACACTCCTCTTGGCCGAAACCACATCTCCCTCTCCCTCTCCATATTTCTTCTTCTTCTTCTTCTATTCTCTTGTTTATTGCTCGAGGGCGAGCAATATTCTAAGTTTTGTGTGGTAAATGCATAAGCTTTTTGTTTTTCCATTACCATTGATGGCACCTAAGACCGGAGAATCCTCTAGAAAGGGGAAAGGGAAAACAAAAGCTTCCACATCCGAGTCATGGGAGATGGAAAGGTTCATCTCCAAAGCCCATCAAGACCACTTCTATGATGTTGTGGCCAAGAAAAAGGTGATCCCTGAGGTCCCTTTCAAACTCAAAAGAAATGAGTATCCGGAGATCCGACATGAAATTCAAAGAAGAGGTTGGGAAGTTCTAACAAATCCCATCTAACAAGTCGGCATCCTAATAGTTCAAGAGTTCTATGCTAATGCATGGATCACCAAGAACCATGATCAAAGTAAGAACCCGGATCCAAAGAACTATGTTACAATGGTTCGGGGGAAATACTTAGATTTTAGTCCGGAGAATGTGAGGTTGGCATTTAACTTGCCCATGATGCAAGGAGATGAACGCCCCTACACTAGAAGGGTCAACTTTAATCAAAGGTTGGACCAAGTCCTTATGGACATATGCGTGGAAGGAGCTCAATGGAAGATTGACTCCAAAGGCAAACCGGTTCAACTAAGAAGATTGGACCTCAAGCCTATAGCTAGAGGATGGTTGGAGTTCATTCAATGCTCAATCATTCCCACTAGCAACCGGTCTGAAGTTACTATAGACCGGGCCATCATGATCCATAGCATCATGATTGGAGAAGAGGTGGAAGTTCATGAGATTATACCTCAAGAACTCTACAAGGTGTCTGACAAGTCCTCCACTATGGCAAGGTTAGCCTTTCCTCACCTCATTTGCCACCTATGCAATTCAGCTGGAATTGACATAGAGGGAGATATCCTCATTAAAGAGGACAAGCCCATCACTAAGAAAAAGATGGAGCAAGCAAGAGAGCCCAGTCATGGAGCTCAAGAGGCGCAAGAAGCTCATTTCCATGAGATCCCAGAGATGCCTCAAATGCACTTTCCTCCACAAAATTATTGGGAGCAAATCAACACCTCCCTAGGAGAATTGAGTTCCAATATGGGACAACTAAGGGTGGAACATCAAGAGCACTCCATCATGCTTCATGAAATAAGAGAAGATCAAAAAGCAATGAGGGAGGAGCAACAAAGACAAGGAAGAGACATAGAAGAGCTCAAGGACATCATTGGTTCCTCAAGAAGGAAACGCCTATGAATCCAAGGGTGGATTCATTCCTTGTTCTTGCTTTCTCTGTTTTTCGTTTTCTATGTTATGTGCTTATCTATGTTTGTGTCTTCATTACATGATCATTAGTAGTTAGTAACTATGTCTTAAAGTTATGAATGTCCTATGAATCCATCACCTCTCTTAAATGAAAAATGTTTTAATTCAAAAGAACAAGAAGTACATGAGTTTCGAATTTATCCTTGAACTTAGCTTAATTATATTGATGTGGTAACAATGCTTCTTGTTTTCTGAATGTATGCTTGAACAGTGCATATGTCTTTTGAAGTTGTTGTTTAAGAATGTTAAATATGTTGGTTCTTGAAAGAATGATGACTAGGAGACATGTTATTTGATCATCTGAAAAATCATAAAAATGATTCTTGAAGCAAGAAAAAGCAGCAAAGAGCAAAGCTTGTAGAAAAAAAAAATAGGCGAAAAAAATAGAAAGAAAAAGAAAAGGCAAGCAGAAAAAGCCAATAACCCTTAAAACCAAAAGGCAAGGGCAATAAAAAGGATCCCAAGGCTTTGAGCATCAGTGGATAGGAGGGCCTAAAAGGAATAAAATCCTGGTCTAAGCGGCTAAACCAAGCTGTCCCTAACCATGTGCTTGTGGCGTGTAGGTGTCAAGTGAAAACTTGAGACTGAGCGGTTAAAGTCAAGGTCCAAAGCAAAAAAAAAAAAGAGTGTGCTTAAGAACCCTGGACAACTCTAATTGGGGACTTTAGCAAAGCTGAGTCACAATCTGAAAAGGTTCACCCAATTATGTGTCTGTGGCATTTATGTATCCGATGGTAATACTGGAAAACAAAGTGCTTAGGGCCACGGCCAAGACTCATAAAGAAGATGTGTTCAAGAATCATCATACTGAACTAGGAGAGTCAATAACACTATTCGAAATCTGAAGTTCCTATAGATGCCAATCATTCTGAACCTCAATGGATAAAGTGAGATGCCAAAACTATTCAAGAGGCAAAAAGCTATAAGTCCCGCTCATATGATTGAAGCTCTGTTTCATTGATAGTTTGGAATTTATAGTATATTCTCTTCTTTTTATCCTATTTGATTTTCAGTTGCTTGGGGACAAGCAACAATTTAAGTTTGGTGTTGTGATGAGCAGATAATTTATACGCTTTTAACATTGTTTTTAGTATGTTTTTAGTAGGATCTAGTTACTTTTAGGGATGTTTTCATTAGTTTTTATGTTAAATTCACATTTCTGGACTTTACTATGAGTTTGTGTGTTTTTCTGTGATTTCAGGTATTTTCTGGCTGAAATTGAGGGACTTGAGCAAAAATCAGATTCAGAGGTTGAAGAAGGACTGCTGATGCTGTTGGATTCTGACCTCCCTGCACTCAAAGTGGATTTTCTGGAGCTACAGAACTCTAAATGGCGCGCTTCCAACTGCGTTGGAAAGTAGACATCTAGGGCTTTCCAGCAATGTATAATAGTCCATATTTTGGCCAAGAATAGACGACGTAAACTGGCGTTTAACGCCAGCTTTCTACCCAAATCTGGCGACCAGCGCCAGAAAAGGAGCCAAAACCAGAGTTGAACGCCCAAACTGGCACAAAAGCTGGCGTTCAACTCCAAGAAAGACCTCTACACGTGCAACACTCAAAGCCCAGCCCAAGCACACACCAAGTGGGCCCCAGAAGTGGATTTATGCATCAATTACTTACTTCTGTAAACCCTAGTAGCTAGTTTATTATAAATAGGACCTCTTACTATTGTATTAGACATCTTTTGATCAGTTAGATCTTTGAACGCATTGTTTTCAGACCATGGGGGCTGGCCACACGGCCATGCCTGGACCATTCACTTATGTATTTTTAACGGTAGAGTTTCTACACTCCAAAGATTAAGGTGTGGAGCTCTGCTGTTCCTCAAAGATTAATGCAAAGTACTACTGTTTTCTATTCAATTCATCTTATTTCGCTTCTAAGATATCCATTCGCACCCAAGAACATGATGAAGGTGATGATTATGTGTGACGCTCATCATCCTTCTCCCTTATGAACGCGTGCCTGACAAACACTTCTGTTCTACATGAAAAAAGCTAGAATGAATATCTCTTAGATCTCTTAATCGGAATCTTCGTGGCGTAAGCTAGAATGATGGCGGCATTCAAGAGAATCCGGAAAGTCTAAACCTTGTCTGTGGTATTCCAAGTAGGATTCAATGATTGAATGACTGTGACGAGCTTCAAACTCGCGAGTGCTGGGCGTTAGTGACAGACGCAAAAGGAGGGTGAATCCTATTCCAGCATGATCGGGAACCGACAGATGATTAGCCGTGCTGTGACAGAGCATGTGAGCATATTTTTCACTGAGAGGAGGGGATGTAGCCACTGACAACGGTGATGCCCTTGCATAAAGCCAGCCATGGAAAGGAGTAAGACTGATTGGATGAAGATAGCAGGAAAGCAGAGGTTCAGAGGAACGAAGGCATCTCCATTCGCTTATCTGAAATTCTCACCAATGAATTACATAAGTATTTCTATCCCTATTTTATTATATTAAATTCGAAAACACCCTTATCAATTTATATCTGCCAAACTGAGATTTGCAAGGTGACCATAGCTTGCTTCATACCGACAATCTCCGTGGGATTCGACCCTTACTCACGTAAGGTATTACTTGGACGACCCAGTGCACTTGCTGGTTAGTTGTATCGAAGTTGTGAACCATGGTATTGGCACCATGTTCTTGGCGCCATTGCCAGGGAAAGAAAGAGCCATGAATTTTACATAATTAAAGTGTAATCACAATTACGCGTACCAAATTGCTCACGTTGCCAGGGATTGTTCGAGCTTGGACATCACAATTTCGTGCACCAAGGACTAAGTCCCCAGGTTGGAACTTTCTCCTCTTGATGTGCTTATCATGTACAGCCTTCTTCTTTTCCTTGTACAGCCTTGAGTTCTCATAAGCTTCTAGGCGAAGATTTTCTAATTCTTGCAGTTGTAACTTCCTTTAGCTCCGGCTGTCTCAAATCCCATGTTGCACTCTTTTACTGCCCAAAAGGCTTTGTGCTCTACTTCAACTGGGAGATGACAGGCTTTTCCATAAACTAAGCAGAAGGGACTCATCCCAATGAGTGTCTTGTACGCTGTTCTGTATGCCCAGAGCGCATCTTGTAGCCTCGTGCTCCAGTCTCTTCTATGAGGTTTGACTATGTTCTGTAATATGCACTTTATCTCTCTGTTAGACACATCGGCTTGCCCATTAGTCTGAGGATGGTAGGCTGTTGCTACTTTATGAATTATCCCATGCTTCTTCAGTAATCCTGTTAGTCTCCTGTTACAAAAATGGGTGCCTTGATCGCTCACGATTGCTCGTGGTGATCCAAAGCGACAAATAATATGGTTTTTAACAAAGTAAACAACAGTGTTAGCATCATCAATGCGGGTAGAAATTGCTTCCAACCATTTAGAAACGTAATCCACCGCTAACAATATATAAAAGTAACCATTAGAATTTGGAAATAGACCCATGAAGTCAATGCCCCAAACATCAAAAATTTCACAGAAAAGCATAATTTGTTGAGGCATCTCATCCCTCTTGGATATATTACCAAATTTTTGGCATGGGAAACAAGATTTACAAAATTCAGCAGCGTCTCTAAAAAGAGTGGGCCACCAGAATCCACAGTCTAAGATTTTTCTAGCTGTTCTTTGAGGGCCAAAATGTCCTCCACTCTCAGATGAGTGGCAAGCCTCTAAAATGGACTGAAATTCTGATTGAGCACACACCGTCTAATTACCTGGTCAGCGCCACATCTCCATAAATACGGGTCATTCCATATATAATATTTAGACTCGCTTTTCAGCTTGTCTCTTTGATGCTTAGTAAAGTTTGGAGGAAAAGTGCGGCTAACTAGATAGTTAGCTACAGGTGCATACCAAGGGACTACCTCAGATACTGCTTGCAGGTTATCAAATGGAAAATTATCAGCTATAGGAGTGGAGTCATCCCAGATGTGCTCAAGACGACTCAAGTGGTCCGCCACTAAATTCTGGTTACCACTCATATCCTTTATTTCTAAATCAAATTCTTGTAGTAACAGTATCCAACGTATAAACCTTGGTTTGGATTCCTTTTTAGCTAATAAATACTTTAGAGCTGCGTGGTCCGAGTATACTACTACTTTCATACCAAGTAAATAGGCTCGGAATTTATCCAAAGCAAAAATAATAGCAAGAAGCTCTTTCTCAGTAGTAGTGTAATTAGACTGAGCGGCGTCTAAAGTCTTAGATGCATAAGCAATTATAAAAGGGTCCTTACCTTCACGCTGAGCCAGTACTGCTCCTACTGCATGGTTGGAAGCATCGCATATGATCTCAAATGGCTGGCTCCAGTCAGGTCCTCTCACAATTGGAGCTTGAGTCAGGGCAGTCTTCAGCTTATCAAACGCGTGTTTGCAATCCTCACTAAACTCGAACTCAATATCTTTCTGCAGTAGTCTGGATAAGGGAAGTGCTACCTTACTAAAGTCCTTAATGAATCTCCGGTAAAAACCTGCATGGCCAAGGAACGAACGGACTTCTCTCACAGAGGAGGGGTAAGGTAAACTAGAAATAACATTCACCTTTGCTGGATCTATAGAAATGCCAGTATTAGACACAACATGTCCTAGGACAATACCTTGTTTTACCAAAAAGTGACATTTTTCAAAATTCAATACAAGATTTGTACTGACACATCTATCTAATACTCTAGATAAACTATCCAAGCAAAGATTAAAGGAATCACCATAAACGCTAAAATCATCCATAAAAACCTCCATACAGTCCTCAATAAGATCAAAGAAAAGACTCATCATGCACCTTTGGAAAGTAGCTGGTGCATTGCACAAGCCAAAAGGCATTCTCTTATAAGCATAAGTTCCAAAAGGACATGTGAAAGTGGTCTTTTCCTGATCTTCAGGAGCTATATGAATTTGGAAATAGCCTGTGTAACCATCTAAAAAGCAATAATGTGATTTACCTGACAGGCGATCTAGCATTTGATCAATGAATGGAAAGGGGTAGTGATCCTTACGAGTGGCTTGGTTGAGACGCCTGTAATCAATGCAGACTCTCCAGGTGTTCTGTACTCTGGTTGCTATGAGCTCTCCATGCTCATTCATCACTGTAGTGACTCCAGACTTCTTAAACACCACTTGTACTGGGCTTACCCATTTACTGTCTGAGATGGGGTGGATGATATCTGCCTCCAGCAGTCTGGTCACTTCCTTCTTGACAACCTCTAAGATAGTGGGGTTTAGTCTTCTCTAGGGTTGACGAACAGGCCTTGCTCCCTCTTCTAAAAATATCCTGTGTTCACAAACTTGAGGGTTGATGCCTACTATGTCTGCCAAACTCCACCCAATTGCCTTCTTGTGCCTCCTCAGCACACTAAGTAACTGCTCTTCTTGTTGAGAAGTGAGTTCCCTTGCAATGATAACTGGAAACTTCTGCTTGTCCTCAAGGTAAGCATATTTGAGGTGTGGAGGGAGGGGTTTTAATTCTAACTTCTGCTCATGGCCAGGCTCTGGATTGTCTGGAGTTGGTGACAATGGTAGAGTACTTTTATTGTCCTCAGAAAGTGTCCCCACACTCAGACCTTGTCCTATGTACTTCTCTTCGAACTCCTCCTGGTGAACTTCAGCCACGGTTTCATCTATGATGTCACACTGGAGGATAGAATGATCTTCCGGAGGGTGCTTCATAACTCCATTTAGATTGAAGCTTACTACTCGGCCGTCTATTTCAAAAGAGTATGTTCCTAAAAAAGCATCCAATTTGAACTTCGAGGTCTTCAGGAATGGTCTTCCGAGTAGGATTGATGATGGCTTCTCTGAGTCATTTTAGGGCATCTCTAGGATATAAAAATCAATGGAAAATGTAAGCCCTTTAATGCCCACTAATACATCTTCAGCAACTCCAACCACTGTAATAATGCTTTTATCTGCTAACACAAAACGAGTTGTCGACCTTTTTAAGGGAGGGAGCCTCAAAATATCATATATAGACAAAGGCATTATACTCACACATGCTCCTAAATCACACATGCAGTCAGAAAATACCACACCACCAATAGTACAATTAACCATACATGGACCTGGATCACTACACTTTTCAGGGATACCTCCCATTAAAGCAGATATAAAACTACTTAAAGGAATAGTTTCTAATTCATTAATTTTGTCTTTATGTATACATAAATCTTTTAGAAACTTTGCGTATTTAGGTACCTGCTGAATAACATCAAAAAGGGGAACAGTTACCTCAACCTTTTTGAATATTTCTACCATTTTGGGATCAGGTTCCAACTGCTTCCTGGGCTTTCTTGCAATTTGTGGAAATGGAATAGGAATGGCATTTTCTGCAGTGTCTGCGCCCTTTGGTGCTTCTTCCTGTGATTGAGCTTCTTCTTCTTTATCCATGTCTTGTATGTCCGCTTCCTCCTTAACATCTTCTATTTCCACTACCTCTTCAGCTGAGGCGTGTTCTGGTGAGTTTGGCTCCTCCTGATTCCTCTCTTGCAATGTGGTTCTAGACCTTAGGGTGATGACATTAATACCACCCTTTGGATTGGGTAATGGTTGAGAGGGGATTCTACTGGAGCTCAAAGGCTGGTTATTTGAGTTATTCAGTGATCCAATCTGTGAGACAAGAGCTTGCAAGGTAGAGTTCAGACCATTTAGAGTAGAAGTAAGGTTGTTTTCCATGGCCTACTATCTCCGATCAATAGATTATAGTAACTCATCATTAGAAGATGAATAGGGATAAGTGATCTGAGAGGTCTGCTGTTGGTTTTTCTGTGGTCCTTGGGATTGCCTCAGGTGAGGTGCTTTGTAAGGCTGGTTCTGGTTCTGCTACCTGTTGTTGTTATTATTCCACCTCTGATTTCCCTGATTGTCTCTGCCTCCTCTGTTATAGTTGTCCTTCCAACTCTGATTAGAAGTATCTCTCCAACCTTGGTTGGAATTGTCCTGCCATCCATGGCTGTAACTGCCACCTTGATTGTATCCTTGATTGGGGCGGTCATAGAAGTTATGAGTGGCTGCCACAGTGTTGTCTTCCTACTGAAGCTGCGGACATTTATCAGTATAATGGCTATAATCAGCACAGACCCCGCATACTCTTTGTGGAACTAACTGTTGGATTTGCTGTGGTGGAGAAGGTTGAGCTTGCTGAGCTTATTGTTGATTCAACTGCATCTGCCTCAGTAAGTTGGTCATCTCGCATATACTCTGAGTCAGAGCAGTAGTCTCTTTGTTAGAGGATACCTCTGCAACAGCTTTTGACCGGCTTTGTTTCTGCCTGTGATTCCGAGTAGATTCAGCTAAGTCGATGATCAATTGCCATGCCTCATCAGTGGTGTTGTACTTTTTCATAGACCCATTGCTGGCACTTTCCAATGTGATCTTATCTTGAGGCCTCATGCCCTGTGTGACGTAGCCGAGCAACACTATCTTGTCAATCATATGGTGGGGGCATGCTTCCAAAAGGTTGTTGAAGCGCTCCCAGTATTCGTAGAGAGTCTCGGACTTGTCCTGAACAATCATGGACATGTCTTTCCTCAGTTTATCAGTAACTTCAGCTGGAAAGAATTTTTTCAAAAATTCCCTTCTAAGCGTATCCCAGTCAGAAACAGTTACTGCGAGTTGAGTGTAGTACCACTCTCTCGCCTTTCCCTCAAGAGAGAATGGGAAAGCTTTTAACAAAATAGAAGTTTCATCTGCACCATCACGCTTGACAGTAGAACAGGCTGCTTGGAATTCTCTAAGGTGCTTGATAGGCTCTTGAGCAGGTAAGCCATGAAACTTAGGCATCAAGTTGAGCAGTGCAGTTTTTATTTCAAAATCTGTAGCCACTGCTGGGTGATGCGCTTGAAACGGTTGTATTGTAAAATCGGGGGCTCCAACCTCCTGGATAGTAATTCTCCTAGGTGCTGCCATGTCACTTGCACGTAAATCAACCGAATCAGCAGAAAGGGAGCTTGCTTCTTCCTCAAGTGACGCTTCAGATTTGTCCTCAGAGAGGACTAACCGACGCCGAGCTTGCCTTATTCGTGAGATAATTCTTTCAATCTCAGGATCAAATACTGGCAAGCTTGGATCAGGAAGTGAACACGTCATTTAACAAAAGAAACATGCAGCTCATATAGCAAGATAAAATAAAATGCAAATAAATAAATTCCAATCAATAACTTAGCACTCTATTACAACTCCTCGACAACGGCGCCAAAAATTGACGTGGCAGAAATTGGCGAGTTAAGAAATTATTATAAGAGATACGTTGCAAGTACAGTTCTTAACCAACCGAAAATCCGTTTATCAATTTAGAAGGGTTGTCACAAAATTAGAATTAAAATACTGGGAGTATGAGTCCCAGGTCATCTCCCAACGAGTTGCAAAAAGATGTGCTATTTTATTAATCAGATATTTTCAAAAATGGTTTGAGTTGATAAATAGGAAATTAAATTAGAGAATTTATGTAATTTTAAATAAAAACCTTGACCGGGAGTAGATTAGTTGGAAGCCCTATTCTTGTTGGAGTACTCTCAAGATTAATTGATGATTGAAGGTTGTTCTGCTTAGTTATCCCTTACCAGGTAGAGGAAAGTCAAGCAAGTTGGAAAGCTATTTCTATTCACAAGTTTCAATCCTCTCCCTTGGAAAGGATTAGTGTCAGTGACTAGAGGACAATCCAACAATAAACCCAATTACAATTTTTCTCTTGAGCATTCCAACTCAAGGTCCTCCTTTCAATAAACTCCCAATCAAGTTATGGAACTACTCACTCATTGTGAATGTAAACTTCACAAAATAATAAAGAGAAATAAAGAAAGACATGATAGATAATAATCAAAAAGATCAATTAAAAATAAAAATAGTTTTTGTATTAATAAATTCTAAAAATAATCCAATAGTAATTCTGAATAAATTAAGGACATGGAAGAGTAAGAGACAAGTAAGGAAACAAACTAGAGTAATGAAGTCTTAGTGGAGGTAATAACTCTTCTCAATATCCCAATCCAAAAAGCAATAAAAACGAAATCCTAAGAACTATCAATGTGTAGAGAGAAAACCTAGAGGAGAGGTAAAATCAGATCTGAAAACTAAAATTATTGTTGAATAAATGTTGTTCTCTAGTCTCTGCATGTTTCCTAGCTCTAATCTACTTTTCTGGGCTAAAAACTGGGTCAAAACAGGGCCCAAAATTGCCCCCAGCGAATTCTGCAGATTGCGCACGTCACGCGATCGCGTCATCCAGGCGTTCGTGTCATCCAGCGTTTTGCCTTGCCATGCGTGCGTGTCGTCCATGCCTTCGCGTCACTTGTGCAGTTTCCAATCCGCGCGGTCGCGTGAGCCATGCGTCCACGTCACTGCAATTTCCTCTATGTTGCGCGGTCACGTGAGCCATGCGTTCGCGTCACTTCTCGTTGGTCATCTCCTTAATTTCTTGCGTTCCTTCCATTTTTGCAAGCTTCCTTTCTAATCTCCAAGTCATTTATGCCCTATAAAGCCTGAAACACTTAACACATAGATCACGGCATCGAATGGAATAAAGGAGAATTAAATACAAAATTAAAAGTCTCTAGGAAGCAAGTTTTCACCCATGAAGTATTTTTAGGAAGGAATTATAAATGCATGCTAATCATATGAATAAGTAGGTAAAGATTTGATAAAACCGCACAATTAAGCACAATATAAACCATAAAATAATGGTTTATCACTGCCCCGAAGTTAGGCGACGCAGACGCGTGGATGACGCGCACGCGTCGCATCTGCAAAATTCAACCCACGCAAACGCGTGGACGACGCTTTCGTGTCACTTTCCCGCGACCTGTACGTACCAGAATATGCTGGGGGCGATTTCTGAGCTGTTTTTGACCCAGTTTTTGGCCCAGAAATCACATATTAGAGGTTATAAAGTGGGAGAATGCATCCATTCATTGGGGGGATTCCATTATTCACTTTTCATAATTTAGATGTAATTTTTAGAGAGAGAGGTTCTCTCCTCTCTCTTAGGATTTAGGATTAGGATTCCTCTTAAAGGATTTAGGATTTCTTATTATTTCAACTTACAATTTCTTTTGAGTTCCAGGTTCAATGTTCCTTTAATTTATGTTTCTCTTTTACTTTTATATACTCTAATGCTTTTATTTGTATTTGACTTATGTTGCCCAATTGGTTTATGAACCCTTCATGTTAGGATTTTCTTAATTAATATATTTCAGAATTATGATTGCTTTCCTTTATTTATATAAATAATTTAAATTTTTTCCTTTTGGCTTTGGTTGATTAATTGGTAACTCTTGAGTTGTCAAACTCATCGTGATTGATAATTGATATCTTTGCTGATTGATTTAGATTCCTATAACTCTAGTCTTTTCTCAGGAGTTGACTAGGACTTTAGGTGTTAAATTGATTTATCCACTTGACTTACCTTCATAGTTAGAGGTTGACTTAGTGTAAGCAAAAATATAATTCTCATCATTATCGATAAGGGTAACTAGGATAGGACTTCCAAATTTTCATATCTTGCCAAGAGTTCTATTAGTTATTAATTTATTAATTCCTGCAATTTATTTCCCTTGTTCAAACCTTTTAAAACCCAAAAACACTATTTTTCATAACTAATAACAAGAACACCTCCCTGCAGTTCCTTGAGAAGACAACCCGAGGTTTGAATACTTCGGTTTATTAATTTTATTGGGTTTTGTTACTTGTGACAACCAAACTTTTGTAAGAAAGGAATTCTTGTCGGTCTAGAAGCTATATTTACAACACGAATTTATTTGTGAAAATTCTAGATCACGCGAGAGTTCCGTTCTTTCAGGAAACAATGAAACTTATCCAGTAATCATCAATTTAACCCTGAGTAAGGAACAAGAGGAGGAGCTCATTAAGGTGCTGAAACAACACAAGGATGCCATTGGGTGGACCCTCTCTGACTTGAAGGGAATAAGCCCTTCAATGTGCATGCATAAGATCCTTTTTTAGGAGGATGACAAGCCATCAATCCAGCCACAAAGAAGATTGAACCCATCAATGAAGGAAGTGGTGCAAAAGGAAGTGCTAAAGCTATGGCAAGCAGGGGTAATTTATCCCATCTTAGATATTCCTTGGGTGAGCCCTATTCAAGTAGTTCCCAAGAAGGGGGGATCATAGTTGTGCCAAATGAAAGGAATGAGCTGATACTAACAAGAACAATCACCGGATGACGCATGTGTATAGACTACAGAAAACTTAATGTAGCCACAAGGAAATATCACTTCCCTCTACCCTTCATGGATCAAATGTTAGAAAGGCTTGTTGGGCATGAGTACTATTGCTTCTTGGATGGATATTCAGGTTACAACCAAATTGTAGTGGATCCTCAGGACCAAGAAAAGACATCTTTCACTTACCCTTATGGTGTTTTTGCATACAGACGTATGCCCTTTGGTTTGTGCAATGCACCTGCTACATTCCAAAGATTCATGTTGTCCATTTTTCTGATATGATTGAAAAATTTATTGAGATTTTCATGGATGATTTCTCAGTGTTTGGTGATTCCTTCCCTAATTGCTTATACCATCTTGCCTTCGTGCTCAAGAAATGCCAAGAGACTAACCTGATTTTGAACTGGAAAAAGTGTCATTTTATAGTTATCGAAGGGATAGTCCTTGGCCACAAAATCTCTAAAGAAGGCATAGAGGTAGATAGAGCTAAGGTGGAAGTGATTGAAAAATTACCTCCACCTTGCAATGTCAAAGCAGTTAGGAGCTTTTTGGGACATGCTGGCTTCTATAGAAGGTTCATTAGAGACTTCTCAAAAATTGCTAAACCGTTAAGTAACTTACTTGTCTCTAATGTACCCTTCATATTTAATAGAGAATGCATGAAAGGTTTTGAGGAGCTTAAAAGTAAGCTCTCCTCTGCACCTATTATAGCACTACTAAGCTGGGAATTGCCCTTTGAATTGATGTGTGATGCATCAGATTTTGCCATTAGTACTGTATTAGGACAGAGGAGAGATAAGCTAGTGCATGTCATATATTATACCAGCAAGTTCCTTAATGAAGCCCAAAAGAACTACACCACCACAGAAAAAGAACTCCTTGCTATAGTCTTTGCTTTTCACAAATTCAGGTCTTACCTCATTAGCTCTAAAGTAGTTGTTTTTACTGACCATACAGCACTCAAATACTTGCTAACTAAGCAAGAGTCCAAGCCGAGATTGATCAGATGGATCCTATTACTCCAGGAGTTCAACATTGAAATTAAGGACAGAAGTGGAGCAGAAAATAAGGTGGCAGACCACCTATCAAGGATCCCACATATGGACAACGGAGCTCACAGCCCTGGGGTAAATAAAAGCTTCCCAGGTGAGCAATTGTTGGTGCTTCAAGAGGCTCCATGGTTCGCAGACATAGCCAACTTCAAGGCCATTGGAGAGCTACCTTCCAACATCAACAAGCACTTAAGAAGGAAGCTCATCAATAATGCCAAGCATTTCATATGGGATAAACCATACCTTTTCAAGAGGTGTGCTGATGGAATATTAAGAAGATGCATTTCTTATGAGGAAGGACAAGAGGTCCTTTGGCATTGTAGAGAATTTATCGTTGATCTAGAATTTCAAAATATAAAATTCTATCGTTGAAAGTATAGTCTAGACCAACAATTAATTTCCAAATCAAATGTTAAATTCAAATCAAAACAAATATAAACCGAGAGTCTTTAGCTCCCGAGTCATTTTCCCTAGGAGTTGCAATGAAATGTACAATTATTGGCTATGAAGGAGAGAGCATGGGGGATTGGGAAATGAAACCAAGAGAGCAAGAAATGTAAATAGTAAGAAAGTAAAGGAACATGCAAGGAATGCAAATGGAAACTCTTGGCAAGAAGTGGATAATCTATGCTTCCTATCCTAGTTGTGGACCACAAACATGGCAATTGTGTGGAAGCAATACAAACTAGTCAATCCTCCTTGAGAATTAGTCAAAAGGTGTAATTGATCTCAATCCATAAGTCCTAGTCAACTCACTAATTACTTAGTGAAAGACTAGCGTCAATAGAAACCAAATCAATTAACCATTCTCACACAATGCGAAATGGACATCCACAACTCAATTCCACCAAACATCCAATTTCTCAACCAAGAGTGTGAAAATTAAACATGCAAGAAATTAAACATCAGAGCAAATAAAAGTCAACGCAATAAAAGTCAAAGAAATTAAATCCAAGTAAAGGAAACTTAAAATGCAAGAAACCTCTTGGCAAGTAATTGAAGGCTAAGGCTACCTATCCTAGTCATTGACCACAAACATATGATGATTATGAAGAGTTAATCCTACTTAATCAACCTTACATCGAAGATAAGTCAAATAGGCATAGTTAATTCCAATCCCTAAGTCCCATGTCAACACTAAGGGGTCACATAGAGTCAAGGGAAACCAAATCAACTAACTACTCTAATATATCAAACAAAAATGGACATCAATGACTCAAGGATCACCAAAGTCAACAATTTCAAGCCAAGAGTGAAGAAAAACTAAGTAAAAACTAAGCCAGACATTTTATCAAACACTTGGTGTGCATGAAAATAAAATAATATTAAATTATATTAAAATAAATTCTAAAACTACCAAAGCAAGGAAATGACAATGACAACTCAAGAAAGTAATAAATGACATGGAAATATAAATTTGCATTAATTGGAATTAAAATAACAAAAGTGTTCATAACATGAAAATCAACATAAAAGAGAAAATAACGAAAGAGATGACGATAAATACAAGAAAGCATAGAAACATAAATGAACCTACACTAAAACAAGAATTAAATGCTGAAATTAAAGGAAATTAAACTAAGAAAACCCAAATTCTAAAGAGAGGGGGGAGCTTCTCTCTCTAGAAACTAAGAGAAAACATTATAAAAGCTAAACCTAATTGCCCCCCCTTCATCCTTCTTCAATTTGGCCTTAAATAGCTTCAAAAAATGAGTTAAAATGGGTTTTGGGGGCCTAAAAATCGTTGCCAGTGAATTGCAATTAATGAGGTCACGTGCAGGGACCTGTGCGGACGCACAGATGTGTGCGTCCGCACACATGCTGAATCTTGACTTGTGTGTACGCACACTTAGACTTATGTCCACTATGGCAAATTGCATATCATTTTGAAGCCCTGGACGTTAGCTTTCCAATGCCGCTGAAACCGCCTCATTTGAACCTCTGTAGCTCAAGTTATGACCATTTTAGTACAGAGAGGTCAGTGTTGACAGATTTCCAAATCCTTTATTTCTTGAATTCTTCCCTTTTGCATGCTCTTTTCATCACTTCTTCAACTCATTCTTGCCTTGGAAACCTAAAAATCACTTAACAAATATATCAAGGTACCAAATGGGATTAAAGTGAATAAAATTGACTAAATTAATCACAAAAGAGCATGTTTTTACTTTCACGCACAATTTAGGAAGAAATATCAAAAGCATGCTATTTAGGTGAATAAATGTGGTTTATGTGATGAAATTCACTCAAATCAAACCAAAATATATCGTAAAATATGGATTCATCAATTCTCCTACACTTAACCCAAGCATGTCCTCATGCTAAACCAACCAAAGGAGATGAATGAAGGGGGTAATTATTAATGCAACTACTTACATGCATGTAACTATGCTAAATGCTATCTGTATATATCTACACTATGATTCCTATTGAGTTTGGCAAAAACAAACAAAAGAATCTCAATCAATCCAAAGTAGGAACTTAGGGCCAAGATAAGGAAAATATAGCAATATGATCAATGTCCAAAGATTGATTTGAAATTTTCAAAATTAAGTTTAACAACTTGCAAAAAGATACAAAATAAGCAATAGAAACATAGAATTGAGCAATTGAAACCCTCACCAGATGTGTTTACACTCTAATCGCTCAGTGTGTAGGGTTTAATCACTCAATCCTCCTTTAATCATGTTTCTCAAAGATTTGCAAGCCATCTAACAATCAACTAATACTTGATGAATGAATGCAAATATCATGAGGACTTTTGTGGGTTGTAATGGGGCTTAGGTATTAATATGGTTAAGTGGGCTATTAGATTGGATCTTTGATTAGCTCAAGCATCCCACCTAATCCTATATATCATCCTATATACATAACAAAACAATCCTAGCTACCCATTTATCCCTTTCTCACATTCACTCATGCATGCTTCTTTTCAATTCAACCACATATGCATCTCTTATTTTCATTCTTATTATCTTTTCTTTTCTTTTTCTTTCTTTCTTTCTTTTTTTTTTCTTATTATCAAAAAAAAGAGATGCATATGTTTTAACCAATAGATGCATGAGTAGTTACCCATTTTGCCATATTTTCAATGAACACCCAAAGCTAACTAACTACCAATGTTTTCCACAAATTCCCCCCACACTTGATTAACAAACACACTCAAACCCAAGCTAATCAAAGATACAATCAATGGACATAATGGTTTTTCACTTAGGGTGAATGATGTGCTTATAATGAGAACAAAGGGGAATTAAAGGCTCAAAAAGTGATTTACAACGATAGATACAAGGGTTTGCCATATGGGTTAGTGAGCTATACAAAGATGGCCTCAATCATACTAAATACAGTCCAAAACAACAAATATAAGACATATAAACTAAAGCAAATCTAAGATCACAATCATAAAAGGAGTTTATCACACAAGAACAAAAAATTGTGGCTGAAAATGTGCAACCACACAATTAAAGCTCAAATCTCACTTGGTATTTGTTCAAGCTCTTTTCTATGTTCCATAAAAAGATATTTCAAGCAAGTTCAAAAACAAGTTTCAAATCTAATCAATGGAATGCCCTAAAAAGGGGTTTCTTGAAAATTCTTTGTTGTTTTACCAAAACTTATTTGCTATATGTATGTATGTATGTATGTTGTGATGGATGCAATTTCAAAATCTTTCCTAGTTCTATTCCTAATTTTCAACAAGCAAAAATTAACATGAACAATTAGGACAAAATTGAACTAGGTGTTATACTATTCACGTCATCCAGTCACAATTTCTATCTATAAAATATATACTAAGAAAAAGATGCAAAACGCAATAGATATAAACTATGAATAGTCTAAGACATATATACTAGAAGGAAATGCAATGCAACAGTCAAAAACACTCCAAATATATACAAGAAACCTACTAAAAGAAATAAAAATAAAGTGCAAGGTGTTTGGAAAAAGAAAGTTTACACCCCAAAATGGCAAATCCTCCCCCACACTTAAGCGTTGCACGGCCCTTCGTGCACAAACAAAATCCGGGGAGAATATCTCTCAAGAGCTCTACCTTCAGTTGGCGGATGCGGTGGCTTGGGTTGTGTGGAGATTGCCGAGTCCATGTATGCTCGGCATCTCCCTCCTCAGTATCCTCATCCTCTCCCGACTCCTTGCCTTTATGTCTCATCCTCAAAAAGAAGAGCAAAGTATAGTTAGGACTCATAGGGCAAGTAGCACAAAAAGGTAAAGGAGAGAGTAAATAAGCATCTAATTGAGGAATTTTGCATAGTGGTATGGAATACATACAACGGCCGGCTAACGTGGCATCCACACAATGAAAAAGTAAGCATGAGTTCCTCAACTAAATGGCCTAAGAAGCAAGCAATAAATGAGCATCAATCAAACACAAGCAAACTTAGGAAATTGCAACAAGAGTGAATTGAATTAAGAATATTGGATATTGATATTGTGCAAGTTAAAGCTCAAGATTGATGTAAAATAGTACAATAAATAATAACCAATCCATTAATGAAAAGGAACTACTTATTCATCCTTAGGAAAAATCAAATAATCACATGGTTAAGGTGTTTGTTACAAAAAGTGACAAGTCTTGATAAGAATCAAGTCAAGTCAACTCAAACAAATGCAAAGCATTAACAAGGAATAAGGACCTTGTGATGTGATTATATTGACGCGAAAACCATGATGAACAAGCAATTCAATTCAATTCACTAAATTTCATGTGCACTCATAAAAGTTTCACCTAACATGCAACAAAATATAAATGTGCAAATCTAATTAGGTGATAGTGGTTGAAGGCAAAGTATAAGTGCATTGATGAAATTCAATCAATAAGCAACCCAATCAATATTAAGCAAACACTTGCAACTTATTGAATTAACAAACAACTAAGAAAAACTAGTATAATCACTAAAGTAGAAATAAAATGCAAAGAAAACAAAGTAAATCAAGTAGAGAAGAGGGTAAAAGTAAGAGAAGAGAGGGGTGGAAGAAGAGAAGAAGAGAAGAAGTAGAGAGAAGAGAAGAAAAGAAGTAAAATGTGAGAAAACAGGGGTGTGCGTACGCACAGGTGACGAATGGATTCTTTGCTGGTAAAGAATTCACAATAAATTCCCGTTGCTAGTATAGTTCTAAACCAACAAAGAATCCTTTAGTACAAAAATTTGGTTGTCACAAGTAACAAACCGCTAATAAAATTGATAACCGAAGTATTTAAACCTCGGGTCGTCTCTCAAAGAATTACAGGGAGGTATGCTTATGATTGGTTATGGAAAAGTATACTTTTTGGGGTTTTTGAATAAGGAACAAGAAAAGTAAATTGCAAGAAAATAAATTAATAATTAAAAAACTCTTGGCAAGGTATGAGAATTAGACGTCCTATCCTAGTTATCCTTATCAATTGTGATGAGAATTGTTCATTGCTCCCACTTAGTTAACCCTTACTAAATAAAGGAAAGTCAAGTGGACTAATCAATTTGATTCCTCAAGTCCTAGTCAACTCCTAAGGAAAAACTAGTTTTAGAGGGATCCAAATCAACCAGCAACTGTCAATTATCAATCAACAAGGAGTTTGATAACTCAAGAGTCTCTAATTACTCAACCAAAGCTAAGAATGTAAAAAGCTAAATTAAAATAATAAATATGAAATACCTCAAATTGCATTAAATAAAGAAATCAAATCTAACATGGAGAGTTCATAAAGTCAATTGGAAAGATAAATAAACTAGAATGCTAAGACAATTAAAAGTAGAAGAGAAACTAAATTGAAGGAACATTGAACCTGGAATTTGGGAAGAAATAAACCTAAAACTAAGAGAAATCCTAAAACCTAGAGAGAGGAGAGATCCTCTCTCTCTAGAAACTACAACTAAAACCTAAATTATGAATGAATGTTGTGTGTTGAGTCTCTGCTTGTCCCCTGGCTTTAGTCTGTGTTTCTGGACCGACAACTAGGTCTAAACTCAGCCCAAAATCGCCCCCAGCATTTTCTGTGATTTCTGCACATGGCGCATGTCACGCGTACGCGTCATTCACGCGTACGCGTCGATTGACAAAAATTCTGGTCACGCGTACGCGTCAGTCACGTGTTCGCGTCGCTTGTCTTCTGCGCTAGTCACGCGTACACGTCAGGTACGCGCACGCGTCGTCGTGCAAACTCCAGTTCACGCGTACGCATTAGGTACGCACACATGTCGATTCCCGCTAGTTGTCTCCTTTATTTTTTGTGTTCCTTCCATTTTTGCAAGCTTCCTTTCTATCCTTTAAGCCATTCCTGCCCCCATAAAGCCTGAAAACACTTAACGCACAGATCACAGCATCGAATGGTAAAAAGGAGAATTAAAATATACAATTTAAAGGCTTAGGAAGCAAGTTTTCAACCATAGAACAAAATTCGGAAGGAATTGTAAAATCATGCAAATCATATGAATAAGTGAGTAAAGAGTTGATAAAAACCACTCAAATTAGCTCAAGATAAACCACAAAATATTGGGTTATCAATCTCCCCACACTTAAATATTAGCATGTTCTCATGCTAAGCTCAAGGAGATAGAAAGAATGAATAGAGACAACAAGACTCATGCAATGCAATGTAACCTATACATATGAATGCAACTATGTGATGAAATGTCTATACCTACTTGGTTAAAGAAATGAACAAGTTCTCCAAGACAAATAAAATTCAGATTCCACTAACTCAAATCACACAATAAAAGATAAGTAAACTTGTGAGAAGATAGCTCATGAGAGCTAGGAACATAGAGTCAAGCATTGAACCCTCACTGGAAGTGTATACGCACTCTAATCACTCAAGTGTATAGGGTAATCCACTCTAGTCTCCTCTATTCATGTGTTAAAATTTGTTCTTCATCTAACCAATCAACAAATATTTAGTGCACACATGCAAACATCATGAGGTCTTTTTCAAGGTTGTAATGGGGCTTAGGTAAGGGTGAGGATACATGTATGGCCAAGTGAGCTAAGAATTGAATCCTTGATTAACCTAAGTTCTCACCTAACGCACATACATTCCCTATGCTTCTAAAATCATGCCTAACTACCCATAGTCTCACTTTTTGTTCTTTTCACCTACTCATGTATTTAAATGTTCTTCTATTTTATCTCACATGCATTGATCTTTTTATTGAACTTAACATTGGGGTGCTTTCATTCCCTTAAATTTAGATTTATTTTGAAAGCATTACAACATCAATGCATTTGGTTTTCATAATTTCACACGAGTAGCATTCAAATTCTTAATATTCATCAATTAAGCAATACACATTCTTATTAACCAGAGTTCCCATAGTTTTCCACACTTAATTTGACACACAATCCCTATCTTAAACTAGCCAAAGATTCAATTGGGGTAGTTCATTATTTTTTCGCTTAAGACTAGTGATGTGGTAACATAAAGAACAAAAGGGGATAGAGAAGGCTCAAAGTGGCGAATAAAGGTAATTAGAATGGTAGGCCATTTGGGATAGTGAGCTAATAACAAATGATGGCCTCAATCATACATATGCATGAATACATTAAACAATGGACATATAGAACGGAACAAACCATAGATTGCAATCATAGAGGAGAGAAAACACACAAGAATAAAAATAATGGTTAAATCATGTAACCATACAATTAGGCTTAAAATCTCACTGGGTTGTGTGTTCTAGCTCTAAACCATGTTCCAAGTTACAATCTTCATACAAGTTCAACATAGAATTTTAATTTGAATTAGTGAAATTTTCAAAAATAGGGTCTTGAAAAGAAACTTATTATTTTTCAACCGAGTAGAACATAGATGCAAACACTTATTATTATGCAATCTATCCTATCTAACAAAAGAAAAAAAATAATAACCTATTGGTGTTAAGAAAAAAAATAATTACCTCTGGGAGTCAGGTACTGACCGACCTCCCCACACTTAAAGCTTGGCACCGTCCTCGGTGCCATCAGTCAGGAACAAAGGGGGCCTGATAACAGCATCTCCACAGTCTTCACCTCTTTATGGGGTCTGCAGTCTGGCTAGTAGTGGCTGCTGGGGGTCTGATGTACTTTTCGTTGGGGACATACTGATCATCCCACAGAATCATGGCCTTGGTGCTCACAGTAGCGGTTAGTGAACCGCGTAGTGTCCCTTGCTGAAAAGGCGTTCTCGGTTTTATCGACCTTGATGATCCTCTTGACCCGCCTTGTGGATGGCTTGACTGATGTTGAGGATGGTTCCGCAGCCAGTGCTCTTTTCGTTCTTCTCCTCGCCGGTGGCTTGTTAGAGGCTTTCTCTGTACCTTTCCTGGTGGCCATCCTGAAAAGGGAGAAAAGAAAAGGGCATGAAATCAAATAGTTAGAACCGGAAGGAGGAAAATACAAGTGAAATCAATGCCAAGGTAAAGAAGAATATTGTAAAAACATGGTCGCGACTCCATGTAATTAGGACATCAATGGAAATATAGCATGATATATTAAGGCAATTAGATGCAAGGTGTTTATCAGTATGCCGACAAGGGCATGAGTAGCATAGATCAAGCATTAATAGCTCAATTTGATTATCAAATGTAACAAACTAACAACTACATTTGTGTTGACAATTATATTTAATCAATAAAAGATTGCAAGATTTTTGTGAAAAACAGGCAGTAGTGTAGAAGAATAGCATAATTAAGAATTCACAATGCCATACGGACTTTTTACAAACACTTGGATGCATGTAAAATTTGTTAGAGAAAGTAAGAACTCCAAATATGCATGCAACCCAAAAATTAATATTAATTGTCAAATCACTTCCTAATATATCCACAAGCTCAAGTATAATAATATAAGACCCAAATAAAGCTCCAACACCAACATAAAAATGCATGAAAAAGGAATGAAAAAGAAACCAAAAGGAATTAAGCTAAGATAAAATTGAGAAGAAAGAAAAATAATTAAATACAATAATTAAATGAAGAATAAGAGAGTAAAGGAGAGAGAAGAAAAAAAGAAACCTGATGAGAAAGATGAAAAAGGAAAGAAGAAAGTAATAGAAAGTAAGAAAGAATAAGGAAGAAGAAAGAAAGAAAAAGGAAGAAATAATTAGGATTGAAAAGAATTATGATGGGGGAGGAGATTTGAAATCAGGCTCTAAAGTGGATAAATTGTGCGTCGCATGCGACACGTACGCGTGCATCACGCGTACGCGTAGATCGCGCTATTTTCAGGGGACACGGACGCGTCTAGGACGCGTACACATGATAGTGGTTGGGCGATTGGCGCGAACGCAGCCTCGCGCATGCACAACTCTCTGTTTGATATGCACATGTGCCAAAATTATATACGACGCGTGCGCATCAGAGATGCACACGCGTGGATGGCCTTGGTGGGAAAACGACGCGTACGCGTGATAGGGCTTGTGCTCCCAGTACAGTTCCACCGCCACACCATCATAACTCTCTGGCCATACACCCATTTACACCAATTTTCAAAGTCATGCGTACGCGTGGGGGTCGCGTATGCATGGACTGGTGAAAACGCAAGCGACGCGTGCGCGTGATGGACGCGTACGCGTGGACTTGTTTGTGCGCAAGGCATGCCACCAGCACTACTCCTGCCCAACTCTCTATTAAATTTGTATTTTTCACGCACACAATATATGACGCGTACGCATCAGCAACGTTTGCGCGTCGTGTGCTCCTTGCTATAGTCTTTGCTTTTGACAAATTCAGGTCTTACCTCAATAGCTCTAAAATAGTTGTTTTTACTGACCATACAACACTCAAATACTTGCTAACTAAGCAAGAGTCCAAGCCGAGATTGATCAGATGGATCCTATTACTCCAGGAGTTCAACATTGAAATTAAGGACAGAAGTGGAGCAGAAAATAAGGTGGCAGACCACCTATCAATGATCCTACATATGGACAATGGAGCTCACAGCCCTGGTGTAAATAAAAGCTTTCCAGGTGAGCAATTGTTGGTACTTCAAGAGGCTCCATGGTTCGCAGACATAGACAACTTCAAGGCCATTGGAGAGCTACCTTCCAACATCAACAAGCACTTAAGAAGGAAGCTGATCAATAATGCCAAGCATTTCATATGGGATAAACCATACCTCTTCAAGAGGTGTGCTGATGGAATATTAAGAAGATGCATTTCTTATGAGGAAGGACAAGAGGTCCTTTGGCATTGTGATAAAGAGAATTTATCATGGATCTAAAATTTCAAAATATAAAATTCCATCGTTGAAAGTATAGTCTAGACCAACTATTAATTCCCAAATCAAATGTTAAATTCAAATAAAAAAATATAAACCGAGAGTGTTTAGCTCCCGGGTCATCTTCCTAGGAGTTGCAATGAAATGTACAATTATTGGCTATGAAGGAGAGAGCATGGGAGATTGGGAAATGAAAGCAAGAGAGCAAAAAATGTAAATAGCAAGAAAGTAAAGGAACATGCAAGAAATGCAAATGGCAACTCTTGGCAAGAAGTTGGTAATCTAGGCTTCCTATCCTAGTTTTGGACCACAAATATGGCAATTGTGTGGAAGCAATACAAACTAGTCAATCCTCCTTGAGAATTAGTCAAAAGGTGTAATTGATCTCAATCCATAAGTCCTAGGCAACTCACTAATTACTTAGTGAAAGACTAGCGTCAATGGAAACCAAATCAATTAACCATTCTCACACAATGCGGAATGGACATCCACAACTCAATTCCACCCAAACATCCAATTTCTCAACCAAGAGTGTGAAAATTAAACATGCAAGAAATTAAACATCAAAGCAAATAAAAGTCAACACAATAAAGTCAAAGCAATTAAATGCAAGTAAAGAAAACTTAAAATGCAAGAAACCTCATGGCAAGTAATTGAAGGCTAAGGCTACCTATCCTAGTTATTGACCACAAACATATGATGATTATGAAGAGTTAATCCCACTTAGTCAATCCTACATCGAAGATAAGTCAAATAGGCATAGTTAATTCCAATCCCTAAGTCCTATGTCAACACTAAGGGGTCACATAGAGACAAGGAAAACCAAATCAATTAACTACTCTAATATATCAAACAAGAATGGACATCAATGACTCAAGGATCACCAAAGTCAACAATTTCAAGCCAATAGTGAAGAAAAACTAAGTAAAAACTAAGCCAAGCATTTTATCAAACACTTGGTGTGCATGAAAATAAAATAATATTAAATTACATTAAAATAAATTCTAAAACTACCAAAGCAAGGAAATGACAATGACAACTTAAGAAAGCAATAAATGACATGAAAACATAAATTTGCATTAATTAGAATTAAAATAACAAAAGTGTTCATAATATGAAAATCAACATAAAAG
Organism: Arachis ipaensis; assembly: GCF_059453495.1. Classification (NCBI taxonomy): domain Eukaryota; kingdom Viridiplantae; phylum Streptophyta; class Magnoliopsida; order Fabales; family Fabaceae; genus Arachis; species Arachis ipaensis. The sequence continues at coordinate 39,455,014 of NC_142441.1, read as the reverse complement.
AGAAAATAACAAAAGAGATGAAGAAGATAAAGACAAGAAAGCATAGAAACATAAATGAACCTACACTAAAACAAGAATTAAATGCTGAAATTAAAGGAAATTAAACTAAGAAACCCTAATTCTAGAGAGAGGGGGGAGCTTCTCTCTCTAGAAACTAAGAGAAAACATTATAAAAGCTAAACCTAATTGCTCTCCCCCCCCCCCCATCCTTTTTCAATTTGGCCTTAAATAGCTTAAAAAAATGAGTTGGAATGGGTTTTGGAGACCCAAAAATCGCTGCCAGTGAGTTGCAATTAATGAGGTCACGTGCAGGGACCTGTGCGGACGCACAGATGTGCGCGTCCGCACACATGTTGAATCCTGACTTGTGCGTACGCACAAGTACCTGTGCGTACGCACACTTAGACTTATGTCCACTATAGCAAATTGATATAATTTTGAAGCCCCAGATGTTAGCTTTCCAATGCCGCTAGAACCGCCTCATTTGGACCTTTGTAGCTCAAGTTATGACCATTTTAGTACAGAGAGGTCAGGGCTGGCAGCTTTCCAAATCCTTTATTTCTTGAATTCTTTCCTTTTGCATGCTCTTTTCCTCACTTCTTCAACTCATTCTTGCCTTGGAAATCTGAAAATCACTTAACAAATACATCAAGATACCAAATGGGATTAAAGTGAATAAAATTGACTAAATTAAGCACAAAAGAGCATGTTTTCACTTTCACGCACAATTTAGGAAGAAATATCAAAAGCATGCTATTTAGGTGAATAAATGTGGGTTTATGTGATGGAATCCACTCAAATCAAACCAAAATATATCGTAAAATATGGATTCATCACATTGCCATGGATCTACCTGTGGAGGGCACTTTAGTGGAGAAAGGACTGCAGCCAAGGTTTTGCAGTGTGGATTTTTCTGGCCTACCATCTTCAAAGATGCAAAGGAGTTTGTGACAAGATGTAATGAGTGTCAAAGAGCTAGCAGCCTACCCAAGAAGAATGAAATGCCACAGAATTTCATCGTGGAATTAGAGCTATTTGATGTATGGGGAATTGACTTTATGGGACTATGTATCCATGTTGGTAGAAGCTATAGCAACATCAACCAATGACAACAAAGTGGTGATCAACTTCTTGAGGAAAAACATATTTAGTAGGTTTGGGGTGCCAAGAGCTCTCATAAGTGATGGGGGAAGTCACCTTTGCAACACGCAACTAGAGACCATCCTCTTCAAATATGGTGTTAAGTATAAAGTAGCCACACCATACAACCCACAAACCAATGGTCAAGCAGAAATTTCAAACAGGGAGCTCAAGAGGATTCTTGAGAAGACTGCTGGGACCTCAAAGAAAGATTGGTCCAAGAAGTTAGATGATGCTTTATGGGCTTATAGAACAGCTTTTAAGACACCAATTGGCATGTCTTCATACCAATTGGTATACGAAAAAGCTTGTCATTTGCCTGTGGAGCTTGAGCATAGAGCATTTTGGGCTCTAAAGATGCTAAACTTTGACAATCAGGCTGCTGGTGAAAGAAGGTTGTTGCAGCTGAATGAATTGGATGAATTCAAAACTCAAACCTATGAAAATGCAAAGATTTATAAAGAGAAGACAAAGAAATGGCATGATCAAAGGCTGGTAAAAAGGGACTTTGCAGAAGAGCAAAGAGTTCTCCTTTATAACTCAAGACTCAAATTCTTCCTAGGGAAACTGAAATCAAGGTGGTCAGGACCTTTCACATTAACTAAGGTTTCACCTTATGGTCATGTGGAACTCATGGATGAAAAAGTACAGAGGACTTTCACTGTCAATGGCCATAGGCTTAAGCACTACTTAGGGGAATCGTTGGAGGAGCACAGGGTGAACTACAACCTCAGCTGAAGTGGAAGAACCATCAGGCTAGTGACGTTAAAGAAGCACTAGTTGGGAGACACCCCAACATCCTTATCCTTTCCTTTTACAGCTTTCTAGTCTTAGTGTTAATTGCTTAAATCTTTAGTTTGGTTAGTTCTTAGTTTATAACTTTTAATGTTAGTTTTTTTTTTTAGCTTGAAGAGTTCTTAGTTTCTCTGGGAATTTAATTGCAAATGCTTCATCATGAGTTAAACAACTTGCTAAGAAGCAAGTTTGGTGTGGCCACTGGTGCACGAATTGTGAATCACACTTTTCACAACTCGTACCACTAACCAGCAAGTGCACTGGGTCGTCCAAGTAATACCTTACGTGAGTAAGGGTCGAATCCCACGGAGATTGTTGGTTTGAAGCAATCTATGGTTATCTTGTAAATCTTAGTCAGGAAGTCAAATATGTTTATCAGTTGAATTGCGAATAACCAAGAGAGCATAAATTAAAGGTTACTTGTTATGCAGTAATGGAGAATATGTTGGAGTTTTGGAGATGCTTTGTCTTCTGAATCTCTGCTTTCCTCTGTCTTCTAATTCACGCACGCACGTCCTCCTATGGCAAGCTGTATGTAGGGGATCACCGTCGTCAATGGCTACATCCCATCCTCTCAGTGAAGAATATGCTCACATGCTCTGTCACAGCACGGCTAATCATCTGTCGGTTCTCGATCATACTGGAATAGGATTCTTCATCCTTTTGCGTCTGTCACTAACGCCCAGCACTCGCGAGTTTGAAGCTCGTCACAGTCATTCGATCATTGAATCCTACTCGGAATACCACAGACAAGGTTTAGACTTTCTGGATTCTCATGAATGCCGCCATCAGTTCTAGCTTATACCACGGAGATTCTGATTAAGGAATCTAAGAGATACTCATTCAATCGGATATAGAACGGAGGTGGTTGTCAGGCACACGTTCATGGTTTGAGGAAGGTGATGAATGTCACGGATCATCACCTTCATCACAGTTAAGCGCGAATGAACATCTTAGATAGGAACAAGCGTGTTTGAATGGAAAACAGAAATACTTGCATTACTTCATCGAGACACAGCAGAGCTCCTCACCCCCAACAATGGAGTTTAGAGACTCATGCTGTCAAAGGGTACAAAGTTCAGATCTAAAATGTCATGAGATCCAAAATAAGTCTCTAAAAGTTGTTTAAATACTAAACTAGTAACCTAGGTTTACAAAAAATGAGTAAACTATGATGGATGATGCAGAGATCCACTTCTGGGGCCCACTTGGTGTGTGCTGGGGCTGAGATTTAAGCAATTCACGTGCAGAGGCCATTTGTGGAGTTGAACGCCAGTTTTTGTGCCAGTTTGGGCGTTCAACTCCAGCTTTTGATCCTTTTCTGGCGCTGGACGCCAGAATTGGGCAGAGAACTGGCATTGAACGCCAGTTTACATCGTCTATCCTTGTGCAAAGTTTGGACTATTATATATTGCTGGAAATCCCTGGATGTCTACTTTCCAACGCAATTAGAAGCATGCCATTTCGAGTTCTGTAGCTCCAGAAAATCCACTTTGAGTGCAGGGAGGTCAGAATCCAACAGCATCAGCAGTCCTTTCTCAGCCTGAATCAGATTTTTGCTCAGCTCCTTCAATTTCAGCCAGAAAAATACCTGAAATTACAGAAAAACACACAACTCATAGTAAAGTCCAGAAATATGAATTTTTCCTAAAAACTAATGAAAATAGACTAAAAACTAACTAGAACATACTCAAAACTATATGAAATTAACCCCAAAAAGCGTATAAAACATCCGCTCATCACAACACCAAACTTAAACTGTTGCTTGTCCTCAAGCAACTAGACAAATAAAATAGAAGACTAATAGGTTGAGAAGCAATAATATCTCAGAGTTTTTGAGTGAAGCTCAGAGTCTAATTAGATGAGCGGGACTAGTAGCTTTTTGCTTCTGAACAGTTTTGGCATCTCACTTTATCCATTGAAGCTCAGAGTGATTGGCATCTATAGGAACTTAGAATTCAGATAGTGTTATTGATTCTCCTATTTAAGTGTGATGATTCTTGAACACAGCTATTTTATGAGTCTTGGCCGTGGCCCTAAGCACTTTGTTTTCCAGTATTACCACCGGATACATAAATGCCACAGACACATAATTGGGTGAACCTTTTCAGATTGTGGCTCAGCTTTGCTAAAGCCCCCAATTAGAGGTGTCCAGGTTTCTTAAGCACACTCTTCTTTTTGCTTTGGACCTTGACTTTAACCGCTCAGTCTCAAGTTCTCACTTGACACCTACACGCCACAAGCACATGGTTAGGGACAGCTTGGTTTAGCCGCTTAGACCAGGATTTTATTCCTTTAGGCCCTCCTATCCACTGATGCTCAAAGCCTTGGGATCCTTTTTATTTGTCCTTGCCTTTTGGTTTTAAGGGTTATTGGCTTTTTGCTCTTGCCTCTTGGTTTTAAGAGCTTTTGGCTTTTTCTGCTTGCTTTTTCTTTTTCTTTCTATTTTTTTTCCCCTATTTTATTATATATATATATATTTTTTTTCTGCAAGCTTTGTTCTTTGCTGGTTTTTCTTGCTTCAAGAATCAATTTTATGATTTTTTAGATTATCAATAACATGTCTCATGTTCATCATTCTTTCAAGAGCCAACATATTTAACAGTCTTAAACAACAAATTCAAAAGACATATGCACTGTTCAAGCATTCATTCAGAAGACAGAAAGCATTGCCACCACATGTTACTAATTAGAATTTTTCTTATTAAAAACTCGAAATTTTATTGCCTCTTATTCAAAAGATCTACTATTTTATTCATGTTTGCTGATGATGAGAAAAATAGACTATAACTTAATTGGGGATAAAATCAAAATAAACACTAATTACTACTAATGATCATGTAATGAAGACACAAACATAGATAAGCACTTAACATAGAGAAAACAAAAAACAGAGAAAGTAAGAACAAGGAACGAGTCCACCTTAGTGATGATGGCATTTCCTTCTTGAGGAACCAATGATGTTCTTGAGCTCTTTTATTGCCTCTTCCTTGCCTTTGTGGCTTGATTCCTAGTGATTTTTTGGTATTTCTATCCTCAGTTGCTTCCAATAATTATGTGGAGGGAAGTGCATCCCCTGAGGTATCTCAGGGATCTCTTGATTTGCAGCCACATGTTCTACCATATTGGAAGGAAGTGCATCCCCTGAGGTATCTCAGGGATCTCTTGATTTGCAGCCACATGTTCTACCACTGAGCTATAGATCCTTCACATAATTGTTTTACCACACCAAACTTAGAATGTTGCTCGTCCTCGAGCAAAAGAAGAAGGAATAGATGAAGAAGAAGATGTGGAAAAAAAACTAGGATTATGAGGAGGGAAGGTGGGGATCCTGTGGGGTTCACAGATCTTGAAGTGTCAAGGTATTTACATTCCTGCACCAATTTAGGCATGCAAAATGCCCTTGCACACAACTCTGGGCGTTCAGCGCCAGGTTGGTGCCCATTTTGGGCGTTCAACGCCCATTTACTAGCCATTTCTGGCGTTGAACGCCAGAACCATGCTTGTTCGGGGCGTTCAGCACCAGGATGTTGCCCATTTTGGGCGTTCAGCGCCAGAACCATGCTCTGTTCTGGCGTTGAACGCCAGACAGGTGCTTCCTCCAGGGTGTGATTTTTCTTCTGCTGTTTTTGATTCCGTTTTCAATTTTTAATATTTATTTTGTGACTCCACATGATCATGAACCTAATAAAACATGAAAAACCATGAAAATAAATAAAAATTGGGTTGCCTCCCAACAAGCGCTTCTTTAATGTCCTTAGCTGGACCTTGCTGAGCTTTTAATCTAGCTTCAACCTTGAGCATTCTTGCTCAACATTGCCTTCAAGATAGTGCTTGATTCTCTGTCCATTAACAATGAACTTCTTGTCAGAGTCAATATCTTGAAGCTCTACATAACCATATGGTGATACGCTTGTAATCACGTATGGTCCCCTCCACCGGGATTTCAATTTCCCGGGGAATAGCCTGAGTCTAGAGTTGAACAGCAGAACCTTCTGTCCTGGTTCAAAGATTCTAGATGACAGCTTTCTGTCATGCCACTTTTTTTATTTCTCTTTATAAAGCTTGGCATTTTCGAAAGCTGTGAATCTGAACTCCTCTAGCTCATTTAGCTGGAGCAATCTTTTTTCTCCTGCTAATTTGGCATCAAAGTTTAGGAATCTGGTTGCCCAGTAGGCCTTATGTTCCAGTTCCACGGGCAGGTGACATGCCTTTCCATACACCAGTTGGTATGGAGAGGTCCCTATAGGGGTCTTGAATGCTGTTCTGTAAGCCCACAGAGCATCATCCAAGCTCCGTGCCCAATCCTTTCTACGGGTATTTACTGTCCGTTCTAGGATTCTCTTTAATTCTCGGTTAGAGACTTCAGCTTGCCCATTAGTTTGTGGATGATATGGAGTAGCCACCTTGTGGCGAATTCCATACTGAACCATGGCAGAGTAAAGCTGTTTATTGCAGAAGTGAGTGCCCCCATCACTGATTAGTACTCTAGGGACACCAAATCTGCTAAAGATATGTTTCTGGAGGAACTTCAGCACTGTCTTAGTATCATTGGTGGGTGTGGCAATGGCCTCAACCCATTTTGATACATAGTCAACTGCCACCAGAATATAAGTGTTTGAGTATGATGGTGGGAAAGGTCCCATGAAGTCAATCCCCCATACGTCAAACAACTCAATCTCCAAGATTCCTTGTTGAGGCATGGCGTAACCATGAGGCAGATTGCCAGCTCTTTGGCAGCTGTCACAGTTACATACAAACTCTCGGAAATCTTTATAGAGTGTGGGCCAATAGAAGCCACATTGGAGGACCTTGGTGGCTGTTCGCTCACCTCCGAAATGGCCTCCATATTGGGATCCATGGCAGTGCCATAGGATCCTCTGTGCTTCTTCTCTAAGCACACACCTACGGATTATTCTGTCTGCACATCTCTTAAAGAGATAGGGTTCATCCCACAAGTAGTACTTTGCATCAGTAATTAATTTCTTCTTTTGTATCCTGTTGTACTCCTTGGGTATGAACCTTGCAGCTTTATAGTTTGCAATATCGGCAAACCATGGTGTTTCCTGAATGGCAAATAAATGCTCATCCGGAAAAGTCTCAGAGATCTCAAGAGAGGGGAGGGGCGTCCCTTCTACTGGCTCTATCCGGGACAGATGATCAGCAACTTGGTTCTCTGTCCCTTTTCTGTCTCTTATTTCTATATCAAACTCTTGCAGAAGCAACACCCATCTGATGAGCCTGGGTTTTGAATCCTGCTTTGTGAGTAGATATTTAAGAGCAGCATGATCAGTATACACAATCACTTTTGATCCTACTAAGTATGATCTGAACTTGTCAATGGCGTAAACCACTGCAAGTAATTCTTTTTCTGTGGTTGTGTAATTTTTCTGGGCATCATTTAAAATGCGACTAGCATAATAAATGACATGCAGAAGCTTGTCATGCCTCTGTCCAAATACTGCACCAATGGCGTGATCACTGGCATCACACATTAGCTCAAATGGTAACGTCCAGTCTGGTGCAGAAATGACTGGTGCTGTGACCAGCTTAGCTTTCAGCATTTCAAACGCCTGCAGACACTCTGTGTCAAACACAAATGGCGTGTCAGCAGCTAGCAGATTACTTAGAGGTTTTGCGATTTTTGAAAAATCCTTTATAAACCTCCTATAGAATCCTGCATGCCCCAGAAAGCTTCTGATTGCCTTAACATTGGCAGGTGGTGGCAATTTTTCAATTACCTCTATTTTTGCTTGATCTACCTCTATTCCCTTGTTTGAGATTTTATGCCCAAGGACAATCCCCTCAGTCACCATGAAGTGATATTTTTCCCAGTTTAAAACTAGGTTGGTCTCTTGGCATCTTTTCAGAACAAGTTTTAGGTGATCAAGACAGGAGCTGAATGAGTCTCCATATACTGAGAAGTCATCCATGAAGACTTCCAGAAATTTTTCCACCATATCAGAGAAAATAGAGAGCATGCATCTCTGGAAGGTTGCAGACGCATTACATAGCCCAAATGGCATCCTTCTATAAGCAAACACTCCAGATGGACATGTGAATGCTGTTTTCTCTTGATCCTGGGGATCTACTGCAATCTGGTTATAGCCTGAGTAGCCATCCAAAAAGCAGTAATAATCATGACCTGCTAGTCTTTCTAGCATCTGGTCTATGAATGGTAAAGGAAAATGATCCTTTCTGGTGGCTGTATTGAGCCTTCTGTAGTCAATACACATGCGCCACCCTGTAACTGTTCTTGTAGGAACCAGTTCATTTTTTTCATTATGAATCACTGTCATGGCTCCCTTTTTTGGGACGACTTGGACAGGGCTCACCCAGGGGCTATCAGAAATAGGATAAATAATCCCAACCTCTAGTAATTTGGTGACCTCTTTCTGCACCACTTCTTTCATGGCTGGATTTAGCTGCCTCTGTGGTTGAACCACTGGTTTGGTATTATCCTCCAATAAGATTTTGTGCATGCATCTAGCTGGGCTTATGCCCTTAAGGCCACCTATGGACCACCCAAGAGCTGTCTTGTGTGTCCTTAGCACTTGAATAAGTGCCTCCTCTTCCTGTGAATTTAAAGCAGAGCTTATAATCATTGGAAAAGTGTCACCTTCTCCCAGAAACGCATATTTCAAGGATGGTGGTAATGGCTTGAGCTCGGGTTTAGGAGGTTTTTCCTCTTTCAGAAGAAATTTCAGAGGCTCTTTCATGTCCTCTGAATCCTCTAAATCAGGCTGAACATCTTTAAAGATGTTTTCCAACTCTGATTCAAGACTCTCAGCCATGTTGACCTCTTCTACCAAGGAGTCGATAAGATCAACTTTCATGTAGTCTTTTGATGTGTCTGGATGCTGCATGGCTTTGACAGCGTTCAGTTTAAATTCATCATCATTGACTCTCAGGGTTATTTTCCCCGGTTGGACGTCAATGAGGGATCGTCCAGTTGCTAGGAAGGGTCTTCCTAGAATGAGAGTAGCACTCTTGTGCTCCTCCATTTCCAGCACAACAAAGTCAGTGGGAAAGGCGAATGGCCCAACTCTGACAATCATGTCTTCAATCACGCCTGATGGGTATTTAGTGGAACCATCAGCATGTTGGAGACATATCCGGGTTGGTTTAACTTCTTCAGTTAAGCCAAGCTTCCTGATAGTGGATGCAGGTATTAGGTTGATGCTTGCCCCAAGATCGCATAAAGCTGTCTTGGTGCAATTACCTTCTAATATGCATGGTATCAGAAAACTCCCAGGGTCTTTAAGCTTTTCAGGAAAGCTCTTCAGAATGACTGCACTGCATTCTTCAGTGAGGAGAACTCTTTCTGTTTCTCTCCAATCCTTTTTATGACTCAAGATCTCTTTCATGAACTTGGCATAAGAAGGTATTTGCTCAAGTGCTTCTGCAAATGGAATCTTTATTTCAAGAGTCCTGAGATAATCTGCAAAGCGAGCAAATTGCTTATCCTGCTCCTCTTTCCGGAGTTTTTGAGGATAAGGTATCTTGGCTTTATATTCTTCAACCTTAGTTGTTGCAGGTTTATTGCCTACAGAAGTGTTTGAAGAAGCCTTTTTAGAGGGGTTGTTATCAGCATTTGTGTGTGTCTGATCCCTCACTGGCAATTGAGTGCCAGAGTTAGAAGCTGGAGTGAAACTGGACGCCAGCTCCTTGTCTGCTCCTGGCGTCTGAACGCCACAACTGTGCCCATTTTGGGCGTTCAGCGCCAGATCTTGCCCATTTTGGGCGTTCAACGCCAGATTCTTGCCCATTTATGGCGTTGAACGCTAGTCCTGCCTTGTTTCTGGCGTTGAACGCCAGTCCTGAGCATGGTCTGGGCGTTCAGCGCCAGCCTTCCACCAATTTTCTGGCGTTTTAGTTCCAGAATTACTTTTTCCTGGGCTCTTACTGTCCTCAGGTGAATTTTGGGTGGTTTGCTCATTTCTTAGCTTTTTGCTACCTTGAGGTGGGGTATTTAATGTTTTCCCACTTCTTAGTTGAACTGCTTGGCATTCTTCTGCTATTTGCCTTGACAGCTGCTGCTTTGTTTGCTTAAACTGTTCGTCCATATGTATATTAGCCATCCTTGTCTCTTGTAACCTGTCTTTAAATTCAGCTAGCTGCTTTGTTAGAAAGTCCAATTGCTCATTGAATTCAGCAGTTTGTTTTACAGGACTGGGTTCAGCAGTTACTGTTTTAACCTCTTCATTCATGGAAGGGTTGCTGCTTAGGTACAGATGCTGATTCCTAGCAACTGTATCAATGAGCTCTTGAGCCTCTTCAATTATCTTTCTCATGTGGATAGATCCACCAGCTGAGTAATCTAGAGACATCTGGGCTCCTTCTGCAAGCCCATAGTAGAAGATGTCTAACTGAACCCACTCTGAAAATATTTCAGAGGGGCATTTTCGTAGCTTCTCTCTGTATCTCTTCCAAGCATCATAAAGAGATTCATTATCTCCTTGTTTAAAGCCTTGGATGTCCAGCCTTAGCTGTGTCATCCTTTTTGGAGGGAAATATTGATTCAGGAATTTTTCTGTCAGCTGTTTCCATGTCCTTATGCTGGCCTTAGGTTGGTTATTCAACCACCTCTTAGCTTGATCTTTTACAGCAAATGGAAACAGTAATAGTCTGTAGACATCCTGATCTATTTCTTTATCATGTACTGTGTCAGCAATTTGTAAAAATTGTGCCAGAAACTCTGTAGGTTCTTCCTGTGGAAGACCGGAATACTGGCAACTTTGCTGCACCATGATAATGAGCTGAGGATTCAACTCAAAGCTACTGACTCCAATGGAGGATATGCAGATACTACTCCCATATGAAGCAGTAGAGGGGTTAGAATATGACCCCAGAGTCCTCTTGGACTGTTCATTTCCGCTTAGGTCCATGATGGAGAAAGCGAGATGATGTAAAATAGGAAAAATATTTTTATTTATTTATTTATTTATTTATTTCGAAAACAAAATAAATCAAAAAAAAATAAATAAAAATGAGTGAAAGATTTTCGAAAAAAATTGAGGAGAGAGAAAGTGGTTAGAAGGTTTTGAAAAGGATATGATGATTTTTGAAAAAGATTTTTAATTTTGAAAAAAAAATCTGAATTTTAGAAATAGATTTCGAAAATTTACTTTTAAAATAGAGAGAAAAAATATTTTTGATTTTTAAGAGGAAAGAGAAAAACAATAAGATGGCACAAGATTTAAAATTTTTAGATCTAATGCTCCTTATTTTCGAAAATTTTGGAGGGAAAACACCAAGGAACACCAAACTTAAAAATTTTAAGATCAAGACACAAGGAAAACTCAAGAACACTTTGAAGACTCACAAGAACACAAGAACATGAAGGAAGAACACCAAACTTAAAAGTTTTTGAAAACCAAAATAAAATTTTCGAAAACCAAAGGGAAATCAACAAGAAAACACCAAACTTAGAGTTTGGCACACAATTTAATAGAGAAATTATTATTTATGAAAAAGAAGGTTTTGAAAAGAATATAAAAGATTCTAACCCAATTACCAAGAACACAGATTAACGCTCTTGCCAAATGAGTTATGAAAATTTTCAAAAATTTTAAGAAAAATCAACAAGAAAACACCAAACTTAAAGTTTGGCACAGGATTTAATAGAAAAATTATTTTTGAAAAAGGTTTTAATAAGAAAATAAGGATTCTAAAATTTTTAACACGACAATAATACGAGACTCTAAACAAAAAAAGAAAATTTTCCTAATCTAAGCAACAAAATAAACCGTTAGTTGTCCAAATGCGAACAATCCCCGGCAACGGCGCCAAAAACTTGGTGCACGAATTGTGAATCACACTTTTCACAACTCGTACCACTAACCAACAAGTGCACTGGGTCGTCCAAGTAATACCTTACGTGAGTAAGGGTCGAATCCCACGGAGATTGTTGGTTTGAAGCAATCTATGGTTATCTTGTACATCTTAGTCAGGAAGTCAAATATGTTTATCAGTTGAATTGCGAATAACCAAGAGAGCATAAATTAAAGGTTACTTGTTATGCAGTAATGGAGAATATGTTGGAGTTTTGGAGATGCTTTGTCTTCTGAATCTCTGCTTTCCTCTGTCTTCTAATTCACGCACGCACGTCCTCCTATGGCAAGCTGTATGTAGGGGATCACCGTCGTCAATGGCTACATCCCATCCTCTCAGTGAAGAATATGCTCACATGCTCTGTCACAGCACAGCTAATCATCTGTCGGTTCTCGATCATACTGGAATAGGATTCTTCATCCTTTTGCGTCTGTCACTAACGCCCAGCACTCGCGAGTTTGAAGCTCGTCACAGTCATTCGATCATTGAATCCTACTCGGAATACCACAGACAAGGTTTAGACTTTCTGGATTCTCATGAATGCCGCCATCAGTTCTAGCTTATACCACGGAGATTCTGATTAAGGAATCTAAGAGATACTCATTCAATCGGATATAGAACGGAGGTGGTTGTCAGGCACACGTTCATGGTTTGAGGAAGGTGATGAATGTCACGGATCATCACCTTCATCACAGTTAAGCGCGAATGAACATCTTAGATAGGAACAAGCGTGTTTGAATGGAAAACAGAAATACTTGCATTACTTCATCGAGACACAGCAGAGCTCCTCACCCCCAACAATGGAGTTTAGAGACTCATGCCGTCAAAGGGTACAAAGTTCAGATCTAAAATGTCATGAGATCCAAAATAAGTCTCTAAAAGTTGTTTAAATACTAAACTAGTAACCTAGGTTTACAAAAAATGAGTAAACTATGATGGATGATGCAGAGATCCACTTCTGGGGCCCACTTGGTGTGTGCTGGGGCTGATATTTAAGCAATTCACGTGCAGAGGCCATTTGTGGAGTTGAACGCCAGTTTTTGTGCCAGTTTGGGCGTTCAACTCCAGCTTTTGATCCTTTTCTGGCGCTGGACGCCAGAATTGGGCAGAGAACTGGCGTTGAACGCCAGTTTACATCGTCTATCCTTGTGCAAAGTATAGACTATTATATATTGCTGGAAATCCCTGGATGTCTACTTTCCAACGCAATTGGAAGCATGCCATTTCGAGTTCTGTAGCTCTAAAAAATCCACTTTGAGTGCAGGGAGGTCAGAATCCAACAGCATCAGCAGTCCTTTCTCAGCCTGAATCAGATTTTTGCTCAGCTCCTTCAATTTCAGCCAGAAAAATACCTGAAATTACAGAAAAACACACAACTCATAGTAAAGTCCAGAAATATAAATTTTTCCTAAAAACTAATGAAAATAGACTAAAAACTAACTAAAACATACTCAAAACTATATGAAATTAACCCCAAAAAGCGTATAAAATATCCGCTCATCAGCCACCACTCCACTTAATTCTCAACCCTACAATGCAATATGAGATTATCTTATGAGTAGGTTGAAAATTAAGTTTGGTGTGACCACCAATTTGTAAAAGCAGACCCCTAATTGCATAGAAGTAAATAGATAACACCTAGTGAATTGGAGTTTCATTGCATTCAATACTATGAGAAATGAACAGTCCAAGACTTAATTACATACACAAAGTGGAAGTGAAATAATAAAGAAAACCAATTATCATTCACTTAAGGTGTATGTAATGAAGTTCAATCATCAACATCGGTCATGAGAAGTAATGAAACTAAGTTTGGTGTCTAAGAGACACCCAAACTAAATAATAATTAACTACAATAATTCCCAAGTAACTAATGTGACCGTTTTGAATTTTAAGGAGAGCAAGTGAGGCCCATAAAGCAGTTATGAGTCTCCTCAATCACAGGAACCAAAGTGTGAAGTACACATTGGAACTCATACTTTGAAGGTAAAAAGGCTGGGTACTTTAAAGGGGGTGCCTCAACCCATGCTGAGCGCCAAGAAAATTTTCAAAATGCACTTTGGGAACTCCCAATTAAACCTTCTAGATTCTTCTCACCCCTTATAAATTGCATTCTCCCATTCCTCTTCATCACACTACACACAAGCTCTTCTCTCTTCCATATCACAAGCTCTCTCTTCTTTGCTTTCTTTTCTTGCTTGGGACAAGCAAGTTCTAAGTTTGGTGTTGGTGATCAAAATCATTTTGCTCTTTTCTTTTCCTTCTTTCTTTTACCATCACAAAATTCACACTTCACCAATGACACTACCAAGAGTTTTGAGCTCAAAGAAGAGAAAAACAAAGGAAACCTCTGGCTCATCAAGCTACAACGAGCATAAATTCCTCTCATTCTTCCACCAAAACCAATTCTTTGGGTGGATAAGTGGTGTGGAATTTACAACCACAAATTAACTGGCAAGTACACCGGGTCGTACCAAGTAGTACCTCAAGTGAATGAGGATCGATTCCATGAGGATTGATGGACTAAGCAATAATGGTTGATTAATTTACTTAGTTAGACAAACAGAAAAGAGTGTTTGAGAGTTCAAAAGCATTAAACAATAAATTTAAAATATCGGAAGACAGACAAGTAAATAAGTTGGAAAAATAATATGGAGAAGGAAGTTAAGGCTTCAGAGTTATCTATTTTCTAGATTGACTTCTCTTATTAAATTATTTTAATCATGCAAGATTTAATTCATGGCAAACTATATGTGACTAGACCCTAATTTCTTAGACCTTTCTAGTCTCCTCTAACTTTCATCAACCGCCAATTCCTTGGTCAATTAATTCCAATTAGGAGGTGAAGTTTAATTCTAGTTATTATGCCACAAAAATCCTAATTACCCAAATATAAGAGGATTATATGTCACGTATCCCGTTAAATCCATATGAATTAGAAATTTAGGAGAATTTGTTTTCAAGCTGTTGTTCAAGTAAAGAGCTTTTCCAAGTTATACAATAACTCAATTAGAAAGAGGGTCATACGTCCGTTCCACCCAAATTCATAAGATAAAGAACGAAAACAATTCTTGGAATATAAATCAGTACATGAATTAAAATAGAAAAATAATAGTATCAATTCATACAAAAGACAGAGCTCCTAACCTTAACAGTGGAGGTTTAGTTGCTCATGATTCGGAAAGAAAATAAGGATTCTGGTAAACTGTAAATTGGGCTGAGGTGGAATGAAAAGTGGAATAATGTTCCAAAATAGAATAATCCCCGGAAGAGAAGTTTCTTTTCTCTTTTATATCTAATCCTAATTAATTTAAAATCTATTTTCTAAAACTAACATAATATCTTTTCCTATTTTAAAATAAAAATAAAGTTTAGATCAGAATTAATTAAATAATCAGCGTTTCCTACATTTTCTGCATGTGGCGCATGTCACGCGTATGCGTCAGTCACGCGTACGCGTCGATGGTCTTCTTCGCATGTCACGCGCACGCGTCAGGTACGCGCACGCGTCAGGTACGCGCACGCGTCGCTGTGCAAATCTCCAAATCACGCGCACACGTCAGGTACGCGCACGCGTCGCTCCTCGCTGGTCATCTCCTTTAATTCTTGTGCTCCTTCCATTTGTGCAAGCTTCCTCTCCATCCTCTAAGTCATTCCTGCCCTATATAGCCTTCTTCTCTTTTTTTGCGGAAGCTCCATCAAATCTAACCAAATGTTACCTAAAATAAACAGAATTGTACACGACTCAAAGTAGCATTCACAGTGGTTAAAAGATAATTAATTCTTGATTAACTCAATCAAATTAAATACAAATTCACTAGGAAAAGATAGGAAAGATGCTCACGCATCAGTAAGTGAGTGGCAAATTATTTCAGAGGTAGGCTTCCAGCTGGGAAGGGATGAGCACAGGGAGATCAACATTGAAATCAACAGTATGGGATGGGCAGCACTTTGCAATCCACCAAAGAAAGTGGTGGTGAGCCTAGTAAGAGAGTTTTATGCCAACGCTGTTGCACTATTAGGCCAATAACTCACCTACCTAAGTTTTGTGAGGGGGAAAACTATTGACTACAACCCTGCAAACTTAGAAAGAATTCTGAAAGTGGGGCACACAAGATCCACTTGTAGTTATGAAGAAAGAGTGAAGAAAATTGATCCTGGCTTTGAAGACACTGTGAATGAAATTTGTGTCATCAACACTAAATGGATCAAGGACAAAGATGGGAGACCTAGTCAATTGAGAATGAGGGACTTGTGTCCCTAAGTAAGAGGCTGGCTGGACTTTGTGAGGAGGTCACGCAACCCTACCTCCAACACCTCAGAGGTAACCATAGAGAGAGCTGTGCTAATTTACAGTATTATGAAGGGGGAGAATGTGAATGTGAGAGAGATGATCGCCAGCAACATTCATAGGGTGCTAACAAGCACTAAGGACAGTACAAGGTTGGCCTTCCCTAGCATCATTCAATGCTTATGCAATGAGGCTGGGGTAGAGGCCAACGTAGATGAAATACTGTTGGAGGTGGATCGCCCAATTATTGCTTGTGCGAAATTTATAACCCACAAACTAACTGATAAGTGTACCGGGTCGTAACAAGTAGTACCTCAAGTGAATGAGGGTTGACCCCATGAAGATTGATGGATTAAGCAATAATAGTTAAATGATTTACTTAGTTAGACAAACAGAAAAGAGTGTTGAGAGTTCAAATACATCAAACAGTGAATTCAGAAAATCAGAAAGCGAGCAGTAAATTGATAAGAATAATATATGGAGAAAATAGTTAAGGTTTCAGAGATATCTATCTTCCGGATTGACTTTTCTTACCAACTATTTTAATCATGCAAGATTCAATTCATGGCAATCTATATGTGACTAAACCCTAATTCCTTAGACTTTTTTAGTCTCCTCTAACCTTTATCAACCGCCAATTCCTTGGTCACTTGATTCCAATTAAAGGTTTAAGTTCAATTCTAGTTTATGTGCCACAGAAACCCTAATTACCCAAATATAAAAGGATTATATGTCACGTATTCCGTTAAGTCCAGATAATTAGAAATTTTGGAGAAATTATTTTCAAGCTGTTGTTCAAGCAAAGAGCTTTTCCAAATTTTACAAGAACTCAATTGGAACAAGGGTCATACTTCCGTTCCACCCAGATTCATAAGATAAAGAACGAAAATAATTCTTGGAATTGAAATCAATACATGAATTAAAATAAAAAAGTAATAGTATTAATCTATAGAATAAACAGAGCTCCTAACCTTAACAGTGGAGGTTTAGTTGCTCAAGGTTCAAAGAGAAAACAAGGATTCTATAAAACTATAAAGTGCGGAGTGAGGTAAGAGAGAAGAAGAGATGAGCCCGAAGGGCTGATTCTTTTCCCTTTTATATCTAATCCTAATTAATGTAAAATATATTTTCTAAAATAAATAATATCTTTTCCTATTTATAAATAAAATAAAGTTTTAATCAAAATAAAAAATAAAATCTGCGTTGATGGCTTCAATTGGCGTGGGGACCATTGCTTTCTTCAAGGTTGGCGCCTAACTTGGAAAATCCCAAGTTAGGCGCCACTATGGCAGCGTGGGTTGGAGGCTTGTCTTTGATCTTGGTGCCTAACTTGGGAAATCCCAAGTTAGGCGCCACCAATGAAGCACGTAATTGAAGCACAAGTCTTTCTTCCGGCGCCTAACTTGGAGTATCCCAAGTTAGGTGCCAGTATGGCCGAGAATGATGGAGAAGAAGTGTATACTATTGTACATCGTTGGAAAGCTCTAAAAGTTATCTTTCCAATGCCACTGAAATCACGTCAATTGGATCTCTGAAACTCAAGTTATTCCCTTTGGAGTGCAAGAAGGTCAGAGTTGACAGCATCATCACTTTCTTCTCTTTTTCTATAGAAACTCCATCAAACCTATTCGAATGCTACCTGAAATAAACAGAATTTCACACAAATCAAAGTAGCATCCATAGTCACTAAAAGATATTTAAATCTTGATTAAACTTAACAATTTGAATGCAAATTCACTAGGAAAAGATAGAAAAGATGCTCACGCATCACAACACCAAACTTGAACTGTTGCTTGTCCTCAAGCAACCAAAACTAATATAGGCTTAGGATGTGAATTTTCATGAGAAGTGAGTGTTCAATTAAGCTCCTATATCTTCTTAAAGTGGGGTTTATACACTATAATCCTGAATAGTTTCGGCATCTCACTATTCTTTGAATCAGAGGAATGTCACTGTCATTCGAAATTAGAATCCAGATAATATTATAAATTTTCTAATCTTTTTACTTCGGATTAATCCTTGAACACAGCAAATTTTCTTTAATTCTCTTTTCTTTGGTGCTTTGTACCTTGAGTCTATCCGTGACTTTAAATTCTTTGTCTCAAGCCTTACTTGACATAAAAATACCACAAGCATTTAACTGGGGAACTCTCTTTTGGTTCTGATTTTTCTTCAGTTACTCCCAGACAGTGGTGCTCAGAGCCTTTGGCATACTCTGTTAATTACATTTGATCTCGACTCTTAGTATTCTGTATCAAGGCTTACTTGACACATTTACAGCATAAGCATATGATTAGGGAAACAACTCTTTTAGCTTTTAATCATGTCTGACCTCCCTAGTCATTGATGCTCAGAGCCTTGGACCTCGCTTTTATTTTTCTTTTGCTGTTTCTTTTGCTTCAAGGATTAAGCTTTCACTTATTTCAGAGAATTCATAATAGTTCTCTAAATTCCTGTTCCTTATACATCACCATCCTTTGATTCAAATTCAAATATGCACGGTTCATGTCATGCATTCAGAATCACAAAGAATACCACCACATTTAAGTAAATACGACTACCCTTTGTTATAAACTCTATTTCTCATGCAATACATCTTTTTCTTCTTTTTCTTTTGAATTTAAGTTCAGTGAGTAATACATGAGACACTTTTCAGAATTAAAAGCAAATAATAGAATAAAAATATCAAATTAAACTAGAATCTAGGAATTGAAATAACATAGTAATGGCAAAATAATATAGGAAGTGAAAGGAACTAAGCCACCTCAATCTCCATGGTGGGGCTCTCTCTCCTCTGGCTATGATCCATATGGTCTTCTCAGGCGGCTATAATCCTGTCTCAGCTGAAAAATCTCCTGGCGCTGAGAGTCCTGAGCAGCTCTCATCTGATCAAGGGTGGTGGTGAAATACTCACAACGGTTGTTCTGTGTCACCCTCATCTCCTCAATAGATTCAGTGTACTGCTGCCAGCGGCAATCCTGTGTAATCCTCATCTACTCAATGGAGGAGGTGAGCTGCTGCCAGTATTTCTGAAGTGGGAAGTAGTGTCCCTGAGGTAGTGGTGGCTGATCCTGTTAAGCTTCCTCCTCAATCTGCTCTTCTCTGTGGACCATGTGCTATTCCCTGTGAGTCTCCATGATCTTCTTAATAATTGGCCTCTCAACAGGAATGGGAAAGTCATTCTCCACCTTTAACCCTGCTGCTTCACACAGACGGTAAATCAGATGTGGAAACCCAAGTCTAGCCTTCTTATGGGGGTTGGAGGCAATGTTGTATATCTGATCTGGGATAATATCCTCTACCTCCACTACTTCTCCCTTCATGATACAATAAATCATGACAGCCCGGTCCACAATGCATTCGGACCGGTCGCTAGTTGGCATGATAGACCTTCTGATGAAGTCTAACCATCTGATGCTTGGAAACTTGTCTCTCAATAATTTTCCTTCGGCAAGTATACCGAATTGTCGTCAAGTAATAACTCACAATAGAGTGAGGTCGAATTCCACAGAGATTAACGGATTAAGCAATCAATGGTTAATTGATTATCCTAGTTAGACAAATCAAATTGGAGTGATAAGTAACAAGGAAATGTAAATTGCATGAATGTAAAGGAAAAAAAACTATAAAGTGCAGAAAAGTAAAATGGCAAGAAAAGTAAATGTAAGAATTAAAAATAAAATGAACATTGGGATCAAGAGATATTGTAATCCTCCGGATCAAGTTCATTCTCATCTCTTCCTCAATCAATGCATTCATTGATCTCCTTGGCAATCTTAAGTGATTGAATTCCAATTCTTTGGTAGTTCAATCTCTCAAATCTTGATCAATAGCCAATTCTTTGGTCTAATTGCTCATGAGAAGAGATGAAGTAGGTCACTGATTATACCACATGCATTTCCAAATCAAAGTGTTGGTAGGATTATAGTCACCATACCCATCCAAACCCCAATTTGGTCCAACATGAGAAAGCATTTCTAGCATGATCTCCTCATTCCTCTTCCAAGGTTCAGAGGAAATCCAAGTATGAGCAATTTCTCTTCCGAGACAATTACCCAATTGGATGAAGATCGAAAGCTCTCTAGTAAAATCAAGAGAAAAGAAAGAAGAAGAAGAATAAGAACTACAATTGATCCATTGAATCACAACAGAGCTCTCTAACCCAATGAAAAGAGTTAGTTGGTCATTGCTCTACCAAAATAGAAAAGAAAGAAAGTGCAGAAAAGTAAAATGAAGATTAAAACTAAAAATAAAACTTCAAAGTTCATAAATAAAAATTACAACTAAAACGAAACTACTCCTAAGGAAGAAAAGAAAAGAAAAGGAAGAAAAGTGGTTGAGGGGAGGGGTCCGAAGACCCACTCCCCTTGGAGTGCGCCAATTCACAGAAGTTCGAATTGGTCTTTCACTCTCCCCTCCCCCCCCTCCTTCAATTCTCCATTCCAGTCTGTCAGAATGTAAAAACTAAGGCCTTTATATAGACTCTCCTAAATTACAAAATGAAATTAAAAACAAATTACAATGAAATAAAAATTTATATTCTAGATGCTTCTTGTGGCCTTGATTGGTTGACACTTGTGGGCTTACTTGCTTGAGCTTTGAAGTGGACTTGAGAGAGAAGTGAATCAAATTGAGGTCCAAGATGACTTGGCGTTATTGCTGCCGTTAGCCATACTAATGCTGCAAGTGTGGCGTTAGTGCTAAAGTTAGTGTGGCTAACATCACACTTGCTACCCAGTTGGTGTTTTGGGGCTTAAAATATGCCTTTGGTTTGTGCTCCAATTCTATGTCTACTATAGAGTATTATATATCGTTGGAAAGCTCTGAATGTCATCTTTCTAACGCAACTAGAATCACCTCAATTGGACCTCTGTAACTCAAGTTATGCTCCTTTAAAGTAGACAAGGTCGCTGGCATAGTTGCCTGCGTTACTGGAAAACGTGAGTCAGAATAACGTTAGCGATCAGGGGATGAATATTGCCAGTTTCTGAAGCTCAAACTTAATGTCCACCCCATACTAATATACATTGTTGGAAATTCCTGGATGTCTACTTTCCAACGCCTTTGGAAGCGCATCATTTGGAGCTCTACAACTCGAGTTATACTTCTTGGAAGGTGAAGAGGTCAGTTGGCCTTACTACAGGTTGATACCATGTTCATCTTTGCACTTTCGGGGCAGGTTTTCTCCCTCAAATTTAGTGTCCACCATGTAGTGCCATATATGCTTAGAAAGCTCTGGAATCCTACTTTCCAATGCCATTAGAATCACCTCATTTGGAGCTTTGTGGCTCAAGTTATTCTTGTTTGAAGAAGGCATGGTCAGGCTGCCGGGTGAGATTTTTGTCTACGTTAATGTCCACGTTAACTACACTAACGTGGCCATTAACGTGGGTCTTCCTTTGCTTTGCAAACATTAGTGGCACCCACCTTTTCCACTAACGTTGGCGTTTCCCTTTCCTTCCACGTTAGTTCCCACGTTAATGTAACTAACGTGGAAGCTAACGTGGGTCTTCTAGCCTTCGCAAACGTTAGTAGCGCTCACCTTTTCCACTAACGTTGGCGTTTCCCTTTCCTTCTTCAACGTTAATGCCATTAAATTTCTCACTAACATTGGGGCTTCTCTTTTCTTCCACCTTAGTGCCCACGTTAGTGAAGCTAACGGGGTTGCTAACGTGAGTCTTCTTGCCTTTTGCTAACGTTAGTGGCGTTAACGTTCTCACTAGCTTTCCAAGCTTTTCTTCCTTCCACTTTAATGGCCACGTTAGTGGCGCTAATGTACCCACTAACGTGGCTCTTCTCTGCTTCTTTTGGTCTGAAATCAAGCAAACAAAGTGTATCAAAGTAACATACAAGATAAACTTTACTATACTAAGTGTGCTAATAATGCTCAAAATCATACTTTCACTTAGTGTGATCTATTTCATCATATTTACCATGTATATTAACTAAAATTCACCTATGCTTGAGATTTTGTTTCATGCAGAGATTTTTCATGCTTTTGCTCCTTTATCAGCAGAAATTGTATGAAAACTGAATTAAAATCTACTGAAAAAGCATAGAAAAACAGGCCATGATGCCCTGGCATCACAACACCAAACTTAAATCTTGCTTGTCCCCAAGCAAGAAGGGAATCATGCAATAAGGTTTGACATCCAAGGTAAGAAGAGTAGTAGTGTAATGTTCATGGTTAGCTAGCTTTCTATGCATGCAACAATCACAAAAGAAATTCAGATGATTGATGCCTCTATCTAGTTCATTTTATGAAATCTTTTCTGTATGTTTCTTCCTTGAACAAGCTTGTCATTCTCTTTTTATCTTATCTTCTCAGGTGCTTTGCACCATGATTTGAAAGCTACGACTCTAAATGCTTTATTTTCAAGTATTACCACTTGATACATAAGCACCACAAGCATTTAATCAGAGAACTCTTTTAGCTCATTTTTGTTTTCTTGTTTTCTTGACTCTCTAATCATTGATGCTCAGAGCCTTGAGCTTTGAGGGAGTGCTTTTGCACTTGAGCCTAGCCTTGACTCTAAATGTTTTGTTTTCAAGCTTTTTGCTTGATACATAAACACCACAAGCACTTAACAATTGAATTGTCATGGTACTCAGAGCCTTCAACTTTCTCATTCTCTCCCTTTTCTTTTCTTGCCTTATTTGCAATTGCTTTTTCAAGGTTTCATGATTTCAAAAATTTCATAAAATGTCCTAGATGAAAACTTCAATTAAATAAATTCAAATGTAATTGAGCAACAATAGTCATGCTAGCTTCCCAATACTTATATGCTCATGCTAACTTCTTCTTAAATGACCTTGTTTGTTTATGATCATGAAACTTCATTGCTTTGGACTCACAAAAATTCAAGATGGCAATCAGAATGTCACAGCAACATATTGTAATTCAAAAAAATCAAACTATGCTTATTCATAAGGAGCAAGCACACATACATACAAAGAAATTAGAAGACAATCATGCAATTGAATGTACTAAAAATAAGTAAGAGGAAAAAGGAACTTTACCACCTTGTAGTTCATCTTCATTGTTGTTGCCCTTTTTCTCCTACTTTTCTCCCTTTCCACACCAATTTAGACTAATTGCTTGTCTTTAAGCAGCAAATAAAACAGTGGTGGTGGGGTCTATGATGGGTCATAAACTTCTTACATACTAAAATGTAAGTGACGTATGCGGTTAAGCAAGCAAAAATTAAGGATAACACTGCAACCCAAAGAAGCAAAGGCATTATGATTGTACAAACAAGTGGTGTTGCTGGATACATTGCATAGAAAAATAAGTGGTACACCAAACTTAGTGTGACACTTTCTCTTGGAATTGATGCAAGTATCCAGAAAGATTGAAAACAGATTATTGCAGGGCAACACCAAACTTAGAATGTGATCATATGCCAATTTTATTTGAAAAGAAGCTAAGTAAAAGGAACTGTTGTATTAATAACAAAATCACCAAGAGCCAGAGCTGTCACGAACAGGGGCTTCTTGGTGAGGCATTAACAAAAACAGTTGCAGAACATAGAAAACAAAGAACAAAAATAATTACATGAACAAACCAAAACAAAAGAAAATGTCTAATCTAGGTAATCAATCAACCGGTAGTTTGTTAATCACAATTAATCCCCGACAACGGCGCCATAAACTTGATGCTTGGAAACTTGTCTCTCAAAAATTTTCCTTCGGCAAGTGTACCGAATTGTCGTCAAGTAAAAACTCACAATAGAGTGAGGTCAAATCCCACAGGGATTGATTGGTCAAGCAACTTTAATTAGAGGAATGTTCTAGTTGAGCGAAGCAGAATTTGGTTTGAGAGTTGCAGGAAATTAAATGGCGGGAAAGTAAATAGCAGAAAATGTAAATGCTGGAAGTAAAGAGCTGAAAGTAAATGACGGAAAGTAAATTGCAGAATTGTAAATGGGAATGGGGAAGATGCTCATGAAAGTAAATTGCATAAATTAAAGAGAATGGGTAAGATCAGAAATGGGGATTCATTGGGCTTAGGAGATGTTGCATTCTCCGGATCAAGTTCATTTTCATCTCTTCCTCAATCAATGCATTCATTGATCTCCTTGGCAATCTTAAGTGATCGAATTCCAATTCTTTGGTAATTCAATCACTCAAATCTTGATCAATAGCCAATTCTTTGGTCAATTGCTCATGAGAAGAGATGAAGTATAGTCACTGATTATACCACATGCATTCCCAAATCAAGTGTTGGTCGGATTATAGTCACCATACCCAACCAAACCTAATTTGGTCCAACATGAGAAAGCATTTCTAGCATGATCTCTTCATTTCTCTTCCAAGGTTCAGAAGAGATCCAAGTATGAATAGCTTCTTTTCTAAGATAACTACCCAATTGGATGAAGATCGAAAGCTTTCTAGTAAAATCAAGAGAAAAGATAGAAGAAGAGTAATGAAAATTAGTATTGATCCATCAAATTACAACAGAGCTCCCTAACCCAATGAAAGGGGTTTAGTTGTTCATAGCTCTGGAAATGGAAAACAAAGA
Organism: Arachis ipaensis; assembly: GCF_059453495.1. Classification (NCBI taxonomy): domain Eukaryota; kingdom Viridiplantae; phylum Streptophyta; class Magnoliopsida; order Fabales; family Fabaceae; genus Arachis; species Arachis ipaensis. The sequence goes on along the minus strand of NC_142441.1, from coordinate 39,430,433 downwards.
TAGAGAATACATCATGAAAACTAGAACTAGAAGTGCAGAGAAAGTAAATTATACAGAGAGTAGTTCTCAATTTTCTATCCCCCCCTAAAGCTCTTTTCTGATTCAAAACTACCCCTATATATACTATTCTTCTGATCTTCTAGTTGATTCTTAAAGTCTTGGATATGGGCCTTTGGATCTTGAGTTTGAAGCAGTTATCTTCCGTAGTGGGCTTAGCTTTACTTGCAGAGAGAAAGTGTGAAGTAGGAAGGGTCTTTAGCTCAGGACGTTAGTGGCGTTAACGTTAAGTGAGAGTGTGGGTTCGTGAACGTTAGTGACAATCACCTTTTTCACTAACGTTCCTCACCCAGGGATGATCCACGTTAACTTCAAAGTTAGTGGCATCAACGTGACCACTAACGTTGCCTCTTGGTCCTTCGCACACGTTATTGGGACTCACCTTTTCCAATAACATTGAGAGTCCTCCCTCCCCCTACGTTAGAGTTCACGTTAACTTAGTTAACGTGGCTCTTAACGTAGGCTTGCCAATTCTTCGAGAACGTTAGTGACACTTACCTTTGTCACTAACGTTCCAAGGTGCCCCTACTTCCCACGTTAGAGTCCACGTTAACTAAGTTAACGTGGCTTCTAACGTGGTAATGATAGCCATCTCCAATGTTAGTGACAAAGGTGAGTGTCACTAACATTGGCTCATCATCCTATCCTCAACGTTAGCTTCCACGTTAACTAAGTTAACGTAGGAGTTAACGTGGCTCATGGTGGCTCATTGTGGCTCATTCCAACGTTAGTGACAAAGGTGAGTGTCACTAACGTTGGCGATCACTTGCTTTCTCCACGTTAGCTTCCACGTTAACTAAGTTAACGTGGCAACTAACGTGGCTCATTGTAGCTTGGCCAACGTTAGTGACAAAGGTGAGTGTCACTAACGTTGGCTTCTCTTTTGCTTCCCAACGTTAGAGTCCATGTTAACTGAGTTAACGTGGCTCTTAACGTGGCCACTTATGAGCTTGGTTCAACGTTAGTGACAAAGGTAAGTGTCACTAACGTTGGCCTTATTTTTTTCTTTCACGTTAGAGTTCACGTTAACTTAGTTAACGTGACTCTTAACATGGGCTATGATGGCTTTCGAGGACGTTATTGACGATTACTTTTCTCATTAATGTTGCAAGCTAGCTCCCATTCCACGTTAGTGGTCACGTTAGTTAGACTAACGTGGCTACTAACGTGGCTCTTTCTTGCTTCCTTTATCCTGAAATCAAGCAATAAAGTGCATCAAAGTTCTAATCCACATCATGAGACATGCATCATCCAATTTGTCATCTAATTCATGCAAAATTCTCATGAAATCATGTAAAGTGCACAATGTATGCTTAAATCAAGATGTAAGTGAAATTCTACCCAAAACTTGCTTATTTCCTAAGAAAATGCATGAAACTACCCTAAAACAGTAAAGAAAATGTCAGTGAAACTGGCCAAAATGCCCTGGCATCACCATCCCCTAGCTACAGGAAGAAGATCAGTGCTCTTTAGTTGGGTTGGCTTCCCTTCTACACCTATCTTCCATTGAGAACCCGGGATGCATAATTCTTCAATAACTAGATCCAGTTCTTGGTCTCTATGCATCCTCTCACTATAACAGGCAGACATATGATCTGGACCCGGCAGATGGAGAGCTCGACGGATATCTCTTAGGCTGAAATCAATGACCTTGCCTCTCACATAACTCTGATAATTCTTCTCATTGACTCCCTCAAAGTCCTTGTACGTGACCCAGAGGTTTCAATAAAACTCTTGGACCATTAATTGTCCAACCTCTGTGTGTGAGTTGCACAGAAAAATCCACCCTCTTCTTTCAATTTTCGGATATTCATCCGGTTTCAGTGCAAATCTCACTTCCAAAGTCATAGCCCTCTTGTAAGTATGATCATAGAAAGGTTCATCATGGAGCTTGGATCAGAACCTGTGTGTATTTGATAACGAAAAAAAATAATTTTCTGCAATTAACTACCGGCAAGTGCACTGGGTCATATCAAGTAATAAAACTCACAAGAGTGAGGTCGATCCTACGAGGATTAAAGGATTAACCAATCAATAGTTAATTGATTACTCTAGTTAGACAAGCATAATTGGGTGATGAACAATAAGAAATGTAAATGACATGAAAGTAAAGGAAAGCAATAAAGTGCAAGAAAGTAAATGGCAAGAAAAGTAAAGTGTTGGAAAATTAAAGAGCAAGAAAAGTAAAGTACGGGAAAGTAAAGTGCAAAAAAGTAAATGACTATAAAGTAAATGTAAGAACTAAAATAAAATGAACATTGGGATAGAGAGATATTGGATTCTCCGGATCAATTGCTTTCATCTCATCTTCAATCATGCAACTCATTGATCTCTTGGTAATAATGAGTGATTGAATCCCAATTCCTTGGCAATCTAATCTCTGAACAATTGCCAATTCATTGATCTAATTGCTCGTGAGAAGAGATGAAGCTTGGTCCCTATGCCACACACTTTCATAGATCCAAGTATTGGGAGAATTACATGTCACCATATCCGACCAACCCCAAACCTAATCCAATGTGAGAAAGATTTCAAGCATGGATCTATGATTCCTCTTCCAAGGTAATCACAAAACCCAAGTACATTCAAGTTCTTTCCCAAGACAATTGAATGCTTGAATGAAGAACGAAATCTTTCTAGTAAATCAAAGAGAGATGAAGAGAAGAAGAAGAATAAAAATAATTTAATCCATCAAATAACAATAGAGCTCTCTTTCCAAATGAAAGGAGTTAGTAATTCATAACTAAATATTTACAATGTAAGAAAGAAAATAAAAGAAAAGAAGAGTATGGAAGGGAGAGTCCGAAGACCCCTCCCAGTGGTGTGTGTCAGGGGATGTGTGTGTGTGTGTGTGATTTCGGACTCCCCTTGATGGAGAAAAAATGTCAGTAAAGATTTTCACAAAGATTATCGCGTTGCAAGTATAGTTCTAAACCGACAACTAAACCTCAGTCAATGTTTAAATTGTTTGTCACTTAAACAAACCCAATAAAATTAACCGAAGTATTTAAACCTCGGGTCATCTCTCAAGGAATTGCAGGGAAGTATGTTATTATTGGTTATGAGATTGTATCTTTTTGGGTGTTGAGTTTAATAAATAAGGAATGCAAATAACAAGAAATTAACTAACAACTAAGAAAAGTCCTAACAAGGGTTGAGAATCGAAATTCCTATCCTCATTATCATTATCAATTGTGATGGTAATTGCAAATTGCTCTCACTTAGTTAACCTCTAATAATTGAAGGTAAGTCAAGTGAGCAATTTAACTTGAGTTCACAAGTCCTAATTAAAGACTAGAGTTAGTGAAGCTCAAGCCAACTAGCAACTTTCAATCACTAACTAACAAGAGACTTTGACAATTCAAGAGTCTCCAATTTACTCAATCCAAGCTAAGAATACAAAAATTTAAATTAAAATCCACCCAAGCATTTTATCAAACACTTGGAAGACACCCCACCATGGTAAATTTTTGTATTCTTTGCTTGGATTGAGTAAATTTGAGACTCTTAAATTGTCAAAGTCTCTTGTTGGTTGGTGATTGAAAGTTGCTAGTTGGCTTGAGCTTCATTAATTCTAGTCTTTGATTAGGACTTGTGAACTCAAGGTGAATTTCTCACTTGACTTACCTTCAATTGTTAGAGGTTAACTAAGTGAGAGAAATTTGCAATTACCATCACAATTGACAATGATAATGAGGATAGGAATTTCGATTCTCAACCCTTGCTAGGACTTTTCTTAGTTGTTAGTTAATTTCTTGTTATTTACATTCCTTGTTTATTAAACTCAACGCCCAAAAAGATACAATCTCATAACCAATAATAACATACTTCCCTGCAATTCTTTGAGAGACGACCCGAGGTTTAAATACTTTGGTTAATTTTATTGGGTTTGCTTAAGTGACAAACAATTTAAACATTGACTAAGGTTTAGTTGTCGGTTTAGAACTATACTTGCAATGCGATAATCTTTGTGAAAATCTTTACCGATATTTTTCCTCCGTCAAGTTTTTGGCGCAGTTGCCGGGAAATTGCAAATGTGTGCCTTATTATTGGTTATTGTGAATATTGTAAATATGTTTACTTTTTCGTTTCTTTGTTAGTTTTTCTAGTTTTAGGAGTTTATCTTCATTATTTCTTATTAGTTTTTATTTTTAGTTTCTCTTGTTACTATGAATTCTCACCCCTTTGGCTCTGAGTTTGGTTCAAATTATGTTGTAGGGAATAGAAGCTACAATGAGAACATGCATCAAGGATGGGACAATCAAAGGTGGGAGGAGTCTCAAGCTTATGGACAACCCTCTTGGCAACAACCTCCACCAACTTACTATGAGCAAGAGTCATTCCAAGGTGCATACTAAGACAATGGATATGGTGGACCCCCTTGTAGTTACCAACAAGCCCCACCATATGCCTATGAACCTCCTCCTCAACATAGCCCTCAACCACCATACTCACAATCCCGTTTTACCAAACACCTTCATATGACCCTAACCCTTATCCACCACACCAACCACCATATGAACCATACATAGAACCACCCACATTCCAACACAATTACTCTCAAGAACCACCACCTTAATATACACCATCTCCATATCCTTATCAAGAAAAACCATCTTCGTATTATGAGCCCTTTTTTCCAACAAATGAACCCTCCTATCCACCCCAAGCTCCCATAGATGATACCTTTAGTGTTATTCACCAAGGGCAAAGAGAGCTTCAAACCACACTTACTTCTACTCTCATTGGTCTCACCTCCACTCTCCAAGCTCTTATATCCCGTGTGGATCCACATTCTGACCTCAATACTCAACCCTCAAGCTCTAATGCACTTCCTTTTCACCCATATCCATCAACCAAGAGCAATACGATCCCAATTATGCCAGTAACATGGAACAAGAGAGAAGGGATCGTCTTAGGGACTTAATGGATCGAGTTCACACATCCATACTTCAAGAGAAACAAGAGGAGGCCCAAAAGGTGGAGGTAGGAGAGACCCTTGAAGATGAAGAAATAGTTGAAGAATTAGGAGAAGTTAAACAAGAGGGAAGTTCCTTCATTGAAGACAACTCTACACCAAGTGATATTAAGAATCTTGTTGAAGCTTCTTCCATCGGATATGAAACCAATGTTGAGGAGGAATCTGCATACCCTCCAACACATAACTTGATCAATGAAGAAGAGTTGGAAGAAGTTAACAAGAAAATGGGGATTGAAGAAAGTTGTCAAGAGGTGAAAGACAACAAGGAGGAGTTTGATTTTGTACTAGAGCAAGTGGAGAAAGCCAAAATTATCGAAGAAGAGGAAGTGGTTGAAGACTTTGAGGAGGTTGATCATGAGATGGATTCAATAATTGATGAGTTTTTATCTACAATTGAATCCTCTCCCATTGGACTTGAAGAAGAGGTTAATATTGAAAAAGCTTGTCAAGAAGTGGAGCTCATCAAAGAGGAGTCCATAAGAGTGAAGCATACATTGGCCAGGCCGCCATTGGAGACACCTCTCCCAAAGCCATCACCGCCCGTCCATTCATTCAAGTGGGTAAATCTCTTCCCTTTAAGCTTTAATTTCTCGCTTGCATACGGTTTGCTTGAGACGGATAGACAACTTAGAGCTCTTTGTGGTTTTAAGAGTAAAAGGAGGATGGTTAGTGGTTGGCAACACAATCCTAGGTTCGTTATGGCTGGATGTTCAAGGCCAAATTGCAATTGTTGGTATAATTCTCAATTGATTGGGTCTAGAAAGTTGTTGGGATACCTCAGTGAGAATTCGGATTGCTTGCCACCCGAATAGAACAATGATGATCAACTTGAAGACGGGTGTAGAAACAAGATTTAGGATTCGAAAATATATGAGGATCAACTTTGGGAGCTCAAAGCTTGTGAAGAATTTCATCAAGGCTTGGTGAATTCACTTGGAAATGTCGGAGCTTATTGGAAATCCAAGCATTGTTGGAAGTTTCAAGATGAGTTCAAGCACAAGCCACCATGACAAGGAGCTCACCAAATGTCCAACTTAAGGACTTTAACTAAAAGTGCTAGGTGGGAGACACCCCACCATGGTAAATTCTTTCTATTTCCTCTTTTATTTATATTGGTAATAAGTTGCATTTTTATTTTTGGTTAGGTTTATTTAGTTTATGTTGTGGTTTTACTTATTTAATAAAGTCTGGCTTTATTTTGGCAGCTTGCTAGTTTATTAAAAAAAAAAGAGGCTGTCACGCATACGAGTCGACACCCAAAATTGGTGCATGCCCGAACTGTGTTGGAACGGTGCGGCAGCGCAGTCTAGACAGAGAGTTGTGCCAGGACCGCGCACGCGTCATTTGCATTTCTGTCACTCCACGCGTGGGCGTGGGCGACGTGTACGCGTCGTTCCTTCATGCCATCTTTGGTACAACAAATAGAGAGTTGCGCTGCCACTGTGAGAGCATTGTGCGTGGAGCACAATTGAAACCCACGCGTACACGTGATCGATGCGTACGCGTTACCCCCTTATCCAGCAACCCACGCGTACGCGTGGGCGACGCTTATGCATCGCTTCCTGTTTTCTATTCTTCATCTTTTTTTTGCTTTTCCTTTCTCCTTCTTTTTTCTTCCTTTCTTACTTTTTTCTTTTTCATTTCTTTAACTTCTCATCCTTATTCTCTTTTAATTATTGCATTGGTATACATTCATTCATTGCATTTTAACTTTCTACATGTTTTTATTTTCTTTTCTAAGTTTCCTACTTTACCATTGGTGTTAAATTTTCTACTCAACTTTTGAAAATTTCTTGAATCATTTGATGCTTAGTGACTTATTTTATATTGTTGGGTGATATTATTTATAGGTCAATGCTAATCTTTTATGACACTTGTATTCCTTTTGCATTGATGTGAATTTATATTGTCCTTCTTGACCCACTCTCTCTCCCTCATTGTTGCAATTCTTGCACTATTGATATGCTCTTTACTTATATTATTTTCTCACTTGCATGTTGTAGCTACCATGCAGTTGAGAACCTCATTATTACTTGGAATTCGCCCACCCATATTTTACTTGTTTTCATATCTTTGTTGTGGTTATCTTTCTCCTTTTTCTCTTCTTTCAGGATGGCCACCAAGAAGAAAAACGAAAAACTTTTAAATGGGGCGGACAAACAAGTTCCTGTGCACCATCTTTTGAGGAAAAGCATCAATTGTAGCCACCCGTCCACTTGCACATCTTAGCATGCACCGAGGACGGTGCAATCTTTAAGTGTGGGGAGGTCGATACCGACTTCCGTGGGTTAGTTACTTTCTTTTCAATGCCAATTCTTAATTTTCTTTATTATTTAGTGTTGCATTGCATGATAGATTGCATGTGTAGTTAATTGTTTACATTTATGTACTACTTGGTTGAAGTGAAAATTTCTTTTTCAAGAAATTATTTTATAGTATTTCACTAATTTGAATTAAAATTTTTGTTAAACTTACTTGAAGAAATTTATTTTGGAACATGGTTTAAAGCTCGAACACACAAAACCAGTGAGATTTTTTGAACCTTATTGATTGGTTGTATTTTATCAACCAATGTTTTACTTTGGTGTGTATTGTTCTCTCTAAAATTGTGATTTATATCTTGCTTGATTCTATATGTCCATGGTTTGATGTATGCATACACTTATGTGATTGAGGCCTTGTTTCACTATAGCTCACATACCCATATAGCCTTACCCTTTCATTATCCTTTGCAAACCAATGTTGAGCCTTTTTAACCCCATTTATTCTTTACTTTAGCTCATCAATAACTCTAGGCAGAAAACAACAATGTCCTTAATTTAAATCCTTGGTTAGCTTAGACTAGTGAGAGTGTTCATGATTTAAGTGTGAGAAAATTGGGTTTCGAGAGATTTGGTTTGGGAATTGAGTATGTTAGACTCTTTCGTGAAAATGTGAAACAAATATTGAGGACATGTTCATGCATTCAATACCTTAATCATATGCATTGAGAAAAACAAAAGAAAAGAAAAAAATAATAATAAAAAGAAAAGAAAAAAGAAAAAAAAGAGAAAGAGAAAAAAAAAAGAAAAAGAGCAAATAATAAAAGGGGACAAAATGCCCCAAAGTAAATGGTGATAGCAATGCATATGCACTGTACTCAAAATTGGGATGCATGAATATGTGTAAAACATGGTTAATGGGTAGTTAGATTTCATATTCTGATTACATGGATTGTCTTAAGTTAGGTGGGAAGTTTATGTAAATTAAGGATTCAGATTTTAGTCCACTTGACCAAATATAATCCTACCTTGGCCCTAACCCCATTACAACCCTTAAAAGACCTCTTGATATATGTATTTGTGCATTAAATTTTTGTTGATTGGTAGAAGAAGAGCAAGCCTTAGAAAGCAAGGTTAGTAGAGAATTGAGAGAATCAAACCTTAAACACTTGAGTGATTAGAGTGTATACACTTTCGGTGAGGGTTCGATACTCGATTCTTTGTTCCCGGCTTTCATGAGCTTTTTCTTGCAAGTCTCTTATTTGAATCAGTGGAATCCCGTTCATATTTGTTCTTGGAGAATTTTATTTATTTTTAACCAAGTAGGTAAAAGCATTTTGCATTTAGTTGCATTCATATAGATAGGTTGCATTTCATAATTTGTACCATTCCTCTTCACTCTTTTGGTTCTCTTGAGCTTAGCATGAGGACATGCTAATTTTAAGTGTGGGGAGATTTGATGCACCACTATTTTGTGGTATATTTTAGGCTGAATTAAGTGGATTTTATCCGTTATTCTCACACTTATTCATAGAATTCGCATGTTTTACATTTTTCTTTCTAATTTTGTGCTGTGATTGAAAACGTGCTTATTTGGCCTTAAATTACTAATTTTCAATCCCCTCGTATTACCATTCGATGCCGTGATATGTGTGTTAAGTATTTTCAGGTTTTATAGGGAAGAAATGACTTGGAGGATAAAAAAGAAGCATGCAAGAGTGGAAGAAACACAAGAAATGGAGTATTTCAGAATCTGTCAGCGACGCGCACGCATGAGCGACGCGTAAGAGTGACCAGCACAGCAGGCATACGACACGCACGCATGGCTGACGCCTACACGTGGCCAGTAAAAAGCTCATCGACGTGTATGCGTGACCGACGCGTACGCGTGACAAGCGTCACGTGATGCAGATATCAAAAATCGCTAGGAGCGATTTCTGGGCTATTTTTGGCCCAATTTCAAGCCTGAAAACACGTAATAGAAGCTGCAGAGTGGAGCTGGAAGGGGGTGAATCAATCCTTTATACTTTCATTCACAATTATTAGGTTTTAGATGTAGTTTTCTAGAGAGAGAGAGGTTCTCTCCACTCTCTAGGTTTTAGGATTTTTAGCTTTATTTCTTCTTCAATTTAGAATTTTATCTTGCTTTAATTTAGTTTCTCTTCTACATTCTATTATTCTAGCACTTTAGTTTATCTTCTCTTGTTGATTTCTCTATTTTCCCAATTAAGTTTATGAACTCTTCATGTTAGATTCAATTTCTATATTAATGCAATTTATGTTTTCATATTTATGATTATTTTCTTTAATTTGTTGTTATTATTTTCTCTTACTTTGGTTAGTTTTAGATTTTGCTATGTCTTGTTAGGTTTCTATGTTTTTATGTTATGCCTTCCAAGTGTTTGATAAAATGCTTGGTTGGATTTTAAATTAGATTTTTATGTTCTCAACTTGGATTGATCAATTAGAGACTCTTGAGTTATCAAAATTCTTTTGTTGATTGGTGATGGAAAATTGCTAGTTGGCTTAAGCTTCACTAAATCTAGTCTTTGATTAGGACTTGTGAACTTAAGTTGATTTTGTTCACTTGACTTTCCTTCCTTGTTAGAGGTTAACTAAGTGAAAGCAAAAGGCAATTACCATCACAATTGATGATGATAATGAGGATAGGAATTCCAATTCTCAATCCTTGCTAGGACTTTTCTTAGTTGTTATTTTATTTTCTTGTTATTTACATTACTTGTCTCTTATCACAAAAACCCCAAAAAAATACTTTTTCATAACCAATTATAAGTACACTTCCCTGCAATTCCTTGAGAGACGACTCGAGGTTTAATACTTCAGTTAATTTTATTGGGTTTGTATTTGTGACAAACAATTTAAACATTGACCGAGGATAATTTGTTGGTTTAGATCTATACTTGCAACGCATTATTTTTGTGAAAATTTTACCTACAATTTCCCTCCGTCACTTGGGTCGAGGAGCTCTGATAAACTCATATTTCATGAGTTCTTTTGTGCTTAATTAAAGTGATTTATTCAACTCTTCACCTACTTATTCACATTAATTGCATGGTTTTACTTTCCCTTCCCTATTATGTCATATAATGAAAAACATGTTTTCTAAGCTTTAAAAATTAATTATTTTAATTACCTTTATTTCCATTCGATGCCGTGATTAGTGTGTTGAGTAGTTTCAGATTTTCTAAGGCAGAATGGCTTAAAGGATGAAAAAGGAAACATACTAAAATGGAAGGAGAAAGCAAAACGGAGCTTTAAAGAAACTGGTATCCACGCGATCGCATGGATGACGCGATCGCGTGCCAAGCACGAATCAGCAGCGACGCGGCCACATGACTGACGCGACCGCGCACCTTAAGCAGAACGCACATGACGCGGTCGCATGACTGACGCGACCGCGTGGCAAGGAAAAGCTCCAATTGACGCGACCGCGTGACCCACGCAGACGCGTGACAGAGGCCACGCACCATAAATTGCAGAAAATGCTCATAACGAGTTCTGAGGCCCTTTTTGGCCCAAACCCAAGTCCAGAAGGCATAGACCAGAGGTTATGAAGTGAGGAAATGCATCCATTCAGAGAGCTCGCATATTTTTACCTTTCAATGAATTAGATTTAGTTGAGAGGGAGATCTCCTCCCTCTCGCTTTTAGGATTTAGAATTTCTTCTTGTTTTAAGAGTAACCCTGGATCCAGGTTTAATTTTATTTTAATATTACTTCTCTTTATTTATTCCAATATTTGAATTGATTATTATTATTTATGAATTATTCCATGTTACAGATTTCTATTTGAATTAATGATAATTGAGGTATTTTCAGTTTATGATTGTTCTCTTTGACTTAAGTTACCATTGCTTCCCATCTAAGGATATTTTTACTATTATTCCAGCAACCTTACTTTTTTCTCTTTTGGTTCTGGTTAAGAATTTAGTAACTCAACAGTTATTAAACTCAATACAATTGATAATCGTGATCTTGCTAATTGAGCTGAACTTAAATAATCCCAACCTTTTCTGAGAAAATAATTAGGATTCAAAGGTCAACTTAATTAGTCCCTTGACTTTCCCTTACCCTGGTAAAGGTCGACCAAGTGGAGTTCAGATTCAACTTTCATTATTGTTGAGAGAGATAACTAAGTTGGACCTCTAATTTCTCTACCTTGCTAAAAGTCGCTTTACAGTTATTATTTATTCTTAATTGCCATTTAATTCACTCGTCATTCAGATTACTTGCTTCTCACCTTCTAAACCCCGATTATAACCTTTATAGCCAATAATAAGAACATACTTCCTCGCAGTTCCTTGAGAAGACGACCCGAGGTTTGAATACTCGGTTAACAATTTTTAAAGGGGTTTGTTACTTGTGACACCCAACACGTTTGTACGAAGGGATTTTTGCCGGTTTAGAAACTATATCTACAACGCAACCGTTTCTATGAATTTCTTTACTGGTAGAAATCTCGACATCAAAATGGCGCCGTTGTCGGGGAACTGCTAACGTGTGCCTTATTATTGGTTATTGTAAATATTTTCCTTTTGCCTGTTTATTTATTTTTGTTTTTTCCTCTTTATCTTTATTTGCTACTATGAACTCTCACCCCTCTCGCTTTGAGTTTGGTTCTAATATTGTTAAAGAAAATAGAAGTTACAGTAGGAATGTGCATCAAGATCAGACCAATCAAGGATGGATGGAACCAAGAAGATCTAATCAACCCTTTAGGCAGCAACACCCTCTGAGATATCCTAGGCAGAGACCATTCTACCGTGCATACCCAGCTGAAAGACATGGTGGACAACCTTGTAACTACCAACAAGCCCCACCCCGTGCATATGAACCATCCTTTTAACATAACCTCGAACCACCACACTCACAAGCTTCTCTTCACCATTCACCATCATATGATCCTTCCTTACCCCAATACCAATCCAATCGTTCCCGATTGTCACCACTTTCCTTTGTATCATGTCCAAGTCTGGAAAACTGCGAAGCAAAGGATCGCCTAAAAGAAACAATGATTAAATTTCAAACAACCGTTCAACAGCTGGAGCAAGCACTAATTCAATGGGCTACTAGGCACTTAAATATACAAGGATCAACCACAGCTCCATGTGGACAGCCCGATGAAGAGCGTAGCATGAAAGAAATACTAGAGACTCCAGCGGGCAAGACAGAGAATGAATTCATACTAGAACAAGTGGAAGAAGCTGTCATTGTTCAAGAAGAAGAGTTGGTTGAATTGGTTGAAGATCTAGGCGATGCTGAACTTCCTTGGGAATCCAGAATTGAGGAAAACTCCGTCCAAGATGCCACAGTTGATGCTAAGGAGGATACCGTACAATCTCCAAGGCAAGTCGTTTATGAAGAGTCAGACGGAATAATCCAAGAAGCAAATTTCCTTGATGATGATAGTCACAAGTCTAGTTCTCCTAGTGATAAGCTTGCGTCCGCAAGTGAATTCTCTGAGATCGAAGAATCTTCCCCAAGTGAATATGAAGATGATGCGGAGGTAGATTTCTCTCAACCTCCAATCTATGACTCGAGTGATGAGGAAGACATAGAAGACTTTGACCAGGATACAGATACAATTGAAGATCTTTGCAAGGAAGTGGAAGAATTCACAGAAGAACACAAGGAAACGGAACTTGCAGAACCACCAAAAACACCTATCCCAAGGCCATTACCACCCAATACAAGCTTCAAGTGGGTACAATCCTTAACTTATAATTTTACTTATTCACTTGAATATGGTTTGCTTGAAACAGATGGCCAGCTTAGAGCTCTCTGCGGCTTTAAGAGTAAGAGGGAAATGGCTCGTATTCAGAGCTGGTGCACCAGGTTCAATAAGGTTCCACGCTTCACCTCGAAGTACACGGATTGGTATCGTGCTCAATTGCATGGATCACAGAGAACGTTTGGTCGCCACGGTGAGACTCTACTCTTTAACCCGCCCAAATGGAAACTTACAAATCAAAACGGAGGCAGATCTAAAAACACAGCTTGGGATCATGGACTATGTTCTGACATTCGTCATCCCGGGAGGCTGAATATCTGTTTAAAGCTGCGCAGAAGCTTTACATGCCTAGTTTGGGACCCCGGAGGCTATTGGCATTCCAAGCACTGGTGGAGTTTTTTGGACGAATTTAAACACAAGCCACCATAACAGGATACTCTTCCAATGTCCAACTTAAGGACTTTAACTAAAAGTGCTAGGTGGGAGACAACCCACCATGGTATGGTTGCTTCTTTTTTTTCATATTATTTCTTGTTAATTGCTCTCATTTTTCCTTTTTCATTTTTATTTATTAAACCTGGAATCACGCATAAGCATCCATGATAGTCATTGCATTCTGCACTTTTCATGCATAAAAAAAAAAGTGGTTGCACGACGCGACCGCATGCCCCATGCGATCGCGTCATATCGCGAAAAACACCACCGACGCGACCGCGTGACCCACGCGGCCGCGTGATATATATATTGACGTAAGGATCCAACGAACAGAAAGTTGGGCTGGAATCGTGCGGCCCTTGTGCATTTCGCACAAATTGGCTCACGCGATTGCATGCCCCATGCGATCGCGTCACTACCCAATACCAACCACACGCGACCGCGTGAGCGACGCGATCGCGTCGCATGGATTGCACATCGCCCCAAAAAGGAGACAGAGAGTTGCGCTGAAACGGCGCTGGAGTCGTGCATTTAGCACAAATTTCAGCGACGCGATCGGCGACCCATGCGATCGCGTCACCCTTCTTTCCCCCCTCTCATGCGATCGCGCACTCCACGCGATCGCGTCACTCCCATTCTCGTCCCAACCATACGACCGCGTGCCCCACGCGGCCGCGTGGATTTGAAAATATAACCCCCCCAGCCCGCGAACCCTATCAGTCGCGCAGCCCTCCCCTTTCACCCCCAACCCTCTTCTCCTTCTCTCTTCTTCTTCTTCCCAGCCACCGCCGGCCAGCCGCCACACCACCACCCCAACGCCGCTGCCACCCCGTACGCCGCTGCCCTAACCCCCTCCCCTCCCTTCTTCTCCCCTCCCCTCTCTGCCACTGTCTCCGCGACCACCGCCCCCCACCGCCGGCAACCCAGCCTACCACCCCTCAGCCACCCACCCGCAAGCCCCCCCTCCCTTCCTCTATCACCAACCCAGACCCTCAGCCCACCACCACCACGGAGACTCATCAGCAGGCAGCCACAGAGCAGGCTGCCCCGCATCAGGAGGTTATGCACCCGATAGAGGCTGCAGATCCCGAGATCCCGCTCTAGTCCGTCCCACCTCCACAGCAGCCAGACCCTCAGCCCACCACCGCCACGGAGACCCCAGCTACCATCCCTACCATTGATGACACTCCTTCACACCAGGCTTGATTGAGCATCGAGGACGATGTTTCATTTTAAGTGTGGGGAGGTCGCCATCTCTGGCGTTTATTTTGGTGAACTACTACATACTTTTTCTTTTATTTTGGATATTTTTCTGTATTTTTCTCTTTTTCTTTTATTGTTATTTTCTGAGTACTTATACATTGCTACTTGTGTATTTTACTCTATTTTCTGTATTTTGCATCTTTAGTTCATACTTCAGCCATTTAGTTTATTTTAGTTATTTAGTTTAGTTGGCAATTCTGATTTATTAGTGGATTAATTAGTATAGTTTACCCTTTTTAGCATAAGATAGTATAGTTTAAATAGAAAAATATAGAAAGGAAGTAAACTAGAAACTTTAATAGAATCAAAATAACCCACACCTTGTATATATAGCATTACATGTTAGTTGACAACATTTCATCAAGGAGGAACATTAAAACTTTAAAAGCTACCCTAAATAATTTTTTCAAGAGAATAATGGGAATTTTTAACTAAACCTGCATACAATATATGAATGATATATGATGCTTGAGTTAGAGAACACACAGCCTGTGAGTCTTGAGCTTAAATTATATGGTTGCATTCAAACCATAATTTCATTTCTGTGTGTCACATTTCTTTTCATTCTGATGTTCTTTACTTTGCTTTAATCTATATGTCCAATTATAGAATATAGAATAGATACATACCAAGAGAATGATTAAGGCCATCATTTGATTTTAGCTCACTCACCCCAAATTAGCCTACTTTTTACATTACCCTTGTTAGCCCCCTTGAGCCTTTCAAAACCCCTTTATTCTATTTAGCCAAATTACTAGCCTTAAGCAGAAAAACAAAATAAAATCCCAAGTGAATCCTTGGTTAGCTTAAGATAGAAAATTATAAATAGAGTTAAATGCGGGAAACCTTTTGGGAACATGGACAATAGAAACAAAAAGGTAGAAAAGTAAAAAGGAATAAAATAAAATTTGGGAAGCATGCTCATGAGAAAATCTAAATGATTCAATTATCATGTGCATTAAAAAATAAAAAATTAAAAAATTAAAAAAATTAAAATAAATTAAAATAAAAAAAATTTTAAAAATTTTTTTCAATGAAAACAATGCACATGGAATAAAAATTAAAAAGTAAAACATGAGCATATAATAATAAGTGGGAAATATGGGAAAATAGGTAAAGAGATTTTATTTTACTAAATATGTATGTTAGGTGAGATCTTAGTCTAATTAAGGATTCGCTTATTAGCTCACTTGACCATATACATAAATCCCTACCTTTACCTTGGCCCCATTACAACCTTAATTAAGACCTCATGACTTTTTGGTATGACTATATTCTATAATTGTTGATTGGTTAGATGAAAAACAAAGCTGTAGAAATTAAGAATAAAAAGAAAAAAAATAGAGTGAATAAACCCAATAAACACTGAGTGACTAGAGAGTAAACACAAAATCCAGTGAGGGTTCAATAACTCATCAACATATATCCGTGCTTAAAATTTACTAATTGTTTTGCAAGTTTGTACAATGTTTTCTTTCCCATCTCATTTGCTAAAGTACTTTATTATTTAAGGGTTGGCTATATATATATACACAACTCCTTGAGAATGCGAATTAACTTAGCTACATGTAAGCTTTATATATGAGTGGAAGAATTAGAATTGCATGACTCATTAGGTAGATGCATTTAGCATAGGTTGCATTTCATAACATTCCATCACTTTAACCTTAATTATTTACCTTGGATTTAGCATGAGGACATGCTAGTGTTTAAGTGTGGGGAGGTTGATAAACCCATATTTCATGAGTTCTTTTGTGCTTAATTAAAGTGATTTATTCAACTCTTCACCTACTTATTCACATTAATTGCATGGTTTTACTTTCCCTTCCCTATTATGTCATATAATGAAAAACATGTTTTCTAAGCTTTAAAAATTAATTATTTTAATTACATTTATTTCCATTCGATGTCATGATTAGTGTGTTGAGTAGTTTCAGATTTTCTAAGGCAGAATGGCTTAAAGGATGAAAAAGGAAACATACTAAAATGGAAGGAGAAAGCAAAACGGAGCTTTAAAGAAACTGGTATCCACGCGATCGCATGGATGACGTGATCGCGTGCCAAGCACGAATCAGCAGCGATGCGGCCGCATGACTGACGTGACCGCGTGGCAAGGAAAAGCTCCAATTGACGCAACCGCGTGACCCACGCGGACGCGTGACAGAGGCCACGCACCAGAAATTGCAGAAAACGCTCATAACGAGTTCTGAGGCCCTTTTTGGCCCAAACCCAAGTCCAGAAGGCATAGACCAGAGGTTATGAAGTGAGGGAATGCATCCATTCAGAGAGCTCGCATATTTTCACCTTTCAATGAATTAGATTTAGTTGAGAGGGAGATCTCCTCCCTCTCGCTTTTAGGATTTAGAATTTCTTCTTGTTTTAAGAGTAACCCTGGATCCAGGTTTAATTTTATTTTAATATTACTTCTCTTTATTTATTCCAACATTTGAATTGATTATTATTATTTATGAATTATTCCATGTTACAGATTTCTATTTGAATTAATGATAATTAAGGTATTTTCAGTTTATGATTGTTCTCTTTGACTTAAGTTACCATTGCTTCCCATCTAAGGATATTTTTACTATTATTCCAGCAACCTTACTTTTTCCCCTTTTGGTTCTGGTTAAGAATTTAGTAACTCAACAGTTATTAAACTCAATACAATTGATAATCGTGATCTTGCTAATTGAGCTGAACTTAAATAATCCCAACCTTTTCTGAGGAAATAATTAGGATTCAAAGGTCAACTTAATTAGTCCCTTGACTTTCCCTTACCCTGGTAAAGGTCGACCAAGTGGAGTTCAGATTCAACTTTCATTATTGTTGAGAGAGATAACTAAGTTGGACCTCTAATTTCTCTACCTTGCTAAAAGTCGCTTTACAGTTATTATTTATTCTTAATTGCCATTTAATTCACTCGTCATTCAGATTACTTGCTTCTCACCTTCTAAACCCCGATTATAACCTTTATAGCCAATAATAAGAACATACTTCCTCGCAGTTCCTTGAGAAGACGACCCGAAGTTTGAATACTCGGTTAACAATTTTTAAAGGGGTTTGTTACTTGTGACACCCAACACGTTTGTACGAAGGGATTTTTGCCGGTTTAGAAACTATATCTACAACGCAACCGTTTCTATGAATTTCTTTATTGGTAGAAATCTCGACGTCAAGCTCCCTCAAGTGTTGTGGGCCTATCAAACCACACCTCAATCAACTATTGGAGAAACACCCTTCCGACTTGCTTATAGCATAGAAGCCATGATACCAGTTGAAATCAATGAGAAAAGTCTAAGGGTGAGGTTCTATGATGAGAAGAGCTTGAACTACTCCCTGAAGTCCGAGACCAAGCCCAGATAAGGGAAGCAGCGCTCAAGCAGAGGATGGCGAGTAGATACAATAAGAGAGTCATTCGTAGAAGCTTCGCCTCAGATGACTTGGTCTTGATTAAGAATGACATAGGCGTAAACAAGTCAGGCGAAGGAAAGCTCGCCGCCAACTAGAAAGGACCTTACAAGATAAGTGAAGTCCTTAGAAAGGGATACTACAAAGTGTACGACTTGAGCAGTGCCGATCTCCCCAGATCGTGGCATGCCTCCAACATGAGGAGATATTATAGTTAGAAGCGAACTCCGCTCCCTGATGTACTCTTTTTTCCGAATTCATGGTTTTTTTCCCCAAAAAAAGGGTTTTCTTGAAGGGGAATTTTAACGAGGCATCAAAGCAGGGACTAAGGGTTAAAAGTTTTAAATCCCTTAGTAGCTAAAAATAACTCTTGTAAAAGTTATCTCCATCAATCATTTATTTCATCTCTTCATAATTCCATTAGTATTATTATTCTACAAAACGCACCAATTTAAGCTCGAAAAAGCGTGAAAATTCTTTGTCCGACCTGAGTGGTTGGCGAGATAAAACGACGAGGTACAAATCGATGTAAAGAGGTTATAATAGGTGATCATGATAACTCGAAAATAATATCCCTAACGACTCACAAGTCGGAAAGCCCGAGAAAAATACAAAATGCATCGCAAAAATGGCCTAAGTTGTGAAACAATTTGATAAGCAAAATTGAATATGTAAGGTCGAAATAATGGAAAACAAAAGAGATACGAAAACCTAGGGGTGGCAAAGCGGGCCGGCTCGCCCCAACCCGCCCCGTCCCGCCCCATAAACAGGGCGGACCGGCCCGCCCTGCCAACTAAAATGGGTTTAAAATGCTAGCCCGCTCCACTTTATGACGGACTGGCGGGTTGGCGGACTAACCCGCTTGGCTTTTTTTTTTTGAAAAATAAAATTCATTAAAATTAACCAAAAAATAATAATTAAAAAATCAAATACAAATAAAAAATAGTCAAATTTAGGGGTGTCCGCAGATCGGATCGGATCGAATATGGCCGAAAATTCGATCCGATCCGCATAATTTTCATCGAATCGGATCGGATATGATATCCGCACTTTTTAGTGCCGAATCCGATCCGATCCGATCCGCACATTTGCAGATCGGATCGGATCAGATATCAGATATATCCGCATAATTAAACCTTCTATTTTTAATCATATTTCTATGTAAAAGAATTCGATAAAAATATTTCTTTCATACTTTTAAACTTATTTATTCCTAAAATATTTTTAATCAAACTCTCTCTAAATAACAAAAATAAAATAATACAATATATGAATAATAATTACTAACTAAAAGATATAAACAAGTAAATATAATACCAAACATATATATATTTTTTTTTTTTAATTATTATAGTGCGGATCTGTGGATCCGCGGATTGGATACACGGATATAGAGCAGATATCCGCGATCCAATCCGATCAATTTGCGGATCGGATCGTATTCGCAATTTTCAGATCGGATGCGGATATTTACCGTGGATCTGCGGATATGATCCGATCCATGGACACCCTAGTCAAATTATAATATAATTTTTTTACTATGTTTTTTTTTATTTTTAACTTCAGTAAAATTGTTCAAAATAATATTTGTCAATAGAATCATCTTTATTTTAAAAAATAAGTCACATAATTTGAGTATATATACGAAATTGTAAAATAAAATAAATAAAGTTAATAACTAAAAGAAGAATAAAAACAAAAAATGAAAAAAAAAGTGTTTAAAAATTTTATAATTATTAGTTTTATAATAGTAATCACTCTTTTATTTAATAAATAAAAATAAAAATAAAAATCTTTGGCCCGGCGGACCGGCCCGCCTCGCCCCGCCAAAACTCGCCAATTTGGCGGTGCAGGTTTGGCGAATTTTTTTAATTTGGCGGGCTCCAAATCCTAGCCCGACCCGCCTTTTTTAACGGGTTTAGCAGATCGGCCCGACGGACTCGATCCGTTTTGCCACCCCTACGAAAACCCCCCAAGGATCGAAGCGAAAGCTTTCTCAAAATTGTTAAGCAAAAAATTTTCAAAAGAGTTTTGGATAATAAATAAAATTGTCTAACTTAGATATGACAAAAAGTTTTCTTCACTAAATTGAAAAAATAAAAAAGGATTTTTTTCACAAAACACTATACAAGCATAAAAAAAAACCAGCAAAGCGTGCATAATAATAATATTTTGTTAAGGCCCTTATCCAAAAAAGGGACCCGTAAAACAAAATGGTTGTTGTTAATAACCCTATTAAGGGTCAAATGTCAGGAACCACTATAGAAAACAAATACATAAAAAATAAATTGTTCAAAAAGGGCCCACAAGTCGGGCCCTAATAGCTGGAAATCATTGCGAATCAAGGAAAGGATTAGATTCATCAAGGGGAGTGGAACTCGGGTTTGCTGCAGGAGTCGGAAGGGAAGGGATCTTTTCGACGACAGAAGTCAGAGCTTCAGAAGAGTTCGGCAGGAATCCTTCCTGTTGCCCAACCTCATGAGGAGGGGACTCGACAATACATTTCCCACAAGTCTTCAGCTTAGAATCGGTTTCAGGACGAGGAGGAGAGACAATCGCCCCATCAATGACCACCTTGTCAAGATGGAGGGGTGAAAGGTCCAAGTCAGGAGCGATGACTCCGACTTGTTCCTTGAACACCCTAAAAGCCTCTTCCGAGCTCTCAACGATTGAATCCTCCAGGTCCTGATAAGCTTCCCAATTCGACTCCAGCTGCTTCTGCAGATCAATATTTTCAGAAAAAAGCCTAACATAATTTTACTCTATGATGCACCACTATTTCGTGGTACATTCTATGCTAAATTTAGGAGATTTTATCACCCTTTTACCACACTAATTCAACGAAATAGCATGGTTTCATGATTTCTCCTAATTTGTGCTTAAGTGTGAAAACATGCTTTTTAGGCCCTTAATTGGTTAATTTTAATTCACCTTTGATTCCACTAGATACATTGATGTGTTTGTTAGTGATTTCAGGTTGAAAAGGCTAGGAATAGATCAGAGGAGTGAAGAGAAAAATATGAAAAGTGGAGAGATCATGGAAAATCAAGGATTTGGGATGCATTCATCGACACGCACGCGTAACAGACGCGCACGCGTGGAAAGCAAAAATGCCAAGCGACGCGTACGCATGACCCATGCGTACGCGTCGATGCTTGCACGTGACTTCATTAAAGTAAAAACGTTGGGGGCGATTTATGGGATTCCCAGGCCTAGATCCAACTCATTTCTGAGCCTATTACATGCAGAATTCAAGAGGAGTCAAAGGGTGGGGGGGAGAACACATAGTTGAGTTTTGGACAATGCTTTAGTTAGTTTCTAGAGAGAGAAGCTCTCTCTTCTCTCTAGAATCAGGTTAGATGTAGATTAAGATTTCTTAGATATAGGTTTAATTCTTGCTTTGATTTACTTTTCCACTTCAATTTCTTGTTCTTCTACCTTTTCTTAGTTTAGTAGTTTAATCTTTGTAATTATTTACTTTGTTGTTGATGCACTCTTGTTTCTTTTACTTCTCTTTAATGCAATTTATGTTTAATTTATTTTATTGTTGATTTGCTTTATCCTTGTTAATTCCTTGATTTAAGTAGTTATAGATTAAATTTCTTGCAATTTTATCTTGCTTTCCTTTTATGCGTTCTAAGTATTTGATAAAATGCTTGGAAGGATGTTAGAGTAGATTTTTGTGTTCTTAGCTTGGGATGGTAACTTAGGTGAAATTGAGTTGCTAATGTCCAAGTCTTGATAATTGGTGTCCATTGGCTCTAGCCTCTATTAAGTTAATTAGTGAGTGGTTAGGACTTATGGATTAGGATTGGTGTAGCTCATTTGACTTTTCTTCACTTGTTAGAGGATGACTTAATGAGATTGATCCTTGCAATTATCATATTTTGGTTAGTAACAAGGATATAGATCCTTAACCATTAACCCTTGCCAAGACCTTTTATCATTTGAGTTTCATTTACTTTCTTGCCATTTATCTTTCATGTCTCTTATTCAAAACCCCAAAATATGTATCTCATAACCAATAACAAGAACACTTTCCTACAATTCCTTTGAGAGACGACCCAAGGTTTGAATATTTCGGTTATTTTTATTAGGGTTTGTACTCGTGACAAACAATTTTTTGCATGAGAGGATTGTTTGTTGGTTTAGAAACTATACTTGCAACGAGATTTCATTTATGAAACTCTAAACCATACAAATTTTCGTTCATCAAAATGGCGCCGTTGCCGGGAAATTGCAAATGTGTGCCTTGTTATTGGTTATTGTATATATGTGAATATTGTGAATATGTTGCCTTTTGTTTCTTTATTAGTTTTTGCTAGTTTTAGGATTTAGTTTTCTTGTTTCTTATTTGATGTTTCATTTGCTCTTGCTATTATGAATTCTCATTTTTTTGGCTATAAGTTTGTTTACAATTATGTTCTAGAAAGTGGAAATTTCAATGAAAATATACATCAAGGATGGAATAATCAAAGGTGGGAGGAGCCTCAAGCATATGCTCAACCTTCTTGGCAACAACCTCCTCCGGTTTCGTATAGGAATAATTCCACTCCTTATGCATATCTAGTGAATGTGGTAGTCTTCATTGTACTTGTCAACAACCACCACGTGCCTATGAACCTCATCCTCAACATAGCCCTCAACCATACTCACAAACCCCTTTCTACCAAATACCTTCCTAGGACCCTTATCTATCATATAACCAATTACCCACACCTCATCCTTGTGACCATTATGTTAGAAAACCCATAGAACCACCCACATTCCAATATCAATACTCCCAAGAACCACAACCTCAAAATACACCACCTCCACAGTTCCACCAAGAAGAACCACCTTCCTATTATGAACCCTTCCTTCCAAGTAGTGAACCCTCCTATCCACCCCAAGCCCCAATGGATGATTCTCTCACTTTGCTACTTCAAGGACAAAGAGAAATACAAAGGGAGGTACTAGAATTCACGGCCACCTTAGATGCGGTGGTAAACCAATTAGCCTCCCAATGCGTAAACACTCAAGGAACTTCCATGGCTACATGCGGAGAATCATTTAAAGAACATAGCATGAAGGAGAGATTAGAGACTCCGATGAAGAATAAGGAGTGAGATTTTGCATTGAAACAATTGGAGGAAGCAATAATTGTTGAAGAAGCGGAAGAAGTGGTTGAAGATTTAGGAGATGTTAAGAGTCTATGGGAATTTAGAATCATGGAACCTCCCTCCAAGAAGCTTGAAATTGATGTTGAGGAGGGCGTACAACCTCCGAAGAAAATCCTATATGGAGACTTTGAGGAGGTTTATCAAGAGATGGATTCAATCATTGTTAAATTCTTATCTACAATTGAATCCTCTCCCATTGGACTTGAAATGGAGATTAAAGAAGAAGAGGCATAACCTCCCATGCCTTTGGTAAGCAATGAAGAAGAGATTGAATTGAAAGGAAGCTACCAAGAGGAAGAGGTTGAAATTGAAGAAGCTTGCCTAGAGGTGGAAGTAATCAAAGAAGAACATAAGGGAGTGGAGCTTGCAAGGAAATTGAAAATACCTCTCCCCAAGCCATCACCATCCATTCTTTCATTCAAGTAGGTAAATCTTTCATCTCTAAGCTTACCTTAATTAGCCCATTTGAATATGGTTTACTTGAGACGGATAGACAACTTAGAGCTCTTTGTGGCTTTAAGAGCAAAAGAGAGATGGTTAGTGGTTGGCATCGTGAATCAAAGTTCATGATGGTTGCATGGTCAAGGCTTAAAAGCAAGGGTTGGTGTAGAACTAGATTGCTTGGGTCTAGGATGATGTTTGGTCGCTTTATTGAGAATTCATCTTCCTTGCCACCTGGATGGTCCAATGGGAATCAACTTGAAGACGGGTGCCAAAACAAAGTGTGAAATCCCGGATCGCACAAGAAAAATCAATTTTGGGAGCTCATGGTTTGTGAAGAACTCCATCAAAGCTTGGAGGCATTAATTTTGAAGAAAGGAGCTTATTGGAGACTCAAGCATTGGTGGATGTTCAAGGATGGCTTCAAGCACAAGCCACCTTGATGAGGAGCTCCCCATAAATCCAACTTAAGGACAATAAATAAAAGTGGTAGGTGGGAGACACCCTACCATGGTAACATCTTTCTTTTTTTCTCTTTTGTAAATATTAGTAGAATTAGCTTAATTTCATGTTTTGATTGGTTTGTTGAGTTTATTTGGTAGTTTAGTATGTTAAATAAGGTTTTATGGTGTTTTGGTAACTGTTTGGAGGTTTGGAATGCTTGGTTTGGTGCAAAAATATAGAAAAATTTTGAAAAACAGAGCACCATCCACGCATACGCGTGCCCCACGTGTACGCGTGACCCATAGCTTTTCGACCATCCACACGCACGCGTGGATTCAAAAATTTCACCTCCATACATTTTCCAGAGAGTTATGCCTACTTTATGTGCGCTTCATGCCTTAGGCATAAGTTCACCAATGCGTACGCGTCCCCTCACGCGTACGCGTCACCTCTCTGAATAAGCCATCACGCGTACGCGTGACCCACGCATACGCGTCGCTCCCATTTCACTGCTCTACGCGCACGCGTACGCGTGGATGCCCTTCTTTCACACACTTCTTTTCTTCTTTTCTTTCCATTTTTTTCCTTCTTCTCTCTTCTTCTCTTTTCATTTCCGCCTTCCACCATCATCCAATACTACCAAACACCATTTATAACAATTTTTTTTTAGATAGTAGTTATTTAGTTAGTTTAATTTTCATTTCATTCTCTCTTTTTTTTTTTTTTTGATAAGTGTTGGATTATTAATTTTGTTTACTGTTTCTTGCTGCTTATTACTAACTGAATGCTATTTTAGCATAATCATTGTTATTATTCATTGTTGAATTCTTTGTTGAGGTTACAATTTGTTACTTGATTTTGAATTTTCATGCTTAACCATTGTGAACACCAAGTGAATGAGAATTGCCCTCAAGCTTTTTAAGTCTTTTTGAATTACATGATTTGGCCACCATGTGATTTGAATTCTTTTCCTTGATTAGGAAATTTCTTGATGGATGTTATGCATTTATCTTGATGCATTGTATTTCTTGATTATATGCATCCATATGTTTTTGGCTTGAATGCTTTCATGCTTCTTAATTACTTGTTTGGTTGTTTTAACCTACGAGTTAAGAGCATCTCAAGCACATTAGGATGAGTGAAGTACATGTTCCTTTTTGTGTAATTGTGACATATCTCTCTATGATAATGTGTGTTCTAAAGGGCGCCTAATTTAGAACTCACACACCTAGTCTTCATTAATGTCACACTAATTCACTCACTCAATTCTAGTTATGAGTACCTCTTCCAACAATGTATGATTTCTTACTTTTGCATTTACTTTTCTTACTATCATGTCTTTTATTTTCAGGATGAGTCATTATAAGCTAAAACGGAAGCGGAAGAAAGAACACGCAGTAACCGGTTGACCTACCAGCTGAAGGTAGCAACCCGTGCAGTCGCCGTACCCCTTGCTCATCTTTGAATGCACCGAGGACGGTGCAAACTTTTAAGTGTGGGGAGGTCGTCCGACCAGTCGGCATTTTTGGGTGACAAATTTTTAGTATCCCAACACTTTTGCATTTCATTTTTTTTAGGTCTTTTAGGATTTTTAGTTACATTTTCTTAGTTTGTATATATATACATAATAAGCTTAATCAAAATAATGAAATTTTTCAAGAAATTTTATCTATAGGGCATTGACATCCCAATTGATTTGAGTAAACACTTTTCAATGAACTTGCTTGAATTATATCTTGTGGAACATGCTTTGAGCTAAGAACACAAACTTGTGAGTTTTGAGCTTAATTGTGTGGTTACATCATATAACCACTTATTTTTATTCTTGTGTGCATTGTTCTCTTTCTATGATTGTGATCCTTGATTTGTTTGGTTCTTTATGTCCATTATTTCATGTATATATACATTTATATGATTGAGGCCATCATTTCATTTAACTCACTTACCCAAATAGCCTTACCTTTTATCCTTCATTGTTAGCTAACTTTGAGCCTACGATTAACCCACTTGTTCTTAATATTAGCACATTATAAGCCTTAAAGCGAAAAACAATAAATGTCCTTTATTTGGATCTTTGATTAGCTTAGGCTAGTGAGTGTGTATCATTCAAGTGTGGGAAAACTTGGGACATTGGTTGAGAAAAAGGGTAATTTTGTATTTTCATTGAAGATCTTGGGAAATGGGTACATACTCATGTGTTAATTAAATATAAAACCATACGCATTGATGCTCTTGTGTATATTTTAGCTCGAAAAGAAAAAAATACAAAGGAAAAAGAAAAAATATGTAGAACAAGAAAAAAATATAGAAAAAAAAAAGAAAAGAAGAAAAGCAATAAAAAGGGGACAAAATGACCCAAAGTGAAGTTCAATAAAATCAATGCATATGAGTTGTGATCAAGAAAAGAATGCGTGAGTGTGTGAAAAAGTGAGAATTATGGGTAGTTAGGTTTGTTTAGATTTCTATAGGTTGCTATATAGGTTAGGTGGGAAGCTTAGGTTAATCAAAGATTCAAATTTCAAGCTCACTTGACCATATATATGCATCCTTACCTTCACCCTAGCCCCATTACAACCTATGAATAAGTCTTCATGATGAATGTATGCATGCATTGAATGATTGTTGATTGTTAGATGAAAAACAAATCTTGAAAAGCATGATTAGAAGAGAATTGAGTGAATCAACCCTATACACTGAGTGATTAGAGCGGATACACATCCAGTGAGGGTTCGATTGCTCAATTACATGTTTTCACCATGATTATCCCTTTTCTAGCAAGTTTGCAAAAATCTTTCGATAACTCAATTCAATTGTGGGTTTGGCTTGGTTGTTAATACCTTTAGCCCTTATGTTTATATTGGTTTTCTTGGGAGTTGATTTATTTTGACCAAGCAATTGCATTTATTTAGATAGTTACATATAGCTAGATTGCATTTAGTTAGTTTATATTTTAATAAATGATGATACCCTTGTCTCTTTCTTGGTTTAGGATGAGGACATGCTATGGTTTAAGTGTGGAGAGATGTGATGCACCACTATTTTGTGGTGCATTCTATGCTGAATTTAGGGGATTTTATCACCGTTTTCTCACACTTATTCAATGAAATAGCATGATTTTATGATTTTCTCCTAATTTGTGCTTAAGTGTGAAAATATGCTTTTTAGACCCTTAATTGATTAATTTTAATTCACATTTGATTCCACTAGATGCCTTGATGTGTTTGTTAGTGATTTTAGGTTGAAAATGCTAGGAATGGATCAGAGGAGTGAAGAGAAAAGCATGTAAAATGAAGAGATCATGAAAAATCAAGGATTTGGGATGCATTCATCGACGCGCACGCGTAGCAGACGCGCACGCGTGGAATGTGAAGTCGCATGGTGACGCGTACGCGTACATGACGCGTACGCGTGGAAAGCAAAAATGCCAAGCAACACGTACGCGTGACCCATGCGTACGCGTTGATGTCGCACGTGACTTCATTAAAGTGAAAATGTTGGGGGCGATTTCTGGGCTTTTCAGGCCCAGATCCAACTCATTTTTGAGCCTATTACATGCAAAATTCAAGAGGAGTCAAAGGGGGGGGGGAATACATAGTTGAGTTTTGGACAATGCTTTAGTTAGTTTCTAGAGAGAGAAGCTCTCTCTTCTCTCTAGAATTAGGTTAGATGTAGAATAGGATTTCTTAGATTTAGGTTTAATTCTTGCTTTGATTTACTTTTCCTCTTTAATTTCTGGTTCTTCTACCTTTCCTTTCCTACTTTAGTAGTTTAATCTTTGTAATTGTTTACTTTGTTGTTGATGCACTCTTGTTTCTTCTACTTCTCTTTAATGCAATTTATGTTTGATTTTCTTTATTGTTGATTTGCTTTATCCTTGTTAATTCCTTGCTTTGAGTAGTTATAGATTAAATTTCTTGCAATTTTATCTTACTTTCTTTTTATGCCTTCCAAGTGTTTGATAAAATGCTTGGAAGGATGTTAGAGTAGATTTTTGTGTTCTTGGCTTGGGATGGTAACTTAGGTGAAATTGAGTTGCTAATGTCCAAGTCTTGATAATTGGTGTCCCTTGACTCTAGCCTCCATTAAGTTAATTAGTGAGTGGTTAGGACTTATGGATTAGAATTGGTGTATTTCATTTGACTTTTCTTCACTTGTTAGAGGATGACTTAATGAGATTGATCCTTGCAATTATCATATTGTGGTTAGTAACAAGGATATAGATCCTTAACCATCAACCCTTGCCAAGACCTTTTATCATTTGAGTTCCATTTACTTTCTTGCCATTTATCTTTCATGTCTCTTATTCAAAACCCCAAAATATGCATCTCATAACCAATAGCAAGAACATTTCCCTGCAATTTCTTTGAGAGACGACCCGAAGTTTGAATACTTCGGTTATTTTTATTGGGGTTTGTACTTGTGACAAACAATTTTTTGCATGAGAGGATTGTTTGTTGGTTTAGAAACTATACTTGCAACGAGATTTCATTTATGAAACTCTAAACCATACAAATTTTCGTTCATCAAAATCAACCCTATACACTGAGTGATTAGAGCGGATACACATCCGGTGAGGGTTTGATTGCTCAATTACATGTTTTTACCATGATTATCCCTTTTCTAGCAAGTTTGCAAAAAATCTTTCAATAACTCAATTCAATTGTGGGTTTGGCTTGGTTGTTAATACCTTTAGCCCTTATGCTTATATTGGTTTTTTTGGGAGTTGATTTATTTTGACCAAGCAATTGCATTCATTTAGATAGTTGCATATAGATAGATTGCATTTAGTTAGTTTACATTTTAATAAATGATGATACCCTTGTCTCTTTCTTGGTTTAGCATGAGGACATGCTATGGTTTAAGTGTGGAAAAATGTGATGCACCACTATTTTGTGGTGCATTCTATGTTGAATTTAGAGAATTTTATCACCCTTTTCTCACTTATTTAATGAAATAGCATGGTTTTGTGATTTTCTCCTAATTTGTACTTAAGTGTGAAAACATACTTTTTAGGCTCTTAATTGGTTAATTTTAATTCACCTTTGATTCCACTAAATGCCTTGATGTGTTTGTTAGTGATTTCAGATTGAAAAGGCTAGAAATGGATCAGAGGAGTGAAGAGAAAAGCATGCAAAGTGGAGAGATCATGGAAAATCAAGGATTTGGGATGCATTCATCGACGCGCACGCGTAGCAGACGCGCACGCGTGGAATGTGAAGTCGCATGGCGACGCGTATGCGTACATGTCGCGTACGCGTGGAAACCAAATATGCCAAGCGACGCGTACGTGTGACCCATGTGTACGCGTCGATGCTCGAACGTGACTTTATTAAAGTAAAAATGCTGGGGGAGATTTCTGGACTTCCCCTAGATCAGATCCAACTCATTTTTGAGCCTATTACATGCAAAATTCAATAGGAGTCAAAGGGGGAGGGGAACACATAGTTGAGTTTTGGACAATGCTTTAGTTAGTTTCTAGAGAGAGAAGCTCTCTCTTCTCTCTAGAATTAGGTTAGATGTAAATTAGGATTTCTTAGATCTAGGTTTAATTCATGCTTTGATTTACTTTTCCTCTTCAATTTCTGGTTCTTCTACCTTTCCTTTCCTAGTTTAGTAGTTTAATCTTTGTAATTGTTTACTTTGTTGTTGATGCACTTTTGTTTCTTCTACTTCTCTTTAATGCAATTTATGTTTGATTTTCTTTATTGTTGATTTGCTTTATCCTTGTTAATTCCTTGCTTTGAGTAGTTATAGATTAAATTTCTTGCAATTTTATCTTACTTTCCTTTTATGCCTTCCAAGGGTTTGATAACATGCTTGGAAGGATGTTAGAGTAGATTTTTGTGTTCTTGGCTTGGGATGATAACTTAGGTGAAATTGAGCTGCTAATGTCCAAGTCTTGATAATTGGTGTCCATTGACTCTAGCCTCCATTAAGTTAATTAGTGAGTGGTTAGGACTTATGGATAATGATTGGTGTAGCTCATTTGACTTTCCTTCACTTGTTAGAGGATGACTTAATGAGATTGATCCTTGCAATTATCATATTGTGGTTAGTAACAAGGATATAGATCCTTAACCATCAACCCTTGCCAAGACCTTTTATCATTTGAGTTTCATTTACTTTCTTGCCATTTATTTTTCATGTCTCTTACTCAAAACCCCAAAATATGCATCTCATAACCAATAGCAAGAACACTTCCCTGCAATTTCTTTGAGAGACGACCCGAGGTTTGAATACTTCGGTTATTTTTATTGGGGTTTGTACTTGTGACAAACAATTTTTTGCATGAGAGAATTGTTTGTTGGTTTAGAAACTATACTTGCAACGAGATTTCATTTATGAAACTCTAAACATACAAATTTCCGTTCATCACTCTACCTTCTCCTTCAAACCCTCAGCCATAGCACATTGGCCTATTAATTTTTTCTCCCTCTCCTAGAGATGGGCAAGCTCCTCCTTCAACCATGCATTCTCCCCCTACAGCCTCTTTTCCTCTTCTTGATACAGAACAATCCTCCCCTGAAGATTCTCTATGGATTTTTGAAAAGAACTCGAGGGAGTTTTGTCGAGTATATCAAGAAGGGCAGTACAGACCCCGGCAGTCCGAATTACTCCCTATGCCAGAATCTGAAGATGGTTTCGTAAGGAAGCATCATCCATGGAAATTTGGTTAAAAGGAAGGATGTGCTTCCTTGCGAACTTCGGACCATCGAAATTGACCTCTCTAGCAGTGGAAGAACCAGATTCCAACGTCTTACGCTTCTTTTTTTCGGACTTAGAAGAGAGTCAGACTGGGGGGACGGGGGCAGGAGGAGGAAGAGGAGAAGCAGAGGCAGGGTTTACCGAAATCGGACGTGAAGAGGTCCCCAAGTCCTGAGGAGGAGGAGGAGCACCAGAAGCTCCGATCTTTGCAGCATCAGCTCAGGCGCGGGCCTTCCTCTTCGCCTCTTGCACCTTTTGATAAGCAGCACTTGATCCACTCTTCACCATTTCTGGAAGGAAGACCAAAAATAATTAGTATACAAGCAATATAAATACTAGTCTGAAGATATCACAAACGGCGATAAAATAAACTAAAAAACTACCTAGCTGGGTCTACACAAAACTCGGAAAGTCCAGAAGGAACTTCTTGGTATCCAGGTTTGGAGCACGCCCCCAAGCCTCTAGAAAAAATTCAACAATAGCCTCCTCTACCTCATCCAAATCGGTTAGAC
The DNA here is from genome assembly GCF_059453495.1 of Arachis ipaensis. NCBI lineage: Eukaryota > Viridiplantae > Streptophyta > Magnoliopsida > Fabales > Fabaceae > Arachis > Arachis ipaensis. The sequence continues at coordinate 39,399,013 of NC_142441.1, read as the reverse complement.
TATCTTTTTCTACAGGAGAGGCCTCTAACCAATACAAGAGAAATCGGAGTTCATTGTTATCATTCAAGAAGAAAGGGTGATGGCCCTCTACAGTCTGGACCTTAAAGAAGAAGTTTTTAAAGTCATGGAACGACTCATCAAAGATTAAAAAAACCTTCTGACCCTGAATAGCTCGAAAGTACACCCACTGTTGCTTGTTATTCTCAGCACTAAATTATTTTATCAGATGAAAGAGATAGAAGAAAATCTTTAAAGAGGTCAGAAAATCCAGCTCTCGGTTGACAAGTTGGTAGATCTTAATAAAACCCCAAGAGTTAAGATGAAGCTGGGTAGGAGCTACCCGACAATGAGACAATATCTCCACCTCGAAGTCGGAAAAAGGAAAAGTAACCCCTAGGCAGGTGAATAAACAGTCGTACATAAAGAAAAAATGAGGATCATAATTAGCAATCCTCCCACAACAAACCCGGTCCTCAGGATCTGGGGACTCTAATTCATACTTGGGCTCGTCATCATTAACACTACAAATCCTATGGTGCTTCCTAAGTTCAGTTATAAAGACATCATCTACTAAGGGATGCTCATATAAAACGGAAAAATATACCCACCACGACAAAGCCTCGGGAACACGGGAAGACATTTTCAAAAATAGGGAGCATAGATAAAAGCAGTAAAACCTACATAGCACAAAAGAAAAAAAAACCATCAAACAAGGTTCTAACAACAAGGCAGTCCTTCTAGAGCAAATAAAGAAAACAACTAGCAAGCAGTGAAAGAAATAACTTCTTCGAAAGAAGGATACAAGAATCCCAAAGTTTCTTACTACATTAACAAGCATGCATAAGAAATATACCTGAAAATCTCCTCTAGGCGTACAGTACAAGTATAATACAACCAAGACAGTAAATGAAGGCAAGAAGAACTAACCTTCTTTGGAAAAAGGAAGGATTCCAGTAGCCGACCTGAAGTATCCGCGAATGAAAAAACCAAAGGGAGCTTTTGAGCAAGAAAGTGAAAGAGCAGGAAAGAAACTTCGAAGAGAAGACGAAAGAAAACAAAGAAAGAAGAGGGAAAAGTATTTATAGCAGACCAGGGGCATAACAGTAAAATGATGCAGTCGTTAAAGAAACGCGTCATTACCAATGTAAACTGCCCCCACGTGTAAATGCAAAATCCCAAACGGACGCGACGTTTGATTAGACACGACGGTTGAGGAATTCAAAATCACATTGGTTTTAAACTGAAATCACGTCATTTTCCGACTTGAGCAAACCCGAGTTCAATCAATACTCGAATCCAACTCAGAGCTAAGAGATCGGACTCGAGTACGGGCACTGTTCATACCCTAACCCAATATTATGGCCTAAGCCCAAGTAAGCTAAAAGGGCCTAATCCAAAGGTTGGCCTTTATCACCTCTCCGGCGTCTTCGAAAGAGGCCGGGTTCGACATAAGCTCCTCCCCAAGGAGGTCGGGTTCGACACAAACTGGCAGATAACGCTCATTCAAATAGGTAACTGTCCCCTAAAATCTCTGATCCACTTCTAGAAGAGATATCTCAACAACCCTAAGATAAATGGACAATTATCCACCTTCAGAAGCAGAACTACTCCAACGGTGGTTATTACTGTCACACTCAAGTAAAACTAAGTTCTAATATTCTCTAAACCTGCTTATACCCTGCTAACTTAAGTATCAGAGTGTCTTTACAAGTACTACCCCCACATTCTCTCACGTACGCAACTCGAACTGTGGCTCTCAGACGCTAAACAAATCGGAGATTATATTCTTCTAATGTTTGGGCCAATCTTTCAAACCTAATCCATCTATCTCAGATTACCTACGTAACAATTAATTTTATTATTTATTTCAAAAAATTTAATTTATAATTATATTTATTATATATTTATAATTATAAAAATTTTAATATTTATAAATTTAAAAATTATATTTTTTTATATTTTTAAAAATTATAAATTTATTAAAATAGTTATAAAATTATATTTATTATTTAATAATTTATGAAAAAGAGATTTGTGAGACTTGATCCATTAACCGACTAATCCGCTATTAAATAAGACGAGAGAGGAATTTAGAATCACTTACTAGGGGTGTAATCGGTTCGGTTTGGTTCGGTTTTGGATCCGAAACCAACCGAACCGACCTGATCGGTTCTACAATGATACCAACCATTTGGTTGGCTGCTATTTGAACAACCGAACCGAACCGAACCGAACTAACAACGGTTTGGTTCGGTCGGGTTTTTCGGTTTTTTTATTCCTAATAATTAGAATTTAAATTACCATAGAACGAACTTTAAAACCGTCAATAAACTAGAATAACAAGAGTATATCACATCCAATTCAATACAAATTCAACTTAATTAAACATAAAATAAATACAATAAAAAATGTCTAGCAAAACAACAAAAATAAATACACTTTAAACCGAAAGCCACTTTAAAACAAATGAAAACCAAACAGCTACCATGCTTAATCTGAATCCACACCAGACTCATCAAGTCATCATCATCTTCCCCGGTTGGTGCAATTTCTACCAAAATAAAACAAAAAAACATATTAAATATTATATGAAAACAATTTGTGAAACATATTAGATGCAGCCATAATGGATATATAAAACAAATTAACACATATTATATGCAGCCACAACAAATTATAAAATATAATATACAAATTAACGGCACACAAATATATGTAGCCATAATGAAGAAAATAATAATTATGACTTGTTGATCCTTGATGCAATTTTCTAACAAAAATAAAAGAAAGAAGATATAAAAACAAAAAACTTCTTTGAAAAAATTATCAAGTGAAAAAGAATACAAAAATACATTGTTCTGCTTCAAAATACAAAACCGGCAAGAGCACAAAGTTGACACGCAAGGTAATCTGGTTTGACACAGTCTGCCAATGATGCCTCTAATCTAAAATAATTTAACTCCAACAAAGGTCATATGGTTTCAGATGATTAAATATTTTAAAATATATATACAGAAATCTCTATTGACACAGCTATATATATATATATATATATATATATATATATATATATATATATATATATATATATATATATATATATATATATATATATATAGTTAGTATCTAATTGAATATTGATTGATGATGATGTATCATTATTGTAGCAAGAAATTAAAAGTGGTGAATAAGAGATACCTATATACCCTACTATGCATGCACATACTGATTATAAATTATAAACATAAACCATGAAAGAAACTACAAATTTCTTTTTTGCATACCTGATTCAAGTTTCTCAAACTCTTCAAACATCCACGGACTCAACATTTTCACCCCCAACTTCAGACGTCTGCTCATTGGGAACCTCATTGCTTGTTGGCTGCATATATATAAACAGACCAATGAAAAATTAGCATTTTTAACTCATGAACAACACCAAAAATTTTGTTTCCAGCAACAAAACTACAACAGCTCATAAGCAGCTTATGAAAAATTAGTATTTTTAATTATATGCAGCCATATATATGCAGAACAAAACCACAGCAGCTCATAATAGTACAACTAAAGCAGCTGATAAGTAAAACCAATTTAAGACATAAGCAGCTGATACACAGCTCATAAGCAAAACCAAAGCAGTTCATAAGCAGCTCATAAACAGAACCATAAGTAATTCATTTTTTCCCATTTCTCTATTCGTGTTTATGAACTGAAACGTAGGATACATAAGTAATGCTAACATATTCTAACAACTAGAAGGCAAGTTATTATTTCACAAGCAATGTATTCAATGAATGTCTCTATTTTTCATCCAGGAAAAAAATGAAAATAAAACAAGAAAGCGATGCATGATCCTGTGAGTTCTTGATGCAGGTAATACACAACTTAGATTAAGAAAAAAATAAATGAATCTCAAGGAACCTAAAGGATCCAATGGACTCACGGCAAGGCTAGGAATAAAAGATACAAGAACTTGATTTGATAAACACTCAACCAGAATTCAAGAGAAAACGAGATAGAGAAAAATTGATATCATTCATGGTTGATAAATTGGAAAGCTACCCTATACAAGTGGACAACACTCACAGAAAATAAGAAATAACTAAAACAAAAGTAAATTGGAAGAAATTAAAAGATAAGAAACTCACATAATATTACAACTCCATACATTATTTTGAGATAATTCAACACAAATCTACAGAATTTAAAGCCAATCAACAGAATTTAAATCAAGCACAATATCACTAAAAATCCCACAAACAGAATTTCTAAAAACAATTATTCAGGTTAAATCAAGCACAATATCACTAAAAATCCCACTAAATCAAGTACAAATATCACTAAAAATATTGCAGACTGGGATTTTGTTGACAATATATACATTAATTACTGTAAAGAAAATTATAACCAAGCACAAACTCTAACCTCCGAAGAAGACATTCTTCAGTTGCTGTTTGCAGGAGAGGGCTTGGCGAATGGTGCTGCTCGGCGATGGACTGGTTGGAGTGATGCTTGGCTTTGGCTTTGTTGCGACGGCGACCCAGTGACAGCGACCCAGCAACGGCGACCCTGCGACGGCAATTTCCTTGACGGTGGACACTGGACAACACTCTCTGGCTCCCTCAGGCTCTCCTTCTCTCAAGCATGGAGGTCGGAGCCTCGGAGGTGGAACCGTGGAAGAATGGGAGAGAGAAGTTTTTTGTGGGTGAATGGGGTTAGCCGTAAAAGGAGAAGAAGAAAGCTAGGGTTGTGGCTGAGTGGCCCTTTTATACCTAGGTTAAAGGGCAACTTAGTAAAAACACACACTACTGAACCCTTATTCTTCGGTTCGGTCCGGTTTGGTTCGGTTTCTGCCGAGCCAACCGAGAACCGAACCGAACCGATCGGTTTAGTTCGAAAAAAATAAAAAAAAATCGATTTTTTTGGTTTTCCAATCGGTTGTTGTAAAATTCGGTTCGGTTCTGCGATAACAGTAAAATGACGCAGTTGTTAAAGAAACGCGCCGTTACCAATGTAAACTGCCCCCACGTGTAAATGCAAAATCTCAAACGGACGCGACGTTTGATTAGACACGACGGTTGAGGAATTCAAAATCACATCGGTTTTAAACTGAAATCACGTCATTTTCCGACTTGAGCAAACCCGAGTTCAATCAATACTCGAATCCAACTCAGAGCTAAGAGATCGGACTCGAGTAGGGGCACTATTCATACCCTAACCCAATATTATGGCCCAAGTCCAAGTAAGCTAAAAGGGTCCAATCCAAAGGTTGGCCTTTATCACCTCTCCGACCTCTTCGAAAGAGGCCGGGTTCGACATAAGCTCCTCCCCAAGGAGGTCGGGTTCGACACAAACTGGCAGATAACGCTCATTCAAATAGGTAACTTCCCCTAAAATCTCTCATCCACTTCTAGAAGAGATATCTCAACAACCCTAAGATAAATGGACGATTATCCACCTTCAGAAGCAGAACTACTCCAACGGTGATTATTACTGTCACACTCAGGTAAAACTAAATTCCAATATTCTCTAAACCTACTTATTCCCTTGCTAACTTAAGTATTGGAGTGTCTTTACAAGTATTATCCCCACATTCTCTCACGTACGCAACTCGAACTGTGGCTCTCAGACGCTAAACAAATCAGAGATTATCTTCTTTTAACGTTTGGGCCAATCTTTTAAATTTAATCCATCTATTTCAGATTACCTACATAACAATTAATTTTATTATTTATTTCAAAAAATTTAATTTATAATTATATTTATTATATATTTATAATTATAAAAATTTTAATATTTATAAATTTAAAAATTATATTTTTTTATATTTTTAAAAATTATAAATTTATTAAAATAATTATAAAATTATATTTAATATTTAATAATTTATAAAAAAGAGATTTGTGAGACTTGATCTGTTGACCGACTAATCCGCTATTAAACACTAATCCGCTATTAAATAAGACGAGAGAGGAATTTAGAATCACTTACTAAGTTGAATGGAGGCGGATTGATATTTCACTCTTACTATATGCCATCATTAATTTGCCGACTAGCGCGGTTCTCCTCTAGTGTTATTTGTGTTAAGACTTCAGAGAGAATAGGAAGCTGACAACCGTCTTCCCTGGTTAGTGGTGGGTGCGCAAACTCTGCATATTAGTAATTGCACCGTTTGAAATTTTGACATGCAGCTGCAGGGAAATGCTGCTGTCAGTCAGCTGAAGTTCACTACCTGACTACCATTATTGTAACAATTTTTACCGTCTTGAAAACAAGCTTTTCCATTTCTTTCTGCTTCATACCTCATGAGTCATGGTGCCCCTCAGTACCACAAGGACGAGGTAACTGCATCCTTTTTTCTTTCTCTCTTTCTTTTTTACACCTTAACTTTGTTTTCTACCCTCCTTGTGTTGTTCTTCAACCTTTCATATTTCACTTTTTTGTGTTAATTTTCTTCTATAATGTTCTAAGCCTTAAGAGGAAAGTTAGGGTTTTTTGTTTTTTGCTTTTATTTTTTACTTTTTTATTTTTTGACAAGGGTGTAGCATTCCTATGAAGAGCTAGTGCCTTGTTACTCCTACAACTAAGTGATCCATCCCAAGTCTTAACAATTAAGTTATAAAGGGTTTGAGCTTTTATCCTCCCTTGTTAGGGTTAGTTGGGAGTTGTGATTTTGGGAAAGGAAGGGAAGAGAAAGACTTAGAATTCTATTATTTAAACAATTATTTAATTTTATTTTATCTCCTTCCTTCAAAATTCTAATTTGCAAACGATCTTAACTGTGCTGGTAGTTTTGATTTCGGGGAAAGGAAGGAGTGAAAAGGAAAAGTGTAGGTAACTTTCTTTTTTCTTTGTTTTTCCACTTTTCTCTTCCAAAACCCTAACCCACATGCATTTTTTATTTTGGAAAAAGGAAGAAAAGGAATTTAAATAATTTTTCCTTCTACCTCTTCCTTTTGTTATTTTCCTCTAAAATTCTAACACACAAATAAAGAATTTGCAAACAACCTCGATGAGGCGTGTGTGGTTTGCTGAATGTTTTCACAGGCTGCGTATTTGATCTGTTCTGCAGCTCAAATGCCACTTGAGGGAAATAGTTTTTGAAGTTGTTTACTGTTCTGTTTGGTTTCACAGGAATCATGGTCAAATAAGAAATAGGAGAATGTTTATTTATTAAACTTCCACAAACAGTCAGACATACTCTCACTCCATTTTAATAGGTAGAATCTCTGTTTTTCTCTGCCTTAAGACTTGTTATCAACTACTGCATAGGTTGACACACTGTTGATTTCAAAATTGCTTTTATATGCATGAGTTAGGCAACAAGAACTAAGCCATTACTAGGATGGAGTAGAATGCAACCTCTGGGAATCTAATGAGCTTCTATTGTTGGGATTGGAAACATTATGATGGAATGGAATAGTTCCTCATCAAAATCCATCAAAACCTTCAACTTTTGCTCCTTTCAATTTTGAGGATTTGGGATGAAATCATAATTTTATCCAAACAATGGAGTGGAAAAATAACTTCACTGCTTTTGGCTTGATTGCATTCCCTTGATCTGCATTCCACTCCACTCTGTTAGCTTCTATCAATCAAACATAAGGGCTAGCTGCATGAAGCAGAAGAAGTCATAGTGTTGTGTTAGGAATCATGTTTTTGTTCAAACCATTTACATTTAAATTTCTTTTGATATCTGCATCCATCTTCCCCCCTTTCTTATATTGGTCTATACGTCTAGTTATTAGACTACTATCCATATGATCTTCTTCTCTCTAGCTTCTCATATGCTTTCTTCACATGTCAAAATCATGTAATGTGAGGTATGGTTGTGTTGTGATTATAGAAATCACAAAAAGATCAGCTTATTATTGCTGCACTGGGAATAAGGAAATTTATTTAAAAAAAAGGGGACAATATGGCTTTGTTGCAATTAAGCAAAGTGCAAAAAGCGATGCCCATAATAGCTGGATTGTGATTAAAGGAATTACAAAAATATTTATTACTATTAGGTTTGATCCAGTTGGTGAAACTTCCAACGTTTCCATGATGGCAGCAATTTACAACCAATAGGATTCTTCTTTTATATATTGTTCTGTTTGGTTGCAAATCATACGAATGAAGAGGTAGCGGAGATGCAGATGCGTAAGATTTTTATATAGCTGCCACTCTTTTCTATTTCCTCTTTCTCCACCCTTTTCTGTCCATGATATTTTCAGGTCAGATGGTTGAAATTTGTGTAGGATTTTTGGGCCACAAGTCCCCGGTGGTTACTGTTTTAGCTGTATAGCTGAATTGTTTTTAACAGAAAACAGAATTGATGATTTGTCCAAAGTGGTTAAATAAATTTATATTGTCTAATAACTTAGGGTTAGCTTACTCAGGTCTCATAGGCCATTTTTATGACCTTATCAGTTATCACAATGAGCAAATGGTTTTCAGTGAGTTCTTATGATATTAACTTTTAACTATTCAAATGGATTGTATTTTATCTCTTAAGAAATGAGGTCAGATGAGCATGATTTGATATTTGGCTTTATTTTCAAGGTTATACTTTCTACTACAGCTCTTCCCCTCTTTTAATTCAGGTGGTTCGTGATCTGTCTTCTGAAACTAATAATACTCTGGAGAACGGACCTGTTATGCACAACATGATTGCTACAAAAGCTGTAGGTTTTGTGATTTTAGTTTACATTCTGAAAGACTGAAGATATATTAATTCTGAAGCTCCTTAGTATCATAATTTGCCATAATTTTTATTTTTTAATTTTTTGTTATATCTATATTTAAAATATTATCCTCATATAGTAAGAGTTTGGATCTTCGTCTCTGTTTTTGAATCAAGTATAGCATAGTAGTCTGTGTCGACATTTATTTGTAAGGGGATATATTGATTTGAACTTATTCATCTTTTAGGACGTAGGGCATTCCACGTCAAGGTGTGGCGGCTCTGAACAATGTAAAGATAATACACAAACTGGTGTTCATGTAAAAGATAAAAAAGCTGTTGGAGAACTTGTATGTTTGCAGTGCTTACATGGTAGTGAACTCATGTGAGTTTGTGACCCACTCTGTTTCTCCTTAAGAATTATGATATTATCCCATTGGTTTCTAGATTGAAATATTCCTTTCCTGCTCTTGTTCTTATGTCATCTCTGCTACACCTTAAGTTCATGAGTATAATAGCACAAGTTGATCAACAGAGACTTTAGGGCACTTAGGAGCATGCATCTTTATCTTAAATGCTGTTTCATTCTGTGGTTTTTGATATGTGTATCTTATTTCACTTGTTGGGCATCTTCTTCTTTTCCAAAACAAAAAATAAAAATCTTTACATGATGGCAATCTGGTTATGCATGTTCTGAATTGCTTGTAGATGTGAAAACTTATCAATGTGCTGTATGATAGTATTTTCCATGTGTTGCTATCTTCTATCTTGCAATAATGACATTGTTGAATTTCAGCTTTATATATTCCAGTCATGTTGGTATTTTGATAATGTATTACACACATCTGCTCAACATGAAGCACTTGCTAATAAATGGTGTCCGTGTGCTATGCTTAGATTTAATTATGTTTTATTGGGGAAAAAGGAAAGCTGTTCAAAACTGTAGAGATCAGGGAAGACTTTAATCTATCCTTTTCTATAGGCGCAAAAGACTTGTGGGGTAATAAGTTGTCCCACTAGCTTAATTCAAGATACATTCATGTATTTATGGGTTTACCAATTTTTTGAGTGTATCTAAATATGAGTTAATATACTTGTGCATATCCAGACAATCTTCCTCCGTAGCATTTTTCAGAGAATGATACTAGACTTGTCTGTTACTTTGACAAATAAAAGGATTTGTTTTAGCTTTCTAATATTTTGCAGTGGAACAGTTATATACTTAGATGATTTAGACAAAATTGGGGTGCCAAGATTTTGTTGCATTCCGTGGCTTTTTAGTTTCCATGGTGTATTTAGCTGAAGAAAAATGCTTGTAGTTGCAAGGGTCTCAATATACCCCAACATTTGTAAGAAGCTTGTGATTTTTACTTCTTTTCTGTTGTACTCCTGGTGCTTTAAGAGGATTTCTGTTGCTACTGTGCTGTTGCCAACAGACTGGAAATTCTGATACATTTCTGGTCCTGGAATTTTGCTGCTCTGCTCCCCGACTTTTTTTTTTTTTCTTTTTATATTTTGAAATTTAGGATCTTATTTTCCTCACTCGATCCAGATGTATCACGTGTCCTATTTCTTAAATATTTTCTTCTTTGAATATTAAAGTAAGCTGAGTAAAAGATCTAGAAGAGACTTGAAGCTGCTAGAAGCTAGAAACTCTTACAGCAGTTATAAGAGCTTCCACCTAGGATAAGTTCCCCCTAACAGTCCCTAACTAACTTAAGTTGTTAAAAGACCTTTCTACCCCTTTAGTCTAGAGTGCTGAACACTCTTCCTATCTATGTATAAATACTGATTCACCACTCTAATTTGAACTTAACTCTCATTTTCTACAATTCTCAGTTTCTCCTTCTCTTTGTTCTCTCCTGTCACTTTCTCTAAACTTAGCACCAGCACCGTTGGTACACTTCCTGACCCTGGGAAAAAAAAGTAGCAAGCCATTAAATCCCTTCCACTCCCCTTTCTAGTGCTACCATATTTAAATTTGACTTGATCTTTATATGATGGGCTGTATTCTTCTATTGTTACTGTTATTTGTTGATCTTTTTTGCTATTGAACTATATTTTAGTTGCTGCTTTGGAAAAGGATGTCAAAGGAGGTACCATCCCTCTTGTTTGAATCCTCCTCTCAATTACTACCCTGTGGGCTTCTGGAATTGTGCATGGTGTGTTAAAAAAAAGCTAGATCTTGGTGCGTACTCCATTTCTGAAGGGGTGGAGTCCATCTTGGATTCTAGAGAAGGCATTTCGAAAAACAATGGTATGGTCAATCACAATTTGTGGTGTTTCTTTTCCCCAACGTTTCCTATTATATTTCACTTACCTTTGTTTCACATTTCAAATATATTAGATAGTCAGTTTTTTCATTGATGATAATGATTAAGTACTTGTTGGTAGTGACGGAAAAGGAGTACTTTGTCAAGTATCTGGGCCTTGCTCATGCTCACAACCGCTGGATTCCAGAAACACAAATGCTTGAAGAGGGGCCAAAAGTTTTGTCAGCATTTAAGAGGAAGCGCCGGGTTGAGTTACTTTATATTTTCTTAGAAACGAATAGCAATGCTCATTTTTTATACTTGCTTTGGAACTATCCTTAATAAATTTCTTGTATGCCACAATGATAGGTTATCAAGTGGAAAAAAGAATGGAGTATACCTCACCGCTTGTTGCTAAAAAGAGCAATTGTGTTACCAAAGCAAAATAAAGAACATTTAGATGGGCATGATAACAATTATTCAGTTGGCTGTTTTGAATGGCTTGTAAAGTGGTCTGGTCTTGGATATGATCATATTACATGGGAACTAGATAGTGCTTCCTTTCTAACGTCGTCTGAAGGCATAAAACTCAAAAATGATTATGAAAGTCGTCGTCTTCGAAAGGGGATGGATGGAGACGTTAATGAGGTGCTTCTTTTGATCTGGCTAAATATGACGGATCTACTATTATTGCCTACTGTCATCTTTTCAAAAGTTTTATCATGAACTCTATAATAACACTATCTAATGAATTGCAATTTTTTTATTTTTTATTTTTTTTTCTAAATAAAAAGAGAAAACTAAGAAAGATGCAGGACAGTAGGAGAACAGAAATCTCATTTATTTGTTTATGGAAATCTCTGTGTGCTCAAGGTCACGGGTTCAAGCCGTGGAAATAGCCACTGATATAATTATCAGGTTAGGCTGTGTACATTACACCTTTTGGGTGTGGCCCTTCTCCGGACCTTGCGTTAACGTGGGATGCTTGTGCATTGGGCTATCTTTTTTTTTTTTTTTTATAAATACGTGCACTTAGAGCTTACATTAAATGCAACATCATAATCTAGATGGCTTGTTTAGTGTGGAAGTGGCTTCAGATTGCAGCAATTTTTCCAAATGATGTTTTAGATTTCTGTTGCTTGTTCTGGTAGAGTTTCTCTTGTCTTCCTATCTTCTTGTAAGAGATAGAAATATGAGCACTCTTCTGCTTGACAACGATTTCCATAATCCATGGGAGGGATGACAATATGAATCCTATCAAATTTGTAACTTCTTTATTGGGGTTACACTCATGTATGAGATGGATACTTTCAATGTATAAAGGCAAAATTAGCTCTATACAACTTGTATGAAATGTATCTCAAGTCTAAATATGAGCATGATTCTCTAAATGGTTTACTTGGGCCTGTAGGAGAGAAAAGCTTCCTTTGCTGAATTACCTGTACCGCCTTCAGGTAATTCAGTGGCAGTTTCTAGTCAGCATTTGAGTTATGTGAACAAGCTTTGCATGTGTTGGCACAAAGGTCAGAGTGCTGTCATTGTAGATGATAAGATTGACCAGGTAATTTTTAATTCTCCTTATTTGTTTGTTGTTTTCTTAAATTTCTAAACATCAGGACTTGTAATTAAATTGAACTTGTACTATGAGTACCTCGCTTGAGTAATACAAGTAACAATCACTATCTCCTAAGTGGACCTTTGGCAAGCGTTCTCTGTACAATCTTCTCTATAATTTGTATTATCCCAACCTTCTCTCTCCCTCTGTAATGTATTCATTCCTAATCTTTTCTAGTCCAGTGTTTCCACTCATCCATCCAAGCATCCTCATCTTCATAGTATTAAGCTTATATTCATGTTAGCTTTTAACCCTTAGGATTTACAATCTGGTTCTAGGGTGGGCATTTTCATGGGTGAGCTCCTTGTGTAATTTTACACATCAAACTCATCCATGAAAGCTTTTATGCCATTTTCACCCCTAAACAAGTATACCCCTATTGGTACATTTTACTTGCAAATAAATATGAATTTTTCTGAATTAGAAGGCCGACCCCTCCTATGGGATAAGGCTTTGTTCTTGTTGTTGTTGTTTGCTGAATTAGAAGGATACCCCTACATTTTGACCCCTCATCTTGAATCCTATAATTTCCATCTTGCAATATTAATAATGGCTTTAGAATGTCTCAATTTTTGCTGAATTACATTTTCAGGAGCGGGTTATGAAGGTGATGTCATTTATATTGTCATTGCATTGTAAGGTGACAAGGCCTTTCCTCATTGTCTCAACTTCTGCTGCTCTTGCTGTGTGGGAAAGAGAGTTCTTACATTTGGCTCCATCTGCAAATCTTGTCATTTACAAGGGAAACAAAGATGTACGGAGAAGCATAAGGACCTTGGAGTTTTATAACGATGACAATGGCATCTTATTTCAAATATTATTATCATCGCCTGATATTATTGTTGAGGTATATACTCTTATTGTACAAACTGATACTTTCCAGAAACAATTTCAGTTTTCAAATGTTCTATAATGAACGCTAATATGATTTGCAGGACTTAAAGGAACTACGATGCATTTCGTGGGAAGCAATAATAGTTGATGAATGCCAGCGACCTAGAATTTTGGAACACCTTGACAATATCAAGATTTTGACAACAAAGTTGAGGCTCCTGGTTGTTAGCGGACAGATCAAGGTATACTACTTGTGTTTGCTATTGATGTTTTTGTTACATTGACAACTTCTGCAATGGATTTTCAGGATGATCGAGCTGATTATGTCAAAATGCTTTCCTTCCTCAACTCTGAAAATCATGTGTTAAATACTACTGAAACAGAGCCATTAGTCTCTGATAGCATTTCCAATTTGAAAAGCAAATTGGATCAATATGTGGCATTTAGAACAAAAACAGGGTCCACTAGGTTTGCAGAGTTTTGGGTTCCTGCCAAGCTTTCGAGTTTGCAACTTGAGCAGTATTGTTCATTGCTGCTTTCTGACAGAACTCTGCTATGCTCAGCCCAAAAGTCTGACAAGGTCAATGCCCTCCGCAGCCTGCTTAACTCAACAAGGAAGGTATACCTGAAGTTAAATAATAAGTTCAAATAGAAGCTGAAAGTTTTCACCTCATGCAAATTTGCTTGTTAGCCATTAATTACATGCCTCCCCCCCCCCCCCCTCCTCTTTTTATGGTATCATTTCTTCGCTTCTATAAAATCTATGGCTCCCAATGCATTTCGAATAGAACAGATCAGTGATTCAGTGTGACTGATGTATACAGTGCTGCAACCATCCCTTTCTCTTGGACTCGTCGCTATATAATTCCATCAATAAAGGTCTGTCTGTTGAAGAGCAGTTGAATATTGGGATAAAAGCAAGTGGCAAATTGCAGCTTCTTGAAAAAATCCTTTTGAAAGCAAGAAGTCGTGGTTTAAGAGTGATGATATTATTTCAGGTTATCATCGTTTAAACTCCCTTGACTGTTCCTTATCATTATTGATATTTCTTTTATTTTTGAATTTGTGTGAGTTTATTCATTATTCGTTTTGAAATTGGAAGCAGGAAGTAATATAGTGTATCCAAGGTTCATCCACTGAAGTCTCTTGCTTTATTTTAATTTTTTGCATTGGTGTTACTTTATTATAAAGCAAAAATTATGCGATGAGTTAATAATATAAGTGTTGCTTATATACATCCACAATTACCTGATTTTTGGAATTTTAATTTACTATACTATCGTAGTTTTTAATTGTCAAGTGTTTTATTTAAAATTGTGGCATTTCCGCCGTTTTGCTATTCCTTAATTTTTTCCTCATGAGTCTTTGGCTTATCTATATGATTATTATAATAGTTGTTAAGGCTCCATGTCCTGTATTGGACATGAATAACTAGAGATACTTTTAATTTATGTTTGATGACTGGTCTATGTAACTAAAGACATTGATTATATGTTTATGGCTTTTAAAGCATGTGTCAGTATTTCATGGTTGGTTATACTGAAAAAGTAAAATTATGAACTACAATAAATATTTCAATTGGTCAATGTGGTTTCATTTAGTTATATAATGTGATCATAGTTCTCCAAAAATGATTAGGAGGGCTGTCATAAATTTAGCGTCCTCGTTGAGCTCGAACTGGATTTTCAAAAAATCATTTAAAAGCAGAATTTCGGATTCGTAAGTATTGCTTTGTCTTGTGTGCGTGCTTGTGATTGGCCATCTTACTACGTTCTTTGCTTTGTTCCCTTGTTTCAATTATGAGAACAAAACCAGTTTCTCATCATTTAAGTTCATTCCCAAAACTTCAAACATTGTGGTCATATTATCTTCTTTTCTTTTTCTCTTTCCCTCTATTTTTCAAGTTACCTAAGGACTCATTTACTTCTTATCTCTTTCTTTTCATATAATTTTAAAACTGCAGTCAACTAGTGATTTGACATCGATTGGAGATATTTTGGATGATGTACTCTGTCGGAGATTTGGTGAACATTGTTATGTACGATATGCTGCTGGGTATGCGCCCAAAGTGAAGCAAAGTGCTCTAGACAAATTTAATGACGGCGAAAGAGCATTTGTCTTCTTGTTGGAAAGTCGTGCTTGCCTCCCTAGTGTTAAGCTTTCCTCTGTTGATACCATTATATTGTTTGACAGTGACTGGGACCCAGAAAATGATTTAAGAGTCTTACAACGGATGCCTATAAGCTCACAGTACGAACAGTTAACAGTGTTTAGACTATACTCATCTTTTACTGTTGAAGAAAAGGTTCTAATGCTTGCAAAAGAGGGTAGTAGTATCCAGTTGCTTAACCATAGTACCTCTCATGCCGTGCTCCGATGGGGTGCCACCAATCTTTTCAGTAAGCTTGATGACTTACATGGCAGCAACACTCCAGTCGTTGCTCAAGACATTGCCTCTGATCAGTCACTTCTACATGATGTAATCTGTGAGTTATCAACCGTATTTTCTGGTGGAAGCGGTGACATTGATCATCATGAATTGTCCTTCATAGCGAGAGTATGGCAGAAAGGAGGGGAATATGCAAAGAACATTTTATTGCATGGGGAAAGAGTGACGAAGGAAATGGATGATGGTTTTGATGTTTTTTCTTGGAGTAATCTCCTTCAGGGAAGGAGTCCTAGATGGAAATTGTTGTCTGTTCCATCTCAAAGGATCAGAAAACCTGTCAATCACTTTGATCACAAAGCAAAGGAATCTGAAAGTGAAAATAATGCTGATAATAGAAAGAAGAGGAAAGTGTCTGAGGGTAACGATCCCAAAAGCAAGGAAGTGTCCAAGGATACTACATTCACAAGGAAGGGGAAAGTGCCAGATCATGTCAATTCCAAATATTTGAAAAAAAGTTTGAAGAACAAGAAGCTAAACACTAGTACTGCTGACTTTCTTTGATTCATTTATCTATTTCTTTATGCCCACAAAATCATGAATTTTTCTCCATTTTTTCTTGATTGGGAAGGTGGTTGCTGGAAGGGACATGTTTCTGATGGCTCCTTTTCATGCCTACAGGTAATGTAGATGAGTTCTTGCCAAAGCCAGATTTAGCAGGTCTTTGTGATGTTCTACAACTTCCAGTAAGTTCTTAAATACATATTCCTGCGTCTGCTTAGATACGTACTTTATACTCTTTTGCCACCACAAATTTATTTGTTCTTTTGGATATCGGTCCTTAGCATTGTGGCAATCCTTATATTTTCTACTCATTTGGGTTTAGTTTGTATAATCTCTACTTAGAAAGGCATTAATCCCTATTTTCCAAGAATCACCCATCCCTGCAGTTTCCTCCTTACTAATCTATCCGTCTGGGTTGCGTTTGTTTTTGTGGATATGATAGAACATGACACTGAGACAGAGACAATAGAATAGAGACACTAAAAATTATCTTTTGTGTATTGTGTTTGGATATAATGTAAAGACACTAATGTAATATCCTGTATTATGTTTAGATAGACATGAACAAGACTAAAATATTATGCGAAATGACTAAAATAGCCATGTGATTCCAAATTTTCTGCATCAAGTATAAACTAATTCAATAGAAAACGAGAGGATGTGGGGAGTACAGGATATTACAAGAAGAATTGGTCTATGAACCAACAAGGTGAAAATGGTATTGAAGTAACAATTAAGAATAAACAAAGTAATGTAAATAGAAGAAGGAATTAAGCTTCCATTGAGAAAACCTGTAACATGCCATAGAGAAGAGAATGTACAATAAGGAGGAAAGAATTATCAAGGCAAGTAAAAAATTCTGCAAGAAGAAGAAAGTACCTGGAAAAAAAGAGAGAAAGAAGAACGCAGAGATAGTGAATTGAAAGGGCAGGGAGAAGAGAGTACCTTTCTGAGAACGACTGGGCATAGAAGAAGCTCAAATTAGGGAAAATAAGAAGGGGGTAACAGTAGAATAACAAAAAATATCTATGGACAAAAAGGAAAAGAATTTTCATAAAAAAATCCGCGTCTACCTTCTTAAATCCCATGTCCATCATTCTCCTTCATAAAAGAGAGGACAAAAAAGTAAAGAATGGTTCTGGAGAAAATGTGTCCAGTGTCTTTGTCTCTACTTCCAAACGCTTTTTAAACATTCACTATCTATGTCTTTGTATCCTGTCTCAAAAAACAAACGCAGCCTTTGGGGACTGATAGGTGCCAGTTATCTAAGCCCAAGGAATAGAACATCTGTGATATTTTTGAGATGGGGCTGAATTCTGGTGGGAAGTTAGCTCATAAGCATGTGTGTGAGACGGTCCCTTCATCTTTTCCAAGTCCTTCCAAATTTTTTCTTAAACCCCTCCTACACTCCGTTGCCTCTGTCCATATTTCTCTTCCCAACAGTTCCTAAAATCCTCTTTCATCTAAATAGAGTGCTGAATCAGCAGTTATTTACAAAAGGTTACCTATCATTCTCTATCATCTCATATCAACAATTTCAATGAGGACCCAATTTGAGATTGGCCTGGTACCTAACAAAGACCAAGACCAAGCTGAGTCCAAACATTGGGATTGATATCCCTCCAAAAAGAGTGAAAGGACCTTTGTGGAAATTATTGGAACCTAAATCTTATATAAAGAGTTTTTTGGTATTTATTGTTTATCTAAATGAATGAGATTTAAAGGTCTAAAAAGAGGCTACATGAATAGAGGTGGAATATCTTGGTGTCTCTATAATAATATATGAGATATAGAAAATTGTGGAAATTACAGAGAAATCAAGCTTATGTGCGATATATGAAGTTATGGGAGAAAGCGATAAAATGGAGGTTGAGATAAGAGACTTAGGTTTCTGATAACCAATTTGGTTTTATGTTAGTAGATTTACCATGGAAGCTTTATATAGAATGATGGAAAGGTTTTAGAATAACAATAAGGATTTATACATGTTTATTGAATTGGAAACGGTGTACTATTGGATATGAAGAGAGGTCTTATGGAAGAATTTGGAGAAGGGAGTAAGGATTGCATATATTTATACAATTAAGGAGGAGTACAAGGAAGTTATAACTAGTGTGAGAACCCAATGTGGGGTAACATAGGAATTTTCTTTTGGTGTAAGATTATACCAAGGATCATTTTTAAGTCCATTCCCTTTCACATTGGTTTTTAAGGTGCTCAATGAACATATCTAATAACCTGTACTATAATGGATGCTTTGTTGATAATTTTGTCCTTATGGGAGAATGGTGAGAAGTTTTAAATGTAAAGCTAGATTTGTGGAGATAGGCACATGGTAAGTTGTACCAAGACGAAGTATATAGAATGTAAGTTCAACATGAGAAGGAGAAACACTAGCACAGAAGTCAAAATTCTGAAAACATCATACACAATAAAGCGGTGCGAGTATCTTGGATATTTGATTCAGTCATTCAGAACAATGGAAACAGAAGAGGATGTAAACCATAGAGTTTAAGTGGATTAGTCAAAATGGCAGAGTACTTTGGATTTTATATGCCACAAAATTACCTTTAAAACTTGAGGGTAAATTTTATCGCACTATTGTTAGACTAGTCATGTTCTATGGATCAAAATGTTTCGGCAACAAATGATGAACATAAGTATAGTGTGACCGAAATGAGGATGATTGGATGGATCAACCTATGAAGCACAAACATTGACACAGGCACGAAACGTGATATAACACGGTACACGCGGACACATGAATTTTAAATTTGTGTAAGACAGGGATATGACATATATATGAAATGTAAAATATTTTTTAGATAAATTATAAGAAAATTTTAACATTTTATTGATATTAAAATATAAATGTTTTAACTCTTTTTATATCTTTTTTAATTATATAAAATGTTTAAAATAACTTTATTTAATAAATAATATATACTATTTCTAAACTTATTTCAAGAAATGACAAGTTAAGAATAAGGCTGGACACATTGACACATGGTGATATTTGGGTATTCTAAGCATGTCTAGAGAAGCACTTTTTATTTTTTATTAAGATATGGTTAGACATGGAAGACATGCGTGTCGGATGACGGTCGTGTTCAAAATGTGTCCGACACGCGGACACGGCAACCTCAGCGAAGTATCTGTGCTTCATAGGGATCAACGGCTATACATGTATGGACATGATAACGAAGATGAGAGAGAAAGTTGGAGTAGCCTTCATTGTTGAAAAAATGGTGGAATCCCCTTCCTAGGTGGTTTAGACATGTGGGGAGAAGATCAGTAGAGCATCCAATTAGGAGGGTATATCAGATATAAGATAAACAGTGGTTAGAGAGAGAAGACCTTAAAATATACAAATATTTTGCATGAAATTTAAGTGAGATTTCTCTGTGAACGATCTAACTACAGACATGATACATTTTCTACCTATGTATCTGATCCCACCAAGGTTTTGTTGTTGTTTCTAGAAGTCAATGGCATTCCTAAAATATGTCACTTAAAATAAGGCAGGAATTTGATTTTATATTACATTATTGTCTATAAATCATTCATTATCATGATTAACTTATTTACGTAACAGCTGACATGTTTTAACTATTAAACTTAAATAAATAAATACATAAAATGCAAGAGATTTTTGTAAAGTGCTTACCCGACCATGTGCTTTCATGTACAGAAAAATGTCAAGGCTCTTGGTGCAAGGCTTCTTGAGCACATACTGGAATATTTCAACGTTAATTGGCGAGACGTTTCTACCATGCAGGCATTTGAATTATCTGTGGTTAGTATTTAGTCTCCTGTTCTATATTAAATAAGTATCTGTTGAGATGTCTGTTGAGATTTTGGACAAATCATTGTACATCTTTTAAGAAATAACCACTTTAAAGTTCATGACTGACTAAATTAACTACTCGGTAAGAAGCAACAATCACTCTGAAAATTGTTAGGCATTAAAGTTCAAACTTAGTCTTAAACTTTTATGTTATCTGTTATTTACTCAGCATTGTTAAAAAATAAAAGAAATGAAATTTACTTTTTCCTTTTTACCTGATCATACATAATGGATGGAAACATAGATGGTCAAAAATCATATTTGATTTCAAGATCGTTGTGTTCATTCTGTCGCAAAACGTGTTTTGCATATTTAATGTTCTTTACAAGAGAATCTCCATCCTTGGATAGGGCATGATCATGAAATAAGGCTCCCTTTGGCAAGTCTAATGGTAAAAGACATGAAAGTATGAAGTCTAACAAAAATATTATTAGAGTAATAAATTCACATATAAAATATCATTTATTTTTAAGTATAATACATTTGAATTTATAGTTAATATTAAATACTAAATAATATCTATTATTATTATTATTATTCATTTATATAATATGCACAAGATTTTGTTTTGATGAAATAAAGAGTAATTATCAAAAATTTCATATAATTGATAATATTTATTTTTTGTTATAATAAATTATAAAAATAGTTATGATAAACATAATTTTTTTCAATTAGTTATTTAAATCCTTAAATTAAGTATTTAACTGTTCTTTATTTTAAATTTAAATGGTTTAATTAATTTTAATTTGTGATAAATATGTTGATATATCTTATGTTGAAAAAATGTACAAGGATATGATGGATAAAGTCATAAATATAACTAGCTTATTTTAGGTTTAATTACTCCGCTGATCCTTATAATTTCACCAAATGTTTAATTAGGTTTCTATACTTTTTTTTTCTTTGCAATTGGGTTACTATATCATATCAGATTTTATAATTAAGTCCCTATTGCGACAAAAACGTTGAAATTAATGGAATATTTAGTTAAGTGTTAGGCATATTCATTTTGTTTAACATAATATTTAATCAAGTGTTAGGCATATTCTTTTTGTTTAACGGAATATTTCCTTAACTCCAATGTTTTTGTTAAGGTAAGAACTTAGTTACAAAATCTGATATGGTACTGGACCCAATTGAAAAGAGAAAATATATAGGGACATAATTGAAAATTCGTTGAAACTATAGAAACTAGGAGAGTAATTAATACTTTATTTTTTTATGCCTGATCTGAAATCCTTAATGCACCCAAGTATCACTGATTTGTAAGAATTATACCATGGGTTGTACATTGAAATGTTTTTTGTTCTTTTTTTATTTTTAAATTTTTTCCGAAGTGTTGGCTTGCGGCTTCGTTATTGAAGCACAATTTTGATAAGCAAGGTTCACTTGCACTTGCAAAAGTGCACTTGAACTTCAATTGCGAGGAAGAGGAAGTAACCTATGTTTACTCTAAACTGCTGAAATTTAAGAAGGAATTTTCAAGTTGTTTACAAAGTGGAATTTGTGTTGAGAAATGTACATCAGACTGCGAAACACCTGGGTTGACAGATTTGGTGGAGGATATGCAAAATGGTTTTCACGGTCCTCTAGAATCCGACACATATAGACATGATCTTCAAAGGGAATCTCCCACAACTGTGCTAGCTACTCATTACCAGACTTGTGCAGAAAATTTAAAAATCAGACTTACAGATATTGGAAGTTGTCCTCAAAAGTCATCTGGCACTTTCCCTGCCAAAGCATATGCTATCCCCGTGACATCCAAAGCTGCTTTCTTGGAGCATCAGAGTGAGGTCTTCGATTCAAGTGATGATCCTTGTAATGTCAATCCTGCCACTGGTTCTTTGGAAAATCAAATTAATGGCGATGATTCTGAAGTTTCTCTAATAAATAATAATGAAGTGGTTGAGACAATCACTTGCAGTACTGCTGATGTTCCTGAGGTCAACCAGCATTACAGTGAAGTGAGTGCTGTCCATGGTGAGTCTATTATGGATTTTCCTGAGACTACTTTCCCATATATGGAACCATCAAATACAGATCTACTGCCACTGCCTCAGGAGGATGTTACATCTTTTTTGGAGAATATTTCAATTGGTGAAGTCTTGCCTTTTGATGAAATATTTTATGAAAATTATAACCTTCATGAGGCTGAACCAACATTACAAGTTCCAGATGACCCACCTGAATCAGGTAACTTTCCCTGTATTTAACCTGTGAATACAACAGATGTTTCTTGCATTATTACTAGTCCTAGATATACAAATTGTTATCCATTTAAGGGTGCATTTCTTTTGGCTTTTTTGAAGGAAAAAACAAAATATTCTCTTTTCACATATTTGTTTAAATTTTATAGAAGAATTAATGTTTTAATTAAAAAAAATGTGGTTTTCATCTTTTTTTCAACTATATAAAAAATGTAAAGTTTTAAAATCACTTTCCTGAATCTGAAACAAATGCACACTTATCGCTGTCATGTCTAAAATACACTGTGTTGCAGTCCCAGACCCATTGCAAATTGAAATGGAGAGAATAAAAAAGGCGACTGAAGAAGCTAACAGGATACGCCAGCAGAAAGTATGTGCAGCACTTAATTACTTTTTTTTGCCACTTGAAAATATTCCCATTGTTGAGGTCTGATGATATGATTTGACTTTTTAAGTATTTTCACATGTTCACTTTTGTTAAAGACTTGTTTGTTTCAATGGTGTAGTACATTTTGACAAAACTAATATTAAATTGCTTTCTATAAAGGTGCATGAGAATCTTGTATATAATTATTTTCATTTTCGGTTGGGAAAATGGCAAATGTACAAGCTCTAAGAAAAGGCAATATATACTTGATGTTAATAGTTATCAATCTCTAGTACTAGTGTACTAGATCTTTTATCATTTTTGGATATTAAACTAGTGTGACATGAGAGCAATTTCATTTTTGTATATTAAACTATTGTGACTTTTCATCATTTTTTTGTTGGAAAAAATGTATGTATATAAATGAAAATTCTGTAACAATTATTATGCTAAATGTAGTTTTGTATGTTCAGAAGAATTGATATTTATATTTTCATGTTATGTTATTTTAATACTAACATTGCAATCTATTTTGTTTATTAAACATTATTGAATTCCTGTTTGTGTTGATTTGCATTGTATCCATATCTCTCATTTATATTCGTGAGTCTTAGGTTTCCAGTAATTTCTCTTCGCATTCTTGGGCTGCTGACTGAAGCTTTCTTTTAATTTCGGTCATCCAGTTACACCAGCTTGAGTCAGACCATGGTATGGAGGTTAAAGAATTGGTTGCAAAGTATCAAATGTTGCTTCAGAGTATCAGTACTGAAGTAGCATTGCAAAAAAAGGAACTTGACGCATATTATAAAACAGTTCAAAAGAATAAGTTGTTGGCTTCTGTTTTGGACCACAATCACAAGGAATATAAAAGAGAAGCAGTTCTATTCGCAGAACAAGGTAGGTATTGTGCTTAAGCTTCACCTGCTAGTTGATATATCCTGGTTTGTTGTTAAATCGGGCAGGGCCATTTTTTATGCTAAATATACACACATCACAAGACAATGCACAATTTACGTCAATGGTTGTTGGGGGGAGGAAAATAAACATGAACTTGACGAGTTAACACAATGGCTTGTCTCATCTATTTACCACCTTGGATATATATGTGCAGTATTGATTTGAGGTTACTAATCACAAATCATTTATTGTTAAGAACTAAGAACCCAAAGTTCCAAGTTCTCCTATCTTGTTTACATATTAAGCATCTTGTTTTATGCCTTCTCTTTGCAAATGTGGAAGCTTGATTTGTATTAAAACATGCAAGCGGGAAAAATTCATTTAATTAAATTATCTGCTTCATTTTGTGGTAATAAGTGATCACCAATATTTAGGAAGTAGTGATAGACTTTGGAAGCACGCCACATTAGAAATTGAGAAGTTGGTTGGCTTAGGGCCTGTAATAAGCACTACGGAGTTATGCTTACCAGTGACCGCTGGTCGTTTGTTCTTGATGTGAGTTCTTATCATGTCAATATCTGAAATATAGACATTCACAAGATTATTGTGGACATTGAAGTTTCTGGCTACCAAAGCCATTTGTTTCATCATGTTCTTGTTTGTTATTTCTTTGCTTTCCTTTAAATATTCCTCTTTGCTTTTCTAGGAAGTTCAAAAATGACAAATATAATGGGAATCAAGTACTTTGTATTTAGCATGCCGTGTATTCAGTCAAGAAATTAGTATATAATGCAATTAGCTTTAGTCACCTGTATATTCTTGGGATGAATGTATATCATCATGCTTCCTTCTATTGATATTTTATTTATACAAACCTTGATAAAATTTCCTATTGATTAGGCTTACCCTCTGCAATGGGAACACCTAGCTCCTCAAGTACTCAACAAAGAGAGCACCATCCCCCTCTTATGCCTGATCAAAGACTCGAACAGTGTCTACCGATGATTCCCCCACACTTGTTTACTCCAACGGAAGCGGTTAATGCTCTGGAGATTGCTAAGACTTCAACAGCCATTCCAGAAATGAGCCCAGTTAGAGAATGTATTGATCCCATGATTCAGTCCTATGTAAACTTGAATTACGGCTGTTATTCAGTGGCCTCAAACCCCCCTCTTGAAGCCTCTAATTCAGTGCCTATCATGCCAAGTCTAACTAGTGGAATACCAGAACAGCAATTGCCACTACATTTACCTCAATGGCAATATCAGTAACTCAGAAATACACAGTTAAATGCTGCGGCCACATGTACAGAGCAAGTTCCTTCCTTTGTAAATTTGGCATCAAATTATTGCCTGCTTCACCTGATGGTTTCTACTTTGTTGTTTCTACCAAAAACTGAGTTAGCCTAGTCATCTGGTGAATTTGTTAATAGTTGTTATCCTTCAAGATAAGGAGGACTTAAGTATGAATTAGGATTGTTTGGGTAGGATGGGACAAGAGGTGGTCCTACAAAGATAACTGGGACTACATTTTGCACAGTAGGTAAAAGTTATTAACCAATAGAAGCTGGGGAAAAAAACATTTCAGACTCCTTAGATGGAGTCTTGTTACATCGTTAGATGGCTCAGTTATTGGAGGATAAATAGGACTTGATTGCACCACTTGACAAAAGCTTTAAGCTTCTCTTCTTAATATTAGGCATGTTAATATAGAAAAGATAAGAAATAGGTGTTTCTTGGAAGCTATGTTAATTAGTTGAGATATCGCAGCCTAGAGAGTGTGTGATTTAAAAATAGTGAGTCTTACGTTTGAGGAGGGGTATTGGTCTTGCATATGATTGCGGCGTTTGGTGTTTGGGGGGGGGGGGGGGGGGGGTGGTGGTGTTTACCTCGTAATAGTTGTCTAAAATTTTAAGGTCGACAGGCTGCTTCATTTCTTGAACTTGTACAGAGTCTTGTATCTTATGAGAGGCTTATACTTGGTTTGGTAAAGTTTTTAATTATTGATAAGCTTTATCAAAATTAGTTTTCAAAAGATAATCTTATAAAAGTTGTAGTACTTTTGTTTGGTAAATCAAGCAAAACAGGATTTTCAATTACTATATATAATAATTGTGTTTGATAAAATAATTTTTAAAATTTAAAATGACTATAATAGTGACGAATAAAAGAATTTTGACCGTAATTGAAATTTGGTTCAATAATTTAACTAATATTTTGAATGTTTTAATATACAAAATTGTATTAGATTTTAAAATTTGATAAGTACAACTTTAAAAAGTATCTTTCTAGGTGGTTTAAAACACACCCTTAACTTCTCGAAGTTACAAGTAGGTGTAAAACGGGCTTGTTCGATCTATTTAGGTTTGCTTGTTTCAGGTTTAAACGGACGGATCAATTATATATCAAATATATACG
The DNA here is from genome assembly GCF_059453495.1 of Arachis ipaensis. Taxonomy (NCBI): domain Eukaryota; kingdom Viridiplantae; phylum Streptophyta; class Magnoliopsida; order Fabales; family Fabaceae; genus Arachis; species Arachis ipaensis. The sequence continues at coordinate 39,372,953 of NC_142441.1, read as the reverse complement.
GACCTCTAAAATCAAGACTCAATCCCTTTTAGAAAAGTTTGTTAAACACGTCATCCTATTTATTTTTAATTATTTGTCTAAATGGGTAACTTCTAATTAAGAGAACTAAAGAAAATAAACTTTTGAGCTAAAATATCTTTTTTGGATAAAATTTTAGATCCTTTTGGCAAACTATTGATGCATCTGCATCTTTAGTGGTTTTTTCCTTAGAATTTCATGTAATAAGTTGGTGATTTTTATTTTATGATCAATTGTTTCATGATTTACTGAACAATATTTTGAGTTGCTTTAAATTCTTTAATTATAAGAGATTGTTAAAGAAAGTTAGCAAGAACAAAGATGAAGAAAGGTAAGCAAGAGAAACACTAGGAACAAGGGAGGAAGGTGGCGTTAGATGCCACTCCATCTTGCGTTCAATGCATGTAAACAGAGAGCTCCTGGACATCCAAGCTTAGCCTTGCGTCCAATGGAACTCATCTTGCGTTCAATACAGTCAAGCAGAGAGCTCCTGGATATCCAAGCAAAAGCTGTGTTCAACGCAACCCAACCCTACATCCAATGCACCATCCCAGCTGCGTCCAACGCACCATTCCTTGCGTCCAACACAACCTCCAGAAGCATGTCTAGTGGCTGTCCACACAAGCTGCGTCCAATGCAGCCCAACCTTGTGTCCAATGCAGTTTAGACAGAGGCTTCAAGAACTCCAAATAGCACCATGCGCTTGGGTCTAATGCCACTTCATGGGCCAACTCCCAAGGCATCGATATCATTCATTAATCTCTCCAACTTCAAGGGCTTGTTTTACTGACCCAAGATTAAGTTACAAGCTCATAAGTTTCATCATGAAGTTTTGATGAAGTAACTCACTGAGCTTTGAACCTTAATCACAAAGGGGATATCACTTTTAGTTTGAGATTAATTAAGAAAGATATGACTTGATTTTGTTTGATTTAATTTGAATTTTGATTTTAGGTTTTGTTTAGGTTAGAGTATAAATGAGTTAAGAGAGTTTTTGAATGGGGACCTTAGTTTTTCTGATTTTTAAATCTTGATTTTGAATCCTGCACTATGAGTTATTAATCTCCTCAGTTAAGGTTAGAAGTTCTGTTGATTCTTGTGGACTAAATTTATTGTTTTTCTACTTTTGATTAATGCATTGATGTTTTCTTAAGAAGCAAGTTTTCGTTCTTCATCACAAGAGTTTGAATGTATTGAAAAATAATTCTAATCTGAATTGAATTCTATTATTACCTTGGAAAAGTTGGTTATTGGAATTGAGCTTGAAAACTTCTTCTCATAATTCTTTAAGCTATTAAAACTGGTTTTGATAAGTGACATAAAATCAACTAGGATTAGTTTTTAAGAATTGTGTGGTTTTGAATCAGTAATCGTGCTTCACCTCTTAGTATAACAAATTGATCAAGGAATTGACAGTTTATTAGATTAAGGAAAATTGAATCACCAAGGGATTGTGATTTTATTAATTATGGTTTGACATGGATAAATCTCTGCATGATCAAAGTAGATAGTGAAAAGTATTTTTTCTTAAGTCTAAACATTTCCAAAGCTTTAACGTTTTTATTCATACTACTTGCTTACTTGTTTACAATCTGCTTTCATTTAATTTTATGTTTTGATACTGAATACCTTTCAAACCAAAGTTTCAATTTGTCTAATTAGAATAATCAATTAATCATTGTTTGCTCAGTCCATTAATTCTCGTGAGAACGATAACCCACTCCCATGGTATTACTTGATACTATTCGTTGCACTTGCCAAGTTTGAAAAATAGTCCATCAAGTTTTTGGCGCCATTGCCGGAAATTAAGTAAGATTGACAATTACCAATTAATTGATTTTTTAAATTAGACCTTTTTCTTTTTATTTTTTTACCTCACCTGGAATTTTATTCACTGTGACGTTGGGAATTCCAATTTTTTTTTATTGACTGTGTTTTTCATGTAGAGCAATCAAGACAAAGAGCCTCTCCAGTTCGATCCAAAAATTGAACTAACTCTCTGGCGATTTAGAAAGCAAGCTAGAAATCTGAGGATAGTAGAAGAAATTGAAGAAGAGCTAGAGAGCAGCATGATAGACAATAACAACAACAACAATGCCAATGCTAGAAGAACATGGGGAAATTTAGTCACCCACACTACCGGAAGTTGTGGAAGTATCATCGTGAGACTGCACATTCAAGCCAATAACTTTGAATTGGAATTTCAACTCATTTAGTTGGTGCAACAAAATCAATTTGGTGGTGGCTCCTTAGAAGATCCAAACTTGCACATATCCAACTTCTTATTGATATGTGACACCGTCAAGAGTAATGGAGTCTCCCTCGAAGCTTACAGGTTGAGATTGTTGGTGCGGAATTTAAAGTCCACAAACTAACCGGCAAGTGCACCGGTCGTACCAAGTAGTACCTCAGGTGAATGATTGTCGATCCCACGAGGATTGATGGATCAAGCAACAATGGTTAAGTGATTTACTTAGTTTGACAAACAGAAAATGATGTTTTGAGAGTTCAAACGCATTAATAGTAAATTCAGAATATAAGAAAAGCAAGCAATAAACAAGTAGTGAATAATATATTGAGAAATAGTTAAGGTTTCAGAGAAATCTATTTTCTGGATTGACTTTTCTTACTAACTATTTTAATCATGCAAAATTTAATTCATGGCAAATTATATGTGACTAAACCCTAATTTCTTAGACCTTTTTAGTCTCCTCTAACCTTCATCAACTGCCAATTCCCTGGTCACTTAACTCCAATTAAAGGGTGAAGTTCAATTCTAGTTATATACCACAAAAAACCTTAATTACCCAAATATAAGAGGATTATATGTCACGTATCCCGTTAAGTCTAGATAATTAAAAATTTAGGAGAAATTGTTTTCAAGCTGTTGTTCAAGTAAAGTGCTTTTCCAAGTTATACAAGAACTCAATTAGAACAAGGGTCATACTTCCGTTCCACCCAGATTCATAAGATAAAGAACGAAAACAATTCTTGAATATAAATCAGTACATGAATTAAAATAAAAAATAATAGTATCAATCCATACAATAGACAGAGTTCCTAACCTTAATAGTGGAGGTTTAGTTGCTCATGGTTCAGAGGAAAAACTAGGATTCGTAAAAACTGTAAATTGCGGAATGAGGTAGAAGAGAAGAGAAGAGCGCGAAGGCTGATTCTTTTTCCATTTATATCTAATCCTAATTAATGTAAAATATATTTTCTAAAACTAAAATAATATCTTCTTCTAATTATAAATAAAATAAAACTAAATCAAAATTTATTAAACTTCATGCGCAGCCTTGTATGAGTGCATGGGGACCATTGGATTCGTTCAGGTCCACGCTGAACTTGGGAATTCTCAAGTTCAGCGTGGGTGAGAGCAATATGCATTCTTTGGATCTTTGAATCCATGCTGAACTTGGAAATTTTCAAGTTCAGCGTGGATTGATGCGCACATTCCCCTTTTGATTCTTCAAACTGGCACTGAACTTGAATAACTTCAAGTTCAGCGTGGAGTGCTCGCAGAAAGTAGAAAAAAAGTGTATACTATTATATATCGTTGGAAAGCTCTAAAAGTTAGCTTTCCATTGCCTGCTGAAATCACATCAATTGGACCTCTATAGCTCAAGTTATTCCTATTTGAGTGCAAGGAGGTTGGAGTTGACAGCATCATTCGCTTTCTTCTTTTTTTGCTACAAAACTCCGTCAAATCTGTCCGAATGCTACCTGAAATAAACAGAAATTGCAAACAACTTAAAGTAGCATTCATAGTGGCTAAAAGTAATTAAATCTTGATTAAACTTAGTAATTCAAATGCAAATTCAATAGGAAAAGATAGAAAAGATGCTCACGCATCACAACACCAAACTTGAATTGTTGCTTGTCCTCAAGCAACCAAAATAAGTACATGATGGAGATGTGAATTTGCATGAGAAGTGAGAATTCAGTTATGCTCATGTCTATTCTTAAAGTGGGGCTTATCTCTTGCAATCTTGAACAGTTTTGGCATCTCACTCTCCTTTGAATCAGAGGAAGGTCACTGTCATTCGGAATTAGAATCCGGACTATATTATGAACTCTTTGATCTTCATAGTTCAGTTTAATCCTTAAACACAACAGATATCCTTTAATTCTCAAGCAACTGGTGCTTTGCACCTTGAGCTTAGCCGTGACTTTAAATGTTTTGTCTCAATGGTTAGTTGACACAAGAACACCACAAGTACTTAACTGGGGAACTCTCCTTAAGTTCTGATTTTTCTTTCAGTTACTCCCAGCAGTGGTGCTCAAAGCCTTTGGCATACTCTGCTAAATGTATCTGGTCTCGACTCTAAATATTCCGTCTCAAGGATTGCTTGACACAAAAATACCACAAGCATATGACTAGGAAAACAACTCTTTGAGATTTCAATCATGTCAGACCTCCCTAGTCATTGATGCTCAGAGCCTTGGACCTTGCTCTTATTTTTTTTTGCCGTTTCTTTTGCTTCAAGGATTAATTTTTTTTTTACTTCAGAGAATCATAATAGTTCTCTAAATTCTTGTTCCTCGTACATCAACATCCTTTGATTCAAATTCAAATATGCACTGTTCATGTCATGCATTCAGAATCGCAATAATACCACCACATTTAAGTAAATGAGACTAATCTTAAGTATAAACTCAATTTCTCATGCATTACATCTTTTTCTTCTTTCTTTTCTTTTGATTTCAAGCTCAGTGAGCAAGACATGAGACACTCTTTCAGAATAAAAAAAATCAAATAACAACATAAACAGTAAATTAAACTAGAACCTAGGAATTGAAATAAAAACTGATCATGCAATAACAAAAATAGCCAAAAACAGGAATATAACATAATAAGAACGGGATAAAATATAGAATGAAAGGAGCTCAACCACCTTAGTTATCATAGTGTCCGTTTCATTCTTCAGGCTGTGCTCCTCTGGAAGATGATTCGTTTCCTTTTGGTGCCATTAAAATAAACAGAAAAGCCATGAGCGAAGCGACAACACCAAACTTAAAAATTTGATTGTCCTCAAGCAAAGAAGAACTGAAAGCAGGAAGGGACTTAAAAGGATGTATGGAGGAAAAAAATATTATTGCAAAAAAAAAATAAAATGGTAAAAAGACAAGAGAGAGTAAAAAATAAGTAATATATATATATATATATATATATATATATATATATATATATATATATATATATATATATACGTATATAAAGGGGGGGGGGTAGTAATATAATTATAGGTTTAATTACTCTGTTGGTCCCTATAGTTTCGTGAAATTTTCAATTAGGTCCCTATACTTTTTTTCTTTTTAATTGGGTTCCTGCATTAATTTTTTTGTTTCAATTAAGTCCCTCTTAGTAGTAATTGGCTTAATTTTATAGGGATCCAACTAAAAAAAAATTGGTATAGGGACCTAAATAAAAGGAAAAAAATTGTAAGGACCCAATTAAAAAAAAAAATTTGGTGCAAGGACTCAATTAAAAGGAAAAAAAGTATAGGGACCTAATTGAAAATTTTGCAAAACTATAGGGACCAATAGAGTAATTAAACCATATATATATATATATATATATATATATATATATATATATATATATATATAAGGGGGATGGGGGGAATTATATACATATAAAATATAAAGTATTGGGGGGGGGGGCATGATAACGTATAATAGGTATATAAAAGGAAAAGGAAATCTAATTAGGGGTGGGGATTAGGAAAAGTTAAGAGTGATGTGGGGACCAAGATGGGGGGATTTGGGTAGGATTTGTTGTGATTTGGTGGAATATTGAATGAAGACATATGATTCCACGCTGAACTTGATGAAACGTAAGTTCAGCGCCGCCTCTTTCGCATGGAATATGTAGTCTCCACGCTAAACTTGGTGTACACCAAGTTCAATGCCAACCTCCCTTCCTTTTTCCCTTGTTACGTCGTTCTCCACGCTGAACTTGGAATTTCCCAAGTTCAGCGTGGGTCTTCTATCAATGTCACTCCATTTACGTCGTTTACCACGCTGAACTTGAGATTTCCCAAGTTTAGCGTGGACTAGGAAGAGGCAACCATCACGCTCGCACGCACACTCCACATTGAACTTGGAAAATTCAAGTTCAGCATGGGCTCGGCAGAATCAACCTTCTCTAAAATGGGCAAAAATTTTCTAAGTGTTCGGTTCCTGTTCTGAAAAATTCTGCATGAAGAAACACACGTAAAACAAAGGAAAAACAGTAAAAACTCAATAAAATTCAAATAAATAATAAAAATACTACTACGGAAAATAAACTAAGGATACGAAATCATCGGGTTGCCTCCCGACAAGTGCTTCTTTACCGTCACTAGCTTGACGGTCAGCTCCTCTAAGGAGGAGGATCATAGGGGCTCAGCTCTTCTCCCTTCACTGTGAATCTTCTCCCTGTGTCCCCAAAAAGTAGCTCAATATGCTCTAGAGAGAGGATTCTGTTTAATGTATAAGTGAACACTGGATTGCTAGTCAACACCATCTTCATTCCTAGGGAGAAGTCTTCAGTGGGAATCTTTTTGTTTCTCCATCCCCTAGGTACTTTCTTCTTTTTTGGAACCTCCGCCTTGGTGGATGATGCATTTTCGACATCAAACTTAGGTTTGATGTCAGGAGAAATTTTATTGATTGTTTCCAAAGGAGGTTTGAGCTGCAAATTCTGTTGTGCATCATCAGGGAGTTCTTGAAGGTTTGGATTAATAAGCTCAGTCTGCATTTACCTCTCTTCTTCACCTGTTGAATGCATATCTTTGAAGATATGAAAGACCAGTTGCTCATTATGCACTCTAAGCACTAATTCACCTTCTTTCACATCAATTAGAGCTCTCCCAGTGGCTAGGAATGGTCTTTCTAGGATTATAGAGGCACTCTCATCCTCCCCCGTGTCAAGAATCACAAAATCTACTGGGAGGAAGAACTTACCCACTTTGACCAAGACATTCTCCACTAATCCATATACAGGCTTTATAGATTTGTCTGCCATCTGTAATGCTATCCTCGTGGGTTGTTCCTCTTGGATTTGCAACTTCTTCATCATAGACAAGGACATCAAATTTATGCTTGCCCCCAGATCACATAGGACTTTCTCAAAGATGGTGCTCTCAATGGTACATAGAATTTGAAAGCTCCCTGGATCCGGTATCTTTCTTGGCAAGTTGTTCTGAATGATGGCACTACATTCCTTAGTCAGGACCACTGTCTCGTCTCCCTTTAAAGGCTTCTTCTTTGACAATAGCTCTTTCATGAACTTAACATAGAGAGGCATTTGCTCCAATACCTTAGCAAAAGGAATATTGATTTGTAACTTTCTAAAGACTTCCAAGAACTTTGAAAACTTCTTGTCCTTGGTCTCCTTTTAAAGTCTCTGAGGATATGGAAAGGAGCCTTCAACAATGTAGGATAAGTGTCAAGAGAGTCTGGGAATGGGTTGTCCACACGCTTTGGAGGGATGATGCGACCCCAAGGGTGTATTGGTATAGATTTTCCTCAATAAAATTGCGTTACAAGTATAGCTCTACCAACAATAATCCTCGGGTATCAAATTTAGAAGAGGGATTTGGTTGTCACAAGTTCAACCCCAATCGAAATAACCGAAGTATTCAAACCTCGGGTCGTCTCACAAGGAATGGGAAAACATGTGCTTCAACATTGGTTAGAAATCCGGGGTTGTGAGTTATGAGCAAGAAAATAAATGGGAATCTTAACAAGCAAGTAATCTTAAATTGCAAGAAACTAATTCAATTAACTAAGCAAAACATGAGCAATTCCAATGAACAAGTAACATCCCACATAATTCTATTCTAAACCAAACAAGTAACTATAACTAAGATAAGTAATTAAGAATTTTGGTTTTCAAATATGAATAATAAAAGCAACTCTTGGCTAGGCATGGAAATTGGGGTCACCATCCTTGTCTAATAACCATATCTTGACAATTATGAGGAGCCAAACTCATTAAGTCTACTTCTATACTTGAAGTACGTCAAATGGTTTGGTCGACATCAACCCATAAGTTCTAACCTCACTATTAATTAACTTAATAGAAGGTTAGCGTCAATGGCTATCAAATTGACCACTAAGGGCTCCCAAATCATCAAATCCATTAGACCTAATGACTCAAGTTTACCCAATTCCCTTAGCCTAGGCCAAGAGTAAAGAGAACTACTCCATAATCAAAGTAAACATTTCATTAAACACATGGTAAGCATTAACAAAAGACATGTTCAAAATAGCAATTAAATTGAAATCAACAAGTACCCACTAGCAATTATCAACATACAATCACCCAAACAACACAATTAAACATAGAAATCATCAATGTAACATCAACAAGTCAAGATTCACAACATTCATGAAATGGGTATAAAATGACAATTGACAAGAATTCATAAAACTACCACAAGATCTAAGTAAAATTATACTAAGGAATTCAAATTGAACAATTAAAACTAGTAATTAACAAGATCCAATTCACAATTCAACAAGGGAAGATCAAATTAAAACTAGATCTAGAGATGAACAATGGTTTCTCTCTCTAGAAGAACAAAGAACCAAAAACTAGCTAAAATTGTGTCTTAGTGTAAAATAATTGATCCCCTCTTTCCTCTAGCATCCTTGGGTCTTTTCCATGCAGAAACAGCTTGAGATTGGGCCTGATGAGTCTCAGAAATCGCCAGGCATGATTTCCTTTAATGAGGTCACGTGCAGCTTCCCGCACGTGCGCGCCATGCATGCGTGCGCGTCGATAGGAATTTTCTGATCCGTGCGGATGCGTCCATCCTTGCGTGCCGCTTCCAGCCAACCTCATCCATGCGTGCGCGTGGAGTGCGCGGGCGCGCCAATTCTGCTTTTTCCAAAATTTCAAGTCTTCATGTTCCTCCCTTTTGTGCATGCTTTCTTTCTCTCTTCTAGGCCATTCCTACCCTATAATTCCTGAAATCACTCAACAAATATATCACGGCATCGAATGGCAATAGAAGAGAATTAAAATATGGCAATTTTGAGGCAAAATAAGCATGTTTTTCATCATGGAGCAATATTAGGAAGTGAACACAAAACCATGCATTTCTTGTGAATAAGTGTGAGAAATATTGACGAAACCCCCAAATTCTACACAATATAAATCACAAAATTGGAGTTTATCAAATCTCCCCACACTTAAACCAAGCATGTCCTCATGCTTAAAATAAAAAGACCAAAGATCATGGTGAGAAAGGGTTTATGAAATGCAAACTACCTAAGTGGATGCATGCAACTAATGTAAAATCATCTACCTACTTGGTCAAGAGTAAATCTATTCTCCAAGAATACATGTGAGCATATAGGGTGAAATTAGCATGTAATTCATGAATCCTACTAAATTGAACACCACTAAGGGGTGCATATGACTTGCTAAACGAACGCTTGTGAAAGCCGGGAACAAAGAATTGAGCATCAAACCCTCACCGGAAGTGTATCCGCTATATTCGCTCAAGTATATAGGGTTCGTCACTCAATATTCTCCTAATCATTCTTTCCAAAATTTGTCTTTCATCTAACAATCAACAATTACTTAATGCATGCTTACAAGTATCATGAGGTCATATTCATGGGTTGTAACGGGGCTAGGGTGAAGGTAAGGATGTATATGGGCAAGTGAGCTTAAAATTTGAGTCCTTGATTAACCTAGGATCCCACTAGACACACAACCTATACAACTATAATACATTACCTAGCTACCCTTGAGTTTCACTTTTTGCATACTCACATATTCTTTTCAATTCACACTCATATGCATTGTTTTCTTCATTACTTTATCTTGGGATTTCTTTGTCCCCTTTGTTGCTTATATATATATATATATATATTATTTTTTTATTATCCCCTTTTCTTGGGGGCCTTGTGAACTAAAATTTCAATGCATACAGTTTAATCATTCAATACATGAGTATGTTCCCAAATCCTAGAATTTTCAATTACACTACAATTACACACCTATATATCTACCCAAATTTTCCAAGTATACCCTCCTATTTGAATGAAACACATCCTAACTTACCTAAGCTAATCAAGGATCCAAATTTAGGGACATTCATGGTTTTTCACTTAGGGTTGTTGATGTGCTCTAACTAATAACAAAAAAGGTTTATCATGGGCTCAAAATTGGTTAGCAATGGTAGATAAGAGGGTTAAGGCCATTTGGGAAAAGTGACTATTGAAATGATGGCCTCAATCATGTAAATGCATTCATACACAAAGTAATGGACATATAGAATCAGACAAAGCAAGGATCACAATCATAGAGAGAGAGATATGCACACAAGAATGGAAAATAATGGTTAGAAGATGTAACCATGCAATAGGCTCAAAACTTTCATGCTTGTGTTCTTAGCTCAATCACTATGTTCCAAAATACATTCTTAAAGCAAGTTTATTGCAAAAAATTTTCAAAATTTGGTAGGGTACCCCAAAACACAGTTTCTTGGAAAAGAAGTTATTGTTTTGACCAAGCAACTCTATAGAAACTAACTATCATGCAAAGGGTATTTACAAGCAAAACTAACTACACATGCAATATACTAACTACTAAGCAAAAGATAAATCCATGGGTATTGAAGGGAAGAGATTGTTACCCATGGAGATCGGTCGAACGACCTCCCCACACTTAATAATGGTTAACTGAAAAAAATTTGAAAATCAAATTTTGTAGAGATAAGAAGTTAGAAAAGATTTTGAAATTAATTTTGAAAAAGATATGATTGAAACTTAATTTGAAAAAGATTTGAAAAAAAATTTGAAAAGATTTGATTTTTGAAATCAAAGTTGATTTCTTGACTAACAAGAAATTAAAAAGATATGATTCTAGAGTTTAAAGATTGAACCTTTCTTACTAGGCAGGTAACAAAGTTAAAAATTTTGAATCAATCACATTAATTGTTAGCATTAATTTCGAAAATATGAAATAAAAATAAGAAAAAGATTTTGAAAATAATTTTTAAAATTTTCGAAAATCATAAAAGAAAATGAAAAAGATTTGATTTTTGAAAAAGATTTGAAAAAGATAGAATTTTTAAATTGAAAATTTGATTTGACTCATAAGAAACAACTAAATTTTGAAAAGTTTTGAAAAAGTCAACTCAAATTTTCGAAAATTTATGAGAGAAAAAGGGAAAGATATAATTTTCAATAATTAGACTCTAACAAATTAAAATTGCATATGGAAAACAAGAAAAGGTGCAAAACAAGAAAACATGAAGGTCAAACAAGAGGATTCATCAAGAACAACTTGAAGATCATGAAGAGCACATGATGAATTTTCGAAAAATTAAAGAAAAATTAAAACACATGCAATTGACACCAAACTTAAAAACTGATATAAGACTCAAACAAGAAACATAAAATATTTTTGGTTTTATGATTTTATTAATTTTTTTGTATTTTTTTCGAAAATAAGAAATAAAAAGCTTAAAAATAAAATAAAATTACCTAATCTGAGCAACAAGATGAACCGTCAGTTGTCCAAACTCGAGCAATCCCCGGCAACGGCGCCAAAAACTTGGTGCGCAGAAATCGTGACGGTTCATTCCTTGGTAACAGCGCTAAAAACTTAATACGCACGTTCATAATCTTAGTTCTTTGTCACAACTTCGTACAACTAACCAGCAAGTGCACTGGGTCGTCCAAGTAATAAACCTTACGTGAGTAAGGGTCGATCCCACGGAGATTGTCGGCTTGAAGCAAGCTATGGTCATCTTGCAAATCTCAGTCAGGCAGATTCATATGGTTATGGATATTTGATAATTAAAATATAATTAAACTATAAATAAAACATAAATTAAAGATAGAGATATTTATGTAATTCATTGGTGAGAGTTTCAGATAAGCGTATAGAGATGTGTTCGTTCCTCCTGAACCTCTGCTTTCCTGTTGTCTTCATCCAATCATTCATACTCCTTTCTATGGCAAGCTGTATGTTAGGCGTCACCGTTGTCAATGGCTACATCCTGTTCTCTCAGTGAAAATGGTCCAATGCGCTGTCATTGCATGGCTAATCATCTGTCGGTTCTCGATCATGCTGGAATAGGATCCAATGATCCTTTTGCGTCTGTCACTACGCCCAGCACTCGCGAGTTTGAAGTTCGTCATAGCCATCCCTTCCCAGATCCTACCCGGAATACCACAGACAAGGTTTAGACTTTCCGGATCTCAAGAATGGCCGTCCATGGATTCTAACTTATACCACGAAGACTCTGATTAAGGAATCCTAGAGATACTCATTCAATCTAAGGTAGAACGGAAGTGGTTGTCAGGCACGCGTTCATAGGTTGGAAATGATGATGATTGTCACGATCATCATATTCATATTGAGGTGCGAATGAATATCTTAGAATCGGAATAAGCTTGAATTGAATAGAAAAACAATAGTACTTTGTAGTAATTCATGAGAAACAGCAGAGCTCCACACCTTAATCTATGGTGTGTAGAAACTCTACCGAAGAAAATACATAAGAACAAGGTCCAGGCATGGCTGAATGGCCAGCCCCCATAAAGGTCTAAGATCGCATAAAATTGATCAACGATATCTAATATAATAGCAAAAGGTCCTATTTATATCAGACTAGTTACTAGGGTTTACAGAAATGAGTAAATGATGCAGAAATCCACTTCTAGGGCCCACTTGGTGTGTGCTTGGGCTGAGCATTGAGCTTTACACGTGTAGAGGCTTCTCTTGGAGTTGAACGCCAGTTTGTAACCTATTTCTGGCGTTTAACTCCAATTTGCAACCTGTTTCTGGCGTTTAACTCCAGAATGCAACATGGAACTGGCGTTGAACGCCAGTTTGCGTCTTCTAAACTCGGGAAAAGTATGGACTATTATATATTGTTGGAAAGCCCCGGATGTCTACTTTCCAACTCAATTGAGAGCAGAGTTCTGTAGCTCCAGAAAATCCACTTTGAGTGCAGGAAGGTCAGAATCCAACAGCATCTGCAGTCCTTCTTCAACCTCAGAATCTGATTTTTGCTCAAGTCCCTCAATTTCAGCCAGAAATTACCTGAAATCACAGAAAAACACACAAACTCATAGTAAAGTCCAGAAATGCGATTTTTATTTAAAAACTAATAAAAATATACTAAAAACTAACTAAATCATACTAAAAAATATGTAAAAATAATGCTAAAAAGTGTATAAATTATCCGCTCATCAGGATGCAAGAGGAAGTAAAGCATTCAATGGCATGAGAGGTGTAATCTCAGGCATCCATAACAAAGAGCAAGTCATGTACAATGAGTATCTAATTAACAAGAAAAATGGACTCAATGTGTGTAGAAGACAACAAGTGAATGAGGGGAAGCATCCAATTGAAAGTACATTGTCAAAAGAAACCAAAATGGCATTCATGCATTTCCTCGAACACTTGGTGTGCAATTATCAAGCAAAGAGCGATTATGAGATACTTAATCACTTTAAAGCCCAAAATGAAACATCAATCATCACATAAACGTCACACATTGGCAAAGATAAGAAAAAGGAATGATAAAAGATCTATTAAAGCAAATTAAGCTCAAATTCAATATCTATGAAAAAATAAGGAAAAGGGAAAAGTAAGCAAACAAAAAACAAGGAACATCATCTTGCAAGTAAAAGAGGAACTAAGTAAGCAACAAAAAACATCTAACTAGAAGAAATAATGCAAAGAAAATAAAAGAAAAAAATGGAAGAAGTGAAACCTTGAGAAGGATAAGGGAACAAGGTTGAGTTTTCTTTTGTGAAGATGAAAAAGAAATAGGAGAAGTGTAGTGCCACCGGAAAAGGTGGTTGTCGCCGGTGAGTGGCTGGAGACAGTGGTGGTGGATTGTGGAAGAAGGAGGAGAGAAGGAGGTATGATGGAGGAAGAAGAAAAAAAGAATTAAGAAAGAAAAGGGGTTGAGAAGGGGAAAACAGAACAAGGCGCGAAGTTATAAAACTGCTTCGCGCAACCGGTGCATGCGCGCACAGTGTGCCGGCGCATCGGTGAGGGTGTTAGTAAGGGACGCGTGCACGTCAGTAGCGCGCGCGCGTGAGGGGATTTGTGCCCCTGGCACAGAAATGGCACAAAGTTGGCATATGTCTCTGGTTTTTGTACCAGAGTTGGTGAGTGGCGCAGGCGCGCGGACGCACACCTTGTGCGGACGCGTGCTTGAGAGATTTCGTGACTGGCGCGGACACGTCAATTTTGGCACAAGGTTGGCCCAAATGTGGCACAACTCTCTGGTTTTTGTACCAGAGAGTCCAGATATCGCCATCGGCGCGCGCGCGCACATTGCGCTTGCGCGTCGATGGGTGTTTTGCGATGGTGCGCGCAGGCGGCAAGTACGCGGACGCGTGAGTGCCTGGCGCGAGTTGGGCATGAAATGGGCATAACTCTCGAGTATTTGGCCCAAGAGGTGGAATTGCACCACTGGCGCGCGCGCGCACAGTGCGCTGGCACGTCGGTGCCCGTTTTTCATTTTTCTATCTATTTACAACATAACAAGACCTATTCTAACACATACTTGGTAGGTGCTTAAGCTAGTAGTCAAAGAGAATACTTCACAATATCATGCACAATCCAAAACATAGCATTCTCCCTACTTCAACAATTCATCCATACCAAAATGAGGAAAACTACATTAACATCCTATCTATTCACAAGAAGAATAAAACTAGCATTCCTATGCAATCGATTAATCATCAAGAAATCACAAGATTCACAAGAATTTAAGGTTACAAACAAGATGGTATAAACAAGGAAGATCTTACCACGGTGGGGTGCTTCCTACCTAGCACTTTTCTTTAACGTCCTTAAGTTGGACGGTCTTTTTCTTAAGCTTCCTCTCTCCTTGGAGCATCCTCCAATAGGTACACCTCTAGCTCTTTTAGGGGCTTGTAACCATGATACTTCTTCATTCTATGTCCATTCACTTTGAAAGTTTCTTTACTCTTGGGATTAAACAACTCAACCACTCCATATGGCTTTATCTCCTTCACTTTGAAAGGTCTTTTCCATCTAGAGCGGAGCTTGCCAGGCATAAATCGAAGCCTTGAGTTGTAGAGGAGGACTTCATCACCTTCTTGAAAGTCCTTCTTCCGGATGTGATGGTCATGAAATGCTTTAGTCTTCTCTTTATAGATCCGGGCATTCTCATATGACTCGTTCCTCAAACACTCAAGCTCCTCTAGTTGTAACTTCCTAGCTTCACCCGCCTTGGCTAAATCCATGTTGCACTGCTTTACCGCCCAATAGTCTCGATACTCAATCTCCACCGGAAGGTGGCATGCCTTACCATAGACGATCCGGAAGGGACTCATCCCTATCGGAGTCTTGTAGGCCGTTCTATACGCCCATAGTGCATCTCCTAACTGGAGGCTCCAAAATCCTCTTAATTTCCTGGTTGGACACTTCTGCTTGTCCATTTGTTTGTGGATAATAAGCAGTAGCAACCTTATGCGATCCTCCATAGCGCTTGAGTAATTCTTCTACCCTCCTGTTACAAAAGTGGGATCCTTGGTCGCTCACGATTGCTCGTGGTGACCCATAACGGCACACAATGTGATTCCTAATAAAAGAAACAACGGCATTGGCATCGTCAAGGCGGGTAGCTTCGGCCTCTACCCACTTTGACACGTAGTCAACCGCTAACAGAATATACAGATACCCACTAGAGTTGGGAAACGGTCCCATAAAGTCAATGCCCATACATCAAATATCTCATAGAACAACATAGGTTGCTGAGGCATTTCATCCCTTTGGGATGTGTTTCCCGACCTCTGACACTGATGGCAAGACACACATAACTGGTTAGCATCCTTGAATAAGGTTGGCCACCAGAATCCACAATCTAACACTTTTTTAGCGGTCTTTTGTGGGCCAAAGTGGCCTCCACATTCGGACGAATGGCAAGCTTCAAAAATTTGTTGGATTTCAGATTCCGGGATACATCTTCGAATTACTTGGTCCACGCCTCTCTTCCACAAGTTAGGGTCATCCCAAATATAGTATTTGGAATCACTCCTCAACTTGTCCCTTTGGTTTTTCGAAATGTTGGGAGGAAAGATTTTCGCAACCAAGTAGTTCGCCATTGGGGCAAACCAAGGAAAGCTATCCGACACAGCATGCAAACTATCCAATGGGAATGAGTCATTGATTGGAAATGGATCAAATTTTAAATTCTCAATGCGGCTTAAATGATCCGCAACCAGGTTTTGAGATCCATTCCGGTCCCTAATCTCAATATCGAATTCTTGCAAAAGCAAGATCCAACGTATGAGTCTAAGCTTTGACTCATTCTTTGTCAACAAGTACTTTAAAGCTGCATGTTCTGTGTATACCACTATCTTTGACCCTAGCAAATAAGATCTGAATTTATCTAAAGCATGAACAATAGCTAAGAGTTCTTTTTCAGTAGTGGTATAGTTGGATTGTGCTGCATCTAGTGTCTTAGAAGAGTAAGCAATGACATAAGGGAGTTTACCATCGCGCTGTGCGAGTGCGGCACCTACAGCATGGTTCGACGAATCACACATTATCTCAAATGGCAACGTCCAGTTGGGGCCTTGCACAATTGGTGCCGTGGTAAGAACTCTCCCTAGCTCTTCAAAAGCTTTCACACATTCACTATCAAACTCAAAATCCACATCTTTTTGGAGTAGGCGCGACAATGGCAAAGCAATCTTGTTGAAATCCTTGATAAAGCGCCTATAGAATCCTGTATGTCCCAAAAATGAGCGGACCTCCCTCACAGATGAGGGGTGAGGTAAAGTGGTGATAACATCGATCTTGGTCGGGTCTGCAAAAATGCCTTCATGAGATACTACATGTCCTAACACTATGCCTTGTCGTACCATGAAGTGACATTTTTCAAAATTTAAGACAAGGTTAGTGTCAACATATCTAGCTAAGACCTTGGCCAAGTTCTCCAGACAACAATCAAATGAAGTACCGTAAACGCTGAAATCATCCATAAACACTTCCAGACAATTCTCCATTAGATCGGAGAAGACACTCGTCATGCACCGCTGAAAGGTAGTGGGTGCGTTACATAGTCCAAATGGCATCCTTTTATAGGCAAAGGTGCCAAACGGACAAGTAAACGTGGTCTTCTCCTTATCTTCAGGAGCAATATGTATCTGGAAGTAGCCAATAAATCCATCAAGAAAGCCGTAGTGAGATATAGCTGCCAAGCAGTCTAGCATCTGATCGATGAAGGGCAAGGGGTAATGGTCCTTCCGTGTAGCGACGTTCAAATTTCTATAGTCAATACATACTCGCCACGCATTTTTGGTGTTTGGGGAACAGGAGAGGGGTTGATGATCTAAATAATACACGATGGAGTTCGAGTTGATTTTTGTTTTCTCAGGGGCAAGTATGGAAGGGTAGCGAAAATTAATAAAAAAAATTAGAACAACTTATTAAGTATCTTTTTTATAGAGAAAGCGAAAAGATAAAATTTGAGCAAGGTAAACAATAGTAAATTTTGTTAGAATTGATAAAAAAAACTATTGCAAGCAAAAGTGTATTCCGGGATACTCTTTTAGTGACCATTTCACTGTTGTCCTTATTGACTGTTGTAATGCCCGACTTCTTGGGGACAACCTGAACGGGGCTCACCCACTCACTGTCTGATATTGGGTATATGATACCCGCATCCAGTAATCTGGTGACCTCTTTCTTCACTACATCGAGGATGGTCGGGTTGAGCCTCCTTTGTGGTTGCCTAACCAGCCTAGCTCCATCTTGGAGAAATATCCGATGCATGCACTTGCGGGGGTCAATTCCCACAATATACTCTAGGCTCCATCCTATTGCTTTCTTGTAGTTTCTTAGAACATCTAGGAGCTTTTCTTCTTCTTCACTTGAAAGCTCACTAGCAATAATGACCGGAAACTTTTGGTTGTCCTCTAAGTGATGCGTGGAAAACTTGTCTCACAACAAATCTCCCTTCGGCAAGTGTACCGAATTTGTCGTCAAGTAAAAACTCACAATAGAGTGAGGTCGAATCCCACAGGGATTGATTGATCAAGCAACTTTAATTAGAAGAATGTTCTAGTTGAGCGACTCCAGAATTTGGGTTGAGAGTTGTAGAAAATAAAATAGCGGGAATGTAAATAACAGAAAAGTAAATGCTAGAATTAAAGGACTGAAAGTAAATAACTGAAATTAAATTGCAGAATTGTAAATGGGAATGGGGGATTTGCTCATAAAAGTAAATGGCAGAAATTAAAGAGAATGGGTAAGATCAGAGATGGGGAGTTCATTGGGCTTAGGAGATGTTGCAATTCTCCGGATCAAGTTCATTTTCATCTCTTCCTCAATCAATGCACTCATTGATCTCCTTGGCAATCTTAATTGATTGAACTACAATTTCTTGCAATTCAATCTCTCAAATCTTGATCAATAGCCAATTCCTTGGTCAATTGCTCATGAGAAGAGATGAAGTAGGGTCATTGATTATACCACATGCATTTCCCAAATCAAGTATTGAGAGGGTTATAGTCACATACCCATCCAAACCCAATTAGGTCCAGCATGAGAAAGCATTTCTAGCTTGATCTCTTCATTCCTCTTTCAAGGTTCAAAAGAGATCCAAGTTTGAATAGCTTCTTTTCCAAGATAACTACTTAATTGGATGAAGATCGAAAGCTTTCAAGTAAAATCAAGAGAAAAGATAGAAGAAGAATAATGAAAATTAGTATTGATCCATCAAATTACAACAGAGTTCCCTAACCCAATGAAAGGGGTTTAGTTGTTCATAGCTCTTGAAAATGAAAACAAAGATGGAGAATACATCATAAAACTAGAAAATGCAGAGAAAGTAAAATACAAAGAGTAGTTCCTTTTCCAGCCTCCAGAACTCCCTTCTCAATTCAAAGCTACTCCTATATATACTACTTCTCTCAGCTTCTAGTTGGCTCTTCAAGTCTTGGGCCTTTGGATCTTGAGTTTGAAGCAGTTCTTTTCTTCATTTGGGCTTGGCTTTACTTGCAGAGAGAAAGTGCTAAGTGGGCAGAGACTTTAGCTCAGGGCGTCAGGGGTGTTAAGATTTAGTGAAAGTATAAGTTCAAGAACGTTAGTGACACTTAATATTTTCACTAACGTTCCAATGTACCCCTTTGCCTCACGTTAGAGCCCACGTTAACTAGGTTAACGTGGCTTCTAACGTGGCCTTGCCAACCTTCGAGAACGTTAGTGACACTCAACATTGTCACTAACGTTCCAATGTGCCCCTGGATCTCACGTTAGAGTCCACATTAACTAGGTTAACGTGGCTTCTAACGTGGCCATTCTTAGCCATCCCAACGTTAGTGACAATGTTGAGTGTCACTAACGTTGGCTCATCATTCATTCCTCATCGTTAGCTTCCGCGTTAACTAGGTTAACGTGGCTCCTTGGGGGGGTTGTGTGGTTGCTTCCAACGTTGGTGACTATGTTGAGTGTCACTAACGTTGTTGACAACTCTCACCTCTTACGTTAGCTCCCACGTTAACCAAGTTAACGTGGGAGTTAACGTGGTGTGTTGCATCCTTAGGCCAATGTTAGTGACAATATTGAGTGTCACTAACGTTGGCTTCTCTTCCCCTTTTAACGTTAGAGGCCACATTAACTAGGTTAACGTGGGCTCTAACGTGGCCACTCATGAGTGTTTGCCAGGCTCAACTTCCCTTCTCCACGTTAGAGTTCACGTTAACTTAGTTAACGTGACTCTGAACGTGGGCAATGATGGCTTTGAGAGTGTTATTGGCAATCACTTTTCTCATTAACCTTGCAAGTTACCTCCCTTTCCTTGCTTCCTTTGGTCCTGAAATCAAGCAACAGAGTGCATCAAAGTTCTAGTCCAAATCATGGGTAATGCAGCATATAATTTGTCACTAAATTCATGCAAAATCCTCATGAAATAATGTAAAATGCACAATGTATGCTTGAATCAAGGTGTAGGTGAATATCTACCCAAAACTAGCTTATTTCCTAAAGAAATGCATGAAACTACCCTAAAAACAGTAAAGAAAAGGTTAGTGAAACTGGCCAAGATGCCCTGGCATCACAACACCAAACTTAAAACTTGCTTGTCCCTAAGCAAGTACTGGAACAAGAGAATGATGAATGGAATATCCAGAGGAATGAGTCATTCTTGTGGAAGTCATGTTACTGATTTTATGGTGGTTTCATGCATAGCAACTTAGGTTCATTCCATTACTGGCTTTCAAACTTTTATCATGTCCCTAAACACTTACTTTGTTTATATCCCATGAGACTTTTATTCATTGATCCCTTTATTGTCATTTCAGAGCTTATTGGTATTCTTAGGCTAAGTGCTCTGTAAGGGGGCAACTCTTTAAGATAAGCTTTCAGCCAACACTCCCGAACCAGTTGGTTCAAGGTGCTAGGTGTTGAAGCACCCCTAAGGACTTACTCCCTCAAGTCTCTCCCCCATACATACACACTACAGGCATATAGTTTATTTGTTTTCTTTTCTTGAGACCTTGGTGTCCAGCACCTCTTTGGGTTACCAAATGCTCTGTAGTGAGGGTTACTCTTGATAGTGGATTTTCAGCTGATAATCCCGGGTTAGTTAACCCAAGTTACCAAGTGATAAAGCACCCCTGAGAGCTTATTCATCCAAGTAGATCCTTCATACAGGAGCACCACAGACACTTGTCTCAAGGTCCAAACCATTGGTGCCTAGCCTTATTGCTTACTCTTTTTCTTTTGTTTTTCATTTCCATTGTTCTTTCCCTTTTCTCTTATTAGGATCTTGTTATTAACTTAGTCTCATGGGTATATCCAAAGTCAAGTATTCAGGATAGATAGTTGTCCTCCTAGCCTTGTGGTTGAACCAACTTAGCTAACTTATGACTACCCCAAAGATTCATGAATGCACTTCCACATTATGAACTCTACTCTGGTCTTTTAAAAACATAAACATTCTCTTCTTCATTTGATTTAAAATGGACAAGCTTAAAAGTAAATAAGGGAAAGATGCAGTGACATTTAAACCAGAAATCATGGACCTATTCAGAAAGAAAACTTAAAAGACAGAATTTAAAAAGTTTAAACATAACATGGAAGCAGGTTCTATTTCATACAAGATCTTCCTTATTTAAAGCATAGAAAACGATGGAATAAAAAGAACTCCACCACCTTTCATTCATGTGGATGTCCATGCTCCCATCCTTGCTTGTCCTCATTGTGTCTCTCTTGAGTGCTTGTACTTCCACTTCCCTTCCCTTTTCCAAGCAGCTTCCTCCAGAAACCACCATCTTCCATCTTCTTTTTGAGTGTCTCCTTTTGCTGTTTCACTTTCCTCTCTCATTGTTCTACAAAATCATTTTGGACCTCATCATATGTAGGGATGGCATAGTGTAGCTGATGCATATTACTGGTCATGTAGTTCAACTTGGCTTGAGTGTTTACATAGAACTCCTCCCTATGTAGTTGCCTTCCTTCATTGAGTATACTGAACTCATTGAAAGTTTTCATTTGGGCTATCTGCCGCTGGTTGAGTTCTTGCAAGTGCTTCTCTTGAAGCTCTTGCCTCTCATTCACTTGGTTGATGGCTTGAGTGAGCCAGGAGTAGTGTTCCTGATGCTGCTCCATTTGTTGTTTTTGCCATGCTTCCTGTTGGCTCAGCCGGTTCAGTATTTGCTCTTGTCCTTCCATATGTCTCTGTCCTAAATCTTCAATGGCTCTTAGAAAGTGAGTCATATTCAAGTTGGCTGGGTCATAATGCTCTTCCTACTGGTATTCTTCCTGATGATATTCCTCTTGATGAACTCTTTCTTTTGCTTTTGGTTTCCCTATTTGTGGCCTTCTTTGTTGCTGAGCAGGTGTAGTATAAACCAATTGCTCGAGTGTAACTGGCCTCCCTGGGTTTACCCAGTCTGGGTTGCTGTCCTCAAATACTACTTTGGCCTTGTTGCATAAGCGGAGAATGGTGCTGGGGTACCAAAGCCTGGCACCTGAATCAACCTTCTCAGCTGAATCTTGAATTCCCTCGGCGATAAGCTTATTCACATTAATTTCCCCACCTTGTATTAAGCAATGCACCATAGTGGCTCGATTGATGTTTACCTCTGAATTATTTGCAGCTGGTAGAATGGACCTCCTTACGAGTTCAAACCACCCCTTGGCTTCAGGGCTCAGGTCTCCCCTCTTGATGAACTTGGGTCTCCCATCTGTGTACCTCTCCTAGTCAGCTGCTATAACATAGATGTCTGCCACTATCTCTGAGAGCTCATCATTATCAGGGCTTCTACTTATCCTTGCCTGATAACTATCCTCATCAAAATGAGGTGATTTCAGGTGAAGAACTGTTGTTATGGCGTTTGGGCTGAAGTCCACCTCCTTTCCTCTTACGTAACTTTTGAAGGTTGGGGTCTTGGTTTTATCTTCTCTTACTACATTTGCATAAAATTCCTTGATGAGGTTTCCATTGATCTTCCCCTCTGGACTTGTGAGCAATTGCCACCCCCTCTGTTCGATTTTCTCCAGAATTTGTGGTGACTCATTTGCATTGATTTGGAAGATTAACTCTGGCAATATCTTTCTGGCCCTTATCCGCTCGAATTCATGTTCATGAAAGGCCGTTTTGAATCTCTTCTCATCGAAAGGAACACTCTCCATGGGTTTCTTCCTCTTTTGCCTCTTTGAGCTTGATGATGCCATGAATTGAGTTGCTGTTTTGAAAAAGGGGGTTGGATGATATGGATAGATGAGGAATAGGTTGGCTTATGATAGAGTGTGATGAAGGGGGTTGAGCAAGCCGAAAGTATGAAGTGTGGGAGTGGGAATTTGAATGTGAGGAATGAGCATGCACTAGAGCTCACTTATATAGGGAGATCATGAGTGGATGGAAGGTGTGGATTGCAAGGATTTTTGCTTGATGGACGGTCGGGGTTGTGTATGAAGGAAGGACAAGGATCATCACTTAATGAGAGTGATTGGTTCGGTCTTCAAGGGTCTTTCTTCTCCAATGTTGCATGGCAACGTTTCTCCATGCGTTCCCTCTTGAGACATGTGTGTAGTGCTCTTCATTAAGTGACAAAATCTTCCCCATTTAATTGTCCAATCAATCCCTTTTTATGCTTCTTTTCTTTTCCTATAAAGATTTAAAATAAGGGAATTAATATCATAAAAAATCAAATTCTACGGCTAGAATAATAAAGAGACGAAAAAGATTTTGTTTATTTATGAATTTCAACTGATTAACTACTTGTGTATCCTTATGCAGTTTGGTGGCAGCATGGGGTGACACCAAACTTAGTTTGAAGCAATGTGATGAAAAGTTTTGTTCAAAGCTCCCAAGACTAGCATGCATCTTGGTTTGCTTTGAACATCAAACTTGTTCTTCACTATATACTGCATGATAAAGATTTCACCAAGTGTTTGTCAAGCTTGGGTTGAAATTCATAAACATTGATTTATTCACTATTTTGAAAACATATAAAACATGGGTTGCCTCCCATGAAGCGCTTCTTTAGCGTCACTAGCTTGACGTTTTTTCCCTCATCAGGGTGGTTGGTAGTGCTTAAAGTCCTCCCCTCTTGCTGTGGACTTATATCCATTGGTTGGATCAATGATCTCCACATGTTCCAGGGAAAGAACTCTGTTGATAGTGAAGACCTTAGGTAATTGAGATGGTACAGTAGGGAGATTAGGGGGAATATCTGGGAAGTAAGCTGAGACAACTCTATCCCCTGGAGAGAAGTCTTCTGTAGGGATCTTCTTGTTCCTCCACCTCATTGGTACCTTCTTCTTTGTTTCTTTTGAGGTTGCCTTCCCCTTGGTGACCTCTTTTTCTGCAGGGGTTGTGATGCTGTCTTTGCCTGCCTCTAGAGGTTTAGGTTCCTCTAATTTTTCCTTGAGCTGTGGCAATTACTGTGTTCCTTGTTTATCAATTAAGGGGATCTCAGAATGATCTGGCTGTGCTTCAGTGCTTGTTTCTTCCTTCAGTGTCTCATTATCCTTTGTGCTTAGTTCCTTGTCCTCTTGATTTATTTCTTGTGAGAGTTTGAAAACATTGAAGCTGAGTCGTTCATTATGGATTCTCAATATTAGCTCCCTTTTCTCTACATCGATAAGTGCTCTGGCCGTAGCTAGGAATGGTCTTCCCAATATGATTGGATGAGAGTGACTCTCTTCCATGTCCAGGATGACAAAGTCTGTTGGGAGAAAGTATTTCCCAACCTTTAGCAACACATTTTTCACCACTCCTATTGCTTGGTTTTGAGTTTTGTCAGCCAGTCTGATGATTACATCTGTGGGCATTATCTCATTGATCTGTAGCCTCTTTGCCAGGGATAAGGGCAGTAAGTTGATGCTGGCCCCCAAATCACATAGTGCTCTATCGAACATAGTTTCACCTATGGCACAAGGGATGTGAAAACTCCCTGGGTCTCTTCTTTTTGTAGGTAACTCAGGTTGAATAAGGGCACTACACTCCTTGTTCATGACTATAGTCTGGCCTCCTTTGAGTGAGCTGTCAACTGCCACCAGAATATAAGTGTTTGAGTATGATGGTGGGAAAGGTCCCATGAAGTCAATTCCCCATACGTCAAACAACTCAATTTCCAAGATTCCTTGTTGAGGCATGGCATAACCATGAGGCAGATTACCAGCTCTTTGGCAACTGTCACAATTACGTACAAACTCTCGGGAATCTTTATAGAGTGTGAGCCAATAGAAGCCACATTGGAGGACCTTGGTGGCTGTTCGCTCACCTCCGAAATGGCCTCCATATTGAGATCCGTGGCAATGCCACAGGATCCTCTGAGCTTCTTCTCTAGGCACACACCTACGGATAATTCCGTCTGCACATCTCTTAAAGAGATAAGGTTCATCCCACAAGTAGTACTTTGCATCAGTAATTAATTTCTTCTTTTGTATCCTGTTGTACTCCTTGGGTATGAACCTTGCAGCTTTATAGTTTGCAATATCGGCAAACCATGGTGCTTCTTGAATGGCAAATAAATGCTCATCAGGAAACGTCTCAGAGATCTCAAGAAAGGGGAGGGACGTCCCTTCCACTGGCTCTATCCGGGACAGATGATCAGCCACTTGGTTCTCTGTCCCTTTTCTGTCTCTTATTTCTATATCAAATTCTTGCAGAAGCAATACCCATCTAATGAGCCTGGGTTTTGAATCCTGCTTTGTGAATAGATATTTAAGAGCAGCATGGTCAGTATACACAATCACTTTTGATCCTACTAAGTATGATCTGAACTTGTCAATGGCGTAAACCACTGCAAGTAGTTCTTTTTCTGTGGTTGTGTAATTTTTCTGGGCATCATTTAGAACGCGATTGGCATAATAAATGACATGCAGAAGCTTGTCGTGCCTCTGTCCCAATACTGCACCAATGGCATGATCACTGGCATCACACATTAGCTCAAATGGTATTGTCCAGTCTGGTGCAGAAATGACTGGTGCTGTGACCAGCTTAGCTTTCAGCGTTTCAAACGCCTGCAGGCACTCTGTGTCAAACACAAATGGTGTGTCAGCAGCTAGCAGATTGCTTAGAGGTTTTGCGATTTTTGAAAAATCCTTTATAAACCTCCTATAGAATCCTGCATGCCCCAGAAAGCTTCTGATTGCCTTAACATTGGCAGGTGGTGGTAATTTTTCAATTACCTCTATTTTTGCTTGATCCACCTCTATTCCCTTGTTTGAGATTTTATGCCCAAGAACAATTCCTTCAGTCACCATGAAGTGACACTTTTCCCAGTTTAAAACTAGGTTGGTCTCTTGGCATCTTTTCAGAACAAGTTTCAGGTGATCAAGACAGGAGCTGAATGAGTCTCCATATACTGAGAAGTCATCCATGAAGACTTCCAGAAATTTTTCCACTATATCAGAGAAAATAGAGAGCATGCATCTCTGGAAGGTTGCAGGCGCATTACATAGCCCAAATGGCATCCTTCTATAAGCGAACACTCCGGATGGACATGTGAATGCTGTTTTCTCTTGATCCTGGGGATCCACTGCAATCTGGTTATAGCCTGAGTAGCCATCCAAAAAGCAGTAATAATCATGACCTGCTAGTCTTTCTAGCATCTGGTCTATGAATGGTAAAGGAAAATGATCCTTTCTGGTGGCTGTATTGAGCCTTCTGTAGTCAATACACATGCGCCACCCTGTAACTGTTCTTGTAGGAACCAGTTCATTTTTTTCATTATGAATCACTGTCATGCCTCCCTTTTTTGGGACGACTTGAACAGGGCTCACCCAGGGGCTATCAAAACTAGGATAAATAATCCCAGCCTCCAGTAATTTGGTGACCTCTTTCTGCACCACTTCTTTCATGGCTGGATTTAGCCGCCTCTGTGGTTGAACCACTGGTTTGGCATTGTCCTCTAATAAAATTTTGTGCATGCATCTAGCTGGGCTTATGCCCTTAAGGTCACCTATGGACCACCCAAGAGCTGTCTTGTGTGTCCTTAGCACTTGAATAAGTGCTTCCTCTTCCTGTGAATTTAAAGCAGAGCTTATGATCACTGGAAAAGTGTCACCTTCTCCCAGAAACGCATATTTCAAGGATGGTGGTAATGGCTTGAGCTCGGGTTTAGGAGGTTTTTCCTCTTCCAGAAGAAATTTCAGAGGCTCTTTCATGTCCTCTGAATCTTCTAAATCAGGCTGAACATCTTTAAAGATGTTTTCCAACTCTGATTCAAGACTCTCAGCCATGTTGATCTCTGCTACCAAAGAGTCAATAAGATCAACTTTCATGTAGTCTGTTGATGTGTCTGGATGCTGCATGGCTTTGACAGCATTCAACTTAAACTCATCATCATTGACTCTCAGGGTTATTTCCCCTGTTGGACGTCAATTAGGGATCGTCCAGTTGCTAGGAAGGGTCTTCCTAGAATGAGAGTAGCACTCTTGTGCTCCTCCATTTCCAGCACAACAAAGTCAGTGGGAAAGGCGAATGGCCCAACTCTGACAATCATGTCTTGAATCACGCCTGATGGGTATTTAGTAGAACCATCAGCAAGTTGGAGACAGATCCGGGTTGGTTTAACTTCTTCAGTTAAGCCAAGCTTTCTGATAGTGGATGCAGGTATTAGGTTGATGCTTGCCCCAAGATCGCATAAAGCTGTCTTGGTGCAATTACCTTCTAATATGCACGGTATCAGAAAACTCCCCGGGTCTTTAAGCTTTTCAAGAAAGCTTTTCAAAATGACTGCACTGCATTCTTCGGTGAGGAGAACTCTTTCTGTTTCTCTCCAATCCTTCTTATGACTCAAGATCTCTTTCATGAACTTGGCATAAGAAGGTATTTGCTTAAGTGCTTCTGCAAATGGAATCTTTATTTCAAGAGTCCTGAGATAATCTGCAAAGCGAGCAAATTGCTTATCCTGCTCCTCTTTCCGGAGTTTTTGAGGATAAGGTATCTTGGCTTTATATTCTTCAACCTTAGTTGCTGCAGGTTTATTGCCTACAGAGGTGGTTGAAGAAGCCTTTTTAGAGGGGTTGTCATCAGCATTTGTGTGTGTCTGATCCCTCACTGGCAATTGAGTGCCAGAGTTAGAAGCTGGAGTGAAACTGGACGCCAGCTCTTTGTCTGCTCCTGGCGCCTGAACGCCAGAATTGTGCCCATTTTGGGCGTTTAGCGCCAGATCTTGCCCATTTTGGGCGTTCAACGCCAGATCCTTGCCCATTTCTGGCGTTGAACGCCAGTCCTGCCTTGTTTCTGGCGTTGAACGCCAGTTTTGGCCATGGTCTGGGCGTTCAGCACCAGCCTTCTACCAATTTTTTGGCGTTTTAGTGCCAGAATTGTTTTTCCCTGGGCTCTTACTGTCCTCAGGTGAATTTTGGGTGGTTTGCTCATTTCTTAGCTTTTTGCTGTCTTGAGGTGGGATATTCAGTGTTTTCCCACTTCTTAGTTGAACTGCTTGGCATTCTTCTGCTATTTGCCTTGACAGCTGCTGCTTTGTTTGCTTAAACTGTTCGTCCATATGTGTATTAGCCATCCTTGTCTCTTGTAACCTGTCTTTAAATTCGGCTAGCTGCTTTGTTAGAAAGTCCAATTGCTGATCGAATTCAGCAGCTTGTTTCATAGGACTGAGTTTAGCAGTTACTATTTTAACCTCTTCATTCATGGAAGGGTTGCTGCTTAGGTACAGATGTTGATTCCTGGCAACTGTATCAATGAGCTCTTGAGCCTCTTCAATTGTCTTTCTCATGTGGATAGATCCATCAGCTGAGTAATCTAGAGACATCTGAGCTCCTTCTGCAAGCCCATAGTAGAAGATGTCTAACTGAACCCACTCTGAAAACATTTCAGAGGGGCATTTTCGTAGCATCTCTCTGTATCTCTCCCAGGCATCATAAAGAGATTCATTATCTCCTTGTTTGAAGCCTTGGATGTCCAGCCTTAGCTGTGTCATCCTTTTTGGAGGGAAATATTGATTCAGGAATTTTTCTGTCAGCTGTTTCCATGTCTTTATGCTGGCCTTAGGTTGGTTATTTAACCACCTCTTAGCTTGATCTTTTACAGCAAATGGAAACAGTAATAGTCTGTAGACATCTTGATCTATTTCCTTATCATGTACTGTGTCAGCAATTTGTAAAAATTGTGCCAGAAACTCTGTAGGTTCTTCCTGTGGAAGACCGGAATACTGGCAGCTTTGCTGCACCATGATAATGAGCTGAGGATTCAACTCAAAGCTACTGACTCCAATGGAGGGTATGCAGATACTACTCCCATATGAAGCAGTAGAGGGGTTAGAATATGACCCCAGAGTCCTCCTGGACTGTTCATTTCCGCTTAGGTCCATGATGGAAAAAGGGAGATGATGTAAAATAGAAAAAAATATTTTTATTTATTTATTTATTTATTAATTTATTTTGAAAATAAAATAAATAAAAAATGAGTAAAAGATTTTCGAAAAAGTGAGGAGAGAGAAAGTGGTTAGGAGATTTTGAAAAAGATATGATGATTTTTTTTTGAAAAGGTTTTAAATTTTGAAATAAAAATCTGAAATTTAGAAATAGATTTTGAAAATTTGCTTTTAAAATAGAGAGAAAAGATATTTTTGATTTTTAAAAGGAAAGAGAAAAACAATAAGATAGCACAAGAATTAAAATTTTTAGATCTAATGTTCCTTATTTTCGAAAATTTTGGAGGGAAAACACCAAGGAACACCAAACTAAAAAATTTTAGGATCAAGACACTAGAAAAACTCAAGAACAATTTGAAGACTCACAAGAACACAAAAACATGAAGGAAGAACACCAAACTTAAAATTTTTTGAAAACCAAAATAAAATTTTCGAAAACCAAAGAAAAATCAACAAGAAAACACCAAACTTAAAGTTTGGCACAGGATTTAATAGAAAAAATATTATTTTTGAAAAAGATTTTAAAAAGAGTGTACCAAACTGCCACGGGTTTAGACTAACGCTCTAGCCAATTGGGCAGTAAATGTAACACTTGTTTTAAAAAGGATATTTTTAACCAAGAACAATAATAAGAGACTCTAAACCAAAAAGAAAAATTTTCCTAATCTAAGCAACAAAATAATCCGTCAGTTGTTCAAACACGAACAATCCCGGGCAACGGCGCCAAAAACTTGGTGCACGAATTGTGAATCACACTTTTCACAACTCGTACCACTGACCAGCAAGTGCACTGGGTCGTCCAAGTAATACCTCACGTGAGTAAGGGTCGAATCCCACGGAGATTGTTGGTTTGAAGCAATCTATGGTTATCTTGTAAATCTTAGTCAGGAAGTCAATTATGTTTATCAGTTGAATTACATATAAACAATAGAGCATGGATTAAAGGTTACTTGTTATGCAGTAATGGAGAATATGTTGGAGTTTTGGAGATGCTTCGTCTTCTGAATCTCTGATTTTCTCTGTCTTCTTGTTCACGCACGCACGTCCTCCTATGGCAAGCTGTGTGTTGGTGTGATGAGCGGATAATTTATACGCTTTTTGGCATTGTTTTTAGTATGTTTTTAGTAGGATCTAGTTACTTTTAGGGATGTTTTCATTAGTTTTTATGTTAAATTCACATTTCTGGACTTTACTATGAGTTTGTGTGTTTTTCTATGATTTCAGGTATTTTCTGGCTGAAATTGAGGGACTTGAGCAGAAATCAGATTCAGAGGTTGAAAAAGGACTGCTGATGCTGTTGGATTCTGACCTCCCTGCACTCAAAGTGGATTTTCTGGAGCTACAGAACTCAAAATGACGCGCTTCTAATTGCGTTGGAAGGTAGACATCCAGGGCTTTCCAGAAATATATAATAGTCCATACTTTGGCCAAGAATAGATGACGTAAACCGGCGTTCAACGCCAGCTTTCTACCCAAACCTGGCGTCTAGCGCCAAAAAAGGAGCCAAAACCAGAGTTGAACGCCCAAACTGGCACAAAAGCTGGCGTTCAACTCCAAGAAGGACCTCTACATGTGCAACACTCAAGCCCAGCCCAAGCACACACCAAGTGGGCCCCGGAAGTGGATTTATGCATCAATTACTTACTCATGTAAACCCTAGTAGCTAGTTTATTATAAATAGGACCTCTTACTATTGTATTAGACATCTTTTGATCAGTTAGATCTTTGAACGCATTGTTCTCAGACCTTGGGGGCTGGCCACACGGCCATGCCTGGACCATTCACTTATGTATTTTTAACGGTAGAGTTTCTACACTCCATAGATTTTGGTGTGGAGCTCTGCTGTTCCTCAAAGATTAATGCAAAGTACTACTGTTTTCTATTCAATTCATCTTATTTCGCTTCTAAGATATCCATTCGCACCCAAGAACGTGATGAAGGTGATGATTATGTGTGACGCTCATCATCCTTCTCCCTTATGAACGCGTGCCTAACAAACACTTCTGTTCTACATGAAATAAGCTAGAATGAATATCTCTTAGATCTCTTAATCGGAATCTTCGTGGCGTAAGCTAGAATGATGGCGGCATTCAAGAGAATCCGGAAAGTCTAAACCTTGTCTGTGGTATTCCGAGTAGGATTCAATGATTGAATGACTGTGACGAGCTTCAAACTCGCGAGTGCTGGGCGTTAGTGACAGACGCAAAAGGAGGGTGAATCCTATTCCAGCATGATCGGGAACCGACAGATGATTAGCCGTGCTGTGACAGAGCATGTGAGCATATTTTTCACTGAGAGGAGGGGATGTAGCCACTGAAAACGGTGATGCCCTTGCATAAAGCCAGCCATGGAAAGGAGTAAGACTGATTGGATGAAGATAGCAGGAAAGCAGAGGTTCAGAGGAACGAAGGCATCTCCATTCGCTTATCTGAAATTCTCACCAATGAATTACATAAGTATTTCTATCCCTATTTTATTATATTAAATTTGAAAACACCCTTATCAATTTATATCTTCCTAACTGAGATTTGCAAGGTGACCATAGCTTGCTTCATACCGACAATCTCCGTGGGATTCGACCCTTACTCACGTAAGGTATTACTTGGACGACCCAGTGCACTTGCTGGTTAGTTGTATCGAAGTTGTGAACCATGGTATTGGCACCATGTTCTTGGCGCCATTGCCAGGGAAAGAAAGAGCCATGAATTTTACATAATTAAAGTGTAATCACGATTACGCGTACCAAGTTTATAGTTGATAAGCCTGAACTCTTGGGATAAGCTGGTCACGGCTTTCTTAGTCAAGTACTTTCCTCCTCAAAAGCTGAGCAAGCTTAGAGCTGATGTTCAAACCTTCAGACAGAAAGAAGGTGAATCCCTCTATGAAGCTTGGGAAAGATACAAATAGTTGACCAAAAAGTGTCCTTCTGACATGCTTTCAGAATGGACCATCCTAGATATATTCTATGATGGTTTATCTGAGCTATCAAAGATGTCACTGGACACTTCTGCAGGTGGATCCATTCACCTAAAGAAAACGCTTGCAGAAGCTCAAGAACTCATTGACATGGTTGCTAATAACCAGTTCATGTACACTTCTGAAAGGAATCCTGTGAATAATGGGACACCTATGAAGAAGGGAGTTCTTGAAGTTGATACTCTGAATGCCATATTGGCTCAGAATAAAATATTGACTCAGCAAGTCAATATGATCTCTCAGAGTCTGCATGGAATGCAAGCTGCATCCAACAGTACTCAAGAGGCATCTTCTGAAGAAGAAGCTTATGATCCTGAGAACCCTGCAATAGCTGAGGTGAATTACTTAGGTGAACCTTATGGAAACACCTATAACTCATCATGGAGAAATCATCCAAATTTCTCATGGAAGGATCAAAAGCCTCAACAAGGCTTTAATAATGGTGGAAGAAACAGGTTTAACAATAATAAACCTTTTCCATCATCCACTCAGTTACAGACAGAGAACTCTGAACAAAATACTTCTAATTTAATAAACTTAGTCTCTGATCTATCCAAGGCCACTGTGAGTTTCATGTATGAAACAAGGTCTTCCATTAGAAATTTGGAAGCACAAGTGGGCCAGCTGAGTAAAAGGATCACTGAAATCCCTCCCAGTACTCTCCGAAGCAATACAGAAGAGAATCCAAAAGGAGAGTGCAAGGCCATTGACATAAGCAAAATGGCCGAACCCAATGAGGGAGAGGAGGACGTGAATCCCAAGGAGGAAGACCTCCTGGGACGTCCAGTGATCAATAAGGAGCTTCCCTCTGAGGAACCAAAGAAATCTGAGACTCATCTAGAGACCATAGAGATTCCATTGAACCTCCTTATGCCCTTCATGAGCTCTGATGAGTATTCCTCTTCTGAAGAGAATGAGGATGTTACTGAAGAGCAAACTGCCAAGTTTCTTGGTGCAATCATGAAGCTGAATGCCAAATTATTTGGCATTGATACTTGGGAAGTTGAACCTCCCTTGTTCATCAATGAACTAAGTGATCTGGATCAACTGACATTGCTTCAGAAGAGATAGGATCCTGGAAAGTTCATAATACCTTGTACCATAGGCACCATGATCTTTAAGGCTCTGTGTGACCTTGGTTTAGGAATAAACCTCAT
Source organism: Arachis ipaensis (assembly GCF_059453495.1). Classification (NCBI taxonomy): domain Eukaryota; kingdom Viridiplantae; phylum Streptophyta; class Magnoliopsida; order Fabales; family Fabaceae; genus Arachis; species Arachis ipaensis. Next base: position 39,339,942 of record NC_142441.1, on the reverse strand, counting down.
GCCCCTCTCTGTAATAGAGAAACTGGGAATCTATGGGGTGCAAGCTGCTAAAATCTCATTAGAGATGGCAGACAGTTCACGAAAACAGGCTTATGGACAAGTAGAGGACGTGTTAGCAAAGGTTGAAGGCCTTTACATCCCTGCTGATTTCATAGTCCTGGATACTGGAAAGGAAGAGGATGAATCCATCATCCTAGGAAGACCTTTCCTGGCCACAGCAAGAGCTGTGATTGATGTTGACAGAGGTGAAATAGTCCTTCAATGGAATAAGGACTCCCTTGTGTTTAAAACTCAAGGATCTCCCTCTGCAACCATGGAGAGGAAGCAGAAAAAGCTTCTCTCAAAGCAGATTCAACCAGAGCCCCCACAGTCAAACTCTAAGTTTGGTGTTGGGAGGCCACAACCAAACTCTAAGTTTGGTGTTGAACTCCCATATCCAAACTCTAAGTTTGGTGTTGGAGAGTCTCAACAATGCTCTGAACATCTGTGAGGCTCCATGAGAGCCCACTGTCAAGCTATTGACATTAAAGAAGCGCTTGTTGGGAGGCAACCCAATGTTTATTTATCTAACTCTATTATTCTTGTTTTTCATGTTTTATTAGGTTCATGATCATGTGGAGTCACAAAATAAATATAAAAATTGAAAACGGAATCAAAAACAGCAGAAGAAAAATCACACCCTGGAGGAGCATCTGTCTGGCGTTCAGCGCCAGAACAGAGCATGGTTCTGGCGCTGAACGCCCAAAATGGGCAGCTTCTGGGCGCTGAACGCCAGAACAGGCATGGTTCTGGCGTTCAACGCCAGAAATGGCACACAAATGGGTGTTGAACGCCCAAAATGGCCACCAACCTGGCGCTGAATGCCGAGAGTTGGGTACAAAGGCATTTTTACATGCCTAATGGGTGCAGGGATGTAATTCCTTGAACACCTCAGGATCTGTGGACCCCACAGGATCCACTCAGGATCTGTGGACCCCACAGGATCCCCACCTACCTCCACTCACTTCTTCTCACCACTCTCTTTCACACAACCCCATAAACACTCTTCCCCATCACCTCTTCACCACTCACATCCATCCACTCTTCCCCATAAACCTACCTCATAAACTCCACCTACCTTCAAAATTCAAAACTACTTTCCCACCCAAACCCACCCATATGGCCGAAACCTTTTCCCCCTCCCTTCCCTATATAAAGACCTCCATTCTTCATCAAATTCACACAACACATCCCTCTACACTCCTCTTGGCCGAAACCACATCTCCCTCTCCCTCTCCATATTTCTTCTTCTTCTTCTTCTATTCTCTTGTTTATTGCTCGAGGGCGAGCAATATTCTAAGTTTGGTGTGGTAAAAGCATAATTTTTTTGTTTTTCCATTACCATTGATGGCACCTAAGACCGGAGAATCGTCTAGAAAGGGGAAAGGGAAAACAAAAGCTTCCACATCCGAGTCATGGGAGATGGAAAGGTTCATCTCCAAAGCCCATCAAGACCACTTCTATGATGTTGTGGCCAAGAAGAAGGTGATCCCTGAGGTCCCTTTCAAACTCAAAAGAAATGAGTATCCGGAGATCCGACATGAAATTCAAAGAAGAGGTTGGGAAGTTCTAACAAATCCCATCCAACAAGTCGGCATCCTAATGGTTCAAGAGTTCTATGCTAATACATGGATCACCAAGAACCATGATCAAAGTATGAACCCGGATCCAAAGAACTATGTTACAATGGTTCGGGGGAAATACTTAGATTTTAGTCCGGAGAATGTGAGGTTGGCGTTTAACTTGCCCATGATGCAAGGAGATGAACGCCCCTACACTAGAAGGGTCAACATTAATCAAAGGTTGGACCAAGTCCTTATGGACATATGCGTGGAAGGAGCTCAATGGAAGATTGACTCCAAAGGCAAGCCGGTTCAACTAAGAAGATTGGACCTCAAGCCTATAGCTAGAGGATGGTTGGAGTTCATTCAATGCTCAATCATTCCCACTAGCAACCGGTCTGAAGTTACTATAGACCGGGCCATCATGATCCATAGCAAAGAGAGTGGTGAGAAGGTGATGGGGAAGAGTGTTTATGGGGTTGTGTTAAAGCAAAAAAATAGATCAAAGCCAAGCTGTCCCTAACCATGTGCTTGTGGCGTGAAGGTGTCAAGTGAAAACTTGAGACTGAGCGGTTAAAGTCAAGGTCCAAAGCAAAAAAAAAAAGAGTGTGCTTAAGAATCCTGGACACCTCTAATTGGGGACTTTAGCAAAGCTGAGTCACAATCTGAAAAGGTTCACCCAATTATGTGTCTGTGGCATTTATGTATCCGGTGGTAATACTGGAAAACAAAGTGTCTGGGAGGGATTTCAGTGATCCTTTTACTCAGCTGGCCCACTTGTGCTTCCAAATTTCTAATGGAAGACCTTGTTTCATTCATGAAACTCACAGTGGCCTTGGATAGATCAGAGACTAAGTTTGTTAAATTAGGAGTATTTTGTTCAGAGTTCTCTGTCTGTTGCTGAGTGGATGATGGAAAAGGTTTATTATTGTTAAACCTGTTTCTTCCACCATTATTAAAGCCTTGTTGAGGCTTTTGATCCTTCCATGAGAGATTTGGATTATTTCTCCATGATGAGTTATAGGTGTTTCCATAAGGTTCACCTAAGTAATTCACATCTGCTATTGCAGGGTTCTCAGGATCATAAGCTTCTTCTTCATAAGAAGCCTCTTGAGTACTGTTGGATGCAGCATGCATTCCATGCAGACTCTGAGAGATCATATTGACTTGCTGAGTCAATATTTTATTCTGAGCCAATATGGCATTCAGAGTATCAACTTCAAGAACTCCCTTCTTCATAGGCGTCCCATTATTCATAGGATTCCTTTCAGAAGTGTACATGAACTGGTTATTAGCAACCATGTCAATGAGTTCTTGAGCTTCTGCAGGCGTTTTCTTTAGGTGAATGGATCCACCTGCATAAGTGTCCAGTGACATTTTTGATAGCTCAGATAAACCATCATAGAATATATCCAGGATGGTCCATTCTGAAAGCATGTCAGAAGGACACTTTTTGGTCAACTGTTTGTATCTTTCCCAAGCTTCATAGAGGGATTCACCTTCTTTCTGTCTGAAGGTTTGAACATCAGCTCTAAGCTTGCTCAGCTTTTGAGGAGGAAAGTACTTGGCTAAGAAAGCCGTGACCAGCTTATCTCAAGAGTTCAGGCTGTCTTTGGGTTGAGAATCCAACCATAATCTAGCTCTGTCTCTTACAGCAAAAGGGAAAAGCATGAGCCTGTAGACTTCAGGATTTACTCCATTAGTCTTAACAGTATCACATATCTACAAGAATTCAGTTAAGAACTGAAAAGGATCTTTAGATGGAAGTCCATGAAACTTGCAGTTCTGCTGCATCAGAGAAACTAATTGAGGTTTTAGCTCAAAGTTGTTTGCTCCAATGGCAGGAATGGAGATGCTTCTTCCATGTAAATTGGAATTTGGTGCAGTAAAGTCACCAAGCATTCTCCTTGCATTGTTGTTGGGTTCGGCTGCCATCTCCTTTACTTGTTCGAAATTTTCAATCAAGTTGTCTCTGGATTGTTGTAATTTAGCTTCTCTTAATTTTCTCTTCAGAGTCCTTTCAGGTTCTGGATCAGCTTCAACAAGAATGCCTTTTTCTCTGTCCCTGCTCATAAGAAAAAGGAGAGAAAAAGAAAAGAAGAGGAATCCTCTATGTCACAGTAAAGAGGTTCCTTATTGTTAGTAGAAGAAAAGAAGAAGAAATTCGAACACAGATAGAAGAGGGGGTTCGAATTTGGTGATGATGTGAGGAAGAGATGTTAGTAGATGAATAAATAAATAAATAAAATAAGATGAGAGAGAAGGAGGGAATTTTCGAAAATTATTTTTGAAAAGGAGTTAGTGATTTTTGAAAATAGTTTTTGAAAAATGTTAGTAATTTTCGAAAATTAAGATTTAAAAATTAAAATAATTAATAAATTAAAAAGAAATTTTGAAAAAGGGGGAAGATATTTTCAAAAATGAGAGAGAGAGAGAGTTAGTTAGGTGGTTTTGAAAAAAGATAAGAAATAAACAAAAAGTTAGTTACTTAGTTGAAACAAATTTTGAAAAGATAAGAAGTTAGGAGGTTAGAAAAGATATTTTTGAAATCATATTTTTGAAAAAGATAAGATAAGAAGATATTTTAGGAAAGATATGATAGAAATTAGTTTTGAAAAAGATTTGATTTTTAAAATCACAATTAATGACTTGATTCATAAGAAATCACTAGATATGATTCTAGAACTTAAAGTTTGAATCTTTCTTAACAAGTAAGTATCAAACTTCAAATTTTTGAATCAAAACATTAATTGATTATGTTATTTTTGAAAATTTGATATAAAATTAAGAAAAAGATTTTTTGAAAAATATTTTTGAAAATTTCGAAAATAACTAAGAATTTTGAAAAAAGATTTGATTTTTGAAAAAGATTTTGAAAAACATAAGATTTTCAAATTGAAAATTTGATTTGACTCATGAGGAACAATTTGATTTTAAAAATTTTTGAAAAAGTCAATCCAAATTTTCGAATTTGATGAGAGAAAAAGGGAAAGATTTTTTTTTTTGATTTTTTTGAATTTTTATGATGAGAGAGAAAAACACTAAAAAGATGCAATGCATGAAATTTTTAGACCAAAACAATGAATGCATGCAAGAATGCTATGAATGTCAAGATGAACACCAAGAACACTATGAAGATCATGATGAACATCAAGAACACAATTTTGAAAAATTTTTAATGCAAAGAAAACATGCAAGACACCAAACTTAGAATTCTTTAATGCTTAGACACTAAGAATTCAAGAATGCATATGAAAAACAAGAAAAGACACAAAACAAAAAATCATCAAGATCAAACAAGAAGACTTACCAAGAACAACTTGAAGATCATGAAGAACACTATGAATGCATGAAATTTTCGAAAAATGCAAGATGCATATGCAAGTGACACCAAACTTATGATATGACTCAAGACTCAAACAAGAAACACAAAATAATTTTTGATTTTTATGATTTTCTAAATTTTTTTGTATTTTTTTGAAATTTTTTTGTGAAAAATAAAAATAAGGATTCCAAAATTTTTAATATGAACTCCAGGAATCTTGCATTCTTAGTCTAAAGCTTCAGTCCAGGAATTAGATATGGCTCACTAGCCAGCCAAGCTTTCAATGAAAGCTCCAGTCCAAAACACTAGACATGGCCAATGGCCAGCCAAGCTTCAGCATGTAATTCAGACATGACATGCCTGGCATACCCTACAGTCGTATAACAGCTGATGGTTGGAAGCTTCAGTCCAAAAGAATTTAGACATGGCTTTACAGCCAGCCAGGCTTCACATGCTTTATGAAACACTAGAATTCATTCTTAAAAATTTTGAATCTAAAATTTTTTCGAAAACAGGTGAGAAAATTTTGAAATATTTTTTGAAATTTTTTTGAAAAGAAAACAAAAAGAAAATTACCTAATCTGAGCAACAGGATGAACCATCAGTTGTCCATATTCAAACAATCCCCGGCAACGGCGCCAAAAACTTGGTACGCGAAATCGTGATTACACTTTAATTATGTAAAATTCATTGCTCTTTCTTTCCCTGGAAATGGCGCCAAAAACATGATGCCAAGACCATGGTTCACAACTCCGTATAACTGACCAGCAAGTGCACTGGGTCGTCCAAGTAATACCTTACGTGAGTAAGGGTCGAATCCCACGGAGATTGTTGGTATAAAGCAAGCTATGGTCACCTTGCAAATCTCAGTTAGGCAGATATAAATTGATAATGGTGTTTTCGAATTTAATATAATAAAATAGGGATAGAAATACTTATGTAATTCATTGGTAGGAATTTTAGATAAGCTAATGGAGATGCTTTCGTTCCTCTGAACCTCTGCTTTCCTGCTATCTTCATCCAATCAGTCTTACTCCTTTCCATGGCTGGCTTTATGCAAGGGCATCACCGTTGTCAGTGGCTACATCCCCTCCTCTTAGTGAAAAATATGCTCACATGCTCTGTCACAGCACGGCTAATCATCTGTCGGTTCTCGATCATGCTGGAATAGGATTCACCCTCCTTTTGCGTTTGTCACTAACGCCCAGCATTCGCGAGTTTGAAGCTCGTCACAGTCATTCAATCATTGAATCCTACTCGGAATACCACAGACAAGGTTTAGACTTTTCGGATTCTCTTGAATGCCGCCATCATTCTAGCTTACACCACGAAGATTCCGATTAAGAGATCTAAGAGATACTCATTCAGTCGAAGGTAGAACGGAAGTGGTTGTCAGGCACGCGTTCATAGGGAATGATGATGATTGTCACGTTCACCACATTCAGATTGAAGTACGAATGAATATCTTAGAAGTGAAATAAGATGAATTGAATAGAAAACAGTAATACTTTGCATTAATCTTTGAGGAACAGCAGAGCTCCACACCTTAATCTATGGAGTGTAGAAACTCTACCGTTAAAAATACATAAGTGAAGGTCCAGGCATGGCCGAGATGGCCAGCCCCCATGGTCTAAGAACAATGTGTTCAAAGATGATCCTAAGATCCTAAGATGATCAAAAGATTAAAACTGAGACCAAAGATGTCTAATACAATAGTAAGAGGTCCTATTTATAATAAACTAGCTACTAGGGTTTACAGAAGTAAGTAATTAATGCATAAATCCACTTTCGGGGCCCACTTGGTGTGTGCTTGGGCTGGGCTTTGAGTGTTGCACGTGTAGAGGTCTTTCTTGGAGTTGAACGCCAGCTTTTGTGCCAGTTTGGGCGTTCAACTCTGGTTTTGGCTCCTTTTCTGGCGCTGGACGCCAGATTTGGGTAGAAAGCTGGCGTTGAACGCCAGTTTACGTCGTCTATTCTTGGCCAAAATATGTACTATTATACATTGCTGGAAAGCCCCGGATGTCTACTTTCCAACTCAATTAAAAGCGCGCCATTTTGAGTTCTGTAGCTCTAGAAAATCCACTTTAAGTGCAGGGAGGTCAGAATCCAACAGCCTCAGCAGTCCTTCTTCAACCTCTGAATCTGATTTTTGCTCAAGTCCCTCAATTTCAACCAGAAAATACCTGAAATCACTCCAGCACCAGAAAAGGATCAAAAGCTGGAGTTGAACGCCTAAACTGGCATAAAAACTGGCGTTCAACTCCAAGAAAGATGTTCAGCCTGATTTGGAGGATTTAGAGGACATGAAAGAGCCTCTGAACCTTCTTCTGAAAGAGGAAAAACCTCCTAAACCCGAGCTCAAGCCATTACCACCATCCTTGAAATATGTGTTTCTGGGAGAAGGTGACACTTTTTCAGTGATCATAAGCTCTGCTTTAAATTCATAGGAAGAGGAGGCACTTATTCAAGTGCTAAGGACACACAAGACAGCTCTTGGGTGGTCCATAGGTGACCTTAAGGGCATAAGCCCAGCTAGATGCATGCACAAAATCTTATTGGAGGATAATGCCAAACCAGTGGTGCAACCACAGAGGCGGCTAAATCCAGCCATGAAAGTAGTGGTGCAGAAAGAGGTCACCAAATTACTGGAGGCTGGGATTATTTATCCCATTTTTGATAGCCCCTGGGTGAGCCCTGTTCAAGTCATCCCAAAAAAGGGAGGCATGACAGTGATTCATAATGAAAAAAATGAACTGGTTCCTACAAGAACAGTTACAGGGTGGCGCATGTGTATTGACTACAGAAGACTCAATACAGCCACCAGAAAGGATCATTTTCCTTTACCATTCATAGACCAGATGCTAGAAAGACTAGCAGGTCATGATTATTACTGCTTTTTGGATGGCTACTCAGGCTATAACCAGATTGCAGTAGATCCCCAGGATCAAGAGAAAACAGCATTCACATGTCCATCCGGAGTGTTTGCTTATAGAAGGATGCCATTTGGGCTATGTAATGCGCCTGCAACCTTCCAGAGATGCATGCTCTCTATTTTCTCTGACATGGTGGAAAAATTTCTGGAAGTCTTCATGGATGACTTCTCAGTATATGGAGACTCATTCAGCTCCTGTCTTGATCACCTGAAACTTGTTCTGAAAAGATGCCAAGAGACCAACCTAGTTTTAAACTGGGAAAAGTGTCACTTCATGATGACTGAAGGAATTGTTCTTGGGCATAAAATATCAAACAAGGGAATAGAGGTGGATCAAGCAAAAATAGAGGTAATTAAAAAATTACCACCACCTGCCAATGTTAAGGCAATCAGAAGCTTTCTGGGGCATGCAGGATTCTATAGGAGGTTTATAAAGGATTTTTCAAAAATCGCAAAACCTCTAAGGAATCTGCTAGCTGCTGACACGCCATTTGTGTTTGACACAGAGTGCCTGCGGGCGTTTGAAACGCTGAAAGCTAAGCTGGTCACAGCACCAGTAATTTCTGCACCAGACTGGACATTACCATTTGAGCTAATGTGTGATGCCAGTGATCATGCCATTGGTGCAGTATTGGGACAGAGGCATGACAAGCTTCTGCATGTCATTTATTATGCCAGTCGCGTTCTAAATGATGCCCAGAAAAATTACACAACCACAGAAAAAGAATTACTTGCAGTGGTTTACGCCATTGACAAGTTCAGATCATACTTAGTTGGATCAAAAGTGATTGTGTATACTGACCATGCTGCTTTTAAATATCTACTCACAAAGTAGGATTCAAAACCCAGGCTCATCAGATGGATATTGCTTCTGCAAGAGTTTGATATAGAAATAAGAGACAGAAAAGGGACAGAGAACCAAGTGGCTGATCATCTGTCCCGGATAGAGCCAGTGGAAGGGATGTCCCTCCCCTTTCTTGAGATCTCTGAGACGTTTCCTGATGAGCATTTATTTGCCATTCAAGAAGCACCATGGTTTGCCGATATTGCAAACTATAAAGCTGCAAGGTTCATACCCAAGGAGTACAACAGGATACAAAAGAAGAAATTAATTACTGATGCAAAGTACTACTTGTGGGATGAACCTTATCTCTTTAAGAGATGTGCAGACGGAATTATCCGTAGGTGTGTGCCTAGAGAAGAAGCTCAGAGGATCCTGTGGCATTGCCACGGATCTCAATATGGAGTCCATTTCGGAGGTGAGCGAACAGCCACCAAGGTCCTCCAATGTGGCTTCTATTGGGCCACACTCTATAAAGATTCCTGAGAGTTTGTACGTAACTATGACAGTTGCCAAAGAGCTGGTAATCTGCCTCATGGTTACGCCATGCCTCAACAAGAAATCTTGGAAATTGAGTTGTTCGACGTATGGGGAATTGACTTCATGGGACCTTTCCCACCATCATACTCAAACACTTATATTCTGGTGGCAGTTGACTATGTATCAAAATGGGTTAAGGCTATTGCCACACCCAACAATGATACTAAAACAGTGCTGAAGTTCCTCCAGAAACATATCTTTAGCAGGTTTGGTGTCCCTAGAGTACTAATCAGTGATGGGGGCACTCACTTCTGCAATAAACAGCTTTACTCTGCCATGGTTCGGTATGGAATTCGCCACAAGATAGCCACTCCATATCATCCACAAACCAATGGGCAAGCTGAAGTCTCTAATAGAGAATTAAAGAGAATCCTGGAATGGACAGTAAGTACCCGTAGAAAAGATTGGGCACGGAGCTTGGATGATGCTCTGTGGGCTTACAGGACAGCATTCAAGACCCCTATATGGAATATAAGGCCTACTGGGCAACCAGATTCCTAAACTTTGATGCCAAACTAGCAGGAGAAAAACGACTGCTCCAGCTAAATGAGCTAGAGGAATTCAGATTCACAGCTTTCGAAAATGCCAAGCTTTATAAAGAAAAATAAAAAAAGTGGCATGACAGAAAGCTGTCATCTAGAATCTTTGAACCAGGACAGAAGGTTCTGTTGTTTAACTCTAGACTCAGGCTATTCCCCGGGAAATTGAAATCCCGGTGGAGGGGACCATACGTGATTACAAGTATATCACCATATGGTTATGTGGAGCTTCAAGATATTGATTCTGATAAGAAGTTCATTGTCAATGGACAGAGAATCAAGCATTATCTTGAAGGCAACATTGAGCAAGAATGCTCAAGGCTGAAGCTAGATTAAAAGCTCAGCAAGGTCCAGCTAAAGACAATAAAGAAGCGCTTGCTGGGAGGCAACCCAGCCATGGGGCAACAATCCTCTAAGCATTTTGCCCTATTTCTATTTTTATTTTTATTTGTTTATATAGAGTTCATTGATAACAAGGTAAATAATCATTTACAGAAGACCTCGGCACACAAAACAGAGAAAAAGAGCTCACTGGCAAGAAAACGCCAGTAAAGGTATATTTTGGGCATTCAACGCCCAAAATGGGCATCCACTGGGCGTTGAACGCTAGTAATGGTAGCAATCTGGGCGTTCAACGCCAGAAAGGGGCACCCACTGGGCGTTGAACGGCAGTAATGGCAGCAGTTGGGCGTTGAACGCCCAGGAGAGCAGCATTTGGGCGCTGAACGCCCAAAACTGGCTGTGTTTGGGCGTTCAAACGCCAGGACAGCAGGGAGAAGCCAAATTCATTTTTCCACACGTATTTCCATTTTAATTTCAAATTTTATGTTTCAATGCATGATTTTTACATGAACATGTTAAGAACCCTGATTTCTAAAATCCTTAATTTCTAAAAATCCCTCTTTCCAAATTCAATCCAAACTCTTTTCAAATCTTTTCTGAAAACGAATCTATCTTTTTCACTCAAAAATCTTTTCAACTAATCCATATCTTTTTCAAATCTCCATATTATCTTTTTCAAAATTCAGATTTATCTTTTTCAAAAATCTATCATATCTTTTCAAAATTAAACTATATCTTCTATCTTATCTTTTTCAACTCAATCTTTTTATCTTATCTTTTCCAATTTTTCGAAAACCCACCCCCCATCCCTTTAAATTTGGGTTCGGCCTCCCTCCTCCTCCATCAACAATTGCACCTAGCTCTCCTTCTATCCCTCTCCTTTCTTTTCTTTTGCTTGAGGACAAGCAAACCTCTAAGTTTGGTGTGTTTATCCGAGATCACTAAGATCATGGCTCCTAAAGGAAAACAACCCACTCCAAGAGGCAAGAAAGAGAGCGTTCCAAAACCACTTTGGAATCAAGGGAAGTTCTTATCTAAAGAACATTCAGACCATTATCTTAAAGTAATGGGTCTGAGATCAGTGATCCCGGAAGTTAGATTCGATCTGAAAGAAAATGAATACCCGGAGATCCAGGAGCAAATTCGAATCAGGAACTGGGAAGTCCTAGCTAATCCTGAAACGAAAGTAGGAAGGAACATGGTCCAGGAGTTCTATGCTAATATGTGGCAGACTGACAAGCAAAAACTATCTGGAACTGCCTTCTATGAATTTTGGACCATGGTCAGAGGAAAGATTGTTCATACCACCCCTGACAAGATCAGAGAGATCTTAAAGCTACCTTAGCTAAAGGATGATCCAGACTCCTTCAACAGGAGGATGATGAGAGCAGACATTGACCTGGATAAGATTCTAGAGGACATATGTATCCCTGGAGCCAGGTGGACCACCAACACAAAAGGTGTCCCAAATCAACTCAAGAGAGAGGATCTCAAACCAGTCGCCAGAGGATGGCTGGACTTTATTGGGCGTTCTCTGTTGCCCACTAGCAACCGTTCTGAAGTCACAGTTAAAAGAGCAGTGATGATCCATTGCATCATGATGGGAAAGGAAGTGGAGGTTCATCAGCTGATTTCAACTAAACTCTACAAAATTGCTAACAAAAATTCTAAAGAGGCCAGGTTGGCTTATCCAAGCGTGATTTCTCTGCTTTGCAAGGACGCTGGAGTAAGGATGGGAATAACTGAGTATATCCCAATTGAGAAGCCTATTACCAAAGCATCAATGGAAAAACAACAAGCACAGGAGGATCCCATCAAGAAGAGAGCACAGGAATTCCTCCCAGAGATCCCTCAATCTGAATACTGGGAGTATCTTGAGACGTCTGTTACCAAGATACGGGAAGCTATGGAGTAAATAATAAAAGAACAGAAGGAACACAGTCAAATGCTGACCTATATGTTTAAAGAACAAGAGGAGCAAGGGCGTGACTTAAGGGAATTGAAGCGCCAAAAGTCTTCTCTTGTAGGACCAAGCACCCCAAGGATCAGAGGAACCCCCGTTCCCCCAGAATAAAGGTTGTTAATTTCCAATTTCTGCCTTAACTCTGTGACAGTGTCCTTATAGAAGTTTACCTTAGGAGTCATATAGTAGTAATTAGTATCTATTTTGATTTTATCTCCAATTAAGCTATAGTTTATTTTTCCCATCATCAGCAAACATGAATAAAGTAGTAGATCTTTTGAATAAGAGGCAATAAAATTTCGAGTTTTAATAAGAGAAATTCTAATTAGTTAAATGTGGTGGCAATGCTTTCTGTCTTCTGAATGAATGCTTGAACAATGCATATGTCTTTTGAATTTTTTGTTTAAGACTATTAAATATGTTGGCTCTTGAAAGAATGATGAACATGAGACATGTTATTGATAATCTGAAAAATCATAAAAATGATTCTTGAAGCAAGAAAAAGCAGCAAAGAACAAAGCTTGCAGAAAAAAAAAAAACAAGCAGGAAAAGCCAATAACCCTTAAAACCAAAAGGCAAGGGCAAATAAAAGGGATCCCAAGGCTTTGAGCATCAGTGGATAGGAGGGCCTAAAGGAATAAAATCCTGGTCTAAGCGGCTAAACCAAGCTGTCCCTAACCATGTGCTTGTGGCGTGAAGGTGTCAAGTGAAAACTTGAGACTGAGCGGTTAAAGTCAAGGTCCAAAGCTAAAAGAAGAGTGTGCTTAAGAACTCTGGACACCTCTAATTGGGGACTTTAGCAAAGCTGGGTCACAATCTGAAAAGGTTCACCCAGTTATGTGTCTGTGGCATTTATGTATCCGGTGGTAATACTGGAAAACAAAGTGCTTAGGGCCACGGCCAAGACTCATAAAGAAGCTGTGTTCAAGAATCATCACACTGAACTAAGAGAATCAATAACACTATCTGAATTCTAAGTTCCTATAGATGCCAATCACTCTGAGCTTCAATGGATAAAGTGAGATGCCAAAACTGTTCAGAAGCAAAAAGCTACTAGTCCCGCTCATCTAATTAGAATCTGAGCTTCAAATCAAAAACTCTGAGATATTATTGCTTCTCAACCTATTAGTCTTCTATTTTATTTGTCTAGTTGCTTGAGGACAAGCAACATTTTAAGTTTGGTGTTGTGATGAGCGGATATTTTATACGCTTTTTGGGGTTAATTTCATATAGTTTTGAGTATGTTCTAGATAGTTTTTAGTCTATTTTCATTAGTTTTTAGGAAAAATTCATATTTCTAGACTTTACTATGAGTTGTGTGTTTTTCTGTAATTTCAGGTATTTTTCTGGCTGAAATTGAAGGAGCTGAGCAAAAATCTGATTCAGGCTGAAAAAGGACTGCTGTTGCTGCTTGATTCTGACCTCCCTGCACTCAAAGTAAATTTTATGGAGCTACAGAACTCGAAATGGCATGCTTCCAATTGCGTTAGAAAGTAGACATCTAGGTCTTTCCAGAAATATATAATAGTCCATACTTGGCACAAGAATAGATGACGTAAACTGGCGTTCAACGCCAGTTCTCTGCCCAATTCTGGCGTCCAGCGCCAGAAAAGGATCAAAAGCTGGAGTTGAATGCCCAAACTGGCACAAAAACTGGCGTTCAACTCCACAAATGGCCTCTGCACGTGACTTGCTTAAATCTCAGCCCAGCACACACCAAGTGGGCCCCAGAAGTGGATCTCTGCATCATCCATCATAGTCTACTCATTTTTTGTAAACCTAGGCTACTAGTTTAGTATTTAAACAACTTTTAGAGACTTATTTTGTATCTCATGACATTTTAGATCAAAACTCGGTATTCTCTGACGGCATGAGTCTCTAAACCCCATTGTTGGGGGTGAGGAGCTCTGCTGTGTCTCGATGAATTAATACAAGTATTTCTGTTTTCCATTCAAACACGCTTGTTCCTATCTAAGATGTTCATTCGCGCTTAACTGTGATGGAGGTGATGATCTGTGGCACTCATCACCTTCCTCAAATCATGAACGTGTGCCTGACAACCACCTCCGTTCTATATACGATTGAATGAGTATCTCTTAGATTCCTTAATCAGAATCTCCGTGGTATAAGCTAGAACTGATGGCGGCATTCATGAGAATCTGGAAAGTCTAAACCTTGTCTGTGGTATTCCGAGTAGGATTCAAGGATTGAATGACTGTGACGAGCTTCAAACTCCTGAAGACTGGGCGTTAGTGACAGACTCAAAAGGATAGTAAATCCTATTCCAACTGGATCGAGAACCAACCGGTGATTAGCCGTGCTGTGACAGAGCGCGTGAGCGTAGTTTTCACTGGAAGGATGGAAGGTAGCCATTGATAACGGTGATCCACCAACACACAGCTTGCCATAGGAGGACGTGCGTGCGTGAACAAGAAGACAGAGGAAAGCAGAGATTCAGAAGACAAAGCATCTCCAAAACTCCAACATATTCTCCATTACTGCATAACAAGTAACCTTTAATCCATGCTCTATTGTTTATTTGCAATTCAACTGATAAACATAATTGACTTCCTGACTAAGATTTACAAGATAACCATAGATTGCTTCAAACCAACAATCTCCGTGGGATTCAACCCTTACTCACGTGAGGTATTACTTGGATGACCCAGTGCACTTGCTGGTCAGTGGTACGAGTTGTGAAAAGTGTGATTCATAATTCGTGCACCAAGTTTTTGTCAAAATTCAGATTTATCTTTTTCAAAAATCTATCATATCTTTTCAAATTAAACTATATCTTCTATCTTATCTTTTTCAACTCAATCTTTTTATCTTATCTTTTCCAATTTTTCGAAAACCCAGCCCCCCATCCCTTTAAATTTGGGTTCGGCCTCCCTCCTCCTCCATCAACAATTGCACCTAGCTCTCCTTCTATCCCTCTCCTTTCTTTTCTTTTGCTTGAGGACAAGCAAACCTCTAAGTTTGGTGTGTTTATCCGAGATCACTAAGATCATGGCTCCTAAAGGAAAACAACCCATCCCAAGAGGCAAGAAAGAGAGCGTTCCAAAACCACTTTGGAATCAAGGGAAGTTCTTATCTAAAGAACATTCAGACCATTATCTTAAAGTAATGGGTCTGAGATCAGTGATCCCGGAAGTTAGATTCGATCTGAAAGAAGATGAATATCCGGAGATCCAGGAGCAAATTCGAATTAGGAACTGGGAAGTCCTAGCTAATCCTGAAACGAAAGTAGGAAGGAACATGGTCCAGGAGTTCTATGCTAATATGTGGCAGACTGACAAGAAAAAACTATCTGGAACTGCCTTCTATGAATTTCGGACCATGGTCAGAGGGAAGATTGTTCATACCACCCCTGACAAGATCAGAGAGATCTTAAAGCTACCTCAGCTAAAGGATGATCCAGACTCCTTCAACAGGAGGATGATGAGAGCAGACATTGACCTGGATAAGATTCCAGAGGACATATGTATCCCTGGAGCCAGTGGACCACCAACACAAAGGGTGTCCCAAATCAACTCAAGAGAGAGGATCTCAAACCAGTCGCCAGAGGATGGCTGGACTTCATTGGGTGTTCTCTGTTGCCCACTAGCAACCGTTCTGAAGTCACAGTTAAAAGAGCAGTGATGATCCATTGCATCATGATGGGAAAGGAAGTGGAGGTTCATCAGCTGATTTCAACTGAACTCTACAAAATTGCTAACAAAAATTCTAAAGAGGCCAGGTTGGCTTATCCAAGCGTGATTTCTCTGCTCTGCAAGG
The DNA here is from genome assembly GCF_059453495.1 of Arachis ipaensis. Classification (NCBI taxonomy): domain Eukaryota; kingdom Viridiplantae; phylum Streptophyta; class Magnoliopsida; order Fabales; family Fabaceae; genus Arachis; species Arachis ipaensis. The sequence continues at coordinate 39,324,082 of NC_142441.1, read as the reverse complement.
ACGCTGGAGTAAGGATGGGAATAACTGAGTATATCCCAATTGAGAAGCCTATTACCAAAGCATCAATGGAAAAACAACAAGCACAAGAGAATCCCATCAAGAAGAGAGCACAGGAATTCCTCCCAGAGATCCCTCAATCTGAATACTGGGAGTATCTTGAGACGTCTGTTACCAAGATACGAGAAGCTATGGAGCAAATAATAAAAGAACAGAAGGAACACAGTCAAATGCTGACCTATATGTTTAAAGAACAAGAGGAGCAAGGGCGTGACTCAAGGGAATTGAAGCGCCAAAAGTCTTCTCTTGTAGGACCAAGCACCCCAAGGATCAGAGGAACCCCCGTTCCCCCAGAATAAAGGTTGTTAATTTCCAATTTCTGCCTTAACTCTGTGACAGTGTCCTTATAGAAGTTTACCTTAGGAGTCATATAGTAGTAATTAGTATCTATTTTGATTTTATCTCCAATTAAGCTATAGTTTATTTTTCCCATCATCAGCAAACATGAATAAAGTAGTAGATCTTTTGAATAAGAGGCAATAAAATTTCGAGTTTTAATAAGAGAAATTCTAATTAGTTAAATGTGGTGGCAATGCTTTCTGTCTTCTGAATGAATGCTTGAACAGTGCATATGTCTTTTGAATTTGTTGTTTAAGACTGTTAAATATGTTGGCTCTTGAAAGAATGATGAATATGAGACATGTTATTGATAATCTGAAAAATCATAAAAATGATTCTTGAAGCAAGAAAAAGCAGCAAAGAACAAAGCTTGCAGAAAAAAAAAAACAAGCAGAAAAAGCCAATAACCCTTAAAACCAAAAAGCAAGGGCAAATAAAAGGGATCCCAAGGCTTTGAGCATCAGTGGATAGGAGGGCCTAAAGGAATAAAATCCTGGTCTAAGCGGCTAAACCAAGCTGTCCCTAACCAAGTGCTTGTGGCGTGAAGGTGTCAAGTGAAAACTTGAGACTGAGCGGTTAAAGTCAAGGTCCAAAGCTAAAAGAAGAGTGTGCTTAAGAACTCTGGACACCTCTAATTGGGGACTTTAGCAAAGCTGGGTCACAATCTGAAAAGGTTCACCCAGTTATGTGTCTGTGGCATTTATGTATCCGGTGGTAATACTGGAAAACAAAGTGCTTAGGGCCACGGCCAAGACTCATAAAGAAGCTGTGTTCAAGAATCATCACACTGAACTAAGAGAATCAATAACACTATCTGAATTCTAAGTTTCTATAGATGCCAATCACTCTGAGCTTCAATGGATAAAGTGAGATGCCAAAACTGTTCAGAAGCAAAAAGCTACTAGTCCCGCTCATCTAATTAGAATCTGAGCTTCAAATCAAAAACTCTGAGATATTATTGCTTCTCAACCTATTAGTTTATTTGTCTAGTTGCTAGAGGACAAGCAACAGTTTAAGTTTGGTGTTGTGATGAGCGGATATTTTATACGCTTTTTGGGGTTAATTTCATATAGTTTTGAGTATGTTCTAGATAGTTTTTAGTCTATTTTCATTAGTTTTTAGGAAAAATTCATATTTCTGGACTTTACTATGAGTTGTGTGTTTTTCTGTAATTTCATGTATTTTTCTGGCTGAAATTGAAGGAGCTGAGCAAAAATCTGATTCAGGCTGAAAAAGGACTGCTGATGCTGCTGGATTCTGACCTCCCTGCACTCAAAGTGGATTTTCTGGAGCTACAGAACTCGAAATGGCATGCTTCCAATTGCGTTGGAAAGTAGACAACCAGCGCTTTCCAGCAATATATAATTTTTAAATCCCCGGAAACGGCGCCAAAAACTTGGTACGCGGAATCGTGATTACACTTTAATTATGTAAAGTTCATTGCTCTTTCTTTCCCCGGCAACGGCGCCAAAAACTTGGTGCACGAAATTGTGATATCCAGCCTCGAACAATCCCTGGCAACGTGAGCAACTTGGTACGCGTAATCGTGATTACACTTTAATTATGTAAAATTCATGGCTCTTTCTTTCCCTGGCAATGGCGCCAAGAACATGGTTCACAACTTCGATACAACTAACCAGCAAGTGCACTGGGTCGTCCAAGTAATACCTTACGTGAGTAAGGGTCGAATCCCACGGAGATTGTTGGTATGAAGTAAGCTTTGGTCACCTTGCAAATCTCAGTTAGGCAGATATAAATTGATAATGATGTTTTCGAATAATAACTAATAGAATAGGGATAGAGGTACTTATGTAAATCATTGGTAGGAATTTCAGATGAGCGAATGGAGATGCTTTTCGTTCCTCTGAACCTCTGCTTTCCTGCTGTCTTCATCCAATCAGTCTTACTCCTTTCCATGGCTGGCTTTATGTGATACATCACCACTGTCAATGGCTACTTTCGGTCATCTCTCGGGAAAATGATCCAATGCCCTTTCACGGCACGGCTAATCGTCTGGAGGCATCACCCTTGTCAATGGCTTCATCTTATCCTCTCAGTGAATAATATGCTCATGCACCCTGTCACGGCACGGCTATTCATCTGTCGGTTCTCGATCATGCTGGAATAGGATTTACTATCCTTTTGCGTCTGTCACTAACGCCCTGCAATCGCGAGTTTGGAGCTCGTCACAGTCATTCATTCATTGAATCCTACTCGGAATACCACAGACAAGGTTTAGACCTTCCGGATTCTCTTGAATGCCGCCATCATTCTAGCTTACGCCACGAAGATTCTGGTTAGGAGATCTAAGAGATATTCATTCTAGCTTATTTCATGTAGAACGGAAGTGTTTGTCAGGCACGTGTTCATAGGGGAGAATGGTGATGAGCGTCACACATAATCATCACCTTCATCACGTTCTTGGGTGCGAATGGATATCTTAGAAGCGAAATAAGATGAATTGAATAGAAAACAGCAGTACTTTGCATTGATCTTTGAGGAACAGTAGAGCTCCACACCTTAATCTATGGAGTGTAGAGACTCTACCGTTGAAAATACATAAGCGATAGGTCCAGGCATGGCCGAGATGGCCAGCCCCCTAAAACGTGATCAATAGTCTCCTAAGATGAACAATGGATTGAAACTGAGACCAAAGATGTCTAATACAATAGTAAGAGGTCCTATTTATAATAAACTAGCTACTAGGGTTTACAGAAGTAAGTAATTGATGCATAAATCCACTTCCGGGGCCCACTTGGTGTGTGCTTGGGCTGGGCTTTGAGTGTTTCACGTGTAGAGGTCTTTCTTGGAGTTGAACGTCAGCTTTTGTGCCAGTTTGGGCGTTCAACTCTGGTTTTGGCCCCTTTTCTGGCGCTGGACGCTAGATTTGGGTAGAAATCTGGCGTTGAACGCCAGTTTACATCGTCTATTCTTAGCCAACATATGGACTATTATACATTGCTGGAATGCCCTGGATGTCTACTTTCCAACGCAATTGGAAGCACGCCATTTCGAGTTTTGTAGCTTCAGAAAATCCACTTTGAGTGCAGGGAGGTCAGAATCCAACAGCATCAGCAGTCCTTCTTCAACCTCTGAATTAGATTTTTGCTCAAGTCCCTCAATTTCAGCCAGAAAATACCTGAAATCACAGAAAAACACACAAACTCATAGTAAAGTCTAGAAATGTGAATTTAACATAAAAACTAATGAAAACATCCCTAAAAGTAACTAGATCCTACTAAAAACATACTAAAAACAATGTCAAAAAGCGTATAAATTATCCGCTCATCACAACACCAAACTTAAATTGTTGCTTGTCCCCAAGCAACTGAAAATCAAATAGGATAAAAAGAAGAGAATATACTATAAATTCCAAACTATCAATGAAACATAGCTGCAATCATATGAGCGGGACTTATAGCTTTTTGCCTCTTGAATAGTTTTGGCATCTCACTTTATCCATTGAAGTTTAGAATGATTGGCATCTATAGGAACTTCAGATTTTGAATAGTGTTATTGACTCTCCTAGTTCAGTATGATGATTCTTGAACACAGCTTCTTTATGAGTCTTGGCCGTGGCCCTAAGCACTTTGTTTTCCAGTATTACCACCGGATACATAAATGCCACAGACACATAATTGGGTGAACCTTTTCAGATTGTGACTCAGCTTTGCTAAAGTCCCCAATTAGAGGTGTCCAGGGTTCTTAAGCACACTCTTTTTTTGCTTTGGACCTTGACTTTAACTGCTCAGTCTCAAGTTTTCACTTGACACCTACACGCCACAAGCACATGGTTAGGGACAGCTTGGTTTAGCCGCTTAGGCCAGGATTTTATTCCTTTAAGCCCTCCTATCCACTGATGCTCAAAGCCTTGGGATCCTTTTTATTGCCCTTGCCTTTTGGTTTTAAGGGTTATTGGCTTTTTGCTTTTGCCTCTTGGTTTTAAGAGCTTTTGGCTTTTTCTGCTTGCTTTTTCTTTTTCTTTCTATTTTTTTTCGCCTATTTTTTTTTCTGCAAGCTTTGTTCTTTGCTGCTTTTTCTTGCTTCAAGAATCATTTTTATGATTTTTTAGATTATCAAATAACATGTCTCCTAGTTATCATTCTTTCAAGAGCCAACATATTTAACATTCTTAAACAACAACTTCAAAAGACATATGCACTGTTCAAGCATACATTCAGAAAACAAGAAGCATTGTCACCACATCAATATAATTAAACTAAGTTCAAGGATAAATTCGAAACTCATGTACTTCTTGTTCTTTTGAATTAAAACATTTTTCATTTAAGAGAGGTGATGGATTCATAGGACATTCATAACTTTAAGACAAAGTTACTAACTACTAATGATCATGTAATGAAGACACAAACATAGATAAGCACATAACATAGAAAACAAAAAACAGAGAAAGCAAGAACAAGGAATGAATCCACCTTAGTGATGGTGGCGTTTCCTTCTTGAGGAACCAATGATGTCCTTGAGCTCTTCTATGTCTCTTCCTTGTCTTTGTTGCTCCTCCCTCATTGCTTTTTGATCTTCTCTTATTTCATGAAGCATGATGGAGTGCTCTTGATGTTCCACCCTTAGTTGTCCCATATTGGAACTCAATTCTCCTAGGGAGGTGTTGATTTGCTCCCAATAGTTTTGTGGAGGAAAGTGCATTTGAGGCATCTCCGGGATCTCATGGAAATGAGCTTCTTGCGCCTCTTGAGCTCCATGACTGGGCTCTCTTGCTTGCTCCATCTTTTTCTTAGTGATGGGCTTGTCCTCTTTAATGAGGATATCTCCCTCTATGTCAATCCCAGCCGAATTGCATAGGTGGCAAATGAGGTGAGGAAAGGCTAACCTTGCCATAGTGGAAGACTTGTCAGTCACCTTGTAGAGTTCTTGAGGTATAATCTCATGAACTTCCACCTCTTCTCCAATCATGATGCTATGGATCATGATGGCCCGGTCTATAGTAACTTCAGACCGGTTGCTAGTGGGAACAATTGAGCATTGAATGAACTCCAACCATCCTCTAGCTACAAGCTTGAGGTCCAATCTTCTTAGTTGAACCGGCTTGCCTTTGGAGTCAACCTTCCATTGAGCTCCTTCCACGCATATGTCCATAAGGACTTGGTCCAACCTTTGATTAAAGTTGACCCTTCTAGTGTAGGGGCGTTCATCTCCTTGCATCATGGGCAAGTTAAACGCCAACCTCACATTCTCCGGACTAAAATCTAAGTATTTCCCCCGAACCATTGTAACATAGTTCTTTGGATCCGGGTTCTTACTTTGATCATGGTTCTTGGTGATCCATGCATTGGCATAGAACTCTTGAACCATTAGGATGCCGACTTGTTGGATGAGATTTGTTAGAACTTCCCAACCTCTTCTTTGAATTTCATGTCGGATCTCCGGATACTCATTTCTTTTGAGTTTGAAAGGGACCTCGGGGATCACCTTCTTCTTGGCCACAACATCATAGAAGTGGTCTTGATGGGCTTTGGAGATGAACCTTTCCATCTCCCATGACTCGGATGTGGAAGCTTTTGTCTTCCCTTTCCCCTTTCTAGAGGATTCTCCGGTCTTAGGTGCCATCAATGGTAATGGAAAAACAAAAAGCTTATGCTTTTACCACACCAAACTTAGAATTTTGCTCACCCTTGAGCAAATAAAAGAAAGAATAGATGAAGAAGAAGAAGAAATAGAGGAGAGGGAGAGTGGGGAGTGTTTCGGCCAAGAAGGGTGTAGAGGGGTGTGTTGTGTGAATTTGATGAAGAATGGAGGGCTTTATATAGGGAAGGGAGGGGGGTTAGGTTTCGGCCATATGGGTGGGTTTGCGTGGGAAATTGGTTTTGAATTTTGAAGGTAGGTGGAGTTTATGAGGTAGGTTTATGGGGAAGAGTGGATGGATGTGAGTGGTGAAGAGGTGATGGGGAAGAGAGATTGAGGTGATTGGTGAAGGGTTTTTTTTTTGGGGAAGAGTGTTTAGTGAGTGGTGAGAAGAAGTGAGTGGAGGTAGGTGGGGATCCTGTGGGGTCCACAGATCCTGAGTGGATCCTGTGGGGTCCACAGATCCTAAGGTGTTCAAGGATTTACATCCCTACACCCACTAGGCATGTAAAAATGCCTTTGTACCCAACTCTGGGCGTTCAGCGCCAGGTTGGTGGCCATTTTGGGCGTTCAACGCCCATTTGTGTGCCATTTCTGGCGTTGAACGCCAGAACCATGCCTGTTCTGGCGTTCAGCACCCAGAAGCTGCCCATTTTGGGCGTTCAGCGCCAGAACCATGCTCTGTTCTGGCGTTGAACGCCAGACAGAAGCTCCTCCAGGGTGTGATTTTTCTTCTGCTGTTTTTAATTCCGTTTTCAATTTTTATATTTATTTTGTGACTCCACATGATCATGAACCTACAAAGACATATAACTAAGAAAAATATAGTTAGATAAATAAAAATTGGGTTGCCTCCCAACAAGCGCTTCTTTAATGTCAATAGCTTGACAGTGGGCTCTCATGGAGCCTCACAGATGTTCAGAGCATTGTTGAAACTCTCCAACACCAAACTTAGAGTTTGGATATGGGAGTTCAACACCAAACTTAGAGTTTGGTTGTGGCCTCCCAACACCAAACTTAGAGTTTGACTGTGGGGGCTTGGGTTGACTCTGCTTTGAGAGAAGCTTTTCATGCTTCCTCTCCATGGTTGCAGAGGGAGATCCTTGAGTTTTAAACACAAGGGAGTCTTTATTCCATTGAAGGACTATTTCACCTCTGTCAACATCAATCACAGCTCTTGCTGTGGCCAGGAAAGGTCTTCCTAGGATGATGGATTCATCCTCTTCCTTTCCAGTATCCAGTACTATGAAATCAGCAGGGATGTAAAGGCCTTCAACCTTTACTAACACGTCCTCTACTTGTCCATAAGCCTATTTTCTTGAACTGTCTGCCATCTCTAATGAGATTTTAGCAGCTTGCACCCCATAGATTCCCAGTTTCTCTATTACAGAGAGGGGCATGAGGTTTATTCCTGAACCAAGGTCACATAGAGCCTTAAAGATTATGGTGCCTATGGTATAGGGTATTATGAACTTTCCAGGATCCTATCTCTTCTGAGGCAATGTCAGTTGATCCAGATCACTTAGTTCATTGATGAACAAGGGAGGTTCAACTTCCCAAGTATGAATGCCAAATAATTTGGCATTTAGCTTCATGATTGCACCAAGAAACTTGGCAGTTTGCTCTTCAGTAACATCCTCATTCTCTTCAGAAGAGGAATACTCATCAGAGCTCATGAAGGGCATAAGGAGGTTCAATGGAATCTCTTTGGTCTCTAGATGAGTCTCAGATTCCTTTGGTTCCTCAGAGGGAAGTTCCTTATTGGTCACTGGACGTCCCAGGAGGTCTTCCTCCTTAGGATTCACGTCCTCCTCTCCCTCAGTGGGTTCGGCCATGGTGCTTATGTCAATGGCCTTGCACTCTCCTTTTGGATTCTCTTCTGTATTGCTTGGGAGAGTACTGGGATGGATTTCAGTGATCCTTTTACTCAGCTGGCCCACTTGTGCTTCCAAATTTCTAATGGAAGACCTTGTTTCATTCATGAAACTCACAGTGGCCTTGGATAGATCAGAGACTAAGTTTGTTAGATTAGAAGTATTTTGTTCAGAGTTTTCTGTCTGTTGCTGAGTGGATGATGGAAAAGGTTTATTATTGTTAAACCTGTTTCTTCCACCATTATTAAAGCCTTGTTGAGGCTTTTGATCCTTCCATGAGAAATTTGGATGATTTCTCCATGATGAGTTATAGGTGTTTCCATAAGGTTCACCTAAGTAATTCACCTCTGCTATTGCAGGGTTCTCAGGATCATAAGCTTCCTCTTCATTAGAAGCCTCTTGAGTACTGTTGGATGCAGCTTGCATTCCATGCAAACTCTAAGAGATCATATTGACTTGCTGAGTCAATATTTTATTCTGAGCCAATATGGCACTCAGAGTATCAACTTCAAGAACTCCCTTCTTCATAGGCGTCCCATTATTCACAGGATTCCTTTCAGCAGTGTACATGAACTGGTTATTAGCAACCATGTCAATGAGTTCTTGAGCTTCTGCAGGCGTTTTCTTTAGGTGAATGGATCCACCTGCAGAAGTGTCCAGTGACATCTTTGATAGCTCAGATAAACCATCATAGAATATATCCAGGATGGTCCATTCTGAAAGCATGTCAGAAGGACACTTTTTGGTCAACTGTTTGTATCTTTCCCAAGCTTCATAGAGGGATTCACCTTCTTTCTGTCTGAAGGTTTGAACATCAGCTCTAAGCTTGCTCAGCTTTTGAGGAGGAAAGTACTTGGCTAAGAAAGCCGTGACCAGCTTATCCCAAGAGTTCAGGCTGTCTTTGGGTTGAGAATCCAACCATAATCTAGCTCTGTCTCTTATAGCAAAAGGGAAAAGTATGAGCCTGTAGACTTCAGGATCTACTCCATTAGTCTTAACAGTATCACATATCTGCAAGAATTCAGTTAAGAACTGAAAAGGATCTTCAGATGGAAGTCCATGAAACTTGCAGTTCTGCTGCATCAGAGAAACTAATTGAGGTTTCAGCTCAAAGTTGTTTGCTCCAATGGCAGGAATGGAGATGCTTCTTCCATGTAAATTGGAATTAGGTGCAGTAAAGTCACCAAGCATCTTCCTTACATTATTATTATTTTTGGCTGCAATCTCCTCTTCCTGTTCAAAAATTTCTGAAAGGTTTTCTCAGGATTGTTGTAATTTAGCTTCTCTTGATTTTCTCTTCAGAGTCCTTTCAGGTTCTGGATCTGCTTCCACAAGAATGTTCTTATCCTTGCTCCTGCTCATATGACAAAGAAGAAGGTACAGAAAAATAATAATAATAATAGAGATCCTTTATACCACAGTATAGGGATCCCTGTGTGAGTAGAAGAAGGGGGGAGACAAAGAATGTAATATAATGGAAGAAACACAACTGTGAGGATGGCAGAGATGTGAGATGAGATGTTAGGATATGAATGAATAAATTGAATAAGATGGGGGAGAAGGAATTTTCGAAAATAATGTTTGAAAAAGAGTTAGTGATTTTTGAAAATAGTTTTTGAAAAATGTTAGTATATTTCGAAAATTTTTAAAATAAAAAATAAAAATAAAAATAATTAGTTAATTAAAAAGAAATTTTTGAAAAAGAGGGAAGATATTTTCGAAAATTAGAGAGAGAGAGTTAGTTAGGTAGTTTTGAAAAAGTTAAGAAACAAACAAAAAGTTAGTTAGTTAGTTGAAACAAATTTTGAAAAGATAAGAAGTTAGGAGGTTAGGAAAGATATTTTGAAATCAAATTTTTGAAAAAGATAAGATAAGAAGATATTTTGAAAAGATATGCTAGGAATTAGTTTTGAAAAATATTTGATTTTTAAAATCTCAATTAATGACTTGATTCATAAGAAATCACAAGATATGATTCTAGAACTTAAAGTTTGAATATTTCTTAACAAGTAAGTAACAAACTTCAAATTTTTGAATCAAAACATTAATTGATTATGTTATTTTCGAAAATTTGATATAAAATTAAGAAAAAGATTTTTGAAAAATATTTTTGAAAATTTCGAAAATAACTAAGAATTTTGAAAAAGATTTGATTTTTGAAAAAGATTTTGAAAAAGATAAGATTTTCAAATTGAAAATTTGATTTGACTCATGAGAAACAATTTGATTTTAAAATTTTTTGAAAAAGTCAATCCAAATTTTCGAATTTGATGAGAGAAAAAGGGAAAGATATTTTTTTTTTTGATTTTTGGAATTTTTATGATGAGAGAGAAAAACACTAAAAAGATGCAATGCATGAAATTTTTAGATCAAAACATGTGATGCATGCAAGAATGCTATGAATGTCAAGATGAATACCAAGAACACTATGAATGTCAAGATGAACATCATAGACATAATTTTGAAAAACTTTTAATGTAAAGAAAACATGCAAGACACCAAACTTAGAATTCTTTAATGCTTAGACACTAAGAATTCAAGAATGCATATGAAAAACAATAAAAGACACAAAACAAAAAAATTCATGGAAGATAATAAAAGAACAGCTGATAAAGACATATGGATAAAAACTTGGTGCACGAATTATGAATCACACTTTTCACAACTCGTACCACTGACCAGCAAGTGCACTGGGTCGTCCAAGTAATACCTCACGTGAGTAAGGGTCGAATCCCACGGAGATTGTGAGTTTGAAGCAATCTATGGTTATCTTGTAAATCTTAGTCAGGAAGTCAATTATGTTTATCAGTTGAATTGCAAATAAACAATAGAGCATGGATTAAAGGTTACTTGTTATGCAGTAATGGAGAATATGTTGGAGTTTTGGAGATGATTTGTCTTCTGAATCTCTGCTTTCCTCTGTCTTCTTGTTCACGCACGCACGTCCTCCTATGGCAAGCTGTGTGTTGGTGGATCACCGTTGTCAATGGCTACCTTCCATCCTTCCAGTGAAAACTACGCTCACGCGCTCTGTCACAGCACGGCTAATCACCGGTTGGTTCTCGATCCGGTTGGAATAGGATTTACTATCCTTTTGCGTCTGTCACTAACGCCCAGCCTTCAGGAGTTTGAAGCTCGTCACAGTCATTCAATCCTTGAATCCTACTCGGAATACCACAGACAAGGTTTAGACTTTCTGGATTCTCATGAATGCCGCCATCAGTTCTAGCTTATACCACGGAGATTCTGATTAAGGAATCTAAGAGATACTCATTCAATCGTATATAGAACGGAGGTGGTTGTCAGGCACACGTTCATGATTTGAGGAAGATGATGAGTGTCACAAATCATCACCTCCATCACAGTTAAGCGCGAATGAACATCTTAGATAGGAACAAGCGTGTTTGAATGGAAAACAGAAATACTTGCATTAATTCATCGAGACACAGCAGAGCTCCTCACCCCCAACAATGGGGTTTAGAGACTCATGTCGTTAGAGAATACAAAGTTTTGATCTAAAAATGTCATGAGATACAAAATAAGTCTCTAAAAGTTGTTTAAATACTAAACTAGTAGCCTAGGTTTACAAAAAATGAGTAAACTATGATGGATGATGCAGAAATCCACTTCTGGGGCCCACTTGGTGTGTGCTGGGCTGAGACTTAAGTAATTCACGTGCAGAGGCCATTTGTGGAGTTGAACGCCAGTTTTTATGCCAGTTTGGCCGTTCAACTCCAGCTTTTGATCCTTTTCTGGCGCTGGACGCCAGAATTGGGCAGAGAACTGGCGTTGAACGCCAGTTTACATCATCTATCCTTGTGCAAAGTATGGACTATTATATATTGCTGGAAAGCCCTGGATGTCTACTTTCCAACGCAATTGGAAGCATGCCATTTCGAGTTCTGTAGCTCCAGAAAATCCACTTTGAGTGCAGGGAGTTCAGAATCCAACAGCATCAGCAGTCCTTTTTCAGCCTGAATCAGATTTTTGCTCAGCTCCTTCAATTTCAGTCAGAAAAGTACCTGAAATTACAGAAAAACACACAACTCATAGTAAAATCCAGAAATATGAATTTTTCCTAAAAACTAATGAAAATAGACTAAAAACTAACTAAAACATACTCAAAACTATATGAAATTAACCCCAAAAAGCGTATAAAATATCCGCTCATCACAACACCAAACTTAAACTGTTGCTTGTCCTCAAGCAACTAGATAAATAAAATAGAAGACTAATAGGTTGAGAAGCAATAATATCTCAGAGTTTTTGATTGAAGCTCAGGTTCTAATTAGATGAGCGGGACTAGTAGCTTTTTGCTTCTGAACAGTTTTGGCATCTCACTTTATCCATTGAAGCTCAGAGTGATTGGCATCTATAGGAACTTAGAATTCAGATAGTGTTATTGATTCTCTTAGTTCAGTGTGATGATTCTTGAACACAGCTTCTTTATGAGTCTTGGCCGTGGCCCTAAGCACTTTGTTTTCCAGTATTACCACCGGATACATAAATGCCACAGACACATAACTGGGTGAACCTTTTCAGATTGTGACTCAGCTTTGCTAAAGTCCCCAATTAGAGGTGTCCCGAGTTCTTAAGCACACTCTTCTTTTTGCTTTGGACCTTGACTTTAACCGCTCAGTCTCAAGTTTTCACTTGACACCTTCACGCCACAAGCACATGGTTAGGGACAGCTTGGTTTAGCCTCTTAGACCAGGATTTTAGTCCTTTAGGCCCTCCTATCCGTTGATGCTCAAAGCCTTGGGATCCTTTTCATTTGCCCTTGCCTTTTGGTTTTAAGGGTTATTGGCTTTTTCTGCTTGCTTTTTCTCTCTTTTTTTTTTTCTGCAAGCTTTGTTCTTTGCTGCTTTTTCTTGCTTCAAGAATCATTTTTATGATTTTTCAGATTATCAATAACATGTCTCATGTTCATCATTCTTTCAAGAGCCAACATATTTAACAATCTTAAACAACAAATCAAAAGACATATGCACTGTTCAAGCATTCATTCAGAAGACAGAAAGCATTGCCACCATATTTAACTAATTAGAATTTCTCTTATTAAAACTCGAAATTTTATTGCCTCTTATTCAAAAGATCTACTACTTTATTCATGTTTGCTGATGATGAGAAAAATAAACTATAGCTTAATTGGAGATAAAATCAAAATAGATACTAATTACTACTATATGACTTCTAAGGTAAACTTCTATAAGGACACTATCACAGAGTTAAGGCAGAAATTGGAAATTAACAACCTTTATTCTGGGGGAACGGGGGTTCCTCTGATCCTTGGGGTGCTTGGTCCTACAAGAGAAGACTTTTGGCGCTTCAATTCCCTTAAGTCACGCCCTTGCTCCTCTTGTTCTTTAAACATATAGGTCAGCATTTGACTGTGTTCCTTCTGTTCTTTTATTATTTGCTCCATAGCTTCCCGTATCTTGGTAACAGACGTCTCAAGATACTCCCAGTATTCAGATTGAGGGATCTCTGGGAGGAATTCCTGTGCTCTCTTCTTGATGGGATCCTCCTGTGCTTGTTGTTTTTCCATTGATGCTTTGGTTATAGGCTTCTCAATTGGGATATACTCAGTTATTCCCATCCTTACTCCAGCGTCCTTGCAGAGCAGAGAAATCACGCTTGGATAAGCCAACCTGGCCTCTTTAGAATTTTTGTTAGCAATTTTGTAGAGTTTAGTTGAAATCAGCTGATGAACCTCCACTTCCTTTCCCATCATGATGCAATGGATCATCACTGCTCTTTTAACTGTGACTTCAGAACGGTTGCTAGTGGGCAACAGAGAACGCCCAATGAAGTCCAGCCATCCTCTGGCGACTGGTTTGAGATCCTCTCTCTTGAGTTGATTTGGGACACCCTTTGTGTTGGTGGTCCACCTGGCTCCAGGGATACATATGTCCCCTAGAATCTTATCCAGGTCAATGTCTGCTCTCATCATCCTCCTGTTGAAGGAGTCTGGATCATCCTTTAGCTGAGGTAGCTTTAATATCTCTCTGATCTTGTCAGGGGTGGTATGAACAATCTTTCCTCTGACCATGGTCCGAAATTCATAGAAGGCAGTTCCAGATAGTTTTTGCTTGTCAGTCTGCCACATATTAGCATAGAACTCCTGGACCATATTCCTTCCTACTTTCGTTTCAGGATTAGCTAGGACTTCCCAGTTCCTGATTCGAATTTGCTCCTGGATCTCCGGATATTCATCTTTTTTCAGATCGAATCTAACTTCCGGGATCACTGATCTCAGACCCATTACTTTAAGATAATGGTCTGAATGTTCTTTAGATAAGAACTTCCCTAGATTCCAAAGTGGTTTTGGAACGCTCTCTTTCTTGCCTCTTGGAGTGGGTTGTTTTCCTTTAGGAGCCATGATCTTAGTGATCTCGGATAAACACACCAAACTTAGAGGTTTGCTTGTCCTCAAGCAAAAGAAAAGAAAGGAGAGGGATAGAAGGAGAGCTAGGTGCAATTGTTGATGGAGGAGGAGGGAGGCCGAACCGAAATTTAAAGGGATGGGGGGGTGGGTTTTCGAAAAATTGGAAAAGATAAGATAAAAAGATTGAGTTGAAAAAGATAAGATAGAAGATATAGTTTAATTTTGAAAATATATGATAGATTTTTGAAAAAGATAAATCTGAATTTTGAAAAAGATAATATGAAGATTTGAAAAAGATATGGATTAGTTGAAAAGTTTTTAGAGTGAAAAAGATAGATTTGTTTTCAGAAAAGATTTGAAAAGAGTTGGATTGAATTTGGAAAAATGGATTTTTAGAAATTAAGGATTTTAGAAATCAGGGTTCTTAACATGTTCATGTAAAAATCATGCATTGAAACATAAAATTTGAAATTAGAATGGAAATACGTGTGAAAAAATGGATTTGGCTCCTCCTTGCTATCCTGGCGTTTGAACGCCCAAACACTGCCTGTTTTGGGCGTTCAGTGCCCAAATGCTGCTCTCCTGGGCGTTCAACGCCCAACTGCTGCCATTACTGGCGTTCAACGCCCAGTGGGTGCCCCTTTCTGGCGTTGAACGCCCAGATTGCTACCATTACTGGCGTTCAACGCCCAGTGGATGCCCATTTTGGGCGTTGAACGCCCAAAATATACCTTTACTGGCGTTTTCTTGCCAGTGAGCTCTTTTTCTCTGTTTTGTGTGCCGAGGTCTTCTGTAAATGATTATTTACCTTGTTATCAATGAACTCTATATAAACAAATAAAAATAAAAATAGAAATAGGGCAAAATGCTTAGAGGATTATTGCCCCATGGCTGGGTTGCCTCCCAGCAAGCGCTTCTTTATTGTCTTTAGCTGGACCTTCCTGAGCTTTTAATCTAGCTTCAGCCTTGAGCATTCTTGCTCAATGTTGCCTTCAAGATAATGCTTGATTCTCTGTCCATTGACAGTGAACTTCTTATTAGAATCAATATCTTGAAGCTCCACATAACCATATGGTGATACACTTGTAATCACGTATGGTCCCCTCCACCGGGATTTCAATTTTCCGGGGAATAGCATGAGTCTAGAGTTAAACAACAGAACCTTCTGTCCTGGTTCAAAGATTCTAGATGACAGCTTTCTGTCATGCCACTTTTTTTATTTTTCTTTATAAAGCTTGGCATTTTCGAAAGCTGTGAATCTGAATTCCTCTAGCTCATTTAGCTGGAGCAATCGTTTTTCTCCTGCTAGTTTGGCATCAAAGTTTAGGAATCTGGTTGCCCAGTAGGCCTTATGTTCCAGTTCCATGGGCAGGTGACATGCCTTACCATACACGAGTTGGTATGGAGATGTTCCTATAGGGGTCTTGAATGCTGTCCTGTAAGCCCACAGAGCATCATCCAAGCTCCGTGCCCAATCCTTTCTACGGGTACTTACTGTTCGTTCCAGGATTCTCTTTAATTCTCTATTAGAGACTTCAGCTTGCTCATTGGTTTGTGGATGATATGAAGTGGCTATCTTTTGGCGAATTCCATACCGAACCATGGCAGAGTAAAGCTGTTTATTGCAGAAGTGAGTGCCCCCATCACTGATTAGTACTCTAGGGACACCAAACCTGCTAAAGATATGTTTCTGGAGGAACTTCAGCACTGTTTTAGTATCATTGTTGGGTGTGGCAATATCCTCAACCCATTTTGATACATAGTCAACTGCCACCAGAATATAAGTGTTTGAGTATGATGGTGGGAAAGGTCCCATGAAGTCAATTCCCCATACGTCAAACAACTCAATTTCCAAGATTCCTTGTTGAGGCATGGCGTAACCATGAGGCAGATTACCAGCTCTTTGGCAACTGTCACAATTACGTACAAACTCTCGGGAATCTTTATAGAGTGTGGGTCAATAGAAGCCACATTGGAGGACCTTGGTGGCTGTTCATTCACCTCCGAAATATCCTCCATATTGAGATCCGTGGCAATGCCACAGGATCCTCTGAGCTTCTTCTCTAGGCACACACCTACGGATAATTCCGTCTGCACATCTCTTAAAGAGATAAGGTTCATCCCACAAGAAGTACTTTGCATCAGTAATTAATTTCTTCTTTTGTATCCTGTTGTACTCCTTGGGTATGAACCTTGCAGCTTTATAGTTTGCAATATCGGCAAACCATGGTGCTTCTTGAATGGCAAATAAATGCTCATCAGGAAACGTCTTAGAGATCTCAAGAAAGGGGAGGGACGTCCCTTCCACTGGCTCTATCCGGGACAGATGATCAGCCACTTGGTTCTCTGTCCCTTTTCTGTCTCTTATTTCTATATCAAATTCTTGCAGAAGCAATACCCATCTAATGAGCCTAGGTTTTGAATCCTACTTTGTGAATAGATATTTAAGAGCAGCATGGTCAGTATACACAATCACTTTTGATCCTACTAAGTATGATCTGAACTTGTCAATGGCGTAAACCACTGCAAGTAGTTCTTTTTCTGTGGTTGTGTAATTTTTCTGGGCATCATTTAGAACGCGACTGGCATAATAAATGACATGCAGAAGCTTGTCGTGCCTCTGTCCCAATACTGCACCAATGGCATGATTACTGGCATCACACATTAGCTCAAATGGTAATGTCCAGTCTGGTGCAGAGATGACTGGTGCTGTGACCAGCTTAGCTTTCAGCGTTTCAAACGCCTGCAGGCACTCTGTGTCAAACACAAATGGTGTGTCAGGAGCTAGCAGATTACTTAGAGGTTTTGCGATTTTTGAAAAATCCTTTATAAACCTCCTATAGAATCCTGCATGCCCCAGAAAGCTTCTGATTGCCTTAACATTGGCAGGTGGTGGTAATTTTTCAATTACCTCTATTTTTGCTTGATCCACCTCTATTCCCTTGTTTGAGATTGTATGCCCAAGAACAATTCCTTCAGTCACCATGAAGTGACACTTTTCCCAGTTTAAAACTAGGTTGGTCTCTTGGCATCTTTTCAGAACAAGTTTCAGGTGATCAAGACAGGAACTGAATAAGTCTCCATATACTGAGAAGTCATCCATGAAGACTTCCAGAAATTTTTCCACCATATCAGAGAAAATAGAGAGCATGCATCTCTGGAAGGTACAGATGCTGATTCCTAGTAACTGTATCAATGAGCTCTTGAGCCTCTTCAATTGTCTTTCTCATGTGGATAGATCCACCAGCTGAGTAATCTAGAGACATCTGAGCTCCTTCTGCAAGCCCATAGTAGAAGATGTCTAACTGAACCCACTCTGAAAACATTTCAGAGGGGTATTTTCGTAGCATCTCTCTGTATCTCTCCCAGGCATCATAAAGAGATTCATTATCTCCTTGTTTGAAGCCTTGGATGTCCAGCCTTAGCTGTGTCATCCTTTTTGGAGGGAAATATTGATTCAGAAATTTTTCTGTCAGCTGTTTCCATGTCTTTATGCTGGCCTTAGGTTAGTTATTTAACCACCTCTTAGCTTGATCTTTTACAGCAAATGGAAACAGTAATAGTCTGTAGACATCCTGATCTATTTCCTTATCATGTACTGTGTCAGCAATTTGTAAAAATTGTGCCAGAAACTCTGTAGGTTCTTCCTGTGGAAGACCGGAATACTGGCAGCTTTGCTGCACCATGATAATGAGCTGAGGATTCAACTCAAAGCTACTGACTCCAATGGAGGGTATGCAGATACTACTCCCATATGAAGCAGTAGAGGGGTTAGAATATGACCCCAGAGTCCTCCTGGACTGTTCATTTCCACTTAGGTCCATAATGGAGAAAGGGGAGATGATGTAAAATAGAAAAAAATATTTTATTTATTTATTTATTTATTAATTTATTTTGAAAATAAAATAAATCAAAATAAAATAAATAAAAAATGAGTAAAAGATTTTCGAAAAAGTGAGGAGAGAGAAAGTGGTTAGGAGATTTTGAAAAAGATATGGTGATTTTTGAAAAATGTTTTAAATTTTGAAATAAAAATCTGAATTTTTAGAAATATATTTCGAAAAATTGTTTTTAAAATAGAGAGAAAAGATATTTTTGATTTTTAAGAGGAAAGAGAAAAATAATAAAATAGCACAAGATTTAAAATTTTTAGATCTAATGCTCCTTGTTTTCGAAAAATTTGGAGAGAAAACACCAAGGAACACCAAACTTAGAATTTTTAGAAAACCAAACCAAAATTTTCGAAAATCAAGGGAAATCAACAGGAAAACACCAAACTTAAAGTTTGGCACAAAATTTAATAGAGAAAATATTATTTTTGAAAAAGATTTTAAAAAGAGTGTACCAAACTGCCACGGGCATAGACTAATGCTCTAGCCAATTGGGCAGTAAATGTAACACTTGTTTTAAAGAAGGATATTTTTAACCAAGAACAATAATAAGAGACTCTAAACCAAAAAGAAAAATTTTCCTAATCTAAGCAACAAAACTATCCGTCAGTTGTTCAAACACGAACAATCCCCGGCAACGGCGCCAAAAACTTGGTGCACGAATTATGAATCACACTTTTCACAACTCGTACCACTAACCAGCAAGTGCACTGGGTCGTCCAAGTAATACCTTACGTGAGTAAGGGTCGAATCCCACGGAGATTGGTGGTTTGAAGCGATCTATGGTTATCTTGTAAATCTTAGTCAGGAAGTCAATTATGTTTATCAGTCGAATTGCGAATAACCAAGAGAGCATAAATTAAAGGTTACTTGTTATGCAGTAATGGAGAATATGTTGGAGTTTTAGAGATGCTTTGTCTTCTGAATCTCTGCTTTCCTCTGTCTTCTAATTCACGCACGCACGTCCTCCTATGGCAAGCTGTATGTAGGGGATCACCGTCGTCAATGGCTACATCCCATCCTCTCAGTGAAGAATATGATCACATGCTCTGTCACAGCACGGCTAATCATCTGTCGGTTCTCGATCATGCTGGAATAGGATTCACCCTCCTTTTGCGTCTGTCACTACGCCCAGCACTCGCGAGTTTGAAGCTCGTCACAGTCATTCAATCCCTGAATCCTACTCGGAATACCACAGACAAGGTTTAGACTTTCCGGATTCTCATGAATGCCGCCATCAGTTCTAGCTTATACCACGGAGATTCTGATTAAGGAATCTAAGAGATACTCATTCAATCGGGTATAGAACGGAGGTGGTTGTCAGGCACACGTTCATGGTTTGAGGAAGGTGATGAATGTCACGGATCATCACCTTCATCACAGTTAAGCGCGAATGAACATCTTAGATAGGAACAAGCGTGTTTGAATGGAAAACAGAAATACTTGCATTAATTCATCGAGACACAGCAGAGCTCCTCACCCCCAACAATGGGGTTTAGAGACTCATGCCGTCAGAGAATACAAAGTTCAGATCTAAAAATGTCATGAGATTCAAAATAAATCTCTAAAAGTTGTTTAAATACTAAACTAGTAGCCTAGGTTTACAAAAAATGAGTAAACTATGATGGATGATGCAGAGATCCACTTCTGGGGCCCACTTGGTGTTTGTTGGGCTGAGACTTAAGTAATTCACGTGCAGAGGCCATTTGTGGAGTTGAACGCCAGTTTTTATGCCAGTTTGGGCGTTCAACTCCAGCTTTTGATCCTTTTCTGGCGCTGGACGCCAGAATTGGGCAGAGAACTGGCATTGAACGCCAGTTTACGTCGTCTATTCTTGTGTAAAGTATGGACTATTATATATTTCTGGAAAGCCCTGGATGTCTACTTTCCAACCAATTGGAAGAATGCCATTTCGAGTTCTGTAGCTCCAGAAAATCCACTTTGAGTGCAGGGAGGTCAGAATCCAACAACATCAGTAGTCCTTTTTCAGCCTGAATCAGATTTTTGCTCAGCTCCTTCAATTTCAGTCAGAAAAGTACCTGAAATTACAGAAAAACACACAACTCATAGTAAAGTCCAAAAATATGAATTTTTCCTAAAAACTAATGAAAATAGACTAAAAACTAACTAAAACATACTCAAAACTATATGAAATTAACCCCAAAAAGCGTATAAAATATCCGCTCATCACCTCCCACCTAGCACTTTTCTTTAACGTCCTTAAGTTGGACAGTCCACAAGGTCAGTGCTCCTCTATTGCTGGGTCCTCCAGTAGGAAGATCTCTAGCTCCTTGTTGTTCTTCATCATGTCACCATGATATAGCTTCAAGTGGTGGCCATTGACTTTGAAGAAGTTGAGGCTTGAAGGATGACTCGGGTAGAAGACACCATATGGCTCTGCCTTCTCCACCCTAAACGGTCCTTCTCACCTTGATCTTAGCTTGCCTAGCATGAGTCTCAACCTTGAGTTATAGAGGGGGACGAGATCCCCAGCTCTAAACTCTCTTCTCTTGATATTCTTGTCATACACCGCCTTCACCCTCTCTTTGTAGAGTCTTGAGTTCTCGTACGCTTCCAAACGAAGGTACTCCAATTCTTGTAGCTGCAGCTTCCTTTCAGTCCCGGCTTCCCCCAAGCCTGAGTTGCATTTCTTCACCGCCCAGTAAGCTTTGTGCTCCACCTCCACTGAAAGGTGACAAGCTTTCCCGTAGACTAGGCGGAAGGGGCTCATTCCGATGGGTGTCTTGTAAGCTGTCCGATAAGCCCAAAACGCATCTGCAAGTCTAGTACTCCAGTTTCTCCTGTGAGGCTTCAAAATCGTCTCTAGAATGTGCTTTATCTCTCTGTTAGACACCTCGGCTTGCCCATTGGTTTGGGGATGGTAAGCCGTTGCTATCTTGTGAATAATACCATGCTTCTTCAACAGACCTGTCATTCTCCTGTTACAAAAAATGAGTGCCTTGATCACTCACGATTGCTCGTGGTGATCCAAAGCGACAGATAATATTATTTCGAACAAAAGTAACAACAACGTTAGTATCATTAGTACGGGTAGGAATTGCTTCCACCCATTTAGAACATAATCAACAGCTAACAATATGTATAAGAAACCATGAGAATTTGGAAATGGACCCATGAAATCAATACCCCAAGCATAAAAAATTTCACAGAACAACATAAGTTGTTGGGGCATCTTATCCCTCTTGGATATATTATCAAACCTTTGGCATTGTGGGCAAGATTCATAGAAAGCAGTTGCATCCTTAAAAAGTGTGGGCCACCAGAATCCACAGTCTAAAATTTTTTTAGCAGTTCTTTGAGGACCAAAATGTCCACCACTCTCAGAAGAGTGGCAGGCCTCTAAAATTGACTGGAATTCTGATTGTGGCACATACCTACTATTTATTTGGACTCGCTTTTAAGCTTGTCCCTTTGATGCTTAGTAAAATTAGGAGGAAAGGTACGACTAACCAAATAATTAGCTATAGGTGCATACCAAGGAACCACCTCAGATATTGCGTACAAGCTATCAAGTGGAAAAGAATCATTGATAGGAGTGGAGTCACTTTTAATATGTTCTAGGCGACTCAAATGGTCCGCCACTAAATTTTGGGAACCGTTCCTATCTTCGATTTCTAAATCAAATTCTTGCAGCAACAATATCCAACAGATTAACCTTGGTTTAGACTCCAAAATATACTACCACCTTAGTACCAAGTAAATAGGTTCGGAATTTATCCAAAGCAAAAACAATAGCTAAAAGCTCTTTTTCAGTGGTAGTATAATTAGACTGTGCACCATCTAGAGTCTTAGAAGCATAAGCAATTATATAAGGGTCCTTACCTTCGCGCTGAGCCAGTGCCGCTCTTACCGCATAATTGGATGCGTCACACATTATCTCGAACGGCCTACTCCAGTTAGGCCCTCTCACAATAGGAGCTTGGGTCAAGGCAATCTTTAGCTTATCAAACGCTTCTATGCAGTCTTCACTAAGCTCGAACTCAACGTCCTTCTGCAACAGTTGGGACAAAGGCAGTGCTACCTTACTGAAGTCCTTGATAAATCGCCAGTAGAAACCTGCATAACCAAGAAAAGAACGGACTTCCCTCACGAAGGAAGGGTAACGTAAACCAGAAATAACATCTACCTTTGCTGGATCAACAGAAATACCAGTATTAGAAAAAACATTTCCTAGAACAATACCTTGTTTTACCATAAAATGACATTTTTCAAAATTCAGTACAAGGTTTGAACTAACACATCTTTCTAATACTTCATCTAAATTATCCAAACAAAGGTCAAACGAATCACCATACACACTAAAGTCATCCATAAAAACATCCATAAAGTTCTCAAGAAGATATGAGAAAATACTCATCATGTACCATTGAAACGTAGCTGGTGCATTACATAAGCCAAAAGGCATTCTCTTATATGCATATGTTCCAAAAGGGCATGTAAAAGTAGTTTTCTCTTCATCTTCTGGAGCTATATGAATTTGAAAATAGCCAGTGTAACCATCTAGAAAATAGTAGTGTGATTTACCTGACAGGCGATCAAGCATTTGATCGACGAACGGTAACGGATAGTGATCCTTGCGAGTAGCCTGGTTGAGGCGCCTATAGTCAATGCACACCCTCCAGAAATTCTGCACTCCTGTAGCCATGAGTTCCCCATGCTCATTCTTTACTGTTGTGACACCAGACTTCTTTGGAACCACCTGTACTGGGCTGACCCATTCACTATCCAAGATTGGATAGATGATGTCGGCTTCAAGCAGTCTGGTCACTTCCTTCTTGACAACTTCCGAAATGGTGGGGTTTAGCCGCCTTTGAGGTTGAGGGATAGGCCTTGCTCCCTCCTCTAGAAATATACAGTGCTCACAGACCTGAGGGCTTATTGATGAACGAACTCTTGACGGTTTAGAATTTATCTAATGGAGTCTCGTTGTAAAGTATAGTTTCTAAACCAAACAATAGTCCTTTCATACAAAAATTTAGGTTGTCACATGTACAAACCCCAAATAAGAAATAACCAGAGTATTTAGACTCCGGGTCGTCTCACGAGGAATTGCAATGAAGTACTCAATTATTGGCTATAAAGGGGTTTTTGGTTGATAAGAGGGGCAACAAAATAAATGACAAGAAAAGTAAATCGAGCAATTAAAGAAAGCAATTAATAAAAAGAGACATTCATGGCAAGGTTTGAGGTCATAGGCTTTCTATCCTAGTCATGCATAGATCAATTCATCTTATTTAGTCAACTCCAACAAATAGGGAGAAAGTCAAACAAGACTATTTAATCATGTCACAAATATAAACAAGAATTTATCTTATTACGTCATCTCCAACTTTGGAAGAAGGTATCATATTATCTTCCATGAGAGAAAGTCTAATAAGACTAGCTAATCTCAATCCAAAAGTTCTAATCAACTTACTAATTAAATTAGCAAAAGATTAGCGTCAATGGAAACAATATTAGCTAACAACTCTAGATCACCAATATGAATTGGGTTTTCATGACTCAAGATTGCCTGATTACTCTTTCCAAGCCAAGAATGCTCAAAATCTACTCTAACATCCAACCAAGTATTTTATCAAATACTTGGAAGGCATAAAAGGAAAGCATAATAAATGTGCAAGAATACTAAATCTACCAACTACCAATTGAAAAAAAAGTAAATCAACAACTCAAATCAACAATAAAGAGACATCAAACATTAAATTGCATTAAAAGTAAATCAAATCCAACAAGAGCATCCATGAACATAAAAAAGAACAAAATAAAGGAAATGACAAGTAAAACTAAAAGAGTAGAGATGTAACAACAAGAAATTAAAAGGAGAAACTAAATTAAAACAAGAATTAAAAGTTGGATTTAAGAAAATTAAACCTAAACTATCCTAAATCTAGAGAGAGGAGAGAGCCTCTCTATCTAGAATTCTACCATAAAACATGATGAAAACTAAACTATGACTACTTCGTTCATCCCTCCCTCAATCCTTGGGTTCAATAACATCAGAAATGAGTTGGATGGGGCCCAAAATGAGCTAGAAATCGCTGGCCACAATTTCTCTTTAGTGGACCCACGTGCTCCATCGGTGTGCACGCGTACATGGCGCATGCGCTCCCCTATGCGTCAGAAGATATATAGCAAATTTTATATCATTTCGAAGCCCTAGATGTTAGCTTTCCAACGTAACTGGAACCGCCTTATTTGGACCTCTGTAGCTCAAGTTATGGTTGATTGAGTATCAGGAGTTCAGGCTTGACAGCTTTACAGTTCCTTCATTTCTTCATAAGTTTTCCCACTTTGCATGCTTTTCTCCTCACTTCTTCCATCCAATACTTGTCTTATGAACCTGAAATCACTCAACAAACACATCAAGGCATCAAATGGAATTAAAGTGAGTTAAATTTAGCTATTTTAAGGCCTAAAAAGCATGTTTTCACATTTAAGCACAAATCAAGGGAAAATTACAAAACCATGCTATTTCATTGAATAAATGTGAGAAAAGTTGATAAAACCATCCAAATTAAGCACAAGATAAACCACAAAATCGGGGTTTATCAAATCTCCCCACACTTAAACCAAGCATGTCCTCATGCTAAGAATAAAGAAGGACAAGAAAAGGGTATGAACATTTATTCAATGCAAAGAAACTATATAAACCTATCTACATGCATGCAGCTAAATGCAATATGATTCTACCTTCTTGGTTGAAAGCAAATCAATCTCCAAGAACATATATAAGCAAGTAGGACAAAGGTCATATGATGACTCACAAACTCTGCCAATTCAAATATCAAAATGAAGTACAAGTAGACTTGCAAGAAGAACGCTCATGAAAGCCGGGAACAAAGAATTGAGCATCGAACCCTCACCGGAAGTGTATCTGCTCTAGTCGCTCAAGTGTATAGGGTCGATTCACTCAATTCTCTTCTACTCATGCTCTCCATGATTTATTTTTCATCTAACAATCAACAATTATTCAATGTATGCATACATTCATCATGAGGTCTTATTCATAGGTTGTAATGGGGCTAGGGTAAAGGTAAGGATGCATATAGTCAAGTGAGCTTGAAATTTGTATCTTTGATTAACCTAAGCTCTCACCAAACACATATAACAACCTATAAAATTCTAATATAGTACCTAGCTACCCATGATTCCCACTTTCTACATACTCATGCCTTCTCTTCAATTCATATTCCATATGCATTGATTTTTATTGAACTTTACTTTGGGACATTTTTGTCCCCTTTTTATTTCTTTTTCTCTTTTTTTTAAAGTATATACAAACGTATCAATGCATATGGTTTTACATATAGTGCATGAATATGTACCCAATCCCATAATTTTCAACAAAAATATAAAATTACACTTTTACCTCAACCAATGTCCCAAGGTTCCCATACCCAAATGATACACACCCTCACTAGCCTAAGCTAATCAAAGATCCAAATTAAGGACATTTATTGTTTTTCACTTAGGGGTAGTGATGTGCTAACATTAAGAACAAAAGGGATTAAATAGGCTTAAAATTGGCTAACAATGGTTGATGAAAGGTAGGCTATTTGGGTAAGTGAGCTATATGAAATGATGGCCTCAATTATATAAATGCATGTATACATGGAATAATGGACATAAAGAATCAAACAAATCAAATATTACAATTATAGAAAGAGAATAATGCGCACAAGAATGGAAAATAAGTGGTTATATGATGTAACCACACAATTAGGCTCAAAACTCACATGCTTGTGTTCTTAGCTCAAATACCATGTTCCAAAATAAATTCTTCAAGAAAGTTCAACAAAAAAATTTTTTTTTTTAAATTGGTAGGGTGCCCTAAAACAATTTTTCTTGGAAAAGATATCATCACCCTAACCAAGTAGTCATAACATAAAAAGAAGTGGTAAAATATGTACAAATTATAACTAGCATGCAACCTATCATGCAATGCAACAACTAACTAACATAGACAAAAATTAAAAATTGGTGTTTAAAAAGGAAATTGTTACCCATGGAGATCGGTCGGACGACCTCCCCACACTTAGAAATTCGCACCGTCCTCGGTGCATGCAAAGAAGAGCAAGGTGGACGGGTTGCTACAATTGATGAGCTCCTTCAAAAGGTTGTGTAGGTAAACTTGTTTGTTGCCCCATTTAGACGCTTTCCATCCCTTTCCTTCTTGGTGGCCAACCTAAAAAGAAAGAGAAAGAAAGGAAATTAAGTCTACAACAAAGATATCAAAGCAATAAAACATAGGCGGGGGCTAATGCCAAATAAGAGTAAGGTTCTCACCACATGTTAGCTACGCATATAAGTGAGAAAACAATATAGGCAAAGGGCATATTAATTAATACTTGATGCAAGAGTAAAGTCAAAGCATGAAGAGCATTCAAAAGCATCAAGTTCAACTAGAAAGAGTGGGTCAAGAAAGACATGGAAATTCATATCAATGCACAAAGAATGTAAGATTCATACAAGATTAAGCATTGATTTAAAAGTTTCATCACCCAACAATATCAAACAAGTCAAGAAGCACCAAGATTAACCAAGAAATTCTCAACAATTGAATATAAGAATCCAACACCATTATTAAAATAAGAAACTTAGAAAAGAAATAAGAATAAGCTATAAAAACAAAATTAAAATGCATGGAATGAGAATAAGCAAATGCAATAAAGGAAAATGGAAGAAAAGAAAATTTGTGTGTTTTTTTTTTTTTTTCAGCGCGGACGCGTTATGCACGCTTCCGTGCCGATGCGCAGTTTGGCCAAAGTACGCGTACGCGCCAGGTGCGCGCACGCGTGGGTTGTAGGCACAGAATAGGCACAAACTGGGCATAACTCTCTAGAACATGTACCAGGAGGGCAAGTGGCGCTATCGGCGCGCACGCGCACAGCGTGCGTTCGCGCGCATTGCGCGATTAGCTTCAAGGACGCGTACGCGCCAGGTGTGCGCATGCGCGGGTGGTTTGTGCTTCAGGCATGGTGCTGGCGCAGTGTAGGCGCAACTCTCGGGTCAATGTATGGAGGGATGAATTTTTCAATCCACGTGTCCGCGCACATGGCGCACCCGCGTGGATGGTTGAAAATGCCTGAGGCGCGCATACACGCCAGGTACGCGCACGCGTGGGTTGGTGCTCTATTTTTCAAAATTTTTCCATGTCCTTGCACCAATCCAAGCATTCCAAACCTCCAAACAGCTACCCAAACACCATAAAGCCTTATTTAACCTACTAAACTACCAATTATACTCAACAAACTCAACAAAACATGAAATTAAACTAATTACCAATATGTACAAAAGGGAAAAATGAAAAGAATTTACCATGGTGGGTTGTCTCCCACCTAGCACTTTTGTTTATTGTCCTTAAGTTGGACTTATGGGGAGCTCCTCATCAAGGTGGCTTGTGCTTGTAACCATCTTGAAACATCCATCAACGCTTGAATCTCCAATAAGCTCCATTCTTCAATTTTAATATCTTCAAGCTTTGATGGAGTTCTTCACAAACCATGAGCTCCCAAAGTTGATTTTCCTTGTGCGATCCGGGATCCCACACTTTGTTTTGACACCCATCTTCAAATTGATCATCATGATTCCACTTGGGTGGTTTAGCCTTGGAATTCTCAAAGAAGCCTCCAAACAACTTCCTAGACCCATATAATTTAGCTCCACACCAAACTTTGCAATCAAACTTTGAGCAAGCAACCATAATGAACCTAGAATGATGTTTCCAACCACTACACAACTCTCTCCTACTCTTAACTCCACAAAGAGCTCTAAGTTGACCATCATTTTCAATCAAACCATATTCAAGTGAGAAAGCAAAACTTAGGGATAAGAATTTTCCTCCCCACACTTAGCCAATTCGAGGTCTACGCCCTTGTGCTCTTTCTTGACTACCTCCACCTCTTCACAAGCTTCTTCAACTTCAACCTCTTCCTCTTGGTGGCTTGCTTCCACTTCAATTTCTTCTTCATTGCTCAACAAAGGCATGAGAGGTTGTGCATCTTCTTCTTTGATCTCCATGTCAAACCCAATTAGAGAGGATTCAATTGTACATAAGAATTCTTCAATGATTGAATCCATCTCTTGGTCAACCTCTTCAAAGGCTTCAACCACTTCTTTCGGCTCAATTATCTTAACTTCCTCCTCTTGTTGCACTCCTTACTTCAACTCCTCTTCTTCACCTTGAAGCTCTAAACTCACTCCCTCACTAGGCTCCTTAATTGCTACTCCACATTCAACAATGGGAGTTCCTTGATCACATAGGCTTAGGCGGGAGGAGACCATATTGCGAACGGCTTCCGCTATGGTAGCTATCTTGGCTTCTAACTCCTTGAACTCCTTTTGGTTCTCTTCTTGTCTTTGAATATAAGAACTAACACATTCTTGAAGAGAATCATCCATTAGAGGTGGTGTGGAAAAAGAAGGTTCATTGTTTGGGAAGGAAGTTTCATAATTGGAAGTTGGTTCATCTTGGTAAGGGTATGGAGTTGGTGTATATTGAGGTGGTTCTTGAGAGTAATTGTGTTGGAATGGTGGTGGTTCTATGTGTGGTTCATATGGTTCATAAGGTGGTTGGTATGGTGGGTAAGGATTAGGGTCATAATGAGGTGTTTGGCGGTAGGAGGCTTGTGAGTAAGGTGGTTCAAAGTCATGTTGGGGGTGGTTCATAGGCATGTGGTGGTGGTTGTTGACAATCACAATAAGGGTCACCACATCCATTAGATTGATATGCATTAGGATTAGGATTATACCCATAAGAATCCGGAGGTTGTTGTTGCCAAGAAGGTTGATCAATCCCTTGAGGCTCCTCCCATCTTTGATTGTTCCATCCTTGATGCACATCCTCATTGTAGCTCCCATTTCCTACAACATAATTTGAACCAAACTCATAGCCAAAGTGGTGAGAATTCATAGTAACAAATAAAAGTAAAAGCTAACAAAAATAAGCAACAAAGTCCTAAAGCTAACAAAAACTAACAAATAAGCAAAAGGCAAACATATTCACAATATTCACAATAGCCAATAACATAACACCATTGCAACTCTCCGGCAACGGCGCCATTTTGATGAACGAACTCTTGACGGTTTAGAATTTATCTAATGGAGTCTCGTTGTAAAGTATAGTTTCTAAACCAAACGATAGTCCTTTCATACAAAAATTTAGGTTGTCACATGTACAAACCCCAAATAAGAAATAACCGGAGTATTTAGACTCCGGGTCGTCTCATAAGAAATTGCAATGAAGTGCTCAATTATTGGCTATAAAGGAGTTTTTGGTTGATAAGAGGGGCAACAAAATAAATGACAAGAAAAGTAAATCGAGCAATTAATAAAGAGAGATATTCATGGCAAGGGTTGAGGTCATAGGCTTTCTATCCTAGTCATGCATAGGTCAATTCATCTTATTTAGTCAACTCCAACAAATAGGGAGAAAGTCAGACAAGAATAATTAATCATGTCACAAATATAAACAAGAATTTATCTTATTACGTCATCTCCAACTTTGGAAGAAGGTATCATATTATCTTCCATGAGAGAAAGTCTAATAAGACTAGCAAATCTCAATCCAAAAGTTCTAATCAACTTACTAATTAAATTATCAAAAGATTAGCATCAATGGAAACAATATTAGCTAACAACTCTAGATCACCAACATGAATTGGATTTTCATGACTCAAGATTGCCTGATTACTCTTTCCAAGCCAAGAATGCTCAAAATCTACTCTAACATCCAACCAAGCATTTTATTAAACACTTGGAAGGCATAAAAGGAAAGCATAATAAATTTGCAAGAATAATAAATCTACCAACTACCAATTGAAAGAAAAGTAAATTAACAACTCAAATCGACAATAAAGAGACATCAAACATTAAATTGCATTAAAAGTAAATCAAATCCAACAAGAGCATCCATGAACATAAAAAAAAGAACAAAATAAAGGAAATGACAAGTAAAACTAGAAGAGTAGAGATGTAACAACAAGAAATTAAAAGGAGAAACTAAATTAAAACAAGAATTAAAAGTTGGATTTAAGAAAATTAAACCTAAACTATCCTAAATCTAGAGAGAGGAGAGAGCCTCTCTATCTAGAATTCTACCATAAAACATGATGAAAACTAAACTATGACTACTTGGTTCATCCCTCCCTCAATCCTTGGGTTTAATAACATCAGAAATGAGTTGGATTGGGCCCAAAATGAGCTAGAAATCGCTGGCCACGATTTCTCTTTAGTGGACCCACGTGCTCCATCTGCGCGTGCGCGTACATGGCGCGTGCGCGCCCCTATGAGTCAGAAAACGTATGGCAAATTTTATATCATTTTGAAGCCTCGAATGTTAGCTTTCCAACACAACTGAAACCACCTCATTTGGAGCTCTGTAGCTCAAGTTATGGTCGATTGAGTGTTTGGAGGTCAGGCTTGACAGCTTTACGATTCCTTCATTTCTTCATAAGTTCTCCCACTTTGCATGCTTTTCTCCTCACTTCTTCCATCCAATACTTGCCTTATGAACCTGAAATCACTCAACAAACACATCAAGGCATCGAATGAAATTAAAGTGAGTTAAATTTAGCTATTTTAAGGCCTAAGAAGCATGTTTTCACATTTAAGCACAAATCAAGGGAGAATTACAAAACCATGCTATTTCATTGAACAAATGTGAGAAAAGTTGATAAAACCATCCAAATTAAGCACAAGATAAACCACAAAATCGAGGATTATCACTTATTCCTACTATGTCTGCCAAACTCTACCCAATAGCCTGGAGTGGTCTTCCAGTGGGTGCCTCAAAGCTTCATCCAAATTGAAGCTCACTGCTCTGCCATCTATCTCAAAAGAGTAGGTACCTGAGAAGGCATCCAGTTTAAACCGTGAAGTCTTCAAAAATGGCCTTCCAAGTAAGATGGATGAAGGTCTTCCTGAGTCATCAGGGGGCATCTCTAAAATGTAGAAGTCTATAGGGAATGTCAACCCCTTAATGCTCACCAGGACGTACTCCGCGATGCCAACTACCGAGATTATGCTCTTATCTGCCAAAACAAAATATGCTGCTGACCTTTTCAAGGTTGGGAGCCTGATGCCAGGGCATTTTGGCCACTTTCACTGACCTTTTCTTTACTGTTTTTAGGGTAGTTTCATGCATTTTCTTAGAAAATAAGCTAGTTTTGGGTAGATATTCACTTACATCTTGATTCAAGCATACATTGTGCACTTTACATGATTTCATGAGGATTTTGCATGAATTATATGATAAATTGGATGATGCATGACTCATGACTTGGACTAGAACTTTGATGCACTTTGTTGCTTGATTTTAGGATAACGGAAGCAAAGAAGAACCACGTTAGTAGTCACGTTAGTCCTACTAACGTGACCTCTAACGTGGAATGGGTGCTAACTTGGAAAGTTAATGAGAAAGGTAATCGCCAATAATGCCCTCGAAGCCATCATAAGCCCACGTTAAGAGTCACGTTAACTAAGTTAACGTGAACTCTAACGTGGAAGAAGACAATAAGGCCAATGTTAATGACACTCCCCTTTGTCACTAACGTTGGACCAAGCTCATAATTGGCCACGTTAGTTGCCACGTTAACTTAGTTAACGTGGCTTCTAGCGTTAAGAAGCAAAAGGGAAGCCAACGTTAGAGACATTCACCTTTGTCACTAATGTTGGCCAAGCTTCCATAAGCCACGTTAACTCCCACGTTAACTTAGTTAACGTGGAAGCTAACGTGGAGAGAGCAATTGGTCGCCAACGTTAGTGACACTTACCTTTGTCACTAACATTGCGGTGAACCACCAAGAGCCACCATGAGCAACGTTAACTGCCATGTTAACTTAGTTAACGTGGAAGCTAACGTGGATAAAGAGATGAGGAGCCAACGTTAGTGACACTCACCTTTGTCACTAACGTTGGAGATGGCTAGCATGACTACGTTAGAAGCCACGTTAACTTAGTTAACGTGGACTCTAACGTGAGAAATAGGGACACATTGGAATGTTAGTGACAAAGGTAAGTGTCACTAACGTCCTCGAAGGATTGGCAAGCTTACGTTAAGAGCCACGTTAACTAAGTTAACGTGGACTCTAACGTAGGGAAGGGGGAAGCTTATCAACGTTATTGGGAAAGGTAAGTCCCAATAACGTGTGCGAAGGACCAAGAGACAACGTTAGTGGTAATGTTTGTGCCACTAACGTTGAGGTTAATGTTGCTCATACTTGGGTGAGCAACGTTAGTGAAAAAGGTGATTGTCACTAACGTTCTCGAACCCACACTTTCACTTAACGTTAACACCACTAACGTCCTGAGCTAAAAGTCCCTGCCTACTTCACACTTTCTCTCTTCAAGCAAAGCTAAGCCCAATGAAGAAGATAACTGCTTCAAACTCAGGATTCAAAGGCCCATACCCAAGACTTGAAGAGCCAACTAGAAGATTAGAAGAGTAGTATATATAGGAGTAGCTTTGAATTAGTTTGGGGGGCTGGAAACTTTAGGGAGCCTTTGGCATAGAACTAGTCTCTGTATTTACTCTACACTTCTAGTTTTACTTTCACCATGTATTCTCCATCTTTGTTTTCATTTTCCAGAGCTATGAACAACTAAACCCCTTTCATTGGGTTAGGGAGCTCTGTTGTAATTTGATGGATCAATTTTAGTTTTCATTCTCCTTCTTCTATCTTTTCTCTTGATTTTACTAGAAAGCTTTCGATCTTCATCCAATTGGGTAGTTATCTTGGAAAAGAAGCTATTCATACTTGGATCTCTTCTGAACCTTGAAAGAGGAATGAAGGGATCATGCTAGAAATGCTTTCTCATGCTGGACCAAATTGGGTTTGGATGGATATGTGACTATAATCCTTCCAACACTTGATTTGGAAAATGCATGTGGTATAATCAGTGACCATACTTCATCTCTTCTCATGAGCAATTGACCAAGGAATTGGCTATTGATCAAGATTTGAGAGATTGAATTACAAGGAATTGTAATTCGATCACTTAAGATTGCCAAGGAGATCAATGAATGCATTGATTGAAGAAGAGATGAAAATGAACTTGATCCGGAGAATGCAACATCTCCTGAGCCCAATGAACTCCCCATTTCTGATCTTACCCATTCTCTTTAATTTCTGCCATTTACTTTTATGAGCAATTGCCCCATTCCCATTTAAGATTCTGCAATTTACTTTCCGACATTTACATTCAGCTCTTTATTTCTAGCATTTACTGTTTCCGCTATTTACTTTCCCGCCATTTAATTTTCTGCAATTCTCAACTCAAATTCTGGTTCACTCAATTAGAACATTCCTTTAATTAAAGTTGCTTGATCAATCAATCTCTGTGGGATTCGACCTCACTCTATTGTGAGTTTTTACTTGACGACAAATTCAATACACTTGCCGAAGGAAATTTGTTGCGAGACAAGTTTTCCGCGTATCAAGTTTATGGCGCCGTTGCCGAAGATTGATTTTGAATCAACAATGATTAAATTGGAGAAAAACTAGATTGAGCATTTTTAGTTTGTTTGATTTAATTTTCTGTTTGAGTAATTTACTTTCAGTTTTAGTTAATTTCTTTCCTTCCCCCTACTTTTTCGTTTTTTTTTGTTATTTACAATTCAATTCACTAACCCACTAACTGTTTGATATATTGCATCACTCACACTAATAGTAATTCTAACAGAAATACTTTCTGCATCTATTTTCCTTGCTTGTGCTTTGTTGGTTGTATGACAGGGAGAAGAAGCGGGGCTTCAACTTCCTTTGATTCTGAACCTGAGAGGACCTTCTTTAGATTAAGGAGGGAAGCAAGAGAAAAACGAGTAGTTGGTGCCGAGGAAGAGGAGGAATACTTTGAACCAAACATGGAAGAAAACATGGAAAACCATCATGAAGAAGAGGCTCACAACCATGGCAGGGAAGGTCGAGCAAATCATGCTGGGGAGGAGAGAAGAGTTTTAGGCTCTTACATCAATCCAAACCCAGGAAACTGTAGAAGTAGCATTCAAAAGCCAACCATCCATGCCAACAATTTTGAACTAAAACCACAGCTCATCACCCTTATTCAGAACAACTGTTCGTTCGGAGGAGGCGTCCAAGAAGACCCCAATCAACATCTAACCACCTTCCTGAGGATATGTGATACGGTGAAGTCTAATGTTGTTCATCCTGACGCCTATAGACTGCTCTTATTTCCATTCTCACTCAAGGATAAGGCAGCCAAGTGGCTGAAGTCTTTTCCGAAGGAGAGTTTGACAACTTGGGAAGATGTGGTGAACAAATTTTTAGCCAGATTTTATCCTTCCCAAAGAATCAACAGGCAGA
The DNA here is from genome assembly GCF_059453495.1 of Arachis ipaensis. NCBI lineage: Eukaryota > Viridiplantae > Streptophyta > Magnoliopsida > Fabales > Fabaceae > Arachis > Arachis ipaensis. Next base: position 39,289,593 of record NC_142441.1, on the reverse strand, counting down.
GAGCTGAGGTCCAAACTTTCAGGCAACAAGATGGTGAGCCTCTATATGAAGCATGGGAGAGGTTTAAGGACTTGACAAGGAGGTGTCCACCAGATATGTTCAATGAATGGGTGCAACTTCACATTTTCTATGAAGGCCTTTCTTATGAATCAAAGAAAGCAGTAGACCACTCATCCGGGGGATCTCTAAACAAGAAGAAGACCATTGAGGAGGCCATAGATGTCATTGAAACTGAAGCAGAAAATGACCATTTCTATGCTTCTGAAAGAGGGAACACTAGAGGAGTGATAGAGCTAAACAATGTAGATGCTCTGCTGGCCCAAAATAAGCTCATTACCAAGCAGCTGGCTGACCTCACCAAGAAGATGGAGAGGAACCAAGTAGCAGCAATCACCACTTTATCAGCAACCCAAGAAGGAGTGAATGAAGAAGCAGAGGGTAGTCAGGAGCAAGCCAACTACATTGGGAATTCACCTAGGCAAAACCATGATCCATACTCCAAGACCTACAACCCTGGTTGGAGGAATCACCCAAACTTTGGGTGGGGGAATCAACAAGATCAAAGCCAAGATCAGAGACGTCACAACCCCAACAAAAATACAGCTCACCAACAATTCACACAGAGAACATATCAACACCACCATGACAACACCTCTCCACATCTATATCAAAACCAAAATAACACTCCTCATCCTTCTACCTCTAATCCCAACCTACCATCATTTGATGACAGTCTCTCAAGGATTGAGAATCTACTTGAAGGCATAGGCAAAGAGATTCAAGACAACAAGGCATTCAAGGAGGAAGTGCGAGCAAATTTTAAGAACCAGGGAGACACCATCAAGAGGTTGGAATCTCAAGTGGGATATCTCTCTGAGTAGATGCCCAAACCTACAGATGGATTCCTAAGTGATACAGAAAAAATCCGAGAGGTGAAACAAAGAAAGTAAGATGGGAAGATTGCAAGATGGTCACTATAAGTGATAAGGAGACTGAGGACAAGCCAAGCAAGCTGTCAGAACAACCTGGAGATACCTCAGTAGAGAAGAAGGAAAAAGATCACCAAGAACCAAAAATCTCACAACAAGAGCTGCTGAGACTCTATGCACCCTTTCCCCAACTACTCAATGGTGCTGTGGAGAAGAGAATATACTTAAGATTTCTTGACTTGTTTGCATCTCTGCATGTAAACATACCATTCATCAAGACCATCCAACAAATGCCTGCATACATCAAGTATATGAAGGAACTGCTTCCCAGGAAAAGCTCACTCAAGGGAGGCCAAACTATAGTGATGAACAAGGAGTGCAGCGCCCTCATTCAACTAGAGTTGCCTACAAAAAGAAAGGACCCAAGGAGTTTTCATATCCCCTGTGCCATAGGAGAAACAATGTTTGATAGAGCACTCTGCGATTTGGGAGCAAGCATCAATTTAATACCCTTATCCCTTGTGAAGAGGCTGCAGATCAATGAGATAATGCCCACAGATGTAGTCATCAGGCTGGCTGACAAAACTCAAAAACAAGCAATAGGAGTGGTGGAAAATGTGTTGGTAAAGGTTGGGAAATACTTCCTCCCAACAGACTTTGTTATATTGGACATGGAAGAGAGTCACACTCACCCAATCATATTGGGAAGACCATTCCTAGCTACAGCCAGAGCACTCATAGATGTGGAGCGAGGGGAGCTAATCTTGAGGATCCATGATGAATAGCTCACCTTCACTGTTTTCAAACACTCACAAGAAACAGATCAAGAGAACAAGGAACCAAGGAAGGATCACAGTGAGACACTGAAGGAAGAGAAAAGTACTGAAGGACAACGAGCACATCTAGAGATCCCCTTGACTGATGAACAAGGCAAACAGCAATTGCCACAGCTCAAAGAAAATCAGGAGGAACCTAAACCACCAGGAAAATATGAGACCAGTAACCACATTTCCTTAGAGGAGGAGGTCACAAAGAGTAAGAGAACATCACAAGGAACAAAGAAGAAGGTACCAAGGAGGTGGAGGAACAAGAAGATCCCCACCGAGGACTTTTCTCCAAGGGATAAAGTGATCTCAGCTTACTTCCCAGATATCCCCCCTGATCTCCCCACTGTACCATCTCAGTTACCTAAGGTCTTCACTATCAACAGAGTTCTCTCCTTGGAACATGTAGAGATCATTGATACAACTACTGGATATAGGTCTACTGCCAGAGGAGAAGACTTGAAGCACTATCGACCTCCCTGATGAAGGCGAAACGTCAAGCTAGTGACGCTAAAGAAGCGCTTCATGGGAGGCAACCCATATTTTATATGCTTTTAGAAAATAGTGAATAAGTCAATATTTATGAATTCCAACCCAAAATTGACAAACACTTGGTGAAATCCTTATTATGCAGTATATAGTGAAGAACAAGTTTGGTGTTCAAAGCATGCCAAGAAAGCATGAATGCAACTCAGAGCATGCTAGTCTTGGAGCTTTGAACAAAAACTTTTCATCACAGTGCTCCAAACTAAGTTTGGTGTCACCCAAGGTGCCACGAATATGCATATAAGGATACACAGTTAGTTAGTTAGTTGGTGTTCATGAATAAACAATCTAACTCTTTTTCTTTATTATTCTAGCCGTAAAGTTTAAATTTTTTATGATATTGATTTTTCTTATTTTATTTTTATAGGGAAAAGGAAAGGAGCATTGAAGGGGATTGATTGGACAATTAAATGAAGAAGGTTCAGACACCACAAAAGGAGGGACTACACACTTGTTCTAAAAAGGGAACGCATTGGAAAATGTTGCCATGCAACATAGAAAAGAATGGGACCCTTGAAGACTGAACAATCTCCATCATAAAGTGATGATCCTTGTCTTTTCTCCATGCACAACCCCAACCGTCCATCAAGCAACCACTCCATCAATCCACACCTTCCATTCACTCACAACCTCTCTATATAAGTGATCCTTGTTCTGTACCCCACCTTTACACTCCACGCCCACTCTTCACACCTCTCCATTTCGGGACAAAGCACCTCCTACCCCATTAAAAACATTCCCCCTCACTCCCTTCATTGCACTCAACCCTAAACAACCAAAAGTCTCCACACCCTTACCACCTTCACACATTAACCCTCATTCATGGAATCTTCGAGCTCTAAAAGAAGGAAGGGAAAGGAACCTATGGAGCAACACCCGTATGATGAAAAGAGATTTAGAAGCTTGCACCATGCATTGCAATACGGGTGGATGGTGGATAAGGAGATCATTTATGAGCTGGGATTTCAAGTTAGGAAAATTGAGTGTCTCGAAATCACAAAGAAGGTAGAAAAGAGAAGATGGGAGCTCCTCACTGATCCGGTCATTAAGGTAAATGCAAATCTTGTAAGAGAGTTTTATGCAAATGCGGTCCGATATGATAAGGCAGATGAGTCATATACAAGCTTTGTGAGAGGAAAGATGGTGGATTTCAGTCCCTTGAGTGTCATGAGGGCATTAAAGCTATGGTCCATACTATTTGAAGAAGAGAGTTATCATTCAAGAATGGACAACAGCCCCAATCATGACCAGATTGTGCAAGACATTTGTGTACCCGGAGCTGACTGGGAAAGATATGCGGATAGGAGACCAAGGTTCATCAAGAGAGCAAACCTCACTTCGAAAGCAAACGGGTGGTTCAAAATTGTAAGGAGGTCCATCCTCCCAGCAGGGAACAACTCGGAGGTGAATCTCAAGAGAGCTACAATGGTGTACTGTATACTCAAAGGAGGAGAGATCAAGGTTCATGAACTCGTAGCCGCAGGCATTAGAAAGATGGCAGAGAAAAGTGACTCAAGAGGAAAGTTAGGTTACCACAGCACCATTTACCGACTATGCAAAAAAGTTGGGGTGGTGTTTGAAGATGAGGACCCCGTGTGGATAAAAGAGGGCAATCCAATAACCGTTCGACGGATGCATGCTACCGCATCTCCTCTGCCTCAATGGAAGCAAAGGAAGAGGCCAGCCCCTCAAGTAGTAGAAGGACAAGTCTTAAAGGGGCAAGCACCAGCCACTTTGGATATGCACCAACTACAGGAAGCCATTGATGGCCTGTTTCGACAATATTTGAAAAGCCAAGGAGCACAAAAAGAGCTTCAACTACAGATGATGGGGCAGCAAGAGGAATCACTCTCAAGATGGATGACTCAACAAGGGGAGTGGCAAAAGCAAATGATGGAGCAGCAACTGAGTCAAGGACAACAATGGAGTGAAACATTCCACAAGATAGAACAAAGGCAAAATGAACAAGAATCTATCTAGAATCTAATCAACATCCAAGCACATCAAGGTGCACACATACATGAGATGCATCGAAGACAAATAGAACAGGCAGAACTATTGGACGAGCAAAGGGCATTCGCAGAATGAGTTTACATGAGCGAGACTGGGCATCATATAAACACTCAAGCCAGGCTCAGATACTTAGTAGGACAACTGCCTATATTGCATCCAGGAATCGCAAGGTATGAAGAAATGAGGGATGAATTAGCACGAGAAGAAAGACAAAGGGTGGAAGAGAGTCATGAATCAGTGAGGAAGGCACTTGAGGATTGGAAGCAAGCAAGATTGGCACGGATGCAAGGAAATGCAAGAGGATACAAAGAGGACAAGCAAGAAGGAGAGCATGGCATCCACATGAGTAAAAGGTGGTGGAGTTCCTTCTTTGGTCCATCTTTTTCTATGCTTTAAATAAGGAAGATCTTGTATGAAATAGAACATGTTTCCATGATAGTTTGAACCTTTTTAAATTCTGTCTTTTAAGCTTTTTGTTGAATAGGTCTATGCTTGCTAGTCTTTATGTCACTGTATCCTTACTTTGCTTACTTGTATGCTTGTCCTTTTGAATCAAATGAAAAGAGAATGAGTGTTTTATAAAAGACCAGAGTGGAGTTCATACTATGGAGTAAGTTCCTGAGTTTGTGGTGTGGTCATAAGTTAGCTAAGTTAGTTCAACCACAAGGTGGGAAGACAACTATCTGTCATGAATACTATGCTTTAAACATACCCATGAGACTAGCTAAATAATAAGATCCTAATAAGAAAAAGGGAAAGAACAATCAAAGTTGAAGAATAAAAGAAAAAAAATAGCAAGAATCTTGAGGGATGTGTCTGTGGTGTTCCTGTACCAAGGATCTGCTTGGATTACTAAGCTCCCAGGGGTGCTTTATCACCTGGTAACTTGGGTTAACTAACCCGGGATTATCATCTGAAAGTCCACGATCAAGAGCAATCTTTGCTACAGAACATTTAGTAGCCCAAAGAGGTGCTGGACACCAAGACCTCAAGGAAAAAAATAAACAAACCATGTGCCTGTGGTGTGTATGTATGGGGGAGAGACTTGAGAAAGTAAGTCCTTAGGGGTGCTTCAACACCTAGCACCTTGAACCAACTGGTTCGGGAGTGTTGGCTGAAAGCTTATTTTAAAGAGTTGCCCCCTTACAGAACACTTAGCCTAAGAACACAAATAAGCCTTGAAATGACAACAAAAGGATCAATGAATAAAAGTCTCATGGGATGCAATCACAGTGAGTATTCTAGGACATGATAAAGGTCTGAAAGCCAGTGAAGGAATGAACCTAAGTTGCTATGCATGAAACCACCATAAAACCAGAAACATGACTTCCACAAGAATGACTCATTTCTCTTGGCATTCCATTCATCATTCTCTTGTTCCAGTACTTGCTTAGGGACAAGCAAGCTTTAAGTTTGGTGTTGTGATGCCAGGGCATTTTGGACAGTTTCACTGACTTTTTCTTTACTGTTTTTAGGGTAGTTTCATGCATTTTCTTAGAAAATAAGCTAGTTTTTTATAGATATTCACTTACATCTTGATTCAAGCATACATTGTGCACTTTACATGATTTCATGAGGATTTTGCATGAATTATATGATAAATTGGATGATGCATGACTCATGACTTGGACTAGAACTTTGATGCACTTTGTTGCTTGATTTCAGGACAACGGAAGCAAAGAAGAACCACGTTAGCAGTCACGTTAGTCCCACTAACGTGACCTCTAACGTGGAATGGGTGCTAACTTGGAAATTAATGAGAAAGGTAATCGCCAATAACGCCCTCGAAGCCATCATAAGCCCACGTTAAGAGTCACGTTAACTAAGTTAACGTGAACTCTAATGTGGAAGAAGACAATAAGGCCAACGTTAGTGACACTCCCCTTTGTCACTAACGTTGGACCAAGCTCATAATTGGCCACGTTAGTTGCCACGTTAACTTAGTTAACGTGGCTTCTAATGTTAGGAAGAAAAAGGGAAGCCAACGTTAGTGACATTCACCTTTGTCACTAACGTTGGTCAAGCTTCCATAAGCCACGTTAACCCCCACGTTAACTTAGTTAACGTGGAAGCTAACGTGGAGAGAGCAATTGGTCGCCAACGTTAGTGACACTTACCTTTGTCACTAACATTAGGGTGAACCACCAAGAGCCACCATGAGCAACGTTAACTCCCACATTAACTTAGTTAACGTGGAAGCTAACGTGGATAACGAGATGAGGAGCCAACGTTAGTAACACTCACCTTTGTCACTAACGTTGGAGATGGCTAGCATGACTACGTTAGAAGCCACGTTAACTTAGTTAAGCCACGTTAACTTAGTTAACGTGGACTCTAACGTGAGAAATAGGGGCACATTGGAACGTTAGTGACAAAGGTAAGTGTCACTAACGTCCTCGAAGGATTGGCAAGCTTACGTTAAGAGCCACGTTAACTAAGTTAACGTGGACTCTAACGTAGGGAAGGGGGAAGCTTATCAACGTTATTGGGAAAGGTAAGTCCCAATAACGTGTGCGAAGGACCAAGAGACAACGTTAGTAGTAACGTTTGTGCCACTAACGTTGAGGTTAACATGGCTCATACTTGGGTGAGCAACGTTAGTGAAAAAGGTGATTGTCACTAACGTTCTCGAACCCACACTTTCACTTAACGTTAACACCACTAACATCCTGAGCTAAAAGTCCCTGCCTACTTCACACTTTCTCTCTGCAAGCAAAGCTAAGTCCAATGAAGAAGATAACTGCTTCAAACTCAGGATTCAAAGGCCCATACCCAAGACTTGAAGAGCCAACTAGAAGATCAGAAGAGTAGTATATATAGGAGTAGCTTTGAATTTGTTTGGGGGGCTGGAAAATTTAGGGAGCCTTTGGCATAGAACTACTCTCTGTATTTACTCTACACTTCTAGTTTTACTTTCAGCATGTATTCTCCATCTTTGTTTTCATTTTCCAGAGCTATGAACAACTAAACCCCTTTCATTGGGTTAGGGAGCTCTGTTGTAATTTGATGGATCAATTTTAGTTTTCATTCTCCTTCTTCTATCTTTTCTCTTGATTTTACTAGAAAGCTTTCGATCTTCATCCAATTGGGTAGTTATCTTGGAAAAGAAGCTATTCATACTTGGATCTCTTCTGAACCTTGAAAGAGGAATGAAGGGATCATGCTAGAAATACTTTCTCATGCTGGACCAAATTGGGTTTGGATGGATATGTGACTATAATCCTTCCAACACTTGATTTGGGAAATGCATGTGGTATAATCAGTGACCATACTTCATCTCTTCTCATGAGCAATTGACCAAGGAATTGGCTATTGATCAAGATTTGAGAGATTGAATTACAAGGAATTGTAATTCAATCACTTAAGATTGCCAAGGAGATCAATGAATGCATTGATTGAGGAAGAGATGAAAATGAACTTGATCCGGAGAATGCAACATCTCCTGAGCCCAATGAACTCCCCATTTCTGATCTTACCCATTCTCTTTAATTTCTGCCATTTACTTTTATGAGCAATTGCCCCATTCCCATTTAAGATTCTGCAATTTACTTTCCGCCATTTACATTCAGCTCTTTATTTCTAGCATTTACTATTTGATGCTAGGGCATTTTGGCCAGTTTCACTGACCTTTTCTTTACTGTTTTTAGGGTAGTTTCATGCATTTTCTTAGGAAATAAGCTAGTTTTGGGCAGATATTCACTTACACCTGGATTCAAGCATACATTGTGCATTTTACATGATTTCATGAGAATTTTGCATGAATTTAGTGACAAATTGTATGCTGCATTGCCCATGACTTGGACTAGAACTTTGATGCACTCTATTGCCTGATTTCAGGACCAAAGGAAGCAAGGAATGAGAGGTAACTTGCAAAGTTAATGAGAAAAGTGACTGCCAATAACGCTCTCGAAGCCATCATTACCCACGTTAAGAGTCACGTTAACTAAGTTAACATGAACTCTAATGTGAAGAAGGGAATTTGAGCCAACGTTAGTGACGCTTAACATTATCACTAACATTGGCCAATGCTCATAAGTGGCCACGTTAGAGTCCATGTTAACTTAGTTAACGTGGCCTCTAACTTTAAAAGGGGGAAAGGAGGCAAACGTTAGTGACATTCAACATTGTCACTAACGTTGGCCTAAGTGCATAATACCACGTTAACTCTCACGTTAACTTGATTAACGTGGGAGCTAACGTGAAGAGGCAAGGGTGGTCGACAACGTTAGTGATACCCAACATTGTCACTAATGTTGGAAGCAACCACACAACCCCAAGGAGCCACGTTAACTTCCACGTTAACTTAGTTAACGTGGAGGCTAACGTGAAAGAAGAAGGTGATGGCCAACGTTAGTGACACTCAACATTGTCACTAACGTTGGAAGGAGCCACACAAGCCACTATGAGCCACGTTAACTTAGTTAACGTGGAAGCTAACGTGAATGAGTAAATAATGAGCTAACATTAGTGACACTCAACATTGTCACTAACGTTGGGGATGGCTAAGCATGGCCACGTTAAAGAGCCACGTTAACTAAGTTAACGTGGGCTCTAACGAGAGACATGGGGGCACATTGGAACGTTAGTGACAATGTTGAGTGTCACTAACGTTCTCGAAGGATGGCATGCCCACGTTAAAGAGCCACGTTAACTAAGTTAACGTGGGCTCTAACTTAGGAGCAAGGGAGGCTTTTCAACGTTATTGAAAAAGTTGAGTCCCAATAACGTGTGCGAAGGACCTAGAGGCAACGTTAGTGGCAACGTTTGTGCCACTAACGTTGAGGTTAACGTGGCTTTTACTTAGGAACGTTAGTGAGAAAGTTGATTGTCACTAACGTTCTCGAACTCATATTGTCACTAAACGTTAACACCCCTAACGTCCTTAGCTAAAGTCTCTGCCCACTTTACACTTTCTCTCTGCAAGTAAAGCCAAGCCCAAATGAAGAAGAGAACTGCTTCAAACTCAAGAACCAAAGGCCCAAGACTTGAAGAGCCAACTAGAAGATGAGAATAGTAGTATATATAGGAGTAGCTTTGAATTAATAAGAGAGTCCCAAGAGTTGGAAAATAGCATAGAACGACTTCCTGTATTTTACTTTCTTGCTCTTCTAGTTTTCATCATGTATTCTCCATCTTTGTTTTCATTTTCCAGAACTATGAACAACTAAACCCCTTTCATTGGGTTAGGGAGCTCTGTTGTAATTTGATGGATCAATACTAGTTTTCATTATTCTTCTTCTATCTTTTCTCTTGATTTTACTTGAAAGCTTTCGATCTTCATCCAATTGGGTAGTTATCTTGGAAAAGAAACTATTCATACTTGGATCTCTTCTGAACCTTGGAAGAGGAATGAAGAGATCAAGCTAGAAATGCTTTCTCATGCTGGACCAAATTGGGTTTGGATGGATATGTGACTATAATCCTCTCAATTCTTGATTTGGGAAATGCATGTGGTATAATCAGTGACCATACTTCATCTCTTCTCATGAGCAATTGACCAAGGAATTGGCTATTGATCAAGATTTGAGAGATTGAACTACAAGAAATTGTAATTCAATCACTTAAGATTGCCAAGGAGATCAATGAGTGCATTGATTGAGGAAGAGATGTAAATGAGATTGATCCGGAGAATGCAACATCTCCTAAGCCCAATGAACTCCCCATTTCTGATCTTACCCATTCTCTTTAATTTCTGTCATTTACATTTATGAGCAATTCCCCCATTCCCATTTATGATTCTGTAATTTACTTTCTGCCATTTACTTTCCCGCCATTTAATTTTCTGCAATTCTCAACTTAATTCCTGATTCGCTCAACTAGAACATTCCTCTAATTAAAGTTGCTTGATCAATCAATCCTTGTGGGATTCGACCTCACTCTATTGTGAGTTTTTACTTGACGACAAATTCGGTACACTTGCCGAAGAAAATTTGTTATGAGACAAGTTTTCCGTGCATCACTATTTTCGCTATTTACTTTCCCGCCATTTAATTTTCTGCAATTCTCAACTCAAATTCTGGTTCGCTCAACTAGAACATTCCTTTAATTAAAGTTGCTTGATCAATCAATCTCTGTGGGATTCGACCTCACTCTATTGTGAGTTTTTACTTGACGATGAATTCGGTACACTTGCCGAAGGAAATTTGTTGCAAGACAAGTTTTCCGCGTATCAGAGCCTCAAGGCATCATATACAGATAATGGCATAATACTAACACATGCACCTAAATCACACATGCAATAAAAAAATTGTATACCCTCTATAGTACAAGTAACCATGCATGGACCGGGATCACCACATTTTTCCAGTATGGCACCCATTAAAGCAGAAATAGAGCTACCTAAAGGAATAGTTTCTAAATCATGTATTTTATCCTTATTCATGCATAAATCTTTTAGAAACTTAGCATATTTTAGTACCTGGCGAATAGCATTAAAAAGAGGAATAGTTACCTTAACCTTTTTGAAGATCTCCACCATCTTGGGGTCTAGCTCTACTTGCTTCTTTGTCCTCCTAGCAAGGTGTGGAAAAGAAATGGGAATGGCTTCTCTTGTAACTTCATCTTCTTTAGGTACTCCATTCCTTGGTTGATAGTACCCTTGATTCGGATGGTTGTAATAATTATTGGTAGCCGCCAAGGTGTTATCTTCTTATTAGAGTTGTGGACATTCATCAGTATAGTGACAATAGCAAGCGCATATTACACACACTCTCTGAGGGACCAACTGTTGACATGGTTGTTGTGGAGGAGGCTGAGGTTGTTGTTGATTAAGCTGGAGCTACTTCAGTATATTGGTCATCTCTCCCAGAGTCTTTGTGAGAGCAGCTGTCTCACTACTTGAGGAAACCTCCGCAATAGCCTTGGGATGGTTATTCCTGTGCCTTGTATTTTGGGTGGACTCAGCTAGATCGGTGATCAGTTGCCACGCTTTTGTCGCCGTCTTGTACTTAGTCAGAGAGCCATTACTCGCAGCATCTAAGATAGTCTTGTCTTGAGGCTTCATGCCTTGGCAGAAATAGCTAATCAACACTAATTGGTCAATCTTGTGATGGGAACATGAGTCTAGGAGATTCTTGAAGCGTTCCCAATATTCGTAAAGTGTTTCTGATTCGCCTTGGATGATACAGGAAATTTCTTTTCTCAGTCTATTTGTAACTTCAGCTGGAAAGTACTTGTCCAGGAATTCCCTTATGAGCAAATCCCAATTAGTAACAACTTCTTCAGGTTGAGTGTAGAACCACTCCCTTGCCTTTTCCTCAAGAGAAAATGGGAAGGCATATAACCAAATAGTAGTCTCATTCGCACCATGACGCCTAGTAGTTGAGTAGGCTGTCTGAAAATCTCTGAGGTGCTTGATTGGCTCTTGAGCAGGTAAGCCATGAAACTTGGGCAGTAGATTAATCAGAGCGGTCTTCAGTTCAAAATCCGTAGCCAAATTCGGATGACGCGCTTGATATGGTTGCAGTGTAAAGTCCGGAGCTCCTACTTCCTGGAGAGTAATCCTTCTAGGCTCCGCCATATTACCTGTACGTAAATCAACAGAATCAGTAAAAGAGGAGCTTGTTTCTTCCTCAAATAACGCTTTAGACTCAACCTCAGATAAGACTGGTGAATTGGTAGAAACCCCTTCACCACACTCAGAGGCTAACCGAGGCCGAGCTCGCCTAATACGTGAAATAATTTTTTCAATCTCAAGATCAAATGTGGCTAAGCTCAGATCCGGTAATGAACACGTCATTCAATGAAAGAAACATATAGCTCATGGTAACAAAATATAATAAGAAAATTTAATAATAAAACTATGATGCACCACTATTTGGTGGTGCATTTTATGCAGAATTGAGGGGGTTTTATCACCCTTTTTCCACACTTATTCAATGAAATAGCATGGTTTCATAATTTTCTCCTAATTTATACTTAAGTGCAAAATCATGCTTTTTAGGCCTTTAATTTGCTAATTTTAATTCACCTTTAATTTCACTAGATGCCTTGATGCGTTTGTTGAGTGATTTCATGTTCAAAAGGCTAGGAAAGGATCAAAGGAATGAAGAGAAAAGTATGCAAAGTGGAGAACTCATGGAAAATAAAGGATTTGGGATGCATTCACCTATGCAAACGCGAAAGAGACGCTCACGCGTGGAATGTGAAGTCGCATGGCGATGCGTACGCGTGGAAAGCAAAATGCCAAGCGACGCGTACGCGTGACCAACGCGTATGCGTCGATGCTCGCACGTGACCTCATTAAAGTGAAAACGCTGGGGGTGATTTCTGGGCTTCCCATGCTCAAATCCAACTCATTGCTGAGCCTATTACATGTAGAAATCAAGAGGAGTCAAAGGGGGGGGGGATCACATAGTTGAGTTTTCATCATGCTTTAGTTAGTTTTTAGAGAGAGAAGCTCTCTCTTCTCTCTAGAATTAGGTTAGATGTAGATTAGGATTTCTTAGATCTAGGTTTAATTCATGCTTTGATTTACTTTTCCTTCTCAATTCCTTGTTCTTCTACCTTTGCTTTCTTAGGTTTGTACTTTAATTCTTGTAATTGTTTACTTTGTTATTGATGCACTCTTGTTCTTTCTATTCTTCTTTAATGCAATTTATGTTTGATTTCTTTTATTGTTGATTTGCTTTGTTGATTGTTAATTCCTTGCAATTAGTAGTTGTAGATTTACTTTTCTTACAATCTTATTTTACTTTCCTTTTATGCCTTCCAAGTGTTTGATAAAATGCTTGGAAGGATGTTAGAGTATATTTTTGCGTTCTTGGCTTAGGATGGTAACCTAGGTGAAATTGAGTTGCTAATGTCCAAGTCTTGAGAATTAGTGTCCATTGACTCTAGCTTCCACTAAGTTAATTAGTGAGTGGTTAGGACTTATGGATTAGAGGATGACTTAATGAGATTGATCCTTACAATTATCATGTTGTGGTTAGTAACAAGGATATAGATCCTTAACCATCAACCCTTGCCAAGACCTTTTTATCATTTGAGTTTCATTTACTTTCTTGCAATTTATCTTTCATGTTCCTTATTCAAAACCCCAAAATACATGTCTCATAACCAATAGCAAGAACACTTCCCTGCAATTCCTTTGAGAGAAGACCCGAGGTTTGAATACTTCTATTATTATTTTTATTGGGGTTTGTACTTGTGACAAACAAATTTTTGCATGAAAGGATTGTTTGTTGGTTTAGAAACTATACTTGCAATGAGATTTCATTTGTGAAATTCTATACCATCAAAAATCTCTTCATCGGGGAATTGCAAATGTGCGCTTGTTATTGGTTATTGTATATATGTGAATATTTTGAATATGTTTGCCTTTTGCTTCTTTGTTAATCTTTTCTAGTTTTAGGATTTAGCTCTCTTGTTTCTTATTCGATTTTGTTTTTCATTTGCTCTTGCTATTATGAATTCTCATTCTTTTGGCTATGAGTTTGGTTACAATTATGTTGTAGAGAATGAAAGCTTCAATGAGGATATGCATCAAGGATGGAACCATCAAGGTTGGGAGGAGCCTCAAGCTTATGGACAACCTTCTTGGCAACAACCTCCTCCGGTCTCTTATAGGTATAATTTCACTCCTAATGCATATCAATCCAATAGCTATGATGGATCCCCTTGTAGTAACCAACAAGCCACACCATATGCATATGAACTTCACCTTCAACATAACCCTCAACCATACTCACAAGCCCCTTTTTACCAAACACCTTCCTATGACCTTTATCCATCATATGACCAAACACCATTACCTCATCCTTGTGACCATTATGTTAGGAAATCCATAGAGCCACCATAATTCCAACATCAGTACTCCCAAGAACCACCTCTTCCATACTATTACCAAGATGAACCACCTCCAATGTATGCAAATTTTCAACCACAAGATGAATTCTATTTTCCACCACAACCCACCATGGAAGAATATTCATATCCATCGATTCAAGAGCAACATGATCATACTTATGTTATCAATTTGGAACAAGAATCAAGGGATTGCCTCAAGGAATCAATGGATCGACTTCAAGCAACCATCCGTCAAAAGATAGACTCATGGGATTCATACCCCAAGCAAAACATGTTCAAGGATGATTGTGGAGGAGTAACCGTGGAGTGTGTTATGCAACAAGTGGAAAAATTGGAGAGTGTTGAACCGCCACACCCCTACCAATAAGAACCACCTTCCTATCATGAACCCTTTCTCCAAAATAATGAACCCACCTATCCACCCCAAGCCCCAATGGATGATTCTCTCAATTTGCTACTTCAAGGACAAAGAGAAATGCAAAGGGAGGTACAAGAGTTCACGGCCACCTTAGATGAGGTGGTAGACCAATTAGCCTCCCAACGTTTGAGAACTCAAGGAACTCCCATGGCCACATGTGGAGAATCAATAGAAGAGCATAGCTGATACGTGAAAATTAGATTTCTTCACACGTATGAACTACCGACAAGTATACCGGGTCACATCAAGTAATAAAACTCACTGAGAGTGAGGTCGATCCCATGAGGATTGATGGATTAAGCAACTTTAGTAAAGTGATATGTCTAGTTAAGCGAACAATTTTTGATTTGAGTGAAATGTGATTAACAGAATATAAAGTGCAAGGAATTTAAAGTGCTGAAAATAAATTGACAAAAACTTAAATGGCAAAAAACTTAAATTTGCATGAGAAGTAAATTGCTGAAAAGTAAAGACGGAAGTGTAAACAACAGAAGAGTAGATTGCAAGTAATTAAAAGCTGAATGTAAATGGCGGAATGATAAATTGCAAAAAGATAAAAGGGAGTTGGGTAATGGGTACTCAAAAACTTGCTCTGGTTTGTGTACTGAACTTGCTCTGGTTGTTGCTCATTGTTGCATTTCTCAAAAACTTCTTCACCTTGGCCCCATCCACTTGAAGGTTGGCTTGCTGTGTTCACTGCAGCCACATGAAGTCCATTAATTCTCTTTGCCATCATGTCCATTTGTTGTTGGATTTGTTAGTGGATCAATTTGTTCTGTGCCAAGATAGTGTCCACACATTCAAGCTCTAATACACATTTCTTTGGATCTCGTTGGCGTTGCCTTTGATGAGCATAAAAGTATTGATTATTGGTCACAGTGTCTATGAGATTCTAAGCTTCTTCAGCTGTCTTCATTAGCTTTACTGAACCTCCTGCTGAGTAATCTAGGGCTCTTGAGCTTTTAGAGTCAAGCCCTCATAGAAATTCTGAAGTCTGTCCCATTCACTAAACATTTCAGGTGGCCATTTTCTAATCAAGGCTTTGTATCTTTCCCATGCCTCATATAGTGATTCTTCATCCATTTCAGTGAAGGTTTGCACCTTGGTTTTCAGCCTAATATTTTCTAAGGCGGGTAAAATTTAGCCAAGAATTTGCTCACCAAATCATCCCAAGTATTGATGCTTTCTTTGGGAAATGTCTCCAGCCATTGAGATGCCTTATCCCTCAAAGAGAATGGAAATAGCAGCAATTTATAGATATCTGGATGCACACCATTTGTCTTAACTGTGTCACATATCCTCAAGAAGATAGATAAGTGTTGATTCGGGTCCTCAAGAGGACCTCCTCCATATAAGAACAATTGTTCTGTACCAAAGTGATAAGTTGAAGCTTCAAATCAAAGTTATTTGCATGAACATTGGGAGTGAGTATACTGCTCTCACAGTTTCTTGAGTTGGGGAAGGTGTAAGAGGCTAGAACTCTCCTGGGAGGTGGGCCATTATTGTTGGCAACCTCCTCTGGTGGATTAGGGAAGTTACCCTCCATCTCTTGATCTTCCTCTTCTGATCCTTCTTCTCCAATCACTCCCTTCTATCTTGCTTCTCTTCTCAATCTCAAGAAGGTTCTCTCTGCTTCAGAATCAAAAGAAGTGAATGTACATCTTCTTCCTCCTGGCATACAACATAAACAAACCAAAAAGAAAAGAAAAAAATAGAACACTCTATTGCTAGAGTAAACTTAAAGTTAGTAGAAACAAAATTTCGAACAGTTAGTGTGCTTAACAAAAACAAAGAAAAATGCTTAATCTAGATTATCACCTACTTAATCATTGTCAATCTAAATCAATCCCCGGCAACGGCGCCAAAAACTTGATACGTGAAAATTAGATTTCTTCACATGTATGAACTACCGGCAAGTATACCGGGTCGCATCAAGTAATAAAACCCACTGAGAGTGAGGTCGATCCCACGAGGATTGATGGATTAAGCAACTTTAATGAAGTGATATGTCTAGTTAAGCGAACAATTTTTTATTTGAGTGAAATGTGATTAACAGAATATAAAGTGCAAGGAATTTAAAGTGCTGAAAATAAATTGACAAAAATTGAAATGGCAAGAAACTTAAATTTGCATGAGAAGTAAATTGCTAGAAAGTAAAGAAGGAACTGTAAACAGTAGAAGAGTAGATTGCAAGTAATTCAAAGCTGAATGTAAATGGCAAAATGATAAATTTCAAGAAGATAAAAGGGAGTTAGGTAGTGGGTACTCAAAATAACTAAAGAGCAATAGAAATGAGAATCAATGATGGAAGAGATCACTAGGGATCAGAGGTGTAAATTCTCATGAATTGATGATGATCAATTCCTTCTCAATCATGGGGATAGATCCATGGATGATTGTGAATAATTGAGTCCCAATCTTTTGGTGAATCAATTTCTCTCAACACAATCAATTGCCACTCCCTTGATCTAATTGGTCATGAGAAGAGATAATGTTCAATAGCTAATCCTTCATGTCACACAACTCACAAGATCTCAATCAAGGGTGGCTACATCTCACATACCAACCCAAAGTATATCAATCAAGAGAATTATGAAAGGATGAACTCTAAACTGAATTCTGTGACTCCTTTCTCAAGTTCCTCACATAATTCAAATAGATTCAATCCTTCTCTTGAAAGTAATTGAATCTGTGAAGAGCAAGAGTTCCCTCTTAGAAAAACCCACTTGAATTGAGAAGAAAAGAAGAGATATCAATTCATTCAAACAAACAGAGCTCCTCTCCCTAGTGAAAATGGGGTTTAGTGAATCATAGCTCCAATTACAACTTAAAAATTGCAAGAATGGAAATTAAACTAAGTACCAAGAAGAAGAACGGAAATTCCGAAAAGTAAAATGAAAGCTACAAACAAAATAAAATGGATGTCAAGTATCTCCTCTCCAAAATGGAGTAAAAGTAAAAAAGTCCCATCAAGTACAAAACTCTTTCCTATTTATACTAGTCCTTTGGCTCCTTGAAAGGCCTTCAATCATGCTTTCTGGAATAGGAAATGGGCTTTGTTGGAATTGGGACTCAAATTTTGGCATTTTCTCTTGTGCGTATGCACACTAGGTCGTGCGTACGCATGTTGGCTTAAAAATCCTCTCGTGCGTACGCATATAGGGTCACGCGTATGCACGGCAGCAGCAAATCTCCTTGCGCGTGCGCGCTCTTCATCTTTTACGCGCGTATGGAAGTAAAAAACCTCCTTGTGCGTAAGCACATTGGGTCGTGCATACACACAGCAACAAATTTTTCCAAGCTCCATATCGGGCAAGTTATTGACACACACGCCTTCATATTTTGCATGTTAGCAACGTGTGTGTTATTCTCCCTGGGCTGAAACTTAGTGAAGGTGTTGCTAACTTGGTTTCCATGTTAGCAACGTGTTCTTCTACTCTCAGAAAGCCAAAATCTTGCAAAGGCGTTGCTAACTTGGATTCTAAGTTAGCAACGTGTTCATGTTCTTCTTGGAGCCAAAGTTTCAATGGCGTTGCTAACTTGGTTTTCCAAGTTAGCAACGTGTTTAATGCCCTCCTGGAAGGTTACATTGGCACTTGTAAACATGAATTAGTGACATCCTTCATTGCATTTCTATGAACCAGAATCATTGGTGTTGCTAACTTGAGTTCTAAGTTGCCAATGCCTTCATAATTTTGCCCTCCATCCTCCATATCAAGTTAAGGAAGGCGTTGCTAACTTGAGATTTCAAGTTGCCAACGCCTTCACACTTAGTTTCCATCCTCTCATGCTGAATCAAAGAAGGCGTTGCTAACTTGAGAAATCAAGTTACCAACGCCTTCACATATTGATTACCATTCTCCATGTTGAAAAATTGAAGGCGTTGCTAACTTGAAAAGCCAAGTTAGCAACGTGTTCATAGTTAAATTGTTGAAGGATTGGTAATGCGACAGGAGGGCATTGCTAACTTGGAAAGCCAGGTTAGTAACTTGTCCAATGATGGAGTATTGAAGGCGTTGCTAACTTGAATTCTCAAGTTGGCAACGTCTTCAATGTTGGAGTGAAGAGGGCTGATGCCAAGGCATCTTGGCCAGTTTCATTGACCTTTTCTTTACTGTTTTTAAGGTAGTTTCATGCATTTTCTTAGAAAATAAGCTAGTTTTGGGTAGATATTCACTTACATCTTGATTCAAGCATACATTGTGCACTTTACATGATTTCATGAGAATTTTGCATGAATTATATGACAAATTGGATGATGCATGACTCATGACTTGGACTAGAACTTTGATGCACTTTGTTGCTTGATTTCAGGAAAAAGGAAGCAAAGAAGAACCACGTTAGCAGTCACGTTAGTCCCACTAACGTGACCTCTAACGTGGAATGGGTGCTAACTTGCAAAGTTAATGAGAAAGGTAATCGCCAATAATGCCCTCGAAGCCATCATAATCCCACGTTAAGAGTCACGTTAACTAAGTTAACGTGAACTCTAACGTGGAAGAAGACAACAAGACCAACGTTAGTGACACTCTCCTTTGTCACTAACGTTGGACCAAGCTCATAATTGGCCACGTTAGTTGCCACGTTAACTTAGTTAACGTGGACTCTAACCTTAAGAAGCAAAAGAGAAGCCAACGTTAGTGACATTCACCTTTGTCACTAACGTTGGCCAAGCCTCCATAAGCCACGTTAACTCCCACGTTAACTTAGTTAACGTGGAAGCTAACGTGGAGAGAGCAATTGATAGCCAACGTTAGTGACAGTTACCTTTGTCACTAACGTTGGAGTGCACCACCAAGAGCCACCATGAGCAATGTTAACTCCCACGTTAACTTAGTTAACGTGGAAGCTAACGTGGATAAAGAGATGATGAGCCAACGTTAGTGACACTCACCTTTGTCACTAACGTTGGAGATGGCTAGCATGACTATGTTAGAAGCCACGTTAACTTAGTTAACGTGGACTCTAACGTGGGAAATAGGGGCACATTGGAATGTTAGTGACAAAGGTAAGTGTCACTAACGTTCTCGAAGGATTAGCAACACTACGTTAGAAGCCACGTTAACCTAGTTAACTTGGACTCTAACGTAGGGACAAGGGAGGACTCTCCACGTTATTGGGAAAGGTAAGTCCCAATAACGTGTGCGAAGGACCAAGAGGCAACGTTAGTGGTCACGTTAGTGCCACTAACGTTGAAGTCAACGTGATCATATTTAGGTTAGGAACGTTAGTGAAAAAGGTGATTGTCACTAACGTTCTCGAACCCACACTTTCACTTAACGTTGACACCACTAACGTCCTGAGTCAAAGTCCCTGCATACTTCACCTTTTCTCCCTGCAAGCAAAGCTAAGCCCAATGAAAAGGATAACTGCTTCAAACTCAAGATTCAGAGGCCCATACCCAAGACTTGAAGAGCCAACTAGAAGATGGGAAGAGTAGTATATATAGGAGTAGCTTTGAATTCGTTTGGGAGTTGGAAACTTTAGGGAGCCTTTGGCATAGAACTACTCTCTGTATTTTACTTTTTCTGCACTTCTAGTTTTACTTTCATCATGTATTCTCCATCTTTGTTTTCATTTTCCAGAGCTATGAACAACTAAACCCCTTTCATTGGGTTAGGAAGCTCTGTTGTAATTTGATGGATCAATATTAGTTTTCATTCTCCTTCTTCTATCTTTTCTCTTGATTTTACTAGAAAGCTTTCGATCTTCATCCAATTGGGTAGTTATCTTGGAAAAGAAGCTATTCATACTTGGATCTCTTCTGAACCTTGAAAGAGGAATGAAGAGATCATGCTAGAAATGCTTTCTCATGCTGGACCAAATTGGGTTTGGATGGATATGTGACTATAATCCTACTAACACTTGATTTGGGAAATGCATGTGGTATAATCAGTGACCATACTTCATCTCTTCTCATGAGCAATTGACCAAGGAATTGGCTATTGATCAAGATTTGAGAGATTGAATTACCAAGAAATTGGAATTCGATTACTTGAGATTGCCAAGGAGATCAATGAATGCATTGATTGAGGAAAAGATGAAAATGAACTTGATCCGGAGAATGTAACATCTCCTGAGCCCAATGAACTCCCCATTTCTGATCTAACCCATTCTCTTTAATTTCTGCCATTTACTTTTATGAGCAATTACCCCATTCCCGTTTAAGATTCTGCAATTTACTTTCCACTATTTACATTCAGCTCTTTAATTCTAGCATTCACTGTTTCTGCTATTTACTTTCCCGCCATTTAATTCTCTGCAAATCTCAAATCAAATTTTGGTTTGCTCAACTAGAACATTCCTCTAATTAACGTTGCTTGATCAATCAATCTCTGTGGGATTCGACTTCACTCTATTGTGAGTTTTTACTTGACGACAAATTCGGTACACTTGCCGAAGAAAATTTGTTGAGAGACAAGTTTTGTGCGTATTAAGTTTATGGCGCCGTTGCCGGGGATTGATTTTGTATCAACAATGATTAAGTTGGAGGATCACTAGATTGAGCATTTGTTATTCTGTTGATTTAAATTTCTGTTTGAGCACTTTTCTTTCGGTTTCAGTTGTTTTATATTCCCATCCCTTTAACCCCTTTATTTTAGTTGTTTACACTCTGTTTCACTCACCCACTAACAGTTTGATATATTGCATCACTCACACTAACAGCATTTTTTTTAGAATAGTTTTTGGATCTATTTCCTTGCTTGTACCTTGTTGGTTGTATGACAGGGAGAAGAAGTAGGGCTTCAACTTCCTTTGATTCTGAACCTGAGAGGACCTTCCTTAGATTAAAGAGGGAAGCAAGAGGAAAGAGAGTAGTTGGTGCCGAGGAAGAGGAAGAGTACTTTGAACCAAACATGGAGGAGAATATGGAGAACCATCATGAAGAAGAGGCTCGCAACCATGGTAGAGAAGGTCTAGCAAATCATGCTGGGTCAGAGAGAAGAGTTCTGGGTTCTTACATCAACCCAAACCCAGGAAACTGTGGAAGTAGCATCCAAAGGCCAACCATACATGCCAACAACTTTGAGCTAAAGCCACAGCTCATCACCCTTGTTCAGAACAACTGTTCATTCGGAGGGAGTGTCCAAGAAGACCCCAATCAACATCTAACCACCTTCCTAAGGATATGTGATACTGTGAAGTCTAATGGTGTTCATCCTGACACCTATAGACTACTTCTGTTCACTTTCTCACTCAAGGACAAGGCATCTAAATGGCTGGAGTCCTTCCCAAAGGAGAGTTTAGCAACCTGGGAAGATGTGGTGAACAAATTCTTGGCAAGATTCTATCCTCCTCAACGGATTAACAGGCTGAGAGCTGAGGTGCAAACATTCAGGCAGCAGGATGGTGAGACTCTATATGAAGCATGGGAGAGGTTTAAGGACCTAACAAGGAGGTGTCCACCAGATATGTTCAATGAATGGTGCAGCTACACATTTTCTATGAAGGTCTTTCTTATGAATCAAAGAAAGCAGTAGACCACTCATTCGGGGGATCTCTGAACAAGAAGAAGACCATTAGGAGGCCATAGATGTTATTGAAACTGTAGCAGAGAATGAATACTTCTATGCCTCTGAAAGAAGGAACACTAGAGGAGTGATGGAGCTAAATAATGTAGATGCTCTGCTGGCCCAAAACAAGCTCATTACCAAGCAATTAGCTGACCTCACCAAGAAGATAGAGAGGAACCAAGTAGCAGCAATCACCACCTCATCAACTACCCAAGAGGGAGTGAATGCAGAGGCAGAGAGTGAGCAGGAGCAAGCCAACTACATTGGGAATTCACCTAGACAAAATCATGACCCATACTCTAAGACTTACAACCCTGGTTGGAGGAATCACCCAAACTTTGGGTGGGGGAATCAACAAGATCAAGGCCAAGATCAGAGAAGTCACAACCCCAACAACAATGCAGCTCACCAACAATTCACACAGAGAACATATCAACACCATCATAACAACACCTCTCCACATCCATATCAAAACCAAAATAACACTCCTCATCCTTCTACCTCCAATCCCAACCTACCATCATCTGATGACAGACTCTCAAGGATTGAGAACCTGCTTGAAGGCATATGCCAAGAGATTCAAGACAGTAAAGCATTCTGAGAGGAAGTGCAGTCCAATATACAGAATCAAGATGCTGCCATCAAGAAACTTGAGACACAAATTGGCTACCTATTCAAGCAGATTTCCAGCCACAACCTTCGCAGTGATACTGACTCACACAAGAGGGAGGAGTGTCAAGCTATCACCCTTAGGAGTGGGAAGGAACTGAAGGAATTCTCCCAGAAACCACAAGAAGAGGGCTCAAATAAAAAGGGAGAAAATCACGACGGAGCTCAAGCTTCCACTTCGAGTTTGCAAAAAGGGGAAGGAGTGCTGAAGCCAGACGTCCCAAGAGTCCCATACCCTCAGCAATTAAAGAAAAAGGGGGATGACAGCCAGTTCTTGAGATTTTTGGAAATCTTCAAGAAACTACAAATCAACATACCTTTTGCTGAAGCAATAGAGCAAATGCCCCTCTACGCCAAGTTTTTAAAGGAGCTAATGACTAAGAAGAAAAGCTGGAAGAACAGCGAGACTATGATACTAACCGAAGAATGTAGTGCAATCATTCAGTATAAACTACCCCAGAAATTGAAGGATCCGGGGAGCTTTCAGATCCCTTGTATCATAGGGGAAATCACAGTGGAAAAGGCTCTATGTGACTTAGGAGCCAGCATAAATTTGATGTCGTTAGCCATGATGAGAAAAATGAAGATTGAAAAGGCTAAACCAACAAAGATGGCCCTACAACTAGCAGACAGATCGTTCAAGTTCCCTCATGGCGTAGTAGAAGATTTGCTGGTGAAAGTGGGAGATTTCATCTTCCCAGCAGACTTTGTAGTGCTGGACATGCAGGAGGAAACCAAGGCTTCCATCATCCTGGGAAGGCCGTTCTTGGCCACTGCTGGAGCTGTCATTGATGTACAAAAGGGGGACCTCACCCTGAGATTACACAATGAAAAGATGACATTCAATGTGTTCAAAGCCATGAGTTATACCCACCAGAACAATTGGGAGAATGTATGAGGTTGGACTCACTTGAAGATGCAGTGCAAGATAGTTTTGAAGAAGAAGAACCTGAAGAGTTAACAGAGGAGGAGTCAACGTTTAGTGAAGAGGTTGCAACAGCAGAGATTCATATACAAGGGGCATCAAAAGAAGAGAACGAAAAGTCAGAAGCACCCAAACTTGAACTCAAAGCACTGCCACCCACTCTCAAATATGCATACTTAGGAGAAAATGAAAGTTACCCAGTGATCATAAGCTCGTGCCTCAGCCAAGATCAAGAGGATGAACTACTCAAAGTATTGCGAAAGCACAAGGATGCCATTGAATGGACTCTTGCTGACCTGAAAGGAATAAGTTCAGCCATATGCATGCATAAGATACTACTGGAAGATGATGCTAAACCATCCATTCAATCCCAAAGGAGGCTGAACCCAATCATGAAGGAAGTGGTACAGAAAGAAGTTATGAAGTTATGGCAGGGAGGGGTAATCTACCCGATCTCAGACAGCCCCTGGGTCAGCCCCATGCATGTCGTGCCCAAAAAGGGAGGAATCACTGTAGTTCCCAATGAGAAGAACGAACTAATTCCTACAAGGACCGTCACAGGATGGCGGATGTGCATAGACTATCAGAAACTCAATGAGGCTACACGAAAGGACCATTTCCCCCTCCCATTTATGGATCAGATGTTGGAAAGACTCGGAGGACACGCATATTACTGTTTTCTTGATGGTTATTCAGGATATAACCAAAGAGTGGTTGATCCCAGAGACCAAGAGAAAACTTCATTTACTTGTCCATATGGAGTGTTTGCCTACAGGCGTATGCCATTTGGGCTATGTAATGCACCTGCGACTTTCCAACGCTGCATGCTTTCTATATTCTCAGATATGATAGAGAAAATTCATTGAAGTTTTTATGGATGATTTCTCGGTATTTGGAGATTCCGTTACTAGCTGCCTGAGTCACCTTGCCTTAGTATTGAAAAGGTGCCAAGAGACCAATCTGGTCTTGAACTGGGAGAAATGTCACTTTATGGTGACAGGAGGAATAGTCCTTGGCCATAAGGTTTCTAACCAAGGCATTGAAGTGGACAGGGCTAAAGTGGAACTTATTGAAAAACTTCCTCCACCCAGTGATGTCAAGGCAATTAGAAGTTTTTTAGGGCATGCTGGCTTTTACAGAAGGTTTATTAAAGATTTTTCAAAAATAGCTAAGCCCTTGAGCAATCTCCTTATATCAGATACACCATTTATCTTCGATGAAACATGTATGTTAGCATTCGAGCATTTGAAAGAAAGATTGTCATCTGCCCCTATCATTTCCCCACCTGATTGGAACTTACCCTTTGAATTGATGTGTGATGCATCTGATTTTGCAGTTGGGGCAGTGTTAGGGCAGAGGAAAGATAACTTAGTCCATGTGATATACTATGCTAGCAAAGTCCTCAATGATGCTCAAAGAAATTATACCACTACTGAAAAGGAGTTGCTAGCCATAGTTTTTGCATTTGACAAGTTCAGGTCATACCTCATTGGTGCTAAAGTGATTGTTTTCACAGATCACACAGCACTTAAATATTTGTTTGCCAAACAAGAATCAAAACCAAGATTAATAAGATGGATCTTATTGTTGCAGGAATTCAATATTGAAATCAGAGACAAGAAAGGAGTGGAGAACAAGGTAGCGGATCACCTATCTAGAATCCCTCATGAGGAAGGTGGAACACATGATACAAGTTTGAACGAGCTTTTCCCTGATGAGCAGTTGATGACAGTTCACAAAGCACCATGGTTTGCAGACATTGCCAACTTCAAGGCAACTGGGGCTCTACCTCCAGGGATCTATAAACATCAAAAAAGGAAGCTCATAAATGATGCAAAGTACTTTGTCTGGGATGAGCCATACCTCTTCAAGAAGTGTTCAGATGGAATCCTTAGAAGATGTGTTTCGAAAGAGGAAGGACGAGAGGTCCTATGGAATTGCCACGGCGCTTGCTATGGAGGACATTTCGGAGGGGACAAAACTGCAGCAAAAGTATTACAAAGCGGATTCTTTTGGCCCACCCTTTTCAAGAATGCCAAAGAACTAGTGAAGAGCTGCAACGAATGCCAAAGATCTGGAAAATTGCCCAAAAGGAATGAGATGCCACAAAATTTCATCTTGGAACTGGAACTGTTTGATGTATGGGGGATAGATTTCATAGGACCATTCCCAACCTCATATTCAAACAAGTACATCTTGGTAGCAGTGGATTATGTTTCCAAGTGGGTAGAGGCTATTGCAACTCCAACGAATGATAACAAGGTAGTCATGAACTACCTCAGGAAGAACATCTTTAGCCGTTTTGGAGTCCCATGAGCACTCATCAGTGATGGAGGGAGTCACTTCTGTAACAGACCACTAGAAGCTCTCTTCCTACGATACGGGGTAAAGCACAAGGTTGCCACGCCTTACCACCCCCAAACAAGTGGGCAAACTGAGATATCAAACAGAGAGCTAAAAAGGATTTTGGAAAAGACTGTGGGTGCATCAAGAAAAAATTGGTCGAAGAAGCTGGATGATGCTCTTTGGGCATACAGAACAGCATTCAAAACACCACTTGGAATGTCCCCATATCAACTGGTGTATGGGAAAGCTTGTCATTTACCACTAGAGCTGGAACACAAAGCTCTCTGGGCTATCAAGATACTAAATTTTGACAGCATTGCTACTGGTGCAAAGAGGATCTTGCAGCTGCAAGAGATGGAGGAATTCAGGTTGCAAGCCTATGAAAATGCTAAGATTTATAAAGAAAAGGCGAAGAGAAGACATGACTTGCATCTGGCACCAAGGAGTTTCGAAAAGGGGCAGCAAGTACTCCTTTACAACTCCAAATTGAGACTGTTCCCCGGCAAACTCAAGTCAAGGTGGTCAGTGATGACAAGTCATCCTAGCCTATTTTAGCTAGTCTTTTTCTTTAGTTTTCATTAGAATTATGCACTTTCTTGAGCTACAAGCAAGCTAATTGAGTAGATTTTCATGTTTCCCTTGATTGAACCAACCATATATGAATTTATGCCATTTCATGAGGTTTTATGCTATATTTGTTGCATATTATGAAAGAATGAATATCTCATGATTTTGAGCATAGCTTTGATAAGTTTGGTTGATTAATGATAGGTGAAGAAAGCTTGGAGAAAGGTTGAAGCAAAGAGGAATGGCTAGAAGTGAAGAGAGGACAATGGAATAAGTGAAATTGAACCAGGAGGCATGAAGTTAGCCCCAACGTTAGCCCCCTAACTTGGAGGCTAACGTTAGGCATGAAGATTACTCCCTGGGCTCCCCAGGTTTGAGCCAACGTTAGCCCCCTAACTTGGAGGCTAATGTTGGCAAGAGAAACTTCCTCCCTGGCCATCCCACGTTTGCGCCAACGTTAGCCCCCTAACTTGGAGGCTAACGTTGGCACATGAATTACAAAGGGAGAAGGGCCAACGTTAGCCCCAACGTTAGCCCCCTAACTTGGAGGCTAACGTTGGAACTTGAGAAGATCTCCCCTGGGCACCAACATTTGCGCCAACGTTAGCCCCCTAACTTGGAGGCTAACGTTGGCACATGAATTACAAAGGGAGAAGGGCCAACATTTGCGCCAACGTTAGCCCCCTAACTTGGAGGCTAATGTTGGCGCCACTAGCACAAAGCATTGCCAACGTTAGGGTCAAAGTTAGACCCCTAACGTTGGCACCAACGTACATACCAGAAGGATTTGGCTTGCTGTTATGAAAAGTTGGGGCCAAAGTTAGACCCCTAACTTTGGCTCAAACTTTAAGTCCAACTTTGGCTAACTTCAAAACCGGTTCAATTGGTTCACTTTGGTTCTTCTTCAAACTTCAAGAGCAATCAACCAAGGCCTCTTTCAACCCAATTCCACCAAGAGCAAAGGCCCAACTCAAGGCTTGAATATCATTTTGGAAAGTGTATAAATAGGATAGAATTCAAGTTATTCGGGGAGCTTTCCTTTTAGAATTTTCAATATAGTTTTCGGAGAGCTTTTGAACTTGAGTGAACTTTAATTTCTTGCTTTCATTGCTTTCAATTTCATTTTACATTTGTCTTGGATCTTGGATTGGAGAATTGAAGAAATTCTGTTTCAATCTCAATCTTGGATCTCTCTGTTTCTTTACTGTTAATTGAATTTCATTTCCGGTTCATTGTTCTTCATCTCTTTTCTTTGCAATTTACAATTTCCTTGCTATTGTTCTTGTTGGATCTAGGAAGGCATTGAGATCTAGACTTGGTTTTCTAGTCTCTGGGTCCTGAGATCTGAATTTCTCATTTCAATTCCCTGTTTATTGCTTTTTCTGTTAATTTACTTTATTGCTTCAAGATCCGGTTCAATCCCAATTCCCTTTCCCTCTTCTGTTTGATGCAATTTAGTTTTTCCTTGTTTAAATTCTGCAAATCCATTCCCCAATTCCCTTTACATTTCAAGCAATTTATATTCCTTGCACTTTAAGATTCCGCAATTTACATTTCTTGCACTTTAAGTTTCTGCCATTTAATTTCTTGTTCTTTAAGTTTCAGCAATTTATTTCTTGTTCTCTTTACTTCAATGCAATTTACATTCTGCAAGTCACACAATCATCAACCAAATCTTGATTCGCTTGACTAAATCAACCACTAAACTAAAATTGCTCAATCCTTCAATCCCTGTGGGATCGACCTCACTCCCGTGAGTTTTTATTACTTGATGCGACCCGGTGCACTTGCCGGTTAGATTTGTGGTGTTTTCGAAGAGATTCGTTTCTCACCAAAATATCTCATCAGTCAGGACCCATTCTTGTCACAAAGGTCTCGCCATATGGGCACATAGAAATCATGGA
This sequence comes from Arachis ipaensis, assembly GCF_059453495.1. Lineage (NCBI taxonomy): Eukaryota > Viridiplantae > Streptophyta > Magnoliopsida > Fabales > Fabaceae > Arachis > Arachis ipaensis. The sequence goes on along the minus strand of NC_142441.1, from coordinate 39,261,131 downwards.
TAAAAGCTCGGAGAGGACTTTCACTGTGAACGGACAAAGGCTCAAACACTACCTGGGCAACATGGGGGAAAACCCCAAAGTGAAGTATCATCTCAAGTAATGGAGGAATCGTCGAGCTAGCAACGCTAAAAGAGCACTTTGTTGGGAGGCAACCCAACCTGAGGTAGTTTCTTTTTCATCGTCATTTCAATAAAAATCACAAGTTGTTTCCCCTGTATTGCTAGGAGCTAAGTTTGGTGTTCCACACCAAAACAAATCCAAGAGTGAAAGTGTAGCTTTAAGTTTGGTGTTCTACCAAAGATATGAGTTATAATCACACTACACTCTAATGACAGATTGCTGGCTCCAAACAATCAGGGGAACCACTTGGCAGTAGTTTAGTCTGAAGATAATGGTTGTTTTGTTAATAACAACATATGAGGCTCTCTGCAAGTAAACAATCTGTTGCACTAGGCAAAAGAACTAAGTTTGGTGTTCACACACCAAATTAAGTTCAGAAATTCGCAAGCATACATGCAAGCTAACTATGTCTCAAGTGCTTTGGAAACAAGCAACTTCCAATAACTTTGCAGGAACCTTCTGAAGAAATGGTGTACCATCATCCAAGGAAGTAAAGGAGCAAAAACTAGGGAGGAGAACAACAAGGAGATAGCAAGAAAACATCACCCGAAGGTTGTGTTGTTACTTAATTCCATATACTTAAAATGCTAAAACTTGGAAGTCCAAAGGAACTTGATTTTATAGTTGCTCATTAATTTAGATAATTAGAGTTTAATGTTGCTTATTTGCTCTTGTCATATGTGTGCTGTCTAGATGTCACTGCATCCTTACTATGCTTACTTGTATGCTTGTCCTTTCTAAATCAAATGAAAAGAGAATGAGTGTTTTATAAAAGACCAGAGTGGAGTTCATACTATGGAGTAAGTTCCTGAGTTTATGGTGTGGTCATAAGTTAGCTAAGTTGGTTCATCCACAAGGTGGGAAGACAACTATCTGTCATGAATCATATGCTTGAACACACCCCATGAGACTAGCTAAATAACAAGATCCTAATAAGAAAAAGGGAAAGAACAATCAAAGTTGAAGAATAAAAGAAAAATAGCAAGAAAAGAGGCTAGGCACCAAGGGTTTGAGTCTTGAGGGATGTGTCTGTGGTGTTCCTGTACCAAGGATCTGCTTGGATTACTAAGCTCTCAGGGGTGCTTTATCACCTGGTAACTTGGGTTAACTAAACCGGGATTATCAGCTGAAAGTCCACTATCAAGAGCAATCTTTGCTACAGAACATTTAGTAACCCAAAGAGGTGCTGGACACCAAGACCTCAAAGAAAGAAAATAAACAAACCATGTGCCTGTGGTGTGTATGTATGGGGGAGAGACTTGAAGAAGTAGGTCCTTAGGGGTGTCCCAACACCTAGCACCTTGAACCAACTGGTTTGGGAGTGTTGGCTGAAAGCTTATTCTAAAGAGTTGCCCCCTTACAGAGCACTTAGCCTAAGAATACAAATAAGCCCTGAAATGACAACAAAAGGATCAATGAATAAAAGTCTCATGGGATGCAATCAAGTGAGTATTCTAGAACATGATAAAGGTCTGAAAGCCAGTGAAGGAATGAACCTAAGTTGCTATGCATGAAACCACCATAAAATCAGGAACATGACTTCCACAAGAATGACTCATTTTCCTTGGCATTCCATTCATCATTCTCTTGTTCCAGTACTTGCTTAGGGACAAGCAAGCTTTAAGTTTGGTGTTGTGATGACAGGACATCTTGGCCAGTTTCACTGACCTTTTCTTTACTGTTTTTAAGGTAGTTTCATGCATTTTCTTAGAAAATAAGCTAGTTTTGGGTAGATATTCACTTACATCTTAATTCAAGCATACATTGTGCACTTTACATGATTTCATGAGAATTTTGCATGAATTATATGACAAATTGGATGATGCATGACTCATGACTTGGACTAGAACTTTGATGCACTTTGTTGCTTGATTTCAGGACAAAGGAAGCAAAGAAGAACCACGTTAGTAGTCACGTTAGTCCCACTAACGTGACCTCTAACATGGAATGGGTGCTAACTTGCAAAGTTAATGAGAAAGGTAATCGCCAATAACGCCCTCGAAGCCATCATAAGCCCACGTTAGGAGTCACGTTAACTAAGTTAACGTGAACTCTAACGTGGAAGAAGACAACAAGACCAACGTTAGAGACACTCTCCTTTGTCACTAACATTGGACCAAGCTCATAATTGGCCACATTAGTTGCCACGTTAACTTAGTTAACGTGGACTCGAACGTTAAGAAGCAAAAGAGAAGCCAACGTTAGTGACACTCACCTTTGTCACTAACGTTGGCCAAGCCTCCATAAGCCACGTTAACTCCCACGTTAACTTAGTTAACGTGGAAGCTAATGTGGAGAGAGCAATTGATAGCCAACGTTAGTGACACTTACCTTTGTCACAAATATTGGGGTGCACTACCAAGAGCCACCATGAGCAATGTTAACTCCCACGTTAACTTAGTTAACGTGGAAGCTAACGTGGATAAAGAGATGATGAGCCAACGTTAGTGACACTCACCTTTGTCACTAACGTTGGAGATGGCTAGCATGACTACGTTAGAAGCCACGTTAACTTAGTTAACGTGGACTCTAACGTGGGAAATAGGGGCACATTGGAACGTTAGTGACAAAGGTAAGTGTCACTAACGTTCTCGAAGGATTGGCATCACTACGTTAGAAGCCACGTTAACCTAGTTAACGTGGACTCTAACGTAGGGACAAGGGAGGACTCTCCACGTTATTGGGAAAGGTAAGTCCCAATAACGTGTACGAAGGACCAAGAGGCAACGTTAGTGGTCACGTTAGTGCCACTAACGTTGAAGTCAACGTGATCATATTTGGGTTAGGAACGTTAGTGAAAAAGGTGATTGTCACTAACGTTCTCGAACCCATACTTTCACTTAATGTTGACACCACTAACGTCCTGAGTCAAAGTCCCTGCATACTTCACCTTTTCTCTCTGCAAGCAAAGCTAAGCCTAATGAAAAGGATAACTGCTTCAAACTCAAGATTCAGAGGCCCATACCCAAGACTTGAAGAGCCAACTAGAAGATGGGATGAGTAGTATATATAGGAGTATCTTTGAATTAGTTTGGGAGTTGGAAACTTTAGGGAGCCTTTGGCATAGGACTACTCTCTGTATTTTACTTTCTCTGCACATCGAGTTTTACTTTCATCATGTATTCTCCATCTTTGTTTTCATTTTCCAGAGCTATGAACAACTAAACCCCTTTCATTAGGTTAGGGAGCTCTGTTATAATTTGATGGATCAATATTAGTTTTCATTCTATCTTTTCTCTTGATTTTACTAGAAAGCTTTCGATCTTCATCCAATTAGGTAGTTATCTTGGAAAAGAAGCTATTCATACTTGGATCTCTTCTGAACCTTGAAAGAGAAATGAAGAGATCATGCTAGAAATGCTTTCTCATGCTGGACCAAATTGGGTTTGGATGGATATGTGACTATAATCCTACCAACACTTAATTTGGGAAATGCATGTGGTATAATCAGTGACCATACTTCATCTCTTCTCATGAGCAATTGACCAAGGAATTGGCTATTGATCAATTTTTGAGAGATTGAATTACCAAGAAATTGGAATTCGATCACTTAAGATTGCCAAGGAGATCAATGAATGCATTGATTGAGGAAGAGATGAAAATGAACTTGATCCGGAGAATGCAACATCTCCTGAGCCCAATGAACTCCCCATTTCTGATCTTAGCCATTCTCTTTAATTTTTGCCATTTACTTTTATGAGCAATTACCCCATTCCCGTTTAAGATTCTACAATTTACTTTCCACCATTTACATTCAGCTCTTTAATTCTAGCATTTACTGTTTCTGCTATTTACTTTCCCGTCATTTAATTCTCTTAAAATCTCAAATCAAATTCTGGTTCGCTCAACTAGAACATTCCTCTAATTAAAGTTGCTTGATCAATCAATCTCTGTGTGATTCGACCTCACTTTATTGTGAGTTTTTACTTGACGATAAATTCGGTACACTTGCCGAAGAAAATTTGTTGAGAGACAAGTTTTGTGCGTATCAAGGGCGTTGCTAACTTGGAAAGCCAAGTTAGCAACATCTTCAATTTCTTGGTAAGGAAGGCGTTGGTAACACCCTATTTTGAGTTGGTAACGCCTTCATTATCTTCCTCCTTGCTCCAGGCCTCTCAGCTTCATCACCTATCATTAACCAAAGAACTTGCATCAAAGTTTTGCCATTCTATGCAACCAATTTTAAGAGATTCAATCATACACACTCATTTTTAAGTTTCTTGAATTACTTGCATGAATTTGGCCAAAGTTCACCTAGTTCTTGGTACTATAATGCATGGAGATAAAACTCATGAAAGTGCTTGTTTATTTCAAAGATAATGAATGAAATTAAGCTAAAACTAGCTAAACTAACTAGCTAATATAGCTAAGATGCAAATGCATCAATAGCATGAAGGAGAGATTGGAAACTCCGTTGGAAAAGGAGGAATGTTACTTTGTATTGGAACAATTGGAGGAACCTATGATTGTTAAAGAAGAGGAAGAAGTGGTGGAAGATTTAGGAGATGCGGAACCTCCATGGGAACCTAGAGTGGAAGAAAACCCCTCCAAGAAGATTGAAGTTGATGTTTGATAAAGAGAATTTAGTTGATGGTTTAGAATTTCTCTTATAGAAAGAATTTCTTCGTTGCAAGTATAGTCCTAAACTGACAACCAATCCTCCCAATCAAAAATTTGGTTTTGTCACAAGTACAAACCCCAATAAAAATTAACCGAAGTATTTACACTCCGAGTCGTCTCACAAGAAATTGCAATGAAGTGGTCAATTATTGGCTATGAAGATGCAAAGGGGGTTTGATTGATAAAAGGGGCAAGAAATTAAATGACAAGAGAAGTAAAGAGAGCAATTAAAGGAATCAATTAATAAAGAGAGACATTCATGGCAAAGGTTGAGAATATAGGCTTTCTATCCTAGTCATTAATAACAATAATTAACAAGAATTTATCTTATTACGTCATCCCTAACAATGGAAGAAGGTATAATGTTATCTTCATAGAGGAAAATTCAAACAAGACTAGATAATCTCAATCCAAAGATCCTAATCAACTCACTAAATTAAATTAGCAAGAGGTTAGAGGAAATGGAAATCATATTAACTAACAACTCTAGATCACCAATATGAGTTGGGTATTCATGACTCAAGATAACCTAATTTCTCTTTCCAAGTCAAGAATGCTCAAAATCTACTATAACATCCAACCAAGCATTTTTTCAAACACTTGGAAGGCATAGAAGGAAAGCATGGTAAATGTGCAAGAATAACAAAATCTAACAACTACCAATTGCAAGAAAAGTAAATCAACAACTCAAATCATCAACAAAGGAACATCAACATCAAATTGCATTAAAGTAGATCCAAATCCAACATAAGCATTCATAAACATGAAAGAAGCATAAAAGTAAAATTAACAAAACAAACTAAGAGAATGAAAGTGTAAGAACAAGAAATCATAAAGGAAACAAGATAAAATCAAGTAGTCAAATCTAAATCTAAGAGAAATTAACCTAATCCTAACCTAATTCTAGAGAGAAGAGGGAGCTTCTCTCTCTAGAAAACTAACTAAAGGCTCATCATGACTAAGTGCTCCCTCCTTGCTCTAGCTTGAATTCTGCATGAAATAGCCTCAGGAATCAGTTGGATTTGGGCCTAGGCAGCTCAGAAATCGCCCCCAGCATTTTGCCTTTAAGTGAGTCACGTGCGAACATCGACGTGTACACGTGGGTCACTGGTGCACAAAATTGTGATCACACTTTTCACAACACCGCACAACTAACCAGCACGTGCATTGGGTCGTCCAAGTAATACCATACGTGAGTAAGGGTCGATCCTACGGAGATTGTTGGCTTGAAGCAAGCTATGGTCATCCTGTAAATCTTAGTCATGCAGATTCAATTGGTTATGAGTTTTGATAATTGAAAGATAAATAAAACGTAAATTAAAATAAAGATACTTATGTAATTCATTGGTGGGAATTTCAGATAAGCATTTGGAGATGCTTTGTTGCTTCTGAACCTCTGCTTTCCTATTGTCTTCATCCAATTATGCGTGCTCCCTTCCATGCCAAGATGTATGATCCTCTCAGTGAAAATGGTCCAAGTACGGGTTCTGCACGGCTAATCAACTGTCGGATTTCTCGTCTCGGATGAAAAATACCAGGTACAACTACCGCACGGCTAATCATTTGTCGGTTCTCACTAGCGTCGGAATAGGATCTCTCTATCCTTTTGCACACTGTCACTGCGCCTAACATTTGCAAGTTTGAAGCTCGTCACAGTCATCCCTTCCCAGATCCTACTCAAAATACCACATACAAGGTTTAGACTTTTCGGATCTCAGGAATGCTGCCAATTGGTTCTAGCCTATACCACAAAGGTTCTAACCTCACAGACTTGGTCTGTGGATTAGAGACCCAAGAGAATATACTCCGGCTGTTATCCAATGACTACATTGAATATCATGCAGATCGCTTGTGGTTGTTAGGCACGCGGATCTTGGCTAAGCGAGTAACAAAGATAGTGAGTGATTGTCACGGGTCACCCCTTCATTCTGACTTAACTGAATTAAGTACGAGAGTATATCTTGGAGAAGAAGTAAGCGTGAATTGAAAGAGAAACAATAGTACTTGCATTAATTCATAAAGAACAGCAGAGCTCCGCACCTTAATCTATGAGGTGTCGAAACTCCACCGTAGAAAATACATAAGAGAAAAAGGTCTAGGCATGGCCAAATGACCAGCCTCTCTAAATGTGAAAAATGGCATAAGCTCGATCAGATCCCCGAATACACTAGTAAAAAGTGCTATTTATACTAAACTAGTTACTAGGGATTACAGAAAATAAGTAACTAAGTGCAGATAGTGCAGATATCTACTTCTGGGGCCCACTTGGTATGTGCTTGGGCTGAGCATTGAGCTTTACACGTGCAGAGATTACAGTTGCTAAGTCAGAGTGGCTCTGCTTAGAATTCTCTGTCTGTTGCTGAGAAGATGATGGAAAAGGTTTGTTATTGCCAAACCGTGCTCTCCCACCATTATTATTATTGAAGCCTTGATTAGGCTTCTGTTGATCCTTCCATGAGAGATTAGGATGATTCCTGCATGAAGGATTGTAAGTGTTCCCATAGGAATCTCCCATGTAATTCACTTCTTCCATTGCAGGATTCTCAGGGTCATAGGCTTCTTCTTCAGAGGAAGCTTCCTTAGTACTGCCTGATGCAGCTTGCATTCCAGAAAGACTCTGAGAAATCATATTGACTTGCTGAGTCAATATTTTGTTCTAAGCCAATATGGCATTCAGAGTACCAATCTCCATAACTCCTTTCTTCTGAGTTGTCCCATTATTCACAGGATTCCTTTCAGAAGTGTACATGAATTGGTTATTTGCAACCATTTCAATGAGTTCCTGGGCTTCTGCAGTCGTCTTCTTCAGATGAAGAGATCCACCAACAGAGTGATCCAATGACATCTTGGATAATTCAGACAGACTATCATAGAATATACATATGATGCTCCATTCTAAAAACATGTCAGAAGGACACCTTCTGATCAATTTCTTGTATCTTTCCCAAGCTTCATAGAGGGATTCACCTTCCTTCTGTTTGAAGGTTTGGACTTCCACTCTAAGCTTACTCAACTTTTGAGGTGGAAAGAATTTGGCCAAGAAAGCATTGACCAACTTTTTCCAAGAGTTCAGGCTATCTTTAGGTTGTGAGTCTAACCATGTCCTAGCTTTGTCTCTTACAGCAAAGGGAAAAAGCATAAGTCTGTAGAACTCAGGATTGACCCCATTGGTCTTAACAGTGTCACAGATTTGCAAGAATTCAGCTAAAAACTGATGAGGATCTTCCAATGGAAGTCCATGAAACTTACAATTCTGCTGCATCAGAGAAACTAATTGAGGCTTAAGCTCAAAGTTGTTTGCTCCAATTGCAGGAATTGAGATGCTCCTTCCACAAAAGTCAGAAGAGGGTGCAATAAAGTCACCAAGCATCTTCCTTGCATCTCCACCATTATTGTTGGGTTCGGCCATCTCTTCTTCTTTTTCAAAAAATTCTGTCAGGTCCTCTCCAGAGTGTTGTGCTTTAGCTTCTCTTAGCTTCCTCTTTAGAGTCCTTTTAGGTTCCGAATCAGCTTCAATAAGAATGTTCTTATCCTTGCTCCTGCTCATATGAAAAAGAAGAGAACAGAAAAGAATAGGAATCCTCTATGTCACAGTATAGAGATTCCTTTATGTGAGTAGAAAAATAGAATAGTAGAATGAAGAAGAGAGAAGATGAAGAATTCGAACACAGAAAAGGAGAGAGGGTTCGAATTTTAAGAAGAAGAAAAGTGTTAGTGATTAAATAAATAAATAGAAAGAGATGAGAGAGAAGGAGAATTTGAATTTTAAATTAAAATAAAAGGAAAATATTTTTGTTTTTATTTTAATTATTGGTTAGTATTCAAAAATTATAAAAAGGAATAGAATAAAATAAAATTAAAATTTAAAACAATTAGTTAATTAAAAAGGAATTTTAAAAAAGTGGTAAGGGATTTTCGAAAATTAGAAAGAGAAAAGTAGTTAGGTAATTTAAAAAAATGATATAGTAAACTTTTAAAATCAAACAAAAAGTCAAGTAGTTAATTGAAAAGATTTGAAAATCAATTTTGAGAAGATAAGAAGTTAGAAAAGATTTTGAAGTTGATTTTGAAAAATATATGATTGAAATTTATTTTGAAGAAGATTTGAAAGAGAAATTAAAACAGATTTGATTTTGAAAATTAAAGTTGATTACTTGACTAACAAGAAACTAAAAGATATGATTCTAGAATTTAAAGATTGATCCTTTCTTAATAGGCAAGTAACAACTTGAAAATTTTTGAATCTAAACATTAAATGTTAGCATTAATTTTGAAAATATGAAATAAAAATAAGAAAAAGATTTTGAAATCAAATTTTAAAATTTTCGAACATAAAAAAAATGAAAAAGATTTGATTTTTGAAAAAGATTTGAAAAAGATAGAATTTTTAATTTGAAATTTTGACTTGACTAACAAGAAACAATCAAATTTTAAAACTTTTTGACTCAATAAATCCAAAATTTCGAAATTTATGAGAGGAATAAGGGAAAGATATTTTTTTTATTTTTGAATTTTTAATGATGAGAGAGAAAAACACAAAAAAAAAACATAAAAATTCAAGATCGAAATAAAAATGCATGCAAGAACACTTTGAATGTCAAGATGAACACCATGAACACTTTGAAGATCATGATGAACATCAAGAACATATTTTTGAAAATTTTTAAGAAAAGAAAAATATGTAAGAGACCAAACTTAAATTTTTTTTTATCTATAGACACTAATAATTCAAGAATGCATATGAAAAATAAGAAAAAACACCAAACAAGAAAATGCAAAGATCAAACAAGGAAAATATGCAAGAACAACTTGAAGATCAATGAAGAACACTGATAAACACCAATTTTGTGGTTTATCTTGTGCTTAATTTGGGGGATTTTATCACCTTTTTCCACATTTATTCAATGAAATAGCATGGTTTTGCAATTCTCCCTTGAATTGTGCTTAAATGTGAAAACATGCTTTTTAGGCCTAAAAATAGCTAAATTCAATTCACTTTAATTCCATTCGATACCTTGATGTATTTGTTGAGTGATTTCAGGTTCATAGGGCAAGTATTAGATGGAAAAAGTGAGGAGAAAAGCATACAAAGTGGGAGAACTCATGAAGAAATGAAGGAACCGTAAAGTTGTTAAGTCCGACCTCTTTGTACTCAATCGACCATAACTTGAGCTACAAAGGTCCAAATAAGGCAGTTTCAGTTTCATTGGAAAGCTAATATCTGGGGCTTCGAAATGATATAAAATTTGTCATATGTTACTTTGCGTTCAGGGGCGCGCACGCGCCATGTACGCGTGCGCGCCGATGCTACCCATGGCCCACTAAAGTAAAATCGCCCCCAGCGATTTTTGAAGCACTTTGAGCCCAACCCAACTCATTTCTAATGCTATTTCATGCGAAATTCAAGCTTGGGAAAAGGGGGAGTAATTGTTTGGTAGTATAGCATCATGTAGGTTAGTTTCTAGAGAGAGAAGCTCCCTCTTCTCTCTAGAATTAGGTTAGATTAATTTCTTCTAGATTTAGGTTCAATTACATATTTTCATCTTGTTTCCTTTATGATTTCTTGCTTCTACTCTTTCATTCTCAAGATTTGTAATGTTAATTTTACTTTTATACCTCTTTTATGTTCATGAACTCTTGTTGGAATTGGATCTTTTCTTTAATGCAATTTATGATTGATGTTCTTTTAATTGTGATTTGAGTTGTGAATTTACTTTTCTTGCAATTGGTAGTTAGTAGAGTTTATATTTCTTGCACTTTTACTATGCTTTCCTTGTATGCCTTCCAAGTGTTTGATAAAATGCTTGGAAGGATGTTAGAGTAGATTTTGAGCATTCTTGGTTTGGAAAGAGTAATTAGGAAATCTTGAGTCATAAAACCCCAACTCATATTGGTGATCTAGAGTTTTTAGCTAATATTGTTTCTATTGACGCTAATCTTTTGCTAATTTAATTAGTAAGTTGATTAGGACTTTTGGATTGAGATTAGTTAATCTTATTAGACTTTCTCCGAGTATGAGGATAACATGATACCTTCCTCTATCTTCGGGGATGACGTAATAAGATAAATTCTTGTTTATATTTGTGACATGATTAATTAGTCTTATTTGACATTCTCCCTATGTGAAGATGACATGATACCTTCTTCCATTTGTTGGAGTTGACTAAATAAGATGAATTTATCAATGTATGACTAGGATAGAAAGCCTATATTCTCAATCCTTACCATGAATGTCTCTCTCTTTATTACTTGCTTTCTCTTATTTACTTGCTTGATGTACTCTTCTTATCATTTAAATTCTTGCCCCTTTATATTTTATTGTCCCTATATAAATCAAAACCCCCTTGTCCCCTCAAAGCCAATAATCATACACTTCATTGCAATTCCTCGTGAGACGACCCGGAGTCTAAATACTCCGGTTATTTCTTATTTGGGGTTTGTACATGTGACAACCTAAATTTTTGTATGTGAGGACTCTTTGTTGGTCTAGAACTATACTTGCAACGAGAATTCAATTGAGAAATTCTATATCAACAAAAGTTTGAACATCACAAAATGGCACCGTTGCCGGGGATTTGCAATGGTGTTGTGTTATTGGTTATTGTATATATGTGAATATTGTGAATAGCTTGATTTTTGGATTGCTTGTTAGTTTTTGCTAGTTTTAAGACTTTGTTTCATTCTTTCTTATTAGCTTTTGTTCTTATTTTCTCTTTTTACTATGAATTCTCACTTTGGCTATGAGTTTGGTTCTAACTATGTTGTAGGAAATGAGGGCTACAATGAAGATGTGTATCAAGAATGGGATAACCAAAGGTGGGAGGAGCCATATGCATATGATCAATCTTCATGGCAACAACCTCCACTAATGCACTATGAAGAAGAGCCATTCTATGACGCATATCAATCCAATGGCTATGGTGAATCCCCTTGTGACTTTCAAGAACCACCACCATACGCCTATGAGCCATATCCCCAACATAACCCTCAATCATACTCACAAGCCCCTTCTTACCAACCATCTTCATATGACCCTAATCCATATCCATCCTACCAACAATCATATGAGCCATATGAACCACACATAGAGCCACCACTACTCCAATATCAACATTTTCAAGAGCCGCCCCCTCCATATTATTACCAAGATGAACCACCTCCAATGCATGAAAACTTTCAACCACAAGATGAACTCTACTTTCCACCACAACCTCCTATGGAAGAATACTCATGTCCTTCAATCCAAGAGTCATATGATCCTATTCATGATATCCAAGAGGAACAAGAGTCAAGGGATCGTCTCAAGGAAGCATTGGATCAATTTCAAGTAACCATGGAGTGTGTTGTGTAACAAATGGAAAGAATGGGAAATATTGAACCACCACAACTCTACCTAAAAGAACCACCTTCTGACTATAATAACTTTCCCTCAAACAATGAACCTTCTCTTCCACCATCACCTCCCGATGAAGCCTCTATGCTAGAATTAAGGGATCTTGAATCTCATATCTTAAGGCAACACGAGGAGGATGAAAAGAAATTTGAGGAGTTAAGAGCAAAAAAGGCTATCATGGTAGAAGCCATTGGCAACATAGTCTCATCCCGCCTAAGCCTATGCGATCAAGGCACTTCCATTGTGGAATGTGGAGAAGCAACGAAGGAGCTTAGTGAGGGAGTGAACTTGAAGCTCCAAGGTGAAGAAGAGGAGTTAAAGCAAGAAATGCAACAAGAGGAGGAGGTAGAGATTATTGAAGAAGAGGAAGAAGTGATTGAAGACTTAGGAGATGCGGAACCACCTTGGGAGTCTAGGATTGGGGAAGACCCCTCCAAGATAATTGAATTTGATGCTAAGGAGGAATGTGCACAACCTCCAAGGCATATCCCTTATGAAGAATTGGATGGGATAGAGCAAGAATTGAGTCCCCTTGGTGATGAAGATCAAGCATCAAGTCTTAGTGGTGAAGAATCCTTTGAGCATTAAGAACCTTCTCCCGTTGGGTTTGGAAGCGTTGTGGAGGTAAATTTTTCTCACCCTCCTAATTATGACTTGAGTAAGGGAAAAGGCTTAGATAATATTGTTGAACAAAAGATCATATTTGAAAAAACTTGTGAAGAGGTGGAGATCCTTAGAAAAAGGAGGATGGGAATTGAATACGCTTTGTCAAGACCCTTAGGAGCTTCTTTGCCTAGGTTACCATCTACTCTTACATTTGAGTGGGTAAAATTCATTTCTATTACCTTTATTATCCACTCGAATATGGCTTGCTTGAAACGGATGGTCAGCTTAGGATGCTTTGTGGGATGAAGCGTAAAAGAAAGATGTTTCGTGGTTGGCGTTGCAAATCAAGGCTCATTAGGGTTGATGCATCAAACATGAAATACAAAGGTTGGACTAGTGCTCAATTGGACGGGTCTAGGAGAATAGTTTGGTGCTTCCATGAGAATTCATCTCTCTTGCCACCCGGAGGAAACCACCATGATCAACTCAAGGACGGGTGTGAAAACAAAGTGTGGGATCCCGGATCGTACAAAGAAGATCAACTTTGGGAGCCTATGGTTTGTGAAGAACTCCATCAAAGCTTGGAGTTATTAACTTTGAATGATGAAGCACAATGGAAGTCCAAGCATTGGTGGATGTTCAACGATGGATTCAAGCACAAGCCACCTTGATGAAGAGCTCCCCATAAGTCCAACTTAAGGACAATAAACAAAAGTGCTAGGTGGGAGACACCCCACCATGGTAACATCTTTTCATTTTTCCCTTTTGTATATATTGGTAAAATAAGTTTAATTTCATGTTTTGTTTGATTAGTTGAGTTTAATTGGGAGTCTAGTAGGTTAAATAAGGTTTTATGATGTTTTGGTAGCTGTTTGGAGGTTTGGAATGCTTGGTTTGGTGCAAAAACATGGAAAAATTTTGAAAAACAGAGCACCACCCACGCGCACGCGCACTCCACGCGTACGCGTGAATCAAGCAAATTCGGCCATCCACGCGGATGCGCCATGTACACGTACGCGTGGATTGATATTTTCCACTTCCCATACATTCACCCGAGAGTTGTGCCTGAAGTGTGCCAACTTTGTGCCCCAGGGCACGCAAACGCGTACCTTGCGCGTACGCGTCGACTCTCTACTTTTCCATGCACGCGTACGCGCACTGCACGCATACGCGTCACTTCCATTTCATCAATCTACGCTTACGCGCACATGACGCACACGTGTGGATTGCCCTGTTTCACTCACCTTCTTTTCTTCTTCTCTTTCCATTTCTTTCCTTCTTCTCTTCTCTTTCCACCTTTCAATCATCATCCAACACTACCAAGCATCATATAACACCATTTCTTTTAGTTAGTTAGGTAGTTTAATTCTTGTTTTCCATTATAAGTGTTGGATTACTAATCTTGTTTACCATTTACTGCTACTTATTACCAATGGGATGTTAGTTTAACATCATTGTCGTTATTGTCATTGATGGATTCTTTTGTTGAGGTTGCAATTTATTACTTGGTTTTGAATTTTTCATGTTTAACACTTTTGAATACCAAGTACTTGTTACATTGCCTTCATGCATCTTACCTCTTTGAATTTCATGTTTTGGCCACCATGCATTCATCATCCATTGTTAGGCAATTGTATATTATCAATGCATTTTTTTAGGACGCTTGTTCTAAGTGACCATCACCTATTTTATGCATTGAGATTGTGGAATTGTGAAATTGGATCGAAAGATTACCTAGTGACGTATTTTTGAGCTTTTCAAGCTTTGTGGACCATGCTTGCTATGTGATTGATTTTTGACTTCTATATCCTTTTTCCTAAGTTCCATAGCATCCATGTATTTCACCTCTATGTCACTTAGGTGTTGCAACAACTTCAATATGTGTCATTGTTTGATGTGTGAGCTCTCTATACCATTTTGTTCATCAAATTTACTTACACATCAATCAATGTCCATGCATTATCCAAATTCACAATTGCTTGATTAATTTCTTGAATGCTTTCATGTCTCTTCACTACTTGTATGGTTGACTTACCCTACAAGTTTTTTTTATGTGGTTCAAGCACACTAGAATGAGTGAAATGCGTGTCTTCTTTTGTATAATTGTGACATGGTTTCTAAATACTAGAGTGTGAGTTTTAAACCGCATGCAAGTTAGGACCCACACACTTATTTTTCATTAATGTCACACTAATTCATTCACTCAATTCTAGTGATTTACCTCATTTCAACAATCCATGCTTCCTTGCTTGTGCATTTACTTGTCTTATTATCTCCTGTTTTCTATGTTCAGGATGAGTCATCATAAGCAAAAACAGAAGCGGGAGAATAACACGCAGCATCGGTTGACCTACCAACTGAAGGTAGCAACTAGGAAAGTCGCCGTACCCCCTTGTTCATCTTTGGATGCACCGAGGACAGTGCAAACTTTTAAGTGTGGGGAGGTCGTCTGACCGCTCGGCATTTTTGGGTGACAAGTTTCTAATCCCAACACTTTTGCATTTCATTTTTAGGTCTTTTAGGATTTTTGGTTGCATTGCATATGTATATATTAAGCTTAGTCAAAATCATGATATTTTCCAAGGATTTTATCTATAGGGCACCCCAATTGAAAAAAAAATTTTAGAACTTGTTTGAATTATATACTTTGTGGAACATGATTTTTGAGCTAAGAACACAAGCATGTGAGATTTTGAGCCTAATTGTGTGGTTACATCATATATAACCACTTACTTTCATTCTTGTGTGCATAATTCTCTTCCTATGAGTGTAATCTTTGATTTGTTTGATTCTTTATGTCAATTATTTTTTGTATACATGCATTTATATGATTGAGGCCATTGTTTAAATAGCTCACTTACCCAAATAGCCAACCTTTTATCTTCTATTGTTAACCAATCTTGAGCCTATGCTTAACCCATTTGTTCATAATTGTAGCACATTACAAGCTTAAGTGAAAAATAATAAATGTCCCTTGTTTGGATCTTTGATTAGCTTAGGCTAGTGAGAGTGTTTATCATTTGATTTTGGGAGAGTTGGGAACATTGGGTAGAGATAAAAGTGTCTTTTTGTATTTGTGTTGAGAATCTTGGGAATTGGGTACATACTCATGTATTAATCATGTGTAAACCATATGCATTGATGTTCTTGTATATATATTTTAGTTTGAAAAGAAAAAAAATTAATGAAAAAAATAATAATAATAAAAAATGAAAATAAATAATAGAAATAGAAAAAAAGACAAAGAATTGCAATAAAAAGGGGACAAAATGCCCCAAAGCAAGGTTCAATAAAAGTCAATGCATATGGGTGGTGATAAAAAAGAGAATGCATGAGTGTGTGAAAAAGTGAAGAATGGGTAGTTAGGTTTGTTTAGAATTGTATAGGTTGTCATAGGTTAGGTGGGAAGTTTAAGTTAATCAAAGATTCAAATTTCAAGCTCACTTGACCATATGCATCCTACCTTGACCCTAGCCCCATTACAACCCATGGGAAGTCCTCTTGATATTTGTATGCATGCATAAAGTAATTGTTGATTGTTAGATGAAAAATAAATCTTGAAAAGCATGATTAGGGGAGAATCGAGTGAGTCAACCCCATACACTTGAGTGACTAGAGCGGATACACATCCGGTAAGGGTTCGATTGCTCAATTACATGTTTCCACTCATGATCATCTTTTCTTGCAAGTTTGTAAAATCTTTCAATAATTCAACTCAATTGTGGTTTGCTTTGATTGCTATAGCCTTAGCACTTGTGCTTGCATGTGTATCCTTGGAGATTGATTTATTTTGACTAAGTTATTGCATTCATGTAAATAGATTGCATATAGATATATTGCATTTAGTTAGTTTGCGTTGAATAAATGTTAAAACCCTTTGCTTCTTTCTTGATTTTAGCATGAGGACATGCTTAGTTTAAGTGTGGGGAGATTTGATAAACCCCAATTTTGTGATTTATCTTGTGCTTAATTTGGGGATTTTATCACCTTTTTCCACATTTATTCAATGAAATAGCATGGTTTTGCAATTCTCCCTTGAATTGTGCTTAAATGTGAAAACATGCTTTTTAGGCCTTAAAATAGCTAAATTCAATTCACTTTAATTCCATTCGATGTCTTGATGTATTTGTTGAGTGATTTCAGGTTCATAGGGCAAGTATTGGATGAAAGAAGTGAAGAGAAAAGCATGCAAAGTGGGAGAACTCATGAAGAAATGAATGAACCGTAAAGCTGTCAAGTCCGTCCTCTTCGAACTCATCGACCATAACTTGAGCTACAAAGGTCCGAATGAGGCGGTTTCAGTTGCGTTGGAAAGCTAACATCTGGGGCTTCGAAATGATATAAAATTTGCTATATGTTACTTCGCATTCAGGGGCGCGCATGCGCCATGTACGCGTGCGCGCCGATGCTGCCCGTGGCCCACTAAAGTAAAATCGCCCCCAGCGATTTCTGAAGCACTTTGGGCCCAACCCAACTCATTTCTAATGCTATTTCATGTAGAATTCAAGCTTGGGAAATGGAGGAGCAATTGTTTGGTAGTATAGCATCATGTAGGTTAGTTTCTAGAGAGAGAAGCTCCCTCTTCTCTCTAGAATTAGGTTAGATTAATTTCTTCTAGATTTAGGTTCAATTACATGTTTTCATCTTGTTTCCTTTATGATTTCTTACTTCTACTCTTTCATTCTCAAGATTTGTAGTGTTAATTTTACTTTTATACCTCTTTTATGTTCATGAACTCTTGTTGGAATTGGATCTTTTCTTTAATGCAATTTATGATTGATGTTCTTTTAATTGTGATTTGAGTTGTGAATTTACTTTTCTTGCAATTGGTAATTGGTAGATTTATATTTCTTGCACTTTTACTATGCTTTCCTTGTATGCCTTCCAAGTGTTTGATAAAATGCTTGGAAGGATGTTAGAGTAGATTTTGAGCATTCTTGGTTTAGAAAGAGTAATTAGGAAATCTTGAGTCATAAAAACCCAACTCATGTTGGTGATCTAGAGTTGTTAGCTAATATTGTTTCCATTGACGCTAATCTTTTGCTAATTTAATTAGTAAGTTGATTAGGACTTTTGGATTGAGATTAGTTAATCTTATTAGACTTTCTCCGAGTATGAGGATAACATGATACCTTCCTCTATCTTCGGGGATGACGTAATAAGATAAATTCTTGTTTATATTTGTGACATGATTAATTAGTCTTGTTTGACATTCTCCCTATGTGAAGATGACATGATACCTTCTTCCGTTTGTTGGAGTTGACTAAATAAGATGAATTAATCAATGTATGACTAGGATAGAAAGCCTATATTCTCAATCCTTACCATGAATGTCTCTCTCTTTATTACTTGCTTTCTCTTATTTACTTGCTTGATTTACTCTTCTTGTCATTTAAATTCTTGCCCCTTTATATTTTATTGTCCCTATATAAATCAAAACCCCTTGTCCCCTCAAAGCCAATAATCATACACTTTATTGCAATTCCTCGTGAGACGACCCGGAGTCTAAATACTCCGGTTATTTCTTATTTGGGGTTTGTACATGTGACAAACTAAATTTTTGTATGTGAGGACACTTTGTTGGTCTAGAACTATACTTGCAACGAGAATTCAATTGAGAAATTCTATATCAACAAAAGTTCGAACATCAAACACCATGCATGAATTTTCGAAAATAAGAAAAATGTAATTGACACCAAACTTAAAACTTGACACAAAACTCAAACAAGAAACACAAAAATATTTTTGGTTTTATGATTTTATTAAAAATTTTTTTGTATTTTTCGAAAATTAATTGGAAAAAAAGAGAGAATAAATAAATTCAAAATGTTTAATACGAAGTCCAGGAATCATGCAATGTTAGTCTAAAGCTTCAGTCTAAAAAGATTAGACATGGCTAGCCAAGCTTCAGCAGGGCATTGCATACAACAGCCAAATTGATGGGAATCGACCAGCTCCTATGATAATAAAAGCATCATTTGAAACTCTAGAATTTATTCTTAAAAATTCTGAAGAATAAAATAAATTTTTTTTTTGGATATTTTAATTTTTTTTAATTTCTTTTCAAAAATAAAAAAGCTTAAAGATAAAATAAATTTACCTAATCTGAGCAACAAGATGAACCGTCAGTTGTCCAAACTCAAACAATCCTCAGCAATGGCGCCAAAAACTTGGTACACAAAATTGTGATCTCAATGGCGCCAACAACTTGGTACGCACAATTGTAATCTCAACTCTTTTTCACAACTTCGCACAACTAACCAGTAAGTGCACTGCGTCATCCAAGTAATAAACCTTACGTGAGTAAGGGTCGATCCCACGGAGATTGTCGGCTTGAAGCAAGCTATGGTCATCCTTGTAAATCTCAGTCAGGCGGATTCAATTGGTTATGAGGTTCTGATAATTAAAACATAATTAAAATATAAAATAAAATAGAGATACTTATGTAATTCATTGGTGAGAATTTCAGATAAGCGTCTGAAGATGCTTTGTTGCTTCTGAACTTCCGCTTTCCTATTGTCTTATTCCAACCATGCGTTACCTCCTTCCATGGCAAGTTGTGTGATACTCTCAGATGAAAACAAATCCATATGTGCTATCACCGCATGGCTAAGCATCTGTCGGTTCCCGCTAGCGTCGGAGTAAGACCATTGTCTTTTTACACACTGTCACTTGTGCCCCCACATTCGCAGGTTTGAAGCTCATCACACTCATCCCTTCCCAGATCCTACTCGGAATACCACAGACAAGGTTTAGACTTTTCGGATCTTAAGAATGCTGCCAATGGTTCTAGCCTATACCACGAAGACTCTGATCTCACAGAATGGAATGCTCTGTTGTCAGGAGAGGCAGCCATGTGTCGTGAACCAGGAGGCCAAGAGATACATACTCAAGCTATTGCAGATAGAACGGAAGTGGTTGTCAGGCACGCGTTCATAAGTGAGAATGATAATGATTGTCAAGGGTCATCACATTCATCAGGTTGAAGTGCGAGTGAATAACTTAGAGAAGAAGTAGGCATGAATTAAATAGAAAATAGTAGTAATTGCATTAATTCATGAAGAACAGCAAAGCTCCACACCTTAATCTATGGGGTATAGAAACTCCACTATAGAAAATACATAAGTGAAAGGTCTAGGCATGGCCATGAGGCCAGCCTCCAAACATGTACAATGATCAAAATAACATTCGATCGATCAAAGACCCCAAAATAAATCTCTAAAAGTAGTTTTTATACTAAGCTAGTAGCCTAGGGTTACAGAAAACGAGTAACTAAGTGCAGATAGTGCAGAAATCCACTTTTGGGGCCCACTTGGTGTGTGATTGGGCTGAGCATTGAAGCTTTTTTCGTGCTTAGGATGTTTCTAGAGTTAAACGCCAGCTTTGGTGCCAGTTTAGGCGTTTAACTCCAATTCTGGTGCCAGTTTGGGGGTTTTACGCCAAGATGTTTTAGGCTGACTTTGAACGCCAGTTTGGGCCATCAAATTTCGAGAAAAGTATGGACTATTATATATTTCTGGAAATCCCAGGATGTCTACTTTTCAATGCAATGGATAGCGCGCCAATTGGGCCTCTGTAGCTCTAGAAAATCCACTTCGAGTGCAGGGAGGACAGAATCCAACAGCATCTGCAGTCCTTTTTCAGCCTCTGAATCAGATTTTTGCTCAGGTCCCTCAATTTAAGTCAGAAAATACCTGAAATCACAGAAAAACACACAAACTCATAGTAAAGTCCAGAAATGTTTTTTGAATAAAAACTAATAAAAATATAATAAACTTACTAAAAACTATGTAAAAACAATGCCAAAAAGGGTATAAATTATCCGCTCATCACAACACCAAACTTAAATTGTTGCTTGTCCCCAAGCAACTGAAAACAAAATAGGATAAAAAGAAGAGAATATACAATAAATTCCAAACTTATCAATGAAGATCAGCTTCAATTAGATGAGCGGGACTTGTAGCCTTTTTGCTTCTGAACAGTTTTGGCATCTCACTTTATCCTTTGAAATTCAAAATGATTGGCTTCTATAGGAACTTAGAATTCAGATAGTGTTATTGATTCTCTTAGTTTAGTATGTTGATTCTTGAACACAGCTACTTTATGAGTCTTGGCCGTGACCCTAAGCATTTTATTTTCCAGTATTATCACTGGATACATAAATGCCACAGACATATAACTGGGTGAACCTTTTCAGATTGTGACTCAGCTTTGCTAGAGTCCCCAGTTAGAGGTGTCCAGAGCCCTTAAGCACACTCTTTTTGCTTTGGACCACGACTTTAACCGCTCAGTCTCAAGCTTTTCACTTGACACCTTCACGCCACAAGCACATGGTTAGGGACAGCTTGATTTAGCCGCTTAGGTCAAGATTTTATTCCTGTGGGCCCTCCTATCCATTAATGCTCAAAACCTTGGATCCTTTTTTCTACCCTTTCCTTTTGGTTTAAAGGGCTATTGGCTTTTTCTGGTTGCTTTTTCTTTTTCTTTTTTTTTTGCATATATTTTTTTTTCTTCTGCAAGCTTTTGTCTATTCACTGCTTTTTCTTGCTTCAAGAATCAATTTTATGTTTTTTTAGATTATCAATAATATTTCTCCTTTTTCATTATTCTTTCAAGAGCCAACAATTTTAACATGCATAAACAACAAATTAAAAAATATGCACTTTTCGAGCATTCATTCAGAAGACAAAAAGTATTGCCACCACATCAAAATAATTAAGCTAACTTCAAGATAGAATTCGAAATCATGCATTTCTAGTTCTTTTGCAATTAAAAATATTTTTCATTTAAGAGAGGAGATGGATTCATAGGACATTCATAGCTTTAAGGCATAAACACTAGACACTAATGATCATGTAATAAAGATACAAACATAGACAAAACATAAAGCATATATTTCAAAAAACAGAAAAATAAAAACAAGGAAATTAAAGAACGGATCCACCTTAGTGATGGTGGCTAGTTCTTCCTTTTGAAGATCTTATGGAGTGCTTGAGCTCCTCTATGTCTCTTCCTTGCCTTTGTTGCTCCTCCCTCATGGCCCTTTGGTCTTTTCTAATTTCATGGAGAAGGATGGAATGCTCTTGGTGTTCCACCCTTAGTTGTCCTATGTTGGAACTTAATTCTCCTAGGGAGGTGTTGATTTGCTCCCAATAGTTTTGTGGAGGAAAGTGCATCCCTTGAGGCATCTCAGGGATTTCATGATGAGGAACTTCCTCATGCTCTTGTTGAGGTCCATAAGTGGGCTCTCTTGTTTGCTCCATCCTTTTCTTAGTGATAGGCTTATCCTCTTCAATGAGGGTATCTTCCTCTATGACAATTCCAGCTGAATTGCAAAGGTGACAAATGAGATAAGGGAAGGCTAACCTTGCCAAAATAGAGGACTTGTCCGCCACCTTGTAGAGTTCTAGGGATATGATCTCATGAACTTCTACTTTCTCTCCAATCATGATACTATGGATCATGATAGCCCGGTCTATTGTAACTTCAGATCGGTTACTAGTAGGAATTATGGAGCGTTGGATGAACTCCAACCATCCCCTAGCCACAGGTTTGAGGTCAAGCCTTCTTAGTTGAACCGGCTTGCCTCTTGAATCTCTCTTCCATTGAGCGCCTTCCACACAAATATCCCTAAAGACTTGGTCCAACCTTTGATCAAAGTTGACCCTTCTAGTGAAAGGGTGAGGGTCTCCTTGCATCATTGGCAAGTTGAATGCTAACCTCACATTTTTCAGACTGAAATCCAAGTAATTCCCCCGAACTATTGTGAGCCAATTCTTTGGGTTCAGGTTCAAACTTTGGTCATGGTTTCTAGTGATCCATGCATTAGCATAGAACTCTTGAACCATTAAGATCCCAACTTGTTGAATGGGGTTGGTGAGAATTTTCCAACCTCTTCTTCGAACTTCATGTCGGATCTCCGGATATTCGCTCTTTTTAAGCTTAAAGAGGACCTCGGGGATCACCTTTTTCTTAGCCACAACTTTATAGAAGTGGTCTTGATGGACCTTTGAGATGAATCTCTCCATCTCCCTTGACTCGGAGGTGGAAGAAATTGCCTTCCCTTTTCTCTTTCTAGAGGTTTCTCCGGCCTTAGGTGCCATTAGTGGTTATGGAAAACAAAAAGCTTTAGCTTTTCCCACACCAAACTTAGAATGGTTACTCGTCCTCGAGCAAAAGAAGAAGAAAGAAAGGAGTAGAAGAAGAAGAAATGGAGGAGATGGAGGGAGGTGAGTGGTTCGGCCAAGGGGAGAAGAAGTGTGTATGATGTGTGGAAATGAAGGTGGTAAAGATGGGTATTTAGAGGGTAAGGGAGAGGGGGGGTTTCGGTCATGAAGGGGAGGGTTTGGGAGGAAAATGGTTTGAATTTGAATGGTGAGGTAGGTGGGGTTTAATGATGGATGGATGTGAGTGGTGAAGAGAGTATGGAGAAGAAGGTAAGATTTAATAGGTGAATGGTGTTTGGGGAAGAGTAATTGAGGTGATTGGTCAAGGGTGTATGGGGAAGAGTGTTATGGAAAGGTGTGAAGAGGATAGAAGAAGAAGTGGGATAGGTGGGGATCCTGTGGGGTCCACAGATCCTGAGGTGTCAAGAAATTTAAGTCCCTGCACCAATCTAGCGATCAAACGCCCATTCTGTGCCAATTCTGGCGTTTAACGCCAGCTCTGCTACCTTTTCTGGTGTTAAACACCACTCTGCTGCCCATTTCTGGCGTTAAACGCCAGCCAGATGCCCATTTCTGGCGTTAAATGCCCAGAGTGCTGCCCATTCTGGCGTTTAACACCCAGAATGCTGCCAGGCTGGGCGTTAAACGCCCATTTTGCTATCCTTACTGGTGTTTAAACGCCAGTAAGCCTGTCTTCCAGGGTATGCTATTTTTAATGCTGTTTTCATTTTGTTTTTGATTTTTCAGTTGTTTTTGTGACTTCACATGATCATCAACCTAAAGAAATCATAAAATAATAATGGAAAATAAATAAATATATAATAACATTAGGTTGCCTCCTAATAAGCACTTTTTTAATGTCAATAGCTTGACAGTGAAGCTCCTAGAGAGCTTCACAAAGACTCAGAGCTTGATGTTGGCCTCCCAACACCAAACTTAGATGTTGAGTGTGGGGGCTCTGTTTGACTCTGTATTGAAAGAAGCTTTTCATGCTTCCTTTCCATGGTTACAGAAGAAGATCCTTGAGCCTTAAACACAAGGTAGTCCTCATTCAGTTGAAGGATTAACTCTCCTCTGTCCACATCAATCACAGCTCTTGCTGTTGCTAGGAAGGGTCTTCCAAGGATGATGGATTCATCCTCTTCCTTCCCAGTGTCTAGGATTATGAAATCATCAGGGATGTACAGGCCTTCAACCTTCACCAAGACATCCTCTACAAGTCCATAAGCCTGTTTCCTTGAATTGTCTGCCATCTCTAGTGAGATTTTAGCAGCTTGTAACCCAAAGATCCCTAGTTTCTCTATTACAAAGAGGGGCATGAGGTTTATACTTGAACCAAGGTCACACAGAGCCTTTTCAAAGGTCATGGTGCCTATGGTATAGGGTATTAAGAACTTTCCAGGATCCTGTTTCTTCTGAGGTAATTTCAGTTGAACCAGATCATTTAGTTCATTGATGAGCAATGGAGGTTCATCCTCCCAAGTCTCATTACCAAATAACTTAGCGTTCAGCTTCAGGATTGCTCCTAGATATTGAGCAACTTGCTCTTCAATAATATCTTCATCCTCTTTAGAGGAAGAATTCTCATCAGAGCTTATGAATGGCAACAGTAAGTTCAATGGAATCTCTATGGTCTCTATCTGAGCCTCAGATTTCTTGGGTTCCTCATTAGGGAACTCCTTAGTGGCTAGTGGACGACCATTGAGGTCTTCATTATTGGAAATCACTGCCTTTTCTTCCTCTCCAGGTTCGGCCATGTTGGTTATAGTTATGGCCTTGCACTCTCTTTTTGGATTCTCTTCTATATTGCTTGGGAGAGTACTAGGAGGGAGTTCAGTAACTCTTTTACTCATCTGACCCACTTGTGCCTCCAAATTTCTAATGGAGGACCTTGCTTCAGTCATAAAACTGAGAGTGGTCTTAGATAGATCAGAGATTACAGTTGCTAAGTCAGAGTGGCTCTGCTTAGAATTCTCTGTCTGTTGCTGAGAAGATGATGGAAAAGGTTTATTATTGCCAAACCGTGCTCTCCCACCATTATTATTATTGAAGCCTTGATTAGGCTTCTGTTGATCCTTCCATGAGAGATTAGGATGATTCCTCCATGAAGGATTGTAAGTGTTCCCAAAGGAATCTCCCATGTAATTTACTTCTTCCATTGCAGGATTCTCAGGGTCATAGGCTTCTTCTTCAGAGGAAGCTTCCTTAGTACTGCCTGATGCAGCATGCATTCTAGACAGACTCTGAGAAATCATATTGACTTGCTAAGTCAATATTTTGTTCTGAGCCAATATGGCATTCAGAGTATCAATCTCTAGAACTCTTTTCTTCTGAGTTGTCCCATTATTCACAGGATTCTTTTCAGAAGTGTACATGAACTGGTTATTTGCAACCATTTCAATGAGTTTCTGGGCTTCTGCAGTTGTCTTCTTCAGATGAAGAGATTCACCAGCAGAGTGATCCAATGACATCTTGGATAATTCAGACAGACCATCATAGAATATACATATGATGCTCCATTCTGAAAACATGTCAGAAGGACACCTTCTGATCAATTGCTTGTATCTTTCCCAAGCTTCATAGAGGGATTCACCTTCCTTTTGTTTGAAGGTTTGGACTTCCACTCTAAGCTTACTCAACTTTTGAGGTGGAAAGAATTTGGCCAAGAAAGCATTGACCAACTTTTCCCAAGAGTTCAGGCTATCTTTAGGTTGTGAGTCCAACCATGTCCTAGCTCTGTCTCTTACAGCAAAGGGGAAAAGCATAAGTCTGTAGACCTCAGGATTGACCCCATTGGTCTTAATAGTGTCACAGATTTGCAAGAATTCAGCTAAAAACTGATGAGGATCTTCCAATGGTGCTGCATCAGAGAAACTAATTGAGGCTTAAGCTCAAAGTTGTTTGCTCCAATTGCAGGAATTGAGATGCTCCTTCCACAGAAGTCAGAAGAGGGTGCAATAAAGTCACCAAGCATCTTCCTTGCATCTCCACCATTGTTGTTGGGTTCGGCCATCTCTTCTTCTTTTTCGAAAAATTCTATCAGGTCCTCTCCAGAGTGTTGTGCTTTAGCTTCTCTTAGCTTCCTCCTTAGAGTCCTTTCAGGTTCCGAATCAGCTTCAATAAGAATGTTCTTATCCTTGCTCCTGCTCATATGAAAAAGAAGAGAACAAAAAAGAATAGGAATTCTCTATGTCACAGTATAGAGATTTCTTTATGTGAGTAGAAAAATAGAAGAGTAGAATGAAGAAGCGAGAAGATGAAGAATTCGAACACAGAGAATGAGAGAGGGTTCGAATTTTAAGAAGAAGAGAAGAGTTAGTGATTAAATAAATAAATAGAAAGAGATGAGAGAGAAGGAGAATTTGAATTTTAAATTAAAATAAAAGGAAAATATTTTTGTTTTTATTTTAATTATTGGTTAGTATTCGAAAATTATAAAAAGGAAGAGAATAAAATAAAATTAAAATTTAAAACAATTAGTTAATTAAAAAGGAATTTTAAAAAAGTGGTAAGGGATTTTCGAAAATTAGAAAGAGAAAAGTAGTTAGGTAATTTTAAAAAAGATATGATATAGTAAACTTTTAAAATCAAACAAAAAGTTAAGTAGTTAATTGAAAAGATTTGAAAATCAATTTTGAGAAGATAAGAAGTTAGAAAAGATTTTGAAATTGATTTTGAAAAATATATGATTGAAATTTATTTTGAAGAAGATTTGAAAGAGAAATTAAAAAAGATTTGATTTTGAAAATTAAAGTTGATTACTTGACTAACAAGAAACTAAAAGATATGATTCTAGAATTTAAAGATTGATTCTTTCTTAATAGGCAAGTAACAACTTGAAAATTTTTGAATCTAAACATTAAATGTTAGCATTAATTTTGAAAATATGAAATAAAAATAAGAAAAAGATTTTGAAATCAAATTTTAAAATTTTCGAACATAAAAAAAATGAAAAAGATTTGATTTTTGAAAAAGATTTGAAAAAGATAGAATTTTTAATTTGAAATTTTGACTTGACTAACAAGAAACAATCAAATTTTAAAACTTTTTGACTCAATCAATCCAAAATTTCGACATTTATGAGAGGAATAAGGGAAAGATATTTTTTTTATTTTTGAAATTTTAATGATGAGAGAGAAAAACACAAAAATTAAACAAAACATAAAAATTCAAGATCGAAACAAAAAATGCATGCAATAACACTTTGAATGTCAAGATGAACACCAAGAACACTTTGAAGATCATGATGAACATCAAGAACATATTTTTGAAAATTTTTAAGAAAAGAAAAACATGCAAGACACCAAACTTAAAAATTTTTTTATCTATAGACACTAATAATTCAGGAATGCATATGAAAAACAAGAAAAGACACCAAACAAGAAAATGCAAAGATCAAACAAGGAAAATATGCAAGAACAACTTGAAGATCAACGAAGAACACCATGCATGAATTTTCGAAAATAAGAAAAATTCAATTGATACCAAACTTAAAACTTGACACAAAACTCAAACAAGAAACACAAAAATATTTTTGGTTTTATGATTTTATTAAAATTTTTTTTTGTATTTTTCGAAAATTAATTGGAAAAAAATAGAGAATAAATAAATTCAAAATTTTTAACAGGAATTCCAGGAATCATGCAATGTTAGTCTAAAGCTTCAGTCTAAAAAGATTAGACATGGCTAGCCAAGCTTCAGTAGAACATTGCATACAACAGCCAAATTGATGGGAATCGACCAGCTCCTGTGATGATAAAAGCATCATCTGAAACTCTAGAATTCATTCTTAAAAATTCTGAAGAATAAAATAAATTTTTTTTTGGATATTTTAATTTTTTTTTTAATTTCTTTTTGAAAATAAAAATGCTTAAAAATAAAATAAAATTACCTAATCTGAGCAACAAGATGAACCGTCAGTTGTCCAAACTCGAACAATCCCCGGCAACGGCGCCAAAAACTTGGTGCACGAAATTGTGATCTCAATGGCGCCAACAACTTGGTACGCACAATTGTAATCTCAACTCTTTTTCACAACTTCGCACAACTAACCAGCAAGTGTACTAGGTTATCCAAGTAATAAACCTTACGTGAGTAAGGGTCGATCCCACTGAGATTGTCGGCTTGAAGCAAGCTATGGTCATCCTTGTAAATCTCAGTCAGGCGGATTCAATTGGTTATGAGGTTCTGATAATTAAAGCATAAATAAAATATAAAATAAAATAGAGATACTTATGTAATTCATTGGTGGAAATTTCAGATAAGCGTCTGAAGATGCTTTGTTGCTTCTGAACTTCTGCTTTCCTATTGTCTTCTTCCAACCATGCGTTACCTCATTCCATGGCAAGCTGCGTGATCCTCTCGGATGAAAAAAAATCCATATGCGCTGTCACCGCATGGCTAATCATTTGTCGGTTCCCGGTAGCGTCAGAGTAAGACCATTGTCTTTTTGCACACTGTCACTTGTGCCCCCACATTCGCAGGTTTGAAGCTCATCACAGTCATCCCTTCCCAGATCCTACTCGGAATACCACAGACAAGGTTTAGACTTTCCGGATCTCAGGAATGCTGCCAATGGTTCTAGCCTATACCACAAAGACTCTGATCTCACGGAATGGGATGCTCTGTTGTCAGGAGAGGCAGCCATGCGTCGTGAACCAGGAGGCCAAGAGATACACACTCAAGCTATTGCAGATAGAACGGAAGTGGTTGTCAGGCACGCGTTCATAAGTGAGAATGATAATGATTGTCATGGGTCATCACATTCATCAGGTTGAAGTGCGAGTGAATGTCTTAGAGAAGAAGTAGGCGTGAATTGAATAGAAAACAGTAGTAATTTCATTAATTCATGAAGAACAGCAGAGCTCCACACCTTAATCTATGGGGTGTAGAAACTCCACCGTAGAAAATACATAAGTGAAAGGTCTAGGGATGGCCATGAGGCCAGCCTCCAAACGTGTACAATGATCAAAATAACATTCGATCGATCAAAGACCCCAAAATAAATCTCTAAAAGTAGTTTTTATACTAAGCTAGTAGCCTAGGGTTACAGAAAACGAGTAACTAAGTGCAGATAGTGCAGAAATCCACTTCTGGGGACCACTTGGTGTGTGCTTGGGCTGAGCATTGAAGCTTTTTCGTGCTTAGGCTATTTCTGGAGTTCAACGCCAGCTTTGGTGCCAATTTGGGCATTTAACTCCAATTCTGGTGCTAGTTTGGGCGTTTTACGCCAAGATGTTTTAGGCTGACTTTGAACGCCAATTTGGGCCATCAAATCCCAAGAAAAGTATGGACTATTATATATTTCTGGAAAGCCCAGGATGTCTACTTTCCAACGCAATTAAGAGCGTGCCAATTGGGCTTCTGTAGCTCCAGAAAATCTACTTCAAGTGCAGGGAGGTCAGAATCCAACAGCATTTGCAGTCCTTTTTCACCCTCTGAATCAGATTTTTGCTCAGGTCCCTCAATTTCAGCCAGAAAATACATGAAATTACAGAAAAATACACAAACTCATAGTAAAGTCCAGAAATGTGATTTTTGAATAAAAACTAATAAAATATAATAAAAAGTAATTAAAACATACTAAAAACTATGTAAAAACAATGCCAAAAAGGGTATAAATTATCCGCTCATCACTCTTCAACAATATCTTCATCCTCTTGAGAGGAAGAATACTCATTAGAGCTCATGAATGGCAACAATAAGTTTAGTAGAATCTCTATGGTCTCTGTATGAGTATCAGATTCCTTTGTTCCTCATTAGGGAACTCCTTAGTGGTTAGTGGACGTCCAGCAAGGTCTTCCTCACTAGAAATCACTGCCTCTTCCTCCTCTATAGCTTTGTCCATTTTGGTTATATTGATGGCCTTGCACTCTCTCTTTGGATTCTCTTCTGTATTGCTTGGGAGAGTACTAGGAGGAATTTCAGTAACTTTTTTACTCAACTGACCCACTTGTGCCTCCAAATTTCTGATGGAGGCCCTTGTTTCAGTCATGAAACTGAGAGTGGTCTTAGATAGATCAGAGATTATGGTTGCTAAGTCAGAGAGGCTCTGCTTAGATTTCTCTGTCTGTTGCTTAGAAGATACTGGAAAAGGCTTGCTATTGCCAAACTTATTTCTCCCACCATTATTATTATTGAAGCTTTGTTGAGGCTTCTGTTGATCCTTCCATGAGAAATTTGGATGATTTCTCCATGAAGGATTATAGGTGTTTCCATAGAATTATCCCATGTAATTCACCTCTTCTATTGCAGGATTCTCAGGGTCATAAGTTTCTTCTTCAGAGGAGGCTTCTTTAGTTCTGCCGGATGTAGCTTGCATTCCGGTCAGATTCTGAGAGATCATATTGACTTGCTGAGTCAATATTTTATTCTGAGCTAATATGGCATTTTGAGTGTCAATATCAAGAACTACTTTCTTCTGAGTCATCCCATTATTCACAGGATTTCTTTCAGAAGTGTACATGAACTAGTTATTTGCAACCATCTCAATGAGTTCATGGGCTTCTGCTGGGGTTTTCTTCAGATGAAAAGATCCACCAGCAGAGTGGTCCAATGACATCTTGGACAATTTAGATAGACCATCATAGAATATACCTAAGATGCTCCATTCTAAAAGCATGTCAGAAGGACACCTTCTGATCAATTGCTTGTATCTTTCCCAAGCTTCATAGAGGGATTCACCTTCCTTCTGTCTGAAGGTTTGGACTTCCACTCTAAGCTTGCTCATCTTTTGAGGTGGAAAGAATTTGTCCAAGAAAGCATTGACCAACTTTCCCAAGAGTTCAGGCTTTCTTTAGGATGTGAGTCCAACCATATCCTAGCTCTGTCTCTTACAGCAAAGGGGAAAAGCATAAGTCTATAGACCTCAGGATTAACCCCATTGGTCTTAACAGTGTCACAGATTTGTAAGAATTCAGCTAAGAATTGATGAGGATCTTCCAATGGAAGTCCATAAAACTTGCAATTCTGCTGCATTAGAGAAACTAATTGAGGCTTAAGCTCAAAGTTGTTTGCTCCAATTGTAGAAATTGAGATGCTTCTTCCATAGAAGTCAGAAGTTAGTGCAGTAAAGTCAGCAAGCACCTTCCTTGCATCTGCACCATTGTTGTTGGGGTCGGCTGCCATGTCTACTTCTTTTTCAAAAATTTCTGTAAGGTCCTCTCTGGAGTGTTATGCTTTAGCTTTTCTTAGCTTCCTCTTCAGAGTCTTTTCAGGTTCAAGATCAGCTTCAACAAGAATATCTTTATCCCTGTTCCTGCTCATATGAAAAAGAAGAGAACTGAAAAGAAGAAGAATCCTCTATATCACAGTATAGAGATTCCTTTATGTGAGTATAAGAATAGAAGAATAGAAGAATAAGGTAGAGAGAGAATGAGAGGAATTCGAACACAGAGAGAGGGAGAGGGTTCGAATTATGAGTAGAAGAGAAGTGTTAGTAAATAATTAAATAGATAGAAGGAGATGAGAGAGAGTATTCGAATTTTGAAAAGAGGGAGAAAAAAATATTTTTATTTTTATTTAATTAATTAAGTTAGAATTCGAAATTTAAGAAAAGAAATAAAATAAAATTAGAATTTAAAACAATTAGTTAATTAAAAAAAATTTTAAAAAAGTGGTTAGTGGTTTTCAAAAATTAGAAGTGGAAAAGTAGTTAGCTGGTTTTGAAAAAGATAAAAAATAGTAAACTTTTTAAAATTAAAACAAACAAGTCAAGTGGTTAATTGAAAAGGATTTGAAAATAAATTTTGAAAAGATAAGAAGTTAGAAAAAGATTTTGAAATTAAGTTTTGAAAACGATATGATTGAAATTTATTTTGAAAAAGATTTTAAAAAGAAAAATTTAAAAATATTTTATTTTGAAAATTAAAGTTGATGACTTGACTAACAAGAAACTAAAAGATATGATTCTAGAATTTAAAGGTTGAACCTTTCTTAACAGGAAAGTAACAACTTGAAATTTTTGAATCAAAACATTAATTGTTAGTAAAGTTTTCGAAAATGTGAAATAAAAATAAGAAAAAGATTTTGAAAATTTATTTAAGAAATTTGAAAATGTTAAGAAGAAAAATGAAAAAGATTTGATTTTTGAAAAAAAAAAAGATTTGAAAAGATAAAATTTTTAAATTGAAATTTTGACTTGACTAACAAGAAACAACTAAATTTAAAAATTTTTAACTAAATCAACCCAAAATTTCGAAATTTATGAGTAAATTAAGGAAAAGATATTATTTTTGATTTTTTTGAATTAATGAAGAGAGAGAAAAACAATAAAATGACACAAGACATAAGAATTTAAGATCAAAAGAAATAATGCATGCAAGAACACTTTGAATGTCAAGATGAACACTAAGAACTCTTTGAAGATCATGATGAAAATCAAGAACATATTTTTGAAAATTTTTAAGAAAAGAAACACATGCAAGACACAAAACTTAAAAATTTTTAATGTTTAGACACTATGAATTCGAAAATGCATATGAAAAACAACAAAAGACACAAAACAAGAAAAATGAAAGATCAAATAAGGAAAATCATCAAGAACAACTTGAAGATCAAGAAAGAACACATGATGAATTTTCGAAAATTCAAGAAAAATTAAAAACATGCAGTTGACACCAAACTTAAAATTTGACACTAGACACAAACAAGAAACACAATTTTTTTGGTTTTATGATTTTATTAATTTTTGTATTTTCTTTCGAAATTAAAAATAAAAAAAGCTTAAACATAAAATAAAATTACCCAATCTAAGCAATAAGATGAACCGTCAGTTGTCCAAACTCGAACAATCCCCGGCAACGGCGCTAAAAACTTGGTGCACGAAATTGTGATCACACTTTTCACAACTCCTCACAACTAACAAACAAGTGCACTGGGTCGTCCAAGTAATACCTTACCTGAGTAAGGGTCGATCCCACGGAGATTGTCGGCTTGAAGCAAGATATGGTCATCCTATAAATCTTAGTCAGGCAGATTCAATTGGTTATGAGTTTTGATAATTGAAAGATAAATAAAACGTAAATTAAAATAAAGATACTTATGTAATTCATTGGTGGGAATTTCAGATAAGCGTTTGGAGATGCTTTGTTGCTTCTGAACCTCTACTTTCCTATTGTCTTCATATAATCATGCGTGCTCCCTTCCATGGCAAGCTGTATGATCCTCTCAGCGAAAATGGTCCAAGTATGGTTTCTGCACGGTTAATCAACTGTCGGATTTCTTGTCTCGGATGAAAAATACCAGGTACAGCTACCGCACGGCTAATCATTTGTCAGTTCTCACTAGCGTCGGAATAGGATCTCTCTATCCTTTTGAACACTGTCACTGCGCCTAATATTCGCGAGTTTGAAGCTTGTCACAGTCATCCCTTCCCAGATCCTACTCGGAATACGACAGACAAGGTTTAGACTTTCCGGATCTCAAGAATGCTGCCAATTGGTTCTAGCCTATACCACGAAGGTTCTAACCTCACAGACTCGGTCCGTGGATTAGCGACCCAAGAGAATATACTCTGGCTGTCGTCCAATGACTACGTTGAACATCATGTAGACCGCTTGTGGTTGTCAGGCACGCGGATCTTGGCTAAGCGAGTAACGAAGATAGTGGGTGATTGTCATGGGTCACCCCTTCATTTTGACTTAACTGAATTAAGTATGAGAGTATATCTTGGAGAAGAAGTAAGCGTGAATTAAAAGAGAAACAATAGTACTTGCATTAATTCATGAAGAACAACAAAGCTCTGCACCTTAATCTATGAGGTGTAGAAACTCCACCGTAGAAAATACATAAGAGAAAAAGGTCTAGGCATGGATGAATGGCCAGTCTCTCCAAATGTGAAAAATGGCATAAGCTTGATCAGATCCCCGAATACACTAGTAAAAAGTGCTATTTATACTAAACTAGTTACTAGAGATTACAGAAAATAAGTAACTAAGTGTAGATAGTGCAAAAATCTACTTCCGGGGCCCACTTGGTGTGTGCTTGGGCTGAGCATTGAGCTTTACATGTGCATAGGCCCTTGGAGTTAAACGCCAGCTTGGATGCCAGTTTGGGCGTTTAACTCCAGTTCTGGTGCCAGTTCTGGCATTTAACGCCAGAAAAGGGTCTCTGGCTGGCGTTTAGACGGCAGTTTGGGCCATCTAATTTCGGGTAAAGTATGGACTATTATAAATTGCTGGAAACCCCAAGATATCTACTTTCCAACGCAATTGCGAGCGTGCCAATTGGGCTTCTGTAGCTCTAGAAAATCCATTTCGCGTGCAGAAGGGTTAGAATCCAACAGCAACTGCGGTCCTTTCTCAGCCTCTGAATCAGACTTTTGCTCAGGGCCCTCAATTTCAGCCAGAAAATACCTGAAATTACAGAAAAAGACACAAACTCATAGTAAAGTCCAGAAATGTGATTTTTGCATAAAAACTAATAAAAATATAATAAAAAGTAACTAAAACATACTAAAAACTATGTAAAAACAATGCCAAAAAGGGTATAAAATATCGACTCCTCAGTCACGTGTACGCGTCGCTTGGCAATTTCCTATCCACGCGTACGCGCCATGTATGCGTATGCGTCGCCATGCAACTTCACTTCCACACGCGCGCGTCTGTGGCACGTGCGCGTCCATTGATGTACTCCTAATCCTTGTTTCCCCATGCATTCTCCACTTTGCATGCTTTTCTCTTCACTTCTTCCATCCAATACTTGCCTTATGAACCTGAAATCACTAACAAATACATCAAGGCATCAAATGAAATTAAGGTGAGTTAAAATCACCAATTTAAAGGCCTAAAAAGTATGTTTTCATATTTAATCACAAATTGAGGGAGAATTACAAAACCATGCTATTTCAATGAATAAATGTGGGAAAAGGGTGATAAAATCCCCTAAATTAAACATAAGATAAACCACAGAATCGGGGTTTATCAATGTTAAGAAGGAAAGTGCACAACCTCCAAGGCATATTCCATATGAAGAATAGGATGGAATAGAGCAAGAATTGAGTTCCCTTGGTGATGAAGATCATGCATCAAATCTTAGTGATGAAGAATCCTTTGAACTTAAAGAACCTTATCCCGATGAATTAGAAAGCAAAGTGGAGGTAGATTTCTCTCATCCTGCCAATGATGGTTTTAGTAAGGGAGAAGAGTTGGATGGAATTGATGAACAAAGGATTGAATTTGAAAAATCTTGTGAAGAGGTGGAGGTCCTTAGAAAAAGAAGGACGGGAGTTGAATACGCTTTATCAAGATCCTTGGAAGCTTCTTTGCCTAGGTTGTCATTGATGAGTGAATTATTGATGGTATAGAATTTCACAAATGAATTCTCGTTGCAAGTATAGTTTCTAAACCAACAATAATCCTTTCATACAAAAATTTGTTTGTCACAAGTAACAAACCCCTAAAATTAATAACCGAATTATTCAAACCTCGGAAAGTTCTCCCTAGGAATTGTAAAAAAGTGTTCTTGTTATTGGCTATGAAGTATGTTTTGGGGTTTTTGAGTTAAGAGACAAGAAATATAAATTGCAAAGAAATAAACTAACACTAACAAAAGCTCTTGGCAAGGTATGAGAACTAGAAGTCCTATCCTAGCTATCCTTTTCAATTGTGATGAGAATTGTCCATTGCTCCCACTTAGTTAACCTCTAACTATGAAGGAAAGTCAAGTGGATGAATTAACTTGATTCCACAAGTCCTAGCCAAATCATAATGAAAGACTAGCTTTAGTGGCATTCAAGTCAATTAGCAACTTCTAATTATCAATCAACAAAGGAGTTTAATAACTCAAGAGTCACTAATTACTCTACCTAGGCCAAAAGGGGAAAAATCTATTCTAAAATCCAACCAAGCATTTTGTCAAGCACTTGGAAGGCACAAAAGAAAAGCATAGTAAATTGCAAAAAAAGTAAATCTACACTACTCAATTGCAAGGAATTAACAACAATAAAGCAAATCAACAATAAAGGAAATCAAAACATGAATTGCATTAAAGAGAAAATAGAAGAACAAAAGTGCATCAACATAAAAGTAGAGATTACAAGAATTAAATGCTAAACTAGAGAGAGGAGAATTAGAGGAACAAGAATTAATGAAGGAAAAGTAAATCAAAGCATGAAATTAACTTAGATCTAAGAAATCATAATCTAGATCTAACCTAATCCTAATTCTAGAGAGAAGAGAGAGCTTCTCTCTCTAGAAACTAACGTTTCCTCCAAAAACTAAACTCCAACTAAACTAAAGCTATGACTAGATAGTTGATCCCCCTTCAATCCTTGGGTTAAATAGCATCAGAGGTGAGTTGGATTTGGGCCTGGAAAGCCCAAAAATTGCCCCCAGCGGATTGCCTTTAAGTGAGTCACGTGCGAGCACCGACGCGTACGCATCACTTGACAAATTTCTATCCACGCGTACGTGTCAGGTACGCGTACGCGTCGCCATGCGACCTCACAATCCACGCGTACGCGTTTGCTGCGCGTGCACGTCGTTGATCTCATCCCAAATCCTTGCTTTTCCATGATTTCTCCACTTTGCATGCTTTCCTCTCCATTCCTTTGATCCATTCCTAGCCTTTTCAACCTAAAATCACTAACACACACATCAAGGCACTAGTAGAATCAAAGGTGAATCAAAATTAGCAATTAAGGGCCTAAAAAGCATGTTTTCACACTTAAGTACAAATTAGGAGACAATCATGAAACCATGCTATTTCATTGAATAAATGTGGGTAAAAGGTCATAAAATCCCCTAAAATTAAGCACAAGATAAACCCTAAAATTGGGGTTTATCAACCTCCCCACACTTAAACTATAGCATGTCCTCATGCTAAATCAAGAAGGAAACAAAGGGTATCAACATTTATTCAATGTAACTAACTAAATGCAACCTAAGCTATATGCAACTATCTAAATGAATGCAATTGCTAGGTCAAAATAAATCCACTCTCAAGAATACATATATAAAAGCACAAGGGCCAAGGTAATAGCAAATCTAATCCACAATTGAATTGAGTTATTAAATATTTTTTTAAACTTGCAAGAAGAGATGATTATAGGTGAAAACATGTAATTGAGCAATCGAACCCTTACCGGATGTGTATACGCTCTATTCGCTCAAGTGTATAGGGTCGATCCTCTCAATTCTCCTCTAATCATGCTTCCTAAGATTTGTTTTTCATCTAACAATCAACATATATTTCATGTATGCATATTTGTAATGGGGCTAGGGTCAAGGTAGGATGCATATTTGGTCAAGTTGACTTGAAATTTGAATCTTTAATAAGTTTAGACTTCCCACCTAACCTATGTAGCAACCTATACAATTAAGTTCTAATCTAATTACCCATTCTTCACTTTTTCACATACTCATATATTCTTTTTCCTTTTGGTTACAACACATATACATTGATTATTATTGAGCTTCACTTGGGGTATTTTGTCCCCTTTTTAATTACTTTTCTTTTCTTTCTCTTTTCTTTCTATTTTTTTCTTTTTCTTTTGATATCTATATTTTTTTTCTTTCTTTTTATTTTTTCATTTTTTTTCTTTTTGCTTTAACATATACAAAAGTATCAATGCATACGGTTTTATATTTAATTAACTCATGAGCATGTACCCAATTCCCAATATTTTCAACAAAAATACAAAACACACATTTTCCCAACCAATGTCCCAAGTTTCCTACACTTGAATGATACACATTCACACTAGCCTAAGCTAATCAAAGATCCAAATAAATGACATTTATTATTTTTCGCTTAAAGGCTTGTAATGTGCTAAAATTAAGAACAAGTGAGTTAATCGTAGGCTCAAAGTTGGCTAACAATGGAAGATAAAAGGTAAGGCTATTTGGGTAAGTGAGCTAAATGAAGTAATGGCCTCAATCATATAAATGTATGTCTATACCAAATAATGGACATAAAGAATCAAACAAATCAAAGATCACAATCATAGGAAGAGAATAATGCACACAAGAAGAAAATAAAGTAGTTATAAGATGTAACCACATCATTAGGCTCAAAACTCACTAGGTTATGTGTTCTTAGCTCAAAACATGTTCCACAAAATATATATATAATTCAAGCAAGTTCAATGAAAGATTTTTACTCAAATCAACTGGAATGTTAATGCCCTATAGATAATTTTCTCGAAAAATTTCATTATTTTGACTAAGCTTATTATGTATACATATGCAAAAATAAGAAAACACGAGTAAAAATCCTAAAAACCTAAAATAAAATGCAAAAGTGTTGGGATTAGAAACTTGTCACCCAAGAACGCCGAACGGTCTGACGACCTCCCCACACTTAAAAGTTTGCACCGTCCTTGGTGCATCCAAAGATGAGCAAAGGGGTACGACAACTACATGGGTTGCCACCTTCAGCTGGCGGGTCAACCGGTTGCTGCGTGTGCTTTCTTCTGCTTCCGTGGTTGCTTATAATGACTCATCCTGAAATTAGAAGGCAAGATAGTGATAAAAGTAAATGCAAAAGCAAGGAAGCATACATTGTTGGAGTGAGGTACTAATCACTAGAATGGAGTGAGTGACCCAATATTTGACATGAATGAAACAAGTGTGTGAGTTCCAAATTAGGCACCTTTTAGAGCACACACACTATCATAAAGAGCTATGTCACAATTACACAAAAAATGGAACATGCACTTCACTCATCCTAATGTGCTTGAGAGGCTCTAAACTTGTGGGTTACAACAACCAAACAAGCAATAAAGAAGCATGAAAGTATTCAAGCCGAAAACATATGGATGCATATGATCAAGAAGCACAATGCATTAAGGTAAATGCACAACATCAAATATCAAGAAATTGCCTAATCAAAGAAACGAATTCAAATCACATGGTGGCCAAATCATGCATTTCAAAAGGTTAGAACGCTTGAAGGCAATTCTCATTCACTTGGTGTTCACAAACATTAAGCATTAAAAACTCAAACCAAGTAGCAATAGATAACCTCAATCAAAGAGTCCAACAAGGATTATAAGCATAGTGATGTTAAGATAATATCCTTTGTAATACTTAGCAACAACTAATGGTAAACAAGATTAACAATCCAACACCTATAATGAAAAGTATAAAATTAAAAGAAAATTCAACTAACTAATTAACTACCTAAAAGAAATGGTTATGGATGGTGTTTGGTAGTGTTGGATGAGGTATAGGAGAAGGGAAGAAGAAAGGATAAGGAAAGAAATGGAAGGAGGAGAAGAAAAGAAGCGTAGTGAAGGAAGGGCATCCACGCATACGCGTGCATCACGCGTGCGCATCGGAATGGTGCTGTGGAAGTGACGTGTATGCGTGTATCACGCATGCGCGTCGATGGCTTATTTTGAGAGCGACGCATACACGTCGTGTACGCGTACGCGTGAGTTGGTTTGTGCCTCAGGCACAACATTCGCGCGATGCAGGCACAACTCTCGGGAAAAATGTATGGAATGTGAAAT
The DNA here is from genome assembly GCF_059453495.1 of Arachis ipaensis. Classification (NCBI taxonomy): domain Eukaryota; kingdom Viridiplantae; phylum Streptophyta; class Magnoliopsida; order Fabales; family Fabaceae; genus Arachis; species Arachis ipaensis. The sequence goes on along the minus strand of NC_142441.1, from coordinate 39,221,773 downwards.
TTTGTATCCATGCATGTGCGTGGATTGGCTAAAAAGCTTGGGACACGCGTATGCGTGGATGGTGCCCTGTTTTTCAAAAATTTTTCAAGTTCTTGCACCAAACCAAGCATTCCAAACCTCCAAACAGATACCAAAACACCATAAAACCTTATTCAACATGCTAAACTACCAAATAAACTCAACAAATCAATCAAAACATGTATTTAAACTAATTTTACCAATATGTACAAAAGAGAAAAAGGAAAGGTTTTACCATGGTAGGGTGTCTCCCACCTAGCAGTTTTGTTTATTGTCCTTAAGTTGGACTTATGGGGAGCTCCTCATCAAGGTGGCTTGTGCTTGAAGCTATCCTTGAACATCCACCAATGCTTGAGTCTCCAATAAGCTCCATTCTTCAAATTTAATATCTTCAAGCCTTGATGGAGTTCCGCACAAGCTCTGAGCTCCCAAAGGTGATCCTCATGTATTTCTGGATCCCATATCTTGTTTCTATACCCATCTTCAAGTTGACTATCATTGATCCTTGTGGGTGGTAAGCAAGGTGAATTCTCAATGAAGTGACCAAACATCATCCTAGACCCAAGCAATCTAGTCCTACACCAACCCTTGTAATTAAGCTTTGAGCATCTAACCATAATGAACCTTGATTTACGATGCCAACCACTAACCATCTCCCTTTTGCTCTTAAAGCCACAAATATGTCTAAGTTGACCATCTGTCTCAAGCAAACCGTATTCAAGGGGAATCTTGAAGCTTAAGTATAAGGAATTTACCCACTTGAATGAAAGAATGGATGATGATGGCTTGGGGAGAGGTATTTCCAATGTTCTAGCAAGCTCTACTCCCTTGTGTTCTTCCTTGGTTACCTCCACCTCTTCACAAACTTCTTCACTTTCAATCCTTTGTTCATCAATTTCATCTAACTTTTCTCCATCGCTCAAATCATAAATGGGAGGATGAGAAAAATCTACCTCCACATTGCTCTCTATCTCATTGGGAGAAGGTACTTCAAGTTCAAAGGATTCACCACCAAGAAGATTGGATACATGATCTTCATCTCCAAGGGAACTCCATCCTTGCTTCATTCCTTCAAAGTCTTCATTCAAGAATTGTTTTGGAGGTTGTGCACTCTCCTCCTCAACATCAAATTCAATCCTCTTGGAGGAATTCTCTATGAATTTAGCTTCCTATAGAAGTTCTGCATCTCCTAGGTCTTTAACCACTTCTTCCTTTTCTTCAATGATCATAGGCTTCTCTAATTGTTCCAACAAAAAGCAGCTTCCCTCATTTCCCACCGGAGTTTCCAATCTCTCCTTCATGCTATGCTCTTCATTTGATTCTCCACATGTTGCCATGGGAGTTCTTTGAGTGTCCAAGCATTGGGAGGCTAATCGGTTTACTACCTCGGCCAAGACGGCCATGAATTCTAGTACCTCCCTTTTCATTTCCTCTTATCCTTAAACAAGAACATCAAGGATGTCATCCATTGGAGGTTGGGGTGGATGGAAGGGTTCATCATTTTGGAAGAAGGACTCATAGTAGGAAGGTGGTTCATCGTAATAGGGATGTGGTGGTTCATCTTGGTAATAGTATGGAGGAGGTGGTTCTTGGAAGTATTGAGGTTGAGATGGTGGTGGTTCAATATGTGGCTCATAGCGCTCAAAAGGTGGTTGGTATGGTGGATATGGATTAGGGTCATATGAAGGTGGTTGGTGAAAAGGGGCTTGTGAGTATGGTTGAAGGTTATGTTGAGGGTATGGTTCATAGGCACATGGTGAGGGTTCTTGAAAGTCACAAGGAGATTCACCAAAGCCATTGGATTAATATGCATCATAGAATGGCTCTTGTTCATAGTGTATTGGTGGAGGTTATTGCCATGAAGATTGATCATATGCATATGGCTCCTCCCACCTTTGATTATCCCATCCTTGATACACATCCTCATTGTAGCCCTCATTTCCTACAACATAGTTAGAACCAAACTCATAGCCAAAGTGAGAATTCATAGTAGTAAGAGAACATAGAAACAAAAGCTAATAAGAAATAATGAAACAAAGTCCTAAAACTAGCAAAAACTAACAAGAAATCCAAAAGTCAAGCTATTCACAATATTCACATATATATGGTGCACGAAATTGTGATTTACACTTTTCACAACTCCGTACCAGTAACCAGCAAGTGCAATGGGTCGTCCAAGTAATACCTTACGTGAGTAAAGGTCGATCCTATGGAGATTGTTGGCTTGAAGCAATCTATGGTTATCTTGTAAATCTTAGTCAGGAGATTAATTATGATTATCAGTCTGAATTGCGAAAAATAAAAGAGCATGAAATAAATACTTGTTATGCAGTAATGGAGAATATGTTGAAGTTTTGGAGATGCTTTGTCTTCTGAATGTCTGCTTTCCCCCTGTCTTCTTCTTCACGCACGCAAGGTTCCTCCTATGGCAAGCTGTGTGTTGGTGGATCACCGTTGTCAATGGCTACCATCCGTCCTCTCAATGAAAATGGTCCAGGTGCGCTGTCACCGCATGGCTAATCATCTGTCGGTTCTCACTCATGCTGGAATAGGATCCATTGATCCTTTTGCGTCTGTCACTACGCCCAACCCTTGTGGTTTTGAAGCTCATCACAATCATCCAATCCCTGAATCCTACTCGGAATACCACAGACAAGGTTTAGACTTTCCGGATTCTCAAGAATTCTGCCAATGGATTCTAGCTTATACGACGAAGATTCTGATTAAGGAATCCAAGAGATACTCATTCAATCGAAGGTAGAACGGAGGTGGTTGTCAGTCACGTGTTCATAGGTTGAGAATAGTGATGAATGTCACGGGTCATCACATCCATCATATTGAAGTGCGAATGAACATCTTAGATAGAAACAAGCGTGTTTGAATAGAAAACAGAAATAATTGCATTAAGTCATCGAGACACAGCAGAGCTCCTCACCACCAACAATGGAGTTTAGAGACTCATGCCGTCAAAGAGTATAAAGTTTGGATCTAAAATGTCATGAGTTAAAAAATAAATCTCTAAAAGTTGTTTAAATACTAAACTAGTAACCTAGGTTTACAGAAAATGAATAAGCTATGATAGATAGTGCAGAAATCTACTTCTAGGGCCTACTTGGTGTGTGCTAGGGCTAAAACTTGATCTTTACACGTGCCTAGGTTGTTTCTGGAGTTAAACGCTTGGTTGTAACCTGTTTTGGGCGTTTAACTCCAACTTGTAACCTGTTTCTGGCGTTTAACGCCAGAATGAAACATGGAATTGGCGTTGAATGCCAGTTTACGTCGTTTATCTTTGAGCAAAGTATGGACTATTATATATTGCTAGAAAGCCCTGGATGTCTACTTTCCAACGCAATTGAGAGCGCAGGATTTGGACTTCTGTAGCTCCAGAAAATCCATTTCGATTGTAGGGAGGTCAGAATCCAACAGCATCTGCAGTCCTTTTTCAGCCTGAATCAGATTTTTGCTCAGCTCCCTCAATTTCTGCCAGAAAATACCTGAAATCACAGAAAAACACACAAACTCATAGTAAAGTCTAGAAATATGAATTTTTCCTAGAAACTAATAAAAATATACTAAAAACTAACTAAAACATACTAAAAACTACATGAAATTAACCCAAAAAGCGTATAAAATATCCGCTCATCACAACACCAAACTTAAACTGTTGCTTGTCCCTGAGCAACTAAACAAATGAAATAGGATAAAAAGAGATCAAGAAGCAATAATATCTCAGAGTTTTAAGTGAAGCTCAGATTCTAATTAGATGAGCGGGACTGATAGCTTTTTGCTTCCGAACAGTTTTGGCATCTCACTTTATCCTTTGAAATTCAGAATGATTGGCATCCATAGGAACTCAGAATTCAGATAGTATTATTGATTCTCCTAGTTTAGTATGTTGATTCTTGAACACAACAATTTTATGAGTCTTGGCCGTGGCCCTAAGCACTTTGTTTTCCAGTATTACCATCGGATACATAAATGCCACAGACACATAACTGGGTGAACCTTTTCAGATTGTGACTCAGCTTTGCTAAAGTCCCCAATTAGAGGTGTCCAGAGTTCTTAAGCACATTTTGTTTTTTTGCTTTGGACCTTGACTTTAACCGCTCAGTCTCAAGCGTTTGGCTTGACACCTTCACGCCACAAGCACATGGTTAGGGACAGCTTGGTTTAGCCGCCTAGGCGAGGATTTTATTCCTTTAGGCCCTCCTATCCACTGATGCTCAAAGCCTTGGATCCTTTTTATTACCCTTGCCTTTTGGTTTTAAGGGCTATTGGCTTTTTCTGCTTGCTTTTTCTCTCTCTTCTCTCTTTTTTTTTTCGCAAGCATTTGTATTCACTGCTTTTTCTTGCTTCAAGAATCAATTTTATGATTTTTCAGATTATCAATAATATTTCTCTTGTTCATCATTCTTTTAGGAGCCAACAATTTTAACATTCATAAAATTCAATATCAAAAACATGCACTGTTCAGGCATTCATTCAGAAGACAAAAAGCATTGCCACCACATATAGATAATTAGTATTTTCCTTATTAAGAACTCAAAAAAAAAAATTTGCCTCCTTATTCTAAAAATCTGCTATTTTATTCATGTTTGATGATGATGAGAAAAATAAATTATAGCTTTATTGGAGATAAAATTAAAATAGAGATACTGATTACTACTACTCATATATGACTTCTAAGGTAAATTTCTAATAAGAATAATTATCACAGAGTTAAGGATAAGATTAGAACTCAACAACCTTGAATTTGGGAGTGGATGCCTCTTTAGTCTGTGGAGTGCTTGGCCCTTCAAAAGATAGCTTCTGGCGCTTCAGTTCCTTCAGTTCACGCCCTTGCTCTTCTTGTTCTCTAAGCAGTTTGCAGAGCATGCTGTTTTGATTTTGTTGTTCTTCTTTCAGTTGATCTACAGCTTCTTGCAACTTGGTGACTGATGCTTCTAGGCGCTCCCAGTATTCAATTTGAGGGATTTCCGGGAGGAACTCCTGTGCTCTCCTCTTGATGGGGTCGTCCTGCACTTGTTGTCCTTCTATAGACTTTTTGGTGATTGGTTGCTCAACTGAGATATACTCATCTACTCCCATTTTTACCCCAGCAACTTTACATAACAGAGAGACCAAGCTTGGATAAGCCAATCTGGCATCTTTAGAGTTTTTGTTTGCAATTTTTTAGAGCTCACAAGCAATCAGCTGATGAACGTCCACTTCTTTTTCCTGTATAATGCAATGAATCATCACTGCTCTTCTAATGGTGACCTCAGAGCGGTTGCTAGTGGGCAGTATAGAGCGCCCAATGAAGTCCAGCCAGCCTCTGGCGATTGGTTTGAGATCTCCTCTTTTGAGTTGGTTTGGGGCACCCTTTGTGTTGGTTGTCTATTTGGCTCCAGGGAGGCATATGTCCTCTAGGATTTTGTCCAAGCTTAGGTTTGATCTCATCATTCTCCTATTAAAGGAGTCTGGGTCATCTTGCAGTTGAGGCAGCTTGAAGATCTCCCTTATTTTGTCAGGGTGGGTGTGAACAATCTTCCCTCTGACCAGAGTTCTATAGTCATAGAATGCGGTTCCAGCTATTCTCTGCCTGTCCTTCTGCCACAGATTTGCGTAGAATTCCTGAACCATATTTCTTCCCACCTTTGTTTCAGGATTAGCTAGGACTTCCCAGCTCCTATTTCGAATTTGCTCTTGGATCTCTGGATATTCGTCTTCTTTCAGATCGAATTTAACTTCCGGGATCATTGACCTTAGACCCATTATTTTGTAGTAATGGTCTGAATGTTCTTTGGTTAAGAACTTCCCTTGATTCCAAAGTGGTTTTGGAATATTCTCTTTCTTGCCTCTTGAGTTGGTTTGTTTTCCCTTAGGAGCCATGATCTTAGTGGGTATTGGCTTAGTGATCACGGATAGATACACCAAACTTAGAGGTTTGCTTGTCCTCAAGCAAAAGAAAGGAAAGAAGTGAGATATGAGGAGAGCCAAGTCCGAATTGTGAAGGTAGGGGGAGGCCGAACTAGGATTTAAAGGGAAGAGGGGTGGGTTTTCGAAAATTTTGAAGAAGATATGATAAAATATATGATTTGTAAAAGATAAGTATGATAGGAAAAGGATGCACTTTAAAATTTAAAAGATATGAATAATATGAAAGATAACTGAAAAAGATATTGTGAAGATTTGAAGAAGATATTAATGAGTTGAAAAGATTTTAGAAGGAAAAGTGATAGATTTGTTTTGAAAAAGATTTGAAAAGAAGTTGAAGAGGATTAAAAAAAGTTTATGTTTAGAATTAAGATACATTTGATATCTTTTTGAAAAGGGATTTGAAAAATTAGGATTTGTAACATGTTTATGCAAAAAATCATGAATTGAAACATGAAAAATGGAAAAAATTTGAATTGAGAACGAAATTACCTACTCCCCACAATCCTAGCGTTAAACGCCCAACTGCTGCATGTTTTGGACGTTTAACGCCCAACTGGTGCTTGGTCTGGGCGTTTAACGCCCAGCTGTTGCTTCTAGCTGGCGTTAAACGCCAGAAACTCCTTTGTCACTGGGCGTTTTTCTGAACCCCCAGGATGCTGTAAATCTGGTGTTAAACGCCCAGAAGCTGCTTCTTTCTGGCGTTTAACGCCCAGATGGCTATCTCTACTGGCGTTAAACTCCCAATAGATGCTCCTTTTGGGCGTTTAACTCCCAAAACAGCTCTTACTGGCTTTTTCGCACCAGTGAGCTTCTTTTTGATATTTTGTGCGCTGAATCCTTCTGTAACCCTGTGAACTTATAAAATTGATTCTTTACCTTGAAGTTTATTGATATTGAACTTACATAATTTAAAAATAAATAAAATAAAAAATAAAATAAAATAAAATAAAATAACAGAAAGAGTTTTGCTAATGGCTGGGTTGCCTCCCAGCAAGCGCTTCTTTATTGTCTTTAGCTCGACCTTGTTGAGCTTTTAATCTAGCTTCAGCCTTGAGCACTCTTGCTCAACATTGCGTTCAAGATAATGCTTGATTCGCTGTCCATTAACAATGAACTTCTTATTAGAATCAATGTCTTGAAGCTCCACATAGCCATATGGTGACACACTTGTAATCACATATGGTCCCCTCCACCGGGATTTCAGTTTCCCGGGGAATAGTTGGAGTCTAGAGTTAAATAGCAGGACCTTCTGTCCTCGTTCAAAGACCCTAGATGACAGCTTTCTGTCATGCCACCTTTTTGCTTTCTCTTTGTAAAGCTTGGCATTTTCCAAAGCAGTGAGTATGAATTCCTCTAGCTCATTCAGCTGGAGCAATCTTTTTTCTCCAGCTAATTTGGCATCAAAGTTCAGGAATCTGGTTGCCCAGTAGGCTTTGTACTCCAGTTCTACAGGTAGATGACAGGCCTTACCATACACAAGCTGGTATGGAGAGGTCCCTATAGGAGTCTTGAATGCTGTTCTATAAGCCCACAGAGCATCATCCAAGCTTTTTGCCCAATCCTTTCTACGGGTACTTACAGTCTGTTCTAGGATTCTTTTTAGTTCTCTATTAGAGACTTCAGCTTGCCCATTTGTCTGTGGATGATATGGAGTTGCCACCTTGTGGCTAATTCCATATCGGACCATGGCAGAGTAAAGCTGTTTGTTGCAGAAGTGGGTGTCCCCATCACTGATTAGTACTCTAGGGACACCAAACCTGCTGAAGATATGTTTCTGGAGGAACTTCAGCACTGTCTTAGTATCATTAGTGGGTGTGGCAATGGCCTCTACCCATTTGGATACATAGTCCACTGCAACCAGAATATAAGTGTTTGAGTATGATGGTGGGAAAGGCCCCATGAAGTCAATACCCCATACATCAAACAACTCAATCTCCAAGATTTCTTGATGAGGCATGGCGTAATCATGAGGCAGATTACCAGCTCTCTGGTAACTGTCACAGTTACGTAAAAACTCTCGGGAATCTCTATAAAGGGTAGGCCAATAGAAGCGACATTGGAGGACCTTGGTGGCTGTTCACTCACCTCCGAAGTGGCCTCCATATTGTGACCCATGGCAATGCCATAAGATCTTCTGTGCTTCTTCTCTAGGCACACACCATTGGATTATTCCGTCTGCACATCTCTTAAAGAGATAGGGTTTATCCCACAAGTAGTACTTTGCATCAGTAATTAATTTTTTCTTTTGTTGCCTGCTGTACTCCTTGGGTATGAACTTGCAGCTTTATAGTTTACAATGTCTGCAAACCATGGTGTTTTCTGAATGGCGAACAAATGCTCATCCGAAAAGGTTTCAGAGATCTCAATAGAGGGAAAGGACGCCCATTCTACTAGCTCTATCCGAGACAGATGATCAGCCACTTGGTTTTCTGTCCCTTTTCTGTGTCTTATTTCTATATCAAACTCTTGCAGAAGCAATACCCATCTTATGAGCCTGGGTTTTGAATCCTGCTTTGTAAGTAGATATTTAAGAGCAGCATGGTCAGCGTACACAATCACTTTTGATCCTACCAAGTACGATCTAAACTTGTCAATGGCATAAACCACTGCAAGTAATTCTTTCTCTGTGGTTGTGTAATTTTTCTGGGCATCATTTAAAACACGGCTAGCATAATAAATGACATGCAGAAGCTTGTCATGCCTCTGCCACAATACTGCACCAATGGCATGGTCACTGGCATCACATATTAGTTCGAATGGTAATGTCCAGTCTGGTGCAGAAATGACTGGTGCTGTGACTAGCTTAGCTTTCAGAGTTTCAAACGCCTGCAGACACTCTGTGTCAAACACAAATGGCGTGTCAGCAGCTAACAGGTTGCTTAGAGGTTTTGCAATTTTTTAAAAATCCTTTATAAACCTCCTATAGAATCCTGCATGCCCCAAAAAGCTTCTGATTGCCCTAACATTGGCAGGTGGTGGTAATTTTTTAATTACCTCTACCTTAGCTTGATCCACCTCTATTCCCTTGTTCGAAATCTTGTGCCCAAGGACAATCCCTTCAGTCACTATAAAGTGACATTTTTCCCAGATTAAAACCAGGTTAGTCTCTTGGCATCTTTTCAGAACCAGTGTTAGGTGATCAAGGCAGGAGCTGAATGAGTCTCCATATACTGAGAAGTCATCCATGAAGACTTCTAGAAATTTTTCCACCATATAAGAGAAAATAGAGAGCATGCATCTCTGAAAGGTTGCAGGTGCATTACACAGCCCAAATGGCATCCTTCTGTAGGCAAATACTCCAGATGGACATGTGAATGCTGTTTTCTCTTGATCTTGGGGATCTACTGTAATTTGGTTGTAGCCTGAATAGCCATCCAAAAAGCAGTAATAATCATGACCTGCTAGTCTTTCTAGCATCTGGTCTATGAATGGTAAAGGAAAATGATCCTTTCTGGTGGCTGTATTGAGCCTTCTATAGTCAATGCACATGCGCCACCCTGTTACTGTTCTTGTAGGAACCAGTTCATTTTTTCATTATGAACCACTGTCATACCTCCCTTTTTGGGGACAACTTGGACAGGGCTCACCCAGGGATTATCAGAAATAGGATAAATAATCCCAGCCTCCAGTAACTTGGTGACCTCTTTCTGTACCACTTCCTTCATGGCTGGATTTAACCGCCTCTATAGTTGAACCACTGGCTTAGCATCATCCTCCAATAGGATCTTGTGCATGCATCTAGCTGGGCTTATGCCCTTAAGGTCACTTATGGACCACCCAAGAGCTGTCTTGTGTGTCTTTAGCACTTGAAGTAGTGCTTCCTCTTCCTGTGAATTTAAAGCAGAGCTTATGATCACTGGAAAAGTGTCACCTTCTCCCAGAAATGCATATTTCAGGGATGGTGGTAATGGTTTGAGCTCGGGTTTAGGAGGTTTTTTCTCTTCCTGAGGAATTTCCAGAGGCTCTTTCAATTCCTCTGAATCCTCCAAATTAGGCTGAACATCTTTAAAGATGTCTTCCAGCTCTGATTCGAGACTCTCAGCCATGTTGATCTCCTCTACAAAAGAGTCAATAAGATCAACTTTCATGCAGTCTTTTGGTGTGTCTGGATGCTGCATGGCTTTGACAGCATTCAACTTAAACTCATCCTCATTAACTCTCAGGGTTATTTCCCCCTTTTGGACATCAATGAGAGTTCGTCCAGTTGCTAGGAAAGGTCTTCCTAGAATGAGAGTAGCACTCTTGTGCTCCTCCATTTCCAGCACTACAAAGTCAGTGGAAAAGGCGAATGGCCCAACCCTGACAATCATGTCTTCAATCACGCCTGATGGGTATTTAATAGAGCCATCAGCAAGTTAGAGACATATCCGGGTTGGTTTGACTTCTTCAGTTAAACCAAGCTTTCTGATAGTGGATGCAGGTATTAGGTTGATGCTTGCCCCAAGATCACATAAAGCTATCTTGGTGCAATCACCCTCTAATATGCATGGTATCATAAAGCTCCCGGGATCTTTAAGCTTTTCTGGGAAGCTTTTTAGAATGACTGCACTACATTCCTCAGTGAGGAGAACTCTTTCAGTTTCTCTCCAATCCTTCTTATCACTCAAGATCTCTTTCATGAACTTGGCATAAGAGGGTATTTGCTCAAGTTTCTCTACAAACGGAATCTTTATTTCAAGAGTCCTGAGGTAGTCTGCAAAGCGAGAAAATTTCTTATCCTGCTCCTCTTGGCAGAGTTTTTGAGGATAAGGCATCTTGGCTTTGTATTCCTCAACCTTGGTTGCTGCAGGTTTATTTCCTACAGAAGTGGTTGGAGAAGCCTTTTTAGAGGGGTTACTATCAGCACTTGTGTGTGTCTGATCCCTCACTGGCATTTGAATGCCAGGGTTGGAAGTTTGATTGGCGTTGGACGCCAACTTCCTACCTGTTTCTGGCGTTTGAATGCCAAAACTGAGCTTCCATTGGGCGTTTGACGCCAACTCCTTGCCTAGTTCCTGGCGTTTGAACGCCATAGTTGTTCCTCTCTGGGCCCTTATTGTCCTCAGAGGGATTTTGGATAATTTTTTGCTCATCCTCTGTCAGTTGCTCTTTTCTTAGCTTTCTGCTGCTCTGAAGTGAGATATTTAATGTTTTCCCACTTCTTAATTGAACTGCTTGGCACTCCTCTATTATCTGCTTTGATAATTGCTGTTTTGTCTGATTCAATTGTGCCTCCATATTTTTATTAGCATTTTTAGTGTCTTGTAGCATCTCCTTGAATTCTGCTAGCTATTTTGTTAGAAAACACAATTGTTGATTGAGTTCAACAACTTGTTCTGGAGGACCAAGTTCAGTAGACACTGCTTTGGCTTCTTCTTTTATGGAGGACTCATTGCTTATGTACAGATGCTGATTTCTGGCAACTATATCAATAAGCTCTTGAGCTTCTTCAATAGTTTTCCTCATGTGTATAGATCCACCAGCTGAGTGGTCTAAGGACATCTGAGTTCCTTCTGTAAGCCCATAGTAGAAGATGTCTAATTGCACCCACTCTGAAAACATTTCAGAGGGGCATTTCCTTAGCATCCCTCTGTACCTCTCCCAGGCATTATAAAGGGATTCGTCATCCTCTTGTTTAAAGCCTTGGATGTCCAGCCTTAGCTGTGTCATCCTTTTTGGAGAGAAATATTGATTTAGGAATTTGTCTAATAACTGTTTCTATGTCCTTATGCTTGCTGTGGGTTGGTTATTTAACCACCTTTTAGCTTGATCTTTTATAGCAAATGGAAACAGTAACAGTCTGTATACATCATGATCTACCTCTTTGTCATGTAGTGTGTTAGCAATTTGCAAGAATTGTGCCAGAAACTTAGTAGGTTCTTCCTGTGAAAGACCGGAATACTGGCAGTTTTGCTGCACCATGACAATGAGCTGAGGATTTAGCTCAAAGCTGCCTGCCTTGATGGGTGGTATACAGATACTACTCGTATATGCAACAGTAGTGGGATTAGCATATGATCCCAGAGTCCTTCTGGACTGTTCATTTCCACTTAGATCCATGATGGATAAAATGAAATTGATGTGAATTGCAAAGAAGATATATTTTTGTTTTTATTTTATTGAAGTAGAACAAACCAAATTATTAAGATAAATAAAAATAATAAGATAAAATAAAATAAAATAATTAGAAATTTAAAATGTAAATTTCGAAAACCAAGGGAAAAATAAATTTGAAAATGAGAATAATTGCTTAATTGAGAAGATTTGAAAAACTCTGTATATGATTTTTGAAAAAGATTTTGAATTTTGAAAGGATTTGATTTTAAAATAAAAATCTGAATGTTTAAAAGTAATTTTCAAAAATTAAATTTAAAATAAAGAGAAAAGATATTTTTGAATTTAATGAGGAAAGAGAAAAATAATAAAATGACACAAGACTTAAAATTTTTAGATCTAATGCTCCTTATTTTCGAAAATTTGAAGGAGAAACACCAAGGAACACCAAACTTAAAAATTTTAAGATCAAAACACAAGAAAAACTCAAGAACAAAAAAAAGAACACCAAACTTAAAATTTTTAGAAAACCAAAAACTAATTTTCGAAAATTAAATAAGAACTAACAAGAAAAAATTAAACTTAAAACTTGACACAAGATTTAATCAAAGAAAAAATTATTTTTGAAAAATTTTAAAAGGAGGATACCCAATCACCAAGAACATAAGCGGAACACTCTAGCCAATTGAGCTATAAATTTAACGTGTTTTACTAAGGTATTTAATAAATAAAAATGTTTTGAAAACTAAAAATTTGAAAAAGCACAAGAAAAATAAGAAAAGACACAAAACAAGACAAACCAAAGATCAAACAAGTAGAATAAACAAGAACAACTTGAAGATTAGGAAAGAACAATGAACACAAATTCGAAAATTTAAAAGAAAATAAAAACATACAATTGACACCAAACTTAAAATATGAAACTAAACTCAAACAGAAAAACTCAATTATCAGTTTATAAAATTTTTGAAAAATTTAAAAAGAGAAAATAAGGATTTTAAAAAACAAGAAATTTAAACCAAAAACAATAATAGAAGACTCTAAACCAAAAAAGAAAAAATTTTCCTAATCTAAGCAACAAAATAAATCGTCAGTTGTCCAAACTCGAACAATCCCCGACAACGGCGCCAAAAGCTTGGTGCACAAAATTGTGATTCACACTTTTTACAACTCCGTACCACTAACCAGCAAGTAAACTGGGTCGTCCAAGTAATACCTTACGTGAGTAAGGGTCGATCCCACGGAGATTGTTGGCTTGAAGCAATCTATGGTTATCTTGTAAATCTAAGTCAGGAGATTAATTATGATTATCAATTTGAATTGCGAAAAATAAAAGAGCATGAAATAAATACTTGTTATGCAGTAATGGAGAATATGTTGGAGTTTTGGAGATGCTTTGTCTTCTGAATGTCTGCTTTCCTTCTGTCTTCTTCTTCATGCATGCAAGGTTCCTCCTATGGCAAGCTGTGTGTTGGTGGATCACCGATGTCAATGGCTACCATCCGTCCTCTCAATGAAAATGGTCCAGGTGCGCTGTCACCGCATGGCTAATCATCTGTCGGTTCTCACTCATGCTGGAATAGGATCCATTGATCCTTTTGCGTCTGTCACTACGCCCAACCCTTGTGAGTTTGAAGCTCGTCACAGTCATCCAATCCCTGAATCCTACTCGGAATACCACAGACAAGGTTTAGACTTTCCGAATTCTCAAGAATGCTGCCAATGGATTCTAGCTTATACCACGAAGATTCTGATTAAGGAATCCAAGAGATACTCATTCAATCGAAGGTAGAAGGGAGGTGGTTGTCAGTCACGTGTTCATAGGTTGAGAATGGTGATGAATGTGACGGGTCATCACATCCATCATATTGAAGTGCGAATGAACATCTTAGATAGAAACAAGCGTGTTTGAATAGAAAACAGAAATAATTGCATTAAGTCATCGAGACACAGCAGAGCTCCTCACCCCCAACAATGGAGTTTAGAGACTCATGCCGTCAAAGAGTACAAAGTTCGGATCTAAAATGTCATGAGGTACAAAATAAATCTCTAAAAGTTGTTTAAATACTAAACTAGTAACCTAGGTTTACAGAAAATGAATAAGCTATGATAGATAGTGTGAAAATCCACTTCTGGGGCCTACTTGGTATGTGCTGGGGCTGAGACTTGATCTTTACATGTGCCTAGGCTATTTTTGGAGTTAAACGCCAGGTTGTAACCTGTTTTGGGCATTTAACTCCAACTTGTAACCTGTTTCTGACGTTTAACGCCAGAAAGCAACATGGAACTGGTGTTGAATGCCAGTTTACGTCATTTATCCTTGAGCAAAGTATGGACTATTATATATTGCTGGAAAGCCCTGGATGTCTACTTTTCAACGCAATTAAGAGTGCACCATTTGGACTCTTGTAGCTCCATAAAATCCATTTCGAGTGCAGGGAGGTCAGAATCCAATAACATCTGCAGTCCTTTTTCAACCTGAATCAAATTTTTGCTCAGCTCCCTCAATTTCAGCCAGAAAATACCTGAAATCATAGAAAAACACAAAAACTCATAGTAAAGTCCAGAAATATGAATTTTGCTTAGAAACTAATAAAAATATACTAAAAACTAACTAAAACATACTAAAAACTACATGAAATTAACCCCAAAAAGCGTATAAAATATCCGCTCATCAATATACAATAACCAATAACATAACACAATTGCAACTCCCTGGCAACGACGCCATTTTGATGAGTAAATTATTGATGGTATAGAATTTCACAAATGAATTCTCGTTGCAAGTATAGTTTCTAAACCAACAATAATCCTTTCATATAAAAATTTGTTTGTCACAAGTAACAAACCCCTAAAATTAATAACCGAAGTATTCAAACCTCGGGTCGTTCTCCCTAGGAATTGCAATAAAGTGTTCTTGTTATTGGCTATGAAGTATATTTTGGGATTTTTGAGTTAAGAGACAAGAAATATAAATTGCAAAGAAATAAACTAACACTAACAAAAGCTCTTGGCAAGGTAAGAGAACTAGAAGTCCTATCCTAGCTATCCTTATCAATTGTGATGAGAATTGTCCATTGCTCCCACTTAGTTAACCTCTAACTATGAAGGAAAGTCAAGTGGATGAATTAACTTGATTCCACAAGTCCAAGCCAAATCATAATGAAAGACTAGCTTTAATGGCATTCAAGTCAATTAGCAACTTCTAATTATCAATCAACAAAGGAGTTTGATAACTCAAGAGTCACTAATTACTCTACCTAGGCCAAGAGGGAAAAAATCTATTCTAAAATCCAACCAAAAATTTTGTCAGGCACTTGGAAGGCACAAAAGGAAAGCATAGTAAATTTCAATGAAAGTAAATCTACACTACTCAATTGCAAGGAATTAACAACAATAAAACAAATCAACAATAAAGGAAATCAAAACATGAATTGCATTAAAGAAAAAATAGAAGAAAAAAAGTGCATCATCATAAAAGTTGAGATTACAAGAATTAAATGCTAAACTAGAGAAAGGAGAAGTAGAGGAACAAAAATTGATGAAGGAAAAGTAAATCAAAGTATGAAATTAACCTAGATCTAAGACATCCTAATCTAGACCTAACCTAATCCTAATCCTCGAGTATGGCTTGCTTGAAACGGATGGTCAACTTAGAGAACTTTGTGGGATGAAGCGTAAGAGAAGGATGTTTCGTGGTTGGCGTTGCAAAGCAAGGTTCATTATGGTTGATACTTCAAGGATTAGATACAAGGGTTGGTGTAGAACTAGATCGCTTGGGTCTAGGATGATGTTTGGTCGCTTCATTGAGAATTCATCTTGCTTAGCACCCGGATGGACTAATGATGATCAATTTAAAGACGGGTGTACAAATAATATATGGGATCTGGAAATACATGTGGATCAATTTTAAGAGCCCTTAGCTTGCGCAGAACTCCATCAAGGCTTGGAGTTATTAATTTTGAAGAATGGAGCTTATTGGAGACTCAAGCATTGGTGGATGTTCAAGGATGGCTTCAAGCACAAGCTACCTTGATGAGGAGCTCCCCATAAGTCCAACTTAAGGACAATAAATAAAAGTGATAGGTGGGAGACACCCCACCATGGTAAAATCTTTCATTTTTCTTTTTTGTAATATTGGTAAAATTAGTTAATTTCATGTTTTGATTGGTTGTTTGGTTTGTTCAATAAGGTTTTTTGGTGTTTTGGTTGCTGTTTGGAGGTTTGGAATGCTTAGTTTGGTGCAAAAACATGGAAAAATTTTGAAAAATATAGCACCAACCCATGCGTACGCGTGCCCCACGCGTACGCGTGACTCAAGTTTTTTCGACCACCCCCGCGCACGAGTCACTCACGTGTACGCGTGGATTCGAAATTTTCACCCCCAAGCCAAAAAACCGAGAGTTGTGTGTGAAGTGTGCCAATTTTGTGCCTTAGGCACAAGTTCACTCACTCGTACGCGTGACCCACGCGTACGCGTCGCATCTCTAAATAAGCCATCACGCGTACGCGTCGCGCCCATTTCACCATCACCACGCGCACGCGTGGATTGCCTTACTTCACACACTTCTTTTCTTCGCTTCTTTCCATTCTTTTCCTTCTTCTCTCTTCTCTTCTCTTCTTTCCTTCTCTTACCCATCATCCAACACTACCAAACACCATTGATAACCATTCCTTTTAGATAGTTAGTTGTTTAGTTAGTTAAATTTTCATTTAATTTTTTTTATTTTTCATTATAAGTGTTGGATTATTAATTTTGTTTACTGTTTATTGCTGCTGATTATTGATGCGATGTTAGTTTAAAATCCTTGTTGTTAATTGTCATTGTTGGATTCTTTGTTGAGGTTATATTTTGTTACTTGGTTTTGAACTTTTCATGCGTAACTTTTATGAACACCAAGTGAATGACATTGCCTTCAAGCTTCTTAAACCTTTTGAATTGCATGATTTGGCCACCATGTGATTTGAATCCTTTTCTTTGATTAGGCAATTTCTTGGTGGATGTTGTGCATTTATCTTAATGCATTATATTTCTTGATCATATGCATCCATAGGTGTTTGGCTTGAATGCTTTCTTGCTTCTTTATTGCTTGTTTGGTTGTCATACCCCACAAGTTTAGAGCATCTCAAGCACACTAGAATGAGTGAAGTGCATGTCTGTTTTTGTGTAACTGTGACATAGTTTTTTATGTTAGTATGTGTGTTATAAACCGCGCGCAACTTATAGTGCACACTTACCTTTTATTCGTGTCACACATTGGGTCACTCACTCCATTCTAGTGATTATTACCTCATTCCAACAATGTATGCTTCGTTGCTTTTGCATTTACTTTTCTTACTATCATGTCTTCAATTTTTAGGATGAGTCGTTATAAGCTAAAATGGAAGCGAAAGGAAGAACACGCAGTAACCGGTTGACCTACCAGCTGAAGGTGGCAATCCGGAGAGTCGCCATACCACTTGCTCATCTTTGAAAGCACTGAGGACGGTGCAAACTTTTAAGTGTAGGGAGGTCGTCCGACCGAATCGGCATTTTTGGATGACAAATTTCTAATCCCAACACTTTTGCATTTCATTCTTTAGGTCTTTTAGGATTTTTAGTTGCACTCTCTTATTTTGCATATATATAATAAGCTTAGTCAAAATAACGAAATTTTCCAAAAAAATTTATCTTTAGGGCAACCCAATTAATTTGAGTAAAAAAAAATTTCATTTAACTTGCTTGAATTGTATATATATTGTGGAACATGTTTTGAGTTAAGAACATAAGCTTATGAGTTTTGAGCCTAATTGTGTGGTTACATCTTATAACCACTTATTTTCCTTCTTGTATGCATTGTTCTCTTTCTATGATTGTAATATTTGATTTGTTTGATTCTTTATGTCCATTATTTTGTGTATACATGCATTTATATGATTGAGGCCATCATTTCTTTAGCTCACTTACCCAAATAGCCTTACCTTTCATCTTCCATTGTTAGCCAACTTTGAGCCTACGATTAACCCACTTGTTCTTAATTTAGCACATTACAAGCCTTAAAGTGAAAAATAATAAATGTCCTTTATTTGGATCTTTGATTAGCTTAGGCTAGTGAGTGTGTGTATCATTCAAGTGTGGAAAAACTTGGGACATTGGTTGAGAAAAAAAGGGTAGTTTTGTATTTCTGTTGAAAATATTGGGAAATGGGTACATACTAATGTGTTAATTAAATGTAAAACCATATGCATTGATATTTTTGTATATACTTTATTGTAAAAAGAAAAAAAATAAGAAAAGAAAAAGAAAAAATATATATATATAAAAAAATAGAAAAAGAAAGAAAAAGAAAATCAACAAAAAGGGGACAAATTGCACCAAAGTGAAGTCCAATAATAATCAATGCATATGAGTTGTGATCAAAAAAAGAATGCATGAGTATGTGAAAAAGTGAGGAATGGGTAGTTAGGTTAGCTTTGAATTTGTATTGGTTGTTATATAGGTTAGGTGGGAAGTTTAAGCTTGTCAAAGATTCAAATTTCAAGTCCACTTGACCATATACATCCTTACCTTGACCCTAGCCCCATTACAACCTTGGATAAGACCTCATGATAGATGTATGCATGCATAAAATGATTGTGGATTGTTAGATGAAGAATAAATCTTAGAAAGCATGATTAGAGGAGAATTGAGTGGATCGACCCTATACACTTGAGCGAATAGAGCGTATACACATCCGGTGAGGGTTTGATTGCTCAATTACATGTTTTCACTTACGATCATCACTTTTCTGGCAAGTTTATAAAATCTTTAATAACTCAATTCAATTGTGGTTTGGCTTGGTTGTTACTACCTTTAGCCCTTATGCTTATATTGGTTTTGTTGGAAGTTGATTTGTTTTGACCAAGCAATTGCATTCATTTAGATTGTTGCATGTAGGTAGATTGCATTTAGTTAGTTTACATTTTAATAAATATTGACACCCTTTGTCTCTTTCTTGGTTTAGTATGAGGACATGCTATGGTTTAAGTATGGGGAGATTTGATGCACCACTATTTGGTGGTGCATTTTATGCTGAATTGAGGGGGGTTTTATCACCCTTTTCTCACACTTATTCAATGAAATAGCATGATTTCATAACTTTCTCCTAATTTGTGCTTAAGTTTAAAACATGCTTTTTAGGCCTTTAATTTGCTAATTTTAATTCACCTTTAATTCTACTAGATGCCTTGATGCATTTGTTGAGTGATTTCATGTTCAAAAGGCTAGGAAAGGATCAAAGGAATGAAGAGAAAAGCATGCAAAATGGAAAACTCATGAAAAATCAAGGATTTGGGATGCATTCCTCGATGCCCACGTGTAAGAGATGCGCACGCGTGGAATGTGAAGTTGCATGGTAACGCGTACGCGTGGAAAGCAAAATGCCAAGCGACGCATGCGCGTGACCCACGCGAACGCGTTGATGCTCGCAAGTGACCTCATTAAAGTGAAAATGCTGGGAGCAATTTCTAGGCTTCCCAGGCCCAAATCCAACTCATTCATGAGCCTATTACATGCAGAAATCAAGAGGAGTCAAAGGGGGGGGGGGATCACATAGTTGAGTTTTCATCATGCTTTAGTTAGTTTCTAGAGAGAGAAGCTCTCTCTTCTCTCTAGAATTAGATTAGTTGTAGATTAGGATTTCTTAGATCTAGGTTTAATTCATGCTTTGATTTACTTTTCCTTCTCAATTTCTTGTTTTTCTACCTTTGCTTTCTTAGTTTTATACTTTAATTCTTGTAATTGTTTACTTTGTTATTGATGCACTCTTGTTCCTTCTATTCTTCTTTAATGCAATTTATGTTTGATTTCTTTTATTGTTGATTTGCGTTGTTGATTGTTAATTCCTTGCAATTAGTAGTTGTAGATTTACTTTTCTTGCAATCTTATTTTAGGTTCCTTTTATGCTTTTCAAGTGTTTGATAAAATGCTTGGAAGGATGTTAGAGTAGATTTTTGCATTCTTGGCTTGGATGGTAACTTAAGTGAAATTGAGTTGCTAATGTCCAAGTCTTGATAATTGGTGTCCATTGACTCTAGCTTCCACTAAGTTAATTAGTGGGTGGTTAGGACTTATGGATTGAGATTGGTGTAGCTCATTTGACTTTCCTTCACTTGTTAGAGGATGAATTAATGAGATTGATCCTTACAATTATCATGTTGTGGTTAGTAACAAGGATATAGATCCTTAACCATCATCCCTTGCCAAGACCTTTTTATCATTTGAGTTTCATTTACTTTCTTGCCATTTATCTTTCATGTTCCTTATTCAAAACGCCAAAATACATGTCCCATAACCAATAGCAAGAACACTTCCCTGCGATTCCTTTGAGAGACGACCCGAGGTTTGAATACTTCGGTTATTATTTTTATTGGGGTTTGTACTTGTGACAAACAAATTTTTACATGAAAGGATTATTTGTTGGTTTAGAAACTATACTTGCAATGAGATTTTATTTGTGAAATTCTATACCATCAAAAATCTCTTCATCAAACTACTAATAAATAAAAACACACAAATAAAAATAAAATAAAAAAATGCAATTATGTAAATATAAAAATATTTACATCAACCAATAATTTAGCACACTGTTGCAACTCCCCGGCAACGGCGCCAAAAATTGATGGGCGGAAAAATGCCGGTTAAGAATTTTATAATAAAAATAGCGTTGCAAGTACAACTCTTAACCAACGAAAATTTTACTTATCAATTTAAAAAGAGTTGTCACAATTTAGAATCAATTAACTGGGAGTAGAATTCCCAGGTCGTCTCCCAAGAGTTGACAAAAAAGTGCAATTTATTGGTTAGGAATCGTTTAAGAAATTTTAGAAGTTGAAAATGGAAAAGTAAATAAATAAGAATTAATCAAGGAGCAATTAACAAGAGATGTTGTGTATTCAAGATGAAAAGCCTTGGCTAGGAGAAGATCAATTGGAATTTCTA
Organism: Arachis ipaensis; assembly: GCF_059453495.1. Classification (NCBI taxonomy): domain Eukaryota; kingdom Viridiplantae; phylum Streptophyta; class Magnoliopsida; order Fabales; family Fabaceae; genus Arachis; species Arachis ipaensis. The sequence continues at coordinate 39,200,844 of NC_142441.1, read as the reverse complement.
TCCTTGTCGACTTCCTCAAGTATAATAGTAAAAGGTTGTTACTTCTGCTAAGTTATCCTCTAACTAATAGAGGAAAGTTAAGCAGGTAATACCAATTCTAATTCACGAGTCCTAATCACCTCCAAATGAAGGATTAGAGTTAGTAAAAATCCAATTGGCAGCAAGTTCCAATTACATATCAACACTTGAGTATTCCAACTCAAGGGTTTCCAATTAATCAACTCTCAAGCTTGGCTTGAGAGTTTTAAATCATAACATCAATGTCATTTTCACTCAACATGGAATAAAAGCAAATATGAGACATGATAATTAAAATAAATTAATAAAAGACAATTTTAAAGTTGATAATTAATTGAAGGGAATTAAACATGAAATGAAATTAAATGTGAAAATTGTTCATTGTATTAATAAATTGCAAAATCGAAAATATCCATATCTGAGCACGAGCAATGTAAATAAAAGACAAAAGAGTAGAGTAATAGAAAAGCAAACTATAATAATGGAGACTTCAATCGAAGGTAGTAACTCTCTCAAGATCCAATCCAAAAGCATAAAACTCAAAATCTAAGAATTTAAAAAACCCAAGAAGAAGTAGTGTTTTTTTCTCTAGAATTCAAAAACTAAAAAGCTAAAACTAAGTGAATGTGAATGTGTGTTGAGCCTCTGCCTCCCCCTGGCTCTAGTATGTGTTTTTGGGATGAAAACTAGGTCCAAAACCAGCCCAAAATCGCCCCTTGCGAGTTCTGATTAATGCAACACGTCGCTCTATCACGCGTACGCGTCAGTCACGCGTACGCGTCGATGGTCTTTTGCGCTTGTCACGCGTACGCGTCAGTCACGCGTATACGTCACTGTGCAACTTTGCTGGTCATACGTACCTGTCAGTCACGCGCACCTGTGAACCATGCGTGCGCGTCGATCCTCGCTGGTCAGCTCCTTTGCTTCTTGTGTTCCTTCCACTTTTGCATGCTTCCTCTCCATCCTCTAAGTCATTCCTGCCCTATAAAGCCTGAAAACACTTAATGCATAGATCACGGCATCGAATGGTATAAAGAGGAATTAAAAATTATCAAATTCAAGGCCAAGGAAGCATGTTTTGAATCATAGTACAAAATTAGGAAGGATTTGTAAAACCATGCAATCTGTATGAATGAGTGTCCGAAGAACTGATAAAAACCACTCAATTTAGCACAAGATAAACCATAAAATAGTGGTTTAACTTTCCATGGCCGTTGAGAATGCTCCATTTGGACTTCTGTACCTCCAGAAAAGCTCTTTCGAGTGCAAGGACGTCAGATATAGACAGCATCTGCAGTGATTTCTCTGTCTCTGAATCTGACTTTTGCTCCAGCTCCTTAATTTAAGCCAGAAAATACCTGAAATTGCATAAAAACACACAAACTCAAAGTAGAATCCAAAAATGTGAAATTTGCACTAAAACCTATGAAAACTTAATAAAACTTAAACAAAACATACTAAAAACTACATGAAAATAATGGTAAAAACGTATAAAATATCCGCTCATCAGAACACCAAACTTAAACTGTTGCTTATTCCCAAGCAACCAAAAACAAAGTAGGATAGAAAGAAGTGTAAGATAAAATAAATCTCTGAGTTTTCAATGAAGCTCAGTGTCAATTAGATGAGCGAGACTTAGTAGTTTTTTACTTCTGGATAGTTTTGGCATCTCACAATCCATTGAAACTCAGAAGTGTTGGTTTCTTTAGGAACTTAGAATCCAGATGATATTATTGACTTTCCTAATTCAGTTCTTTTTTATTCTTGAACACAGCTTTTAGAGTCTTGGCCGTGGCCCTAAGTACTTTGTTTTTTTCCAGTATTACCACCGGATACATAAATGGCACAGACATTTAACTGTGATTCAGCTTTGCTTGAATCCCCAGATAGAGTTGTCTAGAGTTCTTAAGCACACTCTTTTTGCTTTGGATCACGACTTTAACTACTCAGTCTCAAGCTTTTTACTTGACACATTCACACCACAAGCATATAGTTAGGGACACTTCTCATTTGGAGTGCTTAGGCCATGATTTTATTTCTTTTATGCCCTTCTAACCATTGATGCTCAAAGCCTTGGATCCTTTTACCCTTGCCTTTTGGTTTAAAGGGTTATTGGCTTTTTGCTCTTGCCTTTTGGTTTAAAGAGCTATTGGCTTTTTCTGCTTTTTTATTTCTTTCTTTTATTTTTTCGCATGCATATATATATATATATATATATATATATATATATATATATATATATATATATATATATATATATATATTTTTTTTTTTTTCTTTTGCAACATGCTTTTTTTTCTTTTTCTTTTTGCTGCTTTTTCTTGCTTCAAGAATCAATTTTTGAATTTTTCAGATTATCAATGATACTTTTCCTTTTTCATCCTTCTTTCAAGAGACAACATTCTAAAATTCCAACTTCAAATATGCACTGTTTATTCATACATTCAATAAACAAAAGCAATGCCACCACATCAAGATAATTGAACTATTCTTATTATAGAACTCAAAATTCATGTATCTCTCAATTCTTTTCAAATAAAATTTTCTTTTAAGTAAGGTGATAGATACATGGAATATTTTATAGCTTTAAGACATAGATAGAAAATGATCATGAAATAAAAACAAGAGAACAGACAATAAAACATAGTAGAAAATAGAGGGAAAAAACATAAGAAGAGGGAGTCAAGAGAACGAATCCACCTCATTGATGGCGGCTACTACTCCTCCTTGAGGATCCAATATAGTGCTTGATCTCTTCAGTGTCACGCCCTTTTCTCTGTTGTTCTTCCCTCATAGCCCTTTGATCTTCTCTTAGTTCATTAAGGATGTGGGAATGCTCTTGATGCTCCATCCTCAATTGCTCCATATTAGTGTTCAATTCTCCAAGAGAATTATGCAGTTGGTTTCAATAGCCTTGAGGAGGAAATTGTATCCCCTAAGGTATCTCAGGGATTTCTTACTGAGGCGATTGCACAAGCACACGTGCATGGTCTCTAGTTTGCTCCATCCTCTTCTTAGTGATGGGCTTGTCCTCCCCAATGAATATGTCTCCTTCTACGATAATTCCTGCTGAATTGCTTAAGTGACAAATGAGGTGAGGGAATGCCAACCTTGCTTGGGTGGAAGGTGGTGCACGAATTCCCACACTTTGTACAACTGAACCAGCAAGTGCACTGGGTCGTCCAAGTAATACCTAAGTGAGTCAGGGTTGATCCTATAAGGATTGTGATTTGAAGCAAGCTATGGTTATCTTGTAGATCTTAGTCAGGCAGATAGAAAAGTTGATTGTTTGTTTAAAGCACATAAAAGTAAAATAAAGAAAACGTTACTAGGTTGATGTGTTTGCAATGATAAGAAGATGGTTAAGGCTTGGAGATGCCTTGTTCTTCTGGATTAATCCGGTCTTACTATCTTCTTCAACTGTGAAGGATTTCTTCTATGGTAGGCTGTATGTGATAAATGCCTTTCTTACAAGGTCACTAAAGCTCCTCCAGATTTGAACCCCAGGGTTAGTGCAGATCCATTCTGATTGAGGGTGAAGCTCCTGCAGTTCATTCTCCTTGGTGATCCTACTGATGAGGGAAAAACGATTCCACACAAACTCACTGGCAAGTGTATCGGGTCGATCCCACAGGGATTGATGGATCAAGCAACTTTACTGAGGTGATTAGTTTAGTTAAGCTAACAGTGATGAATTGAGTGAAATTAAACTAACAGAGAGTAAATTGCAAGAATTGTAAATTACAAAAAGTAAAATTACAGAAGCTTAAATGGCAAGAAAAGTAAATTGCATCAAATGTAAAGGGAATTGGGAGGCTGGGAAATTAAAGAAAGCAATGAATCAAGCAATCAAAAAGAACTTGAGAACAAGTAACTGGAAATTCAAATGGCAGGAAGGTTAAATCAGACTGAATTATGAACTGAAATGTAAAATTTGCAGAAAAAGAAATTGTAACAGAGGATTGCAGAAATTGAAATTGCATAAACTGAATTCAATACAATTGAAATGTAAAAATGTATCAACTATACTAAGCTCCCTGGAGTCTCTAATCCTCCAAGAGAGCTCTGGAGTCTCTAATCCTCCAGCCTGAGCCTCTATTCTACTCCTACTCCTACTGTCCGTGATGCCCCTACTAACTGTGAACTGAAGCCTTTTTATAGGCATTCCTAAATTACAAATGAAATTAAAATCGAAAACAAATTACAATTCAAATGAAATTCCTATCCTAATTGTTTCTTTTGCCTTTGAGTCATGTCAATGGGCACTGCCTGCTTTGGAGTTTCAATGGGCTTTGAATCAGATTAATTGTGCCAAAGTTGCACTTCCAGGAGAGCGTAGTGTTCATTAAGTGAGCGGAACACTTTTACAACCACGCGTACGCGTCCTCTGCACGTGCGCGTCCCTTTTGCATTTTGGGCCTACCACGCGTATGCGTCCCTCACGCTTACGCGTGTTTTGGCAATCTGGCACATCGACGCATGCGCGTTCCTTGCAGCATTCTTCAAACGAGCATAGCGTTCTTCAATTGATCACTACGCCACGCGTACGCGTCATGTATGCGTATGCATGGATTACAAAAATGTAATTTCCACGCTGATACTCCATCCACGCTTGCGCGTGCTTTTTCAAGTATTCTCCATCGACGCATGCGCGTCGATTGCAAAAGCTTCAACTCCAGATTTGAACGTGCCCAAAAATGCTCACTTAATGAATGTAGCGTTCTCTTTGAAAATGAGCGCCAATCACTTTCATGAGTACTGATGAACGAGATTTGTCGTGTCGGTCTAGAATTTCTCTTATAGAAACAAGAACTTCGTTGTAAGCATAGCTCCAAACTAACAAACAATTCTTACATCAAAAATATTGGTTGTCACAAGTACAAACCCCAATGAAAATTTACCGAAGTATTTAGACTTCGGGTCATCTCACAAGGAATTGCAATGAAGTGGTCAATTATTGGCTATGAATAACAAAGGGGGGGTTTGATTTGATAAGAGGACAAGAAAATAAATGGCAAGAAAAGTAATTCAAACAAGCAATGAAAGGAAGCAATTAATAAAGAGAGACATTCATGACAAGAATTGAGATCATAGGCTTTCCATCCTAGTCACTAATAACAATAATTAATAAGAATTTATCTTATTTCATCATCCCCAATGTTGGAAGAAGGTGTAAGGTATCTTCCATTAGAGAAAGTCAAACAAGACTAGTTAACCTCAATCCAAATGTCCTAATCAACTCACTAATAGAATTAGCAAGAGATTAGAGTCAATTAAAATCATATTAAATAACAACTCTAGATACCAACATAAGTTGGGTTTTCATGACTCAAGATTGCCTAATTACTCTTTCCAAGCCAAGAATGCTCAAAATCTACTCTAACATCCAACCAAGCATTTTGTCAAACACTTGGAAGGCATAAAAGGAAAGCATGATAAATGGCAAGAAATAGTAAAATCTACCAACTACAAATTGCAAGGGGACAAGATCAACAACTCAAATTCACAATAAAAGAACATCAAACATCAAATTTCATTAAATGTGAACCAAATCCAACAAGAGAATCCATGAACATAAAAGAGAGCAAAAAAAAGGAAATTAACACTACAAATCATGAGAATAAAAGAGTAGAAGCAAGAATTCATAAAAAAAAACAAGATGAAAACATGTAATTGAACCTAGATCTAGGAGAAATTAACCTAACCTAATTCTAGAGAGAAGAGGGAGCTTCTCTCTCTAGAAACTAACCTACATGATGCTATACTACCAAACAATTGCTCCCCCCTTGCCCAAGCTTGAATTTAGCATGAAATAGAATTAGAAATGAGTTGGATTGGGCCCAAAATGAGTTGTAAATCGCTGGTCACGATTTCACTTTAGTGAAACACGTGCTCCATCAGTGTGCACGTGTACAGTGCGCTTGCGCGCCCCTATACGTTAGGCAACTATGAAAAATTTTATATCATTTTGAAGCTCCGGATGTTAGCTTTCCAACGCAACTAGAACTGCCTCATTTGGATCTCTGTAGCTCAAGTTATGATCGATTGAGTGCGAAGAGGTCAGGCTTGACAGCTTTACAGTTCCTTCATTTCTTCATGAGTTCTCCCACTTTGTATGCTTCTCTCCTCACTTCTTCCATCCAATACTTGCCTTATGAACCTGAAATCACTCAACAAATATATCAAGGCATCGAATGGAATTAAAGTGAATTGAATTTAGCTATTTTAAGGCCTAAAAAGCATGTTTTCACATTTAAGCACAAATCAATGGAGAATTACAAAACCATGCTATTTCATTGAAGAAATGTGAGAAAAGTTGATAAAATCCCCCAAATTAAGCATAAGATAAACCACAAAATTGGGGTTTATCAAATCTCCCCACACTTAAACTAAGCATGTCCTCATGCTAAGAATAAAGAAGGACAAGAAAAGGGTATGAACATTTATACAATGTAAAGGAACTATATGCACTTATCTATATGAATGCAACTAAATGCAAAATGCTTCTACCTACTTGGTTAAAAGTAAATCAATCCTCAAGAACACATATGAACAAGTAGGGCAAAGGTCATATGATGACTCACAAACTCTACCAATTCAAATATCAAAATGAAGTTCAAATAGACTTGCAAGAGGAACGCTCATGAAAGCCGGTAACAAGGAATTGAGCATCGAACCCTCACCGGAAGTGTATCCGCTCAAGTCGCTCTAGTGTATAGGGTCGATTCACTCAATTTTCTTCTACTCATATTTTCTAAGAATTATTTTTCATCTAACAATCAACAATTATTCAATGCATGCATACATTCATCATGAGGACTTATTCATAGGTTGTAATGGGCCTAGGGTAAAGGTAGGATGCATATGGTCAAGTGAGCTTGAATAACACATATAACAACCTATACAATTCTAATACACAACCTAGCTACCCATGATTCTCACTTTTTCCACATACTCATGCATTCCTTTTAATTACCATTCCATATGTATTGATTTTTATTGAACTTTACTTTGGGGCATTTTTGTCTCCTTTTTATTTCTTTTTCTCTTTTTTTATTTTTCTATATTTTTTTATTATATATATATATATATATATATATATATATATATATATATATGTTCTTTTTCTTTTTCTTTATCATTTTTTTAAAGTATATACAAATGTATCAATGCATATGGTTTTACATATAGTGCATGAATATGTACCCAATTCCCAATATTTTTAACAAAAATAAAAATTACACTTTTACCTCAACCAATGTCCCAAGTTTCCCATACCTAAATGATACACACCCTCACTAGCCTAAGCTAATCAAAGATCCAAATTAAGGGATATTTATTATTTTTCACTTTAGGGGTAGTGATGTGCTAACATTAAGAACAGAGGGATTAAATAGGCTCAAAATTGGCTAACAATGGTTGATGAAAGGTAGGCTATTTGGGTAAGTGAGCTAAATGAAATGATGGCCTCAATCATATAAATGCATGTATACATGGAATAATGGACATATAGAATCAAACAAATCAAAGATTACAATCATAGAAAGAGAACAATGCACACAAGAATGGAAAATAAGTGGTTATATGATGTAACCATGCAATTGGGCTCAAAACTCACATGCTTGTGTTCTTAGATCAAAAACCATGTTCCAAAATAAATTCTTCAAGCAAGTTCATCACAAAATTTTTTTTTTCAAATTGGTAGGGTACCCTAGAACAATTTTTCTTGAAAAAGAAATCATCACCCTAACCAAGTAGTCCTAACATAAAAAGAAGTGGTGAAATATGTACAAATTCTAACTAACATGCAACCTATCATGCAATGCAACAACTAACTAGGAAAGAAAATCAAGAATTGGTGTTGAAAGAAAGAAATTGTTACCCATGGAGATCGGTCAGACGACCTCCCCACACTTAGAAATTTGCACCGTCCTCGGTGCATACAAAGAAGAGCAAGGTGGACGGGTTGCTACAATTGATGAACTCCTTCCAAAGGTTGTGCGGATGAACTTATTTGTTGCCCCATTTAGAAGCATTTCCATTCCTTTCCTTCTTGGTGGCCAACCTAAAAGGAAAGAAAGAGAAAGAAAATTAAGCCTATAACAAAGATATCAAAGCAAATAGAACATAGGCGGGGCTAATGCCAAATAAAAGTAAGGTTCTTACTATATGTTAGCTACGCATGTAAGCGAGAGAGCAATATATGTAAAGGGCATATCAACTAATACTTGATGCAAGAGTAAAGTCAAAGCATAAAGAGCACTCAAAAGCATCAAGTTCAACTAGAAAGAGTGGGTCATGGAAGACATGCAAGTTCATATCAATGCACAAAGGATACAAGGATCATCAAGGGTTAAGCATTGAATTAGAAATTTCATTACCTATCAATATCAAACAAGTCAAGAAGCACCAAGATTAACCAAGAAATTCTCAACAATTGAGTGAGAAAATTCAACACCATTATTCAAATAAGAAGCTCAAAAAAAATAAAGTAAAAAGAAGCTATAAAAACAGAATGAAAATGCAAAGAATAAAAGTATGCGAATGCAATGGACAAAAGAAAATGGATGATGAGAAAAAAACTTTTTTTTGCGACGCGGATGCGTCATGCACGCCCACGCGCCGATGCGCAGATTGGCAGAAGGAAAAAGTGATGCGGACGCAGACGCGTCACGTACTCTTGCGCGTCAGGTTGCGGGCACAAAGTAGGCACAACTTTGGCACAACTCTCTAGTTTGTGTACCAGGAGTGTGAAATGCACCACCGACGCGCGCGCACACAGCACGCTCGTGCCCATTTTTTTTAAAGGTGCTTAGAACAAAAACATGGCACTCTTCTAATCTACAAGCATTCTAAAACAATCAAAAATCAAATTTAACAACAAATCTTTTTAGTTTTTGAAAAATTTTCAAATATACTAAAAATAAAACTTATACTACAAGCAAAACACTACTCAACAACAACTAAGCTACAACTTAAGGCACAAATCTAATCAAACAAACCAACAACAAAAATATTAAAACAAGAGTATGCAAAGAAGAAAACTACCTAACAAAGGCAACCCAATTCATCCATTGATTGTATTTACAAGAGAATGGAAAGTGTTTACCTTGGTGGGCTGTCTCTCACCTAGCACTTTTATTTTAAGTCCTTAAGTTGGACATTTGGGAAGCTCCTTGTTATGGTGGCTTATGCTTGAACTCATCTTGAAACTTCCACCAATGCTTGGACTTCAAGTAAGCTCCAAAATTCAAGATCAATGGCACCAAGCTTTGATGAAGTTCCATACAAGCCTTCCAAAATTGGTCTTCATATATTCCCGGATCCCAAATCTTGTTTCCACACCCATCTTCAAGTTGATCATCACAATTCTAATTGGGTGAGAAGTGATCCGAATTCTCAAGTAAACACCAAAGCATCTTCCTAGACCCCTTTAGTTGAGAACTATACCAACCATTGCACTTAGACTTTGAGTTTCCAACCACAAGGAACCTTGATTGGCATTTCCACCCACTAATAAATTCTCTTTTGCTCTTAACCCCACAAAGAGCTCTAAGTTGCCCATCCGTCTCAATCAAACCATATTCAAGTGGGAAAGTAAAGATTAAAGATAAGAATTTTACCCACTTGAATGTTATGTTAGATGGTGACTTAGGAAGGGACGTCTCCAATGGTCTTGTAAGTTCCATTCTCTTGTGCTCTTCTTTAAATACCTCCACCTCTTGGCAAGCTTCTTCCATGTTCACCTCTTGACAAGGCTCTTCATGTCCAATTACTTCCTCACCAACCTCTTCTAGCTCTTCTTCATTCTTCATATCACAACTTGGAGGTAATGTGGAACTTGTCTCAACATCTACCTCAATTTCAAGAGGAGAAGAATCCTCAAATACCAAAGGATCATGTGTTAGTGTGTGCTCATCTCCAAGAGGAAGATTTGTTATTTGCTCACCTTCTTCCAATTCTTCATCATTCATTATATGCCTAGGAGGTTGCGCATTATCCTCCTCAACACCAAATTTAAGCTCATTGGAGGAAGGTTCAACAACTTCCACAAATTCATCAACAACATCACTTGGTGTGGAAGTGCTTTCAAGCTTGAAATTCACCTCTTGTTCAACTTTGCCTAGGCTTTCAACCACTTCTTCTTCATTAACAATCTCTTCACTCTCCACTTGTTGCAAGATATATCCCATCTCCTTGTCCTCGTGTTGAGATTCTAAAATCTCCTTCATGCTCCTTTCTTCGGTTGATTTCTCACATTCATCCGTGGAGATGCTTTGCTTGTTGTATGAGTCCCATGAGTCCAAGTTGGCTTTAATTTTGGCAAGGTTATCCTCGATAGTTTCGTGTCTCTTTTGGGCTTCCTCTTGCTCCTTTTGACGGATTATTGCTTGAAGTCGATCCCATTGCTTCCTTGAGACGATCCATTGGCTCTTGTTCCACTTGGCTAGTATAAGTAGGATCATATTGCTCTTGGATTGATGGATATGGGTATTCTTCTATAGAGGGTTGTGGAAGGGGAATTCATTTTGTGGTTGAAAGTTATCAGACATGGGAGGTAATTTATCTTGGTAAGAATAGTGAGGTGGTGGTTCTTGAGGGTATTGGTGGTTGAATTGGGGTGGTTCTTCATATGGTTCATATGGTTCACAAGGTGGTTGGTATGGTGGGTAAGGATTAGGGTCATATGGAGGTGTTTGGTGAAAAGGGGCTTGTGAGTAAGGTAGCTCAAAACTATGTTGGGGAGGTGATTCATAGGCATAGGGTGGTGGTGATTGTGATTGACAACTACAATAAGGATCATCACACACACTAGATAGATATACATTAGGATTAAGATTATACCCATATGAATCCGGAGAGTAGTTATGTTGGGGTGACGCTTGGACGGCTCGGGTGGCATAGAATGCCCTTTGGTCCTTATGTTTCTCCATGAGGATAGTAGTTATGTCCCCAAGCACTCTTGTCAGACTTGATTCGGAAGGAGGTTGTTGCCAAGAAGGTTGTCCATAAGCTTGGGGCTCCTCCCACCTTTGATCTCCAAATCCTTGATGCATGTCCTCATTAAAGCTTTCATTCCCTACAACATAGTTTGAACCAAATTCTTAGCCAAAGTGATGAGAATTCATAGTGGCAAGAGAAAATAAAAATAAATATTAATAAGAACTAATAAAACTAACTCTTAAAACAAGCAAAAACTAGCAAAGAATCATATTAACATATATACAATAGCCAATAACATAACATCATTGCAACTCCCCAGAAATGGCGCCATTTTGATGAACGAGATTTGTCGTGTCGGTCTAGAATTTCTCTTATAGAAACAAGAACTTCGTTGTAAGCATAGCTCTAAACCAACAAACAATTCTCACATCAAAAATATTGGTTGTCACAAGTACAAACCCCAATGAAAATTTACCGAAGTATTTAGACTCCGGGTCATCTCACAAGAAATTGCAATGAAGTAGTCAATTATTGGCTACGAAGAACAAAGGGGGGGTTTGATTTGATAAGAGGATAGGAAAATGAATGGAAAGAAAAGTAATTCAAACAAGAAATGAAAGGAAGCAATTAATAAAGAGAGACATTGATCATGGCAAGAATTGAGATCATAGGCTTTCCATCCTAGTCACTAATAACAATAATTAACAAGAATTTATCTTATTTCGTCATTCCCAATGTTGGAAGAAGGTGTAAGTTATCTTCCATTAGAGAAAGTCAAACAAGACTAGTTAACCTCAATCCAAATGTCCTAATCAACTCACTAATGGAATTAGTAAGAGATTAGAGTCAATGGAAATCATATTAAATAACAACTCTAGATCACCAACATAAGTTGGGTTTTCATGACTCAAGATTGCCTAATTACTCTTTCCAAGCCAAGAATGCTCAAAATCTACTCTAACATCCAACCAAGCATTTTGTCAAACACTTGGAAGGCATAAAAGGAAAGCATGATAAATGGCAAGAAATAGTAAAATCTACCAACTACAAATTTCAAGGAGACAAGATCAACAACTCAAATTCACAATAAAAGAACATCAAACATCAAATTTCATTAAATGTGAACCAAATCCAACAAGAGCATCCATGAATATAAAAGAGAGCAAAAAAAAGGAAATTAACACTACAAATCATGAGAATGAAAGAGTAGAAGCAATAATTCATAAAAGAAACAAGATGAAAATATGTAATTGAACCTTGATCTAGGAGAAATTAACCTAACCTAATTCTAGAGAGAAGAGGGAGCTTCTCTCTCTAGAAACTAACCTACATGATGCTATACTACCAAACAATTTCTCCCTCCTTTCCCAAGCTTGAATTCAGCATGAAATAGCATTAGAAATGAGTTGAATTGGGCCCAAAATGAGTTGCAAAATGGCTTTGGCCACGATTTCACTTTAGTGAAACACGTGCTCCATCGGTGTGCACGCGTACAGTACGCGTGCGCACCCCTATACATCAGGAAACTATGGCAAATTTTATATCATTTCGAAGCCCCGGATGTTAGCTTTCTAACGCAATTAGAACCGCCTCATTTGGACCTATGTAGCTCAAGTTATGATCAATTGAGTGCGAAGAGGTCAGGCTTGACAGCTTTAGAGTTCCTTCATTTCTTCATGAGTTCTCCCACTTTGCATGCTTCTCTCCTCACTTCTTCCATCCAATACTTGCCTTATGAACTTGAAATCACTCAAAAAATACATCAAGGCATCGAATGGAATTAAAGTAAATTGAATTTAGCTATTTTAAGGCCTAAAAAGTATGTTTTCACATTTAAGCACAAATCAAGGGAGAATTACAAAACTATGCTATTTCATTGAATAAATGTGAGAAAAGTTGATAAAATCCCCCAAATTAAGCATAAGATAAACCACAAAATTGGGGTTTATCACGTACACGTCATTCACGCGTACGCGTGGTTCATCAAAATTTGTTGCCTAACGCGTAAGCGTCCTGTATGCGTGCGCGTTGTAACGTTTTCGCGCCAAGGGCGCTCCTTGTTTAAATGATGGGCCACACTTTTAAAAGGGTGGCCTAAGGCTTCAAAGCATTCCCAAATTCCAAAAAGTGCCTCAGAGTTCCTCTTTTCTCCTCAAAGAAATATACTATTTAAGCACAAAAGCATTTAATATTTAAGCGCTAATCATAAATTTCTTGTATGAAAAAGCATAGAAAAACATGACATGATGACATGTCATCACCTACTCAAAACGCAACAAACAAGGTTGAATTTTCCAGATCAGAGGATGCTGTGCCTTTGGTTCTAGCCTCTACCATAAAGACTCTAATCTTCTCGTACCTCGGCTGAACTGGTGTCTCGAGAAGTCCCCAATGAAGTCGTGAATTATCCGTCTAAGAGATGTATGATCAAGCTTGTGGCTCATCACTGTCCAATGAAAGACTCACTCTGAACCCATGTAGAATGAGATAACCTTGTGCCGGTTCAATGCATTCATAATGATGAAGAACGGATATACATCTTAGAATAGAGAATCAAACACGTATTGAGATAGAACAGTTGTACCTTATTAATCCATAAAACTCAACAGAGCTCCTCCCCTCAACCTAAAAGGTTTAGAAACTCATACTGATAGAAAATACAATGACAAACGTGTAAAGTGTCAAAAGGTTCTTCAGATTGTAAAAGTTCTTAATTAAATACTAAACTAATGACTAGGGATTACATAAGAAGGGTAAAACAATCTTTTAGTGCTAAAATCTACTTATGGGGCCCACTTGGTGAGTGTTTGGGTTGAGCTTGATTGAGATCCACTGCTAGGAGGCCTCTAGGGTGTTGAACGCTGGCTAGGGGGTCCTTCTAAGCGTTGGACACTGGTCTCTTCTCCTTTGGGCGATGGACGCTAGAATAGTGCAGGAGGCTGGCGTTGAATGCCAATTTTGAGCCTTCAATTCTGAAGCAAGATATGAACTATTATACATTGCTGGAAAGTTCTAGATGTTAGCTTTCCATGGCTGTTGAGAACATTCCATTTAGACTTCTGTAGCTCCGAAAAAATTCTTTCGAGTGCAAGGAGGTCAGATCCAGACAGCATCTGCAATGCTTTCTCTATCTCTGAATCAGACTTTTGCTCCAGCTCTTCAATTTCAACCAGAAAATACCTGAAATTGTATAAAAACACACAAACTCAAAGTAGAATCCAAAAATGTGAATTTTGCGCTGAAACCTATGAAAACTTAATAAAACTTAAACAAAATATACTAAAATTTATATGAAAATGATGCCAAAAGGCGTATAAAATATCCGCTCATCACAACACCAAACTTAAATTGTTGCTTGTCCCCAAGCAACCAGAAATAAAGTAGGATAAAAAGAAGAGTAAAATACAATAAATTTCAGAGTTTTCAATGAAGCTCTGTTTCAATTAAATGAGCGGGACTTAGTAGCTTTTTGTTTCTAAATAGTTTTGGCATCTCACTATCCATTGAAACTCAAAAGTGTTGGTCTCTGATGAGCGGATAATTTATACGCTTTTTGGCATTGTTTTTAGGTAGTTTTTAGTATGTTTTAGTTACTTTTTATTATATTTTTATTAGTTTTTGTGCAAAAATCACATTTCTGGACTTTACTATGAGTTTGTGTATTTTTCTGTAATTTCAGGTATTTTCTGGCTGAAATTGAGGGACCTGAGCAAAAATCTGATTCAGAGGCTGAGAAAGGACTGCAGATGTTGTTGGATTCTGACCTCCCTGAATTCAAATGCGTTTTTCTGGAGCTACAGAAGTCCAATTGGCATGTTCTTAATTGGGCTGGAAAGCTAACATCTTGAGCTTTGAATAAATGTATAATAGTCCATACTTTACTCGAGATTTGATGGCCCAAACTGGCGTTAAACGCCAGCCAGAGACCCTTTTCTGGCATAAAACGCCGGAACTGGCACCAAAATTGGAGTTGAACGCCCAAACTGGCACCCAAGCTGGCGTTTAACTCCAAGAATGGCCTATGCACATGAAAGCTTCAAAGCTCAGCCTAAACACTCACCAAGTGGGCCCCGGAATCGGATTTCTGCACTATCTGCACTTAGTTACTCATTTTCTATAAACCTAAGTTACTAGTTTAGTATAAAAACTACTTTTAGAGATTCATTTTGGGGACGGATGACATTTTACATCTCATATCGTATCTTCTACGGCATGAGTCTCTAAACCCCATAGGTGTGGGTGAAGAGCTCTGCTGTGTCTCAATTGATTAATGCAATTACTATTGTTTTCTATTCGATCACGCTTGATTCTGTTATAAGATACTCACTCGTACTTCAATATAAAGAATATGATGATCCGTGACACTCATAATCATTCTCAAATTTATGAACGCGTGCTTGACAACCACTCCCGTTCTATCTGAGCTCAACGTAGTCATTGGGCGACAGCTTGACTGCGTATCTCTTGGGTTTCTAATCCACGAGTTTGACTTGCATCTCCTGACAATAGAGCATTTAAACACATGAGATCAGAACCTTCGTGGTAGAGGCAAGAACCAATTGGCAGCATTCCTGAGATCTAAAAAGTCTAAACCGTGTCTGTGGTATTCTGAGTAGGATCTGGGACAGGATGACGGCGACAAGCTTCAAACTCACGAATGTTGGGCGCAGTGACAGTGTGCAAAAGGACAGAGAGATCCTATTCCGATACAAGTGAGAATCGACAGATGATTAGCCGTGCGGTAGCTGTGCCTGGTATTTTTCATCCAAGATGAGAGATCCGACAGTTGGTTAGCCGTACAGAAACCGTGCCTGGACCATTTTCACTGAGAGGACGGATGGTAGCCATTGACAACGGCGATCCACCAACATACAGCTTGCCATGGAAGGAAGCCATGCGTGTTTAGAGAAGAAGACAGTAGAAAAGTAGAGATTCAGACGACAGAGCATCTCCGAACCTCAACCTGTTCCTCCTTACTGAATCACAAGTATCATTCATTTCATGTTATTTACTCTTCAAAAACAAAATCATTCACATCATTTGAATCTCCTGACTAAGATTTACAGGATAACCATAGCTTGCTTCAAGCTGGCAATATCTGTGGGATCGACCCTTACTCACGTAAGGTATTACTTGGACGACCCAGTGCACTTGCTGGTTAGTTGTACCGGAGTTGTGAAAAGTGTGATCACAATTCCGTGCACCAAGTTTTTGGCGCCGTTGTCGGGGATTGTTCGAGTTTGGACAACTGACGGTTCATCTTGTTGCTTAGATTAGGAAAAATTTATCTTTCTTTGGTTTAGAGTCACTAAATTTGAGTCTTTTATTTTCTTTTCAGAAATCTTATTTTTCTTTATAAATATTTAATTTTCCTTTGAGTCTTTTATTATTGTTTTTGTTAAAATTTTAAAATCCTTGTTTTCTTTTTCTAGATTTCTTTTGAAAATTTTTAATAAATAGATAAAAACCAATAAACTAATAATTGAGTCTTCTATTTGAGTTTATTTTCATGTTTTAAGTTTGGTGTCAATTGCATGTTTTTATTTTCCTTCAATTTTTTGAATTACATGTTTTTATTTTTCTTCATATTTTTAATTACATGTTCTTAGTTCTTTCTTGATCTTCAAATTGTTCTTGATAATTTTCCTTATTTGATCTTTAAATTTTCTTGTTTGGTATCTTTTGTTGTTTATCTTATACATTTTTGAATTATTAGTATCCAAAGTATAAAAATTTTTAAGTTTGGTCTTTTTTGTGTCCTTATTTCCTTAAAAATTTTCAAAATTTCTTCTTGGTGTTCATCTTGATCTTCAAAGTGTTCTTGGTGTTCATCTTGACATTCAAAGTTTTCTTGTTTGTTTTCTTTGTTTTGATCTAAAAAATTCTAAGTTTGGTGTCATTATATTATTTTTCTCTTTCCTCATTAAATTCAAAAAAATATATTTTCCTCTATTTACTCCTCATTTTCGAATTCCTTAGGTTGACTTAGACAAAATTTTTAAAATTTGGTAGTTTTTTATTGGTCAAGTCAAAATTTTAATTTTAAAAATTTATCTTTTTAAATCTTTTTCAAAACTTCCTAACCACTTTCTCTCTCCTCATTTTTTTTTTTCGAAAATCCACACCAAAAATTTTCAAATCTTTTTAATTAATTAATTAATTAATTTAGTTTTCTAATTTCTTTTATTTCTTTTTCTTTTCTTAATTTTCAAAACTTGCATTAATTTTTTTGTTTACTTTATTTTAATTTCTTTAATTTCAAAAAAAAAAGGAATAAAATTTTTATTTACAATCCACATCATCTTCCTTTCACCATCATGGACCTAAGTGGAAATGAACAGTCCAGAAGGACTCTGAGATCATATGCTAACCCCACTACTGCTTCATATGGGAGTAGTATCTGTATACCCCCTATCAGAGCCAGCAACTTTGAGCTGAACCCTCAGCTCATTATCACAGTACAACAAAATTTTAAGTATTCCGGTCTTCCACAGGAAGAACCTACTGAGTTTTTGGCACAGTTCTTACAAATTGCTGACACAGTATGTGATAAGGAAGTAGATCAAGATGTCTACAGATTATTGCTGTTTCCATTTGCTGTAAAAGATCAAGCTAAGAGGTGGTTAAATAACCAACCCACAGCAAGCATAAAAATATGGAAACAGTTATCAAACAAATTTCTAAATCAATATTTCCCTCCAAAAAGGATGACATAGCTAAGGCTGGACATCCAAGGTTTTAAACAAGAGGATAATGAATCTCTTTATAATTCCTGGGAGAGGTATAGAGAGATGCTAAGGAAATGCCCCTCTGAAATGTTTTCAAAATGGGTGCAGTTAGATATCTTTTACTATGGGCTTACAGAAAAGGCACAGATGTCTCTAGACCACTCAGCTGGTGAATCTATACATATGAGAAAGAAAATTGAAGAGGCTCAAGAGCTCATTGATACAGTTTCCAGAAATCAGCACCTGTACTCAAGTGATGAGACCTCCATGAAAGAAGAGGCTGAGGCATCATCCGCTGAACTTAGTCCTCCAGACCAAATTGCTGCACTCAATCAGCAACTATTTTCTATAACAAAACAGTTAGCAGAATTTAAAGAGATGCTACAAGAAACCAAAGATGCTAACCAGAATATGGAAAAACAATTGAATCAGACAAGACAGAAGTTATCTAAACAGATAACAGAAGAATGCCAAGCTGTTCATTTAAGGAGTGGAAAGACATTGAATGTCTCAACTCAAAGTAGCAGGAAGCCAAGAAAGGAACATCTGACAGAGGATGACCAACCCACTGCCCAAAATCCCTCTGAGGATAGTAGGAGCCCAGAGAGGAATGGTTCTGGCATTCAAATGCCTGAAAAGGGTCAGAAGTTGGCATTGAACGCCCAGTGGATGGCCAATTCTGGCGTTCAAATGCCAAAAAAGGGTGGCAATCTGGTGTTGAACACCCAAAAAGCACCCAATTTTGGCGTTCAAACGATAATGAGGGATCAGACACCTGCAAGTGCTGATAGCAACCCCCTTAAGCAAGCATCCCCAATAACTTCTGTAGGAAATAAACCTGCAGCAACTAAGGTTGAAGAATATAAAGCCATGATGCCTTATCCTTAGAAACTCTGCCAAGCGGAACAGGATAAACAATTTGTCTGCTTTGCAGACTATCTCAGGACTCTTGAAATAAAGATTCCGTTTGCAGAGGCACTTGAGCAAATACCCTCTTATGCTAAGTTTATGAAAGAGATCTTAAGTCATAAGAAGGATTGGAGGGAGACTGAAAAAGTTTTTCTCACTGAAGAATGCAGTGCAGTCATTTTAAAAAAGCTTACCAGAGAAGCTTAAAGAACCCGGAAGCTTTATGATACCATGCACATTAGAGGATGCTTGTAGCAAGACAGCTTTATGTGATCTTGGGGCAAGTATCAACCTGATACCTGCATCCACTATCAGAAAGCTTGGTTTAACTGAAGAAGTCAAACCAACCCGAATATGCCTCCAACTTGCTGATGGCTCAATTAAAATTCCATCAGGCATAATTAAGGACATGATTGTCAAGGTTGGGCCATTTGCCTTTCCCACTGACTTTGTGGTGCTGGAAATGGAGGAGCACAAGAGTGCAACTCTCATTCTAGGAAGACCTTTTCTAGCGACTGGACGAACCCTCATTGATGTCCAAAAAGGGGAGGTGACCCTGAGAGTCAATGAGGATGAGTTTAAGTTGAATGCTGTCAAAGCTATGAAGCATCCAGACACATCAAAAGACTGCATGAACATTGATATTATTGACTCCCTGGTGGAAGAAGTCAATATGACTGAGAGTCTCGAATCAGAGCTAGAGGATATTTTTAAAGATGTTCAGCCTGATCTGGAGGAACCAGAGAAAACAAAAGAACCTCTGAAGACTCCTCAGGAAGCGGAGAAGCCTCCTAAACCCGAGCTCAAACCACCATCCCTGAAATATGCATTTCTGGGAGAAGATGACACTTTCCCGGTAATCATAAGCTCTGCTTTAGAGCCACAGGAAGAGAAAGCACTAATTCAAGTGCTAAGGACACACAAGACAGCTCTTGGGTGGTCCATAAGCGATCTTAAGGGCATTAGCCCAGCCAGATGCATGCACAAGATCCTATTGGAGGATGATGCTAAGCCAGTGGTTCAACCACAGAGGCGGCTGAATCCAGCCATGAAGGAGGTGGTGCAAAAAGAGGTCACTAAGTTACTAGAGGCTGGAATTATTTCTCCTATTTCTGATAGCCCCTGGGTGAGCCCTATCCAAGTTGTCCCGAAGAAGAGAGGCATGATAGTGGTTCATAATGAAAAGAATGAACTGGTTCCCACAAGAACAGTTACAGGGTGGTGTATGTGTATTGACTACAAAAGGCTTAATACAGCCACCAGAAAGGATCATTTCCCTTTACCATTCATAGACCAGATGCTAGAGAGACTAGCAGGTCATGAATACTACTGCTTTTTGGATGTCTATTCAGGTTACAACCAAATTGCAGTAGATCCCCAGGACCAAGAGAAAATAGCATTCACATGTCCATCTGGAGTATTTGCCTACAGAAGGATGCCATTTGGTCTGTGCAATGCACCTGCAACCTTTCAGAGGTGCATGCTCTCTATCTTCTCTGATATGGTAGAAAAATTTCTTAAAGTCTTCATGGATGACTTCTCAGTATTTGGAGACTCATTCAGCTCCTGTCTTGACCATCTAGCACTTGTTCTGAAAAGGTGCCAAGAGACTAACCTGGTGTTAAACTAGGAGAAATGTCACTTTATAGTGACTGAAGGAATTGTCCTTGGGCATAGAATTTCAAACAAGGGAATAGAGGTGGATCAAGCTAAAGTAGAGGTAATTGAAAAATTACAACCACCTGCCAATGTTAAGGCAATCAGAAGCTTTCTGGGACATGCAGGATTCTATAGGAGGTTTATAAAGGATTTTTCAAAAATTGCAAAACCTCTAAGCAATCTGCTAGCTACTGATACACCATTTGTCTTTGATACAGAGTGTCTGCTAGCCTTTGAGACTCTGAAAGCTAAACTGGTCACAGCACCAGTCATTTCTACACCAGATTGAACATTACCATTCAAACTAATGTGTGATGCCAGTGACCATGCCATTGGTCCAGTATTGGAACAGAGGCATGACAATCTTCTGCATGTTATTTATTATGCTAGCCGTGTTTTAAATGACACGCAAAAGAATTACACAACCACAGAAAAGGAGTTGCTTACAGTGGTTTATGCCATTGACAAGTTCAGATCTTATTTAGTAGGATCAAAAGTGATTGTGTACACTGACCATGCTGCTCTAAAATATCTCCTCACAAAGCAGGATTCAAAACCCAGACTCATAAGATGGATGTTGCTTCTGCAAGAGTTTGATATAGAAATAAGAGACAGAAAAGGGACAGAGAACCAAGTAGCTGATCACCTGTCCTGGATAGAACCAGTAGCAGGAGCATCCCTCCCTCCTACTGAGATCTCTAAAACCTTTCCGGATGAGCAACTCTTTACCATTTAGGAAGTACCATGGTTTGCAGACATTGCAAACTATAAAGCTGTGAGATTCATACCCAAAGAGTACAGTAGGCAGCAAACAAAAAAATTGGTTTCTGATGCAAAGTACTATTTGTGGGATGAACCATATCTCTTTAAGAGATGTGCAGACGGAATAATCCGTAGATGTGTGCCTAGAAAAGAGACACAGAAGATCCGATGGCATTGCCATGGATCACAATATGGAGGACATTTCGGAGGTGAGCGAACAGCCGTAAAGGTTCTCGAATGTGGCTTCTATTGGCCTACTCTCTATAGAGACTCCCGAGAGTTTATACGTAACTGTGATATTTGCCAGTGATCTGGTAATCTGCCTCACGGTTATGCCATGCCTCAGCAAGGGATCTTAGAGATTGAGTTGTTTGATGTATGGGGTATTGACTTCATGGGGCCTATCCAACCATCATATTCAAACACTTATATTCTGGTGGTAGTAGACTATGTATATAAATGGGTAGAGGCAATTGCAACACCCACTAATGATACTAAGACAGTGATGAAGTTCCTCCAGAAGCATATCTTCAGCAGGTTCGGTGTCCCTAGGATACTGATCAGTGATGGAGGCACTCATTTCTACAATAAACAGCTTAACTCTGCTCTAATCCAATATGGAATTAACCACAAAGTGGCAACTCCATATCATCCACAGACAAATGGGCAGGCTGAAGTCTCAAATAGAGAACTAAAACGAATCCTGGAACGGATTGTAAGTACCCGTAGAAGGGATTGGGCAAGAAGTCTGGATAATGCTCTGTGGGCATACAGAACCGCATTTAAGACTCCTATAGGGACCTCTCCATACCAGCTTGTGTATGGAAAAGCCTATCATCTGCCAGTGGAACTGGAACACAAGGCCTACTGGGCAACCAGGTACCTAAACCTTGATGCTAAGGTAGCTGGAGAGAAAAGATTACTCCAGTTGAATGAGCTGGAGGAGTTCAGACTCAATGCTTTCGAAAATGCTAAAATTTACAAGGAGAAAGCAAAAAGGTGGCATGACAGAAAGCTGTCATCTTGAGTCTTTGAGCTAGGACAGAAGGTTCTGCTATTTAACTCTAGGCTCAGATTGTTCCCTGGGAAATTGAAATCCTGGTGGAAGGGACCATATGTGATTACAAGTGTGTCACCATATGTGATTGGCTTCAGGATATTGACTCTGACAAAAAGTTCATTGTTAATGGACATAGAGTCAAACATTATCTTGAAGGCAATGTTGAGCACTCTGGCAATGTTGAGCAAGAGTGCTCAAAACTGAGACTAAATTAAAAGCTCAGTAAAGTCCAGCAAAAGACAGTAAAGAAGCGCATACTGGGAGGCAACCCAGCCATTATAAAAAATTAGATGTTTATAACAATTATATGAGTCTATTTAATTTTGTTATTCATGTTCGTTAATGCATTTCAGTGAATAAGTCAGGGAAATGAAGGTTCAGGACATAAAGCAGAGGAATCACAAAGAAAAAGAGCTCACTAGCGTCAAAACGCTAGTAAAGGGGCATTTTGGGCGTTAAACGCCAGAATGGCTATCATTCTGGGCATTTAACGCTAGAAACAGCAGCATCTTGGGCGTTCAGAAAAAAAGCCCCGTAACAAAGAAATTCTGGCGTTTAACACCAGCCAGGTATCCTGGCTGGGCGTTAAACGCCCAAATTGGCTGCCAGATGGGCGTTAAATGCCAGAATGGCTATCATTCTAGGCGTTTAACGCCAAAACAGCAAATGGGAGGTAATTTTGTTTCCAATTCGATTTTTTTAATTTTTCATGTTTTAATTCATAATTTTTTTTTTTGCATAAAAAATATTTCAAATGTTCATCTTTCAATTTCTATTTTCAAAAACTAATAATCCTTTCAATTATTTTTAATTCTTTTTAATTCTTATCCATGTCTTTTTCCAAACTTACATATCTTCTCAAATTCTTTTCAAATCCTTTTAATTTTTTTTAACATTAACAAGTTTTTCAAAATTAATTACCTCATTCTTCTTCTACTCCCTTCTATCTTATTTTGCTCGAGGACGAGCAAAGCTTTTGAGTTTGGTATGGAAAAGTTCTGCTTTTTGCTTTCCATTACCACTTATATCACCTAAAGTCGGAGAATCCTCTAGAAAGAGGAAAGGGAAGGCAATTGCTTCCGCCTCGGAACCTTGGGAGATGGAGAAATTCATCACCAAAGTCCATCACTAAGAAAGAGGATGGAGCGAACTAGAGGAGCTCAAGCACTCCATTGGACCATCAAGTGGAAGAAGTAGCCGCCGTCACTAAGGTGGACCCGCTCCTTAATTTCCTTGCTTTTATTGTTATTTGTCTTTTTTTATGTTTATTTTCTGTCTAAGTCTTGTTTTTATTACATGATCATTAGTGTTTAGTGTCTATGTCTTAAAGCTATGAATGTTCCATGAATCTTTCACCTTTCTTAAATGAAAAATGTTTTCTGAAAAAGAAAAAGAAGTACATGAATTTCGAATTCTATCTTGAAAATAGTTTAATTATTTTGATGTGGTGGCAATACTTTTTCCTCTTGATGGTCCAATGGAGTGCTTGAGCTCCTCTAGTTTGCTCCATCCTTTTTCTTAGTGATGGGCTTTGGTGATGAATTTCTCCATCTCCCAAGGTTCGGAGGCGGAAGCAATTGCCTTCCCTTTCCTCTTTCTAGAGGATTCTCCGACTTTAGGTGCCAAAAGTGGTAATGGAAAGCAAAAAGTAGAACTTTTCCACACCAAAATTAAAAGTAGCCTCCGTCACTAAGGTGGACCCGCTCCTTAATTTTCTTGCTTTTATTGTTATTTGTCTATTTTTATGTTTATTTTCTGTCTAAGTCTTGTTTTTATTACATGATCATTAGTGTTTAGAGTCTATGTCTTAAAGCTATGAATGTTCCATGAATCTTTCACCTTTCTTAAATGAAAAATGTTTTCTGAAAAAGAAAAAGAAGTACATGAATTTCGAATTCTATCTTGAAAATAGTTTAATTATTTTGATGTGGTGGCAACACTTTTTTTTTCTGAATGAATGCTTGAACAGTGCATTTTTTTTATAGTGAAGTTCATGAATGTTAAAATTGTTGGCTCTTGAAAGAATAATAAAAAAAAAGAGAAATGTTATTGATAATCTGAAAAATCATAAAATTGATTCTTGAAGCAAGAAAAAGCAGTGAAAAACACAAAGGTTGCGGAAAAAAAAATGCCAAAAAATAAAGAAAAAGAAAGAAAAAGAAAAAGCAAGAAGAAAAAGCCAATAGCTCTTTAAACCAAAAGGCAAGAGCAAAAAGCCAATAACTCTTTAAACTAAAAGGCAAGGATCCACGGCTTTGAGCATTAATGGATAGAAGGGCCCAAAGGAATAAAATCTTGGCCTAAGCGGCTAAATCAAGCTGTCCCTAACCATTTGCTTGTGTCATGAAGGTCCAAGTGAAAAGCTTGAGACTGAGTGGTTAAAGTCATGATCCAAAGCAAAACGAGTGTGCTTAAGAACTCTGGGCACGTCTAACTGGGGACTCTAGCAAAGCTGAGTCACAATCTGAAAAGGTTCACCCAGTTATGTGTCCGTGGCATTTATGTATCCGGTGGTAATACTAGAAAACAAAATGCTAAGGGTCACGGCCAAGACTCATAAAGTAGCTGTGTTCAAGAATCAACATACTAACTAGGAGAATCAATAACACTATCTGAATTCTGAGTTCCTATGGATGCCAATCATTCTGAACTTCAAAGGATAAAGTGAGATGCCAAAACTGTTCAGAAGCAAAAAGCTACTAGTCCTACTCATCTAATTGGAACTAAGCTTCATTGATATTTTGAAATTTATTGTATTTTCTCTTCTTTTTATCTTATTTTGTTTTTCGTTGCTTGAGGACAAGTAACAATTTAACTTTGGTGTTGTGATGAGCAGATAATTTATACGCTTTTTGCCATTGTTTTTAGGTAGTTTTTAGTATGTTTTTGTTACTTTTTATTATATTTTTATTAGTTTTTATGCAAAAATCACATTTCTGGACTTTACTATGAGTTTGTGTATTTTTCTGTAATTTCAGGTATTTTCTGGCTGAAATTGAGGGACCTGAGCAAAAATCTTATTCAAAGGCTGAGAAAGGACTGCAGATGCTGTTGGATTCTGACCTCCCTACACTCAAACGCATTTTTCTGGAGCTACAGAAGCCAATTGGCGCGTTCTCAATTGGCTCTCAACAATTTTCCTTCGGCAAATATACTGAATTGTTGTCAAGTAAAAACTCACAATAGAGTGAGGTTGAATCCCACAGGGATTGATTGGTCAAGCAACTTTAATTAGAGGGATGTTCTAGTTGAACTAAGCAGAATTGGATTTGAGATTTGCAGAAAATTAAATGGCGGGAAAGTAAATAGCAGAAACGTAAATGCTGGAAATAAAGAGCGGAATGTAAATAGCGGAAATTAAATTGCAGAATCTTAAATGGGGAAGGGGAGTTTAGCATGAAAGTAAATAGCAGAAAGTAAAGAGAATGGGTAAGATCAGAAATGGGGAATTCATTGGGCTTAGGAGATGTTGCATTCTCCGGATCAAGTTCATTTTCATCTCTTCCTCAATCAATGCATTCATTGATCTCCTTGGCAATCTTAAGTGATCAAATTCCAATTTCTTGGAAATTCAATCTCTCAAATCTTGATCAATAGCCAATTCCTTGGTCAATTGCTCATGAGAAGAGATGAAGTATGGTCACTGATTATACCACATGTATTTCCAAATCAAACATGTATTTCCAAATCAAAGTGTTGGTAGGATTATATGTCACTATATCCATCCAAATCCCAATTTAGTCCAACATGAGAAAGCATTTCTAGCATGATCTCTTCATTCCTCTTCCAAAGTTCCGAAGAGATCCAAGTATGAATAGCTTATTTTCCAAGATAACTACCCAATTGAATGAAGATTGAAAGCTTTCTAGTAAAATCAAGAGAAAAGATAGAAGAAGAATAATGAAAACTAACATTGATCCATCAAATTACAACAGAGCTCCCTAACCCAATGAAAGGAGTTTAGTTGTTCATAGCTCTGGGAATGAAAAACAAAGATGGAAAATACATTATGAAAAGTAAACTAGAAGCTGCAGAGAAAGTAAAATACAGAGAGTAGTTCTCAAATTTTCAACCCCCTTTCTAATTCAAAACTACCCCTATATATACTACTCTTCTGATCTTCTAGTTGGTTCTTCAAATCTTGGATACGGGCCTTTGGATCTTGAGTTTGAAGCAGTTATCTTCTTCAGTGGGCTTAGCTTTACTTGCAGAGAGAAAGTATGAAGTGGGCAGGGACTTTTAGCTTAGGACGTTAGTGGCGTTAACGTTAAGTGAAAGTGTGGGTTCGAGAACGTTAGTGGCAGTCACCTTTTTCACTAACGTTCCTAACCAAAGGATAATTCACGTTAACTTCAACGTTAGTGGCACCAACGTGACCACTAACATTGCCTCTTGGTCCTTCGCACACGTTATTGGGACTTACCTTTTCCAATAACGTTGAGAATCCTCCCTTCCCTCTACGTTAGAGTTCACGTTAGTGTGGCTAACGTGACCTCTAATGTAGGCATGCCAAATCTTCGAAAACGTTAGTGACACTTACCTTTGTCACTAACATTTCAAAACGCCCCTACTTCCCACGTTAGAGTTCACGTTAACTAGGTTAACGTGGCTTCTAATGTGGTGGTGATAGCCATCTCCAATGTTAGTGACAGTCACTAACTTTGGCTCATCATTCTTCAATCCACGTTAGCTTCCACGTTAACTAAGTTAACGTGGGAGTTAACGTTGCTCATAGTGGCTCATTCCAACGTTAGTGACAAAGGTGAGTGTCACTAACGTTGGCGATTCTTGCTCCCTCCACGTTAGCTTCCACGTTAACTAAGTTAACGTGGCAACTAACGTGGCTCAAACTGGCTTAGTCCAACGTTAGTGACAAAGGTGAGTATCAATAACGTTGGCCATTGTTTTGCTTCCCCACGTTAGAGTCCACGTTAACTGAGTTAACGTGACTTTTAACGTGGCCAATATGAGCTTGGTCCAACGTTAGTGACAAAGGTGAGTGTCACTAACGTTGGCTTCATTTTCTTCTTCCACGTTAGAGTTCACGTTAACTTAGTTAACGTGACTCTTAACGTGGACTATGATGGCTTCGAGGACGTTATTGGCGATTACTTTTCTCATTAACGTTGCAAGCTAGCTCCCATTCCACGTTAGTGGTTACGTTAGTTAGACTAACGTGGCTGCTAACGTGGTTCTTCCTTGCTTCCTTTGTCCTAAAATCAAGCAATACAGTGCCTCAAAGTTCTAATCCAAATCATGAGACATGCATCATCCAATTTTTCATTCAATTCTTGCATAATTCTCATGAAATCATGTAAAGTGCACAATGTTTGCTTGAATCAAGATGTAAGTGAAATTCTACCCAAAACTTGCTTATTTCCTAAGAAAATGCATGAAACTATCCTAAAATAGTAAAGAAAAGGTCAGTGAAACTGGCCAAAATTCCCTAGCATCAACGGATGGTAGCCATTGACAACAGCGATCCACCAACATACAGCATGCCATGGAAGGAAGCCATGCGTGTTTGGAGAAGAAGACAATAGGAAAGCAGAGATTCAGACGACAGAGCATCTCCGGAACCTCAACCTGTTCCTCATTACTGAATCACAAGTATCATTCATTTCATGTTATTTACTCTTCATAAACAAAATCATTCATATCATGTAAATCTCCTGACTAAGATTTACAGGATAACCATAGCTCGCTTCAAGCCGGCAATCTCCGTGGGATCGACCCTTACTCACGTGAGGTATTACTTGGACGACCTAGTGCACTTGCCAGTTAGTTATACCGGAGTTGTGAAAAGTGTGATCATAATTCCGTGCATTAGTCTCTTTAGGAACTTAGAATCCATATGATATTATTGTCTCTCCTAGTTCAGTCTTTGTTGATTCTTGAACACAGGTTTTAGAGTCTTGGCCATGGCCTTAAGCACTTTGTTTTTCAGTATTACCACCGGATAAATAAATCCCATAGACACTTAACTGGATGAATCCTTTCAGATTGTGATTCAGCTTTGCTAGAATCCCCAGGTAGAGGTGTCCAGAGTTCTTAAGCGCCCAGCACTAACTCGTCGATATATTTCTTGTTGGAAGTATCCCTGATCCCATTGATAACGAGTGGGGCCAAATAATTCAATCGGAGTTGAACACTCTTTTTGCTTTGGATCACGACTTTAACTACTCAGTCTCAAGCTTTTTACTTGACACCTTCACACCACAAGCATATAGTTAGGCACCCTTTTTATTTGAAGTGCTTATGCCAAGATTGTGTTTCTTTTAGGCCCTCCTAACCATTGATGCTCAAAGCCTTGGATTCTTTTACCCTTGCCTTTTTTTTAAAGGGTTATTGGCTTTTTGCTCTTGCCTTTTGGTTTAAAGAGCTATTGCCTTTTTCTGCTTTTTTTTCACATGCTTTTCTTTTTCTTTTGCTGCTATTTCTTCCTTCAAGAATCACTTTTGGATTTTTCAGATTATCAATAATACTTCTCCTTTTTCATCATTCTTTCAAGAGCCAACATTCTTAATTCCAATTTCAAATATGCACTGTTCATTCATACATTCAGAAAACAAAGCAATGCCACCATATCAAAATAATTGATTATTCTTATTATAAAAGTCAAAAATTTATGCATCTCTGATTCTTCTAAAAAAATCACTATTTTATTTATGTTTAATAACGATAAGAGGAATATTTTATAGCTAATTGGAAAATTAATTACTACTAAGGCTTATGTAATTCTAAAATTAAAAGATAGAAAAAATAAAAATAAAGACTTAAATACTACTAGTGATCATGTAAACCTAAATATGGAAGACAGGAATTAGAATAATAGAAATATGAAAAATAGGAATTGGAATAGTCACAAGGCTGAAACTCAACAACCTCAAGCTTGAGGGGCGCTGGGCTCTTCAGGGGAGAGCTTCTGGTGTTTCAACTCCTCTATCTCACGCCCCTGCTTCTCTTGTTCTCTGACCAATTTGCAAATCATGCTAGTCTAATCTTTCTGCTCCTCTCTTAGTTGATCCAAGGTGACTTGCAGTTGCATCACAGATGCTTTCAGCTGATCCCAATATTCAATTGGAGGGATCTCTTGGGGAGGCTCAGGTGCCTTCCTTTTGGGATGATCCCTTTCCATCACCTGCTTGGTGATTGGGCTTTCCACTAGAATAAATGTGTCTACATAAAGCAGGACTTTAGCCTCTTGGCATAGGCGAAAGATAAGGTTTGGATAGGCCAGCATGGCATGAGTAGACATCCTGTTTGCCAACTTGTACATCTCATAGGGGATTATTTGGTGAACTTCTACATCATTCTTCATCATGATGCAGTAAACAATCACAGCTCTCTGAATAGTGACTTCAAAATAGTTACTTGTAGGGAGTATAGAACGTCCAATAAAGTCTAGCCATCCTCTACCAATTGGCTTAAGGTTCATTCTTTTTAGCTGGTTTGGTTTGCCTTTTGCATCCTCAATCCATTGAGTTCCAGGTAGGCAGAGGTCCTCTAGCACTTGATCCAGCTTAGGGTTAGCTACCACTCTTTTATTGTAAGAAACAGGGTCATCCCTTTGTAAGGGTAATTTAAAGATCTCTCTCACCCTATCCAGATAAAAATAGATGATCTTTCCCCTGACCATAGTGAAAAAAGTATGGAATGTTGTTCCATCTTTTTTTGTTTATCTGTCATCCACATATTTGCATACAATTCATGGATCATGTTGGATCCAATAGTGATCTTAGGATTTGCTAGAATCTCCCAGCCTCTCTTTTGAATTTGTTTTTGAATCTCCGGGTATTCATCTTCTCCTAATTCGAATATGACCTCAGGGATCACTGGCCTCTTACTCATTATTTTGTGATAATAGTTCTTCATGTTACTTGGTGTAAAATCTGATAGGTTTGAAAACAACTGTTGGGTCATCTTCTTTCTCATTTTTAGGAGCGGTTGATGAGCGGATAATTTATACGCATTTTGGCATTGTTTTTACAAAGTTTTTAGTATGATTTAGCTAGTTTTTAGTATATTTTTTTTAGTTTTTAAATAAAATTCAAATTTCTAGACTTTACTATGATTTTGTGTATTTTTCTGTGATTTCAGGTAATTTCTGACTGAAATTGAGGGACTTGAGCAAAAATCAGATTCAGAGGCTGAAGAAGGACTGCAGATGCTGTTGGATTCTGACCTCCCTGCACTCAAAGTGGATTTTCGGGAGCTCCAGAACTCCAAATGGTGCGCTCTCAATTGCGTTAGAAAGTAGACATCCAGGGCTTTCCAGCAATATATAATAGTTCATACTTTGCCTCAGTTTAGATGACGCAAACTGGCGTCCAACGCCAGTTCCATGTTGCATTCTGGAGTTAAACGCCAGAAACATGTTATAAACTGGCGTTCAACTCCAAGAGAAGCCTCTACACATGTAAAGCTCAATGCTCAGCCCAAGCACACACCAAGTGGACCCCAGAAGTGGATTTCTGCATCATTTACTCATTTCTATAAACCCTAGTAACTAGTTTAGTATAAATAGGACTTTTTACTATTGTATTTACATCTTCAGATCATCTGTGATCAGTTTTATGCTATCTTAGACCTTTATGGGAGCTGGCCATTCGGCCATGCCAGGACCATTATCACTTATGTATTTTCAATGGTAGAGTTTCTACACACCATAGATTAAGGTGTGGAGCTCTGCTGTTCCTCAGGAATTAATGCGAAGTACTATTGTTTTTCTATTCAATTCAAGCTTATTCCTATTCTAAGATGTTCATTCGCACCCAAGAACATGATGAATGTGATGATTATGTGACGCTCATCACCATTCTCACCTATGAACGCGTGCCTGACAACCACTTCTATTCTACATGAAGATGAGATAGAATGAGTATTTCTTAGGTATCTAATACAGGAGACCGAGTCCGAGATATTAGAGTCTTCGTGGTATAAGTTAGAACCCATGGACGGCCATTCTTGAGATCCGCAAAGTCTAAACCTTGTCTGTGGTATTCCGAGTAGGATCTGGGAAGGGATGGCTATGACGAGCTTCAAACTCGCGAGTGCTGGGCGTAGTGACAGACGCAAAAGGATAGTAAATCCTATTCCAATATGATCGAGAATCGACAGATGATTAGCCATGCAGTGACAGCGCATTGGACCATTTTCACAGAGAGGACGGGATGTAGCCATTGACAACGGTGATGCCCAACATAAAGCTTTCCATGGAAAGGAGTATGAAGGATTGGATGAAGACAGCAGGAAAGCAGAGGTTCAGGAGGAACAAAAGCATCTCTATACGCTTATCTGAAATTCTCACCAATGAGTTACATAAGTATCTCTATCTTTATTTTACGTTTTATTTGTCTTTTAATTATTATAACTCTATAACCATTTGAATCCGCCTGACTGAGATTTACAAGGTGACCATAGCTTGCTTCAAGACGACAATCTCCGTGGGATCGACCCTTACTCACGTAAGGTTTATTACTTGGACGACCCAGTGCACTTGCTGGTTAGTTATGCGGAATTGTGACAAAGTGTGATTCACGTTTGAGAGCTCCAAGTTTTTGGCGCCATTGTTGATGATCACAATTTCGTGCACCAAGTTTTTGGCGCCGTTGCTGGGGATTGTTCGAGTTTGGACAACTGACGGTTCATCTTGTTGCTCAGATTAGGTAATTTTATTTTAATTTTAACCTTTTTGTTTTTATTGTTCTTATTTTTGAAAAAATAAAAATAAAAAAAGTAACAAAAAAAATTAAATATTTTCAAAAATATATTTTTCTTCAGAATTTTTAAGAATGAATTCTAGAGTTTCATGAAGCATGTTGAAGCCTGGCTGGCTGTAAAGCCATGTCTAATTCATTTGGACTGGGGCTTCCACCTATCAGCATAGAATGAAGTTGGATGAAGTATCAGCTGTTGTATGCCTGATTTGTATGCTAAATCTTGGCTAGCCATTGGCCATGTCTAGTGTTTTGGACCGGAGCTTTCACTGAAAGCTTGGCTGGCTAGTGAGCCATGTCTAATTCCTAGACTGGAGCTTTAGACTAACATTGCAAGATTCCTGGAATTCCTATTAAAAATTTTGAAATCCTTATTTTGCAAATTCCAATTAATTTTCAAAAAATACCAAAACTTTTAATAAAATCAAAAAAATCAAAAATAATTTGATGTTTCTTGTTTAAGTCTTGTGTCAGTTTTTAAGTTTGGTGTCAATTGCATGTTTATCTCTTTCTTGCATCTTTCGAAAATCCATGCATTGCATTTTTCATGATCTTCAAGATGTTCCTGGTAAGTCTTCTTGTTTGATCTTTAAAATTTCTTGTTTTGTGTCTTTTCTTGTTTTTTTTATATGCATTTTCAATTTGTTAGTGTCCATACATGAAAAATTTTTAAGTTTGGTGTCCTGCATGTTTTTCTTTTCTTAAAAATTTTCAAAAATAAGTTCTTGGTGTTCATCTTGACATTCAAAGTGTTCTTGGTGTTCATCTTGATATTCATAGTGTTCTTGCATGCATCATTTATTTTGATCCAAAATTTTCATGCATTGAGTCTTTTTGATGTTTTTCTCTCTCATCATTAAAATTCAAAAATAAAAAAATATCTTTCCCTTATTTCACTCATAAACTTTTGAATATCTGAGTTGAGTTTTTCAAAAATTTTTAAAATCTAGTTGTTTCTTATGAGTCAAATCAAATTTTCAATTTAAAAAATTTCTATCTTTTTCAAAAATCAAATCTTTTTTTATGATTTTCGAAAATTTTAAATTGATTTTCAAAAATCTTTTTCTTATTTCCATTTCATAATTTCAAAATCTTTACTAACAATTAATGTGATTGATTCAAAAATTTTTCAAGTTGTTACTTGCCTATTAAGAAAGGTTCAATCTTTAAATTTCAAAATCATATATTTTTGTTTCTTGTTAGTCAAGTAATCAACTTTAATTTTCAAAATCAAATCTTTTTAAAGTTCTTTTTCAAATCCTTTTTCAAAATAAGTTTCAATCACATCTTTTTCAAAATTAATTTCAAAATCTTTTCTAACTTATTTTCTAGCTTCTTATCTTTTCAAAATTGATTTTCAAATCTTTTTCAATTAATCTTATCTTTTTGTTTGATTCATATCTTTTTCAAAACTACCTAACTAACTCTCTCTTTCTAATTTTTGAAAATCCCTTCCCTCTTTTTCAAAATTCCTTTTTTATTAACTAATTGTTTTAATTTTTACTTTAATTTAATTTAATTTTTCTTTTTTGTATTTTCGAATTCTAACTTTAAATTTAATTTAAAACAAAAATATTTTTTATTTAATTTATTTAATTTTTGAATTCTCTCATTTCTCATCCCCTTCTGTTTATTTATTCATCTACTAACACCCCTCTTTCACCCAAGAATTCGAACTCACTCCTCTCCCTTGTGTTTGGATGTTTATCTTTTCCTTCCTCCATTATTCTCTTCTTATACTTACATAAGGAATCTCTATACTGTGACATAGAGGATTCTATATTTTCTGTTCTCTTCTTTTTCATATGAGCAGGAACAAGGATAAGAGCATTCTTGTTGAAGCTGATCCTGAACCTGAAAGGACTCTGAAGAGGAAGCTAAGGGAAGCTAAAGCACAACTCTCTGGAGAAAATCTGACAGAAATTTTTGAAAAAGAAGGAGACATGGCCGAAAATAATAACAATGCAAGGAAGATGCTTGGTGACTTTACTGCACCAAATTCCAATTTTCATGGAAGAAGCATCTCAATCTCTACCATTGGAGCAAACAATTTTGAGCTGAAACCTCAATTAGTTTCTCGGATGCAACAGAACTGCAAGTTTCATGGACTTCCATCAGAAGATCCTTTTCAGTTCTTAACTGAATTCTTGCAGATCTGTGACACTGTTAAGACCAATGGAGTTGATCCCAAGGTCTACAGGCTTATGCTTTTCCCATTTACTGTAAGAGACAGAGCTAGAATATGGTTGAATTCTCAACCTAAAGATAGCCTGAACTCTTGGGATAAGCTGGTCACGGCTTTCTTAGCCAAGTTCTTTCCTCCTCAAAAGCTTAGTAAGCATAGAGTGGATGTTCAAACCTTCAAACAAAAAGAAGGTGAATCCCTCTATGAAGCTTGGGAGAGATACAAGGAACTGACCAAAAAGTGTCCTTCTGATATGCTTTCAGAATGGACCATCCTGGATATATTATATGATGGTTTGTCTGAGCTATCAAAGATGTCACTGGACCATTCTGCAGGTGGATCCATTCACCTAAAGAAAACGCCTGCAGAAGCTCAGGAACTCATTGACATGGTTGCAAATAACCAGTTCATGTACACTTCTGAAAGGAATCCTGTGAGTAATGGGACGCCTCAGAGGAAGGGAGTTCTTGAAATTGATACTCTGAATGCCATATTGGCTCAGAACAAAATATTGACTCAGCAAGTCAATATGATCTCTCAGAGTCTGAATGGATTGAAGGAATCATCCAACAATACTATAGAGCCATCTTCTGAAGAAAAAGCTTATGATCCTGAGAACCCTGCAATAGCAGAGGTGAATTACATGGGTGAACCCTATGGAAACACATATAATCCCTCATGGAGAAATCATCCAAATTTCTCATAGAAGGATCAACAAAAGCCTCAACAAGGCTTTAATAATGGTGGAAGAAACAGGTTTAGCAATAGCAAGCCTTTTCCATCATCCACTCAGCAACAGACAGAGAATTCTGAGCAGGATCCATCTAGCTTAGCAAATATAGTCTCTGATCTATCTAAGGCCACTGTAAGTTTCATGAATGAAACAAGGTCCTCCATTAGAAATTTGCAGGCACAAGTGGGCCAGCTGAGTAAAAGAGTCACTGAAACTCCTCCTAGTACTCTCCCAAGCAATACAGAAGAGAATCCAAAAAGAGAGTGTAAGGCCATTACCTTACTTGGTGTGGCCGAACCCAGAGAGGAGGAGGAGGACGTGAATCCCAGTTAGGAAGACCTCCTGGGACGTTCAGTGACCAATAAGGAGTATCCCTTTGAGGAACCAAAGGAATCTGAGGCTCATCTAGAGACCATAGAGATTCCATTGAACCTTCTTCTGCCCTTCATGAGCTCTGATGAGTATTCATCCTCTGAAGAGGATGAAGACATTACTGAAGAGCAAGTTGCTAAGTACCTTGGTGCAAACATGAAGCTGAATGCCAAATTATTTGGTAATGAGACTTGGGAAGATGAACCTCCCTTGCTCACCAATGAACTAAATGTATTGGATAGGCAGAAATTACCTCAAAAGAAACAGGATCCTGGTAAATTCTTAATACCCTGTAACATAGGCACCATAACCTTTGAGAAGGCTCTGTGTGACCTGGGGTCAGGAATAAACTTAATGCCACTCTCTGTAATGGAGAAACTTGGGATCTTTGAGGTGCAAGCTGCCAGAATCTCATTAGAGATGATAGACAACTCAAGAAAATAGGCTTATGGACTAGTAGAGGACGTGCTAGTAAAGGTTGAAGGCCTTTACGTCCCTGCTGATTTCATAATCCTAGACACTGGGAAGGAAGAAGATGAATCTATCATCCTTGGAAGACCCTTCCTAGCCACAGCAAGAGCTGTGATTGATGTGGATAGAGGAGAGTTGGTCCCCCAACTGAATGAGGACAACCTTGTGTTTAAAACTCAAGGATCTTCTTCTGTAACCATGGAGAGGAAGCATTAAAAGCTTCTCTCACTGTAGAGTCAACCAAAGCCCCCACAGTACAACTCTAAGTTTGGTGTTGGGAGGCTACAACCAAACTCTAAGTTTGGTGTTGAACCCCGACATTCAAACTCTAAGTTTGGTGTTGGGAGGTTCCAACCTTGCTCTAATTATCTGTGAGGCTCCATGAGAGCTCACTGTCAAGCTATTGACATTAAAGAAGCACTTGTTGGGAGGCAACCCAATGTTATTTAATTATATCTATTTTCTTTTTATTGTTATTTCGTGTTTTATTAGGTTGATGATCATGTGGAGTCACAAAAACTACTAAAAAATCAAAAACAGAATGAAAAATAGCATTAAAAATAACACACCCTGGAGGAGGAACATTCCGGTATTTAAACGCCAGAAACAAGCATCTGTCTGGCGTTTAACGCCAGAAACAAGCACCAAGCTGGCATTTAACGCTAGAAACAAGCATCTACCTGGCGTTAAACGCCAGAAACAGGCTATATTTGGGCGTTTAATGCCAGAAACAAGCAGCAGTCTGGCGTTAAACGCCAGGATTGCACAGTAAGGGCGTTTTACACGCCTAATTGGAGTAGGGATGTTAAGTCCTTGGCCCTCCAGGATCTGTGGACCCTACAGGATCCCCACCTACCTTCTTCTCTCCTCTTCACACCTTTTCATAACGCTCTTCCCCAAATACCCTTCACCAATCACCTCACTCACTCTTCTCCATCATCTCTTCACCACTCACATCCATCCCCTCTTCCCCAAAAACCCCACCTACCTTCAAATTCAAACTATTTTCCTTTCCAAACCCAACCCTAATGGCCGAACCCTAACCCTCCCCCTACTCCTATATAAACCCCTCATTCCTTCTTCATTTTCACACAACACAACCTTCTCTTCTTCCCCTTGGCCGAAACCACCTTTCTCTCCCCCTCCTTTATTTCTCTTCTTCTTCTTCTTCTTTCTTTCTTCTTTTGCTCGGGGACGAGCAAACATTTTAAGTTTGGTGTGGTAAAAGCATTGTTTTTTGTTTTTCCATAACCATTAATGGCACCTAAGGCCAGAGAAACCTCTAGAAAGAGGAAAGGGAAGGCAATTGCTTCCACCTCTGAGTCATGGGAGATGGAGAGATTCATCACAAAGGTCCATCAAGACCACTTCTATGAAGTTGTGGCCAAGAAGAAAGTGATCCCTGAGGTTCCTTTCAAGCTCAAAAATAATGAGTATCCGGAGATCCGACATGAGATCCGAAGAAGAGGTTGGGAAGTTCTCACCAACCCCATTCAACAAGTCGGGATCTTAATGGTTCAAGAGTTCTATGCAAATGCATAGATCACTAGGAACCATGATCAAAGTGTGAACCCGAATCCAAAGCATTGGCTTACCATGGTTCGGGGGAAATTCTTAGATTTCAGTCCAGAAAATATAAGGTTGGTGTTCAACTTGCCAATGATGGAAGAGAACGCATGCCCCTACACTAGAAGGGTCAATTTTGATCAAAGGTTGGACCAAGTCCTCATGGACATATGTGTAGAAGGAGCTCAATAGAAAGTTGACTCAAGAGGCAAGCCGTTCAATTGAGAAGACTGAACCTTAAGCCTGTAGCTAGAGGATGGTTGGAGTTTATTCAACGCTCAATCATTCCTACTAGCAACCAGTCTGAAGTTACTATAGATCGGGCCATCATGATCTATAGTATCATGATTGGAGAGGAAGTGGAAGTTCATGAGATTATACCTCAAGAACTCTACAATGTGGCTGACAAGTCCTCTACTTTGGCAAGGTTAGCCTTTCCTCACCTTATTTGCCACCTCTGCAATTCGGCTGGAATTTACATAGAGGGAGACATTCTCATTGATGAGGATAAGCCCATCACTAAGAAAAGGATGGAGCAAACAAGAGAACATGGATCTCAACAAGAGCATAAGGAAATTCCTCACCATGAAATCCCTGAGATGCCTCAAGGGATGCACCTTCCTCCATAAAACTATTGGGAGCAAATCAACACCTCCCGAGGAGAATTAAGTTCCAACATGGGACAACTAAGGATGGAGCACCAAGAGCACTCCATCATCCTCCATGAAATTAGAGAAGATCAAAGAGCTATGAGGGAGGAACAACAAAGACAAGGAAGAGACATAGAGGAGCTCAAGAGCACCATTGGTTCTTCAAGAAGAGGAAGACGCCACCCTCACTAAGGTGGACCCGTTCCTTAATCTCCTTGTTCTTGTTTTCCTGTTTTTTGGTTTTATGCTTCATGTTTATTTATGTTTGTGTCTTATTACATGATCATTAGTATTTAAGTGTCTATGCCTTAAAGTTATGAATGTCCTATGAATCCATCACCTCTCTTAAATGAAAAATGTTTTAATTACAAAAGAACAAGAAGTACATGGTTTCGAATTCATCCTTGAAACTATTTTAATTATTTTGATATGGTGACAATACTTTTTGTTTTCCGAATGAATGCTTGAACAGTGCATATGTCTTTTGAAATTATGGTTTAGGAATGTTAAATATGTTGGCTCTTGAAAGAATGATGAAAAGGAGAAATGTTATTGATAATCTAAAAAATCATAAAAATTGATTCTTGAAGCAAGAAAAAGCAGTGAATAGAGAAAAGCTTGCGAAAAAAAAAGAGAAAACAAAAATGGCGAAAAAAAAAGAAAGAAAAAGAAAAAGCAAGCAGAAAAAGCCAAAAGCTCTTTAAACCAAAAGGCAAGAGCAAAAAGCCAATAGCCCTTAAAACAAAAAGGCAATGGAAATAAAAAGGATCCAAGGCTTTGAGCATCAGTGGATAGGAGAGCCTAAAGGAATAAAATCCTGGCCTAAGCAGCTAAATCAAGCTGTCCCTAACCACGTGCTTGTGGCGTGAAGGTGTCAAGTGAAAACTTGAGACTGAGCAGTTAAAGTCGAGACCCAAAGCAAAAGAAGAGTGTGCTTAAGAACCCTGGACACCACTAATTGGGGACTTTAGCAAAGCTGAGTCACAATCTGAAAAGGTTCACCCAGTTATGTGTCTGTGGCATTTATGTATCTGGTGGTAATATTGGAAAACAAAGTGCTTAGGGCCACGGCCAAGACTCATAAAGTAGCTGTGTTCAAGAATCAACATACTGAACTAGGAGAATCAATAACACTATCTAAATTCTAAGTTCCTATAGATGCCAATCATTCTGAACTTCAATGGATAAAGTGACATGCCAAAACTATTCAAGAGGCAAAAAGCTACAAGTCCCGCTCATCTGATTGGAGCTAAGTTTCATTGATATTTTGGAATTTATAGTATATTCTCTTCTTTTTATCCTATTTGATTTTCAGTTGCTTGGGGATAAGCAATAATTTGAGTTTGGTGTTGTGATGAGCGGATAATTTATACGCTTTTTGGCATTATTTTTACATAGTTTTTAGTATGATTTAGCTAGTTTTTAGTATATTTTTATTAGTTTTTAAATAAAATTCACATTTATAGACTTTACTATGAGTTTGTGTGTTTTACTGTGATTTCAGGTAATTTCTGGCTGAAATTGAGGGACTTGAGCAAAAATCAGATTCAGAGGCTGAAGAAGGACTGCAGATGTTGTTGGATTCTAACCTCCTTGCACTCAAAGTGGATTTTCTGGAGATACAAAACTCCAAATGGCGCGCTCTCAATTGCATTAGAAAGTAGACATCCAGGGCTTTCCAGCAATATATAATAGTCTATACTTTGCCCGAGTTTAGATGACGCAAACTGGCGTCCAACGCCAATTCCATGTTGCATTCTGGAGTTAAACGCCAGAAACAGGTTACAAACTGGCGTTCAACTCCAAGAGAAGCCTCTACACGTGTAAAGCTCAATGCTCGGCCCAAGCGCACACCAAGTGGGCTCCAGAAGCGGATTTCTGCATCATTTACTCATTTCTGTAAACCCTAGTAACTAGTTTAGTATAAATAGGACTTTTTACTATTGTATTTACATCTTCGGATCATCTTTGATCAGTTTTATGCTATCTTAGACCTTTATGGGGGCTGGCAATTCGGCCATGCCTGGACCATTATCACTTATGTATTTTCAACGGTAGAGTTTCTACACACCATAGATTAAGGTGTGGAGCTCTACTGTTCCTCAAGAATTAATGCGAAGTACTATTGTTTTTCTATTCAATTCAAGCTTGTTCCTATTCTAAGATGTTCATTCGAACCCAAGAACATGATGAATGTGATGATTATGTGACGCTCATCACCATTCTCACCTATGAATGCGTGCCTGACAACCACTTCTGTTCTACATGAAGATGAGATAGAATGAGTATCTCTTAGGTATCTAATATAGGGGACCGAGTCTGAGATATTAGAGTCTTCATGGTATAAGTTAGAACCCATGGACGGCCATTCTTGAGATCCAAAAAGTCTAAACCTTGTCTGTGGTATTTCGAGTAGGATCTGGGAAGGGATGGCTGTGACGAGCTTCAAACTCGCGAGTGCTGGGCGTAGTGACAGATGCAAAAGGATAGTAAATCCTATTCCAGTATGATCGATAACCGACAGATGATTAGCCATGCAGTGACAGCGCATTGGACCATTTTCATAGAGAGGACAGAATGTAGCCATTGACAACGGTGATGCCCAACATAAAGCTTGCCATGGAAAGGAGTATGAAGGATTGGATGAAGACAGCATGAAAGCAGAGGTTCAGGAGGAACAAAAACATCTCTATACGCTTATCTGAAATTCTCACCAATGAGTTACATAAGTATCTCTATCTTTATTTTACATTTTATTTGTCTTTTAATTATTATAACTCTATAACCATTTGAATCCGCCTGACTGAGATTTACAAGGTGACCATAGCTTGCTTCAAGCTGACAATCTCCGTGGTATCGACCCTTACTCACGTAAGGTTTATTACTTGGACGACCCAGTGCACTTGCTGGTTAGTTGTGCGGAATTGTGACAAAGTGTGATTCACGTTTGAGAGCTCCAAGTTTTTGGCGCCACTGTTGATGATCACAATTTCGTGCACCAGTGGTCCTGCCACTTTTTTGAGCCGTAAGATTCGAATCTCAATGAGAAAAAAGGGCTCCTTCCACACCAAACTTAAAAGGTTTGCTCGTCCTTGAGCAAAAGGTAAGAAAGGAAGAAGAAAAAAGTGAAGGAAGGGAGAATAGAAGAAGAGAATTCGAATGGGGAGGTGGTGAATAAGTGAGAGGGGAGCACGGATATATATAGGAAGGGGGGAGGGATTTTCGAATTCAATCTTAAAAGAAAGATAAAGAAGTTTTGAAAAAGATAGAAAAAGATAAGTTGTTAAACTTGAAAGATATGAAAAAGATAAAAAAGATATAAAAGATAAGATAAGAAGTAAGAAGAAGATTTTAAAGTTTAATAAAAGATATGAACACGAATTACTAAAGATAAGAAAAGATTTTGAAAGAATTTAAAAACTAGTTGAAAAAGATTTGAAAAGATTTGAAATTATTTTAAAATTGAAATTTATTTGAATTTGAAATATTTGAACAAAATTTGATTTAAAAATCATTGAATTCAAAAATTGAAATTTAAAAAGATAGGTTGAATGAAGAAGAGATAAGGTTTTGGAAATTACCTTCCTTGCTGTCTTTCTGGCGTTAAACGCCGAGAATGGCTGCATTCTGGCGTTTAACGTTGCTGCCCTCCTTGCTGGGCATTGAACGCCCAGAATGGCACCCATTCTAGCGTTCAACACTAGGCTACCCTCCTTATGGGCGTTTGAACACCCAACCAGGCTCCCTGGCTGGCGTTTAACGCCAGGCTGTCTACCTCCATGGGCGTTTAAACGCCGAATTACCACCCTTTTCTGGCGTTAAACGCTAGAGAGATGCCTCCTCCAAGGTATTCTGTTTTCTGTTATGCATCATTCTGTCTCTATTTAAACACTGTTCATGATTACTAACATTAAAAAGCAAACTAATTAGAAACTAATTATACGGAAAACTAATTAAAACAAAAATAATTAGAAAATTAGAAAATAATAATATACTATTAATCATTGGGTTGCCTCCCAACAAGCTCTTCTTTAATGTCCTTAGCTGGACTGCACTGTACTTAACTTAGTTGAAGTGTTGACCCTCCTAGCTCAAAATCTCCTTCAAAGTAATGATTGACCCTCTGTTCATTGATAGTGAACCTGTTGTCTGGATCTTTACCTTGAAGTTCTATGTGCTCGTAAGGTGATATACTAGTAATCACATACGGTCCCTTCTAACGGGATTTAAGTTTCCCAGGGAATAATTTGAGTCTTGAGTTAAAGAGCAGGACCTTCTGTCTGGGTTCAAAGACTCCGGAGGATATCTTCTTGTCATGCCATCTTTTTGCTTTTTCCTTATAGATCTCTGCATTTTCAAATGCAGCTAAGCGAAATTCATCCAACTCATTTAGTTGGAGCAGCCATTTTTTTCCTGCTTCTTTAGCATCAAAGTTGAGGAACCTAGTAGCCCAATAAGCCTTTTGTTCTAGTTCCACTGGCAAATGATAGGAATTCCCATACACCAGCTGGTATGGTGATGTTCCAATAGGGGTTTTGAAAGCTATTATGTATGCCCACAGAGCATCATCAAGCTTCCTAGCCTAATCCTTTCTAGAGGCGCTTGTTGTCCTTTCTAGGATTTGCTTTAGTTCTCTATTTGAGACTTTAACTTGCCCATTTGTTTGGGGATGATATGTTGTTGCCACTTTATGGCGAACTCCATAACGGCTTAAGACAGAATCAAGCTGTCTGTTGCAGAAATGAGTACCTCCATCACTAATCAGTGTCATAGGAACACCAAACCTACTGAAGATGTTCTTTTGGAGAAACTTCATCACTACTCTAGCGTCATTCGTGGGTGATGCTATTGCTTCAACCCATTTAAACACGTAGTCTACTGCTACGAAGATGTAGATGTTTCAGTAGGAAGGTAGGAAGGGTCCCATGATGTCTATACCCCCATACATCAAACAACTCAATCTCTAGGATTCCCTGTTGAGGCATGTCATGGCCGTGAGGGAGATTACCAGCTCTTTGGCAACTATCACAGTTACGGACAAACTTTCTAGAGTCCTTAAAGAGAGTGGGCCAGTAGAACCCACTTGGGAGAACCTTTGTGGCTGTTCGCTCACTTCCAAAGTGTCCTCCATAGTTTGAGCCATGGCAATGTCATTGAATTCTCTGTGCCTCTTCTTCAGACACGCAGCGTCGGATTATTCCATCTGAGCATCTTTTGAAGAGATATGGTTTATTCCGCAAGTAGTACTTTGCATCATGTATGAGTTTTTGGGCTTGCTGCCTATTGTACTCTTTGGGAATGAATCTTATAGCCTTGTAATTTGCAATGTCTACAAACTAAGGTGCTATTTGGATGGCATAGAGTTGCTCATCTGGAAAGGTTTCGGATATGTTAGCAGAGGGGGGAAAGGTCTCTGCCACTGGTTCAATCCGAGACAAGTGGTCAGCCACTTGATTTTCTGTACCTTTTCTGTCTCTGATTTCTATATCAAAGTATTACAGGAGTAATACCCATCTTATGAGCCTGGGCTTAGAATCCTGCTTGGTGAGTAGATACCTCAGAGCAGCATAGTCAGTGTAGATAATGACCTTAGATCCTACTAAATAGGATCTAAACTTGTCAATAGCATAAAGCACTGCAAGTAATTCCTTTTCTCTGGTGGTATAGTTCTTCTGTGCGTCATTCAGAACACGACTGGCATAATAAATGACGTGCAGAAGCTTGTCATCTCTCTGCCCTAGAACTGCACTAGTGGCATGGTCATTGGCATCACACATCAGTTCGAATGGTAAGTCCCAATTCGGTGCAGAAATGACAGGTGTAGTGACAAGCTTGGCTTTCAGGGTCTCAAAGGCATGCAGACATTCTTGGTCAAAGACAAATGGAACGTCAGTGGCCAAGAGGTTACATAGGGGCTTTACAATTTTCGAAAAATCCTGCATGTCCTAGGAAACTTCTGATTGCCTTGGTATTAGTACGTGGTGGCAATTGTTCAAACACCTCCACCTTAGCTTGATCCACTTCTATCCCCTTATTTAAAATCCGGTGCCCAAGAACAATGCCTTCAGTCACCATGAAGTGGCATTTTTTCCAGTTTAAAATCAGGTTTGTCTCTTGGCATCTTTTCAGAATTAGGGCCAGATGGTCAAGGCATGATTCAAATGAATCTCCAAAGATAGAGAAGTCATCCATGAACACTTCAAGGAACTTTTCCACCATGTCAGAGAAGATGGAGAGCATACATCTCTAGAAGTTGGGAGGTGCATTGCATAGGCCGAATGGCATTTGCCTATAGGCAAACATGCCATATGGGCATGTAAATATTGTCTTCTCTTGATCCTATGGATTCACTGCTATTTGATTGTACCCGGAATATCCATCTAGGAAGCAATAAAAAGCATGCCCTACTAGTCTCTCTAGCATTTTATCAATAAATGGTAAAGAAAAATGATCCTTCCTAGTGGCGTTATTGAGCCTTCTATAGCCAATGCACATACGCCACCCCATAACTATCCTTGTAGGGATCAGTTCATTTTTTTCATTATGAACCACTGTCATGCCTCCCTTTTTAGGAACAACTTGTACAGGGCTCGCCCAGGGACTATCAGAAATGGGATAAATAATTCTAGCCTCCCAAAGCTTAGTGACTTCCTTCTACACCACTTCCTTCATAACTGAATTTAGTTGCCTTTGTGGTTGCACCACTGGTTTGGCGTCATCCTCTAGTAGGATTTTGTGCATCCATCAGGTTGGGCTAATGCCTTTAAGGTCACTTATAGTCCACCCAAGGGCAGTCTTGTGAGTTTTGAGCACTTTAATTAGTGCGTC
Source organism: Arachis ipaensis (assembly GCF_059453495.1). Classification (NCBI taxonomy): domain Eukaryota; kingdom Viridiplantae; phylum Streptophyta; class Magnoliopsida; order Fabales; family Fabaceae; genus Arachis; species Arachis ipaensis. The sequence goes on along the minus strand of NC_142441.1, from coordinate 39,156,240 downwards.
TTCTTCCTGTGGTTCTAAGGCAGAGCTTATGATTACAGGATAAGTGTCTCCATCTCCTAGAAATGAATATTTTAGAGAGGATGGTAATGGCTTGAGCTCAAGTTTTGGAGGCTTCTCCTTTTCCTTACTAGTTTCCAGAGGTTCCTTTAAATTAGGTTGGGCATCAGTAAGGATGTCATTCAGCCCTTCTTTGAGTCCCACAACCATGTTTACTTCTTCTACCAGGGAATCAATGAGGTCAATGCTCATGCATTCCTCTGGGGTGTCTGGATACTGCATATCTTTGACAGTATTTAGCACGAACTTTTCCTAATTGACTCTCAGGGTTACTTCCGCTTTTTCAACATCAAAAAGGGTCCATCCTGTAACTAGGAAGGGTCTCCCTAGGATAAGGGATGCACTCTTGTGCCCTTCCATATCCAACACCACAAAGTCAGTGGGAAAGGCAAAGGGTCCAACCCTAACAATCATGTCTTCAACTACGCCTGATGGTATCTTAATAGAACCATCAGCAAGTTGAAGGCATATGCAAGTTGGTTTGACTTCATCAGTCAAGCAAAGCTTCTTTATTAATGAAACAGGTATTAGGTTGATGCTTGCTCCAAGGTCACATAGAAATGTCCTTGTGCAAGCATTCCCTAGAGTGCATGGTATCATAAAACTTCCAGGATCCTTAAGTTTCTCTGGTAAGTTGTTTTGAATGATTGCGCTACACTCTTCAGTGAGGAGGACTATTTTGAATGAATGTTTCCAAGTTTTCAAGCTAGATCTGGGCTGGTTGTCTAACCACCTCTTTGCTTGGTCCTTTACAGTAAAAGGAAAGAGCAATAGTCTGTATACATCTTGGTCTACTCCCTCATTGTGTACTATGTCAGCAATCTTTAAGAAATCTGCCAAGAACTCAGTAGATTCTTTTTGTGAAAGTCTAGAATACTGGCAGTTTTGCTGTACTAAAGTAATGAGTTGAGGGTTTAGTTCAAAGCCAACTGCTCTGATGGGAGGTATGCTAATACTTCTTCCATAGAAATTAGCAGTGGGAATTGTATAAGACCTAGGAGTTCTTCTGAACTCTTCATTCCCATTTGGGTTCATGATGAAGAAAGGTAGGGGAAGAAGAAGAATCAAGGATGAAGATGTAAATTATGATTAAAATATTTTTATTTTTTGTTTTATTTATTTAATTAATTCAAAAATAAAGGTTAATTAATTAAAAAATTGAAAATTAATTAATAAATTTCGAAAAAGAGGAAAGAGAAATAGAAGAGGGATTTTCAAAAATAGAAGAGAGAGAGAAATTAGTTAGGAAGTTTTGAGAAAGAAGAAAGAGAAAACAAGTAACTAATTAATAAAGATTTGAAATTAAGATTTAAATTTGAAAAAGATTTAATTTGAAATTTAAAATTGAAATTTGAAATTTGAAAATTTGAATTTTTAAAATTTGAAATTTGAAAATTTGAATTTTAAAATTTTGAAATTTGAATTTTAAATTTTGAATTTTGAATTTTAAAATTTGAATTTTGAAAATTGAATTTGAATTAGAATTAAGATAAGATAAGATTTTGAAAAAGATTTGAAAGAGATAAGATTTGAAATTTGATTTTTTTTTTTTTTAAAAAAGATTTGAATTTGAAATAAGATAAGATAAGATTTTGAAAATTGAATTTTAAATTTTAAAATTTGAATTTGAAACAAGATAAGATAAAGATTTGAAAAAGATATGACTTTTGAAATTTAAATCTTGACTTGACTAACAAGAAAATACTAAATTTAAAAATTTTTAAGGTAAATTGGCAAGATTTTCGAAAATTATAATTAAAGATAAGAAAAGATATTTTATTTTTTTTATTTTTGAATTTAATGAAAAAAGAGAAAAAAACACACAAAAGACACCAAATTTAAAATTTTTAGATCTGAGGACACTACTATGCGAAAATTTTAAAGAAAAACACAATAGGACACCAAGCTTAAAAATTTTAAGATCAAAACAAGAAGAAAAACAAGAATACTTTGAAAATCAAGAAGCACACCAAGAACAAAACACAAAGAATTCAAAGAAAACAAGAACATGCAAAGGACACCAAACTTAAAATTTTTGAAAACCAAACACACAATTTTCAAAAATTATAAAGAAAAGACACAAGAAGACACCAAACTTAAAAATTGAAACAAACTCAAACAAAAGACACTATTTTTGAAATTTTTTCGAAAAAAGACTCAAAGAAGTTTGAACAGGAACAAGAACAAGAATAAAAAACTCAAACCAAAAATAAAGATTGATAAAGAAAAGAAAAGATTTTTCAAAACCTTTTGAAAAGAAAATAAAAGACTCAAATGAAATAAAACTAAACCCGTAAAGAAAAGAAAATTCCCTAATCTAAGCAACAAGATAATCTGTCAGTTGTCCAAACTCGAACAATGCCTGACAACGGCGCCAAAAACTTGGTGCATGAATTCCCACACTTCGTAGAACTGAACCAGCAAGTATACTGGGTCGTCCAAGTAATACCTGAGTGAGTCTGAGTTGATCCCACGAGGATTGTGATTTGAAGCAAGCTATGGTTATCTTGTAGATCTTAGTCAGGCGGATAGAAAAGTTGATTGTTTGTTTAAAGCGCATAAAATTAAAATAAAGAAAACGTTACTAGGTTGATGTGTTTGCAATGATAAGAAGATGGTTAAGGCTTGGAGATGCTTGGTTCTTCTGGATTAATTTGGTCTTACTGTCTTCTTCAACTGTGAATGATTTCTTCTATGGTAGGTTGTATGTGATCAACACCTTTCTTACAACGTTGCTAATGCTCCTCCAAATTTGAACCCCAGGGTTAGTGCGGATCCATTCTGATTGAGGGTGAAGCTCCTGCAGTTCATTCTCCTTAGTGATCCTACTCAAAATGCCACAAACAAGGTCGAATCTTCCAAATCAGAGGATACTGCGCCTTTGGTGCTAGCCTCTACCACAAAGACTCTAATCTCCCTGTACCTCGGCTGAACTGGTCTCTCGAGAAGTCCCAACGAAGTCGTGGATTAGCCGTCTAAGAGATGTATGATCAAGCTAGTGGTTCATCACTGTCCGGTGAAAAACTCACTCTGAACCCTTGTAGAATGAGATAACCTTGTACCGGTTCAACGCATTCATAATGTTGAAGAACGGATATACATCATAGAATAGAGAATCAAACACGTATTGAGATAGAACAGTAGTACTTTATTAATCCATAAAACTCAGCAGAGCTCCTCGCCTCAACCTAGGAGGTTTAGAAACTCATACTGATAAAAAATACAATGACAAATGTGTAAAGTGTCAAAAGGTTCTTCAGATTGTAAAAGTTATCAATTAAATACTAAACTAATGACTAAGGATTACATAAGAAAGGTAAAACAGTCTTTTAGCGTTAAAATCCACTTTTGGGGCCTACTTGGTGAGTGTTTGGGCTGAGCTTGATTGAGATCCACATGCTAGGAGGCCTCTAGAGCGTTGAACGCTGGCTAGGGGGTCCTTCTTGGGTGTTGGACGCTGGTCTCTTCTCCTTTGGGCGCTAGATGCCAGAATAGGGCAGGAGGCTGGCGTTGGACGCCAGTTTTGGGTCTTCAATTCTGAAGCAAGGTATCAACTATTATACATTGCTGGAAAGCTTTGGATGTTAGCTTTCAATGGCCATTGAAAAAGCTCCATTTGGACTTATTTAGCTCTAGAAAAGCTCTTTCGAGTGCAAGGAGGTCAGATCCGGATAGCATTTGTAGTGCTTTCTCTGTCTTTGAATCACACTTTTGCTCCAGCTCCTCAATTTCAGCCAGAAAATACCTGAAATTGCATAAAAACACACAAACTCAAAGTAGAATCCAAAAATGTGAATTTTGCACTAAAACCTATGAAAATTTAATAAAACTTAAACAAAATATACTAAAAACTATATGAAAATGATGCCAAAAAGCGTATAAAATATCCACTCATCACAAGGCTTCTCAGCTATCTAGTACAGTTCTTGAGGTATCACCTCATGTACTTTCACCTCACTCCCAATCATGATGCAATGGATCATAATGGCTCTTTAAATGGTCACTTCTGACCGATTGCTAGTAGGGATGATGGAGCGTTGGATGAATTCCAACCATCCTCTAGCTAAAGGCTTGAGGTCAAGCCTTCTTAGATGAATGGGCTTGCCTTGGGAATCCTTTTTCCAATATGCTCCTTCCACACAGATGTCTGAGAGCACTTGATCCAGTGTAAGGATGTGGGTCTCCTTGCATCAAAGGCTAGTTGAACGCCAACCTCACACTTTCCGGACTAAAGTCCAAGATTCTCCCTCGGACCATGGTGCTCCAATTCTTGGGATTTGGGTTCACACTAGTGTCATAGTTTTTTGTGACCCATGCATTCTTGCACCATTAAGATCCCAACTTCTTGAATGGGATTGGTTAGGACTTTCCAACCTCTTCTCTGGATCTCTCTTCAGATTTCTGGATACTCATTCTTCTTAACCTAAAAGGGACCTCAGGGATCACCTTCTTCTCTGCCACTACTTCATAGAAGTGGTCTTGGTGGGCTTTGGTGATGAATCTCTCCATCTCCCAACATTCGGAGGTGGTGGCTACGGCCTTTTCTTTCCTCTTTCTAGAGGGTTCTCCAACCTTAGGTGCCATAAGTAATAATGGAAAGCAAAAAGCAATGCTTTTCCCATACCAAAATTAAAAGCTTTGCTCGTCCTTGAGCAAAAATAAATAAAAGAGAAGAATGGAGTAGAAAGTAATTTGGCCAAGGGGGCTTTGATGTGTGTGAGAGGTGTGTGTATGAAGGGTTAGTTAGAGGGGTATTTATAGGAGTGGGCTAGGGTTAGGTTCAGTCATGGGTGGGAAAATGGGAGGGAAATTTGATTTTGAAGTGGGTGGGGGTTGGTGAAAGTTATGATGGTTTTGGGGAAGTGATATGGATGTGATTGGGCTAGGGTTTATAGGGAAGAGTGTACGGAAAAGTGTGAAAAAAGAAGAGGGAAGAAGTGGGATAGGTAAAGATGCTGTGGGACCCACTGGTCCTGAGTGGCTAGGGAATTCAGATTCCCTACCCTCTGCATGGGCGTTGAACGCCCAGCATTGTGCTCTTGGCTGGCGTTTAACGCTAGCAAGACACTCCATCCAGAGTGTTCTGTTTTCATTGCTGAACCTTTCTATCTCTATTCTGACTGCTGCACATGATCATGAACCTAAAGAAATAACTAAAAGAAAATAAACTCAAGGAATTAAAAGAAATAGAAATTACTAAATAAGATTAGGTTGCCTCCCAACAAGAGTTCCTTTAACGTCGCTAGCTTGACGGTTAGCTCCTTACGAAGAGTGATATGGGCTTAGAATTTTGCTCCTTACAGTGAACTTTCTTCCTGTCTTCTCATGGATGAGCTCCACATGCTCTAGAGACAGGACACGACTCACTGTATGTGGTATGACTGGCTTCTTGGTGAAGAAAACTCTCATGCCAGGTGAAAGGCCTTCAGTGGGGACCTTCTTGTCCCTCCAGCCTTTAGGTACTTTCTTCTTAGTACCTTTGTTCTCAGTGCTTGTTGATGGTCGCCTAACACCAAACATAGAATTTATGTTTAGGGGCTCAGTAAAGCTTTGCACTGAAAGAGATGGTTGGAACACTAAGTGTTGCACAGTTATCTCTCTTTTTTTCAGAGGGAGAGTTGGAGTGAGGCATCTTGAACAAGATGTGATCCTCTCCTAGTTGTAGAATCAGTTCTCCCTTTGCTACATCAATGATAGCATTGGCGGTGGCTAGGAAAGGTCTTCCAAGGATGATGGATTCATCTTCATCTTCCCCAATATCTAAGATAATGAAGTTTGCAGGGATGTAAAGGTCTTCAACCTTTACCAATACATCCTCTACTAAGTCATATACTTTCTTCATTGCCTTGTCTGCCATCTCTAGTGAGATGTTTACAACTTGTACCTCAAAGATTCCCAGCTTCTCCATTACAGAGAGTGGCATGGGATTTATACTTGACCCTAGGTCACACAGAGCCTTTTCAAAGGTCATGGTGCCTATGAAGCAAGGAATTAGGAAGCGTTCGGGATCCAGAAGCTTTTGAGGCAACTTCTGCTGAACCAAAGCATTGAGTTCTTTGGTAAGCACTGGAGGTTCTTCCTCCAAAGGTTTTATACCAAACAGCTTGGCGTCCAGCTTCATGAGAGCTCCTAGGTACTGAGCAAATTGCACTTCCCTAGGGTCCTCATCCTCATCTGATTATGAATATTCATCAGAACTCATGCACTACAGGAGTGCATGCAAGGGAACCTCTATTGTCTCTACATGAGCCTTGGCTTTCTTTAGTTTTTGGATAGGAATTTCTTCAGTGGATGCTGAGCACTCAGTAGGTATGCCTTTACTAGCATTCAACGCCAATTCTGGTGGTTCTTTGGGCGTTGAACGCCCATCATGCATCCCTTCACTGGCGTTCAACGCCAGTTTTTTGCCAAGTTGGGCGTTGAACACCCAGGAGGGACCTCCTTCCTGGCGTTCAATGCCAGTCCTAGTGCCATTTTGGGCGTTGAACGCCCAATAAGGGCTCCCTCACTGGCGTTCAACGCTAGCTTTGATGCCTATTTAGGCATTGAATGCCCAGTGAGTTATTCCTCACTGGCGTTCAACGCCAGCTTTTGTGCCAGCTTGGGCGTTGAACGCCCAGTGAGATGCTCTTCACTAGCATTCAATGCCATCCCAGTCTCTCCAGATTCGGCCTCAGCCTCTATGGTGATGGCCTTGCACTCTTCTCTTGGGTTTACTTCAGTGTTACTAGGAAGAGTGTCAGGAGGAGTCTCAGGGATCCTCTTACTCAGCTGACCAACTTGTATCTCCAAATTTCTAATGGGGGATCTCGTTTCAATTATGAAACTATGAGTGGTCTTAGAGAGGCTGGAGACTAGAATGATTAAGTCAGAAAGGTTCTGCTTAGGAGTCTCCATATTCCCTTGAGGAGATGGGAATTGTGGTCTGTTGTTGAACCTATTTTGGTTCCTTCCACCTTGATTGTTGTTGAAGCCTTACCGCGGCTTCTGTTGATCCTTCCATGAGAGGTTAGGATGATTCCTCCATGAGGGATTGTAGGTGTTTCCATAGGAATTGATAAATCGCTATTTTACGGTTTATCTTGCCTTGAATTGAGCGGATTTTTTCAATTATTCTCACACTTATGCATATAATTTGCATGTTTTACATTTTCCTTCCTAATTTTATACTATAATTGAAAACATGCTTCTTTGGCCTTAAATTTGCTAATTTTAATCCTTCTTTATTACCATTCAATGCCGTGATATGTGTCTTAAGTGTTTTCAGATTTTATAGGGCAGGAATGGCTTAGAGGATGCAAAGGAAGCATGCAAAAGTGGAAGGAACAGAAGAAATTGAAGTTTGGAGAAGCTAGCAACGATGCGCACGTGTAGACGATGCGCACACGTGGACGATGCGTACGCATGATCAACGCGTCAGGCAAGCGACGCGTACGCATTACAAAGCGTCACGTGTTGCATTAAACAGAAGACGCTGGGGTCGATTTCTGGGCTGCTTTTGGCCCAATTTCAAGCCCGAAAGTGAAGCTTAGAGGCTGCAGAGTGGAGCTGGATGGGGGAATCAATCATTCACAGTTTCAATCAATATTAGTTAGGTTTTAGATGTAGTTTTCTAGAGAGAGAGAGGCTCTTTCCTCTCTCAAAGTTTTAGGTTTCTTAGTCTTAGTTCCTCTTAATTTCAGAATTCTATCTTGTTTTAATTTAATTTTCTCCTACTCTTATATGTTCTAGCACTTTAGTTTATTTTCTCTTGTTGATTTATTTATTTTCCAATTTAGTTTACGAACTCTTGATGTTAGATTCAATTTCCATATTAATGCAATTTATGTTTTTCATGGTTATTGCTTCTTTCTTCATTTGTTGTTAGTGATTCCTTGCAATTGGTTGTTTAGATTTTATTATTTCTTATTGATTTTCTATGCTTTCATTTTGTACCCACCAAGTTTTTGATAAAATACTTGGTTGGATTTTAAATTAGCTTTTTATGTTCTTAGCTTGGATTGAGTAAATTGGAGACTCTTGAATTGTCAATGTTTCTTGTTGGTTGGTGATTGAAAGTTGCTAGTTGGCTTGAGCTTTACTAACTCTAGTCTTTGATTAGAATTTGTGAACTCAAGTCGAATTGCTCACTTGACTTACTTTCAATTGTTAGAGGTTAACTAAGTGAGAGCAAAAAGCAATTACCATCACAAGTAACTATGATAATGGGGATAGGAATTCCAATTATCAGTCCTTGCTAGGAATTTTCTTAGTTGTTATTTTATTTCCTTGTTATTTACATTACTTGTTCCTTATTTCAAAACCCAAAAATATACTTTTCCATAACCAATAATAGCTACACTTCCCTGTAATTCCTTGAGAGACGACCCGAGGCTTAATACTTCGGTTTATTTTTATTGGGTTTGCTTTAGTGACAAACAAATTAAATGTTGATTGAGGATTGTTGTTGGTTTAGAACTATGCTTACAACGAGATTTCATTGAGAAATTCTTTACCGACAATTTTCCTTTGTCAGTTTTCCCATGTAATTCACCTTTTCCACGGTGGGTTGGTCAGGATCATAAGCTTCTACTTCAGAGGAAGCTTCTTGAGTGCTGCCAACTGCAGCTTGCATTCCAGTCAAATGCTGAGAGATCATATTGACCTGCTGGGTCAAGATCTTATTCTGAGCCAATATAGCATTCAGAGTGTCAACTTCAACAACTCCTTTCTTCTGAGGGACCCCATTGTTCACAGGATTTCTCTCAGAATTGTACATGAATTGGTTGTTTCCAACCATCTCAATGAGTTCTCTTGCTTCTGCAGGCATTTTCTTTAAGTGGAATGATTCACCAGCTGAACTGTCCAATGATAATTTGAACATCTCAGACAAACCATCATAGAAGATACCTAGGATAGACCGTTCTGAGAGCATGTCAGGAGGACACCTCCTGATCAGTTGCTTGTATCTTTCCCAAGCTTCATAGAGGAATTCACCTTCTCTTTGTTTGAAGGTTTAAACTTGCACTCTGATTTTACTCATCCTTTGAGGAAGGAAGAATTTGGCCAAAAAAGCATTGACCAACTTTTCCCAAGAGTCTAGGATCTCTTTTGGTTGAGAATCCAACCATATTTTAGCTCTGCCTCTAATAGCAAAGGGAAAGAGCATAAGTCTTTAGACCTCAGGATCCACTCCATTGGTCTTAACAGTATTACAGATCTGCAAAAATACAGATAGGAACTGATATGGATCTTCCAGTGGAAGTCCATGAAATTTGCAATTCTGTTGCAGAAGATAGACTAACTGAGGCTTAAGCTCAAAGTTTTTAGCGCTAATGGGAAGGTATGGAGATACTTCTTCCATAGAAATCAAAGGTAGGTATGGTGTAGTCACCAAGAACCTTTCTTACATCTCCTCCATTATTAGCATTGTCTGCCATGTCTTCAGCTTCTTGTTTGAAACTTTCTGAGATGTTTCTTCCGAAGTGTTGTACTTTAGCTTGTTGTAAACACCTCCTTAGAGTTTTCTCAGGTTTAGGGTCAGGATTAAAGAGAGGTTCTTTATCTCTGTTCCTGGTCATAAACAAGAAAAAGAAAACAAGAAAGAAGAAGAATGGGAGCTTTATGTTCAAGAACAGAGGACTCCCTGTGAGATGTGAAGAAGAAAGAAAAGAAGAATGAAAATACAAAGGAGAGAAGAGGAATTCGAATAAGAGAGAAGAAGAATTCAAAAGTTAGAAGTAAAAAGAGAAAACATTTTTGTTTTTATTTTTACTTATTAATTAAATTCAAAAATTAAAGCTAACTAATTAAAAAGATTTTAAAATTAAATGATGAATTTTCAGAAAAGAACAAAGAGAAATTAAGAAGATATTTCCGAAAATTAGAAGAGAGAAGAATTAGTTAGGAAGTTTTAAAAAAGAAGAAACAGAAAATAAGTAACTAATTAAGAAAGATTTGAAAACAACACAAGATAGAAGATTAGAAAAGATTTGAATTTAAAATTTAAAATTAGAAAAGATAAGATAGAAATTGAAAAGTTTTGAAAAAGATTTGATTTAAAATTTGAAATTAGAAAAGATAAGATAAGAATTTGAAAAAAATTTAAAAAAGATAAGATTTGAAATTTGATTTTTGAAAAAGATTTGATTTTGAAATTTGAATTTTGAAAATTTAAATTTTAAATTTTGAAAATTGAATTTTAAAATTTGAATTTGAAATAAGATAAGATAAGATTTTTGAATTTTTAAAGAAAGATAGAAATATAAGATAGTAAATTGAAAAAGATATGATTTTTGAAAAGATTTAAATTTGAAATTTAAAACTAAGATAAGATAAGATAATGATTTTGAAATTAAAACTTGAAAAATTTGTTGTAATTTTCGAAAAAATTGAGATAAAGATAAGAAAAGATATTTTGTTTTTTTTTTTAATTTTTGAATTTAATGAAGAAAGAGAAAAACAAAAAAAAGCACCAAGCTTAAAATTTTTAGATCTAAAGACACTACTATGCGAAAATTTTAAAGAAAAACACAAAGGAACACCAAACTTAAAAATTTTAAGATCTAAACAAAAATAAAAACAAGAACACTTTGAAGATCAAGAAGAACACGAAGAACAAAACTCAAAGAATTCAAAGAAAACAAGAACATGCAAAGGACACCAAACTTAAAAATTTTCAAAACCAAAGACACAAATTTCGAAAATTTAAAAGAAAAGACTCAAGAAGACACCAAACTTAAAGACTAACACAAGACTCAAACAAAAGACACTATTTTTGAAAATTTCTGGAAAAACACTCAAGAAATTCAAAAAAGACTCAAACAAAAACAAGAACAAAAGACTCAAAAAGCAAAGATTAAATAAAGAAAAGAATTTTTTTTGAAAATTTTTTTTGATTTTTTTTTGAAAAAGAAGAGGAAAATAAAAGACTCAAACAAAAGATCAAGATAAATAGAGAAAAGAAAATTTTTGAAATGAAAATAAAAGACATACATAAAATAAAACTAAACCTATAAAGAAAAGGAAATTACCTAATCTAAGTAACAAGACAATCCGTTAATTGTCCAAACTCGAACAATCCCCGGCAACGGCGCTAAAAACTTGGTGCGCAGAGTTACACTTCGCACAACTGAACCAGCAAGTGCACTGGGTCATCCAAGTAATACCTGAGTGAGTCAGGGTCGATCTCATGAGGATTGCGATTTGAAGCAAGCTATGGTTATCTTTTAGATCTTAGTCAGGCGGATATAGAAGTTGTTTGCTTGTTTAAAGCGCATAAAAGTAAAATAAATAAAACATTACTCAGTTGATAGTGAATGCAGTGATATGGAGATGGTTAAGGATTGGAGATGCTTTGTTCTTTTAGATTACTCTGGTCTAGCTGTCTATTCCAACTGTGAATGATTTCTTCTATGGTAGGTTGTATGTGATCAACGCCTTTCTTAAGGGATCGCCAATGCTTCTCTAGATCTAAACCTCAGGGTTAGTGCGGATCCAGTCTGATTGAGGGTGAAGCTCCTGCAGTTCATTCTCCTTAGTGATCCTACTCAAAAAGCCATAGATAAGGTCGAATCTTCCAAATCATAGAATGATATGCCTGATGAGCGGATAATTTATACGCTTTTTGGCATTGTTTTTAGTATGTTTTTAGTAGGATCTAGTTACTTTTAGGGATGTTTTTTATTAGTTTTTATGTTAAATTCATATTTCTGGACTTTACTATGAGTTTGTGTGTTTTTCTATGATTTCAAGTTTTTTTTGGCTGAAATTGAGGGACTTGAGCAAAAATCAGATTCAGAGGTAGAAGAAGGACTGCTGATGCTGTTGGATTCTGACCTCCCTGCACTCAAAGTGGATTTTCTGGAACTACCAAACTCAAACTGGCGCACTTCCAATTGCGTTGGAAAGTAGACATCCAGGGCTTTCCAGCAATATATAATAGTCCATACTTTGGCCGAGTTTAGATGACGCAAAAGGGCATTGAACGCCAGTTCTATGCTGCAGTCTTGAGTTAAACGCCAGAAACACGTCACAAACCAGAGTTGAACGCCAAAAACACGTTACAACTTGGCGTTCAACTCCAAAAGAAGCCTCTGCACGTGTAAACTTCAAGCTCAGCACAAGCACACACCAAGTGGGCCCCGGAAGTGGATTTATGCATCAATTACTTACTTTTGTAAATCCTAGTAGCTAGTTTAGTATAAATAGGACTTTTTACAATTGTATTTACATCTTATGATTTTTAGTTCAACTGGGGATCATATTGATCACATATGGGGGCTGGCCATTCGGCCATGCCTGGACCTTCATCACTTATGTATTTTCAACGGTAGAGTTTCTACACACCATAGATTAAGGTGTGGAGCTCTGCTGTTCCTCATGAATTAATACAAAGTACTACTGTTTTTCTATTCAATTCAACTTATTCCGCTTCTAAGATATCTATTCTCACTTCAACATGAATGTGGTGATCGTGACAGTCATCATCATTCCCTATGAACAAGTGCCTGACAACCACTTCCGTTCTACCTTAGATTGAATGAGTATCTCTTGGATTCCTTAATCATAATCTTCGTGGTATAAGTTAGAACCCATGGATGGCCATTCCTGAGATCCGAAAAGTCTAAACCTTGTCTGTGGTATTCCGAGTAGGATCTGGGAAGGGATGGCTGTGACGAGCTTCAAACTCGCGAGTGCTGGGCATAGTGACAGACGCAAAAGGATCAATGGATCCTATTCCAGTATGATCGAGAACCGACAGATGATTAGCCATGCAGTGACAGCGCATTGGACCATTTTCACTGAGAGGATAGGATGTAGCCATTGACAACGGTGATGCCTGACATACAGCTTGCCATGGAAATGAGTAGGATTGGTTGGATGAAGACAGCAGGAAAGCAGAGGTTCAGAGGAACGAAAGCATCTCTATACGCTTATCTGAAATTCTCACCAATGAATTACATAAGTATCTCTATCCTATTTTATGTTTTATTTACTATTATTATTCGAAAACTCCATAACCATTTAATATCCGCCTGACTGAGATTTACAAGATGACCATAGCTTACTTCATACCAACAATCTCCGTGGGATCGACCCTTACTCACGTAAGGTTTTATTACTTAGACGACCCAGTGCACTTGCTGGTTAGTTGTATCGAAGTTGTGACAAATTATGAATTAAGATTAAAGCACCAAGTTTTTGGAGCCATTACCAGGGATCACAATTTCGTGCACCAAGTTTTTGGCGCCGTTGCCGGGGATTGTTCGAGTTTGGACAACTGACGGTTAATCTTGTTGCTCAGATTAGGTAATTTTCTTTTTGTTTTATTTACAAAAAAAAATATTTCTTCAAAAATCTTTCAACCAAAAACTTTTCCTTTTGTTTTCGTAAATTATTCAAAATTTTTAAGAATGAATTCTAGAGTTTCATGGTAACATGTTGAAGCTTGGCTGGCTGTAAAGCCATATCCAAATTCTTTTGGACTGAGGCTTCCAAACCATCAGCATAAAGGCAAGTTAATTTGATGACTTAGCTGCTGAATGTCTGATTTGTATCTTCTAAAGCTTGGCTGGCTATTAAGCCATGTCTAACCCTTGGATTGGAGCTTTAGGCTAACATTGAAAGATTCCTGAAATTCTTATTAAAAATTTTTGAATTTCTTATTTCCTTTTTCCTATATGTTTTTCGAAAAAAATATTCAAAAAATCCAAAAAAAAAATTTAATAAAATCATAAAAATCAAAAAAATATTTTTTGTTTCTTGTTTGAGTCTAGAGTCAATTTTTAAGTTTGGTGTCAACTGCATTTTTTCTAAAAAATTATGCATTTTTCGAAAAAATTCATGCATTCATAGTGTTCTTCATGATCTTCAAGTTGTTCTTGGTAAGTCTTCTTGTTTGATCTTGTTGTTTTCTTATTTTGTGTCTTTTGTTGTTTTTCATGTGTATCTTTGCATTCATAGTGTCTAAGCATTAAAGATTTCTAAGTTTGGTGTCTTGCATGTTTTCTTTGCATCAAAAATTTTTCAAAAATATGTTCTTGATGTTCATCATAATCTTCAAAGTATTCTTGGTGTTCATCTTGACATTCATAGTGTTCTTGCATGCATTCATTGTTTGATCTAAAAATTCTCAAGCATTGAGTCTTTTTCATGTTTCTCTCTTTCTTCATTAAAAATTCAAAAATCAACAAAATATCTTTCCCTTTTTCACTCATAAATTTTCGAAAATTTCTTTTTCAAAACTTTTTAAAATTTAGTTGTTTCTTATGAGTCAAATCAAATTTTCAATTTAAAAATCTTATCTTTTTCAAAATCTTTTTCAAAAATCAAATCTTTTTCATTTTTCTTATTTATTTTCGAAAATTTTAAAAATATTTTTTCAAAAATCTTTTTCTTAATTTTATATCATATTTTCAAAAATATCATCAACAATTAATGTTTTGATTCAAAAATTTCAAGTTTGTTACTTACTTGTTAAGAAAAATTCAAACTTTAAGTTCTAGAATCATATATTATGATTTCTTGTGAATCAAGTCATTAATTGTGATTTTAAAAATCAAATATTTTTCAAAACTAATTTCAATCATATCTTTTCAAAAATATCTTTTTATCTTATCTTTTTCAAAATCATATCTTTTTAATCATACCTTTTCATATCATATCTTTTTCAAATATCTTTTCTGACTTCTTATCTTCTTATCTTTTCAAAATTGATTTTCAAATCTTATCTTTTTATTTCAATCATATCTCTTTCAAAACTACCTAACTAACTATCCCTCTCTAATTTTCGAAAATACCCCCCCTCTTTTTCAAAAATTCTTTTTAGTTAATCAATTGTTTAAATTTTAATTTTAATTTTAATTCTACTTTAATTCTCGAAAATCATCAACCCCTTTTCAAAAATTATTTTCGAAAATTTCTCTCTCTCATCTTCTTCTATTTATTTAATTACTTACTAACACTTCTCTTCATCTCATATCTCTGCTCTCCTCACCTTTGTGTTTGGATTCTCCTCCTTTCTCTTTCCTTACATTACATTCTTTTCTTCTTCTACTCACACAAAGGAATCTCTATACTGTGACATAGAGGATTCCATATTTTCATTGTTATTCCCTTCTTTGTCATATGAGCAGGAGCAAGGACAAGAACATTCTTGTTGAAGCAGATCCTGAACCTGAAAGGACTCTGAAAAGGAAACTAAGAGAAGTTAAAATACAACAATCCAGAGACAACCTTACAGGAATTTTCGAACAGGAAGAGGAGATGGCAGCCGAAAATAATAATAATGCAAGGTGGATGCTTGGTGACTTTACTGCACCTAATTCCAATTTATATGGAAGAAGCATCTCCATCCCTACCATTGGAGCAAACAATTTTAAGCTTAAGCCTCAAATAGTTTCTCTTATGCAACAAAACTGCAAGTTTTATGGACTTCCATCTGAAGATCCTTTTCAGTTCTTAACTGAATTCTTGTAGATATGTGATACTGTTAAGACTAATGGAGTAGATCCTGAAGTCTACAGGCTCATGCTTTTCCCTTTTACTGTAAGAGACAGAGCTAGAGTATGGTTGGACTCTCAACCTAAGGATAGCCTGAACTCTTGGGATAAGCTGGTCACGGCTTTCTTAGCAAAGTTCTTTCCTCCTCAAAAGCTTAGTAAACTTAGAGTGGATGTTCAGACCTTCAGACAGAAAGAAGGTGAATCCCTCTATGAAGCTTGGGAGAGATACAAGCAACTGACCAAAAAGTGTCCTTCTGACATGCTTTCAGAATGGACCATCCTGGATATATTCTATGATGGTCTGTCTGAGTTATCAAAGATGTCATTGGATACTTCTGCAGGTGGATCCATTCACCTAAAGAAAACGCCTGCAGAAGCTCAACAACTTATTGACATGGTTGCTAACAACCAGTTTATGTACACTTCTGAGAGGAATCCTGTGAGTAATGGGACGCCTCAAAAGAAGGGAGTTCTTGAAATTGATACTCTGAATGCCATATTGGCTCAGAATAAAATATTGACTCAACAAGTCAATATGATTTCTCAGAGTCTGAATGGAATGCAAGCTGCATCCAACAGTACTCAAGAGGCATCTTTTGAAGAAGAAGCTTATGATCCTGAAAACCCTGCAATAGCAGAGGTGAATTACATGGGTGAACCATATGGAAACACCTATAATCCCTCATGGAGAAATCACCCAAATCTCTCATGGAAGGATCAACAAAAGCCTCAACAAGGCTTCAACAATGGTGGAAGAAATAGGTTTAACAATAGTAAACTTTTCCATCATCCACTCAGCAACAGACAGAGAATTCTGAGCATAATCCATCTAGCTTAGCAAATTTAGTCTCTGAGCTATCTAAGGCCACTATGAGTTTCATGAATAAAACAAGGTCTTCCATTAGAAATTTGGAAGCACAAGTGGGCCAGCTGAGTAAGAAGATCACTGAAACCCCTCCTAGTACTCTCCCAAGCAATATAGAAGAAAATCCAAAAGGAGAGTGCAAGGCCGTTGATATAACCATCATGGCCGAATCCAAGAAGGAAGGGGAGAACATGAATCCCAAGGAGGAAGACCTCCTGGGACGTCCAGTGATCAATAAGGAGTTCCCCTCTGAGGAACCAAAGGAATCTGAGACTCATCTAGAGACCATGGAGATTCCATTGAACCTCCTTATGCCATTCATGAGCTCTGATGAGTATTCCTCATCTGAAGAGAATGAGGATGTTACTGAAGAGCAAGTTGCCAAGTTCCTTGGTACAATCATGAAGCTGAATGCCAATTTATTTGGTAAAGAGACTTGGGGAGATGAACCTCCCCTGTTCACTAATGAACTAAATGCATTGGATCAACTAAGATTGCCTCAGAAGGAACAGGATCCTGGAAAGTTCCTAATACCCTGTACCATAGGCACCATGACCTTTGAGAAGGCTCTATGTGACCTTGGGTAAGGAATAAACCACATGCCACTCTCTGTAATGGAGAAACTTGGAATCTTTGAGGTGCAAGCTGCCAGAATCTCATTAGAGATGGCAGAAAACTCAAGAAAAGAGGCTTACGGACAAGCAGAGGATGTGTTAGTAAAGATTAAAGGCCTTTACATCCCTGCTGATTTCATAATCCTAGATACTGGGAAGGATGAGGATGAATCCATCATTCTTGGAAGACCCTTCCTAGCCACAGCAAGAGCTGTGATTGATGTTGACAGAGGTGAACTAGTCCTTCAATTGAATGAGGACTACCTTGTGTTTAAAACTCAAGGTCACCCTTCTGTAAACATGGAAAAGAGGCAGAGTAAGCTTCTCTCAAAACAGAGTCAACCAGAGCCCCCACAGTCAAACTCTAAGTTTGGTGTTGGGAGGCCACAATCAAACTCTAAGTTTGGTGTTGAACTCCCATATCCAAACTCTAAGTTTGGTGTTGGGAAGTCTCAACAATGCTCTAAACATCTGTGAGGCTCCATGAGAGCCCACTGTCAAGCTATTGACATTAAAAAAGCGCTTGTTGAGAGGCAACCCAATTTTTAATTATCTAATTTTATTTTTATTTTTATTGTTCTTTCATGTTTTATTAGGTTCATGATCATGTGGAGTCACAAAATAAATAGAAAAATCAAAAACAGAATCAAAAACAGCAGAAGAAAAATCACACCCTGGAGGAAGGGCTTACTGGCGTTTAAACGCCAGTAAGGAGCATCTGGCTGGCGTTCAATCCCAGAACAGAGCATGGATCTGGCGTTGAATGCCCAAAACAAGCAGCATCCTGGCGTTCAGACGCCAGGAATGCACACTGAGGAAAGCTGGCGCTAAACGCCAGAAACAAGCATAGAACTGGCGTTCAACGCCAGAAATATGCTGCATCTGGGCGCTGAACGCCCAGAACAAGCATCAATTCGGCGTTTAAATGCCAGAATTGCATGCAAAGGCATTTTAAATGCCTCAATGGTGCAGGGATGCAAATCCTTGACACCTCAGGATCTGTGGACCCCACAGGATCCCCACATACCTCCACTCACCTTCCCTTCTCATAATCCTATATCACCCTCTCTCTCTCTCCATCCACAGTCATCCATTCTGTTCTCCATTCACCACTCACATCCATACACCCCACCTACCTTCAAAATTCAAAATCTCTTTCCCACCCAAGCCCACCCATATAGCCGAATACACACATCCCTCCATCTCCTCCATATCTTCTTCTTCTACTACTATTCTTTCTTCTTTTGCTCGAGGGCGAGCAACATTCTAAGTTTGGTGTGGTAAAAGCATAGCTTTTTTGTTTTTCCATAACCATTGATGGCACCTAAGGCCAGAGAAACCTCTAGAAAGAGGAAAGGGAAGACAAAAGCTTCCACCTCCGAGTCATAGGAGATGGAGAGATTCATTTCAAGGGTCTATAGCTCAGTGGTAGAACATTTGACTGCAAATCAAGAGATCTCTGAGATACCTCAGGGGATACATTTTCCTCCACACAATTATTGGGAGCAACTAAGGGTGGAACATCAAGAGTACTCCATCATCCTCCAGGAAATTAGAGAAGATCGAACAGCAATGAGGGAGGAGCAACAAAGACAAGGAAGAGACATAGAAGAGCTCAAGGACATTGATGAGAGGAACTTTTGCGTGGTCTAGAAATTTGCGGATAAATCCTCGTTGCAAGTATAGTTTCTAAACCTTCAAAAGTCCTTTCATACAAATGTTTTGGTTGTCACAAGTAACAAACCCCTTTTTAAAACTGATAACCGAGTATTTAAACCTCGGGTGGTCTTTTCAAGGAATTGCAGGGAGGTATGTTCTTATTATTGGTTATGAGTTTGTAAATTGGGGGTTTTGGAGTTTGGACAATGGGCACAGGTATATTTTCAAAGCAATAAAAATAAATAAATAACTGTAAAATAAACTCTTGGCAAGGTATGAGAACTGGAAGTCCTATCCTGGTTATCCTTATCAATTGTAATGAGAATTGGATTTTTCTCCCACTTTGTTAACCTCTAACTATGAAGGTAAGTTAAGTGGACGAATTAATTCGAATCCTCAAGTCCTAGTCTTTCCTTGGGAAAAGTTAGAGTTATTGGATCTCGAATTAATTCTTGAAGAATTCCAATTTTTCAATCAACAATGAGTTTGATAACTCAAGAGTCACCAATTAATCAACCAAAGCCAAAAGGGAAAAATCTAAATTATTTATATAAATAAAAGAAAGCAATCATAATTCTGAAATACCTCAATTATATTAAATAAAATATTCAAATCATAACAAGGAAAAGTTCATAAATTTAATTGGAAAAATAAATAAAAAGGAACATTGAACCTGTGATTGCAGTAGATGAAATAATCATGAAGTGAAATGAATCCTAATTCTAAATCCTAAGAGAGAGGAGAGAACCTCTCTCTCTAAAAACTACATCTAATCCTAAAATTGTGAATATGAGAGCTTGTTGTTATGAATGAATGGATTCTCCCACTTTATAGCCTCTAATCTGTGCTTTCTGGGCCGAAAACTGGGTCAGAAACAGCCCAGAAATCGCTGGTTGCGAAATTTGCCACTCTGGTTTTTCGTCACTGCGACGTGGCCGCATGGAGCACGCAGTCGCGTTGCCTAGCATCAGGGAAACTATGGCATATTATATATCAAATCGAAGCCCCAGACGTTAGCTTTCCAACGTAACTAGAACCGCGTTATTTGGACCTCTGTAGCTAAAGTTATAGCCGTTTGAGTGCAAAGAGGTCAGGCTGGACAGCTTAGCAGTTTCTCCAACTTCTTGTATTCCTTCCACTTTTGCATGCTTCCTTTCCATCCTCTGAGTCATTCCTGCCCTGTAATCTCTGAAATCACTTAACACACATATCAAGGCATCTAATGGTAATAAGAGAGGATTAAACATAGGGAACTTAAGGCCAAAGAAGCATGTTTTCAATCAAAGCACAAAATCAGGAAGGAGAATGTAAACTCATGCAAATAGTATGAATAAGTGGGTAAAGAGTTGATAAAATCCACTCAATTGAGCACAAGATAAATCATAAAATAGTGGTTTATCAACCTCCCCACACTTAAACATTAGCATGTCCTCATGCTAAGCTCAAGAGAAGCTATAAAGATGAAGAGGAATGGTAGAATGTATGAAATGCAATCCTATATATATGAATGTAACTACATGCAAAATATTTCTACCTACTTGGTTAAAAATAAATAAGTTCTCAAAGACAAACATGGATCAGATTTTACTAATTCAAATCATACAATAAAAACAAGTAAACTTGTAAGAAGACAGCTCATGAAAGCAGGGAACATAGAATCAAGCCTTGAACCCTTACTAGTAGTGTATATCACTCTAATCTCTCAAGTGTATAGGGTAATCACTCTACTCTTCTCTAGTCATGCTTTCTAAAATTTGTTCTTCACCTAACCAATCAACAAAAATTTAATGTACCAATGCAAACATCATGAGGTCTTTTCAAGGTTGTAATGGGGCTAAGGTAAGGGTGAGGGTATATATATATAAGGCTAAGTGAGCTAACAAAGTGAATCATTGATTAGTCTAAGATCTCACCTAACATACACATACTTTATATAATTTAAAAATACATTACCTAGCTACCCAAATTTTTCCCGCTTTTGTATTACATGCTCATGTATCAAACTTATTTTTGAATTTTGTCCCATGTGCATTGATTCTTTTTATTTTGCATTTGGGGTAATATTATTTTTCTTTCTCTTTTTTTCTTTTTCTTTTTTTTTTATCTCCTTATTTAATTACTTAATATATTTTTTTTAATGCACATGGTAATTTAATTATTTTGATTTCACATGAGCATGTTTTCCAAATTTTCAAGTAACTTATTCAATTTAATTCCCTTTTTTTTTATCATCCTATGTTCCCATAAAATTCTCCATACTTAAATTATACACAATATCTATCTTAAGCTAACCAATGATTCAACTTGAAATTTTTAATTTGTTTTTCTGCTTAAGGCTAGTAATGTGGTTATAAAACAGAACAAATAGGGGTTAAGAGGCTCAAATGGCTGACAAGGGTGATTTAAAGGGTAGGCTTATTTGGGATAAGTGAGCTAAAATCAAACAATGGCCTCAATCATATGCAAGCATGTAACACATTAAACATTGGACATATAGATTGGAACAAAATATAGATTACAATCATAGAGAAGGAAAACACACAAGAATAAAAATTTATGGTTAAATAATGTAACCATGTAAATAAGCTCAAAATCTCACAGGTTGTGTGTTCTTTGGCTCAAAAACCATGTTCCAAATACAACTTCAAACAAGTTTTAATAGAAAAATTTTTTAATTTAAATTAGTGAAATACTATAAAAATTTCTTAAAAAAGAAAATATTACTTCAACCAAGTGGTAAAATATGCACAAAATCAAATAAACATGCAATCAAATATGCAAATGCAACAACTAACAAGAAAAATAAACCATTGGTGTTGAGATAGAAGAGTAACTAACCCATGGAGATCGGTATCGACCTCCCCACACTTAAAGATTGCACCGTCCTCGGTGCATGCTGAGATGTGCAGGTGGATGGGTTGTTCCAGCTGATGCTTTCCTTCAAGGATTGTGCAGATGGACTTGTTTGTCTCCCCTTTTAGAGGTTTTTCCCTTTTACCGTCTTCAGTGGCCAGCCTGAAAGAAGAGAAAAAGAACAGTAACCCAAAAATAAAGATAAAATAAAATATGGTTGGGTTAATTCCAGATAATGAGGATCTCAATTACATGGTAGCTACAACATGCAAATGAGAAAATAGTAGAAGTACATGGCATAACAGTGGTGCAGAATTTGCAACAAAGGAGAGAAAAATATGGGTAATGCAAGATAGTATAAGTTCATATCAATGCAAGAGAAGTACAAGTATCATAAAAGATTAGCATTGATTTAAATAATGTTACCCAATCAGAATAAAACAAGTCATAAGCACTAAGATAATACCAGAAAAGATATAACAGTTGAATAAGAATATTTGAACACCAATGGTAAAATAATAAATTTAGAAAAGAAAATAAAAATATACAAAATTAAAATGCAATGAATGAAAGTATGAAAATAAATAAAATAAAAGATAAGAAGAATGAGAAGTGAAAGAAATAAAGTAAGAAAGAAAGAAGAAAGAAGAAAAGATAGAAGAAATTAGGATAGGGGAAGAAAAGATAAGATAATTGGCTGATCTGGATAAGCTGTGCGGCGCAAGCGACGTGGACGCGTGGGGCACGCGGTCGCGTGACTTGCAATTATACGGATTGATGCGGTCGCGTCGGTCACGCGGTTGCGTGACCCGTTTTAGGCTAATGGCGCGAGGGTAGCCTCGCGCTCACACAACTCTCTATTCAAAATCATTAAATGCCAAATTTTGGGTGACGCGATCGCATGGGGCATGCGATCGCGCGAGTGGCCACTTAGTAGGATGTGACGTGGTCGCGTGAGATGGACTGCGCGTCCAGAGCCAGTCCAGCACCACTCTAGCACAACTTTCGGCTGTGCACTATTATTACGTCGAAATCCTGGTCACGCGGCCGCGTGGGGCACGCGGTCGCGTGGGAGGCCATTATTCCCATATGACTCGGTCGCGTCGGTGACGCGGTCGCATGGGACAATTTGTGCCATTGGCACGCCTCCAGCAACGCTCTCGCGTGACTCTCTGTTCGTTTTCTTTTCTTCCAAAATGCACTGGTGACGCGAACGCGTCAGCGACGCTGCTGCGTCGCGTGCGTGGTTTATATATATATATATATGCAGTATGCAGAATGCAATGCTAATGTAGATGCAATAAATAATTCCAGGTTCAATGAAAATAAAATAAAATAAAACTCGAAAACAAATAAAACTAAATAAAAATGAAAAAAGGAACGATCATACCATGGTGGGTTGTCTCCCACCTAGCACTTTTAGTTAAAGTCCTTAAGTTGGACATTTGGTGAGCTCCCTGTTATGGTGGCTTGTGCTTGAACTCATCCAGGAATCTCCACCAATGTTTGTAATTCCAGTAGCCTCCAGGATCCCAAATCTTGTTTCTACACCCGTCTTCAAGTTGATTATCATGATTCCATCCAGGTGGTTCAGCCTTAGAATTCTCACTGAAGCGTCCAACCAACTTCCTAGACCCATTCAATTGAGCTTTACACCAACCTTTGCGTTTAAACTTAAAGCTTCCAACCATAATGAACCTTGCAGGACAATTCTTACCACTAACCATCTTCCTCTTACTCTTTATGCCACAAAGAGCTCTAAGTTGACCATCCGCCTCTAGTAGCCCATATTCAAGTGGAATTAGAAAGCTAAGGGATATGAATTTTACCCACTTGAATGTTGTGAAGGATGATGGCAACTTAGGGGAAGGGGTCTCCAATAACTTTGGCAAGGTGATTTCAAGCTCCACTCCCTTGTGCTCTTTGACAACTTCCACCTCTTTGCAAGTTTCTTCAATATTAACCTCTTCCTCTTAGTAGCTTTCTTCCAATTCAATCTCTTTTTCATTGCTCACCAAGGGCATGGAAGGAGGCTCTGTGACTAGACTTTCCAATGGAGGTACAACATCTCTTAAGTCTGCAACAACTTCTTCCTTTTTAATAATTGCTGCTTTGTCCAGTTGTTTAAGTATAAAATCGTACTCATCCCCGATGATTTTCTTTCTATGACAACTCCTTTCAACTACTTTTTCATCTTCAAGGGTCTCTCCTACCTTCACCCGTAGGGCCTCCTCTAGCTCTTTATGAAGTATGGATTCGCGAAGATGATTCCTTCTTTCCTGTTCCATATCAATAGCATAATTGGGATAATCTTGCTCTTGAATTGATGGATGTGGGTGCTCTTCCATGGAGGGTGGTGATGGGATGAAAAGATCATTATGTGGTTGAAAAGGAAGTGCACTAGAGCTTGAGGGTTGAATATTGGAGGTAGAGGGTTGGTTCATGCTGGATATAAGATTTTGGAGTGTAGAGGTGAGACCAATGATGTTAGAGATGAGTGTATTGTTATCCAATGGA
Organism: Arachis ipaensis; assembly: GCF_059453495.1. NCBI lineage: Eukaryota > Viridiplantae > Streptophyta > Magnoliopsida > Fabales > Fabaceae > Arachis > Arachis ipaensis. The sequence continues at coordinate 39,132,190 of NC_142441.1, read as the reverse complement.
GGTTGGGGTGGATCTATGTATGGCTCATTCGGTTCATAGGGTGGTTGGTATGGTGGATGTGGGTTAGGGTCATATGGTGGTGTTTGGGGAAAGGGGCTTGTGAGTATGGTGGTCCAAAGTCATGTTGAGGAGAGGGTTTATAGGTATATGGTGGTGGTTGTTGATAGTCCATTGGGGGTGGTTGTTGCCATGAGGGTTGATCAAATCCTTTTGGCTCCTCCCATCTTTGATTATTCCAACCTTGATGCCTGTTCTCCTTGTAATTTCCTCTTTCTGCAATATAATTGTAACTAGACTCATAGCCAAAGGGGTGAGAGTTCATAGTAGTAAATAAAAATTAAAAACAAAAATAAAAACAAATTTACATTTTTGGAATTTGAATTTTAAATTTTTGAAATTTGAATTTTGAAATTTGAGATTTGAAATTTGAAAAATTTTTAAAATTGAATTTTAAAAATTTTTAAATTTGAATTTTGAAATTTGATTTTTAAATTTTGAATTTTTTTTTTTGAATTTAATAAGGAAAGAGAAAAACAATAAAATGACAACAACTTAAAAAATTTTTAGATCAAAACGAAGAAAACAACTAAGAACAACTTGAAGGTCAAGATGAACACGAAGAACAACTTGAAGATCAAGACGAACACCGAAAAAAAAAATTTTTGAAAAATTTTTTTATAATTAAATAAAAACCAATAACCTCATAATTTATAAAAAAAAAGCAAAAATAAAAACAAAAATAAAAATAAATAAACAAATAAAGAGCAAATATTTACAATAACCAACAATAAGGCACACGTTTGCAATTCCCCGGCAATGGCGCCATTTTAATGAGAGGAACTTTTGCGTGGTCTAGAAATTTGCGGATAAATCCTCATTGCAAGTATAGTTTCTAAACCTTCAAAAGTCCTTTCATACAAACGTTTTGGTTATCACAAGTAACAAACTCCTTTTTAAAATTGATAACCGAGTATTTAAACCTCGGGTCGTCTTCTCAAGGAATTACAGGGAGGTATGTTCTTATTATTGGTTATGAGTTTGTAAATTGGGGGTTTTGGAGTTTGGGCAATGGGCACAGGTATATTTTCAAAGCAATAAAAATAAATAAATAACTGTAAAATAAACTCTTGGCAAGGTATGAGAACTAGAAGTCCTATCCTGGTTATCCTTATCAATTGTAATGAGAATTGGATTTTTCTCCCACTTTGTTAACCTCTAACTATGAAGGTAAGTTAAGTGGACGAATTAATTCGAATCCTCAAGTCCCAGTCTTTCCTTGGGAAAAGTTAGAGTTATTGGATCTCGAATTAATTCTTGAAGAATTCTAATTTTTCAATCAACAATGAGTTTGATAACTCAAGAGTCACCAATTAACCAACCAAAGCCAAAAGGAAAAAATCTAAATTATTTATATAAATAAAAAAAATCAATCATAATTCTGAAATACCTCAATTATATTAACTAAAATATTCAAATCATAACATGGAAAAGTTCATAAATTTAATTGGAAAAATAAATAAAAAGAAAAATTGAACCTGTGATTGCAGAAGATGAAATAATCTTGAAGTGAAATGAATCCTAATTCTAAATCCTAAGAGAGAGGAGAGAACCTCTCTCTCTAAAATCTACATCTAATCCTAAAATTGTGAATATGAGAGCTTGTTGTTATGAATGAATGGATTCTCCCACTTTATAGCCTCTAATCTGTGCTTTCTGGGCCAAAAATTGGGTCAGAAACAGCCCAGAAATCGCTGGTTGCGAAATTTGCCACGCTGGTTTTCGTCACTGCGACGCGGCCGCATAGAGCACGCGGTCGCGTCGCTTAGCATCAAGGAAACTATGGCATATTATACGTCAAATCGAAGCCCCGGACGTTAGCTTTCCAACGCAACTGAAACCGCGTCATTTGGACCTCTATAGCTAAAGTTATGGCCATTTGAGTGCGAAGAGGTCAGGCTGGACAGCTTAGCAGTTTCTCCAACTTCTTGTATTCCTTCCACTTTTGCATCCTTCTACTTTTGCATGCTTCCTTTCCATCCTCTGAGTCATTCCTGCCCTGTAATCTCTGAAATCACTTAACACACATATCAAGGCATCTAATGGTAATAAGAAAGGATTAAACATAGGGAACTTAAGGCCAAAGAAGCATTTTTCAATCAAAGCACAAAATCAGGAAGGAGAATGTAAACTCATGCAAATAGTATGAATAAGTGGGTAAAGAGTTGATAAAATCCACTCAATTGAGCACAAGATAAACTATAAAATAGTGGTTTATCAGACATCATTGGATCCTCAAGAAGAAAACGCCACCATTACTAAGGTGGACTCATTCCTTGTTCTTAAATTTTCTGTTTTTCGTTTTCTTATGTTAAATGTTTATCTGTGTTTGTGTCTTTATTACATGATCATTAGTGTCTAAGTGTCTATGCCTTAAAGTAGTGAATATGAATCTATCACCTCTCTTGAATGAAAAATGTTTTAATTACAAAAGAATAAGAAGTACATGATTTCGAATTTATCCTTGAAACTAGTTTAATTATTTTGATGTGGTGACAATACTTTTTTGTTTTCTGAATGAATGCTTGAACAGTGCATATATCTTTTGAAGTTGATATTTATCAATGTTAAATATGTTGGCTCTTGAAAGAATAATGATAAGGAGAAATGTTATTTGATAATCTGAAAAATCATAAAATTGATTCTTGAAGCAAGAAAAAGCAGTGAATACAGAAAGCTTACAGAAAAAAAATTGGCGAAAAAAAATAGAAAAAGAAAAAGCAAGAAGAAAAAGCCAAAAGCTCTTAAAACCAAAAGGCAAGAGCAAAAAGCCAAAAACCCTTAAAACCAAAAGGCAAGGGTAAATAAAAAGGATCCAAGGCTTTGAGCATCAGTGGATAGGAGGGCCTAAAGGAATAAAATCCTGGCCTAAGCGGCTAAACCAGGCTGTCCCTAACCATGTGCTTGTGGCGTGAAGGTGTCAAGTGAAAACTTGAGACTGAGCGGTTAAAGTCAAGGTCCAAAGCAAAAGAAGAGTGTGCTTAAGAACCCTGGACACCTCTAATTGGGGACTTTAGCAAAGCTGAGTCACAATCTGAAAAGGTTCACCCAATTATGTGTCTGTGGCATTTATATATCCGGTGGTAATACTGGAAAACAAAGTGCTTAGGGCCACGGCCAAGACTCATAAAGTAGCTGTGTTCAAGAATCAACATACTGAACTAGGAGAATCAATAACACTATCTGAACTCTGAGTTCCTATAGATGCCAATCATTCTGAACTTCAATGGATAAAGTGAGATGCTAAAACTATTCAAGAGGCAAAAAGCTACAAGTCCCGCTCATCTGATTGGAGCTATGTTTCATTGATATTTTGGAATTTATAGTATATTCTCTTCTTTTTATCCTATTTGATTTTCAGTTGCTTGGGGACAAGCAACAATTTAAGTTTGGTGTTGTGATGAGCGGATAATTTATACGCTTTTTGGCATTGTTTTTAGTATGTTTTTAGTAGGATCTAATTACTTTTAGGGATGTTTTTTATTATTTTTTATGTTAAATTCACATTTCTGGACTTTACTATGCGTTTGTGTGTTTTTCTGTGATTTCAGGTATTTTCTGGCTGAAATTGAGGGACTTGAGCAAAAATCAGATTCAGAGGTAGAAGAAGGACTGCTGATGCTGCTGGATTCTGACCTCCCTGCACTCAAAGTAAATTTTCTGGAGCTACAGAACTCAAAATGGCGCGCTTCCAATTGCGTCGGAAAGTCGACATCCAAGGCTTTCCAGCAATATATAATAGTCTATACTTTGGCCGAGTTTAGACGATGCAAAAGGGCGTTGAACGCCAGTTCTATGCTACAGTCTGGAGTTAAACGCCAGAAACACGTCACGAACCAGAGTTGAACGCCAAAAACACGTTACAACTTAGCGTTCAACTTCAAAAGAAGCCTCTGCATGTGTAAACTTCAAGCTCAGCCCAAGCACACACCAAGTGGGCCCCGGAAGTGGATTTATGCATCAATTACTTACTTTTATAAACCCTAGTAGCTAGTTTAGTATAAATAGGACTTTTTACTATTGTATTTACATCTCATGATTTTTAGTTCAACTGGGGATCATATTGATCATATGGGGGCTGGCCATTCGGCCATGCCTGGACTTTCATCACTTATGTATTTTCAACGGTAGAGTTTCTACACACCATAGATTATGGTGTGGAGCTCTGCTGTTCCTCATGAATTAATACAAAGTACTACTGTTTTTCTATTCAATTCAACTTATTCCGCTTCTAAGATATCCATTCGCACTTCAACATGAATGTGGTGATCGTGACAGTCATCATCATTCCCTATGAACACGTGCCTGACAACCACTTCCGTTCTACCTTAGATTGAATGAGTATCTCTTGGATTCCTTAATCAGAATCTTCGTGGTATAAGTTAGAACCCATGGATGGCCATTCCTGAGATCCAGAAAGTCTAAACCTTGTCTGTGGTATTCCGAGTAGGATCTGGGAAGGGATGGCTGTGACGAGCTTCAAACTCGCGAGTGCTGGGCGTAGTGACAGACGCAAAAGGATCAATGGATCCTATTCCAGTATGATCGAGAACCGACAGATGATTAGCCATGCAGTGACAGCGCATTGGACCATTTTCACTGAGAGGATAGGATGTAGCCATTGACAACGGTGATGCCTGACATACAGCTTGCCATGGAAAGGAGTAGGATTGGTTGGATGAAGACAGTAGGAAAGCAGAGGTTCAGAGGAACGAAAGCATCTCTTTACGCTTATCTGAAATTCTCACCAATGAATTACATAAGTATCTCTATCCTATTTTATGTTTTATTTACTATTATTATTCGAAAACTCCATAACCATTTAATATCCGCCTAACTGAGATTTACAAGATGACCATAGCTTGCTTCATACCAACAATCTCCGTGGGATCGACCCTTACTCACGTAAGGTTTTATTACTTGGACGACCCAGTGCACTTGCTGGTTAGTTGTATCGAAGTTGTGACAAATTATGAATTAAGATTAGAGCACCAAGTTTTTGGAGCCATTACCAGGGATCACAATTTTGTGCACCAAGTTTTTGGCGCCGTTGCCGGGGATTGTTCGAGTTTGGACAACTGACAGTTCATCTTGTTGCTAAGATTAGGTAATTTTCTTTTTGTTTTATTTACAAAAAAAAATGTTTCTTCAAAAATCTTTCAAAAAAAAATTTTCCTTTTGTTTTCGTAAATTATTCAAAATTTTTAAGAATGAATTCTAGAGTTTCATGGTAACATGTTGAAGCTTGGCTGGCTGTAAAGCCATATCCAAATTCTTTTGGACTGAGGCTTCCTAACCATCAACATAGAGGCAAGTTAATTTGATGACTTAGCTGCTGAATGTCTGATTTGTATCTTCTAAAGCTTGGCTGGCTATTAAGCCATGTCTAGCCCTTGGATTGGAGCTTTAGGCTAACATTGAAAGATTCCTAGAATTCTTATTAAAAATTTTTTGAATTTCTTATTTCCTTTTTCCTATATGTTTTTGGAAAAAATATACAAAAAAATCCAAAAAAAAAATTTAATAAAATCATAAAAATCAAAAAATATTTTTTGTTTCTTGTTTGAGTCTAGAGTCAATTTTTAAGTTTGGTGTCAACTGCATTTTTTCTAAAAATTTATGCATTTTTCGAAGAAATTCATGCATTCATAGTGTTCTTCATGATCTTCAAGTTGTTCTTGGTAAGTCTTCTTGTTTGATCTTGATGTTTTCTTATTTTGTGTCTTTTGTTGTTTTTCATGTGCATCTTTACATTCATAGTGTCTAAGCATTAAAGATTTCTAAGTTTGGTGTCTTGCATATTTTCTTTGCATAAAAAATTTTTCAAAAATATGTTCTTGATGTTCATCATAATCTTCAAAGTGTTCTTGGTGTTCATCTTGACATTCATAGTGTTCTTGCATGCATTCATTGTTTGATCTAAAAATTCTCATGCATTGAGTCTTTTTCATATTTTTCTCTTTCTTCATTAAAAATTCAGAAATCAAAAAAATATCTTTCCCTTTTTCACTCATAAATTTTCGAAAATTTGAGTTGACTTTTTCAAAACTTTTTAAAATTTAGTTGTTTCTTATGAGTCAAATCAAATTTTCAATTTAAAAATCTTATCTTTTTCAAAATCTTTTTCAAAAATCAAATCTTTTTCATTTTTCTTAATTTTATATCATATTTTCAAAAATATCATCAACAATTAATGTTTTGATTCAAAAATTTCAAGTTTGTTACTTACTTATTAAGAAAAATTCAAACTTTAAGTTCTAGAATCATATATTGTGATTTCTTGTGAATCAAGTCATTAATTGTGATTTTAAAAATCAAATCTTTTTCAAAACTAATTTCAATCATATTTTTTCAAAAATATCTTTTTATCTTATCTTTTTCAAAATCATATCTTTTTAATCATACCTTTTCATATCATATCTTTTTCAAATATCTTTTTTAACTTCTTATCTTCTTATCTTTTCAAAATTGATTTTCAAATCTTATCTTTTTGTTTCAAACATATCTCTTTCAAAACTACCTAACTAACTATCCCTCTCTAATTTTCGAAAATACCCCCCCTCTTTTTCAAAAATTCTTTTTAGTTAATTAATTGTTTAAATTTTAATTCTACTTTAATTTTCGAAAATCATCAACCCCTTTTCAAAAATTATTTTCGAAAATTTCTCTCTCTCATCTTCTTCTATTTATTTAATTACTTACTAACACTTCTCTTCATCTCATATCTCTGCTCTCCTCACCTTTGTGTTTGGATTCTCCTCCCTTCTCTTTCCTTACATTACATTCTTTTCTTCTTCTACTCACACAAAGGAATCTCTATACTGTGACATAGAGGATTCCATATTTTCTTTGTTATTCCCTTCTTTGTCATATGAGCAGGAGCAAGGACAAGAACATTCTTGTTGAAGCAGATCCTGAACCTGAAAGGACTCTGAAAAGGAAACTAAGAGAAGTTAAAATACAACAATCCAGAGACAACCTTACAGAAATCTTCGAACAGGAAGAGGAGATGGCAGCCGAAAATAATAATAATGCAAGGAGGATGCTTGGTGACTTTACTGCACCTAATTCCAATTTACGTGGAAGAAGCATCTCCATCCCTACCATTGGAGCAAACAATTTTGAGCTTAAGCCTCAATTAGTTTCTCTAATGCAATAAAACTGCAAGTTTTATGGACTTCCATCTGAAGATCCTTTTCAGTTCTTAACTGAATTCTTGTAGATATGTGATACTGTTAAGACTAATGGAGTAGATCCTGAAGTCTACAGGCTCATGCTTTTCCCTTTTGCTGTAAGAGACAGAGTTAGAGTATGGTTGGACTCTCAACCTAAGGATAGCCTGAACTCTTGGGATAAGTTGGTCACGGTTTTCTTAGCCAAGTTCTTTCCTCCTCAAAAGCTTAGTAATCTTAGAGTGGATGTTCAGACCTTCAGACAGAAAGAAGGTGAATCCCTCTATGAAGCTTGGGAGAGATACAAGCAACTGACCAAAAAGTGTCCTTCTGACATGCTTTCAGAATGGACCATCCTGGATATATTCTATGATGGTCTGTCTGAGTTATCAAAGATGTCATTGGATACTTCTGCAGGTGGATCCATTCACCTAAAGAAAACGCCTACAGAAGCTCAACAACTTATTGACATGGTTGCTAACAACCAGTTTATGTACACTTCTGAGAGGAATTCTGTGAGTAATGGGACGCCTCAGAAGAAGGGAGTTCTTGAAATTGATACTCTGAATGCCATATTGGCTTAGAGTAAAATATTGACTCAACAATTCAATATGATTTCTCAGAGTCTGAATGGAATGCAAGCTGCATCCAACAGTACTCAAGAGGCATCTTCTGAAGAAGAAGCTTATGATCCTGAAAACCCTGCAATAGCAGAGGTGAATTACATGGGTGAACCATATGGAAACACCTATAATCCCTAATGGAGAAATCACCCAAATCTCTCATGGAAGGATCAACAAAAGCCTCAACAAGGCTTCAACAATGGTAGAAAAAACAGGTATAACAATAGTAAACCTTTTCCATCATCCACTCAGCAACAGACAGAGAATTCTGAGCAGAATCTATCTAGCTTAGCAAATTTAGTCTCTGAGCTATATAAGGCCACTATGAGTTTCATGAATGAAACAAGGTCTTCCATTAGAAATTTGGAAGCACAAGTGGGCCAGCTGAGTAAGAAGATCACTGAAACCCCTTCTAGTACTCTCCCAAGCAATATAGAAGAAAATCCAAAAGGAGAGTGCAAGGCCATTGATATAACCATCATGGCCGAATCCAAGGAGGAAGGGGAGGACGTGAATCCCAAGGAGGAAGACCTCCTGGGACGTCCAGTGATCAATAAGGAGTTCCCCTCTGAGGAACTAAAGGAATCTGAGACTCATCTAGAGACCATGGAGATTCCATTGAACCTCCTTATGCCATTCATGAGCTCTGATGAGTATTCCTCATCTGAAGAGAACGAGGATGTTATTGAAGAGCAAGTTGCCAAGTTCCTTGGTGCAATCATGAAGCTGAATGCCAATTTATTTGGTAAAGAGACTTGGGAAGATGAACCTCCCCTGTTCACCAATGAACTAAATGCATTGGATCAACTGAGATTGCCTCAGAAGGAACTGGATCCTGGAAAGTTCCTAATACCCTGTACCATAGGCACCATGACCTTTGAGAAGGCTCTATGTGACCTTGGGTCAGGAATAAACCTCATGCCACTCTCTGTAATGGAGAAACTTGGAATCTTTGAGGTGCAAGCTGCCAGAATCTCATTAGAGATGGCAGACAACTCAAGAAAAGAGGCTTATGGACAAGCAGAGGATGTGTTAGTAAAGGTTAAAGGCCTATACATCCCTGCTGATTTCATAATCCTAGATACTGGGAAGGATGAGGATGAATCCATCATCCTTGGAAGACCCTTCCTAGCCACAGCAAGAGCTGTGATTGATGTTGACAGAGGTGAACTAGTCCTTCAATTGAATGAGGACTCCCTTGTGTTTAAAACTCAAGGTCACCCTTCTGTAAACATGGAAAAGAGGCACAGTAAGCTTCTCTCAAAACAGAGTCAACCAGAGCCTCCACAGTCAAACTCTAAGTTTGGTGTTGGGAGGCCACAACCAAACTCTAAGTTTGGTGTTGAACTCCCATATCCAAACTCTAAGTTTGGTGTTGGGAAGTTTCAACAATGCTCTGAACATCTGTGAGGCTCCATGAGAGCCCACTGTCAAGCTATTGACATTAAAAAAGCGCTTGTTGGGAGGCAACCCAATTTTTAATTATCTAATTTTATTTTTATTTTTATTGTTCTTTCATGTTTTATTAGGATCATGATCATCTGGAGTCACAAAATAAATAGAAAAATCAAAAACAGAATCAAAAACAGCAGAAGAAAAATCACACCTTGGAGGAAGGGCTTACTGGCGTTTAAACGCCAGTAAGGAGCATCTGGCTGGCGTTCAACGCCAGAACAGAGCATGGATCTGGCGTTGAACGCCCAAAACAAGCAGCATCCTGGCGTTCAGATGCCAGGAATGCACACTGAGGAAAGCTGGGGCTGAACGCCAGAAACAAGCATAGAACTGGCGTTCAACGCCAGAAACATGCTGCATCTGGGCGCTGAACGCCCAGAATTGCATGCAAAGGCATTTTACATGCCTCAATGGTGCAGGGATGTAAATCCTTGACACCTCAGGATCTGTGGACCCCACAGGATCCCCACATACCTCCACTCACCTTCCCTCCTCATAATCCTATATCACCCTCTCTCTCTCTCCATCCACAATCATCCCTTCTGTTCTCCATTCACCACTCACATCCATACACCCCACCTACCTTCAAAATTCAAAATCTCTTTCCCACCCAAGCCCACCCATATAGCCGAATATACACATCCCTCCATCTCCTCCATATCTTCTTCTTCTTCTACTATTCTTTCTTCTTTTGCTCGAGGGCGAGCAACATTCTAAGTTTGGTGTGGTAAAAGCATAGCGTTTTTGTTTTTTCATAACCATTGATGGCACGTAAGGCCAGAGAAACCTCTAGAAAGAGGAAAGGGAAGACAAAAGCTTCCACCTCTGAGTCATAGGAGATAGAGAGATTCATTTCAATGGTCTATAGCTCAGTGGTAGAATATTTGACTGCAAATCAAGAGATCCCTGAGATACCTCAGGGGTAACATTTTCCTCCACACAATTATTGGGAGCAACTAATGATGGAACATCAAGAGCACTCCATCATCCTCCAGGAAATTAGAGAAGATCAAAGAGCAATGAGGGAGGAGCAACAAAGACAAGAAAGAGACATAGAAGAGCTCAAGGACATCATTGGTTCCTCAAGAAGGAAACGTCACCATCACTAAGGTGGACTCATTCCTTGTTCTTAAATTTTCTGTTTTTCGTTTTCTTATGTTAAATGTTTATCTGTGTTTGTGTCTTTATTACATGATCATTAGTGTCTAAGTGTCTATGCCTTAAAGTAGTGAATATGAATCCATCACCTCTCTTGAATGAAAAATGTTTTAATTACAAAAGAATATGAAGTACATGGTTTCGAATTTATCCTTGAAACTAGTTTAATTATTTTGATGTGGTGACAATACTTTTTTATTTTCTGAATGAATGCTTGAACAGTGCATATATCTTTTGAAGTTGATGTTTATGAATGTTAAATATGTTGGCTCTTGAAAGAATAATGATAAGGAGAAATGTTATTTGATAATCTAAAAAATCATAAAATTGATTCTTGAAGCAAGAAAAAGCAGTGAATACAGAAAGCTTGCAGAAAAAAATGGCGAAAAAAATAGAAAAAGAAAAAGCAAGCAGAAAAAGCCAAAGGCTCTTAAAACGAAAAGGCAAGAGCAAAAAGCCAATAACCCTTAAAACCAAAAGGCAAGGGGAAATAAAAAGGATCCAAGGCTTTGAGCATCAGTGGATAGGAGGGCCTAAAGGAATAAAATCCTGGCCTAAGCGGCTAAACCAAGCTGTCCCTAACCATGTGCTTGTGGCATGAAGGTGTCAAGTGAAAACTTGAGACTGAGCGGTTAAAGTCAAGGTTCAAAGCAAAAGAAGAGTGTGCTTAAGAACCTTGGACACCTCTAATTGGGGACTTTAGCAAAGCTGAGTCACAATCTAAAAAGGTTCACCCAATTATGTGTCTGTGGCATTTATGTATCCTGTGGTAATACTGGAAAACAAAGTGCTTAGGGCCACGGCCAAGACTCATAAAGTAGCTGTGTTCAAGAATCAACATACTGAACTAGGAGAATCAATAACACTATCTGAACTCTGAGTTTCTATAGATGCCAATCATTCTGAACTTCAATGGATAAAGTGAGATGCCAAAACTATTCAAGAGGCAAAAAGCTACAAGTCCCGCTCATCTGATTGGAGCTATGTTTCATTGATATTTTGGAATTTATAGTATATTCTCTTCTTTTTATCCTATTTGATTTTCAGTTGCTTAGGGACAAGCAACAATTTAAGTTTGGTGTTGTGATGAGCGGATAATTTATACGCTTTTTGGTATTGTTTTTAGTTGGATCTAGTTACTTTTAGGGATGTTTTTTATTAGTTTTTATGTTAAATTCACATTTCTGGACTTTACTATGATTTTGTGTGTTTTTCTGTGATTTCAGGTATTTTCTGGCTGAAATTGAGGGACTTGAGCAAAAATCAGATTCAGAGGTAGAAGAAGGACTGCTGATGCTGTTGGATTCTGACCTCCCTGCACTCAAAGTGGATTTTCTGGAGCTACAGAACTCAGAATGGTGCGTTTCCAATTGCGTTGGAAGGTAGACATCCAGGACTTTCCAGAAATATATAATAGTCCATACTTTGGCCGAGTTTAGACGATGCACAAGGGTGTTGAACGCCAGTTCTACGCTGCAGTCTGGAGTTAAACACCAGAAACACGTCACGAACCAGAGTTGAACGCCAAAAACACGTTACAACTTGGCGTTCAACTCCAAAAGAAGCCTCTTCACGTGTAAACTTCAAGCTCAGCCCAAGCACACACCAAGTGGGCCCCGGAAGTGGATTTATGCATCAATTACTTACTTTTGTAAACCCTAGTAGCTAGTTTAGTATAAATAGGACTTTTTACTATTGTATTTACATCTTATGATTTTTAGTTCAACTGGGGATCATATTGATCACGTATGGGGGCTGGCCATTCGGCCATGCCTGGACCTTCATCACTTATGTATTTTCAACGGTAGAGTTTCTACACACCATAGATTAAGGTGTGGAGCTCTGCTGTTCCTCATGAATTAATACAAAGTACTACTGTTTTTCTATTCAATTCAACTTATTCCGCTTCTAAGATATGCATTTGCACTTTAACATGAATGTGGTGATCGTGACAGTCATCATCATTCCATATGAACACGTGCCTGACAACCACTTCTGTTCTACCTTAGATTGAATGAGTATCTCTTGGATTCCTTAATCAGAATCTTCGTGGTATAAGTTAGAACCCATGGATGGCCATTCCTGAGATCCGGAAAGTCTAAACCTTGTCTGTGGTATTCCGAGTAGGATCTGGGAAGGGATGGCTGTGACGAGCTTCAAACTCGCGAGTGCTGGGCGTAGTGACAGACACAAAAGGATCAATGGATCCTATTCTAGTATGATCGAGAACCGACAGATGATTAGCCATACAGTGATAGCGCATTGGACGATTTTCACTGAGAGGATAGGATGTAGCCATTGACAACGGTGATGCCTGACATACCGCTTGCCATGGAAAGGAGTAGAATTGGTTGGATGAAGAGAGCAGAAAAGCAGAGGTTCAGAGGAACGAAAGCATCTCTATACGCTTATCTGAAATTCTCACCAATGAATTACATAAGTATCTCTATCCTATTTTATGTTTTATTTACTATTATTATTCAAAAACTCCATAACCATTTAATATCCGCCTGACTGAGATTTACAAGATGACCATAGCTTGCTTCATACTAACAATCTCCGTGGGATCGACCCTTACTCACGTAAGGTTTTATTACTTGGACGACCCAGTGCACTTGCTGGTTAGTTGTATCGAAGTTGTGATAAATTATGAATTAAGATTAGAGCACCAAGTTTTTGGAGCCATTACCAGGGATCACAATTTCGTGCACCAATGCCTTTGGTTCTAGCCTCTACCACAAAGACTCTAATCTCCCCGTACCTCAGCTGAATTGGTGTCTCGAGAAGTCCCCAACGAAGTCGTTGATTAGCCGTCTTAGAGATGTATAATCAAGCTGGTGGTTCATCATTGTCCGATGAAGAACTCACTCTAAACCATGTAGAATGAGATAACCTTGTGCCGGTTTAACGCATTCATGATGATGAAGAATGAATATACATCTTAGAATAGAGAATCAAACACGTATTGAGATAGAACAGTAGTACTTTATTAATCCATAAAACTCAGCAGAGCTCCTCCCCTCAACCTAGGACGTTTAGAAACTCATACTGATAGAAAATACAATGTGGAATTCGAAAATATGCTAGAGGTCTCTAAAAGATATAAAAGTTCTTAAATAAATACTAGACTAATGACTAAGGATTACATAAGAAGGGTAAAATAGTCTTTTAGTGCAAAAATCCACTTCTGGGGCCCACTTGGTGAGTGTTTGGGCTGAGTTTGATTGAGATCCACGTGCTAGGAAGCCTCTTGGGCGTTGAACGCTGGCTAGGGGGTCCTTCTTAGGTGTTGGACACTGGTCTCTTCTCCTTTGGGCGTTGGACGCCAGAATAGGGCAGGAGGCTGGCGTTGAATGCCAGTTTTGGGCCTCTAATTATGAACCAAAGTATAGACTATTATCCATTGCTGAAAAGCTCTGGACGTTAGCTTTCCATAGACGTTGAGAACACTCCATTTGGACTTTTGTAGCTCCAGAAATATTCTTTCGAGTGCAAGGAGGTCAGATCTAGACAACATTTGCAGTGCTTTCTCTGTCTCTGAATCAGACTTTTGCTCCAGCTCCTTAATTTTAGCCAGAAAATACCTGAAATTGTATAAAAACACAAAAACTCAAAGTAGAATCCAAAAATGTGAATTTTGCACTAAAAGCTATGAAAACTTAATAAAACTTTAACAAAACATACTAAAAACTATATGAAAATGATGGCAAAAAGCGATAAAATATCCGCTCATCATGACTCAAGAAGGAAGATGGGCGTGCTCGAAGGTGTGACACATGATAAACCCCAATTTTGTGGTTTATCTTGTGCTTATTTTAAGAGATTTTATCACTTTTTCCCACATTTATTCAATGAAATAGCATGGTTTTGTAATTCTCCCTTAATTTGTGCTTAAGTGTAAAAACATTCTTTTTAGGCTCTTAAATTGGTGATTTTAATTCACTTTAATTCCATTCGATGCCTTGATGTGTTTGTTGAGTGATTTCAGGTTCATAAGGCAAGTATTGGATGGAAGAAATGAAGAGGAAAGCATCCAAGTGGAGAATTCATGAAGAAATGAGCTTTTAGAGAATTGAGGGCCACGCGTACGCGAGCATTGAAGATTCACAAGCCACGCACATGCGTCAATCACGCGTACGCGTGAGTAGAGGTTTTTCCAGTGATGCGCACGCGTCAAGTACGCACACGCATCGATGTTCGCACGTGACCCACTTAAAGTGAAATCGCTGGGGGCGATTTCTGAGCTGCCCAGGCCCAATTTCAACTCGTTTCTGAGGGTATTTGATGCAGAATTGAAGATTTAGCATTGGGGGAGTACTTAGTTAGTCATGATGAGCCTTTAGTTAGTTTTCTAGAGAGAGAAGCTCCCCCTTCTCTCTAGAATTAGGTTAGGATTAGGTTAATTTCTCTTAGATCTAGATTTGATTACTTGATTTCATCTTGTTTTCTCTACAATTCCTTGTTCTAATACTTCAACTCTTATTGGTTCTTTTGTTAATTTTACTTTTATGCTTCTTTCATGTTTATGAATGCTCATGTTGGATTTGGTTTACATTTAATGAAATTTGATGTTTGATGTTCTTTTATTGTTGATTTGAGTTGTGAATTTACTTTCCTTGCAATTGGTAGTCGTTACATTTTATTCTTTCTTGCAAATTTATTATGCTTTCCTTATGCACCCACCAAGTGTTTGATAAAATGCTTGGAAGGATGTTAGAGCAGATTTTGAGCATTCTTAGCTTGGAAAGAGTAATTAGGTAATCTTGAGTCATGAATACCCAACTTATGTTGGTGATCTAGAGTTGTTAGCTAATATTGTTTCCATTGACGCTAATCTTTTGCTAATTCAATTAGTAAGTGATTAGGACTTTTGGATTGAGATTAGCTAGTCTTATTAGACTTTCTTCGAGTACGAGGATAACATGATACCTTCCTCCATCGTCGGAGATGATGTAATAAGATAAATTCTTGTTTATTATTGTGATATGATTGGTTAGTCTTGTTTGACGTTCTCCCTATGTGAAGATAACATGATACCTTCTTCCATTTACCGGAGTTGACTAAATAGGATGAATTAATCATTGCATGACTAGGATAGAAAGCCTATATTCTCAATCTTTGCCATGAATGTCTCTCTTTATTAATTTCTTTCTTTCGTCACTTGCTTGATTTACTCTTCTTGTCATTTAAATTCTCACCCATTTAATTTCTTGCTCTCTTATCAATTCAAACCCCCTCTTGCACTGTCATAGCCAATAATTAACCACTTCATTGCAATTCATTGTGAGACGACCCGGAGTCTAAATACTTCAGTTAATTCTTATTGGGATTTGTACATGTGACAACCAATATTTTTGATGTGAGAATTGTTTGTTGGTTTGGAGCTATGCTTACAACGAAGTTCTTATTTCTATAAGAGAAATTTTAGACCGCCACGACAATCTTTCACTATCAAAATGGCACCGTTGCTGGGAAATTACAATGGTGCCATGTTATTGGCTATTGTAAATATTATGAATATGTTTGTCTTTTTCTTCTTTGTTAGTTTTTGCTAGTTTTAGGATTTGGTTTTCTTTGTTTCTTGTTAGTTTTTATTTTTATTTTCTCTTGTCACCATGAATTCTCATCACTTTGGCTATGAGTATGGTTCAAACTATGTTATAGGAAATGAGAGCTACAATGATAATATCCATCAAGGATGGAACAATCAAGGATGGGAGGAGCCTCAAAGGATTGATCAACCTTCTTGGAAACAAACTCCTTCGGAATCAAGTTTGACAAGAGTGCTTGGGGATATGACCACTCTCCTCCCGGAGATGCGCAAGGACCAAAAGGCATTTTATTCCATCCAAGCCGTTCAAGCGTCACCCCAACATGACTACTCTCCGGATTCATATGGGTATAATCCTAATCCTAATGCATACCAATCTAATGTATGTGATGACCCTTATTGTGATTGTCAACCATATGAACCATACCAACCACCTTGTGAACCATATGAACCATATGAAGAACCACCCCCAATTCAACCCCCAATACCCTCAAGAACCACCACCTCCATGTTATTATCAAGATGAGCCACCTCCAATGTATAAGAACTCTCAACCACAAGATGAATCACCTCCCATATTTGAAAAAATCATGGCTCAGTTTGCCAAAATCACGGCCACCTTGGAATCAGGGACTCATGCAACAAGCAAAGCACCTCCACGGATGAATATGAGAAATCAACCGAAGAGTGGAGTATGAAGGAGATTTTAGAATCCCAACATGAGGACAAGGAGATGGGGTGTGTCTTGCAGCAAGTGGAGAGTGAAGAGATTGTTAATGAAGAAGAAGTGGTTGAAGAGCTAGGCGAAGTTGAACAAGAGGTGGATTTCAAGCTTGAAGACATTTCCACACCAAGTGATATTGATGATGATTTTGTGGAAGTTGTTGAACCTTCTTCCAATGAGCTTGAATTGGTGTTGAGAAGGATAATGTGCAACCTCCAAGGCATAGTATGAAGGATGAAAGATTGGAAGAGGATGACCAAGAGGCAAGCTCCACCAATGAAGAATGTGCGGAAGAAGTTGGTGGGCAAGGAATTGAAGTTGAAGAAGCTTACCAAGAGGTGGAGGTAGTCAAAGAAGAGCACAAGGGAGTGGAACTTGCAAGATCATTAGGACCATCCCTTCCTAAGTCACCATCCTACACAACATTCAAGTGGGTAAAATTCTTATCCCTAAACTTTACTTTCTCAATTGAATATGGTTTGATTGAAAATGATGGTCAACTTAGAGCTCTTTGTGGGGTCAAGAGTAGGAGAGAGATGGTTAGTGGTTGGAAACATCATTCTAAGTTCATTATGGTTGCATGTTCAAAGTTTGATTGCAAGGTTTGTTGTGGAGCTAAATTGTATGGGTCTAGAAAGTTGTTTGGAGGCTTCTTTGAGAATTCCAAGGCTAAACCACCCAAGTGGAATCATGATGATCAACTAGAAGATAGGTGCAAGAACAAGATTTGGGACCCCGGAATTCATTTCAACAACCAATACTCTTGGGGCCTTGCCATTTACCTACGCTTACTTGAAGGATTTATGCGCCTAATTTGGGATCCCGGCGGACATTGGAGATGCAAACATTGGTGGGGATTCCAGGATGAATTCAAGCATAAGCCACCATAGCAAGGATTCCACCCAAATGTCCAACTTAAGTACTTAAACTAAAAGTGCTAGGTGGGAGACACCCCACCATGGTAAACTCTTTCCATTCTCTTGTAGTATAATAAATGAATGAATTGAGTTGCCATTGTAGGTAGTTTTTCTTATTTTCTATACTCTTATACATTTTGCTTTGATTGATAGATTTCTTGTTAGATTTATGTTTTGTTTAGAATAGTTGTTGTTAGATTGTATTTTACTTGAAGTGTAAGTTTTGTGTGTCTTGTATTTGAAAATTTTTCAAAAACCAAAAAGATTTGTTGTTAAATTTGAATTTTGGTTGATTTAGAATGTTTATAAGTTAGGAGAGTGTTAAATTATGTTTTAGGCTTCTCTTAAAAAAAAGGGGGGCAGGCACGCGTACGCGTCGATGCGTCAGTGCAGCGCCCATACTTTTTTCCGAGAGTTATGCCAACTTAGTGCCAGAATTGTGCCTCAGGCACAATTCTCATCCCACGCGTACGCGTGCAAGACGCCTACGCGTTACTCGTCTACCCTGCCACCCACGCGCATGCGTGGGCGTCGCTTACGCGTCGGTTCCGCGCCCTGCCTCCCCTATTTTTTGCTCTGTTTTCTTTTCTCCTCCTATCTTCCTTTCTTTCTTCTTTCTTCTTTCTCCTTTCTCCTTTCTTCTTCCTTTCTTACTTTCTCTCCTCCTCTCTTTTTAAACTTTCGCTTCTCATTTTTTTTCTTATTTTTCATTTTCCTTTATATGTTTCATTTGCATATTATCATCCATTGCATTTTAATTTTGTTTTTATAACTTGATTTTATTTTCCTTTCTAAGTTTTTTATTTTAATAATGGTGTTGAATTCTCTTACTCAATTGTTGAGAATTTCTTGGTTAATCTTGGTGCTCATTGACTTGTTTGAAATTGTTGGGTGATGAAATTTCTAAGTCAATGCTTAATCTTTGATGACTCTTGCATCCTTTGTGCATTGACATAAACTTTTAATGTCTCTCATGACCCACTCTTTCTTGTTTGAACTTGATGCTCAACATACTCTTCATGGCATGCTTTTCATGCTTTAACTTTACTCTTGCATCAAGTATTAGTTGATATGCCCTTTGCCTATATTGCTCTCTCACTTACATGCGTAGCTAACATGTAGTGAGAACCTTACTCTTATTTGGCATTAGCCCCCGGCTATGTTCTATTTGCTTTGATATCTTTGTTATAGGCTTAGTTATCCTTCTTTCTCTTTCCTTTTAGGCTGGCCACCAAGAAGGAAAGGAATGGAAAAGCTTCTAAATAGGGCAACAAACAAGTTCACCCGCACAACCTTTTGAAGGAGCTCATCAATTGTAGCAACCCGTCCACCTTGCTCTTCTTTGTATGCACCGAGGAAGGTGCAATCTTTAAGTGTGGGGAGGTCGTTCGACCGATCTCCATGGGTAACAATTTTTTTTTAACACCAATTTTTCAATTTTTGCCTTTGTTAGATTAGTTGTTACATTGCATGATAGGTTGCATGATAGTTAAAATTTGTACATATTTTACCACTTCTTTTTATGTTAGGACTACTTGGTTAGGGTGATGATTTCTTTTCCAAGAAAAATTGTTTTAGGGCACCCTACCAATTTGAAAATTTTTTTGTGTGAACTTGCTAGAAGAATTTATTTTGGAACATGGTTTTTGAGCTAAGAACACAAGCATGTGAGTTTTGAGCCTAATTGCGTGGTTACATCTTATAACCACTTATTTCCATTTTTGTGTGCATTATTCTCTCTCTATGATTGTAATCTTTGATTTGTTTGATTCTTTATGTCCATTATTCCATGTATATACATGCATTTATATGATTGAGGCCATCATTTTATTTAGCTCACTTACCCAAATAGCCTACCTTTCATCAACTATTGTCAGCCAATTTTGAGCCTATTTAATCCCTTTTGTTCTTAATATTAGCACATCACTACCCCTAGGTGAAAAACAATAAAGTCCTTCATTTGGATCTTTGATTAGCTTAGGCTAGTGAGGGTGTGTATCATTTGGATATGGGAAACTTGGGACATTGGTTGAGGTAAAAATGTATTTTGTATTTTTGTTGAAAATCATGGGATTGGGTACGTGCTTATGCATTAAATATGTAAAACCATATGCATTGATACGTTTGTATATACTTTGTTGTGAAAAAAATGTGAAAAAAATATATAGAAAAAGAAATAGAAAAATAAAAGAAACAAAAATATATAGAAAAAAAATGCAATAAAAAGGGGACAAAAAAGCCCCAAAGTAAAGTAGCAATAACAATGCATAGGGAATGTGAATTAAAGATAACGCATGAGTATGTAAAAAAAAGTGGAAATCATGGGTAGCTAGGCATTGTATTAGAATTGTATAGGTTGTTATATGTGTTTAGTGAGAGCTTAGGTTAATCAAAGATTCAAATTTCAAGCTCACTTGACCATATGCATCCTACCTTGCCCTAGCCCCATTACAACCTACGAATAAGTCCTCATGATGAATGTATGCATGCATTGAATAATTGTTGATTGTTAGATGAAAAACAAATCATGGAAAGCATGATTAGAAGAGAATTGAGTGATCAACCCTATACACTAGAGCGACTAGAGCGGATACACGTCCGGTGAGGGTTCGATGCTCAATTCCTTGTTCCTGGCTTTCATGAGCTTTCTTCTTGCAAGTCTATCTAAACTTCATTTTGATATTTGAATTGGTAGGATTCATGAACCGTCATATGATCTTAGCCCTACTTGTTCATATATGTTCTTGGAGATTGATTTGCTTTTAACCAAGTAGGTAGAATCATTTTGCATTTAGTTGCATTCATATAGATAGGAGCATATAGTTTATTTGCATTGAATAAATGTTCATACCCCTTTTCTTGTCCTTCTTTATTCTTAGCATGAGGACACGCTTGGTTTAAGTGTGGGGAGGTTTGATAAACCCCAATTTTTTGGTTTATCTTGTGCTTATTTAAGGGATTTTATCACTTTTTCCCACATTTATTCAATGAAATAGCATGATTTTGTAATTCTCCCTTAATTTGTGCTTAAGTGTAAAAACATGCTTTTTAGGCTCTTAAATTGGTGATTTTAATTCACTTTAATTCCATTCGATGCATTGATGTGTTTGTTGAGTGATTTCATGTTCATAAGGTAAGTATTGGATGGAAGAAATGAAGAGGAAAGCATGCAAGTGGATAATTCATGAAGAAATGAGCTTTCGGTGAATTGAGGGCCACGCGCACGCGTCATCCACGCGTATGCGTGCATTGAAGATTCACAAGCCATGCGCACACGTCAAGTACGCGCACGCGTCAAGTACGTGCACGCATCGATGTTCGCACGTGACCCACTTAAAGTGAAATCGCTGGGGGCAATTTCTGAGCTGCCCAGGCCCAATTCCAACTCGTTTCTGAGGGTATTTGATGCAGAATTGAAGATTGAGCATGGGGGAGAACTTAGTTAGTCATGATGAGCCTTTAGTTAGGTTTCTAAAGAGAGAAGCTCCCTCTTCTCTTTAGAATTAGGTTAGAATAAGGTTAATTTCTCTTAGATCTAGATTTGATTACTTGATTTCATCTTGTTTTCTCTACGATTCCTTGTTCTAATACTTTAACTCTTCTTGGTTCTTTTGTTAATTTTACTTTTATGCTTCTTTCATGTTTATGAATGCTCATGTTGGATTTGGTTTAAATTTAATGAAATTTGATGTTTGATGTTCTTTTATTGTTGATTTGAGTTGTGAATTTACTTTCTTTGCAATTGGTAGTCGTTAGATTTTAATCTTTCTTGCAAATTTATTATGTTTTCCTTATGCACCCACCAAGTGTTTGACAAAATACTTGGAAGGATGTTAGAGTAGATTTTGAGCATTCTTGTCTTGGAAAGAGTAATTAGGTAATCTTGAGTCATGAATACCCAACTTATGTCAGTGATCTAGAGTTGTTAGCTAATATTGTTTTCATTGACGCTAATCTTTTGCTAATTCAATTAGTAGGTGATTAGGACTTTTGGATTGAGATTAGCTAGTCTTATTATACTTTCTTCGAGTATGAGGATAACATGATACCTTCCTCCATCGTTGGAGATGATGTAATAAGATAAATTCTTGTTTATTATTGTGATATGATTGGTTAGTCTTGTTTGACGTTCTCCCTATATGAAGATAACATGATACCTTCCTCTGTTTGCTGGAGTTGACTAAATAGGATGAATTAATCATTGCATGACTAGGATAGAAAGCCTATATTCTCAATCTTTTCCATGAATGTCTCTCTTTATTAATTGCTTTCTTTCGTCACTTGCTTAATTTACTCTTCTTGTCATTTAAATTCTCGCCCATTTAATTTCTTGCTCTCTTATCAAATCAAACCCCATCTTGCACCGTCATAGCCAATAATTGACCACTTCATTGCAATTCCTTGTGAGACGACTCGGAGTCTAAATACTTTGGTTAATTCTTATTGGAGTTTGTACATGTGATAACCAATATTTTTTATGTGAGAATTGTTTGTTGGTTTGGAGCTATGCTTACAACGAAGTTCTTATTTCTATAAGAGAAATTCTAGACCGACACGACAATCTTTCACTATCAACACGCCAAAGTCTCAACGCTGGCATGTCCAACGGCGTGTGGTGGCGTGGCACACTAGGCCAACTTTCCAGATAAGAGAATTAGAGATTTCATTGAGGGCATGCTCACTGGCGTGTCTGGGCATGACACACTGAGATCTCAGAATGGCTGTGTGAGTTGGTGTGTCTGGGTGCGGCACTCCAGGCTTACTACACATAGAGCAATTTTGGTTCAGCACTATGAGCGTGGCACGCCAAGCATTGGCGTGGCACGCCAGGTCATTTTTCCAGAAGAGGGAAAGGAGGATGTTATTGAAGGCGTGCTCGAAGGCGTGGCACGCCCAAGCCCCCATCATGGGCGTGTCCAGGGGCGTGCCTGGGCATGCCACGCCAGTGTTATTGAGCTGAGAAGCATTGAAGTAGGCGTGCCAAGTGGCACGCTAGGCCATCTTAAGGGGCGTTCACCCTCAAGTGGCATGCTACTCTACACTCCTTTCTGGGAGTTCGTTAGGGAATGTGTAATTTTCATTTTCTTTTAATTGTAATTTTTAGTTTCAAAAGTAGGAGTAGTATAAGTACCCCTAAAAAGGTACTAAGTAGGGACTTTTGGACTTGGACACTTAGATACTTTTACTTTCACTTTGAGCTAGACTCCACTCCATCTCTTGTACTTTCTTAAGCTATGAGTAGCTAAAATCCCTCTCATTAGGGGAGGGAACTCTGTTGCATTTGATGGATCAATAGTGAATTGACTTTCTTCTTCTCTTCATCTCTTTTTGATTTACTAGAAAGTATTTCGTTTTTCATTTTAACATTCAATTATCTTGAGAGAGATATTGAATGTAATTCTGTTTTATGTGAACCTTGAAAGAGGAATCATAAAATCATGCTTGAAATCCTTTCTCATATTGAGTAGATCTGGCTATTGGGATTGTATATTGTGACGCTAGATCTACCCACAACCTGGATCTATGAGAATGTGTGGTAAAATCAGGGACCAAGCTTCATCTCTCTTCATGAGCATTTAGATCAAGGAATTGGCTATTGATCAAGATTGGGGAGATTGAATTACCAAGAGATTAGGATTCAATCAATCATGATTGCCAAGAGGTTAATGAGTTGCATGATTGAAGAAGAGATATGAGATTGATCCGGAGAATACAATATCTCCTAACTCCAAGAATCCTCCATATTCTTATCTTCTCATTCTTTATAGCTTTGTTTAATTTCTGTTCATCACCCCTTCCCTTTACATTTCCAGTCTTTTACTTTCTTTTACTTTCTGCAATTTACATTTTCAGCACTTTACATTCTACACTTTAATTCAAGTCATTTACATTTCAAGTTATTTACTTTTCCCGCCATTTAAATTCTTGCACTCTATACCCATTGATGCTTAGTTCAACTAGGAATTTTAGTTGACTAAAGTTGCTCAACCAATCAATCTCTGTGGGATTCGACCTCACTCTTTGTGAGTTTTTACTTGACGACAATTCGGTATACTTGCCGAAGGGATTTTGTAGAGATACATTAATTTCAGTGATCAGCTGCGATATTAAGAGCTATGAATGCTATGGCCGTTGCCATGCGTGATTCGGTGGCTGCTACCAACCGAGTAACAGAGTGTATGGAGTGTCAGAATGGGAATGGGAAAGGTCATAGAAACAAAAATGGGAATGATTACGACAATAAAAACCTAGAAGGCAACAGACTTATGACTTTAGCTTCTTTCCCAAAGGTCAACCCACCTCTGTTCCATTGTGGTACCAGTGCTACAAAGGCAGACGACTAGTTTCAAGACATAAAGAGATCTCTATAGCCTAACAAGTCCCTGAAGGTCAATATGTAAAGTTCGCCACCTACATGTTAAAAGGAGATGCACACTACTGGTGGCAGGTAGTGCATTAGCTGAGGAGGCAAGGCAATATTGAAATCACTTAGGTTGTTTTTCAAACAGAGTTCTATAAGAAATACTTTGCTCCCTTAACTCGTGCTACGAAAGAATTAGAGCTACTACAGCTATAACAGGGGAACATGACTATTGCGAAGAACACCCGTAAATTTGAAGACATGTGTCGCTTCTCCAAAGTTTGTCAAGGAGTCCCAACTGAGTTCGAAGAATGGAAGTGTAATAAATACAAAGGGGGACTTAGAGAGGAGCTACTTGCCTCTGTGGGGCCGATGGAAATTCGCAACTTTGCAGAACCGGTCAATAAAAGTCAACTAGCTAAAGATTGCGCTAAGAAATTGGTGATGGCATAGGCGAGTCGTAGGGATTTTCCATCAAGAAACTTTAATCGGAACTTGGCATCTCAAGGGAAAAACTTTAAAATAAACAGTCAATCCCAGTATTGAACCCTCCAATGTTGGAATCCCCTTCCTCGTTTCAATACGGGCAACACCAGTAACCAGTGATAAAATTTAGGAAAATGATCTCAGTTGGCACAAGCAGGACCTGTGTGCACAAATATAGAAAGGATCACATAAATACGCCTTGTCGAGTTGGAATAAGAGTCTACTACAACTACGATGGACAAGCACACATGGCAAAGGATTTCCGCAAGAGAGGTTATGGTTTGGCTCCTACTAGTCCATAACAGCAAGGAAGGGTTTTCGCTATGATAGCTAAAGACGTTGATGAGTGAAAATAAATTTCACAGATACCGACAAGTGCACTGGATCATTTAAATAATACCAGGGTGAGTGGATATCATTTCTATGAGGATTAAAGGATTGAGCACGTAAATATCGAGTTAAATTCCTAATTAGATCATATAAAACTTGATTGATGAGGGCTGAAAACTTGTCTTGCTTGGAGTCTTGGAAGTTGAGTGCTTCAGAGGCAGTGATGTTGATTTAAGGAAAACAATGGTTGAGAGTGTCAAGGGCTTCGGAGGCATTTATTTTTTAGGAAAATTAAACCTTGTTCATTTATTTTGAAGCATGCAAAGATCTTTAACGACAAATCTTAAGTAACTGATTTCCAATTCCTTGGTCAACCGATTAATTAAAGAGATTAAGCACAAAAACTGATTTAATTAAGCACAAAGATTGATTTAGTTTCTAATAAGATTCAAAAGTAGTCCTTAGGTCGAATTATGTCACTTATTCAAGCTAGTCTTGTCCAGTTAAATCTTAGAAGAAAATATAATTTTTAAAAGTTGTTCTAATCCGAATTATATATCACTTATTCAAAACCAGAGTGATTGAAAATTATGTATGTGTCGCACACTAATTGAATCATTATTCCTAGCCAAATTCAAGAATTCATGTGAAAAAGTTTTCAAGCTATAATTCAAATATTAGTTTTTCCAAAGTAATAAAAGAATTCAAAGCAGGATTTGTATACCCTCTGATACTACTAATCCTTTAAGGGATGAATAACAAATAACTCAATCATGAAACAGATCAATGCAATACTTCAAAATAAAATAAAACTTAGATTAATAATTAATAGAAAACATAAACAGAGCTCCTAACCCTTTAATGGTGGAGGTTTAGTAACTCATGAAGAAAAGAAACTAATCCTAATGATGAGAGAGGTGTGTGATTCGGATCCGAAGATCCTCGTCCAGGGGTGCCTCCTCTTGTGAACCTTTTTCACTTATTTATATCCTAATTCTAGTTAAAATTCAAATTCAAAAACTAAATCTTTATCTTCTCTTTAGGAAGGATAAGATAACTACCTACTTGAAATTCAAATAAAAGAATAATTCAAATCTAATCTAGAAATAAATCCTAACAACCAAATTTTTATGTTTCTAGAAGGAATTAATGACAACTAATCTCTTGAATCTTGAATCTTTGGATAAGGTTAAGGTTTCTAATGATGTGTATAATTGAACTTGGGCCTTAATTGTTGCATCCTAGGAGTTAAATTCTTGGAACGTTGAGATTGAAATCTTCGTTTGGGCTTGGGCCTAATTGCATGAGGGGACGACAGGCTTGGGAGATGGAAGTTGGGCATGTGTGGTAATTTAGGGAGGCCACCGGGCGTGCATTTAAAGAAGCCGGGCATGCATGAGGAGAAGTTGGGCATGGGTATTGAGAAGTCTAGGGCGCTATTTTTGTGAGTTAAAAGATGATGGTCGTGCATGGATCAAACTAAACATCCACTATAAACATATGCATATTATTCTGAAGCTCCAGATATTAACTTTCCAACACCACTGAAACTGCTTCATTTGGACCTCTATAGCTCAAGTTATGATCAATTGAGTATGAAGAGATCAGGATTGACAACATTCACAAATCACCCTTTAGTTGTGCATTTTCTTTGTTATTTCGAGACAAAACTCTTGAAAACACAAAAATACTAACACAACTCCAAATACTTGATTATTTATGAAATTCCACTAGAAAACATAAGAAATTTGATTAAAACATAAGAAAACAAATGAAAAAGAACCCTAAAAACTACTTAAGATGCCATGTCATCAGACGTCGCTATGTCTGACTCCTTTATCCAAGGGGAGTGTTCTCTCAAGAATAACCTCCTAACTGCACTATATGATTCAGACGCCTCACATTCTTTCATATCTTTAGATCATGCTCACATGTTGGGATTAAACTTCTCTAGGTTAGATTTTGATCTGGCTGTGCATACCCCCATTGCACAAAATGTTGTGACTAGTTTAGTGTGTTGCAGGGTACCTTTTTCTATTAAGGATAAGACCATCATGCATGATTTCTGCCTATCTTTGCATGGTATTGATGTTATTTTAGGAATTAATTTGTTATCTATTCACCATATTTTTCGTGACTGCTTTAGAAAAACTGCTTTAACATTATTTGCTGATATGTCTACTAAATTAGTGAATTCTCATGCCTATTACTTAAATTCAGTAGTAGTTACCTGTAGTGGAAGTGAATGTGAGGGATACATTCTCTTAGCGGCTAGCTCAACAGATAATGAATTAGACCTAAAACAAATCCCAATAGTACGATAGTTTCCTAAGGTATTTGAAGAACCGAAGATTGATGGTTTAGAGGTTATAGCAAACTTTCGTTGTAAGTATAGTTACTAAACCAAACAATCAACCTTTCTTACAAACGTTTTGGGTGTCACACGTAACAAACCCCTTAAAAATTGTTAACCGAGTATTCAAACCTCGGGTCGTCTTCTCAAGGAATTGCAAGGAAGTATGTTCTTATTATTGGTTATAAAGGTTGTAATCGGGGTTTAGAAGGTGAGAAGCAAGCAATTTAAATGACGAGTGAATTAAATGGCAATTAAAAATAAATAATAACTGTAAAACAACTTTTGGCAAGATAAGAGAAATTAGAAGTCCAACTTGGTTATCCCTCTCAACAACAATGAAAGTTGTATCTTAATTCCACTTAGTTATCCTTTACCAGGGCAAAGGAAAATCAAGGGACTAATTAAATTGACCTTTGAATCCTAATTATTTCCTAAGAAAAGGTTGGGATTATTTAAGTTCAGCTCAATTAGCAAGATAACGATTATCAATTACGTTGAGTTTAATAACTGTTGAGTTACTGAATTCTTAACCAGAACCAAAAGGGGAAAAAGTAAAATTGATAGAATAAGAAAAATATCCTTAGATGGGAAGCAATGGTAACTTAAGTCAAAGAGAATAATCATAAACTGAAAATACCTCAAATATCATTAATTCAAATAACTGTCTGTAACATGGAAGAAGTCTTAATTCAAATTATAATAATCAATTCAAATGTTGGAATAAATAAATAAAAGTAAAGCTAAAATAAAAGAACATTAAAACCTGGATCCAGAGTTACTCCCAAAACAAGAAAAAATCCTAAATCCTAAAAGAGAGAGAGAAGATCTCCCTCTCAACTAAATCTAAATCATTGAAAAGTAAAATATGCGAGCTCTCTTTGAATGGAAGCATTCCCACACTTTATAACCTCTGGTCTATGCTGTCTGTACTTGGATTTGGGCCAAAAAGGGCTTCAGAATTCGCTGGGGGCGTATTCTGCAATTTCTGGTGCGTGGCCTCTGTCACGCGTCCGCGTGGGTCACGCGGTCGCGTCATCTGGAGCTTTTCCTCTCCACGCAGTCGCGTCAGTCATGCGGCCGCGTCATATGCGTTCTGCTTAAGGCGCACGGTCGCGTCAGTCATGCGGCCGCGTCGCTGCTGATTCGTGCTTGGCACGCGATCGCGTCATCTATGCGATCGCGTGGATACCAGTTTCTTTAAAGCTCCGTTTTGCTTTCTCCTTCCATTTTAGTATGTTTCCTTTTTCATCCTTTAAGTCATTCTACCTTAAAAAATCTGAAACTACTCAACACACTAATCACGGCATTGAATGGAAATAAAGGTAATTAAAATAATTAATTTTAAAGCTTAGGAAACATGTTTTTCACAATATGACATAATAAGGAAGGGAAAGTAAAACCATGCAATTAATGTGAATAAGTAGGTGAAGGATTGAATAAATCACTCTAATTAAGCACAAAAGAACTCATGAGATATGGGTTTATCAACCTCCCCACACTTAAACACAAGCATGTCCTCATGCTAAATCCAAGGTAAATAATTAAGGTTAAAGTGATGGAATGTCATGAAATGCAATCCTAATTTAAATGCAACTACCTAAATGAATGATGCATCATGCAACTCTAATTTCTTCACTCCTATATAAAGCTTACATGTAGTCAAGTTAATTCTCATTCTCAAGGAGTCATGTATATATATAGCCAACCCTTAAATAATAAAGCATTTTCGCAAATGAGATGGGAAAGAAAACTTTGTACAAACTTGCAAAACAATTAGTAAATTTAAGCACAGATATATGTTTATGAGTTATTGAACCCTCACTGGATTTTGTGTTTACTCTCTAGTCACTCAGTGTTTCTTGGGTTTATTCACTCTATTTTTCTTTTTATTCTTAATTTCTATAGCTTTGTTTTTCATATAACCAATCAACAATTATAGAATATAGTCATACCAAAAAGTCATGAGGTCTTTATTGAGGTTGTAATGGGGTCAAGGTAAGGGTAAGGATTTTATGTATAGGGTCAAGTGAGCTAATAAGTGAATCCTTAATTAGACTAAGATCTCACCTAACATACATATCTAGTAAAATAAAATTTCTTTACCTAATTTCCCATAATTTTCCACTTTTTGTTACATGCTCATGTTTCACTTTTTATTTTTATTCCATGTGCGTTGTTTTCATTGGGGAATTTCTTTTTGTATCCCCTTTTATTCAGATGCTGAAAAATAACTTCTCTTTTTTTTTTAATGCACATGATAATTGAATCACTTAGATTTTCTCATGAGCATGCTTCCCAAGTTTTAATTTATTCCTTTTTACTTTTCTACCTTTTGTTTCTATCATCCATGTTCCCAAAAGGTTTCCCACTTTTAACTCTATTCATGATTTTCTATCTTAAGCTGACTAAGGATTCACTTGGGATTTTCTTTTGTTTTTCTGCTTAAGGCTAGTAATTTGGCTAAATAGAATAAAGGGGTTTTAAAAGGCTCAAGGGGGCTAACAAGGGTGATGTAAAAGGTAGGCTAATTTGGGGTGAGTGAGCTAAAATCAAATGATGGCATCAATCATTCTCTTGGTATGTATCTATTCTATATTCTATATTTGGACATATAGATTAAAGCAAAGGAAAGAACATCAGAATAAAAAGAAATGTAACACACAGAAATGAAATTATGGTTTGAATGCAACCATACAATTTAAGCTCAAGACTCACAGGCTGTGTGTTCTCTAACTCAAGCATCATATATCAGTTATATATTGTATGCATGTTTAGTTAAAAATTCCCATTATTCTCATAAAAAAATTATTTAGGGTGGCTTTTAAAGTTTTAATGTTCCTCCTTGATGAAATGTTGTCAGCTTAACTACATCATGTAATGCTATATACAAGTTTTGTGGATTTAAATCTATTATGTTCAAGTTCTTAGCTTACTCTTTTTTTTTATATTTGTCAATTTAAACTATACTATCTTATGCTAAAAAGGGTAAACTATACTAATTAATCCACTAATAAATCAGAATTGCAAACTAAACTAAATAGCTAAAATAAACTAAATGGCTAAAGTATGAACTAAAGATGCAAAATGCAGAAAATAGAGTAAAGATACATAAAAGCAATGTATAAGTACTCAGAAAATAATAGTAAAGGAAAAATACAGAAAAATATCTAAAATAAAAGAAAAAGTATGTAGTGGTTCACCAAAATAAACGCCAGAGATGGCGACCTCCCCACACTTAAAAGGAAGCATCGTCCTCGATGCTCAATCAAGCCGGGTGTGAAGGAGTGTCATCACTGGGAGGGATGGTAGCTGGGGTCTCAGTGGTGGTGGTGGGCTGAGGGTCTGGCTGCTGTAGAGGGGGGACTGACTGGATCGGGATCTCCGGATCTATAGCCTCAAGCTGATGTGGGGCCTCCTGCTGTGGTGTAGCGTTCTCTGTGCCTGCCTGCTGATGAGTCTCCGCCTGGGAATGAGGCTCCTCCTCGTGCTCATCCTCCTCCTCCTTTAATGGCTCTGATGGTATGTCGGGCTTGGAGGGGATGTCGGCGCCCTGTCTGATCATCAGCTTCAGATGGGAATAGCGTCGCCTGCTGCGGCGCTCCAATCTCTCATACCGGCGCCTGTTACGGCGCTCCATCTGATCAAGCTAGCGGAATAGACGGTGCACGAGGCGATAAACCGGCTCAGAGGCGGGTGGGGGTGCAGTGGCGGCATCAGGGGCAGCTGGGGCAGCTGTGGATGAAGAGGGTCCAGCAGATGGAGGGGCTGTCTCATTAGTGGTAGTGACAGGTGGTGGTCTGTAGCCCAAAGCAAGGAAGTTCCTGCTATGAGGGATGATCTTCCTGCAGTCCGCTGCTGGTGGTCGCTCATCGGCATCCTCCCAAGGCACATCAGCTTGACGGCCTAGCCGTGTAACCAGATAAGGAAAGGGGAGGGTGCCTCGGACGTGGACCCTGGCCATATAGTGCCGAATAAAACGTGGCAGATAAAGGTCCTTACCCTCCAGCACACACCAAAGGAGGGTGATCATGGTAGCCGGGATCTTTGTCTCGTGAGTACTCAGCATCACAAAATTACTCAAGATCTGATGCCATAGCCGAGCCTCATCATTTAAGTACACTCTCTTGATCCCTCTAGGCATAGTGGTGTTCTGACCCATCTTCCAAGGAACAGCAGGGTCGAGAGCTATCCGTGCCTTCACGGCGTCCCAGTCAAACTGCATCTGGCCCATGTCCTCCTCAGCCTGTGCAAAACCATCTGGCTGATCGGACTTGGCTGGGAGCTGGAGAATGGTCTCTATGGCCTCCTCAGTGACCAGAATTTGCTTTCCCCTCAGGTTCACTGCATCTAGGGTAGTAAGGTAGTAGTTGCAATAGAATTCCCGGACCCAAGATGCATTGACCTCTGTTAGTGGTCTCTCCAGAAAGAACCAGCACCGTTGCTTGATTTGCTCAGTAGTGTATTGCTGGAGGGCTTCTGGAATCTTCAAGGTACGTTCCAGGTATAGATTTCTGGAGTTTGCAAAAGTCGGGTACTTCAGCTCACAGTACCGGTTTGCAAATTTTATAGGATCAGTCGAAGGGAGCAGTTGGTCAGCTTTTTCCTGCTGTGTGAAGTTCTTCTCCCGCCATGAGGAATCGTGCATTAGAGCAATGATGGACTGGGAGGAATCTCCTCTCTTGCGCTTGCCAGTAGCCTTGCCTTTGCCCTTTCTCTGTGAGGCAGACATCCTGAAAAACAGAAAACCAGGAATGGATAAAAAAATAGGAAAGCAAATAGGCAATTAAACAAAGGAAACTCAAAGCGGTAAGGGAGAAATAGAATAAGGAAAATGAGTAATTGAAATGTGATTGAATTAATGTTAAATGGAAAGAAAATAAGCAATATGCCATGGTTAGAAAGTTAGAGGAAAGTGAAAATAATCGGAAAAGAGATCAAAAGGGTTAGTACGGTTAGGATTTGAAAAAGAAATTAGTAAATTAAAATCAGTGAGTTAGTAAAGTGCGGGTTAAAGTAAGTGGCATAGAGAAAAAACCATATAACAAGGATTCACAGGTAAGAATAGAAGTACTCATAATTGAACAAGCAGTTTATGAACCAGGAAATCAAAAAGGATAAGAAAGTCTGCCATAGCATTCATGTAATGGTTTGGGTAAAGTAGAGTAAAACAGATTTCAGAAATGTCAAACCAAAATATGAATGAAAACAATTTTTAAAAAAAAAATTTGGGCAGCATTCCGGCTAAAATTGGATTGTCCCGGAAAATAAACAGCAATCATATCAGTTCATATGAATTAAAAAAAAAATCAAGCTGCATGTACATAGATATAAAATAAACATAAAAACTCAATGTAAACAGCAGCAACATACAAGAAAGCAGCATATGAAACATGATTATAGCAGCAACATATATGCACATAGGATAAAACAGAAGTAAGAACAGTGCAAGTAAATAGACCTAGATCCACTAACCACAGCCTAAGCTACCTAACAACCTAAAAATCCACTACAACATGCAAGTCTAGCTATCCTAATCATGAATATAAACGGAATAAAAAAATACAGAAAAGTGACCAACAAAAAAAAAGGATTGCATGTTGTGGAACCTAGTAAGCGGAAGGGGTGGAGCAGGGAAGAAGGTGGCTGCGGCGGCGTCCGGCGCGGTAGTGGTACACGGCGTCGTGGTGGCGACTGAGGGGGCAGTGGCGGAGGGAGGTATTAGGGTTAGTGAGAGAGGGAGAGGATAGGGGAAGGGAGGGCGGTGGTTGTTGCTGGCTGAAGGGGGTGGGTGGCGAAGAGGGGGGCGCGGCTAGATGGCCGGCGGTAGAGGGCGGTGGTTGCGGTTGGCAGTGGTGGAGGGGGGGAGAGAGGAAGAAGGAAGAAGAGAGAAGGGGAGGGGGCTTCGGTGGCGGCGTCTGGGCGGCGGTGGCGTTGGGGTGGCTGGCCGGCGGTGGCTAGGGGAAGAAGAAAAGAGAAGGAGAAGAGGGTTGGGGGTGAAAGGGGGGCTGTGCAACTGATAGGGTTCGCGGGCTAGGGGGTTATATTTTCGAATCCACGCGGCCGCGTGGGGCACGCGGTCGCGTGGTTGGGGTGAAAATGGGGGAGACGCGATCGCGTGGGGCGCGCGATCGCATGAGAGGGGGGAGGAGGGGTGACGCGATCGCGTGGGTCGCGCGATCGAGTCGCTGGAATTCGTGCTAAACGCACGACTCCAGCACCATTTCAGCGCAACTCTCTGTCTCCTTTTGGGGTGATATGCAATCCATGCGACGCGATCGCGTCGCTCACGCGGTCGCGTGGGATTGGTATTGGGTAAGTGACGCGATCGCATGGGGCATGCGATCGCGTGGGCCAATTTGTGCGAAACGCACAAGAGCCGCACGATTCCAGCCCAACTTTCTGTTCGTTGGATTCTTACGCCGATATATATATCACGCGACAGCGTGGGTCACGCGGTCGCATGGGTGGTGTTTTTCGCGATATGACGCGATCGCATGGGGCATGCGGTCGCGTCGTGCTACCTTTTTTTTTTTAACTGAAAATGCAGGATGCAGTGATTAACATGAATGCTATGCATGATTCCAGGTTAATGTTAAAATAAAAAAAAAGGATAAATTGAAAACAATAAACAAGAAATAGATTGAGAAAGAAGCGACCATACCATGGTGGGTTGTCTCCCACCTAGCACTTTTAGTTAAAGTCCTTAAGTTGGACATTGGAAGAGTATCCTGTTATGGTGGCTTATGTTTAAATTTGTCCAAAAATTTCCACCAGTGCTTGGAATGCCAATAGCCTCCGGGGTCCCAAACTAAGCATGTAAAGCTTCTGAGCAGCTTCAAACAGATATTCAGCCTCCCGGGATGACGAATGTTAGAATATAATCCATGATCCCAAGCTGTGTTTTTAGATTCGCCTCCGTTTTGATTTGTAAGTTTCCATTCGGGCGGGTTAAAAAGTAGAATCTCACCGTGGTGACCAAACGTTCTCCGTGATCCATGCAATTGAGCATGATACCAATCCATGTACTTCGAGGTGAAGCGTGGAACCTTATTGAACCTGGTGCACCAGCTCTGAGTACGAGCCAATTCTCTCTTACTCTTAAAGCCGCAGAGAGCTCTAAGTTGGCACAAGTAACAAACCCCTTTAAAATTGATAACCGAGTATTTAAACCTCGGGTCGTCTTCTCAAGGAACTATAGGGAAGTATATTCTTATTATTGGTTATGAAGATTGTAAATTGGGGTTTTGAAGATGAGGAACAAGTGATTTAAATTGCAATTAAAGTAAGTAAAAGACTATAAATTAAATAAATAACTGTAAAACATACTTTTGGCAAGGTATGAGAAATTAGAAGTCCTATCCTAGTTATCCTTATCAATGATGATGAAAATTGAATCTTAATTCCACTTAGTTAACCTTTGCTAGAGCAAAGGAAAGTCAAGTGGCTAATTAGTTAGATCCTCAAATCC
Organism: Arachis ipaensis; assembly: GCF_059453495.1. Classification (NCBI taxonomy): domain Eukaryota; kingdom Viridiplantae; phylum Streptophyta; class Magnoliopsida; order Fabales; family Fabaceae; genus Arachis; species Arachis ipaensis. The sequence continues at coordinate 39,097,532 of NC_142441.1, read as the reverse complement.
TAGTTAATCCCTAAGGAAAGATTGGGATTATTGAAGTTCAATTCAATTAGTAAAGATAACGATTATCAATCATGTTGAGTTTGATAACTCCTAAGTTACTCATTTCTTAACCAAGACCAAAAGGGGAAAAGTAAATCTACTAGAATAAAAATGTCTTCAGATTGGGGATAAAAGCAACATAAATAAAAGAAAGCAATATTAAACTGAAATACCTCAAATAACATTAATTCAAAGAGTAATCTGTAACATAGAATAATTCATAATTAAATTGAGAACAAAATAAAAAGGAATATTGAACCTGGTAAAGAGATAATCCGGAAAGCGAATAAAATCCTAAATCTAAATCCTAATTCTAAAGAGAGAGGAGAGAATCTCCCTCTCAAAACTAAATCTAAATCATGGAAAACTAACTAATTGGAGACTCTCTTCTCGAATGGATGCATTCCCCCCACTTCATAACCTCTGGTCTATGCCTTCTGGACTTGGATTTAGGCCAAAAAGGGCTACAGAATTTGCTATGAGCGTTTTCTGCAATTTCTGGTGCGTGGCCTCTGTCACGCGTCTGTGTGGGTCACACGGTCGCGTCATTCGGAGTTTTCCTTGTCACGCGGTCGCTTCAGTCATGCGGACGCATCATATGTGTTCTGCTTATGGCGCGCGATCGCGTCAGTCATGCGGTCGCGTCGTTGTTGATTTGCGCTGGCATGCGGCCGCGTCGCCCATGCGATCGCGTGGATGCCAGTTTCTTCAAAAACTCCGTTTTGTGATTTCCTTCCATTTTTGTATGTTTCCTTTCCATCTTTTAAGTCATTCCTTCCTTAGAAGATCTGAAACTACTCAATACACGAATCACGGCATCGAATAGAAATAAAGGGTAATCAAAATAATTATTTTTAAGCATAGGAAACATGTTTTTCACATACATCACATAATAAGGAATGGAAAGTAAAACCATGCAATTAATATGAATAAGTGGGTGAAGGATTGAATAAATCACTCAAATTAAGCACAAGATATATCATAAAATATGGGTTTATCAACCTCCCCACACTTAAACAATAGCATGTCCTCATGCTAAGTCCAAGATAAAGAGTAAGTTAAGGTTAAAGTTGTGGAATCTCATGCAATGCAATCTACTCTAAATGCAACTACCTACATGCATCATGCAATTCTTAATTGTTATTCACTTGTATATAAAGCTTACATGTAGTTGAATTAATTCACATTCTCAAGGAGTCATATATATATATATATATATATATATATATATATATATATATATACATAGCCAAACCTTAGATAATGATAAAGCACTTTTACAGTTGAGATGGGAGAGAAAAACATTTTATAAACTTGCAAGACAATTAATAATTCAAGCAGAGATATATGTTAATGAGCTATTGAACCCTCACTGGATTTTGTGTTTACTCTCTAGTCACTCAGTGTTTATTGGGTTAATCACTCTATTCTTCTTTTTATCCTTCCTTTCTATAACTTTGTTCTTCATCTAACCAATCAACAATTATAGAGTATAGACATACCAAAGTCATGAGGTCTTTAATTAAGGTTGTAATGGGGCCAAGGTAAAGGTAAGGGTATATGTATAAGGCTAAGTGAGCTAATTAAGCGAATCCTTGATTAGTCTAAGATCTCACCTAACATACATACTTTGTAGAGCAGAGCTTCTTTACCTATTTTTCCATATTTTTCCCACTTTTGATACATGCTCATATTTTAACTTTTGTCCCATGTGCATTTATTTTTCACTTGGGGAGTTCTTTTGTATCCCCTTAATTCAAATACTGAAAAATAACATTTTTTTAATGCACATGGTAATTCAATTATTTGATTTTTCATGAGCATGCTTCCCAAAATTTTTATTTGAATTATTTTATTCTTTTCAACTTTTCTACCTTTTATTTTTATCATCCATGTTCCCAATAGGTTTCCCACACTTAAACAATTACACACTTTCTATCTTAAGCTAACCAAGGATTCAACTTGGAATTTTTATTTTGTTTTTCTGCTTAAGGCTAGTATTGTGGTTTATAGAATAAGAGGGGGTTTAAAGGTTCAAGGGGGTTGACAAGGGTGATGTAAAAGGTAGGCTAATTTGGGATAAGTAAGCTAAAATCAAACAATGGCCTCAATCACTCTCTTGGTATGTATTTCTATTCTATAATCGGACATATAGATTAAAACAAAGTAAAGAACATTAGAATAAATAAGAAGGGCGGAATACACAGGAATAAAAATTATGGTTTGAATGTAACCATACAATTAAGCTCAAAACTCACAGGCTGTGTATTCTCTAGCTCAAAAATCATTTATCAATTATGTATGTCATGCAAGTAAAATTAAAAGTTCCCATTATTCTCAATGTAAAATTTATTTTGAATAGCTTTAAAGTTTGTGTTTCTCCTTGATGAAATGTTGTTAACTAGCGAACATGGAATGCTATATATACAAGGTGTGGGTTGTTTCTATTATGTTCAAGTCTCTAGTTTACTTCCTTTTTATATTTTCAAATTAAACTAAGCTATCTTATGCTAAAAAGGTTAAACTATACTAATTAATCCACAATTTCTATAACTAATAAGTTAGAATTGCAACTAAACTAAATGGCTAAAATATGAACTAAAGTGCAAAATGTAGAAAATAGAGTATAAATACATGAAAATAGCAATGTATAAGTATTGGGAGAATAAAAATAAAAATAAAGAGAAAAATACAGAAAATAGCAAAATAAAATGAAAGAGTCTGTAGTGGTTCACCAAAAAATACACCAGAGATGGCGACCTCCCCACACTTAAAATGAAGCATCGTCCCTGATGCTCACTCAAGCAGGGTGTGAACGGGTGTCATCACTGGAAGGGTGGTAGCTGGAGTCTCTGTGGTGGTGGTCTGAGGATCTGCCTGTTACAGAGGAGGTGCTGACGGGATAGGAATCTAGGGGTCTACAGCCTGAATCTGAGGCGGAGCCTCCTGATGTGATGCGGCCTGCTCTGTGCCTGCCTGCGCAGCCTCACTCTGTGGATGGGTCTCTACCTCGTGATCATCTGCCTCCTCCTCAGATGCCTCGGATGGTGTGTCAGGCTCGGAGGAGATGTCGTCAGATCGTATCATCAGCTTCAGGTGCTCATAGCGTCGCTTGTTGCGACGCTCCATCTGGTCAAGCCGTCGAAACAGGCGGTGCACTAGGTGATAGATGGGCTCTGAGGCAGGTGGAGGTGCAATAGTGGTAGCAGGGGTAGTTGGGGTAGCTGTGGAAGAAGAGGGGCCGACAGATTGTGTGGCTGTCTCAGTAGTAGTAGTGAGGAATGGAGGTCTGTAGCCCAAAGCCAGAAAGTTCATGCTGTGAGGGATAATCTTCTTGCATTCTGCAGTAGGTAGCTTCTCATCAGCATCCTCCCAAGGCACGTCAGCTCGACGGCCTAGCTGTGTAATCAGATAAGGAAAGGGTAGAGTGCCTCGGACGTGGACCCTGGCCATATAGTACCGGATAAAGCGTGGCAGGTATAGGTCCTTACCCTCCATCACACACCATAGGAGGGTGATCATAGCGGCAGGTATCTCTGTCTCATGAGTACTCAGCATGACAAAATTGCTCAGGATCTGGTGCCATAACCGAGCCTCATCATTTAAGTAAATCCGCTTGATTTCCTTTGGCATGGTGGTGTTCTGACCCATGATCCATGGAACGGTCGGGTCAAGGGCTATCCTGGCCTTGACTGCATCCGAATCAAATTTCATGAAGCGCATATCCTCCTCAGCTCTTTGATAGCCATCCAGTTGATCAGATTTAGGCAGAAGCTTCAGAACATCCTCTATGGCCTCTTCAGTGACCAGAATCTGCTTCCCCCTAAGGTTCACTGCATCTAGGGAAGTTTTGAAGTAATTGCAGTAGAATTCCCTTACCCAAGATGCATTGACCTCAGTCAGGTTTCTCTCCAGAAAGAACCAGCCTCTTTGTTTGATTTGCTCAGAGGTGTATTGCTGGAGTTCTTCTAGGATTTTCAAAGTCCTCTCCAGGTACAGGTTCCTGGAGGTTGAAAACACCGGATATTTCAGCTCACAGTATCGGTTTGCAAATCTAAGGGGATCAGTGGCAGGGAGTAGCTGGTCAGCCTTCTCCTGCGGGGTAAAGTGTTTCTCCCGCCAGGAGTCATCGTGCATGATATCTAGGATGGACATGGAGGATTCTCCTCTTTTACGTTTGCCAGTAGTTGCCTTTGCTTTTCCTTTTCTTTGGCTGGCAGACATCCTGAAAAATAGAAAACCAGGATATAATAAAAACAGGAAAATAAATAGGCAAATAATCAAAAGAAACACAAAGTGGCAAAGGAGCAATAGAAGAGGAAATTGAGTTAAGTAAATTTGCAATTAAGGATTGTAAAAGAGTTAGAATACTGAGAAAAAAAATGTAACAATTCAAAATGTACTTCCATTCAAGTTGATTAGAAAAAGTATCATTATGCCTTGGTTAGAATGTTAAAAAGAAAGTGAAAAACCAGAAGAGATGTTTTGAAGGGTTAGGTTTGGTTAGAATTTAAAAAAAAAAGTTTAGGAAGTTAAAATTAGGGAATAAAAATAGATTAGAGTAAGTGACATGAGGATCAATTTCTAAATAACGAGAATTCACAAATTAAAGCAACAGATAACTCAAATTCAAACAAGGAAGTTAGGGATGACTCAAATGAAAATAGCAAAAAGTGGAATTGAATCATCCAAGATGCAATTTATAAACCAGGAAATTAAAAAGAATAAGAAAGCTTGCCCTGTCATTCAGCAATTGATTTGGTAAAAGCTGATTAAAGCAGAGTTCAAGTTTGCCAAAACCAAAACAGGAATGAAAATCAAAACAATGTACAGAAATTTGGGCAGCATTCCGGCTAAAATTGGATGTTCCCGGAAAATAAATAGCAATCAGAATAGTTCATATGAATTAAAACAGATTGTAATTAAAGAGTATAAACAAGAAAGAACATTTGCAATAGCAGCATGAACTTGAAGAACAGCATAAGAACATTACTAACACACAGCAACAGCAGAATTGCGAAAATTATAAAAAAAGAAACATGAACAGCGCAATTAAACAGGCCTAAATCCACTAACCACATCCTAGGCTACCTAACAACCTAAAATCCACTACAATATGCATATCTAACTAGCCTAAATATGAACATAAACAGAAAAATATGAATTAACTACGAATGGATAGAAGGGTGGTGTTTGTCGGAACCTGGTAGGCGAATTAAGGAGAGTGGGGCAGAGAGGTGGCTGGGGGATGGTGGCGGTGGCGGTAGCGTGGCGGTTGGCGGTGATGCGGCGGCGGCGGGTGCTGTTCGGAGGCAGGGGCTTCGGGAAGGGTAATTAGGGTAGAGGGGAGAGAAAAGGGGAGGAAGGGAAGGGGGCGTGGGTGGCGGATGGGCGGGCGGCTGGGATGGGACGGCGGCGGTGGGTGGTGGTTGCGGAGGGGGGCAGTGACGGTGGAGGGAGGAGGAAGAAGGAAGAAGAAGAAAGAAGGGAAAGGAGGAAGGGGGTGGCGTGGCGGCGGGGTCTGGGTGGTCGGCGGGATGGCGGCAGTTGGTGATGGTGGCTGGGTGGTGGTTGGGTGGTTGGAGAAGAAGAGATGAAGGAGAAGGGGTTGGGGGGCGCGAATGGTAGTGTTCGCGTGACTGGGGGGGTTATAAATTTGAATCCACGCGGTCGCGTGGTTGGGCTGAAATGGTGGTTGACGCGATCGCTTGGAATAGCTAAAAGAGTGAATGACGCGATCGCCTGGGGCATGCGATCGCATCGCTGGAAATGTGCTAAACGCACAATTCCAGCGTTGTTTCAGCGCAACTCTCTGTCTCTTTTTGGGATGTTGTGTAATCCATGCGACGCGATCGCGTCGCTCATGCTGTCGCGTGAGATTGATGTTGTGCAAGTGATGCGATCGCGTCAGGGACGCGATCGCGTGGGCGTTTTGTGCAAAACGCACAATGGCCGCACGATTCTAGCCTAACTTTCTGGACGTTGGATGTTTACGCCGATCTCCAGATCATGCGGCTGCGTGAATGACGCGGACGCGTAGGGAGTGTTTTCGTAACTTGACGCGATCGCATGAATGATGCGGTCGCGTCGCGCACCCTTTTTTTTTTAATAAACTGGTATGCAATTATGCAGTATGCAATGCGAATGAAGAATATTCAAGTTCAATTGAAAAGGAAATAAAAATAAATAACACGAAATAAAACTGAAAAAGAAATTACCATACCATGGTAGGTTGTCTCCCACCTAGCACTTTTAGTTAAAGTCCTTAAGTTGGACATTGGATGAGCTTCCTGCTATGGCGGTTTATGCTTAAACTCGTCTATAAATCTCCACCAATGCTTGGAATGCCAATAGCCTCCGGGGTCCCAAACTAGGCATGTAAAGCTTCTGAGCAGCTTCAAATAGATTCTCAGGCTCCCGGGGTGATGAATGTCAGAGTAGATTCCAGGATCCCAAACTTGGCTTTTAAATCCACCTTTGTCTTGATCTATATTTTTCCATCCGGGTGGTTTAGAAATTAGATTCTCACCAGAATAACCAAACGTTTTCCGAGATCCATTTGATAGATCATGATGCCAATCCGCACACTTCGAGTTGAAGCGTGGAACCTTATTGAACTTTGTGCACCAGCTCTGAGCACGAGCCACTTTCCTCTTACTCTTAAAGCCGCAGAGAGCTCTAAGCTGGCCATCTATTTCAAGCAAACCATATTCAAGTGAAAAAATAAAGCTAAAGGTTAAGGATTGTACCCACTTGAAGCTTGTATTGGGTGGTAATGGCCTTGGGATAGGTGGTTCCAGTGGTTCTGTGAGTTCTACTCCCTTGTGCTCTTCTGTGAAATTCTTCACTTCTTTGCAAGATTCTTCAAATGTATCCATGTCCTGATCAAAGCCTTCTATGTCTTCCTCGTCACTTAAGTCATAAACTGGAGGTTGAGAGAAATCTACCTCCGTATCATCTTCGTACTCGCTTGGGGAAGATTCTTCGATCTCAGAGAATTCACTCGCGGATGCAAGTTCATTACTAGAAGAACTTGACTTGAGATTATCATCATCAAGGAAAATTCCTTCTTGGATTATTCTGTCTAGTTTTTCATGAAATACCTGCCTTGGAGATTGTGCACTATCCTCCTTAGCATTAGTTGTAACGTCCTTGACAAAATTCTCCACAACTCTGGGTTCCAATGGAAGTTCAGCGTCTCCTAAGTCTTCAACTAACTCTTCTTCTTGTATAATGACAGCTTCCTCTACTTGTTCTAGTACGAAGTCATGCTCTGTCTTGTCCACTGAAGTTTCTAATATCTCCTTCATGCTACGTGATAAACCACTATTTTATGGTTTATATTGTGTTTGATTGTGTGGTTTTATCATGATCCTTACCCACTTATTCATTAAATTAGCATGAAATTATAATTCCTTCCTAAATTTATAACATATTTGAAAAATGCTTCCTAGAGATTTTAATTATGTATCTTTAATTCTCCTTTATTCCATTCGATGCCGTGATCTGTGTGTTGAGTGTTTCAGACTTTATAGGGCATGAATGAGTTGGAGATTGGAGAGGAAGCTAGCAAAAATGGAAGGAATACAAGAATTTGAGGAGATAACCAGCGAGAAGTGACGCGGTCGCATGGCTCACGCGACCGCGCAAAGGAGAGCAAATCGCAGTGACGCGGCCGCATGGCTCACGCGGCCGCGCGGATTGGAAAAGCTCAGGCGACGTGATAGCATGGACGATGCGAACGCGTGGCAAGGAAAAGCGCGAATGACGCGTCCGCATGGATGACGCGATCGCGTGACATGTGCGATCTGCATAATCTACAAAATTCGTTGGGGGCGATTTTGGGCCTTATTTCGACCCAGTTTTTGGCCCGTAACAGCAGACTAGAGCCAGAGAATATGCAGAAACAAAAGAGAACATTCATTCTAGACACAGTAGACAGTTTGAGATCTAGTTTTTCTTCCTCTAGGTTTTTCTCTCTAGGTTTTAGAATTTTAATTTTGAATTGATCTTAGCATTGGAACATTGAGAAGAGTTATTTCCTCATCAAGACCTCGTCATTCTAGTTTGTTCTCTTAACTTGGTTTTATTCTTCCATGTTCTTTGCTTTATTCAATTTTGTCATTTGAATACTTTCATGATTAATTGATACAAGGATTATTTCTTCCATTTTAATTTATTTTTCCATTCCAATAATCATGTCTTCTTTTAATTCCCTTTCATGTGTTATGGATTTATTATTTACAATGAGTGAGTAGTTCCCTCACTTGATGGGGAGTTGATTGAAAGGAACTCTTGAGTTGGAAGGATTGAAAGAAAAATTGTAATTGGGTTAACTGTTGGATTGTTATCTAATCACTAACACCAATCCCTTTGAACTAAGTGGGTTGCAACTCGTGAACAGGTCTAACATTCCAACTTGTTTGACTTTCCTTTACCTAGTAAAGGATAACTAAACAGAACAACCATTAATTATAATTTAATCTTGAAATCATCCCATCAATAATAGAGATTCCAACTAATCAACTCCCAGTCAAGGCTTTTATTCATACTATTTAATTTTCCTCAATTTAATTTCCCCTTTTACTTAACTCAACTTCTTGGACATCTGATTAATAAAATAGCACACTTTCCTGCAACTCGTTGGGAGACGACCTGGGATTCCAACTCCCAGTAATTTTTAATTTAAACTTTCTGTGACATATTTCTAAATTGATAGGCAGATTTTTGGTGAGTTAAGAACTATACTTGCAACGTAACTATTTTAATAATTTTTAATTCACCAACTTCTGCGTCCCATCACTACGCGCTTCATTAGATTGTCCACATGGGGCTTTGGAAGGCCCTTGAATGTTCGAACGTCTAGAAGATAATTGACTTATTGCTTGCTCCAGTTGATGAAGGGTTGTTTGAAGTTGATCTACTGTTCCCTTGAGGCGAACTTCTGATTCTCGGGGTGATGGAATTGGACGTGGTACATTGGGAAGTGGTGGTGTTTGGGAGTAATTGGATTAGAATCGGGGTAAATGAGGATCATATGGTGGCGAATGGTGAAAAGGAGCTTGTGAGTGTGGTGGTTTAAGGTTGTGTTGAGAGGATGGCCTATAAGCATAGGGTGGGGCTTGTTGGTAACTACATGGTTGTCCACCATGTCTATTGCCTTGGTATGCATTGTAGAATGGTCTTTGTCCATGATATCTTGGAGGGTGTTGCTGCCTAAAGGGTTGATCAGATCCTCTTGGCTCCATCCATCTTTGATTGCTCTAACCTTGATGCATGTTCCTGTTATAACTTTCATTCCTTTCAACAATATTAGAACCAAACTCAAAGCGAGAGGGGTGAGAATTCATAGTAGCTAATGAAGATAAAAGAAGAAAATAAAAACAAATAAACACGTAAAAGAAGAATATTTACAATAACCAATAATAAGGCACACGATTGCAATTCCCCGGCAACGGCGCCATTCTGATGATAGAACTTTTGCGTGGTCTAGAAATTCGCAGATAAATCCTCGTTGCAAGTATAGTTTCTAAACCAACAAAAGTCCTTTCATACAAACGTTTTGGTTGTCACAAGTAACAAACCCCTTTAAAATTGATAACCGAGTATTTAAACCTCAGGTCGTCTTCTCAAGGAACTGCAGGGAAGTATGTTCTTATTATTGGTTATGAAGATTGTAAATTGGGGTTTTGAAGATGAGGAACAAGTGATTTAAATTGCAATTAAAGTAAGTAAAAGACTGTAAATTAAATAAATAACTGTAAAACACACTTTTGGCAAGGTATGAGAAATTAGAAGTCATATCCTAGTTATCCTTATCAATGATGATAAAAATTGAATCTTAATTCCACTTAGTTAACCTTTGCTAGAGCAAAGGAAAGTCAAGTGGCTAATTAGTTAGATCCTCAAATCCTAGTTAATCCCTAAGGAAAGATTGGGATTATTGAAGTTCAATTCAATTAGTAAAGATAACGATTATCAATCATGTTCAGTTTGATAACTCCTGAGTTACTGATTTCTTAACCAAGACCAAAAGGGAAAAAGTAAATCTCCTAGAATAAAAATGTCTTCAGATTGGGGATAAAAGCAACATAAATAAAAGAAAGCAATATTAAACTGAAATACCTCAAATAACATTAATTCAAAGAGTAATCTGTAACATAGAAGAATTCATAATTAAATTGAGAACAAAATAAAAAGGAATATTGAACCTGGTAAAGAGATAATCCGGAAAGCGAATAAAATCCTAAATCTAAATCCTAATCCTAAAGAGAGAGGAGAGAATCTCCCTCTCAAAACTAAATCTAAATCATGGAAAACTAACTAATTGGAGACTCTCTTCTCGAATGGATGCATTCCCCCACTTCATAATCTCTGGTCTATGCCTTCTGGACTTGGATTGGGCCAAAAAGGGCTTCAGAATTCGCTATGAGCATTTTCTGTAATTTCTGGTGCGTGGCCTCTGTCACGCGTCCGCGTGGGTCACGCGGTCGCGTCATTCGGAGTTTTCCTTGTCACGCAGTCGCTTCAGTCATGCGGCCGCGTCATATGTGTTCTGCTTGTGGCGCGCGATCACGTCAGTCATGCGGTCGCGTCACTGTTGATTCGCGCTGGCATGCGGCCGCGTCGCCCATGTGATCACGTGGATGCCAGTTTCTTCAAAAACTCCGTTTTGTGCTTTCCTTCCATTTTTGTATGTTTCCTTTCCATCCTTTAAGTCATTCCTGCCTTAGAAGATCTGAAACTACTCAACACACGAATCACGGCATCGAATGGAAATAAAGGGTAATCAAAATAATTATTTTTAAGTATAGGAAACATGTTTTTCACATACATCACATAATAAGGAAGGGAAAGTAAAACCATGCAATTAATATGAATAAGTGGGTGAAGGATTGAATAAATCACTCAAATTAAGCACAAGATATATCATAAAATATGGGTTTATCAATGATTTACTGAAATTGCTTCTAATTATTGCTCACTGTTCATTGTTCAATGTATTGTTTATGGAATAGCTTGAATAGTTATTTTTTTTTTGTTCCCACTGTATAGGATGGATGTTAGCGAGCAAAGTTATATTTACTGATCATGATATCTGAAAAGCTCTTTTTGGTTTGGATAACATATATTTAGAACTTTCTATGGATGAATCATAGGCCATAGTATGAAAATAAATTATTTCCAATGGCCTTTTTCATCCTTCCTTTTAGCCTATTCCAGAGTATACTAGGTGTTTTATTTTGTCTGCTTGCTTTAGAACTCTATGAGCTGGTGACCATTTTCCTCTATTGATTTTAGGACTTTAAAACATGAAACCAAATATGCTATTACACATTTTTCAATATTTCGTTCAGATGATAGAGTCACGAATTGTTTTTACGTAAATAAAAAAAAGAAAGACTTCTCGCTTTTAGATTTGTTTCGAATTATATAGTTTTGGAGTTCAAAACAAATTCAAGCATAGGACTTTGTAAAATAGTATGGTAAATTTTTTTGAATTGATTGAAAAAATTGAACTAAACCAAATCAATTTTAATTAGTTTGATTTGGTTTGGATGGTCTCAGTAAAAAAACTGAACCAAACCGAACTGCAGTTTAATTAAACAATTGGATTGGATGACTTTTCTTCAAAAAACCGAACCAAACCGCACCACGAACACCCCTAGTCCCAAATATTTTAGGTATCTCACACACAGCAGATATGGGAGCTAATGGAGTTATATGAGAAGTACACAATAAAGCTTCAGAATTTCGATATCACAACAGCAAAAACATAAAGAGGAACTCAACAAATGTTATCTGACCGTTGTTAAGAATTACTTGTTTTTAGCTCATGAGTCTACTTTGGTCCACAAGAAAGAGCATGAGAAATGGAAAAGTGAATTAGAACTTTACTAGCAGTTCTATTCGCATTTTTGTATTGTATCAATTGTCAAATGATAATTGTATAAAGTGATAATAATGCATAATATATGTAAAATAAGTGGTTAGAATCTCTTTGCTTGAGGTTTAAATACACTTATACACCCTGAATGCTGTGAATTGTGTTAGAATCAATGTTCTAAAAACTGGACCGAAAATGGCCAGTTCAACCGGATTAACCAGAAATTGGTCACTAGCCGGTTTGGTCCAACTGCAAAATTGCCCTGCAAAAAACCGACAAAAAAACTGGCCAAACCGATGATTAACCGGCGAACCGGTGGTTAACCGACGAACCGGGCAAACCGGCCGGATTTTAACAGGAACCGGTTCTCCCCCCAAGTCATTAAACGGAGTCGTTTGGCACTGAAAAAAAAAAGGAAAAGGCTGAAGTTAGGTCTGAGTGCAGCCACTTTCCTAATCTCTTTGACCTCCCAACAGTCCCAACCCTAATCTCTTCTCTGCCTACGAAGCAGAAACGCCACCCAAACGAAACAAACGCCGGAGGGAAGCTCCACCATCGTGGGTCGAAGCTCCACCGTCGCAAGTCAAAGCCTCACCGTCGTGGGTCGAAGCCACACCGTCACTGAAGCATTGCCATCGTCTTGGTTGTTGGCTTGTTGTCGTCACCATCACTGAAGCGTTGTCGTCTGGCTCTGGCCTTCTGTGCTCTCCTGCGGTGAGTACTATTGAGTTCTTCTGTTCTTCACTCTTTTTGAGTTTTTATTTTTGTTCTTCTGTTCTTCGGTTGTTAACTTTTTCAATCCTTTTGAGTTTTTGTTTTGAGTTTTTTGGTTTTTGACTTTTTTCAATTAAATTTTTATTTAGTGATGAATTTAGTGTAGATTTGAAGTAGGTTGATGTTCTTCAGATGCAGAGTTCTTCTGGGTTCTTGTTCTATTTTTTAATTTTTTTATTTTGTTAATTATATGATTAATCATTCTGTAATGTTGAATAAATTCGATGTAGGTTCAATTTTAAAATTTTGCTCTGTTGATGTAGGTTCAATTTTTTTAATTCTGCTCTGCTTAATTAACTAGATGAATTGCTGAATTTAATTATGTTGAATGACATATGAATTGTATGAACTATGAATTGATATATTGGTTTGGATTCTGGATTGGTGTCATTCTGAATTTAGATGGAACGGCCACAAAATGATCAGCAACAACAACATAATGCTGTACAAGAATCTCAGACAGGTTCCTCTCGAGGAAAATCTGACCCGGCTTGGGAATATTTCACTGTGAAGTATGATAAAAATCATAAGGCACAATATACATGTATCTTTTGTTTGAATACTTATAATGGAGGGGGGATATATAGGATGAAATATCATCTTACGAAAATTCTTGGACAAATTAAAGTATGTAACAAAGTCACTAAAGAAGTTGAACTTCAATTCAAAAGGATTATGATGGAAAACAAAAAAAAGATGGAAAAAAGAAAATTTGAGGAGGAGTCTTATGGTGGGGAAGCACATGCACAAGAGGCTGAATCGCCTAACCCTGTACAAGCTGCTATTCATACAACAACGGGAGACAAAGGCAAGAGAAGAGCCATAGTAGCTACACAAATTGGAAGTTACTTTAAAGAAAGGACTACTCCAGGATCTCAACCGACTTTGAAAAGTGTTTTGGCTAGTAAAGAAATTGTGCACAAGGCTAAGTTGGGACTTGCCAAATGGATCGTTGATGCACATATTCCTTTCAATGCAATTCAATCACCTTACTTTCAACCTGCATTGGATGGTGTTGCTTCAATTGGACCTGGTTTCAAAGGACCGTCATATGATGAAATAAGAGTTCATTTGCTGGCTGATCTTAAGAGAGAGTGTCAGTTGCTGGTTGAAAAGTATAGGAGCTCATGGAAAAGCACCGATTGTACCCTGATGGCAGATGGGTGGACTGATCAAAGGCAATGAACTTTAATTAACTTTCTAGTTTATTGTCCTGCTGGTATATCATTTGTTAAGACTGTTGATGCTTTTGATGTGATAAAAGCTGCCGATGCATTGTTTAATTTGTTTGCTGATGTTATTGAGTGGGTTGGGCATAGTAACATTGTGCATGTGGTCACTGATAATGCTGCTAATTATGTATCTACTGGAAAACTTATTCATGAAAAATACCCAAATATATTTTGGTCTCCTTGTGCTGCCCATTGTATTAATCTTATTTTGAAAGATATTGCAAGTATTCCTCACATAGCTGACCTTGCTTCCTGTGCTTCAAAAGTGACTGTGTTTGTTTACAATAATATGATCTTATTGTCTTGGCTTAGAAAAAGAAAAAGTTGGAAAGAAATTGTTTGACCTGGAGTCACATGTTTTGCCACTGTTTTCATTACTTTGAAAAGTATATATGATCACAAGGAAGATTTGCAAGCATTGATGGTGGACAAATATTTCACTTCTCATAAGTTAGCCAAAAGTGCTAATGGAAAGATTGTTAGTTCAATTGTCTTGGATAGTAAGTTTTGGCAAGATTGTGTTACGATTGTGTAAATTGTTTGTCCTCTTATTAAGTTGTTGAGACTTGTTGATGCTGATGAAAAATCCTCTTTGGAAATCGTGTATGAAGGCATGCAAAGAGCCAAAAATGCTATCAAGACAATGTTTAGAAATCGAAAAGCTGCTTATACGCCATACACGATTATCTTGAAAATGAGGTGGGATAAGCATTTGAAGTGTGATCTCCATGCGGCAGCGTACTTTTTGAATCCAGGCATTTTCTATAGTGAGAGTTTTGTTGAGAAAGCAAATGTTTTGAGATCTTTACTTGATTTGCTTGATGTTGAGACACTTTGTGATGACTCAGTTGCCGCAATGCAAGAGATACAACTGTATCGGTATCGTAAAGAAAGTTTTGGGAGGGAAAGTGCTAAGAGAGCGGCATCAAGACTCGAACCTGGTAAGTTATTTCATATCCAAGTTCAGTTTAGTTTGAAAGTTTAATATGTTGAGTGATAAAAATTAAAATTTATATGATTTTTATATCTACATAGGTGAATGGTGGAGGCTACACGGTGGGAGTGCTCCTAATTTGCGAAAAATGGCAGTCCGTCTTCTTCATCAAACCTCTTCTTCATCTGGATGTGAGAGGAACTGGAGCCTTTTGAACAAATTCATTCAAAGAGGAGGAACCGGTTAGAGCATAAGGCTAAGTGACATTGTTTATGTCACTTATAACCTACGCCTTCAATCTAGGTTACATCGAAAGAAGAGAAATTATGATCCAATTGACATTCAAAGCATTGACACGGTAGATTTTTGGGTAATGGCAGATGAGGATGATCCTGAATTTACTAATAGAGATGTTGAAGGCATTGAAAGTTTAATATACACTGATAATGCTCTGCCTTCGTATCCTAATGGTGAGTGACATAGCAAATTTTGTTTCCTTCCATAAAGATACATGTCATTAATATTGATTTCTTGTTGAGTTTTCTTTCTATTTTATTAGATGGAGGAGACATGGAAGTTGAAGTGGATATGCCTAATGTTTTAATTGAATCCTCAAATACTTCTTTTGGTGGTATTTCTGAAGATGATGGCTTTGGATTACCTGTTTATGTTGGAGACATCGGAACACTTAATGATGATTATGACTTCTGATGAGTAGTGTCTTTGTTTAGTTGAAGTATTGTTTGTTGAATGTTGTCTCTTTTGGTTGCAAAACATTTTGTGTTTGTCATTTATGTGCATTTTGATTTCTTTAGTTATGAACTTTGATATTTGAAATTGTTTATGACCTTTTAATGATAAATTATGTATTGTTCATTTTGTGAAATTGTTAAATTTTGAATCTTATTAATTTAAAAATTATTGAATTTAACTTTTTTAAATTATGTATTAAATTTTTTATAATTTTATTCTATATTTAATTAAACCGATTTAATTACGGTTCAAATCCAATTAAACCATTAAACTATTTAACCAGTTATTTGACCAATTCGATGACCAGTCGTCCAATCCAGTTCTCACAACCATGGTTAGAATATTATTATGGTCGTAGGTATAAATTAGGAGATTCTAGTGGTAGGTAGAACTTTTTAATTATGTGAAATAACTATAACTATATTTTATATAGTTGCCATTAAAATATCCTAATTTATATGTCTATCACTATTTCACTACTACCACTATGATATTCTAATAAGATGTGAATGATTTAGCGCAAGATGCAAAGTAAATGCTGTGTAGTGTGTATACGTCACCAATGTATATATATTTGTTTTGTAATTAATTTACCCATGCATGCCTGTATTATATGTGTTCCCTCCATTCAATGTACAATGCTTTAACAAATAGATTGCACTGATATATGGTTAGGTGTTCTGGCTGCAGTGGCGGGACCTATCTCCTCAAGAAGCACTCATAGTGAAGCTAGGCAACATTCACTCATACAGCTAAATAGTGTAACACCAGAATGGCAATGTGAACCTCCTTCGTTCAATTTCAATAATATCAATCATACTTTTCAGGGAAAACCAAAACCAACCAGTTAGGTGAAACAGAGTAGGATTCCCTCCTTTCATTAATTTGGGATCAAATTATCAACTGTGTTGTTCATATGTGCTTCTTTGTTTTGCAGAAAATTATGTGTTAGGTTCATTCATATAACCTTATGTGGTGAATTCAGTGGACATTAGTAAGATAGTGAACAAATGAGGCATCTCTAATTACTACGTCTACATGGAAACTCTTAGTTGCAATTAGAGTATACTACCAAAACTATCTTTGATTTTTGAATTAACTGACAGAAATATCACCTATTTTTTACAATTTTTTTTGTTAATAATCAAAAATAGTTTTAAAAAATAAAAAAATACTAGAGATTGAATTTTGATCTAATTTTATTATATATTTATTAAATAATTATCTAAATATTTCTACAAAATTTTGGATCATATAAATAAACGCTTTGCCAAACAAACACAATTTCTGATAACAAATTAAAAAAAAATCAAGGACGATTTTGGAAGTTTACTCTTCCAATTAAATCAGTTTTTTTCCCTTACCCTGAAGCTGGTTTTGTTTCTCTCTAGCTTTCGTTGCCGCATCCTATAAGCAGATTTGTAAGCCAAGTTGCAATGCAATGCTATGTTAGAATACTTTTATTCTGTAGGAGGCAATAGGTGACACATCAATACTAAACATTATTACTTTCATTATGAATCATGAATGGTTGAAAATGCATTCATTATTTTTTCCCCCTTTGTTAAATCAAGATTTTAGTTCATACAGGACAAGAACATTCCGGAGAAAAAGTCAATAGCATCATGTATTTCATTGGCACCCAAAGACTAGCATTTTGGCAAACAAACTGGAGTCTCTTAACAGCAGCACTAAATTACAAGGTTTGTCTTAACATGAGGAAAACTAGAATGAAGGTCTTCCACCTTGATTTGCCAAACACTTTGACAAATCGAAAGGGTTTGATTAAAACTACTGAACTACTGCACATACAAAGTAATACAAAAAAACAAATTAATGACCTTTAACAAAAACGAAAGTTAACTAACAAATAGGAAGAGGAGCACCGTTCCACTCTCCAAGGCATTCAAGTAGAGGATCAATGATCTTCCCCTGGCACATGGCTGTGAAAACCTTGTCAAATTCTTCGCCCGGTGACCTAACCTTTTCGCCGGTGAGCATACCGGTTCCCAATTCCTCCCTGACAAACCTGTAAAGTGGGTAGGACCTGCATTCCTTGATCTTGTTTGGGATCGTTGAGTTTCCACTCTCATAAGCGATTCTAGCTCCCTCAACCTCCTTTGGCAGCACGGCCTTCAACTCGTCCTCGAAGATCGCAATCTTCTGGAAGATGGAGGTGTTTGCGTTCTTCTCACTCTCTGCATTGGCCAAAGCGTGGTCCACAAGCACTTGCCTCAGCTTCTGCATTAGCGGGTAAACAGCGCTGCAAGGATCGTCAATATAGGTGAAAATATGCTCCCTATCAACCACTTTGAGTAAATCCTTTTCGCAAAATCTTGAAGGATGAAGCTCCCCGTTAACGCCGGTGGTAAGCGATCTCTTGGCGACTAAGCTGACAGTGTTCTTGACAGCGTTCTTCAAATTCTCCTCTAGATGCCTCAAGTCAATGGCTTGGCAAAGTGCCATCAAGAAAGTGGAAGACATGAGTTTGAGAATCTCAATAGCTTCATTGGTCTTTCTAGAAGAAATCAAACCCAACGAGTTCACATCCTGGTTGTGCTGCTCAGCACTCTGCACATGGCTGGTTACCGGATTCGCTAGGTATTGAATCTCAGAGCAGTAAGAAGCCATTGCAATTTCGGCACCTTTGAATCCGTAATCCAAGCTTGGATTCCTAGCAGCAGAGAGATTCGAAGGCAAGCCGTTGTTATAGAAATCATTGACAAGTTCCGAGAATTGCGCGAACATGAGTTTTCCTATCGAAGCCAAAGCCAAACGCGTGTTATCCATGGAGACTCCAATTGGGGTTCCTTGGAAGTTACCACCATGCAAGGCCTTGTTCCTTGACACATCAATCAAAGGATTGTCATTAACAGAGTTAATCTCTCTCTCGATCGACTTGGTTGAAAACCTAATCACTTCCACAAGAGGACCAAGCCATTGCGGCGAAGTTCTAAGGGCGTAGCGATCTTGCTTCGGCTTCTGCAATGGATCCGTTTCATGTAACTTCTTAGCGGCTTTCATGTATGAGCTTCCATCCAAAATGTGTTCCATTATAGCAGCTGCTTCAATTTGGCCAGGGTGGTGCTTTAGCTTGTGAGTCAAGTGATCGGTGAACTCTGGCTTCCCCTGCATCACTTCGGCGAAAATAGCCGAAAGAACTTCCGACAAAACCGCAAGCACGTTCGCCTCAAACAGAACTATAGAGGCCAGGCCGGAACCCACTGCGGTGCCGTTGACAAGTGCAAGGCCTTCTTTAGGCTGCAATTCAAAGAAGTCGGCGTTGATTCCGGCCAATTCGAATGCCTCCTTGGCATTGAGTAGCTCCCCGGATGGCCCCACTGCTTTCGAGTTGGGCCTTCCGGTGAGCAGTCCCGCTATGTATGAGAGTGGGACGAGGTCCCCGGACGCTGTGATTGTGCCGCGGAGTGGCAAGCATGGTGTGATGTTGGTGTTCAAGAGCTTGGTTATGGCTTCCAAGATTTCGAACCTGATGCCAGAGTAGCCTTGGAGAAGAGTGTTGATCCTCACTAACATTGCTGCTCTTGTTGCCGTGTGTGGCAATGTGTGGCTTGATTCTGTGCCATTGCCAAATATTCCAGCATTCAAGAACCTGAAGAATCAGAATCAAAATCATCATCAACATATCTCCTTTATCACAGCCAATAATACATACAGTATTATTTAATGTTAATATATTGTTTTAAAATTAACAAAATGTATGTATCTGTCAAACATCGATTGCTAAATTAATTATTATGTATTTGTATATAAATTAATTTATTTTTAATATATAATTTATATTTTATCGTGTATCTGATTTTAAGTTGTAAAATTAATCAAGTATTCTCTTTTCTAAAATAACTGTTGCTTCTATTTTTATTTTTTGGTTTCATAAAGAATGAGTTTGATATTGGTGTTAGGTAAGGAATTATAGTTGTAAACTTGTAATACTCGGAAGGAGTCAACAAGCATACACGCATTAAGCGAAGAAAGGTGGGTCAAACATTGTGTGAACATAGACATATGGTAGGAGGAGTGGGAGTAGGAGTAGGAATAATAATGCAATGAAACGTGACCACATTCACCCACCTACCCCACGTCACGTGCAAAACCACTATTTGTGGTGGCTCCCAAAAATTAGCCAGCTGAGTTCACTCGAACGTTTCAACTCAGTTAACGACATTTTGGTAACCTGGCCAGTGGGTAGGTGTGGAGCGTGGACAATATTTATTTTCAGCAACTTGTTATTACTATTTATTTTATATTATATTATATTATATATATATATATATATATATATATATATATATATTTGTCTTTTGCTGTTGGCATTTCCTAAATCATGCTTGTTCATTTAACCCCTAAATAAAAAATTAAGCCTAGATCTCACACTTCACATTAAATATGACCATTGTCTATCAATTATTACTGTCAATATAAAAAAGAATGTGAATTGTTAAATATATAAAAAGAATTTCAAAAAATATATATTTTATGGCTATAGCACATGTTTTCTTATTGGTAATACATTTAACAATGTTTTTAATTTAAGTAACTTAATTAAATTCTTTTTTCCAAAAACCAACACTTTTTTGACAAAGACCGAAGCCAACTCATGTATTTATCTTCAAAATTCTTTTACATTCTCTGAATAAGAAAAAAAAAAAAACATATTGTCTAATGATACTACTTATTAGTTAAGTACTAAAAAGTTTTAGTTGACAATTATTCACCAATTAATATTGTAATATACCACTCCTCTTAGTTTAACTATATGTCATTTTACTCATATGTAAATTAATTAAGGAATCTAAATCAATTGTTAATGATAAAATAAGTTATATTAAAATATTCTTATTTAACAGTAACAATTTATAATAAGTCACCAAAAACACAGTCATTTATAATATAAATATTTTAATATTCACTGTATTTAGACTTTATAGTTTGTATTACCAATAATCAATAATGTTCCAAAAGAGAAAATGAGTGTTACGGTTAATTATGAAACTAGTATCTGATAGACTAGAAATAAATGTGCGAACCACGAATGTAGCATTGTAGAAGCCCAGTGAAAATGTATTGGTCGTAAAAATTTAGTGCAATATATGGAAAAACGAATAAATAAGTTACTCAAAATAAGTTAAGGGTCAAAATTTGGTAGAGTTTATCAAAAGTTATAAGGGGTTTTATTTGTTCCTTTCTTTCTTTTTATTGCTGAAATATAGCATAAGCACAAATATAGTTTTAAGTTATGAATTTAGGTTGAAAAAGTTTGTAATACGATAAAAGAGGGTTAATCGTTATTGATTTTACCATTCTCATAAAATGTGTGTTCATTAACTTTTTTGTTTTAAAAGATCTTAATTTTTTAAGTTATTGTAATATATTAAATAAAATATAAAATATAAATATTTTCAATTAGGAAGACGTTAGGAAATATATATTTATATATATATATACTACTTGTTTTTTGGCGCGACTCACATGTTGATGTAAAGACGACGATGATGCAACGCACTAATTACTATATTATGAATCAGTCTCGTTATGTTACCAACAATATTTGTGTTAATTTTTGCCAATTTTTATTTATAATTGTGTTTAATAAAAGTGTCTTTGTCGATGTGTCTAATAAAAATATCTTTTTTATGATTGTGTTTAATAAAAGTGTCTTTATAAATATATTTTTTAGATGTGTCTCTTTATATATATATATTTAAAATATAATAATTAATTATTATTAGCAATAAGTTGACAAATAATAATATTGGTACCTTATACTTTTATGAATTCAGCATTAATCAACCGGTCAAAGACTTATTAATACTAAATAATAAAATGATTCATATATTTATAAATTCATCAATGAATCTTTGACCAGTTAATTACTGTTGAATTTACGTAATAGCATGTATTTTATTATTATTAAAATTCCATCATCGTCTTTTTATAACGGATGATTTGAATATCAGCATCTCAGTCGCGCTCTTCTCTTTGTTTTCAAAGTCGTCTAAAAAATAAAAACACCATTATATGGTAATTATTTTTAAATAGTTAAAATCTAAGAGTTTATATTTAACACGAGTATACACATTAATTTATATTTAGAATGTGGTGATAACTAGATGAATGCCGCAAAGTACAGAAAAAACTCGTATATATTTGTTTTTTTGTCCAATCAAAAATTATCTTATAATAATTTAGTTAAATATATTAAATTATTTAATAATTTTTAATTATTAACTTTATATTAAATGTACGTAAATTTCTATTCATTACACATATGGATATACATATATATAGTTCAATTATATTATTTATATAAAAAATTATTCATATATATAAAATATATATTAAAAAATAATATATATATATATATATATATTAAAAATAAATTAAATAATATGTATATGTATATTTAATTATTTATAATAATACATGATAGTTAATTTAGCAGCAGAGTTTTGACATGCATATAGTATTTTTTTATATAATTATATACGTTGAGATGATTAAAATGTAATTAGTTACCTGATGAGCTCTTTCTGGAGAGCACCACCTTGTTTGGTTCGGCGGTGTGACGTGGCACCGAAGCCGGTAGTGACGCCGTAACTGTCAGTGCCGTTGTTCATGCTGTCCATAACCCAATCGCTGCTGGCCTTAACGCCCGCCCTCGCCGATTCCGACAGCTCAACGGTCACACCTTGGTCGTGCGCCGCGATTGCCGCCACCTGAGATATCGTCAGCGTCTCTCCGCCCAGCTTCACCACCGGCTTCCGGTACTCCGCTACCATGCGCTTCACCTCATCCAGGTGGCTCCCCTTCAGTGCCTCTGCGGCCGCTCCCCAATTCAACGGGTCACTGCCGTTATTATTGGTGGTTGTGGCGGTTTTCAAGCAGAATGAGTCATTGTGGTTCTGGTGGTGGAGGTGGCCGTTACCGTTGCCGTTGGTCATGGTGATTTGTTCCATTTAATTTGTGATGAATGTGATTAGATGAGAAAATTAAATGCAATGAATGAGCAGAGAGAATAATGAAGAAGCTCTTCTAAATGCTAATTAAGTTTGAGCGAGAGAGAGAGAGAGAGAGATGATAAAATAGGTTGAGGAAGCTTATGGATTTCCTGAGAGGAGGAGGAAGAGTGAACGGGGCATTATATAGAACTTTCTTTCTGACTATTCTACTTGAAAATCATGTGCTGCTCTATGGTACCGATCATTATTGATATCTACTTTATAAAAAAATGTTATTATATAATCACCCTAAAAACGTTTTGTTATTAGAATTTATTTTAATGTAATGTTATTCTTACAAAAAATTTATACAACTATTATTATATTTTTATAACATACCATTTAAATAATAAAACCTTTTATTTTATATTATTTTGTGATTTAGTCTTGAATCGTGCATTGGTGTTTGGTAGGTGAGCATACGGATCGATACAAGGGTGGCAGCGAGCCACACGCAGCACAAGGGGTTGGTTGAAAATTAATTACGACCGTGAGATTATGAATCTTCTTCCACGGCCATGATGCTGTAACGTGTAATAATCTTAACAGGGTTAGGTGTGGCAGAATGGACGGACCAAATGAAAGGAAGTGCAGTGGTTGGGGATGACTCTCAAGTCTCAATTTGGCCGACGACTTTGGTTTAGCACAGAATGAGCACTACAAGGAAAATGATAATTATCGACGCTAAAAATCGACGGCTAAAATATTCGTCGATAATTTTCAACGGTTTTGTCGTTGATAAAATAAAAAACAAAAATTAAAAATAAAATATTAAAATCGACGACGGTGTCGTCTGTTATTTTAAAAATTTAACACACTTTTCTATTAGCATCGCATCAGGGATGGAAGATGGGCGAGAATATTCTTTTCTCTTTAAAATTGACGAAAATGTCGTCGATTTTAATATTTATTATATCTACGGCCTTGACCGTCGATAAATTTGAACGATAAAGATCTTTATAAAATTAGATGGATGGTTTAGATTTATTATATAAAATAGACGGCTAGAGTGTTGATTTTTTTTTCAAATAAAATCGACAGTATTAGTGTCGATTTTTATCAACAAAAAATTTTTCTCCCAGTTTACTTCCCGCGTCCCTCGTTTCGCCCCAATTAACCTCAATTTACCTCAGAAGTTAACCCAAAATCGCGCCTTCTCCATTTCACCTCTGCCATTTCACCAACCCTCCCTCTTCGATGCTGCCGCGCCTCTTCACTCTGCTGCCACCGTATTGTTGCTCTGCTGCTCTCGCACCCATCGTCGCCCCTCACACTCGCGCGCCACTGTCCCTTCGTCCACTATTTCAAATCAAAAACACGTCGTAGCACCTCCTTCTCCGTATGAATTTCCGGCAATTTGTCACATGAACTATTACAAGTGCTACTTCAACTTACAACAAATGATTTCATAGTTGCATTGGTTTGCAACATCGAATAAGGTTTGGTTTTCCTTTTCTCTTTACTTTTCTATGTTGTTTTTCTTGTTTTGTGAATTGTGATTCCGAATTTCCGATTTTCGAATGAAGTTCTTCTTCTCTGCTCTGCGAATTGTTGATTTCTTTCTTTTTCTTTTGGTCTCTGCGATTTTTGTAAAGTCTCTGCTTGCTCCATATCTCATATTTTCTTATTCTTTTCTGCAGCTGCTTTGGTTTTACCCGCTATATGAAGAATTTCATTCTGTTATGTCAATCTCTTTGTTCAATTCAGCAATTAATTCGAATTGTATTGGAATTTGAAACTATGGTTTCACTTAATCTGTAACCCTAACTTGCTCTTTTTCAGAGCTTGAAACGAAGAGGATTTTGCTCGACATTTTTAAAGAAAAGCAGAAGAAAAGCGCGGAAGCTGGTACAATTCTGTATTGAAATTTTTAATTTTTGTGCATTTTTTAGATTTACATTAGAATATATTTTTGTTTTTGTGTTGATTATTGGTGATTATATATTATTTCATTATAATCGGGTTATTCTGTTGAACTAGTTGAACATCTATAGAAGGAATGGTTCGATGTACTGTTTGATTTTCAGAACATTGTAGCATTCTCTCTACCTCTTGTAAAAGAGGTTAAAAACAGAGATATTGGTCCTCTATGTAAAGTGCAGTATCCACTTTAAAGGATAAAGTGAATCACCATAGTCATTATTCGAAAAAATTAAGGATCTAGGGTTTAATCTGATACAAGTCTGCCATTGGTATGCACTAGATGGGGTTATAGCCTTATAGGCCAAGGGTGGTTGATAAACCCATATTTTATGATGTATTTTGTGCTCAATTTAAGTGATTTATTCAATCCTTCACCCACTTATTCATGTAAATTCCATGGTTTTACTTTCCCTTCCTTATTTTATGATATAAGTGAAAAACATGTTTCCTATGCTTTAAAAATATTAATTTTAATTATCCTTTTATTACCATTCGATGCCGTGATTTGTGTGTTAAGTATTTTCAGATCTCATAGGGCAGGAATGGCTCAAAGGACAAAAAGGAAACATACAAAAATGGAAGGAAAGCACAAAAATGGAGTTTTGAAGAAAAAGGCAGCGACGCGAACGCATGGACGACGCGAACGCGTGCCTAGCGCGAAAATACAGCGACGCGAACGCGTGGATGATGCGGACGCGCACCTTGAGCAGAACGCAATTGACGCGTACGCGTGACCGACGCGTACGCGTGACAAGGAAAACTCCCAGATGACGCGAACGCGTGACCCACGCGGACGCGTGACAGACGCCACGTACAAAAATCTGCAGAAAACGCCCCCAGCGATTTCTGGACCCTTTTTCGGCCCAAATCCAAGCCAGAAACACAGAATATAAGCCAGAGAATGAAGGAATCAAAATATAGACGGAGATACAACTGAATAATTCATAATTTTAGGTTTTAGATGTAGTTTTTAGAGAGAGAGGTTCTCTCCTCTCTCTTAGAATTTAGGATTAGAATTTCTCTTATTTTTAGGATTGCTTCCACAATTACAAGTTCAATATTCCTTTAAATTACTTTCTAGTTTTATTTATTACTTTAATTGATATTTATCTTCCAGATTTGGCTTTTGGACCTTTCATGTTATGATTTTCTTAATTAATATATTTTGAGGTATTTCAGATTTGATTTCTGCTTTAATTTATTTGTGAATGATTTCAATTCAATTTAGATTTATTTTTCCCTTTTGGCTTTGGTTAAGTAATTTATGATACTTGAGTTATCAAACTCAGCTGTTGATTGGAATTGGAATTCTTTGCTGGTTGATTTGTACTCCAATAACTCTAGTCTCTCCATAGGAGTGAACTAGGACCTGAGGATCAAATTGATTCATTCACTTAACTTACCTTCATAGTTAAAGGTTAATTAAAAGTGGGAGCTGAATCCAATTCTCTTCACACCTGATAAAGATAACTAGGATAGGACTTCAAATTCTCATACCTTGCCAAGAGATTTTATTAATTATTAATTTATTTTTCTTGTCATTTAAATTACTTGCTCCTTAATTCAGAAATCCAAAATTACACTTTTACTTATAACCAATAATAAATCATACTGCCCTGCAACTCCTTGAGAAGATGACCCGAGGTTTAAATACTTCGGTTATAAATTTTTATTGGGTTTTGTTACTTGTGACAACCAAACTTTTGTATGAAAGGTTGATTACTTGGTTCAGAAACTATACTTGCAACGAGAATTTATTGTAAATTCTAAACCATCAATCTTCCTTTCATCAGTGGTTCAAAAATTTCATTGCAGATTATGGGGTGCCTCTCATGGTGCTGCTCTGGACAGCCCTATCATTCACAGTACCAAGTAAAGTTCTTTCTGGAGTTCCAAGAAAACTTGTTTCTCCTCTTGCTTGGGATTCCACATCTTTGCATCATTGGACTGTCATCAAAGTAAGCCATATATTCTTCCATACAATCACACTTGTTGCTGCTTTTGTTGTTTTGGAAAATACTAATAAGATAACATTTAATGCAGGACATGGGCAAGGTTTCACCAACATATATATTTGCTGCTTTTATTCCTGCCATAATGATAGCAGGGCTTTATTTCTTTGATCATAGTGTTGCTTCATAGTTAGCACAACAGAAGGAATTCAACCTAAAGAAGCCTTCTGCATATCACTATGACATATTGCTACTAGGATTCATGGCATGTTTCTGTGTTAAACATAGTTTTTTAAATGTATCTCTATCATGTTAATTGTAATTAGATTAGATTTAAGAACTGAAGTTTTACTTTGGTTTGATTTTGAAACTTGATCAGACTTTGCTTTGTGGATTAATTGGCTTGCCTCCTTCAAATGGAGTTCTGCCTCAATCCCCTATGCACACCAAGAGCATGGCTGTTCTCAAGAAACAGGTAGGTGAATGAGCTTTGGAATTTGGAATCAGTAGCAGCAAGTTTTATTAATGAATCTGAGATTTGATATTATATTTTTTAATTGTAGTTGATAAGAAGAAAGATGGTTAAAAGTGCCAAAGAAAGCATAAAACAGAAAGCAAGCAAATCAGAAATCTATGGGAATCTACAGGCTGTGTTTATAAAAATGAATAGCACTCAAGATGTAAGCATAATTCTTCAATCCTTGTCCCAATTGAAGAATTTTGTATTAAAAGGAATCACCTTTTCACACATTTTTTGTTCCTATATATGAAGAATTTCATAAAACATGGGAGCAGGACAAACACAGAGTTTTGTGTCCCTATTGGGATGTGCATATTGTAGATATATAAAGATGCAGATTTTACAGTCTTATTGTTTTTAGTATCTCTGGTTGAGTGGAAATTCTATTCAAGCAGTAGAGTTTGGATTACTTTGTTTAGGAGAGAGTAAAGCAGTTTTAATTTTTCTTTGTTCCAGAGAGATCATTTTTGGTGGGTTTGAGAGATTTTAATGACTAAGTTTCAGGGTTTGAAAGATAGCAGGTTGAATCTGATTTGGGCAATACATAATTCTGGAGGAAAGAGGATTTGCATCCTTTATGTTCATGTGCCAACAGCTACAATCCCCATAAGTAAGTTTACAACATTTGTATCATCCAATTTCTTGATCATTTTCTTTGATTTGTTTTCCTTAACCTCCTCATTTTGTTATATTGTTGTTGAGAAATGAAAATGGTGTTTAACTTAACAATTTATTTGTCTTTAGTGGGTGCTAATTTTTCAGAAAGTGTAGCCGGAGAGCATCAAGTTCAAGAACATCGAGAAAATGAAGAGCAAGGCATGCGCAATATTCTGAATGACTATCTTATTATCTGCAGAAGAATTGGGGTAAGTATTTTCAAATTTCTCTCATTGCATAGGCAGTATGGTTTGTGAAACTCTTTGATCTTTGGCTAATTATGATACAGGTAGAGGCAGAAAACTGCATATTATTGATAAGGATTGCATTGAAAAAGGGATTGTAGAACTTATCTGCAAGCATAATATCAAGAAGCTTCTGATGGGAGCAGCTTTTGATCTTTGACTAATTTAATTTAGCTTTTTGAATTATCTCTAAAAACATAATGTCCAATTATAAAGTCATCACAGATTTAAAGTCATCACAGCTAAATGTTTTGAATATTTTGTATTATTAGTGAATTGCAATTTAAATGAATATAAGTCTAAGTTTAGTTATTTATCTTGTCTTGAGTTTTTATGTTAGAGGATTATTTATTATTTTGATAAGTTTGTAAATTTATTATCTAATATTTAAAAGTTTATTTGCATTAATTGTTTTTTATTTTATTTTTATATTTAAAAATTTTATTTGCATTAATTGTTTACTATTTTTCAAATAGAAAAAAAATAATTAAAACATATAATTATTAAAATCGATGGCAAAGTTGTCACTTTTTAAGTTTAAAATAAACAAAAAAAATATAAACATAGAATTTGTCGGTATCTAAATAATCAAATTGACGGCAATGGTGTCAATTTTATGAATCAAATATTGACGGCAACGCTGTCGATTTTATTAAGCATATTATAGACGAACATATTGTCGATTTTATTGAATCAAATATCGACGAAAATGGCGTCGATTTTAGTAAGAAGGTAAAATTCTCAAACTCATATTATAGACAGAAACACTGTCGATTTTATTAAATTATTATCGACGGCTAGGCAAGCCGTCGATTTTATTAGAATTTTAAAAAATCGACAAGCTTAATAGCGACTACCTCCGCCGTCTATTTTACCGTCGAATTTTAATATTATCGATGACTTAGCCGTCGATTTTAACGATATTTCTTGTAGTGGAGATAGTATATTGAAAATAAGATATAAAAAATAAAATAAATATGCTGTGATATGAATGTTCATTTAGTAATGTATGTTTTTTTTTTTATAATATGGACTGTTCAATTTTTTAAAGATGGAAGATTCATGTTAATAAAAAAAATTGAATTTAATAATGGTTAAAAAAAATGACTTTTTTATGTGTATAAATAGAAGGAGTAAGGTTTGAAATCACACACATACGAATATAAAACACTTCTTTCTCTTTATATATATGCTATGAAAGATTAAATTATTATCAAGAAATATATGAATTATTTCAGTTATATTGAAATATTAATATTAGAGAGTATTAATATTAGAGTTCTCTATTTACATCTTTTTATTTTATATTTATTTTCTCTTATTTATTTATTTTACAATACGTTATCAACATGAAGTTCTAATCAAAATTTAAGAAGATTCAGAGGTAATAAATTTTTATTATGTTAAAGTTCTCTCATCTTGAATTTAATGCTCTTGATATATCTGGAAACAACTACTTATCATGAATATTGGATGCCGAAATTCATCTTGATTCAATAGATCTTGCAGATACCATTAAGGTTGAAAATAAAGCATTTCAAAAGGATAAATCCAAAGTCATGATCTTCTTTTGTCGTCATCTTGACAAAAGATTGAAAAATAAATATCTCAAACTAAAAGATCCTGCAGATCTGTGGAAGAACCTTAAAAAAATGCATAATCATCAAAAGACAATAGTACTTTCTCAAGCCCGATATGAATGGATGCATTTGCGTCTACAAAATTTTAAATCCATAAATGAGTACAATTCAGTAATGTTTCGAATTACCTCACGAATGAAATTATGTGGAGAAAAGATAACTGATAATGACATATTATAGAAAACTTTCTCGACCTTTCATGCCTCGAATGTGCTCCTACAGCAGCAGTATCGAGAAAAAGAATTTAAAAAATATTCTGAGTTAATTTCTTGCCTTCTTGTTGCTGAACGAAACAATGAATTGCTTTTAAGAAATCATAAAGCGCGTCCAACTGGCGCCGCCTCATTTTCTGAATCAAATGCGACAAATCATAACCCTAGAAGAAGTAAATGGCAAAGCTTTGATAATAAAAAAATTATGGAAGAAAAAAAATTATTTTCACAAGAAATGATCTCACCAGAGGTGGGATAATGAAATAAATAATGGGTAAAATAAGTTAGCAAAGGATAAATATTTCCATCGTGGTTAAAAGGGCTGTTGTTCATGTACATGTCGTTCCCCAAGGCATCTAGTTGATCTTTATCAAGCATTCTTGAAAAAAGATAACAAAGAGAGGGAGACAAATTTCGTTTCAAAAGATGTTGCTAAAAATTACACTACTCATTACAAAGTATCTGATTTCTTTGAGGATCTTGAAAGAAATATTGGTCATTTGATCAATAATGAAAAAGTTTAATATTTAAGTTCGTTAAGTATTTATGTAAATAAATAATGTAAGAAACTTCTTGTTAAGTTTTATCTCTTATGTATTTGAATTCTAAGTATGATGTATATAAATTATGTTTAATAAAATATTAATGTTTAGGTTTAAGAATTTCAAAACCACTAAATATATCAAGTTCTAAAAAAAATAAATAATAATAATAATAATAATAATAATAGTAAAATTTTTAAGTATATGATATTATCTTTTTGTATAGTCCTACTTAAACAAACAAAATATAATTTTACTGTGCATACACGTTTACTTATTTTATGATCATATTATTATTATTTGTCTTTGAAAAAAATGGCAAGGACATATAATAAAGATATTTGCCTTGCAGATAGTGCAAGTTTGTATACCATTCTCAAAAGTAATATATACTTTGCTCATCGTGTACTAAAAGAAGAATATGTTAATACCATTATTGGCTTAGGCAATGTGATAGAAGGCTCCGGAAGAGTTATAATTTTATTTTCTGGAATAACCAAATTCATAATAAATAATGCATTATTATCCATTAAGTATCTAAAAAACTTGTTACGTTTTAAAGATATTCGCCAAAATGGATATCATATTAAAACAATGAATGACAAAAATCATGAGTACTTATATATCACAGATAAACTCCGATTTTATGGTTTATCTTGTGCTTATTTTAGGGAATTTTATCACCTTTTCCCACATTTATTCAATTAAATAGCATGGTTTTGCAATTCTCCCTTGATTTGTGCTTAAATGTGAAAACATGCTTTTTAGGCCCTAAAATTGATGATTTTAATTCACTTTAATTCCATTCAATGCCTTGATATATTTGTTGAGTAATTTCAGGTTCATAAGGCAAGTATTGGAGGGAAGAAGTGAGGAAAAAAGCATGCAAAGTGGGAGAACTCATGAAGAAATGAAGGAACCGTAAAGCTGTCAAGTCTGACCTCTTCGCACTCAAATGATCATAACTTGAGCTACAAAGGTCCAAATGAGACGGTTCTAGTTGCGTTGGAAAGCTAATATCTGGGGCTTCGAAATGATATAAAATTTGCCATATATTGCCTGACTCATAGGGGCACGCACGCGCCATGTACGCGCGTACACCGATGGAGCACGTGGGTCCACTAAAGAGAAATCGTGGCCAGCGATTTCTAGCTCATTTTAGGCCCAATCCAACTCATTTCTGATGCTATTGAACCCAAGGATTGAGGGGGGAATGAACCAAGTAGTCATAGTTTAGTTTTCATCATGTTTTAGGGTAGAATTCTAGAGAGAGAGGCTCTCTCCTCTCTCTAGATTTAGGATAGTTTAGGTTTAATTTTCTTAAATCCAACTTTTAATTCTTACTTTAATTTAGTTTCTCCTTTTAATTTCTTGTTGTTACATCTCTACTCTTCTAGTTTTACTTGTCATTTCTTTTATTTTGTTCTTTTTTATGTTCATGGATGCTCTTGTTGGATTTGATTTACTTTTAATGCAATTTAATGTTTGATGTCTCTTTATTGTTGATTTACTTTTCTTTCAAATTGGTTGTTGGTAGATTTATTATTCTTGCACATTTATTATGCTTTCCTTTTATGCCTTTCAAGTGTTTGATAAAATGCTTGGTTGGATGTTAGAGTAGATTTTGAGTATTCTTGGCTTGGAAAGAGTAATCAGGCAATCTTGAGTCATGAAAACCCAATTCATGTTGGTGATCTAGAGTTGTTAGCTAATATTGTTTCCATTGACGTTAATGTTTTGCTAATTTAATTAGTAAGTTGATTAGGACTTTTGGATTGAGATTAGCTAGTCTTATTAGACTTTCTCTCATGGAAGATAATATGATACCTTCTTCCAAAGTTGGAGATGACGTAATAAGATAAATTCTTGTTTATATTTGTGACATGATTAATTAGTCTTGTTTGACTTTCTCCCTATTTGTTGGAGTTGACTAAATAAGATGAATTGATCTATGCATGACTAGGATAGAAAGCCTATGACCTCAACCTTTGCCATGAATGTCTCTCTTTATTAATTGCTTTCTTTAATTGCTCGATTTACTTTTCTTGTCACTTATTTTGTTGCCCCTCTTATCAACCAAAAACCCCTTTATAGCCAATAATTGAGCACTTCATTGCAATTCCTTGTGAGACGACCCGGAGTCTAAATACTCCGGTTATTTCTTATTTGGGGTTTGTACATGTGACAACCAAAAAAATTTTTGCATGAATGGACTATTGTTTGGTCTAGAAACTATACTTTACAACGAGAATTCATTAGTGGAATTCTAGACCACACAAAAGTTTGTTCATCAAAATGGCGCCGTTGCCGGGGAGTTGCAATGGTGTTATGTTATTGGCTATTGTGAATATTGTGAATATGTTTGCCTTTTGCTTGTTTGTTAGTTTTTGTTAGCTTTAGGACTTTGTTGCTTATTTTTGTTGGCTTTTGTTTTTGTTTGTTACTATGAATTCTCACCACTTTGGCTATGAGTTTGGTTCAAATTATGTTGTAGGAAATGGGAGCTACAATAAGGATGTGCATCAAGGATGGAACAATCAAAGATGGGAGGAGCCTCAAGGGATTGATCAACCTTCTTGGCAACAACAACCTCTGGATTCTTATAGGTATAATCCTAATCCTAATGCATATCAATCTAATGGATGTGGTGACCCTTATTGTGATTGTCAACAACCACCACCACATGCCTATGAACCACCCCCTCAACATGACTTTGAACAACCTTACTCACAAGCCCCCTACCGCCAAACACCTCATTATGACCCTAATCCTTACCCACCATACCAACCACCTTATGAACCATATGAACCATACATGGAACCACCACCATTCCAACATAATTACTCTCAAGAACCACCTCAATATACACCAACTCCATACCCTTACCAAGATGAACCAACTTCCAATTATGAAACTTCCTTCCCAAACAATGAACCTTCTTTTTCCACACCACCTCCAATGGATGATTCTCTTCAAGAATGTGTTAGTTCTTATATTCAAAGACAAGAAGAGAACCAAAAGGAGTTCAAGGAGTTAGAAGCCAAGATAGCTACCATAGCGGAAGCCGTTCGCAATATGGTCTCCTTCCGCCTAAGGCTATGTGATCAAGGAACTCCCATTGTTGAATGTGGAGTAGCAATTAAGAAGCCTAGTGAGGGAGTGAGTTTAGAGCTTCAAGGTGAAGAAGAGGAGTTGAAGCAAGGAGTGCAACAAGAGGAGGAAGTTAAGATAATTGAGCCGGAAGAAGTGGTTGAAGCCTTTGAAGAGGTTGACCAAGAGATGGATTCAATCATTGAAGAATTCTTATGTACAATTGAATCCTTTCCAATTGGGTTTGACATGGAGATCAAAGAAGAAGATGCACAACCTCTCATGCCTTTGGTGAGCAATGAAGAAGAAATTGAAGTGGAAGCAAGCCACCAAGAGGAAGAGGTTGAAGTTGAAGAAGCTTGTGAAGAGGTGGAGGTAGTCAAGAAAGAGCACAACGGCGTAGACCTCGCATTGGCTAAGTGTGGGGAGGTCCCCCTTCCTAAGTCACCATCATCCAACACAACATTCAAGTGGGTAAAATTCTTATCCCTAAGCTTTGCTTTTTCACTTGAATATGGTTTGATTGAAAATGATGGTCAACTTAGAGCTCTTTGTGGAGTTAAGAGTAGGAGAGAGTTGTGTAGTGGTTGGAAACATCATTCTAGGTTCATTATGGTTGCTTGCTCAAAGTTTGATTGCAAGGTTTGGTGTGGAGCTAAATTATATGGGTCTAGGAAGTTGTTTGGAGGCTTCTTTGAGAATTCCAAGGCTAAACCACCCAAGTGGAATCATGATGATCAATTTGAAGATGGGTGTCAAAACAAAGTGTGGGATCCCGGATCGCACAAGGAAAATCAACTTTGGGAGCTCATGGTTTGTGAAGAACTCCATCAAAGCTTGAAGATATTAAAATTGAAGAATGGAGCTTATTGGAGATTCAAGCATTGGTGGATGTTCCAAGATGGTTACAAGCACAAGCCACCTTGATGAGGAGCTCCCCATAAGTCCAACTTAAGGACAATAAACAAAAGTGCTAGGTGGGAGACAACCCACCATGGTAAATTCTTTTCATTTTTCCCTTTTGTACATATTGATAATTAGTTTAATTTCATGTTTTGTTGAGTTTGTTGAGTACAATTGGTAGTTTAGTAGGTTAAATAAGGCTTTATGGTGTTTGGGTAGCTGTTTGGAGGTTTGGAATGCTTGGATTGGTGCAAGGACATGAAAAAATTTTGAAAAACAGAGCACCAACCCACGCGTGTGCGTACCTGATGCATACGCGCGCCTCATGCATTTTCGACCATCCACGCGGGCGCGCCATGTGCGCGGACGCGTGGATTGAAAAATTCATCCCTCCATACATTGACCCGAGAGTTGCGCCTACACTGCGTCAGTACCATGCCTGAAGCACAAACCACCCGCGCGTGCGCACACCTGGCGCGTACATGTCCTTGAAGCTAATCGCGCAATGCGCGCGGACGCACGCTGTGCGCGTGCGCGCCGATAGCGCCACTTACCCTCCTGGTACATGTTCCAGAGATTTATGCCCAGTTTGTGCCTATTCTGTGCCTACAACCCACGCTTGCGCGCACCTAGCGCGTACGCGTCCTTTGGCCAAACTGCGCATCGGTGCGGAAGCGTGCATGACGCGTCCGCGCCGAAAAAAAAGAGAAAAAAAAAACACAAATTTTCTTTTCTTTCATCCTCTTTTATTGCATTTGCTTGTTTTCATTCATTGCATTTTAATTTTATTTTTATGGCTTGTTCTTATTTTCTTTTCGAGTTTCTTATTTCAATAATGGTGTTGAATTTTCTTACTCAATTGTTGAGAATTTCTCGGTTAATCTTGGTGCTTCTTGTCTTGTTTGATATTGTTGGGTGATGAAACTTTTAAATAAATGCTTAATCTTGTATGACTCTTATATTCTGTGTGCATTGATATGAACTTACATGTCTTTCATGA
Source organism: Arachis ipaensis (assembly GCF_059453495.1). Classification (NCBI taxonomy): domain Eukaryota; kingdom Viridiplantae; phylum Streptophyta; class Magnoliopsida; order Fabales; family Fabaceae; genus Arachis; species Arachis ipaensis. Next base: position 39,062,210 of record NC_142441.1, on the reverse strand, counting down.
CCTACTCTTTTTAGTTGAACTTGATGCTTTTGAGTACTCTTCATGCTTTGACTTTTCTCTTGCATCAAGTATTAGTTGATATGCCCTTTGCCTATATTGTTCTCTCACTTACATGCGTAGCTAACATGTAGTGAGAACCTTACTCTTATTTGGCATTAGCCCCCGCCTATGTTCTATTTGCTTTGATATCTTTGTTGTAGGCTTAATTTTCTTTCTTTTTCTCTCCTTTGAGGTTGGCCACCAAGAAGGAAAGAAACGGAAAGACTTCAAATGGGGCAACAAACAAGTCCTCCCGCACAACCTTTTGAAGGAGCTCATCAATTGTAGCAACCCGTCCACCTTGCTCTTCTTTGCATGCACCGAGGATGGTGCAAATTTCTAAGTGTGGGGAGGTCGTCCGACCGATCTCCATGGGTAACAACTTCCTTTTTCAACACCAATTCTTAATTTTCTTTGTAGTTAGTTGTTGCATTGCATGTTAGTTAGAACTTGTACATATTTTACCACTTCTTTCTTATTAGGACTACTTGGTTAGGGTGATGACTTCTTTTCCAAGAAAAATTACTTTTAGGGCATCCTACCAATTTGAAAAAAAAAAATAAAATTTTGAGAAAAGGACAATTTAGTCCCTGACCTTTTAAGCCTCAGACATTTTCGTCCCTGAGCATTGGAAAATACATTTAAATCCCTGACGTTCCTGAAAATAAGACAGATCAGTCCCTCCGTCCATGAGCCACCCTCAGAGCGGACGGAAAATGCTGAGCTGGCTCCCCCTATGCTTACCTGGCTCAACGGCGTTCCCACGTGGCACGTTAGTGGGATGGAGGTTTTGAAAACGGGACATATAAGTCCCTATCACTCAAGTAAAATGACTACATTGCCCTTAACCATAATTCTATCTTCACCACCTCTCTCCTCTTCACCTGCGCAGCCCCCAACCCTCCTCTCCTCACTCTTTCTGCCTTCTCAACTATACACACACAAAACAAATGCATTCACACACATGGAAGAGAGATCCGAGAAGGGAGATGCGTCGCCGGTAGGGTGTGGGCCGCCGTCACGCCATCGTCAAGCTGGAGGGAGGAGCCGTCACCGCCACGCCTCACCGTCGATCTCCTCTTCACCTATGCAGGAAGAGTTGAACCGTTGAAGTGCATAAATCTCAAATTATGCCCTAATTCAGATTTTAGAAGGAAAAAAGTTGAAAACTCTTTGCATCTCTCTGAGACTCAGAAGAGGAATGAGGCCTCCGAAAAAGTCGATCCACGCCGTCACCACATGGGTGCGGCGGCAGCCTCCGAAAGTAAAGGCTTTTCTCGCCGTCGTTTCAGGCATGGCGGCGCTCGTGTTTCTCCGCTTCATCGTTCACGATCATGACAACCTTTTTGTCGCCGCTGAAGCTTTCCACTCCCTTGGAATCTCTGTTCTCAACTACAAGCTCATGAAAGAGAAGACTTGTGCCGGTTACCCCTTCCCTTCATCTTCTCACAATTTAATTCAATTGCTCCATCGAATTTCTTGCTTTTCTCGACATATTTATGTATTAAAAATTCTTCTTGTTTCTTCGGTTCTTTTTGGAGACTAAATTGTTTGATGCATGGTTGGAAGGCTAAGAAAACAAGGCAATGAAAAAGCTTAATTTTTATTTAACCGGGAATAAGATCATTGTGGCCAGAAAATTTTTTCCCCCTTGAGATTATTGGCTTCTTTTGTTTTGTTTCATTTATAAAGTCAAAATCCCTTATTCTTTTATTATGGTTGAGAAGGTAGAAAGAGTGAGGAGAGGAGGGTTGGGGGCTGCGCAGGTGAAGAAGAAATCGACGGTGAGGCGTGGCAGCGACGGCTCCTCCCTCCAGCTTGACGATGGCGTGACGGCGGCCCACACCCTACCGGCGACGCATCTCCCTTCTCGGATCTCTCTTCCATGTGTGTGAATACATTTGTTTTGTGTGTGTATAGTTGAGAAGGCAGAAAGAGTGAGGAGAGGAGGGTTGGGGGCTGCGCAGGTGAAGAGGAGAGAGGCGGTGAAGATAGAATTATGGTTAAGGGCAATGTAGTCATTTTACTTGAGTGAGAGGGACTTATGTGTTCCGTTTTCAAAACCTCCATCCTACTAACATGCCACGTGGGAACGCCGTTGAGCCAGGTAAGCATAGGGGGAGCCAGCTCAGCATTTTCCGTCCGCTCTGAGGGTGGCTCATGGACGGAGGGACTGATCTGTCTTATTTTCAGGAACGTCAGGGATTTAAATATATTTTCCAATGCTCAGGGACAAAAATGTCTGAGGCTTAAAAAGTCAGGGACTAAATTGTCCTTTTCTCTAAAATTTTTTATGTTGAACTTGCTTAAAGAATTTATTTTGGAACATGATTTTTGAGCTAAGAATACAAGCATGTGAGTTTTGAGCCAAACGGTGTGGTTACATCTTATAACCACTTATTTCCATTCTTGTGTGCATTATTCTCTTTCTATGATTGTGATCTTTGATTTGTTTGATTCTTTATGTCCATTATTCCATGTATACATGCATTTATATGATTGAGGCCATCATTTCATATAGCTCACTTACCCAAATAGCCTACCTTTTATCAACCATTGTTAGCCAATTTTTAGCCTATTTAATCCCTTTTTGTTCTTAATTATAGCACATCACTACCCCTAAGTGAAAAATAATAAATGTCCTTAATTTAGATCTTTGATTAGCTTAGGCTAGTGAGAGTGTGTGTCATTTGGGTAATGGGAAACTTGGAACATTGGTTGAGGTAAAAGTGTAATTTTTATATTAGGAATTGGGTACATATTCATGCACCATATGTAAAACCATATGCATTGATATGTTTGTATATACTTTTCAAAAAAAATGTAGAAAAAATATATATATAAAAAGAAAAAAATATAGAAAAACAAAAAGAAAAATATATAGAAAAAGAATACAATAAAAAGGGGACAAAAATGCCCCATAGTAAAGTTCAATAAAAATCAATGCATATGGAATGTAAATTAAAGAGAATGCATGAGTATGTGAAAAAGCGAGAATCGTGGGTAGCTAGGTTGTGTATTAGAGTTGTATAGGTTATTATATGTGTTTGGTGAGAGCTTAGGTTAATCAAAGATTTAAATTTCAAGCTCACTTGACCATATGCATCCTACCTTGACCCTAGCCCCATTACAACCTATGAATAAGTCCTCATGATGAATGTATGCATGCATTGAATAATTGTTGATTGTTAGATGAAAAACAAATCATGGAAAGCATGATTAGAAGAGAAGATTGAGTGATCGACCCTATACACTAGAGTGACTAGAGCGGATACACATCCGGTGAGGGTTCGATGCCCAATTCCTTGTTCCCGGCTTTCATGAGCGTTCTTCTTGCAAGTCTATTTGAACTTCATTTTGATATTTGAATTGGTAGAGTTTGTGAGTCGTCATATGACCTTTGCCCTACATGTGTATATGTTCTTGGGGATTGATTTACTTTTAACCAAGTAGGTAGAATCATTTTGCATTTAGTTGCATTCATATAGATAGGTTTATATAGTTTATTTGCATTGAATAAATATTCATACCATTTTCTTGTCCTTCTTTATTCTAAGCATGAGGACATGCTCAGTTTAAGTGTGGGAAGATTTGATAAACTCCGATTTTGTGGTTTATCTTGTGCTTATTTTGGGGGATTTTATCACCTTTTCCCACATTTATTCAATGAAATGGTATGGTTTTGCAATTCTCCCTTGATTTGTGCTTAAATGTGAAAACATGCTTTTTAGGCCCTAAAATTGATGATTTTAATTCACTTTAATTCCATTCGATGCCTTGATATGTTTTTTTGAGTAATTTCAGGTTCATAAGGCAAGTATTGGATGGAAGAAGTGAGGAGAAAAGCATGCAAAGTGGGAGAACTCATGAAGAAATGAAGGAACCGTAAAGCTGTCAAGCCTGACCTCTTCGCACTCAAACGACCATAACTTGAGCTATAGAGGTCCAAATGAGACGGTCCTAGTTGCGTTGAAAAGCTAACATCCGGGGCTTCAAAATAATATAAAATTTGTCATATGTTTCCTGACGCATAGGGGCGCGCACGCGCCAAGTACGCGTGCGCGCCAATGGAGCACGTGGGTCCACTAAAGAGAAATTGTGGCCAGCGATTTCTAGCACATTTTGGGCCCAATCCAACTCATTTCTGATGCTATTGAACCCAAGGATTGAGGGGGGAATGAACCAAATAGTTATAGTTTAGTTTTCATCATGTTTTAGGGTAGAATTCTAGAGAGAGAGAGAGGCTCTCTCCTCTCTCTAGATTTAGGATAGTTTAGGTTTAATTTTCTTAAATCCAACTTTTAATTCTTGTTTTAATTTAGTTTCTCCTTTTAATTTCTTGTTGTTACATCTCTACTCTTCTAGTTTTACTTGTCATTTCCTTTATTTTGTTCTTTTTTATGTTCATGGATGCTCTTGTTGGATTTGATTTACTTTTAATGCAATTTAATGTTTGATGTCTCTTTATTGTTGATTAACTTTTCTTTCAATTGGTAGTTGGTAGATTTATTATTCTTGCACATTTATTATGCTTTCTTTTTATGCCTTCCAAGTGTTTGATAAAATGCTTGGTTGAATGTTAGAGTAGATTTTGAGCATTCTTGGCTTGAAAAGAGTAATCAGGCAATCTTGAGTCATGAAAACCCAATTCATATTGGTGATCTAGAGTTGTTAGCTAATATTGTTTCCATTGACGCTAATATTTTGCTAATTTAATTAGTAAGTTGATTAGGACTTTTGGATTGAGATTAGCTAGTCTTATTAGACTTTCTCTCATGGAAGATAATATGATACCTTCTTCCAAAGTTGGAGATGACGTAATAAGATAAATTCTTGTTTATATTTGTGACATGATTAATTAGTCTTGTTTGACTTTCTCCCTATTTGTTGGAGTTGACTAAATAAGATGAATTGATCTATGCATGACTAGGATAGAAAGCCTATGACCTCAACCCTTGCCATGAATGTCTCTCTTTATTAATTGCTTTCTTTAATTGCTCGATTTACTTTTTTTGTCATTTATTTTGTTGCCCCTCTTATCAACCAAAAACCCCTTTATAGCCAATAATTGAGCACTTCATTGCAATTACTTATGAGACGATCCGGAGTTTAAATACTCCGGTTATTTCTTATTTGGGGTTTGTACATGTGACAACCAAAAAAATTTTTGTATGAAGGGACTATTGTTTGGTTTAGAAATTATACTTTACAACGAGAATTCATTAGTGGAATTCTAGACCACACAAAAGTTTGTTCATCAATCACTATTCATTATTCAAACAAAATGGTTATATTAGAAAAGTTACCCTCACTTTCTTCTGAATTACATTACACTAAAATTAGCGTAATCGAATTGCATGCTATTGTAAAGCAGAAGTTTACTAGCCTAAATGAATTCATAATTTGGAATACGATTGAGTCATTTTAGAACAACTATGATACAGAGAATTATTGAAATCTCCCATAGACATTCACTAAAGAATCAGAGAGTTCTTCAATCTAGTAAATTTTGTTCTGCTGCATGTTCTCAAGAAAATTAATTGTAAAGCCATCACTAGTAAAAATTAGATTACGTCTCCCTGAATTTCTAGAAAGAATTTAAGGAGATATATGTAGATCAATTCATCCACCATATGGATCATTTAGATACTTTATGGTCCTAATAAACGCATCCTCAATATGGTCATATGTGTGCTTATTGTCATCTCGTAACCTGGTGTTTGTGAGATTACTTGCTCAAATTATTCGATTAAAAGCACATTTTTTAAAAAATCCAATCAAAGTAGTTCGCGTTGGTAATGCTGGTGAATTCACTTCTCAAACTTTTGATGTTTATTGTATGGCTAATAGAATAAGTGTTGAACATCAAGTAGCTCATATTCACACACAAAATGGATTAGTAGAATCACTTATTAAACGCCTCCAATTAATTGCTAGACCCTTACTTATGAGAACAAATCTTCCTATTTCTGTTTGGGAGCATGCGATCTTACATGCCGTAGCACTTATTCCTGTAAAGCCAACAAGTTATCATCAATTCTATCCCATACAATTAGCTTTTGGCTAGTAGTCAAATATTTTCCATTTGAGAATATTTGGGTGTGCGATATATGTCCTAATTGTCCCACCTTCTCGCAGTAAAATAGGACTCCAAAGAAAATTAAGGATTTACGTGGGATATGATTCTCCCCCTATAGTGAGGTATCTTGTACAAAAAGGAGATGTGTTTAAAAATTGATTTGTAGATTGTCATTTTGATGAATCAATATTTTCAACATTGGGGGGAAGGGGGAGAGAGTAAGCCACTTGAGAAAGAACTTAACTGAAACGCCTCATCATTAATGTATCTAGATCCACGATTAGCACAATATGAACTAGAAGTTCAAAAGATTATACATTTGTAAAGAATAGCAAATGAATTGCCTGATACATTTTTTGATACAAAGAGGATAACCAAATCCTACACACTATCTGAAAATGCTCCAATTTAAATTGATGTTCCAGTTAGACAAATGGCTAATGAAACAAGTACACGCCAGAAGCGTTGTAGACTAATTGGTTCCTAAAATAAAAATTTTCGAAAAAGAAGAGAGGCATTTGATATTACCAAGATAAATGGTACTCCTGTTGAAATGGATAAAGACATAGAAAGAATACCAGCAAGTGTCCAAAATTCTAATATAGTTTTGATGCCAGAAGACGTTCAGGTACCTGAAAAATTCTGAAAATTATGAGATCTCGATAAGTTATGTGTTTAGAAGAGAAAAAATATAACCAAAATAAAATAATTATCAATGAAATATTTGCGTATAATATGACATTACACATCATGCATGAAAGTATGAATCTTGAGCTAAGAATAGTCAAAGAATGTCCATAAATGAATGATTAGCCAAAATGGAAAGACGCTATGAAGGCCAAGTTAAACTCACTTGCAAAACATAAAGTCTTTGGACTTGTAGTCCATACATCAGAAGATGTAGAACCTGTTGGATACAGATGGGTGTTTCTGAGAAAATAAAATGAGAAAAATGAAGTTGTATGCTACAAAGTTTGACTTGTGGCACAAGATTTTTTCCAAAAGACCTGGTATAGATTATGAAAAAATATATTCCTCTGTAGTAGATACAATAACATTGTGTTATTTGATAAGTTTATTCATATACCATAAACTACATATGTATATAATGGATGTAGTGACAACTTATTTATACGAGTTATTAGATCGTGATATCTATATGAAAATTTCTGAAAGACTAAAAATATCCAAACCACCCAATGAATATTCACAAGGGCTATACTCAGTTAAATTGCAAAGATCTTTATATAGTCTAAAGTAATTTGGACGAATGTGGTATAATCATCTTATTGAGTATCTCATTAAAAAGGGATTCAAAAATGATGATATCTGTCCATGTATTTTTATAAACAAATGTGCATCTGGATTCATTAAAATTGATGTGTATGTTGATGATTTAAATATCATCAGAATTCCTGAAGCGATTCCAACAATTATAAAAGCTCTAAAAGAAGAGTTTGAGATGAAAGATCTCGGAAAGACTAAATTTTGTCTTGGCTTGCAAATCAAGCATACAAATAATGTGGTCTTTATTCATCAAACAACATACATAGAAAGGATCTTGAAAAGATTTCATATGGATAAATCACATCCATTAAGTACCCCAATGATCGTAAGATCTTTGGATGTGAAAAAGGATCAATTCTTCCCCAAAGAAGAAAATAAAGATATCCTTGATTCTGAAGTATCATATCTTGGTACCATTGGAGAATTAATATATCTCGCTAATAATACACGACCTGACATATCATTTGCTATGAAATTACTAGCAAAGTATAGTTCTTCTTCAACTAGAAGACATTGGAATGGAATCAAACAAAATTTTTGATATCTTCATGGAACAGTTGATATGGGACTGTTTTATCCATATGAATCCAAGTCACACTTAGTTGCCTATGCAGATGTAGGATACTTGTCTGATCCACACAAAAGAAGATCTCAAACAAGATATCTATTGACATATGGTGATACAGCTATATCATGGAGGTCTACAAAACAGATGATAGCAGTAACATCCTCTAATCATGTCGAAATACTAGCAATACATGAAGCAAATTGTGAGTGTTTTTGGTTCAGGAGTTTAATCAATATTCTATCAACATGTGGACTGACTGATAGGAAAATAGCTCCAACTATTTTGTTTGAAGATAATATAGCATGCATTGCTCAACTTAAGGGTGGATACATTAAAGATAATATAATAAAGCATATCTCTCCCAAATTTTTCTTCACTCATGACCTTCAAAATCAAGGAACAATTGATGTCCAACAGATCTGCTCAAGTGATAATCGGACAGATTTATTTACAAAGTCACTTCCAAAATCCTCTTTTAAAAGATTAGTACATCAAATTGGGATGTGATGATTTTGAAATATTAAATAATATTGACAAGGGGGGGAGACTGTACTCTTTTTTCTTTGATCAGATTTTTGTTCCTATTGAACTTTTCTTGACAAAGTTTTTAACAATGCAGTCCTCATCACCAAGGATATTGTACTATTTTTTTCACTAAAGCTTTTTTTATTGGATTTTTCTTTATTAATATTTTAATGAGGTATAATCCTAAATGGACATCTAAGGAGGAGTATTGTGATATGAATGTCCATTCAATAATGTATGACTTCTTTCACAATATAGGCAGCTCAATTTTTCAAGGGTGGAAGACTCAGGTTATCAAGAGAGAATGAATTTAATGATGATTGAAAAAATGACCTTTTATGTGTATAAATAGAGGGAACAAGGTCTAAGATGACACACAATACGAATATAAAACACTTCCCTCTTTTTATATATACATTATGAACGAGTGAATTATTAAGAAACATATGAATTATTTCAATTATATTGAGATATTAATATTAGACCACCTGGAGGCTTACTTTAGAGATAACGAGACCTTCAAGCATTGACGTCTAATGAACATCGCCAACAGGACTTCGCCTAGTTCGTCGAGGTATACGGGTGGGTTGGCAATGTTCATGAAGACGAAGATGAGACTGATAAGAATTTTGCCATTGTTTTATGCTATAGTAGTTACTTGAATTAGTTAGTAGAGTTTACGGTGTTTAATTTCCTTTTTTATTATTAAGTTACTTAAGTAGTTAGTAAAGTTTAAGGTGGTTAATTTTTAGTTTTAATGGATTTAGGTGGTTAGAATAGGTTAGAACAGGTTAGATTAGGCTTTGAGATTGTTGGAAAATGTTGGATTATTTAACTGTTTATTGATTCCTACTATTGAAATTGTTTGAAAAATGATTGACTGTGAAAATAATGATGTTAATTTGTTTTGGATGGAACCCTTTAAGGGTGGCTAAATCCAAATTTCAGGGGAGTCTCTGTCGAAATTTTTATAATATTTTCATTTAAATCGAAAAAATGCAAATTATGTTTCGAAATCAGAATAGAGATTTCCTGCTTCATATATATTTGTCTGTCATTGTTTAATTTGTCCATTTATTTTATTGTTTGGTTGATATATTAATTTGTAGTCTAAGTTGTTGGATCGTGAGGCTACACTGGCGGAGATCTTCAAGTATACACATACTTTGAGGGCAAACAAGGAGAGATTTACTGACGAGCGGTTGGCGGCCTATTATGTGAGTTTAAATTAATCTTAAATTTCAACTTCATTTGGTTTAAAGTCAATTATTTAACTATTATCATAATAACAACTAACGTGTGTAACGCAGGAGAATTATCAGTAGAGGTTGGAGGCCGCAAACCAGCAATCTCATCCGCCTGGTGGAGCCGACGAAGTCGACTCTGAGACCTCAGTTGTGGATCCCGACAGGATTTGGCATGAGACCGCCTCTGAACCCCACAAGAATTACAGTTTTGGGTTGGGCTCGTTCTTTGCCAATGGCCTCCGCTCCTCCACGTTGGCTTCTTCCTCTGCCTCTGCCTCTGTCTCTGCCACCAGCCCTGCTGATATCTAAGAGGTTATCGACCTAAGGGATGAGGTGCAGAAGCTAACACACGAGCTTCATCAGCAACAGGAGCAGTCTGAGGAGAGGTATCGAGAGATTCTTGTACGCGTTGCTGCCAGCTCGGACCTGACGGAGAAGCTGGAGTAGCTCGAGCGGCTGCGACAACAGATGGAGGAGTACAACCAGCAGATGCGCACTGGAGGTAGCAGTGTTGCTTCTTCCAGCGGCGCTGCTGGTTACCCCGATGACGTTATTGGTGGGGCACCAATGGTAGCACTTACTCTGCCGCCTCAGCAGAGGCCACGATGCCGACACAGCCGCCAATGACGATTATCAGGATCTGTGAAATCGCTTAGGATTTTATGCATTTTTGTTTGTTTAGGGTACATTATTCTACTTATGTGACATTTTATTATATTCATACCATTTATTTTTAATAAAATAATTTATTGATTTCAGCTAATTTAAGATTTCTGATAACAATTTCTTTAACAAGAGTTTTAATTTTATTTTGACTATTAGTTGTGGCTAAAAAATAAAAAATAAAAATTCTATCGGCAGATTAATTCGACGGTAAGTTTTGGCGCCATTTCAAGTTAATCGGACGGTAATCATCAACCTAGGCTCGACAATCCATTGAAAATACTGACAAAAAATCCGCCAATAATTAGCGTCAGACGAAAATAATCCGTTGGTAAGAGGTTTCCAACGCCATTTATACCATCACCTATAGGACGACGGTAAATCCGACGGTAAGGTACTTGAAAGTGGATTTATTTGATTAATCCGACGGTAAATTCAACGATAACCAGCATTTTTCTTGTAGTGTCGGAAAGAGATAAACTCATGACCTTGGGAACTAAAAGGCATAGTCAAAGTAAAAAAATAGAAAAAGACTTTGACGAAGACATCAAGATCTAACAAAGAACATAGAAGTTTGAAACTCCCAGCTATTAGGATGGATTTGTTAAGGAGCACAGCCAGTATACTTTAAAACATTTTCCTAAAATTCTGTAAAAGAAAGACGGACTCCAAGTCATGTGAACAAGGTTTCGTAGATCCGTACCTACTCCAAAACATTTCTAGCATGCTCGTTTATATGGCATAGATGATCATCAAAACCTGGAGCTAACAGCACATACAGGTTGCCCAAATCCGAGTTAAAGATAACCCTGGATTCTCACAAACTGTCCAGCTCGTCTTGCGTGATGGTAGATGGGATGGATTTCACTTCCTTGAAAACCCAAGAGTATATATCCACCTCGCCAGCTAGATTGAGCTGAGGGCGAAGTTGCCTCGAGGTACCAATGCATTCACGACATTTGCGATTGAAGGTAATCTTTCTCCTCGACATCTGGGAAAAATCTACAGGGGCAACATCACTATGTTACAAAGGGAAAAATTCAAAAATTACTAAGAAAACTCGAAGAAAAACCCATCAATTTTTGGAAAAACCCAAAAAGGGGCAAGAAAAGCCTAAATCAACATTACTCAAATTAGAAAAAACTAAAATAATGGTACCCCTACTACATTTTCCTAATCAAAACTATGAAGTTGAAAAAAATTTATGCCACAATCATTCAGAAAGCACATACTACAATAAAGAAAAGCAGAATTCGACCCCATAAAATATACATACATATGACCTTCGAAGGAAATGCTACATATGACAAAAATCTTACTTGGGTTTGATGAAAGATGCTAAGTGATGTACTTGAAGATGGAAGCGGAGAATGAAATTTTCCTCACTAACTCACTGCCAAGAAAAGGAAGAAGACGACCAAGGATGATTTCTGTGCAGAAAGGAAAACCTAGAGAAACACTTCAAAGAGAAAGAAGGAGTTTTTGGGAGTTTTGAGTAAATTGAGAAGTGGATATTAAAGTGGAGCTATTTAATTGAAAAGTTATGTGGCATTGATTGATGGAGAGAGAAGTTGCAATTAAAATCTGATAATTCACAAACTGAGGAAAAATACAACTGCTCAAAGAAAACTAAAAGATTTTCTCAAAGATCTTTTGGTGCTTAAAATCTAATAAGTGCAAAAAAATTGTTTGGGCTTGGTCCCTTAAACTTGGATATTCTTGACAAAGTCATTAACTCACGAGTTGGGACACTGTTCTGAACACGAATGGTATATCAAGAATATGATTAAATGAGAATATCACATTATGAGCTCGATAAAGCTAACAGGGTTGTCATTAAGACTAATAAAGTCATTAACTCATGAAGCTGTCAAATTATGACATTAAAAATATACATTAAAGGCAGTAAATGTCTAATAACAGTTACATCGAAAAAATGTAATAAAAAAAGACAAACTTAGCAATTAATACTCTATTCACCACAATTACCTAAAATATTACTGACTTAAGCATCAAAGTATTTTGCAGATTGTCCTTCCGATTTGGTTTCAATGTTGTCTAATTAGGATCTTCAAATCTCATTAATTCGTCACCTCTGCAAAAAGTATGAACTAATGAACACTTAATTTATTCAACAATTTAATAAATTTAAATATATTTATAAATTTATAATTTAGTATTATCAAATATCACGCCAATCAAAATATTTGTCTAGAAATTTATTAAAAGCAAAAGTGTTATTGACACAACATGTGATTATTTACCATCTTTAAGGTTTCGTGCATTTTTAATTTATTAAAATTTAAAACAACTACCTGTAATAAAACAATATTAAAGTCAAATATAAAGCTAACTAGTGAGTGAACTATCAATTCGATCCATCCCCGAATGATAATGCGACCCCTAAAAAAATTCACTTCAGCCCCTATTTCCTACTTCCGTGACACAACGCGATTCCTGTAAATATTTATCCGTCAACTCCGAACGAAAAACGTGACCTGTCATGGTAACTGTGTGCGCTAGCACCTTTCCTTGCTGAGGTAGATGTTTCCTGCATATGTGTACACCTCGAAATGGTCAAGGGATTAGTTGTCCTCTTTCATGTCTGCAAAAATATCGTCGTTTTCATGGGAGGAGACTTCTCATATGTTGTTGATTGAGCACCATGCCAATCTCCAGTCTCCCTCGTAGACTCAACCCGCAGCCTTGCCTACCCGACAATCTCCAATTTCTGAGTCACCGCTGTAGGACTCGGATCCACCAGTCGCGTCTACTTTGGCATCAATCTCAAATTCCCCAGCCTCCTCCTCCACCACTCCATCCATGTCAAATAATTCCTCGTAACCAACCTCCTCCTCAATGGTTAGACCTCCCTTACCCTCCTTCGACGTTTCTGCCGTACCCCGCAGCCATTGCTGCCAGTTTCTACAGGAGCTCTGCGACTCAGAGAACATCTAAATCCTCATAACCCCTGCAATAATGACCAATTCACCCTTTCTCTGACTTCCTCCCACACCATTTCAGTTTTCTCGATCTCTTCCTTGAAGGTTTTCCTTTTGTCTTGGATCCCCGCAACAACGGATTGGGGCTCACAACCTGAACCTGAATGGACCGCGATGATGAAGGTGAGAATTTGAGATCCAATAATGGTGTTTTTGCAATGGACATGGTATAGTCGTTGATTATGAGAAGTTAAAGATTGTGGCTTTGGAGGCTGCAAATGCATCGCAAGCACCTTACAGTGGGTCCCCTTCAAAGGTGGCTCTGGTGGACTGCGATAGAAAGGTGTGTATAAGGAATTTTACATGGAATCAGTGGCGTTTAACCCGAGCTTAGGGCTGATGCAGGCGGCGGTGGTGGCGTTTGTGGCGGGTGACGGTGGTTGGTATGATGAGATCGTAGGTGCAGTGTTGGTGGAGAAAGAAGGTGCTCTGGTGAGTCAAGAAGAGATGGCGAGGTTGTTGACGCGTTCCATTTCAGCCACATGTCGCTTCCAAGCACTTCTTTGCTTTTCCAATTCCAAAGATGTTTGACAATTGGTATAGTTTTTAGATTTAGATTGTGATTATTGTTGTTGCTTTATGATGGATCATGGTGCTCATTCATGGATATGAGTCAATGAGTCATGAATGGATGAGAGGACAACGTATGAGAAGTCTCCTCCCATGAAAATGACGACGTTTTTGCAGATGTGAAAGATGACAACTAATCGTCTGATCATTTTGAGGTATACACATATGTAGCCAACATCCACCTTAGCAATGCAGGGAGAGGTGCTAGCACACATGGTTACCGTGACAGGTTAGCATTTTCTGTTTGGAGTTGACAAAAAACATCCTCAAATACTGCGTTGTGACGGAAGTAGGGGACATGAGACGAAGTGGATTGTTTTTTTTTTTTGAAGGGTTGCATTGTCATTCAAAAAAATAGACAGAAATTAGGTTGGTAATTTACTCATTAACTAGTTGTGATTGTTGTCCAACCCTACAAAACTTACCACTTAATGAACAGTTGTTATTGGCAACACTGTCTGAATATACTATAAGATCTATGTACCTGTAATAGAATTAGATTAAATATTTAAATTAATTTGTTTTTTAAGGAATATAAAATCATACATTTTGATTTTTAATTAAATTTTATTTTAAAAATTACTCTTCTCACATAAATTAATTGCTTTACCATTTTGAAAAATAATTAATTTATATTATAATAATATTTTTAATTAAATTATCTTATAATAGAATTTGTTAATTTTTTTTTACATAATACACATTAAAAATTTGATTCAAAGTAATAGAAAGCAATTTGTTTTACTGAAATAATTTTCTAAGATTTTTATTAAATAAAAATTTATTAAAGACGAAGATGTCCGATTTAAAATTTGGAGATTAATTTGAGTGTTACTCATAAAATTATTACTTGATTTAATAATGTAAAAATTATGCCAATATCATACAATTAAATCTCCCTAGATGAGTATTATTATAAGGAAAAGGATTTAACTTTATAATATTTTCATTATGATGTAGCCTATTAATAAAACCTGTAATATATTATTTCCAAAAGTAATTAAATTAGTGGTTGAAAATAAACCACACAATTTCTAACAAAAATAAAATGGTAAAGCAATTTGTAACAGTTTTTACCGTAAGACACAGTGATCGAACTCTCGTTGAATCAAATCTAGCTATCAAAAACTTGGAATATCATCTTTCAGAAACGAACAAATATACTCCTTTATTTTATTTTTGGTGTTATATCTGCTAAATATGAAAATGTCCTAGTTTTCAAAATTCATATCTATAAATTTTGTCGATCAACTATAACTCAAATGACATAGTCTCATTATTCTCATCTAGAAATTTTAAGTTCGAATCTCACTCGTAACTTAAAAAAAAATATTATATAAAGTTTATTATTAAATTATTCTTAGATATAGGAGATGTTATTGGAAAAAGTCCGTAACTTGGTTTTCAAAATTCTACGAATTTTATAAATCAAACTATACTTAGATATAGGAGATGTTATATTATATTCTGGCAAATTGAACCAACCTTCCATGATTAAATTCATTTGTCCCTTGAAATTTTTAGTTGGTACACACTTCTCCAAACAGTTAACGTTGGCATATATATATAATCAAAAGGTTTCTGTATAAGATGTCTCCAGTACGAGTTGAGGGATGGATCGGGACTTGCGGATTGAGGCGGATACCGGATCGCTTGACTGGAGCAATGGGGGGAGGTACCTGCAAAGACACTTCGACGCTCAAGTCAGAATGGATCAAAGAGGTGTAAGGTGTGTGAAATGAATGAATACTTGGGGGGACTTGGGTTCCCTATTTATAGGTGATGGTAGTTGTCTTATCTTATCTTGATTGATTAAGATGAGGGAGACGTTTGAATTCGAAAGTCGGTTGGGAACTCTAGAGAGCCGGCTTCGGGCCCTCTGGAAGAGCGAGGCGGGTAGGGCCCGGGTAACCGGGTTTGGTTTAATCCCGGGTCATGGATCCGTGGGCCGGATCTGTAACAGTTGCCCCCGCAACGGGAGAGCGAGCAGGGTCGGTCTGTCGCTGGGAGGTGTGGTTTTGACCATAAGCTGGGTCTTTTAGTTCTTCTCGGGTAGCCGTTTGGCTTTTTGGAGGGGAAGTCGGTGTCTCGGACCTGGCTTTGATTGTCGTGCTGAAGATTGTCCGTTCTGGTTCGACGCGATCCTTCCGTGTTCGAAGCGTCTGTTGTGTTCTTCGAGGCGTGCTTTTATTGTTTCCTTTTTCCTAAGGGGGCATTTAATGCGAGGGGACGTTTTCCTTTATTGTCCCTACGCGCCTTTATTATTTAGGGCTATTTGCGTCTTTTGCTACCCCTTTTGAAAACCGTTTTGGCTTTCTTCCTTACTTCATTTCGCTTCACTTTCGCTCTCTCTTCTGAAGGAAATTTTCTTTTCTCTGTGACATTTTTCGGTCTCTTTGGGGTTGAACTTCAGTTTTCTTTCCAGGCTCTGCTATTTCTGCATTATCAGGTTGGTATCCTTATTTTCTTCCTGCTCTCTGTCTGTTTTGTGCTTTGCTTTCCTTTGCATTAGACGTTTTTTGTTCCTGTTTAGTGTAGATTGGAATTGTCTCTGTATGATGGTTTTGTTCGGTGGCAAACGTTTTCCTGGGGTAGTGGGTTTTATAAGGGGATGAGCACCACTGTGTCGTTGGTAGGGTGTAGTGGTGTCTATTTAGTTTCCTCCACCGTTTTCTGTCGCGAGGTTTGGCTGACGGTGGTGCTCATCGCTGTTTTAGGTATGGCTCGTCGAAGGACTGAGGGTGTGAGGGCTCCGGTGGCCCCTGCGGGGGTGTCCCTGACCTTTTTTCTTGGGTTACTAGTGATATATGGGGGACACCGTCGCGGATGATGGAGGCGGACCTCCAGCGACTCCGTGATCAGGGGCTGTTTGTGGGGGTGGTGACGCCGAACGCCACTACGAGCTTTCACTCTCTAGGGTTGACGAAAGGGTTTTCTATACCAACCTCGACTCCCCGACCGTTCCGAACTGGATGTGGGTGTACGAGGCGATGTTTACACGACTTAGTGTTAGGCTCCCCTTTTCCCCATTCGTTTAGCAGTTGTTGAGCCGGTGTTCCGTGGCGCCGTCCCAACTGCATCCGAATAGCTGGGCGGCGATACGGTCTTTCGAGCTTGTTTGCGAATTTCTGGAGCTTCCTGCCTCGGTGAACGTCTTCCTTTTCCTCTTTTTGTGTACCCTTCCGACTAAGGAGGGAAAGCACAAAAAGGGGTATATGTGTTTTAGGGCTCAGCCTCATCGCTGGGTCTTCGGGTTGTATGAAGATTCTTTTCATGGGTTTAAGAGTGGATATTTTAAAGTTCGTCCTGCAAGGGGGCATCATCCGTTCTGGTTGACTTTGGAGGGTGAGAGGCGGTTCCCCACATACTGGAATTTTAGGGCGGGGCCATCTGTTCTTACTCGGGTGTTGCAGGAGTTTTTGACTGCGGAAGAGCGGGATGTTGCCCTCGTGTTGTGGCAGTTGTTTGGGGAGCGCCCTCTGAACCCCAGGGATGTGATGGGGGACCCGGTTGCTTGTCGGGCTTATGTTGGTGTGTGATTTTTTTTGGAGGTTCTGAGTTTGGTACTTATGCTTCTTATTATTTCGCAGTTGAGATGGCTGGAGGTTTGACGACTCTTGCCCGGTTGAAGGCTCAATTGTCTCAAGGGACTTCTTCTGGCAGTACTCCTTCCACTCCGAGCTCGCGACCCACTGATGGTACGAGAACCGTTTCTGAGGATCTCGTGTTGACTGAAGGTGGTACCGAGGTGTTGGGTCGGGGTGTGGAGGCTGATGATGATGTGGTTGTGGTGTCGCCAGAGGGTGCGTCTCGGAAGCGGAAGAGGTCGGAGGATGTTGAGAGCGAGAATCTGGTGGAGGGGGAGGGCGCGGTTCCGTCGGTGATGGATCGCCATTTTGATGCTCCTGCCTTTATTGACGAGTTCCTCATGCTGGGCATGGAAGATTTCTTTCGTGAGTGTGATGTGACTGTTCAGGCTAAGTCCCTTTATCAGTGTCTTCTTCGCTCCGCCGTGATTGTCCGGAAGGCCGAGCCTGTGATGGCTCAGGTGGGCCTTCTGGATAAGAAATTTCGTCAATCTCAGGCCGAGGTGGCGAGGTTGAAGGGGTTACTTGCTGATGCCGAGTCAGCGAGGGAGCGGGCGGTGAAGTTATCCGAGGAGTCTGGCACCGAGATCCTTCGCCTTTCCGAGGTTGAGACTTCTCTTTTGTCTCAACTTGGAGAAGAGCAGAGGAAGGCTTCGGATGCTGAGTCTCGGGTGGCCGTGCTCTTGGCGGATATCGGTACGTTGAAGGATGAGGTGGCCGGCTTGAAAGTGGAAGCCGTGGTTTTAAAAGAGGAAAAAGCTATGTTGCTTGCCGATGTGAAGGAAGCTGTTGCTGCTACCGAGGAGACGATGAGGGCTGAAGCATCGGTGCTGGCTCCGGGTGTGGATGTGTCCGTGATGGGAGCTTTCAAGGCCGTTCGTGATGGCCAGATTGTTGATCTTGAATAGTTTAATTGTAACTTTGCTATTTTAGTTTGTTTTAAACTGTTTTATTTTGGATGTTTGGTTGGCCATGGGCCGTGTACCCGTGGATTCGTAGTTTTTTGGACTTCGGTGAATGACTTTTGGGCCGTTCGGGCCTCTTTTTGTGTATTCCGTTTTAAGCTGTTCTGTTTTTTGTTTATTTGTTCCCTTTGTTTGGGATGAGGGGACCGTCGTGAGGTCGGTTTTTCGTGGATATCCGTATTTTGGGCCCGGGGGGTGATCGGTCCCTCGTTTGTGGCCGTGTACGCGTTCCGTATTTGGGACATAGAAAGGGAAAAAGAAGATAGAAAATAGCTTAATGAAATTTTATTGATGGTTGGGCCTTGTTAAAACCCTCCATCTATGGCGGGAAAGAGTACCCGAAATTGACACTTAAGCAAATTTTAAAATTTTAAATTGAAAAATTGTAAGGGGGGAAGGTAGGTAAAGGAAAGACATAAAATAAGAGGAAAAGGGGGTGACCTAGGGAGGTCGGTCTAAGTGTAGTAGCGCCGTAAGTTGGTGGCGTTCCACGTCCTCGGGTTTTCATCGCCGTTGAGTCGTTCGAGCTTGTATGCTCCCCTTCCGATTGTGGCTTTGATTTGGTATGGTCCTTTCCAATTGGGGTGAGTTTCCCTTCCCCTGGGGTCGGGGCTCCGATGTCATTTCGTCGTAGGACGAGGTCGTCGGGTGCAAATTCTCGTTTGATGACGCCATGGTTGTATCTTAAGCTGATTCTTTGTTTTAGGGCTAGCTCTCTGACATGAGCTATGCTTCTTTCTTCGTCGATGAGGTCTCGTTCTGCTTCCTCATTGTTGCCTCCGACCGTTTTTCTGGGGCTTGGGTCTCCGATCTCCACTGGGATGACGGCCTCCACGCCGTATGTTAATCGGAAAGGTGTTTCTCCTGTGGTCATTTGGGGTGTTGTTCGGTATGACCATAGGACCGATCCGAGTTCATCGGCCCATAGTCCTTTGGCTTCGTCGAGCCGTTTCTTGAGTCCTTTGACGATTACTTTGTTTGCAGATTCTACCTGTCCGTTTGTCTGGGGGTGTTCTACCGAGCTGAAGCGGTGGAATATACGTAGTCCTTTTAGGAATTCTCTGAACTTTTTGTCAGCAAATTGGGTTCCGTTGTCCGAGATGACGATCTCGGGGATCCCGAATCGGGTGATGATCTGGCGCCAGAGGAATTTTCGGCATTGGATTGTCGTGATGGAGGCCAGGGGTTCGGCCTCGATCCACTTGGTGTAGTAATCGATGGCGACGATGAGGTATCGGAGTTGTCCGGGTGCCGTAGGGAAGGGTCCGACAAGGTCGATCCCCCAGGTGCCGAAGGCCGCTCTGTCGATATGATGCTGAGCTAGTGCGGGGCGGCTTGGTGGATGTTGGCGTGCCTTTGGCATTTATCGCAGTTTTTTACTAACTGCATGGAGTCCCGGATAACCGTGGGCCAGAAGTATCCGGCCCGAATGACTTTTTGGGCAAGGGTTTTTCCTCCAATATGGTGGCCGCAACAACCTTCATGGATTTCGCGGAGTATGTACTTCGTATTCCCGGGTTCGATGCATTTGAGCAGGGGTTGTGAGAATCCACGTTTGTATAGTTGTCCTGCGACGACCGTGTAGTTGGCAGCTTCCCTCTTTGTCCGTTTTTCCTCTTTGGGGTCTTCAGGTAGTGTTCCGTCGAGGAGGTATTGCAAGATAGGGTAGGTCCATGATCCTTGGTTGGAGAGTGTCAGGCGAGTGTTAGCCGTTGTTGATATAGACGGTGTTTTAATGACTTCTTGAATTAGCGATTTGTTGCCGTGTCCTGGTTTGGTGCTGGCTAGCTTGGAGAGGAGGTCTGCTCTGGCATTTCGTTCTCTGGGAACGTGTCGTATGGTGATGTGATTGAATTCTTCCTTTAGTTTGTTCACCTTGGCAAGGTATTGTTGAAGCAGGGGGTCTCGCGTTTGGTAGTCTCCGTTAATTTGGGAACTGACTACTAGCGAATCGGTATTTATTTCTAAGGTCTTTGCTCCGACTTCTTTGGCCAGGGCTAGGCCTGCCATGAGGGCCTCATATTCCGCTTGATTATTTGAAACTGAAAATTCGTATCGTATTGACTGTTCGATTACGACCCCGTTCTGACTTTCGAGAATGACTCCGGCACCTCCGGAGGTGACGTTCGATGAGCCGTCAACGTGTAGTTTCCATGATTCGGGGGTGGAGTTTCCTCGGGTCATCTCAGCGATAAAGTCGGCCATGGCCTGTGCTTTGATTGCGTACCGGGGTTCGAACTTGATTTGGAACTGGGATAGTTCGATGGACCATGCTAGCATTCTTCCTGCTAGGTCGGGTTTCTGTAGTACCTGTTTGATCGCTTGGTCGGTTCGAACAGTTATGGGGTGGGCCTGAAAGTATTGCCGCAAACGTCAGGAGGCCGTGAGGAGTGTGAAGGCTAGCTTTTCCAGGCGGGAGTAGCGAGTTTCCGTGTCTTGTAGGACTTTGCTTATGAAGTAGATAGTTCTTGTTCCTTTCTCTCGTTTTCGCGGATGAGCGCCGCTGCGAGTGCTTCTTCCGTTATGGAGAGGTATAGGTACAGGGTTTCTCCTGTCTGGGGTTTAGCGAGAACCGGTGGTTCTGCTAGGACTCTTTTGAAGTGTTGGAATGCTTCTTCGCATTTTGCTTCCCAGTTGAAAGGGGCCCCCTTCTTCATTAACTTAAAGAAGGGGATTGCTTTTTGTGCTGATGCTCCGAGAAAGTGGGATAGCGCCGTGAGCCGTCCGGTGAGCTTTTGGATGTCGTTAAGGTTTTTAGGGTTTGTCATTTCAAGGATGGCACGACATTTTTCCGGGTTGGCTTCGACTCTGCGTTGCGTGATCATAAAGCGGAGGAACTTTCCCGCCTCCATTCCGAAGGCACATTTTGTTGGATTGAGTCGCATCTGATGTTTCCGTAGGGTGTTCATTATGAGGTTAAGGTCGCTGACGAGTTGTTCGCTTGACTCAGTCTTGGCGAGCATGTCGTCTATGTAGACTTCTAGTTTGCTTCTGGACAGATTCTAGAATATCTTGTTGACGAGTCTTTGGTAAGTGGCTCCGGCGTTTTTCAGGCCGAAGGGCATTACCGTGTAACATTATATCCCCTCTGGGGTGATGAATGCTGTTTTTTCTTCGTCAGGTCGGTGCATCGGTATTTGGTTGTAGCCGGAGTATGTGTCCATGAAACTGAAGTATCGATGGCCGGATGCGGCATCTACTAATTCGTCGATGTTTGGTAGGGGAAAGGCGTCTTTTAGACAGGCTTTATTGAGGTCCGTGTAGTCGACGCACATTCGCCATTTCCTGTTAGATTTTTTCACCAGTACGACGTTGGCTAGCCAGGTCGTGTAGGGGAGTTCCCTGATGAAGTTGGCTTCGAGTAGGGCTTTGACTTGCTTTTTGACCTCGGCGGCTCGGTCTGGTGACATTTTTCGTCTCCTTTGTGCTACGGGTTTAGCTTTGGGGTCCACGGCTAACCGGTGGGACATTAGGTCGGGGTTTATTCCCGGCATGTCGGCTGGTGTGAATGCGAACAGGTCTCTATTTTGCTACAGGAGTTGGGAAAGGTCCTCTTTAAGATCATATGGGAGGTTCCTATTGATGAAGGTGTATTCCTCTTTGGTTGGCCCTATTTGTAGTTTTTCCATGTCGCCTTCTGGTTTTGGCCTGGGTTGGCCGTCTTGTCAGGCGTCCAGGTCGGCTAGGAATATTCCGGCCGCATCTCGAGATTTCTTCCGTAGGGTTAGGCTGGTGTTGTCGCACTCTGCTGCGACCTCTCTGTCTCCGTGGATAGTGCCGATGGAGCCGTCGTCGGTTGTGAACTTCATGAAGAGGTATTTGGTAAAGATGACGGCGGAAAAGTCATTGATTGTTTTTCGTCCGAGAATCACGTTGTAGGCTGTGGAGTCTTTGAGGACCACGAATTCGGATAGGATTGTCTTCGTTTGGTTACCTATCCCTATGGTGATGAGGAGGGTGATTGAGCCGTCTGGTTTGAGGAAGTTGTCTAGGAGTCCCGTGACACCGTTGCGGTGTGTTTGGAGGTTGTCGTTGTGGAGTCCGAGCTTGTCGAAGGCTCCTCGGAAAAGGATGTTTGAGTCTGCACCGGTGTCCACCAGTATCCTTCGTACTAGTCCTATTCCGATCCTTGCTAAGATGACGAAGGGGGCGTCTTCGGCCGAGGTGCCGTGCTGGCGATCCTCGGGTAGGATGGTTATCGTATTGTCGGCCAGGGTGGTAGGAGTTTGGTTTCTGACAGCCATGACATTGAGATCTTTTTTCAGTGTTGATTTTGACTTGTCCGATATGTCTTTGCCTGTGATGACGTTTACTATGATGGTTAGGTCTTCCTCTGGGCTTTCCCTAGGGGGTTGTTTTTGCGCTCTTGGGTTGCGCCCTTCTCTTTCCAGCGACCTGTCTCTTTCTGCACATTTTGGTTCTCTGACGATTTTGGCGAACTCTGGGAGCTTGCCGTCTCTTATGGCTTGTTCGAGGGCGTCTTTAAGGTCAAAACAGTCTTGTGTTCTGTGCCCGTAACCTCGGTGGTAGTCGCAGTAAAGGGTTTTGTTGCCGCCCGTTCTTTCTTTGAGTTGTCGGGCTTTTCGGAATGATGCCTCAATCCGCAATCTGGTGGTATATCTCGGTAATTGGTGCTATCAGGGGCGTGTAATTAGAGAATTTGTCGATTCTTGGTGGTCGATTTGTATTTGTTGGTTTGGGGTGGTCCCTTTGATTTTCTCTTGGTGGTGGGTTATGTCGTGGTGTCAGGTTGCCGTATTGGGTGGGGTTGTGTTGCCGCTTATTGGCAGCGACGACCTGGCTGACCTCTTCGTCATTTATGTACTCTTTTGCGACGTTTTAGATCTCGTGCATGGTCCACACGGGTTTGGTGGTGAGGTGATTGCGGAAGTCTTCGTTCATGAGCCCGTTGGTTAAGCAGAGGCTTGCGACCGAATTCGTGAGCCCGTCGACCATCAGGCATTCGTCGTTGAAGCGATCGAGGTATTTCCTTGTGGATTCATCTTGTTTTTATGTGACCCCTAGCAAGCTGATGGGGTGTTTAGCTTTAGCGATTCTGGTTGTGAATTGGGCCATGAATTTTTGTGTGATGTCGTGGAAACCAGCTATGGATCCGTTTGGGAGGGCGTTGAACCATTTGATTGTTGGCCCGTCTAAGGTTACCGGGAAGGCCCTGCATCGGACTGCGTCGACCGCTCCTTCTAGGTTCATCCTGGCCTCGAAGGCCGTTAGATGTTCTTGGGGTCTTTAGTTCCGTCGTACTTCATGTCAGTGGGTTTATCGAAACCTTTGGGGAGTTTTGCTCTCAAAATCCTTTCCGTGAAGGTGTGGCTCCCATTATTGTGTGGTCGTTTCTTGTGCACTTGGTTTCTCGGTGTCGCCGATCTTCGTCCGAGTCGTAGTGATGACTCAGATCTCGGGAAGCGCACGGTTGTGCCTTTTGCTGTATCGCCGTTCTGGCGATTTTTCTCGCCTGTGGTTGCGCGAGGTACTGTGATCATCTCTCCTATCGTGTCGCCGAGTTGGCGATCTGCCGTGGCGAGATTTTGATCTGGAAGTTGCATGGCTTCCGTGTTCGTTATCGTATCTTCCCTTGGCGGCCAATCTGCCTTCGAGTTCCTGGACTCGGAGGCAGAGATCTTGGATGATTTGTGCCGCTTTGTCCCCTGTTTTCTCGGGGTGTCGCGGTTCTGTGACGACGTGATCGTTTTTCTTATTCTGTGCATGGTGGATGGTACTTGCTATCCTTCCTTGATTTGCGACCTCCTGGTGTTCTGGGGTCGGATTCTTTGTTCGAGAGTCATCCCGGCTTGAGGAGTCTTCTTCGAGTACGTCCCCCATTCCAGTTTAGTCAGCGCAAGTATCCCCACAGACGGCGCCAATGTACAAGATGTCTCCAGTACGGGTTGAGGGATGGATCGGGACTTGCGGGTTGAGGCAGATACTGGATCGCTTGACTGGAGCAATGGGGGGAGGTACCTGCAAAGACACTCCGACGCTCAAGTCAGAATGGATCAGAGAGGTGTAAGGTGTGTGGAATGAATGAATACCTGGGGGGACTTGGGTCTCCTATTTATAGGTGATGGTAGTTGTCTTATCTTATCTTGATTGACTAAGATAAGGGAGACGTTTGAATTCGAAAGTCGGTTGGGAACTCTAGAGAGCCGGCTTCGGGCCCTCTAGAAGAGCGAGGCGGGTAGGGCCCGAGTAACCCGGTTTGGTTTAATCCCGGATCATGAATCCGTGGGCCGGATCCGTAACAATTTCATTTATATATAATCAACGGTTTAATTTATATATTTTAGAGAAATTGAGATATTAAATATAGAAACTAAGATAAATACAAATATATAAATATAATACCCCGCATTTTTTTCATATATTTCAAACTTTATTTTTTAATTTTAATTTTATGAAATTAATTAATTTTGTAAAACTTAGATTTAATAATAGTATTTTATTTAAAAAAATATTCTGTTCAATAAGGCTGCATTTGTTTCTGAAAAGAAGACAAGACAAGATATTGAAAATAAGACACAAAATTTTGTGTTATTGTATTTTGTTTGGTGATAAATTAAAATAAATTATAAAAATTCAATTTATTCTTATTTTTTTATTTAAAAATTTTGAAAAAAAATATAATAATAAAAAAATATAATTTTAAAAAATTAAGAAGAATAATAAAAAATAAAAAATAAATTGTGTCCCTTACCTTGTTAGTATCTCTATGTCTTTTCTGTCAGAATTGACACAAAATATACTAAGTCAGTGTCTTTAGACACAATATTTCTGTCCATGTCTCATCTGTTAAATAATTTTATGTCTCTGTGTACTTGTCTCAGTATTCCGTCCCTAAAAACAAACGCAGCCTGAGTATCACTGGATAAGTATAAAAACAAAATAATTTAGAGGCCAGGTATGTTATATTGAAAAAAAAATTTGAGGAGTATATATATATATATATATATATAAAAGTATTGATTTGTCAAATTTATATTGATCTTTTCTCTTTTTACAAAATGATAATTTCATGAATATATATATATATATATATATATATATATTAAATCACGTTACATGACCAATAATTTTATAATTAAAATACAGATAATCTAATTAAAAATAAATAAATTACCTAACTAAATATTTTTTGTTTTTTGATAAAAAGATAAAACTATTAGTTACATATTGACTAAAAAAACGGTTAATTATCTATATTTTTTTATAAGATATAAATGCAATTTGACAAAAGTAAATAAGAAACAAAAAGTAACTCTAATGAAACTTTTTGAGAGTTTTAAATATGACATTTACAAGAAGTCAGAATTATTTCTAAATTTCACTTTGCATTAGAAATAATTGACAAAATAATATTAAAAACGGATTTACGTTGGACATGCTGTACCTGTAACTTTCTTTTAATAAACGGGAAATTTGTTTCAAGAACGAAGAGCGTGAAAGGACAAAAAGGGGCGTGTCACATGCCGTGGGCCAGTAACATAGCTGCTGTTGATTATTGCATTGCCCCGATCTAAGGAATGGATTTTTTAAAATTTCTTTTAACTATTCAGATCTCACAATATTAATTTTATAAATAGGACTTAAAAAAATATGAAAGAAAATAATAAAAAGTTAAACATCATACTTTACTTCTTTAATTTTTTTAAAAATTTATTTTTCTGATCACCTGTGTCAATAGACCTTAATAGGAGTGACAATAAATAGAATGGAGTATGATTTGGATCTAATTCTAACTTTATTTGTATGTTGAGATTTTTATATAAATTCAATCCTATTTTACTTGCAGGTTGAGAATATCTAAACCCTAATTCTACTCGTTCTTAATCCGTGAGTTACAAAAAAACATAATATTATTATCAGTTCAGCTACATATCTAAGTGTTTTTGGCAACCAAATCCAATCAAGTTGGCCTAAACTCAACAAAAATCACTTTCATCACACCAACGTATACCACACACGCCTTTCAATAACTCAATTTTTTCGTCTTCGTCTTCGTCTTCTCCTTCTATTTTTCCGTTTCCTCCTCCTCCTCCTCCTCTTGTTTTTAAATTTGCGCACGTATCTTCTTCTTTCGTTATCGTAATCATCAATAACACCTGTAACGATCCAATTCCCAATATGTCATGAACATACTGGAAACCGAGCGCTACTAACTTGCCTTCCTAGACTTAACTATTATTTATTATTAAGCCTGTAATCGTGTTAGCACGAGATCGATTTTTCTTGAAAACTTTCTCCTTGTTACGTGAAAATCTTGGTACGAAAACGGCGGGTCTCGAAAAATTTAAACATTCACATACAGAATTACAGGAAACCAATGAGCAGAGCAGTAAGTAAGATAAGTAAAATAATGTACATCACAAACATTATAAATAAGAGTCATACAAAAGTCAAGTCAGTATACCAACTTATACCGCTTATTACTATATATATATATATATATATATATAATGTTTCGGGCTATAAAATCTCGTATTTTTAAAAATTAAGTAATTATTTATTTATGAGTTATTATATTATATTGAGATTTTATTTTTAAAAAATTATTTTTTTAACAAAAATAATTAAATAAAATTCTATGATTATTAAAGTTTAATTTAATTATGTCTTATTCTATTAAGTTTAAATTATTTATTAGAAAATATTTTGATAGATAAAATTAAATTTATTATTATTATTATTATTATTATTATTATTATTATTATTATTATTATTATTAAAGTTAAAAAAAAATAAAGAAAGAACCAAGAGAAAGAAGAGAGAAACCGTGAACTCCAAAAAGCTTTTGCCTTCAATTTTTTGCGATCTGTAATTCCAATAAAAAATTTAATCCGATAAAAGTGTTTATATCTTCGTCATCTACGTGTTGGTGTCACTTTTGTTCGATAGAAGTTGACGGTGACGTAGCTTCTCTTCCCCTTGAGTTCGGCCAATTGGAGGTCTAGGAGGCACAGACAATTTCTGACGTTTCTTCTTCAGCCGCTCAGTCAGAAAGCTTATCCAGAGCTTCCGTTGTTTTGATTTCGTACGGAAGTATGGTTTGTTAACTTTATAATAA
Organism: Arachis ipaensis; assembly: GCF_059453495.1. Lineage (NCBI taxonomy): Eukaryota > Viridiplantae > Streptophyta > Magnoliopsida > Fabales > Fabaceae > Arachis > Arachis ipaensis. The sequence continues at coordinate 39,034,599 of NC_142441.1, read as the reverse complement.
TTAAATGTGAATTTGATAAGTGAACATTGATTTGGTTGATTATTGTTTGAGTTTGAATGAATTTATGTTGAATTATTGTTGTTGCTTGTGATTTGTTGGTTTGACTATGAGGAACAGCTCAACTGTGGTTGTTTTAATGGTTTTGGGACTGTTGTGATGTGGTAGTTTGAGAAAATTAAAGAGATTTGGTGGTTGAAAGATTAAATTAAAAGCTGTGAAGAATCGGTAACTGAAAATCTCGAAAACGGATTAAAATACAAGTAATATTTTGAAAGGAAAGGGCTAAGGGCTTTGGTTTTGGAATAAGAGAAAGATTAATATTTAAACTTTATTTTTGAAGGGTAACATTATATTTGTATATAAAAATTGAGGTACTATTTGTAATTATATAAGTTTTCAGGTATTTTGGACAATAAACAAATTATAGAGGTAAAATGGGTATTTTATAAAAGATTAAGAATAAAGCTTAAGTTAATAAGTTTTGAGTAATAAGATTATTTAAAGTTCAAGTTAATAAGTTTTGGGTAATAAAAAAATTATTATTATTGTTATTAATTTATTAAGATTATTATCAATGTATTTTTGAAATATATTATATATTAGTATTTTATTTAAAAGATATTATTTTATTTATGATATGATAAAAAGATAAGCAGAAAACTGTCTTAAAAGTTTTAGAAAGACAAATCTAAATTAAGAATCTTTGATTCTCTTTCCATAAGACACTTAGGGAAAGGCAAGGGAATAGTGCGAAGATAATTTATATTGTAGAATGATAAAAAAGAAAAGAAAGAAAGAACGAAAAAAAGGAGATAAGCAGAGATACATTGGCCACTCCAGAGGATGGACGCACCTGTAAGACAGATGTTGCTTACAGAGGTTATCAATACATACATTGGCTAGAGAGAGCCTCACCTGTAAGACAAAGATTGCTTATAGAGGTTATGACACTGAAAGCTAAACTTAGACATAGGTTATTGAGTTAAGTGAAAATATAATTCAATAAATAACAGAGAACAAAAGAATTAAAAGAATAAAAGAACAATACTAAAGAACATCTGCCACAGGAGAGAAAAGAGCAAATTTTAAGAGAATCCTAAGGATCTCTGTCACAGGAGGGCAGATGACAGGAATGAAAGAATGTATTAACTGGAGGAATCTCTGCCATCGTAGAGCAGAGAGCAAAGATTAAAATAGAGTTGAATGCTGTTTGGGCCTTAGTGCCAAGTGTCTAGTGGGGACGGTGATGCATAACGCTCACTTGACACTATAGGGACGGCTCAGTGAGGACGGCGATGCGTAATGCTCACTGGAGACCGAAAGGAAGGTTCCCCCATGAGGACGGCAATGCGTAACGCTCATGGAGGGGACATTGGCTGAGATAAGGATGGCGGTACGAAACGCTTATCTCAGGACTAGTGTCGGGAATCAGGCAACAAACCGACACATGAGCTCATATTTATTTGTGATTCCCGATGGTCCTGAGATAAGCGTTTTGTATCGCCATCTCTATCTCAGCCAACGTCCCCTCCATGAGCGTTACGCATCGCCGTCCTCACTGAGCCGTCCTTATAGTATCAAGTGAGCGTTACGCATCATCGTCCCCACTAGATACTTGGCACTAAGGCCTTAACACCACTCAATTTCTTTTCAATCTTTGCTCTCTACTCTACTGTGGTAGAGATTCCTTTAATTAATACCTTTTTTTTTGTCTGCTCTACTGTGGCAGATGTTTATTAAAAATCTTTTTAGTCACTGCTCTCTGCTCTTCTGTGGCAGAGATCCTTTCACTTAATATATCCTTCTCTTTTTATTCTTTTTCTTTTCTTTTCTTTCTCATCTTTCTCTTTTATTATCTTACTTCTTTTCTTTCGCTCTTCTTTTCTCCAATCTTTTAATTCTTTATGATAATTCAATTTCGCATTCTTCCCTTACCTTTCAATAATGTCTTATGAAAAAGAATCATAAGATTCTTAGATTAGCTGTGTTCTCTAAAACTTTTAAGATTTCTTCTGTTTATTCTTCTCTAACTTTTAAATATTCTTAATAAAATGATAATAATAATATAAATAAGATCATTTAAATGGTAAATAATATATATATCTTTTCTTAAAATTTAGTTTATAAAACCTTATTTTTAAATTTTTATTAATTACTTTCTAAATCACGAACTTTTTAATATTCTATTTTTAACCTTAATATTTTATAAAATTATATTTGAATCCTCAATTATTTTTATATTTATAAAAATAATCCTGAACTTTTATAAAACATCCATTTTACTCCTGAACTTTACTTATTACCAAAAATACCCGAAAACTTTATATAATTATAAATTTAACTTAATCTTTTTATAAAATTATATTTTTCACTCTAAAAAAATAAAAGATCTTAGCTGTTCTCTTTACCTTTAAAAAACGAAAACATCTCTTTATTTCTCATAAAAATTTCACTTGATATATAACTTCGTTTTCAAGTTTTTCGGTTACCGATTGATGTGAAGATTTATACCGGTTCGGAATTTAACAAAATAATTTCGTTGTGAGCATAGCCCAAACTGACAATCGATCCTCAAATCAAAGTTTAATTTTGGTTGTCACAAGTTCAACTCAATAAAAATAACCGAGAGTATTAGTCTCGGGTCGTCTTCTCAAGGAATTGCAGTGAGATATGTATATTATTGGTTATGGTATCCAAGGGGTTGGGTTGGTAAAAAGTGCAAGAAATTAAATGTCAAGAAAATAGAACAACAACTAAAGAAAGCAAGTAATAAAGAGAGACATTCATGGCAAGGATTAAGAATATAGCTTTCTATCCTAGTTATTAATCATAACACAATAATTATCAAGAATTTATCCAATTTAGTCATCTCCAACAATGAAAGAAGGTATAATGTTATCTTCACACGAGAGAAAGTCAAATAAGACTAGTTGATCTCAATCCAAAAGTTCTAATCAACTTACTAATTCAATTAGCAAAAGATTGGCGTCAATGGAAACAATATTAACCAACAACTCTAGATCACCAATATAAGTTGGGTATTCATGACTTACGATTGTCTAATTTCTCTTTCCAAGCCAAGAATGCTCAAAAATCTACTCTAACATCCAACCAAACATTTTGTCAAACACTTGAAAGGCATAAAAAGAAAACATGGTAAATTGTAAAAAATAGTAAATTCTACCACTACCTAATGCAAGAAAAGTAAGATTAACAACTCAATTAAACAATTAAGGAACATAAAACATCAATTGCATTAAATGAAAATCCAAATCCAACAAAAGTACATCAACATAAAAGAGACATAAAAAGGAAAATTAACAAGAGGAACAAAGGAAATTAAAGCAAATCAACAAGGAAAAGTAAAAAGAACTAGATGAAAACAAGAATTAAAACCTAAATCTACCCTAATTCTAGAGAGAAGAGGAAGCTTCTCTCTCTAGAAAACTACCTACAACATGATGCTAAGCTAATCTAATTGCTCTCCCCTTGAGCCATCTTGAATTCTGCATGATATAGCCTCAGAAATGAGTTGGATTTGGGCCTGGGAAGCTCAGAAATCGCCCCCAGTGAATTCACCTTAATGAGGTCACGTGCTGGCTGTGACGCGTATGCATGGGTCACGCGTATGCATCATCTGGCATTTTCCTTGTCACGCGTACGCGTTGCCTGGATGACCTCCTCTTCACGCGTGCGCGTCTGTCACGCGTGCGTGTCGCTCTAAGCACTCCAAATCCTTATTTTTCCATGAATTCTCCATCTTGCATGCTTTTCTCTTCACCTCTTCCATCCAATACTTGCCTTATGAATCTGAAATCACTCAATAAACATATCAAGGCATTGAATGGAATTAAGGTGAATTAAATTTAGCTATTTTAAGGCCTAAAAAGCATATTTTCACACTTAAGCATAAATTTAGGGAGAATTACAATACCATGCTATTTCATTGAATAAATGTAAGATAAGTTGATAAAATCTCCCAAATTAAGCACAAGATAAACCAAAAAATTGGGATTTATCAAACCTCCCCACACTTAAACTAAGCATGTCCTCATGCTAAACCAAGAAAGAGACAAAGGTATCAATATTTATGCAATGCAACTATCTAAATGCAATCTACCTACATGCAATCTATTTAAATGAATGCAACTACTTAGTCAAAATGAATCAATTTCTAAGAAAGCATATATGGACATAAAGGCTAAGGTAGTCACAATCGATCAAACCTACAATTGAATCGAGTTATTGAAAAAAATTTACAAACTTGCAAGAAAAGAGATGATCATAGGTGAAAACATGTAATTGAGCAATCGAACCCTCACCGGATGTGTATCCGCTCTAGTCACTCAAGTGTATAAGGTTGATTCACTCAATTCTCCTCTAATCATGCTTTTCAAGATTTGTTTTTTTATCTAACAATCAACAACTATTTCATGCATGCATACAAATATCATGGGAACTTATTCATAGGTTGTAATGGGGTTAGGGTAAAGGTAAGGATATATATATATATGGCCAAGTGAGCTTAAAATTTGAATCTTTGATTAACTTAAACTTCCCACCTAACCTATATAACAACCTATACAATTCTAAACAAACCTAACTACCCATTCTTCACTTTTTCACACACTCATGCATTTTCTTTTTTATCACAACCCATATGCATTGATTATTATTGAACTTCACTTTGGGACATTTTGTCCCCTTTTTATTTCTTTTCTTTTTCTTTCTTTTTTTATTTTTATTTTTCTTTTGTTAATTCTCTTTTTCTTTTTATGAATTATATACAAAGGTACCAATGCATATAGTTTAAACATTTAATACATGAGTATGTACCCAATTTTCAAAATTCTCAGTAAAAATACAAAAATACACCTTTATCTCTACCCAATGTTCCTAAACTCTCCCACAATTAAAGGATAAACACTCTCACTAGCCTAAGCTAATCGTAGATCCAAATTAAGGACATTTATTATTTTTCACTTTAAGGCTTGTAATGTGCTAAAATTAAGAACAAATGGGTTTAGCATAGACTCAAAGTTGGCTAATAATGGAAGATAAAAGGTAAGGCCATTTGGATAAGTGAGCTATTTGAAACAATGGTCTCAATCATATAAATGTATGTATACATAGAATAATGGACATAAAGAATCAAACAAATCAAAGATTGCAATCATAGAAAGAGAATAATACACACAAGAATAAAAATAAGTGGTTATATGATGTAACCACACCATTAGGCTCAAAACTCACAAGCTTATGTGTTCTTAGCTCAAAACATGATCCACAATATATATAATTCAAGCAAGTTCTAAAAAAAATTTTTCAAATCAATTGGGGTGCCCTATAGATAAATTTCTTGAAAAATTTTATTATTTTGACTAAGCTTATTATATATATATGCAAAATAAGAAAATGCAACTAAAATCCTAAATGACCTAAAAATAAAATGCAAAAGTGTTGGAATTAGAAATTTGTCACCCAAAAATGCCAATTGGTCAGACGACCTCCCCACACTTAAAAGTTTGCACCGTCCTCGATGCATTCACAGATGAGCAAGGGAGTATAGCGACTTTCCGGATTGCCACCTTCAGCTAGTGGATCAATCGGTTGCTGTATGTTCTTTTTTTCGCTTCCATTTTTGCTTATGATGAATCATCTTGAGCAATAAGAAACAGGATATAGTAAGACAAGGAAATGCACAAGCAAGGAAGCATAGATTGTTGGAATGAGGTGAGAACTACTAGAATGGAGTGAGTGAATTAGTGTGGCATTAAGGAAGAGTAGTGTGTGAGTTCTAAGATTGCATGCGGTTTAAAACACACACACTAGCATAGAGAGCTATGTCACAATTACACAAAAGAAGTAAGTACTTCACTTATTCTAGTGTGCTTGAAATACTTTAATGAAGACTTGTAAGTGAAAACCAACAAACAAGTAATAAAGATGCACGAAAGCACTCAAGCAAGAATCAAGCAATTGTGAATTGGATAATGAATGGACATTGATTGATGTGTAAGTAAACTTAGTGAACCAAATGAAATATAGAGCTCACACATCAAACAATGACACATATTGATGTTTGTTTGCAACACTTAACTGACATAAAGGTGGAAGACATGGGTGCTATGGAACTTAGGAAAAGAGATATAGAAATTAAAAAGCAATCACATAGCAAGAATGGTCCACAAAGCTTGAAAAACTCAAAAATATACAATTAGGTAAGCTTACTATCCAATTTCACAATTCCCAAAATCTCAATGCATGAAATAGGTGATGTAAATAAGGGTCAATCATAAACAAGCATCACCTAACAAAAAATGCGTTGATAATACATAATTGCCTAACAATGGATGATGAATGCATGGTGGCTAAAACATGCAATTCAAAAGTTTTAAAATGTTCGAAGGCAACGTCACATGTACTTGGTATTCAAAAAGGTTAAGCGTGAAATATTCAAAACCAAGTAACAAATTGTAACCTCAATAAAGAAATCCAACAATGAATATTAACAACAATGATGTTAAAATAACATCTTATTAATAATCGGTAGCAATAAACAGTAAACAAGATTAATAATCCAACACATATAATGAAAACAAAAATTAAACTAACTAAATAACTAACTAACTAACTAACTAACTAACTAAAAGAAATAGTGATAGATGGTGATTGGTAGTGTTGGATGATGGTGGAAGGAAGGAAAGAAAAGAAGAGAAGAGAGAAGAAGGAAAGAAATGGAAAGAAGAGAAGAAAAGAAGGTGTGTGAAACAGGGCAGGGTCATGCATACGCTTCATGTCACACGTACGCGTGAGTGGCAACATTGAGGTGCGACACGTATGCGTCGAGGACGCGCATGCGTGGTAGGGCATAGAGAGGCATATGACGCGTACGCGTGGGTCACGCGTACGCGTGGGCATGAATTGTGCTAGAGGCACAATTTCAGCGCATTACCCGCACAACTCTCTATAATTTTGTACTGGGCATGGAAAATTTGGTGGTCACACGTACGCGTGGCTGTGTGCTCTGTTTTTCAAAATTTTCCAATTTCTTGCACCAAACCAAGCATTCCAAACCACCAAACAGCTACCAAGACACCATAAAACCTTATTGAACATACTAGACTACTAAATAAACTCAACAAACTAAACAAAATATAAAATTAAACTTATTTTACCAGTATTTATAAAAGAGAAAATGAAAGGATGTTACAATGGTGGGGTGTCTCCCACCTAAACACTTTTAGTTTATGTCCTTAAGTTGGACTTATGAGGAGCTCTCATCAAGGTGACTTGTGCTTGAATCCATCCTTGAACATCCACCAATGCTTGAATCTCCAATAGGCTCCATCATTCAAAATTAATAGCTCCAAGCTTTGATGGAGTTCTTCACATACCATGAGCTCCCAAAGTTGATCTTCCTCTTATAGTCCGAGATCCCACACTTTGTTTTCACACCCGTATTCAAGTTGATCATGGTAATTTCCTCCGGATGGTAAGCAAGCCGAATTCTCATTTGAGCACCCAAACATCCACCTAGACCCAAGCAATTTAGCTCTACACCAAACTTTGCAATCAAACTTTAGACATGCAACCATCATGAACCTAGAGTGATGTTTCCAACCACTAACCATCTCTCTTTTGCTCTTAAAGCCACAAAGAGCTCTAAGTTGACCATCCATCTCAAGCAAACCATATTTAAGTGGGATAATAAAGCTTAAAGATAAAAGATTTACCCACTTGAATGAAAGGATGGATGGTGATGGCTTGGGGAGAGATGTCTCCAATGTCCTTGCAAGCTCCACTCCTTGTGTTCTTCCTTGACAACTTTCACCTCTTTGCAAGCTTCTTCAATTTCAACCTCTTCTTCTTGGTAGCTTTCTTCCAGTTCAATCTCTTTTTCATTGCATACCAAGGGTATGGGAGGTTGTGCACATTCTTCTATGACTTTAATTTCATGTCCAATGGGAGAGGATTCAATTATAGATAAGAATTCATCAATGATTGAATCCATCTCTTGATCAACCTCTTCAAAGTCTTCAACCATGATATGCCTTGGAGGTTGTACACCCTCCTCAACATCAATATCAAGCTTCTTGAGAGAGGGATCTCTAATTATACATTCCCATGGACTTCCAACATCTCCTAAATCTTCAACCACTCCTTCCACTTCAATCATCTCTACCTCCTCCTCTTGTTGCACTTCTTGCTTCAACTCCTCTTCTCCACCTTGAAGCTCTGAATTCTCCTTCTCATTGTGCTCCTCAACTAATCCCCATATTTAACAATAAGAGTATCTTGGATAGTTGAGCACAATAATGCCAATTGGCTCATCACTTTGATTAAGCTAGTCACGACTTCCCCTTGCTTTTGGCAATAAGTTAGAAGTTCTTGTTGTTCTTGTATTAGGGGTTTGAGAGATTGGTCTAGTGAAGGTGCGGGTGGAAGAGAGGGTTCATTGTTTGGGAGAAAGGGTTCATAATTGGAAGGTGGTTCATCTTGGTAAGGGTATGGAGATGGTGTATATTGAGGTGGTTCTTGGGAGTAATTGTGTTGGAATAGTGGTGGTTCTATGTATAGTTCATATGGCTCATAAGGTGGTTGGTATGGTGGATAAGGGTTAGGGTCATATGGGGTGTTTGGTGGTAGGAGGCTTGTGAGTATGGTGATTCAAAACTATGTTGAGGAGGTGGTTCATAGGCATATGGTGATTGTGGTTGACAACCACAATGAGGGTCACCGCATCCATTAGGTTGATATGCATTAGGAGTTGGATTATACCTATAAGAAACCAGAGGAGGTTGTTACCAAAAAGAGTGATCAATTCCTTGAGGCTCTTCCCATCTTTGAGTGTTACATCCTTGATGCATGTTGTCATTGTAGTTCTCATTTTCTACAACATAATTTGAACCAAACTCATAGCCAAAGGGATGAGAATTCATAGTAGAAAAATAAAAACAAAAAGCACAAAAATAAGGAGATAAAATCTAACTACTAACTCAAACAAGCAAACCAACAAAAGAGCAAACTATTCACAATATTAACATATGTACAATAACCAATAACAAGCACACGTTGCAATTTCTCGGTAATGGCGCCAAAAACTTGATGTGAAGATTTATACCGGTTCGGAATTTAACAAAATAATTTCGTTGTGAGCATAGCCCAAACCGAACAATCGATCCTCAAATCAAAGTTTAATTTTGGTTGTCACAAGTCCAACCCAATAAAAGTAATCGAGAGTATTAGTCCTGGGTCGTCTTCTCAAGGAATTGCAGTGAGATATGCATATTATTGGTTATGGTATCCAAGGGGTTGGGTTGGTAAAAAGTGCAAGAAATTAAATGTCAAGAAAATAGAACAACAACTAAAGAAAGCAAGTAATAAAGACAGACATTTATAGCAAGGATTAAGAATATAGGCTTTCTATCCTAGTCATTAATCATAACACAATAATTATCAAGAATTTATCCTATTTAGTCATCTCCAACAATGGAAGAAGGTATAATGTTATCTTCACATGAGAGAAAGTCAAATAAGACTAGTTAATCTCAATCCAAAAGTCCTAATCAACTTACTAATTGAATTAGCAAAAGATTAGCATCAATGGAAACAATATTAACCAACAACTCTAGATCACCATCATAAGTTGGGTATTCATGATTCAAGATTGTCTAATTTCTCTTTCCAAGCCAAGAATGCTCAAAAATCTACTCTAACATCCAACCAAGCATTTTGTCAAACACTTGGAAGGCATAAAAGAAAAGCATAGTAAATTGCATGAAATAGTAAATTCTACCACTACTCAATGCAAGAAAAGTAAGATTAACAACTCAATTAAACAATTAAGGAACATAAAACATCAATTGTATTAAATGAAAATTCAAATCCAACTGATGCACGGAAAACTTGTCTCACAACAAAATCTCCCTTCGGCAAGTGTACCGAATTTGTCGTCAAGTAAAAACTCACAATAGAGTGAGGTCGAATACCACAGGAATTGATTGATCAAGCAACTTTAATTAGAAAAATGTTCTAGTTGAGCGAATCCAGAATTTTGGTTGAGAGTTGCAGAAAATAAAATGGTAGGAATGTAAATAACAGAAAAGTAAATGCTAGAATTAAAGGACTGGAAGTAAATGACTGAAAAATAAATTGCAGAATTGTAAATGGGAATGGGGGGATTTGCTCACAAAAGTAAATGGTGAAAATTAAAGAGAATGGGTAAGATCAGAGATGGGGAGTTCATTGGGCTTAGGAGATGTTGCAATTCTCCGGATCAAGTTCATTTTCATCTCTTCCTCAATCAATGCACTCATTGATCTCCTTGGCAATCTTAAGTGATTGAATTACAATTTCTTGCAATTCAATCTCTCAAATCTTGATCAATAGCCAATTCCTTGGTCAATTGCTCATGAGAAGAGATGAAGTATGGTCACTGATTATACCACATGCATTTCCCAAATCAAGTATTGAGAGGGTTATAGTCACATACCCATCCAAACCCAATTTGGTCCAACATGAGAAAGCATTTCTAGCTTGATCTCTTCATTCCTCTTTCAAGGTTCAGAAGAGATCCAAGTTTGAATAGCTTCTCTTCCAAGATAACTACTCAATTGGATGAAGATCGAAAGCTTTCAAGTAAAATCAAGAGGAAAGATAGAAGAAGAATAATGAAAATTAGTATTGATCCATCAAATTACAACAGAGCTCCCTAACCCAATGAAATGGGTTTAGTTGTTCATAGCTCTTGAAAATGAAAACAAAGATGGAGAATACATCATAAAACTAGAAAATGCAAAGAAAGTAAAATACAGAGAGTAGTTCTCTTTTTCCAGCCTCCAGAACTTCTTTCTCAATTCAAAGCTACTCCTATATATACTACTCTTCTCAGCTTCTAGTGTGATTCTTCAAGTCTTGGGCCTTTGGATCTTGAGTTTGAAGCAGTTCCTTCCTTTATTTGGGCTTGGCTTTACTTGCAGAGAGAAAGTGCGAAGTGGGCAGAGACTTTAGTTCAGGACGTTAGGGGTGTTAATATTTAGTGAGAATATAGTTCGAGAACGTTAGTGACACTTAACATTGTCACTAACGTTCCAATGCACCCCTTTGCCTTACGTTAAAGCCCATGTTAACTAGGTTAACGTGGCTTTTAACGTTGCCTTGTAAACCTTCGAGAACATTAGTGACACTCAACATTGTCACTAACATTCTAGTGTGCCCCTTCTTGCTTCACGTTAAAGCCCACGTTAACTAGGTTAACGTGGCTTCTAACGTGGCCTTTGCCAACCTTCGAGAACGTTAGTGACATTCAACATTGTCACTAACGTTCCAATGTGCCCCTAGGTCTCACGTTAGAGTCCACGTTAACTAGGTTAACGTGGCTTCTAACGTGGCCATTCTTAGCCATCCCAACGTTAGGGACAATATTGAATGTCACTAACGTTGGCTCATCCTTCATTCCTCATCGTTAGCTTCCACGTTAACCAAGTTAACGTGGAAGTTAACGTGACTCTTGGGGGTTGTGTGGTTTCTTCAACGTTAGTGACAATGTTGAGTGTCACTAACGTTGTTGACAACTCTTCATCTCTTACGTTAGCTCCCACGTTAACCAAGTTAACGTGGGAGTTAACGTGGTACTTTGCACCATAGGCCAACGTTAGTGACAATGTTGAATGTCACTAACGTTGGCTTCTCTTCCCCCCTTAACGTTAGAGGCCACGTTAACTAGGTTAACGTGGCTTCTAACGTGGCCACTTATGAGTAATTGCCAACGTTAGTGACAATGTTAAGTGTCACTAACGTTGGCTCAACTTCTCTTCTCCACGTTAGAGTTCACGTTAACTTAGTTAACGTGACTCTCTAACGTGGGCATTGATGGCTTTTTGAGAGTGTTATTGGCAATCACTTTTCTCATTAACCTTGCAAGTTACCTCCCCTTTTCTTGCTTCCTTTTGGTCCTGAAATCAAGCAATAAAGTGCATCAAAGCTCTAGTCCAAGTCATGAGTAATGCAACATAATATTTGTCACTAAACTTATGCAAAATCCTCATGAAATTATGTAAAATGCACAATGTATGCTTGAATCAAGGCATAAGTGAATATCTACCCAAAACTAGCTTATTTCCTAAAGAAATGCATGAAACTAACCTTAAAACAGTAAAGAAAAGGTCAGTGAAACTGGCCAAGATGCCCTGGCATCACAATACCAAACTTAAAGCTTGCTTGTCCCTAAGCAAGTACTGGAACAAGAGAATGATGAATGGAATATCCAGAGGAATGAGTCATTCTTGTGGAAGTTATGTTACTGATTTTATGGTGGTTTCATGCATAGCAACTTAGGTTCATTCCATTACTGGCTTTCAGACCTTTATCGTGTCCTAAAACACCCACTTTGTTTATATCCCATGAGACTTTTATTCATTGATCCTTTTATTGTTATTTCAAGGGTTGTTTGTGTTATTTAGGCTAAGTGCTCTGTAAGGGGGCAACTCTTTAAGATAAGCTTTCAGCTAACACTCCCGAACCAGTTGGTTCAAGGTGCTAGGTGTTGAGACACCCTTAAGGACTTACTCCCTCAAGTCTATCCCCCATACATACACACTACAGGCATTTAGTTTATTTATTTTCTTTTCTTGAGACCTTGGTGTCCAGCACCTCTTTGGGTTACTAAGTGTTCTGTAGTGAAGGTTACTCTTGATAGTGGACTTTCAGCTGATAATCCCGAGTTAGTTAACCCAAGTTACCAAGTGATAAGGCACCCCTAAGAGCTTATTCATCCAAGTAGATCCCTCACACAGGAGCACCACAGACACTTGCCTCAAGATTAAAACCATTGATGCCTAGCCTTATTGCTTACTCTTTTTCTTTTGTTTTTCACTTCCATTGTTCTTTCCCTTTTCTCTTATTAGGATCTTGTTATTAACTTAGTCTCATGAGTGTATCCAAAGCAAAGTATTCAGGCCAGATAATTGTCATTCCAGCCTTGTGGGTGAACCAACTTAGCTAACTTATGACTACCCCAAAGATTCATGAATGCACTTCCACATTATGAACTCTACTCTGGTCTTTTGAAAACAATCATTCTCTTTTTATTTGATTTAAAGGGACAAGCATACAAGTAAGTTAAGTAATGGTGCAGTAACATAAAGACCAGCACACAGAGACCTCTTCAACACATAAAAAAAACAGAATTCAAGAAGGTTTAAACTAACATGAAAGCAAGTTCTATTTCATACAAGATCTTCCTTATTTAAAGCATATAAAAAGATGGACTAAAAAGAACTCCACCACCTTTCATTCATGTGGATGTCCATGCTCCCATCCTTGTTTGTCCTCATTGTGTCTCTCTTGAGTGCTTGCACTTCCACTTCCCTTGCCTTTTCCAAGCAGCTTCCTCCAGAAACTACTATCTTCCATCTTCTTCTTGAGTGTCTCCTTTTGCTGTTTCACTTTCCTCTCTTCTTGTTCTACAAATTCTTTTTGGACCTCATCATATGTAGGGATGGCATAGTGTAGCTGATGCATATTACTGGTCATGTAGTTTAACTCGGCTTGAGTGTTTACATAGAACTCCTCCCTATGTAGTTGCCTTCCTTCATTGACTACACTGAACTCATTGAAAGTTTTCATTTGGGCTATCTGCCGCTGGTTGAGTTCTTGCAAGTGCTTCTCTTGAAGCTCTTGCCTCTCATTCACTTGGTTGATGGCTTGAGTGAGTCGGGAGTAGTGTTCTTGCTGCTGCTCCATTTGTTGTTTTTGCCATGCTTCCTGTTGGCTCAACCGGTTCAGTATTTGCTCTTGTCCTTCCATATGTCTCTATCCCAAATCTTCAATGGCTCTTAGAAGGTGAGTCATATTCAAGTTGGCTGGGTCATGATTCTCTTCTTGTTGATATTCTTCCTTATGATATTCCTCTTGATGAGCTCCTTCCTGGGCCCTTTGCCTTCCTACATGTGGCCTTCTTAGTTGCTGAGCCGGTGTGGTATAGACCATTCGCTCGAGTGTGACTGGCCTCCATGGGTTCACCCAGTCTGGTCTGCTGTCCTCAAATATTACCTTGGTCTTGTTGCACAAGCGGAGAATGGTGCTGGGGTACCAAAGTCTGGCACCTGAGTCAGCTTTCTCAGCTGACTCTTGAATTCCTTCGGCAATGAGCTCATGCACTTTGATTTTCCCACCTTGTACTAAGCATTGTACCATAGTGGCTCGATTGATGTTAACCTCTGAATTATTAGCAGCTGGTAGGATGGACCTCCTTACAAGCTCAAACCACCCCTTGGCTTCAGGGTGAAGGTCTCCCCTTTTTATGAATTTTGGTCTCCCATCTGAGTACCTCTCCCAGTCAGCGACTATGACACAGATATCTGACGCTATCTCTGAGAGCTCATCCTTATCGGGGCTTCTACTTATCCTTGCTTGATAACTCTCCTCATCAAAATGAGGTGATTTCAAGTGAAGAGCTCTTGTTATGGTACTTGGGCTGAAGTCCACCTCCCTTCCTCTCACATAGCTTTTGAAGGTTGGGGCTTTGGTCTTATCCTCTCTAACGGCATTTGCATAGAATTCTTTGATGAGGTTTCCATTGATCTTCCCCTCTGGACTGGTGAGCAATTGCCACCCCCTCTGTTCGATTTTTCTCCAAATCTGTGGTGATTCATTGGCATTGATTTGGAATATTAACTCTGGCAATATCTTTCTGGCCCTTATCCGCTCAAATTCATGCTCATGAAAGGCAGTCTTGAATCTCTTGTCATCAAAAGGAGCACTCTCCATAGGTTCCTTCCTCTTTTGCCTCTTTGAGCTTGATGATGCCATGACTTGAGTTGTTGTTTGAGGGGGTTTGAGGCTTCGGATAGATGAAGAGTGGGTTGGTTAAAGCAATGTGTGATGAAGGGTTTAGTGTGCCAACAGAAATGTGGAGAGTGGGGATTTGAATGTGAGGAGTGAGCATGCACTAAGGTTCACTTATATAAGAAAATCATGAGTGAATGAAGGGTGTGGATTGCATGAATGTTTAGTAGATGGACGGATGGGGTTGTGTATGAAGGAAAGACAAGGATCATCACTTAATGAGAGTAATTGGTTCGGTCTTCAAGGGTCTTCTTTCTCTAATGTTGCATGGCAGTGTTTCCCCATGCGTTCCCTCTTGAGACATGTGTGTAGTGCTCTTCATTAAGTGGCGAAATCTCCCCCATTTAATTGTCCAATCAATCCCTTTTCATGCTTCTTTTCCTTTTCCTATAAAGATTTAAAATAAGGAAATTAATATCATAAAAAAAATTCAAACTCTACGGCTAGAATAAAAGGAAAGAAAGGATTTGATTGTTTATTTATGAATTCCAACTAACTAACTAACTATTGGTGGGTCCTTATATGCATTTTCGTGGCACCATGGGGTGACACCAAACTTAGTTTGGATCACTGTGATGGAGGTGTTGTGTTCAAAGCTCCCAAGACTAGCATGCATCTTGGTTTGCTTCGAACACCAAACTTGTTCCTCACTATATTCTGCATAAGAAGATTTTCACCAATTGTTTGTCAAGTTTGGATTGAAGCTCATAAAGATTGACTTATTCATTATCTTCTGAAAGCATATAAAACATGGGTTGCCTCCCATGAAGCGCTTCTTTAGCGTCACTAGCTTGACGTTTTTCCTTCATCAGGGTGGTTGGTAGTGCTTAAAGTCCTCCCCTCTTGCTGTGGACTTGTATCCATTGGTTGGATCAATGATCTCCACATGTTCCAGGGAAAGAACTCTGTTGATAGTGAAGACCTTAGGTAATTGAGATGGCACAGTAGGGAGATTAGGGGGAATATCTGGGAAGTAAGCTGAGACCACTCTATCCCCTGGAGAGAAGTCTTCTGTAGGGATCTTCTTGTTCCTCCATCTCCTTGGTACCTTCTTCTTTGTTTCTTTTGAGGTTGCCTTCCCCTTGGTGACCTCTTTTCTCCAAGGAGTTGTGATGCTGTCTTCACCTGCCTCTAGAGGTTTGGGTTCCTCTAACTTCTCCTTGAGCTGTGGCAATTGCTGTTTTCCTTGTTTGTCAGTTAAGGGGGTCTCAGAATGAGCTGGCTGTGCTTCAGTGCTTTTTTTTTTCTTTCAGTGTCTCATTATCATCTGTGCTTAGTTCCTTGTCCTCTTGATCTGTTTCTTGTGAGAGTTTGAAGATATTAAAGCAGAGTCGTTCATCATGAATTCTCAATATTAGCTCCCCTTTCTCTACATCGATAAGTGCTCTGGCTGTAGCTAGGAATGGTCTTCCCAATATGATTGGGTGAGTGTGACTTTCTTCCATGTCCAGAATGACAAAGTCTGTTGGGAGAAAGTACTTCCCAACCTTTAGCAACACATTTTCCACCACTCCTATTGCTTGCTTTTGAGTTTTGTCAGCCAGTCTGATAATGACATCTGTGGGCATTATCTCATTGATCTGCAGCCTCTTCACCAGGGATAAGGGCAGTAAGTTGATGCTGGCCCCCAAATCACATAGTGCTCTGTTGAACATATTTTCACCTATGGTACAAGGGATATGAAAACTTCCTGGGTCTCTTCTTTTTGTAGGCAACTCAGGTTGAATAAGGGCACTACATTCCTTGTTCATCACTATAGTCTGCCCTCCCTTGAGTGAGATTTTCCTGGGAAGAAGTTCCTTCATGTACTTGATGAATGCAGGCATTTGTTGAATTGCCTTGATAAATGGTATGTTCACATGCAGAGATGCAAACAAGTCTAGGAACCTTGAGTATATTCTTTTTCCCACAGCACCATTGAGCAGTTGAGGGAAGGGTGCATAGAGCTTCAGCATCTCTTGTTGTGAGATTTCTGGTTCTTTGTGATCTCTATCCTCCTCCTTTGTTGAGTTGTCTTCAGGTTGTTTGCACATTTTGCCTTGCTTGTCTTCAATCTCTTGATCACTCGTAGTGACCATTTTGCAATCTTCCCATCTTACTTTCTTTGCTTCTCCCTTGGGGTTTTTCTCCGTGTCACTTGGGAAGCTATCGGTAGGTTTAGGAATCTTCTCAGCTAAATATCCCACCTGGAATTCCAGCTTCCTAATGGTTTCTCCCTGGTTCTTGATATTGGCTCGCACCTCCTCTTTGAACACCTTATTTTCTTGAATCTCTTGGCATATTCCTTCAAGTAAGGCTTCAATCTTAGAGAGCTTGTCATCAATTGATGGGTTATTCGGAGCAGATGTGCTATTTTGATTTTGATAAGCATATGAAGAAGTGTTGTTGTGGGGGTGTTGAGACGTCCTCTGTGTGAATTGCTGATGAGCTGCATTGTTATTGGAGTTGTAACGTCTCTAGTCTTGGTTTTGATCTTGCTCACTTCCCCACCCAAAGTTTGGGTGGTTTCTCCATCCAGGGTTGTAAGTCTTGGAGTATGGATCATAGTTTTTCCTTGGTGAATTCCCAATGTAGTTGGCTTGCTCCTGACTCCCCTCTGCTTCTTCATTCACTCCTTCTTGGATTGTTGATGAAGATGAGATTGCTGCTACTTGGGTCCTCTCCATCTTCTTGGTGAGGTCAGCCAGCTGCTGGGTAATGAGCTTGTTTTGGGCCAACAGAGCATCTACATTGTTTAGCTCCATCACTCCTCTTGTGTTCCCTCTTTCGGAAGCATAGAAGTAGTCGTTTTCTGCTACTATTTCAATAACATCTATGGCTTCCTCAATGGTCTTCTTCTTGTTCAAAGATCCTCCAGATGAATGGTCTACGGCCTTCTTTGACTCATAAGAGAGCCCTTCATAGAAAATGTGCAGCTGCACCCATTCGTTGAACATGTCAGGTGGACACCTCCTTGTTAAGTCCTTGAACCTCACCCATGCTTCATACAGAGTCTCACCATCTTGTTGCCTGAAAGTTTGGACCTCAGCTCTCAGTCTATTGATTCGTTGAGGAGGGTAAAATCTTGCTAAGAATTTATTCACCACATCCTCCCAAGTTGTCAAGCTCTCCCTTGGGAAAGATTCCAGCCACTTGGCTGCCTTGTCCCTGAGTGAGAAAGGAAATAAGAGCAGTCTATAGGCGTCAGGATGAACACCATTAGATTTCACTGTGTCACATATTCTCAGGAAGGTAGTCAAATGTTGATTGGGGTCTTCTTGAACACCTCCTCCAAACGAACAGTTGTTCTGAACAAGGGTGATGAGCTGTGGTTTAAGTTCAAAGTTGTTGGCATGGATAGTTGGCTTTTGGATGCTACTTCCACAATTGCCTGGGTTTGGATTGATGTAAGAGCCCAAAACTCTTCTATCCTCCCCAGCATGATTTGCTCTACCTCCTCTACCATGGTTGTGAGTTTCTTCTTCATGATGGTTTTCCATGTTTTCTTCCATGTTTGGTTCAAAGTGTTCCTCCTCTTCTTCAGCACCAACTACACGTTTTTCTCTTGCCTCCCTCCTTAGTCTAAGGAAGGTTCTCTCAGGTTCAGAATCAAAGGAAGTTGAAGCCCCGCTTCTTTTCCCTGTCATACAACCAACAAGTACAAGCAAGGAAAATAGATGCAGAAAGTATTTGTGTCAGAATTACTGTTAGTTACGGGTGATGCAATATATCAAACAGTTAGTGGGTTAGCAAACAGAATTGAAAATAACAAAGAAAAACAAAAGAGTAGAGGGGGAAGGGAAGAAGTTTAGCTAAAACAAAAAGTAAATCACTCAAACAGAAAATGAAATTCACAAAATAAAAATGCTCAATCTAGTGATCTTCCAATTTAATCATTGTTGATGCACAATCAATCCCCGGCAACGGCGCCATAAACTTGATGCACGAAAAACTTGTCTCACAACAAAATCTCCCTTCGGCAAGTGTACCGAATTTGTCGTCAAGTAAAAACTCACAATAGAGTGAGGTCGAATCCCATAGGGATTGATTGATCAAGCAATTTTAATTAGAAGAATGTTCTAGTTGAGCGAATCCAAAATTTTGGTTGAGAGTTGCAGAAAATAAAATGGCAGGAATGTAAATAACAGAAAAGTAAATGCTAGAATTAAAGGACTGGAAGTAAATGACTGAAAAATAAATTGCATAATTGTAAATGGGAATGGGGGGATTTGCTCACAAAAGTAAATGGCGGAAATTAAAGAGAATGGGTAAGATCAGAGATGGGGAGTTCATTGGGCTTAGGAGATGTTGCAATTCTCCGGATCAAGTTCATTTTCATCTCTTCCTCAATCAATGCACTCATTGATCTCCTTGGCAATCTTAAGTGATTGAATTACAATTTCTTGCAATTCAATCTCTCAAATCTTGATCAATAGCCAATTCCTTGGTCAATTGCTCATGAGAAGAGATGAAGTATGGTCACTGATTATACCACATGCATTTCCCAAATCAAGTATTGAGAGGGTTATAGTCACATACCCATCCAAACCCAATTTGGTCCAACATGAGAAAGCATTTCTAGCTTGATCTCTTCATTCCTCTTTCAAGGTTCAGAAGAGATCCAAGTTTGAATAGCTTCTCTTCCAAGATAACTACTCAATTGGATGAAGATCGAAAGCTTTCAAGTAAAATCAAGAGGAAAGATAGAAGAAGAATAATGAAAATTAGTATTGATCTATCAAATTATAACAGAGCTCCCTAACCCAATGAAAGGGGTTTAGTTGTTCAAAGCTCTTGAAAATGAAAACAAAGATGGAGAATACATCATAAAACTAGAAAATGCAAAGAAAGTAAAATACAGAGAGTAGTTCTCTTTTTCCAGCCTCCAGAACTTCTTTCTCAATTCAAAGCTACTCCTATATATACTACTCTTCTCAGCTTCTAGTGTGATTCTTCAAGTCTTGCGCCTTTGGATCTTGAGTTTGAAGCAGTTCCTTCTTTTATTTGGGCTTGGCTTTACTTGCAAAGAGAAAGTGCGAAGTGGACAAAGACTTTAGTTCAGGACGTTAGGGGTGTTAATATTTAGTGAGAATATAGTTCGAGAATGTTAGTGACACTTAACATTGTCACTAACGTTCCAATACACCCCTTTGCCTTACGTTAAAGCCCACGTTAACTATGTTAACGTGGCTTTTAACGTTGCCTTGTTAACCTTCGAGAACGTTAGTGACACTCAACATTGTCACTAACGTTCTAGTGTGCCCCTTCTTGCTTCACGTTAAAGCCCACGTTAACTAGGTTAACGTGGCTTCTAATGTGGCCTTTGCCAACCTTCGAGAACGTTAGTGACATTCAACATTGTCACTAACGTTCCAATGTGCCCCTAGGTCTCACGTTAGAGTCCACGTTAACTAGGTTAACGTGGCTTCTAACGTGGCCATTCTTAGCCATCCCAACGTTAGTGACAATGTTGAGTGTCACTAACGTTGGCTCATCCTTCATTCCTCATCGTTAGCTTCCACGTTAACCAAGTTAACGTGGAATTTAATGTGACTCTTGGGGGTTGTGTGGTTGCTTCAACGTTAGTGACAATGTTGAGTGTCACCAACGTTGTCGACAACTCTTCATCTCTTACGTTAGCTCCCACGTTAACCAAGTTAACGTGGGAGTTAACGTGGTACTTTGCACCATAGGCCAACGTTAGTGACAATGTTGAATGTCACTAACGTTGGCTTCTCTTCCCCCCTTAACGTTAGAGGCCACGTTAACTAGGTTTACGTGGCTTCTAACGTGGCCACTTATGAGTAATTGCCAACGTTAGTGACAATGTTAAGTGTCACTAACGTTGGCTCAACTTCTCTTCTCCACGTTAGAGTTCACGTTAACTTAGTTAACATGACTCTCTAACGTGGGCATTGATGGCTTTTTGAGAGTGTTATTGGCAATCACTTTTCTCATTAACCTTGCAAGTTACCTCCCCTTTTCTTGCTTCCTTTTGGTCCTGAAATCAAGCAATTGCATCAAAGCTCTAGTCCAAGTCATGAGTAATGCAACATAATATTTGTCACTAAACTTATGCAAAATCCTCATGAAATTATGTAAAATGCACAATGTATGCCTGAATCAAGGCATAAGTGAATATCTACCCAAAACTAGCTTATTTCCTAAAGAAATGCATGAAACTAACCTAAAAACAGTAAAGAAAAGGTCAGTAAAACTGGCCAAGATGCCCTGGCATTGATGCGCATAAACTAGTTATGCTACGATTTAGGAAATTGCACGATCGGCAAAATTCCTTCCGGCAAGTGCACCGGTTATCGTCAAGTAAAAACTCACAATAGAGTGAGGTCGAATCCCACAAGGATTGGTTGAGTGAGCAATTCGGATTAGAAGTGTGTTCTAGTTGAGCGGAATCAAGATTGAGATGAGAATTGCGGAATGTAAAATTGGCGGGAAAAGTAAATGACAAGAAATTGAAATGGCGGAATCTTAAATTGCATGAATTAAAGAGCAGAAACTAAATTGCTGAAATTAAAAGGGAATGGGGTGATTGCATGAATTGAGTTGCAGAATGTAAAGAGAAGATGTAATCAGAATTGGGGGATTCATTGGGTTATAGGAGATATTGAGATCTCCGAATCAAAACATGTTTATCTCTTCCTCAAGCAATGCGTTCATTGAATTTTGCTTGGCAATCTTATATGATTGGATCCCAATCCCTTGGCTCACCAATTCTCTCTAAAAATGAACAAATTTCCAATCCCTTGGTTTAAATGTTCATAAGAAGAGATGATGCTCGATCACTGATTATACCACACAGTTTCATGAACCACAATTTGGTAGGATTACATGTCACAATATCCATCCAAACCCCAATCCAATTCACTGTGAGAAAGCTTCTCTAGCATGAATCCTCCATTCCTTTCCCAAGGTTCCGAAGGATTCCAATTATGGGTAGTTTCTTTCCCAAGACAACTACCCAATGGAATTAGATCGAGAAGCTTTCTAACAAAATTCAAGAGAAAAGATTGAAGAAGAAGATAAACTATTATTGATTCATTGAATTACAATAGAGCTCCCTAACCCAATGAAAGGGGGTTTAGTGAGTCATAGCTCTGAATTCAATTACAAAGATATGAAAACTAGC
Source organism: Arachis ipaensis (assembly GCF_059453495.1). Classification (NCBI taxonomy): domain Eukaryota; kingdom Viridiplantae; phylum Streptophyta; class Magnoliopsida; order Fabales; family Fabaceae; genus Arachis; species Arachis ipaensis. The sequence continues at coordinate 39,012,623 of NC_142441.1, read as the reverse complement.
TAAAAGTGAAGGTAAAAGTCCTTTCTAACTTAAATTCTATCCTATTTATACACTTTCTATATTGAGCTTCTGTTGTGTTTCTTGGGCTTTGAGGCCTCTCCCTGCTTTCCTTTTGCCTTGGGTTTATGATCCATAATCTTGATGAGGCTGCTGGTCCAAATTCTGTAACATTCATTGAGCCAACTTAGTGATAATCAAATAATGGCACATGACTCAATAAATTGAAATTTCAGACTCATCAATCCTTCAGGCCCAATCCCATAAACCATGATATTCAATTGGGTTTCAAACCAGAATAAGTTTAAGTTAATGTTTGTGCTCAAATACTAACTTAAACCACAATATCTTTGGTCCAGAAACCTTTTCCAAGAGTGGCGTTTAAGTTGCAGTTTAAGCTTAAACTGCAGCTTAAACGCCAGACACTTCCAGTGAGGCCTTTTGTAGAAGCACGTTTAAGCTTTAGTTTAAGGTTAAACTGAAGCTTAAACGTGGAAATGGAAGAAGGCAGCCCTGGAGAGTCATGTAGTCGAACACGTTTAAGCTCCAGTTTGAGGTCAAACTGAAGCTTAAACGTGGATATAGGAAGGGCAGCCCTGGAGGTCGAACACGTTTAACCTCCAGTTTAAGGTCAAACTGGAGGTTAAACGTGGAAATGGAAGGAGGCATCCTGGAGGTCGAACACGTTTAACCTCCAGTTTAAGGTTAAACTGGAGGTTAAACGTGGAAGCTTAGAAGGGTAGCCCTGGAGGTGTCGAACACGTTTAAGCTCCAGTTTGAGGTCAAACTGGAGCTTAAACGTGGAAATGGAGAGAGCAACCCTGGAGGAGAAAACTTGGTCGAACACGTTTAAGCTCCAGTTTGAGGTCAAACTGGAGCTTAAACGTGGAAATGGCTCCCTGGTGCTTTTCCCATTCTGGCGTTTAACCTCCAGTTTAAGGTTAAACTGGAGGTTAAACGTGGAACTCCTTCCTGAGTGGCATTATCATTCTGGCGTTTAACCTCCAGTTTGAGGTCAAACTGGAGGTTAAACGTGGAATGCTTCTTTGGTGAGACTTTTCATTCTGGCGTTTAACCTCCAGTTTAAGGTTAAACTGGAGGTTAAACTTCAATTCTAGCATTTCTTAGCCTTCATGATTCTGGCGTTTAAACTCCAGTTTAGGCTTAAACTGGAACTTAAACTCCACATTTGATATTCAAGCTTCCTTTATTGATTTTGTTGCTTCCTTGCTTAGCCTCTTCTTCCCTGAAATCATCCAAACAATTGCATCAAAGTCTTGCAAAATTTCATGAGAAATCTTCCATTCATAGCATTCAAGTAATATAACTAAAACTCATGGAATTTGCATTAAAATCATACTGTTTGGATGGTTTATTGCTTTGTTCTTCATTTAACCATTTTTGGTTACTTTAAGCTCAAGAAAATGCATAAAACAACTAAAACTAACAGAAAAATGCTAGTGAAACTAGCCTAAGATGCCTTGGCATCAGGCATCACCAACAAAAGTGCATCAACATAAAAGAGACATAAAAAGGGAAATTAATAAGAGGAACTAAGGAAATTAAAGCAAATCAACAAGGAAAAGTAAAAAGAACTAGATGAAAATAAGAATTAAAACCTAAATTAAAGAGAGGTTAACCTAAATCTACCGTAATTCTAGAGAGAAGAGGGAGCTTCTCTCTCTAGAAAACTACCTACAACATTATGCTAAGCTAATCTAATTGCTTCCCCTTTGACCCATCTTGAATTCTGCATGAAATAGCCTCAGAAATGAGTTGGATTTGGGTTGGGAAGCTCAGAAATCACCCCAGCGAATTCACTTTAATGAGGTCACGTGCTGGCTGTGACGCGTACGCCTGGGTCACGCGTACGCATCGTCTGGCATTTTTCTTGTCATGCGTACGCGTCTTGTCACGCGTACGCGTCGCCTGGACGACCTCCTCTTCACGCGTGCGCGTTTGTCTTGCGTGTGCGTCGTTCTAAGCACCCCAATCCTTGTTTTTCCATGAATTCTCCATCTTGCATGCTTTTCTCTTCACCTCTTCCATCCAATACTTGCCTTATGAATCTAAAATCACTCAACAAACATATCAAGGCATCGAATGGAATTAAGGTGAATTAAATTTAGCTATTTTAAGGCCTAAAAAGCATGTTTTCACACTTAAGCACAAATTTAGTGAGAATTACAAAACCATGCTATTTCATTGAATAAATGTAAAATAAGTTGATAAAATTTCCCAAATTAAGTACAAGATAAACTACAAAATTGGAGTTTATCATCGATTCTTTGTAACTTTATTTTAATCCTCGGCCATCAAACCTCATCAAATTTATCTCAAAATACCACACCACAACAGCCTCAAAATCACCAAAACACCCCAACTGACTGTTCATAAATTGCCAACCCAAAATCTCAAGCAAACAACAGTAATTCAACAAAAATTCAACATAGTCTTAATCAAACTCAATAATCAATCAAATCAACATTCACTTATCAAATTCATGTTTAATTTTTATAAAATTACCAAACTCTACCTTGGTATGAATTTAAAATAAAAGAAGCTCTGAAAAAGCTTTTTGATCGAGCTGTTGAAGAGAATAACGTCAGAAATCATCTGTGTTTCTTAGAATTTCAATTGGCCGAACCCAAGGGAAAGAGAAATTACGTTTCCATCAACTTCTATTGAACAAAAATTACGCCAACATATAGAAGAGGAGGATACGAACTCTTTTATCGGATTAGATTTTTTATTAAAATTACGTATTAAAAGAAATCGAAAAAGAAAAATAGTGGAGGGTCACGGTTTCTTCGTTGGAAGCTCTCGGTCTTCTTCTTTCTCATTTTTTTTTTTCATGCAGCACAGTTAATGAATGAGAGATTAAGGAAGGTGTTTTTTGTTTTAGTGAAAAGATGAATTGGCAATTAAAAGATTAAGTGTCAATGCTATATTACTAGATGGTTATGTGTTAAAATCTCTCTTTTCTTTCTTTCTCCAAAAAGGGATCGGTTACATGGAATTAAAGGATAAGAATATTCATTGCTTGACACTTATTTAATAAAACCAAGTGAGGTGTCATGGGTTTTATTAAGCTCCACGGTTCTCTCTTTGGCTTTGGCAAAAAATGGGTGAAATCAAGGAAATAATAATAATTAGTGGTGATATTAGGTTTAATGTGATATACCATTGCTTAATGTGATTCCACGTTTCTATTCCTTCTTCTTTCCAAGGAATGGTTCGGTTGTTTAATTTAGTAAAAAGTGATTTAGCAAGGGTAAGGGTAAGTGTCAAGTTTTGGTCTAACCGAATCGACGGTTCAAATTATAAATATCTTAAACGAATAATTATAAAAATTGAATATATTATTACACAAGTAATATATATATATATATAATTATATATGAGTTACTAATATAAATGACATTAGTAACTTAAGAATTAAAAGATATTTGATAAAGTTGTAGCAACTTTAAGTTTATCCAGAAATACCAATAATTACTTATATCGACAAAAGCCGAATTTGATAATAATATTAATATTATTATCTAAACTCCATTATAATTAGAGAAAGTAAAATAAATAAATAACATAATAATAAAATTATATTACCATTTATTTTACTTTGGGTTCGAAGTCGACTCGTCAAAATAAAATTAATCACTTTTAAAATATTATTTTAAGAAAAACTCGCGTTAGTGCAAAAATTAGAGTTGTTACAACACCAATATTTTGCTAACAAAAACCAATATTTTGAATTGAATTTGAATTTATATAATAGACAATGTTCGGTTCATTTAGTATTATACAATAGTTTCGCTTTGATATTATTTTAGGTTCATTCTAGATATAAGTATTTTTGAATTCGAAATTATATCATGGACAAATGTTTGGTTCATTTGGTATTATACAATAGTTTTGCTTTAATAATATTTTCGGTTCATTTGCAGTCTAGGTGTGTTGTCGATGAATGATTTGTCCCAATGGTTGGAATGATTTTCAAGACAAATTGAATGGAATGGAATGAAACCTAATACAATTGAATAAAGTGATAATAAATAATTTCATTCTTTTTCGCTAAAAAAGACTCAATCATAACAAAAATACGTCGAATTTATTTTTGAATCCAAATAAATCTCAATTAAATTAAGAAATAAACCGAAATCACTTAAGAAATAAAAAATTTGGTCAAACTTATCAGTAGTATCAAGTGAACCTCAATTAACACACAAATGAACCAAAATTATTTAATGACGGCAACAGAGAAAATCGGGAACTAATAAAGATGTTCGCAAAATGTTGGTATTATTAGTGATGACGATAACGAAGAAGAAGAATCTGTGTGTGCTAATTTGGAAGAAGAAGAAGAAGAAAGAGGAGGAGAAGAAGAAGGAAAGAAAAAAAAACTGTGTACGCGAATTTAGAAGAAGAAGGAGGAGGAGGAGGAGGAGGAGGAGAAAATGGGAAAGGAGGAGGAGTGACGGAGAAAAAATGTCGGTAAAGAATTTCTCAAAATAATTTCGTTGCAAGTATAGATCTAAATCGACAATTAAACCTCAATCAACATTTAATTAGGTTGTCACAGGTACAAACTCAATAAAAATAAATCAAAGTATTCAAACCTCGGATCTCCTCTCAAGAAATTGCAGGGAAGTGTATTTATTATTGGTTATGATGTACTTCTTTTTGGGGTTTTGAAATAAGGAACAAGAAAATATAAATGGCGAGAAAAATAAACTAACAACTAAGAAAGGTCCTAGTAAGGATTGAGAATTGGAATTCCTATCCTCATTATCATCATCAATTGTGATGGTAAGTGTAAATCGCTTTCACTTAGTTATCCTCTAACAAATAAAGGAAAGTCAAGCGAGCAAAATTGACTTAAGTTTACAAGTCCTAATCAAAGACTAGATTTAGTGAGGCTCAAGCCAAGTAGCAACTTTCAATCTCCAATCAACAAAAGAATTTTGATAACTCAAGAGTTTTTAATTAATCAATCTAAGTCAAGAACATAAAAATCTATTTTAAAATCCAACCAAGCATTTTATCAAACACTTGGATGGTACAAAATAAAAGCATAAAAAAGTAACAAGAAATAGTAAAATCTAATATTAACAAAAGCAAGGAATCAATAACCAACAATTAAAGAAAGAAGCAATAAACATGAAATACTTCAAATTGCATTAAAAGAAAATTGAATCTAACAAGAAGAGTTCATAAATTAAATTGAGAAAATAAAGAAATAAAAAAGAGAAGATAAACTAGGATACTAGAACAATAAAAGGTAGAAGAAAACTAAATTAAAGAAAGATAAAATTCTGAAACTAAGAAGAAATAAGACTAAAAACCCTAAAACCTAGAGAGAGGAGAGAACCTCTCTCTCTAGAAACCTACATCTAAAACCTAAAGTGTGAATGAATGAATAAGTGATTGAATGATCCTTCCAGCTCCACTCTGTAGTCTCTTGTCTTCATTTTTGGGCTTAAAACTGTGTCAAAAGCAGCCCAGAAATTGCCCCCAGCTTTTTCTCGTAACTGAGGAACGTGACGCTTGTCACGTGTACGCGTAAGCCACATGTACGCATCAAGGGATATTGAACTTGCCATGCATACGCGTCATCCATGCGTACCCGTCATTTTTCTGCTGCACCGGTCACGCATACGCGTCATCCATGCGTGCGCGTCGAGGCCAGCTTTTCAAATCTCCAAATTCTTGTGTTCCTTCCACTTTTGCTTGCTTCATTTCCATCCTCTAAGCCATTCCTGCCCTATAAAAGTTGAAAACACTTAACACACATATCACAGCATCGAATGGTAATAAGATAAGATTACAAATTAGCAATTTTAAGGCCAAAGAAGCATGTTTTTAATTATAGCACAAAATTAGGAAGGAAACTTAAAAACATGCAATTTACATGAATAAGTGTGAGAATAGTTGACAAAATCCACTCAATTTAGTATAAAATAAACCATAAAATAGTGGTTTATCAATCTCCCCACACTTAAACATTAGTATGTCCTCATACTAAGCTCAAGGGAACAAAAAGAGTGAAGGGAAAATGGTAAGACTTATGCAATGCAACTTATCTATATGAATGCAACTACATGCTAAATGCTTCTACCTACTTGGTTAAGAGTGAATAAATCTTTCAAGAACAAATATATACTGGATTCCACTAATTCAAATTTCAAAATGAAGTACAAGTAGACTTGCAAGAAGAAAGCTTGTGAAAGCCGGGAACAAGGAATCGAGTATCAAACCCTCACCGGAAGTGTATACTTTCTAATCACTCTAGTGTTTACGGTTCGATTCTCTCAATTCTCTACTAATCTTGCTTTCTAAAACTTGCTCTTCTTCTATCAATCAAGAAAAATTTAATGCACGAATACACATATCAAGAGGTCTTTTCAAGGGTTGTAATGGGGTTAGGGTCAAGGTAGGAATGTATTTGGTTAAGTGGGATGAAATCTGAATCCTTGATTAACCTAAACTTTTCACCTAACTTAACGCAATCCATGTAATCAAAATGCAAAATCTAACTACCCATTAACTATGTTTTCCACATATTTATGCATCCTAAATTTGAGTAAATACATATGCATTGCTACCACCATTTATTTTGGGGCATTTTGTCCCCTTTTTATATTGTCTTTTTCTCTTTTTTTTTTCTTTTTTTTTTATTTTTTTATTTATCTTATTTTTCTTAATGCATATGATTAAGGTATTGAATGCAAGAATATGTGCTCGACTATCTTTTTCACTTTTTCACAAAAAATATACAATACCCAATTCCTAAACCAGATGTTCCCAATCCAATTTCTCCACACTTAAATTGTGCATACTCTCACTAGTCTAAGCTAATCAATGATTCAAATTAAGGACATTTATTGTTTTCTACTTAGAGTTAGTGATGTGCTAAAATATAGAACAAAAGGGGTAAAATAGGCTCAACAATGGTTTGCAAAGGATAATGAAAGGATAAGGCCATATGGGTATGTGAGTTTAGTGAAACAAAGGCCTCAATCACATAAGTGCATGCATACAACAAACAATGAAAATATAGAATCAAGAAAGACAAAGATCACAATTTTAGAGAGAACAACACACAACGAAATAAAATATTGGTTGATAAGATGCAACCAATCAGTAGAATCAAAAAGTTCACTAGGCTTCTATGTTCGAGCTCTAAAACCATATTCCACAATAAATTTCTTTAAGCAAGTTCAAAAATTTTAATTCAAATTAGTGAAATGCTCTAAAATAGTTTCTTGGAAAATAAGTTATTACTTCAACCAAGTAGTCCTAATAAGAAAGAAGTGGCAAAATATGTATGAATTCTAACTAACATGCAATCTATCATGTAATGCAACAACTAACTAACAAAGAGGAGCAAGAATTGGTGTTGGAAAGGGAAGTAGTTACCCACGGAAGTCGGTCTCGATCTCCCCATACTTAAAGATTGCACCGTCCTCGGTGCATACAAAGATGAGCATGGTGGATCAGGGTAGTTGCTACAACTGATGAGTTTCTTCAAAAAATTATGCAGAGGGACTTGTTGTTCGTCCCATTTAGAAGCTTTTCCTTTTTCTTCTTGGTGGCCGACCTGAAAAGGGAGTAAAGACGGAAGATTAAGCCCAAAAATAAAGATATCATAGCAAATAAAATATAGGTGGGGCTAATGCCAAATAAGAGTGGGTTTCTCAACTACATTGTAGCTTCAACATGTAAGTGAGAAAGCAATATATGTGAATGGCATATCAACAAACACTTGATGCAGGAGTAAAGTCAAAGCATAGGTAAATGAAAAGAATACTCGAAAACATCAAGTTAAAACAAGAATTGACACAGACAAGATTAGTGATAAGTGATGCACCACTATTTCATGGTACATTTTGTACTTAATTGAGTAGATTTTATCCAATAAACTCACACTTATTAATATAATTCGCATGTTTTACATTTTCCTTCCTAACTTTGTGCTATGATTGAAAACATGCTTCTTTGGCCTTAAAATTGCTAATTATTAATCCTCTCTTATTACCATTCGATGCCTTGACATGTGTGTTAAGTGATTTCAGGGTTTATAGGGCAGGAATGACTTAGAGGATGGAAAGGAATCATGCAAAAGCGGATGGAATACAAGAAATTGAAGGAATTGCTAAGCTGTCAAGCCTGACCTCTTTGTACTAAATCGATCATAACTTGAGCTACAGAGATCCAAATGAGGCGGTTCTAGTTGCGTTGGAAAGCTAACATCCGAGGCTTCGAAATGATATATAATTTGCCATTGTTGATTTGAATATAAGCGATGTGCACGCGTACGTGTGGATTGTGCAAAATTTCAGCGTATCAGAAATTATTTGGTGCGATTTCTGGGCTCCTTTTAGCCCAGTTTTTGGCCCAGAAAACTCAGATTAGAGACTGCAGAGTGGGGGAATCATGGACACTTCTCATTATTCACAATTTTTAGGTTTTAGATGTAGTTTCTAGAGAGAGAGGTTCTCTCATCTCTTTAGGTTTTAGGATTTCTCTTAGTTTTAGGTTTATTTCTTCTCAATTCCAGGTTCAATATTCCTTTAATTTAGTTTCTCTTCTACTTTTAATTTTCTTAGCATTCTAGTTTATTTATCTTTCCAATTGAATTTATGAACTTTTCATGTTAGATTTGATTTTCCCATTTAATGCAATTTGAGGTATTTCATATTTATGATTGCTTTCTTTATTTGTTATCATTGATGCTTGCAATTGGTTGTTTAGATTTTACATTCCCTATTACTTTTCTATGTTTTTGTGTTATGCCTTCCAAGTTTTTGTTAAAATGCTTGGGAGGGTTTTAAGTTAGATTTCTATGTTCTTGGCTTTGGTTGAGTAATTGGAGACTCTTGAGTTATCAACCTTCTTTGTTGATTGATAATAGTAAGTTGCTGGTTGATTTGGATCCCTCTAAAGCTAGTCTTTCCTTAGGAGTTGACTAGGACTTGAGGAATCAAATTGATTAGTCCACTTGACTTTCCTTCATAGTTAAAGGTTAACTAAGTGGGAGCAACGAACAATTCTCATCATAATTGATAAGGATAACTAGGATAGGACTTCTAGTTCTCGTACATTGCCAAGAGTTTTCTTAGTTATTAATTTAATTTCTTGCCATTTTATTTTCTTGTTCCTTATTCAAAACCCCAAAAAGATACAATCTCATAACCAATAATAACTACACCTCCCTGCAATTCTATGAGAGACGACCCGAGGTTTGAATACTTCAATTTAATTTTATTAGGTTTGCTTAAGTGACAACCAAAATTTTTGTATGAAAGGATTCTTTGTTGGTTTAGAAACTATACTTGCAACGAGAATTATTGAGAATTCTTTACTAGCAAAAATCCGTTCACCAATAAGCATGAGAGCATTTGGTCCCATCCTAACTCAATGATAATGAAGCACAAAAATAAATAATGATGAGTTAGGAAGGACTAAAGCACTAATTTTGTGTGTGGGGCAAAATTTGCAAATAATAAATAAGAAAAAGTGGGTTATGAAAGACAATATGAGTCCATATCAATGCACAAAGAATGCAAGTATGACAAAAGGTTAAGCATTGATTAAAAGTATTAGCACCCAACAATATCAAACAAGTCAAGAAGCACCAAAACAATGCAGGAAATATTCAACAGTTGAGTAAAAAAATTTAACACCAATGTTAAAACAACAAATATAGAAAAGAAAAGAGGAACAAACAACAAAGTTAAAATACAATGAATGCAAGTATGCAAATGTAATAGACAAAAGAAAAGAAAGAGGATAAAAATGAGAAGTGGAAATGTGAAGAGAGGGAGAAGAAGAAAGTAAGAAAGGAAGAAGAAAGAAGAAGAAAGGAGAGAAGAAAGAAGAAGAAAGGAAAAGAAACAGGGCAGAAATAGGGCGCGAACGCGACACGCGCACATGGGTCACACGTGCGCGTGAGAACAGAAACAGGCAGGTGACGCGTGAGCGTTGTCCACGCACACGCGTGGGTGGCCCAAAATAAAAAGTGACGCGTGAGCGTGACTACTTTTCGTGCTAGATGCACGATTACTGCATAGTGCCATCACAACTCTCTGTTTTTTGTACCAGAGGTATCATTTATATACAACGCATGCGCGTCGGTCACGCCCACGCGTGGAAGCGGAAAATTTGCTAGGTGACGCGTACGCGTTAGCAAGGTGTACGCGCAGGATGGACCTTTTTTTTTAAGAACTAACAAGCGACCAAAGCAATGCCAAAAATTATTAAACAAGCTAAACCATAACTTAAACTAAATAAACATAACTAAAAATTAAAATTTAACTTATTACCAATATAAACAAAAGGAAAATTAGAAAGAATTTACCATGGCGGGGTGTCTCCTACCTAGCACTTTTAGTTAAAGTCCTTAAGTTGGACATTAGGTGAGCTCCTTGTCATGGTGGCTTGTGCTTGAACTCATCTTGAAACTTCCACCAATGCTTGGACTTCCAATAAGCTCCAACATTTCCAAATAAATTCACCAGGCCATGATGAAGTTCTTCACAGGCTTTGAGCTCCCAAAGTTGATCCACTTGTATGCCGGGATCCCAAATCTTGTTTCTACACCCGTCTTCAAGTTGATCATCATTGTTCCAACCGGGTGGCCAGCAATTCGAATTTTCATTGAGGCATCCAAACAACTTCCTAGACCCAAGAAATCTAGCTCTACACCAACCTTTGCATTTCGACTTTGAGCTTTCTACCACAATGAACCGTGCATGACAACTCCAAACACTAACCATATCCCTTTTGCTCTTAAAGCCACAAAGAGCTCTAAGTTGACCATCCGTCTCAAGCAAACCATATTCAAGTGGGAAAGTAAAGTTTAAGGTTAAGAATTTTACTCACTTGAATGTTGTGTTGGATGGTAATGGCTTGGGGAGAGGTGTTTTTAATGATCTTGCAAGCTCCACTCCCTTGTGCTCTTCCTTGACTCCTTCCACCTCTTGGCAAACTTCTTCAACTTCAACCTCTTTCTCTCGGTAGCTTTCTTCAATTTCAATTCCTTGCTCACCAATTTCTTCTATACATTCCTGATTGTTCAAGTCATGTGTTGGAGGTTGTGCTCTAGCCTCTTCAACATCAATTTCACAACACAATGAGGAAGGTTCAACAATCTCAAATAGCACATTAGTTGGTATGGAATCATCTTCAATAATAGGATATATCGCTTGCTCAACCTCTTCCAATCTCTCATCATCCACAATATGCCTAAGAGGTTGCACATTATCCTCTTCAACATCAAATTCATGCTCAATGGAAGAAGGTTCAACAACTTCCACAACATCATCATTAGCATCACTTGGTGTGGAAGTGTTCTCAAGCTTGGAATCCACCTCTTGTGCAACTTCGCCTAGGTCTTCAACCAGTTCTTCTTCTTCAACAATCTCCGTACTTTCCACTTGTTCCACAACACACTCCATTTCCTTATTCTCTTGTTGATATTCTAAAATCTCCTTCACGCTCCTCTCGTCGGTTGATTTTCCACATTCATCCATGGAAATACTTTGTCGTGACATGTATCCCATGAGTCTACGGTGGCTTGAATTTTAGCAATGTTAGCCATGATAGTTTTGCACGTTCTTTGGGCTTCCTCTTGCTCCTTTTGACGGATGACTGCTTAGAGCCGATCCATTGCTTCCTTGAGATGATCCATTGGCTCTTGTTCCACTTGGCTAACGTAAGTAGGATCATATTGCTCTTGGAATGATGAATATGGACACTCTTCCATGGAAGGTTGTGGTGGAAAAGAGAGTTCATCTTGCGGTTGAAAAGGAGATGCATTAAAGTTGGGAGGTTGGAAGGTGGGTTGGTTGTTGGTAGAATGTGGAGGTAGACGGGATATAAGCTCTTAGAGGGTGGATGTGAATCCAGTGAGGGTAGAGGTGAGTATGGTTTGAGGCTCTTCTTGCTCTTGAAGATTGACACCAAGTGTATCATCCATCGGAGCTTGGTTGGAGGGAAAAGAAGGGTTGTGAGGGTAATGATGTTGGAATTGCGGTGGTTCAATGGGTGCTTGTTCACAGGGCTCATATGGTAGTTGGTATGGAGGATATGGATTAGGGTCATATAGAAGTGTTTGGTAGGATGAGGCTTGTGAGTATGGTTGAGGGCTATATTGAGGAGGGGGTTCATAGGCATATGGTGGTGGTTGTTGGTAGTCACAAGGAGGTCCACCATAGCCATTAGATGGGTATGCATCAAAGGGTGGTTCTTGCTCATAGTATGTTGGAGGAGGTTATTACCAAGAAGGTTGTCCATAAGCTTGAGGCTCCTCCCACCTTTGATTGTCCCATCCTTGATGCATGTTCTCATTGTAGCTTCTATTCCCTACAACATAATTTGAACCAAACTCATAGCCAAAGTGGTGAGAATTCATCGTAACAAGAGAAGATAAAAGCAAAAACTAAGAAAAAATAATGAAATTAAACTCCTAAAACTAGCAACAACTAACAAAGAAACAAAAGGCAAACATATTCACAATATTTACAATAACCAATAATAAGGCACACATTTGCAATTCTCCGGCAACGGCGCCAAAAACTTGACGGAGGAAAAATGTCGGTAAAGAATTTCTCAAAATAACTTCGTTGCAAGTATAGATCTAAACCGACAATTAAACGTCAATCAACATTTAATTAGGTTTTCACAAGTATAAACCCCAACAAAAATAAACCAAAGTATTCAAACCTCGGGTCGTCTCTCACGGAGTTGCAGTGAAGTGTATTTATTATTGGTTATGATTTACTTCTTTTTGGAGTTTTGAAAAAGGAACAAGAAAATATAAATTGCAAGAAAAATAAACTAACAACTAAGAAAGGTCCTAGCAAGGATTGAGAATTTGGAATTCCTATCCTCATTATCATCATCAATTGTGATGGTAAGTGCAAATCGCTTTCACTTAGTTATCCTCTAACAAATAATGGAAAGTCAAGCAAGCAAAATCGACTTAAGTTCACAAGTCCTAATCAAAGACTAGATTTAGTGAGGCTCAAGCCAACTAGTAATTTTCAATCACCAATCAACAAAAGAATTTTAATAACTCAAGAATCTCTAATTAATCAATCCAAGTCAAGAACATAAAAGTCTATTTTAAAATCCAACAAAATATTTTATCAAACACTTGGAAGGCACAAAATAAAAGCATAGAAAAGTAACAAGAAATAGTAAAATCTAAGATTAACAAATGCAAGGAATCAATAACCAACAATTAAAGAAAGAAGGAATAAACATGAAATACCTCAAATTGCATTAAAAGGAAATTGAATCTAACAAGAAGAGTTCATAAACTAAATTGAAAAAATAAAGAAATTAACAAGAGAAGATAAACTAAGATACTAGAACAATAAAAGGTAGAAGGAAACTAAATTAAAGCAAGATAAAATTCTGAAGCTAAGAAGAAATAAGACTAAAAACCCTAAAACCTAGAGAGAGGAGAGAGCCTCTCTCTCTAGAAACCTACATCTAAAACCTAAAGTGTGAATGAATGAATAAGTGATTGAATTATCTTTTGAGCTCCACTCTGCAGCCTCTTGTCTTCATTTTTGGGCCTGAAACTGGGTCAAAAGCAGCCCAGAAACCGCCCCCAGCATTTTCTCGTAACTGAGGCACGTGACGCTTGTCACGTGGTAGCGCAGCATTAAACTTCGCACAAATGAACCAGCAAGTGCACTGGATCGTCCAAGTAATACCTGAGTGAGTCAGGGTCGATCCCACGAGGATTGTGATTTGAAGCAAGCTATGGTTATCTTGTAGATCTTAGTCAGGCGGATATAAAAGTTATTTGTTTGTTTAAATCGCATAAAAGGTAAATAAATACAACGTTACTCAATTGATGGTGAAAGCAATAATAAAAAGATGGTTAAAGCTTCAGAGATAGTTTGTTCTTCTGGATTAATTCGGTCTCACTGTCTATGCCAATTGTAAATGATTTCTTCTATGGCAGGCTGTATGTGATCAACGCCTTTCTTGAGAGGTCGCCGATCTTCCTCCAAGTTGAACACCAGGGTTAGTGTGTATGCAGTCTGATTGAGGGTGAAGCTCCTACAGTCCATTCTCCTTGATGATCCTACTCAAAACGCCACAGACAAGGTCGAATATTCCGAATTAGAGAATGCTGCGCCTTTGGTTCTAGCCTTTACCACAAAGATCCTAATCTCCTCATACCTCGGCTGAACTGATGTCTCGAGAAGTCCCCAACGAAGTCGTGGATTAGCCGTCTAAATCAATGTTTTGAAAATCAAACCGGACCAGTCGATTCAACCGGGTTAACCAGAAACCGGTCACTTAGCTGGTCTGGTCCACCCACAAAACTGTGCTGCAAAAAACTGGTTGAAAAATCGGCCAAACCGGTGAACTGGGCGAACCGGCACGGTTTTTGCGGGTCCCGGTTCTCCCCCCCAAGCTAATAAAATGGCGTCGTTTGGCTTTTTTTTTTTAAAAAAAAGAAGAAAGAAGGCTGAGGAATGCGTGTTGCCTAAATCCTTAATCAGCTACTCTTCGAAGAACACTCCCACTCCCAAGCCCTAAGCTCGTCGAGGCTCGAGGTTCTGCCGTTCTGCCAACGAAGGTGATGTGTTGAAAACGGATTTCCAACACCTAAAACTCACCGGCAAGTATATCGGGTCGCATCAAGTAGTAATTACTCACATGAGTGAGGTCGATCCCACAGGGATTGATGGATTGAGCAATTTTAGTTAGGTGGTTGATTTAGTTAAGCAGACAATTGATGATTTGAGTGAATTGTAACCAACAGAAGCTAAATTTCATGAAATTAAAAGGGAGAGGGAGAATTGACAATAAATTAAAGAGCAAAAGAAGTAAAATAGCTGAATCTTAAAGAGCAAGTAATGTAAATGACTGAAACTTAAATTGCAAGAAAAGTAAATAGCTGAAGCTTAAAGTGAAAGAAATGTAAATTGCTTGAATAATAAAGGGGTGTGGGGTGTTGGGATTCAGAATTTAACAACAAAAAGTAAAGAAGATGAAGTAAGTGCAATAAATCTAAACAGAATTGGAAAATTGTAATGAAGAACAAAACAGAAAGTAAATTCAACTCAATTACAGGAGCTAGGAAAGAAATTCAGGAGCTCAGAGGCTCTATGAGACTAGAAAATAAGTCTAGATCTCAATTCCTTCCTTGATCCAACAGAGAGCAATTTGCAGAAGAAAAGAAGATGAAAGCAATAAAGAAAACTTAGATCCAATTCTTGGAACAATTGAGAAGAGAGGTAAAAGATGATTCTCAAACTTAGAATCAATGAAGCTCTTCAATCTCAATTCAAATTCCAAAACAGAAAGTAAAAGTAGCAAAAGAAATAAAAATGAAGACAGAAAGATAAATCCAATTCCCAAATCTTAGAATTATGCAGAAGAAAACAAAGATGAATTGTAGATCTGTGATTGAAACAGAATTCCTTCAATCTCAATCCACAATTCATAAACAGAGAGTAAGAAATGTAAAAGTAAGAACAAGGAGGAGAGAACTCAGCTCTCAATCCCAATTCCCCAATTCAAGCTAAAAACTAAAAAAAATGAAAATTCAAAAGTGAGAGTCAAGGTAAAACAAAAAGTCCCCTCACTAAATCAAACTAAGTCCTATTTATACACTTTCTATTTTTGATCTTCAGAATTTGGAGTGGGCTTCTCATTTGGTGAAGAATTGGATCTAAAGTGGCAATTGAATTAAAATTGGACCATGGTGCAGCTCCCAGGGAAGCGTTCAGTTAACTAAACCAACTGAGCGCCCAATTCTTGGCCAGGTTTATGTCGTGCATGGCTCCAGGGTAGCGTTCAGTTACTTAAGGGAACTGAGTGCTACACATGCTTCCTTTGAAAAAAAGGCCTTCAATTTTTGGTGCGTGACAAGCCTTGGCATAGCGTTCAGTTAAGTAACTTAACTTAGCGCTACAAGCCTTGCACAAGGTCCCTTCTTCGAGCCTTGCTGAGGCCACCTTGGCCCCTTTGTTTGTTGAACTAGCGCTCAGTTGAAGGAGTTAACTCAGCGCCCTTTGCTTGTGGAAAGAACTCCATCTTTGAACCTTGGGTGAGCCAACTTGGTGCCCAATTTCTTGCAAGTGAAGTAGCGCTTCCTTTAGCTCCCTGGGTGCTTGGTTCGAGCCTTGGAGGTTGCATTTTGGCAATTTCCTTTGTGAAGAGTAGCGCTTCTCTTATGCATAAGGTGCAAGGTTCGATTCTTGGCTCCCCCATTTTGGTACAATGCGCTTTGATTTTCTTTCATGGGGAGCCCGATAAAGTTAACTTAGTTAACTGAGCGCCCGTGATTTCTTTATTTCTTGTAGCCCTCAGTTAGGTAAGCTAACTTAACGCCATAGGCCTTGGTGCTTCCTTGGCCTTGCTTGGTTTGGTGCTAGGCTAGCGCTCAGTTAAGTGGGTTCACTGAGTGCTATGCCCCTTGCCTCCTTGGTTGATGCACCACGCTTTTGTTTCCTTAGGTCACGCTTTCCAAAGCATGGCTTAAGGTCCAAAGCATGCTTTAACTTCAAAAGCGTATCAAAAATTTCTTTTTCAACCATTTCTTCACCTACAAGTAATCAAAACAACCAATCAAAGCATCACCAAATTCACAAGGTTTATAACTTATTCAAAAACCAACTAATTTTAGCTTAATCCTCATGATTTAGTGTCAAATAAAGGATGGTTGATTGATTCAACAAAACCATACAAAACCACTCCAAATTACTTACTTCTAATGCAAGAAAGTGTATAAAACCTAATGAAACAAGTGAAAAATGCTTAAAAAGCTAGCATAAGATGACTTGTCATCAGAAGGACAACCGCTGCCATGAATCAAACAGACACCGGATCAAGCGCCACTGCCGTGGGTCGTCGCCTCAGCGTTGCGGGTCGTTCTATTCTCTACTTCGAGGCTCGAGCTTCTGGCCTTCTCTTGTCTCCTTCTCTTGCGGTTAGTTCTGGGCTTCTGGCTTTTCTTCTGTTCTTTCTATTTTTATTTTTTGTTTTGGGCTTCTGTTCTTCTGTGTTCCTGGCTTTTTAAATTTTTTAATTTTGTTTTTTACATGATTAATCAAATGTTAAATAAATTTGATGTATGTTGAATTTTGCTGGACTTCAGGATTTTGGTTGTTGAATTCATAGTTTTCTGAGGTTATTTTGGATTCATGATTTTGATTTATTTGTTATATGTTCATGATTTATTTGTTTGCTACTTTGCTGGATTCATGATTTTGTTAGTCGGGTTCCGTTCGTGTGCGTCGTCCGTTAGTCGTCGGTCGCTCCTCCTTCTCCTTCGTCGCAGGTATCCCTCTGCTCTGCCGTGGTCGCCGCAATTTCTCCAGCCCCCTCTGTTCTGCCGTGGTCGCCTCCCTCTGCTCTTCCGTGCTCGTTGAAGATTCTAGTAGGTGAGTCCTCTCCTCTTTGCTGTGTTTTTGCTGTGTTGTGTATTGGAAAGTCGGTCTTGCTGTGTTATGGTATGGAATGGTGTGCTGTTGCAATTCTTTCAAACCTCTTTGCTGTGTTTTTGGCTATTGCTGTGTTCTTGTTATGGTGTTAATAATTGTTCTTTTTTTTGTGTTATTGATTAATTGTTAATAATTTATATTACACAATAATCTGTATTTTTTTTGTTAATAATCTTGTTGTATTGTTCTTGGTGTTGTATTTAAACTGCTGCTGGTGTTGTGGTTATTAAAAATTTAGACATCAGTGTCATGTTGTTTACATGGTTTTGATTTTTATGCTTGTGCTTGTGCATTTTTAGTCTTGTTTCAAAGACGTATGTATGGAAGAATACTATATGTATATGCTGCATATTTATGCTTAGGTGCTGACTCTACATAGCTCTCTTCTTGAAGTTCTACTCTTTATTATGTGAAATTTTAAATTTTATTAAGTTAGAAATTATTAAATTTATATATTTAAAATTATTTTTAGATTTTTTAATAATTTTATTTAATATTTAATTAAATCGGTCAAACCCCGGTTGAACCTCGGTCGAACCAGTGAACCATTGAACCAGTGACCTCACCGGTTCATTGATCGGTCCGGTTCTCGCAACCTTGGTCTAAAGAGATGTATAATCAAGCTAGTGGTTCATTGATATCCGATGAAAGACGCTCGCTAAACCCATGTAGAATAAAGATAACCTTGTGCCGGTTCAACTCATTCATAAGGTTGGAGAATGAAGATACAACTTAGAATAAAGAATCAAGCACGAATTGAGATAGAATAGTAATACTTTTATTAATCCATAAAACTTGGTAGAGCTCCTCCCCTTAACCTAGGAGGTTTAGAGACTCATACTGATAGATAAAAAGGTTCAAAAATAATGAGAGAAGAAGAAGATCCTAAACAACGGTGATCTTCTCCTATATATACTAATCTAATGACTAAGGATTACAGAAATAAGATAAACTAAGTTGATAGTGCAAAAATCCACTTCTGGGGCCTACTTGGTGAGTGTTTGGGCTGAGCTTAAGTATTTTCCATGTGCTAATGTTCCTTAGGGGTGTTGAACGCTGGCTAGGGACCATCTTTTAGGCGTTGAACTCCAGTTGCTCCTCTGTGGGCATTGGACGCCAGGAATGGGGCTAGTGGCTGGCGTTGAATGACAGCTTTGGGCCTCAAATTCCGAAACAAAGAATGCACTATTATATATTTTTGGAAATTCCTGGATGTTCGCTTTCCATAGCCATTGAGAGCACGTCATTTGGACTTTTGTAGCTCCAGAAAAACTCCTTCGAGTGCACGGAGGTCAGATCCTAACAGCATCTGCAGTCCTTTCTCTGCTTCTGAATCAGACTTCTGCTCAAGCTCCTCAATTTCAGCCAGAAAATACCTGAAATTACCATAAAATATACAAACTCAAAGTAGAATCCAAAAATATGAATTTTGCACTAAAACCTATGAAAACTTAATAAAACTTAAATAAAACATGCTAAAAACTATATGAAAATGATGCCAAAAAGCGTATAAAATATCCGCTCATCACAACACCAAACTAAAACTGTTGCTTGTCCCCAAGCAACTAAAATCAAAGTAGGACAAAAAGAAGAGTAAGGTTGATGCGTGGCAGAAGTTAGACCAATTAAGAGATTATAATATAATAGAACAACGTTGCGAGTATAGCTCTTAACCAGCAAAAATCTGCCTCATCAATTTAGAAAGGTTGTTACAAAAAGCTTAGAATAAAAATACTGGGAGTATGAGTCCCAGGTCGTTTCCCAACGAGTTGCTAGAAAGGGTGCTAAGTTATTAATCAGGAGTTTTCTGAGAATTTTGAGAGTTGAATGACAGAAAATAAATAATTATAATTAAGTGCAATAAAAATTAAAAGGAATTTATTTATTCAAAATAAAAGAAAGCCTTGACTGGGGGAATGATTAATTGGAAGTTCTATTCTTGTTGGAATTCTCTCAAGTGTAGTATAACGAGGTTGTTATTTTCACTTAGTTAACCCTTACTAAATAAAGGAAAGTCAAGTGATTGAGCTAACTCTTATTTGCAAATCCTAGTCCTCTCCCTTGGGAAGGTCTAGCATTAGTAAATACAGAATTAGCCAACAACTTCCAATTTAACTAATTACTTGAGCATTCCAACTCAAGTGTCTCCTCTTAATCAGCCCCCATGTCTAGTAGGGAATCTACTCTATTGACATGGATACCATCTTTGTTATTGGGAGTTTGGAATAGAAAAGAGACATGATAAATTAAATAAAATATGGATTCAAATTAATTAAAAGTAAAAGTAATCCTTTGCATCAACAATCCATGAAAATAATCCAATTACCACTTTAAACAAGAATTAAGAATATGGAATAAATAAAAGAGTAAGTAAGGAAACAAACTAGAATAGTATCTTCAACGGAGGTGATGACTCTTCAATATCCGAAAGCAAAAGCAATAACTATTAATGTAAAGAAAAACAAGAGGAAGAGTAATTATCTCTCTAGATTCAGATCTAAAAACCTAAAAACTATCCTAGTGAGAATATGTGAGTGTGTGTATGTATCTCTTGAGTCTCTGCATGTTCCCTGGCTTTATTCCGTGTTTCTGGGCCGAATACTGGGTCAAAACGCGGCCCAAAATCGCCCCCAGCATTTTCTGTTAATTCTGCAGATCGCGCAAGTCACGCGTACGCGTCAGTCACGCGTACGCGTCAGTCACGCGTGCGCGTCATTTGGCGGATTTTCCTGTCACGCGTACGCGTCGTTCACGCGTGCACGTCTTTTGTGCAGACTCCAATCCACGTGTACGCGTCAGGCACGTGCACGCGTCGATGCAAATTTCTCCATTCCGCGCGTTCACGTGAGCCATGCGTGCTCGTCGGTACTCGCTGGTCATCTCCTTAGTTTCTTGTGTTCCTTCCATTTTTGCAAGCTTCCTCTCCATTTTCTAAGCCATTCCTGCCCTATGAAGCCTGAAACACTTAACACACGGATCACGGCATCGAATGGTATAAAGGAGAATTAAAATATACTAATTAATGATCTCTAGGAAGCAAGTTTTCAATCATAAAATAATATTAGGAAGGGGTTATAAAATTATACAAATCATATGAATAAGTGGGTAAAGACTTGATGAAAACCACTCAATTAAATACAAGATAAACCATAAAATAGTGGTTTATCAAAGGTACAATAAATCTTAGAGTTTTCAGTGAAGCTCAGTTTCAATTAGATGAGCGGGACTTAGTAGCTTTTTTGCTTCTGAAAAGTTGTTATAACAACTTGGTTAGACTTGGTTAAGTATTTTGCTTGGATGTAGAGCTTTATTGTATTATTATATAACTTGATGATAATTTAAAATAGAATTAATTTTTGTATAAAAAATATATTAAATTATCAATTAATAATTTCTCTTAGTGGCTAAGGATCTTTTGTATTTAGTGAGAGGTCTTTGGCTCAACATCCACTTGAAATATATTTTTATATAAGTATATAACATATACATATACAGGGTGCGAGATAATCCTTTCTGATCCGTACGAGAATCCTACCCGCACCCTACCCTACCGCTATAGATCAAGTTGGCAACCCTACTTGTAAGACCCCATATTTTCATAAATTTAATAATAAGTTATTTTATGATTTATTATATTTATGCAACATTATTTTTTTAGAGATTTTATATTAATTAGATATTTTCTTATTGTTGATTTAAAGCTTTAGTGATTGAGAAATAATGAAAATTTTATGTGTTTAATTTTGAATATTTAGATTTTGAACTTTATTTTATGATTTTAAAAGAAATTAATTTGATTATCTCTAATTATTGAATTAGAGTATTTCTTTGAAAATAAATCGTAATTTGATAATTGGTGTTTTTATAAATATTAGTGTTGGATTAAAATTTATTTTCAATTACTCAATTACCCCTACTTTTATTAAAATTACCTAAACTACCCTAACCCTAACTCTAATTTCAAAATACACATACACATAAAATTCTAAAATTGCATTGCCTCACCGCCACCCCAACCCCCTTTTCCTCACACTCTCAACGGCACTTAACAACACAAAACACACACGCACACGCACACACAGTGAATTAGAGAAAGAAGAGGGAAGAAAGAAGAGGGAAAGAGAGAATAGAGAAGAAGGGAGAAGAGGCGAGGGGACGCGTTGCCTTCGCACCCCGTCACGCCCAGGTCACTTCCGTGGAGCCGTCGCCACTATTCCATTGAGCTGCTGTTGTCGTCGCGTACAAGAAGAGAGGGAGAGCCCGCACTTCGTTGGCGCCGTCCATGGAGCCACAAGACGCGTCAATGCCGCCGAGAGAAGGGAAAAGACACGAGCTGGAAGAGCTATGCCAGTCGCCGTCGTCGCGCTAGTAACCGCTACTGTTCATCATCACTGTCAATGAAGGTTCACTGGGTAGAAGAGCTTGATGCGAGAGAAACAGAGCGTGAGCAGAGAGAAACCACACACCGTTGTTGATGTGGTCGAGGTCGCCGTTCTTCTGCCGTCAACGTCATTAAGATGTCGTTGCTGTTGCCTCTATTTCTGCCGTAAATTGCCGTCGGCTCCACTGCTGTGAGCCTCTTCTCCTGCCGTTCAAGGAGCTGTGCTCCGTCACCGTTGAGCTGCTCTTTCAGTTTATTCTTAGTTACGGTAAGCTTTTCGTTCCAAAAATTCTTTTGTCGCTGTTCTGTTATCTTAGCTGAGATTTTGGCAGCGTTAATTATTATAAGATTGAGTTTCAGTTATTATATGTTGCGATTAGAGTTGCTGTAGTTGCTGCGGAAGCAGTTTGGAGTTGAGGTTGCAGCTGCCGCGGTTGCGGGCTGAGAGAAAACGGAGTTTTGTCGCGTAATTGAGTCGCGAACGAGGTAGGGACAATTTCTTAAACTTATTTTTAATTTCAAGAATTGTTATAAGTTGATATTAATGCAAAAAATGTATGTTTATGATTTTCGTAAGTCTTATGGATTGAATTGAGTTGTTTTGAATAAATGTAATTGCTTACCTGGTTGGTTGTTGTTGAATTGATTTTTCTTGAATTACTAAAAGGGATTTAATACCAGAATTTAGTTTAGTTTTGGAAATAATTTGACTTTAGAAAATATTTAATATTGAAATTTGGTTTGATATTGAACCCGATTTGATATCAGAATTTGGTTCAAAACAATTTTGAAAAGGATTTGATGTTTGGAAATGGTTTGATTATTGAAAATGATTTGCTATTTGAAAATAATTGAGAAGGATTTGAGGGATGTTTGGATGGGATCCTTGAAGGGTGACAAAGTTTGAATTTTAGAGGACACGCTACCCAAATTTTTATAAAAATTGGAAGCTTCGTCTGAAATTGTTATTTAAAAAGATTTTAATTTAAGGGCAATATGGTTTGATTTATTTAGAAAGGAATGAATTGTATTTTGATTTTGAAATTATTGTTGAACAAAAAGGAAGGTGTAATAATAAGGAATGGGGGATGATGAGGATTGATTTTTAAAGTATGATTGTTGAATGAATTGAATGATATTGAGAAGCCAGGTAAAATGCGGTGGCGTCGTCCACCTGCTCTGGGTAAGGGATGAGGAAGAAGAATGATTGAAAGTGAGTATGAGGACAATGATTATGAATGTGAAGTGGGACTGTATGTTCTGTTCCGTTATTGTTGCATCACTTTCTCTCTATTTGTAAAGTGTGTCAGGCACTATATCCCATGAGTGTGTGGGGCACTATATATTTAGAGCGTGGTGGGCGCTATATCCTAAGAGTGTGGGAGCACTTTACCCTGGAAAGTGTGTCGGACACTATATCCCATGAGTGTGTCAGGCACTATATCCCAAGAGCGTGGCGGGCGCTATATCCCAAGAGTGTGGGAGCACTTTATCCCGGAAAATACGGCGGGCACTATATCCCATGAGTGTGGCGGGCACTATATCCCAACAGTGTGACGGACACTATATCCCAAGAGTGTGGAGCATGTCAGAGAGATGATATCCGGGTTAGCTACCGGGTGTGTCGGGTTCTGACAAAGTAACCCACACGTGAGCTCACGGCCAGTAGAACAGGCATGTATCATATTGCATTTGTTTGCTTTGTTTGGGTGTGCCTAAGTGTTTTGATTTGCCTATTTGATAAATTCTGTTTAACTGATAATTGTGATACTTGTTGTAACTATTCTTTAAATGTGTTTGCCTTGTATTTGTTTGTGCTTATAATTGATTTCTATTTTGAAGTATTGGTGATGAATTGATGGTAGTAGTAATTTGTTGTGAATTGGGCCGGAGGCCGACTTGATTGGTTGGATCAGTAGTAAGTCTGTTTAAAATGATTATTTTTAGTAAGCGGTACAATGTATGGAGTGTTGTTTTGTGTGAACTTCTATAAGAAAAATATAAATTTTAAATTTGGATAATCAACTGACGTTTACCACGACTGAAAATAGTTTTGCTTAAAATATTTTGTTATAACAATTCTTCAAAATCCTCTATTGAGAACCAGCGAGGACGATGTTCTCACCTCCTACAGCTTTTTTTTTAGGACAGACGAAGAAGCCTGCGGAATTTTAATTAAGTACTTAGATTTGCTGTTTCTGTTTGTTTACACATCTTATAGATTTTTTCCTTGTCCTTATTATTATAATGTTGTAAGAGGGATAGGAGTTGTATGTTTTATATGTATATTATATTTATAAGCTACTTATGTAAGAAGTCTTGTATATAAATACAGGCTTGTTTGTTTTCAAGATAAAGTATTTTTTTCGGTTTTTAAAGAAATCAGCGATACGGTGTCGAGTCAAAAGCTCTTATTTTAATATTAAGTAAACAAAGTAGTCGTAATACTTCTTGTTATCAGAATAACGCAGCCGGAAACGTGACATTCTGATAGTGAAAGTGTTACACTACCTAACCGAATTGAATTAGGTTGGATACCCACAAATAGTATTATTTCAAATAAAATTTAGTATATAATAATTTGTAAATAACGTTGTGAATACTTTTAAAAATTTATATATTATATACTATTTTTAATTTAAATTTAAAATAGTATATAATATGTCAATAAATACCACCAACACATACACACTTATCTCTAATATTTTCTATTAGGACAATTACTTATTTTGAAACATATTATTATTAGCCAAAAATTATTTACCAAGAGATGAAAAGTTATCTCCAATAGATCTCTAGTAGGAGAGTTATTTATTTTAAAATATATTTTTATTAAAAAAATATTTTATCTTTTAATAAATTTAGATAATCATTAAAAAATATAAATTTAACTTAAATTCTTTTCTAAATACTCTTTAAATCAATTATTTTAAAAAATAAATTAATATTTTATCATAAATAAAATATTAATTTAAAATAAAAGAATCATGAGACGCAAATAATAATAATAATAATAATAATAATAATAATAATAATAAAAGAATCATGATATAAAAGCCATATAACTATATCAATTATTCATAAACCGTTACCCCCTCTTAAAAATTAGTTTTTACATAAATAACTACATCGTGCTGTATTTTATGTAATCATTTTTTTTTTTCACAAATCACTATTGTCTATAACTGTTTATAATGATAGTCATTTTTCGCATAAAATGTGATATTTTATAGTGATTTATATATAAATTTTGAAAATTTTACACTTTTTAATAATTTACATAAAATAAATATAGAACCGAATTATAACCAATTTTTAATTGTTGTATTTAAATAATTTTAAGATATACTTTAATTTATTTAATTATATAATTTGTCCTTATTTATATTAGTGATAATTTTTTAGTCAATTCAAATAATAATACTAATAATAATAATATTGTAATAATTTTTTAATTTTTTATCATTAATCATGAAATATATAAAAAAATTTAAATTAAATATTTTTGTAATAAGCTAAAATATTTTATATTATGTGATAATATATTAATAGTAATTTCAAAAGCGTAATGTAACAAAAGAGACATATCTCATACATTGTGTTTACTATATATCTAAATTAATCCCAAATAAATTTTAGATGAGATATTTTAGTTATTAACAAAAATTTTCTCAATCTAAAAAGTTTTAAGAATGATTCCTATTAAATAAATTAGTCACTTCATTGCTTTAAGACAAATTTTTAATATATATTTTTTCAATAATATTTTATATTTAAGTGATTTCATTAATCAAGTTCAACTAAGTGATTTAGAGTCATCTACTGTACTATTTATAATAGATTTTAATGTCAATTTTTTATTTTTTCTTCCTTTTCAACATAAACCTTTCCTTGTTCTCTGATTTTTCTATGTTTTTGTTTGATTATTGTCTCTTTTTCTTTAGACTTTCATTTTTTTTCTATTTTGTTGTATTCTCCTCTGATTTTATCCTCTTTCTCTTCAAATTTCGATCTGCATTTGATACAGTGTAATTAAAATCGTTTAGGTTTTACGTGTTCTAAAATAATAAATTATTCAAGTTCAAATAAGTTGAATGAGAGCAATTTATTTGGATTATTCTTCTGAATCAAATCAAGTGGACGATGTTTTAGTTGTTCTTAATTTTTTCTAGTTTCATTCTTCAACAATTTTGAATTGAATGGAATAGAATAGAATCTAATGCAATTGAATAAAGTGATAATGAATAATTTCATTCTTTTTTGCTAAAATCAGTGTTATTTATGAACATAATTTTCGGTTCATTTGTTATTACATAATAGTATTGTTTTGATAATATTTCGGTTCATTCTTCAACAATTTTGAATTGAATGGAATCTAATGCAATTGAATAAAGTGATAATGAATAATTTCATTATTCTTTGCTAAAACTAGTGTTGTTTATGAATTTGAATTTGGATAGAATGCAGGAGTTTCTAAATTTATAGAATGCATACTTTTTTGTTCATTTGTTATTACATAATAGTATTGTTATGATAATATTTCGGTTCCTTCTTCAATAATGACTTCTTTTGCAGTTATTCCTTTTAAATAGTGAATCAATGGTTCAGTCAAGTTCCAGCTTTTATCATGCACAAGATATGAATGATCCTAAAGGAGATATGACGCACTATGATAAAAATTTCAGTGTTTGGTAAAATAAAATTTTAGTTCATTTATGTTTTACTCATATAATGTTTTTTCCTTTGATAAAAATGAGGGTTAATTTTTTATTTGTGGTAAACAATTTATGTGTTTATTAGATTACATTTCGGTTCATTTGTGTTTTTGCCACTGTTGAGGTTTGATAAATATATTCAATCTATTCAGTGTAAACCTAGATTCATTTAAATTAATGTGATCTCAATACAGCCCAAATATTTCCAACAAATAAATCAAAATGAACTTAAAAAAATTTTTGAAATATATATATATTTACAATTCCTTACAAAATAGAATACAATTTAGAAGATTGAACATATTTACTTTCTATATTCTCATATGAGAATCTATAAAAGGGACTTGAGAGGAGAGTAGATGGTTTTAAGATTCTTATGCCTTCAGATCCCTCGATGACTTTGTCTCTTAATTTATTTATCTTGTCTAAAAAAATGGTTGGACCATATTCATAACCGAATGCATCAATTTGTTCCAATAATTGAAAGAAATTTATCCATATGAATCGAAATAAACTAAGAAATGAACCAAAATGAACTAAGAAATAAACCGAAATGAACTAAGATATGAACCGAAATTACTTGAGGAATAAAAGATTTGGTCAATACTTAACAGCAGTATGAAGTGAACCTCAATTAATTCACAAATGAACCAAAATTAGTTCAGATTTGAACAAGCAGTAAAAAATACTCAATTATCAACAAAAACACATTGAATATATACAACTGACAAAAATCAGAGCTATAACTAAATAAACAAGCATACATGAACAAGTTTAGCAAAGTCAAGCCAAACAAAACCAAATGAACCTCAATTCAACTAAGAAATAAACCAAAATTACTTAAGGAATAAAATATTTGGTCAATACTTAACATCAGCACCAAGTGAACATCAATTAATTCACAGATAAATCAAAATTAGTTCATATTTGAACAAGCAGTCAAAAAGATTCAATCTTTAATAAAAATACATCGAATTCATTTTTGGATCCAAATGAACCTCAATTAAACTAAGAATGAACCAAAATTACTTAAGGAATAAAAATTTGGTCAATACTTAAAAACAACATCCAATAAACCTCAATTAACACATAAATGAATCGAAATTAGTTTAGGTTTGAGCAAGCAACAAAAAAGATTCAATCTTTAATAAAAATACATCGAATTTATTTTTTGGATCCAAATGAACCTCAATTAAACTAAAAAATGAACCCAAATTACTTAAGAAATAAAAAATTTGGTAAATACTTATCAACAGCATCAAGTGAACCTAATTAACACACAAATGAACTAAAATTAGTTCAGATTTAAATAAGCAGTCAAAAAGACTCAGTCATCAACAAAAACATATCGAATTCTTTTCTGGATCCAAATAAACCTCAATTAAACCAAGAAATGAATCGAAATTACTTAAAAGAATAAAAAATTTGGTCAATACTTATTAGCAGCATTAAGTGAACCTCAATTAACATACAAATGAAGCGAAATTAGTTCAAATTTGAACAAGCAGTCAAAAAGACTCAATCATCAACAAAAACACATCTAATTCTTTTTTGGATCCAAATAAACCTCAATTAAACTAAGAAATAAACGAAAATTATTTATCAAAATCAATAAACTAACAACACATTTCATTAGACGCCCTAGTTATAGAGAAAAACAAGAAAAAATTGAATCCGAGAAATTTAATTTACTAAATGAACGAACTTGATCTACTAAATCCTAAGCCGAACTAATAGAAATGCGAGAAATGCAAAAAATGTGAAGGAGAAAGCTGAACATAATGAACAAGTAGTTTTGCCAATACCTTGAGGAATCTTTATTGTTCTTTTTTTGTGTTTTCTGTTGATGATCTTAAATGCACCATCAGATTTTGCAGTAATTTTCGTAGAGAATTTGAAAGATTTTTGAGAGATTTTTAGAGAAATTTCAAATTTCTTTATTACAGTTTTGAGTAGGAGATATGAACGCTTTTTCCATATAAAAACGTAAAGAGACAGGTAATGTTTTTGGAATTTCAGACGCGTATACACATTCTTTTAATAAGAGTGATTTTTGTTGGTGTTAAATTTTGGTTGGACTTAAATGACAATAAGACTTAAATCTGTAGCAGATATGATATTTTTAATAAATAAGATGTTAACAAATTTTATTAAAAAACAATTAAAGTTCAAAAATTATAATTAATTATTGGACAAATTAATAACTCCCTTAAAATATAAAATGTCTTCTCAAATACTTTTGAAAATTGATTTAGGTATCTATTTTTTTTTATCCCAATTTGCTTTTATTATAGCATCTAACAAGCAACTTCCTAGTCCTGAGCTAGATTTCTTCCCATTTTGCTTTTACGATATTATCTAACAACTTCCTAGGGCCACATTTCTTCCTTGTGCTTACTTTTGTTTTCTTTTTTTTTTTTATACTTAATTTTTTCTTCTTTTAGTTCTCTCGGGGTCTTCGTATAGTCTACTGGTGCAAGACGTTGCTTTTTTAATAGAGATATATGCCTCCACCTTGGAACGCTGACCACTCGTCCAATGACAGGTTAGAATCACAATAATTATCACCAATTAATTAAGAAAGTCCAATTTTATATTAGTTGGCTTTGAAAGAAACAAGTATGTGACCAGTAAGATTCCATTGCATAATTCATAATATTGTGTTTTGCTTATTAGCCTTCAAAAACAAAATTGATTTTCGAGGTAGTTGCCACTTACCACACTATGAAATATATTTGTGTGATATGTATGTCCACACCCGACCACACCCCATATTATTATTCTCGTTGGGTCGCAATCCCTTCACTCAATGCAGTTAAATATTAATATACATATCACCGGCAAGTGTATATGTTATGAAATTTGTTTATTAATATGATGGTTTTTTTTTTTTTTTCCTTTTTCGTTCTTGTTCCCAAATCTCAGCTGGAGTTACTAAATACAAATTAGGATAGAATATTATTTTGGTCTTCAATATTTAAATTAAATTTTTATTTGACTTTTAATATTTTAAATATTTTATTTCAATTTTAAAAAATTTCACACGTACTATTCCAGACTAAAAATATTTTAAATAGATTTAATATTATCTCATCGTTAAATTTGATATGAACAATTAGTATATAAAATAGTTAATAACGTTTGATTTCAGTATATAAGTAAAATCGATCCACCAATAATCACCAATTTAAAAATTTTTCCTTTGATTTTAGATCGTTGATGATTGATGCTGGAAATAAGTAGTATGGCCACAATCTAATCTATCATATGTCAAATAATTTGTTATTGTTATTATACTAAATGCTTAATGTAATATGGTCCTTGATCGAATTTAGAGATTTATCATTATGGTAGTAATCATAATAATGCGAAATAAATATTTTATAGTTTAATCTAAACTATTTTTAGTCATAAAATTATTAAAGAAGACATTAATAATTCAAATATATATAATGGTCTTCGTTGGATGAAAATTAATAGATTTTATTTATTAAATTATATATATAGTACATATAGAGATATGATCATTAAACTAACTCACTCTGAGAACTCCTAATGGTTATAATTACCACAAATTTATCAATAGGATACTCTCAAAATGAACATGGTATTAGAGTTTCTTTGACCTGCAACTATCATAATAATTAACAATGTATTTATCATACTTTGATTTTGGACACTTAATACCGTAGGGTGCTAGTTGAATGGATATTTGATATGATTTGAAATACTTGTAAAATTAATGTTAGTCAATAAGAAATCCATCAACTCTCAGTAAAGAATTTGAGCTCTATAATTATAATGACTGAGATGAATAAAATCTTGGTCAAGGAGATTGAATGAATGAAGAAATGAGTTTTTAGGTCATTCACAGTTCATTATAATAATGGTAACAAGTTAGAGTTTGACAACTAAATCATACTCTAAAGGTGAACTAAGAGTTGAAAAGATGGAAGGAATTATACTTTGTTTGTAACACCCTACCATACAGAGTCTTATGCTTAAGTCATAATTCAGAGATGGCAAGGTATTACGACCTCTAAAACAAAAATTTAGTACGTATAGTAGTATGAATAATTGATTATAACTAGGAGCCTTTGTAGAAAAAGGGGTAAACAAAAACCGTAACTCGAAAGCGCAACACTCCGATCGATAACGCAACGAGCAAAGGATAAACCAACGCGAGATAACATATATACAAAGGAGTGTCAAAAACAGGAATATCAAGACTCAAAATCCGGTTGCGAAGATAACCGGTCCGAGCATAGCAATATATACATATGATAAAATAAGGAAAACCCCAAAGGAAACCCAAAGGGACACAAATACAGAAATCTAATCTCCAAAATCCCCTCTAGAAGGAGTCATCACAGTTTGTATTATTTAATGGAGATAAAAATATCTAAACAAGATATATAACCCAAAACAGAGTCCCGAGAACAAAGGATCTTCGCTAATCCAGAAGTCTCCAGCATACCTTAACGAGAAGCCTCGTGTCCTGCATCTGAAAACCACAAAATCCGCATGGGTGAGAACCAGAGGTCCCCAGTACGGTAACAGCTTCCACATATATAATACATAATAATAGAGGAAAGCCGAAGGCAATCCTAGAACTTCCTCCAGTTAATATCAAAGCTTATAAACAAGCTAAACCGTAAGTGGCAACTGACTAAAGATCCTTCAGTCTAACTAATACTTCCCTTTCCAATTCCTTCAGACCTCCCAACCACCAGCAGGAGTATAATATAGCAAACACAGTTATATCAGACAAGAGATTTACAAATAGGAACAAATAAGGCATTTAGGCAATTAGCAAGTAATATGCAGTCAAATAGGCAATCTCAAACAATTCATGTAGTATGCTTATGATGCATGCCTGTCCCTAGTGGCTGATGATATCATCTGTCGGTTATAGAGCCAACCCGACAAGTCCTGGTAGCTAACCATTGGACTGTCCCTCTGTCGTGTATCCCCAACTCGAGTTATACTCATCATAAACTTGATCATAATCATGATCCATATCCATCACCCTCACTGGTGAATATTTATCCATCACCATCACTGGTGAATATTTATGGGGGCGAGCTCATCCGGGCATTTCACAGTGCCCGGCCACACTTACGACATTGGGTTAACAGAGCTTCGAGTCTCAACCTGGAGCACATGGTGGCTAGCCATTGCTACTACCCAGGGAAACCCTCATCTCCAATGGTGGAAGTGAAAACATTCACAATTCATTCAACAGCATATATGCATTTATATTTGGCCATAAACATGGCTCCACCGTAACACGACAATAATCTAGCCATCCGGCTCACGGTTAAATCCATAACCAGCCAATTCATTAACATTTACGGCCCTTCGGCCCATGGAATAACAAGCACTTCCACCGCCATTCTCTGCATCTCACATAATCATCTTTGATCCTCAATGATCATTCATCTTTCCCCTTACTTCACTCGCAAGTTACCACATTCACTAGCCCTTTATCTCATGCTAGGCATATCATAATGATTCAAGACATAAGTGGTGAGATCGGAGGCTTAGAAGTATGAAATTTGGCTTTTAAAACTCAAAAATCAACTTTGGGATGAAAACAGGGCCACGCGTACGCGCACTCCACGCGCACGTGTAGATGGCCTTAAAACTCATCGACGCGCAAGCGTCATACGCGCGAACGCGCGGGTTGAAAATTAGCCAAACGGCGCGCACGCGTCAGCCACGCGTACGCGTGGGTACTCTTGCGCCCCAGGCACAAAACTGGCACAACTCTGGCACAACTCTCTGGAAAATGGCTGGGCATTGGGTGCAGCACATTCGGCGCGCCCGCGCACATCACGCGCACGCGTGGATAGCGCTTCCTGTAACAGCCCAGACCACCCGCTAGCACGATATTGTCCGCTTTGGCACACAAGGCCTCATGGTTTTGCCTTTGACGATAGGGATGATAGCCGAAGCCCCCCACACTCACTCGTCAAAACGCGTCATGCTAGGGAGAGGTATCCACACCCTTATAAGGCATGCTTCGTTCCCCTCCCCAACCGATGTGGGCCTTACAATCCACCCCCCTAAGGGAGTCCAGCGCCCTCGCTGGCACATTGATCCGGGTTCTGGCTCTGATACCATCTGTAACAGCCCAGACCACCCACTAGCACGATATTGTCCGCTTTGGCACACAAGGCCTCACGGTTTTGCCTTTGACGATAGGGATGATAGCCGAAGCCCCCACACTCACTCGTCAAAACGCGTCATGCTAGGGAGAGGTATCCACACCCTTATAAGGCATGCTTCGTTCCCCTCCCCAACCGATGTGGGCCTTACACTTCCTGGAAGAACGGTGCGTACGCGCCAAGGGCGCCTACGCGCGGGGGGTGATTCTGCTAAAAATTTCCTAAGTTAAAAGCTGCAGAATTCACAGATTCAAATCCCAATCTTCCGACGGACATAACTTCCTCATTTTAAATCGTTTTTCACCCGTTCTTCGAACGGCATGGACATCCCGGATCCAATTTCATTTCTAAATAGATTTGGCACAAATCAGAGATCCGTAGTCCAAGTTATGTCCCATCAAAGTATGCCCAAAAACCATGTTTTCATACAAAACCACAAAGTGCCATTTTCAAAACAAGCCACTTTCAACTCTTTTCAAAATCAATCAAAACATGCCAATTTCAACCCTTCTCTTTGAAATCATTCAAAATGTACCAAAATCAACAACAAGCCATCCTCAACTCACATATTGACATTTTACCAAAATTTCCAAAACCACATCCAACCATTTTAACACTTCTCAATCAAATGGCTAAAGGACAAACACAATATCATGTCATACATCCTTCCTCATCCCAATTTCCAATAATACCATTTCCAATCAACAATCACTATACATAATCAACATCATACTCACCATCAACATGGTACCACCCACCAATTCAACCTTAATCATCCATCAAGCATATATCACAACATGCATTTCTTATATATCACACAATCAAGGCATCATTATTCATAATCACATATATGAACACATCATATATCTCAACATTCAACAACACCAACAATTCAATGCCTATCTTAGGGCCTCTAGCCTAAGTATTTCCTACCACATTACATATTAGATACGGGAAACTGAAACCATACCTTAGCCGATTTCCCAAGCTCAACCGGAGCACTTCCAAACCACTTATCCACAAGCTCTCAAGGTATCAACACCTCCAAGAACAGATTTTTATCACACAAAACCCTCTTCCAAGCTTTCCAAAATCATCAATCAAGCTCCAATATTCACATATACACAACCTAAGCCACAATCATCATATCCATACACAACATCTCAATACCCAAACATCATAGAACAACAATTTACACTAGGGTTGAGAATCTTATCACACCCAAGGTCCAAGGAGACAAGATTAACCTTCTCCTTCAAGAGAGTTGGGTCCTATAACATCAAAGAACCCAAAATCTCAACATTTTTGCTCATGAAACTCGAAATCAAGGGCTGGAATTTCGTGCAGTAAAACGTGGCTTACCTCAAGATTGATTGTATGGGTTTTGTAGAGCTCTCCGCGGTGAACGCGTGGCCGCAAACGGAGCGGCAATCGGAGCTCTAGATCAAAAGTTATGGTGGTTTGAAGATCAAGTGAGAGATAGAACTTGAGAGAGTGTTCTTCTCCTCCCTCACTCCATTTCAGCGTGTGTGTGTTTAATGAGGAGAGAGAATACTGAAAACTAGGGTTTTGGTTTAGTTATGTTGGGCCAAGGGCCCACTTTGGGTCCGGTTGGTCCGGTTTGGCCCGTTCGGTCCAATCTTGGTCCGATTTCTATTAAATTAGTACCGAAATTCTCGTCTCAATCTCCTCTATCACATTTAGCCATAAAAATAACATTTTTGGCTTTCTAGAATAAATTCTCATTTATGGATTAATTAGCCGTTAATTAACCGGGTCTTACATTCTACCCACCTAATTGGGAATTTTTCCCACAAAATTCAAATCAACTTACCTGAGAATAAGTGCGGATAATCCGTACGCATCTCTGACTCAAGTTTCCAAGTGTGTTCCTCAACACCGCCTCGACTCCATGCCACTTTGACTAATGAAACCTCTTTTCCACGCAACCGTTTGATACTAGTATCATCAATTCTGACTGGAGCCACTGGAAGCGTCAAATCTTCTCTCAACTGAACCGATTCAGGTTCTAACACATGGCTAGCATCAGGAGTGTACTTCCGAAGCTGCGACACATGAAACACATCGTGCAGGTTCGAAAGATGAGGTGGTAGAGCCACCCGATACGCCACTGGCCCAATCCTCTCCAGGATCTGAAATGGACCAATGTATCGAGGATTCAACTTCTTTGCTTTAATCGCTTTACCTACTCCTGTGGTCGGAGTAACCTTAAGGAAAATATGATCTCCTGCCTCAAATTCCAAGGGCTTCTGCCTCTGATCGGCGTAACTCATCTGACGACTCTGCGCCGTAAGCATCCTATCTCGGATTTTCTTGACTTGTTCAGTGGTCTCAGCTACTATCTCCGGCCCCAACAAGCCTTTCTCTCCAGCTTCATACCAACATAGCGGAGATTGACATTTCCTCCCATACAATGCCTCATACGGAGCCATTCCGATGCTCGCATGGTAACTATTATTGTATGCAAACTCCACTAATGGCATATACCGATCCCAACTTTCCGGTTGATCCAAAACACAAGCTCTCAACATATCCTCTAGGGTTTGGATCGTCCTCTCAGATTGACCATCTGTTTGAGGATGGTAAGTTGTACTCAAGCTTAATCGGGTTCCAAAAGCTTTCTGAAATGCACCCCAGAATCTCGAAGTGAAACGAGGATCTCTATCAGAGATTATAGTAGCAGGTACACCATGGAGTCTCACAATTTCCTTTATGTATAACCGTGCTAGATCCTCAAGGGTGTAAGTCATCCGAATGGGCAAAAAGTGAGCTGACTTCATCAGTCGGTCCACAATCACCCAGATAGCATCAAAACCAGTCCTAGTCCTTGGCAATCCCGACACAAAGTCCATTGCAATACTTTCCCACTTCCATTGCGGAACCTCTAAAGGTTGCAACATCCCAGAAGGTCTTTGATGTTCAATCTTTACCTTTTGGCAAGTTAAGCACTTTGAAACATATTCAGCCACATCATTCTTCATACCCGGCCACCAAAACATCGCCTTTAAATCATGGTACATCTTAGTACTCCCCGGGTGAATGGAGAATCCGCTTTTGTGTGCCTCCTTTAAGATATCTTGCCTCAAAGTGCCAACATCCAGCACAATGATCCTACCCTTGAATCTCCATAACCCATCTTTTTCTTCCGACACTCTCCACTGTTTTCCTTGCTCGATAGCCGGTAACACCTTCCATAACGCTTCATCGTTTTCATGAGCCCTTAGGAGTTCGGACTTAAAGTCACTTGAGATTTCTAATCGGCTCAAACATAAGGTTCCAGATACTTCTTGAACACCGATTTTTAGACTCTCGAATTCTTTGAGCAACTTCTCCTCTTGAAGCATCATCCAAGCCGCATACAACGACTTCCGACTTAACGCATCCGCCACTATATTCGCCTTTCCAGGATGGTAATTCAACTCAAAGTCGTAGTCCTTCAATAATTCCATCCACCTTCTCTGCCTCATATTAAGCTCTTTCTGATCAAAGAGGTATTTCAAACTCTTGTGATCAGAAAAGACTTGGAACTTAACCCCATAGAGATAATGCCTCCACACCTTCAAGGCAAACACAACCGCAGTGAGTTCCAAATCGTGCGTAGGGTAACTAACTTCATGAGGTCTTAACTGTCGTGAGGCATACGCCACTACATTATGATGCTGCATCAGCACGCACCCTAGGCCCTTTAATGAGGCATCACAGCATACCTCAAA
The DNA here is from genome assembly GCF_059453495.1 of Arachis ipaensis. Taxonomy (NCBI): domain Eukaryota; kingdom Viridiplantae; phylum Streptophyta; class Magnoliopsida; order Fabales; family Fabaceae; genus Arachis; species Arachis ipaensis. Next base: position 38,976,149 of record NC_142441.1, on the reverse strand, counting down.
AGGCTCGTTCGGCTCAGGTAACACTAACACAGGTGCAGTGGTCAACTTTTTCTTCAATGCCTGAAAGCTCTCCTCGCACTCAGGAGTCCAAACAAACGGAGTGTCTTTGCGAGTTAACTTTGTCAACGGCAAGGCTAATTGCGAAAAGCCTTTGATGAACCTTCGGTAATAGCCAGCTAAACCCAGAAAACTCCTTATCTCAGTTACTGTGGTTGGTTGCTTCCAATCCATCACAGCCTCCACCTTAGTTGGATCTACGGCTATTCCCTTCTTACTCACCACGTGACCCAAAAACTTCACCTCATCCTTCCAAAACTCACACTTAGACAATTTTGCATAGAGTTTCTTCTCCTTTAGAATATGCAACACAGTCCTCAGGTGTTCCGCATGCTCTTCTTCAGTCTTGGAGTAAATCAGTATGTCGTCGATGAAGACAACAACAAATTTATCCAGAAACGGACGGAATACTCTATTCATGTAATCCATGAATACTGCAGGAGCATTTGTCAACCCAAAAGACATCACAGTGTACTCGTAATGACCATAACGAGTCCTAAAAGCGGTCTTAGGGATATCCTCACCCCTCACCCTTATCTGGTGATAACCGGATCACAAATCGATCTTAGAAAAAACCCCAGCTCCTTGTAACTGATCCATGAGATCATCAATTCTCGGCAACGGGTATTTATTCTTTATGGTGACCTTGTTCAGCTGCCTGTAATCCACACAGAGCCGCATACTTCCATCTTTCTTCTTTACTAGTAACACTGGAGCACCCCACGGGAAAACACTTGGTCGGATAAAATTCTTACCCAATAATTCCTCTAACTGAGACTTTAGCTCGGCCATCTCTAACGGTGACATTCTATAAGGAGCACTTGAGATTGGCCCCGCCCCAGGCACCAACTCAATAGCAAACTCGACCTCTCGGTTAGGTGGAAATTCCTCAATATCATCGGGAAACACTTCCGGAAACTCACACACTACCGGAATCTGATCCAACCTTTGATCATCACCCGAAACACCCGCGGTTAACAACAGGATACCCTGACATTCGATTCCAGAACAGTTCACCATCATCGAATTCAAGTAATAATTATTCACCACGACCGGCCCTTCTGTATCCTCCGGCATAAAGTACACCGACTTTGTAGAACAATCAAGCAGGACATGGTTCTCAGATAACCAGTCCAATCCCAAGATAAGATCAAGACCGATCATCGGTAAGCAGATTAAATTATGGACAAAATCATGCTGTTTGAACCTAAACGAAACTTTCGGGCATCCTAGCCTAGTTACCATGGCTTCATGGGTAGCATTATACACTTTTAGGTCATAACCTAAGGTTACGATCTTCAATCCTAACTCATGGGCTTTCTCAAATGTAATGAATGAATGCGATGCTCCCGAATCAAATAAAGCATTTAAAGTTTGACCAGCCATTTCACAGTTACCTCGAATGAGTGTCTCGGATCCCTCTGCACCCACAGCTGAGGTGGTGAACACCCGACCAGTCTGTTGTGCTTTCCCAGCACCTTGCTTTTGCTTCTCCGGGCAACTTGCGACTTTATGCCCCGCCTTTCCACAATTGTAGCACAAACCCCATCCGGCCTTGCATGGTACTCCCGGATGGTGACTTCCACACCTAGTACAAGCTTGATCATTCTGAGGCTGCTTCCCAAACCTTTTCCCTTGGGAGTTGTTGTTGGGCCTCCTAAAAGAACCTTCCCTCTTGAAGGGCGGACCTCTAGGTGCAAAGCTCTTCCCTCGGTTTTGTGGAAATGATCCCTTGTGATTTCCTTTCTCAGTGGCTGCCCTCTTCACACACTCTTCAGCAACCCTACACTTGTTCACCAATTCGGAGAAAGTCCTAATCTCCATTGGTCCCACTGAACTGAAAATATCGCTCCGGAGTCCTCCTTCGTACTTAACACACTTCCATTCCTCATATTCCACCGGAGTCCCTTGACACATACGAGAGAATTTGAACAGCTCCTCAAACTTGTCAGTATACTCAGATACGGACATAGTACCCTGCTTCAGCTGCAATAATTCAAGCTCCTTGGCTGTCCTGGAAGAAGTCGGAAAGTACTTCTTATAGAACTCCTCTTGGAAGACATCCCAGGTGATATAATCATCACCCTGCTGCAAGAGGCGTCGGATTCCTTGCCACCAATGCGACGCTTCACCAGTGAGCAAATAGGTAGCGAACTCCACACGCTGCCCTTCAGATACCACCTGCGCTTGCAGTGCTCGTTCCATAGCCTGAAACCACGTATCGGCTTCAGTCGGGCTAGTAGTTCCCTTGAACTTCGGGGGATTAACCTTCAAAAAGTTTGCCAGTGTCATCGGACCCTGAACTCCACCTCCGTCATTACCATGGTTGTTCATCTGTTGACCAAGAGCCTCAGCAGTGGCTTGCATAGCAGCAGCCATGTTCTCCAACGCAGTCATAAAGTTCACCGGGTCATTAGGGTTATTCTCCGGCGCACGAGCATTAGTATGTCCTCTCCCACGGCCTCTACCGCGTCCACGAGGCGCCATCTGGTTCCTATACACACCAAACAATCGATATTAAGTTGATCAGTCTCAATATCGGAAGTTTAGTGCTTCAAAGTCCCAAATGCATGCTCATGAACGTTTATGCTAACTATATCAAGTAGATATACTAACAGCACATAACACACATACAGAGAATGCACAAAAGCATAGTCAGTCCATTCCTCAGGCTCTACAGGAACGAACTGCTCTGATACCATAATGTAACACCCTACCATACAGAGTCTTATGCTTAAGTCATAATTCAGAGATGGCAAGGTATTACGACCTCTAAAACAAAAATTTAGTACGTATAGTAGTATGAATAATTGATTATAACTAGGAGCCTTTGTAGAAAAAGGGGTAAACAAAAACCGTAACTCGAAAGCGCAACACTCCGATCGATAACGCAACGAGCAAAGGATAAACCAACGCGAGATAACATATATACAAAGGAGTGTCAAAAACAGGAATATCAAGACTCAAAATCCGGTTGCGAAGATAACCGGTCCGAGCATAGCAATATATACATATGATAAAATAAGGAACACCCCAAAGGAAACCCAAAGGGACACAAATACAGAAATCTAATCTCCAAAATCCCCTCTAGAAGGAGTCATCACAGTTTGTATTATTTAATGGAGATAAAAATATCTAAACAAGATATATAACCCAAAACAGAGTCCCGAGAACAAAGGATCTTCGCTAATCCAGAAGTCTCCAGCATACCTTAACGAGAAGCCTCGTGTCCTGCATCTGAAAACCACAAAATCCGCATGGGTGAGAACCAGAGGTCCCCAGTACGGTAACAGCTTCCACATATATAATACATAATAATAGAGGAAAGCCGAAGGCAATCCTAGAACTTCCTCCAGTTAATATCAAAGCTTATAAACAAGCTAAACCGTAAGTGGCAACTGACTAAAGATCCTTCAGTCTAACTAATACTTCCCTTTCCAATTCCTTCAGACCTCCCAACCACCAGCAGGAGTATAATATAGCAAACACAGTTATATCAGACAAGAGATTTACAAATAGGAACAAATAAGGCATTTAGGCAATTAGCAAGTAATATGCAGTCAAATAGGCAATCTCAAACAATTCATGTAGTATGCTTATGATGCATGCCTGTCCCTAGTGGCTGATGATATCATCTGTCGGTTATAGAGCCAACCCGACAAGTCCTGGTAGCTAACCATTGGACTGTCCCTCTGTCGTGTATCCCCAACTCGAGTTATACTCATCATAAACTTGATCATAATCATGATCCATATCCATCACCCTCACTGGTGAATATTTATCCATCACCATCACTGGTGAATATTTATGGGGGCGAGCTCATCCGGGCATTTCACAGTGCCCGGCCACACTTACGACATTGGGTTAACAGAGCTTCGAGTCTCAACCTGGAGCACATGGTGGCTAGCCATTGCTACTACCCAGGGAAACCCTCATCTCCAATGGTGGAAGTGCAAACATTCACAATTCATTCAACAGCATATATGCATTTATACTTGGCCATAAACATGGCTCCACCGTAACACGACAATAATCTAGCCATCCGGCTCACGGTTAAATCCATAACCAGCCAATTCATTAACATTTACGGCCCTTCGGCCCATGGAATAACAAGCACTTCCACCGCCATTCTCCGCATCTCACATAATCATCTTTGATCCTCAATGATCATTCATCTTTCCCCTTGCTTCACTCGCAAGTTACCACATTCACTAGCCCTTTATCTCATGCTAGGCATATCATAATGATTCAAGACATAAGTGGTGAGATCGGAGGCTTAGAAGTATGAAATTTGGCTTTTAAAACTCAAAAATCAACTTTGGGATGAAAACAGGGCCACGCGTACGCGCACTCCACGCGCACGCGTAGATGGCCTTAAAACTCATCGACGCGCAAGCGTCATACGCGCGAACGCGCGGGTTGAAAATTAGCCAAACGGCGCGCACGCGTCAGCCACGCGTACGCGTGGGTACTCTTGCGCCCCAGGCACAAAACTGGCACAACTCTGGCACAACTCTCTGGAAAATGGCTGGGCATTGGGTGTAGCACATTCGGCGCGCCCGCGCACATCACGCGTGGATAGCGCTTCCTGTAACAGCCCAGACCACCCGCTAGCACGATATTGTCCGCTTTGGCACACAAGGCCTCATGGTTTTGCCTTTGACGATAGGGATGATAGCCGAAGCCCCCCACACTCACTCGTCAAAACGCGTCATGCTAGGGAGAGGTATCCACACCCTTATAAGGCATGCTTCGTTCCCCTCCCCAACCGATGTGGGCCTTACATTGTTCTTCTTAGGTTCTTAGTAAAAATATATTATTTCATACTATCGACTCATTAAGGAGTGTTGTTAGACGCTATGACTAATTTACTACTCGCTTAGTGTTGAACCTATGGGGTCATACACTAACGAGTGTTATAATCTTTGCTAAACAATTATTTAATTATTATTTTAATTTGATCAAAATAAATAATTATGTTAATTCAAATAGAATATTAATATAATTTTTGCTAGCACTAAGAATATAATAATATGATAATTAAAATAAATGAGAAACAAAAATAATTAGTTATTCTGTTTTTAAATTTGAATTCTAAGTTCGGATGAAATCCTAACGGATTATGTTTCAAATTGACTTGTGATATGATATGATTCATAAGATTTCAATTTAAAATAAGAGAAGATAAGATTCAGATTTTAAATAAGATAAGATTTAAATTTAAATTGAGATTTAAATTTAAAATTAATAATAAATTTTATTTTATATATATATATATATATATATATATATATATATATATATATATATATATATATATATATATATATATATGTCAAGAGTAGAGAAAATTGACTAATACTATAACAAAAATTTTATTTCTTTACCTTTACACACATAAATATATGTGAGTCTAATTCTTGGAAAAGAATTTTATGATGTGCAAAGAGTTAAAATTTTGGAATTTTTTTATATGAAGAAAATTGAAAAGAAGAAGTGTTACAAAAATTTTTGTTATATTTTTCTAACATAAGAAAGAACATATGACTTAACAATAACATTGTTAACGTTTATGTCACTTGTTTGTTAATTATTCGTGTCAAATTTAATGATAAGATAATATTAAATCTATTTAAAATTTTTTAAGACAAAAATAAGACATTCAAAATTTTAAAGACTAAATTAAAATATGATCCAAATATTAGGAATAAAAATAGTATCTTATCCTACAAATTATTTAAATAGATACACCCATGCCTCCACGTTATTTTTCTTTTAATTTTCTATGAACTTTTATAATATGAAAACATTGAAAGAATTTAGTTAAATATACTTGGATACTATAAATTATTGCCATACTGTCAATTAATCAATTCAATAATTTGAGTGACTATTCAAATAGTTACACAATCTTATGTATGGGTAGAAATTAGATTTAGTAATAACATTAAGCCAAACAAAATATATCTCGCTAATTTAATAATATATATAAGGCTATAGTAAATTCACACTAAAATCAGTTACTAATATAAAATTAAGATTTGCAACACATATAAATCTTTTTGGTTTATAAGTCATATAAGTTAGGTCAAGCCTAACAAAAACGACCCTAACCTATACGACTGTGTAAACATGTGCACTACTCAACGGTTTTCATAGCGCGTTCACTCACAAAGTCACCATTATGAAAGATGGTTCTTCTTCTTTTTCGATCAAAATCACAACCGTGAAGATTCAAATCACATTCAAAATCTCTCAAGAAACTGTCAAAATCGTCGCCAACACTCAAGAAAATCAATAAAAAAAAACTTCAAAATCTCCATAAAATACAACGCAACAAAAGAAGAAAGATTATTCAAGGTACCGTTTCACTAATCGTCGAAGTTTTTCACTTTTGTCTTTCTCATTTCGAACGCAAAACACGATATCGTCGTATTTCTATTTATTAAGTAGATTCATTATGTTTTCTTAGTTGAAAATAGATATTACTGTTCTCGTCAAACTGTTCAATCAGTGATAACTGTTTTACGTTCTGTTTCGCAAATAGTTTATCGTATATTTTAATGTGTTTTTGTGCATGTTTGCATGTTTGGAACTGAGTTTGTATAAATAGAAACTTTCGCTGTATTTCAAGTAAATTCGACTGTAACTGGTGCTGTTGTTCTTGAATTTGTACTTGTTCTTCTAGTGTCATTTTATGTAGGTTTAGTTGACTTGAATATCATTTTGAACTCATATAACGTCATGTAATACAAAAAATAATAGAAGTGTATGTGACTAGTATTTTGGGTATATGTGGCTGGTATTTGGGTGTATGTGACTAGTATTTGGGTGTATATTGATGAGCGGATAATTTATACGCTTTTTGGCATTGTTTTTAGTATGTTTTTAGTAGGATCTAGTTACTTTTAGGGATGTTTTCATTAGTTTTTATGTTAAAATTACATTTCTGGACTTTACTATGAGTTTGTGTATTTTTCTGTGATTTCAGGTATTTTCTGGCTGAAATTGAGGGACTTGAGCAGAAATCAGATTCAGAGGTTGAAGAAGGACTGCTGATGCTGTGGGATTCTGACCTCCCTACACTCAAAGTGGATTTTCTGGAGCTACATAACTTGAAATGGCGCGCTTTCAATTGCGTTGGAAAGTAGACTTCCAGGGCTTTCCAGCAATATATAATAGTCCATACTTTGGCCAAGAATAGACGACGTAAACTGGCGTTCAACGCCAGCTTTCTGCCCAAATCTGGCGTCCAGCGCCAGAAAAGGAGCCAAAACCAGAGTTGAACGCCCAAACTGGCACAAAAGCTGGCGTTCAACTCCAAGAAGGACCTCTACACGTGCAACACTCAAGCTCAGCCCAAGCACACACCAAGTGGGCCCGGAAGTGGATTTATGCATCAATTACTTACTTCTGTAAACCCTAGTAGCTAGTTTATTATAAATAGGACATTTCACTATTGTATTTGACATCCTGGATTGTATTTTGATCCTGTGATCACGTTTTAGGGGGCTGGCCATCTCGGCCATGCCTGGACTATCACTTATGTATTTTCAACGGTAGAGTTTCTACACTCCATAGATTAAGGTGTGGAGCTCTGCTGTTCCTCAAAGATTAATGCAAAGTACTACTGTTTTCTATTCAATTCATCTTATTTCGCTTCTAAGATATTCATTCACACTTCAACCTGAATGTGATGAATGTGACAATAATCATCATTCCCTATGAACGCGTGCCTGACAACCACTTCCGTTCTACATTAGAATTGAATGATTATCTCTTAGATTTCTTAATCGGAATCTTCGTGGCGTAAGCTAGAATGATGGCGGCATTCAAGAGAATCCGGAAAGTCTAAACCTTGTCTGTGGTATTCCGAGTAGGATTCAATGAATGAATGACTGTGACGAGCTCCAAACTTGCGATTGCAGGGCGTTAGTGACAGACGCAAAAGGATAGTAAATCCTATTCCAGCATGATCGAGAACCGACAGATGAATAGCCGTGCCGTGACAGGGTGCGTTGACCATTTTCACTGAGAGGATAAGATGAAGCCATTGACAAGGGTGATGCCTCCAGACGATTAGCCGTGCCGTTATAGGGCATTGGATCATTTTCCCGAGAGATGACCGAAAGTAGCCATTGACAGTGGTGATGTATCACATAAAGCCAGCCATGGAAAGGAGTAAGACTGATTGGATGAAGATAGCAGGAAAGCAGAGGTCCAGAGGAACGAAAGCATCTCCGTTCGCTTATCTGAAATTCTCACCAATGAATTACATAAGTATTTCTATCCCTATTTTATTAATTAAATTCGAAAACTCCATAACCATTTGATATCCGCCTGACTGAGATTTACAAGGTGACCATAGCTTGCTTCATACCGACAATCTCCGTGGGATTCGACCCTTACTCACGTAAGGTATTACTTGGACGACCCAGTGCACTTGCTGGTTAGTTACGCGGAGTTGTGAACCATGGTTTTGGCATCATGTTTTTGGCGCCATTTCCAGGGAAGGAAAGAGCAATGAACTTTACATAATTAAAGTGTAATCACGATTCCGCGTACCAAGTTTTTGGCGCCGTTGCCGGGGATTGTTCGAGTTTGGACAACTGACGGTTCATCTTGTTGCTCAGATTAGGTAATTTTCTTTTTGTTTTGTTTTCAAAAATTTTTCAAAAATCTTTCAAAAATTTTTCTTTTGTTTTCGAAAAAAAAAAATAATAAAAAATAATGTTTTCAAAAATAAATTATTCTATGGCTTCAAAACTTTCAAGAATGAATTCTAGAGTTTCATGGTAACATGTTGAATCCTATCTGGCTGAAAAGCCATACCCAAACTCCTTTGGGATTGGTCTTCAACTAATCACCTCAATGGATGTAAATCCATTCTAAATCTTGACTGGCTATTAAGCCATGTCTAACCCTCAGATTGGAGCTTTAGACTAAAGAGTACAAGATTCCTGGAATTCATATGAAAAATTTTGAATCCTTATTTTTTTTCTTTTTCAAAATGATTTTCGAAAATTTTAAAATAAAAATACAAAAAAATCATAAAATCATAAAAATAAAAAAAAATATTGTGTGTTTCTTGTTTGAGTCGTGTGTCATGTTATAAGTTTGGTGTCAATTGCATGTGCATCTTGCATTTTTCGAAAATTCTCATGCATTCATAGTGTTCTTCATGATCTTCAAGTTGTTCTTGGTAAGTCTTCTTGTTTGATCTTTGCATTTGCATGTTTTGTGTCTTTTCTTATTTTTCATATGCATTCCTGAATTCTTTATGTCTAAGCATTAAAGAATTCTAAGTTTGGTGTCTCGCATGTTTTCTTTGCATTAAAAATTTTTCAAAAATATGTTCTTGGTGTTCATCATGATCTTCATAGTGTTCTTGGTATTCATCTTGACATTCATAGCATTCTTGCATGCATCACATGTTTTGATCTAAAATTCTCATGCATTGCATCATTTTTCTTGTTTTTCTCTCTCATCATAAAAATTCAAAAAAAATTAAAAAAATATCTTTCCCTTTTTCTCTCTCATAAATTCGAAAATTAGATTTGACTTTATCAAAAATTTTTAAAATCTAGTTGTTTTTATGAGTCAAATCAAATTTTCAATTTAAAAATCTTATCTTTTTCAAAAATCAAATCTTTTTCAATTTTCTTAGTTATTTTCGAAAATTCTAAAAACATTTTTCAAAAATATTTTTCTTATTTTTATATCAAATTTTCGAAAATAACATCACCAATTAATGTTTTGATTCAAAAATTTCAAGTTTGTTACTTACTTGTTAAGAAAGTTTCAAACTTTAAGTTCTAGAATCATATCTTGTGATTTCTTGTGAATCAAGTCATTAATTGTGATTTGAAAAATCAAATCTTTTTCAAAACTAATTTCAATCATATCTTTTCAAAAATATCTTCCTATCTTATTTTTTTTAAAAAAATTGATTTCAAAATATCTTCTCTAACTTCCTAACTTCTTATCTTTTCAAAATTTGTTTCAACTAACTAACTAACTTTTTGTTTGTTTCTTATCTTTTTCAAAACCACCTAACTAACTCTCTCTCTCTCATTTTCGAAAATATCTTCTCCCTTTTTCAAAATCTCTTTTTAATTAACTAATTATTTTAATTTTTGATTTTTATTTTCGAAAATTACTAACCTTTTTCAAAAACTATTTTCAAAAATCACTAACTCTTTTTCAAAAATTATTTTCGAAATTTCCCTCTCTCATCTTATTCTATTTATTTATTCATCTACTAACATCTCTCCCTCACCCACCAAAAATCCGAACCCTCTCTCTCTCTCTTTCTGAGTTCAGATTTTTCTCTTCTTCTTTTCTTCTACTAACAATAAGGAACCTCTTTACTGTGACATAGAGGATTCCTCTTCTTTTCTTTTTCTCTTCTCTTTCTTATGAGCAGGGACAGAGAAAAAGGCATTCTTGTTGAAGCTGATCCAGAACCTGAAAGGACTCTGAAGAGAAAACTAAGAGAAGCTAAATTACAACAATCCAGAGACAACCTTATTGAAAATTTCGAACAAGTAAAGGAGATGGCAGCCGAACCCAACAACAATAATGCAAGGAGAATGCTTGGTGACTTTACTGCACCTAATTCCAATTTACATGGAAGAAGCATCTCCATTCCTACCATTGGAGAAAACAATTTTGAGCTGAAACCTCAGCTAGTTTCTCTGATGCAGCAGAACTGCAAGTTTCATGGACTTCCATTTGAAGATCCTTTTCAGTTCTTAACTGAATTCTTGCAGATCTGTGATACTGTTAAGACTAATGGAGTAGATCCTGAAGTCTACAGGCTCATGCTTTTCCCTTTTGCTGTAAGAGACAGAGCTAGAGTGTGGTTGGACTCTCAACCCAAAGATAGCCTGAACTCTTGGGATAAGCTGGTCACGACTTTCTTAGCCAAGTTCTTTCCTCCTCAAAAGCTGAGTAAGCTTAGAGTGGATGTTCAAACCTTCAAACAAAAAGATGGTGAATCCCTCTATGAAGCTTGGGAAAGATACAAACAGTTGACCAAAAAGTGTCCTTCTGACATGCTTTCAGAATGGACCATCCTGGATATATTCTATGATGGTTTATCTGAGCTATCAAAGATGTCATTGGATACTTCTGCAGGTGGATCCATTCACCTAAAGAAAACGCCTGCAGAAGCTCAAGAACTCATTGACATGGTTGCTAATAACCAGTTCATGTACACTTCTGAGAGGAATCCTGTGAGTAATGGGACGCCTATGAAGAAGGGAGTTCTTGAAATTGATACTCTGAATGCCATATTGGCTCAGAACAAAATATTGACTCACAAGTCAATATGATTTCCCAGAGTCTGAATGGAATGCAAGCTGCATCCAACAGTACTCAAGAGGCTTCTTATGCAGAAGAAGCTTATGATCCTGAAAACCCTGCAATAGCAGAGGTGAATTACTTAGGTGAACCTTATGGAAACACCTATAACCCATCATGGAGAAATCATCCAAATCTCTCATGGAAGGATCAAAGGCCTCAACAAGGCTTTAATAATGGTGGAAGAAACAGGTTTAACAATAATAAACCTTTTTCATCATCCACTCAGCAACAGACAGAGAACTTTGAAGAAAATACTTCTAATTTAGCAAACTTAGTCTCTGATCTATCTAAGGCCACTGTAAGTTTCATGAATGAAACAAGGTCTTCCATTAGAAATTTGGAAGCACAAGTGGGCCAGCTGAGTAAAAGGATCACTGAAATCCCTCCTAGTACTCTCCCAAGCAATACAGAAGAGAATCCAAAAGGAGAGTGCAAGGCCATTGACATAAGCACCATGGCCGAACCTGTAAGGGAAGGAGAGGACGTGAATCCCAAGGAGGAAGACCTCCTGGGACGTCCAGTGGTCAATAAGGAGCTTCCCTCTGAGGAACCAAAGGACTCTGAGGCTCATCTAGAGACCATAGAGATTCCATTGAACCTCCTTATGCCATTCATGAGCTCTGATGAGTATTCCTCTTCTGAAGAGAATGAGGATGTTACTGAAGAGCAAACTGCCAAGTTTCTTGGTGCAATCATGAAGCTGAATGCCAAATTATTTGGTATTGAAACTTGGGAAGATGAACGTCCCTTGTTCACCAATGAACTAAGTGATCTGGATCAACTGACATTGCTTCAGAAGAGACAGGATCCTGGAAAGTTCATAATACCTTGTACTATAGGCACCATGATCTTTAAGGCTCTGTGTGACCTTGGTTCAGGGATAAACCTCATGCCCCTCTCTGTAATAGAGAAACTGGGAATCTATGGGGTACAAGCTGCTAAAATCTCATTAGAGATGGCAGACATTCAAGAAAACAGGCTTATGGACAAGTAGAGGACATGTTAGTAAAGGTTGAAGGCCTTTACATCCCTGCTGATTTCATAATCCTGGATACTGGAAAGGAAGAGGATGAATCCATCATCCTAGGAAGACCTTTCCTAGCCACAGCAAGAGCTGTGATTGATGTGGACAGAGGAGAATTGATCCTTCAATTAAATGAGGACAACCTTGTGTTTACAACTCAAGGATCTCTCTCTGCATCCATGGAGAGGAAGCAGAAAAAGCTTCTCTCAAAGCAGAGTCAACCAAAGCCCCCACAGTCAGACTCTAAGTTTGGTGTTGGGAGGCCACAACCAAACTCTAAGTTTGGTGTTGAACTCCCATATCCAAACTCTAAGTTTGGTGTTGGGGGAGTCTCAACAATGCTCTGAACATCTGTGAGACTCCATGAGAGCCCACTATCAAGCTATTGACATTAAAGAAGCGCTTGTTGGGAGGCAACCCAATTTCTATTTATCTAACTATATTTTTCTTAGTTATATGTCTTTATAGGTTCATGATCATGTGGAGTCACAAAATAAATCAAAAAAATTGAAAACGGAATCAAAAACAGCAGAAGAAAAATTACACCCTGGAGGAAGCATCTGCCTGGCGTTCAACGCCAGAACAGAGCATGGTTCTGGCGCTGAACGCCCAAAATGGGCAGTAACTGGGCGCTGAACGCCCAAAATGGGCATCATCTGGGCGCTGAACGCCAGAATTGCACCCTGGAGAGGAGCTGGCGCTGAACGCCCAAAACAAGCATGGTTCTGGCGTTCAACGCCAGAAATGGGCAACAAATGGGCGTTGAACGCCCAAAATGGGCACCAACCTGGCGCTGAACGCCCAGAGTTGTGTGCAAGGGCATTTTGCATGCCTATATTGGTGCAGGGATGTAAATGCCTTGACACTTCAAGATCTGTGGACCTCACAGGATCATCTCAGGATCTGTGGACCCCACAGGATCCCCAACTACCTCCACTCACTTTTTCCCACCCCTCTTTCACACAATCCCATAAACACTCTTCCCCAAAACTCTTCACCAATTACCTCACCCTCTCTCTCTCCATTCATGGTCATCCCTTCTGTTTTCCATTTACCACTCACATCCATACACCCACCTACCTTCAAAATTCAACATCTCTTTCCCACCCAATCCCACCCATATGGCCGAATACACACAACCCTCCATCTCCTCCATATCTTCTTCTTCTTCCTTCTATTCTTTCTTCTTTTGCTCGAGGGCGAGCAACATTCTAAGTTTGGTGTGGTAAAAGCATAGCTTTTTTGTTTTTCCATAACCATTAATGGCACCTAAGGCCAGAGAAACCTCAAGAAAGAGGAAAGGAAAGACAAAAGCTTCCACCTCTGAGCTATGGGAGATGGAAAGATTCATCTCACAAGCCCATCACTAAGAAAAAGATGGAGAAAACAAGAGAGCACTTTCATGGATCTCAACAGGCACATGAAGAAGCTCATCATCAAGAAATTTCTGAGATACCTCAAGGGATGCACATTCCTCTACAAAACTTTTGGGAGCAAATCAACACCTCCCTAGGAGAATTAAGTTCCAACATGGGACAACTAAGGGTGGAACATCAAGAGCACTCCATCATCCTTCATGAAATAAGAGAAGATCAAAAAGCAATGAGGGAGGAGCAACAAAGACAAGGAAGAGACATAGAAGAACTCAAGGACATCGTTGGTTCCTCAAGAAGGAAACGCCACCATCACTAAGGTGGATTCATTCCTTGTTCTTATTTCTTCTGTTTTTCGTTTTCTATGCTATGTGCTTATCTATGTTTGTGTCTTCATTACATGATCATTAGTAGTTAGTAACTATGTCTTAAAGTTATGAATGTCCCATGAATCCATCACCTCTCTTAAATGAAAAATGTTTTAATTCAAAAGAACAAGAAGTACATGAGTTTCGAATTTATCCTTGAACTTAGCTTAATTATATTGATGTGGTGACAATGCTTCTTGTTTTCTGAATGAATGCTTGAACAGTGCATATGTCTTTTGAAGTTGTTGTTTAAGAATGTTAAATATGTTGGCTCTTGAAAGAATGATGACAAGGAGACATGTTATTTGATAATCTGAAAAATCATAAAAATGATTCTTGAAGCAAGAAAAAGCAGCAAAGAATAAAGCTTGCAGAAAAAAAAATAGGCGAAAAAAAATAGAAAGAAAAAGAAAAAGCAAGTAGAAAAAGCCAAAAGCTCTTAAAACCAAGAGGCAAGAGCAAAAAGCCAATAAACCTTAAAACCAAAAGGCAAGGGCAAATAAAAAGGATCCCAAGGCTTTGAGCATCAGTGGATAGGAGGGCCTAAAGGAATAAAATCCTGGTCTAAGCGGCTAAACCAAGCTGTCCCTAACCATGTGCTTGTGGCGTGTAGGTGTCAAGTGAAAACTTGAGACTGAGCGGTTAAAGTCAATGTCCAAAGCAAAAAAAGAGTGTGCTTAAGAACCCTGGACACCTCTAATTGGGGACTTTAGCAAAGCTGAGTCACAATCTGAAAAGGTTCATCCAATTATGTGTCTGTGGCATTTATGTATCCGGTGGTAATACTGGAAAACAAAGTGCTTAGGGCCACGGCCAAGACTCATAAAACAGCTGTGTTCAAGAATCATCATACTGAACTAGGAGAATCAATAACACTATCTGAACTCTGAGTTCCTATAGATGCCAATCATTCTGAACCTCAATGGATAAAGTGAGATGCCAAAACTATTCAAGAGGCAAAAAGCTATAAGTCCCGCTCATTTGATTGGAGCTATGTTTCATTGATAGTTTGAAATTTATAGTATATTCTCTTCTTTTTATCCTATTTGATTTTTAGTTGCTTGGGGACAAGCAACAATTTAAGTTTGGTGTTGTGATGAGCGGATAATTTATACGCTTTTTGGCATTATTTTTAGTATGTTTTTAGTAGGATCTAGTTACTTTTAGTGATGTTTTCATTAGTTTTTATGTTAAAATCACATTTCTGGACTTTACTATGAGTTTGTGTGTTTTTCTATGATTTCAGGTATTTTCTGGCTGAAATTGAGGGACTTGAGTAGAAATCAGATTCAGAGGTTGAAGAAGGACTGCTGATGCTGTTGGATTTTGACCTCCCTGCACTCAAAGTGGAATTTCTGGAGCTACAGAACTCGAAATGGTGCGCTTCCAATTGCGTTAGAAAGTAGACTTCCAGGGCTTTCCAGCAATATATAATAGTCCATACTTTGGCCAAGAATAGATGACATAAACCGGCGTTCAACGCCAGCTTTCTGCCCAAATCTGGCGTCCAGCGCCAGAAAAGGAGCCAAAACCAGAGTTGAACGCCCAAACTGGCACAAAAGCTGGCGTTCAACTCCAAGAAGGACCTCTACACGTGCAACACTCAAGATCAGCCCAAGCACACACCAAGTGGGCCCCGGAAGTGGATTTATGCATCAATTACTTACTTCTGTAAACCCTAGTAGCTAGTTTATTATAAGTAGGACATTTCACTATTGTATTTGACATCCTGGATTGTATTTTGATCCTGTGATCACGTTTTAGGGGGCTGGCCATCTCGGCCATGCCTGGACTATCACTTATGTATTTTCAACGGTAGAGTTTCTACACTCCATAGATTAAGGTGTGGAGCTCTGCTGTTCCTCAAAGATTAATGCAAAGTACTAATGTTTTCTATTCAATTCATCTTATTTCGCTTCTAAGATATTCATTCGCACTTCAACCTGAATGTGATGAACGTGAAAATCATCATCATTCCCTATGAACGCGTGCCTGACAGCCACTTCCGTTCTACATTAGAATTGAATGATTATCTCTTAGATTTCTTAATCGGAATCTTCGTGGCGTAAGCTAGAATGATGGCGGCATTCAAGAGAATCCGGAAAGTCTAAACCTTGTTTGTGGTATTCCAAGTAGGATTCAATGAATGAATGACTGTGACGAGCTCCAAACTCGCGATTGCAGGGCGTTAGTGACAGACGCAAAAGGATAGTAAATCCTATTCCAGCATGATCGAGAACCGACAGATGAATAGCCGTGCCGTGACAGGGTGCGTTGACCATTTTCACTGAGAGGATAAGATGAAGCCATTGACAAGGGTGATGCCTCCAGATGATTAGCCGTGCCATGACAGGGCATTGGATCATTTTCCCGAGAGATGACCGAAAGTAGCCATTGACAGTGGTGATGTATCACATAAAGCCAGCCATGGAAAGGAGTAAGACTGATTGGATGAAGATAGCAGGAAAGCAGAGGTCCAGAGGAACAAAAGCATCTCCGTTCGCTTATCTGAAATTCTCACCAATGAATTACATAAGTATTTCTATCCCTATTTTATTAATTAAATTCAAAAACTCCATAACCATTTGATATCCGCCTGACTGAGATTTACAAGGTGACCATAGCTTGCTTCATACCGACAATCTCCGTGGGATTCGACCCTTACTCACGTAAGGTATTACTTGGACGACCCAGTGCACTTGCTGGTTAGTTACACGGAGTTGTGAACCATGGTTTTGGCATCATGTTTTTGGCGCCATTTCCAGGGAAAGAAAGAGCAATGAACTTTACATAATTAAAGTGTAATCACGATTCCGCATACCATATATCAATCGAATTCGAGTGTAACTGGTGCTGTTGTCCTATAGAAACAGAGTATTGTCTTGTACTTCTGGTGTCATTTTATTCATGTTTGGTTGACTTGAATATAATTTTGAACTCATATAATCTCATATAATACAAAAAATAATAGAGGTGTATGTAACTAATATTTGGGTGTATGTGGCTGGTATTTAGGTGTATGTAACTGGTATTTGAGTGTATATCAATCAAATTCGAGTGTAACCGTTGATGTTTTTATCTATTAACAATACTTTTTATTCCTTACAATAAA
Organism: Arachis ipaensis; assembly: GCF_059453495.1. Lineage (NCBI taxonomy): Eukaryota > Viridiplantae > Streptophyta > Magnoliopsida > Fabales > Fabaceae > Arachis > Arachis ipaensis. Next base: position 38,958,848 of record NC_142441.1, on the reverse strand, counting down.
AATGGCAAGCAAGAACCCTGGTGGAAAAAAATACAATGTAAGCATGTAACACCCTGACTTTTAGCGCCTCATGATCGTACTAAAAGTTCGAGCGTCATCTATCTCTACTCCTTTAATTTCATACTATATTTATTTAATATTGAGCCTTTGTGAATATAAACTGAAATCTTTAATTAAGAAAACGAAGATTCTTTATTTTAAACCACTTAACCACAAAGGTATATATATACTCACATAGCATTAAATACATAGACTTATTTCAAGATTCTCAAAATACAAGTCTTATCCCCTCTAAAAACAAAAAACAATAAACGACGAGGGGAAAATAAAATCTAACAACTCAACTAATAAACATAATCTTCTATGCTCCAGTAGCTCCGCACTAAACCTTCACACATGTAGCTGAAAGGAGGGTGGAAATAGGGGGTAAGAACTGGGGAGTTGTTAGTAGGATCGGGATTAGAAGTTAAGTTTGTTTCATTATGTTCTTAGTCAATAAAGTATAAGCCAACTCAGCAATTACAGAACATAGAATCCAATTACAAGTACATGCAATCATAGAAAACATAATTGTAACAGCCCAGACCACCCGCTAGCACGATATTGTCCGCTTTGGCACACAAGGCCTCATGGTTTTGCCTTTGACGATAGGGATGATAGCCGAAGCCCCCCACACTCACTCGTCAAAACGCGTCATGCTAGGGAGAGGTATCCACACCCTTATAAGGCATGCTTCGTTCCCCTCCCCAACCGATGTGGGACCTTACAATCCACACCCCTAAGGGAGCCCAGCGCCCTCGCTGGCACATCGATCTGGGCTTCGGCTCTGATACCATCTGTAAGGTCCCACATCGGTTGGAGAGGGAAATGAAGCATGCCTTATAAGGGTGTGGATACATCTCCCTAGTATGACGCGTTTTGCCAAGTGAGTGTGGGGCTTCGGCTATCATCCCTATCGTCAAAGGCAAAACCGTGAGGCCTTGTGTGCCAAAGCGGACAATATCGTGCTAGCGAGTGGTCTGGGCTGTTACATATAGTATCAGAGCCGGAGTCCGAATCAATGTGCCAGTGAGGGCGCTGGGCTCTGATGCACCACTATTTTGTGGTATATTTTGTACTTAATTGAGTGGATTTTATCCATTATTCTCACACTTGTTCATTGAATTCGCATGTTTTACAGTTTTCTTCCTAATTCTGTGCTTTGATTGAAAACATGCTTCTTTGTCCTTAAATTACTAATTTTAATTCTCTCTTATTATCATTCGATGCCTTGATATGTGTGTTAAGTGTTTTCAGAGATTACAGGGCATGAATGGCTTAGAGGATAGAAAGGAAGCATGCAAAAGTAGAAGGAATACAAGAAGCTGAAGGAACTGCAAAGCTGTCAGCCCTGACCTCTTCGCACTCAATCGACCATAACTTGAGCTACAGATGTCCAAATGAGGCAGTTCCAGTTGTGTTAGAAAGCTAACATCTGGGGATTCGAAATGATATATAATTTTTTATAGTGGCCATAGAGCTAAACAATGCGCACGCGTGCATCATGCGCATGCGTCGTTCTGCAGAAAATCCAGCGTAGCAGAATTCGCCCCCAGCGATTTCTGGGCTGTTTTTGACCCAGTTCTCGGCCTAGAAAACACAGATTAGAGGCTACAAAATGGGGGAATTAAGGAGACATTCATACAACTTCTCATAATTCACAATTTTAGTTTTTTAGATGTAGTTTCTAGAGAGAGAGAGGCTCTCTCCTCTCTCTAGGTTTTAGGATTTAGGATTTCTCTTAGGTTAGGTTTACTTCTTCTCCATTCTAGGTTTAATGTTCCTTTAATTTAGTTTCTCTTCTACTTTTATTTATTCTATTACTTTAGTTTGTTTATTTTCCCAATTTGGTTTATGAACTCCATGTTAGATTTGATTTCTTTATTTAATGCAATTTGAGGTATTTTAGATTTATGGTTGCTTTCTTCAATTTATGTGATTGATGCTTTCAATATTTAGATTTCTCTCCTTTTGGCTTTGGTTGAGTAATTAGTGACACTTGAGTTATCAAACTCCCTTGTTGATTGATAATTGGAATTTGCTGGTTGATTTGGATCCCTCTAAAGCTAGTCTTTTCTTAGGAGTTGACTAGGACTTGAGGAATCAAATTGATTAGTCCACTTGACTTTCCTTTATTTAGTGAGGGTTAACTAAGTGGGAGTAATGAACAATTCTCATCACAATTGATAAGGATAACTAGGATAGAATTTCCAGTTCTCATACCTTGCTAAGAGCTTTATTAGTTATTACTTTAATTCTTGCAATTTACTTTTCCTGTTCATTATTCAAAAATCCCAAAAAGATAATCTTCCATAACCAATAATAAATACACCTCCCTGCAATTCCTTGAGAGACGACCCGAGGTTTAAATACTTCGGTTATTAATTTTATTAGGTTTGCTTTAGTGACAAACAAGTTTTTGTATGAAAGGATTATTGTTAGTTTAGAAACTATACTTACAACATGATTACTTATTTGTGAATTCTTTACTAGCAAAAATCCGTTCGTAAAAAATGACGCCGTTGCCGGGGCATTGCAAACGTGTGCCTTATTATTGGTTATTGTAAATATTTACTTTTTGCTTGTTTATTTGTTTTTTTGTTTTTAAATTTTATTAGCTACTATGAATTCTCACCCCTGTCGCTATGAGTTTAGTTCCAATGTTGTTGTAAGGAATGGAAGCTATAATGGGAACATGCATCAAAGTTGGACCAATCAAAGATGGGAGGAGCCACAAGGATTTGATCAACCCTCTTGGCAACAACCCCTTCCAATGCGCTATAACCAACAACCATTATATGATGCATGCCAAGACAATAGTTATGGTGGACCTTCTCGTGACAACCAACCTCCACCAAATTACTATGGTCAAGAGCCATTCTAGGGTGTGTACCAAGATGATGGATATGGTGGACCCCCTTGTAGTTACCAACAAGCCCCGCTATATGCCTATGAACCCCCTCCTCAACATAACTTTGAACCACAGTACTCACAAGCCACCTACAATCATTCACCTCCTTATGACCCTAACCCTTATCCACCCAACCAACCACCATATGAACCGTATGAACCATATAAAGAACCACCACACCCCTATTATGATGAACCACCCTTATATCATGAACCCTTCCTCCCAAGCAATAGACCCTCATACCCACCCCAAGCTCCAATGAATGACACTCTAAATGTTCTTCTTCAAAGGCAAGGAGAGATGGAAAGGACGACACAAGAGCTCATTGCTGCCTTGACCGAGGTAGTAAATCGATTAGCTTCCCAACATTTGGACATTCAAAAAACTCCCATGGCTACATGTGGAGAATTAATAGAAGAGTCTAGCATGAAGGAGACACTAGAAATTCCAGTGGACAATGAGGAACATGACTTTGTATTGGAACAAGTGGAGGAAGCCGTCATAGTTGAAGAGGAAGAAATGGTTGCAGACTTAGGAGATGTTGAACCTCCATGGAAAAGTCCAGTCATAGAGCCTCCTTCCAAGATGTTTGATGTTGATGTTGAGGAGGGCATACAACCTCCATGGCATATCATGGTTGAAGACTTTGCAGAGGTTGATCAAGAGATGGAGATTAAAGAAGAAGAAGTACAACCCCCCATGCCCTTGGTAAGCCATGAAGAAGATTTTGATTTGGAAGAAAGCTACCAAGAGGAAGAGGTTGGAATTGAAGAAGCTTGCAAAGAGGTGGAAGTTATCAAGAAAGAGCACAAGGGAATGGAGCTTGAAATCACCTTGCCAAAGTTGTTGGAGACCTCTCCCCCAAAGCCATTACCATCTAATACAACATTCAAGTGGGTAAAATACTTATCCTTAACCTTTACCTTCCCACTTGAATATGGGCTACTTGAGATAGATGGTCAGCTTAGAACTCTTTGTGACTTTAAGAGTAAGAGGGAGATAGTTAGTTGTGGGCAACACAATCCTAGGTTCGTTGTGGTTGGGAGCTCAAAGTCTAAATGCAAGGGTTGGTGTATAGCTCGATTGAATGGGTTTAGGAAGTTGTTTGGACGCCATATTGAGAATTCAGATTGCTTGCCACCCGGTTGGGACAATGGTGATCCGCTTCAAGACGGGTGTAGAAACAAGATTTGGGATCCATGCATACAAGCAGATCGACTTTGGGAGCTCTAAGCTTGTGAAGAACTCCATCAAAGCTTGGGAAATTTACTTGGAATAGACAGAGCTTATTGGAAGTCAAAGCATTGGTGGAAGTTTCAAGATGAGTTCAAGCACAAGCCACCATGACAAGGAGCTCGCCAAATGTCTAACTTAAGGACTTTAAGTAAAAGTGTTAGGTGGGAGACAACCCACCATGGTATGATCATTCCTTTTCGTTCTTAGTTTTATTTTATTTTATTTTTATCAGTATTCATTCATAATTTTTGCATAGTCATCTGCATTTTACATGCATTCTGCACATATAAAAAAAGGGGGGCAAACCACGCGTGTGCGGAGGCTATGCGTGGGCGTCGATAGCAATTTTGCTCCCCCATCCAATGAACAGAAAGCTGTGATGGAATCGTGCGGCTGGTGCACTCTGCGCACAATTCGACCCACGTGTACGCGTCTATGACACGTGCGCGTCATCTGCCACAAGAGAAATCCACGCGTACGCGTCAAGCACGCGCACGCGTGGATAGGGAAATCGGCGTAAATAGCATGTTGGACAAAAAGTTGTACTGCCCCCACGCTGAAACTGTGCTAGAGGCACAAGGTCATCCACGCGTACACGTCCCGGACGCGTGCGCGTCCTTTTGCTTTCAAGACCACCCACGCGTACGCGTGGGCGACGCGTACGCGTCGCATGGCGAATACAGTTTTCACGTGCACACGTGACTTGCGCGCGCGCATCACGTCCCCTTCTTCATTCCTTTCTCCTTTCTTCTCTCCTTTCCCCTTCTCTTCTTTATTGCATTTATTTATTTCATGTTACCTTAGTTATCTATGGTTTCTTCTCATGCATTTTTATGTTGGTGTTGGAATTTTATTTGGGTACTATTTTATTATCTTGAACCTGTGGATATTATAAGGATTGATTTGATAATTGACATTTAAGTTTGGCTCTTACATACATTTGGACTCATTCTTTTCATTCTTATTCTCACATTGCACTCCACATGTATTTGGGATTATCATTCACAATTGTCATCATAGCAAGTACTCTTTAGTTTGGCACATTTATTACTTGATGCTTGAGTTATGCTTCTCATGCCTGTTACTTGCATGTTTTAACCCTCCTGCATCTTATTATTCTGAATTGCTTACATGATCTTAATTGATGTCTTACCTACATGTTGTAGCTACCATGTATTTAAGCCATTATCTTTTCTGTGGCATTTATTATCACTTGGAATTTTCTCCCTTCCAATCTTAGTTATCTATATTTCACACTCTTCTTTTTTTTCTTCTTCCTTAGGCATGGGTACCAAGAAAGAAAAAGAGAAGAACACTGACAAGACACCAGCAAGGAGAGGAACCAAGAGACCTCCATCTAAGGCACCTCCATCTATAAGCGCAGTTGGAGCAACCCGTCCACTTGCACATCTTAGCATGCACCGAGGACGGTGCAATCTTTAAGTGTGGGGAGGTCGATACCAACTTCCAGGGGTTAGTTACTTCCTTTTTCAAACACCAATGTTAATTTGTTAGTTGTTGCATTTGCATGTTTGATTGCATGTTTGTTTAATCTTGTACATATTTTACCACTGCTTGGTTAAAGTAATAAATTTCTTTTCAAGACCCTATTTTATAATATTTCACTAATTCAAATTAATTTTTTTTGTATTAAACTTGTTTGAAGACTATAAATTGGAACATGAATTGTAGCTAAGAACACACAACCTGTGAGATTTGAGCTTAATTACATGGTTACACTATTTAATCATAAAATTTTATTCTTGTGTGTTTTCTTCTCTATAATTATAATCTATAGTTTGTTCCACTCTATATGTCCAATGTTTAGTGTATTTATATGCATGCATATGATTGAGGCCATCATTTGTTATTAGCTCACTTATCCCAAATAGCCTACCCTTTCAATTACCTTTGTTTGCCACCTTGAGCCTTTTAATCCCCTTTTGTTCTATATTTTACCACATCACTAGCCTTAAGCGGAAAAATAATTAATTACCCCAAGTAAATCTTTAGTTAGTTTAAGATAGAGATTGTGTATTGATTAAGTGTGGGAAACCGTGGGAACTTGGGTTGATAGGAAAGTGTTGAATTTTATTGAAAAGATATTGGGAATTTGGGTACCTACTCATGTGAGACCAAAAAAAAAAATTAAAAATCTATGTGCATTGATAAAGTTATGTTTGCTTTCATGTTTTAAAAAAATAAAAAATATTCAAATAAATAAATAAATAAGGGGACAAAATTACCCCAATGCTAAGTTGAATAAAAGATCAATGCATAGGTGATGAAAGTAAAGAAAAAATGTGGATACATGACTATGTGAAATATACAAAAGTGGAAATTATGGGTAGCTAGGCATGAATTGGAATTACATTGTGTGTGTATAGGTGAGAGCTTAGGTTAGTTAAAGATTCAATTTATAGCTCACTTAGCCATACATATATCCTCACCTTTACCTTAGCCCCATTACAACCTTGAAAAGACCTCATGATGTTTGCATTGGTGCACTAAATTTTTGTTGATTAGTTAGATGAAGAACAAAGTCTAGAAAGCATGACTAGAGAAGATTAGAGTGATTAACCTTAGACACTTGAGCGATTAGAGTGAATATACACTACCAGTGAGGGTTCAATGCTCGATTCTATGTTCCCTTCTTTCATGATCTATCTTCTTACAAGTTTACTTGTCTTTTATTGTGTGATTTAAATTAGTGGAATCTGATCTATTTTTGTCTTGAAGAACTTGTTTACTTTTAACCAAGTAGATAGGAACATCTTAGCATATAGTTGCATTCATATAGGTTGCATCTCATGAGTCTTACTTTTCCCCATTCATTCTTTATATCTCCTTGAGCTTAGCATGAGGACATGCTAATGTTTCAGTGTGGAGAAATTTGATGCACCACTATTTCGTGGTATATTTTGTGCTTAATTGAGTGGATTTTATCCACTATTCTCACACTTGTTCATTGAATTTGCAAGTTTTATATTTTCCTTCCTAATTCTGTGCTTTGATTGAAAACATGCTTCTTTGGCCTTAAATTACTAATTTTAATTCTCTCTTATTATCATTCGATGCCTTGATATGTGTGTTAAGTGTTTTTAGAGATTACAGGGAAGGAATGACTTAGAGGATGGAAAGGAAGCATGTAAAAGTGGAAGGAATACAAGAAACTGAAGGAACTACAAAGCTGTCAGCCCTGACCTCTTCGCACTCAATCGACCATAACTTGAGCTACAGAGGTCCAAATGAGGCGGTTCCAGTTGCGTTGGAAAGCTGACATCCGTGGATTAGAAATGATATATAATTCGCCATAGTGGCCGTACAGATAAATGACGCGTACGCATGCATTACGCGCACACGTTGTTCTACAGAAAATCCAGTGTAGCAGAATTCGCCCCAGCTATTTCTGGGCTATTTTTGACCCAGTTCTCGGCCCAGAAAATACAGATTAGAGGCTACAAAGTGGGAGAATTAAGGAGACATTCATACAACTTCTCATAATTCACAATTTTAGGTTTTTAGATGTAGTTTCTAGAGAGAGGCTCTCTCCTCTTTCTAGGTTTTAGGATTTAGGATTTCTCTTAGGTTAGATTTACTTCTTCTCCATTCCAGGTTCAATGTTCCTTTAATTTAGTTTCTCTTCTACTTTTATTTATTCTATTACTTTAGTTTGTTTATTTTCCCAATTTGGTTTATGAACTCCATGTTAGATTTGATTTCTTTATTTAATGCAATTTGAGGTATTTCAGATTTATGGTTGCTTTCTTCAATTTATGTGATTGATGCTTTCAATATTTAGATTTCTCTCCTTTTGGCTTTGATTGAGTAATTGGTGACACTTGAGTTATCAAACTCCCTTGTTGATTGATAATTAGAATTTGCTGGTTGATTTGGATCCCTCTAAAGCTAGTCTTTCCTTAGGAGTTGACTAGGACTTGAGGAATCAAATTGATTAGTCCACTTGACTTTTCTTTATTTAGTGAGGGTTTACTAAGTGGGAGTAATGAACAATTCTCATCACAATTTATAAGGATAACTAGGATAGGATTTCCAGTTCTCATACCTTGCTAAGAGCTTTATTAGTTATTACTTTAATTCTTGCAATTTACTTTTCTTGTTCATTATTCAAAAAACCCAAAAAGATAATCTTCCATAACCAATAATAAATACACCTCCCTGCAATTCCTTGAGAGATGACCCAAAGTTTAAATACTTCGGTTTTTAATTTTATTAGGTTTGCTTTAGTGACAAACAAGTTTTTGTACGAAAGGATTATTGTTAGTTTAGAAACTATACTTACAACGTGATTACTTATTTGTGAATTCTTTACTAGCAAAAATCTGTTCGTCAGGCTCCCTTAGGGGGTGGATTGTAAGGTCCCACATCGGTTGTGGAGGGGAACGAAGCATGCCTTATAAAGGTGTGGATACCTCTCCCTAGCATGACGCATTTTGACGAGTGAGTGTGGGGGACTTTGGCTATCATCCCTATCGTCAAAGGCAAAACCGTGAGGCCTTGTGTGTCAAAGCAGACAATATCGTGCTAGCAGGTGGTCTGGGCTGTTACAGTACTGCTGCTGTTGTACGAAATAGTGTGGGTTTTGCATACACACGCACCAAGTTTTTTGCGCCGTTGCCGGAGATTGTTGAGTTTGGACAAAATGCCGGATTGTTTTGTTCCTTAGATCAGGTAAGTTTATTTTACATTATTTTAATTGAGTCTTTAATTTTTTTTTCTTCTTCTTCTATTTTTTTCAAAGAATTCTTCAATTTTTTTTTTTAAAAAATATTTTTCTTTTCTTTGTTCAATTTGTGTTCTTGGTCTGAGTCTTTGAGTCTTTTATTTTTATTTTATTCTTCTATAATTTTCGAAAATTTAAAAACCTTTTTCAAAAATATTTTTATTTTTGTAGCTCAATTGGCTTGAGCGTTGTGTTCATGTTCTTGGTAATTTGTATTTCTTTGAATCTTTCTTTCTAAAAATTTTCAAAAATAATTTTTCTTTGTTTAAATCTTGTTTCAATTTTTAAGGTTGGTATTTTTTTTATTTTTCTTGCAATTTTCGAAAATTTGGTCTTAGTTTTCTAAAAATTTTAAGTTTAGTGTTCTTTTTGTGTTCTTGAGTTCTTTGAGTCTTTAAATTTTGTTCTTAGTGTTCTTGTGAGTCTTCAAAATATTCTTGAGTCTTGTATGTATCTTGATCTTAAAATTTTTAAGTTTGGTGTCTCTTGGTATTTTCCTCCAAATTTTCGAAAATAAAGGGGTGCTAGATCTAAAAATTTTAAGTCTTGAGTCTTTTTTGTATTTTTTCTTTCATCATAAAATTCAAAAAATAAAAAAGTATATTTTCTAACTTATTTTCAACCATAATTTTCAAAAATTACATATAAAAATTCAGATTTCAATTTTTAAAATTTTATCTTATCATATCTTAGTTGTCAAGTTTTCAAAAATCAAAGTTTTCAAAAGTAAAAATCATATCTTTTTCAAAAATCTTATCTTTTTCAAATCATATCATATCTTTTTCAAAATTTAAAAATCTCATCTTATCTTTCTCAAATTTCAAATTTTTAAAAATTAAATTTTTTCAAAATCAATTTTCTAATCTTATCTTTTTGTTTCTTATTTTATTTTTTCTAACTTCTAATTGTTAAATCATATCTTTTTCAAAATCAAATTTTAAAAATCTTATCTTTTTCTAATTTCAAAATCTTTTCTTATCTTACTTCTTATCTTATTTTTAAAATTTAAATCTTTTCTTATCTTATCTTTTGTTTTCTATTTTTATTTTTATTTTTATTTTTTCTTAATTAATATCTTATCTTCTGTCTCATCTTTTTCAAAACCACCTAACTGACTTTTCCCTCTCTCAATTTTCAAAAATCACTTATATTCTTCTCTCTTTTCTCTTTTTCAAAACCTCATTAATTCTTCTCATCTTAATTTTGAAGAATATCTTTCTTCTTCTCTCTCTTATTTTTCAAAACCTCCAAACTAACATTTCTCTTCCTTAATTTTCAAAAATATCTCTCTTCTTCTCTCTCATCTTTTTCAAAACCACCTAACTAACTCTCTCTTCTTAATTTTTGAAACTAACTCTCATCTTCTCTCTCTTCTTTTTCAAAACTACCTAACTAACTCTCTTCTCTCTCTATTTTCGAAAACTTCTCTCTCTTCTCTCTCTTCTATTTTAAAAAATTCACTAACCAATTTTAAAGTATTTTTAAATTATTAACCATATTTTTGAAAATTAATTAATTAATTAATTATTAATTAATTAATTAAAAAAATAATTTAATTGCTATTTACTTTTTTCTATTTATACCTCTTCTCTTCTCATCTCTATTCACTCAACTCTACTTTAATCGACTCTTTGCCTAAAATTCTTTATCTTCTTTCCTTTCTTCTTCACATCTCACTTGGAGCTTCTTGCCAATTGGCACAAAAAGCTTTCTTGTGATTTCTCATCCATCTTCTCAACTTTCATCCTCTCTTAATTACTCTTATCTATTATATCCAAGGTATTTTTCCTTTACTTATTTTATTTATTTTTTTTTTATTTTAATTTTTATCTTCTTTTTCTCTCTCTACTTCTGACTTTAAGGAGGATCTTCTTATCTATTGGAAGTCTCTTTCTTTTCTTTCTTTTTCTTGGTTTCTTATTTATGACCAGGAACAGGGATAAAGAATCCCTCTTGACTCCTGATGCTAAACCTGAAAAGATTCTGAGGAGGCGTTTACAACTAGCTAAAGCACAACACTCCGGAAGAGACCTTTCAGAAAGTTTTGAACAAGAAATAAAGGATATGGCTGAACCACAAGAGGAGCATAGAAAGGTTCTTGGTGACTTCACCATGCCTACCTCTGACTTTTATGGCAGAAGCATTGCTGTACCTGCCATTGGAGCTAATAATTTTGAGCTTAAGCCTCAGTTAGTCTCTCTTCTATAGCAGAATTACAAATTCTATGGACTTCCACTGGAAGATCCACATCAGTTCTTAGTAGAATTTTTACAGATCTGTGATACTGTAAAGACTAATGGAGTTAATCCTAAAGTCTACAAGCTGATGCTTTTCCCCTTTGCTTTAAGAGACAGAGCTAAGTTTTGATTGGATGCCCAACCTAGAGAGAGTCTTGACTCTTGGGAAAAGCTAGTTAATACTTTTTTGGCTAAGTTCTTTCCTCCTCAAAGGATAAGCAACATTAAAGTGGAAGTACAAACCTTCAGATAAAGAGAAGGTGAATCCTTCTATGAAGATTGGGAAAGACACAAGCAACTGATCAGGAGATGTCCTCCTGACATGCTCTCAGAGTGGTCCCTCATAGGCGTGTTCTATGATGGCTTATCTGAGATGTACAAAATTTTATTGGATAGCTCTGCAGGTGGATCTTTCCACTTGAAGAAGACACCTGCAGAAACAAGAGAGCTCATTGGGATGGTTGCAAACAACCAATTCATGTACACCTCTGAGAGGAATCCTATAAATCATGGAACCTCTCAAAAGAAAGGAGTTCATGAAATTGAGACTCTGAATGCCATCCTGGCTCAGAATAAGATCCTAACCCAACAAGTCAACATGATCTCTCAACATCTCCCTGGGATGCAAACTGCAGCTGGCAGTAATCAGGAAGCTTCTCTTGAAGAAGAAGTTTATGATCCTGATCAACCCACCATGGAGGAGTTGAGTTACATGGGAGAACCCTATAGAAACACTTACAATCCTTCATGGAGGAACCATCCTAACCTCTCATGGAAGGATCAACAAAAACCTCAGCAAGGTTTCAATCAAGGTGGTAGGAACCAGAATAGGTTTAACAACAGACCACTATTCCCATCTTCTCAAGGCAATATGGAGACTTCTAAGCAGAGACTTTCTGACTTAGCCATTCTAGTCTCCAGCCTCACTAAGACCACCCACAATTTCATTAATGAAACAAGGTCCTCCATTAGAAACTTGGAGGTACAAGTTGGTCAACTGAGCAAGAGGATCCCTGAGATATTTCCAGACACTCTTCCTAGTAATATTGAGGTTAGTCCTAGAGAAGAGTGCATGGGCATAACCATGGAGGTTAAGGCCAAATTGGAGGAGAATGCGAAGGCATTGAACGCCAGTGAAGAAGCCTTCACTGGACGTTCAACACCCACCAGTCCAGGGAAGCTGGTGTTAGGCATGACAAAAATTCCCGGCAGGGTGGGTACCCGCAGGGATTTACCCGTCGGGGAGCAGGTATGGAGGGCAATTTTTACCCGTGGGGATGGGGAACGGGGCCCTGTATAGTAAACGGGGCGGGGGCGAGGGTAGAGCTCCCCGCCCCGTGGGATCCGTTAATTTCCCGTTTGTGTGAAAAGACAAAAATACCCTGATATATATATATATATATATATATATATATATATATATATATATATATATATATATATATATATATATATATATATATAATAGGTTGATGGTTTCAGTGGCTAAGAGAAGGGGGGGTTGAATCTTAGCCCCCTTTTTGCTTAATAACCCTTGCTGGACTTAGAGGAGACTTTTCTGTTTTTGCTCATCACTTTACACGAGACTTTTTCTTTTGTCTCGTCCCTAGCCACGAGACTTTTCTTTTTGTCTCGTCACTTGGCACGAGATAATTTTGGTTTTTGCTCCTGTGCAGTAGAAACAGAAATGTAGGAGAGAAGAGTAGAAGATTACACCCAGATATATCATGGTTCAGCTGCTAAGTGCAGTGCAGCCTACATCCAGTCTCCATCACAAACATGATGAAATTTCACTATAATCAATCTGATTACAAACTGTAAAGTGCTAACCCAACTTACAAGGGGATTCCCACAGAATCATGAAACACAACATAGATGAACAAAGGAACTCTAAGACATCTATGGCTTTTTTCTTTTAATTTTGCACTCTCTGCCTTTTTCCGCTCTATGGCTTTTTCATACAAACCTCACTGTTTGCCTTTTTCCATGAGACTCAAGACATGACAAAATTAAACAGAAAAATACTAAACAGAATACATTGAAGGAGAAGAAAATCTGTAAGCTTAGGTAGCTCTGAGAATCCTGTGCCTTGCACTCTCACTGCTTACTTCTAACTCCTTGCTCCAACCAGTGGCTGTTCCCCCTTTTTATAGAAGAGAGAAGCCTCCACACTTGAAGCCAAAAACCCAAGCCAACTTCTTCTTCCTTCAAGAAACCGGTTCGGCCACACAGAGAGAGAAGAGATAACCATGCAATAACCAACATGCAATTACCTCTAGTCCTTCCTTGATCATCACCCTTCATCAATCCGAGCTCTCCATCCTTGGCTTGCTTTCCAAGATGGATTTCTGGCCCTTGATGCTTCATGATGATGATGACTTCATCTGCTTCAATCTCTGCCTCAACCATCACTTCGCCACTCTAGCTACTTCCTGTGGTGGTTGAGCAGAATCAAAGACAAGCCATGCTTCAAGAATCTCCATTGCTGGCCGAATCTTTATTGTCCATTTTTGAGCATGAAGAGATCAAGATTACTTCACCAAATCTAACCATATTTGGTGAAAATCTCAGCCACAACTCATTTTTATTTTAGTATGTTTTCTTGCCATCTTTATGATGGTCTTGTAGCTTGCCTTCCCTTCTTTTTGATAGCTTAAAGTAGCTTCCATGGCTTCCATAATTTCTGTTGAAGTGACCGAAGAGAAAAAAGAGATGAGAGAGAAGATAAAGTGGAACTAAAAGCATGTAATGAGTTTGAATAAAGTAAAACAAGCTGAATTAATTCCTACTCCCCTTTCTTTCTTGGTGGCGTGTAGCATTAAAGAGCCATCAAATCAATTGTATAATTTCTCTCATGTTTCCAAGGTCTGCAATAACTCCAATTAATAAAATTTGGATTCCATTAAAAGATAAAAGTGATATCCGTTGAAGCATGCAGCACATAATCAAAGGAATGGGTTTCTTTTGTTAAGTGAATAAAACAATATTATGTCCCATTTCCTTTTAATTTCGGACCAAGCATTTTTGGTCTCATACCAAGACCTTTAATTGGGCTTGTTATCACAATTGCTAGCCCATTTAATAAAACACTTGTTTCAGCCACCATCCTCATAATAATTTTAACATCAAGGCTGAATGTTGATTTTATTGGGCTTGGGATCTCTTCTTTTCATTTCGGCCCAAATAATAAAACCTAAAACACAAAATTATTAATTAATATATCAATCAAAATTAGATTAATAATTTTGCTGTTAATAATGTTTGATCATCATCAATTTAGTTTAGAGTTTTCCAAACTCATCAATCTCCCCCTTGATGACAAACATTATTAAAATTGAAATGGAAAGAGATTAAAAAAAAATTGAGTATGAGTACTCCCTTTGAAGATTGAATTTCTCTCCCTTTCTAAATGTCACATGGCTCCCCCTTGATGTATGCTTGTTTTACCAAGGGAAGCACTACCTATAACATTTTAATCAAGCTTAAAGAACAATGTTATTTAGCATGTTATATGATGCTAAATGCTTGATTTATGAGCAGTTTTAATTGATAATCAAAACTCATTTGATATCATAAACTGATTTTCTGCTCAAACTATAATCAACCAAAAAGTCTTTTGAAAATAAATTGATGTTTAAAATATTTTCCATTCAAATAAGAGCAAAGTAATTATGATAAGGAAAATATTTTTAATCAAGCTTGATCCTTTCAAACCATAGCAATTTTCAAACTTCATGTTTATATCATAGTTTAAAGGAACTGCCAAAGACAATTTAAAACAGCAATCTAAACAACAATAATTTTATCAAGGTAAGTCAAATGTCACACAACAAACATTTTACCAAGATAAATATTAAATTACAATCTTCAAAGCTTCAAGCATCAACTCAAAACAGCAAGCATTAATCAAATGCAATCAGATGCAACACATAACAAAATATTGAAACTTAAAACGAGGGAGGTCATGAATCCAAACAAGAATTTCATCCCTGTTTTGTTAATTTCAATTTTCAGCACTTTCTCCCCCTTTTGGCATCAAGGGGCACTGCAAAATAAATGAGAACAACATACAAAAGGCAAAATTTTTATTTTTCACCAAAACACAATGGTCCAGTCAGCACACATGCATTTGAGCAAATGACAATCAAAGCTTAACTCGAAATTAATCCACTAACACAGAGTGTTCAAAACAGAGCCAGATCAGAGCATAAAACAAAGCAAAACAAGTTAATGAAACATAACAGTTTCAATTCAGCCATTTTCTCTTCTCCCCCTTTTGTCATTAAGGAGGGACCCTGCAAAGCAATGCAATCCATAATAATTCTAGCATAAAACAAAACAGCATCGAGTTAAGTTTGGTACAGTCATCCAAGACACATGAAAATAGTTCTCCTGAGTCAAATACACATAGAGCAAAATAACAGAGCATTCAGCAGCAGCAATAGGTAACCAAAACTCAACATGTTCAAAAATATTTCCTGCCAAACAATTCAATCAAGCAAAAATATCCAGCAATATAAAGTTCAGCCAACATATTAGATCAAATAAAAATTGGCAGGCAATAAACATCAGAAAATTCAGAGTATCATTAGATCAGTCACTCTCTTTTTCTACTATCCTCCCCTATTAAGATATGATGTGATAATCTCCAAAAATTATTATTATTATTATTATTAATTTTTTTTTAATAAAAATATGATAAAGAACTCAAACGGGCCAGAGTCATGGAGTGGGTAAAAGAAATTGGTTGGGCCCATGATTATTAATATCAAAATCTGTCTCCCCCTGTATCAGTGCCAGTTCATCACGTCCTTAATTTTGTTTCCTGATTTCCTACGAGACAAAAACAAACAGAATCAATAAATTTACAAATTCTCAACAGAACTTAATTCTATCATTCCCATACTATTTCTCAAGGTGCAGAATCTGTCTTCACAGAGGGGCTTAGTGAAAATATTCGCAAGTTGATCTTCGGATTTTACAAATTGAATATCAATAGTTCCCTTTTGCACATGTTCTCTAATGAAATTATATTTTATCTCAATGTGCTTTGTTCTTGAGTGCAAAACAGGATTTTTTGAAATATTTATGGCACTCATGTTGTCACAGAACAAGGGTATACTATTGATCTTTAATTTGTAATCCTCTAATTGTGTTTTTAACCATATTAATTGTGAACAACAAGCAGAGGCAGAGATATATTCAGCTTCGGTTGTGGATAGAGCCACTGTGGCTTGTTTCTTGCTTAACCACATATTGAGTGAGCTTCCAAGGAAGCAACACATGCCGGATGTGCTCCGTCTATCCACTCTATCTCCCGCATAATCTGCATCACAAAATCCTACTGCACAAAAGTTATCAGATTTAGGATACCATAATCCATAATCACAAGTTCCTTTAATGTATCTAATGATGCGCTTAACAGCCGTGAGGTGGGATTCTTTTGGATGAGATTGAAACCTTGAACATACACCCACACTTTGGACTATATCCGGTCTAGAGGAGGTAAGATACATAAGCGATCCTATCATTCCTCTATACCGTGTTTCATCCACATCTTGACCATCATCATCCTTTTCAAGTTTTGTGTTGGGATGCATTGGAGAACCCATTGATTTAGAATTTTCTAGGCCAAACTTTTTGATAAGTTCTTTTGCATACTTTCCTTGGTAAATAAAAGTACCACTAGGAGTTTGTTTAATTTGGAGGCCAAGAAAGAAAGTAAGCTCTCCCATTAAACTCATTTCAAACTCACTAGTCATGAGTTTTCCAAACTCTTCACACAAGGAAATGTTGGCCGATCCAAATACAATGTCATCAACATAAAGTTGAACAAGGAGTATATCATCATTAGATGCTTTAATAAATAAAGTAGTGTCGGTGGTACCCCTTTGAAATTGATTTTCCAACAAGAAGGCACTAAGCCTTTCATACCAAGCTCTTGGAGCTTGTCTAAGACCATAAAGAGCCTTAGTTAGTTTGAAAACATGATTAGGAAACTCTTTATGTTCAAAACCGGGGGGTTGTGCCACATACACTTCTCTATCAATAAAGCCATTAAGGAAAGCACATTTAACATCCATTTGAAACATTTTGAAACCTTTATGGGCGGCATAAGCAAGAAGCAACCGAATTGCTTCCATTCTAGCTACCGGAGCAAAAGACTCATCAAAATCTATACCCTCTTCTTGATCGTAACCTTGGGCCACTAATCTAGCCTTGTTACGAATAACTTGTCCATCCTCTCCAAGTTTATTTTTAAATACCCACTTAGTACCCGTTACCTTCTTACCATCCGGATGAGGAACTAATGTCCAAACCTCATTCTTGTCAAATTGGGCAAGCTCCTCTTGCATTGCTTTAACCCATGATAGGTCTTCAAGAGCTTGTTTGACATTCTTGGGCTCCATTTGTGACAAGAGAGCAAAGTTGCTAGGTTCAGTTTGCCTTTTGGTGGAGGATCTTGTTGTTACACCATGAGAGGGATCACCAATGATGAAGTCATGAGGATAACCCCTCATAGACTTCCATTCTCTAGGCTTTCTGACAGGTGTAGAGCTTTGATGAACTTCTGGTGGTCTCTCTGTTTCAGTTGCTCGTGCCTGCTCAGGAGACAAAATGGAAGTGTCTCCTTCAATCTGACGAGACATAACCGGGCTGACAGATTCTTCATTTTCCACAGATTTGGGATTTTCTTTATTTGTTCCAACCTCTTCACAATCTGAATCATTATCCTTCACAATATTGGGAATTAAGTTAGAATCACAAAAAGTAACATGTATGGATTCCTTTATGGTTCTATGTTCTTTGAGATAAACTCTATAAGCCTTGCTTGTGGTGGAATATCCAACAAACATTCCTTCATAGGATTTTGGATCAAATTTTCCAAGGTTTTCCTTATTGTTAAGCACAAAGCATTTGCATCCAAAAACATGAAAATACTTAAGATTTGGAGGGGTTCCTTTCCATAGCTCATAAGGGGTTTTCTTTAACCCTTTTCTAATGATTGTTCTATTCAAAATATAACATGCTGTGTTCACAGCCTCAACCCATAAGAATTTAGGAATCTCATTCTCACATAACATAGCCCTAGTCATTTCTTGAAGGCTTCTATTCCTTCTTTCAACCACCCCATTTTGTTGGGGGGTTCTAGGGCATGAAAAATTATGAGAAATCCCTAAGTCATCACAGAATTTTTCAAAGTCTTGATTTTCAAATTCTCTTCCATGATCACTTCTCAAATGGGCAATTTTCAAATCTTTTTCATTTTGGATTTTCTTACAAAGGGTGGAAAAAGCATGAAAGGCATCATTCTTATGAGCAAGAAAAAGTACCCATCCAAATCTAGAGTAATCATCTACCACCACAAGACCATAGTGTTTACCTCCTAAACTTTGAGTTCTAGTAGGACCAAAAAGATCAATATGTAACATTTCCAATGGCCTTTTGGTTGAGATTCCATCTTTTGTTTTAAAAGAGGATTTTACTTGTTTGCCCAATTGACAAGCGTCACAAGTAAGATCCTTGTCAAACTTGATGTTTGGAATTCCTCTAACCAAATTTCTTTTGACTAGCTTAGAAATTTGATACATGCTAGCATGTCCCAACTTTCTATGCCAAAGCCATTTTTCAGATTCAAAAGATGTAAAGCATGTTACATTTTGTTCCTTTAAATCCTCAAGAGTTAATCCATACACATTGTTGCATCTTTTAGCTTCAAGAAGAACATTCCCAATTTTCTCACAAACAACTAAACAAACAAACTTCTTAAAAATCACTTCAAAACCCAAATCACATAGTTGACTAACACTAAGTAAATTATGTTTCAAGCCATGTACAAGGAGAACATCATTTATACAAGATGAGAAATTTTTACCCACTTTCCCAACAGCCACAATTTTTCCTTTTGCATCATCACCGAAAGTGACAAGCCCTCCATCATATTCATCAAGCTTTATGAAGAAGGTTGTCTTTCCGGTCATATGCCTAGAGCATCCGCTGTCCATATACCACATGTTTTCTTTCTGTTTGGATGCTAGGCACACCTACAAAACAAGCTTAAGTGACCTTAGGTATCCAAATCTTTTTGGATCCTTTTACATTAAACCATCTTCTATGTCCTAAGCCATTGTAATCAAAAACAATTTTATAAACCTTATCACCAATCATTCTTTCACCAAAAAAACATTGAATGGGAAAGTGTCCATTTCGGTTGCATAGTCTACAAAATCTTGGAGTTGCTGTTTTGTTAAAGTAGGTTGGGTCTTGATACCTTGTATCATTTGAAGATGAGGCAATATTTTCAAAATGAGATTTTTCAGATTTATAAAACCCCAACCCAGCCTTATCATAAAGAGGTTTTTGACTAGCCAAGATGTGATTCAGATTTTCAGAACTTTGGGTGAACTTGGCTAAGTCTTCCTTAAGCCTTTTAACCTCTTTAAGAAACTCTTCATTTTGCTTAAAGCAATCTACATATGCAAGAACGGAATGGTTACTTTCACAGCTCTTAATTTGGGCTCTTAACTGCCTATTTTCTTCAACAAGATCACAAGCAGTTTCGGCCTCTCTCACTTTTTCTTTTAAAAAACTGTTTTCAGCCTTAAGAATGGTGATTTGTTGTTCAAGTTTTTGATTTTCCAGCAGAAAACATCTTATTTTTTTAGAAAGGTGGTCTATCATAAGATGAAGATCTTCAGTGTTAGGATTATGAAAGACTACCTGATCTATGTGATCTGCCATGAGACAAGGCTGTGACTTGGTTTCGGATTCCTCATCATCATCATCCGAGTCATTTTCCAAATCTTCCCATGAGGCCATCAGTCCTTTCTTCTTTCCTCTTTTCGGCTTCTCCTCCTTCTTTAACTTGGGACAATCAGATTTGAAATGCCCAATTTCCTTGCAGTTGTAACAAGTTACTTTGCTAAGGTCTTTCTTCACTTTCCTTGAGCTGCTGCCTTTGCCTTTAAACTTCATCATTTTTCTGAATTTTTTGGCAAACAACACAAATTCATGTTCAGAGGAGTTATCACTGGATTCTTCATCCAGAGGGTTAGTCATAGAAGAAAAAGCAATTCCTTTCTTTTTTGAATCTTTTTTCAAATAGGTGTTTTCAAAAGCAAGAAGATTTCCTCTCAAATCATCAAGTGTCATGGAATCTAAGCTACTGCTCTCAGAAATAATTAAAGCTTTTGTTTCCCACTCTTTTGTGAGACTTCTCAACACTCTTCTCACTAGCACAGATTCATAATGTGTAATCCCCAGAGCATCTAAGCCAACAATGATGGCGTTGAACCGTTCGAATAGTTCATCAATGGACTCTCCTTCCTTCATTGCAAACATTTCATACTCTCTATTCAACATGTCTGTCCGAGTCTTCTTTACAATGGTGGTTCCTTCATGGGTGATTTGCAATTTGTCCCAGATTTCCTTTGCCGTTGTGCATCTTGATACCCGTCGGTACTCCTCGAAGCTGATAGCACAGTTGAGCAGATTAACTGCCTTGGCATTTAATTATATCTTCTTCCTATCTTCCTCAGTCCATCTTGCTTCTGGTTTGAGAGAGACTACTCCTTCAGCACTTGTGGTAGTTGGAAATTGAGGCCCTTCCAGAATAATCTTCCAAAGCCTGTAATCCACTGCTTGTACAAATATCTTCATCCTCTCCTTCTAATAGGTATAATTTTTCCCATTGAAAAGAGGAGGTCTGTTGCTTGATTGACCTTCAGTCAGATTATAGGACACCACATTTGCGCCACTGTTTTCTGCCATGAGGATCTTTATTCCAAGCTGCAAAGCTTGATCTCTTTGAGACCAAGCTCTGATACCAATTGATGGTTTCAGTGGCTAAGAGAAGGGGGGTTGAATCTTAGCCCCCTTTTTGCTTAATAACCCTTGCTGGACTTAGAGGAGACTTTTCTGTTTTTGCTCATCACTTTACACGAGACTTTTTCTTTTGTCTCGTCCCTAGCCACGAGACTTTTCTTTTTGTCTCATCACTTGGCACGAGATAATTTTGGTTTTTGCTCCTGTGCAGTAGAAACAGAAATGTAAGAGAGAAGAGTAGAAGATTACACCCAGATATATCATGGTTCAGCTGCTAAGTGCAATGCAGCCTACATCCAGTCCCCATCACAAACATGATGGAATTTCACTATAATCAATCTGATTACAAACTGTAAAGTGCTAACCCAACTTACAAGGGGATTCCCACAGAATCATGAAACACAACATAGATGAACAAAGGAACTCTAAGACATCTATAGCTTTTTTCTTTTAATTTTGCACTCTCTGTCTTTTTTCGCTCTATGGCTTTTTCATACAAACCTCACTGTTTGCCTTTTTCCATGAGACTCAAGACATGACAAAATTAAACAGAAAAATACTAAACAGAATACATTGAAGGAAAAGAAAATCTGTAAGCTTAGGTAGCTCTGAGAATCCTGTGCCTTGCACTCTCACTGCTTACTTCTAAATTCTTGCTCCAACCAGTGGCTGTTCCCCTTTTTTATAGAAGAGAGAAGCATCCACACTTGAAGCCAAAAACCCAAGCCAACTTCTTCTTCCTTCAAGAAACCGGTTCGGCCACACAGAGAGAAAAGAGATAACCATGCAATAACCAACATGCAATTACCTCTAGTCCTTCCTTGATCATCACCCTTCATCAATCCGAGCTCTCCATCCTTGGCTTGCTCTCCAAGATGGATTTCTGGCCCTTGATGCTTCATGATGATGATGACTTCATCTGCTTCAATCTCTGCCTCAACCATCACTTCGCCACTCTAGCTACTTCCTGTGGTGGTTGAGCAGAATCAAAGACAAGCCATGCTTCAAGAATCTCCCTTGCTGGCCGAATCTTCATTGTCCATTTTTGAGCATGAAGAGATCAAGATTACTTCACCAAATCTAACCATATTTGGTGAAAATCTCAGCCACAACTCATTTTTATTTTAGTATGTTTTCTTGCCATCTTCATGATGGTCTTGTAGCTTGCCTTCCCTTCTTTTTGATAGCTTAAAGTAGCTTCCATGGCTTCCATAATTTCTGTTGAAGTGACCGAAGAGAAGAAAGAGATGAGAGAGAAGATAAAGTGGAACTAAAAGCATGTAATGAGTTTGAATAAAGTAAAACAAGCTGAATTAATTCCTACTCCCCTTTCTTTCTTGGTGGCGTGTAGCATTAAAGAGCCATCAAATCAATTGTATAATCTCTCTCATGTTTCCAAGGTCTGCAATAACTCCAATTAATAAAATTTGGATTCCATCAAAAGATAAAAGTGATATCCGTTGAAGCATGCAGCACATAATCAAAGGAATGGGTTTCTTTTGTTAAGTGAATAAAATAATATTGTGTCCCGTTTCCTTTTAATTTTGGACCAAGCATTTTTGGTCTCATACCAAGACCTTTAATTGGGCTTGTTATCACAATTGCTAGCCCATTTAATAAAACACTTGTTTCAGCCACCATCCTCATAATAATTTTAACATCAAGGCTGAATGTTGATTTTATTAAGCTTGGGATCTCTTCTTTTCATTTCGGCCCAAATAATAAAACCTGCAACACAAAATTATTAATTAATATATCAATCAAAATTAGATTAATAATTTTGCTGTTAATAATGTTTGATCATCATCAATTTAGTTTAGAGTTTTCCAAACTCATCATAGGTGAACCATACTAATGAGTAATAAACCCTAGCCGTCACATTCTTGATTCCCCTGCTTCAGAGACAGAGAGCAAGAACTGCTCTCCACTCCTCCTCAAACCCTCAGCCCCTCTTGGCTCCTTCCCACTGATCGTCGACCGCCGACCGTTTCCCGCCGCCTTCCACCCTCTGGTCTCTCATCGCTGCCTCCCACTCCAGACCCCTTGAGTGGCTCGGTTCGCTCACTGAAGGTGTCGAGGCAGTCGAGCTCACCGTCGCAGGCTCCGGCAACGTTGTCTTCTTCTCGTGGTTGCAGCACACTCGGCAACGTCATCCTCTTCTCCTGGTCGTCATCTTCTCCTTTTTACATCACCGGTCTTCGCTAGTCTTCCTTCCCCTTTTCTCCGTCAGGTTCAGGTAAGTTAGCCTTGGTCTTCGCTGGTCTTCTATCCCCTTTTCTGAATTTAGATTTCTGAATTAGGGTAAAGAATTTCTATATTCTGAATTAATGAGATTCCAATTAATCTAAATTTCTGTGTTTTGAATTTCTGGATTTCTGAGTTTTGAATTTGTGAATTTCTGATTAGGTTAATGAATTTCTAAATTTCTAATTAGGTTAACTAATTCATATGTTCATTGCATAATCAAGAGGCTGATACATGAAAGTATGAGTACCTTTATCTTAAGAAATTGTGGCTGCTAATTAGGTCTTGCTGTGTTACAGCCCTTTTCGTTTTACAACTTTGATTAATATATATATATATATATATATATATATATATATATATATATATATATATATATATTCGTTATCTCATCTGCTGAGTTACTATTTGCTTATGTATTTTATTGGTTAATAATGGATTTTAACAATTAATGATTAATTTTTCGCATAGAATTCCATTTGCAAAAGCCTGGATTGTAATTTGTACCGTTGCTCTTATTGGAATATTTTGTAGTGCCAAGAAATAGTTTATGATAGGACAGTACTGCACAAATTTATAAATTTGTTTGTGAAGTTGTCCCTCTGTTTTTTCATTGTTTCTTAGTTTGATTAATTTATCTATTATCATGCATAACACTATAATCATCACACTAATATTGTAATCAAATCTCATTTTCCTGTGTGTTCTATTTACTGAGAGTGTATTAGGTTCCTTGCCAACGTGTGGCTGCTAAAATAGATTTATCATAACAGTTTAATTGTTATTTACTGATAATGTATTGGTATTTAATTGTGTATATAAGAATCTTAAGTTAGTGAGTAATTGAGTCAAACAATTCTACTGATAATGTATGTATATTTAATTGTGTATATATTTCATGATTTATAGAATGTCTTCTTCAGATGCATTGTGTATATATCATAGTGAGTAATATTTGGTTGTTTATGGATATGTTTGGATGTTTATGTTTGTTGTTATTGCTATTTAAGTCTTTAAAGACTATAGATATTATGTTTGTAATGACAATTGAGGATTATCTTTGATTTTCTCTATTTTTTTATTTTTTCAATTTTTATTAATTTTTACAAAATTCCGCAGATATCCGCGGAGACCCAGGTCCCCGGTGGATACGGGGTCTCCGTTACCCGTCATGGGGACGGGGCAGGGACGGGGACAGATATTGGGGGCGGGGGACGAGGGCGGGGGGCATATCCCGCCCCATGGGACCCGTTGCCATCCCTAGCTGGCGTTAAATGCCAGCACGGACATCCCTACTAGAGAGATTGGCATTTAATGCCAGTCAAGGTGGACAGCAAGGGCATTCAATGCCCAATAAGCTGATAGAGCTGGCGTTGAACGCCAACCTAAGCACACTCTTTGAGTGCCTGAATCCCACTCAAGGACCCTCTAGTCCAGAACCAAAGGAAACCATAAAGACTATAGAGGTTCCTTTGAATGCACTTCTGCAGTGCATAAGTTCTAATGACTACTCATCCTCAAGTGAGGATGAAGACACTATGGAAGAGTAAGTTGCTCGGTACCTAGGAGCTCTTATGAGGCTGAATGCCTAAGCTATTTGGTACAAAGCCTCTGGAAGAAGAACCTCCACTGCTTACCAAAGAACTCCATGCTTTGGTTCAGCAAGAGCTACCTCAGAAGCTTCCATACCATGGATGCTTTTTGATTCCTTGCACCATAGGCACTATGACCTTTGAAAAGGCTCTGTGTGACCTAGGGTCAAGTATTAACCTCATGCCACTCTCTATAATAGAGAAGCTAGGAATCCTTGAAGTACAAGCTGCACACGTCTCTTTAGAGATGGCAGGCAAGACCATGAAGAAGCCATATGGCTTAGTGGATGATGTCTTAGTTAAAATTGAAAACCACTACATCCTTGAAACTTCATAGTCCTGGACACAGAAAAGGATGAGGATGACTGTGTCATCCTTGGAAGACCTTTCCTAGCCACAGCTAATGCTATTATTGATGTGGCTAAGGGAGAACTAACCCTAAAGTTTGGGGAGGATCACATCTTATTCAAGATGCCTCATCCTAGCTCTCCCTCTAAAAGAGAGATAAGAGTGCAACACCTAGTGTGTCAACCCTCTCTTTCTGTGCAGAGCTCTACAGAGCCCCTAGATATCAATTCTAAGTTTGGTGTTGGGCAGCCTTCAACAAGCTCTAAGCACAAAGGTACTAAGAAGAAAGTACCTAAAGGCTGGAGGAACAAAAAAGTTCCTACTGAAGGCCTCTCACCTGGCATGAGAGTTGTCTTCACTAAAAATCCAGTCCTGACACATACAGTGAGTCGTGTCCTATCTCTAGAGCATGTAGAGCTCATTCATAAGAGGACAGGAAGAAAATTCACTGTCAGGGGCAAAAATCTGATCTCATACTCACCTCCGTAAGGAGCTAAAGGTCAAGTTAGTGACTTTAAAAGAGCGCTTGTTGGGAGGCAACCCAACTTTACTCAACCATTTATTTTCTTTTTATTTTTCCTTTCATTTGTCAAAGTCATGATCATATGCATCATCTAAGAGACAGAATTCACAACAGTGAAAACAGAACACTCTGGAAAAAGTGTTAAAGTTGAACGCCAGTGAGGAAGCCCTCCTGGGCGTTCAACGCCCCAAGAGGGGAGCATTGCTGGCGTTGAACGCCAACCAGGGAGCAGCCCCTGGGTGTTCAAACGCCAGTGTAGAGAAGTAAGGAATCTGGAATTCCCTAGCCTCTCAGGACCAAGAGGTCCCACAGAAGCTCCACCTACCCCCACCTTCTTCCCCATTGATCATATTTGCTCGAGGACGAGCAAAACTCTTAAGTTTTGTGTTGCGAAAACTTTGCTTTGTGACTTCTACCCCTCTTAAGTATAGAAGAAGAGGATGGAGCAAACTAAAGAGCATGCACATAAACTTGTGCAGCCGCCTTAACAGAGACAAAGGAGTGACATGGAAAAGATCAAGCATTACATCGGATCCTCAAGGAAGAGTAGTAGCCATCATCATCCAAGTGGATTCGTTCTCTTTGTCTCCTTGTCTGTTATTTTCTATTTTCTGACTATTTTATTTTCTATTTTCTTGCTCTAGTTGCATGATCATTTGCATTGATGTCTTAAAGTTATAAAAATATTCCATATATCTCTCACCTTGCTTAAATAAAAAATTTTTATTGAAAAGAATTGAGAGATGCATGAATTTCAAGTTTAAAATAAGATTAGTTTAATTAGTTTGATGTGGTGTCATTTGCTTTTGTTTTCTGAATGTATGTAATAAATAGTGGATATTTGAAGTTGAAATTTTATGAAAGTTGGCTCTTGAAAGAATAAGGAAAAAGGAAAAATATTATTGGTAATCTGAAAAATCTGAAAATTGATTCTTGAAGCAAGAAAAAGCAGCAAAAAGCAAAAGAAAAAGCATGTTGCAAAAGAAAAAGAATTATATGCATGCAAGAAAGAAAAATTGGCGAAAAAGAAAAAGAAAAAAAATAAAAAAATTCCATTACTGCCCAAAAATGCAGGAAAAGGAGGGCAGATTGAAAAAGCCAGTAACCCTTTAAACCAAAAGGAAAAGGTAAAAGGACCCAAGGCTTTGAGTATCAGTGGATAGGAGGGCCCAAAGGAATAAAATTCTGACCTAAGCGGCTAAACCAAGCTGTCCCTAACCATGTGCCTGTGGTGTGAAAATGTCAAGTAAAAAGCTTGAGACTGAGCGGTTAAAGTCGTGGTCCAAAGCAAAAAGAGTGTGCTTAAGAACTTTGGACACCTCTATCTGGGGACTCTAGCAAAGCTGAGTCACAATCTGAAAAGGTTCACCCAGGTAAAGTGTCTGTGGCATGAATGTATCCAATGGTAATACTGGAAAACAGAGTGCTTAGGGTCACGGCCAAGACTCAGAAAGCTGTGTTCAAGAATCAAAATAAGCTTAACTAGGAGAGTCAATAATATCATCTACACTCTAAGTTCCTAAAGATGCCAACATCAATGAGTTTCAATGGATAGTGAGATGCCAAAACTATTCAGGAGCAAAAAGCAACTAAGTCCCGCTCATCTGATTTTTAACTAAGCTTCATTTGAAACTTAGAAATTTATTGTATCTTAATTTTCTTTTTATCCTGCTGTATTTTTAGTTGCTTGGGGATAAGCAACGGTTTAACTTTGCTGTTGTGATGAGCGGATATTTTATACGCTTTTTGGCATCACTTTCATATAGTTTTTAGTAGTTTTTATTTAGTTTTTATTAAGTTTTTATAGGTTTTAGTGTTAAATTCATATTTTTAGATTCTACTATGATTTTTTGTATTTTTGAGCAATTTCAGGTATTTTCTGGCTGAAATTGAGGAGTTGAAGCAGAAGTTTGATTCAGAGACAGAGAAAGCACTACAGATGCTGTCCATATCTGACCTGCCTGCATTCGGAAGGGCTTGTATGGAGCTACAGAAGTCCAAATGGAGCGCTCTCAATGGCTATGGAAATCTGACTTCCAGAGCTTTCCAGCAATATATAATAGTTCATACATTGCTTCGGATTAGAAGGCCCAAAACTGGCGTCCAACATCAGCCTCCTGCCCCCTTCCAGGCGTCCAACGCCCAAAGAGCAGAGCCCAGCGTCCAAAGGCCCAAAGAAGACCCCTTAGCTGGCATTCCACACCCAAGAGACCTCATAACATGTGTATCTCATCAAAACTCAGCCCAAACACTCACCAAGTGGGCTTCAGAAGTGGATTTTAGCACTAAATAGACTGTTTTACCCTTACTAGTCATTTCTTTAGTATTTAAAGGATTTGATCTATGTAATTTAGGGAAGGAACATCACTTTTCTCACCATTCATGTTTTTCCATTATTTTTACTTTCTGTATGAGTTTCTAAACCTCCTAGGTTGAGGGGAGCCCTGCTGAGTCCTATGAATTAATAAAAGTACTATTTCTTCTTCTTCGACCTTGTCTGTGGCGCTTTGAGTAGGATCGCCAAGAGAATGGACTACTATGTGCTTCATCCTTTGTCAGATTGAGTAACCACAGCCAAAGGCCAGGGCCGTGTTCAACCTGTAGCAGAGGAGATTATTGACCACGGGCAATGACTTTGATCACTTACACCTTGCCATAGAAGAAGATCATTCACAAGCAAAGAAGACAGTAGTACCAGAGTTACTTCAGAAAGACAAAGCAACTCCAACTCTCAACTCTATTCCTATTCCTATTAGATATCTTTATTAGTTATATGTCTTTATAGTTTCATGATACTTCATCCAACTCCATATACAAACTTCTGATTCCGCCTGACTAAGACCTGCAAGACAACCATAGCTTGCTTCAAGCCACAATCCTTGTGGGATCGACCCTGACTCGCTTAGGTATTACTTGGACGACCCAGTGCACTTGCTGGTACTGCTGCTGTTGTACGAAATAATGTGGGTTTTGCATACATGTGCACCAAATAACTTCTTTCTCCTAATAAAGAAGATTTGTCTTTTGATGGATTAAGAGATCGACACACATAGGGAGGTTTATCTTTAATTCAGCTGATCAAAAGCAATTTCATTATTCGACTCTTCTTCAGTGATGCATTCTAAAAAAACAACTTCTTTATTGAAAAAGGATTTTTTCTCGCTTGACTCAAATTCCTCTATTTCTTTATTCAGTTTCTTAATTTGCTAAACCTTGTCAGCTAATTGAACTAAGTCAAAGAACTGTTGATTCACCATCTTCTTTCGAATAGAAAAGTCGAGAGAATTGATAGCCATTTTGACTACTTTCTATTCTGGAATAAAAGTAAAATATTTGTTCCTCATATTCTTGAAATGTATTAAATAGTCATGGATCGACTCAGAATTTTCTCTCTTAACTATGAACAGATCAGTCAAAGTCACCTTCATTTCTCCTCTAAAGAATTGATCATGAAAGCCTCTTTCTAATTATACCTAACTATGTATCGGGTTGGGCTGCATGTTTGAAAACCAAGTAAAAATATTCTTTGTCAAAGAAGAGGGAAAGTATTTCATTTCCAAATATTTATTGCTTGCCAACTCCCCTATTTTGACCATATAACGAGCAATATGCTCGACTGCCGACTTTCCACTTTCTCTTGAAAACTTAGTGAGAGATTTTTGAGCTTTTATGCCCTTTGGCAATTTAGATTCCAAGACATAGTCAAGGAAAGGACAAATAAAACAGGGCTGATTAGTTATTCCTATATTGAGGCCAGCTCGATTCAATATTTGTTCGACAGCCTGAGTAATATTTTATACCTAAGTTTGAGTAGCATTGTTAGCTCTAACTTCATGCAATACCTTATTAGGATCTTTCTCTCTATTTAATATTACTCGAGGATTGTTTACATCGGCACCAAGAGGAATATTATAAGGTCGATTGAAAATTCCTGCAATATCATTGACACGTTGAGCGACCTGCTCTATCCTAGCGGTATTGTTTTTAAGATAGGGTTCAAGACTGTAGCCATTTGATGAGTCAGTATATTGACTAAGTCATGATAACTATTCTCTATTTGTTTTCGAAATATAGCTAACGACTCGACTGTGCTTGAGGGATTTATACTTGCAGGAATGTGTCTCGACATCTCAAGAAAGATAGATTCTCCCCTAGCTGTAGTCGTCGACCCTTTTGGTTCAGTCAACACTTGCCTAGGTATCAAAATTACATTTGAAATGGTATTTTGTTCTGACACCGTAGGTTGAGGTTGCTGCATAAGTATCGACTGCATGGGTATCAACTGCATGGGTATCGACCCTAAGTATGGAGGATTATTCATAAGATGCTGATAAGCATTATAGTTTAAAACATTAAGGTTGTACTCTCCCCATGTGGGGGTATCCAGGAGGAGGCATGGGATTATACAGTGGATTAGTCCTCACGCTACCACTCCCACGGATTCATTGTCACTTCCTTAAAAGGTGGTGAATAATTAACTCATACTGGGCCATGTCAAAGGTTGCCCTTCTAAATCACAATAGGAGTACCACGTCGACCACCACTGACTACTATAGTGGTAGCTTTGACTCTAGTATTTCTCATACTGGCCTCACCCGCCCCTTCAGAGATTGACCCATCAGTCGAAGTACTGCCATGATCAGACATACTTATAATCTTACCACTTCGCAATTGCATGCAAAGTTACATGGCACTTAAATTTACCCAGTGTCCCACTCGGCATGCTAATTTGTTTCACTCATTTTTTATCAACTTTGATAGATAGTGTCGGAACGAGCTTGTATCACAATCTCATTCAGAGAGCGGATATGACTCCTCTATCAAAGGATGAGCTCGACCTAGGATTTACTTATCTAGTGCCTCAATTGAATCAATATATTACAAAATGGTATTGTAGAGTGAATTGCAAAGTGGTAATCAAAGAACTTGTACAGAAGATGAAAATAGAGATGAAATAAGAATAAAATAAATAACGATAAAATAATGAAAATAAATGTAATAAAAGATACAATGAACTTAAAAGAAATGGAAATAATGAAAGAAATGATGAAATAAAGAAAAGGAAAATAACAAAAGAAAATAAAACTTAAAGAAAAATAGGAAAATGAAAAGAAAATAATGGAAAATAAAGAACTTGAAAGAAAATGGTAATGCCATTCAACACTCACATGCACAAGTACTGCATTTTTCCGTGCGTCAGTGTAACTGAAAATTTCTGCAGAGTTTTGATGTGGCTTTGGAGTAGGTTAGAATGGATGATTATTTTTACTTCAATCTTCTTATTTATAGAGGAAGGGTTTGGCAGTTGTTCTTCCCACATTCACTCTGTAGCTTGTTCTTTAATTTTTGCCCCATGTTCTCCATTTCAACTTGAGGATCAAGTAATAGTCAACTCAGCTTGAGGGTCAAGTAAAAGTCTTAATGTTCAAGAAAAAATAGTAATTGCTTTTCAACTTTTTTTACATGTGCTGAAATCCTCAACTTCAATTTTGACTTCGACTCTGCTTATGCTAAAATCTTCGACTTCGACTCTCTTGCTAGCTTTGACAATCTTTGACCTTGATGCTCTTGCACCATCTTTCTTCGACTTCGACTTGCTTGCATCTGCATCTGTTACTAGATCCGACTCTTCAGATCGATACAATTTGTATTTGAAACTCTATAGTTGAAACTCATCTAAGTCGAGAAAACTGTCTAGCATCAACAAATGTTGCCAATCTTTGACTTCGACTCTTTTTGCTCAAGTCTACAACTTCGACTGACCCTTCAACTTAATTTTCAGCTTAATACAAAATCCTGTCGAGATTTATCTCAGTGTCAAAAAACTCATTCCAAAGGCCAAACTACTTCTTTTACTAGTTTCACCTAGTTATTCAAATGGACACAATCCTTATGTCTACCTTCAAAGAGTCGACATTTACCTGAGTCAAAATATCAATTTTAAGTGCCAACAAATGCCCCTTAAAACTTGTTATTTTGTGAAAAAAAAATACAAGCTTTATAATAACTAGCAGCCATATTAACCATAAATGTTGGTACAATCTCAATATATATCACAAGAATTGAACAACATGGTTGATTCTCAAACCAGTTTATAACACTTTTGCAATTTAAACTTTGAAAAAATAACTTAAAAAGCATAGTTCTTTTGCGGTGATGATTCAGATTCTGGTGAATCGTTTAGCACAAAAATTGGTAACAATATTACGAAAATTAAATAAAATTGGAGTATGAAAGTTAAATATTCTACCTTGATTTTCCTTATTAGCATCGTAACAAAATTTTGAAAACAAAAACAGCATCAAAGTGACACAGCTGCACATGGTGAGACAGAGAATAGGGGTTTGGGTGCTTCCACTCTTGTTTTGTGGGTTCCTGTTTTTCTTAATTTTGGGTAATCAGATCTATTTTTCTTACAAGTATATGATAAAGGGTTGGGGTTAGCGGTGGGATTGCTTGAAATCGATGCTATACCAACTGATTCTGCGTCACATTAAAGAGCTCAGTATGCAATCACAACTATCTTGGCAAATTGTAGCAAATGGAGAAACGACAAGTAATTTGCCGCTGCTAGTATCCATGTGTTATGTAGTGACACAACAGACAACACAATTTAGAATCTATTCTCAACTTCCAATTTAGAATAAATTTAGAATCTATTCTTATCAACGATCATCCAATACCAAACCAGAACCAAATTTAAGAAGTAGGAGAAAGGTGTTACTTGGAGTGAGTAGCGATGAGCAGCAGCAGCAGAGGCGACGGCAACAGCTATGGTGACAACAGCAGCGGCAGAAGTGGCACTAGTAGTCGCGGTTCGGTTCAGACGACAAGAGGGGGCTATTGGGGGCAACGTTGAGGAAAGAGAAGAGGGTTAGAGAGAGAGAATGGGAGGTGAGAGGGTTAGAGAGAGAGAGTATTTCGAAATGAGGGAGAAGAGGGTTCGTGGTTCGAATTTAGGGCACAGTTACCGTTGGATTTACCGGCGGATAAATTTGCTGGAAAAGTTTTGCGGTTGACCAAACTGCAATGTTTCACTAATCAAGATTACCATCAGATTTATTCACCTGTAAATTCGATGGTAATCGTGGTGCCAATTATATCGCTTTTCCCTCCAACTATTACCGTCGAAAACCAGAATTCAAGGGTAAATCATTTTCCCTTTGAATTCATCGCAAAATATACCAGTAAAATTGCTGCTAAACCTGCTGATACTAAATTTGACGGTAAATTTGACGGTGTTCAACGTTTTTCTTGTAGTATGCGTCCAAAAAATCATAGCAAAATTTGACCTCTTTTTCATTTTTTTAAAAACTTTTCAGCATTAATAAAAAATTGCGGAAACAATCAATTCGCCTAAAATTGTCAAATTTCGAAGATGAAAACATTTTATTTTTTTTAATTATACCTTTAAAAAAATGATATCAAAATTCAAATTTTTAATATCTTTTTAAAAATATGTATATGATCTTTGATTATTTTTGTCACGTTTTTAATATTTTTTATCTTTTAGAAATATTTTTCTCTTCGATTACATATTTGTGGTTTAATCACCTGTGATATACAATAAGCCTTAGTCACCAAGTCACTTAATAATCCGCAAATAAATCAAGAGGTAAAAAAAAAAAACAAAAAGAAAAAAAGAAGTTCATCATCAGAACACTTCCGATCCTCCGTAAATTGTAAATAAACTCATACAATGGAAAAGAAGTATACTATAACCTTATATATATATATATATAATATCACATATTATTAGTGCAATTCCTTTGTTATCATTCTGTCATATTGTTTATTATTAAAAAGAAAATTGATTATGATAAGAAGAACAATAATATCAAAGGCTCTTAAAAAATATTTAAGTAATAATTACAGTCGAACCCATACAAAATTAATTACGTTAGGTGTTCATAAAACATTTATCACTAAATTAATCACTCTTATAAATTATATATACGGGTCTACATTATCCATTAGCCCGGTTTTTTATTCGTCCCTCCGTTGCTGAAGCTTACTTTATCTTTGTTGACTGGCTTTTAAGTTTTAACAAATTTCCATTTTCCAAAACGACCTTATGAATCAGTTGATGAATTATGAGTCGTTTTCGAGTGACTACCAGAGTGAGCACGTAACTACAAACTCACAATTAATGATATCTATTTTATATATTAATTAGTCCATGCATTTTTGGGAAAAAGAAATGAAGGAAAACGCGCGTAGAATTGTTGACCCAAACTCTACTACATACTATTTAATTGACCAGAGAAAAATATGGATAGCTATTAAAACAAAACGCTAGAAATTAAAGAAGAAACAGTCAGCTGAAGCCTGAAGGATATTTCCGACTATATGTATCTTCCCTTCGTCGAAAGAGGCAAAAGTATTATATTGAATTATTGATTCAGATTCAGGGAAAGTCTACGTACTTTTACATTTTCTTTCTCCTTTTGGGAAGTTTCTCTTGACTAAAGCGGATATTATCTTTGGGCTACTATACTAGTCAGTAGTCAATGTTGGATGTTCTAAAATAAAATATGATTTAAATAACATATGTCTTAAGAATATATGTTAAAGTCATTATTAATAAAAATATTTAAATATTTAATCTTTATAATTACATAAAAAATGTATTAAAAATTGAAGTTTTATTAATTTTTTGATAAAATATTTTTTTATTTATAATTTTAATATATGTTGTTAAAACACATTTTAATCAATTAAACTCAATGACATATTGGATGATGAAAACTTATGGATTTTATCACTGTATAGCTGCATTGGAACTTGGAAGCTCTTTTAGAGTCCATTCTTATCGATAAGACGTACGTTAGAACTTAAAATAATTGAATTAGCTAAGTTGGAAAGAATAACTAGTGTGCTTGTCGAATTAAATTTTAATTTAATTCTTAAATTTGGTCCGATATTTAAAGTAATTCCTATAACTTTTTTGTCACAACTGAAATTTCGAAATTAGTAATTTTGATATTGGGTTGTCTCTACGATTATCTTCATCATTAAAAAGATAATTTAGTACAATTATATGGCACAGTAGACACAATTAAAACCACGTCGTCTCACTTTTACGTTCAAATAAACCCACTCATTAAGTGACGTTGTTTCAGTATTGTTGGAGTTCTAAACTATCCACCTTGATACTGAGATGATCATAAGTTTAAATACCAATAAAACTTTGACCCTTCTTGTTTTTCTTTTTTTTTTCTTCTTTTCTTGAATGCGCTCTTGTGAAACCCCAATGCTCTCCTTGCAGCTATTCTAGAAAGCTATTCGAACTGATAATAGTTGGCGAGACTGAATAAACTATAGGCGCATATCTCCATTCTTCACATAGAGGTTAGTCACAAAACCTATTATCCTCGACATTGTTCCATTCTGTTTTACCTCTATTTTGTTGATGATTTTTTTTTTTTGTATTTTGTGTTCCACTGCATTAAATTAATAAACTGTTGTGTTTAATTTATGCATTCAGTTTAGGATTTAGGATTCGCTGCTAGGATTTTTTTGCTTTGCTAGGAAGTTAGTTATTTTGATCAGTCAGAGTTTGATTATTTTTGGACTGTGTGTTGTATGTAGTTAATATTAAAATGTCTTTGCAGATGGAGGATCACATAATCATAGTATTTTACCATGGAGGTAGGTTTGTTATCAAGGAAGATGGTTCTGTAGTTTATGTCATAGACAACACTGATGAGTTGGTTGAGTTAGATGAAGACACAATGGATGTATTTTAAATTAGAGACTACTAAAAAGTTCTAAGATATGATAACAGAGTATAGTCTGGGTGGTTGCATCCTGGAAGGCCTTTGAAGACTGGGTTGAGAGTTATTTCACATGATGCTAAGTTGCTGGAGATGTATTTTCATGCAAAGGATAACCAAGGGATTGTACACGTTTACTTTGAACACGGAATGTCCCAACCAAAATTTAATGATGATTGTCCAGAGTTGTGTGAGATTTTTTCTAGCCCCATTCCCATACCAAACCCAAGTAAGAATGACAAGATGACCTCACCTAAGAAGAATGTCATAAACCTAGACACAAGTAGCCCTAAGACAACCACAAAACCTAATGTTAATGCTACACCAATAGCCCCAACCTCTAATACAGCAATAAAACCAAATGGTGAACTGCTGCAACTACAAATTCCCCATTCAATGTATTATCTAAGCCCCCAACAAAGTCAACACCCACAAATGACAAACCCAAGTCACATGCCACACCCACTTCAGCCAATTCTCACTCATCTAAGCCCACTTCTGCAAAGCCACCTCTGCCATGCCCACCACTACCAAGCCTAAACCATGTGAGCCCACTACTTCTAGGCCCACCACTACCAAGGCCACCATTTCCAAGCCCAATTCATCTAATCCCACCATTATCAATTAAACTTAACCCAAGCCAAAGTCATCTAAACCTACTACTACAAGAGTTACACCAAATACTTCCAAGCTAAAACAAACCGAGAAAAATATTATCAATGCCAATCACCCTATAACCAAATCAATTACTAGATCAACACCTAGAGTTGTCCAAAGTGAACTTAGTAGTGAATCTGATAGTAGCCATAGTAGTGATTTTTATGAGAGGGCCAAAGACTCACTTTACAAGTTTGGGGTCATTAACAGCTCAAGTGATACTGAGACTGACAATGAAAAATTTGAGGCAGCGAAGAGAAATCATAAGTTGAAATATGAACCTAGGTCTGCTTGGAGTAAGAAAAAACAAAAAATGCTACTTGAAGAAAAGATGCTAGTAGTTAATTCTGATGAGGAGGTTGACTAGGCACAAGTGTTATGCAAGAGCACTACAAAATAGGGTGGAGAATATGATACATATGACCTTTATTTTGGAGATTCTAATGGAAATGACTCTTGGCACTCTGAAGAGATGAAACCATCCCAAATTATAAAGAGGAGAAAAAAAAAGATGATAATGATGATGTGTTCCTATAATTCAATGATGTTTCAAGGTTTAGGAAGTGTAACATTCAAGTTGGAATGAGTTTAACACTAACCAAGATTTTATTAAAGCAGTCAGAAAATTTACTATACAAGAGGGGAGGCAAATCAAATGAAGAAGAAATAAGAGCTATAGGTGATTTGGGAAAATCGATTCCGCACAAACTAACCGGCAAGTGTACCAGGTCGCATCAAGTAGTAAAACTCACGCAAGTGAGGTCGATCCTACAGGGTATTGATGGATCAAGCAATTTTAGTATAGTGATAAGTCTAATCAAGCTAACAAATGATATTTTGAGTGAAATTGGATCAGCAGAAAGTAAATTGCAAGAAATTAAAATGCTGAAAGTAAATTGGCTGAAACTTAAATAGCAAGAAAAGTAAATTGTTGAAACTTAAAGAGCAAGAAACTAAAAGGGCTGAATCTTAGATTGCAAGAAATGTAAATAACTGAATCTAAGAATGCAAGAAAGTAAAATTGCTGAATCTAAATTGCAATGAAACTTAAATTGCATGAATTAGAAAGGGAAATAGGATGCAAGAAATTAAAACAGCAGTGAACAAGTTCAGATTAAAGTAAATCAAAGAGATCTAAATTGAAGAAATTCAAAGAAAGTGATTCATCAGGGATTGGAGATATCGTAATCCATCATGAACCAATTAAGTCTCAACTCCTTTCTCAATCATATGAGTAGATCTATGACGGATTAAAATTGATTGGATCCCAATTCCTTGGTAATCCAATCTCTCTATTCACAATCAATCTTGCCAATTCCTTGATTTAATTGTCATGAGAAGAGTTAGAGCACATTCTCTTATCCATAAGCCACACAGATTTTCAAAACCTCAATTCCTCCTGAATGGTGTTGGTTAGGAGAATTGTGAAGGATAGAGCTCCAATTCTAATGTAGATGATTCTCCTTCCGAGACTCACATCCACATTAAATTGAATTAAACCCCCTTCCAGAGTGAATAATTCACAATCAAAACAGAAGATATCCTATAGCTACACAATTGAATTGAGAAGAAGAAGAATTTCATTGATTCATTATGATTACAATAGAGCTCCTCCCCCTAATGAATTTGGGGTTTAGTTCATCATTGCTCAAATCAAAACAGAAAACAAAGAAGTTGCAGAAAAATGTAGAAGAAAAAATATAAAGAGAATTGAGTGCAGAGTTTCCCAATTGGGATCCTGACTCTCTAGCCTCTCAGATCTCAGATCTGCTGACCCCTTCTAAATCAAATTCTTCTCTATTTATACACTTTCTAATTCAGTCTTCAAGTCCTTGAATTGGGCTTTTTGGCCTTGTTGAAGCAAGCTAGAGTGGGTCTCAGTGATGTTGAAGAGGGGGTAATTGGTAATTCCTGTTAGTGATCTGTATGGGTGCTAAATTTTACTGGTGCTGGTGTCAACGTTGGTGCTCAACGTTTGTAAGAAAACATTGAGTCAAACGTTGGCTTGAAGAAGGATTTCGCAAGGAATGAGCGTTGGCGCCAACATTTTTCCATCCATGCGTGTGTGTCGCCCACTCGCATGCGTCGAAACAGCGTTTTACACGTGTGCGTCGCTCACGCGTTTGCGTGTCTGGCCAAAATCTGCATCCACGCGTACGCGTGGCCCACGCATATGCGCGATACAAGTTTTCCAACTCTACGTTTTGGGCTTCCTATTGCGTACGTTGGGGGTAGCATTTGTCCACCAACGTTACCTCCAACGTTGGCTTGGTCACGCGTACGCGTGACCCACGCGTGTGCGTGAATGGTAAATTTTGCCATTTCACGCATGCGCGCAGCTCATGCGTATGCATGAATTGCTCTTCCACGCGTACGCGTCGCCCAAAATTTTTCCAACTCCAGATTTTGAAAACTATCGAAGACGTTAGAGGTAGAATTGGTTCTCCAACGTTGGCACCCATAATTGCACTAATGTTGCCTGCCCCCTTTCCAACGTTTGAAGTAACGTTGGTGAGCCAACTTTGGCCACCAACGTTACTTCTTCTACTTTGCTTCTTCCTCTGCTTTTTCCTCTTCTTTCTTGCCTCTTTTTCACCTATTATTCATCAAACAATTGCATCAAAGTACGCTATAATCAAAAGGTAATTGCATCATTCATAACATCAAGTAAAATTAGCATAGAACCTTATGAAGAAGCACATAAATACCCATGTCTGATTGAACTAAGAAATGCATAAAATTCCAATCCAATTACTTACTTATGGTGTAAGAAAGTGCATGAAACCTAATGAAAACAAGTGAAAAATGCTTGTGAAACTAGCATAAGATGACTTGTCATCACAACATCAAACTTAAATCTTGCTTGTCCCCAAAAAAGCAGTAAAACAATGAGAGAAATGAATGAAAACAGATAAGCATATATGTCCTTATTTGAAAGCATTCAGTCTAGGTTCATGTGGTTTCATGCAGGATCTGTTTGAAGCTCTACTTTTATTGGTTTTCAGGTTTGAATTGTCCTTTTAAGTGTTAACTATGGTTTGCTACTGTGAGCCTTGTTATTCATCCATCCTTGGTGGTTGATTTTTCTGTTTTTCTTCTGCTGAGAAACTTATTCCTCAATTGCAGCTTAGTATCATGTATTGCAGTAGCTTTTTAGCTTGTTTTTTTAGTCAACACATATTCACCACAGACACTTGGCTCACAATTCTTCTTAAGACATTGGTGCCCAACACCTCTTTGGGTTACTAAATGCCTTGTAACTAGGTTGCTCTTGATGGTAGACTTTCGGTTGATAATCCCGGGTTAATTAACCCAAGTTACCAAGTTTTAAAATACTCCTCAAAACCTAATTATCCAAGCAAATCCTAGTACAAAAAGAACCATAGGCATGTGTCTTAAGGTCCAAGCCATTGGTGTCTAGCTTTATTTTTTTGTTTCTTTCATTTTTGTTGCTAATTCTTGGCTTTTCTTCCTTTCCTTCTTACTCTTTCTTTCTTCCAAGGATATTTATTTACTAAGACTTCACAGACAGCAGCTAAGTTCATACTTAAAAAGGATACTCTACCCTTCATCTTCATTAGTGAGCTTACTAACAATCAAGCACATACCACCACTGAACTTTATTCTCATTCCTATCAAATTGGACAATTTGACTTCCTATTTTAACATTTTCTTTTATTTATGCAAAGAGGAACAAGACATGGATTCAAGCGGATGCAAATGAAGCAGACACTCCGGCTAGACCACTTGATTGAAGGATAAAAGACAGTAAACATACAGAATGTAAAAAACTTAAACTAATCAACAAGGGTCCATTTAGACTTCCAACTAAAGCATTTCAAATCAGAGGGAATTAAGTAACAATACAACTTCTTGGTGGTGTCTTCTAGCTCTCCCTTTGTCATCATCATCCATAGCTTTGTCTTCTTATTTGTGTCCTTGGATGATGGTGCATAGTTCTTCTAAGAGATTGATTGAATTTCTGCAAAGTTAT
Organism: Arachis ipaensis; assembly: GCF_059453495.1. Taxonomy (NCBI): domain Eukaryota; kingdom Viridiplantae; phylum Streptophyta; class Magnoliopsida; order Fabales; family Fabaceae; genus Arachis; species Arachis ipaensis. The sequence goes on along the minus strand of NC_142441.1, from coordinate 38,918,722 downwards.
TGGAAGTTGCTTGTTCCCCAAGCACTTGAAAGATGGTTAGCATGTATGAATGGTTGTAGGCACTTGAACTTACTTTGGTGTGTGAACACCAAATTTGGTTTCTTGCCAAAGTCTCTTATGCAGCAGATTAATCACATATATGAAACCTTGTGCTTTTATTAAAGAAAATAGGCTATAAACTAGAAAGCAAATGATGGTTAAGTAGTTTCCTTGATTGTTTGGAGCTAGTGACTAATCATGCTGAGGGTTGAAATGTGTTTTAAATGAAATTTTTTTTGTGGAACACCAAACTTAGCATCCCACATTCACCCCTGAATTGTTTTGGTGTGCAACACCAAACTTAGCTCCTTGCAATACATATAAATATACTTAACCCTTTTATTGAAATAGAAAAGAGAACTACCTCTGGTTGGGTTGCCTCCCAACAGGCGCTCTTTTAGTGTCATTAGCTTGACATCCTCCATTCTTGTTTAATTCAGTTCATGAATGCTCTCCTCCTTGTTTCAAGGCCCTCCCAGGTAATGCTTAGCTCTGTGCCCATTTGCTGTGAATGCGTCCTTTGTAGCTTCATTCAGAAGTTCAAGGCTTCCATGTGGGAAACCTTAGTCACCAGATAAGGGCCAGTCCATTTAGACTTGAGTTTCCCAAGAAAAATCTTGAGCCTAGAGTTGTATAATAACACATGATGTCCTGGCTCAAACTCTCTTCTTGAGATTTTCTTGTCATGCCATCTTTTAGCTCTCTCCTTGTATATCTTAGTATTCTCATAAGCTTCCAATCTGAACTCATCCAAATCATTGAGTTGCAATAGCCTTTTCTCTCCTGCTACTTGAGAGTCAAGATTGAGGAGCTTAGTGGCCCAAAAAGCTTTGTGTTCGAGCTCCACAAGTAGGTGACAGGATTTGCCATAGATCAGCTGGAACGGTGACTTCCCAATTAGAGTTTTAAATGCAGTTCTATATGTCCATAGAGCATCATCCAGCTTTCTTGCCCAGTCTTTCCTTGTGATCCCATTGTCTTCTCTAGGATTCTCTTCAGCTCCCTGTTTGCCAATTCAGCCTGGCCATTAGTCTGAGGATGATATGGTGTGGCCACTTTGTGAATTACTCCATATTTGTGGAGCAGCTTTTTCATTTGTCTGTTACAAAAGTGGCTGCCACCATCACTAATAAGGCCTTTAGGCACCCCATATCTAGTGAAGATGTGTTTCTTAAGGAATTGAAGAACAATTGGTGCATCACAGGTAGTTGTTGCTATGGTCTCTACCCATTTGGAGACATATTCCACTGCTACCAATATATATTTGAAGGAATATGATGGGGGAAGTGGTCCCATGAAGTCTATGCCCCAGAGATCAAACAGTTCCACTTCCAGAATGAAGTTTTGAGGCATTTCGTTCCTCCTTATTAATCCTCCAGCTCTTTGAGATTTATTGCATTGGTGCACAAATTCTCTGGCATCTTTGAATATGGTTGGCCAATAAAATCCACTTTGAAGCACTTTAGCTGCTGTTCTTTCTGGCCCAAAGTGTCCACCATAAGCTGAACCATGACAGTGCCACAATATATCTCTCATTTCATTTTCAGGAACATACCTTCTGATCATTCTATTTGGACATCTTTTGAACAAGAAGGGCTCATCCCACAAGAATTTCTTGGCTTCATTGAGCAACTTCTTCACTTGTTGCTTGGTGAACTCTTGAGGAATTATTCTTCCCACCTTGTAATTTGCAATATCAGCAAACCAAGGTGCTTGCTGGACTTGAAGAAGATGTTCATCTGGGAACTTCTCATTCACTGGTTGTGGTGCATCCTGATTGATTTCTTGTGGTAGTCTAGACAGATGGTCTGCAACTTGGTTCTCACTTCCTTTCCTATCTCTCACTTCAATGTCAAATTCTTGTAGCAACAGCACCCACCTAATAAGCCTTGGCTTGGAATCCTGTTTAGACATGAGATACTTGAGAGCATCATAATCAGTATACACTACAACTTTTGAACCAATCAAGTATTGTCTAAATTTATCAAATGCATATACAATTGCCAAGAGTTCTTTTTCTGTAGTGGTATAATTTTTCTGCGCTTCATTTAACACCTTGCTTGCATAGTAGATTACATGATGCAGCTGGTGCACGAAATTGTGATCTCAGGCAACGGCGCCAAAAACTCTGTACGCACGTCTTAATAAATCTTTTTTTATTCACAACTTCGATACAACTAACCAGCAAGTGCACCGGGTCGTCCAAGTAATAAACCTTACGTGAGTAAGGGTCGATCCCACGGAGATTGTTGGTATGAAGCAAGCTATGGTCACCTTGTAAATCTCAGTCAGACGGATATAAAATAGTTATGGAGTTTTCGAACATAAATAATGAATAGATAGAAAATAAGGATAGAAACACTTATGTATATCATTGGTGAGAATTTCAGATAAGTGTATAGAGATGCTTTCGTTCCTCTGAACCTCTGCTTTCCTGCTATCTTCATCCAATCAGTCTTACTCCTTTCCATCGCTGGCTTTATGTAAGGACATCACCGTTGTCAATGGCTACTTTTTATCCACTCTGGAAAATGGTCCGATGCGCTATCACTGCATGGCTAATCGTCTGGAGGCATCACCCTTGTCAATGGCTGCATCCCATCCTCTTGTGAAAATGGTCCAAATGATCTGTCACAGCACGGCTAATCATCTGAGGTTCTCGATCATACTGGAATAGGATTCACCCTCCTTTTGCGTCTGTCACTACGCCCAGCACTCGCGAGTTTGAAGTTCGTCACAGTCATTCAATCCCAGAGTCCTACTCGGAATACCACAGACAAGGTTTAGACTTTTCGGACTCTCATGAATGCCGCTATCAATCTAGCTTATACCACGAAGATTCTGATTAAGAGATCCAAGAGATACTCATTCAATCTAAGGTAGAACGGAAGTGGTTGTCAGGCATGCGTTCATAGGGAATGATGATGATTGTCCCGTTCATCACATTCAGGTTAAAGTGCGAATGAATATCTTAGAAGCGGAATAAGTTGAATTGAATAGAAAAACAGTAGTACTTTGCATTAATCTTTGAGGAACATCAGAGCTCCACACCTTAATCTATGGAGTGCAGAAACTCTACCGTAGAAAATACATAAGTGAATATAGGGTAAGCATGGCCGAGTGGCCAGCCTCCCATGGAGGTCTAGAGATCTAAAAATGATCAAAAGATGATCCGAAGATGTCTAATACAATAGTAAAAAGTCCTATTTATACTAAACTAGTTACTAGGGTTTACAGAAGTAAGTAATTGATGCATAAATCCACTTTCGGGGCCCACTTGGTGTGTGCTTGGGCTGAGGTTGAATGTTACACGTGTAGAGGTCAATCTTGGAGTTGAACGCCAGTTTGTAACGTATTTCTAGCGTTCAACTCTGGCTTGTGACGTATTTTTGGCGTTTAACTCCAGATAGCAGCGTAGAACTGGCGTTTAACGCCCTTTTACGTCATCTAAAATCGACCAAAGTATGAACTATTATATATTCCTGGAAAGCCCTAGATGTCTACTTTCCAAAGCAATTGGAAGCGCGCCATTTTGAGTTCTGTAGCTCCAGAAAACCCACTTTGAGTGTAGGGAGGTCAGAATCCAACAGCATCAGCAGTCCTTCTTCAACCTCTGAATCTGATTTTTGCTCAAGTCCCTCAATTTCAGCCAGAAAATACCTGAAATCACAGAAAAACACACAAACTCATAGTAAAGTCCAGAAATATAACATAAAAACTAATGAAAACATCCCTAAAAGTAACTAGATTCTACTAAAAACATACTAAAAACAATGCCAAAAAGCGTATAAATTATCCGCTCATCACAACACCAAACTTAAATTGTTGCTTGTCCCCAAGCAACTGAAAATCAAATAGGATAAAAAAAGAGAATATACTATAAATTCCAAACTATCAATGAAACATAGCTCCAATCAGATGAGCGGGACTTGTAGCTTTTTGCCTCTTAAATAGTTTTGGCATCTCACTTTATCCATTGAGGTTCAGAATGATTGGCATCTATAGGAACTCAGAGTTCAGATAGTGTTATTGATTCTCCTAGTTCAGTATGATGATTCTTGAACACAGCTATTTTATGAGTCTTGGCCGTGGCCCTAAGCACTTTGTTTTCCAGTATTACCACCAGATACATAAATGCCACAGACACATAATTGTGTGAACCTTTTCAGATTGTGACTCAGCTTTGCTAAAGTCCCCAATTAGAGGTGTCCAGGGTTCTTAAGCACACTCTTCTTTTGCTTTGGACCTTGACTTTAACCGCTCAGTCTCAAGTTTTCACTTGACACCTTCACGCCACAAGCACATGGTTAGGGACAGCTTGGTTTAGCCGCTTAGGCCAGGATTTTATTCCTTTAGGCCCTCCTATCCACTGATGCTCAAAGCCTTGGGATCCTTTTTATTTACCCTTGCCTTTTGGTTTTAAGGGTTATTAGCTTTTTGCTCTTGCCTCTTGGTTTTAAGAGCTTTTGGCTTTTTCTGCTTGCTTTTTTTTTTTTCTATTTTTTCGCTATTTTTTTTCTGCAAGCTTTGTTCTTTGCTGCTTTTTCTTGCTTCAAGAATCATTTTTATGATTTTTCAGATTATCAAATAACATGTCTCCTTATCATCATTCTTTCAAGAGCCAACATATTTAACATTCTTAAACAACAACTTCAAAAGACATATGCACTGTTCAAGCATTCATTCAGAAAACAAGAAGCATTGTCACCACATCAATATAATTAAACTAAGTTCAAGGATAAATTCAAAACTCATGTACTTCTTGTTCTTTTGAATTAAAACAGTTTTCATTTAAGAGAGGTGATGGGTTCATAGGACATTCATAACTTTAAGACATAGTTACTAACTACTAATGATCATGTAATAAGACACAAACATGGATAAGCACTTAACATTAAGAAAACGAAAAACAGAGAATGTAAGAACAAGGAATGAGTTCACCTTAGTGATGGTGGCGTTTCCTTCTTGAGGAACCAATGATGTCCTTGAGCTCTTCTATGTCTCTTCCTTGTCTTTGTTGCTCCTCCCTCATTGCTTTTTGATCTTCTCTAATTTCATGAAGGATGATGGAGTGCTCTTGATGTTCCACCCTTAATTATTCCATGTTGGAATTTAATTCTCCTAGGGAGGTGTTGATTTGCTCCCAATAGTTTTGTGGAGGAAGATGAATTTGAGGCATCTCCATGATCTCATGGTGATGAGCTTCATGCGTCTCTTGAGATCCATGAATGGGCTCTCTTGCTTGCTCCATCCTTTTCTTAGTGATGGGCTTCTCTTCCTCAATGGAAATGTCTCCTTCTATGAAAGCTCCAGCTGAGTAACATAGATGGCAAATAAGATGAGGAAAAGCTAGCCTTGCCCCCAGGAGAGGGCTTTTCGGCTATTTTGTAGAGTTCAATGGAGATGACTTCATGAACTTCTACTTCCTCTCCAATCATGATGCTATGGATCATGATGGCCTGATCCACAGTAACTTCAGATCGGTTGTTAGTAGGGATGATGGAGCGTTGGATAAACTCCAACCATCCTCTAGCTACAGGCTTGAGGTCCAGTCTTCTTAATTGAACCGGTTTGCCTTTGGAGTCAATCTTCCATTGAGCTCCTTCCACACATATGTCCATGAGGACTTGGTCCAACCTTTGATTAAAGTTGACCCTTCTAGTGTAGGGGCGTGCATCTCCTTGCATCATAGGCAAGTTAAACGCCAACCTCACATTTTCCGGACTAAAATCTAAGTATTTCCCCCGAACCATTGTAATATAATTCTTTGGGTTTGGGTTCTTACTTTGATCATGGTTCCTAGTGATCCATGCATTGGCATAGAACTCTTGAACCATTAGGATGCCGACTTGCTGGATGGGGTTTGTTAGAACTTCCCAACCTCTTCTTTGAATTTCATGTCGGATCTCCGGATACTCATTCTTCTTGAGCTTGAAAGGGACCTCGGGGATCACCTTCTTCTTGACCACAACATCATAGAAGTGGTCTTGATGAGCTTTGGAGATGAATCTTTCCATCTCCCATGACTCGGAGGTGGAAGCTTTTGTCTTCCCTTTCCCTTTTCTAGAGGATTCTCCGGTCTTGGGTGCCATCAATGGTAATGGAAAAACAAAAAGCTTATGTTTTTACCACACCAAACTTAGAATATTGCTCGCCCTCGAGCAAGAGAAGAAAGAATGGATGAAGAAGAAGAAGAAAATATGGAGGAGAGGGGGGAGGGGTGTATTCGGCCAAGAAGGGGAAGAGAGGGTTGTGTTGTGTGAAAATGAAGAAGAATGGAGGGCTTTATATAGGGAAGGGAGGGAGGGTAAGGTTCGGCCATATAGGGTGGGTTTGGGTGGGAAATTGGTTTTGAATTTTGAAGGTAGGTGGAGTTTATGAGGTAGGTTTATGGGGAAGAGTGGATGGATGTGAGTGGTGAAGTGGTGATAGGGAAGAGAGATTGAGGTGATTGGTGAAGAGTTTTGGGGAAGAGTGTTTATGGGATTGTGTGAAAGAGGGGTGAGAAGAAGTGAGTGGAGGTAGGTGGGGATCTTGTGGGGTCCACAGATCCTGAGGTGTTCAAGGATTTACAACCTTGCACCAAATTAGGCATGCAAAATGCCCATGCATACAACTCTAGGCGTTCAGCGCCAGATTGGTGCTTGTTCTGGGCGTTGAACGGCCATTTGTTGCCCATTTCTGGCGTTGAACGCCAGAACCATGCTTGTTCTGGGCGTTCAGCGCCAGCTCTTCTCCAGGGTGCAATTCTGGCGTTCAAACGCCCAGATGCTGCCCATTTTGGGCGTTCAGCGCCAGAACCATGCTCTGTTCTAGCGTTGAACGCCAGCCAGATGCTTCTTACTGGCGTTTAAACGCCAGTAAGGTCTTCCTCAAGGGTGTGATTTTTCTTCTGCTATTTTTGATTCCGTTTTCAATTTTTTTGTTTATTTTGTGACTCCACATGATCATGAACCTAATAAAACATGAAAGAACAAGAAAAATAAAATTAGATAAATAAAAATTGGGTTGCTTCCCAACAAGCGCTTCTTTAATGTCAATAGCTTGACAGTGGGCTCTGATGGAGCCTCACAGATGTTCAGAGTATTGTTGAGACTTCCCAACACCAAACTTAGAGTTTGGATATGGGAGTTCAACACCAAACTTAGAGTTTAGTTGTGGCCTCCCAACACCAAACTTAGAGTTTGACTGTGGGGGCTCTGGTTGACTCTGTTTTGAGAGAAGCTTACTGTGCCTCTTTTCCATGTTTACAGAAGGGTAACCTTGAGTTGTAAACACAAGGGAGTCCTCATTCAATTGAAAGACTAATTCACCTCTGTCAACATCAATCACAGCTCTTGCTGTGGCTAGGAACGGTCTTCCAAGGATGATGGATTGATGAGCGGATATTTTATACGCTTTTTGGGGTTAATTTCATATAGTTTTGAGTATGTTTTAGTTAGTTTTTAGTCTATTTTCATTAGTTTTTAGGAAAAATTCATATTCCTGGACTTTGCTATGAGTTGTGTGTTTTTCTTTAATTTCAAGTATTTTTCTGGCTGAAATTGAGGGAGCTGAGCAAAAATCTGATTTAGGCTGAAAAAGGACTACTGATGCTGTTGGATTCGGACCTCCCTGCACTCAAAGTGGATTTTCTGGAGCTACAGAACTCGAAATGGCATTCTTCTAATTGCGTTGGAAAGTAGACATCCAGGGCTTTCCAGCAATATATAATAGTCCATACTTTGTACAAGGATAGACGATGTAAACTGGCGTTCAACGCCAGTTCTCTGCCCAATTCTGGCGTCCAGCGCCAGAAAAGGATCAAAAGCTGGAGTTGAACGCCCAAACTGGCACAAAAACTGGCGTTCAACTCCACAAATGGCCTCTGCACGTGGATTGCTTAAATCTCAGCCCCAGCACACATCAAGTGGGCCCCAGAAGTGGATCTCTGCATCATCCATCATAGTTTACTCATATTTTGTAAACCTAGGCTACTAGTTTAGTATTTAAACAACTTTTAGAGACTTATTTTGTATCTCATGACATTTTAGATCTAAACTTTATACTCTCTGACGGCATGAGTCTCTAAACCCCATTGTTGGGGGTGAGGAGCTCTGCTGTGTCTCGATGAATTAATGCAAGTATTTCTGTTTTCCATTCAACACGCTTGTTCCTATCTAAGATGTTCATTCGCGCTTAACTTTGATGGAGGTGATGATTTGTGACACTCATCACCTTCCTCAAATCATGAACGTGTGCCTGACAACCACCTCCGTTCTATATACGATTGAATGAGTATCTCTTAGATTCCTTAATCAGAATCTCCGTGGTATAAGCTAGAACTGATGGCGGCATTCATGAGAATCCGGAAAGTCTAAACCTTGTCTGTGGTATTCCGAGTAGGATTCAAGGATTGAATGACTGTGACGAGCTTCAAACTCCTGAAGGCTGGGCGTTAGTGACAGACGCAAAAGGATAGTAAATCCTATTCTAACCGGATCGAGAACCAACCGGTGATTAGCCGTGCTGTGACAGAGCGCGTGAGCGTAGTTTTCACTGGAAGGATGGAAGGTAGCCATTGACAACGGTGATCCACCAACACACAGCTTTCCATAGGAGGACGTGCGTGCGTGAACAAGAAGACAGAGGGAAGCAGAGATTCAGAAGACAAAGCATCTCCAAAACTCCAACATATTCTCCATTACTGCATAACAAGTAACCTTTAATCCATGCTCTATTGTTTATTTGCAATTCAACTGATAAACATAATTGGCTTCCTGACTAAGATTTACAAGATAACCATAGATTGCTTCAAACCAACAATCTCCGTGGGATTCGACCCTTACTCACGTGAGGTATTACTTGGACGACCCAGTGCACTTGCTGGTCAGTGGTACGAGCTGTGAAAAGTGTGATTCATAATTCGTGCACCAAGTTTTTGGCGCCGTTGCTGGGGATTGTTCGAGTTTGGACAACTAACGATTTATTTTGTTGCTTAGATTAGGAAAAATTTCTCTTTTTTTGTTTAAAGTCTCTTTTTATTGTTGTGTTAGAATCTTAGAATCCTTATTTTCTTTTTAAAATCTTTTTCAAAAAAATAATTTTTCTATTAAATCCTGTGCCAAATTTTAAGTTTGGTGTTTTCTTGTTGATTTTTCTGTGTTTTTCGAAAATTTATGTTGGTTTTCTAAAAATTTTAAGTTTGGTGTTCTTCCTTTGTGTCTTGATCTTAAAATTTTTAAGTTTGGTGTTCCTTGGTATTTTCCCCCCCAAAATTTTCGAAAATAAGGAACCTCAGATCTAAAAATTTTTAAATTCTGTGTTATCTTATTGTTTTTCTCTCTCCTTTAAAAATTCAGATTTTTATTTCAAAATTTAAAACCTTTTTCAAAAATCATCATATCTTTTTCAAAATCTCCTAACCACTTTCTCTCTCCTCACTTTTTCGAAAATCTTTTACTCATTTTTATTTATTTTATTTTGATTTATTTTATTTTCGAAATAAATTAATAAATAAATAAATAAAAATATTTTTTTTTCTATTTTACATTATCTCCCTTTCTCCATCATGGACCTAAGTGGAAATGAACAGTCCAGGAGGACTCTGGGGTCATATTCTAACCCCTCTACTGCTTCATATGGGAGTAGTATCTGCATACCCTCCATTGGAGTCAGTAGCTTTGAGTTGAATCCTCAGCTCATTATCATAGTGCAGCAAAGCTGCCAGTATTCCGGTCTTCCACAGGAAGAACCTACAGAGTTTCTGGCACAATTTTTACAAATTGCTGACATAGTACATGATAAGGAAATAGATCAAGATGTCTACAGACTATTACTGTTTCCATTTGCTGTAAAAGATCAAGCTAAGAGGTGGTTAAATAACCAACCTAAGGCCAGCATAAAGACATGGAAACAGCTGACAGAAAAATTCCTGAATCAATATTTCCCTCCAAAAAGGATGACACAGCTAAGGCTGGACATCCAAGGCTTCAAGCAAGGAGATAATGAATCTCTTTATGATGCCTGGGAGAGATACAGAGAGATGCTACGAAAATGCCCCTCTGAAATGTTTTCAGAGTGGGTTCAGTTAGACATCTTCTACTATGGGCTTACAGAAGGAGCTTAGATGTCTCTAGATTACTCAGCTGGTGGATCTATCCACATGAGAAAGACAATTGAAGAGGCTCAAGAGCTCATTGATATAGTTGCCAGGAATCAGCATCTGTACCTAAGCAGCAACCCTTCCATGAATGAAGAGGTTAAAACAGTAATTGCTGAACTCAGTCCTACAAAACAAGCTGCTAAATTCAATCAGCAATTGGATTTTCTAACAAAGCAGCTAGCCGAATTTAAAGACAGGTTACAAGAGACAAGGATGGCTAATATACATATGGACGAACAGTTTAAGCAAACAAAGCAGCAGCTGTCAAGGCAAATAGCAGAAGAATGCCAAGCAGTTCAACTAAGAAGTGGGAGAACATTAAATACCCCACCTCAAGGCAGCAAAAAGCTAAGAAATGAGCAAACCACCCAAAATTCACCTGAGGACAGTAAGAGCCCAGGGAAAAATAATTCTGGCGCTAAAACGCCAGAAAATTGGTGGAAGGCTGGCGCTGAACGCCCAGACCATGGCCAAAACTGGCGTTCAACGCCAGAAACAAAGCAGGACTGGCGTTGAACGCCCAAAATGGGCAAGGATCTGGCGTTGAATGCCCAAAATGGGCAGGATCTGGTGCTGAACGCCCAAAATGGGCACAATTCTGGCGTTCAAACGCCAGGAACAGACAAGGAGTTAGCTTCTCACGTCACTCCAGCTTCTAACTCTGGCACTCAATTGCCAGTGAAGGATCAGACACACACAAATGCTGATAACAACCCCTCTAAAAAGGCTTCTTCAACCACTTTTGTAGGCAATAAACCTGCAGCAACTAAGGTTGAAGAATATAAAGCCAAGATACCTTATCCTCAAAAACTCCGGAAAAAGGAGCAGGATAAGCAATTTGCTCGCTTTGCAGATTATCTCAAGACTCTTGAAATAAAGATTCCATTTGCAGAAGCACTTGAGCAAATACCTTCTTATGCCAAGTTCATGAAAGAGATCTTGAGTCATAAAAAGGATTGGAGAGAAACAGAAAGAGTTCTCCTCACTGAAGAATGCAGTGCAGTCATTCTGAAAAGCTTTCCTGAGAAGCTTAAAGACCCTGGGAGTTTTCTGATACCATGCATATTAGAAGGTAATTGCACCAAGACAGCTTTATGCGATCTTGGGGCAAGCATCAACCTAATACCTGCATCCACTATCAGAAAGCTTGGCTTAACTGAAGAAGTTAAACCAACCCGGGTATGTCTCCAACTTGCTGATGGTTCTACTAAATACCCATCAGGCGTGATTGAAGACATGATTGTCAGAGTTGGGCCATTCGCCTTTCCCACTGACTTTGTTATGCTGGAAATGGAGGAGCACAAGAGTGCTACTCTCATTCTAGGAAGACCCTTCCTAGCAACTGGACGATCCCTCATTGATGTCCAACAGGGGGAAATAACCCTGAGAGTCAATGATGATGAGTTTAAGTTGAACGCTGTCAAGGCCATGCAGCATCCAGACACATCAACAGACTGTATGAAAGTTGATCCTATTGACTCATTGGTAGAAGAGATCAACATGGCTGAGAGTCTTGAATCCGAGTTGGAAAACATCTTTAAAGATGTTCAGCCTGATTTAGAGGATTCAGAGGACATGAAAGAGCCTCTGAAATTTCTTCTGGAAGAGGAGAAACCTCCTAAACCCGAGCTCAAGCCATTACCACCATCCTTGAAATATGCATTTCTCGGAGAAGGTGATACTTTTCCAGTGATCCTAAGCTCTGCTTTAAATTCACAGGAAGAGGAAGCACTTATTCAAGTGCTAAGGACACATAAGACAGCTCTTGGGTGGTCCATAGGTGACCTTAAGGGCATAAGCCCAGCTAGATGCATGCACAAAATCTTATTGGAGGATAATGCCAAACCAGTGGTGCAACCACAGAGGCGGCTAAATCCAGCCATGAAAGAAGTAGTGCAGAAAGAGGTCACCAAACTACTAGAGGCTGGGATTATTTATCCTATTTCTGATAGCCCCTGGGTGAGCCTTGTCCAAGTCGTCCCAAAAAAGGGAGGCATGACAGTGATTCATAATGAAAAAAATGAACTGATTCCTACAAGAACAGTTACAGGGTGGCGCATGTGTATTGACTATAGAAGGCTCAATACAGCCACCAGAAAGGATCATTTTCCTTTACCATTCATAGACCAGATGCTAGAAAGACTAGCAGGTCATGATTATTACTACTTTTTGGATGGATACTCAGGCTATAACCAGATTGCAGTAGATCCCCAGGATCAAGAGAAAACAGCATTCACATGTCCATCCGGAGTGTTTGCTTATAGAAGGATGCCATTTGGGCTATGTAATGCGCCTGCAACCTTCCAGAGATGCATGCTCTCTATTTTCTCTGATATGGTGGAAAAATTTCTGGAAGTCTTCATGGATGACTTCTCAGTATATGGAGACTCATTCAGCTCCTGTCTTGATCACCTGAAACTTGTTCTGAAAAGATGCCAAGAGACCAATCTAGTTTTAAACTGGGAAAAGTGTCACTTCATGGTGACTGAAGGAATTGTTCTTGGGCATAAAATCTCAAACAAGGAAATAGAGGTGGATCAAGCAAAAATAGAGGTAATTGAAAAATTACCACCACCTGCCAATGTTAAGGCAATCAGAAGCTTTCTGGGGCATGCAGGATTCTATAGGAGGTTTATAAAGAATTTTTCAAAAATTGCAAAACCCCTAAGCAATCTGCTAGCTGCTGACACGCCATTTGTGTTTGACACAGAGTGCCTGCAGGCGTTTGAAATGCTGAAAGCTAAGCTGGTCACAGCACCAGTCATTTCTGCACCAGACTGGACATTACCATTTGAGCTAATGTGTGATGCCAGTGATCATGCCATTGGTGCAGTATTGGGACAGAGGCATGACAAGCTTCTGCATGTCATTTATTATGCCAGTCGCGTTCTAAATGATGCCCAGAAAAATTACACAACCACAGAAAAAGAATTACTTGCAGTGGTTTACGCCATTGACAAGTTCATATCATACTTAGTAGGATCAAAAGTGATTGTGTATACTGACCATGTTGCTCTTAAATATCTACTCACAAAGCAGGATTCAAAACCCAGGCTCATCAGATAGGTATTGCTTCTGCAAGAGTTTGATATAGAAATAAGAGACAGAAAAGGGACAGAAAACCAAGTAGCTGATCATCTGTCCCGGATAGAGCCAGTGGAAGGGACGTCCCTCCCCTTTCTTGAGATCTCTGAGACGTTTCCTGATGAGCATTTATTTGCCATTCAGAAAGCACCATGGTTTTCCGATATTGCAAACTATAAAGCTGCAAGGTTCATACCCAAGGAGTACAACAGGATACAAAAGAAGAAATTAATTACTGATGCAAAGTATTACTTGTGGGATGAACCTTATCTCTTTAAGAGATGTGCAGATGGAATTATCCGTAGGTGTGTGCCTAGAGAAGAAGCATAGAGGATCCTGTGGCATTGCCACGGATCTCAATATGGAGGCCATTTTGGAGGTGAGCGAACAGCCACCAAGGTCCTCCAATGTGGCTTCTATTGGCCCACACTCTATAAAGATTCCTGAGAGTTTGTACGTAATTGTGACAGTTGCCAAAGAGCTGGTAATCTGCCTCATGGTTACGCCATGCCTCAACAAGGAATCTTGGAAATTGAGTTGTTTGACGTATGGGGAATTGACTTCATGGGACCTTTCCCACCATCATACTCAAACACTTATATTCTGGTGGCAGTTGACTATGTATCAAAATGGGTTGAGGCTATTGCCACACCCACCAATGATACTAAAACAGTGCTGAAGTTCCTCCAGAAACATATCTTTAGCAGGTTTGGTGTCCCTAGAGTACTAATCAGTGATGGGGGCACTCACTTCTGCAATAAACAGCTTTACTCTGCCATGGTTCGGTATGGAATTCGCCACAAGGTGGCCACTCCATATCATCCACAAACCAATGGGCAAGCTGAAGTCTCTAACAGAGAATTAAAGAGAATCCTGGAATGGACAGTAAATACCCGTAGAAAGGATTGGGCACGGAGCTTGGATGATGCTCTGTGGGCTTACAGGACAGCATTCAAGACCCCCATAGGGACATCTCCATACCAACTCGTGTATGGTAAGGCATGTCACCTGCCCGTGGAACTGGAACATAAGGCCTACTGGGCAACCAGATTCCTAAACTTTGATGCCAAATTAGCAGGAGAAAAACGATTGCTCCAGCTAAATGTGCTAGAGGAATTCAGATTCACAGCTTTCGAAAATGCCAAGCTTTATAAAGAAAAATAAAAAAAATGGCATGACAAAAAGCTGTCATCTAGAATCTTTGAACCAGGACAGAAGGTCCTGTTGTTTAACTCTAGACTCAGGCTATTCCCCGGGAAACTGAAATCCCGGTGGAGGGGACCATACGTGATTACAAGCGTATCACCATATGGTTATGTGGAGCTTCAAGATATTGATTCTGATAAGAAGTTCATTGTCAATGGACAGAGAATCAAGCATTATCTTGAAGGCAACATTGAGCAAGAATGCTCAAGGCTGAAGCTAGATTAAAAGCTCAGCAAGGTCCAGCTAAAGACAATAAAGAAGCGCTTGCTGGGAGGCAACCCAGCCATGGGGCAACAATCCTCTAAGCATTTTGCCCTATTTCTATTTTTATTTTTATTTGTTTATATAGAGTTCATTGATAACAAGGTAAATAATCATTTACAGAAGACCTCGGCACACAAAACAGAGAAAAAGAGCTCACTGGCAAGAAAACGCCAGTAAAAGTATATTTTGGGCGTTCAACGCCCAAAATGGGCATCCACTGGGCATTGAACGCCAGTAATAGTAGCAATCTGGGCATTCAATGCCAGAAAGGGGCACCCACTGGGCGTTGAACGCCAGTAATGGCAGCAGCTGGACGTTGAACACCCAGAAGAGCAGTATTTGGGCGCTGAACACCCAAAACAGGCAGTGTTTGGGCGTTCAAACGCCAGGAAGGCAGGGAGGAGCCAAATTCATTTTTTCACACGTATTTCCATTTTAATTTCAAATTTTATGTTTCAATGCATGATTTTTACATGAACATGTTAAGAACCCTGATTTCTAAAATCCTTAATTTCTAAAAATCCCTCTTTCCAAATTCAATCCAAACTCTTTTCAAATCTTTTCTGAAAACAAATCTATCTTTTTCACTCAAAAATCTTTTCAACTAATCCATATCTTTTTCAAATCTCCATATTATCTTTTTCAAAATTTAGATTTATCTTTTTCAAAAATCTATCATATCTTTTCAAAATCAAACTATATCTTCTATCTTATCTTTTTCAACTCAATCTTTTTATCTTATCTTTTCCAATTTTTCAAAAACCCACCCCCCCATCCCTTTAAATTTGGGTTCGGCCTCCCTCCTCCTCCATTAACAATTGCACCTAGCTCTCCTTCTATCCCTCTCCTTTCTTTTGTTTTGCTTGAGGACAAGCAAACCTCTAAGTTTGGTGTGTTTATCCGAGATCACTAAGATCATGGCTCCTAAAGGAAAACAACCCACTCCAAGAGGCAAGAAAGAGAGGGTTCCAAAACCACTTTGGAATCAAGGGAAGTTCTTATCTAAAGAACATTCAGACCATTATCTCAAAGTAATGGGTCTGAGATCAGTGATTCCGGAAGTTAGATTCGATCTGAAAGAAGATGAATATCCGGAGATCCAGGAGAAAATTCGAATCAGGAACTGGGAAGTCCTAGCTAATCCTGAAACGAAAGTAGGAAGGAACATAGTCCAGGAGTTCTATGCTAATATGTGGCAGACTGACAAGCAAAAACTATCTGGAACTGCCTTTTATGAATTTCGGACCATGGTCAGAGGAAAGATTGTTCATACCACCCCTGACAAGATCAGAGAGATCTTAAAGCTACCTCAGCTAAAGGATGATCCAGACTCCTTCAACAGGAGGATGATGAGAGCAGACATTGACCTAGATAAGATTCTAGAGGACATATGTATCCCTGAAGCCAGGTGGACCACCAACACAAAGGGTGTCCCAAATCAACTCAAGAGAGAGGATTTCAAACCAGTCGCCAGAGGATGGCTGGACTTCATTGGGCGTTCTCTGTTGCCTACTAGCAACCGTTCTGAAGTCACAGTTAAAAGAGCAGTGATGATCCATTGCATCATGATGGGAAAGGAAGTGGAGGTTCATCAGCTGATTTCAGCTGAACTCTACAAAATTGCTAACAAAAATTCTAAAGAGGCCAGGTTGGCTTATCCAAGCGTGATTTCTCTGCTCTGCAAGGACGCTGGAGTAAGGATGGGAATAACTGAGTATATCCCAATTGAGAAGCCAATCACCAAAGCATCAATGGAAAAACAACAAGCACAGGAGGATCCTATCAAGAAGAGAGCACAGGAATTCCTCCCAGAGATCCCTCAATCTGAATACTGGGAGTATCTTGAGATGTCTGTTACCAAGATACGGGAAGCTATGGAGCAAATAATAAACGAACAGAAGGAACACAGTCAAATGCTGACCTATATGTTTAAAGAACAAGAGGAGCAAGGGCGTGACTTAAGGGAATTGAAGCGCCAAAAGTCTTCTCTTGTAGGACCAAGCACCCCAAGGATCAGAGAAACCCCCGTTCCGCCAGAATAAAGGTTGTTAATTTCCAATTTCTGCCTTAACTCTGTGACAGTGTCCTTATAGAAGTTTACCTTAGGAGTCATATAATAGTAATTAGTATCTATTTTGATTTTATCTCCAATTAAGCTATAGTTTATTTTTCTCATCATCAGCAAACATGAATAAAGTAGTAGATCTTTTGAATAAGAGGCAATAAAATTTCGAGTTTTAATAAGAGAAATTCTAATTAGTTAAATGTGGTGGCAATGCTTTCTATCTTCTGAATGAATGCTTGAACAGTGCATATGTCTTTTGAATTTGTTGTTTAAGACTGTTAAATATGTTGGCTCTTGAAAGAATGATGAACATGAGACATGTTATTGATAATCTGAAAAATCATAAAAATGATTCTTGAAGCAAGAAAAAGCAGCAAAGAACAAAGCTTGCAAAAAAAAAAAAGGCAAGGGCAAGAAAGGATCCCAAGGCTTTGAGCATCAGTGGATAGGAAGGCCTAAAGGACTAAAATCCTGGTCTAAGCGGCTAAACCAAGCTGTCCCTAACCATGTGCTTGTGGCGTGAAGGTGTCAAGTGAAAACTTGAGACTGAGCGGTTAAAGTCAAGGTCCAAAGCTAAAAGAAGAGTGTGCTTAAGAACTCTGGACACCTCTAATTAGGGACTTTAGCAAAGCTGAGTCACAATCTGAAAAGGTTCACCCAATTATGTGTCTGTGGCATTTATGTATCCGGTGGTAATACTGGAAAACAAAGTGCTTAGGGCCACGGCCAAGACTCATAAAGAAGCTGTGTTCAAGAATCATCACACTGAACTAAGAGAATCAATAACACTATCTAAATTCTAAGTTCCTATAGATGCCAATCACTCTGAGCTTCAATGGATAAAGTGAGATGCCAAAACTGTTCAGAAGCAAAAAGCTACTAGTCCGGCTCATCTAATTAGAATCTGAGCTTCAATCAAAAACTCTGAGATATTATTGCTTCTCAACCTATTAGTCTTCTATTTTATTTGTCTAGTTGCTTGAGGACAAGCAACAGTTTAAGTTTGGTGTTGTGATGAGCGGATATTTTATACGCTTTTTGGGGTTGATTTCATATAGTTTTGAGTATGTTTTAGTTAGTTTTTAGTCTATTTTCATTAGTTTTTAGGAAAAATTCATATTCCTGGACTTTACTATGAGTTGTGTGTTTTTTTGTAATTTCAGGTATTTTTCTGGCTGAAATTGAGGGAGCTGAGCAAAAATCTGATTCAGGCTGAAAAAGGACTGCTGATGTTGTTGGATTCTGACATCCCTGCACTCAAAGTGGATTTTCTGGAGCTACAGAACTCGAAATGGCATGCTTCCAATTGCATTGGAAAGTAGACATCCAGGGCTTTCCAGAAATATATAATAGTTCATACTTTGCATAAGGATAGATGATGTAAACTGGCGTTCAACGCCAGTTCTCTGTCCAATTCTGGCGTCCAGCGCCAGAAAAGGATCAAAAGCTGGAGTTGAACGCCCAAACTGGCACAAAAACTAGCGTTCAACTCCATAAATGGCCTCTACACGTGGATTGCTTAAATCTCAGCCCCAGCACACACCAAGTGGGCCCCAGAAGTGGATCTCTGCATCATCCATCATAGTTTACTCATATTTTGTAAACCTAGGCTACTAGTTTAGTATTTAAACAACTTTTAGAGACTTATTTTGTATCTCATGACATTTTAGATCTAAACTTTATACTCTCTGACGGCATGAGTCTCTAAACCCCATTGTTGGGGGTGAGGAGCTCTGCTGTGTCTCGATGAACTAATGCAAGTATTTCTGTTTTCCATTCAACACGCTTGTTCCTATCTAAGATGTTCATTCGCGCTTAACTGTGATGGAGGTGATGATCTGTGACACTCATCACCTTTCTCAAATCATGAACGTGTTCCTGACAACCACCTCCGTTCTATATACGATTGAATGAGTATCTCTTAGATTCCTTAATCAGAATCTCCGTGGTATAAGCTAGAACTGATGGCGGCATTCATGAGAATCCGGAAAGTCTAAACCTTGTCTGTGGTATTTCGAGTAGGATTCAAGGATTGAATGACTGTGACGAGCTTCAAACTCCTGAAGGCTGGGCGTTAGTGACAGACGCAAAAGGATAGTAAATCCTATTCCAACCGGATCGAGAACCAACCGGTGATTAGCCGTGCTGTGACAGAGCGCGTGAGCGTAGTTTTCACTGGAAGGATGGAAGGTAGCCATTGACAACGGTGATCCACCAACACACAGCTTGCCATAGGAGGACGTGCGTGCGTGAACAAGAAGACTGAGGGAAGCAGAGATTCAGAAGACAAAGCATCTCCAAAACTCCAACATATTCTCCATTACTGCATAACAAGTAACCTTTAATCCATGCTCTATTGTTTATTTGCAATTCAACTGATAAACATAATTGGCTTCCTGACTAAGATTTACAAGATAACCATAGATTGCTTCAAACCAACAATCTCCGTGGGATTCGACCCTTATTCACGTGAGGTATTACTTGGACGACCCAGTGCACTTGCTGGTCAGTGGTACGAGCTGTGAAAAGTGTGATTCATAATTCCTGCACCATGGATTCATCCTCATCCTTCCCAGTATCAAGGATTATGAAATCAGCAGGGATGTAAAGGCCTTCAACCTTTACTAACACGTCCTCTACTTGTCCATAAGCCTGTTTTCTTGAATTGTCTGCCATCTCTAATGAGATTTTAGTAGCTTGCACCCCAAAGATTCCCAGTTTTTCTATTACAGAGAGAGGCATGAGGTTTATCCCTGAACCAAGGTCACACAGAGCCTTTTCAAAGATCATGTTGCCTATGGTACAAGGTATTACGAACTTTCCAGGATCCTGTTTCTTCTGAGGAAATGTCAGTTGATCCAGATCACTTTGTTCATTGGTGAACAAGGGAGGTTCATCTTCCCAAGTCTCAATACCAAATAATTTGGCATTCAGCTTCATGATTGCACCAAGGTACTTGGTAACTTGCTCTTCAGTAACATCCTCATTCTCTTCAGAAGATGAATACTCGTCAGAGCTCATGAAGGGCATAAGGAGGTTCAATGGAATCTCTATGGTCTCTAGATGAGTCTCAGATTTCTTTGGTTCCTCAAAAGGAAACTCCTTATTGATCACTGGACATCCCAGGAGGTCTTCCTCACTGGGATTTACGTCCTCCTCTTCCTCTCCAGGTTCGGCCGTGTTGACTATGTCAATGGCCTTGCACTCTCCTTTTGGATTTTCTTCTGTATTGCTTGGGAGAGTACTAGGAGGGATTTCAGTGATCCTTTTACTCATCTAGCCCACTTTTGCCTCCAAATTTCTAATGGAGGACCTTGTTTCATTCATGATACTTACAGTGGCCTTAGATAGATCAGAAACTAAGTTTGCTAAATTAGAGGTATTTTGTTCAGAGTTCTCTGTTTGTTGCTGAGTGGATGATGGAAAAGGTTTACTATTATTAAACCTATTTCTTCCACCATTATTAAAGCCTTGTTGAGGCTTTTGTTGATCCTTCCATGAGAGATTTGGGTGATTTCTCCATGAGGGGTTACAGGTGTTTCCATAAGGTTCACCCATGTAATTCACCTCTGCTATTGCAGGGTTTTCAGGATCATAAGCTTCTTCTTCAGAAGATGCCTCTTGAGTACTGTTGGATGCAGCTTGCATTCCATTCAGACTCTGAGAAATCATATTGACTTGCTGAGTTAATATTTTATTCTGAGCCGATATGGCATTCAGAGTATCAATTTCAAGAACTCCCTTCTTCATAGGCGTCCCATTACTCACAGGATTCCTCTCAGAAGTGTACATGAACTGGTTATTAGCAACCATGTCAATGAGTTCTTGAGCTTCTGCAGGCGTTTTCTTTAAGTGAATAGATCCACCTGCAGAAGTATCCAATGACATTTTAGCTAATTCAGACAGACCATCATAGAATATGTCCAGGATGGTCCATTTTGAAAGCATGTCAGAAGGATACTTTTTGGTCAGTTCTTTGTATCTCTCCCAAGCTTCATAGAGGGATTCGCCTTCTTTCTGTCTGAAGGTCTGAACATCCACTCTAAGCTTACTCAGCTTTTAAGGAGGAAAGAACTTGGCTAAGAAAGCCTTGACCAGCTTATCCCAAGAGTTCAGGCTATCCTTAGGTTGAGAGTCCAACCATATTCTAGCTCTGTCTCTCACAGCAAAAGGGAAAAGTATGAGCCTGTAGACTTCAGGATCTACTCCATTAGTCTTAACAGTATCACAGATCTGCAAGAATTCAGTTAAGAACTGAAAAGGATCTTCAGATGGAAGTCCATGAAACTTGCAGTTCTGCTGCATCAGAGAAACTAATTGAGGTTTCAGCTCAAAATTGTTTGCTCCAATGGCAGGAACGGAGATGCTTCTTCCATGTAAATTGGAATTAGGTGCAGTAAAGTCACCAAGCATCCTCCTTGCATTATTATTATTTTCGGCTGCCATCTCCTCTTCCTGTTCAAAAATTTCTGAAAGGTGCTTGCTGGATTATTGTAATTTAGCTTCTCTTAGTTTCCTCTTCAGAGTCCTTTTAGGTTTTGGATCTGCTTCAACAAGAATGTTCTTGTCCTTGCTCCTGCTCATATGAAAAAGAGGGACAGAAAAATAATAATAATAGGGGTCCTTTTTACCACAGTATAGAGGTCCCTGTATGAGTAGAAGAAAAGAAGAAGAAAAGAATGTAATGTAAGGAAAGAAACACAAGGGTGAGGAGAGCAGAGATGTGAGATGAGAGAGAGAGAGAATTTTCGAAAATTATTTTTGAAAAAGAGTTAGTGATTTTTGAAAATTGTTTTTGAAAAAGGTTAGTAATTTTCGAAAATTTAGAATCAAAAATTAAAATAATTAGTTAATTAAAAAGAAATTTTGAAAAAGAGGGAAGATATTTTCGAAAATTAGAGAGAGAGAGAGAGAGTTAGTTAGGTAGTTTTGAAAAAGATAAGAAACAAACAAAAATTTAGTTAGTTAGTTGAAACAATTTTGAAAATCAATTTTGAAAAGATAAGAAGATAAGAAGTTAGAAAAGATATTTTAAAATCAAATTTTTGAAAAAGATATGATTTTGAAAAAAGATAAGATAGAAAGATATTTTTGAAAAGATATAATTGAAATTAGTTTTGAAAAAGATTTGATTTTTAAAATCACAATTAATGACTTGATTCACAAGAAATCACAAAATATGATTCTAGAACTTAAAGTTTGAATCTTTCTTAACAAGTAAGTAACAAACTTGAAATTTTTGAATCAAAACATTAATTGATGATGTTATTTTCGAAAATTAGGAGATAAAGATAAGAAAAAGATTTTTGAAAAATATTTTAAAAATTTTCGAAAATAAATAAGAAAAATGAAAAAGATTTGATTTTTGAAAAAGATTTTGAAAAAGATAAGATTTTTAAATTGAAAATTTGATTTGACTCATAAAAACTAGATTTTAAAAAGTTTTGAAAAAGTCAACTCAAATTTTTGAAATTTATGAGTGAAAAAGGGAAAGATATTTTTTTTTAATTTTTGAATTTTTAATGATGAGAGGGGAAAAACATGAAAAAGACTCAATGCATGAAAATTTTGAATCAAAACAATGAATGCATGCAAGAATGCTATGAATGTCAAGATGAACACCAAGAACACTGTGAATGTCAAGATGAACATCAAGAACTTATTTTTTTGAAAAATTTTTAATGCAAAGAAAACATGCAAGACACCAAACTTAAAAAATTTTTCATGTATAGACACTATGAATGCAAGAATGCATATGAAAAACAAGAAAAGACACAAAACATGAAAACATCAAGATCAAACAAGAAGACTTACCAAGAACAACTTGAAGATCATGAAGAATACTATGAATGCATGAATTTTTCAAAAATTTTATGCAAACTTTAAAACATGCAATTGACACCAAACTTTCAACTTGACTCAAGACTCAAACAAGAAACATGAAATATTTTTTATTTTTATGATTTTATTAAATTTTTTTGGATTTTTCGAAAATTAATGTGGAAAAGAAAAATAAGGATTCCAAAATTTTTAATATGAATTCCAGGAATCTTGTATTCTTAGTCTAAAGCTCCAATCCGAGGGTTAGGCATTGCTTAATAGCCAGCCAAGCTTTAGTATGTAACTCAGACATGCCACGGCTGACATTCCAATTAACTTGCCTCTATGCTGATGGTTGGAAGCCCCTATCCAAAAGAATTAGACATGGCTTTACAGCCAGCCAGGCTTCAACATGCTTCATGAAACTCTAGAATTCATTCTTAAAAATTCTAAAGAAAAATATATTTTTGAAAAGATTTATTTTTTTTTTCGAAAACAGATGAGAAATTTTTGAAAGGTTTTTGAAAAATTTTTGAAAATAAAACAAAAAGAAAATTACCTAATCTGAGCAACAAGATGAACCATCAGTTGTTCAAACTCGAACAATCCCCGGCAATGGCGCCAAAAACTTGGTGCACGAAATTGTGATCTCAGGCAACGGCGCCAGATACTCTGTACGAACGTCTTAATAAATCTTTTTTCATTCACAACTTCGATACAACTAACCAGCAAGTGCACTGGGTCGTCCAAGTAATAAACCTTACGTGAGTAAGGGTCGATCCCATGGATATTGTTAGTATGAAGCAAGCTATGGTCACCTTGTAAATCTCAGTCAGGCGGATATAAAATAGTTATGGAGTTTTCGAACATAAATAATGAATAGATAGAAAATAAGGATAGAAACACTTATGTATATCATTGGTGAGAATTTCAGATAAGTGTATAGAGATGCTTTCGTTCCTCTGAACCTCTGCTTTCCTGCTGTCTTCATCCAATCAGTCTTACTCCTTTCCATGGCTGGCTTTATGTAAGGACATCACCGTTGCCAATGGCTACTTTTTATCCTCTCTGGAAAATGGTCCGATGCGCTGTCACTGCATGGCTAATCGTCTGGAGGCATCACCCTTGTCAATGGCTGCATCCCATCCTCTTGTGAAAATGGTCCAAATGCTCTGTCACAGCACGGCTAATCATCTGAGGTTCTCGATCATACTGGAATAGGATTCACTCTCCTTTTGCGTCTGTCACTACGCCCAGCACTCGTGAGTTTGAAGTTCGTCACAGTCATTCAATCCCAGAGTCCTACTCGGAATACCACAGACAAGGTTTAGACTTTCCGGACTCTCATGAATGCCGCCATCAATCTAGCTTATACCACGAAGATTCTGATTAAGAGATCCAAGAGATACTCATTCAATCTAAGGTAGAACGGAAGTGGTTGTCAGGCACGCGTTCATAGGGAATGATGATGATTGTCACGTTCATCACATTCAGGTTGAAGTGCGAATGAATATCTTAGAAGCGGAATAAGTTGAATTGAATAGAAAAACAGTAGTACTTTGCATTAATCTTTGAGGAACAGCAGAGCTCCACACCTTAATCTATGGAGTGCAGAAACTCTACCGTAGAAAATACATAAGTGAATATAGGGTAAGCATGGCCGAGTGGCCAGCCTCCCATGGAGGTCTAGAGATCTAAAAATGATCAAAAGATGATCCGAAGATGTCTAATACAATAGTAAAAAGTCCTATTTATACTAAACTACTTACTAGGGTTTACAGAAGTAAGTAATTGATGCATAAATCCACTTGCGGGGCCCACTTGTTGTGTGCTTGGGCTGAGCTTGAATGTTACACGTGTAGAGGTCAATCTTGGAGTTGAACGCCAGTTTGTAACGTATTTCTAGCGTTCAACTCTGGCTTGTGACGTGTTTCTGGCGTTTAACTCCAGACAGCAGCGTAGAACTGGCGTTCAACGCCCTTTTATGTCGTCTAAACTCGGCCAACGTATGGACTATTATATATTGTTGGAAAGCCCTGGATGTCTACTTTCCAACGCAATTGGAAGCGCGCCATTTTGAGTTCTGTAGCTCCAGAAAATCCACTTTGAGTGCAGGGAGGTCAGAATCCAACAGCATCAGTAGTCCTTCTTCAACCTCTGAAGCTGATTTTTGCTCAAGTCCCTCAATTTCAGCCGGAAAATACCTGAAATCACCTAAAAACACAAAAACTCATATTAAAGTCCAAAAATGTGAATTTAACATAAAAACTAATGAAAACATCCCTAAAAGTAACTAGATTCTACTAAAAACATACTAAAAACAATGCCAAAAAGCGTATAAATTATCCGCTCATCAGCAGCTTATCCTTTTTCTGTCCCAATACAACACCAATTGCAAAGTTACTTTCATCATACATGAGTTCAAAAGGCAATTCCCAATCTGGGGGTGTGATGATTGGTGCTGTAGTGAGTTTATTTTTGAAAGTTTCAAAGGCATGCTGACAGCTATCATCAAAGACAAAAGGATTGTCAACCACTAACAAGTTTCTTAGTGGTTTAGCTATTTTTGAAAAGTCTTTGATGAATCTCCTGTAAAAACCAGCATGCCCAAGAAAAATTCTCACTGCTTTTACATTGACTGGTATAGGGAGCTTCTCTATGATCTCTATCTTGTCTTTGTCTACCTCTATACCCTTGCTTGAAACCTTATGCCCAAGAACAATACCTTCTGGTACCATGAAATGGCATTTTTCCCAATTCAAAACTAAATTTGGTTCTTGGCATCTTTTCAATACAAGGGTTAGATGATGCAGACAAGCGTCAAAAGAGTTACCAAAGACAGAGAAATCATCCATAAAAACCTCTAAGAATTTTTCTACCATGTCATAGAATATGGAGAGCATACACCTTTAAAAAGTAGCAAGGGCATTGCACAGCCCAAAGGACATTCTTCTGTAGGCGAAGACTCCAAATAGACAGGTGAAGGAGGTCTTTTATTGGTCCTTGGGGTCCATCGCTATCTGATTGTACCCAGAGTACCCATCCAAGAAGCAATAGTAAGCATGGCTAGCCAACCTTTCTAGCATCTGATCAATGAAGGGGAGAAGGAAGTGATCCTTCCTTGTGACATCATTCATTCGTCTATAGTCAATACACATTCTCCATCCTATCACTGTCCTTGTAGGGATGAGTTCATTCTTCTCATTAAAGATGACATTCATTCCTCCTTTCTTTGGTACCACTTGCACTGTCACCCAAGGGCTGTCAGAGATAGGGTATATAATTCCAGCATTCCACAGCTTCATTACCTCCTTTTGAACCACTTCCTTCATGGTTGGGTTAAGCCTTCTTTGAGGTTGCACCACAGGTCTTGAGTCCTCTTCTAGCAGGATCTTATGCATACAAATTGCAGGACTTATTCTCTTGATGTCATCAATTGTCCACCCTAAAGTTGTCTTGTGAGTTTTCAATACTTCAATAAGCTTTGTTTCATCTTCCATGCTTAAGGAGGAATTGATGATTACTAGCAGGGTCTTTTTTCCTACAAGGAATGCATATGTGAGCTGAGGAGGAAGGGACTTCAACTCTTGCTTTGGCGCCTCCTCTGTCTTGTCTTCACAAGAGATTTAAATTTCATGTTCTTCCCTGACATCTTGATCCTCTTCTATCTTTTCTTCTTGTTCCTCAAGAATGCTTATTTCAAGCACTTCCTCCACCAAATCTTCAATCATCTCCACTCTCATATGCTTTTCTTTTTTTGGGGGATATTGCATTACTTTAAAGACATTGATGATCATTTATTCATCATGCACCCTGAGGATCATTTCACCTTTCTCCACATCAATGATGGCTCTTGCTGTGGCTAAGAAAGGTCACCCCAAGATAATTGAGTTGTGTCCCTCTTCTTCCATGTCTAAGATGACAAAGTCGGCAGGAAAGATGAGTTCTCCAACCTTCACCAATAAGTTCTGTACAACTCCATTAGGTATCTTGAGTGAACTATCTGCCATTTGAAGTGACATCCTGGTAGGTTTAACTTCCTCTATTGCAAGCTTTTTCATCATTGAGAGAGGCATCAAATTGATGCTGGCACCTAAATCACAGAGAGCTCTTCCCAATGTCATGTTGCCTATGGTGCATGATATGATGAAACTCCCTGGATCTTTGAGTTTTGGTGGGATGCCTCTTTGAATCACTGCAATGCACTCTTGGGTCAAGATCACAGTTTCCTTTTCATTCCAGCTTCTCTTCTTATTGATAAGTTCCTTGAGAAATTTTGCATACAATGACATTTGCTCCAAAGCTTTAGCAAGTGGAAGGTTAATTTTCAGCTTCTTGAAAACCTCTAGGAACTTGGAAAATTGCTGGTCTTTGACCTCCTTTTTCAGCCTCTGAGGATATGGCAGAGGAGGGGTGTAAGGCTTCACCTCCTTCCTCTGTTCTTGTGGATGCTCTTCCATGACTTGTTTTCCCTTCCTTGGAGCTTGTGGCTCTTCCTCATTCTTCTTGAGCTTTTCCTGGTCCTTCTCTACTTGCTTCTTGCTAGCACCTTTGTCATCTTCTAAAGTCTTTCCACTCTTGACTTGAAATTACCTTCCATTATTCTTTGGGATTGGGAATGGTATCACTTGGGAAAGCATTGTTTGGTCTTTCAGCTGGCTGTTTGGACAATTGTCCAATTTGTCTTTCTAGATTTCTCAGTGAGGCTTCTTGGTTCTTGTTAGCCAATTCTTGATGTTTTATCATTTTCTCAAGCATCATCTCTAAGTTGGAGATTCTTTGGGATTCTTGTGGTAATTGTGGCTGAGTGTGGGATGCAGATGGTGGATGAAAGTTATTTTGGTTAGTTGGTGGGTTATTTAATGGATAGTAATTAGATGGGGGTGATTATTTTTTGGTTAGTTGATTGATGATTCTGGTGGTTTGTGTTGCGGAAGTTGCTTGGGTTGGAATTTCTTTGCCATGAGTTTTGGTTTTCTCCCCACTTCAGATTGGGGTGGTTTCTCCAGGAAGAGTTATAAGTGTCTCTATAGAACTCATTTTGTCCAGCACTTTGGTTGTGCATATATTGCACTTATTTAGGTTGTTGATCTTCATAGCTCTCTTCCTGTTGTCCCCACACAATTGGTGGTTGATTGGATAAGCTCACTGCTGCAAGTTGAAGTACATCTATTCTCTTTGCCATCATCTCCATTTGCTATTGGATTTGCTGGTGCATCAATTTGTTCTGTGCCAAGATAGTGTCCACACTTTCAAGCTCTAATACACTTTTCTTTAGAGCTGGTTGGCGTTGCCTTTGGTGAGCATAAAAGTACTGATTGTTGGTCACAATGTTTATGGGATTTTGGGCTTCTTCAGCTGTCTTCATTAGCTGTAGTGAACCTCCTGCTATGTAATCTAGGGCCTCTTGAGCTTTTAGAGTCAAGCCCTCATAGAAATTCTGGAGTTTGTTCCATTCACTAAACATCTCAGGTGGACATTTTCTAATCAAAGCTTTGTATCTCTCCCATGCCGCATAAAGTGATTCTCCATCCATTTGAGTGAAAGTATGCACTTCTGTCTTCAATATGATGATTCTCTGAGGTGGGTAGAACTTGACTAGGAATTTTCTCACCAAACACTACAAGAAAAAAGGCATATGGCCATGCTTTTTTCTTGCCACGCTTTAAAAGCGTGGCCAAAAGTGGTCAATGGCCACGCTTTTATGAGGGTGGCGATAGATTAGAGATTTGGCCACCTTTTTTTGCCACGCTTCAAAAGCGTGGCGAAAAGGATCAACGGCCACGCTTTTTTAAGGGTGGCAATTGATTAGAGAAATGGCCACGTTTTAAAACTGCCACACTTCAAAAGCGTGGCCATAGAGAGCAACAAGGACGTTTTAAAAGCGTGGCGAAAGGGTTTCATTAAGGCCACGCTTGGAAAACGTGGCCACATCCTGTTCCTCTTTTGACACGCTTTAAAAGCGTGGCCAAAAGGTTTTTTCTGCCACGCTTCGAAAGCGTGGCCGTAGAGAGAAAAAGTTACGTTGTAAAAGCGTGGCGAGAGGGTTCCCAACCCATTGACACCAACCCGGGCCGCAACCCGCCTCGCAACCCGGTCCCCAACCCGTTAGACACTAACCCTAATCTTCTTTTCCCTTCGAAACCACACTCGCCTACTGGAAGAGCTCCTATTCCCTTCGTCATTGTTCACCCTTCGCCCTTCGCCCTTCGCCTTCGTCCTTCGCCCTTCGCCTTCGTCACTGTTCGCCTTCTTCTTCATCTTCTTAATCTTCATCTTCTTCTTCATACTCTTCATACTCTTCATCTCTCTGTTCACCTTCAAGCTCTACCAACATGGGCGACGGCAAGGTATCCCCAACGGTCTCTTCTCCTCCAAGCCCTCCGATCCCAAAGGTCTGATCTCTTCACCAAATGCTTCTATTTTTTTATTTTCTCGATTTTTTCCGTTGGGGTTACTTTTAGGGCTTTCACTTTCCATTTTCATTTTTCCCTGATTCGTTCCCCTGATTCATGTTCCTTCTTGGTTAATTGATAATGGTCACAATATTAGCGTTGTTTGCGACGTGGTTTTTTTTCTGGTGCACTCTGTTTTGGTTATGACTTAAGCATTGTTTCAGTTTGGGCTAAAAACAGAAAAAAACAGTGTGTTTTCTTGCTGGTTTTGGTATTCCTTTTATTCTCACTGTTTTTTCCCTCCTCTCTTTTATGTATTGCTATAAAATTATATTATAGTATCTTGAAGCTCTAGTAAAGTTGTTTTATCCTTACTATGTTAATGTGTTATTGTTCCTTAGGTGGTGCTCTAAAGCCAATAGATATTGACACATTATGAGTTCATGTCACTTGTGCTTGGTTTCGGCCTGAAGTGGCTTTTGCTAGTGATGAGAAGATGGAGCCTGCTTTGGGTATTCTTAGTATTCCGTCAAGTTCTTTTGTTAAGGTGAGATATCAATACCCAGTTTGTTTAGAAAATGTAATTGTAAAATGATATAGACTACAGGTTTCCTAAATGGTTTTCATGTGACATCTCTTGTTCCTTCTTTATGCCTATGTTAATCTAAATTGTGTTTGTTGAATTTCAGATTCGTGTTATTTGTAAGCAAATTCATGGTTCATGCACACAATGTTGCAAGTGTTCTACTTATTTCCATGCCATGTGTGCATCAAGGGCTGGCTACCGAATGGAGGTCAGATCAACTCTGGTTTTTATTTTTTATTTATTATTTCGGGCTTCCATTTGCGAATTGTTGTTAACCTCTTACAATTTGGATTTCAGTGTTATGCATCATGACTAATGTTTAGTTGACATGTTGCATTTTCTTATAGATAATTTAGAGACTTTTTTTCTCTAAATTTTCCTGCTTAAATGCAATTGCACATTTCGGAGAAAAATGATAAACAGACAACAAAAATGGTTTTCTATTGTGCTTATCACAGGTATAGAATCTTCAATTACAACAAAAGAGACAATACTTTCTTCTTTGTCCCTTTATACGGTTTCCTTTTCAGAGTTTGCTTTTGCCACAATTTTTACTCTTTTTTGAATTCCTCAAGTATGAATTTAAGATTCATTTGAATCTTACTGTCAGCTTTTTGTTTTAATATTACTTGCAGGGCTCCCAATCCAGACACTGTTTTGATTATGCAAACCCCTCTTGGGGTCATTTCAACTAAAAGTCTTCTACAAACTAAGAAAAAAACGGGTTCCAGGCTAATTTCCTCTAGAAGAACAAAGGTAGAAGAAACCCGTCAAGCAGATGATAGTGCTTATTAGTGCTCTTTTTTGTCATCCAATTTATTAATGTTAGTGTGTGTGTATGTGGCTTTTCAATCCCATCATTATTCAATTATTCAAGATGATGCACAGAAATTCTCAAAGGCTCTTATTCCTACTTCTCTTTTCTGGGTTTCTCTTATCTTCTTTCTGCTTCTGCTGTACCTGCAACCAGTAAGACAGGCCTTCAAAGTTGTTAATGAATATTATTGTGTCTGTTCTGTTTTATTATCAGTTATTATAGCAATTGGATATATCATGGAATTAATATATTTAGAGTGACAGAAAATTAAAAGAGAATGGAATTAACATATTTAATATGATGAATAATTAGGGATTAATTTGATTTAATTTGTGTGATTTAAGGACCCAGAATTTGGATGGTGAAGAATCTGAAGATGCATCACTTCTACTTTCTTTAGCTAAGGCATCACTTGTTTAATATTGTTGGTTGGTTGGTTTTGTTTATGTCCATTTAAGCGTTAAAATTCTGCATTTGAACATGATCTTTTATTATCATTTATTGCCCCTTGGAACTTTTCTTGTGTTTGTTTTACAACCATGCATGTTTCTTTTGTCCCTTGTATAAAGATAAATGGTTGTTGGTGTTCAAAGTTGGAGTGTGGGATTTTGTTAGGTCTTTGTTTTGTTTCTATTTCCTTTTTCATGTTCACATCTCCTATTATTGTGGGCTCTCATGTTTTTTTTTGGTTCTCTTCCTATTATTTGGTTGGTATCTTTAGTCTTTAATAATAACAATAATAATATTATTGTAGTGATTAGTCTCTTATATGCTACTGTATGTCATTTTCTTGTGTTCTCAGTGGAGTGTGTATTTTATTTCCACTTTGTTTTGGTTAGATTATGAAGAGCTTGGGCACGATGGTAACAGAACAGTTGCTAATGGTGTTGACAAGGAAGGGCCAGTGCTTTCAAAGCTTGGTTCAAGTTCCACAGCTAAGCTTCACCCCAAAAATAGAGCTCAAAGTGAGTCCAAACCAACCAACATGCCACCTACTAGTGTTATGACAAGACTCATCTTGATCATGGTTTGGAGGAAGCTGATTAGGAATCCCAACACTTACTCTAGCCTAATTGGCCTCACATGGTCTTTGATCTCATTCAAGTATGCAATCTTTACTCATTTTAATTGTTGTTATACTTAACTAATGTTTTAATCTTAGACTTAGGAATTGTTAACTTTCTTAGGAATTGTTTCTTAATCCCAATACTTACTCTAGCTATTATTTGCACATTGCTCATGCATTTTGACCTGCTTCTCTTTATTTGCACACCCTATTTATATTGGTGTGTTAAATAAATAAAAATAAAAACATGGTGTTAAATAAATCCTATGTGAACTAAGCTTTCTTACCAAACCTCATTTAGCTGCTTCCTAGTTCTTTTCAAGTGGCCAGTGATTCAAATCCTACCTTTTGTAGTTTATTGCTTTTTGTTTCAGGAGTCGTTCAAAGTTCAAAGACTTATTCTTTGATTGATTTGATTAGTCTCTGAAAATGAAACTGTAGGGTCACACATTGCTGCAAAGAGCAGCACTAACTACTTTTCCTTTCAATTTCACCTCTAATGGCACCACCACAACCCTAACTCTCTCTATCTTTTGATGCCACCAAAGTCTTCCTCATAAACGCCTCAGATTCATTCCCACTTACACCAACACGGGACCCTCGCCACGTGTTGATGTCAATAACAACCAGTTACAGCAAGGAGAGCAAGATGATCTAGAAGTCCGCGTTGAGAAGGTAATATAATCAACAAAGTTAGTTTTCATGATCTTTATTTGACTTAGCATAATTGCTTTCTAATTTATTAGTGATGAAACTTTTAATTTGCAGATTATATATAGATGCCGCTTTTTGGCTACTTTTGGAGTCTTTGGTTATTTAATTGTGGAAATTAATCGTGAATCGGGTGACGACATTTTGTACTATTTAAAGAATTTCATTTTTGTTGTTAGTTGATAGAGGACAAGCATAGAATTTATTATATATAACGTGACTTGTAATTTTGAACTCTTAAATTCCTTCCGTTCTTTTATCCATATAAAAAGAGTTCCCTAGTGTTTTCTTTCTCCGTGGGACATATATATGGAGATGATGCTTTGGCCATTTGATTATTGCTATTATACTCTGGTTGAGAAATAAGAATTTTGAACTCGAGATACATTATGTATGAGTATTAATGTATAAAATAATTATAGTATAAATTATGTCACTAATTACTATTTGATTTGTCTTGTAATAAAAATTACATTATATTTATAGGTTTTGGTAATAAAAAAGGACTAAAAATTTATATTGTGCAGTGATAAAAGAAAAATTAGAAAAAAAAGATTTTTTTTTTAAATTTGATAAGGCTATTGCCACGCTTTTAAAGCGTGGCCGTATCTCTAGTTATGGCCACGCTTTTAAAGCGTGGCCTGATGGGATATTTTTGTGGAAAAATGAATTTCTCCAAAACACCCAAATCTAACCGGCAAGTGCACCGGGTCGCATCAAGTAATAATAACTCACGGGAGTGAGGTCGATCCCACAGGGATTGAAGGATTGAGCAATTTTTGTTTAGTGGTTGATTTAGTCAAGCGAATCAAGATTTGGTTGAGAGATTTGTGATTTGCAGAATTTAAATTGCATAGAAAGTAAAGGAAATGGGTGAATTGCATGAAATTAAAGAGAACTGAAATTTAAAGTGCTGAATCTTAAAGAGCAAGAAATTAAATGGCAGAAACTTAGAACGCAAGAAAGGTAAATTGCAAAATCTTAAAGTGCAAGAAATGTAAATGGCTTGAATTGTAAAGGGAATTGGGAGTTGGATTTGCAGGAATTAAACAAGGAAAAGTAAATTGCAACAAACAGAGAAATAGAAGATGTCTTGAATCTAATCGGATCTTAAACAGAAAAGTAAATGAGCATGGAAAGCAGTAAACAGAGGATGTAAAATTGGAATTCAGATCTCAGGACCCAAGAGACTAGAAAACCAAGTCTAGATCTCAATGCCTTCCTAGATCCAACAAGAATAATTGCAAAGGAAATTGTAAATTGCAAAGAAAGTAGATGAAGAAGCAAGTAACCGAAACTGAAATTCAATTAAGCAGAAAATTAAACAAGATCCCAAGGTGAGATTGAAACAGAATTTCTTCAATTCTCCACCCAAAATCCAAGACAAGAAAAATAAAGAGTGCTGGGCAAGAACAAGGAAGAAGAGAGATCAATTCTCCTCCCAAATTCTCTTGAATTAAAACAACAATGCTAAGAAAAAAAATAAGTGAGCTCTAAGCAAAATTCAAAAGAAAGCTATTCTGAAAAACAAAAAGGGAAGCTCCCCGAAAAACTTGAATTCTATCCTATTTATACACTTTCTTCAAATGATCTTCAAGCCTTGAGTTGGGCCTTTGCTCTTGGTGGAATTGGGTTGAGAGAGGCATTGGTTGATTGCTCTTGGAGTTTGGAGAGGAACCAAAGTGAACCAATTGAACCGGGTTGAAGTTTTGCAAAAGTTTGAGTAAAAGTTTGAGTAAAAGTTTGAGGCTAACTTTTACTCTAACTTTTACTATCAGCCTCCATGCTTTGCTGCTATCCACGTTGGGGCAAAAGTTAGGGGTCTAACTTTTGCTCCAACGTTGGCCTCCTTATGTGTACTTATGGCGCCAACGTTAGCCCAAAAGTTAGAGGCTAACGTTGGCGCAAACTTTTGCTCCCCCTTTGTATTGTTCATGTGCCAACGTTAGCCCAAAAGTTAGAGGCTAACGTTGGCGCAAACTTTTGGTGGCCAGGGGGTGTTTTTCTCATGCCAACGTTAGCCACAAAGTTAGGGGCTAACGTTGGCGCAAACTTTTGGTGCCCAGGGGGTGTTTTTCTCATGCCAACGTTAGCCACAAAGTTAGGGGCTAACGTTGGCGCAAACTTTTGGTGCCCAGGGAGTAACTTTCATGTGCCAACGTTAGCCCAAAAGTTAGGGGCTAACGTTCGGGCTAACTTTTCACCCAAAAGTTTGTGCAAAAGTTTGAGGCTAACTTTTGGTCCAGCTTTTTGCTTCCTGGTTCATTTTCACTTATTCCATTGTTCTCTCTTTACTCCTAGCCATTCCTTCTTGCTTCAACCTTTCTTCAAGCTTTCTTCACCTATCATTAATCAACCAAACACATCAAAGCTATGCTTAAAATCATGAGATATTCATTTTATCATAATATGTGACAATTATAGCATAAAACCTCATGAAATAGCATGAATTCATACATGGTTGATTCAATCAAAGGAAGCATGAAAATCTACCCAAATTAGCTTACTTGTATCTCAAGAAAGTGCACAATTCAAGTGAAAACAAAAGAAAAAGACTAGTGAAACTAGGCTAAGATGACTTGTCATCACAACACCAAACTTAAAGCTTGCTTGTCCCCAAGCAAGAAAAAAATTTATTGAGAAGAAAGGATGAAATGGAAGAGGATGTTCATGCTAGCAGAGTATTATTGATAGTTCATGGGATTTTGTGTGGATATGTAAATACTCACTTCTTATTGACTCCTAGGCCTAGAAAGTCTCCTTCAAGCTTCAAGCAACATACTGCTATGACCTCTCATTATTCCTTTATCCTTGGCTATTACTTTTTTCATAAGCTTTAATTGAGTGTCATGTGTAGCAAGTTCATTTCCTTTTCTTTATACTTGACACATTATTCACTATAGACACTTGGCTTACATTCCTTCTTAGAACATTGATGCCCAGCACCTCTTTGGGCTGCTAAATGCCTTGTAGTTAGGTTGCTCTTGATAGTGGACTTTCAGCTGATGATCCCGGGTTAGTTAACCCAAGTCACCGAGTGTTGATGCACTCCAAAGAGCTTAATAATCCAAGCAGATCCTAATACAAAGACACCACAGGCATATATTCTAAGGTTCAAGCTATTGGTGTCCAGCTTTGTTTCTTTTTGTTTTTCTTTTGTTCTGCCACTTCTTTTTTTCTTTCTTTTTGTTTTTCTTTCTAACCAAGGATTTTTATTCGATTGAGATTCATAGACAGTAGGCCACTCTATACTTAGAAGGAGATATCCTGGCTCTTTATTCACTAAAAGTGAGCTATTATACAATCACACACATACCACCACTTACTTTTATTCTACTTCTATCTAACAGAGACCATTCTACTTCACATTCAAACTTTTCTTTTATTGAACTTAAAGATGCAGGGGACAAAACATGCTTTTTGCTAAGTGAAAGTAAACACACAAGCACACACATAGACTAGCTTACTTATTTTAAAACAAACATAATGCAAAGACTATTGATTAAAAGAACTACATAAAGATGCAAAGACAACTTAAAACAGATAGAATGCATGTTTTTTTCTTTGTAGTGATGAACAAGGAGCAAGTCCACCTTTCATTTGTCATGCTTTTTCTTTCTCCTTTCATACACTTGGTTGTTAGTGTTTCCACCATCCGTGTTTGTTGTCTGTTGGCCTCGCCAGAATCCAGCCTTATTCATAGCCTCCTCTACTCTATCTTCAAGTCTCATAGCATTGCTTACCTCTACGGCTCTACCTCACTTCTCTTTTTGAAGAATTCATCAAAAGTTGGGAAAGCCGGATCCATGTTGTGGAAATGTTCTCCAATATAGTTTAGTTTGATTTGGCTATTGATGTTGTAATCGGCTTGTACTTCATACCTTGCATCTTGGAGAGTTGTAAACTCATTGAGAGCCCTCATGGTTTCGGCTTGCATCTGTGCCATCTTTCCAAGTGCTTCGTGAGATTGAAAAGCATGCTCTTCTTGCATCACAAGAAATTTTGCCTCAAACTCACTTTGTTGGTTCATCATTTTTAGTTGCCATTCTTCTTGATCATGTTGATACTTCAAGTATTGTGAATGGTACTCTTCTTGCCTTTCTTGAATTCTTGTGTACTGTTGTGATAATCTTCCAATTGCTTCTTGAATTTGAGTCATATCCATATTGCCATGTGGGAAAAAGTGCGGCTGTTCCTCCTCCTCTCGTGGCTCTTCTTCTATGTGTGGCTCATCTTCTTCCATTGGTTCTTCTCTTTGCCTTCTTCCATGTGGCCTTCGGCCTTGATGTGCTTCAGGAGCCATTGTCATTCGTTCAATGGTTATGGGCATGCCTTGGCTTAACCACATTGGATTATCTTCTTCCATTGGCACTTTAGCCTTTGCACACAACCTCCAAATGGTACTTGGTAGTATAACCAAGACCCGGCCGAATTCTTCTCAGCAAGCTTTTGGATGTTTTTTGCAAGGATTTCATGAACTCTTATCTCTCCTCCCACAATGATGCAATGCAACATCACGGCTCTCTCCCTGTTAACTTCTGAGGTGTTCACTGTGCCCAGAATTGATCTTTTCATCAGCTCATACCATCCTTTTGCTTCTGGGGTGAGGTTACATCTCTTCAGATACTTATATTTGTTCTTGTCATCTCCTTCCCACTCTGAGTTCTCCATACAAATATCTCTCGCAATTTCATCATAATCCTGATCTTCATTCAATCTTTGTTGGTATCCCGGTTCACTAAAGCGGACTGACTTTAGTCCCAAGACTTTCTTGATTGCATCCGAGCTAAAGTCTACTTCCACCCCCCGCACATAGCTCTTGTACGTTGGGGGGCTCACGCATGTCAAGCCTTGAGACATTTGCATAGAACTCTCTTATGATATTGGCATTGATTCGGGTGGCTGGTGATGCAAGTTCCTCCCACCTCCTCTTTCGAATTTTGTCCTTCATTTCTTGGCATCCATCATCCAGCAACAAGAGTGGAATTTCAGGATAGATCTTTTTCTCGTTCATCCATTCAATTTGCATTTGATGGTACCAAGACTTGAATCTCCATTGGTCATATTCATGTGTGTCCTCCTCCACCATGGGATCTTTCCTTTTTCTTCGTTTGGTTCTTGAGGAAGAGGCCATGATCACTTGGTTGGTTGAGTCTTGTGAGGTTAGAGGGAGTGTGAAGAATGTTGGAGAATTTGATGTGTGTTTGGAGCAAGAAGAAATTGAGACCAAACTTGCTATGACAAGAAATGATGAAGGAAAGTTTAAATGGTTGGAGTTTAAAGCAAGAGAAATGTTGAACCGAGCTTGTTATGTTGAGGAGTGATGAAGGGAATGAAGTTTCCAAGGTTGGAGTGATTCGGTCATGTGCATGGCTTGAGGTGGTACGTTTGAGCAATGAAAGGCTAGGATGCAACTAGACACTATGGGGATCAAAGGTGTGCATGTAAGGATGAATGAAGACAAAGCTTGCTTCTTCACTTGCCTTTGCCGTGATCATTCTCAAGGAGTGGCAGATTTCTTTTTCGAAGCATGTGATGAGATTTTGTCCTCATGCTATGCTTTCCTTTGTCTTGTCTCTTTCATTGAAGATTCTTTGACCACCTAGTCATCACAACATACATTAGTTTTGTCCAACTATGGAAAGAGTATTCCTTTTATTAATATTATATGAATCATCAATTCTTATATCCAATTGAACCGTGACTCATCTTTGGAGGATACCAAACTTAATGTTTGGTCATGTATGAAGAAATTGTGTCTCTTCCTCCAATTAGTGAAATCCCAATGTCACTCTTAGTTAAATGTTTATAAGAATTGCTTTCATCCTAATTTTCTTTTTCTCTCTTTTTTTTTTCATGAAGGGTCAATTGTGTCCCTAAATCGGTGCATCAAAGTTTGATGAACACCAAACTTGTTTCTTGTCAAAGGGTACATCACAATTGATGCCTTCATTACCGAATAAGAATTTTTCCATTTATAAGATTTTGCAAAACAACAATTGTATGATTATTGATGCATGAATTTCTAATTTTCATGAAGCTATGTGGACACCAAACTTTAGTGTTTGGCCATATGCTTTGTCAAGACACTCTAAGCTTGCAAAACGGAATTATTTGTAATGTTGGTTTAGTGTGCTTAAAGGCACACCAAACTTAGAATTCTCAGCATATGTTTCAAAACAGTGCATGCAGTCAATGGACATGTTCATGAAAAGAGAAAAGAATTCATGCTCAAATGATCATAACTTATTGAATTTAAAATGACATGAATCTTAAATCATGGGTTGCCTCCCATGGAGCGCTCTTTTATTGTCATTAGCTTGACATTGAGGCTTTCTTTTATGGTGGTTGGTGCTTGTAGAGCCTCAATTTGTCTCCCCTGACTGTGATCCTCTTCTTTGTTCCCTGGTGTTCAATTTCAGCATGCTCTAATGAGAGTATGTTGCTGACAGTGTAGTAGTCCTCAGTTTGTTGGTTTGCCCCCAGCTGTTGATATATCAGTTGCACTTTGTCACCTTTGGAAAGCCCCTCTGTTGGGATTTTCCTGTTCTTCCAACCCCTTTTTGTTTTGTTTCTCCGTTTCATCTTTCCTTTTGTTGATCTTTCTTTTCTGGCCATAGGCTTCC
Source organism: Arachis ipaensis (assembly GCF_059453495.1). Taxonomy (NCBI): domain Eukaryota; kingdom Viridiplantae; phylum Streptophyta; class Magnoliopsida; order Fabales; family Fabaceae; genus Arachis; species Arachis ipaensis. The sequence goes on along the minus strand of NC_142441.1, from coordinate 38,879,899 downwards.
CTTGGGGACCTCTCTTCTCAGTGGCTAATACTCCAATATCCTCTTGGGCCTCTTCATCAATCTGCACAATCCTTAGCCTTGGGATGTTGCTGTGACTCTCTTTGTCATTTTCTTCCTTCAACTGTGATTCTCCCTTGTCAATTTTCATATAGTCTTTCTTCTCCTTGCTAAATTGTGCCTCTGGTAATACCTTCAGAGTGACACTCTTATCATACATTCTAAGAGTTAATTCTCCTTCCTCTATGTCTATTATAGCTCTAGCAGTGGCCAAGAATGGCCTTCCCAGAATAATAGAATCACCATCATCCCCTTCTGACTCTAGAACCACAAAATCTGCAGGGTATATGAAGTTGTCCACCTTGACCAGCAGGTTTTCAATCATACCCCTGGGGTATACTGTTGACTTATCTACTAGCTCTAGAGATATTTGTACTGGTTTAACTTCCTCTATATGCAGCTTTTTTACCAAGGAGGATGGTATTAAGTTGATACTTGCTCCTAGATCGCACATTGCTTTAGTGATGGTTAATTCCCCAATGGTGCAAGGTAGCAAAAAGCTCCCTGGATCTTCAAGCTTAGGGGGAAACCCTTTTTGAATCAAAGCCCTGCATTCCTCAGTGAGCAGTATGGTTTCTTTCTCATCCCAACTTCTTTTCTTGTTGATAAGCTCCTTCAAAAACTTGGCATACAGAGGCATTTGCTCAAGTGCTTCAGCAAAAGGAATATTGATTTCTATCTTTTTGAAAGTTTCAAGGAACTTGTGAAAATGCTGGTCCTTGGTTTCTTTGTTGAACCTCTGGGGATATGGCAGTGGAGGTACAAAGGTTTTCTCTACTTGTTGCTTTTGATTCTTGGTTGGCTTTTCAACTGATTCATTCCCTTTTTTTGGAATTTTTGGTTGTTCCTCCTTTGCTTGAGTTTGCTTTGAGGCTTCCTTGCTTGCCATTGCATCATCATCATTGGCTTCCTCTGTGTGTGTTGGCTGTTCCTCTTCTATTGGTCTTTTGCTGCTCTCTACTTGCTTCTTAGTAGTGTCATTGTTGCTCATCAATGTTCTCCCACTCCTTAATTGTATTGCCTTGCATTCTTCCTTAGGATTTGGGATTGTGTCACTCGGTAGTGAGCTTGAAGGTCTCTCAAGAGAAATCTGCTTGGAGATTTGCCCCATCTATCTCTCTAGGCTCTTCAGGGATGCTTCCTGATTCTTGGTTACCATTTCCTGGTGTTTCAACATTTTGTCTATCACGGCCTCCAAGTTAGTAATTCTCTGGGCTTCAGGTGATACTTGAGGTGGGTTATGAGATGTGGGTGGTGGATGATAGGCATTTTGGTTGGAGGGTTGGTTATTGGATTGGTACTGGTTGGGGTTGGGGTAGTTGTTTTGAGGTTTTCTGTAGGGGTTTTGGTTAGTCTGCTGCTGGTTGTGGTTTTGGTTGCTTCTTGGGTTGTTTTGATTTGAGTTCCTATGCCATGGTTGTTGGTTTTGGGTATGATTATCTCCCCATCTGAGGTTTGGGTGGTTCTTCCAGGATGGATTATATGTATCACCATACACTTCATTTGGTCCTTGGTTGTGCATATACTGTACTTGCTCTTGTTGTTGTTCTTCTTGAGTTTCTTCACTATGTCCCCATGTGGTTGATGGTTGGCTAGTGTTAACTGCTGCAACTTGGAGACTATCAATCCTCTTGGCCATTTGCTCAAATTGTTGTTGAATTTGCTGCTGCATCATCTTGTTTTGAGCCAAGATTGAGTCCACTCCTTCTAGCTCCATTACTCCTCTTCTTTATGATAGTTGGCGGTTTCTTTGATGAGCAAAGAAATATTGGTTGTTAGCCACCATATCAATGAGATTTTGAGCTTCCTCTGCAGTTTTCATGAGTTGCAAGGAGCCTCCAGCTGAGTGGTCAAGTGATTCTTGAGCCTTTAGGGTGAGTCCTTCATAGAAGTTCTGTAGCTTGTCCTACTCAGTGAACATTTCTGGTGGACATTTCCTCAGCAGAGCCTTGTATCTCTCCCATGCTTCATACATATTTTCAGCATCCAATTGTGTGAATGTTTGTACCTCGGTTTTCAGCCTGTTAACCCTTTGAGGTGGGTAAAATTTGGCTAGAAATTTAGTCACCAAATCATCCCAGCTAGTGATGCTTCCTTGAGGAAAAGTTTCAAGCCATTGTGCGGCCTTGTCCCTTAATGAGAACGGGAACAGCAGAAGCTTGTAGGTCTCAGGATTCACGCCATTGGACTTGACAGTGTCACAAATCCTTAAGAAGGTAGATAGATGTTGATTTGGATCCTCCAATGGTCCTCCCCCAAACGAGCAGTTGTTTTGGACCAATGTAATGAGTTGTGGCTTTAATTCAAAGTTATTTGCATTGACATTAGGGGTGAGAATGCTGCTTCCATAATGTCTAGCATTTGCAAAGGTATAGGAGGCCAAAACTCTCCTCTGGGGTGGATTGTTATTGTTGTTGTCTGCTCCACCTGGTGGATTGGTTGAATGTTCCTCCATATCTTGGAATTCTTCTTCTGATTCCTCTTCTCCAACAATATTTTTCCCTCTTTCAGCTCTTCTTAACCTTCTAAGAGTTCTTTCGTCTTGTTCATGAAAGATGGGTGTATTTCTTCTTGTACCTGACATACAAGCAGAACATAAGAAACACACAAACCAGTGACACTTCAATCTATTGCTAGAATGAAGTTTTAGTTAGCTTAAGCAAAAATTCAAACAGTTAGTGGGTTAGCCAAAAATTAAAGAAACAGGAAATAAAAATGCTAGATCTAGATCACCACCTCACTTAATCATTGTCAATCTAATCAATCCCCGGCAACGGCGCCAAAAACTTGATGGGATATTTTTGTGGAAAAATGAATTTCTCCAAAACACCCAAATCTAACCGGCAAGTGCACCGGGTCGCATCAAGTAATAATAACTCACGGGAGTGAGGTCGATCCCACAGGGATTGAAGGATTGAGCAATTTTTGTTTAGTGGTTGATTTAGTCAAGCGAATCAAGATTTGGTTGAGAGATTTGTGATTTGCAGAATTTAAATTACATAGAAAGTAAAGGAAATGGGTGAATTGCATGAAATTAAAGAGAACTGGAATTTAAAGTGCTGAATCTTAAAGAGCAAGAAATTAAATGGCAGAAACTTAGAACGCAAGAAAGGTAAATTGCAAAATCTTAAAGTGCAAGAAATGTAAATGGCTTGAATTGTAAAGGGAATTGGGAGTTGGATTTGCAGGAATTAAACAAGGAAAAGTAAATTGCAACAAACAGAGAAATAGAAGATGTCTTGAATCTAACCGGATCTTAAACAGAAAAGTAAATGAGCATGGAAAGCAGTAAACAGAGGATGTAAACTTGGAATTCAGATCTTAGGACCCAAGAGACTAGAAAACCAAGTCTAGATCTCAATGCCTTCCTAGATCCAAAAAGAACAATTGCAAAGGAAATTGTAAATTGCAAAGAAAGTAGATGAAGAAGCAAGTAACCAAAACTGAAATTCAATTAAGCAGAAAATTAAACAAGATCCCAAGGTGAGATTGAAACAGAATTTCTTCAATTCTCCACCCAAAATCCAAGACAAGAAAAATAAAGAGTGCTGGGCAAGAACAAGGAAGAAGAGAGATCAATTCTCCTCCCAAATTCTCTTGAATTAAAACAACAATGCTAAGAAAAAAATAAGTGAGCTCTAAGCAAAATTCAAAAGAAAGCTATTCTGAAAAACAAAAAGGGAAGCTCCCCGAAAAACTTGAATTCTATCCTATTTATACACTTTCTTCAAATGATCTTCAAGCCTTGAGTTGGGCCTTTTCTCTTGGTGGAATTGGGTTGAGAGAGGCCTTGGTTGATTGCTCTTGGAGTTTGGAGAGAAACCAAAGTAAACCAATTGAACCGGGTTGAAGTTTTGCAAAAGTTTGAGTAAAAGTTTGAGTAAAAGTTTGAGGCTAACTTTTACTCTAACTTTTACTATCAGCCTCCATGCTTTGCTGCTATCCACGTTGGGGCAAAAGTTAGGGGTCTAACTTTTGCTCCAACGTTGGCCTCCTTATGTGTACTTATGGTGCCAACGTTAGCCCAAAAGTTAGAGGCTAACGTTGGCGCAAACTTTTGCTCCCCCTTTGTATTGTTCATGTGCCAACGTTAGCCCAAAAGTTAGAGGCTAACGTTGGCGCAAACTTTTGGTGGCCAGGGGGTGTTTTTCTCATGCCAACGTTAGCCACAAAGTTAGGGGCTAACGTTGGCACAAACTTTTGGTGCCCAGGGGGTGTTTTTCTCATGCCAACGTTAGCCACAAAGTTAGGGGCTAACGTTGGCGCAAACTTTTGGTACCCAGGGAGTAGCTTTCATGTGCCAACGTTAGCCCAAAAGTTAGGGGCTAACGTTGGGGCTAACTTTTCACCCAAAAGTTTGTGCAAAAGTTTGAGGCTAACTTTTGGTCCAGCTTTTTGCTTCCTGGTTCATTTTCACTTATTCCATTGTCCTCTCTTTACTCCTAGCCATTCCTTCTTGCTTCAACCTTTCTTCAAGCTTTCTTCACCTATTATTAATCAATCAAACACATCAAAGCTATGCTTAAAATCATGAGATATTCATTTTATCATAATATGTGACAATTATAGCATAAAACCTCATGAAATAGCATGAATTCATACATGGTTGATTCAATCAAAGGAAGCATGAAAATCTACCCAAATTAGCTTACTTGTAGCTCAAGAAAGTGCACAATTCAAGTGAAAACAAAAGAAAAAGACTAGTGAAACTAGGCTAAGATGACTTGTCATCATGGCCGTATCTCTAGCTATGGCCACACTTTTAAAGCGTGGCAGTATCTATTGCTATTGCCACGCTTTTAAAGCGTGGCTGTATTTTGTTACTGTCACACTTTAAAAGCGTGGCCGTATCTCACACATATGGCCACGTTTTTTAAGCATGGCAATCCACAAAAGTGTGGCAAAAAATAAAGCATGGCGGTAGGTCACCAAAAGTGTGGCGATAGAGCAACCGCCACCCTTAGACAGGCCACCCTTTCAAAAGCGTGGTTGTAGCTCAAAAAGCGTGGCGAAAAGCTATCGCCACGCTTTTTTCAACTTTTCGCCACGCTTTAAAAGCGTGGCAATAGAGCTATTTTCTTGTAGTGAAATCATTCCTGTTATTGATGCTTTCTTTAGAGAATGTCTCCAGCCATTGGGATTCCTTATCCCTCAAAGAGAATGGAAATAACAACAACTTGTAGATATTCGGATGCACACCATTTGTCTTGACTGTTTCACATATCCTTAGGAAGACAGACAAATGTTGATTCGGGTCTTCAAGAGGACCCCCTCCATAAGAACAATTATTTTACACCAAAGTGATAAGTTGAGGCTTCAACCCAAAGTTATTGGCATGGACATTTGGAGTGAGTATACTGCTCCCACATTTTCTTGGGTTGGGGAAGGTGTAAGAGGCTAGAACTCTCCTTGGAGGTTGGCCATTGTTGTTGGCCACCTCCTCTGGTGGATTAGGGAGGTTACCCTCCACCTCTTGATCTTCCTCTTCTGATTCTTCTTCTCCAATCACTCCTTTCCCTCTTGCATTTCTTCTTAGCCTCAAGAAGGTTCTCTCTGGTTTAGAATCAAAGGAGGTGGATGCACCTATTCTCCCTCCTGGCATATAACACAAACAAACCAAAAACAAAAGCAGAACACCCTATTGCTAGAGTGGAATTACAGTTAGCAAAAACAAAATCTCAAACAGTTAGTTTGCTTAACAAAAATAAAGAAAAATGCTTAATCTAGATTATCACCTACTTAATCATTGTCAATCTAAATCAATCTCCGGCAACGGCGCCAAAAACTTGATGCGGGAAAATCGATTCCGCACAAACTAACCGGCAAGTGTACTGGGTCGCATCAAGTAGTAAAACTCACGCAAGTGAGGTTGATCCCACAGGGATTGATGGATCAAGCAATTTTAGTATAGTGATGAGTCTAGTCAAGCTAACAAGTGATATTTTGAGTGAAATTGGATCAACAGAAAGTAAATTGCAAGAAATTAAAATGCTGAAAGTAAATTGGCTAAAACATAAATAACAAGAAAAATAAATTGCTAAAACTTAAAGAACAAGAAACTAAAAGGGTTGAATCTTAGATTGCAAGAAATGTAAATAACTGAATCTTAGAATACAAAAAAGTAAAATTGCTGAATCTAAATTGTAGTGAAACTTAAATTGCATGATTTAGAAAGGGAAATAGGATACAGGAAATTAAAACAGCAGTGAACAAGTTCAGATTAAAGTAAATATGAGAGATCTAAATTGAAGAAATTCAAAGAAAATGATTCATCAGGGATTGGAGATATCATAATCCATCATGAACCAATTAAGTCTCAACTCCTTTCTCAATCATATGAGTAGATCTATGGCGGATTAAAATTGATTGGATCCCAATTTCTTGGCAATCCAATCTCTCTAATCACAATCAATCTTGCCAATTCCTTGATCTAATTGTCATGAGAAGAGTTAGAGCACATTCTCTTATCCATAAGCCACACAGATTCTCAAAACCTCAATTCCTCCCGAATGGTGTTGGTTAGGAGAATTGTGAAGGATAGAGCTCCAATTCTAATATAGATGATTCCCCTTCCGAGGCTCACATCCACATTCAATCGAATTTAACCCCCTTCCGACGTGAATAATTCACAATCAAAATAGAAGATATACTATAGCTACACAATTGAATTGAGAAGAAGAAGAATTTCATTGATTCATTATGATTACAATAGAGCTCCTCCCCCTAATAAATTTGGGGTTTAGTTCATCATTGCTCAAATCAAAACAAAAAACAAAGAAGTTGCAAAAAAATGCAGAAGAGAAAATACAAAGAGAATTGAGTGCAGAGTTTCCCAATTGGGATCCTGACTCTGTAGCCTCTCAGATCTCAAATCTACTGACCCCTTCTAAATCAAATTCTTCTCTATTTACACACTTTCTAATTCAGTCTTCAAGTCCTTGAATTGTGCTTTTTTGACTTGTTGAAGTAATCTAGAATGGGTCTCAGTGATGTTGAAGAGGAGTAATTGGTAATTCCTATTAGTGATCTGTTTGGGTGCTAAATTTTACTGGTGCTGGTGTCAACGTTGGTGCTCAACGTTTGTAAGAAAATGTTGAGTCAAACGTTGGCTTGAAGAAGGATTTTGAAAGGAATGAGCGTTGATGCCAACGTTTGACTCAACATTGGTGCACCAAAGTTTTTCCATCCACACGTGCGCGTTGCCCACGCGCACGCGTCGAAACAGCGTTTTGCGCATGTGCGTCGCTCACGCATTTGCGTGTCTGGCCAAATTCTGTATCCACGCGTACGCGTGGCCCACGCGTACACATCGATGCAAGTTTTCCAACTCCAAGTTTTGGGCTTCCTATCGCGTTCATTGGGGGTAGCGTTTGTCCACCAACGTTACCTCCAACGTTGGCTTGGTCACGCATACGCGTGACCCACGCATGCACGTGAATGGTAAATTTTGCCATTTCACGCGTGCGCGCTGCTCATGCGTATATGTGAATTGCTCTTTGGTGCACGAAATTGTGATATCCAGGCTCGACCAATCCCTGGCAACGTGAGCAACTTGGTACGCGTAATCGTGATTACACTTTAATTATGTAAAATTCATGGCTCTTTCTTTCCCTGGCAATGGCGCCAAGAATATGGTGCCAATACCATGGTTCACAACTTCGATACAACTAACCAGCAAGTGCACTGGGTCATCCAAGTAATACCTTACGTGAGTAAGGGTCGAATCCCACGGAGATTGTTGGTATGAAGCAAGCTATGGTCACCTTGTAAATCTCAGTCAGGCAGATATAAAGTGATAATGGTGTTTTCGAATATTATATAATAAAATAGGGATAGAGATACTTATGTAATTCATTGGTAGGAATTTCAGATAAGCAAATGGAGATGCTTTCGTTCCTCTGAACCTCTGCTTTCCTGCTATCTTCATCCAATCAGTCTTACTCCTTTCCATGGCTGGCTTTATGTGATACATCACCACTGTCAATGGCTACTTTCGGTCATCTCTCAGGAAAATGATCCAATGCCCTGTCACGGCACGGCTAATCGTCTAGAGGCATCACCCTTGTCAATGGCTTCATCTTATCCTCTCAGTGAATAATATGCTCACGCACCCTGTCACGGCACGGCTATTCATCTGTCGGTTCTCGATCATGCTGGAATAGGATTTACTATCCTTTTGCGTCTGTCACTAACGCCCTGCAATCGCGAGTTTGGAGCTCGTCACAATCATTCATTCATTGAATCCTACTCGGAATACCACAGACAAGGTTTAGACCTTCCGGATTCTCTTGAATGCCGCCATCATTCTAGCTTACACCACGAAGATTCTGGTTAGGAGATCTAAGAGATATTCATTCTAGCTTATTTCATGTAGAACGGAAGTGTTTGTCAGGCACGTGTTCATAGGGGAGAATGGTGATGAGCGTCACACATAATCATCACCTTCATCATGTTTTTGGGTGCGAATGGATATCTTAGAAGCGAATTAAGATGAATTGAATAGAAAACAGTAGTACTTTGCATTGATCTTTGAGGAACAGTAGAGCTCCACACCTTAATCTATGGAGTGTAGAAACTCTACCGTTGAAAATACATAAGTGATAGGTCCAGGCATGGCCGAGATGGCCAGCCCCCTAAAACGTGATCAATAGTCTCCTAAGATGAACAATGGATTAAAAACTGAGACCAAAGATGTCTAATACAATAGTAAGAGGTCCTATTTATAATAAACTAGCTACTAGGGTTTACAGAAGTAAGTAATTGATGCATAAATCCACTTCCGGGGCCCACTTGGTGTGTGCTTGGGCCGAGCCTGAGTGTTTCACGTGTAGAGGTCCTTCTTGGAGTTGAACGCCAGCTTTTGTGCCAGTTTGGGAGTTCAACTCTGGTTTTGGCACCTTTTCTGGCGCTGGACGCCAGGTTTGGGTAGAAAGCTGGCGTTGAACGCCAGTTTACGTCATCTATTCTTGGCCAAAGTATGGACTATTATATATTGCTGGAAAGCCCTGGATGTCTACTTTCCAACGCAATTGGAAGCGCGCCATTTCGAGTTCTGTAGCTCTAGAAAATCCACTTTAAGTGCAGGGAGGTCAGAATCCAACAGCATCAGCAGTCCTTCTTCAACCTCTGAATCTGATTTCTGCTCAAGTCCCTCAATTTCAGCCAGAAAATATCTGAAATCACAGAAAAACACACAAACTCATAGTAAAGTCCAGAAATGTGAATTTAGCATAAAAACTAATGAAAACATCCCTAAAAGTAACTGGATCCTACTAAAAATATACTAAAACAAATGTCAAAAAGCGTATAAATTATCCGCTCATCACAACACCAAACTTAAATTGTTGCTTGTCCCCAAGCAACTGAAAATCAAATAGGATAAAAAGAAGAGAATATACTATAAATTCCAAACTATCAATGAAACATAGCTCCAATTAAATGAGCGGGACTTATAGCTTTTTGCCTCTTGAATAGTTTTGGCATCTCACTTTATCTATTGAGGTTCAGAATGATTGGCATCTATAGGAACTTCAGATTTCGAATAGTGTTATTGACTCTCCTAGTTCAGTATGATGATTCTTGAACACAGCTTTTTTATGAGTCTTGGCCGTGGCCCTAAGCACTTTGTTTTCCAGTATTACCACCGGATACATAAATGCCACAGACACATAATTGGGTGAACCTTTTCAGATTGTGACTCAGCTTTGCTAAAGTCCCCAATTAGAGGTGTCCAGGGTTCTTAAGCACACTCTTTTTTTTTTTTTTGCTTTGGACCTTGACTTTAACCGCGCAGTCTCAAGTTTTCACTTGACACCTACACGCCACAAGCACATGGTTAGGGATAGCTTGGTTTAGCCGCTTAGGCCAGGATTTTATTCCTTTAGGCCTTCCTATCCACTGATGCTCAAAGCCTTGGGATCCTTTTTATTTCCCTTGCCTTTTGGTTTTAAGGGTTATTGGCTTTTTCTGCTTGCTTTTTCTTTCTAATTTTTTTTCTATTTTTTTTTTCGCCTATTTTTTTTTCTTTTTTTTTTCTGCAAGCTTTGTTCTTTGCTGCTTTTTCTTGCTTCAAGAATCATTTTTATGATTTTTCAGATTATCAAATAACATGTCTCCTAGTCATCATTCTTTCAAGAGCCAACATATTTAACATTCTTAAACAACAACTTCAAAAGACATATGCACTGTTCAAGCATTCATTCAGAAAACAAGAAGCATTGTCACCACATCAATATAATTAAACTAAGTTCAAGGATAAATTCGAAACTCATGTACTTCTTGTTCTTTTGATTTAAAACATTTTTCATTTAAGAGAGGTGATGGATTCATAGGATATTCATAACTTTAAGACATAGTTACTACTACTAATGATCATGTAATGAAGACACAAACATAGATAAGCACATAACATAGAAAACGAAAACAGAAGAAATAAGAACAAGGAATGAATCCACCTTAGTGATGGTGGCGTTTCCTTCTTGAGGAACCAATGATGTCCTTAAGCTCTTCTATGTATCTTCCTTATCTTTGTTGCTCCTCCCTCATTGCTTTTTGATCTTTTCTAATTTCATGAAGCATGATGGAGTGCTCTTGATATTCCACCCTTAGTTGTCCCATATTGGAACTCAATTCTCCTAGGGAGGTGTTGATTTGCTCCCAATAGTTTTGTGGAGGAAAGTGCATTTGAGGCATCTCCGGGATCTCATGGTGATGAGCTTCATACGCCTCTTGAGCTCCATGAATGGGCTCTCTTGCTTGCTCCATCTTTTTCTTAGTGATGGGCTTGTCCTCTTTAATGAGGATATTTCCCTCTATGTCAATCCCAGCCGAATTGCATAGGTGGCAAATGAGGTGTGGAAAGGCTAACCTTGCCATAGTGGAGGACTTGTCAGCCACCTTGTAGAGTTCTTGAGGTATAATCTCATGAACTTCCACCTCTTCTCCAATCATGATGCTATGGATCATGATGGCCCGGTCTATAGTAACTTCAGACCGGTTGCTAGTGGGAATGATTGAGCATTGAATGAACTCCAACCATCCTCTAGCTATAGGCTTGAGGTCTAATCTTCTTAGTTGAACCGGCTTGCCTTTGGAGTCAATCTTCCATTGAGCTCCTTCTACACATATGTCCATAAGGACTTGGTCCAACCTTTGATCAAAGTTGACTCTCCTTGTGTAGGGGTGTGCGTTCTCTTCCATGTTTGGCAAGTTGAACGCCAACCTCACATTCTCCGGACTAAAATCTAAGTATTTCTCCCGAACCATTGTAACATAGTTCTTTGGATCCGGGTTCCTACTTTGATCATGGTTCTTGGTGATCCATGCATTAGTATAGAACTCTTGAACCATTAGGATGCCGACTTGTTGGATGGGATTTGTTAGAACTTCCCAACCTCTTCTTTGAATTTCATGTCGGATCTCCGGATACTCATTTCTTTTGAGTTTGAAAGGGACCTCAGGGATCACCTTCTTCTTAGCCACAACATCATAGAAGTGGTCTTGATGGGCTTTGGAGATGAACCTTTCCATCTCCCATGACTCGGAGGTGGAAGCTTTTGTCTTCCCTTTCCCCTTTCTAGAGGATTCTCCAGTCTTAGGTGCCATCAATGGTAATGGAAAAACAAAAAGCTTATGCTTTTGCCATACCAAACTTAGAATTTTGCTCGCCCTCGAGCAATAAAAGAAAGAATAGATGAAGAAGAAGAAGAAATGGAGGAGAGGGAGAAAGTGATGTGGTTCGGCCAAGAAGGGTGTAGAGGGGTTGTGTTGTGTGAATTTGAAGAAGAATGGAGGGCTTTATATAGGGAAGGGAGGGGGGAAAGGTTTCGGCCATATGGGTGGGTTTGGGTGGGAAATTGGTTTTGAATTTTGAAGGTAGGTGGAGTTTATGAGGTAGGTTTATGGGGAAGAGTGGATGGATGTGAGTGGTGAGGAGGTGATGGGGAAGAGAGTTTGAGGTGATTGGTGAAGGGTTTTTGGGGAAGAGTGTTTATGGGGTTGTGTGAAAGAGAGTGGTGAGAAGAAGTGAATGGAGGTAGGTGGGGATCCTGTGGGGTCCATAGATCCTGAGTGGATTCTGTGGGGTCCACAGATCCTGAGTGGATCCTGTGGGGTCCACAGATCCTGAGGTGTTCAAGGATTTACATCCCTGCACCCATTAGGCATGTAAAAATGCCTTTGCACACAACTCTGGGTGTTCAGCGCCAGGTTGGTGGCCATTTTGGGCATTCAACGCCCATTTGTGTGCCATTTCTGGCGTTGAACGCCAGAACCATGCCTGTTCTGGCGTTCAGCGCTCAGAAGCTACCCATTTTGGGCGTTCAGCGCCAGAACCATGCTCTGTTCTGGCGCTGAACGCCAGACAGATGCTCTTCCAGGGTGTGATTTTTCTTCTTCTATTTTTGATTCTATTTTCAATTTTTATATTTATTTTGTGACTCCACATGATCATGAACCTAAAAAGACATATAACTAAAAAAATATAGTTAGATAAATAAAAATTGGGTTGCCTCCCAACAAGCGCTTCTTTATTGTCAATAGCTTGACAGCGGGCTCTCATGGAGCCTCACAGATGTTCAGAGCATTGTTGAAACTCTCCAACACCAAACTTAGAGTTTGGATATGGGAGTTCAACACCAAACTTAGAGTTTGGTTGTGCCCTCCCAACACCAAACTTAGAGTTTGACTGTGGGGGCTCTGGTTGACTCTGCTTTGAGAGAAGCTTTTTCTGCTTCCTCTCCATGGTTGTAGAGGGAGATCCTTGAGTTTTAAACACAAGGGAGTCCTCATTCCATTGAAGGACTATTTCACCTCTGTCAACATCAATCACAGCTCTTGCTGTGGCCAGGAAAGGTCTTCCTAGGATGATGGATTCATCCTCTTCCTTTCCAGTATCCAGGACTATGAAATCAGCAGGGATGTAAAGACCTTCAACCTTTACTAACACGTCCTCTACTTGTCCATAAGCCTGTTTTCTTGAACTGTCTGCCATCTCTAATGAGATTTTAGCAGCTTGCACCCCATAGATTCCCAGTTTCTCTATTACAGAGAGGGGCATGAGGTTTATTCCTGAACCAAGGTCACATAGAGCCTTAAAGATCATGGTGCCTATGGTACAGGGTATTATGAACTTTCCAGGATCCTGTTTCTTCTGAGGCAATGTCAGTTGATCCAGATCACTTAGTTCATTGATGAACAAGGGAGGTTCAACTTCCCAAGTATCAATGCCAAATAATTTGGCAGTTTGCTCTTCAGTAACATCCTCATTATCTTCAGAAGAGGAATACTCATCAGAGCTCATGAAGGGCATAAGGATGTTCAATGGAATCTCTATGGTCTCTAGATGAGCCTCAGAGTCCTTTGGTTCCTCAGAGGGAAGCTCCTTATTGATCACTGGACGTCTCAGGAGGTCTTCCTCCTTGGGATTTGATGAGATATTTTGGAGGAAAAATAAATCTCGTCCAAAACACCACAAATCTAACCGGCAAGTGCACCGGGTCGCATCAAGTAATAAAAACTCACGGGAGTGAGGTCGATCCCACAGGGATTGAAGGATTGAGCAATTTTAGTTTAGTGGTTGATTTAGTCAAGCGAATCACGATTTGGTTGATGGTTTTGTGACTTGCAGAATTAAATTGCATTGAAGTAAAGAGAACAAGAAATAAATTGCTGAAACTTAAAGAACAAGAAATTAAATGACAGAAACTTAAAGTGCAAGAAATGTAAATTGCGGAATCTTAAAGTGCAAGGAATGTAAATTGCTTGAAATGTAAAGGGGATTGGGATGTGGATTTGCAGAAATTAAACAAGGAAAAATTAAATTGCATCAAACAGAAGAGTAAAAGGGAATTGGGATTGAATCGGAAATGAAGCAGAAAAGTAAATGAACATAAGAAGCAGTAAACAGGGAATTGAAATGGAAATTAGATCTCAGGACCCAGAGACTAGAAAACCAAGTCTAGATCTCAATGCCTTCCTAGATCCAACAAGAACAATTGCAAGGGAATTGTAAATTGCAAAGAAAAGAGATGAAGAACAATGAACCGGAAATGGAATTCAATTAACAGTAAAGAAACAGAGAGATCCAAGATTGATATTGAAACAGAATTTCTTCAATTCTCCAATCCAAGATCCAAGACAAATGTAAAATGAAATTGAAAGCAATGAAAACAAGAAATTAAAGTTCACTCAAGTTCAAAATCTCTCCGAAAACTATTATGAAAATTCTAAAAGGAAAGCTCCCCGAATAACTTGAATTCTCTCCTCTTTATACACTTTCTTCAAATGATCTTAAAGCCTTGAGTTGGGCCTTTGCTCTTGGTGGAATTGGGTTGAAAGAGGCCTTGGTTGATTGCTCTTGAAGTTTGAAGAAGAACCAAAGTGAACCAATTGAACCGGTTTTGAAGTTAGCCAAAGTTGGACCAAAAGTTTGAGCCAAAGTTAGGGGTCTAACTTTGGCTCCAACGTTTCATAGCAGCAAACATAATTTACTGGTATGGACGTTGGTGCCAACGTTAGGGGTCTAACTTTGACCCTAACGTTGGCAATGCTTTGTGTGCTAGTGGCGCCAACGTTAGCCTCCAAGTTAGGGGGCTAACGTTGGCGCAAACGTTGGCCCTTCTCCCTTTGTAATTCATGTGCCAACGTTAGCCTCCAAGTTAGGGGGCTAACGTTGGCGCAAACGTTGGTGCCCAGGGGAGATCTTCTCAAGTTCCAACGTTAGCCTCCAAGTTAGGGGGCTAACGTTGGGGCTAACGTTGGCCCTTCTCCCTTTGTCTTCATGTTCCAACGTTAGCCTCCAAGTTAGGGGGCTAACGTTGGCGCAAACGTTGGATGGCCAGGGAGGAAAATTCAAGTTCCAACGTTAGCCTCCAAGTTAGGGAGCTAACGTTGGGGCTAACTTCATGCTTCCTGGTTCAATTTCACTTATTCCATTGTCCTCTCTTCACTTCTAGCCATTCCTCTTTGCTTCAACCTTTCTCCAAGCTTTCTTCACCTATCATTAATCAACCAAACTCATCAAAGCTATGCTCAAAATCATGAGATCTTCATTCTTTCATAATATGCAATAAATATAGCATAAAACCTCATGAGATGGCATGAATTCATATATGGTTGGTTCAATCAAGGGAACCATGAAAATCTACTCAATTAGCTTGCTTGTAGCTCAAGAAAGTGCATAATTCTAATGAAAACAAAAGAAAAAGACTAGCTAAAATAGGCTAGGATGACTAGTCATCAGGATTCACGTCCTCCTCTCCCTCTTTGGGTTCGGCCATGGTGCTTATGTCAATGGCCTTGCACTCTCCTTTTGGATTCTCTTCTGCATTGCTTGGGAGAGTACTTGGAGGGATTTCAGTGATCCTTTTACTCAGCTGGCCCACTTGTGCTTCCAGATTTCTAATGGAAGATCTTGTTTCATTCATGAAACTTACAGTGGCCTTAGATAGATCAGAGACTAAGTTTGTTAAATTAGGAGTATTTTGTTCAGAGTTCTCTGTCTGTTGCTGAGTGGATGATGGAAAAGGTTTATTATTGTTAAACCTGTTTCTTCCACCATTATTAAAGCCTTGTTGAGGCTTTTGATCCTTCCATGAGAAATGTGGATGATTTCTCCATGATGAGTTATAGGTGTTTCCATAAGGTTCACCTAAGTAATTCACCTCTGCTATTGCAGGGTTCTCAGGATCATAAGCTTCTTCTTCATGAGAAGCCTCTTGAGTACTGTTGGATGCATCTTGCATTCCATTCAGACTCTGAGAGATCATATTGACTTGCTGAGTCAATATTTTATTCTGATCCAATATGGCATTCAGAGTATCAACTTCAAGAACTCCCTTCTTCATAGGCATCCCATTATTCACAGGATTCCTTTCAGAAGTGTACATGAACTGGTTATTAGCAACCATGTCAATGAGTTCTTGAGCTTCTGCAGGCATTTTCTTTAGGTGAATGGATCCACCTGCAGAAGTGTCCAATGACATCTTTGATAGCTCAGATAAACCATCATAGAATATATCCAGGTTGGTCCATTTTGAAAGCATGTCAGAAGGACACTTTTTGGTCAACTGTTTGTATCTTTCCCAAGCTTCATAGAGGGATTCACCTTCTTTCTGTTTGAAGGTTTGAACATCAGCTCTAAGCTTGCTCAGCTTTTGAGGAGGAAAGTACTTGACTAAGAAAGCCGTGACCAACTTATCTCAAGAGTTCAGGCTGTCTTTGGGTTGAGAATCCAACCATAATCTAGCTCTGTCTCTTACAGCAAAAGAGAAAAGCATGAGCCTGTAGACTTCAGGATTTACTCCATTAGTCTTAACAGTATCACATATCTGCAAGAATTCAGTTAAGAACTGAAAAGGATCTTCAGATGGAAGTCCATGAAACTTGCAGTTCTGCTGCATCAGAGAAACTAATTGAGGTTTCAGCTCAAAGTTGTTTACTCCAATGGCAGGAATGGAGATGCTTCTTCCATGTAAATTGGAATTAGGTGCAGTAAAGTCACCAAGCATCTTCCTTACATTATTATTATTTTCGGCTGCCATCTCCTCTTCCTGTTCGAAAATTTCTGAAAGGTTATCTCTGGATTGTTGTAATTTAGCTTCTCTTAATTTTCTCTTCAGAGTCCTTTCAGGTTCTGGATCTGCTTCAACAAGAATATTCTTGTCCTTGCTCCTACTCATATGACAAAGAAGGGGGCACAAAAAAATAATAATAATAGAGACCCTTTATACCACAGTATAGGGATCCCTTTGTGAGTGGAAGAAAAGAGGGAGACAAAGAATATGATGTAAAGAAAGAAACACAACTGTGAGGATGGCAGAGATGTGAGATGAGATGTTAATAAATAAATAAATAGAATAAGATGGGAGAGGGAGAATTTTTGAAAATAATTTTTGAAAAAGAGTTAGTGATTTTTGAAAATAGTTTTTGAAAAAGGTTAGTATTTTTTTTTTCGAAAATTAATATTAAAAATTAAAATAATTAATAAATTAAAAAGAAATTTTTGAAAAAGAGGGAAGATATTTTCGAAAATTAGAGAGAGAGAGTTAGTTAGGTAGTTTTGAAAAAGTTAAGAAACAAACAAAAAGTTAGTTAGTTAGTTGAAACAAATTTTGAAAAGGTGAGAAGTTAGGAAGTTAGAAAAGATATTTTTAAATCATATTTTTGAAAAGGATAAGATAAGAAGATATTTTTGAAAAGATATGATAGAAATTAGTTTTGAAAAAGATTTGATTTTTAAAATCTCAATTAATGACTTGATTCATAAGAAATCACAAGATATGATTCTAGAACTTAAAGTTTGAATCTTTCTTAACAAGCAAGTAACAAACTTCAAATTTTTGAATCAAAACATTAATTGATTATGTTATTTTCGAAAATTTGCTATAAAAATAAGAAAAAAATTTTTGAAACATATTTTTGGAATTTTCGAAAATAACTAAGAACTTTGAAAAAGATTTGATTTTTGAAAAAGATTTTGAAAAAGATAAGATTTTCAAATTGAAAATTTGATTTGACTCATAAGAAACAACTTGATTTTAAAACTTTTTGAAAAAGTCAATCCAAATTTTCGAATTTGATGAGAGAAAAAGGGAAAGATATTTTTTTGATTTTTGAAAAAAATTTTTTTGTGAGAGAGAAAAACACTAAAAAGATGCAATGCATAAAATTTTTAGATCAAAACAATGAATGCATGCAAGAATGCTATGAATGTCAAGATGAACACCAAGAACACTATGAAGATCATGATGAACATCAAGAACACAATTTTGAAAAATTTTTAATGCAAAGAAAACATGCAAGACACCAAACTTAGAATTCTTTAATGCTTAGACACTAAGAATTCAAGAATGCATATGAAAAACAAGAAAAGACACAACAAAAAATCATCAAGATCAAACAAGAAGACTTACCAAGAACAACTTGAATATCATGAAGAACACTATGAATGCATGAAATTTTCGAAAAATACAAGATGCATATGCAAGTGACACCAAACTTATAACAAGACTCAAGACTCAAACAAGAAACACAAAAATATTTTTGATTTTTATGATTTTCTAATTTTTTTGTATTTTTTTCGAAAATTCTTTGAAAAAGAAAAATAAGGATTCCAAAATTTTTAATATGAATTCCAGGAATCTTGCATTCTTAGTCTAAAGCTTCAGTCTAGGAATTAGACATGGCTCACTAGCCAGCCAAGCTTTCAATGAAAGCTCCAGTCCAAAACACTAGACATGGCCAATGGCCAGCCAAGCTTCAGCATGTAATTCAGACATGACACGCCTGACATACTCATTCCCAAAGGAATTAGACATGGCTTTACAGCCAGCCAGGCTTCAATATGCTTCATGAAACACTAGAATTCATTCTTAAAAATTTTGAATAAATTTTTTTTTTCGAAAACAGGTGAGAAAATTTTGAAATATTTTTGAAAAATTTTTGAAAATAAAATAAAAAGAAAATTACCTAATCTGAGCAACAAGATGAACCGTCAGTTGTCCAAACTCGAACAATCCCCGGCAACGGCGCCAAAAACTTGGTGCATGAAATTGTGATATCCAGGCTCGAACAATCCCTGGCAACGTGAGCAACTTGGTACGCGTAATCGTGATTACACTTTAATTATGTAAAATTCATGGCTCTTTCTTTCCCTGGCAATGGCGCCAAGAATATGGTGCCAATACCATGGTTCACAACTTCGATACAACTAACCAGCAAGTGCATTGGGTCGTCCAAGTAATACCTTACGTGAGTAAGGGTCGAATCCCACGGAGATTGTTGGTAGGAAGCAAACTATGGTCACCTTGTAAATCTCAGTCAGGCAGATATAAAGTGATAATGGTGTTTTCGAATATTATATAATAAAATAGGGATAGAGATACTTATGTAATTCATTGGTAGGAATTTCAGATAAGCGAATGGAGATGCTTTCGTTCCTCTGAACCTCTGCTTTCCTGCTATCTTCATCCAACCAGTCTTACTCCTTTCCATGGCTGGCTTTATGTGATACATCACCACTGTCAATGGCTACTTTCGGTCATCTCTCGGGAAAATGATCCAATGCCCTGTCACGGCACGGCTAATCGTCTGGAGGCATCACCCTTGTCAATGGCTTCATCTTATCCTCTCAGTGAATAATATGCTCACGCACCCTGTCACGGCACGGCTATTCATCTGTCGGTTCTCGATCATGCTGGAATAGGATTTACTATCCTTTTGCGTCTGTCACTAACGCCTTGCAATCGTGAGTTTGGAGCTCGTCACAGTCATTCATTCATTGAATCCTACTCGGAATACCACAGACAAGGTTTAGACCTTCTGGATTCTCTTGAATGCCGCCATCATTCTAGCTTACGCCACGAAGATTCTGGTTAAGAGATCTAAGAGATATTCATTCTAGCTTATTTCATGTAGAACGGAAGTGTTTGTCAGGCACGTGTTCATAGGGGAGAATGGTGATGAGCGTCACACATAATCATCACCTTCATCACGTTTTCGGGTGCGAATGGATATCTTAGAAGCGAATTAAGATGAATTGAATAGAAAACAGTAGTACTTTGCATTGATCTTTGAGGAACAGCAGAGCTCCACACCTTAATCTATGGAGTGTAGAAACTCTACCGTTGAAAATACATAAGTGATAGGTCCAGGCATGGCCGAGATGGCCAGCCCCCTAAAACGTGATCAATAGTCTCCTAAGATGAACAATGGATTAAAAACTGAGACCAAAGATGTCTAATACAATAGTAAGATGTCCTATTTATAATAAACTAGCTACTAGGGTTTACAGAAGTAAGTAATTGATGCATAAATCCACTTCCGGGGCCCACTTGGTGTGTGCTTGGGCCGAGCCTGAGTGTTGCACGTGTAGAGGTCCTTCTTGGAGTTGAACGCCAGCTTTTGTGCCAGTTTGGGCGCTCAACTCTGGTTTTGGCACCTTTTCTGGCGCTGGACGCCAGGTTTGGGTAGAAAGCTGGTGTTGAACGCCAGTTTACGTCGTCTATTCTTGGCCAAAGTATGAACTATTATATATTGCTGGAAAGCCCTGGATGTCTACTTTCCAACGCAATTGGAAGCGCGCCATTTCGAGTTCTGTAGCTCCAGAAAATCCACTTTGAGTGCAGGGAGGTCAGAATCCAACAGCATCAGCAGTCCTTCTTCAACCTCTGAATCTGATTTCTGCGCAAGTCCCTCAATTTCAGCCAGAAAATACCTGAAATCACAGAAAAACACACAAACTCATAGTAAAGTCCAGAAATGTGAATTTAGCATAAAAACTAATGAAAACATCCCTAAAAGTAACTGGATCCTACTAAAAATATACTAAAAACAATGTCAAAAAGCGTATAACTTATCCGCTCATCACTCTTCCACGCATACGCGTCATCGACGCGTACGCGTCGCCTAAACTTTTTTCAACTCCAGATTTTGAAAACTATCGAATTCATTGGAGGTAACGTGGGTTCACCAACGTTCCTTTCAACGTTGGCACCCAGAATTGCACTAATGTTGCCTGCCCCCTTTCTAACGTTTGAGGTAACGTTGGTGAGCCAATTGGAAAAATTTTTGACGACGCGTACGCGTCGATGATGCGTATGCGTGGAAGAGCAATTCACGCATACGCATGAGCTGCGCGTTGGAGGTAAGGTTGGTTCACCAACGTTCCCTGCAATGTTGGCACCCAGAATTGCACTAATGTTGCCTGCCCCCTTTCCAACGTTTGAGGTAACGTTGGTGAGCCAACTTTGGCCACCAACGTTACTTCTTCTGCTTTGCTTCTTCCTCTGATTTTTTCTCTTTTTTCTTGCTTCTTTCCTGCCTCTTTTTCTCCTATTATTCATCAAACAATTGCATCAAAGTTTGCTATAATCACAAGGTAATTGCATCATTCATAACATCAAGTAAAATTAGCATAAAACCTTATGAAAAAGCACATAAATACCCTTGTCTGATTGAACTAAGGAATGCATAAAATTCCAATCCAATTACTTACTTATGGTGTAAGAAAGTGCATGAAACCTAATGAAAACAAGTGAAAAAGGCTTGTGAAACTAGTATAAGATGACTTGTTATCAAGAGGGCTAGAGCAGTCTGTAAGTGGAAGAAAGAGGGATGTAAGTGGGTGGCCTATACAAGCAAGGATTGTGAGGAGACTTGCTGACAAATGAAGATATTTTACAGCGACCACACATGTCCTAGAAGAAGCAAAACAGAACTGCAAACAGGAAGTAGCTTGCTGGAAAATTATTTAAAAATCTTACGAAATACCCAAAACTAAAGCATAACGAGGGATCATCATATTTTAAGAGAAGATGTTACTTAAACCTCAACAAGTCATCACTGACTAGGGCCCTTACAGATGGAAGGAATGTGATGTATGGTGATGCAGCTGCGCAGCATCTAAGATTGAGGGATTATACAAAGACTTTGCTTAAGAGCAATCATGGGTCTACTATTAAGATTAGTGTTACTTCGTAACTCGATTCAGATCCAATTTTTAATAAAATATATGTTTGCCTTAATGGATGCAAAATGGGGTTCAATGTCAGGTATTGACCACAAATCAGCCTAGATGGAGCATTCTTGAAGACATATTTTGGGGGGCAAATTTTGGCTATTGTTGGCTAGGATGCCAACAAGCATTTTGCATCATTATTTGGGCCATAGTAATAGTGGAGAACAAAGAGAATTGGAGATGGTCTTCGGAACTTCTTGTTGATGATCTTGGTGACCATCATCAACATGGGTGGTGCATAATGTATGATATGCAAAAGGTAATAAAATGCATCTTACTGTAATTTACTCGAGCTTGCTGAAAGTCTTGCTTGATTTTATTAATTAACATTGAAGAGTTTATTTGAGTTCATTAATAATATTTGAGGGGTGATCATTTTGATGTACGATTATTAAATTTATATGTTCACACAGGGGCTGATACCAGCAGCAAAAAGGGTAATGCCAGGGGTCCACCATAGGTTCTATTGTCTGGCACCTATGGAGGAACTTCAATAAGCAATGGAAAGAGTTAGAGCTTAGGGGTTTTCTATGGGATTGTGCTAGAGAAACTACAAGACATAGATTTGAGCAAAAAATCTTTCCAGTGCGTGCGTACTCACAGCTATGATGCGTACACACAAGCCCTATTTTTTACCTAAAATCCTGTTTTTAACTA
The DNA here is from genome assembly GCF_059453495.1 of Arachis ipaensis. NCBI lineage: Eukaryota > Viridiplantae > Streptophyta > Magnoliopsida > Fabales > Fabaceae > Arachis > Arachis ipaensis. Next base: position 38,857,668 of record NC_142441.1, on the reverse strand, counting down.
TTTAACCTCCCTAACAAGCTTGTAAACTTCTGTAACACTTATTTAAGATCTCCTAGCTAGTATTTAGACTTTGAAATAAAGGAGAGTACAATAGGTGAATTAAAAAGGTTATTTTGTTATGAGATTAGAGCCGGTGACCTAGGTTTAGAAAATTTTGTGGATGGATTAACTTGTGTAGACATGGTGGGGTGTTATATTGATGATGATTGAGAAATGAATATAAATTGAGAAATGAATGAGGTTAAGCAATATTATATATGAATAGTTTATGAACTTGGAAGAACTTGAGAAATGAGGATGAATGTGATGAGTTGAAACAATGAAGGTTGATGAGAAATTAGAGAAGATTGAGGTTGATGAATTTGTTGAAGTACGAGTAGTAATCACTAAATGATGATTATGATATTCATTTATTGGTAAGTTGCTATGCACCTAATAAAGATAGTGGTTTAATCCAGCTTGTCGAGGTAGTGGCGCCGGCATAGGGGTTGTGACAGTCTCCCATCTATGTTCATATGTGAGGGCTAAGGTAGTATCCCGCTTGCATAACCATTCTTGCCATAAGAGTGAGCCAGGCATTATATCCCAAGGTTGAGAGTGAGCTGAGTACTATATCCCAAGGTTGCACATATTAGTGAGCCAAGCACTATATCCCAGGGTTGCGCATAAAAGTGAGCCAAGCATTATATCCCAGGGGTGCACACAGTGAGCCAGGCACTATATCCCAGGGATGTGGCAAAAAGGCGACATCCGAAAGGATGTGCTGGTTAGCAACTTTAAACCGACAAGTGATATCACAAGCCAAATTGGGTAGGCATTCATCATATGTATTTTTCACATGCTTGCTTTCTTTAATTACTTGAGTTATGCCTAATTGAATAATATGCCTAATTGCTAATTGATTTACTTGCTGTATATGTAAATTAATTGTGCTTTACTTGTTTGCATTTATTGTGTTGTGCTGGGATTAAGGAAGATTAGTAGGCGGTGGTGATGGGATCGCATGGAGGGTAGGTTGGCGAAGACTGTGGGATAGCGATGGCTATTGTTAGAATAAAAATCCTTAAGTTAGAAGTTCTAGGATTGACTTTGCCTTCTCGAAACCTTATATCTTATCTACTGATCATTGTTACCATACTGAGAACCCGGTTCTCATACCATATGTTGTTATTTTTCAGATGCAGGTCGCAACTGATGCGAATTTTTAAATACCCACAAACTAACTGGCAAGTGCACCGGGTCGTATCAAGTAATACCTCAGGTGAGTGAAGGTCAATCGCACGAGGATTGATGGACTGAGCAATAATGGTCGAATGACTCACTTAGTTAGGCAAGCAGAGAGTTGTGTTTCGATAGTTGTAAAGCATGGCAAAAAAAAGCGTGGCTATAGGCCTTTTTTCTTGTACTGCTATTAGATTTTTATAGCTAGACAACGTAAATGATTATACTTTTTTCCCTATTTTAATTATAATTCTTTGAATTCTTGTATACGGTCATAAAATTATTTTTCTAAAAAATTTAAATTAATAAAATAACACATGAATAATTTATTTTTAATTCATTTTTTATGTAAATTTTTTTTTTTTAGATTTTGCATAAGTTTACATAAATTTTTAAATTATAAAAATTTTGATATATCATATAAAAAATTTCATAAAAAATTTAAACAAATAAAAAAAATACATACATAGTTATATCTCAAATATATACTACTACGATATCACAAATCTAAAAAGATCAGATTCCTTCGTACGTATAAATGACTAAATGTAGATTCATGGTTGACTTGAATATTCTTTACTATCCACGCAAGAATAATTCTACTTAGCTCGTGACTGGTTTGTTGAGATTGAACTCTCTGGACTGATAAGCTTATTATATTATTAGCTTGGTAGGTTTATAATGAATGGTGATATAAAACGAATTTAATTAATAAATAAATACTAGATCCGATCACATGCATGTGGATCAGCTGGCTCTGTGCTATGCTATATTCTACTTTAGTTTAAATTAAATAATATAAAATTGTCCTATGACCAGCGTCGCTATTTTAAACCTAAATTATATTAATAATCAAACTGATGGAAATATTAAATGATCACATGTGAATAAAGACTTAAAGCGGTCATTGTTAACTTTTGGTTTCCTATGCTACAGCCTGGTGATCATGAATCATGATGTTCATATAGCCCATTCCACATCTTAATTTAAGATTTTCTCTTGTAAATTTCTTTATCTATCTGTCTTATGTAACTGTTCCAGGATATAATACTAATTTAATGGAAAATAACATAAACTTGTTAGGAAATGTGATGCATACTTTTGTACATAACCACTTTTTTTTTTTCGTTCATAAATGAAGTATCTATCATTCATAAGACAACTAATTTTTTGCTAGCATTAAACACTTCCATAGCTAGTTCGAAGTTTTAAAATTTCTTCATGTCTAAATTAAAGTGTGAATCTTTCAGAGTTAAGAGAGGATAAATTCCTTTCATCAACTACATCTCTAAAGTAGTATTTAGAAGAAAAATTGTGATTGAGAAACAAAAATTAAAAGACAAAATTTAAGAAAAAATGACTAATTAAATTTATGTATTGTGTTTAGTATAAAATATATAAGACTGAATTATATCTTAATATCTTATTTAATTTAAGATAAAAATAAAAACTTAAATAAATAAAACTAAAAAATCTCCTAATTAAAAATTTTCTAGTTCTTTTTCTTTTTCTCTATCTATATATATATATATATATATATATATATATATATTTCCCTTTCTTTCTTCAATGATAGCAAATAAGAAACAATGGTGGATTTCAACATTTAATCGTACAACTTTCAATTGATGATGAAAGAAGGTCACAAGTACCTCTTCGGTCTCAATGAAGTCGTCCTTAAGAACATCAACGCCTGCAAGTAGCTCTCAATCATAAGTTGCAAGCAGCTCTCCAGCCACAGTCATGTTCGTTCTGACCTGTGTTCCGTCACATCGCAACCATTCCTTGTTCGGTGATGGTTTAAGTGCTAAAAGACATCTTGGTAAGGATTGAGAGTTAAAGTTTCCTATCCAAGTTATCATTAACCAAAAACATGATAATTAAGAAGAGTTAATCCGACTTCGTCTGTAACACCCTACCACACAGAGCATTATGCTTAAGTCGTAAAACAGAGGTGGTGTGGTGTTACGACCTCTAAAATAAAATATATACATAATAATATTGAAAAGGATACAGTATATGAGGAGCCTTGAAAAGCGGATAAAGCAAAATCACAAAATAAAAAGCGCAATGCTCAGAAAACAAGATTACTTACGTGCAAAGAAAACTAAGGTTCGTAAGCATAACTAAATAGAAAGTAGGAATAGAGGGTCAAGAATACAAAACAACATGCTCCTAACTCAGCCTGCGAAGCTAAGGCAGGCCAAAGAATATTTACATACATATATACATAACCCGAAGTCTAAAATACATATAAACCCTAGTTCTCCTTAATCCTCTACGAGGTACAAAATAAAGCAAGCTGTTCGGAAAGTTAAGTATATAAGATTAAGCAAAACTATACACCAAAATAAAATCCCAGAAACCACTTCGCTGCAGAACTCCAGACGCCTAGCGAGGTACCTCTCGACCTGCATCTGAAAAAAAACAACATAGTATAGGATGAGAACCAGCAGTTCTCAGCATGGTAAATGTGCCACGCACATAAGATATAAGATCCTGGAAATGCCAGAGGCAATCCTAGAACACCAACACTCAGATTATAAAGCTTAAGGTACTAAAACAAAAACCTTAACGGGTGGTCTTCTAAGATTTCAGCCTAGCCAAACCTTAAACTAGATTAAACTTCCTAACTTCCCCGCCTTTCCTCCAATCCTCCAACACCAGTGATAGTGCACAGACAAACAAGCAAGCAAGGGCAAACACATTTAGTATACAAGTACTGCAATTAGCAAATATAACAATTGACATAATAATTCACTTAGGCATTCTCAATTAAAGCACAACCAAGCAAAGCAAACAATATGCACATGATGTATGCCTATCCTATGGCTGATGAGTCTTATCTATCGGTTATCAAGCTAGCCCGACAAGTCCAGCTACTAAACCCTGGACTGTCTGCTGTCGCGCATCCCATGAGTCTATGCATAGCTTTTTCTCTTTTTATTCATAATTCATACATATATAAAATTTTACTCAACGGGGGTCAACCTTCCCGGGAATTTATAAGTGCCCAGTCACCTCTTACGATGTAGGATCAACAGAGTATCGAGTCTCAACCTGGAACACGTGGTGGCAAGCCACGGTACTTTACCCAGGAAAACTTGTGTCCCGGATAATAGAGTGTGTAAGCCAAATAAACATTCATAATCATTTGTAATTATTGCATAATCATATCATTTAAGCCATGGTACCATATACAATCCAGATATACCCATTTTCATATATAATTCATCACTTTTCCAACTTTGTTTCACCTCCAACTTACCTCCATTTTCTAACTTCATCTTATTACAAGGCTTACTACCATAATCTAGGGTTAAAAGAATGAAAATAGAGTTTTAGAGGTTCAAAATTGGGTTTAAAACACAAAATATTCATTTGCTGAAAAACAGGTCATGGTATACGTACGCATATGTCTCCTTTTTGGCCCAAGATGCGTACGCATACACCTGTCCGCGTACGCATGTACACTGGACAGAATCGCACTCTTGCGTATGCCCTATGCTTGCGTATGCATAGATCCCTTTTTGGGCAGTATGCATATGTATACACATGTCCGCATACGCATACATGCCAAACAGAAACGACCCTTCGCGTATGAAAGTCTACAGAATTTTAGTTTTCAACCCCAAACTTCCGACACGCATAACGTTTTTGTTTTAAATCATTTTTCATCCGTTCTTTGAACGGCGTAAACTTCACGAACCCAGTTTTCGTATGAAATAAGTTTGAAACCATTTGGGAGTCCTGAAACTGAGTTATGATTCGCCGAAGTTCGGCCAAAAATTAATTTTTCACAAAAACCTCAACCTAAATTTTCACAAAAACCAAAATCAACTCCTACTTTCTTTACATATATTCAACATAGCAATATACCATTTAAAATGCCAGAACGTCCACATCCTAACTCAATCAATTAAACCTCAACATATACATAGTCTCATACCAAACATTCATTACTGAATCAACAAGATTCATCAACAAATCACCACAAACACATATTCATCCTTCTACTTTATCAAGCATCATTAATTTATCATTTAGAATTCCAACACCCATATTAACAATAGACTAAAACTCACCCTTGTTCAAGATATATCATTTAAAGTACTAAATAGTTTACATACTCAAGCATTCATTCTTATCCTAAGGTCATCTAGCCTAAGTTTTCGTAGAACATTATATATTAAATACGTGAAACCTAGACCATACCTTAGCCAATTTTCACATATTTTCCAAGGCAACCCACCAAAGCCAAACACAGCCCCAAGGTCCAAAATCACCAAAGCATTGACACCCAAACTCCACCAAGTTTCCAATGCCCACAATTCAAGCTCCAATATATATATATATATATATATATATATATATATATATATATATATATATATACACCTAAATTCACATTACCACACACACACACACACACACACACACACTTACAAGGTGGAGTAAAACTAGCCTATTCAAGGTATTCAGGTTTAGAGAAGGTGTCCGGCTATCAATCATCTACACTTTGCAGATGACTCTACCCTTTTCTGTAAGGCTACAGAAGAGTCGTGCAATAACATTTTGGAACTGCTCTACGCCTACAAAGCAATCAATGGCCAGAAAGTAATTCTCAACAAGTTTGCAATTTTCTTTAGTCAGAATACACCCGCATACTCAAATAGCAATTGGCGGATAAACTGAACATAGAGCATATCAGAGCTCGGGATAAATATCTCAGCCTACCTTCAATTGTTCACAGGTCAAAATATGGTAATTTTGGGGCTATCAAAGATAACTTTTAGAGGAAAGTTTAGGCTTGGAAAAAGAATCTTCTATCAAAGGGTGGTAAGCATATCCTAATTAAGACGGTAAGAGAAACTATTCTTATGTATATTTTGTCTTGCTTTAAGCTTCCAAACACTTTTCTAAATGAGATTCATAGAATATTAATGCAGTTTTGGTAGGGGTAACTGTGTGAGGATGGAAGATGGCATGGGTTAGTTGGGACAAAATGACCAGGCCTAAAAAGGAGGAAGGATTGAGTTTCAAGAATCTAAAAGCTCAAACTTTAGCACTGTTGGAAAAGAAATTTTGGAGATTGGCTACCAATCCTAACTCTCTATTCAGTTGTATACTTAAAAGAAAATACTTTCGAGATAATTCACCACTAACAACTGAAAAGGGGACTCACTCGTCCTGGGGATGACAAAGTCTGCTAGAAGGTTGCAAGATAGTGGAAAAAGGAATGTGTTGGAGCATTGGGTCTAGGGAAGAGGCCAGTATTTGGCATGACCCATGGCTTTCCCCTTATATGTAGTTAAGGACTAACTAACGGTAGCACGCAGGTAGAATCATGACCTAATTAATGCTATTTTTCCCCCATATTCCGAATCCTAGCTACACTTGTGAATAATGAAGGCAGAGACAAAATAATATGGTCTTAGAATAAGAAACTAGAATATGACGTAGCATTAGATTACTTAATAGCCTATGGGTTTTCACATGGCTTAATGGAATATTTTTTTCCAAATTATGCAGAATATAACCATCTGGAAGAGAGTTTGCGCCCTAAAAATATCTTCAAAAATCAAAATATTTGTTTGGAGAGTGTTGCATGGAAAGCTACCTATGTTGAGCTTGATTCATCAGAGGTTTCCCTCGACCCCTCCCTTTTGTCCTTGCTGTGGAAGTGAAGCAAAATCAATATACCACTGCCTTCAATGATGTGGCTAATGCGTGAGCATCTTTTCTTTATTTTCTTATTACTTTAGATATGAATTTATTGAGTTTTATTGAGATTTTAGTGTTCGAACCCTATTTAGATGCTACTGTGAGTCCCTCTATTGTTTTAATTATTTTAGGTGAAGTTTGGATCAGTTTGACAGAGTTCGTGTACAAGTAAAGAGAAGAATTCTGAATCTGTTGAGCTGGTGCTAAACGCCACATATAGCGTTTAGCGCCTAAGTGCTTTGTAACGCGTGCAACCATTCTGTTCGAGCGATGCTAAATGTGGACCTGAGCATTTAACGCTAGGTGCCTCGTAACGTGTGTGAGCTCACTACCTCGAGGGACGCTAAACGTCGAGCCTGGCATTTAGCGCCAGGAAGACAGCAACGATTGGAAGCTCACTGTCTCAAGGGGAGCTAAACGCCGATTTTGGCATTTAGTGCCAGTAGCACGGATCCAATTTTTATGAAGGGGCTTCATTAGTTCGATTTGGGTTATATTTATTTTATTTTATTTTGTTTTGGTTATTTTTATTTATAAACACAATCTTTTAGGCTTTACAGTTATTATTTTATTTTATTTTCAAATCAAATTAGGTTAGTGATGCGTGTGGTTATTGTCGGTCTAGGATTTCACAAAATATAGAGTCTCGTTGCAAGCATAGCCTAAACCAACAATTACCTCTCACAATCAAAGTTTGAATTCAAGAAGATGTCACTATTAAGAACCAATTCAATTCCGGGAGTGTTTAGTTCCTGGGTTGTCTCCCAAAGACACTTGAGACCAATAAGTGTACAATTTCGGTTGTGATGCTCATGGGGTCTTCGATGAAGAGAAAAGCATATAAAGTAATAAAAGAACATGCAAAATTGTAATAAATGAACTAATAAAGGAATCAACGAACTAACTATGCAATATAGACAAGTAAGGTATAAAGGAGTCAATGTAAATGTGTAGGAAGAATTTAAAGCATAAAAGGTGTCTTGGCTTGGAATGAGCTATGGTTCCTTTCCTTGTTAGAACCACAACTATGATAATTAGAATGGATTAATCTCACTTGATCAACCCTCACATCGGAGAGTAAGTTAAATGAGCATAAGTGTTCTTAACCCACAAATCCTAAATTGCTTGCTAATTGCCTTAGCAACAAATTAGCGTTAGTGGGAACAAGAACAATTAACAATCCAAGAATTGACACTAAATATTGGACATTCCAACTCAAGGAACTTAATTGCTCATTTTTCCCAAGCCAAGAGATAGAAAACTAGCCCAAAATCATAATTGACATTTTGTCAAACATTTGGTGGGCAAAAACACTAAATATGGGAAAAATAAGAAAATGCTTAAAACTAAAAGCAACAAATGATCTCAATCAATAATAGCAACTCAAGAAAGTATATAACAATCATCAATCATCAAATTCATCAACAAGAAACTGAAATTGCAAGAGAGAAGTAAAATTGAACTATAACTTGAAGTATAAGAAAAAGTAAGAACAATGTAGCTATAAAGTGTAGTAACAAAGAGATACTTACGATGGAAGCTAGCAAAATCCAAGATCAAAATTGAAAATGGCACTTGAATGTAAAACTCTAGAATAAACCCTAATAGAGATGATAAAAAACTTAGAGAAAAACTATACTAAAAGCTTCCTACTACTACTCCTAAGCTACTCTAATGATATGCTATGTTCCTCCTTCATTTTTTCCTTCATTATGAGCTAAATGGCTTCAGAAGTGGGCCTCCAATCCACCAAAATTGTGAGTCACGTGCTATTTTAATGAAGGCATGTACAGCCACCTGTGCGTATGCACAGACGTGTGCGCACGCACACTCTGCCAAAATCTCTTCCTGTGCGTACGCACGGGAAGGTGTGCGCACGCACATTAAGCAATGCTCAAATGGACGCGCGACATACACGATGCGGCTCACGCACACGCGTGGCTCTGATCTGGAGGCTGTGCGTATGCACCTGGGCCTGTGCGTACGCACACATCGCTGTGCTCTTCTCCTTTGATTTTTCATGCTTCCTCCACTTTGCATGCTCCTCTTCCATTCTTTCCAAGCCATTCCTATCTTATACATCTGAAATCACTCACAAACAATATCAAGGCATTGAATGGAAGGCAAATGGGATAAAATTAATCAAATTAGGCATAAAAGCGTATGTTTTCATAATTAAGCACAAATTAGGAGGAAAGTTCAAAAGCATGCTATTTAAGGGAATAAGTGCAAGTTTATATGATAACATCCCATTAGTACTTGGCAACAATAAACAGTACACAAGATTAGTAATCCAACACTTATAATGAAATACAAAAGTTAAACAAAAATTAAACTAACAAACTTAAAGAAATGGTGTTATATAGTGTTTGGTAGTGTTGGATGAGGGTTAGGAGAAGGGAAGAAGAAAGAAGAAGGAAAGAAATGGAAGGGAGAGAGGAAAAGAAGATGGTTGATGCAGGGCAGCCCACGCGTACGCGTCAATGGCGCGTGCGTGTGGAGTGGTGAAATAGAAGCGACGCGTACGCGTGCGCGTTGATGGGTTATTTCGAGAGCGACACGTACGCGTGAGGTACACGTACGCGTGAGTTGGCTTGCGCGTTTTGCACAGTGTTCGCGCGCTGTTCGCACAACTCTCAGGAAAATGGCTTGGAGATAAAAATTTTGAATCCATGCGTAGGCGTGCATGACGCGTGCGCGTGGATGGTTGAAAATACTTGGGGCACACGTACGCGTGGATTGGTGCTCTGTTTTTCAAAATTTTTCAAGTTCTTGCACCAAACCAAGCATTTCAAGCCTCCAAACAGCTACCAAAACAGCATAAAACCTTATTTAACATACTAAACTACCAAATAAACTCAACAAACTCAACAAAACTTGAAATTAAACTACTTTTATCAATATTTACAAAAGAGAAAATGAAAAGAGTTGACCATGGTGGGGTGTCTCTCACCTAGCACTTTTGTTTATTGTCCTTAAGTTGGACTTATAGGGAGCTCTTCATCAAGGTGGCTTGTGCTTCATCATTCAAAGTTAATAACTCCAAGCTTTGATGGAGTTCTTCACAAACTATAGGCTCCCAAAGTTGATCCTCCTCTAGTAATCCGGGATCCCATACCTTGTTTTCACACCTATCGTGAAGTTGATCATGATAGTTCCCTCTGGGTGGTAAGTTAGCCGAATTCTCACTAAGTCACCAAGAAATCCTCTAGATGCATCTAATTGAGAACTACACCAACTCATGCTCTTCAACTTTGAGCTTCCAACCATAATGAGCCTAGACTTACAATGCCAACCACTAAGCATCCTCCTTTTACGCTTAATTCTGCAAAGCTCCCTAAGTTGGCCATCTGTTTCAAGCAAACCAAATTTAAGTGGGATAATAAAGCTAAGAGTTAGAAGTTTTACCCACTCAAATGAAGGATTAGATGACAACCTAAGTGGAGGAGTTTCCAACGGTCTTGACAAAGCACGCTCCACTCCCGTCCATCCTCTTCTAGAGGGATCCACCACTTGCCAAGGTTCTTCAAACTCTACCTCTTGCTAAGCTTCCACAAATTCACATTCTTCTTCACCAAATTCTTCTATCTCTTTCCCATCACTCAAATCATAAATAGGAGATTTAGTGAAGTCCACCTCATCATTAATTTCAATCATAGTAGAGAAGGACTCATCATGCTCAAAAGGATCATATGTTGATGCGGAATTATCATAGATAGGAGGGTTTATTGCTTGGAACACTTCTTCCAATTCTTCACTCATAATATGCCTTGGAGATTGCACATCCTCCTCAACATTGCTTTCTAGTCCAACGGAAGAAGGCTCAACAAGATCATCAAGGGGATTGATCAATGTGGACAAAAAATCACCAATGATGGAATCTACTTCTTGATCAATTTCCCTCAACTCTCTATCCACTTCTTTAACATCACTCTCCTTCTCAACACCAATTTCACACTTCTTGGAAGAAGGCTCTTTAACTTGAGATTCCTCTATGTACTCAACATATCCTAAATACCCAATCACTACTTCCTCTTGTTCAACAATCTCTACCTCATTCTCTTATTGCACTTCTTGCTTTAATTCCTCTTTTTTCCCTTGAAGCTTCAAGTCCATTCCCCCACTAAGCTCTTTGGGTGCTTCTCCACATTCAACAATGGGATTGCTTTGAACGCTTCTTCATGATTCGTACACCTAGCTAGAAGTTCTTGTTGCTCTCGCATTAGCTCTTCCGATGAAGGTGGTGGTGGAAGAGAGGGTTCATTTTTTGAGGGGAAGGTATTATAGTTAGAAGGTGGTTCATATTGGTGAAAGTCTTGAGGTGGTGTATACGGGATTTGTGGTTCTTGGGAGTGTTGGTGTTGGAATGGTGATGTCCCTAGATATGGTTCATATGGTAGTTGGTATGGTGGATATGGGTTAGGGTCATATGGATATGGATGGTGGTATGAGGCTTGTGAGTATGGTTGTTGAGGGCTATGTTGAGGGAAGGGGTCATATGTATGTGGTGGTTGTGGTTGACAATCACAATAAGGGTCATCACACACATTAGATTGATATGCATTAGGATTTGGATTATACCCATAAGAGTTCGGAGAGTAGTCATGTTGGGGTGACGCTTGAACGGCTTGGATGGAATAAAATGCCTTTTGGTCCTTGAACATCTCCGTGAGGAGAGTATTCATGTTCCCAAGCACTCTTGTCAAACTTGATTCGGAAGGAGGTTGTTGCCAAGAGGATTTTCCATAAGCTTGGGGCTCCTTCCACCTTCGATCTCCAAATCCTTGATGCAATTTCTCATTAAAGCTTCCATTTCCTACAACATAGTTTGAACAAAGCTCATAGCCAAAGAGGTGAGAATTCATAGTAAAAGAGAAAATAAAAACAAAAGCTAACAGAAAATAAGGAAGACAAAGTCCTTCATGTGAGAGATTAAGTGTCGGTCTAAAATTTCTCTTATAGAAATAAGAACTTCGTTGTAAGCATAGCTCCAAACCAACAAACAATTCTCACATAAAAAATTTAGTTTTGTCACAAGTACAAACCCCAATGAAAATTAACCGAAGTATTTAAACCTCGGGTTGTCTCACAAGGAATTGCAATAAAGTGATCAATTATTGGCTTTGAAGATACAAGGGGGTTTGATTTGGTAATTAGCAAGAAAATAAATGATAAGAAAGTAAAATAACAAGAACTAATAAAGAAATGGGAAAGAACTCTTGGCTAGACATAGGTAATTGACATCACCATCCTTGTCTACAAACCATATATTGACAATTATGAGGAACAAAGCTCATTAAGTCTACTTACAAAAGCCTTAAGTACGTAATATCTACTCCTAGGCTTGAAGTACGTCGAATGGCTTGATCAACATCAATCCACAAGTCATAACCTAGCTAACAATTAGATTAGTAGTAGGCTAGAGTCAATGGTTATCAAATTGACCACTAAGGGTTCTCAAATCACCAATTCAATGAGACCCAATGACTCAAAGTTACTTAATTCCCTTAGCCTAGGCCAAGAGTCAAGAAAACTACTCAAAAACTAATGAAAATATTTTATCAAACACCTAGTGTGCAAAAAAAGTAAACATCACAAAATGCAAGAATTAAAGAAACCCACAACTAACATAAGCAAGAAATCAATAACAACAATCAAGATCAACATAAAAGAGACATGAAAACATAAAATTGCATTAAAAGAAATCAAGATCCAACAATTGTTCATCAACATAAGAGAGAGCAAAATAAGAAATTAACAAGAGAACTAAGAGAATGAAGGTGTAGAAGCAAGAATTCATAAAGGAAACAAGATGAAAGCATGAAATTGGACCTAGATCTAAGAGAAATTAACTAATCCTAACCTAATTCTAGAGAGAAGAGGGAGCTTCTCTCTCTAGAAAACTAACTAAAGGTTCATCATGACTAACTAAGTGCTTCCCCCTTACTCTAGCTTGAATTCTGCATGAAATACCCTCAGAAACGAGTTGGAATTGGGCCTGGACAGCTCAGAAATTGCCCCCAGCGATTTCACTTTAAATGGGTCACGTGCGATCATCGACGCGTGCGCGCACCTGACGACTGGCCAAAAACTCTGTTCACGCGTACGCGTGCGCGTGGCTTGCGAATCCTCAATGCACGCGTACGTGTGCATGATGCGTGTGCGTAGTCCTCAATTCTCCATTTTGCTCATTTCTTTATGAATTCTCCACTTGCATGCTTTCCTCTTCATTTCTTCCATCCAATACTTGCCTTATGAACCTAAAATCACTCAACAAACACATCAAGGTATCGAATGGAATTAAAGTGAATTAAAATCACCAATTTAAGGGCCTAAAAATCATGTTTTTACACTTAAGCACAAATTAAGGGAGAATTACAAAACCATACTATTTCATTAAATAAATGTGGGAAAAGGTGATAAAATCCCCTAAAATAAGCACAAGATAAACCACAAAATTAGGGTTTATCAAACCTCCCCATACTTAAACCAAGCATGTCCTCATGCTAAGAATAAAGAAGGACAAGAAAAGGGGTATGAACATTTATTTAATGCAAATAAACTATATGCTCCTATCTACATGCATGCAACTAAATGTAATATGACTCTATCTACTTGGTTAAAAGTAAATCAATCTCCAAGAACATATATAAGCAAGTAGGGCTAAGATCATATGAAGATTCATGAATCCTACCAATTTGAATATCAAAATAAAGTACAAGTAGACTTGTAAGAAGAAAGCTCATGAAAGCCGGGAACAAGGAATTGAGCATCGAACCCTCACCGGACGTGTATCTGCTCTAGTCGCTCTAGTGTATAGGGTTGATCACTCAATTCTCTTCTAATCATGCTTTCCATGATTTATTTTTCATCTAACAATCAACAATTATTCAATGCATGCATACATTTATCATAAGGTCTTATTCATAGGTTGTAATGGGGCTAGGGTAAAGGTAAGGATGCATATGGTCAAGTGAGCTTGAAATTTGAATCTTTGATTAACCTAAGCTTTCACCAAACACATATAACAACCTATACAATTCTAATACAATGCTTAGCTACCCATGATTTCCACTTTTTTCACATACTCATGCATTCTCTTTAATTCACATTCCATATGCATTGTTATTGTTACTTTACTTTGGGGCATTTTGTCCCCTTTTTATTATATATATATATATATATATATATATATATATATATATATATATATATATATATATATATTGTTTCTTTTATTTTTCTATTTCTTTTTCTATATATTTTTTTCACACATTAAAGTACATACAAACGTATCAATGCATATGGTTTTACATATTTAATGCATAAGCATGTACCCAATTCCCAACATTTTCAATAAAAATACAAAGTACACTTTTACCTCAACCAATGTCCCAAGTTTCCCATACCTAAATGATACACACTCTCACTAGCCTAAGCTAATCAAAGATTCAAATTAAGGGACATTTATTGTTTAACACTTAGGGGTAGTGATGTGCTAAAATTAAGAACAAAATGGATTAAATAGGCTCAAAATTGGCTAACAATAGTTGATGGAAAGTAGGCTATTTGGGTAAGTGAGCTAAATGAAATGATGGCCTCAATCATATAAATGCATGTATACATGGAATAATGGACATATAGAATCAAACAAATCAAAGATTACAATCATAGAAAGAGAAAAATGCACACAAGAATGGAAAATAAGTGGTTATAAGATGTAACCACACAATTGGGCTCAACACTCACATGCTTGTGTTCTTAGCTTAAAAACTATGTTCCAAAATAAATTTTTCAAGCAAGTTCAACAAAAAAATTTTCAAATTGGTAGGGTGCCCTAAAAATAGTTTCTTGGAAAAGAAATAATCACCCTCACCAAGTATTCCTAACATAAAAGGGAAGTGGTGAAAATATGTACAAATTCTAACTAACATGCAATCTATCATGCAATGCAACAACTAATCTATCAAAGGCAAAAATTGAAAAATTGGTGTTGAAAAAGAAAATTGTTACCCATGGAGATCGGTCAGACGACCTCCCCACACTTGAATATTGCACCGTCCTCGGTGCATGCAAAGAAGAACAATATGGATGGGTTGCTACAATTGATGAGCTCCTTCAAAAGGTTGTACGGATGAACTTGTTTGTTGCCCCATTTGAAGCTTATTCTTCCCTCTTGGTGGCCAACCTAAAAAGAAAGAAAAAGAAAGAGAATTAGGCCTACAACAAAGATAGCAAAGCAAGTAGAACATAGGCGAGGGCTAATGCCAAATAAGAGTAATGTTCTCACTACATGTTAGCTACGCATGTAAGTGAGAGAGCAATCTAGGCAAAGGGCATATCAACTAATACTTAATGTAAGAAGACAATCAAAGCATGAGGAGCATGTTGAGCATCAAGTTCAAACAGAAATTGACACAAACAAGATTAGGGATAAGCATGAGAGTATTTGGCCCTATCCTAACACAATGACAATAATGTACAAAAATAAGGGATCATAAGTTAGGAAGGACTAAAGCACTAATCTTGTGTGTAGAGAAAATATTATAATTAATGCCAAACAAGTCACAAAGCACCAAGATTAACCAAAAAATTCTCAACAATTGAGTAAAAGAATTCAACACCGTTATTAAAATAAAACACTTAGAAAATAAAAGGGAAAACAAGTTACAAAAAAATAAAATTGAAATGCAATGAATGAAAATGAACAAATGCAACATGCTAAAGGAGACTGAAAAATAAGAAGTGGAAGTTTGAAGAGAGTGAGGAGAAGAAAGTAAGAAAGGAAGAAGAAAGAAGAAAGAAAAGAGGAGAAGAAGGGAATAGAAAATAGGGCAGAAAGAGGGAAAAACAGGGAGCGGAAGGCGACGTATAAGCGTCGCCCACGCGTGCGCGTGGGTGGCAGGGTAGACAAGCGACGCGTAGCCGTCATGCATGCGTATGCGTATATGAAGAGAGTACGAACCGACGCGTTCGCGTCATGCACGCATGCGCGTAGCCCTCAATTCTCCATTTTGCTCATTTCTTCATGAATTCTCCACTTGCATGCTTTCCTCTTCATTTCTTCCATCCAATACTTGCCTTATGAACCTGAAATCACTCAACAAACACATCAAGGTATCAAATGGAATTAAAGTGAATTAAAATCACCAATTTAAGGGCCTAAAAAGCATGTTTTTACACTTAAGCACAAATTAAGGGAGAATTACAAAACCATGCTATTTCATTGAATAAATGTGGGAAAAGGTGATAAAATCCCCTAAAATAAGCACAAGATAAACTACAAAATTGGGGTTTATCAGTCCTACAACTAGCAAAAACCAACAAACAAACCAAAAATCAAGCTATTCACAATATATACAATAGCCAATAACATAGCACAATTGCAATTCCCCGGCAACGGTGCCATTTTGATAATGAAATATTGTCGTATGGTTAGGAATTTCACACAAAATAATTCTCATTGATAGTATAGATCCCAACCAACTAACAATACTCAAATAAAAAATTTGGTTTTGTCACAAGTACAAATCGCAATAAGAATTAACCGAAGTATTTAAACCTCAGGTCGTCTCACAAGAAATTGCAATGAAGTGGTCAATTATTGGCTATGAAGATGCAAGGAGTTTGATTGATAAAGGGCAAGAAAATAAATGACAAGAAAAGTAAATGACAAGAACCAATAAAATAAAGGAAAGGAACTCTTGGCTAAGACATGGGAAATTGAGATCAACATCCTTGTCAACAAACCATATATTGACAATCATGAGGAACCGAGCTCATTAAGTCTACTTTCAAAAGCCTTAAGTACGTAATATCTACTCCTAGGCTTGAAGTACGTCAAATGGCTTGATCAACATCAATCCATAAGTCCCATCCTAGCTACTAATCAACTTAGTAGTAGGATAGAGTCAATGGTTATCAAATTGACCACCAAGGGTTCTCAAATCACCGATTCAATGAGACCTAATAACTCAAGGTCACTCAATTCCCTTAGCCTAGGCCAAGAGTC
Organism: Arachis ipaensis; assembly: GCF_059453495.1. Taxonomy (NCBI): domain Eukaryota; kingdom Viridiplantae; phylum Streptophyta; class Magnoliopsida; order Fabales; family Fabaceae; genus Arachis; species Arachis ipaensis. The sequence goes on along the minus strand of NC_142441.1, from coordinate 38,840,711 downwards.
AAAAAAACTACTCAAAAACTAGAGAAAATATTTCATCAAACACTTGGAAGGCATAAAAAGAAAGAATAACAAATCGCAAGAAATAGTAAAATCTACTAACTACTAATTGCAAGGAAAGTAAGATCACAACTCAAACGAACAATCAAAAGAACATCAAATATTAAATTTCATTAAAAGGGATTCAAATCCAACATGAGAATTCATAAATATAAAAGAGGCATAAAAGTAAAATTAACATCACAAACTAAGAGAATAAAAGTGTAAGAACAAGAAATCATAAAGAAAACAAGATGAAATCAAGTAATCAATTCTAGATCTAAGAAAAATTAACCTAATCCTAACCTTATTCTAGAGAGAAGAGGGAGCTTCTCTCTCTAGTAACTAACTAAAGGCTCATCATGACTAACTAAGTACTCCCCCCTTGCCCAAGCTTGAATTCTGCATGAAATAGCATCAGAAATGAGTTGTGTTGGGCCCAAAATGCTTCAGAAATCGCTAGCCACAAGTTGCCTTTAGTGAGTCACGTGTAGCTTCCCACGTGTATGCGTGATGCACGTATACGCATCCCTAAATGCCAGGCAACTATGCAAATTTTATATTATTTTGAAGCCTCGGATGTTAGCTTTCCAACGCAACTAGAACTACCTCATTTGGACTTCTGTAGCTCATGTTATGATAGATTAAGTGCGAAGAAGTCAGGGTTGACAGCTTTGCAGATCCTTCATTTCTTCATGAATGGCAACGGGTAATGGTCCTTCCGTGTTGCTTGATTTATCCGGCGGTAATCAATACACACTCGCTAAGTATTTTGAATCCGGGTTGCAACGAGCTCTCCACTTTCCGTTTTCACCATGGTTACTCCGGATTTCTTCGGCACTACTTGGACCGGACTTACCCACTCATTGTCTGAAATGGGATGGATGATATCTGCTTCCAGCAGGTGAGTTACTTCTTTCTTGAATACATCAAGGATTGTGGGGTTTAGCCGTCTTTGCGGCTGTCGGACCGGCTTAGCACCTTCTTCCAAGAAAATCCTCCTATGATGGCACACTTGAGGGCTTATTCCCACAATGTCACTCAGGCTCCATCCAATCGCCTTCTTATACTTCTGGATAACCTCAAGAATTTGTTGCTCCTCTTGATTGGAAAGATCGGTTGCCACTATCACTAGAAATTTGTGTTCCTTGTCAAGGAATGCATATTTGACATGGGGTGAAAGCGGTTTCAAATCTTTCCTTACTTCTTGGTGTGGTAGCTTATCCTTTTGGTCAGGGGGAATTGGTGAGGTACTTTTATCTTCTTCATCCTCAAGTTCTCCCTTTTTTGAACTTCCTTCATCAATTGAACCTTTTTGGATTTCATGGTGATTGCCTACCATAAGTTCATCCCCTCTTCCATGCTCAACTAAGTTCTCACCCCCATTAATGGATTCCTCTATAGTAAGAGTGGATTGAGAGTTTATCTCTTCAAGTGGCTCACCTCCCTTTGGGTTTATAGCATCAATGCTTGACTTTAGAGTTCATGGAGGCAGCAAGGGTGGACCACTAGGTGTAGAGTGGGGAGGTGTTAGACGGGACAAGACCTCGGCAAGAGTTGCCATGCAATTATCTTGTTTTCTTTGAAATTCCCGCTGTTCTTGGATGAGGGCTTGAAACTTATGCTCCTCATAAGGGAGATTGATGTTAGTGGAAAGGTAATGAGGGCTAGGGTGTCCCAAATATGGTGATGGGTAAGTTGGTTGAGAAGAAGTTGGTGGTGAAAATGGTAAAGGGGTTTAAGGGTATAATGGTTGTGTATCATGTAGAGGGTATGGAGTATGAACATATGGATGGAAAAAAATTATAATGATGATGTGTTCCACTTGGTGTGAGAGGTTAATGGACATTAGGATCATAGGGTCCTTGCCAGGGTCCTTGTTGCCAAGAATTGCTTGCTTGTGACCCTCCTTAGAATTGGCCTCCCATACCTCGATGTGAACCAATGTTGGAATTGCTACTCCCTACAACATGATAGCAACTAGACTCCAAGCCAAAAGGGTGATAACTCATGATGAAAAGAAAAGATAAAACCCAACAATACTAATAGAAGCAATAAACAAATGAATATATACTCTAATTATATTTATTTACCTAGAACTAAACAAACAAGAATGTTAGTTACTACCACTACTTAGATAGAGGCGTGATGAGCGGATAATTTATACACTTTTTGACATTGTTTTTAGTATATTTTTAGTAGGATCTAGTTACTTTTAGGGATGTTTTCATTAGTTTTTATGTTAAATTCACATTTCTGGACTTTACTATGAGTTTGTGTGTTTTTCTGTGATTTCAGGTATTTTCTGACTGAAATTGAGGGACTTGAGCAGAAATCAGATTTAGAGGTTGAAGAAGGACTGCTGATGCTGTTGGATTCTGACCTCCCTGCACTCAAAGTGGATTTTCTGGAGCTACAGAACTCGAAATAGCGCGCTTCTAATTGCGTTGGAAAGTAGACATCCAGGGCTTTCCAGAAATATATAATAGTTTATACTTTGGCCAAGAATAGACGACGTAAACTGGTGTTCAACGCCAGCTTTCTACCCAAATCTGGCGTCCAGCGCCAGAAAAGGATCCAAAACCAGAGTTGAACGCCCAAACTGGCACAAATACTGGCGTTCAACTCCACAAATGGCCTCTGCACGTGCAACACTCAGGCTCAGCCCAAACACACACCAAGTGGGCCCAGGAAGTGGATTTATGCATCAATTACTTACTCATGTAAACCCTAGTGACTAGTTTATTATAAATAGGACCCTTTACTATTGTATTAGACATCTTTGGATTATCTTTGATCAGTTGTATGCTATCCTAGATCACGTTTAGGGGGCTGGCCATCTCGGCCATGCCTGGACCTTTCACTTATGTATTTTCAACGGTAGAGTTTCTACACTCCATAGATTAAGGTGTGGAGCTCTGCTGTTCCTCAAAGATTAATGCAAAGTACTTCTGTTTTCTATTCAACTCATCTTATTTTGCTTCTAAGATATCCATTCACACCCAAGAACGTGATGAAGGTGATGATTATGTGTGACGCTCATCACCATTCTCCCCTATGAACACGTGCCTGACAAACACTTCCGTTCTACATGAAATAAGCTAGAATGAATATCTCTTAGATCTCCTAACCAGAATCTTCGTGGCGTAAGCTAGAATGATGGCGGCATTCAAGAGAATCCGGAAAGTCTAAACCTTGTCTGTGGTATTCCGAGTAGGATTCAATGATTGAATGACTGTGACGAGCTCCGAACTCGCAATTGCAGGGCGTTAGTGACAGACGCAAAAGGATAGTAAATCCTATTCCAGCATGATCGAGAACCGACAGATGAATAGCCGTGCCGTGACAGGGTGCGTGAGCATATTATTCACTGAGAGGATAAGATGAAGCCATTGGCAAGGGTGATGCCTCCAGATGATTAGCCGTGCCGTGACAGGGCATTGGATCATTTTCCCGAGAGATGACCGAAAGTAGCCATTGACAGTGGTGATGTATCACATAAAGCCAGCCATGGAAAGGAGTAAGACTGATTGGATGAAGATAGCAGGAAAGCAGAGGTTCAGAGGAATGAAAAGCATCTCCGTTCGCTTATCTGAAATTCCTACCAATTAATTACATAAGTATTTCTATCCCTTCTTTTATTTATTATTCGAAAACACCATTATCACTTTATATCTGCCTGACTGAGATTTACAAGGTGACCATAGCTTGCTTCATACCAACAATCTTCGTGGGATTCGACCCTTACTCACGTAAGGTATTACTTGGACGACCCAGTGCACTTGCTGGTTAGTTGTATCGAAGTTGTGAACCATGGTATTGGCACCATGTTCTTGGCGCCATTACCAGGGAAAGAAAGAGCCATGAATTTTACATAATTAAAGTGTAATCACGATTACGCGTACCAAGTTGCTCACGTTGCCAGGGATTGTTCGAGCCTGGATATCACAATTTCGTGCACCAAGTTTTTGGCGCCGTTGCCGGGGATTGTTCGAGTTTGGACAACTGACGGTTCATCGTGTTGCTCAGATTAGGTAATTTTCTTTTTATTTTATTTTCAAAAATTTTTCAAAAAAAAAAAACTTTTCAAAAACTTTTCTTTTGTTTTCGAAAAAAATAAAACTATTTTCAAAAAAAAATTTATTCAAAATTTTTAAAATGAATTCTAGTGTTTCATGAAGCATGTGAAGCCTGGCTGGCTGTAAAGCCATGTCTAAATTCTTTTGGACTAAGGCTTCCAAAAGATCAGTTCATGAAATTGGATGAAGAATCAACTGTTACATGTCTGAATCTACATGCTGAAGCTTGGCTGGCCATTGGCCATGTCTAGTGTTTTGGACTGGAGCTTTCATTGAAAGCTTGGCTGGCTAGTGAGCCATGTCTAATTCCTGGACTGAAGCTTTAGACTAAGAATGCAAGATTCCTGGAATTCATATTAAAAATTTTGGAATCCTTATTTTTTTTTCTTTTTCATATAATTTTCGAAAAATACCAAAAAAATTAGAAAATAAAAAAAATCAAAAATATTTTTGTGTTTCTTGTTTGAGTCTTGAGTCATGTTATAAGTTGGTGTCAATTGCATATGCATCTTGCATTTTTTCGAAAATACCATGCATTCATAGTGTTCTTCATGATCTTCAAGTTGTTCTTGGTAAGTCTTCTTGTTTGATCTTGATGATTTTTTGTTTTGTGTCTTTTCATGTTTATCATATGCATTCTTGAATTCTTAGTGCGTAAGCATTAAAGAATTCTAAGTTTGGTGTCTTGCATGTTTTCTTTGCATTAAAAAATTTTTCAAAATTATGTCTATGATGTTCATCTTGACATTCATAGTGTTCTTGGTGTTCATCTTGACATTCATAGCATTCTTGCACGCATTCATTGTTTTTATCTAAAAATTTCATGCATTACATCTTTTTAGTGTTTTTCTCTTGCATCATAAAAATTCAAAAATCAAAAAAATATCTTTCCCTTTTTCTCTCATCAAATTCGAAAATTTGAGTTGACTTTTTCAAAAATTTTTAAAATCAAGTTGTTTCTCATGAGTCAAATCAAATTTTCAATTTGAAAATCTTATCTTTTTCAAAATCTTTTTCAAAAATCAAATCTTTTTCAAAATTCTTGGTTATTTTCAAAAATTCCAAAAATAATTTTCAAAAATCTTTTTCTTATTTTATATCATAATTTTCGAAAATAACATAATCAATTAATGTTTTGATTCAAAAATTTGAAGTTTGTTACTTACTTGTTAAGAAAGATTCAAACTTTAAGTTCTGGAATCATATCTTGTGATTTCTTGTGAATCAAGTCATTAATTGAGATTTTAAAAATCAAATCTTTTTCAAAAACTAATTTCTATCATATCTTTTCAAAAATATCTTCTCATGTTATCTTTTTCAAAAATTTGATTTCAAAATATCTTCTCTAACTTCCTAACTTCCTATCTTTTCAAAATTTGTTTCAACTAACTAATTAACTTTTTGTTTGTTTCTTAACTTTTTCAAAACTACCTAACTAACTCTCTCTCTCTAATTTTCGAAAATATCTTCCCTCTTTTTCAAAATTTCTTTTTAATTAACTAATTATTTTTATTTTTATTTTTATATTTTTTTATTTTTTATTTCAAAAAAAAAATTTCGAAAATTACTAACAGTTTTCAAAAACCATTTTCGAAAATCACTAACTCTTTTTCAAAAATATTTTCGAAAATTCTCCCTCTCCCATCTTATTCTATTTATTCATTCATATCCTAACATCTCATCTCACATCTCTAGCCTCCTCACAGTTGTGTTTCTTTCATTATATTACATTCTTTGTCTCCCCCTCTTTTCTTCTACTCACACAGGGATCCCTATACTGTGGTATAAAGGATCTCTATTATTATTATTATTTTTCTGTGCCTTCTTCTTTGTCATATGAGCAGGAGCAAGGATAAGAACATTCTTGTGGAAGCAGATCCAGAACCTGAAAGGACTCTGAAGAGAAAATTAAGAGAAGCTAAATTACAACAATCCAGAGAAAACCTTTCAGAAATTTTCGAACAGGAAAAGGAGATGGCAGCCGAAAATAATAATAATGTAAGGAAGATGCTTGGTGACTTTACTGCACCTAATTCCAATTTACATGGAAGAAGCATCTCCATTCCTGCCATTGGAGCAAACAACTTTGAGCTGAAACCTCAATTAGTTTCTCTGATGCAGCAGAACTGCAAGTTTCATGGACTTCCATCTGAAGATCCTTTTCAGTTCTTAACTGAATTCTTGCAGATATGTGATACTGTTAAGACTAATGGAGTAGATCCTGAAGTCTACAGGCTCATGCTTTTCCCCTTTGCTGTAAGAGACAGAGCTAGAATGTGGTTGGATTCTCAACCCAAAGACAGCCTGAACTCTTGGGATAAGCTGGTCACGGCTTTCTTAGCCAAGTACTTTCCTCCTCAAAAGCTGAGCAAGCTTAGAGCTGATGTTCAAACCTTCAGACAGAAAGAAGGTGAATCCCTCTATGAAGCTTGGGAAAGATACAAACAGTTGACCAAAAAGTGTCCTTCTGACATGCTTTCAGAATGGACCATCCTGGATATATTCTATGATGGTTTATCTGAGCTATCAAAGATGTCACTGGACACTTCTGCAGGTGGATCCATTCACCTAAAGAAAACGCCTGCAGAAGCTCAAGAACTCATTGACATGGTTGCTAATAACCAGTTCATGTACACTTCTGAAAGGAATCCTGTGAATAATGGGACGCCTATGAAGAATGGAGTTCTTGAAGTTGATACTCTGAATGCCATATTGGCTCAGAATAAAATATTGACTCAGCAAGTCAATATGATCTCTCAGAGTCTGTATGGAATGCAAGCCGCTTCCAATAGTACTCACGAGGCTTCTTATGAAGAAGAAGCTTATGATCCTGAGAACCCTGCAATAGCAGAGGTGAATTACTTAGGTGAACCTTATGGAAACACCTATAACTCATCATGGAGAAATCATCCAAATTTCTCATGGAAGGATCAAAAGCCTCAACAAGGCTTTAATAATGGTGGAAGAAACAGGTTTAACAATAATAAACCTTTTCCATCATCCACTCAGCAACAGACAGAGAACACTGAACAAAATGCTTCTAATTTAGCAAATCTAGTCTCTGATCTATCCAAGGCCACTGTAAGTTTCATGAATGAAACAAGATCTTCCATTAGAAATTTGGAAGCACAAGTGGGCCAACTGAGTAAAAGGATCACTAAAATCCCTCCCAGTACTCTCCCAAGCAATACAGAAGAGAATCCAAAAGGAGAGTGCAAGGCCATTGACATAAGCACCATGGCCGAACCTACAAGGGGAGTGGAGGACGTGAATCCCAAGGAGGAAGACCTCCTGGGATATCCAGTGATCAATAAGGAGCTTCCCTCTGAGGAACCAAAGGACTCTAAGGCTCATCTAGAGACCATAGAGATTCCATTGAACCTCCTTATGCCCTTCATGAGCTCTGATGAGTATTCCTCTTCTGAAGAGAATGAGGATGTTACTGAAGAGCAAACTGCCAAGTTTCTTGGTGCAATCATGAAGCTGAATGCCAAATTATTTGGCATTAATGCTTGGGAAGTTGAACCTCCCTTGTTCATCAATGAACTAAGTGATCTGGATCAACTGACATTGCCTCAGAAGAGACAGGATCCTGGAAAGTTCATAATACCTTGTACTATAGGCACCATGATCTTTAAGGCTCTGTGTGACCTTGGTTCAGGAATAAACCTCATGCCCCTCTCTGTAATAGAGAAACTGGGAATCTATGGGGTGCAAGCTGCTAAAATCTCACTAGAGATGGCAGACAGCTCAAGAAAACAGGCTTATGGACAAGTAGAAGATGTATTAGTAAAGGTTGAGGGCCTTTACATACCTACTGATTTCATAGTCCTGGATACTGGAAAGGAAGAGGATGAATCTATCATCCTAGTAAGACCTTTCCTGGCTACAGCAAGAGCTGTGATTGATGTTGACAGAGGTGAAATAGTCTTTCAATGGAATGAGGACTCCCTTGTGTTAAAAACTCAAGGATCTCCCTCTGCAACCATGGAGAGGAAGCAGAAAAAGCTTCTCTCAAAGCAGAGTCAACCAGAGCCCCCACAGTCAAACTCTAAGTTTGGTGTTGGGAGGCCACAACCAAACTCTAAGTTTAGTGTTGAACTCCCATATCCAAACTCTAAGTTTGGTGTTGGAGAGTCTCAACAAAGCTCTGCACATCTGTGAGGCTCCATGAGAGCCCACTGTCAAGCTATTGAGATTAAAGAAGCGCTTGTTGGGAGGCAACCCAATGTTTATCTAATTCTTATTTTTATTGTTTTTCATGTTTTTTTAGGTTCATGATCATGTGGAGTCACAAAATAAATAGAAAAATTGAAAACGGAATCAAAAACAGCAGAAAAAAAAATCACACCCTGGAGGAGCATCTGCCTGGCGTTCAACGCCAGAACAGAGCATGGTTCTGGCGCTGAACGCCCAGAACAAGCATGGTTCTGGCGTTCAACGCCAGAAATGGCAGCAAATGGACGTTGAACGCCCAAAATGGCCACCAACCTGGCGCTGAACGCCCAGAGTTGTGTGCAAGGGCATTTTACATGCCTAATGGGTGCAGGGATGTAAATCCTTGACACCTCGTGATCTGTGGACCCCACAGGATCACCTCAAGATCTGTGGACACCACAGGATCATCTCAGGATCTGTGAATCCTACAGGATCCCCACCCACCTCACTCTCTCTCTCCATTCATGACCATCCCTTCTGTTCTCCATTCACCACTCACATCCATACACAGATCCCTCCATCTCCTCCATATCTTCTTCTTCTTCTATTCTTTCTTCTTTTGCTCGAGGGCGAGCAACATTCTAAGTTTGGTGTGGTAAAAGCATAAGCTTTTTTGTTTTTTCCATAACCATTGATGGCACCTAAGGCCAGAGAAACCTCTAGAAAGAGGAAAGGGAAGACAAAAGCTTCCATCAAGGGTCTATATCTCAGTAGTAGAACATTTGACTGCAAATCAAGAGATCCCTGAGATACCTCAGGGGATACATTTTCTTCCACACAATTATTGGAAGCAACTAAGGGTGGAACATCAAGAGCACTCCATCATCCTTCATGAAATCAGAAAAGATCTAAAAGCAATGAAGGAGGAGCAACAAAGACAAGGAAGAGACATAGAAGAGCTCAAGGACATCATTGGTTCCTCAAGAAGGAAACGCCACCATCACTAAGGTGGATTCATTCCTTGTTCTTATTTCTTCTGTTTTTCATTTCTATGTTATGTGCTTACCTATGTTTGTGTCTTCATTACATGATCATTAGTAGTTAGTAACTATGTCTAAAAGTTATGAATGTCCTATGAATCCATCACCTCTCTTAAAATAAAAACTGTTTTAAATTCAAAAGAACAAGAAGTACATGAGTTTCGAATTTATCCTTGAACTTAGCTTAATTATATTGATGTGGTGACAATGCTTCTTGTTTTCTGAATGTATGCTTGAACAGAGCATATGTCTTTTGAAGTTGTTGTTTAAGAATGTTAAATATGTTGGCTCTTGAAAGAATGATGACTAGGAGACATGTTATTTGATAATCTGAAAAATCATAAAAATGATTCTTGAAGCAAGAAAAAGCAGCAAAAAAAAAAACAAAGCTTGCAAAAAAAAAAAAAAAAAAGAAAAAGCAAGCAGAAAAAGCCAATAACCCTTAAAACCAAAAGGCAAGGGAAATAAAAAGGATCCCAAGGCTTTGAGCATCAGTGGATAGGAGGGCCTAAAGGAATAAAATCCTGGTCTAAGTGGCTAAACCAAGCTGTCCCTAACCATGTGCTTGTGGCGTGTAGGTGTCAAGTGAAAACTTGAGACTGAGCGGTTAAAGTCAAGGTCCAAAGCAAAAACAAAGAGTGTGCTTAAGAACCCTGGACACCTCTAATTGGGGACTTTAGCAAAGCTGAGTCACAATCTGAAAAGGTTCACCCAATTATGTGTCTGTGGCATTTATGTATCCGGTGGTAATACTGGAAAACAAAGTGCTTAGGGCCACGGCCAAGACTCATAAAGAAGCTGTGTTCAAGAATCATCATACTGAACTAGGAGAGTCAAAAACACTATTTGAAATCATAAGTTCCTATAGATGCCAATCATTCTAAACTTCAATGGATAAAGTGAGATGCCAAAACTATTCAAGAGGCAAAAAGCTATAAGTTCCGCTCATATGATTGAAGCTATGTTTCATTGATAGTTTGGAATTTATAGTATATTCTCTTCTTTTTATCCTATCTGATTTTTAGTTGCTTGGGGACAACCAACAATTTAAGTTTGGTGTTGTGATGAGCGGATAATTTATACACTTTTTGACATTGTTTTTAGTATGTTTTTAGTAGGATCTAGTTACTTTTAGGGATGTTTTCATTAGTTTTTAAGTTAAATTCACATTTCTGGACTTTACTATGAGTTTGTGTGTTTTTCTGTGATTTCAGGTATTTTCTGACTGAAATTGAGGGACTTGAGAAGAAATCAGATTCAGAGGTTGAAGAAGGACTGCTGATGCTGTTGGATTCTGACCTCCCTGCACTCAAAGTGGATTTTCTGGAGCTACAGAACTTGAAATAGCGCGCTTCCAATTGCGTTGGAAAGTAGACATCTAGGGCTTTCCCGAAATATATAATAGTCCATAATTTGGTCAAGAATAGATGACGTAAACTGGCGTTCAACGCCAGCTTTCTACCCAAATCTGGCGTCCAGCACCATAAAAGGATCCAAAACCAGAGTTGAACGCCCAAACTGGCACAAATACTGGCGTTCAACTCTACAAATAGCCTCTGCACGTGCAACACTTAGGGTCAGCCCAAACACACACCAAGTGGGCCCAGGAAGTGGATTTATGCATCAATTACTTACTCATGTAAACCCTAGTGACTAGTTTATTATAAATAGGACCCTTTACTATTGTATTAGACATCTTTGGATTATCTTTGATCAGCTGTATGCTATCCTAGATCACGTTTAGGGGGCTGGCCATCTCGGCCATGCCTGGACCTTTCACTTATGTATTTTCAACGGTAGAGTTTCTACACTCCATAGATTAAGGTGTGGAGCTCTGCTGTTCCTCAAAGATTAATGCAAAGTACTTCTGTTTTCTATTCAATTCATCTTATTTCGCTTCTAAGATATCCATTCGCACCCAAGAACGTGATGAAGGTGATGATTATGTGTGACGCTCATCACCATTCTCCCCTATGAACACGTGCCTGACAAACACTTCCGTTCTACATGAAATAAGCTAGAATGAATATCTCTTAGATCTCCTAACCAGAATCTTCGTGGCATAAGCTAGAATGATGGCGGCATTCAAGAGAATCCGGAAAGTCTAAACCTTGTCTGTGGTATTCCGAGTAGGATTCAATGATTGAATGACTGTGACGAGCTCCGAACTCGCGATTGCAGGGCGTTAGTGACAGACACAAAAGGATAGTAAATCCTATTCCAGCATGATCGAGAACCGACAGATGAATAGCCGTGCCGTGACAGGGTGCGTGAGCATATTATTCACTGAGAGGATAAGATGAAGCCATTGGCAAGGGTGATTCCTCCAGACGATTAGCCGTGCCGTGACAGGGCATTGGATCATTTTCCCGAGAGATGACCGAAAGTAGCCATTGACAGTGGTGATGTATCACATAAAGCCAGCCATGGAAAGGAGTAAGACTGATTGGATAAAGATAGCAGGAAAGCAGAGGTTCAGAGGAATGAAAAGCATCTCCGTTCGCTTATCTGAAATTCCTACCAATGAATTACATAAGTATTTCTATCCCTTCTTTTATTTATTATTCGAAAACACCATTATCACTTTATATCTGCCTGACTGAGATTTACAAGGTGACCATAGCTTGCTTCATACCAACAATCTCCGTAGGATTCGACCCTTACTCACGTAAGGTATTACTTGGACGACCCAGTGCACTTGCTGGTTAGTTGTATCGAAGTTGTGAACCATGGTATTGGCACCATGTTCTTGGCGCCATTACCAAGGAAAGAAAGAGCCATGAATTTTACATAATTAAAGTGTAATCACGATTACGCGTACCAAGTTGCTCACGTTGCCAGGGATTGTTCGAGCCTGGATATCACAATTTCGTCTCCCAATGACACTTGAGACCAATGAGTGTACAATTTTGGTTGTGATGCTCATGGGGTCATAAATTAAGAGATAAATATATAAAGTAATAAAAGAACATGCAAAATTGTGATAAACGAACTAATAAAGGAAATAACGAACTAACTATGCAATATAGACAAGTAAGGTATATAGGAGTCAATGTAAATGTGTATGAAGAATTTAAAGCATAAAAGGTGTCTTGGCTTGGAATGAGCTAAGGGTTCTTTCCTTGTTAGAACCACAACTATGACAATTAGAAATGATTAATCTCACTTGATCAACCCTCACATCGGAGAGTAAGTTAAATGAGCATAAGTGTTCTTAACCCACAAATCCTAAATTACTTGCTAATTGCCTTAGCAACAAATTAGCTTTAGTGGGAACAAGAACAATTAACAATCCAAGAATTGACACTAAATGTTGGACATTCCAACTCTAGGAACCCAATTGCTCACTTTCCCCAAGCCAAGAGATAGAAAACTAGCCCAAAATCATAATTGACATTTTGTCAAACACTTGGTGGGCAAAAACACTAAACATGGGAAAATGAGAAAATGCTTAAAACTAAAAACAACAAATGATCTCAATCAACAATAGCAACTCAAGAAAGCATATAACAATCATCAATCATCAAATTCATCAACAAGAAATTGAAATTTCAAGAGAGAAGTAAAATTGAACTATAACTTGAAGTATAAGAAAAAGTAAGAACAATGTAGCTATAAAGTGTAGTAACAAAGATATACTTACAATGGAAGTGACGGGGGAAAAATCGTCGGTAAAGAATTCACAAAAATAAGCACGTTGTAAGTATAGATCTAAACCGACAATTAAACCTCAATCAAATTTAATTTGTTTGTCACTTAAGCAAACCCAATAAAATTAAAAGAAGTATTAAACCTCGGGTCGTCTCTCAAGAAATTGCAGGAAAGTGTACTTATAATTGGTTATGAGATAATATATTTTTGGGTTTTTAAATGTTGGACAAGGAATATAAATGACAATGAAAATAAACTAATAATTAAGAAAAGTCCTAGCAAGGATTGATAATCGGAATTCCTATCCTCATTATCATAGTCACTTGTGATGGTAATTGCCTTTCGCTCTCACTTAGTTAACCTCTATCAATTGAAGGTAAGTCAAGTGAGAGATTCAACTTCAGTTCACAAGTCCTAATCAAAGATTAGAGTTAGTGAAGCTTAAGTCAAATAGCAACCTTCAAACACCAATCAACAAAAGACTTTTGATAATTCAAGAGTCTCCAAATAATCAATCCAAGTTAAGAATGTAAAAAGCTAAATTAAAATCCATCCAAGCATTTTATCAAACACTTGGTGGGCGCAAAATAAAAGCATAGAAAAACAATAGAGAATATAAAATCTAAACCCAACAATTGCAAGCATCGATGATAACAAAAAAGGAAGAAGCAATAAACATGAAATACCTCAAATTGCATTAAAAGGGAAATCAAATCTAACATGAGATTTCATAAACTAAAGTGGCAACATAAAGTAATCAATAAGGGGAATAAATAAACTAGAATGCTAGAACAATTAAAAGTAGAAGAGAAACTAAATTGAAATAAGATAGAATTCAGAAATTGAAAAGAAATAAAACTAAGAACCCTAAAACCTAGAGAGAGGAGAGAGCCTCTCTCCCTAGAAAACTACATCACAAACCTAAAATTATGTGAATGAATGTTGAATGATTGATTCCTTCACTCTGTAGTCTCTAATCAGTGTTTTCGGGCTTGAAACTGGGCCAAAAATAGCTCAGAAATTGCCCTCAGCGTTTTTTGATACGTGCAGCACGTGGCTCTGTCACGCGTACGTGTCGCCCACGCGTACGTGTCGCTGAACTATCGCAAGGTCACGCGTACGCGTGATCCACGCGTGCGCATCACCTAACTGCATGGCAACTATGGTAAATTGCATATCATTTTGAAGCCCCGAATGTTATCTTTCAAACGCAACTAGAACCGCCTCATTCGGACATCTATAGCACAAGTTATGATCGATTTAGTACGAAGAGGTCAGGATTGACAGCTTAGCAATTCCTTCAATTTTGTTGTACTCCTTCCACTTTTACATGCTTCCTTTCCATCCTCTAAGCCATTCCTGCCCTATAAACCCTGAGAACACTTAACAAACATATCACGACATCGAATGGTAATAAGAGAGGATTAAAATTAGTAAATTTAAGACCAATGAAGCACGTTTTCAATCATGACACAAAATTAGGAAGGAAAATGTAAAACATGCGAATTCTATGAATAAGTGTGAGAATAGTGGATAAAATCTACTAAATTAAGCACAAGATAAACCCTAAAAATGGGGTTTATCAATCTCCCCACACTTAAACATTAGCATGTCCTCATGATAAGCTCAAGAGAAGCTATAAAGGAGTGAAGAGGAATGATAAAACTTATGAAATGCAACCTATCTATATGAATGCAACTAAATGCAAAATGCTCTTTCCTACTTAGTTTAAAAGTAAATAGATTCTCCAAGAATAAATATAAGCTAGTTTCCACTAATCCAAATCTCAAAATAAAGTACAAGTAGACTTGCAGAAGAAAATCGCTCATGAAAGCCGGGAACAAAGAATCGAGCATCGAACCCTCACCGGAATTGTATACACTCTAATTACTCAAGTGTTTAAGGTTCGATTCTCTCAATTCTCTACTAACCCTTCTTTCTAAGGCTTGATCTTCTTCTACCAATCAACAAATAATTTGATGCACAAATACACATATCAAGAGGTCTTTCATGGGTTGTAGTGGGGTTAGGGTCAAGGTAGGATTGTATTTAGCTAAGTGGACTAAAATCTGAATCCTTAATTAACTTAAACTTTCCACCTAACTTAAGCCAATCCATGTAATCAGAATACAAAACCTAACTATCCATTAACTATGTTTACCACATATTCATGCATCCCAATTTGAGTACAACTCATATGCATTGCTAACAACATTTACTTTGGAGCATTTTGTCCCCTTTTTATTGTTTGCTCTTTTTTTTTCTTTTCTTTTTCTCTTTTTTCTTTTTATTTTTCTTTTTTTTTCTTTTATTTTTCTCAATGCATATGATTAAATTATTGAATACAATAATATGTGCTCAACTATTATTTTGCACATTTTCACAAGAATATACAACACCCAATTCTCAAACCAAATATTTTCAAATCCAACTTTCCCACACTTAAATCATGAACACCCTCACTAGTCTAAGCTAATCAAGGATTCAAATTAAGGACATTATTGTTTTCCGCTTAGAGTTATTGATGAGCTAAAGTAAAGAATAAATGGGGTTAAAAGGCTCAACATTAGTTTACAAAGGATAATGAAAAGGTTAAGGCCATATGGGTATGTAAGCTCAGTGAAACAAGGCCTCAATCATGTAAGTGCATGCATACATCAAACAATGGAAATATAGAATTAAGCAAGACAAAGATCACAATTTTAGAGAGAACAACACACACCAAAATTAAAATATTGGTTGATAAAATGCAACCAATCGAATAGGCTCAAAATCTCATTGGTTTTTGTGTTCTAGCTCTAAACCATGTTCCAAAATAAATTTCTTCAAGAAAGTTTAACAAAAATTTTAATTCAAATTAGTGAAATGCTATAAAAAGTTTCTTGAAAAAAACTCCATCACTTCAACCCAGTAGTAGTAAAATATGCACAAAATCAAGCAAACATGCAATCAAACATGCAAATGCAATAATGAACTAACAAGAAAATAAAACATTGGTGTTGAGAAGAAAATAACTAACCCACGGAAGTCAATATCGACCTCCCCACACTTAAAGATTGCACCGTCCTCAGTGCATGCTGAGATGTGCAAGTGGACGGGTTGCTACACTGATGCTTTTCTCCAAAGATTGTGCAGATGGACTTGTCTGTCGTCCCATTGAGAAGCTTTTCCTTTCCCTTCTCGGTGGCTATCCTGAAAGAAGAGGAAAAAGAAGAAATGTAACCCAGAAATAAAGATAAGAAAACAAATAAAGTATGGATGGGTTAATGCCCAATAATGAGGGTCTCAATTACATGGTAGCTACAACATGCAAATGAGAAAATAGTAGAAGCACATGGGATATCAATAGTGCAAAAATTGCAACAAAGGGGAAGAGAGATATTCAACAGTTGAGCAAGAAAATTCAACACCGAAGAAAAAGTATCAAATTTAGAAAAGAAAATAAAAACATGCACAAAATTAAAATGCAATGAGTGAAGGTATGCAAATGCAATAAGGAAAATAGAATGAAAGAGAATAAGGATGAGAAGTTAAAGAAATGAAGAAGAAGAAAGTGAGAAAGGAGGAAGAAAGAAGGAGAGAGGATAGAAGAAAGGAGAAGGGAATGAAAAACAGGGCACGATGTACGCGCGTGCATCACGCGTATGCGTGAAAACTGAAGTAGCCATGCGACGCGTAAGCGTCGCCCACGCGTGCACGTGGATGGCGAAAAATGCATTCTGATGCATGAGCGTCGGTCACGCGTACGCATGACTACTCACACAACTCCAGCACCATGGCTGCACAACTCTCTGTTCAATTCACTCTTTCACGCCGATTTTTATGCCCATGCGTACGCGTCGCTGACGCTTATGCGTGGATGGCGGAAAACGCAAGAGACGCATACGCATGGGGTGGCCTGTGCGCCTGGCACCCCTCCCGCGCGTCTCCATCGTAACTCTCTGTTCATTTTATTAATATTGCGAACCTGCATGTGACGCATGCGCATCATCGACCCTTACGCGTCGATCGTAGCTTTTTTTTAAGACAACTAAACCATGAATTAAACGAAATAAACATATCTAAAAACAAAAATAAAAATCTAGCTTATTACCAATATAAATAAAAGGGAAGCTAGAAATAATTTACTATGGTGGGGTGTCTCCCACCTTGCACTTTTAGTTAAAGTCCTTAAGTTGGACATTTGGTGAGCTCCTTGTCATAGTGGCTTGTGCTTAAACTCATCTTGAAACTCCCACCAGTGCTTGGACTTCCAATAAGCTTTAACATCTCCAAATAAATTCACCAAGCCGTGATGAAGTTCTCCACAAGCTTTGAGTTCCCAAAGTTGATCCTCTTGTATGCCTGGATCGCAAATCTTGTTTCTACACCCATCTTGAAGTTGATCATCTTTGTTCCAACCTGGTGGCAAGTAGTCTGAATTCTCAATGAAGTACCAAACTCTTCTCTTAGATCCAACCAAATGTTCACTAGTCCCACCTTTGCATCTAGCTCTTGAAGTCTCAACCTTAACGAACCTTGATTTGCAACTCCAACCACTAAACATCATTCTCTTACGGTTAATTCCACAAAGCTTCCTAAGTTGGCCGTCCGTTTCAAGAGTACCATACTCAAGTGGGATAGGAAGGCGAATAGAGATAAGTTTTACCCACTCAAATGAAGGAGTAGATGGCAACCTAGGTAGAGAAGTTTCCAACGATCTTGACAAAGCATGTTCAACTCCCGTCCATCCTTTCCGAAGGACTGCCACCTTCTGAAGAAATTCTTCACTTTCAAGCTCTTCCTCACCGAATTTATCAAACTCTTCTCTGTCATTCAAATCATAACCATGAGGTTGAGAGAAAACTACCTCAATGTTGCTTTCAATTTCATCGGGAGAAGGTTCTTCAATTTCATCACCAAGGGAACTTACTTCTTGAACTATTCCATCCAATTCTTCATAGGGAATATGCCATGGAGGTTGTGCACTAGCCTCTTTGACATCAATTTCAATCTTCTTGGAGAAATACTCTATAACTCTTGATTCCCATGGAGGTTCGGCATCTCGTAAGTCTTCAACCACTTCTTCCTCTTCGACTATTACGGCTTCCTCCACTTGTTCCAATATGAAGTCATGTTCCTCATTGTCCACCGGAGTTTCTAGTGTCTCCTTCATGCTATGCTCTTCTATTGATTTTCCACATGTAGCCATGGGAGTGCTTTGAGTGTTGACATGTAGAGAGACTAAATTACCCACTACCTCAGTCAAGGTAGCTATGAATTCTTGTGTCGTCCTTTGCATCTCTCTTTGCTCTTGAAGAAGAACACTTAGAGTGTCACCCATTGAAGATTGGAATGGATATGAGGGTTCATTGCTTGGGAGAAAAGGTTCATGATGAGAGGGTGGTTCATCATAATAAGGTTGTGGCGGTTCAACACTCACCATCTTTTCCACTTGTTGCACAACACACTTCAGTCCTTGGTTCTCACATGGGTCAAACTCTTGACGGATGGTTGCTTGAAGTCGATCCATTGCTTCCTTAAGATGATCCTCTGACTCTTGTTCCACTTGGCTAACATAATTAGGATCTTATGGCTCCTGGATTGATGGATATGGACATGGTGTATATGAAGGTGGTGGTTCTTGGGAGTAATTGGGTTGGAATTGGGGTGGCTCTATGTATGGTTCATATGGCTCATAGGGTGGTTGGTATGGTGGATTAGGGTTAGAATCATATGAAGGTGTTTGGTAGTAGGGGGCTTGTGAGTATGGTGGTTCAAAGCTATGTGGAGGAGGTGGTTCATAGGTATATGGTGGGGCTTGTTGGTAACTACTAGGGGGTACTCCATATCCATTGTCTTGGTATGCACCTTGGAATGACTCTTGCTCATAGTAAGTAGGTGGAGGTTGTTGCCAAAAGGGTTGATCAAATCCTTGTGGCTCCTCCCATCTTTGATTGTCCCATCCTTGATGCAAGCTTTCATTGTAATCTCCTCTTCCTACAACATGATTGTAACCAAACTCATAGCTAAACGGCTGAGAATTCATAGTATCAAGAGAAAATAAAAACAAAAACTAATAAGGAATAATGAAACTAAACTCCTAGAACTAGAAACAACTAACAAAGAAATGAAAAAACAAATGTATTCACAATATTCACAATAACCAATAATAAGGCACACTGTTGCAACTCCCAGACAACGGCGCCAAAAATTGACGGGAAAAAATCATCGGTAAAGAATTCACAAAAATAATCGCGTTGTAAATATAGATCTAAATCGGCAATTAAACCTCAATCAAATTTAATTTGTTTGACACTTAAGCAAACCCAATAAAATTAACTGAAGTATTAAACCTCGGGTCGTCTCTCAAGGAATTGCAGGAAAGTGTACTTATAATTGGTTATGAGATAGTATATTTTTGGGTTTTTAAATGTTGGACAAGGAATATAAATGACAAGGAAAATAAACTAATAATTAAGAAAAGTCCTAGCAAGTATTGATAATCAGAATTCCTATCCTCATTATCATAGTCACTTGTGATGGTAATTGCCTTTTGCTCTCACTTAGTTAACCTCTATCAATTGAAGGTAAGTCAAGTGAGAGATTCAACTTGAGTTCGCAAGTCCTAATCCAAGATTAGAGTTAGTGAAGTTTAAGTCAAGCAGCAACTTTCAAACACCAATCAACAAAAGACTTTTGATAATTCAAGAGTCTCCAAATAATCAATCCAAGTTAAGAATGTAAAAAGCTAAATTAAAACCCACCCAAGCATTTTATCAAACACTTGGTGGGCGCAAAATAAAAGCATAGAAAAACAATAGAGAATGTAAAATCTAAAACTAACAATTGCAAGCATCAATGATAATAAATAAAGAAAGAAGCAATAAACACGAAATACCTCAAATTGCATTAAAAGGGAAATCAAATCTAACATGAGAATTCATAAACTAAATTGGCAACATAAAGTAATCAATAAGGGGAATAAATAAACTAGAATGCTAGAACAATTAAAAGTAGAAGAGAAACTAAATTGAAATAAGATAGAATTCAGAAATTGAAAAGGAATAAAACTAAGAACCCTAAAACCTAGAGAGGAAAGAGCCTCTCTCCCAAGAAAACTACATCTCAAACCTAAAATTATGTAAATGAATGTTGAATGATTGATTCCTTCACTTTGCAGTCTCTAATCAGTGTTTTCGGGCTTGAAACTAGGCCAAAAACAGCCCAAAAATCAACTCCAGTGTTTTCTGATACGTGCAACACGTGGCTCTGTCACGCGTACGCGTCGCCCACGTGTACGCGTCGCTGAACTTTTGCAATGTCACGCGTACGAGTGATTTACGCGTGCGCATCACCTAACTGCATGGCAACTATAGCAAATTTCATATCATTTTGAAGCCCTGAATGTTAGCTTTCCAACACAACTAGAACCGCCTCATTCGGACCTCTGTAGCTCAAGTTATGATCGATTTAGTACAAAGAGGTCAGGATTGACAGCTTAGCAATTCCTTCAATTTCTTGTATTTCTTCCACTTTTATATGCTTCCTTTCCATTCTCTAGGCCATTCCTGCCCTATAAACCCTGAGAACACTTAACAAATATATCACAGCATCGAATGGTAATAAGAGAGGATTAAAATTTGCAAATTTAAGGCCAAAGAAGCATGTTTTCAATCATGACACAAAATTAGGAAGGAAAATGTAAAACATGCGAATTCTATGAATAAGTGTGAGAATAGTGGATAAAATCTACTAAATTAACCACAAGATATATCCTAAAATGGGATTTATCAAGAAGCTAGCAAAATCCTAGATCAAAAATGGAAATGGCACTTGAATGTAAAACCCTAGTATAAACCCTAATAGAGATGATGAAAAACTTAGAGAAAAACTATACTAAAAGCTTCCTACTACTACTCCTAAGCTACCCTAATGATATGCTATGTTCCTCCTTCATTTTTTCCTTCATTTTGAGCTAAATGGCTTCAGAAATGGGCCTCCAATCCACCAAAATCACGAGTCACATGCTATTTTAATGAAGGCATGTGCGGCCACCTGTGCGTACGCACAGACGCGTGTGCACGCACACTCTGCCAAAATCTCTTCCTGTGCGTACGCACGGGAAGGTGTGCGCACGCACACTAGGCGATGCTCGAATGGACGCGCGACGCGCACGTTGCGGCTCATGCGCACGCGTGGCTCTGATCTGGAGGCTGTGCGTACGCATGCGGGCCTGTGCGTACGCACACATTGCTATGCTCTTCTCCTTTGATTCTTCATGCTTCCTCCAATTTGCATGCTCCTCGTCCATTCTTTCCAAGCCATTCCTACCTTATACATCTGAAATCACTCAGAAACAATATCAAGGCATCGAATGGAAGGCAAATGGGATAAAATTAATCAAATTAGGCATAAAAGCGCATGTTTTCATAATTAAGCACAAATTAGGAGGAAAGTTCAAAAGCATGCTATTTAAGGGAATAAGTGCAAGTTTATATGATAAGAATCCATTCAATTTCAACCAAAGATCATCATCAAATATGGATTCATCAGTTAGATATAAAAGAGAAAAGATTTAGCCTCCCGGGCTCTTCTTCTCTTCTCTTCTTTCTCATCCGAGTTTTCACACACTTTTAAACCCTAGTTTTCTCTCTGAGTCATGAGCAACTAAACCTTCTTGTTAAGGTTAGAAGCTCTATTTATTCTATGAATTAAAACTATTGTCACTCTATTTTAATTAATGTATTGATTTAAATTCAATGATTACTTTCATTTTTCACCTTATGAATTTGAGTGTATTGGAAAATAACTCTTGTTCTACATGAATTCTTGTTGATTCTTGGAAAAGTTATCTCATTTGAATACTAGGTTAAAAGTAAATTCCTCCTAAATCACTAATTTTCTGGACTTAACGAGATATGTGACATATAAACCTCTTATATTTGGATAATTAGGTTTTTGTGGATAATAAACTAGAATTGAACCTAACCCTCTAATCTATATTAAGTGACGAAAGAATTGGCGGTTGATTAGGTTAGAGGAGACTAAATCACTAAGGAATTAGGGTTTAGTCAACTACAGTTTGCCATGAATTGAATCTTGGATGATTAAAGTAGTTGGTAAGAAATATAAATCTGGAAAAATAAACATCTCTGAAACCTTAACTGTTCTCTCACATATTTCTCACACTAAGTTCACAATTTGCTTTCTTAATCTCTGAATTACTGTTTAATATTTTGAACCCCGAAACACCAATTTCTGCTTGTCTGACTAAGTGGATCATTCAATTATTGTTGCTTGGTCTATTAATTCTCGTGGGATCGACCCTCACTCACCTTAGGTATTACTTGGTACGACCCGGTGTACTTGCCGGTTTAGTTATGATATTCTAATTCTGCACCAAGTTTTTTATTTTGTGTTCATTTTGATTTTTTTTAGTTATGATTTTTATTCATAGTTTTCCTTAGTTTAACTATATTTGTGGTTATGCAAAGTGTTTAAAACAAGAACATGAGGAATCAGAAGGAAAAACAGAACACCCTGGAGAAGAATTGATTCTGGTTCTCTAACGCTAGACGCTAGGCTGGGCATTTAGCGCTGAAGAGCACAAATTTCGAGGAAAGGCCTCTATTTGAATGGTGCTAAATACGGACCTAGGCGTTTAGTGCTAGAAATGGCGCACATTTCAAAGAATATTTACATCGACACTGGTGCTAAACACGGGTGTTTAGCACCAGCTTACACGAATTCCAAGACGAAGCCACTGTCATAGTGGCGCTAAACGCCAGGGTGGGTGTTTAGCGCCAAAAATGGCATAAAGTTAAGTTGCTCTCTGTTTGCTCGGTGTTAAACGCATATCTGGGCGTTTAGCGCCGAGACCTCATCCCTTTTAAAAATAAATAAATAAATTCTTTTTGGCGCAAACGTCTGGACTGGCATTTAGCCTCATCAGCATTGCACGTCGGTTTAAAAAAGGGAGTTTAAAATTTGAAAGATAATCTAATGGGTCCCACCCACCACCATAACTCCCAATCAGCTTTCATTCTACTCTCGCTCCATATCCCCCTTTTAACCATTACCAAACCTTACCCTCTCCCCCCTTTTTTTAATTGTTTTCAATTCCCCATTCCATTCATTCAATTTCCCATTCAACCACCCCCTCCCCCTATTAATCCATATTCAATTTTTTTTACCTCCCCCCTCCCCCCTCCCATGATCGAACCACCCACCCTCCCTTTCTTTAAATATCTCAATTTACCTCCTCCATTCACCCCACCAACAATTCACTTCCTCTTTTTCTTTCAAATTCACACCATCTTCCTTTACCCCCTTTAGTCCCACATCCATTTTTCTTCATTTTCCCAACCTTTATTCCCCATTTTCCTTCTCTACCCAAATTTTTCCATCACCCTCCACCCTCTATTTCTCTATTTTAATTTCCTTTTCTTTGCTCAGGGACAAAGAAAATTTTTAAGTTTGGTATGGGCGCTCCACCGTTTTATCTGTGATTTATTCATATGACACCCAAGACTGGCGAATCCTCTTCTAGGAAGAGGAAGGATAAAGCCCCAACGACCAGTCCTTCTGACAACAACTGGTTCAGCTCCAAGACCCATGAGAATCACTTTCACGAGATCACAAGCAAGAAGAAAGTGATCCCGGAAGTAAGATTTGACTAATAGCCGGATGAGTATCGGAGTTACGGGAGCAGATTCAGAGGAGGAGTAGGGAGATTCTGTGCAACTCCGTGACTGCAATAGGTCGTCTGATAGTTCAAGAGTTCTACGCCAATACTTGGGTCACTTACAAGCATGTCAAGGGCGTGAACCCCGACCCAAAGAACTGGTGCACTATAGTCCGAGGGAGGATCCTGGAGTTTGGTCCAGAGAGAGTGAGGGAGGTGTTTCAGTTGCCTCTAACGAGAGAAGACCCTCACTCTTACACTAAGAGGGTTAACAATTATCAGAGATTGGACCAGATCCATGCTTACATATGCCTCCCCTGAGCACAGTAGAGGTGTGATGCTAAGGGGCAACCATACTAGTTGGGGAGGCACAATCTGCGGCCGGTTGCTAGGGGATGGTTGGAGTTTATTCAGCGCTCCATCATTCCTACGAGTAACTGATTCAAAGTTACCATTGACCGAGTAGTGATGATTCACTGCATCATACTCGGTAATAAAGTGGAGATGCATCGCGTGATCCCTCAAGAGTTGTATAGCATTGCCGCGAAGGCATCCACCTCGCCAGGCTGGCCTTTTCCCCCTCATTTTCCTCTATGTGACGACGCTTGAGTACGCATTGATCGTGACACCCCATTGACATCGAGAGGCCGATCACTAGGAGGGGTATCGAGTATGCTAAGGAGTATGCTCGAGCGCCACCTCAGGAGCTAGTTCCCCCTCCTCAGCAGGAGCAGCTGATGCGTGATTTTGGAGCCTCCATAGGATTCCCTGGAGGGGGCAGCCACCCTGACGACTGAGGTGGTTTAGCTCCTTTTATGCTATTTTCCTATTCCAGTTCTTATATTATTTATCTCTTATTTTCTAGTACTTTATAGTGTCTTTTGCATGATCCTGTTTAGAGTCAATAGTTCTATTTACATTTAGTAGTTTAATTATCTTTAAAATTCAGCTTTTGAAGATGACTCATGTATGCTCACTGAGCTTGAAAAGGAAAAAAAAAAAGAAAAAAAAAGTAGTGTAATTGCATGAGAAATTGAGTTAAATATTCTGAATTATCCTATTTATCTTGATGTGGTGGTACTATCTGTAGCTCTGAATGTATGAAAAGAATAGTTCATGATAGATATTGAAATTGAGAGTGTTGATTCTTGAGGTACAGGAATTTAGAGAAGTATTATGGATTCTCTAAATTAAATGAGAATTTAATCCCTAAAGCAAAATAGATAGCAAAAAGAAAAGGAAATTAAAAAGCAAGGTCCAAGGCTCTGAGCATCAATGGCTAGGAAGGTCAATTGTGATTTAAAAGCTCAAAGAGTTGTTTTCCTAGCCATATGCGTGTGGTATGAATGTGTCAAGGAATTCTTGAGACAGAACAATAAGAGTCGAAACCAAGTACAAATAAAGAGTATGACAAAGACTCTGAGCACCACTGACTGAAAAAATTTAGAACTCAAAGAGTTCTCCAATTAAGTGCTTGTGGTATTTTTGTGTCAAGTTAAACTTGAGACAAAACATTTAGAAGTCACAGCTAGCCTCAAGGTGCCAAGAACCAAAGAAAAGATAAGAAAAATCTGTGTTCAAGGATTAATCAAATGCTAAAAAGAAAGATAATTCATAATATTATCTGAGTTTTAGTTCTGAAGGACATTGACATTTATGAGTTTCATAGGATAGTGAAATGCTAAAACTATTCAGGATCACAATGTCATTAACCCCACTCAATGAATGGACAGGAGCTTAAGTGAAAACTCAACTCTTGGGCAATTTTATTTCTCAGTTCTATATTGTTTTTAGTTGCTTGAGGACAAACAACAATTCAAGTTTGGTGTTGTGATGCATGAGCATCTTCTCTTTATTTACTTATTATTTTAGATATGAATTTATTGAGTTTTATTGAGATTTTAGTGTTTGAAGTCTATTTAGATGCTACTTTGAATCCCTCATTATTTTAGTTATTTCAAGTGAAGTTTGGATCAATTTGGCAGAGTTCATGTACAAGTAAAGAGAAGAATTCTGAATTTGTTGAGTTGGCATTAAATGCCACATCTGGCGTTGAGCACCCAAGTGTTTTGTAACGCGTGCAACCATTCTGTTCGAGTGGCGCTAAACGCGGATCTCGGCATTTAGTGCCAGGTGCCTCGTAACGTGTGCGAGCTCACTACCTCGAGGGGTGCTAAACCTCGAGCCTAGCATTTAGCGCCAGGAAGACAGCAACGATTGGAAGCTCACTGCTTCAAGGGGTGCTAAACGCCAATACTGGCATTTAGTGCTAGTATCGCAGATCCAATTTTTATGAAGGGGCTTCATTAGTTAGATTTGGGTTATATTTATTTTATTTTATTTTATTTTGTTTTGGTTATTTTTATTTACAAATACAATTTTTTGGGCTTTATTTGTTACTATTTTATTTTATTTTTAAATCAAATTAGGTTAAATATAAAGGAGAAAAGATTTATCCCTTCGGGCTCTTCTCTTCTCTTCTTTCTCATTCGAGTTTTCACACACTTTTGAACCCTAGTTTTCTCTTTGAGCCATGAGCAACTAAACCTCCTTGTTAAGGTTAGGAGCTCTGTTTATTCTAGGATTAAAACTATTGTCACTCTATTTTAATTAATGTATTGATTTAAATTCAAGGATTACTTTTGTTTTTCATCTTATGAATTTGAGTGTATTGAAAAATAACTCTTGTTCTACATGAACTCTTGTTGATTCTTGGAAAAGTTATCTCACCTGATGAATACTAACTTGAAAGTAAATTCCTCCTAAATCACTAATTGCTAGGACATATCAGGATACGCGACATATAATCCTCTTATATTTTGGTAATTAGAGTTTTTGTGCCTAATAAACTAGAATTGAACCTAACCCTCTAATTTATATTAAGTGAACAAGGAATTGGTGGTTGATTAGGTTAGAGGAGACTAAATCATTAATGAATTAGAGTTTAGGAAATTACAATTTGCCATGAATTGAATCTTGCATGATTAAAGTAGTTGGTAAGAAATATAAATCCGAAAAAATAAACATCTCTGAAATCTTAACTGTTCATTAAATCTCTCACATATTTCTCACACTAAGTTCATTGTTTGCTTTCTTAATCTCTGAATTACTGTTTAATATTTTTAAACCCTAAAACACCAATTTTTACTTATCTGACTAAGTGTATCATTCAATTGTTGTTGTTTGGTCTATCAATACTCGTAGGATCGACCCTCGATTACTTAAAGTACTACTTGATATAATCCGGTGCATTTGCTGGTTCAGTTGTGGTATTCTAATTCCACATCAATGGCAAGAGATTCAATCGGTGGTAAGTGCAGGGGCCTTGGTGACAGTGATTTGGAGCTTTTTGCGACGCTAAACTGGGAAATTTGAAAAATTCATAACATTAAAATTTTTGAGGGAGAAAGACTATATGTAGTAAGAGTACTTGAGGTAATGATGAAGGTTCGTCAAGGATTACATAGCCATAGTAGTTTACTAAATGCTCAATAGAACTCTTCTTTTGTTTCATTCTTCTTAAGTTTTTTCTTGTCAGATTAAGATGCATTTGGCTCTTATAGGAGATCCCTATTTTCTATCTTCTAGTCCTAGCTTTGGACTACTATTGTATTATTTTTTTTCAAAACTAATACAAATATCTTATCTTTGGAAAAAAAAACTCATCGTTTAGAACATTAAAGATAATAATATTTTCACTAAACTTAATGATAGGACACAGTAAAATAACATCGAAGTTCATGACTAACATACATTGCACAAAACAAAAATAAGTTGCCTCTATATATATCACAGAAAATTTTAAAGCGAACTGAATAATTAATCATGATTTAGTATACTGTTATTTAATATTAAATTTTTTGAAGGCCCTCAAATTAACCCTCTTGACAAAGAAGAAGAAGGTGATAATGGTGATGAATCTGAAGAGATTGATGATCATGATAAGAAAGAAGCAACACAAGAGACTACCTCAATGGTTGTTAAACTATATTCTAAAACTGAACTAAGTTCCTCATTTGAATTGCTGTTTGTCTTTGGTAGTACTTATGCTTGATTTTGTGGAACAATAGAGTGAGAAAGCTTGAAACTTTTTAGTGGGGGAAGAGCTTGAGGAGAAAAGAGTGATGACTGATGAGTGTGTTGGTGGAGGATAATAGCCATGATGTAATTAATGTTTTTACGTTGATAAAATGTAATAAGTTAATAAAATTGTTACAATTTGGTGATGAAAATATCATTGATGATTGATGAATCTATGATAATGGTATTAGAGGAAGTATAGGGAGCCAATGGAATATCTGTACAATGTGTACAATGGAGGTTTAGGGATGTCCGATTCAGTATTAGAGATATAACTGTAAAACCTGGTTAATTAACGGCTAATTAACCCATAAATGAGAATTTATTCTAGAAAGCCAAAAATGTGATTTTTATGGCTAAATATGATAGAGGAGATTGAGACGAGAAATTCGGTACCAATTTTGTAGAAATCGGACCAAGATTGGACCGAACGGGCCAAACCGGGCCAACTGGACCCATATTGGGCCCTTGACCCAACTAAACTAAACCTAATACACTCATTTCAGCACTCTCTCTCCTCATTTGACACACACACATGCTGAAATGGTGGTAGAGAAGGGAAGAACACTCTCTCAAGTTCTTTCTCTCATTTGATCTTCAAACCACCATAACTTTTGATCTAGAGCTCCGATTGCCGCTCCGTTTGCAGCCACGCGTTCACCGCAGAGAGCTCTACAAAACCCATACAATCAATCTTGAGCTAACCCACAGTTTTCTCTTTGAAATTCCAGCCCTTATTTTCAAATTTTATAGGTAAAATATTGAGATTTTGGGCTCTTTGATATTATAGGACCCAACTCTCTTGAAGGAGAAGGTTAATCTTGTCTTCTTGGACCTTGAGTGTGGTAAGATTCTCAATCCTAGTGTAAATTTTTGTTCTATGATGTTTGGGTATTAAGATGTTGTGTATGGGTATGATGATTGTGGCTTAGGTTGTGTACATGTGGGTAATTGGAGTTTGATTGAGACTTTGAAAAGCTTGAAAGGGATTTTTGGTAATAAAAATCTATTCTTGGAGGTGTTGAGACCTTGAGAACTTATGGATAAGTGATTTAGAAGTGCTCCGGTTGAGTTTGGGAAATCGGCTAAGGTATGGTATCGGTTTCTCGTATCTAAAATGTAATGTGATAGGAAATACTTAGGCTAGAGGCCCTAAGATAGGTATTTGAATTGATGATGTTGTTGAATGGTTGAGATATATGATGTGGTCATATACGTGATTATGAATATTGATGCCTTGATGGTGTGATATATGAGAAAAATGCATGTTATGATATATGCTTGAAAAATGATTGAGGTTGAATTGTGGATGGAACCATGTGAGAGTGATCATGGTAGTGATTAGGTGTAATGTTGGTTAATTGGTAATGATGTGATTGGAAATTTTAATGAGGAAGGGTATACGCTATGTTATTGTATTTAATATTGGGCTAATTGTTTGAGATGGAATGAAATGGTGAGAGGTTGGCTTGTAATGTGTCAAATATGCTAATGTATGAGTTGAAGAGGCTTGAGTGGATTTTTGCATACTTTCCTTGTTTTGAAAAGGGTTGGAATTGAGATATTTTGAAAATGGCACTTTGTGGTTTTGAATAAAAATGTGGTTTTTGGGCATATTTTGATGGGACGTAACTTGAACTCCAAATCTCCATTTTGTGCCAAATCTATTTAAAACTGAAATTGGATCCGGGATTGTTATACCATTCAAAGAACGGGCAAAAAATGATTTAAAATGGAGGAGTTATTTCCCTTGGAAGATTGGGGATCTAATTTGTGAATTCTGCAGCTTTCAACTTAGAAATATTTTTGGCAGAATGACCACCCACGCGTAGGCGTGCTTGACGCGTATGCGTCATTTTTCAGAAAAATGCCATCCACGCGTGCGCGTGGCTCACGCGTACACGTCGATGTGCTATAATGGTTGCCCAGCCAAAATTCCCGAGAATTGTGCGAGCATTGTGCTAGTTCTGTGCATGGGGCACAAACGCACCCACGCGTGCGCATGGTTGACGCATAGGCGTCCCTTGACTGTTTTCCCATCCACGCGTGGGCGTGGGTGATGCATATGCGTCGATGTACTTTTGGCCATCCACGCGTGCGCGTGGAGGACGCTTACCTGTGGCCCTGTTTTCATCCCAAAGTTGATTTTTGAGTTTACAAGCCAAATTTCATACTTCTAAGCCTCTGATCTCACCAATTAGGTCCTAAATCATTATGATATGCCTAGCAATGCAAAAAGGAGCTAGAGAATGTGGTAACTTGTGAATGAAGCAAAGGGAAAAGTTATGATCAATGATGATCAAAGATGATTATATGAGATACGGAGAATGGCGGTGGAAGTGCTATATGTGCCATGAGCCGATAGGCTGTATTTGTTGATACATTGGCTAGTTATGGATTTAACCATGAGCCGGATGGCTGAGTTATTGCCGTGTTACGGCGGTGCCATTATTGAATTATGACTGAGTATGAAATGCATATATGCTATTGAATGAAATGTGAATGTTGCACTTCCACTATCTGAGACATGAGTTTCCCTGAATGAAAGCAGTGGCTAGCCACCACGTGCTCCAGGTGGAGACTCGAGACTCTGTTGACCCTATGTCGTAAGGGTGACCGGACACTGTGAAAGTTCCAGATGAGCTCGCCCCCGTGAATATACACCAGTGAGGGTGTTGGATATGGATCATGATTATGATCACGATTATGTTGAGTATAACTCGAGTTGGGGATGCGCGACAGATGGACAGTCCAATGGTTAGCTACCAGGACTTGTCGGGTTGGCTATATAACCGACAGATGATATCATCAGCCATTAGGGACAGACATTCATCATATTGCATACTACGTGATTTGTTTGAGATTGTCTAATTGACTGCATATTACTTGCTAATTGTCTAAATGCCTTATCTGTTCCTATTTGTATATCTCTTGTCTGATATAATTATGTTTGCCATATTATACTCCTACTGGTGGTTGGGAGGTTTGAAGGATTTGGAAAGGGAAGTATTAGTTAGACTGGAGAATCTTTAGTCAGTTGCCAATTATGGTTTAGCTTGTTTATAAGCTTTGAATTGATCTGGTGGAAGTTCTAGGATTGCCTTCGGCTTTCCTCTAATATTACATCTTAAATATGTGGGAACTGTTACCATACTGGGAACCTCCGGTTCTCACCCATGCAGATTTTGTGGTTTTCAGATGCAGGACATGAGGCTTCTTGCTAAGACGTGCTGGAGACTTCTGGATTAGCAAAGATCCCTTGTTCTTGGGTCTCTGTTTTTGGTTTATATGTTATGCTTAGATACCTGATAAACCCATATTTTATGATATATTTTGTGCTTAATTTGAGTGATTTATTCAATCCTTCACCCACTTATTCATATTAATTGCATGGTTTTACTTTCCCTTCCTTATTATGTGATGTATGTGAAAAACATGTTTCCTATGCTTTAATATTAATTATTTTAATTACCTTTATTTCCATTCGATGCCGTGATTAGTGTGTTGAGTAGTTTCAGATCTTCTAAGGTAGGAATGACTTAAAGGATGGAAAGGAAACATACAAAAATGGAAGGAAAGCACAAAACGGAGCTTCTGAAGAAACTGGCATCCACACGATCGCATGGACGAAGCGATCGCGTGCCAAGCGCGAATCAGCAGCGACGCGGCCGCATGATTGACGCAACCGCACGCCTTAAGCAGAACGTACATGACGTGGTCGCATGACTGACGCGACCGCGTGGCAAGAAAAGCTCCGAATGACGCGACCGCGTGACCCACGCGGACGCGTGACAGAGGCCACGCACCAAAAATTGCAGAAAATGCTCAAAGCGGATTCTGAAGCCTTTTTAGCCCAAATCCAAGTCCAGAAGGCATAGACTAAAGGCTATAAAGTGGGGGAATGCACTCATTCAAAAGGGAGCTCGCCAATTTTTACTTTTCAATGATTTAGATTTAGTTTTGAGAGAGGTTCTCTCCTCTCTCTCTTAGGATTAGGATTTAGGACTTCTCTTAGCTTTTAAGAGTGACTCTCGATCCAGGTTTTAAGTTCCTTTGTTTTAAGCTTTCCTTTCACTTTTTTTATTTATTCCAGCATTTGAATTGATTATTTACTTTTATAATTTAATTTATGAATTGCTCCATGTTACAGATTATTATTTGAATTAATGATATTTGAGGTATTTTCAGTTTATTATTGCTCTCGTTAATTTATGATTATCATTGTTTCCGATTTGAAGATATTTCATTCCAGCAATTTACTTTTTCCCCTTTTGGTCTTGGTTAAGAAATCAGTAACTCAACATTATCAAACTCAGCATAATTGATAATCGTTATCTTGCTAATTAAATTGAACTTCAATAATCCCAACTTTTTCTTAGGAAATAAATAGGATTCGAAGGTCAAACTAATTAGTCCCTTGACTTTCCTTTACTTTAAAGGTTAACTAAGTGGGATTTAGATTCAACTTTCATTATGGTTGAGAAGGATAACTAAGTTGGACTTCCAATTTCTCTTACCTTGCCAAAAGTTTGCTTTATAGTATTTATTTATTTTAATTGCCATTTAAATTATTTGTCATATCTACTCTTCACTCTCAACCCCGATTTTACAACCTCCATAACCAATAATAAGAACATACTTCCCTGCAGTTCCTTGAGAAGACGACCCGAGGTTTGAATACTTGGTTAACAATTTTTAAGGGGTTTGTTACTTGTGACAACCAAAACGTTTGCACGAAGGGATTTTTGTTGGTTTAGAGACTATATCTACAACGCGACTGTTTTTATGAACTTCTTTACTGGCAAAAATCCCAATGTCAAAATGGCGCCGTTGCCGGGGAACTGCTAACGTGTGCCTTATTATTGGTTATTGTAAATATTTTTCTTTTGCTTGTTTATTTATTTTTGTTTTTCCTTTTTATCTTTATTTGCTACCATGAATTCTCACCCCTCTCGCTTTGAGTTTGGTTCTAACTTTGTTGAAAGAAATAGAAGTCACAGCAGGAATATCCATCAAGGTCAGACCAATCAAGGATGGATGGAGCCAAGAGGATCTAATCAACCCATTAAGCAGCAACACCCTCCGAGATATCCTGGACAAAGACCATTCTACCGTGCCTACCCAGCTGAAAGATATGGTGGACAACCTTGTAACTACCAACAAACCCCACCCCGTGCATATAAACCATCCTTTCAACATAACCTCGAACCACCACACTCACAAGCTTCTCTTCACCATTCGCCACCATATGATCCTTCCTTACCCCAATACCAATCCAATCACTCCCAATAACCGCCACTTTTCTATGTATCATGTCCAAGTCCGGCAACCCGAGAAGCAGAGGTTTGCCTAAAGAAAACAGTAAATAAACTTCAAACAACCATTCGACAACTAGAGCAAGCAGTAATTCAATGGGTTTCTAGGCGCTTAAATACACAAGGATCAGCCACAGCCCCATGTGAACAGTCTAACGAAGAGCGTAGCATGAAGGAGATACCAGAAACTCTAGTGGACAAGACAGAGAATGAATTCGTACTAGAACAAGTAGAAGAAGCTGTCATTGTTCAAGAAGAAGAGTTGGTTGAAGATCTAGGAGATGCTGAACCTCCATGGGAATCCAGAACTGAGGAGAACTCCGTCAAGGATGCTACAGTTGATGCTAAGGAGGATATTGTACAATCTCCAAGGCAAGTTGTATATGAAGAATCAGACGGAATAACCCAGGAAACAAATTTCCTTGATGATGATAGTCACAAGTCTGGTTCTCTTAGTAATGAACTGGCATCCGCAAGTGAATTCTCTGAGATCGAAAAATCTTCCCCAGACGAATACGAAGATGATGCAGAGGTAGATTTCTCTCAACCTCCAATCTATGACTCGAGTGATGAGGAAGACATAGAAGACTTTGACCAGGACACAGATATAATTGTAGAACCTTGCAAGGAAGTGGAGGAATTCACAGAAGAGCACAAGGGAGTAGAACTTACAGAACCACTGGAAACACCTTCCCCAAGGCCATTACCACCTAATACAAGCTTCAAGTGGGTACAATCCTTAGCTTTAATCTTTACTTTTCCACTTGAATATGGTTTGCTTGAAACAGATGGCCAGCTTAGAGCTCTCTGCGGCTTTAAGAGTAAGAGGGAAATGGCTCGCACTCAGAGCTGGTACACAAGGTTCAATAAGGTTCCACGCTTCATCTCGAAGTACACGAATTGGTATCATGCTCAATTGCATGGATCATGTAGAACGTTTGGTCACTATGGTGAGAATCTACTTTCTAAACCGCCCGGATGGAAAAATATACATCAAAACGAAGGCGGATTTAGAACCAAAGTTTGGGATCTTGGAAAATATTCTGATATTCATCACCCCGGGAGCCTGAAAATCTGTTTGAAGCTGCTCAGAAGCTTCACATGCCTAGTTTGGGACCCCGAAGGCTGTTGGCTTTCTAAACATTGGTGGAGATTTCTGGATGAATTTAAATGCAAGCCACCATAACAGGAAGCTCATCTAATGTCCAACTTAAGGACTTTAACTAAAAGTGCTAGGTGGGAGACAACCCACCATGGTATGATTGTTCCTTTTGCAATTTTAATTTTATTTAGTTTTGTTTGTTTTTGAATTTTATTTTTCTTTTATTGAACCTGGAATCATGCATAGCATTCACATTAAGCATTGCATTCTATAAAAAAAAAAAAACGCCACGCGACGCGACCGCATCAGCGACGCGTCCGCGTCGCAAGGAGAGGGAAGAAAATAAAAATGAACAGAGAGTCACGCTGGAGCGTGGCTGGAGGCGTGCCCGTGGCACAAATCGTCCCACGCGACCGCATCGCTAACGCGTCCGCGTCGAGTGGGAATTCTGGCCTCCCACGCGACCGCGTGCCCCACGCAGCCGCGTGACCAGGATTTCGACGTAATAATGGTGCACAGCCGAAAGTTGTGCTAGAGTGGTGCTGGACTGGCACTGGACGCGTAGTCCATCTCACGCGACCGCGTGCCTCACGCGGCCGCGTCACATCCTACTAAGTGCCCACTCACGCGATCGCGTGCCCCACGCGATCGCATCACCCAATATTTGGCAATTAATGATTTTTGAACAGAAAGTTGTGCGAGAGCGAGGCTGCCCTCGCGCCAGTAGCATAAAATGGGTCACGCGACCGCGTGACCAACGCGACCGCATCAATCAGTTTTAGCGCAAGTCACGCGACCGCGTCGATTGCGCCGCACAGCTTATCCTAATTTGCCAAATATCTTATCTTTTCTTCCCCAATCCTAATTTCTTCTATCTTTTCTTCTTTCTTCTTTCTTTCTTACTCTTCTCATTCCTCTTATCTTTTATTTTATTTTATTTATTTGCATACTTTCATTCATTGCATTTTAATTTTGTGCATATTTTTATTTTCTTTTCTAAAATTATTGGTGTTGATTTTCTTATTTAACTGTTGCAACTTTTCTGGTATTATTTGGTGCTTAGTGACTTGTTTACACTGTTGGGTAATATTATTTAAATCAATGCTATTCTTTTATGATATTTGTATTCCTTTTTGCATTGACATGAGCTTATACTGTCTTTCATTACCCACACTCTCCTCCCCTATGTTTCAAATCTTACACCACTGGTATGCCATGGCTTCTTTTGTTTTCTCACTTTCATGTGGAAGCTTCCATGTAAATGAGACCCTTATCATTTTGGCATTAACCCACCCAAACTTCATTTATTTTCTATCTTTATTTTTGGGTTACTTTTCTTCCCTTTTTCTTTCAGGATGGCCACCCGGAAGGGAACCAGAAGACGTTTACATGGGGAGACAAACAAGTCCATCTGTAAAATCTTCGGAGAAAAGGGCCAGTTGGAATAGCCCGTCCACCTGCACCTCTTAGCATGCACCGAGGATGGTGCAATCTTTAAGTGTGGGGAGGTCGATACCGATCTCCATGGGTTAGTACTTTCTTGTCTCAACACCAATGTTTAAATTTTCTTTGTAGTTAGTTATTGCATTTGCATGTTTGTTTGATTTTTGTGCATATTTTACCACTTGGTTAAAGTAATATTTTCTTTTTCAAGAAACCTTTTAGAGAATTTCACTAATTTGAATAAAATTTAAATGTTACACTTGTTTGAAGAGATATTATACTGGAACATGGTTTAGAACTTGAACACACAAAACCTGTGAGATTTTTTAGCCTATTTGAATTGGTTGCATTTTATCAACCAAAAATTTTGTTTTAGTGTGTATTTTTCTCTCTAAAATTGTGATCTTTGTCTTGCTTAATTCTATATTTCCATGGTTTGATGTATACATACACTGATATGATTGAGGCCTTTGTTTCACGGAGCTTACATACCCATATGGCCTTACCTTTCATTTTCCATTGCAAACCAACTTTGAGCCTATTTTACCCCTTTGTTCTTTACTTTAGCTCATCACTAACTCTAAGCAGAAAAACAATAATGTCCTTAATTTGAATCCTTGGTTAGCTTAGACTAGTGAGAGTGCTCATGAATTAAGTATGGGGAAATTGGGATTGAAAACATTTGGTTTGATAATTGAGTATGTTAGAATTTTCTGAAATTGTGAAAGAAATGTTTAGGACATGTTCATGCATTCAATAATTTAATCATATGCATTGAAAAAAATAAAAGAAAAAAAAAAAGAAAGAAAAAGAGAAAAAGAAAAAAAAAGTGCAAATAAGAGAAAGGGGACAAAATGCCCCAAAGTAAGTGGTGAAAGCAATGCATATGTACGGTACTTAGAATTAGAATGCATGAATAATGTGGAAAACATAGTTAATGGGTAGTTAGATTTTGCATTGTAATTACATGGATTGTCTTAAAGTTAAGTGGGAAAAGTTTAAGTTAATTGAGGATTCAGATTTTAGTCCACTTGGCCAAATACAATCCTACCTTGACCCTAACCCCATTACAACCCTTAAAAGACCTCTTGATATGTGTATCTGTGCATTAAATTTATGTTGATTGTTAGATGAAGAGCAAGCCTTAGAAATCAAGGTTAGTAGAGAATTGAGAGAATCGAACCTTAAACACTTGAGTGATTAGAGTGTATACACTACCAGTGAGAGTTCGATGCTCAATTCCTTGTTCCCTGCTTTCATGAGCTATTTTCTTCTTGCAAGTCTATTTGTACTTCATTTTCATGATTTGAATTAGTGAAATCTAGTTCATATTTCTTCTTGAAGGATTTGTTTACTTTTAACTAAGTAGGTAGAATCATTTTGCATATAGTTGCATTTAGATTAGATTGCATTGCATGACATTCCACCACTTTAACCTTACTTTTTACTTTGGATTTAGCATGAGGACATGCTATTGTTTAAGTGTGGGGAGGTTGATAAACCCATATTTTATGATATATTTTGTGCTTAATTTGAGTGATTTATTCAATCCTTCACCCACTTATTCATATTAATTGCATGGTTTTACTTTCCCTTCCTTATTATATGATGTATGTGAAAAACATGTTTCCTATGCTTTAATATTAATTATTTTAATTACCTTTATTTCCATTCGATGCCGTGATTAGTGTGTTGAGTAGTTTCAGATCTTCTAAGGTAGGAATGACTTAAAGGATGGAAAGGAAACATACAAAAATGGAAGGAAAGCACAAAACGGAGCTTCTGAAGAAACTGGCATCCACGCGATCGCATAGACGAAGCGATCGCGTGCCAAGCGCGAATCAGCAGCGACGCGGCTGCATGATTGACGCGACTGCGCGCCTTAAGCAGAACGTGCATGATGCGGTCGCATGACTGATGCGACCGTGTGGCAAGAAAAGCTCCGAATGACGCGACCGCGTGACCAACGCGGACGCGTGACAGAGGCCACGCACCAGAAATTGCAGAAAACGCTCAAAGCGGATTCTGAAGCCTTTTTAGCCCAAATCCAAGTCCAGAAGGCATAGACTAAAGGCTATAAAGTGGGGGAATGCACTCATTCAAAAGGGAGCTCGCCAACTTTTACTTTTCAATGATTTAGATTTAGTTTTGAGAGAGGTTCTCTCCTCTCTCTCTCTTAGGATTAGGATTTAGGACTTCTCTTAGCTTTTAAGAGTGACTCTCGATCCAGGTTTTATGTTCCTTTGTTTTAAGCTTTCCTTTCACTTTTTTTATTTATTCCAGCATTTGAATTGATTATTTACTTTTATAATTTAATTTATGAATTGCTCCATGTTACAGATTATTATTTGAATTAATGATATTTGAGGTATTTTCAGTTTATTATTGCTCTCGTTAATTTATGATTATCATTGTTTCCGATTTGAAGATATTTCATTCCAGCAATTTACTTTTTCCCCTTTTGGTCTTGGTTAAGAAATCAGTAACTCAACATTATCAAACTCAGCATAATTGATAATCGTTATCTTGCTAATTAAACTGAACTTCAATAATCCCAACTTTTTCTTAGGAAATAAATAGGATTCGAAGGTCAAACTAATTAGTCCCTTGACTTTCCCTTACTTTAAAGGTTAACTAAGTGGGATTTAGATTCAACTTTCATTATGGTTGAGAAGGATAACTAAGTTGGACTTCCAATTTCTCTTACCTTGCCAAAAGTTTGCTTTATAGTATTTATTTATTTTAATTGCCATTTAAATTATTTGTCATATCTACTCTTCACTCTCAACCCCGATTTTACAACCTCCATAACCAATAATAAGAACATACTTCCCTGCAGTTCCTTGAGAAGACGACCTGAGGTTTGAATACTCGGTTAATAATTTTTAAGGGGTTTGTTACTTGTGACAACCAAAACGTTTGCACGAAGGGATTTTTGTTGGTTTAGAGACTATATCTACAACGCGACTATTTTTATGAACTTCTTTACTGGCAAAAATCCTAACGTCAATACCTTTATCTCCACTGAATAATACAAACTGTGATGACTCCTTCTAGAGGGGAGTTTGGAGAATAGATTTTCTTCTATTTATGTCCCTTGGGGTTTCCTTTAGGAGTTTTCCTATTTTATTTACTTGTATATATTGCTATGCTCGGACCGGTTATCTTCGCAACCGGATTGTGAGTTTTGATATTCATGTTATTGACACTCCTTTGTATATATAATCTCGTGTTGGTTTATCCTTGTTCGTCACATTTTCGATCGGAGTGTTGCGCTTTCGAGTTGCGATTTTGTTTTACCCCTTTTTCTTCAAAGGCTCATAGTTATAATCTTTATTCACACTACTATACATACTAAATTTTAATTTTTAGAGGTCGTAATACCTTGCCATCTCTGAATTATGACTTAAGCATAAGACTTTGAATGGTAGGGTGTTACATTATGGTATCAGAGCAGTTCGTTCCTATAGAGCCTGAGGGATGGACTGACTATGCTTCTGTGCATCCTCTTTATGTGTGTTATGTGCTTGATAAGCGGATAATTTATACGCTTTTTGGCATTATTTTTACATAGTTTTTAGTATGATTTAGTTAGTTTTTAGTATATTTTATTAGTTTTTAAATAAAAATTATATTTCTGGACTTTACTATGAATTTGTGTGTTTTTCTGTGATTTTAGGTATTTTCTGGCTGAAATTGAGGGACCTGAGCAAAAATCTGATTCAGAGGTTGAAGAAGGACTGCAGATGCTGTTGGATTCTGACCTCCCTGCACTCGAAATGGATTTTCTGGAGCTACAGAAACCCAATGGGTGCGCTCTCAAATGCATTGTAAAGTAGACATCTAGGGCTTTCCATCATTATATAATAGTCCATACTTTGCCCGAGTTTTGACAACGCAAACGGGCGTTCAAACGCCAGCTTCCTGCCCTATTCTGGAGTTAAACGCCAGAAACAGGTTGCAAATCAGAGTTAAACGCCAGAAATAGGCTACAACCTGGCGTTTAACTCCAAAAAGAGTCTCTACACATGAAAGCTCAATGCTCAGCCCAAGCACACACCAAGTGGGCCCGGAAGTGGATTTCTACATCATTTACTTATCTTATGTAACCCTAGCTACTAGTTTAGTATAAAAACTACTTTTAGTGATTTATTTTATATCTGTGGTTAGTCTTTGAATAATTTTATGTTGAGAGATCACGTTTAGGGGGCTGGCCATTCGGCCATGCCTGGACCTTCATCACTTATGTATTTTCAACGGTAGAGTTTCTACACACCATAGATCAAGGTGTGGAGCTCTGCTGTTCCTCATGAATTAATGCAAAGTACTATTGTTTTCTTATTCAATTCAAGCTTATTCCTATTCTAAGATATTCGCTTGCACTTCAACCATGATGAATATGATGATCCGTGACACTCATCACTATTCTCAACCTATGAACGCGTGCCTGACAACCGCTTCCGTTCTACCTTGGATTGAGCGTTTATCTCTTAGCCTCCATTCCGAAAGATCGGAGTCTTCGTGGTATAAGCTAGAATTATTGGCAGCCATTCTTGAGATCCGGAAAGTCTAAACCTTGTCTGTGGTATTCCGAGTAGGATCTGGGAAGGGATGACTGTGACGAGCTTCAAACTCGCGAGTGTTGGGCGTAGTGACAGACGCAAAAGGATCACTGGATCCTATTCCAACATGATCGAGAACCGACAGATGATTAGCCGTGCAGTGACAGCGCATTTGGACCATTTTCACTAAGAGGACGGGAAGTTGCCATTGACAACGGTGATGCCCAAAATACAACTTGCCATGGAAAGGAGTATGAATGATTGGATGAAGGTAGTAGGAAAGCAGAGGTTCAGAAGGAACAAAGCATCTCCATATGCTTATCTGAAATTCTAACCAATGAATTACATAAGTATCTTTATTTTATTTTCTGTTATTTATATTTTAATTATCAAAATCTCATAACCATTTGAATCTACCTGACTGAGATTTGCAAGATGACCATAGCTTGCTTCAAGCCGACAATCTCCGTGGGATCGACCCTTACTCACGTAAGGTTTATTACTTGGACGACCCAGTACACTTGCTGTTTAGTTGTATCGGAGTTGTGAAAAAGAATTTGAGATTATGAACGTGCATACTGAGTTTTTGGCGCCGTTGCTAGAGATCACAATTTCGTGCACCAAGTTTTTGGCGCCGTTGCCGGGGATTGTTCGAGTTTGGACAACTGACGGTTCATCTTGTTGCTCAGATTAGGTAATTTTATTTTAATTTTAAGCCTTTTGTTTTTATTATTTTTATTTACGAAAAATTTTCAAAAAAAAATAAATTATTCTATGACTTCAAAATTTTTAAGAATGAATTCTAGAGGTTCATGAGATATGTTGAATCCTGGCTGGCTGTTAAGCCATGTCTAATTTTTTGGACCGAGGTTTCACTTATCCTTAGAAGAGCTTCTTTGTCTTTCTCATCAATTTAGCTGTTGTATGTAATGATCTGCTAAAGCTTGGCTGGCCATTTGCCATGTCTAGTGTTTTGGACCGGAGCTTTCACTGAAAGCTTGGCTGGCTAGTAAGCCATGTCTAATTCCTGGACTGGAGATTTAGACTAACATTGCATGATTCCTGGAATTCTTATTAAAAATTTTGAAATCCTTATTTTTTCTTTTTCCAAACAATTTTCGAAAAATACAAAAAAATTAAATAAAATCATAAAACCAAAAATTTTATGTTTCTTGTTTGAGTCTAGTGTCAATTTTTAAGTTTGGTGTCAATTGCATCTTTTTAATTTTTCTAAAAATTTTCGAAAACTCATTGTTCTTCATGGTCTTCAAGTTGTTCTTGATGATCTTCTTTGTTTGATCTTTGCATTTTCATGTTATGTGTCCTTTCTTGTTTTCCATATGCATTTTTGAATTATTAGTGTCTAAAATTTAAAAAAAAAATTTGATTTTGGTGTCTTGCATATTTTTCTTTTTTAAAAATTTTCAAAAATAAGTCTTGATGTTCATCTTGATCTTCAAAGTGTTCTTGGTGTTCATCTTGACATTCAAAGTGTTCTTGCATGCATTGTGTGTTTTGATTCATAATTTTCATGTTTTGAGTCTTTTTGTTGTTTTTCTCTTTCTTCATTAAAAATTCAAAAAAAAATCAAAAAAATATCTTTCCCTTATTCTTCTCATAAATTTCGAATATTTGAGTTGACTTATTCAAAAAATTTTAAAATTTAGTTGTTTCTTATAAGTCAAATCAAATTTTCAATTTAAAAATTTTATATTTTCAAAATCTTTTCAAAAATCAAATCTTTTTCATTTTTCTTTCATGATTTTCGAAAATTTTAAAAAATGATTTTCAAAATCTTTTTCTTAATTTCATTTCATGATTTCAAAATATTTACTAACAATTAATGTGATTGATACAAAAGTTTTAAAGTTTGTTACTTGCTTATTAAGAAATGTTCAATCTTTAAATTTTAGAATCATATCTTTTAGTTTCTTGTTAGTCAAGTAATCAACTTAAATTTTCAAAATCAATTCTTTTTAAATTTATTTTTCAAATCTTTTTTTAAAATAATTTTCAATCACATCTTTTTCAAAATCAATTTCAAAATCTTCTCTAACTTCTTATCCTTTCAAAATTGATTTTCAAATCTTTTTCAATTAACCAATTAACTTTTTGTTTGATTTTTAAATTCTTGTCTTTTTCAAAACTATCTAACTATTTTCCTCTCACCAATTTTTGAAAATCACTAACTTTTTTTCAAAATTTTTTTTCATTAGCTAATTGTTTAAATTTCAATTTAATTTTATTTTTCTACTTAATTTTCGAATACTAACTAATAATTAAAATAAAAACAAAAATATTTTCCTTTTATTTTAAATTAAATTCGAATTCTCTCCCCCTCTCACATCTCCTTCTATTTATTTATCTACTAACATTCCTCTTCTACTCATAATTTGAACCCACTCTTCTCCTCTGTGTTCGAATTTTTCTCTTCTCCTTCTTCTATTCTCCTATTCTTCTACTCACATAAAGGAATCTCTATATTGTGACATAGAGGATTCCTCTTCTTTTTTGTTCTCTTCTTTTTCATATGAGCAGGAACAAGGATAAGAACATTCTTGTTGAAGCTGATCCTGAACCTCAAAGGACTCTGAAGAGGAAGCTAAGGGAAGCTAAAGCACAACTTTCTGGAGAGAACCTGACAGAAATTTTCAAAAAAGAAGGAGACATGGCCGAACATAATAACAATGGTGGAGATGCAAGGAAGATGCTTGGTGACTTTATTGCACCCTCCTCTAACTTCTATGGAAGAAGTATCTCACTTCCTGCAATTGGAGCAAACAATTTTGAGCTTAAGCCTCAATTGGTTTCTCTAATGCAGCAGAATTGCAAGTTTCATGGACTTCCAATGGAAGATCCTCATCAGTTTTTAGCTGAATTCTTGCAAATCTGTGACACTGTCAAGACCAATGGAGTTGATCCCGAGGTCTACAGGCTTATGCTTTTCCCTTTTACTGTAATAGACAGAGCTAGAACATGGTTGGATTCACAACCTAAGGATAGCCTGAACTCTTGGGATAAGCTGGTCATTGATTTTCTGGCCAAATTCTTTCCACCTCAAAAGATGAGCAAGCTTAGAGTGGAAATCCAAACCTTCAGACAGAAGGAAGGAGAATCCCTCTATGAAGCTTGGGAAAGATACAAGCAACTGATCAAAAGGTGTCCTACTGACATGCTTCCAGAATGGAGTATCATAAGTATATTTTATGATGGTCTGTCTGAGTTGTCAAAAACGTCATTGGACTATTCTACAGGAGGATCTCTTCATCTGAAAACCCCTACAGAAGCTTAGGAACTCATTGAAATGGTTGCAAATAACCAGTTCATGTACACCTCTGAGAGGAATCCTGTGAACAATGGGACGCCTAAGAAAAAGGGAGTTCTTGAAATTGATACTCTGAATGCCATATTGGCTCAGAACAAAATATTGACTCAGCAAGTCAATATGATTTCTCAGAGTCTGAATGGATTGCAAGCTACATCTAACAGTACTAAAGAAGCATCTTCTGAAAAAGAAGCTTATGATCCTGAGAATCCTGCAATGGCAGAGGTGAATTACATGGGAGAACCCTATCGAAACACCTACAATCCTTCATGGAGAAATCATCCAAATTTCTCATGGAAGGACCAACAGAAGCCTCAACAAGGTTTCAACAATAATGGTGGAAGAAATAGGTTTAGCAATAGCAAACCTTTTTCCATCATATTCTCAGCAACAGACAGAGAATTCTGAATAGAGCAATTCTGGCCTGACAACCATAGTCTCTGATCTATCCAAGACCACACTAAGTTTCATGAATGACACAAGGTCCTCCATTAGAAATTTGGAGGCACGGGTGGGTCAGCTAAGTAAGAAGATTACTGAAACTCCTCCCAGTACTCTCCCAAGCAATACAGAAGAAAACCCCAAGAGAGAGTGCAAGGCCATAACAATGACCAACATGGCCAAACCTGGAGAGAGTGAGGAGGACGTAAATCTCAGTGAGGAAAGCCTCATGGGACGTTCCCTGGACAGAAAGGAGTTCTCCTTTGAGGAACCAAAGGAATTTGAGGCTCATACAGAGACCCTAGAGATTCCATTGAACCTCCTTCTGCCATTCATGAGCTCTGATGACTATTCTTCCTCTGAAGAGGATGAAGATGTCACTAAAGAGCAAGTTGCTAAGTATCTAGGAGAAATCATGAAGTTGAATTCCAGTTTATTTGGTAATGAGACTTGGGAGGATGAACCCCCTTGTTCACCAATGAACTGAGTGCATTAATGAGGCAGACATTACCTCAGAAGAAACCGGATCCTGGAAAATTCTTCATACCTTGTACCATAGGCACCATGACCTTTGAGAAGGCTCTGTGTGACTTGGGGTCAGGGATAAACCTCATGCCACTCTCTGTAATGGAGAAATTGGAAATCTTTGAGGTACAAGCTGCAAGAATCTAACTAGAGATGGCAGACAAATTAATGAAATAGGCTTATGGACTAGTAGAGGACGTGCTAGTGAAGGTTGATGGCCTTTACATCCCTGCTGATTTCATAATTCTATACACTGGAAAGGACGAGGATGAATCCATCATCCTTGGCAGACCCTTCCTAGCCACAGCAAAAGCAGTGATTGATGTTGACAGAGGAGAGTTAGTTCTTCAGTTGAATGAGGACTACCTTGTATTCAGAACTCAAGGTT
Source organism: Arachis ipaensis (assembly GCF_059453495.1). Taxonomy (NCBI): domain Eukaryota; kingdom Viridiplantae; phylum Streptophyta; class Magnoliopsida; order Fabales; family Fabaceae; genus Arachis; species Arachis ipaensis. The sequence goes on along the minus strand of NC_142441.1, from coordinate 38,795,900 downwards.
CTCCTTCTGTAACCATGGAGAGGAAGCATGAAAAGCTTCTCTCAGTACAGAGTCAAACAAAACCCCCACATTCAAACTCTAAGTTTGGTGTTGGGAGGCCACAACCAAACTCTAAGTTTGGTGTTGAGAGGCCCCAACATTGCTCTGATTATCTGTGAGGCTCCATGAGAGCTTACTGTCAAGCTATTGACATTAAAGAAGCGCTTGTTGGGAGGCAACCCAATGCTATTTATTTATATATATTTATTTTCCATTGCTATTTTATGTTTTCTTTAGGTTGATGATCATGTGAAGTCACAAAAATAACTGAAAAATCAAAAACAGAATGAAAAATAACATTAAAAATAGCTCACCCTGGAGGAAGAGATTATTGGCGTTTAAACGCCAGTAAGAAGTAGCAAACTGGCGTTTAACGCCAGAAAGAAGCATCAAGCTGGCGTTAAACGCCAGAAACAAGCACCAAACTGGCGTTTAACGCCAGAACAGAGCATCTACTTGGCGTTTAACGCCAGAAATAGGAGAAAAGCTGGCGTTAAATGCCAGAAACAAGCAGCAACCTGGCGTTTAACGCCAGAAGTGCACTCTAAGGGCATTTTGCATGCCTAAATGGAGCAGGAATGTTAAGTCCTTGACCCCTCAGGATCTGTGAACCCCATAGGATCCCCACCTACCCCACCTCTTCTTCTCTCCTCTTCACAGCCTTTCATAACACTCTTCCCCAAATACCCTTCACCAATCACCTCCATACGTCTTCCCCAAATACTCTTCACCACTCACATCCATCCACTCTTCCCCCAAAAACCTCACCTACCTCCAAATTCAAAATCATTTCCCTACCAAACCCAACCCTAATACACGAAACCAAACCCTCCCCCCACCCCTATATAAACCCCTCAACACTACCTCATTTTCACACATTACAAACACTTCTTTCCCCCTTGGCCGAATACACTCTTCCCCTCCATCTCCTCTATTTTCTTCTTCTCCTACTATTTTCTTTCTTCTTTTGCTCGAGGACGAGCAAACATTTTAAGTTTGGTGTGGTAAAAGCGTTGCTTTTTGTTTTTCCATAACCATTAATGGCACCTAAGGCCAGAGAAACCTCAAGAAAGAGGAAAAGGAAGGCAATTGCTTCCACCTCTAAGTCATAGGAGATGGAGAGCTTCATCTCAAAGGTCCATCAAGACCACTTCTATGAAGTTGTGGCTAAGAAGAAGGTGATCCCTGAGGTCCCTTTCAAACTCAAAATGAGTGAGTATCCGGAGATCCGACGTGAGATTAGAAGAAGAGGATGGGAAATACTCTCCAATTCTATTCAACAAGTAGGAATCCTAATGGTTCAAGAGTTCTATGCAAACGCATGGATCACTAGGAACCATGATCAAAGTATGAACCCGAATCCAAAGAATTGGCTTACAATGGTTCGGGGAAAATACTTAGATTTCAGTCCGGAAATTGTAAGGTTGGCGTTCAACTTGCCAATGATGCAAGAAAACGCACGACCCTACACTAGAAGGGTTAACTTTGATCAAAGGTTGGACTAAGTCCTCATGGATATATGTGTGGAAGGAGCTCAATGGAAAGTTGACTCAAGAGACAAACCGGTTCAATTGAGAAGATCGGACCTTAAGCCTGTGGCTAAAGGATGGTTGGAGTTCATCCAATGCTCTATCATTCCCGCTAGCAACCGATCCGAAGTAACTGTGGATCGAGCCATCATGATCCATAGTATCATGATTGGGGAGGAAGTGGAAGTTCATGAGATTATACCTCAAGAACTCTACAAGGTGGATGACAAGTCCTCCACTTTGGCAAGGTTAGCCTGTTCTCACCTCATTTGTCACCTCTGCAATTGATGAGCGGATAATTTATACGCTTTTTGGCATTGTTTTTAGTATGTTTTTAGTAGGATCTAGTTACTTTTAGGGATGTTTTCATTAGTTTTTATGCTAAATTCACATTTCTGGACTTTACTATGAGTTTGTGTGTTTTTCTATAATTTCAGGTATTTTCTGGCCGAAATTGAGGGACTTGAGCAAAAATCAGATTCAGAGGTTGAAGAAGGACTGCTGATGCTGTTGGATTCTGACCTCCCTGCACTCAAAGTGGATTTTCTGGAGCTACAGAACTCAAAATGGCGCGCTTCTAATTGCGTTGGAAAGTAGACATCCAGGGCTTTCCAGCAATGTATAATAGTCTATATTTGGCCGAGTTTAGATGACCTAAAAGGGCGTTGAATGCCAGTTCTATGCTGCTGTCTGGAGTTAAACGCCAGAAACAAGTCACAAACTAGAGTTGAACGCCAGAAATACGTTACAACCTGGCGTTCAACTCCAGAAAGAGCCTCTGCACGTGTAACATTTAAGCTCAGCCCAAGCACACACCAAATGGGCCCCGGAAGTGGATTTATGCATCAATTACTTACTTCTGTAAACCCTAGTAGCTAGTTTATTATAAATAGGACTTTTTACTATTGTATTAGACATCTTTCGATCAGTTGTATGCTATCTTAGATCACGTTTGAGGGCTGGCCTCTCGGCCATGCCTGGACCTTCATCACTTATGTATTTTCAACGGTAGAGTTTCTACACTCCATAGATTAAGGTGTGGAGCTTTGCTGTTCCTCAAAGATTAATGCAAAGTACTACTGTTTTTCCATTCAATTCATCTTATTTCGCTTCTAAGATATTCATTCACACTTCAACCTGAATGTGATGAACGTGACAATCATCATCATTCCCCATGAACGCGTGCCTGACAACCACTTCCGTTCTACCTTAGATTGAATGAGTATCTCTTAGATCTCTTAATCAGAATCTTCGTGGTGTAAGCTAGATTGATGGCGGCATTCATGAGAGTCCGGAAAGTCTAAACCTTGTCTGTGGTATTCCGAGTAGGATTCAATGATTGAATGACTGTGACGAGCTTCAAAGTCGCGAGTGCTGGGCGTAGTGACAGACGCAAAAGGAGGGTGAATCCTATTCCAGCATGATCGGGAACCTCAGATGATTAGCCGTGCCGTGACAGGGCATCTTGGACCATTTTCACAAGAGGAGGGGATGTAGCCACTGACAACGGTGATGCCCTTGCATAAAGCCAGCGATGAAAAGGAGTAGGACTAATTGGATGAAGACAGCATGAAAGCAGAGGTTCAGAGGAATGAAAGCATCTCTACACGCTTATCTGAAATTCTCACCAATGAATTACATAAGTGTTTCTATCCTTAGTTTATTATTTATTTTTGAAAACTCCATAACAATTTTATATCCGCCTGACTGAGATTTACAAGGTGACCATAGCTTGCTTCATACCAACAATCTCCGTGGGATCGACCCTTACTCACGTAAGGTTTATTACTTGGACGACCCAGTGCACTTGCTGGTTAGTTGTATCGAAGTTGTGACACATTATGAATTGAGATTAGAACACCAAGTTTTTGGAGCCATTACCAGAGATCACAATTTCGTGCACCAAGTTTTTGGCGCCGTTGCCGGGGATTGTTCGATTTTTCGGCAAGCTTTTGGTCCAGTAACATCAGTGCCAAATTTTGATCCGGCAACAACACCAAGTTTTTGGCGCCGTTGCCGGGGATTGTTCAAGTTTGGACAACTGACGGTTCATCTTGTTGCTCAGATTGGGTAACTTTCTTTTCGTTTTCTTTTCAAAAAAGTTTTCAAAAATTTTTCAAAAAAATTTTTCTCCTTTGTTTTCGAAAATTTTAAAATAAGAATGTTTTCAAAAATATATTTTTCTTCAGAATTTTTAAGAATGAATTCTAGTGTTTCATGAAACATGTTGAAGCCTGGCTGGCTGTAAAGCCACGACTGTAGGGCATGTTAGGCGTGTCATGTCTGAGTTACATACTAAAGCTTGGCTGGCTATTAAGCCATGCCTGACCCTTTGATTGGAGCTTTAGTCTAAAGAGCATAAGATTCCTGGAATTCATATTAAAAAAATTTTGGAATGCTCATTTTTCTTTTTCAAAATGATTTTCGAAAAAAAATTTAAAAGAAAATACAAAAAATTCATGAAATCATAAAAATCAAAAATATTTTTCATGTTTCTTGATTGAGTCATGTTATAAGTTTGGTGTGAATTGCATGTTCATCTTGCATTTTTCGAAAAAAAAAATTCATGCATTCATAGTGTTCTTCATGATCTTCAAGTTGTTCTTGGTAAGTCTTCTTGTTTGATCTTTGCATTTGCATGTTTTGTGTCTTTTCTTGTTTTTCATATGCATTCCTGAATTCTTTATGTCTAAGCATTAAAGAATTCTAAGTTTGGTGTCTTGCATGTTTTCTTTGCATTAAAAATTTTTCAAAAATGTGTTCTTGATGTTCATCATGATCTTCATAGTGTTCTTGGTGTTCATCTTGACATTCATAGCATTCTTGCATGCATTCATTGTTTTGATCCATAACTTTCATGCATTGCATCATTTTTCTTGTTTTTCTCTCTCATCATAAAAATTCAAAAATCAAAAAAATATCTTTCTTTTTTTTTCTCTCATAAATTTCGAAAATTAGATTTGACTTTTTCAAAAATTTTTAAAATCTAGTTGTTTTTATGAGTCAAATCAAAATTTCAATTTAAAAATCCTATCTTTTTCAAAATCTTTTTCAAAAATCAAATCTTTTTTTTTCAATTTTTTCTAGTTATTTTCGAAAATTTCAAAAATATTTTTCAAAAATCTTTTTCTTATTTTTACATCAAATTTTCGAAAATAACATCATCAATTAATGTTTTGATTCAAAAATTTCAAGTTTGTTACTTACTTGTTAAGAAAGATTCAAACTTTAAGTTCTAGAATCATATCTTGTGATTTCTTGTGAATCAAGTCATTAATTGAGATTTTAAAAATCAAATCTTTTTCAAAAACTAATTTTAATCATATCTTTTCAAAAATATCTTCTTATCTTACCTTTTTCAAAAAAAGTGATTGCAAAATATCTTTTCTAACCTCCTAACTTCTTATCCTTTCAAAATTTGTTTCAACTAACTAACTAACTTTTTGCTTGTTTCTTATCTTTTTCAAAACTACCTAACTAACTCTCTCTCTCGCTAATTTTCGAAAATATCTTCCCTCTTTTTCAAAATTTCTTTTTAATTAACTAATTATTTTAATCTTTGATTTTAAAAAATTTTCGAAAATTACTAACATTTTTCAAAAACTATTTTCGAAAATCACTAACTCTTTTTCAAAAATTATTTTCGAAATTTTCCCTCTCTCATCTTATTCTATTTATTTATTCATCTACTAACATCTCTTCCTCACATCACTCACCAAATTCGAACCCCCTCTTCTATCTGTGTTCGAATTTATTCCCTTCTTTTCTTCTTCTACTAACAATAAGGAACCTCTTTACTGTGACATAGAGGATTCCTCTTCTTTTCTTTTTCTCTTCTCTTTCTTATGAGCAGGGACAAAGAAAAAGGCATTCTTGTTGAAGCTGATCCAGAACCTGAAAGGACTCTGAAGAGAAAACTAAGAGAAGCTAAATTACAACAATCCAGAGACAAACTTATTGAAAATTTCGAACAAGTAAAGGAGATGGCAGCCGAACCCAACAACAATAATGCAAGGAGAATGCTTGGTACTTTACTGCACCTAATTCCAATTTACATGGAAGAAGCATCTCCATTCCCACCATTGGAGCAAACAATTTTGAGCTGAAACCTCAGCTAGTTTCTCTGATGCAGCAGAACTGCAAGTTTCATGGACTTCCATCTGAAGATCCTTTTCAGTTCTTAACTGAATTCTTACAGATCTGTGATATTGTTAAGACTAATGGAGTAAATCCTGAAGTCTACAGGCTCATGCTTTTCCCTTTTGCTGTAAGAGACAGAGCTAGAATATGGTTGGACTCTCAATCTAAAGACAGCCTGAACTCTTGGGATAAGCTGGTCACGGCTTTCTTAGCCAAGTTCTTTCCTCCTCAAAAGCTGAGCAAGCTTAGAGCTGATGTTCAAACCTTCAGACAAAAAGAAGGTGAATCCCTCTATGAAGCTTGAGAAAGATACAAGCAGCTGACCAAAAAGTGTCCTTCTGACATGCTTTCAGAATGGACCATCCTGGATATATTCTATGATGGTTTATCTGAGCTATCAAAGATGTCATTGGATACTTCTGCAGGTGGATCCATTCACCTAAAGAAAACGCCTGCAGAAGCTCAAGAACTCATTGACATGGTTGCTAATAACCAGTTCATGTACACTTCTGTGAGGAATCCTGTGAGTAATGGGACGCCTATGAAGAAGGAAGTTCTTGAAATTGATACTCTGAATGCCATATTGGCTCAGAACAAAATATTGACTCAGCAAGTCAATATGATTTCTCAGAGTTTGACTGGAATGCAAGCTGCATCCAACAATACTCAAGAGGCTTCTTATGAAGAAGAAGCTTATGATCCTGAGAACCCTGCAATAGCAGAGGTAAATTACATGGGTGAACCATATGGGAACACCTATAATCCATCATGGAGAAATCATCTAAATCTCTCATAGAAGGATCAAAGGCCTCAACAAGGCTTTAATAATGGTGGAAGAAACAGGTTTAACAATAATAAACCTTTTCCATCATCCAATCAGCAACAGACAGAGAACTCTAAACAAAATACCTCTAATTTAGCAAACATAGTCTCTGATCTATCCAAGGCCACTGTAAATTTTATGAATGAAACAAGGTCTTCCATTAGAAATTTGGAAGCACAAGTGGGCCAGCTGAGTAAAAGGATCACTGAAATCCCTCCTAGTACTCTCCCAAGCAATACAGAAGAGAATCTAAAAGGAGAGTGCAAGGCCATTGACATAAGCACCATGGCCGAACCTGTAAGGGAAGGAGAGGACGTGAATCCCAAGGAGGAAGACCTCCTGGGACGTCCAGTGATCAATAAGGAGCTTCCCTCTGAGGAACAAAAGAAATCTGAGACTCATCTAGAGACCATAGAGATTCCATTAAACCTCCTTATGCCATTCATGAGCTCTTATGAGTATTCCTCTTCTGAAGAGAATGAGGATGTTACTGAAGAGCAAGCTGCCAAGTTCCTTGGTGCAATCATGAAGCTGAATGCCAAATTATTTGGCATTGAAACTTGGGAAGATGAACCTTCCTTGTTCACCAATGAACTAAGTGATCTGGATCAACTGACATTGCCTCAGAAGAAACAGGATCCTGGAAAGTTCATAATACCTTGTACCATAGGCACCATGATCTTTAAGGCTCTGTGTGACCTTGGTTCAAGGATAAACCTCATGCCTCTCTCTGTAATAGAGAAACTGGGAATCTATGGGGTGCAAGCTGCTAAAATCTCATTAGAGATGGCAGACAATTCAAGAAAACAGGCTTATGGACAAGTAGAGGACGTGTTAGTAAAGGTTGAAGGCCTTTACATCCCTGCCGATTTCATAGTTCTGGATACTGGAAAGGAAGAGGATGAATCCATCATCCTAGGAAGACCTTTCCTAGCCACAGCAAGAGCTGTGATTGATGTGGACAGAGGAGAATTAATCCTTTAATTAAATAAGGACAATCTTGTGTTTACAACTCAAGGATCTCTCTCTGCATCCATGAAGAGGAAGCAGAAAAAGCTTCTCTCAAAGCAGAGTCAACCAAAGCCCCCACAGTCAAACTCTAAGTTTGGTGTTGGGAGGCCACAACCAAACTCTAAGTTTGGTGTCAAACTCCCATATCCAAACTCTAAGTTTGGTGTTGGGAGGTTTCAACAAAGCTCTGCACATCTGTGAGGCTCCATGAGAGCCCACTGTCAAGCTATTGACATTAAAGAAGCGCTTGTTGGGAGGCAACCCAATGTTTATTTAAATAATTTTATTACTGTTTTTCATGTTTTATTAGGTTCATGATCATGTAGAGTCACAAAATAAATCAAAAAAATTGAAAACGGAATCAAAAACAGCAGAAGAAAAATCACACCCTGGAGGAAGACCTTACTGGCGTTTAAACGCCAGTAAGAAGCATGTTTTGGGCGTTCAACACCAGAACAGAGCATGGTTCTGGCGCTGAACGCCAGAAATGGGCAGCATCTGAGCGTTTGAATGCTAGAAATGCACCCTGGAGAAGAGCTGGCGCTGAACGCCCAGAACAAGCATGGTTTTGGCGTTCAACGCCAGAAATAGGCTACAAATGGGCGTTCAACGCCCAGAACAAGCACCAATCTGGCGCTGAACGCCCAGAGTTGTGTGCAAGGGCATTTTGCATGCTTAATTTGCTGCAAGGTTGTAAATCCTTAAGCACCTCAGGATCTGTGGACCCCACAGGATTACCTCAGGATCTGTGGACCCCACAGGATCCCCACCTACCTCCACTTACTTCTTCTCACCCCTCTTTCACACAATCCTATAAACACTCTTCCCCAAAACCCTTCTCCAATCACCTCAATCTCTCTTCCCATCACCTCTTCACCACTCACATCCATCCACTCTTCCCCATAAACTTACCTCATAAACTCCACCTACCTTCAAAATTCAAAATCAATTTCCCACCCAACCCACCCTAAATGGCCGAACCTAACACCCTCCCCCCCACTATATAAAGCCCTCCATTCTTCTTCATTTTCACACAACACAACCCCCTCTTCTCTTCTTGGCCGAAACACAACCCCTTCTCCCTCTCCTCCATTTCTTCTTCTTCTTCATCTATTCTTTCTTCTCTTGCTCGAGGGCGAGCAAAATTCTATGTTTGGTGTGGTAAAAGTATAAGCTTTTTGTTTTTCCATTACCATTAATGGCACCTAAGACCGGAGAATCCTCTAGAAAAGGGAAAGAGAAGACAAAAGCTTCCACCTCCGAGTCATAGGAGATGGAAAGATTCATCTCCAAAGCCCATCAAGACCACTTCTATGATGTTGTGGCCAAGAAGAAGGTGACCCCCGAGGTCCCTTTCAAACTCAAGAAAAATGAGTATCCGGAGATCCGACATGAAATCCAAAGAAGAGGTTGGGAAGTTCTAACAAACCCCATCCAACAAGTCGGCATCCTAATGACTCAAGAGTTCTATGCCAATGCATGGATCACTAGGAACCATGATCAAAGTAAGAACCCGAATCCAAAGAATCATGTTACAATGGTTCGGGGGAAATACTTAGATTTTAGTCCGGAGAATGTGAGGTTGGCGTTTAACTTGCCTATGATGCAAGGAAATTAACGCCCCTACACTAGAAGGGTCAACTTTAATCAAAGGTTGGACCAAGTCCTCATGGACATATGTGTGGAAGGAGCTCAATGGAAGATTGACTCCAAAGGCAAGCCGATTCAACTAAGAAGACTGGACCTCAAGCCTGTGGCTAGAGGATGGTTGGAGTTCATCCAACGCTCCATCATCCCCACTAGCAACTGATCTGAAGTTACTGTGGATCGGGCCATCATGATCCATAGCATCATGATTGGAGAGGAAGTAGAAGTTCATGAAGTCATCTCCCTTGAACTCTACAAAATAGCCGAAAAGTTATCCCCCATGGCAAGGCTAGCTTTTCCTCATCTTATTTGCCATCTATGTTACTCAACTGGAGCTTTCATAGAAGGAGACATTCCCATTGAGGAAGAGAAGCCCATCACTAAGAAAAGGATGGAGCAAGCAAGAGAGCCCATTCATGGAGCTCAAGAGGCGCATGAAGCTCATCACCATGAGATCCCGGAGATGCCTCAAATGCATTTTCCTCCACAAAACTATTGGGAGCAAATCAACACCTCCCTAGGAGAATTAAGCTCCAACATGGGATAACTAAGGGTGGAACATCAAGAGCACTCCATCATCCTTCATGAAATAAGAGAAGATCAAAAAGCAATGAGGGAGGAGCAACAAAGACAAGGAAGAGACATAGAAGAGCTCAAGGACATCATTGGTTCCTCAAGAAGAGAATGTTACCATCACTAAGGTGGACTCATTCCTTGTTCTTATATTCTCTGTTTTCGTTTTCTCTATGTTAAGTGCTTATCTATGTTTGTGTCTTCATTACATGATCATTAGTAGTTAGTAACCTTTTTTTAAAGTTATGAATGTCCTATGAATCCATCACCTCTCTTAAATGAAAAATGTTTTAATTCAAAAGAACAAGAAGTACATGAGTTTTGAATTTATCCTTGAACTTAGCTTAATTATATTGATGTGGTGACAATGCTTCTTGTTTTCTGAATGAATGCTTGAACAGTGCATATGTCTTTTGAAGTTGTTGTTTAAGAATGTTAAATATGTTGGCTCTTGAAAGAATGATGACTAAGAGACATGTTATTTGATAATCTAAAAAATCATAAAAATGATTCTTGAAGCAAGAAAAAGCAGCAAAGAACAAAGCTTGCAGAAAAAAAAATAATAGGCGAAAAAAATAGAAAGAAAAAAAAAGAAAAAGCAAGCAGAAAAAGCCAAAAGCTCTTAAAACCAAGAGGCAAGAGCAAAAAGCCAGTAACCCTTAAAACCAAAAGGCAAGGGCAAATAAAAAGGATCCCAAGGCTTTGAGCATCAGTGGATAGGAGGGCCTAAAGGAATAAAATCCTGGCCTAAGCGGCTAAACCATGCTGTCCCTAACCATGTGCTTGTGGCGTGTAGGTGTCAAGTGAAAACTTGAGATTGAGCGGTTAAAGTCAAGGTCCAAAGCAAAAAAAAGAGTGTGCTTAAGAACCCTGGACACCTCTAATTGGGGACTTTATCAAAGCTGAGTCACAATCTGAAAAGGTTCACCCAATTATGTGTCTGTGGCATTTATGTATCCGGTGGTAATACTGGAAAATAAAGTGCTTAGGGCCACGGCCAAGACTCATATAATAGCTGTGTTCAAGAATTATCATACTGAACTAGGAGAGTCAATAACACTATCTGAACTCTGAGTTCCTATAGATGCCAATCATTCTGAACCTCAATGGATAAAGTGAGATGCCAAAACTATTCAAGAGGCAAAAAGCTACAAGTCCCGCTCATCTGACTGGAGCTATGTTTCATTGATAGTTGGAATTTATAGTATATTCTCTTTTTTTTATCCTATTTGATTTTCAGTTGCTTGGGGACAAGCAACAATTTAAGTTTGGTGTTGTGATGAGCGGATAATTTATACGCTTTTTGGCATTGTTTTTAGTATGTTTTTAGTAGGATCTAGTTACTTTTACGGATATTTTCATTAGTTTTTATGTTAAATTCACATTTCTGGACTTTACTATAATTTTGCATGTTTTTCTGTAATTTCAGGTATTTTCTGGCTAAAATTGAGGGACTTGAGCAAAAATCAGATTCAGAGGTTGAAGAAGGACTGCTGATGCTGTTGGATTCTGACCTCCCTGCACTCAAAGTGGATTTTCTGGAGCTACAGAACTCAAAATGGCGCGCTTCCAATTGCGTTTGAAAGTAGACATCCAGGGCTTTCCAGCAATGTATAATAGTCCATACGTTGGCCGCGTTTAGATGAAGTAAAAGGGCATTGAACACCAGTTCTACGCTACTATCTGGAGTTAAACGCCAGAAACAAGTCACAAACCAGAGTTGAACGCCAGAAATACGTTACAACCTGGCGTTCAACTCCAGAAAGAGCCTCTGCACGTGTAACATTCAAGCTCAGCCCAAGCACACACCAAGTGGGCCCCGGAAGTGGATTTATGCATCAATTACTTACTTCTGTAAACCCTAGTAGCTAGTTTATTATAAATAGGACTTTTTACTATTGTATTAGACATCTTTTGATCAGTTGTATGCTATCTTAGATCACGTTTGAGGGCTGGCCTCTCGGCCATGCCTGGACCTTCATCACTTATGTATTTTCAACGGTAGAGTTTCTACACTCCATAGATTAAGGTGTGGAGCTCTGCTGTTCCTCAAAGATTAATGCAAAGTACTACTGTTTTTCCATTCAATTCATCTTATTTCGCTTCTAAGATATTCATTCGCACTTCAACCTGAATGTGATGAACGTGACAATCATCATCATTCCCCATGAACGCGTGCCTGACAACCACTTCCGTTCTACCTTAGATTGAATGAGTATCTCTTAGATCTCTTAATCAGAATCTTCGTGGTGTAAGCTAGATTGATGGCGGCATTCATGAGAGTCCGGAAAGTCTAAACCTTGTATGTGGTATTTCGAGTAGGATTCAATGATTGAATGACTGTGACGAGCTTCAAATTCGCGAGTGCTAGGCGTAGTGACAGACGCAAAAGGAGGGTGAATCCTATTCCAGCATGATCGGGAACCTCAGATGATTAGCCGTGCCGTGACAGGGCATCTTGGACCATTTTCACAAGAGGTGGGGATGTAGCCACTGACAACGGTGATGCCCTTGCATAAAGCCAGCCATGGAAAGGAGTAAGACTGATTGGATGAAGACAGCATGAAAGCAGAGGTTCAGAGGAATGAAAGCATCTCTACACGCTTATCTGAAATTCTCACCAATGAATTACATAAGTGTTTCTATCCTTAGTTTATTATTTATTTTTGAAAACTCCATAACAATTTTATATCCGCCTGACTGAGATTTACAAGGTGACCATAGCTTGCTTCATACCAACAATCTCCGTGGGAACGACCCTTACTCACGTAAGGTTTATTACTTGGACGACTCAATACACTTGCTGGTTAGTTGTATCGAAGTTGTGACACATTATGAATTGAGATTAGAGCACCAAGTTTTTGGAGCCATTACCAGAGATCACAATTTCATGCACCAGCAATTCAGCTGGAATTGACATAGAGGGAGACATCCTCATTGATGAGGACAAGCCCATCACTAAGAAAATGATGGAGCAAATAAGAGAGCCCACTCATGGACCTCAACAAGAGCATGAGGAAATTCCTCATCATGAAATCCCTAAGATGCCTCAAGGGATGCACTTTCCTCCACGAAACTATTGGGAGCGAATCAACACCTCCCTAGGAGAATTAAGCTCCAACATGGGACAACTAAGGATGGAGCACCAAGAGCACTGCATCATTCTCCATGAGATTAGAGAAGATCAAAGAGCTATGAGGGAGGAGCAACAAAGGCAAGGAAGAGACATAGAGGAGCTCAAGGACACCATTGGTTCTTTAAGAGGAAGAAGACGCCACCCTCACTAAGGTGGACCCGTTCCTTAATCTCCTTGTCTAGTTAATTTTTTTCTGTTTTCATTCTCTATGCTTTATTTTTATTTATGTTTATGTCTTATTACATGATCATTAGTGTCTAGTGTCTATGCCTTAAAGCTATGAATGTCCTATGAATCCAACACCTTTCTTAAATGAAAAATGTTCTAAAAACAAAAGAACAAGAAGTACATGATTTCGAATTCATCCTTGAGCTTAGTTTAATTATTTTGATGTGGTGGCAATACTTTATGCTTTATGAATGAATGCTTGAACAGTGCATATGTCTTTTGAATTTGTTGTTTATGAATGTTAAAATTATTGGCTCTTGAAAGAATAATGAAAAAGGAGAAATGTTATTGATAATCTGAAAAATCATAAAATTGATTCTTGAAGCAAGAAAAAGCAGTGAAGAACAAAGCTTGCGAAAAAAAATTGGCGAAAAAAAAAGAGAGAAAGAAAAAAAAAACAAGCAGAAAAAGCCAGTAACCCTTTAAACTAAAAGGCAAGGGTAAAAAGGATCCAAGGCTTTGAGCATCAGTGGATAGCAGGGCCCAAAGGAATAAAATATTGGCCTAAGCGGCTAAACCAAGCTGTCCCTAACCATGTGCTTGTGGCGTGAAGGTGTCAAGTGAAAAGCTTGAGACTAAGCGGTTAAAGTCGAGGTTCAAAGCAAAAAAAAAAAGTGTGCTTAAGAATCCTGGACACCTCTAATTGGGGACTTTAGCAAAGCTGAGTCACAATTGAAAAGGTTCACCCAGTTATGTGTCTGTGGCATTTATGTATCCGGTGGTAATACTGGAAAACAAAGTGCTTAGGGCCACGGCCAAGACTCATAAAGTAGCTGTGTTCAAGAATCAACATACTGAACTAGGAGAATCAATAACACTATCTGCATTCTAAGTTCTTATAGATGCCAATCATTCTAAACTTCAAATAATAAAGTGAGATGCCAAAACTGTTCAGAGGCAAAAAGCTACTAGCCCCGCTCATCTAAATTGGAGCTAAAGTTTCATTGATATTTTGGAATTTATAGTATATTCTCTTCTTTTTATCCTATTTGATTTTCAGTTGTTTGGGGACAAGCAACAATTTAAGTTTGGTGTTGTGATGAGCGGATAATTTATACGCTTTTAGGAATTGTTTTCACATAGTTTTTAGTAAGATTTAGTTAATTTTTAGTATATTTTTATTAGTTTTTAAATAAAAATCACATTTCTGGACTTTACTATGAGTTTGTGTGTTTTTTTGTGATTTCAGGTATTTTCTGGCTGAAATTGAGGGACCTGAACAAAAAATCTGATTCAGAGGTTGAAGAAGGACTGCAGATACTGTTGGATTCTGACCTCCCTGCACTCGAGAAGAAACCCAATTGGCACGTTCTTAAATGCATTGGAAAGTAGACATCCAGGGCTTTCTAGAAATATATAATAGTTCATACTTTGCCCGAGTTTTGACGACACAAATTGGCGTTCAAATGCCAGCTTCTTGCCCTATTCTGGAGTTAAACGCCAGAAACAGGTTGCAAATCAGAGTTAAACACCAGAAACAGTCTACATCCTGGCGTTTAACTCCAAAAAGAGTCTCTACACATGAAAGCTAAATGCTCAGCCCAAGCACACACCAAGTGGGCCCAGAAGTGGATTTCTACATCATTTACTTATCTTATGTAACCCTAGCTACTAGTTTAGTATAAAAACTACTTTTAGTGATTTATTTTATATCTGTGGTTAGTCTTTGAATAATTTTATGTTGAGAGATCATGTTTAGGGGGCTGGCCATTCGGCCATGCCTGGACCTTCATCACTTATGTATTTTCAACGGTAGAGTTTCTACACACCATAGATCAAGGTGTGGAGCTCTGCTATTCCTCATGAATTAATGCAAAGTACTATTGTTTTCTTATTCAATTCAAGCTTATTCCTATTTTAAGATATTTGCTTGCACTTCAACCATGCTGAATATGATGATCCGTGACACTCATCACTATTCTCAACCTATGAACGCGTGCCTGACAACCACTTCCGTTCTACCTTGGATTGAGCGTTTATCTCTTAGCCTCCATTCCAAAAGATCAGAGTCTTCGTGGTATAAGCTAGAATTATTGGCGGCCATTCTTGAGATCCGAAAAGCCTAAACCTTGTCTGTGGTATTTCGAGTAGGATCTTGGAAAGGATGACTGTGACGAGCTTCAAACTCGCGAGTGTTGGGCGTAGTGACAGACACAAAAGGATCACTGGATCCTATTCCAACATGATCGAGAACCGACAGATGATTAGCCGTGTGGTGACAGCGCATTTGGACCATTTTCACTGAGAGAACGGGAAGTAGCCATTGACAACGGTGATGCCCAACATACAGCTTGCCATGGAAAGGAGTATGAATGATTGGATGAAGGCAGTAGGAAAGCAGAGGTTCAGAAGGAACAAAGCATCTCCATACGCTTATCTGAAATTCTCACCAATGAATTACATAAGTATCTCTATTTTATTTTCTGTTATTTATATTTTAATTATCAAAATCCCATAACCATTTGAATCTACCTGACTGAGATTTGCAAGATGACCATAGCTTGCTTCAAGCCGACAATCTCCGTGGGATCGACCCTTACTCACGTAAGGTTTATTACTTGGACGACCCAGTGCACTTGCTGGTTAGTTGTATCGGAGTTGTGAAAAAGAATTTGAGATTATGAACGTGCGTACTGAGTTTTTGGCGCTGTTGCTAGAGATCACAATTTCTTGCACCAGTGCTATTAGTATATCTGCTTGATATAACTGGCATAAACGTTCATGAGCATGCATTTGGGACTTTGAAGCACTAGACATCCGAATATTGAGACTGATCAACTTAATATTGATTGTTTGGTGTGTGTATAGGAACCAGATGGCACCTCATGGACGCGGCAGAGGCCGTGGGAGAGGTCGTACTAATGCTCGTGCGCCAGAGGTTAACCCTAATGACCCGGTGAACTTTATGGCGGCGTTGGAGAACATGGCTGCTGCTATGCAAGCTACTACTACAGTCCTTGGACAACAGATGAACAACCATGGCAATGATGGAGGTGGAGTTCAGGGCCCGATGACACTGGCAAACTTTTTGAAGGTAAATCCACCTAAGTACAAGGGAACTACTAGCCCGACTGAAGCCAACACCTGGTTTCCAGGCTATGGAATGAGCACTGCAGGCGCAGGTGGTGCCTGAGGGGTAGCGTGATGAGTTTGCTACCTATTTGCTCACTGGGGAAGCATCGCATTGGTGGCAAGGAGTCCGACGTCTCCTACAGCAGGGTGATGACTATATCACCTGAGATGTCTTTCGGGAGGAGTTCTATAAGAAGTACTTTCCGACTTCTACCAGGACGGCCAAGAAACTTGAGTTGCTGCAGCTGAAGTAGGGTACTATGTCCGTATCTGAGTATACAGACAAGTTTAAGGAGCTGTTCAGGTTCTCCCGTATGTGTCAGGGGACTCCAGGGGACTATGAGGAATGGAAGTGCATTAAGTATGAAGGAGGACTCCGGAGTGACATCTTCAGTTCAGTGGGACCAATGGAGATTAGGACTTTCTCCAAGTTGATGAATAAGACGAAGGTTGCAGAAGAGTGTGTGGAGAAGGCAGCTGCAGAGAGAGGAAGTCACAAGGGATCATTTCCACAGAACCGAGGGAAGAACTTTGCACCTAGAGGTCTACCTTTCAAGCGGGGAGGCTCCTTTAGAAAGTCCAACAACAACAACAACTCCCAAGGAAAGAAATTTGGGAAGCAGCCTCAGAGTGAGCAAGCATGTGCTAGGTGCAGGAGTCACCATCCGGGAGCCTCGTGCAAGGCCGGGTGGGGCTTGTGCTATTCTTGTGGTAAGGCGGGACATAGGGCCGCAAATTGTTCGGAGAAGTAGAAACAAGGTGCCGGAAAGGCACAGCAAATTGCTCGGGTGTTTACCACTTCATCTATAGGTGCCGAGGGATCCGAGACACTTATCCGAGGTAACTGTGAAATGGCTGGTCAAATTTTAAATGCTTTATTTGATTTAGAAGCAACACATTCATTCATTGCATTTGAAAAAGCTCATGAGTTAGGATTAGATATTGTAGTTTTAGGTTATGACCTAAAGGTGTATAATGCTACCCATGAAGCCATGGTAACTAGGCTAGGATGCCCGCAAGTTTCCTTTAGGTTCAAGCAGCGTGATTTTGTCCATAATTTAATCCGCTTGCCGATGATTGGTCTTGATCTTATCTTGGGATTGGACTGGTTGTCTGAAAACCATGTACTGCTCGACTGTTCTACAAAAAATAGTGTGCTTCATGCCGGAAGATATAGAAGGACCAGTTGTGGTGAATAGTTACTACTTGAATTCTATGATGGTGAATTACTCGGGGACCGAATGTCAGGGTATCTTGTTATTAACCGCGGGTATTTCGAGTGATGATCAAAGATTGGAATAAATTCTGGTTGTGTGCGAGTTTCCAGAAGTGTTTTTTGACAACATAGATGAATTTCCACCTAACCGAGAGGTTGAGTTTGCTATTGAGTTGGTGCTTGGGGCTGGACCAATCTCGAGTGCTCCTTATAGGATGTCCCCACTGGAAATGGCCGAGCTAAAGTCTCAGTTGGAGGATCTGTTGGGTAAGAATTTTATCCGACCAAGTGTTTCCCCGTGGGGTGCGCCGGTGCTACTGGTAAAGAAGAAGGACGGGAGTATGCGACTCTGTGAGGATTACAAGCAGTTGAACAAGGTCACGATAAAGAATAAGTAACCACTGCCGAGGATTGATGATCTCATGGATCAGTTACAAGGAGCTGGGGTTTTCTCCAAGATCGACTTGTGATCCGGTTATCACCAGATAAGGGTGAGGGGTGAGGATATCCCCAAGACCGCTTTCAGAACTCGTTATGGTCTTTACGAGTATACTGTAATGTCTTTTGGGTTGACAAACTCTCCTGCAGTGTTTATGGATTACATGAACAGAGTTTTTCGTCCGTTTCTGGATAAATTCGTTGTTGTCTTCATTGATGACATACTGATTTATTCCAAGACTGAAGAGGAGCATGCAGAATACTAGAGGACCGTGTTGCAGATACTAAAGGAAAAGAAACTCTATGCGAAGCTGTCCAAATATGAATTCTGGAAGAGCGAGGTGAAGTTTTTGGGTCACGTGGTGAGTAAGCAAGGGATAGCAGTTGATCCATCTAAGGTGGAGGCAGTGATGGAATGGAAGCAACCAACCACGGTAACTGAGATAAGGAGTTTTCTAGGCTTAGTTGGCTATTACTGAAGATTTATCAAAGGCTTTACACAATTAGCTTTGCCATTGACAAAGTTAACCCGCAAGGACACACCATTTGTTTGGACTCCTGAGTGTGAGGAAAGCTTTCAAATGTTGAAGAAAAGTTGACCACTGCATCTGTGTTGGTATTACCTGAGCCGAACGAACCATTTGAGGTGTACTGTGATGCCTCACTAAAGGGTCTAGGGTGCGTGCTGATGCAGCACCATAATGTGGTGGCGTATGCCTCACGATAGTTGAGACCTCATGAAGTTAACTACCCTACGCATGATTGATGAGGGAAAAATGATTCCACACAAACTCACCGGCAAGTGTACCGGGTCGCATCAAGTAGTAATAACTCACAGGAGTGAGGTTGATCCTACAGGATTGATGGATCAAGAAACTTTAGTATGGTGATGAATTTAGTTAAGCTAATATTGATGATTTGATTGGAAATTGATTGACAGAATGTAAATTGCTATGAATCTAAATTGCAAAATGTAAATTACTTGAAAAGTAAATGACAGAAAAGTTAAATTGCTGAAACTTAAAGTGCAAGAAATTAAATGAGCTGAAACTTAAATTGCAAGAAAGGTAAATAACTGAAACTTAAAGTACAAGTAATTTAAATTGCAGAATCTAAATTGCTAGAAAATGTAAATTGCATGAAGAATAAAGGAATTTGGGTGCTAGAAATCAAAATAGAATGAAAACTTAGATCAATTCTAAAATCCTAAAAGAGAAATGAACAATTGCAGAAGAATATCAAAACAGAACGAAAACTAAGATCTCAATTGCTCTCTTAACAAAACAGAAAAGTAGAAATTGCAGAGGAAATAAAAACAGAAAGAAAGTTAAGATCAAATCTCCAATTCTTAGAATTATAAAAAGGAAAAGTAAAAGACGACTTCCAAATGAAGAAATTCAGAAGAACTCTTCAATCCAAATTCCTAGATCCAAAATAGAAAATAAAAGTTGCAGAAGAGAGAAAACCAACAGAAAAGAAAAAAACTCAGATCTGATCTATATTTCTAAAATTTTAAAATGAAAATTAAAAGAGAGCTCCCCTAATGAAATCAAACTCCCCTCTATTTATACACTTTCCAATTCTGGCATCAAGTTCTTGGAGTGGGCTTTTTGGCCAGTGAAGAAGTGCATCAAAATGGCACTTGGCTGCTGCTTCCAGGGGAACGTTGCATTCTCAAAGTGAGTGCAGCGTTCATTCATCCACGCGTACGCGTCTGTGACGCGTGCGCGTCCTTTTGCCTTTTTGCTCATCGACGCGTACGCGTCACGTACGCGTGCGCGTCACTATCAATCTTCAGCTCCCAACACGCTTGCGCGCCCCTTTCAAGCATACGCGTCTTCAATGGCGTTCACCTAATGAGTGCTACGTTTGCTTAGTGAGCGCTGCCCACGCGTGCGCGTCCTCTGTGCGTGCGCGTGGGTAGCCAAATGTCAAATCCAGGCTTCAGCGTGAGCCACGCGTGAGCGTGCTTCCTTTCAGATCCTCCATCGACGCGTGCGCATCATGCACGCGTGCGCGTCATGCACGTGTGTGGGTCGATTGCAGAACTTCACCTCCAAATTTCAATCTGCCCAAAAACGCTGAGTAACTGAATGTAGTGCTCTCTTTGGAAAACTAGCGCCAACCACTTCCACGCGTACGCGTCATGCACGCGTACGCGTCATGCACGCGTACTGATAAACCCCATTTGTAGGGTTTATCTTATGTTGAATTTAGAGGGTTTTATCATCTTTTCCCATATTTATTCAATGAAATAGCATGGTTTTATAACTTCTCCTTTAATTGTGCTTAAGAGTGAAAACATGCTTTTTAGGCCCTTAATTGTTTAATCTTAATTCACCTTGATTCCATTAGATGCCTTGATATATTTGTTAAGTGATTTCAGATTTAGGAGGCAAAGATTGGATCAAGGGAATGAAGGAAAAGCATGTAAAAATGGAGAACTCATGAAGAAATGAAGGAATCGCAAAAGCTGTCAAGCCGACCTCTTCACACTTAATCGACAATAACTTGAGCTACAGAGGTCCAAATGACGCTATTTTAGTTGCGTTGGAAAGCTAACATCCGGGGCTTCGAAATGATATAAGATTTGCCATAGTTGCATCACGTTTAGAGGGGCACGCACGCACCGATTTTCACGTGATTTATTAAAAGCAAATTAGTGGCCCGCGAATTCTAAAGCCTTGTGGGCCCAATCCAACTCATTTCTGATGCTATTTAACCCAATGATTGAAGAGGGATGAGACACCTAGTCATTAGTTTAGTTTTATTTTAGTTTTATCATGCTCTAGTTAGTTTCTAGAGAGAGAAGCTCTCACTTCTCTCTAGGATTAGGAGTAGGTTAGATCTAGATTAGAATTTGTTAGATCTATGTTTAATTCATGCTTTGATTTACTTTTCCTTTACAATTTCTAGTTCCTCTTCTTCTCCTCTCTCTAATTTAGTATTTCATTCTTGTGATTCTCTACTTTTATGTTCATGCACTTTTGTTTCTTCTATTTTCATTTCAATGCAATTTATGTTTTCATGTTCCTTTATTGTTCATTTGATTTGTTGTTGTTTAATTTTTTGCAATTGAGTAGTGTAGATTTACTTTCCTTGCACTTTTTACTATGCTTTCCTTTTATGCCTTCCAAGTGTTTGATAAAATGCTTGGTTGGATTTTAGAGTAGATTTTAGTGCTCTTGGCTTGGGAAGGTAACTTAGGAACTCTTGAGTTACTAATGTCCAAGTAATTGACGATTGGAGGCCATTAACTCTAGATCTCACTAATTGATTTAGTGGAGAACTAGGACTTATGGACTTGGATTGACATAGCTCACTTGACTTTCCTTTACTATTAGTTAGGGGATAACTTAGTGGGGTTGATCCTTGCCAATTCTCATGTTGTGGTTAGTGATTAGGATAGAGATCCTTGACCACCAAACCTTGCCAAGACCTTTTTAGTTGTTAGTTTATTTTCATTACCATTTACTTTTCATGTTTCTCATAAAAAATCCCCAAAACATGCTCCATAACCAATAACAAGATACTTTATTGCAATTCCTAGGGAGAACGACCTGAGGTTCAATACTTCGGTTTATAAATTTAGGGGTTTGTTACTTGTGACAAAAAAATTTTTGTATGAAAGGATTAGTGTTGGTTTAGAAACTATATTGCAACGAGACTTCATTTGTAAATTCTAAACCAAAACAAAAGTCCAATCATCAAAATGGCGCCGTTGCCGGGGACTTGCAATGGTGTTGTGTTATTGGTTATTGTATATATGTGAATATTGTGAATAGCTTTATTTTTGGATTGCTTGTTGGTTTTTGCTAGTTTTAGGACTTTGTTCATTCTTTCGTCTTAGCTTTTGTCTCTTACTTTCTCTTTTCATTATGAATTCTCACTTTGGCTATGAGTTTGGTTCTAATTATGTTGTAGGAAATGAGAGCTTCAATGAGGATGTGTATCAAGGATGGAATAACCAAAGGTGGGAGGAGCCATATGCATATGATCAATCTTCATGGCAACAACCTCCACCAATGCACTATGAACAAGAGCCATTCTATGATGCATACCAATCCAATGGTTATGATGAGTCCCCTTGTGACTTCCAAGAACCACCACCATACACCTATGAGCCATATCCTCAACATAGCCATCTACCACACTCACAAGCCTCTTTTCACCAACCACCTTCATATGACCCTCATCCATATCCACCATTACAACAACCATATGAGCTATATGAACCACATATAGAGCCACCACCATCCCAACATCAATACTTTCAAGAGCCACCCCCACCATGCTATTACCAAGATGAACCACCTCCAATGTGTACAAATTTGCAACCACAAGATGAATACCACTTCCTACCACAACCTCCCATGGAAGAACATTCATGTCCATCAATCCAAGAAACATATGATTCTACTCATGATATCCAAGAGGAACAAGAGTCAAGGGATCATCTCAAGGAAGCATTGGATCAATTTTAAGCAACCATGGAGTGTGTTGTGCAACAAGTGGAAAGGATGAAAAACATTGAACCACCACAACTCTACCAAGAAGCACCACCTTCCTACTATGAATCCTTCCCCTAAATTGATGAACCCATCCATCCACCCCAACCTCCAATGGATGACATCCTTGATGTTCTTGTTCAAGGACAAGAGGAGATGAAAAGGGATGTGCAACAATTCACGGCCGCCTTGGACGAGGTGGTAAACCGGTTAGCATCCCAATGCTTAAATACTCAAGGAACTCCCATGGTTATATGTGGAGAAACAAATGAAGAGCATAACATGAAGGAGAGATTGGTGGAGAATGAGGGAAGTTGCTTTGTATTGGAACAATTGGAGGAAGCTACAATTGTTGAAGAAGAGGAAGAAGTGGTTGAAGACTTAGGAGATGCGGAACCACCTTGGGAGTCTAGAATTGAAGAAAACCCCTCCAAGATGATTGAATTTGATGCTAAGGAGGAATGTGCACAACCTCCAAGGCATATCCCTTATGAAGAATTGGATGGGATAGAGCAAGAATTGAGTCCCCTTGGTGATGAAGATCAAGCATCAAGTCTTAGTGGTGAAGAATCCTTTGAGCATGAAGAACCTTCTCCCGTTGGGTTTGAAAGCGTTGTGGAGGTGAATTTTTCTCACCCTCCCAATTATGACTTGAGTATGGGAAAAGGCTTAGATAATATTGTTGAACAAAGGATTACATTTGAGAAAACTTGTGAAAAGGTGGAGATCCTTAGAAAAAGGAGGATGGGAATTGAATACGCTTTGTCAAGACCCTTGGACGCTTCTTTACCTAGGTTGCCATCTACACCTTTATTTGAGTGGGTGAAACTCATTTCTATTAGCTTTATTATCCCACTTGAATATGGTTTGCTTGAAATGGATGGCCAACTTAGGATGCTTTATGGGATGAAGCGTAAAAGAAAGATGTTTCGTGGTTGGCGTTGCAAGTCAAGGCTCATTATGGTTGATACATCAAACATGAGATATAAAGGTTGGAGTAGTGCTCACCTAGATGGGTCTAGAAGGATTGTTGGTCACTTTATAGAGAATTCACCTTGTTCACCACCCGGTTGGACTAATAATGATGATCAACTTCAAGACGGGTGTGAAAATAAAGTGTGGGATCCCGAATCACAAAAAGATGATCAACTTTGGGAGCCCCAAGCTTGTGAAGAACTCCATCAACACTTGGTGCAACAAATAAGAAATCTTGGGGCACAATGGAGAACCAAGCATTGGTGGGAGTTCAAGGATAGCTTCAAGCACAAACCACCTTGAGAGGAGCTCCTCATAAGTCCAACTTAAGGACAATAAACAAAAGTGCTAGGTGGGAGACACCCCACCATGGTAACTTCTTTTCATTTTCTCTTTTTGTATATATTGGTAATTAGTTTAAATTCATGTTTTTTGTTGATTTGTTGAGTGTAATTGGTAGTTTAGTATGTTAAATAAGGTTTTATGGTGTTTTGGTAGCTGTTTGGAGGTTTGGAATTCTTGGATTGGTGCAAAAACATAAAAAAAAAATTTAAAAAAATTATAAAAAAAAACAAAGCACCATCCGCGCGTACGCGCACTGCGCGCTTACGCGTGCATCAAGCATTTTTGCCTATCCGCACGCATGCGCCAAGTACGCGTACGCGTAGATTAATAAATTCCACCCCCAAGCCAAAAACCTGAGAGTTGTGCGAACGTTGCGCGCGCATTGTGCCTTTCGCACAAACCCAGTCGCGCGTACGCGCACATGACGCGTACGCGTCACTCTCGAAATAAGCCATCGACGCGCAAGCGCCATGTACGCGTATGCGTCGCGTCCATTGCACCACCATCCGCGCGCGCGGGCCATGCGCGCGTACGCATAGATGTCCTTCCTTCAACACATCTCTTTTCTTTTCCTCATTCCATTTCTTTCCTTCTCCTTTCTTCTTCCCTTCTTCTACCCTTCATCCAACACTCCCAAACACCATTGATAACCATTTATTTTAGTTAGTTAATTATTTAGTTAGTTTATTAATTGGTTAGTTAGTTAGTTGATTAGTTAGTTGGTTTAATTTTCATTTATTTTTCTCTTTTTCTCTGTAAGTGTTGGATTGTTATTCTTGTTTACCATTAATTGCTGCTGAGTATTAAAAAGAGATGTTATCTTAACATCATTATGTTTATAAACTTTGTTGGATTCTATTGTTGAGGTTATATTTTGCTACTTGGTTTTGAGTTTTTCATGCTTACCCTTTAAGAATACCAAGTGATGAGAATTGCCTTCGAGCTTGTAACTCTTCTTGAATTGCATGATTTGGCCACCATGTGATTTGAACCTTATTCTTTGATTAGGCAAACTCTTGATATTGGATGTTGTGCATTTACTTTAATGCATTGTGTTTCATGATTATATGCATCCATATGCTTTTAGCTTGAATGCTTTCATGCTTCTTTAATGCTTGTTTTACCTCACAAGTTTACTTAAAGCATCTCAAACACACTAGAATTAGTAAAGTACATACTTTTTTGTGACATAACTTTTATGCTAATGTGTGTTCTAAACCGCCTAATTTAGAACTCACATCCCTATTTTCCTAATGTCACACTAATTCACCCACTCAATTCTACTGATTAGTACCTCATTCCCTACAATGTATGCTTCCTTACTTTTATTTTCTCATCTTATGGTGTTATATTTTTGTTTTTTATGAATGATGCACCGCAATCAAGAAATGGAAGCGGAAGAAAGAACGCGCAGCAACCCGTTGATCTACCAGCTGAAGGTAGCAATCTGGAGAGTCGTCGTACCCCCTTGCTCATCTTTGAATGCACCGAGGACGGTGCAAACTTTTAAGTGTGGGGAGGTGGGTCGTCCGACCGATCGGCGATTTTGGGTGACAAGTTTCTAATCCCAACACTTTTGTATTTCATTTTTAGGTTTTTAGGATTTTTACTTGCATTTTCTTATTTTTGCATACATATACACAATAAGCTTAGTCAAAATAATGAGATTTTTCAAGAATTCTATCTATAGGGCACCAATTGATTTGAGTGAAAACTTTTCATAGAACTTGCTTGAATTATATATATTGTGGAACATGATTTTTGAGCTAAGAACACAAGCAAGTGAGATTTGAGCCTAATTGTGTGGTTATATTATATAACCACTTATTTTCCCTTCTTGTGTGCAATTATTCTCTTTCTATGATTGTGGTCTTTGATTTGTTTGATTCTATATGTCCACTTATTCCTTGTATTCATGCATTTATATGATTGAGGCCATCGTTTCATTTAGCTCACTTACCCAAATAGCCTTACCTTTTATCTTCCATTGTTAGCCAATTTGAGCCTACGATTAACCCACTTGTTCTTAATTTAGCACATTACAAGCCTTAAAGCAGAAAATAATAAATGTCCTCTATTTGGATCTTTGATTAGCTTAGGCTAGTGTGTGTGAGTATCATTCAAGTGTGGGAACCTTGGGACATTGGGGGAATAAAAGGGTAGTTTTGTATTTTTGTTGTAAATATTAGGAATTGGGTACATGCTCAAGTATTGATAAAATGAATAGACCTTATGCATTGATGTTCTTGTATATAGTTTGAAAGAAAGAAAAAAATGAGAAAAGAAAAGAAAAAGAAAAGAAAATAAACAAAAAGAAAAGTATAGAAAAGAAAAAAAATAAATATAGAAAAAGAAAGAAAAAAAGAAGAAAAACAATAAAAAAGGGACAAAATGCCCTAAAGCAAGTGAAGCTCAATAAAATCAACGCATAGGTGTTGTGAAATGAAAAGAGAATGCATGAGCATGTGAAAAAGTGAAAAATGGGTAGCTAGATTAGAACTTAATTGTATAGGATGTCATAGGTTAGGTGGGAAGTCTAAGCTTATCAAAGATTCAAATTTCAAGCTTACTCAACCATATATGCATCCTTACCTTGACCCTAGCCCCATTACAACCTATGAGAAGACCTCATGATACTTGTATGCATGCATGAAATAAATGTTAATTGTTAGAAGAAAAACAAATCTTGAAAAACATGATTAGGGGAGAATTGAGTGAATCAACCCTAAACACTTGAGCGAATAGAGTGCAAACACATCCGGTGAGGGTTTGATGCTTAATTACATGTTTTCACCTATGATCATCATTCTTCATGCAAGTTTATAAAAATACTTAATAGCTCAATTCGATTGTGGTTTGGCACGGTTGTTAATACCTTTGGCCCTTG
Organism: Arachis ipaensis; assembly: GCF_059453495.1. Taxonomy (NCBI): domain Eukaryota; kingdom Viridiplantae; phylum Streptophyta; class Magnoliopsida; order Fabales; family Fabaceae; genus Arachis; species Arachis ipaensis. The sequence goes on along the minus strand of NC_142441.1, from coordinate 38,769,333 downwards.
TGCATATATGTATCCTTAGGAATTGATTTATTTTGACCAAGCAATTACATTCATGTAGATAGTTGCATATAGGTAGGTGCATTTAGTTAGATTTCATTGAATAAATGTTGATACCCTTTGCTTTCTCTTGGTTTAAGCATGAGGACATGCTTGGTTTAAGTGTGGGGAGGTTGATAAACCCCATTTGTAGGGTTTATCTTGTGTTGAATTTAGAGGGTTTTATCATCTTTTCCCATATTTATTCAATGAAATAGCATGGTTTTAAAACTTCTCCTTTAATTGTGCTTAAGAGTGAAAACATGCATTTTAGGCCCTTAATTGTTTAATCTTAATTCACCTTGATTCTATTAGATGCCTTGATATGTTTGTTAAGTGATTTCAGATTTAGGAGGCAAAGATTGGATCAAGGGAATGAAGGAAAAGCAAGTAAAAATGGAGAACTCATGAAGAAATGAAGGAATCGCAAAAGCTGTCAAGCCGACCTCTTCGCACTTAATCGACCATAACTTGAGCTATGGAGCTCCAAATGATACAGTTCTAGTTGCGTTGGAAAGCTAACATCCGGGGCTTCAAAATGATATAAGATTTGCCATAGTTGCATCACGTTTAGAAGGGCGCGCACGTGCCGATTTTTACGTGATTTATGAAAACCAAATTAGTGGCCAGCGAATTCTAAAGCCTTGTGGGCCCAATCCAACTCATTTTTTATGCTATTTAACCCAAGGATTGAAGAGGGATGAGACACCTAGTCATTAGTTTAGTTTTATTTTAGTTTTATCATGCTCTAGTTAGTTTCTAGAGAGAGAAGATCTCACTTCTCTCTAGGATTAGGAGTAGGTTAGATCTAGATTAGAATTTGTTAGATCTATGTTTAATTCATGCTTTGATTTACTTTTCCTTTACAATTTCTAGTTCCTCTTCTTCTCCTCTCTCTAATTTTGTATTTCATTCTTGTGATTCTCTACTTTTATGTTCATGCACTTTTGTTTCTTCTATTTTCATTTCAATGCAATTTATGTTTTCATGTTCCTTTATTGTTCATCTGATTTGTTGTTGTTTAATTTCTTGCAATTGAGTAGTGTAGATTTACTTTCCTTGCACTTTTTACTATGCTTTCCTTTTATGCCTTCCAAGTATTTGATAAAATGCTTGGTTGAATTTTAGAGTAGATTTTAGTGCTCTTGGCTTGGGAAGATAACTTAGGAACTCTTGAGTTACTAATGTCCAAGTAATTGACGATTGGGGGCCATTAACTCTAGATCTCACTAATTGATTTGGTGGAGAACTAGGACTTATGGAGTTGGATTGACATAGCTCACTTGACTTTCCTTTACTATTAGTTAGGGGATGACTTAGTGGGGTTGATCCTTGCCAATTCTCATGTTGTGGTTAGTGATTAGGATAGATATCCTTGACCTTTTTAGTTGTTAGTTTATTTTCATTACCATTTACTTTTCATGTTTCTCATAAAAAACCCCAAAACATGCTCCATAACCAATAACAAGATACTTTATTGCAATTCCTAGGGAGAACGACCCGAGGTTCAATACTTCGGTTTATAAATTTAGGGGTTTGTTACTTGTGACAAACAAATTTTTGTATGAAAGGATTAGTGTTGGTTTAGAAACCATATTGCAACGAGACTTCATTTGTGAAATTCTAAACCGTCAAAAGTCCCAATCATCATGTACGCGTGGGTCTTCGAAAATTGCACCTAACGCGTAAGCGTCCCGTACGCGTGCGCGTCGAAAGTGAGCGTGGCGTTCTTCATTTGAACGCAACGCTATCCTATAGTGCTTCTCCTTTTCTTCATTTTCTCACATTAAATCAACCAAACAAGCAATCAAAGTCTCACAAAAATCATAAGAATTTGCATCATTCATAATAATCACTTAATTCTTGCATAAATCTCATGATTTTGTATAAAATAAATGATGTTTGATTGAATCAAAATAATCATGAAATTCCACTCCAACCACTTACTTACTGTGCAAGAAAGTGCATAAGACCTAATGAAGCAAATGAAAAATGCTTGTGAAACTAGCTTAAGATGACTTGTCATCACAACACCAAACTTAATTCTTGCTTGTCCCCAAGCAAGCACTAAAACATGAGAAGAAATTTAAGAAAACAGGAGAGTATATATATCCTTATTTAGCAGGTAATTGAATTTGGTTTATGGGGTTTTATGCAGATGTAATTGAAGCTCTACTTTTATTAAATTTCAGGATTGAAATGTCCCTTTAAGTGATAACCAAAGTTGCTGCTGTGAACCTTGTTATTTATTCATCCCTGGTGTTTTGATTTTCTTTTGTCTTTCATGCTGATAAGCTTATACTTTTATTCAAAGCTAAGTGTTATGTGTTGCAGCAGTTTTTTAGCTTTATTTTTCAGTCAACACATCTCCACTACAGACATTTGGCTCACAATTCATCCTAAGATATTGATACCCAGCACCTCTTTCGGTTACTAAATGCTTTGTAATTAGGTTGCTCTTGATGGTAGATTTTCGGTTGGTAATCCCGAATTAGTTAATCCAAGTTACCAAGTTTTAAAATACTCCTCAGAACCTAATAATCCAAGCAGATCCTATAACAATAGCATTACAGGCATGTGTTCTAAGGTCCAAGCTATTGGTGTCTAGTCTTATTATTTATTTCTATCATTTTTTTGTTGCCAATTCTTGGCTTTTCTTCCTTTCCTTTCTTGCTATTTCTTTTTCCAAGGATAATTATTAATTGAAGGCTTTACAACAGCAACTAAGTTCACATTACAAAGGAACATCCTACCCTTTATCCTTTATTAATGAGCTTACTTTAACAATCAAACATATATGCCACCACTAAACTTTATTATTATTCCTACCACATTGGACATTCACTTCCTATTTCAACATTTTCTTTTATTCATGCAAAAGAGAAACAAGACATATATTCAAGTAGGATGAGTGATGCAGACACTTATACTAGAACACTTAATTAAATAATAACAGGACAGTAAACTAGCAGAGTGCATATAAGGGTAAACTTATCAGAAAGGAGAACAATTAAACTTCCAACTAAAGCACAGCAGATATAAACAGTTGAGTAACAATACAACCTTTTGATATGTCTTTTGATTTATCCTTCGTCCTCATCATCCATAGCTCTTGTATCCTTCTTTGTGTCTTTGGATGATGCATAGTTTTTCCAAGAGGTTGATTGAGTTCCTGCAGAGTTATTGGAAGTTGCTTGTCCCCCAAGCACTTGAAAAATAGTTAGCATGCATGTATGCTTGTGATTTTCTAAACTTAAGTTGGTGTGGGGACACCAAACTTAGTTCTTTACCTACTTCTATATGCAGCAGAGTTAATACATGCATGAAATCTCAAGTACTTTTATTAAGAAAGTAAACTATGAACTGGAAAAACAAACTAGGGACTAGAAACTAAATAATTGTTGAGTAGTTTCCCTAATTGTTTGGAGCTGTCAACTCGTCATGCTGAGGGTGCAATGTGTTCTTAATAAAATCTGTGGTGGAACACCAAACTTAGAATCACACATTCACCCTTAAATTTCTTTGGTGTGTATCACCAAACTTAGCTCCTTGCAATGCAGAGAAATCTACTAAACTTTCTTATTGAAACAGTAAAGGAAAAGAAAACTACCTTTGGTTGGGTTGCCTCCCAACAAGCGCTCATTTAGTGTCATTAGCTTGACATCTTGTCCTTTGATCATGGAGGGTGAAAATCATAGTGCCTTAGCTTTTCTCCTCTTACTGTGAACTTCCTTCCGGTCTCCTCTTTGATAATCTCTAGGTGTTTAAGTGAAAGGATCCGGTTCACAGTATAGTACTCAGACAATTATGGAGACACCTTCATTGGTTGGGTGTTTAACATCACTTTATCCCCTGGTGAGAAGCCTTCAGTGGGTATTTTCTTGTTTCTCCACCCTTTTGGCCTCTTCTTCTTTTCCTTCTCAGAAGATAATTCATGTCTTGGTGGTTCTTTAACTGGGGGTTTTTGGATCTAGTTCCTCATTGACTTCTTTGGTCTGTTGCACCATCTCTACTTCCTTCAAGCATGGGTGATGGTAGCAGAAATTAGCGAACTAAAAATTGTTAAAATATATACGTTGCAAGTATAGTTCTTAATTCGCCAGAAATCCGCTTATCAATTTAAAAAGGTGTCACAGAAAATTGAAATTAAAATACTGGGAGTATGAATCCCAGGTCGTCTCTCAACGAGTTGCAGAAAAGTGTGCTATTTTATTAATCAGATGTTTTCAAGAAGATTTGAGTTGAGTAAACAGGGAATTAAATTGGAGAATTTGAATAATATAAATAAAAGCCTTAACTGGGAGTTGATTAGTTGGAATCCCTATTATTGTTGGAATACTCTCAAGATTAATTGACAATTAAAGGTTGTCCTGTTTAGTTATCCTTTACTAGGTAAGGGAAAGTCAAACAAATTGGAATGCAATGTTTGTTCACAAGTTGCAATCCACTTATTTAAAAGAGATTGGTGTTAGTGACTAGAAGGCAATCCAACCATAAAACCAATTGCAATCTGTCTTTTAAGCTTTCCAACTCAAAGGTTCCTTTCAATCAAATCCCCATCAAGTTAGGGAACTACTCGCTCATTGTGAATGTAAATTTTATAGCATACAAAAAGGAATTAAAGAAAGATATTGTAAATAAAAATCAAAATAGTCAATTAAAAATAAAAGTGATCCTTGTATTAAATAATCCTAAAAATATTCTAATGGTAAAATTAAACAAAGCAAAGGACATGGAAGATTAAAGCCAAGTAAAGAAAACGAACTAGAATGACGAAGTCTTGATGAGGTAATAACTCTTCTCAGTGTCCCAATGCAAAGAGCAATCGAAAATTAAATCCTAAGAACTATGAATGTGTAGAGAGAAAAACCTAGAGGAGGAGTAAAAACTATATCTAAAACTAAAAAACTCTGTAGAATGAATGTTGTCTTTTATTTTTGCATGTTCTCTGGCTCTAATCTGCTGTTCTGGGCCGAAAACTGGGTCAAAATAGGGTCCAAAATCGCCCCCAGCGAATTTTGCAGATTATGCAGATCGCGCATGTCACGCGATTGCGTCATCCATGCGGATGCGTCATTCGCGTTTTTCCCTGCCACGCGCTCGCGTCGTTCACGCCTCCGCATCGCTTGTGCTTTTCCATTCCGCACGGTCGTGTAAGCCATGTGGCCGTGTCACTGCGATTTCTCCTCTTTCGTGCGGTCGCGTGAGCCATGCGGCCGCGTCACTTCTCGCTGGTTATCTCCTCAATTTCTTGTGTTCCTTCCATTTTTGCTAGCTTCCTTTCCAATCTCCAACTCATTCATGCCCTATAAAGCCTGAAACGCTTAACACACAGATCACGGCATCGAATGGGATAAAGAAGAATTAAAATGCATAATTAAAAGTCCCTAGGAAGCAGTTTTCAATCATGTAATAATTTCAGGAAAGAAATATAAATGCATGCTAAATTAATGAATAAGTGGGTAAGGATCATGATAAAACCACACAATTAAACACAATATAAACCATAAAATAGTGGTTTATCAACCTCCCCATACTTAAACATTAGCATGTCCTCATGCTTAATTGAAGGAGATAAAATAAATAAGTATGAACATGTAGAAACTCCTGCAATGTAATGCAATCCTATATATATGAATGCAACTATATGATTCTTGCCCACTTGATCAAAAGTAAATAAGCTCTTCAAAACAATTACAAATCAAATTCCACTAATTCTATCATTATACAGTAAGACAAATAAAAGTGCAAGAAGATAGCTCATGAAAGCAGGGAACATGGAAATTCAAGCATTGAACCCTCACTGATAATGTATGTACGCTCTAATCTCTCTAGTGTATAGGGTAATTACTCTATCCTTCTCTAATCATGCTCTCTAACTTTTGTTCTTCTCCTAACCAATCAACAATAGTTAATATACCAATGTAAACATCATGAGGTCTTTTCAAGGTTGTAATGGGGCCAAGGTAGGGGTAGGGATACATATATGGTTAAGTGAGCTTATAAATTGAATCTTTAATTAACCCAAGCTTTAACCCAACCTATATATTTTTAGTGTAACCTTAGAATTCATACCTAGCTACCCAGAATTCCCTTTTTACATTCCATACTCATGTATCAACTTTTTATTTTAATTTTATCATATGTGCATTGATCTTTGAATTCTTAATTCATTATTGGGGTAATTTTTGTCCCCTTATTTATTTATTGATTATTTTTTTTATATATAGACATAAAAATAAACATAGCTTATCAATGCACATAGATTTTTTTTTATTCTTATAGTTTCACATGAGTAGGTATCCAAATTCTCATTGTATTATCATGACACATTCCCTTAATAACTTTTGTTCCCACAATTTTCCATACTTAACTAGCGCACACAATTCTATCTTAAGCTAACCAAAGATTCAATTTGGGATATATAATTGTTTTTCCGCTTAAGGCTAGTAATGTGGTGAAATATAGAACAAATGGGATTTAAAGGCTCAAAGTGGTTAACAAAGGTAATTGAAAAGGGTAGGCTTAATTTGGATAAGTGAGTTTAAACAAGGATGGCCTCAATCATATGCAAGCATACAAATATAATAAATATTGGATATATAGGATGAAACAAAATATAGATTAGAATCATAGAGAAGTAGACACACAAGAATAAAATATTTATGGTTAAATAATGTAACCATGTATAAAGGCTCAAATCTTCACAGGTGGTGTGTTCTTTAGCTCAAAAATCATGTTCCAAACACAACTTCAAGCAGATTTTTCATAAAAAATTTTAAAAATTAGTGAAATTTTGTTCCAAAGATAGAGTCTTAGAAGAAACTTATTGTCTATTCAATCAAGTAGAACATGCATGCAACTGACCTATTACTATGCAATTTATCCTATTCTATAAAAGAAAGAAAATCTAACTAAAATATCCTAATTTATTGGTGCTAGGGAAGAGAAATTACCTCCGGAAGTCAGGTACTGACCGACCTCCCCACACTTAAGGCTTTGCACCGTCCTCGGTGCCATCTGTCAGGAACAGGGGTGGGCTGGTAGCAGTATCTCCACAGTCGGGACCATCATGGCTCCCTGTGCTGATAAAAGAAGTGGAGTCCGGGGTGTCTGAGTCCTTGAAGTGTCCCTTGAGTAGCTCCTTGAGGTGTTTGAATCGGCGCTCGTTACGGCGCTCTCTCATCTTAGCTTTGTGTTCTTGCCGATCTAACCTTTCAAGTATCTGATGGAGCAGTTGGGCTGTTGTAGGTGCTTGTGGTGTTGAAGAAGGAATATCTTCAACTGGTTCAGTGTGCTGGCTAATAGTGGCTGCTGGAAGTCTAAGGTACTTCCCATTGGGGACATACTGATCATCCCGTGGAAGCATGGCTTTGGTGTCTCCAGCTCTGCAGGAAACTCCGGCGGCTGAGACAAGATCTGAGACTAAGGCGGGAAAAGGTAGGTTGCCCGCAATTTGTACGTGTCCCATGGCATTCCGGATATGTCTTGGTAGATTCAGAGGCTGGTCTGTAAGAATGCACCATAGTAGAACGGCCATGTCTGCAGTGAAGGAGGACTCGTGAGTGCTCGAAAAGACGTAGTGGGACATGATCTGTGCCCATACGCGAGCCTCCAAGGTAAGTGCTGAAGCCGAGATTTCTTTAGGGCGAGTACGATGGTATCCGTAGATCCAACGGCTGTCAGGTAGTGTGATAACTCTGAGAACAGCTTCCTAGTCAAATTGGTACATCTGGCGCTTGAGTGTGGCTTCTTGAAAGGCGTCCAATCCTTCTGGAATAAGGGAAAGACCTAAAGATTTTTGAATGGCCTCTTCTGTAATGGGGACTTGCTTCTGACGGACAAAGACAGACTGCAGGGTAGGCAGGTAGAAGTTAGAGTAGAACTCGACTACCCAAGAAAGATTGACCTGCCTTGGTTGTCTCTATAGGAAACCCCATTGTCTTCGTTCAATTTGCGGCTCAACAAAAGTAGCAATATTGGGCGGGAGGATAAGAAGGTGTTCATTGTTGTAGCTCCTTTCAGCCAGGATGGGGAACATCTGCTCACAGTAGCGATTGGAAAATCGCGCAATGTCCTTTGCTTGAAAGGCTTTCTCCTTTTCATCAACTTTTATGATCCTCTTAACTCTTTTTGTTGAGGGCTTGACAGCAGTTGAAGAAGGCTATGCCACTAGTGCTCTTTTAGTTCTTCTTCTTGCTGGTGGTTTGGGAGTAGCTTTCTCTTTTCCTTTCTTGGTGGCCATCCTGAAAAGGGAAGAGAAAGTAAATTAAATTCAAAGAGATATATAGCAGGGAAGAGAACGGAAAAGGTGGTGATGGATGCACATTAGGAGGTAACTGACATTAACACATTCTCATGAGTACATGTGAAAAGTCATCAATGGAAAATAGCTAGTGCATATAATGACAAGTGAATGCAAGGTGTTTATTGGCATGCCGGAAAAGGGCATGAGTAGCATAGATCAAGCATCATTCGTAACAACCATCACGTTTGTATTGAAAATTATTTTCAATTAATACAATAGTAAAGGGAGTTTATGAAAAGCAGCATTGAATAGTAGAATAACATAGAGAAGTGCATAATGCCATATGGGCTTTTTCACAAACATATAGCATGCATGGTAGATAAGGTATAGAAAGTATTAAAGTGAACATGCAAGTAATCCTTTAAAAATTAATATATAATTGTCAAACAAGTGCAACAATCCACAAGCATATAATGAGGAATAATGACTTAAATAAAATTCTAACACCATGTAAAAAGAAAAGAAGAAGAAAGAAAATATGGATAATGAAAAGAAAAAGGAAAGAAAAGAAAATAACATATAAAATAAGAAGAATGATAGAAAAGGAAAGAGGGAAGAAGAAAATAAAACCTTGTTAATGGAGGTGAAAGAGAGAGAGAGAGAAAGGAGATAGAAGGAAGAAGGGAGAAGGAAGAAATAAGGAGGGAAAAGAAAAATTAGGATTTGGAAAAGAAGAAGAAAAGATTTTTTGGCAATTAAGTTTGAGCTGTGCGGCGCAGGCGACGCGACTGCGTGGGGCACGCGTTCGCGCGATTGCGCTTCAAGTAAGGTGACGCGGTCGCGTCAGTCACGCGGTCGCGTGACCCATGTTGTGCTTCTGGCGCGAGTGCAGCTTCGCGCCTGCACAACTCTCTGTTCGAATTGATATATTTGCCAAATTTGGGGTGACGCGATCGCGTGGGGCATGCGATCGCGTGAGTGGGCTTCAGAAGGGAACGATGTGGACGCGTGCGCCATGCGTCCGCGTGGATAGAATTGTGCATTCAGAACCAATCCAGCACCACTCGCGCACAATAATTCGTTGTGCACCCTTTTTACGTCGAAAATCAGGGCACGCGGCCGCGTGGGTCACGCGGTCGCGTGGGAGGCCATTATTCCCATGTGATGTGGATGCGTCGGCGACGCGGTTGCGTGGGACGATTTGTGCCACTGGCACGCCTCCAGCCATGCTCCAGCGTGACTCTCTGTTCGTTTTTTATTTTCTCCCCTCTCCTTGCGACGCGGACGGGTCGCTAATGGGATCGCGTTGCGCGGCACCTTTTTTTTTTAAATTAAGAATATGCAAATGCAAATGCACGAAATGTACTGATAAAGAGAAGAGTTATTGAATAGAAAAACTAAAAATAAAGAAAAGAACGATCATACCATGGTGGGTTGTCTCCCACCTAGTACTTTGCTTTAACGTCCGTAAGTTGGACGCTCCACTAGCTCAATCTTCTGCTATGTGGGGATCTTCCAAGAGGAAGATCTCAAGCTCCTTGTTTTTCTGCGTCTTCTCGCCATGGTATAACTTCAGGCTTTGTCCATTAACTTTGATAAGTTCAGAACTTGAAGGATGACTTAGGTGATAAACTCCGTACGGTTCGGCCGTCTCTACTCTGTATGGACCTTCCCATCGTGATCTCAACTTACCTGGCATGAGCCTCAGTCGAGATTTGTAAAGGATGACTAAATCCCCAGGTTGGAACTCTTTTTTCTTGATGTGCTGATCATGTACAGCCTTTATCTTCTCCTTGTATAGTCTTGACTTCTCATAAGCTTCTAGGCGAAGGCTCTCCAGTTCTTGCAGTTGCAACTTCCTTTCAGCTCCGGCTTTCTCAATTCCCATATTGCACTCCTTGACTGCCCAAAAGGCTCTGTGCTCTACTTCAACTGGGAGATGACAAGCTTTTCCATAAACTAAGCGGAAAGGACTCATCCCAATGGGTGTTTTGTATGCTGTCCTATATGCCCAGAGTGCATCTTGTAGCTTGGTGCTCCAGTCTTTTCTATGAGGTTTGACTATCTTCTGTAAGATATGATTTATCTCTCTGTTTGACACCTCGACTTGCCCATTGGTCTGAGGATGGTATACTGTCGCAACCTTATGAATTATCCCATGCTTCTTCATTAATCCTGTTAGTCTCCTGTTACAAAAATGGGTGCCTTGATCGCTCACGATTGCTCGTGGTGATCCAAAGGGACAAATAATATGGTTTCTCACAAAGAAAATAATAGTGTTAGCATCGTCAGTGCGGGTAGGAATTGCTTCCACCCATTTGGAAACGTAATCCACAGCTAATAATATATAAAAATAACCATTAGAATTTGGAAATGGACCATGAAGTCAATGCCCCAAACATCAAAAATTTCACAGAAAAGCATAATTTGTTGAGGCATTTCATCCCTCCTGGATATATTACCAAATTTTTGGCATGGGAGACAAGATTTACAAAACTCAGCAACGTCTCTAAAAAGAGTAGGTCACCAGAATCCACATTCTAAGATCTTTCTTGCTGTTCTTTGAGGGCCAAAATGTCCTCCACTCTCAGATGAGTGACAGGCCTCTAAAATAGACTGGAATTCTGATTGAGGCACACACCGTCTAATTACCTGATCAGTGCCACATCTCCATAAATATAGGTCATCCCATATATAATTTTTAGACTCGCTTTTTAGCTTGTCTCTTTGATGCTTAGAAAAGTTTGGAGGAAATGTGCGGCTAACTAGATAATTAGCTACAGGTGCATACCAAGGGACTACCTCAGATACTGCTTGCAGGTTATCAAATGGAAAATTATCATCTATAGGAGTAGAATCATCCTTAATGTGCTCAAGGCGACTCAAGTGGTCTGCCACTAAATTCTGGTTACCACTCCTATCCTTTATTTCTAAATTAAATTCTTGTAATAGCAATATCCAACGTATAAGCCTTGGTTTGGACTCCTTTTTAGCTAATAGATACTTTAAAGCTGTATGGTCCGAATACACTACTACTCTAGTACCAAGTAAATAAGCTCAGAATTTATCCAGAGCAAAAACAATAGCAAGAAGCTCTTTCTCAATAGTAGTATAATTGGACTGGGCAGCGTCTAAAGTCTTAGACGCATAAGTGATAACAAAAGGATCCTTACCTTCACGCTGAGCCAGCGCTGCTCCTACTGCATGGTTGGAAGCATCGCACATGATTTCAAACGGCTGGCTCCAGTCTGGTCCTCTCACAATTGGAGCTTGAGTCAGGGCAGTTTTCAGCTTATCAAACGCTTGTTTGCAATCCTCACTGAACTCGAACTCAATATCTTTCTGCAGTAATCTGGACAAGGGGAGTGCTACCTTACTGAAGTCCTTTATGAATCTCCTGTAAAAACCTGCATGGCCAAGGAACGAACGGACCTCCCTCACAGAGGAGGGGTAAGGTAAACTAGAAATAACATTCACCTTTGCTGGGTCTACAGAAATTCCATTATTAGATACCACATGTCCTAGTACAATCCCTTGTTTTACCATAAAGTGACATTTTTTAAAATTTAATACAAGGTTTGTATTAACACATCTATCTAATACTCTAGATAATCCATCTAAGCAAAGGCTAAAAGAATCACCATAAACGCTAAAATCGTCCATAAAAACCTCCATACAGTCCTCAATAAGATCAGAGAAAAGACTCATCATACACCTTTGGAAAGTAGCTGGTGCATTGCACAAGCCAAAGGGCATTCTCTTGTAAGCATAAGTCCCAAAAGAACATGTAAAAGTGGTCTTTTCCTGATCCTCAGGAGCTATATGAATCTGAAAATAACCTTTGTAACCATCTAAAAAGCAATAATGTGATTTACCTGACAGGCGATCCAGCATTTGATCAATGAATGGAAGTGGGTAGTGATCCTTACGGGTGGCTTGGTTGAGACGCCTGTAATCAATGCAAACTCTCCAAGCATTCTGAACTCTAGTTGCTATGAGCTCTCCATGCTCATTTTTCACTGTAGTGACTCCAGACTTCTTGGGCACCACTTGTAATGGGCTGACCCATTCACTGTCTGAAATAGGATAGATGATCCCTGCTTCCAATAGTCTGGTCACTTCCTTTTTGACAACTTCCAGGATAGTGGGATTCAATCTTCTTTGGGGTTGGCGGACAGGTCTTGCTCCCTCTTCTAGAAAAATTATGTGCTCACATACTTGAGGGTTGATGCCTTCTATGTCTGCCAAACTCCACCCAATTGCCTTCTTGTGCCTCCTCAGCACATCAAGTAGCTGCTCTTCTTGTGGAGAAGTGAGTTCCCTTACAATGATAACTGGAAACTTCTGCTCATCTTCAAGATAAGCATATTTGAGATGTGGAGGAAGGGGTTTCAATTCCAACTTCTAATCATGGGCAGGTTCTGGATTGTCTAGAGCTTGTGAAAATGCCGAAGTGCCCTCATTGTCAGTCAAGAGGGTCCCACACTTGGACCTTGTCCAGTGTGCCTCTCTTCTAACTCTTCCTTGTGAACTTCGGCTACAGTTTCATCTATGACATCACACTGGAAGATGGAATGATCTTCTGTAGGATTGTTAATGACTCTATTCAGATTGAAGATTACTATTCGGCCATCTATTTCAAAAGAGTATGTTCCTGAAAAAGCATCCAATTTGAATTTTGATGTCTTCAAGAATGGTCTTCCAAGTAGGATTGATGATGGCTTATCTGAGTCATTATGGGGCATCTCCAAGATATAAAAATCAGTGGGGAATGTAAGCCCTTTAATGTTCACTAAAACATCTTCAGCAACTACAGCCACTGTAATAATGCTTTTATCTGCTAACACAAAACGAGCTGCCGACCTTTTTAAGGGAGGGAGCCTCAAAATATCATATATAGACAAAGGCATTATACTAACACATGCTCCTAAATCACACATGCAATCATAAATTACTACACCACCAATAGTACAACTAACTATACAAGGACCTGGGTCACTACACTTTTCAGGTAATCCTCCCATTAAAGCAGATATGGAACTACCTAAAGGAATAGTTTCTAATTCATTAATTTTGTCTTTATGTATACATAAATCTTTTAGAAACCTTGCATATTTAGGTACCTGTTGAATAACATCAAAAAGAGGAACAGTTACCTCAACCTTTTTGAATATTTCTACTATTTTGGGATCGGGTTCCAGCTGCTTCCTGGGCTTCCTTGCAAGTTGTGGAAATGGAATGAGAGTGGTGTTTTCTGCAGTGTCTGCACCTTTTGGTGCTTCCTCCTGTGGTTGAGCTTCTTCTTTTTCAGCTATGTCCTGTATGTCCTCTTCCTCTTCAACATCTTCTATCTCTACTGCCTCTTCAGCTGAGGCGTGTTCTGGCGAGCTTGGCTCCTCCTGATTCCTCTCCTGCAGTGTGGATCCGGACCTCAGGGTGATGGCATTAATGCCTCCCTTTGGATTAGGTAATGGTTGAGAGGGGATTCCAGTGGAGCTTGAAGGTTGGTTACTGGAATTTTGCATTGATCCAATCTGTGAGACAAGAGCTTGCAAAGTAGAGGTCAGACCATTCAGACTGGCATTAATGTTATTCATAATGTTATTTTCCATGGTCTGTTGTCTCCACTCAAAAGATTGTAGTAACTCTTCATTAGAAGATGAAGAAGGATGAGTAAATTGAGAGGTCTGCTGTTGGGTATTCTGTGGTCCTTGGGATTGCCTCAAGTGAGGTGCTCCGTAAGGTTGATTCTGCTGCCTGTTGTTGTTATTATTCCACCTCTGATTTCCCTCATTATCTCTGCCTCCTCTGTTATTGTTGTCCCTCCAAATCTGGTTAGAATTATCCTGCCATCCATGGTTATGATTTCCACCTTGATGGTACCCTTGGTTGGGGCGGTCATAGAAGTTATGAGTGGATGCCACCATGTTGTCCTCCTGCTGGAGCTGCGGGCATTCATCAGTATAATAGCTATAATCAGCACAAATTCCGCAGACTCTCTGTGGGACTAACTGTTGGCTTTGCTGTGCTGGAGAAGGTTGAGCTTGCTGAACTTGTTGTTGATTCAATTGCATCTGCTTTAGCAAGTTGGTCATTTCACATATACTCTGAGTTAGAGCAGCAGTCTCTCTGCTAGAGGATACTTCTGCAACGGCTTTTGAACGGCCTTGTTTCTGCTTGTGGTTCCTAGTAGATTCAGCTAAGTCGCTGATCAATTGCCATGCCTCATCAATGGTCTTGTACTTCTTCATAGACCCATTGCTAGCACTTTCCAATGTGGTCTTATCTTGGGGCCTCATGCCCTGTGTGATATAGCTGAGTAACACTATCTTGTCAATCCTGTGCTGGGAGCATGCTTCCAGAAGATTATTGAAGCGCTCCCAGTATTCAAAGAGAGTCTCGTTGTCATCTTGAACAATCATGGAAATGTCTTTCCTCAGTTTATCAATAACTTCAGATGGAAAGAATTTTTCCAAAAATTCTTTTCTGAGTGTATCCCAGTTAGATACATTTGCTAGGGGTTGAGTGTAGTACCACTCTCTTGCTTTTCCCTCAAGAGAAAACGGGAAAGCTTTCAGCAAAATTGAAATTTCATCTGCACCATCACGCCTGACAGTAGAACAGGCTGCTTGGAAATCTCTCAGGTGCTTGATAGGCTCTTGAGCAGGTAAGCCATGAAACTTGGACATCAAATTGAGCAGTGCGGTCTTTATTTCAAAATCTGTAGCCACCGCTGGGTGATGCGCTTGAAACAGTTGCATTGTAAAATCAGGGGCTCCTTCCTCCTGGATAGTAATTCTCCTAGGTTCTGCCATGTCGTCTGCACGTGAATCAACCGAATCAGTAGAACGGGGCTGGTTTCTTCTTCAATTGACGTTTCAGATCCGCCCTCAGAGAGGACTAACCGACACCGAGCTCGCCTTATTCGTGAAATAGTCCTTTCAATTTTAGGATCGAATATTGGCAAGCTTGGATCAGGAAGTGAACGCGTCATTTGACGAAAGAAATATGCAGCTCATAGTAGCAAAATAAAATAAAATACAAATAAATAAATTCTAATTAATAACTTTAGCACTCTATTGCACCTCCCCGGCAACGGTGCCAAAAATTGATGGTAGCAGAAATTAGCGAACTAAAAATTGTTAAAATATATACGTTGCAAGTATAGTTCTTAATTCGCCATAAATCCGCTTATCAATTTAAAAAGGTGTCACAGAAAATTGAAATTAAAATACTGGGAGTATGAATCCCAGGTCGTCTCCCAACGAGTTGCAGAAAAGTATGCTATTTTATTAATCAGATGTTTTCAAAAAGGTTTGAGTTGAGTAAACAGGGAATTAAATTGGAGAATTTGAATAATGTAAATAAAAGCCTTGACTGGGAGTTGATTAGTTGAAATCCCTATTATTGTTGGAATACTCTCAAGATTAATTGACAATTAAAGGTTGTCCTGTTTAGTTATCCTTTACTAGGTAAGGAAAAGTCAAACAAATTGGAATGCTACGTCTGTTCACAAGTTGCAATCCACTTATTTAAAAGAGATTGTTGTTAGTGACTAGAAGGCAATCCAACCATAAACCCAATTGCAATATGTCTTTTAAGCTTTCCAACTCAAGGGTTCCTCTCAATCAACTCCCCATCAAGTTAGAAAACTACTCGCTCATTGTGAATGTAAATTTTATAGCATACAAAAAGGAATTAAAGAAAGACATTGTAAATAAAAATCAAAATAGTCAATTAAAAATAAAAGTGGTCCTTGTATTAAATAATCCTAAAAATATTCCAATGGTAAAATTAAACAAAGCAAAGGACATGAAAGAGTAAAGCCAAGTAAAGAAAACGAACTAGAATGACGAAGTCTTG
Source organism: Arachis ipaensis (assembly GCF_059453495.1). Lineage (NCBI taxonomy): Eukaryota > Viridiplantae > Streptophyta > Magnoliopsida > Fabales > Fabaceae > Arachis > Arachis ipaensis. The sequence goes on along the minus strand of NC_142441.1, from coordinate 38,753,186 downwards.
ATGAGGTAATAACTCTTCTCAGTGTCCCAATGCAAAGAGCAATCGAAAATTAAATCCTAAGAACTATGAATGTGTAGAGAGAAAAACCTAGAGGAGGAGTAAAAACTAGATCTAAAACTAAAAAACTCTGTAGAATGAATGTTGTCTTTTATTTCTGCATGTTCTCTGGCTCTAGTCTGCTGTTCTGGGCCGAAAACTGGGTCAAAATAGGGTCCAAAATCGCCTCCAGTGAATTCTGCAGATTATGCAGATCGCGCATGTCACGCGATCGCGTCATCCATGCGGACGCGTCATTCGCGTTTTTTCCTGCCACGCGCTCGCGTCGTCCACGCCTCCGCGTCGCTTGTGCTTTTCCATTCCGCGCGGTCGCGTAAGCCATGTGGCCGCGTCACTGCGATTTCTCCTCTTCTGCGTGGTCGCGTGAGCCATGCGGCCGCGTCACTTCTTGCTGGTTATATCCTCAATTTCTTGTGTTCCTTCCATTTTTTGCTAGCTTCCTTTCTAATCTCCAACTCATTCATGCCCTATAAAGCCTGAAACGCTTAACACACAGATCACGGCATCGAATGGGATAAAGGAGAATTAAAATGCATAATTAAAAGTCCCTAGGAAGCAGTTTTCAATCATGTAATAATTTCAGGAATGAAATATAAATGCATGCTAAATTAATGAATAAGTGGATAAGGATCATGATAAAACCACACAATTAAACACAATATAAACCATAAAATAGTGGTTTATCAATGGGTTTAGAAACCTTGGAGTTAACTCCTTAATTGTCTCCTTTGAGCTATGATCTCTGGCCTTATTCTTCTTGCATTCTTCTTCTTGAGTGGGCTCATGTAGAGTCTTAAAGACATGAAATGCTAGGTGCTCATCATGCACTTTTAGCAACAATTTCCCTTTTTCAATATCTATCAATGCTCTGCCCGTATCTAGGAAAGGCCTCCCCAGGATAATGGAAGTGTTAGGGTCCTCTTCCATATCTAAGATAAGAAAGTCAGCAGGGAAAAAGAATTTTCCCACTTTTACCAGCACATTCTCTACAACTCCCAGTGCTTGCTTAATGGATTTGTCAGCCATTTGGAGAGCTATTCGAGTGGATTTCAGCTCAAGAATTTGAAGTTTCCTCATAAGAGATAGAGGCATCAAGTTTATGCTTGCACCAATATCACAGAATGATTTCTCAATAGTTATATTTCCTATGGTACAAGGTATATAAAACCTTCCAGGATCATCCTTCTTCTCTGGTAAACCTCTTTGGAGAATAGCACTACACTCCATTGTCATCTCAACAATTTGTCCTTCTTTCAAGGATCTTTTCTTTGTTAGAAATTCTTTCATAAATTTGGCGTATAATGGCATATGTTCAAGTACTTCTAAGAAAAGAATATTGATGCTGAGTGTTTTGAATATGTCCATGAACTTTGAGTATTGCTTATTCTCGTTTTCTTTCTTGAACCTTTGAGGGTATGGAAGTTTGGGGACATATGGATTCACCCCTTCCTTCTTCTCTTGCAGCTGTGGTTCAATGATGTTCTTATCTCTTTCTGAGCTTTGTGCATTCTTGGTCTTCTGATTCTCTTTACTTCTCTCCTCTGTCTCTTCTTATGGAACTTCTCTGTGGTATTCTCTCTGAATGATAGCTTTGTTGTCCATAGTCTTCTCACTTCCTGCTATGATTGCTTTGCACTCCTTCCATTTTGTAGCTTTTCCTTTGTCTTTTGGGCCTTCAGTGGTACAAGGGAAGGCTTTTGCTTGCTTCTCACCCATCTCAGCAATTTGTTTAGCCATTTCTCCCATGTGTCTCTCAAAATTTTTGATTGAAGCTTCTTGATCTTGTCTGGCCATTTCTTGAGTTTTGATGAGTTTTTCCATTAACATTTCTAAGTTAGAGATCCTTTGAGATTCTGGATGGGGCTGTGTGGGTTGTGATGGTTGTTGGTGAAAATTATTTGAAAAATTGGAGGAGTTATTTTGGGGGATTTGTGAAGTGTAATGAGGTTGGGTATGTGTGTCTTGTGGTTATGTGTAGTGGTTGTTGTTAGTAGGGGATTGATTGTGCTTGTTTGTGTTGCCAAAACTGTTGGAGTTGAAGTCCCTTTGTCCTTGATTCTGACGCTCTCCCCACCTCAAGTTAGAATGAGTTCTCCAGGATGGATTGTGTGCATCACCATAGAAGTCATGTTGGAATGAACTTGAGGTGTTGTTCATGTACTGTACCTGTTCAGGGCCTTGTTGCTCATAGTTGAGTGTCCCAAGACCTCCTTAAGATTGATTCCATCCATGTGAGATTTGAGATTGGCTTTGTGTATTCACTGCAGCAAGTTGCAGTCCATCAATTCTCTTGGTCATCATCTCCATTTGTTGCTGAAGTTGTTGATGCATCTGCTTGTTTTGAGTCAGGATTGCATTTACTCCTTCAAGTTCCATCACTCCCCGCTTTGGATTTGTGTCATGGTGCCTCTCAGATGAGTAAAAATATTGATTGTTGACCACCATATCAATGAGATCTTGTGCTTCTTAGGCAGTTTTCATCATCTGGAGTGAACCTCCAGAGGAGTAATCTAATGCTTTTCTTGATTTCAGGGTCAATCATTCATAAAAGTTTTGAAGTTTCACCCACTCACTAAACATCTCTAGTGGACATTTCCTTATCAGGGCCTTATATCTTTCCCATGCCTCATAGAGTGATTCTCCCTACTTTTGTATGAAGGTTTGCATCTCTGTTTTCAGCTTGATGATCCTCTAAGGTGGGTCTCACCAAATCATCCCAATTATTGATGCTCTCCTTGGGAAAGGTTTTCAGCCATTGAGAAGCATTGCCCCTCAAAGAAAATGGGAATAGAAGTAATTTGTAGATGTCAGGATGTACCCCATTTATCTTGACAGTTTCACAAATCCTCAAGAAAACAGACAAATGTTGGTTGGGGTCTTCAAGAGGGCCACCTCCATAAGCACAATTATTCTGCACCAAAGTGATTAGTTGAGGCTTCAACTCAAAGTCATTTTTATGAACATTTGGGGTGAGGATGCTGCTCCCATAGTGTCTAGGATTGGGGATAGTGTAAGAGGCCAACACCCTTCTTGCAGGTTGAGCATTGTTGCTCACTCCCTCTTCACGCACCTCAGACTCCATGACTTGCAAAATCACAAAGAAACCAAATGAAACCTGGACATTCTAATGCTAGAATGTGGTTAGAGGGTTAGTTGACAAAATGTGTCAAATAGTTAATATGCTTAAAAGGAAAACAAAAGAAAATTGCTTAATATAGATTATCACCTACGTAATCATTGTCGATCTAAATCAATCCCCGGCAACGGTGTCAAAAATTTGATGAGGGAAAAATAATTCCACAAAAACTCACTGGCAAGTGTACCGGGTCGCATCAAGTAGTAATAACTCACAAAAGTGAGGTCGATCCCACAGAGATTGATGGATCAAGCAACTTTAGTATGGTGATGAATTTAGTTAAACTAATATTGACGATTTGATTGGAAATTGATTGACAGAATGTAAATTGCTATGAATCTAAATTGCAGAATATAAATTACTTGAAAAGTAAATGACAGAAAAGTTAAATTGCTGAAATTTACAGTGCAAGAAATTAAAAGAGCTGAAACTTAAATTGCAAGAAAGGTAAATAACTGAAACTTAAAGTGTAAGTAATTTAAATTGCAGAATCTAAATTGCTAGAAAATGTAAATTTCATGAAGAATAAAGGGATTTGGGTGCTAGGAATCAAAACAGAATGAAAACTTAGATCAATTCTAAAATCCTATAAGAGAAATGAACAATTGCAGAAGAATATCGAAACAGAAAGAAAACTAAGATCTCAATTGCTCTCTTAACAAAACAGAAAAGAAGAAATTGCAGAGGAAATAAAAACAGAAAGAAAGTTAAGATCAGATCTCCAATTCTTAGACTTATAAAAAGGAAAAGTAAAAGACGACTTCCAGATGAAGAAATAAAGAAGAATTCTTCAATCCAAATTCCCAGATCCAAAATAGAAAATAAAAGTTACAGAAGAGAGAAAACAAACAGAAAAGAAAAAAACTCAGATCTGATCTATATTTCAAAATTTTTAAAATGAAAATTAAAAGAGAGCTCCCCTAATGAAATCAAATTCCCCTCTATTTATACACTTTCCAATTCTGGCATCAAGTTCTTGGAGTGGGCTTTTTGGCCTGTGAAGAAGTGGATCAAAATGGCACTTGGCTGCTGCTTCCAGGGGAACGTTGCGTTCTCAAAGTGAGCGCATTGTTCATTTATCCACGCGTTCACGTCTCTGACGCGTGCGCGTCCTTTTTTCTTTTTTCTCATCGACGCGTACGCGTCACGTACGCGTGCGCATCACTATCAATCTTCAGCTCCCAACACACTCGCGCGCCCCTTTCCCGCATACACATCCTCAATGGCGTTCAACTAATGAGCGCTACGTTTGCTTAGTGAGCGCTGCCCACGCGTGCGCATCTTCTGCGTGTGCGCGTGGGTAGCCAAATGTCAAATTCAGGCTTCAGCGCGAGCCACGCGTGAGCGTGCTTCCTTTCAGATCCTCCATCGACGCGTGCGCGTCATGCACGCGTGCGCGTCGAGTGTAGAACTTCACCTCCAAATTTCAATCTACCCAAAAATGCTGAGTAACTGAACGCGCTCTCTTTTGAAAACGAGCGCCAACCACTTCCACGCGTACGCGTCATGCACGCATACGCGTGGGTCTTCAAAAATTGTCCCTGACGCGTAAGCGTCCCGTACGCGTGCGCGTCGAAAGTGAGCATGGCGTTCTTTATTTGGACGCAACGCTATCCTGCAGTGCTTCTCCTTTTCTTCATTTTCTCACCTAAAATCAACCAAACAAGCAATCAAAGTCTCACCAAAATCATAAGAATTTGCATCATTCATAATAATCACTTAATTCTTGCGTAAATCTCATGATTTTGTATAAAATAAATGATGTTTGATTGAATCAAAATAATCACGAAATTCCACTCCAACCACTTACTTATTGTGTAAGAAAGTTCATAAAACCTAATGAAACAAATGAAAAATGCTTGAGAAACTAGCATAAGATGACTTGTCATCAATGATTTGGAACTTGCTGCGGTTGTGTTTGCCTTGAAGGTGTGGAGGCATTATCTCTATGGGATTAAGTTCCAAGTTTTCTCCGATCACAAGAGCTTGAAGTACCTCTTTGATCAGAAAGAGCTCAATATGCGACAGAGAAGATGGATGGAATTACTGAAGGACTACAACTTTGAGATGAATTACTGATAAACCCATATTTTATGATATATTTTGTGCCCAATTTAAGTGATTTATTCAATCCTTCACCCACTTATTCATGTTAATTGCATGGTTTTATTTTCCCTTCCTTATTATGTCACATATGTGAAAAACTCCAGATGACGCGACCGTGTGACCCACGTGGACGCGTGACAGAGGCCATGCACCAGAAATTACAGAAAATGCTCCCAGCGATTTCTGAAGCCCTTTTTGGCCCAGATCCAAGTATAGAAATCACATATTAGAGGTTATAAAGTGGGAGAATACATCCATTCAAAAGGGGAGTCTCCAATTATTTACTTTTGATGATTTAGATGTAGTTTTTAGAGAGAGGTTCTCTCCTCTCTCTCGTAGGATTAGCATTTAGGATTTTTCTTGCTTTCATGATTGTCCCTTTTTATCAAGTTCAACATTTCTTTTAATTAATTATTTTCTCAATTTAATTTATGAACTTTTATATGTTACAGATTATTCTTTTAATTAATGTTTATTTGAGGTATTTCAGTTTATGATTGCTCTCTTTTATTTATGTTACTGTTACTTCCAATCTGAAGATATTTTTATTCGAGTAGATTTACTTTTCCCCTTTTGGTCTTGGTTAAGAAATCAGTAACTCAGGAGTTATCAAACTCAACGTGATCGATAATTGTTATCCTTGCTAATTGAATTGAACTTCAATAATTCCAGTCCTTTCTCAGGAATTGACTAGAACCTGAAGATCAGACTAATCAATCCACTTGACTTTTCCTTGCTTTAGTAAAGGCTAACTAAGTGGGATCAAGACTCAATTCTCATCACCATTGATAAGGATAATTAGGACAGGACTTCCAATTTCTCATACCTTACCAAAAGTGTATTTTACAGTTATTTATTTATTTTACTAGTCATTCAAATTACTTGTTCCTTACTTTCAAACCCCAATTTACAATCTTCATAACCAATAATAAGAACATACTTCCCTGCAGTTCCTTGAGAAGACGACCCGAGATTTAAATACTTCGGTTATAAATTTATTTAGGGGTTTGTTACTTGTGACAACCAAAATGTTTTTACGAAGGGATTTCTGTCGGTTTAGAAACTATATCTACAACGCGACTATTTTTATAAAATTCTTTACCAGCAAAAATCCTAACGTCAATTACCATCCAGGAAAGGCGAATGTAGTGGCGGATGCGTTAAGTCAGAAGTCGTTGTATGCAGCTTGGATGATGCTTCAAGAAGAGAAGTTACTCAAGGAATTCGAGAGCCTAAAGATTGGTGCTTAGGAAGTATCTGGAACCCTGTGTTTGAGTCGATTGGAGATCTCAAGTGACTTTAAATCCGAACTCCTAAAGGCTCATGAAGATGATGATGCGTTATGGAAGGAGTTACCAGCTATTGAGCAAGGGAAACGGTGGAGAGTGTTAGAGGATAAGGATGGGCTATGGAGATTTAAGGATAGGATTATTGTACCGGATGTTGGTACTTTAAGGCAAGATATCCTGAAAGAAGCACACAAGAACGGATTTTCTATTCACCCGGGGAGTACTAAGATGTACCATGACCTAAAAGCGATGTTTTGGTGGCTGGGTATGAAGAATGATGTGGCAGAGTATGTCTCGAAGTGTCTAACTCGTCAAAAGGTAAAGATTGAACATCAAAGACCTTCCAGGACGTTACAACCTTTAGAGGTTTCGCAATGGAAGTGGAAAAGCATTGCAATGCACTTTGTGTCGGGATTGCCAAGGACTAGGGCCAGTTTTGATGCTGTCTGGGTGATTGTGGACCGACTGACAAAGTCAGCTCACTTTTTACCTATTCGGATGACTTACACCCTTGAGGAGCTAGCACGGTTGTACTATAAAGAGATTGTGAGACTGCATGGCGTACCTGCTACTATAATCTCTGATAGAAATCCTCGTTTCACTTCGAGATTTTGGGGTGTATTTCAGAAAGCTTTCGGAACCCGATTAAGCTTGAGTACGGTTTATCCATCCTCAAACAGATGGTCAATCCAAGAGGATGATCTAAACACTAGAGGATATGTTGAGAGCTTGTCTTTTGGACTAACCGGCGAGTTGGGATCGATATATGCCGTTAGTGGAGTTTTCATACAATAATAGCTACCATGCGAGCATTGGAATGGCTCCGTATGAGGCTTTGTATGGGAGAAAATGTCAATCTCCACTGTGCTGGTATGAAGCTGGAGAGAAAGGCTTGTTGGGGCCGAAGATGATAGCTGAGATCACTGAACAAGTCAAGAAAATCCGAGATAGGATGCTTACGGCGCAGAGTCGCCAGAAGAGTTACGCCGATCAGAGGCGGAAGCCCTTAGAATTTGAGGAAGGAGACCATATTTTCCTTAAAGTTACTCCAACCACGGGAGTAGGTAGGGCGATTAAAGCAAAGAAGTTGAATCCTCGATACATCGGTCTGTTTCAAATCCTGGAGAGGGTTGGACCGGTGGCGTATCAGATGGCTCTACCACCTCATCTTTCGAACCTGCACGACGTATTTCACATGTCGCAGCTTCGGAAGTACACTCCTGATGCTAGCCATGTGTTGGAACCTGAATTGGTTCAGTTAAGAGAAGATTTGACGCTTCTAGTGGCTCCATTCAGAATCGATGATACTAGTATCAAACGGTTGCGTGAAAAAGAGGTTTCATTAGTCAAAGTGGCCAGGAGTCGAGGCGGTGTTGAGGAACACACTTGGGAACTTGAGTCGGAGATGCAAACGGATTATCCGCACTTATTCTCAGGTAATTAAATTTGAATTTTGTGGGCAATATTCCCAATTAGGTGGGTAGAATGTAAAACCCGATTAATTAACGGCTAATTAACCTATAAATGAGAATTTATTCTAGAAAGCCAAAAATGTTATTTTTTATGGCTAAAAATATGATAGAGGAGATTGAGACGAGAATTTTGATACCAATTTTGTAGAAATCGGACCAAGATTGGACCGAACGGGACAAACCGGGCCAACCGGACCCATATTGGGCCCTTGACCCAACTAAACTAAACCTAATACACTCATTTCAGCACTCTCTCTCCTCATTTGACATACACACACGCTGAAATGGTGGTAGAGAAAGGAAGAACACTCTCTCAAGTTCTTTCTCTCATTTGATCTTCAAATCACCATAACTTTTGATCTAGAGCTCCGATTGCCACTCCGTTTGCGGCCACAAATTCACCGTGGAGAGCTATACAAAATCCATACAATCAATCTTGAGGTAAGCCAAAGTTTGCTCTTCAAAATTCCAGCCCTTATTTTCGAATTTCATGGGTGAAATGTTGAAATTTTGGGCTCTTTGATGTTATAGGACCCAACTCTCTTGAAGGAGAAGGTTAATCTTGTCTCCTTGGACCTTGGGTGTGGTAATATTTTCAATCCTAGTGTAAATTGTTGTTCTATGATGTTTGGGTATTGAGATGTTGTGTATGGGTATGATGATTGTGGCTTAGGTTGTGTACATGTGGGTAATTGGAGCTTGATTGAGACTTTGAAAAGCTTGAAAAGGGATTTTTGGTAATAAAAATCTGTTCTTGGAGGTGCTGAGTCCTTGAGAGCTTGTGGACAAGTGATTTAGAAGTGCTCTGATTGAGCTTGGGAAATCGGCTAAGGTATGGTCTTGGTTTCTCGTATCTAAAATGTAATGTGATAGGAAATACTTAGGCTAGAGGCCCTAAGATAGAAATTGAATTGATGATGTTGTTGAATGGTTGAGATATATGATATGGTCATATACGTGATTATAAATATTGATGCCTTGATGGTGTGATATATGAGAAAAATGCATGTTATGATATATGCTTGATGAATGATTGAGGTTGAATTGTGGATGGAACCACGTGAGAGTGAGCATGGTAATGGTTAGGTGTAATGTTGGTTAATTGGTAATGATGTGATTGGAAATTTTGATGAGGAAGGGTATATGCTATGTTAATGTATTTAATATTGGGCTAATTGTTTGAGATGGAATGAAATGGTGAGAGGTTGGCTTGTAATGTGTCAAATATGCTAATGTATGAGTTGAAGAGGCTTGAGTTAATTTTTGGCATACTTTCCTTGATTTTGAAAAGGGTTAGAATATGGATGTTTTGAAAATGGCACTTTGTGGTTTTGAATGAAAATGTGGTTTTTGGACATACTTTGACGGGATGTAACTTGAACTCCAGATCTTCATTTTGTGCCAAATTTGTTTAAAACTGAAATTGGATCCGGGGTGGTTATTTTGTTCGAAGAACGGGTAAAAAATGATTTAAAATGGAGGAGTTATGTCCCTTGGAAGATTGGGGGTCTAATTTGTGAATTCTGCAGCTTTTAACTTAGAAAAATTTTTGGCAGAATGACCCCTACACGTAGGCGTGCTTGACGCGTATGCGTCATTTTTCAGAAAGATGCCATCCACACGTGTGCGTGGCTCACGCGTACACGTCGATGTGCTATAATGGTTGCCCAGCCAAAATTCGCGAGAGTTGTGCGAACACTGTGCTAAGTCTGTGCGTGGGGCACAAACGCACCCACGCGTGCGCATGGCTGACGCGTAGGCCTCCCTTGACTGTTTTCCCATCCACGTGTGCGCGTGGGCGATGCATACGCGTCGATGAACTTTTGGCCATCCACGCGTGCGCGTGGAGGACGCGTACGCGTGGCCATGTTTTCATCCCAAAGTTGATTTTTGAGTTTTACAAGCCAAATTTCATACTTCTAAGCCTCCGATCTCACCACTTATGTCTTAAATCATTATGATATGCCTAGCAATGAGAAAAAGAGCTAGGGAATGTGGTAACTTACGAATGAAGCAAGGGAAAAAGTTATGATCAATGATGATCAAAGATGATTATATGAGATACGGAGAATGGCGGTGGAAGTGCTGTATGTTCCATGAGCCCATAGGCTGTATTTGTTGATACATTGGCTGGTTATGGATTTAACCATGAGCCGGATAGCTGAGTTATTTCCGTGTTACGGCGTTGCCATTATTGAATTATGGCTGAGTATGAAATGCATATATGCTATTGAATGAAATGTGAATGTTGCACTTCCACTATCTGAGACACGAGTTTCCCTGGAAGAAAGCAGTGGCTAGCCACCACGTGCTCCAGGTGGAAACTCGAGACTCTGTTGACCCTATGTCGTAAGGGTGACCGTACACTGTGAAAGTTTCGGATGAGCTCGCCCCCGTGAATATACACCAGTGAGGGTGTTGGATATGGATCATAATTATGATCACGATTATGTTGAGTATAACTCGAGTTGGGATGCGCGACAGATGGATAGTCCAATGGTTAGCTACCAGGACTTGTCGAATTGGCTATATAACCGACAGATGATATCATCAGCCATTAGGGACAGGCATTCATCATATTGCATACTACGTGATTTGTTTGAGATTGTCTAATTGACTGCATATTACTTGCTAATCGTCTAAATGCCATATCTGTTCCTATTTGTATATCTCTTGTCTGATATAACTGTGTTTGCCATATTATACTCCTACTGGTGGTTGGGAGGTTTGAAGGATTTGGAAAGGGAAGTATTAGTTAGACTGAAGAATCTTTAGTCAGTTGCCAATTATAGTTTAGCTTGTTTATAAGCTTTGAATTGATCTGGTGGAAGTTCTAGGATTACCTTCGGCTTTCCTCTGATATTACATGTTAAATATGTGGGAACTGTTACCATGCTGGAAACCTCCGGTTCTCACCCATGTGGATTTTGTGATTTTCAGATGCAGGACGTGAGGCTTCTCGCTGAGACGTGCTGGAGACTTCTGGATTAGTGAAGATCCTTTGTTCTTGGGTCTCTGTTTTTCGTTTATATGTCATGCTTAGATACCTTTATCTCCACTGAATAATACAAACTGTGATGACTCCTTCTAGAGGGGATTTTGGAGAATAGGTTTTGATAAATCACTATTTTATTATTTATTTTGTGCTCAATTGAGTGGTTTTTATCATGTCTTTACTCACTTATTCATATAATTTGCATGGTTTTACAATTCCTTCCTTATTCTGTGATATATGTGAAAACATGTTTCCTAAGCCTTAAAAATGTTAATATTAATTACCTTTTATTACCATTCAATGACGTAATCTGTGTGTTAAGTATTTTCAGGCTTTATAGGGTAGGAATGGCTTAGAGGACAGAAAGGAGACATGCAAAAGTGGAAGCAATGCACAAAAATGAAGTTTTGAAGAAACTGACAGTGACGCACGCGCATGGACGACGCGGACGCGTGCCTAGCGCAAAGCACGAGCGACACGTACGCGTGGCTAACGCGTACGCGTGACAAGAAAAATTTCCAAATGACGCGCACGCGTGACTGACGCGCACGCGTGACAGATGCCACGTGCAGAAAGTTGCAGAATTCACCCTCAGCGATTTCTGGGCTCTTTTTCGGCCCAAATCTAAGTTCGAGAACACAAAATAAAGGCTGCAGAATAGAGGGATCACTGAATTCATCAATCATTCACTGAATACAGACAATTGGAGGTTTTAGATGTAGTCTCTAGAGAAGGAGGCTCTCTCCTCTCTCTTAGGTTTTAGGATTTAGGATTTCTCTTAGTTTTATGATTATTTCTTCTTCATTCCAGGTTCAATGTTCCTTTAATTTTACTTCTCTTCTACTTTTATTTGTTCTAGCTTACTAGTTTATTCTATTTTTCTTGTTGATTCTCTTTTTATCCAATTTGGTTTATGAACCTTCCAATGTTAGATTTGATTTTATATTTAATGCAATTTGAGGTATTTCAGATTTATGATTTTAATTTAGCTTTTTACATTCTTAGCTTGAATTGATTAATTGGTGACACTTGAGTTATCAAATTCTTTGTTGATTGATAATTGGAATTTGCTGGTTAGTTTGGATCCCTCTAAAGCTAGTCTTTCCTTAGGAGTTGACTAGGACTTGAGGAATCAAATTAATTAGTCCACTTGACTTTCCTTTATTTAGTAAGGGTTAACTAAGTGGGAGTAATGAACAATTCTCATCACAATTGATAAGGATAATTAGGATGGGATTTCCAGTTTTCATATCTTGCTAAGAGCTTTATTATTTATTATTTTAATTCTTGCAATTTACTTTTCCTGTTCATTATTCAAAAACCCGAAAAAGATAATCTTCCATAACCAATAATAAATCATACTTCCCTGCAATTCCTTGAGAGACGACCCGAGGTTTAAATACTTCGGTTATCAATTTTATTAAGGGGTTTGTTATTGTGACAACCAAAACTTTTGCACGAAAGGATTTCTTGTCGGTCTAGAAGCTATACTTGCAACGAGGATTTATTTGTGAAAATTCTAGACCGCACGAGAGTTCCGTTCGTCAGGTTTTCTTGTATTTATGTCCCTTGGGGTTTCCTTTGGGGGTTTTCCTATTTTATTTACTTGTATATATTGCTATGCTCGGACCGGTTATCTTCGCAACCGGATTGTGAGTTTTGATATTCATGTTGTTGACACTCCTTTGTATATATAATCTCGCGTTGATTTATCCTTGTTCGTCATGTTTTCGATCGGAGTGTTGTGCTTTCGAGTTGCGATTTTGTTTTACCCATTTTTCTTCAAAGGATCCTAGTTATAATCTTTATTCACACTACTATACGTACTAAATTTTAATTTTTAGAGGTCGTAATACCTTGCCATCTCTGAATTATGACTTAAGCATAAGACTCTGAATGGTAGGATGTTACAATAACCATTAGTTTTACCTTTTCCTATTAGCTTAAGCTTTTGGGACGAGTGGTTTCATGACATGGTATCAGAGCTCTAGATCCGAAAGGTCAAGAGTTCGATCCTTGGTGAACCCCAAAATCAGCTTAAGCTTTTGGGATGAATGGTTTCATGGTTTTATGACATGAGATGTTTATTATCCTGATATCTGGATGGTTATTCTGGATAGCATGAGTGATGTTCATTTTTTAACTCATAGCCCATTGTACACATTGTACAAATATTCTATTAGCTCCCTAGCGGGATTCATGGTATTACTATACTTACTTGATTGTTTCTCTCTCTTTCAGATTATATATTCTTTCGTCCAATTAATGTAAAAATATTTATAAAATTTTATGGGCCTAAATTAGAGTCCTACTCACAGAATTTCTTAAATTCTAAACTTTTAAAAGATGAGAAAATATTCTCGTTGTACTAAAACCTTCTACCTTACTTATAAGTAAGTTTGAAAACATAGTTGAGACTTGATTGTACTAAACATATTTGTACTAAACATATTTGTATTTTATAGAGAAATTTATCAATCATAAAATATAAAAGACTAAACTAAAAAATTTTAAAAATGTTGATTAATCACAAAATAAAAAAGTATGAATTGTGCTTTAATTGTGCTTTGATCATATTAATATAATTTAATTCAATAAAATTATTTATCATCATTTGATTGAATAAAAATTCTATTTTATCTGAAAATTTTAGGATTTTTCAACCTCAAATTCATCCATGTTATATCATTAAAAATATAACTGAGAGCATGGAAGCGTCCCTTCATTTGAGAGCATGATTGAGATCAGAGAGTTTGGCTCTTATGGTTCTTTGATCTTCGTCAACCAAAATCTTCTATATCCCTAATAGGGCTGAATCACAACTCCACTGTGGGAAAAGAGCTATGGAGACGAGTTTGATGTGTTGGAGCCCAAAATCCTGAAGTCACTATTTATATTTGAGTGGGACACTCATTAAACCCTAAAACTCAAATAAAGTAGTATCTATGGTTTTAATCTCATTTATCCAAATCAAAAGTAATAATGAATTATTTAATTTAACATTTATGATAATAAATGAGATCACCGTTATATAAGTCATTTAATGTGAAATTATTTCATTTCTGATTATAATTAATATATGTATTGCCTATAAATATATTAAAAAATAATAATTTCCTAACAATCTTCCAATTAGGCTATACATATATATTTTTCTGAGATAATCACATCTTATAAATTTTATGCGCACATCTAAATGTTATTTCCCTAATTACTTTAATAATCTGGTCTTTCTCATACATTAGTTATGAAATTACCAACTTTTATCACATTAGTATCACAACGAAACCATGATGATCGTCATACTAAAATACTCAACCACATAGATCAAATTTGGATGAAAAAATTCAGAAATTACATGCAAAAATTATCTCATGCATGCCTATTTCTAACTGGTCCAACTTGAATAAAAAATTTATTTTAAAACTTGACAGACTCAGATGAAACTACAACGGCAATATCCGGGCTCATAATGACGGCAACTAAGTGATGAGTCTGTGGACGAAGAAGAGAACTTAACAGACTCACAATGAAAGAGAGAGGGGGGGATTTACCTAGAAAAAAGGGCTCGGCAAGAGAAAGGTAGCGACAGGCTCAACAACGATGGTACAGGATAAGTAGTGATAACAATATAGGCTGTGAAGGAAGATGGGAGCTGTGAAGGAAGATAGGAGCTGTGAAGGGGCAAGCGGCGATGGGCTCAGCAACAACGATGACGGAGGTATGAGGTTTTTTGTGAAGAATTCGATAAGAAGAAGACTCTGGGTGAGGATTGTAACACCCCAATTACCCTAAGCCTTACCTCTAGCCGTAAGGCAAAGGTTAATCAAAGGTTACGACAGTCCTAAGACTTATACATTTTTATATATATAGAAGGAAATAATATAATCTAGAAGCCTGATGAAGGATATAGCTCAAAGACAGAATTTCAGAAGCCCGAAACATTCACACGAGGCTAACACATAAGGTACAAGATATAGATGCAAAAGAATGAAATATATATGTAGATGTAATAGTATAATAATCATGGGGGACTAGTCGCAACTTGCGAAGTTTAAGCCGACTAGTATATATTCAGACATACAGAGTTTGGAGTTAAAAACAGCTTATACAACTATTCTCTCAAATAAGCCTCTAAGGCCATAAAGATAAATATACAAAAGATGTGAGAGCAACTATAACAAAGAAAAACATAAATAAACCAAAGAGGAACCATACTCTGCTCTGTCACCATATCCATAATCTCACCGAGGTGGACTACGACCTGTATCTGAAAAACAACAACAAAGTATGGAATGAGAACCGGAGGTTCTCAGTATGGTAACAGTGCCCAATATGTAAGATGTAAGGCCCCGGGACGCCAAAGGCAATCCTAGAACTTCACACCAAACCGATATTCAAGCTTAGAACAGAATAAATAATTATATAAAGGACTTAAACCATAAAGTGGGTTATCTAAACTTAGGGGAATTCTAACTAATACTAATCATACCGTTGTGTCCCACAGCCTCCTCCAACCTAGCTTCCGTGTGATCCCATCGCCACCCCCTACCTAACCTCCTCAGTACCAGACAATCACAACTAATGCAAGCAAGTAAAACACAAATAGTTTTCATATACAGCAAGTAATTCAAGAAGCAAGTAGGCATGTTATACAATTAGGAAAACTCAAGTAATCAAAGCAAACAAACACATAAGAGATGCATATGATGAATGTCTATCCTATTGGCTCGTGATATCACTTGTCGGTCCGTAAATGCCAACCCAACACATCTTCCTGGATGTAGCCTTTTCTGCCACGCCAGGGATATAGTGTCCTGCACACTCATGCAGCAGCTCTTCTGCTACGTCAGAGATATAGTGCCCTGCACAGTCATGTAGTAGGGAGTCTACTACGCCAGGGATATAGGCCCCGCACACTTCCTGCAGCAGAGAAGGAACCAACCACAATAAATCATGCAGCAGAACAATCTGCCACGCCGAGGATATAGGCCCCGCACACTCTCAACATTCAACAAGTCAGACGATAGAAACATCTGCCACGCCGGAGATATAGGCTCCGCACACTATCAATAACAACTGGTCATGCAGTAGAACAATCTACCACGCCGGAGATATAAGCTCCGCACACTATCAACAATCCAATAACTTCATCCTCAAATCACCATCAGACATCACCATTCCTCATCTCAAATCACTTTCAATAATATTTACTCATGCAGCAGAGAAACCTGCTACGCCAGAGATATATACCCTACACACTTTCCTTCCATACTCATCAAGCTCATAATAACCATCATCAGTTCTTAATTCCATTTCGAACTCATTAGTTCCTCAGTTTTCTCAATTCATTATCAACAATCACCATATGCACCACTCTTCCTTCTCTCTCAACTAACTCATCCTCAAAATACCAGAAACCTAAAACCTCCATTTTCTAACTTTTCAAAGGAAAACCCAACTTAAACTCCTAGGACCTTTCCCATATTTCAATGCTCTAAAATAAGCCCAAGAGTCTTAAAATGGTGTTATAGAAGCTTACAACCTTGTCGAGAAGGTGAAATAGTTGAAAACAAAGTTTAAAATTATGAAACAGGGCGTGTGCGTCTGCACAGGGGTGTGCGTGCGCACGCCCAAAAAGATTTTCAAAATGTGCGTACGCACCTGGGTGTATGTATGCACAGGTACTGAACCTTCCCGACTTGTGCGTGCGCACAGGGCTGTGTGTCCGCACAGGTCATAATGCTTCATTGATGTGCGCGCGTACAACCTGTGCCAGCGCTGCCACCAGAGCCCTTTTCCCTGCTTGTGTGTACGCACAGGTCTGTGCGCCCACACAGAATAATATTTTCGCAGGGCTGTGCGTGCGCACAAGGCTGTGCGTCCGCACATATCAGAAAATCCTGAAATTCTGCAACTCTGCAGAATTTCAGATTTCAACACCAATCTTTGAATGATCATAACTTCCTCTACAGAAATCTAAATTTCACAAGCTTTATACCAATTTAAAGGGTTTTCAAAGATCTTTGATTCTAAACCAATTTCAACCAATTTTGAAAACCGAGGAAAAAGTTATGATCAAACGAATTTCACCAAAAATTAACTTTTACCCAAAATCTCACAAACCCAATTCTTAACCACACCTCAATCCAATACCAATTCAATCACATATCAACTTTACCAAAACAGCCCAAAATTCATACAAACACTATCTCATCCATTATACCATATCTCACTACCAAATCCATAATTTCCCACTTAATCATAAATCCACTCTCATAATCATAATCAATCAACAACAATCTCAACTACCAACACAATTCCCCATACTTTCCAATAATCATTATCATACTCTATCCATCATTAACCAAATCCTATCAACAAACCTCCATCAACAACACTAAGTCTCACATTCATCATCAATCTTCATAATAATTAAAATACCAACGATCATCATCAAATTATATAATCATTATCATTATTATTCCAATTCCTTCAACACAACACTACCACAACATCAACCAATCCCCATTAACAACTCCAATCATCAATATTCATTAATACCAACAAATCTCATTAATCATCATCAACCACACTAATCCCATACAACCAACAATTAACATCAATTCACATTTAAATATTCATACACCAACAACATTCAATCCTATCTTAGGGTCAACTAGCCTAAGTGTCCATGAACATTACATATTACATAAAGAAAATCGAAACCATACCTTGATCGATTTTCAAAACGTTCCAAACATCAAAACGAAGCCACCAAACTTGCTCCAAAGCCTCAACCAACTCCAACAAACACCAAAACTCAATCTAATATCACATATACATACCAACATCAAAATCTAAGATACACAAAACAACTAAACACAAGAATTTAGTAAAACCTTACCTTACCCAACATGATTAGGGGTAAAATCCAACATTTACCCGCTACTATAGATCACCTAAACAAGCAAAACCATAAAACTTGCTCAAAATCTAAATCCAAAACGCGCAGATTTCTAGGGTTGGAAACTGGGATATGAAGAGAAAGATTTTACCAGATTTTCTTAGATAGAAACGTAGAGCTTGATAAGAGCTTCGCGTGGCCATAAATGGCTCGTCAATCGGAGCTCCGGATCAAAAGTTTTGGCTCCCAAAAGGTGGAGGTGAAAAGTGTCATCCCTCTTCTCCTCTCCCCTCTCAAAACCGCGGCCCCCTCCCCTTTAGGGCTGAAAAATGAGCTCAAAGCTCATTAAATGAGCTTATATATGTTGGGCATTTGGCTCGGTTTGGACCCGGTCCAATCCGTTAGCGTTTTTGGTCCATTTGGCCCACTTTGGGCCAAAACATTTAAGATTAGTGTCCAGTTTTCGATTCTAAATTATTTTTCTCCTTTCAAAATAATAAATCAATTTTCAAAATATTATTTTCCAAAATACGTGGTACTGTACAGTCTAGGACCGGTACTGCCAACTTAATCGCCAGTACGCATTTTTACAAAAACTGTCCGAAAAAAATACATTTTCTAACTCAGAAAAATTCACTGAAAGCAAATTTCTCATTTATATTTTCAAATTAAAATTTCTAAATTTTGAATCTATTCCGGACACTAAAATTACTATATTAAAACGGTTTTATGTGAAAACGTAGGTTCTTACAAGGATGACTGGATTTCTCTTGCATGGCTATAGAGTATGGACTGGACTGAAACTGTGAATAACTGAATTTGTGATGATGTAAGGCAAATCCTAATTCCTAAAAAGTGTTTATATGTATATATCCGGGGCGGGTACACCCTAAATCCGACCATGCCCTGTCCTAAGCAAAATTTACCCCAACTCGAGTCAAGTTATCACCCTCCCTAACCGGGTATGGATGGGTCGGGTACCCACGTATTCATGCCAAGTCTAACCACGTATTGGTGCTCAATTTATTAAGGATTTACCACTAAGCAATAGATTGCTATACACATAAGGCGAGATTCTAACTCCTAATAGTTGTTTAAGCGGACGAGTAATGAGATGATCACTCAACAAATATAAATTGATTAAGACAAATACTAATTATTTTTAATATTTTAATATTAAAAGTCCTGAGAGTTTGATTTTAATTATAATTTTATAAAATATTTATAATAATAATTACTATATATATTTTATTTATTTTTTTAATAAAATTTTTTATATAATTTTATATATTATCCTGTACAGAGTACGAGAACATACACTAATTTTAGTAAAAACAGTACTGTATAAAAATACTAAGCTAGTAAAAACATTACTATATTACCTTGGCATTAATTTTTCATTAACAATAACACTTTGTTTGGATATAAGAAAGAAAATATAAGAAAAGAAAATAAGAAAAAAGAAAATAAAAGGAGAGAAAATAGAAGAAAAAATAGAGTTATTTGTATGTTGTTGTTTAGATGAAGAAAAAATAAAGAGAAAAATTTCTTTTGTTTGGATGAAAAAAAATTAAAAAAAAAATCATAAAGATATAAAATTACATTAATATCTTTATAATAAAATAAAGTATAAATATTTTTATTTATTTATATTTTATTACATTTTATAAATATTATAAAATATTATAATTTTATATATTTAATTTAAATTATTTATTTAATACATATATGTTTAAATGTGAACTTTTATTATAATAATATATATTAAAACTAAATTTATATTGATAATTATTAATAATAATATAACTATGGATAATATTGTAAATATACAAAAAAATATTTTTTTTTTTGTTTTCATGTTTGTAATGAATAGAAAATTTTTTTGGTCACACAAAAATTTTCCTTTTTTTTTTAGTATCCAAACAAAGAAAAGTAAAATTTACCATTCATTTTCTTTTCATCTTTTTTTCTTTCCGCCAGCTACCTGGATACAAGTTTGATGCCCCAAATTGCAAAAATACAGCATTATTGTGGCGGTGAACAAACCCCTGCAAGTTGCCAATAATAGTCATAATTGCACTATTTGTTTTATTTTCGGGAGTGGATCCTCTCCAGTGAAAAAAATTAGATAGTGTCCAATATTTGATTTTATCATTCATTGTTTTCTCTTTTATTAATTTCTAATCCCACTTATAGAATTAAAGGTAAGAAATCACACTTTGTTCTCTTAAATAGAAAAAAAAAAATAGAAAGGATCCATTTCTTTTCATTTTCTATTCATGGGCATTTATTCAACCAACCGTTACACACCTCTCATCTTATGCTGAATAACATTGATGTGAATTGTGAGCCAACGATGCATCTTAAAGACGTGAATAATCCACATAAATATATGTGTTTTTTTTTTTTCCCTTTTTTTCATTTTAAATACCTAATCCAATCCCTATCAATTTTCATAAAGAATTACATGCCCTTTAAAAGAACATTGACAAAACAATCCTTAATTATTCATTTTTTTGGAACATACTAGTTATTCTTCACCCGAAACAACATTGTTTGAATTGTTATTACTTTGTCGTTTTTTTATTTAAATGGCATAGTCTTTTATAAAAAAAAATATAATTTTGATACACAGTGAAAAGGAAATACAACATCAGAAAAAAAAAATACCTTTATATTAATTGCGTAAATACAAAATAGTTATATAAAAAAACAAATACAAATAGATAATAGTATAAAATATTTTACATTACATCAAAATTAAACTCTTATAAAATAGATAGACGTAGTAACTTGAATATTTACTTTGTTTGCTTCTTTGAATTAGTTGATTTTATTAAACAAAGATTACTATACTATCCGGCAGACAATAAGTTCAACTATACAACATATCACATAGAATAATACAAAAGAGAGACCAAGCAGCACTTGGAGCAGGATTGTTAATGGGGCAAGAGGCAGAATGTTTAGGGCTCTTGTTGCTTGTATTGGGCCTGAGGTGGAGGGGCTGGTGGCCCATATTGTTGAGGATATCCACATGCCTGTTGTCGACCCTTGGCCCTACCCATTAGATAACATGCTAATGCCACTATCAATATCAACAGTATCAATGGCAATGATACCACCACCACGAAACCCATTCTTATTTTTTCAACTTCCCAACTTGTTTTTTGTTTTCTCTTTTCTTCTCTTCTCTTCTCTTCAATTCTCTGCCTTCTATCTTATATTTATCTATTTATTTATTATACCTACGCCATCCATGCCATCTTTATTCTTCAGATTTCAGGACGTAACCACAATAGTAATTAATGAATGAAATAGCAAACTTAGAGATCAGATCATATACATTTATGGCATTCAATACTCGATCGTGGTTACCCTTTTTATTAATTAATAGAGAAAAATACAAATAATAGAGGAATTTTTCAACAAAGGCTAAACTTTATTATTCTAGTTAAGGGCAAGGAAAATTGAATATATGCACGAGAAGTATATCGTATGATTGCAGCTTATTACTATTGTTATTATTATTAGCAACAATTAATTAATTCCTTCAAATAGAATTGTTGATTGTTGATGCTAATTAATAGAAAGAAGATGAGAAAATGTTGAATTGAGAAGGTACCTGTTAACTGGGGGGAAGCAGTTCTGGAAAAGGGGAAATGGAAGGTGGAAGGTGGGAGTAGGGTTCAAGCACTTAATAATAATTATATTATTATGGATGAAATGAAAGGAAGAAATAATAATGGAGAGAAAGATGCGATACCAAGTGGGTTATTAATTAGCTCAAATGGCATAGACTCCCCATACTTAATTAAGAGGTTGCGGGTTCGAATCTCCTATCTTTCCAAATTTTTAGTCACAAAAAAAAAAAAGTGGGTTATTAATTAGGTGAATATATGAATATATAATATGGTGGCATAAATTAAGCCGTATGAAGCTCAACTAGCCCCTGGAAACGTGTCGCCATTTCGAATTTACACTTGGAATCCTATGAACTTCATGTCTACTCTTTCTGATTGGTCACCCACGTGCAGCCAAACAGCCCAAACTTGTATCAATAATACTTGATCAAATAAACTTTTTTTTTTTCTGAGAAATGTACTTATAGTTTTGAAAAATATAAGTATTTGATTTTGTGTTTAATAAATTAAAAAATTATATATTTGTATTTTTTTTGTTTTAAAAATTAGGAGTATTTTTTAAATTATGTGAAGACACTATTTAAAATTAAAATATATTGATAAATATTTATATTTATTCTTTTTTTATTATATTCATATATATTAAAGTTATTTCAAATATTAAATAATTTATGAAAAATATTTTTTATAATTTCTGCTTATTTAAAGTTATTTTTATTTTTTACCAAATATAATTTTTACAACTTTTAGAAACTTATTTTTTAAAAGTTAATTTCAAAAAATTATTTTGAGAAGCCAAAAGTTTACCAATTTGTATCACTATCTCTATATATAAGCAATTCGAACAAATAATATCCTCTATTCGATATTATGTTTTCCATCTTTCTTCTTTATTTCGGCCTATTTTATCTTCCATCACAAATATATATAATATTTTTTCCTTATTACTCAACAAAAAGTCTTTGCTTTTTAGTTTATTGGATGTGGATTCTCTAGTATCTGTCAATTATAAGCTAATGCTTAATTTCTAATTTTTTTTTTTTTTTTTGGACTGGTAATTTCTAATTTATTTGAGTTTACTGTTTGGTAGATAGAAGTTGTATACAATATTACAATGTCTGGTCTGAGTTTTTATTTTAGTAGATATGAAATTGACCATAATATCTCTTTTTCTCTTATACTGATTAGTTGGTAGAGGTGATGTTTTTTTTTTTTTTTTTTTTGTTATAATTTATTGTTATTTTTATTATTAATACAGAAAAAGACAGTTTTTTGGTATTATAAAGAAGCAGCAGGATTGTGGTCTGTGGATCACACTTACAGCATAACATATTGGACATTTTAGAACACCAAAAATATGTGACGGACACCAGAAAAACTGTTGGTATATTTTAAGTTTAAAACAATAGGGCTTAGTGGCCCAGAACGCATACATCCTAAAATTGGAGTTAACGTTCTAGCCTTAGCATGATCGAAAGAAAAAACAAAATAGCCTTAGCCGGTTAGCCCTTATGTATCGACGACTACCGTGACAACCTTACTTTTCATCTGTCTATTCTGTTTCACGTTTTTATTTATTTATTTACTTTTCTTTGTTTGCCACAAATAGGATACATACTACATAGCATAGTTATCGGAATCGAATATAATTAACCAATTCAGACTATTTGATTAATAGTTTACTGATTCAACCATTAAATAATTAATTGAATCGATTTATCTAATATAATTAAATAATTATATAAAATTCTGATAATAATTAATTAGTTGTTATTTTTATATTTTAACAATTTATTAATTAGTTTATATCTATTATATTAAATTTGAGTAAGAATAAGTATACAACTAAAATTAAAAAAATAAATATCAAAATAATATTTAATTGAATGTTGTGTGTATATATCTATTTACCTAATATATTAAAATTGAGTTTTACCCCAACTAATAAGAGTGAGATGTCAATTTCTCATGAATTCATTTTTTCTCTAAAATAAATGCATTTAATAAATAATACATAATTATACTAATTTAGAAAAATTTCTTTATTATAATTATATAAAATCAATATTTAATACTTTATTAAACTATTTATCAATTATTAATCGAAAATATTTTTAATAATAATAATAATAATATACTTCTACTTAATATACTAAAATTGGATTTTTCTCTAACTAATGAAAGTGAGGTGTCAATATTTGGCTAATTTTTTTTTATATGAAAAAAATTGTGTGTAATTAATCATTATGGATCATTGGTGTGTTTTTCTTGAATATGGATTAATTTTTTTTTTAATTTTGAGTAACAAATCGGACCCTCAGATTTGGGGGAGTAGAGAAATCTGAGGGTCAGATTTGTAAATTGAAAAAAATTTAAAATAAAAAAACTCAAATTTGACCCTTTGATTTGTATTTTTTAAAAAAAAAAAATTTAAAACCACAAATCTGACCCTCAGATTTGTGGTTATCAACAAAAAAAATTAAAACACCACAAATCTTACCCTCAGATTTGTGGTATCCATATAAATAAAAAACACATAGTTTCCACCTTATTTAAAAACACCACCTTCTACCCCATATTAAAAATACAAAGCGTCAATATTTTTCATAAATTCATTTTTCTTAAAAAATGAAAGCACTATTCTCTCTTCTAAATTTATTTTAGAAAAATATCTTTATTATAATTATATTAGCATTTAATGAATAGTGCATGATTATACTAATTTAGAAAAATATATTTATTATAATTATATAAAATCAATATTTAATGCATTATCAACTAATAAAAGTGAGGTGTCAATTTTTCATGAATTCATTTTCTCTCTAAAATGAGAGCACTATTCTCTCTTCTAAATTTATTTTAGAAAATTGACTGAATATACGTGCCAAATTAAAAAAATTTAGCAAGTTAATGGAATCAAATAATATTTTTATAATATATATAAAAATTTATATTTTTATTAACCCATGTAATAATATATATAAGAATGTTAAAATTAATTTCAATTATATAGCGAGATTGCCAGCGTAGGAGAATTCCATCGGAGGAGATCATCGGAGTAGGAGATGTCGTCGGAGGAGACCGTCGCAGGAGGAGATTGTCATTGGAGGAGAGGTCACCAGAGAAGATCACCGCTGAGGAAGACGTCGCCAAATGAGGTCGTCGTTGGAGGAGGTCGTCACCGGAGGATATCGGTCAGAGGAGGTCGTCGCCAGAAGAGATCGTTCAGAGGAGATCGTCAAAGAGAAGATCACTGTGGCAGCCATTCAACCTTTACGTTTCAACGAAAAATGAGAAGTGAATTAGGATTAGGCTTTTTTATATAGCAGTGATAATGGCGTTTTAAAACCGTCAGAATCAACAAAAACCACCATTAAATGCAATTCAATTATGACAACAATAAAAAACGCCATAATATCCGGATATTACGACAATTTTATGAAACTGCCGTAATATTAATGCCATTTTATGTCCTTTTTTTTTTTTGTAGTGCATAATCTACCATAAGTAATACTGTTGATAGAATCGTAGGCCATTAGGTATGAAAAATAATAAACAGAAAAAGAACTATGTCTGAGGTACAAATTTTCTAGATAATAAATATATATATATATATATATCACACTCATTGTACACAGTAATAATTAGTCAATATTTTTAACGGAGATACTTGCTACAATTAGATAGAAATTATGCCATTATCTTTTTATTAATATTTATGATTATTTCAATGGAGATATTTGTTCAGTATATATGTTAATAATATAGTATACTATTACTATACTATATTATTTTAATGTTATTTAACTATTACTATATTATTTCAATATTATCAAGGCAATCTCAATGTGATCATAAATTTAACTTAATTATCGACATGACATACTTATGAGTATGTTTCTTAATTTATTTTTTGTAACTCATCGAATGCAATTTATTACAGTAAATGAATAATATCAACTAATTGATTTGATTAGATATTTAAATATCACATGATTTATTATAATTTATATCAATTAAATAATTGTAATTTATTATATCAATTATTTTAATTCATTAATTTATAAGGTACATAATAACATAGATGATTTGTTACTTATACTGATTAAATACAATAAATATAGATTACTTTAGTTAAAAAAATCATTGTCTCCTATGTTTTCCTATTTATTTTTTTAATTCATTAAATCCAATCAATTATAATAAATTAATTATATCAACTAATTAATTCAATCAACTATTTCCTAATTTATTTTTTTGAATTCAATAAATCAAATAAAATTAATTATACTAATTATTTGTATCGATTAGTTGATTTGATTAATTTTTAAAAAATATTTTATTTAATTTTTTTATTTATTTAAATACATGAATTATAACTAATTAATGATTTAATTTTATTAGGATAAATATATCAAATTCTGTTCCTAATATAAAAATACAAAATTTTATTCCTTTCATTTTTATTTTACCACTATAAAAGACCATATATGCTAGAAGAAAATATCATTCATTTACCAATTACTCTTTCATTAGGTAGCTTTTACAATAATTCTTTTTCTTCTTATGAGGCGTCGAAACAAGAAGGCAACTATCGTAGATACAAACCACCACACACTCTTCAACTCCCGTGCTCATCATTCAGAGCAATATATGATATATTATCCATTAAGCATTTATAGGTCATGGTATCATCATGTATGCATAAATAAAAAAATTTCATAATTAAGCTGAAGTCATTTATCTGTTTGTGTGGTATATTGTAGTGTGAAATTACTTTCAATTTATGTTGTGCAATGATATTATAGTTTAATTTAAGCTTTTATTTTAGAATTATGTTATGATTTTATCTCATCATTTTCTCTTAGATATCAAATTGATGTATTTTTATTTCTTATTATTGAAACGGATATGATATAAAATTTGTAAAAAAAAAAAATCTCACATTCAATTTATTTTATTGTAGTCTTCTATCTCTTTTATTTCTTTTTATTTTCTTCTTGTTTATTTTATTTTCTTTTTAAATATTATATAATTTATTATAGTTTATACCAATTAATTAATTATAATTCATTATATCATTTAGTTTAATTCATTAATTTATAATATGCATGATAAAATAGATCATTTGTTTCTTATATGTTTATTCTTCTAAAATCTAAATCTGAATAATTATATTTTTAGTTTTTGTTATGCACAAAATATTATTAATAATGAATAATAATTAACCACTCATAATTTTAATCAAAGTATTTGGATGATTTTTATATTTATTAATATTAATTGTTGATTATTTTTTCGTAAATAAATTGTATTATAATTTTATGTTAGTTCATAATTAATTAATGATTAATGTTTATGAAGCTATGTTACTCTAAATTTTATATTTTACAAATATTTTATTTAAATGTAATTTTTTAAACATAAAAATATATTTACTTTTACATTTTTTAATTATTCTAAATGAATATTTTATCAAATACTAATTAAAGTCATCCTTCCATTTGCTTTTACTAATCTATTATCTAACTATTATATAAAATTAAAATCGTATTAATGAATTTAATATGAAAGTTAATTTAGCTTTTTATTTAGAGTATTTTTTTTATTTTTTTTAGTTTAATCAACCAAAACTATTCAATTATGAATAGTCACTTCTATCTTATTTTATATAACTAATTAAAATTACTAAAATTTAATAATACAATTCTATTTTATATTTGCTGCAGAGCGGAGCAGGAAGGAGGAATCATTCACTTCTCATTCATTCACACTTTAGGTTTTAGGGTTTCTACTCTAATTTCTTCTTAGAGTTAGATTTAATTTCTGTTTTTATTTACAATTCCTTGCAATTTATTGTTCTAGCACCTTTGTTCTTTAATTCTACTTGTTATTTCCTTCACTTTGTTATCCTCATGTTTATGCACACTTAATACTTTGGATCTTTGTTAATGCAATTTATATGTTTATGTTGTTATTGCTTTCTTCAGTTGTCATTGTTAATTTCTTTCAATTGGTAGTTATTAGATTTTACTATTATTACAATTTTACCATGCTTTTATTTTGTGCCTTCCAAGTGTTTGATAAAATACTTGGGTGGATTTTAATTTAGATTTTTATATTCTTGACTTGGATTGATTATTTAGAGACTCTTGAGTTATCAAAAGTCTTTTGTTGAATGGTAATTGGAGATTCCCGGTTAGCTTGAACTTCACCAAAGCTAGTCTCTCACTATGAGTTGACTAGGACTTGTGAACTCAAGTTGATTATATGCACTTTACCTTCCTCCATTGGTTAGAAGTTAACTAAGTGAAGGCAATTCACTTTTACCATCACAATTGGCGATGATAATGAGGATAGGACTTCTAATTCTCTCTCCTTGCTAAGAGCATTCTTAGTGATTAGTTTATTTTCTCGCCATTTTACTTTCTTGTTTCTTATTTCAAAAACCGCAAAAATATACTTTCCCATAACCAATAATAAACTACACTTCCCTGTAATTCCTTGAGAGACGACCCAAAGTTTGAATACTTCGGTTAATTTTATTGGGTTTGTATTTGTGATAAACAATCTAAACATTGATTGAGGTTTAATTGTCGGTTTAGAACTATACTTGCAACGCGACATCTTTGTGAAATTCTTTACCGACATTTTTCCCCATCAAGTTTTTGGCGTCGTTGCAGGGAAATTGCACATGTATGTCTTATTATTGGTTATTGTGAATATTGTGAATATGTTTGCCTTTTCGTTTCTTTGTTAGTTGTTGCTAGTTTAGGAGTCTATTTTCATTATTTCTTATTAGTTTTTATTTTTAGTTTCTCTTGCTACTAAGAATTTCCACCTCTTTGGCTATAAGTGTGGTTCAAATTATGTTGTAGGGAATGGAAGGTACAATGTGAACATGCATCAAAGAGAGGACAATCAAAGGTGGGAGGAGCCTCAAGCTTATGGACAATCTTCGTGGCAACTGCCTCCTCCAAAGGGCCATTCCAAGATGCATATCAATCCGATGGCTACGGTGGACCGCCTTGTGACTACCAACAACCACCACCATATGCCTATGAACCCCCTCCTCAATATAGCTCTCAACCATACTCACAAGCCTCATCCTACTAAACACTTCCATTTGACCCAAATCCTTATCCCCCATACCAACCACCTTATGAGCCAAATGAACCATACATAGAGCCACCCCAATTCCAACCCAATTACTCCCAAGTACCACCACCTCCAATGTATGCGAACTTTCAACCGTAAGATGAATTTTCCTTTCCACCACAACCCTCCATAGGGGAATGTCCATATCCATCAATCCAAGAGCAATATGATCCTAATTATGTTAGCCAAGCGGAACAAGAGCCACGGGATCATTTTAAGAAAGCAATGGATCGACTTCAAGCAACCATCCATCAAATGAGACGAGAGGAAGGTCGAAAAGCACACGAAGCTCTCATGGCTAACATTGCCAAAACAAGAGCCACCATCGACCCCTGGGACTCATGCAACAAACAAAGCATTTTCACGGATGAATGTGGAAAGTCAACCGAAGAGCGGAGCATGAAGGAGATCTTGGAATCTCAATTTGAGAACAAGGGACTAGAGTGTATTGTGCAACAAGTGAAAAAGATGGAGAGTCTTGAACCGCCACATCCTTATCATGATGAACCACCCTCCTATCATAAACCCTTCCTCCTAAGCAATGAACCCTTATATCCACTCCACTCTCCATTGGATGACACTTTTAGTGTTCTTCTTCAAGGGCAAAGAGAGATGCAGCGGACGACACTAGAGTTCATAGCTACCTTGACTGAGGTAGTAGATAATTTAGCTTCATTGCGCTTCAACACTTAAAGTACCCCCATGGCCGCATGTGGAGAATCTAATAAGGAGTGTAGCATGAAGGAGAAACTAGAAACTCTGGTGGAAAGTGAGGAATGTGACTTTTTATTGGAACAATTGGAGGAAGCCGTAATTGTTGAAGAGGATGAAGTGGTTGAAGACTTAAGAGATGCTGAACCTCTATGGGAATCTAGAGTTGTAGAGTATTCCTCCAAGAAGCTTGGCATTAATGTTGAGGAGGGTAGTGCACAACCTCCAAGGCATATTCCCTATGAAGAATTGGATGGGATAGATCAAGAGACAAGTTTCCTTGGTGATGATGATCATGAATCAAGCCATCCTAGTAATGAATTTGCATCTACAAGTGAACCCCTTGAGTTTGAAGAACCTTCTCCCAATGAAATTGAAAGCAACGTTGAGGTAGATTTCTCTCAACCTCATATTTATGATTTGAGTGACGGAGAAGAGTTGGATGAATTTGGTGAGGAAGAGCTTGAAGGTGAAGAATCTTTTTAAAAGGTGGAAGTCTTTCGGCAAGGTTGGACGGGAGTTGAATATGCTTTGTCAAGATCGTTGGAGATTTCTCTACCTAGGTTGCCGTCTACTCCTCCAATTGAGTGGGTAAAGCTTATCTCTCTTAGTTTTACTATCCCACTTGAGTATGGTATTCTTGAAACAGATGGCTAACTTAGGAGGCTTTGTGGAATGAAGCGTAAGAGAAGGATGTTTAGTGGTTGGAGTTGCAAATCAAGACTCATCAAGGTTAAGATTTCAAGAGCTAGATGCAAGAGTTGGACTAGTGATAAATTGGTTGGATCTAAGAGAAGAGTTTGGTACTTCATTGAGAATTTAGATTGCTTGCCACCCGGTTGGAACAATGATGATTCACTTAAAGACGGGTGTAAATACAAGATTTAGGATCCCGGCACACAGGAGGATCAACTTTGGGAGCTCAAAACTTGTGAAGAACTTCATCAAGGCTTGGTGAATTCACTTGGAAATGTTGGAGCTTATTGGAAGTACAAGCGTTGGTAGAAGTTTCAAGATGAGTTTAAGCACAAACTACCATGACAATGAGCTCACCAAATGTCCAACTTAAAGACTTTAACTAAAAGTGCTAGGTGAGAGACACCCCACCATGGTAAATTCTTCCTATTTTCTCTGTTATTTATATTGGTAATAAATTGAAATTTTATTTTTAGTTAGGATTATTTAGTTTAAGTTGTGGTTTCACTTACTTAATAAAGTTTGGCTTTACTTTGGTAGCTTGTTAGTTTATTTAAAAAAAAATTTCGCCCCACGCGTGTGCATGGCCGACGCGCACACGTCATATTGAATGTTGCTCTCTAGTACATAAACTAGAGAGTTGTGCTAGAACCGTGCGAGTGGGGTGCCAGATGCACAACCCAACCAACCCTTGCATGTCGCTGACGCGTATGCGTCATTTTCATTTCTAGCCTTCCATGCGTTGGCGTGACCGACACGCACGCATCGTACCTAAATGCTGCCTCAGTACTAATTACAGAGATTTGTGCGACAAGTGTGCCAAAATTGTACGTGTAGCACAATTCCGCCTCAAACGTACGCGTAGTTTACGCGTACGCGTGATCTTCATTTCTCTCCCCTCACGCGTGCGCGACAACGACGCGTGCGCGTTGTCTCCTCTTTTCCTTCTTCTACGCGCGCGTGTCACCCACGCATATGCGTGTATTTGAATTCATTAACCCCCTGACGCGAGAACCCTAGCTTCATGCGCGTCCCCTTCCACCCTTTCACTCTCAACGTCTCTTTCCCTTCTCCCTCCAAGAACCAGAAACTCCATTACCGCCTCCAAAACCTCCATCACCCACCACCAACCTCACATCACCACTC
Organism: Arachis ipaensis; assembly: GCF_059453495.1. Lineage (NCBI taxonomy): Eukaryota > Viridiplantae > Streptophyta > Magnoliopsida > Fabales > Fabaceae > Arachis > Arachis ipaensis. The sequence goes on along the minus strand of NC_142441.1, from coordinate 38,721,869 downwards.
AGTTCTGGTGACCCCGAAACGCCGCCGACTACCCCTCTCTCTTTCCCTTTTCTTTCTTTCTTCTTCCATTCCTACCGGTTCATCTTCTTCGCTACCACCAGCTCTACCGCGGCCGCCTATTGCCGCCGGTGACCACCACCCTCTAACCACAACAACCTACCTTCTTTCTTCCTTCTTCTCTTCTTCTCCATTTCATATTCCTCTGCTATCTTTGCAAGAAGAACAGGGACCCCTGTTTCTGCTTCTGCCACGGTCACTACCGCGGGCCACCATAGCCGCCGTCTCTGACCCGGCATCCTACCTCTCCTAACCCATTTCCATTTATGTCTTTTCCAAGTTCCAGTCCCTCTGTCATTTTTAATTTTTGTTAATTAATTTTGATTTTGAATTTGGTTAGCTTTGTTTAATTCCTGTTCGCTTAGTTAGTTTAGTAATGCATGTGGTTAGGTAATTTTAGTTGTTTGTTAGTGGATTTAGGTTTAATATTTTGCTATTTTTGCTGTCTGAATTGGTGCATGCTTCACTGCTCTAGGTATATACGGTTGACGGTGATTTTCTTTTATTAATATGCATATATTGTGTCTGATGCATATGTTGCTGTTTAAGTTGATTATTCAATTTGGTTTAACATGTTTAAATTGAAATTGATTGCTTATTGAATGGTTCATGTTGCTGCTTTTCTGGAATTTAAATTGAACTGTCAATTGCTCCATTTCAATTTCCATTTTGTTGTTGCTTCAAGATTAATGGCTGCTGAGATGTTCTTTCAATTCTGCACTTGGGTGTTTGAATTCAGCTTACCTGCTTGTTAAATAGTTCAGTGTTTTGGAGCTGTTTAAGTTCATAATGCTCAATTCATATGAAATTATGGTTGCTGATTTTATCTGAATTATTTTGAATTTCATATGGGCTAAGTTCTACTATTTGTTTAATCCGAGAACGCTTAATTTACTGCCAGAATGCTGCCAAATTTTTCTGAAAATTGTTATGTTTTTAACTTCCAACTTATGAATTGAGTTTGGTACATTTTGACTTGGGTTTCATTTAGTTTTTACTAAACTCAATTCACGAGTTAATTGGTTGGCATTTCCGCCCTTCCTTTGGTTCCCTTTATTTGAATTGCATCATTGGCAACAAGAACTATTTGACAGATTTCTGTGTCAAATCGAACCTTGTTGACCAATGAATTTTAAACCTCTTCTATGTTTGAATTTTTCAAGTTAAGTTCCAAATTTTCCTTCTTCATGGTCTTGTTTCAATTTTAACTTCTCTTTGACCATTGAAGTTGTTTCATAAACTTTCTATTTGGCCTAGTCTTGTTCCTTTTTGTTTGAGGTTCTTTCAAGTTGTGATTATTGGTGCCTTTTTACTTTTGTAGCCGTTTTATATAAACTTTTAGTTTCAATTCACTTTTGGTTACATAAGTACATCTTTAATTTCTCCACACCAATTTCTGCACTTGAGTGATCAAACACATTGATGATGAATTGTATTTATCTTTTATGCCTTTGTGCCTTACATATTTCATTATCAATGACTTGCACTGCCTTATATAAATGTGAGTTTCTTGTCATTTAGAATTTTTGGACGCTATCATGGTTAGGAATAATATTTGCTATGTTATTAACATTTAACTTCCTTTCTTCTAACTTTTTAACTTTTAACTAAATGTTTTATACTCTTCTTTTAATTTGCCTTTTTAAACTGACTTTTTAACTATTCTTTTGATGCATAGCAATGTTGCTTCTTAAGGAACAAGAAAGTTGATTTCCTTTATACACAATTAATTGGACTGTGAATTCTGACTGATTTTGAATTCTGTCTATACTCCCTTCCAAGATAATTGTAACTTTAGTGACTCACTTCATGTTTGAGCTTTAACCCCTCTATTGCCTATCTTCTGTTTGTTTTGTTTGTATATTGTTTGCCTTTCTGTTTCTCTGCTTTGATTTGATCATCTGTGCCTGGGAATTCTATTTTTCAGGATGACTGGTAGGGAAGGGAAAGGCAAGGCTAAATCCAGCTCCAGTAAAAGGAAGAGAGCACAGTCATCCATTGTTCTATCGGATGAATTTTGGTGTGAAAAGAAATTTACTGACAAAGAAAAGGCTGATCAACTTGTGTCTGCTTCCGACTCAGTCAAATTTGCTAACCTTTACTGTGAACTCAAGTTTCTGGTATTTCTGGAAAAATGAAAACTCTACTTGAAAAAGAAGCTCAAAATACCAACCGAGATGAGGAAGTATACTGAACATCAAATTGAACAGAGAAGTTGGGTGTCTCTGGATAGAGATCTGGCAGATATAAACTCATCATGGGTCCGTGAGTTCTATTCCAACTATTATCGGACAACCCTTGATGCAGTTCAGTTTAGGGGCAAACAGATCTTGGTCACAGAGGAAGCAATACAAGATATCCTCCAATTCTGGCCTAAAACAGATGATACATACGGTTTTCAGAAGGCCGAGGAAACTATTAGATTTATGAGTTTTGATTGGGATGCCGTCCTATGTACTATAGCCATTCATCCTGATGTTCTGTGGGCTATGGGAAAGTCGAAGGAAACTCCACGGGGTATCAAGGTTGATTATCTCAATGATGAGGCTAGGCTATGGCAACAGATACTGAGCAATTATGTCATGCTTAGTACTCACGAGTTAGAGGTGCCAGCAGCTATGATCCTTCTTATCTGGTGTGTCTTGGAAGGAAAGGACCTATACCTTCCAAGACTCATGAGGAAGTATATGTCTCGAGTACATGTTAGAAGCACCTTGGCATTCCATATTTGATCACTCAGATGGCTATTCGAGCTTAGGTACCCTGAGAGCCCTAAGATAAGAGACCACAGATTGCCGACCACAAGAAGGTTATTTCACACGGCAAGCGGTTTGGACCTCTAGGCCACAGACCACCTACTACTACTCCCACTGAGGCGGCTACATCCTCAGCAGCACCTTCGGCACCGCCTACTTCAGCAGCACCATCATCCACTTCTCAACCAGTTTACCACCTTGTGCAGCGCCTTTTCGAGCGCATTAATCAGATGGAGCGCCGCAATCAGTGACGCTATGAGTAGTTAGACCGTTGCAACAAGCGACGCTATGCACATCTGAAGCTGATTATGACTTTTGGGCATACTGACATCCCCTCTGAGCCTGACACATCCTCGGAGCACACTGAGGAGGAGGAGGACCAGCAAGAGGAGACCTGGCAGGAGGACCAGTAGGAGGTTGCACAGCATGAGGAGACTCATCCTGCAGCTGACAGTGGACCAGTGGACGATGACCCTTCTCACCCAGCTTGATCGAGGAGCATCGAGGACGATGCTATCATTTAAGTGTGGAGAGGTCACCGCCATCCGCAGAGTTATATTTTGGTGAACCATTCCAAACACTTTTGCTTTTATTTTTGTTGGACTTTTCAGTATTTTCATTTTTTTACTTTATTGCTCTTTTGGATTCTTGTATATATTAGTTGTTTTGAGTACTTTTTAGTTTTTTGCTTTTTGCACTTTTGCTTGTATATACCTTAGATTTCTAGTTTGATTTGCACTTTTTAATTTGATAGTATATATATATATATATATATATATATATATATATATATATATATATATATATATATATATATATATATATATATATATATATATATATAGTATTTTAGTTTATTAGTTGTGATTGGAAAAATGCGCATAATTGAGCTTAGTTTATTCACAATCAGATCATATCATTTAGGATATATATAATAAATGTTAGTCAATTTGAGGAAATTTTCAAAGAATGTTTCTTTTTCTTAAAAAGGGCATTAAGATTCAAATTTATTTGAGTTAAAACCTGTTGAAACTTGCATGATGTATATATATAGTTTGGAATATGGTTTTTGAGCTAAGAACACACAACCTGTAAGTTTTTTAGCCTAATTATATGGTTACATTAATTAACCATGATTTTGATTCTTGTGTGTTTTCTTCTCTATGATTGTAATCTTTCGTTTGTTCCATTCTATATGTCCATTATTTAGTGTATATTCATGAAATTATGTGATTGAGGCCATCATTTAATTATATCTCACTTATCCCAAATAGCCTACTATTTCATTTACCTTTGTTTGCCACTCTGAGCCTTTTTAACCCCCTTTTTTGTTCTTTATATTACCATATCACTAGCCTTAAGCGAAAAAATAATTAATTATCCTATTTGAATCTTTGGTTAGTTTAAGATAATGAGTGTGTGTCAACTAAGTGTAGGGAAATGTGAGAACTTTGGTTGATGAGAATGTGTTTTATTTTTTTTTTTTTGACAAATATTGAGAATTTGGGTGTATACTCGTGTGACATTGTAGAAACCATATGTATTGATGTATTATGCTTTCATATATATATATATATATATATATATATATATATATATAACAAAAGGAAAAAAAAGAGAAAAAAAGAAAAAGAAAAATAAATAAATAGGGGATAAAATTACCCTAATGTTAAGTTCAATAAAAAGATTAATTCATATGTGATGGAATTGGAATCGATACATGAGTGTGTGAAAATTTGCAAAAGTGAGATTTTGGGTGGCTAAGCTTGATTTTAGAATTGTATAGAATGTGTGTATGTGTGATGACATGTCATCATGTCATGTTTTTCTATGCTTTTTCATACAAGAAATTGATGATTAGTGCTTAAATATTGAATGCTTTTGTGCTTAAATGGTATATTTCTTTGATCTTTTGATTTTATAAACTTTGTAGGAAATAATGGAAGAAGAAGCAATAAAAATCACTAAAAGAAGAATCATACTCCCAAGGTGGCAAAAGAGTTGGAAACAGACTCAAGGAGGAGCAAAGAGGATTTGTAACCCTGACCACTTCACACTCCAACAAGAATAACTCGAGCTACAAAACTCCAAATGAGGTGATTTTAATGGCATTGGAAATTAGGAATCTAGAGCTTTCCAAGCATATATGGCACTGCATGGTGGACACTAAATCTGAGGGAGAAAACTTACCCCGAAAGTACAAAGATGAACATAGTATCAACCTGCAGTAAGGCTAGCTGACCTCTCCACCTTCTAAGGAGGATAATTTGAGCTGTAGAGCTTTGAATGATGCGATCTCAAATGCATTGGAAAGTAGACATCCAGAGCTTTCCAAAGATATATAATAGTATGGGGTGAACATTAAGTTTGGGCTTCAGAAGCTGGTGCTAACTTTGGCCTCCAAAACAGCGCTCACTAAGTGAACGTATCGTTTACTAATTGAGCGTTTTTGGCCTCCAAAACAGCACGACCATGCCTTCTTTAAAGGACCATAACTTGAGCTACAGATGTCAAATTGATGCGCTTGTAGTTGCATTGGAAAGCTGACATTTAGAACTTTCCAACGATATATAACAATCTATATTTGACATGAAATTGAAACACAAGTGATAGGCATCTTTAAGGCCCAAAAACCATGCTCAATAGCCAAACAAGGATAGCGCTCACTTTGGAAGTGAACGTAGCGTTCACTTTCTTACCTTTTGCGTGAATTTCAAGTTGGGGGAGGAAGCTTGTGCTGGCTGTACACACTAGGAGCGCTCAAAAACTCAACGTAGCGCTCACTAAGTGAACGTTGGGCAAGGAAACAAGCGCACCAAATACACACTAAGGGAGTGAATGTGGAGTTCACAAAGTGAACTGAACACTCCACTGGGAGCACCAATTACATCCTAATCCACTTGAACCAAGCCACACAATCCGGATCCACCCTCTCATTCAAATCCAAACCAACAAAAGCCCATTGGACATGACTCAAAGGCACAAGAAACAATTAGAATAGGAATTTCATTTGAATTGTAATTTGTTTTCAATTTCAATTTCATTTTCATTTTGTAAAGCCTATATAAAGGCATCTGTTTCATTTTCAAAAGGGGAGAGCTCAGTTAGGCTGCAAGGCAGCAGTAGGAGTAGGAGTAGGAGTAGAATAGAAGGCTCTCCTTGAAACACTTTTATTTTTCTGCACTGTTACATTTCAGTATTGAATTCAGTTTATGCAAATCTCAATTTCTACAGTCCTCTGCTCAACTTTCCTTCTCTACAATTTTACTTTTCTGTTTACATTGCTTCTAATTTACTTTTCTGCAATTTCCTTTCCTGAAATTCTGTTCTTCTGCACTCTCACATTTTCGTTTCCCTTGAGCTTGATTTACTTTTCTGCAAATTTACATTCTGTAACTTGACATTTGAGTTTGCTGTGATCTGAATTTACTTTTCATGCCATTTAAATCTTCCGCAATTATTCTGAGATCAGATCTACTGCTTTCTTTAAATTTCCTGCACCCAATTCCCTTTACATTTGCTGCACTTTAAATTTCTTGCTCTTTAAGATTCAGTCACGTTACTTTCTGCAATTTAAATTCCTTGCTATTTACATTCTGCTGCATCAATTTCATCCAATTCACCATTGTTAGCTTGACTAGAATGATCACTCACTAAAGTTGCTCAATCCATCAATCCCTGTGGGATAGACCTCACTCTTGTGAGTTATTACTACTTGATGCGATCCGGTACACTTGCCAGTGAGTTTATGTAGAAATTTAATTTTCACTCATCAAGTTTTTGGCGCCGTTGCCGGGGATTGATTTAGATTGACAATGATTAAGTGGGTGAAAAGTCTAGATTAAGCAATTTCTTTGTTTTTGTTCTTTTAATTTTCTGTTTCAAGTTGATATCAAGGTATTTGAGTTATTGTCTCACTAAGAAAATCTTCTCTATGACATGAATTTCAATTTTCATTGGTTATGTGTTTTACAAAATTCAAATGGAGTTCAACTCATCTTGTGATCAAACAAATTTTATGGGATATTACTCACCATCACCAATTGACTATTCTAATGGTGGCTGGGAGTATCACCAAGGGATCATAGATTCTGAGCACTCCAATCAATGGAGATATGCTTCAGAACCACAAGATGAGCAAGAGAATCATATGGGATATTTCCCACTACCACAAAATAATTCAAGTCTTTATTCTAATGGTGGCTGGGAATATCACCAAGAAATGATAGATGATGAAGCAATTCACATGAGATATGATCCAGAACCACAAGATGATTTATGTCATTACCCTCATGGTGTCTGGGCATATCAACAAGAATGTGAACAATCAATTGAAATGAATTTCCTCCTAGAGCTACAAAGTGAATCACACTATTATGACACTGAGACAAACTATGGCTGGAAAGGGATTTTCAATGCTCCATATGATACTCTTCAAGAGACATCACCACTGGAGTGTGCTTTCAATAAATTCATGCAAAATTGTCCCCCAATGCCACAAGATGAGCCATACTGTGATGAATTTAACAATTCCTCAAGTTGTGCTTGGGAGGATCAAAATCAGAAGGCACTTAATGTATCATACTCCATTAATCAAGAGCCATCATCACTTGAGCAAACCTTCAATTCATTCATGCTAAATTGTCCAACCTCACCTCCCAGTTCTCCACTTGAAAATTTTTCATCACTTGATTTTGCCTCAACACAAAGCCTCCTTCAAGATCCATACAACTCATTTCACCAACCACAAAATTTATTCCACTACACAGAAAACTCATCTCAACAGTCACAAAACTCACTTCATAACTCATAAGATTCATTCCATACCACTCAAAATAACCTCACCACAACACATTCATATCCACAAAATTTCTCTCAACCTTCATCTTTTGAGCTAGTATCTGAGGATCCCCTTCAAAAGTCCAGGGAATTGTTGGAAAGGCAAGAACAATCCTGGAGAGAACAAGAAATCCTCCTCCAAAGGATGGATGAGCACTTGGAGAAAATAAGAAAATACTCAGAACTGCTAAGCAAGGAAGATGAAGACCAATTGGTGGATGTGAAGGAGGAAATGGAAGAACAAGAAGAAGAGGTCTCTGTGTCAAGTGAATTTTTAGTAAAGAAGGAAGAGGTAGTGGAGGTAATTGAACCTGAGGTTGCATATCTACAAAAGCCACTTGAGATGACAAGGGAACATGAAAACTCACAACCCTCACAAACTTTCCTGAACCAAAATGTCTCAGCACTTGAATCCATGATTGAAAGATATGAAGAGGAGATGAAGAAATCTTGGGAAGATCAACAAACCTCCTCCATAAAAGTGCTATTAAACCAGATGTTGAGTACAAAGGAGGAAGTGGAAGAACAAGAAAGTGAGGAAGACAATCAAGGAAGTTCATACTCAAGTGAGGCAGAAAGTTGCATAGAGGAAGAGCTCATGGAACCACCAATTCAAAATATTTTTTAAGAAGATAAAGCTCCAACAATCACACATCAACCATGTCTTGATATCCAAGGAGTGAAGGCAACCAACAAGAACACCAAAGAGAGGATTGTGACCAAGGTACCAAGGACAACATTCAAGAAAAGGTCAACTGCAAACAATTCTCCCCCTGATCCAGCAAGCAAGTTAAATTCAGCAAATAACAAAAGGAAGCTTGCTGAAGAGAGACCAAGACAGGGGACAATAGCTGAATCTTCTTCCCCCTTGAGGTCATTCCTCTTAACAAACTGGAAGAAGAGGAAGAAAGTGAAGAACAACATGTCAAGCTAACGACACTAAAAGAGTGCTTTTTGGGAGGCAACCCAACCTTGGGTAACATTTCATTCCTTTGCTTTGTTTATTTTCTCTGTATGCTTTGTTTAAATTTCAATAATTTGGCATATGATTACATTCTAAGTTTGGTGTTGCCCTGCAATAATCTGTTTTCAATCTTTCTGGATGATTGCATCAAATCAAAAAAATGAAAGTGTCATACTAAGATTTTAAGTTTGGTGTGCCACTTATTTTTCTATACAATTTATTCAGCAGCACCACTTGTCTGCATAATCATAATGCCTCTGCAAAGTTATCTTTCTTTTGGTTTGACAATTTTCATTATTCTCTTTGTTTTAGTCATTTCTTTGTGTTTAATGCTTTCATTTATTTTGCTCCTTAACTGTTTTTATTAATACCTCACCAAGAAATCCTTATTCATGACAGATTCTTCGCTTGGTGATTGTATTTAGCAAATAACAGTTTCATTTGCTTATTTTTAGTTCAAATAAATTGACATGTGATTGCATTCTAAGTTTGGTGTTGCTATGCAACAAAATTTGGTTCCAATCCTTACTAGATACTTGCATCAATTCCAAGTGAAAGTGTCACACTAAGTTTGGTGTGCCACTTATCTTTTATGCCATGTATCATGCACACCCTCTTATGTTTGTAATCACAATGTCTCTGTCTCTTGTGCCTTGATGGTTATCCTTAATTTTGCTTGCTTAAACACATGTACTACTAATATTTCATTATGTAAGACACTCATGATTCATCATAAACCCATCACCACTGTACCAATTATTGCTTGAGGATAAGCAAACACTCTAAGTTGGTATGGGAAGGGGGAGAATGGGAGGAAAAGGAAAATAACAAGGAAGATGAACTACAAGGTGGTAACGCTCCTTTCTCCTCCTACTTACTTCCAGCACTGTAAATTTCATGATTGTCTTTATCTTCTCTGTATGCATGTGTGTATGAATAAGCATAGCCTGAATTTTGATTTGTAACATGTTGCTATGCCATTGTGACTACCAACTTGAGTTTTGTAAGTTTAAAGTAGTAAAGTATCATGATCATAAACAAACAAGGAATTAAAGAAGAACTTAGCATGTGCATACAAGTATTGGAAGGCTAGAATGATTAACTGTTGCTCAATTGCTTTAGATTGTATTTAATTGAAGTTTTCATCTAGGACATTTTATGAAATTTTTGAAATCATGAAAACCTTGAAGAAGCAATCGCAAATTAAGGCAAGAAAAGCAAAAGGGAAAGAATGAGAAAGCTGAAGGCTCTAAGTACCAATGACAATTAAGTTGTTAAGTAATTGTGATGTTTATGTATCAAGCAAAAAGCTTGAAAACAAAACGTTTAGAGTCAAGGCTAGGCTCAAGTGCAAAAGCACTCCCTCAAAGTTCAAGGCTCTAAGCATCAATGATTAGAGAGTCAAGAAAAGAAACAAATGAGCTTAAAGAAGTCCTCTAATTAAATACTTGTGGTGCTTATGTATCAAGTGGTAAAACTTGAAAACAAAGCATTTAAAGTCGTAGCTTTGTTATCAACTCATGGGGCAAAACACCCAAAAGGAGAAGCTAATAAGAAAATCAAAAGCTTGTTTCAAGGAAGAAATATAAGGAAAAGATTTCATAAATTGAGCAAGATAGAAGCATCAATCATTTACCTTTCTTTTGTGATTGTGGCATGCATAGAAAACTAGCCAACCATGAACATTAACTTGCTATTCTTCCCACCTTGATTTGTCAAAATTTACTACATGATTCTTTTCTTGCTTGGGGACAATCAAGGTTTAAGTTTGGTGTTGTGATGATATGTCATCATGTCATGTTTTTCTATGCTTTTTCATACAAGAAATTGATGATTAGTGCTTAAATATTGAATGCTTTTGTGCTTAAATGGTATATTTCTTTGATCTTTTGATTTTATAAACTTTGTAGGAAATAATGGAAGAAGAAGTAATAAAAATCACTAAAAGAAGAATCATACTCCCAAGGTAGCAAAAGAGTTGGAAACAGACTCAAGGAGGAGCAAAGAGGATTTGCAACCCTGACCTCTACACACTCCAACACGAATACCTCGAGCTACAAAACTCCAAATAAGGTGATTTTAGTGGCATTGGAAAGTAGGAATCTAGAGCTTTCCAAGAATATATGGCACTGCATGGTGGACACTAAATCTGAGGGAGAAAACTTACCTCGAAAGTGTAAAGATAAACATAGTATCAACCTGCAGTAAGGCCAGCTGACCTCTCCACCTTCCAAGGAGGATAACTTGAGCTATAGAGCTTTGAATGATACGCTCTCAAATGTATTGGAAAGTAGACATCCAGAGCTTTCCAATGATATATAATAGTATGGGATGAATATTAAGTTTGGGCCTCAGAAGCTGGTGCTAACTTTGGCCTCCAAAACAGCGCTCACTAAGTGAATGTAGCGTTCACTAATTGAGCGTTTTCGGCCTCCAAAACAGCACGACCATGCCTTCTTCAAAGGACCATAACTTGAGCTACATATGTTCAATTGATGCGCTTCCCATTGCATTGGAAAGCTGACATTCAGAGCTTTCCAACGATATATAACAATCTATATTTGGAATAAAATTGAAGCACAAGTGATAGGCATCTTTAAGGCCCAAAAACCACGCTCAATAGCCAAACAAGGCTAGCGCTCACTTTGGAAGTGAACGTAGCATTCACTTTCTTACCTTTTTCGTGAATTTCAAGTTGGGGGAGGAAGCTCGTGCTGGCTGTACACACTAGGAGCGCTAAAATACTCAACGTAGCACTCACTAAGTGAACGTTGGGCAAGAAAACAAGCGCACCAAATACACACTAAAGGAGTGAACGTGGAGTTCACAAAGTGAACTGAACGCTCCACTGGGAGCACCAATTGCATCCTAATCCACTTAAACCAAGCCAAACAATCCGGATCCACCCTCTCATTCAAATCCAAACCAACAAAAGCCCATTGGACATGACTCAAAGGCACAAGAAACAATTAGAATAAGAATTTCATTTGAATTGTAATTTGTTTTCAATTTCAATTTTATTTTCATTTTGTAAAGCCTATATAAAGGCATCTATTTCATTTTCAAAAGGGGAGAGCTCAGTTAGGCTGCAAGGCAGCAGTAGGAGTAGGAGTAGGAGTAGAATAGAAGGCTCTCCTTAAAACACTTTTATTTTTCTGCACTGTTACATTTCAGTATTGAATTCAGTTTATGCAAATCTCAATTTCTACAATCCTCTGCTCAACTTTCCTTCTCTGCAATTTTACTTTTCTGTTTACATTGCTTCCAATTTACTTTCCTACAATTTCCTTTCCTGAAATTCTGTTCTTCTGCACTTTCACATTTTCGTTTCCCTTGAGCTTGATTTAGTTTTCTACAAATTTACATTCTGCAACTTGAAATTTGAGTTTGCTGTGATCTGAATTTACTTTTCATGCCATTTAAATCTTTTGCAATTGTTCTGAGATCGGATCTACTGCTTTCTTTAAATTCTCTGCACCCAATTCCCTTTACATTTGCTGTACTTTACATTTCTTGCTCTTTAAGATTCAGTCACGTTACTTTCTGCAATTTAAATTTCTTGCTATTTACATTCTGCTGCATCAATTTCATCCAATTCACCACTGTTAGCCTGACTAGATTGATCACTCACTAAAGTTGCTCAATCCATCAATCTCTGTGGGATCGACCTCACTCTTGTGAGTTATTACTACTTGATGCAACCCAGTACACTTGCCGGTGAGTTTGTGTGGAAATCTAATTTTCACTCATCAATGTGTTGGGGGAGAACTATGATTGAAAACATGCTTCTTTGGCCTTAAAATTGCTAATTTTAATCATCTCTTATTACCATTTGATGCCGTGATATATGTGTTAAGTGTTTTCAGGTTTTATAGGGTAAGAATGGCTTAGAGGATAAAAATGAAGCATCCAAAAGTGGAAGGAACATAAGAAATTGAAGTTTTGGGAAGCTGGCCTCGACGCGCACGCTTGGATTATGCATACGCGTGACCAGTGCAGCAAGCAAGCAACGCATACGTGTGGACGACGCGTACGTGAGATCAGAAATTCGTTTAGCGATGCGTACGCGTAGCTGACGCGTACGCATGACGAGCGTCACGTGCTGCAATTAACAGAATTTACTGGGGGCGATTTCTGGGCTGCTTTTGACCAGTTTTAGGCCCGAAAATATAGATTAGAGGCTGCAGAGTGGAGCAGGAAGGGGGGATCATTCACTTCTCATTCATTCACACTTTAGGTTTTATATGTAGAATTCTAGAGAGAGAGGCTCTCTCCTCTCTCTAAGTTTTAGGGTTTCTACTCCAATTTCTTCTTAGAGTTAGATTTAATTTCTGTTTTTATTTACAATTCCTTGCAATTTATTGTTCTAGCACCTTTGTTCTTCAATTCTACTTGTTATTTCCTTCACTTTGTTATCCTCATGTTTATGCACACTTGATACTTTGGATCTTTGTTAATGCAATTTATATGTTCATGTTGTTATTGCTTTCTTCAGTTGTCATTGTTAATTTCTTTCAATTGATAGTTGTTAGATTTTACTATTGTTGCAATTTTACCATGCTTTTATTTTGTGCCTTCCAAGTGTTTGATAAAATACTTGAGTGGATTTTAATTTATATTTTTATGTTCTTGACTTGGAATTATTATTTAGAGACTCTTGAGTTATCAAAAGTCTTTTGTTGACTGGTGATTGAAGATTGCCAGTTAGCTTGAACTTCACCAAAGCTAGTCTCTCACTATGAGTTGACTAGGACTTGTGAACTCAAGTTGATTGTATGCACTTGACCTTCCTCCATTGGTTAGAAGTTCACTAAGTGAAGGCAATTCACATTTACCATCACAATTGACGATGATAATGAGGATAGGACTTCTAATTCTCTTCCCTTGCTAAGAGCTTTCTTAGTTATTAGTTTATTTTCTCACCATTTTACTTTCTTTTTCCTTATTTCAAAAAATTCAAAAATATCATTTTCCATAACCAATAATATACTACACTTTCCTGAAATTCCTTAAGAGACGACCCGAGGTTTGAATACTTCGGTTAATTTTATTGGGTTTGTATTTGTGACAAACAATCTAAACGTTGATTGAGGTTTAATTGTCGGTTTAGAACTATACTTACAGCGCGACATCTTTGTGAAATTCTTTACTGGCATTTTTCCCCCATTACATAGTTCGAGGTGGTACGCAACGTCCTACAGGGTGATGGTGCACTCACCCCATGGCAGGTGAAAAGTGTGGATCTCCAAACGCCAGTGCTCCACGAATGCCATGATCAGGAAGTTATCAAATACGAAGTCCCTGAGTGGCACCATGTCGCCGAAGCCAACCCCCTCAAGTAGGGGACAATAACGTTCAGTGATGTCAATGTGTGACTCACTTGCCCCGGGAGAAGTAGACGAGGCCTCTGATAAAAAAGAAAAAATCTGAATAAGAAATCTATAAAGCAACTAAAGTATCAAAATTAAAAAAAATCTACTAATAAATATTTACATACCAAATTAATTTAACAAATAAATAGAAATATTTACTTAATAAATTAATTTAAATAATAGTATTTACTTAAATAATTAATAACTAAATCAATAAATATCTACTTAATAAATAAATTTAAATAAAAATTTTTACTTAAATAATTAATAACTAAATTAATAAACATGTATTTAATAACTTAATTTAAATAAAAATAAAATTAAATAAACATTTACTTAACAAATTAATTTCACTAATACCTAAAATCACACCTGATGAACGAGTTTTGCTTGATGGTCTAGAATTTCTTCTTATAGAAGGAATAACTTCGTTGTAAGCATAGTTCCAAACCAATAAACAATTCCCACATCAAAAATTTGGTTTTGTCACAATTAACAAACCCCAAATGAATTTATAACCGGAGTATTTGGACTCCGGGTCGTCTCACGAAGAGTTGCAATGAAGTGTTTAATTATTGGCTATGAAAATGCAAAGGGGGGGTTGATTTGATATTTGACAAGAAAATATAAATGACAAGAAAGTAAAACAACAAGAACTAATAAAAGAAATAGTAAGAACTCTTGGCTAAACATAGGTAATTGAGATCACCATCCTTGTCTACATACCAAATATTGATAATTATGAGAGGCCAACCCATTAAGTCTACTTCCAAAGGCTTAAGTACGTAATATCTACTCCTAGGCTTGAAGTACGTCAAATAGGCTTGATCACATCCACCCAAAGTCCTAACCTATCTACTAATTAGCTTAGTAGTGGGTTAGCGTCAATGAGCTTCAAATTGATCACACAGGGTTCTCAAATCACCAATTCAATGAGACCCAATGACTCAAGGTCACTCAATTCCCTTAGCCTAGGCCAAGAGCAAAGAAAACTACTCAAAAACTAGAGGAAGCATTTTAACAAACACCTAGAGTGCAAGAAAAGTAAACATCACAAAATGCAAGAATTAAAAAGAGATCTAACTATACTTGGTAGGCATAAAAGCAAGGCATAGTAAATTTGTGACAAGAGTAAAAGCTAACAACAATTGAATGTAAGAAATCAATAACAACAATCAAAGGAAACAAGATCTAAATGAATTACTTCAAATTACACTAAAAGAAATTAGGATGAGCAAAAGTAGATCTACAAACAAAGTAGAAGAAAGTAATAACAACAATGGAAGAATTATAATGTAATAACAAGGAATTAAGAAGAAGGAGTAGAAGAAAACATGAATTAAAACTTAGATCTAAGAACTAAACCTAATCCTAATCCTAATTCTAGAGAGAAGTGAGAGCTTCTCTCTCTAGAAACTAAGCTAAAGCATAATGAAACTAGACTATGACTAAGTGTGTTGACTCTCCTTCAATCCTTGGCTTGAATAGCATTAGAAATGAGTTAGGTTGGGCCCAAAGTGAGCTGCAAAATCGCTGGGGGCGATTTCATTAAAGTGGGCCACGGACAGCATCGGTGCGCGCATGCAAAGTGTGCGTGCGCGCCCCTGAACGCGAAGCAACATATAGCAAAATTTATATCATTTCGAAGCCCCGGATGTTAGCTTTTCAACACAACTGAAACTGCCTCATTTGAACCTCTATAGCTCAAGTTATGGTCGATTGAGTGCGAAGAGGTCGGACTTGACAGCTTTACGGTTCCTTCATTTCTTCATGAGTTCTCCCACTTTGCATGCTTTTCTCCTCATTTCTTTCATCCGATACTTGTCTTATGAACCTGAAATTACTCAACAAACACATCAAGGCATCGAATGGAATTAAAGTGAATTAAAATCACCAATTTTTTTGCCTAAAAAGCATGTATTCACATTTAAGCACAAATTAAGGGAGAATTACAAAATCATGCTATTTCATTGAATAAATGTGGGAAAAGGTGATAAAATCCCCCAAAATAAGCACAAGATAACCCACGCAATCGGGGTTTATCAATACCCTATCAGTTAACCGTTGTTAACAATACATTCAACCACCTAACATATATTATATACTAGTTATATAAAAGTACCTTAAGCTTGGCTATACATATATGCTTTAACACAAACATGAAAATAACAACACTAACCTCGAAGTCAGCTACCCCAGCGATGTGTCATGTCGCGTTCAGGCAGTTGATGTCTAGATCATGTGCATCTGCGCATGCCATCTCCGAGTAATTCGATAATATGATTAGAAAAGAGTAGAAGTAGAAGAAAAGTTGAAGAAATGGATGAAATGTCACTCCAAAAGATGTTGTAAACGACTTCTATATATAGGCCGCCTTCATTCTTATCTCATTTTCAATGTAAACAAAATAAGAATGCACATATCTCATTTACACTATAAACGAGATAAAAGATAGGATGGATTTTCATAAAATGTTACAAATTATATATTTTGATAAATAAAATATTTTATATTTATTTAAAAAAATTCAAGAATACAGGACACACTAACACACAAATTTTAAAATCTTATAAGACACAGGGACACGTATATATATATATATATATATATATATATATATATATATATATATATATATATATATATATATATATATATATATATATACTATTTTAATTATATAAAGTATTTAAAATATTTTTTATTTTAATAAATAATAATATATACTATTTTTAAACTTATTTCAATAATACATATTAAGAATAAGGTTGGACACGCTGATACGTGATGGTATTTAGGTGTGTCCAAGTGTATTGGAAAAAAAATTTTTTATTTTTTATTAAGACATAGTTAGACACGACAGACACGCGTATCAAACGAGTACCCATGAGTATCATGGTTAAAATGTATCTGACACACAGACAAAGTAACTCAGCAAAGCGTCCATACTTCGTAGGTTACCAACCTTTTCTTATTTCCAAAATGGTGTTAAGAGATACTACAAAAAAAAATAATATTTGTAACAAAAAAATTTGTTACAAAAAATCTGAATTTTGAAACGAAAGAAATTTGTAAAAAAAAGGAATATTGCAGTATATCTCGTTACAAAAAGTTTTTATAACAAAAAATGAAACTGTTACAGTACAAAGTAATATTTTGTAACAAATTTTTTTAATCAAAAACCAAAATTTGTTACAAAAGTAGTAACAATTTTTTACCTTTAAAATATTTTTCGTAACAATATAATTTTTCTTATCACAAAATTTTGTTACAAAATATAACTTAATTTTGTAACATTTTTTATTCTTTTAGTTACAAAAGTACAATATTTATTTTGTAACAATTTTTTAAATATAAATTACACTCATAGTTTGTCAAATTATTTTATTTTTTAGTTAATTGATATATTCAAGGATTAAGGAAGTGAACTCGTAGTTTTTACCTCGACTCACTAAGCTAGTTCATAATCGTAATTCGTTGAATCGTAAGATGGAACGTAAACATAACTCGTAAAATATAAAAATTATATGAATTTTTTTATAGTAAAAATTAATTTTACAAATAATAAAATAAATTTTAAATAAACCAAATTATCCATAGGACTATAACTAATATATACCATAACACGTCAAAAGTTACAACTCATAACACAAATTCACAACTCAAATTAAAACACAAATTCATAATTCACAAGTTTATACGCAACTCAAATAAATTCAGGTAACAAATAAAACAACCAAACTACTATAATGAACAACTAATTAACTTTGTCTAAACAAGTTATTTAATATTCACTCTATTCTTCATCAATCATAA
This sequence comes from Arachis ipaensis, assembly GCF_059453495.1. Taxonomy (NCBI): domain Eukaryota; kingdom Viridiplantae; phylum Streptophyta; class Magnoliopsida; order Fabales; family Fabaceae; genus Arachis; species Arachis ipaensis. The sequence goes on along the minus strand of NC_142441.1, from coordinate 38,704,065 downwards.
AATCTTCACGAGTTTCACAAGTTTCTGCATTACCATCTTCTTTATCAACATCAGAAGGAAGAGATCTTGGGAGAAGTTCTTCAAACTCATCATCATCAAGATAAGGAATAGCCAGAGTATAAGACCAAAATTTCAACAATTGAATTTAATGCATTAACAAAAATTCTCCATTGTAGTTCATGATTAATAAAATATATAAGGGATTAATTTCAATCATCACCATTCACCAAATCAATATTCATGTAAACAATAAAATCATCGTCTCATCACAACCGCAACAGGCCAATAGCAAATACACTAACTTCCTTTCTTTTTCTTTTAGTTCCTTTTTTCTCTTTTTAATCGAATGAATATTCAACAACAACCAAAAATTCAACAACAATAAAAATTTCATCATTCATTTCAATCAATTCAAAACAAGATACAGAACAAGCAACATTCAACTAAAAATTCAACAAATAAATTCAGTTTAATGTAGCAGAAAATATTCAATCATATAGACTAATAACTTAATAACTCAGAACAAAAATTCAATACAAAATAAGTATCACAGATTGGATCTCAGCAGAATTATAAATAATACATCACAAGCATATTCAGAACAAAACAAAGAGAAAAACAATATAGTCCAAATACAAGATATTGAACATTGACATGAAGAGGATAAAGGGGAGGTCTTTACCTGAACTGGCAGCGAAAGGGAGGAGAAAAGCAGCAGTGAGCCAAAGAGACTAGAGAGACAGAGATGCAGTCATCCAAATATACTATAAAGCTTAAATCTAATTCAATTCGACAGCACCGATAGCAATGAATATAAAGCTTAAATCCTAAATCAACGAATCATAAACCCTAACTACCTAAACCAAAATGACATAATGACAATACTACTTTATATGTTGAAATTTCAAAACCACAACACTACTTACCTTCTTAATAATGCAAAATTGATTAACACAACAATAGTAGGATGAGCGACACAAGCTGCTTCAATGCTGCAACAGAATAAAACTAAAAGAGATAATAAAACAACAAAATTAAAAGAATCTCACTTACTAAACTGTAGAAACATGCCCAAAAAAGTGAAACCAAATAATTAGATAAAAAATTATAACCGAGAACAAATTCAAAAAAAAAAACTTAAAGAAATAACAATTAGAAACACCAAAAATTTAGAAAACTTAAAATAATCAAAGGCTCAAACACACGACGGAACAGAAGAGTATGAGCGGAGGCTGAAAGACGATGGTTGGAGAAGCGGCAGAAGCACGACAAAACGAAGGCGAATGCACGGCAAAACAGAGGCAGAAGGTCGCAAATAGAGATGGAAGCTTCGCGAACAAGGGCCGAACAGATGCTTTGCGACAACGGCAATGCGATGGACCAGACGCGATGGCGCCGGAGCTGTGCAGATGCAGCGGTGCCTTTTCTTCCTTCCTCCCTTCTTCTTCCTTCACCGTCGTTCACTCACTCTCTCTTCTCTGTTTTCTTCTTTCTTCCTGAGTAAGAGTGTTGTGTGTTAGCTGAGTGAGAGATGGTGGGGATGTGTGAATTAGTAAAATTAGGGTTAGGATCAGTTAAGGGAATAAGGGTAACCGAAATTTGCATAAAACTAGAGAATAAAATAGTAATTGAAAATTAAATTTAATTTATTAAAATTATTTTTAAAATATTATTTAATTATCAACTTACTAATTAATTTTAAATAAATATTTTAATTTAAAATTATACATAATTTAATTTTTTTTAGTTCATAAAATTAAACTATAAATTCTAATTTTTTTTTAATTAAATAATCAAATTTTTATTATTTTCTAATTACTAATATTTTAAATTTTAAATAAGAAAATTCTCAATTATTATAGAATTTATGAGTCTAAAATAATTTTAAACTCAAAGAATCATTAATTTGACATAAATATTTTTAGTAAATAATTTTTTAATATAAAATCCTAAATAAATATAATAAATCATATATAACTCATTATTTTAATTTTTAAAAATTTAAGGACTTATATTTAATATCTTGAAATAAAATTTTTTATTAGTTACAAAAAAATTTTGAATTTTGTGACATATAAATAACTTGTTACAAAAATATTGTATTTTGTGATAAATTAATTTTTTGTTACAAAATATTTTAAATTTTTTAACAATATAATCTATTGTTATAAAATATTATAACATTTTGCAACAAAATAACAATTCGATATCAAAGCCAATATAATTTATAACAAATAAAAAATCACGCAGTTATAAAATATTAAAATATTTTGTAACAAATTTTTTTATTGTTGCAAAATATTCTTATTATATAACAATAACTAATTATTATTACAAAAAAATATAATTTATAATAATTTTAAATTTGATATAAATTTTTTGTTACAAATACTATTTTCTTGTAGTGAGAATATTGCCTTATAAAAACATGAGATTAATTAATAAATCCATCGGAGATATATCCAAGTTCAAGAAGTCAGAAATTAATTTATTAATGGATCAAATAATGGTGATAATCATAAATATGGGTGCATGGTGTATTGCCCATAAATATGGACCTGCATTGCTCAGTCACCTGCAAAACACAGGTAACGTTTTGCTTGGGACGAAAACCAAAACACTGCCACCTGCTGCAAAACGCAGGCTACGATTGGCAGGGAAGGGAGTCCAGAAATCGAAACGTGTCCGTTGGCTCCCTGCATTTAGACAGGATCTACCTTTGACCAGTCTGGGATTTCCAAAACGCAGGTTGTGTTTGGCTGGCGTAAAAGGGAAGTCGCAGGTTGCGATTGGCAGCTTCCTGCCTTGCATGCGTGAAAGGGAGTGAAAGGGAGGGTAAGTGAGTAAATTACTAATTTTTAATCCTCTCTTATTACCATTTGATATCGTGATATGTGTGTTAAGTGTTTTTAGGTTTTATAGGACAGGAATGGCTTGGAGGATGGAAAGAAAGCATGCAAAAGTGGAAGGATCACGAGAAATTGAAGTTTGGAGAAGCTGGCAGCGACGCGCACGCGTGGACGATCCGTACGGGTGATAAACTACTATTTTATGGTTTATATTGTGTTTAATTGTGTGGTTTTATCATGATCTTTACCCACTTATTCATTAAATAAGCATGCATTTATAATTCCTTCCTGAAGTTATTGCAAGATTGAAAACTTGCTTCCTAGGGACTTTTAATTATGTATTTTATTTCTCTTTTATTCCATTCGATGCCGTAATCTGTGTGTTAAGTGTTTCAGGCTTTATAGGGCATGAATGAGTTAGAGATTGGAAAAGAAGCTTGCAAAAATGGAGGAAACACAAGAAATTGAGGAGATGACCAGCGAGAAGCGACGCGGCCGCATGGATCACGCGACCGCGCGAAAGAAAGGAAATCGCAGTGACGCGGTCGCATGGATGACGCGACCGCGCGGCATGGAATAGCACAAGTGACGCGGCCGCATGGATGACGCGACCGCGTGGTAAAGCAGAAAGCCGAATGACACGGCCGCATGGATGACGCGACCGCGTGACATGCGCGATTTACATAATCTGCAGAATCGCTGGGGGCGATTTCGGGCCTTATTTTGACCCAATTTTCGGCCCAGAAAAGCAGACTAGAGCCAGAGAACATGCAGAAATCAACAACAACATTCATTCCATATAGTTTTAGTTTTTAGATCTAGTTTTCCTTTCCTCTAGGTTTTCTCTCTACACATTCATAGTTTTTAGGATTTGTTATTTTCATTGCTTTTACATTGGGATATTGAGAAGAGTTATTGCCTCATCAAGACTTCGACATTCTAGTTCGTTCTCTTTACTTGTCTCTTACTCTTCCATGTTCCTTAATTTACTTGCTTTTACTATTGGATTATTTTAGCATTTATTAATACAAGAATCACTTTTATTTTTAATTAATCTTTTGATTATTATTTATCATGTCTTTCTTTAATTCCCTTTCTTATGCTGTGAATTTTATATTTACAATGAGCGAGTAGTTCCCTAACTTGATGGGGAGTTGATTGAAAGGAACCTTTGAGTTGGGATGCTCAAGAGAAAGATTGTAATTGGGTTTATTGTTGGATTGCTCTCTAGTCATTAACACCAATCCTCCCAAGAGCGGATTGGAACTTGTGGATAGATACAGCACTTCAACTCGTTTGACTTTCCCTTACTTAGTAAGGGGCAACTAAACATAATAACCCCCAATTGTCAATTAATCTTGAGAGTACTCCGACAAGAATAGGACTTCCAGCTAATCAACTCCCAGTCAAGGCTTTTATTTAAATTTATATAAATTCTCTAATTTAATTTTCTGCCATTCAACTCAAACCTTTTTGAAAACATCTGATTAATCAAATAGCACACTTTTCTGCAATTCGTTGGGAGACGACCTGGGATTCATACTCCCAGTATTTTAATTTTAATTTCTGTGACACCCTTATAAATTGATGAGCGGATTTCTGGTTGGTTGAGAACTATACTTGCAACGCATATTTTATAATCATTCTTAACTCGCCAATTTCCGCTCGCATCAATTTTTGGCGCCGTTGCCGGGGAGTTGCAATAGAGTGCTAAAGTTATTAATTGGATTTTATTTATTTGCATTTTATTTTATTTTACTACTATGAGCTGCTTGTTTCTTTCGTTGGATGACGCGTTCGCTTCCTGATCCAAGCTTGCTAGTATTCGATCCTGAGATTGAAAGAACTATTTCACGAATAAGGCAAGCTCGGCGTCGGTTAGTCCTCCCTGAGGGCAGATCTGAAATGTCACTTGAGAAAGAAACCAGCTCCCGTTCTACTGATTTGGTTGTTTTACGTGCAGGTAACATGGCAGCAGCCAGGAGAGTTACTATCCAGGAGGCTGGAGCCCCTGATTTTACAATGCAACCATTTCAAGCGCATCACCCAGCGGAAGCTACAGATTTTGAAATAAAGACCGCACTGCTCAATTTGATGCCCAAGTTTCATGGCTTACCTGCTCAAGAGCCTATCAAGCACCTGAAAGATTTTCAAGCAGCCTGTTCTACTGTCAGGCGTGATAGTGCAGATGAAACTTCAATTTTGCTGAAAGCCTTCCCGTTTTCTCTTGAGGGAAAGGCAAGAGAGTGGTACTACACTCAACCCGCAGCAACTGTATCCAACTGGGATACACTCAGAAGAGAATTCTTGGAAAAGTTCTTTCCAGCTGAAGTTACTGATAAATTGAGGAAAGATATTTCCATGATTGTTCAGAATGATTCTGAAATTCTCTATGAGTACTGGGAGCGCTTCAATAATCTTCTGGAAGCTTGCCCCCACCATATGATTGACAAGATAGTGTTACTCGGTTATGTCACACAGGGCATGAGGCCCCAAGATAAGACCACATTGGAAAGTGCTAGCAATGGGTCTATGAAAAAGTACAAGACCACTGATGAGGCATGGCAATTGATCAGTGACTTAGCTGAATCTACTAGGAATCACAGGCAGAAACAAGGCCGTTCAAAAGCCGTTGCAGAAGTATCCTCTAGCAGAAAGACTGCTGCTTTAACTCAGAGTATCTGTAAAATGACCAACTTGCTGAAGCAAATGCAATTGAATCAACAACAAGTTCAGCAAGCTCAACCTTCTCCAGCACAGCAAAACCAACAGTTAGTCCCACAAAGAATTTGCGGAATCTGTACTGATTATAGCCATTATACTGACGAATGTCCGCAGCTCCAGCAGGAAGACAACACCGTGGCAGCCACTCATAACTTCTATGACCGCCCCAACCAAGGGTACAATCAAAGTGGCAATTACAACCACGGATGGCAAGACAATTCTAACCAGAATTGGAGGGACAACAACAACAGAGGAGGCAGAGATAATCAAGGAAATCAGAGGTAGAATAATAACAACAACAGGCAGCAGAATTAGAATCAGCCTTACAGAGCACCTCACCTGAGGCAATCCCAAGGACGACAGAATACCCAACAGCAGACCTCTTCAATTACCTATCCCCCTTCTTCTGCTAATGATGATTTACTACAATCAATTGATCAGAGATAGCAGACCATGAAAAATAACATTAATGCCACTCTAAATGGTCTGACCGCTACTTTGCAGGCTCTTGTCTCCCAGATTGGATCAATGAACAACTCCAATAATCAACCTTTGAGCTCCAGTGGAATTCCCTCTCAACCATTACCCAATCCAAAGGGTGGCATCAATGCCATCACCCTGAGGTTCGGAACCACACTGTAGGAGAGGAACCAGGAGGAGCCAAACCCACCAGAACACGCCTCAGCTGAAGAGGTAGTGGAAATAGAAGATGTTGAAGAGGAAGAGGACATACAGGATACGGCTGAAGAAGAAGAAGTGCAACCACAGGAAGAAGCATCAAAAGGCGCAGACACTGCAGAAGACACCACTCATATTCCATTTCCACAACTTGCAAGGAAGCCCAGGAAGCAACTGGAACCTGATCCAAAAATGGTAGAGATATTCAAAAAGGTTGAGGTAATTGTTCCTCTATTTGATGTTATTCAACAGGTACCTAAGTATGCAAAGTTTCTAAAAGATTTATGTATACATAAAGACAAAATTAATGAATTAGAAACTATTCCTTTAGGAAGTTCCATATCTGCTTTAATGGGAGGTTTACCTGAAAAATGTAGTGACCCAGGTCCTTGTATAGTTAATTATACTATTGGTGGTGTGATAATTTCTGATTGCATGTGTGATTTAGGAGCATGTGTAAGTATAATGTCTTTGTCTATATATGATATTTTGAGGCTCCCTCCCTTAAAAAGGTCGGCAGCTCGTTTTGTGTTAGCAGATAAAAGCATTATTACAGTGGTTAGAGTTGCTGAAGATGTGTTAGTGGGCATTAAGGGACTCACGTTCCCCACTGATTTTTATATCCTGGAAATGCCCCAAAATGACTCAGACAAGCCATCATCAATCCTACTCGGAAGGCCATTCTTGAAGACCTCAAAGTTTAAATTAGATGCTTTTTCAGGAACATACTCTTTTGAAATAGATGGCCGAGTAGTGATCTTCAATCTGAATGGAGCTATGAAGCATCCTCCGGAGGATCACTCTATCCTCAAGTGTGACATTATAGATGAAACCGTGGCTGAAGTTCACCAGGAGGAATTTGAAGAGAAGCACACAAGACAAGGCCCAAGTGTGGGGACATTCTCAGAGGACAATAATAGTGCCTTACCACTGTTACCAGCTCTAGACAACCCAGAGCCTGAACATGATCAGAAGTTAGAATTAAAACCCCTTCCTCCACACCTCAAATATGCTTACCTGGAAGATGGGCAGAGGTTTCTAGTTATCATTGCAAAGGAACTCACTTCTCAACAGGAAGAGCAGCTACTTGGTGTGCTGAGGAGGCACAAGAAGGCAATTGGGTGGAGTTTGGCAGACATAGTAGGCATAAACCCTCAAGTCTGTGAGCACAGAATATTTTTAGAAGAGGGAGCAAGACCTGTCCGTCAACCCTAGAGAAGACTGAACCCCACTATCCTAGAGGTTGTCAAAAAGGAAGTGACCAGACTACTAGAGGCATATATCATCTATCCCATCTCAGACAGTGAATGGGTAAGCCCAGTACAAGTGGTGCCAAAGAAGTTTGGAGTCACTGCAGTGAAGATTGAGCATGGAGAGCTCCTGACAACCAGAGTTCAGAACGCTTGGAGGGTCTGCATTGACTACAGACGCCTCAACCAAGCAACCCGTAAGGATCACTATCCTCTTCCATTCATTGATAAAATGCTGGATCGCCTGTCAGGTAAATCGCATTATTGTTTTTTAGATGGTTACACAGGTTATTTCCAGATTCATATAGCTCCTGAGGATCAGGAAAAGACCACATTTACATGTCCTTTTGGGACTTATGCTTACAAGAGAATGCCCTTTGGCTTGTGCAATGCACCAGCTACTTTCCAGAGGTGCATGATGAGACTTTTCTCTAATCTTATTGAGGACTGTATGGAGGTTTTTATGGATGATTTTAGTGTTTACGGCGATTCCTTTAGCCTTTGCTTAGATGGATTATCTAGAGTATTAGATAGATGTATCAGTACAAACCTGGTATTAAATTTTGAAAAATGTCACTTTATGGTTAAACAAGGGATTGTACTAGGACATGTTGTGTCTAACACTGGCATTTCTGTAGATCCAACAAAGGTGGATGTTATTTCTAGTTTATCTTACCCCTCTTCTGTGAGGGAGGTCCGTTCTTTCCTTGGCCATGCAGGTTTTTACAGGAGGTTCATTAAGGACTTTAGTAAGGTAGCACTTCCCTTATCCAGGCTACTGGAGAAAGATATTGAGTTCGAGTTCAGTGAAAATTGCAAACAAGCGTTTGATAAGCTGAAGACCGCACTGACTCAAGCTCCAGTTGTTAGAGGACCAGACTGGAGCCAACCATTTGAAATAATGTGCGATGCTTCCAACCATGTAGTAGGAGCAGCACTAGCTCAGCGTGAAGGTAAGGATCCTTTTGTTATTGCTTACGCGTCTAAAACTTTAGATGCCGCTCAGTCGAATTACACTACTACTGAAAAAGAGCTTCTTGCTATTGTTTTTGCTCTGGATAAATTCTGAGCCTATTTACTTGGTGCGAAGGTAGTAGTGTATTCAGACCACGCAGCTCTAAAGTATTTATTATCTAAAAAGGAGTCCAAACCAAGGCTTATACGTTGGATACTGCTATTACAAGAATTTGATTTAGAAATTAAGGATAGGAGTGGTAACCAGAATTTAGTGGCAGACCACTTGAGTCGCCTTGAACATATTATAGATGACTCCACTCCTATAGCTGATAATTTCCCATTTGATAACCTGCAAGCAGTATCTGAGATAGTCCCTTGGTATGCACCTGTAGCTAATTATCTAGTTAGCCGCACTTTTCCTCCAAACTTTTCTAAGCATCAAAGAGACAAGCTGAAAAGCGAGTCTAAATATTATATATGGGATGACCCATATTTATAGAGATGTGGCGCTGACCAGATAATTAGACGGTGTGTGCCTCAATCAAAATTCCAGTCCATCTTAGAGGCCTGTCACTCATCTGAGAGTGGAGGACATTTTGGCCCTCAAAGAACTGCTAGAAAAATCTTAGACTGTGGATTCTGGTGGCCTACTCTTTTTAAGGACGCTGCTGAATTTTGTAGATCTTGTTTTCCATACCAGAAATTTGGTAATATATCCAGGAAGGATGAGATGCCTCAACAGATTATGCTTTTCTGTGAAATTTTTTATGTTTGGGGCATGGATCCATTTCCAAATTCTAATGGTTATTTCTATATATTGTTAGCTGTGGATTACATTTCCAAATGGGTGGAAGCAATTTCTACCCGCAATGATGATGCTAACACTGTTGTTTCCTTTATGAGAAACCATATTATCTGTCGCTTTGGATCACCACGAGCAATCGTGAGCGATCAAGGCACCCATTTTTGTAATAGGAGACTAACAGGACTAATGAAGAAGCATGGAATAATTCATAAAGTTGCAACAGCCTACCATCTTCAGATTAATGGGCAAGCTGAGGTGTCAAATAGAGAGATAAAGCGTATCTTACAGAAGATAGTCAAGCCTCATAGAAGAGACTGGAGCACCAGGCTACAAGATGCACTCTGGGCATACAGAACAGCATACAAAACACCCATTGGGATGAGTCCTTTCCGCTTAGTTTATGGAAAAGCTTGTCACCTCCCTGTTGAAATAGAGCACAAAGCCTTCTGGGAAGTAAAAGAATACAACATGGGAATTGGAAAAGTCGGAGCTGAAAGGAAGTTGCAACTGCAAGAACTGGAGAGCCTTCGCCTAGAAGCTTATGAGAACTCAAGACTATACAAGGAGAAGATGAAGGCTGTACATGATTAGCACATCAAGAGGAAAGAGTTCCAACCTGGGGACTTAGTCCTCCTTTATAAATCTCGACTGAGGCTCATGCCAGGCAAGTTAAGATCAAGATGGGAAGGTCCATATAGAGTAGAGAAGGCTGAACCGTATAGAGTTTATCACCTAAGCCATCCTTCAAACTCTGAACTTATCAAAGTTAATGGACATCGTTTAAAGCTGTACCATGGCGAGAAGCTGAAGAAAAACAAGGAGCTTGAGATCTTCCTCTTGGAAGATCCCCACATAGCTGAAGACTGAGCTAGTGGAGCATCCAACTTACGGACGTTAAAGCAAAGTGCTAGGTGGGAGACAACCCACCATGGTATGATCGTTCTTTTCTTTATTTTTAGTTTTCTTATTCAATAACTCTTCTCTTCATTAGTACATTTCATGCATCTGCACTTCCATACTTTTATTTAAAAAAAAATCACGCGACGCGACCGCCTCATTGACGCGTCCGCGTCGCAAGGAGATGGGAGACAATAATAATATGAACAGAGAGTTACGCATGAGCAGGGCTGGAGGCGTGCCAATGGCACAAACCACCCCCACGCGACCGCGTCGCCGACGCGACCGCGTCATATGGGAATAATGGCCTCCCACGCGACCGCGTGCCCCACGCGGCCGCGTGACCAGGATTTCGACGTCAAAGTGGTGCACACCCGAAAGTTGTGCTAGAGTGGTGCTGGACTGGCGCTGGACGCACAGTCCCTCTCACGCGATTGCGTGACCCACGCGACCGCGTCATACCCCAATAATTGACCACTCAGGCGATCGCATGCCCCATGCGATCGCGTCACCCAAAATTTGGTACTAATATGATTTTGAACAGAGAGTTGTGCGAGTGCGAGGCTACCCTCGTGCCAATGGCATAAAACGGGTCACGCGACCGCGTGACCGACGCTACCGCGTCATTCAGTTTTAAGCGCAAGTCGCGCGATCGCATGCCCCACGCGACCGCGTCGCTTGCGCCGCACAGTTTTCCTAATTTGCCAATTATCATATCTTTTTCCCCCCAAATCCTATTTTCTCTTTTCCCTCCTTATTTCTTCTCCCTCCCTTCCTTCCTTCTTACTTCTTTCTCACTTTTTACTCTCTCTCACCCCCATTAACAAGGTTTTTCTTTTCTTTTCCCTTCCCTCCTTACTTTTCTATTATTCTTCTTATTTTTATGTGCCATCTTCTTTTCTTTTCTTTTTACCTTCGTTATTCATATTTTCTTTTTCTTTCTTTTTTCTTTTTACTTGGTGTTATCAATTTATGTGAGTCATTATTTATTATTATATGCTTGTGGATTGTTGTAAATTTGTTTGGCAATTATATATTACCTTTTAAAGGGTTGCTTGCATGTTCAATTTAATACTTTCCTTACCCTATTTACCATGCATGCTATGTGTTTGTGAAAAAGCCAATATAGCATTATGCATTTTTCTACATTATCCTACTATTCAATGCTTGCTTTTCACAAATTCCCTTTACTATTTTATTCATTGAATTTAATTGTCAATACAAACGTGATGGTTTGTTACGAGTGATGCTTGATCTATGCTACTCATGCCATTTGCCGGCATGCCAATAAACACCTTACATTCACTTGTCATCATATGCACTAGCTATTTTCCATTAATGAGTTTTCACATGTACTCATGAGCGTGTGTTAACATCATTTACCTTTTAATGTGCATTTATAACCATCTTTTTCCGTTCTCTTCCTTGCTTTATCCCTTTAAATTTAATTTACTTTCTCTTCCTTTTTCAGGATGGCCACCAAGAAAGGAAAGGAGAAAGCCACCCCCAAACAACCAGCAAGAAGAGGTACAAAAAAAGTATTAGTGGCAGAACCTTCTTCAACTGCGGTAAAGCCCTCAACAAAGAAGATTAAGAGGATCATAAAGGTTGATGATAAAGAAAAAGCCTTCCCAGCAAAGGACACTGCGCGATTCCCTAATCGCTACTGTGAGCAGATGTTCCCCATCCTGGCTGAAAGGAGTTACAACAACGAATACCTTCTTCTCCTCCCGCCCAATATTGCTACCATTGTTGAGCCGCAAATTGCCTGAAGACAATGGGGTTTCCTACAGAGACAGCCAAGGCAGGTCAATCTTTCTTGGGTAGTCGAGTTCTACTCCAACTTCCACCTGCCAACCTTGCAGTCTGTCTATGTCCGTCAGAAGCAAGTCCCCATTACTGAAGAAGCCATTCAAAGAGCTCTAGGTCTTCCCCCTGTTCCAGAAGGTTTGGACGCCTTTCAAGAAGCCGCACTCAAGCGCCAGATGTACCAATTTGACTGGGACGCCGTTCTCAGAGTTATCGCACTACCTGGCAGCAGATGGATCTATGGATACCATCGTACCTGCCCTAAGGAAATTTTGGCTTCAGCACTTACCTTGGAGGCTCGCGTATGGGCACAAATCATGTCCCATTACGTCTTTCCGAGCACTCACGAGTCTTCCTTCACTGCGGACATGGCCGTTCTACTATGGTGCATCCTTACAGACCAACCTCTGAATCTACCAAGACATATCCGGATTGCCATGGGACACGTACAAATTGCGGGCAACTTACCTTTTCCCGCCCTGGTCTCAGATCTTGTCTCAGCAGCCGGAGTCTCCTACAGAGCTGGGGATACCAAAGCCATACTTCCACTGGATGATCAGTTTGTCCCCAACGGGAAGTACCTTCGACTTCCAGCAGCACTACCAGCCAGCCCACTGAACCAGTTGAAGATATTCTTTCTTCAACACCACAAGCACCTACAACAGCCCAATTGCTCCATCAGATACTTGAAAAGTTGGATCGGCATGAACAGAAAGCTAAGATGAGAGAGCGCCGTAACAAGCGTCGATTCACATACCTCAAGGAGCTGATCATGGGAAAATTCAAGGACTCAGACACCCCGGACTCCACTTCCTTTACCAGCACAGGGAGCCATGATGGTCCCGACTGTGGAGATACTGCTACCAGCCCACCTTTGTTCTTGACAGATGGCACCGAGGACGGTGCAAAGCCTTAAGTGTAAGGAGGTCGGTCAGTACCTGACTTTCGGAGGTAATTTCTCTCCCCTAGCACCAATGAATTAGGATATTTAGTTAGATTTTTCTTTTGTAGAATAGGATACATTTCATAGTAATAGATTAGTTGCATGCATGTTCTGCTTGATTGAAAAGACAATAAGTTTCTTCTAAGACCCTATCTTTGGAACAAAATTTCACTAATTTTAATTAAAACTTTTATCTTAAATTTGCTTGAAGTTGTATTTGGAACATGATTTTTGAGCTAAAGAACACACAACATGTGAGATTTGAGCCTTTATGAATGGTTACATTATTTAACCATAATTATTTTATTCTTGTGTGTTTACTTCTCTATGACTGTAATCTACATTTTGTTTCATCCTATATGTCCAATGTTTATTATATTTATATGTTTACATATGATTGAGGCCATTATTTGTTTAGCTCACTTATCCAAATAAAGCCTACCCTTTCAATTACCTTTGTTAACCACTTTGAGCCTTTAAATCCCATTTGTTCTATATTTTACCACATTACTAGCCTTAAGCAGAAAAACAAGTATATACCCCAAATTGAATCTTTGGTTAGCTTAAGATAGAATTGTATATGTTATCCAAGTATGGGAAATTGTGGGAACAAAAGATAATAAGGGAATGATTCATGATAATATTATGGGAATTTGGATACCTACTCATGTGAAACTATAAAACTCTATGTGCATTGATAAGCTATGTTATTTTTATGTTTCTATGTTTAAAAAAAATCCAAAAATATTCAACAAATAAATAAGGGAACAAAATTACCCCAATTCTAAGTCAAGCATTCAAAGATCAATACATGTATGATAAAATCAAAATAAAGGTTGATACATGAGTATAGATGTGAAAGAGATTTCTGGGTAGCTAGGTATGAATTTTAAAAGTTATATAGAATATACATAGGTTATGTTAAAGCTTGGGTTAATTAAAGATTCAATTTATAAGCTTACTTAGCCATATATATATATCCTTACCCTTACCTTGGCCCCATTACTACCTTGAAAAGACCTCATGATGTTTGCATTGGTATATTAAATGTTGTTGATTGGTTAGGAGAAGAACAAAAATTAGATAGCATGATTAGAGAAGAATAAAGTGATGACCCTATACACTAGAGAGACTAGAGTGTACATACATCATCAGTGAGGGTTCCATGCTTGAATTTCTATGTTCCCTACTTTCATGAGCTATCTTCTTGTATTTTTATCTGTTCTTACTGTATAAGAATTGAGTTAGTAGAATTTGATTTGTAATTATTTTGAAGGGCTTATTTACTTTTGATCAAGTGGACAAAAATCATATAGTTGCATTTATATATATAGGTTGCATTGCATTTCATAGGTTTTACATGTTCTTACTCATTCATTTTATCTCCTTCAACTAAGCATGAGGACATGCTAATGTTTAAGTGTGGGGAGGTTGATAAACCACTATTTTATGGTTTGTATTGTGTTTAATTGTGTGGTTTTATCACGATCTTTACCCACTTATTCATTAAATAAGCATGCATTTATAATTCCTTCCTGAAGTTATTGCAAGATTGAAAACTTGCTTCCTAGAGACTTTTAATTATGTATTTTATTTCTCTTTTATTCCATTCGATGCCGTGATCTGTGTGTTAAGTGTTTCAGGCTTTATAGGGCATGAATGAGTTAGAGATTGGAAAGGAAGCTTGCAAAAATGGAGGAAACACAAGAAATTGAGGAGATGACCAGCGAGAAGCGACGCGGCCGCATGGATCACGCGACCGCGCGAAAGAAAGGAAATCGCAGTGACGCGGCCGCATGGATGACGCGACTGCGCGGCATGGAATAGCACAAGTGACGCGGCCGCATGGATGACGCGACCGCGTGACATGCGCGATCTGCATAATCTGCAGAATCGCTGGGGGCGATTTCGGGCCTTATTTTGACCCAGTTTTCTGCCCAGAAAAGCATACTAGAGCCAAAGAACATGCAGAAACCAACAACAACATTCATTCCGCATAGTTTTAGTTTTTAGATCTAGTTTTTCTCTCCTCTAAGTTTTCTCTCTACACATTCATAGTTTTTAGGATTTGTTATTTTCATTGCTTTTATATTGGGATATTGAGAAGAGTTATTGCCTCATCAATACTTCGACATTCTAGTTCGTTCTCTTTACTTGTCTCTTACTCTTCCATGTTCCTTAATTTACTTGCTTTTACTATTGGATTATTTTAGCATTTATTAATACAAGAATCACTTTTATTTTTAATTAATCTTTTGATTATTATTTATCATGTCTTTCTTTAATTCCCTTTCTTATGCTATGAATTTTACATTTACAATGAGCGAGTAGTTCCCTAACTTGATGGGGAGTTGATTGAAAGGAACCCTTGAGTTGGGATGCTCAAGAGAAAGATTGTAATTGGGTTTATTGTTGGATTGCTCTCTAGTCATTAACACCAATCCTCCCAAGAGCGGATTGGAACTTGTGGATAGATACAGCACTCCAACTCGTTTGACTTTTCCTTACTTAGTAAGGGGCAACTAAACATAATAACCCCAATTGTCATTAATCTTGAGAGTACTCCAACAAGAATAGGACTTCCAGCTAATCAACTCTCAGTCAAGGCTTTTATTTAAATTTATATAAATTCTCTAATTTAATTTTCTGTCATTCAACTCAAACCTTTTTGAAAACATCTGATTAATCAAATAGCACACTTTTCTGCAACTCGTTGGGAGACGACCTGGGATTCATACTCCCAGTATTTTAATTTTAATTTCTGTGACACCCTTCTAAATTGATGAGTGGATTTCTGGTTGGTTGAGAACTATACTTGCAACGCATATTTTATAATCATTCTTAACTCGCCAATTTCCGCTCGCATCAATGACCAGGATTTTGTCAAGCGACACGTACGTGTGGGCGACACATACGCATGATAGAGCGTCACGTGCTGCAATTTGCAGAAAACGCTGGGGGCAATTTTTGGGCCCCTTTTGACCTAGTTTCAATCTCAAAAACACTTATTAGAGGCTGCAGAGCGGAGCTGGAAAGGGGGGAATCAATCATTCACACATTCATTCACATTAGTTAGGTTTAGATGTAGTTTTCTAGAGAGAGAGGCTCTCTCCTCTCTCTAGGTTTTAGGGTTTCTTTTAGTTCTTCTCAATTTCAGATTTCTATCTTAGTTTAATTAGTTTTCTTCTACTCTTACTTGTTTTAGCACTTTAGTTATCTACTTATCTTATTGATTCCTTTATTTTGCTCATTTAGTTTATGAACTCTTATGTTACTTTTAATCCCATTTTAATGTAATTTTATGTTTCATGTTTATGGCTTCTTTATTTCATTGTTGGTTGTTGATTTGTTGCAATTGATAGTCTTAGGTTTTATTATTCCTTGTTAATTTTCTATGTTTTTATTTTGTGCCCACCAAGTGTTTGATAAAATGCTTGGTTGTATTTTAAATTAGCTTTTTATGTTCTTAACTTAGATTGATCAATTAGAGACTCTTGAATTATCAAAATTCATTTGTTGATTGGTGATTAAGACTTGCTAGTTGGCTTGAGCTTCACTAACTCTAGTCTTTGATTAGAACTTGTGAACTCTAGTTGAATTGCTCACTTGACTTACCTTTAATTGTTAGAGGTTGACTAAGTGAGAGCAATTTGTAATTACCATCACAATTGATGATAATAATGAGGATAGGAATTCCAATTCTCAATTCTTGTTAGGACTTTTCTTAGTTGTTATTTTATTTTCTTATTATTTATATTACTTGTCTCTTATTACAAAACCCCAAAAAGATATTTTTCCATAATCAATAATAGCTACACTTCCCTGCAATTCCTTGAGAGACGACCCGAGGTTTAATACTTCGGTTAATTTTATTGGGTTTGCTTTAATGACAAAAAAAATTAAATTTTGACTGAGGTTTAATTGTCGGTTTAGACTATACTTGCAACGCGATAATTTTTGTGAAATCTTTACCGACATTTTTTCTCCGTCACTCTATCATCGGCACATGAAAATCGGGTTTGTTGATAAATACATAACATCTGCTGCATATTGGCATCGTCAGTGATGACCATTATTTGAAACGGTATCAGTCCACCAAATACTTGTACAAGATTCCTGTATAAAATGTTGCTCACCCTTTTCGAAATGTGGCTTTGAATGTTTTTACAAGGCCCATTTTGCAACTCTACAAAACTCATGGTACATGGAATAGCAAATGACAACGGACATTCACAAACAAAAGTCACTCCTTCATGTGTGTTTGGTATAACCTCACCGTTATAATACACTCGCAAATTCGCAATATTTTTCATAACTTCAACCTCAGCTAATCTGACTTTTTTGACACACCTAACTGCCAAAAAAACTAAGAACTACGACATATGTGCAAGAAAGAAGAATAGGATGAGTAGAAGTGGAGTGAGACAAATTGAACGCGTCTTGTTTCGTATTTATAGGCAGAACTCTTAATTAAAATATATTTTTTTAGACAAAACGCAACCTGCGTTTTTAGATTTACAAAAAAAAAAACCTGACAATTCATAAAATGCAACCTACATTTTGCATCTCCTAGCAAAAAGTTGACACAAAGCAAAACGCAAGGTGTATTTTGTTGTTTAAAAAAAATAAAATACTGTCCATCACTAAATACAGGCTGCGTTTGGACTAAAGCGAAATAAAAAAAATTTAAAACCTTGCAAATAAACAAAACACATACTGCGTTTATTTTGTTTCCTGAACAAAAAATAATTAAAAAAAAAAGTAAAACGTAACTTATATTTTGGACTGACACCATAACAATTAAAAATTTTATCCATATATTCATTTTATTGTACAGCACCAATATTTTTTCCATAAAAAAAATGGCCGCAAGAAGTTAATAAACACATTACGTTAAACTCAAAGCGTTATTAATAACCGTAGATTAATTTTCATCCAAATGGGACCATAAATAGATGTATAGGACATTTCTGCTTTCTGCATTTGCATGCAAGAAATGAGGAATCATGGATCATGATTATAGCATTTAATTCAATGAGGTTATAGAGTGCCAGAGAGACAGACCGTAGATACCCCTACTGAACTTACACGTGGACTAACCCCATTGAACAGAGGATAATTATCCTTCTTAAATGCTACGAATTGAACAGCACCTTTATCATAAAGAATTTTAGATTTTCAATAAATTATTGTTTTTATAATAAATAATTAAATATATTAGAAAATAGTTGCAAAAATTTTTAAAAATTAGATTAAATGAATCAAAATTTTAAATTTTATGGACAAGTAAAACCTAAATACCGGGCATTGAATTCAAACGAAAAGGAAATTAAAACAAATGAGGGGAGAGGGAGGGGAGAGACATGAAGCATGGTGTAGTCAAAGAAATACGCTGTCGTGTAGTTGGAATGCGAAAATGGTAGCCCGGGCCTTACCTGCGGGCTGCGGTGCTTGAAGATGGCAAGCACTTGTCACCAAACAACTTTCTCGTTCCTTATCTTTGTCTATATATTTTTCAGGAAACTTTTGGGATTCGTGACATGCATTATTATCACTCTCATCATTATCATCCTAACCTGCTGTACCACTTTTCACTTCGCATTCAATTCAAATCACCAAATCAAATCTATTCTCATGATCCATCCTATCAACATTAACTCATCAATTACAATTATATATTTGCATCGTTTGCATATATATAGTAATTTTTGTGTGTTCATTTTTGCGCAAATTAATTTTGAAACGGAGGAGATTAGAGTTTTTTTATTTAAAAAAAAATTATTAAACGAAAAAAATTTATTTTAAATTATTGTAGAAAAAATAAGATTTTATACACTATTTTTCAATTTCGGAAGTTGTGCTAGCAAAACTAAGGGCTAACAACGAAATTAAAAACGATTTTTTCTATCTTAATTTCGTAGTTGTTATCAGTAAAAAATAGGTAGAAAAAATTGCTTTTAATTTCACAGACAGTAAGTACAAAATTGAGAGATAATACGCAAAAACGTAATTCATCCTGCAATAATTTAAATGAAAAATAAAGAATTTTTATTTAAATAAAAAGAGAGTTTGGGTGTAATTTATTAAGAAAAAATTTAATGGACTAATATTTTTATTAAAATTTGTTCAACGCTTAACTAACAAAAAAAATAATTAATTTTATACCATTAGATATAATCTCATACCATTAAAAATATTAATAATAACTAATTAATGACTATAAATCACAAAATCTACTAAGTGCCAGCACTTCTCGTTCACTAATATAGATATCTGGAGTGACTATGCATATATGGGGTCATAAACTTTTAGAACATTGTGAGAAGTTAGCACCAGGAGAATGCCACACTCAGTCACGTATTCGACAATATCCGCTACACCTAAGCTTTTACTTCTCGTAGGTTGCGAGAAAGTTTGATTCATCCACGAGTTCCGCATGCGTACACCATATTTAACCATAGAAAAGGAGTGTGCGTCTTTAAATTTTTTGGAGCTCAATCACTTGCTTCTTGTTATATTGCCTTATTTGAACAGAAAAGACACTCAAAATGAGATTATGAAAGAGAAGTGAAGTGAAGTGAAGGAGTGATATTAAAAAAAATGGTTGTTTTTTTTTAACATTCTTGAATTTTACTGTGGGAACTGCCCAATATAATAAGGCAATTGGTGAAGGGGAGGCTAGTGTCCATAAAATTCGCAATGATATGAACGAGGTTGACCCAACATCCAGGCCTCAATATGGTTTGTGCAGATAAGTTGGTCACAGAAGGCGTTAATGTACTGGATAAACATTCGATTATCATAATTAGTCTTTTTTACTGGTTAATTTCTCATGTAGTCATTGTTATGTGCCAAAATTTGTTTATGTTAAGTTGATCTATTTCAAAATCATTGGTATGCAAATATTATTCTTCCTCAATTTCATAGACATTGGCTATAAAATTGAGATTAAAGAAACACGTTTTTTTCTAATTTCACTGACAGTGATTATGAAATTAAGGTAGAAAAAATATTTTCAATTTCAAAATAAATGTGAAATTGAACCTTAGCATACTACCACATCCTGCGAAATTGAGAGATAATGCATAAAAACATAATTTCTTCTATAACGATTTAAAATAAAAAATAAAAAACCCAAAATTTGAGTGTAATTAATTAAAGAATAATGTTAGGGAACTAAGAAGGGATCAACCAATTCCTGCCAATCCTTATTGGGTTGGACTCCAAAGTCCACCACAAAAAAAAAAATTATCCCCCCACCATCCTGTTTACCCTAATTATATTTCATTTGTCCTAATTTATCCTAATTACATTACCATTGCCGTTCCTCACCTCTCTATCTCTGTCTCGTGGCTCAAACTCCAGCAAACGGCGGTGCATCGCAGACCTCTTCCCCACGCCGCCAATGTTGTCCTCAACAACGCCGCTACGCGTCGTCATCTTCGTCGTCTTTCTAAGCTCGCGACGTCGTGAGCACCCACTTCCAAGCTGCGCTTTCTTGCGCCGCTACCATGCTCCTCGCAAGCAACGCCGCCGTTAGTCTCGAACCCTCCCCTGCATTGCGCGTTTCGGACGTCAACAACCACAAGCAGGATCTCTGGTAGTCCCTCGCGGCCCCGTGCACGCCCTCCATCAGTCCTAAGTCGAGCCCTCTAACACCTCTTCTTGTCTTTTTTTGACTTTTTGCTTGAATTTTTCAACTGCTTAAACTGAGTTTTCGGATGTTCCTTTATTGAGAAAATGGATGTTTCTTCGCATAGAATTTCACATGTTTCTTCCTATGTTAATATTTTTCGCAAAATCGCTCATCGATGACTATCTGTTAGTTAATTGGTGTTTTCTTCTAAGCTTTCCGGATGTTCCTTCGACAGGGTTTGGGATGTTCCTTTCAATATTTGTTAGATAAGTTATTTGTAACTTGTGTTAGTGAACTAAGAGCAACTTATTCAATCAATGAATGAATGGAACTGATTAAATTCCGGGGCTATGGCTATCTTTTTTAGTTTTGACATTGGGTGCTTCAAAAAGTAATTACAGAAAAAAAAAATTACTATACTCTCAAATAACATCAATTCCGTTCACAGAATCATCCAATCAATTCAAAAAAATAACATCCATTTAGTATACAAAAGAAACATTCACATAAGACTAACTAAATACAACCCACTTGAAAAAAAAAAATTCATTAATGAGATAGAACACTCAGTGTGTGAAAAGAGACGGTGCAGTAACAGGGCTGGGAATCACGTTTCTCATGCGTGGTAAATACTAAATCCTAATTTTTTAAAATAATCATTAATAACAATTATTCAAATTATAATTTACTAAAATAAATTAAAATTAATATAATTAATTTAATTATTTAAGTTGGCTTATTAAGAAGTTAGTTCCTTATATTTTTCCTTCGAGAAATGCTACATATACAAGTCATTTGGTTTACAAGTCATACAAGTTGGGAGAAACTTAACAAAAAGCACGCTAACCCATATACGATTTCCATAGCGTGCTTCGCGTTTCTCCTTCTCCTCCTCCTCTTCCTTCTTCTTCTCCTTCTTCTTCTCCTACTCTTTTTCTTCTTCCTCCATGAAAACGAGTTTCTTGCCAAATTTGATCTCCTTCGTGCGTTCTCTCTTTGCCTTTTCATTCGTTGTTTTATCTGCGTTTATCACTGGTATTCTTGCTTCGTTTTTTTTTATTTTCATGATTTCTGAAATCAAGCTTTGAAATCATTTTGAAGATAATGGAACTTCAGAAATACACCCAACCGATTACAGAAATTCACCAAATGATTATAGAAATACACCCAAAGGATTACAGAAATACACCCATAGGATTACAAAAATATACCCAAAAGATTTAAAAAATACACCCAAAATTCGTTGAGGTACACCTTATGCATAATTTAGAACTCTTCCTCTTTCTCCTCCTCATCTTCTGCTGCTTCTTCTTCTTCATTTTCTTATTTCATATTCTCATAATTCTTTTTGGGAGGAAAGAATCAAACAAAAAATAAAAAGATACATAATGTTGCAAAATGAAAAGAAGAACGAGGAGAAATACGACGATGAAGATGAAACACTTCAAAAATGAAGAAGAAGTAAAAGAAGAAGAAAAAGAAGAAAAAGAGGAGGCATGGAAAAAGAAAAAGAAGAAGAAATAAATGACTTATATGACTTGTATGAAAAAATACTTGTATGTGAAGAATTTCTCTTTTCCTTAATTAAAATAGAGCTCTAGGAGTGATAAATGCATTTATGGAGGTTACCGACTTTTATCACATTGTGAAAAATTAGCACCAATATCTTACGCAATGGACAGAACCAAAGGGACTTAAGGTGGCCATTGTCATCCTAAAATTTTGAAGGGGCTAATTGGTTTAAGCATTTTTATTTCTATTTTCGATGAAAATAAAAATAAGATATAAAAATATGATTGATTAAATATTTTAAAAATATTTTTAACGAAAATATTTTTAAAAAAATAGAACAAAGTTAAAAACGCTATTTTTATGTTTTCAGTCTCTTCGATTTTAACTTTTGAAAACGTTTTTAAATCAAAACGCGATATTTTTTGTTTTGGGATAAAAGATTTAAATCTTTTCTACTCATTTTTATATGTTTTTTTTCACACTAGGTTCATTCTTTTCTGTCTTCTCCTCTTTTTTCTATACGTTTTGTTGTTAGGATATCATTATTTACCTCCAATTTATACATACATCTCCTAAAAAGGTGAAGGTTTTTTTTTTAATTTCATTTGACCCTTTCAATTTTTTATTTTAGACTTGATTTTTGTATCTTTGAGTATATAAACAAAGTAATTAAAGAAAAAATAGAGATCTAATTAAAATTAAAATATGTATTTATTGAATTTTTTATTTTATTTAGTATTGAGTATGTACTCTCTGAATTAACATATATTCATTAAATTTCTTTATTTTTGACATTCATTTTTTTATTTAAAAAAAAAATTTTGTTATGAAAATAATTTTCTAAATCAACAATCAATTATGAAAATATCGATAATAAAAAATAAAAGAATACATAAAAACTTAAAAATATTGACAAAAAGTTGACTTTTGTATTAATTTTTTTAATTTTAATATTTATTTATTTATTATTTTATTAATAAATTATTTGTTAAAAAATATTTATATTAATAAATTTTGATATTAATTAATTGATTCGTTTGGTGTAAAATTAATTTTTGGTTCGTTTTTTTGTTTCAATTGATGTTTTTTATTGTTATATAGTGCCATAGAAAATATTAAACCAATTATATATATAAGAGATACTAAATTTTTCTAAAATAGTATAATAAGATAGTAATTTATTTTATATTGATACAGTATAAAAATTAGTTGTTATTTTAATAAAAAATTAAAGAGTATTTATCCATTTTGGTCCTCAGAGAATTTCAAGTCAGACAGTTTAGTCCTCAACTAAAATTAATTACTCGATTTGTCTCTAACAATTAATTCTGTCAGTCACTTAGGTCCTTGACTCCGTCAATTCTAACGGAAGATAAAATAGTCCCTGACAACTCTAACAGGGAACAAAATGATCCATTACAACTCAAATAGAGGACAAAATGATCCTTGACTCTCTGTTCAAAAACGACACTGTTCTTCACCCAATTTTCACCATATCTCGCATAATCCTAACATTCATACTCTCTTTCTTCACCTTCACATCCTTCTTTTTCATTTTTTCATTCCTCCTCTTCAACTCCAAGATCAAGCCATGGTGCAACTATCATGCGTGTCGCACTTACCCCAAGG
The DNA here is from genome assembly GCF_059453495.1 of Arachis ipaensis. Classification (NCBI taxonomy): domain Eukaryota; kingdom Viridiplantae; phylum Streptophyta; class Magnoliopsida; order Fabales; family Fabaceae; genus Arachis; species Arachis ipaensis. The sequence goes on along the minus strand of NC_142441.1, from coordinate 38,680,376 downwards.
GCACGCCTTTCTCCACTCTCCAGTAAGCAATATAGATTGTTGGATATTAGGACATCATGAGAAGATTCTCCTTCAACATCATATACAAATTCTCATTTAGGATGGACCCTGAATGCTTCATTCCTTCTTTCTCGGAGTCCAAGTTGGCAGACAGCCTTGACCTTCCATCCAACATATCAGTACAACAAGCAATGTCGTCGTTGCCACCACTACAAGAAAAAACAGTATTTGTAACAAAAAATTGTTACAAAAAATCAAAATTTTGAAACAAAAAAAATTTGTAACAAAAAAAGGGTCGTTGCAGTATGTCCCATTACAAAAAAATTTTGTAACAAAAAGTGGAACTATTACAATTCAAAGTAATATTTTGTAACAAATTTTTCTGATACAAAAAACCAAAAGTCGTTACAAAAGTGATAACAAATTTTAATCTTCATAATATTTTTTGTGACAATATATTTTTTCCTATCATAAAATTTTGTTATAAAATATCACTTGATTTTGTAACATTTTTTTCTTTAGTTACAAAATACTATTTATTTTGTAATAATTTTTTAATACAAATTACACACATAATTTGTCAAATTATATTATTTTTTTAATTAATTAATATATTAACTAATTTACTCAGGAAGTCAATATTTATATATTATATTTATATAATATATAATAATATAGATAGTTCAAATATCTTTTATTTAACTAAGATTGTTTTATAAATCTTCAATATATAAACTTTAAAGTACAAACTAACAAGACACATTGAAGAACCCTAATGAACTAAATAGATACATAGGACAAGAAAAACAAGAAATTATAAATCTCCAAAATATAAACTACAAATTATAAACTCCATCATGTTCATACAGCTCCTTTCTCATGGAGAAACTTCTGATAAGTGCCACACACCTAAAAAAACCACAAACCAAAAAACACTAGCTTAAGAAACAAGATTTGTTTTTCCTTTAAAAATGCACAGGAAAAACAAAAAACTATACTCGTATTATTCAACAATGAATACAAACTCTAAAATTCTTACCATATCCTTTCCCAACTCTTTTTCAGTTGAGCAACATACTCAGCAATCCTTTTGATGGCTTCCATCTATCGATGTAACAATTAAAGAGTAGAGTTTAGACCTTGACAAAGTAATTTATTAAAAAAATCTGCATAATCTCACACAATGAACTTAAATAATCATAATAATTATGATCATTTATACTAACCGTTCCAGATTATGATAGAATATTTTTGCAAGAATTACTTGTCACTGTTTAACATAAAAAACAAGATATAAAAAATCAAAACAAAAATTAAAAACAAGATATTTACACTAATTATAACTTAGATTCTTTGTCAATAAGATCACGGAAAAGGATAAATGCCTACCAATTTTCAAAATAAGTGAAGCATTATGTATCAAGTTGTATAACCTTGGTGATGATTGTGGAACAAGTCTCTCAACATCTCTAATGTATAAAATGATGGGAGCAGTTTCTGAGATAGACACCAAGACCTGCACAAAGAAAATGTTCTTAGAACTTCTTTTTCCGAAATCTATAGAATAGAGTAGGTTGTTATTAAATATGAGATAATAAAAGTTTAATAAAATTAAATCACCTTGTAAAGTGACTGAACAAATAGTTTTTCATTGAAACATAAGCTACACATGCACTTTAAATGAGCTACAAACAAAATCTAAAATAGTAATCATAATATTGCAACATAATAAGAAGCAACACTACTTATAGTAGATGCAGCAGAGCCATTTCTCCTAAGCTTTAAAATATTTTTCAAACGTTTAGCACCAACACTTTGTTGATGTAAAGTACCTATAAGATCAAAAGATAGTTATAAAATGAAATTAACAATTAATATCTAGGATAAGATCAATAACAAGATGATGTCAATTAATGCAATTCTAAAAAATTTTGTCTAGAAAATTTGAGCTTTACTTTCTCTAGTATCTGTAGTTTCAAATTGTTCAGTCAGCACAAACATAAAACGGTTCAACTCAAATTAAATGAGACCTGTAACATTGAAAACAAGGCACTTTGCAGAGCATAGTTCTTCACGTCCTGTCACTTAAGGTTTGAAGCTCCATGAACAATGGCAGAGTTTTGCCAATATCAATAACCTGCTAAAATTCAAAGCAAGGACTAAAATTGAATTAAAACCAGAACATGGTAACCATAGCAGTGACAAAACAGAACGTGTAAATGGATCAAACCTAAGAAAAATATTAGACGAGTACCAAGGTAACCGAATTAGAACTAGCAACAGCTTCAAGAATCCCACGGCAACACTAGCATCAATATTCAACTTAATTGTAGCAGAAAATAGGATAATAGTAGAGTAAAAGTTGAAGTAGAACAAGTTTAAGGAAGAGAAGGACCTAAACCAAAATAGAGGCATCAAAGATACCTCCATCAGTGACTCTAACAGTAGCGTAGAGTTCAGTGGTGGTCACGGCGGCTTCCGACTAGCCCAGCGACGACAATAGCAGCAATGGTGGCCTCCATCATCCTCCTTTGCGTCTTTCTCTGTTTTGTTCTGCTTCTCGACAGTGACTACGCGGAATAGCGACGATGGTACAAACAGTGCCCCTCCTCCTCTTCTTCGCAGCCGAGGTGACGTCTACGCTAGCAGCGATGGCGACGGAGGCTTCGGTGGCGACCGAAACAGCCTTCTCCTCCTCTTCTCGTCGCGTCTCCTCTCTCTTTCTCTCTCGCGCGTCGTTCTCCTCTTCACGAAGGAACTCGACAGACATGACGGTGACCTCCATCGCGGTGGCTTGGCCGCGATGGAGGCGGCTCCCCTTTCTCCCTCACGCTCTTTCCCTTTCTTTCCTTATCTGGTTCTCTGTTTTTCCCTTCTCCTTTGAGCTTCCCCTGTTTCCTTTCTTTCACTTTCTGAACGTAGGTTTAGGAATTTTGGGTATAAATTTAGGAATGTAGTAAAATTAGGGTTTTATTTGGTACTTCTAGAGTTAAGGTAAAATATATACGAGTAATATAACAATTTTACAAAATATTCATGATAGAATAACAATTTAGAATTCAAATATAATACGATAAAAGTTAATTTCGAAACACATATAATTTTATTTACCAATTTATCAATGGGCTCAAACAATTATTTTTCTAATTTAAATTATTTTTAGTTTAAATTATTTTGGAGTGTGTGTAAATTAGATTTTTATTTGAGAATTTTAATAAAATTAAAATATAGAGTATGTATTTTTAATAAAATTAGGAGTAATTAAATTACTAAAGTTTTAAATTCTAAATAAAAAAATCTAAATATTTATGAAATTTATGTGAGTTATAATTAATTTTAAACTCAAAATCACATAACTTTGTTTTAATTACTTTTTGGTAAATAATTTTTTGAAAATAAAACCATGAATAACTATAATACATCACAATATAAATAATTTATTATTTATTTTCTAACAATTGGAGGTTTTACCGGCTTAATGATGAGTGTTGGGTTATGGTAGATTTAGAACTAGTAGAAAGAGAAAAAAATCAGAGCTCTATATTTTATTCTTAAGAAAGTTTTTCAAAATTTTATTTAAATGGACGAGGACGACAAACAAAAGAATGAAAAATAAAGGTGAGTATTAGAATTATGATTTTTACTTTTTATATTTGTTTTTATTTTTAAATTTTAACTATTTTTATTTATGTTTAACAATTAATTTTTTTAATTTAAAAAATTAATTTTTAATCAACATTTAAGACTTAATTTTAGTAAAATTATATATTAATTTTATAAAAAATATAAAATAATATATACCATTTTTAAAAATAAATCATTTAATGTTTAATTTTTTATAAAAAATAAATAATTAACACAAATAATATTTTAAAAATAAAATGTTTAAAATAAAATAAAATTATCTTAAAGATTTTAATATTTTAAAATAATTTTTTTTAGTTATAAAAATTCTTGTATTTTGTGACAATCAAATAATTTGTTACAAACAATATTGAATTTTGTGACAAATTAATTTTTTGTTACAAAATAATTGAAATTTTTGAAACAGATGGATATTTTGTTAAAAAATATTTTAAATTTTTGCAACAACTTTATCTTTTGTTACAAAATATTTTAAAATTTTGCAACAAAACACTAGTTCATTACAAAAGCCAATATAATTTGTAACAAATTGTATTGTTGTTACAAAATATTATTATTATGTAACAATTACTAATTTTTGTTAAAAAAAATAATTTTTTGTAACAATTTTAAATTTGTTACAAAATTTTTGTTACAAATATTCCATTTTCTTGTAGTGCGCTCATATAAAAACTGAAGCGGTTACTGAACATTAGTTTAGAGAAAAAACTGAAGGAAGCGATCAGAGTGGTGGATAATGTGGTCATGGAAATGATAAGGTAAAGGAGGAGGGAGATAGTGAGATAGTGACGGGTCTTAACGAATCAGACTTGCTGTCTAGATTCATGGGATCCATCGAAGATGACAAGTTCTTGAGAGACATAATCATTAGTTTCTTATGTATGAATTGGTTGACAACAAGTTGATGATTTTTCTTTTTCTGAACATTGAAGTTGCAGAGTGTGCATTGTGTAGCTTGAAGTTACAATGTTAAACTGTTAGTGTTATGTGAGATATGATGAAAATTGGGGGAGAACAATGTTGTTTTCGAACAAAGGAGGTGAGGGACCATTTTGTCCCTTGTTAGAGTTGCCATTAACTATTTTGTCCTCTATTAGAATTGACGGAGTAAAGGACCTAAGTGACTAATGGAATTAATTGTTAGAGACCAATCGAGTAATTAATTTTAGTTGGAAACTAAAGTGTCTGGTTCGAAATTTTTCGAAGATTAAAATGGATAAATACTCAAAATTAAATAACTAAAATCATACATTTAATAAAAATATAGTTTTGTGATTTTAAACTATTAAAAATATATTTTAAAAATAAACTAGCTAAATATATTTTTATTATTTTCTATACTTAGAAATGAATTTTTCTTTCAGAAACTAATTGTGTTTTTTAAAATGCAAAAAATTAAAAATAATTTTTATTTTTAGAAAATAAAAATAAAAAAAAAAAACAAAAAATATCTTCACAAACCAATAGGCTCCCAAAATATTTAGTAGTTATTATTAGTATTAGTTTAATTATCATATGTTGATAGAATTTCACATAAACATGTGTAATATTTTTTGTCTATTTAAAAGTAGTGAATAATTTGAAAATAATATAAACTTAGAACTTAGTTTAAATAATAAAAATATTAGTCTAAAATTTTAGCAGAGGCTCAAGATTAATTACTTTTTATTTATGTATTTATATTTATTATTCCTGGTACAGTTGTTTGGATACGTTTTGTATTTAAATGTTTCTATAATTATTTTTTAGAAGTTAATATATTTTTATTAGGTTATAGTTAAAAAATCAAAACTAAAAATGATTGACTCAATTTCTAAGAGAAAGAGAGAACATATGATAAAATAAATTTTAATTCTTTTATTTCAAATTCAATGAGCAATCTTTTTAAAAATTTTAGCAATCTATTAATTAAATAACCTATATACTGAATAACATTATTTTAAAAATTGAATTGCTTCGAAATTTATTGAATTATTGATGATTTTTGTTCGATAAAATATTGCCGTCAAATTACATATCTTAAAATACCAAAATTTTTAAAATAGATTTTTGACCTTTTAACTTTTATTTAAGATAAAATGTAACTAATATATTTTGTTTGGTCGGCCCAATTCGAATAAACTTTTTAGTTCTGTCACTGATCTTGTAGGCTACGAAAAATTCATCGGCGTTTTAAGGATTTAGGAATGCGAAGAATTAGGGCACGCTATTAAACTCATGAACCTATGAAGTATGGACACTTTATTAAATTGTTGTATCTGTATATATGTCAGACATATTTTAGATACGATATTTATCAATATTTGTCCGACACATATGTCCAGTGACAGATTCAAAAAATTTTGATAGTGGAGCAAAAAATATATATATATAATAATTTTTATAATAAAAATATTATGTGTACATAAAAATTAGTTATTAAATTATTTATTAATCATTATGTATTCGTATATAAATATATGTATTATTTAATTTATTTTTAATTTGTATTTTTTATTTCAATATATATACACAGGTAGTTATTTTCGATATAAATATAACATGATTAGTTTTTATAATATCTAATTTTATAAATTAAAACACTAAAATAATTATTTATAAATAGGATAAAGTATATTTTTTGTCCTTAAAGTTTGACAAAAGTTTCAAAAATATCTCTAAGTTTTACTTTGTTTCAATTTTGTCTTAGAAGTTTTCGATTTGCATCAAATATACCCCTAATGGCTAATTTTTCAAAAAAATTACGATCGATTCAACAATAATTTCATAAGAACAATCCCTCAACACAAGCATATTAAGCATAATTTTCATACATTATTGTTATATTGGCCTTAAATTTTTTGAAAATTTAGCCTCCGAGAGTATATTTGATGCAAATCGAAAATTTTTTAGACAAAATTGAAACAAAATAAAACTTAGGGGTATTTTTAAAATTTTTGCCAAACTTCGGGGACAAAAAATATACTTTACCCATATAAATATCTGTCTTTTTATATAGAATTATGCTACATATTCATATTTTTTTTGTTAACCAAGTCCAATCAAATTTGTCTAAGATAATAAAAATCATGACTAATATTATTTTAAGTTTTATTGTTTAACTTGATTAGACTTAGTTCATAAAAAGACTTGGATGTGTAGTATTTTTTTTACATATATAAGTAAATACTTATTTAGAAATTTACTTCTTATACAATTAGAAGTCAATTCTTATTGAGATTCATAGTTGAAAAAGTTCTTTCAATTAATGTAGTTGTTACAGAAAAAAATTAAAACTAATATAAAAAAAGATAAATAACACTCTTTTGAGTTAATTTTTAATAAAAAACACAAATTTCATTTAAATTGAGAATTGATCATTCTAATGACATCTAATATGAAATTTTTAAATTGATTATGAAGTACCAAAAGTTGAATAAAAAATTATTGTGAGGTCAAATTTAATAATTTAGTGGGGGCAAATAAATATTATTATCATATGCTACTCAAAAAAATTTCAAATCGTAGTGGGGGCGATTGCCCCTACACTCATATACATACATCCGTCCCTACGTGTGTCAGCTGTATTTCACCGTGTCTTAATAAAAAATAAAAAAAAAATTTCTGAACACGTTTGGACACACCTAAATATCATCAGGTATCATCATGTCCAGTCTTATTTTTAACATATATTCTTAAAATAAATTTGGATATAATATATATTATTATTTATTAAAACAAAAAAATATTTTAAATACTTGATATAATTAAAATAAGACATTAAAAATAATAAAAAATTAATTTATGTTTTAATATCAATAAAATATCAAAATATCATTACGATTTATCTAAAAAATACTTTATATTTTATATGTATACATATTTTCGTGTCATGTAAAATTTTAAAATTCGCGTATCAGTGTATTCTATATCGTGTTCCTTGTCCATGTCAGTCCGTACATCATGATCCTCACATTTCCTTTTTGTTCCTTTAGGAAACTTTCAGGATTGGAACCTTCGTCCTCTGGGTACGAGGCAAGAGGCTTAATTAGCCACTAGACTAAACTAACACTATCACATGGGTAAACAATTTAATTAATTTTTTTTAAAAAAATAATTTAAACAATAAATATTTTTATTAAAAATAGTTTATAAATAAGTTATTTTGTATTTTATTTTTTAGTTCTAAAAGTATTTATTTTAAAATAAATACGATAAAAAATTTTTTTATATGAAAAAAGTCATTTTTTTTTATTTTTCTATAAGCACTTAAATAACTACTTATAAAGTTGTCATTTGATTTTAAAAATTACACTAAACATTAATACTATTACTTTTTATAAGTCAAAAGTTCAAAAAAGTAAGTTTTGAAACTTTTCAAACAGACCCTAAATAATATATATGGATAAAGTATATCTTTTGTCTTTAAAATTTGTCAAAAATTTTAAAAATACTTTCAAGTTTTATTTTGTTTCAATTTTATTCTAAAATTTTTTTATTTACATCAAATATATCCGACAAATTATTTTTTTTTTTAAATAAGACTAATACAACAATAACATATATATATATATATATATATATATATATATATATATATATCATAATCAAATTATTTTATATTTATTTAATTTAATTTTAAACTCACTCTTTTTAAAATTAGCCATATTTTTTAATTATGTATAACTGTTAAAATAAATATTAATTTTGTAAAATATTTTAAATTAAAAAAGAAGACAAAAATCTTTTTTATTATTCTTAACATATTTTTTCTTTCTATCATTATATATTGATTTAATAAATATTTAAAATATATAATAGTTATAAACTACTTAATGAATTATTGAAATTAAATAATAATAGTTGATTTAATACAAAAATAAAATTTAAAATTACTTATTGTAAAAAGAATCACTACAAGAAAGTCACTGTATAGCGTTGAATTTACTGACGAATTTATCAAAAAAATTTATCGGTAATCCGATGGAATAAATCCGTCGATATAAACTCTTTGAGTCCATGCTTCTTTTTATTCTTTTCAATTAGTGATACTCAGAGCCTTTGACTTCTATTTTATGGGGTTATTTGCACTTGACTTTGTGTCAAGATTTTTTCGACACAATCACAACACAAGTACATAACTAAGAAAATAACTATTTGAGCTTTAACTCAGAGCCTTGGGCCTTACTTTTTGTTTTTCTTTCTTTTCTTTTTTTGCTACTTTTTTGTTTTATAGATATTTTTTTAAAACATCCATAATACTTTTCTAAACTTCATTTCATGTCTTAGAGCTTCCCATACAAGTTTTAACAAATATGTAACCTCATGACTTAATCATACTATCAAAATCTCCACTTCTCTTAATATTTACTTGTCCCAAATTTTAATTTTTTTTTTCAACTTTTTCATTCAAAAATTCTTTGTGTAAGCTTAAAGATATTAGGTGCAAGCAATTTAAAAGGTGAGGTGGCATGAAATATGAATAAATTATTATTATTAACTAAGGACAAAAACAAATGCAAGATATAAGAAATAAAAGCTCAAGGATAAAGTTACTTCCCTCTTCATCATCTTCTAGGTTATGTAGAGTATAATCTCCAATATCAAACTTAGAATAATTGCTTGTCCTCAATCAAAAAGAAAAACGGTAGTGATGAACTTATGAATAATTATGATAAGCTAATAAAAATAAATAAGTGATGCAAGAACTTAATCAAAGAAAACAAATAGGTGTTTTAAAGAGAGGATTTTGTTTACTGTGTAAGGTCCATACCATTTGTTGGACTTATCTGGCCATATCAATGATTAAAAAGGGAATTATATCACTTGTTGTCTAGGTAGAAGTCACTTGTAGGGATCTTCTTGTTTCTCCATCCCCTGGACACCTTTTTCTTAAAAACTTTCTTTTTTCATGTGATAATACATACATTTTCAACATCAAACTTAGGTTTGATGTCAGGAGATTTTTTGTTGATTTTCACAAAAGGAGGCTCGAGTTATAAATTCTTGTTAGCTTCATTAGAGGGTTCTTGGAGGCTTGGATCAATTCATCCAACTCTCAACAATTCTCCTTCTCACTTGACTGGTGCATGTATGATTTTGAAAACATGAAAAACTAAGTGCTCATCATACACCCTCAATATTAATTGACCATTTTCAACATCAATCAAGGCTATACTAGTAGTTAGGAAAGGTCTCCTTAGTAGGGGTGCACAGACCCGGCCCGGCCCGAAGGCCCGGCCCGGTCCCGAACACTTTTGGGGCTAATTTGGTGTGATTTCATCGGGTTTAGGGCCGGGTAAGGGTCTCAAAAATAGACCCGGTCATTATTTCGGGTCGGGTCCGGGCCATAGCTCGGGTCACCCGAAGTCGGCCCGGTGGCCCGGTCATCATACACAATTAATATTTTGTGTTATTAGTGATGGATCATGACTATTCTTATGTGGAATTTAAGTATTGTAAATCTTAATATTTTGTGTTATTAGTCATTATAAGACTATAAGTTAATGTTTTATGTTTAGAATGCATAATATTGTGTTATTTGTATGTATTTAAATATTTGGTATTATTAGACAATATTAGTATTGATTGTGGTTATACTTTAGTATTGATTGTGGTTATGCTTTAATTTTGAAGAAGGGTTGGTTCTTGTTATATTTTTCTAAGTGAATTTTATCATGTTAAATAATGGTTGGAGTCTTGGAACTTTGGATATTTTTACATGCTAGCTTACAAGAAGGTATCAATGTAATGTAATGTTAACGGCCCGGTTTTCACCCGGTTTTTACCCGGTATAATTGTGGCCCGAAAGTGTATTGGTTTCATCGGGTCTAGGGCCGGGTTCGGGTCTAATAAATAGACCCGGTGTATATTTCGGGCCGGGTCTGGGTCACATCAAACCCGGCTTCACCCGGCCCATGTGCACCCCTACTCCTTAGAATGATGGAGGCATTCTTATCTTCCTCTATGTCAAGAATAACAAAATCTGTTGGGAGAAAAAATATTTTCACTTTGACCAACACATTCTCAACTATTCTATGTGCATATTCATTGATTTGTCCACCATTTGTAGAGCTATCCTTGCGGGATTCACCTCATGAATTTGTAGTTTTTTCATCATAGATAAATGCAATAATTTGATACTTGCCACTAAATTACACAAGGCTTTTTCAAAAGTTGTGCTTTTAATGGTGCAAGAAATTTGGAAGTTCTTTGGATATTGTATTTTTTCTTAGCAAACTCCTCTGAATAATTACACTACATTTCTTAGTCATTACCACTATTTCATCTCCCTTCAAAGTCGTCTTCTTGGATAGCAATTTCTTCACGAATTTAGCATAAAGAGGCATTTGTTGTAAGGCTTCTATGAATAGAATATTGATATGAAGCTTCTTGAACACCTCCAAAAAATTAGAGAATTGTCCATCAAGATGTTGTTGCTTGAATCTTTGAGAAAAAAGAAATTTTTGGTTGATAAGGAATCACTATTTTCTTTTTCTTTGGAACTTCAATTATTGGTGCATGAACACTGCTCTCATTTTCTTGTTTTTCTTCTTCCACGTGGGCTTCCTTAAGTGCCTGAGCTTCATTTTTGTTGTTAACCACCATTCCACTCCCCAAGCTAATGACCTTGCATTCTTTTCTTGGATTGGAGATTGTATCACTTAGAAAAATATTGGATGATCTCTCTGTGAGTTGTTTGAAAATTTGTTCCACTTATACTTCCAAGTTTCTATTGAATGAACCTTGATTTTGAAAGTTGGTTATTGTCTCATCCATAAAATTTTAAGTTTGTTGCATGAATGTGGAGGTGATTTAAGCTATTGTGGTAGTGACTTGGGATAGTTTTTCAATGGTAATTTTAAGGGAGAAAAATTTAGTTTCTAGAGAAGAGAATTTAGTTTTTAGAGAAGAGAGTCTTTGGTGAATTTGTGGTTGTATGGGTTGAGATTATTGTTAGTGAGGTGCAGTGAATTTGTTTGGCTCTTGATTGCCCAATAAAAATTGGAGTGGTTCCTCCATCCGGGATTATAAAGTTTTGAGAATAGGTCATTGGATAGTGACTTTTGAAATTTTTTCGTGTAATTTACTTGCTCCTTCTTGAACAACCCACATTCTTCTTCTTTGTGAGCTCCTCTACACAAGTTACAATTCATTTGTGTAGCCATTATTAAGACTTGCATAATTGTATGTATTCCATTTGCTTTGCAAGTGAGGTAATTTATTGAGACATCACTTTATTTTATGCCAAAATAGTGTCCAGTGTGTCTAGTTCCATCACTCCTCTCTTTATGGTTCTTTCAGAGGAATACAATGCAAGTATTGATTGTTGGCCACAATCTCAATCAATTCTAAAGCTTTTTCAATAGTGTTCATATGCATGGATCCTCTAGAAGAGAAAAGTTTCACAGAGAGATTTTTTATCTTTTTGAGTAAAAGTTTGGATATCATGTCTCATCTTTGCCAACCTCTGTGGTGAAAAAATTTTGATTAAGAACTTATTGCACTTCTCCTTTTGATTTTAATAAAACAGTCCATGTAAAGCGACTAAAATCATTAATAATAGTTAAAAAATATTTATGATATAAAGTGAATTTTGTCAAAATAGACCTCGAATATCAAAATGTAATAAATCAAAACTTGTATTAGCTGTATTAAAACTTTGAGAAAATAATTTTTTTTTTGCTTAGAAAGATAACAAATGTCACCGGCCTCATCATAATGCATAGAAATAAAAAAAATATTTATGTAAATGACTGAATTTTTGTCTAGAAAGATGCCCTAACCAAAAATGCCATATATTTGAAGGCGTAATAGGTGAGGATTGGACGAAATTTACGAAATGTGTAGTGGATGGATTATTAGTAAAGTTATGTTTAATGACATATAATCTTCCTCTCATTCTATCCAAACCAATCGTTCTCAAATTGTTGGCCTGTAAAGTACAATAAGAAGATGAAAAAGTAAGTGTACAATTGAGTACCGAAGTAATTTTTGAGATAAAAATAATACTAAAATTGAAATAAGGTAAATAAAGAATATCATGAAGAACTAAAGATGGTGAAATTGAACAATACCTTTATAAAAATAAGTAATTCGAAAGCCACTTGGTAAATGAACAATAATAAGAGAAATTTGTGTGTAAGAAATAAACCAAGATAAATTTGATACAGTGTGATTTGTAACACCAGAATCAATTATCCAAGTGTTCAAAAATAAATTTCAATTTGAAAAAATATTAACAGTAGAAAAAGTACTCAGAACAAAAATAATGAATACTTGGACTTGGCAAAAATCCAAGTTAGTTTGAAGGACTAGTTTTTTTATTGAAAGATTAATTATTTCTATTTTTTCAATCTGGAGAATAGATTTTAGCCTTTCTTAGAAATGTCATGAGAGAAGAGTACTAGACTGATGAGAGGCCTAAAAGAGACTTTTGTTAGTGTGCTCTTTCTCTTTGACCTAAAATAAAGTTGTGCCGCAAAAAAATGTTGGAAGGAAAGGAAACAGCGACGACGTTAATGAAAAAATGACTTGTCATAGAATTTCGGCCTACTTAAAAGGTGCAGATGGCCTGACGATTAGCCATATTTGACATAACATACATCAATGGTGTAATCGCTATGACCACAGTACGAGTACAGTGTTGAGCAAAAAAAAAAATTGACGATATGTCAAACAAAAGGTAACTATTATTTTGTCTAAATAATTGATCGATATGCCAAACAAAAAGTAACTAATATATTCAATTTAGTGCCAAGAAGAACAAATACTTTTCCCGCCTTAGGATTAAAAGCTTGCATTGGCATCTACTTTCGTTGGTATCTCACTCACGTTTTGGTCCTTCTAATTTAAAAAATAATAATAATAATAATAACTCAATTATATTTTGGACCCAAGTTAAGATAATTGACTAGCTACTATGAGGTTAAAATACTTACTATCAATTGATTTCATATTACTTATTACTTATTATTATTTTTGCACAAATAAAAAATTGGATTATTAGTCCAGTAATTTAAGTCCACTGGTTATTATAGAGTATTTGACAATGAATATCTTAACATCATTAATTTTTTTTGTGATAACATCATTAATTTTAATTAAGCATAAATAATACACGCCATCGGAGAAAAAAGAAAAAAAAAAAGAAAAACGAAGAACGTTAACAGCGATATAAGTTTTTAATAATAGATTTTACTAAGTAGACAATAGTTTTTATGAATAATATAAATATTAAGTTCTAAAATTGGCCCAATAAAATAAAAACACACTACGCCTTTAAATTATTCACTTAAATCTTAATATTAGGATAATCATCCACATATTTAATAAATTGAACATCTGATATATTCATTATTCACATTATTTAGTATTTTCATTATTTATCTATACTTTTTTTCAATATATCATTAAATACGTTAAATATATTATTTTTTTAAAAGATATTTATCTGTATAAAATATTAATAGGTGTACTTAATAAGAGTTTCAAGAGTAGTATTTGTTTTACTTGATTTTTTATTGGATTTTGAGACTTTTGACACAAGTATCCATTAAATTTGTATTAAAGATCTCAATTCAAAAAATAAATATTACTTTTCTAAAAAAGTGAACTCAACCAAATGTTTATTAACTTTAATGTCAAAATTAATTTTACAAGTAGTAAAAAAATAAAATTCATGTATTATTAAGATTTTACCAAGTATTTTTCTTTCTATTTCTTCGACTGACATCATCATCATCATGGGTTATTTTGGTCGAGGTCTTAATAAGGTCATTTTATTTTCTTAGTGGACCACGAGGACTCATCATTCACTGTAATTGCTTTAGAATTTGCTATCCATCGAAGTCAAACAAAATGTAGTCGAACTCTTTTTGGCATCGACAGTATTATATAATAAAAATAAAGTGACAATTAAATTTTTAAGAATTTAATTTAGGATTAATTAGTTTTTTAAAAAACAAGTATTAATTAAATTTTTTATAAAAATAAATAGTAGATATAAATGTCTTTTATCAATAAATTATACGAAACGAAATAGAGTTATCTATATATTTTATTATTTATAGTAATGTGTGTCTCGTCACATGTGTATGAAAATAATATAGTTTTAGACAATAAAATATTTAATATTTTTTAAATTTCTATTAACATTTATCAACTGTGTTCTATTTATAAATTTTTTTTATTATAATAGGTAAAATTTTACTCCAAAAATTATTATTTATATAATAATAATCTTTTATAAATAAATACGTCACAGTAATTAATAATACATATAAGTATCGTTAAATTTTATATGATAAATTAATAGAATAATATAATATGTCCGTCGTTTATTATTGTAGAAGACTAAATTTTAATACTTGTGTTTTTTAACTAATTAATCTAAAATTAAAATTTTCAGAAACCTAATTATTATTTTACTCGATAATAAATAAGAAGCTAGAAAGTACTTTAATTACTCAGCAACGTTAATTAGTTTTACTTACTTAGGTGCAGAGACAGACCCACATGCAATAAAAAGGGCATTATCCCCCCTCCCAAAGTTTTTTAAAAAATAGTAATATTTATATATATTTATAATTTATTATATTATATTTATCCTAAAATAAAATATAAATTATTTTTTTGTGTGTTTTATGTTAATTTTTTTTTGTTAAACTTAACATATAATAATAATAATTATATTATTAAATTTTTGTTAGTATAATAATAAAAAATAAATAAATAAATAAGCTTAAAAAATAATGATAAGTTTCATTATATTAGTTAATTAGTTAATAAAAAAAATTTTATTTTTTTTTTAATTTATTCTTTAATTTTTTAATTAAATACAACTTAAATTATTAGTAATTTTTTAAAAAATTAAAAAAATATATTATCTACATATTAATATACTATATTAATATTTATTTTTAAAATAGTACTATAGTTAAAAATTTTATTTATATCATAAAAATTATAATAAATAGATTTATCAATTAAATATGAGATAATAAAAAATAAAATAATTATTTAAAAATATGTATAGAAAAATAATATTATCATGTTAAAAATAAAAAAAATTATTATAAATTATTATTTTTATTATTTTAAATATTATACTATGTGTGTGAAATTATTTTTTTATTATTTAAATACTATAATAAATGAGTATGTATATATTTTTAGTTTTTATTAATATGTATAAGTAGTTTTAATTTAAAATTTTAAATATATTTAAATTAATTTAAATTGGTCGAATAAACAGCTTAGTCATTCGTTTAAGTAAGTATTAAGAGTTTGAATTTCATGTATAACAATTTATTAATTAATTACAAATTTTTAAATAAAATTCAAATTTATGTTGGATTAATCTTTAACTTATCAAATATTATATATATAAATTTTATTATATTTTTATCCGGCTATAAATTGTTTCTGGGTCCGTCACTCTTAAGGTGTAGCCTGAATTTGACTGCTATGTGGAGATTATTCTTATTTCCGTAGAAAGCAGAGGATGTTCCAGAAGGTGACAAAACGCAGATCCAAAATTTCGGAGGAAATTAATATGGTGGTACGGTGAAGCAGCATGCAACAAGTAAGCAAGAAAACTCTGAATGACATTGCTGCCGCCCAAGCATATGGCAAAATTACATTTTTCTCGAAAATTGAACATTTCTTCAACAACTATAATAATGACGGGACAGAAAATGACCACGATTATTATGTTCCAGGATCTTCCCCAAAGATTATACATAAATTGATCCAGTTAACTTATTATTATTCCTTTTTCTTAATGTCCATACAAACTTTCGGCAACCATATTATGTTCAAACTAATTCAAATTGTCGCAGCACTTTAAGGATAATTAAATAAACAATAATGTTCGGAAACAATAAAATATAAATTCAAATAATTTAAAATTATTTTATTTAATATTTATTAATTATCACTAAAATAAATGAGTAATTTTAGATTTAAAAATATTATATATGTAAAATTATGGATATTAGTTTATATAAAAAAAATTTAAATATTATCTCTATAATATTATTATTAAATAAATAAATTATTTTTTAAAAGATATAAATCCCAACTCAATCGGCCAAAATTTAATAAATTTAAATTTTAAATCTGATATATAGTTATACACAGAAGATGAAATTTAAACTTTTGACACTTATTTACGAATATTAATAAATTAATTATTTGATCAATTTAAATTTATTAAATCAAAGCAAGTAAATTTAACCAAATTTAATAACTAATTTTTTTTCCCTCTCACATGCATTCAAGGACACACTACTAGACATTACTAATTGACACATTAGTAGTACTTGTCTAGCATTTAGCTACGACAAGGCCAAGACAAATTAAATCCTACAATAACATATACAATTCTAAAAAAAGTTTCAATAAAAGTAATTAAGCTCCGGTGCTTGTTGCTTAACGTGCAAGAAAGAACGTATTTAGCAACTAGCATTATCTCACTCTTTAATTAATGTTGTCCCTCCATGTCACTTTCAACAAAAATAACGCGTTATCTTTGTCGAATTTTGCTAACAATAAAGGCTTTAAGGACTATCTTAAGAGTACAGTAGTGAAAGATATACCAAGCATATACAACAAATTAAAGGGGAGAGGAGGCTTTCCAACGTAAAAGACAATAATAATATTAAGAGTAAAGTATCGTTTTTGTCTTTAACATTTGGAGTAAGTTCTATTTGTATC
The DNA here is from genome assembly GCF_059453495.1 of Arachis ipaensis. Lineage (NCBI taxonomy): Eukaryota > Viridiplantae > Streptophyta > Magnoliopsida > Fabales > Fabaceae > Arachis > Arachis ipaensis. Next base: position 38,663,033 of record NC_142441.1, on the reverse strand, counting down.
TATAACGTTTAAATTGTTCTATTTGTATTCCTAACGTTTATAAAAGTGATTTAATGTTATCCTACTATCAATTATACTAATCAGATTATATTTTCAATTATTCTCACTTGAATGTATTCATTCTCAATTAGATCTCACTTGGATGTGTTCGATTTTAATAGTATACCCACGATTTGTATTTAGATTCAATTATGTCCCTAAAAAAGTGAATTATGTAAATGTTGTAAGAAATAGTTTCAACTTTTGATAAGCTATTTTTCGGAGTGGATCATCCAGACATTTGTATTCTAACTTCAAGAAGAGATTTTTAAAACTCAAACTAAAGTGTTCATGATATGTAATTGACGGCATAATAACATTGAATTACTTTTACAAATATTAGGGATACAAACAGGACGATTTAAACGTTAAGAATATAAACAGAATGATTTAAACGTTAGGAACACAAATATAATTTACCCAAAACGTTGGGACAAAAACGATAATTTATTTTAATATTAAATTAAATTACGTTGACAGTTTTAGTAGTTACTTATCACAGTCACGTATTATTTGGATAATTGCCGCCATATTCTGCTGTCGGCACGTAATGATAAAGTCAGCAAAGCTACATTGATTGCAATTCAAAAGGTATTGGAGAATGCCAAAGAGGCGCTTAATAGCAATGAAATAAAGAAATTAAGTCCGAAAGTGTTTTTTCAGATTGACTGTAACTATTATAATAATTTTTAAAATTTTAATTTCACCAATTATATTTTTAAGATTGGTAAAATTAATATTTTAAAGATCATTTTAGTACATATATATACAACTAATCTCATAAATTAGTTTGGTGCTTAACTTGAAATAAAGTGAGCTTAAATGGTCTTAAAGTCAAATTTTATAAATATTACCACTACCACACAAACGGAATTAGACACAATATTTTAACCATGAATATTAAACTATAGCCAAACAAATGAGAGTGTCTCATACTTGCTAAAAAAAAAAAAATACTACGTGTACACCAAAATCAGCTATAAAAGTCAGTTATTAGTATAAAATATATGTTAGAATATAAATACACATTGAAAATAAATTAAATCATACATATATTTATACATAAATACATTAATGGTTGATTTTAGTGGCTAATTTTAGTGTACAAATAACATTTTTATTTAAAAAAATATTTTAATAAAATAAAAAAAGAAGATATTTTTTAAATCTTAAAAAATTATCGATTCTTTCCTTGGTTAATATTTAGAATGATATATGTTTAAAAATTCTATTATTAAGAGGATAAATTATTTCTCTTTTATTAACATTATTGATGATGATAATAATAATAATAATAATAATAATAATAATAATAATAATAATAATAATAATAATAATTTGTGATTTCTTAGTTTAATTCATGCATACTTTTGGGGTAAAAGTAGGCCAGCAGATATAAGCAAAAGTTCAAATGTAAAACTCAGTATAGGCGGGAGGCATGGAATTAAAAAATAAAGAAGTATAGACAAAATAAAGCTTGATTATAACCGTACTTACCCAATCTATGATTATTCAACTACAAGAAACCCCCTCCTTTGCCTCTTTTAACATAACCACTGACAACTTTCACTAATTACGCTCCAAAAAGTAGTGAGAAGCAAAACAAACTTTTGGGGGAAAATGGCTTTGTTAAACTTATAACGGCCATGCTTATTGGTTAGGAACAAGGTCAAAAAGAACTAAATGACCAAATTTATCAACAATAGGAATCACTTTTTTGTAGTAAGGTTGTCAAAGACTTTTAAGGCTCAATTTTTGTTTTATTTGGGGCACATAGGCTGAGAGGAGGGTCCTTTCCTGATGAGTTCAGTTTCATCTTTACGGAACCATGAAAAAACAAAAGAAGAAAAAGCAAATTAAAAAGTGAAGAAAATTATAATTAAAGAAGAATTGATAGTCTCGACTTTTGGTGTATTTTGAAAAGAAAGAAAGTAATTGATTATAAGAAGACCGCGCGCGAAAGAAAGTTGTTACTTTAAAAGAAAAAAATTGATTAATTTTGATGATGCCATGTAACATAAAAGAGTTTTATATCATCATTTTATCATCATGATGTGCTTCTCTCTATAATACTTTTAAGATAATAAATTCAATTCTTTTTGTTAGTATTTCACTTGATTTTTTTTGTAACATCCACAGCATATCGAATCAAACTTGTATTAAAATTTTAATTTAAAAAGCAGATACGACTTCTCTTAAAAGAATGAACTCAACCTGAAATTTACCTAATGTTTGTATCGAAAAATGTATAAAATATTCAATAATATTAAACTATGGTAAATGATATAAAGAATTGTAATAAAAAAATACTTAAAATAAATAAGAGTTTTAAATAAAAAAAAAGTAAAATTAGAATTGAAAAAAGCAAAATGCTTGAAGAAAAGAAATAAGAATAAAATACGTAAAGAAAATAAATAAAAATAAATTAAAAGTCGACTTCACACACTCACATGTACTTACAATCCATGATTCTCCTTGGCCTCAATGTGACTTGAATTTTTGTAGAGTTTTGTGTGATGATGAAGTATTCAGATTGAAGTCCTTTAGTTCTTCCAAATTTCTCCTATTTATATATCACAAGGGTGAACTACAAAATACTGTGAGCTGCAGAATACTTCTCTTTTCACAATTCAACTTCCCATTTTTTCTCAGATTTTTGTACCCCACGATCTTGCCTTGACTATGAAGGACCTTGTTCTTTAAGGTGAACACTCCACGTCCTTGCATTTACCTTGGTCATCAAGACCCACGTTCTGTCAAATTAAACCACGGTAATTAACACATTTTGACCTTTGTGTTTTCTCGACTCGACTCATATCCCATATGGTGTGGTCGACACTCTGATTTATCATGGTCAAATTTGTATATCTAGTCAAACTTTTGTACTAACAAATTAACCTTTAATATTTGTCTTTTCAGAAATTGAAATGATAAGTTTTACTTGATCACGTGCTAAGCATATGCCAAATTTCAAATTTCAGAATTTAAAAAGACAATTATATAGTTTCTGAAATGATATATGCGTTTTCCTGAAAATATGTAACGTTACCCCTGAGTTTTAATGGGCCTTTATTTGAAACTTTTCACATTCTTTCAAAGGTATAATTACTTTGCTAGTCCCATTCATTTCCATTATCATCATTACTCCTTATTTCTTAGAACTTTCTTTTTTCTATGAGATTTCTTTCAACCGTTTCTATGGATTCTCAATCAGCCCACCAATAATCAGCCTTACTTTCTACTATTGTTGCCTCTTTTACTTCCACTACTATTACGGTTCCTGCTACTATTATCTCTTCCATTGATCCTGTAACTATGGCTTCTATGTTTTCTTCTCTTCCAGCCATTGTCACCACTGCAACAGTCTTGCATCTAGTGTGGTGACTATTACTCAACAGCCTCCTCAATATCATGGGGAAGACAAGATGTCTAAATTATTTCGCCTTCCCTTTTTATAGATGATGTGAAACAATTTTACAATGAGCATGGAAGCTTGAGAACCCCCAATCCGGATGTTGAGACCATAGAACTCTGGAGAAGCCAAGTATTCCTTCTCTTCAAGGTTACTGATGTTCTATATTCATTAGGATCTCTTTCTACTCAAGAACAGATTGACTCTATTTTCTCTTTTTTTTTTCTTCTCCACCTAAACACCTTCTTCTTATTTTTTTGTAAAAATTTTAAAGCTTCCTATTTTGCTAGTTGAGTTTTTCGGACTGCTCCCCCTAAGGAGTCATGTTCTCGTTATTCGACTTGGATGTCAAGAGTAGCTCCTTCTGATAAATTTGTTTGAAAAACAATAGAATTTACTTCTACTCTTAAATTAGCCACTTTTGACTAGTCGTACACTCCAGCCATTTTAGGAGCTAGTTTGTATTTTTAGTGTCTGACTACTAACAATTTTTATTTTTCTTATGGAATAATGGGTTCTACCTTGATGGAAGTATCTGACATGCCTCCTAATGGGGAGTGTATGTGTCATGGGCTACTGAGTACCTTGATAATGCCTTTGACATTAACTTTGACTCGACTTCTGCGTCGAGTTTTATTCAAAATAATATAAGGTCTGGTGATGAGCCAATTACTTATAGTGAGCATGTAATATTTTTGCTTTTATGGCTTAATGTCTTTTTTCTACCCAAAGTCTATCCAGATTCAAAAAAATAATTACCTTCCCTTAGTCATCATGCTGCACTATAAAAAATACATTGACCTTCCTTCCATGATTTTAAGTAAGTTGCATGAGACTTTGTTTTTAGCGATTAGTGAAATCCATCGAGGTGAGAATTTGATCAACCCTTTTAGTCCTCTTTGGATTGTAAAGTTATGGTTGAAAGTTGTTCTTGAACCTCAATTCACAATTTCTTCTTCTGAAATTCCAAAAATTCCAATTGATGGTATCCAATTCTCTTTTTTATCTTGGTCGAAACAAAAAAATATGTCTTTCATTGATGCATTTTGTCACTTCATCTCTTTACTTCTCAACATCAAAGCCGATGACAACATTTCTTACTACCCCAACCCTTTCACCTACCATCGAAGTTCGGTTGAGTTTCTTCATTCTTTTATTAATTCCAAACCAGAAAACCAATTCATTATCGATGATTTGTGGTCCCATACCTTAACTCCTCAAATTCCTTCACTCGGGCTCCCTCATGAATCAACCATGGCCTTGAAAATAAATTAGTAACCTATTTTCCTCAATTTATGCCACGTCAATTTGGATTGGCACAATCTCTTTCTTCTCTATTATCTCTCGACCCTGAAGCAAAAATGATTCACTATGAGGTGTCAAATTTAGAGGAATTTGATCAAATTTTGGACTTAAACCACCAAATTGACTTCACAGTTGATGCGGGATTTTGAATACCACAAACTAACCGACAAGTACACCGGATCATACCAAGTAATAACTCAGATGAGTGAGTGTCGGTCCCACGAGGATTAATGGACTGAGCAACAATAGTTGAGTGATTAGACTAGTCAAACAAGCTAAACTGAGTGGTTTCAAGTTCAAATAGCATAAAATAGTAAACAGAGAGTGGAAGAAAGCAAACAATGAATGGTTGGTGAAATTAATATGATAAAAAATAGTTAAGAGTTTGGAGATGTTTAAATTTTCGGATTAACAATTTCTATCAACTACTTTAATCATGCAAAGATTCTATTTTCATAGCAAACCTTAAGTGATTAAATCCTCATTCTTAGTCATTTAAGAGTATTAATCTATCAAAATAAACAGAGCTCCTAACCTTAACAATGGAGGTTTAGTTACTCATGGCTCAAAGAAAAATCTTGAGTTCTCGAAATGTAAAAGTATGGAATGAGAAAGAAGAAGAGAAGAGAGCCCGAAGGGCTGAATCTTTTCTCCTTTTATATCTAATCCTAATTGATCTAAAATTAAAATTCTAAAATCCTAAAAATTATCTTTTATTAAATTAAAAATTAAATTTTAAAACTAAAGTTGTCTTCCGAAGGACTTGCTGACACAGGCCTAGCACTAAACGCCGAGTAATGGGGTTTAGTGCCACCAAACAGAATTCATCTCTAACGTTTCTGGACACCTGGAACTAAACACCAAGGAGCGGCGTTTAGCGCCAGCTTGACAGCAACAATTTTCTCCTTTTTCTTCTGCACGAACTCTGTCAAACTCGCCCGAATTTTACTTGAAATCAACAAAATAGCTGTACAATTCAAAGTAGCATCCATGATGGTCTAAAATACTAAAATCTCATAAAAACTCAGCAAATTCACATCTAAATTACTAAGAAAAGATAGGAAAGATACTCGTGCATCAACGGTACCAGAAAGCCGACATCACTCGTTGTTTTCTTTCAACGCCCTCTTTTCATAAGTGGTGGTTGACTTATTACACTTCTCATTGTGCTTTGACTAAACAAGATCTTTTAACTTGGTTCTTCCTGTTGCGCAGACTACGACAGCATTGAAGAAAACTAAAAGTGAACATGCTGAAGAAATTATTAAGTTCGAGAAGTATTACAAGGTTAAGTGGTATTTCAAGAAGGTTAGGTATGTTTTCAACGAGCCCTTAGAAGTATGGGAAAAGAAGAACGAAACATTTAAATAAATGTCTGGAGCATTATTTACAAGTGTTTACTCGAGATTCCTTAGTACAGAAAAAATCCTTTATGCAACCTTTCAAGTTTTCCCCTTTTTCCAATGCCCCATTCGATCTTGCAGATTGACTACCTAATCCTCCTAAAGGAGCCTTAAGAGAGAATTATAGAATCCAAAAGAAAGACCCAAGAACATTGGGTATAAATACTACTGGTGCCAATATTTGGTTAGAAAATTGGGAAATTGGGTGAACTTGAGTGGTGGATGGTGGTTGGAAGAGAGAAAGAAGAGAAGGGAATAGAAAAGAAGAGAAGAAATATAGATAAGAGAAGTAAAGAAGTAAGGAGGTGAGAAAACAGAGGTGTGCATACGCACACAAGCTCGTGCATACGCAGAAAAGGTGTAAAATGGGAGTTGTGCGCGCGCACCAGCATGTGCGAGCGTTGCGGGTGAAATTCGATGTGTGCAAGTGCACACATGTGTGCACACGCACAAAAAGAGATTTTTTTTAAGAAAACGTGAGCTGTGCATGCACACAAGGGTGTGCGTACGCACAGGTGGAAAAAAGGGTTGGGAGCGCACGCACAGCTGGTGCGAGCACTACGGACAGAAGGGTTGATAAGAAGTGTACATGTGCACAGGGCTGTACGTGTGTGCGTGCGCACACATGTCCGTGCGCACACACAAGGAGCAAAAGAAGGGGGATGCGGATGCACAAAGCGTGCGAGCACTATGAACAGGGGCTGTGAAAAGGGGTGTGCGTACGCACAAGGCGTGCGAGCGCTCTGAACAGGGGTTGTGTTAATGAGTGTGCGTACGCACAGGTTGATGCGTACGCACAGAATGCAAATTTTGGGGAGGTGTGCGTATGCACAGGTGTGTGCGCACGCACATGGTCTGTTTTTCCAAAAATTTTTAGATCTCTAAGGCACCAAACTTGAGCTCAACAAAAGGGTTTTAACCCCAAAACATCCAACATTGCACAATTACATTATTCAAACTAAAAATTATCCTAACTAAGCTTGAAATTAAACTAAACATGAGCTATCTACAAGAAACAAAATGCAATGAATTAAAACTATATACAAAGAGAGGGTTAGAAAGGTGTTACCATGGTGGGGTGTCTCCCACCTAGCACTTTTATTTATTATCTTTAAGTTAGACAATTGGGAGATGCCCTTGCTATGGTGGCTTGTGCTTGACTTCTCCACCAATGCTTGAATTTCTAATGTCCTCCGGGATCCCAATCCTAACCATTAACAAAAAAAAAAAAACAAACCAAAAATCAAGCTATTTACATATTAACATATTTACAATAGCGAATAATATAACACCATTGCAACTCTCAGGTAACGGCACCAAAAATTTGATGTGAAGAATTATTGCCGGTTTGGAATTAAATCAAAATAAGAATCACTTTGTTGATAGCATAGTCCAAACCAACAATGAACTCTCACAATCAAAGTTTAAACCAAAAGATGTCACAATCCAAAACAAAATAACCGGGAGTTTTAATCTTGGGTCGTCTTCCCTAGGAGTTGCAAATGAAGTGCTCAATTATTGGCTATGGAGGGAAAAAAGGGTTTTGATGGCAAGAGAAGCATGTAATGTAAATAGCAAGAAAGTAAATAAACAAACATGCAAGGAATTAAATGAAAGAAATTAAATTCAAAGGCAATTAATCAAAAGGAATGGAAATTCAATTGCTAAGAAACCTCTTGGCATGGATTGAGGGATAAGGTTACCTATCCTAGCCATTGACCACAAACACATGATGATTATGAAGAGTTAATCCTACTTAGTCAACCCTACATCGAGGATAAGTCAAATAGGCATAGTTGATCTCAATCCACAAGTCCTAGCCAACTCTATTAATGGGAGGCTTAGAGTTAGTGGAAACCAAGAATAGACATCGATGCCTCAAGGGTCACCAAAATCCTCAATTCCAAGCCAAGAGTGAAGAAAAACTAAGAAAAAACTAAGCCAAATATTTTTATCAAATACTTGGAGTACATGAAAATAAAAGCATATTAAATTACAAAAATAATAAAATCTAAAGCTACCAAATGCAAGAAATTAATAATAACAACTAAAGAAAGTAATAATAACATGGAAACATAAATTTGCATTAAATGAAATTAAAGTTAACAAAAGTGTTCATAACATAAAAGTGACAAAATAAAGGAAATAACAAGAGAAATGAGGAAGATCAAAACAAAAGAGCATGAAAACATAAATGAAACTACATTAAAACAAGATTTAAAGACTGAAATTAAGGAAAATTAAACTCAGAAAACCTAAATTCTAGGGAGAAGGGGGAGCTTCTCTCTCTAGAAACCTAAGTAAAGCATGTAAAAACCTAAACTAAATTGCTTCTCCCTTGCCTCCTCTTGAATTAAGGTTGAAATAGCTCCACAAATGAGTTGGATTGGGTTTTTGGAGCCCAAAATTTGCAGCCAGCAAATTAAATTAATGAGGTCATGTGATGGGACCTGTGCGTACGCACACTTGCTGATATTTCCACTTGTGCGTGCGCACATAAGGTTGTGCACGCGCACACTTGCTGACTCTCACTTGTGCATACGCACGCACACTTGTGCGTGCGCACACTTGCTGAAAAACTCCAAACTCCATTTCTTCATGATTTCTTCACTTTTACATGTTTTTTTCTTCATTCCTTCAATTCATATTAGCCTTGTAAACCTGAAAGCATTCAACAAACACATCAAGGCATCAAATGGAATCAAAGTGGATAAAATTTAGTAAATAAGGGCCTAAAAAGCATGCTTTCACTTTTAAGCACAATTTATGGAGAGTTTACAAAACCAAGCTATTTCATTGAATAAATGCAAGAAAAATTGATAAAATCCACCTAATTAGAGCAAATAAATATCATGAAATGTGGATTCATCAGCCATCTATTTTGGGGAACCAGTGATAAAATTTATGGCCGAACAAGGATCGTTGGATATCCTCCAAGTATCTTGTGTTTCCTTAGGGCTTGAAAATTCCTTTTTACTCATCTTATATTTTCTAGTATTTTTAGCTACTCGACCAATAAAAATATCTGGCATCTCTCCCGACCCAAAACCGGTCGAAGAAAACTGGAAATCTGACAAAGATTTTGCTCCCAAAAGAACCAAGTCAAAGCGTTCTCGAGGAAGAGGGAAGTCAAGTGATGCTACACTTTTCTCCAGAAAACAAGTTCTTGTCGACATTCTCACAGGTTCTGAACTCAAGAAAATACAGAGACCGAAACCTATTGTTTCTTCTAAGGTATATCTTGACACCTTTTGAGCTTGTAATCAATTCATGTCTTCACATACAATTAGTATCTTTTACCACTCATTTTAGTCAAAAAAGTTCCAAATGGAACTCTGACGCGAGGATAAGTGTCGGTATAGAATTTACTAAGAGAATTCTGTTGTAGGCATAGCCTAAACCAACAACTAATCCTCAAGTCAAAGTTAGAAAGTGTGTCACAACAATAAAATCAATAACCGGGAGTAGAATCCTGGGTCGTTTTCCCTAGGAGTTACAGGGAAGTATGCATATTATTGGTTAGGAGTTTCTTGGAATTTTTAGAGTTGAATGCAAGAAAGGTAAATGACTAGAAATTAAAGCAATGAACACTAATGATTAAAATAAGGAAGCTAAAAGATCAAGTTAACAAGGATGAATAATAATCAATCAATGTAAAAACCTTGGCTAGGGGTGAGAATTGGAATTTCTATCCTCATTGTTATCATCAATAGTGACAAGAATTGTTCATTGCTCCCACTTAGTTAATCTCTAACAATGAAGGAAAGTCAAGTGGTATAATTGACTCTAATCAACACTTCCTAGTCAAATTCTAGTGAAAAACTAGCTTTGGTGGAATTCAAGTTAACTAGCAACTTCCAATTATCAATCAACAAAAGATTTTGACAATTCAAGAGTCTCCAATTGCTCAACCCCCAAGCCAAGAGTAAAAATCTACTCCATAGCCATAAGTGACATTTTCTCAAACACTTGGTGAAAAAAAATGAAAGACATTATAAAATTGAAAAGATAATTCAAATTAAAGCTATCCACTACAAACAACTAACAATAACAAAGCAATTAACAACAATGAACATGAAATTTCTCAATGCATTAATAGAAATCAATCTCAACAAGATCCAAATTCAAGATCCAAAGTAACTAAAATAACAAGAACATTAGATGAAATTAGAGGAGGGAAACTACAAATTAAAGCAATCTAAAATTGGAATTAACACAGATCTAACCAAAGGATCGAAGTGAAATTGAATTGAGAGAATTAAAACCTAGAGAGAAGTGAAGTTTCTCTCTCTAGAATTCAAACTAAAACTAAAACTAAAGTGTGTAATGATTCCCCTATTCTCCTTCACTCACAGCCTCTTATCTTCGAATTGGGCTCGAAACTGGGCCAAAAATCAGCTCAGAAATCGCCCCCAGCATTTTCTCTTTAATGAGGCACGTGACGATTGTCGCGCATACGCGTCAGCTATGCGTACGCATCGTCTGGAAGATGCACTGGCCACGCGTACGCATCAGTCATGCATACACATCGGTTGAAAGATGGCTTGGTCACGCGTACGCTTCAGCCACGCGTACGCGTCGTCACTAGCTTCTCAAATCTTCAATCCTTTGTGTTCCTTCCACTTTTGCATGCTTCCTTTCCATCCTATAAGCCATTTCTGCCCTATAAACCTGAGATCACTCAACAAATACATCACGACATCGAATGGTAATAAGAGAGGATTACGAATTAGCATTTTTAAGACCTAGGAAGCATGTTTTCATTTTTAAGCACAAATTAAGAAGGAATCTCAAAAACATATAATTTACATGAATAAGTGTGAGAATAGTTGACAAAATCTACTCAATTCAATCCAAAAATACCATAAGATAGTGGTTTATCAATCTCTCTATACTTAAACATTAGCATGTCCTCATGCTAAGCTCAAGAGAAGCCAAAAGAGTGAAGGGAAATGGTAGGACTTATGCAATGCAACCTATCTATATGAATGCAACTACATGCTAAATGCTTCTACCTACTTGGTTAAAAGTAAATCAATCCCCAAGAACATATATGAATAAGTAGGGCTAAGATAGTCATGTATTTATGAATTCCACTAATTCAAATCTCAAAATGAAGTACAAATAGACTTGCAAGAAGAAATCTCATGAAAGCCGGGAACAAGGGATTGAGCGTTGAACCCTCACCGGAAGTGTATGCACTCTAATCACTCTAGTGTTTGAGGGTCGATCCTCGCAATTCTCTACTAATCTTGCTTTCTAAGGCTTGCTTTTCTTCTACCAATCAACATATGTTCAATGCATGAATACACATATCAAGAGATCTTTTCCTGGGTTGTAATGGGGTTAGGGTCAAGGTAGGATTGTATTTGGTCAAGTGGACTAAAGTTTGAATCCTTGATTAACCTAAACTTCCCACCTAACCTGAGACAATCCATGTAATCAAAATACAAAACCTAACTACCCATTAACTATCTTTTCCACATATTCATGTGTAATACCCTAATTACCCTAAGCCTTACCTCTAGCCGTAAAGCAAAGGTTAATCAGAGGTTACGACAATTCTAAGGCTTATATATATATATATATATATATATATATATATATATATAGAAGTAATAATATTTCTAGAAGCCCAATGAAGAAATAAACTCAAGTACGAAATTACAAAAGTGTGAAACGTTCACACGAAGCAACTAACTTAAGGCACAAGATATACATACAGACTGATAGGTAGAAAAATGCCAGTTAAGAATTTCTGATAAAAATAGCATTGCAAGTACAGTCTTAACTGATGAAATTTCCACGATCAATTTAATTTGTGTCATAATTAAAATTAAATAACCGGGAGTAGAATCCCAGGTCGTTTCCCAAAGAGTTGACACAAGATGCAAATTACTGGTTAGAATTTTTCTGGGTATTTTTGAAATTGAGAACAAAAAAAATAAATGGCTAGAAATTAAAGCAATAAATAATAACAAGAGGTGTTATGTATTTGAAATGCAATGCCTTGGTCAGGGGAGAGAATTGAAGTTTCTATCCTTGTTGTCTTTCCCAAGTAGAATAGTAAATGTTCATTGCTTCCACTTAGTTATCCTCTAACAGTTGAAGAAAAGTCAAGTGGCTTCACTAACTCTAGCTCACAAGTCCTAGTCACTTCGTGGAGAATGACTAGAGTTGGTGAGAGTTGAGTTAGCAAGCAATTTCCAATTACAGATAATACTTGAGTATCACAACTCAAGGAATCCCAATTAATCAACCCCTAAGCCAAGTTAGAATATCTACTCCATTAACATGAATGGCATTTTCATAAACGCATAATAGGAATAAATAAAAGACATGATAATTATGAAAAAATAATTAAATAAAAATTGACACGAACAACAATTAACACGAATCAAACACGTACTTAAATTAAACATAAAATGATTCAATATATTAATAAAATTAAAAAATAACAAGATCCAAATATGAACTCAAGAGAATTAAATGGAAAAGCAAAAGAAATAGAAGTAATAGAGAATAAACTATAAAGATAATGACTCCACTTGAAGGTAGTAACAGCCCTCTCTAGATCTAATTCAATCCAAAACTAAGAATGTTAAAAACCCTAGGAGAAATGGTGTTTCTCTCTCTAAAACTCCAAACTAATAAAAAACTAAAGTGGAAAGTGAAGTGTAGTCAATCTCGTTGCAAGTATAGTTTCTAAACCAACAAAGAATCATTTAATACAAAAATTTGGTTGTCACAAGTAACAAACCCCTATAAAATTAATAACCGAAGTATTCAAACTTCGGATCGTCTCTCAAGGAATTGCAGGGAAGTGTACTTATAATTGGTTATGAGATTGTATCTTTTTGGGGTTTTGAATAAGGAACAAGAAAAGTAAATTGCAAGAATTAAACTAATAGCTAATAAAGCTCTTGACAAGGTATGAGAATTAGAAGTCCTATCCTAGTTATCCTTATCAATTGTGACATCAATTGTCCATTGCTCCCACTTAGTTAACCTCTAAGTATGAAGAAAAGTCAAGTGGATGAATCAATTTGATTCCTCAAGTCCTAGTCAACTCCTAAGGAAAGACTAGCTTTAGAGGGATCCAAATCAACTAGCAACTTTCAATTATCAATCAGGAAAGGAGTTTGATAACTCAAGAGTCTCCAATTACTCAACCATAGCCAAGAGGAGGAAAATCTACTCTAAAACCAAACTAAACATTTTGTCAAACACTTGGAAGGCATAACATAGAAACATAGAAATTAATAAGAGACAATAAAACCTAAGCAACCAATTGCAAGGAATCAATAACAACAAATGAGAAGAGAAGTAATAAACCTGAAATACCTCAAATTGTATTAAATAGAAAATCAAATCTAACATGAGGATTTATAAACTAAAGTGGCAACATAAAATAATCAATGAGGAAAATAGATAAATTAGAATGCTAAGACAAATAAAAGTAGAAGAGAAACTAAATCAAACTAAGATAGAAATCTGAAATTGAGAAGAATTAAAGCTAAAAACCCTAAAGCCTAGAGAGAGGAGAGAGCCTTTTTCTCTAGAAAACTATATCTAAAACCTAAAAATTATGTGAATGAAAGTTCTATGAATGAATGAATGATTCTCCCACTCTGCAGCCTCTAATCTGTGTTTTCTTGGCCGAAAACTGGGTCCAAAACCAGCCCAAAATTACCCCCAGCGTCTTCTGCAATTTCTGCACGTGGCGCACGTCACGCTTACTCGTACGTCACGCATACGCGTCGATGGTCTTCTGCGCGTGTCACGCGTACGCGTACATCATGCGTGCGCATTGCCTAACAGCATGGAAACTATAGCAAATTGTATCTCATTTTGAAGCCCTAGATGTTAGCTTTCCAACGCAACTAGAACCGCCTCATTTGGACCTCTGTAGCTCAAGTTATGATCGATTTAGTACAAAGAGGTTAGTCTTGACAGCTTTAGCAATTCCTTTAATTTCTTATATTCCTTCCACTTTTGCATACTTCCTTTCCATCCTCTAAGTCATTCCTACCCTATAAACCCTGAAAATACTTAACACACATATCACAGCATCGAATGGTAATAAGAGATGATTAATAATTAGCAATTTTTTAGGCCAAAGAAGCATGTTTTCAATCAAAGCACAGAATTAGGAAGGAAAATGTAAAACATGCAATTTATATGCATAAGTGTGAGAATAATAGATAAAATCCACTCAATTTACATAAAATATACCACGAAATAGTGGTGCATCAAATCTCCCTACACTTAAACATTAGCATGTCCTCATGCTAAGCTCAAGAGAAGCTATAAAGGAGTGAAGAGGAATGGCAAAACTTATGAAATGCAACCTATCTATATGAATGCAACTAAATGCAAAAATACTTTTACCTACTTGGTTAAAAGTAAACAAATTCTCTAAGACAAACATAAATCAGATTCCACCAATTCAAATCACACAATAAAAGACAAGTAAACTTGTAGGAAGATAGCTCATGAAAGCAGGGAATATAGAATCAAGTATTGAACCCTCACTGGAAGTGTATATGCACTCTAATCGCTCAAGTGTCTAGGGTTAATCCACTCTACTCTTCTCTAGTCATGCTTTCTAAAACTTTGTTCTTCATCTAACCAATCAACAAATATTTAGTGTACAAATGCAAACATCATGAGGTCTTTTCAAGGTTGTAATGGGGCTAAGGTAAGGGTGAGGATATATGTATGGCCAAGTGAGCTATAATATGAATCTTTGACTAACCTAAGTTCTCACCCAACACACACATACTCTATATAATTCTAAAATCATGCCTAGCTACCCAAAAATTACACTTTTGCATTACATACTCATGTATCAATTTTTAATTCCATCACATATGCATTGATCTTTTATTGAACTTAGCATTGGGGTGGTTTTATCCCCTATTCATTTATTTATTTTTCTTTTCTTTTCTTTTCTCTTTTTTTTTTCAAACAAGAATGAAAACATAATATATCAATGCATATGGCTTTTCAATTTTCACATGAGTAAGCACCCAAATTTCCAATATTTTTGTCAATAAAATATAAGACATTCTCATCAACCCAAGTTCCCACAATTTTCCACACTTAGTTGACACACAATCTCTATCTTAAGCTAACCAAAGATTCAAATAAGGTAATTAATTATTTTTCCGCTTAAGGCTAGTGATGTGGTAATATAAAGAAGAAATGGGGCTTAAAAGGCTCAAAGTGGCAATTAAAGGTGAATAAAATGGTAGGCTATTTAGGGTAAGTAAGCTAATAACAAATGATGGCCTCAATCATATGTATGCATACAAATACACTAAACAATGGACATATAGAATGGAACAAACTATAGATTGCAATCATAGAGAAGAAAATACACAAGAATAAAATTTATGGTTAAATAATGTAACCATATAATTAAGCTCAAAATCTCACAGGTTGTGTGTTCTTAGCTATAAACCATGTTCCAAATTATAATCTTCAAATAAGTTTAACAAAAAGGTTTTAATTTAAATTAGTGGAATGCTATAAAAAGGGTCTTGAGAAAGAACTTATCACTCCAACCAAGTAGTGGTAGAAGAACATGCACAAAATCAAACAAGCATGCAATCAAACATGCAAATGCAACGACTAATTTAACAAGAAAAAATTAAACATTGGTGTTGAAATAGGAAATAACTAACCCACGAAAGTCGGTATCGATCTCCCCACACTTAAAAATTGCACTGTCCTCGGTGCATGCTAAGATGTGCAAGTGGACGGGTTGCTCCAACTGATACTTTTTTCCATAGATTGTGCAGATGGACTTGTCTGTCGCCCCATTGAAAAGCTTCTCTTTTCCTTTCTCGGTGGCCATCCTGAAAGAAGAGGAAAAGAAGAAAAGTAACCCAGAAACAAAGATAGAAAACAAATAGAATATGGGTGGGTTAATACCAAATAATGAGGGTCCCAATTACATGGTAGCTACAACATGTACGTGAGAAAATAATAGAAGCAAACGACATATCAATAGTGCAAAAATTGCAACAATGGGGAAGAGATAGTAGGTAATGAGAGACGATATAAATTCATGTCAATGCAAAAGGAATACAGGTATCATATAAGATTAGCATTGACTTAAATAATATTACCCAATCAGAATAAAACAAGTCATGAAGCACCAGAATAATTAACAGTTGAGCAAGAAAATTCAACACCAAAGAAAAAGTATCAAATTTAGAAAAGAATATAAAAACATGCACAAAATTAAAATGTAGGGAGTGAAGGTATGCAAATGCAATAAGAAGTATAGAATGAAAGAGAATAAGGATGAGAAGTTAAAGAAATGAAGAAGAAGAAAGTAAGAAATGAGGAAGAAACAAGGAGAAAGGAGAGAAGAAAGAAGTAAAAAAAAATGAAAAACAGGGCGCGACGCGCACGCATGCATCACGCGTAAGCGTGAAAACTGAGTTGGCCATGCGACGCGTAAGCGTCGCCCACGCGTGCGCGTGGGTGGCCAAACATGCACACTGACGCGTGAGCGTCAGTCACGCGTATCACTCGTGCGATTCCAGCACCAGGGCAGCCCAACTCTCTGTTCAATTGCACCTTTTATGCCGATTTGGGTGTCCACGCGTACGCGTCGGTAACGCTTACGCGTGGATGGTAAAAATCGCAGTTGACGCGTACGCGTAAGATACGCGTACGTGTGGGGTTGCTTGTGCGTAAGGCACCCCTCCCGCATCCTTCCAGCGTAACTCTCTGTTTAATTTTAATGGTTGTGCATACCCCCATATGACGCGTGCGCGTCATTGACGCTTACGCATCGTACACCTTCTTTTTTTTTTAATTAATAACACCAGAAATTAATAACCATAGACTAACGAAATAAACATAACGAAAATGATAATTTAACTTATTACTAATATAAACAAAAAGGGAAATAAGAAAGAAATTACCATGGTGGGGTGTCTCCCACCTAGCACTTTTAGTTAAAGTCCTTAAGTTGGACATTTGGTGAGCTCCTTGTCATGGTGGCTTGTGCTTGAACTCATCTTGAAACTTCCACGAACGCTTGGACTTCCAATAAGCTTCAACATCTCCAGACAAATTCACGAAGCCTTGATAAAGTTCTCCACAAGCTTTGAGCTCCCAAAGTCGATCCTCTTGTATGCCCGGATCCCAAATCTTGTTTCTACACCCGTCTGTAAGTTGATAATCATGATTCCATCCGGGTGGTTTAGCCTTGGAATTCTCATGTAAGCACCCATACATCCTCCTGGACCCATTCACTTTGGTTCTATACCAACCATTGTTATCAAACCTTGAGCGTGCAACCATCATGAACCTAGAGTGATGTTTCCAACCATTACACAGTTCTCCCCTACTCTTCAATCCACAAAGAGCTCTAAGTTGACCATACGTTTCAAGCAACCCATACTCAAGTGGAATTAGAAAGCCTGGAGATAAGAGATTTACCCACTTGAATGGTGTAAAGGATGATGGTGACTTAGGAAGGGGGACCTCCCCACCCTTTAACAAAGCAAGGCCCACTCCCTTGTGCTTCTCTTTGATGATCTCCACCTCTTGACAAACTTTTTCAACATTAACCTCGTCTTCAAGTTCAATGGGAGTGGATTCAATTGTGGATAGAAATTCATTGATTCTTGAATCTATCTCTTGATCAACCTCCTCCAAGTTTTCAACTATGACATGCCTTAGAGGTTGTACACCCTCCTCAACATCAAATTCAAACGTCATGGAAGGAGGCGCTATGACTTGAGTTTCCCATGGAGGTTATGCATCTCCTAAGTCCTTAACCACTTCCTCTTCTTCAATAATTTTGGCGTTCTCCACTTGCTCTAGTACAAAATCCAGCTCCAGTACAAAATCCAGCTCCTCCTTGATGACTTCTACCTCTTGACAACTTTCTTCAACGGTCTCTCCTACCTCTACCTTTCGGGCCTCCTCTTGCTTCTCTTGAAGTATGTATGCGTGAACCCGATCTATTACGTCCCTAAGACGATCCGTTCTCTCTTGTTCCATGTCAATAGCATAATTGGGATCATGTTGCTCTTGGATTGATGGATATGGGTGAAGAGTAAGTGCACCAGAGCTTGAGGGCTGAGTATTGGGGGTAAAGGATGGATCCATACGGGATATAAGAGCTTGGAGAGTAGAAGTGAGACCGGTAAAAGAAGAGATGAGTGTGGTTTGAAGCTCCTGTTGTCCTTGACGAATAACACTAAAGGTATCATCTATGGGAGCTTGGGGTGGATAGGAGGGTTTATTTGTTGGGAGAAAGGGCTCATAATGGGAAGGTGGTTCTTCTTGGTAAGGATATGGAGATGGTGAATATTGAGGTGGTGGTTCTTGGGGGTAATTGTGTTGGAATTGGGGTGGTGTATGTATGGTTCATATGGTTCATATGGTGGTTGGTTAGGTAGATATGGACCGGGGTCATATGGAAGCGAATGGTGGAAAGGGGCTTGTGAGTATGATGGTTCAGAGTTATGTTGAGGAGGTGGCTCATAAGCATATGGTGGGGCTTGTTGGTAACTACAAGGGGGTCCACCATATCTATCGTCTTGGTATGCACCCTGGAATGGCTCTTGACCATAGTAATTTGGTGGAGGTTGGTTGTCACGAAAAGGTCCACCATAACCATTGTCTTGGGATGCATCGTAGTATGGTCGTTGCCCCTGGCACATTGGGGGAGGTTGTTGCCGAAAGTGTTGATCAAATCCTGGTGGCTCCTTCCATCTTTGATTGTTCCAACCTTGATGCATGTTTTCATTATAGCTTCCATTTTCTACAACATAATTTGAACCAAACTCGTAGCCAAAAGGGTGAGAATTCATAGTAACAAAAGAAAATAAAAGCACAAAAACTAATAAGGAATAATGAAACTAAACTCCTAAAACTAGAAACAACTAACAAAGAAACGAAAAAGCAAATTGATTCACAATATTCACAATAACCAATAATAAGGCACACGTTTGTAATTTCCCGGCAACGACGCCATTTTGACGAGAGGATTTTTTACGGATTAGAATTTCACAAATGAAATCTTGTTGCAAGTATAGTTTTTAAACCAACAAAGAATCATTTCATACAAAAATTTGGTTGTCACAAGTAACAAATCCTATAAAAATAATAACCGAAGTATTCAAACCTCGGGTCGTCTCTCAAGGAATTGCAGGGAAGTGTACTTATAATTGGTTAAGAGATTGTATCTTTTTGGGGTTTTGAATAAGGAACAAGAAAAGTAAATTGCAAGAATTAAACTAATAGCTAATAAAGCTCTGGGCAAGGTATGAGAATTAGAAGTCCTATCCTAGATATCCTTATCAATTGTGACATCAATTGTCTATTGCTCCCACTTAGTTAACCTCTAACTATGAAGGAAAGTCAAGTGGATGAATTAATTTGATTCCTCAAGTCCTAGTCAACTCCTAAGGAAAGACTAGCTTTAGAGGGATCCAAATCAACTAGCAACTTTCAATTATCAATCAGCAAAGGAGTTTGATAACTCAAGAGTCTCCAATTACTCAACCATAGCCAAGAGGATGAAAATCTACTCTAAAACCGAACCAAGAATTTTGTCAAACACTTGGAAGGCATAACATAGAAACATAGAAATTAATAAGAGACAATAAAACCTAAGCAACCAATTGCAAGGAATCAATAACAACAAATGAGAAGAGAAGTAATAAACATGAAATGCCTCAAATTGCATTAAATAGAAAATCAAATCTAACATGAGAATTCATAAACTAAAGTGGTAACATAAAATAATCAATAAGGAAAATAGATAAATTAGAATGCTAAGACAAATAAAAGTAGAAGAGAAACTAAATCAAACTAAGATAGAAATATGAAATTGAGAAGAATTAAAGCTAAAAACCCTAAAACCTAGAGAAAGTAGAGAGCCTCTCTCTTTAGAAAACTATATCTAAAACCTAAAAATTATGTGAATGAAAGTTCTATGAATGAATAAATGATTTCCCCACTCTGCAGCCTCTAATCTGTGTTTTCTGGGCCGAAAACTGGGTCCAAAACCAGCCCAAAATTGCCCCCAGCGTCTTCTGCAATTTCTGCACGTGGCGCACGTCACGCGTATGCGTCGATGGTCTTCTGCGCGTGTCACGCGTACGCGTACATCACGCGTGCGCATCACCTAACAGGATGCAAACTATGGCAAATTGCATATCATTTTGAAGCACCGGATGTTAGCTTTCCAACACAACTGGAACCGCCTCATATGGACCTCTATAGCTCAAGTTATGATCGATTTAGTACAAAGAGGTCAGGCTTGACAGCTTTAGCAATTCCTTCAATTTCTTGTATTCCTTCCACTTTTGCATGCTTCCTTTCCAGCCTCTAAGTCATTCCTGCTCTATAAACCCTGAAAATACTTAACACACATATCACGGCATCGAATGGTAATAAGAGAAGATTAATAATTAGCAATTTTTTAGGCCAAAGAAGCATGTTTTCAATCAAAGCACAGAATTAGGAAGGAAAATGTAAAACATGTAATTTATATGCATAAGTGTGAGAATAATGGATAAAATCCACTCAATTTAGCATAAAATGTACCACGAAATAGTGGTGCATTAGCAGCACATGACGCTCTGTCATGCATACACGTCAGCCACGCGTACGCGTCACTGAACTTCTACACTGGTCACGAGTACGCGTCAGTCATACGTACGCGTTGGTGAACGACGCTCCTGATCACGCACACGCGTCGGCCATGCGTGCGCATTGCTCCTCACTTCTCAACTCTTCAGTTTCTTGTGTTCCTTCCACTTTAACATACTTCATCTTTACCCTTTAAGCCATCCCTGCCCTGTAAACTTGAAAGCACTCGACAAACACATCACGGCATCGAATGGTAATAAAGGAGAATTAAAAATTAACAATTTTAACGCCTAGGAAACATGTTTTTGATCATAGCACAAAATTGGGAAGGAAACTTAAAAACATGCAATTTTTACATGAATAAGTGTGAGAATAGTTGATAAAATCCACTCAATTCAGTCCAAAATATATCATAAAATAGTAGTTTATCAAATCTCCCTACACTTAAATATTAGCATGTCCTCATACTAAGCTCAATGAAAACAAAAGAGGGAGGAAAAAAATGGTGAGACATATGCAATGAAAGTTATCTATAAGAATGCAACTACATACTAAATGCTTCTACCTACTTGGTTAAAGGTAAACAAATTCTCCAAGACAAACATAATTGGATTCCACTAATTCAAATCACACAATAAAGGACAAGTAAACTTCCAAGAAGACAGCTCATGAAAGCCGGGAACAAAGAATCGAGCATGGAACCCTCACTGGAAGTGTATACACTCTAATCACTTTAGTGTTTAAAGGTCGATTCTCTCGGTTCTCTACTAAACTTGCTTTCTAAGACTTTCTCTTCTTCTACCAATCAACAAAAGTTTATGCACAAATACATATATCAAGAGGTCTTATCAAGGGTTGTAATGGGGTTAAGGTCAAGGTAGGAATGTATTTGGTTAAATGGACTAAAATCTGAATCCTTGATTAACCTAAACTTCCCACCTAACATAAGACTTTCCATGCTATCACAATTCAAATCTTAGCCACCCATTAACTATTTTTCCACAAATCCATGCACCTTGATATCCTTTGCGTATAAATCATATGCATTAGTTCACATATTAGACTTGCGGCATTTTATCCCCCCTTTTTATTGCTTTCTCCTTTTTCTTTTCTTTTCCTTATTATTCATATTTTTCTATTTTTTTCTTTTCTATTTTTTTCTATTTTTTTCAGTGAGTTAATGCATATGATTAATGTGCTGGGTGCATGAACAAGTGCCGAAACTGTTTTCACATTTTCATATAAGAATATAAAATACACAATTTCCTAACCAAGTATTCCCTAAACCCAATTTTCCCACACTTAATTCATGTACATCTCACTAGTCTAAGCTAACCAAGAATTCAAATTAGGGTCATTTATTGTTTTCCGCTTAGAATTAGTGATGTGTTAATATAAAGAATAAATGGGGTAAAATAGGCTCAATATTGGGTTGCAAAGAAAAATGAAAGGGTAAGGCCATATGGGTATGTGAGCTATAGTGAACAAGACCTCAATCACATAAGTGCATGCATACATCAAACAATGGAAATATAGAATTAAGCAAGACAAAGATCACAATTTTAGATAGAACAACACACCAAAATAAAACATTGGTTGATAAGATGCAACCAATCAAATAGGTTTAAAATCTCATTGGTTTTGTGTATTTGAGCTCTAAACCATGTTCCAAAATAAATTTCTTCAAGGAAGTTTAACAAATTTTAATTCAAATTTGTGAATTGCTATAAAATAGTTTCTTGAAAAGAATTCATCACTTCAACCAAGTAGTACATACATGCAAGCAACTAACTACACATGCAATCTAACATGCAATGCAACAATTAACTAACAAAGAAAATTAA
The DNA here is from genome assembly GCF_059453495.1 of Arachis ipaensis. Classification (NCBI taxonomy): domain Eukaryota; kingdom Viridiplantae; phylum Streptophyta; class Magnoliopsida; order Fabales; family Fabaceae; genus Arachis; species Arachis ipaensis. Next base: position 38,640,399 of record NC_142441.1, on the reverse strand, counting down.
GAATTAGTGTTGAGAAAAGGAATTGTTACCTGTGAAAGTCGGTATCAACCTCCCCACACTTAAAGTCGGTATTAACCTCGGTGCATGTAAAGAGGTGTAAGTGGACTGGTGGCTACAAATGATGTATTTCCTCAAAAGATGGTGCACAGAAACTTGTTTTTCTGCCCCATTTCAAAGTTTTCCATTTCCCTTCTTGGTGGCCATCCTGAAAGAAGGGAAAAAGGAAGAAGAATGACCCACAAACAAATATATGCAAATAATTAAAATATGGATGTGCTAATGCCAAGTAATAATGAGGTTCTCAACTACAAGGTAGCTACAATATGTGAGTGAGAAAACATTAGAAGCGAAGGGCATTTCAAGTAAATAGCAGACAAGTCATTAAGCACTCAAAACAATGCAAGAAATATGCAACAGTTGAGTAAGAACAGTCAACACCAATAGTATAATATCAAACTTAGAAAAGAAAATTAGAACAAGCAACAAAGTTAAAATGCAATAAATGAAAGTATGCAAATGCAATAAATGAGGGAGAATAAAGATGAGAAGGGAAAGGAATGAAGAAGAAGAAATGTAGAAAGAAAGAAGAACAAGAGAAGAAAGAAGAAGAAAGGAAAGAAGAGAGATGAATAAAGCAAAAGCTCACGCGGCGCGTAAGCGTCGCCCACGCGTACGCGTGGGTTGCAGAATAAGGAAGTGACGCGTACGCGTCATTCACGCATACGCGTGGATGTGAATTATGCTCCGCGTACAACACTCGCACAGTGGCAGCCCAACTCTCTGTTTTTAATACTGGACCATCAAAATTTTGGCATCGACGCGCACGCATCGTCCACGCCTATGCATGGATTGTAAAAAATACAAATGACGCGTACGCGTCAGTGACGGGCACGCGTGGGGTTGGCTATGCACCTAGCACCAGCACGTTCCTGGCACAACTCTCTGTCCAGTCCGCGCTGTCGTGCTGTCCCAGTACGGTTTAAGCACAAACCAAATTTGGGCGTCGACGTGTACGCGTCGATCACGTGCACGCGTGACAGCCCCTTTTTTTTAAATAAGAAACTAACAAGCTATCAAAGTAATGCCAATCATTATTAAACTAGTGAAACCACAATTTAAACTAAATAAACATAACTAAAAATGAAAATTTAAATTATTACCAATATAAATAAAAGAGAAAATAGGAAGAATTTACCATGGTGGGGTGTCTCCCACCTAGCACTTTTAGTTAAAGTCCTTAAGTTGGACATTTGGTGAGTTCCTTGTCATGGTGGCTTGTGCTTGAACTCATCTTGAAACTTTCACCAACGCTTGGACTTCCAATAAGCTCTAACATTTCCAAGTGAATTCACCAAGCCTTGATGAAATTCTTCACAGGCTTTGAGCTCCTTAAGTTGATCCTCTTGTATGCCGGGATCCCAAATCTTGTTTCTACATCCGTCTTTAAGTTTATCATCATTGTTCCAACAGGGTGTCAAGTAATCCAAATTCTCATTGAGGCATCCCAACAACTTCCTAAACCCAATCAATTGAGAACTATACCAACCATTGCACTTAGACCTTGAACGTCCAATCACAACGAACCTAGGATTGTGTTGTCAACCACTAACCATCTCCCTTTTACTCTTAAAACCACAAAGAGCTCTAGGTTGTCCATCCGTCTCAAGCAAATCGTATGCAAGTGAGAAATTAAAGATTAAGGAGTAGAGATTTACCCCCTTGAATGATAGGACGGATGGTGATGGCTTCAGGAGAGGTGTCTCTAGTGGCGGCTCTGCCAATGTATGCTTCACTCTCTTGGACTTCTCTTTGATGATCTCCACCTCTTGACAAGCTTCTCCAACATCAACCTCTTTCTCAAGTTCAATGGGAAAGGATTCAATTGTAGATAAAAACTCATCAATTATTGAATCCATCTCATGATCAACCTCCTCAAAGTCTTCGACCATAATATGCCTTGGAGGTTGCACACCCTCCTCAACATCAAATTCAAACGTCTTGGAAGGAGGCTCTATGACTTGAGATTTCCATGGAGGTTCTGCATCTCATAAATCTTCAACAACTTCCTCTTCTTCAATAATTTCGACGTTCTCCACTTGCTCTAGTACAAAATCCAGCTCCTCCTTGATGACTTCCACCACTTGTTCAACCTCCCCTAATTCTTTAACTATTCCCTCATCTTCAAGGGTCTCTCTTACCTCCACCTTTTGGGCCTCCTCTTGCTTCTCTTGAAGTATGGAAGCGTAAATCCGATCCATTAAGTCCCTAAGATGATCCCTTTTATCTTGTTCTATATTACCAGCATAATTGGGATCGTATTGCTCTTCGATTGATGGGTATGGGTGAAAAGGAAGTGCACTAGAGCTCGAGGGTTGAGTATTGGGGGTAGAGGGTGGATCCACACGAGATATAAGAACTTGGAGAGTAAAGGTGAGACCAGTGAGAGTAGAGGTAAGTGTGGTTTGAAGCTCTCGTTGCCCTTGGCGAATAACACTAAAGGTATCATCTATGGGAGCTTGGGGTAGATAGGAGGGTTCATTTGTTGGGAGAAAGGGCTCATAATACGAATGTGGTTCTTCTTGAAAAGGATATGGAGATGGTGTATATTGAGGTGGTGGTTCTTGGGAGTAATTATGTTGGAATGTGGGTGGTTCTATGTATGATTCATATGGTGGTTGGTGTGGTGGATAAGGGTTAGGGTCATATGAAAGTGTTTGATTGTAGGGGGCTTGTGAGTATGGTGGTTCAAAGCTATGTTAAAGAGGGAGTTCATAGGTATATGGTGGTGGTTATTGATTATCACGAAGAGGTCCACCATAACCATTGTCTTAGTATGCATCATGGAATGGTTGTTCCTTATAGTATGTTGGTGGACGTTGTTATCAAGAGGGTTGTCCATAAGCTTAAGGCTCCTCACACCTTTGATTGTCCCATCCTTGATGCATGTTCTCATTGTAGCTTCTATTCCCTACAACATAATTTGAACCAAACTCATAGCCAAAGGGGTGAGAATTCATAGTAGCAAGAGAAAATAAAAACAAAAACTAATAAGAAATAATGAAAAAAAACTCCTAAAATGAGAAACAACTAACAAAGAAATGGAAAGGTAAACATATTCACAATATTCACAATAACAATTAATAAGGCACATATTTGCAATTCTCCGGCAACGGCGCCAAAAATTGATGGGTAGAAAAATGTCAGTTAAGAATTTCTGATAAAAATAGCGTTGCAAGTACAGTTTTAACTGACGAAATTTTCACTATCAATTTAATTTGTGTCACAATTAAAATTAAATAACCGGGAGCAGAATCCCCGGTCGTTTCCCAAAGAGTTGACACAAGATGCAAATTACTGGTTAGGATTTTTCTGGTATTTTTGAAATTGGGAACAGAAAGATAAATGGCTAGGAATTAGAGCAATAAATAATAACAAGAGATGTTATGTATTTGAAATGCAATGCCTTGGTCAGGGGAGAGAATTGGAGTTTCTATCCTTGTTGTCTTTCCCAAGTAGAATAGTAAATGTTCATTGCTTCCACTTAGTTATCCTCTAACAGTTGAAGGAAAGTCAAGTGGCTTCACTAACTCTAGCTCACAAGTCCTAGTCACTTCGTGGAGAATGACTAGAGTTGGTGAGAGTTGAGTTAGCAAGCAATTCCCAATTACAGATAATACTTGAGTATCACAACTCAAGGAATCCCAATTAATCAACCCCTAAGCCAAGTTGGAATATCTACTCCATTAACATGAATGCCATTTTCATAAACGTATAATAGGAATAAATAAAAGACATGATAATTATGAAAAATTAATTAAATAAAAATTGACACGAACAACAATTAACACGAATCAAACACGTACTTAAATTAAACATAAAATGATTCAATATATTAATAAATTAAAAAATAACAAGATCTAAACATGAACTCAAGAGAATTAAATGAAAAAACAAAAGAAATAGAAGTAATAGAGAATAAACTATAAAGATAATGAGTCCACTTAAAGGTAGTAGCAGCCCTCTCCAGATCTAATTCAATCCAAAACTAAGAATGTTAAAATCCCTAGAAAAAATAGTGGTTCTCTCTCTAAAAGTCCAAACTAATAAAAAATTAAAGTGGAAAGTGAAGTGTAGTTAGTCTCATCTCCATTCCTGCCTCTACTCTGTGTTTTTGGGCTTGAATATTTGTCCAAATCAGCCCAAAAATCGCCCCTAGTGAGTTCTGTTAAGTGTGGCACGTGACGCTCTATCACGCGTACGTGTCGGCCATGCGTATGTGTCGCTGAACTTCTACACTGGTCACACGTACGTGTCGGTGAACGACACTCCTGATCACGCGCACGTGTCGGCCATGTGTGCGCGTCACTCCTCGCTTCTCAACTCTCCAGTTTCTTGTGTTCCTTCCACTTTAACATGCTTCATCTTCACCCTTTAAGCCATCCCTGCCTTGTGAACCTGAAAACACTCGACAAACATATCACGACATCAAATGGTAATAAAGGAGAATTAAAAATTAACAATTTTAAGGCCTAGGAAACATGATTTCAATCATAGCACAAAATTGGGAAGGAAACTTAAAAACATACAATTTACATGAATAAGTGTGAGAATAGTTAATAAAACCCACTCAATTCAGTCCAAAATATATCATAAAATAGTGGTTTATCAAATCTCCCCACACTTAAACATTAGCATGTCCTCATGCTAAGCTCAATGAAAATAAAAGATGGAGGAAAAAATGGTGAGACTTATGCAATGCAAGTTATCTATAAGAATGCAACTACATGCTAAATGCTTCTACCTACTTAGTTAAAGGTAAACAAATTCTCCAAGACAAACATAACTGGATTCCACTAATTCAAATCACACAATAAAGGACAAGTAAACTTCCAAGAAGACAGCTCATGAAAGCCGGGAATAAAGAATCGAGCATGGAACCCTCACTGGAAGTGTATACACTCTAATCACTTTAGTGTTTAAAGGTCGATTCTCTCGGTTCTCTATTAAACTTGCTTTCTAAGACTTGCTCTTCTTCTACCAATCAACAAAATTTAATGCACAAATACATATATCAAGAGGTCTTTTCAAGGGTTGTAATGGGGTTAAGGTCAAGGTAGGAATGTATTTGGTTAAGTGGACTAAAATCTGAATCCTTGATTAACCTAAACTTTCCACCTAACATAAGACATTCCATGTTATCACAATTCAAAGCTTAGCCACCCATTAACTATTTTTCCACAAATCCATGCACCTTGATATCCTTTGCGTATAAATCATATGCATTAGATTACATATTAGACTTGGGGCATTTTATCCCCCCTTTTTTATTGCTTTCTCCTTTTTCTTTTCTTTTCCTTATTATTCATATTTTTTCTATTTTTTTCTATTTTTTTCAGTGAGTTAATGCATATGATTAATGTGCTGGGTGCATGAACAAGTGCTGAAACTGTTTTCATATTTTCATATAAGAATATAAAATACCCAATTCCCTAACCAAGTATTCCCTAAACCCAATTTTCTCACACTTAATTCATGTACATCTCACTAGTCTAAGCTAACCAAGGATTCAAATTAGGGTCATTTATTATTTTCCGCTTAGAATTAGTGATGTGTTAATAGAAAGAATAAATGGGGTAAAATAGGCTCAATATTGGGTTGCAAAGAAAAATGAAAGGGTAAGGCCATATGGGTATGTGAGCTATAGTGAACAAGGCCTCAATCACATAAGTGCATGCATACATCAAACAATGGAAATATAGAATTAAGCAAGACAAAGATCTCAATTTTAGAGAGAACAACACACACCAAAATAAAATATTGGTAGATAAGATGCAACCAATCAAATAGGTTCAAAATCTCACTAGTTTTGTGTATTTGAGCTCTAAACCATGTTGCAAAATAAATTTCTTCAAGCAAGTTTAACAAATTTTAATTCAAATTTGTGAAATGCTATAAAATAGTTTATTGAAAAGAATTCATCACTTCAATCAAGTAGTACATACATGCAAGCAACTAACTACACATGCAATCTATCATGCAATGCAACAATTAACTAACAAAGAAAATTAAGAATTGGTGTTGAGAAAAGGAATTGTTACCCGTGGAAGTCGGTATCGACCTCCCCACACTTAAAGATTGCACCGTCCTTGGTGCATGCAAAGATGTGCAAGTGGACGGGTATTTAGAATGTTTTATATTTTTAATTACGTAAGTTTGATTAGTTTAGGTCTTACTAATATAAGTAAATATATAATGTGATAGGCATATATTTAGAATTATGTTATTTTTATTCCGTTTTTCTAAAAATAATTGAAAAAAATGAAAAAGGTTAATATTTTCATGTATTATATATAATATTTTAAATAAATTATATTTTTAAAATATTTTGATAAAAAATTATTTTATATAATAATATCTTTAACAAAATTAGTTAATTAATAAATTTTTGAATATAATAATCTAATTATTTGTCAAGTAATATAAAATAAAATTTTAATTATTTTATATTTTTATATTACAGTTTAAAATTTTATTTTAATATAATTTTTTAATATTATAAAAATTTATTGTATAATAATTAATCTTATTGAATAAAAAATATTTATATTTTTGTATTTATATGTTTTATATTTAATTATTTAAGAATAAAAGATTCTGTTACCATTTAAAGTATTAAGTATTAAAGTATTGTCATTTAAAGCATTTATTTATGTACTAGGATATTCTGTATTTAAAAACCTCTTGCCTTCCACACGTCGTTCCGCTGCTACTACTGATGGTTGTATCTTTCTTTATTTCTCTCCTTGATGACAAAAGAGAGAGAAATTAAAGATATTAAACGTTTATGGTTTATGCCTTGTGGTCTATTTTATACATAGGCTTGTTTTTTATTTTATTTTATTTTATTTTATTTTTTTTATCTGTTATTTTGATATTGGTTTTATTTTTAAAGATATTTGCTCTTATATGTCTTATGTTTTCTGCTCTAGTTCCTTATTCCATATGCACCATGTTATGTCTAGTATTTTTACATTATATGCACACTATTTTAGTACATACTATTTTAATATATGCTCAGGTACCCCAATTTTATATTTTTATTCTTGATTGATGGATGCTCATAACTAGGAGGAGCTTGTTAAAAATAAAAAAATTATTACATACTATCTCTTTAATTTGAAGTTCAATCATGTATGTCATGAAAGGAAAAATTGTTGAATTATGATTTGATTTGGTACCTTATGATAACCAATATAATTATCTACTTCTTATTATAACGAACCATTATGATAAGAATTATAGGAATCAATCAAAACTGACCAATCAAGCAAGATGAAATTATGCAAATCAACAACATTAATATAAATATCTGTTATGGACTCACACGGTCCAGCCCAACAACCCGGCGGGTCGGGAACACCGCCCCGACCCAAAGCCCGAACCATCCTCTATAATAGAAAAATCTGGCGGGTCGGTCCCCCGTGCCCGACCCGAAGCGCGTGCAACCAACCACTACACGGCTCGTCACTACGCCCAACAAACTTGTCGGGTCGGTATCTTCGGGGCAACACCGGAAGTCCGGAATGACCTGCTCCCCCCATGTGGACAGGGACGGCTCACAAGTATCCTGGCCAGTGGGCTAGGTCATTTATGGGCACGTCCAGCACAGTATATAAGGGGAGAAGTCAGCTCTCCCCCCAAGGTACACATCATCTTACCTAATTTGGCTATCATCTCGTATGGACACTGACTTGATTGTCGGAGTGTCCTTGTAGGTGGCCACCCCCTCGCCCGCTCGACCTCTGGTTTTGCTAGTCTTCAATTCAAGCCCGAAAACCCGCACCAAGTCACTCCAGGGTCTCGCCCTCTTACCCTTCCACCACCTTCCGACCCGTTGAGTACCCGAGACCTTCAGGTAACGAATATTGGCGCCATCTGTGGGGAACCCTTGAACAGTCATGGAGCGACTTCCCACGTCGGAAGAACTCCGCAAAGGAGGCGGGGCCCGCCTAAGCAGGGTGAGTTCGACAGCTTGAACTGGCCAACAGCCACAATCCTCCGTTCAACCAAACCAACCAATCTACACCAAGACCCCCGAAAGACGTCCTTTCGAAGGAACGGGAGCCGACAGCTCCAAGATCATACAAGAGCTTAGACACAGAGTATAAAACCTTGAAAGGGAGCTGACAGCGAGGAGTTAATCCTAAGGCGACGTCACTCGATCCCACGATCACGCCATCCGATCCCGCACCCGCACCCGCTTCCCCTCCCGAAGATACAAGAACAGAGAAATGAGCCCAACAAAGCGCGATGAGGCGCATATACAGGTGACCTTACGACCTACCCAAGGCAGGTCCAAGAGCCAAGGGGAGTCCCAAAGAGGGAAAGCCAAGAAATAACAGGAATCCATCATCATGGGAGCCACTCCTTTCCACCCCTCGATCCTCAAGGTCCGGCTTCCGAAGAACTTCGACAAGCCAACGGACATGAGATATGATGGGACTAAGGATCCCAGGAGCACCTCACAGCTTTGGAAGAAAGAATGAATATGGAAGGAGTAGGCGACGCGGTCAGATGCCGAGCATTCCTTGTGATGCTGGCCAGTCCAGCGATCCGATGGTTCAATGCACTCCCACAAGGATCCATCACGGCCTTTGCAGACATCTCCCAGATTCAACGACCAGGAAGTTCTTGGACAGATTCAACGACGAACGCTTGGAGATCGACGGCCTTACGGACTCAGTGGCTAATCTCTGCCTAATGAATGGCCTGCTAAACGAGGACTTTAGGAAGCACCTCACTACTAAGCCTGTTTGGTCCATGCAGGAAATTCAAAGCGTGGCCAAGGAATACATCAATGATGAGGAGGTGAGTCAGGTTGTAGCAGCCAACAAACGGCAGCTCCCAAACCCCTCAGCTCGGCAGGCCCCCCAGGTCGACAGATACAAGGAAGCTCCCAGGGAGGGCACCCTAGCCAAGCAATCCAAGCAACCCCCACGGGTAGGAAGGTTCACAAACTACACGCGATTCACGACACCCATAGTGGAGGTTTACCAACAAATTGCAGACAAAGGAATCCTATCCAGACCTAGACCATTGAAAGAAAGAACGGGAGGCAGCAAAAGCCTTTACTGCGATTATCATAAGGGATTCGGTCATAAAACCCAAGACTGCTTTGATCTCAAAGATGTCTTAAAGCAGGCCATCAGAGATGGAAAGCTGAAAGAAATCTCCCGGCTCATCAGAGAGCCAAGGAGACGGGAACGTGAACTTTCCGAGGAAGATCGTAGCCGGACTGTCAAGCCAAGTCAAGAACCCATAGGGGACGCCAACAACCCCCCAACCTTTGTGGTCAACGTTGTGGTCGGGTGCGACAGCCCTCCTAAATCCAAGTCGGCAACAAAAAAGGATACCCGGATCCTATCCATCTCGACAGAAGGTCCCATCATCAGCAGAGGACCTCCCACAATATCCTTTGGCCCAGAAGATAAATGGTTTCACGACCTCCCCGAGAACCCCCATGGTGGTTACAGCGATGGACGGGACAGGGTTAGTCAGAAGAATCCTCGTCGATACCGGGGCCGACTCTAACATCCTATTCAGAAACGTATTCGATGCCATGGGGCTCAAAGAGTGTGACCTCAAGAATCACCAACACGTGGTCATGGGACTAAGCGATAACTACATAAAACCCGACGGGACGATCTCCCTCCCAATCTGCCTAGGAACCGGTGATGCCAGGAAGTCGGTTATGGCGGACTTCATAGTCCTCGAAGACTCCACAGCCTACAACATCATCCTTGGGAGAAAGACCATCAATGAACTCTCAGCCGTAATATGCACTAAATTCTTGACAATGAAGTTCATAACGGACAAGGGAACAGTTGGCTCCTTAAGGGGAGACCTAGAAGCGGCGGTCGCCTGCGACAATGCCAATCCCTCCTTAAGGAAAGAATCTAAGAAGGTAGCTGGCATTTTCTTGGCAGATCTGGACGTCAGGATGGAGGACAAGCCGAGACCAGAACCAGAGGGGGACATGGAAAAGTTTCAGATAGGAAAGTCGGCAGACTAGTTTACCTTTGTAAACAGGAACCTGTCCCATGAACTCAAGGGCCCCCTCATGGAGGTCGTAAGGGCGAATAGTGACCTCTTTGCGTGGGCACCATCAGACATGCCAGGATTGGATCCGAGGTCATATCCCACCGACTAGCCGTAAAACCTGACTCCAAACCAGTAGCCCAGCGGCGAAGAAATATGTCTTAAGAAAGGGCCGACAAAGACGCCAAACAAACAGTCGGGTTATTGGAAGCAGGATTCATCAAAGAACTCGAGTATTCGACATGGCTGTCCAACATCGTTCTAGTAAAAAAAGCCAGCGGGAGGTGGAGAATGTGCGTTGACTATTCCGACCTGAATAAAGTTTGCCCAAAAGACTCTTTCCCCCTCTCCAACATCGACACCTTGGTAGACTCGGCGGCAGGGTATCATTTTCTCAGCTTCATGGATGCGTAGTCCGGCTATAACCAGATCCCAATGCACCAACCCGACGAGGACAAAACGGCATTCATAATGCCAGGAGGCACCTATTGCTAGAAAGTAATGCCATTTGGGCTGAAAAACACAGGAGCCACCTATCAAAGACTAATGAGCAAGGTCTTCCACGACCTCATCGGCAAGACAGTAGAAGTGTACGTCGACGACATCTTGGTGAAAACAGCAGAGCCGAACAGGCTAATAGACGACCTCCAAGCTGTCTTCAAAGCATTAAGAAAATTCAAAATGAGGCTCAATCTACTCAAGTGCGCATTCCCCATGGAAGCGGGGAAATTCTTAGGATTCCTGATAACACAAAGAGGGGTAGAGGCCAACCCAGACAAATGCGAAGCCATCCTTAAAATGACAAGCCCTGGGTGCGTCAAAGACGTGCAGCGACTCACCGGGAAGCTCATGGCTCTATCCTGATTCCTCGGTGCCTCGGCGGAAAGGGCCATCCCACTCTTCAACCTAATGAAGAAGGGAATCACCTTCGAGTGGACCCCGGCATGCGAAGTAGCGTTCAGGTACTTCAAAAAGATACTCTCGGAACCCCCCGTACTTAGCAAACCTAGAGAAGGGGAACCCTTGTACTTATACCTAGCAGTGACCACACAAGCCATGTCGGCAGTCCTTGTCCGAGAAGAAGACAAGACCCAACGCCCAATATACTTCATCAGCAAAGTAATCCAAAGGGCGGAGTTGAAATACACCAAGTTGGAAAAGTTGGCTTACGCCCTACTAACCTCATCCAGAAGACTAAAACAGTACTTCCAAGGGCACGTGATCATCCTCAGAACCGACCAGGCCATTCGGCAAGTCCTCCAGAAACCCGACTTCGCGGGAAGAATGATGGCGTGGGCAATAGAGCTATCCCAATACGACTCGCAATACGAACCCAGGTAGGCAATTAAAGCCCAATCAATGGCAGACTTCCTGGTAGAGGTCACAGGGGAGGCCCCCGACATGACGAACACACGGTGGAAACTCCACGTTGACGGAGCGTCCAACCAAACGTTCGGAGGGGCTGGGATCATTTTCGAGAACTCGGCAAGAGTAGCTTATGAACAATCGATCAAGTTTGATTTCCCAGTCTCCAACAACCAGGCAGAGTACGAAGTCATGATAGGAGGGTTAATATTAGCCAAAGAGGTCAGAGCATTAAGGGTAGAAGTTAGTAGCGACTCCGAAATCGTCACATCTCAAATAAACGGCAGCTACCAGGCTAGGGACGCACTACTACAAAAATACATGGAAAAGGTAAAGGAGCTATGCAAAAGCTTTGAGGAAGTCATAATTCAGCATGTCCCCAGAGAGAGAAACGCCTGGGCCGACCTCCTCTCCAAACTAGCAAGCACCAAGCCCGGGACGGAAAACAGATCCTTAATCCAAGGGCTAGCAACTGAACTTGCAATCATCTTGTGCGCAACCCAAATACCGAACCCCTCCTCTTGGATAGATCCTATCCTCCGATACTTGGAGCATGCCGAAACTCTCGAGAATGAGAAAGAAGCATAAACCACCAGAAGGGAAGCCTCTAAGTATGTGATCATATAAGGACAGTTGTACAAATGAGGGCTCCACCAACCCTTACTTAAATGCCTACGCCCCGACCAAATGAACTACGTCCTAAGCGAAGTCCATGAGGGATGTTGTGGTCACCACATCGGAGGAAGATCGCTACCAAGAAAGATCATCCGAGCAGGATATTACTGGCCCACAATGATGTTGGACGCCCAGGAGTTCATCAAATATGCAAAAAATGCCAGAAAAATGCCAACTTCCACAAAGCTCCACTTGAAGAACTCAGCCTAATGATGGCCCCCTGACCTTTCGCCCAATGGGGAATCGACCTCTTAGGGCCGTTCCCGCCTAGGCCTAGAAAAGTGAAATACTTGATAGTAGACATAGACTACTACACCAAATGGGTGGAAGCGGAACCACTAGCTAGCATATCTTCAGCGAATTGCCAAAAATTCATGTGGAGGCAAGTGTTCACCAGGATCGGAATCCCAGAAAATGTCATATCTGATAATGGGACACAGTTCACCGACAAGAAGTTCAAAGAATTCCTAGCAGGACTGGGAATCAAGCAAAAGTTCTCCTCAGTCGAGCACCCCCAAACCAACGGCCAGGTAGAGGCAGCCAACAAAGTCATCTTAAAAGGGATAAAGAAGCGACTTGAAGGGAAGAAGAGCTCATGGGCAGACGAGCTAGCCTCAGTCTTTTGGTCCCCCCCAATCATCTACCGGTGAAACCCCCTTCCGACTCACATACGGGGTCGACGCAGTCATCCCAGTCAACGTCGGGGAGCTGAGCCCAAGGTTACTCCTCCAAGGGAGAAGCGAGGAAGTAAAAAAGGATCTGTGTGACGAAACAAGACAAATGGCACATCTAACAGAGACAGAAATCAAGAAAAGGATAGCCCTAAGGTACAATGGCAAAACACTGAAAAGAAGTCTCGAAGAAGGTGACTTGATCTTACGACGTAACGACATAGGTCTACCGACCCCGGGAGAAGGCAAATTAGCCGCGAACTGGAAAGATCCCTACAAGGTAAGAGAAGTCCTCGGCAAAGGCGCCTACAAGCTGGAGAGGTTGGATGGAAGTGAGGTACCGAGAATATGGAACATGGCAAACCTAAAGAGGTTCTACTCATAAGAAGAAGCAACCACACGATCTAACAACCTCGACCCCTCCACTTTGACTTCCTTTGCATTCCTTTTTCACTCCCATCTCTTCCACTTAATTATACACCACTTTGTTTGTTTTAAGTTCTACATATGCATATATAATAACTTTGTCTTTTGCAAGATTTACGTCAAAAATGACAAAATGACGAAAAACATACGGTCGACCTAATGGAAACCCGGGACTGATCACCCCGAAAACAAAAGGGACCCAAAGCAAAAAACAACTCAAAAAGCGACAAGTAACAAAAACGGTAAATACCATAAAAATGGTAAACCAAAAGGCCACGACAGCCCGGGTAAGCAAAAAATAATAAAGCAGGCAAAGCCACAATGGCCCGAGCAAGAAAACAATAACAGAACGGCCTAATCAAAATAAAGTGCCAAAGTATTCATTACAACTAAAAGGCACATTAAACAGGCCCAAAGGTAAAAGCAACAAATTACAAAAGGCAAGGCAAAGAATACAAAAGCTGAAAGAAGTATCCATCTCAAGGCTTGAGGATATCAACGATCTTCCCGTTCTCAACCGTCTTGAGAGCTCCAACCTGAGAAAGATCGAGGTCGGTAGCCAGCACGGCCACATGAAGCTTAATCCCCTCCTCGGTCAGCTTCACAGCCTCCTGGGCCCCCTTTGCAATCTCCTTATTTTTCTTCTTCAGGGCGGCTATCTCCTGACGAGGAGTCTTCGCCGAGCTCTTCGCCAACTTCAACTTTTCCTCCAATTCCTTTACTTTCTTCTCAGCAGCGACAGTCTCACCACGAGAAGCATTCAAATCCTTCATCAAGGCAAGGTCCCGATCCACCAGCCGATCTCTTTGGCATCCTCCTCAGCCTTCTTCTCCTGCTCAGATAACTTTGTCTTCAGGGACTCCTCCCGAGACCTTGAATCTGTCAGATCCTTCTGAGAGTTCCGAAGCTTCCCTTCCATAACATGAAATTTTCCAGAGATAGGTTTCACCTTCTTGGCAATAGCAGCAGCTCAAAGAAGGCTGCGATAGATCCACCTCGCCTGGCTGGAAAGGTCGGTATCCCGAAAAAACTCTTTAGTGCCAGGAAGCAATTGGGACTCGATGAAACCCCCAGCATCGAAGTTCTTTTCCACAACAGAAAGAGCCTTCCCTAAGTACCGCTTCCTCTTCTTCGGGTTGCCAACGACCTTCAGGTCATCATCACCAAACCCCAGATCCTCCTATTTAAAAGGAACCTCCGCCTCCACACTAGAGTTCCCCGAGGCATTCTCAGGAGGGACCTCAACTTTCTCCGCCTGACCTTGGTCAGCTCCATCAACCCGACCACTGCTCTCTCCGGCATCCTCCTGGCACTGACTCACCGAAGGAGTCGTCGAAGAGTCCTCACCACCCTCATCACCCTCTCGAATGAGGTTCATTAAGTCAGCCAGGGTAGTCTTCCCGTCAGCCATGGAAATTGCAAGCAAAAAGCAAAGGTGTGAGCAATTGAAGAGCAAACACTAAATAAAATACAAAAAAGTAAAGAATTCACCAACATACGACCGATCGGCCTCCCGATCCCCCATAACCATATGAAGGTTAAGATTTTTCTCGCCAAAAATGGCCAACAAGATGTCGGCGATGTTACGCACTTCCGAGTTCAACTAATCATAGGATATTTTTATCAAGTAATCGGATCCCGCCCTGAAGCTCCAGTTAGTCGGGATCCACCTTTTCCCCTCGGCAGTAAGCCAGAAGGGTTGATGACCCTCAATTGGCCTGACCTTGAAAAAAGTAGACTTAAAACCATGAAAAGTGTCCTCAAAAAGGTCAAAGATCCTGCGACCTTGTTGGGCCTTGAAGGACATATACCCCTTCTTCTTCTTCCCTTGCCGAGAAGGGTTCGTAAGAAGGAAAAGGTAAAGAAAAACGTTCACAGAGATCAGAAGCTCCAGATACTCATAAACCATCTCGAAGCATCGGGTGGTAGCCCAGCTGTTCGGGTGCAGTTGCGATAGAGCAATATCACAACGGTTTAGCAAACCCATGACAAAGGGAGAAAAGGGTAAACGAACTCCCAAGGTTGTGAACATGGGTTCATAAACCCACAACCAGTCAACAACTCGTGGAGTTGCCAGGTTCTTCTGGCAAACACGCTCCCAACCAGCAGGAATATAAACTTGGTACAACTCTTCCTCGGGGCTACCTCCACACAAGAGCCCAGCCTGTCGCAGATCCTGGACGCTCCCTTCATGACCTTGGAAGGGGTGTCCTTCACGTCAGAAGAAACCCAAGCATAATGATCAACGAAATCGGCTAGCGGCCGCTGAGCCTGATTCGAAAGAACGAGGCGCTTGGCCATACCTACAGCGGGGGCACCACTTAGTCAGAACGGGAGGTAGGAAACCCTTAAAGTAGTAAAACAAGCTGCAACCAAAACCACCTCCTAGACACCCCTACGCTAACCTAGAACTTAAGCTAAACCCAGAAAATCCCAGTGGCGCCCCCTCTAAAGGAAGAAGCAGCGAAAAGCAAAAGAAACCCAGGCATGCACAAAAAATGCAAGAAGGCATCAAGGGAAACCAGAAAAAGAAGAAAAACTGTAACAACGTACCAGGAAAATGCAGAATCTGGAAAAGTTGAAGGAAAAATCCAAAAGAACCGAAGCAACAGCAAGAGTGATGCACGAAATTGTGATCACATTAATGTAGTACACTTTGTTATTGTATGGAATCATTATTATGGCTCTTTACTATGTGTGGACACAACTCCGTTCAACTAACCAGCAAGTGTACTGGGTCGTCCAAGTAATAAACCTTACGTGAGTAAGGGTCGATCCCACAGAGATTGTTGGCTTGAAGGAAGCTATGGTCACCTTGCAAATCTCAGTCAGGCGGATTTAAACATGATATTTTATTAGATTCAAATAAACAATAAAAGGGATAGAGATACTTATGTAGATTCATTGGCAGAGATTTCAGATAAGCGAATGGAGATGCTTTTCGTTCCTCTGAACCTCTGCTTTCCTGCTATCTTCATCCAATCAGTCTTACTCCTTTCCATGGCTGGCTGTATGCAAGGGCATCACCGTTGTCAGTGGCTACATCCCCTCCTCTCAGTGAATCATATGCTCACGCACCCTGTCACGGCACGGCTATTCATCTGTCGGTTCTCGATCATGCTGGAATAGGATTCACCTTCCTTTTGCGTCTGTCACTAACGCCCAACAATCGCGAGTTTGAAGCTCGTCACAGTCATTCAATCATTGAATCCTACTCAGAATACCACAGACAAGGTTTAGACCTTCCGGATTCTCTTGAATGCCGCCATCTTTCTAGCTTACGCCACGAAGATTCTGGTTAGGAGATCTAAGAGATACTCATTCTAGCTTAATTCATGTAGAACGGAAGTGTTTGTCAGGCACGCGTTCATAAGGGAGAAGGATGATGAGCGTCACACATAATCATCACCTTCATCACGTTCTTGGGTGCGAATGGATATCTTAGAAGCGAAATAAGAAGAATTGAATAGAAAACAGTAGTACTTTGCATTAATCTTTGAGGAACAGCAGAGCTCCACACCTTAATCTATGGAGTGTAGAAACTCTACCGTTGAAAATACATAAGTGAAGGTCCAGGCATGGCCGTGTGGCCAGCCCCCCTGGTCTAAGAACAATGCGTTCAAAGATGTTCAAAAAGACTAGTAAAAGGTCCTATTTATAATAAACTAGCTACTAGGGTTTACATGAGTAAGTAATTGATGCATAAATCCACTTCTGGGGCCCACTTGGTGTGTGCTTGGGCTTGGGCTTGAGTGTTACACGTGCAGAGGCCATTTGTGGAGTTGAACGCCAGTTTCTGTGCCAGTTTGGGCGTTCAACTCTGGTTTTGGATCCTTTTCTGGCGCTGGACGCCAGATTTGGGCAGAAGGCTGGCGTTGAACGCCAGTTTACGTCGTCAATTCTTGGTCAAAGTATGGACTATTATATATTGCTGGAAAGCCCTGGATGTCTACTTTCCAACGCAATTGGAAGCGCGCCATTTCGAGTTCTGTAGCTCCAGAAAATCCACTTTGAGTGCAGGGAGGTCAGAATCCAACAGCATCAGCAGTCCTTTTTCAACCTCTGAATCTGATTTCTGCTCAAGTCCCTCAATTTCAGCCAGAAAATACCTGAAATCACAGAAAAACATACAAACTCATAGTAAAGTCCAGAAATGTGAATTTAACATAAAAACTAATGAAAACATCCCTAAAAGTAACTCGATCCTACTAAAAACATACTAAAAACAATGTCAAAAAGCGTATAAATTATCCGCTCATCACAACACCAAACTTAAATTGTTGCTTGTCCCCAAGCAACTAAAAATCAAATAGGATAAAAAGAAGAGAATATACTATAAATTCCAAACTATCAATGAAACATAGCTCCAATCATATGAGCGGGACTTATAGCTTTTTGCCTCTTAAATAGTTTTGGCATCTCACTTTATCCATTGAGGTTTAGAATGATTGGCATCTATAGGAACTCAGAGTTCAGATAGTGTTATTGATTCTCCTAGTTCAGTATGATGATTCTTGAACACAGCTTCTTTATGAGTCTTGGCCGTGGCCCTAAGCACTTTGTTTTCCAGTATTACCACTGGATACATAAATGCCACAGACACATAATTGGGTGAACCTTTTCAGATTGTGACTCAGCTTTGCTAAAGTCCCCAATTAGAGGTGTCCAGGGTTCTTAAGCACACTCTTTGTTTTTGCTTTGGACCTTGACTTTAACCGCTCAGTCTCAAGTTTTCACTTGACACCTACACGCCACAAGCACATGGTTAGGGACAGCTTGGTTTAGCCGCTTAGACCAGGATTTTATTCCTTTAGGCCCTCCTATCCACTGATGCTCAAAGCCTTGGGATCCTTTTTATTTGCCCTTGCCTTTTGGTTTTAAGGGTTATTGGCTTTTTCTGCTTGCTTTTTCTTTTTCTCTCTTTTTTTTTTTCTATTTTTTTCGCCCCCTTTTTTTTTTCTGCAAGCTTTGTTCTTTGCTGCTATTTCTTGCTTCAAGAATCATTTTTATGATTTTTCAGATTATCGAATAACATGTCTCCTAGTCATCATTCTTTCAAGAGCCAACATATTTAACATTCTTAAACAACAACTTCAAAAGACATATGCACTGTTCAAGCATACATTCAGAAAACAAGAAGCATTGTCACCACATCAATATAATTAAACTAAGTTCAAGGATAAATTCGAAACTCATGTACTTCTTGTTCTTTTGAATTAAAACATTTTTCATTTAAGAAAGGTGATGGATTCATAGGACATCCATAACTTTAAGACAAAGTTACTAACTACTAATGATCATGTAATGAAGACACAAACATAGATAAGCACATAACATAGAAAACGAAAAAACAGAGAAAGTAAGAACAAGGAATGAGTCCACCTTAGTGATGTCCTTGAGCTCTTCTATGTCTCTTCCTTGCCTTGGCTGCTCCTCCTTCATTGCTTTTAGATCTTCTCTGATTTCATGAAGGATGATGGAGTGCTCTTGATTTTCCACCCTTAGTTGCTTCCAATAATTGTGTGGAAGAAAATGTATCCCCTGAGGTATCTCAGGGATCTCTTGATCTGCAGTAAAATGTTCTACCACTGAGCTATAGACCCTTGATGGAAGCTTTTGTCTTCCCTTTCCTCTTTCTAGAGGTTTCTCTGGCCTTAGGTGCCATCAATGGTTATGGAAAAAACAAAAAAGCTATGCTTTTTACCACACCAAACTTAGAATGTTGCTCGCCCTCGAGCAAAAGAAGAAAGAATAGAAGAATAAGAAGAAGATATGGAGGAGATGGAGGGAGATGTGTATTCGGCCATATGGGTGGGATTGGGTGAGAGAGAGAGAGAGATGTTGAATTTTGAAGGTAGTGGGTGTATGGATGTGAGTGGTAAATGGAAAGTAGAAGGGATGATCATGAATGGGAAGAGAGATGATGAGGTAGGTGGGGATCCTGTGGGGTCCACAGATCCTGAGGTGTCAAGGCATTTACATCCCTGCACCAATTTAGGCATGTAAAATGCCCTTGCACACAACTCTGGGCTTCAGCGCCAGGTTGGTGCCCATTTTGGGCGTTCAACGCCCCTTTGCTGCCATTTCTGGCGTTGAACGCCAGAACCATGCTTGTTCTGGGTGTTCAACACCAGGATGCTCCCATTCTGGGCGTTCAGCGCCAGAACTATGCTCTGTTCTGGCGTTTGAACGCCAGACAGATGCTCCTCCAGGGTGTGATTTTTCTTCTGCTGTTTTTGATTCCGTTTTCAATTTTTATATTTATTTTGTGACTCCACATGATCATGAACCTAAGAAAACATGAAAAACAATAAAAATAAAAATTAGATAAACATTGGGTTGCCTCCCAACAAGCGCTTCTTTAATGTCAATAGCTTGACAGTGGGCTCTCATGGAGCCTCACAGATGTGCAGAGCTTTGTTGAGACTCTCCAACACCAAACTTAGAGTTTGGATATGGGAGTTCAACACCAAACTTAGAGTTTGGTTGTGGCCTCCCAACACCAAACTTAGAGTTTGACTGTGGGGGCTCTGGTTGACTCTGCTTTGAGAGAAGCTTTTCAAGCTTCCTCTCCATGGTTGCAGAGGGAGATCCTTGAGTTTTGAATACAAGGGAGTTCTCATTCCATTGAAGGACTATTTCACCTCTGTCAACATCAATCACAGCTCTTGCTGTGGCCAGGAAAGGTCTTCCTAGGATGATGGATTCATCCTCTTTCTTTCCAGTATCCAGGACTATGAAATCAGCAGGGATGTAAAGGCCCTCAACTTTTACCAATACATCTTCTATGTGTCCATAAGCCTGTCTTCTTGAGCTGTCTGCCATCTCTAGTGAGATTTTAGCAGCTTGCACCTCATAGATTCCCAGTTTCTCTATTACAGAGAGGGGCATGAGGTTTATTCCTGAACCAAGGTCACACAGAGCTTTAAAGATCATGGTGCCTATGGTACAAGGGATTATGAACTTTCCAGGATCCTGTCTCTTCTGAGGCAATGTCAGTTGATCCAGATCACTTAGTTCATTGATGAACAAGAGAGGTTCAACTTCCCAAGCATCAATGCCAAATAATTTGGCATTCAGCTTCATGATTGCACCAAGAAACTTGGCAGTTTGCTCTTTAGTGACATCCTCATTCTCTTCAGAAGAGGAATACTCATCAGAGCTCATGAAGGGCATAAGGAGGTTCAATGGGATCTCTATAGTCTCTAGATGAGCCTCAGAGTCCTTTGATTCCCCAGAGGGAAGCTCCTTATTGATCACTGGACGTCCCAGGAGGTCTTCCTCCTTGGGATTCACATCCTCTCCTCTCCTCTTAGGTTCTGCCATGGCGCTTATGTCAATGGTCTTGCACTCTCCTTTTGGATTCTCTTCTGTATTGCTTGGGAGAGTACTAGGAGGGATTTCAGTGATCCTTTTACTCAGCTGGCCCACTTGTGCTTCCAGATTTCTAATAGAAGATCTTGTTTCATTCATGAAACTTACAGTGGCCTTAGATAGATCAGAGACTAGATTTGCTAAATTAGAAGCGTTCTGTCCAGAGTTCTTTGTCTGTTGCTGAGTTGATGATGGAAAAGGTTTGCTATTGCTAAACCTGTTTCTTCCACCATTATTAAAGCCTTGTTGGGGCTTTTGATCCTTCCATGAGAAATTTGGATGATTTCTCCATGTTGAGTTATAGGTGTTTCCATAAGGTTCACCTAAGTAATTTACCTCTGCTATTGCAGGGTTCTCAGGATCATAGGCTTCTTCTTCAGAAGATGCCTCTTGAGTACTGTTGGATGCAGCTTGCATTCCATGCAGACTCTGAGAAATCATATTGACTTGCTGAGTCAATATTTTATTCTGAGCCAATATGGCATTCAGAGTA
This sequence comes from Arachis ipaensis, assembly GCF_059453495.1. Taxonomy (NCBI): domain Eukaryota; kingdom Viridiplantae; phylum Streptophyta; class Magnoliopsida; order Fabales; family Fabaceae; genus Arachis; species Arachis ipaensis. The sequence goes on along the minus strand of NC_142441.1, from coordinate 38,619,297 downwards.
TCAACCTCAAGAACTCCCTTCTTCATAGGCGTCCCATTACTCACAGGATTCCTTTCAGAAGTGTACATGAACTGGTTATTAGCAACCATGTCAATGAGTTCTTGAGCTTCTGCAGGAGTTTTCTTTAGGTGAATGGATCCACCTGCAGAGGTGTCCAATGACATCTTAGATAACTCAGACAGACCATCATAGAATATATCCAGGATGGTCCATTCTGAAAGCATGTCAGAAGGACACTTTTTGGTCAACTGTTTGTATCTTTCCCAAGCTTCATAGAGAGATTCACCTTCTTTCTGTCTGAAGGTTTGAACATCCGCTCTAAGCTTGCTCAGCTTTTGAGGAGGAAAGTACTTGGCTAAGAAAGCCGTGACCAGCTTATCCCAAGAGTTCAGGCTGTCTTTAGGTTGAGAATCCAACCATAATCTAGCTCTGTCTCTTACAGCAAAAGGGAAAAGCATGAGCCTGTAGACTTCAGGATCTACTCCATTAGTCTTAACAGTATCACATATCTGCAAGAATTCAGTTAAGAACTGAAAAGGATCTTCAGATGGAAGTCCATGAAACTTGCAGTTCTGCTGCATCAGAGAAACTAATTGAGGTTTCAGCTCAAAGTTGTTTGCTCCAATGGCAGGAATGGAGATGCTTCTTCCATGTAAATTGGAATTAGGTGCAGTGAAGTCACCAAGCATCCTCCTTTCATTATTATTATTTTCGCCTGCCATCTCCTCTGCCTGTTCGAAAATTTCTGAAAGGTTATCTCTGGATTGTTGTATTTTAGCTTCTCTTAATTTTCTCTTCAGAGTCCTTTCAGGTTCTGGATCTGCTTCCACAAGAATGTTCTTATCCTTGCTCCTGCTCATATGATAAGGAAGAATGGCCAGAAAAATGATAATAATAATAGAGATCCTCTATACCACAGTATAAGGATCCCTTTGTGAGTAGAAGAAGAGAGGGAGATAAGGGATGTGATGTAAAGGAAGAAACACAACTGTGAGGAGGCTTTGAGATGTGAGATGAGATGTTAGGATATGAATGAATAAGTAGAATGAGATGGGGGAAGGAAAATTTTCGAAAATTATTTTGAAAAAGAGTTAGTGATTTTTGAAAAATGGTTTTTGAAAATTGTTAGTATTTTTTTTCGAAAATTTTTTTTTAAATTTAAAAATAAAAACAATTAGTTAATTAAAAAGAAATTTTTGAAAAAGAGGGAGATATTTTCGAAAATTGAGAGAGAGAGAGTTAGTTAGGTGGTTTTGAAAAAGATAAGGAACAAACAACAAGTTAGTTAGTTAGTTGAAACAAATTTTGAAAAGATAGGAAGTTAGGAAGTTAGAAAAGATATTTTGAAATGATATTTTTGAAAAAGAAGGAAGATATTTTCGAAAATGAGAGAGAGAGGGTTAGTTAGGAGGTTTTGAAAAAGTTAAGAAACAAACAAAAAGTTGGTTAGTTAGTTGAAACAAATTTTGAAAAGATAAGAGGTTAGGAAGTTAGAAAAGATATTTTGAAAAGATATTTTTTTTGAAAAAGATAAGATAAGAAGATATTTTGAAAAGATATGATAGGAATTAGTTTTGAAAAAGATTTGATTTTTAAAATCACAATTAATGACTTGATTCATAAGAAATCACAAGATATGATTCTAGAACTTAAAGTTTGAATCTTTCTTAACAAGCAAGTAACAAACTTCAAATTTTTGAATCAAAACATTAATTGCTTATGTTATTTTCGAAAATTTGATTTAAAAATAAGAAAAAGATTTTTGAAAAATATTTTTTTGAAATTTTCGAAAATAACTAAGAAATTTGAAAAAGATTTGATTTTTGAAAAAGATTTTGAAAAAGATAAGATTTTCAAATTGAAAATTTGATTTGACTCATGAGAAACAATTTGATTTTAAAAACTTTTGAAAAAGTCAACTCAAATTTTCGAATTTGATGAGAGAAAAAGGGAAAGATATTTTTTTTTGATTTTTTGAATTTTTATGATGCAAGGGAAAAACAAGAAAAATGATACAATGCATGAAATTTTTAGATCAAAACAATGAATGCATGCATGAATGATATGAGTGTCAAGATGAACACCAAGAACACTTTGAATGTCAAGATGAACATCAAGAACATAATTTTGAAAAATTTTTAATGCAAAGAAAACATGCAAGACACCAAACTTAGAATTCTTTAATGCTTAGACACTAAGAATTCAAGAATGCATATGATAAACATGAAAAGACACAAAACAAAAAATCATCAAGATCAAACAAGAAGACTTACCAAGAACAACTTGAATATCATGAAGAACACTATGAATGCATGATATTTTCGAAAAAATGCAAGATGCATATGCAATTGACACCAAACTTATGATATGACTCAAGACTCAAACAAGAAACACAAAATATTTTTGATTTTTATGATTTTCTAATTTTTTTGGATTTTCTTTTAATTTTTTCGAAAATTATTGTGAGAAGTAAGAATAAGGATTTCAAAAATTTTTAATATGAATTCCAGGAATCTTGCCATGTTAGTCTTAAAGCTCCAATCAAAGGGTCAGGCATGGCTTAATAGCCAGCCAAGCTTTAATAAAAATATGAGTGTAATTCAGACATGACAAGCCTAACATACCCTATCCAAAAGGATTGGGCATGACTCCACTGAAGTGATTAGCCAATCCCAAAGCACTTTGGGTATGGCTTTACAGCCAGATAGGCTTCAGCATGCTTCATGAAACACTAGAATTCATTCTTAAAAATTTTGAAGTCATAGAATAATTTATTTTTGAAAACATTATTTTTAGTAAATTTTTTTTTTGAAAACAAGTGAGGAATTTTTGAAAGGTTTTTGAAATTTTTTTTTTTGAAAAGAAAACAAAAAGAAAATTACCTAATCTGAGCAACAAGATGAACCGTCAGTTGTCCAAACACGAACAATCCCCGGCAACGGCGCCAAAAACTTGATGCACGAAATTGTGATCACATTAATGTAGTACTCTTTGTTATTGTATGGAATCATTATTATGGCTCTTTACTATGTGTGGACACAACTCCGTTCAACTAACCAGCAAGTGTACTGGGTCGTCCAAGTAATAAACCTTACGTGAGTAAGGGTCGATCCCACAGAGATTGTTGGCTTGAAGCAAGCTATGGTCACCTTGCAAATCTCAGTCAGGCGGATTTAAACATGATATTTTATTAGATTCAAATAAACAATAAAAGGGATAGAGATACTTATGTAGATTCATTGGCAGAGATTTCAGATAAGCGAATGGAGATGCTTTTCGTTCCTCTGAACCTCTGCTTTCCTGCTATCTTCATCCAATCAGTCTTACTCCTTTCCATGGCTGGCTGTATGCAAGGGCATCACCGTTGTCAGTGGCTACATCTCCTCCTCTCAGTGAATCATATGCTCACGCACCCTGTCACGGCACGGCTATTCATCTGTCGGTTCTCGATCATGCTGGAATAGGATTCACCTTCCTTTTGCGTCTGTCACTAACGCCCAACAATCGCGAGTTTGAAGCTCTTCACAGTCATTCAATCATTGAATCCTACTCAGAATACCACAGACAAGGTTTAGACCTTCCGGATTCTCTTGAATGCCGCCATCTTTCTAGCTTACGCCACGAAGATTCTGGTTAGGAGATCTAAGAGATACTCATTCTAGCTTAATTCATGTAGAACGGAAGTGTTTGTCAGGCACGCGTTCATAAGTGAGAAGGATGATGAGCGTCACACATAATCATCACCTTCATCACGTTCTTGGGTGCGAATGGATATCTTAGAAGCGAAATAAGAAGAATTGAATAGAAAACAGTAGTACTTTGCATTAATCTTTGAGGAACAGCAGAGCTCCACACCTTAATCTATGGAGTGTAGAAACTCTACCGTTGAAAATACATAAGTGAAGGTCCAGGCATGGCCGTGTGGCCAGCCCCCCTGGTCTAAGAACAATGCGTTCAAAGATGTTCAAAAAGACTAGTAAAAGGTCCTATTTATAATAAACTAGCTACTAGGGTTTACATGAGTAAGTAATTGATGCATAAATCCACTTCCGGGGCCCACTTGGTGTGTGCTTGGGCTTGGGCTTGAGTGTTACACGTGCAGAGGCCATTTGTGGAGTTGAACGCCAGTTTCTGTGCCAGTTTGGGCGTTCAACTCTGGTTTTGGATCCTTTTCTGGCGCTGGACGCCAGATTTGGGCAGAAGGCTGGCGTTGAACGCCAGTTTACGTCGTCAATTCTTGGTCAAAGTATGGACTATTATATATTGCTGGAAAGCCCTGGATGTCTACTTTCCAACGCAATTGGAAGTGCGCCATTTCGAGTTCTGTAGCTCCAGAAAATCCACTTTGAGTGCAGGGAGGTCAGAATCCAACAGCATCAGCAGTCCTTTTTCAACCTCTGAATCTGATTTCTGCTCAAGTCCCTCAATTTCAGCCAGAAAATACCTGAAATCACAGAAAAACACACAAACTCATAGTAAAGTCCAGAAATGTGAATTTAACATAAAAACTAATGAAAACATCCCTAAAAGTAACTAGATCCTACTAAAAACATACTAAAAACAATGTCAAAAAGCGTATAAATTATCCGCTCATCAAAGAGCAGGGAAGAGAATATAAGCAACAGCAGTACGAGAAAATAGAGGAATAAGAAGAGAAGAATAGAGTTGTGTGGGAGTTGAAAGATAAAAAGAAGGCAAAAAGCGTAACAAGAGAAGCGCCAAAAGGCAGGGGCACATTCATCATTTCACGCGAATTTCAAATCACGAAATGATGGGCATTTAATGCCCAGCGCGGAAGCCAAGGAGGCAGCACCCAGGGAGAATCGAGAAGACCATGCGTGGAAAACACGAACGGCATCAGCAAGCTCTCGAGAAGAGGGATACGTCCCGACTCGGCGAGTAAGTCAAACACACCCAGTCACAAGCTTCACACCTCAAGACGGACGCATTGGGGGCACTGTCACGGACTCACACGGTCCAGCCCAACAACCCGGCGGGTCGGGAACACCGCCCCGACCCAAAGCTCGAACCATTCTCCATAATAGGAAAACCCGGCGGGTCGGTCCCCCATGCCCGACCCGAAGCGCGTGCAACCAACCACTACACGGCTCATCACCACGCCCAGCAAACTGGCCAGGTCGGTATCCTCGGGGCAACACCCGAAGCCCCGACCTGAAGTCCGGAACGACCTGCTCCTGGTGTAGATTTTCTAACCACAAACTAACCGGCAAGTGCACCGGGTCGTACCAAGTAATACCTCAGGTGAGTGAGGGTCGATCCCACGAGGATTGATGGATTAAGCAACAATAATTGAGTGATAGGCTTAGTCAGGCCAACAGAAAATAGAGTTTGAGAATCCAAGAGCATTAAACAGTAATTTAAGAGTTTGAAGACAGGCAGGTGAATAGATTGGGAATAAAATATAAAGAAAGCAGTTAAGGTTTCAGAGTTATCTATTTTTTCGGATTAACTTTTCTTACTAACTATTTTAATCATGCAAGATTTAATTCATGGCAAACTATATGTGAGTAGACCCTAATTCCTTAGACCTTTCTAGTCTCCTCTAAAATTTATCAACCGCCAATTCCTTGGTCACTTAATTCCAATTAGAGGGTGAAGTTCAATTATTCTAGTTTATATGCCACAGAAATCCTAATTACCCAAAAATAAAAGGATTATATGTCACGTATCCCGTTAAATCCAGATAATTAAAATTTAGGAGAATATGGTTTCAAGCTGTTGTTCAAGTAAAGAGCTTTTCCAAGTTATACAAGAACTCAATTAGAAAGAGGGTCATACTTCTGTTCCACCCAAATTCATAAGATAAAGAGTGAAAACAATTCTTAAATTATAAATCGATATATGAATTAAAATAGAAAAAGCAATAAAATCAATCCATACAAATAGACAGAGCTCCTAACCTTAACAATGGAGGATTAGTTGCTCATGGTTCAGAGTAAAATAAGGATTGTAAATTGGAATGGAATAATGTTCAGTTGAGGTCGAATGAAAAGTTAACTAATGTTCCCTTTTTATATCTAATCCTAATAAATTTAAAATCTATCTTTTCAAACTAAAATAATATCTTTTCCTATTTTTAAAATAATATTTAAATTTAAATCAGAATTAATTATGGCAATCAGCAAGTCTTCAATTGATGGATGGGGACCACCTGATTCCTTCACTCTGCAGCCTCTGATCTATGCTTTTTGGGCTGAAAACTGGGTCGAAACTTGGCCTGAAATTACCCCCAGCATTTTCTGCGTTTTCTGTATGTCGCGCATGTCACGCGTACGCGATGCTGAGCAAATCTTCAAATCACGCGTACGCGTCAGTCACATGCACGCGTCGCCATGGGAAGCTCCAAATTATGCGCACGCGTTAGTCACGCATACGCATCGCTCCTCACTGCCATCTCCTTTGGTTCTTGTGCTGTAAAAACTCCATCAAATCCAGCCGAATGCTACCTAAAATAAACAATATTGCAAAAGACTCAAAGTAGCATCCATATTGGCTAAAAGATAATTAATTCTTTATTAAACTCAACAAATTAGATGTAAATTCACTAGCAAAAGATAGGAAAGATGCTCACGCATCACAACACCAAACTTGAATTGTTGCTTGTCCTCAAGCAACCAAAATAATATAACCTTAGGATGTGAATTTGCATGAGAGTGAGTGTTCAATTAAGATCATGTCTCTTCTTATAGTGGGGTTTACAACTGCAATCCTGAATAGTTTTGGCATCTCACTCTCCTTTGAATCAAAAGGATGTCAGTGTCATTCGGAATTAGAATTCGGATAATATTATGAATTCTCTGATCTTTTATAACTCAATTTAACCCTTGAACACAGCTATTTTTCTTTTCTTTGGTGCTTTGCACCTTGAGCATAGCCATGACTTTAAATGTTTTGTCTCAAGTTTTACTTGACACAGAAACACCACAAGCACTTTACTGGGGAACTCTTTTGAAGTTCTGATTTTTCTTTCAGCTACTCCCAGACAGTGGTGCTCAAAACCTTTGGCATACTCTTCTAATTGCAGTTGATCTCGACTCTAAATATTTTGTCTCAAGGATTACTTGACACAGAAATACCACAAGCATGTAAGTAGGGAAACAAATCTTTGAGCTTTTAATCATGTCTGACCTCCCTAGTCATTGATGCTCAGAGCCTTGGACCTTTTTTTTCTTTACTATTTCTTTTGCTTCAAGGATTAAACTTTTTACTTATTTTAGAGAAGTCATAATAATTTTCTAAATCTCTGTTTCTAGTACATCAACATTCTTTGATTCAAATTTAAATATACACTGTTCATGTCATGCATTCAGAGTTACAAAAAATACCACCACATCTATGTAAATAAGACTATTCTTCAATATAAACTCACTTTCTCATGCAATACATCACTTGTGTATTTTTGATTTGAATTCAAGCTCAGTGAGTAATACATGAAACATCTTTTCAGAATTAAGGCAATTAAGAGAGAACTAAACTAGACCTAGGATTCTAACTAATAAAGGATCATGCAACAAACAAAGAAAAATAGCATAAAACCAGAACATAATATAGTAAAAGCGGGGAGGAATATAGAATGAAAGGAACTCAACCACCTTAGTTATCCTAGCGGTCGTTTTATTCTTCAGGTTGTGCTCCTCCGTGAAGATGATTCGCCTTCCTTTTGGTGCCATAAAAATAAACAGAAAACCCTTAAGCGAAGCGTCAACACCAAACTTAAACGTTTGCTTGTCCTCAAGCAAAGAAGAACTGAAAATAGAAAGAGACAAATATTATAAAGAGAAAGAAAAGGATAAAAGAACAAGAGAGAATTAGGATTGGGAGAGAGAGAGAAAGAAAATTAAAATTGGGCAGCGAACTAGTGTAGTTGTGCGGCGAAAGTGATGCGCACGCGTGTAGCACGCATACGCGTAGGGCGCAAAAATTTTATAATGACGCATGAGCGTTAGGCATGCGTCTGCGTGCCCATGATTTGTGCGATTCGTGCGAAGCCAGCCGCGCGCACGCACAACTCTCTGTTCGCGTGACTTGGGAACCAATATTTTCATATGACACGTGCGCGTCATGCACGCGCACGCGTGGATGGCCATTTGTGCAGATGACGCGCACGCGTTAGGGACGCATACGCGTGATCAAATTTGTGCCTATAGCACACTTCCAACTCCAAGCTAGCACAACTTTCTTCCCAAACACTCATTGACGCCGATTTTCAAGGTCACGCGTACGCGTCAGTGACGCGTACGCGTGGAGTGCCAAAATCACCAATGACGCGCACGCGTCATGGACCTGCACGCATGAGGATATTTGTGCGCACGGCACCATTCCTGCGCCACTCCCGCGCAACTCTCTGTTCGTTTTTATTTTTTACGCACACCCATCTGACGCGTACGCGTCAGCGACGCTTGCGCGTCGTGTGCTCTTCTTTTTTTTTTTTCGGCTCCTGTTCTAAGATAGATGCATGATCTGAAAAACAGTAAAAACTTAGTAAAAATCAAATAAGGAAGAAAAACTACTAGTACAAAAAATAGCTAAGGATACGAATTTATCGGGTTGCCTCCCGACAAGTCCTACTTTAACGTCACTAGCTTGACGGTCAGTTCTGCTAGTTCAGCAGATGAGTGGACCTCTGGTGATCAATCTCGCCTCCAAGATAGTGCTTCAGCCTCTGACCATTCGTTGTAAATTTTCTGTCAGAATTCTCTTCCTATATTTCCACATGACTATATGGTGAAGCTCTGGTAACCACAAACGGTCCTGACCACCAGGATTTCAGCTTCCCGGGAAAAAAATTGAACCTTGAATTATATAGAAGCACTCTCTGTGTTGGCTCAAAGACTCTGATGGCAATCTTCTTGTCATGCAATAGCTTGGTTCTCTCCTTATAGAGCTTGGCATTCTCATAAGCTGAATATCTGAATTCATCAAGCTCATTCAACTGAAGCATTCGCTTAATTCCTGCAGCTTCTGAATCAAGATTCAGGTACCTGATTGCCCAGTATACTTTGTGCTCCAGCTCAACTGGCAAGTGACAGGCTTTGTCATAGACCAACTGATAAAGGGACATGCCAATTGGAGTCTTGTACACTGTCCGGTATGCCCAGAGAGCATCATCAAGCTTCCTAGACCAGTCCTTTCTTGAAACACTGACGGTCTTCTCTAAAATCCTCTTAAGTTCCCTGTTGGAAACTTCAACCTGTCCACTTGTCTGAGGGTGATAGGGGGTTGCCACTTTATGATGGACTCTATATCTCTGTAGAAGAGAATCCAGTTGTCTGTTACAGAAGTGACTTCCTCCATCACTAATGAGTGTCCTTGGGACACCAAACCGGCTAAAGATATATCTCTGAAGAAAACTCATCACCACCTTGGCATCATTGGTGGGTAGGGCCACAGCTTCCACCCACTTGGACACATAATCAACTGCCACTAGAATATAGTTGTTTGAATGTGAGGGTGGGAAAGGTCCCATAAAATCAATACCCCACACATCAAACAACTCAACCTCAAGAATCCTCTGCTGTGGCATTTCATGGTTGGCAGGGAGATTTGTGGCTTTTTCACATCTGTCACAGTGCTTCACAAATGCTCTTGAGTATCTGAAGAGAGTCGGCCAGTAAAACCTGCTCTGAAGGACCTTTGTAGCTGTCCTTTCACCACCAAAGTGACCTCCATACTCAGAACTATGACAGTGCCAAAGAATCTGCTATTTTTCTTCATCTGGGACACATCTCCAGATGATACCATCTGAATACCTTTTAAAAAGGTATGGTTCCTCCCAAATGTAGTACTTTGCATCAGTCAATAGCTTCTTCACTTGTTTCTTACTGTACTCCCTGGGGATAAAATTCATGGCTTTATAATTTGCAATGTCTGCAAACCATGGAGCCTATTGAATGAGGAACAATTGCTCATCCAGAAACGTCTCAGTTACAGCTGTGGGTGGTTGTACTCCTGGTTCAGGCTCAATTCTGGATAGATGGTCAGCCACTTGATTCTCAGACCTTTTCTTGTCTTTTATCTCAATATCAAACTCCTGAAGGAGCAACACCCATCTGATTAATCTTGGTTTAGAATTCTGTTTGGTTAGAAGGTACTTCAAAGCAGCATGATCAGTATAAACAATAACCTTAGAACAAGTAAATAGGACCTAAACTTATCAACAGCATAAACAACAACTAATAATTCCTTTTTTGTAGTTGTGTAATTCTTTTGGGCATCATTGAGCACACGGCTGGCATAGTAAATGACATGTACAAGCTTACCATGCCATTGTCCTAAAACAGCTCCTATAGCATAATCACTAGCATCACACATTAATTCAAACGGTAAATCCCAGTCAGGGGGAGCTATAATGGGAGTAGAGGTAAGGTTTGCTTTCAGAGTTTCAAAAGCATGCAGACAATCAGAATCAAAGACAAAAGGAACATCAGCTACCAGCAGGCTGCTTAAAGGTTTAGCAATTTTAGAAAAATCCTTTATAAATCTTCTATAAAATCCTGCATGACCTAAGAAACTCCTTACTGCCTTAACATTAGTTGGTGGTGGTAATTTTTCAATTACCTCCACCTTTGCTCTATCAAACTCAATTCCCTTACTTGAAATCCGGTGTCCAAGAACAATACCTTCTGTAACCATAAAATGACATTTTTTCCAATTTAAAACAAGGTTTGATTCTTGACACCATTTCAAGACCAGAGATAAATGCTTAAGGCATGATCAAAAGAATTACCAAAGACAGAAAAGTCATCCATAAATACCTCAATAAACTTTTCAACCATATCAGAAAAAATTGAAAGCATACACCTCTGAAAAGTTGATGGAGCATTGCAAAGTCCAAAAAGCATTCTTCTGTAGGCAAATACTCCAAAAGGGCATGTGAATGCTGTCTTTTCTTGATCTTGATGGTCCACTACAATTTGGTTATATCCAGAATAGCCATCTAGAAAGCAATAAAATGCATGACCAGCTAACCTCTCAAGCATCTGATCAATGAAAGGTAGGGAAAATGATCCTTCCTTGTAGCAGTGTTGAGCCTCCTGTAGTCTATACACATTCTCTACCCTGTGATTGTTCTTGTAGGAATAAGCTCATTCTCTTCATTATTGATCACTGTCATCCCTCCTTTCTTGGGAACTACCTGCACAGGACTTACCCAAGGACTGTCAGAAATGGGGTAAATAATACCTGCTTCCCACAGTTTCATTACCTCTTTTTGGACTACCTCTTTCATAGTTGGATTGAATCTCCTTTGTGGTTGCACAACTGGTTTAGCATCATCTTAAAGGAGGATCTTGTGCATGCACTTGGTTGGACTAATCCCCTTCAAGTCACTAATGGTCCACCTAAGAGCTGTTTTATGGCTTCTGAGCACTGAAATTAGCGCCTCTTCCTCTTCAGGCTTCAGGGAAGAGCTGATAATCACTGGATAGGAGTAATTTTCACCCAAGAACACATATTTCAGAGAAGGAGGTAGAGGTTTGAGTTCGAGCTTGGGGGCTTCCTCCTCTGCTTTAGGCGTGTGAACCATTGCTTTTTGGGGTGGTGAATCATCAACTTCAACTAGTTCATACTCAGAAATAGGATCTAGAATGTCATCAAGTACCTCAGCTTCCAGTACTTCTTGAACAAGTGGTTCAACAACATCAATTCTCATACACCCTTCAGAATCATTAGGGTGCTTGAGAGCTTCAAAGACATTAAGGACCACCTATTCTTCATTGACCCTCAGGGTTAATTCACCCTTTTGCACATCAATTAGAGCTTTACCTGTAGCTAAAAAGGGTCTACCAAGAATAATAGAGGATTTTACATCCTCTTCCATGTCTAATATAACAAAATCAGCAGGAAAAATAAATGGGTTGTCTGCACACTTTGGAGGGGCGTGCTCCACTTCTTCCTTCTTCTCCTTTGGAGCTTCCTTTTCAACTAGCTCTTCATTGACCTTTGTCTCAGAGCCAGCTGCTTTACCACTTCTTAATTGAATAGCCTTGCAATCTTCTCTTGGGTTCACCATTATATCACCTGGAAATGTACTTGCAGACCTCTCAGGTATTTGCTTGCTCAGTTGGCCCATTTGCACTTCCAAGTTTCTAATGGAGGCTCTAGTTTCATGCATAAAACTCCTCATCATCTTCCAATTAGAATCTTCTTGGGATTTGGAGTTTGCCTACTGAGATGGTTGTTGTTGTTGAGACTGAAATTGGTGGTTATTATAATTGTTCTGTTGAAAGCCGCCCTGAGAATTATTGTTGAAATTCTGAGGTCTCTGAGGTTGGTCCCTCCACCCAAATTTTGGGTGATTTCTCCACCCCTGATTGTATGTCTTAGAATAAGGATCGTTGTTGGGATTTCTCGGACCACTCCCCATGTAATTGACATGTTCATAAGAGGATTGAGCATAATCATAATTATCATTTTGCACAAAGTTACCTGTCATGTCATAGGAGATCACTGGAGGTGGATTTTGGGTGTTGATAGCTGAGACTTGTATGCCACCCATCTATTGAGTAAGTAGATTTATTTGCTGAGACATAAGCTTGTTCTGAGCAAGAAGGGCATTAACAGCTTCCACTTTCAACACGCCTCTCTTCTGAGAGGTCTCAGAGTTCACAGAATTCCTGTTAGATGAGTATAAATATTAGTTGCTAGCAACCAATTCAATAAGCTCAATAGTCTCCTCTGGTGTCTTCTTCTTGTGCAATGAACCACCTGCAGAGGTATCTAAATTCATCTTGGACATCTCACCCAAACCTTCATAAAAGATATCTAGTTGGGTCCATTTGGAGAACATGTCCGGAGGGCATTGCCTAGTTAGTAGCTTGTATCTCTCCCAAGCTTCATAAAGAGTTTCACCCTCCTTCTGCCTGAAAGTCTGAACCTCCAACCTAAGCTTAGTCAACTTCTTTGGTGGGAAAAATTTAGTAAGAAACTCTATAACAACCTTTTCCCAAGTATTCAGACTCTCCTTTAGTTGGGAATCTAGCAATAGCTTTGCTTTATCCCTCAGAGCAAACAAGAAGAGCATGAGTCTGTACACCTCTGGGTTCACTCCATTTGTCTTCACAGTATCATAAATCTGTAGAAAATCAGATATAAACTTATTTGGATCTTCATGAGGAAGTCCATGGTATTGGCAGTTTTGTTGCACCAGGGTGACCAGTTGTGGCTTCAACGCAAAGTTGTTTGCAGCTATAGGAGGCACCACAATACTTTTTCCATAAAGATCCGCAGTAGGGGCAGAATAAGAGCCAAGCACTCTCATTTGTTGATCATCCCCATTTGGATTTGCCACATTGGCATTAACAGCATTATTATTATCCATAGTGGACTCTGCAGCCTTGCAAAGTCTTGCTTGTTGTAAACGTCGCCTACAAGTTCTTTCAGGTTCTGGATCAAAGTCTAACAGAGGTTCCTTATTTCTGTTCCTGCGCATAAACAATAAAACAAACAGGAAACACAAAAAGATGGGATTCTCTATGTCAGAGTATAGAGAAGTCTCAGTGAGGTATCCTGTGTAAAATAATAAAATAAAAATACTAAATAAAATAAATAAATTTCGAAAATAATAGCTAAAATTAAACAGAACATTTCAAAAATTAACAGGAAAAATAAACAAGAAAATTAAAATAAAATTAACTAGGTGACACCAAACTTAAATTCAGAAATTAAGGAAAAATATTAGTGCTATTAAAAAAAATTTTCAAAAATAATAATCGAAATTTAATTAAAATTAAAACTAAAACTCCTAATCTAAGCAATCAAACAACTGATAGTGTTAATCACTATCAATCCCCGGCAACGGCGACAAAAACTTGGTGCAGATTTTCTAACCACAAACTAACCGGCAAGTACACCGGGTCATACCAAGTAATACCTTAGGTGAGTGAGGGTCGATCCCACGAGGATTGATGGATTAAGCAACAATAATTGAGTGATAGGCTTAGTCAGGCCAACAGAAAATAGAGTTTGAGAATCCAAGAGCATTAAACAGTAATTTAAGAGTTTGAAGATAGGCAGGTGAATAGATTGGGAATAAAATATAAAGAAAGCAGTTAAGGTTTCAGAGTTATCTATTTTTCCAGATTAACTTTTCTTACTAACTATTTTAATCATGCAATTTTTAATTCATGGCAAACTATATGTGAGTAGACCCTAATTCCTTATACCTTTCTAGTCTCCTCTAAAATTTATCAACCGCCAATTCCTTAGTCACTTAATTCCAATTAGAGGGTGAAGTTCAATTATTCTAGTTTATATGCCACAGAAATTCTAATTACCCAAAAATAAAAGGATTATATGTCACGTATCCCGTTAAATCCAGATAATTAAAATTTAGGAGAATATGGTTTCAAGCTGTTGTTCAAGTAAAGAGCTTTTTCAAGTTATACAAGAACTCAATTAGAAAGAGGGTCATACTTCCGTTCCACCCAAATTCATAAGATAAAGAGTGAAAATAATTTTTAAATTATAAATTCATACATGAATTAAAATAGAAAAAGCAATAAAATCAATCCATACAAATAGACAGAGCTCCTAACCTTAACAATGGAGGATTAGTTGCTTATGGTTCAGAGTAAAATAAGGATTGTAAATTGGAATGGAATAATGTTCAGTTGAGGTCGAATGAAAAGTTAACTAATGTTCCCTTTTTATATATAATCCTAATAAATTTAAAATCTATCTTTTCAAACTAAAATAATATCTTTTTCTATTTTTAAAATAATATTTAAATTTAAATCATAATTAATTATGGCAATCAGCAATTCTTCAATTGATGGATTGGGACCACTTGATTTCTTCACTCTGCAGCCTCTGATATGTGCTTTCTGGGCTGAAAACTGGGTCAAAACTTGGCCTGAAATCGCCCCCAGCGTTTTCTGCATGTCGCGCATGTCACGTGTACGCGTCAGTCATGCGTACGCGTCGATGGCCTTTTTCGCGTGTCACGCGTACGCGTCAGTCACGCGTACCCGTCGCTGAGCAAATCTTCAAATCATACGTATGCGTCAGTCACGCGCACGCGTCGTCATGGGAAGCTCCAAATTACGCGCACGCGTGACTAACGCATACGTGTCGCTCCTCGCTGCCATCTCCTTTGGTTCTTGTGCTGCAGAAACTCCATCAAATCCAACCGAATGCTACCTAAAATAAACAATATTGCAAAAGACTCAAAGTAGCATCCATATTGGCTAAAAGATAATTAATTTTTTATTAAACTCAACAAATTAGATGCAAATTCACTAGGAAAAGATAGGAAAGATGCTCACGCATCAGCTCCTTCCACGTGGATAGGGACGGCTCACAAGTATCCTAGCCAGTGGGCTAGGTCATTTATGGGCCCGTCCAACACAGTATATAAGGGGAGAGGTCAGCCCTCCCCCCAAGGTACACATCATCTTACCTATTTTGGCTATCATCTCGTACGGACACTGACTTGATCAGCGGAGTGTCCTTGCAGGTGGTCACCCCCTCGCCTGCTCGACCTCCGGTTTCGCCAGTCTTCAGCTCAAGCCTAGAAACCCGCACCAAGTCACTCCAGGGTTTCCCCCTCTCACCCTTCCACCACCTTCCGACCCGTCGAGTACCCGAGACCTTCAGGTAACAAACAATATCATATCTAGCCAAGTTTAGAAAGAGATTGCACAATCAAAACAACAAAAAACGCTCCAAAAACCAATCTCAGGAGTAATTGGATAGTTGTTGCATATTATCAAGATAAAGAAGGAAAGTATTTCTACTTCAATGTCAATAAAATTAACTCATAAAAATGCAATGGCTAGTTGATGAATTAGGAATGATTCCAACATTAAAAAAAGTTATCAAGCTTTATATAAAAAAGATTTTATCCAAGAAAAAGGCAACTATTTTTCATACATATTATACATCACATAAATAATCTTTTATTTCTTTGTTATTTGAGTGTGTTCATACTTTTTTTGGGTCTAGATTCAAAATTAATATAAAAGATACAAAAGACAAAGAGAGTAGTGCATACAAAAGCTATTTAACCTTTAATTGAGAGTTTTGATTTCGAACATATGTTGGATTAGAGTGCACTTGATTTTTCTTAATAAGGTTGGGTTAGCAGTAGGGATGGCAACACCACCCGCCCCGCACCGGGGCGAATTTTTAGCACGGTAGGTTCTTAGGAGGGGCGGGGCGAGGTCGGGTTTAGGTAATACCCACCCCGGTATATATATATATATATAATATGTATAATATATGTAAAATAATTAGTAAATGATTAATAATATTGTATCATATTTAAATTTTTACTTTAATTTATGTTATGTATGTGATGATGGTTATATAAATTTTGAAATTTAATTTTATTTATTAGATTTTAATAATTATACGGGCGGGTAGGGGCGAGGTGGGTACCCGCAGAGGCGGGTTAGGGTTCAACATTTTTTTACCCGCGAGTAGAAATGGGGCGGGTTTTATGCGGATTGTTGTACGGCGAGGCGGGATCGGGTAGAGCAAAAACCTGCCCCTACCCGCCCCGTTGCCACCCCGTTAGCACCTAGATGAATTACTAAACATGAAATAGTTTAAGTGGTTTATATACACGAGTACGAGTCTCTTGAAATTAGTATTTGTAATCTATATTAATTATAGTAAAAATTCTATTACTATTATGATAGAGACTAGACATAAATCACATAAGACTTCACTCTTCTCCTTCTTTATTTTTTGCACTACGGATGAAACAAAATTACAAATAATCTCCTAAAATCAAAAGTTCGCATAATGTGTTTTTAAGCATTAAAAATTATTTCTTGATTCAACTTTTCTTCTCGGTTCACTTGAAAACTTTTACAGATGATTACAAGGACTCATAGTTTGGATTTCTTGTCATATTTTGTTAGTTGACATTGTTTTTATTTTGTTTAGTACTTTATTATGTAACATTTCATTTATTTTATACATTTAGTTTGATATAAAAAAAATTAACATTTATTGTTTTAATAAAAATTAATATTTAGTTTCTATTATGTTTAACAGTAATTTAAAGATTGTTTGTGAAAATACTGATTCAGAAAATATTAATTCTAAAAACATATGGTATGAATATTGTTTGTATTTAATAAAAAATTATTTTTTATTAATTAGGACATTAGCATCGGATTTATAAAGAAAATATTCCGATTATAATTAATTATTTCAAATTTTTAAAATTAAAATGATCTAATTATTATCGCAGAAATTACCAATGAAACTGTTGGACGATAATTATCGTCGGATTAATTCCGACACTAGTAATTAAATAGATTCGTCCATAAACATAATGTCCATGTTTACGGTTGTATTGATCCGGCGGATATTATAAGAAATTCAAGAGTAAATCTAACTGATTTGGGCAAATTCTTTTGTATTGATTTATTTGATGCCATACAACCATGCCACTATTTGAGTAGGATTAGAACTTAGAAGTAATTAAAACCAGGAAACGTCTCGTTTTGGGGCAAAACAGATAGAAGAACACATGTAATTCACTAGTTGCATGGATTAATTTGTTTTTGAGTGGTTTATTTAACAAGAATAATGTTATAAAATTTGTATAATTTATTATTTTTAATTAATGATTAATTAATAATATTTAAAAATACTAACTAAAAAATAATATTAAAATATTAAATTAAAAACACTAACTAATATAAATTAAAATTATTAGCCTTGAATTTTTGTCATTTAATAGTGCGGCAAAACAAAAAAGAAGTTGAGAGCCACGAGTTTTGCAACAACAGGGGGCCACGTGTCAGGACCACCCCACTGAGGATTAAAAAGTGTAAGCATTTGACTGGCCACATAATGTCACATACACACAGAGACATCAATGAATGTGAGTGCATCTGAATCTGATGATGGACCATTATGGTGGTGCTTCCTGCTCTCTGTCTCATTCAACGCTCATCATTATGCATCATTATTGCTATCTTTACAAAAATACATTTCAATTGTTTTGCGCTTCATCCAAATTAATCAAAGTTATACATGCCTGGTGGTGTCATGTTCATGTGGCTTCAATAATCTCATATATCACCCACAGCTTGTCATCTCCTCACTCCTCATCTTTATAAATTCTATGCTAAAACCATGTAATAAAACGTAATTAATTACTAATTACTAATATATAACATAAACGGGACAAGAAGATTTTTAGATTTTTTTTAAGTCGTGAACTATCTTATGCTTCTTATATATATCTCTTTCAAAGTTGGCATCCAGCCAATAGCGTGTGACCTCATTTTCCGAAAGAAAAATATTAGACAATCATTAAAATTTATTTTTAGTCATTAATTAATTATTAAATTAAAAAATTACACTAAAAAAAATTAAATAAATAACTAAATAATTATCAAAAATAATAATTTTCATGACCTCTTAATATTTTTCTTTGCAAAATTTATTCGGTCAGATTCAACCTTTTTGTTATTAGATGTAATCCTTTTTTTGTTTCCCGAGGTTTAATCATACCTTTAAATTTGTGGCAGAATTTTTATATATGGGAGGAAATATTATAAAATTCTAAAATATTAGAGTTTTTGTGTTTTACCAAAATACAGAAGGCAACTTATAAAATAAAAAATTATAGGTGGCGATTTGTAATTTTTTTATTTTTAATTTTGAAATACTTAAATTGTCAGAGCAATTTTTAATATTTTTTAAATAAAAAATATATAAACAAAAATGATAAGAGGCCATTTTTAATTTGTGTTACTTTATTTGTTATTTAGTGTTGACCTTTTTTTACATGATTCGTGGAATACTCGTATTTGAGTTCATGAATCTTTTGTTTAAAATATTATTCATGGTATTAAAACTATTTTTTAGAGTTTAAATATGATTTTGGTCCTCAACGTAGAGGCCGAAAATTGATTTCGTTCCCGACTTTTTTTTTTTTGCTACAAAATGATTCTCAAGATTTAACTTAGTTTTAAAATCATCTTTCGGACGAAAATAGCCCTCCCTCCCCTTTTCTTCCTCAACATCCCTCTTCTTCCTCAACATTAACTAGAAGAAGCAGCAAATGCACAAACGCAGAAACAAAAACAGGCAACAATGGATAACAATAAGCAGAACAACAACAACAGTAATAATAGATAATGGAATTAGAGCGACAACAAAAACAAAACCAGAAGTAAAAACAAAAATAGAAGCAGCAGAAACAGAAGCAACTAAAGCATCAACAACAACAATAGAATAAAAAGAATAAACAAAAGCTATCAGAAGCATCATCATCATCAACAACAACAATAGAATCCTTTAAATCTGAAAAATTAAAGAAAAAAGAATAAAAAATTAAAACAGAAGGAAAGGGTTGTGGCGGTGGTGGTGGAGGAGGGGCTGCGGCGGTGAACGACGATGTGGAGGAGGAGGAGTTGCGGCGGTGGTGGAGGAGAAGGGATTGCGGTGCTGTGGAGGGCTTCGTTCCTCTCTTCTCTTTCTCCCTCCCTCTGCTCTCTCCTCTCTTGCCATTAGTGTAGGGAGCAGTGGCGGATTACAGGCGGCAGGACGGCGGTGCGGTGGTGTGGCGGTATGGCGGTGCGACGGTGTAGTGGTGCTTCCCCCTTCTTTCCTTCCCTCCCCCTCCCCCCATATCTCGCGCCCCCTTTCTTTCTCTTTCCCCCCGATTCTCTATATCCCTTTCTTTCTTTTTTTTATATTTATTTTATAATTTTTTTAACGAGGGGTAATTTGATAATAAAAAATTAAAATTTGTAAAAGAGACAATTTTAAAACAAATTGAAACCTTGGAACCATTTTGTAGTAAAAAAAAGGGCGAAAACAAAATCGATTTTCGACCTCTACTTTGGGACCAAAATCATACTTAACCCTATTTTTTATGACTAATACAAAAGCTAATGCTATTTTTTTAGAAGAAACTCCACCATCTTTTAAAATGATTTTTCTCTCTGAATCCAAAAATATGCTTAATTAACTTTTATGATTTGAATCCAATATTATTAATTATGAAATTAAAAAACTTATCATCTTAAATTATTATTATTATTATTATTATTATTATTATTATTATTATTATTATTATTATTATTATTATTATTGGTCTTTATAGTTTTACTAAATTATTATTTAATTAGGTTCTTATACTTTCTTTTCTTTTCAATTATGTCTCTACACTATTTTTAATTATTAGATCTTTTTCATGTCAAAAATATTAAAATTAATAAAATATTTCTCCCAAAATATATGTGGTAAAAAATTTAATTAAATTTTTTAATTATAAATACCTTCAATTTGCAAGAAAATATTTACTTAACTCTAACATTTTTACACTAGGAAGGACCTAATTATAAAAACTAAAAGTAGTGTAGAGATCCAATTGATGAAAAGAAAAAACTATAGGGACCTAATTGTAAATATTGTAAAACTACAAGGATCAACAGAATAACACTACAAGAAAGTCACCGGACACCATTGGATTTAGCGGCGGAATAACTCTGACGGTATAAATTTCGTCAATAGCTACTTACCGGTAGATTTTTTCATCCGCTGCTAATTATCGATGGATATAAACTTTTAGTTAGCGAAATTCTGGAGCTTATTACTGTCGAATTTTTTTCTCGATAAATCCAACAATAATATATTATTTATTATTAATAATTAAATTGATAGTTACCGGTGAATTTCACTGACGGTGAAATCGACGGTAAACTTAAACTTTAATTTTTTTTAAAAAATTATTTGAAATATCAATATATAATTTTAAATATTTAAATTTAAAAATTTTTAAATTTAACAAATTTTAAAATTTTACAATTGTTTATAGTAATTTGTCTATAATTCTTAGTTAAAAATTCACAAACAAGTTTAAATATTAAAATGCAAGTAAAAAAATAACAAAAACCCCACTTGAACATGAACAAATGAGAACAAATCTTTTGGTATTTCATCTTCAGTTTCAATCTCCTCCACTAAGGACACTGTTCCTTGTAATACAATTTCTAGTAACATACTACCTAATAATATAGTTTAAGAAATAGATTAGAAAATAAAATCTTTAATGAGTTATGACAATGAGAGAATGTATAGGTGACGGTTGAATGAAAGATATTTTTTGTATTTTGAAAATCAATCCAAATTAAAATTATAGACATAGATCAAGATAACAAACTAAGGTTAAAGTAAGTAAAATAAACCATAAAAGATATAATAAAATCAGTAATAATGGCTAATTAGATGCAATTTAATGCTTATGATACCAAATTTAATCGCATAAATTATAGTAAATTCAGATACAATCTTTAATATAGTTATTATTCAATTGAATATCTTCTTTTATATTATCCATCATGTACTTAGGTTAAATAAAACTCATAATCAAGCAAAAGTTGATTGGTTTTAGATTAAAATTCAATTGAATACTATGTGTATCCAAATTTGGACACAATTTTATTCCATCATAATAAATGACTAACAAAATACAAATTTTGCAAATGTTTTATAGTTATTGATGATAATTATTTCTAGCAGTCGGTAAAAACTACCACATTCTATATAGTGTAAACTACATACATAGAGTTAACAACAATTACTTTATATGGAGTAAGATTTTTCAAATGAAAAAATCATTCACACTTGAGATAGCAAGTAAAATAATAAGTAGGCATGCAGTATGTATTGCAGCAGGAAGATCATTTTTGCCAAATACATACACAAGAACTCACGGATAAGTTGAATAATCTACTGAAAATTGCTAAAAACTAGATTTTGATCATTTACTACATAACCCTATATTTACAACAGCTCTAATGTTAAATTATTATATTCATCATTATATTTTCTAAATCAAAGCAACAAATTTAGAAATTATCCCATTTTAAGTACTTGAATTTTCTATAATAACTTGGATTAAGTTCTGTACATTTTCGGTCTTTAATTATTTTTCCTTCGAGTATGGTATTTCAAAAAATAAATTTCTCAAAGTTTTGGTCATTTTCATCAAACAGTCATAGAGTTACACCTTGATGGTGACAATGGCTAGAATCGTGGAATGCAGTCGACGATGATAAAACGACGATGAATGATCACAATGTAAGGGGCCGACAGCAAGAGAGAAAAAAAAGAGAGAGAAGTGAGATTAATGATGTTACAAAAGTGGAAAGAAAGGGTTCGCAAATTTAAATTTATAGTCAATTTTTTCGACAAATTTATCGCCAAAAAAATCTACAGGTAACGTATAGGTCATAACCAAAACGGCGCATTTTATTTAATTATCTTACCATTGGATTCCCCCTAAATCTGACGATAATGATCGCGCTAATTTTCTTTTTTTTTTCTTCAATTATTACCAGTAAATTTACCGTCAGAAAACTAAATCTAATAGTAACTTTTTATTCGATGAATAATTTATTATCAAAATCACCAGTAAATCCACCACTAACTTTCAATATTAAAACTAACAGTATTTAACTTTTTTCTTGTAATGTAATTAAATATTATTATTGTCTATTCAACCTCTATCGTATAAAAAATCTACCACTAACTTTTAATATTAAAACTAACAGTATTTAACTTTTTTCTTATAATGTAATTAAATATTATTATTGTCTATTCAACCTCTATCGTATAAAAATTATATTGCTTTTTAGGTACATAATAATAATATAAGAATTATATGTTATGTTGATGTGTGTCAATTAAATTTTGCCAAAAATTTTATTTACACAATTTAGTTTACTCAAATTTAATTTTACAAAGTGTAATCCAAATCCACACTAGTTTGCAATGTTTTAATAAGCTTCATATCTAACCAGGCATGGCAACAACGCTGGCACCGAGAGAGTAATTTATTTAATTTCAACCATACCCTGTCCGCAGCAGAGATAAGCTACAAAGTTATGGAGATTTCATGACAAACAGATAAGCAAAAATTCATGCATTGGATAAACGAAGGCAGAAATAAAGTAAAGTTACGTGAACTCAAAAAAGAGTGTTAACTCACTCTTTTCCTTTTATTTTATTTTATTCTTTTGTCTTTCTGTAAAAATGAATCTAACCCATTTTCTGTATTCCTATAACATTACTATAAAAAAAATAAATAAATAAAGAATTGCTTTATTTGATGATTAAACGGTGGTGCTTTTCGGGAATTTTTTTCCCCATGAAAAAGTACGCATTAAAAATGAAAATTACACCATTTTCAGGATATGTTTAAAGTAAATACAATTGTACGTATTAGATGTGCTATATTTTTATAAATTATTAAATTTTATTAAATATAAATTAAAAATTATTATAATAGAAGTACATTAATAGATTTTAATAAATATAAAATATATTAAACATGAGTAGTACTTAAATAAATAAATATTTTTTAATATAAAAATTTAAATTACAAATATATATAATATTTTATTTTTTAATAATAAATATAAAACATAAAAAAACAAAAAATATAAATCTTTTTTTATTTAAAAGATCAATTATCATCTAATAAAATTTTTATAATATTAAAAAGATATATTAAAATTTATATTCTAAATTTCAACATAAAAAATAAAATAATTAAATTTTATTTTATATTACTTAAAAAATAATTAAATTATTATATTAAAATTTTATTAACTAATTAATTTGTTAAAATATTATTATATAATATAAATTTTTATTAAAATATAATTTATTTTAAATATTCTATATAATACATAGAAATGTTGACTTTTAATTTTTTCTAATATTTTTAAGTAAAGTTAATTTGAATAAAAACAGGGAAAAAGAAAATAAGGAATATGCATATCTTTTATGAAAAAAGAAAAAGAGAAAGAGAAAAACTATTTAAAAGTCGCGTTTAATTTGTTGCGGTGTTGTGCCTTATGTATTCCTTTTTTTTTTCCTTTTTTATTCAAAACAGTTTTTCTTCAAAAAATTGAAAAATAAAAATATTAACATTTTTATGTATTATATATAATATTTTAAATAAATTATATTTTAATAAATATTTTAATAAAAACTTGCTGTATTATATAATAATATTTTTAATAAAGTAATTAGTTAATTAATTATTTGTCAAATAATATAAAATAAAATTTAATTATTTTATATTTTATGTTGTAGTTTAGAATATTATTTTAATGTAATTTTTTTATATATAAAAAAAATTTTATGATGTTAATAAATAAAAAATATTTATATTTTTTGTATTTATGTATTTTATATTTTTTATTTAAAAATAAAAAATTATATTTGTCATTCAAAATATTATATATTAAAATATACTTATTTATTTATGTATTAATAATGTGTAATATATTTTATATTTATTACAGTCTATCAATACTCTTTTTTTATAGTTGCTTTTGATTTACATTTAATAGAATCTAATGATTTATAAAAATGTGGCGCTTCCAATATGTACAAAGTTGTGCTTATTTTAGACATATCCAATATTCAAACAGTCCTGCTACACATACAAGACTTTTTGCTAAATAAGTCCAACTAAGTTGATCCAAACTCAACAAAAACTAACCTCAGATTAGAGTGCGTGTAAACACGCGTTTCTCCCAACTATTGAATGGCGTGAGTGTTATTATGAAAAACGGTTCTTCCCCTAAAATAAAAACTGCAACGCTCAAAATTTCAACCAGGTTCAAAATCTCTCAAAAATATCTCAAAATCGTTGCGAAATGTCAAGAAAATTTCAAAGCTAAATTAGAAATCACCACCAAGAAACACAGAAAGAAAATGCGAAAGATTATTGATGGTACTGTTAACTAATCGTCCAGTTTTCTCACTTTTTTCGTTCCCATTTCGATCGCGAAACACTATATAGTCATAATTCTGTTTATTTAGTACAATCATTTCGTGTTCTTGCCTTGAAGTACATATTACTGTTCTCATTATACGCTTCATTTGGTGATAACTGTTAGGTCGGTGTAAAAATGTTATGTGGTGTGTCGTATAGTTTAACCCATATTTGCATGTCTTTGAGGGATTTGAATCTGTTTTTATGTATGTTTTATTGAGTTGCATATATTTTTGTACTCACATTGTATGATATAATCAAAAAATAATAGCGGTGTATTTTGGTTTGTGTTTCGGTGTATTTAGTTTGTCTTTCGGTGTACTTCGTGTGAATTGAGGTGTACTTGTTGCTGTTATCCTCTTTATGTTGTAACTAGACAACAGAATATTGTTATTGAGCTTCTGATATTATTGTGTACTATTTGAGTGATTTGCAACTGTTTTTGTCCATTTATCAGGAATTTTGTTCATCGATTTATTATAACAAACCATAGAATTTTGTTCTAGTATTTCTGGTATAATTTTATGCACGTTTAATTGAGTTGCATATCTTTTTGAACTTATATTGTATGATGTAATAAGAAAATCATAACAGTGTATCTTGGTTTATGTTTTGGTGTATTTTATTTGTCTTTTGGTGTATTTCGTGTGAATTGAGGGGCACTTGGTACTCTTGTTATTTATTAACTTTTTTTTTTAATTTCTTACAGAAAAAATGGCAAAAAAGAAAGCACTGAAATATAATGTAAGCATATATATGTTTGAACAACTCAATTTATTTTGTATAAATATAGTTTATTTACATAATTTTATTTATTTACAGAAAAATCATGATTTTAGATGCTCCACAAGATCCATTCATGATAATTTTCACAACGTGAACATGACAAGAAAGCCATTGTTCAAGAACTGAGATTTTGTGGTTTAATGCATATCCCTGCCATGAGTGTACCACATAAATTCTTGAAAGAATTGGCATATTCATTTGATTTCTCCCGTAACATACTGGACACATGATATAGTATAATCAACATCATCTCAGAAAATATAGCAGCTGCCCTTGGCTTGAGTGCATTTGATAAAAATTCATATTGTAATATATTGTGTAAATTAAATTTCGGTGTATCATCAAATTATTTTTGTTTTATTGAAATATTTTTTGCTGCTTTTGCAGGGCCATGCTATTCAGCCAAAATTAACTTTCAAGAACTTAGTGAGGAGAATAAAAAAGTTGTTAAAAGCTTCCAAGGCAAGACTTTGTCGCAATTATCAACCTCTATGATGGAGATGAGTGTTTATGGGGAGAAAAATCGGCTGAAATTCAAGAAGATATTTATCATTGGTGCACGAAATTGTGATGTTCAGGCTCGAACAATCCCTGGCAACGTGAGCAACTTGGTACGTGTAATCGTGATTACACTTTAATGATGTAAAATTCATGGCTCTTTCTTTCCCTGGCATTGGCGCCAAGAACATGGTGCCAATACCATGGTTCACAACTTCGATACAACTAACCATCAAGTGCACTGGGTCGTCCAAGTAATACCTTACGTGAGTAAGGGTCGAATCCCACGGAGATTGTTGGTATGAAGCAAGCTATGGTCACCTTGTAAATCTCAGTCAGGCAGATATAAAGTGATAATGGTGTTTTCGAATATTATATAATAGAATAGGGATAGAGGTACTTATGTAAATCATAGGTAGGAATTTCAGATAAGCGAATGGAGATGCTTTTCGTTCCTCTGAACCCCTGCTTTCCTGCTATCTTCATCCAATCAGTCTTACTCCTTTCCATGGCTGGCTTTATGTGATACATCACCACTGTCAATGGCTACTTTCGGTCATCTCTCGGGAAAATGATCCAATGCCCTGTCACGGCACGGCTAATCGTCTGGAGGCATCACCCTTGTCAATGGCTTCATCTTATCCTCTCAGTGAATAATATGCTCACGCACCCTGTCACGGCACGGCTATTCATCTGTCGGTTCTCGATCATGCTGGAATAGGATTTACTATCCTTTTGCGTCTGTCACTAACGCCCTGCAATCGCGAGTTCGGAGCTCGTCACAGTCATTCAATCATTGAATCCTACTCGAAATACCATAGACAAGGTTTAGACTTTCCGGATTCTCTTGAATGCCGCCATCATTCTAGCTTACGCCACGAAGATTCTGGTTAGGAGATCTAAGAGATATTCATTCTAGCTTATTTCATGTAGAACGGAAGTGTTTGTCAGGCACGTGTTCATAGGGGAGAATGGTGATGAACGTCACACATAATCATCACCTTCATCACGTTCTTGGGTGCGGATGGATATCTTAGAAACGAAATAAGATGAATTGAATAGAAAACAGAAGTACTTTGCATTAATCTTTGAGGAACAGCAGAGCTTCACACCTTAATCTATGGAGTGTAGAAACTCTACCGTGAAAATACATAAGTGAAAGGTCCAGGCATGGCCGAGATGGCCAGTCCCCTAAACGTGATCTAAGATAGCATACAACTGATCAAAGATACCTAATACAATAGTAAAAGGTCCTATTTATAATAAACTAGCTACTAGGGTTTACATGAGTAAGTAATTGATGCATAAATCCACTTCCTGGGCCCACTTGGTGTGTGTTTGGGCTGAGCCTGAGTGTTGCACGTGTAGTGGT
Source organism: Arachis ipaensis (assembly GCF_059453495.1). Lineage (NCBI taxonomy): Eukaryota > Viridiplantae > Streptophyta > Magnoliopsida > Fabales > Fabaceae > Arachis > Arachis ipaensis. Next base: position 38,591,857 of record NC_142441.1, on the reverse strand, counting down.
CCTTCTTGGAGTCGAACGCCAGTTTTTGTGCCAGTTTGGGCGTTCAACTCTGGTTTTGGCTCCTTTTCTGGCGCTGGACGCCAGGTTTGGGTAGAAGGCTGGCGTTGAACGCCAGTTTACATCGTCTATTCTTGGCCAAAGTATGGACTATTATATATTGCTGGAAAGCCCTGGATGTCTACTTTCTAACGCAATTGAAAGCGCGCCATTTCGAGTTCTTTAGCTCCAGAAAATCCACTTTGAGTGCAGGGAGGTCAGAATCCAACAACATCAGCAGTCCTTCTTCAACCTCTGAATCTGATTTCTGCTCAAGTCCCTCAATTTCAGCCAGAAAATACCTGAAATCACAGAAAAACACACAAACTCATAGTAAAGTCCAGAAATGTGAATTTAACATAAAAACTAATGAAAACATCCCTAAAAGTAACTAGATCCTACTAAAAACATACTAAAAACAATGTCAAAAAGCGTATAAATTATCCGCTCATCACAACACCAAACTTAAATTGTTGCTTGTCCCCAAGCAACTGAAAATCAAATAGGATAAAAAGAAGAGAATATACTATAAATTCCAAACTATCAATGAAACAGAGCTTCAATCATATGAGCGGGACTTATAGCTTTTTGCCTCTTGAATAGTTTTGGCATCTCACTTTATCCATTGAGGTTCAGAATGATTGGCATCTATAGGAACTTCAGATTTCGAATAGTGTTATTGACTCTCCTAGTTCAGTATGATGATTCTTGAACACAGCTTCTTTATGAGTCTTGGCCGTGGCCCTAAGCACTTTGTTTTCCAGTATTACCACCGGATACATAAATGTCACAGACACACAATTGGGTGAACCTTTTCAGATTGTGACTCAGCTTTGCTAAAGTCCCCAATTGGAGGTGTCCAGGGTTCTTAAGCACACTCTTTTTTTTTTGCTCTGGACCTTGACTTTAACCGCTCAGTCTCAAGTTTTCACTTGACACCTACACGCCACAAGCACATGGTTAGGGACAGCTTGGTTTAGCCGCTTAGACCAGGATTTTATTCCTTTAGGCCCTCCTATCCACTGATGCTCAAAGCCTTGGGATCCTTTTTATTTGCCCTTGCCTTTTGGTTTTAAGGGTTATTGGCTTTTTGCTCTTGCCTCTTGGTTTTAAGAGCTTTTGGCTTTTTCTGCTTGCTTTTTCTTTTTCTTTCTATTTTTTTTCGCCTATTTTTTTTCTTTTTTTTTTCTGCAAGCTTTGTTCTTTGCTTCTTTTTCTTGTTTCAAGAATCATTTTTATGATTTTTCAGATTATCAAATAACATGTTTCCTAGTCATCATTCTTTCAAGAGCCAACATATTTAACATTCTTAAACAACAACTTCAAAAGACATATGCACTGTTCAAGCATTCATTCAGAAAACAAGAAGCATTGTCACCACATCAATATAATTAAATTAAGTTCAAGGATAAATTCGAAACTCATGTACTTCTTGTTCTTTTGAATTAAAACAGTTTTTATTTAAGAGAGGTGATGGATTCATAGGACATTTATAACTTTAAGACACAGTTACTACTACTAATGATCATGTAATGAAGACACAAACATAGATAAGCACATAACATAGAAAACGAAAAAAACAGAAGAAATAAGAAGAAGGAATGAATCCACCTTAGTGATGGTGGCGTTTCCTTCTTGAGGAACCAATGATGTCCTTGAGCTCTTCTATGTCTCTTCCTTGTCTTTGTTGCTCCTCCCTCATTGCTTTCTGATCTTCTCTTATTTCATGAAGCATGATGGAGTGCTCTTGATGTTCCACCCTTAGTTGTCCCATATTGGAACTCAATTCTCCTAGGGAGGTGTTGATTTGCTCCCAATAATTTTGTGGAGGAAAGTGCATTTGAGGCATCTCCGGGATCTCATGGAAATGAGCTTCTTACGCCTCTTGAGCTCCATGAATGGGCTCTCTTGCTTGCCCCATCTTTTTCTTAGTGATGGGCTTCTCTTCCTTAATAGGAATGTCTCCTTCTATGAAAGCTCCAGCTGAGTAACATAGATGGCAAATGAGGTGAGGGAAGGCTAACCTTGCCATAGTGGAGGACTTGTCAGCCACCTTGTAGAGTTCTTGAGGTATAATCTCATGAACTTCCACCTCTTCTCCAATCATGATGCTATGGATCATGATGGCCCGGTCTATGGTAACTTCAGACCGGTTGCTAGTGGAAATGATTGAGCATTGAATGAACTCCAACCATCCTCTAGCTATAGGCTTGAGGTCCAATCTTCTTAGTTGAACCGGCTTGCCTTTGGAGTCAATCTTCCATTGAGCTCCTTCTACACATATGTCCATAAGGACTTGGTCCAACCTTTGATCAAAGTTGACTCTCCTTGTGTAGGGGCGTGCGTTCTCTTCCATGTTTGGCAAGTTGAACGCCAACCTCACATTTTCCGGACTAAAATCTAAGTATTTCCCCCGAACCATTGTAACATAGTTCTTTGGATTCGGGTTCCTACTTTGATCATGGTTCTTGGTGATCCATGCATTGGCATAGAACTCTTGAACCATTAGGATGCCGACTTGTTGGATGGGATTTGTTAGAACTTCCCAACCTCTTCTTTGAATTTCATATCGGATCTCCGGATACTCATTTCTTTTGAGTTTGAAAGGGACCTCGGGGATCACCTTCTTCTTGGCTACAACATCATAGAAGTGGTCTTGATGGGCTTTGGAGATGAACCTTTCCATCTCCCATGACTCGGATGTGGAAGCTTTTGTCTTCCCTTTCCCCTTTCTAGAGGATTCTCCGGTCTTAGATGCCATCAATGGTAATGGAAAAACAAAAAAGCTATACTTTTACCACACCAAACTTAGAATATTGCTCGCCCTCGAGCAATAAACAAAAGAATAGAAGAAGAAGAAGAAGAAATATGGAGAAGGAGAGGGAGAGGTGGTTTCGGCCAAGAGGAGTGTAGAAGGGTGTGTTGTGTGAAGTTGATGAAGAATGGAGGGCTTTATATAGGGTAGGGAGGGGGGTATTGGTTCGGCCATATGGGTGGGTTTGGGTGGGAGATTGGTTTTGAATTTTGAAGGTAGGTGGAGTTTATGAGGTAGGTTTATTGGGAAGAGTGGGTGGATGTGAGTGGTGAAGGTTTAGTGGGGAAGAGAGATTGAGGTGATTGGTGAGGGGTTTTTAGGGAAGAGTGTTTATGGGGTTGTGTGAAAGAGAGTGGTGAGAAGAAGTGAGTGGAGGTAGGTGGGGATCCTGTGGAGTCCACAGATCCTGAGTGGATCCTGTGGGGTCCACAGATCCTGAGTGGATCCTGTGGGGTCCACAGATCCTGATATGTTCAAGGATTTACATCCCTGCACCCATTAGGCATGTAAAAATGCCTTTGTACCCAACTCTGGGCGTTCAGCGCCAGGTTGGTGGCCATTTTGGGCGTTCAACGCCCATTTGTGTGCCATTTCTGGCGTTGAACGCCAGAACCATGCCTGTTCTGGCGTTCAGCGCCCAAAAGCTGCCCATTTTGGGCGTTCAGCGCCAGAACCATGCTCTGTTCTGGCGCTGAACGCCAGACAGATGCTCCTCCAGGGTGTGATTTTTCTTCTGCTGTTTTTGATTCTGTTTTCAATTTTTATATTTATTTTATGACTCCACATGATCATGAACCTAAGTAAACATGAAAAACAATAAAAATAAGAATTAGATAAACATTGGGTTGCCTCCCAACAAGCGCTTCTTTAATGTCAATAGCTTGACAGTGGGCTCTCATGGAGCCTCACAGATGTGCAGAGCTTTGTTGAGACTCTCCAACACCAAACTTAGAGTTTGGATATGGGAGTTCAACACCAAACTTAGAGTTTGGTTGTGGCCTCCCAACACCAAACTTAGAGTTTGACTGTGGGGGCTCTGGTTGACTCTGCTTTGAGAGAAGCTTTTCATGCTTCCTCTTCATGGTTGCAGAGGGAGATCCTTGAGTTTTAAACACAAGGGAGTCCTCATTCCATTGAAGGACTATTTCACCTCTGTCAACATCAATCACAGCTCTTGCTGTGGCCAGGAAAGGTCTTCCTAGGATGATGGAGTCATCCTCTTCCTTTCCAGTATCCAGGACTATGAAATTAGTAGGTATGTAAAGGCCCTCAACCTTTACTAATACATCTTCTACTTGTCCATAAGCCTGTTTTCTTGAGCTGTCTGCCATCTCTAGTGAGATTTTAGCAGCTTGCACCCCAAAGATTTCAGTTTCTCTATTACAGAGAGGGCCATGAGGTTTATTCCTGAACCAAGGTCACACAGAGCCTTAAAGATCATGGTGCCTATGGTACAGGGTATTATGAACTTTCCAGGATCCTGTCTCTTCTGAGGTAATATCAGTTGATCCAGATCACTTAGTTCATTGATGAACAAGGGAGGTTCAACTTCCCAAGTATCAATGCCAAATAATTTGGCATTCAGCTTCATGATTGCACCAAGAAACTTGGCAGTTTGCTCTTCAGTGACATCCTCATTCTCTTCAGAAGAGGAATACTCATCAGAGCTCATGAAGGGCATAAGGAGGTTCATTGGGATCTCTATGGTCTCTAGATGAGCCTCAGAGTCCTTTGGTTCCTCCGGAGGAAGCTCCTTATTGATCACTGGACGTTCCAGGAGGTCTTCCTCCTTGGGATTCACGTCCTCTCCTCTCCTCACAGGTTTGGCCATGGCGCTTATGTCAATGGCCTTGCACTCCCCTTTTGGATTCTCTTCTGTATTGCTTGGGAGAGTACTAGGAGGGATTTCAGTGATCCTTTTACTCAGCTGGCCCACTTGTGCTTCCAGATTTCTAATGGAAGATCTTGTTTCATTCATGAAACTTACAGTGGCCTTGGACAGATCAGAGACTAAGTTTGCTAAATTAGAAGTATTTTGTTCAGAGTTCTCTGTCTGTTGCTGAGTTGATGATGGAAAAGGTTTATTATTGTTAAACCTGTTTCTTCCACCATTATTAAAGCCTTGTTGAGGCTTTTGATCCTTCCATGAGAAATTTGGATGATTTCTCCATGATGAGTTATAGGTGTTTCCATAAGGTTCACCTAAGTAGTTCACCTCTGCTATTGCAGGGTTCTCAGGATCATAAGCTTCTTCTTCATAAGAAGCCTCTCGAGTACTGTTGGATGCAGCTTGTATTCCATGCAGACTCTGAGAGATCATATTGACTTGCTGAGTCAATATTTTATTCTGAGCCAATATGGCATTCAGAGTATCAACTTCAAGAACTCCCTTCTTCATAGGCGTCCCATTACTCACAGGATTCCTTTCAGAAGTGTACATGAACTGGTTATTAGCAACCATGTCAATGAGTTCTTGAGCTTCTGCAGGCGTTTTCTTTAGGTGAATGGATCCACCTGCAGAAGTGTCCAGTGACATTTTTGATAGCTCAGATAAACCATCATAGAATATATCCAGGATGGTCCATTCTGAAAGCATGTCAGAAGGACACTTTTTGGTCAACTGTTTGTATCTTTCCCAAGCTTCATAGAGGGATTCACCTTCTTTCTGTCTGAAGGTTTGAACATCAGCTCTAAGCTTGCTCAGCTTTTGAGGAGGAAAGTACTTGGCTAAGAAAGCCGTGACCAGCTTATCCCAAGAGTTCAGGCTGTCTTTAGGTTGAGAATCCAACCATAATCTAGCTCTGTCTCTTACAGCAAAAGGGAAAAGCATGAGCCTGTAGACTTCAGGATCTACTCCATTAGTCTTAACAGTATCACATATCTGCAAGAATTCAGTTAAGAACTGAAAAGGATCTTCAGATGGAAGTCCATGAAACTTGCAGTTTTGCTGCATCAGAGAAACTAATTGAGGTTTCAGCTCAAAGTTGTTTGCTCTAATGGCAGGAATGGAGATGCTTCTTCCATGTAAATTAAAATTTGGTGCAGTAAAGTCACCAAGCATTCTCCTTGCATTGTTGTTGGGTTCGGCTGCCATCTCCTTTACTTGTTCGAAATTTTCAATCAAGTTGTCTCTGGATTGTTGTAATTTAGCTTCTCTTAATTTTCTCTTCAGAGTCCTTTCAGGTTCTGGATCAGCTTCAACAAGAATGCCTTTTTCTCTGTCCCTGCTCATAAGAAATAAGAGAGAAAAAGAAAAGAAGAGGAATCCTCTATGTCACAGGAAAGAGGTTCCTTATTGTTAGTAGAAGAAAAGAAGAAGAAGTTCGAACACAGATAGAGGAGGGGGTTCGAATTTGGTGATGATGTGAGGAAGAGATGTTAGTAGATGAATAAATAAATAAAATAAGATGAGAGAGAAGGAGGGAATTTTCGAAAATTATTTTTGAAAAGGAGTTAGTGATTTTTGAAAATAGTTTTTGAAAAATGTTACTGATTTTCGAAAATTAAGATAAAAAAATAAAATAATTAATAAATTAAAGAGAAATTTTGAAAAAGGGGAAAGATATTTTCGAAAATGTGAGAGAGATAGTTAGTTAGGTGGTTTTGAAAAAGATAAGAAACAAACAAAAAGTTAGTTAGTTAGTTGAAACAAATTTTGAAAAGATAGGAAAAGTTAGGAAGTTAGAGAAGATATTTTGAAATCAAAAAAAAATTTTTTTTTTTTGAAAAAGATAAGATGGGAAGATATTTTTGAAAAGATATGATAGAAATTAGTTTTTGAAAAAGATTTGATTTTTAAAATCACAATTAATGACTTGATTCATAAGAAATCACAAGATATGATTCTAGAACTTAAAGTTTGAATCTTTCTTAACAAGCAAGTAACAAACTTCAAATTTTTGAATCAAAACATTAATTGATTATGTTATTTTCGAAAATTTGATATAGTAATAAGAAAAAGATTTTTTTGAAAAATATTTTTGGAATTTTCGAAAATAACTAAGAATTTTGAAAAGATTTGATTTTTGAAAAAGATTTTGAAAAAGATAAGATTTTCAAATTGAAAATTTGATTTGACTCATAAGAAACAACTTGATTTTAAAAATTTTTGAAAAAGTCAATCCAAATTTTCGAATTTGATGAGAGAAAAAGGGAAAGATATTTTTTTGATTTTTGAATTTTTTTATGAAAAACATGAAAATTATGCAATGCATGAAATTTTTAGATCAAAACATGTGATGCATGCAAGAATGTTATGAATGTCAAGATGAACACTAAGAACACTATGAAGATCATGATGAACATCAAGAACACATTTTTGAAAAATTTTTTTATGCAAAGAAAATATGAAAGACACCAAACTTAGAATTCTTTAATGCTTAGACATTAAGAGTTCAAGAATGCATATGAAAAACAAGAAAAGACACAAAACAAAAAATCATCAAGATCAAACAAGAAGACTTACCAAGAACAACTTGAAGATCATGAAGAACACTATGAATGCATGAAATTTTCGAAAAATGCAAAATTCATATGCAATTGACACCAAACTTATAACATGACTCAAGACTTAAACAAGAAACAGAAAATATTTTTGATTTTTATGATTTTCTAATTTTTTTGAATTTTTTTCGAAAATTATGTGAAAAGGAAAAATAAGGATTCAAAAATTTTTAATATGAATTCTAGGAATCTTGCATTCTTAGTCTAAAGCTTCAGTCCAGGAATTAGACATGGCTCACTAGCCAGCCAAGCTTTCAAAGAAAGCTCCAGTCCAAAACACTAGACATGGCCAATGGCCAGCCAAGCTTCAGCATGTAACACCAGAGTATATTGTTCTTGATAACAAATTGCTGCTCATTACTTATCAAATATGTAACTTGCCTCTGATGGTTTGGAAGCCTCAGTCCAAAAGAATTTAGACATGGCTTTACAGCCAGCCAGGCTTTAACATGCTTCATGAAACACTAGAATTCATTCTTAAAAATTTTGAATAAACTTTTTTTTTGAAAACATTTTTATTTTTTTCGAAAATAGATGAGAGATTTTTGAAAATATTTTTGAAAGATTTTTGAAAACAAAACGAAAAGAAAATTACCTAATCTGAGCAACAAGATGAACCGTCAGTTGTCCAAACTCAAACAATCCCCGACAACGGTGCCAAAAACTTGGTGTTGTTGCCGGGATTGGGATCTCAGACGATTCTTGGCGCCAAACAGGAACAATTAAGTCCCCGGCAACGGCGCCAAAAACTTGGTGCACGAAATTGTGATGTCCAGGCTCGAACAATCCCTGGCAACGTGAGCAACTTGGTACGTGTAATCGTGATTACACTTTAATGATGTAAAATTCATGGCTCTTTCTTTCCCTAGCATTGGCGCCAAGAACATGGTGCCAATACCATGGTTCACAACTTCGATACAACTAACCAGCAAGTGCACTGGGTCGTCCAAGTAATACCTTACGTGAGTAAGGGTCGAATCCCACGGAGATTGTTGGTATGAAGCAAGCTATGGTCATCTTGTAAATCTCAGTCAGGCAGATATAAAGTGATAATGGTGTTTTCGAATATTATATAATAGAATAGGGATAGAGGTACTTATGTAAATCATAGGTAGGAATTTCAGATAAGCGAATGGAGATGCTTTTCGTTCCTCTGAACCCCTGCTTTCCTGCTATCTTCATCCAATCAGTCTTACTCCTTTCCATGGCTGGCTTTATGTGATACATCACCACTGTCAATGGCTACTTTCGGTCATCTCTCGGGAAAATGATCCAATGCCCTGTCACGGCACGGCTAATCGTCTAGAGGCATCACCCTTGTCAATGGCTTCATCTTATCCTCTCAGTGAATAATATGCTCACGCACCCTGTCACGGCACGGCTATTCATCTGTCGGTTCTCGATCATGCTGGAATAGGATTTACTATCCTTTTGCGTCTGTCACTAACGCCCTGCAATCGCGAGTTCGGAGCTCGTCATAGTCATTCAATCATTGAATCCTACTCGGAATACCACAGACAAGGTTTAGACTTTCCGGATTCTCTTGAATGCCGCCATCATTCTAGCTTACGCCACGAAGATTCTGGTTAGGAGATCTAAGAGATATTCATTCTAGCTTATTTCATGTAGAACGGAAGTGTTTGTCAGGCACGTGTTCATAGGGGAGAATGGTGATGAGCGTCACACATAATCATCACCTTCATCACGTTCTTGGGTGCGAATGGATATCTTAGAAATGAAATAAGATGAATTGAATAGAAAACAGAAGTACTTTGCATTAATCTTTGAGGAACAGCAGAGCTCCACACCTTAATCTATGGAGTGTAGAAACTCTACCGTGAAAATACATAAGTGAAAGGTCCAGGCATGGCCGAGATGGCCAGTCCCCTAAACGTGATCTAAGATAGCATACAACTGATCAAAGATACCTAATACAATAGTAAAAGGTCCTATTTATAATAAACTAGCTACTAGGGTTTACATGAGTAAGTAATTGATGCATAAATCCACTTCCTGGGCCCACTTGGTGTGTGTTTGGGCTGAGCCTGAGTGTTGCACGTGTAGTGGTCCTTCTTGGAGTCGAACGCCAGTTTTTGTGCCAGTTTGGGCGTTCAACTCTGGTTTTGGCTCCTTTTCTGGCGCTGGACGCCAGGTTTGGGTAGAAGGCTGGCGTTGAACACCAGTTTACGTCGTCTATTCTTGGCCAAAGTATGGACTATTATATATTGCTGGAAAGCCCTGGATGTCTACTTTTCAACGCAATTGGAAGCGCGCCATTTCGAGTTCTGTAGCTCCAGAAAATCAACTTTGAGTGCAGGGAGGTCAGAATCCAACAGCATCAGCAGTCCTTCTTCAACCTCTGAATCTGATTTCTGCTCAAGTCCCTCAATTTCAGCCAGAAAATACCTGAAATCACAGGAAAACACACAAACTCATAGTAAAGTCCAGAAATGTGAATTTAACATAAAAACTAATGAAAACATCCCTAAAAGTAACTAGATCCTACTAAAAACATACTAAAAACAATGTCAAAAAGCGTATAAATTATCCGCTCATCAATCATCTACATTCAGATGTCTTTTTTGTTGCCGAAAGCAGTAAACAAACTTTCTCCAGTTCACATGTCACCCGTTTTTCATGTGGACACAATACGTGAACGAAATTGGGGTGGTCATGTGCTTAACTTCCTCATAAAGGGCATTAGAGAGCACTTATTGAAAAAGAAATATGTTATTAATGGCCGCCTCTTTGCTCTAATGATTGTATATTTTTATGAATTGACACACAAAAATAGGTTGATGAATGCAATTTTTGCACCACCGTGGGTCCAACATTAGACTAGAAAGTTGTTGGTTGAAAGAATAAAAGCTGAGATCAAGGATGACATGATAATTCAACAAAATTTCTTCTTTATTTTTGGTGTATTTGTTATAAATATATTGTGTAAATAAATATTTTTTTTGTTTTAGGGAATAGTGAAAAGAGCACAGTTGAGAAAACAACTAGTAGAAAAAAGAAGGAAAAAAGAAAAGAAGAAAAGAAGGAAAAGAAGAAGAAGACTATTTCTTCGAAAAGTGAAAGTGTTACTGAATGTGAGTTTGATTTTAAAGATGACTCAGAGGAGACACCAAAAAGAAAAAAATAACCTAAAAGATTGTGCTTATTTGACCATTTTATTGTGTTTATTTCGGTGTATTTTTTACCCTTTTATTGTGCTTATTTGCCTGATGATTGTTTACTTTTTCAGAATGGAATCCAAGAAAAGAAAGCATGTTACCGAGGATTCATCTTCCGAAAAAGAAACTGAATCTAATGATGAATAAAATTCATAAACCATCATTGAAATATTATGTTTTGCTTTTTCATCAAAACTTTATTTATTAACAAAATTTTTTGAATGTATTGTCAAAAGTGAAGAAAGTGAGAAAATTAGAAAACAAAAAGATTAAAGAAAAATTCACAAGCCTGCAAAGAAGTATTACTTTTTGGTGTATTTTATCAATTTTATTGTGTTTACTTGCTTAATGATTATTTGCTTTTCCAGGATTGAATCCAAAAAAGGAAGCATGTTATTGTGGATTCATCTTTCGAAAAAGAAAGTGAATCTGATAATGAATAAGATTCAAAAGCTATCATTGTAATGCTATATTTTTTATTTTTGTCAAAATTTTATTTATTAACAAAATTTTTTGCATGTATTATCAAAAGTGAAGAAAGTGAAGAAATAAAAAGAAGATTGAAAAAAAAATCAAAAGCCTGCAAAAAATTAAGTATTTCTTTTCGATGTATTTTATCAATTTTAGTGTATTCATTTGCCTGAGGATTATTTGCTTTTCTAGAATTGAATTCAAAAAAAGGAAACATATTATTGAAGACTCATCCTCGCAAAAAGAAACTGAATCACATAAAGAGTAAGATTAAAAAACTATCATTGTAATGCTATATTTTCTTTTCATCGAAATTTTATTTATTAATAGAATCTTTTGCATGTACTGTCAGAAGTGAACAAATGCAAGAAATAAGAAAAACAAGATTGAAGAAAAAAAAATGATAAATCCTGCACAAAAAGTATGTGGTGCTTTTTGGTGTATTTTTCTAATTTTATTGTGTTTTTTTTAGATGATTGTTTGCTTTTTCAAGATGCAGAAAAAAACTACTGATATTCTAGAAATTGGGCTCCACTACACAGAAGCTCACTATGATTTTTCACAAACGTAAGATTCAATGTTTGAAATTATTTCTTTGCTAAAATTTCCAGAAACCTGATGTAATTATTCTAGTTTTACTTAATAATATTTATTTTGTCCTTAGAACACCACATGTAAATTTGAAAAGTAAAAATGATGTTGTGTTTTTAACACGGACAAGCTATCAAAGCAGTGTAAATCAACCATTACAAGAAAATAAGCTTTTTTTCACACTTTTAAAGTATGCCAAAAAGTGCGAAAAAGCATGCCGACAGATTTTTGCCACGCTTTTTAAGCTACTGGCACGCTTTTGAAAGGGTCACATATGTAAGCGTGCCAGTTGATCTATCGCCACGCTTTTGATCTATTGGCACGCTTTATTTTTTGCCACACTTTTATCTATTGGCACGCTTAAAAGCGTGGTTGTATGTATAACCCTGTAGCCAAACTTTTAAAACATGTCGAAAAATAGACATACAACCACGCTTTTAAAGCAGGCCGAAAGATGGATATGCAACCACGCTTTTAAAGTGTACCGAAAAGTGAAAACCTGTTGTTACACTTCAAAAATGTGGCCTAATCCTTTTCAAATAATGAAAAATAAAATAGAAATTTGAATAAGTTAATCTTTCAAATAAAATAAAATACTAAAAAATTAGTCTTCCATTGATTTATATGAATTATGTACATAATAAAATATGACATTTAAGAAAAAATAAATTCAACTTCCAAAATAAATATTTAAAAAAATTACAACTATATATTAGAAAAAATCTAATCTAATTCCTAAACAATATCCGAACTAATTTGTAGCACATGAATGGTTGCACGCAACTCTTGTATAGTTGTCAGAGGTGGAGAAGCTGTTGAGCGACAGTAACCTGTATGCATGAGAACTATACAACAAATTGTAAAATCAGTACTGATTTCAATCATGTCAAATTTGTCACTTAGCAATCAAAACTAGTAGCCCCCTTTTTATAATAATACGTACCTGCAACAAGATCTAAGACATATGTGTAGACATCAATCTCCCATACCTGGGCACCTCTGACTTAAACATATTAATATTAACTCTCAAAACTTGGTATAGCATCGGAATTTAGATACTAGAGGCTAAAGGCATATTTCAATTTCATACATTGGGTTCCCAAAAAAAAAATATAGGTACATTTTTCTAATAGCAAAGTGAATAAATGAAAATTTCCATCTCATCTCATGAAATCATTTCATTAACTGAATTAATGTAAAAAAATTCATGCCAGCATCAAGGAAGCATTAGTGAAAAGTATGCATTAAAATCACATAAAACATTGACAAATGAAATATAAACATTGCATTGACTGCAACGATAGCAAGCAACCATAATGAATCAAAATAAAAATCTTAAGCTTCTCTCAATATAGAAGAAGGCTGGAACTATGTTGTCTGCAATGCCACAAATAGTGCCGGAGCGTGTATCAATTTTAGCATGTTTCATGTCAAACTTACCTCTATATAGCAAAGTTCTTGTGTCACAATTAAATCTATTTCATGCTAGTTTTTCAGTCTTCGTTGATTTTGTTATCCTTCCAACAGATCTAAACTCAAAGATAAAACTAGAGATTTATGCAGTAGATAACACACAGTCAGCTGGTCTTCATAAACAATAGTGCAATACAATTACATATAAAATATAACCACTTTTGACATAATACAAATTTACTAACTTACTAAGGACTTCAACTACTGAAAACCATTCTTTGGCATCAGCATGTAACCTCTTGACCAGATCTTTGGCACTGCTAAATATGGAAGGCTTAGGATCGGATGAGAAATCAATGCGTCCACGAAGAATAGCATCAAATATACCCTGTTCATTTTCTTCATACAAAAGACAAGAATAACATGTGAGAAAGATTAGAAAGCAAAACTAGTCTTCAATCAATACAAAATATCTAATAATGAATAAGAAAACAAGCTTTCAGAACCAAGCACACACATATGAAATGAAGTGAACAAGTATACGCTCTTTATCTTTTATTTGCAGACCATCCCAATTCATCAGGAACTCATTCTTTATTTCTCAAAGTTAATTGCACAAAACAAAGAAAATACATGAATATTGATCACACTGAACATTCCACAAAATATGATATACTATTTGAAAAAGAATTATGATACCTTGATAGTCTTGCTTCAATTCCCAAAACCATGTAAGCTATGTAAGAGGGCAGAACTACCAGTGGGCAGCTGCTCCAAAAGCACAAATTGTAATAAATCTCATCAGAATCATATTTCTTTATTTCTCAAGATGATCAAGGTCATCAATTATGATACAGATCAATCAATTTTCTAACAATTTTTGCATGAATAAGCATGACATCAAGATTCACCACACAAGCAAACACAAGATTCAGTTTAGGAAGTAAATTAAGAGCAAGCAAGCAAACACAAAATAAATTTTGAAAAATGTTTAGTTCCGTTCATTAACTAAAGTTGGACAGCAACAACTAGGATTAAAGTAGCTCGTATGTTGAAAATTAATTCAAGTGAAATGTGTAGACTAAAATTAAGATAGTCAACTAGCACCACTGACGATCGGATTCTGTCGGTAAAGAATTTTTATAAAAATAATCGCGTTGTAAGTATAGTTTCTAAACCAACAAAGAGTCCTTTCGTACAAAAGTTTTGGTTGTCACTTAAGTAAACCCAATAAAATTTATAACCGAAGTATTTAAACCTCGGGTCATCTTCTCAAGGAATTGCAGGAAAGTATGATTTATTATTGGGTATGGAAAAAGGTATATTTTTGGTTTTTGAAATAAGGAACAAGAAAATAAATTGACAAGAAAGTAAATTAATAATTATAAAATCTCTTGGCAAGGTATGAGAACTGGAAATCCCATCCTAGTTATCCTTATCAGGTGTGATGAGAATTGTTTATTGCTCCCACTTAGTTAACCCTTACTAAATAAAGGAAAGTCAAGCGGACTGATGAGAGGACTTTTGATGGTTTAGAATTTCACTAATGAAGTCTCGTTGCAATATAGTTTCTAAACCAACACTAATCCTTTCATACAAAAATTTGTTTGTCACAAGTAACAAACCCCTAAATTTATAAACCGAAGTATTGAACCTCGGGTCGTTCTCCTGAGGAATTGCAATAAAGTGTCTTGTTATTGGTTATGGAGCATGTTTTGGGGTTTTTGATAAGAGACATGGAATGTAAATGGCAATAAAAATAAACTAATAACTAAAAAGACCTTGGCAAGGTTTGGTGGTCAAGGATCTCTATCCTAATCACTAACCACAACATGAGAATTAGCAAGAATCAACCCCACTAAGTCATCGTTTAACTAATAAAGGAAAATCAAGTGAGCTATGTCAATCCAAGACCATAAGTCCTAGTTCTCCACCAAATTAATTAGTGAGATCTAGCGTTAATGGCTCCCAATCGTCAATCACTTGGACATTAGTGAGTCAAGAGTTCCTAAGTTACCTTCCCAAGTCAAGAGCATAAAATTCTACTCTAAAATCCAACCAAGCATTTTATCAAACACTTGGAAGGCATAAAAGGAAAGCATAGTAAAATTGCAAGGAAAGTAAATCTACACTACTCAATTACAAAGAATTAAACAACAACAAATCAAAATGAACAATAAAGGAACATGAAAACATAAAGTGCATCAAAGAAAAATAGAAAAACAAAAGTGCATCAACATAAAAGTAGAGAATTATAAGAATTAAATGCTAAACTAGAGAGAAGAGATGTAGAAGAAGAAGAATTACAAAAGAAAAAGTAAATCAAAGCATGAAATTAACCTAGATCTAAGAATTTCTAATCTAGATCTAACCTACTCCTAATTCTAGAGAGAAGAAAGAGCTTCTCTCTCTAGAAACTAACTAAAGCTAATCCTAATGAGTGTAAATGATGCTAAGTGTTCATTCCCTTCAATCCTTGGTCCTTTAAATGCATTTTGGCACCAAAGTTGGTTGCAAATTGGGCCCCACAGCTCTCAGAAATCGCTGGGCACGTTTTCTATTTAAAAATCATGTGCGGCCATCGGTGCATATGCGTACTGTGCGCGTGCGCGCCCCTTGAGATTTTCGCAATCCACGCGTGCGCATACAGTGCACGTGCGCGTGGATGCATATTTCCAATTCTTTGGATTTTCCATGATTTCTCCACTTTGTATGCTTTCCTCTTCACTCCTTTGATCCATTCCTAGCCTTTTCAACCTGAAATCACTTAACAAACAAATGAAGGCATCTAGTGGAATCAAAGGTGAATTAAAATCATTAAATTAAAGATCTAAAAGCATGTTTTTGACACGGGCCCCAAGGGTGTATTGGTAAAGATTTTTTTTCCAATAAGGTTGCGTTGCAAGTATAGCTCTACCAACAACAATCTTCGGGGGTCAAATTTAGAAGAGGGATCTGGTTGTCACAAGTTCAACCCCAATAGAAATAACCGAAGTATTCAAACCTCGGGTCGTCTCACAAGAAATGGGCAAACATGTGCTTCAACATTGGTTAGAAATCCGAGGTTGTGAGTTATGAGCATGAAAATAAATGGGAATCTTAACAAGCAAGTAATCTTAGAATGCAACAACTAGTTCAATTAACTAAGAAAAACATGAGCAACTTCAATGAATAAACAATATTCCACTTAATTCTATTATAACCCAAACAAGTAACTACAACTAAAGCAATTGGTTGAGGAAATTGAATTTCAAATATGAATAATAAAAGCAACTCTTGGCTAGGCTTGGGAATTGGGGCCACCATCCTTGTCTAACAACTATATCTTGACAATTATGAGGAACCAAGCTCATTAAGTCTACTCTCAAAGTCTTAAGTACGTGATATCTACTCCTAGACTTGAAGCACGTCAAATGGCTTTGATCACATCAACCCATAAGTCCCAACCTAGCTACTAATTAGATTAGTAGTGGGTTAGCGTCAATGAGTATCAAATTGACCACCTAGGGCTCCCAAATCATCAAACCCATTAGACCCAATGACTCAAGTTTACCCAATTCCCTTGACCTAGGCCAAGAGTAAAGAAGACTACTCCATAATCAAAGTAAACAATTCATCAAACACTTGGTAAGCATTAACAAAAGACATGTTCAAAATAGAAATTAAATTGAGATCTACAAGTACCCACTAACAATTATCAACATATGATCATCCAAACAACAAAGCTAAACATAGAAATCATCAATGTAACATCAATAAGTCAAGATTCACAACATTCATGAAATGGGTATAAAATGACAATTGACAAGAATTCATAAACTATCACAAGATATAAGCAAAATTGTAACAAGGAATTCAAATTGAACAATTAAAACTAGTAATTAACAAGATTCAAGTCACAAATCAACAAGAGAAGACCAAATTAAAACTAGATCTAGAGAGGAACAAGGGTTTCTCCCTCTAGAATAACAAAAGAACCCAAAACTAACTAAAAATTATGTCCTAGTGTAAAATGAGTGATCCCCTCTTTTCCCCCTAACATCCTTGGGTCTTTTCCATGCAGAAACAGCTTGAAATTGGGCCTAATGAGCCTCAGAAATTGCCAGGCACGATTTCCTTTAATGAGGTCACGTGCATCTTTCCACGCGTGCGCACCATGCGTGCGTGCGCGCCGATTGCTTTTGTGATCCACGCGTGCGCGCCAAGTGCGCGTGCGCGTCAATGCTGCTTTTCCCAAGATTTCAATTCTTCATGTTCCTCCCTTTTTGTACATGCTTTCTCCCTCTCTTCTAAATCATTCTTACCCTATAGTTCCTGAAATTACTCAACAAATACATCACGGCATCGAATGGCAATAGAAGAGAATTAAAATATGGTAATTTTGAGGCAGAATAAGCATGTTTTCCATCATGGAGCAATATTGGGAAGTGAACATAAAATCATGCATTTCTTGTGAATTAGTGTGAGAAATGTTGATAAAATCCCCAAAAATAAGCACAAGATAAACCATAAAATCGGGGTTTATCAAATCTCCCCACACTTAAACCAAGTATGTCCTCATGCTTAAAATAAAAAGACCAAAGATCATGATGAGAAAGGTTTATGAAATGCAAACTACTTAAGTGGATGCATGCAACTAATGTAAAATAATCTACCTACTTGGTCAAGAGTAAATCTATCCTCCGAGAATACATGTGAGCATATAGGGTGAAAATAGTATGTAACTCATGAATCCCACCAAATTGAATACCACTAAAGAGTGCATATGACTTGCTAAACGAACGCTTGTGAAAGCCGGGAACAAGCATTGAGCATCGAACCCTCACCGGAAGTGTATCCGCTCTATTCGCTCAAGTGTATAGGGTTCGTCACTCAATCTTCTTCTAATCATGCTTTCCAAGATTTGTCTTTCATCTAACAATCAACAGTTACTCGATGCATGCTTACAAGTATCATGAGGTCTTATTCATGGGTTGTAACGGAGCTAGGGTGAAGGTAAGGATGTATATGGTCAAGTGGGCTTAAAATTTGAGTCCTTGATCAACCTAGGATCCACTAGACACATAGAACAACCTATAAAACTACAATACATTACCTAGCTAACCTTGAGTTTTTCTCTTTTTGCACACTCATGTATTCTTTTCAATTCACACCCATATGCATTATTTTTATTACTTTATCTTGGGGCATTTTTATCCCCTTTCATTGCTTTCTTTCTCTTTTTTTTTTCATATATCCCCTTTTCTTGAGATTTCTTTGTGAGCCAAAATTTCAATGCATACAGTTTAATCATTCAACACATGAGTATGTTCCCAAATCCTAGAATTTTCAATTACACTACAATTACACACCTATATATCTACCCAAATTTTCCAAGTATACCCTCCTATTTGAATGATACACATCCTAACTTACCTAAGCTAATCAAGAATTCAAATTTAGGGACATTCATGGTCTTTCGCTTAGGGTTGTTGATGTGCTCTTTTCAAGAACAAAGGGAGTTTATCATAGGCTCAAAATTGGTTAGCAATGGTAGATAAAAGGGTTAAGGCCATTTGGAAAAAGTGACTATTGAGATGATGGCCTCAATCATGTAAATGCATTCATACACAAAGCAATGGACATATAGAATCAGACAAAGCAAGGATCACAATCATAGAGAGAGAGATATGCACACAAGAATGGAAATAATGGTTAGAAGATGTAACCATGCAATAGGCTCAAAACTTTTATGCTTGTGTTCCTAGCTCAATCACTATGTTCCAAAATACATTCTTAAAGCAAGTTTACTGTAAAAATTTTTCAGAATTTTGGTAGGTCACCCAAAACACAGTTTCTTGGAAAGAAAGTTATTGTTTTGACCAAGTAACTCTATAGAAATTAACTATCATGCAAAGGGGGTATTTACAAGCAAAACTAACTACACATGCAATATATTAACTTCTAAGCGAAAGATAAATTCATGGGTATTGAGGGGAAGAGAGTGTTACCCATGGAGATCGGTCGAACGACCTCCCAACACTTTAGAAATTAGCACGGTCCTCCATGCTACGAATAATACGCAAGGGACGGTCGGGACCGGAACTTTCACTATCTCTTTCATTAGAGTTCCCATCACTTGGGTTTGAGGTGGATGTGAACATTTCGGGTTCCTCCATGCTAAGGGTAACACAACGCAGAAGCTTCTTGATGTAAGTATATCGGCGGTGGTTGCGCCGCTCATATCTATCAAGCTTCCGGTGAAGATCTTCTATCCTTTGATGTGTGGATTTTAGTGGTGGTGATGATGAGCTAGAAGGAAAAAGAAGTGGCGGGGCCATGTCGAGGCTTGGTTTGTTCATGGGAAGGTGTAGGTATTTTCCGCTTGGGACCACATCGCCCTTAGCTAGAACTATAATCTTCTTATCCTTGGCTTCCCAAGAGACACCCGCAGTAGCAACTAAGTTAGATACCAATGCTGGAAATGGCAAATTATCCCGGTCGTGAACTTGACTCATCGCTTGCTTGACAAGAAGTGGAATGTTCACCGGCTTCTCCGTGAGAACACACCAAACAAGCAAGGCGAGGTCTACCGTGAGGGACGACTTGTGGGTGCTAAGTAGCACATAATGAGATAGGATCTGGGCCCAAGCTCTAGCTTCCACAGTGAGGAAGCGAGCGTCAATGGACTTTGGCCTCATCCGCAGTCAACCATGAATTCAAGATGCTTCTAGTTCAGCAATGACTTGGAGAATCGAGTCCCAATTGAATCCATACTTTTCTCACTGATGTAAGACTTCTTGGTAGCCATCCATGTCACTTGGCACTGGTAGAATATTAAGCACTTGCTGATAGCCTCTTCTGAAACTGAGACTTGCTTCCGGCGCATGTACACCGATTGAAGAGAGGGAAGATGGTAGTTGGTGTAGAATTCTTCCACCCAAGAGAGGTTGATTTCCCTTGGTTTCCTCAAAAGAAACTCCCATCCTCGCTGTTTAATGCGGGGTAAAATATAAGGAGCAACCTTGTCCGGCGGAGCGAGTAAATGCTCAGGATGATAGTTCCTTACAGCTATGGAGGGAAACATAAGTTCACAGAAGCGGTTGGGGAACCTTGAAGAATCTTTCGCCAGTTTGCCCTTGTCATTCTCATCAAGAGGAGCGGGTTTCTTCCGTTTCTTAGATAGGGTTTTGGCTCCTAATGAAGAGCGCGCCTTAGAGTTTGACTTTTTGGGTGCCCTTTTTGCGACTGATTTCCTTAGAGCTATCTCCTTGCCTTTCTTGGTGGCCATCCTAAAAAGGAGGAGAAGGAAGGAAAACATTAAACCCAATAATCAATTTAGCGAAAACATGCAAGTGACTTGTGGTGCCCATGATGAATGTAAAAGCAAGGGTCATAACACTTGGCATAGGATGCAAGAGGAAGTAAAGCATGCAATGGCATGAGAAGAGTAGTCTCAAGCATCCATAATAAAGAGCAAGTCATGTTCAATTAATACCTAATTGGCAAGTATCAACTTTAAGCACACAAATTAGACTCAATGCATTTAAGAGAAAGCAAGTGAATGAGGAGGGAGCACCAATTGAAAAGTATATGGCTAAATGGAGCCAAAATGGTATATGTGCATTTCCTCGAACACTTGGCGTGCAATAATCAAGCAATGAGCAATTATGAGATACTAAACCAATTCAAAGCCCAAAATAGAACATCAATCATCACATAAACATCACACAATGGCAAAGGTTAGAGAAAGAATGACAAAAGATCTATTAATGCAAATTAAGCTCAAATTCAACATCCATGGAGAAATAAGGAAAAAGGAAAAATAAGCAAACAAAGAGTAAGAAACATCATCATGCAAGTAAAAGAGAAACTAAGTAAAGCAATAAGAAGTATCTAATTAAAAGAAACAATGCAAGGGAAAATGGAAGTAAAGGAATGGAAGAAGCAAAACCTTGATGAGTATGAAGGAACAAGGTTGAATCTTCTTTAGTGAAGATGAGAGAGAAAATAGGAGAAGTGTAGTGCTACCGGTAAGTTGTCACCGGTGAGTGGCCGGAGACAGTGGTGGTGGATTGTGGAAGAAGAAGAAGAGAAGGGAAATGATGGATGAAAAGAAAAAGAAACTAAGGAAGAGAAAGGGTTGAGAGAATGAAAAACAGGGCAGGGCGCGAAGGTATTAAACTGACTCCCGCAACCGGCGCGCGCGCGCAAGGTGCGCTGGCGCGTCGGTGAGGGTGCTAGCAGATGGCGCGTGCGCGTCAATGGCGCGCACGCGAGAGAGGTTGTGCCTCAGGCACAAAAGTGGCACAAAGTTGGCTCAAGTCTCTGGTTTTTGTACCAAAGTGAATCAGTGAAGCAGGCGCGCGAATGCGCACCTTGCGCGGACGCGTGCTTGAGGTGTTTCGCAACTGACGCGGACGCGTATTACGCGTGGACGCGTGGGTTTTGGCACAAGGTTGGCCCAATTGTGGCACAACTCTCTGGTTTTTGTACCAGAGAGTCCACATATCTCCATCGGCGCGCGCGCACCGTGCGCTGGCGCGTCGATGGTTGAATTGCCAGGGTGCGCGCAGGCAGCCTGTGCGCGGACGCGTGGGTTTTGGCACGAGTTGGGCATGAAGTGGGCATAACTCTCGGGTTTTTTGCCCAAGAGTAGAATTTCGCTACCGGCACGCGCACGCACTGTGCGCTAGCGCGTCGATGCTCTTCTTCAAAGAAAAATTTTTGTTTTCTTTATCCTTTTCACATGCTATCTACATGAACATCCTATCTATCCAACAAAAGCAACAAAGCTAGCATTCCTATGCACTCTATCAATCATCAAAAGATCACAAAATTCACAAGAAACCAAGAATACAAATAAGATGGTATAAACAAGGAAGATCTTACCACGGTGGGGTGCCTCCCACCAAGCACTTTTCTTTAACGTCCTTAAGTTGGACGGTCCTTTTCTTAAGCTTCCTTTCTCCTTGGTGCATCCTCCAATATGTACACCTCTAGCTCTCTTGGGGGCTTGCAACCATGATACTTCTTTATTCTATGTCCATTCACCTTGAAAGTTGCTTCTCTCTTGGGATCAAACAATTCCACCACTCCGTAGGGCTTTATCTCCTTCACCTTGAAAGGTCCTTCCCATCTAGAGCGGAGCTTGCCAGGCATAAATCGGAGCCTTGAGTTGTAGAGGAGGACCTCATCACCTTCTTGAAAGTCCTTCTTCCGGATGTGATGGTCATGGAATGCTTTAGTCTTTTCCTTGTAGATTCGGGCATTCTCATATGACTCGTTCCTCAAATATTCAAGCTCCTCTAGTTGTAGCTTCCTAGCTTCACCCGCCTTGGCTAGATCCATGGTGTACTGCTTTACCGCCCAATAGACTCGATGCTCAATCTCCACCGGAAGGTGGCATGCCTTACCATAGACGATCCAGAAAGGACTCATCCCTATCGGAGTCTTGTAGGCCGTTCTATACGCCCATAATGCATCTCCTAACCGGAGGCTCCAATCCTTTCTTTGCGGATTGACCACTTTCTCTAAGATTCTCTTGATTTCCCGGTTGGACACTTCCGCTTGTCCATTTGTTTGCGGATGATAAGCAGTGGCAACCTTATGCGACACTCCATAGCGCTTGAGCAATGCTTCTACCTTCCTGTTACAAAAGTGGGATCCTTGGTCGCTCACGATTGCTCGTGGCAACCCATAACGGCATATAATGTGATTCCTTATGAAAGAAACAACGACATTGGCGTCATCAAGGCGGGTAGGTATGGCCTCTACCCACTTTGACACGTAGTCAACCGCTAACAGAATATACAGATACCCACTAGAGTTGGGAAACGGTCCCATAAAGTCAATGCCCCATACATCAAGTATCTCACAGAACAACATAGGTTGCTGAGGCATTTCATCCCTTTGGGATGCGTTTCCTAACTTCTGACACTGATGGCAAGACACACATAACCGGTTAGCATCCTTGAATAAGGTTGGCCACCAGAATCCACAATCCAACACTTTTTTAGCGTCCTTTGTGGGCCAAAGTGGCCACCACATTCAGACGAATGACAAGCTTCAAGAATTGGTTGGAATTCGGATTCCGGGACGCATCTTCGAATTACTTGGTCCACGCCCCTCTTCCACAAGTGAGGGTCATCCCAAATATAGTATTTGGAATCACTCCTCAACTTGTCCCTTTGGTTTTTCGAAAAGTTGGGAGGGAAGATTCTTGCAACCAAGTAGTTCGCTATTGGGGCAAACCAAGGAAAGCTATCTGACACAGCATGCAAACTATCCAATGGGAATGAGTCATTGATCGGAAATGGATCTGTTTTTGAATTCTCAATGCGGCTTAAATGATCCGCAACCAGGTTTTGAGATCCACTCCGATCCCTAATCTCAATGTCAAATTCTTACTAAAGCAAGATCCAACGTATGAGTCTAGGTTTTGACTCATTCTTTGTCAATAAGTACTTTAAAGCTGCATGATCCGTGTATACCACTATCTTTGAACCTAGCAAATAAGATCTGAACTTATCTAAAGCATGAACAATAGCTAGAAGTTCCTTTTCAGTAGTGGTATAGTTGGATTGTGCTGCATCTAGTGTCTTAGAAGAGTAAGCAATGACATAAGGGAGTTTACCATCGCGCTGTGCAAGCACGGCACCCACAGCATGGTTTGACGCATCGCACATTATCTCAAATGGCAACGTCCAGTTGGGGCCTCGCACAATTGGTTTCGTGGTAAGAACTCTCTTTAGCTCTTCAAAAGCTTTTACACATTCACTGTCAAACTCAAAATCCACATCTTTTTGGAGTAGGCGCGACAATGGCAAAGCAATCTTACTGAAGTCCTTGATAAAGCGCCTATAAAATCCTGCATGTCCCAAAAATGAGCGGACCTCCCTCACGAATGAGGGGTGAGGCAAAGTAGTAATAACATCGACCTTGGCCGGGTTCACAGAAATGCCTTCATGAGATACTACATGTCCTAACACTATACCTTGTTGTACCATGGTGCACGAAATTGTGATCTCAGGCAACGGCGTTAAAAACTCTGTACGCACGTTTTAATAAATTGTTTTTCATTCACAACTTCGATACAACTAACCAGCAAGTGCACTGGGTCGTCCAAGTAATAAAACCTTACGTGAGTAAGGGTCGATCCCACGGAGATTGTTGGTATGAAGCAAGCTATGGTCATCTTGTAAATCTCAGTCAGGCGGATAATAATTGATTATGGAGTTTTCGAAAATAATACTAATAAATAGACAGAAAATAAAGATAGAAATACTTATGTATACCATTGGTGAGAATTTCAGATAAATGTATAGAGATGCTTTCGTTCCTCTGAACCTCTGCTTTCCTGCTGTCTTCATCCAATCAATCCTACTCCTTTCCATGGCTGGCTTTATGTAAGGACATCACCGTTGTCAATGGCTACTTTTTATCCTCTCTGGAAAATGGTCCGATGCGCTGTCACTGCATGGCTAATCGTCTGGAGGCATCACCCTTGTCAATGGCTACATCCTATCCTCTTGTGAAGATGGTCCAAATGCTCTGTCACAGCACTCTGAGGTTCTCGATCATACTGGAATAGGATTCACCCTCCTTTTGCGTCTGTCACTACGCCCAGCATTCGCGAGTTTGAAGTTCGTCACAGTCATTCAATCCCAGAGTCCTACTCGGAATACCACAGACAAGGTTTAGACTTTTCGGACTCTCATGAATGCCGCCATCAATCTAGCTTACACCACGAAGATTCTGATTAAGAGATCCAAGAGATAATCATTCAATCGAAGGTAGAACGGAAGTGGTTGTCAGGCACGCGTTCATAGGGAATGATGATGATTGTCACG
This sequence comes from Arachis ipaensis, assembly GCF_059453495.1. Classification (NCBI taxonomy): domain Eukaryota; kingdom Viridiplantae; phylum Streptophyta; class Magnoliopsida; order Fabales; family Fabaceae; genus Arachis; species Arachis ipaensis. The sequence continues at coordinate 38,567,021 of NC_142441.1, read as the reverse complement.
TTCATCACATTCAGGTTGAAGTACGAATGAATATCTTAGAAGCGGAATAAGTTGAATTGAATAGAAAACAGTAGTACTTTGCATTAATTCATGAGGAACAGCAGAGCTCCACACCTTAATCTATGGAGTGCAGAAACTCTACCGTATGAAAATACATAAGTGAAAGGTCCAGGCATGGCCGAATGGCCAGCCTTCATGATCTAAGAACTAGGCGTCCAAAGATGATCCGAAGATGTTCAAAGATGTCTAATACAATAGTAAAAAGTTCTATTTATAATAAAATAGCTACTAGGGTTTACAGAAGTAAGTAATTGATGCATAAATCCAATTCTGGGGCCCACTTGGTGTGTTCTTGGGCTGAGCTTGAATGTTACACATGCAGAGGTCAATCTTGGAGTTGAACGCCAGTTTGTAACGTATTTCTGGCGTTCAACTCTGGCTTGTGACGTGTTTCTGGCGTTTAACTCCAGACAGCAGCGTAGAACTGGCGTTCAACGCCCTTTTACGTCATCTAAACTTGGCCAAAGTATCGACTATTATATATTTATAGAAAGCCCTGGATGTCTACTTTCCAACGCAATTGGAAGTGCACCATGCTGAGTTTTGTAGCTCTAGAAAATCCACTTTGAGTGTAGGGAGGTCAGAATCCAACAGCATCAGCAGTCCTTCTTCAACCTCTGAATCTGATTTTTGCTCAAGTCCCTCAATTTCAGCCAAAAAATACCTGAAATCACAGAAAAACACACAAACTCATAGTAAAGTCCAGAAATATGAATTTAACATAAAAACTAAAGAAAACATCCCTAAAAGTAACCAGATTCTACTAAAAACATACTAAAAACAATGCCAAAAAGCGTATAAATTATCCGCTCATCACAACACCAAACATAAATTGTTGCTTGTCCCCAAGCAACTGAAAATCAAATAGGATAAAAAGAAGAGAATATATTATAAATTCCAAACTATCAATGAAACATAGCTCCAATCAGATGAGCGGGACTTGTAGCTTTTTGCCTCTTGAATAGTTTTGGCATCTCACTTTATCCATTGAGGTTCAGAATGATTGGCATCTATAAGAACTCAGAGTTCAGATAGTGTTATTGATTCTCCTAGTTCAGTTTGTTGATTCTTGAACACAGCTACTTTATGAGTCTTGGCCGTGGCCCTAAGCACTTTGTTTTCCAGTATTACCACCGGATACATAAATGCCACAGACACATAATTGGGTGAACCTTTTCAGATTGTGACTCAGCTTTGCTAAAGTCCCCAATTAGAGGTGTCCAGGGTTCTTAAGCACACTCTTCTTTTGCTTTGGACCTTGACTTTAACCGCTCAGTCTCAAGTTTTCACTTGACACCTTCACGCCACAAGCACATGGTTAGGGACAGCTTGGTTTAGCCGCTTAGGCCAGGATTTTATTCCTTTAGGCCCTCCTATCCACTGATGCTCAAAGCCTTGGGATCCTTTTTATTTACCCTTGCCTTTTAGTTTTAAGGGTTATTGGCTTTTTGCTCTTGCCTCTTGGTTTTAAGAGCTTTTGGCTTTTTCTGCTTGCTTTTTCTCTCTATTTTTTTTTCGCTATTTTTTTTTCTGCAAGCTTTGTTCTTTGCTGCTTTTTCTTGCTTCAAGATTCATTTTTATGATTTTTCAGATTATCAAATAACATGTCTCCTTGTCATCATTCTTTCAAGAGCCAACATATTTAACATTCATAAACAACAACTTCAAAAGACATATGCACTGTTCAAGCATTCATTCAGAAAACAAGAAGCATTGTCACCACATCAATATAATTAAACTAAGTTCAAGGATAAATTCGAAACTCATGTACTTCTTGTTCTTTTGAATTAAAACATTTTTCATTTAAGAGAGGTGATGGATTCATAGGACATTCATAACTTTAAGACAAAGTTACTAAATACTAATGATCATGTAATGAAGACACAAACATGGATAAGCACTTAACATAGAAAATGAAAAACAGAGAAAGTAAGAACAAGGAATGAGTCCACCTTAGTGATGGTGGCGTTTCCTTCTTGAGGAACCAATGATGTCCTTGAGCTCTTCTATGTCTCTTCCTTGTCTTTGTTGCTCCTCCCTCATTGCTTTTTGATCTTCTCTAATTTCATGAAGGATGATGGAGTGCTCTTGATGTTCCACCCTTAATTGTCCCATGTTGGAACTTAATTCTCCTAGGGAGGTGTTGATTTTCTCCCAATAGTTTTGTGGAGGAAAATGCATTTGAGGCATTTCCGGGATCTCATGGTGATGAGCTTCATGCGCCTCTTGAGTTCCATGAATGGGCTCTCTTGCTTGCTCCATCCTTTTCTTAGTGATGGGCTTCTCTTCCTCAATGGGAATGTCTCCTTCTATGAAAGCTCCAGCTGAGTAACATAGATGGCAAATAAGATGAGAAAAAGCTAGCCTTGCCCCAGGAGAGGGCTTTTCGGCTATTTTGTAGAGTTCAAGGGAGATGACTTCATGAACTTCTATTTCTTCTCCAATCATGATGGCCCGATCCACAGTAACTTCAGATCGGTTGCTAGTGGGGATGATGGAGCGTTGGATGAACTCCAACCATCCTCTAGCCATAGGCTTGAGGTCCAGTCTTCTTAGTTGAACCGGCTTGCCTTTGGAGTCAATCTTCTATTGAGCTCCTTCCACACATATGTCCATGAGGACTTGGTCCAACCTTTGATTAAAGTTGACCCTTCTAGTGTAGGGGTGTGCATCTCCTTGCATCATAGGCAAGTTAAACGCCAACCTCACATTTTCCGGACTAAAATCTAAGTATTTCCCCTGAACTATTATAATATAATTCTTTGGGTTTGGGTTCTTACTTTAATCATGGTTCCTAGTGATCCATGCATTGGCATAGAACTCTTGAACCATTAGGATGCCGACTTGTTGGATGGGGTTTGTTAGAACTTCCCAACCTCTTCTTTGGATTTCATGTCGGATCTCCGGATACTCATTCTTCTTAAGCTTGAAAGGGACCTCGGGGGTCACCTTCTTCTTGACCACAACATCATAGAAGTGGTCTTGATGAGCTTTGGAGATGAATCTTTCCATCTCCCATGACTCAGAGGTGGAAGCTTTTGTCTTCCCTTTCCTCTTTCTTGAGGTTTCTCTGGCCTTAGGTGCCATTAATGGTTATGGAAAAACAAAAAAGCTATACTTTTACCACACCAAACTTAGAATGTTGCTCGCCCTCGAGCAAAAGAAGAAAGAATAGAAGAAGAAGAAGAAGAGATGGAGGAGATGGAGGGTTGTGTGTATTTGGCCATATGGGTGGGATTGGGTGGGAAAGAGATGTTGAATTTTGAAGGTAGGTGGGTGTATGGATGTGAGTGGTAAATGGAAAACAGAAGGGATGACCATGAATGGAGAGAGAGAGAGAGGGTGAGGTAGGTGGGGATCCTGTGGGATCCACAGATCCTGAGGTGATCCTGTGGGGTCTACAGATCCTGAGGTGTTCAAGGATTTACAACCTTGCACCAAATTAGGCATGCAAAATGCCCTTGCACACAACTCTGGGCGTTCAGCGCCAGATTGGTGCTTGTTCTGGGTGTTGAACGCCCATTTGTTGCCCATTTCTGGCGTTGAACGCCAGAACTATGCTTGTTCTGAGCGTTCAGCGCCAGCTCTTCTCCAGGGTGCAATTCTAGTGTTCAAACGCCCAGATGCTGCCCATTTTGGGCATTCAGCACCAGAACCATGCTTTGTTCTGGCGTTGAACGCCAGCCAGATGCTTCTTACTGGCGTTTAAACGCCAATGAGATCCTCCTCCAGGGTGTGATTTTTCTTCTGCTGTTTTTGATTCCGTTTTCAATTTTTATATTTATTTTGTGACTCCACATGATCATGAACCTAATAAAACATGAAAGAACAAGAAAAATAAAATTAGATAAATAAAAATTGGGTTACCTCCCAACAAGCGCTTCTTTAATGTCAATAGCTTGACAGTGGGCTCTCATGGAGCCTCATAGATGTTCAGAGCATTGTTGAGACTTCCCAACACCAAACTTAGAGTTTATATATGGGAGTTCAACACCAAACTTAGAGTTTGGTTGTGGCCTCCCAACACCAAACTTAGAGTTTGACTGTGGGGGCTCTGGTTGACTCTGTTTTGAGAGAAGCTTTTCATGCTTCCTCTCCATGTTTACAGAAGGATGTCCTTGAGTTTTAAACTTAAGGGAGTCCTCATTCAATTGAAGGACTAGTTCACCTCTGTCAACATCAATTACAGCTCTTGCTGGGGCTAGGAAGGGTCTTCCAAGGATGATGAATTCATCCTCATCCTTCCCAGTATCTAGGACTATGAAATCAGCAGGGATGTAAAGGCCTTCAACCTTTACTAACACGTCCTCTACTTGTCCATAAGCCTGTTTTCTTGAATTGTCTGCCATCTCTAATGAGATTTTAGAAGCTTGCACCCCAAAGATTTCAGTTTCTCTATTACAGAGAGGGGCAAGAGGTTTATTCCTGAACCAAGGTTACACAGAGCCTTTTCAAAGATCATGGTGCCTATGGTACAAGGTATTATGAACTTTCCAGGATTCTGTTTCTTCTGAGGCAATGTCAGTTGATCCAGATCACTCAGTTCATTGGTGAACAAGGGAGGTTCATCTTCCCAGCTCTCAAAACCAAATAATTTGGCATTCAGCTTCATGATTGCACCAAAAAACTTGGCAGCTTGCTCTTCAGTAACATCCTCATTCTCTTCAGAAGAGGAATACTCATCAGAGCTCATGAATGGCATATGGAGGTTTAATGGAATCTCTATAGTCTCTAGATGAGCCTCAAATTCCTTTGGTTCCTCAAAGGGAAACTCCTTATTGATCACTGGACGTCCCAGGAGGTCTTCCTCACTGGGATTCACATCCTCCTCTCCCTCTTTGGGTTCGGCCATTTTGGTTATGTCAATGGTCTTGCACTCTCCTTTTGGATTTTCTTCTGTATTACTTGGGAGAGTACTAGGAGGGATTTCAGTGATCCTTTTACTCAGCTGGCCTACTTGTGCTTCCAAATTTCTAATGGAGGACCTTGTTTCATTCATGAAACTCACAGTGGCTTTAGATAAATTAGAGACTAAGTTTGCTAAATTAGAGGTATTTTGTTCAGAGTTCTCTGTCTGTTGCTGAGTGGATGATGGAAAAGGTTTATTATTGTTAAACCTATTTCTTCCACCATTATTAAAGCCTTGTTGAGGCTTTTGGTCCTTCCATGACAGATTTGGGTGATTTCTCCATGATGGATTATAGGTGTTTCCATATGGTTCACCTAAGTAATTTACCTCTGCTATTGCAGGGTTCTCAGGATCATAGGCTTCTTCTTCATAAGAAGCCTCTTGAGTACTGTTGGATGCAGCTTGCATTCCGTTCAGACTCTGAGAAATCATATTGACTTGCTGAGTCAATCTTTTATTCTGAGCCAGTATGGCATTTAGAGTATCAATTTCAAGAACTCCCTTCTTCATAGGCGTCCCATTACTCACAGGATTGCTCTCAGAAGTGTACATGAACTGGTTATTAGCAACCATGTCAATGAGTTCTTGAGCTTCTGCAGGCATTTTCTTTAGGTGAATGGATCCACCTGCAGAAGTATCCAATGACATCTTAGCTAATTCAGACAGGCCATCATAGAATATATCCAGGATGGTCCATTCTGAAAGCATGTCAGAAGGACACTTTTTGGTCAGTTCTTTGTATCTCTCCCAAGCTTCATAGAGGGATTCACCTTCTTTCTGTCTGAATGTTTGAACATCCACTTTAAGCTTGCTCAGCTTTTGAGGAGGAAAGAACTTGGCTAAGAAAGCCGTGACCAGCTTATCCCAAGAGTTCAGGCTATCTTTGGGTTGAGAGTCCAACCACACTCTAGCTCTGTCTCTTACAGCAAAAGGGAAAAGCATGAGCCTGTAGGCTTCAGGATCTACTCCATTAGTCTTAACAGTATCACATATCTGCAAGAATTCAGTTAAGAACTGAAAGGGATCTTCAGATGGAAGTCCATGAAACTTGCAGTTTTGTTGCATTAGAGAAACTAGTTGAGGTTTCAGCTCAAAATTGTTTGCTCAAATGGTAGGGATGGAGATGCTTCTTCCATGTAAATTAGAATTAGGTGCAGTGAAGTCACCAAGCATCCTCCTTGCATTATTATTATTATTTTCGGCTGTCATCTCCTCTTCTTGTTCGAAAATTTCTGAAAGGTGCTTGCTGGATTGTTGTAATTTAGCTTCTCTTAGTTTCCTCTTCAGAGTCCTTTCAGGTTCTGGATCTGTTTCAACAAGAGTATTCTTGTCCTTGCTCCTGCTCATATGAAAAAGAGGGAACAGAAAAATAATAATAATAGGGGTCCTTTTTACCATAGTATAGAGGTCCCTGTGTGAGTAGAAGAAAAGAAGAAGAGAAAATTCGAACACAGATGGAAGAGGGGGTTCGAATTTGGGTAAGATGAAGTGTTAGTAGATGAATAGATAAATAGAAGGAGATGAGAGAGAGAGAGAATTTTCGAAAATAATTTTTGAAAAAGAGTTAGTGATTTTCGAAAATAGTTTTTTTTTTGAAAAAGGTTAGTAATTTTTTGAAAATTAAAATCAAAAATTAAAATAATTAGTTAATTAAAAAGTGTTTTTGAAAAGAGGGAGATATTTTCGAAAATTAGAGAGAGAGTTAGTTAGGTAGTTTTGAAAAAGATAAGAAACAAACAAAAAGTTAGTTAGAAAAGATATTTTGAAATCAAATTTTTGAAAAAGATATGATTTTGAAAAAGATAAGATAAAAAGATATTTTTGAAAAGATATGATTGAAATTAGTTTTGAAAAAGATTTGATTTTTAAAATCACAATTAATGACTTGATTCATAAGAAATCACAAGATATGATTCTAGAACTTAAAGTTTGAATCTTTCTTAACAAGTAAGTAACAAACTTGAAATTTTTGAATCAAAACATTAATTGATGATGTTATTTTCGAAAATATGATGTAAAATTAAGAAAAAGATTTTTTTGAAAAATATTTTTAAAATTTTCGAAAATAACTAAGAAAAATGAAAAAGATTTGATTTTTGAAAAAGATTTTGAAAAAGATAAGATTTTTAAATTGAAAATTTGATTTGACTCATAAAAACAACTAAATTTTAAAAATTTTTGGAAAAGTCAAATCTAATTTTCGAAATTTATGAGAGGAAAAAAGAAAGATATTTTTTTGATTTTTGAATTTTTAATGATGAGAGAGAGAAACATGAAAATGATGCAATGCATGAAAGTTATGGATCAAAGTATGTGATGAATGCAAGAATGCTATGAATGTCAAGATGAACACCAAGAACACTTTGAAGATCATGATGAACATCAAGAACATATTTTTGAAAATTTTTATATGCAAAGAAAACATGCAAGACACCAAACTTAGAAATCTTTCATGTTTAGACACTATGAATGCAAAAATGCATATGGAAAACAAGAAAAGACACAAATCATGAAAACATCAAGATCACACAAGAAGACTTACCAAGAACAACTTGAAGATTATGAAGAACACTATGAATGCATGAATTTTTCGAAAAATGCAAGATGAATATGCAATTGACACCAAACTTTCAACTTGACTCAAGACTCAAACAAGAAACATGAAATATTTTTTATTTTTTTGATTTTATTAATTTTTTTTTGTATTTTCTTTTAATTTTTTTTTCGAAAATCATTTTGAAAAAGAAAAATAAGGATTCCAAAATTTTTAATATGAATTCAAGGAATCTTATGATCTTTAGTCTAAAGCTCCAATCAAAGGGTCAGGCATGGCTTAATAGCCAGCCAAGCTTTAGTATGTAACTCAGACATGACACGCCTGACATTCCCTATCCAAAAGAATTAGATATGGCTTTACAGCCAGCCAGGCTTCAACATGCTTCATGAAACACTAGAATTCATTCTTAAAAATTATGAAGAAAAATATATTTTTGAAAACATTTTTATTTTAAAATTTTTTTCGAAAACAAAGGAGAAATTTTTGAAAGATTCTTGAAAAATTTTTGAAAATAAAACAAAAAGAAAATTACCTAATCTGAGCAACAAGATGAACCGTCAGCTGTCCAAACTCAAACAATCCCCGGCAACGGCGCCAAAAACTTGGTGCACGAAATTGTGATCCCCGGCAACGGCGCCAAAAACTTGGTGCACGAAATTGTGATCTCAGGCAACGGCGTTAAAAACTCTGTACGCACGTTTTAATAAATTGTTTTTCATTCACAACTTCGATACAACTAACCATCAAGTGCACTGGGTCGTCCAAGTAATAAAACCTTACGTGAGTAAGGGTCGATCCCACGGAGATTGTTGGTATGAAGCAAGCTATGGTCATCTTGTAAATCTCAGTCAGGCGGATAATAATTGATTATGGAGTTTTCGAAAATAATACTAATAAATAGACAGAAAATAAAGATAGAAATACTTATGTATATCATTGGTGAGAATTTCAGATAAATGTATAGAGATGCTTTCGTTCCTCTGAACCTCTGCTTTCCTGCTGTCTTCATCCAATCAATCCTACTCCTTTCCATGGCTGGCTTTATGTAAGGACATCACCGTTGTCAATGGATACTTTTTATCCTCTCTGGAAAATGGTCCGACGCACTGTCACTGCATGGCTAATCGTCTGGAGGCATCACCCTTGTCAATGGCTACATCCTATCCTCTTGTGAAAATGGTCCAAATGCTCTGTCACAGCACGGCTAATCATCTGAGGTTCTCGATCATACTGGAATAGGATTCACCCTCCTTTTGCGTCTGTCACTACGCCCAGCATTCGCGAGTTTGAAGTTCGTCACAGTCATTCAATCCTAGAGTCCTACTCGAAATACCACAGACAAGGTTTAGACTTTCTGGACTCTCATGAATGCCGCCATCAATCTAGCTTACACCACGAAGATTCTGATTAAGAGATCCAAGAGATAAACATTCAATCGAAGGTAGAACGGAAGTGGTTGTCAGGCACGCGTTCATAGGGAATGATGATGATTGTCACGTTCATCACATTCAGGTTGAAGTACAAATGAATATCTTAGAAGCGGAATAAGTTGAATTGAATAGAAAACAGTAGTACTTTGCATTAATTCATGAGGAACAGCAGAGCTCCACACCTTAATCTATGGAGTGCAGAAACTCTACCGTATGAAAATACATAAGTGAAAGGTCCAGGCATGGCCGAATGGCCAGCCTTCATGATCTAAGAACTAGGCGTCCAAAGATGATCCGAAGATGTTCAAAGATGTCTAATACAATAGTAAAAAGTTCTATTTATAATAAACTAGCTACTAAGGTTTATAGAAGTAAGTAATTGATGCATAAATCCACTTCCAGGGCCCACTTGGTGTGTGCATGGGCTGAGCTTGAATATTACACGTGCAGAGGTCAATCTTGGAGTTGAATGCCAGTTTGTAACGTATTTCTGGCGTTCAACTCTAGCTTGTGACGTGTTTCTGTCGTTTAACTCCAGACAGCAGCATAGAACTGGCATTTAACGCCCTTTTACGTCGTCTAAACATGGCCAAAGTATGGACTATTATATATTGTTGGAAAGCCCTGGATGTCTACTTTCCAACTCAATTAGAAGCGCGCCATTTTGAGTTTTGTAGCTCTAGAAAATCCACTTTGAGTGCAGGGAGGTCAGAATCCAACAGCATCAGCAGTCCTTCTTCAACCTCTGAATCTGATTTTTGCTCAAGTCCCTCAATTTCAGCCAGAAAATACCTGAAATCACAGAAAAACATATAAACTCATAGTAAAGTCCAGAAATGTGAATTTAACATAAAAACTAATGAAAACATCCCTAAAAGTAACCAGATTTTACTAAAAACATACTAAAAACAATGCCAAAAAGCGTATAAATTATCCGCTCATCATACCATAAGGTGACATTTTTACAAAATTTAAGACAAGTTTAGTGTCAACACATCTAGCCAGGACCTTGGCCAAGCTCTCTAAACAAAAATCGTATGAAGTACCATAAAGGCTGAAGTCGTCCATAAAAACTTCCAGGCAATTCTCCATTAGATCAGAGAAGACACTCGTCATGCACCGCTGAAAAGTGGCAGGTGCGTTACATAGTCCAAATGGCATCCAGGCAAAGGTGCCAAATGGACAAGTAAACATGGTCTTCTCCTGATCTTCAGGAGCAATATGTATCTGGAAGTAGCCAGTAAATCCATCAAGAAAACAGTAGTGAGATTTACCTGCCAAGCGGTCTAGCATCTGATCAATGAAGGGTAAGGGGTAATGGTCTTTTCGTGTGGCGGCGTTCAATCTTCTGTAGTCAATACATACTCGCCACGCATTTTGGACTCTTTTAGTGACCAATTCACCGTCGTCCTTCTTGACCGTCGTGATGCCCGACTTCTTGGGAACAACTTGAACCGGGCTCACCCACTCACTGTCAGAAATTGGGTATATGATATCCGCATCCAGTAATCGGGTAACCTCTTTCTTCACTACATCAAGGATGGTTGGGTTGAGCCTCCTTTACGGTTGCCTAACTGGCTTGGCTCCATCTTGGAGAAATATCCTATGCATGCACTTGCGGGGGTCAATTCCCACAATGTCTGCTAGGCTCCATCCTATTGCTTTCTTGTACTTTCTTAGAACATCTAGGAGCTTTTCCTCTTCTTCACTTGAGAGCTCACTAGCAATAATGACCGGAAACCTTTGGTTGTCCTCTAAGAAAGCATATTTCAAATGAGATGGAAGGGGCTTCAGTTCACTTTTTATCTCAAGATGAGGTTCCTTTTCATCAAGCTCATGGGATTCATTCTTGACAACTTTCTCATGTTCATCTTCTTGATCATCCGTCTCCTCAACAATGGGGTAGCACAACATCACATCGGAGCATGGAATGTTCTTCAGGAGGATGTTTCATGGCTTCCTCTAAATTGAACTTGATAGTCTTGTCTCCAACCCCAAAGGAATATACACCGGTGAAGGCATCTAACTTGAATTTAGAGGTTTTGGGGAAGGGTCTACTAAGTAAAATGGAGGATGAGCTTCTATTTTTTGCTGGAGGCTGATGAGCGGATAATTTATACGCTTTTTGGCATTGTTTTTAGTATGTTTTTAGTAGGATCTAGTTACTTTTAGGGATGTTTTCATTAGTTTTTATGTTAAATTCACATTTCTGGACTTTACTATGAGTTTGTGTGTTTTTCTGTGATTTCAGGTATTTTCTGGCTGAAATTGAGGGACTTGAGCAAAAATCAGATTCAGAGGTTGAAGAAGGACTGCTGATACTGTTGGATTCTGACCTCCCTGCACTCAAAGTGGATTTTCTAGAGCTAAAGAACTCGAAATGGCGCGCTTCCAATTGCGTTGGAAAGTAGACATTCAGGGCTTTCCAGAAATGTATAATAGTCCATACTTTGGCCAAGTTTAGACGATGCAAACTGGCATTCAACGCCAGCTCTCTGCCTAATTTTGGAGTTTAGCGCCAGAAAGGGATCCTGGAACCCAAACCTGGCGTCCAGCGCCAGAAAAGGAGCCAAAACCAGAGTTGAACGCCAGAAATGGATCAAAACCTGGCGTTCAACTCCACAAATGGCCTCTGCACGTGGAAAGTTAAAGCTCAGCCCAAGCACACACCAAGTGGGCCCCAGAAGTGGATTTATGCATCAATTACTTACTTCTGTAAACCCTAGTAGCTAGTTTATTATAAATAGGACCTCTTACTATTGTACTAGACATCCTAGATCCTGGATTGCATTCTGATCCTGTGATCACGTTTTAGGGGGCTAGCCATTCGGCCATGCCTGGATCTTTCACTTATGTAATTTTTTAAAGGTAGAGTTTCTACACTCCATAGATTAAGGTGTGGAGCTCTGCTGTTCCTCAAAGATTAATGCAAAGTACTACTGTTTTCTATTCAATTCATCTTGTTTCGCTTCTAAGATATTCATTCGCACTTCAATCTGAATGTGATGAACGTGACAATCATCATCATTCCCTATGAACGCGTGCCTGACAACCACTTCCATTCTACCTTCGACTGAATGAGTTTCTCTTAGATCTCTTAATCAGAATCTTCGTGGTGTAAGCTAGAATGATGGCGGCATTCAAGAGAATCCGGAAGGTCTAAACCTTGTCTGTGGTATTCCGAGTAGGATTCAATGATTGAATGACTGTGACGAGCTTCAAACTCGCGATTGTTGGGCGTAGTGACAGACGCAAAAGGATAGTAAATCCTATTCCAGCATGATCGAGAACCGACAGATGAATAGCCGTGCCGTGACAGGGTGCGTTGACCATTTTCACTGAGAGGATAAGATGAAACCATTGACAAGGGTGATGCCTCCAAACGATTACCCGTGCCGTGACAGGGCATTTGGATCATTTTCCCGAGAGAAGACCGAAAGTAGCCATTGACAATGGTGATGTATCACATAAAGCCAGCCATGGAAAGGAGTAAGACTGATTGGATGAAGACAGCAGGAAAGCAGAGGTTCAGAGGAACGAAAAGCATCTCCATTCGCTTATCTGAAATTCCTACCAATGATTTACATAAGTACCTCTATCCCTATTCTACTATTTATTTTCGAAAACCCATCACTATTTTATATCCGCTTGACTGAGATTTACAAGGTGACCATAGCTTGCTTCATACCAACAATCTCCGTGGGATTCGACCCTTACTCACGTAAGGTATTACTTGGACGACCCAGTGCACTTGCTGGTTAGTTGTGCGAAGTTGTGAACCAGGGTATTGGCATCATGTTTTTGGCGCCATTACCAGGGAAAGAAAGAACGATGAATTTTACATAATCAAAGTATAGTCACAATTTCTGCGCACCAAGTTTTTGCCGCCGTTGCCGGGGATTGTTCGAGTTTGGACAACTGACGGTTCATCTTGTTGCTCAGATTAGGTAATTTTCTTTTTGTTTTGTTTTCAAAAATTTTTCAAAAATCTTTCAAAAATTTTTCTTTTGTTTTCGAAAAAAAAAATTAATAATAATAAAAATAATGTTTTCAAAAATAAATTATTCTATGGCTTCAAAACTTTTAAGAATGAATTCTAGAGTTTCATGGTAACATGTTGAATCCTATCTGGCTGTAAAGTCATACCCAAACTGCTTTGGGATTGGCCTTCAACTAATCACCTCAGTGGAGTCATGCCCAATCCTTCTGGATCGGGTATGTCATGCGTGTCATGTCTGAGTTACATACTAAAGCTTGGCTGGCTATTAAGCCATGCCTGACCCTTTGATTGGAGCTTTAGACTAACATGGAAAGATTCCTGGAATTCATATTAAAAATTTTGGAATCCTTATTTTTTCTTTTTCACAATAATTTTTGAAAAAAAAAATACAAAAAAAAATTTAGAAAATCATAAAAATCAAAAATATTTTTGTGTTTCTTGTTTGAGTCTTGAGTCATGTTATAAGTTTGGTGTCAATTGCATGTGCATCTTGCATTTTTCGAAAAAAATCATGCATTCATAGTGTTCTTCATGATCTTCAAGTTGTTCTTGGTAAGTCTTCTTGTTTGATCTTTGCATTTGCATGTTTTGTGTCTTTTCTTGTTTTTCATATGCATTCTTGAATTCTTAGTGTCTAGGCATTAAAGAATTCTAAGTTTGGTGTCTTGCATGTTTTCTTTGCATTAAAAATTTTTCAAAAATGTGTTCTTGATGTTCATCATGATCTTCATAGTGTTCTTGGTGTTCATCTTGACATTCATAGCATTCTTGCATGCATTCATTGTTTTGATCCATAACTTTCATGCATTGCATCATTTTTCTTGTTTTTCTCTCTCATCAAAAAAATTCAAAAATCAAAAAATTATCTTTCCCTTTTTCTCTCATCAAATTCGAAAATTTGGATTGACTTTTTCAAAAATTTTTAAAATCTAGTTGTTTTTATGAGTCAAATCAAATTTTCAATCAAAAAAATAAATCTTATCTTTTTCAAAATCTTTTTCAAAAATCAAATCTTTTCAAATTTCTTAGTTATTTTCGAAAATTCCAAAAATATTTTTTAAAAATATTTTTCTTATTTTTATATCATATTTTCGAAAATAACATCATCAATTAATGTTTTGATTCAAAAATTTCAAGTTTGTTACTTACTTGTTAAGAAAGATTCAAACTTTAAGTTTTAGAATCATATCTTGTGATTTCTTGTGAATCAAGTCATTAATTGTTATTTTAAAAATCAAATCTTTTTCAAAACTAATTTCAATCATATCTTTTCAAAAATATATTCTTATCTTATCTTTTTTCAAAAATTTGATTTCAAAATATCTTTTCTTACTTCTTATTTTCTTATCTTTTCAAAATTGATTTTCAAAATTTGTTTCAACTAACTAACTAACTTTTTGTTTGTTTCTTATCTTTTTCAAAACCACCTAACTAACTCTCTCTCTCTAATTTTCGAAAATATCTTCCCTCTTTTTTCAAAATTTCTTTTTAATTAACTAATTATTTTAAATTTTTATTTTAATTTTCGAAAATTACTAACCTTTTTCAAAAACTATTTTCGAAAATCACTAACTCTTTTTTCAAAAATAATTTTCGAAAATTCTCTTCTCTCTCATCTCTTTCTATTTGTTTATTCATCTACTAACATCTCTCCCTCACTCACAAAAAAAAAAGAGAGAGAGGATCTCTATTATTATTATTATTTTTCTGTGCCCTCTTCTTTGTCATATGAGCAGGAGCAAGGACAAGAATATTCTTGTTGAAGCAGATCCAGAACCTGAAAGGACTCTGAAGAGGAAACTAAGAGAAGCTGAATTACAACAAACCAGCAAGCACCTGTCAGAAATTATCAAACAGGAAAAGAAGATGGCAGCTGAAAATAATAATAATGCAAGGAGAATGCTTGGTGACTTTACTGCACCTAATTCCAATTTACATGGAAGAAGCATCTCCATTCCTGCCATTGGAGCAAACAATTTTGAGCTTAAACCTCAATTAGTTTCTCTGATGCAGCAGAACTGCAAGTTTCATGGACTTCCATCTGAAGATCCTTTTCAGTTCTTAACTGAATTCTTGCAGATATGTGATAATGTTAAGACTAATGGAGTAGATCCTGAAGTCTACAGGCTCATGCTTTTTCCTTTTGCTGTAAGAGACAGAGCTAGAATATGGTTGGACTCTCAACCCAAAGATAGCCTGAACTCTTGGGATAAGCTGGTCACGGCTTTCTTAGCCAAGTTCTTTCCTCCTCAAAAGCTGAGCAAGCTTAGAGTGGATGTTCAAACCTTCAAACAAAAAGATGGTGAATCCCACTATGAAGCTTGGGAAAGATACAAACAGTTGACCAAAAAGTGTCCTTCTGACATGCTTTCAGAATGGACCATCCTGGATATATTCTATGATGGTTTATCTGAGTTATCAAAGATGTCATTGGATACTTCTGCAGGTGGATCCATTCACCTAAAGAAAACGCCTGCAGAAGCTCAAGAACTCATTGACATGGTTGCTAATAACCAGTTTATGTACACTTCTGAGAGGAATCCTGTGAGTAATGGGACGCCTATGAAGAAGGGAGTTCTTGAAGTTGATACTCTGAATGCCATATTGGCTCAGAACAAAATATTGACTCAGCAAGTCAATATGATTTCTCAGAGTCTGAATGGAATGCAAGCTGCATCCAACAGTACTCAAGAGGCATCTTCTGAAGAAGAAGCTTATGATCCTGAAAACCCTGCAATAGCAGAGGTAAATTACATGGGTGAACCTTATGGAAACCCCTATAATCTATCATGGAGAAATCATCCAAATCTCTCATGGAAGGATCAAAGGCCTCAACAAGGCTTTAATAATGGTGGAAGAAACAGGTTTAGCAATAGCAAGCCTTTTTCATCATCCACTCAGCAACAGACAGAGAATTCTGAGCAGAATCCATCTAGCTTAGCAAACTTAGTCTCTGATCTATCCAAGGCCACTGTAAGTTTCATGAATGAAACAAGGTCTTCCATTAGAAATTTGGAAGCACAAGTGGGCCAGGTGAGTAAAAGGATCACTGAAATTCCTCCTAGTACTCTCCCAAGCAATACAGAAGATAATCCAAAAGGAGAGTGCAAGGCCATTGACATAAGCACCATGGCCGAACCTGTAAGGGAAGGAGAGGACGTGAATCCCAAGGAGGAAGACCTCCTGGGACGTCCAGTGGTCAATAAGGAGCTTCCCTCTGAGGAACCAAAGGACTCTGAGGCTCATCTAGAGACCATAGAGATTCCATTAAACCTCCTTATGCCCTTCATGAGCTCTGATGAGTATTCCTCTTCTGAAGAGAATGAGGATGTTACTGAAGAGCAAACTGCCAAGTTTCTTGGTGCAATCATGAAGCTGAATGCCAAATTAACTAAGTGATCTAGATCAACTGACATTGCCTCAGAAGAGACAGGATCCTGGAAAGTTCATAATACCTTGGACCATAGGCACCATGATCTTTAAGGCTCTGTGTGACCTTGGTTCAGGGATAAACCTCATGCCCCTCTCTGTAATAGAGAAACTGGGAATCTATGGGGTGCAAGCTGCTAAAATCTCACTAGAGATGACGGACAATTCAAGAAAACAGGCTTATGGACAAGTAGAGGACGTGTTAGTGAAGGTTGAAGGCCTTTACATCCCTACTGATTTCATAGTCTTGGATACTGGGAAGGATGAGGATGAATCCATCATCCTAGGAAGACCTTTCCTAGCCACAGCAAGAGCTGTGATTGATGTGGACAGAGGAGAATTGATCCTTCAATTGAATGAGGACAACCTTGTGTTTACAACTCAAGGATCTCTCTCTGCATCCATGGAGAGGAAGCATAAAAAGCTTCTCTCAAAGCAGATTCAAACAAAGCCCCCACAGTCAAACTCTAAGTTTGGTGTTGGGAGGCCACAACCAAACTCTAAGTTTGGTGTTGGAGAGTCTCAACAATGCTCTGAACATCTGTGAGGCTCCATGAGAGCCCACTATCAAGCTATTGACATTAAAGAAGCGCTTGTTGGGAGGCAACCCAATGTTTATTTATCTAATTTTATTTTTGTTTTTCATGTTTTCTTAGGTTTATGATCATGTGGAGTCACAAAATAAACGAAAAATTTAGAAACAGAATCAAAAACAGCAGAAGAAAAATCACACCCTGGAGGAAGCACCTGCCTGGCGTTCAACGCCAGAACAGAGCATGGTTCTGGCGCTGAACGCCCAAAATGGGCAGTGTCTGGGCGCTGAACGCCCAGAACAAGCATGGTTCTGGCGTTCAACGCCAGAAATGGCCAACAAATGGGCGTTAAACGCCCAAAATGGGCACCAACCTGGCACTGAACGCCCAGAGTTGTGTGCAAGGGCATTTTTACATGCCTAATGGGTGCAGGGATGTAAATCCTTGACACCTCCGGATCTGTGGACACCACAGGATCACCTCAAGATCTGTGGACACTACAGGATCATCTCATGATCTGTGGACCCCACAGGATCCCCACCCACCTCACCCTCTCTCTCCATTCATGATCATCCCTTCTATTTTCCATTCACCACTCACATCCCTACACACATCCCTCCATCTCTTCCATATCTTCTTCTTCTTCTTCTTCTATTATTTCTTCTTTTGCTCGAGGGCGAGCAACATTCTAAGTTTGGTGTGGTAAAAGCATAGCTTTTTTATTTTTCCATAACCATTGATTTCACCTAAGGCCAGAGAAACCTCTAGAAAGAGGAAAGGGAAGACAAAAGCTTCCATCAAGGGTCTATAGCTCAGTGGTAGAACATTTGACTGCAAATCAAGAGATCCCTGAGATACCTCAGGGGATACATTTTCTTCCACACAATTATTGGAAGCAACTAAGGGTGGAACATCAAGAGCACTCCATCATCCTTCATGAAATTAGAGAAGATCAAAAGCAATGAGGGAGGAGCAACAAAGACAGGAAAGAGACATAGAAGAGCTCAAGGACATCATTGGTTCCTCAAGAGGGAAACGCCACCATCACTAAGGTGGATTCATTCTTTTTTCTTATTTCTTCTGTTTTTCATTTTCTATGTGCTTATCTATGTTTGTGTCTTCATTACATGATCATTAGTAGTTAGTAACCATGTCTTAAAAGTTATGAATGTCCTATGAATCCATCACCTCTCTTAAATGAAAAATATTTTAATTCAAAAGAATAAGAAGTACATGAGTTTCGAATTTATCCTTGAACTTAGCTTAATTATATTGATGTGGTGACAATGCTTCTTGTTTTCTGAATGTATGCTTGAACAGTGCATATGTCTTTTGAAGTTGTTGTTTAAGAATGTTAAATATGTTGGCTCTTGAAAGAATGATGACTAGGAGACATGTTATTTGATAATCTGAAAAATCATAAAAATGATTCTTGAAGCAAGAAAAAGCAGCAAAGAACAAAGCCTGCAGAAAAAAAAATTAGGCGAAAAAAATAGAAAGAAAAAGAAAAAGCAAGCAGAAAAAGCCAAAAGCTCTTAAAACCAAGAGGCAAGAGCAAAAAGCCAATAACCCTTAAAACCAAAAGGCAAGGGCAAATAAAAAGGATCCCAAGGCTTTGAGCATCAGTGGATAGGAGGGCCTAAAGGAATAAAATCCTGGTCTAAGCGGCTAAACCAAGCTGTCCCTAACCATGTGCTTGTGGCGTGAAGGTGTCAAGTGAAAACTTGAGACTGAGCGGTTAAAGTCAAGGTCCAAAGCAAAAAAAGAGTGTGCTTAAGAACTCTGGACACCTCTAATTGGGGACTTTAGCAAAGCTGAGTCACAATCTGAAAAGGTTCACCCAATTATGTGTCTGTGGCATTTATGTATCCGGTGGTAATACTGGAAAACAAAGTGCTTAGGGCCACGGCCAAGACTCATAAAATAGCTGTGTTCAAGAATCATCATACTGAACTAGGAGAATCAATAACACTATCTGAACTCTGAGTTCCTATAGATGCCAATCATTCTGAACCTCAATGGATAAAGTGAGATGCCAAAACTATTCAAGAGGCAAAAAGCTATAAGTCCCGCTCATATGATTGAAGCTATGTTTCATTGATAGTTTGGAATTTATAGTATATTCTCTTCTTTTATCCTATTTGATTTTTCATTGCTTGGGGACAAGCAACAATTTAAGTTTGGTGTTGTGATGAGCGGATAATTTATACGCTTTTTGGCATTGTTTTTAGTAGGATCTAGTTACTTTTAGGGATGTTTTCATTAGTTTTTATGTTAAATTCACATTTTTGGACTTTACTATAAGTTTGTGTGTTTTTCTGTGATTTCAGGTATTTTCTGGCTGAAATTGAGGGACTTGAGCAAAAATCAGATTCAGAGGTTGAAGAAGGACTGCTGATGCTGTTGGATTCTGACCTCCCTGCACTCAAAGTGGATTTTCTGTAGATAAAGAACTCGAAATGGCGCGCTTCCAATTGCATTGGAAAGTAGACATTCAGGGCTTTCCAGCAATATATAATAGTCCATACTTTGGCCAAGTTTAGATGACGCAAACTGGCGTTCAACGCCAGCTCTTTGCCCAATTCTGCAGTTCAGCACCAGAAAGGGATCAAAAACCAGAGTTGAACGCCAGAAATGGATCAAAACCTGGCGTTCAACTCCACAAATGGCCTCTGCACGTGAAAAGTTAAAGCTCAGCCCAAGCACACACCAAGTGGGCCCCAGAAGTGGATTTATGCATCAATTACTTACTTCTGTAAACCCTAGTAGCTAGTTTATTATAAATAGGACCTCTTACTATTGTATTAGACATCCTGGATCCTGGATTGCATTCTGATCCTGTGATCACGTTTTAGGGGGATGGCCATTCGGCCATGCCTGGATCTTTCACTTATGTAATTTTTTAACGGTAGAGTTTCTACACTCCATAGATTAAGGTGTGGAGCTCTGCTGTTCCTCAAAGATTAATGCAAAGTACTACTGTTTTCTATTCAATTCATCTTGTTTCGCTTCTAAGATATTCATTCACACTTCAATCTGAATGTGATGAACGTGACAATCATCATCATTCCCTATGAACGCGTGCCTGACAACCACTTCCATTCTACCTTCGACTGAATGAGTTTCTCTTAGATCTCTTAATCAGAATCTTCGTGGTGTAAGCTAGAATGATGGCGGCATTCAAGAGAATCTGGAAGGTCTAAACCTTGTCTGTGGTATTCCGAGTAGGATTCAATGATTGAATGACTGTGACGAGCTTCAAACTCGCGATTGCTGGGCGTAGTGACAGACGCAAAAGGATAGTAAATCCTATTCCAGCATGATCGAGAACCGACAGATGAATAGTCATGCCGTGACAGGGTGCGTTGACCATTTTCACTGAGAGGATAAGATGAAACCATTGACAAGGGTGATGCCTCCAGACGATTAGCCGTGCCGTGACAGGGCATTTGGATCATTTTCCCGAGAGAAGACCGAAAGTATCCATTGACAATGGTGATGTATCACATAAAGCCAGCCATGGAAAGGAGTAAGACTGATTGGATGAAGACAGCAGGAAAGCAGAGGTTCAGAGGAACGAAAAGCATCTCCATTCGCTTATCTGAAATTCCTACCAATGATTTACATAAGTACCTCTATCCCTATTCTACTATTTATTTTCGAAAACCCATCACTATTTTATATCCGCCTGACTGAGATTTACAAGGTGACCATAGCTTGCTTCATACCAACAATCTCCGTGGGATTCGACCCTTACTCACGTAAGGTATTACTTGGACGACCCAGTGCACTTGCTGGTTAGTTGTGCGAAGTTGTGAACCAGGGTATTGGCATCATGTTTTTGGCGCCATTACCAGGGAAAGAAAGAACGATGAATTTTACATAATCAAAGTATAGTCATAATTTCTGCGCACCAGAGGCATTTTAAGGATGTAAAAGTCAACCGAAAAAGCAAAGTCCTTAATTGCCACGAGTACATCTTCCGCTATCCCCATCACTGTGATCACACTTTTATCAGCTAAGGCAAACCTCGCCGCTGACTTCTTCAATGGAGCTAAATTCAACCGCACATAAATAGAAAGCGGCATGATGCTAACACAGGCTCCCAAGTCACACATACAATCATGAAAGGTGTATCCGCCAATACAACAAGACACTAAGCACGGTCCAGGGTCACCACATTTTCTTGGAATAGGTTCCATCAACGAAGAAATTGAACTACCTAAGGATAATGTCTCCAATTCTCCTATCCTATCCTTGTGTGTACACAAGTCTTTCAAAAATTTTGCATACTTTGGAATTTGTTGAATAGCATCAAGGAGTGGTATGGTTACCTCAACCTTTTTGAACACTTGAAGCATGTTCAAATCAAACTCCGGTGTTTTCTTTGCCTTCTTCACCATAGAAGGAAATGGAATAGGAACGGACTCATCCACTATAGCTTTCCTCTTGGGTTCCTTGAGGTTTACTCCTTCTTTCTCATGCCTTTTGTCTACCACCTCTTCTTCATGTGGAGCTTCAACAACTACCTCTTCCTCATGAATTTCTCCCATGACCCTTGGAGGTATCTCTTCTAATGTAGTCTCCGACCATAGAGTGATGGCATTGAGACCGCCTCTTGGATTTGGTTGGGGTTGGGATGGAAGGTTAGAAGAACTTGAGGGTTGGTCAGTGTTGTTATTAGGGTTTGGTGGTTGGTTTGACATGTTCATCTTTGAAAGTAAGTTGGTGAGGTTAGCTAATTGGGTACTCAAGGTATTAAATTGAGCCTTGTTGCTCTCATCTCGTTTTTCTATAGCGGCTCTAAGCTCTTCAACTTGATTGTTGGAAGATGGAGGAGTTTGGTTTTGGTTTTATTGTCTATGGTGTGGTGCTTGGTACTTGGTATAGTTATTTTGGTTTTGGTTGGAGTGGCTTTGGTTGGCTTGGTAGTTGGTGTTGTTGTGGTGGTATTGGGATGAAGATTGGTTGTTGTTGTGATGAGAAGGAGAGATGTTCCATCTTTGGTTTTGATTGCTTCCTTGCGCATTATCCCTCCACCCTTGATGTTGATTACCACCTTGATGGTAATTGTTTTGACCTTGAAAAGGGTAGGGTGGACGGTTGTTGTAATTCACATTGGCTACCACAAGGGCATGTTTCTCTTGAATTTGATGGCATTGGTCGGTGTAATGTGTGGTGCTAGAGCACAAACCACAAATTCTAGGAAGGCCTTCAAGTTGGGCAACCGGAGGTGGGGCTTGGACGGCTTTGATGGAGTAGTATTCCTTTTGATCCCTTTGGATTTGTGTAAGGATGGTGGTCATATCCCCAAGTGCTTTGGTTAGACTTGATTCGGAAGGGGATGTTCTACTACACCCTTGAGAGGATTACTTCTCACTCGTGTGTGTTGTGTAGATTCGGCAACATCCTTTATCAAATTCCAAGCTTCTCCCTCCGTCTTGTTTTTCAAAAAGGAACCACCACTAGAAGCGGTGAGCAATCTTCTATCCTCCATACAAAGACCTCCGGTAAAGTAGCTAATGAGCAAGTTAGTGGGTATTCCGTGGTGTGGACATGACTCCAATAGCCTCTTGAATCGAGACCAATACTCGTACAAACTCTCTTGGTCTCTTTGCATTATGTCCAAAATCTCTTTCCGGATGTAGTCGGTCTTCTCCGATGGAAAGAATTTATCAAGAAACTCTCTTCTCAAGAAATCCCAATTAGTCACAATCTCATCCGGTAGCGAATAGAACCATGTTTTTGCTTGCGCTTCAAGAGAGAAGGGGAAGGCAAAAACCATGATAGCTACCTCATCGGCTCCATGCCTTCGAGCCGTAGAACAAGCAACTTGAAAATCCTTCAAATGTCGGATGGGGTCTTGACCCGGCAACCCATGATACTTAGGAAGTAGATGTATCAAGCTATTCTTCAACTCAAAGTTCGGATCAAGGTTAGGATACCTTGCTTGCAAAGGTTGAAGTATGATATCCGGAGCTCCTTGCTCATGCAAAGTGATCCGGCGTGGCTCCGGCATGTGTGGCTCACCTGTAGGATGCAAAGTGTATTAGTAGTGCCAACAGAAGAATAGGAAGTAACGGACTACAAGTCACTCTCGGTAACGTCTAGTGATTTGGTATTTTCCTCAAGAGAGGCCGAAGTACTAGGCGTGTAATTCAACCACCGTCTAGCTTGCCGAGTGTGTAACAAAGTTCTTTCGATCTCGGGATCAAAATTGGCTAAGCTAGAATTCGGTTGAGACTGAGTCATCAAACTTGAAAGTCATAGCACAAATGTAAAAGAAATCTAAACTATGGCCAAGTACTGAAAGAAGTAAACTATCTACAATATTCACATATTCACATAACCAATATCAAGGCATATGTTGCAACCATTCCCTGGCAACGGCGCCAAAAATTTGATACGGGCCCCAAGGGTGTATTGGTAAAGATTTTTTTTCCAATAAGGTCGCGTTGCAAGTATAGCTCTACCAACAACAATCCTCGGGGGTCAAATTTAGAAGAGGGATCTGGTTGTCACAAGTTCAACCCCAATAGAAATAACCGAAGTATTCAAACCTCGGGTCGTCTCACAAGGAATGGGCAAACATGTGCTTCAACATTGGTTAGAAATCTGAGGTTGTGAGTTATGAGCATGAAAA
The DNA here is from genome assembly GCF_059453495.1 of Arachis ipaensis. Lineage (NCBI taxonomy): Eukaryota > Viridiplantae > Streptophyta > Magnoliopsida > Fabales > Fabaceae > Arachis > Arachis ipaensis. The sequence goes on along the minus strand of NC_142441.1, from coordinate 38,543,460 downwards.
TAAATGGGAATCTAAACAAGCAAGTAATCTTAGAATGCAACAACTAGTTCAATTAACTAAGCAAAACATGATCAACTTCAATGAATAAACAACATTTCACTTAATTCTATTATAACCCAAACAAGTAACTACAACTAAAGCAATTGGTTGAGGAAATTGAATTTCAAATATGAATAATAAAAGCAACTCTTGGCTAGGCTTGGGAATTGGGGCCACCATCCTTGTCTAACAACTATATCTTGACAATTATGAGGAACCAAGCTCATTAAGTCTACTCTCAAAGTCTTAAGTACGTGATATCTACTCCTAGACTTGAAGCACGTCAAATGGCTTTGATCACATCAACCCATAAGTCCCAACCTACCTACTAATTAGATTAGTAGTGAGTTGGTGTCAATGAGTATCAAATTGACCACCTAGGGCTCCCAAATCATCAAACCCATTAGACCCAATGACTCAAGTTTACCCAATTCCCTTGACCTAGGCCAAGAGTAAAGAAGACTACTCCATAATCAAAGTAAACAATTCATCAAACACTTGGTAAGCATTAACAAAAGACATGTTCAAAATAGCAATTAAATTGAGATCTACAAGTACCCACTAACAATTATCAACATATGATCATCCAAACAACAAAGCTAAACATAGAAATCATCAATATAACATCAATAAGTCAAGATTCACAACATTCATGAAATGGGTATAAAATGACAATTGACAAGAATTCATAAACTATCACAAGATATAAGCAAAATTGTAACAAGGAATTCAAATTGAACAATTAAAACTAGTAATTAACAAGATCCAAGTCACAAATCAACAAGGAAAGATCAAATTAAAACTAGATCTAGAGAGGAACAAGGGTTTCTCCCTCTAGAATAACAAAAGAACCCAAAACTAACTAAAAATTATGTCCTAGTGTAAAATGAGTGATCCCCCTTTTCCCCTAGCATCCTTGGATCTTTTCCATGCAGAAACAGCTTGAAATTGGGCCTAATGAGCCTCAGAAATCGCCAGGCACAATTTCCTTTAATGAGGTCACGTGCAGCTTTTGTGATCCACGCATGCGTGCCAAGTGCGCGTGCGCGTCGATGCTGCTTTTCCCAAGATTTCAATTCTTCATGTTCCTCCCTTTTTGTACATGCTTTCTCCCTCTCTTCTAAGTCATTCCTACCCTATAATTCCTGAAATTACTCAACAAATACATCACGGCATCGAGTGGCAATGGAAGAGAATTAAAATATGGTAATTTTGAGGCAAAATAAGCATGTTTTCCATCATGGAGCAATATTGGGAAGTGAACACAAAATCATGCATTTCTTGTGAATAAGTGTGAGAAATGTTGATAAAATCCCCCAAAATAAGCACAAGATAAACCACAAAATCAGGGTTTATCAGTTTTCACACTTAAGCACAAATTAGGAGACAATCATGAAACCATGCTATTTCATTGAATAAATGTGGGTAAAAGGTCATAAAATCTCCTAAATTAAGCACAAGATAAACCCTCAAAATGGGGTTTATCAACCTCCCCACACTTAAACCAAGCATGTTCTCATGCTTAAACCAAGAATGAAGTAAAGGGTATGGCATTTATTCAATGGAATCTAATCTAAATGCAACCTAAACTATATGCAACTATCTAAATGCAATTGCTTGGTCAAAATAAATCAATCCTCAAGAAGCATATATGCACAAGGGCTAAGGATTAGCAACCATGCCAAACTACAATTGAATTGAGCTATTAAATATTTTTACAAACTTGCATGAAGAGTGATGATTATAGGTGAAATCATGTAATTGAGCAATCGAACCCTCACTGGATGTGTTTGCACTCTATTCGCTCAAGTGTTTAGGGTTGATTCACTCAATTCTCCCCTAATCATGCTTTCTAAGATTGGTTCTTCTTCTAACAATCAACATTTATTCAATGCATGCATACAAGTATCATGAGGTCTTTTCATAGGTTGTAATGGGGCTAGGGTCAAGGTAAGGATGCATCTTTAGTCAAGTGAGCTTAAAATTTGAATCTTTGATAAGCTTAAACTTCCCACCTAACCTACGACATCCTATACAATTTCAAAGCTAACCTAACTACCCATTTTTCTCACTTTTTCACATACTCATGCATTTCCTTTTCATTTCACAACACTTATGCATTGACCCTTATTGAGCTTTGCTTTGGGACATTTTGTCCCCTTTTTATTTCTTTCTTTTTTTTTCTTTGTTTCTTTCTTTTTCTATTTTTTTCTTTTCCTTTCCATATTATTTTTCTTTTTTTTCTTTTCTTTTCATTTTCTTTTATTTTTCTCATTTTTTCCTTTCTTTCAAACTATATACAAGAACATCAATGCATAAGGTCTATATATTTAGTCAATACATGAGCATGTACCAAATTCCCAATATTTTCAAAAATACAAACTACCCTCTTTATTCAACCAATGTCCTAAGTTTCCCACACTTGAATGTTACACACACACTAGCCTAAGCCAATCAAAGATTCAAATAAGGACATTTATTGTTTTTCACTTTAAGGCTTGTATTGTGCTAAAATGAAGAACAAGTGGGTTAATCATAGGCTCAAATTGGCGAACAATGGAAGATAAAAGGTAAGGCTATTTGGGTAAGTGAGCTAAATGAAATGATGGCCTCAATCATATAAATGCATGAATACACAAAATAATGGACATAAAGAATCAAACAAATCAAAGATTACAATCATAGAAAGAGAATAATGCACACAAGAAGGAAAATAAGTGGTTATAAGATGTAACCACACTATTAGGCTCAAATCTCACTTGCTTGTGTTCTTAGCTCAAAATCATGTTCCACAGTATATATAATTCAATTATGAAAAGTTTTCACTCAAATCAATTGGTGCCCTATAGATAAAAATCTTGAAAAATTTCATTATTTTGACTAAGCTTATTGTGTGTGTGTGTGTGTGTGTGTGTATATATATATATATATGCAAAAATAAGAAACTGCAAGTAAAAATCCTAAAAACCTAAAATGAATGCAAAAGTGTTGGAATTAGAAATTTGTCACCCAAAATCGCCGACCGGTCGGACGACCTCCCCACATTTAAAAGTTTGCACCGTCCTCGGTGCACTCAAAGATGAGCAAGGGGGTACGGCGACTCTCTGGGTTGCTACCTTCAGCTGGTAGATCAACCGGTGCTGTGTGTTCTTTATCTCGCTTCCTTTTTTGCTTGTGGTGCATCAATCATGAAAAGTAGAAAATAACACCATTAGAGAAGAAAATACAAAAGCACGGAAGCATAATTGTTGGAATGAGGTAAATCACTAGGAATGAATGAGTGAATTAGTGTGACGTTAAGAAATATTAGGTATGCAAATTCTAAATTGCGCGGTTTAGAACACAGATTAGCATAAAAGCTATGTCACTAAAGAAGCATGCACTTTACTCATTCTAGTATGCTTGAGATGCTTTAAGTAAGCTTGTAAGGTGAAACAGCATTAAAGAAGCATGAAGGCATTCAAGCTATAAGCATATGGATGCATATAATCATGAAACACAATGCATCAAGATGAATGCACAAAATCCAATATCAAGAGATTGCCTAATCAAAGAATAGGGTTCAAATCATGCAATTCAAGAAGAGTTACAAGCTCGAAGGCAATTCTCATCACTTGGTATTCTTAAAAGATAAGCATGAAAAACTCAGAACCAAGTAGCAAAATATAACCTCAATAATAGAATCCAACAAAGATTATAAACATAATGATGTTAAGATAATATCCCTTTTTAATACTCAGCAGCAATTAATGGTAAACAAGAATAACAATCCAACACTTACAATGAAAAAGAGAAAATAAAATGAAAACTAACTAAAACTAACTAATCAACTAACTAACTAACTAACTAATTAGTTAACTAAGATAAATGGTTATCAATGGTATTTGGGAGTGTTGGATGAGGGGTAGAATAAGGGGAAAAGAAAGGAGAGGGAAAGAAATGGAAAGAGGAGAAGAAAAGAGATGTGTTGAAGGAAGGACATCCGCGCGTACGCGCGCATAGCGCGCGCGTGGATGGTGGTGCGATGGACACGACGCGTATGCGCACATGGCGCGTCCGCGTCGATGACTTATTTCGAGAGTGACGCGTACGCATCATGTCCGCATACGCGCGAGTTGGTTTGTGCGAAAGGCACAATGCGCGCGCAACGTTCGCACAACTCTCGGGTTTTTGGCTTGGGGGTGGAATTTCTCAATCCATGCGTACGCGTACATGGCGTGTCTGCGTGGGTAGGCGAAAATGCTTGATGCACGCGTACACGCGTCGTGCGTGTACGCGCAGATGGTGCTCTGTTTTTCAAAATTTTTTTTCTATGTTTTAGCACCAATCCAAGCATTCCAAACCTCCAAACAGGTACCAAAACACCATAAAACCTTATTTAACATACTAAACTACCAACTATACTCAACAAATCAACCAAAAACATAAATTTAAACTAATTACCAATATGTACAAAAAGAGAAAAATGAAAAGAGTTTACCATGGTGGGTTGTCTCCTACCTAGTACTTTTGTTTATTTTCCTTAAGTTGGACTTATGGGGAGCTCCTCTCAAGGTGGCTTGTGCTTGAAGCTATCTTGGAACTTCTACCAATGCTTGGTTCTCCATTGTGTCCCAATATTTCTTATGGATTGAGCCAAGTGTTGATGGAGTTCTTCACAAGCTTGGGGCTCCCAAAGTTGATCCTCTTCTTGTAATTCGGGATCCCACACTTTATTTTCACACCCGTCTTGAAGTTGATCATCATTATTATTAGTCCATCCGGGTGGCAAGTAAGGTGAATTCTCAATAAAGTGACCAACAATCCTCCTAGACCCATCTAGTTGAGCACTACTCCAACCCTTATATCTCATGTTTGATGCATCAACCATAATAAGCCTTGATTTGCAACGCCAACCACAAAACCTTTTTTGCTTACGCTTCATCCCACAAAGTTCCCTAAGTTGGCCATCCGTTTCAAGCAAGCCATATTCAAGTGGGATAATAAAGGTAATAGAAATGAATTTTACCCACTTAAATGTAGGAGTAGATGACAACCTAGGCAAAGAAGCTCCTAAGGGTCTTGACAATGCGTATTCAATTTCCACTTCTTCACAAGATCTCTTAATTTCAATCCTTTGTTCATCAATTCTATCTAAGCCTTTTCCCGTATTAAAATCATAAATGGGAAGGTGAGAGACATTTACCTCCACATTGCTTTCCATCTCATCGGGAGAAGGTTCTTCATACTCAAAGGATTTTTCACCACTAAGACTCGATGCTTGATCTTCATCACCAAGGGAACTCAATTCTTGCTCTATCCCATCCAAGTCTTCATATAGAATATGCCTTGGAAGGTGTGCACTTTCCTCTCTAGCATCAATTTCAATCATCTTGGAGGGATTTTCTTCAATTCTATGTTCCCATAGAGGCTCTGCATCTCCTAAGTCTTCAACCACTTCTTCCTTGTCTTCAATAATCATAGCTTCCTCCAATTGTTCCAACACAAAGCAACTTCCCTCATTCTCCACTAATCTCTCCTTCATGTTATGCTCTTCATTTGATTCTCCACATGTAGCCATGGGAGTTCCTTGAGTAGTTAAGCATTGGGATGCTAACCGGCTTACCACCTCATCCAAGGCGGCCGTGAATTATTGCGCATCCCTTTTCATCTCCTCTTGTCCTTGAACAAAAACATCAAGGATGTCATCCCTTGGAGGTTGGGGTGGATGGAAGGGTTCATCAATTTGGGGGAAGGGTTCATAGTAGGAAGGTGGTTCTTCTTGGTAGAGTTGTGGTGGTTCAACATTTTCCATTCTTTCCACTTGTTGCACAACACACTCCATGGTTGCTTGAAATTGATCCAATGCTTCCTTGAGACGATCCCTTGACTCTTGTTCCTCTTGGATATCATGAGTAGGATCATATGGCTCTTGGATCGATGGACATGAGTATTCTTCCATGGGAGGTTGTGGTGGAAAGGAATATTCATCTTGTGGTTGAAAATTTTCGTACATTGGAGGTGGTTCATCTTGAAAATGTTGATGTTGGAGTGGTGGTGGCTCTATATGTGGCTCATAGGGATCAAAAAGTGGTTGGTATGGTAGATATGGATTAGGGTCATATAAAGGTGGTTGGTGAAAAGAGGCTTGTGAGTATGGTTGAGGGTTATGTTGAGGATATGGCTCATAAGCATATGGTGGTGGTTCTTGAAAGTCACAAGGAGATTCACCATAGCCATTGGGTTGATATGCATCTTAGAATGGCTCTTCTTCATAATGCATTGGTGGAGGTTGTTGCCAAGAGGATTGATCATATGCATATGGCTCCTCCCACCTTTGGTTATCCCATCCTTGATGCATATCTTCATTGTAGCTCCCATTTCCTACAACGTAGTTGTAATCACACTCATAGCTAAAGTGAGAATTCATAATGGAAAGGGAAAACAAGAAACAAAAGCTAATAAGAAACAATGAATGAAAGTCCTAAAACTAGCAAAAACTAACAAGCAATCCAAAAATTAAGCTATTCACAATATTCACATATATACAATAACCAATAACACAACACCATTGCAATTCCCCGGCAATGGCGCCATTTTGATGAGAGGACTTTTGACGGTTTAGAATTTCACTAATGAAGTCTCTTTGTAATATAGTTTCTAAACCAACACTAATCCTTTCATACAAAAATTTGTTTGTCACAAGTAACAAACCCCTAAATTTATAAACCGAAGTATTGAACCTCGGGTCATTCTGATGAGACGTAAAAGCTGGTGAATTAAAAATTATCAAAATGGTTACGTTGCAAGTATAGTTCTTAACTCACCGAAAATCTGCCTATCAATTTAGAAGTATGTCACAGAGAGTTTGAATTAAAAATTACTGGGAGTTTTAAGTCCCAGGTCGTCTCCCAACGAGTTGCAGAAAAGTGTGCTATCTTATTAATCAGATGTTCCAAGAAGTTGAGCTAAGTAAATTGGAATTTGATTTGAGGAAATTTAAATAATATGAATAAAAGCCTTGACTAGGAGTTGATTAGTTGGAATCTCTATTATGGATGGAATGATTTTAAGATTGATTTATAATTAATGGTTGCTCTGTTTGGTTATCCTTTACTATGTAAGGGGAAAGTCAAACAAGTTAGAATGCTAGATCTGTTCACAAGTTGCAACCCACTTAGTTCAAAGGGATTGGCGTTGGTGACAGGATAACAATCCAACAATTAAACCAATTACAAATTTTTTTTCGATCCTTCCAACTCAAGAGTTCCTTTTTAATCAACTCCCCATCAAGTAAAGAAACTACTCACGTATTGTAAACAATAAATCCATAACACATGAAAGGGGATTAAAAGAAGACATGATTATTAGAATTGAAATTAAATTAAAAAGAAATAATCCTTGCATTAAATAATCATAAAAGTATTTGAATGACAAAATTGAACAAAGCAAAGGACAGGGAAGGATAAAACCAAGTTAAGAGAACAAACTAGAATGACGAAGTCTTGATGAGGAAATATCTCTTCTCAATGTTCCAATGCTAAGACCAATTGAAAATTAAAATTCTAAAAACCTAGAGAGAAAAACCTAAGAGAGTAAAAACTAGATCTCCCACTGTCTCTGAATGAATGTGTTATTTGTTTCTGCATGTTCTCTGACTCTAGTCTGCTGTTCCGGGCCAAAAACTGGGCCGAAATAGGGTCCAAAATCACCCCCAATAAATTCTGCAGATTATGCAGATCGCACATGTCACGCGATCGCGTCATCCATGCGGACGCGTCATTCGCGCTTTTCCTCGCCACGCGTTCGCGTCTTCCACGCTACCGCTTCGCTTGGGTTTTCCAATCCGCGCGGCCAGGTGAACCATGCGGCCGCGTCACTGTGATTTGCTCTCCTTCGCGTGGTCGCGTGAGCCATGCGACCGCGTCACTTCTCGCTGGTTATCTCCTCAAATTCTTGTGTTCCTTCCATTTTTGCTAGCTTCCTTTCCAATCTCCAACTTATTCATGCCCTATAAAGTCTGAAACACTTAACACACAGATTACCGCATCGAATGGAATAAAGGAGAATTAAAATTGAATAATTAAAGTCTCTAGGAAGCAGTTTTCAAACAGGTAATAAATTCTGGGAAGAAATCTAATATGCATGCTAATTTAATGAATAAGTGGGTAAGGATCATGATAAAACCACATAATTAAACACAATATAAACCATAAAATAGTGGTTTATCAACCTCCCCACACTTAAACATTAGCATGTCCTCATGCTTAATTGAGGGAGAAAAGGAAATAAGTATGAACATGTAGAAACTTATGAAATGCAATGCAAACCTATATATATATATATATATATATATATATATATATGCAACTATATGATTCTTGTCCACTTGATCAAAAGTAAATAAACTCTTCAAAACAATTACAAATCAAATTCCACTAATTTTATCATTACACAATAAAATGGATAAAAGTTCAAGAAGATAGCTCATGAAAGCAGGGAACTTGAAAATTCAAGTATTGAACCCTCACTGATAATGTATGTACGCTCTAATCTCTAGTGTATAGGGTGGTCACTCTATCCTTCTCTAATCATGCTTTCTAACTTTTGTTCTTCTCCTAACCAATCAACAATAGTTAATACACCAATGCAAATATCATGAGGTCTTTTCAAGATTGTAATGGGGCTAAGGCATAGGTAGGGGTGTATATTTGGTCAAGTGAGCTAATAAATCGAATCTTTAATTAACCCAAGCTCCAACCTAACTTGTATACACTTAATGTAGTCTTTAAAGTTCATACCTAGCTACCCAGAGTTCCCTTTTTCAATCCCTACTCATGTATCAACTTCGTATTTTGATTCTATCATATGTGCACTAATTTTTGAATTCTGAATTTAACATTGGGGTAATTTTGTCCCCTTATTTATTGATTTTTCATATTTTTCATATATATATATATATATATATATTTATTATTATTATTATTATTATTATTTTAAAAATAAATAAATAAAACTTATCAATGCACATAGATTTTTAATTCTTGCAGTTTCACATGAGTAGGTATTCAAATTCCCCTTAAATTTTTATGACACATTCCTTTAACAACTTTTGTTCCCACAATTTCCCATACTTAACTAGCACACACAATTCTATCTTAAGCTAACCAAAGATTCAATTTTGGATATACAATTATTTTTCGGCTTAAGATTAGTAATGTGGTAAAATATCGAACAAATGGGAATTAAAGGCTCAAAGTGGTTAACAAAGGTAATTGAAAAGGGTAGGCTTAATTTGGATGAGTGAGCTTAAACAAATAATGGCCTCAATCATGTGCAAGCATGCAAATATAATAACTATTGGATATATAAGATAAAACAAAATATAGATTACAATCATAGAGAAGTAAACACACAAGAATGAAATAATTATGGTTAAATAATGTAACCATTCATAAAGGCTCAAATCTTTCACAGGTTGTGTGTTCTTTAACTCAAATATCATGTTCCAAATACAACTCAAGCAAATTTATCATAAAAATTTTGAAAAATTAGTGAAATTTTGTTCCAAAGATAGATTTTTAAAAGAAACTTATTGTCTTTTCAATCAAGTAGAACATGCATGCAACTATCCTAACCTATGCAATTTATTCTATTCTATAAAGGAAAGAAAATCTAACTAAAATATCCTAATTATTGGTGCTAGAGAAGAGAGATTACCTCCGGAAGTCAGGTACTGACCGACCTCCCCACACTTAAGGCTTTGCACCGTCCTCGGTGCCATCTGTCAGGAATAGGGGTGGGCTGGTAGCAGTATCTCCATCATCGGGACCGTCATGGCTCCCTGTGCTAGTAAAGAAAGTGGAGTCCGGGGTGTCTGAGTCTCTGAAGCGTCCCTTGAGTAGCTCCTTAAGGTGTTTGAATCGGCGCTCGTTACGGCGCTCTCTCATCTTTGCTTTCTGTTCTTGCCGATCCAACCGTTCGATTATCTGCTGGAGCAATTTCTCAGTTGTAGATGCTTGTGGTGTTGAAGAAGGATTATCTTCAACTGGAGCAGTAGGAAGGCTTGTAGTGGCTATTGAGAGTCTGAGGTATTTCCCGTTAGGGACATACTGATCATCCCGTGGAAGCACGGCTTTGGTGTCCCCAGCTCTGTAGGAGACTCCGGCTGCTGAGACAAGATCTGAGACCAAGGCGGAGAAAGGTAAGTTGCCCGCAATTTGTACGTGTTCCATAGCATTCCGGATATGTCTTGAGAGATTCAGAGGTTGGTCTGTAAGGATGCACCATAGTAGAACAGCCATGTCCGCAGTGAAGGAGGACTCATGAATGCTCGGAAAGACGTAATGGGACATGATCTGCGCCCATACGCGAGCCTCCAAGGTAAGTGCTGAAGCCAAGATTCCCTTAGGGCGGGTACGGTGGTATCCGTAGATCCAACGGCTGCCAGGTAATGCGATGACTCCGAGAACGGAGTCCCAGTCGAATTGGTATCTCTAGCGCTGAAGGGCGGCTTCTTGAAAAGCGTCCATTCCTGCTGGAATAGGGGGAAGACTCAGAGCTTGCTAAATGGCCTCTTCTTTGATAGGGACTTGCTTCTGCCGGACATAAACAGACTGCAGGGTCGGCATGTAGAAGTTGGAGTAGAACTCAACTACCCAAGAAAGATTGACCTGCCTTGGCTGTTTCCGTAGGAAACCCATTGTCTTCGCTCAATTTGCGGCTTAACAAAGGTGGCAATATTGGACGGGAGGATAAGAAGGTATTCATTGTTATAATTCCTTTCTGCCAGGATAGGGAACATCTGCTCACAGTAGCGATTGGGAAATCGCGCAGTGTCCTTTGCTGGAAAGGCTTTTCCTTTTCGTCAACCTTTATTATCCTCTTAACTCTTTTTGTTGAGGGCTTGACTGCGGTTGAAGAAGGCTCTGCCACTAATGCTCTTTTAGTTTCTCTTCTTGCTGGTGGTTTGGAAGTTGCTTTCTCCTTTCCTTTCTTGGTGGCCATCCTGAAAGAAGGGAAGAGAAGGTAAATTAAATTCAAAGAGATATACAGCAAGGAAGGAAACGAAAAAGAGGGTGAATGATGCACAGTAAAATGTAGATGACATTAACACATGCTCTCGAGTACATATGAAAAGCCATCAATGGAAAATAGTTAGTGCAGATAAAAACAAGTGAATGCAAGGTGTTTATTGGCATGCTGGCAAAGGACATGAGTAGCAAAGACCAAGCATTACTTCGTAACAAACCATCACGTTTGTGAAAAGCAAGCATTGAATAGTAGAGTAAAGTAATGTAGAAAAGTGCATAGGGCTATATAGGCTTTTTCACAAACACATGGCATGCATGGTAAGTAAGATATAAAAAGTATGAAATTGAACATGCAAGCAATCCCTTAAAAATAATAATAATTGTCAAATAAATTGTAACAAGTCACAAGCATATAATGAGGGATAATGACTCAAAAAATTTCTAGCACCATGTAAAAAGGGAAAGAAGAAGATGAAAAATAAAATAAAAAATTGAAAAGAAAAAGAAAAGAAAATAAAAATAAAAATGTATATAAAATAATAAGAATGATGGAAAAGAGAAGAAGGAAGAAGAAGGTAAAACCTTGTTAATGGTGGTAAGAGAGATAGAGAGTGAGAGGTGAGATAGAAGGGGAAGGGGGAAGGAAGAAATAAGGAGGGAAAAGAAAAATTAGGACTTGGGGGAGAGGAAGATAAGATATGTGGCAATTTTAGGTTGAGCTGTGCGGCGCAAGCGACGCGGCCGCGTGGGGCACGCGTTCGCGTGGGTGTGCGTCAGGTAAGGGGACGCGATCGCGTTGGTCACGCGGTCGCGTGACCCATGTTATGCTGCTGGCGCGAGTGCAGCCTCGCTCCAGCACAACTCTTTGTTCAATTTAATTTAATTGCCAAATTGGGGTGACGCGATCGCGTGGGTCACGCGATCGCATGAGTGTGCGTTATAAAATGGGTGACGCGGTCGCGTCGGTGATGCGATCGCGTGACAAGGATTGTGCTTCCAGCACCAATCCAGCATCACTCTCGCACAGAATGTTACTGTGCACCCTTTTACGTCGAAAACTCAGAGCACGCGACCGCGTGGGGCACGCGGTCGCGTGGGTTGATTTGTGCCATTGGCACGCCTCCAGCCATGCTCCAGCCGGACTCTCTGTTCATTTATTTTTTTTCTCAACCCCCTCAGCGACGCGGACGCGTCGCTGATGCGATCACGTCGCGTGGCGAAAAAACCCCTTCTTCTTTTTTTTTTTTAAAGAAATATAAAGACATGTAAATGAAAGAGCACGAAAGCACTAATAAAGAGAAGAGTTATGAAAGAAGAAAAAAAAACTAAAAGTGAAGAAAAGAACGATCATACCGCGGTGGGTTGTCTCCCACCAAGCACTTTGCTTTAACGTCCGTAAGTTGGACGCTCCACTAGCTCAATCGGCTGCTATGTAGGGATCTTCCAGGCAGAAGATCTCAAGTTCCTTATTTTTCTGCACCTTCTCACCATGGTACAGCTTCAGGCATTGTCCATTAACCTTAATAAGTTCAGAGCTTGAAGGATGGCTTAGGTGATAAACTCCGTACGGTTCAGCCTTCTCTACTCTGTATGGACCTTCCCATTTTGATCTCAACTTACCGGGCATGAGCCTTAGTCGAGATTTGTAAAGGAGGACAAAATCTCCAGGTTGGAACTCTTTCTTCTTGATGTTTTGATCATGCACAGCTTTCATCTTTTCCTTGTAAATTCTGGAGTTCTCATAAGCTTCTAGGCAAAGGTTCTCCAGTTCCTGCAATTGTAACTTCCTTTCAGCTCCGGCATTCTCAATTCCCATGTTGCACTCCTTAACTGCCCAAAAGGCTCTGTGTTCTATTTCAACTGGGAGATGACAAGCTTTTCCATAAACCAAGCAGAAGGGGCTCATCCCAATGGGTGTCTTGTATGATGTTCTATATGCCCACAGTGCATCTTGTAGCCTGGTGCTCCAGTCTTTTCTATGAGGCTTTACTATCTTTTGCAAGATGCGCTTAATTTCTCTGTTCGACACCTCGGCTTGCCCATTAGTTTGGGGATGGTAAGTGGTTGCAACTTTATGGATTATCCCATGCTTCTTCATCAATCCTATTAGTCTCCTGTTACAAAAATGGGTGCCTTGATCGCTCACGATCGCTCGTGGTGACCCAAAGCGACATATAATATCGTTTCTCACAAAGGAAACAACAGTGTTAGCATCATCAGTGCGGGTAGGAATTGCTTCCACCCATTTGGAAACATAATCCACAGCTAACAATATATAAAAATATCCATTAGAATTTGGAAATGGACCTATGAAGTCAATGCCCCAAACATCAAAAATTTCACAGAAAAGCATATATTGTTGAGGCATCTCATCCCTCCTAGATATATTACCAAATTTCTGGCATGGGGGGCAAGATTTACAAAACTCAGCAGCGTCTCTAAAAAGAGTAGGCCACCAGAATCTGCAGTCTAAGATCTTTCTAGCCGTTCTTTGAGGGCCAAAATGTCCTCCACTCTCAGATGAGTGACAGGCCTCTAAAATGGACTGGAATTCTGATTGAGGCACACAACGTCTAATTATTTGGTCAGCGCCATATCTCCATAAATATGGGTCATCCCATATATAATATTTAGACTCGCTTTTCAGCTTATCTCTTTGATGTTTAGAAAAATGTGGAGGAAATGTGCGGCTAACTAAATAATTAGCAACAGGTGCATACCAGGGGATTACCTCAGAAACTGCTTGCAGGTTATCAAAAGGAAAATTATCATCTATAGGAGTAGAATCATCCTTAATATGTTCAAGGCAACTCAAGTGGTCTGCTACTAAATTTTGATTACCACTCCTATCCTTTATTTCTAAATCAAATTCTTGTGACAGCAGTATCCAACGTATAAGTCTTGGTTTGGATTCCTTTTTAGATAATAGATACTTTAGAGCTGCATGGTCCGAATACACTACTACTCTAGTACCAAGTAAATAAGCTCGGAATTTATCCAGAGCAAAAACAATAGTAAGAAGCTCTTTTTCAGTAGTAGTATAATTGGACTGGGCAGTGTCTAAAGTCTTAGACGCATAGGCAATAACAAAATGATCCTTACCTTCACGCTGAGCCAGCGCTGCTCCTACTGCATGGTTGGAAGCATCGCACATGATTTCAAACGGCTGGCTCCAGTCTGGTCCTCTCACAATTGGAGCTCGAGTTAGAGCAGTCTTCAGCTTATCAAACGCTTGTTTGCAATCCTCACTGAACTCGAACTCAATATCCTTCTGCAGTAATCTGGATAAGGGAAGTGCCACCTTACTAAAGTCCTTAATAAATCTCCTGTAGAAACCTGCATGGCCAAGGAACGAACGGACTTCCCTCACAGAAGAGGGGTAAGGTAAACTAGAAATAACATTCACCTTTGCTGGGTCTACAGAAATGCCATTATTAGATACCACATGTCCTACTACAATCCCTTGTTTTACCATAAAGTGGCATTTTTCGAAATTCAATACAAGGTTCGTATTAACACATCTATCTAATACTCGAGATAATCCATCTAAGCAAAGGCTAAAAGAATCACCATAAACGCTAAAATCGTCCATAAAAACTTCCATACAGTCCTCAATAAGATCAGAGAAAAGACTCATCATGCACCTTTGGAAGGTAGCTGGTGCATTGCACAAGCCAAAGGGCATTCTCTTATAAGCATAAGTCCCAAAAGGACACGTAAAAGTAGTCTTTTCCTGATCCTCAGGAGCTATATGAATCTGGAAATAACCTGTGTAACCATCTAAAAAGCAATAATGTGATTTACCTGACAGGCGATCTAGCATTTGATCAATGAATGGAAGTGGGTAGTGATCCTTACGGGTAGCTTGGTTGAGACGCCTGTAATCAATGCAGACTCTGAGCATTCTGAGCTCTAGTTGCTATGAGCTCTCCATGCTCACTCTTCACTGTAGTGACTCTAGACTTCTTGGACACCACTTGTACTGGGCTTACCCATTCACTGTCTGAGATGGGATATATGATACCTGCTTCCAATAGTCTGGTCACTTCCTTTTTGACAACTTCCAAGATGGTGGGATTCAATCTTCTTTGGGGTTGACGGACAGGTCTTGCTTCCTCTTCTAAAAATATTCTGTGCTCACATACTTGAGGGTTGATTCCCACTATGTCTGCCAAACTCCACCCAATGGCCTTCATATGCTTCCTCAGTACATCAAGTAACTGCTCTTCTTGTTGAGAAGTCAGTTCCCTTGCAATAATAACTAGAAGCTTCTGCTCATCCTCAAGATAAGCATATTTGAGATGTGGAGGGAGAGGTTTCAATTCTAACTTTTGATCATGGGCGGGCTCTGGATTATCTGGGGCTTGTGAAAATGGCGAAGTGCTCCCATTGTCAGTTAAGAGGGTCCCCACACTTGGACCTTGTCCAGTGTGCCTCTCTTCAAACTCTTCCTTTTAAACTTCAGCCACACTTTCGTCTATGACATCACACTGGAAGAAAGAACGATCTTCTGGGTGGTTGTCAATGACTCCATTCAAATTGAAGATTACTATGCGGCCATCTATTTCAAAGGAGTATGTTCCTGAAAAAGCATCCAATTTGAATTTTGATGTCTTCAGGAATGGTCTTCCAAGTAGGATTGATGATGGCTTATCTGAATCATTGTGGGGCATCTCCAAGATATAAAAATCAGTGGGAAATGTGAGCCCTTTAATGTTCACTAAAACATCCTCAGCAACTCCAGCCACTGTAATAATGCTTTTATCTGCTAACATAAAACGAGCTGCCGACCTTTTTAAGGGAGGGAGCCTCAAAACATCATATATAGACAAAGGCATTATACTGACACATGCTCCTAAATCACACATGCAATCATAAATTACTACACCACCAATAGTACAACTAACTATGCAAGGACCTGGATCACTACATTTTTCAGGTAATCCTCCCATTAAAGCAGATATAGAACTACCTAAAGGAATAGTTTCTAATTCATTAATTTTGTCTTTATGGATACATAAGTCCTTTAGAAACTTTGCATATTTAGGTACCTACTGAATAACATCAAAAAGGGGAACAGTTACCTCAACCTTTTTGAATATCTCTACCATTTTAGGATCGGGTTCCAGCTGCTTCCTGGGCTTCCTTGCAAGTTGTGGAAATGGAATGGGAGTAGTGTTTTCTGTGGTGCCTGCGCCTTTTGGTGCTTCCTCCTGTGGTTGAGCTATCCCTTCTTCAGCTATGTCCTGTATATCCTCTTCCTCTTCAACATCTTCGATTTCTACCACCTCTTCAGCTGAGGCGTATTCTGGTGAGCTTGGTTCCTCCTGAATCCTCTCCTGCAGTGTGGTTCCGGACCTCAGGGTGATAGCATTAATGCCTCCCTTTGGATTGGGTAATGGTTGAGAGGGGATTCCAGTTGCGCTTGAAGGTTGGTTATTGGAATTTTGTGCTGGTACAAACTGTGTCATAAAAGCTTGCATAGTAGAAGTGAGACCATTCAGACTGGCATTAATACTATTCATGATGTTGGTCTCCATGGTCTGTTGTCTTTTCTCAAAAGATTGTAGTAGATCTTCAGTAGAAGATAAAGAAGAATGAGTAAATTGAGAGGTCTGCTGCTGATTGTTCTGTGGTCCTTGGTTCTGCCTCAGGTGAGGTGCTCTGTAAGGTTGATTTTGCTACCTGTTGTTGTTATTGTTCCACCTCTGATTTCCCTGATTATCTCTGCCTCCTCTGTTATTGTTGTCCCTCCAATTCTGGTTTGAATTGTCCTGCCATCCATGGTTATTATTTTCACTTTGATTGTACCCTTGGTTGGGGCGGTCATAAAAGTTGTGAGTGGATGCCACCATGTTGTCTTCTTGTTGGAGCTGCGGGCATTCATCAGTGTAATGGCTATAATCAGCACAGATTCCGCAAATTCTTTGTGGGACTAGTTGTTGGTTTTGCTGTGGTGGAGGTTGAGCTTGCTGAGCTTGTTGATTCAACTGCATTTGCTTCAGCAAGTTGGTCATTTCACAGATGCTTTGAGTTAGAGCAGCAGTCTCTCTGCTAGAAGATACTTCTGCAACAGCCCTTGAACGGCCTTGCTTCTGTCTGTGGTTCCTAGTGGATTCAGCTAAATCACTGATCAATTGCCAAGCTTCATCAGTGGTCTTATAGTTCTTCATAGACCCATTGCTGGCACTTTCCAGTGTGGTCTTATCTTGGGGCCTCATACCCTGTGTAATATAGCTGAGTAGCACGATCTTGTCAATCATGTGGTGGGGGCATGCTTCCAGAAGACTATTGAAGCGCTCCCAGTATTCAAAGAGAGTCTCATTGTCATCCTGAACAATTGTAGAGATATCCTTCCTCAGTTTATCAGTAACTTCAGATGGAAAGAATTTCTCCAGAAACTCCTTTCTGAGTGTATCCCAGTTGGATATATTTGCTAGAGGTTGAGTGTAGTACCACTCTCTTGCTTTTCCCTCAAGAGAAAACGGAAAAGCTTTCAGCATAATTGAAGTTTCATCAGTGCCATCACGCCTGACAGTAGAACAGGCTGCCTAGAAATCTCTCAAGTGCCTGATAGGCTCTTGAGCAAGTAGGCCATGAAACTTGGGCATCAAATTTAGCAGTGTGGGCTTTATTTCGAAATCTGTAGCTACCACCGGATGATGCGCTTGAAACGGTTGCATTGTAAAATCAGGGGCTCCTTCCTCCTGGATGGTAACTCTCCTAGCTGCCATGTTTTCTGCACGTAAAACAACTGAATCAGTAGAACGGTGGCTGGTTTCTTCCTCAGATTCACTTTCAGATCCGCCCTCAGAGCGGGCTAACCGACGCTGTTCTCGCCTTATTCGTGAAATTGTCCTTTCAATTTCAGGATCGAATATTAGCAAACGCGGATCAGGAAGTGAACGCGTCATTTGACGGAAGAAACATGCAGCTCATAGTAGCAAAATAAAATAAAATGCAAATAAATAAATTCTAATTAATAAAATTAGAACTCTATTGTAAATCCCCGGCAACGGCGCCAAAAATTGATGAGACGCAGAAGCTAGTGAATTAAAAATTATCAAAATGGTTACGTTGCAAGTATAGTTCTTAACTCACCAAAAATCTGCCTATCAATTTAGAAGTATGTCACAGAGAGTTTGAATTAATAATTACTGGGAGTTTTAAGTCCCAGGTCGTCTCCCAACGAGTTGCAGAAAAGTGTGCTATCTTATTAATCAGATGTTCCAAGAAGTTGAGCTAAGTAAATTGGAATTTGATTTGAGGAAATTTAAATAATATGAATAAAAGCCTTGACTGGGAGTTGATTAGTTGGAATCTCTATTATGGATGGAATTATTTTAAGATTGATTTATAATTAATGGTTGCTCTGTTTGGTTATCCTTTACTATGTAAGGGAAAAGTCAAACAAGTTAGAATGCTAGATCTGTTCACAAGTTGCAACCCACTTAGTTCAAAGGGATTGGCGTTGGTGACAGGATAACAATCCAACAATTAACCCAATTACAAATTTTCTTTCGATCCTTCCAACTCAAGAGTTCCTTTTTAATCAACTCCCCATCAAGTAAAGAAACTACTCACGCATTGTAAACAATAAATCCATAACACATGAAAGGGGATTAAAAGAAGACATGATTATTGGAATTGAAATTAAATTAAAAAGAAATAATCCTTGCGTTAAATAATCATAAAAGTATTTGAATGACAAAATTGAACAAAGCAAAGGACAGGGAAGGATAAAACCAAGTTAAGAGAACAAACTAGAATGACGAAGTCTTGATGAGGAAATATCTCTTCTCAATGTTCCAATGCTAAGACCAATTGAAAATTAAAATTCTAAAAACCTAGAGAGTAAAAACTAGATCTCCTACTGTCTCTGAACGAATGTGTTATTTGTTTCTGCATGTTCTCTGACTCTAGTCTGCTGTTCCGGGCCGAAAACTGGGCCGAAATAGGGTCCAAAATCGCCCCCAATGAATTCTGCAGATTATGCAGATCGCACATGTCACGCGATCGCGTCATCCATGTGGACGCGTCATTCGCGCTTTTCCTCGCCACGCGTTCGCGTCGTCCACGCTACCGCATCGCTTGGGTTTTCCAATCCGCGCGACCGCGTGAACTATGCGGCCGCGTCACTGCGATTTGCTCTCCTTCGCGCGGTCGCGTGAGCCATGCGACCGCGTCACTTCTCGTTGGTTATCTCCTCAAATTCTTGTGTTCCTTCCATTTTTGCTAGCTTCCTTTCCAATCTCCAACTCATTCATGCCCTATAAAGTCTGAAACACTTAACACACAAATTACGGCATCGAATGGAATAAAGGAGAATTAAAATTGAATAATTAAAGTCTCTAGGAAGCAGTTTTCAAACAGGTAATAAATTCTGGGAAGAAATATAATATGCATGTTAATTTAATGAATAAGTGGGTAAGGATCATGATAAAACCACATAATTAAACACAATATAAACCATAAAAAAGTGGTTTATCACATTCTCCCTAGGAATTGCAATAAAGTGTCTTATTATTGGTTATGGAGCATGTTTTGGGGTTTTTGATAAGAGACATGGAATGTAAATGGCAATGAAAATAAACTAATAACTAAAAAGACCTTGACAAGGTTTGGTGGTCAAGGATCTCTATCCTAATCACTAACCACAACATGAGAATTGGCAAGGATCAACCCCACTAAGTCATCCTTTAACTAATAAAGGAAAGTCAAGTGAGCTATGTCAATCCAAGACCATAAGTCCTACTTCTTCACCAAATCAATTAGTGAGATCTAGCGTTAATGGTTCCCAATCGTCAATCACTTGGATATTAGTGACTTAAGAGTTCCTAAGTTAACTTCCCAAGCCAAGAGCATAAAATTCTACTCTAAAATCTAACCAAGCATTTTATCAAACACTTGGAAGGCATAAAAGGAAAGCATAGTAAAATTGCAAGGAAAGTAAATCTACACTACTCAATTGCAAAGAATTAAACAACAACAAATCAAATGAAAAATAAAGGAACATGAAAACATAAAGTGCATCAAAGAGAAATAGAAGAACAAAAGTGCATCAACATAAAAGTAGAGAATTACAAGAATTAAATGCTAAATTAGAGAAAAGAGATGTAGAAGAAGAAGAATTACAAAAGGAAAAGTAAATCAAAGCATGAAATTAACCTAGATCTAAGAATTTCTAATCTAGATCTAACCTACTCCTAATTCTAGACAGAAGAGAGAGCTTCTCTCTCTAGAAACTAACTAAAGCTAATCCTAATGAGTGTAAATGATGCTAAGTGTTCATTCCCTTCAATCCTTGATCCTTTAAATGCATTTTGGCGCCAAAGTTGGTTGCAAATTGGGCCCCACAGCTCTCAGAAATCACTGGGCACGTTTTCTATTTAAAAATCACGTGTGGCCATCGGCGCGTACACGTACAGTGTGCGTGCGCGCCCCTTGAGATTTTTGCAATCCACGCGTGCGCGTACAGTGCGCGTGCGTGTGGATGCATATTTCCAATTCTTTGGCTTTTCCATGATTTCTCCACTTTGTATACTTTCCTCTTCACTCCTTTGATCCATTCCTAACCTTTTCAACCTGAAATCACTTAACAAACAAATCAAGGCATCTAGTGGAATCAAAGGTGAATTAAAATCATCAAATTAAAGATCTAAAAGCATGTTTTCACACTTAAGCACAAATTAGGAGACAATCATGAAACCATGCTATTTCATTGAATAATTGTGGGTAAAAGATCATAAAATCTCCTAAATTAAGCACAACATAAACCCTCAAAATAGAGTTTATCATGGACTAATCAATTTGATTCCTCAAGTCCTAGTCAACTCCTAAGGAAATACTAGCTTTAGAGGGATCCAAATCAATCAGCAAATTCCAATTTTCAATCAACAGCTGAGTTTGACAACACAAGTGTCACCACTTACTCAACCAAAGCCAAAAGAGAAAAATCCAAATTATTTATATAATAAATAAAAGAAAGCAATCATAAATCTGGAATACCTCAAATAGCATTTAAACATAAATTCAAATCTAACATAAAGAGTTCATAAGCCAAATTGGCTAAATAAGTAATTAACAAGTAAAAGCATTAGAGTAAATAAAAGTAGAAGAGAAATATAAATTAAAGGAACATTGAACCTGGAATGAAGAAATAACCATAAACTAAGAGGAATCCTAATCCTAAAATCTAAGAGAGAGGAGAGAGACTCTCTCTCTCTCTCTCTCTAAAACTACATCTAAAACCTCAAATTGTGAATATGAAAGTTGTTTTTATGAATGGATCGATTCTCCTACTTTATAGCCTCTAATCTGTGTTTTCTGGGCCGAGAACTGGGCCAAAAACAGCCCAGAAATTGCCCCCAGCGTTTTCTGTTAATTCTGCAGATCGCGCAGGTCACGCATACGCGTCGTCCACGCGTGCGCATCATTCAGCAATTTTCCTTGTCACGCGTACGCATCGTCCACACGTTCGCGTCATTTGTGCAGACTCAAATCCACGCGTACGCGTCAGGCACGCGCACGCGTCGCTGCAATTTTCTCCATTTCGCGCGCTCGCGTGAGCCATGCGCGCACGTCGGTGTTTGCTGATCATCTCCTTAGTTTCTTGTGTTCCTTCTATTTTTGCAAACTTTCTCTCCATTCTCTAAGCCATTCCTGCCCTATAAAGCCTGAAACACTTAACACACGAATCACGACATCGAATGTTATAAAGGAAAATTAAAATATACCAACTAAAGATCTCTAGGAAGCAAGTTTTCAACCATAGAACAATACCAGGAAGGAAAATGTAAAATCATGCAAATCATATGAATAAGTGAGTAAAGAATTGATATAAACCACTCAATTGAGCATAAGATAAACCATAAAATAGTGGTTTATCAACCACACAGCAGAAAATAAATCTGTATCGCAGTAGTAGTACTGTAGTGAAAGCAAACCAATAGAGGTGGCAGTGACAGTAGCAATGAATAAACAATTACCAAAAGCCTGAAATAAAAAAGGTAAACTTAAATAAATACTAATTACTAATATGTAGCTTCCAATATTTTCTAAAAACCTCCCTCACTCATTGATTTGTCACTTTAAGACTCAGTTCAAGTTTAGACATATAGAAGAATTCGTGTACTGAACTTCCACTCCTTTCTTCTAAGTTAAGAACGAATAAAATTCATCTACCCATTCAATATTTCACTATGAAGAAGTTTTGAAAGTTTTGAAGCATAAAAGTTAATTAGAGAAATCTACCTTAGCAGCCTTAAGCTTTTATTTATATATATAAAAAGTTATCTTCCTCAAATCTCTAGGTATTATTTAATCCATTTATTAGCTTTAAAGTTTCTTTGTAAAAAAAGCATATATAACATTTTACCATATCACATGTTAATATGGAATTTAGAACAATGTTAATTCTATTTGATATTCAAACTTTAAACTTAAAATATAATTGAAGTAAATATTCATAGACAAGAGTTAAGCAAAGCAAAATATTAAATCAATTATATTAGATTAGATAAATAAATGAATACCTCAATAATATACAACAAAATAGGAAGCAAGCACAATTAAACTTGATAATACACAATCTGTAATTCTCTCAATTAGACTTGATAATACACAACAAAATAGGAAGCAACACATACAGGAACAGATTAACAGGAATAGATTTACAACAAGCCAATTCTCTCAAATTTTTTTCGGTAAAAATATTGGATCCTAACATATTCCTAAATTTAATATGACAATATTTAAACTTTTATTTTCACATCTGCAACACAATAATATTTTCACAGCCCTTATCACAGGAACAAAGAAACAGAGGGAATAAATACTTACCTTGTAGTGTTAAGTAAGATTTGACTGTCAAAAGCATAAATGAAGAAGGTTTGAATGGATATTCTATGGGCAACTGAATTTGCCCATGATAAATACCACCCTCAAATTTAGTATCACGAGACCCCATAATGGCAAATTGCCATTCAAATATATTTTTCTAAAAATAAACATAATAACGTCGTTAAAAAAAACATATAAGATCCCAAAAATAAAGGAATAAGAATTAATTAGCAGATGACAAGTTCCAAATAAGTATGTAAAGATGCAAACTAAGCGATTTCTCACAAGAACAATCTAAATCTAGGTCATCAACTATCAAGAACAAGTATCTCACTTAGAGACATTTTTAATACTTTAAATCTGCACTGCATTGCTCACACACTTTTAATCAAACACATAGTGGGCAATAGCAGTGACAGTGACAGAGTCTAAATAAAGAAACGAAAGAAACCTCAAGGGTTGAGCACCGAGTGAGGGATATGAGAGAAGGTGCGAGGTTACGAATATGAGGAGGAGGCTTGCGTTGAGGGTGCGAGGATTGCGACAGAGAGGGTGTGATAGAGAGAGTGCGACAGAGAGCTCGAAGAGAAGGATGGGTGCAAGGGTTCCCAATAGTGATGAAGGTTCTCAATAGTGATGAAGACGAAGGGCTCAGAGAGAGAGCTGGTGTGAGGGTTCTCATAGCAGTGATGAAGAAGAAGAGCTCAGAAAAAGTGTAACGGGGTGTCGAGGGTCCTCATCGATAGTAAAGGGTCCGCAATTAGGTGGAGAGGGCTGGGTAGGGTGTGTTTGACGGCTGGGTGATGATGAATGGTTATCACTTAGAGGGTTTAGGATTAAAGTGTTTAACTTGGACAAAAATTAAAGGCTTTGGAAAAAAATTTTGGTGGGAACTCTATCGCTATATTTTTTTGGGGTAACCAATTAATTAGAGGATATCACCACACTTTAAAAATGTGATCATATGAAGATAAACTATCCACGCTTTAAATGCATGCCTGTTTTCCTCTCTGACCACACTTTTGAAGCATGGAAAAAGAAAGTGTTGCTAAATTAGTAATCAATTGCTACCCTCATAAAGGGTGCCTATTTCCCTCTATGGCCATGCTTTTGAAGCGTGGCAAAAAAAAAACGTGTCCAAATTACTAATCAGTCGCCACACTCATAAAAGCGTGGCCATTGACTACTTTTGGCCATGTTTTTAAAGTTTGGCAAGAAAAAAGTGTGCTGATAGGCCTTTTTTCTTGTAGTGAACCAAGTGATAACATGTAATTTTTGTTTCTCTTACCATTTCTGTAATTCTTGTGCTATCATATTTTGCTTCTGATTTCATACACTTTTTTAGAAAAAAAAAAGCCCTTTAAAATTTTATGCAGGAAAAAAAAGAAAAATTACAACTATCTAAGTTCTCATACAACAGAAGTTATGTTTTTATTGAATGCTTGAGTTGTAATTGTGAGATAATTTCTGTGTATTTTAGGTTCAAGGAACAAGAAGAATCATTGAATGAACCAGCTCCTAATCAAGAAGGAATAATAGATGATAATCCTAAAGGACAAATGATTGTTCTTCGGAAATAGGCTCATTCTCAGTTAGAACCATTGGACATGTGCTTTTTCAATTCACTTTCAATGTTCTATTCATTGAGTTAATCATTTGCACTTGAATGTTTACTCCATATTAACTTTTTTATTTTTGTTTTTCTTAGAGTTCCACTTCATGTATGTGCTCCACCTTCGAAAACACCTGCCTCAAGCCCTCCCCAAAATCAACAAATTGCTGAAAAGTCTTTTGGAGAGGAAGTTATAGAAGAAAAAACTATTAATGCTAAGTATTACTTAAATTCCTTTTCTAATATTTTTTATATATTTAGTTTCTCTTTCGATGTATTGCTTTTGTTTTGAGGTGTATTTGGTGTTGTTGTCCTCTTCTTGTTGCAACTAGGTAACAAAATATTAATTTTGTCTATTTTGAGGGACTTTGTTGATGCATTTGTATAACTAGCCCATAGAAATTTTTTATAGTGCTTCTAATGTCATTTTGTGGATATTTTATTGAGTTACATGTCTTTTTAAATAGTGGTGTATTTGGTTCGTATTTCGGTGTATTTCATGTGAATTGAGGTGCACTTGATTTGCTTGTATTAATTAAATTCCTTTTCTGTAATCTTGCAGTCCTCCAAAACCTCAACAACCCAAACAAGAATCTCATGAGGAAGTAGCTCCTACTAATGTGTAAGTTCTACTTAATAAAATTCATTTTCAATATTTTCTGTGTATTCTTAAACTATTTTATGTGTCACCATGCAGTCATCCAACCACTCAAGCAATGAATAATAATGTTGGTTGCTAATACTGCATTGAAGAATGAATTTTTATCACCATTTAGCCTTGACTTCTTTCATCAAGTGAGAAAGCTACACTTAAGAGGGTGTACTACCAAGCTTACAAGAAAAAATCTCAAGACAGTCCAATATTGGTGGAAGAGTTAAAAGAGTTGGTTGAGATCATGAATACTAGGGTTGTAGCAGCATTAAATTATGCTAAGCGAAAAAGTCCCTCACTAGAAAAGGTATAGCCTACACTGAGTTTCCTTGACAAGTTCAAAACTCTTGTGAGGCAAAAAGAAATAACAGATGATCTTAAGGAGGAATGCTTCCATTGGTTCACAAATATCAAGACTAATGATGATGGATGCTCTAATAAGTATGGGACAATTTTTAAGCTGAAGCATGAATCTCGCCTGGAAATTACCAAAATGCACTTTGATTCTTAAAAGTCAAATCAGATATCGAAAATCTGGTAATACTAGAATAACATTAATGTTTTTCTTATGAGTTGTGCCATATATCTATTAAGTTTTAATCTTTTGTTTTCGTAGGTTGTCTCGGCAATGTGTCAAATTCTAAACAATAAGAAAATTGAAATATTTGAAAAACTCATGTACTGTCTCCCCCTGATATTGTGGTAAGCTGTAGTACATTGAAATTTTGGTGTATTTTTAAAATATATTTTTTGTTGTAACTATTTCTTTTGGTATAATATACAAATTTTGCAGAATGCCACATTGTCGAGTCATGAGGGCAAGTTCATTCATCCAAAAACTAACAAGCCTTTCCAGATTAAAGACTATCAAGCGTACATCCCGTTTTTAGACAAGAAAAATCTTACATCCCATCTATTTGTAAGCTTTCATTTATAAAGTTTCTTAAATGATTCTTACATTAGGTGTTAATTATACTAAAACATTATTTTCTCTGGCCAAACATTAGATATTTGTCCCAGTTTGTTATGCGCGGCATTGGTGGATATGGATGACAGATGTTAAAAAGAAGAACTTTCATGTCCTTGACCCATTAAACAAAAAAATCTCCTTTGAAAGACAGAACAGAAATTAATAAATTTATTGTAAGTTATTTATTTGATACAAATTTCTATTTTTTTTTTATAAATTCTCTTGTTTTGGTCTATTTGAAATAAGTTATTTGGAAAAGAAGAATACCCAAATACATCGAAATCTATTCAAATAAACACTGAATTCTGTAGATTAAAATTATTCATTTCGGTGTGTTAAATATAGAGTTTCTTATACTTGGCTTGTTTTGATTTTTAGGGCTTCATAATTTCACAAACGAAGGTGTTTTTCGAAGGAAAACCTTTGATAGACAAGGATGAGGGTGTCAAAGTACCACATGTCAACATCAGTGGGCAGCGAACATAGTATCAAAACTTTTTGTTTAATAAACTTTACTATATTTTTTATTACTGTCCTATTTTAATGTGTTATTTCATTTTTATTTTTAAATGGGATTGTGCAATATATGTGATGAAATGTCTGGAGATGATTGATTCAAAAAAGATCAAAAAGAAAAAATATTCATGGAAGAATTGAAAACAGGTAACTATCTTTAAAAATAGAAAACTCTATTACTAAATTAACGGAGTTTAATAAAGAAATTTCTTTAAACTGTAGGAACAAGTTGATCATTTTAGAGTTGAATATGCTTCAATCATTCTATTTGAAGAAATGAATTAACTCATTGATAAAGTCATTCAAGAATCTGAAGCATCAGACCATCCAAGTCATCTACTGCATTATTAAGTCCATACTATATATTAGAATCAGAAGATATTGATAATACACAGTTTGAGTGTTGTAAATTGTTAAGAATTTTTATACTAGTTGTGTACTGAATTATCTGTGCGATGTATAGTTCAAACAAACACATACTTTGTATCTCTGTAAATATTCAATTCAAGCTTTTCATAAATTTTCTTTGCAAAATTAAACTTCTATGAATTTGTCTATATTATATTGAAATGCTATTAATCTGAATAAATCTAGGTTCAAAAAAATGCAAGAAAAGAAGAATAAATTCTATAATACACCGAATTGCTTCCCGAATACACCGAAAACTACTCAAATAAACACTGAATTCTATAGGTTGAATTTCTACATTGATTAAGTATTGAATTGTCTGTATACTGTATATTTAAAATAAATAAATCCCATCAAATAATTGAAGAAACTAATTTCAAAACAAAACAAGAAAATATAAATACTAAACCTCATTTCCATAAAAACAAAGAACATTACATAGATTACACCGAAATTGTATCAAATAACAACGAAACGGATTCATAAACACATCGAAAATCTATCTTATTCTCCTGAATCTCTAAACTGATAATTCATAATATATCCATGATAATGTCTGGAATTTGATTGCACCATTGAACCACCATTAAAAAAGGTTCAACTGCAAAAGGTAAATCATATACTAGCAAAACTATTAACATACACAAACTCAATTTTCCCTGTTTAAAGAACATGAATTTTACCTCACTTAGAACTTTCTTTTTCTTTTTCTTTGCAGTATTTGCAATCTATTTTTCAGTGTTCGATTCCAATCTATGTTTTGGACGTCCTCTTGTTCTCACCTGTGGAGGTCTTTGAAGCTCATTAATATCTTCCAATGAAGCATCATCGTGAGATAACGAACATTTTCCTTTTCTTTTGGCTTTGTGTTCTTGCATCTCAACCATAGCATTATCATAAGTGCGGTGTAGAATCCAAGTAAACTCCTTAGATTTTGATGCAAATTTACAAATATTTTGTTACTGAAACAGCAAATCGTCAAATCTTCTACTTCTTGGTTCCAATAGAGGCTCGTCCTGGTTGCTCTTCATATGTGTGCGTCTCCTCTTTATATTCTTACTCTATTATTCCAATATATATCTTGGTACACTTTATTTACTCGCTCAAAGCTTAATGTGCTCAGAGAGTGACGGTACAATATCCCTCTTGACTCGAATAATAAGCACTGTCATTTAACTTCAGATGATATCCCATTGTGTGTAACTGCAAACTTGTTGAATATTGAGTTAGAAACCTGTTCTACAACTTCATATACTGAATAACCTAGAGTGGATTGCATTGATCTTGTGATGTAATTCACCTTTCCTCTAAATTGTGCTTGGACTTCCCTGACCTTCTTGTGAGTATACACATGCTGAGATTGAGCTTCTATTAAGGATTTTGTTGTACACGGTATGATGGTATGAAAATCTGCAGCATCTGATTCTCTCTCTCTCTCTCTCTCTCTCTCTCTCTCTCTCTCTCTCTCTCTCTCTCTCTCTCTCTCTCTCTCTCTCTCCTTCCTAGGTAACTATCGTACTGTTTGACGAATTGAATAAGTGAGTTGTTGCATGTAATAAACTTGTTAAAAAAAGCATGTATGCTCTTGCTCTTTTGTGCGCTTCTCATCCCGACCCAGAAGTGGTGATCGAGATAAACTGGAATTTATAAATGATGATCTTTGAAAAGCTCTGAAAAAATCATAAAAATACCTAAATCAGAATCAAAAGACATTGAAAGACATACAATTTAACACCTCTACTGCACAAGCAAAATACATAAATATCCACATAATAAAAGTAACAACATCACTTAATCCTAATAAAGACACCATTACCCGAAAGCCACTTGTTGCCTCCAAAACCATACTTCATCAGAAAATCATTCCAATTCCTAACAAATTATTCTTTTGTAAAAGGGTTCCAAACAACATGACTCATCTCCTGTTCAATTTCTTTGTGTCACTTGTAGCCATTTAATTTACTTGGGATCTTCTTCATGATATGCCAATACACCACTAGTAAATTGTTGTGGGCATACAAGACTCAATAGCCCTTTGCATCGATGCGCATTGATTAGTAAGAATGCCTTTCAAAGTATTTTCTCCCATGCAATGAAGCCAACATTCAAATAACCATTTGGATGATTGAATATCCTCATTTTTTTTATCAAACCACATCCCAATGGTGTTGACTGACCGTGGTAATTCACCTAAAAAAAGAACCAAAAAGTAGATTATACCTGAATACAACAACACAGAAACAAATCATATATACCGAAAAACGATCTAAAAACATTGAAAGTAATTTCAAAATATACATCTATTAGAATAGCATATTACCTATTTGTATTATAAGTGGTATCGAATGAAATAACATCTCCAAAATACTCACAGGTAGCCTTGCTCCTTGCGTCGGCCCAAAAAGCAATCTTAATTGATTGATCAACATTAAGTTCAAGCTCAAAAAATAAATTTTAATGCTTCTCTTTCTTTCTTAATAAGTATTTCCCAAATTCTTTTACATCCTCTAGTTTCGAAACATTCCGCACTTCTCTCGTGATGTAGTTTCTCACATCCTTTTTAATAAAACTTAATTTGTAATGACCCCCTGCTGTAACACCTACCATACAGAGCTTTACGCTTAAGTCGTAAAGTAGAGGTGGTGTGGTATGACGACCTCTAAAATAAAAAAAAAATATATATATATATATATATTAAATAATATTGGAAAGGATATATTATACGAGGAGTCTTGAAGAATAGGTAAAGCAAAATCACAAATTTTAAAGCGCAACGCTTAGAAGCAGGACTACTTGCGTGCGAAGAAAGCTAAAGTTCATAACATATATATATATATATACAAATAACTAGAGTAGAGGGTCAAGAGTACAAAATAGCAAGCTCCTAACTCAGCCTGCGAAGCCAAGGCTGGCCGGAGAATATTTACATACATAAATATACCATAGCCCAAAATACAGGTATGAAATCCTAATTTTCCATAAACCTCTAAGAGGTGAAACAATAAAACATATATATACATGAGGAGAGTCTATACATATATAACTAAATATCAAAGTAAAGTCCCAAAATGTCCACTTTACTGCAGAAACTCCAGACGCCTAGCGAGGTGCCTCTCGACCTGCATCTGAAAAATAACAATATCGTATGGGATGAGAACCGGGGGTTCTCAGCATGGTAAATGTGCCACGTACATAAGATATAAGATCTTGGGAATGTCAGAGGCAATCCTAGAATGTCGACACTCAGATTATAAAACTTAAAGAACTAAAATAAAACCATAAGTGGGTGGTCTTCTAGGGATTCTTAAACCTAACTAAAACTTAACAAAACACTAAATCTTTCCACCTTTCCTCCGTTCCTCCATCTCCAGTGAAATTGCAAAGACAAACAAGCAGACAATGGCAAACACAGGTAGAATACAAGTAATACAGATAGCAAATATAACAAATAGCATATTATAATCACTTAGACATTCCCAATTAATGTACAAGCAAACAATTCAAACAATATGCACATAATCCATGCCTGTCCTATGGTTGATGAGTCTCCTCTGTCGGTTATAAAGCCAAACCCGACATGTCCGGTAGCTAACCCTGTATAGAACACCAAACACGGAGCAAGTGAGATAACGCCTCAACCCTTGCATCCTACCCGCGTAATGATGCACCACTATTTCGTGGTACATTTTAGGCTGAATTGAGTGGATTTTATCCATTATTCTCACACTTATACATATAAATTACATGTTTTATATTTTCCTTCCTAATTCTGTGCTTTGATTGAAAACATGCTTCTTTGGCCTTAAATTACGAATTTTTAATCTTCTATTATTACCAATCGATGCCGTGATATGCATGTTAAGTGATTTCAGGTTTTCCAGGATAGGAATGGCTTAGAGGATGGAAAAGAAGTATACAAAAGTGGAAGGAACACAAGAAGCTGAAGTTTGGAGAAGCTGGCAGCGACGTGCACACGTGGACGACGCGTACGCGTGATTGGCGCATCAGGTAAGCGACGCGTACGCGTGGATGACGCGTACGCGTGACCAGGATTTTGTCAAGCAACGCGTACGCGTGGGCGATGTGTACGCGTGATAAAGCGTCACGTGATGTAATTTACAGAAAATGCTGGGGGCAATTTCTAGGCTGCTTTTGGCCCAGTTCTCAGCCCGAAAGTGAAGATTAAAGGCTGCAGAGTGGAGCTGGAAGAGGGAGGAATCATTCACACTTCATTCATACAACTTTAGGTTTTAGATGTAGTTTTCTAGAGAGAGAGAAGCTCTCTCCTCTCTCTAGGTTTTAGGTTTTTAGGTTTATTTCTTTTCCAATTCAGCTTTCCATCTTACTTTAATTTAGTTTTCTTCTACTCTTATGTGTTCTAGAACTTTAGTTTATCTTCTCTTGTTGATTTATTTATTTTCCAATTTAGTTTATAAACTCTTGTTGTTAGATTCAATTTCCATATTAATGCAATTTATGTTTTCCATGGTTATTGCTTCTTTCTTCATTGGTTGTTATTGATTCCTTGCAATTGGTTGTTTAGATTTTATTATCTCTTATTTAATTTTTTATGCTTTTATTTTGTACCCGCCAAGTATTTGATAAAATGTTTGGTTGGATTTTAAATTAGCTTTTTATGTTCTTAACTTAGATTGAGTAATTTGGAGACTCTTGAATTGTCAAAGTCTCTTGTTGGTTGGTGATTGAAAGTTGCTAGCTGGCTTGGGCTTCACTAACTCAAGTTGAATTGCTCACTTGACTTACCTTCAATTGTTAGAGGTTAACTAAGTGAGAGCAAAAGGTAATTACCATCACAAGTGACTATGATAATGAGGATAGGAATTCCAATTATCAATCCTTGTTAGGACTTTTCTTAGTTGTTATTTTATTTCCTTGTTATTTATATTACTTGTTTCTTATTACAAAACCCAAAAAGATACTTTTCCATAACCAATAGTAAAAACACTTCCCTGTAATTCCTTGAGAGACGACCCGAGGTTTAATACTTCAGTTTATTTTTATTGGGTTTACTTTATTGACAAACAAATTAAATTTTGATTGAGGATAATTTGTTGGTTTAGACTATACTTGCAACGCGAAATTTTTTTTTTGTGAAAATCTTTACCAAAATTTTTCCTTCATCACGTACTCGGAGCAGGGGGACAACCTCTCTACTGCCTCTTACCCAGGCAGTATTATAGTTCTCAACCCGGAGCAAGTGGCGACAGAATTCCATCCTTGCATCTTACCCGGAGCTTCGAACTCTTAACCAGAGCAAGTGGATACACCACTACATCTTACCCGACAATCTCGCCTCTTACCCGGAGCAAGTGGATGACACCACTGCATCTTATCCGGAGGCATATTGCAATCACATTCAACCTCATCATCATTATAATTCATTCAAATTCAACCACCATCACACCTTAAGGTCATTATCATTATCAACCCATCTTTCACTCAATTAAAATTCATTATTATCATCTTTATAATTATATTAGTTCAGTTAACATTTCTTAAGCTCAAAATCACCACTTTACACTCAGAGTTCATTACTCCACAACTTGCTTCACTCCCAAGTTACTACCTCTTACTAATTACATCTCGTCACTAAGTATTCAACTAAGGTTTAGGAGGTAAAAGAATAAAAATAGAGGTTTAGATGTTTAAAATCATGTTTAAAACATTTAAATCCCATTTGTTGAAAACAGAGTCACGCGTACGAGTGGGCCACGCGTACGCGTGGGAGTGCATTTTGCTCATCACGCGTACACATTACCTTGTCTGCATACACATATATTCCAAACAGGAATGCCCATCCGCGTATGGACGGGTTCGCGTACGCATGCATTGCAGATTAGTAAAAAAAATGGCTAAGTCTGCAGAATTTCAATTTTACATATCGAACTTCCGATGCGCATAACTTTTTCGTTTTAAAACATTTTTCATCCGTTCTTCAAACGGTGCAAACTTCACGGACCCAATTTTTATATGATATAAGTTTGAAATAATTTGGAAATCTGAAAGCTGAGTTATGGCTCACCGATGTTCGGCCAAAAAATTGGTTTTTTACAAAAGTTCATAAACCTCTATTCTTTCCAAAAATCAACTCAATACCAACACTCCTCTCATACAAACAGCATCATAGCATATCATTCTCAGCACCAAAATTTCCACATCCTACCACAATTAACCATACCTCAATATTACACAATCTCATGCATAAAAATCCTCAATTAACCAACAAGATTATCAATAATGCATCACCTACTCATATTCATTCAAATCAACATGTCAATCATCATTACTCATCACTTAACATCATATTTTCATCATAAACAATAATCACCCAACAAACACTCAATCTATATCAACAATTATCTTCAACGGCACTAAGCATTTAACATACTCATGCATTCCAACCTATCATATGGTCATCTAGCCTAAGTTTTCACAAGACATTATAAAATATGAGAAACCAAAACTATACATTGGCCGATTTCCTCGTATAGCCCAAGAAAACTCACTAGGCAAGATTGCAAGCCTCAACACCAAAATTTAGCATCTAGTTTCCAACTCCAAGCTTCCAATCAAGCTTCCAACATTCCCAATTTGCTTCATATCACATATATATACACACCTAACACATTCATCACATACATATATCAATTTCAATACCTAAACACATGAAATCAAGGGATTGACTAAAGTTAATAATCCTATGTGTCTCAATATAGCAAAAGTCCACTAATCCCTCAAGTTAATTTGATCCTAAAACATCAAATTAACCAAAATCTCAACACCCCCAAAACCATGAAATTTTTGGATTTGAGAAGAGAGAATTGAAATTGGGGATGTGGTTTTCTTACCTTACAATGTACCGGGCTTTGTAGAGCTCGTCACTGCGGATGTGTGGCCGAAAATGGTGCGGCGATCGGAGCTCAGAGCGAAAAGTTATGTGGAATCAAAGGTTTGAGTGAGGGTTTGTAAATGGGAAGTGTTCTTCCCCCTTTCTTGCTGAAACCAAGCATGTTTGCATGAATGAGGAGGAGAATGAGCTTCATCTCATTTTATTTAATGAGTTGGTTGGGCCCACGGGTCCGGGTTAGGCCTACGGGTCCGGTTCGACTGATTCGGTCTGTTTGGCCCAATCTTAGGCTAAATTTTTTAAAATTAGTGTCAAAATTCTTACTTTAATTTGTTCTATCTTATTAAACTATATAATTCACATTTCTAATTTCTTTTATTAATATTTAATTTATTGACTAATTATCTGCTAATTTTACGGGTTTACACCTGCTGCTGCAACAAATGATTGGTATGTTTTGCTTGGTTTGATTTTGGCTTTCTCGTTATTCTCTATTGTACGATGTACAGACATACTTAATTGACTATCTTGTTTAAGCATCACTGCTTGATTTGGAAACTATGGATGTGAATGATGCAACACAACTTTCGAAATGATCTAAACACCAACGTCCTTCAATTTATGTATATAAATTCTTGCAGGACAATTTAATCCATTTGAGAGATTTGTCTTCTCAGTTGGAGATATGTTCGATTTATGTTTTCTCTCTCTGATATATATAATCAATTAGTTTTTAATTTCATTTTCCTACTTATTTGTGCTCCAAATTTTCATAGAAAATTCTACAAGTTTAAAATAATTTTTGTAGAATTTTTCAACTTCTTTAAGCGTGTTAAAAGTCATTGATAAACCCATATTTTATGATGTATTTTGTGCTCAATTTAAGTGATTTATTCAATCATTCACCCACTTATTCATGTAAATTGCATGGTTTTACTATTCCTTCCTTATTTTATGATATATGTGAAAAACATGTTTTCTATGCTTTAAAATTATTAAATTTAATTATCCTTTATTACCATTCGATGTCGTGATTTGTGTGTTAAGTATTTTCAGGTTTCATAGGGCAGGAATGGATTAGAGGACAGAAAGGAAACATACAAAAATGAAAGAAAAACACAAAAATGGAGTTTTGAAGTAAAGGCAGCAACGCGAACACATGGATGACGCGAACGCATGCCTAGCGCGAAATGGCAGCGACGCGTACGCGTGGATGATGCGAACGTGTGCCTTGAGCAGAACGCAATTGACGCGCACGCGTGACTGACGCGCACGCGTGACAAGGAAAACTCCCAGACCACGCGAACGCGTGACAGACGCCACGTACAAGAATCTGCAGAAAACTTCCCAAGCGATTTCTAGACCCTTTTTCGGCCCAAATCCAAGTCAGAAACACAGAATATAAGCCAGAGAATGGAGAAATCAAACAAAAACTTAACAACTTAGGATAGATACAATATTCATAATTTTAGGATTAGATGTAGCTCTTAGAGAGAGAGGTTCTCTCTTCTCTCTTAGGATTAGGATTTCTCTCAATTTTAGGATTATTTCTTCTTCAATCACAGGTTCAATATTCCTTTAATTTATTTTCTACCTTTATTGATTCTATTACTTTAATTGTCATTTATCTTTTCAATTTGGCTTATGAACCATTCATGTTAGGATTTTCTTAATTAATATAAATTGAGGTATTTCAGATTTGATTTTGCTTTATTTTATTTATGAATGATTTTAATTTAATTTAAGATATTTTTTCCTTTTGGCCTTGGTTAAGTAATTAGTAACACTTGAGTTATCAAACTCAGCTGTTGATTGAAATTGGAATTCTTTGCTGATTAATTTGTACTCCAATAACTCTATTCGTTCCATATGAGTTGACTGGGATCTAAGGATCAAATCAATTTGTCCATTTGACTTTCCTTTGTTTAGGAAGGGTTAATTAAAGTGGGAGCAGAATCCAATTCTCATCACACCTGATAAGGATAACTAGGATAGGACTCCAATTTCTCATACCTTGCCAAGAGTTTTCTTTATAATTATTAATTTATTTTTTCTACCATTTAAATTACTCGTTCCTTATTTCAAAAACCTAAATTCTACCTTTTTCCATAACCAATAATAAATCATACTTCCCTGCAATTCCTTGAAAAGACGACCCGAGGTTTGAATACTTCGGTTATAAATTTTATTGGGTTTTGTTACTTGTGACAACCAAAGTTTTTGTATGAAAGGATTATTGCTTGGTTTAGAAACTATACTAGCAACGAAAATTTATTGTGAATTCTAAACCATCAATATTCAGTTCATCAGTCATCCCAACCTTTGGAACATGTTGCTCATCAGCATCGCACAGAAACTGAAAATACACCGAAATTATTCCAAAATAAACCATATTAGAAACTAAAATACACCAAGATTGGGAACGAAACGGATTCATGAAAATAATAAAATTAGATTTAGAACTCGTACATTATATTCAAATTCAAACCATCAACCATGCACAATAATTTTCTCAAACAAAAACAAAATAATTCAACTACAAAATCATAAACTACTAACAAACTATATTAATTAGATTCAAACTACACCTCACCACTTGATTCGATTCAAAACAATAATACGATTCGTCCTGGTTCAATTGAAAGTCTGAACCTATAAATACACCGAAAATTTTCTGAAATACACCGAAAGAGTTCCAAAATACACCAATTTATAATCGAAATATATTGAAACGAGAACAAAACAGATTTATCACAATAATAATTCAGATTCAAAACTCCTACATTACATTTAATTCAAACCATCAACCATGAACAACAATTTTCACAAACAAAAATAACATTATTTACCTACAGAATCATAAACTACTAATGAACAACATTAAATAGAATCAAAATTAAACACACTTCATCCACTTGATTCGATTCAAAACAATAATCCATTTCGCTCTTATTCAATTGCCAGTCTGAACTTGAATCATTCATTATCTTCGACAACGAAATAACTATTCAAACTTGATTTCACATTTTGATTTCAAAAACTTTGATCCAAATCTTCAAATAAGATAAAAGAGCATTGAACTTGAACGAAGAGAACAGAGAGAATGAAGAGAACATAGAGAAGGAAGAGAAACACAGAAAATGCAGAGATAGAATAGAACGTAAAGACGTAAAAAATGCTAAAAAAATTCGAAAAAGGAAACGAAATCCACATGAAAAAGTCAATTATATATTCACATGTTGAGTCAAAAATTTGTTAGAAATAGTGGCACGTGATGGTGAAATAAGTCAAAGCTACTTATTTGGACTTATTTATTTAAATGACTTGTATCTAGAGATTAATTGTTATTCAAAATATGTAATTAATTATTGTAAATTGTTGTTGTTGTTATTAGTTTAATGTTAGAGAAACAAAAAATAATCCGTTCAAACTTACTTTATTTAGCATTTATTTACATATAAAATATATTAAATAAATAAAAAATAATAAATTTTCAGCTAATATTTTATTATTACTAAAACATTTCCATTAATTTAGATTGGATTCTATATATTCTCATTTCTTGACAAAAATCTAATTTTTCACGATAATTAAATAATAATTAAAAAATATGCATAGTTAAATCATGTGAAAATTTCATATTAAAAAATTGATAATAATTTCCCTCCATGCGCTGGTTGTTGATACATATATACATGGGTTACTGTTTGGTCTCTCCTCTCTCTGATCTGATTCAGAAAACTTAATAATTTTTATAACACACGCTTGCATTGGCATATTCACGGAAGCTGAATAAGCTTCACAAATTCATGAAGCTGTTCCCTCTTTGTACTATTTGGCTGTTTTATGCAGGATTTCATGATACCATTGATTTTTGCAAGACACTATACAGTGTTTAATACATTGCTGTTAATGCATATTATTGTTGTCTTGTGACTTGTCTAACGCTGAGTCAATTATACTTTTTCATTCAACTTTCTTCAAATATGCAAGCCATATTGTTTCTGCCTTCTGCGTTCAGCTTCAGTGTTAATAGAGAAACTATACGGAATAGCTTTTAGTTATCTGATAGTTAATATTATCCAATTTCTTTTTTAATTTGAAAAATTTTCGTTTTATCAAAAATTTTGTGATTTAGGGTCTATAATTTAAACGGTTCAACTAGGTATCCTTTAAATATGGTACAATTTTCAGCCTTTTCTTACAGTAATTAAAAAAAAATAAAACTAACACATCTAAAAATTGTAAATAGATTTAGTGTCTTTAAGAATTAAATTTATATTTAAAATTCAAATTAAATCAAACTAACATTTAAAATTTAAATCTTAAATTTCTGTTTTAAATTTAATATATTTAATATAATAATATTTTATAATTTAAATACACATCTAAAATTCAAATTACTCAAAATTTAAAATTTAACTTTTAAAATTCTAAAGGTTTTTTACTTTTTAGAATGGATTAACTCTGACGAGTGCAAGAAAATTATGATTAAGTTCTATTTAGTAGTGTGTTAATGATCGAAAGATATTATTTTTGTTGCATAGCTTTCATAGTCAATTAGCTTGCTGGGTTGGTTGCATGGGTTGGTTACATTGAAATTAAAAGAAATACATCTATTTGTTGGGA
The DNA here is from genome assembly GCF_059453495.1 of Arachis ipaensis. Lineage (NCBI taxonomy): Eukaryota > Viridiplantae > Streptophyta > Magnoliopsida > Fabales > Fabaceae > Arachis > Arachis ipaensis. The sequence goes on along the minus strand of NC_142441.1, from coordinate 38,504,913 downwards.
TGAGAATAAAGATAAGAACTTGTACAAGTAATTAGCGTGGATTATTACGATTTAGGACGTGTACTTAATTAGTTTGAGTAAAGAAGCAAAAAGTAATAAAAAATTGTGTTTTTATTTTTCAATTATAACACATCTAATAGTATAATATTATATACAAAATATTCTTAAAACACATCTAAAATGATAAAAATCTAGTTTTTAGATATAAATGTTTTCAAAATCGGTAAATTCTAGTTTTTAAATAAAAACGTACATAATACAATTAATCTTTTGATTTTTGATTCAATAAAATGCATCTAATATTTATTATTTAAATTATTGGTTGGATTTTTTCGTTACTTTTCAATGATAACACATCTAATAGTATGATATTATATACAAAATATTTTAAAACACATCTAAAATCATAAAAATCTATGATGTGTTATAATCGAAAAATAACAACACAATTTTAAATTAATTGTTGATTATAATAATTTTGAAAACTAATAAGTATCGAAAAAAATTCAACAAATAATTTAAATAATAAATATTATATTCATTTGATCGAATAAAAAATCAAAAGATTAATTGTATTATTAACGTTTAAATTTAAATATTTAAAGTTAGCCTGATTTTGGATGTGTTTTAAAAATATTTTGAATAAAATATCATACTATCATATGTGTTATAATTGATAAATAACAACAGAATTTTTATGACTATATCAACTACATCTTCTTTCTTAAACTCCAGATTTTTTTTGCTTCTTTGCTCAAATTACTTACGTAGAAAGTACTTTATTTGCAACAACTTTATTAATAAAATTAAATAAGATCAACCTTGTTCCAATTAAATCAACAGAGTGTTTTTATGTTTAAATTAAAATATAATTAAAAATATTGAACATGATATTTCTTAATAAATTACATAAATACATGTGTGAAAAATAATGATACCTTTCACCAATGCAAAATGAGAAAGTGCTTCAGCTGGAAGGTGGTGATAGTCTTCATCAATGAAGACGAGATGGAGAATTTAGCTGGCAGCGTCCTTTTTGGTTTGGGATTCACTAATGCGTGTGAATGTTTCGTAGAATAAGGAATTTAAAAAATTGTATCTGTTACGTGAAGTTACGAAAGTAAAGTAAAGTCACCGTAACCACCAATGAAGTGGGTGGGTTTTAAAATTTAAATTTAAATTAAAATCTAATTATAGATATGTATCTACAAAATAGGAACATGCTACACTAAAAAAATAATTAAATATTATTTAAATTTGATTAAAGGCTGATTAATATTATACAACTAGTATTTCCCTAATTTAAAATTTAAAAATAAGTGTTTATAACCTAAAGTTTAAAATTTAAGATAACTAAAATAATTTTTAAAAAATTGTTAGATATTTATTAAAAAAAATTAATTCTCTAACATTATTTTATTAATATGCATGATCAAATTAACTGGATGTATAATTATCTGCCAATATATAAATAATGAATTTTAAAAAAAGACGGACTTTTTATTTTATTTTACTATTCTTATAACTTTTTATCTATCATCGATCACTATAATATTATCATACCACCATACATTGTACAATTTATGTCATAAAATCATTATTTTTCAGAAAATCTTGAGTTATTAGGTAGAATTATATATAAATGATTATATATCTAATATAACGGTAATTATTTACAAGAAATTTTGTTTTTTTTTTTTATTTTTACAATTCACGTAACTTTTGCATCTATGTATCCAAATAAAAAAGAATTCGCATAACTTTTTATACGGAGAGTATAATAATGAATGAAGCTTCTGGTAAAAAGTTTCTCTCTTCAAATAGTTAATCATCGAGCTAAGTTTCATTCTCCTTCTTGTTATGGATCCCATTCTGCCAGTTGAAAAAAAAAAATCCTAATTTTAAAACGGAAACTTCTTTTTTTATATTTTTAGGTACAGAAACTATTGTCTCTTGCTATATAGTAGTATATTAATATTAATTGAAATGCGAGACTATGACTTGTTGCTGCAGCACATAAGAATCGTTACTCGTCATATGAAACTTGTTCAATACCACAGAACAAAAACCTCAAAACCCGGAAAGACAAAGAAAGGGTTTAATTTCAGATTAACGCATAATAATCAAATTTTAATTAATTAGTGACCAGTTTGCATTGACAGTAGTTTCAGGCTTATTGATATGAATAACATTTTGGAGACAATAAAAAACCATCCCAACAAAATAAAGTTATCTTATTTAATATTTATTAATTATATAGATATTATGTTAAATAACATTATTTTAAATTATGGTCTCTAACATTATTCATATTTATTTTTTTAATAAAAAAGTACAGACAATTAATTTTTAATTAAGTAACACCAGTCAATTTTTTCTGATAAAAATTAATTTTAAAAAATTAACCAAGAAAAGTTGGCTCCAGATGAACTCTTTTTCATATATTTGTTAATGTTACTACTAATAATAACTGATATTGGTTTTGTTTTGTTTATTAACTACTAGTCTAATTATTAATTAGGTTAATGATATATAGTGTTTAGATCGGAAGACAAGAAGTACACTCACTAACACACAAAAACATGCTTTTAATAATAAACCGCGCGTGCAAGCATGCATGAGGTTCAAATGAATTTTTATTGCATAATTTCAATCCCCCATTAAGACATTAAGAAAAGGAGTATAGTGATTATGAGTTTATAATCTCTAAACATGGGAGATGACAAGAAATAGACAAGCAGTGGTGTCAATAAAGCTAAACAAAAACAGCCAGAAAGGCCATTTTGGGATTGAAGCACTTCATTTTATATATATTTATGCTACAGTAATTATAGTATTTCAAAAATTAGTTAAAACTAAAATAACATTTATTGATTATTTAACAATATTTTTTTAAAAAAAATGTTACCAATAACAAAAAATGTAATTTTAATACAAAAATATTTAATAACAAAAAAAATTAATAAAAATTAATAAAAATTTATTTTATTTAATATTTATTAATTATTATAATAATTAATAATAATTAATAAATATTAAATAAGATAAATTCTGACTATTTTTTTTGTCTTTTTAATATTATCAATTTAATGATATTTATATAATTATCGTAACTGTCGTAATCATATAAATACTAGAATTTACCGTATCTATAACCATTAATTATTCGCTTTAAGGCATTGGTAGTTCCAGCAATCCTGGCAATATAGACATATACAAAATGCCAACGTAACACTTAACATCAATACATAAAACACACATCAATTAGAAATTTTAATTTGGGACATGTCATAACATATGATGGGTCACCAATGACATCACCATTTTAGAATGTGTTCAATATTTGGCGAATGGTGGGTCTAATAAGAAAGGTTTACATATGATTCTGCCAAGGCTTTTGTGGTTCCACTAGTTAGTGAATTGACCAAAACAGATATATATATATAATGTGTTTAGAATTTTAGGTGCTATAAGTTGAAATGAATATATAAAAATTGAGTAAGTATATTTTTTGTCTTTGAAATTTAGTAAAAATTTTAAAAATATTCTTAAGTTTTATTTTGTTTTAATTTTGTTTCAAAAATTTTTTATTTGCATTGAATATATTTTCGATAGCTAAATTTTTAAAAAGTTTAAGACTAATTCAACAAAAATGCATGAAAATTATATTTGATTTGTTTGTATTGAAGGTTGTTATGAAATTGTTGTTAAATTAATCCTAAAATTTTTGAAAAATTAGCAATCAGAGATATAATTGATGTAAATCGAAAAATTTTTGGAATAAAATTGAAACAAATAAAATTTAGAGATATTTTTGAAACTTTTGCCAAATTTTAAAGATAAAAGATGTACATTTTCCTATAAAAAATTTTATGGATAATACTGTTCTTAAATCCAAGTGTTAAATAAATAACAATTAACTACTCAATACACCTCTCTCGATACATAGAGAAAAACACTTGTTATTTTTATAATATTTATTTGCGGTTATCAAATTAGTATTAGGTTTTCTTAGGTTTAATTACTCTGTTGGTCCCTATAGTTTCGCAAAATTTTCAATTAGGTCCCTATACTTTTTTTCCTTTTAATTGGGTCCCTACACAAATTTTTTTTTTCAATTAGATCCCTATCGTAACAAAACCGTTTGATTTAACGGAATATTTCATTCCTAAATTGAATATTCTCTCAATTTTTTTAAATTCATAAATTATGTCTCCCTTTTTATTTTGAGAAAGACAAAACTAACCCTTTACTCTTCCTCCACCTTTCCGTCTCCCTCTTCTACTCCATCCTCTCTCTCTCTCACCTTCATTCTCACCATTTTCGTTCTATCAGAAAAGAAACCAGAACAACCAGCTCCTTCTCTATCCTTCCCTCTTCTTCTTCTTTCTCTTATGTGTCTTTCTCATTATAGGGATGATCTACCGTTCCCTCTTTTTCTTCTTTGTCTTATGTGTCTTTCTCATTATGGGGACGATCGTGGCCGACTGGATTTTACAGCCATAGTCGGAAACAGAAGCTCTGAAATGTCGCCATTATTTGGATTTTAGACATAGATTCGCATTTCTGCAGAGCCTAGGAACTGAAATCGGAAAGCTTTCTCCGTCTCATGCGACAGGGGAACCAGATTTAGGTGAGAAACTAAACAAAGTTAATCAGAGCTGAATCTGGGTGCGTTTGATTCTCCTCATTGCAACCTTGCAGCGGTGAATCCAATTTTGATGTTCATTTCTATCTGCTGGCTATATCTTCTCTAATTCATCTCTTTTTCTCTCCTTCCTTACCTTTTCTTCTTCTGCAGAAAATCGAAAACTCGCTTGTTTATTTTCTTCGGTTGCGGTAGTTTCAGAAGGAATTGATTGTTCCTCAAGTGTAAGTTTACGGTGAGAGACATTGATTTTCATTCCTCTTTTCTGTATTTACAACTTCTTCTTCCACCTCCTTGTTCGATTTTTTCACATTGTCTTGGTTTCAGAATTGGGGAAAAATAATTCGAACTTGGAGGCTCCGATTTTCAATGTAAAATTGGATTACCAAAAATATTTCAATAATATCTGCACCTCCCTCATTTGTTTGCCATCGTCCATCTTTCGATACTGACTCAGTGAAGGACTAATATCAAGTATTTAAGAATTAGCAGTGATTACTCTTTACTTGTGGTATTTGTTATATTTTCTTATCTTTTGTATAGTCAGTTAATTGATCAATATAGTTAATGATATTCTAGATATGATGATATTTCAACTTTTCTTCTTCATCTTTGTGTCCCATTTTAATCTCTTTATTTTTTAGGAAGAATTGATTGACTGAGATTGGGAATAAGGAGAAGCTGAATGTTTTAAGGGTGTTCTATTCGTATTGTGTTATTTTTTTTTCAGTTTTTTTAGTTTTTTTCAGTTCCTGTCTCTCAAGCTGTGAATTCTTAAGTTGTGTGAATTTGTAGTTCAGTTTCAGTTTTGCTTAATTGTTTGCAACTTCTGTTTATTTCTCAAATTATATTCTAAATTTATATTCTAAATTTTGTTGATGGCTATGATCCATGGATTCTTCAAAATTAAGGATGTATTGTATTGCACTTGTATCTTTCAAAGAGTATTTGAGCCAAGAAAATTGGAGTTCTTGGGTTTGACCGATAGTGAGCAGAATGCCATGAATGGGGGTAAGTTTTCTTCTCTCTTTTACCTAATTATGAAAATCAAAGCTTTGTAGCTCTAATTGCATGTAACATAGCTGCTTAGAAGGACTAATAGTTGGATTAATTTCTGCTTTATAAATTTAGTTTCTTGACGTTTTTTGTGCTTGGAAGAATGTGTTTATACACGAGAAGTGGCAACTGAAGTCTAAGGATTTTGCATTCTTAGGTGGTAAGGTCCTAAATCTTTAGATAACCATTGAACAAAATTGTGGCTAGCCATTGATTTGAAGTCCTATCTTTAGTCTTATGCTTCTGTTTGGGAGATTGATAAACTTAGAAAGGTATTGATTTCAAGCTTTGCTCTGTCTCTGACATAATATGTAGTTGTGAACGTGCAAATTACCTTAAAAATTTAATACTAGAGTATGTTTGGTTGGAAGATAAAAATAGGTTGGAAATTTCCAGGATGATCTGAAGAACTATAATTACTCTGATCCTAAATGTGGCATGAATACACTGTTTTCAATTAAGATTTAAATGTTTCTTGTTTAGTTCAAAAATATGTTCTCTGCCTTTGTTTCAGAATGCTTTGGTGTTGGTTTGTGATTGTAGGTGGTCCAAAAGCAGCATGTGCTGGTTGTGCTGGCTTTGCGGCATTCTCAGTCGTTATAGAGAAGTTCTTAGACAGGCATGAGTAGCTACCTATTGAATTGAAGTCACCCAATTTTGTATTCATTAGGCATAGCATGGATTTTCATAGTGATAATCTTTTGTCCATTTGCTAAAGGGCGCACATAAAATTGTAGTATTTTATTTTACATCGATTATTTCTTATTTGTATACAATATCAATTGGTGGATGTATTCCTCCAATTCCAAACTAGATGTAAGTATGCTCTTAAGTATTAATGTAAAGTTTATTATGCTGTCATTACTTTTGTGTGCATTCTTCTTTTGGTAGCTCCAATTCCAATTCCATTATTTTTTTTAGGTTCTTAAGATAAGGTATTTTGAAAGTAAAAAAAAAAGTACTTTTGGTACAATTTGTATATAAATAAGTAAAAGAATGATAGTGACAAAATAAAAGGGATTATAGGAATATTTTTCATGTCTTAGAATCATTGAATAGGGATTATAGGAATATGTTTCATTGAATATTTATAGTTTTACCGAATTTTCAATTAAGTCCTTATATTTTTTTCTTTTCAATTAGGTCCCTAAGGGTATAAAAGTAATTTCACAATTCACTAACATTTTTTTGACGTTTAACGTTAATAGGGACTAAATTGAAAAAAAAATTAACGTATAGGGACCCAATTAAAAGGAAAAAAAGTATAGGGACCTAATTGAAAATTTCGCAAAATTATAGGGACCAACAGAGTAATTAAACCTTAGTATTATTCTAAATTTATATAACTGGTAAACTTTCTTTGTTCGATAATTATTAGATCACGAAGAACCAAAATATACAATAATTTTCTAACAAGTGTTCGCATGTATGCCAAAGTTTAATATTCCTAATTTCAAAATAAGTTATTAAACCAAAATCGCACATCATTTATCCGTTGGGTTAAATACTTTTTTCGTTTCAAATATTTTGGATCAAAATCAAAATTGTTTCTAACATTTTTTTAATTAATATCACCCTCAATGTTAAATTTAGTATTAGAATCATCCTTTTGAATATAATAATTTTTTAAATGACACAAATATCCCTTCTCTAATATCACTACCATTACCTCACCCCACCCTACCTAAAATAGAAAAACGAAAAGACATGGAACAAAAGAAGAGAGGAACGGAGAGGAAGAAGAAAGAAAAAGAAAGAAAGAAGAGGGAGGTGACGACGAAAATAGTGCGGCTACTGCCGTCGCCGTCGTGTCATGACTGTAAAGAGAGACAACGAGAAAATGAGAGAGAGAGAACGAGAGAAGAGAGAAACGGAAGGAGAATAAAGGAAAGGAAAGGAGGAAGGAAGAAGTGACGATGAGAAAGAGTGAGGCCGCTACCGTCGCGTCGTAAAAAAGTTTGGCTGCCACCATCATGTCATGACTGAGGTGGGAGCTACTTTGTCAGCGTCGAACTCCATCACTGTCGTTGAGCTTCTGGTGGTGCGAGGCTCTGCTCTTTCCCCTCTCTCGATCTGTTCCTCTCCTCAGCCACAGCTATGACGGCGACGACAGTAACTTTGCGCGCCGTCGCTTCTTTCTCCTCTTTCCCTCAAACGCGACGGCGATTGACAGCAGCAACACCACCTCTTTTCTCTGAGTTTTTCTCTTCTCTTTTTTCTCCTCTCTCTCTCTCTCTTCTCTCTTTTCTGCATTCTTCCCTCTTGAATTTTTTTGTCTTGAATTTGAATGTGGTGTTGTTGTTGTTGATGGATTTTTGAATCTGAATATATTGTTGTTGTGATTTTGTGTTAGCTTTGTTTGATTTTTTTGAAATTAAAAAAAAAATAGTTGTTGTTGTTGAAGATATAAATATATTGTTGTTGTTGATTTTGTGTTAGTTTTGTTTAATTTTTTTGAAATTAAAAAAATAGTTGCTGTTGTTGAAGATTTGGATGAGAGAGTGGAGCAAGGAGGAGGGAGGCTGAGGTAGGAGTGATCACGGTTCAAACCAAACCAATTAAATTGGTTCTGAAATCAACGGGTAATCGGGTCTAACCCGAACCAAATCAATGGCTCTCTCTAGTAATTGGTTTAGGCAACAGTTTTGGGGTGCGAAACCCGAACTAACACGTGGATCCGACCACGTGTTAATTAAATAAAAAATAAAAATTTAAAAAACATATATGCCTTTTAATAAGTTTGGATTTTAATCTGTTTAGTTTTTAATGTGTTTGGTGTTTAATATGTTTGGATTATTTCTATTGATTTTACATGTTTATTCTATTTACATAATTTTTAAGATAAAAAATTTTATTTTTTTTATTTTTTCTAATGAATTTCTATTTCATCGGGTACTCAATTACTCGAACCGAATCAATCCGTTCTTAATCGGTTTGGTTTGGTTCGGGTATATACACAAAAAAACATAATTCCGAACAAATTACAATTCAATTGGTTTGTTTCTAATTTCACCCAAACCCAAACCAACCCGACCTATGATCACCCTAGGCTGAGGTAAACAGAATAAGGTAAAGGGGAGAGATAATGATAAAGGGTATTTTAATCCAAAAATTTGAAAAATGATGATTTTAAAACGTTTAACAACGTTGAGGATGATATTAATAAAAAAAAAGGTTGGAGACGATTTTGATTTTGACCCAAGACGTTAGAGACGAAAAAAGTATTTAATCGTTTATACATTCAATAAAAAATGATAGTCTTGATAAATCACATCGACCTCACATATAATAGTAAATGCTAATGCACTCCATAAAAAATGAGGAGTGCAGCGTTTCAAAGAAAATAAAGAGTATAATGCTCTATAAATTAAAAAGTCTAAATTCTAAATCCTAAAATTTAAATTTTGAATTCTAAACTCTAAATCCTAGTCATTGATAAAAGATATAATAAGGGTTTAACTAATATGTATCCTAATAACACATGATAAATTTATTATTAGTGAAAAATTTTAAATATTTTTATTTAATAAATATAAAACAAATATATTAAAAACTTAAATTTTTTAAATTTTTAATAAAAACTTTTTAATTTATAAATTTAACAAGTACTTTTAGATACATATTAGCTAAACCTATGTATAATAAAAATGTTAAGATTGTTTTAATTATTAACAAGTGCAACACTTGTTTATAAAAGTGTTTAGGAGCATTTAAGGATGAATCCAGATTATCTTTTTAATTTTAAAAATAGACACTTAAATTTTTAATGAAGAAAGAGACATTTATTTCCACCGAAAAAGACTTAAAAATTAAACAACCAAAACCACCTGCTAGCTAGCACAAAAACAAACAAGCTCTTCATTGGTAATGTGGGAAAGCCCCAATAAACCAAATAGAAGAAAACAATGGAAGGCAAAATGTAAAAGAAATTAGCTAATAATAAATATAGTAGGCATGAGTGATTATTGGAGAAGAGTGATGAGGGACAAATAAAGAATGGGACTGGGGACAAGATGGTTGAAGCTAAGAAAATGTGTTAAGAGAGATTGATATATGGGGAGTAGAATGGAGTGGAGCGTGTGAAATAAAAATCAAATGTTTCCTACGCCTACAACATGTGTGTCCAGTAAGGTAGGGTGGATTTGAGGATTCAGGGCACACTGTGAGTGAATGTGATATAAGACACACTACCCAGTACCCACTATTGTGTTTTTCTTTTTATTTTTTCAATCATCAATGCACTATGCTCTATATCACTCGAGCATTATCTGGTGAAAAATTGTCTTCTGATGATATTACCCATAACTACTTGCTCGCTATAATATACAAAATTTTGCAACACATACATGAAATACGAGAAATATGTGAAACTGTCAGAACTGCCCATCCGTTAGAGAATTTATTAATTAATTGTAGCAATGCAATGTCACATACATTATCTATTAATTAATTTCTCTTTTTCTGTTGTTTTTGGCGGTGAGTTCTTTCCATTTTAGGACATGAACATAATCAAAGGCATCATGAGAGCATAGATAGGCCATACAGTTTGTAGGTGTGAACTGTGAAATAAAGCAAAGACGGTTTCTTTGCGTCTTATATTTATTGATTTTGAAAAACAAAATTTCGGTCCATGTAGTCACTAAATTAGTTATTATATATTTATTTATTATATATGTTATTTAATTTATTTTTAATATATATCTTATATTTTAATATAAATATAACATAATTTTTCGAAAAAAGAGGTATCTCTAATAGTTAAGCATGGTAATTTTGGATACAAGAAAATAAAGAGGTAATGGATATCTTTTTTACTTTTTAAACAGAGTACCATGTTCAAAAGTTCAAAACAGAGAAAGCTAGACAACAAAATAGTAACATCATCATAATTTGTACAAGAATAGGTTAGAAGAAAGCCTATAATGTAATCACAACAAATATACACCACATAATTAAAATAAAACAACATTTCGATCCCATAAAATTCTAATAACTTCACTTCAGTGTTCTCTTTGCAGTTCGTTTTTGAATAGTTACACTAAAAATAGGTATTGCTTTTTGAAATTAATAAAGACAATATAATTTCCAACTTTTAAAAATAATCAACTAATTAAATTACACTTTAAAAGATGAGATTTTTATTAATCCAAACCACATTTTTTGCCTTACATCCATTAATGTACTACTAACATAGATAGTTAAATGTCACTTTCATACTCTATAGTCTATAGACCACATAATATAGATATATTTTATTGGACAATCTACTTAAATAAATTAATCATAATTAATATTTATCTAAATGTAATAATTTGTAACTCATTATATATATGTCCTATTTTATTTTTATGTAAACGGCAGCAGCTAGCAACGGTTTATCATTTGGGCATAAATTACAGGATTTTTATCGCAATTTATGAAGAATAGCATTTGGATATAAACTGTAGAATTTTTACCATGGTTTATGAAGAGAAGCATTCGTACATAAAATTATGGGACTCTGACGAATGGATTTTTGTCGGTAAAAAATTTCACAAAAGTAATCGCGTTGCAAGTATAGTTTCTAAACCAACAAAGAATCTTTCCGTACAAAAATTTGTTTGTCACTAAAGCAAACCCAATAAAAATAATAGTCGAAGTATTTAAACCTCGCGTCGTCTCTCAAGAAATTGCAGGGAGGTGTAGTTATTATTGGTTAGGAGATTGTATCTTTTTGGGTTTTTGAATTAAGGAACAAGGAAAGTAAATGACAAGAAAATAAACTAATAATTAAGAAAATTCTTGGGAAGGTATGAGAATCAGACGTCCTATCCTAGTTATCCTTATCAATTGTGATGAGAATTATTCATAGCTCCCACTTGGTTAACCTCTAACTATGAAGGTAAGTCAAATGGATAAATCAATATGAATTCTCAAGTCCTAGTCAACTCCCAAGGAAAGACTAGAGTTAGTGGAATTCAAGTCAATTAGCAACTTTCAATTATCGATCAACAAAGGAGTTTGACTACTCAAGAGTTTCTAATTACTCAACCGAAGCTAAGAGGAGAAAAATCTAACTTTAAACCCTCCCAAGCATTTTATCAAACACTTGGAAGACATAACATAAAAACATAGAAAACTATTAAGTGATAATAAATCCAAACAACCAATTGTAAGCATCAATGACACAAATAGAAAAAAGCAATCATAAATATAAAATACCTCAATTTGCATTAAATATAAAGAAATCAAATCTAACATGGAGTTCATAAACTAAATTAAAAAAATAAATAAACTAGAATGCTAAAAGCAGAAGAGAAACTAAATTAAAGAAACATTGAACCTGGAATTGAGAAGAAGTAATCCTAAAATCCTAACCTAGAGAGAGGAGAGGCTCTCCTCTCTCTCTCTAAAAACTACATCTAATACCTAAGATTGTAAATTGATGAATGCTGTATGAGTTATATCTTGTGTTTCCCCCATTCTGTATCTCTTATTCTGTGTTTTTCGGGCTTGGAGCTGGGCCAAAAGGAGCCCAGAAATTGCCCCCAGCATTTTCTGCGCTTTCTGCAGGTAGCGCATGTCACGCGTACGCGTCAGTCACGCGTACGCGTCGCTGGTTATCTTCGTGTGTCACTCGTACGCGTCAAGCACGCGCATTTTCGGGCTTGGAGCTGGGCCAAAAGGAGCCCAGAAATCGCCCCCAGCGTTTTCTGCACTTTCTGCAGGTAGCGCATGTCACGCGTACGCGTCAGTCATGCGTACGCGTCGCTGGTTATCTTTGCGTGTCACTCGTACGCGTCAAGCACGCGCACGCGTCGCCTTGCAGACTCTGATTCACGCGCATGCGTGAGCCATGCGTGCGCGTCGATGCTCGCTGGTTGTCTCCTTTATTTCTTGTGCTCCTTCCATTTTTTGCAAGCTTCCTCTCCATCCTCTAAGCCATTCCTGCCCTATAAAGCCTGAAAACACTGAATGCATAGATCACGGCATCGAATGGTATAAAGGGGAATTAAAAATACACAATTTAAAGGCTTAAGAAGCAAGTTTTCAATCATAGAATAAAATCTGGGAAAGAATTGTAAAATCATGAAAATCATATGAATAAGTGTGTAAAGACTTGATAAAACCACTCAATTGAGCACAAGATAAACCATAAAATAGTGGTTTATCAATCTCCCCACACTTAAACATTAGCATGTCCTCATGCTAAGTTCAAGGAGACAAAAGAATGAATAGGGAAAAGTAAGACTCTTGAGATTCAACCTATGAATGCAACTATATGCTAAGAAGATTCTGTCTACTTGGTCAAAAGCAAATAAGTCCTCCAAGACAATCATAAATCAGATTCCACTAATTTAAATCACACAATAAGAGACAAGTAAGCTTGTAAGAAGATAGCTCATAAAAGCAGGGAACATAGAATTAAGCATTGAACCCTCACTGGTAGTGTATATCACACTAATCGCTTAAGTGTCTAGGGTTAATCACTCTACTCTTCTCTAGTCATACTTTCTAAACTTTGTTCTTCATCTAACCAATCAATAAAAAATTTAGTATCCAATGCAAACATCCTGAGGTCTTTTCAGGGTTGTAGTGGGGCTAAGGTAAGGGTGAGAATATATGTATGGCCAAGTAAGCTGAAATATGAATCTTTGACTAACCTAAGCTCTTACCTAACATACACACACACTCTATGTAGTTCCAATTCATGCCTAGCTACCCATAATTCCCACTTTTGTATCACATACTCATGTACCAAATATTTCTTCTTTAATTTTATCACATATGCATTGATCTTTTATTAAACTTAACCTTGGGGTAATTTTGTCCCCTTATTCAATTACTTATTTATTTAAAATATTTTTTTTATATAAAAGTAAACCTAACATATCAATGCACATGAATTTTTAATTTTTTCTAGTCTTACATGAGTAGGTACCCAAATTCCCAATATTTTATCAATGAAATTCAACATTTTCTTATCAACCCAAGTTCCTACGGTTCCCCACACTTAATTGGCACACAATCTCCAACTTAAGCTAACCAAAGATTCAATTGGGTTAATTAATTATTTTTCTGCTTAAGGCTAGTGATGTGGTAAAATATAGAACAAAGGGGAATTAAAAGGCTCAAGGTGGCTAACAAAGGTGCTTGAAAAGGTAGGCTATTTGAGATAAGTGAGGTAATAACAAATGATGGCCTCAATCATGTGCAAGCATGTGAATATACTAAACAATGGACATATAGAATGGAACAAAATATAGATTACAATCATAGAGAAGAAAACACACAAGAATAAAATATTATGGTTAAATGATGTAACCATGTAATTAAGCTCAAATCTCATAGGTTGTGTGTTCTTAGCTATAATTCATGTTCCAAATTATAATCTTCAAGCAAGTTTATCACAAAAATTTTCAATTTAAATTAGTGAAATGTTATAAAAAGGGTCTTGAAAAGAAAATATTACTTCAACCAAGTAGTAGCTAAATGCACAAAGTCAAACAAACATGCAATCAAACATGTAAATGCAACAATTAAATTAACATAGAAAATTAAACATTGGCATTTAAGATAGAAAATAACTAACCCACGGAAGTCGGTATCGACCTCCCTACACTGAAAGATTGCACCGTCCTTGGTGCATGCTAAGATGTGCACATGGTTGGGTGGCTCCAACTGATGCCTTTCTCTAAAGATTGTACAGATGGACTTGTCGGTCGCTCCATATAAAAGTTTTCTGTTTTCCTTCCTCGGTGGCCATTGATGAGCAGATAATTTATACGCTTTTTGGCATTGTTTTTAGGTAGTTTTTAATATGTTTTAGTCACTTTTTATTATATTTTTATTAGTTTTTAAATAAAAATCACATTTCTAGACTTTACTATGAGTTTGTGTGTTTTTCTGTAATTTCAGGTATTTTCTGGCTGAAATTGAGGGAGCTGAGCAAAAATCTGATTCAGGCTGAAAAAGGACTGCTGATGTTGTTGGATTCTGACCTCCCTGCACTCGGAATGGATTTTTTGGAGATATAGGATTCCAATTGGCGCGCTCTCAATTGTGTTGGAAAGTAGACATCCAGGACTTTCCAGCAATATATAATAGTTCATACTTTGCTCAAGGATAGACGACGTAAACTGGCGTTCAACGCCAGTTCCATATTGCATTCTGGCGTTAAACGCCAGAAATAGGTTACAAGTTGGAGTTAAACGCTAGAAACAGGTTACAACTTGGCGTTTAACTCTAGAAACAGCTTAGGCACGTGTAAAGCTCAAGTCTCAGCCCCAGCACACACCAAGTGGGCTCCAGAAGTGGATTTCTGCACTATCTATCTTAGTTTACTCATTTTCTGTAAACCTAGGTTACTAGTTTAGTATTTAAACAACTTTTAGAGATTTATTTTGTACCTCATGACATTTTTAGATCTGAACTTTGTACTCTTTGATGGCATGAGTCTCTAAACTCCATTGTTGGGGGTGAGGAGCTCTGCTGTGTCTCGATGAATTAATGCAATTATTTCTGTTTTCTATTCAAACACGCTTGTTTCTATCTAAGATGTTCATTCGCACTTCAATATGATGAATGTGATGATCTGTGACACTCATCACCATTCTCAATCTATGAACGCGTGCCTGACAACCACTCCCGTTCTACCTTCGATTGAATGAGTATCTCTTAGATTCCTTAATCAGAATCTTCGTGGTATAAGCTAGAATCCATTGGCAGCATTCTTGAGAATCCGGAAAGTCTAAACCTTGTCTGTGGTATTCTGAGTAGGATTCAGGGATTGAATGACTGTGACGAGCTTCAAACTCACAAGGGTTGGGCGTAGTGACAGACACAAAAGGATCAATGGATCCTATTCCAGCATGAGTGAGAACCGACAGATGATTAGCCGTGTGGTGACAGCGCACCTGGACCATTTTCATTGAGAGGACGGATGGTAGCCATTGACAACGGTGATCCACCAACACACAGCTTGCCATAGGAGGAACCTTACGTGCGTGAAGAAGAAGGCAGGGAGAAAGCAGAGATTCAGAAGACAAAGCATCTCCAAAACTCCAATATCTTCTCCATTATTGCATAACAAGTATTTAATTCATGCTCTTTTATTTTTCGCAATCCAAACTGACAATTATAATTGATATCCTGACTAAGAATTTCAAAATAACCATAGATTTCTTTAAGCCAACAATCTCCGTGGGATTCGACCCTTACTCACGTAAGGTATTACTTGGACGACCCAGTGCACTTGCTGGTTAGTTGTGTGGAGTTGTGAAAAGTGTGAATCACAATTTCGTGCACTAGCCATCCTGAAAAAAGAGGAAAAAGAAGAAAAGTAACCCAAAAACAAAGATAGGAAACAAATAAAATATGGTTGGGTTAATGCCAATTAATGAGAGTCTCAACTACATGGTAGCTACAACATTCAAGTGAGAAAACAGTATAAACACATGGCATATCAATAGTGCAAAAGTTACAACAATGGAGGAGAGGGTGTGGGTAATGCAAGATAGTATAAGTGCATATCAATGCAAATGGAATACAAATATCATAAAAGAATAGCATTGACTTATGAATAATAATACCCAATCAGAATAAAACAAGTCATGAAGCACCGAAATAATGTAAGAAAAGATGCAATAGTTGAATAAGAAAATTTATCACCAATAAAAAAATAAATTTAGAAAAGAAAATAAAAATATGCACAAAATTAAAATGCAATGAATGAAAGTATGAAAATAAATTAAGTAAAATAGAATGAAAGTGAAGAAGGATGAAAAGTTAAAGAGATGAAGAAGAAGTAAGTAAGAAAGGAGAAAGAAAGAAGGAGAAAAGAGAGAAGAAAGAAGTAAGAATTTAAAAACAGGGCGCAACACACACGCGTGCATCACGCGTACGTGTGAAAACTGAGTTGGCCCTTCGACGCGTAAGCATCGCCCACGCGTACGCGTGGGTGGTCTGAAAGCGAAAGGACGCGCACGCGTCAGGGACGCGTACGCGTGGGGTGATTTGTGCTTCTAGCACAGTTCCAGCGCGAGGGCAGCACAACTCCCAGGTCAATCACCCATATACACCGATTGCCATATCCACGCGTGCGTGTCAGCGACGCGTACGCATGGTTTGCTAAGGTTGTAAGTGACGCGCACGCGTGATATACGCGTACGCGTGGGTCGAATTGTGCGCAGAGCACACCAGCCGCACGATTCCATCACAACTTTCTCTTTGTTGGATGGGATAGCAAAATGTAGAATCAACGCCCACGTGTGGCCTATGCGCACGCGTGGGTTGCCCCTCTTTTTTTTTTTTGTATGCAAAATGCAAAATGCAGAATGCAGATGGTTATGCAGAAATTATGAATGAACACTAATAAAAATAAAATAAAATAAAACTAAGAATAAAACGAAATAAAATAAAACTAAGACTAAAAAAGAACGATCATACCATGGTGGGTTGTCTCCCACCTAGCACTTTTAGTTAGAGTCCTTAAGTTGGACATTTGGTGAACTCCTTGTCATGGAGGCTTGTGCTTGAACTCATCCAGGAATCCCCACCAGTGTTTGTAATTCCAATAGCCTCCGGGATCCCACACTAGTTGCATAAAGCCTTCAAGTAAGTTCAGGCAAGTGACAAGGCCCAATAATGTTATTGCTAGAATGAATTCCGGGGTCCCAAACCTTGCTTTTGCACCCGTCTTCTTGTTGATCATCATTTTTCCACTTGGGTGGTGAGTAATTGGAATTCTCACTGAGACATCCAAACAGCCTCCTAGACCCATTCAATCGAGCTCTACACCAATCCTTGTGCTTCAATTTGGAGCATGCAACTATATTGAACCTTGCATGACAACTCTTACCACTAACCATCTCCCTCTTACTCTTATAGCCATAGAGAGCTCTAAGTTGCCCATCCGTCTCAAGCAAACCATATTCAAGTGGGCTAATTAAGCTTAGAGATGAAAGATTTACCCACTTGAATAAAGGAATGGATGGTGATGGCTTTGGGGGAGAGGTCTCCAACAACTTTGGCAAGATGATTTCCAGCTCCATTCCCTTGAGCTCTTTCTTGACAACTTCCACCTCTTTGCAAGCTTCTTCAATTTCAACCTCTTCCTCTTGGTAGCTTTCTTTCAATTCAATCTCTTCTTCATTACTTACCAAGGGCATGTGAGGTTGTGCTTCTTCTTCTTTAATCTCCATCTCTTGATTAACCTATTCAAAGTCTTCAACCATGATATGCCTCGGAGGTTGTACACCCTCTTCATCATCAAATTCAAACGTCTTGGAAATAGGCTCTATGACTTAAGTTTCCCATGGAGGTTCTGCATCTCCTAAGTCTTCAACCATTTCTTCCTCTTCAACTATGACGGCTTCCTCCACTTATTCCAATACAAAGTCATGTTCCTCATTGTCCACTGGAGTTTCTAGTATCTTCTTCAGGCTAGACTCTTCTATTGATTCTCCACATGTAGTCATGGGACTTTCTTGAATGTCCAAATATTGGGAAGCTAATCGATTCACTACGTCGGTCAAGGCAGCTATGAGCTATTATGTCGTCCTTTCCATCTTTCCTTGCCCTTAAAGAAGAACACTTAGAGTGTCATTCATTGGAGCTTGGGGTAGATATGAGGGTTCATTGCTTGGGAGGAAGGGTTCATGATATGAGGGTGGTTCATCATAATAGGGGTGTGGTGGTTCAACACTCTCCATCTTTTCCACTTGTTGCACAACACCCTTCCATTCCTGGTTCTCAAGTTGAGATTCCTTAGTCACGAGAGCTTCAGGTGTTGTTCGGCTTACCACTCGGTCCAATTGATGAAGGGTTGCATGAAACCGATCCATTATTTTCTTGAGACGATCCTTTAATTCTTGTTCCGCTCGGATAGCATAATTAGGATCATATGGCTCTTGGATTGATGGATATTGACATGGTGTATATGGAGGTGGTGGTTCTTGGGAGTAATTGGGTTGGAATTGGGGTGGTTCTATGTATGGTTCATATGGCTCATAGGGTAGTTGATATAGTGGTCATGGGTTAGGATCATATGAGGGTGTTTGGTAGTAGAGGGCTTGCGAGTATGGTGGTTCAAAGTCATGTTGAGGAAGGGGTTCATAGGCATATGGCGGGGCTCGTTGGTAACTACAAGGTGGTCCACCATATCCATCATCTTGGTACGCACCTTGGAGTGGCTCATGACCATAGTAATTCGGTGGAGGTTGATTGTCACGAAAGGATCCACCATAACTATTGTCTTGGGATGCGTCGTAGAATGGTCGTTGCCCATGGCACCTTGGAGGAGGTTGCTGTCGAAAGGGTTGATCAAATCCTCGTGGCTCCTCCCATCTTTGATTATTCCGACCTTGATGCATGTTCTCATTATAGCGTCCATTCCCTGCAACATAACTTGAACTAAACTCATAGTGAAAGGGGTGAGAATTCATAGTAGTAAGAGAAATAAAAACTAATAGAAATTAATGAAAATAAACTCCTAAAAATAGAAACACTAACAAAGAACGAAAAAGCAAAATTATTTACAATAACCAATAATAAGGCACACGCTTGCAATTCCCCGGCAACGGCGCCATTTTGACGAACGAATTTTTGTCAGTAAAGAATTTCACAAAAGTAATCGCGTTGCAAGTATAGTTTCTAAACCAATAAAGAATCCTTCCGTACAAAAACTTGTTTGTCACTAAAGTAAACCCAATAAAAATAATAACCGAAGTATTTAAACCTCGGCTTGTCTCTCAAGAAATTGCAGGGAGGTGTAGTTATTATTGGTTAGGAGATTGTATCTTTTTGGGTTTTTGAATTAAGGAACAAGGAAAGCAAATGACAAGAAAATAAACTAATAATTAAGAAAACTCTTGGCAAGGTATGAGAATCAGACGTCCTATCCTAGTTATCCTTATCAATTGTGATGAGAATTGTTCATGGCTCCCACTTGGTTAACCTCTAACTATGAAGGTAAGTCAAATGGATAAATCAATATGAATCCTCAATTCCTAGTCAACTCCCAAGGAAAGACTAGAGTTAGTAGAATTCAAGTCAATTAGCAACTTTCAATTATCGATCAACAAAGGAGTTTGACAACTCAAGAGTTTCTAATTACTCAACCAAAGCTAAGAGGAGAAAAATCTAACTTTAAACCCTCCCAAGCATTTTATCAAACACTTGGAAGGCATAACATAAAAACATAGAAAACTATTAAGTGATAATAAATCTAAACAACCAATTGTAAGTATCAATGACGCAAAGAGAAGAAAGCAATCATAAATATAAAATACCTCAATTTGCATTAAATACAAAGAAATCAAATCTAACATGGAGTTCATAAACCAAATTGGGAAAACAAATAAACTAGAATGCTAAAAGTAGAAAAGAAACTAAATTAAAGGAACATTGAACCTGGAATTGAGAAGAAGTAATCCTAAAATCCTAACCTAGAGAGAGGAGAGAGCATCTCTCTCTAAAAACTACATCTAATACCTAAGATTGTAAATTGATGAATGCTGTATGAGTTATATCTTGTGTTTCCCCCATTCTGTAGCTCTTATTCTGTGTTTTTTGGGCTTGGAGCTGGGCCAAAAGGAGCCCAGAAATTGCCCCCAGCATTTTCTGCACTTTCTGCAGGTAGCGCATGTCACGCGTATGCATCATTGGTTATCTTCGCGTGTCACGCGTACGCGTTAAGCATGCGCATGCGTCGCCTTGCAGACTCCGATTCACGCGTACGCGTGAGCCATGCGTGCGCGTCGATGCTCGCTGGTTGTCTCCTTTTATTTCTTGTGCTCCTTCCATTTTTTGCAAGCTTCCTCTCCATCCTCTAAGTCATTCCTGCCCTATTGATGAGCGGATAATTTATACGCTTTTTGGCATTGTTTTTAGTATGTTTTTAGTTTGTTTTAGTTAGTTTTTATTATATTTTTATTAGTTTTTAAATAAAAATCACATTTCTGGACTTTACTATGAGTTTGTGTGTTTTTCTGTGATTTCAGGTATTTTCTGGCTAAAATTGAGTGACCTGAGCAAAAATCTGATTCAGAGGCTGAAAAAGGACTGCAGATGCTGTTGGATTTTGACCTCCGTGCACTCGAAGCGGATTTTCTAGAGCTACAGAAGCCCAATTGGCGCGCTCTCAATTGCGTTGGAGCAATATATAATAGTCCATACTTTGCCCGAGATTTGATGGCCCAAACCGGCGTTCCAAATCAGCATAAAAATTCTGGCGTCAAAAACGCCAGAACTGGCAGAAAAGCTGGAGTTAAACGCCCAAACTGGCACAAAAGCTGGCGTTTAACTCCAAGAAAAGTCTCTACATGTTAAAGCTTCAATGCTTAGCCCAAGCACACACCAAGTGGGCCCGGAAGAAGATTTCTGCATTAATTACTTATTTCTGTAAATCCTAGGCTACTAGTTCTCTATAAATAGGACCTTTTGCTATTGTATTTTCATATTGGTTCTTCTGGTTCCCTCTCTGGGGCCGAAGCCAATGATCACCATTATCACTTTTGTATTTTTAACGGTGGAGTTTCTACACACCATAGATTAAGTTGTGGAGCTCTGCTGTTCTTCATGAATTAATGCAAAGTATTATTGTTTTTCTATTCAATTCAAGCTTATTCTTATTCCAAGATATTCAATTGCACTTCAACCTGATGAATGTGATGACCCGTGACACTCATCATCATTCTCACCTATGAACGCGTGCCTGACAACCACCTCCGTTCTACCTTCGATTGAGTGTGTATCTCTTGGCCTCCTGGTTCATGACGCATGGTTGCCTTGCCTGACAACCGAGCCTTCCATTCCATGAGATTAGAGTCTTTGTGGTATTGGCTAGAATCAATTGGCAGCATTCCTGAGATCCGAAAAGTCTAAACCTTGTCTGTGGTATTCTGAGTAGGATCTAGGAAGGGATGACTGTGACGAGCTTCAAACTCGCGAGTGTTGGGCGTAGTGATAGACGCAAAAGGATCAATGGATCCTATTCCAACATGATCGAGAACCAACAGCTGATTAGCCATGTGGTGACAGCGCATTTGGACCATTTTCACTGAGAGGACGGGAGGTAGCCATTGACAACGGTGAAACCCAACATAAGCTTGCCATGGAAAGGAGTATGAATGATTGGAAGAAGACAATAGGAAAGCAGAGGTTCAGAAGGAACAAAGCATCTTCATACGCTTATTTGAAATTCTCACCAATGAATTACATAAGTATCTCTATCCTATTTTATGTTTTATTCATCTTTTAATTATTAATTCTCCATAACCATTTGAATCCGCCTGACTGAGATTTACAAGATGACTATAGCTTGCTTCAAGCCGACAATCTCTGTGGGATCGACCCTTACTCACGTATGGTATATTACTTGGATGACCCAGTGCACTTGCTGGTTAGTTATGCGGAGTTGTGACAAAGAGTTGAGATTACAATTGTGCGTACCAAGTTGTTGGCACCATTGATGATCACAATTTCGTGCACCACCTATAAAGCCTAAAAACACTGAACGCACAAATCACGACATCGAATGGTATAAAGGAGAATTGAAAATACACAATTTAAAGGCTTAGGAAGCAAGTTTTCAATCATAGAACAAAATCTGGAAAAGAATTGTAAAATCATGAAAATCATATGAATAAGTGTGTAAAGACTTGATAAAACCACTCAATTGAGCACAAGATAAACCATAAAATAGTGGTTTATCAGACTCCTACCACAGTTTATGAATATTGTTGGCTCTATGTATACGAGTGGAGGGTAATTGTCAAGGAGAGAGTCATTTTTTACAATGTTTAGTGAGGGTGATAGTTTCTTAGTACTAGTGCATTACTCTGGAAAAATTCATAAAAGCAAAAGAGAGGGTGCGAAGCTTACCGACAAGGAACCCTTGAATGTATTTTTCCGTTCATCGAAAACCTTGTGAAATCTAAAAACGAGTATATTGTAGAAATTTGGAGTGTTTGGGACCAAGTGAGTAAAGAAGTTATTTTATAAGATACCTATTGCAGTTGTATCAACTGGTGTGAAGTATGATACATTTATGATAGGGTCTGATGAAGATCTGCAGGTTCTGTTTCATTGTCGAAGAATTTTTTCGGAGGTCAGAATATATGAGCTATATCTGAAGTTGGAGGATAATGTTGACAGTTCTGGGTCATCAGCTCCGAATTCTCATTCGACTGGCTTGGGGATGCTTCCAGTTCGATGCCTGTGGTTGCACCGGCTTGTCTGATCGTTGCATCCCCATCCATTGTGGTTGATTTGAATTGTGTGGATGAACATGGTTGTGTAGCATTGGAGAATCGTTCGTTCTGGAAGCTGGCTATTGAGATGGCTAGTTCTCCTATCATGATTCCTGATTCTGTAGATGATAGTGAACCTGATCAAGTTGAAAATGCAATGTGAGAGGATGATTCCAACGAAGAGCCTGTCGATACAGTTAGGGAAAGTAACGAGGATACAAAGAGCAATCCACATACAAAGCAGGGCCCATTAAGTTTCGGAACAAACAGTATCATCCACACTTTTCAACCTTGAACTTGGAAGCTATGGGCAACAATCGGATGTAGATGCTACCTTTGGTGGTCAAGGATTGCATCATGGAACCACTCCTACAGAATTTTAGATTAGACAATCATTCCAGAATAAAGAGGAAACTGTGTTGAGTGTGAAGGATTATAGCATTCGTAGAAAAGTTGAGTACAGGGTGTTAGAATCAGATCATCTTAAGTACCATGGAAAATGCAAAGAATTCAACAAAGATTGCAGTTGATTGATTCGCACACTTGCTTAGCTACATCTATTTCAAGCGATCACCGACAGTTTGATTACCACGTCATCTGTGTGAGGATCTTTTCGTTAGTTAGAGCGGATGCTGCAATTATGATAAAGGTATTGCAGGAAGCAACAGAAGCAACTTATGGTTTCAGGCCTACCTATAGAAAGGTTTGAATGGCAAAGAAGAAGGCAATAGCACTAATCTATGGAGATTGGGAATAGTCCTACAATGAGTTGCCACATTGGATGCTTGGAGTCCAGTCCACCATAATCGGAACCATTACAGTGTTGAAGACTTCTCCAGTTAGAGTTGGAAAATAGATTGATGACTCTACAGTGTACTTTCATCGTCTTTTCTGGATATTTTTTCTTTTATGGAAGCCTTTTGACATTGCAAGCCATTATTCAGCGTTGATGGTACTCACTTGTATGACAAATATGGAGGTACTTTGCTTCTGGCTATCACACAAAATGTAAACTCAAATATTTTACCCATTGTGTTCGCAATTGTGGAGGGAAAGAATGCGGTGTTGTGGTATTTTTTCTTATCCAACCTACGACAGCATGTGATGCTATAAGAGGGCATTCTTGTTATCTCTGACAGGCACAATGGCATCAAGGCTGTCCTAGAGGCAACTGACAATGCTTGACTACTCTCCGAATGGCATGTGGAACGTGTGCATCTCAGGACACCACCTCTCAATGAATGCACTCACCAGAGTCTCATCCACCCAGAATCAATGATTGTTTAGCCTCGCCAAGTAATACAAACCCATAATTTTCAAATAAGGTATGATCTAGTCATGTAGAGGCATATTCTGTTACCTCTTAACACCAGTAATGCACCTAGTTAGCTGCATCATGCAAAACAATTAATTTGGTACTAATCAAATTTTAATAAAAGAAAGACTAATACTTTAATTATTTTAAAATTAAATAATTAATAAATAAAAGACGAATACAATACATGCACAAAAATGCAAATCGAATTAATAGATAAAAGACGAATTACCAAGAAAAATGCAAATCAAAGCACCCTAAGTTGATTTATGCATGCATGTCACGTCCCTAGTAAATCGAATCACACCAACTTGATTTATGCATGCATGTAACACCCCCTAGTAATTCGAAACAAGCTGTTTCAATTTACCCCTAGTTTTGTCCCAATATAATTCGAATGACACTGATTCGAATTACTATGCATTCATAAATCAAACTATGCAAATTCGATTTAGTGTGAGGACAATCTATATAAATATGATATGAACGTGAATTCCTTATGAGTGTGAAACACAATGGCTAGTGAGGATAGTGTTTTAGTATTGGTGCACTATAGAGGGTCCATTAAGAAAAAAATATGTTCTGGAATTAAGTTTACTGATAAGGATCCCCTTAATATTTTCCTGAAACTTTCAACGAGGTTCGCTGAGTTCCTGAATTCTATAATCCAAAAACTAGGGTTGCAAGGCGTGAAACGGGTTGAGAAGTTATTCTATAGAATTCTGATTTCAGTTTTGCGGAATGATGTGAAATACGATTCGTTTGTCATAGGGAGTGACGAAGATTTGAAAGTTCTGTTCCATTGTTGTCGGTAGTTTCCCGAGGTCAGGACCCCTGAGTTGTTGACCAAGCTTGTAGATGTCGTCTCTAGCTCAAGAGGTTCAAACTGGAATCTTTAACCTCCAATAACGGCAGCCTGTTCTATTTCGAGGCCTGTTGGTGCCTCTTTATCCGTGCTTGTAATTGCACCTGAGACAATGTTGGTTGCCTCTCCGTCCTTTACACCTGATCTAAATTACAGTGGTGACGGAGAAGTAGGTATTATTGATATGGTGTCGGTTTCATTACAGGGTGGAACACCGGATAGTATAGACGATGTATTACGGGATGATGATGACGATGATGATATGGAGCCGGACATCATTGCTGATGATAGTGGTGATAACATAGCAGGGAGTAATCCGACTGGGGGTGGTGGAGCATCTAGTTCAGGGACTCAACAGTACCCCCGTATTTTTCAAATTTGGACTTAGATGTCATGAGACAACAGGAGGTTCCTGGCGAACTTGTTGGATTTAGTGCCAGAGGCTCACAGGATACTAGAGCACTAGCAGAGTTTCAGGTTGGTCAGCAGTTTCAGGATAAAGAGGAGATCGTGTTAAGCGTGAAGACCTATAGTATCCGACGCAGGGTTCAGTAAAAAGTGGTGGAGTCCGATTATCGCAGGTACTATGGGAAGTGCAATGAATTTGGCAACGGATGCACATGGTTGATTCGGATCAGTCTCTGCCAGCGTAGTGGTATTTGGAAGGTAAAACGGTACAATGGACCTCATACTTATCTGGCCACGTCAATATTGAGTGATCACAGGAATCTTGATTATCATGTGATATCGGCATTCATACTGCCAGTGGTTAGATTTGATGCTGCCGTGTCCATCAAGGTACTGCTGAATGCGACAGAGGCACATTTTGGTTTTAGACCTACTTACAGGAGGGTTTGGTTGGCTATGCAGAAGGCCATGGCACGGATTTACGGAGATTGGGATGAGTTATACAATGAGTTACCACGATGAGTACTAGGTGTGCAGATGACGATTCCGTGTAGTATTGCAGTGTTGAGGAGGAGTCCTGTGCGAGTGGGTGGGCAAGTGGATCAGTCGCATGCCTATTTCCATCGGCTTTTTTGGACATTCCCACCGTGTATTGAGGCCTTCCGACATTGCAAGTCGTTGGTCAGTATTGTCGGCACCCACCTGTACGGCAAATACGGTGGTACGTTGCTCGTTGCGATTGCTCAGGACGGAAACTCCAACAACCTTTCTGTTGCATTTGCACTTGTGGAGGGTGAGAATGCTAAGTCGTGGTCATTTTTTCTATCCCACCTCTGCCAGCACATCACTCTGCAACCAGGTATTCCTGTGATATCGGATCAACACAACAGCATCAAGGCCGCACTGGAGGCTTCCGACGGAGGTTGGCTACCACCCGCTGCCTACCATACATTCTGTATTCGACATGTGGCCGCAAAATTTGCCCTAACTTTTAAGGGCAAGGATGCACGTAAGCTTCTTGTGAACGCGGCTTATGCCAAGACTAAGGTTGAATTTGACTATTGGTTTGATATTCTCCGATCCGAGGACCCTGCCATGTGTGATTGGGCTAACAGGATTGTGTATGCGATATGGACTCAGCATTGGGATGAGGGGAGGAGATTCGGACATATGACGACAAATATCTCTGAGTGTGTGAATTCGATACTGAAGAGAGTGAGAAACCTTCTAATTTATTCACTGGTGAAGTCCATGTACGGGAGGTTGACCTAGCTATTTGTTCGCAAGGGAAGAGAGGCAAAGGCCCAGTTGGGAACCAGACAGCAGTTTAGTCAGCATCTGGTGAAGGTAATAGAGGGTAATTTGGGAGATCCATGTATCATTTTCAGATTTGGGTGAATTCTATAATATTGAGTTGGGTTTGGTTTAATTATGCATTTTACCCTGGAATAAGTAATTCAAAGATAAAAGACTAACACATAAATTAACAAAAAATTAAACTGGTACTAATCAAAATTTGACAGATAAATCACTAACACCTAAACTATTTATAAATTACATACTTCACAGATAAAAATTTGACACATCAATTAACTAAAAAGCTAATTTGGTACTAATCAATTTTTAATAGATAATCACTAACACCTAAATTATTTATAAAATAAATAATTCAAAGATAAAAGACTAACACATAAATTAATAAAAAAAATTAAACTAGTACTAATAAAATTTTAACAGATAAATCACTAACATCTTCAAATTCATTATAAAAATACCAAAATACCCAACAAAGTGACATAACATATGAACGGAATAGCAAACAACTAACATATAAAGAGAACAACTTATAAACAACTAACCTCTTCATTGATATTTCTAGCCACGTGAGCAACGCCGTTCAATTGGTACAAACAATTTTTTTTCTATGACCTTAACCCGCCAGAGTATCAATGCCAAGTGATTTTCTCCCAAATCCTCTCAACTCCTCTCAAATCCAAAAACTCAAATCTTAGAGAATATGTCAGTCTATCATTACTTACTAGAATAACATTTAATCATCTACATCAATTAATAGTTGTGACAACGGGACTTACCCAAAAAAAACTAACTAAAAGTCAAAATTCTAAAACAAAAAACTTAACTAATCTATTATTTCTATTATATATTACTAATTTTACAACCAAAATGTACTACATGTCACTTTTTCATTGCAATTGAAATCAAATTTTTTCCTCCAAAATTAAAGAGTTTTCATCTTCTCTCTCCCATTTTCTCTATCTCTCTCATTTCTTCACTCACTCTATCTTTCTTATATATCATTATCAATGATTAATTACAAATTTGATCATTAAAATGTGCAACATGACATTCTCTAATTATAACTAAAATTGAAATTAAAATATAACTATATTATTATATTACCAATTTAACAATCAAAATGTTCCACATGATACTCATTAAAATTGAAATAAAATATTTTCCTTCAAAATTAATAAACTCCCTTCTTCTATTTTTTAACTATATCTCCCTCCTTCTCTATTTTTCTCTATCCTTTCCACTTTATATGTAACTTATATTTTATATTATTAATTTAACAAACTAAAATGTGTCATGAGATATTCTTTCATTACAATTAAAATAAAATTTTTTTCTCCAAAATTAAGAATCTCTCTCCCTTCCTTTTTTTTATCTTTTTTTTATTCTTTATTTTTTCTACCTTTCTGTGCTACAGAAAAATAAAATTAATAAAATAATATAATTTACATAAATTTATAAAATTATAAGGAATACATTAAATTTATAAATAGATATAATTGAAAAAAATAATCACACAATATTATTCACATAAAAATATATATTATTATATGCATACTTTATTAGTTCAATTTTTTAATTTTAAATTCTTAACCTTTATCTTTCTAAACGATATTTTTATTTCTCTTCTTTCAAATATTTATTACATATCATTTATAAAGAATAATAATATTGTGATTAATAATTAGAATCAAGATTTAATTGTTTCAAAAAAGAATTAATTTTGAGTTAATTTTATAACTATCAATATAAAATTTTTTATACTAATATCTAATTATATATATATATATATATATATATATATATATAAAGAAAAAATTTATTTTTAAATAACAAATATAAAAATTAATTATTTTTATTATGCAATAAACTTAACAACTAATCAAATGTAAAAGTATATACATTGAGTTCTTTCATAATGAATGTTAAAATTAATTATTAGAAAAAGATTAAACTCTTTCACATAAAAATAATAACTAAAAAATTTATTATTTAATTTTTTTATTTATGGAGATCATGTTCTTCTTAGTCGACGGAGACTTTTGTCCGTTACGATCTTTATGTAAAAGTAGTTTAATTTTATAAATCTTTTGTGCTATAATATATAATGTCATAACAAAGACGACGTAATTTTAAAAGATTCATATTCCTATAATGTTGTTACGAATAAAAAAATTAAAAACACTAGTTATTTTAAAAAATTAAAAACCAAATTAACTTAGTCATTCAATTTTAGGAATTTTTTCTACTATAAAATAAAAAAAATATTATTTTTCCAAAAAAATTATCTGAACTTTAAATACCGTAATACGTTTTTTTGTGGGGGCAAGTTTGTCGTACCCAGTTAACTTTATAAAATTCATAAAGTTCGATGCACTCCGACTAACTTCAAATTTCTACGTTTTTTTTCTCGAGTTGGGAACGACGTTTTTTTTTTCTCGAGTTGGGAACGACTTATTTGTGTACTTGTGTACTCCTTGAGACGATGATAATAGTTGTCATTGCCGTTGACAATGTTGAAGAAGCTATGCTTGTTGTCTGTCCAGTATTCAACTCCCCAACTTTTCTTGTCACCCAAATTACACTAAACTAGGTTTCTATTCTTGTATATTCCTAGAGACGATAATAATAGTTGCTATTGTTGCTGGCGATATTAAAGAAGCCATACTTATTGAATTCTCTATTTATGTTATCTTCTTCACTCTTTAATGTCTCTCTGTATATTCTCTATTTATTCTCTTTCTTTTTCTTGTTGGTGGTTATGGAGCATTTGACTCAAAGTTCGCCTGGAGATAAGGCGAACTTCATATAAAACTAGAAGTTTGCGAGGGTGCAGTGAACTTTACAAAAAATAATAGAGTTTGCTGAGGGTGCAGCGAACTCATCCAAAATACAAAAAAAAAAAAATATTTTGGGATTTAAAATGCGGATAATATTTTTTGGAAAATAATATTTTTTTTATTTTATAGTAGGAAAAAATCCTTCAATTTTAAAAGAAAAAAAAATAATAATATACGGATGGAGTGAATCATGAGTTAAATTTAATTTGTTAGTTGAAGGAGTGGCCAGCCTTTTCTTATAGATAAGAGAAAAAATTGGAAAAGCTGATGAATGATTTTGTTGTGACACTTTTGGGGAAGGGCCACTAGAAAAGAGAACAGGTGTTAAGGACATAGGGAAAATGGGGGTGTGTGTGTGTTGTGGGCATAATTGGCACTAGTATGAGTGATCACTGGCCATCACTACTTGACTAGGTATTCTACTGCTGCTACATAGCTTAGCTTCTCAAGATACTGATCATCACACCACACCAATTATCATATTTTGGGTGGTGGAATTCGTTGAATCATCAAAACACAAATAAATAAATTTCTATATACTTTACTAGCTGCTATTACTTCTTCCCATATACCTTATTTTAAAATTAATTGCATATAATTTATATTAGACGGATTGATGGAAATAAGTACTTGGCACAAACATCACATACATAAATAACAAATATTTAGTTAAATAAATTTTACAAAAACGAACATTATAATCAGCTAGCTACCAAATAAAACATTATATGTTTATTTATATTTATATATGTTGTTTTATATATTTTTAATTAAATAATCCATTACAAAAATAATCAAAGTATTTATAATATGATAATAAACTATATCACAAAATAATTACATATTTTTTTACAGTAATACACTCAAATTTCTTCATGAATATGAAACATGATGAGTAATCTTTCAAATTGGAGTATGTCATAAATATCCCTACAGGACACTTAGTAGTTTCTTTTCAATAGCCATTTTTGTTTAGACAAAATACGCTAAAACGAAAGAAATTAAGATATTTCTACTTATTTTAATGTAAATTTAACTACATAATTTAAAGCGGAGAACTTTAAACTTTTTTATCTGTATCTATTCCTACAAACTTACAAAGGAGTACAACAATTTTACTCAAAATAAATAAGTCATCAACTAGTGTTGATTAAGAGGTACATAAGTTTGGTTTATCTTTTTGAAGTTGTTTATTTGAGTAAGAAATAAGAATAGTAGCCCGCTCGTGCTAAGGATTGGGAGTCACGTGCGAGGAGCAATGCGGTTTCTATAAAGCAACGAAACTCGGAGGCCTTATTGCCCAACCAACATCCATAGCCTTAGCCATACCATAACACTACTACTCTTGACTCTCTCTTGAGTGAGGGAGAGTGTTGCCTTGTTGAATTCGATTTTGAGGGAGATTAAGATTCAGATTCGGATTTGGATTCTTGTTGTGCTCCCTTACACACTAACTAACTAACTAACTAAGTTATAGTTAGAAAAGAAGAAATAATGGAGAGGAATGAGATAAGGCATTCAAAGTTCAAAAGG
This sequence comes from Arachis ipaensis, assembly GCF_059453495.1. NCBI lineage: Eukaryota > Viridiplantae > Streptophyta > Magnoliopsida > Fabales > Fabaceae > Arachis > Arachis ipaensis. The sequence goes on along the minus strand of NC_142441.1, from coordinate 38,473,703 downwards.
ATTTGTGTGTTCTGCGGAAGTAGCCCCGGCAAGAAAACTACCTACCAAGATGCTGCTATTCAGCTTGCCAACGAATTGGTATAGCTAATTAACTATAACTACCTTATTAGTTATTAATTTCATTCCGAAAATACCCTTTTGTTACTTATTTCACTTTTCACTTATCACATGTCTCTTGCTTGCTCTAAATACTTCATCATCATAAACAACAACGTCAAAGCACATTTCTGTTGAGTGAGTATGTGCTTTGATATTAGTTGCAATTCTGTATCTTATTTCTCTGGGTTTCAACTTGGTATTTTAATTATTAAAAAAATAAAAATATTTTCTGCTTTTCGTACAAGAATATCTGTTGGTTGCTACGTTTCGGTTTCTGAGAGCTTTTGATTTATTTGTCAACTCTCTCCGAAACTTTACAAGTCTCCATCTTTGTTTTCTTTTTCTGTTGAGCCTCTCTCTTGTACGGAGGCACAAGTGCCATTTGCTGAGTGACCATTGAAGAATCATTACCATTCCCCCCTTTTCTTTTTTCTTTCTGGCCTTTTGTTTCTACTCCTTCAAAGTTCAAACAATAATAATTGAAGGGACATATGCACTATATATATATATATATTTTTTTTTTCATTGTTAAAGTGATTGATAAAAAAGTAAAAAAAAAATTAAATTTTATATCATAGTAAAAGAATGTAAAGAAAATTATTCAAAGTACTTTACTAACATATATTCATTTATTATATATTTCCTTTTTATATTTTATAACATCATCATTAATTGACTATGATAGTAGTCACCATCTTTGTACTCTTTCCATGGTGAAATTAAGTTAATTGCTCTTATTAATGTAATGATAATATTAATATTAAATAGTTGTTAATAATGATGGTGTGTGAAGGTGTCAAGGAACATTGATCTGGTGTATGGAGGTGGAAGCATTGGGCTAATGGGTTTGGTTTCACAAGCTGTTCATCATGGTGGTAGGCATGTCATTGGGTAAGTAACTAACTCAAACTCTCTTTTTTCTTTTTCTCTTTTCCCACACAACAATGTTGGGTAAAAGGAAAGAACAAGAAAGGAGAGGCAATGAGTGAAACCACCTTCTTTTTTCTTTGTGTTGGTCACTTTCTCCGTTAACACTAATAATAATAATTATTATTTTGTCATCTTATTGTCTCCTATGCAGAGTTATTCCCAAGACTCTAATGCCTCGAGAGGTATGACACTAAGAATACCTCTCTTTTTTATTTTCCTTTTCCTAAGTAATAAATAAATTAGTATTAACTCTGTACAATAAATATAGAATATTAGTGTTCCATTAGTTTTAGTCATTGATCTTTATTATAAAATATATATAACTAAAATCAACAATTAAAATAATTAGAACACCATTATTATTAGAACGCTTAAAAATTTTTCTATGCAATAATCAATTCCAAAACTTGGTAATATTACCATTAGAGTATGATGATGTTAGAAAAGTTTTCTTTCTTTTTAGACAAATGCTTCTGTAGTTTTGTCGAGGAATATACAATGAAATATTTCCATAAACACTGTAAATATATAGAGTAGTGGGGCTAGAGTTTTTTTTTGTATGGCCCTTTTTTTTCCTTTATTATTGTAACGGAGGTAGTTTATTTAAATTGATCAATGTGTTGATACCCTTACAAATGCAGTTAACTGGAGAAACAGTGGGAGAAGTAAAAGCTGTTGCAGATATGCACCAAAGGAAAGCAGAGATGGCAAAGCATTCAGATGCCTTTATTGCCTTACCAGGTTACAATCCAAATATTTTTGTTGTATTAGAATAAAACAGAATTAGAATTGCTTTAAGCTTTTTCTAATTATTATTATTATTATTATTATATATTAAGTGTTTGACGAGAAAAATAATATCCTAAACTTTTTAGCATCCCTTATACTGACAGAAGCTTTTTGTTACATTTTAATTAAAAATGTTTAACATGCCTAATCATGGACAAAGCATTAAATTGAACAAAGTATTAGTATATTGGATAATGTTGACTAGTCCTTTCACTTTATATCAAACAATGTCAAGCTGTTAGGATACATAATCAAGTGGGGTAGGAATGAATTTAATTAATCTCAAGTTAAGGGAACCCCTAAAAGAACTTTCCCTTCACACACATACCAATACCACTATAGAACTTGATTCTGCGGCTCTGAGCAACTGTGCTTATTGTTATTACGGTTCAAGGTTGAATAAGCATTTAATTTGGCTTGAAATTGAAAGCATGACGTGATTGTACCAAAGTTGCCTCATTTCATGGGAAATGAAAGCAGAAGAACTTTCACGAGATAACGATTCTAACTAGCACCTGCACCTGACATTCAATGATGCTTTTAACCCTTTTTTAATTTCTTACACACAACTGAAAAAGATAATAACCTAGTTAATAGTAATTACTTATATATGTTAAATATAAATATTGTGTTAAACATATTAAGAGTAACAATTGAATTGATGGAGTTTTACATGGCATGCAGGGGGTTATGGAACACTAGAGGAGCTTCTTGAAGTCATAACCTGGGCACAACTTGGGATTCATGACAAACCGGTAATTAATTAATTACTCGATCTATCAATATTAATTAATGGATAACTAAAATTAACAAATAATTGAAAATGGATGTAGGTGGGGTTAGTGAATGTTGATGGATACTTCAATTCCCTGCTTTCATTCATTGACAAAGCAGTGGAAGAAGGGTTCATTAGCCCAAATGCCCGTCACATAATTGTGTCAGCACCAACAGCAAAAGAGTTGGTCAAGAAATTGGAGGTATGACTTATAATAACTATTTACATGTTCATTTATTTGTGTAATGTTAATTAATGAAGTTGAGTTTGATAACAGGAATACGTTCCATGTCATGAAGGTGTTGCTTCTAAGTTGAGCTGGCAGATGGAACAGCAACTTGCTTACCCTCATCATCAAGATTATGACATCTCAAGGTAGCTCATGACTTTGCTTCACTTGCACGTAACATCAAGAATTTCGGAGCTGCAACAAGAACAATCTGCTTTCAACTATCACCCTTTTTCTTTTCTTTTATGTAAATTATTCCGATTCACCTCAAATATGTCAAACTACTACTACTTTTTATTACCACCATTTGGAGTTGTAAGTAACCATTTCCATCTCAACTTATTATTATTATTTTTATTATTATCTAATGCCAACTAATTAATGTTATTCTCATTTTCCATGCCTCTTGGCTCCTTTTGATGCCTACGAAAAAGTACTAATCATGCACAAATCACTTAGAAAACTATATAGTTATGAAGAAATATTATTTACATACTAAAAATTAATAATTATATATATATATTTTTTAATTTATTCTTAATGTGTATTTATTTATATTTTATTAGGCCACTGTGGAAAGCTTTTAATTACTGGGGTGATTTCAGAGAGAAATTAAATGAAAAAATATAACACTATATCTAATTCAAAATTTTAAAGTGTTAAATTAATGGATTTCTCATCTTATAAATTTTTCACAATTACAATATTATTGTATTTTACATATATTATTGATTAATTTTAGTCGCTGATTTTAATATACACTTATCATGATTGATAATGGTGTGATTCAAGTTAGGAATCGCTAAAAGTTTTTTAGAATGTTTGTATAGATTTATACATGCAATCTTACTATGTAGAATAATGCATGAGACGTATGTAGTGACTAAAACTAAAGCCTAAATGATGAAGTAGTTATCAGCACTTGTGAGAGTCAAAACGACCAAACTAATTAGATAATTGTAGAACAAGAAAATGTGACAAGGTGGAGGGCCTTGCACAGTATACAGAGGACTACATGGTCCCAAAATTAAATAAAATGTTGCTAAGTGATAACAACAATAATTAAGAATGGGACCAATTATGTTCATGGCGTGTCTCGAAGTATCTAGCTAGTGCAAGTTTTTGGGTATCAAAAGAGTCTCGGAGAGGAAGAGAGAGAAAATAAAGACAAGAAATAAGACACTGACTGAAGCAGCAAGCAATAAGTAGTGGTAATAGACTAATAGTAGTAGCAAGTAGTAACCGCCTAACTGGGTCCAATTCTATTTTGTAGGGGCTTTACATGGCCTGGTTCAGTCCGAAGACTAAGCCCGAACCCGAATAATTTAGAAGTTAATTTGGTGTGATTTTATCAGGTCTAGGATCGGATTTAGGTCTCAAAAATAGACCCGGTCATTATTTAGGGTCGAGTCCAAGTCAAAACGAATTCGTCTTTACCTGACCTATGTGTATCCTAAAAGGACTAAAAAAAGTATATACATTAAATTAATTCTAATATTATGTGATATTAATTATAAATTTATTGTTTATTTTTAATTACAGTTCTTAAATTAGAAATAGATCAAAAAAACATAAAATTAAAATTTATGGACAAATTCAAGTTTAAGTATATAAATATTAACTTCTCGTAAAAAGTATGTTTTTTTCTTTTATTTTTTTAAATAAATGTATCATAATCTTTTGATATAAAGTTTATCAAAGTCTAAATTTTATCGATTTAAATTCAATTTTAGTGTGACTTGAAAGTTGTAAGATTTCACCATATCTAAGATCGGATAAAGATCTCAAAAATAGATCCAATTAAGACAAATCCGACTTCACCCGATCCATGTACACTCCTACTATTTTGTGTGTTGATACAATGCAAAAATGTGGGGATTGCACTCTTGAGCCACATTTTGGACACGGACAATTGCAAGTGAAGTTCTTCTTTTGTAGGGACAATTTGACATTGCCATGTGTTGATCATGTGCCACATGCATTCAAGAAACAAAACAGTATGATGATAATAACTAATAATAATCTTTGGTCCCTGTTCTGTGTTACAATTACTATTGGATTTGTACAATTGGGACTTGGAGATGACTCCGGAACTTTTAATTTTGTGACTGGCCTTGTTCTGTTGTGTCATGAATTATCCTAATGCTACGTATTTATTACTTTTAATTGATGTTGAAAGATGAAACATATATGTATGACATTGCAAATTAAATAGGAAGGTATTAAAGGAAAGAGCTCCTATATATCAAGGTTGCATGTATGATATGACACTTAACATGACTACTTATGAGATCATCAGTCCTTCGTAATTTCCCATTATTGAATTAGCTCTAGAATAGGAAGGAAGAAAAATTAAATTGCATTGCTTTTTCTTCAAATTTTGTGTAATTCAACTATTTTCTTCTTTTTATTTATACCCTTATAGTTTGTAAAGAGAAGTTTATATTATATCAAGTTAATGTGATATAAACAAATATAGAAAAAGTTAAAGTTAGCTTTTTTGTCCCTCTTTGGAACATTCAATATTATTAAAATGTTTGGATTGTTTAAAGGAAGGAATTAAAGAAACCATGTAATGATAGAAGAGCATAAAAAGGTAAAAACCATGCCGCACTACTTACATATAACAAAAGAAAATTAATTAGATCTCAGTATAAAAACAATAAATCAATATTTTTTTTATGTTGAATTAAAATATGAGAGTAAACTCACTTCGATTGCAACGAATATTAGAAAATAAAAATAGATATAATCTAAGTCTTTAGTTTTTAATTCTACAAACAAAAATTATATATAATATTGTGAGATATTTTTTACAAAAAAAAAAAAAAACATAAAAAAGGATAGTCTTATTAGTACTTAATGACCTATAAATTAAGACTAACCTCTCTTCATCTTTAACTTAAAGTTAAAGAAAAGAGGGAATAACTGAGTGAAGAATGAAAAAAAATTATTTATCATTTTAATTCAGTCAGATTATTGTCCAAAAAATAAAGATTTATCAATATTAGCCTAAAACTACAGAATATAGTGTTGACTGTGAATTACGCATTGCTAATTTTGAAAAATATGTACGTCTAAGACTATAACCTCATGAGAATGCAACTTTCGATGATATTTTAGGTAACATGGCTCCTAAATTCCCTCTCCATTATTTACTTTTCGAGTAAAGTACTAAAAATAACCATACAATATTATAACGCTGACAAATTTAACCATCGTTAATGAACTTCTCCAAGTGCCGTCCAATTTCTGTCAATAACAATGTTGTTAGCGCACTCGTTAGCAGTAATGTCAGAGCGAGCCTCCAGTTCTCCAATGTCAACAATGATCTCCAAGGTGAAGAAGATTTTTTCCTAGGATTTTCTAGTAATTCTTAAGAGTGAATGAAGGAATTTTATGAAAACCCCAAGTGTGAACATAAAGATGAAAAGTCGCGTCGCATGGAAACGAGGATGGGTTTTTGAGGTCATGGATCAGGATAACCAAGCTTCTGACTATTTTACATTGGTTACGTATGCAACAAACATCTATATCAACAGTGAACTGTGTCAACACCTAAAGTTACTATGACATGTCAGCATTTTTTATTCGGAGTTGATGGAAAATTTTTTTATAAAATCCGCGTTGTATCATTGAGATAAAGAATAAGAATCGAAGTGAATCGTTTTATTTTGAGTGGTTGCATTATCATTCAAAAAAATAGACAAAAATTAGATTGGTAGTTCACTCTTCAGCTCACGATCGACAATAATGATCCTTAGTATCACTATCAAACTAATGGTATTTGCATGTTTCAGCATGTGAAAAAAAGGGATGAACCTTTGATGAGCGGATAATTTATACGCTTTTTGGCATTATTTTTAGTATGTTTTTAGTAGGATCTAGTTACTTTTAGGGATGTTTTCATTAGTTTTTATGTTAAATTCACATTTCTGGACTTTAATTTACTATGAGTTTGTGTGTTTTTCTGTGATTTCAGGTATTTTCTGGCTGAAATTGAGGGACTTGAGCAGAAATCAGATTCAGAGGTTGAAGAAGGACTGTTGATGCTGTTGGATTCTGACCTCCCTGCACTCAAAGTGGATTTTCTGGAGCTACAGAACTCGAAATGGCGCGCTTCTAATTGAGTTGGAAAGTAGACATCCAGGGCTTTCCAGCAATGTATAATAGTCCATACTTTGGCCAAGAATAGATGACGTAAACTGGCGTTCAACGCCAGCTTTTTACCCAAATCTGGCGTCCAGCGCCAGAAAAAGAGCCAAAACCAGAGTTGAACGCCCAAATTGGCACAAAAGCTGGCGTTCAAACTCCAAGAAAGATCTCTACACGTGCAACACTCAAGCTCAGCCCAAACACACACCAAGTGGGCCCCGGAAGTGGATTTATGCATCAATTACTTACTCATGTAAACCCTAGTAGCTAGTTTATTATAAATAGGACATTTTACTATTGTATTAGACGTCTTTTTGACCATCCTGGATTGTATTCTGATCCTGTGATCACGTTTTAGGGGCTGGTCATCTCGGCCATGCCTGGACCTTTCACTTATGTATTTTCACGGTAGAGTTTCTACACTCCATAGATTAAGGTGTGTAGCTCTGCTGTTCCTCAAAGATTAATGCAAAGTACTTCTGTTTTCTATTCAATTCATCTTATTTCGCTTCTAAGATATCCATTCGCACCCAAGAACGTGATGAAGGTGATGATTATGTGTGACGCTCATCACCATTCTCCCCTATGAACACGTGCCTGACAAACACTTCCGTTCTACATGAAATAAGCTAGAATGAATATCTCTTAGATCTCTTAATCGGAATCTTCGTGGCGTAAGCTAGAATGATGGCGGCATTCAAGAGAATCCGAAAAGTCTAAACCTTGTCTGTGGTATTCCGAGTAGGATTCAATGATTGAATGACTGTGACGAGCTTCAAACTCGCGATTGTTGGGCGTTAGTGACAGACGCAAAAGGAGGGTGAATCCTATTCCAGCATGATCGAGAACCGATAGATGATTAGCCGTGCTGTGACAGAGCATGTGAGCATATTTTTCACTGAGAGGAGGGGATGTAGCCACTGACAACGGTGATGCCCTAGCATAAAGCCAGCCATGGAAAGGAGTAAGACTGATTGGATGAAGATAGCAGGAAAGCAGAGGTTCAGAGGGACGAAAGCATCTCCATTCACTTATCTGAAATTCTCGCCAATGAATTACATAAGTATTTCTATCCCTATTTTATTAATTAATATTCCAAAACACTATTATCAATTTATATCTGCCTAACTGAGATTTGCAAGGTGATCATAGCTTCCTTCATACCGATAATCTCCGTAGGATTCGACCCTTACTCACGTAAGGTATTACTTGGACGACCCAGTGCACTTGCTGGTTAGTTGTATCGAAGTTGTGAACCATGGTATTGGCACCATGTTCTTAGCGCCATTGCCAGGGAAAGAAAGAGCCATGAATTTTACATAATCAAAGTGTAATCACGATTGCGCGTACCAAGTTGCTCACGTTGCCAGGGATTGTTTGAGCCTGGACATCACAATTTCGTGCACCAAGTTTTTGGCGCCGTTGCCGGGGATTGTTCGAGTTTGGACAACTGACGGTTCATCTTGTTGCTTAGATTAGGTAATTTTCTTTTTGTTTTCTTTTAAAAAAAATTTTCAAAAAAATCTTTCAAAAATTTTCCCTTTGTTTTCGAAAAAAAAAATTGTGTTTTCAAAAAATATATTTTTCTTCAAAATTTTTAAGAATGAATTCTAGTGTTTCATGATGATTTGTTGAATCCTGGTTGGCTGTAAGCCATGTCCAATCTTTTGGACTAGGATTTCAACTTATCATCACAAGAAATTCTCACACACTTAGTTGTTCTATACATGAAAAAACTTACATGCTAAAGCTTGACTGGCTGTTAAGCCATGTCTAACCCTCAGATTGGAGCTTTAGACTAACATGGCAAGATTCCTGGAATTCATATTAAAAATTTTGGAATCCTTATTTTTCTTTTTCATATAATTTTCGAAAAAATCCAAAAAAATTAGAAAATCATAAAAATCAAAAACATTTTTTTGTGTTTCTTGTTTGAGTCTTGAGTCATGTTATAAGTTTGGTGTCAATTGCATGTGCATCCTGCATTTTTCGAAAATTCTCATGCATTCATAGTGTTCTTCATGATCTTCAAGTTGTTCTTGGTAAGTCTTCTTGTTTGATCTTGATGATTTTTTGTTTTGTGTCTTTTATTGTTTTTCATATGCATTATTGAATTCTTAGTGTCTAAGCATTAAAGAATTCTAAGTTTGGTGTCTTGCATGTTTTTCTTGCATTAAAAATTTTTCAAAAATATGTTCTTGGTGTTCATCTTGACATTCACGGTGTTCTTGGTGTTCATCTTGACATTCATAGCATTCTTGCATACATTCATTGTTTTGATCTAAAAATTTCATGCATTGCATTATTTTACTTGTTTTTCTCTCTCATCATAAAAATTCAAAAAAATCAAAAAAATATCTTTCCCTTTTTCTCTCATCAAATTCGAAAATTTGGATTGACTTTTTCAAAAAATTTTTAAAATCTAATTGTTTCTCATGAGTCAAATCAAATTTTCAATTTGAAAACCTTATCTTTTTCAAAAATCAAATCTTTTTCAAAATTCTTAGTTATTTTCGAAAATTCCAAAAATATTTTTCAAAAATCTTTTTCTTATTTTTATACCAAATTTTCGAAAATAACAATAACAATTAATGTTTTGATTCAAAAATTTCAAGTTTGTTACTTGCTTGTTAAGAAAGATTCAAACTTTAAGTTCTAGAATCATATCTTGTGATTTCTTGTGAATCAAGTCATTAATTGTGAATTTAAAAATCAAATCTTTTTCAAAAACTAATTTCTATCATATCTTTTCAAAATATCTTCTTATCTTATCTTTTTCAAAAATTTGATTTCAAAATATCTTTTCTAACTTTCTAACTTCTTATCTTTTCAAAATTTGTTTCAACTAACTAACTAACTTTTTGTTTGTTTCTTAACTTTTTCAAAACTACCTAACTAACTCTCTCTCTAATTTTCGAAAATATCTTCCCTCTTTTTCAAAAATTTCTTTTTAATTAACTAATTGTTCTTATCTTTATTTTTTTGATTTTAAAAATTTTCGAAAAATACTAACATTTTTCAAAAAAAAAAAAAAAAACCATTTTCGAAAATCACTAACTCTTTTTCAAAAATATTTTTCGAAAATTCTCCCTCTCCCATCTTATTCTATTTATTTATTCATCTACTAACATCTCATCTCACATCTCTGCCATCCTCACAGTTGTGTTTCTTTCTTTACATCACACTCTTTGTCTCCCTCTTTTCTTCCACTCACAAAGAGATCCCTATACTGTGGTATAAAGGATCCATATTATTATTATTATTTTTTCTGTGCCCTCTTCTTTGTCATATGAGCAGGAGCAAGGATAAGAACATTCTTGTGGAAGCAGATCCAGAACCTGAAAGGACTCTGAAAAGAAAACTAAGAGAAGCTAAAATACAACAATCCAGAGATAACCTTTCAGAAATTTTCGAACAGGAAGAGGAGATGGCAGCCGAAAATAATAATAATGTAAGGAAGATGCTTGGTGACTTTACTGCACCAAATTTCAATTTACATGGAAGAAGCATCTCCATTCCTGCCATTGGAGCAAACAACTTTGAGCTGAAACCTCAATTAGTTTCTCTGATGCAGCAGAACTGCAAGTTTCATGGACTTCCATCTGAAGATCCTTTTCAGTTCTTAACTGACTTCTTGCAGATATGTGATACTATTAAGACTAATGAAGTAGATCCTGAAGTCTACAGGGTCATGCTTTTCCCTTTTGCTGTAAGAGACAGAGCTAGATTATGGTTGGATTCTCAACCCAAAGACAGCCTGAACTCTTGGGATAAGCTGGTCACGGCTTTCTTAGCCAAGTACTTTCCTCCTCAAAAGCTGAGCAAGCTTAGAGCTGATGTTCAAACCTTCAGACAGAAAGAAGGTGAATCCCTCTATGAAGCTTGGGAAAGATACAAACAGTTGACCAAAAAGTGTCCTTCTGACATGCTTTCAGAATGGACCATCCTGGATATATTCTATGATGGTTTATCTGAGCTATCAAAGATGTCACTGGACACTTCTGCAGGTGGATCCATTCACCTAAAGAAAACGCCTGCAGAAGCTCAAGAACTCATTGACATGGTTGCTAATAACCAGTTCATGTACACTTCTGAAAGGAATCCTGTGAGTAATGGGACGCCTATGAAGAAGGGAGTTCTTGAAGTTGATACTCTGAATGCCATATTGGCTCAGAATAAAATATTGACTCAGCAAGTCAATATGATCTCTCAGAGTCTGCATGGAATGCAAGCTGCATCCAACAGTACTCAAGAGGCTTCTTATGAAGAAGAAGCTTATGATCCTGAGAACCCTGCAATAGCAGAGGTGAATTACTTAGGTGAACCTTATGGAAACACCTATAACTCATCATGGAGAAATCATCCAAATTTCTCATGGAAGGATCAAAAGCCTCAACAAGGCTTTAATAATGGTGGAAGAAACAGGTTTAATAATAATAAACCTTTTCCATCATCCACTCAGCAACAGACAGAGAACTCTGAACAAAATGCTTCTAATATAGCAAATCTAGTCTCTGATCTATCCAAGGCCACTGTGAGCTTCATGAATGAAACAAGGTCTTCCATTAGAAATTTGGAAGCACAAGTGGGCCAGCTGAGTAAAAGGATCACTGAAATCCCTCCCAGTACTCTCCCAAGCAATACAGAAGAGAACCCAAAAGGAGAGTGCAAGGCCATTGACATAAGCACCATGGCCGAACCTACAAGGGGAGTGGAGAACGCAAATCCCAAGGAGGAAGACCTCCTGGGACGTCCAGTGGTCAATAAGGAGCTTCCCTCTGAGGAACCAAAGGACTCTGAGGCTCATCTAGAGACCATAGAGATTCCATTGAACCTCCTTATGCCCTTCATGAGCTCTGATGAGTACTCCTCTTCTGAAGAGAATGAGGATGTTACTAAAGAGCAAACTGCCAAGTTTCTTGGTGCAATCATGAAGCTAAATGCCAAATTATTTGGCATTGATACTTGGGAAGTTGAACCTCCCTTGTTCATCAATGAACTAAGTGATCTGGATCAACTGACATTGCCTCAGAAGAGACAGGATCTTGGAAAGTTCATAATACCTTGTACCATAGGCACCATGATCTTTAAGGCTCTGTGTGACCTTGGTTCAGGAATAAACCTCATGCCCCTCTCTGTAATAGAGAAACTGGGAATCTATGGGGTGCAAGCTGCTAAAATCTCATTAGAGATGGCAGACAGTTCAAGAAAACAGGCTTATGGACAAGTAGAGGACGCGTTAGTAAAGGTTGAAGGCCTTTACATCCCTGCTGATTTCATAGTCCTGGATACTGGAAAGGAAGAGGATGAATCCATCATCCTAGGAAGACCTTTCCTGGCCACAGCAAGAGCTGTGATTGATGTTGACAGAGGTGAAATAGTCCTTCAATGGAATAAGGACTCCCTTGTGTTTAAAACTCAAGGATCTCCCTCTGCAACCATGGAGAGGAAGCAGAAAAAGCTTCTCTCAAAGCAGAGTCAACCAGAGCCCCCACAGTCAAACTCTAAGTTTGGTGTTGGGAGGTCACAACCAAACTCTAAGTTTGGTGTTGAACTCCCATATCCAAACTCTAAGTTTGGTGTTGGAGAGTCTCAACAAAGCTCTGCACATCTGTGAGGCTCCATGAGAGCCCACTGTCAAGCTATTGACATTAAAGAAGCGCTTGTTGGGAGGCAACCCAATTCTTTATCTAACTATATTTTTCTTAATTATATGTCTTTATAGGTTCATGATCATGTGGAGTCACAAAATAAATATAAAAAAATTAAAAACGGAATAAAAAACAGCAGAAGAAAAATCACACCCTGGAGGAGCATCTGTCTGGCGTTCAGCGCCAGAACAGAGCATGGTTCTGGCGTTGAACGCCCAGAATGGGCAGCATCCTGGCGCTGAACGCCCAGAACAAGCATGGTTCTGGCGTTCAACGCCAGAAATGGCAGCAAATGGGCGTTGAACGCCCAAAATGGGCACCAACCTGGCGCTGAACGCCTAGAGTTGTGTGCAAGGGCATTTTACATGCCTAAATTAGTGCAAGGATGTAAATGCCTTGACACCTCAGGATCTGTGGACCCCACAGGATCATCTTAGGATCCGTGGACCCCACAGGATCCCCACCTACCTCATCATCTCTCTTTCCATTCATGATCATCCCTTCTGTTTTCCATTTACCACTCACATCCATACACCCACCACCTTCAAAATTCAACATCTCTCTCCCACCCAATCCCATCCATATGGCCGAATACACACTCCCATCCATCTCCTCCATATCTTCTTCTTATTCTTCTATTCTTTCTTCTTTTACTCGAGGGCGAGCAACATTCTAAGTTTGGTGTGGTAAAAGCATAGCTTTTTTGTTTTTTCCATAACCATTGATGGCACCTAAGGCCAGAGAAACCTCTAGAAAGAGGAAAGGGAAGAAAAAAGCTTCCATCAAGGGTCTATAGCTCAGTGGTAGAACATTTGACTGCAAATCAAGAGATCCCTGAGATACCTCAGGGGATACATTTTCTTCCACAAAATTATTGGAAGCAACTAAGGGTGGAACATCAAGAGCACTCCATCATCCTTCATGAAATCAGAGAAGATCTAAAAGCAATGAAGGAGGAGCAACAAAGACAAGGAAGAGACATAGAAGAGCTCAAGGACATCATTGGTTCCTCAAGAAGGAAACACCACCATCACTAAGGTGGATTCATTCCTTGTTCTTAATTCTTCTGTTTTTCGTTTTCTATGCTATGTGCTTATCTGTGTTTGTGTCTTCATTACATGATCATTAGTAGTAGTAACTATGTCTTAAAGTTATGAATGTCCTATGAATCCATCACCTCTCTTAAATGAAAAATGTTTTAATTCAAAAGAACAAGAAGTACATGAGTTTCGAATTTATCCTTGAACTTAGCTTAATTATATTGATGTGGTGACAATGCTTCTTGTTTTCTGAATGTATGCTTGAACAGTGCATATGTCTTTTGAAGTTGTTGTTTAAGAATGTTAAATATGTTGGCTCTTGAAAGAATGATGACTAGGAGACATGTTATTTGATAATCTGAAAAATCATAAAAATGATTCTTGAAGCAAGAAAAAGCAGCAAAGAACAAAGCTTGCAGAAAAAAAAAATAGGCAAAAAAAATAGAAAAAAAAGGAGAAAAAGAAAAAGCAAGCAGAAAAAGCCAATAACCCTTAAAACCAAAAGGCAAGGGTAATAAAAAGGATCCCAAGGCTTTGAGCATCAGTGGATAGGAGAGCCTAAAGGAATAAAATCCTGGTCTAAGCGGCTAAACCAAGCTGTCCCTAACCATGTGCTTGTGGCGTGTAGGTGTCAAGTGAAAACTTGAGACTGAGCGGTTAAAGTCAAGGTCCAAAGAAAAAAAAGAGTGTGCTTAAGAACCCTGGACACCTCTAATTGGGGACTTTAGCAAAGCTGAGTCACAATCTGAAAAGGTTCACCCAATTATGTGTCTGTGGCATTTATGTATCCGGTGGTAATACTGGAAAACAAAGTGCTTAGGGCCACGGCCAAGACTCATAAAGAAGCTGTGTTCAAGAATCATCATACTAAACTAGGAGAATCAATAACACTATCTGAACTCTGAGTTCCTATAGATGCCAATCATTCTGAACCTCAATGGATAAAGTGAGATGCCAAAACTATTCAAGAGGCAAAAAGCTATAAGTCCCGCTCATTTGATTGGAGCTATGTTTCATTGATAGTTTGGAATTTATAGTATATTCTCTTCTTTTTATCCTATTTGATTTTCAGTTGCTTGGGGACAAGCAACAATTTAAGTTTGGTGTTGTGATGAGCGGATAATTTATACGCTTTTTGGCATTGTTTTTAGTATGTTTTTAGTAGGATCTAGTTACTTTTAGGGATGTTTTCATTAGTTTTTATGTTAAATTCACATTTCTGGACTTTACTATGAGTTTGTGTGTTTTTCTGTGATTTCAGGTATTTTCTGGCTGAAATTGAGGGACTTGAGCAGAAATCAGATTCAGAGGTTGAAGAAGGACTGCTGATGCTGTTGGATTCTGACCTCCCTGCACTCAAAGTGGATTTTCTGGAGCTACAGAACTTGAAATGGCGCGCTTCCAATTGCGTTGAAAAGTCGACATCCAGGGCTTTCCAGCAATGTATAATAGTCCATACTTTGGCCAAGAATAGACAACGTAAACTGGCGTTCAACGCCAGCTTTCTACCCAAATCTGACGTCCAGCGCCAGAAAAGGAGCCAAAACCAGAGTTGAACGCCCAAACTGGCACAAAAGCTGGAGTTCAAACTCCAAGAAAGATCTCTACACGTGCAACACTCAAGCTCAGCCCAAACACACACCAAGTGAGCCCCAGAAGTGGATTTATGCATCAATTACTTACTCATGTAAACCCTAGTAGCTAGTTTATTATAAATAGGACCTTTTACTATTGTATTAGACGTCTTTTTGACCATCCTGGATTGTATTCTGATCCTGTGATCACGTTTTAGGGGGCTGGCCATCTCGGCCATGCCTGGACCTTTCACTTATGTATTTTCACGGTAGAGTTTCTACACTCCATAGATTAAGGTGTGGAGCTCTGCTGTTCCTCAAAGATTAATGCAAAGTACTTCTATTTTCTATTCAATTCATCTTATTTCGCTTCTAAGATATCCATTCGCACCCAAGAACGTGATGAAGGTGATGATTATGTGTGACGCTCATCACCATTCTCCCCTATGAACACGTGCCTGACAAACACTTCCGTTCTACATGAAATAAGCTAGAATGAATATCTCTTAGATCTCTTAATCGGAATCTTCGTGGCGTAAGCTAGAATGATGGCGGCATTCAAGAGAATCCGGAAAGTCTAAACCTTGTCTGTGGTATTCCGAGTAGGATTCAATGATTGAATGACTGTGACGAGTTTCAAACTCGCGATTGTTGGGCGTTAGTGACAGACGCAAAAGGAGGGTGAATCCTATTCCAGCATGATCGAGAACCGACAGATGATTAGCCGTGCTGTGACAGAGCATGTGAGCATATTTTTCACTGAGAGGAGGGGATGTAGCCACTGACAACGGTGATGCCCTTGCATAAAGCCAGCCATGGAAAGGAGTAAGACTGATTGGATGAAGATAGCAGGAAAGCAGAGGTTCAGAGGGACGAAAGCATCTCCATTCGCTTATCTGAAATTCTCACCAATGAATTACATAAGTATTTCTATCCCTATTTTATTAATTAATATTCCAAAACACTATTATCAATTTATATCTGCCTAACTGATATTTGCAAGGTGATCATAGCTTGCTTCATACCGACAATCTCCGTGGGATTCGACCCTTACTCACGTAAGGTATTACTTGGACGACCCAGTGCACTTGCTGGTTAGTTGTATCGAAGTTGTGAACCATGGTATTGGCACCATGTTCTTAGCGCCATTGCCAGGGAAAGAAAGAGCCATGAATTTTACATAATCAAAGTGTAATCACGATTGCGCGTACCAAGTTGCTCACGTTGCCAGGGATTGTTTGAGCCTGGACATCACAATTTCGTGCACCAACCTTTGTATGTGTAAATCGGCTTCGCTCAAGGGAATACTTTTTTCTTGATAGATAGACAAATGTTCCTGCCATTTTCGTTTCAAAGAAGAATTTAAAGAAGTCTAAAAGTTATGATTACTGTCCCATTGGGTTTTTAAAAATTTATTGATATATATATATTTTACTGGAAATTAAAGAGAGCGTGTGTTTATTCTAGTTATGGTTATTTAGTGGTAGTCCCATTATATATATATAAGAAGTCACTACAACATTTTTGGCCTAAGGTAACCCTTATTCGAAGCAACATTTAATAAAAGTTGTCTTAGATAGGCAAAGACAACATTTTTGACAAGTTGTCTTTGAGTAAGGCAAAGATAACAAAATTTTTAGCCACTCATAGAAAGAGTTGTCTTTGATATCTAAAACAACATTTATAAAATGTTACAAAATAAAGTTTTAAGACAACATTTTTAAATAAAAATACAATATTTTATATGAGTTATCAAAAATATTAAACAAATAATATTTATAAGAAGTTGCCTAAAATTGTTTATGATTAAAAATTAAAAGAAAAAACTTTTAATCATATCCCTAGCTACCAATTATTTTTTCAATGAAAAAATAACTTAAACTCAAAAAAAGAAAAAAGAGCTTCACTTGTTCCACTTCATGCACATACACAATGAAGAACCCTAACATTTCTCCCCTGCAACAACGTACAAACCATACCCTTTCTCCCCTTCCTAACGGCAACAGTAGGTCAACAGCGTTCAATCGCGCGCACTCCTCCATGCACGGCGACGGCACGGTGCTCTCCTCGACGGACGACGGCGCGGTGTTCTCCACAATCCCTAACATAGCCACTGCAACAATGCACCCTTTCTCCCCTTCCTAACGGCGATAGCAGCGTTCAATCGCGGTGCACTCCTCCACGTACGGTGATGGCGCTGTGCTATCCTCGACGGGCGACGGCGCGGTGCTCTCCACAAGTCCTAACATAGCCACTGCAACAACGCACAGACCCTTTCTCCCCTTCCTAACGGCGACAACAGCGCTCAATCGCGGTGCTCTCCTTGACGGGCGTGGTGCTCAATCACAAGAAACTCCTTTCCCTTCTCTTCTCCTTCTCGTTCTTCCTCTGTTCCTCCGTTTCCAGGTATTTGAAAAAACTAATTTTGATGTTCTTTGAATTAATTTATTACAGTTTAGTTAGAATTTAATTTTTAGTTAGTAAATTACTTTGTTGTTGTCTAATTTGTTGTTCTGTGATTTGTTGTTCTACAGATTATTATTGCTGTGTCTAAAAGTTTGTTATATATATATATATAAGAGCAAATAAAAAAAAGTTTATAGAGTGATATAGAGATTATTGAACTCAGAGGCTAAAAGCCTGCGCAAACATTGTAAACAATTTTGCTGTATAGGGCAAAACACAAAGAAGTGCTAATCAGAGAGAATATTTAGGATTAAATAGGACAGAATGTCAGAATAATTTTGAAGTTTCTTTACACAAGCGTTCATATTCTTATGCTAATTAAAATATAAAATCCATTCTATCTTGTCTTGTTTTGATAGGATATTCTCACGCTTCATCTAAATTATTATTTGAATAAAAACCATCATCAGTATTGATTTACATTATTTTCATTGTTCTATTACCATTATTTTGTGTGTCTTGTAGCATGCCGCAGAAGCATTTCTACATCTGTTGTGCTCATTGAGAGAAAAAATTGGAGGTTGTTTTGCTCCAAAGATGAGTTCTTTAGCAGACATTTTTGCTTCTACTAATAGAATTCTTACTCGAATACATAGGGACTGGCAGAGTGAGCATGAAAGATGGCACCAACTCTACCTTGGACCTTTTGATGGGATTCTTAGTAGCAGCTTGACCTGTCAGAGTTGCTCATCCCAGGTATAGAAGGCTTTCAATGCAGTTCTCTTACCTTTGCTGTTAATTGTGGGTACACTTTATGTATTGTCATACAGTTTTGATTTGACACTGTTGCATTAGGAGGAGAAAGGTTCCAAGGTAATCGAAATAGCTAAAATAGGAGAAATGTTAGAATTAACTAATTGATTTTGTATGATGACATGGATTAGATCTGAGAAGCTAAGAAAAGACTCAATTGTAGCTCTATCTAAAGATAATGGTACTCCTAACCTTTATTTCTAATGTAAATGTTTTCTCGTATCTGTCTGAAATTTTAATTTAATTTCAAACTATATATTTGTTTGTTTTGCAGATCTCAATTAACTTGGAACAATTTGATTGTTTGCCTCTTTCACCTGTACTTAGTGGTTCCACCCTGGTGAGTTTCAAAAATTCAGCGCCAGTTATATTGTTGTTTTAATTTTAATATTATTTCTTGGGTAACTGAAATTCTGCAAGTCTTCATGAGCTCCCTGATAGCTGATGTCTCTCGCTTCAGATATTTGGATGTGCACTGCTGGATTGCCCTGAAGCAATTCATTGTTGCTGAGCATGTTGAGAACTATCACTGCCACTACTGTTGGCATAATTCTGCGATCAAGTATCTTTCATTAATGGAATAAAATGAGGTAATTTTTTCGAGGAGAGAATAATGAAAGAGGAGAGATATGATTATCAAGTTTCATTTGTTCTTTTAATTATAAACATAGAAGAAAATATGTTTTGGTTACTTATTGCATTCCACTGTTGTCAAGTCTCACAAATATAACACGATTATTCCTTGAGCTATGCTAATACATCTTGTCCGGCTTTAATTTAAGTTTGAGCTTATTTGTAAAAGTATTACATAATCAAAAACATATATAATCAAAATTTTAACTAAAAGTTAATAATAGTAATTTAATTTAATGATAACAAGTAGAAGTTCTTCATCTATTGACCGAAAACAACTTTAACTTTAACTTTTATAATGTATTATGTTTAGAGGCATTTTAGAAAGTTGTTTGGAAGGAGTAAGGTGTTAAATTGATGTTGTTTTAACTTTGTTTGTGTCTGATATTGTTGCTGATTTTTTTATCTTGGTTCTGCATTTTGCATGAGTACTTGATAGGAGTTTCATTTTTTTTGTAACAGGTGTCCCTGCCATGACTTTTAGGTTACAGGATTTTTGAAAAACCTCAGGTTAGTGGGGTTCTTAAAATTTATCATCAATTTGTTCTAAAAAATTGAAAAAAGCATTAGAATTTAGATGTATAACTTTTGAAAAAAGGACAGAAAAAATTTCTAGAAGTAGAACTCCTCAAATTTTTATCATCAGAATCAATGTTGCATCAAATGGTACATTGAGTTAAATCGGAAATACCCTATCATTTGTTTGGTTATTTTCTAAAGTAAGAAAGCCATCATTAGGTTTATCCTTATCTTCTTTCAAATGTCATTGCAGGTGACACAAGCAACAAAATTGGGACCTATAGCATTACCTTGTGTACCAATTTTCACAATGTACCTTTTTATGTGGCTGCACCGCTGACTTCAATTGATCTATCACTTTCTTTCGGAGAAGAAATTGTCATCGAGGAGAGATCTCCGAAGGAGTTGTTGAACATGCGAGGAGGACTTGGAGAGCAAGTTGCTGCCTCATGATAAATGTTAAAGAAATTTTGTTCATAATGAAAAAAATATGTATTTTATTTACTTATGTTTATTATTTATTTGACTTGGTAACTTGGCAAGTATGTAATTGACACTTGGAACACCTTTCTACATACATGCAATATATATTATTAGCTTATTCTCCCTACATTGATTAAATTGAATTTAAGCATTGTTAGTGTGTGTTATATATCCTATAAATATAACAAAGGCAAAAAATATATTGTTTTAGATATAAAAAAAAAGAACTTAAGAAAAATTCAATAAGGTGTTGCTTTAGGTATTAAAAAAAAATTTCAAATAAACTTAAATAAGTGTTGCTTTAGGTCTATAGAAAGGCAACTTAAAAAAATCTGGACAAGTGTTGTTTTATGTATTAGAAAATACAATTCGTAAAAAGGGTTGCCATAAAGTCTTTGTTAAAGTGTTGTGTTTGGATCCTCTAAGGCAACCCTTATGTGGAGTTACTTTTTTTTGTAGAAAAGGCAACGTTTCCTGAAGGTTGCCATAAAAAGGGTTCCCTTTTATACACAAAAGCGTTGCCTTAGATCAAAGGTAACGGCCGTATAGCCAACCCCCCAAAAAGCGTTGCGTTTTGTCGGAAAGTGTTGCCTTTGATCAAAGACAACACATTTCCTTATTATAGGCAACGTTTTTAAAGGGTCGCCTCAACCCGAATTTGTTGTAGTGAGTCTTGTTTAAACATTTTTTCGTATATCTATAGACTAATATCTATTTAATGGTCGGTTAGATAAATAATTTAATTAAACTTTAAAAAAAATTAAAACATAATAATAGTTTATAAAATTTATTTATCTTGTACTTTAAAAATACATGTTAAAATTATAAATAAGAACATTTTTATTAAAAATACAAAAAATATAAGTTTTTAGTGCATTTATTTTATATTTATTAAATAAAAAAATTTAAAACCTTTCACTGATTGTAAGTTTATTATGTGTCTTTAGAGTACAAGCTAGTTAAATCCTAATTTATAAATAAGTTATATTAAATTTGGTTTTTTGATAAAAAAAAAATACATATTTTTAAAGAAGAGTGATAAAAAAAATTATTATAAGAGAATTCACTTTTTTTTTTTCATAAGCATTTTAAATAATTTTAAAAAGTCAAAAATTAATTTTAAAAATTATACCAAATATTAATGACGTAATTTTTCATAAGTTAAAGTTCAAAAATCACTTATAAATCTGGTTAAAAGGGATCTTAATCACAGTATATGTTTCGTAATTGATGGGAGATAATTTTAAATAAAAAAAATCAATTATAGAATCAATTTTTTCAACTAACATCAGTTAATTTTTAATTTTTAATTTTAAGTAATTTTAAATTCTCAAAAACTAAAGATTGAAAAAAAATAATTTTACAATAAAAATAACCAATATTAATTATTTAAAAATCAATCCTTTATATATATTTTTTTCAAACAAAACCTAAACCGGTTTCAAGCACATCTCATCATTTTTTTTTTTAAAATTATACTATGGCTCATAATCTATCAATATTTCTTAAATTTTTAGATCCGTCAAAGAACCTCCGGTGTAAATTTTGTAGTTTAACTATATATATCATGAATTTTATATACATTCTTTCTTATTGTCACACACTGATTTTTTTTCCCCTCCTTTCCGACAATGACTCCTTTTCGGTTTGTCTCCCATCTTATCTAAAGTTATAACATGTTACCCGTTCCCGTTGTGTATTAATTCTTAATCATCAATGGCAAATTTGACATTGTCCATTTAATAAAAGAACAATGCTAGGGGCAGCAACTTTTGTGATTGGTAGCCATCAAATAGCCATCAATGATGATCTAATGGTGTGAGATTGATGTGAGTTTTCATTCATTGACTCACCTTTTTCTGCTGGCTACATGCTGGCCAAAATTCAACAAAATTGCTGGCCCCTAGACTTTTCCTTAATAAAATTATATATACCTGATGGCATTTTCTTCAAGATTGCAGATAAAGTTAGTGAAATTATGATGAACTTATGATTGTTTTGGATTATTTTTGTTTTTAATATTTTGGTTAAATTTTAATTTAATTATAAAAATTTTAAATATTTTATTTTTATTTTAAAAAAAAATTAAATAAGTTTAATATAGTCTTATCATTAAATTTTATACTGCTAGTTAACAGAAAGAGTGATGTAGACATTAATAACATTACTAGTTAAGTCATGTATTTTTCTATTTATTAGAAAAATATAATCAAAATTTTTTTGTGACATTTCTTTTCTTCAATTTTCTTTTTGTATAAAATTCTAAATCCTAATAAATAATCATCAACTTTTCAAAATCGAAGAAAAAACTTTTATATTAGTGATTGTTAGTGGATTAATTTTACTTACATATATACTGAAATCGAATGCTATTAATTCTTTAATATAGGAATTGTTTGCGTCAAATTTAATAGTGAGATAATATTATATTGAATCCGTTTAAAACTTTGTTAAAAATTTAAATAGGACATTTGAAAATTTTTTACACTAAAAATAAGACGTTTAAAATATTAGATAATCAAAATAATCCTTTATCCTTTCTTAAGTAATTACATTAAAAGGATGGGAATAATACAAAAAGAGGTGTCTTCTCACAAAAGAAAGAATTAACTTATTATATGTGGTCTGTGTACTTAAATCTTTTTTATCTAATTAATATACATGAAATAATTTGGTATTTATATTTTTGTAAATGTGATAGCTTCTCTCTTTTATTATATATATAATTTAGGTCATTCTAGTATGACTATATTATGGTAATTATGATAATTATAGTGTTTTAAAAAATATTACTAAAACTAAAGTAACGTTTTTTCATTGTTAAACAACGAGTTTTAAATAATTTGCTAAAAAAAAATATTACCAAAATATAACAAAATGTGACTTTAATTTTAACAATATTTACATAATCATTGTAGTCGCCATAACATAGTCATACTAAAATTCACCATATAATTTTAGACAATTATGCACAATTAAAAATTGAATGAACTATTTTATATTTTTGGGTAAATACCCTGTCCGGCCTCTAACCTTTTTTCCGTGAAACATAATGTACCTTAATCATCCTTAAACCTCAACCAGGCCTTCACTCATTAAGGAAAATGGACAGATCGACCCTGTTATCGGATGACAAACAGTTGCCTGCTAACGTGTCAGGTAACAGTGCCAAGTGTAACTCCAAATGGTTGCAGGGACTAAAAATCTTCATTTCTACCTCTTCTTCTTTTTTCTCTTCCACCTTGCCTTCTTCTTTTTCCTCTTCTTCCCCACAAACACTTGACTGCATTGAACAAAGCTACTCCCTCAAGTTGTGTTGTTGTTGCCTTAGCTTCAAGATTTTTGCCATTAACACTGTTGACAAACCCCAATTTTGTGATTTATTTTGTGCTTAATTTAGGAAATTTTATCAACTTATCTCACAATTATTCAATGAAATAGCATGCTTTTGTAATTCTCCCTAAATTTGTGCTTAAGAGTGAAAACATACTTTTTAAGCCTTTAATTAGCCAATTTTAATTCACTTTAGTTCCATTCGATACCTTGATATGTTTGTTGAGTGATTTCAGATTCATAAGGCAAGTATTGGATGAAAGAAGTGAAGAGAAAAGCATACAAAGTGGAGAATTCATGAAGAAATAAGCATTGGAGGGTTCATGGCAACGCGCACGCGTCATCCACGCGTATGCGTGAGAAGCACATTAATGGCCACGCGCACGCATCACCCACGCGTACGCGTGAGGAGGAATTTTGGCAAGCGACGCGCACGCGTCGTTTCTGCGCACGCATGACGTTGGTCACGTGACCTCGTTAAAGTGAAGACGCTGGGGGCAATTTCCGAGCTTTCTAGGCCCAAATCCAACTCGTTTCTAAGACTATTTGATGCATAATTGAAGATTGGACAAATGGGAGAGCAATTAGATTAGCTTAGGGTCATATAGGGTAGTTTTCTAGAGAGAGAAGCTCCCTCTTCTCTCTAGAATTAGGATTTTAGGTTAATTTCATCTTAGATTTAGGTTTAATTACTTGTTTTGATTTAGTTTCCTTTACTTTTCCTTGTTGATTTACTTCAATCTTCTTAGTTTCTCTTGTTATTTAATTTCCCTTATTTTACCACTTTTTATGTTATATGAACTTTTGTTAGTTCCACTTTCCTTTAATGCAATTTTATGTTTTATGTTCTTTTAATGCTTAATTGAGTTATTGTTGTTATTTTCTTACATTGGGTAGTTGTAGAATTTATGTTTCTTGTTATTTTACCATGCTCTCCTTTTATGCCTTCTAAGTGTTTGACAAAATACTTGGTTGGATGTTAGAGTAGCATTTTGAGTATTCATGGCTTGGAAAGAGAAATTAGGCAATCTTGAGTCATTAATACCCAACTTATGTTGGTGATCTAGAGTTGTTAGTTAATATTGTTTCCATTGACTCTAATCTCTTGCTAATTCAATTAGTAAGTTGATTAGGACTTATGGATTGAGATTAACTAGTCTTATTTGACTTTCTCTCAATATGAAGATAACATTATACCTTCTTCCTATGTTGGAGATGATTTAATAGGATTAGCTCTTGTTAAGTATTGTATCATGATTAATGACTAGGATAGAAAGCCTATACTCTCAATCATTACCATGAATGTCTCTCCTTATTACATGCTTTCTTTAGTTGCTCGCTTTACTTTTGTTGCCTTTTTAATTTTCTTGTCTCTTTATCCGTAAACCCCCTTGGATACCATAACTAATAATATGCACACCTCACTGCAATTTCTTTGAGAGACGACCCGAGATATAATACTCTCGGTATTTTTATTGGTTTACACTTGTGACAAACAAATTAAACTTTGATTGAGTGTTACTTGTTGGTTTGGAACTATACTTGCAACGAGGTTATTTTTCTTTTACCGAAAAGAAATTCTGAACCGACGATATCCTCTTTTAAGTTTTTGGCGTTGTTGCCGGAGAATTGCAATGTGTGCTTGTTGTTGGTTATTGTATATATGTCAATATTGTGAATAGCTTGAATTTTGGTTTGTTTGCTAGTTTTGCTCGTTGTAGGACCTTGCTTTCATTGTTTCTTGTTAGCTTTTGTTTTTGTTTTCTCTTGTCACTATGAATTCTCATCCCTTTGGCTATGAGTTTGGTTCTAACTATGTTGTAGGGAATGGAAGCTACAATGAGGATATGCATCAAGGATGGGATAATCAAAGGTGGGAAGAGCCTCAAGCATTTGATCAACCTTCATGGAAACAACCTCTACCAATGTATTATGATCAAGAGCCATACCATGATGCATACCAATCTAATGTGTGTGGTGACCCTCATTGTGGTTGTCAACCACAATCATCATGTGCATATGACCCTTTCCCTCAACATAGCCCCCAACAACCCTACTCACAAGTCTCATACCACCATTCACCTCCATATGATCCTAACATATATCCACCATACCAACTACCATATGAACCATACATAGAACCACAACATTCCCAACACCAATACTCCCAAGAACCACCATTTTCTTATACACCACCTCAAGACTTTCACCAATATGAACCACCTTCCAACCCCAATGCCTTTCTCCCAAACAATGAACCCTCTCTTCCACCACCTCCTCCAATGGATGAATCTCTTTAACCCATAATGCAAGAACAATAAGAACTTCTAACTCATTGCCAAAAGCAAAGGAAAGTCATGGCTAGCTTAACCGAAGTGATGAGCTAGTTGGCATCATTGTGCTCAACTATCCAAGACACCCTCTGAAGAACGAAACTCTCGCGCGATCTAGAATTTTCACAAATAAATTCGCATTGTAAGTATAGCTTCTAGACCCACAAGAATTCCTTTCTTACAAAAGTTTTGGTTGTCACTTAAGCAAACCCAATAAAATTGATAACCGAGAATTTAAACCTCGGGTCGGCTTCTCAAGGAATTACAGGGAGGTATGACTTATTATTAGCTATGGAAAAGGTAGAATTTTGGGTTTTGAAAGGTTTGAACAAGGAAAATAAATTACAGGAATTAATAAATTAATATCTAATAAAACTCTTGGCACGGTATGAAAATCAGAATTTCTATCCTAGTTATCCTTATCAATTGTGATGAGAGTTGGATTTTTCTCCTACTTTGTTAACCTCTAACTATGAAGGTAAGTTAAGTGGATGAATTAATTTTGATTCCTCAGGTCCTAGTCTTTCCTTGGGAAAGGCTAGAGTTATTGGAACTCGAATTAATTCTTGAAGAATTCCAATTTTTCAATCAACAATGAGTTTGATAACTCAAGTGTCTCCAATGACTCAACCAAAGACAAAAGGCAAAAATCTAAATTATTTATATAAATAAAAGAAAGTAATCATAATTCTAAAATACCTCAAATTATATTAAATGAAGATATCAATTCTAACATGGAAAAGTTCATAAATTAAATTGGAAAAATAAATAAAATGAACATTAAACCTGGAAATTGAGAGGAAGCAATCCTAATTCCTTTAAGAGGAATCCTAATCCTAAATCCTAAGAGAGAGGAGAGAACTTCTCTCTCTAAAAGCTACATTTAATCCTAAAACTATGTATGAATGTATGTTGTATGAAGTCTCATGAATGGATGCATTCTCCCACTTTATAGCCTCTAATTTGTGTTTTCTGGGCCGAGAACTGGGTCAGAAACAGCCCAGAATTCGCTGGTTTCGAATTCAAACACGCTGGTTTTTTTCGCTACTGCGACGCATCCACGTGGAGCGCGCGTTCGCGTCGCCTAGCGTCAGGGAAACTATGGCATATTATATATCAAATTGAAGCCCCGGACGTTAGCTTTCCAACGCAACTAGAACCGCATCGTTTGGACCTCTGTAGCTCAAGTTATGACCATTTTAGTGCGAGAGGGTCAGGCTGACAGCTTTGCAGTTCCTTTAACTTCTTGTATTCCTTGCACTTTTGCATGCTTCATTTCCATCCTCCAAGCCATTCCTGCCCTGTAATCTCTGAAATCACTTAACACACATATCAAGACATCTAATGGTAATAAGAGAGGATTAATATTTGGTAATTTAAAGCCAAAGAAGTATGTTTTCAATCATAGCACAAAATCAGGAAGGAAAATGTAAAACATGCAAATCATATGAATAAGTGGGTGAAAAGCTGATAAATACCACTCAATTGAGCACAAGATAAACCATGAAATAGGGGTTTATCAACGTCCCCACACTTAAACATTATCATGTCCGCATGCTAAGCTTAAGAGAAGCTATAAAGAAGTGAAGAGGAATGATAGAATGTATGAAATGCAACCTATCTGTATGAATGCAACTACATGCAAAATGTTTCTACCTACTTGGTTAAAAGTAAATAAGCTTTTCAAGACAAACATAAATCAGATTTCACTAATTCAAATCATACAATAAAAAGCAAGTAAACTTGTAAGAAGATAGCTCATGAAAGCAAGGAACATAGAATTAAGCACTGAACCCTTACTGGTAGTGTATATCACTCTAACTCTCAAGTGTCTAGGGTTAATCACTCTAGTCTTATCTAGTCATACTTTCTAAAACTTTGTTCTTCATCTAACCAATCAACAATTATTTAATATACAAATGCAAACATCATGAGGTCTTTTCAGGGTTGTAATGGGGCTGAGGTAAAGGTAAGGATATATGTATGGCCAAGTGAGCTTTATAAAGTGAATCCTTGATTAGTCTAAGATCTCACCTAACATATACATACTTTATACAATTTTAAAATACTTTACCTAGCTACCCAAAATTTTCCCACTTTTGTATTACATGCTCATGTATCAAACTTATTTTTCAATTTTTGTCCCATGTGCATTGATTCTTTTTATTTTGTATTTAGGGTAATATTATTTTTCTTCTCTTTTTTTTGTATCCCCTTATT
The DNA here is from genome assembly GCF_059453495.1 of Arachis ipaensis. Taxonomy (NCBI): domain Eukaryota; kingdom Viridiplantae; phylum Streptophyta; class Magnoliopsida; order Fabales; family Fabaceae; genus Arachis; species Arachis ipaensis. The sequence continues at coordinate 38,445,721 of NC_142441.1, read as the reverse complement.
TAATTACTTAATATTTTTTTCAATGCACATGGTAATTTAATTATTTTGATTTCACATGAGCATGCTTCCCAAATTTTCAAATAATTTAATTCAATTTAATTCTCTACTTTTTCATATCATCCCATGTTTCCATAAAATTTCCCACACTTAAATTATACACAATATCTATCTTAAGCTAACCAAGGATTCAACTTGGGATTTTTATTTTGTTTTTCTGCTTAAGGCTAGTAATGTGGTTATGAAATAGAAGGGGGTTAAAAAGTTCAAAATGGCTAACAAGGGTGATGTAAAAGGTAGGCTTATTTGGGATAAGTGAGCTGATAACAAATAATGGCCTCAATCATATGCAAGCATGTAAATACACTAAATAATGGACATATAGAATGGAACAAAGTAAAGATTGCAATTATAGAAAAGAAAACACACAAGAATAAAATATTTATGGTTAAATAATGTAACCATGTAATTAAGCTCAAGTCTCATAGGTTGTGTGTTCTTTGACTCAAAAACCATGTTCCAAATACAACTTCAAATAAATTTAACATAAAAATTTTTCAATTTTAAATTAGTGAAATTTTTTCAAAAATAGAGTCCTAAAAACAAATTTATTACTTTAACCAAGTCGTAACTAAATGCATAAAATCAAACAAACATGCAATTAAACATGCAAATGCAATAATGAACAAATAAAGAAAATAAAACAATGGTGTTGAAAAGAAGAAAATAGCTAACCCATAGAGATCGGTATCGACCTCCCTACACTTAAAGATTGCACCGTCCTCGGTGCATGCTAAGATGTACAAGTGGACGGGTCTCTCCAACTGATGCTTTTCTCCAAGGATTGTGCTGATGGACTTGTTTGTCTCCCCATTTAGAAGCATTTCCTCTCCCTTCGTGGTGGCCATCCTGAAAGAAGAGGGAAAAGAAGAAAAGTAACCCAAAAACAAAGATAGAAAATAAATAAAATATGGGTGTTAATGCCAGATAATAAGGGTTCCAATTACATGGTAGCTACAACATGCAAGTGAGAAAACAGTAGAAGTACATGACAAATCAAGAGTGCAAAAATTTGCAACAATGGGAAAGAGAGTGGGTTAGGAAAGATAATATAAATTCATGTCAATGCAAAAGTAATACAGGTATAAAAGACTGGCATTGATTTAAATAATATTACCTAACGAGAATAACACAAGTCACTAAGCACCCAAAATAATTCAAGAGAAGATGCAACAGTTAAATAAGAAAATTTTAACACCAAAGAAAAAATAATTAATTTAGAAAAAAATAAAAATATGCACAAAATTAAGATGCAATGAATGAAATATGCAAATAAATTAAGTAAAATAAAATGAAAGATAAGAAGAATGAGAAGTTAAAAAAAAGTAAGAAAGGAGAGAGAGAGAGAGAGAGAGAGAGAGAAGAAAAGATAGAAGAAATTAGGATTAGAAAAGAAAATATAAGATAATTGGCGCGGATCTGGATAAGTTGTGCGACACATGCGACGCGGACGCGCGGTTCACACGTTCGCGCGAATGGCACTTTTATGAATCGACGTGGACGCGTTGGTCACGCGGACGCGTGACTCGTTCTGTGCTAGTAACATGAGGGCAGCCTCGCGTTCGCGCAACTCTCTGTTGTAAATGCATATTGCCAAAAATCTGGGTGACGCGATTGCGTGGTTGACGCGATCACGTGAATGACCTTTCTTTTAAAAATGACGCAAACGCGTGGGGCACGCGTTCGGGTGGTAGGGCTTGTGCTGCTAGCATGGTTCCAGCCCCACTCCATCATAACTTTCTGCCATACACCTCTTTACGTCGATTTCACAGGGCCACGTGTTCGCGTGGGAGGCATTTTTCCCACATGACGCGGACGCGTCAGCGACGCGGTCGCGTGGATCGGTTTGTGCCAAAGGCTGCCTCCAGCCACGCTCTCGCGTGACTCTCTGTTCAATTCTCTTTTCTTCCCAATGCACTGGCGACGCGGGCGCGTCGGCGACGCTGTCGCGTCACGTGCGATTTTTTTTAATGCAGTATGCAGAATGCAAAATGATATGGATGTTATGAGTAATTCCAAGTTCAATGAAATAAAATAAAATAAAACTCAAAAAATAAACAAAATGAAATAAAATTAAAATTGAAAAAGAAACGATCATACCATGGTGGGTTGTCTCCCACCTAGCACTTTTAGTTAAAGTCCTTAAGTTGGACATCTGGTGAGTTCCTTGTCATGGTGGCTTGTGCTTGTTTTGATCCTTGAATCCCCACCAATGTTTGTGATTCCAATGGCCTCCGGGGTCCCAAACTAGGCACAGAAAGCCTTCAAGTAAGTTAAAGCAAGTGACAAGGCCCCAAGAGTGTTGATTGCCAGAATGAATTCCGGGGTCCCAAATCTTGCTTTTGCACCCGTCTTCTTGTTGATCATTATGACTCCATCCGGGTGGTACGCAGTCTAAATTCTCACTGAGACATCGAAACAGCTTCCTAGACCCATTCAATTGAGCTTTACACCAACCTTTGCATTTAAACTTTGAGCTTTCCACCATATTGAATCTTGCATAACAACTCCTACCACTAGCCATCTTCCTCTTACGCTTAATGCCACAAAGAGCTCTAAGCTGACCATCTGTTTCAAGTAAAGCATATTCAAGTGAGCTAATTAAGCTTAGAGATGAGAGATTTACCCACTTGAATGAAGGGATGGATGGTAATGGCTTTGGGGGAGAGATCTCCAACAACTTTGGCAAGGTGATTTCCAGCTCAATTCCCTTGTGCTCTTCTTTGACAATTTCCACCTCTTTGCAAGCTTCTTCAATATCAACCTCTTCCTCTTGGTAGCTTTCTTCCAATTCAATCTCTTCTTCATTGTTCACCAAGGGCATGGGAGGTTGTGCTTCTTCTTCTTTAATCTCCATGTCAAGTCCAATGGGAGAGGATTCAGTTGTAGATAAGAATTCATCAATGATTGAATCCATCTCTTGATTATCCCCTTCAAAGTCTTCAACCATGATATGCCTTGGAGGTTGTACACCCTTCTCAACATCTATTTCAAACATCTTTGAAGGAGGCTCTTTGACTGGATTTTCCCATGGAGGTTCTGCATCTCCTAAGTCTTCAACCAATTCTTCTTCTTTGATAATTTTGGCTTCCTCCACTTGTTTCAGTTCAAAATCATGCTCCTTACTGTCCATTGGAGTTTCTAGTATCTCCCTCATGCTGCGTTCTTCATTAGATTGCCCACATGAAGCCATGGGGGTTCCTTGAGTGTCCGAACGTTGAGAGGGTAATCGATTTATTGCTTGATTCAATTGGTGGAGGGTTGCATGAAATTTTTCCACTGTTTCCTTAAGACGATCCCTTGATTCTTGTCCAGCTTGAATAACATGATTAGGATCATAGTGCTCTTGAATTGATGGATGTAGACATAGTGTATATTGAGGTGGTGGTTCTAAGTATGGCTCATAAGGTGGTTGGTATGGTGGATACAGGTTAGGGTCATATGGTGGTGTTTAGTGGTAAGGGGCTTGTGAGTATGGTGGTTCAAAGTTGTGTTGAGGAGATGGTTCATTGGCATATGATGGAGCTTGCTGGTAACTACAAGGGGGTCCACCATATCTATTGTCTTGGCATGCATTGTAGGATGGTCGTTGTCCATGGTATCTTGGAAGGTGATGTTGCCGAAAGGGTTGATCAGATTCTCGTGGCTCCTTCTATCTCTGATTGTTTTGACCTTGATGCATCTCCCTGTTATAATTTCCATTCCTTGCAACAACATTGGAACCAAACTCAAAGAGAGAGGGGTAAGAACTCATAATAGTAAATAAAAATTAAAAATAAAAATAAAAACAATTTTAAATTAAAAGGTTATTGAAATTTAAATTTTGAATTTTAAAATTAAATTTTGAATTTGAATTTTACATTTTTGAAATTTGAAATTTGATTTTTTTGAAATAAGATAAGATAAGATAAAAAATTTTAAAATAAAAATCTGAATTTTTTTATGCAAATTTCGAAAATTCAATTAAAATAAAGAGAAAATATATTTTTGAATTAAATGAGGAAAGATAAAAACAATAAAATGACACCACACTTAAAATTTTTAGATCAAAACGAAGAAAACAACTAAGAACAACTTGAAGATCAAGATGAACACAAAGAACAAATTTTTGAAAAATTTTTAATAAAAAACCAATAACCTCTTAATTTATGAAAAAGCAAAAATAAAAAAAAAATAAAAATAAAAATGAAAACAGAAACAAATAAACAGGCAAGACAAAAATATTTACAATAACCAATAATAAGGCACACGTTTGCAATTCCCCAGCAACGGCGCCATTTTGAAGAACAAAACTCTCGCGCGATCTAGAATTTTCACAAATAAATTCGCATTGTAAGTATAGCTTCTAGACCCACAAGAATTCCTTTCTTACAAAAGTTTTGGTTGTCACTTAAGCAAACCCAATAAAATTGATAACCGAGTATTTAAACCTCGGGTCGTCTTCTCAATGAATTGTAGGGAGGTATGACTTATTATTAGCTATGGAAAAGGTAGAATTTTGGGTTTTGAAAGGTTTGAACAAGGAAAATAAATTGCAGGAATTAATAAATTAATATCTAATAAAACTCTTGGCACGGTATGAAAATCAGAATTTCTATCCTAGTTATCCATATCAATTGTGATGAGAGTTGGATTTTTCTCCCACTTTGTTAACCTCTAACTATGAAGGTAAGTTAAGTGGATGAATTAATTTTGATTCCTCAGGTCCTAGTCTTTCCTTGGGAAAGGCTAGAGTTATTGGAACTCGAATTAATTCTTGAAGAATTCCAATTTTTCAATCAACAATGAGTTTGATAACTCAAGTATCTCCAATGACTTAACCAAAGCCAAAAGAAAAAAATCTAAATTATTTATATAAATAAAAGAAAGTAATCATAATTATGAAATACCTCAAATTATATTAAATGAAGATATCAATTCTAACATGGAAAAGTTCATAAATTAAATTGGGAAAATAAATAAAAGGAACATTAAACCTGGAAATTGAGAGGAAGCAATCCTAATTCCTTTAAGAGGAATCCTAATCCTAAATCCTAAGAGAGAGGAGAGAATCTCTCTCTCTAAAAGCTATATTTAATCCTAAAACTATGTATGAATGTATGTTGTATGAATTCTCATGAATAGATGCATTCTCCTACTTTATAGCCTCTAATCTGTGTTTTTTGGGTCGAGAACTGGGTCAGAAACAGCCCAGAATTTGCTGGTTTCGAATTCAAACACACTGGTTTTTTTCGCCACTGCGACGCGTCCGTGTGGAGCGCGCGTTCACGTCACCTAGCATCAGGGAAACTATGGCATATTATATATCAAATCGAAGCCCCGGACATTAGCTTTCCAACGCAACTGGAACCGCGTCGTTTGAACCTTTGTAGCTCAAGTTATGATTGTTTTAGTGCGAGAGGGTCAGACTGACAGCTTTGCAGTTCCTTCAACTTCTTGTATTCCTTGCACTTTTGCATGCTTCCTTTCTATCCTCCAAGCCATTCCTGCCCTGTAATCTCTGAAATCACTTAACACACATATCAAGGCATCTAATGGTAATAAGAGAGGATTAATATTTGGTAATTTAAAGCCAAAAAAGCATGTTTTCAATCATAGCACAAAATCAGGAAGAAAAATGTAAAACATGCAAATCATATGAATAAGTGGGTGAAAAGCTGATAAATACCACTCAATTGAGCACAAGATAAACCATGAAATAGGGGTTTATCATCCTTATTGTTAAATGTGGAGGATTGATTGAGGAGCACAATGAGAAAGAGAACTTGGAGCTTCAAGGTGAAGAAGAGGAGTTAAAGCAAGAGTTGCAACAATTGGAAGAAGCTGTATTTGTTAAAGAGGAAGAAGTGGTTGAAGACCTAGGAGATATTGGAAATCCATGGGAACCAAAAGTTGAAGAGCCCTCAATGGTTGAAGAGGTTGATCAAGAGATGGATTCAATCATTGATGAGTTTCTATCTACAATTGAATCCTCTCCCATTGGACATGAAATTGAGGTCATAAAATAATGTGCATAATCTCCTATACCCTTAGTAAGCAATGAAGAAGAGATTGAATTGGAAGAAAGCTACCAAGAGGAAGAGGTTAAAATTGAAGAAGCTTGAAAAGAGGTGGAAGTTGTCAAGGAAGAACACAAGGGAGTAGAGCTTTCAAGGACATGGGAGACACCTCTCCCCAAGCCATCACCATCCATCCTTTCCTTTAAGTGGGTAAATCTCTTATCTCTAAGCTTTATTATCCGACTTGAATATGGTTTGCTTGAGACGGATGGATAACTTAGAGCTCTTTGTGGCTTAAAGAGCAAAAGGGAGATAATTAGTGGTTGGAAACATCATTCTATGTTCAATATGATTGCATGCTCAAAGTTGAATTGCAAGGGTTGGAGTCATGCTAAATTGGATGGGCCTAGGAAATTGTTTGGAGGCTTAAGTGAGAATTCCAAGGCTCGCCTACCACCCGGAGGGAATCATGATAATCAACTTGAAGACGGGCGTAAAAACAAAGTGTGGGATCCCGAATTACAAAAAGAGGATCAATTTTGGGAGCTCATGATTTGTGAAGAACTCCATCAAAGCTTGGAGCTACTAATTTTGAATGATGCAGCTTATTGGAAGTCCAAGCATTAGTGGAAGTTCCAAGATGAATTCAAGCACAAGCCACCTTGATGAGAGCTCCCCATAAGTCCAACTTAAGGACAATAAATAAAAGTGTTAGGTGGGAGACACCCCACCATGGTAACATTTTTTAATTTTTCCTTTCTGTAAATATTGATTAAATTAGTTTAATTTCATGTTTATGTTGGTTTGTTGAGTTTAGTAGTAGTCTAGTATGTTAAATAAGGTTTTATGGTGTTTTGGTAGCTGTTTGGAGGTTTGAAATGCTTGGTTTAGTGCAAGAAATTGAAAAATTTTGAAAAATAGAGCACCCAGTCACACGTACGCGTCACCCGCGCGTACACGTGACCCCAAGTTTCCAACCCCTCACGCATACTGATGCACCACTATTTCGTGGTACATTTTATGCTTAATTGAGTGGATTTCATCCACTAAACTCACACTTATTCATATAATTCGCATGTTTTACATTTTCCTTCCTAATTCCGTGCTTTGATTGAAAACATGCTTCTTTGGCCTTAAATTTGCTAATTTTAATCCTCTCTTATTACCATTTGATGCCGTAATATGTGTGTTAAGTGATTTCAGGGTTTATAGGGCAGGAATGGCTTAGAGAATGGAAAGGAAGCATGCAAAAGTGGAAAGAATACAAGAAATTGAAGGAATTGCTGAGCTGTCAAGCCTGACCTCTTCATACTAAATCGACCATAACTTAATCTACAGAGGTCCAAATGAGGCGGTTTCAGTTGCGTTAGAAAGCTAACATCTGGGGCCTCGAAATGATATGCAATTTTCCATAGTTTCCATACAGTTAGACAACACACACGTGTGCATCACGCGTACGCATGACACGCGGAGAAGATCATCGACGCGTACGCGTGACGTACGCGTACGCGTGACATACGCGTACGCGTGACATGCGCCTTGTGCAGAAATTGCAGAAGATGCTGGGAGTGGTTTTGGGCTGGTTTTGGCCCAGTTTTTGGCCCAGAAAACACAGATTAGAGGCTACAGAGTGGGGGAATCACATTGATCCATTGATTCATACAACTTTCATTCACATAATTTTAGGTTTTAGATGTAGTTTCTAGAGAGAGAGGCTCTCTTCTCTCTTCTCTCTCTAGGTTTTTGGATTCTTAGGTTTAGCTATTTTCAATTTTATATTTCTACTCTATTTCAATTTAGTTTCTCTTCTACTCTTATTTGTTCTAGCATTCTAGTTTATTTATTCCCTTTGTTGATTACTTTATGTTGCCAATTTAGTTTATCAATTCTCATGTTAGATTTGATTTTCTATTTAATACAATTTGAGGTATTTCATATTCATTGCTTCTTCCATTATTTGTTGTCATTGATGCTTGCAATTAGTTGTTTGGATTTTATTATCTCTTATTGCTTTTCTATGCTTTTATGTTATGCCTTCCAAGTGTTTGATAAAATGCTTGGTAGGGTTTTAAATTAGATTTTTCTCCTCTTGGCTTTGGTAGAGTAATTGGAGACTCTTGAGTTATCAAACTCTTTTGTTGATTGATAATTGAAAGTTGCTAGTTGATTTGAATCCTCTAAAGCTAGTCTTTTCTTAGGAGTTGACTAGGACTTGAGGAATCAAATTAATTCATCTACTTGACTTTCCTTCATAGTTAGAGGTTAACTAAGTGAGAGCAATGGACAATTCTCATCACAATTGATAAGGGCAACTAGGATAGGACTTATAGTTCTCATATCTTGCCAGAGTTTTCTTAGTTATTAATTTAATTTCTTGCCATTTTATTTCCTTGTTTCGTATTTCAAAAATCCAAAAAAGATACTTTTTCATAATCAATAGTAACATACTTCCTTGCAATTCCTTGAGAGACGACCCGAGGTTTGAATACTTTGGTTATTATTTTTATTGGGGTTTGTTACTTGTGACAACCATATTTTTGTATGAAAGGATTCTTTGTTGGTTTAGAAACTATACTTGCAATGAGAATTTATTGTGAATTATTTACTAGCAAAATTCGCTCATCAAAATGGCACCGTTGCCGGAGAGTTGCAAACGTGTGCCTTATTATTGGTTATTGTGAATATTGTGAATAATTTTGCTTTTTCGTTTCATTATTAGTGTTTCTAGTTTTAGGAGTTTATTTTTATTAATTCTTATTAGTTTTTATTTTTATTTGCTACTATGAATTTTCATTCCTTTGGCTACGAATTTGGTTCAAATTATGTTGTAGGGAATGGAAGCTACAATGCGAACATGCATCAAGGTTGGGAAAATCAAAGATGAAAGGAGTCACAAGGATTTGATCAACCCTTTCGGCAACAACCTCCTCCAATGTGCCATGGGCAACGACCATTCTACGATGCATCCCAAGACAATGGTTATGGTGGACCTTTTCGTGACAACCAACCTCCACCAAATTACTATGGTCAAGAGCCATTCCAGGGTGCGTACCAAGACGATGGATATGGTGGACCCCCTTGTAGTTACCAACAAGCCCCACCATATGCTTATGAACCACCTCCTCAACATAACTCTGAACCATCATACTCACAAGCCCCTTTCCACCATTCACCTCCATATGACCCCAGTCCATATCCACCTAACCACACCATATAAACCATATGAACCATACATAGAACCACCACCATTGCAACACAATTATTCCCAAGAACCATCACCTCAATATACACCATCTCCATATCTTTATCAAAATGAACCACCTTCTTATCATGAACCCTTCCTCCCAAGTAATGAACCCTCATATCCACCCCAATCTCTAACAAATGAAACCCTTGGTGTACTTCTTCAAGGGCAAGAAAAGATGAATAAGAAGGCACTAGTATTCACAGCTACCTTGACCGAGGTGGTAAATCGATTAGCCTCCCAATGCTTGAATATTCTAGATACAACCATGGCCACTCGTAGAGAATCAAGTGAGGAGCGTAGTATGCAAGAGAGATTGGAAACTTCGATGGAAAATGAGTATTGTGATTTTGTACTAGAACAATTGGAGGAAGCCATAATTATCAAAGAAGAAGAAGTGGTTGAAGACTGATGTTCGGTTTCTTCGTACGGTTTAGAATTTCTCTTATAGAAATAAGAACTTCGTTGCAAGTATAGTTCTAAACCAACAAAGAATCCTCACATACAAAAATTTGGTTTTGTCACAAGTACAAACCCCAATGAAAATTAACCGAAGTATTGAAACCTCGGGTCGTCTCACAAGGAATTGCAATGAAGTGTATGCTTATTGGCTATGAAGGAACAAGGAGTTTGATTGATGAAGAGGCAAGAAATTAAATGGGCGAGAATTTAAATGACAAGAAAAGTAGATCAAGCAATCAATTAAAGAAGGCAATTAATAAAGAGAGACATTCATGGCAAGAATTGAGAATATAGGCTTTCTATCCTAGTCATGCAACGATTAATTCATCTTATTTAGTCAACTCCAACAAATGGAAGAAGGTATCATGTCATCTTCACATAGGGAGAACGTCAAACAAGACTAGTTAATCATGTCACAATAATAAACAAGAATTTATCTTATTACGTCATCCCCGACGATGGAGGAAGGTATCATGTTATCCTCACACTCGAAGAAAGTCTAATAAGACTAGCTAATCTCAATCCAAATGTCTTAATCAACTCACTAAGTAAATTAGCAAGAGATTAGAGTTAATGGAAACAATATTAGCTAACAACTCTAGATCACCAACATAGGTTGGGTTTTCATGACTCAAGATTGCCTAATTACTCTTTCCAAGCCAAGAATGCTCAAAATCTACTCTAACATCCAACCAAGCATTTTGTCAAATACTTAGAAAGCATAAAAGGAAAGCATGGTAAATATGCAAGAAATATAAATCTACCAACTACCAATTGCAAGGAAAGTAAAATTCACAACTCAAATTAACAATAAAAGAACATCAAACATCAAATTCTATTAAATGTAAACCAAATCCAACATGAGCATTCATAAACATGAAAGAAGCATAAAAGTAAAATTAACAAAAGAACTAAGAAGAATTGAAGTATTAGGACAAGGAATTGTAGAGGAAACAAGATTAAATCAAGTAATCAAAGCTAGATCTAATAGAAATTAACCTAATCCTAACCTAATTCTAGAGAGAAGAGGGAGCTTCTCTCTCTAGAAAACTAACTAAAGGCTCATCATGACTAACTAAGTGCTCTCCCTTTGCTCAATCTTCAATTCTACATCAAATACCCTCAGAAACAAGTTGGATTTGGGCCTGGGCAGCTCAAAAATTGCCCCCAGCGTTTTGCCTTTAAGTGAGTCACGTGCGAGCATCGACGTGTACGCGTGGGTCACGTGTGTGCGTCGCTTGGCAATTTTCCTATCCACGCGTACGCGTCATGTGCACGTACGCGTCGCCATGCAACTTCACTTCTACGCGTGCGCGTCTTCTGCGCGTGCGCATGGGTTGATGTACTCCAAATCCTTGTTTCCTCATGCATTCTCCACTTTGTATGCTTTTCTCTTCATTTCTTCCATCCCATACTTGCCTTATGAACCTGAAATCACTCAATAAACACATCAAGGCATCGAATGGAATTACAGTGAATTAAAATCACCAATTTAAGGGCCTAAAAAGCATGTTTTTACACTTAAGCACAATTTAAGGGAGAATTACAAAACCATGCTATTTCATTGAATAAATGTGGGAAAAGGTGATAAAATCTCCTAAAATAAGCACAAGATAAACCACAAAATTGGGGTTTATCAAACCTCCCCACACTTAAACTAAGCATGTCCTCATGCTAAAATCAAGAAAGAAGCAAAGGGTATCAACATTTATTCAATGCAAACTAACTATATGCACTCTATCTATATGCAGTCTATCTACACGAATGCATCTACTTGGTCAAAACACTCAATTTCCAAGAATACATATACAAGTACAAGGGCTAAGGCATTAACAATCAAATCAAACCCACAATTGAATTGAATTATTGAAAGATTTTACAAACTAGCAAGAAAAGATGATCATGGGTGGAAACATGTAATTGAGCAATTGAACCCTCACCGGATGTGTATCCGCTCTAGGCAATCAAGTGTATAGGTTTGATTCACTCAATTCTCCCCTAATCATGCTTTCTAAGATTTATCTTTCATCTAACAATCAACAATTACTTCATGCATGCATACAAATATCATGAGGACTTTCCCATAGGTTGTAATGGGGCTAGGGTCAAGGTAGGATGCATATGGTCAAGTGAGCTTGAAATTTGAATATTTGATTAATTTAAACTTCCCACCTAACCTATGACAACCTATACAATTCTAAACAAACCTAACTACCCATTCTTCACTTTTTTCACACACTCATGCATTCTCTTTTTATCACCACACATATGCATTGATTATTATTGAACTTCACTTTGGGATATTTTTTTTTTGTTTTTCTTATCATATTTTTTTCTTTTCAAACTAAAATATATACAAGAACATTAATGCATATGGTTTACACATGATTAATACATGAGTATGTACCCAATTCCCAAGATTTTTCAATAAAAACACAAACACACTTTTATCTCTACCCAATGTTCCCAACTTTCCCCAAACTCAAATGGTAAACATTCTCACTAGCCTAAGCTAATCAAAGATTCAAATTAAGAACATTTATTGTTTTTCACTTAGGCCTGTAATGTGCTACAATTAAGAACAAATGGGTTAAGCATAGGCTCAAAATTGGTTAACAATGGAAGATAAAAGGTAGGCTATTTGGGTAAGTGAGCTATTTGAACAATGGCCTCAATCATGTAAATGCATGTATACACAAAATAATGGACATAAAGAATCAAACAAATCAAGGATTACAATCATAGAAAGAGAATGATGCACACAAGAATGAAAGTAAGTGATTATATATGATGTAACCACACAATTAAAGCTTAAAACTCACATACTTGTGTTCTTAGCTCAAAATTCATGTTCCACATTATGTAGCTCAAGCAACTTCTAAAAAAAAATTTTAATCAATTGGGGTGGCCTATAGGTAAAAATTCTTGAAAATTTTTATTATTTTGACTAAGCTTAACCTAATGCAATGTTGTGATTTAGAAAATTTTAAAATTCCTTAGTTTATCCCCTTTTTCAATCAAACCAAATTTTCATATGTAAAAAGGGTAAACCAAGCTCCAATAATCCATAATTTTCAAATCACAACCACTAACTAAAGCAGCTACATATTGACAAACCATTATTTTATGATTTATATTGTGTTTAATTGTGTGGTTTTATCAAACCTTTACCCACTTATTCATATGATTAGCATGTATTTATAATTCATTCCCAAAATTGTTTATGATTGAAAACTTTCTTCCTAGAGACTTTTAATTATGCATTTTAATTCTCCTTTATCCCATTCGATGCCGTGATTCGTGTGTTAAGTGTTTCAGGCTTCATAGGGCATGAATGACTTGGAAATTAGAGAGGAGGCTTGCAAAAATGGAAGGAACACAAGAAACTAAGGAGATGACCAGCGAGCAATGACGCGAGCGCATGGCCCACGCGAACGCGCGAAATGGACAAGTCACAGCGACGCGAACGCGTGACAAGGGAAATTGCTGAATGACGCGAACGCGTCGACGACGCGTACGCGTGACCTGCGCGATCTGCAAAAATAACAAAATACGCTGGGGCAATTTCGGGCCGCATTTTGACCTAGTTTTCGGCCCAAAAACACAGACTAAAGCTAGGGAACGTACAGAAACTCAAAAGGAGAGACAACCAGACGCATACAGAGACATTCAGATTCATCATATTAGGATTACTTTAGTTTTAGATCTGAATTGAGATTAGTGTTACATTGATAGTTTATGCTTCTGTTTTGGATTGTGGATGTTGAAGAGCCATTACCTCCGTGAAGATACTACTTTAGTTTGTTTCCTTTATCCTTTACTCCTTTCAGTTAATTATTGACTCTATTCAATTAAGTATGTTACATTTTGAGTTTATTAATATATAGAGTTATTTTTATTTTTAATTAATTTTAATTCTCTCTATTTTATTTTACTCGATTATGTCTTCTTATATTTTTATGATTATTAATTCCATGTCAATGGAGTAGATTCTCCACTTGACATGGGGGTTGATTAAGAGGAGACACTTGAGTTGGAATGCTCAAGTGCCTAGTTAAATTGGACGTTGTTGGCTAATTCTGTATCTGCTAACGCTGGACCTTCCCAAGGGAGAGGACTAGGATTTGCGGTTAAGAGTTGGTTTGATCACTTTACTTTCCTTTATTCAGTAAGGGTTAACCAAGTGAGAACAACAACCTCTTTATACTACACTTGAGAAGATTCCAACAAGGATAAAACTTCCACTTAATTATTCCCCCAGTCAAGGCCTTTTATTTGGAATATCAATGATTATTCTTAGTTTATTTTTATTGATTTAATTCTCAATTAATTTAGTTATTCATTATCAAACTCAAACTTTCTGGAAATTTTCTGATTAATAAATTGGCACTCTTTCCTGCAACTCATTGGGAGACGACCTAGGACTCATACTCCCAGTATTTTCATTTCTGAAATTTGTGACAACTCTTTTTAAATTGGTGAGGTAGATCTTAGCTGGTTAAGAGCTATACGTGTAACACTATTCTCTTATTTGAAATCTCTTAATTGGTTGACTTCTGCCACGCATCACATATATATACACTATCAACTACAAATGCAAAAAAAGTGTGTCCAAACTATGGTGCACAATGCAACAACTAAAATAACAGTATCAACGTGACAAATATATACAATGATCCAAGAAGTGCGGTAAAACAAAGTGCGAGATACTAGAAATAACACAAAAGAAAAGACAAATGTCCGAACTCGTCACGCAAAATAGCAGTCCCATCGACGGCGATGACGGTGACCTCCCCACACTTAGAATGATGCATCGTCCTTGATGCTACTGCTCAGGCTCAGGGTGAGGGTCAAATGTCGCATCTGGCTGCTGAGTCTCAGGCTGTGGCTCCTCAGGGGGCTGCTGAACCTCTGGGACTGCCTGCGTCTGTGGTGGTGCCTCTGTCTGAGCTGGCTCCGCCTCATGCTCTTCCTCCTCAGATGCAGAAGAGTCAGGAAGATGGGGTAACTCAGTGCCCAGTGCCACAAACATATGATCCACTCTGTCCAGGCGTCGCATAATGCGGTGCTCACTGTGCTCTATGAATCGGATCAGATGCTGCACCAAGAGATATGTCGGTTGGGGTGCTGCTGGTGGTGCAGTGGATGCTGATGGTGCTGACGGTGCTACTACAGCTGATGAAGAAGGTCCGACTGCTACTGCTCTGGCTCTAGACCGGCGCCGGGATAGGGGCTTCTCGTTCACCCACGTCCCCCACGGAATGAACTCCTCCTTTTCGTCATCTGGAGATGGTGATACATCATCCGTCAACCATGGGGTACCGGCCAGCTGTGCCATATGAGTGACCAAGGTAGGAAAGAGTAGTATGCCACGGACATGTGCTCGCCACATGTATCGTTTGATCAACCGGGGAAAGTATACCTCCTTCCCCTCCATAACACATCCGATCAGGACGAGCATGTCCACCAGAATCTCTGTGAAATGAGTGGTAGGCATGACGTAGTGGGTAAAGATCTGCTGCCATGTCCTGGCCTCCCTCAAAAGATGAGTAAATAGCATCCTCTTGGGCTTTCTGTTGTTAGCATCCATCACCCAAGGGGAATCCGGGGTGGCAATCACATCCCTCAGAGCATCGTAATCAAAGGTCATGCAGTGTATCGCCACTTCTACCTGCTCAATAGCATCTGTATCACCGATCTTAGGAAGACAATGAAGCATATCCTCTATGGAAGCCTCTGTAACCAACACTTGACCGCCTTGCAGGTGGACTGAATCCAGGGTATGTCTGAAAAAGTTATAGTAGAATTCTTTCACCCAGGATGAGTTTATCCTACCAAGCTCCCTCTTAATAAAACCCATGCCTATCCCCTCAATACGAGCATGAATGGATAGCCTCAAGTTAGCGGGGAGGGCTAGTTTTTTTTCTATGTTCAAGTTCTTTTTCGGGTATGTAGGGAACCGGAGCTCACAAAAGAGGTTGGGGAACCGGTGAGCATCTGTAGGCGGAAGCTGTTGGTTAGCCTTGTTGATAAACCCCTATTTTATGATGCATCTTGTACTGAAATTAAGTGTTTTTATCAAGTATTTACCCACTTATTCATATAAATTGCATGGTTTTACCATTCCTTCCTCATTTTATGAGATTTATGAAAATATGTTTCTTATGCTTTATTAATATTAAAATTAATTATCCCTTATTACCATTCGATGCCGTGATTTGTGTGTTAAGTATTTTCAGATTTCATAGGGCAGGAATGGCTTAGAGGACAGAAAGAAAACATACAAAAATGGAAGAAAAGCATAAAAATGGAGTTTTAAAGAGAAGGAAGCGACGCGAACACATGGACGACGCGGCCGCATGCCTGGCGCAAAACACAATCGACGCCAACGCATGGACGACGCGGACGCGTACGCGTGACCAGGAAAAACTCCAGATGACGTGAACGCGTGACCCACGCGCACGCGTGACAGACGCCACGTGTAGAAGCTGCAGAAAATGCCCCAAGCGATTTCTGAAACCCTTTTTGGCCCAGATCCAAGTCCAGAAACACATACTAGAGGCTATAAAGTGGGAGAATGCATCCATTTATAGGGAGATCTTCCATTATTCACTTTTCATAATTTAGATGTCGTTTTTAGAGAGAGAGGTTCTCTCCTCTCCTTTAGGATTTAGGATTAGGATTCCTCTTCAAGGATTTAGGACTATTCCTTCTCAATTTCCAGGTTTAATGTTCTTTTTATTTATTTTCTCAAATTGGTTTATAAACTCTTATTGTTTAGATTGGTTTTATATTTAATATATTTTGAGTTATTTCAGATTCGACTTTGTTTTACTTTATTTATATGGATACTTTTAATTTAATTTAGATATTTTCTTCTTTTTGACTTTGGTTAAGTAATTGGTAACACTTGAGTTGTCAAACTCAGCAGTGGTTGAAATTGGCAGATTACTAATTGATCTAGATCGCTCTAAAGCTAGTCTTCCCACAGGGATTGACTAGGACTTGAGGATCAAGCTAATTAGTCCACTTGACTTAACTAAGTGGGATTAAAATCCAATTCTCATCACATATGATAAGGCTAAATAGGATAGAAATTCCAAATTCTTATACCTTGCCAAGAGATTTTATTATTATTAATTTATTTTTCTTGTCATTTAAATTACTTGCTCCTTATTTAAAAAACCCCCAATTTACAAAACTCATGACCAATAATAAGAACACTTCCCTGCAATTCCTTGAAAAGACGACCCGAGGTTTAAATACTTCGGTTATAAAATTTTATTGGGTTTTGTTACTTGTGACAACCAAAATTTTGTAAGAAATGAATTCTTGTCGGTCTAGAAGCTATACTTACAACGCGAATTTATTTGTGAAAATTCTAGATTGCGCGAGAGTTTCGCTCTTTTAAAATGGCGCCGTTGCCGGGGAATTGCAAACGTGTGCCTTATTATTGGTTATTGTAAATATTTTTCTTTTACTTGTTTATTTGTTTTTGTTTTCCATTTTTACTTCTATTAGCTACTATGAGTTCTCACCCCTCTCGCTTTGAGTTTGGTTCTAAATTTGTTGAAAGGAGTGGAAGCTATAACGGGACTATGCATCACTGTTGCACGAAATTGTGATAATCAACAATGGTGCCAAAGACTTGGAGCTCTCAAACGTGAATCACACTTTGTCATAATTCCGCACAACTAACCAGCAAGTGCACTGGGTCGTCCAAGTAATAAACTTTACGTGAGTAAGGGTCGATCCCACGGAGATTGTCGGCTTGAAGCAAGCTATGGTCATCTTGTAAATCTCAGTCAGGCGGATTCAGATGGTTATGGAGTTTAAGGTGATGAAAATAAACATAAAATAAAGATAGAGATACTTATGTAATTCATTGGTGGATTTCAGATAAGCGTATGAAGATGCTTTGTTTCCCTTGAACCTCTGCTTTCCTATTGCCTTCTTCCAATCATTCATACTCCTTTCCATGGCAAGCTTTATGTTGGGCATCACCGTTGTCAATGGCTACATCCCGTCCTCTCAGTGAAAATGGTCCTGATGCTCTGTCACAACATCGGCTAATCAGCTGTCGGTTCTCGATCATGTCGGAATAGGATCCATTGATCCTTTTGCGTCTGTCACACGCCCCACAATCGCGAGTTTGAAGCTCGTCACAGTCATCCCTTCCCAGATCCTACTCGGAATACCACAGACAAGGTTTAGACTTTTCGGATCTCAGGAATGGCTGCCATTAATTCTAGCCTATACCACGAAGGTTCCAATCTTAGATTAGAAACCCAAGAGATACGCATTCAAGCCATTGCTAGTAGAACAGAGGTGGTTGTCAGGTACATGTCCATAGGTGAGAATGATGATGAGTGTCACGGATCATCACATTCATCAAGTTGAAGAATGAATGAATATCTTGGAGAAGAAATAGACTTGAGTTGAATAGAAAAACAATAATACTTTGTATTAATTCATGAATAATAGCAGAGCTCTACACCTTAATCTATGGTGTGTAGAAACTCCACCGTTGAGAATACATAAGAACAAGGTCTAGGCATGGCCAAATGGCCAGCCTTCAAACGTGTCTAAGATAGCATAAGACTTATCAAAGATGAAAATACAATAGTATAAGGTCCTATTTATAGAGAACTAGTAGCCTAGGGTTTACAGAAATCAGTAATTAAGGCAGAAATCTTCTTCCGGGCCCACTTGGTGTGTGCTTGGGCTGAGCATTGAAGCTTCCATGTGTAGAGACTTTTCTTGGAGTTAAACGCCAGCTTTTGTGCCAGTTTGGGCGTTTAACTCCAACTTTTGTGCCAGTTTTGGAGTTAAACGCAAGAATTCTTGAGCTGACTTGGAATGCCTGTTTGGGCCATCAAATCTTGGGCAAAGTTTGGACTATTATATATTTCTGGAAAGCCCAGAATGTCTACTTTCCAAAGCAATTGAGAGTGCGCCAATTGGGCTTCTGTAGCTCCAGAAAATCCACTTTGAGTGCAGGGAGGTCAGAATCCAACAGCATCTGCAGTCGTTTTTCAGCCTCTGAATAAGATTTTTGCTCAGGTCCCTCAATTTCAGCCAGAAAATACCTGAAATTACAGAAAAACACACAAACTCATAGTAAAGTCCAGAAGAGTAATTTTTATTTAAAAACTAATAAAAATATAATAAAAACTAATTAAAATATGCTAAAAACATACTAAAAACAATGCCAAAAAGCGTATAAATTATCCGCTCATCAATCACGGTCAAAGCAATAAAAAATGGATGGAGCCAAGAGGATTTGATCAACCCTTTAGGCAACAACACCTTCCAAGATATCATGGACAATGACCATTCTACAATGCGTACCAAGCTGAAAGATATGATGGACCCCTTGGTAGTTACCAACAAGCCCCACCCTGTGCTCATAGACCACCCTTTCAACATAGCTTTGAACCACCACACTCACAAGCTCCTTTTCACTATTCACCACCGTATGATCTTTATTCACCCCAATTCCAATCCAATTACTCCCAAGAACCACCACTTCCTTATGTACCATATCCATACCCATCACCTCAAGAATCACAGGCTCGCCTCAAGGAAATAGTAGATCAATTTCACGCAACCCTTCATCAACTGGAGCAAGCAATAAATCAATTATCTTCCAGACGTTCGGGAACTCAAGGAATCCTCCTGACTTCATATGGAGAATCTAATGAAGAACGTAGCATGAAGGAGGCACTGGAAACTCCAGTGGACAGTAAGGAGCATGACTTTGTTCTGGAACAATTGGAGGAAGCCTAAATTCTCCAAGAAGAAGAAGAGTTGATTGAAGACTTAGGAGACGCTGAACCTCCATGGGAATCCAGAATTGTGAAAAATTCCATCAAGGATGTTATAATTGATGCCAAGGAGGATAGTGCACGACCCCCAAAGCGGGTATTTTATGAAGAACTAGACGGAATAACCCAAGACGCAAATTTTCTTGATGATGATAATCACAAGTCAAATTCTCTTAGTAATGAACTTGCATCCGCAAGTGAATTCTTTGAGATAGAAGAATCTTCCCCAAGTGAATACAAAGATGATACTGAGGTAGATTTTTCTCAACCTCCAACTTATGACTTGAGTGATGTTGAGGAAGAAATCGAGGACTTCGATCGTCACATGGTTGAAATTGAAAAAGTTTACAAGGAAGTGGAAGAATTTACAGAAGACCACAAGGGAGTAAAGCTTGCAAAACCACTGGAAACACCTACCCCAAGGCCATTACCACCCAATACAAACTTCAAGTGGGTAATATCCTTAGCTTTTATCTTTTACTTTTCCACTTGAATATGGTTTACTTGAAACAGATGGCCAGCTTAGAGCTCTTTGTGGCTTTAAGAGCAAAAGGGAAATGACTCGCACTCAGAGTTGGTATGCAAGATTCAATGAGGTTTCACACTTTAATTTAAGGTGCAAGGATTGGTGCCAAGCTCAATTGTATGGATCTCGGAAACTGTTTGGTCACTACAGTGAGAATCCCGATTACTTATCACCTGGTTGGAAAAATGCAGATCAAGACACAAACGGGTGTAAAAGTAATGTTTGGGATCCTGGAATCTGTTCTGACATTCAACAACCCGGAAGCCTGAGAACCTGTTTAAAACTGTTCAAGGGCTTTACGTGCCTTGTTTGGGACCCCGGAGGCTGTTGGCATTCCAAACATTGGTGGAGATTTCTGGATGAATTCAAGCATAAGCCACCATAACTGGAAGCTCATCAAATGTCAAACTTAAGGACTTTAACTAAAAGTGCTAGGTGGGAGACAACCCACCATGGTATGATCGTTCCTTTTCCATTTTAGTCTGTTTTTGAATTTTGATTGAACCTGGAATTGTGCATAACATTCATTGCATTCTGCATACTGCATAAAAAAAAAGAGATCACCCACGCGAGCGCGCAGGCCACGCGTGAGCGTGAACTGGAAATCGGCGTCAAGATCCAACGCCCAGAAAGTTAGGCTGGAATCGTGCGGCTGGTGTGCGTTTAGCACAAAACGGCCCACGCATTCGCATCCCTGACGTGAACGCATCACTTGCACAACACTCATCCCACGCGAAAGCGTGAGCGGTGTGTCCGCATCGCGTGGATATTATGGCCCCCTAAATAGAAACAGAGAGTTGCGCCAAAACGACGCTGGAACTGTGCGTCTAGCACAATTCACAGTGACGCGTTCGCGTGCCTCATGCGTCCGCGTCACTCATCTCTTACCCAACTCACGCGATCGCGTCCATCACGCGACCGCGTCATACCTCTTTTTGCCCTAATCATGTGATCGCGTGCCCCACGCGTTCGCGTGGATTTGAATCCACTAAACTAACCCATGCGAAACCCTGCCTGTCGCGCCCCCATACCCCCCTTCTCCTCCCTTCTCTGCAACCCCCTCCCTCCTCTGCGACCACCACCACCGCGCCCACCACCCCCAACCACCCAGACCACCGCAACCACCCAGAACCGCCGCCAACACCCTCGCCCCCTTCTTCTCTTCCCTCACCTCCCTCCCTTCTCACCCACTTCCCCCCTTCGCCATTAAACCCTACCCGAGCCCCCTACCACCGAACCACCACCACAGCCCCATACCTTCGTCCCCAATATTCTTCCTCACCTCTCCCTTAAACCTAACCCAACAACACAACCACAAACCTCCGCCACTGCCCCCATCCGAACCACCGCCGTGCCACCACCGTGCAGCCACCAGCTCCACTACCCCCCGCTCTCTGTCTCATATTCTGATCCTACCCACACCAGGTTCCGCCGAACACCGTTCCCTTTACCAGTTCATTAGTTAGTTAGTTGCTTATTTTTTCTATTCAAATTAGGATAGTTAGAGATGCATGTTTGTAGTGGACTCTAGGTAGTTAGGTAGCTAGGATGTGGTTAGTGGATTTAGGCCTGATAATTGCACCGTTCTTGCTACATATTTTTATCTGATTGGCAATTCTGAATTGGCTGTGATAATGTCCTATTCATATGCTGTTCTTTTATGTTTGATGCTGCTGTTATACCATGTTAATCTTTTTAGCACTAATTAATTTCATATGAACTAATTTTCCCTACTGTTTATTACCCGGGAACATTCAATTTTAGCCGGAATGCTGCCCAATTTTCTGTAAATTGTTTTATTCTACACCATTCATGTATTGAGTTTGGAAATTCTGTATTTTGCATTACTTGGCTACAACCAAATCAATTCATGAATGCACGGGCTAGCATTCTCATTCTTTATGGTTCCCTGAGTTTCCATTTGCTTATTGATGATTTCATTCTCATTTTACACCTCCTTCATCTATATGAATTATCATCAATAACTTGCAATCCTTGCTTGAATATGAGTTGCTTATTCTTCAAGTTTGTGCAATTCTTGTTAACTAAGAAACCATTCTCATGCCACTTACTTTAACTCCTCCTTTTTTACTCATAACCATTTTAACTTTCAAACTTCTCTTTTCGATTTTTAACTAACTACTTTAACTTTCTAACTCAAGGCATGATTACTGTTTTTCCTAATTAACATGAATTCCACTTATAATATATTTTGGATTGTGATTTTTTATCTCATATTTTTCACTCACAAACAGTCCAAAATGTACATATATTTAACTCATTTCATAATTCTATTGCTCGTTTGCCTTTATGCTTACATTGATAAATCCTATTTGCCTACTTGTTTTCCTGCTTTAGTCTTCAATTATATCCTGCTATTTCTGCTTTTCAGGATGTCTGATCCCGTGAGGAAAGGAAAAGGCAAGGCAACCACTGGCAAACGAAAACGAGGAGAATCCTCCAGCACTATTTTGGATATCATCCATGATGACTCTTGGCGAAAAAAGCACTTTACCCCACAGGAGAAGGCTGACCAGCTCCTCACTGCCACAGATCCAGTTAAATTTGCAAACAGATACTGTGAGCTCAAGTATCCAGTGTTTTCCACTTTCAGGAACCTGTACCTGGAAAGAACTCTAAAAATTTCAGAAGAACTACAGCAGTACACCTCTGAACAGATAAAACAGAGAGGCTGGTTCTTCTTGGAACGAAACCTGACAGAGGTCAATGCTTCCTGGGTCCGAAAATTTTACTGTAACTATTTTAAGACTTCCCTGGATGCAGTGCACCTCAGAGGGAAACATATTTTAGTCACTGAAGAAGCTATTGAGGACATCCTCCACATTCAGCCTAAGTCAGATCAGCCTGACGGTTACCAAAAGGCTGAAGAGGATATAAGATTTATGAGATTTGACTGGGATGCTGTCAGGCAGAGAATAGCCCTTGATCCAACTGTCCCATGGGTCATGAGAAAGAATACAGTGATGCCTAAGGAAATCAAGCTGATATATTTGAATGATGAGGCTCGGCTCTGGCACCAGATTTTGAGCAACTATGTGATGCCAAGCACTCATGAGACAGAGCTGTCCGCTGCTATGATCACCCTCATCTGGTGTGTGATGGAGGGTAAGGACCTGTATCTTCCACGTTTCATCCGGTATTATATGGCCAGGGCCCATGTCAGAGGCACTCTCCCTTTCCCTTATCTGATCACCCAGCTAGGCCGCCGAGCTAACGTGCCTTGGGAGCTGGCCGATGCGAAGCCGACTGCTGCAGATTGCAAGAAGATCATTTCTCACAGCAGGAAGTTTCTGGCATTTGGTTACAGGCCACCTTTCCTCCCTGATTCTATTGAGGCAGCCACCTCTTCAGCTGCCCCTTCAGCATCCATCGCCCCATCCCCATCCACTGCACCTCCACCTGTTCCTGAGCCCGTTTATCATTTGGTGCATCGACTCTTTGCCCACCTGGATCAGATGGAACGCCACCACAAGCGGCACTATGAGCACCTTAAGTTGATGATCCGATCCGGCAGCGACATCCCCTCTGAGCCTGACATCCCTTCTGATACATCTGAGGTGGAGGCAAGCGATCATGAGGAGGAGACACATGCCCAGGCTGAGCAGACAGGACCCGAGCAGGCTGCGCCACAGCATGCGGAGCCACACCAAATCCAGGCCGCAGATCCGGCGATTCCTCTACAGTCAGAGCCTCCACTGCAGCAGACAGATCCTCCTACACTTATCCAGCCTGTAGACCTTCAGCCTACCACAGAGACACCAGCAGCACATCCTTCCGGAGATGACATTTCTTCACACCCAGCTTGAGTGAGCATCGAGGATGATGCTATTATTTAAGTGTGGGGAGGTCGCCATCTCTGGCGAATCTTTTTGGTGAACCACTTTTCAGACTCTTTTTATCCTATCTTGTTATTTTTCTGTATTTTTATTTTATTTTTATTTTTATCTTTCAGTACTTGCACATTGTTCTTTTACTGTATTTTTACTTTATTTCCACATTTTGCACTTTAGTTTATATATTAGATATTTAGCTTAGTTTGCAATTCTAAACTTATTAGTTATAGAATATGTGGATTAATCAGTATAGTTTACCCTTTTAGCATATAATAGTTTGATTTAATTGAAAATAAAAGGAGTAAACTAGAGACTTTAACAGAATCAAAACATCCACACACCTTGTATATATATAGCATTACATGTTAGTTAATTTATACAACATTTTTCAAGGAACAACACTAAGATTTTAAGGGCCACCCTAAGATCCACATTGAGCATAATGGGAACTCTTGATTTCTACTTGCATGACATACATAACTGATATATCGTTTTCGAGCCAATGAACACACAACTTGTGAGTTTTTGAGCTTAATTATATGGTTACATTGTCTAACCATAATTATTTCATTCTTGTGTGTTCGCCCTTCTTTTTATTCTGGTGATCTTTACTTTGTTTCAATCTATATGTCCAATATAGAATATAGATACATACCAAGAGATGATTGAGGCCATTATTTAAATTGCTCACTTATCCCAAATAAGTTTACCTTCTACATTAGCCTTGCTAGCCCCCTTGAGCCTTTTTATTCCCCTCTTGTTCTAAAGCCACATCACTAGCCTTAAGAAGAAAAACAAATAAAATAAAAAAAATCCCAAGTTGAATTCTTGGTTAGCTTAAGATAGAAATTGTGGTGCACACTAAGTATGGGAAAACATGGGAACATGGGTTGATAGAAAAAGATTAATTCAATAAAATAATAAGGATTTTGGAAGCATGCTAATGTGAAACCAAATTAATTAAATTACCATTTCATTAAAAAAAACTTTTAAGTAATTAAATAAGGGGATACAAAAAAAAATTACCCCCAATGCAAAAATAAAAGAATTAATGCACATGGGACAAAATTCAAAAGTAAATTTAATACATGAGCATGTAACACAAAAGTGGAAAAAGTTTGGGTAGCTAGGTAAAGCATTTTAAATTATATAAAATATGTATATGTTAGGTGAAATCTTAGACTAATCAAGGATTCACTTTGTTAGCTCACTTAGCCTTATACGTATACCCTTACCTTTACCTTGGCCCCATTACAACCTTGAAAAAGACCTCATGATTTTTGTATGCCTGTATTCAATATTTGTTGATTGGTTAGATGGAGAACAAAGTTTTGAAAAGCATGAATAGAAAAGAATAGAGTGATTAACCCCAAACACTGAGTGACTAGAGAGTAAACACAAATCCAGTGAGGGTTCAATAGCTCATTCCCATATATCCATATTTAAATTGATTAATTGTCTTCCAAGTTTGTGAAATATTTTAACCCAACTCAATTGTGAACATGTTTTAATTTGGTTTGGCCTTACTTGTACATATATGATTCCTTGAAAATACGAAGCAAACTCACCACATGTAAGCTTTATATATACATAGGTGGATGATAATTAGAATTACATGATTCATTCAGGTAGTTGCATTTAGAATAGATTGCATTGCATGAAATTCCACCACTTTACCTTACTCTTTCTCTTGGATTTAGCATGAGGACATGCTATTGTGTAAATGTGGGGAAGTTGATAAACCCCTTATTTTATGATGCATCTTGTACTGAAATTAAGTATTTTTATCAAGTCTTCATTCACTTATTCATATAAATTGCATGGTTTTACCATTCTTTCCTCATTTTATGAGATTTATGAAAACATGTTTCCTATGATTTATTAATATTAAAATTAATTATCCCTTATTACCATTCGATGCCATGATTTGTGTGTTAAGTATTTTCAGGTTTCATTGGGCAGGAATGGCTTAGAGGATAGAAAAGAAACATACAAAAATGGAAGGAAAGCATAAAAATGGAGTTTTAAAGAGAAGGCAGCGACGTGAACGCATGGACGACGCGGTCGCATGCTTGGCGCAAAACACAATCGACGCGAACGCATGGACGACGCGGACGCGTGACCAGGAAAAACTCCAGATGACGCGAACGCGTGACCCACGCGCACGCGTGACAGACGCCACATGCAGAAACTGCAGAAAACGCCCCCAGCGATTTCTGAAACCCTTTTTGGCCCAGATCCAAGTCCAGAAACACATACTAGAGGCTATAAAGTGGGGTAATGCATCCATTCATAGGGAGATCTTCCATTATTCACTTTTCATAATTTAAATGTAGTTTTTAGAGAAAGAGGTTCTCTCCTCTCTCTTAGGATTTAGGATTAGGATTCCTCTTCAAGAATTTAGGACTATTCCTTCTCAATTTCCAGGTATAATGTTCTTTTTATTTATTTTCTCAAATTGGTTTATGAACTCTTATTGTTTAGATTGGTTTTATATTTAATATATTTTGAGGTATTTCAGATTTGACTTTATTTTGCTTTATTTATATGGATACTTTTAATTTAATTTAGATATTTTCTTCGTTTTAACTTTGGTTAAGTAATTGGTAACACTTGAGTTGTCAAACTCAACAGTGGTTGAAATTGGCAGATTACTAATTGATCTAGATCGCTCTAAAGCTAGTCTTCCCATAGGGATTGACTAGGACTTGAGGATCAAGCTAATTAGTCCACTTGACTTAACTAAGTGGGATTAAAACCCAATTCTCATCACATCTGATAAGGATAACTAGGATAGAAATTCTAAATTCTTATACCTTGCCAAGAGATTTTATTATTATTAATTTATTTTTCTTGTCATTTAAATTACTTGCTTCTTATTTCAAAAACCCCCAATTTACAAAACTCATGACCAATAATAAGAACACTTCCCTGTAATTCCTTGAGAAGACGACCCAAGGTTTAAATACTTCGGTTATAAAAATTTATTGGGTTTTGTTACTTGTGACAACCAAACTTTTGTAAGAAAGAAATTCTTGTTGGTCTAGAAGCTACACTTACAACGCGAATTTATTTGTGAAAATTCTAGATCGCGCTAGAGTTTCGCTCTTTCTCTTGTTCTCGTCATTCAGAGGATTCTTAGCATAATCGTAATAGGGTGAAGGAGTGAAGGCTTGAGATTTCTTCTTTTTTTTGAGGTGACTTTAGCTTTTTCTCTGTCGGCCATCCTAAAAAAGAGATATACATGATATAAACAATTAAGGCACGTAGAGGAAAACAAAGCAAAGAATGGCATATTTGGAAGACAAGAGGATTGATATATGATCATGGAGTGAGTTAAGAGATAAGGATTCTTGGAATGCAAGAAACAAAATTTAGAACTCAAACAAAGTCACAAACCAAGAATTCAAGCCACATATGCACAATGCTTTGTTTATTAAGCCTAAGAAACGTCATACCCAAAGAATGATTAAAGGAGTTAAGTTGAAATCAAAAGAAAAATTAGTTGGTTAGTCAAGTTAGAAGTTAGAAAACCAGTTCAAAAATTAGTGGTGTGATGGTTCTTGGCTCAATTCAAAAGAAAAGCACAAAGTATGGCCAATAAGCATACTCACATCCATGAAAAAGATGCAGTCATTGATGATGAAATATGAAATTTTGCACAAAAGCGTATAAATGAAACAAGTCATCAACAATGTCATGGTCACGAAGTTTGCAATAATTGGTGTTGAAAGAGCAAAGTACGCACTAGATGTAACCGAAAGCAGGTTGAAATCCATTTTAAATTAAAAAGGGGTTACATTAGTGAATGCACCAAACATTGCAAGTGAATGAACCATATTCAAAAATTTGCAAGTTAAAGTCAAATGGTCAATTTAGTTGAGTTAAAAGGCATTTGACTTAACTTGGCACTGAAAGCACATGAAGGTTTACATAGATAAGTTAGGCAAGGGATTGTGTGACTCAGAGATCCGTCAAACAATTCCTTGACTAACGATTCTAATGCATATCACAGGAGGCAAAATAAGCACGAAAATGCCAACCCAGGCAACCTATGAAGTAAACTTGTTGAAGTCAGACAAAATTCAAGTCGAAAAGAGTCAAGTTCAGGTCTTAGGTTGCAAGTTGAAGAACATAACAATTTTCTAGAAATTTGGGTAGCATTCCGGCAGTAAATTGGACGTTCCCGGATAGCAAACGGCAGCAAAAATAGTCATTTGAATCCAAGAATGTAACAAACATATATTCTATCATGGATTACATATATTAGGCAGCATCAAACTTAATCAGACAATAAATCTCAGCAAAGCAGCAGTAAGTAATAGCATGTAGAACAGAAATCATCACAGCAACCATCATTCAGCAAAGCATGCATTATTTGAAAAATAAACAAGAACGGAGCACTTATCAGGCCTAGAATCCTCTAACCACATCCTAACTACCTAATAGCGTGCATTTCTATCTAACCTAACATACAAAATTAAACAACTATTCTAATCTAACATTAAGGGATAAGCAATTTTTTCGTCCCCAAGGTCTGGGGTCAAAATCAATTTCGTCTCTAATCTTTTTTTGTTATTAAAATCATCCTCAACGTTACAAAATGTTATAAAATCGTCCTTCTCTATTTTTTGGACTAAATTACCCTTAACTATTAATAAAAATAATATTAAAAAAATAAAACTCCACCCCACCCACACCCAGCATCTCTTCGTCTCTCCCCCCACCCCGAACCCACCCCCAATTTCCCTTCCTCATACTCTCTGACCCTCCAACCCAAATCCCATCCCATCCCATCATCATCATTAGTTTCCACCTTTTATCTTCTTCTTCTCATATCTTCTTTCTTCTTCATCTTCTTCTTCTCATTCACAATAACAACCCTTCATCATCTTCTTCATCTTCTTCGTCTTCACTTCCATGTGGTGCAGAGAAGATCAAGCCCGTTCACTGTCGGAGCGGCCATGGCTTAGGATGCAGATCTTTTGGAAGAGCCAACTGGTGTCGGAGCCAGATCCGTGGGTTATGAAGACGGTAGCAGTGGGTCCCTTCTCCTCTGCTTCTTCGCTCCCTCCGATTCCTCCCTCTACACATGCTTCTCTTGCTTCGTTCTCATCCATCACCTTCACAGAATCGCTTTCGGCACCAAGATTGAAACTTTGAGCCCTGGCCCTTTGCCTTCTAGAGGTCGTGCGCTCCCACATCTCCGCCATTGCAAGGTCTACGGGATCTTCACATGCAACCGCATCCTCTTCAACGATGTGCAAGATCACATGGGTCGTTGGCTGGATCATGTTCGGGTCTGCAGAGAAAGCTCTTGTTATCAGCGTCGAGCTCCATCACCCACAGGTGCGACAGTGCCAGCGCCAGCAGCAGTAGGAGGAATTTTTTTATTTTTGTCACTTCCTTCCTCTTTTCGTTCTTCCTTTTTTTATTTTTTTTAAATTTTTGAAGAACATAAAAAATTTCTATTATTGCTGATTTTGATCTGAAGTTGTAGCTGATGATGATTGTTGAATTGTTAAATCTAAAGTTTCTATTGATTTTATTTTATGGTTGTTGTTGAATTGGCTGAATTGGCTGAAGGGGAAAGGTTTTTTGTTTAAGCTTAGAAGAAGAATTGGGATTTGGGGAAGGGAAAATTTGATGAGAGTAGTAGAAACAGGATAGAGAGAGAACAGGGAAGAGATATCGGGGGCAGGAGCAGGGTTCGAGGGCTTGTTTTTGTTTTTGTGGTTGTTGTTGTTGTTGCTGAATTGGCTGAAGGGGGAGGGTGTTTTGTTTAAGTTTGAGAAGAAGAGTTGGGGTTTGGGAAATGGAGGAGTTCGAAGAGGAGTAGGAGGAAGGGATGGGGAGGGAACAGGGAACAGGGGGAGTTCGAAGAGGTAGGGGTGGGGGTGTTTTTGTTTTTTGTTATTATTTTTTAATATTATCATTATTATTTGTTAAGGGTAATTTGGTCAAAAAAATAAAATTGATATAGAGAAGGACGATTTTATAACATTTTGTAACGTTGAGGATGATTTTAATAACAAAAAAAGATTAGGGACGAAATTGATTTTGACCCTAGACCTTGGGGATGAAAAAGTACTTATCCCTAACATTAACTAACAAAATGAATTAAAAGAAAAAAATAGAGCAGCAGGCAGGGGAACCTGGGAACAGAGTGGAAGCAGAAAAGAAATGAGGCTGAGAGGAGAAGAGGTTGCAGAGCCGCAATGCCGGCCAGGTATGGTGGTGGCGAAGCTCACGGCAGTGCTGGAACGGAGCAGAGGGTGGCGAGGCAGGGCAGAGAGTGGTGAAAATAGAACAAGTGGTAGAGGCGTGGTGTGTGTGCAGAGCAGAGTGGAAAGAGAAGAAGAGGTTTGATCGGTGATGGTTGTTCGGTGCTTGCTGGTGGCAATGGCGGTGGTTGCCGGACTGAGGAGTGGTGGTGGTTGAAGGAGTATGGAGGTTGGAGGGAGAAGGAGAGGGGACGTTAGAGAGGGGGAAGAGATAATGGACGCGACTGCGCTAGGTCTCGCGTCCGTTGGGGTTATGGTTTTTGAATCCACGTGTGCGCGTCCTTGACGCGTCCGCATGGGTGGGCGAAAAACATGATAGACGCGTAAGCGCGATATACGCGAATGCATGGATGGAACGGGTGCACTTCGACATGTACGGGTATTGTACGCTTAAGCGAGGATCAGAGTGGAGTGTGCCGACGTGTACGCGTGATGTACGCATCCGCGTGGGTTGAAACTTGCGCGAAAAGCGCATTGCACGCGTGGTGTGCACGTAACTCTCGGGTCTCGTGTATTGGGGTTGCATTCAACATATCGACGCGTGCGCGTAAAGCGTGCGCACGCGTCCCTAACCCCCCCTTTTTTTTGAGGATTTTTCAAACAATTTGAGAAAACTTGAAATCCAAGCAAAAACTCAAATTCAAAGAACCATCCTTATTTAAGGTATAAAATGTATAAATAATCTAGCAACACAAAATATATTCAAGAGTAAAGAAGCTATCTACAATGGAACTCAATTTATTCATTTATTATATCTACAAGAGAATGGAAAGAGTTTATCATGGTGTGGTGTCTCCCACCAAGCACTTTTAGTTTAAGTCCTTAAGTTGGACATATGGGGGCTCATTGTCAAGGTGGCTTATGCTTGTATTCATCCTTGAACCTCCAAGAATGCTTGCTCTTTAATTGGTTGTCAGAATTTCCAACCATCTTCACCAAGCTTGGGGGAAGTTCTTCCCAAGGTATGAGCTCCCAAAATTAGTCTTCATGTTGTGATCCGGGATCCCATATCTTATTCTCACACCCATCTTCTTGTTTATCAAGACAATTCCATTTGGATGGCAAGTGATCCGAATTCTCATGTGAGCACCAAAGCACTCCCCTAAACCCATTCAATTGAGCACTACACCATTTTGTACTCCTCAATTTCGAGCTTCCAACCATAATGAACTTAGAGGGATATGTCCAACCACTACACAACTCTCCCCTACTCTTAACTCCACAAAGAGCTTTGGGTTGACCATCATTTTCAAGCAACCCATATTCAAGTGAGAAAGCAAAGCTTAGAGATAGGAATTTTACCCACTTGAATGTTGTGTTGGATGATGGTGGTTTAGGGAGGGTGGCCTCCCCAAACTTAGCCAATGTAAGGTCCATTCCCTTGTGGTCTTCCTTTGCAACTTCCACCTCTTTGCAAGCTTCTTCAATTTTAATTCCTTACTCACCAACTTCTTCTATCTCTTCCCCATCACTCAAGTCATAAATAGGAGGTTTAGTGAAGTCTACCTCAAAAATCAATTCCAAGCATAACGGGGAAGGACTCATCAAGCTCAAAAGGATCATATGTTGATGCGGAATCATCATATATAGGAGGGCTTGTTGCTTGGAACACTTCTTCCAATTCTTCATCCACAATATGCCTTAGAGATTGCACACCCTCCTCAATATTGCTTTCTAATTCAATGGAAGAAGGCTCAACAAGATCATCAAGAGGATTGATCAATGTGGACAAAAAATCACTAATGATGGAATCCACTTCTTGATCAATATCCCTCAACTCTCTATCCACTTCCTTAACATCCCTTCCTAACTCCGAGAAAGAAAGCTCTTAAACTCGAGATTCCTCTATGTACTCAACATATCCTAAGTACCCAACCACTACTTTCTTTTGTTCAATAATCTCTACCTCCTCCTCTTGTTGTACTTCTTGCTCTAACTTCTCTTTCTCACCTTGGAGCTTCAAGTCTACTCCCTCACTAGGCTCCTTGATTACTTCTCCATATTCAACAATGGGAGTACTTGGGATGCATGAGCTTAGGTGGGAGGTTATGTGACTCACGACTTCTACCATGATAGCCATCTTGGCTTCTATCTCCTTAAACTCCTTTTCCGTCCCTTCTTATTGCCTTAGGATATGAGATTCAAGATATCTTAATTTTTGCGTGAGGGCTTTATTGGGGGCGGTGGTGGAAGAGAGGGTTCATTGTTTGAAAGAAAGGTGTTGTTGTTGGAAGGTGGTTCATATTGGTGAGAGTCTTGAGGTGATGTACATTGAATTTGTGGCTCTTGGGATTGGTGTTGGAATGGTGGTGGTTCTAAAGATGGTTCATATGGTGGTTGGTATGGTGGGTATGTATTGGGGTTATATAGAGGTGAATGGTGGTATGAGGCTTGTGAGTATGGTTGTTGAGGGCTATGTTGGGGAGGGGGTTCATATGTATATGGTGGTTGTGGTTGACAATCACAATAGGGGTCATCACATACATTAGATTGGTATGCATTAGGATTAGGAGTATACCCATAAGAATTCGATGAGTAGTTATGTCGGGGTGGCGCTTGAACGGCTCGGATGGATTGAAATGCCTTTTGGTCCTTGCGTATCTCCGTGAGAAGAGTAGTCATATCCCCAAGCATTCTTGTCAAACTTTGATCTCCAATTCCTTGATGCATGCTATCATTAAAGCTTCCATCTCCTACAACATAGTTTGAACCAAACTCATAGCCAAAGTGATTAGAATTCATGGTGATAAGAGAAAATAAAAACAAAAGCTAACAAGAAATAAAGAAACCATCCTAAAACTAGCAAAACCTAACAAACAAACCAAAAATCAAGCTATTTACAATATATACAATAGCCAATAACATAGCACCATTGCAAGTCCCCGGCAACGGCGCCATTTTGATGCTCGGTTTCTTTGTACGGTCTAGAATTTCTCTTATAGAAATAAGAACTTCGTTGCAAGTATAGTTCTAAACCGACAAAGAATCCTCACATGCAAAAATTTGGTTTTGTCACAAGTACAAACCCCAATGAAAATTAACCGAAGTATTGAAACCTCGGGTCGTCTCACAAGGAATTGCAATGAAGTTTATGCTTATTGGCTATGAAAGAACAAAGGGTTTGATTGATGAAGAGTCAAGAAATTAAATGGGCAAGAATTTAAATGACAAGAAAAGTAGATCAAGCAATCAATTAAAGAAGGCAATTAATAAAGAGAGACATTCATGGCAAGAATTGAGAATATAGGCTTTCTATCCTAGTCATGCAACGATTAATTCATCTTATTTAGTCAACTCCAACAAATGGAAGAAGGTATCATGTCATCTTCACATAGGGAGAACGTCAAACAAGACTAGTTAATCATGTCACAATAATAAATAAGAATTTATCTTATTACGTCATCCCCGACGATGGAGGAAGGTATCATGTTATCCTCACACTCGAAGAAAGTCTAATAAGACTAGCTAATCTCAATCCAAATGCCCTAATCAACTCACTAAGTGAATTAGCAAGAGATTAGATTTAATGGAAATAATATTAGCTAACAACTCTAGATCACTAACATAGGTTGGGTTTTCATGACTCAAGATTGCCTAATTACTCTTTCCAAGTCAAGAATGCTCAAAATCTACTCTAACATCCAACCAAGCATTTTGTTAAACACTTGGAAGGCATAAAAGAAAAGCATGGTAAATATGCAAGAAATATAAATCTACCAACTACTAATTGCAAGGAAAGTAAAATTCACAACTCAAATTAACAATAAAAGAA
Organism: Arachis ipaensis; assembly: GCF_059453495.1. Taxonomy (NCBI): domain Eukaryota; kingdom Viridiplantae; phylum Streptophyta; class Magnoliopsida; order Fabales; family Fabaceae; genus Arachis; species Arachis ipaensis. Next base: position 38,411,696 of record NC_142441.1, on the reverse strand, counting down.
CATCAAACATTAAATTCCATTAAATGTAAACCAAATCCAACATGAGCATTCATAAACATGAAAGAATTATAAAAGTAAAATTAACAAAAGAACTAAGAAGAATTGAAGTATTAGAACAAGGAATTGTAGAGGAAACAAGATGAAATCAAGTAATCAAAGCTAGATCTAATAGAAATTAACCTAATCCTAACCTAATTCTAGAGAGAAGAGGGAGCTTCTCTCTCTAGCAAACTAACTAAAGGCTCATCATGACTAACTAAGTTCTCCCCCTTTGCTCAATCTTCAATTCTGCATCAAATACCCTCAAAAACAAGTTGGATTTGGCCATGGGCAACTCAGAAATTGCCCCCAACATTTTGCCTTTAAGTGAGTCACGTGCGAGCATCGAGGCATACGTGTGGGTCACGCGTGCGCGTCGCTTGGCAATTTTCCTATCCACGCGTACGCGTCATGTGCGCGTACGTGTCGCCATGCAACTTCACTTCCACGCGTGCGCGTCTTCTGCGCGTCCGTGTGGGTTGATGTACTCCAAATCCTTGTTTCCTCATGTATTCTCCACTTTGTATGCTTTTCTCTTCGTTTCTTCCATCCCATACTTGCCTTATGAACCTGAAATCACTCAATAAACACATCAAGGCATCGAATGGAATTAAAGTGAATTAAAATCACCAATTTAAGGGCCTAAAAAGCATGTTTTTACACTTAAGCACAATTTAAGGGAGAATTACAAAACAATGCTATTTCATTGAATAAATGTGGAAAAAAAGGTGATCAAATCCCCTAAAATAAGTACAAGATAAACCACAAAATTGGGGTTTATCAAAGACCTAGGAGATGCTGAACCTCCATGGAAATCGAGAGTTGTAGAGAATTCCGCCAAGAAGCTTGAAATTGATGTTGAGGAGGATAGTGCACAACCTCCAAGGCATGTTCCTTATGAAGAATTGGACGGAATAGATCAAGAGGCAAGTTCCCTTGTTGATGATGATCATGAATCAAGCCTTCCTAGTGATGAACTTGCATTCGCAATTGAACCCTTTGACTTTGAAGAACCTTCTCCAAGTGAATCTGAAGATGATGTGGAGGTAGACTTTTCTCAACCTCCAACTTATGACTTGAGTGACGGGAAAGAATTAGAATATTTTGATCAGGGCACGGTTGAAATTGAAGAGGTTTGCAAGGAGGTGGAAGAATTCAAAGAAGAGCACAAGGGAGTGGAGCTTGCAAGACCATTGGAAACACCTCTCCCAAAGCCATTACCATCCAATACAACATTCAAGTGGGTAAAATCCTTATCCTTAACCTTTAATTTCCCACTTGAGTATGGTTTACTTGAGACAGATAGTCAACTTAGAGCTCTTTGTGGCTTTAAGAGTAAGAGGGAGATGGTTAGTGGTAGGAGTTGTCATGCAAGGTTCAATATGGTTGCATGCTCCAAATTGAAGTACAAGGATTGGTGTAGAGCTCGATTGAATGGGTCTCGGAAATTGTTTGGATATCTCAGTGAGAATTCCGATTGCTCACCACCCAAGTGGAAAAATGATGATCAACAAGAAGACGGGTGTAAAAGCAAGGTTTGGGACCCCGAAATTCATTCTAGCAATCAACACTCTTGGGCCCTTGTCACTTGCTTGAACTTGCTTGGACTTGCTTGAAGGCTCTATGTGCCTAGTTTGGGATCCCAGAGGCTATTGGAATTACAAACATTAGTGTAGATTCCTGGATGAGTTCAAGCATAAGCCACCATGACAAGGAGCTCACCAAATGTCCAACTTAAGGACTTTAACTAAATGTGCTAGGTGGGAGACAACCCACCATGGCATGATCGTCCCTTTTTATTATTAGTTTTATTTTATTTTTATCAGTGTTCATTCATAAAAATTTGCATAATCACCTGCATTCTGCATAAAAAAAAATATGCAAACGACACGTAAGCTTGAATGACGCGGAGGCGTCCCATGCAAGTTCGCAGTATTAATAAATAGGGGGCAGAGAGTTGCGATGGAGATGCGCAGGAGGGGTGCGTGGAGCACAAGCCACCCCACGCGTATGCGTGCCTCACGCGTACACGCCCCCTGCTAATTTTTCAACCCACGCGTAAGCGTCAGCGACGCGTACGCGTGGGCATGGAATTCGGTGTAAAGAGCGAATTGACAGAAAGTTGGGCTACCACTGTGCTGGAGTTGCACGTGCAGACGCGTCAGTGTGCATGTTTGGCCACCCACGCCTACGCGTGGGCGATGCTTACGCATCGCATGGCCATTTTAGTTTGCACGCGTACGCGTGATGCGCGCGCATGCGTCGCGCCTTGTTTTTCAATTCTTCCTACTTTCTTCTCTCCTTTCTCCTTCTTTCCTCCTCCTTTCTTACTTACTTCTTCTTTCTTTCTTTAACTTCTCATCCTTATTCTCTTTTATTCTCTTTTACTTCATTCATTGCATTTTAACTTTGTGCATGTTCATACTTTCTTTTCTAAGTTTATTATTTTACCATTGGTGTTAATTGTTCTTATTCAACTATTGCATATTTTCTTGCTTTATTTTGGTGCTTCGTGACTTGTTTTACACTGTTGGTGATATTATTTGTCTATCAATGCCAATCTTTCATGATACCTGTGTTCCTATTGCATTGACGTTAATTTATTTTGTCTTTCATTACCTACTATCTCTTCTCCATTGTTGCAATTGTTGCACTATTGATATGCCATTTGCTTCTACTGTTTTCTCACTTGCATGTTGTAGCTACCATGTAATTGAGACTCTCGTTATTTGACATTACCCACCCATCTTTTACTTGTTTTCTATCTTTGTTTCTGGGTTATTTTTTTCCCTTTTCTCTTCTTTCAGGATGGCCACCGAGAAGGGGAAAGGACAGCTTCTCAATGAGGCGACAGACAAGTCCATCTGCACAATCTTTGGAGAAAAGCATCAGATGTAGCCACCCGTCCACTTGCACATCTTAGCATGCACTGAGGATGGTGCAATCTTCAAGTGTGGGGAGGTCGATACCGACTTCCGTGGGTTAGTTATTTCCTATTTCAACACCAATGTTTAATTTTCTTTGTTAAATTAGTTGTTGCATTTGCATGTTTGATTGTATATTTGTTTGATTTTGTACATGTTCTTCTACCTTTGCTTGGTTGAAGTAATAAATTTCTTTTCAAGACCCTATTTTACAATATTTCACTCATTTAAATTGAAAATTTGTGTTAAACTTGGTTGAGGATTGTAATTTGGAACATGATTCATAGCTGTGAACCTGTGAGATTTTGAGCTTAATTATATAGTTATATTATTTAACCATGATATTTTATTCTTGGTTTTTTTCTTCCCTATGATTGCAATCTATAGTTTGTTCCATTCTATATGTCTATTTTTTAGTATATTTGCATGCATGCATATGATTGAGGCCATCATTTGTTATTAGCTCACTTATCCCAAATAGCCTACCATTTCATTCACCTTTGATTGCCACTTTGAGCCTTTTAATCCCCATTTGTTCTTTATATTACCACATCACTAGCCTTAAGCGAAAAAATAATTAATTACTTGATTTGAATCTTTGGTTAGCTTAAAGATAGTGTGTGTCAACTAAGTGTGGGGAAATGTAGGAACTTGGGTTGATGAGAATGTGTTGTGTTTTTACTGAAAAATATTGGAAATTTGGATGCTTGCTCATGTGAAATCAGAAAAACCATATGCATTGATATATTATGTTTTTATTCATGATAAAAAAAAGAGAAAAGAAAAGAAATAAAGAAATAGGGGACAAAATTACCCCAATGTTAAGTCCAATAAAAAGATCAATGCATATGTGGTGAAATTAAAAATTGATGCATGAGTATGTGAAATATACAAAGTGAGATTTTGGGTAGCTAGGCATGATTTTAGAATTATATAGAGTATGTGTGTATGTTAGGTGAGAATTTAGGTTAGTCAAAGATTCAAAGTATAACTCACTTGGCCATACATGTATCCTCACCCTTACCTTAGCCCCATTACAACCTTAAAAAGTCCTCATGATGTTTGCATTTGTACATTAAATATTTGTTGATTGGTTTAGATGAAGAACAAAGTTTTAGAAAGCATGAGTAAAGAAGGGTAGAGTGGATTAACCCTAGACACTTGAGCGATTAGAGTGCATATACACTACCAGTGAGGGTTCAATGCTTGATTCTGTGTTCCCGGCTTTCATGACCTATCTTCTTACAAGTTTACTTGTCTCTTATTGTGTGATTTGAATTAGTGGAATCTGATTTATGTTTGTCTTGGAGAATTTGTTTACTTTTAACCAAGTAGGTAGAAGTATTTTTGTATTTAATTGCATTCATATAGATAGGTTGCATTTCATAAGTTTTAGCATTCCTCTTCACTCATTTATAGCTTCTCTTGCGCTTAGCATGAGGACATGCTAAGGTTTAAGTGTGGGGAGATTTGATGCACCACTATTTCGTGGTACATCTTATGCTTAATTGAGTGGATTTTATCCACTAAACTCACACTTATTCATATAATTAGCATGTTTTACATTTTCCTTTCTAATTCTCTGCTTTGATTGAAAACATGCTTTTTTGGCCTTAAATTTGCTAATTTTAATCCTCTCTTATTACCATTCGATGCCGTGATATGTGTGTTAAGTGATTTCAGGGTTTATAGGGCAGGAATGGCTTAGAGAATGGAAAGGAAGCATGCAAAAGTGGAAGGAATACAAGAAATTGAAGGAATTGCTGAGCTGTCAAGCCTGACCTCTTCGTACTAAATCGACCATAACTTGAGCTGTAGAGGTCCAAATGAGGTGGTTTCAGTTGCGTTGGAAAGCTAACATCTGCGGCTTTAAAATGATATAAAATTCGCCATAGTTTCCATGCATTTATGCAACACACACGTGTACGCGTGACATGCACCACGTGCAGAAATTGCAGAAGACGCTGGGAGCGATTTTGGGCTGGTTTTGGCCCAGTTTTTGGCCCAGAAAACACAGATTAGAGGCTGCAGAGTGGGAGAATCACATTGATCCATTGATTCATACAACTTTTATTCACATAATTTTAGATTTTAGATGTAGTTTCTAGAGAGAGAGGCACTCTCGTCTCTATAGGTTTTAGGATTCTTAGGTTTAGCTATTTTCAATTTTAGATTTCTACTCTATTTCAATTTAGTTTCTCTTTTACTCTTATTTTTTCTAGCATTCTAGTTTATTTATTCCCTTTGTTGATTACTTTATGTTTCCAATTTAGTTTATGAATTCTCATGTTAGATTTGATTTTCTATTTAATGCAATTTGAGGTATTTCATATTTATTGCTTCTTCCATTATTTGTTATCATTGATGCTTGCAATTAGTTGTTTGGATTTTATTATCTCTTATTGCTTTTCTATGCTTTTATGTTATGCCTTCCAAGTGTTTGATAAAATGCTTGGTAGGATTTTAAATTAGATTTTTCTCCTCTTGGCTTTGGTAGAGTAATTGGAGACTCTTGAGTTATCAAACTCTTTTATTGATTGATAATTGAAAGTTGCTAGTTGATTTGAATCCCTCTAAAGCTAGTCTTTTCTTAGGAGTTGACTAGGACTTGAGGAATCAAATTAATTCATCCACTTGACTTTCCTTCATAGTTAGAGGTTAACTAAGTGAGAGCAATAGACAATTCTCATCACAATTGATAAGGGCAACTAGGATAGGACTTCTAGTTCTCATATCTTGCCAGAGTTTTCTTAGTTATTAATTTAATTTCTTGCCATTTTATTTCCTTGTTCCTTATTTCAAAAACCCAAAAAAGATACTTTTCCATAACCAATAGTAACATACTTCCCTGCAATTCCTTGAGAGACGACCCGAGGTTTGAATACTTCGGTTATTATTTTTATTGGGGTTTGTTACTTGTGACAACCAAATTTTTGTATGAAAGGATTCTTTGTTGGTTTAGAAACTATACTTGCAACGAGAATTTATTGTGAATTTTTTACTAGCAAAAATCCGCTCATCACGTACGCCTTGCCCATGCGTACTGGTGCATAAAATTGTGATCATCAACAATGGCGCCAAAGACTTGGAGCTCTCAAACGTGAATCACACATTTCCATAATTCCGCACAACTAACCAGCAAGTGCACTGGATCGTCCAAGTAATACCTTACGTGAGTAAGGGTCGATCCCATGGAGACTGTCGGCTTGAAGCAAGCTATGGTCATCTTGTAAATCTCAGTCCGGCAGATTCAAATGGTTATGGAGGATTGATAATTAAGGATAAATAAAATATAAAATAAAGATAGAGATAAAGATACTTATGTAATTCATTTGTAGGAATTTCAGAAAAGGGTATGAAGATGCTTTGTTCCTCCTGAACCTCTGCTTTCCTATTGCCTTCTTCCAATCATTCATACTCCTTTCCATGGCAAGCTTTATGTTGGGCATCACCGTTGTCAATGGCTACTTCCCGTCCTCTCAGTGAAAATGTTCTATGCACGCTGTCACCGAACGGCTAATCATCTGTCGATTCTCGATCATGTTGGAATATGATCCATTGATTCTTTTGTGTCTGTCACACGCCCAACACTCGCGAGTTTGAAGCTCGTCACAGTTATCCCTTCCCAGATCCTACTCAGAATACCACAGACAAGGTTTAGACATTCTGGATCTCAGGAATGGCCGCCAATAATTCTAGCCTATACCACGAAGGTTCTAATCTTAGATTAGACACCCAAGAGATACACATTCAAGCTTGTTTGCATGTAGAACGGAAGTAGTTGTCAGGCACGTGTTCATAGGTGAGAATGGTGATGAGTGTCACATAATCATCACATTCATCATGTTCTTAGGTGCGAATGAATATCTTGGAGAAGAAATAGACTTGAGTTGAATAGAAAAACAATAGTACTTTGCATTAATTCATGAAGAACAGCAGAGCTCCACACCTTAATCTATGGTGTGTAGAAACTCCACCGTTGAAAATACATAAGAACAAGGTCTAGGCATGGCCGTGAGGCCAGTCTCCAAAAGCATCTAAGATAGCATAAGACTTATCAAAGATGAAAATACAATAGCAAAAGGTTATAGAGAACTAGTAGCCTAGGGTTTACAGAAATAAGTAATTAATGCAGAAATCTTCTTCCGGGCCCACTTGGTGTGTGCTTGGGCTGAGCATTAAAGCTTCCATGTGTAGAGACTTTTCTTGGAGTTAAACGCCACCTTTTGTGCCAGTTTGGGTGTTTAACTCCAGCTTTTGTGCCAGTTCTGGCGTTTTGACGCCAGAATTCTTAAGCTGACTTGAAACGCCGGTTTGGGCCATCAAATCTTGGGCAAAGTATAGACTATTATATATTGCTGCAAAGCCCAGGATGTCTACTTTCTAACACAATTGAGAGCATGCCAATTGGGCTTCTGTAGTTCCAGAAAATCCACTTAGAGTGCAGGGAGGTCAGAATCCAACAGCATCTGAAGTCATTTTTCAGCCTCTGAATCAGATTTTGCTCAGGTCCTTTAATTTCAGCCAGAAAATATCTGAAATCACAGAGAAATACACAAAATCATAGTAAAGACCAGAAATGTGATTTTTATTTAAAAACTAATAAAAACATAATAAAAACTAACTAAAATATACTAAAAACATACTAAAAACAATGCCAAAAAGCATATAAATTATCCGCTCATCACAACACCAAACTTAAATTGTTGCTTGTCCCCAAGCAACTGAAAATCAAATAGGATAAAAAGAAGAGAATATACAATGAATTCCAAAAAATCTATGAAGATCAGTATTAATTAGATGAGCGGGGCTTTTAGCTTTTTGCTTCTGAACAGTTTTGGCATCTCACTTTATCCTTTGAAGTTCAGAATGATTGGCTTCTATAGGAACTCAAAATCCAGATAGTGTTATTGATTCTCCTAGTTAAGTATGTTGATTCTTGAACACAGCTACTTTATGAGTCTTGGCCGTGACCCAAAGCATTTTGTTTTCCAGTATTACCACCGGATACATAAATGCCACATACACATAACTGGGTGAACCTTTTCAGATTGTGACTCAGCTTTTCTAGAGTCCCCAATTAGAGGTGTCCAGAGCTCTTAAGCACACTCTTTTTGCTTTGGACCACAACTTTAACCGTTCAGTCTTAAGTTTTCACTTGACACCTTCATGCCACAAGCACATGGTTAGGGACAACTTGGTTTAGCCGCTTAGGCCAGGAATTTATTCCTGTGGGCCCTCCTATCCACTGATGCTCAAAGCCTTGGATCCTTTTTATTTTACCCTTGCCTTTTGGTTTAAAGGGTTACTGGCTTTTTCTGCTTGCTTTTCTTTCTTTTTTTTTTTTTATTTTGCAAGCTTTTTACTGCTTTTGCTTACTTCAAGAATCAATTTTATGTTTTTTCAGATTATCAAATAACATTTCTCCTTTTCCATCATTCTTTCAAGAGCCAACAATTTTAACATTCATGAACAACAAATTCAAAAATATGCACTGTTCAAGCATTCATTCAGAAAGACAAAAGTATTGCCACCACATTAAAATAATTAATCTGTTATAAAATTCGAAATTCATGCACTGCTTTTTCTTTTTCAATTAAAAATATTTTTCATTTAAGAAAGGTGATGGATTCATTTTCATTGCTTTAAGGCATAGACACTTAGACACTAGTGATCATGTAATAAAGACACAAACATAAATAAACATAAAGCATAAAAATTCGAAAAATAGAAAATAAAGAACAAGGAGATTAAAGAACGGGTCCACCTTAGTGATGGCGGCTTGTTCTTCCTCTTGAAGATCTAATGGAGTGCTTGAGCTCCTCAATGTCTCTTCCTTGCCTTTGTTGCTCCTCTCTCATGACTCTTTGGTCTTCTCTAATTTCATGAAGGAGGATAGAATGTTCTTGGTGCTCCACCCTTAGTTTTCCTATGTTGGAACTTAATTCTCCTAGGGAGGTGTTGATTTGCTCCCAATAATTTTGTGGAGGAAAATGCATTCCTTGAGGCATCTCGGAGATTTTATGATGAGGAATTTCCTCATGCTCATGGTGAAGTTCTCTTATTTGCTCCATCCTTTTCTTAGTGATGGGCTTATCCTCATCAATGAGGATGTCTTCCTCTATGTTAATTCCAGCTGAATTGCTGAGGTGACAAATGAGGTGAGGGAAGGCTAACCTTGACAAGGTAGAGGGCTTGTCCGCCACCTTGTAGAGTTCTTGGGATATAACTTCATGAACTTCTACTTCCTCCCTAATCATGATAGTCCGGTCTGTAGTAACTTCAGACCAGTTGCTAGTGGGAATGATTGAGTGTTGGATGAACTCCAACCATCCCCTAGCCACGGGCTTAAGGTCATGGCTTCTTAGTTGAATCGGCTTCCCTCTTGAATCTCTCTTCCATTGAGCGCCCTCTTCACAGATGTCTATGAGGACTTGGTCCAACCTTTGGTCAAAGTTGACCCTTCTAGTGTAGGGGTGTGCATCTCCTTGCATCATGGGCAAGTTGAATGCCAACCTTACATTCTCCGGACTAAAATCTAAGCATTTCCCGCGAACCATTGTAAGCTAATTCTTTGGGTCCGAGTTCACACTTTGATCATGGTTCTTGGTGATCCATGCATTGGCATAGAACTCTTGAACCATTAAGATTCTGACTTGTTGAATGGGGTTGGTGAGAACTTCCCAACCTCTTCTTCGAATCTCATGTTGGATCTCCGGATATTCACCCTTTTTGAGTTTGAAAGGGACATCGGGGATCACCTTCTTCTTGGCCACAACTTCATAGAATTGGTCTTGGTGCACCCTTGAGATGAATCTCTCCATCTCCTATGACTCGGAGGTGAAAGCTTTTGCCTTCCTTTTTCTCTTTCTAGAGGTTTCTCCGGCCTTAAGTGCCATAAATAGTTATGGAAAAACAAAAAGGAACGCTTTTACCACACCAAACTTAGAAGGTTTTCTCGTCCTCAAGCAAAAGAAGAAAGAAGAGAGTAGAAAAAGAAGAAATAGAGGAGATGGAGGGGGCTTAGTGTTTCGGCCTAGGGGGAGAAGTAGTGTGTATGTTGTGTGAAAATGAAGGAGTGAAGATGGGTTTATATAGGAGTGGAGAGGGGGGTATGGTTCGGCCATTATGGGTGGGTTTGGGTGAGAAAGTTGTTTGAATTTGAATGGTGAGGTAGGTGGGGTTTTATGAAGGATGGATGTGAGTGGTGAAGAGAATGGTGGGATTTGATAGGTGAGGGATTTTTGGGGAAGAGGTATTGAGGTGATTGGTGAATGGGTGAAGAAGAGACATAGAGGTAGGGTAGGTGGAGATCCTGTGGGGTCCACAAATCCTGAGGTGTCAAGGATATCTCATCCCTGCACCAAGTGGCGTGCAAAAATGCCCCTTTCTGTCAATCCTGGCGTTAAACGCCAGGCTGTTACCCATTTCTGGCATTTAATGCCAGCTTCTTGCCCATTCCTGGCGTTAAACGCCAGTCTGGTGCCTATTTATGGCGTTAAACGCCCAGAATGGTGCCAGACTGGGCGTTTAACGCCCGTTCTGCTACCCTTATTGGCGTTTAAACGCCAGTAAGTTTCTCCTCCAGGATGTTCTATTTTTAATACTGTTTTTCCTTCTGTTTTTGCTTTTTCAATTATTTTTTGTGACTTCACATGATCATCAGCCTACAGAAAACATAAAATAACAAAAGAAAATAGAAATTTAACATAGATAATTAAAGATTGGGTTGCCTCCCAACAAGCGCTTCTTTAATGTTATTAGCTTGACAGTGGGCTCTCATGGAGCCTCACAGATGTTTAGAGCAATGTTGGAACCTCCCAACACCAAACTTTAGAGTTTGAATATGGGGTTCAACACCAAACTTAAAGTTTGATTGTGGCCTCCCAACACCAAACTTAGAGTTTGACCGTGGGGGCTCTGTTTGTCTCTGTATTGAGAGAAGTTCTTCATGCTTCCTCTCCATGATTACAGAAGGATATCCTTGAGCTTTAAACACAAGGGAGTCTTCATTCACTTGAATGATCAATTCTCCTCTGTCAACATCAATTATAGCTTTTGCTGTGGCTAGGAAAGGTCTGCCAAGGATGATGGATTCATCCATACACTTCCCAGTCTCTAGGATTATGAAATCAGCAGGGATGTAGTGGCCTTCAACCTTTACCAAGACATCCTCTACAAGTCCATAAGCCTGTTTCTTTGAATTGTCTGCCATCTCCAGTGAGATTCTTGCAGCTTGTACCTCAATGATCCCTAGCTTCTCTATTATAGAGAGAGGCATAAAGTTTATGCTTGACCCTAGGTCACACAGAGCCTTCTCAAAGGTTATGGTGCCTATAGTACAAGGTATTGAGAACTTTTCAGGATCTTGTCTCTTCAGAGGTAATTTCTGCCTAGTCAAGTCATCCAGTTCTTTAGTGAGCAATGGAGGTTCATTCTCCCAAGTCTCATTACCAAATAACTTGGCGTTTAGCTTCATGATTGCTCCAAGGTACTTAGCAACTTGCTCTTCAGTAACATCTTCATCCTCTTCAGAGGAAGAATACTCATCAGAGCTCATGAATGGCAGAAGTAGATTCAATGAAATCTCTATGGTCTCTGTGTGAGCCTCAGATTCCCATGGTTTCTCATCAGGGAATTCCATGGAGGCCAGTGGACGTCCATTGAGGTCTTCCTTAGTGGAGATCACTGCCTCTTCCTCCTGTCCAGGTTCGGCCATGTGAGACGTGTTTATGGCCTTGCACTCTCTCTTTGGATTCTCTTCTATATTGCTTGGGAGAATACTAGGAGGGAGTTCAGTAATCTTCTTACTCAGCTGACCCACTTGTGCCTCCAAATTTCTAATGGAGGACCTTGTTTCAGTCATGAAACTTTGAGTGGTTTTAATTCGATCAGAGACTATAGTTGCTAAGTTAGAGTAGCTCTGCTTAGAATCCTCTGTCTGTTGTTGAGAAGATGATGGAAAAGGCTTGCTATTGCTAAACCTGTTTCTTCCACCATTACTGTTGTTGAAACCTTGTTGAGGTCTCTGTTGATCCTTCCATGAGAGATTTGGATGATTTCTCCATGAAGGATTATAGGTGTTTCCATAGGGTTCTCCCATGTAATTCACCTCTTCCATTGCTGGGTTCTCAGGATCATAAGCTTCTTCTTTAGATGAAGCTTCTTTGGTACTGCCTGTTGCTGCTTGCATTCCAGACAGACTCTGAGAAATCATATTGACTTGTTGAGTCAATATTTTGTTCTGAGCTAGTATGGCATTCAGCGTATCAATTTCAAGAACTCCTTTCTTCTAATTTGTCCCATTATTCACAGGATTTCTTTCAGAGGTGTACATGAATTGGTTATTTGCAACCATTTCAATGAGTTCCTGAGCTTCTGCAGGCGTCTTCTTCAGATGAAGAGATCCTCCAGCAGAGCTGTCCAATGACATCTTGGACAGTTCAGACAGACCATCATAGAAGATACCTATGATGCTCCATTCTGAAAGCATGTCAGAAGGACACCTTCTGATCAATTGCTTGTATCTTTCCCTAGCTTCATAAAGGGATTCACCTTCCTTCTGCCTGAAGGTTTGGACTTTCACTCTAAGCTTACTCAATTTTTGAGGTGGAAAGAACTTTGCCAAGAAGGCATTAACTAGCTTTTCCCAAGAGTTCAGGCTTTCTTTAGGTTGTGAGTCCAACCATGTCCTAGCTCTGTCTCTTACAGCAAAAGGGAAGAGCATAAGTCTGTAGACCTCAGGATCAACCCCATTGGTCTTGACAGTGTCACAGATTTGCAAGAATTCAGCTAAGAACTGATGAGGATCTTCCAATGGAAGTCCATGAAACTTGCAATTCTGTTGCATTAGAGAAACTAATTGAGGCTTAAGTTCAAAGTTGTTTGCTCCAATGGCAGGGATTGAGATGCTTCTCCCATAGAAGTCGGGAGTAGGTGCAGTAAAGTCACCAAGCACCTTCCTTGCATTGTTAGCATTGTTGTTGTTTTTGGCTGCCATGGCTTCTTCTTGTTTGAAAAGCTCTGTTAGGTCCTCTACAGAGAGTTGTACTTTAACTTCTCTTAGCTTTCGCTTCAAGGTCCTTTCAGGTTCAGGATCAGCCTCAACAAGAATGCTTTTGTCCTTGCTCCTGCTCATATGAAAGAGAAGAGAACAAGAAAGTATGGAATCCTCTATGTTACAGTATAGAGATTCCTTGAAGTGTCAGAGGAAAAGAAGAATAGAAGGAGAAGCTAGATAGAAGAGAATTCGAACTTATCAAGAAGGATAGAGTTTGAATTGCACCTTGAGGAGGAGTGTTAGTCCCTTAAATAGAAGGACGTGAGAAAGGGGAAGAATTTTCGAAATTAAAGTAAAAGATTTTTAAGAAAATAAAAAGAAATTTGAAAATTTGATTGAGATTTTCGAAAATTAAGATTGGGAAAGAAATTAAGTGATTTTGGAAAAGATTTTGAAATTAGAAATTAAAAAGATATGATTGAAAATTAATTTTGAAAAAGATGTGATTGAAAAGATATGATTGAGAAGATATGATTGAAAATCAAATTAAAAAAGAAAGTTTTAAAATTAAAGTTGATTACTTGACTAATAAGAAATTAAAAGGTATGATTCTAAAATTTAAAATTTGATCCTTTCTTAATAGGCAAGTAACAACTTGAAAATTTTGAAGTAAATCATTAATTGTAGCAAGGATTTTTGGAAATAATAATAAATAAAAAAATGGAAAGAAATTGATTTTGAAGAGATATGATTGAAGAGATATGATTTGAAAAAGATTTGATTTTGAAAAATTATGAAGATTTGAAAAAAATTTGGATTAAAAATAAAATCTTCCCTCTAGTGTCCTCCTGGCATTAAACGCCCAGAATGGTATCCATTATGGCGTTTAAAGCCCAAAATGCTACATTTTTGGGCGTCAAACCCTGGCTGGCGTTTAAACGCCAGTTTTCCTTCTTCACTGAGCGTTCTGAATGCCCAGCTTTTTCTGTTTAATTCCTCTGCTGAATGTTCTGAATCTTCAATTCTCTGTATTATTGACTTGAAAGACACAATTTTGAACATATTTTTTGAATTTTTAATGATGAGAAACAATAAAAAATGCAACTAAGATCAAATAAATAATGCATGCAAGACACCAAACTTAAAAATTGAAACTAAGATACATAAAATATTTTTGATTTTTATGATTTTATAAATTTTTTTGTGATTTTTCGAAAATCATATGGAAAAGAGAATAAAGAGATTCAAAACTTTTAATAAGAATTCCAGGAATCATGCAATGTTAGTCTAAAGCTTCAGTCTAAAAAGATTAGACATGGCTAGCCAAGCTTCAGCAGGACATTACATTCAGCAGCTAAATTGATGAGAATCAATCAACTTTTGTGATGATAAGAACATCACCTTGAAACTCTAGAATTCATTCTTAAAAATTCCGAAAAGTACCTAATCTAAGCAACAAGATGAACCGTCAGTTGTCCAAACTCGAACAATCCCCGCAACGGCGCCAAAAACTTGGTGCACAAAATTGTGATCATCAACAATGGCGCCAAAGACTTGGAGCTCTCAAACGTGAATCACACTTTTGCACAATTCCGCACAACTAACCAGCAAGTGCACTGGGTCGTCCAAGTAATACCTTACGTGAGTAAGGGTCGATCCCACGGAGACTGTCAGCTTGAAGCAAGCTATGGTCATCTTGTAAATCTCAGTTAGGCAGATTCAAATGGTTATGGAGGATTGATAATTAAGGATAAATAAAACATAAAATAAAGATAGAGATAGAGATACTTATGTAATTCATTGGTAGGAATTTCAGATAAGCGTAGGAAGATGCTTTGTTCCTCCTGAACCTCTGCTTTCATATTGCCTTATTCCAATCATTCATACTCCTTTCCATGGCAAGCTTTATGTTGGGCATCACCGTTGTCAATGGCTACTTCCCGTCCTCTCAGTGAAAATGTTCTATGCACGCTGTCACCGCACGGCTAATCATCTGTCGGTTCTCGATCATGTTGGAATAGGATCCATTGATCCTTTTGCGTCTGTCACATGCCCAACACTCACGAGTTTGAAGCTCGTCACAGTCATCCCTTCCCAGATCCTACTCAGAATACCACAGACAAGGTTTAGATGTTTCGGATCTCAGGAATGGCCGCCAATAATTCTAGCCTATACCACGAAGGTTCTAATCTTAGATAAGACACCCAAGAGATACACATTCAAGCTTGTTTGCATGTAGAACGGAAGTGGTTGTCAGGCACGCGTTCATAGGTGAGCACGGTGATGAGTGTCACATAATCATCACATTGATCATGTTCTTGGGTGCGAATGAATATCTTGGAGAAGAAATAGACTTGAGTTGAATAGAAAAACAATAGTACTTTGCATTAATTTATGAAGAACAGCAGAGCTCTACACCTTAATCTATGGTGTGTAGAAACTCCACCGTTGAAAATACATAAGAACAAGGTCTAGGCATGGCCATGAGGCCAGCCTCCAAAGGCGTCTAAGATAGCATAAGACTTATCAAAGATGAAAATACAATAGTAAAAGGTCCTATTTATAGAGAACTAGTAGCCTAGTGTTTACAGAAATAAGTAATTAATGCAGAAATCTTCTTCCGGGACCACTTGGTGTGTGCTTGGGCTGAGCATTAAAGCTTCCATGTGTAGATACTTTTCTTGGAGTTAAACGCCAGCTTTTGTGCCAGTTTGGGCGTTTAACTCCAGCTTTTGTGCCAGTTCTGGCGTTTTGACACCAGAATTCTTAAGCTGACTTGAAACGCCGATTTGGGCCATCAAATCTTAGGCAAAGTATAGACTATTATATATTTCTGGAAAGCCCAGGATGTCTACTTTCCAATGCAATTGAGAGAGTGCCAATTAGGATTCTGTAACTCCAGAAAATCCACTTCGAGTGTAGGGAGGTCAGAATCTAATAGCATCTGCAGTTCTTTTTCAGCCTCTGAATCAGATTTTGCTCAGGTCCCTCAATTTCAGCCAGAAAATACCTGAAATCTCAGAAAAAAACACAAACTCATAGTAAAGTCCAGAAATGTGATTTTTATTTAAAAACTAATAAAAACATAATAAAAACTAACTATAATATACTAAAAACATACTAAAAATAATGCCAAAAAGCGTATAAATTATCCGCTCATCACGTACGCGTGATCCCCAAATTTTTCAGGTGCAATCCAAAAATCAGAGAGTTGTGCGGGTAGGGTGCTGAAATTGTGCCTCTAGCATAATTTTGACCCACGCGTACACGTCACTCACACGTACGCGTCATCTTCTTTTCTCTCTCATCACGCGTGCGCTTCGACGATGTGTACACGTAGCACCATACTTTTGCCACTCACGCGTACGCGTGACATGACCTGTACGCGTGACCCACTGCCCTGTTTCACCCACCTTCTTTTCTTCTCTTCTTTTCATTTCTTTTCTCCTTCTCTCTTCTCTTCTTTTCTTTCCCTCCTTCGACCATCATCCAACACTACCAATCACCATCTATCACCATCTCTATTAGTTAGTTAGTTGGTTAGTTTAATTTTTTTTGTGTTAGATTATTAATCTTGTTTGCTATTTATTGCTGCTGATTACTGATAAGATGTTATTTTAACATCATTGCTGTTAATTTTCATTGTTGGATTTTTTTATTGAAGTTACAATTTGTTACTTGGTTTTGAGTTCTTAATGCTTAATGTTTTTGGATACCAAGTGTGTGACATGGCCTTCAAAGCATTTTAAATCTTTTGAATTGCATGTTTTTGCCACCATGTGATTTGATTTCATTATCTGTGATGAGGCAATTTGTGTATTATCAATGCATTTTTTATTAGGTGATGCTTGTTTATGATTGAACCTTATTTACATCACCTATTTCATGCATTGAGATTTTGGAATTGTGAAATTGGATAGTAAGCTTACCTAGTGACATATTTTTTAGCCTTCTAAGATTTGTGGACCAAGCTAACTATGTGATTGATTTTAATTTCTATCTTCTTTTTCTTAAGTTCTATAGTATCCACGTGTTCCACCTCTATGTCACTTAGGTGTTGCAACCAAACTTCAATATGTGTCATTGATTGATGTGTGAGCTCTATATTTCATTTGGTTCACTAAGTTTACTTACACATCAATCAATGTCCATTCATTACCCAATTCACAATTGCTTGATTATTTGATTAAATGCTTCTATGCTTCTGTATTACTTGTTTGGTTGTCTTAACCTAAAAGTTTCTTTAAAGCATCTCAAGCACACTAAAATGAGTGAAGTGCATACTTTCTTTGTGTGATCGTGATATAGCTTCTATGTTAGTGTGTGTGTTCTAAACCACGCGAAAATTTAGAACTCACACACTATTTTTCCTTAATGTCACACTAATCACTCACTTCATTCTAGTGATTATTACCTCATTCCAACAATTTACGCTTCCTTGCTTTTGGATTTTCTCATCTTACTGTGCTATATTCACTACAAGAAAACAGCTTTATTGCCACACTTTTTGAGCTACAACCACGCTTTTGAAAGGGTCACAGCTGCTAGTGTGGCGGTTGCTCTATCGCCACGCTTTTGGTGACCTATCGCCACGCTTTATTTTTTGCCACACTTAAAAAACGTGGCTGTATGTGATAGATACGACCACGCTTTAAAAGCATGGTGATAGCGAGAGATACGGCCACGCTTTAAAAGCTTGGCAATAGCGAGATATAGCCACGCTTTAAAAGTGTGGCAATAGCGTTGTCAAATTTAAAAAAAAATTTTGACTTTACCTTCATTATTGCACAATATAAATTTTCAATCCTTTTTTATTACCAAACCTATAAATATAGTATGCAATTTTTATTACTAGACAAATCAAACAATAATTAGCAACATATATAATTTTTGCCATAATTGTTTTATACATTAATACTCAATACAAAACTTTCCAGGTTTTTTCAGTAACAAAAAACCCTCAACCTCCTATCCATCAGAAATTCACTAACTAGGCAAAACGCATGTATAATTACAAAAGGAATGCAAAATTAATAGCAGGTCTAAGGTCTGAAGATCACGTCAGGGTCCTTCATTTTCTATATTTTATCTTTTCCTTACAACTTTGTGCCCAACAAGTACATAACCAGGGTCCCTCATTTTTTGTATTTTATCTTTTCATTACAACATTGTGCCCAACAAGTACATAACCGAGCTCAATATCCCCCTCTCAGAATGATTCCCAGCAATGTTTGGTGGAGTTGAAAAAAATGACACCAACATCAACAAAATGATTTCATTTCCTTTTCACAGAACATAATAATGAAAATGCTGACAATCATCAACCAAAGACGTAACAATGAAGAAACAACGAATAACCCCATTAGCAAGCAAGCTCAGTGCAGTTTTTTCTTTTGATAAAGAAACAAAAAAAAGTCAAAAAGGACCATTGAATTACCATAAAAATGGGAGAAAGGAATCGAACCAATTGGCAATGCAGGATGCAATGCAAGTAGATAGATATCAAATTTCAAAAAGAATGAAAAAGGGGGCAGCAGAAGAAGAAAAACAATCTTTTGAATGTAAAGATTAAATTTTTTTCTTTTTTCTCCGAAGGAAAAATAGAACTGAACCCCTTAATGTTCCCTTGTAATAGTGCCCTTTGCAGGATGATCTTAGAGGAAAAGTAGCAACAAACTTGGATTCACAGCTCAACAAAAAATTTAAAGGCTTCCAGTTACTCTACAACAAAATTTCAAGGTTAACAATCTTATATATGTTACTATCTCTATTTGATATTTGTATTCAGAAGAAAAATAAATAGCTCAATACCATATAGGATTTTCTGCCAGAGAAAAAAACCAGCTACTAATGCTGCAAGAAACCCAATACATATAAAAAGATGATTAACAGATCCAAGCGCAACGTGAATATTAGTTGGAAAAATCTGTTCATTGTAAGAAATCACCCAAGCAGTCAATATAAAATATATAAACAAGATCAAAAATGTTAAAATAATTTATAGCAACACTAGCTCAGATATAGAAGGGAAAACAAGGAACAAAGTAGTACAAGGGAAACTGCACCTTAGTACATTCTTGTACAATGCTTCAGCACACCAGTGACGGGAATACTTATAGAAGTGGCCGAGTCAAACTATCAAAGTTTCCTAGAGTGGTTCAAACTATGGTCCAAAATTCAGTGCCGACTTCAAATATAAAAGGTGCTGGATTCCTGCATAATATAGTTGAGATTACCTTGCTTGGTCTCTAAATCCAGCTGGGAAAGGTTCATGATCTGACCCTACCATATATATGATTTGTAACACCCCAATTACCCTAAGCCTTATCTCTAGCCGTAAGGTAAAGATTAATCAAAAGTTACGACAATTCTAAGGCTTATATATATTTATATAGGAGGAAATAATATATATTCTAGAAGCCTGATGAAGGATTAAGCTAAAAAAAGGATTACAGAAGCGCGAAACGTTCACACGAATCTAACGCATAAGATACAAGATATAGAAGCAAACGAATGGAATATATACAGATATAATAGTATAATAATCATAGGTAGTCGCAGCTTGCGGAGTTTAAGCTGACTAGAATATACAGACATACAGAGTCTTTGGAGTTAAAAACAGCTTAAACAACTATTCTCTCAAATAAGCCTCTAAGGCCATAAAGATAAATATACAAAAGGCGAGAGAATACTATGACAAAAGTAAGACAGAAATAAACAAGGAATGAACCATACTCCGCTCTGTCACCATATCTGCAATCTCACCGAACTAGATCACGACCTGCATCTGAAAAACAACAACAAGGTATGGAATGAGAACCAGAGTTTCTCAGTATGGTAACAGTGCCCAATGATGTAAGATGTAAGGCTCCGAGACGCCGAAGGCAATCCTAGAACTCCACATCACATACGGATATTCAAGCTTAGAGTAAAATAAATAAATATATAAAGAACCTACACCATAAATCGGGTTATCTAAACTTATGAGAATTCTAACTAATACTAATCACACCGCTGTATTCCACAGCCTTCACCAACCAAACCTCTGTGCGATCCCATTGCCACCGCCTACCTAACCTCCTCAGCACCAGACAATCACAGTTATTGCAAACAAGTAAAACACAGATAATATTCATATACAACAAGTAGTTTAAGAAGCAGGTAGGCATGTTATACAATTAGGCAAACTCAAGTAAACAAAGCAAGCAAGGTTATAAAAGATGCACATGATGAATGTCTGCCCTATTGGCTGTAATATCACATGTCGGTTATCGTCAAACCCGACAGAAAATCCATCGACAACTCCCGAATTAGTCTCTCTATTGTGCATAAGGAGGAAGAATTTCGAGGGATGAGTGCCCTACCACCTTCTCCTTTTAGAGGGAAATATTCCGGGGGAGCGTGCCCTACTACCAGGGGTATGCGTACGCACATGTACCAAAATTTACAATGTCTGTTCACTCGCACAACCTGTGCTAGCGGCCCCAACAGACTGATCTTCCCAACACGTGTGTGCGTACAGGGCTGTGCGTACACACGGGTTGTAAAACTTTCTTGGTGTGTGCGTGCATACAAGGCTGATGGTGCACGAAATTGTGATCTCAACGGCGCCAAAAACTTGGTACGCACTATCATAATCTCAATTCTTCTTCACAACTTCGCACAACTAACCAGCAAGTGCACTGGGTCGTCCAAGTAATAAACCTTACGTGAGTAAGGGTCGATCCTACAGAGATTGTCGGCTTGAAGCAAGCTATGGTCATCTTGTAAATCTCAGTCAGTTAGATTCAAATGGTTATGAGGTTTTGATAATTAAAATATAAATAAAATAAGATAGAAATACTTATGTAATTCATTGGTGGGATTTCAGATAAGCGTATGGAGATGCTTTACTCCTTCTGAATCTCTGCTTTCCTACTGTCTTCATTCAATCATTTAAACTCCTTTCCATGGCAACCTGTATGTTGGGCATCACTGGTGTCAATGGCTACTTCCCGTCCTCTCAGTGAAAATGGTCCAAATGTGCTGTCACCGCATGGCTAATCATCTGTCGGTTCTCCATCATGTTGGAATAGAATCCATTGATCCTTTTGCGTCTGTCACTACGCCCAACACTTGCGAGTTTGAAGCTCGTCACAGTCATCCCTTCCCAGATCCTACTCGGAATACCTGATGACAAGTCATCTTAGCCTATTTTAACTAGTCTTTTTCTTTCATTTTCATTAGAATTATGCACTTTCTTGAGCTACAAGCAAGCCAATTAGGTAGATTTTCATGTTTCCCTTGATTGAATCAACCATGTATGAATTCATGCTATTTCATGAGGTTTTATACTATAATTGTCACATATTATGAAAGAATGAATATCTCATGATTTTAAGCATAGCTTTGATGTGTTTGGTTGATTAATTATAGGTGAAGAAAGCTTGGAGAAAGGCTGAAGCAAGAAGGAATAGCTAGGAGTAAAGAGAAGACAATGGAATAAGTGAAATTGAACCAGGAAGCAAAAAGCTGGACCTAAAGTTAGCATCAAACTTTTGCACAAACTTTTGGTTGAAAAGTTAGCCCCAACGTTAGCCCCCTAACTTGGAGGCTAACGTTGGAACTTGAAAATCACTCCTTGGGTACCAAAAGTTTGCGCCAACGTTAGCCCCCTAACTTTGATGCTAACGTTGGCACATAAAATTCACCCCTGGGCACCAAAAGTTTGCGCCAACGTTAGCCCCCTAACTTTGAGGCTAACGTTGGCATGAAGAAAACCTCCCTGGGCACCAAAAGTTTGCGCCAACGTTAGCCCCCTAACTTGGTGGCTAACGTTGGCACATGAAAATCACAAGGAGGAGCAAAAGTTTGCGCCAACGTTAGCCCCCTAACTTGGTGGCTAACGTTGGCGCCACAAGTACACAAGGCAAGGCCAACGTTAGGGCCAAAGTTAGACCCCTAACGTTGGCACCAACGTTCATATCAGCAAAGTGGTGTTAGCTGATATGAAAAGTTGGAGCAAAAGTTAGACCCCTAACTTTTGCTCAAACTTTTGGTCCAACTTTTGCAAAACTCAAACCCGGTTCAATTGGTTCACTTTGGTTCTTCTCCAAACTTCAAGAGCAATCAACCAAGGCCTCTTTCAACCCAATTCCACCAAGAGCAAAGGCCCAACTCAAGGCTTGAAGATCATTGGAAGAAAGTGTATAAATAGGATAGAATTCAAGTTTTTCGGGGAGCTTTCTTTTGGAATTTTCATAATAGTTTTCGGAGAGCTTTGGATATTGAGTGATTTTTAATTTCTTGTCTTGGGGAAGGAGAATTCACTTCTCTTCCTCTCAGTTTTATTGCTTTCAATTTCAATTACAATTGTCTTGGATTTTGGGTTGGAGAATTGAAGAAATTCTGTTTCAATCTCAACCTTGGATCTCTCTGTTTATTTACTGCAATTGAATTTCCGTTTCTGTTACTTGATTCTCATTTACTTTCCTTGCAATTTACAATTTCCTTTGCAATTATTCTTGTTGGATCTAGGAAGGCATTGAGATCTAGACTTGGTTTTCTAGTCTCTGGGTCCTGAGATCTGAATTCCCAATTTACATTCTGTTTCTTGCTTTTAATGTTCATTTACTTTACTGCTTCAAGATCCGTTTCAATCCCAATTCCCTTTTACTCTTCTGTTTAATGCAATTCAACTTTTCCCTGTTTAAATTCTGCAAATCCATTCCCCAATTCCCTTTACAATTCCAGCCGTTTACATTTCTTGCACTTTAAGATTCCGCAATTTACATTTCTTGCATTCTAAGTTTCTGCTATTTAATTTCTTGTTCTTTAAGATTCAGCAATTTATTTCATGTTCTCTTTAATTCCATGCAATTTAATTTCTGCAAATCACAAAACACTCAACCAAATCTTGATTCGCTTGACTAAATTAACCACTAAACTAAAATTGCTCAATCCTTCAGTCCCTGTGGGATCGACCTCACTCCCGTGAGTTTTTATTACTTGATGCGACCCGGTGCACTTGCCGGTTAGATTTGTGTGTTTTGGGAGAAATTTATTTTTCCTCCAAAATATCTCATCAATACCACAGACAAGGTTTAGACTTTCCGAATCTCAGGAATGGCCACCAATAATTCTAGCCTATACCACGAAGGTTTTAATCTTAGATTAGAAACCCAAGAGATACACATTCAAGCTTGTTTGCATGTAGAACGGAAGTGGTTATCAGGCACGCATTCATAGGTGAGAATAGTGATGAACGTCACATAATCATCACATTCATCATGTTCTTGTGTGCGAATGAATATCTTAGAGAAGAAATAGGCTTGAGTTGAATAGAAAAACAATAGTACTTTGCATTAATTCATGAAGAACAGCAGAGCTCCACACCTTAATCTATGGGGTGTAGAAACTCCACCGTTGAAAATTACATAAGTGAAAGTGGTCCAGGCATGGCCGAATGGCCAGCCCCCTAAACGTGATCAATAATCAAAAGTGATACAAAGATACTCTCAAAAATGATCCAAGGTTTTTAAATAAATCACTAAATGTAGTTTTTATACTAAACTAGTAGCTAGGGTTATAGAAATAAGTAAATGATGCAGAAAATCCACTTCCGGGCCCAATTGGTGTGTGCTTGGGCTGAGCATTGAGCTTTCATGTGTAGAGACTCTTTCTGGAGTTAAACGCTAGGTTGTAACCTGTTTCTGGCATTTAACTCTGATTTGCAACCTGTTTCTATCGTTTAACTCTAGAATAGGGCAGGAAGTTGGCGTTTGAACGCCAGTTTGCGTCGTCAAAACTCGAGAAAAGTATGGACTATTATATATTACTGGAAAGCCCTGGATGTGTACTTTCCAACTCAATTGAGACTGCGCCAATTGGGCTTCTGAAGCTCCAGAAAAATCATTTCGAGTGCAGGGAGGTCAGAATCCAACAGCATCTGCAGTCCTTTTTCAGCCTTTGAATTAGATTTTTGCTCAGGTCCCTCAATTTCAGCCAGAAAATACCTGAAATCACAGAAAAACACATAAACTCATAGTAAAGTCCAGAAATGTGATTTTTGAATAAAAACTAATAAAAATATACTAAAAACTATGTAAAAATAGTGCCAAAAAGCGTATAAATTATCCGCTCATCACAACACCAAACTTAAATTGTTGCTTGTCCCCAAGCAACTAAAAATCAAATAGGATAAAAAGAAGAGAATATACTATAAATTCCAAAGTATCAATGAAACTTAGCTCTAATTATATGAGCGGGACTAGTAGCTTTTTGCCTCTGAATGATTGGCATCTATAGGAACTCCGAATTCAGATAGTGTTATTGATTCTCTTAGTTCAGTATGTTGATTCTCGAACACAGCTACTTTATGAGTCTTGGCCGTGGCTCTAAGCACTTTGTTTTCCAGTATTACCACCGGATACATAAATGCCACAGACACATAACTGGGTGAACCTTTTCAGATTGTGACTCAGCTTTGCTAGAGTCCCCAATTAGAGGTGTCCAGGGTTCTTAAGCACACTCTTTTTGCTTTGGATCACGACTTTAACTGCTCAGTCTCAAGCTTTTGGCTTGACACCTTCACGCCACAAGCACATGGTTAGGGACAGCTTGGTTTAGCCGCTTAGGCCAGGATTTTATTCCTTTGGGCCCTCCTATCCATTAATACTCAAAGCCTTGGATCCTTTTTATTTTACCCTTGCCTTTTGGTTAAAGGGTTACTGGCTTTTTGCTCTTGCCTTTTGGTTTAAAGAGCTCTTGGCTTTTTCTACTTGCTTTTTCTTTTTCTTTCTTCTCTTTTTTTTTCTTTTATTTTTGCCATATTTTTTTTGCAAGCCTTGTTATTCACGGCTTTTTCTTGCTTCAAGAATTAATTTTATGATTTTTCAAATTATTAATAACATTTCTCCTTTTTCATCATTCTTTCAAGAGCCAACAATTTTAACATTCATAAACAACAAATTCAAAAGATATATGCACTGTTCAAGCATTCATTCAGAAAACAAAAAGTATTGTCACCACATCAAAATAATTAAACTAATTTCAAGGATGAATTCGGAATCATGTACTTCTTGTTCTTTTGTAATTAAAAACAGTTTTCATTTAAGAAGGGTGATGGATTCATAGGACATTCATAGCTTTAAGACATAGACACTTAAACACTAATGATCATGTAATAAAGACACAAACATAAATAAACATAGAGCATAGTAAACGAAAAAAATAGAAAAATAAAGAACAAAGAAATTAAAGAACGGGTCCACCTTAGTGATGACGGCTAGTTCTTCCTCTTGAATATCTTATGGAGTGCTTTAGCTCCTCAATGTCTCTTCCTTGCCTTTGTTGCTCCTCCCTCATGGCTCTTTGATCTTCTCTAATTTCATGGAGGAGGATGGAATGCTCTTGGTACTCCACCCTTAGTTGTCCCATGTTGGAACTTAATTCTCCTAGGAAAGTGTTGATTTGCTCCCAATAGTTTTGTGGAGGAAAGTGCATCCCTTGAGGCATCTCAGGGATTTCATGATGAGGAATTTCCTCATGTTTTTGTTGAGGTCCATGAGTGGGCTCTCTAGTTTGCTCCATTCTCTTTTTAGTGATGGGCTTGTCCTCTTCAATGTGGATGTCTTCATCTATGACAATCCCAGCCGAATTACAGAGGTGACAAATAAGGTGAGGGAAGGCTAACCTTGCCAAAGTGGAGGACTTGTCAGCCACCTTGTAGAGTTATTGAGGTATAATCTCATGAACTTCCACTTCCTCCCCAATCATGATACTATGGATCATAATGGCCCGATCCACAGTTACTTCGGATTGGTTGCTAGTAGGAATGATAGAGCGTTGGATGAACTCCAACCATCCTCTAGCCACAGGTTTAAGGTCATGCCTTTTCAATTGAACCGGCTTGCCTCTTGAGTCAATTTTCCATTGAGCTCCTTCCTCACATATGTCCATGAGAACTTGGTCCAACCTTTGATCAAAGTTGACCCTTCTAGTGTAGGGGCGTGCATTTTCTTCCATCATTGGCAAGTTGAATGCCAACCTTACATTTTTCGGACTGAAATATAAGTATTTTCCCCAAACCATTGTAAGCCAATTCTTTGGATTCGGGTTCATACTTTGATCATGGTTCCTAGTGATCTATGCGTTTGCATAGAACTCTTGAACCATTAAGATTCCGACTTGTTGAATAGGATTGGAGAGTACTTCCCATCCTCTTCTTCTAATCTCTTGTCGGATCTCTGGATATTCACCCTTTTTGAGCTTAAAAGGGACCTCAGGGATCACATTTTTCTTGGCCATAACTTCATAGAAGTGGTCTTGATGGACCTTTGAGATGAATCTCTCCATCTCCCATGACTAAGAGGTGGAAGCAATTGCCTTCCCTTTCCTCCTTCTTGAGGTTTCTCTGGCCTTAGGTGCCATTAATGGTTATGGAAAAATAAAAAGCAACGCTTTTACCACACCAAACTTAAAATGTTTGCTCGTCCTCGGGCAAAAGAAAAAGGAAAATAGTAGAAGAAGAAGAAAATGGAGGAGATGGAGGGGAAGTGTGTATTTGGCCAAGAGGGAGAAGAAGTGTTTGTAATGTGTGAAAATGAAGTAGTGTTGAGGGGTTTATATAGGGGTGGGGGGAGGGTTAGGTTTCGTGTATTAGGGTTGAGTTTGGGAGGGAAATGGATTTTGAATTTAGAGGTAGGTGGGGTTGGTGGGGAAGAGTGGATGGATGTGAGTGGTGAAGGGTTTTTGGGGAAGAAAAATGGAAGTGATTGGTGAAGGGTATTTGGGGAAGAGTGTTATGAAAGGGTGTGAAGAGGAGAGAAGAAGAGGTGGGGTAGGTGGGGATCCTGTGGGGTCCACAGATCCTGAGGGGTCAAGGACTTAACATCCCTGCTCCATTTAGTCGTGCAAAACGCCCTTAGAGTGCATTTCTGGCGTTAAACGCCAGGTTGCTGCTTGTTTCTAGTGTTTAACGCCAGCTTTTCTCCCATTCTTGGCGTTAAACACCAATTAGATGCTTTGTTCTGGTGTTAAACGCCAGACTGTAGCTTATTTCTGGCGTTGAACGCCAGCTTGATGCTTCTTTCTGGCGTTAAACGCCAATCTGATGCTTCTTACTGGCGTTTAAAAGCCAGTAAGCTCTTCCTCCAGGGTGAGCTATTTTAAATGCTGTTTTTCATTTTGTTTTTGATTTTTCAGTTCTTTTTGTGACTTCACATGATCATCAACCTAAAGAAAACATAAAATAGCAATGGAAAATAAATATATATAATTAAATAACATTGGGTTGCCTCCCAACAAGTGCTTCTTTAATGTCAATAGCTTGACAGTGGGATCTCATGGAGCCTCACTGATAATCAAAGCAAGGTTGGGGCCTCTCAATACCAAACTTAGAGTTTGGTTGTGGCCTCCCAACACCAAATTTAGAGTTTGAATGTGGGGGTTTTGTTTGACTCTGTATTGAGAGAAGCTTTTCATGCTTCCTCTCCATGGTTACAGAAGGAGAACCTCGAGTCTTGAATACAAGGTAGTCCTCATTCAACTGAAGGACCAATTCTCCTCTGTGAACATCAATCACAGCTTTTGCTGTGGCTAGGAAGGGTCTGCCAAGGATGATGGATTCATCCTCATCCTTTCCAGTGTCTAGGATTATGAAATCAGCAGGGATGTAACGGCCTTCAACCTTCATTAGCACGTCCTCTACTATTCCATAAGCATGTTTCATTGATTTGTCTGCCATCTCTAGTGAGATTCTTGCAGCTTGTACCTCAAAGATTCCCAGTTTCTCCATTACAGAGAGTGGCATGAGGTTTATCTCTGACCCCAGGTCACATAGAGCCTTGTCAAAGGTCATGGTGCCTATGGTACAAGGTTTGAAGAATTTTCCGGGATCCAGTTTCTTCTGAGGTAATGTCTGCCTCATTAATGCATTCAGTTCACTGGTGAACAAGGGGGGTTCATCCTTCCAAATCTCATTACGAAATAACTTGGCATTCAGCTTCATGATTGCTCCTAGATATTTAGCAACTTGCTCTTCAGTGATGTCTTCATCTTCTTCAGAGGAGGAATATTCATCAGAGCTCATGAATGGCAGAAGGAAGTTCAATGGAATCTCTATGGTCTCTGTATGAGCCTCAGATTCCTTTGGTTCCTCAAAGGGAAACTCCTTTCTGTCCAGAGGATGTCCCATGAGGCTTTTCTCACTGGGACTCACGTCCTCCTCACTCTCTCCAGGTTCGGCCATGTTGGTCATGGTTATGGCCTTGGTCTCTCTCTTAGGATTTTCTTCTGTATTGCTTGGGAGAGTACTGGGAGAAGTTTCAGTAATCTTCTTACTCAGCTGACCCACCTGTGCCTCCAAATTTCTAATGGAGGACCATGTTTTATTCATGTAACTTAGTGTGGTCTTGGATAGATCAGAGACTA
The DNA here is from genome assembly GCF_059453495.1 of Arachis ipaensis. Classification (NCBI taxonomy): domain Eukaryota; kingdom Viridiplantae; phylum Streptophyta; class Magnoliopsida; order Fabales; family Fabaceae; genus Arachis; species Arachis ipaensis. The sequence goes on along the minus strand of NC_142441.1, from coordinate 38,383,322 downwards.
TGATTGCCAGGCCAGAATGGCTCTGTTCAAAATTCTCTGTCTGTTGCTGAAAAGATGATGGAAATGGCTTGCTATTGCTAAATCTGTTTCTTCCACCATTATTATTGAAGCCTTGTTGAGGCTTTTGTTGATCCTTCCATGAGAAATTTAAATGATTTCTCCATGATGGATTATAGGTGTTTCCATAAGGTTCTCCCATGTAATTCACCTCTGCCATTGCAGGGTTCTCAGGATCATAAGCTTCTTCTTCAAAAGATGCTTCCTTAGTACTGTTGGATGCAGCTTGCAATCCATTCAGACTCTGAGAAATCATATTGACTTGCTGAGTCAATATTTTGTTCTGAGCCAATATGGCATTCAGAGTATCAATTTTAACAACTCCCTTCTTCTGAGGTGTCTCATTGTTCACAGGATTCTTCTCAGAGGTGTACATGAACTGGTTATTTGCAACCATTTTAATGAGTTCCTGAGCTTCTGCAGGGGTTTTCAGATGAAGAAATCCTCCTGCAGAATGGTCCAATGACATTTTTGACAACTCGGACAGACCATCATAGAATATACTTATGATGCTCCATTTTGGAAGCATGTCAGTAGGACACCTTTTGATCAGTTGCTTATATCTTTCCCAAGCTTCATAGAGGGACTCACCTTCCTTCTGTCTGAAGGTTTGGATTTCCACTCTAAGCTTGCTCATCTTTTGAGATGGAAAGAATTTAGCCAGGAAAGCACTGACTAGCTTATCCCAAGAGTTCAGGCTTTCCTTAGGTTGTGAATTCAACCATGTTCTAGCTCTGTCTCTTACAGCAAAAGGGAAAAGTATAATCCTGTAGACCTCGGGATCAACTCCATTGGTCTTGACAGTGTCACAGATTTGTAAGAATTCAGCTAAAAACTGATGAGGATCTTCCATTGGAAGTCCATGAAATTTACAATTCTGCTACATTAGAGAAACTAATTGAGGCTTAAGCTCAAAGTTATTTGCTCCAATTGCAGAAATTGAGATGCTTCTTCCATAGAAGTTAGAAGAGGGTGCAATAAAGTCACCAAGCATCTTCCTTGCATCTCCACCATTGTTTTTGGGTTCGGCCATCTCCTCTTCTTTTTCAAAAAATTCTGTCAGGTCCTCTCCAAAGTATTGTGCTTTAGCTTCTCTTAGTTTCCTCTTAAGAGTCCTTTCAGGTTCATGATCAGCTTCAATAAGAATGTCTTTATCCCTGTTCCTGCTCATATAAAAAAAAGAAGAGAACAGAAAAGAAGAGGAATCCTCTATGTCACAGTATAGAGATTCCTTTATGTGAGTAGAAGAAGAGAAGAGTAGAAGAAGGAGAAGAGAAAAATTCGAACACAGAGAAGAAGAGGGGGTTCGAATTTTGAGTGGAAGAGGAGTGTTAGTAAAAAAAATAAATAGAAAGAGATGAGAGGGAGAAGAATTCGAAAATTAAATAAAATAAAATAAAAAAATATTTTTGTTTTTATTTTAAATATTAGTTATAATTCGAAATTTAAAAAGAGAAATAAAATAAAATTTGAAAACTGAATGAAGTAATTAAATAAAAAGAGATTTTTGAAAAAAAATTGTTAGTGATTTTCGAAAATTGGAGAGAGAAAAGTAGTTAGTTGGTTTTGAAAAAGATGTGATTGAAATAGAAAACTTTTAAAATCAAACAAGAAGTCAAGTAGTTAATTGAAAAAGATTTAAAAATCAATTTTGAAAAGATAAAAAGTTAGAAAAGATTTTGAAATTGATTTTTGAAAAAGATATGATTGAAGTTTATTTTGAAAAAGATTTGAAAAAGAAATTTAAAAAGATTTGATTTTGAAATTAAAGTTGATTACTTGACTAACAAGAAACTAAAAGATATGATTTTAAAATTTAAAGATTGAAACTTTTCTTAATAGGCAAGTAACAACTTGAAATTTTTTAATCAATCATATTAATGGTTAGCATTTAATTTTGAAAATCAATTTTTAAAAGTTTTCGAAAATATGAAAGAAAAAATGAAAAAGATTTGATTTTTTTGAAAAAGATAGAATTTTTAAATTGAAAATTTGACTTGACTCATAAGAAACAATTAAATTTAAAAAAAAATTATGACTAAATCAATTCAAGTTTTCGAAATTTATGAGTGAAATAAGGAAAGATATTTTTTTATTTTTGAATTTTTATGAAGAGAGAGAAAAACAACAAAAAGACTCAAAACATGAAAATTATGAATCAAAATACACAATGCATGCAAGAACACTTTGAATGTCAAGATGAACACCAAGAACACTTTTTGAATGTCAAGATGAACACCAAGAACACTTTTTGAAGATCATGATGAACATCAAGAACATATTTTTGAAAAAATTTTTAAGAAAAGAAAAACATGCAAGATACCAAACTTAAAAATTTTTATTCTCTAGACACTAATAACTCGAATGCATATGAAAAACAAGAAAAGACACCAAACAAGAAAATGCAAAGATCAAACAAAGAAAATCATCAAGAACAACTTGAAGATCATGAAAGACACATGCATGAGTTTTCGAAAATTTTTAGAAAATTTAAAACATGCAATTGACACCAAACTTAAAATTTGACACAAGACTCAAACAAGAAACATAAAATATTTTTGATTTATGATTTTATTATTTTTTTTTAATTTTTCAAAAATTAATTGGAAAAGAGAAAATAAGGATTTCAAAATTTTTAATAAGAATTCCAGGAATCATGCAATGTTAGTCTAAAGCTTCAGTCTAAAAAGATTAGACATGGCTAGCCAAGCTTTAGCAGGACATTACATACAACAGCCAAATTGATGGGAATCAATTAGCTCCTGTGATGATAAAAGCATCATCTAAAACTCTAGAATTCATTCTTAAAAATTTTAAAGACATAGAATAATTTATTTTTTGAAAATTTTTTTGAAAATAAAAAGAACAAAAACAAAAAGCTTACAATTAAAATAAAATTACCTAATCTAAGCAACAAGATGAACCGTCAGTTGTCCAAACTCGAACAATCCCCGGCAACGGCGCCAAAAACTTGGTGCACGAAAATTGTGACCTCAACAGCGCCAAAAACTTGGTATGCACTATCATAATCTCAATTCTTCTTCACAACTTCGCACAACTAACCAGCAAGTGCACTGGGTCATCCAAGTAATAAACCTTACGTGAGTAAGGGTTGATCCCACGGAGATTATCGGCTTGAAGCAAGCTATGGTCATCTTGTAAATCTCAGTCAGGCAGATTCAAATGGTTATGAGGTTTTGATAATTAAAATATAAATAAAATAAGATAGAAATACTTATGTAATTTATTGGTGGGATTTCAGATAAGCATATGGAGATGCTTTGCACCTTCTGAATCTCTGCTTTCCTACTGCCTTCATTCAATCATTCATACTCCTTTCCATGGCAAGCTGTATGTTGGGCATCACTGTTGTCAATGGCTACTTCCCGTCTTCTCAGTGAAAATGGTCCAAATGCACTGTCACCGCACGGCTAATCATCTGTCGGTTCTCGATCATGTTGGAATAGGATCCATTGATCCTTTTGCGTCTGTTACTACGCCCAACACTTGCGAGTTTGAAGCTTGTCACAGTCATCCCTTCCTAGATCCTACTCAGAATACCACGGAAAAGGGTTAGACTTTCCGGATCTTAGGAATGGCCACCAATAATTCTAGCCTATACCACGAAGGTTTTAATCTTAGATTAGAAACCCAAGAGATACACATTCAAGCTTGTTTGCATGTAGAATGGAAGTGGTTATCAGGCACGCATTTATAGGTGAGAATGGTGATGAGCGTCACATAATCATCACATTCATCATGTTCTTGTGTGCGAATGAATATCTTAGAGAAGAAATAGGCTTGAGTTGAATAGAAAAATAATAGTACTTTGCATTAATTCATGAAGAACAGCAGAGCTCCATACCTTAATCTATGGGGTGTAGAAACTCCACCATTGAAAATTACATAAGTGAAAGTGGTCCAGGCATGGCCGAATGGCCAGCCCCCTAAACGTGATCAATGATCAAAAGTGATACAAAGATACTCTCAAAAATGATCCAAGGTTTTTAAATAAATCACTAAAAGTAGTTTTTATACTAAACTAGTAGCTAGGGTTATAGAAATAAGTAAATGATGCAGAAAATCCACTTCCGGGCCCACTTGGTTTGTGCTTGGGCTGAGCTTTCATGTGTAGAGACTCTTTTTGGAGTTAAACGCCAAGTTGTAACCTGTTTCTGGCGTTTAACTCTGATTTGCAACCTGTTTCTGGCGTTTAACTCCAGAATAGGGCAGGAAATTAGCGTTTGAATGCCAGTTTGCGTCGTCAAAACTCGAGCAAAGTATGAACTATTATATATTGCTGGAAAGCCCTAGATGTCTACTTTCCAAAGCAATTGGGAGTGCGCCAATTGGGTTTTTGTAGCTCCAAAAAATCCATTTCGAGTGCAGAGAGGTCAGAATCCAACAGCATCTGGAGTCCTTTTTCAGCCTTTGAATCAGATTTTTGCCCAGGTCCCTCAATTTCAGCCAGAAAATACCTGAAATCACAAAAAAAATACACAAACTCATAGTAAAGTCCAGAAATGTGATTTTTGAATAAAAACTAATAAAAATATACTAAAAAGTAATTAAAACATACTAAAAACTATGTAAAAACAGTGCCAAAAAGCGTATAAATTATCTGCTCATCAGCTGTGCGTACGCACATACTAGAAATCACAAAATTCTGCAACATTGCAGAATTTTAGATTTTGGACACCAAACTTTGAATGATCATAACTTCCTCTACAAAAATCCAAATTTTACAAACTTTATATCAATTTGAAGACCTTTCAATGAACTTTAATTCTAAACAAGTTTCAACAAATTTCGAAAATTGAGGCACAAGTTATGACCCATCAAAGTTCACTAAAATTCTATTTTTTTACCCAAAATCTCACAAACTCAATTTTTAACCAAACCTCAACCCAATACCAAATCAAACACATTTCAACCATACCAGAATAGCCCAAAATTTATACCAAACACTACTTCAACCATTTTCTCAATCACACAACCTTCCAAACCATTCAACAACTCTAAATCCAACCAAAGTCACATTTTTCAATTTCCATGGATCTCATTAACATCAATATTACCAATTACCATTTCCATCAATCATCAACATAACTAATCATCATAAATACTCAAAAACACCAATACAAATCCTCATCAATTCCCATAATTACCACCAAACAATAACCAACATTACTCAAATCCATCAAAACGTTTATTCTTCTCATTATCCTTAATAACTCACATTTACACCAATTGTCCTCAAAATCAAAATTCATACTTCTCATCAATTTACCTTAACCTTATCAATCATTATAAACATTCATATTTCCACAATCAACATACACACTCATCAATATCAACCAACATCATAATATATCATTAACACCAATAACCCTCATCAACAATAATAAATCACAACTCTCGTCATCCACCTCCATACAACTTATCATCAAACATCAAATTTGCATACAATTAAACATACACCCAAGCATTCAATCCTATCTTAAGGTCAACTAGCCTAAGTATCTATAAACATTACATATGACATTAAGGAAACCAAAACCATATCTTGGCCGATTTTCAAATGCACCAAACACCAAAATGAAGCCACCAAGCTTGATCCAAGTCCTCAACCAACTCCAATAAACACCAAAGCTCAAACTAACAACACATATATCACCAAAATCAAAACCTAAGATACACAAAATAACTAAACACAAGGGTTTGGTCGAACCTTACCTTATCCAACGTGAGTAGGGATAAAATTCAACAATTATCCGCTACTAGAGATCACCAAAACAACCAAAACCACAAAATCTATTCAAAAACCAAACATAAAAACGTGCAGAATCTAGGGATAGAAACTGGGGATGGAGTTTTGAGTCCTTAACAGAAAAACTTAGATAGAATGGAAGAGCTCATCAAGAGCTTCGCGTGGCCGCAAACGTCTCGTCAATCGGAGCTCCGGATCAAAAGTTATGGCTTCCGGAAGGTGGAGGTGAATAGTAACCACTCCCTTCTTCCTCTCTTCGCTTATAACCGCGCCCCTCTTTCTTTGGGGGAAGAAATGGGCTGGAAAGCTCATTAAGTGAGCTTATATATGTTGGACTTTGGTCCCAGTTTGGACCTGGTCTAACCCGTTAGCATTTTTGGTCCTTTTGGCACAGGACGAACGGATTTTGAAGGTAAAGAATTTCACAAATAAGTTTTCGTTGCAAGTATAGCTTCTAGACCGACAAGAAATCCTTTCATACAAAATTTTGGTTGTCACAAGTAACAAACCCCTAATAAAATTAATAACCGAAGTATTTAAACCTCGGGTCATCTCTCAAGGAATTGCAGGGAGGTGTATTTATTATTGGTTATGGAAGATTATCTTTTTGGGGTTTTTGAATAATGAACAGGAAAAGTAAATTGCAAGAATTAAAGTAATAACTAATAAAGCTCTTAGCAAGGTATGAAAATTGGAAATCCTATCCTAGTTACCCTTATAAATTGTGATGAAAATTGTTCATTACTCCCACTTAGTTAACCCTTACTAAATAAAAAAAGTCAAGTGGACTAATTAATTTGATTTCTCAAGTCCTAGTCAACTCCTAAGGAAAGACTAGCTTCAGAGGGATCCAAATTAACCAGTAAATTCCAATTATCAATCAACAAAGAGTTTGATAATTCAAGTGTCACCAATTAATCAATTCAAGCTAAGAATGTAAAAAGCTAAATTAAAATCATAAATTTGAAATACCTCATATTGCATTAGATAGAAATTCAAATCTAACATGAAGAGTGCATAAACCAAATTGTCAACATAAAGTAAATAACAAGGAAAATAAATAAACTGGAAAGCTAGAACAAATAAAAGTAGAAGATAAATTAAATTAAAGGAACATTGAACCTGGAATTGAGAAAAGATAATCCTAAAACCAAGAGAAATCCTAAATCTTAAAACTTAAGAGAGAGGAGAGAGCCCCTCTCTCTAGAAACTACATCTAAAACCTAAAATTATGTGAATGTATGTTGTGTATGAATCCTTGATTTTTCCCACTTTATAGCCTCTAATCTGTGTTTTCTGGGCCGAAAAATGGGTCTAAAATAGCCCAGAAATCCCCCCCCAACAATTTCTGATATGTCCAGCACGCGGCAAAGTCACGCGTATGCGTCGTCCACGCGTACACGTGGATTGAATTTTCTCCAGGACACGCGTGCGTGTCGCCTATCTTCGGGGCAGCTATTGCAAATTATAAATCATTACGAAGCCCTGGATGTTAGTTTTCTAACGCAATTGGAACCGCCTCATTTAGACCTCTGTAGCTCAAGTTATGACGGTTTGAGTGCGAAGAGGTCAGGGCTGACAGACTGATCTTCCCAACCTCTGTAGCTCAGTTTTGGCATCCCACTTTATCCTTTGAAGTTTAGAATGATTGGCTTCTATAGGAACTCAGAATCCAGATAGTGTTATTGATTCTCCTATTTAAGTATGTTGATTCTTGAACACAGCTACTTTATGAGTATTGGCCGTGACCCTAAGCATTTTATTTTCCAGTATTACCACCAGATACATAAATGCCACAGACACATAACGGGGTGAACCTTTTCAGATTGTGACTCAGCTTTGCTAGAGTCCCCAATTAGAGGTGTCCAGAGCTCTTAAGCACACTCTTTTTGCTTTTGGACCACGACTTTAACCGCCCAGTCTCAAGTTTTTACTTGACACCTTCACGCCACAAGCACATGGTTAGGGACAGCTTAGTTTAGCCGCTTAGGACAGGATTTTATTCCTGTGTGCCCTCCTATCCACTGATGCTCAAAGCCTTGGATCCTTTTTATTTTACCCTTGCCTTTTGGTTTAAAGGGTTACTGGCTTTTTCTGCTTGCTTTTCTTTCTTTTTCTCTCTTTTTTTCTTTTTTTTTTTCTTTTTCGCCCTTTTTTTTTCTGCAAGCTTTCTATTCACTGCTTTTTCTTGCTTCAAGAATCAATTTTATGATTTTTCAGATCATCAGATAATATTTCTCCTTTTCCCATCATTCTTTCAAGAGCCAGCAATTTTAACATTCATAAACAATCAAATTCAAAAATATGCACTGTTCAAGGATTCATTCAGAAAAACAATAGTATTGCCACCACATCAAAATAACTAAACTTTTTTAAAATTTGAAATTTATGCACTTCTTTTTCTTTTTCAATTAAAAACATTTTTCATTTAAGAAAGGTGATGGATTCATTTTCATAGCTTTAAGGCATAGACACTTAGACACTAATGATCATGTAATAAAGACACAAACATAGATAAACATAAAGCACAATTTTCAAAAAACAGAAAATAAAGAACAAGAAAATTAAAGAACGGGTCCACCTTAGTGATGGCAGCTTGTTCTTCCTTTTGAAGATCTTATGGAGTGCTTGAGCTCCTCAATGTCTCTTCCTTGCCTTTGTTGCTCCTTTCTCATGGTTCTTTGGTCTTCTCTAATTTCATGGAGGAGGATGGAATGCTCTTGGTGCTCCACCCTTAGTCATCCCATGTGGGAACTTAATTCTCCTAGAGAGGTGTTGATTTGCTCCTAATAATTTTGTGGAGAAAAATGCATCCCTTGAGACATCTCAGGGATTTCATGATGAGGAATTCCCTCATGTTCTTGGCCATGAGTGGGATCTCTTGTTTGCTCCATCCTTTTCTTAGTGATGGGCTTGTCCTCATCAATGAGGATGTCTCCCTCTATGTCAATTCCAGCCGAATTGCAAAGGTGACAAATGAGATGAGGGAAGGCTAACCTTGCCACAGTAGAGGACTTGTTCGCCACCTTGTAGAGTTCTTGGGATATAACCTCATGAATTTCTACTTCCTCTCTAACATGATGCTATGAATCATGATAGCCCGGTCTATAGTAACTTCAGAACGGTTGCTAGTGGGAATGATTGAGCGTTGGATGAACTCCAACCATCCTCTAGCCACGGGCTTGAGGTCGTGCCTTCTTAGTTGAACTGGCTTCCCTCTTGAATCTCTCTTCCATTGAGCGCCCTCTTCACATATGTCTATGAGGACTTGGTCCAACCTTTGATCAAAGTTGACCCTTCTAGTGTAGGGGTGTGCATCTCCTTGCATCATGGGCAAGTTGAATGCCAACCTTACATTCTCTGGACTAAAATCTAAGCATTTCCCCCGAACTATTGTAAGCCAATTCTTTGGGTCTGGGTTCACACTTTGATCATGGTTCTTGGTTATCCATGCATTGGCATAGAACTCTTGAACCATTAAGATTCTGACTTGTTGAATGGGGTTGGTGAGAACTTCCCAACCTTTTCTTCGGATCTCATGTCGGATCTCCGGATATTCGCCCTTTTTGAGTTTGAAAGGGACCTCGGGGATCACTTTCTTCTTGGCCACAACTTCATAGAAGTGGTCTTGATGCACCCTTGAGAGGAATCTCTCCATCTCCCATGACTCAGAGGTGGAAGCTTTTGCCTTCCATTTCCTCTTTCTAGAGGTTTCTCCGGCCTTTGGTGCCATAAATGGTTATGGAAAAACAAAAAAGCTTTAGCTTTTACCACACCAAACTTGGAAGGTTGCTCGTCCTTGAGCAAAAGAAGAAAGAAGAGAGTAGAAAAAGAAGATGAGTTTAGGCCAAGGGGGATAGGTAGTGTTTAGGTTGTGTGAAAAAGAAGGAGTGAAGATGAGTTTATATAGGAATGGAGAGGGGGGATGGTTCGGCCATTATGGGTGGGTTTGGGTGGAAAAGTGGTTTGAATTTGAATGGTGAGGTAGGTGGTATTTTATGAAAGATGGATGTGAGTGGTGAAGAGAATGGTGGGATTTGATAGGTGAGGGGTTTTTTGGGGAAGAGGTATTAAGGTGATTGGCGCCAAAGGACTTGGAGCTCTTAAACGTGAATCACACTTTGTCACAATTCCACACAACTAACTAGCAAGTGCACTGGGTGAAGAAGAGAGAGAGAGGTGGGGATCCTGTGGGGTCCACAGATCCTGAGGTGTCAAGGATATCTCATCCCTGCACTAAGTGGCATGCAAAAATGCCCCTTTCTGCCAATCCTGGCGTTAAACGCCAGGCTGCTACCCATTTCTGGCGTTTAACACCAGCTTCTTGCCCTTTTCTAGCGTTAAACGCCAGTCTGGTGCCCATTTCTGGCGTTAAACGCCCAGAATGGTGCCAGAATGGGCGTTTAACGCCCATTCTACTACCCTTACTGGTGTTTAAACGCCAGTAAGTTTCTCCTCCAGGGTGTTGTATTTTTCATTCTATTTTTAAGTCTATTTTTGCTTTTTCAATTGTTTTTGTGACTTCACATGATCATCAACCTACAGAAAACATAAAACAACAATGGAAAATAACATAGATAAGTAAAATTAGGTTGCCTCCCAACAAGCGCATCTTTAATGTCAGTAGCTTGACAGTGGGCTCTCATGGAGCCTCACAGCTACTCAGAGCATGATGATGGCCTCTCAACACCAAACTTAGGGTTTGGTTGTGGCCTCCCAACACCAGACTTAGAGTTTGAATGTGGGGATTTTGTTTGACTCTGTATTGAGAGAAGCTTTTCATGCTTCCTCTCCTTGGTTACAGAGGGAGATCCTTGAGCCTTAAACACAAGGGAGTCCTCATTCACTTGAAGAACTTATTCTCCTCTGTCTACATCAATCACAGCTTTTGCTGTGGCTAGGAAGGGTCTACCAAGGATGATGGATTCATCTATACACTTTCCAGTGTCTAGGATTATGAAATCAGCAGGGATGTAGTAGTCTTCAACCTTTACCAAGACATCCTCTACAAATCCATAAGCTTATTTCCTTGAATTGTCTGCCATCTCTAGTGAGATTCTTACAGCTTGTACCTCAATGATCCCTAGCTTCTCCATTATAGAGAGAGCTATGAGGTTTATACTTGACCCTAGGTCACACAGAGCCTTCTCAAAGGTCATGGTGCCTATGGTACAAGGTATTAAAAACTTCCCAGGATCTTGTCTCTTCAGAGGTAATCTCTGCCTAGTCAAGTCATCCAGTTCTTTGATGAGCAAGGGGGGTTCTTCCTCCCAAGTCTCATTACCAAATAACTTGGCATTTAGCTTCATGATTGCTCCAAGATACTTAGCAACTTGCTCTTCAGTAACATCTTCATCCTCTTCAGAGGAAGAATACTCATCAGAGCTCATAAATGGCAAAAGTAAATTCAATGGAATCTCTATGGTCTCAGTGTGAGCCTCAGATTCCCATGGTTCCTCATTAGAGAACTCCTTGGAGGCCAGTGGACGTCCATTGAGGTCATCCTTAGTGGAAATCACTGCCTCTTCCTCATCTCCAAGTTCGGCCATGTGAGATGTGTTTATGGCCTTGCACTCTCTCTTTGGATTCTCTTCTGTATTGCTTGGAAGAGTACTAGGAGGGAGTTCAGTAACTTTCTTACTCAGCTGACCCACTTGTGCCTCCAAATTTCTAATGGAGGATCTTGTTTTAGTCATGAAACTTTGAGTGGTTTTGATTAGATCAGAGACAATGGTTGCTAAGTCAGAGTGGCTTTGCTTAGAATTCTCTGTCTGTTGCTGAGAAGATGATGGAAAAGGTTTGCTATTGCTAAACCTATTTCTTCCACCATTATTGTTGTTAAAGCCTTGTTGGAGCCTCTGTTGATCCTTCCATGAGAGGTTTGGATGATTTCTCCATAAAGGATTATAGGTATTTCCATAGGGTTCTCCCATGTAATTCACCTCTTCCATTGCTGGGTTCTCAGGATCATAAGCTTCTTCTTCAGAGGAAGCTTCCTTAGTACTGCCTGTTGCTGCTTGCATTCCAGATAGACTCTGAGAAATCATATTGACTTGTTGGGTCAATATTTTATTCTGAGCCAATATGGCATTCAGAGTATCAATCTCAAGAACTCCTTTCTTCTGAGTTGTCCTATTATTCACAGGATTCCTTTCAGAAGTGTACATGAATTGGTTATTTGCAACCATCTCAATGAGTTCCTGAGCTTCTGCAGGCGTCTTCTTCAGATGAAGAGATCCTCCAGCAGAGCTGTCCAATGACATCTTGGACAGTTCAGACAGACCATCATAGAAGATACCTATGATGCTCCATTCTGAAAGCATGTCAGAAGGACACCTTCTGATCAATTGCTTGTATCTTTCCCAAGCTTCATAGAGGGATTCACCTTCCTTCTGTCTGAAGGTTTGGACTTCCACTCTAAGCTTGCTCAATTTTTGAGGTGGAAAGAATTTTGCCAAGAAGGCATTGACTAGCTTTTTCCAAGAGTTCAGGCTTTCTTTAGGTTGTGAGTCCAACCATGTCCTAGCTCTGTCTCTTACAGCATAAGGGAAGAGCATAAGTCTGTAGACCTCAGGGTCAACCCCATTGGTCTTGACAGTGTCACAGATTTGCAAGAATTCAGCTAAAAACTTATGAGGATCTTCCAATGGAAGTCCATGAAACTTGCAATTCTGTTGCATCATAGAAACTAATTGAGGCTTAAGCTAAAAGTTGTTTGCTCCAATGGTAGGGATTGAGATGCTTCTCCCATAGAAGTTGGGAGTAGGTGCAGTAAAGTCACCAAGCACCTTCCTTGCATTGTTGGCATTGTTGTTTTCGGCTGCCATGGCTTCTTCCTCCTTGAAGAGCTCTGTTAGGCCCTCTAGAGAGAGTTATACTTTAGCTTCTCTTAGCTTTCTCTTCAAGGTCCTTTCAGGTTCAGGATCAGCTTCAATAAGAATGCCCTTGTCCTTGCTCCTGCTCATATGAAAGAGAAGAGAACAAGAAAGTATGGAATCCTCTATGTCACAGTATAGAGATTCCTTAAAGTGTCAGAGGTAAAGAAGAATAGAAGGAGGAGGTAGATAGAAGAGAATTCGAACTTATCAAGAGGGATAGAGTTTGAATTGCACCTTGAGGAGGAGTGTTAGTCCCTTAAATAGAGGATGTGAGAAGAGGGGAAGAATTTTCGAAATTAAAGTAAAAGATTTTGAAATAATTAAAAGAAATTTTGAAAAATTGGTAAAGGATTTTCAAAAATTATGATTGGGAAAGAAATTAAGTGATTTGTGAAAAGATTTTGAAATTAGAAATCAAAAAGATATTATTGAAAATTAATTTTGAAAAATATATGATTGAAAAGATATGATTGAGAAGATATGATTGAAAATCAATTTTAAAAAAAAGAAAGTTTTAAAATTAAAGTTGATTACTTGACTAACAAGAAATTAAAAGATATGATTCTTAAAAATTAAAATTTGATCCTTTCTTAATAGGCAAGTAACAACTTGAAAATTTTGAAGTAAATCATTAATTATAGCAAGGATTTTCAAAAATTATAATAATAAAAAAAATGGAAAGAAATTGATTTTGAAAGGATATGATTGAAAAGATATAATTTGAAAAAGATTTGATTTTGAAAAATTATGAAAATTTGAAAAAGATTTGAATTAAAAACAAAATCTTCCCTCTAGTGTCCTCCTGTCGTTAAACGCCCAGAATGGCATCCATTCTGGCATTTAATGCCCAAAATCCTACCTTTTGGGGCGTTAAACGCCCAGCCAGGTACCCTGGCTGGCGTTTAAACGCCAGTTTTCCTTCTTCACTGGGCATTTTGAACACCCAGCTTTTTCTGTTTAATTCCTCTGCTAAATGTTCTGAATCTTTAATTCTCTATATTATTGACTTGAAAAGACATAGTTTTGAGAATTTTTTTTTTGAATTTTTCAATGATGAGAAATAATCAAAATACAACTAATCTTAGGAAACTCAAATCAAACAAACAATGCATGCAGGACACCAAACTTAAAAATTTTCATATAAGAGACACTAACAAATTGAGAATGCATATGAAAAACAACAAAACACACAAAACAAGAGAATTTAAAGATCAGAGCAATGAAATCATCAAGAACAACTTGAAGATTAATGAAGAACATAATGCATGTAATTTTCAAAATTTATAGATATGCAATTGACACTAAACTTAAAATTAGACACTAGACTCAAACAAGAAACATAAAATATTTTTTATTTTTATGATTTTATAAATTTTTTTTTGTGATTTTTCGAAAATTGAGTGGAAAAGAAAATAAAGGGGTTCAAAATTTTTAATAAGAGTTCCAGGAATCATTGCAATGCTAGTCTAAAACTCCGGTCCAGGAATTAGACATGGCTTACTAGCCAGCCAGGCTTTCAACGAAAGCTCCGGTCTAAAACACTAGACATAGCCAATGGCTAGCCAAGCTTTAGCAGATCATTGCTAACAACAGCAGAATTGATAGGAATCAACAAGCTCTTGTGATGATAAGTTGAAACCTCGGTCCAATAAGATTAGACATGGCTTCACAACTAGCCAGACTTCAACAAATCATCATGAAACTCTAGAATTCGTTCTTAAAAACTCTGAAGAACAAAATAGAAAATTTTTGTATTTTAAAAAAAAAATTTCGAAAATAAAAAATAAAAAGTAAAATTACCTAATCTAAGCAACAAGATGAACCGTCAGTTGTCCAAACTCGAACAATCCCCGGCAACGGCGCCAAAAACTTGGTGCATGAAATTGTGATCATCAACAATGGTGCCAAAGGACTTGGAGCTCTCAAACGTGAATCACACTTTGTCACAATTCCGCACAACTAACCAGCAAGTGCACTGGGTCGTCCAAGTAATAAACCTTACGTGAGTAAGGGTCGATCCCACGGAGATTGTCGACTTAAAGCAAGCTATGGTTATCTTGAAAATCTCAGTCAGGCAGATTCAAATGGTTATGAAGAATTGATAATTAAAAGATGAATATAAAATAAGATAAAGATAGAGATACTTATGTAATTCATTGGTAGGAATTTCAGATAAGCGTATGAAGATGCTTTGTTCCTCCTGAACCTCTGCTTTCCTATTGCCTTCTTCCAATCATTCATACTCCTTTCCATGGCAAGCTTTATATTGGGCATCACCGTTATCAATGGCTACTTCCCATCCTCTCAGTGAAAATGTTCTACGTACGCTGTCACCGCACGGCTAATCATCTGTCGGTTCTCGATCATGTTGGAATAAGATCTATTGATCCTTTTGCGTCTGTCACACGCCCAACAATCGCGAGTTTGAAGCTCGTCACAGTCATCCCTTCCCAGATCCTACTCAGAATACCACAGACAAGGTTTAGACATTCCGGATCTCAGGAATGGCCGCCAATAATTCTAGCTGATGAGCGGATAATTCATACGCTTTTTGACATTGTTTTTAGTATGTTTTTAGTAGGATCTAGTTACTTTTAGGGATGTTTTCATTAGTTTTTATGTTAAATTCATATTTCTGGACTTTATTATGAGTTTGTGTGTTTTTCTGTGGTTTCAGGTATTTCTGGCTGAAATTGAGGGACTTGAGCAAAAATCAGATTCAAAGGTTGAAGAAGGACTGCTGATGCTGTTGGATTCAGACCTTTCTTCACTCAAAGTGAATTTTCTGGAGCTACAGAACTCGAAATGGCGCGCTTCCAATTGCGTTGGAAAGTAGACATCCAGGGCTTTCCATCAATGTATAATAGTCCATACTTTGCCCAAGTTTAGAGGACGCAAACTGGCGTTCAACGCCAGCTCTCTGCCCAATTCTGGCGTCCAGCGCCAGAAACAAGTTGCAAAGTGGAGTTCAACGCCCAAACTGGCACCAAAGCTGGCGTTCAACTCCATGAAGGACCTCTACACGTGCAACACTCAAGCTCAGCCCAAGCACACACCAAGTGGGCCCCGGAAGTGGATTTATGCATCAATTACTTACTTCTGTAAACCCTAGTAGATAGTTTATTATAAATAGGACTTCTTACTATTGTATTAGACATCCTGGATCGTATTTTGATCCTGTGATCATGTTTTGGGGGCTCGCCATCTCGGCCATGCTTGGACCTTTCACTTGTGTAATTTTAACGGTAGAGTTTCTACACTCCATAGATTAAGGTGTAGAGCTCTGCTGTTCCTCAAAGATTAATGCAGAGTACTACTATTTTCTATTCAATTCATCTTATTTCGCTTCCAAGATATTCATTCGCACTTCAACCTGAATGTGATGAACGTGACAATCATCATCATTCCCTATGAACGCATGCCTGACAACCACTTCCGTTCTACATTAGATTGAATGAGTATCTCTTAGATCTCTTAATCGGAATCTTCGTGGTGTAAGCTAGAATGATGGCGGCATTCAAGAGAATCTGGAAAGTCTAAACCTTATCTGTGGTCTTCCGAGTAGGATTCAATGATTGAATGACTGTGATGAGCTTCAAACTCGCGATTGCTGGGCGTAGTGACAGACGCAAAAGGATAGTAAATCCTATTCCAGCATGATCGAGAACCGACAGATGAATAGCCGTGCCGTGACAGGGTGCGTTGACCACTTTCACTGAGAGGATAGGATGTAACCATTGACAAGGATGATGCCTCCAGACGATTAGCCGTGCTGTGACAGGGCATTTGGATCATTTTCCCGAGAGAAGACCGAAAGTAGCCATTGACAATGGTGACGCATTACATAAAGCCAGCCATGAAAAGGAGTAAGACTGATTAGATGAAGATAGCAGGAAAGCAAAGGTTCAGAGGAACGAAAGCATCTCTATTCGCTTATCTGAAATTCTCACCAATGATTTACATAAGTATTTCTATCCCTATTTTATTAATTATTTTCGAAAACCCCATTACTATTTTATATCCGCCTGACTAAGATTTACAAGGTGACCATAGCTTGCTTCATACCAACAATCTCCGTGGGATTCGACCCTTACTCACGTTAGGTTTTACTTGGACGACCAAGTGCACTTGCTGGTTAGTTGTGCGAAGTTGTGAACCATGGTATTGGCATCATGTTTTTGGCGCCATTACCAGGGAAAGAAAGAGCGATGAATTTTACATAATCAAAGTGTAATCACAATTTCTGCGCACCAAGTTTTTGGCGCCGTTGTCGGCGATTGTTCGAGTTTGGACAACTGACGGTTCATCTTGTTGCTCAGATTAGGTAATTTTATTTTTGTTTTATTTTCAAAAATTTTTCAAAAATCTTTCAAAAATTTCTTATTTGTTTTCGAAAAAAAAAATATTTTATATAAAAATGTTTTCAAAAATATATTTTTCTTCAGAATTTTTAAGAATGAATTCTAGTGTTTCATAAAGCATGTCTGGCTGTAAAGCCACGACTGTAGGGCATGTTAGACGTGTCATGTCTGAGTTACATGCTAAAGCTTGGCTGGCTATTAAGCCATGCCTAACCCTTTGATTGGAGCTTTAGACTAAAGAGCATAAGATTCCTGGAATTCATGTTAAAAATTTTGGAATCCTTATTTTTGTTTTTCAAATAATTTTTGAAAAAATACAAAAAAATCATAAAATCATAAAAATAAAAAATATTTCATGTTTCTTGTTTAAGTCTTGAGTCAAGTTGAAAGTTTGGTGTCAATTGCATGTGCATCTTGCATTTTTCGAAAATAATCATGCATTCATAGTGTTTTTCATGATCTTCAAGTTGTTCTTGGTAAGTCTTCTTGTTTGATCTTTGCATTTGCATGTTTTGTGTCTTTTCTTGTTTTTCATATGCATTCTTGAATTCTTAGTGTCTAAGCATTAAAGAATTCTAAGTTTGGTGTCTTGCATGTTTTCTTTGCATTAAAAATTTTTTCAAAAATATGTTCTTGATGTTCATCATGATCTTCATAGTGTTCTTGTTGTTCATCCTGACATTCATAGTATTCTTGCATGCATTGCATCATTTTTCTTATTTTTCTCTCTCTTCATTAAAAATTCAAAAATAAAAAAATATCTTTCCCTTTTTCTCTCTCAAAATTTTGAAAAATAGATTTGACTTTTTCAAAAAATTTTAAAATCTAGTTGTTTTTATGAGTCAAATCAAATTTTCAATTTAAAAATCTTATCTTTTTCAAAATCTTTTTCAAAAATCAAATCTTTTTCATTTTCCTTAGTTATTTTCGAAAATTATAAAAATATTTTTCAGAAATATTTTTCTCATTTTTATATCAAATTTTCGAAAATAACAATAACAATTAATGTTTTGATTCAAAAATTTCAAGTTTGTTATTTGCTTGTTAAGAAAGATTCAAACTTTAAGTTCTAGAATCATATCTTGTGATTTCTTGTGAATCAAGTCATTAATTGTGATTTTAAAAATCAAATCTTTTTTTTAAAAACTAATTTCTATCCTATCTTTTCAAAAATATCTTCTCATCATATCTTTTTCAAAAATTTGATTTCAAAATATCTTTTCTAACTTCCTAACTTCTTATCTTTTCAAGTTGACTTTCAAAATTTGTTTCAACTAACTAACTAACTTTTTGCTTGTTTCTTATCTTTTTCAAAACTACCTAACTAACTCTCTCTCTCTAATTTTCGAAAATATCTCCCCCTTTTTCAAAAATTTCTTTTTAATTAACTAATTATTTTAACTTTTGATTTTAAAATTTTCGAAAAAAAATTACTAACATTTTTCAAAAACTATTTTAGAAAATCACTAACTCATTTTCAAAAAAAAAATTATTTTCGAAAATTTCCCTTCTCTCTCATCTCCTTCTATTTATTTATTCATCTACTAACACTTCATCACTCACCAAATTCGAACCCCCTCTTCTATCTGTGTTCGAATTTTCTCTCTTCTTGTCTTCTTCTACTAACAATAAGGAACCTTTTTACTGTGACATAGAGGATTCCTCTTCTTTTCTTTTTCTCTTCTCTTTCTTATGAGCAGGGACAAAGAAAAAGGCATTCTTGTTGAAGCTGATCCAGAACCTGAAAGGACTCTGAAGAGAAAACTAAAAGAAGCTAAATTACAACAATCCAGAGACAACCTTATTGAAAATTTCGAACAAGTAAAGGAGATGGCAGCCGAACCCAACAACAATAATGCAAGGAGAATTCTTGGTGACTTTACTGCACCTAATTCCAATTTACATGGAAGAAACATCTCCATCCCTGCCATTGGAGCAAACAACTTTGAGCTGAAACCTCAGCTAGTTTCTCTGATGCAGCAGAACTGCAAGTTTCATGGACTTCCATCTAAAGATCCTTTTCAGTTCTTAACTGAATTCTTGCAGATCTGTGATACTGTTAAGACTAATGGAGTAGATCCTGAAGTCTACAGGCTCATGCTTTTCCCTTTTGCTGTAAGAGACAGAGCTAAAATATGGTTGGACTCTCAACCCAAAGACAGCCTGAACTCTTGGGATAAGCTGGTCACGGCTTTCTTAGCCAAGTTCTTTCCTCCTCAAAAGCTGAGCAAGCTTAGAGTGGATGTTCAGACCTTCAAACAGAAAGAAGGAGAATCCCTCTATGAAGCTTGGGAAAGATACAAGCAGCTGACCAAAAAGTGTCCTTCTGACATGCTTTCAGAATGGACCATCCTGGATATATTCTATGATGGTTTATTTGAGCTATCAAAGATGTCATTGGATATCTCTGCAGGTGGATCCATTCACCTAAAGAAAACACCTGCAGAAGCTCAAGAACTCATTGACATGGTTGCAAATAACCAGTTCATGTACACTTCTGAAAGGAATCTTGTGAATAATGGGACGCCTATGAAGAAGGGAGTTCTTGAGATTGATACTCTGAATGCCATATTGGCTCAGAAAAAAATATTGACTCAGCAAGTCAATATGATTTCTCAGAGTCTGAATGGAATGCAAGCTGCATCCAACAGTACTCAAGAGGCATCTTCTGAAGAAGAAGCTTATGATCCTGAGAACCCTGCAATAGCAGAGGTGAATTACTTAGGTGAACCTTATGGAAACACCTATAACTCATCATGGAGAAATCATCCAAATTTCTCATGGAAGGATCAAAAGCCTCAACAAGGCTTTAATAATGGTGGAAGAAACAGGTTTAGCAATAGCAAGCCTTTTCCATCATCCACTCAGCAACAGACAGAGAATTCTGAGCAAAACCCATCTAGCTTAGCAAACTTAGTCTCTAATCTATCTAAGGCCACTGTGAGTTTCATGAATGAAACAAGGTCTTTCATTAAAAATTTAGAAGCACAAGTGGGCCAGCTGAGTAAAAGGATCACTGAAATCCCTCCTAGTACTCTCCCAAGCAATACAGAAGAGAATCCAAAAGGAGAGTGTAAGGCCATTGACATAACCAAAATGGCCGAACCCAATGAGGGAGAGGAGGACGTGAATCCCAAGGAGGAAGACCTCCTGGGACGTCCAGTGATCAATAAGGAGTTTCCCTCTGAGGAACCAAAGGAATCTGAGACTCATCTAGAGACCATAGAGATTCCATTGAACCTCCTTATGCCATTCATGAGCTCTGATGAGTAATCCTCTTCTGAAGAGAATGAGGATGTTACTGAAGAGCAAACTGCCAAGTTTCTTGGTGCAATCATGAAGCTGAATGCAACATTATTTGGCATTTATACTTGGGAAGATGAACCTCCCTTGTTCACCAATGAACTAAGTGATCTGGATCAACTGACATTGCCTCAGAAGAGACAGGATCTTGGAAAGTTCATAATACCTTGTACCATAGGCACCATGATCTTTAAGGCTCTGTGTGACCTTGGTTCAGGAATAAACCTCATGCCCCTCTCTGTAATAGAGAAACTGGGAATCTATGGGGTGCAAGCTGCTAGAATCTCATTAGAGATGGCAGATAATTCAAGAAAACAGGCTTATGGACAAGTAGAGGACGTGTTAGTAAAGGTTGAAGGCCTTTACATCCCTGCTGATTTCATAGTCTTAGATACTGGAAAGGAAGAGGATGAATCCATCATCCTAGGAAGACCTTTCCTAGCCACAGCAAGAGCTGTGATTGATGTGGACAGAGGAGAATTGATCCTTCAATTAAATAAGGACAACCTTGTGTTTACAACTCAAGGATCTCTCTCTGCATCCATGGAGAGGAAGCAGAAAAAGCTTCTCTCAAAGCAGAGTCAACCAAAGCCCCCACAGTCAAACTCTAAGTTTGGTGTTGGGAGGCCACAACCAAACTCTAAGTTTGGTGTCAAACCCCCATATCCAAACTCTAAGTTTGGTGTTGGGAGGTTTCAACAAAGCTCTGCACATCTGTGAGGCTCCATGAGAGCCCACTGTCAAGCTATTGACATTAAAGAAGCGCTTGTTGGGAGGCAACCCAATTTTTATCTAACTATATTTTTCTTAGTTATATGTCTTTATAGGTTCATGATCATGTGGAGTCACAAAATAAATATAAAAATTGAAAACGGAATCAAAAACAGCAGAAGAAAAATGACACCCTGGAGGAAGCATCTGCCTGGCGTTCAACGCCAGAACAGAGCATGGTTCTGGCGCTGAACGCCCAAAATGGGTAGTATCTGGGCACTGAATGCCCAAAATGGGCATCATCTGGGCGCTGAACGCCAGAATTGCACCCTGGAGAGGAGCTGGCGCTGAACGCCCAGAACAAGCATGGTTCTGGTGTTCAACGCCAGAAATGGCCAGTAAATGAGCGTTGAACGCCCAGAGTTGTGTGCAAGGGCATTTTACATGCCTAATTTGGTGCAAGGTTGTAAATCCTTGAACACCTCAGGATCTGTGGACCCCACAGGATCCCCACCTACCTCCACTCACTTTTTCTCATCCCTCTTTCACACAATCCCATAAACACTCTTCCCCAAAACCCTTCACCAATCACCTCAATCTCTCTTCCCCATCACCTCTTCCCCACTCACATCCATCCACTCTTCCCTATAAACCTACCTCATAAACTCCACCTACCTTCAAAATTCAAAACCAATTTCCCACCCAAACCCACCCATATGGCCGAAACCTTCCCCCCTCCCTTCCCTATATAAAGCCCTCCATTCTTCTTCAAATTCACACAACACAACCCTCTCTTCTCTTCTTGGCCGAAACACAACCCCTTCTCCCTCTCCTCCATTTCTTCTTCTTCTTCATCTATTCTTTCTTTTATTGCTCGAGGGCGAGCAATATTCTAAGTTTGGTGTGGTAAAAGCATAAGCTTTTTGTTTTTCCATTACCATTGATGGCACCTAAGACTGGAGAATCCTCTAGAAAAGGAAAAGGGAAGACAAAAGCTTTCACCTCCGAGTCACAGGAGATGGAAAGGTTCATCTCCAAAGCCCATCAAGACCACTTCTATGATGTTGTGGCCAAGAAGAAGGTGATCCCTGAGGTCCCTTTCAAACTCAAAAGAAATGAGTATCCAGAGATCCGACATGAAATTCAAAGAAGAGGTTGGGAAGTTCTAACAAATCCCATCCAACAAGTCGGCATCCTAATGGTTCAAGAGTTCTATGCTAATGCATGGATCACCAAGAACCATGATCAAAGTAAGAACCCGGATCCAAAGAACGATGTTACAATGGTTCGGGGGAAATACTTAGATTTTAGTCCGGAAAATGTGAGGTTGGCGTTCAACTTGCCAAACATGGAAGAGAACGCATGCCCCTACACAAGGAGAGTCAACTTTGATCAAAGGTTTGACCAAGTCCTTATGGACATATGTGTAGAAGGAGCTCAATGGAAAATTGACTCAAAAGGCAAACCGGTTCAACTAAGAAGACTGGACCTCAAGCCTGTGACTAGAGGATGGTTTGAATTCATCCAATGCTCCATCATCCCTACTAGCAACCGATCTGAAGTTACTGTGGATCGGGCCATCATGATTCATAGCATCATGATTGGAGAGGAAATAGAAGTTCATGAAGTCATCTCTAATGAACTCTACAAAATAGCCGAAAAGTCATCCCCCATGGCAAGGCTAGCTTTTCCTCATCTTATTTGCCATCTATGTTACTCAGCTGGAGCTTTCATAGAAGGAGACATTCCTATTAAAGAAGAGAAGCCCATCACTAAGAAAAAGATGGAGCAAGCAAGAGAGCCCATTCATGGAGCTCAAGAGGCGCAAGAAGCTTATCACCATGAGATCCCGGAAATGCCTTAAATGCATTTTCCTCCACAAAATTATTGGGAGCAAATCAACACCTCCCTAGAAGAATTAAGTTCCAACATGGGACAATTAAGGATGGAACATCAAGAGCACTCCATCATGCTCCATGAAATAAGAGAAGATCAAAAAGCAATGAGGGAGGAGCAACAAAGACAAGGAAGAGACATAGAAGAGCTCAAGGACATTATTGGTTCCTCAAGAAGGAAACGCCACCATCACTAAGGTGGACTCATTCCTTGTTCTTATTTCTTCTGTTTTTCGTTTTCTATGTTGTGTGCTTATCTATGTTTGTGTCTTCATTACATGATCATTAGTAGTTAGTAACTATGTCTTAAAGTTATAAATGTCCTATGAATCCATCACCTCTCTTAAATGAAAAATGTTTTAATTCAAAAGAACAAGAAGTACATGAGTTTCGAATTTATCCTTGAACTTAGCTTAATTATATTGATGTGGTGACAATGCTTCTTGTTTTCTGAATGAATGCTTGAACAGTGCATATGTCTTTTGAAGTTGTTGTTTAAGAATGTTAAATATGTTGGCTCTTGAAAGAATGATGACAAGGAGACATGTTATTTGATAATCTGAAAAATCATAAAAATGATTCTTGAAGCAAGAAAAAGCAGTAAAGAACAAAGCTTGCAGAAAAAAAAATAGGCGAAAAAAAAATAGAAAAAGAAAAAGCAAGCAGAAAAAGCCAATAACCCTTAAAACCAAAAGGCAAGGGCAAATAAAAAGGATCCCAAGGCTTTGAGCATCAGTGGATAGGAGGGCCTAAAGGAATAAAATCCTGGCCTAAGCGGCTAAACCAAGCTGTCCCTAACCATGTGCTTGTGGCGTGTAGGTGTCAAGTGAAAACTTGAGACTGAGCGGTTAAAGTCAAGGTCCAAAGCAAAAAAAAAAAGAGTGTGCTTAAGAACCCTGGACACCTCTAATTGGGGACTTTAGCAAAGCTGAGTCACAATTTGAAAAGGTTCACCCAATTATGTGTCTGTGGCATTTATGTATCCGGTGGTAATACTGGAAAACAAAGTGCTTAGGGCCACGGCCAAGACTCATAAAATAGCTGTGTTCAAGAATCATCATACTGAACTAGGAGAATCAATAACACTATCTGAACTCTGAGTTCCTATAGATGCCAATCATTCTGAACCTCAATGGATAAAGTGAGATGCCAAAACTATTCAAGAGGCAAAAAGCTATAAGTCCCGCTCATTTGATTAGAGTTATGTTTCATTGATAGTTTGGAATTTATAGTATATTATCTTCTTTTTATCCTATTTGATTTTCAGTTGCTTGGGGACAAGCAACAATTTAAGTTTGGTGTTGTGATGAGCGGATAATTTATACGCTTTTTGACATTGTTTTTAGTATGTTTTTAGTAGGATCTAGTTACTTTTAGGGATGTTTTCATTAGTTTTTATGTTAAATTCACATTTCTGGACTTTACTATGAGTTTGTGTGTTTTTCTGTGATTTCAGGTATTTTCTGGCTGAAATTGAGGGACTTGAGCAAAAATCAGATTCAGAGGTTGAAGAAGGACTGCTGATGCTGTTGGATTCTGACCTCCCTGCACTCAAAGTGGATTTTCTGGAGCTAAAGAACTCAAAATGGCGCGCTTCCAATTGCGTTGGAAAGTAGAAATCCAGGGCTTTCCAGAAATGTATAATAGTTCATACTTTGCCCAATTTTAGATGATGCAAACTGGCGTTCAACGCCAGCTCTCTGCCCAATTCTGGCGTCCAGCGCCAGAAACAAGTTGCAAAGTGGAGTTCAACGCCCAAACTGGCACCAAAGCTGGCGTTCAACTCTAAGAAGGACCTCTACACGTGCAACACTCAAGCTCAGCCCAAGCACACACCAAGTGGGCCCCGGAAGTGGATTTATGCATCAATTACTTACTTCTGTAAACCCTAGTAGCTAGTTTATTATAAATAGGACTTCTTACTATTGTATTAGACATCCTGGATTGTATTTTGATCCTGTGATCACGTTTTGGGGGCTGGCCATCTCGGCCATGCCTGGACCTTTCACTTGTGTAATTTTAACGGTAGAGTTTCTACACTCCATAGATTAAGGTGTAGAGCTCTGCTGTTCCTCAAAGATTAATGCAGAGTACTACTGTTTTCTATTCAATTCATCTTATTTCGCTTCCAAGATATTCATTCGCACTTCAATCTGAATGTGATGAACGTGACAATCATCATCATTCCCTATGAACGCGTGCCTGACAACCACTTCCGTTCTACATTAGATTGAATGAGTATCTCTTAGATCTCTTAATCAGAATCTTCGTGGTGTAAGCTAGAATGATGGCGGCATTCAAGAGAATCCGGAAAGTCTAAACCTTGTCTGTGGTATTTCGAGTAGGATTCAATGATTGAATGACTGTGACGAGCTTCAAACTCGCGATTGCTGGGCGTAGTGACAGACGCAAAAGGATAGTAAATCCTATTCCAGCATGATCGAGAACCAACAGATGAATAGTCGTGCCGTGACAGGGTGCGTTGACCACTTTCACTGAGAGAATAGGATGTAACCATTGACAAGGGTGATGCCTCCAGACGATTAGCCGTGCCGTGACAGGGCATTTGGATCATTTTCCCGAGAGAAGACCGAAAGTAGCCATTGACAATGGTGACGCATTACATAAAGCCAGCCATGGAAAGGAGTAAGACTGATTGGATGAAGATAGCAGGAAAGCAAAGGTTCAGAGGAACGAAAGCATCTCTATTCGCTTATCTGAAATTCTCACCAATGATTTACATAAGTATTTCTATCCCTATTTTATTAATTATTTTCGAAAACCCCATTACTATTTTATATCCGCCTGACTGAGATTTACAAGGTGACCATAGCTTGCTTCATACCAACAATCTCCGTGGGATTCGACCCTTACTCACATAAGGTATTACTTGGACGACCCAGTGCACTTGCTGGTTAGTTGTGCGAAGTTGTGAACCATGGTATTGGCATCATGTTTTTGGCGCCATTACCAGGGAAAGAACGAGCGATGAATTTTACATAATCAAAGTGTAATCACAATTTCTGCGCACCACTAGCCTATACCACGAAGGTTCTAATCTTAGATTAGAAACCCAAGAGATACACATTCAAGCTTGTTTGCATGTAGAATGGAAGTGGTTGTCAGTCACGCGTTCATAGGTGAGAATGGTGATGAGTGTCACATAATCATCACATTCATCATGTTCTTGGGTGTGAATGAATATCTTGGAGAAGAAATAGACTTGAGTTGAATAGAAAAACAATAGTACTTGTATTAATTCATGAAGAACAGCAGAGCTCCACACCTTAATCTATGGTGTGTAGAAACTCCACCGTTGAAGATACATAAGAACAAGGTCTAGGCATGGCCGTGAGGCCTGCCTCCAAAAGCGTCTAAGATAGCATAAGACTTATCAATGATTGAAAATACAATAGTAAAAGGTCCTATTTATAGAGAACTAGTAGCCTAGGGTTACAAATATAGGTAATTAATGCAGAAATCTTCTTTCGGGCCCACTTGGTGTGTGCTTGGGCTGAGCATTGAAGCTTCCATGTGTAGAGACTTTTTTTGGAGTTAAACGCCAGCTTTTGTGCCAGTTTGGGCATTTAACTCCAGCTTTTATGCCAGTTCCGGCGTTAAACGCCAAAATTCTTGAGCTGACTTGGATCGCCTGTTTGGGCCATCAAATCTCAGGCAAAGTATGGACTATTATCCATTTCTGAAAAGCCCAGGATGTCTACTTTCCAACGCAATTAAGAGCGCGCCAATTGGGCTTCTGTAGCTCCAGAAAATTCACTTCGAATGCAGGGAGGTTAGAATCCAACAGCATCTGCAGTCCTTTTTCAGCCTCTGAATAAGATTTTTGCTCAAGTCCCTCAATTTCAGCCAGAAAATACCTGAAATCACAGAAAAACACACAAACTCATAGTAAAGTCCAGAAGAGTGATTTTTATTTAAAAACTAATAAAAATATAATAAAAACTAATTAAAATATACTAAAAACATACTAAAAATAATGCCAAAAAGCGTATAAATTATCCGCTCATCAGTGACCTAGGATCAAGCATTATCCTCATGCCACTCTCTCTAATGGAGAAACTAGACATCATTGAGGTGAAATCTGCAAACATCTCATTAGAGATGGCAGACAAGACAATGAAGAAGCCATATGGCTTAGTAGAGGATGTCTTGGTGAAAGTTAAAAACCACTACATCCCTGCAAACTTCATTGTCTTGGACATAGGAGAGGATGAGGATGACTGTGTCATCCTTGGAAGACCTTTCCTAGCCACAGCCAATGCTATCATTGATGTGGGTAAGGGAGAACTGACCCTACAGTTAGGGGAGGACCACATCTTATTCAAGATGCCTCATCCTAATTCTCCCTCTAAAAGAGAGATAACTGTGCAACACCTAGTGTTCTAACCCTCTCTTTTTGTGTAAAGCATGGAAGAGCCCCCAAACATCAATTTTAAGTTTGCAGTTGGGCAGCCATCAACAAGCTCTAAGTACAAAGGTACTAAGAAGAAAGTACCTAAAGGCTGGAGGGACAAGAAAGTTCCAACAGAAGGCCTCTCACCTGGCATGAGAGTTGTCTTGACTAAGAAGCCAGCCTTACCATATACAGTGAGTCGTGTCCTGTCTCTAGAGCATGTGGAGCTCATTCATGAGAGGACAGGAAGAAAGTTCACTGTAAGGGGCAAAAATCTGAGCCTATACTCACCTCCGTAAGGAGCTAACCGTCAAGCTAATGACGTTAAAAATAGTGCTTGTTGGGAGGCAACCCAACCTTAATTAATTATTTATTTTGTTTTGTTTTTCTATTAGGGTCATGATCATATGCAGCATTCAGAACAGAGACAGAATTTCATAGTAGTGAAAATAAAACACTCTGGATGGAGTGTTAAAGTTGAATGCCAGCCAGGGTATCCCTACTGGGCATTCAACGCCCATGATGGGCAGCATTGCTGGCATTGAACGCCAGCCAGGGAGTAGCCCTTGGGCATTCAAACGCTGATGCAGAGAAGCAGAGAATCTGAATTTTCTAGCCTCTCAAGACCTGTGGGTCCCATAGCATCTTTCTCCTACCCTACCTACCCCACTTACTTTCACATTTTCCCATACACACTTCCCTATAACCCCTAGCCCAATCACATCCATACCACTTCCCCAAAACCATCATAACTCGCACCTACCCCTACCCACTTCAAAATCAAATTTTCCACCCAAAACCCACTCTATGGCTGAACATATACCCTTCCCCGCTCCTATAAATAACCCTCTTCATAACCCTTCATACACATACCTCTCATACTCTACTACACCCACAAGGCTGAAAGCCCTCTCTCCCTCTATATCCTTCTATTTTCTTCTTCTTCTACTCCATTTTTCTCCTCTGCTTATTTTTGCTCGAGGACGAGCAAAGTTTTAGGTTTGGTTTGGGAAAAGCATAGCTTTTTTCTTTCCATTACCATTTATGGCACCCAAGGTTGGAGACTCCTCTAGAAAGAGAAAAGGAAATACAGTAGCCACTCCCTCTGAATCTTGGGAGATGGAAAGATTCATCACCAAAGCCCACCAAGACCTCTTCTATAAAGTAGTGGCTGAGAAGAAAGTGATCCCTGAGGTCCATTTCTTGCTCAAGAAGAATGAGTATCTGGAAATTCGAAGAGAGATCTGAAGAAGAGGTTGGGAAGTCCTAACCAATTCCATTCAGGATGTTTGGATTCTCATGGTACAAGAGTTTTATGCTAATACATGGGTTACTAAAAACCATGACACTAGTGTGAAACTAAATCTAAGGAATTGGATCACCATGGTCCTAGGAAGAATCTTAGATTTCAGCCCAGAAAGTGTGAGGTTAGTGTTCAACTTGCTTCTAATGCAAGGAGATCCTCATCCTTACACTAAGAGAGTTAACTTTGATGAGAGATTGGATCAAGTGCTCTCAGACATTTATGTGGAAGGAGCACAGTGGAAAAGGGATTCCCAAGGCAAGCCCATTCAACTAAGAAGGATTGACCTTAAGCCCATAGCTAGAGGATGGTTAGAATTCATCCAAAGATCCATCATCCCTACTAGCAATCGGTCAGAAGTGACTGTTGACAGAGCCATCATGATCCATTGCATCATGATTGGAACTGAGGTGGAAGTACATGAGGTGATTCCTCAAGAACTGTACAAGGTAGCTGAGAAGCCTCACACCAATGCAAGGTTACCCTTCCCACAGCTCATCTGTCATCTATGCAATTCAGTTAGAATTGTTATAAATGGAGATGTCTCGATTGGGGAGGATAAGCCGATCACTAAGAAGAGGATGGAGTGAACTAGAGAGCATGCATAAGAGCATGTGCAGCTGCCTCAGTATGAGATCCCTGAGATGCCTCAAAGGATGTATTTTCCTCCCCAAAGCTATTGGGATCAATGAAAAACTTCTCTTGGAGAATTGAATACTAACATGGAGCAATTGAGGATGGAGTATCAAGGGCATGCTACCACCCTCAATGAAATAAGAGAAGATCAAAGAGCCATAAGGGAAGACCAAAGGGCTATGAGGGAAGAACAACAAAGGCAAAGAGATGACATAGAAGAGATCAAGCATCACATTGGATCCTCAAGGAGGAGTATTAGGCGACACCATTAAAGGTGGATTCGTTCTCTTTACACCCCTTTCCTGTTATTTTTTTCTATTTTCTGTTATGTTTTGTTTGTTCTATTGTTCTAGTTGCATGATCATTTGCATTGATGTCTTAAAGTTGTAAAATATTCTATGTATCTCTCACCTTGCTTAAAAGAAAATTTTAATTGAAAAGATTTGAGAGATGCATGAATTTCAAGTTTAAAATAAGAATAGTTTAATTATGTTGATGTGGTGGTATTGCTTTTATTTTCTGAATGTATGATTAAACAGTGCATATTTGAAGTTGAAATTTTAGAATGTTGGCTCTTGAAAGAATAAGGAAAAAGGAAAAATGTTATTGGTAATTTGAAAAATCAATAAAATTGATTCTTGAAGCAAGAAAAAGTAGCAAAAAGAAAAAGAAAAAGAAAAAGCATGTTGCAAAAGAAAAAAAAATAATATGCATGCGAAAAAGAAAGAAAAACGGCGAGAAGAAAAAAAAAACAGAAAAATCCATACTGCCTAAAAATGCAGGAAAAGGAGGGCAGATTGAAAAAGCCAATAACCCTTTAAACCAAAAGACAAGGGTAAAAGGACCGAAGGCTTTGAGCATTAATGGATAGGAGGGTCCAATGGAATAAAATCCTGGCCTAAGCGGCTCAATCAAGCTGTCCCTAACCTTGTGCTTGTGGCATGAAGGTGTCAAGTGAAAAGCTTGAGACTGAGCGGTTAAAGTCGTGGTCTAAAGCAAAAAGAGTGTGCTTAAGAACTCTGGACACCTCTATCTGGGGACTCTAGCAAAGCTGAGTCACAATCTGAAAAGGTTCACCCAGATAAAGTGTCTATGACATTATTGTATCCGGTGGTAATACTAGAAAACAAGGTGCTTAGGGTCACTGATGAATGGAAGATTGATGGTTTAGGATTCACAATAAATTCTCGTTGCAAGTATAGTTTCTAAACCAAGCAATAATCCTTTCATACAAAAACTTGTTTGTCACTTAAGAAAACCCAATAAAATTGATAACCGAAGTATTTAAACTTCGGGTTGTCTCTCAAGGAATTGCAGGGAAGTATGATTTATTATTGATTATGGAAAAATGTATATTTTTGGGGTTTTTTGAAATAGGGAACAAGGAAATAAATTGGCAAGGAAGTAAATTAATAACTAGAAAAACTCTTGGCAAGGTATGAGAACTGAAAATCCTATCCTAGTTATCCTTATCAGGTGTGATGAGAATTGGTTATTGCTCCCACTTAGTTAACCCTTACTAAATAAAGGAAAGTCAAGTGGACTAATCAATTTGATTCCTCAAGTCCTAGTCAACTCCTATGGAAAGACTAGCTTCAGAGGAATCCAAATCAATCAGCAAATTCCAATTTTCAATCAGCAGCTGAGTTTGACAACTCAAGTGTCACCACTTACTCAACCAAAGCCAAAAGGGAAAAAATCCAAATTATTTATATCATAAATAGAAGAAAGCAATCATCAATCTGAAATACCTCAAATTGTATTAAATAAGAAAATCAAATCTAACATGGAAAGTTCATAAATCAAATTGGGAAAATAAACAAACTAAAGTAATAGTGTAAATAAAAGTAGAAGAGAAATTAATTAAAGGAACATTGAACCTGGAATGAAGAAGGAATAAACCATAAACTAAGAGAAATCCTAATCCTAAAACTAAGAGAGAAGAGAGAGCCTCTCTCTCTAGAAAACTACATCTAAAACCTAAAATTATATGAATGAATGTTGTCTCAATGAATTGATTGATTCTCCCACTTTATAACCTCTAATCTGTGTTTTCTGGGCTGAGAACTGGGCCAGAAACAGCCCAGAAATTGCTGGGGGCGAAGTCAAATACGTGTATGTCGCTGGTTTTGCGTAGATCTACGCATGCGGTTAGAATCACGCGTGCACGTCACTTATCTTCAAAGCAACTATGGCAAATTATATATCATTTCGAAGCCCCGGATGTTAGCTTTCCAACACAACTAGAACCGCCCCATTTGGACCTCTATAGCTCAAGTTATGACCGTTTGAGTGCGAAGAGGTAAGGCTGGACAGCTTAGCAATTCCTTCAACTTCTTGTATTCCTTCCACTTTTACATGCTTCCTTTCCATCCTCTAAGTCATTCCTGTCCTGTAATCCCTAAAATCACTTAATGCACATATCACGGCATCGAATGGTAATAAGAGAGGATTAATATTAGCAAATGTAAGGCCAAAGAAGCATATTTTCAATCATAGCACAAAATCAGGAAGGAAAACGTAAAACATGCGAATTGTATGAATAAGTGTGAGAATAATAGATAAAATCTACTAGATTAAGCACAGGATAAACCCTAAAAATGGGGTTTATCAATCTCCCCACACTTAAACATTAGCATGTCCTCATGCTAAGCTCAAGAGAACTAAAAGAGTGAAGAGGAATGGTAGAGAGTATGAAATGCAACCTATCTATATGAATGCAACTATATGATAAGATGTTTCTACCTACTTGTTTAAAAGTAAATCAGCTCTTCAAGACAAACATAAATCAGATTTCACTAATTTCAAATTATACAATAAAAAACAAGTAAACTTGTAAGAAGATAGCTCATGAACGCAGGAAACATAGAATCGAGCATTGAGCCCTCACTGGTAGTGTATATGTACTCTAATCTCTCAAGTGTCTAGGGTTAATCACTCTACTCTTCTCTAATCATGCTTTCTAGACTTTGTTCTTCATATAACCAATCAACAAATATTTAGTATACCAATGCAAACATCATGAGGTCTTTTTAAGGTTGTAATGGGGCCAAGGTAAGGGTGAGGATATATGTATGGCCAAGTGAGCTATAATATGAATCTTTGACTAGCCTAAGTTCACCTAACACACACAAACACTCTATATCACTCTAAAATCATGCCTAGCTACCCATAATTCCCACTTTTACATCACATACTCATGTACCAATTTATCTTTTATTGTATCACATATGCATTGATCTTTTTCTTAACTTAACTTAGCATTGGGGTAATTTTGTCCCCTTATTTATTTACTTATTTATTGAATATTTTTTGGATTTTTTCTTTTTTTTTCTCTTTTTTTTATTTTTTTATTTTTTTTATTTTTTTAAATAGAAAAATAAACATAACTTATCAATGCACATGGATTTTTAATTTTTCTAGTCTCATATGAGTAGGTACCCAAATTCCCAATATTTTATCAAAGTAAAAACATAATGCATTCCCTTATTAACCCATGTTCCCACAGTTTGCCCACACTTAGTTGATACACAATCTCTATCTTAAGCTAACCAAAGATTCAATTGGGGTGATTACTTATTTTTCCGCTTAAGGCTAGTGATGTGGTAAAATATAGAACAAATGGGGATTAAAAAGGCTCAAAGTGGCTAACAAAGGTAAATGGAAGGGTAGGCTATTTGGAATAAGTGAGCAAAAACAAATGATGGCCTCAATCATATGCAAGCATGTAAATACACTAAATAATAGACATATAGACTGGAACAAAATAAAGATCACAATTATAGAGAAGTAAACACACAAGAATTGAAATATTATGGTTAAATAGTGTAACCATGTAATTAAGCTCAAATCTCACGGGTTGTGTGTTCTTAGCTATAAACTGTGTTCCAATTTACAATCTTCAAACAAGTTTAACAAAAAAAATTTTAAATTAAATTAGTGAAATACTATAAAAAGGTTTTGAAAAAGAAACTCATTACTTTAACCAAGTAGTAGCTAAATGCATAAAATCAAACAAACATGCAATCAAACATGCAAATGCAACAATGAACTAACAAATAAAGTAAAACATTGGTGTTGAGAAGAAAATAACTAACCTATGGAGATCGGTATCGACCTCCCACACTTAAAGATTGCACCGTCCTCGGTGCATGCTGAGATGTGCAAGTGGACGGGCGGTTATAACTGATGCTTTTCCAAAGAATGTGCAGATGGAGTTGTCTGTCACCCCATGTAAACATTTTCTGTTCCTCTTCCTCGGTGGCCATCCTGAAAGAAGAGGAAAAAGAAGAAAAGTAACCCAGGAATAAAGAGAAGAAAATAAATAAAGTATGGGTGGGTTAATGTCAAATAATGGGGGTCTCAATTACATGGTAGCTACAACATGCAAGTGAGAAAACAATAGAAGCACATGGCATACCAGTGGTGCAAAATTTGCAACAAATGGGAGGAGTGTGGGTAATGGAAGACAGTATAAGTTCATATCAATGCAAGAAGAGTACAAGTATCATAAAGATTAGCATTGATTTAAATAATACTGCCCAATTAGAATAAAACAAGTCATGAAGCACCAGGATAATTCAAGAGAAGATGCAACAGTTAAATAAGAAAATTTAACACCAACGGAAAAATAATAAATTTAGAAAAGAAAATAAAAATATGCACAAAATTAAAATGCAATGAATGAAAGTATGCAGATAAATTAAGTAAAATAGAATGAAAGAAAAGAAGGATGAGAAGTTAAAGAGATGAAGAAGAAGAAAGTAAGAAAGGAGGAGGAAAGAAGGAGAAAGGAAAAGAAATTAGGATTGGGAAAGAAAAGATAAGAAAAGTGGGCGTTGCAGGGTTCTGGTGATGCGGCGTTGTCGACGCGTACGCATGGGGCGCGCATTGGGAAGGCGACGCGAGAGCGTCGCGCACGCGTACGCGTGACAGTGTTTGTGCTACTCGCACGAAGCCAGCCTCGTGCACGCACAACTCTCTGTTCACTCAATGTTGTGGCCCAACTTTGCATATGGCACGTGCGCGTCAGTCACGCGCACGCGTGATCACTCAGAAACTGAAAACGACGCGCACGCGTCAGGGACGCGTACGCGAGGGTGATTTTGTGCCTCTAGCACAGTGCCAGCACCAGGCCATCACAACTTTCGGCCAATACACCTTTTACGTCGATTTTTCAGGGCCACGCGTGCGTGTCACATGCACGCGTGAAATGCCAAAATCTCAAGTGGCGCGTACGCGTGAGGTACACGTATGCGTGATGTTGCTTATGCGATTGGCACGCTTTTTGCACCACTCCCACAGAACTTGCTGTTCACTTTTTTTTTGTAGAATGCAGAATGCAATGTGAAAATGAATATGCATAAATTATGGATGAATACTAATAAAAAGAAAATAAAATAAAATAAGACTGAAAATAAAAAAAAGAACAATCATACCATGGTGGGTTGTCTCCCACCTAGCACTTTTAGTTAAAGTCCTTATGTTGGACATTTGGTGAGCTCCTTGTCATGGTGGCTTGTGCTTGAACTCGTCTTGAAACTTCCACCAATGCTTGGACTTCCAATAAGCTCTATCAATACCAAGTAAATTTCTCAAGCTTTGATGGAGTTCTTCACAAGCTTTGAGCTCCCAAATTTGATCTTCATATATTCCTGGATCCCAAATCTTGTTTCTGCACCCGTCTTCAAGTGGATCATGATGATTCCATCTGGCTGGTTCAGCCTTAGAATTCTCATTTAGGCATCCAAACAGCCTCCTAGACCCATACAATTTAGTATTCTTCCAACCATGATAATTCAGTCGTGAGCTTCCTACCACAATGAATCTAGGATTGTGTTGCCAACCACTAACCATCTCCCTCTTACTCTTAAAGCCACAAAGAGCTCTAAGCTGACCATCTGTCTCAAGTAAACCATATTCAAGTGGGAAAGCAAAGTTCAAGGATAATAATTTTACCCACTTGAATGTTGTATTGGATGGTAATGGCTTTGGGGGAGAGATCTCCAACAGCTTTGGCAAGGTGATCTCCAGCTCCATTCCCTTGGGCTCTTCTTTGGCAACTTCCACCTCTTTGCAAGCTTCTTCAATTTCAACCTCTTCCTCTTGGTAGCTTTCTTCCAATTCAAACTCTTCTTCATGGCTTACCAAGGACATGGGAGGTTGTGCTTCTTCTTCTTTAATCTCCATCTCTTGATCAACCTCTTCAAAGTCTTTAGCCATGATATGCCTTGGAGGTTGTACACCCTCTTCAATATCAAATTCAAACGTCTTGGAAGGAGGTTCTATGATTGGACTTTCCCATGGAGGTTATGCATCTCCCAAGTCTTCAACCACTTCTTCCTCTTCAATAATTACTGCTTTCTCCAGTTGTTTTAGTATAAAATCATACTCATCCTTGATGATTTCCTTTCCATGACAACTCCTTTCAACTATTCCTTCATCTTCTAGTACAAAACCCAGCTCCTCCTTGTTGACTTCCTTCACTAATTCTTCAACTACTCTTTCGACTTCAAGGGTCTCCACTGCCTCCACCTGTAGGGCCTCCTCTAGCGTTTTATGAAGTATGAATTCGCGAAGACGATCTCTTTTCTCTTGTTCCTTGTCAATAGCATAGCAGGGATCATATTGCTCTTGGATTGATGGATGTGGGTGCTCTTCCATGGAGGGTGGTGATGGGATAGAAAGATTATGTGGTTGAAAAGGAAGTGCACTAAAGCTTGAGGGTTGAATATTGGAGGTAGAGGGTTGGTTCATGCGGGATATAAGATTTTGGAGTGTAGAGGTGAGACCAATGATATTAGAGATGAGTGTGTTGTTATCCAATGGAGGTTGGGGTGGATGGGAGAGTTCATTTGTTGGGAGAAAGAGCTCATAATACGGAGGTGGTTCTTCTTGATAAGGATATAAAGATGGTGAATATTGAGGTGGTGGTTCTGGGTGTGGTTCATATGGTAGTTGGTTTGGTGGATAAGGATTAGGGTCATATGGAGGTGAATGGTGGAAAGGGGTTTGTGAGTATGGTGGTTCAAAGGTATGTTGGAGAAGTGGTTCATAAGCATATGGTGGGGCTTGTTGGTAACTACAAGGGGTCCACCATATTCATTATCTTGGTACGCTCCCTGGAATGGCTCTTGACCATAGTAGTTTGGTGGAGGTTGGTTGTCACGAAAGGGTCCACCATAACTATTATCTTGGCATGCATCACAGAATGGTTGTTGGTTATATCGCATTGGATGGGGTTGTTGCCAAGAGGGTTGATCAAATCCTTGTGGCTCCTCCCATCTTTGATTCTTCCAACCTTGATGCCTGTTGAAGAACTGAAGATTGATGGTTTAGAAGTTATAGTAAACTCTCGTTGCAAGTATAGTTACTAAACCAAGCAATCAACTTTTCTTACAAACGTTTTGGTTGTCACAAGTAACAAACCCCTTTATAATTGATAACCGAGTATTTAAACCTCGGGTCGTCTTCTCAAAGAATTGCAGGGAGGTGTTCTTATTATTGGTTATGGATCTTGTAAATTGGGGGTTTTGAAAGTAAGAAAGAAGTATGTTAAATGATAGGAAAAATAAAATAGTAATAATAAAATAAACTCTTGGCAAGGTATAAGAACTGGAAGTCCTATCCTTATCAATTGTGATGATAATTGGATTTTAATCCCACTTTGTTAACCTCTAACTATGAAGGTAAATCAAGTGGATTAATTAGCTTAATCCTCAGGTCCTAGTCAATTTCTATGGAAAGACTACAGTTATTGGAGCAACTCCCAATTTCAACCACTGCTTTATTTGACAGCTCAAGCATTACCAATTACCTAACCCAAGCCAAAAGGGAGAAAATATCTAAATTAAATTAAAAGTATCAATATAAATAAAGCAAAGCAATCTTAAATCTGAAAATACCTCAAATTGCATTAATAAAGGAAATCAAATCTAACATGGATATTCATAAATAAAATTGGGAAAATAAATAAAAGAAAAATTGAACCTGATCAAAAGAAACAATCCTGAAAGCAAAGAAATCCTAAATCCTAATCCTAAGAGAGAGGAGAGAACCTCTCTCTCTAAAAACTACATCTAAATCTTAAAATTGTGTATTGTGAGCTTATGATTATGAATGAATGGATTCCTTCACTTTATAGCCTCTAATCTGTGTTTTCTGGGCCGCAAACTGGGTCGAAAACAGCCCAGAAATTGCTAGAGAAGAAAACTGCCACGATGATCTTCGCCATTGCGATGCGTCCGCGTGGAGCACGCGTTTGCATTGCCTAGCGATAAGAAAACTATAGTATATTATATATCAAATTGAAGCCCCAAACGTTAGCTTTCTAATGCAACTGAAACCGCATCATTTGGACCTCTATAGCTAAAGTTATAGCCGTTTGAGTGCGAAGAGGTCAGGCTGGACAGCTTAGCAATTTCTCCAACTTCTTGTATTCCTTCCACTTTTGCATGCTTCCTTTCCATCCTCTGAGCCATTCCTGCCCTGTAATCTCTGAAACCACTTAACACACATATCAAGGCATCTAATAGTAATAAGAGAGGATTAAACATAGGGAACTTAAGGCCAAAGAAGCATGTTTTCAATCAAAGCACATAATTAGGAAGGCAAATGTAAAACCATGCAAATAGTATGAATAAGTGGGTAAAGAGTTGATAAAAATCACTCAATTGAGCACAAGATAAACTATAAAATAGTGGTTTATCAACCTCCCCATACTTAAGCAATAGCATGTCCTCATGCTAAGCTCAAGAGAAGCTATAAAGGAGTGAAGAGGAATGGTAGACTGTATGAAATGCAACCTATCTATATGAATGCAACTACATGCAAAATATTTCTATCTACTTGGTTAAAAGTAAATCAAATTCTCCAAGAATATACATAAATCAGATTTCACTAATTCAAATTACACAATAAAAGACATGTAAACTTGTAAGAAGATAGCTCATGAAAGCAGGGAACATAGAATTAAGCATTGAACCCTTACTGGTAGTGTATATCACTCTAATCTCTCAAGTGTCTTAGGTTCGATTCTCTCAATTCCCTACTAACCTTGCTTTCTAAGGCTTGCTCTTCATCTAACAATAACCATTAATTTAATGCACAGATACACATATCAAGAGGTCTTTTAAGGGTTGTAATGGGGTTAGGGTCAAGGTAGGATTGTATTTGGCCAAGTGGACCAAAATCTGAATCCTCAATTAACTTAAACTTTCCACCTAACTTTAGACAATCCATGTAATCATAATACCACATCTAACTATCTATTAACCATGTTTTCCCATATATTCATGCATTCTAATTTCAAGTACAGTCCATATGCATTGCTTTCACCACTTACTTTGGGGCATTTTGTCCCCTTTTTGCTTAATTGCTTTTTTTTCTTTTCTTTTTCTCACTTTTTTTTATATTATATATATATATATATATATATTTTTTTTTTCTTTTCTTTTATTTTTCTCAATGCATATGATTAAATTATTGGATGCATGAATTATGTCCTAAACATTTTTTTTTCACATTTTCAGAAAATTCTAACATACTCAATTCTCAAACCAAATGTTTTCAAATCCAATTTTCCCATACTTAAATCATAAGCACTCTCACTAGTCTAAGCTAACCAAGGATTCAAATTAAGGGCATTATTGTCTTTCGTTTAGAGTTAATGATGTGCTAAAGTAAAGAACAAATGGGTATAATAGGCTCAACATTGGTTTGCAAAGGATAATGAAAGGTTAAGGCCATATGGGTATGTAAGCTTAGTGAAACAAAGGCCTCAATCATGTATGTGTATGCATACATCAAATAATAGAAATATAGAATTAAGCAAGATAAAGATCACAATTTTAGAGAGAAAAACACACACCAAAAATAAAATATTGGTTGGTAAAATGCAACCAATTCAAATAGGCTAAAAAATCTCACAGGTTTTGTGTGTTCGAGCTCTAAACCATGTTCCAGTATAATATTTCTTCAAACAAATTTAACAAAAATTTTAATTCAAATTAGTGAAATGCTCTAAAAGGTTTCTTGAAAAAGAAAATGTTACTTCAACCAAGTGATCAAATATGCGCAAAATCAAATAATCATGCAATCAAACATGCAAATGCAACAACTAAACAAGGAATTCTAAACCATTGGTGTTGAGATAGAGGAGTAACTAACCCATTGAGATCGGTATCGATCTCCCCACACTTAGAGATTGCACCGTCCTCGGTGCATGCTGAGATGTGCAGGTGGACGGGTTGTTCCAACTGATGCTTTTCTTCAAGAATTGTGCAGATGGACTTGTTTGTCTCCCCCT
This sequence comes from Arachis ipaensis, assembly GCF_059453495.1. Taxonomy (NCBI): domain Eukaryota; kingdom Viridiplantae; phylum Streptophyta; class Magnoliopsida; order Fabales; family Fabaceae; genus Arachis; species Arachis ipaensis. The sequence goes on along the minus strand of NC_142441.1, from coordinate 38,343,688 downwards.
TTAGAAGTTTCTCCCTTTTTCCATCTTCGGTGGCCAGCCTGAAAGAAGAGAAAAAGAAAAACAGTAACCCAGAAATAAAGATAAGAAGATAAATAAAATATGGTTGGGTTAATGCCAAATAATAGGGGTCTCAATTACATGGTAGCTACAACATGCAAGTGAGGAAACAGTAGAAGTTTATGGCAAATCAAGAGTGCAAAAATTTGCAACAATAGGGAAGAGAGTGTGGGTAAGGAAAGATAATATAAATTCATGTCAATGCAAAAGTAATACAGGTATAAAAGATAGGCATTGATTTAAATAATATTACCTAACCAGAATAAAAATAAGTCACTAAGCACCCGAAATAATTCAAGAGAAGATACAACAGTGAAATAAGAAAATTCAACACCAAAGGAAAAATAATGAATTTAGAAAAGAAAATAAAAATATGCACAAAATTAAAATGAAATGAATGAAAGTATGCAAATAAATTAAATAAAATAGAATAGAAGTGAAGAAGAATGAAAAGGGAAAGAAGGGAAGAAGAAGTAAGTAAGAAAGGATAAGAAAAATTAGGATTGGGGAAGAAAAGTAAGATATTTGGCTGATCTGGATAAGCTGTGCGCCGCTTTTGACGCGGACGCGTGGGTCACGCGTTCGCGCGGATAGCGCTTCTATAAAATGACGCGGACGCGTCATCCACGTGGTCGCATGGATCGATCTGTGCTATTAGCGAGAGGGCAGCCTCGTGGTCGCGCAACTCTCTGTTTGAAGCTCATATTGCCAAATATCTGGGGTGACGCGATCGCGTGAATGGCCATATTTGCAAAATGACGCGGACGCGTGGGGCACGCATTCGCGTGGTAAGGCTTGTGCTTCTAGCACCGTTCCAGCCCCATTCCAGCCTAACTTGCTGCCAAACACCCATTTACGTCAATTTTACGGGGCCACGCATTCGCGTGGGTGACGCGGACGCGTGGGAGGCATTTTTCCCCATATGACGCAGCCGCGTCGGCAACGCGGTCGCGTGGGCATATTTGTGCCTAAGGCACGCCTCCAGCCACGCTCTCGCGTGACTCTCTGTTCGATTCTTTTCTTCCAGAACGCACTGGTGACGCGGACGCATCAGCGACGCTACCGCATCGCGTGCGTATTTTTTTTTATGCAGAATGCAATGCTAATATGAATGTTATGCAAAATTCTAGGTTCAATAAAATAAAATAAAACTTGAAAACAAATAAAAATGAAAAAGGAACGATCATACCATGGTGGGTTGTCTCCCACCTAGCACTTTTAGTTAAAGTCCTTAAGTTGGACATTTGGTGAGCTCCCTGTTATGGTGGCTTGTGCTTGAACTCATCCAGGAATCTCCACAATGTTTGTAATTCCAGTAACCTCCGGGATCCCAAACTAGGCGTAGAAAGCCTTCAAGTAAGTTAAAGCAAGTGACAAGGCCCCAAGAGTGTTGATTGCCAGAATGAATTCCGGGATCCCAAATCTTGCTTTTGCACCCGTCGTTTTGTTGAGCAATATTGTTCCATCCAGGTGGTTCAGCTTTAGAATTCTCATTGAAGCATCCAAACAGCTTTCTAGACCCATTCAATTGAGCTCTGCACCAACCTTTGCGTTTAAACTTAAAGCTTCCAACCATAATGAATCTTGCAGGAAAATTCTTACCACTGACCATCTTCCTCTTACTCTTAATGTCACAAAGAGCTCTAAGTTGACCATCCGTCTCCAGTAGCCCATATTCAAGGGGAATTAGAAAGCTAAGGGATATGAATTTTACCCACTTAAATGTTGTGAAGGATGATGGCAACTTAGGGGGAGGGGTCTCCAATAACTTTGGCAAGGTGATTCCAAGCTCCACTCTCTTGTGCTCTTTGACAACTTCCACCTCTTTGCAAGCTTCTTCAATTTCAACCTCTTCCTCTTGGTAGCTTTCTTCCAATTCAGTCTCTTCTTCATTGCTTACCGAGGGCATGGGAGGCTGTGCTTCTTTTTCTTTAATCTCCATCATTTGATCGACCTCTTCCATGTCCTTAATCATGATATGCCTTGGAGGTTGTACACCCTCCTCAGCATCAATTTCAATCGCCTTGGAAGGAGGTTCTATAACCTGACTTTCCCATTGAGGTTCAGCATATCCTAAGTCTGCAACCACTTCTTCCTTTTCAATAATTACAACTTCCTCCACTTGTTTCAGTACAAAGTCATGCTCCGTACTGTCCATTGGAGTTTCTAGTATCTCCTTTATGCTACGCTCTTTTATTGATTCTCCACATGTAGCCATGGGAGCACTTTGAGTGTTCGAGCGTTGGGAAGCTAATCGATTTATCGCTTGATTTAGTTGATATAGAGTTGCATAAAATCGATCCGCTGCTTCCTTGAGATGATCCCTTGATTCTTCCTTCACTAATTCTTCAACCACTCCTTCGACTTCAAGGGTTTTTACTACCTTCACCTTTAGGGCCTCCTCTAGCTCCTTATGAAGTATAATTCGCGAAGATGATCCCTTCTCTCTTGTTCCATGTCAATAGCATCATTGAGATCATGTTGCTCTTGGATTGATGGATGTGGGTGCTCTTCCATGGATGGTGGTGATGGGATGGAGAGATCATTCTGTGGTTGACATGGAAGTGCACTAGAGCTTGAAGGTTGATTGTTGAAGGTATTTGGTAGTCTGATTTGGACGACGAGAGCTTGTATAGTAGAGTTTAGATCGATAAGTGCTTTCTCCATGGAGGTTTGGGGTGGATAGGAGGGTTCATTTGTTGGGAGAAAGGGTTCATGGTAGGAAGGTGGTTCATCTTGATAATAATAAGGAGATGGTGTATATTGAGGTGGTGGTTCATGAGAGTAGTTGTGTTGGAATGGGGGTGGTTCTGTGTATGGTTCATTTGGCTCATAAGGTGGTTGGTATGGTGGATGTGGGTTAGGATCATATAGTGGTGTTTGGTGGAAAGGGGCTTGTGAGTATAGTGGCCCAGAGTTGTGTTGAGGAGGTGGGTCATAGGTATATGATGGGGTCCACCATATCTATTGCTTTGGCATGCATTATAGGATGGTCTTTGTCTGTGGTATTGTGGAAGGTGTTGCTTTCGGAAGGGTTGATCAGATCCTCGTGGCTCCTTCCATCTCTGATTGTTTTGACCTTAATGCATGTTCCTGTTATAATTTCCATTCCTTGCAACAACATTGGAACCAAACTCAAAGCGAGAAGGGTGAGAACTCATAATAGTAAATAAAAATTAAAAATGAAAATAAAAACTAATTTTAAATTAAAAGGTTATTTAAATTTTGAATTTGAAAATTAAATTTTGAAATTTGAAATTTGAAAATTTGAAATTTGAATTTTGAAATTTGAATTTTGAAATTTGAAATTTGATTTTGAAATAAGATAAGATAAGATTTTGAAAAAGATATGATTTTTGAAAAAGATTTGAATTTTGAAATTTAAAACTAAGATAAGATAAGATAAAAATTTAAAATCAAAATCTGAATAATTTTTTTTATGGAAATTTTGAAAATTCAATAAAATAAAGAGAAAAGATATTTTTGAATTTAATGAGGAAAGAGAAAAACAATAAAATGACACCAAATTTAAAATTTTTTTAGATCAAAACGAAGAAAACAACTAAGAACAACTTGAAGGTCAAGATGAACACGAAGAACAAATTTTTGAAAAAATTTTTAATAACTAAATAAAAACCAATAACCTCTTAATTTATGAAAAAGCAAAAATAAAAACAAAAATAAAAACAAATATACAAGTAAAAAGTAAATATTTACAATAACCAATAATAAGGCACACGTTTGCAATTCCCCGGCAACGGCGCCATTTTGAAGAACTGAAGATTGATGGTTTAGAAGTTATAGTAAACTCTCGTTGCAAGTATAGTTACTAAAACAAGAAATCAACCTTTCTTACAAACGTTTTGGTTGTCACAAGTAACAAACCCCTTTATAATTGATAACCGAGTATTTAAACCTCGGGTCGTCTTCTCAAGGAATTGCAGGGAGGTGTTCTTATTATTAGTTATGGATCTTGTAAATTGGGGGTTTTGAAAGTAAGAAAGAAGTATGTTAAATGATAGGAAAAATAAAATAGTAATAATAAAATAAACTCTTGGCAAGGTATAAGAACTGGAAGTTCTATCCTTATCAATTGTGATGATAATTGGATTTTAATCCCACTTTGTTAACCTCTAACTATGAAGGTAAATCAAGTGGATTAATTAGCTTAATCCTCAGGTCCTAGTCAATTCCTATGGAAAGACTACAGTTATTGGAGCAACTCCCAATTTCAACCACTGCTTTATTTGACAGCTCAAGCGTTACCAATTACTTAACCCAAGCCAAAAGGGAGAAAATATCTAAATTAAATTAAAAGCATCAATATAAATAAAGCAAAGCCATCTTTAATATGAAAATACCTCAAATCGCATTAATAAAGGAAATGAAATCTAACATAGATATTCATAAATTAAATTGGAAAAATAAATAAAAGAAAAATTGAACCTGATAAAAAGAAACAATCCTGAAAGCAAAGAAATCCTAAATCCTAATCCTAAGAGAGAGGAGAGAACCTCTCTCTCTAAAAACTACATCTAAATCCTAAAATTGTGTATTGTGAGCTTATGATTATGAATGAATGGATTCCTCCACTTTATAGCCTCTAATATGTGTTTTCTGGGCCGCAAACTGGGTCGAAAACAGCCCAGAAATCGATGGAGAAAAAATCTGCCACGCTGATTTTTGCCACTGCAACGCATCCGCGTGGAGCACGCGTTCGCGTCGCTTAGCATCAGATAAACTATGCCATATTATATATCAAATCGAAGCCCCGTACGTTAACTTTCCAACGCAACTAGAACCGCATCATTTGGACCTCTATAGCTAAAGTTATAGCCGTTTGAGTGCGAAGAGGTCAGGCTGGACAGCTTAGCAATTTCTCCAACTTCTTGTATTCCTTCCACTTTTGCATGCTTCTTTTCCATCCTCTGAGCCATTCCTGCCCTGCAATCTCTGAAATCACTTAATACACATATCAAGACATCTAATGATAATAAGATAGGATTAAACATAGGGAACCTAAGGCCAAAGAAGCATGTTTTCAATCAAAGCACATAATTAGGAAGGCAAATGTAAAACCATGCAAATAGTATGAATAAATGGGTAAAGAGTTGATAGAAATCACTCAATTGAGCACAAGATAAACTATAAATAGTGGTTTATCACCTGTTCTCATTACAGCTTCCATTCCTTACAACAACATTGGAACCAAACTTGAAAGCAGAGGGGTGAGAATTCATAGTAGCTAAAGAAAATAAAAACTAATAAAAATTAATGAAAATAAACTCCTAAAACTAGAAACACTAACAAAGAAACGAAAAAGCAAATATTTACAATAACCAATAATAAAGCACACAATTGCAATTTCCCGGCAACGGCGCCATTTTGACGAACGGATTTTCTGCTAGTAAAGAATTTTCACAAATAAATTCCCGTTAATCCTTTCATACAAAAACCTGTTTGTCACTTAAGCAAATCCAATAAAATTGATAACTGAAGTATTTAAACCTCGGGTCGTCACTCAAGGAATTATAGGAAAGTATGATTTATTATTGGTTATGGAAAAAGGTATATTTTTGGGGTTTTTTGAAATAGGAAACAAGGAAATAAATTGGCAAGGAAGTAAATTAATAACTAGAAAAACTCTTGGCAAGGTATGAGAACTGGAAATCCCATCCTAGTTATCCTTATCAGGTGTGATGAGAATTGGTTATTGCTCCCACTTAGTTAACCCTTACTAAATAAAGGAAAGTCAAGTGGACTAATCAATTTGATTCCTCAAGTCCTAGTCAACTCCTATGGAAAGACTAGCTTTAGAGGAATTCAAATCAATTAGCAAATTCCAATTTTTAATCAACAGCTGAGTTTGACAACTCAAGTGTCACCACTTACTCAACCAAAGCCAAAAGGGGAAAAATCCAAATTATTTATATCATAAATAAAAGAAAGCAACCATCAATCTGAAATACCTCAATTTGTATTAAATAAGAAAATCAAATCTAACATGGAAAGTTCATAAATCAAATTGGAAAAATAAACAAACTAAAGTAATAGTGTAAATAAAAGTAGAAGAGAAATTAATTAAAGGAACATTGAACCTAGAATGAAGAAGGAATAAACCATAAACTAAGAGAAATCCTAATCCTAAAACCTAAGAGAGAAGAGAGAGCCTCTCTCTCTAGAAAACTACATCTAAAACCTAAAATTGTGTGAATGAATGTTGTCTCAATGAATTGATTGATTCTCCCACTTTATAGCCTCTAATCTGTGTTTTCTGAGATGAGAACTGGGCCAGAAACAGCCTAGAAATCGCTGGGGGCGAAGTCAAATACGTGCAGGTCGTTGGTTTTGCACAGATCCACGTGTGCGCATGTAATCACGTGTGAGCATTACTTATCTTTGGGGAAACCATAGCAAATTATATATCATTTCGAAGCCCCGGATGTTAGCTTTCCAACGCAACTAGAACTGCCTCATTTGGATCTCTGTAGCTCAAGTTATGACCGTTTGAGTGCAAAGAGGTCAGGCTGGTCAACTTAGCAATTCCTTCAACTTTTTATTTTCCTTCCACTTTTACATGCTTCCTTTCCATCCTCTATGCCATTCCTGTCCTGTAATCCCTGAAATCACTTAACGCACATATCACGGCATTGAATGGTAATAAGAGAGGATTAATATTAGCAAATATAAGGCCAAAGAAGCATGTTTTCAATCATAGCACAAAATCAGGAAGAAAAACGTAAAACATGCGAATTGTATGAATAAGTGTGAGAATAATAGATAAAATATACTAGATTAAGCATAGGATAAACCCTAAAATGGGGTTTATCAACCTGCCCACACTTAAACATTAGCATGTCCTCATGCTAAGCTCAAGAGAACTAAAAGAGTGAAAAGAAATGGTAGAGAGTATGAAATACAACCTATCTATATGAATGCAACTATATGCTAAGATATTTCTACCTACTTGGTTAAAAGTAAATAAGCTCTTCAAGACAAACATAATTCAGATTTCACTAATTTCAAATTATACAATAAAAGACAAGTAAACTTGTAAGAAGATAGCTCATGAAATCAGGGAACATAGAATCAAGCATTGAGCCCTCACTGGTAGTGTATATGCACGCTAATCTCTCAAGTGTCTAGGGTTAATTACTCTACTCTTCTCTAATCATGCTTTCTAGACTTTGTTCTTCATCTAACCAATCAACAAATATTTAATATACCAATGCAAATATCATGAGGTCTTTTTAAGGTTGTAATGGGGTTAAGGTAAGGGTGAGGATATATGTATGGCCAAGTGAGCTATAATATGAATCTTTGACTAGCCTAAGTTCACCTAACACACACACACACTCTATATAACTATAAAATTATGCATGGCTACCCATAATTCCCACTTTTACATCACATACTCATGTACCAATTTATCTTTTATTTTATCACATATGCATTGATCTTTTCCTTAACTTAACTTAGCATTGGGGTAATTTTGTCCCCGTATTTATTTACTTATTTATTGAATATTTTTTGGATTTTTTCTTTTTTTCACTTAACCACGCGCACGCGTCACTTATCTTCAGAGCAACTATGGCAAATTATATATCCTTTCGAAGCCTCGGATGTTAGCTTTCCAACGCAACTGAAACCACGTCATTTGGACATCTGTAGCTCAAGTTATGACCGTTTGAGTGCAAAGAGGTCAGACTGGACAACTTAGCAATTCCTTCAACTTCTTGTATTCCTTCCACTTTTATATGCTTCCTTTCCATCCTCTAAGCCATTCCTACCCTGTAATCCCTGAAATCACTTAACGCACATATCACGACATTGAATGGTAATAAGAGAGGATTAATATTAGCAAATATAAGGCCAAAGAAGTATGTTTTCAATCATAGCACAAAATTAGGAAGGAAAACGTAAAACATGCGAATTGTATGAATAAGTGTGAGAATAATGGATAAAATCCACTAGATTAAGCATAGGATAAACCCTAAAAATGGGATTTATCAGTCACATCCAAGACTCTAAAAGCTGTGTTCAAGAATAAAAAAGAACTAAACTAGGAGAGTCAATAATATAATCTGGATTCTAAGTTCCTAAAGATGCCAACCATTATAAGTTTCAATGGATAGTGAGATGCCAAAACTATTCAGAAGCAAAAAGCTACTAAGTCCCGCTCATCTAATTGTAACTAAGCTTCATTTGAAACTTAGAAATTTATTTGTATCTTAATTTTCTTTTTATCCTACTGTGTGTTTAGTTGCTTGGGGACAAGCAACTGTTTAAGTTTAGTGTTGTGATGAGCGGATATTTTATACACTTTTTGGCATCATTTTCATATAGTTTTTAGTATTTTTTATTTAGTTTTTATTAATTTTTTATAGGTTTTAGTGTTAAATTCACATTTTTGGATTCTACTATGAGTTTTTGTGTCTTTGGACAATTTTAGATATTTTCTGGCTAAAATTGAGGAGCTGAAGCAAAAGTCTAATTCAGAGACATAGAAAGCACTGCAGATGCTGTCCTGGAGTGCTCTCAATGGCTATGGAAAGCTGACTTCCAGAGCTTTCCGACAATATATAATAGTTCATACTTTGCTTTGGATTAGAAGGCCCAAAACTGGGATCCAACGCCAGCTTCATGCCCCCTTCTAGGCGTCCAGCGCCCAAAAGAGCATAGACCAATGTACAAACGCCCAAAGAGGACCCCCTAGCTGGCATTCCACGCCCAGAGACCCCAAAGCACGTGGATCTCATCAAAGCTCATCCCAAATATTCACTAAGTGGGCCCCAGAAGTGAATTTTAGTACTAGATAGACTATTTTACCCTTACTAGTCATCTGTTTAGTATTTAAAGTGTATTTTACATAATCATAGGAGGAACATCGACCTCTTTATGCTATTTTCGAGTTTTATCTTGTATTTTTACATCAGTATGAGTTTCTAAATCTCCTAGGTTGAGGGGAGGAGCCCTGCATAGTCCTATGATTTAATAAAAGTATTACTGTTTCTATTCGATCCGTGTTTGATTAATTCTAAGATGTATGTTCGTTCTTAATCAATAAGAATGCGTTGAACTGGCATAATGTTATCACATTCTACATGGGTTCAGAGTGCATCTTTCATCAGAAAATGATGAACCACCAGCTTGAATATACGTCTCTCAGACGGCTAATCCACGACTTCGTTGGGGACTTCTTGAGACATCAGTTAAGCCGATTTTCAGAGAGATTAGAGTTTCTGTGGTAGAGGCTAGAACCCAAGGTACATCATTCTCTGATCCGAAAGATCTGACCTTGTCTGTGGCATTTTGAGTAGGATCATTAAGGAGAATGAACTGTACAAGCTTCACCCTCAATCAGAATGGATTCGCACTAAACCTGGGATAAAGATCTGGAGGAGTATTAGCAGCTGCTCAAACCAGTGTCAATCATATACAGCCTGCTATTAAAGAAATCACTCACAAGCAAAGAAAACAGTAACACCAGAGTTAATTTAGAAAGACAAAGCAACTCCAATCCTCAACTCTATTCCTATCTCTGTTTATATATTAGACCTTTTTCTTCATTCCTTTTATGAATAGTTTCCTCTTATCATCAAAATATATAAACCTTCTAATTCTTTCTGACTAAGACCTGCATGATATCCATAGCTTGCTTCAAATCACGATTCTCGTGGGATCGACCCTGACTCGCTCAGGTATTACTTGGACGACCAAGTGCACTTGTTGGTACAACTGTATGAAAGTGTGGGGATTCGTGCGCCAATGGTGCAAACTTTTAAGTGTGGGGAGGTCGTCCGACCGATCGGCCATTTTTGGGTGACAAATTTCTAATTCCAACACTTTCGCATCTTAATTTTAGGACTTCTAGGATTTTTAGTTCCTTTTTCTTATTTTTCATATATATATATATATATATATATTAAGCTTAGTCAAAATAATAAAATTTTCCAAGAAATTTATCTATAGGGCACCCCAATTGATTTGAAAAAAAAAATTTAGAACTTTCTTGAATTATATATATTATGGAACATGTTTTGAGCTAAGAACACATAAGCATGTGAGTTTTGATCCGAATTGTGTGGTTACATCATATAACCACTATTTCCTTCTTGTGTGTATTATTCTCTTTTTATGATTGTAATCTTTGATTTGTTTGATTCTTTATGTCCATTATTCTATGTATACATGCACTTATATGATTGAGGCCATCATTTCAAACAGCTCACTTACCCAAATAGCCTTACCTTTTATCTACCATTGTTAGCCAACTTTGAGCCTATACTAAACCCTTCTTGTTCTTAATTTTAGCACACTAAAAGCCTTTAAGTGAAAAATAATAAATGTCCCTTGTTTGGAACTTTGATTAGCTTAGGCTAGTGAGAGTGTTTATTGTCCGAGTTTGGAAAATTTGGGAACATTGGGTAGAGATAAAACAGTGTTTTTATATTTTTATCAAAATTTTGGAAATTGGGTACATACTCATGTGTTAATTAAATATTTAAACCATATGCATTACATTCTTGTGTATATTTTAGTTGAAAAAAAATGAGAAAAACAAAAAAGGAAAAATAAAAAGAAAAAAATATATATATAGAAAAAGAAAAAGAAAGAAAATAGAAAAAGCAATAAAAAGTGGACAAAAATGGCCCAAAGTAAAGTAATAATAACAATGCATATGGGTTGTGATAAAAAAGAGAATGCATGAGTATGTGAAAAAGTAAAGAATGGGTAGTTAGATTTTTGCATTTTGAATTGTATAGGTTGTAGGTTAGGTGGGAGCTTAAGTCAATCAAAGATTCAAATTTCAAGTTCACTTAACCATATACAATTGATAAACCACTATTTTATGGTTTATATTGTGTTTAGTTATGTGGTTTTATCGTGATCCTTACCCACTTATTCATTAAATTAGCATGCATATTAGATTTCTTCCCGGAATTTATTACTTGTTTGAAAACTGCTTCCTAGAGACTTTATGTAACACCCTACCATACAGAGTCTTATGCTTAAGTCATAATTCAGAGATGGCAAGGTATTACGACCTCTAAAACAAAAATTTAGTACGTATAGTAGTATGAATGATTGATTATAACTAGGAGCCTTTGTAGAAAAAGGGGTAAACAAAAAACCGTAACTCGAACACACAACACTCCGATCGATAACGTAACGAACAAGGATAAGCTAGCACAAGATCATATATATAAAGAGTGTCAAAAACGGGAATATCAAAACTCAAAATCCGACTGCGAAGATAACCGGTCCGAGCATAGCAATATATACATATAATAAAATAAGGAAAATCCCGAAGGAAACCCAAAGGGACACAAATACATAAAACCTATTCTCCAAAATCTCCCATAAGAGGAGTCATCATAGTTTGTATTATTTAATGGAGATAAAAGTATCTAAACAAGATATATAACCCAAAACAGAGTCCCGAGAACAAGGATCTTCGCTAATCCAGAAGTCTCCAGCATGCCTTAACGAGAAGCCTCGCGTCCTGCATCTGAAAACCACAAAATCCGCATGGGTGAGAACCAGAGGTCCCCAGTACGGTAACAGCTTCCACATATATAATACATAATAATAGAGGAAAGCCGAAGGCAATCCTAGAACTTCCCCCAGATAATATCAAAGCTTATAAACAAGCTAAACCGTAAGTGGCAACTGACTAAAGATTCTTCAGTCTAACTAATACTTCCCTTTCCAATTCCTTCAGACCTCCCAACCACCAGCAGGAGTATAATATAGCAAACACAGTTATATCAGACAAAAGATTTACAAATAGGAACAGATAAGGCATTTAGGCAATTAGCAAGTAATATGCAGTCAAATAGGCAATCTCAAACAATTCATGTAGTATGCTTATGATGCATGCCTGTCCCTAGTGGCTGATGATATCATCTGTCGGTTATAGAGCCAACCCGACAAGTCCTGGTAGCTAACCATTGGACTGTCCCTCTGTCATGCATCCCCAACTCGAGTTATACTCATCATAAACTTGATCATAATCATGATCCATATCCATCACCCTCACTGGTGAATATTTATCCATCACCATCACTGGTGAATATTTACGGGGGCGAGCTCATCCGGGCCTTTCACAGTGCCCGGCCACACTTACGACATAGGGTCAAAAGAGCTTCGAGTCTCAACCTGGAGCACATGGTGGCTAGCCATTGCTACTACCCAGGGAAACCCTCATCTCCAATGGTGAAAGTGCAAACATTCACAATTCATTCAACAGCATATATGCATTTATACTTGGCCATAAACATGGCTCCGCCGTAACACGGCAATAATCTAGCCATCCGGCTCACGGTTAAATATATAACTAGCCAATTCATTAACATTTACGGCCCTTCGGCCCGTGGCATAACAAGCACTTCCACCGCCATCCTCCGCATCTCACATAATCATCTTTGATCCTCATTGATCATTCATTTTTTTCCTTGCTTCACTCGCAAGTTACCACATTCACTAGGCCTTTTTCTCATGCTAGGCATATCATAATGATTTAAGACATAAGTGGTGAGATCAGAGGCTTAGAAGTATGAAATTTGGCTTTTAAAACTCAAAAATCAACTTTGGGATGAAAACAGGGCCACGCGTACGCGCACACCACGCGCACGCGTGGATGGCCTTAAAAACTTCTCGACGCGCAAACGCGCGGATTGAAATTAGCCAAACGACGCGCAAGCGTCAGCCACGCGTACGGGTGGGTACTCTTGCGCCCCAGGCACAAAACTGGCACAACTTTGGCACAACTCTCGGGAAAATGGCTGGGCATTGGGTGCAGCACATTCGGCGCGCCCGCGCACATCACGCGCATGCGTGGATGGCGCTTTCTGGAAGAACGGCGCGTACGCGCCAAGTGCGCCTACGCGCGAGGGGTCATTCTGCTAAAAATTTTCTAAGTTAAAAGCTGCAGAATTCACAGATTCAAACCCCAATCTTCCGACAGACATAACTTCCTCATTTTAAATCGTTTTTCACCCGTTCATCGAACGGCATGGACATCCTGGATTCAATTTCATTTCTAAATAGATTTGGCACAAATCAGAGATCCGTAGCCCAAGTTATGTCCCGTCAAAGTATGCCCAAAAACCATGTTTTCATACAAAACCACAAAGTGCCATTTTCAAAATAAGCCACTTTCAACTCTTTTCAAAATCAATCAAAACATGCCAATTTCAACCCTTCTCTTTGAAATCATTCAAAATGTACCAAAATCAACAACAAGCCATCCTCAACTCACACATTGACATTTTACCAAAATTCTCAAAACCACATCCAACCATTTTAACACTTCTCAATCAAATGGCTAAAGGACAAACACAATATCATGTCATACATCCTTCCTCATCCCAATTTCCAATAATACCATTTCCAATCAACCATCATTGTACATAATCAACCTCATACTCACCATCAATCATGGTACCACCCATCAATTCAACCTCAATCATCCATCAAGCATATATCACAACATGCATCTCTCATGTATCACACAATCAAGGCATCAATATTCATAATCACATATATGAACACATCATATATTTCATCCATTTAACAACATCAACAATTCAATGCCTATCTTAGGGCCTCTAGCCTAAGTATTTCCTACCACATTACATATTAGATACGGGAAACCGAAACCATACCTTAGCCGATTTCTCACGCTTAACCGGAGCACTTCCAAACCACTTCTCCTTAAGCTCTCAAGGTCTCAACACCTCCAAGAACAGATTTTATCACACAAAACCCTCTTCCAAGCTTTCCAAAATCACCAATCAAGCTCCAATATTCACATATACACAACCTAAGCCACAATCATCATATCCATACACAACATCTCAATATCCAAACATCATAGAACAACAAATTACACTAGGGTTGAGAATCTTACCACACCCAAGGTCCAAGGAGACAAGATTAACCTTCTCCTTCAAGGGATTTGGGTCCAATAACATCAAAGAACCCAAAATCTCAACATTTTTGCTCATGAAACTCGAAATCAAGGGCTGGAATTTCGAACAGTAAAACGTGGCTTACCTCAAGATTGATTGTATGGGTTTTGTAGAGCTCTCCGCGGAGAACGCGTGGCCGCAAACGGAGCGGCAATTGGAGCTCTAGATCAAAAGTTATGGTGGTTTGAAGATCAACCAAGGGAGAGAACTTGAGAGAGTGTTCTTCCCCCCTCCATACCAATTTCAGCGTGTTTGAGTGCTAAGTGAGGAGAGAGAGTGCTGAAAACTAGGGTTTTGGTTTAGTTTAGTTGGGTCAAGGGCCCACTTTGGGTCCGGTTGGACCGGTTTGGCCCGTTCGGTCCAATCTTGGTCCGTTTTCTATAAAATTGGTACCGAAATTCTCGTCTCAATCTCCTCTATCATATTAAGCCATAAAAATAACATTTTTGGCTTTCTAGAATAAATTCTCATTTATGGGTTAATTAGCCGTTAATTAACCGGGTCTTACATTCTACCCACCTAATTGGGAATTTTGCCCACAAAATTCAAATTCAATTACCTGAGAATAAGTGCGGATAATCCGTTCGCATCTCCGACTCAAGTTCCCAAGTGTGTTCCTCAATACCGCCTCGACTCCAAGCCACTTTGACTAATGAAACCTCTTTTCCACGCAAACGTTTGATACTAGTATCATCAATTCTGACTGGAGCCACTGGAAGCGTCAAATCTTCCCTTAACTGAACCGATTCAGGTTCTAACACATGGCTAGCATCAGGGGTGTACTTCCGAAGCTGCGACACGTGAAACACATCGTGCAGGTTCGAAAGATGAGGTGGTAGAGCCACACGATACGCCACCGGCCCAATCCTCTCCAGGATCTGAAATGGACCAATGTATCGAGGATTCAACTTCTTTGCTTTAATTGCCCTACCTACTCCTGTGGTTGGAGTAACCTTCAGGAAAACATGATCTCCTTCCTCAAATTCCAAGGGCTTCCGCCTCTGATCGGCGTAACTCTTCTGGCGACTCTGCGCCGTAAGCATCCTATCTCGGATTTTCTTGACTTGTTCAGTGGTCTCAGCTATCATTTCCGGCCCCAACAAGCCTTTCTCTCCAGCTTCATACCAACATAGTGGAGATTGACATTTTCTCCCATACAAGGCCTCATACGGAGCCATTCCGATGCTCGCATGGTAACTATTATTGTATGCAAACTCCACTAACGGCATATACCGATCCCAACTTGCCGGTTGGTCCAAAACACAAGCTCTCAATATATCCTCTAGGGTTTGGATCGTCCTCTCGGATTGACCATCTGTTTGAGGATGGTACGATGTACTCAAGCTTAATCGGGTTCCAAAAGCTTTCTAAAATGCACCCCAGAATCTCGAAGTGAAACGAGGATCTCTGTCAGAGATTATAGTAGCAGGTACACCATGGAGTCTTACAATCTCCTTTATGTATAACCGTGCTAGCTCCTCAAGGGTGTAAGTCATCCGAATGGGAAAAAAGTGAGCTGACTTCGTCAGTCGGTCCACAATCACCCAGATAGCATCAAAACCAGTCCTAGTCCTTGGCAATCCCAACACAAAGTCCATTGCAATACTTTCCCATTTCCATTGCGGAACCTCTAAAGGTTGCAACATCCCAGAAGGTCTTTGATGTTCAATCTTTACCTTTTGACAAGTTAAGCACTTTGAAACATATTCCGCCACATCATTCTTCATACCCGGCCACCAAAACATCGCCTTTAAATCATGGTACATCTTAGTACTTCCCGGGTGAATGGAGAATCCGCTTTTGTGTGCCTCCTTCAAGATATCTTGCCTCAAAGTACCAACATCCGGCACAATGATCCTACCTTTGAATCTCCATAACCCATCTTTTTCTTCCGACACTCTCCACTGTTTTCCTTTCTCGATAGCCGGTAACACCTTCCATAACGCTTCATCATTTTCATGAGCCTTTAGGAGTTCGGACTTAAAGTCACTCGATATTTCTAATCGGCTCAAACACAAGGTTCCAGATACTTCTCGAGCACCAATTTTTAGACTCTCGAATCCCTTGAGCAACTTCTCCTCTTGAAGCATCATCCAAGACGCATACAACGACTTCCGACTTAACGCATCCGCCACTATATTCGCCTTTCCAGGATGGTAATTCAACTCAAAGTCATAGTCCTTCAATAATTCCATCCACCTTCTCTGCCTCATATTAAGCTCTTTCTGATCAAAGAGATATTTCAAGCTCTTGTGATCGGAGAAGACTTGGAACTTAACCCCATAGAGATAATGTCTCCACACCTTCAAGGCAAACACGACCGCAGCGAGTTCCAAATCGTGCGTAGGGTAACTAACTTCGTGAGGTCTCAACTGTCGTGAGGCATACGCCACCACATTATGATGCTGCATCAGCACGCATCCTAGACCCTTTAGCGATGCATCACAGTACACCTCAAAAGGCTCGTTCGGCTCAGGTAACACTAACACAGGTGCAGTGGTCAACTTTTTCTTCAATGCCTGAAAGCTCTCCTCGCACTCAGGATTCCAAACAAACGGAGTGTCTTTGCGAGTCAACTTTGTCAACGGCAAAGCTAATTGCGAAAAGCCTTTGATGAACCTTCGGTAATAGCCAGCTAAACCCAGAAAACTTCTTATCTCGGTTACTGTGGTTGGTTGTTTCCAATCCATCACAGCTTCTACCTTAGTTGGATCTACGGCTATTCCCTTCTTACTCACCACGTGACCCAAAAACTTTACCTCACTCTTCCAAAACTCACACTTAGACAGTTTTGCATAGAGTTTCTTCTCTTTTAAAATCTGCAACACGGTCCGCAAGTGTTCCGCATGCTCTTCTTCAGTCTTGGAGTAAATTAGTATATCGTCAATGAAGACAACAACGAATTTATCCAGAAACGGACGGAATACTCTATTCATGTAATCCATAAACACTGCAGGAGCGTTCGTCAACCCAAAAGACATCACAGTGTACTCGTAATGACCATAACGAGTCCTAAAAGCGGTCTTAGGGATATCCTCACCCCTCACCCTTATCTGGTGATAACCAGATCGCAAATCGATCTTAGAGAAAACCCCAGCTCCTTGTAACTGATTCATGAGATCATCAATTCTCGGTAATGGGTACTTATTCTTTATGGTGACCTTGTTCAGCTGCCTGTAATCTACACAGAGCCGCATACTTCCATCTTTCTTCTTTACCAGTAACACTGGAGCACCCCACAGGGAAACACTTGGTCGGATAAAGTTCTTACCCAACAATTCCTCTAACTGAGACTTTAGCTCGGCCATCTCTAACGGTGACATCCTATAAGGAGCACTTGAGATTGGTCCCGCCCCAGGCACCAATTCAATAGCAAACTCGACCTCTCGGTTAGGTGGAAATTCCTCAATATCATCGGGAAACACTTCCGGAAACTCACACACTACCGGAATCTGATCCAACTTTTGATCATAACCCGAAACACCAGCGGTTAACAACAGAATACCCTGACATTCGATTCCAGAACAGTTCACCATCATCGAATTCAAGTAATAATTATTCACCACGACCGGCCCTTCTGTATCCTCCGGCATAAAGTACACCGACTTTGTAGAACAATCAAGCAGAACATGGTTCTCAGATAACCAGTCCAATCCCAAAATAAGATCAAGGCCGATCATCGGTAAGCAGATTAAATTATGGACAAAATCACGCTGCTTGAACCTAAACGAAACTTTCGGGCATCCTAGCCTAGTTACCATGGCTTCATGGGTGGCATTATGTACCTTTAGGTCATAACCTAAGGTTACGATCTTCAATCCTAACTCATGGGCTTTCTCAAATGCAATAAATGAATGCGATGCTCCTGAATCAAATAAAGCATTTAAAGTTTCACCAGCCATTTCACAGTTACCTCGAATGAGTGTCTCAGATCCCTCTGCACCCACAGCTGAGGTGGTGAACACCCGACCAGTCTGTTGTGCTTTCCCAGCACCTTGCTTTTGCTTCTCTGGACAACTTGCGGCTTTATGCCCCGTCTTTCCACAATTGTAGCACAAACCCCATCCAGCCTTGCATGGTACTCCCGGATGGTGACTTCCACACCTAGTACAAGATTGATCATTTTGAGGTTGCTTTCCAAACCTTTTCCCTTGGGAGTTGTTGTTGTTGGGCCTCCTAAAAGAACCTCCCCTTTTGAAAGACGGACCTCTAGGTGCAAAGCTCTTCCCTCGGTTCTGTGGAAATGATCCTTTGTGACTTCCTTTCTCAGCGGCTGCCCTCTTCACACACTCTTCAGCAACCCTACACTTGTTCACCAATTCGGAGAAAGTCCTAATCTCCATTGGCCCCACCGAACCAAAAATATCGCTCCGGAGTCCTCCTTCGTACTTAACACACTTCCATTCCTCATATTCCACCGGAGTCCCTTGACACATACGAGAGAATCTGAACAGCTCCTCAAACTTGTCAGTATACTCAGATACGGACATAGTACCCTGCTTCAGCTGCAACAATTCAAGCTCCTTGGCCGTCCTAGCAGAAGTCGGAAAGTACTTCTTATAGAACTCCTCTTGGAAGACGTCCCAGGTGATATAATCATCACCCTGCTGCAGGAGGCGTCGGATTCCTTGCCACCAATGCGACGCTTCCCCAGTGAGCAAATAAGTAGCGAACTCTACACGCTGCCCTTCAGGTACCACCTACGCTTGCAGTGCTCGCTCCATGGCCTGAAACCACGTATCAGCCTCAGTCGGGCTAGTAGTTCCCTTGAACTTAGGTGGATTAACCTTCAAAAAGTTTGCCAGTGTCATCGGGCCCTGAACTCCACCTCCATCATTACCATGGTTGTTCATCTGTTGACCAAGAGCCTCAGCAGTGGCTTGCATAGCAGCAGCCATGTTCTCCAACGTAGTCATAAAGTTCACCGGATCATTAGGGTTAGTCTCCGGTGCACGAGTATTCGTATGTCCTCTCCCACGACCTCTACCGCGTCCACGAGACGCCATCTGGTTCCTATACACACCAAACAATCGATATTAAGTTGATCAGTCTCAATATCGGAAGTTTAGTGCTTCAAAGTCCCAAATGCATGCTCATGAACGTTTATGCCAATTATATCAAGCAGATATACTAACATCACATAACACACACACAGAGAATACACAGAAGCATAGTTAGTCCATTCCTCAGGCTCTACAGGAACGAACTGCTCTGATACCATAATGTAACACCCTACCATACAGAGTCTTATGCTTAAGTCATAATTCAGAGATGGCAAGGTATTACGACCTCTAAAACGAAAATTTAGTATGTATAGTAGTATGAATGATTGATTATAACTAGGAGCCTTTGTAGAAAAAGGGGTAAACAAAAAACCGTAACTCGAACACACAACACTCCGATCGATAACGTAACGAACAAGGATAAGCTAGCGCAAGATCATATATATAAAGAGTGTCGAAAACGGGAATATCAAGACTCAAAATCCGACTGCGAAGATAACCGGTCCGAGCATAGCAATATATACATATAATAAAATAAGGAAAACCCCAAAGGAAACCCAAAGGGACACAAATACATAAAACCTATTCTCCAAAATCTCCCATAAGAAGAGTCATCATAGTTTGTATTATTTAATGGAGATAAAAGTATCTAAACAAGATATATAACCCAAAACAGAGCCCCGAGAACAAGGATCTTCGCTAATCCAGAAGTCTCCAGCATGCCTTAACGAGAAGCCTCGCGTCCTGCATCTGAAAACCACAAAATCCGCATGGGTGAGAACCAGAGGTCCCCAGTACGGTAACAGCTTCCACATATATAATACATAATAATAGAGGAAAGCTGAAGGCAATCCTAGAACTTCCCCCAGATAATATCAAAGCTTATAAACAAGCTAAACCGTAAGTGGCAACTGACTAAAGATTCTTCAGTCTAACTAATACTTCCCTTTCCAATTCCTTCAGACCTCCCAACCACCAGCAGGAGTATAATATAGCAAACACAGTTATATCAGACAAAAGATTTACAAATAGGAACAGATAAGGCATTTAGGCAATTAGCAAGTAATATGCAGTCAAATAGGCAATCTCAAACAATTCATGTAGTATGCTTATGATGCATGCCTGTCCCTAGTGGCTGATGATATCATCTGTCGGTTATAGAGCCAACCCGACAAGTCCTGGTAGCTAACCATTGGACTGTCCCTCTGTCGTGCATCCCCAACTCGAGTTATACTCATCATAAACTTGATCATAATCATGATCCATATCCATCACCCTCACTGGTGAATATTTATCCATCACCATCACTGGTGAATATTTACGGGGGCGAGCTCATCCGGGCCTTTCACAGTGCCCGGCCACACTTACGACATAGGGTCAAAAGAGCTTCGAGTCTCAACCTGGAGCACATGGTGGCTAGCCATTGCTACTACCCAGGGAAACCCTCATCTCCAATGGTGGAAGTGCAAACATTCACAATTCATTCAACAACATATATGCATTTATACTTGGCCATAAACATGGCTCCGCCGTAACACGGTAATAATCTAGCCATCCGACTCACGGTTAAATCTATAACCAGCCAATTCATTAACATTTACGGCCCTTCGGCCCATGGCATAACAAGTAATTCCACCGCCATCCTCCGCATCTCACATAATCATCTTTGATCCTCATTGATCATTCGTTTTTTTCCTTGCTTCACTCGCAAGTTACCACATTCACTAGCCCTTTTTCTCATGCTAGGCATATCATAATGATTTAAGACATAAGTGGTGAGATCGGAGGCTTAGAAGTATGAAATTTGGCTTTTAAAACTCAAAAATCAACTTTGGGATGAAAACAGGGCCACGCGTATGCGCACACCACGCGCACGCGTGGATGGCCTTAAAAACTTCTCGACGCGCAAGCGTCATACGCGCGAACGCGCATATTGAAATTAGCCAAACGACGCGTACGCGTGGGTACTCTTGCGCCCCAGGCACAAAACTGGCACAACTTTGGCACAACTCTCGGGAAAATGGCTGGGCATTGGGTGCAGCACATTCGGCGCGCCCGCGCACATCACGCGCACGCGTGGATGGCGCTTTCTGGAAGAACGGCGCGTACGCGCCAAGTGCGCCTACGCGCGAGGGGTCAGTCTGCTAAAAATTTTCTAAGTTAAAAGCTGCAGAATTCACAGATTCAAACCCCAATCTTCCGACGGACATAACTTCCTCATTTTAAATCGTTTTTCACCCGTTCTTCGAACGGCATGGACATCCGGGATTCAATTTCATTTCTAAACAGATTTAGCACAAATTAGAGATCCGTAGCCCAAGTTATGTCCCGTCAAATTATGCCCAAAAACCATGTTTTCATACAAAACCACAAAGTGCCACTTTCAACTCTTTTCAAAATCAATCAAAACATGCCAATTTCAACCCTTCTCTTTGAAATCATTCAAAATGTACCAAAATCAACAACAAGCCATCCTCAACTCACACATTGACATTTTACCAAAATTCTCAAAATCACATCCAACCATTTTAACACTTCTCAATCAAATGGCTAAAGGACAAACACAATATCATGTCATACATCCTTCCTCATCCCAATTTCCAATAATACCATTTCCAATCAACCATCATTATACATAATCAACATCATACTCACCATCAATCATGGTACCACCCATCAATTCAACCTCAATCATCCATCAAGCATATATCACAACATGCATCTCTCATGTATCACACAATCAAGGCATCAATATTCATAATTACATATATGAACACATCATATATTTCAACCATTTAACAACATCAACAATTCAATGCCTATCTTAGGGCCTCTAGCCTAAGTATTTCCTACCACATTACATATTAGATACGGGAAACCGAAACCATACCTTAGCCGATTTCTCACGCTTAACCGGAGCACTTCCAAACCACTTCTCCTTAAGCTCTCAAGGTCTCAACACCTCCAAGAACAGATTTTATCACACAAAACCCTCTTCCAAGCTTTCCAAAATCACCAATCAAGCTCCAATATTCACATATACACAACCTAAGCCACAATCATCATATCCATACACAACATCTCAATACCCAAACATCATAGAACAACAAATTACACTAGGGTTGAGAATCTTACCACACCCAAGGTCCAAGGAGACAAGATTAACCTTCTCCTTCAAGAGAGTTGGGTCCTATAACATCAAAGAACCCAAAATCTCAATATTTTTGCTCATGAAACTCGAAATCAAGGGCTGGAATTTCGAACAGTAAAATGTGGCTTACCTCAAGATTGATTGTATGGGTTTTGTAGAGCTCTCCGCGGTGAACGCGTGGCCGCAAACGGAGCGGCAATTGGAGCTCTAGATCAAAAGTTATGGTGGTTTGAAGATCAACTAAGGGAGAGAACTTGAGAGAGTGTTCTTCCCCCCTCCATACCAATTTCAGCGTGTTTGAGTGCTAAGTAAGGAGAGAGAGTGCTGAAAACTAGGGTTTTGGTTTAGTTTAGTTGGGCCAAGGGCCCACTTTGGGTCTGGTTGGAGCGGTTTGGCCCGTTCGGTCCAATCTTGGTCCGTTTTCTATAAAATTGGTACCGAAATTCTCGTCTCAATCTCCTCTATCATATTAAGTGATGCCAAGGCATCTTAGGCTAGTTTCACTAGTATTTTTCTGTTAGTTTTAGTGGTTTTATGCACTTTCTTGAGCTTAAAGTAACCAAGAATGGTTAAAAGAATAACAAAGCAATGAACCATCCAAACAATATGATTTTGATGCAATATCCATGAGTTTTAGTTATATTACTTGAATGCTATGAATGGAAGATTTCTCATGAAATTTTGCAAGACTTTGATGCAATTGTTTGGATGATTTCAGGGAAGAAGAGGCTAGGCAAGGAAGCAACAAAATCAATAAAGGAAGCTTGAATATCACATGTGGAGTTTAAGTTCCAGTTTAAGCCTAAACTGGAGCCTAAACGCCAGAATCACGAAGGCTAAGAAATGCTGGAATTGAAGTTTAACCTCCAGTTTAACCTTAAACTGGAGGTTAAACGCCAGAATGAAAGACTCACCAAAGAAGCATTTCCACGTTTAACCTCCAGTTTGACCTCAAACTGGAGGTTAAACGCCAGAATGGGAAAAGCACCAGGGAGCCATTCCACGTTTAAGCTCCAGTTTGACCTCAAACTGGAGCTTAAACGTGTTCGACACCTCCAGGGCCACCATTCTAAGCTTCCACGTTTAACCTCCAGTTTAACCTTAAACTGGAGGTTAAACGTGTTCGACCTCCAGGATGCCTCCTTCCATTCCCACGTTTAACCTCCAGTTTAACCTTAAACTGGAGGTTAAACGTGTTCGACCTCCAGAGCTGCCCTTCCTTTATCCACGTTTAAGCTTCAGTTTAACCTTAAACTGAAGCTTAAACGTGTTCGACTACATTACTCTCCAGGGCTGCCTTCTTCCATTTCCACGTTTAAGCTTCAGTTTAACCTTAAACTGAAGCTTAAACGTGCTTCTACAAAAGGGCTCACTGGAAGTATCTGGCGTTTAAGCTGCAGTTTAAGCTTAAACTGCAACTTAAACGCCACTCTTGGAAAAGGTTTCTGGGCCAATAATATTGCGGTTTAAGTTACTCTTTGAGCACAAACAATAACTTAAACTTACTCTGGTATGAAACCCAATTGAACATCATGGTTTATGGGATTGGCCCTGAAGGATTGATGAGTTTGAAATCTCAACTTATTGAGTCATGTGTCATTATTTGATTATCACTAAGTTGGCTCAATGAATGTTACAGAATTTGGATCAACAGCCTCATCAAGATTATGGATCATAAACCCAAGGCAAAAGGAAAGCAAGGAGAGGCCTCAAAGCCCAAGAAGCACAACAGAAGCTCAATATAGAAAGTGTATAAATAGGATAGAATTTAAGTTAGAGAGGACTTTTACCTTCACTTTTAGCTAGTTTTCATATCTTTGTAATTGAATTCAGAGCTATGACTCACTAAACCCCCTTTCATTGGGTTAGGGAGCTCTATTGTAATTCAATGAATCAATAATAGTTTATCTTCTTCTTCAATCTTTTCTCTTGAATTTTGTTAGAAAGCTTCTCGATCTAATTCCATTGAGTAGTTGTCTTGGGAAAGAAACTACCCATAATTGGAATCCTTCGGAACCTTGGGAAAGGAATGGAGGATTCATGCTAGAGAAGCTTTCTCACAGTGAATTGGATTGGGGTTTGGATGGATATTGTGACATGTAATCCTACCAAATTGTGGTTCATGAAACTGTGTGGTATAATCAGTGATCAAGCATCATCTCTTCTTATGAACATTTAAACCAAGGGATTGGGAATTTGTTCATTTTTAGAGAGAATTGGTGAGCCAAGGGATTGGGATCCAATCATATAAGATTGCCAAGCAAAATTCAATGAACGCATTGCTTGAGGAAGAGATAAACATGTTTTGATTCGGAGTTCTCAATATCTCCTATAACCCAATGAATCCCCCAATTCTAATTTCCATCTTCTCTTTACATTCTGCAACTCAATTCATGCAATCAACCCCCATTCCCTTTTAATTTCAGCAATTTAGTTTCTGCTCTTTAATTCATGCAATTTAAGATTCCGCCATTTAATTTTCTTGTCATTTACTTTTCCCGCCAATTTTACATTCCGCAATTCTCATCTCCAATCTTGATTTCGCTCAACTAGAACACACTTCTAATCCGAATTGCTCACTCAACCAATCCTTGTGGGATTCGACCTCACTCTATTGTGAGTTTTTACTTGACGATAACCGGTGCACTTGCCGGAAGGAATTTTGCCGATCGTGCAATTTCCTAAATCGTAGCATAACTAGTTTATGTGCATCAAGTTTATGGCGCCGTTGCCGGGGATTGGTTTTCGATTGTCAATTCTCCAATTGGAAGCTAACTAGATTGAGCAATTTCTCTTGCTTTGTTAATTCTGTTCAAGTTACTTGTTGAATTTTAATTTCTGCACTCGGTTACATGCTTTCTTTCTTTATGCCTTTAAATTCAAGCAACTAACTCACTGACTCACTAACTGTTTGAATTAATTCCTCAATTGCTCTAACCATACTCTTCCATTAACCAAGAGTATTTCACTTGTTTGTGCCTGTGCTGTGTTCTTGTATGACAGGTAGGAGAGGAGAGACATCAACTCCTCCATATACCGAACCAGAGAGGACCCTTCATAGACTGAGAAGGGAAGCAAGAGGGAAGAGAGTAGTGGGAGAAGAGGAATCTGAAGGAGAATCTGAGGACAATTTTGAGGAAGCTTTAGATCTCAACATGGATAGAGAAGTTCACAACCATGAGAGAGCTGATGGAAACCATGCCATTCCTGAGAGGAGGGTTCTTAGTTCATACATAAACCCAACCTCTGGGAATTGTGGTAGTAGCATCCAGAAACCACCCATTCAGGCCAACAATTTTGAGCTCAAGCCACAGCTAATATCACTTGTGGAGAATCATTGTTCATTTGGTGGGAGTGCTAATGAAGATCCCAACCAACATCTCACAAAATTCCTGAGAATTTGTGACACTGTGAAGTCCAATGGAGTCCAGGAAGATGCCTATAAACTGCTTTTGTTCCCATTTTCACTTAGGGACAAAGCAGCTAAGTGGCTGGAATCATTCCCAAGGGGGAGTCTAACAACATGGGATGAGGTGGAAAGCAAGTTTCTGGCACGTTTCTACCCCCCACAAAAGGTCAATAGGCTTCGATCTGAGGTTCAAACTTTTAGACAACAAGATGGTGAAACTCTCTACGAGGCATGGGAGAGATTCAAGGACTTGACAAGGAAATGCCCACCAGACATGTTCCATGATTGGGTGCAATTGCATATTTTCTATGATGGACTCTCTTATGAATCAAGGAAGGCTGTAGACCATTCATCATGAGGTTCATTGAACAGGAAAAAGACTGTGGAAGAGGCCATTGAAGTGATTGAGACAGTAGCTGAGAATGAGTACTACTATGCATCAGAGAGGCACAACACTAAGGGAGTCATGGAGCTGAACCATGTTGATACAATTCTAGCCCAAAATAAGGTGTTTGCCAAGCAACTAGCAGAGCTTACCAAGCAATTAGAAACAAAGCAAGTGGCTGCAATACACACACAAGATCAAGAGGAAGTAAGCATTGAAGGAGGTGATTGGGAAGAGGCCAATTATGTGGGAAACCAACAAAGGCAATCATATGATCCACATTCCAACACTTACAACCCAGGCTGGAGAAACCACCCAAACTTTGGGTGGGGGAACCAACAAACCCAACCACAAAACCACAAACCTTACAACCACAACCAACATAACAATTCCACATACCAAAACTCCAACCAAAGATCATACCAGGCCACACAAAACACTTACCCCCAACCATCATATCATGGCCAAAATAATCAACCTACCCAACTTAATCCGAACCAACAATTTCAAGATCAATTAAACCGGATAGAAGGGATGATGGCAGCCATGAGTCAAGACATAACCGAATTGAAAAGCTTCAGGGATGATGTGAGAGCTACCTTAAGAAACCATGGTGAAAAACTCAAGAGGATGGAGTCTCAAGTAGGAGAGCTATCTCAACAGGCCGTCAAATCAACTGCAGTGTTCCCTAGTGACACAGAAAAGAATCCTAAAGGGGAACAAAAGAGAGTGAGATGGGAAGAATGCAAGGCCATCACCATATTGAAGGAAGTTTCAGAAGAAGAAGGAATCAGGCCCTCAGAGCAGGAGCCAGAAATCTTGAAGGAAGGTGTGGAAGAAGTTAAGCAGGAAAGTGGAACTGAGCAAGCCAAGGAACTACAAAAAGGCATGCTGGAAATATACCAACCAAAAGCACCATTTCCTCAGAGGTTAGGAGGAGGTGAAAAAAGGAAAACCTATTCAAGGTTTCTAGAGACATTTAACTCTCTCCATGTCAATATTCCCTTTCTTGAGATTCTCCATCAAATGCCTACACACATCAAGTATTTAAAGGAATTGTTAAGCAAGAAAAGAGTTTTGAAGGGAGGACAAACCGTAACCATGAACAAAGAATGCAGTGCTCTCATCAAGAAGGACACACTCTCTAAGAAAACGGACCCAGGAAGTTTTCATATACCTTGCATCATAGGGGAAACAAAAATTGACAGAGGATTCTGTGATCTAGGAGCTAGCATAAATGTGATGCCTCTAACTCTTATGAAGAGGCTACAACTGAATGAGGTGAGATCCACTGATGTAATCATACAACTGGCTGACAAAACTCAGAAGCAAGCTGAAGGGGTAGTTGAAAATGTGCTGGTGAAAGTGGGGGATTATTACTTCCCCACAGACTTTGTCATTGTGGACATGGAGGAAAGCTACTTACACCCTATCATTCTGGGCAGACCATTTCTAGCCACTACTAGAGCGCTCATAGATGTAGAACAAGGAGAGCTAATTCTGAGAATACATGAGGAACAGCTCATTTTCAAAGTTTTCAAACCTGCATCTGAGCCTGAACCAGAACCTGAAAATCCTAAGGATGATAGTAGCCATCTGTGTTTGGAGGAAAGTAATCCAGCAGCTGAAACTCTAAAACAGTCCTTGGAAAGCAAACAAGAGTTGCAAGAGTTAAAGCCACAAAAATCAGTGGAAACAGATCAGAAGGATCCTCCTGACATAAGGGTCAATGAAGAAATCCTCAAGAGAAAGGGAAGAGTGATAGGGAGATTGCCAAGAGGATGGAGAAACAAGAAAATTCCCACTGAAGGTTTTTCTCCGGGAGATAACGTGATATCAAGTCATTATCTGCCAATCCCACCTGGCCTCAAAACCATTCCTTCCCAGCTCCCTCAAGTGTTCACAATCAGGAAAATTCTTTCTATGGAACATTTAGAAGTCATGAATGAATCAAGTGGGGACGTTTTCATAGTGAGAGGAGAAGACGTCAAGCACTACAATCCACCCTAACAAGGGACAACCGTCAAGCTAGTGACGTTAAAGAAGCGCTTCATGGGAGGCAACCCATGTTTTAATATCCTTTTTTTTTGTTTTGTTGTGCATCTAATAAAGCATGGTTTCTTATGCATGAACTTGAATCCTCAGGACACTGAAAGAGTGCACTAAACATTGCATGCGAAATGTAATTTACCTCTAAGTTTGGTGTGCCTGAAGGCACCCCAAATTTTATTCAAAATGCATTCAATTTTTAGTGCACAACCAAAGATTAAGTTTGGTGTTCCTCTTTGAACACGGTTCATGAAAAGCACGAAGTTCCTCTGGATTTCGAAATTCATGACAAGTATACCATTGGCATGTTTTAATGCTTTGGTCTCAATTACTTAGGGTAGTAAATTTGTTTAGAATCAAAGAGCCAAGGTGACTATGATTTATTAGAATTAAGCACATTCATTAAGGACAACCGATATGGATTTCATGTCATCAGGAGACTTGACCAAACACTAAGTTTGGTGTCCAAATAATAAGTGTGCATACATGTAGAAGTCACGGCTATAAGCTCATAAAGACAATCATTGATTTACATGTGCAAGTACTATTCATAATTCACATGGACCGAAAAATGATAGCAAACTTGTTTGTTTGTGCAGGTACAAAAGAAAAGACAAAAATGGAGGAAAAAGACAAAGGGAGGTATGATGCTTGGTCAAAAAGAAAATTCACAAGTCTTTGAAACTAACACATGGGAAAAGGAAGTTCTGCAAGAAAAGATAGCTACATGTACAACCTAATGCACCCAGAATACTTCCAAGAAAATGAAAAGCAATTCGTCCTTCTCCCTAATTCATATATTTACCATCAAGCCACCCTTCACAAATCACCCTAGCCGTCCATTTTGCACTTACGGGCACTATAAAGAACCACTTGGGGAACAAGTTCAACACCACCAAATCTCCTTCATGCACATTTCCTTCATCATCGCATAAACTATCTCTTGCCGAAAACAACCTCCCCACACTTCCAACAACACTTCTTGCTTCACCTTGTCAACTTTAGCTTGTCACTTACCAAAACTAAAGAACCAATGGCAGCTTCATCTAGCCACAAAAGGAGAAAAGACAAGCAGCCAATGGAGGAAAACAGGGAATTCGATGCATGGAGATACAGATCAGTTTTCCATGAGATTCAAGCCGAATGGATGAGACCTAAAACGGTACTAGCTGAGGTTCCCTTTGACCTTGAAAAGGATGAGTTCCCAGGTGTTTGGAAAAAGATCAAAAAGAGGAAGTGGGAGCTCCTGACTAAGCCAATCACTAAAATCAACATCAATCTGGTGAAAGAGTTTTATGCAAATGCAGTAAGGGAGGATCCAACCAAGAAACCCTCATACAAAAGCTATGTGAGAGGGGTGGAAGTTGACTTCAGTCCCAAAGCAATCATGAAAACTCTTGGCCTGAAAAACATACATTTCAGCCAAGCAAGTTATGAAGAAAGGATGATAGGAGAACCTGACTATGCAACTATTGCTGAAGACCTTTGTGCCATCAGAGCTGAATGGGTGAGAAAAACAAGAGGGGATCCAAGAGTCTTGAGAAGGGGAGACCTAACACCTGAAGCTAAAGGGTAGTATGCAATAGTTAGGAGATCCATCCTACCCACTGCAAACTCTTCAGAAATAGTCCCTAAAAGAGCCATCTTGCTACATTGCATTATGGTGGGAGGGGAGATCAAAGTTCATAAACTCATTGCTGAACAGATACAAGAGTTTAGTGAGAAAAGTGACCCTGAATCCTGGCTCCACTTCCCTAGCACTATCATTAGACTATGCATCGATGCCCAAGTACCACTTGAGGATGAAAGGCCTAATTGGCTATATCCTGGAATGGCCATAACTGCGTACAGAATGACTCTTGGCCCAACTCCTCCAAGACATACAAGAAGAAGAAATGAAGAAGGGCAACAAGTGGAAGCCGAGCAAGAAGCCGAACAGGAAAGACAGGAAGGAGAAGACAGAGAAGAAGAGCAAGAAGAGCAAGCATTTCCTGAAAGAAGACAACGAATTTCCAGAGACCCCATGGATATGAGCAGAATGCAGGAAATCATGGAAGGAATGTCTCAACAATACATGAGGTCTCAGGAGAGACAAGAGGACTTTCACCTAAAAATGATGGATATGCAAAGGAACTTTGAATCAAGATTCTTGGATCTGCAAAGGGAACAGAATTTACACTTACAGGAATCCTTCAGCCACATATGCCAACACCAAGATGCCAATGTCTTGGCAATCAAGGAAGCCACCACTTTACAGAATGCAAGATACTCAGTCCAAGCTGATTACAATATCAGTTCGCAAATCAAGCTTAACTACATAGGGGAACATCTACACAAGATGGACCCAGCATTCCCAGCTTTTGATGAGTATTTCAAAGGGAGGAAAGAAGGAGAAATAAACAAGGCAATGATCCTTGAAAAAGGAGTGGAAGAAACGATGAAAAAGGCTGGATTCTGGAAAAAGCTCATAAGAAAAGACAAGGGAAGCACAAGTGGTCAAAAAGAGGCAGGAAGCAAGAAGAAGCAGGATCCCAAGAATTAAGAAGAACCAAGCAATAAATAAGAGGTGGTCTCGTTCCTTAATAATCAAATGATCATTGGTGGATTGTCTTTATGAGCTTTCTTTCATCATAAGTCATTTAAGTGTTATGTGGAGTTTTTTTTTAGTATGAGTGTCTGTTTATTGCTTTGAATAAAGTGAATGCCTAGATGTTTGGATATAACTTCACCTTCTTAAACGAGTGCTTGCCATGCTTGTTCTGTTTCCAAAAATAAAAGAAAAGTTTGAACAAAAGTAACTTGGCTAAATTAGTGACAAATCAAGTAGAATTAAGTGGTGGTATGCATGCATGATTGTTTAGTCAGATCACTGAAAATAGAGTGTAGAATTATCATTTTTTTGTGTAGAAATTGAAAACTGTCTATGGATCTTGATGAATAAATGTCTTTGGCCATGAAAAAGAAAGAAAAAGAAGAAGAAAAAGCCACTGAAAAAGGGCAACCAAAAAGCAAAAAAATTGAGAAAATAAGCTAGGTACCAATGGTTTGAACTTCTGAGACAAATGCCTGTGGTGTTTATGTATTAAGGATATGCTTGGATGAATAGGTTCTGAGGAGTGTTTCAACACTTGGTAACTTGGGTTAACTAACCCGGGATTATCAACCAAAAGTCCATTATCAAGAGCAACCTAAATACAAAACATTTAGTCACACAAAGAGGTGCTGGGCACCAATGTCTCAAGAAGAAATGTGAACTAAAGTGCCTAAAGTGGATATGTGTAGTGCACTGATAAGAAAAAGAAAATGCCAAAGGCTTGTGCAACACATGACACTAAGCAAATAAGGAGCAAAAGAAGCTCTAAGAAAGAGAAAAGAAAAAACAAAGAAGAGAAAAGTGACAAGGACATAAGAATAACAAGAGGCCATAGCAGTGTTTGATGGATGCAATGAAAAAGTGATAATCTTACCTGATAAGTATGAAAAAGTGATGCTGCAACTTTCTGCATAAAACCCTTCTGATGAACTTCAAATGCTTGCTAATATAGCCAATGTAATTGCTTTCTGTTTCATACTGTCTTCTCAAATAACTCAGGACTTGCTTAGGGACAAGCAAGTATTAAGTTTGGTGTTGTGATGCCAAGGCATCTTAGGCTAGTTTCACTAGTATTTTTCTGTTAGTTTTAGTGGTTTTATGCACTTTCTTGAGCTTAAAGTAACCAAGAATGGTTAAAAGAATAACAAAGCAATGAACCATCCAAACAATATGATTTTGATGCAATATCCATGAGTTTTAGTTATATTACTTGAATGCTATGAATGGAAGATTTCTCATGAAATTTTGCAAGACTTTGATGCAATTGTTTGGATGATTTCAGGGAAGAAGAGGCTAGGCAAGGAAGCAACAAAATCAATAAAGGAAGCTTGAATATCACATGTGGAGTTTAAGTTCCAGTTTAAGCCTAAACTGGAGCCTAAACGCCAGAATCATGAAGGCTAAGAAATGCTGGAATTGAAGTTTAACCTCCAGTTTAACCTTAAACTGGAGGTTAAACGCCAGAATGAAAGACTCACCAAAGAAGCATTTCCACGTTTAACCTCCAGTTTGACCTCAAACTGGAGGTTAAACGCCAGAATGGGAAAAGCACCAGGGAGCCATTCCACGTTTAAGCTCCAGTTTGACCTCAAACTGGAGCTTAAACGTGTTCGACCAAGTTTTCTCCTCCAGGGTTGCTCTCTCCATTTCCACGTTTAAGCTCCAGTTTGACCTCAAACTGGAGCTTAAACATGTTCGACACCTCCAGGGCCACCATTCTAAGCTTCCACGTTTACCCTCCAGTTTAACCTTAAACTGGAGGTTAAACGTGTTCGACCTCCAGGATGCCTCCTTCCATTCCCACGTTTAACCTCCAGTTTAACCTTAAACTGGAGGTTAAACGTGTTCGACCTCCAGAGCTGCCCTTCCTTTATCCACGTTTAAGCTTCAGTTTAACCTTAAACTGAAGCTTAAACGTGTTCGACTACATTACTCTCCAGGGCTGCCTTCTTCCATTTCCACGTTTAAGCTTCAGTTTAACCTTAAACTGAAGCTTAAACGTGCTTCTACAAAAGGGCTCACTGGAAGTATCTGGCGTTTAAGCTGCAGTTTAAGCTTAAACTGCAACTTAAACGCCACTCTTGGAAAAGGTTTCTGGGCCAATAATATTGCGGTTTAAGTTACTCTTTGAGCACAAACAATAACTTAAACTTACTCTGGTATGAAACCCAATTGAACATCATGGTTTATGGGATTGGCCCTGAAGGATTGATGAGTTTGAAATCTCAACTTATTGAGTCATGTGTCATTATTTGATTATCACTAAGTTGGCTCAATGAATGTTACAGAATTTGGATCAACAGCCTCATCAAGATTATGGATCATAAACCCAAGGCAAAAGGAAAGCAAGGAGAGGCCTCAAAGCCCAAGAAGCACAACAGAAGCTCAATATAGAAAGTGTATAAATAGGATAGAATTTAAGTTAGAGAGGACTTTTACCTTCACTTTTAGCTAGTTTTCATATCTTTGTAATTGAATTCAGAGCTATGACTCACTAAACCCCCTTTCATTGGGTTAGGGAGCTCTATTGTAATTCAATGAATCAATAATAGTTTATCTTCTTCTTCAATCTTTTCTCTTGAATTTTGTTAGAAAGATTCTCGATCTAATTCCATTGAGTAGTTGTCTTGGGAAAGAAACTACCCATAATTGGAATCCTTCGGAACCTTGGGAAAGGAATGGAGGATTCATGCTAGAGAAGCTTTCTCACAGTGAATTGGATTGGGGTTTGGATGGATATTGTGACATGTAATCCTACCAAATTGTGGTTCATGAAACTGTGTGGTATAATCAGTGATCAAGCATCATCTCTTCTTATGAACATTTAAACCAAGGGATTGGGAATTTGTTCATTTTTAGAGAGAATTGGTGAGCCAAGGGATTGGGATCCAATCATATAAGATTGCCAAGCAAAATTCAATGAACGCATTGCTTGAGGAAGAGATAAACATGTTTTGATTCGGAGATCTCAATATCTCCTATAACCCAATGAATCCCCCAATTCTAATTTCCATCTTCTCTTTACATTCTGCAACTCAATTCATGCAATCAACCTCCATTCCCTTTTAATTTCAGCAATTTAGTTTCTGCTCTTTAATTCATGCAATTTAAGATTCCGCCATTTAATTTTCTTGTCATTTACTTTTCCCGCCAATTTTACATTCCGCAATTCTCATCTCCAATCTTGATTTCGCTCAACTAGAACACACTTCTAATCCGAATTGCTCACTCAACCAATCCTTGTGGGATTCGACCTCACTCTATTGTGAGTTTTTACTTGACGATAACCGGTGCACTTGCCGGAAGGAATTTTGCCGATCGTGCAATTTCCTAAATCGTAGCATAACTAGTTTATGTGCATCATTAAGCCATAAAAATAACATTTTTGGCTTTCTAGAATAAATTCTCATTTATGGGTTAATTAGCCGTTAATTAACCGGGTCTTACACTTTAATTATTCAATATTAATCCTCTCTTATTACCATTAGATGCCTTGATATGTGTGTTAAGTGTTTTCAGATATTATAAGACAGGAATGGCTCGGAGGATGGGAAGAAAGCCTGCAAAAGTGGAAGGAATGCAAGAAGTTGGAGAAATTGCTAAGCTGTCCAGCCTAACCTCTCTGCACTCAAACGGCTATAACTTTAGCTACAGAGGTCCAAACGATGTGGTTCTAGTTGCGTTGGAAAGCTAACGTCCGGGGCTTCGATTTGATATATAATATGCTATAGTTCCCCTGACGCTAGGCGATGCGATCGCGTGATCCATGCGGCCACATCGCAGTGACGATAAACCAGCGTGGCAAAATTCGAAACCAGCGAATTCTGGACTGTTTTTGACCCAGTTTGCGGCCTAGAAAACACAGATTAGAGGCTATAAAGTGGGGGAATGCATCCATTCATGAAGGAGGCTCTCATATATTCACAATTTTAGGAGTAGATGTAGTTTTTAGAGAGAGAGGTTCTCTCCTCTCTCTTAGGATTATGATTTAGGATTTCTCTTAGTTTTAGGAGTGACTCTCAATCCCAGGTTCTTTATTTTTATTTATTTTCTCAATTTAATTTATGAACATCTATGCCAAATTTAATTTCTTTTGTTAATGCAATTCGAGGTATTTTCAGATTTAAGATTGCTTTGCTTATATTGATGCTTTTAATTTAATTTAGATATTTTTCTCCCTTTTGGCTTTGGTTAAATAATTGGTGACTCTTGAGTTATCAAACTCATTGTTGATTGAGAATTAGAATTCTTCAAGAATTAATTCATCCACTTAACTTACCTTCATAGTTAGAGGTTAATAAAGTGGGAGAAAAATCCAATTCTCATTACAATTGATAAGGATAACTGAGATAGGACCTACAGTCTTCATACCTTGCCAAGAGTTTATTTTATTATTACTGTTTTATTTTATTCTTTTTGTGCAACATACTGCTTCCTTACTTCCAAAACTCCCAATTTACAATCTTCATAACCAATAATAAGAACATACCTCCCTGCAATTCCTTGAGAAGACGACCCGAGGTTTAAATACTCGGTTATCAATTTTAAAAGGGGTTTGTTACTTGTGACAACCAAAACGTTTGTATGAAAGGACTTTTGAAGGTTTAGAAACTATACTTGCAACGAGGATTTATCTGCAAATTTTCTAGACCATGCAAAAGTTCCTCTCATCAACAATCCTACCTTGACCTAGCCCCATTACAACCTTATGAAAAGTCCTCATGATATTTGTATGCATGCATGGAATAATTGTTGATTGTTAGATGAAAAACAAATCTTGGAAAGCATGATTAGAGGAGAATTGAGTTAATCTACCCTATACACTTGAGCGACTAGAGCGGATACACATCCGGTGAGGGTTCGATTGCTCAATTACATGTTTTCACCTATGATCATTTCTTTTCTTGCAAGTTTGTAAATTATTTTCAATAACTCAATTCAATTGTGGATTTGATTTGGTTGTTAATACCTCTAGCCCTTGTGTTCATATATGTATTCTTGGAAGTTGATTTATTTTGACCAAGTAGTTGCATTAATTTAGATAGATTGCATTTAGATAGTTTACTTGCATTGAATAAATGTTGATACCCTTTGTCTCTTTCTTGAGTTTAGCATGAGGACATGCTTTGTTTAAGTGTGGGAAGGTTTGATAAACCCTAATTTTGTGGTTTATCCTGTACTTAATTTTGGAGATTTTATCAACTTATCTCACATTTATTCAATGAAATAGCATGCTTTTGTAATTCTCCCTAAATTTGTGATTAAGAGTGAAAACATGCTTTTTAGGCCTTTAATTAGCCAATTTTAATTCACTTTAGTTCCATTCGATGCCTTGATATGTTTGTTGAGTGATTTCAGATTCATAAGGCAAGTATTGGATGAAAGAAGTGAAGAGAAAAGCATACAAAGTGGAGAATTCATGAAGAAATGAGCATTGGGAGGGTTCATGGCCACGCGCACACGTCATCCACACGTACGCATGAGAAGGACATTAATGGCCACGCGCAGCATCACCCACGCGTACGCGAGGAGGAATTTTGGCAAACGACGCGCACGTGTCGTCCACGCGCATGCGTGACGTTGGTCACATGACCTCATTAAAGTGAAGACGCTGGGGGTGATTTCTAAGCTTTCCAAGCCTAAATCCAACTCGTTTCTGAGGCTATTTGATGCAGAATTGAAGATTGGACAAAGGGGGGAGCAATTAGATTAGTTTAGGATCATGTAGGGTAGTTTTCTAGAGAGAGAAGCTCCCTCTTCTCTCTAGAATTAGGATTTTAGGTTAATTTCATCTTAGATTTAGGTTTAATTACTTGTTTTGATTTAGTTTTCTTTACTTTTCCTTGTTGATTTGCTTCAATCTTCTTAGTTTCTCTTGTTATTTCCCTTATTTTACCACTTTTTATGTTATATGAACTCTTGTTAATTCCACTTTCCTTTAATGCAATTTTATGTTTTATGTTCTTTTAATGTTTAATTGAGTTATTGTTGCTATTTTCTTGCATTGGGTAGTTGTAGAATTTATGTTTCTTGTTATTTTACCATGCTTTAATTTTATGCCTTCTAAGTGTTTGACAAAATGCTTGGTTGGATGTTAGAGTAGCTTTTTGAGCATTCTTGGATTGGAAAGAGAAATTAGGTAATCTTGAGTCATTAATACCTAACTCATATTGGTGATCTAGAGTTGTTAGTCAATATTGTTTCCATTGACTCTAATCTCTTGCTAATTCAATTAGTAAGTTGATTAGGACTTTTGGATTGAGATTAACTAGTCTTATTTGACTTTCTCTCAATGTGAAGATAACATTATACCTTCTTCCTATGTTGGAGATGACTTGATAGGATTAGCTCTTGTTAAGTATTGTATTATGATTAATGACTAGGATAGAAAGCCTATACTCTCAATCATTGCCATGAATGTCTCTCCTTATTACTTGCTTTCTTTAGTTGCTAGCTTTACTTTTGTTGCCTTTTTAATTATCTTGTCTCTTTATCCGCAAACCCCCTTGGATACCATAAACAATAGTATGCATACCTCACTGAAATTCCTTTGAGAGACGACCCGAGATCTAATACTCTCGGTATTTTTATTGGTTTACACTCGTGACAAACAAATTAAACTTTGATTGAGTGTTACTTGTCGGTTTGGAACTATACTTGCGACGAGGTTATTTCTCTTTTACCGAGAAGAAATTCTGAACCAACGAATGTCCCTTCTCAACTTCTCTATCTCATGTTCCAAACCATACTCACCCAACTCAATGCAACTTCCTCCTCCTCCGCCATTGACACACTTGATAAAGAAGATGAACCACCCAACCCACTCCAACATAAAACCAGTCAAGAAAGTGGGATTTGTTAGCAGTGGTGACATGGAGAATAGTGAGAGTGGCAAGGATTTCAGTGACGCTGCAAGATTTGGGGCGAGGCAGTAAGCGGGCTTGGCGTAGTTGAAGGCAATGTTGAGGGCTCTGGAGGAAGTGAAGTTGGACTCCGCTAGGGACTTGAGGCGCAGAGTTTCTTGTTCGTCTCGTTTTGTTAGTGCAACCATTGATTATGGGTCTGAAGAAGATGAAAAAGAGAAGGGAGAGGTAGAGGAGAAGGAAGGAGAAGAAGAAGAGGTGGAGAGCGGATTTATAGTCCCTGCAACCATTTGGATTTGACACTTGACATTATTACCTAACACGTCAGTGGGCAACCATTTTCCATCCGGTAACAGGAGTTGATCTGTCCATTTTTCTTAACAGAGATACTAGGTATCCAAACATTTTGAATAACCAAGTTTAACCAAAACCATTCACGCGCCACTCTCTCCTTTAACGGTCGCCCCTCTTTTCCTCCTCCTCCTTCTCCTCTTTTGTTATTATCGTTATCGTCAGAATGTCATTGTCATTGTCATCATCGTCCCTGTCACCACCATTGTCTTCTTCTTGATGTTATCATTGTTGTTGTTGTTATTATTGTTATTGTTTAATTCTTCTTCTTGTTGTTATTGTTGATGTTGTCATTTTGTTGTTTAATTTCTTCTTAACTTTGTTCCCTTCTCATCCTCTTTTATTATCATTATCATCGTCCTGATCGTCTTCATCTTCTTCTTCTCTTTATAAATGTTCAGAAAACTAGAACACAGAAATTTGGATGCACAACACAAATTTTGGTGCACAACACACAAATTTTAGTATATAGCATAAAAAGTTTATAAGGACCACATGCCTAAGACAGTGACACCCAACCAATAAAATACGTACAACACATAAATTTTGGTACAAAAATCTTGT
Organism: Arachis ipaensis; assembly: GCF_059453495.1. Lineage (NCBI taxonomy): Eukaryota > Viridiplantae > Streptophyta > Magnoliopsida > Fabales > Fabaceae > Arachis > Arachis ipaensis. The sequence goes on along the minus strand of NC_142441.1, from coordinate 38,305,287 downwards.
TGCATAGCATGGATTTTTTTATATGTAGCATAGAAATATTGGAGAATTACATACCCTGAACATTGACTCACCCAACTAAGAAATATATTTGCAGCAAAAATTTGTGATACATGCAAAGATTTGGGTGCTATGTATAAAAATATGTGTGCTATGCATAAAAATTTGTGTACTATATCATTAAGTTTATGTTATTTGTAAAATTTTGTCTATTATGCTTCGAAAATTTGTGTACTATATCAACAAATTTTGGTCTCTCCAACACAAATTTGTGTGCTACAAAAAGTGCAAAAAAGAAAGAGTAGTGACGTATGCACGCATTTTTTTCTCCGTTGGATATTGCACCAATTTTGTTGGACTTGGTTATAAAAAGACTTGTACACGTAGCATCACTCTTTTCTTAATGGGTGAGGGCTTGATTGAGGTTTAAGGATGATTAAGGTGCATTATATCTCACGGAAAAAAGGTAAGGGACCGGATAAGATATTTATCCTATAATTTAGGTATAGAAATAAAACCTTCACTCTATCTTCTTGGGACATGGACCTAGACAACCAAACCAGACCTAACTCCGAAAATCTCTCCTAGCCTATGCTTATCATCTTGGTTTCTTTTTCATTGAATCTTTATCCAATATCATATTTTGAAATTTAGTCTCTATTATGACAAAAATAATGTGAATTAATGAAATATTCTATTAAATTAATAAAATATTCTATTAATTTTAATTTTTTTATAATAGTAAGGACTAAATTACAAGATTTAATATGATATAGGGACCTAATTAAAAATAAAGTATGAGAACCTAATTAAAAATTCGACAAAACTATAGATACTAATTATAAATTTGAAACAAAAGTAATTAAACTTATCATCTTTTATTAGGTTCCCAAGTATAATTCATATGACATGAAGGGTGTGTATAATTTCGGGATTTATAAAGTACTTTCAGATATCTTAACATGAGAATATTATTGATAAACCCCAATTTTAGGGTTTATCTTGTGTTAATTTTGGTGGGTTTCATCAATGTTTTTCACACTTATTCATATAAATTGAATGTTTTTATGATTCCTTCCTAATTATGCTTCATAGTTCAAAATATGCTTTTTAGGCATTAAAAATGCTAAATTTTAATCCTCTCCTATTACCATTCAATGTCGTGATGCACTTGTTAAGTGATTTCAGGATCTATAGGGCAAGAATGGCTTAGAGGATGGAAAGGAAGCATGCAAAAATAGAAGAAACATGAAGAATAGAGATTTGGAGAAGCCGGTTCCCACGCGCACGCATGGAGGATACGAACGCGTGACAATTGTGAAATTCAGCTGACGCGTACGCGTGACTTGCGAAGGGCTCATCCGACGCACACGCGTGACCCTAACGAAGGAAAAATGTCAGTAAAGATTTCATAAAAATTATCACGTTGCAAGTAAAGTCTAAACCGACAATTAAACCTCAATCAAAATTTAATTTGTTTGTCATTAAAGCAAACCCAATAAAAATTAACCGAAGTATTTAAACTTCGGGTCGTCTCTCAAGGAATAGTAGGGAAGTGTAGTTATTATTGGTTATGAGATTGTATATTTTTGGGTTTTGAGTTTAATAAGCAACAAGTAATGTAAATAACAAGGAAATAAAACTAAGAAAAGTCTTAACAAGGATTGAGAATTGGAATTCCTATCCTCATTATCATCATCAATTGAGATGTTAATTGCCTTTTTGCTTTCACTTAGTTAACCTTTGACAATTGAAGGTAAGTCAAGTGAGCAAATCAACTTGAGTTCACAAGTCCTAATCAAAGACTAGAGTTAGTGAAACTCAAGCTAACTAGAAAGTCTCAATCACCAATCAACAAAAGACTTTTGATAACTCAAGAGTCTCCAAATTACTCAATCCAAGTTAAGAATACCAAAAATCTAATTTAAAATCCTACTAAGCATTTTATCAAACACTTGGAAGGCATAACATAAAAGCATAGAAAATTAACAAGAGATAATAAAATCTAGACAACCAATTGCAAGGAATCAATAAAAACAAATAAAGGAAGAAGTAGTAAACAAGAAATACCTCAAATTGTATTAAAAAGTGATAGCATGGAAACCTGTCTCTCAAAAATTTTCCTTCGGCAAGTATACCGAATTGTTGTCAAGTAAAAACTCACAATAGAGTGAGGTCGAATCCCACAGGGATTGATTGGTCAAGCAACTTTAATTAGAGGAATGTTCTAGTTGAGCGAAGCAGAATTTGGTTTGAGAGTTGCAGGAAATTAAATGGCGGTAAAGTAAATAGCAGAAAATGTAAATTGCTGGAAATAAAGAGCTGAATGTAAATGGCGGAAAGTAAATTGCAGAATCTTAAATGGGAATGGGGAAGATGCTCATAAAAGTAAATTGCAGAAATTAAAGAGAATGGGTAAGATCAGAAATGGGGATTCATTGGGCTTAGGAGATGTTGCATTCTCTGGATCAAGTTCATTTTCATCTCTACCTCAATCAATGCATTCATTGATCTCCTTGGCAATATTAAGTGATCGAATTCCAATTCCTTGGTAATTCAATCTCTCAAATCTTGATCAATAGCCAATTCCTTGGTCAATTGCTCATGAGAAGAGATGAAGTATGGTCACTGATTATACCACATGCATTCCCAAATCAAGTGTTGGTAGGATTATAGTCACCATACCCAACCAAACCCAATTTGGTCCAACATGAGAAAGCATTTCTAGCATGATCTCTTCATTCCTCCTCCAAGGTTCAGAAGAGATCCAAGTATGAATAGCTTCTTTTCCAAGATAACTACCCAATTGGATGAAGATTGAAAGCTTTCTAGTAAAATCAAGAGAAAAGATAGAAGAAGAGTAATAAAAATTAGTATTGATCCATCAAATTACAACAGAGCTCCCTAACCCAATGAAAGGGGTTTAGTTGTTCATAGCTCTGGAAATGGAAAACAAAGATGGAGAATACATCATGAAAACTAGAACTAGAAGTGCAGAGAAAGTAAATTATACAGAGAGTAGTTCCCAATTTCCAATCCTCCCCCAAAAAGCTCCTTTCTAATTCAAAACTACCCCTATATATACTACTCTTCTGATCTTCTAGTTGGTTCTTCAAGTCTTGGATATGGGCCTTTGGATCTTGAGTTTGAAGTAGTTATCTTCCGCAGTGGGCTTAGCTTTACTTGCAGAGAGAAAGTGTGGAGTAGGCAGGGTGTTTAGCTCAGGACGTTAGTGGCGTTAACGTTAAGTGAGAGTGTGAGTTCGAGAACGTTAGTGGCAATCACCTTTTTCACTAACGTTCCTCACCCAAGGATAATCCACGTTAACTTCAATGTTAGTGGCACCAACGTGACCACTAACGTTGCCTCTTGATCCTTCGCACACGTTATTGGGACTCACCTTTTCCAATAACGTTGAGAGACTTCCCTTCCCTATACGTTAGAGTCCACGTTAACTTAGTTAACGTGGCTCTTAACGTAAGCTTGCCAATCCTTCGAGAACATTAGTGACACTTACCTTTGTCACTAATGTTCCAATGTGCCCCTACTTCCCACGTTAGAGTCCACGTTAACTAGGTTAACGTGGCTTCTAACGTAGTAATGCTAGCCATCTCCAACGTTAGTGACAAAGGTGAGTGTCACTAACGTTGGCTCATCATCTCTCTTATCCACGTTAGCTTCCATGTTAACTAAGTTAACGTGGGAGTTAACGTTGCTCATAGTGGCTTGTGTGGGTTTACCCCAATGTTAGTGACAAAGGTAAGTGTCACTAACGTTGGCGCTCACATGCTTTCTCCACGTTAGCTTCCACGTTAACTAAGTTAACGTGGGAGTTAACGTGGCTCATTGTGGCTTGGCCAACGTTAGTGACAAAGGTGAATGTCACTAACGTTGGCTTCTCTTTTGCTTCCCAACGTTAGAGTCCATGTTAACTGAGTTAACGTGGCTCTTAACGTGGCCACTTATGAGCTTGGCCCAATGTTAGTGACAAAGGTGAGTGTCACTAACGTTGGCTCCACTTTTTTTCTTCCACGTTAGAGTTCATATTAACTTAGTTAACGTGACTTTTAACGTGGGCTATGATGGCTTCGAGGATGTTATTGGCGATTACTTTTCTCATTAACGTTGCAAGCTAGCTCCCATTCCACGTTGGTGGTCACGTTAGTTAGACTAACGTGGCTGCCAACGTGGCTCTTTCTTGCTTCCTTTGTCCTGAAATCAAGCAATACAGTGCATCAAAGTTCTAATCCACATCATGAGACATGCATCATCCAATTTGTCATATAATTCATGCAAAATTCTCATGAAATCATGTAAAGTGCTCAATGTATGCTTAAATCATGGTGTGAATGCAATTCTACCCAAAACTTGCTTATTTCCTAAGAAAATACATGAAACTACCCTAAAACAGTAAGGAAAAGGTCAGTGAAACTGGCCAAAATGCCCTGGCATCACAACACCAAACTTAAAGCTTGCTTGTCCCTAAGCAAGTACTGGAACAAGAGAATGATGAATGGAATGCCAAGAGGAATGAGTCATTATTGTGGAGGTCATATCCTTGGTTTTATGGTGGTTTCATGCATAGCAACTTAGGTTCATTCCTTCACTGGCTTTCAGACCTTTATCATGTCCTGGAATACTCACTTGATTGCACCCTATGAGACTCTTATTCACTGATCCTTTTATTGTTTTTCAGGGCTTATTTGTGTTCTTAGGCTAAGTGCTCTGTGAGGGGGCGACTCTTTAAGATAAGCTTTCAGCCAGCACTCCCGAACCAGTTGGTTCAAGGTGCTAGGTTTTAAGACACCCCTAAGGACTTACTCCCTCAAGTCTCTTTCCCCCATACATATACACCACAGGCACATGGTTTGTTATTTTCTTTCTTGAGACCTTGGTGTCCAGCACATCTTTGGGGTACTAATGTTCTGTAGCAATGTTGCTCTTGATAGTGGATTTTCAGTTGATAATCCCGGGTTAGTTAACCCAAGTTACCAAGTGATGAAGAACTCCTAAGAACTTATTCATCCAAGCAGATCCTTGGTACAGGAGCACCACAGACACATCTCTCAAGTTTCAAACCCTTGGTGCCTAGCCTTATTCTTTATTAACTTTTCTTTCTTTTTCAACTCTTATTGTTCTTTTCCCCTTTTTCTTATTAGGATCTTATTATTTAGCTAGTCTCATGGGGGTGTGTTTCAAACATATGATTCAGGACAGATAGTTGTCTTCCCACCCTTGTTGGTGAATCAACTTAGCTAACTTATGACCACATCACACACTAAGGAACTTACTCCACAATATGAACTCCACTCTGGTCTTTGATAACAATCATTCTCTTTTTATTTGATTCAAAGGGAGACAAGCAACACAATATGCAGGATGGAATTGAAAACAGGCAACTTGACTAGTAATCATAGACCTAGGCAATGAAAAACTTAAAGACAGAATTGAAAATCCTAAACTATCATGGAAGCATGTCCTATTTCATACATGATTTTCCTTATTTAATGCTTGAAAAAGATAGAACAAAGAGGGAACTCCACCACCTTTTACTCATGGGGTTGCCCATGCTCTTCCTCTTGCTTTTCCTCTTTGTGTTTCTCTTGAGTGCTTGTACTCCCACTTCCCTTGCCTTTTCCAATCAACTTCTTCCAAAAACCAGCATCTTCCATCTTCTTTTTCAGTGTTTCCTTCTGCTGTTTCACCTTCCTTTTTTCTTGTTCCACAAAATCTTTTTGGACCTCATCATATGTAGGGATGGCATAGTGTAGATTATGCATATGACTAGACATGTAGTTCAACTTGGCTTGAATGTTTATGTTGAACTCCTCCCTATGTAGTTACCGTCCTTCATTAAGTACACTGAACTCATTGAATGCCTTCGTCTGAGCTAGCTAGCGTTGGTTGAGTTCTTGAAGGCGCTTATCTTGATGCTCTTGCCTTTCAGACACTTGATTGATGGCTTGAGTGAGCTGGGAATAATGTTCCATTTGTTGTTTCTGCCACTCCCCTTGTTGATTCATCCAATTAGAAAGGAGTTCTTCTTGACGATCCATCCTTTGAGCTTGAATATGCAGTTGTTGTTCTTGTCCTTCCATATAACTCCTTGCTAGTTCCTCAATGGCTCCATGAATGTGATTCAGGTTTATGTTGGTTGGGTCATAATATTCTCTTTGTTGGTGTTCTTCCTGATGAGATTCATCTTGGTGGGCTCCTTTTTTTGATTTTCGCTTTCTTATTTGAGGTCTTCTTTGTTGTTGGGCGGGCGTAGTATAGATCATACGTTGAAGTGTAACTAGCTTCCCAGGGTTCACCCAGTCTGGATTGCTATCCTCGAAGACTACCTTGGCCTTTGTACACAATCTGAGAATGGTGCTGGGGTACCAAAGCCTGGCACCCGAATCAACCTTCTCAGCTGACTCTTGAATCCCCTCAGCTATGAGTTCATGCACATTGATTTCTCCACCCTGTACTAGGCAATGTACCATAGTCGCTCGATTAATATTGACCTCTGAATTATTTGCAGCTAGGAGGATAGACCTCCTCACGAGTTCAAACCATCCCTTGGCTTCCGGGCTAAGGTCTCCCCTCTTGATGAACCGGGGTCATCTTATCCGCATACCTTTCCCAGTCAGCTCCTATGACACATATGTCAGTCACTATTTCTTCAAGTTCATCATTGTCAGGGCTCTTACTTATCCTTGCATGATAACTAAGCTCATCAAAATGTGGTGATTTCAGCTGAAGAGTTCTTGTTATAGCATTTAGGCTGAAGTCCACGTCTCTCCCTCTTACGTAACTTTTGAAGGTGGGGGCCTTGGTTTTGACTTCTCTGACCACGTTTGCATAGAACTCTTTGATGAGGTTTGCATTTATCTTCCCCTCCGGGTTCGTAAGCCTTTACCAACCCCTTTGTTCAATCTTCTCTCGAATCTGTGGGCACTCATCCTCATCAATTTGCATCGTTAACTCAGGCAGTATCTTCTTGAGCTTTATCCGTTCAAATTCGAGTTCATGGAATGCAGTTTTGCATATCTTCTCATCGAAAGAAATGCTCTCTACTGGTTCCTTCCTCTTTTGCCTCTTGGAGGTTGATGATGCCATGAGTTTGAGTTGATGTGTGAAGAGGGTAGAAGGTATGGATAGATGAGGAATTCGGTTGGTTAGGACAAGGTGTGATGAGAGGAAAGAGTGGTTGGTTTCGAGAATGAGAAGTGTGGGGAGTGAAATTGGAATGTTAAGGGTGTACTTAGTGCGAATCATTTATATAGGGAAGTAGTGTGTGGATGAAAGGTGTGGATTGATGGGGTTGGTGTATGATGAACGGATGGGATTTATCATGTGAAGAGGACAAGGATCATCAACTTTATGAAGGGAATTTGTTCGGTCTTCAAGAGTATCCTTCTTCCAATGTTGCATGGCCACATTTTCCAATGTATTCCCCTTGAAGACAAGTGTGTAGTACTCCTTCATGAAGTGGTCGAACCTTCCTCATTTAATTGTCCACTCAATCCACTTCAATACCCCTTTCTTCTCTCCTACAAAATAAAAGAATTGTGATAAAAAAAATATGTGTGGAAAGTGGCGGCAAAAAAAAAAGAATAACTATTTTTTAAAGTTTTTGTTTTAACTAACTAAGTGCCATTCATTAGAGGAAACCAACTGACTAACTCAACATCCAGGTGTGCAACATTGGCAACACCAAACTTAGTTTGGTGCCGTGTGGTGTAAAAGATTTGTTCAAGGCCCCTAAGAGTGACATGATATGGGTTACATTGATGTTCTCTTAGTGTGTCTTGAACACCAAACTTGTTCTTCACTATATGTTGCACACAAGGATTCATTCAAGTCCATGTCAAGTTGATTTGAAATCCCTGAAGCTTGCATTATTAACTACTTTTAAAAGCATGTAAAACATGGGTTGCCTCCCATGAAGCGCTTCTTTAGCGTCACTAGCTTGACGTTTTGCCTTTGTCATGGCGGTTGGTAATGCTTCAGATCTTCCCCTCTTGCAGTAGACCTATATCCATTGGCTTCATCAAGGATCTCTACATGTTCTAAGGAAAGAACTCTGTTGATGGTGAAGACCTTAGGTAACTGAGATGGGATAGTGGGGAGATGAGGTGGAATATTTGGAAAGTAGGCTGAGATCACTTTGTCCCCCGGAGAAAAGTCCTCTGTAGGGATCTTCTTGTTCCTCCACCTCCTTGGTGCCTTCTTCTTTGTCCCTTTTGATGTTGCCTTGCTCTTTGTGACCTCCTCTTCTAAGGGAATTTTGTTACTGGTCTCATATGACTCTGGTGGTTTAGGTTCTTCCTTATTTTTCTTGAGCTGTGACAGTTACTGATTGCCTTGTTCTTCAACCAAGTGGTTTCCCAGAGGTGTTGGTTGTGCTTCAGAGCTTGCCTCCTCCCTCAGTATCTCATTATGATCTATTTCTTGTGAGAGTTTGAAGACATTTAAGCTGAGTTGTTCATCATGGATCCTCAAAATTAGCTCCCCTCGCTCTACATCTATGAGTGCTCTGGCTGTAGCTAAGAACGGTCTTCCCAATATGATTGGGTGAGTGTGACTTTCTTCCATGTCCAAGATGACAAAGTCTGTGGGAAGGAAGTATTTTCCCACCTTCACCAGCACATTTTCAACCACTCCTACTGCTTGTTTTTAAGTTTTGTCAGCCAGCCTGATAATTACATCTGTGGGTATTATCTCATTGATCTGCAGCCTTTTCATAAGGGATAAAGGCATTAAGTTGATGCTTTCTCCCAAATCCCAGAGTGCTTTATCAAACATTGTTTCTCCTATGTCACAGGGGATGTGAAAACTCCCGGGGTCATTCCTTTTTATAGGCAAATCTGGTTGAATGAGAGCACTGCACTCCTTATTCATCACTATTGTTTGTCCTCCCTTGAGTGAGCTTTTCCTGGTCAGCAGCTCCTTCATATACTTAATGTATGATGGCATTTGTTGGAGAGCCTTGATAAATGGTATGTTTACATGGAGGGATGCAAACAGGTCAAGAAACCTTGAGTATATTCTCTTCTCTACAGCACCATTGAGTAATTGGGGAAAAGGTGGATAGAGTTTCAGCAGCTCCTTCTGTGTCAGCTCTTTTTGTGAAATTTTGGGTTCTTGGTGATCCTTTTCCTGTTTCTCTGCTGATGTCTCTCCAAGTTGTTCTAATGGCTTGTTTTGCTTTTCCTCAGCCTCCTGACTACTTATAGTAACCATCTTGCAGTCCTCCCATCTGACTTTCTTTGCTTCACCTCTCGAATTTTTCTGTGTCACTTGGGGAGCTATCAGTAGGTTTGGGAATCTTTTCAGATAAGTATCCCACTTGAAATTCCAGCCTCTTGATGGTGTCCCCCTGGTTCTTGATACTAGCTCGCACCTCCTCTTTGAATACCTTATTATCTTGAATCTCTTTGCATATGCCTTCAAGCAGAGTCTCAATTTTGGAGAGTCTTTCTTCAGATGATAGTGAGTTGAGAGTGGATGGGTGAGTCGGGTCATTTTGGTTTTGGTATGGATGTGGAGAGGTGTTGTTAGGGTGGTGCTGATATGATCTCTGTGTGGAATGTTGGTGAGCTGCATGGTTGTTAGGGTTGTGACGTCTCTGATCTTGGCTTTAATCTTGTTGATTTCCCCACCCAAAGTTTGGGTGATTCCTCCAACCAGGATTGTACGTTTTGGAGTAAGGATCATGGGTCTGTCTAGGTGAGTTTCCAATGTAGTTGGCCTATTCTTGCTCCTCCTCTGCCTCAGCATTTACTCCCTCTTGGGTTGTTGATGAGGTGGTGATTGCTGCTACTTGGTTCCTCTCCATCTTCTTGGTGAGGTCGGCTAGTTGCTTGGTAATAAGCTTGTTTTGGGCCAGCAGTGCATCCACATTGTTTAGTTCCATCACTCCTCTAGAGTTGCCTCTTTTAGAAGCATAGAAATAGTCATTCTCTGCTATAGTTTCAATGACATCTATGGCCTCCTCAATGGTCTTCTTCTTGTTCAGAGATCCCCCGGATGAATGGTCCACTGCCTTCTTTGATTCATAAGAAAGGCCTTTATAGAAAATGTGTAGCTGCACCCATTCATTGAACATATCTGGTGGGCACCTTCTTGTCAGGTCCTTGAACCTCTCCCATGCTTCATATAGAGTCTCACCATCCTGCTGCCTGAATGTTTGCACCTCAGCTCTCAGCCTGTTGATCCGTTGAGGAGGATAGAATCTTGCCAGAAATTTGTTCACCACATCTTCCCAGGTTGCTAAACTCTCCTTTGGAAAGGATTCCAGCCATTTAGATGCCTTGTCCTTAAGTGATAAAGGGAACAAAAATAGTCTATAGGTGTTAGGATGAACACCATTAGACTTCACAGTATCACATATCCTCAGGAAGGTGGTTAGATGTTGATTGGGGTCTTCTTGGACACCTCCTCCGAATGAAAAGTTGTTCTGAACAAGGGTAATGAGCTGTGGCTTTAGTTCAAAGTTGTTGGCATGTATGGTTGGCCTTTGGATGCTACTCCCACAGTTTCCTGGGTTTGGGTTGATGTAAGAGTCTAGAACTCTTCTCTCTTGCCCAGCATGATTTGCTAGACCTTCTCTGCCATGGTTGTGAGCCTCTTCTTCATGATGGTTCTCCATGTTTTTATCCATATCTGGTTCAAAGTACTCCTCCTCTTCCTCAGCACCAACTACTCTCTTTCCTCTTACTTCCCTCCTTAATCTAAGGAAGGTCCTCTCAGGTTCAGAATCAAAGGAAGTTGAAGTCCCGCTTCTTCTCCCTGTCATACAACCAACAAGGCACAAGCAAGGAAATAATTGCAGAAAGTACTCTTGTTAAAATGGCTGTTAGTGTGAGTGATGCAATATATCAAATAGTTAGTGGGTAAGTGAACTAAATAGTAAATAACTAAGAAAAAGGAGTAGGGGGGAAGGGATTAAAAAAAATAACTAAAACTGAAAGTAATTAACTCAAACAGAAATTTAAATCAAACAAGAGAAAAATGCTCAATCTAATTATCCTCCAATTTAATCATTGTTGATACAAAATCAATCCCCGGCAATGGCGCCATAAACTTGATAGCATGGAAACTTGTCTCTCAACAATTTTTCTTCGGCAAGTATACCGAATTGTCGTCAAGTAAAAACTCACAATAGAGTGAGGTCGAATCCTACAGGGATTGATTGGTCAAGCAACTTTAATTAGAGGAATGTTCTAGTTGAGCGAAGCAGAATTTGGTTTGAGAGTTGCAGGAAATTAAATGGCGGTAAAGTAAATAGCAGAAAATGTAAATTGCTGGAAATAAAGAGCTGAATGTAAATGGCGGAAAGTAAGTTACAGAATCTTAAATGGGAATGGGGAAGATGCTCATAAAAGTAAATTGCAGAAATTAAAGAGAATGGGTAAGATCAGAAATGGGGATTCATTGGGCTTAGGAGATGTTGCATTCTCCGGATCAAGTTCATTTTCATCTCTTCCTCAATCAATAAATTCGTTGATCTCCTTGGCAATCTTAAGTGATCGAATTCCAATTCCTTGGTAATTCAATCTCTCAAATCTTGATCAATAGCCAATTCCTTGGTCAATTGCTCATGAGAAGAGATGAAGTATGGTCACTGATTATACCACATGCATTCCCAAATCAAGTGTTGGTAGGATTATAGTCACCATACCCAACCAAACCCAATTTGGTCCAACATGAGAAAGCATTTCTAGCATGATCTCTTCATTCCTCCTCCAAGGTTCAGAAGAGATCCAAGTATGAATAGCTTCTTTTCCAAGATAACTACCCAATTGGATGAAGATTGAAAGCTTTCTAGTAAAATCAAGAGAAAAGATAGAAGAAGAGTAATAAAAATTAGTATTGATCCATCAAATTACAACAGAGCTCCCTAACCCAATGAAAGGGGTTTAGTTGTTCATAGCTCTGGAAATGGAAAACAAAGATGGAGAATACATCATGAAAACTAGAACTAGAAGTGCAGAGAAAGTAAATTATACAGAGAGTAGTTCCCAATTTCCAATCCTCCCCCAAAAAGCTCCTTTCTAATTCAAAACTACCCCTATATATACTACTCTTCTGATCTTCTAGTTGGTTCTTCAAGTCTTGGATATGGGCCTTTGGATCTTGAGTTTGAAGTAGTTATCTTCCGCAGTGGGCTTAGCTTTACTTGCAGAGAGAAAGTGTGGAGTAGGCAGGGTGTTTAGCTCAGGACGTTAGTGGCGTTAACGTTAAGTGAGAGTGTGGGTTCGAGAACGTTAGTGGCAATCACCTTTTTTACTAACGTTCCTCACCCAAGGATAATCCACGTTAATTTCAACGTTAGTGGCACCAACGTGACCACTAACGTTGCCTCTTGATCCTTCGCACACGTTATTGGGACTCACCTTTTCCAATAACGTTGAGAGACTTCGCTTCCCCCTACGTTAGAGTCCACGTTAACTTAGTTAATGTGGCTCTTAACGTAAGCTTGCCAATCCTTCGAGAATATTAGTGACACCTACCTTTCTCACTAACGTTCCAATGTGCCCCTACTTCCCACGTTAGAGTCCACGTTAGCTAGGTTAACGTGGCTTCTAACGTAGTAATGCTAGCCATCTCCAACGTTAGTGACAAAGGTGAGTGTCACTAACGTTGGCTCATCATCTCTCTTATCCACGTTAGCTTCCACGTTAACTAAGTTAACGTGGGAGTTAACGTTGCTCATAGTGGCTTGTGTGGGTTCACCCCAACGTTAGTGACAAAGGTAAGTGTGATTAACGTTGGCGATCACATGCTTTCTCCATGTTAGCTTCCACGTTAACTAAGTTAACGTGGGAGTTAACGTGGCTCATTGTGGCTTGGCCAACGTTAGTGAACAAGGTGAGTGTCACTAACATTGGCTTCTCTTTTGCTTCCCAACGTTAGAGTCCACGTTAACTGAGTTAACGTGGCTCTTAACGTGGCCACTTATGAGCTTGGCCCAACGTTAGTGACAAAGGTGAGTGTCACTAACGTTGGCTCCACTTTCTTTCTTCCACGTTAGAGTTCACGTTAACTTAGTTAACGTGACTCTTAACGTAGGCTATGATGGCTTCGAGGACGTTATTGGCGATTACTTTTCTCATTAACGTTGCAAGCTAGCTCCCATTCCATGTTGGTGGTCACGTTAGTTAGACTAACGTGGCTGCCAACGTGGCTCTTTCTTGCTTCCTTTGTCCTAAAATCAAGCAATACAGTGCATCAAAGCTCTAATCCACATTATGAGACATGCATCATCTAATTTGTTATCTAATTCATGCAAAATTCTCATAAAATCATGTAAAGTGCTCAATATATGCTTAAATCATGGTGTGAATGCAATTCTACCCAAAACTTGCTTATTTCTTAAGAAAATGCATGAAACTATCCTAAAACAGTAAGGAAAAGGTCAGTGAAACTGGCCAAAATGCCCTGGCATCAAAAAGAAAATTGAATCTAACATGAAGAGTTCGTAAACTAAATTGGAGAATAAATAAATTAACAAGAGAAAATAGATAAACTAAAGTACTAGGACAAATGAAAGTAGAAGAAAGCTAAATTAAAGTATAATAAAAATCTAAAATTGATAAGAACTAAAGCTAAAAACCCTAAAACCTAGAGAGAGGAGAGAGCCTCTCTCTCTAGAAAACTATATCCTGACCTCACTAATATGAATGAAAAGTGTGAATGAATGATTCCCCTACACTGCAGCCTCTATTCTGTATTTTCCGGCTTGGAACTGGGCCAAAGACAGCCCAGAAATCGCCCCCAACGTTTTCTGACATCGACAGCACGTGACGCTCTGTCACGCGTACGCGTCTCCCACGCATATGCGTCTGATGAGCGGATAATTTATACGCTTTTTGGCATTGTTTTTAGTATGTTTTTAGTAGGATCTAGTTACTTTTAGGGATGTTTTCATTAGTTTTTATGTTAAATTCACATTTCTGGACTTTACTATGAGTTTGTATATTTTTCTGTGATTTCAGGTATTTTCTGGCTGAAATTGAGGGACTTGAGCAAAAATCAGATTCAGAGGTTGAAGAAGGACTGCTGATGCTGTTGGATTCTGACCTCCCTGCACTCAAAGTGGATTTTCTGGAGCTACAGAACTCGAAATGGCGCGCTTCCAATTGCGTTGGAAATTAGACATCCAGGGCTTTCCAGAAATATATAATAGTCCATACTTTGGCCAAGAATAAATGACATAAACTGGCGTCCAACGCCAGATTTCTACCCAAATCTGGCGTCCAGCGCCAGAAAAGGAGCCAAAACCAGAGCTGAACGCCCAAACTGGCACAAAAGCTGGCGTTCAACTCCAAGAAGGACCTCTACACGTGCAACACTCAGGCTCAGCCCAAACACACACCAAGTGGGCCCCGGAAGTGGATTTATGCATCAATTACTTACTCATGTAAACCCTAGTAGCTAGTTTATTATAAATAGGACCTTTTACTAGTCTTTTTGACAATCTTGAAACGCATTGTTCTTAGACCATGGGGGCTGGCCATCTCGGCCATGCCTGGACCTTCCCTTATGTATTTTCATACGGTAGAGTTTCTACACTCTATAGATTAAGGTGTGGAGCTCTGCTGTTCCTCAAAGATTAATGCAAAGTACTACTGTTTTCTATTCAATTCATCTTATTTCGCTTCTAAGATATCCATTCGCACCCAAGAACGTGATGAAGGTGATGATTATGTGTGACGCTCATCACCATTCTCCCCTATGAACACGTGCCTAACAAACACTTCCGTTCTACATGAAATAAGCTAGAATGAATATCTCTTAGATCTCCTAACCAGAATCTTCGTGGCGTAAGCTAGAATGATGGCGGCATTCAAGAGAATCCGGAAAGTCTAAACCTTGTCTGTGGTATTCCGAGTAGGATTCAATGAATGAATGACTGTGACGAGCTTCAAACTCGTGATTGTTGGGCGTTAGTGACAGACGCAAAAGGAGGGTGAATCCTATTCCAGCATGATCGAGAACCGACAGATGAATAGCCGTGCTGTGACAGAGCATGTGAGCATATTATTCACTGAGAGGAGGGGATGTAGCCACTGACAACGGTGATGCCCTTGCATAAAGCCAGCCATGGAAAGGAGTAAGGCTGATTGGATGAAGATAGCAGGAAAGCAGAAGTTCAGAGGAACGAAAAGCATCTCCATTCGCTTATCTGAAATTCCTACCAATGATTTACATAAGTACCTCTATCCCTATTCTATTATTTATTATTCGAAAACTCCATTATCACTTTATATCCGCCTGACTGAGATTTACAAGGTGACCATAGCTTGCTTCATACCAACAATCTCCGTGGGATTCGACCCTTACTCACGTAAGGTATTACTTGGACAACCCAGTGCACTTGCTGGTTAGTTGTATCGAAGTTGTGAACCATGGTATTGGCACCATGTTCTTGGCGCCAGTGCCAGGGAAAGGAAGAGCCATGAATTTTCCATAATCAAAGTGTAATCACGATTACGCGTACCAAGTTGCTCACATTGCCAGGGATTGTTCGAGCCTGGACATCATAATTTCGTGCACCAAGTTTTTGGCGCCGTTGCCGGGGACTTAATTGTTCCTGTTTGGCGCCAAGAATCGTCTGAGATCCCAATCCCGGCAACAACACCAAGTTTTTGGCGCCGTTGCCGGGGATTGTTCGAGTTTGGACAACTGACGGTTCATCTTGTTGCTCAGATTAGGTAATTTTCTTTTTATTTTATTTTCAAAAAAAAAAATTTTTTCAAAAATATTTCTAAACTTTTCTCATCTGTTTTCGAAAATAATATAAAAATGTTTTCAAAAAAATTTTTTATTCAAAATTTTTAAGAATGAATTCTAGTGCTTCATGAAGCATGTGAAGCCTGGCTGGCTGTAAAGCCATGTCTAAATTCTTCTGGACTGAGGCTTCCACCTGTCAAAGAAGAAAATTTATATGCCTGATTTGAATCCTGCTGAAGCTTGGCTGGCCATTGGCCATGTCTAGTGTTTTGGACCGGAGCTTTCAATGAAAGCTTGGCTGGCTAGTGAGCCATGTCTAATTCCTGGACTGAAGCTTTAGACTAACATGGCAAGATTCCTGGAATTCATATTAAAAATTTTGGAATCCTTATTTTTCTTTTTTTTTTAAATAATTTTCGAAAAAAAATTAGAAAATCATAAAAATCAAAAATATTTTTCTGTTTCTTGTTTGAGTCTTGAGTCATGTTATAAGTTTGGTGTCACTTGCATATGCATCTTGCATTTTTCGAAAAATTCATGCATTTATGGTGTTCTTCATGATCTTCAAGTTGTTCTTGGTAAGTCTTCTTGTTTGATCTTGATGATTTTTTTTGTTTTGTGTCTTTTCTTGTTTTTCATATGCATTCTTGAATTCTTAGTGTCTAAGCATTAAAGAATTCTAAGTTTGGTGTCTTGCATGTTTTCTTTGCATTAAAAATTTTTTAAAAATGTGTTCTTGATGTTCATCATGATCTTCATAGTGTTCTTGGTGTTCATCTTGACATTCATAGCATTCTTGCATGCATCACATGTTTTGATCTAAAAATTTCATGCATTGCATCTTTTTAGTATTTTTCTCTCATCATAAAAAAATTCAAAAATCAAAAAAATATCTTTTCCTTTTTCTCTCATCAAATTCGAAAATTTGGATTGACTTTTTCAAAAATTTTTAAAATCAAATTGTTTCTTATGAGTCAAATCAAATTTTCAATTTGAAAATCTTATCTTTTTCAAAATCTTTTTCAAAAATCAAATCTTTTTCAAAATTCTTAGTTATTTTCGAAAATTCCAAAAATATTTTTCAAAAATCTTTTTCTTATTTTTATCAAATTTTTGAAAATAACATGATCAATTAATGTTTTGATTCAAAAATTTGAAGTTTGTTACTTGCTTGTTAAGAAAGATTCAAACTTTAAGTTCTAGAATCATATCTTGTGATTTCTTATGAATCAAGTCATTAATTGAGATTTTAAAAATCAAATCTTTTTCAAAACTAATTTCTAAAATATCTTCTTATCTTACCTTTTTCAAAAAGTTGGTTTCAAAATATCTTTTCTAACCTCCTAACTTCTTATCTTTTCAAAATTTGTTTCAACTAACTAACTAACTTTTTGTTTGTTTCTTAACTTTTTCAAAACTACCTAACTAACTCTCTCTCTCTAATTTTCGAAAATATCTTCCCTCTTTTTCAAAAATTTCTTTTTAATTAACTAATTATTCTTATTTTTATTTTTAATTTTAAAAAAAAATTTTCGAAAAAAATACTAACATTCTTCAAAAACCATTTTCGAAAATCACTAACTCTTTTCCAAAATATTTTTCGAAAATTATCCCTCCCCCATCTTATTCTATTTATTCATTCATATCTTAATATCTCATCTCACATCTCTGCCATCCTCACAGTTGTGTTTCTTCCATTATATTACATTCTTTGTCTCCCCCTCTTCTTCTACTCACACAGGGATCCCTATACTGTGGTATAAAGGATCTCTATTATTATTATTATTTTTCTGTGCCCTCTTCTTTGTCATATGAGCAGGAGCAAGGACAAGAACATTCTTGTTGAAACAGATCCAGAACCTGAAAGGACTCTGAAGAAAAAATTAAGAGAAGCTAAATTACAACAATCCAGAGATAACCTTTCAGAAATTTTCGAACAGGAAGAGGAGATGGCAGCCGAAAATAATAATAATGTAAGGAAGATGCTTGGTGACTTTACTGCACCTAATTCTAATTTACATGGAAGAAGCATCTCCATTCCTGCCATTGGAGCAAACAACTTTGAGCTGAAACCTCAATTAGTTTCTCTAATGCAGCAGAACTGCAAGTTTCATGGACTTCCATCTGAAGATCCTTTTCAGTTTTTAACTGAATTCTTGCAGATATGTGATACTGTTAAGACTAATGGAGTAGATCCTGAAGTCTATAGGCTCATGCTTTTCCCTTTTGCTGTAAGAGACAGAGCTAGATTATGGTTGGATTCTCAACCCAAAGATAGCCTGAACTCTTGGGATAAGCTGGTCACGGCTTTCTTAGCCAAGTACTTTCCTCCTCAAAAGCTGAGCAAGCTTAGAGCTGATGTTCAAACCTTCAGACAGAAAGAAGGTGAATCCCTCTATGAAGCTTGGGAAAGATACAAACAGATGACCAAAAAGTGTCCTTCTGACATGCTTTCAGAATGGACCATCCTGGATATATTCTATGATGGTTTATCTGAGCTATCAAAGATGTCACTGGACACTTCTGCAGGTGGATCCATTCTCCTAAAGAAAACGCCTACAGAAGCTCAAGAACTCATTGACATGGTTGCTAATAACCAGTTCATGTACACTTCTGAAAGGAATCCTGTGAATAATGGGACGCCTATGAAGAAGGGAGTTCTTGAAGTGGATACTCTGAATGCCATATTGGCTCAGAATAAAATATTGACTCAGCAAGTCAATATGATCTCTCAGAGTCTGCATGGAATGCAAGCTGCATCCAACAGTACTCAAGAGGCATCTTCTGAAGAAGAAGCTTATGATCCTGAAAACCCTGCAATAGCAGAGGTAAATTATTTAGGTGAACCTTATGGAAACACCTATAACTCATCATGGAAAAATCATCCAAATTTCTCATGGAAGGATCAAAAGCCTCAACAAGGCTTTAATAATGGTGGAAGAAATAGGTTTAACAATAATAAACCTTTTCCATCATCCACTCAGCAACAGACAGAGAACTCTGAACAAAATGCTTCCAATTTAGCAAATCTAGTCTCTGATCTGTCCAAGGCCACTGTGAGTTTTATGAATGAAACAAGATCTTCCATTAGAAATTTGGAAGCACAAGTGGGCCAGCTGAGTAAAAGGATCACTGAAATCCCTCCCAGTACTCTCCCAAGCAATACAGAAGAGAACCCAAAAGGAGAGTGCAAGGCCATTGACATAAGCACCATGGCCGAACCTACAAGGGGAGTGGAGGACGTGAATCCCAAGGAGGAAGACCTCTTGGGATGTCCATTGACCAATAAGGAGCTTCCCTCTGAGGAACCAAAGGAATCTGAGACTCATCTAGAGACCATAGAGATTCTATTGAACCTCCTTATGCCCTTCATGAGCTCTGATGAGTATTCCTCTTCTAAAGAGAATGAGGATGTCACTGAAGAGCAAACTGCCAAGTTTCTTGGTGCAATCATGAAGCTGAATGCCAAATTATTTGGCATTGATACTTGGGAAGTTGAACCTCCCTTGTTCATTAATGAACTAAGTGATCTGGATCAACTGACATTGCCTCAGAAGAGACAGGATCCTGGAAAGTTTATAATACCCTGTACCATAGGCACCATGATCTTTAAGGCTCTGTGTGACCTTGGTTCAGGAATAAACCTCATGCCCCTCTCTGTAATAGAGAAACTGGGAATCTATGGGGTGCAAGCTGCTAAAATCTCATTAGAGATGGCAGACAATTCAAGAAAACAGGCATATGGACAAGTAGAGGACGTGTCAGTAAAGGTTGAAGGCCATTACGTCCCTGCTGATTTCATAGTCCTGGATACTGGAAAGGAAGAGGATGAATCCATCATCTTAGGAAGACCTTTCCTGGCCACAGCAAGAGCTGTGATTGATGTTGACAGAGGTGAACTAGTCCTTCAATGGAATAAGGACTCCCTTGTGTTTAAAACTCAAGGATCTCCCTCTGCAACCATGGAGAGGAAGCATGAAAAGCTTCTCTCAAAGTAGAGTCAACCAAAGCCCCCACAGTCAAACTCTAAGTTTGGTGTTGGGAGGCCACAACCAAACTCTAAGTTTGGTGTTGAAATCCCATATCCAAACTCTAAGTTTTGTGTTGGAGAGTTTCAACAATGCTCTGAACATCTGTGAGGCTCCATGAGAGCCCACTGTCAAGCTATTGACATTAAAGAAGCGCTTGTTGGGAGGCAACCCAATGCTTATTTATCTAACTATATTTTTCTTAGTTATATGTCTTTGTAGGTTCATGATCATGTGGAGTCACAAAATAAATATAAAAATTGAAAACGGAATAAAAAAAAACAGCAGAAGAAAAATCACACCCTGGAGGAGCATCTGTCTGGCGTTCAGCGCCAGAACAGAGCATGGTTTTGGCGCTGAACGCCCAAAATGGGCAGCTTCTGGGCGCTGAACGCCAGAACAGGCATGGTTCTGGCGTTCAACGCCAGAAATGGCACACAAATAGGCGTTGAACGCCCAAAATGGCCACCAACCTGGCGCTGAACGCCCAGAGTTATGTGCAAAGGCATTTTTACATGCCTAATGGGTGCAGGGATGTAAATCCTTGAACACCTCAGGATCTGTGGACCCCACAGGATCCACTCAGGATCTGTGGACCCCACAGGATCCACTCAGGACCTGTGGACCCCACAGGATCCCCACCTACCTCCACTCACTTCTTCTCACCACTCTCTTTCACACAACCCCATAAACACTCTTCCCCAAAAACCCTTCACCAATCACCTCAAACTCTCTTCCCCATCACCTCTTCACCACTCACATCCATCCACTCTTCCCCATAAACCTACCTCATAAACTCTACCTACCTTCAAAATTCAAAACCAATTTCCCACCCAAACCCACCCATATGGCCGAAACCTTTCCCCCCTCCCTTCCCTATATAAAGCCCTCCATTCTTCATCAAACTCACACAACACACCCCTCTACACTCCTCTTGGCCGAAACCACATCTCCCTCTCCCTCTCCATATTTCTTCTTCTTCTTCTTCTATTCTTTTGTTTATTGCTCGAGGGCGAGCAAAATTCTAAGTTTGGTGTGGTAAAATCATAAGCTTTTTGTTTTTCCATTACCATTGATGTTACCTAAGACCGGAGAATCCTCTAGAAAGGGGAAAGGGAAGACAAAAGCTTCCACCTCCGAGTCATGGGAGATGGAAAGGTTCATCTCCAAAGCCCATCAAGACCACTTCTACGATGTTGTGGCCAAGAAGAA
The DNA here is from genome assembly GCF_059453495.1 of Arachis ipaensis. NCBI lineage: Eukaryota > Viridiplantae > Streptophyta > Magnoliopsida > Fabales > Fabaceae > Arachis > Arachis ipaensis. The sequence goes on along the minus strand of NC_142441.1, from coordinate 38,284,324 downwards.
GGTGATCCCTGAGGTCCCTTTTAAACTCAAAAGAAATGAGTATCCGGAGATCCGACATGAAATTCAAAGAAGAGGTTGGGAAGTTCTAACAAATCCCATCCAACAAGTCGGCATCCTAATGGTTCAAGAGTTCTATGCTAATGCATGGATCACCAAGAACCATGATCAAAGTAGGAACCCAGATCCAAAGAACGATGTTACAATGGTTCGGGGGAAATACTTGGATTTTAGTCCGGAAAATGTAAGGTTGGCGTTCAACTTGCCAAACATGAAAGAGAACGCACGCCCCTACACAAGGAGAGTCAACTTTGATCAAAGGTTGGACCAAGTCCTTATGGACATATGTGTAGAAGGAGCTCAATGGAAGATTGACTCCAAAGACAAGCCGGTTCAACTAAGAAGATTGGACCTCAAGCCTGTGGCTAGAGGATGGTTGGAGTTTATTCAATGCTCAATCATTCCCACTAGCAACCGGTCTGAAGTTACTATAGACCGGGCCATCATGATCCATAGCATCATGATTGAAGAAGAGGTGGAAGTTCATGAGATTATACCTCAAGAACTCTACAAGGTGGCTGACAAGTCCTCCACTATGGCAAGGTTAGCCTTTCCTCACCTCATTTGCCACCTATGCAATTCAGCTGGGATTGACATAGAGGGAGATATCCTCATTAAAGAGGACAAGCCCATCACTAAGAAAAAGATGGAGCAAGCAAGAGAGCCCAGTCATGGAGCTCAAGAGGCGCAAGAAGCTCATTACCATGAGATTCCGGAGATGCCTCAAATGCACTTTCCTCCACAAAACTATTTGGAGCAAATCAACACCTCCCTAGGAGAATTGAGTTCCAATATGGGACAACTAAGGGTGGAACATCAAGAGCACTCCATCATGCTTCATGAAATAAGAGAAGATCAAAAAGCAATGAGGGAGGAGCAACAAAGACAAGGAAGAGACATAGAAGAGCTCAAGGACATCATTGGTTCCTCAAGAAGGAAACGCCACCATCACTAAGGTGGATTCATTCCTTGTTCTTATTTCTTCTGTTTTTCGTTTTCTATGTTATGTGCTTATCTATGTCTGTGTCTTCATTACATGATCATTAGTAGTTAGTAACTTTGTCTTAAAGTTATGAATGTCCTATGAATCCATCACCTCTCTTAAATGAAAAATGTTTTAATTCAAAAGAACAAGAAGTACATGAGTTTCGAATTTATCCTTGAACTTAGTTTAATTATATTGATGTGGTTCATGAATGTTAAATATGTTGGCTCTCGAAAGAATGATGACTAGGAGACATGTTATTTGATAATCTGAAAAATCATAAAAATGATTCTTGAAGCAAGAAAAAGCAGCAAAGAACAAAGCTTGCAGAAAAAAAAAAACAGGCGAAAAAAAAAAAGAAAAAGCAAGCAGAAAAAGCCAAAAGCTCTTAAAACCAAGAGGCAAGAGCAAAAAAGCCAATAACCCTTAAAACCAAAAGGCAAGGGCAATTAAAAGGATCCCAAGGCTTTGAGCATCAGTGGATAGGAGGGCCTAAAGGAATAAAATCCTGGTCTAAGCGGCTAAACCAAGCTGTCCCTAACCATGTGCTTGTGGCGTGTAGGTGTCAAGTGAAAACTTGAGACTGAGCGGTTAAAGTCAAGGTCCAAAGCAAAAAAAAAAAAAGAGAGTGTGCTTAAGAACCCTGGACACCTCTAATTGGGGACTTTAGCAAAGCTGAGTCACAATCTGAAAAGGTTCACCCAATTATGTGTCTGTGGCATTTATGTATCCGGTGGTAATACTAAAAAACAAAGTGCTTAGGGCCACAGCCAAGACTCATAAAGAAGCTGTGTCCAAGAATCATCGTACTGAACTAGGAGAGTCAATAACACTATTCGAAATCTGAAGTTCCTATAGATGCCAATCATTCTGAACCTCAATGGATAAAGTGAGATGCCAAAACTATTCAAGAGGCAAAAAGCTATAAGTCCCGCTCATATGATTGAAGCTCTGTTTCATTGATAGTTTGGAATTTATAGTATATTCTCTTCTTTTTATCCTATTTGATTTTCAGTTGCTTGGGGACAAGCAACAATTTAAGTTTGGTGTTGTGATGAGCGGATAATTTATACGCTTTTTGGCATTGTTTTTAGTATGTTTTTAGTAGGATCTAGTTACTTTTAGGGATGTTTTCATTAGTTTTTATGTTAAATTCACATTTATGGACTTTGCTATGAGTTTGTGTGTTTTTCTGTGATTTCAAGTATTTTCTGGCTGAAATTGAGGGACTTGAGCAAAAATCAGATTCAGAGGTTGAAGAAGGACTGCTGATGCTGTTGGATTCTGACCTCCCTGCACTCAAAGTGGATTTTCTGGAGCTACAGAACTCGAAATGGCTCGCTTCCAATTGCGTTGGAAAGTAGACATCCAGGGCTTTCCAGCAATGTATAATAGTCCATACTTTGGCCAAGAATAAACGACGTAAACTGGCGTCCAATGCCAGCTTTCTACCCAAATCTGGCGTCCAGCGCCAGAAAAGGAGCCAAAACCAGAGCTAAACGCCCAAACTGGCACAAAAGCTGGCGTTCAACTCCAAGAAGGACCTCTACACGTGCAACACTCAGGCTCAGCCCAAACACACACCAAGTGGGCCCCAGAAGTGGATTTATGCATCAATTACTTACTCATGTAAACCCTAGTAGCTAGTTTATTATAAATAGGACCTTTTACTAGTCTTTTTGACAATCTTGGAACGCATTGTTCTTAGACCATGGGGGCTGGCCATCTCGGCCATGCCTGGACCTTCCCTTATGTATTTTCATACGGTAGAGTTTCTACACTCCATAGATTAAGGTGTGGAGCTCTGCTGTTCCTCAAAGATTAATGCAAAGTACTACTGTTTTCTATTCAATTCATCTTATTTCGCTTCTAAGATATCCATTCGCACCCAAGAACGTGATGAAGGTGATGATTATGTGTGACGCTCATCACCATTCTCCCCTATGAACACGTGCCTGACAAACACTTCCGTTCTACATGAAATAAGCTAGAATGAATATCTCTTAGATCTCCTAACCAGAATCTTCGTGGCGTAAGCTAGAATGATGGCGGCATTCAAGAGAATCCGGAAAGTCTAAACCTTGTCTGTGGTATTCCGAGTAGGATTCAATGAATGAATGACTGTGACGAGCTTCAAACTCGCGATTGTTGGGCGTTAGTGACAGACGCAAAAGGAGGGTGAATCCTATTCCAGCATGATCGAGAACCGACAGATGAATAGCCGTGCTGTGACAGAGCATGTGAGCATATTATTCACTGAGAGGAGGGGATGTAGCTACTGACAACGGTGATGCCCTTGCATAAAGCCAGCCATGGAAAGGAGTAAGGCTGATTGGATGAAGATAGCAGGAAAGCAGAAGTTCAGAGGAACGAAAAGCATCTCCATTCGCTTATCTGAAATTCCTACCAATGATTTACATAAGTACCTCTATCCCTATTCTATTATTTATTATTCGAAAACTCCATTATCACTTTATATCCGCCTGACTGAGATTTACAAGGTGACCATAGCTTGCTTCATACCAACAATCTCCGTGGGATTCGACCCTTACTCACGTAAGGTATTACTTGGACGACCCAGTGCACTTGCTGGTTAGTTGTATCGAAGTTGTGAACCATGGTATTGGCACCATGTTCTTGGCGCCAGTGCCAGGGAAAAGAAGAGCCATGAATTTTCCATAATCAAAGTGTAATCACGATTACGCATACCAAGTTGCTCACATTGCCAGGGATTGTTCGAGCCTGGACATCACAATTTCGTGCACCAGCGTCGCTTGACAAAATCCTGGTCACGCGTACGTGTCATCCACACAGACGCGTCGCTCGTCTCCTGCACCATTTATGCGTACGCATCACCCACGCGTACGCGTCGCTGCCAGCTTCTGAAAACTCCACTTTCTTGTGTTCCTTCCACTTTTGCATGCTTCCTTTCCATCCTCGAAGCCATTCCTGCCCTGGAAAACCTGAAAACACTGAACACATATATCACGGCATCAAATGGTAATAAGAGAGGATTAAAAATCAGTAATTTAAGGCCAAAGAAGCATGTTTTCAATCAAAGCACAGAATTTGGAAGGAAAATGCAAAACATGCAATTTATATGCATAAGTGTGAGAATAATGGATAAAATTCATTCAATTCATCCTAAAATGTACCACGAAATAGTGGTGCATCAAATCTCCCCACACTTATATTAGCATGTCCTCATGCTAAGCTTAAGAGAAGCTATAAAAGAGTGAAGAGGAATGGTATAACTTATGAAATGCAACATATCTATATGATTGCAACTAAATGCAAAATGCTTTTACCTTCTTGGTTAAACATAAACAGATTCTCCAAGACAAACATAAACTGGATTTCACTAATTCAAATCATAAAATAAAGTACAAGTAAACCTGCAAGAAGAAAGCTCATGAAAGCCGGGAACAAAGAATCGAGCATCGTACCCTCACCGGAAGTGTATACACTCTAGTCACTCAAGTGTTTAAGGTTTGATTCTCTCAATTCTCTATTAACCTTGCTTTCTAAGACTTGCTCTTCTTCTACCAATCAACAGAAGTTTAATGCACAAATACACATATCAAGAGGTCTTTTAAGGGTTGTAATGGGGTTAGGTTCAAGGTAAGATTGTATTTGGTCAGGTAGACTAAAATTGGAATCCTTGATTAACCTAAACTTCCAACCTAACTTAAGACAATCCATGTAATCAACATACAAAATCTAACTATCCATTAACCATGTTTCCCACATATTCATGCATCCGAACATGAGTACAACTCATATGCATTACTATCACTATTTACTTTGGGGCATTTTGTCCCCTTTTTATTGCTCTTTTTTTCTTTTCTTTTTCTTTTTCTTTTTCTCCTTTTTTTCTTTTTTTTCTTTTCTTTTGTTTTTTTTCTCAATGCATATGATTAAGGTATTGAATGCATGAACATATCCTCAACATCTTTTCACATTTTCATAAAAATACACAACACTCAATTATCAAACTAAATGTTTCCAAACCCAATTTCTCCACACTAAAATCATGAACACTTTCACTAGTCTAAGCTAACCAAGAATTCAAATTAAGGACATTATTATTTTTCGCTTAGAGTTAATGATGTGCTAAAGTAAAGAACAAAAAGGGTTAAAAAGGCTTAACATTGGTTTGCAAAGGATAATGAAAAAGGTAAGACTATATGGGTATATAAGCTCAGTGAAACAACGGCCTCAATCACGCAAGCGCATGCATACATCAAACAATGGAAATATAGAATCAAGCAAGACAAAGATCACAATTTTTTTTTGGTGAACAACCAAGAGAAAAAAACAAAAGAGCAGAAAAGAAAAAGAAAAGAAATCAGGTTCTTAACAGCAAGAGAGGACAAACCACCTCTGGCGGCTGGTGCCAAAGGTGAACCTCATCAGCTCCGCTACCTCCAGATCCCATCTTTGCCAACCGATCTGCCACGACATTAGCTTCTCTCGGGATAAGCTCAAAACGAATATCCCAATCCCTTCTTAACTTCAAGTCAAAGATCAGTTGTATCACTTCTTTTTCAAGATGCCAGAGTGGAACTTGCCAACTAGTCACTAGCTCAAAAGCTGATGCGCAATCTGTCTCACAGACAATAAGCTTAAGACCCACCTCCCAAGCCCAAGCCAAACCTTTCCATATACTCCACAACTCCATCTTGATGACACTAGATCCAAAGGAATTTCCTGAGCATCCCATTACCCATTGACTGGAGCTATCGCGAATTACCCATCCAAAACCAGCACAATCATCTCCCAAGTTCACACTCCCATCACAATTTAACTTCCAAGCACCAGGTTCTGGCGGAGACCAAGACAGAGATTTTAATCCCTGGATGCAACACACTCGATTCTGAGTTGTATATTCAAAATCCACCATGCACCTGCGAGCCTTGTATGCAATTGACCCAGCAGATCCAAAAATTCCCTGAAAATTACCCATATTTCTGTCTTGCCAAATTGACCATATTATAGCTGCAAATTTGGAACAACCTTCATTGAGGAGGCCATGCTTGAACCAATCATGCACCTCGTGAGAGCCAAAGAAACACACATCAGAAAAACCTAGAGAAACCCAAACTGATCGCACCACTTCACAATCACGAAAACAATGAAGAATTGTCTCCGGAAGTTGATTGCAACGTGTACATAAGGATGAGGAGGAGAGATGTCGCCAAAAACGCAGATATTGAGTTGGTACAGCATCATGAAGGCAAAGCCACACTAGGAGCCTCAACTTTTCAGGGACCCGCGCCTTCCAAAGTCAAAGCCAATTGATATTCCTATCCCAATTCAACTTATTCTGAATTAACCATAAATATCCTTGTTTAGCAGAGTAAAGAGTGTGCTCCCAACTCCAACCCAAATCATGACCAGAAGCCGAAATATGTACTAAACTAAGAATGTCTTCCCTTAAGTCCATAGGAATAAAAGAGTAAATCCTCTCCAAATGCCAAACTCCATCACGGTAAACATCTTCAATGGTCAAAGCAGCCTCACAAATATCAAGAAATTCAACCCTCGCTCCTACTGGCCCAGAGTGCAACCAAGAGTCAAACCAGAAATTCTTAGAAAGAGCTCCCACTTCCCAAACAAACCCTTCCTTTAATACGGAAGCTGTGTGCACAATAGACTTCCATATATACGATGAAGAACCCATTGCTTTAACTGCAAATAGGTTTCTATTCTGGAGGTATTTTTGAAGCATAATCTTGACCCACAGTTTCTCTTGATTCATCAAAATTTGCCAAACTAGCTTTCCTAATAAAGAAAAATTGACCAACCGCGACTCCCGCAAAGCAAGACCTCCAAACTTTTTCGGAGTCGTCAAAACTCTCCAAGATGCTAAATGAAGACCACGGTGATTATGACTACCACACCAAATGAAACTTCTAGTAAACTTATCAATGTTAGAGCACACACCTGATGGAAAAAGGCTTACTTGCATCCTATAAAAAGGTATAGAAGATAAAACTGATTTAGCAAGGCAAATCTGACCAGCTTTATTAAGGAAGCGACCTTTCCAAGATGCTAGCCTATTAGTAAGCTTATCAACCACATCATTAAAATCAGCTTTAGTAACTTTGCCATGCTTGAGGGGGACACCAAGGTATTTTCCCAGAGAATTAGCAAATCGGATAGAAGAAATACCAGTGAAGAGATCCTTGCGTTGTCTAGAAACATTCATAGAACAGATAGCACGAGATTTGTCAAAATTCACCTTCATACCTGATGCTCTGCAAAAGGTGGCCATAGTGTCCAAAACATGAAGCACTTGAGATTTCTTCGCTTTGCAAAAAAGGATAAGGTCGTCTGCAAAAAGGAGATGGGAGATTACAGGACCTCCCCTAGACACAGTCACTGGTTTCCATCTACCAACCTCCACTTGCCTAGCAATGAGGCAACTCAACCTCTCCATACAAATAACAAATAAATAAGGAGACATCGGGTCTCCTTGCCTCAAACCCCTCTTTGGCTGAAAACCATCCAACCGGTTACCATTCCACATTAGAGAAAGGGAGAAAGACTTTACACATTTCATAATAAGAGAAATAATAGTACCTGGAAAGCCAAACATTAGGAGAGATTGCTCCAAAAACTCCCAGCTCACCCTGTCATAAGCATTTTCTAGGTCAATTTTAAAAGCAAGAACACCTTTCTTTGATTTGGTTTTCTTCATAAAATGGAGAACTTCCTGGGCTACAATGATATTGTCTGGGGCACCCCTTCCAGGAATAAACCCTCCCTGCAGAGGACCAATGATATCTTGTAGAAAAGGTCGTAACCTCTCCACAACCACCTTAGTTATAATCTTGTAGATGACATTACAGAGGCTGATAGGACGAAACTCTTTCATGCGAGACGGGTTATCAACTTTAGGAATCAGCACCACCAAAGTGTCAAACAGAGCACTATCCAGATCAAACCCAGCGAAAGCCTTCTTAACAAGTTCCCATACCTCTGTACCAACCACTTTCCAATATTCCTTGAAGAAAAAAGCCTGAAAACCATCGGCACCTGGGGCCTTAAAAGAGTTCATGCCCATAACCACCTTCCTAACCTCTTTTTTAGAAACATTTCTTGTGAGACTTTCAATAGCCTCACGAGATAAGGAAGGTAATTCCTGATCCCCCATCACATCAAGTTCTACCTGTTCCACATTACAAAAAAGATCTCTATAAAATCTAATTGCACATTCTTCGAGTTCTTGCGGATCAGCACTCCATCTTCCATCCTCCAAAAACAACCCCTGAACCTTGTTACGCTTCCTCCGCATAATGGTTTGCATATGAAAGAACTTAGTATTTCTATCTCCAAATCTGACCCAGTGCTCTTGAGATTTTTGATACCAAAACAACTCCTCTTGCATAAGCAGATTACTATATTCAGCCTGTAACTCCCTTTCTTCCTGTATGAGGGATAAAGCATCAACTCTCTCCATTCGCTGTTGGATACTGGTCACACACCTCTCCGATTCCCTCTTTCTTTTAAAAATATTCCCAAAGACTTCTCGGTTAAAGGCCAAAGCATCATCTCTGACCTGAGAAAGGCAACGAATAGGATTGGGTCTACCCTTGTCCCAAGCACCCCTGACCACCGACAAAAAACTTGGGTGATAAGACCAAGCTACTTGAAAACGGAAAGGTTTTACCCCGACTCTTCTATCATTACCTTGACATCGTATCATAATAGGACAGTGGTCAGAATGCATCCTCGCCAAATTCTCCACATAGCTTTCCGGAAAACGAAAACACCAAGCATCAGTAGCCACAGCCCTATCCAGCCTCTTGGAGATGAACCGATTACCCTGCATATGTCTGAACCAAGTGTACAAAGATCTATGGGCTCCCAAATCAATCAAACCACACTCATCTAGGAGAGCTCCGAACCGCTCTGCCCTTCGAGAGACAAAGTTCCCACCTTTAACCTCAGATGAAAGAAGGATCTCATTAAAATCCCCAATAGCTAATAAAGGACCTGAATAATTTCTAGAAAAATCTGTCAAAACCCTCCAAGCTTCTTCCCTTTTGCTAGGAATGGGACTTGCATAAATTGCTACACAGACCCAAGAAAAACCGCCATTCGAAAACTCAACACACACCACTTGCTAACTCGCTGCCACGACATTGCAAGATACTCCGGGCCATGCAGAGAGCACCCAAATACCTCCACTATGCCCCTGAGCTTCTTCAATATGAATAGGAGTATAACCTAATCTGTTCCAAAAGACAGCCATCTTTTGGAAAGCACAATGAGTCTCTAAAATGATAAAAACGTATGGATGAAAATTCTTTACCAATTATTTCAGATGCACCCGAGCCAGTATATTTCCAGCTCCTCTCACATTCCAAGCTATAATGTTTGCACAATCCATATTAATATTACTTGGAGTGAGACCTACACCTCAGATTATTTGAGGGTAGTGAGTGGGGTCTCCACTGTAACCACACTGTGCCCATTCTCAACCGGAGAATTCTGAAGAGAATTAGGCCTTAATCTCTTTAAATTGCTTTTGAATGGCGTTTTAGAAGTCCCCGCGCCTTGCGAATAAGCTCCTGCCCGTTCTGAACCAGGTCCTTGCTTGCCACCCGTCACACCTTGAGCAGAGGTAAAACCTGACGAAGCTAATTTAAAGTTCCTCGCTTGTTTTAGCACTTGATTGCCCTTACTTATGTGTAAAGATGATTCAACCACATTGATGCCTTTCATAGCAGGTTCTCCTTTAGCAACATAATTAGAAGATTTATCCACATAAACTTTTTTAGACTTATCCTGGTCATGCCTACCCAAAAAGGTTCAATTTCTTGCCCTTTGCCTTTCTTTCCACTTTGGTCCACGTTGTATCCCCTGCATGTGCCCCTTCCATTACATGCACTTCCTTATCCTTATTCTTCTCTATCCCAATTGTAGTACTACCAAAAACAAAAGGCTTCTCAATATTAGAAGAAAATGGCACCTGATCTATCTTCTCATGATCTTGTTCCTTGTCTTCATTCACCCCTATTTTATCAATGTTCGCTGAAATTGAACTAATCAATTTACAGTCCATACCAACATACCCATAACAACCACACGTATTGCAGACCAACTCAAGACTTTCATATTCAACATCCAAAACCCTCCCATCCACCTCAACACTACGAGTAATGGGAACACCTAAATCAATCTCCACACAAGCCCTCGCATACTTCCCTCTTGCTGCCATCTTAGTTGCTACATCGACTTTCATTGGCTTTCCCACCGCAGCGGCGATCCTCAACATAGCCTTCTCATGGTAGTAACGAATCCCTAAGCCGTAAAAGCGTACCCATACCATGGTGGATCCAAAAACCTCCTCCTCTGAATAGAACTCAGGTGACCATGGTTTTACAGCAAGATAGAACCCAGATATCATCCAAGGACCACCAAGTAATACCCTCTCCCGATCTTCGAAAGCATCAAACTTCACCAGAAAATAACCATTTCCTACATCCAGAACTTGAAACCCACCCTTCAATCTCCACACCATACCCAGCTTATGCACCATTGCCGTGTAACTCATATGCTTGCCCAAGACTTTGACGATGATCGCTTCCTTATATGGTACAGATAACGCCGCCAGCCCTTCTTCTGAGAAGATGACCCGAGGAGGATGCAAATCCCCGTGGTTCCCTTTGATCACCTTGGCTAACCTCTCTCCATCTAAAGCCTCATTCCAAAGCATAGGAGATGGAGACTTCTGTCCAGTCACCATGTCGTGGAAGGAAACCTTTTGAAAGCCATGTTCTTTCTTAGAAACCCTAGTACCCTCTTCCTTCTCACCAGATACAAACTCCCCGACGCTCTCCCCCTTAGTTCTACTGCCGGCATTACTGGTTACCTCACTGTGTGTCACCCTCTTCGTAAATCCCCCGCTCACTCCGTCACTCATACCTAAACCCTAGCAGAAAGAGTACAGAGAGAGTACAAAAAGAGTACGTGTTTTTTTTTACAAAGATCACAATTTTAGAGAGAACAACACACACCAGAATAAAATATTGGTTGATAAAATACAACCAATTAAATAGGCTCAAAATCTCACTGGTTTTGTGTGTTCGAGCTTTAAACCATGTTTCAAAATAAATTTCTTCAAGCAAGTTTAACAAAGATTTTAATTCAAACTAGTGAAATGCTATAAAATAGTTTCTTGGAAAAGAACTTATCACTCCAACCATGTATTGGTAAAAGAACATGCACAAAATCAAACAAACATGCACTCAAACATGCAAATGCAACAACTAATTTAACAAAGAAAATTAAACATTGGTGTTGAGACAGGAAAGTAACTAACCCACAGAATTCGGTATCGACCTCCCCACACTTAAAGATTGCACCATCCTCAGTGCATGTAAAGATGTGCAAGTGGACGGGTGGTTCCAACTGATGCTTTTCTCCAAAGATTGTGCAGATGGGCTTGTCTATTGCCCCATTTATAAGCTTTTCCGTTTCCCTTCTCGGTGGCCATCCTGAAAGACGAGAAAAAGGAAGAAAAGTAACCCAGAAACAAAGATAAGAAAAATAATAAAATATAGGTGGGTTAATGCCGAATAATGAGGGTCTCAACTACATGGTAGCTACAACATGCAAGTGAGAAAACAGTAGAAGCAAATGGCGTATCAATAGTGCAAAAATTACAACAATGGGGGAGATAGTGGGTAACAAAAGACAATATAAATTCATATCAATGCAAAAGGAGTACAATTGTCATAAAAGATTAGCATTGACTTATAAATAACATCACCCAACAATGTAAAATAAGTCACTAAGCATCAGAATAATGGAAGAAAAAAATTGCAACAGTTGAAAAAGAACATTTAACACCAATGAAAAAATAATAAACTTAGAAAAGAAAATAAAAACATGCACAAAGTTGAAATGCAATGAATGAGAGTATGCAAATACAATAAGTAAATGAGATTGAAAAAGAATTAGGATGAGAAGTAAAAAAAATGGAGAAGAAGAAAGTAAGAAAGGAGGAAGAAAAAAGAAGAAAGTAGAAAGAAAGAAGAAGAAAGGTTTAAATAAGGCGCGAAAGTGACGCGCGTGTGCAGGTCACGCGTGCGCGTGAAAACAGAAAAATGCATTCGACGTTTGAGCGTCGTCCACGCATACGTGTGGATAAGCAAAAATTCAAATGACGCGTAAGTGTCGGTCACGCGTACGCATGACAACTGGTCGTGCCAGACGCACGGTTGCAGCACACCTCCAGCCCAACTCTCTGTCCAATTACCAATTAACGCTGATTTTTATTCCACGCGTATGCGTGGGTCACGTGTACGCGTGGGGTGGGTTGTGCGCCAGGCACCCCTACTGTATGCCTCCATCACAACTCTCTGTTCGTTATATTGGAGAGCAAAATTGGCATCGACGCTCACGCGTGGGTTGCCGTTTTTTTTAAATAACTAACAAGCTACCAAAGTAAAGCCAGACAATATCAAACTAGGAAAGCACCAACACAACCTAAATAATTCTAACTAAAAATAAAAATGCAACTTATTACCAACATAAATGAAAGATAAAATAGGAAGAGTTTACCATGGTGGGGTGTCTCCCACCTATCACTTTTAGTTAAAGTCCTTAAGTTGGACATTTGGTGGCCTCCTTGTCATGGTGGCTTGTGCTTGAACTCATCTTGAAACTTTCACCAACGCTTGGACTTCCAACACGCTTCAACATTCCCAAGTGAAGTCACCATGTCTTGATGAAGTTCTTCACAAGCTTTAAGCTCCCAAAGTTGATCGTCATGTATGCCGGGATCCCAAATCCTATTTCTACACCCGTCTTCAAGTTGATCATCATTGTTCCATCCGGGTGGTAAGCAATCTGAATTCTCAATGAAGTACCAAACTCTTCTTTTAGGCCCAACCAAATTATCACCAGTCAACCCCTTGCATCTATCTCTTGAAATCTCAACCTTGATGAGCCGTGATTTGCAACTCCAACCACTAAACATCCTTCTCTTACGCTTAATTCCATAAAGCTTCCTAATTTGGCCATCTGTTTCAAGGATACCATACTCAAGTGGGACAGTAAAGCAAATATAGATAAGTTTTACCCACTCAAATAATAGAGTAGACGACAACCTAGGTAGAGAAGTCTCCAACGATCTTGACAAAGCATATTGAACTCCCGTCCATCCTTTTCGAAAGACTTTCACTTCCAATTTGATAAGCGAATATTTTATACCCTTTTTGGCATTGTTTTTATATAGTTTTATTAATTTTTATGCAAAAATCATATTTCTGAACTTTACTATGAGTTTGTGGGTTTTTTTGTAATTTCAGGTATTTTCTAGCTGAAATTGAGGGACCTGAGCAAAAATATGATTCAGAGACTGAGAAAGGACTGCAGATGCTGTTGGATTCTGACCTCCCTGCACTCAAACGTATTTTTCTGGAGTTACAGAAGCTCAATTGGCGCGTTCTCAATTGGGATGGAAAGATAACATCTTGGGCTTTCCAGAAATGTTTAATAGTCCATACTTTGCCCGAGATTTGATGGCCCAAACTGGCGTTAAACGCCATCCAAAGACCCTTCTCTGGCGTAAAACGCTGGAACTGGAAATAAAACTGGAGTTGAACGCCCAAACTGGCACCCAAGCTGGCGTTTAACTCCAAGAATGGCCTATGCACATGAAAGCTTCAAAGCTCAGCCTAAACACTCACCAAGTGGGACCCGGAAGTGGATTTCTGCACTATCTGCACTTAGTTACCCATTTTCTATAAACGTAAGTTGCTAGTTTAGTATAAAAATTACTTTTAGAGATTCATTTTGAACTTATGACATTTTACATCTCATATTGTATCTTCTACGGCATGAGTCTCTAAACCCCATAGGTGGGGGTGAGGAGCTCTGCTGTGTCTCAATGGATTAATGCAATTATTATTGTTTTCTATTCGATCACGCTTGATTCTGTTCTAAGATACTCAATCGTACTTCAATATAAAGAATATGATGATCCGTGACACTCATCATCATTCTCAAATTTATGAACGCGTGCTTGACAACCACTCCCATTCTATCTGAGCTCAACGTAATCATTGGGCGACAGCTTGAGTACGTATCTCTTGGGTTTCTAATCCACGAGTTTGACTTGCATCTCCTGACAACAGAGCATTCAAACCCATGAGATCAGAACCTTTGTGGTGAAGGCTAGAACAAACGAGCTTCAAACTCACAAATGTTGGGCACAGTGACAGAGTGCAAAAGGACATAGAGGTCTTATTCCGACACGAGTGAGAACCGATAGATGATTAGCCGTGCGGTAGCTGTGCCTGGTATTTTTCATCCGAGACGAGAGATCCGACAGATGATTAGCCATACAGAAGCCGTGCCTGGACCATTTTTACTGAGAGAAAGGATGGTAGCCATTGACAACAGTGATCCACCAACATACAGTCGGCCATAGAAGAAGCCCTGCGTGTTTGGAGAAGAAGACAGTAGAAAAGCAGAGATTCCGATGACAGAGCATCTCTGGAACCTCAACCTGTTCTTCAATACTGAATCACAAGTATCATTCATTTCATATTATTTACTTTTCATAAACAAAATCATTCATATCATTTGAATCTCCTAATTAAGATTTACAGGATAACCATAGCTTGCTTCAAGCCGGCAATCTCCGTGGGATCGACCCTTACTCACGTAAGGTATTTCTTGGACGACCCAATACACTTGCTGGTTAGTTGTACCGGAGTTGTGAAAAGTGTGATCATAATTCCGTGCACCACACTTCATTGTCAAACTCAATCAGAGAAGGTTCTTCATACCCAAGGGGTTCATTTGCGGATGTAGATTCATCACTAGGAAGACTTGATTCATGGTCATCATCACCAAGGGAACTTGCCTCTTGATATATTCCATCCAATTCTTCATTGGGAATATGTCTTGGAGGTTGTGCACTACCCTCCTCAACATCAATTTCAAGTTTCTTGGAGGAATACTCTACAACTCTAGATTCCCAAGGAGGTTCAGCATCTCCTAAGTCTTCAACCACTTCTTCCTCTTCAACAGGTACGGCTTCCTCCAATTGCTCCAAGACAAAGTCACATTCCTCACTTTCCACCGGAGTTTCTAGTGTCTCCTTCATGCTACGCTCTTCTATTGATTCTCCACATGTAGCTATGGGAGTTTCTTGAGTGTCCAAATATTGGGAAGCTAATCGACTTATTACCTCAGTCAAGGCAGCCGTGAATTCTAGTACCTCCCTTTGCATCTCTCTTTGCTCTTGAAGAAGAACACCAAGAGTGTCATCCATTGGAGATTGGGGTGGATGTGAGGGTTCATTAATTGGGAGGAAAGGTTCATGATAGAAAGGTGGTTCATCACTCTCCATCTCTTCCACTTGTACAACACACTTCAGTCCTTGGTTCTCACATAGGTCGAACTTTTAACGGATGGTTGCTTGAAGTCAATCCATTGCTTCCTTGAGACGATCCTTTGACTCTTGTTCCGCTTGGCTAACATAATTAGGATCATATGGCTCTTGGATTGATGGATATGGACATGGTGTATATGGAGGTGGTGGTTCTTGGGAGTAATTGTGTTGGAATTAAAGTGGTTCTATATATGGTTCATATGGCTCATAAGGTGGTTGGTGTGGTGGGTAAGAGTTAGCGTCATATGAAGGTGTTTGGTAGAACGGGGCTTGTGAGTATGGTGGTTCGAAGCTATGTTGAGGAGGGGGTTCATAGGCATATGGTAGGGCTTGTTGGTAACTATAAGGGGGTCCACTATAGCTATTAGATTGATATGCATCCTGGAATGGCTCTTACTCATAGCATGTTGGTGGAGGTTGTTGCCAAGAGGGTTGATCAAATCCTTGTGGCTCCTCCCATCTTTGATTGTCCCATCCTTGATGCAAGCCTTCATTGTAATCTCCGCTTCCTACGACATAATTTGAACCAAACTCATAGTAAAAGGGGTAAGAATTCATAATAACCAGAGAAAATAAAAACAAAAACTAATAATAAATAATGAAAATAAACTCCTAAAACTAGAAACAACTAACAAAGAAACAAAAAAGCAAAATTATTCACAATATTCACAATAACCAATAATAAAGCACACATTTGTAATTCCCCGACAACGGCGCCAAAAATTTGACAAAGAAAAAATGTCGGTAAAGATTTCACAAAAATTATCGCGTTGCAAGTATAGTCTAAACCGACAATTAAACCTCAATTAAAATTTAATTTGTTTGTCCCCAATTCGGGGGATATGAGGTCCGACATATACCTCGGGAACAGAATGCCCAAGTTGATGCACTTTCAAAACTAGCCACCACCAACAGCTTGGACAATTCGGGGGATATGAGGTCCGATATATACTTCGGGAACAAAATGCCCGAGCTGATGCACTTTTAAAACTAGCCAGCACCAAACCAGGAGGCAATAATAGAAGCCTCATCCAAAAAACACTTCAAAATCCATCAATCTCGGAGGAAGAAAAGGTCCTAACCATATCAGGTCAGGGTCGTTCCCCCGGGAGTCAAGGAAGGAAAAGAAACCCTCTCCTCAGGGTCCGGCGACACCAACTCATGATTCTTCTCCTCATCCCTATCCCTACAAATTCTATGGAACCTCCTAAGTCGCACACAGTACTCAGGAACAGAAATTAAAACTATGGAATTCAACCAGTCAGACATGCCGTCTGGAATCTTAGTAGACATCTCAGCAATGTTTTTACGGGAAGACATAGGTCAAATATTCCTACAGTAAGAAAAAGAAAAATGGGGTTACTACCAAACAACTTGGGCAAATAAGGAAACAATTTGGACGATAACAGCAAAACATCAAGTGTCAGATACAGCAGTAAAAGGAAAACCCCAAGACTCACACGAAAGTCCAGGGGCACCCTTTGGAGGCAACAACAGGGCAAGAACACAGAGAAGAGAAGTCGACAATCTATACCCAAACAAATAAAAGGTCAAAACAAAAGCTAGAACTTTTGTACAAAAGGAGTCAGGCAACGATGAAAAGAAACAGGAACAGCAACAAAACCCTAAGCAACGCACACATTCTTCTCAAAGGTGAATGACAAAAGAAAAGTCACAACAAATGATCAAAGATGCAAACTTTTTGTAGAAAGAACCAAAGTTCTTCAGAGCAAAAACCCAAATACAAAGTCAAAGCTTTACATCAAAATCATGCACAGTTGTCAAAATTAAAAAGAAAAGAGAGAGAAAAGAATGACTAACTTGCAGAAAAGATGATAAGAAACGGCTCAAATCAAGAACAACGAAGATACCAACTCCCAAACTCAAAGGGAAGAGCTTGACCTACTTCCAGAAGTCTGAGAAAGAGCTCGAATTAGAGAGGAAGCACTAAAGCGTCGAATGGACCTAAGGTCGGTCAGGAGAAGGGAAGCTAGCAGCCAACTAGAAAGCACCATACCAAGTTGTTCAGAAGTACTGGGGAAAGGTCGCCACAGAGTGTCCGACCTCGAGGGGCGAGAGCTACCAAAGACATGGCATGCCTGCAATCTAAGAAGGGCGCCAGGCCGAGATCTAAAAGATTGCCTGAAAGGTAAGCACTAACATGTACACACTCTTATTCATATCTTTATTTTATTGTTTAAAAGTTTGCAGATTCCCTAAAAAGTTTCCTACCAAGACGCATTAATCTGAGTGAAAAAATTGATCGCCCGATCACGACAAGGTCGGCAAGGTGAAAACCAAATTCACCGCCCGATTTCGACAAGGTCGGCAAAGATGAAAACCAAATTCATCGTCCGATTTCGACAAAAATCGGCAAGGTGAAAGCGATAAAAATAGATTAATGCAAGAAGTCATAAAAAGTAATCCATAAAAAGTGGCCTGACGAGGTCTAACAAAAAATGGAATACTAAAAATAACTTAGCCTGGACTGACCAGAGAAGTCGGACCAACGAAAGCTACAGATTGGACCGACAAGTGAAGTCGACCAACGAAAGCTACAGATTGGACCGACAAGCGAAGTCGACCAACAAAAGCTACAGATTGGACCGACAAGCGAAGTCGACCAACGAAAGCTACAGATTGGACCGACAAGAGAAGTCGGACCAACGAAAGCTATAGATGGGTCCGACAAAGAAGTCGGACCAACGAAAGCTACAGCTCGGATCGATACGAGAAGTCGGACCAACGAAAAGCGTGTGCTAAAAGGGACATAGCTCTGCCCAAAATGCCACGGCTCCACGACAAGGTTATCAAAATTGTTCAGACTAACTAAAAAGGTTCTACCAAGAACACTAAAAAGTTGTCGGACAAGTTAGCCCCAAAGGTTATCCCGCCTAAATAGAAGACGGACTAAACAAGATCTAAAAGAGGTCGGACAGCAAAGTACCAACACTCTATAAACATCTCACAAAGGCCAAGGAAAAGTCAAAAGGCCAAAGCCAGAAGTGCTTCACTGAAAAGTACGAAGTCTTGAAAAAAGACACTACTTATCGGAACACTACCTAAAAGGTTGTTGGAATGTGACTAAAAAGCCCAGGGAGCAAAGTCGTACAGGTCGACGTCAGCTAAGAAGAGGCGCAAAAACAATCTCAAAAAAGAAAAAGCCAAAAGGTTGGGAAACAACTTAAGGCTCAAATATGCTTAGCTAAAAGGGATACAACTCCACTCAAAGAAGGCACAATCACAAACAGGGCTACGAACGTCATCCGAGACTAAAATAGGTTCTATATAAAGAACACTAAAAAGTCATCGGACAAGTCACTAGAGCCCGGATATCAAGCCGCAAGGATAACTTCGCCAAAGTAGAGGGTTGTCAACATAAACTTAAAGCAAGGCGTGATCCAGAGGGTAAGGGTAGAAAACCCACACTACCACTCAAAAGAGGTTGGACTGGGAAGTACCAAACCTCTAATTTGCAAGGATTGCAAAGCATTGAAGAAACAAGTCAGACAAATACTTTAGCATGACTCCTTCAAAGGGATCGAAGCTAAGAAGCACGACCTCACAAGGAAGAACGAAGCTCAAGCAGAGGCACTGTTCATACATCGGTTCGAGCTATAAAAGACCGGGTTGGCCGACCTCTTAGAAGGTTGGCCCATGACCGACCTCTTGGAAGGTTGGCCCATTACCGACCTCTTTACAAAGAGCTTGGCCAAATTTCCATAGAGGCCCAAAGTAGGCCCACACAAAAGGACGCAGCCCAAACTAAAGGCGGCAAGAGCCTAGAAAGATAAGGCGGTTCCCCTAAAAGATAAGGTGACTTCACTCAAAGATAAGATAAGATAACTATTTTATCTCCAAAAAGATCACTCCACACTACTATAAATACACTAGAGTACCCAGGTATAACTCATACTTTGATTCTACAAAAAACCTGCTTAAAGTCCATGCTAACTTAAGCATCGGAGTCTCTTGCAGGTACCACCATCCTCCGGTGACGAAGGATCAGTAGCATTTCTAGCTCCACCAGATCCAACAAGTCGGACACGACAGCTCCGGCCATCACAGCAGATCTCATCCGAGATCGACCTTTAGTTTCAGGTAACCCTCGAAACAACTAGGACAAATGAAAGTAGAAGAAAGCTAAATTAAAGTATAATAGAAATATGAAATTAATAAGAACTAAAGCTAAAAACCCTAAAACCTAGAGAGAGTAGAGAGCCTTTCTCTCTAGAAAAGTGTGAATGAATGATTCCCCCACTCTGCAGCATCTATTCTGTGTTTTCGGGCTTGGAACTGGGCTAAAAATAGCCCAAAAATTGCCCTCAGCATTTTCTGACATCTGCAGCACGTGACGCTCTGTCACGCATACGCCTCGCTTGACAAAATCCTGGTCACGCGTACGCGTCATCCACGCATACGCGTCGCTCGTCTCCTACACCAATCGCGCGTACGCGTCGCCCACGCGTATGCGTCGCTGCCAGCTTTTCAAAACTCCACTTTCTTGTGTTCCTTCCACTTTTGCATGCTTCCTTTCCATCCTCTAAGCCATTCCTGCCCTGAAAAACCTGAAAACACTGAACATACATATCACGGCATCGAATGGTAAAAAGAGAGGATTCAAAATCAGTAATTTAAGGCCAAAGAAGCATGTTTTCAATCAAAGCACAGAATTAGGAAGGAAAATATAAAACATGCAATTTATATCATAAGTGTGAGAATAATGGATAAAATCCATTCAATTCATCTTAAAATGTACCATGAAATAGTGGTGCATCAGACCCACAGAGCTTTACGCTTAAGCCATAAAACAGATATGGTGTGGTATGACGACCTCTAAAGTAAAATATACATACATACATATACATACATATATACATACATATACATAAATCAGATATGGTGTGGTATGACGACCTCTAAAGTAAAATATACATACATATACATACATACATTTGGATCCACGCGTACGTGTGGGTGATGGTTGCGCGTGGATGGTGGAAAAGCTTGGGGTCACGCGTATGCGTGGGTGACACGTACGCGTGGGTTGGTACTCTGTTTTTCAAAATTTTTCCAAGTTCTTGCACCAAACCAAGCATTCCAAACCTCCAAACAGCTACCAAAACACCATAAAATCTTATTTAACATACTAGACTATCAACTAAACTCAACAAATCAATCAAAACATAAAATTAAACTAATTCTACCAATATTTGCAAAAGAGAAAAATAAAAAGATGTTACCATGGTGGGGTGTCTCCAACCTAACACTTTTATTTATTATCCTTAAGTTGGACTTATGGGGAGCTCCTCATCAAGGTGGCTTGTGCTTGAAGCTATCCTTGAACATCCACCAATGCTTGAGTCTCCAATAAGCTCCATTATTCAAAATCGATAGCTCCAAGCTTTGATGGAGTTCTTCACAAACCATGAGCTCCCAAAATTAATTCTCCTTGTGCGATTCGGGATTCCACACTTTGTTTTGATACCCGTCTTCAAGTTAAGAGAGTCTTGTTGAAAGCAAGCCCTTAAGACTGACTGCGACTTTGACAACTATTTGAACTAGTTTCAAAGGCTTGATGGACCTTTGGGAGTGAATCTGGCTAGGGCGCCCTCGTAAGGCGTAGGGTAGGGATTTGAAACCATAGCGTAGGCGAAACCTGGCAGCCCGGAAGTTGTATTTGATTTTTTTTCCTAATTTTAATTATTATTATATATATTATCTATTTAATATATTTATTTCATTTAATTTTATTAAATATATTCATAAAAAGCAATATTTTCTATTTTAATAATTCTAATATTAATCCATCCGGGTGGCATGACCTTTAGAATCCTCACGTAAGCAACCAAACATCCTCCTAGACCTATTCAGTTAAGAACTACACCAACCCTTGCTATTAAGCCTTGAACATGCAGCCATCATGGACTTTGATTTACAATGCCAACCACTAACCATCTCCTTTTTTCTCTTAAAGCCACAAAGAGCTCTAAGTTGCCCATCCGTCTCAAGCAAACCATATTCAAGTAGAATCATAAAGCTTAGGGATAAAAGATTTATCCACTTGAATGAAAGAATGGATGGTAATGGCTTGGGGAGAGGTATTTCCAATGGCCTCACAAGCTCTACTCCCTTGTGTTTTTCTTTGATGACTTCCACATCTTGACAACTTCTTTCAACTTCTCCTTGCTTGCCAACTTCGTCCAACTCCTCCTCATCATCAACCAAATCAAATTTGGGAGGTTGTGTAAAGTCCACTTCAACATCAACTTCACATCTATTAGAAGAATCTTCAACAAGGTAACCAATGTCACTTGGTGTAGAGTTGTCCTCAATGACAGAACTTAACATTTGCTCAACTTCATGTCCAATGGAAGAGAATTCAATTATAGATAAGAATTTGTCAATGATCGAATCCATCTCTTGATCAACCTTTTCAAAGTCTCCAACTATGATTTGCCTTGGAGGTTGTACAACCTCCTCAACATCAATATCAAGCTTCTTGGAGGGAGGTTCTTGAGATTCCAATGGTGGTTCCACATCTCCTAAGTCTTCAACCACTTCTTTCTCTTCTTCAACAATCATAGCTGATGAGGGAAAATCGATTCCGCACAAACTAACCGGTAAGTGTACCGAGTCGCATCAAGTAGTAAAACTCACAAAAGTGAGGTTGATCCCACAGGGATTGATGGATTAAGCAACTTTAGTATGGTGATGAATTTAGTTAAGCTAATATTAATTAATTGAGTGAAATTTGCTTAACAGAAAGTAAATTGCAAGAAAACTAGAGTGCAGAATGTAGATTGACAGAAAAGTAAATTGCAGGAAGCTTAAATGGCTGAAACTTAAAGTGCAAGAAATTAAAAGAGCTGAAACTTAAATTGCAAGAAAGGTAAATAACTGAATCTTAAATTGCCGGAAAGTTAAAGTGCAGAAACTTAAATGACAAGGAAACTTAAATTGCATGAATTATAAAGAGATTTCGGTGCTGGGAATCAAAGTAACAATAAGCAAGTGCAGATTAAAAGAAATTCAAGAGATCTGAATTGAAGAAAATCAAAGGAATTGATTCATCAGGGATTGGAGATACTGTAATCCACCATGAATCAATTGAGTCTCAACTCCTTTCTCAATCATTTGAGTAGATCTATGGCGGATTGAAATTGATTGGATCCCAATTCCTTGGTAATCCAATCTCTCTAATCACAATCAATCTTGCCAATTCCTTGATCTAATTGTCATGAGAATAGGTTAAGTGCATTTCTCTCATCCATAAGCCACACTAACTCTCAGGACCTCAATTCCTCCCGAATAGTGTTGATCAAGAGAGTAGTGAAGGATAGAACTCCAATTCTAATGCTAGTGATTTCCCTTCCGAGGCTCACACAAGCATTCACTGAATTAAACCCCCTTCCAGGGTGAGTAACTCAAAATCAAAACAGAAGATACGCAATAGCTACACAAATGAATAGAGAAGAAGAAGAATTTCATTGATTCATTGGAATTACAATAGAGCTCATCCCCCTAATGAAATTGGGGTTTAGTTCATCATTACTCTAGCACAAAATAGAAAAGAAAAATTGCAGAAGAAGATGAAGAACATAAATAAAAATAAAACCAGATCTGCTAAAACTCTAAAACTTTAAAAGACTCTCTAAAAAGAAGAACTAAAAAGGAAGACTCCCTATGAAATCAAATTCTCCTCTATTTATACACTTTCCAATTCAGTCATCAAGTACTTGGAGTGGGCTTTTTTGCCTCTGTTGATGTGGGTTAGAAAAGGTACTTCCAGGCAGCATCAGGAGAGCGTAGCATTCTCAAAGAGAGCGCAACGCTCATTCACCGATGTGTACGCATCCCATGCGCGTGCGCATCCCTTGCATTTTTGCACCAACGACGCGTATGCGTATCATATGCATGCGCGTCGTCACTGTCTTCAGCCTCAGCCATGCTTGTGCGTACCATTCATGCGTGCACATCTTGTGGTAGCGTTCTTTAAGGCTTCGTTTGGTTAGTGGGTGGAGATAAATAAGACACAGACACAAATACACAAAATGACATAGACACAATGACACATAAAATTTGAGAACTTGTTTGGTACTCAAGGACATAATACTATATGTAATTTATGATTCTAACAAAATGACAATGTTATCCCTACCACAAACCATCAACACCACCTTTTTACCATTATTTCAATTCAAATTACCATCATTAAAACCACCATAACCACCTCTCTACCACCATTTCAATACAAATTATAACTATTAATAATAACAAACACAAAATAAATAAAAAATTCAGATCCAATCTAATTTAATATATAAACACAATTTTCAATCAACATTTAAATAAAAAAATAATATATGAATTAGAAAAAACAGAGAACTAAATGGATCTGACAACGAGGAAGAGAAGCGGAGGAATTGTAGAAGAGAAGCAGAGGCAAAATTGAAAGAGCCAGAGAGACCAAGATAGATCTATGAGGCAGATTGAGAGACGGAGAGGGAGGCACGACAGAGGCGGCAAAAAATCTAAGCAGAAGGAGGCTCAAAGATGAGGGAGCCAGAGAGGAAGAGAAGAGTTGAGGCAGTGGAGAGGAGGAGGAAGAGGAAGAGGCAGCAAGAAAAGATAAAGGAATGGAGGCGGTGAAGAGGGACAGAGAAGGTGAGGCGGTGGTTGGGGTGGGAGGCAAGGACGAAGAAAGGAGGCAATGAGGAAGAAGGTGAGAAATAAGAGAAAAAGAAGTGGATTAGGGTTAAAAGGAGAAGGGTATAAATGAAAATAAAAAAAGATAACAGGGATAAAAGTGGAAATAAAAAATTGTGTCTTAGTCTCAAATCTGTGTCACAGGTTAAAGGTGAGACACAAAAAATATGTATTTTATGTCCATTTATGTGTCACCGTGTCTATGATAATTTTGTGTCTCATTAAACAAACAATATACATGTGTCACCGTATCCATGTCTCTGATGGACATGGATATCAACCAAATGGGCCATAAGTGAGCGCTACGTTCGCGCCATGAGCGCTCCCCACGCGTGCGCGTCCTTTGTGCGTGCGCGTCGATGGCAAAATATCAACTCCCAGCTTTTGCGCCATCCACGCATATGCATGCTTGTTCCCAGATGCCCTATCCATGTGTGCGCGTTATGTACGCGTGCGCGTCAGTGGCAAATCTTCAATCCCAATTTTGAATTTTGTCGCAGGCGCTCGTTCAGAGAACGTAGCGCTCTTTTATTTAACGAGCGCTGATCATTCCCATGCGTACGCGTGGGTCTTCCAAAATTCTTGTCCTACGCGTAAGCGTTCTGTACACGTGCGCGTCACTACAGAGCGTAGCGTTCTTCAATTGAGCTTAGCGTTCCTCTGGATTGCTTCCTTCTCTGTTTCTTCTTTTCATCTGTCATCAATCAAACATTCAATCAAAGCCTTGCTAAAATCATAAGATCTTCTATCATTCATAACAATCACATAATTCTTGCATAAATCTCATGATAATGCGTAAAATTAACAATGTTTGACTGAATCATGATAGACATGAAATTCCACTCCAATCATTTACTTATTATGCAAGAAATACATGAAACCTAATGAAAACAAGTAAAAAATTATAGTAAAACTAGCCTAAAATGACTTTTCATCACAACACCAAACTTAAATCTTGCTTGTCCCCAAGCAAGTAGTAGAATATGAGAAAAATGAAAGAAAACAGAAAAGAATATTTATCCTTATTTGAAAGCACTCAGTCTAGGTTCATGGGGTTTCATGCAGACTGTAATTGAAGCTTTACTTTTGTTAGTTTTCAGGATTGAGATGTTCCTTTAAGTGCTAACCAAGATGCTACTATGAAATCTTTATTTATTGATCCTTGATGTTTGATTTTTTTTTTGTTTTTCTTCTGCTAAGAAACTTACATTTTTATTTGCAGCTAAGTGTTATGTGTTGCAGCAGCTTTTAGCTTATTTTTCAGTCAACACATCTTCACCACAGACACTTGGCTTACAATTCTACTTAAGAACATTGATACCCAGCACCTCTTTGGGTCACTAAATGCCTTGTAATTAGGTTGCTCTTGATAGTGAATTTTCGGTTGATAATCCCGGATTAGTTAATCCAAGTTACCAAGTTTTAAAATACTTCTCAGAACCTAATCATCCAAGCAGATCCTAATACAATAGCACCACAGGCATGTGTCTTAAGGTCCAAGCCATTGGTGTCTAGCTTTATTATTTGTTTCTTTCATTTTTGTTGCCAATTCTTGACTTTTCTTCCTTTTCTTTTTGCTCTTTCTTTTTTTCAAGGATCTTTATTCACCAAGATTACACAGACAGCAGCCAAGTTTGTGCTTAAAAAGAACACTCTACCTTTCTTCTTTATTAGTGAGCTTACTTGAACAATCTAGCACATACCACCACTGAATTTTATTCTCATTCCTATCAAATTGGACAGTTTTCACTTTCTGTTCAACATTTTCTTTTATTTATGTAGAGGGAAACAAGAAATGTATTCAAGTAGGATGGCATGATCTAGGCATTTTAAACTAGCAGCCCAAAATGATAATACAAAGACAGATAACATAATGCAATTTTATTATAACTAAACTAATACCACTCAGTAGGGACACAATTATACTTCCAATTTAAAGCACTTCAAATCAGAGGGAATTAAGTAACAATACAACTTCTTGGTGATGCCTTCTAGTTTTTCCTTCATCATCCATAGCTTTTGTATCCTTCTTTGTGTCCTCGGATGAGGTTGCATAGTTCTTCCAAGAGATTGATTGAATTCCTGTAAAGTTATTGGAAGTTGCTTGTTCCCTAAACACTTGAAAGATGGTTAGCATGCATGAATGGTTGTAGGCTTTTGAACTTACTTTGGTGTGGGAACACCAAACTTAGTTTCTTGCCACTGTCTGCTATGCATCAGATTAATCTCATACATGAAACCTTGTGCTTTTATCAAAGAAAACAAACTATAAACTAGAAAGCAAACAATGGTTAAGTAGTTTCCCTAATTGTTTGGAGCCAGTGACCGTTTATGCAGGGGGGTTGAAATGTGTTTTAAATGAACTTTTTGGTGGAACACCAAACTTAGTGTTCCAAGGATTACCTGAAACTGTAGGTCGATCTCGGACGAGATCTTCTGTACTTGGTCGGAGCTGACATGTCCGGCTGGTGAGTGGCGGCCGGAGCTGTGGTGTCTGACTTGTTGGACTGGCTATGCTGCTGATCGTTTGTCACCGGAAGGTGGTGGTACCTGCAAGGGATTTCAATGCTTAAGTTAGCAAGGGTATTAAGTAGGTTTTTAGTAGAATCAGAGTATGAGTTATACCTGGGTGCTCCAGTGTATTTATAATGATGTAGAGTGACCTTCTTAGATAAGATAAGTTAGTTATCTTATCTTATCTTATCTTATCTTATCTTTGAGTGAGGTCATCTTATCTTCAAGGGAACCGTCCTTATCTCTATAGGCTTGGGCTGCCTTTGGATTTGGGTCGTGTTCCTCCATTTGGACCCTTTTTGGGCTTTCCTGGTGATTTGGCCGAGCTCTTTGAGAAGAGGTCGGATTGTCCTGACCTGACGAGGTCGGTCGTCTTGTCGGTAGAATATCCCGGGTCAGACAGCTCGACCCAGAGTATGAACAGTGCCCCTGCTCGAGCTCGGTCTTTCTTTTTGGAGGTCGAGTCTTAGTTTTAGGACTTCGATCCTTCTCTGGTGAAGCCGAACTCGAGCATTTTGTCGACTTCTTCTTTGTAGAGTCTTCTTCTTTTTTGAATGTGGAACGTTTTTCCTTTTCGTTTTTTTAAAAGCGCGCGCTTTTGCATTAGCGCTCTAGCCTTGGGAATGTGCGAGGGTTTAATACCCTCACTAATTGATATTTAATGTTCCGTTTCTCTTGCCCCTTTTATTTTGAATTTTACACAAAAAACGGTTTTCCTTTTCTCTGTAACTTCCCCTCCTTTTTCTCTCTATCTTCTTGCTTAGCGTTTCCTTTGCGACGCTGTTGGTGCTTTCTTTGTTCTGAAAGGCGATTCCAGATTCTATCTTCCATCTTCAACTTCTTTGAAGCTTTCTCTTTTTTCCAGGTTGGTTCTACTTTCTGCTTCTTTACTTCTTTCGTCGCTTTGCCTTCAGTTCTTTGGTAAAGCTTTGATTTTTCGTTTGAATGCATGCTGGAAAGTTTGAACCTTTTCGCGTCGTTATGCTCAATTGTTGCTGTGATGCATCTTTCTGGCATTTCTCCCGATGATTAAGGTTTTTTAGGGCTTTGCATGTTTTGCTGCCTTTTTATTTGATTTTGTAGCTTTTTGGGGTAATGGCTTCATTTGATTCTTTTGAAAAAAGGTTGCGTCTTTGATGTCCTCCGCTTGGCGTGTTTTATTGTTTGCTTTCTGATTGAACTGCTATTTTTGTTGCTCTTTTGATGACTTTGTTTTGACTTTATCTCTTTCTTCTCGGGATGTTGCCTTTTGGAAAAGGGCTTTTCTTTGCTGAGAGTTTTGTTGGGATGTTAGTCTTGTAGATTTTTTCTGAGTCCTTACTCTGTCACTGCCTCCAAAGGATGCCTCTGGACCTTGTCTTAGGGTTTTCCTTTTTCTTGTTTGTATGCTTGAGTCATGATTTGCTATGAGTTGATTTTGTCTTTGCCCGAGATGTTTTGGTTGGTAATCTATTTTCTTCTTTCTTGCTGTAGGACTAGTTGACCTCATGTCTTCTCACAAAAATATTGTTGAGACATCTTCCCAAGTCCCTGAGGGCATGGCTGATTGGGTGGATTCTATGGTTCTTCTTTGTGTTTCGTTGGTTGAGTCTGAGTTTTGTCAGTAGCTTTGGCAATTTCATAGGATTTTTAGTAATGGTAGTGATGAAAAGAATTATGAGCTTGTATCTCTCAATTCTGAAGAAAGGGTTTGTTTTTCTACCCGAATTGTTGGAGAACGCCCCTTTTTCTAAGCATACGACTTCTTTTTTAGTCAAATGAATATTACTCTTCTTTTTACCTCCTTTGAGACCAACCTATTGTGGTCTTGTAACGTAGCTCCATCCCAGCTTCACCCCAACTCCTGGGATTTTATAAAAATCTTTCAGTTGTTGTGTCACAAACTAGGTATCCCTGCTTCGTAATCCCTCTTCTTTTATCTCTTTATTTTGACAAAGCCTGGGGTGGTTAAGAAGAAGGCTGCCTGGGTTTCTTTTCGAGATTCCCAGGGAAAGAAGGTTTTTTCCATGTTTGATGAATCTTTTCGCGACTTTAAGAATTATTTCTTTAAGGTTTGAGCTGTTGAAGGAGCTCGTCCCTTTTTTCTGGATGAGAACGATAAGCCCGCCTTTCCATTAGAGTGGCAAAAGAATGTTGTAATGTCAAGGTATACGTGGGAGATGTTGGATGAGGTCGAACAGGTCTTTGTTAACGTGTTGGAGGAGAACTGGGGACAGCCTCCTTATCTTGACACAAAAAGGTTTTTAGGGGATCCTTCGCTTCTCCGAGCTGATCTAGGTAGTGGTTGTCTTATCTTGTTTTCGTTTTGTTTCCTTTTTTGTCAAGCTTTATTCTTTCTCTCTCGATTTGTAACAATCTTTGTGTTTTTTCCAGAGATGGTGAAAAATAATGAATCTATGAAGGCCTTTAAGAAGGCAAGGAAAGCTACTGCAGCTTAGAACATCTCGGCCAAGATGGCTGGGGAGGAGTCTTCTCAGGTTCAGTCGAAGCCATCTGTACCGAGCTCTCCTGGACCGAGGAGGATGATTCCTACTCCTCGGGTTCATTTGGTTGATCCTCCATAGGCTTCTGTCGCTACCTCTGGCGCTCCTCCACCGAAAAAGCAGAAAACCGTTGAGCCCTTTAATCTTGATGCCCCTGATTTTGATGATGTCGAGTTTGTGGACCAGCAAATTGGTCCTTATGGCACCATCCCTACTGACGATGTTTCTCTCCTTCGCCATTTGAACTTTATTACTCGGAGCAGCGTCAAAATGGCACACATGGGGGCGGCTTTATATCGGACTGCTCAGGATCTTCCCATTTATGCTACAAAGGCTTTTATGAAGGAAGCTAAGTTGGAGTTCGACCGGATGAAGGGTTTAGAGGGGAACTTGAGGTGAAGGTGACCAAGTTGGAGAAAGAGTTGGAGGGTGAAAAGGCTAGTTCTATTGCCTTGGCGGCTTCTACGAAGTTGGCTGAAGACACGGCGTTGAAGCACAAGGAGAGTTATGTCACGACCTATAGGGAAATGATGCGTCTCAGGGATGATTTAGAGTCTGCCCGAGCTGATTATGCCGAGCTACAGGGTCACCTTGTAGGTAGTGTAACTGCTGCTTATGAGAACCTGAAGGAGCAGGTTCGGGTTCTTGCACCCGAGCTCGACCTTACTCTCTTCAGCTTGGATAACGTTGTAAAGGACGGTAAAATTGTCCCTGATGACCCTGATGATGATGATGTCGACCCTCCTTCAGTGCCTGCCACCAAAGCTTCTGTTGCACCGACTTCTTCAATTCCTTTATCTGAGGTTGGTCATCCCCAGTCGGATCCTGATTGCCAAATCTTGAACCGGGATGATGGGATAGTGGATGCGGTGCCTCTTCAGACTCGCCCTCCTTCACCCCATGCTGATGCAGCTGAGAAGTCTTTAGATCCTCAATGATTATTCTGGATGTTTGTGTATATGGCCCGGCTTGTGGGCTTTGAACTTTTATACTTTGTTAATTGGTTCTGACCTTTTGATACTCTTTTAGTTGCTTGTTTAGCAACTTTATTTTGAAAAACAAAGTAGTTTCTCAAGCTCTTGGGGGTGACTTTTGGTAGCCTCTTGAGTTTGTTATTATTATAACTTGTGTTTTGCATAACATGTTTGTCTGCATCTGTCTGGTACCTTTTTAGGCTTTTGGGAGTGTTGGAGCCTTGTTGTCCGACCTCTTGTGATTACCTTTGTATTTTCATACTTGTGGCTTGATTCTTTTGAGGTTGTGGATGTTTTGGGTCCAACTTTGTATGTCGACTTCCCTATTTCGGTTTGAAGTTATTTCTAGTAATCCATTTTGTTTGGACCTTTGTTAGGTCTCTTTTAACGATTACTTTTATAACGTTTGTGGGAGTCCGATTTCATCATGTCGGTTTCTGCTAAGTTATTTCTAGTAATCCTCTTTTTGGACCTTTGTTAGGTCTCTTTTAGGGATTACTTTATAACTTTATGTTCTAGGCCGACTTCATCATGTCGGGCCTTTCGAAGTTATTTTAGCAATCCACTTTTTTGGACCTTGTCCAGGTCTCTTTCAGGGATTTATTTTTATAACTTTTATGTTCTGGGCCGACTTCATCATGTCGGGCCCTTCGAAGTTATTTTAGTAATCCTCTTTTTTGGACCTTGTTCAGGTCTCTTTCAGGGATTACTTTTATAACTTTATGTTTTGAGCCGACTTCATCATGTCGGGCCTTTCGAAGTTATTTTAGTAATCCTCTTTTTTGGACCTTGTTCAGGTCTCTTTCAGGGATTACTTTTATAACTTTATGTTTTGGGTCGGGCCTTTCGAAGTTATTTTAGTAATCCTCTTTTTTGGACCTTGTTCAGGTCTCTTTCAGGGATTACTTTTATAACTTTATGTTCTGGGCCGACTTCATCATGTCTGGCCCTTTGAAGTTATTTTAGTAATCCTCTTTTATAGGGCTGGCCAGACCTCTTTCCAGGGATTTACTTTTTATAACTTTGGTTATTGTGTTCGACCGGTCCAACTTCTTTTTGTCGGCCGGTCTTTAAGTTATTTTTTAGCAATCCATTTATTAAAGACCTCGTCAGGTCCTTTCTATGGATCACTTTCGATAACTTCTTGCATTATTCTGTTTTCATCTTTGCCGATTTTGTAGAAATTGGGTTTAATCCCCATTTGGTCGACCTTTTGATGAATTTGATTTTCATCTTTGTTGGTCTTTATCGCGATCGTGCAGTGAATTTGATTTTCACTTTCTGCCGATCTGTAGCTTTATAATCGGGCGATGAATTTTTAGCGTTTTAGATTAATGCGTCTTGAGAATTTGTAGAAGATCTAAACAATTTTATTCAAAAGAAAATGCAGATATATACATGTGGGAGTTTTATCCCTCTAAGTCGGGCAATTTGTAGGTCTTGGCTTGGCACTGACGATTGGATTTTTGACGGTTTATAATTTCTCAAATAAAATCTCGTCGAAGTATAGTTTCTAAACCAATCAAAAATCCTTTCATACAAAAGATTGTTTGTCACAAATAACAAACCCCTAATTTTATAAACCGAAGTATTCAAACCTCGGGTCGTTCTCCCTAGGAATTACAATAAAGTGTCTTGTTATTGGTTATGAGTTATTTTGGGGTTTTGGATAAGAAGCATGAAAAGTAAATGGCAATGAAAATAAACTAACTACTATAAAAGCTCTTGGCAAGATATGAGAACTAGAAATCCTATCCTAGTTATCCTTCTCAATTGTGATGAGAATTGTTCATTGCTCCCACTTAGTTAACCCCTAACCATGGAGGAAAGTCAAGTGGATGAATCAATTTGATTCCTCAAGTCCTAATTAACTCCTAAAGGAGAGAGTAGCTTTAGAGGCATTCAAATCAATTAGCAATCTCTAATTATCAATCAACAAATGAATTAGATAACTCAAGAGTCACTAATCACTCTACCTAGGCCAAGAGGAACAAAATCTATACAAAAATCCAACCGAGCATTTCATCAAACACTTGGAAGGCACAAAAGAAAAGTATAGTCAATCACAACAAGAATGAATTCTAACTACAATTGAATACAAGGAATCAACAACAACAATCAAGGAAATCACAATTATCATGAATTACCTCAAATTGCATTATTAAAAGAAAATAAAGAGAACAAGAGTATCTCAATTACAAAACCTAGAAACAAAATAAGAGAAATTACAACAAGAGAATATGGAGAGAGAGAAGAACCAAAGTGTAGCAATCATCAATTGAAGGTAGAAGTAGAAGGAGACTTGAATTAAACCTAGAACTATGAGATCCTAATCTAACCCTAATTCCTAATCCTAATTCTAGAGAGAAGAGAGAGCTTCTCTCTCTAACTCTAACTATTTCTAAAACTAAACTATGACTAATGATTAAAAGTAAAAGTAAAGTATGAAAAGTATGTTGATTCCCTTTCAATCCTTGGCTTAAATAGCATCAGAAATGAGTTGGATTGGGCCCACAAGGCTTCTAAAATTGCTGGCTACGTTTGCATTAAGTGGGTCATGTGCCACCATCGGCGCGTCCGCGTACCGTGCGCGTGCGCGCCCTTATGCGCAATGCAACTATGGCAAATCTTATATCGTTTCGAAGCTCCGGATGTTAGCTTTCCAACCCAACTAGAACCGCATCATTTGGACCTCTGTAGCTCAAGTTATGGTCAATTAAGTGCGAAGAGGTCAGGCTTGACAACTTTTTGGTTCCATCATTTCTTCATGAGTTCTCAAACTTTACATGCTTTTTCTTCATTCCCTTAATCCAATCTTTGCCTCCTAAATCTGAAATCACTCAACAAACATATCGAGGCATCTAATAGAATCAAGGTGAATTAAATTTTGCTATTTTAAGTCCTAAAAAGCATGTTTTCACTCTTAAGCACAATTGAGGGAGAAGTTATAAAACCATGCTATTTCATTGAATAAATGTGGGTAAAAGTTGATAAAATCCCCAAAAATCAATACAAGATAAACCCTACAAATGGGGTTTGTCAACCTCCCCACACTTAATCCAAGCATGTCCTCATGCTTAAGCCAAGAGAGAAACAAAGAGTATCAACATTTATTCCATGTAAATGAACTATATGCAACCTAAACTATATGCAACTAAATGCAAAATAGTTTTACCTACTTGGTTAAAAATAAATCAATCCTCCAAGTCATACGTGCACAAGTAGGGCCAAGATCATATAACGATTCATGAATCCTACCAATTCGAATATCAAAATGAAGTTCAAGTAGACTTGCGAGAAGAACGCTCATGAAAGCCGGGAATCAAGGAATTGAGTATCGAACCCTCACCGGAAGTGTTTGCACTCTAGTCGCTCGGTGTTTGGGGTTGATTCTCTCAATTCTCCCCTAATCATGCTTTCCAAGATTTGTTTTTCTTCTAACAATCAACAATTATTCAATGCATGCATACATGTATCATGAGGTCTTTTCTTTAGGTTGTAATGGGGCTAGGGTCAAGGTAGGATCATATATGGCTAGTGGACTTAGGATTTGAATCTTTGATTAACTTAAACTTTCCCACCTAACCTATATAATGACCTATACAATTAAGTACTAATCTAACTACCCATTCCTCACTTTTCCACATACTCATGCATTTTCTTTTCATTTCACAACACTTATGCATTGATTCTTATTGAGCTTCACTTTGGGGCATTTTGTCCCCTTTATTGCTTTTCTTTTTTTTTCTTTCTTTTTCTATATACATTTTTTTTTCTTTTCTTTTCTTTTTTTCTTTTTCACTTTTATTTCTTTTTCTTTCAAACTATATACAAGAACATTAATGCATAAGGTCTATACATTTAATCAATACATGAGTATGTACCAATTCCCCAATATAAAAATACAAAACACAAACACCCTTTTATCCCAACCAATGTCCCAAAGTTTTCCCACTCTTGGATGGCACTCACACTCACTAGCCTAAGCCAATCAAAGATCCAAATAAAGGACATTCATTGTTTTCCGCTTTAAGGCTTGTAATGTGCTAAAATAAGAACAAGTGGGTTAAGCGTAGGCTCAAAATCGGCTAACAAAGGAGAGTAAAAGGTAAGGCTATTTGGATAAGTGAGCTAATGAAATGATGGCCTCAATCATATAAATGCATGAATACAAGGAATAATAGGACATATAGATTCAAACAAATCAAAGATTACAATCATAGAAAGAGAACAATTACACGCACGAAGGAAAATAAGTGGTTATAAGATGTAACCACACCATTAGGCTCAAATCTCACAAGCTTGTGTTCTTAGCTCAAAACCATGTTCCAAAATAAATTCTTTCAAGCAAGTTCAACAAAAATTTTCAAATTGGTAGGTTACCCTAAAACGGTTTCTTGGAAAGAAAATCATCACCCTAACCAAGTAGTCCTAATAACAAAGAAGTGGTAAAAATATGTACAAATTCTAACTAACATGCAACCTATCATGCAATGCAATAGCTAATCTAATTAAAGAAAATAAAAAATTTGGTGTTGAAAAGGAAAAAAAAATTTTTTTTTTTTACCCATGGAGATCGGTCAGACGACCTCCCCACACTTGAAGATTGCACCGTCCTCGGTGCATGCAAAGAAGAGCAAGGTGGATGGGTTGCTACAATTGATGAGCTTCTTCGAAAGGTTGTGCGGATGACTTGTTCGTTGCCCCATTTAAAAGCTTTTCCGTTTCCTCCTTTCTTGGTGGCCAGCCTAAAAGGAGAGAAAAAGAAAGAAAATTAAGCCTACAAAAAAGATATCAAAGTAAATAGAACATAGGCGGGGGCTAATGCCAAATAAGAGTATGATTCTCTACTACATGGTAGCTACAACATGTGAGTGAGAAATCAATATAAGCAAAAGGCATATCAACTGATACTTGATGTAAGAGTAAAGTTAAAGCATGGCGAGTATATTGAGCATCAAGATCAAATAAGAATTGACACAAACAAGATTAGTGATACGCATGAAAGCATTTGATTCTATCCTAACTCAATGATGAAGCGGTACAAGAAAAAAACAAAGGGTAATGAATTAGGAAGGACTAAAGCACTAATCTTGTGTGTTGACAAATATTACAATTAATGTAACAAGTCATGAAGCACCAAAACAAATGCAAGAAATTCTCAACAATTGAGTGAGAGAATTCAACACCATTATTAAAATGAGAAATTTAGAAAATAAAATGAGAACAAATAGAATTAAAATGCAAAGAATAAAAATATGCAAATGTAATAGACAAAAGGAAATGGAAGAAGAGAAAAAAATTTTTTTTTTATTTTTAATTTTTTTTAGTATTTTATTTATTTATTTATTTATTTATTATTATATATTTTCTTTTATTATTAATTTTTTTTTATTTACATTAAAAGAGAAAAGAAAAAAAAATCTTTCAAGAGAGGAAGAAGAAAAAAAAATGAGAAAGAAAGAAGAAGAGAAGAGGAAAGAAGGAGAAAGGAGGGAGGAGAAAAGCAGGGTGCAAATCCGTGCGCGCGCGCACAGCGCGCTTACGCGTGGATGCAGCAGGGACAATCCGCGCGCGCGCGCACAGCGCGCTTACGCGTGGATGAGGTTATGCTCCCAGCACAATGTTAGCACAAAGCGCGCACAACTCTCTGGTTTTTGTACTAGAAGTTGCAGAAGTGCAATCCGCGCGCGCGCGCACAGCGTGCTAGCACGCCGATGCCCTTTTTTTTTTTTTTGCCCAAAAAGCAGAAAAAATGCCCAAGAGCTCCCTATAATGTCCAAAACTCTT
The DNA here is from genome assembly GCF_059453495.1 of Arachis ipaensis. Classification (NCBI taxonomy): domain Eukaryota; kingdom Viridiplantae; phylum Streptophyta; class Magnoliopsida; order Fabales; family Fabaceae; genus Arachis; species Arachis ipaensis. The sequence continues at coordinate 38,248,393 of NC_142441.1, read as the reverse complement.
CTTTATTCAATCAAATATCAAAGAATTCACAAAAATGCAATTTGATTTTAGGATTTATTCATCTACTACTAATGAATACAACATACTAACAACCAATCTTTACAAACAAATCAATATGAAATGAAAATCTACCTACAATGGCAACTCAAATCACTTATTAAACAAAACTAAAAGAGGAAGGAAAGAGTTTACCATGGTGGGGTGTCTCCCACCTAGCACTTTTAGTTTAAGTCCTTAAGTTGGACATTTTGAGGAGCTTATTGTCATGGTGGCTTATGTTTGTACTCATCCTTGAATCTCCAAGGATCCTTGCTTCTCAATTGGTTGACAGAATTTCCAACCATTTTCGTCAAGCTTGGGCAAAGTTCTACCCAAGATATGAGTCTCCATAGTTGGTCTTCACCTAGCGAGCCGGGGTCCCATATCTTATCTTCGCACCCCTCTTCAATTTGATCTTCATACTTTTTCTTTCCGGGTGGTTGACATATAGAATTCTCTTTAGCACACCTAGCCTTCCGTCGAGACCCATGCAAAGTGGTATTCTTCCAATCATCATTCCTATACCTTGAAGCTTTGACCTTAATGAGCCTAATTCCCAACTCGCAACCACTACACAACTCATTCTTGCTTTTAATTCCACAAAGAGCTCTAAGTTGTCCATCTGTTTCAATCAAACCATATTCAAGCGAGAAAGTAAAGCTTATGGATAAGAATTTTACCCACTTGAATGTTGTGTTGGATGGTGACTCGGGAAGGGAGACCTCCCCACACTTAGATAATGCAAGGTCTACTTCCTTGTGCTCTTCTTTGTGTATTTCCACCTCTTTGCGAGCTTCCTTGATTTCAACCTTTCCCCTTTTATCACATAGCTTGGTGTTGTCTTCAAGAACTTTGATTTCTTGCCTAATGGGAGGTGGTTCAATTTTGGATAGAAATTCATTGATGAATAGATCCATTTCTTGGTCAACCTCTTCATATTCTTCAATTTCGATATACACCATGTCAACGTTTTTCTCTTGGTAGCTCTCTTTCTCATTGCTCACCAAGGGTATGGGAGGTTGTGCACACTCTTTTATACTTTCAACTCCATGTCCAATGGGAGAGGATTCCATTGTAGAGAGAAATTCATCCATGATTGAATCCATCACTTGATAAGCCTCTTCCAAGTCTCCAACGATGATATGCCTTGGGGGTTGCGTACATTCTTCAACTTCAATATCAAGCTCCTTGGAAGAGTGCTCCATGAGACTACATTCCCTTGGACTTTCAACATCTCCTAAATCTTCAACCACTTCTTCCTTTTCTTCAATGATTATAGGTTCCTCTAGTTGCTCCAATACAAAATTTGACTCCTCTTTCTCCACCGAATTTTCCAATTTCACCTTCATACTTTGCTCTTCTTTTGACTTTTCACATGTGGTCACAGAAGTACCTTGAGTATTCAAGCATTGGTGGGCTAAAGTGTGCACCACCTTGGTCAAATTGGTCACAAACTCAAGTGTATCCCGCTTTATGGCTTCTTGTCCTTGGAGTAACAAAGTGAGAGGATCGTCTATTGGGGCTTGGGGTGAATAGGAAGGTTCATTATTTTGGAGAGAGGGTTCATAGTAGGAAGGTGGTTCTTCTTGGTAAGGGTATGGAGATGGTGAGGGTTGAGGTGGTTCATGGTAGTAATCTTGATAAGGTTGTGGTGGTTCTAAAGGTTCTTGCTCATAATGATCACAAGGATGTGGTATGGGTGATTGGTTATATGATGGATAAGGGTCACATAAAGGTACTTGGTAGAAAGGGGCTTGTGAGTATGGTTGAGCATCATGTTGAGGATAAGATTCATAGACATATGGTGGTGGTTGATTGTCATAAAAGGAGTCACCATAACCATTGAATTGACATGCATTAGGATGAGAATTATACCTATAAGTGTCCGGAGGTTGATGCCAATAGGAGTGATCAATTCCTTGAGGCTCCTCCCATCTTGGAGTGTTCCATCCTTGGTACATGTTAGCATTGAAGTTCACATTCCCTACAACACAATTAGAGCCAAACTCATAGCCAAAGTGAGAATTCATTATGGAAAAACAAAATAAAACTAACAAAATCTAGTAAACAAGCAAAAGACAAACTATTTACACTATTCACATATGTACAATAACCAATAACATAACACCATTGCAAATCCCCGGCAACGGCGCTATTTTGACGATTGGATTTTTGACGGTTTATAATTTCTCAAATAAAATCTCGTCGAAGTATAGTTTCTAAACCAATCAAAAATCCTTTCATACAAAAGATTGTTTGTCACAAGTAACAAACCCCTAATTTTATAAACCGAAGTATTCAAACCTCGGGTCGTTCTCCCTAGGAATTACAATAAAGTGTCTTGTTATTGGTTATGAGTTATTTTGGGGTTTTGGATAAGAAGCATGAAAAGTAAATGGCAATGAAAATAAACTAACTACTATAAAAGCTCTTGGCAAGATATGAGAACTAGAAATCCTATCCTAGTTATCCTTCTCAATTGTGATGAGAATTGTTCATTGCTCCCACTTAGTTAACCCCTAACCATGGAGGAAAGTCAAGTGGATGAATCAATTTGATTCCTCAAGTCCTAATTAACTCCTAAAGGAGAGACTAGCTTTAGAGGCATTCAAATCAATTAGCAATCTCTAATTATCAATCAACAAAGGAATTAGATAACTCAACAGTCACTAATCACTCTACCTAGGCCAAGAGGAACAAAATCTATACGAAAATCCAACCGAGCATTTCATCAAACACTTGGAAGGCACAAAAGAAAAGTATAGTCAATCACAACAAGAATGAATTCTAACTACAATTGAATACAAGGAATCAACAACAACAATCAAGGAAATCACAATTATCATGAATTACCTCAAATTGCATTATTGAAAGAAAATAAAGAGAACAAGAGTATCTCAATTACAAAACCTAGAAACAAAATAAGAGAAATTACAACAAGAGAATATGGAGAGAGAGAAGAACCAAAGTGTAGCAATCATCAATTGAAGGTAGAAGTAGAAGGAGACTTGAATTAAACCTAGAACTATGAGATCCTAATCTAACCCTAATTCCTAATCCTAATTCTAGAGAGAAGAGAGAGCTTCTCTCTCTAACTCTAACTATTTCTAAAACTAAACTATGACTAATGATTAAAAGTAAAAGTAAAGTATGAAAAGTATGTTGATTCCCCTTCAATCCTTGGCTTAAATAGCATCAGAAATGAGTTGGATTGGGCCCACAAGGCTTCTAAAATCGCTGGCTACGTTTGCATTAAGTGGGTCATGTGCCACCATCGGCGCGTCCGCGTACCGTGCGCGTGCGCGCCTCTATGCGCGATGCAACTATGGCAAATCTTATATCGTTTCGAAGCTCCGGATGTTAGCTTTCCAACCCAACTAGAACCGCATCATTTGGACCTCTGTAGCTCAAGTTATGGTCAATTAAGTGCGAAGAGGTCAGGCTTGACAGCTTTTTGGTTCCATCATTTCTTCATGAGTTCTCAAACTTTACATGCTTTTTCTTCATTCCCTTAATCCAATCTTTGCCTCCTAAATCTGAAATCACTCAACAAACATATCGAGGCATCTAATAGAATCAAGGTGAATTAAATTTAGCTATTTTAAGTCCTAAAAAGCATGTTTTCACTCTTAAGCACAATTGAGGGAGAAGTTATAAAACCATGCTATTTCATTGAATAAATGTGGGTAAAAGTTGATAAAATCCCCAAAAATCAATACAAGATAAACCCTACAAATGGGGTTTGTCAGGCACCTCATTAAAAAACCTTTTCAGGAAAAAGAATGCACCTTATGCTAAGATCCTTTATTACCCCTAACTATAGTACCTTCTTAGGTTGCAGGCGTGCCATGACCTAGGAAGCTCTCGCCCTTCGAGTTCGGACAGTCTGTAGTAGCCATTTCCAAGTACTTCTATGACTCGGTAGGGTCCTTTCCAATTTGCTGCCAGCTTTCCTTCTCCAGGTCGAGTTGTTCCGATATCATTTCGGATTAGGATGAGGTCATTCTCTGCAAAACTTCACAGCACTACCTTTTGATTGTATCTCAAAGCCATTCGACGTTTCAGTGCCTCTTCCCTGATCCGAGCTCTTTCTCGGATTTCTGGAAGTAGGTCGAGTTCTTTCCTTTGAAGTTGGGAGTTGGCTTCTTCATTATAGTGGATCATTCGGGGCGACCCTTCTTCAATCTCCACTAAGATCATTGCCTCCATTCCATAAGCTAATTGTAAGGGTGATTCCTTTGTGGTGGAATGTGGCGTTGTTCGGTATGCCCATAGGACTTGTGGGAGCTCTTCAGCCCAGGCTCCCTTTGCGTCCTGTAATCTCCATTTTAGCCTAGCCAATATGACTTTGTTGACAGCTTCGGCTTGTCCATTGGCTTGGAGATGTTCTACGGAGGTGAATTGGTGTTTTATGTTCAAGTCGGCCACTAACTTTCTGAAGCCTGTATCTGTGAATTGGGTGCCATTGTCTGTGGTGATGGAGTATGGAACCCCAAACCTTGTGACAATGTTTCTATATAGGAATTTTCGACTTCTTTGAGCAGTGGCGTTAGCTAGAGGTTCTGCCTCGATCCATTTTGTGAAGTAGTCTACCCCTACTATGAGGAATTTGACTTGTTTTGATCCATGAGGGAAAGGTCCGAGAAGGTTGAGTCCCCATTTTGTGAATGGCCAGGGTGAGGTTACGTTGATGAGCTCCTGTGGCAGGGCGATGTGAAAGTTGGCATGTTTCTGGCATGGTGGACACGTCTTTACGAACTCTGTGGCTTCTTTTTGTAGAGTTGGCCAATAAAATCCGGCTCGGAGTACTTTTTTGGTAAGTGCCTGCGCTCCGAGATGATTGCCACAGATGCCACTGTGTACTTCTTCTAAAACTTCCTTTGTGTTGGAAGTCGGTACACATTTTAACAATGGTATTGAAATTCCTCTTTTGTATAGAGTATTGTTTATGATAGTGTAGTATTGTGCCTCCTTTTTTAACCTCTTTACCTCCTTCTTATCTGTGGGGAGTGTTTCTGTTTTGAGGTAGTTAATTATGGGAGTCATCCATCCTTGATCCGGACTTGTTATGGCTAGGACTTTTCTTCTTCTGAGATTGATGGGTTCTACAGTATTTCTTGGATGAGGCTTCTATTGTTGCCCCCTGGTTTGGTGCTAGCTAGTTTTGAGAGTGCGTCAGCTCGGGCATTCTGTTCTCGGGGTATGTGGCGGACCTCATATTATTCGAGTTGTCTGAGCTGTTCCCTGGTTTTGTCCAGGTACTTTTTCATGGTGGGATCTTTGGCTTGGTAGCTCCCTGCGATTTATGAAGTGACTACTTGTGAGTCGCTGAAGATGATAAGCTTTTGAGCTCCAACCTCCCTAGCCAGTTTCAAACCAGCCAGTAGCGCATCATATTCAGCTTGGTTGTTTGAGGCTGGGAACCCGAATTTGAGGGAAAGCTCGATTTGGGTTCCCTGGTCGCTTTCTATTATCACACCCGCACCGCTTCCAGTTTTATTTGAGGAACCATCTACATAGAGATTCCATTCTGTAGGAATTTCTGGGGTGTCTGTAAATTCTGCATTGAAGTCGGCCAGATATTGCAATTTGATGGCTGTCTGAGCTTCATATTAAAGGTCAAATTCAGACAACTTGACTGCCCATTACAAGATTCTGCCTGCTAAGTCTGTTTTCTGCAAAATCCCTTTTATGGGTTAGATGGTTCGAACCCTAATGGTGTGATCTTGGAAGTACGGACGAAGTTATCGAGATGTTAGTATGAGAGCGTAAGCGAATTTTTCTATTTTTTGGTAGTTCAGCTCGGATCCTTGTAATGCTTTGCTGATGAAATATACAGGTTGTTGCCCACTGTCATCTTCTCGGTCTAATGCTGAGGCTACTGCCCGACTTCCTACTACGAGGTATAATATAAGTGGTTCTCCTTCCCGTGGCCGAGATAGTATAGGTGGCTATCCCAGGAATCTTTTGAAATCTTGGAATGCCTGCTCACACTCTGTTGTCCATTCAAACCTCTTTCCCTTCCTTAGAGTAGCATAGAAGGGGAGAGATCTTATTGCTGATCCCGCTAGAAATCTGGACAAGGCTGCCAATCTTCCATTGAGCTGTTGTACCTCTTTGACGCAAGTAGGGCTCTTCATATCGAATATGGCCTGGCATTTATCCGGATTCGCCTTGATTCTTCTTTGTGTGAGCATAAAACCCAAGAATTTTGCCAGCTTCTACTGCAAAGGTGCATTTTACAGGATTAAGTCGCATGCCATGCCTTCTTATAGTGTCGAATACTTGGGTGAGGTCGGACAGTAACGTCTCTTCACTTTGTGTCTTTATTAACATGTCATCCACATAGACTTCCATGATTTTTCCGATGTGATCCGTAAAGACTTTATTCATCAATCTCTGGTAAGTAGCTCCTGCGTTTTTAAGTCCAAAAGGCATGACAATGTAGCAGTAGTTTGCTTTTGGGGTTAAGAATGAAGTTTTTTCTTGGTCGGGTGGGTACATCGGGATTTGATTGTATCCCGAATATGCATCCATAGACGAGAGGTATTTATATCTAGAGGAGGCATCCACCAGAGCGTCGATACTTGGGAGTGGATAAGTATCTTTTGGGAAAGCTTTGTTGAGATCAGTGTAGTCGGTGCACATCCGCCACTTCCCATTTGATTTTTTCACCAAGACGACGTTAGCTAGCCATAGTGGATACTTGACTTCTCTTATGAATTCTGCCTCTAATAGAGCTTGTACCTGCTCTTCCACAGCTTGGGATCGTTCTGGTCCGAGCTTTCTATGCCTCTGTTGTACTGGCTGAGATCCTGGGTAGACCGCTAGCTTGTGGCACGTTAACTTGGGGTCTATGCCTGGCATGTTTGCAACATTCCATGCGAAGAGGTCGACGTTATCTCGTAAGAACTGTACGAGTGATTCTTTTATGTCTCTTTTTAGGGTTGTACCAATATTGGTTGTTTTGTCCGGGATATCTCCGATCTGGACTTTTTCTATTTCTCCTTCGGGTTGTGGGCAGAGTTCTTCCCGCGTCTGAACTCCACCGAGTTCGATGGTGTGGAATTCTTCTCCTCTGCCTCTGAGGTTTAGACTTTCGTTGTAACAACAGCGGGCGGTCTTCTGATCTGCTTTTATTGTAGCTATCCCTTCTGCAGTTGGGAACTTCATGCATAGATGTGAAGTCGAGACTACTGCACCGAGCTGATTTAACGTTGTCCGACCTATTAAGGCATTGTAGGCTAAACTCACGTCGCCCACAATGTAGTCTATCTTGAGCGTTTTTGATTGATTTCCTTTTTCAAAGGTAGTTTGTAGTGAGATATACCCGAGTGGTTGGATTGGAGTGTCTCCCAGTCCAAACAGGTTGTTTGGATATGCTCTGAGTTCTTTTTCTTCCAAACCGAGTTTGTCAAAGGCAGTTTTGAACAAGATGTCGTCGGAGCTTCCCTGGTCGACCAGTGTGCGGTGGAGATTTGTATTGGCCAATATGATGGTGATAACCATGGGATCGTCGTGTCCTGAGATGATGCCAGTTGCGTCCTCCCTAGTGAAAGTAATTGTGGGGATGTCGGGTGTTTCCTCTTTTCCCTCGACATGATATACTTCTTTAAGATATTTTTTGCGAGATGATTTGGAGATTCCTCCTCCCAAAAATCGTCCGTGTATCATGTGGACGTGTCTCTCTGGTGTACGAGGTGATTGCTCAATTCGTCCGACATCTTCGTCCCTTCTTCTTTTTCTTTGCTCATCGTCTCGGGTGGCTAGGTACCGACCTAATTTCCCTTCTCTTACTAGTTTTTCTATGCCGTTTTTTAAGTCAAAGCATTCGTTGGTGGAATACCCACGGATTCGATGGTATTCACAATATTCAGTCTGATTTACTCCTCCTTTTTTGCCTTTGAGTGGTCGAGCTAGGGGTATTTTTCAGTATGGCAAACTTCTTTGTAGACATCCACAAGGGACACCCGAAAAGGGGTGTAATTGTGGTATTTTTTTATTTTTTCCCATGTTGATCTTCTTTCTTTTTGGACTCTTTATCTCGGGAGGAGTAGGTGAATCCGAATTTTGAGGTCTCTCCTAGTCGAGAGTTTTCCTCCATGTTGATGTACTTCTCTGCTCGTTCTTGCACTTTGTTCAGAGATGTGGGGTATTTTTTTGATATAGATTGGCTAAAAGGTCCCTCTCGTAAGCCATTGATGAGACCCATAATGGCGGCCTCTATTGGTAGGCTTTGTATGTCCAGACATGCTTTGTTGAATCTTTCCATGTAGCTGCAGAGACTTTCCCAATCTCCTTGCTTGATTCCTAATAGACTTGGGGCGTGCTTAGCTTTATCTTTTTGGATGGAGAATCTGGCCAGAAACTTTTTGGCTAAGTCGTCAAAGCTTGAGATGGACCTAGGAGGTAGATTGTCAAACCATCTAATTGCTATCTTTGTTAAAGTAGTCGGGAAGGCTTTGCAGCGAACTGCATCTGAGGCGTCGGTGAGGTACATTCTACTTCTGAAATTACAGAGATGATGGCCGGGATCTGCTGTGCCATCATATAAAGTCATGTCGGGAAGTTTGAAGTCCTTTGGGATTTTGGCCTTCATGATTTCTTTGGTGAATGGGTCTTGGTCTTTACGGGAGTCGTCTTCGTGCTTGGATCGAGTATTTTTGGCCTTGAGATTTGCTTTGAGTTTTGTGAATTTGTCCTCTAACTCGCGGCGTCGCCTGACTTCCCTTTGTAGGTCTTTCTCAGCTTCTCAGCTTCTCATTGATGCTTACGCGTTTGGCATATTTTTGTCTTTGTTAGGGTGAGGGGTATCTTTTGGTGTGGTGTCCGCGTTTTTGTGCAGCGTCCGGTCTTCTAGATCAGAGTCGTGGTCGTTGTCATGGTCGTCTGCCATGGTGATGGGATGACTTCCAGGTTCTCCGGCAACGGCGCCAATGTTTCGAGGGTTACCTGAAACTGTAGGTCGATCTCGGATGAGATCTTCTGTACTTGGTCAGAGCTGACTTGTCCGGCTGGTGAGTGATGGCCGGAGCTGTGGTGTCCGACTTGTTGGACTGGCTATGCTGCTGATCCTTTGTCACCGGAGGGTGGTGGTACCTGCAAGGGACTCCGATGCTTAAATTAGTAAGGGTATTAAGCAGGTTTTTAGTAGAATCAAAGTATGAGTTATACCTGGGTGCTCCAGTGTATTTATAATGGTGTAGAGTGACCTTCTTAGATAAGATAAGTTAGTTATCTTATCTTATCTTTGAGTGAGGTCATCTTATCTTCAAGGGAACCGCCCTTATCTCTATAGGCTTGGGCTGCCTTTGGATTTGGGTCGTGTTCCTCCATTTGGACCCTTTTTGTGCTTTCCTGGTGATTTGGCCAAGCTCTTTGAGAAGAGGTCGAATTGTCCTGACCTGAAGAGGTCATTCATCTTGTCGGTAGAACATCCCGGGTCGGATAGCTCGACCCAGGGTATGAACACTTAGCATCCTACATTCACCCTTAAATTGTTTTGGTGTGTAACACCAAACTTAGCTCCTTGCAATACAGATAAACTTACTTAACCCTTTTATTGAAATAGCTAGAAAAAGAAAACTACCTCTGGTTGGGTTGCCTCCCAACAAGTGCTCGTTTATTGTCACTAGCTTGACATCCTCCATTCTTGTTCATCCCAGCTCATGAATACTCTCCTCTTTGTTCCAAGATCCTCCCAGATAATGCTTAGCTATGTGACCATCTACTATGAATGTGTCCTTTGTAGCTTCATTCAGAAGTTCAAGGCTTCCATATGGAGAAACCTTGGTTACCAGATAAGGGCCAGTCCATTTAGACTTGAGTTTTCCAGGAAAAATCTTGAGCTTAGAGTTGTACAATAACACATGTTGCCCTGGCTCAATTTCTTTTCTTGTGATCTTCTTGTCATGCCATCTTTTAGCTCTCTCCTTGTATATCTTAGCATTCTCATAAGCTTCCAATCTGAACTCATCCAGCTATAGAGTTACAATAGCCTCTTCTCTTCTGCTGCTTGAGAGTCAAGATTGAGGAGCTTAGTGGCCCAAAAAACTTTATGTTCGAGCTCCACAGGAAGGTGACAGGATTTGCCATAGATTAGCTGAAAAAGTGACTTTTCAATTGGAGTTTTGAATGCTGTTCTATATGCCCATAGAGTATCATCCAATTTTCTTGCCCAATCTTTTCTAGTGATCCCAACTATCTTCTCCAAGATTCTCTTTAACTCCCTATTTGCTAATTCAGCCTGGCCATTAGTCTGTGGGTGGTATGGTGTGGCCATTTTGTGAATTACTCCATATTTGTGGAGCAGCTTTTCCATTTTTCTGTTTCAAAAGTGGCTACCACCATCACTAATAAGTCCCTTCGGTACTCCAAACCTAATGAAAATATTTCTTCTGAGAAACTGCAGAACCACATTAGCATCACATGTAGTGGTTGCTATAGCCTCCACCTATTTTGAAACATATTCTACAGCCACCAAGATGTATTTGAAGGAGTATGATGGAAGAAACGGTCCCATGAAGTCTATGCCCCAGAGATCGAACAATTCCACTTCTAGAATGAAGTTTTGAGGCATTTCATTCCTCCTTGATAGTCCTCTAGCTCTCTGGCATTCATTGCATTGGTGCACAAATTCTCTAGCATCTCTGAATATGGTTGGCCAATAGAATCCACTTTGAAGCACTTTAGCAGCTGTTCTTTCTGGCCCAAAGTGTCCACCATAAGCTGAACCATGACAGTGCCACAATATGTCTCTCATTTCATTCTCAAGAATACACCTTCTTATCATTCTATCTGAACACCTCTTAAATAAGAAGGGTTCATCCTACAAGAATTTCTTGCCTTCTTCAAGCAGCTTCTTCACTTGTTGTTTGGTAAACTCTTGAGGAATCTTCCTTCCAACTTTATAGTTTGCAATATCAGCAAACTAAGGTGCTTGTTGGACTTGGAGAAGATATTCATTTGGGAACTTCTCATTCACTGGTTGATGTTCATCTTGGTTGGTCTCTTGTGGTAGTCTTGACAGATGGTCTGCAACTTAGTTCTCACTTCCCTTTCTATCCCTCACTTCAATGTCAAATTCTTGTAACAACAGCCCCCACCTGATAAGCCTTGGCTTGGAATCCTATTTAGACATGAGATACTTAAGAGCAGCATGATCAGTATACACTATAACTTTTAAACCAATCAAGTATTGTCTAAATTTATCAAATGCATATACAATTGCTAAGAGTTCTTTTTCTGTGGTGGTATAATTTTTCTGTGCCTCATTCAACACCTTGCTTGCATAGTATATAACATAATGCAGCTTGTCTTTCTTTTGCCCAATACAGCACCAATTGCAAAGTTACTTGCATCACACATGAGTTCAAAAGGCAATTTCCAATTTGGGGGTCTGATGATTGGTGCTGTAGTGAGTTTATCTTTTAAAGTTTCAAAGGCATGCTTACAGCTATTATCAAAGACAAAAGGATTGTCAACCACTAACAAGTTGCTTAGTGGTTTAGCTATTTTTGAAAAGTCTTTAATGAATCTCCTATAAAAATCAGCATGTCCAAGAAAACTTCTCACTGCTTTTACATTGACTAGTATAGGAAGCTTTTCTATAATCTCTATTTTAGCTTTATCAACTTCTATACCTTTGCTTGAAACCTTATGCCCAAGAACTATCCCTTCAGGAACCATGAAATGGAATTTCTCCCAATTTAAGACTATCATTTCAAAACAAGAGTTAAATGATGCAAGCAAGTGTCAAAGGAATTGCCAAAGAAAGAAAAATCGTCCATGAAAACCTTTAAAAATTTTTCTACCATGTCAGAAAATATAGAAAGCATACACCTTTGAAAGGTAGCAGGGGCATTGTACACCCCAAAGGGCATCCTTCAATAGGCAAAGACTCTGAATGGACATGTGAAGGAGGTCTTTTCTTGATCCTTGGGATCCACCACTATTTGATTGTACCCAGAGTACCCATCCAAGAAGCAATAGTAGGCATGGCCAACCAATCTTTCCAGCATCTGATCAATGAAGAGGAGAGGGAAGTGATCTTTCCTTGTGGCATCATTCAGTCTTCTATAGTCAATGCACATTCTCCATCCTGTTACTATCTTTGTGGGAATGAGTTCATTCTTCTCATTAAAGATGACAGTCATGCCACCTTTCTTTGGCACCACTTGAACTGGGCTTACCCAAGAGCTGTCAGAGATTGGGTATATGATTCTAGTATTCCACAACTTCATTACTTCTTTTTGGACCACTTCTTTCATGGTTGGATTAAGCCTTCTTTGGGATTGTACCACAGGTCTTGAGTCCTCTTCTAGCAGGATCTTATGCATGCAAATAGCAGGGCTTATACCCTTGATGTCATCAATAGTCCATCCTAAAGCTGTCTTGTGAGTCTTCAACACCTCAATCAGTTTGGCCTTATCTTGTATGCTCAAGGATGAATTGATGATTACTGGAAGACTATCCTCTCCACCAAGATATGCATATTTGAGATGAGGAGGGAGGGGCTTCAACTCTTACTTTGGCACCTCCTCTTTCTTGCTTTCAAAAGAGATTTCAGTCACTTGTTCTTCTGAGACATCTTGTTCTACTTCTATTTCCTCTTCTTGTTCCTCCTAACCGTTGGCTTCAAGTAGCTCTTCCTCTAATTCTTCTATCATTTCCACCCTCATATGCTTTTCCTTCTCAGGGGGATGTTGCATGGCCTTAAAGACATTAATGATCATTTGTTCATCATGCACCCTGAGGATCATCTCCCCTTTTTTCACATCAATGATAGCTCTTGCTGTTGCTAAGAAGGGTCTACCCAAGATAATTGAGTTGTGTCCTTCTTCTTCCATGTCCAAAATGACAAAATCGGTAGGGAAGATGAATTCTCCAATCTTCACCAATAAGTTCTCTACAACCCCATTGGGTATTTTGAGTGATCTATCCGCCATTTGAAGTGACATTCTGGTGGGTTTGACTTTCTCTATTGCAAGCTTTTTCATTAGTGAGAGAGGCATCAAATTGATGCTGACACCTAAGTCACAGAGAGATTTTTCCAAAGTCATATTGCCTATGGTGCATGATATGATGAAACTCCCAGGATCTTTGAGTTTTGGTGGGAGACCCTTTTGAATTACCGCACTACACTCTTGGGTCAAGACTACAGTCTCCTTCTCATTCCAGCTTCCTTTCTTTTTAATAAGTTCTTTGAGAAATTTTGCATATAAAGGCATCTGCTCCAATGCTTCAGCAAGTGGTAAGTTGATTTCCAGCTTCTTAAAAACCTCCAGAAACTTGGGAAATTGCTGGTCCTTGACTTCCTTTTTCAACCTTTAAGGGTATGGTAGAGGTGGAATATAAGGCTTCACCTCCTTCCTCTGTTCTTGTGGATGTTCTTCCATGACTTATTTTCCCTTCCTTGGAACTTGTGGCTCTTCCTCCTTCTTCTTGAGCTTCTCCTGGTCTTTTTCTTCAGCTGTCATGTCTATCTTGCTACTGACCTTGTCATTTTCCAGTGTCCTTCCACTTCTGAGTTGAATCGCCTTGCATTCTTCTTTGAGATTTGGAATGGTATCACTTGGGAAAGTATTGGTTGGTCTCTCAGCTTGTTGTTTGGACAATTGTCCAATTTGTCTCTCTAAATTCCTCATTGAAGCCTCGTGATTCTTTATCATTCTCTCCATCAATATCTCCAAGTTGGAAATTCTCTGGAGTATTGGGGTAGTTGTGTGTGGGATGCAGGTGGTGGATGAGAATTATTATGGTTTATTGCTGGGTTATTTGGTAGGTAGTAAGTGGATGTGGAGAAGTTATTTTGGTGGTTCTGTGAGTTGTTGTGGGGTTTATGATATGTATTTTGTGAGTTTTTATATTGGTTAGTGTTATTGGAGGAGTGATTTTGGTTGTTTGTGTTGCGGGAGTTGTTGGAATTGTGGTTCTTTTTCCATGAATGCTGATTGTCTCCCCACCTTAGATTGGGATGGTTCCTCCAAGATGAGTTATAGGTATCTCCATGGAATTCATTCTGTCCAACACCTTGGTTGTGCATATATTGAACTTGTTCAGGCTGCTGCTCTTCATATCTTTCTTCTTGTTGTCCCCACACAACTGGTGGTTGATTAGTTGTACTCACTGCTGCAAGTTACATTCCATCAATCCTTTTTGACATCAACTCAATTTGTTGTTGTAATTGCTGGTGCATCATCTTGTTCTGAGCTAATATTGTATCAACTCCTTCAAGCTCTAACACACCCTTCTTTGGAGCTGGTTGGCATTGCTTTTGATGAGCATAAAAGTATTAATTGTTGGTCACAGTGTCTATGAGATTCTGAGCTTCTTCAGCTGTCTTCATTAGCTGTAGTGAACCTCCTGCAGAGTAATCCAAGGACTCTTGTGCTTTTAGAGTCAAGCCCTCATAGAAATTCTGATGTCTATCCCATTCACTAAACATCTCAGGTAGACACTTCCTAATCAAGGCTTTGTATCTCTCCCATGCCTCAAAAAAGTGATTCTCCATCCATTTGGGTAAATGTTTGCACTTCTGTCTTCAATATAATGCTTCTCTGAGATGGGTATAACTTAGCTAGGAATTTGCTTACTAGATCATCCCAAGTGTTGATGCTTTCTTTGGAAAATGTCTTCAGCCATTGAGATACCTTATCCCTCAGAGATAATGGAAATAGCAGCAACTTGTAGATATCCGGATGCACACCATTTGTCTTGACTGTTTCACATATCCTCAGGAAGACGGATAAATGTTGATTCGGGTCTTCAAGGGGGCCTCCTCCATAGGAACAATTGTTCTGTACCAGAGTGATAAGTTGAGGCTTCAACTCAAAGTTATTTGCATGAACATTGGGAGTGAGTATACTGCTCCCACAGTTTCTTTGGTTAGAGAAAGTGTAAGAGGCTAGAACTCTCCTTGGAGGTGGGCCATTGTTGTTGGCTACTTCCTCTGGTGGATTAGGGAAGTTACCTTCCATCACTTGATCTTTCCCTTCTGATTCTTCTTCTCCAATCACTTTCTTCCCTCTTGCTTCTCTCCTCAATCTCAAGAATATTCTCTCTGGCTCAGAATCAAAAGAGGTAGATGCACCTCTTCTTCCTCCTGGCATACAACACAAACAAACCAAAGGAAAACAAAGACAGAACACTCTATTGCTAGAGTAAAGTTAAAGTTAGCAGAAATAAAATCACAAACAGTTAATATGCTTAGGAAAAACAAAGAAAAAAATTACTTAATCTAGATTATCACCTACTTAATCATTGTCAATCTAAATCAATCCCCAGCAACGGCGCCAAAAACTTGATGAGGGAAAATTGATTCCGCACAAACTAACCGGCAAGTGTACCGGGTCGCATCAAGTAGTAAAACTCACAAAAGTGAGGTCGATCCCACAGGGATTGATGGATTAAGCAACTTTAGTATGGTGATGAATTTAGTTAAGCTAATATTGATGAATTGAGTGAAATTTGACTAACAAAAAGTAAATTGCAAGAAAACTAGAGTGCAGAATGTAGATTGACAGAAAAGTAAATTGTAGGAAGCTTAAATGGCTGAAACTTAAAGTGCAAGAAATTAAAAGAGCTGAAACTTAAATTGCAAGAAAGGTAAATAACTGAATCTTAAATTGCCGAAAAGTTAAAGTGCAGAAACTTAAATGACAAGGAAACTTAAATTGCATGAATTATAAAGGGATTTCGGTGCTGGGAATCAAAATAACAGTAAGCAAGTGCAGATTAAAAGAAATTCAAGAGATCTGAATTGAAGAAAATCAAAGGAATTGATTCATCAGGGGTTGGAGATACTGTAATACACCATGACTCAATTGAGTCTCAACTCCTTTCTCAATCATTTAAGTAGATCTATGGTAGATTGAAATTGATGGATCCCAATTTCTTGGTAATCCAATCTCTCTAATCACAATCAATCTTGCCAATTCCTTGATCTAATTGTCATGAGAAGAGGTTAAGTGCATTTCTCTCATCCATAAGCCATACTAACTCTCAGGATCTCAATTCCTCCCGAATAGTGTTGATCAAGAGAGTAGTGAAGGATAGAGCTCCAATTCTAATGCTAGTGATTCCCTTTCCGAGGCTCACACAAGCATTCACTGAATTAAACCCCCTTCCGGGGTGAGTAATTTAAAATCAAAACAGAAAATATCCAATAGCTACACAAATGAATAGAGAAGAAGAAGAATTTCATTGATTCATTGGAATTACAATAGAGCTCCTCCCCCTAATGAAATTGGGATTTAGTTCATCATTGCTCTAGCACGAAATAGAAAAGAAAAATTGCAGAAGAAGATAAAGAACAGAAATAAAAATAAAACCAGATCTGCTAAAACTCTAAAACTTTAAAAGACTCTCTAAAAAGAAGAACTAAAAAAGGAAGACTCCCTATGAAATCAAATTCTCCTCTATTTATACACTTTCCAATTCAGACATCAAGTACTTTGAGTGGGCTTTTTTGCCTCTGTTGAAGTGGGTCAAAAAAGGTACTTCCAGGCAGCATCAGAAGAGCGTAGCAATCTCAAAGAGAGCGCAACGCTCATTCACCGACGCGTACACGTCCCATACGCATGCACGTCCCTTGCATTTTCGCACCAGTGACGCGTACGCGTATCATATGCGTGCACGTCGTCACTGTCTTCAGCCTCAACCATGCTTGCGCGTACCATTCATGCGTTCGCGTCTTGTGGTAGCGTTCTTTAAGTGAGCGCTACGTTCGTGTCATGAGCGCTCCCCACGCGTGCGCATCCTTTGCGCATGCGCGTGGATGGCAAAATATCAACTCCCAGCTTCCGTGCCATCCACGCATACGCATGCTTGTTCCCAGATGCCCTATCTACGTGTGTGCATCATGTATGCGTGTGCGTCAGTGGAAAATCTTCAATCCCAAATTTGAATTTTGTCGCAGGCACTGGTTCAGAGAACGTAGCGCTCTTTTGTTTAACGAGTGCTAATCATTCCCCTGCGTACGCGTCATGCACGCGTACGCGTGGGTCTTCCAAAATTCTTGTCCTACGCATAAGCGTTCTGTACACGTGCGTGTCACCACAGAGCGTAGCGTTCTTCAATTGAGCGTACTATTCCTCTGGATTTCTTCCTTCTCTGTTTCTTCTTTTCATCTTTCATCAATCAAACATTTAATCAAAGCCTTGCTAAAATCATAAGATCTTGCATCATTCATAACAATCACATAATTCTTGCATAAATCTCATAATAATACATAAAATAAAAAATGTTTGACTGAATCATGATAGACATGAAATTCCACTCCAATCACTTACTTATTGTGCAAGAAATGCATGAAACCTAATGAAAACAAGTAAAAAATGCTAGTAAAACTAGCCTAGAATGACTTGTCATCAATAGCTTCCTCTAATTGTTCCAATACAAAATCTAACTCCTCATTCTCCACCGGATTTTCCAATCTCTCCTTCATGCTACACTCTTCATTTGATTCTCCACATGTGGCCATGGGAGTTCCTTGAGTGCTCAAACGTTGGAAGGCTAATCGGTTTACCTCCTCGTTCAAGGCGGCCATAAATTCTAGTACCTCCCTTTTCATCTCTTCTGGCCCTTGAAGGATAAGACTAAGGGTGTCATCTATTGGAGATTGGGGTGGATAGGAGGTTCATTATTTTGGAGAAAGGGTTCATAATGGGAATGTGGTTCTTTTTGGTGGAAATATGGAGATGGTGTGTATTAAGGTGGTTCATGGGAGTAATTGTGTTAAAATTGTGGTGGCCTTAAGGATTTTCTTACATAATGGTCACACAGATGAGGTAAGGGTGATTGGTTATATGATGGATGAGGGTCATAGGAAGGTATTTGGTAAAAAAGGGCTTGTGAGTATGGTTGGGGGCTATGTTGAGGATGAGGCTCATAGGCATATGGTTGTTGATAGTCACAATAAGGTGTACCATAGCCATTAGATTGATATGCATCATGGAATTGTTGTTGCTCTTAATATATTAGTGGGGGTTGTTGCCATGAAGATTGAGCATACGCTTGAGGCTCCTCCCACCTTTGATTGTTCCATCCTTTATGCATGTTCTCATTGTAATTTTCATTTCCTACAACATAGTTGTAATCTCACTCATAGCCAAATGGGTGAGAATTCATAGTGAAAATAGAAAATAAAAAAAAACAAGAACTAATAAGAAACAAGAAAATCAAATCCTACAACTAGCAAAAACTAGCAAACAAACCAAAAATCATGCTATTCACAATATTAACATATGTACAATAACCAATAACAATGCACACATTTGTAATGTCCCCGGCAACGGTGCCATTTTGATGAAAAGAATTTTGTATGATTTAGAATTTCACAAATGAAATCTCGTTGCAAGTATAGTTTTAAACCAACAAACAATCCTCAATCAAAAATTTGTTTGTCACAAGTACAAACCCCAATAAAAATAATAACCGAAGTATTCAAACCTCGGGTCGTCTCTCAAGGAATTGCAGGGAAGTGTTCATGTTATTGGTTATGGGACAAGTGTTTTTGGGGTTTTGAATAAGAGACAAGAAACTTAATTGACAAGAAAGTAAATGAAACTCTAATGATGAAAAGGTCTTGGCAAGGGTTGATGGTTAAGGATTTTTATCCTTGTCACTAACCACAACATGATAATTGCAAGGATCAATCTCATTAAGTCATCCTCTAACTAGTGAAGGAAAGTCAAATGAGCTACATCAATCCTAATCCACAAGTCCTAGCTACCTCACTAATTAACTTAGTGAAAGCTAGAGTCAATGGATACCAATTATCAATCACTTGGACATTAGCAACTCAATTTCACCTAAGTTACCATCCTAAGCCAAGAACACAAAAATCTACTCTAACATCCTTCCAAGTATTTAATCAAATACTTGGAAGGCATAAAATAAAATCAAGATAAAATGACAATAGGAAATGTAAATCTACAACTACCAATTGCAAGAAATTAACATCGACAAAGCAATTAAACAGTAAAAGAAATCAAACATAAATTGCATTAAAGGAAAATAAAAGAAACAAGAGTGCATCAACAACAAAGTAAACAAATACAAGGATTAAAATACTAAACTAGGAGAATAAAGGTAAAGAAACAAGAAATGATGAAGGAAAAGTAAATCAAAGCATGAGTTAAACCTAGATCTAAAGAAATCCTAATCTACATATAACCTAATTCTAGAGAGAAGAGATAGCTTCTCTCTCTAGAAACCTAACCTAAAACATGATGAAAACTAGACTATGTGCTCTCCCCCCGACTCCTATTGAATTCTGCATGAAATAGTCTCTGGAATGAGTTAGATTTGGGCCTGGGAAGCTCAGAAATCGCCCCAGTATTTTTAATTTAATGATGTCACATGCGAGCTTCGACGTGTACGCATGGGTCACGCGTACGTGTCGCTTGGCATTTTACTTCGCACGCATATGCGTCGCCATGCGACTTCATATCCACGTGTGCGCGTCAATGAATGCACTCTACATCCTTGATTTTCCATGAGTTCTTCACTTTGCGTATTTTTCTCTTCACTCCTTTGATCCATTCCTAGGCTTTTCAACCTAAATTCACTAACAAACACATCAAGGCATCTAGTGGAATCAAAGGTAATTAAAATTAGCAAATTAAAGGCCTAAAAAGTATATTTTCACACTTAAACACAAATTAAGGGAGAATTACAAAACTATGCTATTTTAGTGAATAAATGTGGGAAAAGTTGATAAAATCCACTAAAATTAAGCATAAAATATATCACGAAATAGTGGTGCATCAGTTACGCATCTAACTTGGGTAGATGTGTAAACGTCTTACAAGGTAGGCTTGCTAGGTTGAAGAGTCATGACTGTCATGTCTTTATGGAGTCATTGCTTCCTGTTGCATTTCGGGAACATCCTACCAACATCTGAAAATTGCTTAGAGATATAAGTTAGTTTTTTAGGGATTTATGTGCTCTAAAACTTAACGTAAATGATCTCACAGTAATGGAGAAGAAGATTTCGATTATACTTTGAAAGTTGGAGAGGATATTCCCTCCTAAATTTTTTTACATTATGGAACACTTAGCAATCCACTTGCCGTATGAAGCAAGACTATATGGGCCAATCCAATTTAGGTGGACGTACCCATTTGAGAGAATGGTTGGTACATTCAAACGCACCATCAAGAACAGAGCTCGGATCGAGGGTAGTATCTGCAAAGCATTCGTAGCTAAAGAAACATATGTGTTTTGCTCCTTCTATTTTTAGTATCATGTTGAGTTATAAAGAACAAGAGTTAACAGGAATGATGGGAGGGGAGAACCCTCATCAGGGGGTGCAACGTATCCAATATTTGTTCTTAAAGTAGTTGCAATGGGCGCGAGCAGTGAATATTGGTTAGAGAAAAAAGAAATTGATGCTACCATCTGCATGTGTTGCTTAACCATAACAAGGTTTCAACCTACTTGATGTGAGTTTCCAAGCTTTGATAACTATTGCATTTAGTAAGATTCTATCTTCGTCATCTAATCAAAACTTTGTTACATTGAATTTTTCTTATTTATCCTATTATATCATACGTTATTTTAAGAAGAAATCCTGAGACATAACTGACAAAATTTCCCGATTGGTTCAGAGAATACGTCAGAGTTTATCTAGCTGACACAACAGATTCAGAACTCGTTGCACTTAATTGGGGTCCAACGAATAAGGGCACAAGCTTCCCGATTTACAATGTTAATGGATATTGTTTCCATTTTTCACAATGGTCGATTGGAAGGAAAATAGATAACATTGGGGTCTGGGTTCGTGGGGATTCAGGCGATGGTCATTCTGATTAGTTTGGTATGTTTTACAACATAATTCAATTAGACTATTTTGGTCGCACTACAATATATAGCGTGTTTGTATTTAAATTTCAATGGTATGATCCAAGTTTGCGATAAGGAACACAAAAGCATAAGACTACAAACATCAATGAAATAAATGTGACCAGAAAATATAAGCATTACGATCCTTTTATTCTACCTCAAAATGCACGATATGTATATTATTTTCTTTATCCGAGGTCATGCAAGTCTAGTTGGGTAGTTGTGGTTAAGACCAAGCCAAACGGTCGTATCAAGTTTGATGATGGGACTGACGGTCAGGAACCTTTCCAAATTCATGACCCAGTTCTTTCGAACATGGTGGTTGATACTGGTGTTCTGATGACCCTTAGGTCGGATGTTATGGATGATGACATCATTGACCTTCGGGTAGATGATGACACACTACCACTGGACGATAACGATGATCTTCAAGAGGAAGACGAGGTGATGCCAGGGCATTTTGGCCAGTTTCACTGACCTTTTCTTTACTATTTTTAGGGTAGTTTCATGCATTTTCTTAGAAAATAAGCTAGTCTGGGTAGATATTCACTTACATCTTGATTCAAGCATACATTGTGCACTTTATATGATTTCATGAGGATTTTGCATAAATTTAATGACAAATTGGATGTTGCATTTCCCATGACTTGTATTAGAACTTTGATGCACTTTATTGCTTGATTTCAGGACAAAAGAAGCAAGGAAGAACCACGTTAGCAGCCACGTCAATCTAACTAACGTGACCTCTAACATGGAATGGGAGCTAACTTGCAAAGTTAATGAGAAAAGTAATCGCCAATAACGCCCTCGAAGCCATCATAGCCCACGTTAAGAGTCACGTTAACTAAGTTAACGTGAACTCTAACGTGGAAGAAAGAAAATGGAGCCAACGTTAGTGACACTTACCTTTGTCACTAACGTTGGACCAAGCTCATAAGTGGCCACGTTAAGAGCCATGTTAACTTAGTTAACGTGGACTCTAACGATGGGAAGCAAAGGAGAAGCCAACGTTAGTGACACTAACCTTTGTCACTAACGTTGGCCAAGCCTCAATGAGCCACGTTAACTCCCACGTTAACCTAATTAACGTGGAAGCTAACGTGGAGATAGCATGTGATCGCCAACGTTAGTGACACCTACCTTTGTCACTAACGTTGGAATGAACCCACACAAGCCACTATGAGCCACGTTAACTCCCATGTTAACTTAGTTAACGTGGAAGCTAACGTGGATAAGGGAATGATGAGCCAATGTTAGTGACACTCACCTTTGTCACTAACGTTGGAGATGGCTAGCATTGCTACGTTAGAAGCCACGTTAACCTAGTTAACGTGGACTCTAACATGGGAAATAGGGGCATATTGGAACGTTAGTGACAAAGGTAAGTGTCACTAACGTTCTCAAAGGATTGGCAAGCCTACGTTGAGAGCCACGTTAACTAAGTTAACGTGGACTCTAACGTAGGGAAGGGGGGCTTATCAACGTTACTGGGAAAGGTAAGTCCCAATAACGTGTGCGAAAGACCAAGAGGCAACATTAGTGGCAACGTTTGTGCCACTAACGTTGAGGTTAACGTGGCTCATACTTGGGTGAGCAACGTTAGTGAAAAAGGTGATTGTCACTAACGTTCTCGAAGCCACACCTCCACTTAACGTTAACACTACTAACGTCCTGAGCTAAAAGTCCTTGCCTACTTCACACTTTCTCTCTACAAGCAAAGCTAAGCCCAATGAAGAAGATAACTGCTTCAAACTCAGGATCCAAAGGCCCATACCCAAGACTTGAAGAGCCAACTAGAAGATCAGAAGAGTAGTATATATAGGAGTAGCTTTAAATTAGTTTGGAAAGCTGGAAACTTTAGGGAGCCTTTTGCCTAGAATTACTCTCAGTATTTTACTTTCTCTGCACTTCTAGTTTACTTTCAGCATGTATTCTCTATCTTTGTTTTCATTTTCCAGAGCTATGAACAACTAAACCCATTTCATTGGGTTAGGGAGCTCTGTTGTAATTTGATGGATCAATTTTAGTTTTCATTCTCCTTCTTCTATCTTTTCTCTTGATTTTACTAGAAAGTTTTCGATCTTCATCCAATTGGGTAGTTATTGGTGCACGAAAATTACTTCACACAATGTAATTCCGCACAACTAACCAGCAAGTGCACTGGATCGTCCAAGTAATACCTTACGTGAGTAAGGGTCGATCCCACAGAGATTGTTGGCTTGAAGCAAGCTATGGTTATCTTGCAACTCTTAGTTAGGATATTAATTAGTGGTTATCAATTGACTTGCAAATGAATAAGAGAGCATGAATTAAAGGTTACTTGTTATGCAGTAAATGAGAATATGTTGGAGTTTTGGAGATGCTTTGCCTTTTGAATCTCTGCTTTCTCTCTATCTTCTTTTTCACGCACGCACGTCCCTCCTATAGCAAGCTGTGTGTTGGAGGATCACCGTTGTCAATGGCTACCATCCTTCCTTTCAGTGAAAATGGTCCAGGTGCGCTGTCACCGCACGGCTAATCATCTATAGGTTCTCGATCATACCGGAATAGGATTCGCCATCCTTTTGCATCTGTCACTACGCCCAGCACTCGCGAGTTTGAAGCTTGTCACAGTCATCCTATCCCAGAATCCTACTAGGAATACCACAAACAAGGTTTAGACTTTCCGGATTCTCAAGGATGCTGCCAATGGATTCTAGCTTATACCACGGAGATTCCGATTAAGGAATCTAAGAGATACTCATTCAATCTAATGTAGAACGGAGGTGGTTGTCAGGCACACGTTCATAAGGTGAGAATGGTGATGAGTGTCATGGATCATCACATTCATCATAATAAGGCACAAATGAATATCTTAGATAAGAACAAACATGATTGAATAGAAAACAGAAATACTGGCATTAACTCATCGAGGCACAGCAGAGCTCCTCACCCCCAACAATGGAGTTTAGAGACTCATGCCGTCAAAAAGGTACAAAGTTTAGGTCTGAAATGTCATGAGATACAAAATAAATCTCTAAAAGTTGTTTAAATACTAAACTAGTAACCTAGGTTTACAGAAAATGAGTAAACTATGATAGATGGTTTCAGAAATCCACTTCTGGGGCCCACTTGGTGTGTGCTGGGGCTGAGACTAAAGCTTCTCACGTGCATAAGGCTGTTTTGGGCGTTCAACGCCAGCTTTGAATCCAATTCTGGCGTTGAACTCCAACTCCTAACTTGTTTCTGGCGCTGGACGCCAGACAGCAGCATGGAACTGGCGTTGAATGCCAGTTTACGTCATCTATCCTTGAGCAAAGTATGGACTATTATATATTGCTGGAAAGCCCTGGATGTCTACTTTCCAACGCAATTGGAAGAGCGCCATTTGGAGTTCTGTAGCTCCAGCAAATCCACTTTGAGTGCAGGGAGGTCAGAATCCAACAGCATCAGCAGTCCTTTTTCAGCCTAAATCAGATTTTTGCTCAGCTCCCTCAATTTCAGCCAGAAAATACCTAAAATTACAGAAAAATACACAAACTCATAGTAAAGTCCAGAAATATGAATTTTGCCTAGAAACTAATGAGAATAAACTAAAAACTAACTAAAATATACTAAAATCTATATGAAATTAACCCCAAAAAGCGTATAAAATACCCGCTCATCACAACACCAAACTTAAACTGTTGCTTGTCCTCAAGCAACTAGATAAATAAAATAGAATACAAATGAGTCAAGAAATAATAATATCTCAGAGTTTTTGAGTGAAGCTCAGATTCTAATTAGATGAGCGGGGCTAGTAGCTTTTTTGCTTCCGAACAGTTTTGGCACCTCGCTTTATCCATTGAAGCTCAGAGTGATTGGCATCTATAGGAACTTAGAATTCAGATAGTGTTATTGATTCTCCTTTTTCAGTATGATGATTCTTGAACACAGCTACTTTATGAGTCTTGGCCGTGGCCCTAAGCACTTTGTTTTCCAGTATTACCACCGGATACATAAATGCCACAGACACATAATTGGGTGAACCTTTTCAAATTGTGACTTAGCTTTGCTAAAGTCCCCAATTAGAGGTGTCCAGAGTTCTTAAGCACACTCTTCTTTTTGCTTTGGACCTTGACTTTAACCGCTCAGTCTCAAGTTTTCACTTGACACCTTCACGCCACAAGCACATGGTTAGGGATAGCTTGGTTCAGCCGCTTAGACCAGGATTTTATTCCTTTAGGCCCTCCTATCCACTGATGCTCAAAGCCTTGAATCCTTTTTATTACCCTTGCCTTTTGGTTTTAAGGGCTATTGGCTTTTTTTTTTGCTTTTTTTTTTTCTGCAAGCTTTTGTTCTTTGCTGCTTTTTCTTGCTTCAAGAATCATTTTTATGATTTTTCAGATTATCAATAACATGTCTCATGTTCATCATTCTTTCAAGAGCCAACATATTTAACAGTATTAAACATCAAATTCAAAAGACATATGCACTGTTCAAGCATTCATTCAGAAGACAGAAAGCATTGCCACCACATGTAAATAATTAGAATGTTCTTATTAAAAACTCGAAAATTATTGCCTCTTATTCTAAAGAAATTCTTCTATTTTATTCATGTTTGATGATGATGAGAAAATTAAATTATAGCTTAATTGGAGATAAAATCAAAAATATAGATACTAATTACTACTATATGACTCCTAAGGTAAAACTAGAATAAGAACAGTTATCACAGAGTTAAGGCTAAGATTGGAATTTAACAACCTTTGTTCTGGGGAGTGGATGTTCCTCTAATCTGTGGGGTGCTTGGTCCTTCAAGAGATAATTTCTGGCGCTTCAATTCCCTTAAGTCGCGCCCTTGCTCCTTCTGTTCTTTAATCAAATAGCAAAGAATGCTACTTTGTTCCTTCTGTTTTTTTATTATTTGTTCCATAGCTTCTTGCATCTTGGTAACTGATGTTTCAAGATACTCCCAGTATTCAGATTGAGGGATTTCTGGGAGAAATTCCTGTGTTTTCTTCTTGATGGGGTCATCTTGTGCTTGTTGTTTTTCCATTGATGCTTTGGTGATTGGTCGCTCAATTGAGATATACTCAGTTATTCCTATCCTTACTCCAGCATCCTTGCAGAGCATAGAAATCAAGCTTGGATAAACCAACCTGGCATCTTTAGAATTTTTATTTGCAATTTTGTAAAATTCAGTTGAAATCAGTTGATGAACTTCCACTTCTTTTCCCATCAT
Source organism: Arachis ipaensis (assembly GCF_059453495.1). Lineage (NCBI taxonomy): Eukaryota > Viridiplantae > Streptophyta > Magnoliopsida > Fabales > Fabaceae > Arachis > Arachis ipaensis. Next base: position 38,222,304 of record NC_142441.1, on the reverse strand, counting down.
GATGCAATGGATCATCACTGCTCTTCTAATAGTGACTTTAGAACGGTTGCTAGTGGGCAGCAGAGAATGCCCAATGAAATGAAGCCATCCTTTGGCAACTAGTTTGAGATCTTCTCTTTTGAGTTGATTAGGAACACCCTTCGTGCTGGTGGTCCACCTAGCTCCAGGGACGCATATGTCCTCTAGAATCTTATTGATGAGCGGATAATTTATACGCTTTTTGACATTGTTTTTAGTATGTTTTTAGTAGGATCTAGTTACTTTTAGGGATGTTTTCATTAGTTTTTATGTTAAATTCACATTTCTGGACTTTACTATGAGTTTGTGTATTTTTCTGTGATTTCAGGTATTTTCTAGCTGAAATTGAAGGACTTGAGCAGAAATCAGATTCAGAGGTTGAAGAAGGACTGCTGATGCTGTTGGATTCTGACCTCCCTGCACTCAAAGTGAATTTTCTGGAGCTACAGAACTCGAAATGGCGCGCTTCCAATTGCGTTAGAAAGTAGACATCCAGGGCTTTCCAGCAATATATAATAGTTCATACTTTGGCCAAGAATAGATGACGTAAACTGGCGTTCAATGCCAGCTTTCTGCCCAAATCTGGCGTCCAGCGCCAGAAAAGGAGCCAAAACCAGAGTTGAACGCCCAAACTGGCACAAAAGCTGGCGTTCAACTCCAAGAAGGACCTCTACACGTGCAACACTCAAGCTCAGCCCAAACACACACCAAGTGGGCCCCGGAAGTGGATTTATGCATCAATTACTTACTTCTGTAAACCCTAGTAGCTAGTTTATTATAAATAGGACCTTTTACTATTGTATTTGACATCCTGGATTGTATTTTGATCCTGTGATCACGTTTTGGGGGCTGGCCATCTCGGCCATGCCTGGACCTTCACTTATGTATTTTCATACGGTAGAGTTTCTACACTCCATAGATTAAGGTGTGGAGCTCTGCTGTTCCTCAAAGATTAATGCAAAGTCCTACTGTTTTCTATTCAATTCATCTTATTTCGCTTCTAAGATATCCATTCGTACCCAAGAACGTGATGAAGGTGATGATTATGTGTGACGCTCATCACCATTCTCCCCTATGAATACGTGCCTGACAAACGCTTCCGTTCTACATGAAATAAGCTAGAATGAATATCTCTTAGATCTCCTAACCAGAATCTTCGTGGCGTAAGCTAGAATGATGGCGGCATTCAAGAGAATCCGGAAAGTCTAAACCTTGTCTGTGGTATTCCGAGTAGGATTCAATGAATGAATGACTGTGACGAGCTCCAAACTCGCGATTGCAGGGCGTTAGTGACAGACGCAAAAGGATAGTAAATCCTATTCCAGCATGATCGAGAACCGACAGATGAATAGCCGTGCCGTGACAGGGTGCGTTGACCATTTTTACTGAGAGGATAAGATGAAGCCATTGACAAGGGTGATGCCTCCAGACGATTAGCCGTGCCGTGACAGGGCATTGGATCATTTTCCCGAGAGATGACCGAAAGTAGCCATTGACAGTGGTGATGTATCACATAAAGCCAGCCATGGAAAGGAGTAAGACTGATTGGATGAAGATAGCAGGAAAGCAGAGGTTCAGAGGTACGAAAGCATCTCCATTCGCTTATCTGAAATTCTCACCAATGAATTACATAAGTATTTCTATCCCTATTCTATTAATTATTATTCGAAAACACCATTATCAATTTATATCTGCCTAACTGAGATTTGCAAGGTGACCATAGCTTGCTTCATACCAACAATCTCCGTGGGATTCAACCGTTACTCACGTAAGGAATTACTTGGACGACCTAGTGCACTTGCTGGTTAGTTACACGGAGTTGTGAACCATGGTCTTGGCATACCAAGTTTTTGGCACCATTTCCAGGGAAAGAAAGAGCAATGAATTTTACATAATTAAAGTGTAATCACGATTCCGCGTACCAAGTTTTTGGCGCCGTTGCCGGGGATTGTTCGAGTTTTCGGCAAGCTTTTGGTCCGGTAACATCAGTGCCAAGTTTGATCCGGCAACAGCACCAAGTTTTTGGCGCCGTTGCCGGGGATTGTTCGAGTTTGGACAACTGACGGTTCATCTTGTTGCTCAGATTAGGTAATTTTCTTTTTGTTTTCTTTTCAAAAATTTTTCAAAAATATTTCAAAAATTTTTCTTTTGTTTTCGAAAAAATATAAAAATGTTTTCAAAAATTTTATTCAAAATTTTTAAGAATGAATTCTAGTGTTTCATGAAGCATGTTGAAGCCTGGCTGGCTGTAAAGCCATGTCTAATTCCTTTGGAAATGAGTATGTCAGGCGCGTCATGTCTGAATTACATGCTGAAGCTTGGCTGGCCATTGGCCATGTCTAGTGTTTTGGACCGGAGCTTTCATTGAAAGCTTGGCTGGCCATTGGCCATGTCTAGTGTTTTGGACCGGAGCTTTCATTGAAAGCTTGGCTGGCTAGTGAGCCATGTCTAATTCCTGGACTGAAGCTTTAGACTAGGAATGCAAGATTCCTGGAATTCATGTTAAAAATTTTGGAATCCTTATTTTTTCTTTTTCATATAATTTTCGAAAAAAAAAATCCAAAAAAAATTAGAAAATCATAAAAATCAAAAATATTTTGTGTTTCTTGTTTGAGTCATGTGTCATGTTATAAGTTTGGTGTCAATTGCATATGCATCTTGCATTTTTCGAAAATTTCATGCATTCATAGTGTTCTTCATGATCTTCAAGTTGTTCTTGGTAAGTCTTCTTGTTTGATCTTGATGATTTTTTGTTTTGTGTCTTTTATTATTTTTCATATGCATTCTTGAATTCTTAGTGTCTAAGCATTAAAGAATTCTAAGTTTGGTGTCTTGCATGTTTTCTTTGCATTAAAAATTTTTCAAAATTGTGTCTATGATGTTCATCTTGACATTCATAGTGTTCTTAGTGTTCATCTTGACATTCATAGCATTCTTGCATGCATCACATGTTTTGATCTAAAAATTTCATGCATTGCATCTTTTTAGTATTTTTCTCTCTCATCATAAAAATTCAAAAATCAAAAAATATCTTTCCCATTTTTTCTCATCAAATTCGAAAATTTGGATTGACTTTTTCAAAAATTTTTAAAATCAAGTTGTTTCTTATGAGTCAAATCAAATTTTTAATTTGAAAATCTTATCTTTTTCAAAATCTTTTTCAAAAATCAAATCTTTTTCAAAATTCTTAGTTATTTTCGAAAATTCCAAAAATATTTTTCAAAAATCTTTTTCTTATTTTTATATCAAATTTTCGAAAATAACATAATCAATTAATATTTTGATTCAAAAATTTGAAGTTTGTTACTTGCTTGTTAAGAAAGATTCAAACTTTAAGTTCTAGAATCATATCTTGTGATTTCTTATGAATCAAGTCATTAATTGAGATTTTAAAAATCAAATCTTTTTCAAAACTAATTTCTAAAATATCTTCTTATCTTACCTTTTTCAAAAAGTTGGTTTCAAAATATCTTTTCTAACCTCCTAACTTCTTATCTTTTCAAAAATTTATTTCAATTAACTAACTAACTTTTTGTTTGTTTCTTAACTTTTTCAAAACTACCTAACTAACTCTCTCTCTAATTTTCGAAAATATCTTCCCTCTTTTTCAAAAATTTCTTTTTAATTAACTAATTATTCTTATTTTTATTTTTGATTTTAAAAATTTTCAAAAAATACTAACATTTTTCAAAAACCATTTTCGAAAATCACTAACTCTTTTTCAAAAATATTTTTCGAAAATTCTCCCTCTCTCATCTCATTCTATTTATTTATTCATCTACTAATATGTCATCTCACATCTCTACCCTCCTCACAGTTGTGTTTCTTCCATTCCATTACATTCTTTATCTCCCTCTTTTCTTTCACTCACAAAGGAATCCCTATACTGTGGTATAGAGGATCTCTATTATTATTATTTTTTTTTGTGCCCTCTTCTTTGTCATATGAGCAGGAGCAAGGACAAGAATATTCTTGTTGAAGCAGATCCAGAACCTGAAAGGACTCTGAAGAGAAAATTAAGAGAAGCTAAATTACAATAATCCAGAGATAACCTTTCAGAAATTTTCGAACAGGAAGAGGAGATGGCAGCCGAAAATAATAATAATGTAAGGAAGATGCTTGGTGACTTTACTGCACCTAATTCCAATTTACATGGAAGAAGCATCTCCATTCCTGCCATTGGAGCAAACAACTTTGAGCTGAAACCTCAATTAGTTTCTCTGATGCAGCAGAACTGCAAGTTTCATGGACTTCCATCTGAAGATCCTTTTCAATTCTTAACTGAATTCTTGCAGATATGTGATACTGTTAAGACTAATGGAGTAGATCCTGAAGTCTACAGGCTCATGCTTTTCCCTTTTGCTGTAAGAGACAAAGCTAGATTATGGTTGGATTCTCAACCCAAAGACAGCCTGAACTCTTGGGATAAGCTGGTCACGGCTTTCTTAGCCAAGTACTTTCCTCCTCAAAAGCTGAGCAAGCTTAGAGCTGATGTTCAAACCTTCAGACAGAAAGAAGGTGAATCCCTCTATGAAGCTTGGGAAAGATACAAACAGTTGACCAAAAAGTGTCCTTCTGACATGCTTTCAGAATGGACCATCCTGGATATATTCTATGATGGTTTATCTGAGCTATCAAAGATGTCACTGGACACTTCTGCAGGTGGATCCATTCACCTAAAGAAAACGCCTGCAGAAGCTCAAGAACTCATTGACATGGTTGCTAATAACCAGTTCATGTACACTTCTGAAAGGAATCCTGTGAGTAATGGGACGCCTATGAAGAAGGGAGTTCTTGAAGTTGATACTCTGAATGCCATATTGGCTCAGAATAAAATATTGACTCAGCAAGTCAATATGATCTCTCAGAGTCTGCATGGAATGCAAGCTGCATCCAACAGTACTCAAGAGGCTTCTCATGAAGAAGAAGCTTATGATCCTGAGAACCCTGCAATAGCAGAGGTGAATTACTTAGGTGAACCTTATGGAAACACCTATAACTCATCATGGAGAAATCATCCAAATTTCTCATGGAAGGATCAAAAGCCTCAACAAGGCTTTAATAATGGTGGAAGAAACAGGTTTAGCAACAGCAAGCCTTTTCCATCATCCACTCAGCAACAGACAGAGAACTCTGAACAAAATACTTCTAATCTGGCAAACTTAGTCTCTGATCTGTCTAAGGCCACTGTAAGTTTTATGAATGAAACAAGATCTTCCATTAGAAATTTGGAAGCACAATTGGGCCAGCTGAGTAAAAGGATCACTGAAATCCCTCCCAGTACTCTCCCAAGCAATACAGAAAAGAACCCAAAAGGAGAGTACAAGGCCATTGACATAAGCACCATGGCCGAACCTACAAGGGGAGTGGAGGACGTGAATCCCAAGGAGGAAGACCTCCTGGGACGTCCAGTGATCAATATGGAGCTTCCCTCTGAGGAACAAAAGGACTCTGAGGCTCATCTAGAGACCATAGAGATTTCATTGAACCTCCTTATGCCCTTCATGAGCTCTGATGAGTATTCCTCTTCTGAAGAGAATGAGGATGTTACTGAAGAGCAAACTGCCAAGTTTCTTGGTGCAATCATGAAGCTGAATGCCAAATTATTTGGCATTGATACTTGGGAAGTTGAACCTCCCTTGTTCATCAATGAACTAAGTGATCTGGATCAACTGACATTGCCTCAGAAGAGACAGGATCCTGGAAAGTTCATAATACCCTGTACCATAGGCACCATGATCTTTAAGGCTCTGTGTGACCTTGGTTCAGGAATAAACCTCATGCCCCTCTCTGTAATAGAGAAACTGGGAATCTACGGGGTGCAAGCTGCTAAAATCTCATTAGAGATGGCAGACAGTTCAAGAAAACAGGCTTATGGACAAGTAGAGGACGTGTTAGTAAAGGTTGAAGGCCTTTACATCCCTGCTGATTTCATAGTCCTGGATACTGGAAAGGAAGAGGATGAATCCATCATCCTAGGAAGACCTTTCCTGGCCACAGCAAGAGCTGTGATTGATGTTGACAGAGGTGAAATAGTCCTTCAATGGAATGAGGACTCCCTTGTGTTTAAAACTCAAGGATCTCCCTCTGCAACCATGGAGAGGAAACATGAAAAGCTCCTCTCAAAGCAGAGTCAACCCAAGCCCCCACAGTCAAACTCTAAGTTTGGTGTTGGGAGGCCACAACCAAACTCTAAGTTTGGTGTTGGAGAGTTTCAACAATGCTCTGAACATCTGTGAGGCTCCATGAGAACCCACTGTCAAGCTATTGACATTAAAGAAGCGCTTGTTGGGAGGCAACCCAATTTTTATTTATCTAACTATATTTCTCTTAGTTATATGTCTTTGTAGGTTCATGATCATGTGGAGTCACAAAATAAATATAAAAATTGAAAACGGAATCAAAAACAGCAGAAGAAAAATCACACCCTGGAGGAGCATCTGTCTGGTGTTCAGCGCCAGAACAGAGCATGGTTCTGGCGCTGAACGCCCAAAATGGGCAGCTTCTGGGCGCTGAACGCCAGAACAGGCATGGTTTTGGCGTTCAACGCCAGAAATGGCACACAAATGGGCGTTGAACGCCCAAAATGGCCACCAACCTGGCGCTGAACGCCCAGAGTTGTGTGCAAAGGCATTTTTACATGCCTAATGGGTGCAGGGATGTAAATCCTTGAACACCTCAGAATCTGTGGACCCCACAGGATCCACTCAGGACCTGTGGACCCCACAGGATCCCCACCTACCTCCACTCACTTCTTCTCACCACTCTCTTTCACACAACCCCATAAACACTCTTCCCCAAAAACCCTTCACCAATCACCTCAAATTCTCTTCCCCATCACCTCTTCACCACTCACATCCATCCACTCTTCCCCATAAACCTACCTCATAAACTCCACCTACCTTCAAAATTCAAAACCAATTTCCCACCCAAACCCACCCATATGGCCGAACCTTAACCCCCCTCCCTTCCCTATATAAAGCCCTCCACTCTGCATCAAATTCACACAACACACCCCTCTACACCCTTCTTGACCGAAAACACTTACCACTCTCCCTCTCCTCCATTTCTTCTTCTTCTTCATCTATTCTTTCTTTTATTGCTCGAGGGCGAGCAAAATTCTAAGTTTAGTGTGGTAAAAGCATAAGCTTTTTGTTTTTCCATTACCATTGATGGCACCTAAGATCGGAGAATCCTCTAGAAAGGGGAAAGGGAAGACAAAAGCTTCCACATCCGAGTCATGGGAGATGGAAAGGTTCATCTCCAAAGCCCATCAAGACCACTTCTATGATGTTGTGGCCAAGAAGAAGGTGATCCCTGAGGTCCCTTTCAAACTCAAAAGAAATGAGTATCCGGAGATCCGACATGAAATTCAAAGAAGAGGTTGGGAAGTTCTAACAAATCCCATCCAACAAGTCGGCATCCTAATGGTTCAAGAGTTCTATGCTAATGCATGGATCACCAAGAACCATGATCAAAGTAAGAACCCGGATCCAAAGAACTATGTTACAATGGTTCGGGGGAAATACTTAGATTTTAGTCCGGAGAATGTGAGGTTGGCGTTCAACTTGCCAAACATGGAAGAGAACGCACGCCCCTACACAAGGAGAGTCAACTTTGATCAAAGGTTGGACCAAGTCCTTATGGACATATGTGTAGAAGGAGCTCAATGGAAGATTGACTCCAAAGGCAAGCCGGTTTAACTAAGAAGATTGGACCTCAAGCCTATAGCTAGAGGATGGTTGGAGTTCATTCAATGCTCAATCATTCCCACTAGCAACCAGTCTGAAGTTACTATAGACCGGGCCATCATGATCTATAGTATCATGATTGGAGAAGAGGTGGAAGTTCATGAGATTATACCTCAAGAACTCTACAAGGTGGCTAACAAGTCCTCCACTATGGCAAGGTTAGCCTTTCCTCACCTCATTTGCCACCTATGCAATTCGGCTGGGATTGACATAGAGGGAGATATCCTCATTAAAGAGGACAAGCTCATCACTAAGAAAAAGATGGAGCAAGCAAGAGAGCCCAGTCATGGAGCTCAAGAGGCGCAAGAAGCTCATTTCCATGAGATCCCGGAGATGCCTCAAATGCACTTTCCTCCACAAAATTATTGGGAGCAAATCAACACCTCCCTAGGAGAATTGAGTTCCAATATGGGACAACTAAGGGTGGAACATCAAGAGCACTCCATCATGCTTCATGAAATAAGAGAAGATCAAAAAGCAATGAGGGAAGAGCAACAAAGACAAGGAAGAGACATAGAAGAGCTCAAGGACATCATTGGTTCCTCAAGAAGGAAACGCCACCATCACTAAGGTGGATTCATTCCTTGTTCTTACTTTCTCTGTTTTTCATTTTCTATGATATGTGCTTATCTATGTTTGTGTCTTCATTACATGATCATTAGTAGTAGTAACTTTGTCTTAAAGTTATAAATGTCCTATGAATCCATCACCTCTCTTAAATGAAAAATGTTTTAATTCAAAAGAACAAGAAGTACATGAGTTTCGAATTTATCCTTGAACTTAGCTTAATTATATTGATGTGGTGACAATGCTTCTTGTTTTCTGAATGAATGCTTGAACAGTGCATATGTCTTTTGAAGTTGTTGTTTAAGAATGATAAAAATGTTGGCTCTTGAAAGAATGATGACTAGGAGACATGTTATTTGATAATCTGAAAAATCATAAAAATGATTCTTGAAGCAAGAAAAAGCAGCAAAGAACAAAGCTTGCAGAAAAAAAAATAGAAAGAAAAAGAAAAAGCAAGCAGAAAAAGCCAATAACCCTTAAAACCAAAAGGCAAGGCAAATAAAAAGGATCCCAAGGCTTTGAGCATCAGTGGATAGGAGGGCCTAAAGGAATAAAATCCTGGTCTAAGCGGCTAAACCAAGTTGTCCCTAACCATGTGCTTGTGGCGTGTAGGTGTCAAGTGAAAACTTGAGACTGAGCGGTTAAAGTCAAGGTCCAAAGCAAAAACAAAGAGTGTGCTTAAGAACCCTGGACACCTCTAATTGGGGACTTTAGCAAAGCTGAGTCACAATCTGAAAAGGTTCACCCAATTATGTGTCTGTGGCATTTATGTATCCGGTGGTAATATTGGAAAACAAAGTGCTTAGGGCCACGGCCAAGACTCATAAAGAAGCTGTGTTCAAGAATCATCATACTGAACTAGGAGAGTCAATAACACTATTCGAAATCTGAAGTTCCTATAGATGCCAATCATTCTGAATCTCAATGGATAAAGTGAGATGCCAAAACTATTCAAGAGGCAAAAAGCTATAAGTCCCGCTCATATGATTGAAGCTCTGTTTCATTGATAGTTTGGAATTTGTAGTATATTCTCTTCTTTTTATCCTATTTGATTTTCAGTTGCTTGGGGACAAGCAACAATTTAAGTTTGGTGTTGTGATGAGCGGATAATTTATACGCTTTTTGACATTATTTTTAGTATGTTTTTAGTAGGATCTAGTTACTTTTAGGGATGTTTTCATTAGTTTTTATGTTAAATTCACATTTCTGGACTTTACTATGAGTTTGTGTGTTTTTCTCTGATTTCAGGTATTTTCTGGCTGAAATTGAAGGACTTGAGCAGAAATCAGATTCAGAGGTTGAAGAAGGACTGCTGATGTTGTTGGATTCTGACCTCCCTGCACTCAAAGTGGATTTTCTGGAGCTACAGAACTCGAAATGGTGCGCTTCCAATTGCGTTGGAAAGTAGACATCCAGGGCTTTCCAGAAATATATAATAGTCCATACTTTAGCCAAGAATATACGATGTAAACTGGTGTTCAATGCCAGCTTTCTGCCTAAATCTGGCGTCCAGCGCCAGAAAAGGAGCCAAAACCAGAGTTGAACGCCCAAACTGGCACAAAAGTTGGCGTTCAACTCCAAGAAGGACCTCTACACGTGCAACACTCAAGCTCAGCCCAAACACACACCAAGTGGGCCCCGGAAGTGGATTTATGCATCAATTACTTACTTCTGTAAACCCTAGTAGCTAGTTTATTATAAATAGGACCTTTTACTATTGTATTTGACATCCTGGATTGTATTTTGATCTTGTGATCACGTTTTGGGGGCTGGCCATCTCGGCCATGCCTGGACCTTCACTTATGTATTTTCATACGGTAGAGTTTCTACACTCCATAGATTAAGGTGTGGAGCTCTGCTGTTCCTCAAAGATTAATGCAAAGTCCTACTGTTTTCTTTTCAATTCATCTTATTTCGCTTCTAAGATATCCATTCGTACCCAAGAACGTGATGAAGGTGATGATTATGTGTGACGCTCATCACCATTCTCCCCTATGAACACGTGCCTGACAAACGCTTCCGTTCTACATGAAATAAGCTAGAATGAATATCTCTTAGATCTCCTAACCAGAATCTTCGTGGCGTAAGCTAGAATGATGGCGGCATTCAAGAGAATCCGGAATGTCTAAACCTTGTCTGTGGTATTCCGAGTAGGATTCAATGAATGAATGACTGTGACGAGCTCCAAACTCGCGATTGCGGGGCATTAGTGACAGACGCAAAAGGATAGTAAATCCTATTCCAGCATGATCGAGAACCAACAGATGAATAGCCGTGCCGTGACAAGGTGTGTTGACCATTTTCACTGAGAGGATAAGATGAAGCCATTGACAAGGGTGATGCCTCCAGACGATTAGCCGTGCCGTGACAGGGCATTGGATCATTTTCCCGAGAGATGGCCGAAAGTAGCCATTGACAGTGGTGATGTATCACATAAAGCCAGCCATGGAAAGGAGTAAGACTGATTAGATGAAGATAGCAGGAAAGCAGAGGTTCAGAGGAACGAAAGCATATCCATTCGCTTATCTGAAATTCTCACCAATGAATTACATAAGTATTTCTATCCCTATTCTATTAATTATTATTCGAAAACACCATTATCAATTTATATCTGCCTAACTGAGATTTGCAAGGTGACCATAGCTTGCTTCATACCAACAATCTCCGTGGGATTCGACCCTTACTCACGTAAGGTATTACTTGGACGACCCAGTGCACTTGCTGGTTAGTTACACGGAGTTGTGAACCATGGTCTTGGCATACCAAGTTTTTGGCACCATTTCCAGGGAAAGAAAGAGCAATGAATTTTACATAATTAAAGTGTAATCACGATTCCGCGTACCACTTATCCAGGCCCTTGTCTGTTCTCATCATTCTCCTATTGAAGGAGTCTGGATCATCTTTCAGCTGAGCTAGCTTTAAGATCTCCCTGATCTTGTCAGGGTGGGTATGAACAATCTTTCCTCTGACCACGGTCCGATAGTCATAGATAGCAGATACAGATAGTCTTTGCCTGTCTGTATGCCACATATTAGCATAGAACTCCTGGACCATATTCCTTCCCACTTTTGTTTCAGGATTGGCTAGGATCTCCCAGTTCCTGATTCGAATTTGCTCCTGGATCTCCGGATATTCGTCTTCTTTCAGATCGAGTCTGACTTCCGGGATCACTGATCTTAGACCCATTATTTTGTAATAATGGTCTGAATGTTCTTTAGTTAAGAACTTCCCTTGATTCCAAAGTGGTTTTGGAACACTCTCTTTCTTGCCTCTTGGAGTGGGTTGTTTTCCTTTAGGAGCCATGATCTTAGTGATCACGGATGAGCACACCAAACTTAGAGGTTTGCTTGTCCTCAAGCAAAAAGAAAAGAAAGGAGAGGGGGAGAAGGAGAGCTAGGTGCAATGGTGGATGGGAGGGGAGGGAGGCCGAACCCATATTTAAAGGGAGAGGGGGGTGGGTTTTCGAAAAATAGGGAGAAAGATGAGATAGAAGATATGATTTTTAGAAAAAAAATATGATAAGAAAAGATATGATTTAAAATTGAAAAGATATGAAAGATATCTGAAGAAGATAGATTTGGGATTTTGAAAAAGATAGTATGGATATTTGAAAAAGATATTGCTTAGTTGAAAAGATTTTTGAATGAAAAGAGAGAGATTTGTTTTGAAAATTTTGAAAAAGAGTTAGTTGGATTGAAAAAAGGATTTGTGCTTATGGATTAAGATACATTTAATATTTTTAAAGAAGGGTTTTTAGAAATTAGGGATTTTAGAAATCAGGGTTCTTAATATGTTTATGCAAGAAATCATGAATTGGAACATGAAAATTAGGATTAAAATGAAAAATATGAAAAAAAAATGAATTCACCTCCTCCCCACCATCCTGGCGTTTGAACGCCCAAACGCTGCATGTTTTGGGCGTTCAACGCCCAAATGCTACTTCTCCTGGGCGTTCAACGCCCAGCTGCTGCTTATTTCTGGCGTTGAACGCCAGGAAGTCCTTTGTTACTGGGCGTTTTTCTGAACGCCCAGAACGCTGTAAATCTGGCGTTAAACACCCAGAAAGAGCTTCTTTCTGGCGTTCAACGCCCAGATGGCTATCCTTACTGGCGTTCAACGCCCAGTGGATGCTTCTGTTGGGCGTTGAACGCCCAAAACAGACTTTTACTGGCGTTTTCTTGCCAGTAAGCTCTTTTTCTCTGTTTTGCGTGCAGAATCCTTCTGTAACCCTATGAACTTATACAATTGACTCTTTATCTTAGGATCAATGAACTTTATATAAACAAATAAAATCAAGAATAGGGCAAAATGCTTAGAGGAAGTGATGCCCCATGGCTGGGTTGCCTCCCAGCAAGCGCTTCTTTATTGTCTTTAGCTGGAGCTTGCTGAGCTTTTAATCTAGCTTCAGCCTTGAGCACTCTTGCTCAACATTGCCTTCAAGATAGTGCTTGATTCTCTGTCCATTAACAATGAACTTCTTATCAGAATCAATATCTTGAAACTCCACATAACCGTATGGTGATACACTTGTAATCACATATGGTCCCCTCCACCGGGACTTCAGTTTCCCGGGGAATAGCCTGAGCCTAGAGTTAAACAACATAACCTTTTGTCCTGGTTCAAAGATTCTAGATGACAGCTTCCTGTCATGCCATTTTTTTTTATTTTTCTTTATAAAGCTTGGCATTTTCGAAAGCAGTGCATCTGAATTCCTCTAGCTCATTTAGCTGGAGTAATCTTTTTTCTCCAGCTAATTTGGCATCAAAGTTTAGGAATCTGATTGCCCAGTAGGCTTTATGTTCCAGTTCCACGGGCAGGTGACATGCCTTACCATACACAAGTTGGTATGGAGAGGTCCCTATAGGAGTCTTGAATGCTGTTCTGTATGCCCACAGAGCATCATCCAAGCTTCTTGCCCAATCCTTTCTACGGGTACTTACAGTCCGTTCTAGGATTCTTTTTAGCTCTCTGTTAGAGACTTCAGCTTGTCCATTGGTCTGTGGATGATATGGAGTCGCCACCTTGTGGCGAATCCCATACTGGACCATGGTAGAGTAAAGCTGTTTGTTGCAGAAGTGAGTGCCCCCATCACTGATTAGTACTCTAGAGACCCCAAACCTGCTGAAGATATATTTCTGGAGGAACTTCAGCACTATTTTAGTATCATTGGTGGGTGTGGCAATGGCCTCTACCCATTTTGATACGTAGTCAACGGCCACCAGAATATAAGTGTTTGAGTATGATGGTGGAAAAGGTCCCATGAAGTCAATTCCCCATACGTCAAACAACTCAATCTCCAAGATTCCTTGTTGAGGCATGGCGTAACCATGAGGCAGATTACCAGCTCTTTGGCAACTGTCACAGTTACGTACGAACTCTCGGGAATCTTTATAGAGTGTGGGCCAATAGAAGCCACATTGGAGGACCTTGGTGGCTGTTCGCTCACCTCCGAAATGGCCTCCATATTGTGATCCATGGCAATGCCATAGGATCCTCTGAGCTTCTTCTCTAGGCACACATCTCCGGATTATTCCATCTGTACATCTTTTAAAGAGATAGGGTTCATCCCACAAGTAGTACTTTGCATCAGTAACTAATTTTTTCTTTTGTTGCCTGTTGTACTCTTTGGGTATGAACCTTGCAGCTTTATAGTTTGCAATGTCTGCAAACCATGGTGTTTCCTGAATGGTAAATAAATGCTCATCCGGAAAAGTCTCAGAGATCTCAGGAGAGGGGAGGGACGTCCCTTCTACTGGCTCTATCCGGGACAGATGATCAGCCACTTGGTTTTCTGTCCCTTTTCTGTCTCTTATTTCTATATCAAACTCTTGCAGAAGCAACACCCATCTTATGAGTCTGGGTTTTGAATCCTGCTTTGTGAGTAGATATTTGAGAGCAGCATGGTCAGTATACACAATCACCTTTGATCCTACCAAGTATGATCTAAACTTGTCAATGGCATAAACCACTGCAAGTAATTCTTTTTCTGTGGTTGTGTAATTCTTCTGGGCATCATTTAAAACGCGGCTAGCATAATAAATGACGTGCAGAAGCTTGTCATGCCTCTGCCCCAGCACTGCACCAATGGCGTGATCACTGGCATCACACATTAGCTCAAATGGTAATGTCCAGTCTGGTGCAGAAATAACTGGTGCTATGACCAGCTTGGCTTTCAGCGTTTCAAACGCCTGCAGACACTCTGTGTCAAACACAAATGGCGTGTCAGCAGCTAGCAGATTACTCAGAGGTTTTGCGATTTTCGAAAAATCCTTTATAAACCTCCTATAGAATCCTGCATGCCCCAGAAAGCTTCTGATTGCCTTGACATTGGCAGGGGGTGGTAATTTTTCAATTACCTCTATTTTTGCTTGATCCACCTCTATTCCCTTGTTTGAAATTTTATGCTCAAGGACAATCCCTTCAGTCACCATAAAGTGACATTTTTCCCAATTTAAAACCAGGTTGGTCTCTTGGCATCTTTTCAGAACTAGTTTCAGGTGATCAAGACAGGAGCTGAATGAGTCTCCATATACTGAGAAGTCATCCATGAAGACTTCCAAAAATTTTTCCACCATATCAGAGAAAATAGAGAGCATGCATCTCTGGAAGGTTGCAGGCGCATTACACAGCCCAAATGGCATCCTTCTATAAGCAAACACTCCAGATGGACATGTGAATATTGTAATCTGGTTATAGCCTGAGTAGCCATCCAAAAAGCAGTAATAATCATGACCTGCCAGTCTTTCTAGCATCTGGTCTATGAATGGTAAAGGAAAATGATCCTTTCTGGTGGCTGTATTGAGCCTTCTGTAGTCAATACACATGCGCCACCCTGTAATTGTTCTTGTAGGAACCAGTTTATTCTTTTCATTATGAACCACTGTCATGCCTCCCTTTTTGGGGACAACTTGGACAGGGCTCACCCAGGGGCTGTCAGAAATAGGATAAATAATCCCAGCCTCCAGTAATTTGGTGACCTCTTTCTCCACCACTTCCTTCATGGCTGGATTTAGCCGCCTCTGTGGTTGAACCACTGGTTTAGCATTATCCTCCAATAAGATTTTGTGCATGCATCTGGCTGGGCTTATGCCCTTAAGGTCACCTATGGACCACCCAAGAGCTGTCTTGTGTGTCCTTAGCACTTGAATAAGTGCTTCCTCTTCCTGTGGATTTAAAGCAGAGCTTATGATCACTGGAAAAGTGTCACCTTCTCCCAGAAATGCATATTTCAGGGATGGTGGTAATGGTTTGAGCTCGGGTTTAGGAGGTTTTTCCTCTTCCAGAGGAAATTTCAGAGGCTCTTTCATTTCCTCTGAATCCTCCAAATCAGGCTGAACATCTTTAAGGATGTCTTCCAACTCTGATTCGAGACTCTCAGCCATGTTGATCTCTTCTACCAAAAAGTCAATAAGATCGACTTTCATGCGGTCTTTTGATGTGTCTGGATGCTGCATGGCTTTGACAGCATTCAACTTAAACTCATCCTCATTGACTCTCAGGGTTATTTCCCCCTGTTGGACATCAATGAGAGTTCGTCCAGTTGCTAGGAAGGGTCTTCCTAGAATGAGAGTAGCACTCTTGTGCTCCTCCATTTCCAGCACTACAAAGTCAGTGGGAAAGGCGAATGGCCCAAGTCTGACAATCATGTCTTCAATCACGCCTGATGGATATTTAATGGAGCCATCAGCAAGTTGGAGACATATCCGGGTTGGTTTAACTTCTTCAGTTAAACCAAGCTTTCTGATAGTGGATGCAGGTATTAGGTTGATGCTTGCTGCAAGATCACATAAAGCTGTCTTGGTGCAATTACCTTCTAATGTGCATGGTATCAGAAAACTCCCAGGGTGTCTTTAAGCTTTTCAGGAAAGCTTTTCAGAATGACTGCACTGCACTCTTCAGTGAGGAGAACTCTTTCAGTTTCTGTCCAATCCTTCTTATGACTCAAGATCTCTTTCATGAACTTGGCATAAGAAGGTATTTGCTCAAGTGCCTCTGCAAATGGAATCTTTATTTCAAGAGTCCTGAGATAATCTGCAAAGCGAGCAAATTGCTTATCCTGCTCCTCTTGGCGAAGTTTTTGAGGATAAGGTATCTTGGCTTTGTATTCCTCAACCTTAGTTGCTGTAAGTTTATTTCCTACAGAAGTGGTTGAGGAACCCTTTTTAGATGGGTTGTCATCAGCACTTGTGTGTGTCTGATCCCTTACTGGCAATTGAATGCCAGAGTTAGGAGCTGGAGTGGCGTTAGACGCCAGCTTCCCAGTTCTTCCTGGCGTCTGAACGCCAGAACTGTGCTCCTTTTGGGCGTTCAACGCCAGATCCTTGCTTGTTTCTAGCGTTGAACGCCAGTCTTGAGCATGGTCTGGGCGTTCAGCGCCAGCCTTCCACCAAATTTCTGGCGTTTTAGCGCCATAATTATTTTTCCCTGGGCTCTTACTGTTCTCAGATGGATTTTGGGTGGTTTGCTCATTTCTTGGTTTCCTGCTGCTTTGAAGTGGGGTAGTTAGTGCTTTCCCACTTCTTAGTTGAACTGCTTGGCATTCTTCTGTTATTTGTTTTGACAGCTGCTACCTTGTTTGCTTTAATTGTACTTCCATGTTTATATTAGCCATCCTTGTCTCTTGTAGTTTATCCTTGAATTCAGCTAACTGCTTTGTTAGAAAATCCAATTGCTGATTGAATTCAGCAGCTTGCTCTGCAGGACTGAGTTCAGCAGTTACTGTTTTAGCCTCTTCTTTCATGGAAGGGTCACTGCTTAAGTACAGATGCTGATTTCTAGCAACTGTATCAATGAGCTCTTGAGCTTCTTCAATTGTCTTTCTCATGTGGATAGATCCACCAGCTGAGCAATCTAAAGAGAGCTGAGCTCTTTCTGTAAGCCCATAATAGAAGATGTCTAACTGAACCCACTCTGAAAATATTTCAGAGGGGCATTTTCTTAGCATCTCTCTGTATCTCTCTCAGGCATCATAAAGAGATTCATTATCTCCTTGTTTAAAGCCTTGGATGTCCAGCCTTAGCTGTGTCATCCGTTTTTGAGGGAAGTATTGATTCAGGAATTTTTCTGTCAGCTGTTTTCATGTCCTTATGCTAGCCTTAGGTTGGTTATTTAACCACCTCTTGGCTTGGTCTTTTACAGCAAATGGAAACAGTAATAATCTGTAGACATTCTGATCTACTTCCTTATCATGTACAGTGTCAGCAATTTGTAAAAACTGTGCCAGAAACTCTGTAGGTTCTTCTTGTGGAAGACCAGAATACTGGCAGCTTTGCTGCACCATGATAATGAGCTGAGGATTCAGCTCAAAGCTACTCACTCCAATGGAGGGTATGTAGATACTACTCCCATATGAAGCAGTAGAGGGGTAGCATATGACCCCAGAGTCCTCCTGGACTGTTCATTTCCACTTAGATCCATGATGGAGAAAGGGAGATGATGTAAAATAAAAAATGTATTTATATTATTATATATATATATATTTTATTTAATTATTTCGAAAATAAATTATAATAAAATAAATAAAAATAGGTGAAGATTTTCGAAAAAAATGAGGAGAGAGAAAGTGGTCAGGAAGTTTTGAAAAAGATATGAATTGAAAAAGATTTTAAATTTTGAAAAAAAAAATCTGAATTTTAAAAATAATTTTCAAAAATTTGTTTTAAAAATAGAGAGAAAAGATATTTTTGAATTTAAGGAGGAGAGAGAGAAACAATAAGATAGCCTAAGATTTAAAATTTTTTTAGATCTAATGCTCCTTGTTTTCGAAAATTCTGGAGGGAAAACACTAAGGAACACCAAACTTAAAAATTTTAAGATCAAGACGCAAGGAGAACTCAAGAACACTTTGAAGACTCACAAGAACACAAGAACATGAAGAAAGAACACCAAACTTAAAATTTTTAGAAAACCAAACTAAAATTTTTGAAAAACAAAGAAAAATCAACAAGAAAACACCAAACTTAAAGTTTGGCACAAGATTTATTCAAAGAAAAATTATTTTTGAAAAAGATTTTGAAAATAAGATACCCAATTACTAAGAACATAAGCACCACGCTCTAACTAATTGAGCTATAAATTTAAAGTGTTTTAACAAGGTATAAATAATAAAAGACTCTAAACCAAAAAGACAAATTTTTTCCTAATCTAAGCAACAAAATAAACCGTCAGTTGTCCAAACTCAAACAATCCCCGGCAACGGCGCCAAAAACTTGGTGCACGAAAATTACTTCAGACTATGTAATTCCGCACAACTAACCAGCAAGTGCACTGGGTTGTCCAAGTAATACCTTACGTGAGTAAGGGTCGATCCCACGAAGATTGTTGGCTTGAAGCAAGCTATGGTTATCTTGCAACTCTTAGTCAGGATATTAATTAGTGGTTACCAATTGACTTGCAAATGAATAAGAGAGCATGAGTTAAAGGTTACTTGTTATGCAGTAAATGAGAATATGTTGGAGTTTTGGAGATGCTTTGCCTTTTGAATCTCTGCTTTCTCTCTATCTTCTTTTTCACGCACGCACGTCCCTCCTATGGCAAGCTGTGTGTTGGAGGATCACCGTTGTCAATGGCTACCATCCTTCCTTTCAGTGAAAATGGTCCAGGTGCGCTGTCACCGCACGGCTAATCATCTGTAGGTTCTCGATCATACCGGAATAGGATTCGCCATCCTTTTGCGTCTGTCACTACGCCCAGCACTCGCGAGTTTGAAGCTCGTCACAGTCATCCAATCCCAGAATCCTACTAGGAATACCACAGACAAGGTTTAGACTTTCCGGATTCTCAAGGATGCTGCCAATGGATTCTAGCTTATACCACGGAGATTCTGATTAAGGAATCTAAGAGATACTCATTCAATCTAATGTAGAATGGAGGTGGTTGTCAGGAACACGTTCATAAGGTGAGAATGGTGATGAGTGTCATGGATCATCACATTCATCATAATAAGGCGCAAATGAATATCTTAGATAGGAACAAACATGATTGAATAGAAAACAGAAATACTGGCATTAACTCATCGAGGCACAGCAGAGCTCCTCACCCCCAACAATGGAGTTTAGAGACTCATGCCGTCAAAAAGGTACAAAGTTTAGATCTGAAATGTCATGAGATACAAAATAAATCTCTAAAAGTTGTTTAAATACTAAACTAGTAACCTAGGCTTACAGAAAATGAGTAAACTATGATAGATGGTACAGAAATCCACTTCTGGGGCCCACTTGGTGTGTGCTGGGGCTGAGACTAAAGCTTCTCACGTGCATAAGGCTGTTTCGGGCGTTCAACGCCAGCTTTGGATCCAATTCTGGCGTTGAACTCCAACTCCTAACTTGTTTCTGGCGCTGGACGCCAGACAGCAGCATGGAACTGGCATTGAATGCCAGTTTACGTCATTTATCCTTGAGAAAAATATGGACTATTATATATTGCTGGAAAGCCCTAGATATCTACTTTCCAACGCAATTGGAAGTGCGCTATTTGGAGTTCTGTAGCTCCAGCAAATCCACTTTGAGTGTAGGGAGGTCAGAATCCAACAGCATCAGCAGTCCTTTTTCAGCCTAAATCAGATTTTTGCTCAGCTCCCTCAATTTCAGCCAGAAAATACCTGAAATTACAGAAAAACACACAAACTCATAGTAAAGTCCAGAAATATGAATTTTGCCTAGAAACTAATGAGAATAAACTAAAAACTAACTAAAATATACTAAAATCTATATGAAATTAACCCCAAAAAGCGTATAAAATACCCGCTCATCAGTTATCTTGGAAAAGAAGCTATTCATACTTGGATCTCTTCTGAACCTTGAAAGAGGAATGAAGGGATCATGCTAGAAATGCTTTCTCATGGTGGACCAAATTGGGTGTGGATGGATATGTGACTATAATCCTTCCAACACTTGATTTGGGAAATGCATGTGGTATAATCAGTGACCATACTTCATCTCTTCTCATGAGCAATTGACCAAGAAATTGGCTATTGATCAAGATTTGAGAGATTGAATTACAAGAAATTGTAATTCGATCACTTAAGATTGCCAAGGAGATCAATGAATGCATTGATTGAGGAAGAGATGAAAATGAACTTGATCCGGAGAATGCAACATCTCCTGAGCCCAATGAACTCCCCATTTCTGATCTTACCCATTCTCTTTAATTTCTGCCATTTATTTTTATGAGCAATTACCCCATTCCTATTTAAGATTCTGCAATTTACTTTCCGCCATTTACATTCAGCTCGTTATTTCCAGCATTTACTGTTTTCGCCATTTACTTTCCTGCCATTTAATTTTCTGCAATTCCCAACTCAAATTCTGGTTCGCTCAACTAGAACATTCCTTTAATTAAAGTTGCTTGATCAATCAATCTCTGTGGGATTCGACCACACTCTATTGTGAGTTTTTACTTGACGACGAATTCAGTACACTTGCCGAAGGAAATTTGTTGGAGACAAGTTTTCTGCGTATCATGAGGTTAATGCAGACGAGGAAGAAGACGAGTTCAACGACCAGGAGAGTACCTCGGAAGAGGAGGATGATGAACTAGAGAAAGAAGATAATGACTCTTAATAAGACTAATATCAATATAGTTCTATCTTATGTATTTCATTATCAAACTTTCGTTTTATGTTTACATTATGTATATTTGATATTTTACATCATATATAAATCACTATTTTCAGATAAACTATTAATTGATTCAATGTGAAATGAGAGTTAGCTATCAATTGTTAACTATCGGGGTACATTATAGATTGAAAAAATAATTTCCAAAATATTTTTGTTGTTACTGTCGGATTTACCAACCAAAATTACCGATAGTAGCAATCATTCATATTTTTTAAAAAATATAAAAAATCTTTCTCGTCAAAAATACCAGCGGATTTGTTTAACGGAAAAAGACACGCAAATGGTTGGTTAATGGCGCCAACTTTACCGTTGGATAACTTCTACCAGTAATGTTCATCACATCGACATCACTAAAACATGATATTTCACCGCTAAATCTGCGGCAAGTTACTTCAGACAAAAAAATTCGATGGTAAACATTTACCGACGAGGTTTATACTGGTGTAGTTTATCTGACGGAAAATCCAATGATAACTGTATCACCGACAGATTATTTTTTGTTTTCTGACGGCACTCAACATATTTCTTGTAGTGCTTGCTTGTGTATCGAACAAAATTTCCTTAACATGATGATGTCATCTTTTGGTGCATGGCTAGACCCATGGCTTTTGTTAGTGTTTGACACCTGGAGAAGAAGTTGTGTCGAGTATGATTTTAAGCTTTTCACGCTGTGGTAAACTTCTTAATCACTTATGGTAAATTATTTGGGTTCGCTAAGAACGGGCAAAAAAGAAGTAGAAATAAATTAAAGAAAGAAAATTGAGTAAAACATTAATTTGGAGAAAATTAAAATTTTGCTGGCAGTTAAAGGTATGTAAACTTGAGAAGATGAAATCAATATGGGAAATAAAAGGTAGCTCTCATACTGAAAATGCGCTACAGCGGAGTCATCACTGGCAACAGTTGAAATAAACGATGGAAACACTCAAATTACCGGTTACCAGCAAAGACGGCAAAGCGAACAACAAAAACAATGCAAGGGTATTTGTAGGGGCTTGCCCTAATAATCCACCGAAATTGTGAATGAACCTATTTACTATTTGGTCATTTCCAAACCTTGAATCTAGATTAAAATTTTGGCCCCTCAAAAGTTCTCTTCAAGTGCTGCCACTTTTTTTGCCTCTTTTACTTGCCCCTGGTTCGCTGGCTTCTACCTTTAGTTCACCCACTTTTTGCCCTTTGATTCGTCTCCCTCATTTTTTTTCTTATAACTGTAAACTTTGAAATAATAAAACAAAAATATTATTCGTACACCAAAATCAGCCACTAAAATCAGTCATTAATGTATTTGTGTATAAATACATGTGTGATTTAATTTATTTTCTACGTGTATTTGTATTCCGACATGTATTTTATATTAGTGGTTGATTTTGGTGGCTGATTTTAATGTACATGTAGCATAGTCCATAATAAAATTATACTTACACACATGCACAACTTCTACTTAGCTTTATTGACTAAATTTATTATTGGAATTTCGTATTCTTCCTTCGCATTTGCACCTATGTATAAAGCACTGACGGGGGAAAATCATCGGTAAAGAATTCAAAACAATAAGCGCATTGTAAGTATAGATCTAAACCGAAAATTAAACCCCAATCAAATTTAATTTGTTTGTCACTTAAGCAAACCCAATAAAAGTAACCGAAGTATTAAACCTCGGGTCATCTCTCAAGGAATTGCAAGGAAGTGTACTTATAATTGGTTATGAGATTGTATCTTTTTGGGTTTTTGAAATGTGGAACAAGGAATGTAAATAGTAAGGAATTAAAATAATAATTAAGAAAAGTCTTAGCAAGGATTGATAATTGGAATCCCTATCCCCATTATCATAGTCACTTGTGATGGTAATTGCCTTTTGCTCTCACTTAGTTAACCTCTAATAGTTGAAGGTAAGTCAAGTGAGAAAATCAACTTGAATTCACAAGTCCTAATTAAAGACTAGAGTTAGTGAAGTTCAAGCCAACTAGCAAGTTTCAATCACCAACCAACAAGAGACTTATGATGATTCAAGAGTCTCCAATTAATCAATTCAAGCTAAGAATATAAAAATCTAACTTAAAACCCTCCCAAGCATTTTATCAAACACTTAGAAGGCACAACATAAAAACATAGAAAACTAACAAGGAATATTAAGTCTAAACAACCAATTGCAAACATCAATAATAACAAACGAAGAATGGAACAAAAATTATGAAATACCTCAAATTGCATTAAAAGGGAAATCAAATCTAACATGAGAATTCATAAACTAAATTGGGAACATAAAGTAATCAATAAGGGAAATAATAAACTAGAATACTAGAATAAATAAAAGTAGAAGAGAACTAAGTAGAAAATAAGATAAAATTTAGAAATTGAGAAGGAATAAGACTAATAACCGTAAAACCTAGAGAGAGAAGAGAGCCTCTCTCCCTAGAAAAACTACATCTAAAACCTAATGTGTGAATAATGAATGTTGTCTGTTTGATTCCCCCACTGTGCAGCCTCTAATCTGTATTTTCGGGCTTGGAACTGGGCCAAAAACAGCCCAGAAATTGCCCCCAGCGATTTCTAATACGTCCAGCACGTGGCTCTGTCACGCATACGCGTCAGCCACGCCTACACGTCGCTGAACTTTCGCAAGGTCACATGTGCGCATTGCCTAACTGCATGGTAACTATGGTAAATTGAATATCATTTTGAAGCCCCAGATGTTAGCTTTCCAACGCAACTGGAACCGCCTCATTTGGACCTCTGTAGCTCAAGTTATGGTCGATTTAGTACGAAGAGATCAGGCTTAACAGCTTAGCAATTCCTTCAATTTCTTGTATTCCTTCCACTTTTGCATACTTCCTTTCCATCCTCTAAGCCATTCCTGCCCTATAAACCCTGAAATCACTTAACACACATATCAAGGCATCGAATGGTAATAAGAGAGGATTAAAATTAGCAAATTTAGGGCCATAGAAGCATGTTTTCAATCAAGCACAAAATTAGGAAGGAAAATGTAAAACATGCGAATTCTATGAATAAGTGTGAGAATAATGGATAAAATTCACTAAATTAAGCACAAGATAAACCGTAAAATAGCGGTTTATCAAGCACACGGGTATTAATTTCTAATTTCTTTCAATTTCTTTTCGGTTTTTGTGGGTTTTCCACTATGCTCGATCTGTTATTCACTTTGCATTATATATACAATTGTAAAATTTCAGTTTTAACTTTTTAGTTGAAAAATTATAGATAATTTAGATTAATTTAAAATATTTATTATTATTATTATTATTATAAAAGAATTTGTTTTTGAAAAATATTTAATATTTTTTTATTATAAAAAACTAAATTATTTTTATGACACTAATTAAGTATCTATTAAAGTATATTTTAACTAATTCATCAAATCCAATTTTTATGATATAACTTGTTCATACCCGAACCCAACGAATAAAGCCAGGTCCAATAAATTTTTATCGTCGGTTAGGAATTTTCACAAAAATAATCACGTTGCAAGTATAGTTCCTAACCAACAAATAATCCTCAATCAAAATTTAATTTGTTCGTCACGAGTACAAACCCCAATAAAAATAACCAAAGTATTCAAACCTCGGGTCGTCTCTCAAAGAATTGCAGGGAAGTGTGTTTATTATTGGTTATGAGTTGTTTCTTTTGGGGGGTTTTTGTGTTTAATAAACAAGAAAATAAAGATAACAATAAAATAGACTAACAACTAATATGGGTCTTGGTAAGGATCAAGAGTCAAGGTATCCTATCTTGGATCATTGACCACAGTATGGTGATTACAAAGAGTTAGTTCCACTTAGTTATCCTCTAACAGTTGAAGGAAAGTCAAATGGACATAATTGGTCCTAGAACCAATTAACAACCCTAAATCACCAATGGAACTGGACATCAATGATCTCAAGGGACCTAAGTCCTCAATCACAAGCCAAGAGTATCAAAATCTATTCTAAAATCTAACCAAGCATTTTATCAAACACTTGGAAGGCAAAAAAATAAAGCATGTTAAAATTGCAACAATAATAAAATCTAACAACTACTAATTGCAAGAAATTAACAATAACAACTAAAGAAAGCAATAATAACGTGAAAATATAAATTGCATCAATAAAAATCAAAAGTAGCAAGAGTACATAAACATAAAGGCAACAAAGTGAAGGAAATAACAAGTAGAATTAAAGAACAAAGGTGCAAGAACAATAAATTGCAAGGAAATGTAAATGAAAACAAGAACTAAATCTAAATCTAAGAATAAATTGAAATAAAAAAAACCCTAAAACCTAGAGAGATGAGAGAACCTCTTTCTCTAGAATTCTACATCTATCTAAAACTAAAACCTACTGTGTGTGTGAATGAATCCTTTCATCCTCCTTCACTCCCAGCATATAATTTTGCAGACTAGGCTCTAAACTGGGCCAGAATTAAGCTCCGAAATTGCTCCCAGAGTTTTTACTTTAATAAGGCATGTGCCGCTTGTCACTCGTACGTGTCAGCCATGCGTACGCGTCAATTGAACTCTGCACTGGCCACGCGTACACGTCAGTCACGCGTACGCGTTGGCTGACGATGCTCCTAGTCACGCGCACGCTTCAACCATGCGTACGCGTTAGTTCCAGCTTCTCAAATCTCCTAATTCTTGTGTTCCTTCCACTTTAGCATGCTTCCTCTTCATTCTCCATGCCATTCCTGCCCTATAATCCTGAGACCACTCAATGAACATATCACGGCATCGAATGGTAATAAGGGAGAATTAAAAATTAGTAATTTTAAGGCCTAGGAAACATGTTTTCAATCATAGCATAAAATTAGGAAGGAATCTTAAAAACATGCAATTTACATGAATAAGTGTGAGAATAGTTGACAAAATCAACTCAATTCAATACAAAATAAACCATAAAATAGTGGTTTATCAATCTCCCCACACTTAAACATTAGCATATCCTCATGCTAAGCTCAAGAGAAGCCATAAAGGGGTGAAGAGGGATGGTAGAATTTTTTTAATGCAACCTATCTATATGCAACTAAATGCTAAATGCTTCTACTTATTTGGTTAAAAGTAAATCAACCTCTAAGAATATATGAACAAGTAGGGCTAGATCATGTGATGATTCATGAATTCCACTAATTTAAATATCAAAATGAAGTATAAACAAACTTGCAAGAAAAAAGCTCATGAAAACCGGGAACACGGATTGAGCATCGAACCCTCACTGGAAGTGTTTACGCTCTAATCTCTCTAGTGTTTGAGGGTCGATTCTCTCAGTTCTCTACTAATCCTACTTTCTAAAGCTTGCTCTTCTTCTACCAATCAACAAAAATTTAATGCATGAATACACATATCAAGAGGTCTTTTCAAGGGTTGTAATGGGGTTAAGGTCAAGGTAGGAATGTATTTGGTTAAGTGGACTAAAATCCGAATCTTTGATTAACCTAAACTTCCCACCTAACCTAAGACATTCCATGTAATCAAAATACAAAATCTAACTACCCATTAACTATCTTTTTCACATATTCATGCATCCCAAATTTGAGTACAATACATATGCATTGCTACCACCATTTACTTTGGGGCATTTTGTCCCCTTTTATTGCTTTCTTTTTCTCTTTTTTCTTCTTTTTATTTTTCTTTTCTTTTTGTTTTTCTTCCTTTTTCTTGTTATTCTTTTTATATATGTGGTGGATAATATATATACACGAGATATTAGTGCATATGATTAAAGTATTGAATCCATGAATATGTACCCAACTATTTTTTTTCACATTTTTACAAAAAGTATAGAATACCCAATTCCCAAACCAAATGTTCCCAAACCCAATTTTCCCACACATAAATCATGCACACTCTCACTAGTCTAAGCTAATTAAGGATTCAAATTAAGGACATTCATTATTTTCCGCTTAGAGTTAGTGATGTACTAAAATAAAGAACAAATGGGATAAAATAGGCTCAACATTGGTTTGCAAAGGATGATGAGAGGGTAAAGCCATTTGGGTATGTGAGCTTAGTGAAACAAAGGCCTCAATCATATAAATGCATTCATACATCAAATAATGGAAATATAGAATCAAGAAAGACAAAGATCACAGTCTTAAAGAGAACAACACACACCGAATCAAAATATTGGTTGATAAGGTGCAACCAATCAATAGATTCAAAATATCACTAGGCTTCTGTGTTCTAGCTCTAAAACCATGTTCCAAAATAAATTTTTTCAAACAAATTCAAAAATTTTAATTCAATTTACTGAAATGCCCTAAAATAGTTTCTTGGAAAGGAAATCAGCACTTCAACCAAGTAGTCCTAGTGAGAAAGAAGTGGTAAAATATGCACAAACTCTAACTATAATGCAATCTATCATGCAATGCAACAACTAGCTAACAAAGAAAATTAAGAATTGGTGTTGGAAAAGGAAGTAGTTACCAACGGAAGTCGGTCCTCGACCTCCTCACACTTAAAGAATGCACAGTCCTTGGTGCATGTAAAGATGAGCAAAGTGGATTAGGGTGGGTTGCTACAACTGATGAGCTTCTTCAAAGGATTGTGTGGAGGGACTTGTTGTTCGTCCCATTTAGAAAATTTTTCTTTTCCTTCTTTGTGGCCATCCTGAAAGGAGAGAAAAAGGAAGAAGATTAAGCCCAAAAACAAAGATATCAAAGCAAATAAAAGATAGGTGGAGTTAATGCCAAATAAGAGTGGGGTTCTCAACAACATGGTAGCTACAACATGTGAGTGAGAAAGCAATATAAGCTAAGGGCATATCGACAAACACTTGATGCAAGAGTAATATCAAAGCATAAGTAAATAGCATGAAGAGAACACTCGAAAGTGTCAAGTTCAAATAGAAAAGAGTAGGTTGTGAAAGACAATATGAGTTCATATTAATGCACAAAGAATACAAGTAGTACAAAAGATTAAGCATTGACCCAAGGATTCATCACCCAACAATACAAAACAAGTCACGAAACACCAAAACAATGCAAGAAATATTCAACAGTTGAGTAGAAAAATTCAACACCAAGAGTAAAATAGCAAACTTAAGAAGGAAAATAAGAACAAGCACAACGTTAAAATGCAATGAATGAAAGTATACAAATGCAATAGACAAAAGAAAATGAAAGATGGGATAGAAAGGGAAGAAAAGAAATGGGGGAAAGGGAGAAATGAAGAAGAAGAAAGGAAAGAAGGAAGTGGGAGAATTAAGAAAGAAAGAAAGAAAGAAAGGGGAAAGGATGAAGAATAGGACGCGAAAACGATGTGCACGCTTGAGTCACGCGTGCGCGTGAAAACAAAAAAGATAGGTGACGTGTACATGTCAGTCACGCTTACGTGTAAAATGAAGAAAAAGATATCGACGCGTATGCATGAGTGCTTTTTGTGCCCAACACACAGTTCTCGCATGGTGCCAACACAACTCTCTGGTTTTTGTACCATGCAATAGCAGCATTGTAGCATTAGAATATGATGCATGCACGTCAGGCATGTACACGCGTGAGATGCACCTTTTTTTTTTAAAAACATGAAAAAGACTATTATGCATGTTTCAAAGACCTAAAGAGCCAAACACTAGCAAGACACCTAGAATGCCAATGTGATGGCCAAAATTGCCATAATGATGAAACTAATCTAAATGGATGCCTCATGAGATAAAGCTCATTCCATCAAATCAAGAGAAACACAAGACATCCAATCAAACATACCTAATTAAAGAGATGAGAAATAAAATGAACAAGTATATAGAAAAAGAAGATCATACCACGGTGGGGTGTCTCTCGCCTAACACTTTTATTTATTGTCCTTAAGTTGGACATTTTGGAGAGCTCCTTGTCATGGTGGCTTGTGCTTGAACTCATCTTTAAACTCCCACCAATGCTTGGACTTCCAATAAGCTCCAATATTCCAAATCAAGTGCATCAAGCCTTGATGGAGTTTCACACAAGCTAAGGGCTCCCAAAATTGATCCTCATGTATGCCGGGTGATAAACCACTATTTTATGGTTTATCTTGTGTTCAATTGAGTGGTTTTTATCAAGTCTTTGCACACTTATTCATACTAATTGCATGGTTTTACATTTTCCTTCCTAATCTTGTGCTATGATTAAAAACATGTTTCCTGGGCCTTTAAATTACTAACTATTAATCACCTCTTATTACCATTCAATGCATTGATATGTGTGTTTAGTAATTTCAGGGTTTATAGGGTAGGAATGGCTTAAGAGGATGGAAAGGAAGCATGCAAAAGTGCAAGGAATACAAGAAACTGAAGGAACTGCTAAAGCTGTCCAGCCTAACCTCTTGGTACTAAATCGACCATAACTTGAGCTACAGAGCTCCAAATGAGGCGGTTCTAGTTGCGTTGGAAAGCTAACATCCGGGGCTTCGAAATGGTATATAATTTGTTATAGTGTCCGTACATAAAAATGACGTGCACGCGTGAATCACGCGCACGCGTCGTCCTGCAGAAAATCAGCGTGGCAGAATTCGTTCCCAGTGATTTCTGGGTAGTTTCTGGCCCAGTTCTCAGCCCAGAAAACACAGATTAGAGGCTATAAAGTGGGGAAATCCATTCATTCAAACATACAGCATTCATAACACACAATTTTAGGTTTTAGATGTAGTTTTAGAGAGAGAAAGGTTCTCTCCTCTTTCTTAGGTTTTAGAATTAGGATTTCTCTTAGTTTATGGTTAATTCTTCAATCCAGGTTCAATGTTCCTTTAATTTATGTGTTTCTTCTACTTTTATTTATTCTAATGCTTTTACTTGTTAATTACTTATGTTACCAATTTGGCTTATGAACTCTTCATGTTAGATTTAAATTTACGTTTAAATGCAATTTGAGGTATTTCAGATTTATGATTGCTTTCTTATATTTATGATATTCTTAGCTTTAATTGATAAAAAGGCATTTTTATTCTATTAGATTTTTTCCCCTTTGCTTTGATTGAGTAATTGGTGACACCTGAGTTGTCAAACCCAGCGGTTGATTGAAAATTGGAAGTTGCTGATTGATTTGGACCCCTCAAAAGCTAGTCTTTCCATAGGAGTTGACTAGGACTTGAGGAATCAAGTTAATTAGTCCACTTGACTTTCCTTTATTTAGTAAGGATTAACTAAGTGGGAGCAATAAAAAATTCTCATCACACCTGATAAGGATAACTAGGATGGGATTTCCAGTTCTTATACCTTGCAATGGTTTTCATGATAATTAATTTAATTTACTGCCAATTTATTTTCTTGTTCCTTATTTCAAAAACCCAAAAATATACCTTTTTTTCATAACTAATAATAAATCATACTTCCCTGCAATTCCTTGAGAGACGACCCGAGGTTTGAATACTTCGGTTATAAATTTTATTGAGTTTTGTTACTTGTGACAACCAAAATTTTTGTACGAAAGGATTCTCTGTTGGTTTAGAAGCTATACTTTCAACGAGAACTTATTTCTGAATTCTTTACTGATAGAAGATCCATTCTTCAAAAATGGCGCCGTTGCCGGGGAATTGCAATTGTGTGCCTTATTATTGGTTATTGTAAATATTTTATTTTGCTTGTTTATTTCTTTTTATTTTTGTTTTTAATTTTTATTAGTTACTATGAGCTCTCACCCCCATCGATTTGAGTTTGGTTCTAATGTTGTTGAAAGGAATGGAAGCTATAACAGGAACATGCGTCAAGGTCAAAATAATCACAGATGGAAGGAGCCACAATGATCTGATCAACCCTTTCGGCAACAACACTTTCTAAAGTACCAAGGACAACGACCATTCTACAATGCATACCCAGACAATAATTATGGTGGACCCTCTCGTGACAAACTACCTCCACCAAATTACTATGGTCAAGAGCCATTCCGAGGTGCGTGCCAAGATGATAGATATGGGGGACCCCCTTGTAGTTACCAATAAGCCCCATCACATGCCTATAAACCACCTCCTCAACATAGCTTCGAACCACCATACTCACATGCCAAACACAACCATTCACCACCATATAACCCTAACCTTTATCCACCCCAATCCCAATCCAATTGCTCCCAAGAACCACCACTTTCATATACACTATGTCCATATCCATCGATCCAAGAATCAGAGGCTCACCTCAAGGACACAGTGAATCAATTTCATGCAACCCTTCATCAATTGGAGCAAGCGATAAATCGATTAGCCCCCTGTACGAAGGAGACACTAGAAGCTCCGGTGGACAGTAAAGAACATGACTTTGTACTGGAACAAGTAGAGGGAGCAACAATTATCGAAGAAGAAGAATGAGTTGAAGACTTAGGAGACGCTGAACCTCCATGGGAATCAAGAATTGTGGAAAATTCTGCCCAAAAATTTGCAATTAATGCTAAGGAGGATAGTGCACAACCCCTAAGGCATGTATCTTATGAAGAATTGGATGGAACAGATCAAGAAGCAATTTTCCTTGGTAATGATGATCATGAATCAAGCTCTCCTAGTGATGAACTTGCAGCCATAATTGAATTCTTTGAGACTGAAGAATCTGCCCCAAGTGAATATGAAGATGATGAGGAAGACATTGAAGACTTTGATTAAGACGTGGTTGCAGTCGAAGAGGTTTGTCAGGAAATGGAAGAATTCACAGAGGAGTATAAGGAAGTGGAGCTTGAAAACCCACTGAAAACACCTCCCCCAAGGTCATTACCACCTAATACAAACTTCAAGTGGGTAAAATCCTTAGCCTTCATCTTTACTTTTCCACTTGAATATGGTCTGCTTGAAACTGATGGCCAGCTTAGAGCTCTTTGTGGCTTTAAGAGTAAAAGGGAAATGGTTAGTAATAGAAGTTAGTATCCAAGGTTCAATACGGTTCCACGATCCAATTGGAAGTGCAAGGATTGGTATAGAACTCGATTGGATAGATTTCGGAAGAAGTTTGGGTATCTCAGTGAAAATTCAGGTTGTGTACCACCCGGTTGGAACAATGTAGATAAAAGCGAAGGCGGTTACAAAAGCAAGGTTTGGGATCCTGGAATTCATTCTGATAATCAACACCCTTGGAGCCTGAAAACCTGATTTAACTTGCTCGAAGGCTTTACGTGCCTAGTTTGGGACCCCAGAGGCTTTTGGAATTGCAAACATTGGTGGAGATTCCTGGATGAGTTCAAGCACAAGCCACCATAACAAGAGGCTCCCCAAATGTCCAACTTAAGGACTTTAACTAAAAGTGCTAGGTGGGAGACAACCCACCATGGTATAATCATTCCTTTTCAGTCTTAGTTTTATTTTATTTTATTCTACTTTATGTTTATTAGTGTCATTGATGAGCGGATAATTTATACCCTTTTGGCATTGTTTTTACATAGTTTTTAGTATGCTTTAATTACTTTTTATTATATTTTTATTAGTTTTTATGCAAAAATCACATTTCTGGACTTTACTATGAGTTTGTGTATTTTTCTGTGATTTCAGGTATTTTCTGGCTGAAATTGAGGGACCTAAGCAAAAATTTGATTCAGAGGCTGAAAAAGGACTGCAGATGCTATTGGATTCTGACCCTCCTACACTCGAAGTGGATTTTCTGGAGTTACAAAAGCCCAATTGGCGCGCTCTCAATTGCTATGGAAAGTATACATCCTGGGCTTTCCAGCAATATATAATAGTCAATACTTTGCCCGAGATTTGATGGTCCAAACTGGCGTCCAAAGCCAGCCTAAAACATCTTGGCGTAAAATGCCCAAACTGGCACCAGAATTGGAGTTAAACACCCAAACAGGCACCAAAGCTGGCGTTTAACTCCAGGAACAGCCTATGCACGAAAAAGCTTCAATGCTCAGCCCAAGCACACACCAAGTGGGCCTCGGAAGTGGATTTCTGCACTATTTGCACTTAGTTACTCATTTTTCTGTAATCCCTAGTAACTAGTTTAGTATAAATAGCACTTTTTACTATTGTATTGGAGGACTTTTGGCTATTATTCTATCATAGACCATTGTTCACGTTTGGGGGCTGCCTCATGGCCATGCCTAGACTATTTTCACTTATGTATTTTCTACGGTGTAGGTTCTACACCCCATAGATTAAGGTGTGGAGCTCTGCTGTTCTTCATGAATTAATGCAATTACTACGGTTTTCTATTCAATTCACGCCTGCTTCTTCTCCAAGATATAATCTCGTACTTAATTTAGTTAAGTCAGAATGAAGGGGTGACCCGTGACAATCACCCAATCTTCGTTACTCGCTTAGCCAAGATCCGCGTGCCTGACAACCACAAAGCGGTCTACATGATGTTCAACGTAGTCATTGGACGACAGCCGGAGTATATTCTCTTGGATATCTAATACACAGACCGAGTCCGTGAGATTAGTATCTTCGTGGTATAGGCTACAATTATTGGCAGCATTCCTGGGATCCAGAAAGTCTAAAGCTTGTCTGTGGTATTCCGAGTAGGATCCGGGAAGGAATGACTGTGACGAGCTTCAAACCTGCGAATGTTGGACGCAAGTGACAGTGTGCAAAAGGATCAATGGATCCTATTCCGACACTAGCGGGAACCGAGAGATGATTATCCATGCGTTAGCTGTACCTGGTATTTTTCTTCCGAGACGAGAAATCCGACGGTTGATTAGACGTGCAGAAACCGTAGAGGACCATTTTCACTGAAAGGAACTTACAGCTTGCCATGGAAGGAAGTAACACATGGTTGGAAGAAGGCAATAGGAAAGTAGAGGTTCAGAAGCAACAAAGCATCTTCAGACGCTTATCTGAAATTCCCACCAATGAATTACATAAGTAACTTTATTTTATTTTATGTTTTTATTTCTATTTTAATGATCAAAACCTCATAACCATTTGAATCTGCCTGACTGAGATTTACAAGGATGACCATAGCTTGCTTCAAGCCGACAATCTCCATGGGATTGACCCTTACTCACGTAAGGTATTACTTGGACGACCCAGTGCATTTGCTGGTTAGTTGTGCGGAGTTGTGAAAAGTGTGAATCACGATTTCGTCCACCAAGTTTTTGGCGCCGTTGCCGGGGATTGTTCGAGTTTGGACAACTGACGGTTCATCTTGTTGCTTAGATTGGGTAATTTTATTTTATGTTTAAGCTTTTTATTTTTAATTTTCAAAAAATTCAAAAATAATAAAAAATGTGTTCTTCAGAATTTTTAAGAAAGAATTCTAGAGTTTCATGAGATATGTGAAGCCTGGCTGGCTATTTAGCCATGTCTAATCTTTTGGACTGAGGCTTCCACTTCTCATTGACATGCTTGTATGTTGTATGCTAAAGCTTGGCTGGCCATCTGGCCATGTCTAATTCTTTTGGACCAAAGCTTTAGACTAACATTGCATGATTCCTGGAATTCTTATTAAAAATTTTGTATCTCTTTATTTTCTTTTTTTCAAAATAATTTTCGAAAAATACAAAAAAAATTCATAAAATCATAAAAAACCGAAAAAAATTTTGTGTTTCTTGTTTGAGTCTTGTGTCAAGTTTTAAGTTTGGTGTGAATTGCATATTTTAACTTTTCTTAAAATTTTCAAAAATTCATGCATGTGTTTTTCATTGATCTTCAAGTTGTTCATAATGATTTTCTTTGTTTAATCTTCACATTTTCTTGTTTTTTGTCTTTTCTTATTTTCCATATGCATTCTTGAATTCTTAGTGTCTATAGTTTAAAAATTTTTAAGTTTGGTGTCTTGCATGTGTTTCTTTTCTTAAAAACTTTCAAAAATATGTTCTTGATGTTCATCATGATCTTCAAAGTGTTCTTGGTGTTCATCTTGACATTCAAAGTGTTCTTGCATGCAATTTTGTTTTGATCTTAAATTTTTATGTTTTGGGTCTTTTTATTGTTTTTCTCTCTCCTCATTAAAAATTCAAAAAATCAAAAATAATATATTTTCCTTATTTTCCTCTTAAATTTTGAAATTTTGGTTTGATTTAGTAAAAAATTTTTAAAATTTAGTTATTTCTTGTTAGTCAAGTCAAAATTTCAATTTAAAAATTCTATCTTTTTAAATCTTTTTCAAAAATCAAGTCTTTTTCATTTTTCTTCCCTGTTTTTCGAAAATTTTAAAATTGATTTTCAAAATCTTTTTCTTACTTTTTATTTCATATTTTCGAATTTATTACTAACATTTAATATTTTGATTCAAAAATTTCAAGTTGTTACTTGCCTATTAAGAAAGGTTCAATCTTTAAATTCTAGAATCATATCTTTTAGTTTCTTGTTAGTCAAGTAATCAACTTTAATTTCAAAAAAATCAAATCTTTTTTATTTCATTTTCAAATCTTTTTCAAAATGATTTTCAATCATATCTTTTTCAAAATTTAATTTCAAAATCTTTTTCTAACTTCTTATCTTTTCAAAATTGATTTTCAAATCTTTTTCAATTAACTACTTGACTTTTTGTTTGATTTTAAAAGTTTTCTATTTCAATCATATCTTTTTCAAAACCACCTAACTACTTTTCTCTCTCTAATTTTCGAAAATCACTAACCACTTTTCAAAATTCTTTTTAATTAACTAATTGTTTTAAATTCTAATTTTATTTTATTTTCCTTCTTAAATTCAAATTCTAACTAATAATTAAAATAAAAACAAAAATATTTTTCTTTTCTTTTAAATTAAAATTTGAATACTCTCTCTCTCATCTCTTTCTATTTATTTATTTATTTACTAACACTTCTCTTCTTCTTATAATTCGAACCCTCTCCCTCTCTCTGTGTTCAAATTCTTCTTCTCCCTTCTTCATTCTAATTCTTCTATTCTTCTACTCACATAAAGGAATCTCTATACTGTGACATAGTGGATTCCTATTCTTTTTTGTTCTCTTCTTTTTCATATGAACAGGAGAAATGATAAGAACATTCTTGTTGAAGCTGATCCTAAACTTGAAAGGACTCTGAAGAGGAAACTAAGAGAAGCTAAAGCACAAAACTCTGGAGAGGACCTAACAGAAATTTTTGAAAAAGAAGAAGACATGGCAGCCGAAAATAACAACAATGGTAGAGATGCAAGGAAGATGCTTGGTGACTTTACTGCACCCACTTCTGACTTCTATGGAAAAAGCATCTCAATTCCTGCAATTGGATCAAACAACTTTGAGCTTAAGCCTCAATTAGTTTCTCTAATGCAGCAGAATTGCAAGTTTCATGGACTTTCAATGGAAGATCCTCATCAGTTCTTAGCTGAATTCTTGCAAATCTGTGACACTGTCAAAACCAATGGGGTTAATCCTGAGGTTTACAGACTTACGCTTTTCCCATTTGCTGTAAGAGACAGAGCTAGGATATGGTTGGACTCACAACCTAAAGAAAGCCTGAACTCTTGGGAAAAGTTGGTCAATGCTTTCTTGGCCAAATTCTTTCCACCTCAAAAGTTGAGCAAGCTTTGAGTGAAAGTCCAAACCTTCAGACAGAAGGAAGGTGAATCCCTCTATGAAGCTTGGGAAAGATATAAGCAATTGATCAGAAGGTGTCCTTCTGACATGCTTTCAGAATGGAGCATCTTATGTATATTCTATGATGGTCTGTCTGAATTGTTCAAGATGTCATTGGATCACTCTGCTGGTGGATCTCTTCATCTGAAGAAGACGCGTGCAGAAGCCCAGGAACTCATTGAAATGGTTGCAAATAACCAGTTCATGTGTAAGACCCGGTTAATTAACGGCTAATTAACCCATAAATGAGAATTTATTCTAGAAAGCCAAAAATGTTATTTTTATGGCTAAATGTGATAGAGGAGATTGAGACGAGAATTTCGGTACCAATTTTATAGAATTCGGACCAAGATTGGACCGAACGGGCCAAACCGATCCAACTGGACCCAAAGTGGGCCCTTGGCCCAACTAAACTAAACCAAAACCCTAGTTTTCAGCACTCTCTCTCCTCACAACACACTAAACACGCTGAAAATGGAGGCTATGGAGGGAAGAACACTCTCTCAAGTTCTCTCCCTTGGTTGATCTTCAAACCACCATAACTTTTGATCTAGAGCTCCGATTACCGCTCCGTTTGCGGCCATGCGTTCACCGATGAGAGCTCTACAAAACCCATACAATTAATCTTGAGGTAAGCCACGTTTTACTGTTCGAAATTCCAGCCCTTGATTTCGAGTTTCATGAGCAAAATTGTTGAGATTTTGGGTTCTTTGATGTTATAAGACCCAACTCTCTTGAAGGAGAAGGTTAATCTTGTCTCCTTAGACCTTGGGTGTGGTAAGATTCTCAACCCTAGTGTAATTTGTTGTTCTATGAGGTTTGGGCATTGAGATGTTGTGTATGGGTATGATGATTGTGGCTTAGGTTGTGTATATGTGAATATTGGAGCTTGATTGGCGATTTTGGAAAGCTTGGAAGAGGGTTTTGTGTGACAAAATCTGTTCTTGGAGGTGTTGAGACCTTGAAAGTGCTCCGGTTGAGCTTGGGAAATCGGCTAAGGTATGGTTTCGGTTTCCCGTATCTAATATGTAATGTGGTAGGAAATACTTAGGCTAGAGGCCTTAAGATAGGCATTGAATTGTTGGTGTTGTTGAATGGTTGAGATATATGATGTGTTCATATATGTGATTATGAATATTGATGCCTTGATTGTGTGATATATAAGAAATGCATGTTGTGATATATGCTTGATGGATGATTAAGGTTGAATTGGTGGGTGGTACCATGTTGATGGTGAGTATGATGTTGATTATGTATAGTGATTGTTGATTGGAAATGGTATTGTTGGAAATTGGGATGAGGAAGGATGTATGACATGATATTGTGTTTGTCCTTTAGCCATTTGATAGAGAAGTGTTAAAATGGTTGGATGTGGTTTTGGGAATTTTGGTAAAATGTCAATGTGTGAGTTGAGGATGGCTTGTTGTTGATTTTGGTATATTTTGAATGATTTCAAAGAGAAGGGTTGAAATTGGCATGTTTTGATTGATTTTGAAAAGAGTTGAAAGTGGCTTGTTTTGAAAATGGCACTTTGTGGTTTTGAATGAAAACATGGTTTTTGGGCATATTTTGACGGGACATAACTTGGACTACAGATCTCTGATTTGTGTTAAATCTATTTAGAAATGAAATTGGATCCGGGATGTTCATGCCGTTCGAAGAACGGGTGAAAAATGATTTAAAATGAGAGAGTTATGACCGTCGGAAGATTGGGGGTTGAATCTGTGAATTCTGCAGTTTTTAACTTAGAAAATTTTTAGCAGAATGACCCCCCGCGCATAGGCGTACTTGGCGCGTACGCGCCGTTCTTCCAGGAAGCGCCATCCACGCGTGCGCGTGATGTGCGCGGGCGCGCCGAATGTGCTGCACCCAATGCCCAGCCATTTTCCCGAGAGTTGTGCCAAAGTTGTGCCAGTTTTGTGCTTGGGGCGCAAGAGTACCCACGCGTACGCATGGCTGACGCGTGCGCGCCGTTTGGATAATTTTCAACCCACGCGTTCGCGCGTATGATGCTTGTGCATCGATGAGTTTTAAGGCCATCCACGCGTGCGCGTGGAGTGCGCGTACGCGTGGCCCTGTTTTCATCCCAAAGTTGATTTTTGAGTTTTAAAAGCCAAATTTCATACTTCTAAGCCTCCGATCTCACTACTTATATCTTAAATCATTATGATATGCCTAGCATGAGGAAAAAGGGCTAGTGAATGTGGTAACTTGCGAGTGAAGCAAGGGGAAAAATGAATGATCATTGAGGATCAAAGATGAAAATGTGAGATGCGGAGAATGGCGGTGGAAGTGCTTGTTATACCATGGGCCGAAGGGCCATAATTGTTAATGAATTGGCTGGTTATGGATTTAACCGTGAGCCGGATGGCTAGATTATTGCCGTGTTACGGCGGAGCCATGTTTATGGCCAAGTATAAATGCATATATGCTGTTGATTGAATTGTGAATGTTTACACTTCCACCATTGGAGATGAGGGTTTCCTGGGTAGTAGCAATGGCTAGCCACCATGTGCTCCAAGTTGAGACTCGAAGCTCTGTTAACCCAATGTCGTAAGTGTGGCCGGGCACTGTGAAAGGCCCGGATGAGCTCGCCCCCATAAATATTCACCAGCGATGGTGATGGATAAATATTCACTAGTGATGGTGATAGATAAATATTCACCAGTGAGGGTGATGGATATGGATCATGATTATGATCAAGTTTATGATGAGTATAACTCGAGTTGGGGATGCACGACAGAGGGACAGTCCAATGGTTAGCTACCAAGACTTGTCGGGTTGGCTCTATAACCGACAGATAATATCATCAGCCACTAGGGACAGGCATGCATCATAAGCATACTACATGAATTGTTTGTGATTGCCTATTTGACTGCATATTACTTGCTAATTGCCTAAATGCCTTACCTGTTCCTATTTGTAAATCTCTTGTCCGATATAACTGTGTTTGCTATATTATACTCCTGCTGGTGGTTGGGAGGTCTGAAGGAATTGGAAAGGGAAGTATTAGTTAGACTGAAGGATCTTTAGTCAGTTGCCACTTACGGTTTAGCTTGTTTATAAGCTTTGATATTATCTGGGGGAAGTTCTAGGATTTCCTTCGGCTTTCCTCTATTATTATGTATTATATATGTGGAAGCTGTTACCGTACTGGGGACCTCTGGTTCTCACCCATGCGGATTTTGTGGTTTTCAGATGCAGGACGCGAGGCTTCTCGTTGAGGCATGCTGGAGACTTCTGGATTAGCGAAGATCTTTGTTCTCGGGACTCTGTTTTGGGTTATATATCTTGTTTAGATACTTTCATCTCCATTAAATAATACAAACTGTGATGACTCCTCTTATGGGAGATTTTGGAGAATAGGTTCTATGTATTTGTGCCCCTTTGGGTTTCCTTTGGGGTTTTCCTTATTTTATTATATGTATATATTATTATGCTCGGACCGGTTATCTTCGCAGCCGGATTTTGAGTCTTGATATTCCCGTTTTTGACACTCCTTATATATATGATCTTGCGTTAGCTTATCCTTTGCTCGTTACGTTATCGATCGGAGTGTTGCGCGTTCGAGTTACGGTTTTTGTTTACCCCTTTTTCTGCAAAGGCTCCTAGTTATAATCAATCATTCATACTACTATACGTACTAGATTTTTGTTTTAGAGGTCGTAATACCTTGCCATCTCTGAATTATGACTTAAGCATAAGACTCTGTATGGTAGGGTGTTACATTATGGTATCAGAGCAGTTCGTTCCTGTAGAGCCTGAGGAATGGACTGACTATGCTTCTGTGCATTCTCTGTATGTGTGTTATGTGCTGTTAGTATATCTGCTTGATATAATTGGCATAAACGTTCATGAGCATGTATTTGGGACTTTGAAGCACTAAACTTCCGATATTGAGACTGATCAACTTAATATCGATTGTTTGGTGTGTATAGGAACCAGATGGCGCCTCGTGGACGCGATAGAGGTCGTGGGAGGAGTCGTAATAATGCTCGTGCGCCGGAAAATAAGCCTAATGACCCGGTGAACTTTATGACTGCGTTGGAGAACATGGCTGCTGCTATGCAAGCCACTGCTGAGGCTCTTGGTCAATAGATGAACAACCATAGTAATGACGGAGGTGGAGTTCAAGGCCCGATGACACTGGCAAACTTTTTGAAGGTTAATCCACCGAAGTTCAAGGGAACTACTAGCCCGACTGAAGCCGATACATGGTTTCAGGCCATGGAACGAGCACTACAAGCGCAGGTGGTACCTGAAGGGCAGCGTGTAGAGTTCGCTACCTATTTGCTCACTGGGGAAGCGTCGCATTGGTGGCAAGGAATCCGACGCCTCCTGCAGCAGGGTGATGATTATATAACCTGGGATGTCTTCCAAGAGGAGTTCTATAAGAAGTACTTTTTGTTTACCCCTTTTTCTGCAAAGGCTCCTAGTTATAATCAATCATTCATACTATTATACGTACTAGATTTTTGTTTTAGAGGTCGTAATACCTTGCCATCTCTGAATTATGACTTAAGCATAAGACTCTGTATGGTAGGGTGTTACATCATGTACACTTCTGAAAGAAATCCTGTGAATAATGGGATAACTTAGAAGAAAGGAGTTCTTGAGATTGATACTTTGAATGCAATATTTGCTCAGAATAAAATATTGACTCAGCAAGTTGATGAGCGGATATTTTATATGCTTTTTGGGGATAATTTCATGTAGTTTTAGCATGTTTTAGTTAGTTTTTAGTATATTTTTATTAGTTTCTAGGCAAAATACATATTTCTGGACTTTACTATGAGTTTGTATATTTTTCTGTAATTTCAGGTATTTTTTGGCTGAAATTGAGGGAGCTGAGCAAAAATCTAATTCAGGCTGAAAAAGGACTGCTGATGTTGTTAGATTCTGACCTCTCTGCACTCGAAATGGATTTTTTGGAGCTACAGAAGTCCAATTAGCGCGCTCTCAATTGCGTTAAAAAGTAGACATCCAGGGATTTCCAGCAATATATAATAGTCTATACTTTGTTCAAGGATAGATTTTCTAGCTGAAATTGAGGGAGCTGAGCAAAAATCTGATTCAGGCTGAAAAAGGACTGCTGATGCTGTTGGATTCTGACCTCCCTGCACTCGGAATAGATTTTTTGGAGCTACAGGAGTCCAATTGGCATGCTCTCAATTGCGTTAGAAAGTAGACATCCAGGGATTTCCATCAATATATAATAGTCTATACTTTGTTCAAGGATAGATGACGTAATCTGGCGTTCAACGCCAG
The DNA here is from genome assembly GCF_059453495.1 of Arachis ipaensis. Lineage (NCBI taxonomy): Eukaryota > Viridiplantae > Streptophyta > Magnoliopsida > Fabales > Fabaceae > Arachis > Arachis ipaensis. Next base: position 38,180,670 of record NC_142441.1, on the reverse strand, counting down.
TTCCATGTTGCATTCTGGCGTTAAACGCCAGAAACAGGTTACAAGTTGGAGTTAAACGCCAGAAATAGATTACAACCTGGTGTTTAACTCTAGAAACAACCTAGGAACGTGTAAAGCTCAAGTCTCAGCCCCAGCACACACCAAGTGGGCCCCAGAAGTGGATTTCTGAACTATCTATCATAGTTTACTTATTTTCTATAAACCTAGGTTACTAGTTTAGTATTTAAACAACTTTTAGAGATTTATTTTGTATCTCATGACATTTTAGATCTGAACTTTGTACTCTTTGACGGCATGAGTCTCTAAACTCCATTGTTGGGTGTGAGGAGCTCTGCCGTGTCCTCATGAATTAATGCAATTATTTCTGTTTTCTATTCAAACACACTTGTTTCTATCTAAGATGTTCATTCACACTTCAATATGATGGAAGGGATGATCCATGACACTCATCACCATTCCCAATCTATGAACGCATGACTGACAACCACCTCCGTTCTACCTTCGATTGAATGAGTATCTCTTGGATTTCTTAATCGGAATCTTCGTGGTATAAGCTAGAATCCATTGGAAGCATTCTTGAGAATCCGGAAAGTCTAAACCTTGTCTGTGGTATTCTGAGTAGGATTCAGGGATTGGATGACTGTGACGAGCTTCAAACTCACAAAGGTTGGGTGTAGTGACAGACGCAAAAGGATCAATGGATCCTATTCCAGCATGAGTGAGAACCGACAGATGATTAGCCATGCGGTGACAGCGCACCCGGACTATTTTCACTGAGAGGATGGATGGTAGCCATTGACAACGGTGATCCACCAACACACAGCTTGCCATAAGAGGAACCTTGCGTGCGTGAAGAAGAAGATAGGGGGAAAGCAGAGATTCAGAAGACAAAGCATCTCCAAAACTCCAACATATTCTCCATTACTGCATAACAAGTATTTAATTCATGCTCTTTTATTTTTCGTAATCCAAACTAATAATTATAATTGATTTCCTGACTAAGAATTACAAGATAACCATAGATTGCTTCAAGCCGACAATCTCCGTGGGATCGACCCTTACTCACGTAAGGTTTATTACTTGGACGACCCAGTGCACTTGCTGGTTAGTGGTACGAGTTGTGAAAAGTGTGATTTACAATTCGTGTACCAAGTTTTTGGCGCCGTTGCCGGGGATTGTTCGAGTTTGGACAACTAACGGTTTATTTTGTTGCTTAGATTAGGAAAAATTTTTCTTTTGGTTTAGAGTCTTCTATTATTGTTTTTGGTTGAAATTTTTTTTAAATTCTTATTTTCTCTTTTTAAATTTTTCGAAAATTTTATAAACTAATAATTGAGTTTTTCTATTTGAGTTTAGTTTCATATTTTAAGTTTGGTGTCAATTGCATGTTTTTATTTTCTTTTAAATTTTCGAATTTGTGTTCATTGTTCTTTCTTAATCTTCAAGTTGTTCTTGTTTATTTTCCTTGTTTGATCTTTAGTTTTTCTTGTTTTGTGATTTTTCTTTTTTTTTTTTTGTGAATTTTCGAATTATTAGTATTCAAAAAAAATTTTAATAATAATAATAATAGTTTTTTTTCTGTTTAATCCTTGCATTTCTTGAATGTGTCTATGTTCTTGTGAATAGTTGCTCCTTTGAGTATTTCTTTCTAAAATCTTTTCAAAAATAATTTTCCTGTGATTAAATCTTGTGTCAATTTTTAAGTTTGGTGTTTTCTTGTTAGTTCTTATTTAATTTTCAAAAATTTATTTTTGGTTTTCTAAAAATTTTAAGTTTGGTATTCTTTTTTTTATGTTCTTGAGTCCTTTGAGTCTTTGAATTTTTGTTCTTCGTGTTCTTGTGAATCTTCAAGGTGTTCTTGAGTCTTGCTTATGTTTTGATCTTAAAATTTTTGTGTTTGGTGTTCCTTGGTGTTTTCCCTCCAAATTTTTGAAAACAAGGAGCATTAGATCTAAAAAAATTTTAAGTTTTGTGTCTTTTTATTGTTTTTCTCTTTCCTCATTAAATTCAAAAAATATCTTTTCTCTTTAATTTAAATTGAATTTTCGAAAATTCCTTTTAAAAATTCAGATTTTTATTTTAAAAATCAAACCTTTTCAAAATTCAAAATCTTTTTCAAAAAAAATCATATCCAAACTTTTTCAAATCTTCTCAACTAAGCAATTATTTTCACTTTCAAATTTATTTTTTCTCTAAGTTTTCGAAATTTACATCCTAATTTCTAATTATTTTATTTTATCTTATTATTTTTAATTATCCTAATAATTTGGGTTATTTTACTTAATTAAAATAAAAAAATAAAAATAAAAATAAAAATATATTTTTTCTTTGCAATTCATATCAATTCCATTTTATTCATCATGGATCTAAGTGGAAATGAACAGTCCAGAAGGACATTGAGATCATATGCTAATCCCATTACTGCTGTATATGAGAGTAGTATCTGTATACCTCCCATCAAAGCAGGCAGTTCTGAGCTAAATCCTCAGCTCATTGTCATGGTGTAGCAAAACTGCCAGTATTCCGGTCTTCCACAGGAAGAACCTACTGAGTTTCTGGCACAATTCTTGCAAATTGCTGACACAGTACGTGACAAGGAGGTAGATCAGGATGTATACAGACTGTTACTGTTTCTGTTTGCTGTAAAAGATCAAGCTAAAAGGTGGTTAAATAACCAACCCACAACAAGCATAAGGACATGGAAACAGTTATCAGACAAATTCCTGAATCAATATTTCCCTCCAAAAAGGATGACACAGCTAAGGCTGGACATCCAAGGCTTTAAACAAGAGGATGATGAATCCCTTTATAATGCCTAGGAGAGATACAGAGGGATGCTAAGGAAATGCCCCTCTGAAATGTTTTCAGAATGGGTGCAATTAGACATCTTTTACTATGGGGTTACAGAAGGAGCTCAGATGTCCCTAGACCACTCAGCTGGTGGATCTATACACATGAGGAAAACTATTGAAGAGGCTCAAGAGCTTATTGATATAGTTGCTAGAAATCAGCATCTGTACATAAGTAGTGGGTCCTCCATAAAAGAAGAAGCCAAAGCAGTATCTACTGAGCTTGGTCCTCCAGAACAAGTTGCTGAACTCAATCAACAATGGTGTTTTCTAACAAAATAGCTGGCAGAATTCAAGGAGATGCTACAAGACACTAAAAATGCTAATAAAAACATGGAAGCACAGTTGAATCAGACAAAACAGTAGTTATCAAAGCAGATAACAGACGAGTGCCAAGCAGTTCAATTAAGAAGTGGGAAAACATTAAATACCTCACTTCAGAGCAGCAGAAAGCCAAGAAAAGAACAACTGACAGAGGATGAGCAAAATATTATCCAAAATCCCTCTGAGGACAGTAAGAGCCCAGAGAGGAATAACTCTGGCATTCAAACGCCAGAAAAGAATGCAAAGCTGGCGTTAAACGCCCAACCCACGCACAGTTCTGGCGTTCAAACGCCAGGAACAGGCAAGGAGCTGGCGTCAAACGCCCAATAGAAGCTCAGTTCTGGCGTTCAAACGCCAGAAACAGGTAGGAAGTTGGCGTCCAACGCCAATCAAGCTCCCAACCCTGGCATTCAAATGCCAGTGAGGGATCAGACACACACAAGTGCTGATAACAACTCCTCTAAAAAGGCTTCTCAGACTACTTCTGTAGGAAATAAACCTGCAGCAACCAAGGTTGAGGAATACAAAGCCAAGATGCCTTATCCTCAAAAACTCCGCCAAGAGGAGCAGGATAAGCAATTTGCTCGCTTTGCAGACTACCTCAGGACTCTTGAAATAAAGATTCCGTTTGCAAAGGCACTTGAGCAGATACCCTCTTATGCCAAGTTCATGAAAGAGATCTTGAGTCATAAGAAGGATTGGAGAGAAACTGAAAGACTTCTCCTCACTGAAGAATGCAGTGCAGTCATTCTGAAAAGCTTTCCAGAAAAGCTTAAAGATCCCGGGAGCTTTATGATACCATGCATATTAGAGGGTGATTGCACCAAGACAGCTTTATGTGATCTTGGGGTAAGCATCAACCTAATACCTGCATCCACTATCAGAAAGCTTGGTTTAACTGAAGAACTCAAACCAACCAGGATATGTCTCCAACTTGCTGATGGCTCCATTAAATACCCATCAGGTGTGATTGAAGACATGATTGTCAGGGTTGGGCCATTCGCCTTTCCCACTGACTTTGTAGTGCTGGAAATAGAGGAGCACAAGAGTGCTACTCTCATTCTAGGAAGACCTTTCCTAGCAACTGGACGAACTCTCATTGATGTCCAAAAGGGGGAAGTAACCCTGAGAGTCAATGAGGATGAGTTTAAGTTGAATGCTGTCAAAGCCATGCAGCATCCAGACACACCAAAAGACTACATGAAAGTTGATCTTATGGACTCTTTGGTAGAGGAGATCAGCATGGCTGAGAGTCTCGAATCAGAGCTGGAAGACATCTTTAAATATGTTCAGCCTGATCCGGAGGAATCAGAGGAATTGAAAGAGCCTCTGAAACTTCCTCAGGAAGAGGAAAAACCTCCTAAACCCGAGCTCAAACCATTACCACCATCCCTGAAATATGCATTTCTGGGAGAAGGTGACACTTTTCTAGTGATCATAAGCTTTGCTTTAAATCCCCTGGAAGAGGAAGTGCTACTTCAAGTGCTAAGGACACACAAGACAGCTCTTGGGTGGTCCATAAGTGATCTTAAGGGCATCAGCCCTGCAAGATGCATGCACAAGATCCTATTGGAGGACGATGCTAAGCCAGTGGTTCAACCACAGAGGCGGCTAAATCCAGCCATGAAGGAAGTGGTGCAGAAAGAGGTCACCAAGTTATTGGAGGCTGGGATTATTTATCCTATTTCTGATAGCCCCTGGGTGAGTCCTGTCCAAGTTGTCCCCAAAAAGGGAGGCATGACAGTGGTTCATAATGAAAAAAATGAACTGGTTCCTACAAGAACAGTTACAGGGTGGCGCATGTGTATTGACTACAGAAGGCTCAATACAGCCACCAGAAAGGATTATTTTCCTTTACCATTCATAGACCATATGCTAGAAAGACTAGCAGGTCATGCTTATTACTGCTTTTTGGATGGCTATTCAGGATACAACCAAATTGTAGTAGATCCCCAGGATCAAGAGAAAATAGCATTCACATGCCCATATGGAGTATTTGCCTACAGAAGGATGCCATTTGGGCTGTGTAATGCACCTGCAACCTTTCAGAGATGTATGCTCTCTATTTTCTCTGATATGGTGGAAAAATTTCTAGATGTCTTCATGGATGACTTCTCAGTATATGGAGACTTATTCAACTCCTGTCTTGATCACCTGACACTGGTTTTGAAAAGATGCCAAGAGACTAACCTGGTTTTAAACTGGGAAAAATGTCACTTTATGGTGACTGAAGGGATTGTCCTTGGGCACAAGATTTCGAACAAAGGGAATAGAGGTGGATCAAGCTAAGGTAGAGGTAATTGAAAAATTACCACCACCTGCCAATGTTAAGGCAATCAGAAGCTTTCTGGGGCATGCAGGATTCTATAGGAGGTTTATAAAGGATTTTTCAAAAATTACAAAACCTCTGAGTAACCTGCTAGCTGCTGACATGCCATTTGTGTTTGACACAGACTGCCTGCAGGCGTTTGAAACCCTGAAAGCTAAGCTGGTCACAGCACCAGTTATTTCTGCACCAGACTGGACATTACCATTCAAGTTAATGTGTGATGCCAGTGACCATGCCATTAGTGCAGTATTGGGGAAGAGGCATGACAAGCTTTTGCATGTCATTTACTATGCTAGCGGTGTTTTAAATGATGTCCAGAAAAATTACACAACCACAGAAAAAGAATTACTTGCAGTGGTTTATGCCATTGACAAGTTTAGATCATACTTAGTAGGATCAAAAGTGATTGTGTACACTGACCATGCTGCTCTTAAATATCTACTTACAAAGCAGGATTCAAAACCCAGGCTCATAAAATCGGTGTTGCTTCTGCAAGAGTTTGATATAGAAATAAGAGACAGAAAAGGGACAGAAAACCAAGTGGCTGACCATCTGTCCCGGATAGAGCCAGTAGAAGGGGCATCCTTTCCCTCTATTGAGATCTTTGAAACCTTTTCTGATGAGCATTTGTTCGCCATTCAGGAAACGCCATGGTTTGCAGACATTGCAAACTATAAAGCTGCAAGGTTCATACCCAAGGAATACAATAGGCAACAAAAGAAAAAATTAATTACTGATGCAAAGTACTACTTGTATGATGAACCCTATCTCTTTAAGAGATGTGCAGACGGAATAATCCGAAGGTGTGTGCCTAGAGAAGAAGCACAGAAGATCTTATGGCATTGCCATGGGTCACAATATGGAGGCCATTTCAGAGGTGAGCGAACAGCCACCAAGGTCCTTCAATGTGGCTTCTACTGGCCTACCCTCTATAAAGATTCCCGAGAGTTTGTACGTAACTGTGACAGTTGCCAGAGAGCTGGTAATCTGCCTCATGGTTACGCCATGCCTCAACAAGAAATCTTGGAGATTGAGTTGTTTGATGCATGGGGTATTGACTTCATGGGGCCTTTTCCACCATCATACTCAAACACTTATATTCTGGTTGCAATCGACTATGTATCCAAATGGGTGGAGGCCATTGCCACACCCACTAATGATACTAAGACAGTGCTGAAGTTCCTCCAGAAACATATCTTCAGCAGGTTTGGTGTCCCTAGAGCACTAATTAGTGATGGGGGCACTCACTTCTGCAACAAACAACTTTACTCTGCTATGGTCCGGTATGGAATTAGCCACAAGGTGGCAACTCCATATCATCCACAGAAAAATGGGCAAGCTGAAGTCTCTAATAGAGAACTAAAAAGAATCCTGGAATGGACTGTAAGTACCCGTAGAAAGGATTGGACGAGAAGCTTGGATGATGCTCTGTGGGCTTACAGAACAGCATTCAAGACTCCCATAGGGACCTCTCCATACCAGCTTGTGTATGGTAAGGCCTGTCATCTGCCCGTGGAACTGGAACATAAGGCCTACTGGGCAACCAGATTCCTAAACTTTGATGCCAATTTAGCTGGAAAAAAAAGATTGCTCTAGCTGAATGAGCTAGAGGAATTCAGACTCACTGCTTTCGAAAATGCCAAGATCTACAAAGAGAAAGCAAAGAGGTGGCATGACAGAAAGGTGTCATCTAGAGTCTTTGAACCAGGACAGAAGGTTCTGCTGTTTAACTCTAGGCTCAGGCTATTCCCCAGGAAACTGAAATCCCGGTGGAGGGGACCATATGTGATTACAAGTGTGTCACCATATGGCTATGTGGAGCTTCAAGACATTGATTCTAATAAGAAGTTCATTGTTAATAGACAGAGAATCAAGCATTATCTTGAAGGCAATGTTGAGCAAGAATGCTCAAGGCTGAGGCTAGATTAAAAGCTCAGCAAGGTCCATCTAAAGACAATAAAGAAGTGCTTGCTGGGAGGCAACCCAGCCATTATCAAAACTTTTTTTTATTTATTTTTTTATTTTATTTTACAGGTTTAATATAAATAATCTTCAAGGTAAAGAATCAATTGCATAAGTTCACAGGGTTGCAGAAGGATTCAGAATAGAAAACAGCAAAAAGAAGCTCACTGGTGCGAAAAAAGCTAGTAAGAGCTGTTTTGGGCGTTAAACGCCCAAAAGGAGCATCTACTGGGCGTTTAACGCCAGTAGAGATAGCCATCCGGGTGTTAAATGCCAGAAAGAAGCAGCTTCTGGGCGTTTAACGCCAGATTTACAGCATCCTGGGCATTCAGAAAAATGCCCAGTGACAAAGGAGTTTCTGGCGTTTAACGCCAGCTAGAAGCAACAGTTGGGCGTTAAACGCCCAGACCAAGCACCAACTGGGCGTTAAACGCCCAAAACATGCAGCAGTTGGGCCTTTAACGCCAGGATTATGAGGAGTAGGTAATTTCGTTTTCACTTCAAATTTTTTCCATTTTTCATGTTTCAATTCATGATTTCTTGCATAAACATATTACAAATCCTAATTTTTCAAATCCTTTTTCAAAAGATATCAAATGTATCTTAATTCTAAACATAAACCTTTTTTTTTAAATCCTCTTCAACTTCTTTTCAAATCTTTTTCAAAACAAATCTATCTCTTTTCATTCTCAAATTTTTTTCAACTCATCAATATCTTTTTCAAATCTTCACAATATCTTTTTCCAAACAAAGCTATCTTTTTCAAATATCTTTCATATTATTCATATCTTTTAAATTTTAAAGTGCATCCTTTTCCTATCATACTTATCTTTTACAAATCATATCTTCTATCATATCTTCTTCAAAATTTTCGAAACCCACCCCCCTTCCCTTTAAATCCTAGTTCGGCCTCCCCCCACCTTCACAATTCGGACTTGGCTCTCCTCATATCCCTCTTCTTTCCTTTCTTTTGCTTGAGGACAAGCAAATCTCTAAGTTTGGTGTGTTTATCCGTGATCACTAAGCCAATACTTACTAAGATCATGGCTCCTAAGGGAAAACAAACCAATTTAAGAGGCAAGAAAGAGAATATTCCAAAACCACTTTGGAATCAAGGAAAGTTCTTAACCAAAGAACATTCAGACCATTACTACAAAATAATGGGTCTAAGGTCAGTGATCCCGGAAGTTAAATTCGATCTAAAAAAAGACGAATATCCGGAGATCCAAGAGCAAATTCGAAACAGGAGCTGAGAAGTCCTAGCTAATCCTGAAACAAAGGTGGAAAGAAACATGGTTCAGGAATTCTACGCTAATCTGTGGTAGATGGACAGGCAGAGAATAGCTGGAACTTCATTCTATGACTATAGAACTCTGGTCAGAGGGAAGATTGTTCACACCCACCCTAACAAAATAAGGGAGATCTTCAAGCTGCCTCAACTACAAGATGACCCAGACTCCTTTAATAGGAGAATGATGAGATCAAACCTGAGCTTGGACAAAATCCTAGAGGACATATGCCTCCCTGGAGCCAAATGAACAACCAACACAAAGGGTGCCCCAAACCAACTCAAAAGAGGAGATCTCAAACCAGTCGCCAGAGGCTGGCTGGACTTCATTGGGCGCTCTATACTGCCCACTAGCAACCGCTCTGAGGTCACCATCAGAAGAGCAGTAATGATTCATTGCATTATGCTGGAAAAAGAAGTGGAAGTTCATCAGCTAATTGCTTATGAGCTTTACAAAATTGCAAACAAGAACTCCAAAGATGCCAGATTGTCTTATCCAAGCTTGGTCTCTCTGTTATGTAAAGATGCTGGGGTAAAAATGAGAGTAGATGAGTATATCTCATTTGAGCAACCAATCACCAAAAAGTCTATAGAAGGACAACAAGTGCAGGACGACCCCATCAAGAGGAGAGCACAGGAGTTCCTCCCAGAAATCCCTCAAATTGAATACTGGGAGCGCCTAAAAGCATCTGTCACCAAGATGCAAGAAGTTGTGGATCAACTGAAAGAAGAATAGCAAAATCAAAACAACATGCTCTGCAAACTTCTTAGAGAACAAGAAGAGCAAGGGCGTGAATTGAAGGAACTGAAGCGCCAGAAGCTATCTCTTGAAGGGCCAAGCACTCCACAGACTAAAGAGGCATCCACCTCCCAAATTCAAGGTTGTTGAGTTCTAATCTTAGCCTTATCTCTGTGATAATTATTCTTATTAGAAATTTACCTTAGAAGTCATATATGAGTAATAGTAATTAGTATCTCTATTTTGATTTTATCTCCAATTAAGCTATAATTTATTCTTCTCATCATCATCAAACATGAATAAAATAGCAGATTTTTAGAATAAGGAGGCAATATTTTTTTCGAGTTTTTAATAAGGAAAATTTTAATTATTTATATGTGGTGGCAATGCTTTTTGTCTTCTGAATGAATGCCTGAACAGTGCATGTTTTTTATATTGAATTTTATGAATGTTAAAATTGTTGGCTCCTAAAAGAATGATGAATAAGAAAAATGTTATTGTTAATCTGAAAAATCATAAAATTGATTCTTGAAGCAAGAAAAGCAGTGAATATAAAATCTTGTGAAAAAAAAAAGAGAAGAGAGAGAAAAAGCAAGCAGAAAAAGCCAATAGCCCTTAAAACCAAAAGGCAAGGGTAATAAAAAGGATCCAAGGCTTTGAGCATCAGTGAATAGGAGGGGCTAAAGGAATAAAATCCTGGTCTAAGCGGCTAAACCAAGCTGTCCCTAACCATGTGCTTGTGGCGTGAAGGTGTCAAGCCAAAAGCTTGAGACTGAGCGGTTAAAGTCGAGGTCCAAAGCAAAAAAAAAGGAGTGTGCTTAAGAACCCTGGACATCTCTAAGTGGGGACTCTAGCAAAGCTGAGTCACAATCTAAAAAGGTTCACCCAGTTATGTGTCTGTGGCATTGATGTATCCGGTGGTAATACTGGAAAACAAAGTGCTTAGTGCCACGGCCAAGACTCATAAAGTAGCTATGTTCAAGAATCAACATACTAAACTAGGAGAATCAATAACACTATCTGAATTTTGAGTTCCTATGGATGCCAATCATTCTGAATTTCAAAGGATAAAGTGAGATGCCAAAACTGTTCGGAAGCAAAAAGCTACCAGTCCCGCTCATCTAATTAGAATCTGAGCTTCACTCAAAACTCTGAGATATTATTGCTTCTTGATTTCTTTTTATCCTATTTTATTTGTCTAGTTGCTTGAGGACAAGCAACAGTTTAAGTTTGGTGTTGTGATGAGCGGATATTTTATACGGTTTTTGGGGATAATTTCATGTAGTTTTTAGCATGTTTTAGTTAGTTTTTAGTATATTTTATTAGTTTCTAGGAAAAATTCATATTTCTGGACTTTACTATGAGTTTGTGTATTTTTTTATAATTTCAGGTATTTTCTGGCTGAAATTGAGGGAGCTGAGCAAAAATCTGATTCAGGCTGAAAAAGGACTGCTGATGCTGTTGGATTCTGACCTCTCCGCACTCAGAATGGATTTTTTGGAGCTACAGGAGTCCAATTGGCACGCTATCAATTGCGTTGGAAATTAGACATCTAGGGCTTTCCAGCAATATATAATAGTTCATACTTTGTTCAAGGATAGATGACGTAAACTGGCGTTCAACGCCAGTTCCATGTTGCATTCTGGCGTTAAACGCCAGAAACAGGTTACAAGTTGGAGTTAAACGCCAGAAACAGGTTACAACCTGGCGTTTAACTCTAGAAACAGCCTAGGCACGTGTAAAGCTCAAGTCTCAGAACCAGCACACACCAAGTGGGCCCCAGAAGTGGATTTCTGCACTATCTATCATAGTTTACTTATTTTCTGTAAACGTAGGTTACTAGTTTAGTATTTAAACAACTTTTAGACATTTATTTTGTATCTCATGACATTTTAGATCTGAAATTTGTACTCTTTGATGGAATGAGTCTCTAAACTCCATTGTTGGGGGTGAGGAGCTCTGCTGTGTCCTCATGAATTAATGAAATTATTTCTGTTTTCTATTTAAACACGCTTGTTTCTATCTAAGATGTTCATTCGCACTTCAATATGATGGAAGGGATGATCCGTGACACTCATCACCATTCCCAATCTATGAACGCGTGACTGACAACCACCTTCGTTCTACCTTCGATTGAATGAGTATCTCTTGGATTTTTTAATCGGAATCTTCGTGGTATAAGCTAGAATCCATTGGCAGCATTCTTGAGAATCCGGAAAGTCTAAACCTTGTTTGTGGTATTCTGAGTAGGATTTAGGGATTGGATGACTGTGATGAGCTTCAAACTTACAAAGGTTGGGCATAGTGACAAACGCAAAAGGATCAATGGATCCTATTCCAGCATGAGTGAGAACCGACAGATGATTAGCCGTGCGGTGACAGCGCACCCGGACCATTTTCACTGAGAGGACGGATGGTAGCCATTGACAACGGTGATCCACCAACACACAGCTTGCCATAGGAGGAACCTTTCGTGCGTGAAGAAGAAGATAGGGGGAAAGCAGAGATTCAGAAGACAAAGCATCTCCAAAACTCCAACATATTCTCCGTTACTGCATAACAAGTATTTAATTCATGCTCTTTTATTTTTCGCAATCCAAACTAATAATTATAATTGATTTCCTGACTAAGAATTACAAGATAACCATAGATTGCTTCAAGCCGACAATCTCCGTGGGATCGACCCTTACTCATGTAAGGTTTATTACTTGGACGACCCAGTGCACTTGCTGGTTAGTGGTACGAGTTGTGAAAAGTGTGATTTACAATTCGTGCACCACAAGTCAATATGATTTCTCAGAATCTGAATGGAATGCAAGCTGCATCCGGTAGTACTAAAGAAGCTTCCTCTGAAGAAGAAGCTTATGACCTTGAGAACCCTGCAATGGAAGAGGTGAATTACATGGGAGAATCCTATGGAAACACCTACAATCCCTCATGGAGGAATCATCCTAATTTTTCATGGAAAAATCAGCAGAAGCCTAGTCAAGGCTTCAATAATAATGGTGGGAAAAATAGGTTTGGCAATAGCAAGTCTTTTCCATCATCTTCTGAGCAACAGACAGAGAATTCTAAGCAGAGTCTCTCTGACTTAGCAACTATAGTCTCTGATCTCTCTAAGACCACTCACAGTTTCATGATTGAAACAAGGTCTTCCATCAGAAATTTGAAGGCACAAGTGGGTCAACTAAGTAAAAGAGTTACTGAAATCCCTCCTAGTACTCTCCCAAGTAATATAGAAGAGAATCCAAAAAGAGAGTGCAAGGCCATAAACATGTCCAACATGGCCGAACCTATAGAGGAGGGAAAGACAGTGATTTCCACTGAGGAAGACCTCAATGGACATCCACTGGCCACTAAAGAGTTCCCCATTAAGGAACCAAAGGAATCTGAGGCTCATATAGAGACCATAGAGATTCCACTGAACTTACTGTTGCCATTCATGAGCTCTAATGAGTATTCTTCCTCTGAAGAGGATGAAGATATTATTGAAGAGCAAGTTGCTCAGTATTTAGGAGCAATCATGAAGCTGAATGCCAAGTTATTTTGGTTCAACAGAAATTACCTCAGAAGAAACCGGATCCCGAAAAGTTATTAATACCTTGTACCATAGGCACCATCACCTTTAAGAAAGCTCTGTGTGACCTTGGTTCAAGTATAAACCTCATGCCACTCTCTGTAATAGAGAAACTAGGGATCTTTGAGGTATAAGCTGCAAGAATCTCACTAGAGATGGCAGACAATTCAAGGAAACAGGCTTATGGACTTGTAGAGGATGTCTTAGTGAAGGTTGAAGGCTTTTACATCCTTGCTGACTTGATAATCCTAGACACTAGGAAGGACGAAGATGAATCCATCATCCTTGGAAGACTCTTCCTAGCCACAGCAAGAGCTGTGATTGATGTGGATAGAGGAGAGCTAGTCCTTCAATTGAATGAGGACTACCTTGTGTTTCAGGCTCAAGGATCTTCTTTTGTAACCATGGAGAGGAAGCATGAAAAGCTTCTCTCAGTACAAAGTCAAACAGAGCCCCCACACTCAACTTCTAAGTTTGGTGTTGAGAGGCCAGCCACCATTAAGCTCTGAGTCTCTGTGAAGCTCTCTAAGAGCTCACTGTCAAGCTATTGACATTAAAGAAGTGCTTGTTGGGAGGCAACCCAATGTTATTTAATTATATTTATTTATTTTCCATTGTTATTTTATGTTTTCTTTAGGTTGATGATCATGTGAAGTTATAAAAACAACTGCAGAATTAAAGCAAAATGAAAAACAGCATCAAAAATAGCAAACCCTGGAGGACGGACTTACTGGCGTTTAAACGCCAGTAAGGATAGCAGAATGGGCGTTTAACACCCAGCCTGGCAGCATTCTGGGCGTTAAACGCCAGAATGGGCAGCACTCTGGGCTTTTAACGCCAGAAAAGGGTGCCTGGCGTTTAATGCCAGGAAAGGTAGCAGAGCTGGCGTTTAACGTCAGAATTGGCATACTGAGGGCGTTTGAATGCCAGAATAGTGCAGGGAGCAGAATTCCTTGACACCTCAGGATCTGTGGACCCTACAGGATCCCCACCTACCCCACCTCTTCTTCTCTCCTCTTCATACCAATCCATAACATTCTTCCCCAAACACCCTTGACCAATCCCATCAATAACTCTTCCCCAAATACCCTTCACCACTCACATCCATCCATTATAAACCCCATCTACCTCACCATTCAAATTCAAACCATTTCCCTCCCAAACCCACCAATTCTCACACGGATTCCCTCTCTCCCCCCACTCTATAAATACCCCTCCTCACTACCTTCACTTTCACACATCACAAACACTTCTTTCCTCCCTTAGCCGAAACCTTCACCCCCCTCCATCTCTTCCATTTCTTCTTCTCCTACTCCTTTCCTTCTTCTTTTGCTCGAGGACGAGCAAACCTTTTAAGTTTGGTGTGGAAAAAGCTCTGCTTTTCTATTTTTCCATAACCACTAATGGCACCTAAGGCCGGAGAAACCTCTAGAAAGAGGAAAGGGAAGGCAATTGCTTCCAACTCTGAGTCATGGGAGATGGAGAGATTCATCTCAAAGGTCCATCAAGACCACTTCTATGAAGTTGTGGCCAAGAAAAAGGTGATATCTGAGGTCCCCTTCAAGCTCAAAAAGGGTGAACATCCGGAGGTCCGATGTGAGATTCGAAGAAGAGGTTGGGAAGCTCTCACCAACCCAATCTAACAAGTCGAAATCTTAATGGTTCAAGAGTTCTATGCTAATGCATGGATCACTAGGAACCATGACCAAAGTATGAACCCAAACCCAAAGAATTGGCTCATAATGGTTCGGGGAAATTACTTGGATTTCAGTCTGAAAAATGTAAGGTTGGCATTTAACTTGCCAATGATGAGAGGAGATCCTCATCCTTTTACTAGAAGGGTCAACTTTGATAAAAGGTTGGATCAAGTCCTTAGGGACATTTGTGTGGAAGGAGCTCAATGGAAGAGAGACTCAAGAGGCAAGCTGGTTCAACTAAGAAGGCTTGACCTCAAACCCGTGGCTAGGGGATGGTTGGAGTTCATCCAACGCTCTATCATTCCTACTAGCAACCGGTCTGAAGTTACAATAAACCGGGCTATCATGATCTATAGTATCATGATTGGAGAGGAAGTAGAAGTTCATGAGATCATATCCCTAGAACTCTACAAGGTGGTGGACAAGCCCTCTACTTTGGCAAGGTTAGCCTTCCATCATCTCATCTGTAACCTATGCAATTCAACTGGAATTATCATAGAGGAAGACGTCCTCATTGATGAGGACAAGCCCATCACTAAAAAGAGGATGGAGCAAACAAGAGAGCCCACTCATGGACCTCAACAAGAGCATGAGGAAATTCCTTATCAAGAAATCCCTGAGATGCCTTAAAGGATGCATCTCCCTCCACATAACTATTGGGAGCAAATCAACACCTCCTTAGGAGAATTGAGTTATAACATGGGGCAACTAAGAATGGAGCACCAAGAGCATTCCATCATCCTCAATGAAATCAGAGAGGACCAAAGAGCCATGAGGGAGGAGCAACAAAGGCAAGGAAGACACATAGAGGAGCTCAAGCAATCCATAAGATCTTCAAGAGGAAGAACAAGCTGCCATCACTAAGGTGGACCCGTTTTTTAATTTCTTTGTTCTTATTTTTTTGTTTTTCGAATTCTATGCTTTATGTCTTGTCTATGTTTTTGTCTTTATTACATGATCATTAGTGTCTAGTGTCTATGTCTTAAAGCTATGAATGTCCTATGAATCCATCACCTTTCTTAAATGAAAAATGCTTTTATTTGCAAAAGAACAAGAAGTACATGAATTTTGAATTTTATCTTGAAATTAGTTTAATTATTTTGATGTGGTGGTAATACTTTTTGTTTTCTGAATGAATGCTTGAACAGTGCATATTTTTGAATTTGTGGTTTATGAATGTTAAAATAGTTGGCTCTTCAAAGAATAATGGAAAAAGAGAAATGTTATTGATAATCTGAGAAATCATAAAATTGATTCTTGAAGCAAGAAAAAGCAGTGAATAGACAAAGCTTGCGAAAAAAATTAGCGAAAAAATAAAAAAAAAAGAAGAAAGAAAAAGAAAAAGCAAGCAGAAAAAGCCAATAATCCTTTAAACTAAAAGGCAAGGGTAAAGAGGATCCAAGGCTTTGAGCATTAATGGATAGGAGGGCCCACAGGAATAAATTCCTGGCCTAAGCGGCTAAATCAAGCTATCCCTAACCATGTGCTTGTGGCGTGAAGGTGTCAAGTGAAAGCTTGAGACTGAGCAGTTAAAGTCGTGGTCCAAAGCAAAAAAAAGTGTGATTAATAGCTCTAGACACCTCTAACTGGGGACTCTAGCAAAGCTAAGTCACAATCTGAAAAAGTTCACCCAGTTATGTGTTTGTGGCATTTATGTATCCGGTGGTAATCCTGGAAAACAAAATGCTTAGGGTCACGGCCAAGACTCATAAAGTAGCTGTGTTCAAGAATCAACATACTGAACTAAGAGAATCAATAACACTATCTGAATTCTGAGTTCCTATGGATGCCAATCATTCTAAACTTCAAAGGATAAAGTGGGATGCCAAAACTGTTCAGAAAGCAAAAAGGCTACAAGTCCCGCTCATCTAATTGGAACTAAGTTCATTGATAAGTTTGGAATTTATTGTATTTTCTCTTTTTTTTTTATCCTATTTTGTTTTTAGTTGCTTGGGGACAAGCAACAATTTAAGTTTGGTGTTGTGATGAGCGGATAATTTATACCTTTTTTGGCATTGTTTTTACATAGTTTTTAGTATGTTTTAATTACTTTTTATTATATTTTTATTAGTTTTTATGCAAAAATCACATTTCTGGACTTTACTATGAGTTTATATGTTTTTCTGTGATTTCAGGTATTTTCTGGCTGAAATTGAGGGACCTGATTAAAAATCTGATTCAGAGGCTTAAAAAGGACTGCAGATGCTGTTGGATTCTGACTCTCCTGCACTCGAAGTAGATTTTCTGGGGCTACAGAAGCCCAATTGGCGCGCTCTCAATTGCGTTGGAAAGTAGATATTTTGGGCTTTCCAGCAATATATAATATTCTATACTTTGCCTGAGATTCGATGGCCCAAACTGGCGTCCAAAGCCATCCTAAAACATCTAGGCGTAAAACGCCCAAACTGGCACCATAATTGAAGTTAAACGCCCAAACTGGCACCAAAGCTGGCGTTTAACTCCAGGAACACCCTATGCACGAAACTTCTTCAATGCTCAGCCCAAGCACACACCAAGTAGGCCCCAGAAGTGGATTTCTGCACTATTTACACTTAGTTACTCATTTTTTTGTAATCCCTAGTAACTAGTTTAGTATAAATAGCACTTTTTACTATTGTATTGGAGGACTTTTGGCTATTATTCTATCATATACCATTGTTCACGTTTGGGGGCTGGCCTCACGGCCATGCCTAGACTATTTTCATTTATGTATTTTCTACGGTGGAGTTTCTACACCCCATAGATTAAGGTATGGAGCTCTGCTGTTCTTCATGAATTAATGCAATTACTACTGTTTTCTATTCAAATCACGCCTGCTTCTTCTCCAAGATATAATCTCGTACTTAATTCAGTTAAGTCATAATGAAGGGGTGACCCGTGACAATCACCCAATCTTCACTACCCGTTTAGCCAAGATCCACGTGCCTGACAACCACAAAACGGTCTACATGATGTTCAACGTAGTCATTGGACGACAGCCAGAGTATATTCTCTTGGATATCTAATACATGGACCGAGTCCATGAGATTAGTATCTTCGTGGTATAGGCTAGAATAATTGGCAGCATTCCTGGGATCCGGAAAGTCTAAACCTTGTCTGTGGTATTCCGAGTAGGATCCAGGAAGGAATGACTGTGACGAGCTTCAAACCTGCGAATGTTGGGCACAAGTGACAGTGTGCAAAAGGATCAATAGATCCTATTCCGACGCTAGTGGGAACTAACATATGATTAGCCATGCGGGAGCTGTACCTGGTATTTTTCATCCGAGACAAGAAATCCGACAACTGATTAGCCGTGCAAAAACCGTAGAGGACCATTTTAACTGAGAAGATCTTACAGCTTGCCATGGAAGGAAGTAACGCATGGTTGGAAGAAGGCAATAGGAAAGCAGAGGTTCAGAAGCAACAAAGCATATTCAGACGCTTATCTGAAATTCCCACCAATGAATTACATAAGTAACTTTATTTTATTTTATGTTTTTATTTCTATTTTAATTATCAAAACCTCATAACCATTTGAATATGCCTGATTGAGATTTACAAGGATGACCATAGCTTGCTTCAAGTTGACAATCTCCGTGGGATCGACCCTTACTCACGTAAGGTATTACTTGGATGACCCAGTGCACTTGCTGGTTAGTTGTGCGGAGTTGTGAAAAGTGTGAATCATGATTTTGTCCACCAGTAATTCATAACATCTGCATAAGCATCTTCATTCTGCATTCTGCATAAAAAAAATTCACACACGATGCGCAAGCGTCGCTGACGCGTCCGCGTCATAGGTTCTTTCGAAACAAGAAGAAAAGAAGCAGAGAGTTACGCGAGAGCGTGGCTGGAGGCGTGCCTTAGGCACAAACACACCCACGCGAACGCGTCTCTGACACGTTCGCGTCACTTGAAAAACCAGCCTCCCACGCGTACGTGTCAGCCGCGCGCACGCGTGACCCTGCGAAATTGACGTAAAGAAGTGTATGGCAGCAAGTTATGATGGAGTGGAGCTGGAATGGTGCTGGAAGCACAAGCCTTATCACACGAACGCGTGCCTCACGCGTCCGCGTCATTTTTCAAAAAGAAGCCATTCACGCGTGCGCGTCACCCACACGCACGCGTCACCCTAAATTTTGGCAATATGCGAACGAAACAGAGAGTTGTGCGTACGCGAGGCTGCACTCGCGCCAATGGCACAAATCAGATCACGCGTGCCCCACTCGTCCGCGTCGCATGCGACGCACAGTTTATCGAGATCAGCGCCAGAATTCCTATCTTTTCTTCTCCAATCCTACTTATCTTTCTATTATCATTCTTTCTTCTTTCTTCCCTCCTTTCTATTTCTTTCTTCCTCCTTTCTTACTTTCTTCCTTTTCATCTCTTTAACTTTTCATCCTTCTTCACTTTCATTCTATTTTACTTAATTTATTTGCATACTTTCATTCATTGCATTTTAATTTTGTGCATATTTTTATCTTCTTTTCTAAATTTAGTATTTTTTCCATTGGTGTTAAATTTTCTTATTTAACTGTTGAATCTTCTCTTGCATTATCCTGGTGCTTCATGACTTGTTTTATTCTGATTGGGTAATATTATTCAAATCAATGCTAATCTTTTATGATACTTGCATTCCATTTACATTGATATGCACTTATACTACCTTGCATTACCCACACACTCCCCCTCATTCTTGCAAATTTTGCACAATTGATATGCCATTTGCTTCTATTATTTTCTCACTTGCATGTTGTAGCTACCATGTAATTGAGACCCCATTATTTGGCATTAACACACCCATACTTTATTTATTTTCTTCTCTTTATTCCTGGCTTACTTTTCTTCTTTTTTCTCTTCTTTCAGGATCACCACCGAGGAAGGGAAACGGAAAACTTCTCAATGGAGACAGACAAGTCCATCTGCATATTCTCTGGGAGAAAAGCGTCAATTGGAGCCACCCACCCACATGTACATCTTAGCATGCACCGAGGACGGTGCAATCTTTAAGTGTAGGGAGGTCGATACCGACTTCCGTGGGTTAGTTATTTCCTTCTCAACACCAATATTTTATTTTCTTCGTAGTTAGTTGTTGCATTTGCATGTTTGATTGCATATTTTGTTTGATTTTGTGCATAATTTACCACTACTTGGTTGAAGTGATGAATTCTTTTTCAAGAAACTTTTTAGAGTATTTCACTAATTTGAATAAAATTTTCTATTAAACTTGTGTGAAGAAATATTATACTGGAACATGGTTTAGAGCTCGAACACACAAAACCAGTGATATTTTTGAGCTTATTTGAATTGGTTGCATTTTATCAACCAATAGTTATTTTTGGTGTGTGTTGTTCTCTCTAAAATTGTGATCTTTGTCTTGCTTAATTCTGTATTTCCATGGTTTGATGTATGCATGTACTTATATGATTGAGTCCTTTGTTTCACTGAGCTTACATACCCATATGGCCTTACCCTTTCATTATCCTTTGCAAACCAATGTTGAGCCTATTATACCCCTTTGCTATTTACTTTAGCTCATCACTACCTCTAAGAGAAAAACAATAATGTCCTTAATTTGAATCCTTGGTTAGCTTAGACTAGTGAGAGTGCTCATGAATTAAGTGTGGGGAAAGTGTGTTTGGAAATATTTGGTTTTGGAAATTAAGTATGTTAAACTTCTTTATGAAAATGTGAAAGAAATGTTTAGGACATATTCATGCATTCAATAATTTAATCATATGCATTGAGAAAAATAAAAGAAAAAAATATAGGCATATATATAAACAAAAAAAAAAGAAAAAAAGGAGAAAAAGAAAATAAAAAGAGCAAATAAGTAAAAGGGGACAAAATGCCCCAAAGTAAATGGTGAAAGCAATGCATATGTACTGTACTTGAAATTAGAATGCATAAATATGTGGAGAACATGGTTAATGGATAGTTAGATGTTGTATTATGATTACATGGATTGTCTAAAGTTAGGTGGAAAGTTTAAGTTAATTAAGGATTCAAATTTTAGTCCACTTGGCCAAATACAATCCTACCTTGACCCTAACACCATTACAACCCTTAAAAGATCTCTTGATATGTGTATTTGTGCCTTAAATTTCTGTTGATTGGTAGAAGAAGAGCAAGCCTTAGAAAGCAAGGTTAGTAGAGAATTGAGAGAATCGAACCTTAAACACATGAGCGATTATAGTGTATACACTTCCAGTGAGGGTTCGCTGCTCGATTCTTTGTTCCCGGCTTTCACAAGCTATTTTCTTTTACAAGTTTACTTGTACTTTATTTTGTGATTTGAATTAGTGAAATCCAGTTCATATTTGTTCTTAAAAGATTTGTTTACTTTTAACTAAGTAGGTAGAAACATTTTTGCATTTAGTTGCATTCATATAGATAGGTTGCAATTCATAAGTTTTACCATTCCCATTCATTCTTTATAGCTTCTCTTGAGCTTAGCATGAGGACATGCTAATGTTTAGGTGTGGGAAGGTTGATAAATTACTATTTTATGGTTTATCTTGTGCTCAATTGAGTGGTTTTTATCAAGTCTTTGCACACTTATTCATACTAATTGCATGGTTTTACATTTTCCTTTCTAATCTTGTGCTATGATTGAAAACATGTTTCCAGGGCTTTAAATTACTAACTATTAATCCCCTCTTATTACCATTTGATGCCTTGATATGTGTGTTAAGTGATTTCAGGGTTTATAGGGTAAGAATGGCTTAAGAGGATGGAAATGAAGCATGCAAAAGTGGAAGGAATACAAGAAACTGAAGGAACTGCTAAAGCTGTCCAGCCTGACCTCTTGGTACTAAATCGACCATAACTTGAGCTACAGAGCTCCAAATGAGGCGGTTCTAGTTGCGTTAGAAAGCTAACATCCGGGGCTTCAAAATGATATATAATTTTCTATAGTGGCCGTATATAACAATGACGCGCACGCGTGAATCACGCGCACGCATCGTCCTGCAGAAAATCAGCGTAACAAAATTCGTTCCCAGTGATTTCTGGCCAGTTTCTGGCCCAGTTCTCGGCCCAGAAAACACAGATTATAGGCTATAAAGTGGGGGAATCTATTCATTCAAACATAAAGCATTCATAACACACAATTTTAGGTTTTAGATGTAGTTTTAGAGAGAGAGAGAGGTTCTCTCCTCTCTCTTAGGTTTTAGAATTAGGATTTCTCTTAGTTTGTGGTTAATTCTTCAATCCAGGTTCAATGTTCCTTTAATTTATGTGTTTTTTCTACTTTTATTTATTCTAATTCTTTTACTTGTTAATTACTTATGTTGCCAATTTGGCTTATGAACTCTTCATGTTAGATTTAAATTTATGTTTAAATGCAATTTGAGGTATTTCAGATTTATGATTGCTTTCTTCTATTTATGATATTCTTAGCTTTAATTGATAAAAAGGCATTTTTATTCGAGTAGATTTTCCTCCTTTTCTTTGGTTGAGTAATTGGTGACACTTGAGTTGTCAAACTCAGCGGTTGATTGAAAATTGGAAGTTGTTGATTGATTTGGACCCCTCTAAAGCTAGTCTTTCCATAGGAGTTGACTAGGACTTGATGAATCAAGTTAATTAGTCCACTTGACTTTCCTTTATTTAGTAAGGGTTAACTAAGTGGGAGCAATAAACAATTCTCATCACACCTGATAAGGATAACTAGGATGGGATTTCCAGTTCTTATACCTTGCAATGGTTTTCATGATAATTAATTTAATTTCCTGCCAATTTATTTTCTTGTTCCTTATTTCAAAAACCCAAAAATATACCTTTTTCCATAACCAATAATAAATCATACTTCCCTGTAATTTCTTGAGAGATGACCTGAGGTTTGAATACTTCGGTTATAAATTTTATTGGGTTTTGTTACTTGTGACAACCAAAATTTTTGTACGAAAGGATTCTCTGTTGGTTTAAAAGCTATACTTTCAACGAGAACTTATTTGTGAATTCTTTACTGATAGAAGATCCATTCGTCACCGGGATCCCAAACCTTATTCTTACACCCATCTTCAAATTGATTAAGACAATTCCATTTGGGTGGCAAGCAAGCCAAATTCTCAATTAGGCACCAAATTATCCTCCTAGACCCATCCAATTGAGTACTAGTCTAACCTTTGCATCTACTCCTTGAAGTCTCAACCATAATGAGCCTAGATTTATAACACCAACCACTGAACATCTTTCTCTTACGCTTCATTCCACAAAGCGCTCTAAGTTGACCATCCGTTTCAAGCAAACCAAATTCAAGTGGGATAATAAAGCTAAGAGAAATAAGTTTTACCCACTCAAATGAAAGAGTAGATGGTAACCTAGGTAAATAAGTCTCCAATGATCTTGATAAAGTATATTCAATTCCCGTCTATCCTTTCCGAAGGACTTCCACCTTTTGAAAAGATTCTTCACCTTCAAGCTTTTCCTCACCAAATTCATCCAACTCTTCTCCGTCACTCAAATCATAAATAGGAGGTTTAGAGAAGTCCTCCATATCATTTTCAAATTCATCCGGAGAAGGTTTTTCAAATTCAAAGAATTCATTTGCGGAAGCGAATTCTTCACGAATAGGGCTTGATGCATGATTTCCATCACCAAGGGAACTCAATTCTTGCTTCATTCCTTCCAAATCTTCATCCACAACTTGTCTTGGAGGTTGTGCGCTCTCCTCCTCAACAACAATTTCAATCTTCTTGGAGGAACTTTCTATAACTCTAGATTCAACATGGGGGTTCGGCATCTCCTAAATCTTCAATCACTTCCTCTTCTTCAATAATTTCAGCTTTCTCCACTTGCTCTAGTACAAAATCCCACTCCTTATTTTCAACTGGAGTCTCTAATCTCTCTTTCATGCTCCGTTCTTCATTAGATTCTCTACATGAGGCCATGGAAGTTTCTTGAATGTCCAAACATTGGGAAGCTAATTGACTTACTACCTCGGTCAAGGTAGCCATGAACTCTAGTCGCCTCCTATAAGCTTCACGTCGCTCTTGAAGGATGGTGTGTAGCTCCCTTTGATCTTTGCAAAATGAAATGAGAATGTTGTTCATTGAGGATTGGGGTGGATAGAAGGATTCATCATATGGGAGAAAAGGTTCACAATAGGAAGATGGTTCATTTTGGTGGGGGTATTGAGATGATAAATGTGAGAATGATAGTTCTTGGGAGTAATTGTATTGAAATTATGGTAGCTTTAAGGGTTTTCTTGCATAATGATCACAAGGATGAGGTAAAGGTGATTGGTTGTATGAGGGATATATATCATAGGATGGTGTTTGGTGAAATGTGGCTTGTGAGGAAGGTTGAGAACTATGTTGTGGACTTGGTTCATAGGGACATATATTATAGGATGGAGTAGGATCATTATCGGCCAGAGGAAATTGATATGGATACCAAGAAGTTTGTTCATGAGCATGCAATTCCTCCCTTGATTGATTTCCAATCCCATAGCACTTAACATCATTAAAGCTTGTATTTTCTGCAACATAGTTGTAACCAAGCTTAAAGCCAAAAGGATGAGAATTCATATTGAGAAGAGAAAATAAAAACAAGAACTAAAAGTGGTAATAAAAATAAACTCCTAAAACTAGCAAAACCTAAGAAAGAAACCAAAAATCAAGCTATCTACAATATCCACATATGTACAATAACCAATAATAAGGCACACAATTGCAATTCCCCAGCAACAGCGCCAAAACTTGACGGAGGATTATCGTCAGTTAGGAATTTTCACAAAAATAATCACGTTGCAAGTATAGTTCCAAACCAACAAACAATCCTCAATCAAAGTTTAATTTGTTTTTCACGAGTACAAACCCCAATAAAATAACCGAAGTATTCAAACCTCGGGTCGTCTCTCAAGGAATTACAGAAAAGTGTGTTTATTATTGGTTATGAGTTGTATCTTTTGGGGGTTTTTGGGTTTGATAAACAAGAAAATAAAGATAACAATAAAATAGACTAACAACTAATATGGGTCTTGGTAAGGATCAAGAGTCAAGGTATCCTATCTTGGATCATTGACCACAACATGGTGATTACAAAGAGTTAATTCCACTTAGTTATCCTCTAACAATTGAAGGAAAGTTAAGTGGACATAATTGGTCCTAGAACCAATTAACAACCCTAAATCACCAATAGAACTAGACATCAATGATCTCAAGGGATCTAAGTCCTAATTCACAAGCCAAGAGTAGCAAAATCTATTCTAAAATCCAACTAAGCATTTTATCAAACACTTGGAAGGCAAAAAAATAAAGCATGTTAAAATTGCAACAATATAAAATCTAACAACTACCAATTGCAGGAAATTAACAATAACAAGTAAAGAAAGTAATAATAACGTGAAAATATAAATTGCATCAATAAAAATCAAAAGTAGCAAGAGTGCATAAACATAAAGGCAACAAAGTGAAGGAAATAACAAGTAGAATTAAAGAACAAAGGTGCAAGAACAATAAATTGCAAGGAAATGTAAATGAAAACAAGAACTAAATCTAAATCTGAGAAGAAATTGAAATAAAAAATCCTAAAACCTAGAGAGAGAGGAGAGAACCTAATGTGTGTGTGAATGAATCCATCCATCCTCTTTCATTCCCAGCATATAATTTTGAAAACTAGGCTCCAAACTGGGCCAGAATTGAGCTCTGAAATCACTTCCAACATTTTCACTTTAATGAGACACGTGCTGCTTGTCACGCGTACACGTCAGCCACGCGTACGCGTCATTTGAACTCTGCACTGGCCACGCGAACGCGTCAGTCACGCGTACTTGTTGGTTGATGATGCTCCTGGTCACACGCACGCTTTAGCCATGCGTACGCGTTAGTTCCATCTTCTCAAATCTCCAAATTCTTGTGTTCCTTCCACTTTATCATTCCTCCTCTTTATTCTCTATGCCATTCCTGCCCTATAACCCTGAGATCACTCAACGAACACATCACGGCATCGAATGGTAATAAGGGAGAATTAAAAATTAGTAATTTTAAGGCCTAGAAAACATGTTTTCCGTTATAGCATAAAATTAGGAAGGAATCTTAAAAACATGCAATTTACATGAATATGTGTGAGAATAGTTGACAAAATCCACTCAATTTAACACAAAATAAACCATAAAATAGTGGTTTATCAGTAAGACGACGAAGGGAGCTGGAAGAAAAGCTCTTAAAACTAGAAACCGACCTTCGAAGATGAAACAACTGAGTTGATTCGGAGGAAATCCCCCTAGGTGGAGAAGATCCTTCGTGGAAGAGATCATGCAGGCCAAAGTTCCTTGAAATTTCAAAACTCCCGTGATGGATCTCTACGACGGAACAACCGACTTGAGATACCATCTTAGCAACTTTAAAAAACGGATGTATCTGGCTAACGCCTCTGACACCACTCACTGCAAAGCCTTACCAACAACCTTAACCAAATCGGCAATGAAGTGGTTCGACAACTTATTCCCAGTTTGGTAACAGTCTTTGATGACCTGGCCAGGAAGTTCCTCACCAGATTTTCTATCCAAAAGGATAAGGTAAAGCATGCCCCAAGCTTGTTAGGAGTTAAACAGGAAACAGGAGAAATGCTACGAGACTATATGAGTGATTTAATAAAGCATGCTTATAGATACAAAATCTACCTACTGAAGCCGTGATCATAGGGTTAGTTAATGACCTCAAAGAAGGGTCATTCTCTCAGTCCATATCCAAGCGACACCCAACTTCCATAAATGAAGTACAAGAGCGGGCAGAAAATACATTGATATGGAGGAAACTCCCGACTAAAAAAACTACTCCTGAGGACCAACCCACCTTATCTACCTCGGAAAAAAGAGGAAGAATCCAAGAAGAAGGAAGAATATAACCCAGAAAAGCCTTGAAGATACCACAATTATACTCCCATTCGAGTCTTTCTAGTGGATATTTACATAGAGATATGGCATACTGAAAAGCTTCCACCTCCTCGTTCGATTAAATACAAGAAGGCAGCAAGTTGGACAGAATATTACAAGTATCATAAAATTTATGGGCATTCCACTAACAACTGCTACGATTTAAAGAATGTCATAGAAAAGTTCGCTAGAGAAGGCCGACTAGATAGATACTTGGCTGACAGGTCGGTCGACCCGAGGAAAAGAAAAAGAGATGAAGAAAGGGGACGACAAGAACATCCACCTCAAAATCCTGAGTGACACATATATATATGATTAATGGAGGATTTATGGGACGAAGAATATCAAAATCATCACGAAAAACGCATCTAAAAGAGGTGTAGCAAGTTGGGGAAGATAGCAGACTCCCCGACTTGCCCACCATCTCGTTCATTAAAGAGGACGCTCAAGGGATAACACTTGGACACAACGATCCCATGGTGATAACAATGATCCTCACCAACGCAAACCTTCATAGAACCTTAATAGACTAAGGTAGCTCGGCAGATATTCTGTTCAAACCCAATTTCGACAAACTTGGGTTGGAAGAAATGGATCTAAAGGCATACCCAGACAACCTCTTCGGACTGGGGGATACACCGATCTGACCTCTTGGATATATCTCCCTATACACCACCTTTGGAAAGGGTACAAAGTCGAAAACACTGATCATTGATTACATTGTGGTCGACGTAACCTCAGCATACAATGCCTTAATAGGTCAGACCACTTTGAACCGACTTCCAGCCGTTGTCTTCACACCCCATCTATGCATGAAATTTCTCACAGCAGAAGGAATTGCCACCATCAAAGGAGATAAAAAACTAGCATGTAAATTCTATAATGAAAGCCTTAATTTAAAAGGTAGTCCAGGGGAAAAAGATATTAATACTATCAACTAGGTGGTCTTCAAACACAAAAAGAACTGCACCCCTAACCTGGAGTCAAAGTAGAGGAAGTACAAATCAGAGATCACCCTGAAAAAACAACAATTATAGGGACTCACTTGGAAGAAGATCTAAAAGAACAGCTCATTAACCTACTAAGAAAAAATTCTGACCTCTTCGCCTAGAAAGCCTCCGACATGCCCAGCATATATCCCGACCTGTCCAACAAAAGCGTCGGATGCTTGGGCCAGAAAGGACACAAGTCATGGAAGAGAAAATGCAAGCATTGCTGGAAGCAGGGTTCATAAGGGAGGTAAAGTATCCATTGTGGCTAGCTAATGTCGTTCTGGTAAAAAACAAAATGAAAAATGGAGGATGTGTGTTGATTACACCAACCTCAGTAAAGCTTGTCTGAAGGAACCATATCTTCTCTCTAGCATCGATGCTCTGGTCGACTCGGCCTTAGGCTATCGGTATCTGTCTTTCTTGGATGCCTACTTGGGATACAACCAAATTCTGATGTACAAGCTAGACCAGGAGAAAACTTTGTTCATAACTCAAAAAGCCAACTATTGCTACATAGTGATGCCTTTTGGGTTGAAGAACGCTAGACCCATGTACCAGAGGCTGATGAATAAAGTGTTTTCTTCTCACCTGAAAGAACGCATGGAAGTGTATGCAGATGACATGCTTGTCAAAACCAAAGAGAACTCAATACTGCTATCTAATCTCTCTGATGTGTTTTCTACAATAAGAAAGCATGGGATGAGGCTAAAACCCTCAAAATGCACCTTCACAGTAGAAGTGGGAAAGTTCTTGGGCTTCATGCTAACTCAAAGAGGCATAAAAGCGAACCCGGATAAATATCAAGCCATACTCAACACGAAAAGCCTAACCTGTCTCAAAAAGGTCCAACAATTGAATTGAAGGTTGGCAGCTCTATCCATATTTCTAGCAGGGTCCTCTCTGAAATCATTACTCTTATATTCTATTCTCAGAATAGGAAAGCATTTCGAGTGGACTCCAGAATGTGAGCAAGCCTTCTAAGACTTCAAATCCTTCCTGTGTCAACCCTCCATACTTACCCGACCTGTTAAGGGTGAAGAACTCGTATTGTATATAGCAGTAATGATAAACCCCATTTTTAGGGTTTATCTTGTGCATAATTTAGGGAATTTTATGACCTTTTACCCATATTTATTCAATGAAATAGCATAGTTTCATGATTGTCTCCTAATTTGTGCTTAAGTGTGAAAACATGCTTTTTAGACCCTTAATTGGTTGATTTTAATTCACCTTTGATTCCACTAGATGCCTTGATGTGTGTGTTAGTAATTTTAGGTTGAAAAGGCTAGGAATGGATCAAAGAAATGGAGAGAAAACAATGCAAAGTGGAGAAATCATGGAAAAGCAAGGATTTGGGATGAGATTAACGACGCGCACCAGACGCGCACGGGTAGATCGTGAGGTCACACGGCGACGCGTACATGATGCATACGCGTGGATAGCAATTTGTCAAGTGACGCGTACGCGTGACGCACGCGTATGCGTCGGTGCTCGCACATGACTCACTTAAAGGCAATCCGTTGGGGGAGATTTCTTGGATTCCCAGGCCCAAATCCAACTCACCTCTGATGCTATTAAACCAAAGGAATGAAGAGGGATCAAGAGTCTAGTGAACTAGTGAGTTTTAGTTTAGTTTTGGAGGGAAAGTTAGTTTCTAGAGAGAGAAGCTCTCTCTTCTCTCTAGAATTAGGATTAGATTTAGGTTAATTTCTTAGATCTAGGTTAATTTCATACTTTGATTTACTTTTCCTTTATCAATTCTTGTTCCTCTACCTTTCCTCTCTCTAGTTTTGTATTGCATTCTTGTAATTGTTTACTTTTATGTTGATGAACTCTTGCTTCTTCTATTTTCCTTTTAATGCAATTTATGTTTCATGTTCCTTTATTGTTGATTTGAATTGTTGATGTTTAATTCCTTGCAATTTTACCTTGCTTTGCTATTGTGCCTTCCAAGTGTTTGATAAAATGCTTGGTTGGATTATAGTGTAGATTTTGTTCCTCTCGGCTTAGGTAGAGTAATTGGTGACTCTTGAGTTATCAAACTCCTTTGTTGATTGATAGTTAGAAGTTGCTAATTGACTTGAATGTCACTAAAGCTAGTCTTTCATCATGATTAGGCTAGGACTTATGGAATCAAGTTAATTCATCTACTTGACTTTCCTTCATAGTTAGAGGTTAACTAAGTGGGAGCAATGGGCAATTGTTGTCACAATTGAGGAGGATAACTAGGATAGGACTTCTAGTTCTCATACCTTGCCAAGAGCTTTGTTAGTTGTTAGTTTATTTTCTTTGCCATTTATATTTCTTGTCTATTACCTCAAAAAACCCCAAAACATTCATAGCCAATAACAAGAACACTTTATTGCAATTCCTAGGGAGAACGACCCGAGGTTTGAATATTTCAGCTATTTATTAGGGATTTGTACTTGTGACAAACAAATTTTTGCATGAAAGGATTATTGTTGGTTTAGAGACTATACTTGCAACGCGATTCCATTTGTGAAATTCTAAAACGTCAAGAATTCATTCATCAAAATGGCGCCGTTGCCAGGGAATTGCAAATGTGCGCATGTTATTGGTTATTGTATATATGTGAATATTGTGAATATGTTTGGCTTTTGCTTCTTTGTTAGTTTTTGGTAGTGTAGGAATTTGTTCTCTTTATTTGTTACTAGTTTTTGTTTTTATCTTCTCTTTCTATCATGAATTCTCACTTTGGCTATGAGTTTGGTTACAATTATGTTGTAGGAAATGAAAGCTTCAATGAGGATATGCATCAAGGATGGAACAATCAAAGGTGGGATGAGCCTCAAGCTTATGGAAAACCTTCTTGGCAACAACCTCCTCTGGTCTCTTATAGGTATAATTCCACTCCCAATGCATATCAATTCAATAGCTATGATGGACCTCCTTGTAGTTACCAACAACCCCATCATATGCTTATGAACCTTATCCTCAACATAACCCTCAACCATACTCACAAGCCCCTTTTTACCAAACACCCTCATATGACCCTAATCCTTACCCACCATACCAACAACCATATGAGCCATACGAACCCCACATGGAACCACCACCATTCCAACCCCAACGCCTACAAGAACCACCCCCTCCATACTATTGCCAAGATGAACCACCTCCAATGTATGCAAATTTTCAACCACAAGATGAATTCAACTTTCCACCACAACCTTCCATGGAAGAATATTCATGTCCATCGATCCAAGAACCATATGATCCTAATCATGTTATCCAAGCAGAACAAGAGTCAAGGGATCGTCTCAAGGAAATATTGGATTAACTTCAAGCAACCATAGAGCATGTTGTGCAACAAGTGGAAAAAGTGGAGAGTGTTGAACCGCCATACCCTTACCAAGAAGAATCACCTTCCTATTATGAACCCTTTCTCCAAAATAATGAACCCTTCTATCCACCCCAAGCCCCAATTGATAACTCTATCACTTTACTACTTCAAGAACAAAGAGAAATGCAAAAGGAGGCACTAGAATCCGTGGCCGCCTTGGAAGAAGTAGTGCATCTATTAGCCTCCCAATGCTTGAACACTCAAAGCACTCCCATGACTATATGTGGATAATCAATTGAAGAGCATAGCATAAGGGAGAGATTGGAAACTCCAGTGGAAAATAAGGAATGTTGCTTTGTGTTGGAACAATTGGAGGAAGTTATGATTGTTAGAGAAGAGGAAGAAGTGATTAAAGACATGGGTGAAATAGAACAAGAGGTGGATTTCAAGCTTGAGAACACTTCTACACCGAGCCATGTTGTTGATGATTTTGTGGAAGTTGTTGAACATTCTTCCATTGAGCTTGAAATTGATATTAAGGAGGATAATATGCAACCTCCTACACATATTATGGAAGATGAAAAATTGGAGGAAGTTGAGCAAGCGATAAGTCCTATTGTTGAAGTTAATTCCACACCAACTACTGTGCTATGTGAGATTGTTGAACCTTTCTCATTGTGTTGTGAAATTGATGTTGAGGAGACTAGTTCTTCAACACATGACTTGGTCATTGAGGAATGTATAGAAGAAGTTGGTGAACGAGAAATTGACATTGAAGAAGCTTGCCAAGAGGTGGAGGTAGTCAAAGAAGAGCACAAAGGAGTGGCAATTGCAAGATCATTGGGACCGCCCCTTCCTAAGTCACCATCCTACACAACATTCAAGTGGGTAAAATTCTTATCTCTAAGCTTTACTTTCTCACTTGAATATGGTTTGATTAAAAATTATGGTCAAATTAGAGCTCTTTGTGGAGTTAAGAGTAGGAGAGGGTTGTGTAGTGGTTGGAAACATCACTTTAAGTTCATGATGGTTGCATGCTCAAAGTTGAATAGCAATGGTTGGTGTAGAACCAAAGTGCGTGGGTCTAGAAGGATGTTTGGTCACTTCATTGAGAATTCATCTCGCTTACCACCCGGATGGACTAATAATGATCAACTTCAAAACGGGTGTGAAAATAAAGTGTGGGATCCTGGATTACAATAAGAGGATTGACTTTGGGAGCCCCAAACTTGTGAAGAACTCCACCAAGACTTGGTGCAACTCATGCGAAATCTTGGGACACAATGGAGAACCAAGAATTGGTGGGAGTTCCAAGAAGAATTTAAGCACAAGCCACCTTGACAAGGAGCTCCCCATAAGTCCAACTTAAGGACAATAAACAAAAGTGCTAGGTGGGAGACACCCCACCATGGTAAAATCTTTTCATTTTTCTCCTTTGTAAATATTGATAAAAATTAGTTAATTTCATGTTTTGATTAGTTTGTTGAGTTTATTTGGTAGATTGGTATGTTAAATAAGGTTTTATGGTGTTTTGGTAGCTGTTTGGAGGTTTGAAATGCCTGGTTTGGTGCAAAAACATAGAAAAATTTTGAAAAACAAAGCACCAACCCATGCGTACGCGTGCTTCACACGTACACGTAACACAGGAATTTTCGACCATCCACGCGCACGCGTCATCCACGCATACGCGTGGATGCAAAAATTTCACCTCCAAGCCATTTGCCCAAGAGTTGTGCCTACATCGCGCGAACATTGTGCCTTTCGCGCAAACCTACTCACACATACGCGCACCTTACGCGTACGCGTCGCTCTCTAAATAACCCATCGATGTGCACGCGTGACCCACGCGTACGCGTCGCCTCCAATTCACCATTCCCACGTGCTCGCGTCGTGCACGCGTACGCGTGGATGCCCTTCCTTCACTACACCTCCTTTCTCATCCTCTTTCCATTTCTTCTCTTCTCCTTTCTTCTTCCCTTCTCCTATACCTCATCCAATCATTAGATTTAGTCGTGGATTCCATTCCTAAGTTGATAGGAGCTCTTTCTTTTTTTCGCCCCACTACCATACACCATCAACCATTCGTTAGTTTAGTTAGTTAGCTATTTTGATGGTTTAAATTTTGTTTAATCTTCCATTTTTCATGATAAGTGTTGGATTATTGACTTTGTTTACTATATATTGCTGCTCATTACTAATTGAATGCTATTCTAGCATAATCCTTGTGTTAAATATCGTTGTTAGATTTTTTGTTGAGGTTACAAATTGTTACTTAGTTTGAATTTTTCATGCTTAACTTTTGTGGATACTAAGTACATGAGAATTGCCCTCAAGCTTTTTATGCCCATTTGAATTGCATGACTTGGCCACCCTGTGATTTGAATTATTTTCTTTGATAAGGCAATTTTTTGACGGATGTTGTGCATTTACCTTAATGCATTATATTTCTTGATCATACGCATCCATATGTTATTTTTGGCTTGAATGCTTTCATACTTCTTTATCGCTTGTTTGGTTGTCTTAACCTACAAGTTTAAAGTATTTCAAGCACACTAGAATGCGTGAAGTGTATTCTTCTTTTGTGTAAATGTGACAAAACTTTTTATGCTAGTGTGCATGCGTTCTAAACCGCGTGCAATTTAGGACTCACACACTCTTTTCTTTAATGTCACACTTATTCACTCACTCAATTCTAGCGATTTACCTCATTCCAACAATGTATGCTTCTTTGCTTTTGCATTTACTTTCTCACTATCCTGCCTTCTATTTTCAGGATGAGTTATTATAAGCTTAAACGGAAGCGGAAGAAAGAACACACAGCACCGGTTGACCTACCAGCTGATGGTAGCAACTCGGAAAGTTGTCGTACCCCCTTGCTCATCTTTGAATGCACCGAGGATGGTCAAACTTTTATGTGTGGGGAGGTCGTCCGACCAGTCGGCATTTTTTGGTGACAAGTTTCTAATCCTAACACTTTTGCATTTCATTCTTAGGTCTTTTAGGATTTTTAGTTGCATATATATATATACATAATAAGCTTAGTCAAAATAATGAAATTTTCCAAGAAAAAACATTCTTAATATGGCATTGACATATCAATTGATTTGAGTGAAAACTTTTCATTGAACTTGCTTGAATTATATATATATTGTGGAACATGTTTTGAGTTAAGAACACAAGCATGTGAATTTTGAGCCTAATTATGTGGTTACATCTTATAACCACTTATTTTCCTTTCTTGTGTGCATTATTCTCTTTCTATGATTGTAATCTTTGATTTGTTTGATTCTTTATGTCCATTATTTTGTGAAGACATGCACTTATATGATTGAGGTCATCATTTTATTTAGCTCACTTGCTCAAATAGCCTACCTTTTATCAACCTTTGTTAGCCATCTTTGAGCCTACGATTAACCCGCTTGTTCTTAATTTAGCACATTACAAGTCTTGAAGCGAAAAAAAATAAATATCCTTAATTTGGATCTTTGATTAGCTTAGGCTAGTGTGTGTGTGTCATTCAAGTGTGGAGAAACTTGGGACATTGGTTGAGAGAAAAGAGTGTTTTTGTTTTGTATTTCTATGTTTGGGAATTGGGTACATACTCATGTGTTAATTAAATGTAAAACTATATGCATTGATGCTCTTGTATTGTAAGACAAAAAGAAAAAAATGAGAAAATAAAAAGAAAAATATATATGAAAAGAAAAAAAGAGAGAAAAAGAAAAGAAATAAAAAGGGGAAAAAATGCCCCAAAGTAAAGTTCAATAAGAATCAATGCATAAGTGTTGTGAAATCAAGAAAAAATGCATGAGTATGTGAAAAAAGTGAGAAAAATGGGTAGTTATGGTAGCTTTGAAATTGTATAGGATGTCATAGGTTAGGTGGAAAGTCTAAACTTATCAAGGATTCAAATCTCAAGTCTACTTGACTAAATATGCATCCTACCTTGACCCTAGCCCCATTACAACCTATGAAAAGACCTCATGATAATTGTATGCATGCATGAAATAAATGTTGATTGTTAGATGAAAAACAAATCTTGGAAAGCATGATTAGGGGAGAATTGAGAGAATCAACCCTAAATACTTGAGTGACTAGAGTGGATACACATCCGGTGAGGGTTCGATTGCACAATTACATGTTTCCACCAATGATCATCACTTTTCTTGCAAGTTTGTAAAAATATTTAATAACTCAATTCAATTGTGGATTAGATTTGCTATTGTCTTAGCCCTTGTGCCTATATATGTTCTCTTGGAAATTGATTTATGTTAACCAAGTAGTTGCATTTAGATAGGATGCATTTAGTAGTTGTTACATTGAATAAATATTGATACCCTTATTTCCTTCTTGGTTTAGCATGAGGACATGCTATGGTTTAAGTGTGGGGAGGTTGACAAACCCCATTTTTAGAGTTTATCTTGTGCATAATTTAGGGGATTTTATGACCTTTTACCCACATTTATTCAATGAAATAGCATGGTTTCATGATTGTCTCCTAATTTGTGCTTTAAGTGTGAAAACATGCTTTTTAGACCCTTAATTGGTTGATTTTAATTCACCTTTGATTCCACTAAATGCCTTGATGTGTGTGTTAGTGATTTCAAGTTGAAAAGGCTAGGAATGGATCAAAGGAATGGAGAGAAAAGCATGCAAAGTGGAGAAATCATGGAAAAGCAAGGATTTGGGATGAGATCAACGACGCGCACGCATGGATCGTGAGGTCGCATGGTGACGCATACGCGTACATGACGCATACGCGTGGATAGCAATTTGTCAAGCGAAGCATACGCGTGACACACGCGTACGCATCGGTGCTCGCAGGCAATCCGCTGGGGGCGATTTCTGGGCTTCCCAGGCCCAAATCCAACTCACCTTTGATGCTATTTAACCCAAGAAACAAAGAGGGATCAAGAGTCTAGTCAACTAGTGAGTTTTAGTTTAGTTTTGGAGGGAAAGTTAGTTTCTAAAGAGAGAAGCTCTCTCTTCTCTCTAGAATTAGGATTAGGTTTAGGTTAATTTCTTAGATCTAGGTTAATTCTATGCTTTGATTTACTTTTCCTTTATCAATTCTTGTTCCTCCACCTTTCCTCTCTCTAGTTTTGTATTGCATTCTTGTAATTGTTTACTTTTATGTTGATGAACTCTTGCTTCTTCTATTTTCCTTTTAATGCAATTTATGTTTCATGTTCTTTTATTGTTGATTTGAATTGTTGATGTTTAATTCCTTGCAATTTTATCTTGCTTTGCTATTGTGCCTTTGATGAGCGGATAATTTATACGCTTTTGGCATTGTTTTTAGTATGTTTTTAGTAGGATCTAGTTACTTTTAGGGATGTTTTCATTAGTTTTTATGTTAAATTTATATTTCTGGACTTTACTATGAGTTTGTGTGTTTTTCTATGATTTCAGGTATTTTCTGGCTGAAATTGAGGGACTTGAGCAAAAATCAGATTCAGAGGTTGAAGAAGGACTGCTGATGCTGTTGGATTCTGACCTCCCTGCACTAAAAGTGGATTTTCTGGAGCTACAGATCTCAAAATGGCACGCTTCCAATTGCGTTGGAAAGTAGACATCTAAGGCTTTTCAGAAATATATAATAGTCCATACTTTGGCCGAGTTTAGATGATGCAAAAGGGCGTTGAACGCCAGTTCTATGCTGCAATCTGGAGTTAAACGCCAGAAACACGTTACAAGCCAGAGTTGAACGCCAGAAATACGTTACAAACTGGCGTTGAACTCCAAAAGAAGCCTCTGCACGTGGAAAGCTAAAGCTCAGCTCAAGCACACACCAAGTGGGCCCCGGAAGTGGATTTATGCATAAATTACTTACTTCTGTAAACCCTAGTAGTTAGTTTATTATAAATAGAACTTTTTACTATTGTATTTGATATCCTGGATTGTATTTTTGATCCTGTGATCTCATTTTGGGGCTGGCCATTTGGCCATGCCTGGATCTTTCACTTATGTATTTTCAACGGTAGAGTTTCTACACTCCATAGATTAAGGTGTGGAGCTCTGCTGTTCCTCATGAATTAATACAAAGTACTACTGCTTTTCTATTCAATTCAACTTGTTCCGCTTCTAATATATTCATTCGCAATTCAACATGAATGTGATGAACGTGACAATCATCATCATTCCCCCACGAATGCGTGACTGACAACCACTTCCGTTCCACCTTAGATTGAATGATTATCTCTTGGATCTCTTAATCAGAATCTTCGTGGTATAAGCTAGATTGATGGCGGCATTCATGAGAATCCGGAAAGTCTAAACCTTGTCTGTGGTATTCCGAATAGGATTCTGGGATTGAATGACTGTGACGAACTTCAAACTCGCGAGTGCTGGGCGTAGTGACAGACGCAAAAGGAGGGTGAATCCTATTCCAGTATGATCAAGAACCTCAGATGATTAGCCGTGCTGTGACAGAGCATTTGGACCATTTTCACAAGAGGATGGGATGCAGCCATTGACCACGGTGATTCCTTCAGATGATTAGCCATGCAGTGACAGTGCATCGGACCATTTTCACAGAGAGGATGAAAAGTAGCCATTGACAATGGTGATGTTCTTACATAAAGCCAGCCATGGAAAAGAGTAAGATTGATTGGATGAACACAGCAGGAAAGCAGAAGTTCAGAGGAACGAAAGCATCTCCATACGCTTATCTGAAATTCTCACCAATGATATACATAAGTATTTCTATCTTTATTTTCTGTCTATTTATTATTTATTTTCGAAAACTCCATAACTATTTTATATCCGCCTGACTGAGATTTATAAGGTGACCATAGCTTGCTTCATACCAACAATCTCCGTGGGATCGGCCCTTACTCACGTAAGGTTTTATTACTTGGACGACCCAGTGCACTTGCTGGTTAGTTGTATCGAAGTTGTGAATGAAAAACAATTTATTAAGACGTGCGTACAGAGTTTTTGGCGCCGTTGCCTGAGATCACAATTTCGTGCAACAGCCTTCCAAGTGTTTGATAAAATGCTTAGTTGGATTATAGTGTAGATTTTGTTCCTCTTGACCTAGGTAGAGTAATTGGTGACTCTTGAGTTATCAAACTCCTTTGTTGATTAATAGTTAGAAGTTGCTAATTGACTTGAATGCCACTAAAGCTAGTCTTTCATCATGATTAGGCTAGGACTTGTGGAATCAAGTTAATTCATCCACTTGACTTTCCTTCATAGTTAGAGGTTAACTAAGTGGGAGCAATGGGCAATTGTTGTCACAATTGAGGAGGATAACTAGGATAGGACTTCTAGTTCTCATACATTGCCAAGAGCTTTCTTAGTTGTTAGTTTATTTCCTTTGCCATTTATATTTCTTGTACATTACCTCAAAAAACCCCAAAATATTCATAGCCAATAATAAGAACACTTTATTGCAATTCCTAGGGAGAACGACCCGAGGTTTGAATACTTCGGTTATTTATTAGGGGTTTATACTTGTGACAAACAAATTTTTGCATGAAAGGATTATTGTTGGTTTAGAGACTATACTTGCAACGCGATTTCATTTGTGAAATTCTAAACCGTCAAAAATTCATTCATCAAGTAGCAAGCTGAGTTATATCTTTGGCTTTGATCCATGAAGATACAAAGGGGAAGAAGCCTATCTACTTTGTTAGCAAAGCCCTACAGGGGGCAGAGCTGAATTATCAAAAGATAGAAAAGTTTGTGTATGCACTTATCCTCACCTCTCAAAGGCTTCAACCTTATTTTCAAGCCCATACTATAAAGATGCGTACCAACCAACCAATGAAAAACATCTTGCAAAAGACGGATCTGGTAGGGCAGATGTTGCAATGGGCTGTAGAACTGTTTGAGTTCGATCTAAAGTACGAAACCTAGATAGCCATCAAGTCCCAGTATCTCTTCAATTTCGTTGTTGAATATACAAAAACTTAGAGAAGCCCAATTACATGGAGCCTATATGTAGACGGGTTGTCAAATAAAGCTGGTAGTGTGTAGAAGTTATCCTGGAAAATGACCAAGGAACTCGAATAGAACTCTCCTTAAGATTCGAGTTTCCGGCTTCTAATAACCAAGCAAAATATGAAGCCTTACTTGCTGGCTTAAATCTAGCCAAAGAAGTAGGGGCAAAAAAGCTGATAGTGTTTAATGACTCTCAAGTGATAACTTCACAAATCAATGGTACTTGTCAAGCCAAATGCCTCACCATGAAGAGGTACTTCGATGAAGCAAGAGAACAACTAGCGTACGTCTCAAAAGGAGAAGTCCGGCATATAGCTCGGGAATCAAATGCTCGAGCTGATGCCATCTCCAAACTAGCCAGCACCAAACCAGGGGACAATAATAGAAGTCTCATTCAGGAAACTCTACATGCACCATCAGTATTAAAGGGAGACGACAACACAAATATAATGCCAATATCAAATCAAAATTTAGGATGGATGACCCCCATAGGCAAATATCTTAAATTTGATGTCCTCCCTGAAAACGAAAAAGAGGCTCAAAGACTTATAAAGGAAGCACAAAACTACACGCTGGTCTACAATGTTCTATACAAAAGAGGAATATCCATGCCCCTCCTAAAATGTGTTCCGACCTCTAACACTAAAGAGGTTCTAGAGGAAGTACACAATGGTATATGTGGAAACCACTTGGGAGCTCGATCACTAGCTAAGAAAGTGATCCCAGCTGGCTTTTTCAGGCCGACCTTACAAAGGAAGGTAGATGAGTTTGTAAAAAAATGCCCGCTTTGCTAGAAGCATGCCAACTTTCATGTTACGCCTCATGAAGAGCTTATTAGCGTCAACTCACTATAGCCATTTACAAAAATGGGACCTTGACCTCCTAGGACCATTTCCTCAACACCTTACATTAATTTGTACCTTTGGAGATCGATTACTTTACTAAATAGATCCAGGCAGAACCACTAGCAACCATCACTGCGCAAAGAAGTCGGAAGTTCCTTTATAAGAATATTATCACAAGGTTTGGAGTACCCCACTCCATCACCATTGATAATGGAACTCATTTTACCGACTCAACCATCAGAAATTTGGTGGCCGACTTAAAAATAAAGCACCAATTCACATCAATCGAACACCCTCAGACCAATGGACAAGCTGAAACTGCCAGCAAGACGGTCGGGTTGAAACGCCGATTACAAGAGGAAAAGAGAGCGTAGGCAGACGAGCTTCCTTAAGTCCTATGGGCATATCGGACAACCCCTCATTCCACAACAGGGGAGTCGCCTTTCTGACCTGCATACTGAATAGAAGCCATGATCCCGATAGAAATCGCCAAGGAATCACCGAAGGTTATATTCTACAATGAAGGGGCCAATACCCGTGCACAAAAGTAAGAGTTCGACCTCCTTCCAGAAGTCCGAAAATGATCTCATATTAGAGAAGAGGCATTAAAACAAAGGATGGCCCTAAGGTATAACCAGAAGGTTATCAAGAGAAGCTTCATCACCAACGACCTCCTGCTTATCCAAAATGACATCGGAGTTCAGAAGCCAGGCGAAGGAAAGCTAGCAGCAAATTGGAAAAGAACCTATAAGATTGTTGAAGTCTTAGGGAAAGGTTACTACAAAGTGTCCGACCTCCAAGGACGGGAGTGATAAACCACTATTTTATGGTTTATCTTGTGCTCAATTGAGTGGTTTTTATCAACTCTTTACCCACTTATTCATACTATTTGTATGGTTTTACATTTGCCTTCCTAATTATGTGCTTTGATTGAAAACATGCTTCTTTGGCCTTAAGTTCCCTATGTTTAATCCTCTCTTATTACCATTAGATGCCTTAATATGTGTGTTAAGTGATTTCAGAGATTACAGGGCAGGAATGGCTCAGAGGATGGAAAGGAAGCATGCAAAAGTGGAAGGAATACAAGAAGTTGGAGAAATTGCTAAGCTGTCCAGCTTGACCTCTTCGCACTCAAGCGGCTATAACTTTAGCTACAGAGGTCCAAACGACGCGGTTTTAGTTCTTTTGGAAAGCTAACGTCTGGGGCTTCGATTTTATATATAATTTTCTATAGTTTCCCTGACGATAAGTGACGCGAATACGTGGTCTACGCGGATGCCTCGCAGTGGCGAAAAAAAAAACCAGCGTGTTTGAATTCGAAACCAGCGAATTCTGGGTTGTTTCTGACCCAGTTCTTGATCCAGAAAACGCAGATTAGAGGCTATAAAGTGGGAGAATGCATCCATTCACAATCAGGAGCTCATATACATAATTTGAGGTTTAGATGTAGTTCTTAGAGAGAGAGGTTCTCTCCTCTCTCTTAGGATTAGGATTTAGGATTTCTTTGCTTTCAAGATTGTTTCTTTTTATCAGGTTCAATGTTCCTTTTATTTATTTTATCACTTTAGTTTATGAACTCTTCCATGTTACATATGATTTTCTTAATTGATATAATTTGAGGTATTTCAAACTTATGATTGCTTTCTTTAATTTATTAATGTTCTCGCTTTATCCAAATTATTTTCATTGAAGTAGAATTTCTTCCCTTTTGGCTTTGGTTAAGTAATTGGTGACTCTTGAGTTATCAAACTCATCGTGATTGATAATTGTTACAGTTGCTAATTGACTTGAATTCCAATAACTCTAGTCTTTCCTTAGGAATTGATTAGGACTTGAGGATCAAACTAATTAGTTCACTTGACTTTCCTTTGTTTAGCAAAGGTTAACTAAGTGGGATTAGAATCCAATTATCATCACCATTGATAAGGATAACTGGGATAGGACTTCCAGTTCTTATACCTTGCCAAGATTTTTATTTTATAGTTATTTATTTATTTTATTTGTCATACTTCTTCCTTACTTTCAAAACCCCCAATCTACAAAACTCATAACCATTAATAAGAACATACTTCCCTACAATTCCTTGAGAAGACGACCCGAGGTTTAAATACTTCGGTTATCAATTTATTTAGGGGTTTGTTACTTGTGACAACCAAAAAGTTTGTACGAAGGGATTTCTGTTGGTTTAGAAACTATATCTACAACGCGACTATTTTTATAAAATTCTTTACTAGCAAAAATCCTACCGTCAAAATGGCGCCGTTGCCGGGGAATTGCAAACGTGTGCCTTATTATTGGTTATTGTAAATATTTGCTTTTTGCTTGTTTATTTATTTTTATTTTTGTTTTTATTTTTACTTTTTCATAAATTAAGAGGTTATTGGTTTTTATTTCGTTATTAAAAAAATATTTTTTTTCAAAAATTTGTTCTTCGTGTTCATCTTGACCTTCAAGTTGTTCTTAGTTGTTTTCTCCATTTTGATCTAAAAATTTTAAGTTTGGTGTCATTTTATTATTTTTCTCTTTCCTCATTTAATTCAAAAATATCTTTTCTCTTTATTTTAATTGAATTTTCAAAATTTGCATTAAAAAAAATATTTAGATTTTTTTTTAATTTTTATCTTATCTTAGTTTTAAATTTCAAAATTCAAATCTTTTTCAAAAATCTTATCTTATCTTATTTCAAAATCAAATTTCAATATTTAAATTCCAAAATTCAAATTTCAAAATTTAAACTTAAAATTTTAAAAATCAAACCTTTTCAAAATTTAAACCTTTTTCAAAGCTTTATCTTATATTGTTGACTTTTTCAAAATTCAAATTTTAAATTTCAAATTTCAAAATTCAAAATTCAAAATTTAAAATTCAAAATTTAATTTTCAAATTCAAAAATTTAAATTTCAATAACCTTTTAATTTAAAATTGTTTTTTTTTAATTTTTATTTGCTATTATGAATTCTCACCCATCTGGTTTCAAGTTTGGTTCCAATGTTGTTGTAAGGAATGGAAACTATAATGAAAATAGGCATCAAGGTTGGAAGAATCAAAGATGGGAGGAGCCACAAGGATTTGATCAACCCTCTTGGCAACAACCCCCTCCAATGCACTATAACCAACAACCATTCTGTGATGCATACCAAGATGATGACTATAGTGGACCCCCTTGCAGTTACCAACAAGCCCCGCCATATGCTTATGAACCATCTCCTCAACATAACTTTGAACCACCTTACTCACAAGCCACCTACAACCATTTACCTCCATATGACCCTAATCCTTATCCACCGTACCAACCACCATATGAACCACACCCAGAACCACCACCTCAATATTCACCATCTCCATATCATTATCAAGATGAACCACCTTCCTATTATGAACCCTCTCTCCTAACCAATGAACCCTCATATCCACCCCAACCTCTAATGGATGACAGACTTCGTGTTATTCTTCAAGGGCAAGAAAGGATGAATAAGAGTGTGCTAAATTTCACGGCCGCCTTAGGCGAGTTAGTGGAGGAAGAGAAAAGAAGAGCAAAGCATGAAGGAGACACTAGAAACTTCGGTGGACAATGAGGAACATGGCTTTGTATTGGAACAAGTGGAGGAAGCCATAATAGTTGTAGAGGAAGAAGTGGTTGCAGACTTAGGAGATGCTGAAACCTCCATGGGAAAGTCAGGTTATAGAACCTCCTTCCAAGGCGATTGAAATTGATGCTGAGGAGGGTGTACAACCTCCAAGGCATATCATAGTTGAAGACTTGGAAGAGGTTGATCAAGAGATAGAGATTCAAGAAGAAGAAGCACAACCTCCTATACCCTTGGTAAGTAATGAAGAAGAGATTAAATTGGAAGAAAGCTACCAAGAGGAAGAGGTTGAAATTGAAGAAGCTTGCAAGGAGGTGGAAGTTGTCAAGGAAGAACTCAAGGGAATGGAGCTGGAAATTACCTTGCCAATGCTGTTGGAGACCTCTTCCCCAAAGCCATTACCATCTATTCCTTCATTCAAGTGGGTAAATCTTTCATCTCTAAGCTTAATTAGCTCGCTTGAATATGCTTTACTTGAAACAGATGGTCAGCTTAGAGCTCTTTGTGGCATTAAGCGTAAGAGGAAGATGGTCAGTGGTAAGAATTGTCCTGCAAGGTCCAATATGGTAGAAAGCTCAAAGTTTAAATGCAAAGGTTGGTGTAAAGCTCAACTGAATAGGTCTAGGAAGTTGTTTGGCCGCTTTAGTGAGAATTTAGATTTCTTACCACCCGGTTGGAACACTAATGATCAACAAGAAGATGGGTGCAAAAGCAAGGTTTGGGACCCCGGAATTCATTCTGGCAATCAACACTCTTGGGGCCTTGTCACTTGCTTTAACTTACTTGAAGGCTTTCTGCGCCTAGTTTGGGATTTCGGAGGCCATTGGAATTCCAAACATTGGTGGAGATTCCTGGATGAGTTCAAGCATAAGCCACCATAACAGGAAACTCACCATATGTCCAACTTAAGGACTTTAACTAAAAGTGCTAGGTGGGAGACAACCCACCATGGTATGATCGTTCCT
Organism: Arachis ipaensis; assembly: GCF_059453495.1. Classification (NCBI taxonomy): domain Eukaryota; kingdom Viridiplantae; phylum Streptophyta; class Magnoliopsida; order Fabales; family Fabaceae; genus Arachis; species Arachis ipaensis. The sequence goes on along the minus strand of NC_142441.1, from coordinate 38,136,402 downwards.
TTTTCATTTTTATTTAGTTTTATCTGTTTTCGAGTTTTATTTTATTTTATTGTATTGAACCTAGAGTTTTGCATAACATTCATATTAGCATTGCATTCTGCATTTTTCATGCATAAAAAAAAAAGTCGCCCGCGACGCGACAGCGTCGCCGACGCGTCCGCGTCACCGGTGCATTGGGAAGAAAAGAAGATTGAACAGAGAGTCACGCAAAAGCGTGGCTGGAGGCGTGCCTTTGGCACAAAATTGATCCACGCGACCGCGTCACTAACGCGTCCGCATCATGTGGGAAAACTGCCTCCCACGCGTCCGCGTCACCCACGCGAATGCGTGCCCCAAAATCGACGTAAAAAGAGGTGTATGGTAGAATGTTGGGCTGGAACATGGCTGGAACAATGCTAGAAGCACAAGCCCCACCACGCGAATGCGTGCCCCACGCGTCCGCATCATTTTTGAAAAGAAAGGCCATTCACGCGATCGCGTCAACCACGCGACCGCGTCACCCAGATTTTTGGCAAAATGCATTTAAAACAGAGGGTTGCGCGACCGCGAGGCTGCCCTCACTCTAATGGCACAAATCACTCTACGTGAACGCGTGACCCACGCGTTCGCGTCACTTCATAGAAGTGCTATCCACGCGAATGCGTGAACCACGCGTCCGCGTCACATGCGTCGCATAACTTATCCAGATCAGCGCCAATTATCTTATCTTTTCTTTTCTAATCCTAATTTCTTCTATCTTTTCTTCTTTCTTCTTTCTTTCTTACTTACTTCTTCTTCATCTCTTTAATTTTATTTATTTGCATACTTTCATTCATTGCATTCTAATTTAGTGCATATCTTTATTTTCTTTTATAAATTCATTATTTTTTTTCTTTGATGTTGAATTTTCTTATTTCACTGTTGCATCTTCTCTTGAATTATTTTAGGTGCTTAGAGACTTGTTCTATTCTGGTTAGGTAATATTATTAAAATCAATGCCAATATTTTATACCTGTATTAATTTTGCATTGACATAAATTTACATTACCTCTCCTTACCCACACTCTCCCTCATTGTTGCAAAATTTTGCACCACTAGTATGTCATGTGCTTCTATTGTTTTCTCACTTGCAAGTTGTAGCTACCATGTAATTGAGACCCTCATTATTTGGCATTAACCAACCCATGTTTTATTTGTTTTTTATCTTTGTTTTGGGTTACTTTTCTTCCCTTTTTCTTTCAGGATGGCCACCAGGAAGAGAACCGGAAGACGTTTACATGGGAGAGACAAACAAGTTCCTATGCACATTCCTTGATGAGAAAAGCGTCAGTTGAAGCAACCCCTCCACTTGCACGTCTTAACATGCACCGAGGACGGTGCAATCTTTAAGTGTGGGGAGGTCGATACCGATCTCCATGGGTTAGTTATTTTCTTCTCAACACCAATATTTTATCTTCTTTGTTCATTGTTGCATTTGCATATTTAATTGCATGTTTGTTTGATTTTATGCATTTAGTTACTACTTGGTTGAAGTAATATTTTCTTTTTCAAGAAATTTTTATAGTATTTCACTAATTTAAATTGAAAATTTTTTTTAAAACTTGTTTGAAGTTGTATTTGGAACATAGTTTTAAAAGCCAAAGAACACACAACCTGTGAGATTTTGAGCTTATTTACATGGTTATATTATTTAACCATAAATTTTTATTCTTGTGTGTTTTCTTCTCTATAATTGCAATCTTTGCTTTGTTCCATTCTATATGTCCATTATTTGTTATTAGCTCACTTATCCCAAATAAGCCTACCTTTTATATCACCCTTGTTAGCCACTTTGAACTTTTTAACCCCCTTCTATTTCATAACCACATAACTAGCCTTAAGCAGAAAAACAAAATAAAAATCCCAAGTTGAATCCTTGGTTAGCTTAAGATAGATATTGTATATAATTTAAGTGTGGGAAATTTTATGGGAACATGGGATGATATGAAAAAGTAGGGAATTAAATTGAATGAGTTATTTGAAAATTTGGGAAGCATGCTCATGTGAAATCAAAATAATTAAATTACCATGTACATTGAAAAAAAAATTAAGTAATTAAATAAGGGGATACAAAAAAAAAGAAAGAAAAAATAATATTACCCCAAATGCAAAATAAAAAGAATCAATGCACATGGGACAAAAATTCAAAAATAAGTTTGATACATGAGCATGTAATACAAAAGTGGAAGAAATTTGGGTAGCTAGGTAAAGTATTTTAAAATTGTATAAAGTATGTATATGTTAGGTGAGATCTTAGACTAATCAAGGATTCACTTTATAAAGCTCACTTGGCCATACATATATCCTTACCTTTACCTCAGCCCCATTACAACCCTAAAAAGACCTCATGATGTTTGCATTGGTACATTAAATATTTGTTGATTGGTTAGATGAAGAACAAAGTTTTAGAAAGCATGAATAGAGAAGAGTAGAGTGATTGACCCTAGACACTTGAGAGTTAGAGTGATATACACTACCAGTAAGGGTTCAGTGCTTAATTCTATGTTCCCTGCTTTCATGAGCTATCTTCTTACAAGTTTACTTGTCTTTTATTATATGATTTGAATTAGTGGAATTTGAATTATTTTTGTCTTGGAGAACTTGTTTACTTTTAACCAAGTAGATAGAAACATCTTAGCATATAGTTGCATTCATATAGATAGGTTGCATTTCATACTTTCTTACTTTCCTCATTCACTTTTATAGCTTCTCTTGAACTTAGCATGAGGACATGCTAATGTTTAAGTGTGGGGAGGTTGATAAAACACTATTTTATGGTTTATCTTTTGCTCAATTGAGTGGTTTTTATCAACTCTTTACCCACTTATTCATACTAATTGCATGGTTTTACGTTTTCCTTCCTGATTTTGTGCTATGATTGAAAACATGCTTCTTTGGTCTTAATTTTGATATGTTTAATCTTCTCTTATTACCATTTGATGCCTTGATGTGTGTTAAGTGATTTCAGGGATTATAGGGCAGGAATGGCTTAGAGGATAGAGAGGAAGTATGCAAAAGTGGAAGGAATACAAGAAGTTGAAGAAATTGCTAAGCTGTCCAGCCTGACATCTTCACACTCAAACGGTCATAACTTGAGCTACAGAAGTCCAAATGAGATGGTTCCAGTTGCGTTGGAAAGCTAATGTCCGGGGCTTCACAACGATATATAATTTACCTTAGCTTCGCCGATGCCAAGTGACGCGAACGCGTGGATCACGCGGACACGTGACCTGGCAGAAACGCAATCCACGCAAACGCGTGGACGACACTTTTGCGTCACTTTCCCGCGACCTGTACGTACCAGAATATGCTGGGGGTGATTTCTGGGCTGTTTTTGACCCAGTTTTCGGCTCAGAAAACACAGATTAGAGGCTATAAAGTGGGGAAATGCATCTATTCATAATGATAAGCTCATAATTCACAATTTTAGTTTTAGATGTAGTTTTTAGAGGGAGAGGTTCTCTCCTCTCTCTTAGGATTTAGGATTAGGATTTCTCTTAGGATTTAGGATTTTATCTTCTTTAATCTGGTTCAATATTCCTTTTATATTTTTATTTATTCTAATGCTTTTATTCGTATCTGATTTATGTTGCCAAATTGGCTTATGAACCATTCATGTTATGATTTTCTTTATTTAATATAATTTGAGGTATTTCAGACTTATGATTGCTCTCTTTAATTTATTAATGTTCTCGATTTATCCAAATTATTTTCATTCAAGTATAATTTCTTCCCTTTTGGCTTTGGTTAAGTAATTGGTAACACTTGAGTTGTCAAACTCAGCAGTGATTGAAATTGGCAGATTACTAATTGACCTGAATTGCTCTAAAGCTAGTCTTCCTACAGGGATTGACTAGGACTTGAGGATCAAGCTAATTAGTCCACATGACTTTCCTTTGCTTTAGTAAAGGTTAACTTAGTGGGATTAAAACCCAATTCTCATCACATCTGATAAGGATAACAAGGACAGGATTTCTAGTTCTAATACCTTGCCAAGAGTTTATTTTATTATTACTATTTTATTTTTCTGGCAAGTGCACCGGGTCGTACCAAGTAATACCTTACGTGAGTAAGGTCGATCCCACGAGGATTGATGGATTAAGCAACAATAGTGTTTGATAGGATTAGTTAGACAAATAGAAAATAGTATTTGGAAGTTCAAAAGCATAAAAAATTAAAGAGTTTGAAGACAGGCAGGTGAATAGGTGAGGAATAAAATATGAAGAAATAGTTAAGGTTTCAAAGTTATCTATTTTCCCGATTGACTTTTCTTATTATTTTATTTTAATCATGTAAGATCTAATTTATGGCAACTATATGTGACTAGATCCTAATTCCTTAGACCTTTCTAGTCTTCTCTAAAATTCATCAACAGCCAATTCCTTGGTCAATTAATTCCAATTAGGGGGTGAAGTTCAATTCTAGTTATATGCCACAGAAATTCTAATTACCCAAACAAAAAAGGATTATATGTCACATATCCTATTAAATCCAGATAAATTAGAAATTTAGGAGAATGTGTTTTCAAGCTGGTGTTCAAGTAAAGAGCTTTTCCAAGTTTTACAAGAACTCAAATAGAAAGAGGGTCATACTTCCGTTCCACCCAAATTCATAAGATAAAGAACGAAAACAATTCTTAAATATAAATCAATACATGAATTAAAATAGAAAAACAATAAAATCAATCCATACCATAGATAGAGCTCCTAACCTTAACAGTGGAGGATTAGTTGCTTATGGTAGAATGTTATGGAATATGGAATGTAAATTTGGAATAGGATGGGATCCTCTCCAGGACCTCCCTAAAGGAAGGAAAGTTTCTCCCTTTTATAACTAATCCTAATAAATTTAAAATCTAATTTTTAAAATTAAAATAATATCTTTTCCTAGAATTTAAATTTGAATTTAAATTCGAATTAATTTAAATAAATAAGTCTTCAATGGATGGATGGGGACCACTTGTTTTGTCCATTCTGCACCTTCTAATCTGTGTTTTCTGGGCTGAAAACTGGGTTAAAACAGCCCAGAAATCGCTCCCAGCATTTTTCTACGTTCTCTGCACGTGGCGCATGTCACGCGTACGCGTCAGTCACGCGTACGCGTCGATGGTAAGCTTAAGAGAAGCTATAAAGAAGTGAAGAGGAATGATAGAATGTATGAAATACAACCTATCTGTATGAATGCAACTACATGCAAAATGTTTCTACCTACTTGGTTAAAAGTAAATAAGCTCTTCAAGACAAACATAAATCAGATTTCACTAATTCAAATCATACAATAAAAAGCAAGTAAACTTGTAAGAAGATAGCTCATGAAAGCAGGGAACATAGAATCAAGCATTGAACCCTTACTAGTAGTGTATATCACTATAAGCTCTCAAGTGTATAGGGTAATTACTCTATTCTTCTCTAGTCATGCTTTCTAAACTTTGTTCTTCATCTAACCAATCAACAAATATTTAGCATATCAATGCAAACATCATGAGGTCTTTTCAGGGTTATAATGGGGCTGAGGTAAAGGTAAGGATATATATATGGCCAAGTGAGCTTTATAAAGTGAATCCTTGATTAGTCTAAGATCTCACCTAACATATACATACTTTATACAATTTTAAAATACTTTACCTAGCTACCCAAATTTTTTTTTCACTTTTGTATTACATGCTCTGTATCAAACTTATTTTTGAATTTTGTCCCATGTGCATTGATTCTTTTTATTTTGCATTTGGGGTAATATTATTTTTCTTCTCTTTTCTTTTCTTCTTCTTTTTTTTTTGTATCTCCTTATTTAATTACTTAATATATATATATATATATATATATATATTTCAATGCACACAGTAATTTAATTATTTTGATTTCATATGAGCATGCTTCCCAAATTTTCAAATAACTTATTCAGTTTAATTTCCTACTTTTTCATATCATCCCATGTTCCATAAAATTTTTCACACTTAAATTATACACAATATCTATCTTAAGCTAACCAAGGATTCAACTTGGGGTTTTTATTTTGTTTTTCTGCTTAAGGTTAGTAATATGGTTATGAAATAGAAGGGGGTTAAAAAGTTCAAAGTGGCTAACAAGGGTGATGTAAAAGGTAGGCTTATTTGGGATAAGTGAGCTAATAACAAATAATGGCCTCAATCATATGCAAGCATGTAAATACACTAAATAATGGACATATAGAATGGAACAAAGCAAAGATTGCAATTATAGAGAAGAAAACACACAAGAATAAAAATTTATGGTTAAATAATGTAACCATATAAATAAGCTCAAAATCTCACAGGTTGTGTGTTCTTTGGCTCAAAAACCATGTTCCAAATACAACTTCCAAACAAGTTTAACACAAAAGTTATGATTTAAATTAGTGAAATTTTTCAAAGATAGGGTTTTAAAAGAATTTTATTACTTTAACCAAGTAGTAACTAAATGCATAAAATCAAACAAATATGCAAATGCAACAACTAATTTAACAAAGAAAATTAAACATTGGTGCTAAAATATGAAGTAACTAACCCATGGAAGTCGGTATCGACCTCCCCACACTTAAAGATTGCACCATCCTCGGTGCATGTTGAGATGTGCAGGTGGACGGGCTGTTCCAACTAGCGCTTTTCTTTGAAGATTTTGCAGATGGACTTGTTTGTCTCCCCATGTAAACGTCTTCCACTTCCCTTCCGGGTGGCCATCCTGAAAGAAAAAGGGAAGAAAGGTAACCCAGTAATAAAGATAAGAAAATAAATGAAGTATGGTTGGGTTAATGCCAAATGATAAGGGTCTCATTTACATGGAAGCTTCAACATGTACGTGAGAAAACAATATAAGCACCTGGCATACTAGTGGTGCAAAATTTGCAACAAAGGAGAGGAGAATGTGGGTAATGCAAGATAGTATAAGTTCATATCAATGCAAGAGAAGTACAAGTATCATAAAAGATTAGCATTGATTTAAATAATGTTACCCAATCAGAATAAAACAAGTCATAAGCACCAAGATAATACTAGAAAAGATATAACAGTTGAATAAGAACATTTGAACACCAATGGTAAAATAATAAATTTAGAAAAGAAAATAAAAATATGCACAAAATTAAAATGCAATGAATGAAAGTATGCAAATAAATAAAATAAAATAAAATAAAAGATAAGAAGAATGAGAAGGGAAAGAAATAAAGTAAGAGAGAAAGAAGAAAGAAGAAAGAAGAAAAGATAGAAGAAATTAGGATTGGGGGAAGAAAAGATAAGATATTTGGCTGAGCTGGATAAGCTGTGCGCCGCATGTGACGCAGACGCGTGAGTGACGCGGTCGCGTGGTGCGCGATAAGGACAGGTGACGCGGACGCGTGGGTCACGCGATCGCGTGGCCTGATTTGTGCGATTGGCGCGAGTGCAGCTTTACGTTCGCGCAACTCTCTGTTCAAAACTCTTTTTGCCAATTTTCAAGGTGACGCGTTCACGTGGTGGACCCGATCGCGTGGATGGCCTTATTTCCAATATGACGCGGACGCGTGGGTAACGCGTTCGCGTGGTGGGGCTTGTGCTGCTAGCACCATTCCAGCCCCGCTCCATCATAACTCTCTGCCATGCACCCCTTTTACGTCGATTTCATAGGGCCACGCGTTCGCGTGGGTGACACAGACGCGTGGGGAGGCTATTTCGCAAACGACGCGAACGCGTCAGCGACGCGGTCGCGTGGATCAAGTTGTGCCAAAGGCATGCCTCCAGCCACGCTGTCGCGTGACTCTCTGTTAAATTTCTTTTCTTCCTTGAGGCACATATGACGCGGACGCGTTGTTGACGCTGTCGCGTGGCGTGCAAAATAATAATTTTTTTTATAAAAATGCAGTATGCAAAATGCAATGCTAATATGAATGTTATGCATGACTCCAGGTCCAATCAAAACTCAAAAACAAGTAAAACAGACTAGAATTAAAACTAAAAAAGGGACGATCATACCATGGTGGGTTGTCTCCCACCTAGCACTTTTAGTTAAAGTCCTTAAGTTGGACATTTGGTGAGCTCCTTGTCATGGTGGCTTGTGCTTGAAATCATCCAGGAATCTCCACCAATGTTTGTAATTCCAATGGCCTCCAGGATCCCAAACTAGGCGCAGAAAGCCTTCAAGTAAGTTAAAGCAAGTGACAAGGCCCCAAGAGTGTTGATTTCTAGACTGAATTCCGGGGTCCCAAACCTTACTTTTGCACCCGTCTTCTTGTTGATCAACATGATTCCATCCGGGTGGCACGCAATTTGAATTCTCACTAAAGCGGCCAAACAACTTCCTAGACCCATTCAGTTGAGCTTTACACCAACCCTTGCATTTAAACTTTGAGCACACAACCATGTTGAACCTTGCTTGACAACTCCAACCACTAACCATCTTCCTCTTACGCTTAATGCCACAAAGAGCTCTGAGCTGACCATCTGTTTCAAGCAAAGCATATTCAAGTGAGGTAATTAAGCTTAGAGATGAGAGATCTACCCACTTGAATGAAGGGATGGATGGTGATGGCTTTGGGGGAGAGGTCTCCGACAGCTTTGGCATGGTGATTTCTAGCTCCATTCTCCTGGGCTCTTCTTTAACAGCTTCCACCTCTTTGCAAGCTTCTTCAATTTCAACCTCTTCCTCTTGGTAGCTATCTTCCAATTCAATCTCTTCTTCATTGTTCACCAAGAGTGTGGCCGGTTGTGCTTTTTCTTCTTCCATCTCCATGTCAAGTTCAATGGGAGAGGATTCAATTGCGGATAAGAATTCATCAATGATTGAATCCATCTCTTGATCAACCTCTTCAAAGTCTTCAACCATGATATGTCTTGGAGGTTGTACACCCTCTTCAACATCAATTTTAAACGTCTTTGAAGGAGGCTCTATGTCTTGACTTTCCCAAGGAGGTTCAGCATCTCCTAAGTCTTCAACCACTTCTTCCTCTTCAATGATTATGGCTTCCTCCAATTGTTCCAATACAAAGCCATGCTCCTCATTGGCCACCGAAGTTTCTAGTGTTTCCTTCATGCTACACTCTTCTTTTGATTCTCCACATGCAGCCATGGAAGTACTTTGAGTTCTCAGATGTCGGGAAGCTATTAAATTTACTACCTCAGTCACGGCAGTAGTGAGTTCTAGTACGCCCTTTTCTATCTTTGCTTACCCTTGAAGAAGAACACGAAGTCTGTTGTCCATAGGAGGTTGGGGTGGGTATGAGGTTTCATTGGTTGGGAAAGAGGGTTCAAAATAAGAATGTGGTGGTTCTTGGGAGTAATTGGATTGGGATTATGGTGGATAAGGGTCATACGGGGGTGAATGGTGAGAAGGTACAAGGGGGATGGTCTATAAGCACAGGGTGGGGCTTGTTGGTAATTACAAGGGGTCCACCATGTCTGTCAGCCTGGTATGCATTGTAGAGCAGTCTTTGCCCATGGTATCTTGGAGGATGTTGTTGCCTAAAGGGTTGATTAGGGCCTCTTGGCTCCATCCATCTTTGATTGCTTAGACCTTGATATATATTCCTGTTATAGCTTCTATTCCCTTCAACAAATTTAGAACCAAACTCAAAGCGAAAGGGGTGAGAATCCATAATAGCAAATAAAAATTAAAAATAAAAAAAACAAATAAACAAGCAAAATAAAATAAAATAAAATAAAGTAAATAAAAGGTTTTTGAAATTTAAATTTTGAAATTGAAAATTAAATTTTGAATTTGAAATTTTGAAATTTGAAATTTTGAATTTTAAGTTTTGAAATTTGAATTTTTGAAATTTAAAATTTAAATTTGAAATTTTTAATTTTGAAATTTTGAAATTTGGAATTTAAATATTGAAATTTGAAATTTGATTTTGAAATAAGATAAGAGAAGATTTTGAAAAAGATATTCTTGAAAAAGATTTGAATTTTGAAATTTAAAACTAAGATAAGATAAGATAAAAATTTTAAAATCAAAATCTGAATTTTTTTTAAATAAAAACAAATAAACAGGCAAAAAGCAAATATTTACAATAACCAATAATAAGGCACACGTTTGCAATTCCCCGGCAACGGCGCCATTTTGAAGAACTGAAGATTGATGGTTTAGAAGTTAAAGTAAACTCTCGTTGCAAGTATAGTTACTAAACCAAGCAATCAACCTTTCTTACAAAAGTTTTGGTTGTCACTTAAGCAAACCCAATAAAATAGGGTGTTTAGTTAGTTTATACAAAAGCCTTAAGAAAGGATTTTTGACGTTAGCTTTGAACCTAAAAAAAAAATTTAGGTTCCCTTTTAAATTCTTTACTAAAAAAAAAATTCTAAATCCTAATCCTAAAAGAGAGAGGAGAGAACCTCTCTCTAAAAACTACATCTAAATCATCAAAAGTAACTAATTGGAGATCCCCCTCTGAATGGATGCATTCTCCCACTTTATATCATCTAATCTGTGCTCTATGAACTTGGATCTGGGCCAAAAAGGGCTTCAGAAATCGCTGGGAACATTTTCTGTAATTTCTGGTGCGTGGCGTCTGTCACGCGGCCGCGTGGGTCACACGGTCGCGTCATCTGGAGTTTTTCTTGTCACGCATTCGCTTCGGTCATGCGTCCGCGTCACCTCTATTCTGCTTGAGGCGCGCGGCCGCGTCAGTCACGCGTCCGCGTCGCTGCCTTTTCGCGCTGGGCATGCGGTCGCGTCGTCCATGCGTTCGCGTCGCTGCCAGTTTCTACAAAAACTCCATTTTGTGCTTTCCTTCCATTTTTGTATGTTTTCTTTCCATTTTTTAAGTCATTACTGCCTTTAGAATATCTGAAACTACTTAACACACAATATCACGGCATCGAATGGTAATAAAGGATAATTAAAATAATTATTTTTAAAGCATAGGAAACATGTATTTCACATATATCACATAATAAGGAAGGAAAAGTAAAACCATGCAATTTACATGAATAAGTGGGTGAAGGATTGAATAAATCTCTTGAATTGAGCACAATATATATGATAAAATATGGGTTTATCAACCTCCCCACACTTAAACAATAGCATGTCCTCATGCTAAATCTAAGATAAAGAGTAAGGTAAAGTGGTGGAATCTCATGTAATGCAATCTATCCTAAATGCAACTACCTAAATGAATCATGCAATTCTAATTTTTATTAACTTGTATATAAAGCTTACATGTAGTTAAATCAATTCACATTCTCAAGGAATCACATATGCATAGCCAACCTTAGATAATGTTAAAGCATTTTTACAATTGAGATGGGTAAAAATATATTTTAAACTTGCAAGACAATTAAGAATTCAAGCAGAGATATATGGTGATGAGCTATTGAACCCTCACTGGATTTTGTGTTTACTCTCTAGTCACTCAGTGTTTATTGTGTTAATCACTCTATTCTTCCTTTTATCCTTACTTTCCATAACTTTGTTCTTCATCTAACCAATCAACAATTATAGAGTATAGGCATACAAAAATCATGAGGTCTTTTCCAAGGTTGTAATGGGGCCAAGGTAAAGGTAAGGGTATATGTATAAGGCTAAGTGAGCTAATAAGTGAATCCTTGATTAGTCTAAGATCTCACCTAACACACATATTTTGTAATTTAAAGCTTCTCAACTTATTTGCCCACAGTTTTCTCACTTTGAATTGCAAGCTCATGCATTAACTTCTAATTTTATCCCATGTGCATTAATTCTTTTTATTTTTGCAATTGGGGTAATATTATTTTTCTTTTCTTTTCTTTCCTTCTCTTTTCTTTTTTTTTTAATGCACATGGTAATTTAATTATTTTGATTTCACATGAGCATGCTTCCCAATTTTTCAAATAATTTATTCAATTTAATTCCCTACTTTTTCATATCATCTCATGTTCCCATAAAGTTTCCCACACTTAAATTGTATACAATACCTTATCTTAAGCTAACCAAGGATTCAACTTGCGATTCATATTTTGTTTTTCTGCTTAAGGCTAGTAATGTGGTTTTCAGAAAAAAGAGGGGATTAAAAAGCTCAAGGGAGCTAACAAGGGTGATGTAAAAGATAGGCTATTTTGGGATATGTGAGTAAATAATTCAAGTAATGGCCTCAAACACTTTCTTGGTATGTATCTATATTCTATAATCGGACATATAGATTAAAACAAAGCAAAGAACATCAGAATGAAAAGAAGGGCGAAACACACAGGAATAAAATTTATGGTTTGAATGTAACCATACAATTAAGCTCAAAACTCCCAGGCTGTGTGTTCTCTAGCTCAAAAATCATATATCAATTATATATGTCATGCAAGTAGAAATTAAGGGTTCCCATTATTCTCAATGTAAAAATTTTTTTGGGTGGCTCTAAAGTTTTAGTGTTCCTCCTTGATAAAATGTTGTTAACTAACTAACATGTAATGCTATATACAAGGTGTGTGGATTGTTTTGATTCTGTTAAAGTTTCTAGCTTACTTCCTTTTTATTTTCAATTTAAACCAAACTATCATATGCTAAAAGGGTAAGCTATACTAATTAATCCACATATTCTATAACTACTAAGTTAGAATTGCAACTAAACTAAATGGCTAAAATATGAACTAAGGCACAAAATGCATAAATGTCATAAAAAAGGACAATGAATAAGTATCAAAAGATAAAAAATAAAAATAAAAATAAAGATAAAAATACAGAAAAATAACCAAAATAAAATAAAAGAGTCTGTAGTGGTTCACCAAAAAATACGCTAGAGATGGCGACCTCCCCACACTTAAAATGTAGCATCGTCCCTGATGCTCGCTCAAGCCGGGTGTGAAGTAGTGTCAGCACTGGAAGGGTGGGTGGCCGGAGACTCAGTAGTGGCCTGAGGATCTGCCTGCTGCAAAGAAGGTGCTGAATGTATAGGAATCTCTGGGTCGGCAGCCTGAATCTGATGTGGTTCCTCCTGCTGTGGCGCCACCTGCTCTGGGCCTGCCTGCTCAGCCTCTCTCTGTGGATGGGTCTCCGCCTCATGATCATCCGCCTCCTCCTCAGATGGCTCTGATGGTGTGTCAGGCTCGGAGGGGATGTCGCCGCCAGATCGTATCATTAGCTTTAGGTGCTCATAGCATCGCTTGTTGCGACGCTCAGATCTCTCATAGCGGCGCCGGTTGCGGCGCTCCATCTGGTCCAGCTGCTGAAATAAGCGGTGCACAAGGTGAGAAACGGGCTCTGAGGCAGGTGGGGGTGGAGTGGTGGTGGCTGGGATAGTAGTAGATGAAGAAGGGCCAGCCGAAGGTGTGGCTGTCTCATCAGGGGCGGTGAGGAATGGAGGTCTGTAGCCCAAAGCCTGAAAGTTCCTGCTGTGAGGGATAATCTTCTTGCAGTCTACAGCAGGTGGCTTCTCATCAGCATCCTCCCAAGGTACGTCAGCTCGACGGCCGAGTTGAGTAATCAGATATTGGAAGGGGAGAGTGCCTCTGACGTGGACCCTGGCCATGTAGTACCGGATGAATCGTGGCAGGTACAGGTCCTTACCCTCCATCACACACCAGAGGAGGGTGATCATAGCGGCAGGTAGCTCCGTCTCATGAGTACTCGGCATAACAAAGTTGCTCAGGATCTGGTGCCAGAGCCGAGCCTCATCATTCAAGTATATCCGCTTGATTCCCTTAGGCATTGTGGTGTTCTGACCCATGACCCATGGGACAGTCGGGTCAAGGGCTATCCTGGCCTTGACTGCGTCCCAGTCAAACCTCATAAAGCGCATGTCCTCCTCAGCCTTTTGGTAACCATCAAGCTGATCTGATTTAGGCTGAAGCTGCAGAATATCCTCAATGGCCTCTTTAATGATCAGTATCTCCTTCCCTCTGAGGTGCACTGCATACAGGGAAGTCTTGAAATAATTACAGTAAAACTCTCTTACCCAGGAAGCATTTACCTCAGTCAGGTTTCTCTCCAGGAAGAACCAGCCTCGTTGTTTGATCTGATCAGAGGTGTATTGCTAGAGTTCTTCCGGAATTTTCAGAGTCCGCTCCAAGTACAGGTTTCTAGAGGTGGAAAACACTGGATACTTTAGCTCGCAGTATCAGTTTGCAAACTTAATGGGATCATTGTCAGGGAGGAGCTGGTCAGCCTTCTCCTGCAGGGTAAAGTATTTTTCCCGCCAGGAGTCATCATGCATGATGTCCAGGATGGACATAGAGGATTCACCTATTTTCCGTTTGCCAGTTGTTGCCTTTCCTTTCCCTTTTCTTTGAGTGTCAGACATCCCGAAAAAAAGAAAGATAGGATATAATAAAAACAGTAAAACAAGTAGGCAAATAACAAAATAAGCACGCGGTGGTAAAGGAGCAGTAGAATAATGAAATGAGGTGAATAATTGTGCATTGTGGATTGTATAGGAGTTAGAAAGATAAGAAGAAAATTTTACAAGCCAAAATGTAATAGAAATAGAATTCATGTTAATTAAGAAAAACTATAATCATGCCCTGGTTAGAAGGTTAAAGAGAATAGTGAAAAACCAAGAAGAGATGTTTGGAAAATTAGGTTGGTTAGGATTGAAAAAGAGGTTAGAAAGTTGAAAGCAGGGAGTTAGTAAAAAGAAAGTCAGGGTAAGTGGCATGATGATCAGTTTCTAAGTAACAAGAATTCACAATTATAAGCAACAGTCAACTCATATTCAAACAAGGAAATCAACTTGATGATGATTCATATAGATATGGAAATAGAAAAAATTGGAATTGAATCATCAAAAATGCAATTTATTAACCAGGAAATCGTAAAGAATAAGAAAGCTTGCCCTTGGATTCATGAATTGGTTTGGTAAAAGCTGAGTAAAGCAGAATTCAAATTGCCAAAACCAAAACATGAAGGAAAATCAGAACAGTTTACAGAAATTTGGGCAGCATTCCGGCTAAAATTGGATGTTCCCGGGTAAGAAACAGCAAGCAGAACAGTTCATATGAATTAAAATACAGGTGCAAATACAAATACGGAATATGAACATGAAAAAACAGTGTAAAAAAATAGCATGCAACAGTAAAGAACAGCATATGAACAGCAACAATATAAGAATTGCGAAATTGATAAAACAAGAGGCACGAACAGCGCAATTATCAGGCCTAAATCCACTAACCACATTCTAGTCTACCTAACAACCTAGAATCCACTACAAACATGCATATCTAACTAGCCTAATTTTGAACGTAAACGGAAAAATATGCAACTAACTACGAATGGAAAGAAGAGTGGCATGGTGCAGAACCTGGGAGGCGTATGAACGAAAGTAGGGCAGAGAGATGGCTGGGGGTGGTGGTGGTGGTGACTGATGCGGCGGTGCAGGCGGTTGGCGCGGTGGTGGTGGCTGTCTGGTGGTAGGGGGTTTGGATAGGGGTAAAAGGAGGGGTAGGGGTTAAGGGGGAAGGATGGGAGGGGGTGAGGGTGGTGGTGGGAGGCACGGCTATGATGGCGCGGTGGCGGTGGCTGTGCAGCGGAGGGAGCAGCAGTGGTGGAGGAGGGAAGAGAAGAGAAAGGGAAGAAAGAGAGGGGAGGAAGAAAAAGGGGGGTGGCGTCGCGGTCGTGGCTAGTGGTCGAGGGTGGTGCGGGGGTTGGAGCTGGCCGGCTGGGAGTGGTGGTGGTTGGTGGTGGGTTGCAGAGAAGAGTGGGAGAAGAACGGGTTGGGGGGCGCGATGGGGTAGGGTTTCGCGTCACTGGGAATTAATGAATTTGAATCCACGTGAACGCGTGGGGCACGCGGTCGCGTGGCTGGCGTGGAATGGGGGTTGACGCGATCGCGTGAGTGGCGCAATCGCATGGAATGGGAAAAGGATGAATGGGGCGGTCGCGTGAGGCATGCGACCGCGTCACTGGAAATTGTGCGAAACGCACAATTCCAGCGTCGTTTCAGCGCAACTCTCTATCTCCACTGGGGTGCCATGATATTCGCGCGACGCGAACGCGTCGGTCATGCTTTCGCGTGGGATGGGTGTTGTGCAAGTGACGTGTTCACGTCAGGGACGCGACCGCGTGGGTCATTTTGTGCTAAACACACAATAGCCGCACAATTCCAGCCCAACTTTCTGGGCGTTGGATCTTTACGCCGATTTCCAGATCACGCGGCCGAGTGAATGACGCGGACGTGCGGAAGTTAGTTTTCGCATCTGACGCAAACGCATGAGCAATGCGGTCGCGTCGCACGTTTTTTTTTTTTTGCAGGTATGCAATTATGCAGTATGCAATGCTAAATGCAATTGTTATGAATAGCATCCAGGTTCAATAAAAGAGAATATGATAAAAAAAACAAATAACACCAAATAAAACTGAAAAAGAAACGACCATACCATGGTGGGTTGTCTCCTACCTAGCACTTTTAGTTAAAGTCCTTAAGTTGGACATTGGATGAGCTTCCTATTATGGTGGCTTGCGCTTAAACTAATCCAGAAATCTCCACCAATGTTTGGAATGCCAGCAGCCTCCAGGGTCCCAAACTAGGCATGTAAAGCTTCTGAGCAGCTTCAAACAGGTTCTTAGGCTCCCGGGGTGACTAATGTCAGAATAGATTCCAGGATCCCAAACTTTGCTTTTAAATCTGCCTTCGTGTTAATCTATATTTTTCCATCCGGGCGGTTTAGAAATTGGATTCTCACCAAGATGACCAAACGTCTTCCGTGACCCATTCAATTGAACTTGATACCAATTCGTGCATTTTGAGTTGAAGTGTGGAACCTTATTGAACCTTGTGCACCAGCTCTGAGTACGAGCCATTTCCATCTTACTCTTAAAGCCACAGAGAGCTCTAACCTGTCCATCTGTTTCAAGTAAACCATATTCAAGTGGAAAAGTAAAGATAAAGGTTAAGGATTGTACCCACTTGAGGCTTGTATTGGGTGGTAATGGCCTTAGGATAGGTGTTTCCAGTGGTTCTATAAGCTCTACTCCCTTGGAATCTTCTGTGAATTCCTACACGTCTTTGCAAACTTCTTCACATGCATCTATGTCTTGATCAAAGTCTTCAATGTCTTCCTCATCACTTAAGTCATAAGCTGGAGGTTGAGAGAAATCTACCTCAATGTCATCTTCGTATTCACTTGGATAAGGTTCTTCAAGCTCAAGGAATTCAGTTGTGGATGTGAGTTCGTGACTAGGAGAGCTTGAGGCAAGATCGTCACTGCCCATGGAATCAACTTCTTGGTCTGTTCCGTTCAATTTTTCACAAAGTATATGCTGTGGAGGTTGTGCACTGTCCTCCTTGACATCAATTTCGGATTTCTCAGCGGAATCCTTTATGGCTCTTGATTCCCACGGGGGTTCAACATCTCCTAAATCTTCAACCACTTCTTCCTCTACAACTATCATGGCTTCCTCTACTTGTTCCAGTACAAAGCCATGCTCCTCATTGTCCACCGGGGTCTCTGGTGTTTCCTTCATGCCACACTCTTCTTTTGATTTCCCACATGCAGCTATGGGAATACTTTGAGTTCTCAGATGTCGGGAAGCTATTAAATTTACTACCTTAGTTACAGCAGTAGTGAGTTCCAGTACTCTCTTTTCCATCATTGCTTGCCCTTGAAGAAGAACACGCAGTCTGTTGTCCATAGGAGGTTGGGGTGGGTGTGAGGGTTCATTGGTTGGGAGGGGGTTCAGAACAAGAATGTGGTGGTTCTCGGGAGTAATTGGATTGGGATTGTGGTGGATAAGGGTCATACGGTGGTGAATGGTGAAAAAAACTTGTGAGTGTGGTGGTTTAAATCTACGTTGAGAGGGTGGTCTATAAGCATAGGGTGGGGCTTGTTGGTATGCATTGTAGAATGGTCTCTGTCCATGATATCTTGGAAGGGGTTGTTGCCTAAAGGGGCGATCAGATCCTCTTGGCTCCATCCATCGTTGATTGCGTAGACCTTGATGCATATTCCTATTATTGCTTTCACTCCTTTCAACAATATTAGAAACAAACTCAAAGCGAGAGGGGTGAGAATTCATAGTAGTTAATAGAGATAAAAGGAGAAAATAAATAAACAAGCAAAAGAAAAATATTTACAATAACCAATAATAAGGCACACGTTTGCAATTCCCCGGCAACGACGCCATTTTGACGGTAGGATTTTTGCTAGTAAAGAATTTTATAAAAATAGTCGCGTTGTAGATATTGTTTCTAAACCAACAGAAATTCCTTCGTACAAACGTTTTGGTTGTCACAAGTAACAAACCCCTAAATAAATTGATAACTGAAGTATTTAAACCTCGGGTCGTCTTCTCAAGGAATTGTAGGGAAGTATGTTCTTATTAATGGTTATGAGTCTTGTAGATTGGGGGTTTTGAAAGGAAGGAAAAAGTATGACAAATAAAATAAATAAATAACTATAAAATAAAATTCTTGGCAAGGTATAAGAACTGGAAGTCCTATCCCAGTTATCCTTATCAATGGTGATGATAATTGGATTCTAATCCCACTTAGTTAACCTTTGCTAAACAAAGGAAAGTCAAGTGAACTAATTAGTTTGATCTTCAGATCTTAGTCAATTCCTAAGGAAAGAATAGAGTTATTGGAATTCAAGTCAATTAGCAAATGTAACAATTATCAATCACAATGAGTTTGATAACTCAAGAGTCACCAATTACTTAACCAAAGCCAAAAGGGAAGAAATTCTACTTCAATGAAAATAATTTGGATAAAGCGAGAACATTAATAAATTAAAGAAAGCAATCATAAGTCTGAAATACCTCAAGATATATTAAATAGAAAATCAATTGTAACATGGAAAAGTTTATGAATTAAATTGAGAAAATAATAAAAGGGAATATTGAACCTGATAAAAAGAGATAATCATGAAAGCGAGAAAAAAAATCCTAAATCCTAAACCTAAAAGAGAGAGGAGAGAACCTCTCTCTAAAAACTACATCTAAATCATCAAAAGTAACTAATTGGAGATCCCCCTCTGAATGGATACATTTTTCCACTTTATATCATCTAATCTGTGCTCTATGAACTTGGACCTGGGCCAAAAAGGGCTTCAGAAATCGCTGGGAGCGTTTTCTGTAATTTCTGGTGCGTGGCATCTGTCACGCGGCTGCGTGGGTCACGCGGTTGCGTCATCTGGAGTTTTTCTTGTCACGCGTTCACTTCGGTCATGCGTCCACGTCACCTCTGTTCTGCTTGAGGCGCGCGGCCGCGTCAGTCACGCGTCCGCGTCGCTGCTAGTTTCTACAAAAACTCCATTTTGTGCTTTCCTTCCATTTTTGTATGTTTCCTTTTCATCCTTTAAGTCATTCCCGCCTTTAGAATATCTGAAACTACTTAACACACAATATCACGGCATCGAATGGTAATAAAGGATAATTAAAATAATTATTTTTAAAGCATAGAAAACATGTCTTTCACATATATCACATAATAATGAAGGAAAAGTAAAACCATGCAATTTACATGAATAAGTGGGTGAAGGATTGAATAAATCTCTTGAATTGAGCATAATATATATCATAAAATATGGGTTTATCAACCTTAGGATTTTTGCTAGTAAAGAATTTTATAAAAATAGTCGCGTTGTAGATATAGTTTCTAAACCAACAGAAATCTCTTTGTACAAACGTTTTGGTTGTCACAAGTAACAAACCCCTAAATAAATTGATAACCGAAGTATTTAAACATCGGGTCGTCTTCTCAAGGAATTACAGGGAAGTATGTTCTTATTAATGGTTATGAGTCTTGTAGATTGGGGGTTTTGAAAGTAAGGAAGAAGTATGACAAATAAAATAAATAACACTACAAGAAAAAACAATATTTGTAACAAAAAAAATTGTTACAAAAAATCGAAATTTTGAAACAAAAGGATTTTGTAACAAAAAAAAGGGGCCGTTGCAGTATGTCCCGTTACAAAAAGTTTTTGTAACAAAAAATGGAACTATTACAATTCAAAGTGGTATTTTGTAACAAATTTTTCTGATACAAAAAACTAGAAATCGTTACAAAAGTGGTAACAAATTTTGATCTTCAAGGTATTTTTTGTGACAATCTATTTTATCCTATCATAAAATTTTGTTACAAAATGTAACTTGATTTTGTAACATTTTTTTTCTTTAGTTACAAAACACTATTTATTTTGTAATAATTTTTTTAATACAAATTACACACATAATTTATCAAATTATATTATTTTTTAATTAATTAATATATTAACTAATTTACTCAACAAGTCAACATTTATATAATATATAGTAACATAGATAGTTCAAATATATTTCATTAACTAATATTGTTTTATAAATCTTCAACATATAAACTTTAAAGTACAAACTAACAAGACACATTGAAGAACCCTAATCAACTAGATAGATACATAGGACAAGAAAAATAAAGAATTATAAATCTCCAAAATGTAAACTACAAATTACAAACTCCATCATGTTCATACAGCTCCTTTCTCATTTCTCATGGAGAAGTTCTAATAAGTGCCACACACCTGAAAAGACCACCAAACAAAAAACACTAGCTTAAGAAACAAGATTTGTTTTTCCTTTAAAAATGCACGGAAAAAAACAAAAAACTATACTCATATTATTCAACAATGAATACAAACTCTAAAATTCTTACCATGAATAACCTTTGGAGAGAAGTACAATAAAATAGGACATGTTGATACAATAATCATGACTTAGATCTAAACACGCATTTTGGTTTAAGAATTTATTAAATATCATAAAAGTATAAAACAATGGAACAATAATCAAGATGTTTAGGAACATCTTTACTTTTTGCCTTTATTTATTATCTTATAGAAGTTAGTGAAGCCAGGACTACCAGTAAAGCAATACATAGGAGTAGTATTCTAGCAGACTATCAAGTAGTTCAAGGAATAGCTGCAGGAGGAACAAAAAGAGGGTAACAGTGAAATACCTTCTATTATAAGATAATTGAATGTGATAATAAAAAGATAGTTAGTATAAAATTGTTGTTAATCTGATATTTACACAACACTGAATGATGTTCAAATGAGTGATGATCATGTAACATTTTCTTTTGCCTCGGAAAGCTGAGAAGCCATTGCCACAAGTGATATTCAGAAACAAAATATATAAATTTTATTCATAATGATATCAAAATCTAATACTTAAATACTCAAACCAGGAAACTAATTATTGAATAATTAATAGATCCTATGTCATAGATAATTAGAGAATTAAATAAAAGCTCATGAATAAGAACCATCTAATAAAAGTGTA
Source organism: Arachis ipaensis (assembly GCF_059453495.1). Classification (NCBI taxonomy): domain Eukaryota; kingdom Viridiplantae; phylum Streptophyta; class Magnoliopsida; order Fabales; family Fabaceae; genus Arachis; species Arachis ipaensis. Next base: position 38,115,241 of record NC_142441.1, on the reverse strand, counting down.
CATCAGTTGAATAATAGCTCTTAACAATATGATAACTTTCCCTATGTGATAAAATCTCATGAATAAAAGCTCACCTTCCAAACCCATGCTTGACAATGTTTTGAAATGATAGCAAGTTAATCTCTTAGCAGTAAATTCAAGAGAAGGAAGCAACTAAGTGTGAAATCTCATATTCTTAAGGAGGTTTTCGGTAAAGATTCAAAATCTATGTTGAAAGCTTGGTTTAGTAGAAGGCCGTGTGAAATGAAAATTGAAGCCATAGAGCAACGATATCCAGAAATTCAAATGAAAATGCAACAACAAAGCCAAAGTCCAGGTTCAAAATCAGCAACAATATCAACCCAGCCAAAGCATTCCAAATTTTAAATAATCACAAACAAACCAACAAATCATGAAAACAAAAACTATAGATATTCAATTGGAGCAACCAAATCTGGAGGCAACAATCCTCAACAATTTGATCAAGACAGTCACAATCTAATCACAATTAAGCCACAAAAGTACAAAGAATAACAGGACAGCAGCACATTTACCATGAATAATCACAAACAATAGTAAGATAATAAATTATTGTCTACTACATCACTGAAAAGATTTTTTTCAATCCAATGACTCAGATTATGAACTGATCATCCATTACTTACAGTTTTTATTTTGTGCTGTCTGTTAGAATTCATCAACAGTTCATGGTGGTATGAACTCAATTATGGGTAACAACTCAAGAGTAACAACTCAATCGATGGTATGAACATGTAAATAATTATTATTATGAATGAATTTTGTTGGGCATCAATCTAGCATCAACTAAATTAAGAAAAAATTAAAAACAAAAATAAGTAATAATTTGAAGTTCCAATAATGTTAAATTACTAATCAGAACAAGTAAAAAAAAGTAACAAATCAGAAAAAAAAAATTACACAGAACAATAATCAACAGCCCTAATATTCACAAGTTCTGATAATCAAAAACAATATTCCTAATCAGAAGTTCTAAAAAATTAAACCCTAGACTTCCATAGCATTCATAAATTAAAATAGTTAATTTCAAAATAAAATTCCCTACCTCAATTCGCCGAAACTCGGTAATTAAACGCAACAAACCCTTCGTTTGTTTTTAATTCCTAGTAGCAACAACTTTTCTCTTGGAGCAGCAGCAACAATGATCTCAGTAACTGCAAGCTCCACCGACGATAGAGGCACAGCCAGAAGCTTCGGCAGCGGTGGATCTGGCGGTGGTTCAGACAAAGACGATGCCGGTGACTGGTCGCAGCGGCTGGACTGGTTGCGGCCCTCCCAAGTTCTCTCTCTCTCTCTCACCTAGGGATCCTGTCTCTACCCGTGGCTCTGCTTGACGGCGACAGACTCAGAGACGGCGGCGGCGGCGTCACGGGCAGCAGCAGCCCGTGATGATGTCGATGGCGGCGCTGGCTTCATAGCGAGAAGGACGGCGGCGACGGGCTTCACGGAAGAGACGAAGATGGCGACCGAAACCCGCGAAGACCACGACAGACGCGACGCAGCAGTAGTTCGCGAGGCCTGGTGCAGCGGCGGCAAGCTTCATCCGTAGCGTTGTGCTTCTTCTCCTCTGGCTCCCTCCTCCGTGTTGGTGCTAGCAACGATGGCGGCGAGCAGCTCGGCCCACCAGCGCTGGCCATCCCCCTCTCCTCTCTTCTCTTCTCTAACTCTGTTTCTCCCTCTCTCCCTCAACGTTTTCTTTCTTTCTTTCTTTTTGCTGATTTCTTTTTTTTTCTTTTTTCTGCTGCTATGTGCTGGGTCTGTGTGTGATTTTGGAAGGAAGGGAAAGTTGAAAGGGGTGTGGTGGCTGAAGAGAACGGGGAAAATAGGGTTAGAGTCTTAGGAAGTATTTAGTAAATTAGGGTTTCATTTTGAGGACAATTGACAATATAATTAGGATATAAAATGATATTAAAAATTAAGTTTAATCTAATAAAATTATCTTCAAAGAAAGTATTATTTGTTTATCAATATATAAATTATTTTTTAATAAATATTCTAATTCAAAAAAAAATTAGACATAATATGATTAATTCTCTTTGTTTTCCAAAATATGAGTATTAAATTATAAAATATTAATTATTTAACCCGAATCATATAAAATTCTTATTCTTTTACAACTATTAAGTTTTATCGTTTAAATATAAAAAATTATTCAATATTATAAGATTAAGTAAAATTTTTAATTTAATTATCAAAACTTAATTTAATTATTTTTAATACAGTAATTTCTAAAAATAAAGTCTTTAATAAATTAATAAATTAAAATTAACTTATAATAACATTTTCCGAAAATTTTGTGTCTTACAAGAAAAAGATAGGGTTAGGGACTGGGTAACTTAAATATTTTTAATAAAAATAAGGATAGTATAATAACTGAAAATTAATTTTAATTTAATAATAGTTATATAAAGATATTATTTAATTATAAATTTTTAAATTATTTTTAAATAAATATTTTAATTTTAAGAATTAGAGTAATTAAATTAATTATTCTTAAAATATTATTTTATTATTATTTTAAATTATAAATAAAAAATACTCCGTTTAATATATAAATCTCTAAAAATTTATTTTGAATAAATATAATAAATTATAAATAATTTATTATTTAATTTTTAAAATAATTATAAACTCAAACTATCATTAATTTGACTGAAATATTTTTAGTAAAATAAATTTTTGAATATAAAATCTTAAATAAATATAATAAATCATAAATAATTTATTATGTTAATTTTTAAAAATTCAAAGTCTTACATTTAGTATGTTGAAACAGAATTTTTTGTTAGTTACAAAAAATCTTTGAATTTTGTGACAAATAAATAACTTGTTACAAAAATATTGAATTTTGTGAAAAATTAATTTTTTCTTACAAAATATTTTGAATTTTTGCAACAATATAATCTTTTGTTACAAAACATTATAACATTTTGTAACAAAACAACAATTCGATACGAAAGCCAACATAATTTGTAACAAATTTTCTTATTGTTACAAAATATTCTTATTTTGTAACAATAACTAAGTATTGTTACAAAAAAACTATAATTTGTAATAATTTTAAATTTGATACAAATTTTTTGTTACAAATATTTCATTTTCTTGTAGTGTAAATAACTATAAAATAAAACTCTTGGTAAGGTATAAGAACTGGAAGTCCTATCCCAGTTATCCTTATTAATGGTGATGATAATTGGATTCTAATCCCACTTAGTTAACCTTTGCTAAACAAAGGAAAGTCAAGTAAACTAATTAGTTTGATCCTTAGGTCCTAGTCAATTCCTAAGGAAAGACTAGAGTTATTGGAATTCAAGTCAATTAGCAACTGTAACAATTATCAATCACGGTGAGTTTGATAACTCAAGAGTCACCAATTACTTAACCAAAGCCAAAAGGAAAGAAATTCTACTTCAATGAAAATAATTTGGATAAAGCAAGAACATTAATAAATGAAAGGAAGCAATCATAAGTCTGAAATACCTCAAGATATATTAAAAAGAAAATCAATTGTAACATGGAAAAGTTCATGAATTAAATTGAGAAAATAATAAAAGGGAATATTGAACCTGATAAAAAGGGATAATCATGAGAGCGAGAAAAAATCCTAAATCCTAATCCTAAAAGAGAGAGGAGAGAACCTCTCTCTAAAAACTACATCTAAATCATCAAAAGTAACTAATTGGAGATCCCCATCTGAATGGATGCATTCTCCCACTTTATATCATCTAATCTGTGCTCTATGAACTTGGATCTGGGCCAAAAAGGGCTTCAGAAATCGCTGGGAGCATTTTCTGTAATTTCTTGTGCGTGGCGTCTATCACGCGGCTGCGTGGGTCACTCGGTCGCGTCATCTGGAGTTTTCCTTATCACGCATTCGCTTCGGTCATGCGTCCGCATCAGTCACGCGTCCACGTCGCTGCCTTTTCGCGCTGGGCATGCGGCCACGTCGTCCATGCGTTCGCGTCGCTGCCAGTTTCTACAAAAACTCTATTTTGTGCTTTCCTTCCATTTTTTTATGTTTTCTTTCCATCCTTTAAGTCATTCCTGCCTTTAGAATATCTGAAACTACTTAACACACAATATCACGGCATCGAATGGTAATAAAGGATAATTAAAATAATTATTTTTAAAGCATAGGAAACATGTATTTCACATATATCACATAATAAGGAAGGAAAAGTAAAACCATGAAATTTACATGAATAAGTGGGTGAAGGATTGAATAAATCTCTTGAATTGAGCACAATATATATGATAAAATATGGGTTTATCAACCTTCCCACACTTAAACAATAGCATGTCCTCATGCTAAATCCAAGATAAAGAGTAAGGTAAAGTGGTGGAATCTCATGTAATGCAATATATCCTAAATGCAACTACCTAAATGAATCATGCAATTCTAATTTTTATTAACTTGTATATAAAGCTTACATGTAGTTAAATCAATTCACATTCTCAAGGAATCACATATGCATAGCCAACCTTAGATAATGTTAAAGCATTTTTACAATTGAGATGGATAAAAATATTTTTTAAACTTGCAAGACAATTAACAATTCAAGCAGAGATATATGGTGATGAGCTATTGAACCCTCACTGGATTTTGTGTTTACTCTCTAGTCACTCAGTGTTTATTGGGTTAATCACTCTATTCTTCCTTTTATCCTTACTTTCCATAACTTTGTTCTTCATCTAACCAATCAACAATTATAGAGTATAGGCATACAAAAATCATGAGGTCTTTTCCAAGGTTGTAATGGGGCCAAGGTAAAGGTAAGGGTATATGTATAAGGCTAAGTGAGCTAATAAGTGAATCCTTGATTAGTCTAAGATCTCACCTAACACACATATTTTGTAATTTAAAGCTTCTCAACCTATTTGCCCACAGTTTTCTCACTTTGTATTGCAAGCTCATGCATTAACTTCTAATTTTATCCCATGTGCATTAATTCTTTTTATTTTTGCAATTGGGGTAATATTATTTTTCTTCTCTTTTCTTTTTTTTAATGCACATGGTAATTTAATTATTTTGATTTCACATGAGCATACTTCCCAATTTTTCAAATAATTTATTCAATTTAATTCCCTACTTTTTTATATCATCCCATGTTCCCATAAAGTTCCCCAAACTTAAATTGTACACAATACCTTATCTTAAGCTAACCAAGGATTCAACTTGGGATTCATATTTTGTTTTTCTGCTTAAGGCTAGTAATGTAGTTTTCAGAAAAAGAGGGGATTAAAAAGCTCAAGGGGGCTAACAAGGGTGATGTAAAAGGTAGGCTATTTTGGGATATGTGAGTAAATAATTCAAGTAATGGCCTCAATCACTTTCTTGGTATGTATCTATATTCTATAATCGGACATATAAATTAAAAAAAAGCAAAGAACATCAGAATAAAAAGAAGGGCGAAACACACAGGAATAAAATTTATGGTTTGAATGTAACCATACAATTAAGCTCAAAACTCACAGGCTGTGTGTTCTCTAGCTCAAAAATCATATATCAATTATACATGTCATGCAAGTAGAAATTAAGGGTTCCCATTATTCTCAATGTAAAAATTTTTTTGGGTGGCTCTAAAGTTTTAGTGTTCCTCCTTGATGAAATGTTGTTAACTAACTAACATGTAATGCTATATACAAGGTGTGTGGATTGTTTTGATTCTGTTAAAGTTTCTAGCTTTCTTCCTTTTTATTTTCAATTTAAACCAAACTATCATATGCTAAAAGGGTAAGCTATACTAATTAATCCACATATTCTATAACTACTAAGTTAGAATTGCAACTAAACTAAATGGCTAAAATATGAACTAAGGGGCAAAATGCTGAAATGTCATAAAAAAGGACAATGTATAAGTATCAAAAGATAAAAAATAAAAATAAAAATAAAGATAAAAATACAAAAAAATAACCAAAATAAAATAAAAGAGTCTGTAGTGGTTCACCAAAAAATACGCCAGAGATGGCGACCTCCCCACACTTAAAATCTAGCATTGTCCCTGATGCTCACTCAAGCCGGGTGTGAAGGAGTGTCAGCACTGGAAGGGTGGGTGGCTGGAGTCTCAGTATTGGCCTGAGGATCTGCCTGCTGCAGAGGAGGTGCTGACTGTATAGGAATCTCTGGGTCGGCAGCCTGAATCTGATGTGGTTCCTCCTGCTGTGGCGCCGCCTGCTCCGGGCCTACCTGCTCAGCCTCTCTCTGTGGATGGGTCTCCGCCTCATGATCATCTGTCTCCTCCTCAGATGGCTCTGATGGTGTGTCAGGCTCGGAGGGGATGTTGCCGCCAGATCGTATCATTAGCTTTAGGTGCTCATAGCGTCGCTTGTTGCGATGCTCAGATCTCTCATAGCAGTGCCGGTTGTGGCGCTCCATCTGGTCCAGCTGCTGAAGTAGCCGGTGCACTAGGTGATAAACGGGCTCTGAGGCAGGTGGGGATGGAGTGGTGGTGGCTGGGGTAGCAGTAGATGAAGAAGGGCCAGCCAAAGGTGTGGCTGTCTCATCAGGGGCAGTGAGGAATGGAAGTCTGTAGCCCAAAGCCTGAAAGTTCCTGCTGTGAGGGATAATCTTCTTGCAGTCTGCAGCAGGTGGCTTCTCATCAGCATCCTCCCAAGGCACGTCAGCTCGACGGCCGAGCTGAGTAATCAGATATGGGAAGGGGAGAGTGCCTCTGACGTGGACCCTAGCCATGTAGAACTGGATGAATCGTGGCAGTTACAGGTCCTTAACCTCCATCACACACCAGAGGAGGGTTATCATAGCGGCAGGTAGCTCCGTCTCATGAGTACTCGGCATAACAATGTTGCTCAGGATCTGGTGCCAGAGCCGAGCCTCATCATTCAAGTAAATCCGCTTGATTCCCTTAGGCATGGTGGTGTTCTGATCCATGACCCATGGGACAGTCGGGTCAAGGGCTATCCTGGCCTTGACTGCGTCCCAGTCAAACCTCATAAAGCGCATGTCCTCCTCAGCCTTTTGGTAACCATCAAGCTGATTTGATTTAGGCTGAAGCTGCAGAATATCCTCAATGGCCTCTTCAGTGATTAGTATCTCCTTCCCTCTGAGGTGCACTGCATCCAGGGAAGTCTTGAAATAATTGTAGTAAAACTCTCTTACCCAGGAAGCATTTACCTCAGTCAGGTTTCTCTCCAGGAAGAACCAGCCTCGTTGTTTGATCTGATCAGAGGTGTATTGCTGGAGTTCTTCTGGAATTTTCAGAGTCCGCTCCAGGTACAGGTTTCTAGAGGTGGCAAATACCGGATACTTCAGCTCGCAGTATCGGTTTGCAAACTTAATGGGATCATTGGCAGGGAGGAGCTGGTCAGCCTTCTCCTGCGGGGTAAAGTGTTTTTCCCACCAGGAGTCATCATGCATGATGTCCATGATGGACATAGAGGATTCACCTCTTTTCTGTTTGCCAGTTGTTTCCTTTCCTTTCCCTTTTCTTTGAGTGTCAGACATCCTGAAAAACAGAAAGATAGGATATAATAAAAACAGGAAAACAAGTAGGCAAATAACAAAATAAGCACGTGGTGGTAAAGGGGCAGTAGAATAATGAAATGAGGTGAATAATTGTGCATTGTGGATTGTATAGGAGTTAGAAAGATGAGAAGAAAATTTTACAAGCCAAAATGTAATAGAAATAGAATTCATGTTAATTAAGAAAAACTATAATCATGCCCTGGTTAGAAGGTTAAAGAGAATAGTGAAAAACCAAGAAGAGATGTTTGGAAAATTAGGTTGGTTAGGATTGAAAAAGAGGTTAGAAAGTTGAAAGCAGGGAGTTAGTAAAAAGAAAGTCAGGGTAAGTGGCATAATGTTCAGTTTCTAAGTAACAAGAATTCACAATTATAAGCAACAGCCAACTCATATTCAAACAAGGAAATCAAGTTGATGATGATTCATATAGATATGGAAATAGCAAAAATTGGAATTGAATCATCAAAAATGCAATTTATTAACCAGGAAATCGAAAAGAATAACAAAGCTTGCCCTTGGATTCATGAATTGGTTTGTTAAAAGCTGAGTAAAGCAGAATTCAAATTGCCAAAACCAAAACATAAAGGAAAATCAGAACAGTTTACAGAAATTTGGGCAGCATTCCGGCTAAAATTGGATGTTCTCGGGTAAGAAACAGCAAGCAGAACAGTTCATATGAACTAAAATACAGCTGCAAATACAAATACGAAATATGAACATGAAAAAGCAGTGTAAAAAAAACAGCATGCAACAGTAAAGAACAGCATATGAACAGTAACAATATAAGAATTGCAAAATTGATAAAACAAGAGGCACGAATAGTGCAATTATCAGGCCTAAATCCACTAACCATATCCTAGTATACCTAACAACCTAGAATTCACTACAAACATGCATATCTAACTAGCCTAATTTTTAACATAAACGGAAAAATATGCAACTAACTACAAATGGAAAGAAGAGTGGCGTGGTGCAGAACCTGGGAGGCGTATGAACGAAAGTAGGGCAAAGAGATGGCTGGGGGTAGTGGTGGTAGTGACTGATGCGGCGGTGCAGGCGGTTGGCGCGGAGGTGGTGGCTGTCCGGTGGTAGGAGGTTCAGAGAGGGGTAAAGGGAGGCGTAGGGGTTAAGGGGGAAGGATGGGAGGGGGTGAGGGTGGTGGTGGGAGGCGCGGCTGTGATAGCGCGGTGGCGGTGGCTGTGCGGCGGAGGGAGCAGCGGTGGTGGAGGGGGGAAGAGAAGAGAAAGGGAAGAAAGAGAGGGGAGGAAGAAAAAGGGGGTGGCATCGCGGTCGTGGCTGGTGGTCGAGGGTGGTGCTGGGGTTGGAGGTGGCCGGCTGGGAGTGGTGGTGGTTGGTGGTGGGTTGCAGAGAAGAGAGGGAGAAGAAGGGGTTGGGGGCGCGATGGGGTAGGATTTCGCGTCACTGGGATTAATGAATTTGAATCCACGTGAACGCGTGGGGCACGTGGTTGCGTGGCTGGCGTGGAATAGGGGTTGACGCGATCGCGTGAGTGGCACAATCGCATGGAATGGGAAAAGGATGAATGAGGCAGTCGCGTGAGGCACTTGACCGCGTCGCTGGAAATTGTACGAAACGCACAATTCCAGCGTCGTTTCAGCGCAACTCTCTGTCTCCACTGGGGTGCCATGATATCTGCGCGACGCGAACATGTTGCTCACGCTTTCGCGTGGGATGGGTGTTGTGCAAGTGATGCGTTCGCGTCAGGAACGCAACCGCGTGGGTCGTTTTGTGCTAAACGCACAACAGCTGCACGATTCCAGTCCAACTTTCTGGGCGTTCGATCTTTACGCTGATTTCCAGATCACGCAGCCGCGTGAATGACGCGCAGAAGGTGGTTTTCGCATCTGACGCAAACGCATGAGCAATGCGGTCGCGTCGCACGTTTTTTTTTTTTGCAGGTATGCAATTATGCAGTATGCAATGCTAAATGCAATTGTTATGAATAGCATCCAAGTTCAGTAAAAGAGAATATGATATATAAAAAAAAAAACAAATAACACCAAATAAAACTGAAAAAGAAACGACCATACCACGGTGGGTTGTCTCCCACCTAGCACTTTTAGTTAAAGTCCTTAAGTTGGACATTGGATGAGCTTCCTGTTACGGTGGTGATGAGCGGATAATTTATACGCTTTTTGACATTGTTTTTAGTATGTTTTTAGTAGGATCTAGTTACTTTTAGGGATGTTTTTAATAGATTTTGTGTTAAATTCACATTTCTGGACTTTACTATGAGTTTGTGTGTTTTTCTGTGATTTCAGGTATTTTCTGGCTGAAATCGAGGGACTTGAGCAGAAATCAGATTCAGAGGTTGAAAAAGGACTGCTGATGCTGTTGGATTCTGACCTCCCTGCACTCAAAGTGGATTTTCTGGAGCTACAGAACTCGAAATGGCGCGCTTCCAATTGCGTTGGAAAGTAGACATCCAGGGCTTTCCAGCAATATATAATAGGCCATACTTTTGCCAAGAATTGATGACGTAAACTGGCGTTCAACGCCAGCTTTCTACCCAAATCTGGCGTCCAGCGCCAGAAAAGGATCCAAAACCAGAGTTGAACGCCCAAACTGGCACAAAAACTGGCGTTCAACTCCACAATTGGCCTCTGCACGTGCAACACTTAAGCTCAGCCCAAACACACACCAAGTGGGCCCCGGAAGTGGATTTATACATCAAATACTTACTCATGTAAACCCTAGTAGCTAGTTTATTATAAATAGGACCTCTTACTATTGTATTAGGCATCTTTGGACGCCTGGTTCTTAGATCAGAGGGGCTGGCCTCTCGGCCATGCCTGGACCTTCACTTATGTATTTTTAACGGTAGAGTTTCTACACTCCATAGATTAAGGTGTGGAGCTCTGCTGTTCCTCAAAGATTAATGCAAAGTACTACTGTTTTCTATTCAATTCTTCTTATTTCGCTTCTAAGATATCCATTCGCACCCAAGAACGTAATGAAGGTGATGATTATGTGTGACGCTCATCACCATTCTCCCCTATGAACGCGTGCCTGACAAACACTTCTGTTCTACATGAATTAAGCTAGAATGAGTATCTCTTAGATCTCCTAACCAGAATCTTCGTGGCGTAAGCTAGAATGATGGCGGCATTCAAGAGAATCCGGAAGGTCTAAACCTTGTCTGTGGTATTCTGAGTAGGATTCAATGATTGAATGACTGTGACGAGCCTCAAACTCGTGAGTGCTGGGCGTTAGTGACAGACGCAAAAGGAGGGTGAATCCTATTCCAGCATGATCGGGAACCGACAGATGAATAGCCGTGCCGTGACAGGGTGCGTGAGCATATGATTCACTGAGAGGAGGGGATGTAGCCACTGACAACGGTGATGCCCTTGCATAAAGCCAGCCATGGAAAGGAGTAAGACTGATTGGATGAAGATAGCAGGAAAGCAGAGGTCCTAAGGAACGAAAGCACCTCCATTCGCTTATCTGAAATTCCTATCAATGATTTACATAAGTATCTCTATCCCTATTTTATTATATAATATTCAAAAACACCATTATCACTTTATATCTGCCTGACTGAGATTTACAAGGTGACCATAGCTTGCTTCATACCAACAATCTCCGTGGGATTCGACCCTTACTCACGTAAGGTATTACTTGGACGACCCAGTGCACTTGCTGGTTAGTTGTATCGAAGTTGTGACAGACTGTAAAACTAGATCAGAGTATCTGGCCTAAGAAGCCATTACCAGAGATCACAATTTCGTGCACCAAGTTTTTGGCGCCGTTGCCGGGGATTGTTCGAGTTTGGACAACTGACGGTTCATCTTGTTGCTCAGAATAGGTAATTTTCTTTTTATTTTCTTTTCAAAAAAAATTTTCAAAAATAATTTCAAAAATCTCTCATCTATTTTCGAAAAAAAAATATAAAAATGTTTTCAAAAATTTATTCAAAATTTTTAAGAATGAATTCTAGTGTTTCATGAAGCATGTGAAGCCTGGCTGGCTGTAAAGCCATGTCTATTCCTTTGGTAATGAGTATGTCAGGCATGTCATATCTGAATTACATGCTAAAGCTTGGCTGGCCATTGGCCATGTCTAGTATTTTGGACTGGAGCTTTCTTTGAAAGCTTGGCTGGCTAGTGAGCCATGTCTAATTCCTGGACTGAAGCTTTAGACTAAGAATGCAAGATTCCTGGAATTCATATTAAAAATTTTGGAATCCTTATTTTCTCTTTTTTTTCATATAATTTTCGAAAAATATAAAATAAAAATCCAAAAAAATTAGAAAATCATAAAAATCAAAAATATTTTCTGTTTCTTGTTTGAGTCTTGAGTCATATCATAAGTTTGGTGTCACTTGCATATGCATTTAAGCATTTTTCGAAAATATCATGCATTCATAGTGTTCTTCATGATCTTCAAGTTGTTCTTGGTAAGTCTTCTTGTTTGATCTTGATGATTTTTTGTTTTGTGTCTTTTCATGTTTATCATATGCATTCTTGAATTCTTAGTGTCTAAGCATTAAAGAATTCTAAGTTTGGTGTCTTGCATGTTTTCTTTGCATTAAAAAAATTTTTCAAAATTGTGTCTATGATGTTCATCATGATCTTCAAAGTGTTCTTGGTGTTCATCTTGACATTCATAGCATTTTTGCATGCATCACATGTTTTGATCTAAAAATTTCATGCATTGCATAATTTTCATGTTTTCATAAAAAAATTCAAAAATAAAAAAAATATCTTTCCCTTTTTCTCTCCTCAAATTCGAAAATTTGGATTGACTTTTTCAAAAATTTTTAAAATCAAATTGTTTCTTATGAGTCAAATCAAATTTTCAATTTGAAAATCTTATCTTTTTCAGAATCTTTTTTCAAAATTCAAATCTTTTTCAAAATTCTTAGTTATTTTCGAAAATTCCAAAAATATTTTTCAAAAATCTTTTTCTTATTTTTATATCAAATTTTCGAAAATAACATAATCAATTAATGTTTTGATTCAAAAATTTGAAGTTTGTTACTTGCTTGTTAAGAAAGATGCAAACTTTAAGTTCTAGAATCATAACTTGTGATTTCTTATGAATCAAGTTATTAATTGAAATTTTAAAAATCAAATCTTTTTCAAAAACTAATTTCTATCATATCTTTTCAAAAATATCTTCTTATCTTATCTTTTTCAAAAATATCTTTTCAAAATATCTTTTCTAACTTCCTAACTTCCTATCTTTTCAAAATTTGTTTCAACTAACTAACTAACTTCTTGTTTATTTCTTAACTTTTTCAAAACCACCTAACTAACTCTCTCTCTCTCATTTTCGAAAATATCTCTCCCCTTTTTCAAAATTTCTTTTTAATTTATTAATTATTTTAATTTTTAAAACTTAAATTTCGAAAAAAAAAATTACTAACCTCTTTCAGAAACTATTTTCAAAAACCACTAACTCTTTTTCAAAATAATTTTCGAAAATTATCCCTCCCCCATCTCATTCTATTTATTCATTCATATCCTAACATCTCATCTCACATCTCTTCCATTGGTACAGTTGTGTTTCTTCCTTTACATCACATCCTTTATCTCCCCCTCTTCTTCTACTTACAAAGGGATCCCTATACTGTGGTATAAAGGATTTCCATTACTATTATTATTTTTCTGTGCCTTCTTCTTTGTCATATGAGCAGGAGCAAGGATAAGAACATTCTTGTGGAAGCAGATCCAGAACCTGAAAGGACTCTGAAGAGAAAATTAAGAGAAGCTAAAATACAACAATCCAGAGATAACCTTTCAGAAATTTTCGAACAGGCAGAAGAGATGGCAGCCGAAAATAATAATAATGTAAGGAAGATGCTTGGTGACTTCACTGCACCTAATTCCAATTTACATGGAAGAAGCATCTCCATTCCTGCCATTGGAGCAAACAACTTTGAGCTGAAACCTCAATTAGTTTCTCTGATGCAGCAGAACTGCAAGTTTCATGGACTTCCATCTGAAGATCCTTTTCAGTTCTTAACTGAATTCTTGCAGATATGTGATACTGTTAAGACTAATGGAGTAGATCCTGAAGTCTACAGGCTCATGCTTTTCCCTTTTGCTGTAAGAGACAGAGCTAGATTATGGTTGGATTCTCAACCTAAAGACAGCCTGAACTCTTGGGATAAGTTGGTCACGGCTTTCTTAGCCAAGTACTTTCCTCCTCAAAAGCTGAGCAAGCTTAGAGCTGATGTTCAAACCTTCAGACAGAAAGAAGGTGAATCCCTCTATGAAGCTTGGGAAAGATACAAACAGTTGACCAAAAAGTGTCCTTCTGACATGCTTTCAGAATGGACCATCCTGGATATATTCTATGATGGTTTATCTGAGCTATCAAAGATGTCACTGGACACTTCTGCAGGTGGATCCATTCACCTAAAGAAAACGCCTGCAGAAGCTCAAGAACTCATTGACATGGTTGCTAATAACCAGTTCATGTACACTTCTGAAAGGAATCCTGTGAGTAATGGGACGCCTATGAAGAAGGGAGTTCTTGAAGTTGATACTCTGAATGCCACATTGGCTCAGAATAAAATATTGACTCAGCAAGTCAATATGATCTCTCAGAGTCTGCATGGAATGCAAGCTGCATCCAACAGTACTCAAGAGGCTTCTTATGAAGAAGAAACCTATGATCCTGAGAACCCTGCAATAGCAGAGGTGAATTACTTAGGTGAACCTTATGGAAACACCTATAACTCAACATGGAGAAATCATCCAAATTTCTCATGGAAGGATCAAAAGCCCCAACAAGGCTTTAATAATGGTGGAAGAAACAGGTTTAGCAATAGCAAGCCTTTTCCATCATCAACTCAGCAACAGACAGAGAACTCTGAACAAAATGCTTCTAATTTAGCAAATCTAGTCTCTGATCTATCTAAGGCCACTGTAAGTTTCATGAATGAAACAAGATCTTCCATTAGAAATCTGGAAGCACAAGTGGGCCAGCTGAGTAAAAGGATCACTGAAATCCCTCCTAGTACTCTCCCAAACAATACAGAAGAGAACCCAAAAGGAGAGTGCAAGGCCATTGACATAAGCGCCATGGCCGAACCTGTGAGGAGAGGAGAGGACGTGAATCCCAAGGAGGAAGACCTCCAGGGACGTCCAGTGATCAATAAGGAGCTTCCCTCTGGGGAACCAAAGGACTCTGAGGCTCATCTAGAGACCATAGAGATTCCATTGAACCTCCTTATGCCCTTCATGAGCTCTGATGAGTATTCCTCTTCTGAAGAGAATGAGGATGTCACTGAAGAGCAAACTGCCAAGTTTCTTGGTGCAATCATGAAGCTGAATGCCAAATTGTTTGGCATTGATGCTTGAGAAGTTGAACCTCCCTTGTTCATCAATGAACTAAGTGATCTGGATCAACTGACATTGCCTCAGAAGAGACAGGATCCTGGAAAGTTCATAATACCCTGTACCATAGACACCATGATCTTTAAGGCTCTGTGTGACCTTGGTTCAGGAATAAACCTCATGCGCCTCTCTGTAATAGAGAAACTGGGAATCTATGGGGTGCAAGCTGCTAAAATCTCACTAGAGATGGCAGACAGCTCAAGAAAATAGGCTTATGGACAAGTAGAAGATGTATTAGTAAAGGTTGAGGGTCTTTACATACCTACTGATTTCATAGTCCTGGATACTGGAAAGGAAGAGGATGAATCCATCATCCTAGGGAGACCTTTCCTGGCCACAGCAAGAGCTGTGATTGATGTTGACAGAGGTGAAATAGTCCTTCAATGGAATGATAACTCCCTTGTATTCAAAACTCAAGGATCTCCCTCTGCAACCATGGAGAGGAAGCAGAAAAAGCTTCTCTCCAAGCAGAGTCAACCAGAGCCCCCACAGTCAAACTCTAAGTTTGGTGTTGGGAGGCCACAACCAAACTCTAAGTTTGGTGTTGAACTCCCATATCCAAACTCTAAGTTTGGTGTTGGAGAGTCTCAACAAAGCTCTGCACATCTGTGAGGCTCCATGAGAGCCCACTGTCAAGCTATTGACATTAAAGAAGCGCTTGTTGGGAGGCAACCCAATGTTTATCTAATTCTTATTTTTATTGTTTTTCATGTTTTCTTAGGTTCATGATCATGTGGAGTCACAAAATAAACAAAAAAATCAAAAACGGAATCAAAAACAGCAGAAGAAAAATCACACCCTGGAGGAGCATCTGTCTGGCGTTCAAACGCCAGAATAGAGCATAGTTCTGGCGCTGAACGCCCAGAATGGGAGCATCCTGGCGCTGAACGCCCAGAACAAGCATGGTTCTGGCGTTCAACGCCAGAAATGGCAGCATAGGGGCGTTGAACGCCCAAAATGGGCACCAACCTGGCGCTGAACGCCCAGAGTTGTGTGCAAGGGCATTTTACATGCCTAAATTGGTGCAGGGATGTAAATGCCTTGACACCTCAGGATCTGTGGACCCCACAGGATCATCTCAGGATCTGTGGACCCCACAGGATCCCCACCTACCTCCACTCACTCTCTTCTCTCTTCTCAATCATCCTCTATTCCCAATAAACACTCTTCCCTATTAACTCTTTACCACTCACATCCAAACACCCACTTTCCTTCAAAATTCAACATCTCTTTCCCACCCAATCCCACCCATATGGCCGAATACACACTCCCATCCATCTCCCCCATATCTTCTTCTTATTCTTCTATTCTTTCTTCTTTTGCTCGAGGGCGAGCAACATTCTAAGTTTGGTGTGGTAAAAGCATAGCTTTTTTGTTTTTTTCCATAACCATTGATGGCACCTAAGGCCATAGAAACCTCTAGAAAGAGGAAAGGAAAGACAAAAGCTTCCATCAAGGGTCTATATCTCAGTGGTAGAACATTTGACTGCAAATCAAGAGATCCCTGAGATACCTCAGGGGATACATTTTCTTCCACACAATTATTGGAAGCAACTAAGGGTGGAACATCAAGAGCACTCTATCATCCTTAATGAAATTAGAGAATATCTAAAAGCAATGAAGGAGGAGCAACAAAGACAAGGAAGAGACATAGAAGAGCTCAAGGACATCATTAGTTCCTCAAGAAGGAAACGCCACCATTACTAAGGTGGATTCATTCCTTGTTCTTACTTTCTCTGTTTTTCGTTTTCTATGTTATGTGCTTATCTATGTTTGTGTCTTCATTACATGATCATTAGTAGTTAGTAACTGTGTCTTAAAGTTATAAATGTCCTATGAATCCATCACCTCTCTTAAATGAAAAATGTTTTAATTCAAAAGAACAAGAAGTACATGAGTTTCGAATTTATCCTTGAACTTAGCTTAATTATATTGATGTGGTGACAATGCTTCTTGTTTTCTGAATGTATGCTTGAACAGTGCATATGTCTTTTGAAGTTGTTGTTTAAGAATGTTAAATATGTTGGCTCTTGAAAGAATGATGACTAGGAGACATGTTATTTGATAATCTGAAAAATTATAAAAATGATTCTTGAAGCAAGAAAAAGCAGCAAAAAAAACAAAGCTTGCAGAAAAAAAAATTAAAAAAAAAATTATAGGCGAAAAATAATAATAAAGAAAAAGAAAAAGCAAGCAGAAAAAGCCAATAACCCTTAAAACCAAAAGGCAAGGGCAAATAAAAAGGATCCCAAGGCTTTGAGCATCAGTGGATAGGAGGGCCTAAAGGAATAAAATCCTGGTCTAAGCGGCTAAACCAAGCTGTCCCTAACCATGTGCTTGTGGCGTGTAGGTGTCAAGTGAAAACTTGAGACTGAGCGGTTAAAGTCAAGGTCCAAAGCAAAAAAAAAAAAAAAAGAGTGTGCTTAAGAACCCTGGACACCTCTAATTGGGGACTTTAGCAAAGCTGAGTCACAATCTGAAAAGGTTCACCCAATTATGCGTCTGTGGCATTTATGTATCCGGTGGTAATACTGGAAAACAAAATGCTTAGGGCCACGGCCAAGACTCATAAAGAAGCTGTGTTCAAGAATCATCATACTGAACTAAGAGAGTCAATAACACTATTCGAAATCTGAAGTTCCTATAGATGCCAATCATTCTGAACCTCAATGGATAAAGTGAGATGCCAAAACTATTCAAGAGGCAAAAAGCTATAAGTCCCGCTCATATGATTAAAGCTCTGTTTCATTGATAGTTTGGAATTTATAGTATATTCTATTCTTTTTATCCTATTTTGATTTTCAGTTGCTTGGGGACAAGCAACAATTTAAGTTTGGTGTTGTGATGAGCGGATAATTTATACGCTTTTTGACATTGTTTTTAGTATGTTTTTAGTAGGATCTAGTTACTTTTAGGGATGTTTTTAATAGATTTTGTGTTAAATTCACATTTCTGGACTTTACTATGAGTTTGTGTGTTTTTCTGTGATTTCAGGTATTTTCTGGCTGAAATTGAGGGACTTGAGCAGAAATCAGATTCAGAGGTTGAAAAAGGACTGCTGATGCTGTTGGATTCTGACCTCCCTGCACTCAAAGTGGATTTTCTGGAGCTACAGAACTCGAAATGGCACGCTTCCAATTGCGTTGGAAAGTAGACATCCAGGGCTTTCCAGCAATATATAATAGTCCATACTTTGGCCAAGAATTGATGACGTAAACTGGCGTTCAACGCCAGCTTTCTACCCAAATCTGGCGTCTAGCGCCAGAAAAGGATCCAAAACCAGAGTTGAACGCCCAAACTGGCACAAAAACTGGCGTTCAACTCCACAATTGGCCTCTGCACGTGCAACACTTAAGCTCAGCCCAAACACACACCAAGTGGGCCCCGGAAGTGGATTTATACATCAAATACTTACTCATGTAAACCCTAGTAGCTAGTTTATTATAAATAGGACCTCTTACTATTGTATTAGGCATCTTTGGACGCCTGGTTCTTAGATCAGAGGGGCTGGCCTCTCGGCCATGCCTGGACCTTCACTTATGTATTTTTAACGGTAGAGTTTCTACACTCCATAGATTAAGGTGTGGAGCTCTGCTGTTCCTCAAAGATTAATGCAAAGTACTACTGTTTTCTATTCAATTCTTCTTATTTCGCTTCTAAGATATCCATTCGCACCCAAGAACGTAATGAAGGTGATGATTATGTGTGACGCTCATCACCATTCTCCCCTATGAACGCGTGCCTGACAAACACTTCTGTTCTACATGAATTAAGCTAGAATGAGTATCTCTTAGATCTCCTAACCAGAATCTTCGTGGCGTAAGCTAGAATGATGGCGGCATTCAAGAGAATCCGGAAGGTCTAAACCTTGTCTGTGGTATTCTGAGTAGGATTCAATGATTGAATGACTGTGATGAGCCTCAAACTCGTGAGTTCTGGGCGTTAGTGACAGACGCAAAAGGAGGGTGAATCCTATTCCAGCATGATCGGGAACCGACAGATGAATAGCCGTGCCGTGATAGGGTGCGTGAGCATATGATTCACTGAGAGGAGGGGATGTAGCCACTGACAACGGTGATGCCCTTGCATAAAGCCAGCCATGGAAAGGAGTAAGACTAATTGGATGAAGATAGCAGGAAAGCAGAGGTCCTGAGGAACGAAAGCACCTCCATTCGCTTATCTGAAATTCCTATCAATGATTTACATAAGTATCTCTATCCCTATTTTATTATATAATATTCAAAAACACCATTATCACTTTATATCTGCCTGACTGAGATTTACAAGGTGACCATAGCTTGCTTCATACCAACAATCTCCGTGGGATTCGACCCTTACTCACGTAAGGTATTACTTGGACGACCTAGTGCACTTGCTGGTTAGTTGTATCGAAGTTGTGACAGACTGTAAAACTAGATCAGAGTATCTGGCCTAAGAAGCCATTACCAGAGATCACAATTTCGTGCACCAGGTGGCTTGCGCTTAAACTCATCCAGAAATCTCCACCAATGTTTGGAATGACAGTAGTCTCTGGGGTCCCAAACTAGGCATGTGAAGCTTCTGAGTAGCTTCAAACAGGTTCTTAGGCTCCCGAGGTGACTAATATCAGAATAGATTCCAGGATCCCAAACTTTGCTTTTAAATCCGCCTTCGTGTTGATCTATATTTTTCCATCCGGGCGGTTTAGAAATTGGATTCTCACCAAGATGACCAAACATCTTCCGTGACCCATTCAATTGAACTTGATACCAATCCGTGCATTTTGAGTTGAAGTGTGGAACCTTATTGAACCTTGTGCACCAACTCTGAGTACGAGCCATTTCCCTCTTACTCTTAAAGCCGCAGAGAGCTCTAAGCTGGCCATCTGTTTCAAGTAAACCATATTCAAGTGGAAAAGTAAAGATAAAGGTTAAGGATTGTACCCACTTGAAGCTTGTATTGGGTGGTAATGGCCTTGGGATAGGTGTTTCCAGTGATTCTGTAAGCTCTACTCCCTTGGAATCTTCTGTGAATTCCTCCACTTCTTTGCAAACTTCTTCACATGCATCTATGTCCTGATCAAAGTCTTCAATGTCTTCCTCATCACTTAAGTCATAAGCTGGAGGTTGAGAGAAATCTACCTCAACGTCATCTTCGTATTCACTTGGATAAGGTTCTTCAGGCTCAAGGAATTCAGTTGTGGATGTGAGTTCGTGACTAGGAGAGCTTGAGGCAAGATCGTCACTGCCCATGGAATCAACTTCTTGGTCTGTTCCGTTCAATTTTTCACAAAGTATATGCTGTGGAGGTTGTGCACTGTCCTCCTTGACATCAATTTCGGATTTCTCAGCGGAATCCTTTATGGCTCTTGATTCCCACAGGGGTTCAGCATCTCCTAAATCTTCAACCACTTCTTCCTCTACAACTATCATGGCTTCCTCTACTTGTTCCAGTATAAAGCCATGCTCCTCATTGTCCACCGGGGTCTCTGGTGTTTCCTTCATGCCACGCTCTTCTTTTGATTTCCCACATGCAGCTGTGGGAGTACTTTGAGTTCTTAGATGTCGGAAAGCTATTAAATTTACTACCTCAGTTACGGTAGTAGTGAGTTCCAGTATGCTCTTTTCCATCATTGCTTGCCCTTGAAGAAGAACACGCAGTCTGTTGTCCATAGGAGGTTGGGGTGGGTGTGAGGGTTCATTGGTTGGGAAGGGGGTTCAGAACAAGAATGTGGTGGTTCTCGGGAGTAATTGGATTGGGATTGTGGTGGATAAGGGTCATACGGTGGTGAATGGTGAAAAGGAACTTGTGAATATGGTGGTTCAAATCTACGTTGAGAAGGTGGTCTATAAGAACAGGGTGGGGCTTGTTGGTAGTTACAAGGTGGTCCACCATATCTATCAGCTTGGTATGCATTGTAGAATGGACTCTGTCCATGATATCTTGGAAGGGGTTGTTGCCTAAAGGGGTGATCAGATCCTCTTGGCTCCATCCAACGTTGATTGCGTAGACCTTGATGCATATTCCTATTATTGCTTTCACTACTTTCAACAATATTAGAACCAAACTCAAAGCAAGAGGGGTGAGAATTCATAGTAGTTAATAGAGATAAAAGGAGAAAATAAATAAACAAGCAAAAGAAAAATATTTACAATAACCAATAATAAGGCACACGTTTGCAATTTCCCGGCAACGGCGCCATTTTGAAGAACGAAACTCTCACGCGGTCTAGAATTTTCACAATAAATTCGCGTTGTAAGTATAGCTTCTAGACTGACAAGAATTCCTTTCTTACAAAAGTTTTGTTTGTCACTTAAGCAAACCCAATAAAATTGATAACAGAGTATTTAAACCTCGGTTCGTCTTCTCAAGGAATTGCAGGGAGGTATGTTCTTATTATTGGTTATGAGTCTTGTAAATTGGGAGTTTTGAAAGTAAGGAAGAAGTATGTTAAATGATAAGAAAAATAAAATAGTAATAATAAAATAAACTCTTGGCAAGGTATTAGAATTTGGAAGTCCTATCCTAGTTATCCTTATCAACGGTGATGAGAATTGAGTTTTAATCCCACTTAGTTAACCTTTGCTAAACAAAGGAAAGTCAAGTGAACTAATTAGTTTGATCCTCAGGTCCTAGTCAATTCCTAAGGAAAGACTAGAGTTATTGGAATTCAAGTCAATTAGCAACTCCCAATTTCAACCACTGCTTTATTTGATAACTCAAGCGTCACCAATTACTTAACCGAAGCCAAAAGGAAAGAAAATCTACTCGAATGAAAATAATTTGGATAAATCGAAAGCATTCATAGCATAAATAAAACAATCTTATAACTAAAATACCTCAATTGCATTAATAATAGAAAATAAATCTAAACATGGAAAAGTTCATAAATTAAACTGGAAAAATAAATAAAAAGAATATTGAACCTATGATGAAGAAGATGAAATCCTAATCCTTTAAGAGAAATCCTAATCCTAAATCCTAAGAGAGAGGAGAGAACCTCTCTCTCTAAAAACTACATCTAAAACTAAAAATTATGAATTATGAGCTTATTATTATGAATGGATGCATTCCCCCACTTTATAGCCTCTAATCTGTGTTTTTCGGGCCAAAAATTGGGTCAAAAACAGCCCAGAAATTGCCACCAGCGTATTCTGGTACGTACAGGTCGCGGGAAAGTGACGCGGAAGCGTCGTCCACGCATTTGCGTGGATTGCGTTTTTGCCAGGACACGCGTCCACGTGATCCACGCGTTCGCATCGCTTGGCGTCGGGGCAGCTATGGCAAATTATATATTGTTGCGAAGCCCCGGACGTTAGCTTTCGAACACAACTAGAACCATCTCATTTGGACCTCTGTAGCTCAAGTTATGACCGTTTGGGTGTGAAGAGGTCAGGCTAGACAGCTTAGCAATTTCTTCAACTTCTTGTATTCCTTCCACTTTTGCATGCTTCCTCTCTATCCTCCAAGCCATTCCTGCCCTATAATCCCTGAAATCACTTAACACACATATCAAGGCATTGAATGGTAATAAGAGAAGATTAAACATATCAAAATTAAGACCAAAGAAGCATGTTTTCAATCATAGCACAAAATCAGGAAGGAAAAAGTAAAACCATGCAAATAGTATGAATAAGTGGGTAAAGAGTTGATAAAATCCACTCAATTAAGCACAAGATAAACCATAAAATAGTGGTTTATCAACCTCCCCACACTTAAACAATAGCATGTCCTCATGCTAAGCTCAAGAGAAGCTATAAATGAGTGAAGAGGAATGGTAAAATGTATGAAATGCAATCCTATCTATATGAATGCAACTACATGCAAAATGTTTCTACCTACTTGGTTAAAAGTAAATAAATCCTCCAAGACAAATATGAATCAGATTTCACTAATTCAAATTATACAATAAAAGACAAGTAAACTTGTAAGAAGATAGCTCATGAAAGCAGGGAACATAGAATTAAGCACTGAACCCTTACTGGTAGTGTATATCACTCTAACTCTCAAGTGTCTATGGTTAATCACTCTACTCTTCTCTAGTCATGCTTTCTAAACTTTGTTCTTCATCTAACCAATCAACAAAAATTTAATGTACCAATGCAAACATCATGAGGTCTTTTCAAGGTTGTAATGGGGCTAAGGTAAGGGTGAGGGTATATATATGGCTAAGTGAGCTATAAATTGAATCTTTAATTAACCTAAACTTTCACCTAACATACATATACTCTATATAATTCTAATTCATGCCTAGCTACCTAAAATTCCCACTTTTGCATCACATACTCATGTATCAACTTTTCTTTTTTAATTTATCACATGTGCATTGATCTTTCATTAACTTAATATTGAATATTTTTTTTCTCTCTTTTTTTTATTTTTTATTTTTATTTTTTATTTTTTATTTTTTATTTTTTATTTTTTATTTTTTATTTTTTATTTTTTATTTTTTATTTTTTTAAATAGAAAAATAAACATAACTTATCAATGCATATGGATTTTTTATTTTTTCTAGTCTCACATGAGTAGGTACCCAAATTCCCAATATTTTATCAAAGTAAAAACATAACACATTCCCTTATTAACCCATGTTCCCACAGTTTTCCCACACTTAATTGTTACACAATCCCTATCTTAAGCTAACCAAAGATTCAATTGGGATATTTAATTGTTTTTCCGCTTAAGGCTAGTGATGTGGTAAAATATAGAATAAATGGGGGGTTTACAAGGCTCAAAGTGGCTGACAAAGATGATTTAAAGGGTAGGCTTATTTGGGATAAGTGAGCTAAACAAGTAATGGCCTCAATCATATGCAAGCATGTAAATACACTAAATATTGGACATATAGAATGGAACAAAGCAAAGATTGCAATCATAAAGAAGAAAACACACAAGAATAAAAATTTATGGTTAAATAATATAACCATATAAATAAGCTCAAAATCTCACAGGTTGTGTGTTCTTAGCTTTTTAAACTATGTTCCAAGTACAAGTTCAAACAAGCTTTAATAGAAAAGTTTTTAATTTAAATTAGTGAAATACTATAAAAATTTCTTGAAAAAGAAAATATTACTTCAACCAAGTGGTAACTAAATGCATAAAAAATCAAACAAACATGCAATTAAATATGCAAATGCAGTAATTAACAAAGAAAATAAAATATTGGTGTTTGAGAAGAAATTACTAACCCATGGAGATCGGTATCGACCTCCCCACACTTAAAGATTTCACCGTCCTCGGTGCATGCTAAGATGTACAAGTGGATGGGTTGTTCCAACTGACGCTTTTCTCCAAAGATTGTGCAGATGGACTTGTCTGTCTCCCCATGTAAACGCCTTTCGGTTCCCTTCCGGGTGGCCATCCTGAAAGAAAAAGGAAAGAAAAGTAACCCAAAAGTAAAGATAAGAAAATAAATAAAGTATGGGTGGGTTAATGCCAATTGATAAGGGTCTCATTTACATGGAAGCTTCAACATGTACGTGAGAAAACAATAGAAGCACATGGCATACCAATAGTGCAAAATTTGCAACAATGGGGAAGAGAGTGGGGAAGGAGAGATAATATAAATTCATGTCAATGCAAAAGTAATACAGATATAAAAGATTGACATTGATTTAAATAATATTACCTAACCAGAATAACACAAGTCACTAAGCACCCAAAATAATTCAAGAGAAGATGCAACAGTTTAAATAAGAAAATTTTAACACCAAAAAAAATAATTAATTTAGAAAAGAAAATAAAAATATGCACAAAATTAAGATGCAATGAATGAAATATGAAAATAAATTAATTAAAATAAAATAAAAGATAAGAAGAATGAGAAGTTAAAAAGATGAAGAAAAATAAAGTAAGAAAGGAGAGAGAAAGAAGAAAAGATAGAAGAAATTAGGATTAGAAAAGAAAAGATAAGATAATTGGCGCTGATCTGGATAAGTTGTGCGACGCATGCGACACGGACACGTGGTTCACGCGTTCGTGCGAATGGCGCTTTTATGAATTGACGCGGATGCGTCGGTCACGCAGACGCGTGACTCGTTCTGTGCTAGTGGCGCGAGGGCGGCCTCGCGTTCGCGCAACTCTTTGTTGTAAATGCATATTACCAAAAAACTGGGTGACGCGATCGCGTGAACGCGTGGGGCACGCGTTCGCGTGGTAAGGTCTGTGCGTATAACGCCAGTCCAGCACCACTCTAGCATAACTTTCGGCTGTGCACCCTTTTTACGTCGATTTTCAGGTCACGCGGCCGCGTGGGTGATGCGGACGCATGGGAGGCCAATGTTCCCACATGACGCGGACGCGTCAGTGATGCGGTCGCGTGGGGTGATTCGTGCCAAAGGCACGCCTTCAGCCACACTCTCGCGTGACTCTCTGTTCGTTTTCTTATTCTTTCTGAACCACCTGCGACGCGGACGCGTCGATGATGTGGTCGCGTCGCGTGAAATTGAAATTTTTTTTTTGAAATAAAAATGCAAATGCAGATGCAAGCTGAAAGTGCCAATAAAGAGAAGAATTATTGAAAAATAAAACTAAGAAGAAGGAAAGGAACGATCATACCATGGTGGGTTGTCAGTATAAAGGGATTTCTTGAATTTACTTCGGTGTTTAGTGATTTGTTTTATTCTGATTGGGTAATATTATTTAAATCAATGCCAATCTTTTATATATGTATTACTTTTGCATTGACATGAATTTATATTATCTTTTAATTCTTTCAAAATCTTTTTACTTTAATTTCGAAAATTCTTCCACTCTTCTCAAATCCTTCTATTTAAAGGACTAACACTCCTCCTCAATGTACAATTCGAACTCTATCCCTCTTGATAAGTTCGAATTCTTTCTTCTCTACCTTCTCCTTCTATTCTTCTTTACCTCTGACACCTTAAGGAATCTCTATACTGTGACATAGAGGATTCCATATTTTCTTCTCCTCTCTTTTCATATGAGCAGGAGCAAGGACAAAGGCATTCTTGTTGAAGCTGATCCTGAACCTGAAAGGACCTTGAAGAGAAAGCTAAGAGAAGCTAAAGTACAACTCTCTATAGAGGACCTAATAGAACTCTTCAAACAAGAAGAAGCCATGGCAGCCAAAAACAACAACAATGCAATAATGCAACGAAGGTACTTGGTGAGTTTACTGCACCTACCCCTGACTTCTATGGGAGAAGCATCTCAATCCCTGCCATTGGAGCAAACAACTTTGAGCTTAAGCCTCAATTAGTTTATCTAATACAACAGAATTGCAAGTTTCATGGACTTCCATTGGAAGATCCTCATCAGTTCTTAGCTGAATTCTTGCAAATCTGTGACACTGTTGATGAGCGGATAATTTATACGCTTTTTGGCATTGTTTTTAGCATGTTTTTAGTATATTTTAGTTAGTTTTTATTATGTTTTTATTCGTTTTTATTTAAAAATCACATTTCTGGACTTTACTATGAGTTTGTGTTTTTTTCTGTGATTCCAGGTATTTTCTGGCTGAAATTGAGGGACCTGAGAAAAATCTGATTCAGAGGCTGAAAAAGGATTGCAGATGCTGTTGGATTCTGACCTCCCTGCACTCGAAGTGGATTTTCAGGAGCTACAGAATCCCAATTGACGCGCTCTCAATTGCGTTGGAAAGTAGACATCCTGGGCTTTCCATCAATATATAATAGTTCATACTTTGCCCAAGATTTGATGGCTCAAACTGGCGTTCCAAGTCAGCTTAAGAATTCTGGCCTCAAAACGCCAGAACTGCCATAAAAGCTGGAGTTAAACGCCCAAACTAGCACAAAAGCTGGCGTTTAACTCCAAGAAAAGTCTCTACACGTGAAAGCTTCAATGCTCAACCCAAGCACACACCAAGTGGGCCCGGAAGTGGATTCTGCATCATTTACTCATTTCTGTAAACCCTAGGTTACTAGTCTTCTACAAATAGGACCTTTTGCTACTGTATTTTACACACTTGATCATACTTTTCATCTGGGAACTTGTATGTTCACGCTTTGGGAGGCTGGCCATTCGGCCATACCTAGACCTTTTGTTCTTATGTATTTTCAACGGTAGAGTTTCTACACACCATAGATTAAGGTGTGGAGCTCTGCTGTTCCTCATGAATTAATGTAAAGTACTATTGTTTTTCTATTCAATTCAAGCCTACTTCTTCTCTAAGATATACAATCGTTCTTCAACCTTAGGGATGTGATGATTCGTGACACTCATCATCATTCTCACCTATGAACACGTGCCTGACAACCACCTCTGTTCTACTTGCAATAGCTTGAGTGCGTATCTCTTAGCCTCCTGATTCATAAAGCATGGTTGCCTCGCCTGACAATCGATCCTTCCATTCCATGAGATCAGAGTCTTCGTGGTATAGGCTAGAATCAATTGGCAGCATTCCTGAGATCCAAAAAGTCTAAACCTTGTCTGTGGTATTCCGAGTAGGATCTGGGAAAGGATGACTGTGACGAGCTTCAAACTCGCGAGTGTTGGGCGTAGTGATAGACGCAAAAAGATCAATGGATCCTATTCTAACATGATCGAGAACCAACAGTTGATTAGTCGTGCGGTGACAGCGCATTTGGACCATTTTCACTGAGAGGACGGGAGGTAGCCATTGACAATGGTGAAACCCAACATAAGCTTTCCATGGAAAGGAGTATGAATGATTGGAAGAAGGCAATAGGAAAGCAGAAGTTTAGGAGGAACAAAGCATCTTCATATGCTTATCTGAAATTCCTACCAATGAATTACATAAGTATCTCTATCTTTATTTTATGTTTTATTCATCTTTTAATTATCAATTCTCCATAACTATTTGAATCTGCCTGACTGAGATTTACAAGATGACCATAGCTTGCTTCGAGCTGACAATCTCCGTGGGATCGACCCTTACTCACGTAAGGTTTATTACTTGGACGACCCAGTGCACTTGCTGGTTAGTTGTGCGGAGTTGTGATAAAGAGTTGAGATTACAATTGTGCGTACCAAGCTGTTGGTGCCATTGATGATCACAATTTTGTGCACCACCTCAACATTAACAATCTTGGGCTGGACCTTGGGAATCTATGAAGCCTCAACGCATTGAGTCTTCGGATCAGAAACAGACCATGCCTCCTCGTCTTCAGGAGCTGGAACGATCTTGCCATCTATAACGACATTGTCCTAATTGAATAAAGAGAGGTCGAGGTCGGGGCAAGGACCTGAACTTGAGACTTCAAATTCTCAAACATTTCGTCCATCCCTACAGCCACGGACTCTTGAAGAGCCGCATACTCCTCTCGGACACTCTTCAAATCCTCTTGGAGGTCGAGCTTTTCCCTATAAACTTGGGTATAGCTCTCCTCTGCCCTCTTCTTAATACCCTCTACCATGCTTGCAGCAGCCTCGTCTGCTTTTACTCGGGCTCAAGTCTTTTCCAAATCGGACTTAAGTCCGGCCCTCTCCTCCTCTAACTCCTCTTTCAACCTCTTCAATCTCTCCACCTCAGCTCGGGTGGCCTCCAAAGAACTTTGAGTGGTGTTCAAGGGAGTTTTTCTCAGTTCCTTAGCTAGAGATGTACATACACCCGCAAGTCGGATACCATTGTGAGCCATAAGATTCAGGTGGTTTTGAATAATCACGTCATCCATACCGATATGGTTGTAAGGAAAGATATTCTTTTCACTCCAGGTAAAGCTGTCAAACCCTTTGTCATAAATACTCACCTCCCCAGAAGTCTTTTGCTTCTTGAGAGGAAGTTCTGAAGATGGAGGAGGAGGTGGGGCAGCAAAACTCTCTAGAGGAGGTCAAGCGGGATCAGCCGACTTCTCGGGGTAGGAATGACCTTCTTTTGAGCTGAAGGGCCTGAATCCGATTTCTAATGGGATGACTTAGAGTAAGTACCCCGGCTTCTTTGTCTTGAAGACTTTGGGCCATGTTTGTCTTCTGTGTTTGGCGAAGATGTTCCATCGCCACATTCTTAGGAGCCATGGTATCTGCAAGGTAAAATAAAAGTCCATAGAAAATAAAGTACAACTAGAAACCGTGGGAGCTAAAGGTCGAAAAGCAACCTAGCTCGGACCGAAGCTGACCGAGGTCTCCTAGAAATTTCTTTGTGTCCAAATAAGGAGCCCGACCCCAGCACTCTTGCAAAACATTAATGAAATATTTTTCGACCTCATATAAGTTATCTACACTATACTTAGTTATAACAGGTTTCTCTTGCCAGTACAAGGGAAAGGAGGGCTCATCATTCTCATCTAGATAGAAAGGCCGGGCACCCTCTACAGAACGGATTTTAAAGAAATAATTCTTGAAATAATAAAAAGACTCATCAAAAATGGAAAAAACTTTTCTACTCTGGACAGCGCAAAAGGAAAATGACGATCAGACTTTTGCTAGTAAAGAATTTTTATAAAAAAAATAATTGCGTCGTAGGTATAGTTTCTAAACCAGCAAAGAATCCTTTGGTACAAAAAATTATTTGTCACTAAAGCAAACCCAATAAAATTGATAACCGAAGTATTGAAACCTTGGGTCGTATCTCAAGGAATTGTAGGGAAGTATGATTTATTATTGGTTATGAAATTGTATATTTTGTTTTGGGTTTTTTTTTTAAAAAAAGGAACAAGTAATTTAAATGACAAGAAAAATAAATTAATAATTAGAAAATCTCTTGCAAGGTATAAGAACTGGGAATCCTATCCTAGTTATCCTTATCAGGTGTGATGAAAATTGGATTTTGCTCCCACTTAGTTAACCCTTACTAAATAAAGGTAAGTCAAGTGGATTAATTAACTTGATTCCTCAGTCCTAGTCAACTCCTATGGAAAGACTAGCCTTAGAGGGATCCAAATCAATCAGCAATCCTAATTTCCAATCAACTGCTGAGTTTGATAACTCAAGCGTTACCAATTACTTAACCTTAGTCAAAAGGAGAAAATAAATCATAAATTAAATTGAAAGCATCAAAAATAGAATAAAACAATCATAAATCTGAAATAACTCAAATAATATTAAATAGAATATTCAATTCTAACATAGGAAAGTTCATAAATCAAATTGAAAAGATAAATAACAATTAAAGTAATAGAATTAATAAAACTAGAAAGTAAATTAAAGGAACATTGAACCTGTGATTAAAGAAATAACCATAAAATAACAGAAATCATAATTCCTAAAACCTAAGAGAGAGGAGAGAGCCTCTCTCTTTCTAAAACTACATCTAAATCCTAAAATAGTCTATTATGAATGTTGTATCTGTCGTATCTATGAATGGATTGATTTCCCCACTTTATAGCCTCTAATATGTGTTTTTTGGGCCAAAAACTGGGTCAAAAACAGCCCAGAAATTGCCCCCAGCGATTTTTGGTACGTACAGGTCGCTGCAAAGTCACGCGGAAGCGTCGTCCACGCATTCGCGTGGATTGCGTTTTTGCCAGGTCACGCGTCCGCGTGATCCACGCGTGCGCGTCACCTGGATTCGGGGCAGCTATGGAAAATTATATATCGTTGTGAAGCCCCGAATGTTAGCTTTCCAACACAACTGGAACCGCGTCATTTGGACCTCTGTAACTCAAGTTATGGTCAATTTAGTACCAAGAGGTCAGGCTGGACAGCTTTAGCAGTTCCTTCAGTTTCTTGTATTTCTTCCACTTTTGCATGCTTCCTTTCCATCCTCTAAGTCATTCCTGCCCTGTAATCTCTAAAAACACTTAAAACACATATCAAGGTATCTAATAATAATAAGAGAGGATTTAATATTAGCAAATATAAGGCCAAAGAAGCATGTTTTCAATCATAGCACAAGATTAGGAAGGAAAATGTAAAACCATGCAATTAGTATGAATGTGTGTGCAAAGACTTGATAAAAACCACTCAATTGAGCACAAGATAAACCATAAAATAGTGGTTTATCAACCTCCCCAGACTTAAACATTAGCATGTCCTCATGCTAAGCTCAAGAGAAGCTATAAGAGTGAAGAGAAATGGTAGAATGTATGAAATGCAACATATCTGTATGAATGCAGCTATATGCAAAATGCTTTTACCGACTTGGTTAAAAGTAAATAAATCTTTTAAGAACAAATATGAAATGGATTTCACTAATTCAAATCACAAAATAAAGTACAAGTGAACTTGCAGAAGAAAATATCTCATGTAAACCGGGAACATAGAATTGAGCATCGAACCCTCATCGGAAGTGTATACACTCTAATCGCTCAGGTGTTTTAAGGTTCGATCTCTCAATTCTCTACTAATTTTTCTTTCTAAGGCTTTCTCTTTATCTAACAATCAACAAAAATTTGATGCATAAATACACATATCAAGAGGTCTTTTAAGGGTTGTAATGGGGTTAGGGTCAAGGTAGGATTGTATTTGGCCAAGTGAACTAAAATCTAAATCCTTAATTAACTTAAACTTTCCACCTAACTTTAGACAATCCATGTAATCATAATACCACATCTAACTATCCATTAACCATGTTTTCCACATATTCATGCATCCTAATTTCAAGTACAGTATATATGCATTGCTTTCACCATTTACTTTGGGGCATTTTGTCCCCTTTTATTTATTTGCTCTTTTTCTTTTCTTTTTCTCTCTTTTTTTTATGTATCTATATTTTTTTTCTTTTGTTTTTCTCAATGCATATGATTAAATTATTGAATGCATGAACATGTCCTAAACATTTCTTTCACATTTTCAGAAAATTCTAACATACTCAATTTTCAAACCAAATGTTTCCAAACCCAATTTCCCCACACTTAAATCATAAGCACTCTCACTAGTCTAAGCTAACCAAGGATTCAAATTAAGGACATTATTGTTTTTCGCTTAGAGTTAATGATGTGCTAAAGTAAAGAATAAAAGGGGTAAAATAGGCTCAAATTGGTTTGCAAGGGATAATGAAGGGTTAAGGCCATATGGGTATGTGAGTTTAGTGAAACAAGGCCTCAATCATATAAGTGCATGCATACATCAAACCATGGAAATATAGAATTAAGCAAGACAAAGATCACAATTTTAGAGAGAAAAACACACACCAAAAATAAAATATTGGTTGATAAAATGCAACCAATCAAATAAGCTCAAAAATCTCACAGGTTTTGTGTGTTTGAGCTCTAAACCATGTTCCAGTATAATATTTCTTTAAACAAGTTCAAAAAATTTAATTCAAATTAGTGGAATGCTATAAAAAGTTTCTTAAAAAAGAAAATATTACTTTAACCAAGTGGTGGTAAAATATGCACAAAATCAATCAAATATGCAATCAAACATGCAAATACAACAATGAACAAACAAATAAAGTAATATATTGGTGTTGAGAAGAAAATAACTAACCCATGGAGATCGGTATCGACCTCCCCACACTTAAAGATTGCACCGTCCTCGGTGCATGCTAAGATGTGCAAGTGGACGGGTTGCTTCGACTGATGCTTTTCTCCAAAAATTGTGCAGGTGGACTTGTTTGTCTCCCCATTTAGAAGTTTCTCTTTCCCTTTCTCGGTGGCCAGCCTGAAAGAAAAGGAAAAAGAAGAAAAAGTAACCCAGAAATAAAGATAAGAAAATAAATAAAGTATGGGTGGGTTAATGCCAAATAATGAGGGTCTCATTTATATGATAGCTACAACATGCAAGTGAGAAAATAATAGAAGCACATGGCATACCAGTGGTGCAAAAATTTGTAACAATGGGAAAGAGAGTGTGGGTAGAAAATATAAATTCATGTCAATGCAAAAGGGATACAGATAACATAAAAGATTGGCAGTGACAGATAAATAATATCATCCAACAGTGTAAAATAAGTCACTAAGCACCAAAATAATACCAGAAAAGATACAACAGTTGAAAAAGAAAATTTAACACCAATGAAAAAAATAATAAATTTAGAAAAGAAAATACAAATATGCACAAAATTAAAATGTAATGAATGAAAGTATACAAATAAATAAAATAAATTAGAATGGAAGTGAAGAAAGATGAGACGTTAAAGAGATGAAGAAAAAAAAAGAAAGAAAGGAGAAAGAAAGAAGGAGAAAAGATAGAAGAAGAAAGAATGATAATAGAAAGATAAGTAGGATTGAAGAAAAAAAGATAGCAATTCTAGCGCTGATCTGGATAGGCTGTGCAGCGCATGCGACGCGGACGCGTGGGTCACGCGATCGCGTGACCTGATTTGTGCTATTGGCGCAAGTGCAGCCGTGAGTTCGCGCAACTCTCTGTTTTGAATGCATTTTGCCAAAATTTAGGGTGACGCGTTCGCGTGGGTGACGTGATCGCGTGAATGGCCATATTTTGAAAAATGATGCGAACGCGTGGGCACGCGTTCGCATGATAGGGCTTGTGCTTCCAGCACAAGTTCAGCCCAGCTCCATCATAACTCTCTGCCATACACCTCTTTACGTCGATTTTGTAGGGCCACGCGGTCGCGTGGGTGACGCGGACGCGTGGGAGGCTATTTTTCAAAATGACGCGGACGCGTCAGTGACGCGGTCGCGTGGGCATATTTGTGCCTAAGGCACGCCTCCAGCCACACTCTCGCGTGACTTTCTGTTCAATTTTCTTTTCTTTCGAATGCACCTATGACGCGGACGCGTCAGCGACGCTTATGCGTCGCGTGCATTTTTTTTTTTATGCAGTATGCAAATGCAAATGCAGGCTATATGTAGCTATATGCAGAGATTATGAGAAGAGTCATTAACAAAAAAATAAAAATAGAATAAAGTAACATAAAACTAAGACTGAAACTGAACGATCATACCATGGTGGGTTGTCTCCCACCTAGCACTTTTAGTTAAAGTCCTTAAGTTGGACATTTGATGAGCTCCTTGTCATGGTGGCTTGTGCTTGAACTCGTCTTGAAACTTTCACCAATGCTTGGACTTCCAATAAGCTCTATCAATACCAAGTAAATTTCTCAAGCTTTGATGGAGTTCTTCACAAGTTTTGAGCTCCCAAATTTGATCCTCATATATTCCTGGATCCCAAATCTTGTTTCTGCACCCGTCTTCAAGTGGAACATGATGATTCCATCTGGGTGGTAAGCAATCCGAATTCTCACTAAGGCATCCAAACAGCTTCCTTGACCCATTCAGTTGAGCTTTACACCAACCCTTGCATTTAAACTTTGAGCTCCCAACCACAACGAACCTAAGATTGTGTTCCCAAACACTAACCATCTCCCTCTTACTCTTAAGGCTACAAAGAGCTCTAAGCTGACCATCTGTCTCAAGTAAACCATATTCAAGTGGGAAAGTAAAGGTCAAGGATAAGAATTTTACCCACTTGAATGTTGTATTGGATGGTAATGACTTTGGGGGAGGTCTCCAACAACCTTGGCAAGGTGATCTCCAACTCCATTCCCTTGGGCTCTTCCTTGACAACTTCCATCTCTTTGCAAGCTTCTTCAATATCAACCTCTTCCTCTTGGTAGCTTTCTTCCAATTTGATCTCTTCTTCATTGTTCACCAAGGGCATGGGAGGTTCTGCTTCTTCTTCTTTAATCTCCATGTCAAGTCCAATGGGGGAAGATTCAAATGTAGATAAGAATTCATCAATGATTGAATCTATCTCTTGATCATCCCCTTCAAAGTCTTCAACCATGATATGCCTTGGAGGTTGTACACCCTCCTCAACAAAAAATTTAAACTCCTTAGAAGGGGGCTCTATGACTGGGCTTTCCCATGGACGTTTCGCATCTCTTAAGTCTTCGACCACTTTTTCCTCTTCAATAATTCTAGCTTCCTCCAATTGTTCCAATACAAAGTCATGCTCCTTACTGTCCACCGGAGTTTCTAGTGTCGTTCTTCATTAGATTCTCCACATGAAGCCATGGGAGTTCCTTGAGTGCCCGAACGTCGGGAAGGTAATCGATTTATTGCTTGCTCTAGTTGATGAAGGGTTGCATGAAATTGATCTACTATTTCCTTGAGGCGAGCCTGTGATTCTTGGGTCGATGGATATGGAAATGGTGCATATGGAAGTGGTGGTCCTTGGGAGTAATTGGATTGAAATTGGGGTGGATAAGGGTTAGGGTCATATGGAGGTGAATGGTTGTGGTTGGCTTGTGAGTATGGTGGTTCAAAGCTGTGTTGAGGAGGTGGTTCATAGGCATATGATGGGGCTTGTTGGTAACTACAAGGGGGTCCACCATATCTATCATCTTGGTACGCACCTCAGAATGGCTCTTGACCATAGTAAATTGGTGGAGGTGATTTGTCACTAAGGGGTCCACCATAACTATTGTCTTGACATGCATTGTAAGATGGTCGTTGTCCATGGTACCTTGGAAGGTGTTGTTGCCGAAAGAGTTGATCAGATCCTCGTGGCTCCTTCCATCTGTAATTGTTTCAATCTTGATGCATGTTTCTGTTATAGCTTCCATTCCTTTCAACAACATTAGAACCAAAATTGAAACCAGAGGGGGTGAGAATTCATAGTAGCTAATAAAAATTAAAAACAAAAATAAAAACAAATAAACAAGCAAAATAAAATATTTACAGTAACCAATAATAAGGCACACGTTTGCAATTCTCCGGCAATGGCGCCATTTTGACGAACGGATTCTTGCTATCGGTAAAGAATTTTTATAAAAATAATCGCGTTGTAAGTATAGTTTCTAAACCAACAGAGAATCCTTTCGTACAAAAACTTTGGTTGTCACTAAAGCAAACCCAATAAAATTGATAACCGAAGTATTGAAACCTCGGGTCATATCTCAAGGAATTGCAGGGAAGTATGATTTATTATTGGTTATGAAATTGTATATTTTGTTTTGGGCTTTTTTTAAATAAGGAACAAGTAATTTAAATGACAAGAAAAATAAATTAATAATTATAAAATCTCTTGCAAGGTATAAGAACTGGGAATCCTATCCTAGTTATCCTTATCAGGTGTGATGAGAATTGGATTTTGCTCCCACTTAGTTAACCCTTACTAAATGAAGGTAAGTCAAGTGGATTAATTAATTTGATTCCTCAGTCCTAGTCAACTCCTATGGAAAGACTAGCCTTAGAGGGATCCAAATCAATCAGCAATCCAAATTTCCAATCAACTACTGAGTTTGATAACTCAAGCGTTACCAATTACTTAACTGAAGTCAAAAGGAGAAAATAAATCATAAATTAAATTGAAAGCATCAAAAATAGAATAAAACAATCATAAATCTGAAATACCTCAAATAATATTAAATAGAATATTCAATTCTAAGATAGGAAAGTTCATAAATCAAATTGAAAAGATAAATAACAATTAAAGTAATAGAATTAATAAAACTAGAAAGTAAATTAAAGGAACATTGAACTTTTGATTGAAGAAATAACCATAAAATAAGAGGAATCCTAATTTCTAAAACCTAAGAGAGAGGAGAGAGCCTCTCTCTTTCTAAAACCACATCTAAATCCTAAAATTGTCTATTATGAATGTTGTATCTGTCGTATCTATGAATGGATTGATTCCCCCACTTTATAGCCTCTAATCTGTATTTTTTGGGCCAAAAAATGGGTTAAAAACAGCCCAGAAATTCCCCCCAGTGATTTCTGGTACGTACAAGTCGCTATAAAGTCACGCGGAAGCGTCGTCCACGCGTTCGCGTGGATTGTGTTTTTGCCAGGTCACGCGTCCGCATGATCCACGCGTGCGCGTCACCTGGCTTCAAAGAAGCTATGACAAAATATATATCGTTGCGAAGCCCTAGATGTTAGCTTTCCAACGCAACTGGAACCGCGTCATTTGAACCTCTGTAGCTCAAGTTATGGTCGATTTAGTACCAAGAGGTCAGGCTGGACAGCTTTAGCAGTTCCTTCAGTTTCTTGTATTTCTTCCACTTTTGCTTGCTTTCTTTCCATCCTCTAAGCTATTCCTACCCTGTAATCTCTGAAAACACTTAACACACATATCAAGGCATCTAATGGTAATAAGAGAGGATTTAATATTAGCAAATAATAGGCCAAAGAAGCATATTTTCAATCATAGCACAAGATTAGGAAGGAAAATGTAAAACCATGTAATTAGTATGAATGAGTGTTCAAAGACTTGATAAAAACCACTCAATCGAGCACAAGATAAACCATAAAATAGTGGTTTATCAGAAAACCAAGAAGCCTTTCATTTCAATGTCCCGAGTTTGGTCAAAACAATCATTTAAAACAAGACCATAGTAGAAGGTCGGACCTCAAGTTCTCGGAAGAGAAGCTGGAATATCCTTAAGAAAGTCCAAGAATTCAGGTAAAGTTGAGAAGGAGCAACGTTACAAGCCCAAAGAATTTTTTATTCAAAATCGGTAAAAGGGAGTGAAACACCTAACTTTGAGAAAAAGCAATCGTAGGCGTAAAAGAAAGGGCATTCCGAGCTATCTAGAGGAGGAAAACATATTCTTTCTTTGGGATCGGGCACTACTAGCTCGTAATTTCTCTCATCCTCTCTGTTCTCACAAATTTTATGGTGTTTACGGAACTCTTCACAATATTACTTATCAACTACGGGGACACAAGAAAGAACAGAGTTATCTGTAAGACTCTGAATTTTGAAAAGTTATTAATAAATTATTTATAATCCATTATATTTATTTAAGATCATATTTTTGGATATTTTTATACATAAGTTGAGTAAATTCTTATTTATTATTTAGAGTTCTTATCATTGAAAAATAATGAGTATTTTATATGCCTTAATTTTAACATATAGATTTTTAACCTTATTTTATAAATAAAAGAGAATTAATTTACTTATCTCCAACTTTTATTAAATTGGTATTTAACTGAAAATAATTTACAGATTAGTAATTAAAAGGTATTTTTTTTAAGATAGATGCTTTATATTTAATTTGGTTTTTAATTGTTATTTTATCTTTTCATTTATTTTATAAAATTATGTTATTACCCTTATTTTTAGTAAAATTCCCTAATCTACCCCAAACCCCAACTAAATGACACTCCCCTCACCCCTCCTCACAGACGGCACTCACCCAACAAGCACACACACACTGAAACAATGAAAGAAGAAAAAGACAGAAGAAAGGGAAAGGGGGAAGAGGGAGGTCCGAGAGGGAGAGAGTGCCGGGGATGAGTGAGCTGCTGCGGAGGAGAAGGAGGGGAAGAGAGGTGGAGCTATCCACGTCACCACCCAGCGTTGCACCACCGCCACGCTGCTCCAGACCGCTGCCTCGCCATAGCCACGCCTCGCAATTGTCATCGCCAAAGAGCAGAGAAGTGCGCAGGGGTGAGCCGTCACTGACCTTGCATCCATCACCGCTGACCACGAACCAGTGAGGGAGGAAGACGTCGCCACCATTCATGCATGCCTCTTGAAGAACTGAAGATTGATGGTTTAGAATTCAGAATAAATCCTCGTTGCAAGTATAGTTTCTAAACCAAGCAATCAACCTTTCTTACAAACGTTTTGGTTGTCACAAGTAACAAACCCCTTAAAAATTGATAACCGAAGTATTTAAACCTCGGGTCGTCTTCTCAAGGAACTGCAGGGAAGTATGTTCTTATTATTGATTATGGAGATTACAAATCGGGATTTTGAAGATGAGGAACAAGTAATTTAAATTGCAATTAAAATAAGTAAAAGACTGTAAAATAAATAAATAACTGTAAAATAAACTTTTGGCAAGGTATGAGAAAATGGAAGTCCTATCCTAGTTATCCTTATCAATGATGATGAAGATTGAATCTCAATTTCACTTAGTTGGTCTTTACTTAAAGTAAAGAAAGGTCAAGTGACTAATTGTGTTGGTCTTCAAATCCTAGTTAATCCCTAAGGAAAGATTGGGATTATTGAAGTTCAATTCAATTAGCAAAGATAGCAATTATCGATCATGTTGAGTTTGATAACTCCTGAGTTACTGATTTCTTAACCAAGACCAAAGGGGAAAAGTAAATCTACTGGAATAAAAATGTCTTCAGATTGGAAGCAATAGTAACATAAATAAAAGAGAGCAATAATAAACTGAAATACCTCAAATAACATTAATTCAAAGAGTAATCTGTAACATAGAAGAATTCATAAATTAAATTGAAAAAATAAATAAAAAGTAATGTTGAACCTGATAAAAAGATAATCCTGAAAGCAAAAGAAATCCTAATTCTAAATCCTAAAAGAGAGAGGAGAAAACCTCTCCCTCAAAACTACATCTAAATCATGAAAAGTAACTAATTGGAGGCTCCCTTTTGAATGGATGCATTTTCCCACTTCATAACCTCTGACCTGTGCCTTCTGGACTTGGATTTGGGCCAAAAAGGGCTTCAGAAATCATTGGGAGTATTTTCTGTAATTTCTGGTGTGTGGCCTCTGTCACGCGGCCGCGTGGGTCACGTGGTCGCGTCATTTGGAGTTTTTCTTGTCACGCGGTCGCTTCAATCATGCGTCCGCGTCATATGTGTTTCGCTCAAGGCACGTGATCGCGTCAATGACGCAGTCCCGTCACTGCCAGTTTCTTCAAAAACTCCGTTTTATGCTTTCCTTCCAATTTTGTATGTTTCCTTTCCATCCTTTAAGTCATTCCTGCCCTTTGAAGATCTGAAACTACTCAACACACGAATCACGGCATCGAATGGAAGTAAAGGGTAATTAAAATAATTATTTTTAAAGCATAGAAAACATGTTTTTCACATACATCACATAATAAGAAAGGAAAAGTAAAATCATGCAATTTATATGAATAAGTGAGTGAAGGATTGAATAAATCACTTAAATTAGGCACAAAATATATCATAAAATATGGGTTTATCAACCTCCCCACACTTAAACAATAGCATGTCCTCATGCTAAATCCAAGATAAAGAGTAAGGTAAAGTTGAAGTGGTGGAATCTCATGCAATGCAATCTATTCTAAATGCAACTACATGCAAAATGTTTCTACCTACTTGGTTAAAAGTAAATAAGTTCTCCAAGAATAAATATGAACTGGATTTCACTAATTCAAATCATGAAAATGAGGTACAAATAGACTTGCAAGAAGAAAATAGCTCATGAAAGTAGGGAACAAGGAATTGAGCATCGAACCCTCACTGGTAGTGTATACACTTTAATCACTCAAGTGTTTAAGGTTCAATTCTCTCAATTCTCTACTAACCTTGCTTTCTAAGTCTTGCTCTTCATCTAACAATCAACATAAATTTAATGCACAGATACACATATCAAGAGGTCTTTTAAGGGTTGTAATGGGGTTAGGGTCAAGGTAGGATTGTATTTGGCCAAGTGGACTAAAATCTGAATCCTTAATTAACTTAAACTTTCCACCTAACTTTAGACAATCCATGTAATCATAATACCACATCTAACTATCCATTAACCATGTTTTCCACATATTCATGCATTCTAATTTCAAGTACAGTACATATGCATTGCTTTCA
Source organism: Arachis ipaensis (assembly GCF_059453495.1). NCBI lineage: Eukaryota > Viridiplantae > Streptophyta > Magnoliopsida > Fabales > Fabaceae > Arachis > Arachis ipaensis. The sequence continues at coordinate 38,075,066 of NC_142441.1, read as the reverse complement.
CCATTTACTTTGGGGCATTTTGTCCCCTTTTTGCTTAATTGCTCTTTTTTTTTTTCACTTCTCTTTTTTTTTTCTTTTTATATATATACATTTTTTTCTTTTCTTTTATTTTTCTCAATGCATATGATTAAATTATTGGATGCATGAATCATGTCCTAAATATTTTTTTCACATTTTCAGAAAATTCTAACATACTCAATTCTCAAACCAAATGTTTCCAAATTCAACTTTCCCAATACTTAATTCATGAGCACTCTCACTAGTCTAAGCTAACCAAGGATTCAAATTAAGTATATTATTGTTTTTTGCTTAGAGTTAATGATGTGCTAAAGTAAAGAACAAAGGGGTATAATAGGCTCAACATTGGTTTGCAAAGAATAATGAAAGGGTAAGGCCATATGGGTATGTAAGCTAAGTGAAATAAAGGCCTCAATAATGTAAGTGTATGCATACATCAAACTATAGAAATATAGAATTAAGCAAGACAAAAATCACAATTTTAGAGAAAAAAACACACACCAAAAATAAAGTATTAGTTGGTAAAATGCAACCAATTTTAAATAGGCTCAAAAATCTCACAGGTTTTGTGTGTTCGAGCTCTAAACCATGTTCCAAAATAATACTTCTTCAAACAAGTGTAACAAAAAATTTTATTCAAATTAGTGAAATGCTCTAAAAGTTTTTTTTTGAAAAAGAAAATATTTCTTCAACCAAGTGGTAAAAAATGCACAAAATCAAACAAATATGCAATCAAACATGTAAATACAACAACTAACAAGGAAAATAAACCATTGGTGTTGAGAAGAAAATACTAACCCATGGAGATCGGTATCGACCTCCCCACACTTAAATATTGCACCGTCCTCGGTTCATGCTAAGATGTGCAGGTGGACGGGTTGTTCCAACTTATGCTTTTCTTCAAGGATTGTGCAGATGGACTTGTTTGTCTCCCTTTTTAGAAGTTTCTCCCTTTTTCCGTCTTCGGTGGCCAGCCTGAAAGAAGAGAAAAAGAATAACAGTAACCCAAAAATAAAGATAAGAAAATAAATGAAGTATGGGTGGGTTAATGCCAACTGATAAGGGTCTCATTTACATGGAAGCTTCAACATGTACGTGAGAAAACAATAGAAGCACATGGCATACCAGTGGTGCAAAATTTGCAACAAAGGAGAGGAGTGTGGGTAATGAAAATATCAATATAAGTTCATGTCAATGCAAATGAAGTGCAAGTATCATAAAAGATTGGCATTGGCAGATAATTAATATCATCCCATAGTGTAAAACAAGTTACTAAGCACCAAAGTAAATTCAAGGAAAGATGCAACAGCTGAATAAGAAAATTTTTTAACACCAATGGAAAAAAAATAATAAATTTAGAAAAGAAAATAAAAATATACACAAAATTAAAATGCAATGAATGAAAGTATGCAAATAAATAAAATAAAATAAAATAAAAGATAAGAAGAATGAGAAGGGAAGAACGGAAGAAGAAGTAAGTAAGAAAGGAGGTAGGAAAAATTAGGATTGGGGAAGAAAAGATAAGATATTTGGCAAATTAGGATAAGCTGTGCGGCGCAAGCGACGCGGATGCGTGGGGGACGTGTTCGCGCGGTTTGCGTTTAGATGGGTCGACGCGGTCACGTCGATCACGCGGACGCGTGACTCGTTTTATTCTACTGGCGCGAGGGCAGCCTCGCGATCGCACAACTTTCTGTTCAAAAACACATTAGTGCCAAATTTTGGGTGACGCGGTCGCGTGGTCTACGTGATGGCGTGAGTGGTCATGATAGGGATGTGACGCGGACGCGTGAGCCATGCATCCGCGTGGTAAGGCTTGTGCGTTCAGCACCAATCCAGCACCACTCCAGCACAACTTTCGGTCGTGCACCCTTTCTTACGTCGATTTTCAGGTCACGCGACCGCGTGGGTGACGCGGACGCGTGGGAGCTATTTTTCCAAATGATGCGGCCGCGTTGGCGACGCGGTCGCGTGGGCATATTTGTGCCTAAGGCACGCCTCCAGCCACGCTCTCGCGTGACTCTTTGTTCAATTCTTTTCTTTCAAAACGCACTGGTGACGCAGACACGTCAGCGACGCTGCCGCGTCGCGTGCGTGTTTTTTTTTTAATAATGCAGTATGCAGAATGCAATGCTAATATGAATGTTATGTAAAACTCCAGGTTCAATACAATAAAATAAAATAAAACTCGAAAACAAATAAAACTAAATAAAAATAAAAAAGGAACGATCATACCATGGTGGGTTGTCTCCCACCTAGCACTTTTAGTTAAAGTCCTTATGTTGGACATTGGATGAGCTTCCTGTTATAGCGGCTTGCGCTTAAATTCATCCAGAAATCGCCACCAATGCTTGGAATGCCAATAGCCTCTGGGTCCCAAACTAGGCATGTAAAGCTTCTGAGCAGCTTCAAACAGATTTTCAGGCTCCCGGGGTGACGAATGTCAGAATAGATTCCAGGATCCCAAACTTTGCTTTTAAATCCGCCTTCGTCTTAATCTATATATTTCCATCCGGGCGGTTTAGAAAGTAGAATTTCACCATGGTGACCAAACGTTTTCCTAGATCCATTCGATTGATCATGATGCCAATCCGTGCACTTCGAGTTGAAGCGTGGAACCTTATTGAACCTTGTGCACCAGCTCTAAGTACGAGCCAATTCCCTCTTACTCTTAAAGCCGCAGAGAGCTCTAAGCTGGCCATCTGTTTCAAGCAAACCATATTCAAGTGGGAAAATAAAGCTAAAGGTTAAGGATTGTACCCACTTGAAGCTTGTATTGGGTGGTAATGGCCTTGGGATAGGTGTTTTCAGTGGTTCTGTAAGTTCTACTCCCTTGTGCTCTTCGGTGAATTTCTTCACTGTCTTGCAGACTTCTTCAATTGCATCCATGTCCTGATCAAAGCCTTCTATGTCTTCCTCGTCACTTAAGTCATAAACGGAAGGTTAAGAGAAATCTACCTCCACATCATCTTCGTATTCACTTGGGGAAGATTCTTCGATCTCAGAGAATTCACTTGCTGATGCAAGTTCATTACTGGGAAAACTTGACTTGAGATTATCATCATCAAGGAAACTTGCTTCTTGAATTATTCCGTCTAGTTCTTCATAAAAGACTTGCTTTGGGAGTTGTGCACTATCCTCCTTAGCATCAATTGTAACGTCCTTGACAGAATTTTCCACAATTCTGAATTCCCATGGAAGTTCAGCGTCTCCTAAGTCTTCAACCAACTCTTCTTCGTTTACAATGACAGCTTCCTCTACTTGTTCTAGTACGAAGTCATGCCCTGTTCTGTCCACTGGAGTTTCTAGTATCTCCTTCATGATGCGCTCTTCTTTAGATTGTCCACATGGGGCTGTGGGAGATCCTTGAATGTTCGAACGTCTAAAAGATAATTGACTTACATCTTGCTCCAGTTGATGAAGGGTTGTTTGAAGTTGATCTACTGTTTTCTTGAGGCGAACCTCTGATCCTTGGGGTGATAGATTTGGACGTGGTATATAGGGAAGTGGTGGTGTTTGGGAGTAATTAGATTGGAATTGGGGTAAATGAGGATCATATGGTGGTGAATGGTGAAAAGGAGCTTGTGAGTGTGGTGGTTCGAAGTTATGTTGAGAGGATGGCCTATAAGCACAGGGTGGGGCTTGTTGGTAACTACAAGGTTGTCCACCATGTCTATTGGCTTGGTATGCATTATAGAATGGTCTTTGTCTATGATATCTTGGAGGGCGTTGTTGCCTAAAGGGTTGATCAAATTCCAGTGGACAAGTATAGTTGCAAGTATAGTTTAGAATTCAGAATAAATCCTTGTTGCAAGTATAGTTTCTAAACCAAGCAATCAACCTTTCTTACAAACGTTTTGGTTGTCACAAGTAACAAACCCCTTAAAAATTGATAACCAAAGTATTTAAACCTCGGGTCGTCTTCTCAATGAACTACAGGGAAGTATGTTCTTATTATTGATTATGGAGATTGCAAATCGGGGTTTTGAAGATGAGGAACAAGTAATTTAAATTTCAATTAAAATAAGTAAAAGACTGTAAAATAAATAAATAACTGTAAAATAAACTTTTGACAAGGTATGAGAAATTGGAAGTCCTATCCTAGTTATCCTTATCAATGATGATGAAGATTGAATCTCAATTTTACTTAGTTAGCCTTTACTTAAAGTAAAGAAAGGTCAAGTGACTAATTGTGTTGGTCTTCAAATCCTAGTTAATCCCTAAGGAAAGATTGGGATTATTGAAGTTCAATTCAATTAGCAAAGATAGCAATTATCGATCATGTTGAGTTTGTTAACTCCTGAGTTACTGATTTCTTAACCAAGACCAAAGGGGAAAAGTAAATCTACTGGAATAAAAATGTCTTCAGATTGGAAGCAACAGTAACATAAATAAAAGAGAGCAATAATAAACTGAAATACCTCAAATAACATTAATTCAAAGAGTAATCTGTAACATAGAAGAATTCATAAATTAAATTGAGAAAATAAATAAAAAGGAATGTTGAACCTGATAAAAAGATAATCCTGAAAGCAAAAGAAATCCTAATTCTAAATCCTAAAAGAGAAAGGAGAGAACCTCTCCCTCAAAACTACATCTAAATCATGAAAATTAACTAATTGGAGGCTCCCTTTTGAATGGATACATTCTCCCACTTCATAACCTCTGATCTGTGCCTTCTGGACTTGGATTTGGGCCAAAAAGGGCTTCAGAAATCGCTGGGAGCATTTTCTGTAATTTCTGGTGCATGGCCGCGTGGGTCACGCGGTCGCGTCATTTGGAGTTTTCCTTGTCACGTGGTCGCTTCAATCATGCGTCCGCGTCATATGCGTTTCGCTCAAGGTGCGCGATCGCGTCAATGACGCGGTCGCGTCACTGCCAGTTTCTTCAAAAACTCCGTTTTATGCTTTCCTTCCAATTTTGTATGTTTTCTTTCCATCCTTTAAGTCATTCCTGCCCTTTGAAGATCTGAAACTACTCAACACACGAATCACGTCATCGAATGGAAGTAAAGGGTAATTAAAATAATTATTTTTAAAGCATAGAAAACATGTTTTTCACATACATCACATAATAAGGAAGGAAAAGTAAAACCATGCAATTTATATGAATAAGTGAGTGAAGGATTGAATAAATCACTTAAATTAGGCACAAAATATATCATAAAATATGGGTTTATCACCTCTACCACCGTGGAGTGCGTCACCGGGAAAGGGAGCCGACGTGAGGAGAGCCGCGCGTGAAGGAGAGAGAGAGAGAGAAAGAGAGATCCGAGACTGAGCTGGTTTCTCTCACCGCCGATCTGCCCAGCCGCCGTTGTACGCTCCGTCGCCACCGCTGGTGATGGGTGGCCGAGTCTTCGCCACCGAGAAATGCCGCTGCCATCACCAACGACTACCACTGGTAAGGTTTTATGTAACGGGTTTCGTTTCTTTTGAGTTCTGGAAACGTTACAATCACTGCATGTTGGTTTCGGTTGCCATCATCGAAATCTGGTCGACGTTGCCACGTGAGGTGGCAGCCGTGGCCACTGCCAAACCGGTTCAGAGACTGCCGCTGCTTTGTTTTTGTATTACAGTAAGTATTTCTGTTCTGGAGACCCAGCGTTAGTGTTCTGTTACGTGTATTAAAGTCTTTGCGATATTAATATTTTTTAGGAATTAGAAATCAAGTTTGCATGTTACGATTAAGGTTGTTCTGCTATTGAGAAAGCAAGCGGAGCTGAGGTTTCGGTTGCCTTTGATTTCGAGCTGAGCAAAAAGAGCTTAGCTGACACATTTGGGTTATGGTTTCGCTTATCGAGGTAGGGGCCATTTTCAGAAAACTATACTTTATAATTTGGAATGGTTATATATGGATACTGATGTGAGAAATATATCTTTAATGATGGTATAAGTCTTATGTATTGTTTGGTTTTCTTAGTTTGATATGAATATTTGTTTGACTGGATTATTATTTGGTTTTGTTAAACAGACAGTTCTTGAAGTTGTTTCCTTAAAGTTTTGAAATTGAGTTAAATCTGTTGAAAATGAAGTTGTTTCTTGAAATATGAGAATGATATGAATTTTCGGAATTAGTCTGATTTTAAACTGATTTGGTTTTGAAACAATGGAAGGGGTTGTGGAATGGTTTGGTTGGGACCCGAAAAGGGTGGCAAAGTCCAAGTTTTAGGGGAGATGCTGCCGAATTTTTGTGAAATTTAAGATTCTTTTTTAAAATGTGATTTAGAAAAGGAATAAATTTGAGAGGTTCTATTATTTGGTTCTTAATTTATTAAGAAATGGTTGTTTCGAGTTTAATTTGTTTAAGGAAAGTTTATGTTTTAAGATTGATTTAAATATGAAAGAACCTATATTTTGAAGTTTGATTAAAGAAGTACTTTTGGAAGAGTTTTAGTGGATTTTAAAAGAAATTGAACTTTGATTAATTAAATTTGTTTTGCTTTTGTAGTATTCTTTAAATTTTGACTGAGCAAGACTAAACAATTCCGAGCCTTGGAAAGGTTTTCGATTTAAGAATGAAATGAAATTGGTTTTTGGGCTTAAATAACTTTGGTTTTGAAAGTGGTTCGGAACTTTTGGCTAACATGCCTTGGTGTTGATTTTTAAATCTTTGTTTTAATTGATTTCAATTTAAGTAACTATAATTCCGAGGATTTATAAAGAATTTAAGAAATGAGGCAAGTTATTTTCCTTAGAGTCTTGAGTCTTTGCCAAGGTTGTTAATTAATAACTCTGATTTGAAATAGTCAAATGAATGATTTAAAAGTGAAGGAGTGAGTCTTTTCAAAGAAAATTCCCTTTTGATATGATATGTTTGAAAGTCTTTTGGAAGTTTTGGAAAATGTCACATAAGGTGGCTAAGTTTTGAAAGATAATTGATTTTGAGAAAAAAAAGTGGATTATGAACTTGGAATAATTTGAGATATGAGGAATTTTGAATTTTGAGATAAAGATGAGTTTGATTTTGATTTTTAAAGAAAATTGATTTGAGGAAAAAGTGATATATGGTAGGAATGATGTTTTAACTTGATATGAAGTGTTAATGAAGTGCAGAAATGATGATGAATGAATATGTGGCTTTTGAACTTCTTTTATCTAAGATACGAGTTTCCTTGGGTAAAGTACCGTGGCTTGCCACCACGTGTTCTAGGTTGAGACTCGATACTCTGTTGACCCTATGTCGTAAGGGTGACCGGGCACTTATAAATTTTCGGGAAGGTTAACCCCAATTGAGTAAAGTTTTAAATATATGTATATGAATTATGAATGAGAAGAGAAAAAGCTATGGATAGACTCATGGGGATGCGCGACGGGGGACAGTCCAGGGTTTAGCAGCCGAACTTGTCGGGTTAGCTTGATAACCGACAAATGAGACTCATTAGCCATAGGGCAGGCGTTCATCATATGTATCTATGTGACATTGTTTGGGTGTGCATATTGTAATTAGTTTGCTTATGTGAATAATTATGTTTAATTGTTAATTGCTCAACTTGATGTAACTGCTTGATTGTGTTTGAACCTTCTTACTTGTGTTTGTGACTGAAATTAGTTGAATTTGTGATGAATTGGCTGTGGATTGATTTGTTTGGGCCTAGGGACGTGGTTGATTATGAGATGGGTCGAAGGTCGTGTTTAATTTGAGTTTTTGATTTAGAAAAGTATGAAAAACCAAACTGGTTCAGCATAGACTTAATGAACCTATGCTTGGAACAGCATGGTCATTCATGCTGTCTAGGAAAAACTTTTAAAAAGGCTTTTGGATTTTTGAGAAATTAACAGCTTTCTCTTTCAAAAAGGATTTCATATTTCGAATATTAAATCTGTGGTTTTGAAAATATGTATAAGGCGGTTATTAATCACTATACTTGAAGAATAGTTTTATTTCACGTATCCTATTATAGTAATTCTCTACCCATAGTGAGAATCGGCGAGGACGATGTTCTCACTCCCCTACAAGTCTTTTCTTTTCAGGTTATAGACGACGAAGTTCGGAAGAGTCTATTTTATTTCTTTTCTGTTCAAACGATGTTTTAAGTTGTATTAGTTACTTTTTCCCTCGCCTTTATCTATACAAGTTTTTATAAGAGGAATAGGAATTTGATTATGCAATGCTTTTAAATTAATAATATGTATATATATTTATTCTTTATGAGTATTGTAATTTGTATTTTAAGTATGGATGTATGTTTTGAAAATTTTGGTTTAAGTTTTAAACAGGCTCATATTTTAGTATTAAATATTTTAAGAGTCATCGTAATACTCGAGCTATCAAAGTGGCGCAGCCAGAAGCATGACATTTTGATAGTTAGGGTGTTATATTATCTACCCAATTTAGGAGACATGGAAGAACTTTAGTCGATATACTGAGAACAACAGAGCACGACATAAAAGCCATATCTACAAATGCAAAATAAAGAGATCGTCACTGAAAGAACTCGGACGACGTTCAAAATAGATCGGGCAAAAACAAATAAAATACATCAAGGCAGTTTCAAATCCCTTCTACATACAAAAAGCATCAAAAATGGTGTCTCTCTTATGCTATCAGTAACAACATCATTACATAGTAGCGATACCATTGGGAGCAATACGAAAACAAATAGCAAAATGGTTACAAATATAGTTCTACAAAAACTCAGAAAATCCTCCAGATAACCAACAGTGATTCAATCAACAAAAGTGGTCTCAACAGAAGTTTTCAAACTAAACGACGGTAGTCAACGAATCTCCTAAAGAAAAGTTCCAAAAAAGCAATTAAGACCGCCACCAAAATTGAAGAATCAACAAAACTAAGAAGTCTATTGCTAGCATTATTGTTTGAAAGTCATTCAACACAGTTGCAAGACAAATAAAGCTACTGATAATTAGAAGCATCAACCTTGAAAATTCAAAGAATGAAGGGCACGTCAAATGGCAAAATTATGAACATCCCTCTCCACAACAACAAGCTAACATCTTTAAAAGATCCAAGACGAAGAAATCTTGGAAGTAAGAGCGATTGAAAAGCAAGAAGGGAAAAGAGGGAATTCTCACAGTAATAAAGAAAAATAGAAGGTTTTCTGTGAAGAAAAAGAGGTGAAAGACTTTTAGAAATGTGGAAAAGATGAAGAGGGAAAGCCAAAGTGCTTTTATAAGAAAAAAAAGGGCAAAAAGGCCTTTTCAAACCCCCCTCTTAAAGACGTGTGCGAATCCCAAGAAAACTACGGCGCAACGTTCGTCCCCTCATTTAAGGAGGCAACGTTCAAATTTTCAAAAACACGTCAAGTGCCCGACCTCCTGAGGGTAACGTACCCGACGTAGAAACTAAAATCACTAAATGTTCGAGCCCAACCTAATATAAAGCTTGGACTCAAGTAGGGGCATTGTTCATACCCTGGCCCAACAAATAAAGTCAAACCCAATAAAGAGAAAAGGTTCGACCCACAAAGGGGAACTCCAACCCATACCCGACCTCTTTAAAAAGGTCAAACACCGTGAAAGGAGCCCCGCTCTGCTTGTCCAAGCAAGTAACTGCCTCCGCGAATCTCTCTACTATCTCTATCTTCCCTAAAAGATAGGTCTCAACAACTCCCAAGATTAAGGGAACGATCATCCACCCATAAAGGTGGAACTACTCCAACAAAGGTGATTAACATTCTACTATAAATATGCTGACACCCCTTAGGTATAAAGTATGTTCTAATCTACTAAAAAACCTACCTAAAATCCTTGCTAACTTTAGTATCGGAGTCTCTTGCAGGTACCACCCCCCGCCTCCTCACGAAGAACTCGAATGGTAGCACCTCGACACAAGAATAAGTTGGATGCTGCCCCACAAGAAATTTGGACCTCACGTTCAGGCCCAAATCAGCGTTTCAAATAACCCTCAGAACATAACTATTATTTGTATTTTTCTATAAATATTATTTAAATCAGTATTTATGATGTAGTAACTTAAGATATAAATAAATATGATTAATTTTATACAACTATTAATATATATAATTTAATATACCAAGGAACAGGTTTCAAAAAATTATTATTATACAGTTGTATTATTCCATAACTCTTTAGTTAAAAAATGTTATGCTATGGCTTATAATTATAAATATCATTAGTTAAAAAAATAATTTCAAACTCTAAATTTAGAAAAAAAAAATCTCGAATTAAGAATTTTGAAGTAGAAAAAGAAAGTCAAAATCTATAAATAAAAGGAGAAATTTGAGGAAATTTTTCTCAGCAGACTAAGTAATAAACTTTTTTAAGAAGAAAGGGTAGCACAATAAAAAAAATGAAGAGTTTCCATGGCAAATTGCTATATATTGAAGGGAGTGAAGAATTCATTTTTCTGTAGAATTATTTTTTTTACTTATTCTTTTCACTAGTTAAGTATATGTAGAGAAGTAGTGAGAAATGTGAGAGTTGATCCCACATGTTTAATATAAAAATGTGAAATTTAAACTAATTGAGTTACATTTAATTTTTGTATTAATACTACTAATTCTTTTATAAAAACTTTGGAAAAGCCATGGTCCTCCACTGTTTGCACTAAGCTCCGCCCTTGCAGCATCCGCTGGATCCATATACTTGATCAGTTTGATCAGAACATGATAAAAAATCTTGGTACAAAATCTATATATGCTACTTTTGTTTTCTTCCTTCAGTTATTACCTGTATAATTATTCATTGTTTTATTAATTTGATCAGATTATTTTTGTATATGATTTTTGCCAGGAAATAACTATCAGTAAGACAATAATCCAGTTTTAATTAGTGATTTTGTGGATTTTAAACATGTGTGCAAAATAGAAAAGATTTGTTCAACTAGTGGAGGATGCGTGTTTAAAGTTTAAACCACCCCACTCTTATTAAAAATCCTCATAAGAGAAATAGGAGTTAAAAGTTTATTGAATGCTCATCACATTTTTACGAAGAGTTTTGTATTTTCTTAACACTAAAAGTGTGAATGATATGAATGAAAGTAAGAAGCTTCAGAATCTATCGTAGGAACACAAAACTTTTGAAGTTGATGATTTGATTTGGTTGGACCTTAATGTTCAATCTACATTATTGGAACCATATAAAGAGCAAGAGTGAAAAGATTGTTACTGATATGGTTTGATTTGGACAGGATTCATTATTTTGGTTCAATCTTATTTATTTAAACAAATAAGAAAAGAAGCAAGTACAATTGCAGCTTTTTTTCGTGCTATAGGACTTTGTAGTCCAAGTTATTAGATAATCAAACACCCTTATTTTGGATCCAATCTAATACTACAACAGTTAAGTTACTTTCAATTAGATGGTTCCTTTTTCTTGGTTTTACTATGAAATTTTATTATGTCTCTAAATATGTTTCCAGGGCAGTTTGGATCCATTTAAAAAAAAAGTTTGATTTTTTAACTCAATTTGATTTTATGTAAATTGTTGAGGTTTTAATTAGAGCAACCCATTCTATTTAATAATTTTTTAATATTATAATAATAAAAAATTGAAGTAACTTTAGGTTGATAAAATAAATAAATCTCACTTAACACTCACAAAATATTCATTAAATAATAATAATAATATATGAATAAGATAAAATGTGTAATGAATTAAATGGGGTCTTTTATATATAAAATACAAAATACAAAATTTTGCAAATTTTCTAAAATAAATTTCATTACATCTCGTAGTTTCAGGATCTTAATCAACATGTTATATATATTAATTGTGTCAGTATTATACGACATTTTACTGTCTCATAAATCTCTTTATATATATATAAAGTTTTTGGATGTTTATTTTTGTTACATTTCACTTGTTTATTTTCTGTTATGACCTCTGAGCGACAATCAATAATAGCAGGTAGCAAAGATGATTCTGAGCAACAGACGGTGGTGGGTGGCGTGGCGCAGCGGGCACGATATTGAACCACCGTGTGTAGATTTAGGTTTTCTTTTCCTTCTTGTTAGGATTTTTGCAATCCATATACTAATTTATTACAGTTGGCTCTTGTACTCTAGTTAGTTACCTATCAAAGTTGATTTAATTATTATGAGATAACAAAAATTAAATAATACAATAATGACATACTTATTTTGTTATTCAAAATAATGACATGCCTAAATTAGTTGGATAAATTAATTTGCTCCCCTAATTTTTTAAAATGATCAAGTGAGAGCAATGAGACACGTCACTGTCGATAATGGAACACATGAGTAATTCATCTCAGTTTGCATTATCCATAGACAGAGAACATAACATGTCTACAGTTTGTTATTATGAAAGATCTAATTGATATCTTTTTTTTTTCAGAAATTAATTAGTCTGAGGCCAAAACTTTTAAAGACTTAATTGTCATTTTACTCATTTTAAAAAAAAAAATCACTTCTATTGACCTATGCATAATTTTCAACCAATATCTTCATTTACTTAATGTGGATATTTTTATTCAACTATGTTGCGTGTATAATAAAAACTAACCGCTAAAATATAAATTAAAATTTAAAATACACATTGAAAATGAATTAAATAATATATGTATCTTTGTATAAATATATAATAATTGATTTAGTGGCTAATATTTTCTTTTTGACTGAAAATAAAACAAAGAAAACTAAGAGGAAGAGTTATTTACTATATAAATAAAATAAATAAATATTTGTCTCTCATTTTACTCTAAACTAATGAATAGAACTTAACATTAGTTATAATAATAATAATAATAATAATAATAATAATAATAATATCTTATGTACTGAGTTAAAACAAAATCTAATAGGTTAAACTAACAATAAATAAAATGACTCAAATTCAATAAATAATTACATTATAAAGGTGTAATTTCCTTAAAATAACAAAACTTTTAGTTGCTTGTAGTAGTTTCAATAAATAACTTCCTTAGAGAATCAATTCCAATCTTTTACATAATATTCTCAACAATTTTTCTATGCAATTTATTATTGGACTTAGGTCCATATTCATCTTCAAACTTGAAGATCATTTGAGACAGCACTCCTAGAAATACTCTTACTATGGCCCAAAGCTAAACTCAACACATCATATTCTTCATTTTCCAAAGTGATACTCTCCTTTGGCAAATTAATAGATACTCCATAATATGTTATACAGGCCAAGAAAGGCCCAACCCAAAAAATCCAATGTCCATTCCACAATAATCCACCTTTTAGTAAAGCTGGGCCTAAACATCTTGCTGGGTTAAGTCCAACACCTGCATAGCTCGGTTGCCCAGTAACAGTTATAGACACAAACACTGCTAATGCCATTGCCCCAGCAATCACAACACACACCATAGGTAATCCTAATTCCTTTGACCTTTTCTTATCAAATCCCAAGGTAATACCAATAAATAGCACCAAAAAGGTGCATGAAAATTCTACTAACAATGCAACTTGTGGCTTTGATCCTAGTCCTTTATCACTATCATTACCAATTGCACATCCTCCCAATGAATATTTGTGTTCCAATTTTGGATCCATGACACATTTTAGCATAATGAAACCAATAATTGAACCAATGCATTGTGCTATGACATAAATTAGTGCACGTACAAGAGTAACAACACCCTTTAGTGCTGCTATGAATGTGAAAACAGGACTCATGTGACCTCCAGAGAGTGGAATTGTGACTATTAGGAACAAGAAGGCTATGATGAACACTGCAAGAGGGACTAGAAGCTTTGGAGCAACTTCATGTGAATCCAAACATGCTATGATTGATGATGTCAGTGTGAACATTAGAGAAGCAGTTGCAACTAACTCAGTCAATGCTGTTTTCCATGTCTGAAACAAGAAGAAAATAAAATAAAATGTCATCTTTTGCATTATGATACTTCATATTCATATGTAATATCGAGATTCAAGATCAGGTGATTACTTACTATGAAAATATTTCATGCGAAGATAATAACTAATATTCATTAGATGGTTTGATATGCTTAATTAAACTACTTAGCATAATATGTATCAATATTTTAGTTATCATCTTTACATAAAGATATTTTTATGTGAATAGTCACCTTAAAAACATTCAACTCGAGAATTCACTTAAACTTGTAAAATTTAAGATCAATAATGAGAATAAAAGAAAGAATTGGACTATAAGTGTGTATTAAATATGAATAATATGTGGATGTGAGTGTGTAATTTGGGAAGAAGAAAAATTAATCAATCAAAAACGAATTAGAAGAGAGAATTTAAGAGTGGAAGACTTAAATTTCATTTCTCATCATCTATCATAATTCTTCATTCTAAGTACTATTTAAATTATTTCTAGTTATAGCTGAATTACTCTACTGATTATACTAGGACCAAATTATACATGTTACATAAACTTCAATAATAAAACTCAAAGGTGTAAACTCATAAAAGTTTATTCGTAGAATCATAAATTTGATCGATTTTAAACCTAAACTTGTAAACTGGAGTTTTAAAACTTATGTGTATGAAATTACCTCTATTGAGAAAATTTCATGGGCACCAATCAAAGCAAGAAATTTGTACCATGCAGACTTTTTATGAACCAAATGTGTTGCCTCTACACTTTGAAAAGACCTTGAAAATTGATCATCACTATCAACTACTACTACTTGGGAAATAGCTGAATCCATGTGATCTTAATTTCAAGAAAAACAAGTGAAATGTGTCTTCTATTTATCAGAATGAGGTAGGGGAAAATTCTTTTGTTAATATGTTTCTATATTTATCCACCTAAATATATAGTGTCTTATGTATCATTATCTCAAACTTCAATTTCACTTCTAATATAATTATCTGTTATAGTTGACAAGTTGAGATAAAACTTTCGGTCCAATTATAACTGAGAATTTGTCCAATACGTAAGTTTTACCACTTGTTCAATATATTGAAGTAGAAATTCCAATGCATCAAAATTTTGGTATAGTGCTATATCACATTTTCTGATATAACTGTCTAGTAATATGCTTCACTTGCAAGAATATTCCCAGTATACAGAAGTTAAAAAGAGAGTAACATGGCTTTTAGTTCTAAGAAATTTTCCCAGTTAACAAAGCCAATTCTTGGCCTAATCTATCTTCTACAATTAAATAATGAAAAAAAAAATCATAATTTACAGTTTACAAGAATTTTTGAAAAACAATCCCTCAGACACGTGTGTCATGCAAACGATAGTTGCATTCAATAACAAAATAAACATGTCATTATTGTATTATTTAGTTTTTAATTAAATATACATTTTATTATATAGAATCATACTGTACACAAAGGCACATTCATGGTATATGCTATGGATGACAGGGTAGCCTTTTAGGATCAGAAGCAAGAAAAAGATAAAAACTTAAACATCACAATTCACATAAATTTGAGACTTCTTATATGAGCTCTACATGCTTGTATTTTTAGCATTACAGATACCTGCCGCTTACCACAGTTTCTAAATCACTCTGCATATATTGCATAGACTTAAAGCTTTGAATAATTTTGTTTATAGAAGAATTTAACACTCTATTTGACTAGAAAACTTGTTTTTCGGAGATATAGATTTCAAGTCATTATCATACATTAAGGTAATCCAATAGTTCAAATTTGGATTCTGATCTATCATGATGACTTAGTGCTTGATTTAAATTTATACTATTAAATTATCTTAGTGTATAACGTACCATATTTCTGCCTTTCTAGCTCAACTAAGATCATGTGCAAATTTCACAGTCGAAATTTAAGGAATGGGATAGTCAACACCTTAGCATCAATAGATGGTTCACAAAAAGGCATATATCAAACGGTGAAGAAACTCTTCATATATCACTTTGGCTAGAAGCTAAGATGAATTATATTATATGAGAAACTAGAAAGCACATATACATATATTATATAATGACAACAAAAATAAGATATTCAATTACCTCTGGCATGAAAATCTCATGTGCTCCAATGAAAGAAAGAAAACTAGACTTTAAAGACTTCTTGCTATCCAAAGAGCTAACCTTGTAAGTCTGAACAGAACTTGAAACTTGTTGTTGCACCATCTGTCCTGGATTTTTAAAGGAACAACTTTCTGAACTTAAAGTAGACGCACATCATTAGGGATATTAATATCTATATATTTATATAATATAGTAGCCAACCTTGAGAATTGTTGGTGGCTTGGTGCCATTTAAGAGAAGCCTAGCTTCTCTTTAACCTTTTTCGCTCAGAACAAAGCTAATTCTTGGAGCTAAGTAAATTTTCGTACGCATATAGAAAAGCAGCTGCGTGAATGTCTAAGACATGATCCATAGTTTTCTGCCAAAATTCTTATAGCAATGTAATCCATGCACATTACAACATCTGATCTGAAGCTGCGTGAATGTCTATGACATGGATAGGTTCCCCTTACTTGGAATAATATTTGTCACTAGACACAAACAAGAAGATATGGTTTGTAGTTTTCTCTTAGCTATGAGTTTCTTTTATTATTATGAACAAAAATTTAGATGAGTTCAATACAGAATCCATCAAGGATAAGACATAGATCATTTACTAAAAGAACCCTCATAGTAGTACAAAGTAAGGTATTGCAATAAAGATATTCTTAAATATTTAATGGCTTCTCCTTTTCAGAATACCAATCCTTATCTATGTAGTCCATGCAATGAAGAAACCAAATGTTATCATCATGGCTTCTCAAGATACTTAAGAGCCATATATCATCATCATCAACAACAACAAAGATTTATCTTATTAAGTGCAACCAACTACATAGATCAAACAATGTTTTCAAGCCTTATCATGTATCATATCTTAGATTGTATATATAGATCTTTTTTGACCATTTTATGTATGGTTTTCTTGAATATTTTTTCGTCTTTCGTCTCCATCTCACCTACCATTTTAACCGAGAACTCTATTAATTTTTTTTTTAACATATCCAAAAAATCACTTGAGACAAGATTTCTATATATTATTTTTTCAACAAAGAGGCATATAACATCGTATGGAGAAAACAAAACCTTATTTAAGATAATAGATATATTAATTATAGCTATTTCTCCAATTCAATCAAAGACCTTGCACTGGATTTCGAGAGTATATCTTGGGTATATACTGAAAAGATACTAAGATTTGAACATGCGTTACATTTTTTGTTTTTGATGTGACATTGATTTGTATTTTGCACTCCATTAATCAACATCTTGAATATAATGTTCAGCCTCTAACAAAAAAAACTGACTAATTGTATGATGAATCTTGTCTTTAGTCCATCAACAAGAAGGAAAAAAAACCTAAATCCATACACGGTGGTCCAACACCGCGTTGCACCGCGCCACCCACCACCATCCATAACTCAGAATCGTCCTTGCCACCCATTACTGTCCGTCGTTCAGAGATCGTAATAAAAAATAAACATTCGAAACGTAACAAAAATAAATATCCAAAACCTAAAAAAAAAAATTGATCATTGATTTGAGTATCGGTGATAGTGCTACTATACCTGGCAGCAGGGGCAAATTTAGAGGAGGGCCAGTAGGGGTCATTGCCTCCCAAAAAATTTTGAAACTTTTATATATTATATGATGACATTGATTTTTAAAATTTTATTGTTAGTCTAGTGGCTAATTAAAATAATTTTTGTCTCATGACCTGGGTTGAAATCTCAATTGTTATATTTTGAACATTAATAATATATTATATTTTCTTAAACCAACCATTTTAATCAATAAATTTTTTTTAATTATTCTTTCTATTTTTTATTATTTTTATTAACCATTTGTTTTTATTATATTTTTTTTATTGTTCCATTTATCTTTTGAATTTTTTTCCCTTAACTTTTAAATCTATATCATCGTATAGAAAATACTTTAATTTTTATAACAAATTCTAATGAAATAATAAAAAAGTATATACATAAAAATTAAATTCTTTCAATATTTATTTATTTTCTCATGATATTAAAATAATTTAAATAAATTATATATTAGTATAAATATTTTACATATTTTATTTACCAATTCATTTTAAATACATATGTAAAAAATATCAAAATAAATTTATCTATATTATTCATGTTACATTTTTTATAATAATAATAATAATAATAATAATAATAATAATAATAATAATAATAATAATAATAAAAAAGAAAGATAAAAATTAGAATTTTAGTTATTATGAATGATATCAAATATAAAATTATTATTTTTTAGTAAAATTTTTTATTAAAAATAATAATAAAAAATAATATTATTGATTATATAAATATTTAATTTTTGGTCCCTCTTCAAAAAATTTTTGAATAATCCGCCCCTGCCTACAGTGGCGGAACTTGGAGAAATTTTGGGGGTTAAAAAATTTGAACATAAAAACTATATAATAATATTTATATTAAAATAAAATTTATAAATATAATTACTTTTACGTTTATTACTAATATAACAATAAATAAATAACTATATAGACAGATATTATAAAATAATTTAAAATTATAAAATAAATAATTATATAAATAAAAGAAATTAATTTTATTACAACTAATTTCAATATTAAAATTATAAAACCTAATTGATAATAAGAATAATAAATAATAATAAAAATAAAATTTTAATTTGTATAAAAATAAGTCAATAAAGCTTTTAATTTGTAAAGTCCATTAAAGCTCAAATTTAAGATATTATTGTAAAATAAATAAGTATATAAATAAAAGAAATTAATTTGACTACAACTAATTCTAATATTAAAATTATAAAATTTTATTGATAATGAAAATAATAAATAATAATGAGAATGAGATTTTAATTTGTATGAATAAGTCAATAAAATCTTTAATTTATAAAAGTTGATTAAAATTCAAATTTAAAATATTAACAATTAACATTAAAAATAATTGAATAAATATAAAAAGTGAAAATTGATCCCACAAATTTATATTAATATTACTAATTCTTTTATAAAAACCTTGAGCGAGGAAGTCGTGGCCCCTTCGTTTGCACTAAGCTCCGTTCCTGCCTGCCTGGCAGCATCCGCTGGACCCATATATATTTTCTATAGATGTTCTATACTTGATCAGTTTGATCAGAACATGATGAAAAACCTTGGTACAAAATCTATATATGCTACTTTTGTTTTCTTCCTTCAGTTATTACCTATATAATTATTCATTGTTTTATTAATTTGATTATTTTTCTATATGATTTTTACCACGAATAACTATCAGTACGACCTTGAAATACTTTCAACCCGTCGTCGCTTGTTTTCCATGAATTTAGAGAATAATTATTTTTGTATATGATTATTGTTGCTGAAGTTTTGGATGTCAATAATCCAGTTTTAATTAGTGATTTTGTGGATTTTAAACATGTGTGCAAGTAGAAAAGATTTGTTCAACTATTGGAGGATGTGTTTAAACCACCCCACTCTTATTAAAAACTCTCATAAGAGAAATAGGAGTCAAAAGTTTATTGTATGGTCGTCACAGTTTTAGGAAGAGTTTTGTATTTTCTTAACACTACAAGTGTGCATGATATATATATGAATGAAAGTAAGGAGCTTCAGGATCTATGGTAGGAACTCAAAACTTTTGGATAATTACGGCGGTATGAATCGCCATTATACTTAATAATAACATTTTTCTAAAACTATCGTAATCCAGAGTGTTATTTTAGTTATTGCGGCAGTTTTTGTCATGTTTAATATGATAGTTTAAATCACCCTTTTAATTAGATAAAACAATAACTTTTTTTATTGATTAAAATAGCGGTCTAAAACTGTCGTATTTTACAGTATGTAATAGCATTTTTCTTTATTTAAAATGAAAGTTTTATTTAAATAAAATAATAATTTGTGTTTTTAAAATGTCAGTTTTTAACCGCCGCTTTATGCCTTTTAAAATGGCAGTTTTAACTACCAATTTTACTTGATTATAATAATAGTTTTTTTCTATTTTAAAATTGTTTTGACCATATTAAAACATTTTTTTGTTTAAAGTGGCATTTTAGAAATTTAAATATAAACCAAAAGTACCATAAACCAAACATCATATTATTTTTAATTCATACATAATCATTGAAAATCAGACGTCATAACTAGTAAACAAAATGTCAAACATAACATGGTTTTTTTATTATACATATCTAATCATATGGTCCTTAATATATAATATTTTATCAGGTGAGATCATGGTTCTTTGTTGCTCGCTCTAGAAGACCTATTTCTCAATTTTTTTAGCGATGGAATCTCGTCTCTTGATTTAATCTCTACAACAAAAGAATAATCTGTGAGCATAATAAAAAGTATAAATTTTACTTATTTATAATAATACATACTAATATTAGTGATACGGCCGTTACAAATTCGATGTCATAATTCGGCATTATATACAATAACTCGGCATTATGCACCATAACTCGACACTTTACGTTATAACTCAGCGTTATACGTTACAATCAGACTCAACGGACTACATCCTAGAATAAAAACGTTCAACCAGACATTATCACTTATTAAAACCTATTAACTGCTCGTCAATTCAAATGATCAATAGAAACATAATCGAACTATTTTATCTCACCTATAAAGGTATGATATTTTATCTTCAAACAATACACTGAATTCACAGTACTAACTTAAGCATCGAAGTGCCTTTTGCAGGTACACTCCCCATTTGCTCATACTCTCTGTGACGTGACACCCCTCTGGACGAGAAGCTCGAACAATCCCAACTCACAGCTCAGCGCTGAAGGCCAAAGCTCGGCGTTAAAGGCTAAAGCTCGGTGTCAACTCCTGTAGCCGAAGTTACGTCCAGGTTGTTCACCCAAGAACAATTGGCGCCCACCGTTGGGCCTCGAAATAAACACCCTTCTTTCTATAGGCCCCATTTTCTTCCAGTGGTTTCAAACTTACCTACACCTTTGTAAACAAAGGTCATATAATAGCTAGTGATATTTGCATACTAGGCACTCACTGGAAGAGAGACTCCCATGGAAGACCAAAATAACTAAGGAGAGGAGACCTCATCCTTGAGGCAAAAGGATGGTTTAAACTTGTAAGGAGGTCAATCATCCCCACCTCAAACATGTCCGAACTCATCATAAAGAGGGCCATCGTGATACATTGTATCATGAAAGGTAGAGAAATTGATGTGCCCACCACCATTGCCGAAAGTATACAAGACATAGTTGAGAGCACGAAGGAAGGAGCAAGACTAGGCAATCCTATCACCATTTACCTCTTTTGTGAAAAAGCCGGGGTCGTGTTTGAGGATGCTGACACCACTTGGGTTCCTATGGCCAATAGGATTAGGACGGAGAAGATCTCAAGTATTCATCAAAAAAGGAAGGCTCAAAAGAAGAGAAGAGCACAAAGATAAGAGGAGGAGCACATGCCCGAAGCCATGGAGCAAGCACAAGCACCCTTTGACATGTCCCAAATCCAACATGCAATTGATGGCATATCAAGACAATACGCAGAAGCTCAAGAGCTACAGAAGAACTTTCAATTGCAAATGATGGACCAATAGAGGGAGTTGCACATGTAACTAATAGAGCAGCAAAAAGAGCAATATGGCCACCTTAATGAGTCCATCAACCAGGTGGCTCAAAAGCAAACACAGCACGAAAAGCGCATGCAAGAGCTCAACCAACAACAAATTGCTCACATGAAGGCATTCAACGAGTACAAAGTCCTCAAGGAAGCAAGGCATAGGAATCGACTTGAGTATGATGTGAGAACTCAAGCCAAGACCAACTATCTATGCTACTCAATACCCTCCTTGAATCCAAAAATCAAGCCGGTTGAGCAAATTTATGGTGAGCTCGAAGTGCATGAAGTACAAAGGGTGAATAGTTATGAAGTAACAGTGAGAAAGAAGATAGAGGATGCTGAATTTTGGAAGAGGCTAGTGGAAACACAGAAGGAGAAAGGAGGTGCAAGCAACTAAAAAGAGGATAACTCGCAAGAAGAAGATCAAGAAGGAGAAAAGAGAAAGAAAAATAGAAAGCAAGTAGAGGCCACCAATAAAGGCAAAGAATGAAAGGTGGTGAAGTTCTCTCTTTTTCCTTAGAATTCAATAAGGATATACATGTATGGAATAGAACATGTCTCCAATTCATGAGTCATTTTATTTTGAGTGTTTGCATATTGTTTGTCTTTATGTTTTCTGGTTTGTTTACTAGTTGTTGCACTTGAATCATTGCACCGTATCTTGATTGTACGCTTGATTTCCCAAGTTTCAATAAGAAAAAAAATGTTATGAAAAGCAAGAGTAAGGTCCAACTTTGTGAAGGAAGAATAAAATCCTAGGATGTGGTGGTACATGCTTAACTCATAAAATAGTTCATGAATAAGGTTGAAGGGGAGCATGATTCTTTAGATATGAGCTTGATATGCATTTTGGGAGACTTGGTAAATAAAAGATCCTTGAAAAAGAAAGAAAGTGAAAAAGAGAAAGAAGCAAAAGGAAACAACTAATAAAGCTAGGCATCAATAGCTTGAAATTTTGGATATATGTCTGTGATGCTCTTGTACAAAGACAAGGTTGGATGACTAAATTCTAAGGGGTGCTTCATCACTTGGTAACTTGGGTTAACTAACTTGGGATTGCCAACTGAAAGTCCACAATCAAGAGCTACTTTGTGACAAAGCATTAAGTAACCCAAAGAGGTGCTGGACACTAATGTCCAAAGAATGAATGCAAGCCAAATGCCTGTGGTGTATATGTGTTAAGGAGAGGCTTGAGCAAGTATGTCCTTAGGGGTGCTTCAACACCTAGCATCTTGAACCAACTGGTTCGGGAATGTTGACTAAAAGCTTACTATAAAGAGTTACCTTAACACATAGCACTTAGCCTCAATAAAGTAATAAGCTTCCCTCAAAAGAAAAGAAAACAAGAAAGCTCAAACCAAGGATCACATAATAATGAGTCTCATAGAATGCAACAAAGTTAATATCCAAGAGAGTGTTATAACCTAGAGGCCAAAAAGAAAAACCATTAAGGAGGTGATGCATGAAAAACTCCATGAGCCAGGATTGAAAGTTATCTCAATAAGGACTTTATGCTTCTTTGTACTTTCATTACTTTTCCTATATTTCATTCCTTGCTTGGGGACAAGTAAGATCTAAGTTTGGTGTTGTGATACCAGGGCATCTTGGCTAGTTTTACAAGCTATTTTAGTTAGTTTAGAACTAAATTTAGTACATTTCTTAGGTAATAAGCAAGCATTTGTACTTAATATCCTTGCATGCATCCATGCATCAAAAGTGTGGTGAATTCATGAGAATTTGAGAGCATATAATGCATGATTTAGTTGAGTTAATTAAGTGATTTTTATGGCCTTTAAAAGAAGGTTTTTGCATGGCTATGAACTTCAAACTTTGATGCACCTTCTTTGGTTTGTGACAGGAGAAGCAGAGGCAGAGACATTGAGCCCTAGAGAAGCAAGAATGTAAGCTCATTCAAGGAGCAAACAGCATCCAAACTGGTACTCTCTAGCAAGCTTACAGGAGAGCGCCAGCCTCAACACTTAACCTCAGCAATTGGCGCTCTTCGCCAAAACCAACCATGCCAGTACCAACCTTGTCAAGACCCTTGTCAAGCACCATCCCAACCTTGTCATGACACCACCCAAACTTCAACACCACACCACACCAACCTCGCCAAGGCCATTACCACACCACACTCCAACCTTGTCACAACCACATTGCCTTACCTCTAACCCACACTTTCTATTGGCGCTCCCCAGCAAGATTACTGGAGAGCGCCAATCACCCTTACACCTCTTAACATCCCACGCTCATTTCTGGCGCTCCCCAGCAAGTTTGCTAGAGAGCGCCACTTTCATTCATGACCCCTTGTAAACCCTGAGTAATTAGTAAATAACTAACTAATAAAGTAATTATTAATCAAAGTGATTAGAAAATAGGATTTGATAGTTTAATGTGATAAAAAAATTTAAACGAGAATTTGACACTAATTTCAAAGAATTTGGCCTAAGATTGGGCCGAATGGGCCAAATCGATTGAACCGGGCCCAAAAATGGCCCAAGCCCAACAAGTCAGCCCATTCATTAAGAGAAGTAAACCCTCTTATCCTCCTTCATCCAATAAAACACTGAAAGCATGCTCATGGTGAGGGAGGAAAGAAACATAACCCTAACGTCACTATCAATCCACCGTAACTTCTTGCTCCGAGCTCCAATCGCCGCACCGTTTGCGGCCACGCAATCACCACGTCGAGATCTATGATTCCATCAGATCAATTTCTTTGATAAGTCACTCTAACACTCTAGCCTCTCTACCCCTCCAATTTTCAAAAATTAGTGAGAATCCATGTTGAGAATTTGTGATTTTGGTTCTCTAGGTTCAAGCTTAGCTTGAGGAACTTGTGGGCCTTTGCTCAATCAAGATATATGTAAGGTGAGGATTCTCAAATTTTGCAAATTCTAGTTTATATGAGTTTGGGTATTGAATTTGGGTGTGCATAATTATTTTAGTTTTACCCGTTTTTCAGGGCTCCTAGTTAAATATCTCTTATATATATATATATATATACTTTTAGAGGTCATAATATCTTGCTATCTCAGTCTTATGACTTAAGTATAAGATTAAGTGTGGTAGGGTGTTACACCCCTCATACCTACACTCTCTACTAGCGCTCTCCAGCAAGCTTGCTGGAGAGCGCCACTCCCTCACACCCCACCATAAACTCACCACACACCTTGTCAACCTCACCTCATCCTTCTTGCCACAAGCCTTGACACCCTCACCATACTCTCCACTAGCGCTCTCCAGCAAGCTTGTTGGAGAGCGCCACTCACCAAATGCCTTGCCCCTTAACCCACTCTTTCTCCAACGCTCTCCAACAAGCTTGCTGGAGAGCACCACCTTCATACACCTACATCTCCCCTAGACCACGCTCTTCAACAGCGTTCTCCAGCAAACTTGCTAGAGAGCGCCACTTCCCCATACACCCACCATACTTGACATGACTTGACTCCTTGTCACAAGCAACAACCAAAGGCCACGCTCTCCATCTCAAGCTCCCTCAAGAGCGCCAAGGCAAGCACACCAAGCTCAGTGTCACGCTCATTTTGGGCGCTCTCCTGCAAACTTGCTGGAGAGCGCCAATCATCAACAAAGGGGAGATAGTGTCACGCTCTCAAGGGACGCTCTTGAGCAAACTTAGCACTCTCCTGAAAGTGCCAATGCTCGCTTACCACGCTCGCACCCAAGCTCTCCAGAGAGCATCTTTGATGAACAATTTAAGGGAGGAAATGAAGCCTAGTGCCATGCTCTCAAGTAGCGCTCTCCAGCAAGCTTGTTGAAGAACACCAATCCTCATGCACACAGCGCTCTCTGGGTGACGCTCTTAAGCAAGCGTAGCTCTCTCCTGGAGGTGTCAATGCTCGCCCCCAGTGCTCGTGCCCAAGCTAAAAAACGAGCGTCTTCGATGAGTAATCCAAGAAGAAATTTGGACTTGTGCATACGCACAACCCATCAAGCGTACGCACAATGGTGAAAATTGCAAGGGTGCGTACGCACAGCCCCTGGTGCACACGCACAATAAGTAGCGCTCACTTTTCATGCTCGTCACCAAGCGTCAGATCCAAGCACCAAAATGGGAAAGTCCAAAAGGCCCAAGTACAAGAAGTGAAGACTTTGGGGGAAAGCATTATAAATAGATGAAGTTTTGAACTTCAAAAGGAGGAGGGGAGTAGAAATTACATGACTACACTTTTCATTTACTTGCTTGTACTTAGCATCGTTTTAATTTGATTGCAATTTTACTTTTTATGCTCTTTCAATTTCTTTCAAGTTCTCATAGAGCGATGATCAACTAAACCACCACTTCATTAGGGGAAGGAGCTCTGTTGTAATTTCAATGAATTAATACAATTCTTCTTCTTCTCAATCCGCTTGTTGTTATCTAAGGGAAAGCTTTTGTGCTTCATAGATCCAATCACTACTGAGAAGGGGGTTGGATCTACTTGAATCTCTATGTGAGCCTTGAGAAAGGGATCATAGAATTTAGTTTGAGACTTCTCTCTCACAACTCTTTTGATCAAACTATTCTTAGTTGGTACATGATATATAACCTCTTTGAATTGAGATCTTGAGGGTTGTGTGGCTTATGGATTAGAAATTGAGCTTCACCTCTTCTCATGAACAATTAGATCAAGAGATTGGCGATTGATTGTGTTAAGAGAAATTGAGTTTCTAAGAAATTGGAATTCAATTATTTACAATCTGTCATAGATCTACTTCATATAATTCAGAAGAAAATTGAGATCCATTGATTCATGAAGGGTCATAACATCTCCGATCCCTAATGAATCTCACCCATTATATTTCTTCACTTCAATTCTTTTGCATTTCTAGTTTCCTTAAATTCCCAATACCCAAAATCCCTTTACATTCATGCAATTTATATTTCATGGTCATTTATCTTTCCGCATTTAGTTTCTTGCAATTTAAGTTTTCGTTCTTTACTTTCAGAAATTTACTTTCAGCTTTTACTTTCAATCATTTAAATTCGTTGCCCTTTATTTTCATGTCATTTACTTCTTTGTTACTTCAATCACACAAAATTATCAAATATTAGTTAACTAAAAGAATCATTTAACTAAAGTTGCTTGATCCATCAATCTCTATGGGATCGACCTCACTCAAAGTGAGTTATTACTTGACTGCGACCTGGTATACTTGCTGGTGGAATTTATGTGACGTAAATTCTAGTCATCAAGTTCTACAAGATAGCAAAAAAGGCTTCCACCCAAGCACGGCTAGCATTTTTTGACCTTTTCCATAGAACGAATCATTCATTGTTAAAGTAGTCTGTAAGAAGCAGAAAGATAAAGCATCTCCAAAACCTTAACTGATTTTTTATTATCGTTTCTTTATCAATTCTTTATTGTTTTCTTTATTTTTTTTGTTTATGCGCATTTAACAACAACCATTATCTTTCTATTTGCCTGAATAAGATCTGCAGGATAACCAATGCTTGCTCAATCCAATAATCCTCGTGAAATCGACCCTCACTCACCTGAGGTATTACTTGGACGACCCAGTGCACTTGCCGGTGAAGTTGTGCGAGTACAATTTCGCGCACCAAAAACCTATATTAAGCATTGCCTTGAGATGAAATATTTAGAGTCCAAAGAGGCTCTGGGCACTTATGTCTGGATATTTGAAAATATTTTTCTAGTTATGTACTTGTGGTGTTGATTGCTCAAAGAGAGGCTTGTTTGATTAAATTTGAGGGGTGCTTTATCATCCAATAATTTGAGCTAACTGGCTCAGAATTATCAATTGAAAACCTATATTAAGTGTTGTTTTGAGACAAAACACTTAGAGTAAAAAATTTCAATTGTTCTCCCGAGTTAAAAAGAAAAAAATTAATTTTTTTGAAAAGTAAGCTACTTTCAAGGTCATAAAATTATAAATGGATTCCCATAATATAACTCAGATTAGTGTTTTTGAATATTCTTAATTATAAGTATGCAAGATTTATGAAGATAGCAAAAGTCCACATGTGATCATAGAGATTATTATAAACCCCACCTTTAGTTTAATATCTGAATTGGACTTCAATTAATAAACTCTTTAATTCTTATCACTATGATAACCTTTGTTTAAGTTTAGTGTTGTGATGCCTTCGCATCTTTAGTGATTTTTACATATCTTTTTTAACTAGTTTTTTATATTTAATTTGAAGTTTTCTTATTTTAAATGAAGTTTTCACAGCTAATCATATATTTGGAGTCGTTTTAAAATTATTGTGCATTCATGATTATTCTTTAAAGAAATAAGGAGAAGAGAAGCAAATAAGGAAGGCACAAGTTAAGCTCCCAGAAAAATGGGCACCAAACGCCCAAGATTTGTCAAAATGGATGTCCAGTGCCCAAGAAACCAAAGCTCAATGCCCAAAGGGGCACCTAGCGCCTTCGACAAAACCAACAAGGCTAGCGCCTGACTTGGGAATGTCGTGCCCAGTTCCAGAAGTTCCATTAAGATGGGCACCCAGGGTCCCATGCTTAGCACGCAACTTTGAAGACCGCTCACCTCCCAGAAATCCAAAAATACATTGGCGTCCAGCACCAAATGCCTAAGTTCAGCGCCTAGCGCATCAAGTCAGGGCCTATCCTCCAAGTTCAGCGCCTGACCCAAAATTCTCTTCTAGGAAGTTTTAATTCGACCCATACTCTCTAGATTTTAATGATTAGTTATTGTTAACTTTTTTTAGAAAGATAAGATTCAATTTTGGTTTAAATTAAAATTGTTGTTTTAGTTATCTTATCCTTCGAAAGATAAGATTATATTTGTTTTGAATTTGAATTTTAGGATAGAACTTAGGATATAAATAAGGAAGAGATAATTCATAGATAATGGAGGATCATCGATTTTAGTTTATTTTTCTGTTTATCATGAGTCACTAATCCTCTTTTGTTAGGGTTAGGAGTTTTTTTTTTATTTTCATGGATTGGTAATTTGATTGTTTATTTTATTTCGATTAATGCATTGATACTTTTTTCAAGAATTGAATTTCGTTCTTCATCTATATGGTTAAAAGTATTGAAAAATATTTTAATTCTGTTTTGAATCTTTTTATTCTCTTGGGAAAGTTAATATCATGATTAGTTTGAAAATCTTTCTCATAATTTTTCAAACTAACTAGGGATAGCTTTTGAAAAGTTGTGTGACGTTAAATCGAAATATGCTTAACCTCTTTTTCTTAATTAATTAACCAAAGAATTGAAGATTAAATAAGATAAAGAGAAATTCAACTAACAAAGAATTGGAGTTTTATTATATATGATTTATTATGAAATTATCTTGCATGAATCAAAGTAAATAAATATGAACGTTAACTTTTCTAAAAATTAAACATCTCCAAAATCTTAACATCTTATTCTACTATTTATTTTTTTAATCATTTCATAAGCATTTATTCACATCAAATACTCTATTTTATTATTAGTATTTCACATCCTTTCTTTTGCAAAAATTCGATTGATTTAATTAGAATATTTAATTAGAAGTTATTTATTCAGTTTTTTAATTCTCATAGAAACAATATGTACTTCTTGTGATATTATTTGAAGTGATTTGATGTACTGGGTATGTCTAAGATGAGCATAACAATTATTTGTTTATTAGATGTGCCACATTTATATAGATCATTAGATTTAATTAGATGAAAATCAAAGGCTAATATGGAAGAAGAGCATTAACGGACTCTAATAAATACAGAATATCCTAGTACATAAATAAATGCTTTAAATGACAATACTTTAATACGCAATACTTTAAATGGCAACAGAATCTTTTATTCTTAAATAATTAAATATAAATCATATAAATACAAAAATATGAATATTTTTTATTCAATAAGATTAATTATTATATAATAAATTTTTATAATATTAAAAAATTATATTAAAATAAAATTTTAAACTGTAACATAAAAATATAAAATAATTAAAATTTTATTTTATATTAATTGGCAAATAATTAGATTATTATATTCAAAAATTTATTAATTAACTAATTTTTTTAAAGATATTATTATATAAAATAATTTTCATCAAAATATTTTAAAAATATAATTTATTTAAAATATTATATATAATACATAAAAATATTAACCTTTTCATTTTTTTTAATTTTTTTTAGAAAAACAGAATAAAAATAATATAATTCTAAATAAATGCCTATCACATTATATATTTACTTATATTAGTAAGACCTAAACTAATCAAACTTACATAATTAAAAATATAAAATATATAAATACAAAAAAAATAAATACTTAGGTGTGTGTGGTTGGGGGAATTATAGAACATTCCCAGGAATTTTAAGATGGGAATATGAAATTCCTATGTGTGGTTCAAAGTTACAAAAAAACATTCCAAGGTAACTTTTATTCCTTGGAATTGAATTACCACTCATTCAATTTCCATCTCCCCCTGGTTATCTTTCATTCCAATAGGAATGGAATGTAAATAATGAAACAAAAAGAATAAATTATCCCTATTATTTAATACTATATTTCACTTCTTCTTCATTTTTTCCTGAAGAACTAAACCCTAGCAGAGCAGTTTTTTTCCCAAATCAGTGAGCTTCACCAACGCCACCGCCACCGGAGCCGGCACCGGCACCGGCACCGCCGTTACTCTAAACAGAAGATTCGTCTCCTTATCTTCTCCGATTCATGTACGCACTGCTTTTCTCTGTGAATTTTCTTCGAATCTCATATTAAGGTTTGAGTTTTTTCCAAAATCAGTGGAGGCTTCACCAACGCCACCGCCATCGGAGCTACAACGGCACCACCGTTACCCTAAACGGAAGACTGGTTTCCTTCTCTTCTTCAAGTTCATATTCGCATTGCTTATCTCTGCGAATTCTCTTTGAATCTCTCATTAAGGATTGGGTTCTTTTTATGCTTTCTACATCATATTACACTAATTTTTTATAATAGACTGCTAATTTGATTAGTTATTTTTTATTTTGCTTGATTTTTTATACGCTGTTTGTGATTATGTTGCATGCAAACAACATGTTTGATGATTTGCCTCAATAAAGAGTTTAAGCTTTTGACATATTTTTACCTGCTTAATTTGGCTTGCAATGCACTACTATGCTTGCATTACTATTGCTCTGCTTCTTTATCCTGTTTTCTTGATGAATTTTACATACTAGTAACAATGTAAAGTTGTTTTGGTGGCAATCTAATTTTCAGCTACTGGATCTGTGGGATCTAGTTTTGCAGTTTTAAAATGTATTTTGGTGTGCATGTTCTAGTATACTTATATGTTCTGGTGATATTTGTTACAGTTTCGTATGATAGTGCAAGTTTGTTCAATTATTCGATCTGCATGTTTACAGATTTTGGCATATAACAAGAAGCCCTTTAAGTTTTTCTCCGATGCTTCTTCAATTTATTTATTTTATTTTACTTGTTTGTTGATATATTTTAGATTGTTTGAAAATTAAATTAGCCAACTTATTTAGTGGAACAAGGATCAGTTGTAATTGTATTTGTTGAGAATTGATATTTCCATACTGCTATTACTAAATTTGATATGTGATCACCGGTTCTTTTCTTTCTTATTAACAACAATTCGGGAGTGGAATGACTCTTGTATGATTCCTATGTGCAGTTAATGTTTTGATTCAAGTGATTTGAATAAAGTCTTGAATTAAATTGAAGGATGACTAGGTGAACGAGCATTAGTGCATTACCATTAATGTGCATGTAAAATTCTCTAAACCACAATGAACTTTGATTTATTTTTTCTTGATTTGATAAATCTGAATGTTAGTTTATATATAAAAAAATGAATTCAAAAAGGAAAAATATAAATTTTGGTACTACAATCAATTTCAATGCATTAATCTTTTAGTTGATTGACTTTGGATAAAAAAAATGTAAGGTGATTCTCTTATAGTTATACTCTTCATTAAGTGAAGTCTTGAAAGGGTACAAGAGTAAATAGATTAACCGACAAGTTCATTGATCCCCCCCCCCTTTTTTTGTTTGAAGTTTCTGTTTTTCTGAAATAGGTGTCTCCCATGATTTCTCACTTCATAGGTCAATGCTTTTGTGTCATTGAAATGTCTCCATTTAGTAATAATGTGTCTCTGTCTCTCTATGTTTGTGTCATTGAAATGTTTGTGTGTGTGCATTTTTAAGTAATGTTTGTTTTTCTTACTTTGCTTTTAGTAATTCATTTGCTTTGGTTTTAGTTCTTGATTGTCACTGTTAAAAGTGCTTCTGAATTTGAGTGGTTGGTCATTTTTTGAACTCTGTCATTTGTTCAGAGAAACGAGATTGGGTTGGTTAGAGGCAAATACAGTGAATCTACACCAGTGTATCAGCTTCACTGATTCGTAAGTGTTCAGATCTGAACCACAATACATTATTCCTAATATACTTCGAGATTTAATTCCATGATATCAATTTTGATCTGAGGCACCCGCTTTTTCTTTCACTATTTTGTTTTTCCCCCTTTTTTTTCACACCTTCGGAATAGGAAGCTCTATTTTTTAATCTATTTAGCAATGCATATTTTGCGTTATTGGATTTTTAAAAATTGAAACTAGCATTCTACTTGTGTGAAGAATTGAAGTTCAAGTTTTTTCTTTTTTTTTTTCATTTATTATTTCTCTGCTTGAATTATAATTATTTCTTTGAGGTATTGTGTGTGAAAAATCCATGTTTAAGCTTGCAAATGCAGTATTTCTTTCTATTCGCAATGATGACAAATAGACAGGGACATCAACACTCGAAGGAGAGTGATGACTTAGTCTAAAATGGGAATCTCTCTGATGCGTTCATATAAAATCTACAATTTGTTATTATATTTTTCGTATTAGCCATTTGTTTCATTTAGGGATTAAGCATTTTGATTTTTTATTGCATCCTTTGTAGCTATCAGTGTATTACTCATTTTCTTATGGATATGGTTATGGCAATGTGTGTTTATTTATTTTGTTCCCTAATGTGTTAATTTTCTGTTAATTTTTCATTTGTCAATGAACCTGATGTTAAAATCTATTTTGTTTTTCAACATATGTATGTTATTATTTTTACTCTATTGAAGAACCCATCGTTTTAACTTTTAAATCAATTTTCAAATTATACTTGGCCTTTGCTTAATGCAGACACCTTACTAGTGGTTTGGCCAATGATGTATTCTATTGCACGTATTATCAAATATATGTATCTGATGAAATCTTAAATTGTCACTACCTCTGAGGCCATCTATCTTGTATAGTTAAATCTTTTTACTGGTCTTTGTTATTTGCACGTGTTGTTAGCTCACTCCTGCTTACATTTCTCTGATTTTTTCTTCCTTGGTGAAGTCATTGTTGTTTTCTCTAACCATGTTGGAGATCATTTTGGTGTCTGGTTTCTTCTGAGCATTTTAGTGCCAAGGATGATTAGCAAAAGAACCATGGATGGAGTTGCTATTCAATGTGATATAAGCCTGATGATTGTAACTAAGAACGGAGATTTGAAGATTGCTTTTGTTGAAGTCTGACCACAGTTGGGCTCCAAAAGAATCTTATGAAATAAACCAATCTATGTTGGGGTAGATGGAGAGATTAACTTGTACAAGAAATATGAAACCAATGAAGGAAAAGACATCACGCTCAATAATTGAAATAATTTTTCTATGTGTGAGGTTGTAATATTAATTTTATTTTGTTGATGTGTTTGTGTTCTTGTATAAGAGTTGTGCATTTATGCTTATTAGTGCTAGTAATTTTTTACTTTTGAGACTTCTTTGTAACTTTTATTTGCATAATAGTAATGCTTTTTTAGTAAATTTAATTGTGATAATGTTAATTTTAATTAAAGATATTTGTTATTAGGGGTATTTTAGTAAATTTAAAAAGATTAGAATCGATAATAATTTTAATTAAACATATTGTTATTAAGTGAAATTTAGAATCAATAATAACTTAACTAAAGATATTTGATATTGGGATATTTTAGTAAATTTAAAAAAATTATAATCAATAATGGAATATTTTAGTAAATTTTAAAAAAATTAGAATCAATAATAATTTTAGTTAAATATATTTGATATAGGGGTATTTAAGTAAATTTTAAAAAATTTAGAATCAATAATAATTTTAGTTAAACATATTTGATATTGGGGGTATTTAAGTAAATTTAAAAAAAAGAATCAATAATAATTTTATTTGAACATATTTGATATTAAAGGTATTTTAGTAAATTTAAAAAAATTAGAACTAATAAACAATTTAACTAAAGATATTTGATATTAGCGGTATTTTAGTAAATTTTAAAAAAAATTAGAATCAATAATAATTTTAGCTAAACATATTTATTATTAGAGGTATTTTAATAAATTTATTATTAGAGATATTTTTAAATTAAAAAAAATAATGTAAAAAATAATAATATTTAATTTTAGTCATTAATATTTTAATTTAAATGAGTAAAGGTAATTTTGACATATTACATAATATGACCAAAAAATTTAAACTCAACCAAATAAAAATTTAGTCAAAGATTATTACATAACATTCCAAGACAATAAAATTTATAACCAAACATAGATATCTTATATTTCAAATAATCTTATTTCTAGACATTATATTCCTAAAAATGACATTCCTAATAATAAAATCTAATCTTTGAACCACACACCCTATATGAAATCGTATTCTAAATCCTCATTCGGAAGAATGAACATGCCAAGTATGGGTTGAATAGGTTTTGATATTATGTTAAATATATAATATTTTAAGTTTAAAAAGTAATATAAAAAATTATAATATTTATAAATATCGTAAAAACTATATCTATCTTTGATAAATATAAAACTTGTAAATTATAACATGTATTGATATGCGCTTTGTTAGTAAATATTAACGATTGATAGATTAAGGATTAAAGTGACTTATAAAACACAATGTCACGAACTAAATTAATATTTTGTAAAATTTTAAATACTAAATTGACCGACGTTTATTACTTACATAAATTATATGAACCATGCAAAATGAGCATCATTAACCCTGAGTTTTATATTAGGCTCTTTTACTGAAATATTATAATTTTAAAAATTATTTATTAAATTGTTACTCTTTTATTATATAGGATATGATTAAACGAGAACCTAAGAAGTAATTTGACTATCATTAAATCAGGGTATTTCTTATTATGTTTAACATTTAAAAAAAATTAAATATAACAAAAAGTAATTTGTTCTATTAGTAGTGAAATTGTTTATTATCCCTCAAGTTTATTATTTGAATCTCATTCTATGCAGAATTTTAATAAATAGACACAAACTCACACGTTGATGTCACGTAAAAATTATACATAAAATAAAATATAATCAAAATAAAATTCTGAATTTTTTCTCGATCAAATTAAATAAACCAAGTTTCCGTAGCTAAAAAATAGTTATTATTGTAACACTGTGCTAACATTTTCTTATCTTTTTGACGTGTGCCAAGATATTAATATTGTCTATAAACAAACCCATCAAAATTAAATTAATAATATCTCTATTTGTGCAATGTGCAACAAGTTGTCCATATGATGATCGAGATAAACTAGCGCGTACTTATGAAATCAAAATCACGTAACTTTCCTCCCCCTCTCCCTCCCCCCTCTTCTTTTTTCTTGAAATAAATAAATAAATAAAAATAAAAATATGCAACTATCTAATTTGAGTTTTTAAGTTTCCACAACAACACATCTTAAATTAATAGATAAAATATTATAACCTATTTTTTAGTTAATAATTACTCAATATTTTTTTTATATTTTTCTTTTTCTCTTTACAATAATGATTTAAATTCCTAAGTTTCCTTCATCCTGAATTATTTTAGCAGATCACTTATTTAAGAAAAAAAGTTTGTTTAATAACAAAATTCTTTTAAAAAATAAAAGGATCCTATTAAAAAACAACAAAAAAAAATACACATAAAAAATTCAAAAACTATACGTTCAAAATTCATGCTATCCGTGGATTTTGATTGATATATCATATATTATATAAAAATACTACGAAAACAAGTTATTTTTATAATAAAATATAATAATTAATATTTTTCTTTTTATACGTTTTTTTTAATTGATTTTTATTGTGCTAATAAGCAATTGGACTAACTTTATTAAATTTATCTACCAAAATAAGGATAATTTACTGAATTAAATAAACTGGCCTTCAAAATTACCACAATACACCAATTGAAAAGTAGATATCGAAATACATTTTTTCTGTAAACTATGTAAATCGCGATAGGAGTATCGCGGTTTACAAATGCACGTAATCCGCTACAAGGGTGTCGCGGATTACGTTGGAGGAAAATCATCACATAAACCGCGGTAGGGGTGTCGCAGTTTATGTGTGTTTTGTAGACGTGCATAAACCACTACATGGGTCTAGCGGTTTATGCTTTAGTGTGGACTTAGTTCATTTTTCATGGAGGTTGAGTTTTTGGATAAAAGATTGGTTTGCAATTTTTATGTATGGCGCAACATAGGTTGGTGCTTTGATTTAATTGAAATTAGTCTCTTGAATTCATAGAGTTACAAACAAAATTAGAACACCTTAACTCAAGATAAATCACAACTACATAGAGAATCACTAAGAATAACAACGTCACTGTGAAACGAACAGCAAGTACAACTTTACTTAACAGTACAACTAAAATAGGACAAGAACACAAATAAGAAAAGAAAAATGAAAGCTAATCATGACGACCTAATGACACCTATGCCTTGAAACTGATGGGGCGGATCCTCGCTGAGGGCAAGTCCTGCGAGTGTGTCCTGTCTGTCTGCATAGCCCACATCGCTTCGGCCGACTAGTATCGGCCTCATCCATGGTGTTACGGATTTTTGTTGACCTCGATAGCCCTTCTCTGGCACGTCTCATGTTAGGATCAGAAACGATAGTAGGACCGACGTACGGTGGCCACAGACCCTTTGGAATAGGGGGCAAAAACCTCATTCGGTATACGCTGAACACCTTACCCATGGTATAAACCTCATGAACGTGCGTAGCCTAGTCTAACCGGGACTGAGCACAGCATGCAATCGCATGGCAGCACGGGTAATGGAGAGCTTGAAAGTACCCGCAGTCACAAGTGCGATCTCTGAGAAAAACCCGATACGTCCCAAGCGAGAAGTTACCGCTAGGAGTCGTCTCAGCCACGGTATACTCAGACTGATGTCTGTCAAATAGAGTAACCGTGAAGCACCTCGCATCTTTCAAGTTGCGCTCTATTGCCTTGACCAGTGTCTGGAAAAACCGTTGGCCTGATCCCAACTGCGCTTCTGCTGTCTGCCCTCGGATGACAAAAAGCTCGCTAACCTCCCATATGTGGATTTGACAAGTGTAGTAACCGGCAGATTTCGTGTCCCCTTCAGTATAGAGTTAACACACTCGGATATGTTCGTCGTCATGTGGCCGAACCGTCTGCCTCCATCCTGGTGTTGGGTCCACTTATCGTACTCCAGTCGGTTGGCCCAATCACACATGGCCGGATTCTCAGTCCTCATAATATCAAACCGGTAGTCAAACTCAGCTTCAGTCTTGGCATATTCCGCATTCACGAGCATCCGTCTTGCATCTTGACCCTTGAAACTGAGAGCGAAATTAGCTGCAACGTGTCGAATGCAATACGCTCGATATGCATGAGGCGGTTTCCAACCATTGTCTAGTGCCTCCAGTGTAGCCTTAATACCGTTGTGTTTATCAGAGATCACCAGAATTCCTTCCTGTGGGGTCACATGTTGACGCAAGTGGGATAAGAAAAAAGTCCACGACTCAGCATTCTCCCCCTCAACAAGTGCAAAGTCGGAATAGAACTGTGAACTGCCGACCTCGTAGTCCAACCAGAACCACCTGGCGTTGAGCCTCGCCAGGTGGTACAAACCAGCCCTCTCCAGATAGGGTACGATCCTGTCATGCAGAGGCATGTTCTACTACCTTCAGACACTATAAATACACCTAGTCGGCTGGAGCATGTGACAGAAGAAACCAAACATATAAAAAATTCAACACTAATTTAAAGTAATCTAACACAAAAAATACAATATTAAAGTTTAAGTAGGTAACATACCGTTCCTAATCACAAAATTTAATAAAAGGCATAAACGATTCAAGACCTTAATCTAAATTAATTAAATACTAAATAAATATTTTATGATTTAAAATAATAATTTAAATCTAAATTTAAAAACCTAAATCATAATCATTGGAAAAATATTATATGAAATACATTAAGTAAAAATAATCAAACTAACCTCTTCGTTATGCTGCCAGCAACGTGCGCAACGCCATTGAGCCTCTAAAGACTGCGTGCCTCCGCCATAGTCCCGGCCCGATGTCAACTCAACCAACCCACACTTTTCTGTCTTTTTCTCTCTCTAAAAAAACTCTCCTTCTCTCTCTAAAAAACTTTACAACCACCACAAATGTAATCCGCGAGACTCTTAAAGCGAATTTATACTAACGCATAAACCGCTATACCCCTGTCGCGGTTTATGCACACTCGTCATTCACACATAAACCGTGACACCCCTGTCGCGGATTATTATACTTATTTTTTCTAGAACGTAATCCACAACATCCCTGTAGCGGATTACGTGTATTGGTAAACCACGGGACCCCTATCGCGGTTTATATAGATTATGAAAAAAATGCATTTTAGTATGCGTTTTGCATTTTATGTAATCTGGTAATATTGGATCCCAATTTATTTATTATAGTAAATTGCCCCAAAATAACTTGGTCATATAATATTATCGTTATTCATAACGATTAAAATAAACTTTGTAATATAAACTTGATCTAGCGACGGATCCAGAAAGTTTTGAAAGTGGGGGCAAAATATATATAACATAATAATAATTTAGGTTTAATTAATATGTGTCTTAAAGACACATGATAAATTTACTATTAGTAGAAAATTTTAAATTTTTTTATTTGATAACTGCAAAATAAATACATTAAAAATTTAATTTTTTTGTATTTTCAACAAAAATGTTCTCAATTTGTAATCTTAATATGTGCCTTTAGAATACAAGATAAATAAATTCTAATAATTTTTATAATAAAAATATTATATTACATAAAAATCAGCTATAAAATTATTCATTAACCATTATGTATTTGTGTATAAATATATTTATTATTTAATTTATTTTTAATATGTATTTTATATTTTAATATGTATTCTATACAGATAGTTATTTTTTATATACATATAGCATAATTATTGTTATAATTATATTTTATTATTATAAAATATGATTAGTCTTCAAAATATATAATTTATAAATTAAAATACTAAAATAATAATTTAAATAATAATATATAATTTATAATTCTATTTTTTAGATTTCATATTTTTTTAAAAAAATGAGTAATTTTTTTAACAATACAATCGAAATGCCTCTATATATATATCACCAAACAATTATTAGAAATTCACTTCTCAAACAATCAAAAGCCAACTCTCAGTGATATCTATAGTTGGAAAAATTTTGTCAATTAATATAGTTGCTACAGAAAAAATTAAAACTAATTTTAAAAAAAGATAAATAATATCTTTTGAGTTCATTTTTAAGAAAAAATACCAATCTTATTTAAATTGAGAATTGATCATTCTAATAAATATCTAATATGAAATTCTTAAACTGACTATTAAGTACCAAAAATTGAGTAAAAAATTATTGTGGGGTCAAATTCAGTAATTTAACGGGACAAATAAATATTATTATCATATACTACTCAAAAAATTTTCAAATTGTAGTGGGGGCGCTTACCCCCCACTACATAATATAAAGATCCGTCCCTGACTTGATCCATCAGGCATGTACTTGCATTATTGTGAATCTAAATCCTTTGAACTAAGTGATTAATTCAGTATTCTGTAAGTAAGTACTGATGATTTGAGTCTTATTTTGTGAAGGTAGCATCCCGTTAACGTTAACCTGCCGAATTAGGAGATACCATGAATTAAAAAATAAAAATCTCTTAAATTTAATAAAAAAATATTTAGAAGATAATAAAAATTAATTTAAAATAATCTAAATTTTTTTATTTAGTATTTATTTATTAATTGTCGCTAAAATAAATAGGTAAATTTAAATGTAAGAAATATATAATTATAGATTTACATATATAAAATTATAGATATTAAATTAAATAAAGTAATTTTGTATTATTATCTCCGGAAGATTACTCAAACTTAATTATAATTTGCTAATTATCTAAGCATTAAATTGTTGAAAGAAGGATACATGCATTGATGATGGATGATGAGGAGAGACTTAAATTCTGCATTAATAGGTTGATAATGAATCCTAAATTAGAATAACATTTTCCATGATTT
Organism: Arachis ipaensis; assembly: GCF_059453495.1. Classification (NCBI taxonomy): domain Eukaryota; kingdom Viridiplantae; phylum Streptophyta; class Magnoliopsida; order Fabales; family Fabaceae; genus Arachis; species Arachis ipaensis. The sequence goes on along the minus strand of NC_142441.1, from coordinate 38,035,219 downwards.
CCCCATGCAGCTATATATATCCATGTCTTGATCAACTTTAGCAATTAGCATACATATAAGTATATAACCAATGCCCTTCCAAGCCAAATGCTACATTATTATAATTAAAGCTTCAATTCATTCGATCATCTGCATAGCATTCCATCTAATAATAATTCAACTCTTATCCCGATATAACAGATTTTTGAACCCTTCAATCTCAGAAAAAAAATGTCTCAGCTGTGGAAACTAGTCTGTGTGCTGGTTGTTATTGTAGTAGCCATCAGTGTCCCTTTAAGCGATGCTTCTCGCACAGTCCTAGAAGATTATTATCAACTTCCTTCTACACCTCACGACGATGATTACGATTATTACTCTCCTTCTCCATCTCCTAGTTCATACGAAGAAGATGATGAATTTGTGTATAATGATGACAATGATTATTATTATTCTCCTGCGCCTGCGCCTTCTACTTCCTATCAAGATGAACTTTACGACGATTATTATTACTCCCCTGCCCCATCTCCTTCATACATAGACGATGACCATGGCGATTATGATTATGATAATTACTCCCCTTCCCCTTCTCCTTCGTATGAAGATGAGTTTGGGTACAATGATGATTATTACTACTCTCCTTCTCCTTCACCTTCTTACGAGGATGATTATTACTATACTCTTGCTCCTGCTCCTTCAAATGACGATGAATTCTACGATGATGATGATGATGATGATTATTACTACCCTGCTCCATCTCCTTCTCCATTCCAAGATGAATTGGATTATTACTCCTCTGCACCTTCTCCTTCGAATTCACAAGAGGAAAACGTGCTCTTTGATGGTGAATATTACTCTCCCTCTCGATCACAGGCGTCACAAGCTAATTACCTTGACGACAATGAAGAAACTCTTAGTCCTACAGTAATGTCCACGGAAACTACTAATGATGATGACGCGGAAGCAGAAGCTGAAGCTGATGAAGATGATCCCGCTACTGAAGTAGTAGTACCTAATAATAATAATAATGATGATGGCGGTGAAGTGATGAATAACGAGCAATACGTTGAGGATGAGAAGAAGAGTAATAATAATAATAATAATAACAAAAGAGCGATTGGGTATGCGATGGTGGGAATATGTTTGGCTGGATTGGGAGTACTAATTTACAAGAAGCACAAGAACAACAACCAGAGGCGCAACAACCACCCCATGTATGTACAGTTGTCTCAAAATAGGGACTTTGCTTAATCATTTTTCATTATCATGTTTCAAATTAAATCACCATGGCTCAACATCTCAGTGAAATACTTTTTCATCATGATTATTTTCAACTTTCCATCCATAACTGTTGCTCCATATAGCCTCTTGTACTATTTTCTACTTTATACTTTATTTACTACGTTATTTTTGTTAGAAACAACAAAGTAATCCAAAAAAAGTGTTATGTATTATTGAGTGTATTATTAATGATATAATATACAAAGGTATATATAGCTGCTAGAAGAATCAAAATAATAAAAGTATAATATTATATAATAAATATACAGATATGCTAAATAAATATAATTGATGTTAACTGATCTTAATTGATCCTAATTATACTCTAACATCTCCCCTCAAACTCAAGTCGGAGCTAAGAATACTATCTTGAGTTTGGATACTAGAATTCGAAAACGAGTAGGATGATGAGTTTTCGTGAAGATATCAGCAGTCTGATCTAGAGTCCCAATAGCTATGAGATGAATAGCATTAATAAAGAGACGTTGCCGGACAAAATGATATTCAATCTCAATGCATTTGGTGCGTTCATGAAAAACATCATTATGGACAATCTGAATAGCACTGCGATTATCACAAAAAAATACATCAGTTGGGGACGACTGAGGAGCACCCAAATCTTCGAGAAGCCAACGAATTGAGACAACCTCGACAGTAGTGTCAGTGAGAGCACGGTGTTCAGCTTCGATGGTTGATCGAGTAATAAATGTTTGCTTCTTGGCTTGCTAGGAAATGAGAGAGTCACCAAGAAACAAATAATAACCAGTAGTAGAACGACGATCAGTGGGATTACCAGCCTAATCAACATCTGAGTACGCTTGAAGGACTAAAGATGAACGGGCAGAAAAATAAAGGCCATGAAACAGAGTAGTGCCTTTGATGTAGCAAAGAATGCAAAGAACTGTTGCATAGTGAGTAGTATGAGGAGTTGAAAAGAACTGGCTAAGAACATGGACTAGATAGGCGATGTCTGGTCGTGTGACGATCAAGTAGACGAAACCTCTAACTAACTGTCGATAAAGAATAGGATTATCCAAAATAGTTCCATCTAAAGGAGTAAACCGAACATCAAGCTCAAGAGGAGTAGATTCAGTGCAACTATCTGTAATTCCAGCTCGAGCAAGAAGATCATAAGCATACTTAGTTTGAAAGAGATAGATACCGTCATCTGAGTATATGACTTCAAGGCCAATAAAATAACTAAGAGAATCAAGATCTTTCATCTCAAAAGTATAGTGAAGGGGTGCTTTAAGATCAGAGATACTGTAAAACCTAGATAAATGAAAACTAATTAATTAATAAATTAATTATGAAAAAAAGGGTTAAAATTTAAAATTTATAATTTGAGGAATTACCAGCGTTAAAATTTGCTATACCAACTTAAATATATCCAGTATTACGTGTGAGGAAACTAAAATTATAAAAATGACAAGAAAAATATTTAGAATAAAAATCCGAACACTTATCTTAAAGGTTTTGGTCCAAGGTGGGGCCAAAAGGCTAAAATCACAACGGGCCTACATTAAGGCCTAAGCCCATAACATATAAACCCCTCACTTAGCCAATTTTATCACATTTTTCCCAAGTTGAGAGAGAAAGTGCTCGAAGAGCTTGAGAAGGAGAGAAAGAGAACCCCTTGTTCATTATCCACATCACCACTTCAAATCCACATATCTCACAAACCATAACTTCGATGGAAGACCCGGTTGTGGCAACGCGTGTATCACCCTACCACACAGAACTTTACATCTAGGATATAAAACAGAGGTGGCGAGGCGCTATGACCTCTAAAAGAAAAATTACATATTAAATATAGTGAAAAAAATTTATAACTAGGAGCCTTTGAAAAAAAAAGGATAAAGTAAAAATCGTTAAATCGAAAAGCGTAACGCTTCCGAAGCGGTAAAGCAGACGAAGCAAGACAGAACAAGCTAAGGAGTTAATATACCAAGAGTTCCAAAATACATATAACAAAACTCAAGACTCGGCTGGCGAAGATAAACCAGCCCGAGCGAATAAGTGTATATATATATATATATATACACACTTAGGGAACCCGAAATACACCCAAAATACAGAGTTACAAGACCTGAGTCTCCAAAATTACTTCTAAGAGGAATCAATATAGCATATATATAATAAGTGGAGATAATAAGTATCTAAATAGGTACAGATAACCAAAATAGAGTCCCGAGAGATAAGAATCTTCGCTAAATCAGAAAATTCCAGCATGCTTCAGCGAGGTGCCGCCTGCCCTGCATCTGAAAACCACAAAACCTGCATAAGTGAGACCCGGAGGTTCTCAGCATGGTAACAGAGCCCACATATCTAACATATAATGTCCTGGGAAAGTCGAAGGCAATCCTAGAACTTCCAACATATAATTAAAGCTTAAAAACATAACTATCCCATAAAGATAAAACAGGCAACTAGCTAAGGGTCTTCAGAGCTATCTAAAACACCCATTTCCAACTTCTCTGAACCTCCCAACCTCCAACGAAACCAAATGCAACAATCACAATTATTACAAGCAGAGAAATCACAAATAGGATTCAAATATAGCAGATAATCAAGTAGCATTTAGTTATGCAATCATTTAGGTAATCCAAACAAGACATATAGATGCATATGATGCATGCCTATCTTAGTGGCTGATGAGTCTCATATGTCGGTTATAAAGCCAACCCAACAAGTTTTGGTAGCTAACCATTGGACCGTCCCTCTGTCGTGCATCCCCAATTCGAGTAATTCTCAATCATAAATATAATCATAATCATACAACGCCCATGCTGGTGTTTGTCCATGGGGCGAGCTCATCCGGAACTTTCACAGTGTCCGTCCACACATACGACATAGGGTCAGCAGAGTATCGAGTCTCAACCTGGAGCACGTGATGGCTAGTCACTGCTTTCATCCAGGGAAACCCGTATCTCAGATAATCATTTCACATCCATTCATAACATTCCATAATCATTCATTATGACCACATCATCACTTATACATCACATGATTGTATATCTTATACATCACTCATCATAACCCGGGACAAGTGGGGCGAAACCACAACCCTTGCATCCACCGGAGAGCCTCTATACTAACCAACCTGGAGCAAGTGGGGTGAAACCACAACCCTTGCATCTACCCAGGAGGTACATTCTCATATGCCCAGGAGGAACTAAGGAGGAGATCCTAACCTCCCACCATCTCGCTGGGAGCGATTTTACAATACCAGGAGGAACAAAGAAGGGGATCCTCACCTTCCACTATCTCTCTGGGGTCGCACTTTCGAGAAAGAGGACTCAAGATAATACAATCATTCAAATTCATATATTCATTATCAGCCATAAATCAATATTTATCATAGCCATCCGGCTCATAACATAATCCATATCCAGCCATAACTCATTATCAAATATAGTCCTTCGGCTCACGGCATACACCGCACTTCCACCATCACCCTCAGTAACTCATACCATCATCATTGATCATAATTCATCATTAACTCTCCCCTTACTTCATCCTCAAGTTACCCCCTTTCCTAGTTTCTTCTTAACTACTAGGCATACTATAAGGATTTAGGACTAAACGGATGAAAATGGAGGCTTAGAAGTTTTAAATTCGGTTTTAATAAACACAAAAGTCGTATTTACTGAAAATAGGGTCACGGAAGATTACAAGCTTGCTGGAAAGGTGAAACATTTAAAAACTAAATTTTTATAAGAAAATAGGGCAGTGTGCGTACGCACAGAGGTATGCGTGCGCACGCCCAAAAAGATTTTCAAGATGTGTGTACGAACAAGTGTAAAATTTCCCAATTCTGTTTGCTTGCACAAGGCATGGGAACGCCCTCAACAGAATACACTTTCCAACGTGTGCGTGTGCACAAGGCTGTGCTTACGCATAGCTTGGAAGGCTTCGTTGGTTGTGTGTGCGCACAGAGCGTGCTAGCGCTCCCAGCAGTAGCCCTATCCCTGTGTGTGCGTGCGCATAGCTTCAAAAATTCCACAGGGTGTGCGTACGCACAAGGCTGTACATGCGCATACAAACCAGAAATCATAAATTCTACAGCATTCACAGAATTCAAATTTCAGACACCAACTTTCAATGATCATATCTCTTTCTACAGAATTCAGATTCCCACAAAATTTAAACCATTTTAAAGCTTGTTAAATTATCTTTCATTTGATATAAAATGCATTAAATTTCAAAAACGGTAGCTCAAGATATGATCCGTTTAAGTTCATCAAAAATTTATTTTTTTTACAAAAGTTCACTAAATTCTCAACTTACCACAATTTTCAACCAAAACCAATAAGCCTCATTTTTCAAAACAAACTCTTTTCAAACCTCTTTTAATTCAACCAACACTTTATCAATTCAGCCTAAACCACATTCCAACTTTCTCATACTACAACCTACTAAATTTATTCACTTTAATCAATCTCAAACTCACTATTTCAAATTCAACAATATACAATACACATTCATCATCTTACCAATTCTCCATTTCCATCAATTTTCAACACAATACTTTTAATTCCACAATATTCAATATATAACATCAAATATCCATATCAAGCCCAATCTCAACTTCAAATCAACATTACCAATCATCACCATCATATACAATTCACATGCACCAACAACAATAACATCATTTACACCCTCTAAAAACCAATAATCACGAAATCCCTATAATCCATTATAATCAATCAACAACATCTCAAATTCAATGCCTATCCTAGGGTCTCTAGTCTAATTTTTCACATTACATTACATTTTAGATACAAGAAACTGAAACCATACCTTGGCCGATTCTCCGCTCAACCCGGAACACTTCCACTTCCACTCTTCCTTAATTTTCAAGGTTCCAACACCTCCAAGGTCAGATTTCATCTTGCAAATCCACTTCCAAGCCTTTCCAAGACCTCAATCAAGCTCCAACATTCATACATACATATCCTAATACACACAACATACACCCACACATACCAACTAAATCACTAATCACAAAACTTCAAGTATTTCACTTAGGATTGAGAATCTTACCATACCCAAGGATCAAAGGAGTGAGATTGAGCCTTCTCTTCAAGCTAATTAGATCCTATAACATCAAAGAGCTCAAAATCTCAACACTTTTATCCAATAATTTCGAAATCAAGGGATGGAAAACTGAAATCAATTCGTGACTTACCTCAGAAACAAAGTTATGGGCTTTGTAGAGCTCAGCAACGTGGTCACATGGTCGCAAACGGTGTGGCAATCGGAGCTTTGGATCAAAAGTTATCAAGGATTGAAGATTGAATGAGGGTTTGGGAATTTTGGAAGGTGTTCTTCCTTCTTGGCTGCCCTTGCAGTTCAGCATGCAAGAAGGGAGAGAGAAGATCTTAACTCACTTTATTAAGTGAGTGGGTGGGACCCACGGGCCCGGTTTGGGTCCGGTTCGACCGGTTCGACCTGTTCGGCCTAATCTTGGGCCAAATGCTTTAAAATTAGTGTCAAAACTCTCATTTTAATTTTCTCTATCATACTAAATCATGAAAATCACATTTTTAATTTTCTAGAATAAATTTTAATTATAAGATAATTATTTATTAAATAACTGGGTTTTACATTCTACCCACCTAATTAGGAATTTTGCCCACAAAATTCGAATTCAGTCACCTAAAAATAGGTGCGGGTAGTCTGTCTCTATTTCTAATTCAAGTTCTTCGGTGCGCTTTTCCATTTTGACTTGATTTCCAAGTCACCTCTCTAATAAGACTTTTTTTCCTCAGAGTTCCTTATGTTTACGTCATCAATCCTGATTGGGGTTACTTGAAACTTCATATCCTTTTTGAATTGAACTGGTTCAAATTGTTCTATTCCCTCAGACGGCCCATCGTCCTCGAAATAACCTCCTTTAGGTCGATCTCTCTTCTCTTACCGGTCGCCGAAGTAGTCTCCAAGAATACACAGCTTTCTCTTTTAAACTCTCTAGGCTCACTCCATTAGTCTTCATAACCTTTTAGTCAGCTTGCGCAGTTAGAACCTTAATGCGATTTTTGCTTACTCTTTCCTCATCGTTTTCGGTTATTAGTTTAGAACCTAAGACGCTTGATTCCCTTGTTCAACATGCTTCAACATTCTTAGTAGCTCTTTATCCTCTTACTGCACTTCTCAAACTCTCGGCCTTACAACTCCTTAAAATTCGCAACCGATTCAGTCTGATATCTCTAGCTGCTGCCTCGATATCCAGCTTTAGACTGCAACCTTACTTAATGTTTTCTTCTCTTTAATCGTTCTCCAACAACACTCAGGGTCTTCTTACTGAGGGTGCTTGTCACCACTTTACGATGTTGCCTCCACATGCATCCAAACCCCCTTCGATATTGCACTACAGTAGTTTCAAATGGTCTATGAGGTTCAAGTGTCGTGAGTACTGGTACCGAGATTAATCTTCCTCTCAAGATTCGAAATTTTTCTTCGCCTTCAAGCATCCACACACACAGTGCACCCTGGCGTGTCAATGTAACTTCAGACAATACAGTCGGCAAGAATTAAGGCTCCAAAATTCCTCTTGATGATATCACACACATACACGCTTCATCTCTCGCATTTAGGATTCTCGCTCTAAGGGACCAATATCTCGATGGTTACAACTAGAAGTTATACGTGATACTAATTTACATTTGAACTGATTCTTAAACAGATGTTAAGCTCGAAAGGTGAATGAAGAACCGAAGATTGACAGTTTAGAATTCAGAATAAATTCCCGTTGCAAGTATAGTTTCTAAACCGAGCAATCAACCTTTCTTACAAACGTTTTGGTTGTCACAAGTAACAAACCCTTTAAAATTGATAACCGAGTATTTAAACCTCGGGTCGTCTTCTCAAGGAATTACAGGGAGGTGTATTTATTATTGGTTATGAATTTTCTGGGGAATGTTGAGTTGGGCAATGGGCACAGGTATATTTAAATGACAAGTAAATTAAATTAACAATAATAAAATCTCTTGGCAAGGTATGAGAAATTAGAAGTCCAAATTAGTTATCCTTATCAATAGTAATGAAAGTTGAATCTTAATTCCACTTAGTTAACCTTTACTAAAGCAAAGGAAAGTCAAGGGACTAATCAGTTTGATCTTCGAATCCTATTTATTTCCTAAGAAAAGATTGGGATTATTGAAGTTCAATTTAATTGGCAAGATAACAATTATCAATTATGCTGTTGAATTGGATAACTCCTGAGTTACTGATTTCTTAACCAATACCAAAAGGGAAAAAGTAAATCTACTGGAATAAAAATTCCTTCAGATGGGAAGCAATAATCATGTAAAAAAGAAATCAATAATAACTGAAATACCTCAAATTGCATTAACAAAAGAACTTAAATCTGACATGGATGTTCATAAATTAAATTGGAAAAATAAATAAAAGAACATTGAACCTGGGATTGATAGTCACTCCTAAAACTAAGAGAAGTCCTAAATCCTAATCCTAAGAGATATGAGAGAACCTCTCTCTCTAAAAACTACATCTACTCCTAAAATTGTGAATTATGAGAGCCTTTTTATGAATGAATGGATTCCCCCACTTTATAGCCTCTAATCTGTATTTTCTGAGCCGCAAACTGGGTCGAAAACAGCCCAGAAATCGCTGGAGAAGAATTCAAACACGCTGATTTCCGTCACTGCGACGCGGCCACATGGAGCACGCGATCGCGTCACCTAGCGTCAGGGCAACTATGACATATTATATATCAAATCGAAGCTCCGGATGTTAGCTTTCCAACGCAACTAAAACCGCATTGTTTGGACCTCTGTAGCTAAAGTTATAGCCGTTTGAGTGCAAAGAGGTCAGGCTAGACAGCTTAGCAATTTCTCCAACTTCTTGTATTCCTTCCATTTTTGCATGCTTTCTTTCTATCCTCTGAGCCATTCCTGCCCTGTAATCTCTGAAATCACTTAACACACATATCAAGGCATCTAATGGTGATAATAGAGGATTAATAATAAGCAAATATAAGCTCAAAGAAGCATGTTTTCAATCAAAGCACATAATTAGGAAGGCAAATGTAAAACCATGCAAATAGTATGAATAAGTGGGTAAAGAGTTGATAAAAACCACTCAAATGAGCACAAGATAAACCATGAAATAGAGGTTTATCAACCTCCCCACACTTAAACAATAGCATGTCCTCATGCTAAGCTCAAGAGAAAATATAAAGGTGAAGAGGAATGATAGAATGTATGAAATGCAACCTACCTATATGAATGCAACTACATGCAAAAATATTTCTACCCTACTTGGTTAAAAGCAAATAAGTTTTCCAAGACAAACATAAATCAGATTTCACTAATTCAAATTATACAATAAGAGACAAGTAGACTTGTAAGAAGATAGCTCATGAAAGCAGGGAACATAGAATTAAGCACTGAACCCTTACTGGTAGTGTATATCACTCTAATCTCTCAAGTGTATAGGGTTAATCACTATACTCTTCTCTAATCATGCTTTCTAAACCTTGTTCTTCATCTAACCAATCAACAAATATTTAATGTACCAATGCAAACATCATGAGGTCTTTTCAAGGTTGTAATGGGGCTGAGGTAAAGGTAAGGATATATGTATGGCCAAGTGAGCTATAATATGAATCTTTAATTAACCTAAGCTCTCACCTAATATACATATACTCTATATACTTTTAAATTCATGCCTAGCTACCCATAATTTCCACTTTTGTATAATTCCCATACTCATGTACCAAATTTTTGATATTTCTTTACTTTTGTCACATGTGCATTGATATTTTTATTAACTTAGCATTGAGGTAATTTTGTCCCCTTTATTTATTTATTTATATTTTTTTTCTTTTTCTCTTTTTCTTTTTTTTTTGTAGAGAAATAAACATAACTTATCAATGCACATGGATTTTCTATTATTTTTCTATTTTATTTTTTCATGAGTAGGTTCCCAAATTTCCAATACTCAAATAAATTAGAAACATGATACATTCCCTTATTAACCCATGTTCCCACAGTTTCCCTACACTTAATTGTTACACAATCCCTATCTTAAGCTAACCAAAGATTCAATTGGGATATTTAATTGTTTTTCTGCTTTAAGGCTAGTGATGTGGTAAAATACAGAACAAATGGGGATTAAAAAGGCTCAAAGTGGCTGACAAGGGTGATTTAAAGGGTAGGCTTATTTGGGATAAGTGAGCTAAAATCAAACAATGGCCTCAATCATATGCAAGCATGTAAATACACTAAATAATGGACATATAGATTGGAACAAAATATAGATTACAATCATAGAGAAGGAAACACACAGGAAAAAAATTTATGGTTAAATAATGTAACCATGTAAATAAGCTCAAAATCTCACAGGTTGTGTGTTCTTTGACTCAAAAACCATGTTCCAAATACAACTTCAAACAAGTTTTATCACAAAAAAATTTTAATAATTGATTTAAATTAGTGAAAATTTTCAAAAATAGGGTCTTAAAAAGAAACTTATTATTTTAACCAAGCAGTGGCTAAATGCATAAAATCAAATAAATATGTAATTAAATATGCAAATGCAATAATGAAAAGAGAATAAAACAATGGGGTTGAGATAGAAGAGTGACTAACCCATGAAGATCGGTATCGACCTCCCCACACTTAAAGATTGCACCGTCATCGGTGCATGCTGAGATTTGCAGGTGGACGGGTTGTTTCAACTGTGGCTCTTTTTGTTCCTTTCCTTGCCGATGATTTGGGAGTAGCTTTCTCTTTACCCTTCTTGGTGGCCATCCTGAAAAGGGAAAAAGAAAGTGACTTTTAAAGCTAAGGGTTAGAGCAAGGAAGAGAGCGGGAAAGGTGGTAATCAATGCACAATAAAAAAGAATGACGTTGACATACGCTCATGAGTACATGTGAAAAGTCATCAATGGAAAATAGCTAGTGCATATGATGACAAGTGAATGCAAGGTGTTTATTGGTATGCTGGCAAAGGCATGAGTAGTATAGATCAAGCATTCAATGTCCAAGTTAGATTACCAAGTCTTTCAAACTATCAACATATTTGTAATAACAATTATATGTAATCAATAAAACATGAAAGGGATTTTGTGAAAAACAACAGGCATTAATAGTAGAATAATTTAAAATAGTGTTCAATGCCATACGGGCTTTTTCACAAATACATAGCATGCATGGTAAATAAGTTATTGAATGTATTAAATAACATGCAAGCAACCCTTTAAAAAGTAATATATAATTGTCAAACCATTTTAATAATCCACAAAAATAAGACCCAAATAAATTTCCAACACCAATGAGAATAATGCAATGAATGAAATATGCAAATAAATGAAGTAAAATAAAATGAAAGATAAGAAGAATGAGAATGGAAAGAAATAAAGTAAGAAAGAAAGAAGAAAAGATAGAAGAAATTAGGATTAGAAAAGGAAAATAAGATAAGTAGCACTAATCTGGATAGGTTGTGCGACGCTGGCGACGCGGTCGCGTGGGTGACGCGGTCGCGTGGTGCGCGATAAGGTTGGGTGACGCGGACGCGTGGGGCACGCGATCACGTGACTCGATTTGTGCTAGTGGCGCGAGTGCAGCCTCGCGGTCGCACAACTCTCTGTTCAAAACTTAGTATTGCCAAAATCCAGGGTGACGCGGTCGCGTGGTCGACGCGATCGCGCGGGTGGCCTTATTTCCAATATGACGCGGACGCGTGGGTGACGCGTTTGCGTGGCAGGGCTTATGCTGCTAGCACGGGTCCAGCCCAATTCCAGCTCAACTTTCGGCCATACACCCTTGTTACGTCGATTTACAGGGCCACGCGGTCGCGTGGGTGACGCGGACGCGTGGGGAAGCTATTTTGCAAATGACGCGGCCGCATCAGCGACGTGGTCGCGTGGATCAATTTGTGCCATTAGCGCGCCTCCAGCCACGCTTTCGCGTGACTCTCTGTTCAACCTCATTTTCTTCCAAATGCACATACGATGCGGACGTGTCGCGTGCGAAAATCCCCTTTTTTTTTATGCATGAAAAATGTAAAATGCAGTGTTAATATGAATGTGATGCAAAACTCCAGGTTCAATATAATAAAATAAAATAAAACTTGAACAAATAAAACTAAATAAAATTAAAATTGAGAAAGGAATGATTATACCATGGTGGGTTGTCTCCCACCTAGCACTTTTAGTTAAAGTCCTTAAGTTGGAAATTTGGTGAGCTCCCTGTTATGGTGGCTTGTGTTTGAACTCATCCAGAAATCTCCACCAATGTTTGTATCTCTAGTAACCTTCGGGGTCCCAAACTAAGCATGTAAAGCCTTTAAGAAGCTTCAAACAGATTCTTAGGTTTCCGGGGTAACAAGTGTCAGAGCAGATTCCAGGATCCCAAATCTTGCTTTTACACCCATCTCTGTCGGGATCTGTATTTTTCCAACTGGGTGACAAGTAATTTGAATTCTCACTGCAGCTACCAAACAGCTTCCTAGACCCATTCAGTTGAGCTTTACACCAACCTTTGCGTTTAAACTTAAAGCTTTCAACCATGATGAACCTTGCAGGACAATTCTTACCACTAGCCATCTTCCTCTTACTCTTAATGTTACAAAGAGCTCTAAGTTGACCATCCGTCTCCAGTAGCCCATATTCAAATGGAATTAGAAATCTAAGGGATATGAATTTTACCCACTTGAATGTTGTGAAGGATGATGGCAACTTAGGGGGAGGTGTTTTTAATGAAATTGCAAGCTCCACTCCCTTGTGCTCTTCTCTGATAATTACCACCTCTTTCCAAGCTTCTTCAATTTCAACCTCTTCCTCTTGGTAGCTTTCTTCCAATTCAATCTTCTCTTCATTGCTTTCCAAGGGCACGGGAGGTTGTGCTTCTTCTTCTTGAATCTCCATCTCTTGATCAACCTCTTCCAAGTCTTCAACTGTGATATGCTTTGGAGGTTGTACACCCTCCTCGGCATCAATTGCAACCGTCTTGGAAGGAGGCTCTATGTTTTGACTTTCCCAAGGAGGTTCAGCATCTTCTAAGTCTTCAACCAATTCTTCTTCTTCAATAATTCCGGCTTCCTCTACTTGTTCCAGTACAAAGTCATGCTCTGTACTGTTCACTGGAGTTTCTAGTATCTCCTTCATACTACGTTCTTCATTAGATTGTCCACATGAAGCCATGGGGTTCCTTGAGTGTCCGAACGTCGGGAAGCTAATTGACTCATTATTGCTTGCCCCAATTGATGAATGGTTGTCTGAAATCGATCCACTGTTTCTTTGAAACGATCCTTTGTCTCTTGATGCACTCGGCTTTCATAAATAGGATCATAATGCTCTTGGATTGATGGATATGGAGATGGTGAATATTGAAGTGGTGGTTCTTGTGAGTAATTGGGTTGGAATTGGGGTGGTTCTATATATGGTTCATATGGCTCATAAGGTGGTTGAAGGTTAGGGTCATATGGAGGTGAATGACGGAAAGGGGCTTGTGAGTATGGTGGCCCAAAGTCATGTTGAGGAGAGGGTTCATAGGCATATGGTGGTGGTTGTTGATAATCAAAGAGCGCTCACCATAGCCATTGCCTTGATATGCATCACAGAATGGTTGTTGATAGTCCATTAGAGGTGGTTGTTGCCATGAGGGTTGATCAAATCCTTGTGGCTCCTCCCATCTTTGATTATTCCAACCTTGATGCCTGTTCTCATTGTAATTTCTTCTTCCTGCAACATTATTGTAACCAGACTCATAGCCAAAGGGGTGAGAGTTCATAGTTAGTTAATAAAAATTTAAAAACAAAAATAAAAGCAAATTTGAAATTCAAATTTTTGAATTTGAAAATTAAAATTTGAAATTTTTTTTTTTAAAATTTGAATTTTAAATTTTGAAAATTAAATTTTTAAAATTAAAAATTGAAAATTGATTTTTTTTTTAAATATTTACAATAACCAATAATAAGGCACACGTTTGCAATTCTCCGGCAACGGCGCCATTTTGAAGAACCGAAGATTGACGGTTTAGAATTCAGAATAAATTCCCGTTGCAAGTATAGTTTCTAAACCGAGCAATCGACCTTTCTTACAAACGTTTTGGTTGTCACAAGTAATAAACCCTTTAAAATTGATAACCGAGTATTTAAACCTCGGGTCGTCTTCTCAAGGAATTGCAGGGAGGTGTATTTATTATTGGTTATGAGTTTTCTGGGGAATGTTGAGTTGGGCAATGGACACAGGTATATTTAAATGACAAGTAAATTAAATTAACAATAATAAAATCTCTTGGCAAGGTATGAGAAATTGGAAGTCCAAATTAGTTATCCTTATCAATAGTAATGAAAGTTGAATCTTAATTCCACTTAGTTAACCTTTACTAAAGCAAAGGAAAGTCAAGGGACTAATCAGTTTGATCTTCGAATCCTATTTATTTCCTAAGAAAAGATTGGGATTATTGAAGTTCAATTCAATTGGCAAGATAACAATTATCAATTATGCTGTTGAATTGGATAACTCTTGAGTTACTGATTTCTTAACCAATACCAAAAGGGAAAAAGTAAATCTACTGGAATAAAAATGCCTTCAGATGGGAAGCAATAATCATGTAAATAAAAGAAAGCAATAATAACTGAAATACCTCAAATTACATTAACAAAAGAACTTAAATCTGACATGGATATTCATAAATTAAATTAGAAAAATAAATAAAAGAACATTGAACCTGGGATTGAGAGTCACTCCTAAAACTAAGAGAAGTCCTAAATCCTAATCCTAAGAGAGAGGAGAGAACCTCTCTCTAAAAACTACCTCTACTCCTAAAATTGTGAATTATGAGAGACTTTTTATGAATGAATGGATTCTTCCACTTTATAGCCTCTAATCTGTATTTTCTGGGCCGTAAACTGGGTCGAAAACAGCCCAGAAATCACTGGAGAAGAATTCAAACACGCTGATTTCCGTCACTACGACGCGGCCGCATGGAGCACGCAGTCGCCTCGCCTAGCGTCAGAGAAACTATGGCATATTATATATCAAATCGAAGCCCTGGACGTTAGCTTTCCAACGCAACTAGAACCGCATCGTTTGGACCTCTTTAGCTAAAGTTATAGCCGTTTGAGTGCGAAGAGGTCAGGCTGGACAGCTTAGCAATTTCTCCAACTTCTTGTATTCCTTCCATTTTTGCATGCTTCCTTTCTATCCTCTGAGCCATTCCTACCCTATAATCTCTGAAATCACTTAACACACATATCAAGGCATCTAATGGTGATAAGAGAGGATTAATAATAAGCAAATTATAAGCTCAAAGAAGCATGTTTTCAATCAAAGCACATAATTAGGAAGGCAAATGTAAAACCATGCAAATAGTATGAATAAGTGGGTAAAGAGTTGATAAAAACCACTCAAATGAGCACAAGATAAACCATGAAATAGAGGTTTATCAGTGAACAATCAATACAAACGGTGTTTGCGAGAATTCAGAAAGATGTCTTGTATAGTAATTAAACAAAAGTGGCAGGTGAATAACGAAATGCACAAGGAGGAGAATTCAAGGTGCATTTCAAGAAAAGGGTTCAAATTAAAATCGTGATATGGAGAACGAGGCATATCAAATTAAGCAAGTCTCAGCTAATGTCAAAGAGGACGCAAGTTGCAAAAGGGAGCAACTCCACTGGTAGCACACCCCTAAGATTCAAGGATTTAGATGATTATACCAAGATAAGTTCAGGCTCATTCTAGAAAAACGAGACCCATACAAGTAAAATGTAGCATTGGAAGGAGGATCAATTCATTAAGAATGCCAAGAAGCTTGTGAAATATTTGCAATAATCCACAGATGTTTTGTATGCCCAATTGATAAGAATTGATGAAGTTGGGAATTGTGGGCGATAGCGAGTATGTTCGATTATGATAAGATTGATTCTAGTTGGTTTAATGGCATTGTGAGGGTTGAATTTGTGATTGATTACGATGAAAGTTGACTACATGTGAGTTGAGAACAAGTACACGATTGTATCTCTATGTGAGTGTTTTGCTGGGGATTTTAGTTACATCAGATGAAACATACATGGGGTATTTACAAATAACGGCTGCGATTGTATTTAAAATGTGTGGTAAGTTGATTATCGAAAGTCTTCTGTCTGTTAATTCGTTGAAAATTCAAGTAGGAATTTATAATAGAATTCCCAATCTAAGTTACAAAAGAAAGGCTAAGTTAGGTCGCGTAGATTTCGTTGGCACACTCCCCCTCGCATAAAGCCTTCTGTTGTTCTCTTCCTTCTTTACTGGCATAACCGATGCCCCTCACAGGAAAACACTTAGTCAGACAGTTCTCTCTTCTAATACTCCCTTTAACTCGATCCTAGGTTCTACTGATTATAATGGTGTCTTCGGTTGCGGTACAATCAAAACTGATCCAGCTTCCGGCACTAAGTCTATCACAAACTCGCTTTCTCTCTGAGATGGTGGTTCTGGTACACCTTCATTTGTCTCAGAAACTCTCTCACAATAGCGATTTGGTCTCATCTTCACTCGCCTCTCAAACGATTAGCAACTAAAGGTTAAATCTGTTCCATTCCTATTCCTCGCAGTTCACTATCACTGGGTTCCGAACAATAACTCCGCACAGTTTTCAACACTTCTGATCCCTTAGATGTAATCCAACCCACTTCTGCTGCGTCACTCTGATTCTTAAACTTCAAGATCCTGGCCACTCCTCTAAGTTAACTAAATATTGCTCCGTCTCCACAACTAATGGTCTTCGACTAATCGTTGACTTGGACTTTAAGATCCTCGATGCTTGTCATGCATTAAGAATAAATATCACATATTAATGATACACAAAGAAGTTAGAAATCCAACTGCTAGTTCGTGATTACCTTGGGTCTGAGAATCAGATTCGGCTGTGTCCCGGCATTTCCTGTGTGGACAATCTCAATCTATATGCGCTGGCTTCCCGCACTCGTAACATACACCTAGCCCGGCCCTGCATGGTCTGTTTGAATGGTATTTCTTGCATCTTGGGCATCTTAAGTCTTCCGATTGAGTACTAGTCTACCCTTCTGAATTCGGACCCTGACAGTTGTCGGTCCTTCGGTCATTATTCCGGCATTGAGAACGTGAAGTGGCATAACAGCCCCTCTTGAAACTTTGGCCCCTTGGTGAAATCTTCGTCTTCTTTTCCTTTTTCTTTGCGAAAGATTCCCAGCGATCACTCCTAGCCACCTAGGTCCTTCTTGAGCTTTCACCCGTTGTTTGACCCGTGTTAGTTTACTCCAGATAACTCACTATTTCCACTGGTGCCACTGTACTTGGGACATCATTTCCGCCTTCATTTCCATCACCACTGTTGTTGCCAACTCTAACTTGTTGTTCCGTCCTACCCCTTGCTCGGCTAGTCGCAGCAGCCACAGCGCCAATGGCAGCAACACCACTAGCCATCGCGGTTATGAAATTAGTCAAGGTACCTACCGGTATGGTTACATCATTACCTCTCCATCCTCGACCCCGATTATGCCCTCGACCGCGTCCACGGGGCGCCATTTGGTTCCTGTTCACACCAAACAAGTGATATCAAGGTGATCAGTCTCAATATCGCAAGTCTAGTGCTTCAAAGTTCCAAATGCATGCTCATGAACTTTGTGCAATGTATATCAGGCAGATATCTTAAATAGCACATAAACACGACTCAAAGTATGCTCAGAAGCATAGTCAGTCCGTCCCTCAGGCTCTACAGGAATGAATTGCTCTGATACCATAATGTAACACCCTACTACACAAAGCTTTACACCTAGGATGTAAAACAGAGGTGGCAAGGCGCTACAACCTCTAAAAGAAAAATTACATATTAAATATAGTGAAAAAGTTTTATAACTAGGAGCCTTTGGAAAAAAAAGGATAAAGCAAAAATCATTAAATCGAAAAGCGTAACGCTTCCGAAGCAGTAAAGCAAACAAAGCAAGACAGAACAAGCTAAGGAGTTAATATACCAAGAGTTCCAAAATACATATAACAAAACTCAAGACTCGGCTCGCGAAGATAAACCGGCCCGAGCGAATAAGTGTATATATATATATATATATATAATATTAGGGAACCCGAAATACAACCAAAATACAGAGTTACAAGACCTGAGTCTCCAAAATCACCTCTAAGAGGAATCAATACAGCATATATATAATAAGTGGAGATAATAAGTATCTAAATAGGTACAGATAACCAAAATATAGACCCGAGAGATAAGAATCTTCGCTAAATCAGAAGCTTCCAGCATGCTTCAGTGAGGTGCCGCTTGGCCTGCATCTGAAAACTACAAAACCCGCATAGGTGAGAATTGGAGGTTCTCAACATGGTAACTGGTGCGTGTGTACACAAAACCCACACTATTTCGTACAGCAGCAGTACCAGCAAGTGTACTAGGTCATCCAAGTAATACCTGAGCAAGTCAAGGTTGATCCCACAAAGATTGTGCCTTGAAGCAAGCTTATGGTTGTCTTGCAGGTCTTAGTCAGGCGGAATCAGAAGTTGTTGGATTAAGAAGTTAGCTATTAGGAATTATATGCTGGGAATAGAGTTGAGAGTTAGAGTTGCTTTGTCTTTCTAAAGTAACTATGTTACTACTGTCTTCTTTGGTTGTGAATGGTCTTCTTCTATGGCAGACTGTAAGTAATCAAAGCCATTTCCCGTGGTCATTGATCTTCTCTGCTACAGGTTGAACACGGTCGTGGCCATTGGCCGTGGTTACTCAATCTGACGAAGGGTGAAGCGCATAGCAGTCCATTCTCTTGGCAATCCTACTCAAAATACCACAGATAAGGTCGAATCTTCCAGATCAGAGAACGCTGCTCCTTTAGATTCTAGCCTATACCACGGAGACCCTAATCTCCCCGGAGATCGGCTAAACTGGTGACTCGAGAAGTCCCCAACGAAATCGTGGATTAACCGTCTAAGAGATGTATAAACATAGTTGTTGGCTTGTGCTTTTCTTCCAGGTACTCACACGAACTCAAGTAAACACGGGTATTTGTCAGGCACGTTCGTCTTAATGTGATGAATAAAGCTAATTTGTCAGATCATCTTGCTCACCACGATGAAGATCGGAATATACATCTTAGAGATAGATCAAACACGAATCGAAGAAGAAACAACAGTACTTTTATTAATTCATGGGACTCAGCATGGCTCTTCCCCTTAACCTAGGAGGTTTAGAAACTCATACTGTAAGTTAAAACACTGGAAAAAACGTGAATAGTGAGAAAATGTTGTCCCTTCCTAAATTACATAGATCAAATCCTTTAAATACTAAACAAATGACTAGTAAGGGTAAAACAGTCTATTTAGTGCTAAAATCCACTTCTAAGGCCCACTTGGTGAGTGTTTGGGCTGAGCTTTGATGAGATCCACGTGCTATAAAGCTCCTTGGGTGTGGAATGCCAGCTAGGGGGTCCTCTCTGGGCCTTTGGATGCTGGGCTCTGCTTTTTGGGCGCTGGACGCCTGGAAAGGGGCAGGAGACTTGCGTTGAACGCCAGTTTTGGGCCTTCTCATCCGAAGCAAAGTATGGATTATTATATATTTCTGGAAAGCTCTGGAAGTTTTCTTTCCATAGCCGTTAAGAGTGCTCCATTTGAACTTCTGTAGCTCCAAAAATCTCTTCCGAATTCAAGCAGGTCAGATCTGGATAGCATCTGCAGTGCTTCCTCTGTCTTTGAATCTGAGTTCTGCTCCAACTCCTCAATTTCAGCCCAAAAATACCTGAAATTACCCAAAAACACAAAAACTCAGTAAAATCCAAAAATGTGAATTTAACACTAAAATATATAAAAACTCAATAGAAACTAAACAAAAACTACTAAAAATTATATGAAAATGATATCAAAAAGCGTATAAAATATCCGCTCATCACAACACCAAACTTAAACCGTTGCTTGTCTCTAAGCAACTAAAAACACAGTAGGATAAAAAGAAAATTAACATACAATAAAACTCTAAGTTTCAAATGAAGCTTAGTTACAATTAGATGAACAGGACTTAGTAGCTTTTTACTTCTAAATAGTTTTGGCATCTCACTATCTATTAAAACTCAGAGATGTTGGCATCTTTAGGAACTTAGAATCCAGATGATATTATTGAATCTCTTAGTTAAGCTTATTTTAATTCTTGAGCACAGCTTTCTGAGTCTTGGCCGTGACCCTAAGCACTCTGTTTTCCAGTATTACCACCGGATACATTCATGCCACATACACTTTAACTGGGTGAACCTTTTCAGATTGTGACTCAGCTTTGCTAGAGTCCCCAGATAGAGGTGTCCAGAGTTCTTAAGCACACTCTTTTTACTTTGAACCACGACTTTAACCGCTCAGTCTCAAGCTTTTCACTTGACACCTTCACGCCACAAGCACATGGTTAGGGACAACTTGGTTTAGCTGCTTAGGCCAGGATTTTATTCCTTTGGGCCCTCCAAACCACTGATGCTCAAAGCCTTGGGCCCTTTTACCCTTGCCTTTTGGATTAAAGGGTTACTGGCTTTTTCAATCTGCCATCCTTTTCCTACATTTTTGCACAGTAATGGATTTTTCTTTTTTTTTTTTTTACTTTTTCTTTTTTTGCCATTTTTTTCTTTCTTGCATGCATATAATTTTTTTCTTTTGCAACATGCTTTTTCTTTTGCTTTTTGTTGCTTTTTCTTGTTTCAAGAATCAATTTTCAGATTTTTCAGATTATCAATAATATTTTTCCTTTTTTCTTATTCTTTCAAGAGCCAACATTCATAAATTTCAACTTCAAACATGCACTGTTTAATCATACATTCAGAAAACAAAAGCAAATGATACCACATCAAACTAATTAAATTAATGTTATTTTAAACTTGAAATTCATGCATCTCTCAATTCTTTTCAAATTTATTTTTTTTATTTAAGCAAGGTGAGAGATATATGGAATATTTTACATCTTTAAGACATCAATGCAAATAATCATGCAACTAGAAAAAGAAAAACAGATAAATAAATAGACAAAAAATAGAAAAATAACAGAAAAGGAGTGAAAGAGAACGAATTCACCTGAATGATGGTGGCTAGTGCTCCTCCTTGAGGATCCCATGTAATGCTTGATCTCTTCTATGTCACTCCTTTGTCTTTGTTGAAGCGGTTGCACATGTTCATGTGCATGCTCTCTAGTTTGCTCCATCCTCTTCTTCCATACTTAAGAGTGATAGAAGTCAAAAGCAAAGCTTTTGCAACACCAAACTTAAGGAGTTTTCTCATCCTCGAACAAAGTAGAGTAGAAAAAGGTGGGGTAGGTGGAGCTTCTGTGGGACCTCTTGGTCCTGATAGGCTAGGGAATTCCAGATTTTCTGCTTCTCTGCATTGGAGTTTGAACGCCCAGGGGCTGCTCCCTGGCGTTGAACATTAACACTCTTTCTGGAGTGTTCTGTTTTCACTACTGTGAATTCTGTCTCTTGACTGGTGCACATGATCATGACTCTGACACTGAAAAAAAAAACAAAATGATGGAAAATAACTATGGTTGAGTAAAGTTGGGTTGCCTCCTAACAAGCGCTCTTTTAAAGTCACTAGCTTGACCTTTAGCTCCTTACAGAGGTGAGTTTGGGCTCAAATTTTTGCCCCTGACAGTGAATTTTCTTCTTGTCCTCTCATGAATGAGCTCTACATGCTCTAAAGATAGGACACAATTTACTGTATGTGGTAGGACTAGATTCTTAATGAAAACAACTCTCATGCCAGGTGAGAGGCTTTCAGTTAGGACTTTCTTATCCTTCCAGCCTTTAGGTACTTTCTTCTTAGTACCTTTGTGTTTAGAGCTTGTTGAGGGCTGCCCAACACCAAACTTAGAATTGATGTCTGGAGGCTCTGTAGAGCTCTGCACAGAAAGAGAGGTTGGCACACTAGGTGTTGCACTGTTATCTCTCTTTTAGAGGGAGAGCTAGGATGAGGCATCTTGAATAAGATATGATCCTCCCCTAACTTTAGGGTTAGTTCTCCCTTAGCCACATTAATGATAGCATTAGCTGTGGCTAGAAAAGGCCTTCCAAGGATGACACAGTCATCCTCATGCTCTCCTATATCCAAGACAATGAAAAACCCACACTATTTCGTACAGCAGCAGTACCAGCAAGTGCACTGGGTCATCCAAGTAATACCTGAGCGAGTCAGGGTCGATCCCACGAGGATTGTGGCTTCAAGCAAGCTTATGGTTGTCTTGCAAGTCTTAGTCAAGCAGAATCAGAAGTTTTTGGATTAAGAAGTTAGCTATTAGGAATTATATGTTGGGAATAGAGTTGAGAGTTGGAGTTGCTTTGTCTTTCTAAAGTAACTCTGGTACTACTGTCTTCGTTACTTGTGAATGATCTTCTTCTATGGTAGGATGTAAGTGATCAAAGCCATTACCTGTGGTCATTGATCTCCTCTGATATAGGTTGAACACAGCCGTGGCCATTGGCCGTGGTTACTCAATCTGACGAAGGGTGAAGCGCATAGCAGTCCATTCTCTTGGCGATCCTACTCAAAATGCCACAGACAAGGTCGAATCTTCCGGATTAGAGAACGCTTCTACTTTGGATTCTAGTCTATACCACGGAGACCCTAATCTCCCCAGAGATTGGCTGAACTGGTGTCTCGAGAAGTCCCCAACAAAATCGTGGATTAACCGTTTGAGAGATGTATAAACATAGCTGTTGGCTCGTGCTTTTCTTCCAAGTATTCACACGAAACCAAGTAGACACAGGTATTTGTCAGGTACATTCGTCTTAATGTGATGAACAGAGTTAATTTGTCAGATCATCCTGCTCACCACGATGAAGATCGGAATATACATCTTAGAGATAGATCAAACACGGATCGAAAAAGAAACAATAGTACTTTTATTAATTCATGGGACTCAGCCAGGCTCCTCCCCTCAACCTAGGAGGTTTAGAAACTCATACTGTAAGTAAAAACACTGGAAAAAAACGTGAATAATGAGAAAAGTATTGTCCCTTCCTAAATTACATAGATCAAATCCTTTAAATACTAAACAAATGACTAGTAAGGGTAAAACAGTCTATTTAGTGCTAAAATCTACTTCTAAGACCTACTTGGTGAGTGTTTGGGTTTAGGTTTTAGGGTGTGGAACGCCAGCTAGGGGGTCTTCTCTGGGCCTTTGGACGCTGGACTCTGCTCTTTGGGCACTGGACACTTGGAATGGGCAGAAAACTGGCATTGGACGACAGTTTTGGGCCTTCTAATCCGAAGTAAAGTATAGACTATTATATATTGATGGAAAGCTCTGGACGTTAGCTTTCCATATCCATTGAGAGTGCTCCTTTTGGACTTCTGTAGCTCCAGAAAAGCTATTCCAAATGCAGGCAGGTCAGATTTGGACAGCATCTGCAGTGCTTCCTCTATCTCTGAATCTGACTTCTACTCCAACTCCTCAATTTCAGCCAAAAAATACTTGAAATTACCCAAAAACACAAAAACTCATAGTAGAATCCAAAAATTTGAATTTAACACTAAAAACTATAAAAATTCAATAGAAACTAAGCAAAAACAACTAAAAACTATATGAAAATGATGTCAAAAAGCATATAAAATATCTACTCATCAGTAACAATGCCCACATATCTAACATATAATGTCCTGGAAAAGCCGAAGGCAATCCTAGAACTTCCAACAGATAATTAAAGTTTAAAAACATAACTATCCCATAAAGATAAAACAGGCATCTAGCTAAGGGTCTTCAGAGCTATCTAAAACTCCAATTTCTAACTCTTCCGAACCTCCCAACCTCCAACGGAACCAAATGCAACAATCACAATTATTACAAATAGAGAAATCACAAATAGGATTCAAATATAGCAGATAATCAAGTAGAATTTAGTTATGCAATCACTTAGGCAATCCAAATAAGACATATAGATGCATATGATGCATGCCTGTCCTAGTGGCTGATGAGTCTCATCTGTCAGTTATAAAGCCAACCCAACAAGTCCTGGTAGCTAACCATTGGACTATCCCTCTATCGTGCATCCCCAACTCGAGTAATTCTCAATCATAAACATAATCATAATCATAATCGTACAACTCCCACGCTGGTGTTTATCCACGGGGCGAGCTCATCCGGAACTTTCACAGTGTCCGGCCATACTTACAACATAGGGTTAGCAGAGTATCGAGTCTCAACCTGGAGTACATGGTGGCTAGTCACTGCTTTCATCCACGGAAACTCGTATCTTAGATAATCATTTCACATCCATTCATAACATTCCATAATCATTCATTATGACCACATCATCACTTATATATCACATGATTGTACGTATTATACATCACTCATCATAACCCGAGGCAAGTGGGGCGAAACCACAACCCTTGCGTCCACCCGGGGAGCCTCTATACTAACCAACCTAGAGCAAGTAGGGTGAAACCACAACCATTGCATCTACCCAGGAGGTACGTTTTCATATGCCCAGGAGGAACCAATGAGGGGATCCTAACCTCCCACCATCTCGCTGGGGGCGATTTTACAATACCAGGAGGAACAAAGAAGGGGATCCTCACCTTCCACCATCTCTCTGGGGTCGCACTTTTGAGAAAGATGACTCAAGATAATACAATCATCTAAATTTATATATTCATTATCAGCCATAAATAAATATTTATCATAGCCATCCGGCTCATAACATAATCCATATCCAGCCATAACTCATTATCAAATACAGCCTTTCGGCTCACGGCATACACAGCACTTCCACCATCACCCTCAGTAACTCATCCATCATCATTGATCATAATTCATCACTAACTCTCCCCTTGCTTCTTCCTCAAGTTAACCCCCTTTCCTAGTTTCTTCTTAACTACCAGGCATACTATAAGGATTTAGTACTAAACGGATAAAATGGAGGTTTAGAAGTTTGAAATTCGGTTTTAATAAACACAAAAGTCATATTTGCTGAAAATAGGGTCACGAAAGATTACAAGCTTGCTGGGAAGGTGAACATTTAAAAACAAAGTTTTTATAAGAAAACAAGGCAGTATGCGTACGCACAGGCGTGTGGGTGCGCACGCCCAAAAATATTTTCAAGATGTGTACGTACGCATAGACGTGTGCATACGCACAAGTGTAAAATTTTCCAATTCTGTTTGCTCGCACAAGGCGTGCGAACACCCTCAACAGAATACACTTCCCAACGTGTGTGTGCGCACAAGGCTGTGCATACGCACAGCTTGCAAGACTTCGTTGGTTGTGTGCGCAAAGCTTCAAAAATTCCACAGGGTGTGTATACGCACAAGGTTGTGCATGCGCACACAAACCAGAAATCATAAATTCTGCAGCATTCACAGAATTCAGATTTCAGACACCAACTTTCAACGATCTTATCTCTTTCTACAGAATTCAGATTTCCACAAAATTTAAACCATTTTAAAACTTGTTAAATTATCTTTCATTTGATATAAAATTCATTAAATTTCAAAAACGGTAGCTCAAGATATGATCCATTGAAGTTCATCAAAAGTTCATTTTTTTTTACAAAAGTTCACTAAATTATCAACTTACCACAATTTTCAACCAAAACCAATAAGCCTCAATTTTCAAAACAAACTCTTTTCAAACCTCTTTTAATTCAACCAACACTTTATCAATTCAGCCTCAACCACATTCCAACTTTCTCATACAATCTACAACCTACTAAATTTATTCACTTTAATCAATCTCAAACTCACTATTTCAAATTCAACAATATACAATACACATTCATCATCTTACCAATTCTCCATTTCCATCAAGTTTCAACCCAATACTTTCAATTCCACAATATTCGATATACAACATCAAATATACATATCAAGCCCAATCTCAACTTCAAATCAACATTACCAATCATCAGCATCATATACAATTCACATGCACCAACAACAATAACATCATTTACACCCTCTAAAAACCAATAATCACGAAATCCATATAATCTATTATAATCAATCAATATCTCAAATTCAATGCCTATCCTAGGGTCTCTAGCTTAAGTTTTCATATTACATTACATTTTAGATACAGGAAACCGAAACCATACCTTGGCCGATTTCCCGCTCAACCCGGAACACTTCCACTTCTATTCTTCCTTAATTTTCAAGTCTCCAACACCTCCAAGGTCAAATTTCAACTTGAAAATCTACTTCCAAGCCTTTCTAAGACCTCAATCAAGCTCCAACATTCATACATACATATCCTAATACACACAACATACACCCACACATACCAACTAAATCACTAATCATAAAACTTCAAGTATTTCACTTAGGGTTGAGAATCTTACCATATCCAAGGATCAAAGGAGTGAGATTGAGCCTTCTCTTCAAGCTAATTAGATCCTATAACATCAAAGAGATCAAAATCTCAACACTTTTTCCTAATAATTTCGAAATTAAGGGCTGGAAAACTGAAATCAATTCGTGGCTTATCTCAGAAACAAAGTTATGGGCTTTGTAGAGTTCGACGACGCAGTCGCGTGGCCATAAACGGTGTGGCAATCAGAGCTCCGGATCAAAAGTTATCAAGAATTGAAGATTGAATGAGGGTTTGGGAATTTTGGAAGGTGTTCTTCCTTTTTGGCTGCCCTTGCAGCGTGTTCAGCATGCAAGAAGGGAGAGAGAAGATCTGAGTTCACTTTATTAAGTGAGTGGGTGGGGCCCACAGGCCCGGTTTGGATCTGGTTCTATCGGTTTGGCTCGTTCGGTCCAATCTTGGGTCAAATTCTTTAAAATTAGTGTCAAAACTCTCGTTTTAATTTTCTCTATCATATTAAACCATGAAAATCACATTTTTAATTTTCTAGAATAAATTTTAATTTATGAGTTAATTATTTATTAAATAACCGGATTTTATAACGCGACTACCTCATCGTCCTCTTCATTTCTTACTAACTTTTGTGGTGAGTACTCCCAAGAACCCTGTACTATTTTTATTTTTCTCTTCAAATTTATATTTTGGTATGTGTGTTGAAATATTATGATTTTGATATTTAGAGAAAGCTTAATCTTGAGTTTTAGTGAGATTTTGACCCAAGGTTAAGTGGTACAAGGTAAGAAAACTCTTTCTCTTTAATTTTTCCTAATTACATACGAAATCCTAGCTTGAAAGTATGTAAATTATTTAATTTAAGAATGATAGCTTGCTTGGGTTGAGTTGATTGTATAGGTTTGGCACTTGGGTTGCTTTCAGAGCAGTTGGTAGAGGCTTGGTGGTGCTAATTGAGGCTTGGATCCATTCGGAGAGGAAATTCAAGGGATTTGGAAACCACCGTCAACAAAGGTACGGATTTCAGTTTCAAGTAAATACCATGTGAAAAGTTAGGCTAGATGACTATAGACCCCGCATAATTAATCAATAATTAATCAATAAATTAATTATTAATTAAAAAATTAGGAAATTAAATTTTATTAATCCAATGTGGTAAAAATACTAAAAATACGAGTTTTAACACTAATTTTAAAGATTTTAGCCCAAAACTAGACCAACGGACCGAATTGGTTGGATCGAATCCAAACTAGGCCCAAGACCCAATATATAAGACATTCAACTCAGCTCTTTCTTCTCCAAAATGAAATGAAGCACGCTGAGAATGAAGAGAGGTGAGGATGAACCCTAAGCCTCCCACTTTCAACTTCAAATTCCTATAACTTTCAATCTGGAGCTCCGATCGCCACACTGCTTGTGGCCACGCGATTACCACGCTGAGCTCTACAAAGTTCACTAACGAATTTGGTAAAAAAATCTCAATTTCATTCTCAGTCTCTCTTTCCCCTAATTTTTGAAATTTTGGATAATTGTGTATTGAAATTTGATGTTTTGGTATTTAGGATCAAACTAGCTTGAGAAAACTATTGGATTTTATTCCATTGGTACATGAGTAAGGTAAGAACTCTCAGACCTCCTATGGATTATGACTTAGTAAGATTTGATATTGCTTATAGTGATATGTTGTGGAAATAGGTTGAATTATGTTGAATTGGAGTTCATTAATGATGTTGGAAGCTTGATTTTGAATCTTGGTGGCTAGAATTCATTTTGGAGAGGTTTTGGGACTGTGGATAGTTAAGAAATAGTGAAATTGAGGTGTCTTTAGATTAGGGAGAAATATGCCAATGTATAGTTTTGGTTTCTCGTAGATAATATATAATGTTTCGTGAAAACGTAGGTTAGACGACCATAGGATAGGTTGGAATGTGTAAGTATGTTAATATTTAGTAACCTTGATAGAAATATAAAATTATGTTGACAACGAGTTAATGAATGATGATATTGTTGATTGTTGATGTTGATGTTCGATGGTGATAACGTATTATGATAAGAATGAGTTATGTTGTTTGGATTGTTGGGTTGTGTGGAAAGGAATATAATTGAGTAAGTAGTTTGCATGGAAGTGATGGAAATTACATAAAATGGTATTGATCATGTTTAGTATTGTTTTAAAGTGTGAAATCATTGGTTGTGAATGGACGTTGGTAAAAATAGAGGTTTTGGAACTTTTGTTGAAAAACTTATTTTTTATCCAACTTCAACGGGCCATAACTCGACTTCTAGGATCTCAAAATTTTCAAAACTTATTTTAAATGAAATTTAGGTTCATGAAGTTTACTCCATTTGAAGAATGGACTAAAAATAATCTCTAACGAGAAAGTTATGCGCATCAAAAATTTGGTGTGCAAAAGCAGATTTTGCAGGACTTAGCAGCTTTTTGACACTTATTGAGGGCATGCGTACGTGAACACACATGTGACGCAGACCCTGGGTTCTGCCCAGACGTCTCGCATATGTGGGCGTGTGCACGCGTATGCGAATGGAAAAACTGACGTAGGAAAATCGTTGGTTAGGAATTTTCACAAAATAATTCCGTTGAAGTATAGATCCAAACCAACAATCAACCCTCAATCAAAATTTAATTTGTTTGTCACTTAAGTCAAACTAATAAAAATTGAGAGTATTTAAACCTCGGGTCGTCTCTCAAAGGAATTGCAGGAAAGTGTGCATATTATTGGATATGAGAATTTTGGGGGTTTTTAATATGATGAACAAGAAATGTAAATTGCAAGAAAGTAAAAACAACTAAGAGATCAAATGCTAAAAGGGACTCATGACAAGGATTAAGAGTCAAGACTTCCTATCTAGATCATAGACCACAACATGGTAATTACAAAGGGTTAATTCCACTTAGTTATCCTCTAACATTGGAGGGTTAAGTCACGTGGATATAATTGGTCCTAAAATCAACTAACAACTCTAAATTACTAATCATACTGGACATCAATGATATCAAGGAACCTAAGCCTTCAATCACAAGCCAAGGGTATAAAAATCTAGTCTAAAACCCAACCAAGCATTTGATCAAATACTTGGAAGGCATAAAAATGAAAGCATGGTAAAATTGTAAGAATAACAAAATCTAAAGCTACTAAATGCAATATAACAATAAGTAATCAAATAAACAACATTAAACATGAAATACCTCAAATTGCATTAATAGGAAATTAAAACCAACAAGAGTTCATAAGCATAAAAGCAACAAATAAAAGAAATAACAAGTGAAACTAAGAGAACAAAGATGTAATAACAAGAAATTGTAAGAAAAACTAAATTAAAACAAGTATAAAAAACCTAAATCTAAGAGAAACTTAACTAATCTATCTTAATTCTAGAGAGAAGAGAAAGCTTCTCTCTCTAGAAAAATAACCTAAAACATGTTTCTTGCTAAACCTAATTGCTCTCCACTTGTTTCTCCTTGAGAATTGCATGAAATACTTTAGAAATGAGTTGGATTTGGGTCTAAAGCAGTCCAGAAATCGCCAGCTATGTTTTCTTTAAGTGAGTCACGTGCTTCGTGTCACGCGTACGTGAAATGTCACACGTATGCGGAACATGGCAAAATTTCAGGTCACGTGTACACAAAAGTCACGCGTACGCGCCATCAGCAGATTTTCAAAACTTCATTTCTTCATGAATTCTCTACTTTTACATACATTTTCTTCATTTTTTCAATCCATACTTGCCCTCTAAGCCTAAAATCACTCAATAAACACATCAAGATATCGAATGTAATTAAAGTGAATTAAAATTAGCGAATTAAGAGCCTAAAAAGCATATTTTCACTCTTAAGCACAAATTAGGAAGAATTCATAAAACTATGCTATTTCAATGAATAAATGTGAAAAAAGTTAATAAAATCCACCAAATTCAATACAAGATAAATCATAAAATTGTGGTTTATCAATCTTCCCACACTAAAAACAATAGCATGTCTTCATGCTAAACTCAAGAAAGACAAGAATGGGGTATTAACATTTATTCAAATTAAACTATCTATATGCAATCTATCTAGATGTATGCAACTATTTGGTCAAAATAAATCAATTTCCTAGAATTCATATGTAAACACAAGGGCTAAAGCAATCACAATCAAATCAAATCCAACAATTGATTAGATTTATTGAAGAGAATTTAAAACTTGCAAGATTAAAAATAATAACCGGTGGAAACATAGAATTGAGCAATCGAACCCTCATCGGATATGTGTATACGCTCTAGTCGCTCAAGTGTATAGGGTTGATTCACTCAATTCTCCTTTAATCATGCTTTCTAAGATTTGCTTTTCATCTAACAATCAACAATTATTCAATGCATAGATACAATTATCATGAGGACTTTCCACAAGGTTGTAATAGGGTTAGGGTAAAGGTAAAGATGCATATGGTCAAGTGAGTTTGAAATTTGAATCTTTGATAAACTTAAACTCTCACCTAACTCACATAATAACCTATACAATTCAAATAAAAATCTAACTACCCATTATTCACTTTTTTCACACACTCATGCATTCCCTTTCTATTCACATCTCATATGCATTATTCTTATTGCTTTACTTTGGGGCATTTTGTCCCCTCCTTATTGCTTTTTTTTTTCTCTCTTTTTTTATATAACAATATATACAAAAATATTAATGCATATGGTTCAACATTCAATGCATGATTATGTACCCAACTTCTAAGATTTTTAATGAAAACTGAAAAATACACTTTTATCTTAACCAATGTTCTCAAACTTCCCACACTTAAATGATACACACTTTCACTAGTCTAAGCTAATCAAATATCTAAATTAAATACATTTATTATTTTTCACTTAGGGATAGTGATTTGCTAAAATTAAGAATAAAAGGGATTAAATAGGCTCAACATTGGTTAATAATGGTAGATAAAAGGTAGGCTATTTGGCTAAGTGAGCTAATTAAAATCAAGGCCTCAATCATATAAATTAATTCATACATCAAATAATGGACATAAAAAATCAAACAAATCAAATATTACAATCATAGAAAGAGAATAATACACACAAGAATGATTTTGTAAGCGATTTGTTATTAGGGTTGGTTGATTTTGGGAAAAGATTTAATATTGAAATTGGTTTGATTTTGAAATAATTTGATATGGGGTAAGTATGGTTTTGGTCCCTAACGTTGAGGGCCAGAATCGAAACCGTCCCTCATCTAATTTTCGATATAAAATCGTCCTTAATGTTTTTTTATTAAAATCGTCCTTTTTAATAAAATTTTTTGTTTTATTCCTAAACTACCCCTATTCCTATTTTAATAATAAAAATTATAAAATAAAAAAAAACGAAAACACAGTGTTGGGGAGGGAAAGAAAACGCGTTTGGGGGTGGGGAAAGAAAAGGGTATACGAAGGGGGAGGGGAGGGGAGGGAAGGGGAGGGGAAGGGAAGAGGGGGGAGGGGGACGGCGCCGGGGAGTCTCCGTCGTCGCCCCCGTGACCTCGTCGTCGCCGCCGCCTCCTCCAGAACTCTGATGATGATGACGATGAAGGGGAAGGAAAGCCGCCGTCCCGCCGCCGCAGTCTCGCCGTCCCGCCGCTGCAGCCGCGGCCTCTCTCCTGTCCAGATCAACCGCGACCCTCTGTTTCTCTATTTCTGTTTCTGTTTCTCTTGAATTTCTATTTTTCTGTTTCTCTGTTTCTGTTTCTGTTTGGGGGTGGAGGGAAGGGGAGACGGGGAGGGGATACGTGGGGGTGGGGGTGGGGGGAGGGGACAGTGGGGGTGGGGAGGGGGAAGGGGACAGTGGAGACGGGGAGGGGGAGGGGGAGGGGACGCGTGGGGTGGGGGTGGGGGGAGGGGACAGTGGGGGTGGGGGGAAGGGGGAAGGGGAAAGGGGGAAGGGGAGACGGGGAGGGGAGGGGACAGTGGGGGTGGGGGAAGGGGGAAGGGGAGGCGGGGAAGGGGAAGGGATGCGTGGGGGGAGGGGACAGTGGGGGTGGGGGGAAGGGGGAAGGGGAAGGGGAAAGGGTAGAATTGTCATTAAAAAAATTTTAATTACAAAGGACGAAATTAAATACAAATGCAACATTAAGGACGACTTTAATGGCAAAATAACAAGAGGGACGAATTTGATTCTAGCACTAAACTTAAGGAACCAAAATCGTACTTACCTCATTTGATATTGAAAATGATTTGAATGACTGAGAGGTATTTGGTTTGGTGGTTGGGACCCTTGAAGGGTGGCAGAAGTTTGAGTTTTGGAGGAGATGATGCCGATATTTCTATAAAAATTGAAGATTTTATTTGAAGTGTTATTTTAAAAAGAAAATAGATTATTATATAACTTGTATATTCTGAGATTAATTGTTGACCCTTTGTCGCAATATGTGACCAGGCACTTTAACTTTCCGGATTCCCCATGGGCAAGCATATATATAAAATTGAGCTTGAGATTTTTTCATGGAATATTATATTATTGAGTTTGGAGTTTGACTCCATGGAATTATATTATTGAGCTTGGAGTTTGTCTCCATGGAATATTATTGAATTTGGAGTTTGACTCTATGGAATATTATTGAGCTTGAAGTTTGACTCCATGGAATATTATATTTGAGCTTGGAGTTTAATTCCATGGATATTATTTTTGAGCTTGGGATGCGCACGCAGAGGGACTGTCCAATGGTTAGCTACCAGGCCATGTTAAATTGGCTGTATAACCGACAGATGAGACTCTTCAGCCATAGGACAGGCATACATCATGTGCATTGTATGTTTTGCTTGAGTGTGTATTGTCTTAGTTTTTATAATTACTTAACTCTACTTATCTGCTACTTGTTCTACTTGCTGTAATTGCACATCTGTTTGTGATTTCCTTGCTTGAATTGTATGTGTATATTTTCTGAGAGACCCTTCTTAGTGGAGGTGTGGGGAGGGGTTGTTCCACCAGTGACTTGGAAGATTGGGGAAGACAAAAAGTAAAGTTTTAGGTTAAGCTTAGATTTAGAACTTGAATACCTTAGATAACTTAATTTCTGGTTTAGTTGGATCATTAAGTTGAAATCTGAGTGTCAAAGTTCTAGGAATGCCTCTTGCTTTTTCAGGACCTTTTATATTAACTATGCAGGCACCTTTATCATACTGAGAACCTCCAGTTCTCATTCCATACATATTTCTGTTATTTTTCAGATGCAGGTTGAAAGACACCTACCTTACAAGCGAAGAACCATATTTTGTGCTATTATATTTTCTTTAAGGCTATGTATATATATTTATAGAATCTCCGCATGTATATTTTGTATTTTGTCCCTCCTAGAGGTTGACTTGGAGAAACAGGTGTTTATTCTATAGTTTGAGTTTTATTTTGGGTTGTATATATATAATTATATACTTTGGCCGACCTTAGCTTCGCAGGTCGAGTCTGGAGCTTGATATCTGTATTTTTGAACTCCAATCTATATATTATATTTTTAGCCTTCTTTTGATCTTACCTATCTGTTTATGATTATCCTTGCGAGTGCCACATGATTTTCTGTTTATGCTTTTGTTTAGCTTATTCTTCAGAACTCCTAGATATGAACTCTTTCAACTATATTTATGTACGTATTTTATTTCTAGAGATCATAATACCTCGCCACCTCTACTTTACGACTTAAGCGTAAGACTCTGTGTGGTAGAGTATTACAAGTAACAACTCACGATAATGTCAAAATAAGAAACCTTTCACTAGAGACACAAACACACACATACTTGTTTCTACTGTATGTTATATAAAACGACACCACGTCTCTATAATATTTGTAGGACGCCCTGCACCTCGCATCTACCCAGGGCACACTCCTAAACTTGTTAGCAGCATCGACATCTACTGCATAAAAGAAATTCGGGTTAATCTCTTTCATTCGCAAGAAATAGCTCAACATTTCCTTAACATCCGTATTTTCGTCAGCACAGCGCAGATTGTTTGTAATGTAATTCCTCACATCTTTTTCTGAGTAACCTAAATTCGACGACCCACCAACCTCGTTCGCCAGTGTGAGGTAGGTTTTATTGGGTTGTATGTCAACCTCATCGTTTTTCTCAATCACACACTTGGCATGCATGGTCAGTTCTCTGTACTCGTGGTAATGAACCGATTGCTTAGCAGAACACGGATGGGTATGCTTTAATTCTAATTTCGACACCATCCAATGATCCTTCTGCTTATTAAACATCACGTACATCCTTGCTCTGCATCTCGTGGTTGTTATTTTCTTTACCCGAGATGCTGCCTTCACTCGAGACTCCCGATAACCTTCACGATTACAAGTTATCAATTGGTTAATGGACATCCTTAATTCCTTCCTTGTTTTATCAAAGTTGGTGTTCCTAATCTTAGTGATGAACCTAACTTTCTTTGCATAATTCGAATAGAATTCTTATGCCCGCTACAACGAACCAAATCGCAATCCTACGTAAGAGATTTTCTCTAGTTGAATTCTAGTTTGATCCAGTAATTGCAAATTCATTCAGAGAAAATAACATTCAATGCCGCACATACTTAAAAAATTAGACTCCAATAACTCGTTAGTATTATGACAATAATAAATAGAATTTACACCTCATGACTCAATTCTGTATCATCATCCTCCAACTCAATAATGTCTATAGCTTCTTCCCCCTGCAATCGAAAACACCCTAATACAGCTGAGCGAATCAAACCAAAAATGTGTTAGAAAAGGATATAAGTATCCATTATTCAACATCCGAAAAAACTCTTTCAATATCCACTTATTCATTGAGAACTGTAACACCTTAGCTTCTAGAATGTCACGCTTTCGGCTGCGTCACTCTGATAGATCGGGTATTACGACGACTCTTAACATATATACTACTAAAATAGGAGCCTGTTTAAAACTTTAAAACCGTAGTTTTCAAAACATACATCCATACTTACAATACAAATTACAATACTTACAAAGAATACATATATATACATATTATTAATTTACAAGCATATCATATCAAATTCTTATCCCTCTTACAAAACTTATAAAGTTGAAGGTGAGGAAAACATAATATCTAAAGTAATACAAAAATAACATGTAAACAGAAAAATGAAATAAACTCTTCCGAACTTCGCCACCCATATCCTAAAAAAGAAAAGACCTGTAGGGGAGTGAGAAAATCGTTCTCGCTGGTTCTCACTATAGGGTTAGAGAATTGCTATATTAACATATGTAGAATAAAACTGTTTTAAAAAATATACTGATTAATAGCTGCCTTATGTATCTTTTCCAAACCAAAGATTCTTATTAAAAAATCTGAAATCCTTTTTAAAAGATAAATCCGTTAATTCTTCAAAAATCCAAAACCTTTTTAAAAGTCTTTCCTAGACAGTATGAATGACCAAGCTGTTCCAAGCAAAGGTTTCATTAAGTCTATGCTGAACCAGTTTGATTTTTCATACTTTTCTAAACCAGAAACACAAACCAAACATGGCCCTTAGCTCAAACAATTCAATCAATGTCTAATTCATCACAATCCACTCAACTTCAGTCACAAACACAAGTAAGAAGGTTCAAACACAATCAAGCAGTTACATCAAGTAGAGCAATTAGCAGTTAAACATATTTATTCACATAGGCAAACCAATTATAATATGCACACCCAAACAATGTCACATAAATGCATATGATGAATGCTTGCCCTATGGCTGATGAGTCTCATATGTCGGTTATAAAGCCAAACCCGACATGTCCGGTAACTAACCCTAGACAGAACACCAAACACGAAGCAAGTGGGACAACACCACAACCCTTGCATCTTACCCACGTACCCGGAGTAGGGGACAACTTCACCCTGCCTCTTACCCAGGTGGTGTTACAGTTCTCAACCCAGAGCTAGCGGCGATAGAATTCCACCATTGCATCTTACCCGGAGTTTCAAACTCTCAACCAGAGCAAGTGGATAACACCACTGTATCTTACCCGATATTCTCACCTCTTACTCGGAGCAAGTGGATAACACCACTGCATCTTACCCAGAGGCATATTACAATCAAATTCAAGCTCATTTTCATTATCTTTCCAATTCATTCATAATCATTTTCGTACTTCCTCAACAATCCACATCAAGTAAATCATCATTCATGCCATATATCACTTTTTCCTCAAATCACTTTACTTTGAAACTAAAAATCCTTTCTCTTTATAGAATTCTTTTCTATACCATGTAATTTTCCCAAACCAACCTCAACAATCATTTCATTCTTAAACCATCCGCTTAACCACTTTAAATTATGAATTATTAATTAATTACCGCCACAAAGTCTCAATATTTTGAGAGAGAATCTACTAAATTTCAATTCCTTAAATTCATTAAAGATTTTTAAAAGTCATTGTTTTCTTAATTTCAATCAAAATCAAATCACAAGAATTCAGAAGTCCCAAACAATTTGGAAAATCGACTTGCTTAGAATAAAACCAGTCCATTCAAATTAGAACCACCTTCAAGTTTACTTTTAAAACCAAATTCTCTAACTTCTTCCAAAACGTCACGAACAGAGTTACTCAATCAAAGCCCAATTTTCTTTAAATCCACTAAAACAACTCCGAATGTGATTCTTTAATCAAATTTAAAAAAAAAAATGTAACCATTCTCATATTTAAATCAACCCCTCAAACATAAGCCTTTTATTAAGAAATAAGGCTCAATCATAATTCTCTTTTCAATAATTCAATTCAAAACATAATTCATCATTTTCTTAAATAATTCAAGTAAAATAATCAAATTCCTAAATTTGTAATTTTATAAATGACAATTCAATTAATATTTTGGATTTTATAGAAATTCCAGCAGCATCACCCCTAAAACTTGGATTTTGCCACCCTTTTTGGGTCCCGACCAAACCAATCCTCAACCCTTTCCAACAAGTCCAAAACCAAATCAATTTCCAATAAAGAAAAATTCAGAATTTCAAACTATCAAAATCATTTCAAATCAAACCAACCCAGAAATCTCCAATTGAACAAAATTAGTAAATAGTGCAATCAAACAGACAACCATATTCATCCAAGACAAACCAAACAATTCGTAAGACTTACATAATCACTGGAAATGCATTTCGCACATCATATCAATTTATAACAATTCCAATTTAAAATAAATTAGTTTTTAGAAAATGTCCCTACCTTGACAAGTCAAAACCATAACCCAAACGCATCAACAGAACTCTTTTCTCTCAGCCCGAAATCAATGGCAACTTCAATTCCAGCTCCGCTCACTTTCGCAATAGCCTAAATAGCTTTAAAACACAATATGCAACATTGGTTACTAACTCCTAAAATCAATAATATCGCAAAGACTCTAATACACGTAATAGAACACTAACGCGAGGTCTCCAAAGAAATACTTACTGTAATAACAAAATCAAACAGTCGCGGTCTCTAAATTGGTTTAGCGGCAGCCCCCGCAGCCATCCCAAGTAATAGTAGTGACCAGAACTCCGGCGACAGCGAATGAAACCAACATGAAGTAATTGTAACGTTTCCCTGGAAATTCAAAATAACTGAAATCAACTCGAAACCCTTACCGGTAGTGCATTCTTAGCGGCAGCAGTGGTGTTTCTCGGCAGCATAGGCTCGGCCAGGCCAGCACAACTCCCAACAGCAACGGCGGTGACAGCAAAGCACCGACGACAGCGACAGACCCTACTTCAACGGCGGTGGCTCCTTCCTCCGCATCTCTCTCTCACGCGGCTCTGCTCGACGGTGGCTTCAAGGCGGACTAGCGGCGAGGGCTTTACGACGGCGATGATGACAGTGATATGAACCCCGCGAAGACGACGGCGAATGCGACAACGGCTGCCAGACACGACGCCTCCTTCCCTTCGGCCATGGCTCGCGTCTTCTTCTTCCTTCCTTGTTCACGATTCCAACGGCAGCAGCAAGGACGGGTTCGGCGGCAAAGATCCGACAAAGCTAGCGACGATGACGTGACGGCGGCGGCTAGCCGGCTAGGCGTGGTGCAATGGCGGTGCGACTTCTCTGCAGCAACGATGACCACTCCCCCACTTTTTCAGGGCCGCGCTCTATCTCCCTCTCCGCTGGTCTTTCGACGGCGCGGCGGCAACGGCGGTGAGGCCCACCAGCCGCGACGCGTATCCTTCTTCTTCATTCCTCTCCTTCTCTTCTGTTCTTTTCTTCTCTTCTTTCTTTCTTTCTTTCCTTTCTTTGTTTCTTCCTTCCGTGAGTGTGGTGAAGGGGGATGGGTGGTAACTAGGGTTAGGGTGGGTTAGGTTAGGTTAGGTTAGGACTAGTGGGTTGGTTTAGGTATTTTATTTATTTATTTATTTATTAAAATAGGAGTAGTATTGTAATTTTTATAAAATAAATAAAAAGTAAAATAATAATTATTTCACCTAGATTATTTATAAAGTATTCATCTTTAAAAATATCTTTAAATTACCAATCTTTAAATTATTTTTCAGTTAAATACCAAATTGATAAAAATTAGAGATAAGTAAATTAATTTTTCTTTATTTATAAAATAAAGTTAAAAATTTAAATATTTAACATTAAGACATATAAAATATTCACTATTTTTTAATTATAAGAACTCTAAATAATAAATAAGAATTTACTCAACTTATATGTAAAAATCTCTAAAAATATAATCTTAAATAAATATAATAGATCATAAATAATTTATTAATGACTTTTTAAAATTCGGAGTC
Organism: Arachis ipaensis; assembly: GCF_059453495.1. NCBI lineage: Eukaryota > Viridiplantae > Streptophyta > Magnoliopsida > Fabales > Fabaceae > Arachis > Arachis ipaensis. The sequence goes on along the minus strand of NC_142441.1, from coordinate 37,995,947 downwards.
TTACAAAAACACCAATGTATAAACAAACAAAAGTACAATAATTTCAAACAAGAATATCCCTATTAATACTTACAAAAAAATCTAAATAAAGTTGTAAAGATACATGCAACTTGGTGAACAAAAAGAGACAAAAAAAAACACATCATAGATCCAAGTTGTACCATCAGGCTATCATAAAGAAAATCTATACCAATTATACTACTAAAACATAACTTACTTTTTCTATACGTTGAGTATCATCCTCACTCAAACATCGGACATTGACTTCGGTGAATTTAGAATGATCACTCACATCATATGAAGTATCATATGATCCTTTTTCATAAGTTGATTGTTCCATTGACGCAACACTCTCAACCCGCCTTTAGCGGCAACAACTAGACCTTGCTCCTATGTAGGTGGAACGCTATGGCTCCATGAGAGAGCTGTTCGGTGTCACGACAACGGGACATGCACGATGACGACAACAACTAAGGTGGAGTTGCGGTGCAATATCAGTGTGTAGGATGAATTTCTTGTTGATGAAAAGGGTTGTATTATAAACGGAATCGAGGAGTGGCCCTCCGCGTTTGATCAGTCTTTGCGGTGGCACGGTGACGACGCAACTACCACGATGGCAAGAGGATCTGGAGACGGGTGAAAATGCGATCACGGGTTTAGGGTTTGCTGACTCCTTGAAGCGAACATCATTAATGTGCCGTTGTATCAATCCTTATATTTGAAATTTGTAATTAATGATGATTAATATATTATTAAACGTAATATTTTGAATAAAAATAATAATTAATCTATTCTATTATATAAAAATCGGATTTCTACACTTAATGAGCTGACATGACATGCTTCTGAGAGTGTTTTTCGATTTATTTCTTTTAATTCTGTAAAGCAAATCAATTATAACTAATTAATGATATCAATTAATTAATTTGATTAGACATTCAAATCTCACAATTAATTAGTTAATTATATTAATTATTTGAATTGATTTAATTGGAGTAAATATCAAATTATTTTAGTAAATAATAAATATGATAACAAAATACATGAATTAATTTAATTAGTTTATTTTTTTCAATGCCATCTATTTATACGAAATCATAATGTGTTTTTTACTCATTCCTTCTCTTTTCTCTCTTTCTTTCTCTCTCTCTCTCTTGTGTTTAGGGTACAATTTTTGTAATTTATTTAATTTTTATTTCTTTTATCACTACTTATGCATTTCATTTTTTTATATTTTTAAAAATATTTTGTCTATTTTAGTTGCTCATTATTAGGCGCATATTTTTTCCCTTCTAGCTTTTTATTAACAAAAGAGATGTGTCTTTTTTACGATATCTTTAAATAATCTTACTATAATTTTATTTTGTAATATTCTCTTTTATCATGTGTACTTCATGTGTTTAAGGAGTTGACTTAAACTTATAATATGATATATAAAATTATAGTATGATTTACAGTATGCTAAAATATTAGGATATTTTTTAATATATATATTTCTTAATTTGTCCATTATATTCAATCATATAGGATCTTAAAATTATGCAATTATGTAATTATTTATTTTTTCATATAATTATTGTATAGGTCATTTACATTAGTGAGACTATTTTTATTATTAATATTTATAAATATACTATTATCTTATAATTAATTGAATCATCTTATTCGTTTAAGTTTAATTCTATTGAATTAATTATTCGAAGTGTCATCGCTATTTCTATTTTTAAAGATTTTTTTTAATATTATTTAACAATTATAATAACATGATAAAAGTTAAAAAATGACAAAACAAAAATTTTTTTAATGTGAAAATAGAGCAAAAAAAAAAATTTGTTTAATAACTTTTTCAGAATATATATGTTTCTTCTTTATAGATAATAATTGTAAGGCATCAAAAACTCTAACAATTATTAAAAATAAATGATCGTTATAAAAATAATGCCAATATAAATGATATACAAATAAACTAAATATACAACTTAAAAGGGTTACTTATGAAAGAATATAGTTTATAACATTTTTTTTACTATTTATTTCAAAAAAAAAATAATTATTTAACAATCTTTATTTTTTAAATTCACTATATATATATATTTTACTTTTTTTTACTTTTTGATATAATCGATATATTATTAATAATGAATAGTAATTAACCCCTAATATTTTTAATCAAAGCATTTTGACGATAAGTTTTATTTATTGATATTAATGGTTGATTGTTTCTTTAAAATAAAATGCATTATAATTTTAGGTTATTTCATAATTAACAATAATGCTTGATTAATTTTTTAAAAATAAATTACATTATGATTTTAGGTTATTTCACAATACATAATTAATATTCATAATACTAAATTACTCTAAATTTTCTATTTTCTATGGTTAGTAGTTAATCCCAAATTGAAAAGATTATGTTGAATTATTGAATAGTCTAAGTATAATTGAGGTAGTTAATTTAGTTTATTTGTTTATTAATATATTTTATCAAAAGCATAAATGATAAATAAGATAAGAAAATAATTAAAAAAATAAAATATTAGTAATTACTTAAAATAAATAAAAAATAAGTTATAGTGTATTATTTTATTTAAATTATTAATAATTAGAAGAATAAAATGTCAGTAATTATTTTAAATAGACATTAAATTCAATTTTATGGTACTAATTTATTTAAAGTATTAATAGAATTTTATAATTTTCATATTTATATCTATTCAATTTATGTATTTTATTTTATTTTACTTTAACAAAAAATTAAAACGTGCCTTTTTAATTAATTTTTTAGAAAGTATAGTGAAATGAGTTATATCAATTATAATTAATTATCTATAGTTAAACTAATTGATTGTGTTAATTTGTAAGATGAATAACACATAATAAATGGTGTGAAATTAATTATAATAAGTTAAAAATTAATAAATAAAAAATAAAAAAGACTTTTTTTTATTGTCTTTTGATAACTACACATTTTTATTTGTTTACTTTTTCTCTATCTCTTCCTTTCACATTTATTTCTTTTAATTTATTGAACCAAATCAAGTATACTAATTATTTGTATTAACTAATTAAGTATTTTTTTTTTATGGGCTCTGCTAATTGTGCCCTTAGAGCATAGACTAAAAACATTATAAAAAGAAATATTTTATAAAAATTATTGAAAAATAAATATTTTTAAAATGTGTCCTTAAGAGACAAGTTAGCTAAATTATTTTTTAATTTAATGTGTTTGATTCATTCAACTGTATTACTTATAACTAGTTAATTATATTTAATTTGATTTTATTAGAATAAATAATATTCCATCATTTAATATTTTATTTGATTCATTAAATTACATCAATCATCACTAATCAAATACTTAATTTAATTAGAATAGATATTAAATTATTTAAAATTTTATTTGATTCATTAAACCACATATATATTAAATGATTTAATAAATAATATATAAGGCAACGAGTATTAATTAATTGATACTTAAATAAAATGAGTATTAATTATTGAGAAGGTAACGAGTTTATACTTTGTATTAATTAATAGATATTTAAATAAATTATTTAAACTGGTCACATATATTTTTTAATTGCTCTCTACTTATTAGTACAATCCAGTAAATAAAATGAGTATTAATCACTGTAGTGAATGAATATTTATTATTTTTAAATGAATTGATTTAATTCATTTAAAAATATTGAAGGATTCTAATTTTATATGCTACGATTTTATTGTGTTATTAATGTATATATACTCCTATATTATATGTTCTATATTTTTATATTCTCAGATAATATTTTCAAATTTTCTTTAGTTTAATTTATTATTTTTAGTCATCAAAATTTATTATTTTTAGTAATTATTTTTAGACATCAATTCAATTTCTTTAGTATAATAATTCAACAATATATTATAATTATATATAATTACAATGTGCTTTCTATCCCTTTTTCCTTTTTATTTTGTACTTCGAGTGTAATGTTTGTAATTTTTTATTTTTATTTTTTCTATCTTAATTTTGCTAAATATTTTTATAATTTTGTTTTATATCAATTATTTTTTTATGTATTTTGATTAATAGAATTATTTTTTTACAGACATTTTAAATTTGTTATAATATTATTATAAAAATTGATTAATAGGTTCTTCTTCAAAATTTTTTTCTTGAAATTTGTTTAATGAGATCGTATTTTAATTTTTTTTCTTTATCTGTTATATTCATTGATTATATTAATCTTCTATTACAATACATTTGTTTTTATTTCACACATTATTTGTTTTACCTTTTTTTATTTTTTTTAATTGTTCTCTTTATTTTATTTTAAATTTTTTATTTTATTTTTACTCTTCATATATAAATTTATTATAACTCATCACATGCATGTTCTTTTTTAATTTAAGTGACTTTTTTAGGTTATATTTTACCATTGATACTCTATATTGTTTAGTGTGTTTGTTTTTAATTTTTTAGTTGTCTGTAAATATATTTATAAAAATATGATTTCATTTTGTCGAGTATTTACTACCGCGTTTACTAGATAAATAACAAAATTTTTATTTATTGTTTCATTAATTGAGTTTGAAGATTTTATTTCTACTTTTATACATTTGTTTATATTGTTTGATTTGTATTTGTGTTAGTGACATCACGACAGTTCATACATTTTAATATTTGTGTAACAAATTTTATAAATTATTTTTACAAGTTATAATTTATTTTTGTTTTATCTGGATATTCAATTTTTAATAATAATTTTTATTTATTTATAAATATATTATTTCCTATTTTTATTTAAAAAAAATTATAAAATAGTAAATATAAAGTTTTTAATTTTATTCTTAATATTTAGTTTTAGTTTTATTCTTGATATTTCAATATGTTTCCGTTATACTACTAAATAAATAATATTAAGTATAAATAATTAATTATGCTAATTATTTGATTTGACCAAAATAAAAAATAATAAATAAGAAAATGAAATAAATGAATTTAATTTAAATTTTTTACCTATTATTATTATTATTATTATTATTATTATTATTATATATATATATATATAATTAGAATGTATTTTATACTTTCTTTTTCTTTCTTTTTTTTTTGTACTTCCATTATAATCTTTGTAATTTTTTTCTTTTGCCAAAATTTTCTATGATTTTGTTTTATATATTTTTTTTATGTATTTTGATTAATAGTTTTTAAGGGTGTTACTATTTTATGAGAATGATATAGCTTGAACTTTAGTTATGTAGGAATTTACTAAGTAGCTAGAGTAATTTCACGTCACGAACCAACAAATGTTAACAATTGGAATAATAAAAAAGACTAACCAATCTGGGATTAAATGGGGATCAGTAAAATTTTTACAGGTGAAGACCTGTTCACGTGAAATAGACTGGGATGGAGACTTAGGTACCCTCTTCAAGGGACTCGTTAAATCCATGTGAATATAAATTACTGATTTATTCTTTTATATATATATATATATATATATATTTTAAATTTGGTAATCCTAATTTTTGTCTCCAATTTAAACTTTTTTTTTCTTTCTAGACTCATCCTTAGCCTTGATTTTGTATCTACTCTTCTTCTAACTCACTTTCTCTGCCTCTTAAGTTCATCATTATGTCACTCAGTCTCACTCTAAAATATTATATTATGTTATTATGTTGTAAGATGTTTTTATATTTTTTTAAATGTTATTTTTTATAATAAATATATTATGAGTTGTGTTGAATTATATTAAATTGATTATTTTATTATTATTATTATTATTATTATTATTATTATTATTATTATTATTATTATTATTATAGTTTTTTTGTTATTTTTTTCAAAAATTTTCAAAGAATATTCATAAATAATCGTGAGAATCTGCATTCGCTAAGGGGATAATTAAATAGGGGCTTGCGACGAAGATGGAGAGCGAACGAGGGATTTTTTTTTTAAACGGGAGCGAAGGACGGGAAAAGGGGTCCGTCGCCGTGCCCACACGAGTATCTATTACTATATCTAACTAACAACGAAAATTCAATTTGAGCCGATTTGAGATAGGACACGTGAACTTTATCTGCATCGGGTTTTAAGACAATGAACCTAAATCGGATTTAGTATCCTAACAATAGACCTAGGTTGATCTTACTCGCTTGACTTAATATTTTGAGTCAGTGCTGTAATAAATACTATACTATTAAATATGATTATATTTAGTATATATCAAACTAAAAAAATTCTAATTATCTTTTTTTTTTAATTTTAAATATTATTTACTATTTTATTAAAAAAGTGAATAATAATAATCACTCACATAATTAAAATAGATCATACTAATATATACATGACACTACATATATCAAGAATTATTATATGTGATAAATTATTTCTTTATTTTTCTAAAGATAATTTATATGTAAATTAACTAATCTTTATAACATAGGATCTATTGCATAATTTTTCTCCTCTTAATATAGATAAATTGATGAGTTTAATATATAAAATATAAATTATATTATTTAACATACGAAATAAGTAATTTAATCCATTATCTAAGACAATAAATATAATAGTACAAATACCTACATATTTATTAGTATTAAAAAATATACAAATACTCAAAACATGATTTTTTTGGTAGAAAAATAATAATAAAAATTATTAATTAAGTTAATTACATAATAAAAAATTATGAATAATTTTTAAATAATAATAAAAAATAAGATCATTATTTTCACATATTATAAAGTTTATAAAAAAATTTAGACAATAAATCAATCCTCAATAAAATATACATTAGTTCTGTTAAAATAATTAAATGATATATTAGATATTATTATTTGTGTACTAATATAAATATATATATATATATATATATATATATATATATATATATATTAATTATCGATTATTAAGTTATAATTAATTTTTAACTTAATTTTTGGTAATTAAAATTTAAATTATTGAAATTATTAAATGCTGAATATTTTGCAGGTAACTAATTTTGTTTTTGTTATTAAAATTTTAAAAAAGGCGAGTTATTAATCAATTTTGAATTTTTTCACTAACCAGAATTAATTTTGAAATAAAAAATTATTTGTACATCATATTATAAAATAATATAGTCATTCATTTTTTCTTTAATGGTAATTATTGTCAGATAAAATAATATAAAAATAGAAAAAAAATATATTCCAATCTAGGAATAATAATTAATAGAATAAATTATATATTGAATAACAAAAATTATTATAGTTTTTTTTACACAAATTAATATACTCAACTACGGTGTTTTGATAATATGAACAAAAATATTAATCAATCTAATAGTTTTTGTAACGACATAAGTTTATAAGTTTAGAAGCTTGAAAATCATGTCATAAAATATAAAATTTTAACCAATAACGTTGATCATATTGTTTGACTTCCTGAATGAATATGATACCAATAAATAAAACTGTCACAATTAAATTTCAAATTGTTCTACTTTCAAGACAAATACTATTTTCTTTCACTGTATTTTCCAACTCGACAGGTCGAGAACTAATCCTCCATGGATTGAAGCTCTATTTATTAAGGGTCTGCGGCTAGCCAATGAATTGTTACATACACAAAATGGGATTCGAAACTCTAATACTTACTTTGGTAGACGAGTGAAATGACCACTCAATCAATCCAAATTAGTGAAGACAAATACTAATTATTTTTAATACTTTTAACATTAAAAATAATTAAACTTTGATTTTAATTATAACTTTATAAAATATTTATAGTAATAATTATTATATATATTTTTATTTAATCTCTTTTAATAAAAAAATTTATATATTTTAATTAATTATCATGTATGTACAGTATACGAAAACATACACCAGTTATTATTAAAATTTGGCTAATTTTAAGTTGGTCTCCAATATTTTTTATATGAAAAATATTAAAAAATTATCCAAATTTATTATTTTATCTATTAATTAATCACTTTTAAAAATATAAACTAAATATATATTATGAAATTATTAAAGTAAAAAAATTGAATTAATGACTAAAAATAATGTTAAAAACAATAAATTATGATATATATATATATATATTTAACTTCGGCCTAAACAACCCTGATTTACAATTCACCCTCTTCTCGGCGCTGTACCCTTCACGCTTACCCACACCCACAGATCAGAGACACCACTCGGCCACTCCTTCTTCCTTGACCACCACCGGAGACTGATCGCCGGAGATCTCCCGCTCCTCCTCGCGATCATCCCTCCCTCTTCGTGGTTCAGACGTTCTCGCCGCCAGTCGTACTCAGTTCCTGCCACATCGCCGTCCTCGTTTCGGTTCCCACCGTCAGTCCGTGGTCCTCTGTTCTCGCCTCCTTGACGTCCTCCGTGCTTGCCGCCTTGCCGTACTCAGTTCCTGCCGTGTACGTTCCTTCTCTCTCTCGTACACACCAGATCTACGCTCTCTATGGGAAATTCCATCCCCAATAATCTATTCTCACCAATTTCATTTTCTTAATCTCCATTTTTACTTGTTTTTCCCCTCGGTTTCGCTTACACATATTCAGACTTCAATTCTTAAATCTAATTGCTTAACTTTCTTTTCTGTTTTTTTGTGATCGGTACATATCGGTCGTTGTATAGGATAAGTAAGGGGATTGTGCTGATAATTTGTTTGGAAGTCTAATAGTAATAGTTTATTAGGGTGTTGGTGGTAGTGACAGAACACAATGAATTTGATGCTCAAATATTATTTTCAAGTGGTTGTTTCAGTTGCGAAATTGGACCCACATCGGCTATTTCAAGGGGTTCGGGTGCACACATTGCTATGAGGTTGAAATTGATGATCAGCAATTAACGTACTGTTGCTCCCTTTGTTGTGCCTTTCATTTTCTCCTAGAAGATCATTAATTAGTGGGTTACCTAATATATTTGAGTTAAATGTCTTATTGTTTAAGCTTAAAATTTATTTGCGCATTGTTATTCTTCTTGTTCTATTTTGGCTAGCTTTTGCAGAAGAATTTGTTTTATGTTGCTAAAGGACTTTTTTTATTTGTTTCTACCTTGTAATTGTTCTATTGAGCCTTAGTTTGATAGTTGCGATTTGGTTTCATCACAGAATGGCATCCAGTAGCAGGGGTCAAGGCGGAATTCAACAGCTGTTGGCTGCTGAACAAGAAGCACAGCAGATTGTGAATGCTGCAAAGAATGGTATAGCTGCTATTCCTTGTTGTTTTCATTTTAATTTCCTCATTTTTTGGTTTGCCATCTGAATCTTGGTTCTTTAATGTATTTTAAACTTGAAAAATCCTACCATGTCATCTTATCCAAAGATAGTTTTCTTCACCAATTTATTCTTTCGGGTAAATTACACCGATCTTATAAACAATGCAATAAATACCCCTTGATTTTGTCATACCTATGACCTCCCCGGAGGAGATGCCAGTGTAATGTATAAAAGGGGAGTTAGCTTCGCATTTTATAAAATACACGAGTAACGAGTGTTATCTAACTTGAATCTCAAGAGAGGTTGTTGTATAGTTTTACAAGTTGAGGGGTATTGTACGATACTACGCAACCTCTACCTCAAGGAAGGCCAATGCAATTATCCTATTCTTTTTGCATTGGTCTTTTTATTTCACATGGAAAGATGAGTCCTTGATTTTATGATGGGAATGGTTTTGTTGTGTCCTCACTCCACCCTCTCTTTAACTGTTTTTTATTGTTACTCCTATGAGTTTAGTGATTTATGTCAAATATCTTTATTTCGACACTGATAAATACTCTGGATCTCTGCTATTAGAAAAACTGGCTAGGCTGAAACAGGCCAAAGATGAGGCTGAAAAGGAGATTGCTGAACATCGAGCTCAGCTTGAGTACCAGTTTCAGAAGAAAGTTTCAGAGGTATGTGTTTGAAAGGGAGTGTGATTTCAATTAGAAATGCCGATGTTAGGTTACCTCATTGTCTTGTTCTAAATCTGTGTGTGCATTCTTTCTTATGAATGCAGAGTAGTGGAGATTCTGGTGCTAATGTCAAGCGACTTGAGCAAGAAACTGAGTCAAAGATCCATCACCTGAAATCCGAGTCTTCAAGAATATCGGGGGATGTTGTCAGCATGCTCCTCAGTTATGTAACAACTGTGAAAAATTAGAATCCTTGATGATACATTCATTGTTGCCGCAAATTCCTGGTGTATGTATATGCCGGATATTATGACGGTGTGATTGTTGATTTTAGTTTGTCTTGGGTGGATAAGATTCCTGTTTTGGGTACTATGGTAGGTACCTCAATGCTATGTATGCAAAATAAGTTCATATTTGCTATAATAAACAGAATAGATTTAGTAGACCTTTTCTATTGGTATCACCATTCAAGTTTCAACAGGTTTATGAGGATCACTTTGGTAGTGTAGAATCTTGGTTTTGAAATAGAGTGAGGAGCTTGAATGGAAAATATGGAAGGGAGGTTGAAATTCGAAATTATTTTTTATAGAGTAAACAATCATTTTTAACTATGAAATTTTAAAATATTCACAAATTTAACTAATTTTGTAACTGCGAGAAATTGTTTTTACGTGACAAATGATGTCAAATTTTAATTTTATTTATGGGTAGTTTTTTCAGAATTTCGAACCTCTGAAAAAATAACAGTTTTTTGCATTTTATGAATACAAAGTTAATGTTGTTTATTTATAGATAAATTTATTAATATTCTGAACTTTTATGAATTTAAATGGTATTTTAGTCTGTTATATGATATTCTATAGTCGTTCACAAAGTAAAGGAACTGTAGTCATATGCTAAGGTAAGGTGTGAATCAAATACACGATGTTTTTATTAGATGGTTCGCTGCAAACTCACCCAAATATAGAGAAAGGCAACGTATATTTCACTAATTATTCCTTTCGCAATGTCATTAAGGATAACTAGTTTTTATAAGCTAACCCACAGGATATACATCAAAATCTCAAAATTTGAAACAGTAAGTAAAACCAACATGATAGTAAACATATTAAGTATTGAATCCTTGATTTTATATCACCTAATTGGACTTCTTTGTCTGTGCAATTTGCATCCATTGATTTTTTGCCATAAATTTATTCTCTTATTTAAATTCAACCTGCACATTTTGAAATAAATAATCCATGTTTTTAGTTTTATTTTTTATGAATTTATGCTTCCAATTAGTGTATTTTTCTCCCTAATCCAATGAACAATTTTATTGCAACACAAAATCAGTTGTATCTATCTCCTCTTTCACAATATCCACTTTCTCCAATAAGAATTCCATCGCCTCTTTTACTCCTTGAAGCACCGCATCCCCATCGCTTCTCTCATTTGTAGTATTACCCATGAAGCATGTTATCTCACCATTACTAGTTATCAAGTATCTTCCAATAGCATACATATTTATTTCAGGTTAATGCACTATACATTGCCACCATATCTATTTTCTAACATCTATCTCTCATCAATCTCCTCTTCACTTAACAATGTTATATTTTTAGCCTTCTTCTCTCTAACACTCCAATTTATTACCAAAGTTTTAACTTGCTCCCACCCACTAATCCAAATAACGATCCTATCTTTAAAAATTCTTTGATTTCTATTTTTCCAAACAATCCATACAATAGTAAAAAAAAAAAAAAAGTTATCCATCTCTTTCTTTTTTTATTTTTCTATATCCTGACACATCCAACTCTCAAACCACGTTTTTACCTCCTCACTATCCATCCAACATATATTTTCCTACGTCATAGCTAGGCACCACAACTTTGTCATATATTTGCAATGCAAAAATAAATGGTTTACCGTCTCAGTTTTGTTACCGCATAGAACACACTTTTTCGCCTTATCTTATGATGTGTCTTTTGAGTAGGACATCCTTTGTATTTAACCCTCCCCACCCCCTCCCTCCCCCCAAAATCACAACCATGTAAGTATTTCTATTTTCGGAAGTGCAAGCACACCATATATCATCAAACACATGCTTCTTTGTTAATAACCCATATACTTTTCCTGTGGCTATACTAGTAAATGACTTTGTAGAATATCTCTCATCTGCACTATATGACCATACCAATTTGTCTCTCTAACCTGCACAAAGAAACACACTATCCAATATATTTTGTAACTCTATAACTTGTGTTTTTTCTCTCTCAATGAAATTCCTCCACCATTGAAAATTTCAGACCAAGTCGTAACCAATCCACATACCACATTCACTAATGTAACTTTCCTTTATGCTGGACATTGTAAATAGTATTGGAAACCTATCTTCTAGAATTTTATTGTCCACCCACATATCCTTCCAGAATTTAATTCTTTTTCTATTTCCAACACACATTTTCCATCTTTCTCTGCAAATATCTTTGATTGTTACATTTTTGTTAGCGATGCCAACCATGTCTTTCCACGGACAATTAGACTTCATGCACTCGTACTCACCCACAAATGTATTTTCACTGATATCATAACATGAATCGGTCACCTTTTTTCACGATGTTTCATTCTCATCTGAAAATCTCTACCACCATTTAAAAAGCATTGCAGCATTTTTCATTGCCATGTCACCTACTCCTAGCCTTCCATGCTTCTTTGGCTTCTGTATAGTGCTCCACTTTGTAGTTGGCATAACTCTCTTGTCTTGTTGCTTCCCCAAAAGAACTAGGATTGCATTGAAATTATCTTCTTCTCCACCTCCTTTGACATCCTGAACAAATTCAAAAAGCATATTGGTAGACTATTAATAACAAACTTTATTATATTCAATCTTCATGCCTTAGTTAGTAAGCTTGCCTTCCATGAACTTAACTTCTTCTCAATCTTGTTAATCAGCGACTTCCATGTACTTATTCTTTTTGGATTCGCCCCTAGCGGAATGCCAAGATACGATATGAACAGAGAACCCACACTACATCTCATTGCAACCTTCAGACTATGCGTCATTTGCTCATCGTAATTTATCGGAATAATTGTGGACTTTTCAAAGTTTATCTCTAGGTCCGACATCATGCCAAAACACATTAAATTTCTTTTGTAGTTCCTCACGACCTCTGGTTTATGGGGAAAAAAGAACCGTGTCATCCGTGAATTCAAGATGCGATAACAACACTTTCTTCTTTCTCACTTCCAATCCTTCCACCATACGTACGCCCAGAGCACGATCAATCAGTCTATTAAACACATCCACAACCAACATAAATAGAAATAAGCCTCTTTCCATCTTATATGGCCTTATTAGGGAGCTATTGATTAATATTGACATTGATGTTGACTCTAGCAAACTATTAATCCAATTCCACCATACTTTTTCAAACTCCATTCTGTCTAACACATGGTCAAGAAAGCTCCACGGTGTTGGAGCTAACTCGTTTCGATTTCAATTTAAACGTCATATACTTTGAAATGAGTAGAAGTATAGAACTTTTGTTAAAAGTAATTGTGAGATGAAATGAAATAGAATCACGAAAAATAATGATTTGTTACTTATTTAGTGCTTGATGTCCCTTTTTATTACATGAAAGTAAATAGCATACTATAAGGCATGAAACTAAATTGAATAAAATTAAAAAAAAAAATCTAACACTTTGTTTGGATAGAATAATAGAAAATAGAAGGAAAAAAAAGAAAGAAAATAAGAGAAAAGAAAATAGAAAGAAAAATTGATTGTTTTATGTGTTGTTTGGATAAAGAGAAAATGAATGAAAAAAAATAGAGAGAAGATTTTTTTTTATTTGAATAGAAAAAAAGTGAGAGGAAAAAAATTATAATAGAAAAAAATTACATTAATACCCTTGTTTTTTTTTTTTAATTGATCATAGGGTAAATTAATAATTTTACATTTATTACACATTTTCCTTCATTTTCATCTCATTTTTGAGAAGAAAATATTTTTATGGGTCTCACATTATTTTTTTTTCTTTTCGCTCTATTTTTCTTTTTCATTCAAACAATGAAAAACTCACATTTTCATCCTTTTTTTTTCTTAATATTTTCTTTCCTTCCATCTTCTCCTAATCCAAACAAAGTGTAAGAGTAAAGAATTTTAAAATGAAAAATCAAAAGAATCTGTGTCACCCTGTCTATGGTTGACTATAAGGCATGAAACTAAAATTTAATAGATTTTGGATGAAAAGACAAAATTTAAGCCAACTTAATATTAGGTGTTAGGTGTCAATTTTATAATTATATGCATGGCAAAACTACTTTTTTCCTGTCTTCAAAAATGATATTGACAAGATCAGATAAAATCTTTTGTTTATTTTTTTTTACGGTATTCTTTAATCCGATAAGATAAAGATTAATTTGTCGCGCATTAGAATTCTATTTAAAAGTTTGACGTTGGTCTATGAATTACTACATGCACAAAGCAGAATTCAAATTTTAACACTTAATTAGCGGACTAATAAGCTAAGTCAGCTGACTATTAGACTAACCGAATTTAATTTTATTTATCTATTTTTAAAAAGGTGAATTCGAAGCAATATTATGTTTTGCTAAAAGGAAAGGAATTGCCAATTGCTAACATAATGGTAAAATGGTGACAAGAAACAAAGTTGCGCACAACGGCACAGGTAATGAAAAGAATTTTGAAGAGTAGTGGTAAACTAGTAGTTGAAGAAATTTGAGTTTTCAATTTAACAGCGGTTATCAGAAAAAGATTTATAAAAAAAATTAATAAAAAGATAAATTAAGGAATTACTAACTTTTTATAAAAAATAACAATCATTCTCTCTAAATATTAATTTAATTAGATTTTTTTAATAGTTTAGAATAAAAATTCCTTTTAATAGTTTTTTTTATAGTGATTTTTCTATTTATTTAACCTTGACGGAATATGCTAACGAAATATTCTCACAAATGGCAGGACAATAGTTTGAGAACTTCCATGGGAATTAGGAGATTATACCTAGAGATGGTAATGGGATAAGGTGTAACAGGTATTTAAATAGGTGTATTTTTTGGTGACTAGTATTGTGGTGGTTAATAGGGCTGGCAATTCATACCCTATTTGCGGGTATCCAACCCGGTCCAATCCGTTCGGGTAGGGTAGGGTACGGGTTTAGGGTGTACCCTACCCTACCCTACCCGCACCTCAAATATAACACATATTTTATAAAAATTAGGTATATAGTGAAGGAAGTAAGAGTTAAACTCACAACCTCTCTTATATAATGACTTACAATAAGTGAACAACCACTAAACTAGTTAGTTAATTTAGTAATTTAGAGCATTAGTTTGTTATTTTTTATGTTATTAATATGTATAAAATTTGAAATAATTGAATTTTATATTTACTTTTAAAAAATTTGATATTTCTGCGGGTAGGGTAAGGTAGGATAGGGTTTAGAACTTTAGGGTGCGGGTAGGGTTAGGATTGAGAGATTCTCAACCTGCGGGTAGGGTAGGACAGAGTTTTAATAGAATTTTAAACCCGCGGGTAGGGTTAGGGTAGGGTCCAAACCCTACCCTATCCTACCCATTGCCAGCCCTAGTGGTTAAGGGTGGACAAGTTTTTATTTCTCAATAGACACATGACACATGGCAAAAAGGTTTAAGATTTCAAACGCATGATGACTAAGATTCTTCTGGAGAGAGAGACTCAATTGGATCGGAAATGTCGTAAATGGGAGCTCCAGTTCCTTCACATGTCTTCCTAATAAGCTTGCCTTCCCCCCAATTATATGCTGCCGATGTTGAGCGCCGGCACGTTGAGCCGGAACACGCAGTGGCCGAGCCAACCAGGCCGTGTCTTCTCTGACGGAGTAGTGGTCGTTCTGGCTGTTGATGCAGCTTTAAGTCCTTAGTTTCGAGTGCATCAGGTTAAGGATTTTACGGCAATGGATTCGATGGCAGCTGCTGCTACGGGGTTTGTGGTGGTGGTGGCGGGTTGTTTGGCGGTGCCGGAATTCTTCGGTGCAAGTGGCTGGGAGGCATTGCTGGAGGAGTGGAGGTGCCGTTCTGGATTGATTCGACGGTAGCCATAGACAAATGTAGATTAGGTCCTGCTTTGCAATCGAATTGAAACGATTAAGGATTTAAGGTAGAAGACTAGAAGGCCTTGCTGCAGGTGATCTTCATGTGTTAAACTATTTTGCCACGTGTCTTGTGCTCATTAATATGTCAAAGCTTATCCACCCTTAGCCTCCACAATATTAGCCACGGCAGAACTCACCATTTAAATTTTCACATTCGCATTAAACATTAATTATTTATGAATTTTCCTAGAGAGTTAATGAAAAATCTTGATAACGTGTACAATGACATGGTTATTTAGCCTAAAAATAAATAATAAATTTAAAAATTTTCATTTAATTATTTTACATCAAATTTTAAATTTTAAATTTCTCAATTTTAAATTTTAAATTTTTAATTTAAAATCTTAATTTATTAGAGTATTTCACTTCAATACTTTTTTCTTTTTCAACGGTCGCGGCCACCCCACCTTCATCAATAATTATCCTATTTCATCGTCACTACTTAGTTTGTCACACGCCACTCACCCTTAGTAAAAATAATCATCCATTTATCTGTATACCTAATGAATTGAATATTGGTGAGAGAGGATTTTACACCGATTCAGAATTTCTCAAAAGAAGAATAAATGGTTCGTTGCAAGTATAGTCCAAACCGGCAATTCAATCCCAAACATCAAAGTTTAGTATTTTTTCCAGTTCAAAACATATAAATCGAGAGTCTTTCAACCTCGGGTCGTTCTCCCTAGGAATGCAATTGAAGTGTCACTCTCTTGGTTACCAGGACAAACAGGGTTTTTGAAATCAAAGAACAAAAGATTAAAAGAACTAAGAAATCAAAGAACTAAGGAATGATCAAAATGAGAAAATGAGATCAAAACTAGTGAAAATGCTATAAATGCAATAAAAAGCCTTGACTTGGGAATAAGATGATCCAAGAAATCCTATCATCGTCATAACCACAACTATGGTAATTATGATGAGTCAATCTCGCTTAGTTAACCCCTAACATCGAGGAGTAGGTCAAGCAAGCATAATTGACCTTGATACATAAGTCCTAGCTAACTTACCAAATTAATTGGTAAAAAGCTAGCTTCAATGGACACAAGAGTCAACTAACTACCCAAGAATTACCACTAAATGTCGGACATCATGACTCTAGTATCCTAGAAACTTAAATTCCAAGCCAAGGTGTTAAAAGCTACTCAAATTCTAAGGTTAACATTTTCACAAACACTTTGTATGCATAAAACCAAAACATAAGAAATTGCAAAGAAAAATGGAAAACTATAACCAACTATTCACAAAATCAACAATAAACATCCAAACAAACATAAAGCAAGCATAAAACACTAAATTCATCAATCAAAACTTCAAGAACTCAAAATTGCAATATTAACAAAATACTTGAACCAAAGAGAAATAAAAGCAAAATTGATGTAATTAAAGAGGAATTAAAGAGTACTTACAATTAAAGAAGCAAAATCCAAAATCAAACTTGCTATAAAATGCTACAATCAAAATCCTAGGAGAGCAATTGCTATCTACACTACTCCTACTCCTAAGGATGATTTCTACCTAAGAAAAACTAAACTAAAACCTAATGTATGTTTGTAATAATGCCTCCTCGAATATGTCTTCATTCCCTTTTGATATAGCACTTCCCATTCAGCATTGAGCCTTCAAAAACTGGGCCAAAGGGCCCCAAAATCGCGGATCACGTGTTTCATTAATGAAACCACGTGCAGGGACCTGTGCATACGCACAGACGTGTGCGTGTGCACACTTTGCTGAATGTTCTCCTGTGCGTACGCACAAAGGATTATGCGCACACACACATGCTAATTCCTTCTTATGAGTACGCACAGATGCTTGTGCGCACACACTTGTCTGTGTGTGCTTTTCTTTGTTTTCTTCAAGTGTTTTCTCTTGTACATGCTTTCTTCCACTTTTGGCTAGCCAATCTTGCTTCTATGACCTGAAATCACTCACAAAACATATCACGGCATCGAATGGCATAAAAGTGGAATTAAAATCACTAATTTAGGCACAAAAGCACATGTTTTCACATTTATGTCCAAATTAGGGAGATATCACAAAAGTATGCTATTTTGGTGCTTAAGTATGAGTTTATGTGATGAAATCCATTCAAATCAAGCCAAAATATCTCATCAAATATGGTCTCATCAAATATCTAACATATTTTAGTTATATATAACTAAACCCAATCCAATCAAAATAATCATCTACATAAAAATTAAAATAACCATCTGCACCTACTAAAATGACTATTCTAAATTGACCATTAAAATAGAAGAAGAAGATGAATAAATAGAAGAAACAACTATGATCATCTAACAATTTAATTTTTATGAAAAGAAAAAAGAAAAATGTATAATTTGACACATGAGTCTTATAATTTGATGTAACCATAAAACTGGAGAAACAAAAAATAGAAAAAAAAAGTTTGAACAGATGAGGAGACATGAGTGAGAATCAAAAGTAAGCAATTGAGTCTTTGATTTGATATTGTCTTCAAGCACGCGTACATTACATCTATCATACTCACTCAGTTAATTCAAACAGCGGCATCGTTGAGCTTTTGGCGGCATCGGCTGGAGTCTGCAACAGCGTCGGCGGCATGGTTACGTAAGGGGAAGGAAAGAGTTATATTCGCGGTGAGGCTCTGACGGCGAAGGGGGCGGCGCGGCGTTGCTCTAGGAGGGTAGAACGTCGCTGACCGCGAAAGCGGGATGGCGCTGCTTCGGAAGGAGATGGCGGTACTGAGGTTTGGGTTACTTGATCGCCGGATGATTGCCGCCGACTATGAAAAGAGAGGGGACTATAAGGCGCAAAGTAGATGTAGGTAGCAGATAGAGAATGACGGCTTTATTAGGATTTAGATGTAAGAGCTATATGTATTATGAATGAATTTAACTATTAATCTTAATTTTTAAAAGTTTAAAATCTAAATTTAAATAATTATTAAATAATTAATTAAAAATTTAATTTTTAATTTTTAAAATATCTTTTTTTTTTAAATTTATTATACACATTATACACTAAAACTATTGATTCCATACTTTCTCATTATTTATTTCATTATTCACATGTAATTTATTCATCATCCAAATCAAATTTGCAAGTACCTTACAATCCCATGTCCGTCTTGTCTCGCTCTTGACGTGATTCTTTTTGTCCAAAATGTAATCTATAACCTATAAAATAAAATGTAAAGTAATAAAAAGATCATGTAAGTAGTATAAAATTTGCTGGGCAAGCAGCTTTTAGTCATTTTAGGCTGGTATAAATATTAAATTATTATTACCAATATATATATATATATATATATATATATATATATATATATATATTTATATTTGCTGGGCAAGCAGCTTTTAGTCATTTTAGGCTAGTATAAATATTAAATTATCATTACCAAAAAAAATATATATATATATATATTAAATTATGTTCAATAAATAAATTTTATTAATTATTATATATAAATTTTGATAAATATAAATATAAATTATGTTAATTTATATATATAAATTTTAGTAAATATAAATACAAATAATATATTTTTTGTGTATAATTTTTTATAAATATAAATATAAATATTACTGATTAAATGATGATAAAAAATAATAATATTTATTTATCATGTAGTATTGCTGATTAGAATAATCACATTATGAAGTCTAAACAAATTTTAAATTCATCAATATATAAAATTAGAGTATTCAGTCATCAAACCACTTAGTAGTCTAATTACTGGGTTATTAATTTAGAGGTTTAACTATGATTTAACCAAAATAAATAAATTATAATAAATAATATATAAAATTATAAATAAATATATAAAAATACACAAATTTAAAATACATAATCTAAATTAAAAGTTTATAATCTCATTCAAGTATAATGCAAAAGTCAAATAAAAAAATCAAATTCTAAACATAAAAACGATAATATTAAGATGTGTGTTATCAATATTCAAATCAACTAGTGATAAAAAAAAATACTAATATTAATAACAATAATTCAGCTTCAAGTGATAATAAATAGATTAGACCAAATCATATTAATAGTCGGTTTGAAAAGTAGTAGAAATTATATTTTTATTTTATTTTTTATTTTTGGATTATAAAAAGTCATCATACGCGTATTTGGCACCATTTTAAAAAAACTTTTAATTCCTCGAAAAATTAATTCACAGTTTTTTTAAAAAGTAGAAATATATTATTTCTTTGCTTTTCGATAAGTTATTTTACCACTTCTTTAAAAAAATTTAACTTTAAAATAAGAAAAAATCTATTTTTTTTCTTGACTCTGTGAAAAATGTTTCCTGTTTCTGCTGGTCTGCTAGAAGCACTGACATTCCACCATCATTCTCACGCAATGTTCCATCAGTTGGAAGTACAGGAGTATTGATCTTCCACCACCATTTTCAGACAATGTTCCATCTGAACAACCTACCTGACCTCCTAGGTATTTCTTTTTATCATTTTATCACTCTATTTTTATTATTAAATTTGTATTTAACTGTGGTATGAAATTTTAGTTTTAATTTTATTTTTTTTTACATGTGATTTTATTTTTATATAACTTGCTATTATTTTTATAGTTAATTATAGCAAGTTCTTGACCTCAATAATAAAGGAGAAGGAAGTTCTAATAGGAGTAAAAAAAATAAAAAGCAGCAACAAAATATACATTGACACACATTTTATATTTATTTTTTATTTTCACATACCATATCATACACAATATTAATAATTAGGTTATGTAAAATCAACATTCAATATTAAAAAGTATTTATTATCATTGTTATTTTAATATTTATTTTCTTGTGTAAAAAAAATTGTATTTTTGAGTTATTTATTCAAACGCTAAAACTTTAAAATAAGTATTTATAACTAAAAATTCAAACACAAAATCATTTATTTATAACCTATTATTAATAAAAGTTCTTATGCTTTAAACTCTTTTTCTAAAAGAGTTTATTTAAGTTATTTACTCGTACTAACAACATCATGGAGTAGATTCTTTTAATTGAAAGGCAAATTAAAATGAAAATATTTAATTAAATATAATGGCACATTATGAAACATATTCTTTTTATTCAAAACATAAAAATTCCAAAACTCACTTTAATGTATAGATTGTAATGAAATTATAATTAAAACAAAAAAATTTAAATACAACTTATTAAATTATATTTTATTATATTAATTAGTATGTTAAATTATAATTTTTCGAATAAGATTTTTATATTAATGTTATAATCATTAGTAGTTTATAACCTTTAAATTCTAACTAAATTTATTAACAATCTAAAAGCTTTAGTGGTTTTAAAGTTTTTCTAAACATAAATATATCTTTTCACATGTATTTATTTTAAATTATATGTATTAAGATTTATTTATATTAATATTTTAAACATAAATGTAACCTACTATAAATATTAAAAAAATTAAATTAAAAAACTAAAATCTAATAAAAAAGAAAAGAATTTTTATTGGATCCAATACAAGAGTAAATAAATCAACCCAAATGTAACCTATAGTTGTCAGAAAGAATCAATGATTCAATAGGTCAGATTTCTTATTTACTTGATACATTAATTTAACCGATAGATCATTGGTTAAACTGATTTGATTCGATTTCATATAAATAAAAAATACAAAACAATTAAAAACTTAAAATTAAAATTTAAAATATATATATCTTTATTAATATTTTAAATAATTAAACTTCTCAACGAGTTATAATTTAATTATTATTAAATAATTATATAAAATTTTAGTATTTTTTGTAATAAATATTTTTTATTTTATTTTTATATTAAAGATTATTTTTAATTTTAATAATTAATTAATTAGTTTATATTTATTATTTTATTATATTATTATATATTATATATATTTATTAAAAAAATAATATTAATAAATATTATATAATTATAAAAGAATTATAATTAATACAAATATTTAATATTTTTATTTATATATATTTAATAATATTTATATTTATATTAATAATTATACATAACAAAAATATAATTAATTTAAACATAGGTGAGTATAAAATTAAAATAATATCTATAATATTAACATCCACTCAAAGAAATAAATAACCCACCTAATAAAACTCATCATCAACCTTTGTCGCAAACATGCAAACCACTTATAGAGGGTATTAATGGGTACCCCCTAACAAAATACACATCATCCACCATGGTCGCGCCGTCACAGGCTCGTCATCGCCGCCCCATTTTAAATCTGCCATTACTGTATTGTGCTATTCCGGATCAGTCGCTGCCACTCCTTTTCGGATCCACCGTCGCTGTTTTCTTACTCATTTCACTCTTCTGATTCCTTTCTTCATTTTTCACTTCATCCTCTTCTTCAATATGTATTTGCTTATGATTCTCTTGCATTCTTTTTTTTTTTCCTGAGGAGGAAGATCCAAAATAATAAAATTTTAACAAGAGGTGTAGTTAATTTTTTAACCAAAATGGGAAAACTTCAAATATTGTTTATTGTTTTCAACATTGCGCAAAATCTAAAAAAGTTACTTGAATACCTAATTGTAATAATAATTTTGCAACACCCTAATGTATGTATGATTCAAGGTGCATTCCGCATGATGTAAAGATCCCCCCTCCTCCTTTTTCTTTTTCCTGAAAACACATTTGTATTAGCATATTTTGTATTAGGGCATCTGCGAAATGGCTTGAAAATTTTTGGTCTAAATAAGGCACATTTCGCAACAAGAGTTGGAGAAATGAGGAAGAGTTTTGTTTCACCTAAAATTCATAAGAGGTATTGTGAATTGTGTGGAATTTTTGTTACCAAAACAAAATCCCATGGAAAAGTTCCGAATACTGGCCCCATTGTGGGAATAAAATCACATAGACTGCGTTTTGGTATCGGATATTGGGACTGAAATCAGAGAATTGAGACTCATTATTGTGTTTGGTAGTCAGATATTGAAATTAAAATTTTTGTTTCAAGATACAAAATTTCAGTTCCTTTAGTACTTTTAAAAAGTAGAGACACAGAAAACTAAAATTTTAGAACAAGAATTAAAACTTTAATAACATTTTGTTCCTGAAAAACTTTCATTATATTTTTTATTTTTCAAATTTATCCCTCTACAAATACAAAGACTCTGACCAGGTTTTATTTCTCCTCTGGAGATCGTGCTTCCCTCTCTGGAGATCTCACAGCACTGTTCATAGAGTGGAGCTAGGGACAATGCCGAGGAGAAAAAGAAGAGGAGGGCATCGCTGGCAAAGAAGGTCGTCACACTATCGTCGAGCAAGAGAGGGAAAGACAAAGATAAAGAGAAGGAGAGAGAACCTGTAAAATCCGGATAATTAGCGAATAATTAACTCATAAATTAAAATATATTCTAGAAAATTAGAAATGAGATTTTTATGGTTTAATATGGTAGAGAAAATTAAAACGAGAATTTCGACACTAATTTTAAAGAAATCGGCCCAAGATTGAACCGAACGGGCCAAATCGGGCCAACCAGACCCATATTGGACCCTTGGCCCAACCAAGCTCAACCTAAAATCTTTAAACAGCACTCTCTTTCCTCTTTTAAACCCCAAACATGCTGAATATGCAACGAAAGTGGGAAGAATACTCTTCCAAAGTTCCAACTCTTACTTGATCTTCAGATCACCATAATTTTTGATCCAGAGCTCCGATTGCCGCACCGTTTGTGGCCACGCGTTCACTGTGTCGAGCTCTACAAAGTCTACAAATTTGTTCTTGAGGTAAGCCATGATTTTATCTCTGAAATTCCAATCTTAATTTCAAAATTTTGGGTGAAAAATCTTGAGATTTGTGAGCTTTTGATGTTATAGGATCCAACTAGCTTGAAGGAGAGGCTTAATCTTGTCTCCTTGATCCTTGGGTGTGGTAAGATTCTCAACTCTAGTGGAATTTATTGGTTTATGATGTTTGGTATTGAGTGGGTATGTTTGAGTGTGGTATTGTGCTTTAGAAAGTGTATATATGTGTGTTGGAGCTTGATTGAAGTCTTGGAAAGCTTAGAAAAATGGCTTTTGTGTGCTAAAAATCTGTTCTTGGAGGTGTTGAAGTCTTGAGAGCTTGTGAAAAAGTGATTTGGAGGTGTTCCGGGTTGAGCGGGGAAGCGGCCAAGGTATGGTTTCGGTTTCCTGTATCTAAAATGTAATGTGGTGTGAAAACTTAGGCTAGAGACCCTAAGATAGGATTTGGACTATTGATGTTGTTGATTGATTGAGATGAATTGTGTTGTTATGTATGTGATTAGTGGATTTTGGATGTTTTGATGGTATGATGTATGAGAGACATGCATGTTATGATATATGCTTAATGATTGGTTGAGATTGAATTGTGGGTGAAACTATGTTTATGGTGAGGATAATATTGATTGTATGTATTGATGGTTGATGGAAATGGTATTGTTGGAAATTGGGATGAGGAAAGATATATGACATGATATTGTGTTTGAAATTGAGTTATTTGATTGAGATTGGTTAAAATGGTAGATTGGTGGATTGTGAATTTGATAAAAAATATTAACATATGAATTGAGGAGGTTTGAGGTTGATTTTTGGTAAGTTTTGGTTAGTTTTGAAAAGGGTTGAAATTGGTTTGTTTTGAAAATGGGCTTTTGTGGGTTTGTATGAAAATGTGGTTTTTGGGTCTACTTTGATAGAGCATAACATGGATTCCGAATCCCCGATTTATGTCAAACTTATTTAGAAATAAAATTGGATCCAAGATGTTTATGCCGTTCGAAGAACGGACGGAAAAGGATTTGAAACGAAAAAGTTATGCCCGTCAGAAGTTTGGGGTTTGAAAATGGAATCCTGCAGTTTTTTAAACTTAGTAAAATTTTTGGTAAAACGTACTCCCACGTGTATGCGTGGCTGACGCGTACGCATCACCTACAATTTTACTCCCCACGCGTGCGCCTGGCTGACGCGTATGCGTCGCTGTACTGATGTAGGTGCGTAGTAGAAAATCCAGAGAGTTGCGCTGGTATCGCGCTGGTTTTGTGCGAGGAGTACAAAACGTACCCACGCGTACGCATGGCTAACGCGCACGTGTCACTCTACCTCTCTGCTTCCCATGCGTGCGCATGGACGACGCTCACGCATCACTCTACTTTTCCACCTTCCACGCGTGCGCATGGGCGACGCGCACGCGTGACCCCGTTTTCACTAAAAACTGATTTTTGAGCTTTTAAAACCGGATTTCAGACTTCTAAGCCCATATTCTCACCCTTCATGTCCTAAATCCTTATAGTATGCCTAGCGATGGGAAGAAGCTGGGAAATGTGGTAACTTGTGGATGAAGTAAGGGGAAAATTAATAATGAATTATGGTTAAAGATAATTGTATGGGCTGTTGATGATGATAGTGGAAGTGCTTTATATGCCATGAGCTGAAGGGCTGTAATTGTTTATAAATTGTGGCTGGTTATAGATGGTATTATGAGCCGAATGGCTGAATTATTGCTAAATTATGGCTGAGCTATTATTGAATTATGGTTGAGTATGATTGCATATATGCTTATTGAATGAAATGTGAATGTTGCACTTCCACTATCTGAGATACGAGTTTTCCTGGGTGAAAGCAGTGGCTAGCCACCACGTGCTCTAAGTGGAGACTCGATGCTCTGCTGACCCTATGTCGTAAGTGTGGCCGGACACTGAAAGTTTCGGATGAGCTTGCCCCCGTAGATAAAAACCAATGTGGGAGTTGTGAATATGTATTGATGATTATGATTGAGAATAACTTGAGTTGGGGATTCACGACAGAGGGACAGTCCAATGGTTAGCTACCAGGACTTGTCGGGTTGGCTTTATAACCGACAGATGAGACTCATCAGCCACTAGGACAGGAGGCATACATCATATGCATTATATGTGAATTGTCTGGAATGCCTAATTGACTGCATATTACTTGCTAATTGTCTAACTGCCATATTTGCTTCTTATTTGTGCATTTCCTTGTTAATATAATTGTGTTTGTGATATCAAATTACTGATGGTGGTTGGGAGGTTCGAAGGATTTGGAAAGGGGGGTGTTAGTTAGACTGAAGATCTTTAGCTAGTTGCCTATTTCATTTATGGTTTAGTCTGTTTATAAGCTTTGATTATCTGTTGGAAGTTCTAGGATTGCCTTCGGCTTTCCCAGAACATTGCATGTTAGATATGTGGGCATTGTTACCATACTGAGAACCTCTGGTTCTCACCCATGCGGATTTTGTGGTTTTCAGATGCAGGACGTGAGGCTCCTCGCTGAAGCATGCAGGAGACTTCTGGATTAACAAAGATCCTTAGCTCTCGGGACTTTATTTAGGTTTTTTGTACTTACTTAGATACTTATTATCTCCACTATATACTTATATACTGTATTGACTCCTCTTAGAGGTTATTTTGGAGAACAGGTTCTGTAACTTGTCCTTTGGATTTTTCTGGGGTTCCTTGCTTTATATATATGTATGTATACTTCTATGCTTGGACCGGTTATCTTCGCAAACCAAGTCTTGAGTTTTGATATCTATATTTTTGTCACTCTCTTGTATATATACTTGCGTTAGCTTATCCTTTATCTGTTTTGTTATGTTATCGATCGGAGTGTGGCACTTTTTAATTTACGATTTTGTTTTACCCCTTTTTCTTCAAAGTCTCCTAGTTATAAATATTTTTCACACTACTATATATACTAAATTTTATTTTTAGAGGTCGTAATACCTCGCCACCTCTGTTTTATGACTTAAGCATAAGGCTCTGTGTGGTAGGGTGTTATAGAACCAGAGAGAGGGATTTTAGGGGGAGAGAGAGAGAGAGAGAGAGAGAGAGAGAGAGAGAGAGAGAGAAGAAGAAGAAGAAGAAGAAGAAGAAGAAGAAGAAGAAGAAGAAGAAGAAGAAGAAGAGGAAGAAGAAGAAGAAGAAGAAGAAAAAGAAGAAGAAGAAGAAGAAGGTCGCGAGGGGGCTTGTCTTCTCGCCCTAGAGTTCAATGTTGGTCCAAAGCGTCCTCAAGCCTGTGACGCTAGTGCTGCCGCCAGAACTAGCTCGTCGTGGTCGTCTGAGCCGCGGTGATGAAGGTAAGTCGCCATTGCATCTTCCAATTTAATCACACGGAACATAAGCGTTGGCAAAAGCAAACATTGAAAGCTGCGAAGCTACCACATTTTGGAGCTCATAACTCCACTGATACACTATGCTTCGATCTCTCTTCTACTGTTGTTCATCAATTGTAGCTCCAAACTGTGAAATTTCATTCTTTGTTTTGTAAATTTTGTTGTTTTCGCTACTTCTACACATTTTAAATGTGGATTTAGGATTCATAGATATCATAGTGTTTACTATATTCAGAATTTCAGATTAATAAATTTCAAAACTTTTGAATTTTCACATTCGGGTAAAAAGTATGAAATTAAGTTAATTTTGAGATCTTTGAAGCTCTTGATCAATGTGATATTGTGCTTCAGAAACATAAAACTGATTGATTTCTCGTTCTCAGGTGCAATTAACGTGTATGATTGTCTATATGTAGAACTAATATAGCTAATGAATTTATGTTTCGTGCTTCTTTGATGCTTATCGCAATGATCAGTCTGATAAATTTTATTGAATAGAATGGAAGAAACGAGAAAAGGAGATGGTGACATGGTTAGGTTGTGTGTTTCAGTTTATTTTTGTAAATCAGTTAAGGATGTTTTAGTAATTCAACTTATTTCAATCACTATATTAATCTTAAATCAAACAAGATACTGAGATATAATTCAGTCCTGTATATTTTATACCAAACATAACATAGATACTTAATTTAGTTTTTGTCTCTCAGATTCTATTTTTCAATTTATGTCTCTCAGTTTTAGTCTATCTTCCAAACGCAATTATAGTGATATTATGAAATCAATGGGTATTGCCACTAGTTTTCTTATAAACATAAGAAAGATTTTGCATTGGGTAAAAGAATTTGTATTTTTTACATTTGAGAGATATGAAAAGAGAGAGGTTTTTGAAAAATTTACTGAAAAGAGAACAACAAAAGAACAATAGCACTAAGCTCAAAGTGAGAAATAAGACATGGAAATCTCAATCGATTAGACGAGATATCATATATCTTTGGTTTCTTCACTTGAAGGTGGAAAAAACTTAGCATGAGGAGGGTTGAATCATGTAAGGCTAATTTTTCCTTTAGTAAGTGATCTGAGAATGCTTATCAAGCCTTTGGAGTTGTATGTAACATGAAGTTTCTCAATGGCCTAGATAAGGGAGGATTGAATCTATGGCTTCTTTTAACTTTGTACTCTTTAACTTCAAACTGAATTAAATCAGAGTTGCTGTTAAGTCTACAATGTTAGTTATGCAGGAGACAATTTTGTTTTGTCTCTTAACGATTGATCAGTAACAGTGCAAACACATTACTTTTGAATGCTTTGAGTTGCTGTGATGTCTGCAAGATTGATTATCCGAGATTGTTCGGCGGATTTTGTAAATGATTTCGAGACGAATGCGTGGCCGCTGATGGCTCGTCAATCGGAACTTTTGATTGAAAGTTACGTGAAATTGAATTTTTGGAGCAAGAGTTTGAGTTCATGCTCCTCCCCCTTTCCCGTTTGTTCAGCGTGGAAAATGAAAGAATGAAAGAAAGTGAGCTGAGTTGCATATTTTATATGTTGGGCCTTGACCCAATTTGAGTTTAGTTCAACCAATTTGGTCTGTTGGTTTAATTTTAAGTTAAAATCTTTAAAATTAGTATCAAAATTCATATATAACTATTTTTACTCTTCTAACTTATTAAATTTAATTTTTTTTAATTTTTTTAAATAATAATTAATTTATTGACTCACTATTTATTAATTACTCGAGATTTACAGGAGTCAAGTCTTATATGTAAACAATTATTTTGAATAAAACTCAACTCATAATGCTTGAGAGATAATTACTCAAAATTATTTAATTAAATATTTATATTTTTACGTATGTAATATATATATAATTATATATTTATTATATTTAATATTATTAGTTATTATAGCGGTAATTAAAAATATAAAATAAAATAAATAATAAGTAAATATTGCAAAATAAAATAACTTTGAATTGTTTTAGATTGTTTTTTATTATTTTTCAAACATTTTTTAAATCCAACAATCTGCTTTTTGATTATTTAACTTCGTAGGTATTGTAAAATTTGTGTCTTAAATCTTAAAAATTCTTAATAATATAATTTGATGCATGGTTATTTTGGTGAGTTGCCGGAATTACGTATCAGATATATTTTACATATGATTTGACACTCGTTTAACAAGCGTATTTTCTATATCCAATTATATTTTAAGAAAAAAAAAATACTTCTTTAAATATGTTTAAACATATCTAAATATTATTACATATCTATGTATCCAATTATATAAAAATAGTATATATTATTATTATTTATTAAAATAAATAATTATTTTAAATATTTATATAATTAAAAAATAAAAAATAATTAAAAATTAATTTATATTTTGATATCAATAAAACATTTAACATCTCGTCTCCATGAAACTAACTTCGGAGAAAAAATTAGTTTTCTCTGAATCTTATTATCATCTATCTAAATATAGTCAGCTAAATTGACTTTGAGTAACGATACTTGTTGTTGACTTAAAAATTTAGGTGCAATAATAGTAGTCAACTGTAATATATAGTATTCTTAGCTGTAAATAAACTCATCCACACCTTCACTGTTAAACGAACTTTTTGAATCAGCTATATATAGCTTTTCTTCAGAACAATGCAAATTTTGTAAGCTATAGGATTCTTTTAAATGGTGACTATTTTTCAAAATAAAACTGTGCCGGATTTGCAGAGGCACTAAAAATTGTAGGATGCCCCCCAAGTTATTTACAGTCGCCATTCTTAGTTTAATTATTTGCGGTAATCTTGATTGTTCTCAGTTTCATCAAAATCCAGATTGATCTGTTTACCAGTCTTAAGAATTGAACCATGATACCAGATATAAGTATTATTTAGTTTTGCATTATATTCAATTCTGTGGCTGGTCTCACATAACATGAGTGGCATTATTGTCAAAATTAAAAAATATATTCCAAAAAGAATATTATTAATAAAAAAATTATCCTTGACTATTGTTAAAATAAAAAACGTAAATGTTCTTTCAGTTCCTGATTATTTGTTGGAAGGATGAAACACTTTTCCATGATTCAAAAATTTTATAATTGGTTTCCACCAATTTGATTAATTGGTCTAAATGATTCCTTGTAAACGGTGACCTTCTAATATGTTAGGGGTCACTTAAACTAGTTATTTAGATGGTTAAAAATTTATTAGACTTTTAATTTGTAGAAGAGCAATTTATCTTTTTGATAGTGATTAAAAAATGTATGTATTTACTTTTAAAAACTTGTTTGTTTAATACTACAAATTGGTTTAATATTTTCGATAATATATTACAAATATGTTTATTTTATTTTACATATTCTTGAAAATAGATTCTTAATTTTTAAATATTCTTAATATTAATAAAAAGAAGATTTTTGAGAAGAAATATAATGGTAAATTTACATGCTAATTTTTATTCTCTTAATATAGAAATATCAAATACACTGGGAATAAAAATTTCAATTGAGAAATAAATTAAGAATTAGATTTCAAAACTTCAAACAAACATGAAAATAATATAATTTAATTTTTTAGAATAAATTAAATTTTTTGGAACAAATATCTACTAAATAAAAGAAACAAGATATTATTTTGTGACTGATTTTTGTGTCCATTGCATAGTTGTTATTTATAAGTCCCTACCAATAGTTTAAGTATTTAACAAAAATAATCTCATAGTCGTATTAATACACTAATTTTACTTCATACAGATCAATATCTTAGACAAAATTTTATGATAAAAGATAATAAATACGAAGCTTCTGATCAGAAACAGCAACTCCATACTGTTGAGGATCCGGTTCGTTTAATACGGAAAATTGTTATATTCTCTGTTCCAAGACAATCGATCGGTACAGTTTTTTTTTTTTTTTTTTTTTTTAAATTCTTTTTCAGTCCTATCCAATATCTACTGTTGCTCAATAATTGAGTATTTGGCTATATGAAAAAATTGTTGGTCAATAATTTATTGCAGTTAATGTTTTGGTCGGTTTCTTTTTTTCTTTATGCTAAAACTTAACATGATTATGATGCTCTTGGCTTTTCCTACCAATCACACTGTGCTTTACGAATATGAAAGGACCAATCACTACTTCTCATTACATTACAAATCATATCATACCATTTTTTGTTTTTACCCATCGTAAATACCAGTATTCTAATTAAGATACTTACCAATTTAACTTTATTGCCTCAACATACAGCACCACCTGTTCCTATGGAAAATTCAATTCAGATAAACTCAAGGAGACAATTCAGCAGTTGATTCAATTGTGCACATAAAAAGGGGTTCAACACCAGAATTACAATCCAGGGCTAATGAATGTATACAAACCTAATAAATAGTTGAGATATGTATTTATAAGAGAAATCATATCAAGTGTAAAAACAAAAAAATCAGTTATCAATCAACTATTTATATAAAATATATACATTAAAATATAAAATATATATTAAAAATATGTGAAGTAGCAGATGTGGATATAACATCTTTTATTAACAAAGTTTAATTTCATATCTTATGTTTGAAATTTTGCATCTTTTATCCTCACAAAAGGTGGAGATCAACAATGAAGAAGACAAGACAAAAAAAAATTGTAATTTTCTCTTTTAATGTGTACTTTTTTTTTTTAACATATGTATTATTCTATACACATGATGGCTGGTTTTTTTTTTTTTTTTTTTTTTTTTTTTTTTTATACACCTAGTATAGGTGTTTTATTTTTTAAACAAAAATTTAACCAAATATCATAAAATTATTTAAACGAATTTTATTTTTGAAACAAAAATGTACATATTTATATATTTGCCTTATTTTTCAAATAAATTTTGCATCTTCAGTATTTAACGAGTTATCAACAGGAGGAGGTTATAGTATGAGGAAGGAACGCATCAACGTAAATCTTGTTATTCCTTTTATTGTATTAGCATTAATTAGTATAGTAATGCAAAAATATTGTATTATTTGTACATTAAAATTAACCACTAAGATTAGTCATTATAATTATATATTTGTATATAAATTTTTGTATTAATTTATTTTCAATGTATATTTTATATTATAACATATATTTTATATAATACTAGTGACTAATTTTGATAACAAATTATATGGTTGATAGTAATAATGAGTCTTGGGCCGTGAATCAAATGAGGAAATTCATAAGGTTAATGCATAGTTATCAAATCTGAATCGGACCTGCCAGTTCGATTGAAAAATCGATAAACCAGATCTTAAATTAATTCAGTCTAAGTCCAGAGCTGCTTAAAGTTAAAAATAAGAGTGAACCGGTCAAATTCGATAAAATCGGTCTAATCAAGCCATCCGGGTCGCAAATGCGGGCAAACTTACGCTGCTCTAGCGTTTTGCAAGCCCATGGTACTCCAACACTTGTGTATTGCACCATCGTGTGTTCTTTCAATGCTCCAGTATTTTGCAAGCCCACCGTGCTCCAGCACTTATGTAAAGGCTTGTGATTTTGGAATAAAATGGAATTAGTAAGTTGTTGTTTTCAAAATTTCAATTTGGACCAAGTCTAATTTCATATCCTAACTTTTGCATCTTTTATCTTCATAAAAAGTGGAGATCAACAACGAAGACAGGACAAAAAATTTGTAATTTTATCTTTGTTGTGTCACTATATCTCAGTATTATGTGTTTTTGTCTTTAAAAGTGTTTTAATTAAATTACATTAACCTAAAGACAAAAGAAGAAAAAATAACAATATTGTGAATATATACACTAAAAATAAGCTATTATATCAACTCTATATACAATACATATTGAAATTATATATATAAAAAATTAGCTATTAAAAGAATTACTAATACAAAATATATAATATACATTAAAAATAAATTAAATAATATATATTTATACAAAAATATATAGTGACTAATTTAATAATTAATTATTTATATACACATAATGTTTTTATATTAAAATATAAAATATATGTTAAAATATAAAATATAAATTAAATAATATATATACATAATAATTAATTTAATAATTGATTTTAAGTCTACAAATAAAATTATTTTAAAAACAAAGCCCCTAGATAAAATATAGGGTAGAGAAATTGTGTCACTAATAACTGTTTATAATTTTTAGAAGGATAAAAACGTAAAACAAATTTTATTTATTTTTTAAAATAAAAACTTACATGCTTTTATATTTGTTTGTTTTTTAAATAAATTTCGATCCTCTACATATAAGAAAATTATCAAAAGGAGTTTAGGTAGTGTTTTGTTTTTAGACACCGGAATTAAGATGAAAAGACTGATATCTAATATTGTATTTGGTAATTAAAGATTAGTTCCTTCAATATCTTTAAAAAGTTAAATAGAGGGGATTGAAATTTCTGGGACTGGAGATTAAAATTTTAATAATATTTTTTTTTAAACATATTCTCATTTAATTTTTTGAATTTAAATTCACTCCTCAATCTTTATATTTATTTTAGACCAAACTTGATATTTAGTGTTTGTTTGGGTGAGTTTCTAAGAAAAGATTTTTTTCAAAAGATTTTATGGAAACGTAAAAGTAATTTTATGTTTGGATATCTCATGCAAAAAGATCTTTTTATTTATCAATTATATTTGGTTATAACCATATAAAAGTATTTTTTTGTTTATTTATTACATAAAAACATCTTTTTTTTTAAAAAAAGATCTTTTAAAAAAAGATGTAAATTATAACTTTTTTTTAAAAAAAGATATTTTTTATTTTTCTATTACTTTTATTTTTATTACTAGAAATTTATCAAACACGCTAAAAAAAATATTTTTTATGAAAAAAAAAATCTTTTTTTTATCAACTTAATAACATCCCAAATAAACACTTAAATAATTAGATATAACTCAATTCAGTATATTTTATACTAAACATAATATAAAAATTTAATTTAATTTTGAGTTTCTGAATTTCTATCTCTCACTCTCAATCCCCTTTTCAAATACAGCTTTATAGTATAAGAAGGAATGCATCAAGGTAAATCTTGTCATTCCTTTTATATTGTATTAGCATTAATTATTAGTATAGTAATAATGAAGCGAGGAGATTCATAAGGTTAATGAATAAAATGGAATTAGTAATAAGTTGTTGTTTTCAAAATTTCAATTTGGACAGAATGCATGTGCAACAAGACCTGCTACTACAACATATAAGTATATAAAAACAACACAAGAAAATACTAGCAGGGGGTATGGTATAAGAATCTGCAATGTGAAGTAAAGGATAACAAGTCTATTATTCCAAACACTAGGACAACGCCAAAAGGTTTCGGTTCCCCGTGGAAAAAGAAAGAAATAAAAGAGAGAAGCTCCAATCATGCACAACTAAGTAATGTAGCTCTTATTTCATGTCATAAGCTTTTCATTTTTTATTTATTATTATAAATTTGTATGGTGGACTACTTTTTCCCACAAGATTCTGGTATGGAAAATCTTGCAGCTTTATTTTTCAACTTGACCATGTTTTGTTTCAGGGAATTGTTCTGGTCCTACTTTAGATTCCTGTCTTACTTGAAGGGAACCCTCTCTTTCAGCCAACTATACTTTTGCATGTGACCCTTGTTTATGCAATTCAGGAGCAACCCCTTTTATTATTTTCTACCATCTATGTCTATGTGTATGCAAATAAAATCATTGAACCCATCCCTTTGATTATGCTATTACCATGTTGAATATGGTGAGCGTGTACGTGTTTGTGTGTGGTGTATTTTTTTTTTTTTTTTTTTTTGACAATTTCAATTATTTCATCTGAGGATTGAAGAGCAATTTCTATGCACTGGCGTGTGCAATGTAACTACTGTTGACTTATGTTGTTAGGTTCAATCATTTGGGAGCAGATAAGTATGGACTTCAATTTCTCACCCTTGTCCTTAATACTTTTATTAATCACTTTAGAATCCGTATTGCTATAATGGTTGAGACACATTAAAAATATTCAAATTGTTTTTTAGAAAATATAACAGGTTGAAAGATAAGTTTGATTATATA
Source organism: Arachis ipaensis (assembly GCF_059453495.1). NCBI lineage: Eukaryota > Viridiplantae > Streptophyta > Magnoliopsida > Fabales > Fabaceae > Arachis > Arachis ipaensis. The sequence goes on along the minus strand of NC_142441.1, from coordinate 37,960,785 downwards.
TTTTTAAAAACCAAAACGGGGAGATACTTTTTTTCTCTTTCAACTTAACATGTTAAACTATGCTGACACTACTACCACATTTTATTTAATAAGAGAATATAGAGATAAGTCATAGTTACAAACTTAGAGAATATTTGATCTCTTCTTTTTCTTGCTTGAAATTCCTCTTATTTGGCAACAAGTGATTTGAAATGACTGAATGAAGAAACTGGTCGAGGCTCAATGGAAAAGTATGAGGAAGAAATAATAATGCAGAAGAAGGTAAACAGGTACCTAAGTGTTCCCTAAGGCCCTCACCCTTTTGTTAATTCCCATCAATAGTTATATTCTTATTCCTGCATATATATATCATGTATATATTATGGTTTAAAAAAAAATAAAAGAAAAGAAAAAAGAAAAAGAACAACACAAGGTGTAAGGGGAAAAGGACAACAGAGGGAAATATCTTGTTCTTTATAAAAGAAGTTCAATTGTTGAAGGGAATAGGAATCTGAAGGGATCCAAGCGCTTGAAGACAAATATGTTTCTGAAGATAAAAATGACTTGCCCTTTTATTTAATTGGAAAAAGAAAAAAAGAGAGGGTTTTTGAATGCTGAGACATCCCTAGAGCCATCCTAGACTCTAGTAAACAGGACAAGCCCCTCTCACTATCTCTTCCTCAATATCTTTACCCTTACCCTATCTTCCTCACGTATTTGTATAATAACCCCACAACTTTTTCATATTTGGTGTTTCTATTTCTAACCTTTAAAGAGTTTAAAAGGGTGGGAAAAAAAAACACAAGGTAGATTACTCGGGTATAGTGTCTTTTTTTTTTGTTTCTCCCACAAAAATAGCTTTGCCTTTTGCTCATGCCAAATTGATAATAACTCAAAAAAGAATCTGCCTGGTTTACTCTTCCCAAGTGAAAGCACTATATAGCTATGCCAAGGGAACTCAGAGGGGTAATTTTGTCATTTAGGGGGGGTATATGAGAAGGCCCTTTATTTCTTCGTGCTATATATATGTGTTGCTCAATTTGTCACAGGTAATATACTTGTAGATCACTTCATGCCTCAGTTCAGCTCCACAGAATTTTCAGAAGCAAAAAAACTTGGTCATCTCAATTCATGTTATCATGCATCTTCCATGTTCTTCAAGAGAGAAACAAGGCTAAGTTTGAATTTTTTTCCCCTTCCTTTTTTGGATCATCATACTTGGTGTGCCTGGCTCCCTGTATGCCATTTGTAGAGCTCGTCAAAACATTGACAGCCTTAACAAATGGCGTGCGAGGAGCCATGCATGCTGTCTGTTATTATTAACTGATTTAAAGGCGAAGTGTTGTTATTATTGGTTTTGATCTCCTTTTGGTCCATTCTTCTTTCTTTCCCATGTTTCTTTTGTGAGGGAAGGAAATTAAGAATTGAAATACATTTAATATGTACTAGTAGATATTTATAACTGCTCATTTCTTAATTTTTCTATGTTAATACATATAGTCTAAGCTTCTAATCTCCTAATAGTTAATTATGCTTAATTGTCTTAAGTTAATCATCAACTCAACCTTCCTAATCAACAATGTCATTGACTTGATTAGATATAGTAGATGGGTAGGTTACATTAGGTAAAAGATTACAAAAGAAAAAGTGATTTTTTTTTGAAATATATTTTAATTTCCAGTATTTTCCTTCCTCACTTCCTTTCTTATTGTCAGTTTAGAGGTTGATTAACTTGCGCTGTCCCTCCTTCTAGTCAAGATCCTTGTCATCTCAAAGTTTTATGAGGTATGCAGCACCAATCATTTTCATTGTTGTATTGTCATTTTTGTTATCATTATCAAGGTTAAGGTCTTGGCTTTATTTAATTTATACGTTATTTGAATATATTCAATTCAAATTAGGCTCCTAGTTGAGCTGCCACTAGTTTACCTTTTTGGACTCGTTGAAAAAATAATAGCACCATAAACTGTTAGAGTGTGATAATGAACCTAAAGTTGACTGAGAATTATATATAAAAATAAGCTAAGCTAGGGAACAATGAATTGCATGTCCTTTTGCTACTTATTAAAACATTATTAGTCTTTTTTAAATGTTTTTTGTGTTACCCTTTGGAGTCACCTATTAGGTAAATATGCTCAAAAAAATTGGACCAATGCCATTTCTTCTTTATTTGTGCACCGCTGCTGTTCAGATCGTTGTTCAATAACTGCATATGTATTTAACCTCTTTGTTTTTCACAATAATAATACATGTACGTGTTGCACTCATACACCGAAATTTTCGTAAGACTTTTATATTCATCAAAAGTCATACATATTATTATTTCATTTGCTAGTGTTCTAAGAACTGTACGTACAACTTAATGCGTACTAGTGCAAAAAAAAAAATGAACCAATCTTATTAATTACCACAAGACTTCCGACATATATATACACCAGGACAATCAATATCATTTATGCCGTATGCAAATTTGTTTCAAAATCGTGATGACTATCATTTTCTTTTTAATAAGTTTTTTATTGTTTAGTTTATTAGATGATGTAGTTGAACAAATATAGCTGTTTTTAGCCCCCTTTTCCTTATGTCCATAGCGTTACTAATTCGCATGCAGTTTTACTTTTAAACTTTTAGTCTTTGCAGGATTATATATATAACAGGTTTCGTGAGTCTCTATGTCTCTGCATAGTTTGTTCATATAATTACATTGATCTTTGTACTATTGTCAGCATAGAATTGTTCAATAAGATGATATGTAGGTGGGTTCTACAGTGTTTATAGTTATATAACGAAACCATTTCCGAAACATTTTAAAAATATTATTAAAATTATAATCACATTTTTTTAAATTTTGGTAATACTTTTATTTTTATTTTTAAATTAGAAAATGTCGTTACATAATAAAAAAAATATTACTTTAATTTTAATAATATTTTTTTTTTAATATTGCTAAAGTTCTATAACCATGGTAAACATGGTAATTATAAATATCATTGCATGCAATATATATATGAGTGCCTTAACTAGAATTTGGAATTAAGTCTTGGAAATGAAACAAATTTTCATTAAGAAATATTTATCTCGTTATTTTACTTTAATCACTATCCTATAAAATTATTATGGGAAAGTATGAGGAGTCAATGGAATATTTATACAATTTGTACAATGGAAGTTTAGGGAGTATCAGAGATATAAATCATTAGTGTTACCCTTTTCCATCAGTTGAAGCTTTTGGGATGAGTGGTATCATGCATGGTATTAAAATATTAGATTCGAAAGGTCAAGAGTTCGATCTTTGGTGAACCCCAAAATCAGTTTAAATCATTGTCTCCCTAGCAGAATCCTTTTATTATACATAAAAGGGTTGTTAAATAGGCTAGTAGTCCAGTTCAGTTAACCCTTGCGAGTTAAACTAACTAGGTTTAAGCCAGATGGGTTATGGGTTAGTTGGCCAGTTAGGTTTCAACATAAATGGGTTATGCTATTGGTGTATTGCCTAATAATAAGCAACTTGAAACTAAGTTGGGTTGATATAGTAATTAGCTCACTAATCCACTTAAGTAAATGTTGGAAATTCAAATTCTACCTTATGCATGCAGTAACTATTGGCCAGCAACAAACCTTTAAATGGACTTCAGAAATTGCAATGGATTAATCTTTAATATCGAATTAGAAAATACATTAAAAAAACAATAAATAAATAAATAAATAAGCAACTTGAAATATGTACAGTTGATGGTATATATAGATTGACCAATGTGCATGTGCACATTATAAAGCAATAAAACAATCAAATTGACTAATCTCCATTCAAACCTGCAGATTTAATCACCTGGCCTATTTGTTCCAAACTTCCAATGTATCAATTCATGGGTTAAATATGTCGGCCAGGTTCACAGTTGAATGTGTACTCATATACATACTATAACATTTTGTTGTTATACATAGATGTACTAGAAAACCCTTTTAATTGGTTTGCCTTGTCCAACGGCTAGAGACAGACAAAATAAACCTTCATCACGTCTTTGTCAACGGATAATGATGATTTACAAAATCTTATCCTCAATTAGTTTTATTGACTTTGTGCAAAAGAACCCCATTAGGCTTTAGCCTAAATTGTGGGCCGAAGAATATGGACCGTCCTCTTCTCAGTGGGCTAAAATAAATTGAAATATGGTATTTATATTACCTTTTGTGTACACAATTTTTTACACTTTTTTATGGTAAAAAAAAATTATTTTCTTATATTTTTATCTATCATTTTTAACAAAAACAATTACAAAAGAGATATCAATGAATATTGAATAGGAATCTTCTTAATTTATTTTCCAATGATAAGATGACAATAGATATTTTTGGAGGCGAATTCCGATATTCTATCACATCCTTATTTAAAAAAAGATTTCGTCTCCTGCCTGCTTATCTTTACCGCAAATTCTTATTTAATTGTTTCTACGGAAAAGATAAATATTCTTGGGTATTTATAGATATTACCTTAATTTTTTTGTTAAGTTAACATAAAAAAAAACATAACAATCATAAATTAAATGGAACACAATTCAACATAATCTAACTTTCAATGCAAACTAAAAATACATGACATATTTATTATGAAAATATAATAATTTAAAACAAAAAAATATGAAAAAATCTTCTAAAATAATAATATAACATAATTCTTGGTGGCGGGAGAGATATTTAAATTGGAGACAAGAATAAATTAATGTATAAATAAATTAAGACAATTTGATAATCACACATTCGCGGAGATTATACAAGTTACTATATATGGAACGGGAACCTACATTTCTGCCCTTGCCTCCATTTATTCACATTTCACAGGACAGATTTTCATTCTTGTGGAGTTTCATGTGTCCCCATCTAATCTTTCTTTACAAGTATTATTCACACTAGTCATTTCTTAGGGTTTTTTATTTATTTTTTTTATTTGGTAATTCTAACATAATTATACTCCTAACATTTAATTAAATAAAAGTTTAAATATATGTTTATTTTTTAAAAATATCAAAACATATATTTATTTAAAAATTGAAAATATAACTAGAAAAATGAGTTAAGATTTTCAATTATTTTTATAGAAAAATATAATGCACATAACATTTTTCAAACAACAAATAATCTCAAATTTGACTTTAACTCAATAAGTAACCACTTGGTTTGACACGGAAACCAAAAAATAAAACAATTTGATAACGAATAATAAGTAAAATAAAAACAATTGAAAATGGAAATAAAATAGGTTAGGCTCAAGTGTTACACCAAATTGTCATTTTCTTTAGGTTATGACCTAATTTACATTAAAGATTTGACCATAAAAAGGAGTGACCCACCATTGTGGGTTGTGACCACGGAGAAGCAGCTCCACAAAGGACTTCCCAGTGGGCAAGGGCAATGTGACTCTGCACCCAACTCTTCAACAAAATAATGATTGAATAAATAGAATTAAATGCAAAGAAAAAACAAACCGAGAAAGGAGATCGCAAAGACTTTGACTAAGAATTTGGTGTGATCCAACTCTACAATTTAACCTCAAGCAATGAATTGCAAAGTTTTTAACGGGCAAGAGTAGAAGTAGTCAATGATGAACTACTTGCAAATGTTGCTCCACCAGAACTTGATTCTTCCGATGAGTGCATTACTTCCTGCCTGATTCTAATGTTCCTTAGATCCTCAACAAAACCTGGTTTCGAAATCTGTACACATTCCATGTCCTTTTTGTTCTTCAACATGTCTACAACCTCTGGCATCCGCGGTCTAATCTTTGCAGTTTCTTGAACGCAAAGCAAACCCACCATGAGGAATCGTTTCGCCTCCTCCCCAGGATAGTTCATATCTAGCACTGGATCAACCATTTTTAATAGATCATTCTCTCCATATGCTGCCCAAGCCTAAAACACATACATGTTTAAAACGTTTTTAATTTTGTTCTAATATTTTAGATGAAGTTAATGTCTAGTGATAAATTTAAAACAGATCGAAAACGTCAGGACAAATTAAGTAATTTATCCTTTTTATAACATGACAAGTTATTTACGTTCCTAATCCTAATTATGTCCAAAGATGTGTAAATGGTGAAATGTTACAACTTTCATACCTTCTCTACTATGAAACGTTCCATGTCTTCATAAGCACCAACCACGGGTCTTCCACTAATAATTTCTAAGAGTAGCACTCCAAAGCTGTAAACATCTGATTTTCGCGACACTTGTCCGGAACTAGCATACTCTGGAGCAAGATAACCCCTGTGCCAAATGATTTGAGAGAAAACCCAAAAGGATCAAATATAGCTTTCCTAGTTTGTACATATATTCATCTTAATCAACATATATATATGAGTAGCACTCACAATGTCCCAGCAACTCGAGTGCTGATATAAGACTTGTCATCTCTTAGTAGCTTTGCGAGACCAAAATCCGAGACCTTTGGTGTGAAATCTCGATCAAGAAGGATGTTGCTTGATTTGATATCTCTATGCAGAATATGAGGCTTAAGTTCCTCATGAAGAAACGCAAGAACAGAGGCCACACCTATGGACACTTCCTTCCTTGCTTCCCAATTGAATCTCATCCTACTTTCCTCCGAACCTATAAATAATAATAATAACAATTTCAAGGCTTTCTTCGTTACAAGCTCTAATTCAATAAATTAGGTTAAAGTACCTAAGAAAGTGTGGTGAAGGTTGTTGTTCTCCATGTAATCATAGACTAGATATCTTTTTGCTCCTTCTACACAGCACCCTCTAAGAATCACCAAATTTTGGTGCTTGATATTTGCAAGCGTAGCCAATTCAGCCACAAACTCCCTCTCTCCTCGCATGGACTCCATCTCTATGGAAAGCACTTTCACTGCCACCAATGTCCCATCCCGGAGCCCCCCCTTCACAACAAACCAATCAATCCCCTAGATCCACCTCACACATAATTTCATGCCATTCCACGTGACATTAAATACACAAAAGTACATATAAAAGAGTACGATATAAACAAAATTCAAAATACATGTAAAATATTATGTCGTCAGTGGATTTGTAATTGGTTCGGAAGTATATTTTTGTTCATCAAAATAAATTTTATATATTTATTTTAATATTTATAAATTTTAGTGTGTACTTAAACTCTGGTATATTTTTGTCTATTTGTTCCATAACTAAAAGAGTGAGAGGTTTATAAGTTATAACCTTGTAGACAGAACCAAATCCTCCTTCTCCAATTTTGTGAGAGGGATGAAAACCACGGGTGGCTGATGCCAATTCCCTGTAAGTGAAGACCCGAAAGCTTTCATCACTCTCGTCTTCCTTATTCCGCTCTTCTTCTGTTTGGTGAACCACACAAATAAACCAACTATAATTGGATGAAATTCAGACGTGGAAATTAAAGAGAAGAGGAATAAAAGAACACATTAATAATCACGTGGTTAATTACAAAGTATACATAATGATAATAGTACCTTGTTTGGTTTCTTCTTTGACAGAGAAACAAGTAGAAAAACATGAATGAATAATCTTCATCTCGCCAGAGAAGTAGAACAACTTCCGAGGATCTCGGGTTTTGGTGTTAGATTATTGAAGATTTTAATTTGGAGAAAATAAGTGTTGTGAGAAGGAAACATGTTTGAAAGAGTAATATTGGTAACTAGAGTAGTCTCATTTTTTGTCCGTAATAAACTAATAATAGAAAAACAAGAAAGGAAACACGGCACTCTCTAATTATCGTATAGTGGTGGAACCTTAGCTGTCTGGAGCGTTGAGCATTCATACATACATCATTCATATTTCGTTGACCAACGGAGTTTTCCAGTTTCCACAGCTAAAATTTCCATTTTTCTAAGCAAACAATTAATGCTTGCTCGTTGCAACCAAACCTTGTTTTGGATGCTTCTTCCAAAACTATTCCTCTAGTACTGCGGATTTAAAATTAGACTTTTGCTGGACTCAAGTAACTTATATAAAAGAAATTTTGATTTTTTTTTAAAATATTGTTTTATATAATAAACATCTTAAAATCACTTTTTTTTTTTTATATCTTTCACTTTGAAAATACTTTAGGACATTCATTAGTTAAATTCTGAAAGTCAAACTAATATTAATATTAATGATATTGGATTAGGCATATGGATCATCTTTTCAATGGCGTATTATTATTATTATTATTATTTTAAGGACATATGTTAAGATTACAAATTTAAAAATTTTAGATTTAGCTAATATATATTCTAAAAGTACATGATAAGCTTACCACTAGTAAAAAAATTTAAATATTTTTATTTAACGAATACAAAATAAATATATTAAAAATTTAAATTTTTTATATTTTTAATGAAAATTATCTTATTTTGTAATATTAACATGTGTCCTTAAAGTATATGATTTTTTTTTTTATGGTTGGTAAGATTCTCGACCCGAACAAGAAGAAAATGTTAGCATTCCGTGCTAACAAAACGACAAACAGAAGTTCACAACAACTCAAATCCAAAAAATAACAAACAATCAAATATACAAATAACCCTAAACATAAATTACTAAAGATTCCTACACCCTTATTAGCCGCAATAGCTAAGTAAAACACTACAAAATATCAACTAAGCAATCTGATACCACCTATAAAAAATTTTACTATGTAAGATCTCTTCTTTTTACATGAGAGAAAAGTCCTTGAAAGATGTCACCTTTACTGCTTACGGTTCGCCATTATTCTCTTTCTTATTCTTGTTATGATGGAAATCTCATCTATCTTCTTAGTTTTAGCTAGTTCCTTTATGAGATATGCTACTTCTGTTTCATCATTGCTGCAGGTCAACTTTAATTGAGTTCCCACTCTCCAAGTTTTGATAGCTTCATCTTCAGACTCTACCTCTTCATTTTCGCTACTAAGGTCTCGCACAAAACTAGTCTCTTTTTTCTCTCTGGTGAGCACTCGTCTAACTTCTCTTTTTGCTGATTTCTCTTTTGCGGATCTCTTCCTATTTCTAGAGCTATTCGCCTTCGTTCTCTTATCCATCACATGTTTATTAGCCACGATATCTGCTCTCAATCTTCTTCTAGGTCTCTCTGATATGCACTTTCATTTTTCTCCATATCTGATTTTAGAACATATATCAAACTCTACTCTTTTTGACTTTGTTGTCATTACTTTATCCATTAAAGAAGCTTCTATTTATAATAGCTTCTTCAAAATTCGGTGGATATAGGAGACAAATATAGATTCATCATCGTCCACTATGTAACCACCCTACCCCATAAGACCTTAGATTTCTCATTTCTTATGACGTTCACCGACACGCATAGGTTTAGGTATATATATGACATAGGTAGTAAGTTAGAATTATAACCCATGGCGCTAAAACTTTTTAGCTTTTCCAAACAACAAGTTTTGTGTAATTAATTAATTACCGCTATAATCAAATTTTCTTTATTTTGTTAATTTATTAAGTTCACTGAATAATAAATTAGCAGAGGAACAACCCTAGATGCATCATCAATTAACAATTAGTACACGATCACAATTTCTATTCTTAACCCAAAATACTTTTGCCATAAGATAAATTCAATCAAAGCTTTAGTCATCCTTATGTAAAACCCTAAGATCAACTAAACCATTAGCTTACCTAACCCAATTATAGTTTAGCCATGATTAGAGACAACAATATTAGTTTTTCTTTTCTTTTGATTTCCACAGACAGCACCTCCTTCCCTCCCCCCAAAACCATGATTACACCTCATGGTCAACTAACCAACTAACCTAGTGAATGCTTAGTCACTGCTCTTAAACATATGTATTACTTCATCCCTCTCCTTGAGCCACGAAACACATATGAAACTTACACCTATCCCACCTTCACTCATTTAAACACTTACAAAGTATATCACCTAATTCAAAGAAGGAAAAAGAGAGAAGACCAATAGTGACCCAACAGAAGAACACGGCTAGCATGCAACCTTCTTCAACCCTTCAATTTTCATAGGAGTTTGAGGACATAACTCTCATCTTCCTGCATCAACCTTTGCTGACTTGGAACCCCTCATTAGGTAAGTTAGCTTCGATTCTTTCCCCTCTATTCAATTTGGTTTTTATCATCATCAAGTAGTCCAAGCTTGTTCTTCCTTCCAGTTTGTGAAGCTCAGGGGAATTTTTCTTAATTTTCCTGAACCACCGAACCATCTAGCTTGAGGAGGTGAGTATTTTATCTTTTCCTTTTTTGTGATCATAGGTTCGGCTTCAAGGCCAAAATGATGATGATAAATGAAATTAAATTATAATGCATTAGGTGTTGTAGCCGAGCAAGTGAACTTAAGAGTAAAGCCCCTCGATTTTCGATACCAACAAGTAAGGGGTAGGATAGTTAGATTGTTATTCTTGTGGTTGTGCCTATTATGAGAATTGATGGACTATCATATGCTTTTTTGATGTTGAATATAGCTCTAGTGTGTGTTTGAATGATGGTTAGAATATATGAATTGTTATGTTTGATATAATGCTGAAAAGTGGAAGTTTGATTATGATAAAGTACTTGAAATTGTGGAATTCATTGAATTTGAGTTCTTAGGCTGTGTTGGCTATGGAAGCATTTTTGAATAACTGAAGAAAGGTTAGAAGTATGATTTTGGAAAGGTTATAGGTTTAAGTATGGAATATGGTATGTAAGATTGCTGAAAAAGTCTAGACAAAATTTCTGCATAATTGACAGTAGAATAAATCCATTTCTGGGAGCATTCTAGGCCCTCCCTTTTTTGAATGAGACTGTTTTTTTATGAAACTTTAAAATGTTTTGAGCATCTCATAAAAAATTCAGAATTTATTGATGAGTGGTTTGGGAAAAATAAATTTTTAAAGATTGATGGTTTCTGCAGAAAATTATGTTTCTTTACTACACAAACACCAACTTCTAATCTACCTAATTTACATTTCTGATGAGTATTTGAGCTAGAACCAATGGCAATTCCAAGCTTTGTGTTCCCATAATCTTCAATTTAAATTTTGTATCAAAACTCTTTTTAACCAATTAGATATGTTGCAAAAAGTGTGAGTTGCTCGCTGGATTTTGAAAACAGAATTCTAAAAGGCAGAGCTGTGTTTCTAACCTCATAACTTTTTCATGTGGCATGGTAATGATCTGGAGCTTGATTTGTTGGAAAACTGAAAGAGTCTTGTTTAAGGTCATAAATTTTGAAATGATATGGGTAAAAATTAGATTTTTAGTGAATTTAATAAATTTACTTCCCCTATTGTTTTTTCTGCACTTTCTTAAAAACAATGACAGCATCTTTTTTAAAAGAGATAGTACAACTTAAACTATGACCAAATTACCTCAATACCAAGTTTTGGATTCTAAAACAGTAGCATTAGAATAACCAAGGAAGGTTTAAGGTTAATTGGTGATGCGGAGGTATGTGTAATTAGGTGGTGATGCAGAGGAATGTTTAATAATGTAGGTGATGTGGGGGTGTGTATATAATTGGTGATGTGGAGGCATAGTAAAGAAAAAGGAAAATGAGAAGTCACGTATGAAAGAGATAACTGAAACGGATAATAATTTATGAAAAGTGTATGTTGAATGGGCCTTGTGCCAAACTGCTATGCGAAAGTGCATGCCTAACTGATAGCCTGAGATTGCTAATGCGAGAATGTTTGCCTAACTGATAGCACTGTTTCTTACTGTGATGCACATTAGAATGTTATTATGATGAGGCCTAACTGACACGGGTAACCGTGATGCCAAGGTGTCTGACTGACACAGTAAGGAACCATATTCGGGGTTCACTCCGAGTAACGTCGAGTTGCGGATAGACAACCGACGCATGAGCTCATGGCCTGCACTAGGAACAGGCATGCATCATCTTATTTGCATATATGAACTTCTTGTGAATTATTTATTGCTATTTCCAAATTGTTTATACTATTTACTTGTTGTATGTATATTTGTGCCCTGTGTTTCTGTGCTTATTCTTCTTTTTGTTCTACGACAACTTAGAGACAAATATCTTAGATTCCCTTTTTACCTTGCTGAGAACTCTAGGTTCTCACCCTTCTTCTCTTTCTTTTTTCCCCTCCCTAGATGGGATCGGTAGAGGAGTCCATTGAGTTTCGGATTTGGTACATCGCCCTTGTTTCGATCCCAGCATGTCGTACGTGTTCACTCTAGATGAAGACCATTTCGGAGATTGACCTAGCTGACTTTTTACTCCTTTTGATGATTAGTAGTATTACTTTTTCCTCGCTTTTGTAGTACTTTTAGAGGGGTAGGACCTCTTAGTAGTTTGGTTCCATTTTAGGAAACCCGTATGAGGGTTAGGACTGACTTTCTCTTTTGTATCTGTATACATATATAACTTAGTGTAGTCTCTTTTAGTAAGGGAAACATATTCGGGGTTCACTCCGAGTAACATCGGGTTGCGGGTAGACAACCGACGCATGAGCTCATGGCCTGCACTAGGAACATGCATGCATAATCTTATTTGCACATATGAACTTCTTGTGAATTATTTATTGCTATTTCCTAAATTGTTTATACTATTTACTTGTTGTATGTGTATTTGTGCCCTGCGTTTCTGTACTTATTCTTCTTTTTGTTCCATGACAACTTAGAGACAAAGACCTTAGGTTCCCTTTTTACCTTGCTGAGAACTCTAGGTTTTCACCCTTCTTCTCTTTCTTTTTCCCCCTCCCTAGATGGGATCGGTAGAGGAGTCCGTTGAGTTTGGGGTTTGGTACATCACCCATGTTTCGATCCCGGCATGTCGTACGTGTTCACTCTAGCTGAAGATCATTTTGGAGATTGACCTAGCTGACTTTTTACTCCTTTTGATGATTAGTAGTATTACTTTCCCCTCGCTTTTGTAGTACTTTTAGAGGAGTAGGACCTCTTAGTAATTTGGTTCCAGTTTAGGAAACCCGTGTGAGGGTTGGGACTAACTTTCTCTTTTGTATCTGTATATATATAACTTGGTGTAGTACTCACCTTTTGATAGATGACATGAATCTCTAAGTTTAACTCGTATATAATTGTTGTATGATATTTTCTGTTACCATGTATTTATCTATGATATGGCTTTAAGTATTAACTTTGCGAGTAACTAAACGATTTTTTCTTGATAAATAAGTTAATTACGCTGAACCGATAAAGGCTTATATTAATATTTGTTTACAAAATTCGAGTCTAGAGTCAAGTAGGTCCTTACAACAAGTAACACCTAAATGATTGACATTGGTCATGACGTGTCAAAAGTTTGGGTGTTACACACTATATGAACTGAAGCATCCTGTTTCACTTCATTTTGGATCACTCCTTGGCTTAGACCACCAACCAAATCCATTTGGGTTTCTTGTATCACCTCATCCTAATATCTGTCATCCTCAAAATATTTAGTTGAGATAGAACTATCAACACTATTTCTAAGTTTTAATCTTGCATATCTAAAAAATTACCCCTTTCATTCTCCACGACTTTACTTCGAGACAAAACTATTAATATATCATCATCTGCACCCACCTTATAAATAATATTGTCTCCTTTTCTCCTCTTCACATGTTCGTTTTCTTCTTTCACTTGTTAGTCTGGCTATTCTGTATCTCCGCTTGATATTCACATGTCTTTCATAATCAAAATTATTCCTCCTTCTTCTAAACCTACCTCTCTCACTTTTGTCATCATCAATAAGAGAATCATCATTTTTTTTTTGGACAAAAATTTGATATTTTACTTTATTTATTTTTAATTGAAGTCTATTTTATATTATTGGTATCAATAAAATTTCCACCATGATACTTATCGAATTAAAGTTTGAAGCTTTAATTTTGAAATGAATTTTTGTTCCATTTTATAACACATTTTCTTAGGATATATGATAGATAAATTTAATTTTTTTATTAAAAATACAATAAATTAAATTTAAATTTTTAGTACATTATTTATTATTATTATTATTATTATTGCCAAGCAGAGTCGTGGCATATGAATGGGAATTAATTTTCAACGGATATTTTTTTACCTGATCATTTATGGAAAAAATTTAAGTTTTTAAGCGAAAAAGGAAACAAAACAAAAAAGGAGGGATCCCGCCGCGGGGGTTTAATTCTGTTAAAGGCTTAAAGCTGCTTTCTATGTGATAACGATAGTTATTAAAATCCTATTGACAATCCATCCAGTTAAATGGTTGGTTTCTTAGATTATTGATTCAATTAGAATTATTGATTGAATTGTTTGATACAATAATAATTAAATAAATATAAAAGGTAATAATAAATTAAAATTTAAATGATAAAAATAAATAAATTATTTAAACTAGTGTATTTAATCTATTTTTTATAAATTAAATATAGATAGCAATAATAATAATATATAGTATAGATAATAGTTAAAAAAAGATAAAATATAAAGAATAATGTACTCCGAGACCAATGTATAATATTATTATAGCATAGGAAAGTTTTCACCTGTTCCATTCCACTTTATTGGAACTAAGCTATATCAAATTTAATCATCGTCCATTTTATGAATAAATTAAATGGAAGGATCAGATTTGGTGGATATAAATCTTTGTGTGCATAACACGAAATGGATCAGGGTGGAATCAAACTGATTGATCCATTTACCCATTTATTGAACATGATAAGGTCTAGCTTGTTCTAATAAGCTTTTAAGCCAGCCGTGATATTAATGTGAGTCGATTACTATATTGTTTGTTCAGGCTAGTGGAATTGAATGGGCCACATTTTGGACCGTTTACAACAACATAGGTAAAAAATATGTTTTTTTAAAAGAAGAAACAAATTAAGCCCATTTACATGTTTTGAAAATAATGATTTTAAATATTAAAAAATTATGTTATTACTGTGTTTTAATGTATTTCAAAATAGTAGGGAAGTCTATTATTATTGCCAATATATTGTTGAGGTAGACGTTGAAAACCCACATTGCATGAGAAGTGAATATTGAATAATTTATTATTTTTTATTATGAATAATTAAAGTTTGATTTGAAATTAATTGTTATATTTTATGTTGTTTAAATTCATCTTTACTAATGTTTTTCCTTTTTAAAATTTTGTTTTAAAGACGGACACAGTATTACGTGGTGAAAAGCACAAGCAGGGACATGTAACATGTAGGTGAGTCTCATTTTTTTATAGATAAATATAATTAATAAACTAAACAAATTTAAATATTATATGAAAGTCCTAAATAAAAAAACATACGCATCTTTTATATATATTTGTATGTAAATCGAATTTTTGAATTATATTTTTTGGTATTAAATCGAATCAAATGTGACTCGAATTAGTTAGATAAATAATATATAAATCGAAATTGGTAGTTTCGATTTATGAAAAAATGAAATTCGATACAAGTAAATTAATACATCTAGACTCAAGTAAATTTGCATGTGTCAATTTATTTGTATCGAATTTCATTCCTTCATAAATTTAAGTTATCAATTTCGAGTTCCTATTTATCCTACTAATTCGAATAAGATTAATTCAATTTAACACTAGAGAAAGTAATTCTAATTTGATGAATTCAATTTACATAAAAACTAGCGGCTCAACAGATACTATCATACATATGCTGCTTTCCTATTATGTTTTATTTAAAATAAATTTATTTATTTTTTTAAGTATATTATTTAGACTTTATTTTGTTAATTAAATATTTTCTATCATTTTAATATTGTCCTAACTTTATTTATATCATTATTTTTTTGTTAAAATAAAATCAATAAAAAATAAAGACATTTAAAATACTAAATTATAAAAGTACACAATAAATATATCTATCTTATTTAGAAATAATAGTTCAAAAATTAATAGATATAATTTTTTTATCAAAAAATTATATATAAAATAAAATACACATTAGTTATTTATGAAAGATAAATTTTACCTAAGTATTATAAATATTTATCTTTGTCTTCATCTTTTAAATATGTTAGGTAAAAATATAAATTTAAGAAGACCTTATTTTTTTAGAAATAGTAAAAAGTAAAAAGATAAAATAGTTTCTTTTTTGTCTTCTTTATAATTATTCACGCAGTAAATATAAATAAATAATTTTTATTATCTTAATAATATATAATTGGATATATATATTAAAATTATTTTTATATTTAAGATTCATCATTGATTAATTTTTAAAAATGATGAAATAATGTGATTTTGTTAATAAATATTTAAAAAAAAGTTTTTAATTTTTTAATAAATATTTTTAAGACAATTTTAAGTAATATTTATAGGATGATATTACTGATAATTATTTTCTTTCTTAAAGCCCCAAATTGTTGTCTTATTTTTTTAAAAAAATTCTATTCTTTTTACTATTAAATTTGAGTTGGAATTTCAAAGAAAATGTATGTTTTAGTCTTTGATGGTTATCAGTGGCTAAGAGAAGGGGGTTGAATCTTAGCCCCTTTTTGTTGCGAACACTTTCTGCCCTTTAAGAAACCTCTAGGAGATATTTCTGCTTTTTGTCTCGTCACTGGCCAAAAGACATTTTTTTTGTCTCGTGACTGATGAAGATATATTTTTCAATTTTGTCTCCTATTCAACAGAAACAGTAATGTAGTAGAAGAGAATGAGAAAATCACACCAAGATGTATCCTGGTTCAGCTGTTAAGTGCAATGTAGCCTACATCCAGTCTCCATCACAACTATGATGGAATTTCACTATAATAATACAGATTACAAACACTAATTCTTTCTGGGAACTACCCTTCCTATCAAGGACAAGTCCAGAATCTATCCCCAATCTTGAACTTGACTTGGTCACCCACCAAGCTTTCAACTGCTAAGTGCTAACCCAATTTGCAAGGGGACTCCCACAGAATGATGATACACAACACATAGATGTACAAAGCACCTCTAAGAAACGTATGGCTTTTTCTTTAATTTTGTACACTCTGCCTTTTTTGGCTCACTGGATTTTTCTTACAAATCTCACACTTGTTTACCTTTTTCACTATGAGACTCAAGACAGACAAAACTAAAGAAAATACAAAATGAAACACATTGAAGGAGAAGAACTTCTGTTAGCTTTGGGTAGTTATGATAACCCTGTGCTTTCTCTCCTTATCTCAAGCCTTGTCCGTTCACCCTTATTATAGAAGGGGAAGCTTCCTAGGTTGAAACGGTTCAACCGAGCCAACTTCTTCTGTTTCAATCACCAAAACCGGTTCGGACAGAGAGAGGAGAGAGGGAAACCGAAAGCAAAACCAACATGCAATTACCTCTCTCTCATCCCTTCTCATCAAGTTTCATCAATTGAGCCTTCCATGTTGACATGGTCACCAAGAAGGATTTCTGACCCTTGATGAATCCTTGATCCTTGTCAGCTCCATCTGTTCCACTTCTACTTCCTCCTCCACGTAGCTATAATAGCTACCTTCTGTGATGGATGAACAAAAAGTAGAGACAAGCCACACCTAAGGGATCTTCTTCTCTGACCGAATCGGATAGCAACTATTTTTGGGCATGGAGATCTTGAAACTTATTTACCACATCTTTGGGTTTTAAGTTGCACTAAGTCCAATAACAAATATGCACAATAACAGAATTATTAATCAACAACTGTGAATTAAAATTCCGTTTAATAATTTTGTTATTAATTATTTTTAACAATGTTTGATCATTATAATATTAATTTGGAGTTTTTCAAATTCATCAGTCTTCGTTATTGATATTTTATGTTAGCTTTTTTTTTTTCATTTTAGTCCCAATCTAATCCGCTAGGTTGATATACTATCATACATGCAAATTTGGATAAATATGATGTATCTAGATCAATTTTTGTCAAAAAAATATTAGGGGTGACAAAACGGATTGAGCTATCAAGCTAACCCGCTAAAATATACGGGTCAGATTATGATTTGGAGTCCACCAAATTTAAGAAAAAAATGCCAAATTCGCACTGTAAAATTGGCTAATTTTACTGATATCGTATGTAATATGAGTATCTAATTTTATTTAGATCACTATAATATTATCATTTACATTCGAATATGCTATTGTTATTTACATTCAAGTAATAAAAAAAATAAATTTTATCATCTCACTACTTTAAGTACTTATACATGTTTTAATAATGACATTATGATATATATAATATGATAAATATTTTTAGTCAATTATTTTTTTATTGAGTATGTTGGTTTTTTTTTATCTGCTACTAATAAAATAATGTAAAATAAACTGAAAGAATTTTTTTTGGTAATTCTTAATTTTTAAAATGGTCATTGATTTAATTTTCTTAAAAAAAACGCAATTGTTTGACGTAATTTTTAATTGTTGATTCTTAATTTTTATTTGTATATATTTTTAAAAAGTTTATTATTAAATTTCTTTTGTAAAAAAAAATTTTACACTCCTCTTTAATTTTTTATTAATACGATTTAATATATGTGAATGGTCAAATATGTCAGATGCACATATATATTTATATCATTGTCTAAATTTATTATGTATTAAATAAAATAAAATATTATTATTTATAACATAAATTAAATAAAAAATGTCCAAAACTTTTATAATAAAAAAAATTAGAATTTTAAAAATAAATAAATAAATATTTATCTTTTTAATATATTAACATAATTTTTTTATGAGATATAAATTATAGACTAAAAAAGTTACTTGATGGAGATGAAGCGTGGCAAACCACTGCTGATTATGAGAAAAATTAAAGTTGCCAATTATATTATGAAAATATTTCAATTAAACTATATTAAAAAGAATTTTTTAAAATTAGAATCTAAATTTATTAGGTATTAAATAAAATAAAAGATTAAGTCACCAAAAAAAAAAATAAAATAAAAGATTACTATTTATAGCATAAATTAAATAAAAAAATATAAATACATAAATTCATCATTTTTTTTAAGAGAATCTTTATATATGTTTATTCACTGTTTAAGGTATACAGTGTAGAGATAGGGCTGACAACGGGTAAGGAAGAGTAGGGTTTAGGCTCTACTCTAATTTTATCCGTAAGTTGAAAACTTATTAAAAATTCTACCCTATTTTACCTATGGGTTGACAATTTATTAACCCTAACCCTACCCGCACCCAAAAATTCTAAATCCTATTCTATCCGAATGAGTTGGTCCGGATTGAATAGCCGCAAGTAAAGTATAGATTACCAATCCTAAGAGGTACAGACAAATTCTAATGAGACAGTGGCGCAAAAAAAAAAAAGAAAAATTATATGTGATGCATATGATATTTGTGATGCATATATTTTCATACTTAAAATAGTGTCAAATTTTGTTTTTTTGATAAATTTAAATTTTTTTTATTCATATAACCCTCAAAAATAATATATGCTATTGTAGTGTCATGTAATATTTAAATCTGTTTAGTTTATTAATGTTGTTTAAATCCTAAAAATGTTATAAGTAATGACAAAAAATATATGAAAACAAAAATTAACTCTAAACTAATTTTAAATTATTAGTAAATTAAGTAACAGATAAAAAATATCTTACTTTACACATATTAAAGTAATAATTGATAATTATTTTCAGTTTAGGTTCAACAAATTTAAATATTTTTAAGCTGTATATATTATTTAAATAAGTATTTAATTATTTATTATTTTATATTTATTTACAAAATTGTACTTGCTACATAAATTTTTTATTTAAAATATTTAAATAATTTAATTTTGGAAATTTTGTAGGTGTCCCTCTAAGCATTATTTTGTTTATTAAAAATAAGCATTTATTAAGATTTTTATTTTTTATAAACAACGGAATTTATTTTTTTATTACTTAAAAAAAGTTCGTTGAGCCCTATTTGTCACTCATATTTTTTATCTTCGCTCGAAATAAAAGAATTATAATGTGTCTTCCCTCCCCCTAAATTCATCACTAACTTTTGTTGTTAGTAAATAGGCACAAGCATGAAATTTTAAAACCCAGGGCATGAAAGAAACTCTTGCTATTCTCAGAATAGGTGTCAACATAGAGAAAAATTACGTGATTTTTCTGAGGACTACACAAAAGTTGGAGATGACTATCAGTCCAATTTTTTTCACCATGTCAAACCTATTAATTTTGGCGGGAAATGATGCATTTTCTTGAAAAGGTGCAGCTGTTGCAATTCAATAATGATGCTGCTTTTGTCAGTCTAGGTATAGTGCAATATAGATGAAGAAAGTCTACAAAACTTGTATCCTCCCATTCAGAATGCCAAAAGGTTTTCTAACAGGGATCAACGACCAAATCTTTTAGCTTGATTTGGTTAATCCCATGCTCTGTAGTATTTAATCATTTCTCTTTGAAAACACTCCTAATTAACAATTTTTATAGTGTGATGAGACTTCAAGTTTTGGCAACGGTAGGATTGAAAAATAAAGTAAGTGCATAGAAAATAAGTTATCATTGTTTTATTTATTTTTATTTTCGACAATATATCCTACATTAATTTTTTTTATATATTTTTGATTCTGTTATTCTGATTGTTTATTTGGATGAAACTTGCTAAATTAAGCAGCACACCTTATATTTTGTTTTTATTTTTGTTTTATATACACATAATATTCATCAAATTATTTTACGAAAAAGATGTTTTTCTAAAATAATTTTTTTGAAAATTTTTTTTACAAAAATAAAAATAATTTTATTTTTTGAAATCTCATGTAAAAATATTTTTTTACTCTTTCAAATAATATTTGAATAAAATAAGATAAGAGTACTTTTTTTAATTTATTATCATGTTTGTTAATAATTTTTTTTAGAAAAAAATCTTTTTGAAAATAATGTTAGTTGTAGTTTTTTAAAAATGATGTTTTTTTTATTTTAGTCTTACTTTTATTTTTATTATTAGAAAATTCTTAAATACAGTAAAAAAATCATTTTCATTTAAAAAAATATTTTTTATCAATTTCATAGCACCCAAATAATCACGTTATCTTTAATGGCTTATTAGTTCTTACTTCTCTAGGTTTTATTGTACTTTATGTATATGTTTCCATGTATGACATATGTTTTCCTGTCTAACATACATTGTGATATAATAACGAGAAATAACAAGTAAATCGAAATGACAAATTTATATGTCTGTACTCCTAAAATGTTATGTATTTATTTCGATGATCATTTTTGATTATGCATGTAAGACTTATATTAATGTGATCTAAGTCAGTCAAGTTCTTTTTGATGGGTAAATTAGTAAAATTAGTTACTATTATTTAATTAAAAATATATATATTTTATTGAGATATATCTAAACCTAGTATAACAATTCTGTAAACATTAGATATGTCACATTAATATATATCATCAGATGTTATTAAATGAAATTTAGAAGTTGATATAAAAAAAGAATTGAGGTATTTTAATAAGTATAGAATTTTTTAGTACATAAATACCCCTTTTTTGATATATAATACTTTAGATGATAGTTTAATTTTTTATTTTTAATTAAAAAATATAAGATATATTAATAGTTTTATATAGAAGAATTTTATTCGTCAAGATTAATAATTATGCAATAAAATTATTATAATATTAAAAAATTATATTAAAACGATGTTTTAAACACCATCCAATATAAAATAAAAAATTCTTTAAATTAAAAAATTTTATTCATTCTATGTTAGTTGAATAATAATTAAATTATTATAAAAAATATTAATATCTATTTATTTTGTGATAGTTGCTAAACCCACCGTTTTAAACAACTCTAATATTAAGTCGGTTCTATTTCTCACCGTTATGTTAAATTAAAAAAGCTTGATGTCGATTGATTAACCCAACAATTGTGGGCCATGACCTTTGAGCAATAGAAGGTACGGAGTAAGCAACTGTGGTTGCCTTGAAGGAACCATCCTCGCCTTATAAATAGGGCATTTGAGGCATGGTCTTATGCACCAGTCTACATCTTTCTCCCTCCTTTACTTTCAATCTTAATATTTGTTGTGTTCTGAAGTTGTGACCATGGAAGAATATCGGCCACTTCCTGCGGATGACTCACAGGAGCCTCAGACGGATGATGCGTAAGTGCCACAACAATGCTTTAAGTTTTTTGTTAATGCCTTTTTGTTATAAGTTGTAGTGCATTTTTCGGATCACACGTCCAACCACCCTAGTCTTTGTTATACTTTTTGGCTTGAGCATACTACATTACTGTTTGTACTGTAGGGTTGTTCCAGCACTGAGCCCCACGTCTGTCCTGAAGGTGCATTCCGTGGAAGACAACAATAACTTAAATCTGGAGCTTATGATCCAAGGGGTTACGTGTCTAACTTTTGTCTATTCGTTTCGTTAATTTTATAGTCATTTACTTAATGATGACGTGCCGCACGTTATTTGTGCTGATGTCTCGCTTTTTCATGACTCTAACAGTCAGTAGATCAATTTGTGCATAAGGACTCTATCGATGATGCTGTTGACGTTGTCGATAAAGCCTCTATCCAGAAGGTGCTAGATATTGTGTAGGTTTGTATACTGTACAAGTTTTGAGTGTTTTTTTCATTGTTATATGTGGTACATGTTGTGTTCATATGGGTAGACAAGGCCTTCCGACATAGACAAATGCTTTTTTAATCTCATGCATATTTTTATTCCGACACTTCTTTTGGAACTTCATCCCCTGATAGTATAGTCAAAAGTAATGCTAGTTGTTTTTTTGTGTAGAACCATGAGGTTAGAACTGCTGTCATGGAGGATAACATGCAGTGTTTTGAGAAACGCCTGTTAAATATTGAGAAGAACTTCACTGACCTTCATAATAATTTACCCCATCTTAAAGGAGGTGCTGAGACATTCACGTCGGGGATCTGTAGAACCAATACTCAGGGCATGCGGAACTCATCAGAAGCACAATTAACTGGTCCAAAGTTGTACTCTAACACTGATGAATGCCTCGCCGGTGAAATCCCTATGCCAGCAGACAAAAAAATAAGAGAAACAACTGCACTCAAGTCGCATGACAAGGGAAAAAGTATTGCAGGAGAATGCCTAGTAGGGATGTTTGACATTATAGTCCCCAATTCTCCTGGCTACGACGACGATGTTATCATCGACGAGCAACGTTCTACACCGAGGCCTAACTCTCGTGTAGCAAATTCGAAGCCCCCACTAGCTCGCAAACTGCATTGGTCGACAGGAGTCCCGAAAGTCGGTATCTCCCGAACTGTCGCCAGGAGTTCACCTGTCATAAGATCCACAGAGATGGTATAGGTTCTGTTAAAAAGTTGTTGTCTCTTTCTTTATTTTTCAGATTATCCCCAATCAATATTTTACACTATCTAGTTTGCTGTAAATGATGTAAGGTTTTGATGAACTAGATAATGCATTCTGTCACGCAACTTCCGAGCCTAACCCACATGGATTGCAACACCCAGGTTGGTGAGTTGTTTTCAGGTTCACCTTGTAGGACTAGACCAACGAAACTATCCAAGATGGAGCCTGTAGACAATGACAGTGTTCCTCATTCAGCTGAAATTTCACCCTATATACCAGTTCTTTCGATGAGAGGGTGTGTGAACAATCAAGTCCCCCTCATAACCCAAGTTGGTCCACTCACAAGTGTCCTGCAACATCCACTCTTAAACAGCTACGATTCCCCTGTTTTTCTAATTCCACAGGCAAGTACATAAGAGTATTTTATAGTAATAAATAACCCGACTCAAGGAAGAAAGAGTTGATGCATTTCTTTTGTTGCTATTATGTGCAGACCTACGACATGGAGTTCAGGCCGACCCCGGAGATGGACGTTATGTATGATGAAGTCCGATTTGTTGCTTATATATTTCGAAAAACTAATGAGACTAATGACTACGGGTACTTTCTTTTGCACCCGTTTGCCAATATGGTTTGATTTAGTTTTTTTACTTTTTTTTTATGCCATTATTTAACAAATGTACTCACTTGTGCCATTCATGCATAGGGAAATTTTGTTCAAATTCACTCAACTTGAGGTTTCCAGAGGGCAGTTATTTTCTCTATGTCCACGTTATGTGCCCCATTCTGATGTGAGTTAATTCATTTCGGTATTAGAAATAATATTGACACGGGAAGGCACAGAAAATACATTGACGTATGGTTTCTTTTAAAAAAATTTGCAGATTGTTAATATTACTGTAATGATGGCTTCGATGAAATCCTCAAGAGCATTACCACCTCGTAAATGGTTTGTTCCTTCTACCATGGCAAATGATATTCTCCTTCTAAAACCTTTGGAGGTCATCATCAAACGGTACCTTGAGCGATGGATGCCTGAAATAACCCAACTGGAACATGTAATATTTATCATCGAAATCTTATTGTAATTGAGTATCTGTGAAATTAATTTACAAATAAAGTTTTAGTTCATAATTATCTTTCAAATGATGAGTTGTAGGTGTTTGTGCCAATTTGCGAAGCAAGTCATTCATGGTATTTGATGGTCATAGATGTATCAAATACAAGGGTGTACTCTCTTGACGTGACCAAGGCACCGGATACAATAGAACGGCGAGAACGCAACATGCGAACCATAGTAGGTTTTAAAAATTTGTTTTATATTCATAAACTACTAATGTAACACCTAATTTCCTGGTGAGATAAGATGGTAATTTGAGCTATTTATTAATTAAATTTTATTTTACCTTTCAAATGATTGCACTATCACAAATTTTTAGGCTAGACCGCAATGCTGGAAGCTTCCAGCTTGTGTCCCCTGACCCTACTACATGGGGACCTATTCAATATCCACAAGGAGTTCCTACTCTGGATGACAGGTATGAGAAAATCAAGCTCGTGAATGATTGTTTACAAAAGAATGATACCATTGTGAACGTGAAGTAATTTATGGTGAAAACAAATGGCAGCTTTCAGTCGGCAACATGGATGTTATATTGGCTTCAACTGGCTGGAAAATTCAACCTCACTGACATAGGAAACATGGTAAGATATACAAGATTTATTTTAAAATTGGGACAGAAGTTGCCTTCCTCGACCGATGTTTCACTTCGTTACTTAAATTTTGTGTGAATTTCATGAATAGACAATGCCGGATAGGGTGCGGATGAGGACAACTATAAACATCGTCTGCTTTCCAATCAACGAGGTTCTAAAGAAGGTTGACTTGAATAGTGCAGCGGCATGGAACACCATTCTGCACATCATTGAGTAGCAAACATGGATTATGCCTATTTATCTTAGAATTGCAAAATGTTAATGAATTATTTAGGTCTGTCATGATATTAAGATGTAATGCTCTACTTGTTTAGTTATTTTGGTGTGGAGAATAGTGATCTAGGGTACCCGTCATAGCACACAATCCACATTTCCAAGCTTAGGTATACTCTTTTAGAGTTACCTCTTTTGAACCATGGTGAAATATTAGTCTTTAGGCTTCACTGTTGTTAAATCTATCTATGCATATGTATTTTGAATCTGAATCATGAAGACCACTAGTATTGATGGTATGTGATATTAATCTGCTTAATTATGGGAATTGTCTATACTTTGCAAAAATGGACTCTTCAATTATGTTTAAAGTAAAACTAAGTTATCTTCCTTAACTATTACCGACTGCTATTTTAAGAGACATTTTTAATATAATAATCATAGTAATAATTTTTTAGTTTCAATATTTTATTAGTTCTTATCTTTACCAATTTTTAAATTTAGTTCTTATACTCTAACATTTTAAAATAAATTCATTGTATTAGACAAAAAAAAGTAATTAGATCGTTAGTAGTTATCATCTTTAAAAGAAGAGAGACTAACTATAAAATATTTTGTTTTTAACATATTGTATAAGACATCCTAGTTTAAATATAAAACAGTTGATAACAAAAAAATTAAAAAGAACCAACTTAAAATTTTTTATCCAATATACAAACTTAACATAAAGACAAAATTTTTAATTGTGAGTACGTAAATAAAAATTTTGCGGAAGCTATAAAATCTAATAGAGTATTTAAATCTAATTTGTATAAAGTTTTTTAATTATGTAACTACAATCATTTTAGAATTTATCTCCCTTACGATCAGCAGACCGACTCTTCTTAATATTGAAAACTTATATAATTGTTTCAGATGATATGAAAAAATTAAAGCTAATTTTAAAAAGTAAAAACAACCATGGACACACAATATTCTATCAAATCTCAACCAATTTCTAATAAGAAATACATTTTTTTAATTACCTCCAAGAATTGATCATGAAAATGCATATCTAAAAGGAAACTCTCATGACTATCAAGTACACATGATTGAGGTAAAAAATTCCAGCAATGACAAATGAATGAATTTAATAGGGATAAATAGTTATTATTGTTATATACTGCTCCAGAAATTTCATTAATGGTAGTGTTAGCATTTTGTTCCCACACTCTATTTCATAGATTCGTCCCTACATACAAGTATAGTTTAAAAGTCTCCACTGACATGTGTTAAGTGGAAAATTTGGTAATTGTTACGAATCGGAACATTAAAAAAAAGTCTTTCGAACCATGACAAAATATGGTGATACAGCTTAAATCCATTTGAAAACGAATATTTCACAATTTATACCTCAAATAATTATTCAAAAGCATCAAAGGTGATGCAAGTACTCTCATCTGCATTGGAATGTCACCTGCTTAGTTTAATAACTTCCACCAATACATATAGAAGCAAACAGATTACATGACTCAATCTAATGCAACAAATAAACCCTTCATTATCGTACAAGTACTTATCCAATTTAAATAGAGGTAAACACAAATTATCCAAAATATAACTTTGACAAGTATCACAGCAAAATTTAACCCTAAGGGTCACACCTCTGGCAACTAACTACATTCACCAATACATGTGGTAGAGTCGGAGAAAATCCGTTGGTGGACAATAGAAGGATCACAACCAATCTTCCGCTTCTTGGTCCGAACTGCTTTTTCGCCACCCTACGTGGTTGAACAGTTTTGTCAACAGAGACCTTCTTAGTTAAAGTTCGGTAGTGCAACAAAAGAATAAAACATAATCACTTTGTTTAAAATAGTTTTGGATGATTCAATAGGATTGGTATTCGATTAATGATTTAGGAAAATAAATGATAGTATGCATACACCGAGGTAAGCCTGAATTTTATAATATATTCTAAAAACTAAAACTAATTTAAATGGTTGAGAATGATCACATGAAACCAAACTTCGAAAGATGACAACAGTAGTAAAAATTAAAAGATGTAAGAACTTATGCCACAAGTTACTTCAATCTTGCCTAATATTCTTTCATTTAATGTTACTTTTTTCTAATAGTCTTCCATGATCCCATCCTCATTTAAGGTAACTCATTTAAGATACAATAGCCTTTCTTATTAGTCTAATAGCTCATTTCATAAGATTGGACATATGCACTCAAGTGTTGCTAGTGCCTGTCCTGTCATTATATTACCACCTAATTTTTAGATTGAATTCAAATTTTTATAGCCTTACCACCTAATCAATTCTTTTACAATTTAAATATCACCAACATTAAAAAAATTCACTAGTCAAGAGTCACTAATTAAAATATGAGAATAATAAAGTTGAGTGTCAATAACTATGAACTAAAACTAATCAAGTACCATCTTTAATGTATCTTAATATTTTAGTTTCATAGCAAATTAGGTTTCAAAAGTTAATTCATTAAGAACAACGTTATACTTACCTGAACTTCTTGAGTCATCCTATTAAGCACAAAGTCGTCTCTTGGCCGTAAGGAAGCCTGGCTCGGTGCATTGGGACATCGCGTCCTTCGATGTCCAAGTCGGCCACATGTGCTACACTTTCGTCGCTTCTTCCCAACTGACGGAGCAGCCTGGGAACATCGTCCGGTGCCCTTTGTTCTAACACGGACCGGGTCCTTTATCCCTTGACGGACTAACCCGCTTGTCACCATAGGTTCAGCGGGTCTCAACCTGTACTAAATTTCCAACACAACTGCATCACTTAGAAGCTTCTTAGAGTATTGCTTGAAGTCCTCATCACTCATGCATGCGACCCATCCTAACCTCTTGCATATCTGAGAAAAGGCACCCAACCTGCTTCTATAAGTTGCTGCGTGATCCGTTGTTTCTTCACCTGATCCAATCGTTAACTTTGCTGTTTTAGCCCACCTGCGCAACACAAGGCTATCGGGCAGTGCACATAAATCCAACTTAACACATACAGCAAGGATATGCACACATGGTAGCCCGAAGGACTCCATCCGCATGCATGTGCACCTGAAATTATTTGTGACAGGTTCCCACACAACAATCCACCTCATATCCGGTCGCCGGTACTTTTCAATCCTGTAAATGTGGCACTGATCTGTAACCTTGCTTTCAAATATCCTAACCCGAACACATCGTCTGAGGGACTCGCGAAATCTCCAAAACATCTCTTGTGTGAATTTACTCCATCCGGATTTTTTCAGCTCCACAAACTCTGTTTGCAACACGGGAGTACCATAGCATGACCTAAATTCGAGCTCATCCTCGTTATCATGAAGAAAATCTATACATCTTTGAAAGTTAGTGACAAACTCCAATACTCTATACCTACTCTCAACAAACCTCCCAAGCTTAGCATGTAACGACTCACAACGAGACGTGGTTCTTATACCGGCAAAGAACCTCCCTCGTATGTAGGCGGTCGCCCAGGAATTCTTTTTCCTATACAAGTCTTTCACCCACTCTACATCAACAACGCCACACTCGTCGACCATTGACTGCTAGTGCATTTCGAATTCTTCAGTCTCCATGTCTGCCAACATACAATGTCTTAGCAATTGCGTGAAACGCGGATCACATATATTCTGTGTTGCATTTCTCAAAAGATGCCATGCGCAGAGCCTGTGATGAGCTTGGGAAAAAACAGATTGTATGGCTATTCGCATGGCAGGATCACCGTCTGTGATCACTGAAATTGGCGATTTTCCTTGCATGCAATCGAGAAATTATTGTAAAACCCAAATATATGACTCTTGAGACTCACATGAAACCATTGCCGTGGCAAACACATAGGTTTGGTTGTGATGATTAACTCCTGAGAACACCACCACCGGTAGGTTGTACTTATTACGTCCATAAGTTGCATCAAAAGCAAGCACATCCCCAAAAACAGCATAATCATCCTGACTACGACCATCACTCCAAAAAAGATCGTGTAAGTGCTCTTCCGATCCCACCTTATACCGCCAAAACATTCTACCATCTACACGAGCAACCCCCTCCAAAAACCTAATAGCAGCATTCACATCTCCACCTTGCAATTCTCTTTGCCTCCTAATCTCGTTATACATATCTTGTTTCGTGAAAGAAACCTTATTAAAACCTCCAAGCTGTGCTGCAAAGGATTCGTATATCTTTGGAATACTAATCCCAATTCCCCTCATATTAGTCAGCTGAGCAATCTCAACCTCTGATATCTTCCTATGTGATCTTAGATAATTTACAAACTTTTCAGATACCATCTCGTGGTTATGTTCATCAATGAACCGCGACACGTACCAATTCCCGGTTTCATCTTTTTTCTTAATCCTCATCTCAGCGAGACACCCACAACGAGTGACTACCTTATGCTCCCTTTTCCTATCCAATTTTTTCCAACCATTTCTTCTCTCGAAAACCCTGCCTGTTACATACAAATGTATATCTAACAATCTGCCCTATGCTATTCCTTATTTTCTTCCCTTGCCTTGATGCAAAACCTTTCAGTCGATTATAGTTGTTGTAGAAACCACTTGCTTCTTCGGGAGTGCTGAATTCTATTTGAAGAACATCATCTACAGTAACACCTTCCAGGTTTATCAACTGGTCTGGGGATCCACTAGCTGTCCCCTCCACCTGCACAAGAGCTTCATCTGCCTCAACTCCCATATCATACATTTCATCCTACATTATAACACAAAACAGATTAGTAAAATTAACTCAACCATTTTACTATCAAATGGATAATGTATAAACACTACCCATGTAAATATTTTCAGTAATCACGTTTCTTTGATCTCACCCCAGCTAGGCAAAATAAAAGAGTTTTACAATTTAGAAAATAAAAAAAATGATAAATATTCCATTATGCTTTCATTGAATGTCTTTAATTTATCCTAAATAATAATTTTTTAGGGTGATCATATTTAATATCTTGCAAGTGAAGTTTGAAGTATTAAACTATTAATGTTATTTTATTTGATGAAGTGAAATGCAAAATAACGCACAAATTAAGTCTCAAAGTAAAGAATTTGAGTTGATCAAATATAGGTAAATTTGACCTTTTTTTTAAGTTATTTTCCGTTCGAGTCTAAAAAAACAAAAAAATTATGAATCCTAAATGGGACATTTAAGAAAATAAGTTGCTTTTGTCTAATAAGAAAATAAGTTGCCTTTTTCTGAATCCTACACTATTCATTATTGAATCTCATGCACTATATTTGAGATAATAAAAAAATTTCTTAGATTTTGATTGTTGATAAAAAACTTATTCTCTACTGCTCTTATTTAAGATCTAGAATCTATTTTATAACAAACATTAGTGAGTCGATTTAGTGTATAACAAAAAAATGAATGCAAATAAGATTTTTTCTTTGAAAAATTTGCCAATCATTTCAAATAATAAATCAATACTTCAAATTTTGAGTCTACAGTAACATTCTTAACTTTTCAAAAAATTACTCCAATAAAATATTACCGACGTATAGGCAGCATTTGTTTTTAGTATATATGTTCATCAAAATATAAACACAGGAGTACACGGGAGTACATATATAATATTTGTTTATTTACACAAAAAATGATTAAACACCCATTCATTTTATGTATCTCTTGTAGAAAATAGTTTTTTCGATATTAATTTTTTTTATAAAATATATTTGTTCTTAGTTCTCTAATTAAGAATTACGTATTTTACAATAATTTATATACATGAATACATAATTATATCAACAAGAGATAGCTAAATAAAAAAATAATTTAAGGTTATATGTGTATTTTAAAAAAAAAAAATTTAGCCATCCAAAAAATCTTATACAGTGACTTTATCTAAACTTTTTTTCTCCAATAATTTTATTTTATTTATTAATTTTTATCCAAACATGTAACATGTTCTTGAGCCTGTGACATTGATTCTGAAAAGATACTTTATTATTTGAACTAAACTAAAATGTCAAAGAACAAGACATAAAAAGCTATGAAAATTATAAGCATATAATATCTAGTAAAATTTGGCCTGTATATTACTGTAAAAATTTAACTTTTGATAAATTGCCTAAACTAATTAACTAACCAAGCTGATAAAAATGTGATTGTAACACAAAAAACTATAACAGCGAATCAAATTTTTTTATGCAATAATAGTTCAATACATCCACATAAATCAGTTCAGTACATCCACATAAATAGTTTTGTAGTAAATCACATATGCATGCACAGCAACATACGGGAATGGTATCACAGTATTAAAAGTCACACATACCTGCATGTCAACATCACCAACATCGCTTTCTTCCGTCAATAAAATTTTTCTTGAACCACTCCATAACCATGCGTCCTGGACGACACTGCTGCTGGCTTCCATTTTTTCCAGTTACAACCGAGTGAAATTCACAACAAACAAACTTGAGAAAACAATAACTACAGTGATGATTTTGAGGACTTCATCTTCTCATACAAACACACAATGTGTTTCATCCCAAATCACAAATGGTCGCCGCTTAGGTATTATTACTAGACCCTTATTTTTTTTTGTAACAAGACCTTTTTCTTTTTGGCTTGGGCTAAGCCCAAAACCTTATCTAAACCCATAACCCAACCCATTCAAACCCCAATCTGATCTTCTCTCCCAACGCATCGAATTCTACCACCAAGAGTCAAGCTCCCATGGCCTACACAACATGAACATGTTTAATTCCACTTAACGGTTCATCCTCAACTTTGGAATCAAGGCGTGATCTGATTCATGAAATATGCATTAGGTCTCTCTGTTAGCTTCACCTTGGCAAGAAGCTTGTTCGTCTTTGCTCCCTTTGTTTCAGTGTCCCGATTTTTGGTATTGATTGAAGCTCCGCCTACCCCGCTTTTTCTGCAACTGCTGCTACCTTGTAACAATACCCTTGAATACATTGAAGGAACAAAGGCTTCTTCCTACACCATGGGCTTTCCCCAGCTAAGAAATCTACATGTGTTCCACTGAAAAAAAGAGTTGGGTTTGGGTAAAAGAAAAATCAATAATGACCCAATGCCATTCAGCCCATCGGCTTAGAGCCGTTTATAGTCAACTACAACTATGCATATCGGCTTCCTTACTATCCTTTTTGTAATTTGCCTTCTTAGCTCAGGGATAAGTTTGAAATTACACTATATACAACACGACAAATAAATTACCTGCAACCGTTTTGTCCCTGGTATAGCTTTGTTCCACTATAATACATTGGAACATGTGAAAACCTTCCTATAGCATATTACATACTTACATAGTAAGAGCTACATTGGCTTGGTGGCTCTAACGATGGCCGTAAGACCTTGGACCACAGTTCACACGTCTGACGTCTCAACCGTTTCATGACTTTCTTTGGTTTCGATTTGTAATGACCCAATTTTTAGTATGATATGATCATATTGAAATATTGAGTGTTATCAATTTAATATTATACTAATACTGTTATTAATAATATCAAATCTGTAATCAGTTTAACGAAACTCGATTTTTATGAAAAATCTTTTTTAAAGAAAATTAAAACCACAAATAAAAAGAAACGCGAGATTACACAAACTAAAAAGATAAATAGATACATGCATAAACAGGATAATATACTATAATATATATACAGCACCTATTACTCCCTCACAGTTATGTATATATATACAACTCAAAACATTTTCAGAGTCTGGTCTATATAAAGAACTCCTAATCTGACGTCCAGACTAGTCTAGTCTTTTAACCTGATCTCTTGAAAAACGAAAGTGAGAGTCTAGAACAAAAGTAACACTAAACTGGAGCGCTGCCAAAAGAAGATGCTGATGTCCCTACCTAATCGCTGTCAGAAGTCAAGTCCATGATCTCTGTATCCATCTCGGGATCCTCATCGTCCTTAGAAGTCAGATCTACAATCTCTATCTCCTCAATATCCTCATTGTCAGAAATAACGATCTCCGCTGGTATACTCTAGAGACTACCATCACTGTGGTCACCTGCGAAAGCTATACTACTAGGAAAATCTGCTCAACAGCAACTGAGGTAGACCAGACGCAACGACTGAAGTCCCGATAGGCTCTATGGTAAAAGGTCAGAGATGTAACACTCTAATTAGCCTAAGCTTTACCTCGCGTCATAAAGCAAAGGATAATCAAAGGTTATGACAGTTCTAAGCTCATACGTATAATATATAGAAAGAATTAATATAATCTAGAAGTCCGATGAAGGATATAGCTCAAAAACAGGATTTGAAAAGTGCAAAACGTACTAACAAAGCTACTAACTTAAAGCACAAGATATAGACAAGATATAGCAAAAGATAATAGTATAATATCATAAGAATCTAGCCACGGCTCATGGAGTTTAAGCCGGCTAGTCATATTTACAGACATACAGAAACCAGAAAGTAAAATCAGCTTATACAAGTTTTGTTCTCTCAATACATGCCTCTAGGCTAAAGCAAAATACAAAAGTGAGAGATGTATAACAAAATAAATAAAAAAGACTCCAAGAGTAACAGGATCCTCCGCTTTTGTCACCATCCAAGCAACTCACCGAGGTGGGTTGCGACCTGCATCTGAAAAACACAACAGAAATATGGTATGAGAACCGGAGGTTCTCAGTATGGTAACGGTGCCCAGTGATGTAGGATATAAGACCCCGGGACACCAAAGGCAATCCTAGACTTCATATCCATAACAAGATTCATTTTAGACATACTAAAACAATAAAGCATGATATATAAATCTTAACATAAATAAACAGGGAACTCTATCTTAAGGGATTTCTATTCTAACCAAACACAGTTGTCCCACAGCCTTCACCAACCTATCCTCCATGCGATCCCATCGCCACCGCCTTCCGAACCTCCGCAATTCCAGTAGAAATCACAATTAATTACAATGTAAGTAAAACACAAGTAGAAGCATATAAGGCAAGTAATTCAAGTAAGAAAATAGGCATCTTATTCAATTAGGCATACAATTACAAGTCGAAAAAGCAAACAAACAAATAGAAGATGCACATGATGAATGCCTACCCTATTCGCTGTGATATCACATTGTCGGTTCAACTGCCAACCCGACACATCACCATGGAGATGTCGCCCTTCAGAATCATCATTGGGAACCCCCGAGATATAGTGCTCGGATCACTGTCCAGGGTTTTGTGCCTGCACACTCTATTGATCCGAAGGGATGCGAACGGGATACTCTTGCCACAGACCTCACATCTCAACGTAAGGGGGATTTAACCACCGTCCTTATGCCGCCGCTACTACCTCGACAGGTGGGATCCAACCGCCGTCCCTGCCAAGCGCATAGCGTCTCATCATTTCTCACTATAAAACAGTAGTTCAGTGGTTTTTTAGAAAACATTTTCAATACATCAATGATTCATCATTGCACATTCAAGTCCTCGACTCATCTCAACCACTGTAAATCAACATTTTCATTCCGAGTCCTTGACTCATCTCAACTACTGTCAATCCACATTTCAAATCCGAACTCAACAGTTCATCAGTTCTCATTTCACATACCAATCATTCTTCACACGCTATCAAACCCATCCTCAGTACACCAAAAACCTAGGCCTCCATTTTCTAATTTTTCAAAACAATAACAAATTAAACCTTTTAAATTCTTTCCCATGCTTTAAATGCCCAAAACTAGGTCCAAGAGTCTTAAAATGGTGTCATAGAAGCTTACAATCTTGTTGGGAAGGTGAAATAGTTGAAGACAAACTTAAATTTGAGAAACAGGATGTGTGCGTACGCACAGGGGTGTGCGCGCACACGCCCATAAGATTTTTAAAATGTGTGCGTACGAATAGAGGTGTGCGTACGCACAGGTACAAAAATTTACAAGTCTGTTCACTCGCACAAGCTATGCTAGCGCCCTCAACAGACTGCCCTTCCCGACTTGTGCATGCGCACAGCGCTGTACGTACGCACAGGTCGTAAATCCTCGTTGGGTACGTGCGTGCACAAGCTATGCTAGCGCTCCAAACAGAAAGCCTCTCCCTGCCTGTGTGTACGCACAGGTCTGTGCGTGCGCACAGGTTTAAAATTTTGCAGGGTTGTGCGTGCGTACATACCAGAAATCATAAAATTCTGTAACTTTGCAGAATTTCAGATTTCGATACCAATCTTTGAATGATCATAACTTCCTCTACAAAAATCCAAATTTTGCAAACTTTATATCGATTCGAAGAGTTTTCAATAAGCTTTAATTTCAAACAAATCTCAACCAATGTTGAAAACTGAGGCATAAGTTATGATCACTCAAAGTTCGCCAAAAACCAATTTTTACTAAAAGTTCATCATTTCGTCAATTTCTTATCATACACAATCAAAACCATACCAAACCATTCCAAACTCCATTTTTCATCAAAATCAACCCTTTCTGTCATATTACACTAATCTTACCACATTTTCCTTCACATTTCATTGTTCTCAACCTCAACATCAACTATATAACACTTATAATCAATCCACATTCAAATTTACCATCCACATTACCATTTCATCAACCTCAACATCACATCTATCATAACAACCCACTTTTCCAATCCACACAATCATTCAACATCATCATATCATTATCAATCATCGTAATTGAACTCAAAATTCATCAACTCATCATAAACTATCATACATCAACATTCAATGACTCATCAACCATTTTAATTCAATCCTATCCTATAGGTCACTAGCCTAAGTGTCCATGAATATTATATACTACATAGAAGAAACCGAAACCATACCTTGGCCGATTCCCAATATGTCTAAAACTCAGAATTGAGCACAAGCAAGCTCTCAACCACAATCCAAGCTTTCAATTCCACTTCAACAAGCACCAACAAGTTCCAATAGCTCTAAAGCTCACAATTATTCAAGCTATATATACGTAAATCATCACAAATCAATCTAGGGCTCAATATAAACATAATCTCACAAGGGTTCAATGCCTCTTACCTTGTCCAACAGTTTTGATAGTCAAAACCCAATGCTATGTAAGGATTAGAGTGAACCTAAACACCCAAAAATCACAAAACCTCACTTAATCCAAAGCCCTAAACTCGAAATTTTGAAGAGAAGAACTGAGAAGATTTCGTGGTTACCTCTCCAGTTTTTTGTATGGGTCTTGTAGAGCTCTTCACAAGGAACACGTAGCCGCAAACGGTGCGGCGATCGGAGCTCTATAGCTCAAGATATGAGCTTGAGAAGATGAAGATGAGTAGTGTCAATAGAGGGTTTTCTTCTTCTTCTCTTCTCAACTGTGTGGTTGTGATTGTAAGTGTTTCATGCTGAAATGGGTTCACTTATGAACCTTTTATATGTTGGGCTTGGGCCCAACTTGGGCCCGGTCCAATCCGTTAGCGTTTTTAGCCTGTTCGGCCTAACTTCGGATCAAACCTTTAAAATTAACGCCCGAATTTTGACTTCTAATATTTTTCTAAGGTTTTTGACTATTAGCGGGCAGATTTGAACCGGTTGAACCGGTTCGACTGCCGGTTCGCGTTTTTTCGCAATTTTTCGCAAAAAACATATTTTTTAACTCAGAAAAATCTACTGAGTCCAAAAATCACATTTAAATCCTCAATTTCTGATGAGCGGATAATTTATATGCTTTTTGGCATTTTTTTAGTAGGATCTAGTTACTTTTAGGGATGTTTTTAATAGATTTTGTGTTAAATTCACATTTCTGGACTTTACTATGAGTTTGTGTGTTTTTCTGTGATTTTAGGTATTTTCTGGCTGAAATTGAGGAACTTGAGCAGAAATCAGATTCAGAGGTTGAAAAAGGACTGCTGATGCTGTTGGATTCTGACCTCCCTGCACTCAAAGTGGATTTTCTGTAGCTACAGAACTCGAAATGGTGCGCTTCCAATTGCGTTGGAAAGTAGACATTCAGGGCTTTCCAGCAATATATAATAGGCCATACTTTGGCCAAGAATAGACGACGTAAACTGGCGTTTAACGTCAGCTTTCTACCCAAATCTGGCGTCCAGCGCCAGAAAAGGATCCAAAACCAGAGTTGAACGCCCAAACTGGCACAAAAACTGACGTTCAACTCCACAAATGGCCTCTGCACGTGCAACACTTAAGCTCAGCCCAAACACACACCAAGTGGGCCCTGGAAGTGGATTTATACATCAAATACTTACTCATGTAAACCCTAGTAGCTAGTTTATTATAAATAGGACCTCTTACTATTGTATTAGGCATCCTGGATTGTATTTTGATCCTGTGATCACGTTTTAGGGGGCTGGCCATCTCGGCCATGCCTGGACCTTCACTTATGTATTTTTAACGGTAGAGTTTCTACACTCCATAGATTAAGGTGTCGAGCTCTGCTGTTCCTCAAAGATTAATGCAAGTACTACTGTTTTCTATTCAATTCATCTTATTTCGCTTCTAAGATATCCATTCGCACCCAAGAACGTGATGAAGGTGATGATTATGTGTGACGCTCATCACCATCTCCCCTATGAACACGTGCCTGACAAACACTTCCGTTCTACATGAAATAAGCTAGAATGAATATCTCTTAGATCTCTTAACCGGAATCTTCGTGGCATAAGCTAGAATGATGGCGGCATTCAAGAGAATCCGGAAGGTCTAAACCTTGTCTGTGGTATTCTGAGTAGGATTCAATGATTGAATGACTGTGACGAGCTTCAAACTCGCGAGTGCTGGGCGTTAGTGACAGACGCAAAAGGAGGGTGAATCCTATTCCAGCATGATCGAGAACCGACAGATGAATAGCCGTGCCGTGACAGGGTGCGTGAGCATATTATTCACTGAGAGGAGGGGATGTAGCCACTGACAACGGTGATGCCCTTGCATAAAGCCAGCCATGGAAAGGAGTAAGACTGATTGGATGAAGATAGCAGGAAAGCAGAGGTTCAGAGGAACGAAAAGCATCTCCATTCGCTTATCTGAAATTCCTACCAATGATTTACATAAGTATCTCTATCCCTATTTTATTAATTAATATTCGAAAACACCATTATCAATTTATATCTGCCTGACTGAGATTTACAAGGTGACCATAGCTTGCTTCATACCAACAATCTCCGTGGGATTCGATCCTTACTCACGTAAGGTATTACTTGGACGACCCAGTGCACTTGCTGGTTAGTTGTATCGAAGTTGTGACAAATTATGAATGTGTAATCACGATTACGCATACCAAGTTGCTCACGTGCCAGGAATAGTTTGAGCCTGGACATCACAATTTTGTGCACCAAGTTTTTGGCACCGTTGCCGGGGATTGTTCGTGTTTGGACAACTGACGGTTCATCTTGTTGCTCAGATTAGGTAATTTTCTTTTTTGTTTTCTTTTCAAAAATTTTTCAAAAATCTTTCAAAAATCTTCTCACCTATTTTTGAAAAAAAAAATGTTTTCAAAAATATATTTTTCTTCAAAATTTTTAAGAATGAATTCTAGTGTTTCATATAACATGTTTTAGCTTGACTGGCTATTAAGCCATGTCTAATTCCCAGGATTTTGATTGAGGACTATGAATTCATTACTTCCTTTTTCCCAAGTGTTTTCGAAAAAAATTATACAAAAATTCAAAAAAAATTAGAAAATCATAAAAATCAAAAATATTTTTGTGTTTCTTGTTTGAGTCTTGAGTCATATTATAAGTTTCGTGTCATTTGCATGTGCATCTTGCATTTTTTTTTTCGAAAATTTCATGCATTCATGGTGTTCTTCATGATCTTCAAGTTGTTCTTTGTAATTCTTCTTGTTTGATCTTGATGTTTTTTTGTTTTGTGTTGTATGTTATTTTTCATATGCATTCTTGAATTCTTAGTGCGTAAGCATTAAAGAATTCTAAGTTTGGTGTCTTGCATGTTTTCTTTGCATTAAAAATTTTTCAAAAATATGTTCTTGATGTTCATCATGATCTTCATAGTGTTCTTGGTGTTCATCTTGACATTCATAGCATTCTTGCATGCATTCATTATTTTGATCTAAAAATTTCATGCATTGCATAATTTTCATGTTTTCATAAAAATTCAAAAAAATAAAAAAAATATCTTTCCCTTTTTCTCTCATCAAATTCGAAAATTTGAGTTGACTTTTTCAAAAATTTTTAAAATCAAGTTATTTCTTATGAGTCAAATCAAATTTTCAATTTGAAAATCTTATCTTTTTCAAAATCTTTTTCAAAAATCAAATCTTTTTCAAATTCTTAGTTATTTTCGAAAATTCCAAAAATATTTTTCAAAAATCTTTTTCTTATTTTTATATCAAATTTTCGAAAATAACATAATCAATTAATGTTTTGATTCAAAAATTTGAAGTTTGTTACTTGCTTGTTAAGAAAGATTCAAACTTTAAGTTCTAGAATCATATCTTGTGATTTCTTGTGAATCAAGTCATTAATTGTGATTTTTAAAAATCAAATCTTTTTCAAAAACTAATTTCTATCATATCTTTTCAAAATATCTTCTTATCTTATCTTTTTCAAAAATTTGATTTCAAAATATCTTTTCTAACTTCCTAACTTCTTATCTTTTCAAAATTTGTTTCAACTAACTAACTAACTTTTTGTTTGTTTCTTAACTTTTTCAAAACTACCTAACTAACTCTCTCTCTCTAATTTTCGAAAATATCTTCCCTCTTTTTCAAAAATTTCTTTTTAATTAACTAATTAATTTTATTTTTTTATTTTTGATTTCAAAAATTTTCGAAAATTACTAACATTTTTCAAAAACCATTTTCGGAAATCACTAACTCTTTTTCAAAAATATTTTTGAAAATTCTCTCTCTCCCATCTTATTCTATTTATTCATTCATATCCTAACATCTCATCTCACATCTCTAGCCTCCTCACAGTTGTGTTTCTTCCATTATATTACATTCTTTATCTCCCCCTTTTTTTCCACTTACAAAGGGATCCCTATACTGTGGTATAAAGGATATCCATTATTATTATTATTATTTTTCTGTGCCTTCTTCTTTGTCATATGAGCAGGAGCAAGGATAAGAACATTCTTGTGGAAGCAGATCCAGAACCTGAAAGGACTCTGAAAAGGAAACTAAGAGAAGCTAAAATACAACAATCCAGAGATAACCTTTCAGAAATTTTCGAACAGAAAGAGGAGATGGCAGCCGAAAATAATAATAATATAAGGAAGATGCTTGGTGACTTTACTGCACCTAATTCCAATTTACATGGAAGAAGCATCTCCATTCCTGCCATTGGAGCAAACAACTTTGAGCTGAAACCTCAGTTAGTTTCTCTGATGCAGCAGAACTGCAAGTTTCATGGACTTCCATCTGAAGATCCTTTTCAGTTCTTAACTGAGTTCTTGCAGATATGTGATACTGTTAAGACTAATGGAGTAAATCCTGAAGTCTACAGGCTCATGCTTTTCCCTTTTGCTGTAAGAGACAGAGCTAGATTATGGTTGGATTCTCAACCCAAAGACAGCCTGAACTCTTGGGATAAGCTGGTCACGACTTTCTTAGCCAAGTACTTTCCTCCTCAAAAGCTGAGCAAGCTTAGAGCTGATGTTCAAACCTTCAGACAGAAAGAAGGTGAATCCCTCTATGAAGCTTGGGAAAGATACAAACAGTTGACCAAAAAGTGTCCTTCTGACATGCTTTCAGAATGGACCATCCTGGATATATTCTATGATGGTTTATCTGAGCTATCAAAGATGTCACTGGACACTTCTGCAGGTGGATCCATTCACCTAAAGAAAACGCCTGCAGAAGCTCAAGAACTCATTGACATGGTTGCTAATAACCAGTTCATGTACACTTCTGAAAGGAATCCTGTGAGTAATGGGACGCCTATGAAGAAGGGAGTTCTTGAAGTTGATACTCTGAATGCCATATTGGCTCAGAATAAAATATTGACTCAGCAAGTCAATATGATCTCTCAGAGTCTGTATGGAATGCAAGCTGCATCCAACAGTACTCAAGAGGCTTCTTATGAAGAAGAAGCTTATGATCCTGAGAACCCTGCAATAGCAGAGGTGAATTATTTAGGTGAACCTTATGGAAACACCTATAACTCATCATGGAGAAATCATCCAAATCTCTCATGGAAGGATCAAAAGCCTCAACAAGGCTTTAATAATGGTGGAAGAAACAGGTTTAGCAATAGCAAGCCTTTTCCATCATCCACTCAGCAACAGATAGAGAACTCTGAACAAAATACTTCTAATTTAGCAAACTTAGTCTCTGATCTATCTAAGGCCACTGTAAGTTTCATGAATGAAACAAGATCTTCCATTAGAAACCTGGAAGCACAAGTGGGCCAGCTGAGTAAAAGGATCACTGAAATCCCTCCTAGTACTCTCCCAAGCAATACAGAAGAGAATCCAAAAGGAGAGTGCAAGGCCATTGACATAAGCGCCATGGCCGAACCTGTGAGGAGAGGAGAGGACGTGAATCCCAAGGAGGAAAACCTCCTGGGATGTCCAGTGGTCAATAAGGAGCTTCCCTCTGAGGAACCAAAGGACTCTGAGGCTCATCTAGAGACCATAGAGATTCTATTGAACCTCCTTATGCCCTTTATGAGCTCTGATGAGTATTCCTCTTCTGAAGAGAATGAGGATGTTACTGAAGAGCAAACTGCAAGTTTCTTGGTGCAATTATGAAGCTGAATGCCAAACTATTTGGCATTGATACTTAGGAAGTTGAACCTCCCTTGTTCATCAATGAACTAAGTGATCTGGATCAACTGACATTGCCTCAGAAGAGACAGGATCCTGGAAAGTTCATAATACCCTGCACCATAGGCACCATGGTCTTTAAGGCTCTGTGTGACCTTGGTTCAGGAATAAACCTCATGCCCCTCTCTGTAATAGAGAAACTGGGAATCTATGGGGTGCAAGCTGCTAAAATCTCATTAGAGATGGCAGACAGCTCTAGAAAATAGGCTTATGGACAAGTAGAGGACGTGTTAGTAAAGGTTGAAGGCCTTTACATCCCTGCTGATTTCATAGTCCTGGATACTGGAAAGGAAGAGGATGAATCCATCATCCTAGGAAGACCTTTCCTGGCCACAGCAAGAGCTGTGATTGATGTTGACAGAGGTGAAATATTCCTTCAATGGAATGAGAACTCCCTTGTGTTTAAAACTCAAGGATCCCCCTCTGCAACCATGGAGAGGAAGCAGAAAAAGCTTCTCTCCAAGCAGAGTCAACCAGAGCCCCCACAGTCAAACTCTAAGTTTGGTGTTGAACTCCCATATCCAAACTCTAAGTTTGGTGTTGGAGAGTCTCAACAAAGCTCTGCACATCTGTGAGGCTCCATGAGAGCCCACTGTCAAGCTATTGACATTAAAAAAGCGCTTGTTGGGAGGCAACCCAATGTTTATCTAATTCTTATTTTTATTGTTTTTCATGTTTTCTTAGGTTCATGATCATGTGGAGTCACAAAATAAATATAAAAATTGAAAACGGAATCAAAAACAGCAGAAGAAAAATCACACCCTGGAGGAGCATCTGCCTGGCGTTCAAACGCCAGAACAGAGCATGGTTCTGGCGCTGAACGCCCAGAATGGGCAGCATCCTGGCGCTGAACACCCAGAACAAGCATGGTTCTGGCGTTCAACGCCAGAAATGGCAGCAAATGGGCGTTGAACGCCCAAAATGGGCACCAACCTGGCGCTGAACGCCCAGAGTTGTGTGCAAGGGCATTTTACATGCCTAAATTGGTGCAGGGATGTAAATGCCTTGACACCTCAGGATCTGTGGACCCCACAGGATCATCTCAGGATCTGTGAACCCCACAGGATCCCCACCTACCTCATCATCTCTCTTTCCATTCATGATCATCCCTTCTGTTTTCCATTTACCACTCACATCCTTACACCCACTTACCTTCAAAATTCAACATCTCTCCCCCACCCAATCCCACCCATATGGCCGAATACACACCTCCCTCCATCTCCTCTATATCTTCTTCTTCTTCTATTCTTTCTTCTTTTGCTCGAGGGCGAGCAACATTCTAAGTTTGGTGTGGTAAAAGCATAGCTTGTTTGTTTTTTCCATAACCATTGATGGTACCTAAGGCCAGAGAAACCTCTAGAAAGAGAAAAGGGAAGACAAAAGCTTCCATCAAGGGTCTATAGCTCAGTGGTAGAACATTTGACTGCAAATCAAGAGATCCCTGAGATACCTCAGGGGATACATTTTCTTCCACACAATTATTGGAAGCAACTAAGGGTGGAACATCAAGAGCACTCCATCATCCTTCATGAAATCAGAGAAGATCTAAAAGCACTGAAGGAGGAGCAACAAAGGCAAGGAAGAGACATAGAAGAGCTCAAGGACATCATTGATTCCTCAAGAAGGAAATGCTACCATCACTAAGGTGGATTCATTCCTTGTTCTTAATTCTTCTGCTTTTCGTTTTCTATGTTATGTGCTTATCTATGTTTGTGTCTTCATTACATGATCATTAGTAGTTAGTAACTTTGTCTTAAAGTTATGAATGTCCTATGAATCCATCACCTCTCTTAAATGAAAAATGTTTTAATTCAAAAGAACAAGAAGTACATG
The DNA here is from genome assembly GCF_059453495.1 of Arachis ipaensis. Lineage (NCBI taxonomy): Eukaryota > Viridiplantae > Streptophyta > Magnoliopsida > Fabales > Fabaceae > Arachis > Arachis ipaensis. The sequence goes on along the minus strand of NC_142441.1, from coordinate 37,917,141 downwards.
AGTTTTGAATTTATCCTTGAACTTAGTTTAATTATATTGATGTGGTGATAATGCTTCTTGTTTTCTGAATGTATGCTTGAACAGTGCATATGTCTTTTGAAGTTGTTGTTTAAGAATGTTAAATATGTTGGCTCTTGAAAGAATGATGACTAGGAGACATGTTATTTGATAATCTGAAAAATCATAAAAATGATTCTTGAAGCAAGAAAAAGCAGCAAAGAACAAAGCTTGCAGAAAAAAAAAATAGGCGAAAAAAAATAGAAAGAAAAAGAAAAAGCAAGCAGAAAAAGCCAAAGCTCTTAAAACCAAGAGGCAAGAGCAAAAAGCCAATAACCCTTAAAACCAAAAGGCAAGGGCAAATAAAAAGGATCCCAAGGCTTTGAGCATCAGTGGATAGGAGGCCTAAAGGAATAAAATCCTGGTCTAAGCGGCTAAACCAAGCTGTCCCTAACCATGTGCTTGTGGCGTGTAGGTGTCAAGTGAAAACTTGAGACTGAGCGGTTAAAGTCAAGGTCCAAAGCAAAAAAAAAAAAGAGTGTGCTTAAGAACCCTGGACACCTTTAATTGGGGACTTTAGCAAAGCTGAGTCACAATCTGAAAAGGTTCACCCAATTATGTGTCTGTGGCACTTATGTATCCGGTGGTAATACTGGCAAACAAAGTGCTTAGGGCCACGGCCAAGACTCATAAAGAAGCTGTGTTCAAGAATCATCATACTGAACTAGGAGAATAAATGACACTATCTGAACTCTGGGTTCCTATAGATGCCAATCATTCTGAACCTCAATGGATAAAGTGAGATGCCAAAACTATTCAAGAGGCAAAAAGCTATAAGTCCCGCTCATATGATTGAAGCTATGTTTCATTGATAGTTTGGAATTTATAGTATATTCTATTCTTTTTATCCTATTTTGATTTTCAGTTGCTTGGGGACAAGCAACAATTTAAGTTTGGTGTTGTGATGAGCGGATAATTTATACGCTTTTTGGCATTTTTTTTAGTAGGATCTAGTTACTTTTAGGGATGTTTTTAATAGATTTTGTGTTAAATTCACATTTCTGGACTTTACTATGAGTTTGTGTGTTTTTCTGTGATTTCAGGTATTTTCTAGCTGAAATTGAGGGACTTGAGCAGAAATTAGATTCAGAGGTTGAAAAAGGACTGCTGATGCTGTTGGATTCTGACCTCCCTACACTTAAAGTGAATTTTCTGGAGCTACAGAACTCGAAATGGCGCGCTTCTAATTGCGTTGGAAAGTAGACATTCAGGGCTTTCCAGCAATATATAATAGTTCATACTTTGGCCAAGAATAGATGACGTAAACTGGCGTTCAACGCCAGCTTTCTACCCAAATCTGGCGTCCAGCGCCAGAAAAGGATCCAAAACCAGAGTTGAACGCCCAAACTGGCACAAAAACTGGCGTTCAACTCCACAAATGGCCTCTGCACGTGTAACACTTAAGCTCAGCCCAAACACACACCAAGTGGGCCCCGGAAGTGGATTTATACATCAAATACTTACTCATGTAAACCCTAGTAGCTAGTTTATTATAAATAGGACCTCTTACTATTGTATTAGGCATCCTGGATTGTATTCTGATCCTGTGATCACGTTTTAAGGGGCTGGCCATCTCGGCCATGCCTGGACCTTCACTTATGTATTTTTAACGGTAGAGTTTCTACACTCCATAGATTAAGGTGTGGAGCTCTGCTATTCCTCAAAGATTAATGCAAGTACTACTGTTTTCTATTCAATTCATCTTATTTCGCTTCTAAGATATCCATTCGCACCCAAGAATGTGATGAAGGTGATGATTATGTGTGACGCTCATCACCATCTCCCCTATGAACACGTGCCTGACAAACACTTCCGTTCTACATGAAATAAGCTAGAATGAATATCTCTTAGATCTCTTAACCGGAATCTTCGTGGCATAAGCTAGAATGATGGCGGCATTCAAGAGAATCCGGAAGGTCTAAACCTTGTCTGTGGTATTCTGAGTAGGATTCAATGATTGAATGACTGTGACGAGCTTCAAACTCGCGAGTGCTGGGCGTTAGTGACAGACGCAAAAGGAGGGTGAATCCTATTCCAGCATGATCGAGAACCGACAGATGAATAGCCGTGCCGTGACAGGGTGCGTGAGCATATTATTCACTGAGAGGAGGGGATGTATCCACTGACAACGGTGATGCCCTTGCATAAAGCCAGCCATGGAAAGGAGTAAGACTGATTGGATGAAGATAGCAGGAAAGCAGAGGTTCAGAGGAACGAAAAGCATCTCCATTCGCTTATCTGAAATTCCTACCAATGATTTACATAAGTATCTCTATCCCTATTTTATTAATTAATATTCGAAAACACCATTATCAATTTATATCTGCCTGACTGAGATTTACAAGGTGACCATAGCTTGCTTCATACCAACAATCTCCGTGGGATTCGACCCTTACTCACGTAAGGTATTACTTGGACGACCCAGTGCACTTGCTGGTTAGTTGTATCGAAGTTGTGACAAATTATGAATGTGTAATCACGATTACGCATACCAAGTTGCTCACGTGCCAGGAATAGTTTGAGCTTGGACATCACAATTTTGTGCACCAATTTCTCACTCTAATTTCTCGGAACCCAATTTGGGAAATATTAATTACTTAATTAAACAGGTAATTAGTCGCAGTTCTTACATAGAGAAACACGTAGAAAGCGACTCTATCGACATATCCAATCCTACTGGAGGAGACTCAGGCACTACCTGTAAGATCCAGAACATTTGGAAAATCTTATTATGAATCAATTTCAATTTATTTATTCATTTAAGACTTTAGTTTTAGGAGAAAATCTTGTTATGAGTCATTTTCAATTTATTTATTAATTTAAGAGTTTAATTTCAGGAATTATTTTATTAAAGGTAATAAAATCAAGTTTTGATTATTTAAATTAGAATTTTTATCTAATTTTACAATTATTGGATAATATTTTATATTTAAATTATAAAGTTTAGTAATTGTAAAATAATAAGAATTTTTTTATGATTTAATTTAAATAATTGAGGTTTTGGAATTTAGCACTCTAGTTTTTATAAATAAAGAAAATTAATTATATTATCTAAACTTCTTGCATTAGAGTATTTATTTAAAAATAATTTGTAAATTGACGAACAAATAGTATTTTTATATATAATTATTGTTGGATTAAAAATTGATTTTCAATTACTATGTTACCCCTAATTTTATTAAAATTACTAAACTACCCAAAATCCTAATTTATGAAACACACAACTCAAATCCTAGCTCACTTTCACCTCACACACTCAGCCGTCACCCGCAACCTCCCTTCCTCACTTTCTGATAAACTCCAATTTTGTGGTTTATCTTGTACTTAATTTAGGGGATTTTATCACCTTTTCTCACATTTATTCAATGAAATAGCATGGTTTTGTAATTCTCCCTTAATTTGTGTTTAAGTGTAAAAATATGCTTTTTAGGCCCTTAAATTGGTGATTTTAATTCACTTTAATTCCATTGGATGTCTTGATGTCTTTGTTGAGTGATTTCAGGTTCATAAGGCAAGTATTGGATGGAAGAAATGAAGAGAAAAGCATGCAAAATAGAGAATTCACAAAGAAATGAGCATTTGGAGAATTGAGGGCCACGCACACGCATCATCCACACGTACGCGTGCATTGAAGATTTGTAAGCCACGCGCACGCGTCGCCCACACGTACGCGTGAGTAAGAGTTCGGCCAGCGACACGCACGCGTCACCCACGCGTACGCGTGACACTTGGCACGTGACTCACTTAAAGTGAAATCGTTGGGGGCGATTTCTGAGTTGCCCAGGCCCAAATCCAACTCGTTTATGAGGGTATTTCATGCAGAATTCAAGCTTGGGCAAGGGAGGAGCACTTGGTTGTAGCTTGGCATGGAATAGTTTAGTTTCTAGAGAGAGAAGCTCCATCTTCTCTCTAGAATTAGGGTTCTTAGGCTTATTTCCATTTTAGATCTAGGTTCAATTTATTGTTCTCATCTTGTTTTCTTCACATTTTCATGCTCTAGTAGTTTGATTCTCTTAGTTTTCATGATGATTTTCCCTTTATGCCTCTTTTATGTTGTTGATGAAATCTTGTTGGATTTGGATTCTCTTTAATGCAATTAATGTTTGATGTTCTTTTATTGTTGATTTCAGTTGTGGATCTTACTTTGCTTGTATTGGGTAGTTGTAGAATTTATCTTTCATTGGAATTTACTATGCTTTCCTTTTATGCCTTCCAAGTGTTTGACAAAATGCTTGGTAGGATGTTAGAGTAGATCTTTGAACATTCTTGGCTTGGAAAGAGGAATTAGGTGACCTTGAGTCATGAATACCCAACCTATGTTGGTGATCTAGAGTTGTTAGCTAGTATTGTTTTCATTGACTCTAATCTCTTGCTAATTCAATTAGTGAGTTGATTAGGACTTTTGGATTAAGATTAGTTAGTCCTATTTGACTTTTTCTCATGTGAAGATAACATTATACCTTCTACCATTGTTAGGGATGACGAAATAGGATAAATTCTTGTTAATTATTGTTATGATTAGTGACTAGGATAGAAAGCCTATGATCTCAACCTTTGCCATGAATGTCTCTCTTTATTACTTGCTTTCGTTAGTTACTTGATTTACTTTTGTTGCTATTTATTTTCTTGCCCTTTTACCAATCAAACCACTTTGCATCTTCATAGCCAATAATCAAACACTTCATTGTAATTCCTTGTGAGACGACCCGAGGTTTAAATACTTGGTTAATTTTTATTGGGGTTTGTACTTGTGGCAACTCAAATTTTTTATGTGAGAATTGTTTGTTGGTTTGGAGCTATGCTTACAACAAAATTCTTATTTCTACAAGAGAAATTCTAGATCGACACAACAATTTCTCTCACTATCAAAATAGCGCCGTTGCCGGGGAATTGCAATGGTGCTATGTTATGGCTATTGTATACATTGTGAATATGTTTGCCTTTTTTCTTCGTTGTTAGTTGTTGCTAGTTGTAGGACTTTGCTTTCTTTATTTCTTGTTAGTTTTTGTTTTTGTTTTCTCTTATCACCATCAATTCTCATCACTTTGGCTATGAGTGTGGTTCAAACTATGTTGTAGGAAATGGAAGCTTTAATGAGGATTTGCATCAAGGATTTGGAGATCAACGGTGGGAGGAGCCCCGAGCTTATGGACAATCTTCTTGGCAACAACCTCCTCCCGAATCAAGTTTGACAAGAGTGCTTGGGGACATGACTACTCTCCTCACAGAGATGCGCAAGAAACAAAAGGCATTTTATTCTATCCAAGCCGTTCAAGCGCCACCCCAACATGATTACTCTCTGGTTTCTTATGGGTACAATCCAACTCTTGATGCATACTAATCTAATGTGTGTGATGACCCTTATTGTGATTGTCAACCACAACCACCACATACATATAACCCTTTCCCTCAACATGGTCCCCAACAATCTCATTCACAAGCCTCATACCACCATTCACCCCCATATAACCCTAATCTATATCCACCGTACCAACCACCATGTGAACCATACCTAGAGCCACCATTCCAACACCAATACTCCCAAGAACCACAAACTCCATACACACTACCTCAAGACTTTCACCAATATGGACCACCTTTCAACTACAATACCTTTTCCTCAAACAATGAACATTTTCTTCTACCACCACTTTCATCGGACGACCTAATGTGAGAGCAACAAGAACTTCTAGCTAGGTGTCTAAATCAAGATGAAGAGCTCAAGGAGATAGAAGCCAAGGTTGCTATTGTGATAGAAGCCGTTAGCAACATGGTCTCATCCCGCCTAAGCCTATGCGATCAAGGCACTTCCATTGTTGAATGTCACTCAAGGAGCTTAGTGAGGGAATGGACTTAAAGCTTCAAAGGGAAGAAGATGAGTTAAAGCAAGAAGTCCAACAAGAGGAGGAGGTAGAGATTATTGAACAAGAGAAAATAGTGGTTGGAGATTTAGAATATGTATAGTACATGGGAGTATCACAAGTTGAAAAGCCCTATTCCAAGAAGCTTGATATTGGTGTTGAAGAGGGTATACAACCCCCAAAGCATATTATGGTTGAAGACTTGGAAGAGGTTGAAGAGATGGATTTAATCATTGAGAATTTCTTATCTACAATCGAATCCTCTCCCATTGGGCTTGAAATTGAGATTAAGGAAGAAGATGCACAACCTCCCATGCCTTTGGTAAGTAATGAAAATGAGATGGAATTGGAAGAAAGCTACGAAGAAGAATGTTTGGAAGAAGTTGGGCAATCAACAAGTCCTCCTATATATGATGATTCTGCATCAACATATGATCCTTTTGAGCTTGATGAATCCTCCCCTACTATGCTTGGAATCGATAATGAGGTAGATTTCACTAAACCTCCTATCTATGATGAGAGTGATGAGGAAGAGCTTGAAGAAATTGGTGAAGAAGAATGTGGACTTGAGGAAGCTTGGCAAGAGGCAAAGCTTGAAGAATCTTTCCAAGTGGTGGAAGCCTCTAGAAGAGGATGTACGGGAGTGGAACATGCTTTGTCAAGACCGTTGGGAACTCCTCTACCTGAGTTGCCATCTAACCTTTCATTTGAGTGGGTAAAACTTCTAACTCTTAGCTTTCTTATCCCACTTGAGTATGGTATTATCGAGACGGATGGCCAACTTAGGGTGCTTTGTGGAATTAAGCGTAAGCAGAGGATGTTTAGTGGTTGACGTTGTAAGTCTAGGCTCATTATGATTGGAGGCTCAAAATTGAGGAGCATGGATTGGTGTAGTATTCAAATAGATGGGTCTAAGAGGGTAGTTTGGTGCCCTCATGAGAATTCGGCTTGCTTACCACCCGGAGAGAATTATCATGACCAATTTGAAGACGGGTGTGAGAACAAAGTATGGGATCCCGGATTATAAGGTGTGGATCAACTTTAGGAGCTCATAGTTTGTGAAGAAATCCATCAAAGCTTGGATATATCAATTTTGAATGATGGAGCTTATTGGAGGTCCAAGCATTGGTGGATGTTCAAGGATGGGTTCAAGCACAAGCCACCTTGATGAAGAGCTCCCCATAAGTCCAACTTAAGGACAATAAACAAAAGTGCTAGGTAGAAGACACCCCACCATGGTAAAATCTTTTCATTTTTCTCTTTTGTAAATATTGGTAAGATTAGTTTAATTTCATGTTTTGATTGGTTTGTTGAGTTTAATTGGAAGTTTGGTATATTAAATAACGTTTTATGGTGTTTTGGTAGCTGCTTGGAGGTGTGAAATGCTTGGTTTGGTGCAAGAACATGGAAAAATTTTGAAAAACTGAGCACCAACCCACGCGTATGCGTGACCCAAGTTTTTTTCGACCATCCACGCGCACGCGTCACCCACACGTACGCGCGGATTCCAAATTTTCACCCCGAAGCCAAAAACCCGAGAGTTGTGCGTGAAGTGTGCCAACTTTGTGCCTTCACCCACACGTACGCGTATCTCACGCGTACGCGTCGACCTTCTCTGAATAACCCACCACGTGTACACATGCTTTACGCGTACGCGTCGCTCCCATTTCACCACTCCACGCGCACGCGTCACTGACGCGTACGCGTGGGCTGCCTTGTTTCATCCATCTCCTTTTCTTCTCCCTTTTCCATTTCTTTCCTTCTTCTTTCTTCTTCTCTTTTATTTCCACCCTTCAATCATCATCTAACATTACCAAATACCATCTATAACAAATTATTTTAGTTAGTTGGTTGGTTGTTTAGTTAGTTTAATTTTTGTTTAATCTTCTCTTTTCTTCATAATAAATGTTGGATTATTAATCTTGTTTACTGTTTATTGCTGCTTATTATTAACTGAATGCTATTTTACCATAACTATTTTTGATATTCATTATTGGATTCTTTGTTGAGGGTACAATTTTGTTACTTGGTTTCGAGTTCTTAATACTTAATGTTTTGAATACCAAGTGCTTGTACATTGCCTCCAAGTATCTTAACTCTTTTGAATTGCATGTTTTGGCCGCCATGCATTCATCATCCATCGTTAGGCAATTGTACATTATCAATGCATTTTTTAGGTGATGCTTGCTATGCTTGATCCGTATTCACATCACCTATTTCATGCGTTGAGATTTTGGAATTGTGAAATTGGATCGAAAGCTTACCTGAGTGATATATTTTTGAGCTCTTCAAGCTTTGTGGACCATGCTTGCTATGTGATTGATCTTAACTCTTATATTTCTTTTCCTAAGTTCCATAACATCCATGTGCTCCACCTCTATGTCACTTAGGTGTTGCAAACAAACTTCAATATGTGTCATTGTTTGATGTGTAAGTTTCACATTTCATCTTGTTCATTAAAGTTACCGTGCACATCAATCAATGTCCATCCATTATCCAATTCACAATTGCTTGACTTTGCTTGAATGCTTTATGCTCCCTTATTGCTTGTTTGGTTGTCTTAACCTACAAGTTCTCTCCGAAGTATCTCAAGCACACTAGAATGAGTGACGTGCATACTTTCTTTGTATAATTGTGACATATCTCTCTATGATAGTGTGTGTGTGTTCTAAAGGGTGCCTAATTTATAACTCACACACCTATTCTGTATCAATGTCACACTAGTTCACTGATGAGCGGATATTTTATACGCTTTTTAGGGATAATTTCATATAGTTTTGAGTATGTTTTTGTTAGTTTTTAGTCTATTTTTATTAGTTTTTAGGAAAAATTCATCTTTTCTGGACTTTACTATGAGTTGTGTGTTTTTCTGTAATTTCAGGTATTTTTCTGGCTGAAATTGAAGGAGCTGAGCAAAAATCTGATTCAGGCTGAAAAAGGACTGCTGATGTTGTTGGATTCTGACCTCCCTGCACTCAAAGTGGATTTTCTGGAGCTACAGAACTCGAAATGGCATGCTTCCAATTGCGTTGGAAAGTAGACATCCAGGGCTTTCCAGAAATATATAATAGTCTATACTTTTTACAAGGATAGACGACGTAAACTGGCGTTCAACGCCAGTTCTCTGCCCAATTCTGGCGTCCAGCGCCAGAAAAGGATCAAAAGCTGGAGTTGAACGCCCAAACTGGCATAAAAACTGGCGTTCAACTCCACAAATAGCCTCTGCACGTGAATTGCTTAAGTCTCAGCCCAGCACACACCAAGTGGGCCCCAGAAGTGGATCTCTGCATTATCCATCATAGTCTACTCATATTTTGTAACCCTGGGCTACTAGTTTAGTATTTAAACAACTTTTAGAGACTTATTTTGTATCTCATGACATTTTAGATCAAACTTTGTATTCTCTGACGGCATGAGTCTCTAAACCCCATTGTTGGGGGTGAGGAGCTCTGCTGTGTCTCGATGAATTAATGCAAGTATTTCTGTTTTCCATTCAAACACGCTTGTTCCTATCTAAGATGTTCATTTGCGCTTAACTGTGATGAAGGTGATGATCTGTGACACTCATCACCTTCCTCAAACCATGAACGTGTGCCTGACAACCACCTCCGTTCTATATACGATTGAATGAGTATCTCTTAGATTCCTTAATCAGAATCTCCGTGGTATAAGCTAGAACTGATGGCGGCATTCATGAGAATCCGGAAAGTCTAAACCTTGTCTGTGGTATTCCGAGTAGGATTCAAGGATTGAATGACTGTGATGAGCTTCAAACTCCTGAAGGCTGGGCGTTAGTGACAGACGCAAAAGGATAGTAAATCCTATTCCAACCGGATCGAGAACCAACCGGTGATTAGCCGTGCTGTGATAGAGCGCGTGAGCGTAGTTTTCACTGGAAGGATGAAAGGTAGCCATTGACAACGGTGATCCACCAACACACAGCTTGCCATAGGAGGATGTGCGTGCGTGAACAAGAAGACAGAGGAAAGCAGAGATTCAGAAGACAAAGCATCTCCAAAACTCCAACATATTCTCCATTACTGCATAACAAGTAACCTTTAATCCATGTTCTATTGTTTATTTGCAATTCAACTGATAAACATAATTGACTTCCTGACTAAGATTTACAAGATAACCATAGATTGCTTCAAACCAACAATCTCCGTGGGATTTGACCCTTACTCACGTGAGGTATTACTTGGACGACCCAGTGCACTTGCTGGTCAGTGGTACGAGTTGTGAAAAGTGTGATTCACAATTTGTGCACCAAGTTTTTGGCACCGTTTCCGGGGATTGTTCGTGTTTGAACAACTGACGGATTATTTTGTTGCTTAGATTAGGAAAATTTTTCTTTTTAGTCTAGAGTCTCTTATTAGTGTTCTTGGTTAAAAATATCCTTCTTTAAAACAAGTGTTACATTTACTGCCCAACTGGCTAGAGCGTTAGTCTAAGCCCGTGGCAGTTTGGTACACTCTTTTTAAAACCTTTTTCATAAATAATATTTTCTCTATAAAATTTTGTGCCAAACTTTAAGTTTGGTGTTTTCTTGTTGATTTTTCTGTGTTTTTCGAAAATTTATTTTGGTTTTCTAAAAATTTTAAGTTTGGTGTTCTTGAGTTTTCCTTGTGACTTGATCTTAAAATTTTTAAGTTTGGTGTTCCTTGGTGTTTTCTCTCCAAAATTTTCGAAAATAAGGAGCATTAGATCTAAAAATTTTAAATCTTGTGCTATCTTATTGTTTTTCTCTTTCCTCTTAAAAATAAAAAATATCTTTTCTCTCTATTTTAAAAACAATTTTTCGAAATATATTTCTAAAAATTCAGATTTTTATTTCAAAATTTAAATTTTTTCAAAATCATCATATCATTTTAAAAACTTCCTAACCACTTTCTCTCTCCTCAGTTTTTCGAAAATCTTCACTCAATTTTTATTTATTTTAATTTATTTCATTTTCGAAATAAATATATAAATAAATAAATAAAAATATTTTTTCTATTTTACATCATCTTCCTTTTTCCATCATGGATCTAAGTGGAAATGAACAGTCCAGGAGGACTCTGGGGTCATATTCAAACCCCTCTACTGCTTCATATGGGAGTAGTATCTGCATACCCTCCATTGGAGTCAGTAGCTTTGAGTTGAATCCTCAGCTCATTATCATGGTGCAGCAAAGCTGCCAGTATTCCGGTCTTCCACAGGAAGAACCTACAGAGTTTCTAGCAAAATTTTTACAAATTGCTGACACAGTACATGATAAGGAAATAGATCAGGATGTCTACAGACTATTACTGTTTCCATTTGCTATAAAAGATCAAGCTAAGAGGTGGTTAAATAACCAACCTAAGGCCAGCATAAGGACATGGAAACAGCTGACAGAAAAATTTCTGAATCAATATTTCCCTCCAAAAAGGATGACACAGCTAAGGCTGGACATCCAAGGCTTTAAACAAGGAGATAATGAATCTCTTTATGATGCCTGGGAGAGATACAGAGAGATGCTACGAAAATGCCCCTCTGAAATGTTTTCAGAGTGGGTTCAGTTAGACATCTTCTACTATGGGCTTGCAGAAGGAGCTCAGATGTCTCTAGATTACTCAGCTGGTGGATCTATCCATATGAGAAAGACAATTGAAGAGGCTCAAGAGCTCATTGATACAGTTGCCAGGAATCAGCATCTGTACCTAAGCAGCAACCCTTCCATGAATGAAGAGGTTAACACAGTAACTGTTGAATTCAGTACTGTAAAACAAGCTGCTGAATTCAATCAGCAATTGGATTTTCTAACAAAGCTGCTAGCTGAATTCAAGGACAGGCTACAAGAGACAAGGATAGCTAATATACATATGGACGAACAGTTTAAGCAAACAAAGCAGCAGCTATCAAGGCAAATAGCAGAAGAATGCCAAGCAGTTCAATTAAGAAGTGGGAAAACATTAAATACCCCACCTCAAGGCATCAAAAAGTCAAGAAATGAGCAACCCACCAAAGATTCACCTGAGGACAGTAAGAGCCCAGGGAAAAATAATTCTGGCGCTAAAACGCCAGAGAATTGGTGGAAGGCTGGCGCTGAACGCCCAGACTATGCCCAAAACTGGCGTTCAACGCCAGAAACAAGGCAGGATTGGCGTCCAACGCCAGAAATGGGCAAGAATCTGGCGTTGAATGCCCAAATAGGGCAGAATCCAGCGTTGAACACCCAAAATGGGCACAGTTCTGGCATTCAGACGCCAGAAGCAGACAAGGAGCTGGCGTCCAGTTTCACTCCAGCTTCTAACTCTGGCACTCAATTGCCAGTGAGGGATCAGACACACACAAGTGCTGATAACAACCCTTCTAAAAAGGCTTCTTTAACCACTAAGGTTGAGGAATATAAAGCCAAGATACCTTATCCTCAAAAACTCCGGAAAGAGGAGCAGGATAAGCAATTTGCTCGCTTTGCAGATTATCTAAGGACTCTTGAAATAAAGATTCCATTTGCAGAGGCACTTGAGCAAATACCTTCTTATGCCAAGTTCATGAAAGAGATCTTGAGTCATAAAAAGGAGTGGAGAGAAACAGAAAGAGTTCTCCTCACTGAAGAATGCAGTGCAGTCATTCTGAAAAGCTTTCCTGAAAAGCTTAAAGACCCTGGGAGTTTTCTGATACCATGCATATTAGAAGGTGATTGCACCAAGACAGCTTTATGCGATCTTGGGGCAAGCATCAACCTAATACCTGCATCCACTATCAGAAAGCTTGGTTTAACTGAAGAAGTTAAACCAACCCGGATATGTCTTCAACTTGCTGATGGCTCCACTAAATACCCATCAGGCGTGATTGAAGACATGATTGTCAGGGTTGGGCCATTCGCCTTTCCCACTGACTTTGTTGTGCTGGAAATGGAGGAGCACAAGAGTGCTACTCTCATTCTAGGAAGACCCTTCCTAGCAACTGGACGATCCCTTATTGACGTTCAACAGGGGGAAATAACCCTGAGAGTCAATGATGATGAGTTCAAGTTGAATGCTGTCAAAGCCATGCAGCATCCAGACACATCAACAGACTGCATGAAAGTTGATCTTATTGACTCCTTGGTAGAAGAGATCAACATGGCTGAGAGTCTCGAATCAGAGTTGGAAGACATCTTTAAAGATGTTCAGCTTGATTTGGAGGATTCAGAGGACATGAAAGAGCCTCTGAAATTTCTTCTAAAAGAGGAAAAACCTCCTAAACCCGAGCTCAAGCCATTACCACCATCCTTGAAATATGCATTTCTAGGAGAAGGTGATACTTTTCCAGTGATCATAAGCTCTGCTCTAAGTTCACAGGAAGAGGAAGCACTTATTCAAGTGCTAAGGACACACAAGACAGCTCTTGGGTGGTCCATAGGTGACCTTAAGGGCATAAGCCCAGCTAGATGCATGCACAAAATCCTATTGGAGGATAATGCCAAACTAGTGGTTCAACCACAGAGGCGGCTAAATCCAGCCATGAAGGAAGTGGTGCAGAAAGAGGTCACCAAATTACTAGAGGCTGGGATTATTTATCCCATTTCTGATAGCCCCTGGGTGAGCCCTGTTCAAGTCGTCCCAAAAAAGGGAGGCATGACAGTGATTCATAATGAAAAAAATGAACTGGTTCCTACAAGAACAGTTACAGGGTGGCGCATGTGTATTGACTACAGAAGGCTCAATATAGCCACCAGAAAGGATCATTTTCCTTTACCATTCATAGACCAGATGCTAGAAAGACTAGCAGGTCATGATTATTACTGCTTTTTGGATGGCTATTCAGGCTATAACCAGATTGCAGTGGATCCCCAGGATCAAGAGAAAACAGCATTCACATGTCCATCCGGAGTGTTTGCTTATAGAAGGATGCCCTTTGGGCTATGTAATGCACCTGCAACCTTCCAGAGATGCATGCTCTCTATTTTCTCTGACATGGTGGAAAAATTTCTAGAAGTCTTCATGGATGACTTCTCAGTATATGGAGACTCATTCAGCTCCTGTCTTAATCACCTGAAACTTGTTTTGAAAAGATGCCAAGAAACCAACCTAGTTTTAAACTGGGAAAAGTGTCACTTCATGGTGACTGAAGGAATTGTTCTTGGGCATAAAATCTCAAACAAGGGAATAGAGGTGGATCAAGCAAAAATAGAGGTAATTGAAAAATTACCACCACCTGCCAATGTTAAGGCAATCAGAAGCTTTCTGGGGCACGCAGGATTCTATAGGAGGTTTATAAAGGATTTTTCAAAAATCGCAAAACCTCTAAGCAATCTGCTAGCTGCTGACACGCCATTGGTGTTTGACACAAAGTGCCTGCAGGCGTTTGAAACGCTGAAAGCTAAGCTGGTCACAGCACCAGTCATTTCTGCACCAGACTGGACATTACCATTTGAGCTAATGTGTGATGCCAGTGATCATGCCATTGGTGCAGTATTGGGACAGAGGCATGACAAGCTTCTGCATGTCATTTATTATTCCAGTCGCGTTCTAAATGATGCCCAGAAAAATTACACAACCACAGAAAAAGAACTACTTGCAGTGGTTTACGCCATTGACAAGTTCAGATCATACTTAGTAGGATCAAAAGTGATTGTGTATACTGACCATGCTGCTCTTAAATATCTACTCACAAAGCAGGATTCAAAACCCAGGCTCATCAGATGGGTATTGCTTCTGCAAGAGTTTGATATAGAAATAAGAGACAGAAAAGGGACAGAGAACCAAGTGGCTGATCATCTGTCCCGGATAGAGCCAGTGGAAGGAACGTCCCTCCCTTCTTTTGAGATCTCTGAGACGTTTCCTGATGAGCATTTATTCGCCATTCAGGAAGCACCATGGTTTGCCGATATTGCAAACTATAAAGCTGCAAGGTTCATACCCAAGGAGTACAACAGGATACAAAAGAAGAAATTAATTACTGATGCAAAGTACTACTTGTGGGGTGAACCTTATCTCTTTAAGAGATGTGCAGACGGAATTATCCGTAGGTGTGTGCCTAGAAAAGAAGCACAGAGAATCCTGTGGCATTGCCACGGATCTCAATATGGAGGCCACTTCGGAGGTGAGCGAACAGCCACCAAGGTCCTCCAATGTGGCTTCTATTGGCCCACACTCTATAAAGATTCCCGAGAGTTTGTACGTAATTGTGACAGTTGCCAAAGAGCTGGTAACCTGCCTCATGGTTACGCCATGCCTCAACAAAGAATCTTGGAAATTGAGTTGTTTGACGTATGGGGAATTGACTTCATGGGACCTTTCCCACCATCATACTCAAACACTTATATTCTGGTGGCAGTTGACTATGTATCCAAATGGGTTGAGGCTATTGCCACACCCACCAATGATACTAAAACAGTGCTGAAGTTCCTCCAGAAACATATCTTTAGCAGGTTTGGTGTCCCTAGAGTACTAATCAGTGATAGGGCACTCACTTCTGCAATAAACAGCTTTACTCTGCCATGGTTCGGTATGGAATTCACCACAAGGTGGCCACTCCATATCATCCACAAACCAATGGGCAAGCTGAAGTCTCTAACAGAGAATTAAAGAGAATCCTGTAACGGACAGTAAATACCCATAGAAAGGATTGGGCACGGAGCCTGGATGATGCTCTGTGGGCTTACAGGATAGCATTCAAGACCCCCATAGGGACATCTCCATACCAACTCGTGTATGGTAAGGCATGTCACCTGCCCGTGGAACTGGAATATAAGGCCTACTGGGCAACCAGATTCCTAAACTTTGATGCCAAATTAGCAGGAGAAAAACGATTGCTTCAGCTAAATGAGCTAGAGGAATTCAGATTCACAGCTTTCGAAAATGCCAAGCTTTATAAAGAAAAATAAAAAAAATGGCATGACAGAAAGCTGTCATCTAGAATCTTTGAACCAGGACAGAAGGTCCTGTTGTTTAACTCTAGACTCAGGCTATTCCCCGGGAAACTGAAATCCCGGTGGAGGGGACCATACGTGATTACAAGTGTGTCACCATATGGATATGTGGAGCTTCAAGATATTGATTCTGATAAGAAGTTCATTGTCAATGGACAGAGAATCAAGCATTATCTTGAAGGCAATATTGAGCAAGAATGCTCAAGGCTGAAGCTAGATTAAAAGCTCAGCAAGGTCCAGCTAAAGACAATAAAGAAGCGCTTGCTGGGAGGCAACCCAGCCATGGGGCAACAATCCTCTAAGCATTTCTGCCCTATTCCTATTTTTATTTTTATTTGTTTATATAGAGTTCATTGATAACAAGGTAAATAATCATTTACAGAAGACCTCGACACACAAAACAGAGAAAAAAATCTCACTGGCAAGAAAACGCCAGTAAAAGTGCATTTTGGGCGTTCAACGCCCAAAATGGGCATCCACTGGGCGCTGAACGCCAGTGATGGTAGCAGCTGGGCGTTCAACGCCAGAAAGGGGCACCCACTGGGCGTTGAACGCCAGTAATGGTAGCAGCTGGGCGTTGAACGCCCAGGAGAGCAGCAATTGGGCGCTGAACACCCAAAACAGGCAGTGTTTGGGCGTTCAGACGCCAGGACAGCAAGGAGGAGCCAAATTCATTTTTTCCACACGTATTTCCATTTTAATTTCAAATTTTATGCTTCAATGCATGATTTTTACATGAACATGTCAAGAACCCTGATTTCTAAAATCCTTAATTTCTAAAAATCCATCTTTCCAAATTCAATCCAACTCTTTTCAAATCTTTTCTGAAAACAAATCTATCTTTTTCACTCTAAAATCTTTTCAACTAATCCATATCTTTTTCAAATCTCCATATTATCTTTTTCAAAATTCAGATTTATCTTTTTCAAAAATCTATCATATCTTTTCAAAATTAAACTATATCTTCTATCTTATCTTTTTCAACTCAATCTTTTTATCTTATCTTTCCCAATTTTTCGAAAACCCACCCCCCATCCCTTTAAATTTGGGTTCGGCCTCCCTCCTCCTCCATCAACAATTGCACCTAGCTCTCCTTCTATCCCTATCCTTTCTTTTCTTTTGCTTGAGGTCAAGCAAACCTCTAAGTTTGGTGTGTTTATCCGAGATCACTAAGATCATGGCTCCTAAAGGAAAATAACCCACTCCAAGAGGCAAGAAAGAGAGCGTTCCAAAACCACTTTGGAATCAAGGGAAGTTCTTATCTAAAGAACATTCAGACCATTATCTTAAAGTAATGGGTCTAAGATCAGTGATCCCGGAAGTTAGATTCGATCTGAAAGAAGATGAATATCCGGAGATCCAGGAGCAAATTCGAATCAGGAACTGGGAAGTCCTAGCTAATCCTAAAACGAAAGTAGGAAGGAACATGGTCTAGGAGTTCTATGCTAATATGTGGCAGACTGACAAGCAAAAACTATCTGGAACTGCCTTCTATGAATTTCGGACCATGGTCAGAGGGAAGATTGTTCATACCACCCCTGACAAGATCAGGGAGATCTTAAAGCTACCTCAGCTAAAGGATGATCCAGACTCCTTCAACAGGAGGATGATGAGAGCAGACATTGACCTGGATAAGATTCTAGAGGACATATGTATCCCTGGAGCCAGGTGGACCACCAACACAAAGGGTGTCCCAAATCAACTCAAGAGAGAGGATCTCAAACCTGTCGCCAGAGGATGGCTGGACTTCATTGGGCGTTCTCTGTTGCCCACTAGCAACCGTTCTGAAGTCACAGTCAAAAGAGCAGTGATGATCCATTGCATCATGATGGGGAAGGAAGTGGAGGTTCATCAGCTGATTTCAACTGAACTCTACAAGATTGCTAACAAAAATTCAAAAGAGGCCAGGTTGGCTTATCCAAGCGTGATTTCTCTGCTCTGCAAGGACGCTGGAGTAAGGATGGGAATAACTGAATATATCCTAATTGAAAAGTCAATCACCAAAGCAACAATGGAAAAACAACAAGCATAGGAGGATCCCATCAAGAAGAGCGCACAGGAATTCCTCCCAGAGATCCCTCAAGCTGAATACTGGGAGTATCTTGAGACGTCCGTTACCAAGATACGGGAAGCTATGGAGCAAATAATAAAAGAACAGAAGGAACACAGTCAAATGCTGACCTATATGTTTAAAGAACAAGAGGAGCAGGGGCGTGACTTAATGGAACTGAAGCGCCAAAAGTCTTCTCTTGTAGGACCAAGCACCCCAAGGATCAGAGGAACCCCCGTGCCCCCAGAATAAAGGTTGTTAATTTCCAATTTCTGCCTTAACTCTGTGACAGTGTCCTTATAAAAGTTTACCTTAGAAGTCATATAGTAGTAATTAGTATCTATTTTGATTCTATCTCCAATTAAGCTATAGTTTATTTTTCTCATCATCAGCAAACATGAATAAAGTAGTAGATCTTTTGAATAAGAGGCAATAAAATTTCGAGTTTTAATAAGAGAAATTCTAATTAGTTAAATATGGTGGCAATGCTTTCTGTCTTCTGAATGAATGCTTGAACAGTGCATATGTCTTTTGAATTTGTTGTTTAAGACTGTTAAATATGTTGGCTCTTGAAAGAATGATGAACATGAGACATGTTATTGATAATATGAAAAATCATAAAAATGATTCTTGAAGCAAGAAAAAGCAGCAAAGAACAAAGCTTGCAGAAAAAAAAATAAAAAAATAAAAAAATAAAAAAATAAAAAAATAAAAAAATAAAAAAAGAGAGAGAGAGAGAAAAGCAAGCAGAAAAAGCCAATGACCCTTAAAACCAAAAGGCAAGGGCAAATGAAAAGGATCCCAAGGCTTTGAGCATCAGTGGATAGGAGGGCCTAAAGGACTAAAATCCTGGTCTAAGCGGCTAAACCAAGCTGTCCCTAACCATGTGCTTGTGGCGTGAAGGTGTCAAGTGAAAACTTGAGACTGAGCGGTTAAAGTCAAGGTCCAAAGCAAAAAGAAGAGTGTGCTTAAGAACTCTGGACACCTCTAATTGGGGACTTTAGCAAAGCTGAGTCACAATCTGAAAAGGTTCACCCAGTTATGTGTCTGTGGCATTTATGTATCCGGTGGTAATACTGGAAAACAAAGTGCTTAGGGCCACAGCCAAGACTCATAAAGAAGCTGTGTTCAAGAATCATCACACTAAACTAAGAGAATCAACAACACTATCTGAATTCTAAGTTCCTATAGATGCCAATTACTCTGAGCTTCAATGAATAAAGTGAGATGCCAAAACTGTTCAGAAGCAAAAAGCTACTAGTCCCGCTCATCTAATTAGAATCTGAGCTTCAATCAAAAAATCTGAGATATTATTGCTTCTCAACCTATTAGTCTTCTATTTTATTTATCTAGTTGCTTGAGGACAAGCAACAGTTTAAGTTTGGTGTTGTGATGAGCGGATATTTTATACGCTTTTTGGGGATAATTTCATATAGTTTTGAGTATGTTTTTGTTAGTTTTTAGTCTATTTTTATTAGTTTTTAGGAAAAATTCATATTTCTGGACTTTACTATGAGTTGTGTGTTTTTCTGTAATTTCAGGTATTTTTCTGGCTGAAATTGAAGGAGCTGAGCAAAAATCTGATTCAGGCTGAAAAAGGACTGCTGATGCTGTTGGATTCTGACCTCCCTGCACTCAAAATGGATTTTCTAGAGCTACAGAACTCGAAATGGCATGCTTCCAATTGCTTTAGAAAGTAGACATCCAGGGCTTTCCAGCAATATATAATAGTCCATACTTTGTACAAGGATAGATGACATAAACTGGCGTTCAACACCAGTTCTCTGCCCAATTCTGGCGTCCAGCGCCAGAAAAGGATCAAAAGCTGGAGTTGAACGCCCAAACTGGCATAAAAACTGGCGTTCAACTCCACAAATGGCCTCTGCACGTGAATTGCTTAAGTCTTAGCCCAGCACACACCAAGTGGGCCCCAGAAGTGGATCTCTGCATTATCCATCATAGTCTACTCATATTTTGTAACCCTGGGCTACTAGTTTAGTATTTAAACAACTTTTAGAGACTTATTTTGTATCACATGACATTTTAGATCAAACTTTGTATTCTCTGACGGCATGAGTCTCTAAACCCCATTGTTGGGGGTGAGGAGCTCTGCTGTGTCTCGATGAATTAATGCAAGTATTTCTGTTTTCCATTCAAACACGCTTGTTCCTATCTAAGATGTTCATTCGCGCTTAACTGTGATGAAGGTGATGATCTGTGACACTCATCACCTTCCTCAAACCATGAACGTGTGCCTGACAACCACCTCCATTCTATATACGATTGAATGAGTATCTCTTAGATTCCTTAATCAGAATCTCTGTGGTATAAGCTAGAACTGATGGCGGCATTCATGAGAATCCGGAAAGTCTAAACCTTGTCTGTGGTATTCCGAGTAGGATTCAAGGATTGAATGACTGCGACGAGCTTCAAACTCCTGAAGGCTGGGCGTTAGTGACAGACGCAAAAGGATAGTAAATCCTATTCCAACCGGATCGAGAACCAACCGGTGATTAGCCGTGCTGTGACAGAGCGCGTGAGCGTAGTTTTCACTGGAAGGATGGAAGGTAGCCATTGACAACGGTGATCCACCAACACACAGCTTGCCATAGGAGGACGTGCGTGCGTGAACAAGAAGACAGAGGAAAGCAGAGATTCAGAAGACAAAGCATCTCCAAAACTCCAACATATTCTCCATTACTGCATAACAAGTAACCTTTAATCCATGCTCTATTGTTTATTTGCAATTCAACTGATAAACATAATTGACTTCCTGACTAAGATTTACAAGATAACCATAGATTGCTTCAAACCAACAATCTCCGTGGGATTCGTCCCTTACTCACGTGAGGTATTACTTGGACGACCAGTGCACTTGCTGGTCAGTGGTACGAGTTGTGAAAAGTGTGATTCACAATTTGTGCACCATTCACTCACTCCATTCTAGTGATTTACCTCATTCCAATAATTTACGCTTCATTGCTTTTTTATTTTCTCATCTTACGGTGTTATTTCCTATTTTTCATGACTGATGCACCATAAGCAAAAACATAAGCGGGAAAAAGAACATGCAGCACCGGTTGACCCGCCAGCTGAAGACGACAATTCGGAAAGTCGCCGTACCTCCTTGCTCATCTTTGAGTGCACCGAGGACGGTGCAAAATTTTAAGTGTAGGGAGGTCGCCCGACCAGTCGGCATTTTTGGGTGACAAGTTTCTAATCCCAACACTTTTGCATTTTATTTTTAGGTCTTTTAGGAATTTTTGTTGTATTTTCTTATTTTGCATATATATATAATAAGCTTAGTCAAAATAATGAGAATTTCTCAAGGATTTTATCTATAGGGTACCCCAATTGATTGAAAAAAAATTAGAACTTGCTTGAACTACATATTGTGGAACATGATTTTTGAGCTAAGAACACAAGCATGTGAGACTTGAGCCTAATTGTGTGGTTATATCATATGACCACTTATTTTCATTCTTGTGTACATTATTCTCTTTCTATGATTGTAATCTTTGATTTGTTTGATTCTTTATGTCCATTATTTTGTGTATGAATGCGCTTATATGATTGAGGCCATTGTTCAAATAGCTCACTTACCCAAATTGCCTACCTTTTATCTTCTATTGTTAACCAACTTTGAGCCTATTTAGTCCCATTTGTTCTTAATTTTAGCACATTACAAGCCCTAAGCGAAAAACAATAAATATCCCTTGTTTGGATCTTTGATTAGCTTAGACTAGTGAGAGTGTTATCATTTGATTTTGGGAGAGTTGGGAATATTGGATAAAGATAAAAGTGTATTTTGTAGTTTTGTTGAAAATATTGGGAATTGGGTGCATACTCATGCATCGAACGTTAAATCATATGCATTGATATTTTTGTATATATTTTAGTTTGAAAAAAATGAGAAAATATTATATATATATATATATATATATATATATATATATATATATATATATAGAAAAAGAAAGAAAAAGAAAAGTAATAAAAAGGGGACAAAATTTCTCCAAAGTAAAGTTCAATAAAAATCAATGCATATGTGCAGTAAAGTGAAAAGAGAATGCATGAGTGTGTAAAAAAGTAAAGAATGGGTAGTTAGGTTAGCTTTGAAATTGTATAGGTTGTTATATAGGTTAGGTGGAAAGCTTATGTTAATCAAATATTCAAATCTCAAGCTCACTTGACCATATGCACCCTTACCTTGACCCTAGCCCCATTACAACCTATGGTAAAGACCTCATGATATTTGTATGCATGCATGAAATAATTGTTGATTGTTAGATGAAAAACAAATCTTGGAAAGCATGATTAGAAGGGAATTGAGTGAATCAATCCCATACACTTGAGTGACTAGAGCGGATACACATCCGGTGAGGGTTTGATCGCTCAATTATATGCTTCCACCCATGATCATCTTTTCTTGCAAGTTGTGAACTATTTTTAATAACTCAATTCAATTGTGGGTTTGCTTTGATTGCTATTGCTTTAGCCCTTGTACTTGTATATGCTTTCCTGGGAATTGATTTATTTTGACCAAGTACTTGCATTCATTTAGATAGATTACATATAGGTAGAAATGAAGCGAAAAGCATTGGATGGAAGAAATGAAGAGAAAAGCATGCAAAATGGAGAATTCACAAAAAAAAATGAGCATTTGCAGAATTGAGGGCCACGCGCACGCGTCATCCACGCGTACGCGTGCATTGAAGATTTGCAAGCCACGCACACGCGTACGCGTGAGTAGGAGTTTGGCCAGCGACGCGAACGCGTCACCCACGCGTATGCGTGACGCTCGGCACGTGACTCACTTAAAGTGAAATCGCTGGGGGCGATTTCTGAGTTGCCCAGGCCCAAATCCAACTCGTTTCTGAGGGTATTTCATGCAGAATTCAAGCTTGGGCAAGGGAGGAGCACTTGGTTGTAGCTTGGCATCATGTAGTTTAGTTTCTAGAGAGAGAAGCTCCCTCTTCTCTCTAGAATTAGGGTTCTTAGGCTTATTTCCATTTTAGATCTAGGTTCAATTTATTGTTCTCATCTTGTTTTCTTCACATTTTCATGCTCTAGTAGTTTGATTCTCTTAGTTTTCATGATGATTTTCCCTTTATGCCTCTTTTATGTTGTTGATGAACTCTTGTTGGATTTGGATTCTCTTTAATGCAATTAATGTTTGATGTTCTTTTATTGTTGATTTCAGTTGTGGATCTTACTTTGCTTGTATTGGGTAGTTGTAGAATTTATCTTTCCTTTTAATTTACTATGCTTTTCTTTTATGCCTTCCAAGTGTTTGACAAAATGCTTGGTAGGATGTTAGAGTAGATCTTTTAACATTCTTGGCTTGGAAAGAAGAATTAGGTGACCTTGAGTCATGAATACCTGGTGCACGAAATTGTGATTACACTTTTCACAACTCCGCACAACTAACCAGCAAGTGCACTGGGTCGTCCAAGTAATACCGTACATGAGTATGGGTCGATCCCACAGAGATTGTCGGCTTGAAGCAAGTTATGGTTATTTTATAAATCTTAGTCGGGAGATTAATGATAAGAGTGATTATATTTATGAAAAATAAATAACATGAAATAAATAGTACTTGTGATTCAGTAATGCGAAACAGGATGAGGTTCCGGAGATGCTCTGTTGTCTGAATCTCTGCTTTCCTACTGTCTTCTTCTGTAAACACGCATAGCTTATCATCTGTCGGTTCCCGCTAGTGTCGGAATAAGACCCTTGTCCTTTTGCATACTGTCACTGCGCCCAACATTCACAGGTTTGAAGCTCGTCACAGTCATCCCTTCCCAGATCCTACTCGGAATACCACAGACAAGGTTTAGACTTTCCGGATCCCAGGAATGCTGCCAATTGGTTCTAGCCTATACCACGAAGGTTCTAACCTCCGGACTTGGTCCGTGGATTAGAAACCCAAGAGATACGCACTCAAGCTGTCGCCCAATGACTATATTGAGCTCAGATAGAACGGGTGTGGTTGTCAGGCATGCGTTCATAGGTTGAGGATAATGATGAGTGTCACGGATCATCATATTCTCCATATTGAAGTACGAGTGAGTATCTTAGAATAGAATCAAGCGCGATTGAATAGAAAACAGTAGTAATTGCATTAATCCTTTGAAACACAGCAGAGCTCCTCACCCCCACCTATGGGGTTTAGAGACTCATGCCGTCAGAAATACAATATGAAGTGTA
Source organism: Arachis ipaensis (assembly GCF_059453495.1). Classification (NCBI taxonomy): domain Eukaryota; kingdom Viridiplantae; phylum Streptophyta; class Magnoliopsida; order Fabales; family Fabaceae; genus Arachis; species Arachis ipaensis. Next base: position 37,893,083 of record NC_142441.1, on the reverse strand, counting down.
AAAATGTCATAAGTTCCAAAATGAATCTCTAAAAGTAGTTTTTATACTAGACTAGTAACCTAGGTTTACAGAAAATGAGTAACTAAGTGTAGATAGTACAGAATTCTACTTCTGGGACCCACTTGGTGTGTGCCTGAGCTGAGCTTTCAAGCTTTCACGTTCATATGCCCAAAGTTGGCGTTAAACGCCACCCTGGGTGCCAGAATGGGCGTTTAACGCCGAAAAAGTTGCCAGTTCTGGCGTTTTACGCTAGAAAGTTTTAGGATGAATTTGGACGCCGGTTTGGGTCATTAAATCTCGAAAAAAGTATGGACTATTATATATTGTTGGAAAGTACAAGATGTCTACTTTCCAACGCAATTGAGAGCGCGCCAATTGGACTTCTGTAGCTCCAGAAAATCCATTTAGAGTGCAGGAGGGTCAGAATCCAACAGCATCTGCAGTCCTTTTTCAGCCTCTGAATCCGATTTTTGCTCAGGTCCCTCAATTTCAGCCAGAAAATACCTGAAATTACAGAAAAACACACAAACTCATAGTAAAGTCTAGAAATGTAATTTTTGAATAAAAATTAATAAAAATATAATAAAAAGTAACTAAAACATACTAAAAACTATATAAAAACAATGCCAAAAAGGGTATAAATTATCCGCTCATCACAACACCAAACTTAAATTGTTGCTTGTCCCCAAGCAACTGAAAAAATAGGATAAAAAGAAGAGAATATACAATGAATTCCAAACTTATCAATGAAGATTAGCTTCAATTAGATGAGCGGGACTTGTAGCCTTTTTGCTTCTAAACAGTTTTGGCATCTCACTTTATCCTTTGAAGTTCAGAATGATTGGCATCTATAGGAACTCAGAATTCAGATAGTGTTATTGATTCTCTTAGTTCAGTATGTTGATTCTTGAACACAGCTACTTTATGAGTCTTGGCCGTGACCCTAAGCATTTTGTTTTCCAGTATTACCACCGGATACATAAATGCCACAGACACATGACTGGGTGAACCTTTTCAGATTGTGACTCAGCTTTGCTAGAGTCCCCAGTTAGAGGTGTCCAGAGCTCTTAAGCACACTCTTTTTGCTTTGGACCACGACTTTAACCGCTCAGTCTCAAGTTTTTCACTTGACACCTTCACGCCACAAGCACATGGTTAGGGACAGCTTTATTTAGCCGCTTAGGCCAGGATTTTATTCCTGTGGGCCCTCCTATCCATTAATGCTCAAAGCCTTGGATCCTTTTCACCCTTGCCTTTTAGTTTAAAAGGGCTATTGGCTTTTTCTGCTTGCTTTCTTTTTTTTCTTTTTTTTTTCGCCATTTTTTTTCGCAAGTTTGTCTATTCACTGCTTTTTCTTGCTTCAAGAATCAATTTTATGATTTTTCAGATTACCAACAACATTTCTCCTTTTTCATTATTCTTTCAAGAGCCAACAATTTTAACATTCATAAACAACAAATTCAAAAAATATGCACTGTTCAAGCATTCATTCAGAAAACAAAAGGTATTGTCACCACATCAAAATAATAAAAGAAAGGAAATTAAAGACATAAAAATAAATGACACTAATACTAATGCTTATGTGACTCTTAAAATAGATCTCTAATAACAAAAGTTATCACAGAGTTAGGACTCAACAACCTGTATTTGGAGAAGCAAGTGCTCCTTCAATTTGTAGGACGCCTGGCTCTTCAAGGGACAGCTTCTGGCGCTTTAGTTCCTGTAGCTCGCGCCCTTGCTTCTCTTGTTCTCTGAGCAGTTTGCAGAGCATGCTGTTCTGATTCTACTGCTCTTCTTTGAGTTGATCCATAGATTCTTGCAGCTTGTTGACAGATGCTTCTAAGCGGTCCAATAGTCAAATTGGGGAATTTCTGGGAGGAGCTCATGCGCCCTCCTTTTGATGAGGTTGTCTTGAACTTGAGGTCCATCCATCACCCTTTTGGTGATTGGGTGTTCGACTGGGATATACTCATCAACACCTATTTGTACTCCCGCATTTTTACATAATAGATTGATCAAGCTTGAGTAGGCCAATTTGGCCTCAGTGGATTCCTTGTTTGCAATTGTGTAAATTTCACAAGGAATTAATTGATGAACTTCCACTTCTTTTTCCAACATAATACAGTGGATCATCATTGCTCTTTTGACAGTGACTTCAAAGCGGTTACTGGTGGGAAGAATGGATCGCCCAATGAAATCCAGCCAGCCCCTAGCAACTGGCTTGAGGTCTCCTTTCTTCAGTTGGTTTGGGATACCTTTTGAATTGGTTATCCACTTAGTTCCAGAGATGCATATGTCCTCTAGAACTTGATCCAACTTTTTATCTTTAGCCATTCTCCTGTTAAAGGATTCTGGATCATCTTGCAGTTGAGGAAGTTTGAGGACTTCTCTCACTTTGTCAAGATGGAAGTAGATAATCCTCCCTCTGACCATGGTTCGAAAAGTGTGGAAGGCAGTTCCCTCCATTCTTTGCTTATCTATTAGCCACAGATTTGCATAGAATTCCTGGACCATGTTTCTTCCCACATGCATATCAGGATTAGCTAGGATTTCCCATCCTCTGTTTCAAATCTGCTGTTGGATCTCCGGATATTCGTCTTCTTTCAGATCGAACTTGACTTCCGGGATCACTGATCTTCTACACACTATTTTTAAGTAATGATCTGCATGTTCTTTGGTGCAAAACCTCTCATGCATCCATTATGGTTTTGGATTATTTTCTTTCTTGCCTCTTGGAGTGGTTTGTTATCCTTTAGGGGCCATGATCTTGGTCAGTGATCACGAAGAATCACACCAAACTTAGAAGTTTGCTTGTCCTCAAGCAAAAGCAAAGAAAGAAGATGAGTAGATGGAGAGAATAATTCGAATGATGGAGGATGGGTGATGGCCAAATGTATAAATAGAGGGGAGGGAGGGTATGGTTTCGAAAATTTAAAAAAAAAATAAAAAGATATGATTGAAAGATATGATTTATAAAAGATAAACATGATATGCAAAAGAGAAGATTATTTTCAAAATTTAAGAGATATGAAGAAGATATGAGGAAGGTAAATCTGAATTTTTGTTTATGTATCTAAGAAATAAAAGATAATATGAATGAATTGAAAAGATTTGAAAAGAAATTGGGAAGTTAAATGAGTTTTTGAAAAAGATTTGAGAAGAATTTGAATGAAAATTAAAAAGAATTTATAAGATTATGAATTTTTGTTAATGGAAGTTAGAAATTGAATGTTTGTAATGTTTAGATGCAGAAAATTTTGAATTAAAACAAGAAAATTCGAAAAAATTTGGATTGAAAATGAAATTACCTTTCCCCTGTCTGTTCTGGCATTAAACACCCAGAATGATATCCATTCTGGCGTTTAACGCCCATCTGGTGGCCATTTTGGCGTTTAACGCCTAGCCAGGTATCCTGGCTGCCGTTAAACGCCAGAAATCCTTCTTCACTGGGTGTTTTTCTGAACGCCCAGAATGATACCATTACTGGCGTTAAACACCCAGAATGGTAGCCATTCTGGCGTTTAACGCCCAGATTGCCTCTTTACTGGCGTTTTGACGCCAGTGAGCTCCTTTCCTCTGTGATTCCTCTCTTTTATGTCTTGTACCTCCATTATCCTGACTTTTTCACTGAAAATATATTAATTAACAAGGATAACAAAATTAAAAAGACTTATCTAACTGTTACAAACATCTAATTATTGATAATGGCTGGGTTGCCTCCCAGCAAGCGCTTCTTTACTGTCTTTAGTTGGACTTTACTGAGCTTTTAACTTAGTCTCAGCTTTGAGCATTCTTGCTCAACATTGCCCTCAAGATAATGTTTTATTCTTTGTCTATTAACAATGAACTTTTTGTCAGAATCAAAATCTTGAAGTTCTACATAGCCATATGGTGACATACTTGTAATCACATATGGGCCCCTCCACTGGGAGTTCAATTTCCCGGGGAACAATCTGAGCCTAGAGTTAAACAACAGGACCTTCTGTCCTATCTCAAAGACTCTAGATGATAGCTTTTTGTCATGCCATATTTTTGCTTTCTCCTTATAAATTTTGGCATTTTCGAAAGTATCGAGTCTGAATTCTTCCAGCTCATTCAATTGGAGTAATCTCCTCTCTCCAGCTACGTTAGTATCAAGGTTTAGGAACCTGGTTGCCTAGTAGGCCTTGTGTTCCAGTTCCACTAGCAGATGACAGGATTTTTCATACACAAGCTGGTATAGAGAGGTCCCTATAGGAGTCTTGAATGTTATTCTGTATGCCCACAGAGCATCATCGAGACCTCTTGCCCAATCCTTTCTACGGGCATTTACAGTCTGCTCCAGGATTCGCTTTAGTTCTCTATTTGAGACTTCAACCTGCCTATTTGTTTGGGGATGATATGGAGTTGCCACTTTATGGTTGATTCCATATTGTATCAGAGCAGAGTCATGCTGTTTATTGCAGAAATGAGTTCCTCCGTCGCTGATCAGTATCCTAGGGACACCGAACCGGCTGAAGATATGCTTCTGGAGGAACTTCATCACTGTCTTAGTATCATTAGTCTCTTGGAACCTTTTCAGAACAAGTGCTAAATGGTCAAGGCAAGAGCTGAATGAGTCTCCAAATACTGAAAAGTCATCCATGAAGACTTCCAGAAATTTCTCTACCATATCAGAGAAGATAGAGAGCATGCACCTCTAAAAGGTTGCAGGTGCATTACACAGACCAAATGGCATCCTTCTGTAAGCAAATACTCCAGATGGACATGTAAATGCTGTTTTCTCTTGGTCTTGAGGGTCTACTGTAATTTGGTTGTAACCTGAATAGCCATCCAAAAAGTAGTAGTATTCATGACCTGCTAGTCTCTCTAGCATCTGGTCTATGAATGGTAAAGAAAAATGATCCTTCCTGGTGGCTATATTGTGCCTTCTGTAGTCAATACACATACGCCACCCTGTAACTGTTCTTGTAGGAAGTAGTTCATTCTTTTCATTACGAACCACTGTCATGCCTCCCTTCTTGGGGACAACTTGTAACACCCTAACTTTCAGCACGTCATGATCGTACCAAAGCAAGGCGTTACTGACCTATTTTCCTTATTTACTATTTAATATTGAGCCTTTAGTTCAATTTCGCGTTTCAATTTTTAGGAAAAAGCCGAAAACTTTTGTTTTTATTACTTAAAATCATATATCAAAGATCTCCAAGAAATACTAGTCACATAGTTATTAATAATAATAAATATCTTACAAAAGAATACAAAAGAAACTCAGTTACAACTCCTATCCCTCTGTATAAAATAAAATAAAAAAATAACAAGGGCGAGGGAATTCTATAAAAGCAACTCAACATATAAACTTAACTTAAATAAAACTCCTAATCGCCCGCGGCTTCAAATTGAGTCTCCGAACCTGTCACTGAAAGGGTGGAAGATTTTGGGGTGAGAACAAACCACTAGTTCTCAGTAGGGAATATGAATGCCGCACTAAACAGAGTAAATACAAATAGCTAATTCATATCATAAAAACAATTTAACTTAAAATAGTTTTAAGTTCCTTCCTTTAATTCACGTTAATTAAACAAAATTCCAATCACATTAACAATTCCTTATCCATAAACATCATTCCTAATTACTTTATTAAGACCACAACACAAGTAAAATATCCATAAAGCACGTAAGCACATCACCAAAACAACAGCACAAACACAAATAAATAAAATAAAGCAAACACAATCAAATGTAAATGCGCAAATAAGATGATGCATGCCTGTTCCTAGCGCAGGCCATGAGCTCATGCGTCGGTTGTCTACCCGCAACCCGACGTTACTCGGAGCGAACCCCGAATATGGTTTCTCTACTGTGTCAATTAGACACCTTGGCATCACGGTTATCCGTGTCAATTAGGCCTCATCATAATAATGTGTATCACAGTAAGAAACAGTGCTATCAATTAGGCGAACATTCCTGCATTAGCAATCTCAGGCTATCCGTTAGGCGGACAATTTCGCATTAGCAGTTTGGCGCAGGGCCCGTTTAACATACAATTCTCATTTATTTACTTCATTCATGACTTTTTATTTTCTTTCATTTCATTATACCTCCACATCACCAATTACATACTCATACCTCCACATCACCATATTATTAAACGTACCTCCGCATCACCGCTTAACTATACATACATCCGCATCACCAATTAACTTTAAACCCTTCCTAGTTGTTATAGTACTACTGGTTTAAAAGAAAAACTTGGTGTTGAGGTAATTTGGTTACAATTAAAACTTGTACCATCTCTCTTAAAATTCGGTTATTATTTTCTAAGAAAAAGCAGAAAAACAGCAGAAAGTAGTAAGTTTGATAAATTCCTTAAAAATTCAATTTTCACCCATTGCCTTTCAAAACTCACGACCTCAAACAAGACTCTTTTAGCTTTTCATTGGATCAAATTTCAGATTAATACCATGTCATATGAAAAAGTTATGAAGTGAGAAACACAACCATGCCTTTTAGAATTCGGTTTTCCAAAATCCAGTGAGCTACCCATACTCTTTTCAACATATCTACTTGGTTAAGTAGGGTATTGACATGAAATTTAAAATGAAGACTGTGGACACAGGAAGATTGAAAATGCCATTAGTTTCAGCTAAAATACTTACCAGAATTGAAAGTTAAGGGAGTTGGAAGTTGGTGCTTCTGCAGTATAGAAACGGAATTTTCTGCAGAAACCATCAATCTTCAAAAATTCATTTCTCCCAAACCACTCATCAATAAATTCTGAATTTTTTATGAGATGCTCAAAACACATTAAAGTTTCATGAAAAAATAGTTTCATTCAAATATATGACCTGTGCTTCTCCCAGAAATTGATTCTTTCTACTGTCATGTATGCAGAAATTCTGCCTTAAGCATTTTCAACAACCTTACTTATCAAAAACCACATTTGAACTTATAACCCTTCCAAAATCACACGTTTAACCTCTTTCCAGTTATTCAAAATTGTCTTCATTGCCAACACAGCCCAAGAACCCATAATCAATAATTGACACAATGTCAAGTACTTAAGCATCATCAAACCCTTTTCTTTTCTACACTATGCCAAGCATAATTTTCCATATCATCATCATTCAAACACATAATAACTCATCAATTCACACCAGCAAGCTCAGCAATAAAAGTAACACCATTTATTCTATCCCTTACAATATTCAGTACGCACAATCATCAAATCAATCACCAACTACAGTTATAATTCAACTCAATTCCGTCAATTATTCACACAAAGCAACCATAAACCATTTGCAGATACTCATTTAATTTTAGTAGCATTCATAAGTTAAAACTTTTACTTTTAAAATAAATCCTCTACCTTAGTTAGTCGAAATCCACAAGGTTAGGCGTGACTCCAACTTTGTTCTAACTCACAGCAGTAGCAACAGCCTCAAACCGGATTAGCAACAGCAGTGGCATTAGCCTCACCAACAACTCTCCACAATAGCAATATCATCGAACAATTTACAGCGGCATTTACACAACCCTAATATATTAATATCTCAAGGTTCTCAACAACCATGAAAAAGAATGGTAACAGTGAGGGTTTTTGGAATGAGTGCAACTTACGGAATTCAAAAGAATAGTGGAATGGGGCGACCAAAACTTCGTCGGTGACTTCCGACGATCAGAGCAGAGACAAGGAGCTCTAACAGCCACATGCAACTTGATGAGGGTGACTGAACGGCCTTCCTTCAGCGGCAGTAGTACGGATGACTAAGATGGCTTTCTCCTCCACCTTCGTTTGTGACTCCGGTGGTGGCGATGGCTAAGAGAACACGCACCACCACGCGTTCTTCTCCTCCTTTGGTTGCTCGCGATTCTCCCTCTCCCTAACCTAATCGATGACGCGGCTTTGGAGATGATGGTGGCAGTTTCCATGGTGACGGTTGATGCGAGCTCGACGGCAGCTGAACTAACGGCGGCGGCGGCAACGCATGGCAGTGACGAGGACGAACAGCGTGAACGTCTCCGTCGATCTCTCTCTCTTCGCGGTTTTACTTCTCTCCTTCTCTAGCTCTCGCGGCAGCGATGACAACCGGCGCAGGGAGCAGCACAGCCCGACGATCCTCCTTCCTCTGTTCCGTCACACTTTTCTTCTGATCTCTGTTTTCCCCTCAAGCCCCCCTGTTTCCATTCTTTCCCTTTCTGATTTCTTTCTTTCTTTTGTTGCGTTGGTGTGGGTGGGATAAAAGGAAAAAGGGAATGGTGATGGTGAGTGAATAGCGGTGAGGAGTGGGTAACGTGGCTAATTGGGGGGTGAACGAGTGTGAAGGGAGGGGTTTACGTGTGTGTGGGTTGGGTAGAAGAGATTAGGGTTTGGAATTGGGAATTTAGGGTTTTGTATTTGAAATTGAGAATTTCGGATAATTTAGTAATTTCAATAAAATTGAAGGTAATAGAGTAATAATTTGAAATCAAATTTAATCAAATAATAATAACTATGAAAATACTGTTTAATTATTAACTTATAATTTATTTTTCAAATAAAGACTCAAATTCAATAATTAGAGATAATCAAATTAATTTTCTTTTAAAATTATAAAATAATGTTCAAAATCTAATTATTCAAATTAGCGCATATAAAATCGTCATTGTTTTTAAATCACTAAAACTTTAAATCAATAATAAGAAAGTACTTAATTAATACAAAAATTTCTGAAAATATGCTCTCAAATAAATAAAATAAATCATAAATAATTTATTATTAAATTTTCAAAATCTGGGGTCTTACATCTTACCCCACTTATAAAAATTTTCGTCCTCGAAAATTGATACAAGATGGGAAAGATTCATTTCAAGTTCACTTTTAAAAACATCAAAGAAAAGAAACAAAACGGTTTGGCATATTCAGTTTTTCAAATTTGAAAGAAATCATACCTCATGAAGATGACAGAAAAAGAGTAGTGTACTGCGGAGATTTAGAAAGATTCTTAAGATTGGACTCTAACATGGATGCACATAATAATGACAGGTAAACAGCATTAAGGTTGAATGTTCCGAAAGGTTCAAGTAATAACTAGGAACATACTCAAGTAAGAATATGTATGAATGACAAGTTATGGTCAAAAAATATTCAAAACACATCCCAAGATGAAGATTCAGAGCAAAGAATTCCACTGCAAGCAATCAAGGAAGAAATGACTTCAAACAAACTAGCACGAATAAGAATTATGCTTTGAAATGGAGCTAATCCCTAAAACTTAACTTCTAACATTTCCAAACCCCGTGATTCGCATTATCTATTAGCTCTATTTCGTCCATGACAACCCCTTAGTGTTCCCATATACATAAATCATTAGTATTAAGTTGGCCAGACCTAATACCATGAGGTATGCAATGGTAGACTAACAGCGTTAATCATCAGATAGTCATGCATATCAAATCTAAATTCTTGTTATCAGAATAAGTCACTAAGCACGACAGACACTCAGAGTATGCAATGAAGCATAGTCAGTCCAATCCTAAGGCTCTAACGGGAACGAACTGCTCTGATACCATAATGTAACACCCTAACTTTCAGCACGTCATGATCGTACCAAAGCAAGGCGTTACTGACCTATTTTCCTTATTCACTATTTAATATTGAGCCTTTAGTTCGATTTCGCGTTTCAATTTTTAGGAAAAAACCGAAAACTTTTGTTTTTATTACTTAAAATCATATATCAAAGATCTCCAAGAAATACTAGTTACATAGTTATTAATAATAATAAATATCTTACAAAAGAATACAAAAGAAACTCAGTTACAACTCCTATCCCTCTGTATAAAATAAAATAAAATAATAACAAGGGCGAGGGAATTCTATAAAAGCAACTCAACACATAAACTTAACTTAAATAAAACTCCTAATCGCCCGCGGCTTCAAACTGAGTCTCCGAACCTGTCACTGAAAGGGTGGAAGATTTTGGGGTGAGAACAAACCACTAGTTCTCAGTAGGGAATATGAATGCCGCACTAAACAGAGTAAATACAAATAGCTAATTCATATCATAAAAACAATTTCACTTAAAATAGTTTTAAGTTCCTTCCTTTAATTCACGTTAATTAAACAAAATTCCAATCACATTAACAATTCCTTATCCATAAACATCATTCCTAATTACTTTATTAAGACCACAACACAAGTAAAATATCCAAAAAGCACGTAAGCACATCACTAAAACAACAGCACAAACACAAATAAATAAAATAAAGCAAATACAATCAAATGTAAATGCGCAAACAAGATGATGCATGCCTGTTCCTAGCGCAGGCCATGAGCTCATGCGTCGGTTGTCTACCCGCAACCCGACGTTACTCGGAGCGAACCCCAAATATGGTTTCTCTACTGTGTCAATTAGACACCTTGGCATCACGGTTACCCGTGTCAATTAGGCCTCATCATAATAATGTGTATCACAGTAAGAAACAGTACTATCAATTAGGCGAACATTCCTGCATTAGCAATCTCAGGCTATCCGTTAGGCGGACGATTTCGCATTAGCAGTTTGGCGCAGGGCCCGTTTAACATACAATTCTCATTTATTTACTTCATTCATGACTTTTTATTTTCTTTCATTTCATTATACCTCCACATCACCAATTACATACTCATACCTCCACATCACCATATTATTAAACGTACCTCCGCATCACCGCTTAACTATACATACATCCGCATCACCAATTAACTTTAAACCCTTCCTAGTTGTTATAGTACTACTGGTTTAAAAGCAAAACTTGGTGTTGAGGTAATTTGGTTACAATTAAAACTTGTACCATCTCTCTTAAAATTCTGTTATTGTTTTCTAAGAAAAAGCAGAAAAACAGCAGAAAGTAGTAAGTTTGATAAATTCCTTAAAAATTCAATTTTCACCCATTGCCTTTCAAAACTCATGACCTCAAACAAGACTCTTTTAGCTTTTCATTGGATCAAATTCCAGATTAATACCATGTCATATGAAAAAGTTATGAAGTGAGAAACACAGCCATGCCTTTTAGAATTCGGTTTTCCAAAATCCAGTGAGCTACCCATACTCTTTTCAACATATCTACTTGGTTAAGTAGGGTATTGACATGAAATTTAAAATGAAGATTGTGGACACAGGAAGATTGAAAATGCCATTAGTTTCAGCTCAAATACTTACCAGAATTGAAAGTTAATGGAGTTGGAAGTTGGTGCTTCTACAGTATAGAAACGGAATTTTCTGCAGAAACCATCAATCTTCAAAAATTCATTTCTCCCAAACCACTCATCAATAAATTCTGAATTTTTTATGAGATGCTTAAAACACATTAAAGTTTCATGCAAAAATAGTTTCATTCAAATATATGACCTGGGCTGCTCCCAGAAATTGATTCTTTCTACTGTCATGTATGCAGAAATTCTGCCTTAAGTATTTTCAACAACCTTACTTATCAAAAACCACATTTGAACTTATAACCCTTCCAAAATCACACGTTTAACCTCTTTCCAGTTATTTAAAATTGTCTTCATTGCCAACACAGCCCAAGAACCCATAATCAATAATTCACACGATGTCAAGTACTTAAGCATCATCAAACCCTTTTCTTTTCTACACTATGCCAAGCATAATTTTTCATATCATCATTATTCAAACACATAATAACTCATCAATTCACACCAGCAAGCTCAGCAACAAAAGTAACACCATTTATTCTATCCCTTACAACATTCAGTACGCACAATCATCAAATCAATCACCAACTACAGTTATAATTCAACTCAATTCCGTCAATTATTCACACAAAGCAACCATAAACCATTTGCAGTTACTCATTTAATTTTAGTAGCATTCATAAGTTAAAACCTTTATTTTTAAAATAAATCCCCTACCTTAGTTAGTCAAAACCCACAAGGTTAGGCGTGACTCCAACTTCGTTCTAACTCGCAGCAGTAGCAACAGCCTCAAACCGGATTAGCAACAGCAGTGGCATTAGCCTCACCAACAACTCTCCACAATAGCAATATCATCGAACAATTTGCAGCGGCATTTACACAACCCTAATACATTAATATCTCAAGGTTCTCAACAACCATGAAAAAGAATGGTAACAGTGAGGGTTTTTGGAATGAGTGCAACTTACGGAATTCAAAAGAATAGTGGAATGGGGTGACGTTAGGATTTTTGCCAGTAAAGAATTTCATAAAAACAGTCGCGTTGTAGATATAGTCTCTAAACCGACAGAAATCCCTTCGTACAAACGTTTTGGTTGTCACAAGTAACAAACCCCTTTGAAATTGATAACCGAGTATTCAAACCTCGGGTCGTCTTCTCAAGGAATTGCAGGGAAGTATGTTCTTATTATTGGTTATGAAGATTGTAAATTGGGGGTTTTGGAAGTAAGGTGGGAATATGTTATATGACAAGTAAAATAAAATAATAATAATAAAATCTCTCGGCAATGTATAAGAAATTGGAAGTCCACACCAAGTTATCCTTATCAATGATAATGAAAATTGAATCTTAATTTCACTTAGTTAACCCTTACTTAAAGCAGAGGAAGGTCAAGTGACTAATTAGTTTGATCTTCAAATCCTAGTTAATTCCTAAGAAAAGATTGGGATTATTGAAGCTCAGTTCAATTGGCAAGATAACAATTAACAATTATGCTGTTGAGTTGGATAACTCCTGAGTTACTGATTTCTTAACCAAAACAAAAAGGGGAAAAGTAAATCTACTGGAATAAAAATGCCTTCAGATGGGAAGCAATAATCATGTAAATAAAAGAAAGCAATATTAAACTGAAATACCTCAAATTACATTAACAAAAGAACTTAAATCTGACATAGACATGCATGGAAAAATAAATAAAATAAAGAACTTGGGATTGAGAGTTACTCCTAAAACTAAGAGAAGTCCTAAATCCTAATCCTAAGAGAGAGGAGAGAACCTCTCTCTCTAAAAACTACATCTACTCCTAAAATTGTGAATATGAGAGCCTCCCCTATGAATGGATGCAGTCCCCCACTTTATAGCCTCTAATCTGTGTTTTCTGGGCCGCAAATTGGGTCAGAAACAGCCCAGAATTTGCTGGTTGCAAATTCAGATTCGCTGATTTTCGTCACTTGCGACGCGGCCGCATGGATCACACGGTCGCATCACCTAGCGTCAGGGAAACTATAGCTTATTATATATCAAATCGAAACCCCGAACGTTAGCTTTCCAACGCAACTGGAACCGCGTCGTTTGGACCTCTGTAGCTAAAGTTATAGCCGTTTGAGTGCAAAGAGGTCGGGTTGGACAGCTTAGCAATTTCTCCAACTTCTTGCATTCCTTCCACTTTTGCATGCTTTCTTCCCATCCTCTAAGCTATTCCTGCCTTATAATATCTGAAAACACTTAACACACATATCAAGGCATCTAATGGTGATAAGAGAGGATTAATAATAAGTAAATATAAGTCCAAAGAAGCATGTTTTCAATCATAGCACATAATTAGGAAGGCAAATGTAAAATCATGCAAATAGTATGAATAAGTGGGTAAAGAGTAGATAAAAACCACTCAATTGAGTACAAGATAAACCATGAAATAGTGGTTTATCAACCTCCCCACACTTAAACACTAGCATGTCCTCATGCTAAGCTCAAGAGAAACTATAAAGATGAAGAGGAATGGTATGAAATGCAACCTATGAATGCAACTACATGCTGAGATATTTCTACCTACTTGGTTAAAAGTAAATAAATCTTCAAGACAAATATAAATCAGATTTCACTAATTCAAATCATACAATAAAAAGCAAGAAAACTTGTAAGAAGATAGCTCATGAAAGCAGGGAACATAGAATTAAGCACTGAACCCTCACTGGTAGTGTATATCACTCTAACTCTCAAGTGTTTAGGGTCAATCACTCTACTCTTCTCTAATCATGCTTTCTAAACCTTGTTCTTCATCTAACCAATCAACAAATATTTAATGTACCAATGCAAACATCATGAGGTCTTTTCAAGGTTGTAATGGGGCTAAGGTAAAGGTAAGGATATATGTATGGCCAAGTGAGCTATAATATGAATCTTCAATTAACCTAAGCTCTCACCTAATATACATATACTCTATATACTTTTAAATTCATGCCTAGCTACCCATAATTCTCACTTTTGTATAATTCCCATACTCATGTACCAAATTTTTCTATAATTTTCATCACATGTGCATTGATCTTTTATTAAACTTAATATTGGGGTAATTTTGTCCCCTTATTTACTTATTTATTGAGTATTTTTGGATTTTTCTCTTTTTTCTCTCTTTTTTTTTTAGAGAAACAAACATAACTTATCAATGCACATGGATTTTCTATTAATTTTCTATTTTGGTTTTTCATGAGTAGGTTTCCAAATTCCTGATATTCAAATAAATTAGAAACATTATACATTCCCTTATTAACCCATGTTCCCACAATTTATCCACACTTAGTTGATGCACAATCTCTATCTTAAGCTAACCAAAGATTCAATTGGGGTTTTTAATTTGTTTTTTTGCTTAAGGCTAGTGATGTGGTAAAGTATAGAATAAATGGGGATTAAAAGGCTCAAAGTGGCTGACAAGGGTGATTTAAAGGGTAGGCTTATTTGGGATAAGTGAGCTAAAATCAAACAATGGCCTCAATCATATGCAAGCATGTAAATACACTAAATAATGGACATATAGAATGGAACAAAGTAAAGATTACAATCATAGAGAAGGGAACACACATGAATAAAATATTTATGGTTAAATAATGTAACCATATAAATAAGCTCAAATCTCACAGGTTGTGTGTTCTTTAGCTAAAAAAAAACATGTTCCAAATACAACTTCCAAACAAGTATAAAATTAAAAAAAAATTTTCAATTTAAATTAGTGAAATATTATAAAAATTTCTTGAAAAAGGAAATATTACTTCAACCAAGTAGTAACTAAATGCATAAATTCAAATAAACATACAATTAAATATGCAAATGTAACAATTAACAAAGAAAATAAAATATTGGTGTTTGAGACAGGAAAGTACTAACCCATGGAGATCGGTATCGACCTTCCCACACTTAAAGATTGCACCGTCCTCGGTACATACTGAGATGTGCAGGTGGACGGGTTGTTTCAACTGTTGCTTTTCTCTCAGGATTGTGCGGATGGACTTGTCTGTCTCCCCATGTAAAATGTCTTCCGCTTTCCTTCCGGGTGGCCATCTTGAAAGAAAAAGGGAAGAAGAGTAACCCAGAAATAGAGATAAGAAAATAAAAGAAGTATGGGTGGGTTAATGCCAAATGATAAGGGTCTCATTTATATGGAAGCTTCAACATGTAAGTGAGAAAACAATAGAAGTACATGGCAGATCAAGAGTACAAAAATTTGCAACAATGGGAGGAGAGAGTGGGTAATGAAAGACAATGTAAGTTCGTGACAATGCAAATGAAGTGCAAGTATTATAAAAGATTGGCATTGGCAGATAATTAATATCATCTCACAGTGTAAAACAAGTTATTAAGCACCAAAGTAATTCAAGAAAAGATGTAACAGTTGAATAAGAACTTTTGAATACCAAAATTAATAAATTTAAAAAAAAATAAAAATATGCAATGAATGAAAGTATGCAAATAAATTAAATAAAATAGAATGGGAGTGAGAGAAAATAAGAGAGGAAGAAGAAAGAAATAAGAAAAGATAAGAGAATAAGGATCCGGAGAAGAAAAGATAAGAAAATTGGCACTAATCTGGATAGGTTGTGCGACGCTGGCGACGTGGTCGCGTGGGTGACGCAGTCGCGTGGTGCGCAATAAGGTTAGGCGACGCGGACGCGTGGGGCACACGATCGCGTGACTTGATTTGTGCTAGTGGCGCGAGTGCAGCCTCGCGGTCGCACAACTCTCTGTTCAAAACTTAGTATTGCCAAAATCCTGGGTGACGCGATCGCGTGGGGGACGCGATCGCGTGAGTGGCCATCATGGGGATATGACGCGGACGCGTGGGGCACGCGTTCGCGTGGTGAGGCTTGGGCTTTCAGCACGATTCCAGCCCAACTCCAGCTCAACTTTCGGCCATGCACCTGGTTGACGTCGATTTTCAGGTCACGCGGCCGCGTGGGGCACGCGATCGCGTGGGAGGCCATTATTCCCATATGACGCGGTCGCGTCAGTGACGCGGTCGCGTGGGTCAATTTGTGCCATTGGCACGCCTCCAACGCTGCTCCTGCGAAACTCTCTGTTCATATTAATATTGTCTCCCATCTCCTTGCGACGCGGACGCGTCGCTGATGCGGTCGCGTCGCGTGCTTGCTTCTTTTTTTTTTTGTAATCTGAAAAATGCAGAATGCAGTGTTAATATGAATGTGATGCAAAATTCCAGGTTCAATATAACAAAATAAAATAAAATTCAAAAACAAATAAAACTAAATAAAAATAAAAAATGAACGATCATACCATAGTGGGTTGTCTCCCAACTAGCACTTTTAGTTAGAGTCTTTAAGTTGGACAATTGATGAGCTTCCTGTTATGGTGGCTTATGCTTGTATTCATCCAGGAATCTCCACCAGTGTTTGTGATTCCAGTAACCTCCGGGGTCCCAAACTAGGCATGTAAAATCCTTGAGCAGCTTCAAAAAGATTCTTAGGCTCCCGGGGTGTTGGATGTCAGAACAGATTCCAGGATCCCAAATCTTGCTTTTACACCCATCTTTGTCGGGATCTGTATTTTTCCAGCCAGGTGATTAGTAATTTGAATTCTCATTGCAGCTACCAAACAGCTTCCTAGACCCATTCAATTGAGCTTTATACCAACCCTTGCGTTTAAACTTAAATCTTCCAACCATAATAAACCTTGCAGGACAATTCTTACCACTGGCCATCTTCCTCTTACTCTTAATGCCACAAAGAGATCTAAGTTGACTATCCGTCTCCAGTAGCCCATGTTCAAGTGGGATTAGAAAGCTACGGGATATGAAATTTACCCACTTGAATGTTGTGAAGGATGATGGCAACTTAGGGGGAGGTGTTTTTAATGAAATTGCAAGCTCCACTCCCTTGTGCTCTTCTCTGATAATTACCACCTCTTTGCAAGCTTCTTCCATTTCAACCTCTTCCTCTTGGCAACTCTCTTCCAATTTAATCTCCTCTTCATTGCTTTCCAAGGGTATGGGAGGTTGTGCTTCTTCTTCTTGAATCTCCATCTCTTGATCAACCTCTTCCAAGTCTTCAACTATGATATGCTTTGGAGGTTGTACACCCTCCTCAGCATCAATTTCAACCGTCTCGGAAGGAGGCTCTATGATTGGACTTTCCCATGGAGGTTCTGCATCTCCTAAGTCTTCAACCACTTCTTCTTCTTCTTGAATAATGACAGCTTCTTCTACTTGTTCTAGTACGAATTCATTCTCTGTCTTGTCCACTAGGGTTTATGGTATCTCTTTCATGCTACGCTCTTCACTAGACTGTCCACATGGAGCTGTGGCTGATCCTTGTGTATTTAAGCGTCTAGAAGCCCATTGAATTAATACTTGCCCCAGTTGTTGAGTGGTTGTCTGAAATCGATCCACTGTTTCCTTGAGACGATCCTTTGCCTCTTGATGCACTCGGCTTTCATAAATAGGATCATAATGCTCTTGGATTGATGGATATGGAGATGGTGAATATTGAAGTGGTGGTTCTTGTGAGTAATTGGGTTGGAATTGGGGTGGTTCTATATATGGTTCATATGGCTCATAAGGTGGTTGGTATGGTGGTTGAGGGTTAGGGTCATATGGAGGTTGGTACGCGGAATCGTGATTACACTTTAATTATGTAAAATTCATTGCTCTTTCTTTCCCTGGAAATGGCGCCAAAAACATGATGCCAAGACCATGGTTCACAACTCCGTGTAACTAACCAGCAAGTGCACTGGGTCGTCCAAGTAATACCTTACGTGAGTAAGGGTCGAATCCCACGGAGATTGTTGGTATGAAGCAAGCTATGGTCACCTTGCAAATCTCAGTTAGGCAGATATAAATTGATAATGGTGTTATTGAATTTAATATAATAAAATAGGGATAGAAATACTTATGTAATTCATTGGTAGGAATTTCAGATAAGCGAATGGAGATGCTTTCGTTCCTCTGAACCTCTGCTTTCCTGCTATCTTCATCCAATCAGTCTTACTCCTTTCCATGGTTGGCTTTATGTGATACATCACCACTGTCAATGGCTACTTTCGGTCATCTCTCGGGAAAATGATCCAATGCCCTGTCACGGCACGGCTAATCGTCTGGAGGCATCACCCTTGTCAATGGCTTCATCTTATCCTCTTAGTGAAAATGGTCAACGCACCCTGTCACGGCACGACTATTCATCTGTCGGTTCTCGATCATGCTGGAATAGGATTTACTATCCTTTTGCGTCTGTCACTAACGCCCTGCAATCGCGAGTTTGGAGCTCGTCACAGTCATTCATTCATTGGATCCTACTCGGAATACCACAGACAAGGTTTAGACTTTTCGGATTCTCTTGAATGCCGCCATCATTCTAGCTTACGCCACGAAGATTCTGATTAACAGATCTAAGAGATACTCATTCAGTCGAAGGTAGAACAGAAGTGGTTGTCAAGCACGCGTTCATAGGGAATGATGATGATTGTCACGTTCATCACATTCAGATTGAAGTACGAATGAATATCTTAGAAGCGAAATAAGATGAATTGAATAGAAAACAGTAGTACTTTGCATTAATCCTTGAGAAACAGCAGAGCTCCACACCTTAATCTATGGAGTGTAGAAACTCTACCGTTAAAATTACATAAGTGAAAGGTCCAGGCATGGCCGAGATGGCCAGCCCCCAAAACGTGAACAATAGATCAAAAGATAATCCAAAGATTTCAAATACAATAGTGAAATGTCCTATTTATAATAAACTAGCTACTAGGGTTTACAGAAGTAAGTAATTGATGCATAAATCCACTTCCGGGGCCCACTTGGTGTGTGCTTGGGCTGAGCTTGAGTGTTGCACGTGTAGAGGTCCTTTCTGGAGTTGAACGCCAGCTTTTGTGCCAGTTTGGGCGTTCAACTCTGGGTTTGGCTCCTTTTCTGGCGCTGGACGCCAGATTTGGGCAGAAAGCTGGCGTTGAACACCAGTTTACGTCATCTATTATTGACCAAAGTATGGACTATTATATATTGCTGGAAAGCCCTGGATGTCTACTTTCCAACGCAATTAAAAGCGCGCCATTTCGAGTTCTGTAGCTCCAGAAAATTTACTTTGAGTGCAGGGAGGTCAGAATCCAACAGCATCAGCAGTCCTTCTTCAACCTCTGAATCTGATTTTTGCTCAAGTCCCTCAATTTCAGCCAGAAAATACCTGAAATCACAGAAAAACACACAAACTCATAGTAAAGTCCAGAAATGTGAATTTAACATAAAAACTAATGAAAACATCCCTAAAAGTAACTAGATCCTACTAAAAACATACTAAAAACAATGTCAAAAAGCGTATAAATTATCCGCTCATCACAACACCAAACTTAATTTGTTGCTTCTCCCCAAGCAACTAAAAATCAAATAGGATAAAAAGAAGAGAATATACTATAAATTCCAAACTATCAATGAAACATAGCTTCAATCATATGAGCGGGACTTATAGCTTTTTGCCTCTTGAATAGTTTTGGCATCTCACTCTATCCATTGAGGTTCAGAATGATTGGCATCTATAGGAACTCAGGATTCAGATAGTGTTATTGATTCTCCTAGTTCAGTATGATGATTCTTGAATACAGCTTCTTTATGAGTCTTGGCCGTGGCCCTAAGCACTTTGTTTTCCAGTATTACCACCAGATACATAAATGCCACAGACACATAATTGGGTGAACCTTTTCAGATTGTGACTCAGCTTTGCTAAAGTCCCCAATTAGAGGTGTCCAGGGTTCTTAAGCACACTCTTCTTTTGCTTTGGACCTTGACTTTAACCGCTCAGTCTCAAGTTTTCACTTGACACCTTCACGCCACAAGCACATGGTTAGGGACAGCTTGGTTTAGCCGCTTAGGCCAGGATTTTATTCCTTTAGGCCCTCCTATCCACTGATGTTCAAAGCCTTGGGATCCTTTTTATTTGCCCTTGCCTTTTGGTTTTAAGGGTTATTGGCTTTTTGCTCTTGCCTCTTGGTTTTAAGAGCTTTGGCTTTTTCTGCTTGCTTTTTCTTTTTTTTTTCTTTCTATATTTTTTTTCGCCTATTTTTTTCTGCAAGCTTTGTTCTTTGCTGCTTTTTCTTGCTTCAAGAATCATTTTTATGATTTTTCAGATTATCAAATAACATGTCTCCTAGTCATCATTCTTTCAAGAGCCAACATATTTAACATTCTTAAACAACAACTTCAAAAGACATATGCACTGTTTAAGCATACATTTAGAAAACAAGAAGCATTGTCACCACAACAATATAATTAAGCTAAGTTCAAGGATAAATTCGAAACTCGTGTACTTCTTGTTCTTTTGAATTAAAACATTTTTCATTTAAGAGAGGTGATGGATTCATAGGACATTTATAACTTTAAGACAAAGTTACTATCTACTAATGATCATGTAATGAAGACACAAACATAGATAAGCACATAACATAGAAACGAAAAATAGAAGAAACAAGAACAAGGAATGAATCCACCTTAGTGATGGTGGCGTTTCCTTCTTGAGGAACCAATGATGTCCTTGAGCTCTTCTATGTCTCTTCCTTGTCTTTGTTGCTCCTCCCTCATTGCTTTTTGATCTTTTCTTATTTCATGAAGCATGATGGAGTGCTCTTGATGTTCCACCCTTAGTTGTCCCATATTGGAACTCAATTCTCCTAGGGAGGTGTTAATTTGCTCCCAATAGTTTTGTGGAGGAAAGTGCATTTGAGGCATCTCCGGGATCTCATGGTGATGAGCTTCATACGCTTCTTGAGCTCCATGACTGGGCTCTCTTGCTTGCTCCATTTTTTTCTTAGTGATGGGCTTGTCCTCTTTAATGAGGATATCTCCCTCTATGTCAATCCCAGCCGAATTGCATAGGTGGCAAATGAGGTGAGGAAAGGCTAACCTTGCCATAGTGGAGGACTTGTCAGCCACCTTGTAGAGTTCTTGAGGTATAATCTCATGAACTTCCACCTCTTCTCCAATCATGATGCTATGGATCATGATGGCCCGGTCTATAGTAACTTCAGACCGGTTGCTAGTGGGAATGATTGAGCATTGAATGAACTCCAACCATCCTCTAGCTACAGGCTTGAGGTCCAATCTTCTTAGTTGAACCGGCTTGCCTTTGGAGTCAATCTTCCATTGAGCTCCTTCTACACATATGTCCATAAGGACTTGGTCCAAACTTTGATTAAAGTTGACCCTTCTAGTGTAGGGGCGTTCATCTTCTTGCATCATGGGCAAGTTAAACACCAACCTCACATTCTCCGGACTAAAATCTAAGTATTTCCCCCGAACCATTGTAACATAGTTCTTTGGATCCGGGTTCTTACTTTGATCATAGTTCTTGGTGATCCATGCATTGGCATAGAACTCTTGAACCATTAGGATGCCGACTTGTTGGATGGGATTTGTTAGAACTTCCCAACCTCTTCTTTGAATTTCATGTCGGATCTCCGGATACTCATTTCTTTTGAGTTTGAAAGGGACCTCGGGGATCACCTTCTTCTTGGCCACAACATCATAGAAGTGGTCTTGATGGGCTTTGGAGATGAACCTTTCCATCTCCCATGACTCGGATGTGGAAGCTTTTGTCTTCCCTTTCCCCTTTCTAGAGGATTCTCCGGTCTTAGGTGCCATCAATGGTAATGGAAAAACAAAAAGCTTATGCTTTTACCACACCAAAATTAGAATTTTGCTTGCCCTCGAGCAATAAAAGAAAGAATAGATGAAGAAGAAGAAGAAATGGAGGAGAGGGAGAGTGGTGAGTATTTCGGCCAAGAAGGGTGTAGAGGGGTGTGTTGTGTGAATTTGATGAAGAATGGTGGGATTTATATAGGGAAGGGAGGGGGGAAAGGTTTCGGCCATATGGGTGGGTTTGGGTGGGAAATTGGTTTTGAATTTTTGAAGGTAGGTGGAGTTTATGAGGTAGGTTTATGGGGAAGAGTGGATGGATGTGAGTGGTGAAGAGGTGATGGGGAAGAGAGTTTGAGGTGATTGGTGAAGGGTTTTTGGGGAAGAGTGTTTATGGGGTTATGTGAAAGAGAGTGGTGAGAAGAAGTGAGTGGAGGTAGGTGGAGATCCTGTGGGGTCCACAGATCCTGAGTGGATCCTGTGGGGTCCACAGATCCTGAGGTGTTCAAGGATTTACATCCCTGCACCCATTAGGCATGTAAAAATGCCTTTGCACACAACTCTGGGCGTTCAGCGCCAGGTTGGTGGCCATTTTGGGCGTTCAACGCCCATTTGTGTGCCATTTCTGGCGTTGAACGCCAGAACCATGCCTGTTCTGGCGTTCAGCGCCCAGAAGCTGCCCATTTTGGGCGTTCAGCGCCAGAACCATGCTCTGTTCTGGCGCTGAACGCCAGACAGATGCTCTTCCAGGGTGTGATTTTTCTTCTGCTTTTTTGATTCTGTTTTTAATTTTTCTATTTATTTTGTGACTCCACATGATCATGAACCTACAAAGACATATAACTAAGAAAAATATAGTTAGATAAATAAAAATTGGGTTGCCTCTCAACAAGCGCTTCTTTAATGTCAATAGCTTGACAGTGGGCTCTCATGGAGCCTCACAGATGTGCAGAGCTTTGTTGAGACTCTCCAACACCAAACTTAGAGTTTGGATATGGGAGTTCAACACCAAACTTAGAGTTTGGTTGTGGCCTCCCAACACCAAACTTAGAGTTTGACTGTGGGGGCTTGGGTTGACTCTGCTTTGAGAGAAGCTTTTCATGCTTCCTCTCCATGGTTGCAGAGGGAGATCCTTGAGTTTTAAACACAAGGGAGTCCTCATTCCCTTGAAGGACTAGTTCACCTCTGTCAACATCAATCACAGCTCTTGCTGTGGCCAGGAAAGGTCTTCCTAGGATGATGGATTCATCCTCTTCCTTTCCAGTATCCAGGACTATGAAATCAGTAGGGATGTAAAGGCCTTCAACCTTTACTAATACGTCCTCTACTTGTCCATATGCCTGTTTTCTTGAATTGTCTGCCATCTCTAATGAGATTTTAGCAGCTTGCACCCCATAGATTCCCAGTTTCTCTATTACAGAGAGGGGCATGAGGTTTATTCCTGAACCAAGGTCACACAGGGCCTTAAAGATCATGGTGCCTATGGTACAAGGTATTATGAACTTTCCAGGATCCTGTCTCTTCTGAGGCAATGTCAGTTGATCCAGATCACTTAGTTCATTGATGAACAAGGGAGGTTCAACTTCCCAAGTATCAATGCCAAATAATTTGGCATTTAGCTTCATGATTGCACCAAGAAACTTGGCAGTTTGCTCTTCAGTAACATCCTCATTCTCTTCAGAAGAGGAATACTCATCAGAGCTCATGAAGGGCATAAGGAGGTTCAATGGAATCTCTATGGTCTCTAGATGAGCCTCAGAGTCCTTTGGTTCCTCAGAGGGAAGCTCCTTATTGACCATTGGACGTCCCAGGAGGTCTTCCTCCTTAGGATTCACGTCCTCCTCTCCTTCTTTGGGTTCGGCCATGGTACTTATGTCAATGGCCTTGCACTCTCCTTTTGGATTCTCTTCTGTATTGCTTGGGAGAGTACTAGGAGGGATTTCAGTGATCCTTTTACTCAGCTGGCCCACTTGTGCTTCCAGATTTATAATGGAAGATCTTGTTTCATTCATGAAACTCACAGTGGCCTTAGATAGATCAGAGACTAGATTTGCTAAATTAGAAGCATTTTGTTCAGAGTTCTCTGTCTATTGCTGAGTGGATGATGGAAAAGGTTTATTATTGTTAAACCTGTTTCTTCCACCATTATTAAAGCCTTGTTGAGGCTTTTGATCCTTCCATGAGAAATTGGGGTGATTTCTCCATGATGAGTTATAGGTGTTTCCATAAGGTTCACCTAAGTAATTTACCTCTGCTATTGCAGGGTTCTCAGGATCATAAGCTTCTTCTGCATAAGAAGCCTCTTGAGTACTGTTGGATGCAGCTTGCATTCCATGCAGACTCTGAGAGATCATATTGACTTGCTGAGTCAATATTTTATTCTGAGCCAATATGGCATTTAGAGTATCAACTTCAAGAACTCCCTTCTTCATAGGCGTCCCATTACTCACAGGATTCCTTTCAGAAGTGTACATGAACTGGTTATTAGCAACCATGTCAATGAGTTCTTGAGCTTCTGCAGGTGTTTTCTTTAGGTGAATGGATCCACCTACAGAAGTGTCCAGTGACATTTTTGATAGCTCAGATAAACCATCATAGAATATATCCAGGATGGTCCATTCTGAAAGCATGTCAGAAGGACACTTTTTGGTCAACTGTTTGTATCTTTCCCAAGCTTCATAGAGGGATTCACCTTCTTTCTGTCTGAAGGTTTGAACATCAGCTCTAAGCTTGCTCAGCTTTTGAGGAGGAAAGTACTTGGCTAAGAAAGCCGTGACCAGCTTATCCCAAGAGTTCAGGCTGTCTTTGGGTTGAGAATCCAACCATAATCTAGCTCTGTCTCTTACAGCAAAAGGGAAAAGCATGAGCCTGTAGACTTCAGGATCTACTCCATTAGTCTTAATAGTATCACATATCTGCAAGAATTCAGTTAAGAACTGAAAAGGATCTTCAGATGGAAGTCCATGAAACTTGCAGTTCTGCTGCATCAGAGAAACTAATTGAGGTTTCAGCTCAAAGTTGTTTGCTCCAATGGCAGGAATGGAGATGCTTCTTCCATGTAAATTGGAATTAGGTGTAGTAAAGTCACCAAGCATCTTCCTTACATTATTATTATTTTCGGCTGCCATCTCCTCTTCCTGTTCGAAAATTTCTGAAAGGTTATCTCTGGATTGTTGTATTTTAGCTTCTCTTAGTTTCCTTTTCAGAGTCCTTTCAGGTTCTGGATCTGCTTCCACAAGAATGTTCTTATCCTTGCTCCTGCTCATATGACAAAGAAGAGGGCACAGAAAAATAATAATAATAATAGAGATCCTTTATACCACAGTATAGGGATCCCTGTGTGAGTAGAAGAAGAGGGGGAGACAAAGAATGTAATGTAATGGAAGAAACACAACTGTGAGGAGGGTTGAGATGTGAGATGAGATGTTAGTAAATGAATAAATAAATAGTATAAGATGGGAGAGGGAGAATTTTCGAAAAATATTTTTGAAAAAGAGTTAGTGATTTTCGAAAATGGTTTTTGAAAAATGTTAGTATTTTTCGAAAATTTTTAAAATCAAAAATAAAAATAAGAATAATTAGTTAATTAAAAAGAAATTTTTGAAAAAGAGAGAAGATATTTTCGAAAATTAGAGAGAGAGAGTTAGTTAGGTAGTTTTAAAAAAGTTAAGAAACAAACAAAAAAGTTAGTTAGTTAGTTGAAACAAATTTTGAAAAGATAAGAAGTTAGGAGGTTAGAAAAGATATTTTGAAACCAACTTTTTGAAAAAGGTAAGATAAGAAGATATTTTAGAAAGTAGTTTTGGAAAAGATTTGATTTTTAAAATCTCAATTAATGACTTGATTCATAAGAAATCACAAGATATGATTCTAGAACTCAAAGTTTGAATCTTTCTTAACAAGCAAGTAACAAACTTGAAATTTTTGAATCAAAACATTAATTGTTATTGTTATTTTCGAAAATTTGGTATAAAAATAAGAAAAAGATTTTTGAAAAATATTTTTGAAATTTTCGAAAATAACTAAGAATTTTGAAAAAGATTTGATTTTTGAAAAAGATTTTGAAAAAGATAAGATTTTCAAATTGAAAATTTGATTTGACTCATAAGAAACAATTTGATTTTAAAAATTTTTGAAAAAGTCAATCCAAATTTTTGAATTTGATGAGAGAAAATGGGAAAGATATTTTTTTGATTTTTTGAAATTTTTATGATGAGAGAGAAAAACACTAAAGAGATGCAATGCATGAAATTTTTAGATCAAAGCATGTGACGCATGCAAGAATGCTATGAATGTCAAGATGAACACTAAGAACACTATGAATGTCAAGATGAACATCATAGACACAATTTTGAAAAATTTTTAATGCAAAGAAAACATGCAAGACACCAAACTTAGAATTCTTTAATGCTTACGCACTAAGAATTCAAGAATGCATATGAAAAACACCATACAACACAAAACAAAAAATCATCAAGATCAAACAAGAAGACTTACCAAGAACAACTTGAAGATCATGAAGAACACTATGAATGTATGAAATTTTCGAAAAATGCAAGATGCACATGCAAATGACACCAAACTTATGATATGACTCAAGACTCAAATAAGAAACACAAAAAATGTTTTTGATTTTTTTATGATTTTCTAAATTTTTTTTGGATTTTTTCAAAAATTATATGAAAAAGAAAAAATAAAGATTCCAAAATTTTTAACATGAATTCCAGGAATCTTGCATTCTTAGTCTAAAGCTTCAGTCCAGGAATTAGACATGGCTCACTAGCCAGCCAAGCTTTCAATGAAAGCTCTGGTCCAAAACACTAGACATGGCCAATGGCCAGCCAAGCTTCAGCATGTAATTCAGACATGACACGCCTGACATACTCATTCCCAGAGGAATTAGACATGGCTTTACAGCCAGCCAGGCTTCAACATGCTTCATGAAACACTAGAATTCATTCTTAAAAATTTTGAATAAAATTTTTGAAAACATTTTTATATTATTTTTTTTTCGAAAACAAAGGAGAAAATTTTGAAATATTTTTGAAAAATTTTTTTGAAAAGAAAACAAAAAGAAAATTACCTAATCTGAACAACAGGATGAACCGTCAGTTGTCCATACTCGAACAATCCCCGGCAACGACGCCAAAAACTTGGTACGCGGAATCGTGATTACACTTTAATTATGTAAAATTCATTGCTCTTTCTTTCCCTGGAAATGGCGCCAAAAATATGATGCCAAGACCATGGTTCACAACTCCGTGTAACTAACCAGCAAGTGCACTGGGTCGTCCAAGTAATACCTTACGTGAGTAAGGGTCGAATCCCACGGAGATTGTTGGTATGAAGCAAGCTATGGTCACCTTGAAAATCTCAGTTAGGCAGATATAAATTGATAATGGTGTTTTCGAATTTAATATAATAAAATAGGGATAGAAATACTTATGTAATTCATTGGTAGGAATTTCAGATAAGCGAATGGAGATGCTTTAGTTCCTCTGAACCTCTGCTTTCCTGCTATCTTCATCCAATCAGTCTTACTCCTTTCTATGGCTGGCTTTATGTGATACATCACCACTGTCAATGGCTACTTTCGGTCATCTCTCGGAAAAATGATCCAATGCCCTGTCACGGCACGGCTAATCGTCTGGAGGCATCACCCTTGTCAATGGCTTCATCTTATCCTCTCAGTGAAAATGGTCAACGCACCCTGTCACGGCACGGCTATTCATCTGTCGGTTCTCGATCATGCTGGAATAGGATTTACTATCCTTTTGCGTCTGTCACTAACGACCTGCAATCGGGAGTTTGGAGCTCGTCACAGTCATTCATTCATTGAATCCTACTCGGAATACCACAGACAAGGTTTAGACTTTCCGGATTCTCTTGAATGCCGCCATCATTCTAGCTTACGCCACGAAGATTCTGATTAAGAGATCTAAGAGATACTCATTCAGTCGAAGGTAGAACGGAAGTGGTTGTCAGGCACGCGTTCATAGGGAATGATGATGATTGTCACGTTCATCACATTCAGATTGAAGTACGAATGAATATCTTAGAAGCGAAATAAGATGAATTGAATAGAAAACAGTAGTACTTTGCATTAATCCTTGAGAAATAGCAGAGCTCCACACCTTAATCTATGGAGTGTAGAAACTCTACCGTTAAAATTACATAAGTGAAAGGTCCAGGCATGGCCGAGATGGCCAGCCCCTAAAACGTGATCAATAGATCAAAAGATAATCCAAAGATTTCAAATACAATAGTGAAATGTCCTATTTATAATAAACTAGCTACTAGGGTTTACAGAAGTAAGTAATTGATGCATAAATCCACTTCCGGGGCCCACTTGGTGTGTGCTTGGGCTGAGCTTGAGTGTTGCACGTGTAGAGGTCCTTTCTGGAGTTGAACGCCAGCTTTTGTGCCAGTTTGGGCGTTCAACTCTGGTTTTGGCTCCTTTTCTGGCGCTGGACGCCAGATTTGGGCAGAAAGCTGGCGTTGAACGCCAGTTTACGTCGTCTGTTCTTGGCCAAAGTATAAACTATTATATATTGATGGAAAGCCCTGGATGTCTACTTTCCAACTCAATTGGAAGTGCGCCATTTCGAGTTCTGTAGCTCCAGAAAATCCACTTTGAGTGCAGAGAGGTCAGAATCCAACAGCATCAGCAGTCCTTCTTCAACCTCTGAATCTAATTTTTGCTCAAGTCCCTCAATTTCAGCCAGAAAATATCTGAAATCACAGAAAAATACACAAACTCATAGTAAAGTCCAGAAATGTGAATTTAACATAAAAACTAATGAAAACATCCCTAAAAGTAACTAGATCCTACTAAAAACATACTAAAAACAATGTCAAAAAGCGTATAAATTATCCGCTCATCAGAGGTGAATGGCGGAAAGGGACTTGTGAGTTTGGTGGTCTAAAGTTGTGTTGAGGAAAGGGTTCATAGGCATTTGGTGGTGGTTGTTGATAGTCCATTGGAGGTGGTTGTTGCCATGAGGGTTGATCAAATCCTTGTGGCTCCTCCCATCTTTGATTGTTCCAACCTTGATGCCTGTTCTCATTGTAATTTCTTCTTCCTGCAATATTATTGTAACCAGACTAATAGCCAAAGGGGTGAGAGTTCATAGTAGTAAATAAAAATTAAAAAAAAATAAAAACAAATTGAAATTAAAAGGTTTTTTAAATTTTGAATATGAAAATTAAAATTTGAAATTTGAATTTTTTTTTAAATTTTGAATTTAAAAAAAATTAATTTGAATTTTGAAAATTGACTTTTGAAATAAGATAAGATAAGATAAAAATTTTAAAATAAAAATCAATAACCTCTTAATTTAATAAAAATAAAAATAAAAAAAATAAAAAAACAAATATTTACAATAACCAATAATAAGGCACACGTTTGCAATTCCCGGGCAACGGAGCCATTTTGACGTTAGGATTTTTGCCAGTAAAGAATTTCATAAAAACAGTCGCGTTGTAGATATAGTCTCTAAACCGACAGAAATCCCTTCGTACAAACGTTTTGGTTGTCACAAGTAACAAACCCCTTTGAAATTGATAACCGAGTATTCAAACCTCGGGTCGTCTTCTCAAGGAATTGCAGGGAAGTATGTTCTTATTATTGGTTATGAAGATTGTAAATTGGGGGTTTTGGAAGTAAGGTGGGAATATGTTATATGACAAGTAAAATAAAATAATAATAATAAAATCTCTCGGCAAGGTATAAGAAATTGGAAGTCCACACCAAGTTATCCTTATCAATGATAATGAAAATTGAATCTTAATTTCACTTAGTTAACCCTTACTTAAAGCAGAGGAAGGTCAAGTGACTAATTAGTTTGATCTTCAAATCCTAGTTAATTCCTAAGAAAAGATTGGGATTATTGAAGCTCAGTTCAATTGGCAAGATAACAATTAACAATTATGCTGTTGAGTTGGATAACTCCTGAGTTACTGATTTCTTAACCAAAACAAAAAGGGGAAAAGTAAATCTACTGGAATAAAAATGCCTTCAGATGGGAAGCAATAATCATGTAAATAAAAGAAAGCAATATTAAACTGAAATACCTCAAATTACATTAACAAAAGAACTTAAATCTGACATAGACATGCATGGAAAAATAAATAAAATAAAGAACTTGGGATTGAGAGTTACTCCTAAAACTAAGAGAAGTCCTAAATCCTAATCCTAAGAGAGAGGAGAGAACCTCTCTCTCTAAAAACTACATCTATTCCTAAAATTGTGAATATGAGAGCCTCCCCTATGAATGGATACAGTCCCCCACTTTATAGCCTCTAATCTGTGTTTTCTGGGCCGCAAACTGGGTCAGAAACAGCCCAGAATTCGCTGGTTGCAAATTCAGATTCACTGATTTTTGTCACTTGCGACGTGGCCGCATGGATCACGCGGTCGCATCGCCTAGCGTCAGGGAAATGATGAGCGGATAATTTATACGCTTTTTGGCATTGTTTTTAGTATGTTTTTAGTAGGATCTAGTTACTTTTAGGGATGTTTTCATTAGTTTTTATTTTAAATTCACATTTCTGGACTTTACTATGAGTTTGTGTGTTTTTCTGTGATTTCAGGTATTTTCTGGCTGAAATTGAGGGACTTGAGCAGAAATCAGATTCAGAGGTTGAAAAAGGACTGCTGATGCTGTTGGATTCTGACCTCCCTGCACTCAAAGTGGATTTTCTGGAGCTACAGAACTCGAAATGGCGCTCTTCCAATTGCGTTCGAAAGTAGACATCCAGGGCTTTCCAGAAATATATAATAGTCCATACTTTGGCCAAGAATTGACGACGTAAACTGGCGTTCAACGCCAGCCTTCTGCCCAAATCTGGCGTCCAGCGCCAGAAAAGGATCCAAAACCAGAGTTGAACGCCCAAACTAGCACAGAAACTGGCGTTCAACTCCACAAATGGCCTCTGCACGTGCAACACTCAGGCTCAGCCCAAACACACACCAAGTGGGCCCCGGAAGTGGATTTATGCATCAATTACTTACTCATGTAAACCCTAGTAGCTAGTTTATTATAAATAGGACCTTTTACTAGTGTATTAGGCGTCTTTTTGACCATCTTTGGTCTCAGTTTTATTTCATTGTTCATCTTTAGATTACCTTATGATCCTTTGATCACGTTTCAGAGGGGCTGGCCATCTCGGCCATGCCTGGACCTCTCACTTATGTATTTTCAACGGTAGAGTTTCTACACTCCATAGATTAAGGTGTGGAGCTCTGCTGTTCCTCAAAGATTAATGCAAAGTACTTCTGTTTTCTATTCAATTCATCTTATTTCGCTTCTAAGATATCCATTCGCACCCAAGAACGTGATGAAGGTGATGATTATGTTTGACGCTCATCATCCTTCTCCCTTATGAACGCGTGCCTGACAAACACTTCTGTTCTACATGAAATAAGCTAGAATGAATATCTCTTAGATCTCTTAACCGGAATCTTCGTGGCGTAAGCTAGAATGATGGCGGCATTCAAGAGAATCCGGAAAGTCTAAACCTTGTCTGTGGTATTCCGAGTAGGATTCAATGATTGAATGACTGTGACGAGCTCCTAACTCGCGATTGCAGGGCGTTAGTGACAGACGCAAAAGGATAGTAAATCCTATTCCAGCATGATCGAGAACCGACAGATGAATAGCCATGCCGTGACAGGGTGCGTGAGCATATTATTCACTGAGAGGATAAGATGAAGCCATTGGCAAGGGTGATGCCTCCAGACGATTAGCCGTGCCGTGACAGGGCATTGGATCATTTTCCCGTGAGATGACCGAAAGTAGCCATTGACAGTGGTGATGTATCACATAAAGCCAGTCATGGAAAGGAGTAAGACTGATTGGATAAAGATAGAAGGAAAGCAGAGGTTCAGTGGAACGAAAAGCATCTCCACTCGCTTATCTGAAATTCCTACCAATGAATTACATAAGTATCTCTATCCCTATTCTATTATTTAATTTCGAAAACTCCATTATCACTTTATATCTGCCTGACTGAGATTTACAAGGTGACCATAGCTTGCTTCATACCAACAATCTCCGTGGGATTCGACCCTTACTCACGTAAGGTATTACTTGGACGACCCAGTGCACTTGCTGGTTAGTTGTATCGAAGTTGTGACAATTATGAATTAAGATTAGAGCACCAAGCTTTGGAGCCATTACCAGGATTTGTTCGAGCCTGGAGATCACAATTTCGTGCACCAAGTTTTTGGCGCCGTTGCCGGGAATTGTTTGAGTTTTCGGCAAGCTTTTGGTCCGGTAACATCAGTGCCAAGTTCGAATCCGGCAACAACACCAAGTTTTTGGCGCCGTTGCCGGGGATTGTTTGAGTTTGGACAACTGACGGTTCATCTTGTTGCTCAGATTAGGTAATTTTCTTTTTATTTTATTTTCAAAAAAATTTTTCAAAAATATTTCTAAAATTTTCTCATCTGTTTTCAAAAAAAAAAAAATGTTTTCAAAAAAATTTTTATTCAAAATTTTTAAGAATGAATTCTAGTGTTTCATGAAGCATGTTGAAGCCTGGCTGGCTGTAAAGCCATGTCCTATTCCTTTGGGAATGAGTATGTCAGGCGTGTCATGTCAGAATTACATGCTGAAGCTTGGCTGGCCATTGGCCATGTCTAGTGTTTTGGACCGGAGCTTTCATTGAAAGCTTGGCTGGCTAGTGAGCCATGTCTAATTCCTGGACTAAAGCTTCAGACTAACACTGCAAGATTCCTGGAATTCATATTAAAAATTTTGGAATCCTTATTTTTCTTTTTCAAGTAATTTTCGAAAAAAATCCAAAAAAAAATTAGAAAATCATAAAAAAAAAATATATTTTGTGTTTCTTGTTTGAGTCTTGAGTCAAGTTATAAGTTTGGTGTCAATTGCATGTGCATCTTGCACTTTTCGAAAATATCATGCATTCATAGTGTTCTTCATGATCTTCAAGTTGTTCTTGGTAAGTCTTCTTGTTTGATCTTGATGATTTTTTGTTTTGTGTCTTTTCATGTTTATCATATGCATTCTTGAATTCTTAGTGTCTAAGCATTAAAGAATTCTAAGTTTGGTGTCTTGCATGTTTTCTTTGCATTAAAAATTTTTCAAAAATATGTTCTTGATGTTCATCATGATCTTCATAGTGTTCTTGGTGTTCATCTTGACATTCATAGCATTCTTGCATGCATTCATTGTTTTGATCTAAAAATTTCATGCATTGCATAATTTTCATGTTTTCATAAAAAATTCAAAAAATCAAAAAAAAATATCTTTCCCTTTTTCTCTCATCAAATTCGAAAATTTGAGTTGACTTTTTCAAAATTTTTTAAAATCAAGTTGTTTCTTATGAGTCAAATCAAATTTTCAATTTGAAAATCTTATCTTTTTCAAAATCTTTTTCAAAAATCAAATCTTTTTCAAATTTCTTAGTTATTTTCGAAAATTTCAAAAATATTTTTCAAAAATCTTTTTCTTATTTTTAATCAAATTTTCGAAAATAACATAAACAATTAATGTTTTGATTCAAAAATTTGAAGTTTGTTACTTGCTTGTTAAGAAAGATTCAAACTTTAAGTTCTAGAATCATATCTTGTGATTTCTTATGAATCAAGTCATTAATTGAGATTTTAAAAATCAAATCTTTTTCAAAACTAATTTCAATCATATCTTTTCAAAAATATCTTCTTATATTATCTTTTTCAAAAATATCTTTTCAAAATATCTTTTCTAACTTCCTAACTTCTTATCTTCTTAAAAATTTGTTTCAACTAACTAACTAACTTTTTGTTTGTTTCTTAACTTTTTCAAAACTACCTAACTAACTCTTTTTCAAAATAATTTTCGAAAATTATCCTTCCCCTATCTCATTCTATTTATTCATTCATATCCTAACATCTCATCTCACCTCTCTTCCATCCTCATAGTTGTGTTTCTTCCATTATATTACATTCTTTGTCTCTCCCTCTTCTTCCACTCACACAGGAATCCCTATACTGTGGTATAAAGGATCTCCATTATTATTATTATTTTTTCTGTGCCTTCTTCTTTGTCATATGAGCAGGAGCAAGGATAAGAACATTCTTGTGGAAGCAGATCCAGAACCTGAAAGGACTCTGAAGAGAAAATTAAGAGAAGCTAAAACACAACAATCCAGAGATAACCTTTCAGAAATTTTCGAACAGGCAGAGGAGATGGCAGCCGAAAATAATAATAATGTAAGGAAGATGCTTGGTGACTTTACTGCACCTAATTCCAATTTACATGGAAGAAGCATCTCCATTCCTGCCATTGGAGCAAACAACTTTGAGCTGAAACCTCAGTTAGTTTCTCTGATGCAGCAGAACTGCAAGTTTCATGGACTTCCATCTGAAGATCCTTTTCAGTTCTTAACTGAATTCTTGCAGATATGTGATACTGTTAAGACTAATGGAGTAGATCCTGAAGTCTACAGGCTCATGCTTTTCCCTTTTGCTGTAAGAGACAGAGCTAGATTATGGTTGGATTCTCAACCCAAAGACAGCCTGAACTCTTGGGATAAGCTGGTCACGGCTTTCTTAGCCAAGTACTTTCCTCCTCAAAAGCTGAGCAAGCTTAGAGCTGATGTTCAAACCTTCAGACAGAAAGAAGGTGAATCCCTCTATGAAGCTTGGGAAAGATACAAACAGTTGACCAAAAAGTGTCCCTCTGACATGCTTTCAGAATAGACCATCCTTGATATATTCTATGATGGTTTATCTGAGCTATCAAAGATGTCACTGGACACTTCTGCAGGTGGATCCATTCACCTAAAGAAAACGCCTGCAGAAGCTCAAGAACTCATTGACATGGTTGCTAATAACCAGTTCATGTACACTTCTGAAAGGAATCCTGTGAATAATGGGACGCCTATGAAGAAGGGAGTTCTTGAAGTTGATACTCTGAATGCCATATTGGCTCAGAATAAAATATTGACTCAGCAAGTCAATATGATCTCTCAGAGTCTGCATGGAATGCAATCTGCATCCAACAGTACTCAAGAGGCATCTTCTGAAGAAGAAGCTTATGATCCTGAGAACCCTGCAATAGCAGAGGTAAATTATTTAGGTGAACCTTATGGAAACACCTATAACTCATCATGGAGAAATCATCCAAATTTCTCATGGAAGGATCAAAAGCCTCAACAAGGCTTTAATAATGGTGGAAGAAACAGGTTTAGCAGCAGCAAGCCTTTTCCATCATCAACTCAGCAACAGACAGAGAACTCTGAACAAAATGCTTCTAATTTAGCAAATCTAGTCTCTGATCTATCTAAAGCCACTGTAAGTTTCATGAATGAAACAAGGTCTTCCATTAGAAATCTGGAAGCACAAGTGGGCCAGCTGAGTAAAAGGATCACTGAAATCCCTCCTAGTACTCTCCCAAGCAATACAGAAGAGAATCCAAAAGGAGAGTGCAAGGCCATTGACATAAGCGCCATGGCCGAACCTGTGAGGAGAGGAGAGGACGTGAATCCCAAGGAGGAAGACCTCCTGGGACGTCCAGTGGTCAATAAGGAGCTTCCCTCTGAGGAACCAAAGGACTCTGGGGCTCATCTAGAGACCATAGAGATTCCATTGAACCTCCTTATGCCCTTCATGAGCTCTGATGAGTATTCCTCTTCTGAAGAGAATGAGGATGTTACTGAAGAGCAAACTGCCAAGTTTCTTGGTGCAATCATGAAGCTGAATGCCAAATTATTTGGCATTGATGCTTGGGAAGTTGAACCTCCCTTGTTCATCAATGAACTAAGTGATCTGGATCAACTGACATTGCCTCAGAAGAGACAGGATCCTGGAAAGTTCATAATACCTTGTACCATAGGCACCATGATCTTTAAGGCTCTGTGTGACCTTGGTTCAGGAATAAACCTCATGCCCCTCTCTGTAATAGAGAAACTGGGAATCTATGGGGTGCAAGCTGCTAAAATCTCACTAGAGATGGCAGACAGCTCAAGAAAACAGGCTTATGGACAAGTAGAAGATGTATTAGTAAAGGTTGAGGGCCTTTACATACCTACTGATTTCATAGTCCTGGATACTGGAAAGGAAGAGGATGAATCCATCATCCTAGGAAGACCTTTCCTGGCCACAGCAAGAGCTGTGATTGATGTTGACAGAGGTGAAATATTCCTTCAATGGAATGAGAACTCCCTTGTGTTTAAAACTCAAGGATCTCCCTCTGCAACCATGGAGAGGAAGCAGAAAAAGCTTCTCTCCAAGCAGAGTCAACCAGAGCCCCCACAGTCAAACTCTAAGTTTGGTGTTGGGAGGCCACAACCAAACTCTAAGTTTGGTGTTGAACTCCCATATCCAAACTCTAAGTTTGGTGTTGGAGAGTCTCAACAAAGCTCTGCACATCTGTGAGGCTCCATGAGAGCCCACTGTCAAGCTATTGACATTAAAGAAGCACTTGTTGGGAGGCAACCCAATGTTTATTTATCTAACTATATTTTTTCTTAGTTATGTGTCTTTATAGGTTCAGGATCATGAGGAGTCACAAAATAAATATAAAAATTGAAAACAGAATAAAAAACAGCAGAAGAAAAATCACACCCTGGAGGAGCATCTGTCTGGCGTTCAAACGCCAGAACAGAGCATAGTTCTAGCGCTGAACGCCCAGAATGGGAGCATCCTGGCGCTGAACGCCCAGAACAAGCATGGTTCTGGCGTCCAACGCCAGAAATGGCAGCAAAGGGGCGTTGAACGCCCAAAATGGGCACCAACCTGGCGCTGAACGCCCAGAGTTGTGTGCAAGGGCATTTTGCATGCCTAAATTGGTGCAGGGATGTAAATGCCTTGACACCCCAAGATCTGTGGATCCCACAGGATCCCCACCTACCTTCACTCACTCTCTTCTCTCTTCTCAATCATCCTCTATCCCCAATAAACATTCATCCCTTCTGTCTTCCATTTACCACTCACACCCATACACCCACTTACCTTCAAAAATTCAACATCTCTTCCCTACCCAATCCCACCCATATGGCCGAATACACACAGCCATCCATCTCCTCCATATCCTCTTCTTCTTCTATTCTTTCTTCTTTTGCTCGAGGGCGAGCAACATTCTAAGTTTGGTGTGGTAAAAGCATAGCTTTTTTGTTTTTTCCATAACCATTGATGGCACCTAAGGCCAGAGAAGCCTCTAGAAAGAGGAAAGGGAAGACAAAAGCTTCCATCAAGGGTCTATAGCTCAGTGGTAGAACATTTGACTGCAAATCAAGAGATCCCTGAGATACCTCAGGGGATACATTTTCTTCCACACAATTATTAGAAGCAACTAAGGGTGGAACATCAAGAGCACTCCATCATCCTTCATGAAATCAGAGAAGATCTAAAAGCAATGAAGGAGGAGCAGCAAAGACAAGGAAGAGACATAGAAGAGCTCAAGGACATCACTAAGGTGGACTCATTCCTTGTTCTTATTTCTTCTGTTTTTTGTTTTCTATGTTATGTGCTTATCTATGTTTGTGCCTTCATTACATGATCATTAGTAGTTAGTAACTTTGTCTTAAAGATATGAATGTCCTATGAATCCATCACCTCTCTTAAATGAAAAATATTTTAATTCAAAAGAACAAGAAGTACATGAGTTTCGAATTTATCCTTGAACTTAGCTTAATTATATTGATGTGGTGACAATGCTTCTTGTTTTCTGAATGTATGCTTGAACAGTGCATATGTCTTTTGAAGTTGTTGTTTAAGAATGTTAAATATGTTGGCTCTTGAAAGAATGATGACTAGGAGACATGTTATTTGATAATCTGAAAAATCATAAAAAATGATTCTTGAAGCAAGAAAAAGCAGCAAAGAGCAAAGCTTGCAGAAAAAAAAAAAGAAGAAAAAAAAAATAGGCGAAAAAAAATAGAAAGAAAAAGAAAAAGCAAGCAGAAAAAGCCAATAACCCTTAAAACCAAAAGGCAAGGGCAAATAAAAAGGATCCCAAGGCTTTGAGCATCAGTGGATAGGAGGGCCTAAAGGAATAAAATCCTGGTCTAAGCGGCTAAACCAAGCTGTCCCTAACCATGTGCTTGTGGCGTGTAGGTGTCAAGTGAAAACTTGAGACTGAGAGGTTAAAGTTAAGGTCCAAAGCAAAAACAAAGAGTGTGCTTAAGAACCCTGGACACCTCTAATTGGGGACTTTAGCAAAGCTGAGTCACAATCTGAAAAGGTTCACCCAATTATGTGTCTGTGGCATTTATGTATCCGGTGGTAATACTGGAAAACAAAGTGCTTAGGGCCACGGCCAAGACTCATAAAGAAGCTGTGTTCAAGAATCATCATACTGAACTAGGAGAGTCAATAACACTATTCGAAATCTGAAGTTCCTATAGATGCCAATCATTCTGAACCTCAATGGATAAAGTGAGATGCCAAAACTATTCAAGAGGCAAAAAGCTATAAGTCCCGCTCATATGATTGGAGCTCTGTTTCATTGATAGTTTGGAATTTATAGTATATTCTCTTCTTTTTATCCTATTTGATTTTCAGTTGCTTGGGGACAAGCAACAATTTAAGTTTGGTGTTGTGATGAGCGGATAATTTATACGCTTTTTGGCATTGTTTTTAGTATGTTTTTAGTAGGATCTAGTTACTTTTAGGGATGTTTTCATTAGTTTTTATGTTAAATTCACATTTCTGGACTTTACTATGAGTTTGTGTGTTTTTCTGTGATTTCAGGTATTTTCTGGCTGAAATTGAGGGACTTGAGCAGAAATCAGATTCAGATGTTGAAAAAGGACTGCTGATGCTGTTGGATTCTAACCTCCCTGCACTCAAAGTGGATTTTATGGAGCTACAGAACTCGAAATGGCGCGCTTCCAATTGCGTTGGAAATTAGACATCTAGGGCTTTCCAGCAATATATAATAGTCCATACTTTGGCCAAGAATTGACGACGTAAACTGGCGTTCAACGCCAGCCTTCTGCCCAAATCTGGCGTCCAGCGCTAGAAAAGGATCCAAAACCAGAGTTGAACGCCCAAACTGGCACAGAAACTGGCGTTCAACTCCACAAATGGCCTCTGCACGTGCAACACTCAGGCTCAGCCCAAACACACACCAAGTGGGCCCCGGAAGTGGATTTATGCATCAATTACTTACTCATGTAAACCCTAGTAGCTAGTTTATTATAAATAGGACCTTTTACTAGTGTATTAGGCGTCTTTTTGACCATCTTTGGTCTCAGTTTTATTTCATTGTTCATCTTTGGATTACCTTATGATCCTTTGATCACGTTTCAGAGGGGCTGGCCATCTCGGCCATGCCTGGACCTCTCACTTATGTATTTTCAACGGTAGAGTTTCTACAC
Organism: Arachis ipaensis; assembly: GCF_059453495.1. NCBI lineage: Eukaryota > Viridiplantae > Streptophyta > Magnoliopsida > Fabales > Fabaceae > Arachis > Arachis ipaensis. Next base: position 37,853,978 of record NC_142441.1, on the reverse strand, counting down.
TCCATAGATTAAGGTGTGGAGCTCTGCTGTTCCTCAAAGATTAATGCAAAGTACTTCTGTTTTCTATTCAATTCATCTTATTTCGCTTCTAAGATATCCATTCGCACCCAAGAACGTGATGAAGGTGATGATTATGTGTGACGCTCATCATCCTTCTCCCTTATGAACGCGTGCCTGACAAACACTTCTGTTCTACATGAAATAAGCTAGAATGAATATCTCTTAGATCTCTTAACCGGAATCTTCGTGGCGTAAGCTAGAATGATGGCGGCATTCAAGAGAATCTGGAAAGTCTAAACCTTGTCTGTGGTATTCCGAGTAGGATTCAATGATTGAATGACTGTGACGAGCTCCTAACTCGCGATTGCAGGGCGTTAGTGACAGACGCAAAATGATAGTAAATCCTATTCCAGCATGATCGAGAACCGACAGATGAATAGCCATGCCGTGACAGGGTGCGTGAGCATATTATTCACTGAGAGGATAAGATGAAGCCATTGGCAAGGGTGATGCCTCCAGACGATTAGCCGTGCCGTGACAGGGCATTGGATCATTTTCCCGTGAGATGACCGAAAGTAGCCATTGACAGTGGTGATGTATCACATAAAGCCAGTCATGGAAAGGAGTAAGACTGATTGGATAAAGATAGAAGGAAAGCAGAGGTTCAGTGGAACGAAAAGCATCTCCACTCGCTTATCTGAAATTCCTACCAATGAATTACATAAGTATCTCTATCCCTATTCTATTATTTAATTTCGAAAACTCCATTATCACTTTATATCTGCCTGACTGAGATTTACAAGGTGACCATAGCTTGCTTCATACCAACAATCTCCGTGGGATTCGACCCTTACTCACGTAAGGTATTACTTGGACGACCCAGTGCACTTGCTGGTTAGTTGTATCGAAGTTGTGACAATTATGAATTAAGATCAGAGCACCAAGCTTTGGAGCCATTACCAGGATTTGTTCGAGCCTGGAGATCACAATTTCGTGCACCAGGAAACTATAGCTTATTATATATCAAATCGAAGCCCCGAACGTTAGCTTTCCAACGCAACTGGAACCGCGTCGTTTGGTCCTCTGTAGCTAAAGTTATAGCCGTTTGAGTGCAAAGAGGTCGGGCTGGACAGCTTAGCAATTTCTCCAACTTCTTGCATTCCTTCCACTTTTGCATGCTTTCTTCCCATCCTCCAAGCCATTCCTGCCTTATAATATCTGAAAACACTTAACACACATATCAAGGCATCTAATGGTGATAAGAGAGGATTAATAATAAGCAAATATAAGTCCAAAGAAGCATGTTTTCAATCATAACACATAATTAGGAAGGCAAATGTAAAATCATGCAAATAGTATGAATAAGTGGGTAAAGAGTAGATAAAAACCACTCAATTGAGCACAAGATAAACCATGAAATAGTGGTTTATCATGGGGCGACCAAAACTTCGTCGGTGACTTCCGACGATCAGAGCAGAGACAAGGAGCTCTAACAGCCACATGCAACTTGATGAGGGTGACTGAACGGCCTTCCTTCAGCGGCAGTAGTACGGACGACTATAGCAGCAACGGGGAAGATGGCTTTCTCCTCCACCTTGGTTTGTGACTCCGATGGTGGCGATGGCTAAGAGAACACGCACCACCACGCGTTCTTCTCCTCCTCTGGTTGCTCGCGATTCTCCCTCTCCCTAACCTAATCAATGACGCGGCTTTGGAGATGATGGTGGCAGTTTCCATGGTGACGGTTGATGCGAGCTCAACGGCAGCTGAACTAATGGCGGCGGCGGCAACGCATAGCAGTTATGAGGACGAACAGCGTGAACGTCTCCGTCGATCTCTCTCTCTCTTCGCGGTTTTACTTCTCTCCTTCTCTAGCTCTCGCGGCAGCGATGACAACCGGCACAGGGAGCAGCACAGCCTGGCGATCCTCCTTCCTCTGTTCCGTCACACTCTCCCTCTGATCTCTGTTTTCCCCTCAAGCCCCCCTGTTTCCATTCTTTCCCTTTCTGATTTCTTTCTTTCTTTTGTTGCATGGGTGTGGGTGGGATAAAAGGAAAAAGGGAATGGTGATGGTGAGTGAATAGCGGTGAGGAGTGGGTAACGTGGCTAATTGGGGGGGTGAACGAGTGTGAAGGGAGGGGGTTACGTGTGTGTGGGTTGGGTAGAAGGGATTAGGGTTAGTAATTTAGGATAATTTAGAGAATTTCGGATAATTTAGTAATTTCAATAAAATTAAAGGTAATAGAGTAATAATTTGAAATCAAATTTAATCAAATAATAATATCTATGAAAATACTATTTAATTATCAACTTATAATTTATTTTTCAAATAAAGACTCAAATTCAATAATTAGAGATAATCAAATTAATTTTCTTTTAAAATTATAAAATAATGTTCAAAATCTAATTATTCAAATTAGCGCATATAAAATCCTCACTGTTTTTAAATCACTAAAACTTTAAATCAATAATAAGAAAGTACTTAATTAATACAAAATTTTTGAAAATATGTTCTCAAATAAATAAAATAAATCATAAATAATTTATTATTAAATTTTCAAAATCTGGGGTCTTACACAACTTGGACAGGGCTTACCTAGGAGCTATCAGAAATAGGATAAATAATTCCAGCCTCTAGTAACTTAGTGACCTCTTTCTGCACCACCTCCTTCGTGGCTGGATTTAGCCGCCTCTGTGGTTGAACTACTAGCTTAGCATCATCCTCCAATAGGATCTTGTGCATGCATCTTGCTGGGCTAATGCCCTTAAGATCACTTATGGACCACCCAAGAGCTGTCTTGTGTGTCCTTAGCACCTGAATTAGTGCTTTCTCTTCTTGTGGATTTAAGGTAGAGCTTATGATCACCGGAAAAGTGTCACCTTCTTCCAGAAATGCATATTTTAGGGATGGTGGTAGTGGTTTGAGCTCGGATTTAGGAGGCTTATCGTCTTCCTGAGGAGTTTTCAGAGGTTCTTTCGTTCTCTCTGGTTCCTCCAGATCAGGCTGAACATCCTTAAAAATGTCCTCTAGCTCTGATTCGAGACTCTCAGTCATATTGACCTCTTCCACCAAGGAGTCAATAACATCTGTGCTCAGGCAGTCTTTTGGTGTGTCTGGATGCTGCATAGCTTTGACATCATTTAACTTAAACTCATCCTTATTGACTCTCAGAGTTATCTCTCCTCTTTGGACGTCAATGAGGGTTCGTCCGATTGCTAGGAAAGGTCTTCCTAGAATGAGAGTTGCACTCTTGTGCTCCTCTATTTCCAGCACTACAAAGTCAGTAGGAAAGGCAAATGGCCCAACCTTGACAATCATGTCCTCAATTATGCCTGATGGAATTTTGATGGAGCCATCAGCAAGTTGGAGGCATATCCAGGTTGGTTTAACTTCATCAGTCAAACCAAGATTTTTGATAGTAGATGCAGGTATTAGGTTGATACTTGCCCCAAGGTCACACAGAGCTGTCTTGGTATAAGAATCCTCTAATGTGCATGGTATCATAAAGCTTCCGGGATCTTTAAGCTTCTCTGGTAAGCTTTTCAGAATGACTGTACTGCGTTCTTCAGTGAGAAAAACTTTTTCAGTTTCTCTCCAATCCTTCTTATGACTTAAGATCTCTTTCATAAACTTAGCATAAGAGGGTATTTGCTCAAGTACCTCTGCAAATGGAATCTTTATTTCAAGAGTCCTGAGGTAGTCTGCAAAGCGGGCAAATTGTTTATCCTGTTCCGCTTGGCGGAGTTTCTGAGGATAAGGCATCTTGGCTTTATATCCTTCAACCTTGGTTGCTGCAGGTTTATTTCCTGCAGAAGTGGTTGGAGAAGCCTGCTTAAGGGGATTGTCATCAGCACTTGCAAGTTTCTAACCCCTTTGTGGTGTTTGAACGCCAGAATTGGGGGCTGCATGGGCATTTAACGCCAGATTGCCACCCTTTTCTGGCGTCTGGACGCCAGAATTGGCTATCCCTTGGGCGTTTAACGCCACCTTTTCACCCTTTTCTGGCGTTTGAACGCCAGAATTATTTCTCTTTGGGCTCTTACTGTCCTCAGAGGGATTTTGGGTAGTGGTTTGGTTATCCTTTATTAGTTGTTCCTTTCTTGGCTTCTTGCTACCTTGGATTGATACGTTCAATGTTTTTCCACTCCTTAATTAAACAACTTGGCATTCTTCTGTTATCTATTTAGATAGCTGTTGTCTTGTCTGATTCAATTGTGCTTCCATATTTTGGTTAGCAATTTTAGTATCTTGGAGCATCTCTTTGAATTCTACGAACTGTTTTGTTATTGTAAGCAATTGCTGATTGAGTTCAGCAACTTGTTCTTGAGGACTAAGTTCAGTGGATACTGCTTTAGCCTCTTCTTTCATGGAAGACTCACTACTCAAGTACATATGCTGATTTCTAGCAACTGTATCAACAAGCTCTTGAGCCTCTTCAATTGTCTTTCTCATATGTATAGATCCACCAGCTGAGTGGTCTAGAGACATTTGAGCTTTTTCTATAAGCCCATAGTAGAAGATGTCTAACTATACCCACTCTGAAAATATTTTAGAGGGGCATTTCCTTAGCATCCCTCTGTACCTCTCCCAGGCATTATAAAGAGATTCATCATCCTCTTGTTTAAAGCCTTGGATGTCCAGCCTTAGCTGTGTCATCTTTTTTGGAGGGTAATATTGATTCAGGAATTTGTTTGATAATTGTTTCCATGTTCTTTTGCTTGCTGTGGGTTGGTTGTTTAACCACCTCTTAGCTTGATCTTTTACAGCAAATGAAAATAGTAATAATCTGTAGACATCCTGATCCACTTCTTTATCACGTACTGTGTCAGCAATTTGTAAGAACTGTGCCAAAAACTCAGTAGGTTCTTCTTGTGGAAGACCGGAATACTGACAATTTTGCTGCACCAGGATAATGAGTTGAGGATTTAGCTCAAAACTGCTTGCTCTGATGGGGGGTATACAGATACTACTCTCGTATGCAGTAGTAATGGGGTTAGGATATGACCCTAGAGTCCTTCTGGACTGTTCATTTCCACTTAGATCCATGATGGAGGAAGGGAGATGTTGTAGATTGTAAAATAGAAATAAAGTAAAAGAAAAATCAAAATATTTTTATTTTTATTTTATTTATTTAATGCTAACCGAATTCAAAAGAGAAGAAAATAAAATAATTGGGAACTAGAAAAATAAGCTTCCAAAATTAAATTAAATAAAATAAAGTAGATTAAAATAAATAAAAAAAATTCGAATGCTAAAATGGCTGATGAATTAAAAAGATTTGAAAAATTTTGGATATGATTTTTGAAAAAGATTTTGAATTTTGAAATTTTAAAACTAAGATAAGATAAAATAATAAAAAATTAAAATAGAAATATGAATTGTTAAATGAAATTTTCGAAATTTCATTAAATAAATAGAAAAGATATTTTTAAATTTAATGAGGAAAGAGAAAAATAATAAAATGACACCAAACTTAGAATTTTCAGATCAAAACTAAGAAAGCAAACAGGAAAACTTTAAATGTCAACATGAACACCAAGAATAAGCTTTAAAATTTTTTAAGAAGATAGAAACACAAAGGATACCAAACTTAAAAATTTTTATATTTTGGACACTAATAATTCGAAAATGTATAAGATAAACAGCAACAAACACCAAATAAGAAATTTTAAAGATCAAATAAGGAGAATTATCAAGAACAATTTAAAGATCAATAAAGAACTAAGAACATATAATTCAAAAAATTGAAAGAAAAATAAAATCATGCAATTGACACCAAACTTAAAACATAAAACTAAATTCAAACAGAAGACTAAATTATGAAGTTATTGGTTTTTAAAAATTTTCGAAAATAGTTTAGAAAAATAAAATAAGAATTTTAAAATTTTAACCCAAAACAATAATAGAAGACTCAATGTTAGTGACTCTAAACCAAAAAGATAAATTTTTCCTAATCTAAGTAACAAAATAAACCGTCAATTGTCCAAACTCGATCAATCCCCGGCAATGGCGCCAAAAACTTGGTGCACGAAATTGTGATTACACTTTTCACAACTCCGCACAACTAACCAGCAACTGCACTGGGTCGTCCAAGTAATACCTTACGTGAGTAAGGGTCGATCCCACAAAGATTGTCAGCTTGAAGCAAGCTATGGTTATTTTGTAAATCTTAGTCAGGAGATTAATGATAAGAGTGATTATATTTATGAAAAATAAATAACATGAAATAAATAGTACTTGTGATTCAGTAGTGCGAAACAGGCTGAGGTTCCGGAGATGCTCTGTCATCTGAATCTCTGCTTTCCTGCTGTCTTCTTCTCCAAACACGCATGGCTTATCATCTGTCGGTTCCCGCTAGTGTCGGAATAGGACCCTTGTCCTTTTGCACACTGTCACTACGCCCAACATTCGCAGGTTTGAAGCTCGTCACAGTCATCCCATTCCGGATCCTACTCGAAATACCACAGATAAGGTTTAGACTTTTCGGATCCCAGGAATGCTGCCAATTGGTTCTAGCCTATACCACGAAGGTTCTAACCTCCGGACTTGGTCTGTGGATTAGAAACCCAAGAGATACGCACTCAAGCTGTCGCCCAATGACTACATTGAGCTCAGATAGAATGGGAGTGGTTGTCAGGCACGTGTTCATAGGTTGAGGATAATGATGAGTGTCACGGATCATCATATTCTCCATATTGAAGTACGAGTGAATATCTTAGAATAGAATCAAGCGCGATTGAATAGAAAACAGTAGTAATTGCATTAATCCATTGAAATACAACAGAGCTCCTCACCCCCACCTATGGGGTTTAGAGACTCATGCCATCAAAAATACAATATGAAGTGTAAAAATGTCATAAGTTCCAAAATGAATCTCTAAAAGTAGTTTTTATACTAGACTAGTAACTTAGGTTTACAGAAAATGAGTAACTAAGTGCAGATAGTGTAGAATTCCACTTCTGGGACCCATTTGGTGTGTGCCTGGGCTGAGCTTTCAAGATTTCACGTTCATATGCCCAAAGTTGGTGTTAAACGCCACCCTGGGTGCCAGAATGGGTGTTTAATGCCGAAAAAGGTGCCAGTTCTGGCGTTTTACGCCAAAAAGTTTTAGGCTGACTTTGGACACTGGTTTGGGGCATCAAATCTCGGGAAAAGTATGAACTATTATATATTTTTGAAAAGCCTAAAATGTCTACTTTTTAACGCAATTAAGAGCGCGTAAATTGGGCTTTTGTAGCTCCAGAAAATCCATTTCGAGTGTAGGAGGGTCAGAATCTAACAGCATCTGCAGTCCTTTTTCAGTCTCTGAATCAGATTTTTGCTCAGGTCCCTCAATTTCAGTCAGAAAATATATGAAATTATAGAAAAACACACAAACTCATAGTAAAGTCCAGAAATGTGATTTTTGAATAAAAACTAATAAAAATATAATAAAAAGTAACTAAAACATACTAAAAACTATATAAAAACAATGCAAAAAAGGGGTATAAATTATCCGCTCATCAATACCCAACCTATGTTGGTGATCTAGAGTTGTTAGCTAGTATTGTTTCCATTGACTCTAATCTATTGCTAATTCAGTTAGTGAGTTGATTAGGACTTTTGGATTAAGATTAGCTAGTCTTGTTTGACTTTCTCTCATGTGAAGATAACATTATACCTTCTACTATTGTTAGGGATGACGAAATAGAATAATTCTTGTTAATTATTGTTATGATTAGTGACTAGGATAGAAATCCTATGATCTCAACCCTTGCCATGAATATCTCTCTTTATTACTTGCTTTCGTTAGTTACTTGATTTACGTTTGTTGCCATTTATTTTCTTGCCCTTTTACCAATCAAACCCCCTTGCATCTTCATAGTCAATAATCAAATATTTCATTGCAATTCCTTGTGAGATGACCCTAGGTTTAAATACTTCGGTTAATTTTTATTGGAGTTTGTACTTGTGACAACTCAAATTTTTTATGTGAGAATTGTTTGTTGGTTTGGAGCTATGCTTACAACGAAATTCTTATTTCTATAAGAGAAATTCTAGATCGACACGACAATTTCTCTCACTATCACTCTCTCAATGGAAACACAAACACACACACTCAGCTCACCGGACTCATGTACACACTACACACAAGACACACACTGCCATGAGAAGAAGAAGGGAGAGGTAGTTGCGCAGAGAGAAGAGGAGGGAGAGGGATTTCCGCTGCGCGGCGGCATTGGGGCTCGCCGTCGCCGAAAGGAGCGCAACCGCCACGAGGAGTCGCCATCATCGTCATCCTTGCAGGCTACCTCTGCATGCGTCGTCCTCGCCATCCCATCCATGGAGCCCGAGCCCGCGTCGCTGTCGTTCATCCACTTTCTATCGCCACCACTACAAGGGTCTGTCGCCGTCGCAAATGAAAAAGACGCCACCGCTGCCATTAAGGAAAGCCGTTGTCATTGCCGAAGCTCACATTGCCATCAGGAAGCCCAACCGACAGTGAGAGAGAGAGAGAGAGAGAGAGAGAGAGAGAGAGAGAGGGTTGGAGCCGCAAGGAGCTGTGACTCGCCGCTGTTGTCGTGCTCGTCGTCGCCATCTATGGAGGCCGCCATTGTTTCCGTTGAGCTGTTCCACCATAGAGAGGAGTGTCGATGGGAAAGAGAACGAAGAGGTGGCTGCCACGAGAATCACTACCAAAGGAGGAGAAGAATGTGTCGGGTGTTTCTGACCACCGAAACTACTACAGGGACTGCCGCTACTTGGTTCAATCGTTTCTTCTTAGTTGTGGTAAGCGTTTTCGTTTTCGAAACCCTTGAAATCAGCATTCTGTTATATTTGGTTAAAAATTCTGAGGTTTTGGTAACGTAGGATCGAGTTCTGGTTATTGCATGTCACGATTAGAGTTGTTGTTGCTGTTGTTGCGAAAGTAGTTTGGAGGTGAGGTTGCAGCTGCCGCCGTTGCAGGCCGAGAGAAAACAAAATTTCGTCGCGTTGTTGAGTCGCGATCGAGATAGGGGCACTTTCCTTAAACTCATGTTATTGTCAAGAATTTTTATAAATCGATATTGATGCAAAAATATATTTTTGGTGGTTATGTGAGTCTTATGGATTGACTGCATTATTTTGAAAGAATGTGATTATTTACTTGATTGAATTCTTGACTGATTGAGTTAGCGTTGTGATGGTTAACGAAAGCTTAATTTGAAAATTTGTTTGTTATGTTTATATTGAGAAATGAGTTGCGTTGGAAATCTGATTTATATACGTTTATATTAAGTAGTGGTTTGGTTTTGAAACTGTTTGAGAAGGCTAAGAATTCTAAATTATGAATTGATTTTGTTGAAGTTAGTTTGAATTGTGATTGATGAGATTGACTGCTTGAGTTCTAGGCTTTGTTGATTCCTTGAGTTGAGTTGGTATTATTGTGATAATGGTTTATTGGAAGTGATTTGAATGATTGAGAGATGTTTGGTTTGGTTGTTGGGACCCTTGAAGAGTGGCAAAGTCCGAATTTTAGAGGAGATGCTGCCGAAATTTTTATAAAAATTGGAGATTTAGTTTGAAGAGTTATTTAGAAAAGTTTAGATTCAATGATTATATTTTTCGATTTCGATTTATTAAGAAAAGAAATGAATTATGTCTTGGAGTTTTATTTATTAAGAAAAATATTATGTTTTGAGTTCGATTTATTAGGGAAAGGATTATGTTTTGAGTTTTATCTATTAAGAAAAGTATTACGTTTTGATTTTGATTTATTAAGAAATGAATTACATTTTGAGTTAGATCTAATATGAAAATGATTATGTTTTGAACTTGATTAAAGATCACATTTTAGGGAGTTTTAGCAAATTTATAGTATTTGAGTTTGATTGGCAAAAAGAAATGATTTTAAGTCTTTTGAAAGGGATTTAAACTGAAAATTATTCTAAAATTGGTTTGGGGGATTTTGATTTAGTAAATATGAGTTTTATGAAAGAGAACGGGTTTTGAGTGACGTTGTTTTAAAGGTTTCGAAAAATATTATAAAAAGTGGTTTTGGTTTTAAAGGAGAATGATTTGAGAAAAAGTGATTCTTGGCGTGTTGTGAACTGAATGTATATTGCTATTGAAGTAACTAGGCAAGTTGAGATTGAGAATTCTCTCTCTTGCTATGATAGACAATTTAAGGTTAAGGATTCCTTCTCTTGTTGTGGTGGATAAGCTTGAGGTTGAGGATTTCCTCGCTTGTCGCACCAGAAAGTTGGATAGAAGGTCAAGGATTCTCTTTGGTTCAATTTTATATTGTTAATTCTAATTTTGGTTGTATTTGACTATGTTGGATTGAAAGGAGTTTTAGATTGATATGGTGAGGACGGTGGTTTTGTCCCACTCACGTCAGGTTGAGATTGAGGATTCTCTCTCTTGCTATGATAGACAAGCTGAGATTGAGAATTTACTCTCTTGTTGCAGTAGACAAGCGGGGTTGAGAATTTTCTTTCTTGTTACATCGGAGAATTGAATGGAGAAGGTTAAGGATTCCCTTTGATTCAATTTCTGATTGTGGTATGAACGAGTTAGGTTGAGGATTTCCTATCGTTACATTATAATCTCTCTCGGATTGGGAGATTGAGGATTCCCTCCTGGAAGGTTGAGGATTCCCTTCACTTAGAGAGGCGATATCCAGGTTAGCTATCGGGTGTGTCGGGTTTGGATGTATAATCGACAGATGAGCTCATGGCCATAGGGTAGGTATGCATCATTTGCATTTGTGTGCATTATTTGGGTTGCATCTTGTATTTGGCTTGCCTATTTGCATAATTGTATCTATATGCTTATTGAATTAATTGTTGTAATTGTTCTCTCTGTTTGTGTATTCCTTGCATTTTGATTGTGTTTGAATAACTAAGAGATTTCTTATACTGGTGGTGGTGACACTAAGGGTTGTTCCTGATGTGGTACTAGCTGAAATTGTTCTTTGAGTGTATTGCCTTGTACCGTTTGATGCTAGTAATTGATTCTATTTTGAGATTGAGTATTGATGGAGATTTAATTTGAGTTGGGTTGAAGGCCGTGTTTTGAGTTGATTTGGGTCAGAGGCCGAGTTGATTTTGATTTGGGTCGGAGGCTGTAATGAGATATGATTATATGTTGGGCGGGAGGCTGAAATTGATTTTGTTATGAGATATTAATTGAGTTTTGAAATTCTTTTAACTAAAGAAGTGAACTTTGAATTTTTAAAAAATTACTTATTAATGTTTTGAATAGATTTATAAGACAAATGATAATCACTACAACTGAAATCAGTTTTCTTTATACGTATCCTCTTATGACAATTTTTAGAAACTCCTTACTGAGAACCAGCAAGGACGATATTCTCACCCCCTACAGATTTTCCTTTTCAAGACGGACGAAGAGTTTAAGAAGTTTCTTTCTCGCATCTGATTTGTGTTGTATATTATTGTATATATTATAGTTTTTTCTCGCCCTTGTTATTATGTCTTTGTAAGAGGGATAGGAGTCATAATGAGATGTATGCTTATAATATTTGTAAAGTTACTTGTATTGGAAGTCTAGTATGTTTATATAAATTTATATGTATGAGAGTTGTGATTGGAATTTGGTTATATATGCATGTTTGATAAATAAAAAATATTTTCGGTTTTTCAAATAAAACAACGATATAGTTTCGAGTTAAAGGCTCATATTTTATTATTAAATAAATGAAAGTCGTCATAATATTCTCGCTATCAGAGTAGCGCAGCTGGAAGCGTGACATTCTGATAGTGAGGGTGTTACACTACCTAACCATCCTGATGTGTAGGAATGGGACATCCATGCATGTGATCAAAAGGATGGTGAACAGAATCGGAATGTAACCATGACAGCAGAAAAGCATACGGTGCATCAGGATCAAAGAGGAGTGAATCTAGCGGGTGCTGAAAGGGATGATCTCTAACTACGTACTTACGGACTCAAGGTTTCGCGGCCACCACATAGAAGCTGTGAAGAATACGATCCCCGTATACATAAGGCTACTCAAACTCACAGAAGATTACACTCGTCTCCATATGAAGGGGGTAGGAAGATAGGGATATGAAATGGGGAGTTCTTAGTAGGGTCGGGGTGAAACAAATTGATTTGCTTTTACATAACGGCCACGTGTCTCAGATCAAACCGACCACAACAAAAGAACATAGGCCAACAACAAACAAAAGCAAACAATAACATAACATACAACCACAAGAACGAATTCGAAACACACAAGAGATATGCACAAACAAGTATGATGCATGTCTAGCCCTAGTGTAGGTAATGAGCTCATCCGTCAGTTTTCGACTCGCGCCCGACATTACATCCTTACGGACGTTGTCTCTCGTTGCCATCGCTTCAGGGTATAGTGCCCGGTACACTTTTGGGTTATAGTGTCTGCACGCTCTTGGAATATAGCACCCATACTGCTCCCACGATTAAAGTGACGGGTCACACTCTTGAGCTATAGTGCCCGTAATGCTCTTCGGCAATCGCCGAATAAATCAATGACAAGAAGAGTCATTGGTGTAGCACTTCCAACCACAATTATCTCATCACATAATCAAATACCTTTCAATATATAATAATTTCTTATGCAGAATTCCACAATTTTTCTAAAATAATCAACTGAAACGGGTCATGAGATTTAACTTTAGAATAACTTTTTCGAATATCTCAAAGTTGTGTTTAAATTCTATTAAATACTTTTAAAAAAATTCATAAATATGTTTAAACTTTGAAAAAGGGCATATTTTGCAAGTTATTTTAATTAAATTGGCGTATTTTAAAATTACTCTAAATAACTCTAAACTTCTATAAAAGAGCTCGAGTCTTCACTAATTACTTTATAAATTATTCAAAATATTGTATAAATTTTCAAATATCCAAAACTTCAGTAAAATAAGTAAATTGGATACGGTTCTTCCGTTTTCAAAATAAAACCTTTTTCGTTCAATTAGAGTCATATTTTTTTCAAAGCCGTCTTCCACTTTAAACCCTTTATTACAAATCAAATATTTTTCTTCAAAAAAAATGAAACTCAATTAATTTCAATAAAATTTATATATTTATAAATAAATAATTTTCATTCATTAAATCTTTCTCAAAAGTTAAATCTCTGCTATTTTTTTACTCGAAATCTCCATTCAAAATATTCATTTAGTTATATTTAATCCCAAATCAACTTTCGTCCGACAAAACTCAGTTACATACTATTATATAACTCAAATTTTATCCAATTATTCAACAACAACATCTCAGTTCCCAAATTCTCAATACGGTCGAATCACAACAATAATTCCACCAGCAATTCAGCTAAAATTTCAAAGCCAATAATCACATATTTGAATAGCAGACATCAACAGACAACAATCCAACCACATATATTAATTAATTCATAATTTTAACCGATTAAAGAGTCAAATCCTACATTTGTGAAGCGTAAAATATACACAAGATATCAGAGGAGGTTTTTGATCGGTCAAACAGAGTGAAAACGTCGAAAACACGGTGGTTCCTCCCCTCCTTGGTTCAGATGAATTGGTTCCTGGCAAGGGCAGCTCCACTTCGCGATTCCACCGAATAAAACACACGTCACCGCATAGAGGAGGAAGATACGGTTACTTCTATCGGATTAGAATTTTTGTAAGAGTCACGGATCTTAAGAAATCAAGCTCGGAAAGTCTAAAATAAAAAAAAATCCTCCCACTCTTCCCATGCATGCCTCGACTCAGAGAGAGAGAGAGAGAGAGAGAGAGAGAGAGAGAGAGAGAGAGAGAGAGAGAGAGAGAGAGAGAGATTGTGCTTTTATATGGCTTGATTAGTGGTTAAGTGTCACTTAATCAAGGGGAAGGATGTATGCGTCGCAACACATGGCGTATTAAGAACTGCATGTTGCGATTTTAAACTGCTAAGTCAGTAAGGTTACTTTTTAAATATCATGGAAGGTAATTAAAGTAATTATTAGACATGGTAAAAGCTCAAATAATTATCTCAAGTGGTGGTATTTAATTAAAATAAAAGTTAGATAAATTACTAATGTAAATGATATTAATAAAGTTAAACTTTTATAATTTTTTGAGCTTAATATCAAGTGATATTTTTCGTCAAATAAAATTAAATAATAACATATATTATTATTCATTTTATTTTAAAGTTTGCCAAAAAAAAATTGTCATAGATATTATGCAAATAAAACATAAAATTTGTATACGCGATTCAATCACAAAAACCAAAATGTTACACTATTCAACAAAAAGTGTTCAATTTTTAACTATTCAGAGTCTTGTTGACCAAATTAATTGCATGTAAGGTCTAATTGATGAACTAAATCGATTAAACCATTAATTTATTAAATTTTTGGTCGAATCAATTTAGGGGTGTTTGCGGTACGATTTGGTTCGGTTTTAAGGGAAAAAGTCATCCGATCCGAACGCTTAATTTATGTGCGGTACGGTTTGGATTGGATGAAATTTTTTTGGAAATCCGATCCGATCCGATCCGATTACAAACGGTTTGAATTGGTTTGAATTTGCGGTTTTAAATAAAAAAAATTAAATACATATAATAAGTCTCAACATCAAATTTTAAATAATCAACAATGATATAACAAGTCTTAATAATATCTTAAAAAGCTAACGATAACATAACAATAGAAATAAAATTATAGGTTAGTTAAAATAAATAAATAAATAACATTTTGAACATAAAATATTTATTAAATAATAATAATACATGAATAATAGAACAATGTATAACAAATTGAACATATTATAAGTATAATTATAAATATAATAATAAAATAATAATATTATAACATATTGTGCGGTTTGAATTTGATTGGATCGGTTATGAAAAGTAGATTCGAAATCCGATCCAATCCAGCGGTTTGTAAAAAATAGAATCCAATAGAATCTGAATTAGTACGGTTTTAATCGATTTTCGATTTAGATCGAATTGGATAAACAATTTAATTTAAATCGGTTTGGATTTGAACACCCCTAAATCAATCGATCCGGTTCGATCTGATTTTAATAATAATGCTAATAAGTAATAACAACTTTGACTCCGAGTCTCGGAGGGGTCTAGTGTAAAAACTTGCAATGACAATTGAACTGAAGCACATGTGTCATTGCATGTGTAATGCCAAACTTGATTTTTCTTTTTCCATAGAGGATCTTAGAGAAGCCATGAGGATGATAAAAACCACGGGTGTATATGTATGAGAAATGCAAGCAACTATTAGAATTTATTGTTTTTAATTATTACTTAATCATAATTTAATTTTAGATAGTTTAATAATTTAAAAATATATTTTATTTTAATAACAAATTCAAAAATTTTAAGCAGTGAGATAAATATGACAAACATGTAACATATAAAAATAATAAAAAAAATTATAAACGTATCGAAGTATATTAAAATAAATAATATACAAATATTAAATATTAAATAAATTTTTATTATATTAAATAATATTGCAAAAAAATAGTTATTAATTCACCTTTTTATAAAATAATAATAATAATAAATAATGAAATTAATTAAGATGATAAAATATTATTTTCTAATTAATAATGAAAGTCAAACATAATTTTTTTATGAATTATGTATGTCAAATTGTATTTTAGAAAAAAAATTATGCACCAAATTTCTCATATTCTTATTATATATTTTATAGATTATTTAATAATTATTCAATTATTTAATAAAAGAAAGACTGAGAATTAATTTCAAATAATAATAATAATAATAATAATAAAATTAGTTACTTAGATAGAAAAAAAGTACAAAATGTGTTATTATTTTAATTGATTTGTAATTTACTTTATGCTTAAAAATTAATAATCAAAATATATGTCTAGTACAAAATTCTTCAATTTACTAATAAATATTAAAGTTGAGTAGAAAAAAAAATATTCAAGGATAAATTTTAACTAAATAAAATTCAATTTACTCCAATGTAATCAATATAAAAGATAGTTATTTTTTATGATATGGTATTACATAATTAAATGCACATGTTGATATGTACAACTATTTTATATTAATAATGTATTAAAATTTTATTTTAAAAGTTAAAAAATATATATAAAATAAATATTTTAACATAATTAATAGTTATTTTTTTTAATGTAAGGAAAAATATAATTTTTCAATGGAAATACATATATATTTATACATATAATTTTTACACTTTTTTAAAATGTTAGTGGGGCAGTTGCCCCACAAATTAAAGCATGAGTCCGTCTCTGATTTCATACTTTTAACATTGATAACTAATAGTAAAAATTTAATAAATTCTGATAGTCTTTTAATATTATGAGTTAATAGTCAAAATCGTCCCTGAAAGATATACCATTTTCGTTTCCGAAAGATAAAGTTAATCAAAATAATCCTCAAAAGATAACCGAGTTATTCACGTTCGTCCTTCTGTCATCTCCCTTGCTGAGTTGGCGGACGTGTGACGTTTACTGCCACCGTGGCAGGCACCTAGGTATCCCCTGCTATTGCTAACAAGGTAACTATGCTGAAACAGTTCAAATCAGTCTCTTAGGTAGTATTTGGTGGAGAGACAGAGACGGAAAGACTGAGACTGAGAGACAGAGACTAAGAGACAGAGATTGAAATAAATTTCAGTATTCTGTTTGGTGCAAAGTGAGAGACAGAAATTGAAACAAGAATGAAACTCTAATTTAATTTGTACAAATGGTAAAATTGAAATTAATTAATTTATGAGGATATTTTAGGTATAAAATGTTATTAAAGTTTCAGTCTCCATCTTTAAAAATTTTAGCCCCCTGTGTCCCTACTTTTTGGAGGTACTAAAATACTGAAATTTTAGAGACAGAGACAAAAATTTTAGTACCAGTCTCTAAACCAACAAACATGATACTGAGTCTCAGTCTCTCAGTCTCTGTCTCAGTACCTCAAAACAAACGCTACCTTAGTGTTTGAACCCTAATCTTCAATTCGACGATAAATAAGTCGCGTTCAACAATCAGAGGTTGAAGATTCAACACCTTCACAGCAATAGGTCTTTCAAATTGGACAAGTGTTCCTTTATATACAGAGCCAAAACTTCCGGTGCCAACTAGATTTGATGCAGAAAATCCGTTGGTTGCTCGATGTAGCTCTCCATAAGAAACCTTCAGGTACCTATGTTCCAGTGATGGTGAAGAAGATAATGTTTTGGGCTTTTTCCTCAAAAAACAAATGCAGATGAAAACTACAAAAGATGTCGAAACCACTAATTACAATGATCACGGTAACTTTAAAAGAACTCTTATGTTTATGTGAAAGCAACTCAGAACTTGGAGGGAGATTCAACTGAGGTATCCCACCACAAGGTTCTTCATTTCCAATGAGTGACATTGCCGTGATGTTTCTGAAGATTCCTCCTATTGGGACCTCACCATAAAAATAGTTAAAAGACAAGTTTAAATAATTTAGAAAAGTCAGATTCTCAAGTTCATTCGGAATTGTGCTTGAGAAGTTGTTGATTGAGAAGTCTAAAATTTCTAGATTTCTTAGAGAACCCAAGAACGAAGGCATACTTCCATGAAAGAAGTTTCTCGTTAGACAAAAGTCTGTTAAAGCGGAACAAACACCAAGTTCCAGGGGAACTTCACCAAACAAATTATTTGTATGTAGATACAGTATGGAAAGTTGTTTCAAGTTACCAAAATCTGAAGGAACTAAACCGGTCAAGGCATTGATGGATAAATCAAGAGTTATTAAACCTTTTTGATACCCGAATGTATTATTGGGTATATTACCACTTAAGTAGCTTGTATCTACAACAAGTTTCTGCATCATGGTACAGTATCTAAGGGTAAATGGAAGGCTTTCTTCGAACTTATTGATGCCACGATAAACTTCAGATAACATAGTAAGATTGCAAATAACACTAGGAATGTTACCAGATAACTTGTTCTGTTGCAAGTTCAATCTTGCTAGATTTTCAAGCTTTCCAACTGAATCTGAAATTGATCCCTAAAGAGAATTCTGTGCCAAAATAAGTGTAGTCAAGCCGATTAAGTTTCCAATTATTTGAGGTATCCTCCCAGATATCTGATTAACTCACATATCAAATAAATAGAGATGGGTAGATAAGTTGCCTATGAGATCTGACAATACATCACCTAGATTATTTGCCTCAAAACACAACTTTTGCAATTGAGTACAATTGGTTAGTGAGAAAAGAAAATCCAAATCATGAGCTTGTCCACTCCCAAGATTGTTATAGTCCATTATAAGTTGCTGAAGCTTGTTCAAGCCAATTCCCAAAGTAAATGAATTTGTTCTCTAAAATTATTCACTCCTATATCACACACTTGCAACTGAGACAGGTTGAATATTGAAGATGAAAAAGTTCCAGTAAATTGGTTCAATCTAATAGTAAACTACTGAAGATTGGGAAATGCATGGTCTACATTTGAAGGAAGAGTACCCACTAATTTTTTTCCCTAAATCAAAATCTCGAATATCGGAAAGATTATAAAGTGAAAGAGGAATCATGATTGACAAATTATTTGAACCAAGAAAAATAGAATTCAAATTGGATAACCTACCCAAAATATGAGGTATATTTCCTTCAAGATGATTTATGCAAGTGATAGAGTCTCCAACGATGAAAGATTTCTCAAGGAAGGTGGAATTCTTCCAACTAAAGTATATGGCCCTCTGATTGTTGAATGCAACTTATTTATTATTGAATTGAAGATTAGGGTTCAAACATTAAGGGACTGATTTGAATTGGTTCCGCATAGTTATCTTATCAACAATAGCAAAGGACACCTAGACGTCTGCAACGGTGGCAGTTAACATCACACATCAGCCAACGTTAGCTAACTCAACGAGGAAGATGACGGAAGGATGAACATGAATAACTCAATTAATATATATATATATATATTAATTCTAAATTCTTCATAACAGGAAACTAAGTGCGTAAAAGTATAGAAAATAGTGGATGAATGTGGATCAAATTAGATTTGATATAACTAAAATTTTGATTCGATCTGCACTAAAATTATTGGATCAATCTTAAATATATCCACAAAACATAAAATTATTTTTAAAAATTTATTTTTAGTAAAAAGTATTAATAAAATTATTTTTTTTATTCATTCTTTTAAATATATTTTTTTGAGTAACTCACTCTTTTAAATATGTTACTTTAAACTTGAACTTACATAAAAATTAGTCATCCGGTAAAAGAATAAAATAGAAAGAATGAATCTGACCTTTTTTGGTCAACCTTTTTTTGGGCTTTCTTGTCAGCAACTTTTCTTTTGGACTTATGTGAGTAAATACTGGTTTCGGATCAATACTCACTGTAATACCTTAAATTAGTCTTGGGCTGAAGGGTCATTGGTTCTCAACTCGGTGAATGAGTTGAGCTATTGAGCCCTCTGTCGTACCACCAAAACGAAAAAAACTATTTTTCTGACATTGACATCGGCGGCCTCAGATTTATAACAGCTTTGCTATGTCGATAAGCCTTATCTGACATGGCATATGTCCCCTTTTTTATTAAAAGATCTTGAATTCAACTCTTATCTAATGTAAATTTGACCAAAAGAAAAAAAATTGTGTGTGTATAAATGTGTATAATACTTAAGATTGGAGTTGTCCAATTTATTGACAAAAAAAAAATAATAACTTTGTTGTCGTGAGTGGTCCGATGCAGTTTAAATTGATTTTGAATGACTTCGAATCGTATTTGATTTATAATTTTGTAAATTAAAAAAATAAATATAGTATAATAAATTTTAATATTAAATTTTAAATAAATAAAATAATTAATAGTGATATAAAAATTTAAATTGTTTTTTAAAAATAATATAATAATAAGAAATAAATTATAAATTAATTAATTAATATTGACAGAAAAAATTAATTATTTAGTATTATTATTTTAAAAAAAAGATACAAAAGCTTTTGAAATTTATTTTGAATAAATAGTTTAATTAATTTTTTTTTAAAAAATAAATAATAAATATTTATATTAAAAATAATTTATAAATAAATTATTTTATATTTAACTTTTTAATTTTAAAAATTTTTATTTTAAAAGAAGAATAATAAAAAAATATTTATAAAAAATATTTTTTTAATTTTTTTATAAACATTTAATAATTTTTTAAATATTATAATTTAATTTTATAATTATACCAAATATTAATATTATAACTTTTTATAAATTAAAAATTAAAAAAAAATATTTATACATCTATCCAAAGTTCCAAACTGACCAAACTAATATAGTATAACGTATTATTATTTATTAGGTAACTTGCCAAGTCCCCCACTCTCCTTCCTACGAATTGTGTTTTTCCTCTGGGTTGAGCTTTACGCAATCCCATGTCCCCATCTATTCTCTATCTATATTTATTTCAGGATTTAATATTTGCTTTGTCCGTTCTATTTTAATCTCATCTGGTTCCAAATCTAATAAATAAACATACATAATCTTTTATTCTTCTCTTCATAGCTTCATTCGTTACCATATCTAATTACCTAGAACACTAAAAATAAATAAATAAAACATCAAAATTTATTACTTTTTGTTATTATTTAATTAATTATTAATTTAATTTTTATTTTTAATAATTTAATAATATATTTTATCTTATATTTAATAATAAAAAATAATAAATTTTAATAATTCTCTAATATTCTTCAAAAAAAAAATCTAAAAACCCAAAGTATTTTATTTTATTGTTTAAAGAGAGAGAATCTCCCTTCAATAATTCCAAGTTTTCACAGCACCCTTTTTCGCCACCACCATCAACACAACAACATCAACGACAATAACAACCAGAACAACAACAAACCCTCTAAGCTTTTCTGCTCATAAATCTTACATTCATTTCCTTCCCCCCTTCCCCACATTTTCATTTCTCTTTCTATTTCTTTTACAAAGCTCTCTAAAAACAAAAGAAGGAAAAAAAACAAAACACAAAAATTCTACCGCCGGAACCACCGGTGTCTGAAAAATCCAGTTATTCACAAAAAAAGGGGGGAAAAACATTTTATTTAAAATTAGGGTTTGTTTTTCTAATTCCCCAATCATGGGCAACGCATCGAGTAGCGGCGGCACCACCCGTCGGCGACATGTTGTTTCTAGAAGGACTCATCCACCGCCTCCTCCTCCGGTGACGCCGCAGCCGGAGATCACCTCCAATCCCTTCCTGTATCCCGGAGGCAACCCGTACCCGGCTCAGTACCCGAACCAGAACCGTCCGATGCAATACCCGCAGTACCCTTACCCCGCTTACTACCCTCCGCCGCCGACGGTGCCCTTCCCCCACCACAACCAGCACCAGCACCAACACCAGCCTCAAATGGGGGTCGGGTGGGTTGGCGGCCGAGGTTACCCTTGCGGGACCATGGTGGCTCCTCCAGCACCTATCGTGGAGCACCAGAAGGCCGTGACAATCAGGAACGACGTAAATGTCAAGAAGGAAACATTGAAGATCGAGCCCGATGAGGAGAACCCTGGCCAATTCCTCGTCTCATTCACGTTTGACGCCACGGTTTCTGGCTGGTAAGGTTTTTTTTTTTTTTTTTTTTTTTTTTTTTTTTTGGCTTTTCTGTTAGTTGTTGATCATGGTAATGTTAATTATGTGAATGAATTTTGTTGTGTTGAATTATCAATGTATGTTGTGGTTGTCGTGTTTGTTGAATACATATTGTGATGTGCTCGAACCTTTCATGCTGTGGTGGTAAACTTGACTAAACTGAATTAAAGGTGATTCTAATGTAAATTAGGATATGAATGTGCTAATATAATTGACACCATGTTATATGTTTATCCATTTAGATATGCAATTATATTATCGGAAGAAAAGATTTGTGTAGGAAGTAGGAAGGTTGCTGCATTCAAGAAGTTGATGGCTTCGGTAGCTCATTGACCCCTTTTTTTTAATTCTATGGAAAACAGTTTTTGTTGAATGAATATCTTGTTTTGCAGGTGGTTGTGGTTTGCTGGTTTAGAAAATATTCATGTATCTAGGGCTTGATTTTCTTTATAATCTGGGGAGCCAATTTGACAAAGCATAACTTATTGCTGCTACAGATTGCTGGAGTGATGATGATATATCTTTGTTTGATAATCCATAATTGCTTATGAATTGTATTTCGTTTACCTGTTTGGCTGTTTCTAATTCTATGTACGCTGCCAAGTAGGGGGTGGGTTGGGAGCGTTATGGAATCACATATTGTCTCTTGCATGATCTATTACCTCTTATTGCAATATATGTTTCTAGTATCCACCCGTTGTTAATTATCTGAGTTGTTTCTATAATACATACTTCATTTCTCCAACATTGTGTAAGCTGATTTTTCCCCCCTCCCTTTCTAATGCGAACATACCATTGGATTACTTTCAGTATTTATGAGTATTTTTTGCTTTACTGTGAAACAGCATTATGTAGCCATGTTTTATACTTTTGTCTTAAATGCTAATTGCCATTTGTGTTGAGGTTTTTGTCATCAAACGATGATCTACTGATTATGAATGTTTTTGTACTAAAATTCTTTGTTTTGCATGTTCTAACTATCCTGTTTCTTTATCTCTTTAACAGCATCACAATTTATTTCTTTGCGAAAGAAAATGAAAGCTGCATTCTAACACCAGTGAAAGAAAACCTTCTCGCACCCATGACGGTTAATTTTCAGCAAGGTCTTGGCCAGAAGTTCAGGCAGCCTGCTGGAAGTGGTATTGATTTTAAAATGTTGAATGAGACAGAATTATTGCAAGTGGGTGAGATGGATGTCTACCCTCTAGTAGTAAAGGCAGATGCATCTCCTAGTAATACCAATGGATCTGATGAAACTACAACATCTAATACCAGAAACTCGCAGATAACACAAGCAGTGTTTGAGAAGGAGAAAGGTGAATTCCGGGTAAAAGTTGTCAAGCAGATTTTGTGGGCAAATGGAATGAGGTATGAGTTGCAGGAGATATACGGTATTGGAAGTTCAACAGAGACTGGTGCAGATGAGAGTGACCAGGGGAAAGAATGTGTCATCTGTTTGACAGAGCCTCGCGACACAATTGTGCATCCCTGCCGACATATGGTATTTGCATTGCCCTTTCTTTAATAAAGTTTACTTCGATTTGTTGACAGTATGATGCAATGCTAATCATTAGTATTAGGGCAGTATGATTGTCCTTCTATCCCTTGTCATTCTGGGGCTTTTAATGATTCCCCGTGTTATTTTTGGCAGTGCATGTGTAATGGATGCGCAAAGGTTTTGAGGTTCCAGACAAATAGATGCCCAATTTGCAGACAACCAGTTGAGAGGCTTTTGGAGATAAAGGTAGGACCTGAGGAATGAGGAATTTATATTGGTTGCCCCTCAATATTCTGTACAGCCCAAGTGTTATACTTTAGTACTTCTCCCTGTTTCATTCATTTCTAGGTTTCTGCCTCATTTTTCTTCCATAATCAGGGGGGAAAAAAATTGTAGAATGAATCTTATGTATGATGACATGAGGTTTAACATGGTGAACAGGCTCGCTTTGCACCTGGCTTGTATAAGACAGTACTAATGCAATACCTTCCCTTACAAAATATAATTAAATATGTCTCACTTCAAATAACACTTAAATAAATAAAAAAACGAAAGCTTTGATGTTTTTCGGTTTTCTGTAATAGCCTGTATTAATGTATATTTTTGTCGTCCCTGTTGTAAAAAGTTGAGTCCTTTATAGTATCGATAAGGAGGGTATGTTGGGCATCCCACCTTACGAGGTAAAGGGAACATAATAAAGAGTGGGTAAAGAATAGAGATCAAGGGGCAGAAGAGGTAACTGAATGGTAACAACCTTGCTTAACAAAACATTAGGATTTAGGAAGGGGAAGACATTTAAGGATTGTAACAATGTAGAATTAGGTATTTTGATGGAGGTGATCGGAACCTTAAGGTTTAGGTTTGCCTTTCGTTATTTAGCTAGCTTCCTTTCCCATTTCCATGTAGTTACAGTTGTGGCTTATGAAAGATCAAGGTGTCAATGTTTGACACAAATGGATTGTCATACGAGTATGTGTGATGGGTGTTTCTTTCTTTTCTCATCCTATCTCCAGCTATGTTTTGTTTGCGCTTTGGGGAAACGTTAGGTTGTGGGTCGGGTGATATTGACAGCTTCATCATGCACTCATCTCTGTTGGTCTTGTATAACCAACAAGCCAATTGATATTTTAAAATGAGCAATGCTATATGGTCAGCAAATATTTATCTTTTTTGGCCAATATTTGACCAGTAATAATTTACACTAATAAGCAGCAAATATTTATCTTTTTTGGCCAATATTTGACCAATAATAATTTACACTAATATTTATAGATGTTTTACACACAATAAATTTATAATTTGTACTTATATTACTAGAGTTTTACACACATAAATTAATACAATTTATACATATATTTTTTAGAATTTACACATGAATTAGTAAAATTTATCTGTTAAAGATAATTTAGTATTTGTGCTGGTCAAATAATGGTTAAAACTACTAAAAATTGCTGGTTCCAATAATTTTTCATTTAAAATACTTTAGTAACGTCCTTGTAGTTGTAGATAAATTAAGATAAGAATAAACTACCGCATGCATGCACATCGCACTTATGGTGTGTTGCACATACATGATAGCGTTGCCAAGTGATAGTGATATATGAACAAGAGTGGCCTCGGATGTGTTTTAGGAGTAGGCTAAAATATTTGTTGCTTTATAATTTTATATTGCATGTAACACATCGAGTTTGCTATTTAAGATGTAATTAAAAAGTGGATATATACGATATAACAATTTCCTCTAACATGACGTGAGTATGGTTCACACAATGGACACTCGGTAACCTTCTTGACCTAGGTATTCAGAGTTTCAAACCAATATCCAAATCACAGAAAGTATCGTGATCAAAAGTCTTTCGTCGCAGTGTGGAGCTCAGAGAGATATTCAAAAACATGCAAGGTAAATTGAAGATTGAATGAACTAAATAAGTATGAAGCACAAGGTCAAACATAAGGAGAAATATTGTAACACCAAGGCGTTAGTACAACAATAACCAACGTACGGGATAAGAGTAAAGTATTATTCATCATGGCATCTATTGACAATTAAATAATAGGTACGTTAATTGATGCCGATGGCCTCATTTTGTATTAAAAGCCTAAAACACACCCCAAAACTTAGATTAAATAAAGATAAAGGAACATAACAGAGATTTTATTAGCAAACCGTACGAGAATGACAACAGTGGTTGATTATTTAGTAGCAAGCGCCCAACCATAAAGCACTCGGATGTTCATAGCATCCAACACACCTCAACAAACAACAAAACGCAATAATAACTCACAAGACACTTGGAAACACGATTTGCTTCTTATTCAGATCATGCATAATTTAGTCCGCCCACCACTGATGAACGTAGACACCATTGCTTCTGAGACCCTTGTAAATATCCATGCAGCTATCCTTGCCCATACCAGTTTTCTCATCGTCATTTCCACTCTCTGGGCACCTCAGAAACAATTCATCCACAAAGCATATTGCTCCACTCTCAAACACATCCAAGAGGAACTTCATTTCAGCATTCCCTGCATTCATTTTGAGGACAACAAAATCAGCATACTGCACAGTTTCCTTGAACCAAGCAAGGAAATCAAACTCGTCCTCCCCAACAAACGGTTCCAAATCTCCATCATCATCATCAGCAGCATCAAGATTAGCCTTGGCCGCGGCCTTACCGGCCAACCCGGGATAGTAAACAAATGTCACACCAGGTCGCTTCACATAGGACAACATTACCGAAGTGTTATAGTGAACAAAATACACATTGAAATCCTTTTGACTAATAGGGTAAGATGGCAAGAACCAATCACTAGGATTATCATTAGCATTGAGGATCTCTCGCCCCCCATTAATATCAATATAAACCATCCTCTTCCTAGAAGAAACATCCACGAACTTTGGCAAGTAAGGTACCATCTTCTCATACCCAAGTGGCGGCTTCTGACTCACAAGAGGCTCCATGAGCTGAATCAAAGG
Source organism: Arachis ipaensis (assembly GCF_059453495.1). Lineage (NCBI taxonomy): Eukaryota > Viridiplantae > Streptophyta > Magnoliopsida > Fabales > Fabaceae > Arachis > Arachis ipaensis. Next base: position 37,827,924 of record NC_142441.1, on the reverse strand, counting down.
CTTTGTAAGACTTATGCTAGAACAATCCGCAGGAAGTGGATACTGATAGAAAGCACCAGAAACAGTATCATTTTCCACCCTTTTCCTGAACACAACAAGGTTGAGATCACCAACAGAACCAACATGCAGAACGGTGGAAGATCTTAGCAACGATGAAACCGGTGTTGCAGACCTAATGAGGTCGTTGGGGATGGAATTGGAGCCAGTGGGACCCACAAGAAGGGCACCGACACCACCTGGCTTTAGAACACGCTCAACCTCAAGAACGAGCAACGCAGGAACAGAAACCTTGTCAAGATCCCTTGACAGCACGAAATCGAATGAACAGTCCTGGTAATTGAGCTCGTACACGATTTTCTTCTGCTTGAGGGAGAAGAACCGGTGCCTGTGGACACCGGTAACGCTGGAGAATCCCATGTGCTTCATGGCGGCGACGGCCATCGCCGAACCTTCTCCGACGCAGAGGCTCTTGGCTCCGCAATTCAGCAGTTGCTTCTTCATAAGGTCGTTGACCACGTTGACCGTCAAGTTTTCGTCTTTCTCGCAGTAGAAGGAGCTCCAGAAAGTGCTGAGCACGCGGCTCTGCAGAGTGGCGTTTTCGAAACGCATTTCGGAACCCGCGGCGACGCAGTCGGTGTAGGTCAGTGTCACCGGAGCTAAGTCAGCCAAGTCGAAGGCGGAGAAGGCGCGGAGCAGAGAAACGATCGAGATGGCGGAAGCGAGCATGATTGAGCGGAAGAACACGCGCCTCGCTATGGACCCCTTCAGGATCTGGAGTTTGATGGCTTTGGCATCCATGGGATTCGAGGATTGAAGATAACACCAATAAAGAAAAATTTAAAATAAAAAAAAAAAAGGAAGCTCGGAGTTCGGTTGATTGATTGAACACAAGAAAGGGTTCTTGAAAGATTTGAAAGCCGGAAAGTGGAGAAGAAGAGATGATTAGCGAGTGCAAAACCTGGAGGAGGTGTGATTTCCACCCACGAGGACGCCCATTGAGATTTGGAACCTTAACCAGACCCCCCTTGGAACCCTTTTCGGTGATGATTCATACCATAATCCCCCACCCATCATCGTCCCCATTGTGCCCCCCTCACATTCAGTTCCTTACTTCATCCTCCCAACTCCAGCATCAAATCAATATTCTAACAAAAATTGAAAGGGTGCTATGAGTAAAAAACCCTAGGTAGATCTGAAGCAGAGGTGGAGATGGAGCGAGTGTGTGTGTCTGAAGAGATTGGGAGTTGAGTGAGTGTAGATCTGGGGAAAATATAGGACCGGGAAATGGGGGGTGATTGCGTGTTACGCAGTAAGGTAAGGACCAGCGAAGGTGTCATCTATTATTTGCTGCCATGGCCCATGCGATGCAAAATGTTAGCTACGTGGCATAATATCGTCGACCATCCTCTCCTCTTGTTACATCACCATCCTATTTTCTCTGCTTTTTAAAAATTACAAAGTTAATATTTTGTATTTTATTAATTGAAAGTTTTCTGTATTTGCATTTCTTTTTTTGTTATAAGTTAAGAATATTTTCAAAATCATTTATGAAAATACATTTTAATTATTTTTAAAAATTAACTTTAATATACAAATTTTAAATAGACCTATATAAATAAATAAAAATTGTCCCTAAATATTAGTTATTATTATCCAAAAATTTTACAAGGATAAAGAGGTATCAATAAATTTGTGTCTTTTATTTAATTTTACGTCATGTTTTTAAGGATTTTTTTTAGAAATAAAATAAAAAAAAATCATATTTTCTCAAACATTATTTTTAAATTTTAATTTTTTAAATACGATTTTTTTAGAGCAAATTCGTCGCACCGCCAATGAGTTATAACTCAAATGGCATAATCTCCCCATACTTATTCAAGAGGTTGCGGGTTCGAGTCTTCCTATAAAAAAAGTTCTCTATAAAAATGAGAGTTCGCCTTCGCCTTACCCCGCGCGAATTCACTTCAAATATTTTAAACCCTACGTTTTTAATCCATTTTAATTCATTATCATCATCTCCAAAATAGATTAAAAACGTGGAGTTAAAAATATTTGAAGGGAGTTCGCCGAGAGTTGAGCTAACTCTATAATTTTTATAAATTTCATCGGGAGTACGGTGAACTTGCTCTAAAAAAAAATCGTATTTGAGGAATTAAAATCTAAAAATAGTGTTTGAAAAAATATGAATTTTTTTTATTTTATTTCTAAAAAGAATCTTGTTTTTAAAGATTGCTAAATCGTACCATTTTAATAGCTACCTCAATATTACGCTCATCAAAAATGAGTTCTAATAAAATCATGCATATACTTATCAAATTTTAAAAATTATTTAATCGATAATGTATTTTAGGAATTTTTTATCAATGCTTAAATTTTTTAAATACTAAATTCATAGTTAATTCTTATTAAATAGTTTATGAATTTTAAAATTGTAAAGTAAATTTTTTATTATTTTTAATAAATTTTGGTAGTTCAATATAAAATTAAAACATTTTAACTACAAATTTACGTAGTACATATTTAATAATGTAAAAGTTTAGAAACTAATAATTACTAAACAATGATAAGAGATTAAAGTGACCATTAGAAAAAATTAGAGGTTATTTTTAAAGTTTATTTTACTCTAAATAATAGTATTATGTCTATATGCATGTATGTATACTTTAATGATGATGTGAGTGTATATATCTTTGTTTATCAATTTTTTTATGGCAATATATATATATTTCAGAAGCTAAGCATGTTAAGCATAGATCTAAAAATTACATCGGATCGATTAATTAAATTAGTCTAATTGCAAATTAGATAGTAATATGATTTGGTTTATCGTTTAAAATCGACAATTTTAAAATTGTTCTTAAACCATTGAATTGATTGAGAATTGGCTGTCGAACCGAATTAAAATTTAGCTGATTTTATTGAAACGACATCATTTTATTATTAAAAAAATAGAAAGAGAAAGAGATGGAATTTCCTTCTTAAGCTCTCGAGTCCTTTGTCTCATCCTCAAACAAAGCTTTTCCTCCCCCAAAAGCCAAAATAGAGAAAAGAGAAAGCGAGGAACTCTAAGACAGTGGTCTCCCCCACCGCTGCAAGGAGTGAGAGTTGCTGTCGCCGTCTGTGGCGCTCGGGCACCACTTTGTCTGCGCTTCTTCTTCTTTCAACACACTACAAGAAAAACGTTGAGTATCGTCGGGTTTAGCGTCACAGAGTAACGACGGACTTACCGTCGGATTTACCAGCGATAACGACGTCAAATTCGTAAGGTTAAGTAATTATCGGCAGATTCTACTTTCCGACGATAAATCCGCCAGTAATATTTGGAGGAAAAATAAGTTAAATTGGATGTACAACCATCCCTGACCCAGCTACACGAAGATCTCCGCTGAGACCAGGGAGCAATGGTTTCAGAAATGGGCAGTAATTATCTTTTTTTTTTAGTTTTAAACATTTTTATCTAGTTTATATCTTCTATCTTGTTTAACTAATTTTAAAGTTTTTTTTGTTGTAGTTGCACTTTAGGTGGGACACTGAGCACGACCTTACCATCAGGAAGATATTCGACCATAGTATGGGTCGGTGATTCCGGCAGATGCTGGATGATGTTCATTAGGGGCGGACGACCTGGCTCCGCTTGGAATTAAAGAAGACTCTGTTTGTTCATTGAGAGACTGATAAGGGGTTCCGACATCGGCGTCTCACCAACAGAGCTAATAGGGCCTCAGCCAGGTCGTCCAAGTACACTGGCGGCTCAACGACTCTCATGAAGACTAAGGTCAGGCTGGTATGTAAAGTGACTTTCATTTTGTTAGTAACTTAGTTATATTCTTTTGCATATCACTACTAGGCAACCTAATCATATTGTTCCAATGCAGCATGTGTAGTCAAAGTTGTTGGATCACGAGGCGACATTGGCAAAGGCGTTCAAGTGCACCTACATGCTGAAAGAGAACAAAGAGAGATTTTCTTATCAGCGGTCTCAGGACCATTATGTGAGTAAATATACATCTAATTATCTTTTGTTATAAAATTATTAAAAATTAACTGTATATCTATCGTACTAATCACAATAACTTGTGTTAATTACACAGGATTTCTACACACAGAGGCTAGAGGCCGCGACTTAGAAGTCTCAGCAAAGTGGGGAGGACTGCAGCTTCATTCATCGATCCCAATACAGTTTCGCGTGAAACTGCCTTAGCGCGCGTACAAGAACTGTGTATATGGGATGGGGTGATGGGGTCGTTCTTCGTCAGTAGCCTTCGCACCTCCACGTTGAGGCCATCGTCAGACTCCGCCACTAGTCGAGCCATTGAGCTCGAGGAAGGCGTTGATTTGAGGCTGCAGGAGCTCCAACGCAGCCTCCAGCAGTAGGCTCAGAAGCTTATTGATTATCGGAAGATGTATCAGAAGATCCTCACCGGCGTGACGTCTATGAATGAGCTCAGGCTGGAGTGGAGGGAATCGCTGGAATGGATGCAGCGTATGAAGGCTCAGATGAGGGTGTACCAAGCCCAGATGTGCGCCGCTGGCATCGATCTTATTGGTGGTAGTGGTCCTGTGGTGGCATACGGACATCACCGCCTTCTGTGCCGCCAACTCAGAGCCACGAGACCGACGAAGACGATTACCTGGATTTGTAGTTATTAGTTTTTTGTTTTGTTATTTCATTGTATTTATTTGATTTACTTGACTTTTAATTTATTTGAACATTGTATTATTTATTTTAAATAAAAGTTTTTCATTATTTATGAATTGACCACTAATTGGGTGAAAAAAAATTTAATTTAAAATTAAAATTGACTATTTATTTCAAATTTAAAAAACTAACATTACCGTCGGAATTACCGTAGGAATCATCCGACGGTAATAGTGCGCAAAATAATATTTTTTGGCGTCAACAATACCGTCGGAAAAATTCGCCCCTAACCAATTGGTTTTTCGAGGTGGTAATCCATCACAGAATCCGATAGTAATTACTATCGGACAAAAAAATTATGACGGTAAATATTACCGGCGAGGTTTATACCGTTTGATTATTTTCGACGGTAATTCACTTACCGTCAGATTTTATTCATTTTTCTGACGGTACTCAACGTTTTTCTTGTAGTAACAATCGCTGCATCATTGCGTCTTTCTCGAGCTCGCCGTCAATGGTCTTCGTCTTCCTCGAGCTCGCCGCCAGTGGTCTTCGTCCTCTTTGAGCTTGCCATCAGTGGTCTTCGTAAGTGGTTGTCGTGGTCGAAGTCTCAAATAGTCCAACCCCTCTTCAACAGTCCAAATCGTTGCGCATCTGCCGCCGTCCATCATCCTGTTTGTCGTATGGTCTCTGTATCCGTTGTGCTTCTGTCCCTCTCCTCAAATTGCTCAAAACAAAGACAATGACTTTATTTTTATTTTTAATTTTTCGTTTTCTGTTCTTTGTTTTTTGCTCAGAACATTGTTTTTTTTTTTGTATTCTGCTAGTGCTACTCAGATTGAAATTTAAAGCATTGAATGATTGAACGATTAGTTGATTTTGGTCTTCAATTTTCATTCTCTGTATTGTCCTTTTTCTTGTTTTGGATTGAATGAATGGTTTTAATTTACTGATTAATCTTTATTAAAATTATACTCAAATCTTGCTAAACTTGTGATTAACTGACAATCTTATTGTCAATCTTGGAATCTTTACTAAAATTATACTGAAAATTTTGTTAAAAGTTTATCAAATAAGAAGTAAATTATGTTGAAAATTTAATCTTTATTAAAATTATCATAAGTCTTTTGTTTGAAAAAAAAATATATTGAATATCATCAGTTTTTCAATTCAATAAAAAATATATAAATTGAATTAACTCAATTAAAACAGTTGATGATTGATACGATTAAATTTCAATTGGACCAATTAAACTAATGAATTAATAACTAAAATGATTCGACAACCAATCTAATTTTTAAAACCTTGATGTTAAACTGATATAACAATTCTTTTTAGTAGTATGTTTGAAATAATATTTAGTGATTCCAAAGTGTATAAAGGTGGAGTGTTCACATGCATCCATTCTTTTCAACATTTGATGCACGGAGCCTTCACATTTTCATTTTAACTCTCAAATACTTTCCAAACTAACGAACCTGCTAAATTTAATGTGGTCCTACATTCATGCATTGTCAGCTTCTGTTTCTGTCAAATTCATTTATTATATAAAATTGATAATAAAATTGTTAATTTCCAAGGTTAATTAATTTCAACTATATATCGTGGATTGTAGACTTGTAGTTCAATGATTATTACAGTCTTTATTTTCAAAATTTTATCATAGATAGTTTAAATATTAGGGATAAAACTTTCTAGTACTGTTTAAAACATCTTTAGGATATTGATACTTTAATTTTTTTGACAGCAGAATGTGTTCATTATATTAATTAATTTATGCACAGTACATTTTAGAGTCATATTAGAGTGGTAATTGATCCAAATAAATAAATAAAAATAAAAAAGTGTACGATAAAAAAATGTGAAACTGTATGATTGGATCTAAAGTACATAAGCCAACGGATCGACAGAGAGACAGCACGCACCAACAAGCACAGTACAAGATATACTTTTATATTGGATTTTCTATTTTAAATTTAAATTAATAAAATATAAAAATATAGAATAAATATCTTTTCCAATTCCCTTTCTTTTTTGAAAATTGATAAATTACTCCCTAACATTTAAAAAATAACAAATAAGTTCCTATCTATTTCTTTCATTAGACACATCGATCCTTTTGTAGTCAATAAACAGGGATTGATGTGTCTAATGGAAGAAATAGACAGAGACCGATTTGTCTAACAGAAGGGTCGATGTGTCTAACGGAAAAAATAAATAGGAATTGATTTATCGTATTTTAAACGTTGAGGGGGCAGCTTGTCAATTTTCAAAAAGGACAAGAATCAAAAAGAATATTTACTCAAAAATATATTAGAAATTTAGAATCTTTACTAGTATGGGAGTTTTGGATTGATAGACATGAGTGGAGGTGAGAGAGAAAAAGAGACTGTGAAAGAGACACATTGAGGTAGCCGGTAACACGGGCGGAAGACATAAAAGGAAGAATAAGAGAGGGTCCTATCCGAAGCAACGAGGGAAATAATCTAGAGAAGCATGTTAAGATCTTTTTCAGAGACAAAGTTGTGGACAATTCATCCTCCAATGCTCTTATCAGGGCCGTTTCACTTGTGGGTGACTGCATGGTCAAAATAATCAGAAAACAAGGAGACAAAGTACTACTAAGTGTAGTCTTCACGCCGAAAGCTACAAAAATTTTATCAGAACCATATAAAGATGTAGTGGTGATCAAAGTGTTTGGTAAACACTTTAATTACACTGCCTTGGTTCATAAACGCAAGGGAGTTTGGCGTACTAAAGGAGGGTACGAGGTCCTTGACATGGGTTTTAATTACTTTTTTTGATCTTTCGGAAGATTGTGAAAAGGTGTTGCTAGATGGTCATAGATGCTTTTGAGTAGTTACGTAATATAAAAGCGTGGAGTCCTAGCCTCCGGTCAAACAAGGGTTCTTTCGAATTTACTCTTGTTTAGATAAGAATTACTGGTTTAAGGATATGGTATTATCATGATGAGCAAACCATAATGAAAATAGCGAAAACTGTGGGGAAACCAATCAAAATTGACCTTGCGACTAAGTTAGCAGAGAGAAAAAAGTATGCCAGGAACATGTGTGCAAATTGATCTAGAACTACCAATCATCAAAAAGATCAATGTTGATGAAGTATAATATGAGATTAAATATGAGAGTTTACACTTGATTTGTAGTAAGTGTGATTGCTACGAATATGTTGCTAGAGAATGCAAGTCTGAAAACCAATCTTTTCCTCCAGGTGGGACCATTTTGAAGACGTCAGATATGAAGGAAATGTCGGAGGTGGCAGTGGTTGAACCAGAAGTTACCTCTTAAAAAAATTTTGAATTTGAATATCAATCTTTTATCATGATACAAAATTTGTAATCAGTGAATTCGGAAAAAAATTTATTGCAAAATGTTGACATTGAGGATAAGGGACATGCAAAAGAGGCGGGATGGCTTGAAGTCAAATGAAAAGGTAAGCAAAAAGTGGGAGTTTCTTTTTTTTTTTCGGACGGGAGCAAAAAATGGGGTTGAATAAAACTTTTATGTATTATAATTCTAATGGGCTACTATACTCCAAGCCTAATGTAACAAAAGGGCCTTGATTTGGAATGGGAGACCAAATCTCTCTTTCACTAACAAACATGGAATGGGCCAAAGGAAAACCAACCTGTATTCTTCTCAATACCACCCTTAGTCCTAACTTTTTCTTTCTTACGGTGACCATCTTTGACTGTGCGACATCAGTGACTTTCATGAGAGGGGGCTATGTGAGAGAGATCGAATGAGGCAAGAAAGTAAAGTCCTTCATAGGGTAGGAAAAAGGGTTCGAAAATCGGGTGAAAGAAAAGGTTTTTCAGGAACGTCAGCTGCGGTACCAAGAGTGGAAGAGTGGATGGTAGATGAGGAAACCATGGGGGGAGGAAACAAATCTGCTGAAGTTTGTATGCTGAGCTCCAACAATGTTGATGAAGCACAAAAAATCAGGAGCAACCACTCTTTTGCTTCAATCGTGAAGACATGAGCCAATCCCACAGATGTGATGATGGCACAAAGAAAGGAAGATGTTGAAGAAAACGAAGAAGATGAAGAGAACGCCCAAGAGATAACTATCGAAAAAATCCCTTCTGGTTTGTTTAATTTAATTATAAGTGAAGCTGTAAAAAAAGAAATTCGAAAAGAATAGTGGGACTCTCTTATAGTTAAGCTATTAGGAAGGAGATTATCACTCCAAGCTATGGAACAAAGGCTAGAAATTATGTCGAAAAAAATGGGGAGTTTAGATGTCATTGACTTAGGAAATGATTTTTTTTCTAGTGAGGTTCTATAATTCTTAAGATCTGGATTTTTCTATCATAGAGGGGTCATGAAAAATTCTAAATTATTACCTTACTATTAGATTCTGGAAGCCAGATTTTAACCCTTATACTGCCACTATCGATAATATAGCGGTTTGGATAAGGTTACTTAGGCTTGCCATTGAATACTATAACAGAACAATTTTGAAAATAATTGGAAACATAGTGGGGCACACTTTTAAAGTGGATATGAATACTGCTGAAATCTCCAGAAGAAAATTTGCTAGGATATGTGTGGAGGTCAACCTAGCAGATCCTTTGGTGTCTCAATACCAGATTAATAGAGTAACTTATACTGTGAAATATGAAGGCATTCATCAGGTTTGCTTTCAGTGTGGTAAAGTAGGTCATGAGAAGGAATCTTATCCTGATTTACTAAAAAATAACAAACAGGATAGAGAAAAAGCTCAGCAGACAAGGATGGAAGTTGAAGATGAGGGCGTTCATGGGAATTCAAGAAAAAACAAGGACAAATAATTAATTGAGGATAGTCAAGAGCAATATGGCCCTTGGATGTTGGTCCAACGTAGTACACACGGAAAAAAATATTTGAAAGATGGAGAAGGTACAAGCTCTGAAGAGAAAAGAAAGGAAAAGGATTCTGGGAACGTGGGTGGAGAACATTCTACCCGTTTTGCAGTACTGAGAGAAGAAAATCTAAATGAACATAACGGTAATAACGAGGCTCAAGAGGATAACGTTAGGGGAATAAAGGATAAAATGAAAAAAAAAATGATAAAGAACACCCCAATAGATCCAGCAACCTTTAAGAAGAATCAAGCCAACCCACTTAGACCGAAAAGCCCAAAAAAAAAATGCCCCACAACATCCTTCAAACATAACCTTTAATCCCAGCCCAACCACTTTGGCTCAATCTGCACCCACTAGAACACAAAACTTGACCCCCCACCAGCTGCCAACACAAAACAACGTCAATTTCCAACCAGCCCAAAATGTGCAAACCTCCCAATATCAATCCGCTAAAAAAACTCCTCATAATATGGCCCTGCTTTTCCACCCAGCTAAATTCTAGGAAAACTGGATTTCTCAAAGTTTGGTGAGTCAAACAGATTCTCAAAGTGAAATTGATACTGAAGAGAACATTCACACAAGAGAAGACTCTCTAGAACCAAAACTCTCGGATGTTGGGATAATTGACACTTACGAGATGATACAAGCAATGAAGCAAGTTGAACACTAGTGCTTGCAAGGTGTAGGACAGAATCAAGAAGGAGAACCTTTAACATCAGAGAACATGCAGTGTGCTTAGAGGGGCTGTGTAGCTCTTCTCTGTTTTTTCCTACTCTCTCTTTTCTTTTATCATATAATGATTATTATCGCTTGGAATATAAGGAAAATTGTGAATAATGCGTCAATTTGCACTCTCAAAGAAATAAGGTGCCAGAAAAATTCAGATATTATTTTGCTTTTCGAGACTAAGTGTAGTGGAGAAAAAGCTAATGAAGTTGTCAAGAACTTGGGCTTGGAGTTTGCACATAGGGAAGAGGCGAAGGGTTTCGTTGGTGGAATTTGGGTTCTTTGGAGTAAACAGGAACTCAACCTCAGAATTGTTAGCTCTCACCATCAATTTGTGCATATGGAAGTGAATGGTAGAAAGAATGGTTTGTGGTTCCTCACTACGGTTTATACAAGTCCACAAGAAGGAATTAGAAAAATATTTGCTGAGGAAGTGCTGAACATTGCCAACAACATGATTGCCCTTTGGATGTTGATAGGTGACTTCAATGACATTCTAGATGATATAGAAAAGAAGGGTGGAGCGAGAATAGATATTCATGCTTGTCACCACTTCCAAAGATAGATTAAAGATTGCAAGCTTATCGACTTAGGTTCTTTTGGTACTAAGTTCACTTGGAAAGGTAGAGCTAGGGATGGTTTAGATAGTGTCTTTAAAAGGTTAGATAGGGCTCTATCTAATGCTTCTTGCCAGACTCAATTTTAAGAGGCGAGAATTAAAGTTTTACCTAGGGTGAACTCAGACCATCATCCGCTTATGGGTAATCTTTTCCCCTCTAGAGTTGATAGAGGAGAAAAGCCGTTTGGATTTGAAGCGATGTGAAAAACTCACCCGGATTTCAGTAATTTTGTTAATGAAGCTTAGAAGAAGAATCTAACCATTCCAATAGTCCTAAAGTCCCTCTCTGATGATCTTAGATAATAGAATAGGGATGTTTTTGGACACCTCTTTAAGGAAAAAAGAAGGCTTCTAAACAGGATAGCTAGTATTCAAAATTCTCCTTCTTATGGCACTAATCCTTTTCTAGATGACCTCGAAAAAGAGCTGAGTAGCGAGTTGAACATTATCCTAGACAGGGAGGAGGTTTTTTGGCTACAAAAGTTGAGACACCAATAGATTGTTGATGGAGATCGAAATACACGCTTTTACCATACAAAAACTTTTATTAGAAGGCATAAAAACTGTATTGTGAAACTTAGAAGCAAGGACGGAGCTTGGATTGAAGACCAAGAAGAGATGAACAGTTTAGCAAGAAATTATTTCAAGGAGCTGTTTAGGGAAGAGGATCATGATAGGCCTCAATTTCAACTTAACACGACATATCCGAGTATGAATGCTACTCACCAGAGAGACATAGTGAGATGCCCATCAGTGGAGGAAATTAGACAAGCATTATTCAGGATAGGCCCTTTCAAGGCACTGAGTGAAGTTGGCTTTTCAGCATACTTCTTCCAAGACCAGTGGTATACCATTATGCCTTTTCTTTGTTAATTTATTTCCATGATGTGGACAGATCCGAAGAATATAAGCAGTGTCAACACAACTCTTATTGCCCTTATTCCAAAAGTCCAATAGCCTGAGTTCATTGTACAATTCTGGCCAATTACTCTATGCAATGTGGTTTACAAATGCCCAACAAAAATTCTGGTAGAAATAATTAAACCCACATTTAAAGACAGGATACATCAAATCAGTCGAGCTTTATACCGGGAAGGGTGATACATGACAACATTATAATTGCTAAGAAAATGGTATAAACTATGAAGAAGATAAAGGGAAAAAATAAGTTTATGACCATCAAAATAGACTTTGAGAAAGCTTATGATAGGTTGAATTGGGAGTTTTTACAAGGCTGCCTAAGAGAGTTTGATATTCGGCTCAGATGGTGAAAATCATAATGGCTTGCGTCTCATCAGTATCATATTCTTTGTTATGGAATGGATGCAAATCAAATTTCTTTCAATCGTCTAGAGGCATTAGGCAAGGGGACCCAATCTCCCCTTACCTCTTTGTTAATGCTGTTGATAAATTATCTCAAGCTATAGAAGAACATGTGGAAAGCGGTAAATGAAAGCCTATGCGTGCTGGAAAAGAAGGTCCTCCTATATTCCACCTGTTGTTTGCTAATGATCTTCTTGTTTTCACAGAAGCTTCCTACAAGAAAATAGAGATTGTTATGCAAATGCTAAACTCCTTTAGCCTAGCATCTGGCTTAAAAATAAATGCAAACAAGACTTCAGTTTACTTCTAAAAAAATGTTGAAACTGGGACTAGGGAAGATATTAAATGAAGAAGTAGATTTAAAAAAGTAGACTATTTAGGATGCTACTTAGGGGCCTTTTTCACTAATCAAAGAAGGGGGAATGAGAGGAATAAATCGGCTATTGATAGAGTAAGAAATAAGTTGAAAGGGTAGAAAATTAACTGTCTATCTCTAGTAAGACGGATCACTCTTGCCAAATCTGTTATAGGGCCAATCTTGAATTTTGATATGAGTTATGCTCTTATACCAAAAGACGTTTGTGATGAGGTAGAGAGATTACAATGCTAATTTGTTTGCGGAGAAGTAGCCACTAGAAGAAGAATGCACGCTGTGAGTTGAGAGCTTCTGTGTAAACCCCCTAAACTGTGTGGTCTGGGGTTTAGAAAGCTTTCATGCATGAATGACACCTTTATTATGAAAACTCTGTGGAGGGTTTTAAAAGAGCTAGAGGAGCTATGGGTTTCAGTCCTTTATGGGAAGTATCGAAGGGGCAAAAATCTTCTTCAAGAATTTCCTATGTCATCTAATGATTCAAATCTTTAGCGTAACATGTATAAACTTTGGAATAAGGTTCGAGACAATGTCATATTTGCTATGGGCAATGGCCAATCTATATGCTTTTGGAGGGACCGATGGATTAGAAAGGAAAATCCTCTTTTAGAATACACTACGACACTTATTGAAGCAGATAATATTAATTGCAAAGCCACGAAATATGTGCTCCCAGATAAAAATTGGAACATACCTTTGCTTTGTCAACTTCTTCCCATAAACATTGTCGAAAAAATCAGAGCTCAAATGCCCCCTAGTGAAGATTTAGAGGAGGACAAAATAATGTGGGGCCTTACCTCTCATGGAGATTTTTCGATTTCAAGTGCTTACAAGAGCATCTATCAAGCCCTGGGAGTACAAGATAGAAGTTGGGAACTCCTTTGGAGGTGGAAAGGGCCTTAAAGAATTAAAATATTTAACTGGCTGGCCTTTCACAAGAAACTGCTAACCTCAGAACGTCGTGCACGTTTTTTTGGCATCTCCTCCTACTGCAACAGATGCAACGAATATCCAGAAACCTTGGAACATGTTTTGAGAGACTGTACTGGTGCTTCAAGTTTATGGACACGTTTAATACACCCTTATAAGGTATAATTTTTCTTCAGAGCTCCCTTTAATTTCTGGTTTTGCTGGAATTTGATTGAACAAATTGGAAACCGCAACCAAAATGATTGGACTTTAGTTTTTCTTATCTCCACTTGGATGCTCTAGAATTGGAGGAACCGTGAAATCTTTGCTCCACCTTTTAAAAGACTGGAAGATACTCGATCAATGATTATAACTTTATAAATTCAGTGCATGTAGTTTTTTTAAAGAGAGTTGAGCATTAAAGAAAGAAGAAGGAAGATTGAGGCAGAAATTTGGTGGAACCCCCCACCACACGGATGGATCAAAATAAATATAGATGGTTCCTCTTAAGAAAATCTGGGATTTGCTGGATGTAGAGGACTCATAAGAGATGAACACAGCAGATAGGTAGCAGGATTTATGCATAATATTGGTTCTTGCTCTGCATATCAAGCAGAGATGTAGGGTTTGAGAAATGGCCTTAATAATTAATATGACATGGGAACTTGGGTTTAGAAAAGTTGTTGTGGAGATGAACTCGAGGGCTGTCCTGGAATTAAATTTTAACAAGAGCAAGCGCAGAGACCATTCTGACCCCATAATCAGAAGCATTGATGGTCTGATAAATAGAGAATGGAGGATTGAATTCAGGCACACTGGTGCTCGAATCCCCACGCTTCATACAGCTGAACCAACAAGTGCACTGGGTCGTCCAAGTAATACCTAAGTGAGTCAGGGTCGATCCCACGAGGATTGTGGTTTGAAGCAATCTATGATTATCTTACAGATTTTAATCAGGCGGATAGAAGAGTTATTGGTTTGAATTTGGTTAAAAGCATAAAAGAAATGAAAAAGGGTAATCAGAATCAGAAGTCGTGTAAACTATGATAAGAAGGGGGTTAAGGCTTGGAGTTGCTTTATCCTTCTAGATTAATTCTGGTTTTACTATCTTCTTCAATTGTGAATGATTTCTTCTATGGCAGGCTGTATGTGATTGACGCTGGTTTGAGCAGCCACCAATACTCCTCCAGATCTGAACCCCAGGGTTAGTGCGGATCCATTCTGATCGAGGGTGAAGTTCCTACAGTCCATTCTCTTTGGTGATCCTACTCAAAACGCCAAAGACAAGGTCGAATATTCCAGATTAGAGGATGCTGCACCTTGGTTCTAGCCTCTACCACAGAGACCCTAATCGCCCCATACCTCGAATGAACTGGTGTCTCGAGAAGTCCCCAACGAAGTCGTGGATTAGCCGTCTAAGAGATGTATAGTCAAGCTGGCGGTTTAATGCTTTCCACTTAAGTATTCACACGAACCCAAAAAGAACACGGGTGGTTGTCAGGAACACGGTCTTAGTATGATGAACGAAAATGATTGTCATGGGTCATCCTATTCATCATGTTGAAGAACGAAAATACATCTTAGAATTAAATCAAACACGAATTGAAGAGAAACAGTAATACTTTTATTAATCCATAAAATTCAGCAGGACTCCTCCCCTCAACCTAGGAGGTTTAGAAACTCATACTGATAGGAAATATAATGATAAACAAAAATATGGCATAGAGGTATGTATGATTATGTAAAATACCCGTTAAATACTAAACTAATGACTAAGGATTACATAAGAAGTGTAAAAAAATCTTTTTAGTGCTAAAATCCACTTCTGGGATCCACTTGGTGAGTGTTTGGGCTGAGCTTTGATGAGATCCACGTGCTAGGAGGCCTCTAGGGCATTGAACGCTGTCTAGAGGATCCTCTTTGGGTGTTTGGTCGCTGGTATCCTCATTTGTGCGCTGGATGCTTGGAATAAGGCAGGAAACTGGCGTTGAACGCCAGTTTTGGGTGTTCTATTCTGAAGTAAAGTATGGACTATTATACATTGCTGGAAAGCTCTGAAAGTCAAATTTCCATAGCTATTGAGAACGCTCCATTTCGACTTCTGTAACTCCAGAAAAGCTCTTCCGAGTACAAGGAGGTTAGATCCGGACATCATCTACAGTGCTTTCTCTGTCTTTGAATTAGACTTTTGCTCCAGCTCCTCAATTTCAGCCAGAAAATACTTGAAATTGCATAAAAACACACAAACTCAAAGTAGAATCCAAAAATGTGAATTTAACACTAAAACCTATAAAAACTTAATAAAAATTAAACAAAACATACTAAAACTAGATGAAAATGATGCCAAAAAGCGTATAAAATATCCACTCATCACAACACCAAACTTAAACTGTTGCTTGTCCCCAAGCAACTAAAAACACAGTAGGATAAAAATAAGAGTAAGATAAAGTAAATCTCAGAGTTTCCAATGAAGCTCAGTTTCAATTAGATGAGCGGAACTTAGTAGCTTTTTGCTTCTGAATAGTTTTGGCATCTCACTATCCATTGAAACTCAGAAATGTTGGTCTCTTTAGGAACTTGGAATCCAGATGATATTATTGATTCTCCTAGTTCATTTCTTTTTTATTCTTGAACACAGCTTTTAGAGTCTTGGCCGTGACCCTAAGCACTTTGTTTTTCAGTATTACCACCGGATACATAAATTCTAGAGACACTTTAACTGGGTGAACCCTTTCAGATTGTGATTCAGCTTTGCTAGAATCCCCAGATAGAGGTGTCCAGAGTTCTTAAGCACACAATAGCTTTGAAGAGGAAAATACATCCCTTGAGGCATCTCAGAGATCTCATACTGAGGCGGCTGCACAGGCTCTTGTGCATGCTCTCTAGTTTGCTCCATCCTCTTCTTAGTGATGGGCTTGTCCTCCTCAATGAAGATGTCTCCTTCTATGACAATTCCATCTAAATTGCATAGATGACAGATGAGGTGTGGGAATGCCAAACTTGAGTTGGTGGATGGCTTTTCAGCTATCTTGTACAGCTCTTGAGGAATCACCTCATGTACTTCCACCTCATTTCCAATCATGATGCAATGGATCATGATGGCTTGTTCAATAGTCACTTCTGACCGGTTGCTAATGGGGATGATAGAGCATTGGATGAATTCTAACCATCCTCTAGCTTTGGGCTTGAGGTCAAGCCTTCTTAGTTGAATGAGCTTGCCTTGGGAATCCCTTTTCCACTGTGCTCCTTCCACACAGATGTTTGAGAGTACTTGATCCAGTCTTTGATAAAAGTTGACTCTCCTAGTGTAAGGATGTGGGTCTCCTTGCATCAGAGGTAAGTTGAATGCCAACCTCATACTTTCCAGGCTGAAATCTAAGATTCTCCCTCAGACCATGGTGCACCAATTCTTTGGATTTGGATTCACACTAGTGTCATGGTTTTTAGTAACCCATGCATTAGCATAGAACTCTTGCACTATTAAAATTTCAACATCTTGAATGAGATTGGTTAGGACTTCCCAACCTCTTCTCCGGATCTCTCTTCGCATTTTCGGATACTCATTCTTCTTGAGTTTGAAAGGGACCTCAGGGTTCACTTTCTTTTTGGCCACTACTTTATAGAAGTGTTTTTGGTGGGGTTTTGTGATGAATCTCTCCATCTTTCAAGATTTAGAAGTGGCGACTACTGCCTTTCTTTTCCTCTTTCTAGAGGATTCTCGAATCTATGGTGCCATAAGTGGTAATGGAAAGCAAAAAGCAACACTTTTCTCACACCAAACTTAAAACCTTTGCTCGTCCTCGAGCAAAAATAAAGAAAAGAGAAGAATAGAGTAGAAGAAGAAGAAAATAAAATGGGATAGAGGGAGAAAGAGTGCTCGGCCAAATGGGGCTTATGAGTGTATGAAGTGTGTGTGTATGAAGGGTTAGAAGGAGGGGTATTTATAGGAAGGGGTAGGGTTGGGTTCAGCCATGGGTGGGTAATTGGGAGGGAAATTTAATTTTTAAGTGTGTGGGAGTTGGTGGGAGTTATGATGGTTTTAGGGAAGTGATATAGATGTGATTGGGCTAGCATTTATAGGGAAGAGTGTATAGGAAAGTGTGAAAGAGAGAGAAAAAAGTGGGGTAGGTAAGGATGCTGTGGGACCCATTGGTCCTAAGAGGTTAGGAAATTCAGATTCCCTGCCCTCTGCACTGGCGTTTGAACTCCCATGGTCTGCTGCCAGGCTGGCGTTCAACGCTAGCTATGCTGCCCATTGGGGGCGTCGAACGCCCAAGGTCTGCTACCTGGTTGGCATTCAATGCCAGCAACACTCCATCTAGAGTGTTCTGTTTTCACTGCTGAACATTTCTGTCTCTGTTCTGACTGTTGCGCATGATCATGATCCTAAAAAAATAACTTAAAGAAAAAAATGAAAGAAAAAAAATAATTAATTAAGGTTGGGTTGCTTCCCAACAAGCGCTTCTTTTATGTCACTAGCTTGACGGTTAGCTCCTTACGGAGGTGAGTATGGGCTCAGAAGTTTGCCCTTTATAGTAAACTTTCTTCCTGTCTTTTCATGAATGAGCTCCACATGCTCTAGAAATAGGATACGACTCACTGTATGTGGTATGATTGGTTTCTTGGTGAAGACAACTCTCATGCTAGGTGAGAAGCCTTCAGTGGGGACTTTCTTGTCCTTCCAGCCTTTAGGTACTTTCTTCTGAGTACCTTTGTTCTCAGTGCTTGTTAATGGCTGCCCAACACCAAACTTAAAATTGAAGTTTGGGGGTTTAGTACAGCTTTGCACGGAAAGAGATGGTTGTAACACTAGATGTTACACCATTGTCCCTTGCTTATCAGAGGGAGAATTGGGATTGGACATCTTGAACAAGATGTAGTCCTCTCCTAGTTGGAAAACCATTTCTTCCTTTGCCACATTAATCATGGCATCTGCAGTAGCCAGGAAAGGTCTTTCGAGGATGATAGAATCATCCTCATCCTCTCCTATGTCTAAGACTATGAAGTTTTTAGGGATGTAGTGGTCTTCAACCTTTACCAAGACATCCTTTACTAAGCCACATGGCTTCTTCATTGACTTGTCTGTCATCTCTAGTGAGATGTTTACAGCTTGTACCTCAAAGATTCCCAGCTTCTCTATTACAGAGAGTGGCATGAGGTTTATGCTTGATCCTAAGTCACATAGAGCATTCTCAAAGGTTATGGTGCCTATGGTGCAAGGAATCAGGAAGCGTCCAGGATCTGGAAGCTTGAGGTAGCTTCTGCTGAACCAAACATTGAGTTCTTTGGAAAGCACTGGAGGTTCTTCCTCTAAAGGCTTTGTACCAAATAGCTTGGCATTCAGCTTCATGAGAGATCTTAGGTACCGAGCAACTTGCTCTTCCCTTGTGTCTTCATCCTCATCAGAGGATGAGTGTTCATCAGAACTCATGCACTACAGAAGTGCATGCAAAGGAACCTCTATGGTCTCTCTATGAGCCTTGGCTTCCTTTAGTTCTTGGATAGGGATTTCTTGAGTAGGTATTGAGAACTCAGAGGGTGTGCTATTACTGGCGTTTAACGCCAGCTCTAATGGCTCTTTGGGCATTGAATGCCCATGCTGTATACCCTTACTGGCGTTAAACGCTAGTTCCCTTATCATTTTGGGCGTTGAACGCCTAGCAAAGATGTCCTGGCAAGCGTTCAATGCTAGCTTCCCTGTCCGTTGGGGCGTTGAACGCCTAGTGAGGGCTTCCTCACTGGCGTTCTGCGCCAGAATTTCTGCTTGTTTGGGCGTTGAACGCCTAGCCAATGTTCCCTGGCTGGCGTTCAATGCCAGCTCTGTTGCCAGGATGGGCGTTGAACACCCAGTGATGGCTTCCTCACTAGCGTTCAGCGCCAGCTTTGCTGCCTGGTTAGGCGTTGAACACCCAGTGAGATCTTCCTCACTGGCGTTCAATGCCATCCCAGTTTCTCCAAATTCGGCCTCTACCTCTATGGTGATGGCCTTGCACTTTTCTCTTGGGTTCACCTTAGTGTTGCTAGGAAGAGTGTTAGGAGGGGTCTCAGGGATTCCCTTGCTCAGTTGACCAACTTGTACCTCGAAATTTCTGATGGAGGACCTTATTTTAGTTATGAAACTATGAGTGGTCTTAGAGAGGTTGCAAACTAGAGTGACTAAGTCAGAAAGGCTCTGCTTAGGAGTCTCCATATTCCCTTAAGAAGATGGGAATGGTGGTCTATTGTTGAACCTATTTTGGTTCCTTCCACCTTGATTATTATTGAAACCTGGCTGAGATTTCTGTTGATCCTTCCATGAGAGGTTAGGATGATTCCTCCATGAAGGATCATAGGTGTTTCCATAGGGTTCTCCCATGTAATTCACTTCCTCTATGGTGGGTTGATTAGGATCATAAGCTTCTACTTCAAAAGAAGCTTCCGGAGTGCTGCCAGCTGCAGCTTGCATTCCAGTCAAATGCTGAGAGATCATGTTGACCTACTGGGTCAAGATCTTGTTCTGAGCTAATATGACATTCAGAGTATCAACTTGAAGAACTCTTTTCTTCTGAGAGATCCCATTGTTCACAGGGTTTCTCTCAGAGGTGTACATGAATTGGTTATTTTTAACCATCTCAATGAGTTCTCTTGCTTCTGCAGGCATTTTCTTCAAGTAGAGTGATCCACCTGCAGAGCTGTCCAATGATATTTTGGACATCTCAGATAGACCATCATAGAAAACTCATAAGATAGACCATTCTGAGAGCATGTCAGGAGGACATCTCCTGATCAGTTGCTTGTATCTTTCCCAAGCTTCATAGAGGGATTCACCTTCTCTTTGTCGAAAGGTTTGAACTTCCACTCTAATTTTACTCATCCTTTGAGGAGGAAAAAATTTAGCCAGAAAAGCATTAACCAGCTTTTCCCAAGAGTCTAGACTCTCTTTAGGTTGAGAATCCAACCATATCTTAGCTCTGTCTCTTACAGTAAAAGGAAAGAGCATAAGTTTGTAGACCTCAGGATTCACTCCATTGGTCTTAACAGTATTATAGATCTGCAAGAATTCATCTAGGAACTAATGTGGATCTCCCCGTGGAAGTCTATGAAACTTGCAATTCTGTTGCAGAAGAGAGACTAATTGAGGCTTAAACTCAAAATTGTTAGCTCCAATAGCAGGTATAGAGATACTTCTGCCATAGAAGTTAGAGGTAGGCATGGTAAAGTCACCAAGAATCTTTCTTGCCTCTACTTCAAGTTCGGCCATGTCTTCAGCTTCTTGTTCAAAATTTTTTGAAAGGTTTCTTCTGGAGTGTTGTGCTTTAATTTGTTGTAAGCTCCTCCTTAAAGTCCTCTCAGGTTCAGGATCAAGATTAAAGAGAGGTTCTTTATCCATGTTCATGGTCATAAACAAGAAAAGAAGAAAAGAAAGAAAGAAAGAAAGCTTCTATGTCTGATTTGAGTATAGAGAGCTCCCAGTGAGATGTGAAGAAAGAATAGGAAGATAGAAGAATGAAGATAGAAGAAGTAGAAGAAGAGTTCAAATAAATAGAAGTAGAAAAGATAAGCAAGAATTAAAATATTTTTTATTTTATTTTATTTATTTATTTATTTCAAAAAATAAGGGTTAATAAATTAAAAGGAGTTGAAAATTTAATTATGAATTTCGAAAAAGAAGAGAGAGAAATAGAAGAAGAGTTTTCGAAAATTAGAAGAGAGAAGAATTAGTTGGGAAGTTTTGAAAAAGAAGAGAGAGAAGATAAGTAACTAATTAAAAAAGATTTGAAAACAAGATAAGATAGAAGATTAGAAAATATTTGAATTTAAAATTTAAAATTTAAAATTTTAAATTTTGAAATTTTAAAATTTGAATTTTGAAAAAGTCAACAAGATAAGATAAAGATTTAAAAAAGATTTGAATTTTTGAAAAGGTTTAATTTTTAAAATTGAAAATTGAAATTTAAATTTTGAAAATTGAATTTTAAAATTTGAATTTGAAATAAGATAAGATAAGATTTTTTAATTTTGAATTTTAAATTTTTGAATTTTAAAGAAAGATAAAAAGATAAGATAAGTATTGAAAAAGATATGATTTTTGAAAAGATTTGATTTTGAAATTTAAAACTAAGATAAGATAAGATAAAAATTTGAAATTAAAATCTGAATTTTTAATTAAGATTTTCGAAAAATTAATTAAAAGATAAGAAAAGATATTTTATTTTTTTGATTTTTTGAATTTAATGAAGAAAGAGAAAAATAAGTAAAAGACACAAAACTTAAAATTTTTAGATCTAGGACCTTAAGTTTTCGAAAATTTGAAGACAAACACTAAAAAGATACCAAACTTAAAAATTTTTAAGATAAAAAAAAAAAAACAAGAACACTTTGAAGATTAAGAAGAACACCAAGAACATACAAAAGACACCAAACTTAGAATTTTTGAAAACCAAACACAAAATTTTTGAAAAATTAAAGAAAAGACACAAGAAGACACCAAATTGACACAAGATTCAAACAAAAAAACTATTTTGAATTTTTTTTTGAAAGAAAGACTAAAAAATTTCGAAAATTTCAACAAGAACAAAAATAAAAGACTCAAACCAAAAATAAAGATTAAACAAAGAAAAGAAAAATTTTTTTTTTGAAAAAGGTTTTTGATTTTTTGAAAATAGAAAAATAAAATAAAAGACTCTAACAAAATTAAAGACAATACCTGATCTAAGGAACAAGATAATCCGTCAGTTGTCCAAACTCGAACAATCCCCGGCAACGGCACCAAAAACTTGGTGCACGAATCCCCACGCTTCGTACAGCTGAACCAACAAGTGCACTGGGTCGTCCAAGTAATACCTGAGCAAGTCAGAGTCGATCCCACGAGGATTGTGGTTTGAAGCAAACTATGGTTATCTTGCAGATCTTAGTCAGGCGGATAGAAGAGTTATTGGTTTGAATTTGGTTAAAAGAATAAAAGGAATGAAAAAGGGTAATCAGAACTCAGAAGTCGTGTAAACTATGATAAGAAGGTGGTTAAGGCTTGGAGTTGCCTTCTCCTTCTGGATTAACTCTGAACTGTCTTCTTCAATTGTAAATGATTTCTTCTATGGCAGGCTGTATGTGATTGACGCTAGTTTGAGCAGCCGCTAATATTCCTCCAGATCTGAATCCCAGGGTTAGTGCAGATCCATTCTGATTGAGGGTGAAGTTTCTGCAGTCCATTCTCTTTGGTGATCCTACTCAAAACGCCAGAGACAAGGTCGAATCTTCTGGATCAGAGGATGTTGGCCTTGATTCTAGCCTCTACCACAGAGACCCTAATCTCCCCATACCTCTGCTGAACTGGTGTCTCGAGAAGTCCCCAACGAAGTTGTGGATTAGCCGTTTAAGAGATGTATAGTCAAGCTGGCGGTTTAATGCTTTGTACTTAAGTATTCACACGAACCCAAGAAGAACACGGGTGGTTGTCAGGCACACGGTCTTAGTATGAAGAACGAAGATGATTGTCACGGATCATCCCGTTCATCATGTTGAAGAACGAAAATACATCTTAGAATTAAATCAAACATGAATTCAAGAGAAACAGTAAAACTTTTATTAATCCATAAAACTCAGCAGGGCTCCTCCCCTCAACCTAGGAGGTTTAGAAACTCATACTGATAGGAAATACAATGATAAACGAAAATATGGCATAGAGGTCTGTATGATTATGTAAAATATCCCTTAAATACTAAACTAATGACTAAGGATTACATAAGAAGGGTAAAACAGTCTTTTTAGTGCTAAAATCTACTTCTGGGGCCCACTTGGTGTGTGTTTGGACTGTGCTTTGATGAGATCCATGTGCTAGGAGGCCTATCTAGGGCGTTGAATGCTGGCTAGGGGATCCTCTTTGGGCGTTTGGGTGCTGGTCTCCTCCTTTGGGCATTGGATGCCTGGATTGGGGAAGGAAACTGGCGTTGGATGCCAGTTTTGGGCATTCTATTATGAAGCAAAGTATGGACTATTATACATTTTTGGAAAGCTCTGAAAGTCAGCTTTCCATAGCCATTGAGAACGCTCCATTTGAACTTCTGTATCTCCAGAAAAGCTCTTCCGAGTTCAAGGAGGTCAGATCCGGACAACATCTGCAGTGCTTTCTCTGTCTCCGAATCAGATTTTTGCTCCAGCTCCTCAATTTCAGCCAAAAAATACCTGAAATTGCATAAAAAAAAAACTCAAAGTAGAATCCAAAAATTTGAATTTAACACTAAAACCTATGAAAACTTAATAAAATTTAAACAAAACATACTAAAAATTATATGAAAATGATGCCAAAAAGCGTGTAAAATATCCGCTCATCACAAACCTTCCGTGAAGGCAATAGAGGTGCGGACCTCTTGGCTAGGAAGAGTCTTTAGTGTCCCCCAAGCTTTCAATTTGTGGATCTCTCCTCACATATTTTACAGCTCATTCTAAATGATGATTGTAGAGGGTTTCTACCCCTAGATTAATCTCAGCTTTGTAATTCTTTTTGGGCTCTTAGCCCCGCTGTTTTACCAAAAAAAAAAAAAAAAACAAGCAATGGGTCAAAGCTCCAAGTATTTGAATTGCAGCGTTGAACATGCTGAGAAAGTGATGCAAACACGTGAGCTCCCAAATGATGTTGGAACTCCACCAAATGCTGTTGGAATGCTGATCATCTTAGGGAAGCATAAGCGGTAGCGTCTGGCATCGCTTTAAGATACTCCCGATGGGGAGAGCAACCGATAGAGCACTGGTGACATCCATCTGAAGGTGGATAACATGGTTGTCGAGAAGAAGATCATGACTCATGTGTTGGAATTTGGCGATGATAAGCAAGACAAGGGTTTGGGAGATGTTCCTAATTCTCTTTAGCTGGGCATTGCTTAATTTTAGTTTAGGGGTTCCTCATTTTTTTTCTGTTAAGATGATAAAAGAAAATTTTAATATTATTACATGGAATGTGCGTGGAGCTTCTAGCAAAAATACTTAGGGAGGCAAAGAAATGGCTAAAAGACTAGACAAGGTTTGTGTAAATGGTGATTGGAGACTACTTTTTCTTAAAGCTTTTGCGAAAGTTCTTTGTAAGTTATATTCAGATCATAGCCCGATCTTCATCCGTTGCTGTGGGCTGAAGCATAAGAAGGGTAATTGCCCTTTTAGATTTGAGACGACTTGGGTGTCACATCCTCATTATAGAAAGTTATTCAATTTTCATGGAATAAAGCATCTCTTAGGATGCGTTTGTTTATAGGCACGAGACACTAAGATAAGAATACAAAGATACAAAATTATATTTGGTAGATGAGATATAGATAGAGATATTATATCTAGAGATACTGAATTAGTGTATTTTGTATCCATCCTGATAGAAAAGACATAGAAACACGCATTAATAAGAGATACAAGTTATTTTTTTATTTTTCTTTCATTATTCATGTAAATTTTTCATAATTATATTTTTTATTATTATACTTTTCTTTCCAAATTTTTTGAATGAAAAAATGAGAATAAATTGAACTTTCATAATTTGTTCTAGTTTATCACCAAACAAAATATAAGAATACTAATTTTTGTGTCTCTGCCATTTGTGTCTTGTTCTTAGTGTCTTGTCTTATCTTGTTATCAGAATTGAACGCAATCACACAACTTATTTTTCATTTTTTTCATGATTCTCATCAAATTTTTATAATTATATTTTTATCACTATATTTTTTTCTCAAATTTTTTGCATAAAAAAATGAGAGTAAAATTGAACTTTTATAATTTGTTCTAGTTTATCACCAAACAAAATATAAGAACACTAATTTTTGTGCCTCTGTCTTTCGTGTCTTATTTCCAGTGTGTTGTCTTGTCTTGTTCTCAAAACCAAACATAGTCTTAATGTCTCTAGCAGCTTGTTGAAGTTCAAAATAATTTTTTGAAATTTAATTATAAATTCTTTGGTAACATTTTTGTTAGGAAAAAAGAACTGGAGAATCAAATTGATGGTATTCAGAAGATGTTGGACAACTGGGATTCTTTGACTCTTAAAATGAAGAAAAAAGAGATGATGGAGGAGTACAACCAGTTTTTGCTTCAGGAAGAGATATTATGGTACCAAAAATCTCGTGAGATTTGGGTGAAATATGGAGATAGGAACAATAGATTTTTTCATATGCAAACCATTAGCTGAAGAAAAATTAATAAAATCCAGAGATTATTTGTTTAGGATAGATCTTGGTCCGATAATGTTGATGTTCTTCAATAGGAAGCTCTTTCTTTTTTTAGAGATATTTTTTGTTTAGTTGAAAATATTGAATTGGATAGTATGGGGGATATGCCTCCACCGTCCCCTAGTAAGGAGACCTATGATTCTTTGCTAAAATCTATGACTATGTTGGGGGTTAAATCAACGATTAATATTATGAGTCCTCTTAAAGCCCTAGATCCTCTTTTTAGAGAGTATTGGAATATTTTGGATGTTGATGTGTGACAAGTTCTGAGAAGTGCTTTCATGGGAGAGTAGCTTATTGGTAAAACTCTTATTGTTCTCATACCTAAAGTGGATGAGCTGATCAAGGTGAGAGAGGTGAGACCCATCAGCTTGTGTAATGTAATATACAAAATCATTACTAAGGTACTTGTTAATAGATTGAGACCCTTCTTTATTAATATCATTGGCCTAATCACAGGGTAGTTTTATTCCTGGAAGAGGAGCTCTCAAAAATATCATCATAGCTCATGAGACACTCCACTTCATGAAACCGACAAAATCTAGGCATGGAGCTCTTGGTTTCAAGATTGATCTAGGGAAGGCTTATGATAGAATATATTGGAGCTTTCTTGAACATACACTTGGTTGTTTTGGCTTTTCTAGATGTATTATTAACCTGATCATGAACTGTATCCACTCTTCTTTTCTCTTAGTGCTTTGGAATGGAAATCAGCTTAAAAGTTTTGCTCCTTACAAAGGCCTTATATCTCCTTACCTTTTTGTGCTATGCATGGAGAGACTTGCCTGCTTCTTTTTAAAGCAAGTAAAAGAGGGCCCATGGAAGCCTATTGCTATTTTAAAAGGGGCCTAAAATTTCTCATTCAATGTTCGCTAATGACCTCATTTTCTTTTGTGAATCTAGGAAATCTCAAGTGGAGATGGTTATAAAGTTAATGGATCTTTTTGCAGGGCTTCAGTTTTGAAGATGAATCTCCATAAATCCAAGGTACTTTGTTTTAGGAATGTCTCTAATAGAAGAAAGGATGAAAGGATGTCTTTACTAGGTTTCTAGTATTCGTTTCACTTAAAATTTGGCTATATATTTCGGTGTCACTCCCTCTCATGCCAGAGTCAGCAGAACATTCTTTTAGAGTATTGTGGATAAGGTAGAAAATAGATTGGCTAACTGAAAGGGCAGACTTTTGAATAGAGCTGAAAAGATATGCCTTATTAAGTTAGTGACCTCCTCTCTCCTGATTTATCAAATGCAAATAATCATTTTTCTGTCACTATTTGTAATAGATTAGATTCTATCATGAGTTCATTCTCATGGAAAGGAAAAATTGATAAGAAAAGACTTAGTCTTATGAATTGGAGCAAGGTGGTTACCCCTAAGAGGTATGGAGATCTTGGAATTAGAGATTCTTGTTGTGTTAATATTGCTTTCTTTGAAAAGCTAATTTGGCAGCTCTCAAGCATCCGGATAAACTCTGGGTTTCAGGGAATATACACATGGAGGCAGGTGTTCCAAACATGCTTTTAGAATTTGGAGGAATATTATACAAACTATTACAAAGCTCAAGGAAAGTTTCTTTTGGTGCAATAGATATCTTTCTCAATCCTTTTGGTATGATAGGTGGCTGTCATGGGGAAGATTGGCTGACATGTTCCCTTTCATTCACATTTCAAATACTGCTCTTACTGTAAGGAATGTATGA
Source organism: Arachis ipaensis (assembly GCF_059453495.1). NCBI lineage: Eukaryota > Viridiplantae > Streptophyta > Magnoliopsida > Fabales > Fabaceae > Arachis > Arachis ipaensis. The sequence goes on along the minus strand of NC_142441.1, from coordinate 37,800,584 downwards.
AGGGATAGTCAATGGCATTTGGGTTAGTTGTATACGCCTCTTTTTGATAATCTGCATTAGAACTTGCTAGCTTTTAAACTGAGTCAACAAAAGGAGTAGCTTTTGGTTGGTTTTGGTCCATAAATAACTCAAAGATGTATACAGTCAGAGATAGTTATGAATGGTTAACTAAAAGAAAGCATGACTTGATCACAACTGAGTAATGGCTTTGATTGTGTTGCTTAAAGGTTGATAAACCACTATTTTATGGTTTATCTTGTACTCAATTGAGTGGATTTTATCAACTCTTTACCCACTTATTCATACTATTTGCATGGTTTTACATTTGCCTTCCTAATTATGTCCTTTGATTGAAAACATACTTCTTTGGCCTTAAGTTCCCTATGTTTAATCCTCTCTTATTACCATTAGATGCCTTGATATGTGTGTTAAGTGATTTCAAAGATTACAGGGCAGGAATGGCTCAGAGGATAGAAAGGAAGCATGCAAAAGTGGAAGGAATACAAGAAGTTGGAGAAACTGTTAAGCTGTCCAGCCTGACCTCTTCGCACTCAAACGACTATAACTTGAACTATAGAGGTCCAAATGATGCGGTTCCAGTTGCGTTGGAAAGCTAACATTCGGGGCTTCGATTTGATATATAATTTACCATAGCTGCCCTGAAGTTAGGTGACACAAACGCGTGAATGACGCGCCCGCATCGCATCTGTAAAACTGCAATCCACGCTAACGCGTGGACGACGCCTCCGCGTCACTTGCTCGCGACCTGAACGTAACAGAAATCGCAAGGAACGATTTCTGGGCTGTTTTTGACCCAGTTTTCAGCCCGGAAGACACAGATTAGAGGCTATAAAGTGGGGGAATGCATCCATTCATAATCATGCGCTCATAATTTACTTTTTATAATTTAGATGTAGCTTTTAGAGAGAGAGGTTCTCTCCTCTCTCTTAGGATTTAGGATTAGGATTCCTCTTAAAGGATTTAGGATTTCAACTTCTTCTCAGGTTCAATGTTTCTTTTATTTATTTTTCCAATTTAATTTATGAATATCCATGTTAGATTTAATTTCTTTTGTGAATGCAATTCGAGGTATTTTCAAATTTAATTTTTCTTTGCTTTATTTATATGAATGCTTTTAATTTAATTTAGATATTTTCCCTTTTGGCTTTGGTTAAATAATTGGTGACTCTTGAGTATCAAACTCATTGTTGATTGAAAATTGGAATTCTTCAAGAATTAATTCGAATTCCAATAACTCTGACTTTTCCCAAGGAAAGACTAGGACCTGAGGAATAAAAATTAATTCATCCACTTAACTTACCTTCATAGTTAGAGGTTAACAAAGTGGGAGAAAAATTCAATTCTCATTACAATTGATAAGGATAACCAGGATAGGACTTCCAGTTTTCATATCTCGCCAAGAGTCTATTTTATAGTTATTATTTATTTTACTTGTCATTCAACATATTTCTCTCTTACTTTCAAAACCCCCCAATTTACAAGACTCCTAACCAATAATAAGAACACCTCCCTGCAATTCCTTGAGAAGACGATCCGAGGTTTAAATACTCGGTTATCAATTTTAAAGGGGTTTGTTACTTGTGACAACGAAAACGTTTGTAAGAAAGGTTGATTGCTTGGTTTAGTAACTATACTTGCAACGAGAGTTTACTATAACCTCTAAACCATCAATCTATAGTTCTTCAAAATGGCGCCGTTGCCGGGAAATTGCAAACGTGTGCCTTATTATTGGTTATTGTAAATATTTGCTTTTTTCTTGTTTATTTGTTTTTATTTTTGTTTTTATTTTTGCCTTTTCGTAAATTAAGAGGTTATTGGTTTTTATTTAGTTATTAAAAATTTTTCAAAAGAAAATTTTTTTTTCTTGGTGTTCATCTTGATCTTCAAGTTGTTCTTTGTGTTCATCCTGACCTTCAAGTTGTTCTTAGTTGTTTTCTTCGTTTTGATCTAAAAATTTTCAGTTTGGTGTCATTTTATTGTTTTTCTCTTTTCCTCATTAAATTCAAAATTTTAATTTTAAAATTTAAATCTTTTTCAAAAAAAAAATCATATCTTTTTCAAAATCTTATCTTATCCTATTTCAAAAATCAAATTTCAATATTTAAATTTCAAATTTCAAAATTCAAATTTCAAAAATTTAAAATTCAAAATTTCAAATTTCAGATTTCAAAATTTAATTTTCAAATTTCAAAATCTAATTTTCAAATTTAAAAATTTAAATTTCAATAACCTTTTAATTTCAATTTGTTTTTATTTTTTGTTTTTAAATTTTTTATTTGTTATCATGAGTTCTCACCCCCATCGCTATGAGTCTGGTTACAATTATGTTGCAGGAAAAAGAAATTACAATGAGAACAGGCATCAAGGTTGGAACAATCAAAGATGGGAGGAGCCACAAGGATTTGATCAACCCTCTTGGTGACAACCACCTCCAATGGACTATCAACAACTACCACCATATGCCTATGAACCCTTTCCTCAACATGACTTTGGACCACCAAACTCACAAGCCCCTTTACACCATTTACCTCCATATGACCTTAACCCACATCCACCATACCAACCACCCTATGAACCGAATGAGCCATACATAGATCCACCCCAACCTCCATTGGATAACAATACACTCATCTCTAACATCATTGGTCTCACCTCTACACTCCAAAATCTTATATCCCGCATGAACCAACCCTCTACCTCCAATATTCAACCCTCAAGTTCTAGTGCACTTTCTTTTCAACCACATAATGATCTTTTCATCCCATCACCACCCTCCATAGAAGAGCACCCACATCCATCAGTCCAAGAGCAAGATGATCCCAATTATGCTATTGATATGGAACAAGAAAGAAGGAATAATCTTCGCGAATCCATACTTCATAAAGAGCTAGAGGAGGCCCTACGGGTAAAGGTAGGAGAGACCCTTAAAGATGAAAGAGTAGTTGAAAGGAGTTGTCATGGAAAGAAAATCATCCAGGATGAGTACAATTTTATACTTAAACAACTGGACAAAGCAGCAATTATTAAAAAGGAAGAAGTGGTTGCAGACTTAAGAGATGCTGTACCTCCATGGGAAGGTCAAGACATAGAGCCTCCTTCCAAGATGGTTGCATTTGATGTTGAGGAGGGTGTACAACCTCCAAGGCATGTCATGGTTAAGGACTTGGAAGAGGTCGATCAAGAGATGGAGATTCAAGAAGAAGAAGCACAACCTCCCATACCCTTGGAAAGCAGTGAAGAGGAGATTGAATTGGAAGAAAGCTACCAAGAGAAAGAGGTTGAAATTGAAGAAGCTTACAAGGAGGTGGAAGTTGTCAGAGAAGAGCACAAGGGAGTGGAGCTTGCAAATTCGTTAGAAATACCTCCCCCTAAGTTGCCGTCATCCTTCACAACATTCAAGTGGGTAAAATTCATATCCCTTAGCTTTCTAATCCCACTTGAATATGGGCTACTGGAGACGGATGGTCAACTTAGAGCTCTTTGTGGCATTAAGAGTAAGAGGAAAATGGTCAGTAGTAAGAATTGTCCTGCAAGGTTCATTATGGTTGGAAGCTTTAAGTTTAAATACAAAGGTTGGTGTAAAGCTCAATTAAATGGGTCTAGGAAGCTGTCTGGTAGCTGCAGTGAGAATTCAAATTACTTATCACCCGGCTGGGAAAATACGGATCCCGACAAAAATGGGTGTAAAAGCAAGATTTGGGATCCTGGAATCTGCTCTGACATTTGTCACCCCTGGAGCCTAAGAATCTGTTTGAAGCTTCTTAAGGGATTTACATGCCTAGTTTGGGACCCTGGAGGTTACTGGAGATACAAACATTGGTGGAGATTCCTGGATGAGTTCAAGCACAAGCCACCATAACAGGGAGCTCACCAAATGTCCAACTTAAGGACTTTAACTAAAAGTGTTAGGTGGGAGACAACCCACCATGGTATGATTGTTCCTTTTTCAGTTTTAATTCTAGTATGTTTTGTTTGTTTTTAAGTTTTATTTTATTTTATTGGACCTAGAATCATGCACAACATTCATATTAGCATTGTATTCTGCATACTGCATTATTAAAAAAAAAAAGAAGCACGCATGTGACGCGGCAGTGTCACTGATGCGTCCGCGTCGCCAGTGCATTGGAAAGAAAAAAATCGAACAGAGAGTCACGCGATAGTGTGGCTGGAGGCGTGCCTTTGGCACAAATTGATCCACGCGACCGCGTCGCTGACACGTTCGTGTCATGTGGGAAAAATGCCTCCCACGCGTCCGCGTCGCCCACGCGAACGCGTGCTCCAACAAATCGACGTAAAAGGGGTGCATGGCCGAAAGTTGTGCTGGAGTAGGGCTGGACTCGTGCTAGAATCCCAATTCCTCCCATGCAAACGTGTCACCCACGCGTCCGCGTCATATTGGAAATAAGGCCATCCACGCGATCGCATCAACCACGCGACCGCATCACCCCAAATTTTGGCAATAAGCAAACTGAACAGAGAGTTGCGCGAACGCAAGGCTGCACTCGCGCCAATCGCACAATTTAGGCCACGCGATCGCGTGACCCACGCGTCCACGTCACCTGACCTTATCGTGTACCACGCGACCGCGTCACTCACGCGTCCGCGTCACATGCGGCGCACAGATTATCCCCATTAGCCAAAATATCTTATCTTTTCTTCCCCAAATCCTTATTTTTGTTTTCCCTTATTATTATTTCTTTCTTTTCTCTTCTTTCCCTTCTCATTCTTCCTATCTTTTATTTTATTTTACTTAATTTATTTGTATATTTCATTCACTGCATCTTACTTTTATGCATATTTTTATTTTCTTTTCTAAATTAATTAATTTTTTGTTTCTTTGGTGTTAAAATTTTCTTATTTAACTGTTGCATCATCTCTTGAATTATTTTGGGTGCTTAGTGACTTGTTTTATTCTGGATAGGTAATATTATTTATATCAATGCCAATCTTTTGTACCTGTATTACTTTTACATTGACATGAATTTTTATTATCTCTTTTTACCCACACTTTCTTCCCTATTTTTGCAAATTTTTGCACTCTTGATTTGCCATGTACTTCTACTGTTTTCTCATTTGCATGTTGTAACTACCATGTAATTGAGACCTTTATCATTTGGAATTAACACCAATATTTTATTTATGTTCTTATCTTTATTTCTGGGTTACTATTCTTCTTTTTCTCTTCTTTCAGGCTGGCCACCAAAGACGGAAAAAGGGAGAAACTTCTAAAAGGGGAGACAAACAAGTCCATCTGCACAATCCTTGAAGAAAAGCATCAGTTGGAAAAACCCGTCCACCTGCACATCTCAGCATGCACCGAGGACGGTGCAATCTTTAAGTGTGGGGAGGTCGATACCGATCTCCATAGGTTAATATTTCCTTCTCAAACACCAATATTTTATTTTCCTTGTTAGTTGTTGCATTTGCATGTTTGATTGCATATTTGTTTGTTTGATTTTATGCATATTTTACCACTTGGTTGAAGTAATATGTTCTTTTTCAAGAAACTTTTTAGAGCATTTCACTAATTTAAATAAAATTTAATATTACACTTGTTTGAAGAAATATTATACTGGAACATGGTTTAGAGCTCGAACACACAAAACCTGTGAGATTTTTGAGCCTATTTGAATTGGTTGCATTTTACCAACCAATATTTTATTTTTGGTGTGTGTTTTTCTCTCTAAAAATTGTGATCTTTGTCTTGCTTAATTCTATATTTCCATTATTTGATGTATGCATACACTTACATGATTGAGGCCTTTATTTCACTGAGCTTACATACCCATATGGCCTTACCCTTTCATTATTCTTTGCAAACCAATGTTGAGCCTATTATACCCCTTTGTTCTTTACTTTAGCACATCATTAACTCTAAGCGGAAAACAATAATGTCCTTAATTTGAATCCTTGGTTAGCTTAGACTAGTGAGAGTGCTCATGAATTAAGTATGGGGAAAGTTGAATTTGGAAACATTTGGTTTGAGAATTGAGTATGTTAGAATTTTCTGAAAATGTGAAAATAATGTTTAGGACATGATTCATGCATCCAATAATTTAATCATATGCATTGAGAAAAATAAAAGAATATATATATATATATATATATATATAAATGAATGAAAAAAAAGAGAGCAATTAAGCAAAAAGGGGACAAAACGCCCCAAAGTAAGTGGTGAAAGTAATGCATATGTACTGTACTTGAAATAAGAATGCATGAATATGTGGAAAACATGGTTAATGGATAGTTAGATTTTGTACTTTGATTACATGGATTGTCTTAAGTTAGGTGGAAAAAGTTTAAGTTAATTAAGAATTCAGATTTTAGTCCACTTGGCCAAATACAATCCTACCTTGACCCTAACCCCATTACAACCCTTAAAAGACCTCTTGATATGTGTATATGTGCATTAAATTTATGTTGATTGTTAGATGAAGAGCAAGCCTTAGAAAGCAAGGTTAGTGGAGAATTGAGAGAATCGAAGCTTAAACACTTGAGTGATTAGAGTGTATACACTACCAGTGAGGGTTCGATGCTCAATTTCTTGTTCCCTGCTTTCATGAGCTATTTTCTTCTTGCAAGTCTATTTGTACTTCATTTTCATGATTTGAATTAGTGAAATCCAGTTCATATTTCTTCTTGAAGGATTTGTTTACTTTTAACTAAGTAGGTAGAAACATTTTGCATGTAGTTGCATTCATATAGATAGGTTGCATTTCATATTAATCTATCATTCCTCTTCACTTCTTTATAACTTCTCTTGAGCTTAGCATGAGGACATGCTAATGTTTAAGTGTGGGGAGGTTGATAAACCACTATTTTATGGTTTATCTTGTACTCAATTGAGTGGATTTTATCAACTCTTTACCCACTTATTCATACTATTTGCATGGTTTTACATTTGCCTTCCTAATTATGTGCTTTGATTGAAAACATGCTTCTTTGGCCTTAAGTTCCCTATGTTTAATCCTCTCTTATTACCATTAGATGCCTTGATATGTGTGTTAAGTGATTTCAAAGATTACAGGGCAGGAATGGCTCAGAGGATAGAAAGGAAGCATGCAAAAGTGGAAGGAATACAAGAAGTTGGAGAAACTGCTAAGCTGTCCAGCCTGACCTCTTCGCACTCAAATGGCTATAACTTGAACTATAGAGGTCCAAATGATGCGGTTCTAGTTGCATTGAAAAGCTAACGTTCGGGGCTTCGATTTGATATATAATTTACCATAGCTGCCCCGAAGTTAGGTGACACAAACGCGTGAATGACGCGCCCGCGTTGCATCTGTAAAACTGCAATCCACGCTAACGCGTGGACGATGCCTCCGCGTCACTTGCTCGCGACCTGAACGTAATAGAAATTGCAGGGAACGATTTTTGGGCTGTTTTTGACCCAGTTTTTGGCCCGGAAGACACAGATTAGAGGCTATAAAGTGGGGGAATGCATCCATTCATAATCATGCGCTCATAATTTACTTTTTATAATTTAGATGTAGCTTTTAGAGAGAGAGGTTCTCTCCTCTCTCTTAGGATTTAGGATTAGGATTCCTCTTAAAGGATTTAGGATTTCAACTTCTTCTCAGGTTCAATGTTTCTTTTATTTATTTTTCCAATTTAATTTATGAATATCCATGTTAGATTTAATTTCTTTTGTGAATACAATTCGAGGTATTTTCAAATTTAATTTTGCTTTGCTTTATTTATATGAATGCTTTTAATTTAATTTAGATATTTTCCCTTTTGGCTTTGGTTAAATAATTGGTGAGTCTTGAGTATCAAACTCATTGTTGATTGAAAATTGGAATTCTTCAAGAATTAATTCGAATTCCAATAACTCTGACTTTTCCCAAGGAAAGACTAGGACCTGAGGAATAAAAATTAATTCATCCACTTAACTTACCTTCATAGTTAGAGGTTAACAAAGTGGGAGAAAAATCCAATTCTCATTACAATTGATAAGGATAACCAGGATAGGACTTCCAGTTTTCATATCTCGCCAAGAGTCTATTTTATAGTTATTATTTATTTTACTTGTCATTCAACATATTTCTCTCTTACTTTCAAAATCCCCAATTTACAAGACTCCTAACCAATAATAAGAACACCTCCCTGCAATTCCTTGAGAAGACGACCCGAGGTTTAAATACTCGGTTATCAATTTTAAAGGGGTTTGTTACTTATGACAACCAAAACATTTGTAAGAAAGGTTGATTGCTTGGTTTAGTAACTATACTTGCAACGAGAGTTTACTATAACCTCTAAACCATCAATCTACAGTTCTTCAAAGGTTCCTGAGAAAATCAAATATTTCTTGTGGCTCTGTCTTCATGATGTCATTCCAATTGCAGTCTTCAGACACAAGCATCTAGGTGCGGAATTGCACCTGAATTAGTTCTCATTGCTTCAGAGACCCCCAAAGCTTTAGCAATTTGGAATAGGTTGGTCCTTTGCATCTCAAATCTTTCTAGTATTAAGGGTCTGCTGTTAAAGGAAGTTAAAGAGCATGAATTTTTATTTTCAACAGTTGTTTGGTGAATTTAGAAAGAAAGAAATAATGATATTTTCCATCAGGATAACTCCTCTGGAGAATTAATAAGGTGTGTATGCTTATCCAGCACTTTGTCTATGAATTTACTCATTTTATGAATGTTCATAATAATCTGCTGCCTCCTTTCTCTTTTAATGAATGGGAAGTCCCTCCCTTAAATACTATTAAAGTTAACTATGATGCTAGTGTTCTTGCGAATGATGGTTGATGAGCGGATAATTTATACGCTTTTTGGCATTGTTTTTAGGTAGTTTTTAATGTGTTTTAGTCACTTTTTATTATATTTTTATTATTTTTTAAATAAAAATCACATTTCTGGACTTTACTATGAGTTTGTGTATTTTTCTATGATTTCAGGTATTTTCTGGCTGAAATTGAGGGAGCTGAGCAAAAATCTGATTCAGGCTGAAAAAGGACTGCAGATGCTGTTGGATTCTGACCTCCCTGCACTCAAAATGGATTTTCTGGAGCTACATGAGTCCAAATGGCACGCTCTCAATTGCGTTGGAAAGTAGACATCCAGAGCTTTCCAGAAATATATAATAGTCCATACTTTGCTCAAGGATAAATGACGTAAATTGGCATTCAACGCCAGTTCCATGTTGTATTCTGGCGTTAAACGCCAGAAACAGGTTACAAGTTGGAGTTAAACGCCAGAAACAGGTTACAACCTGGCGTTTAACTCTGGAAACAGCCTAGGTACGTGTAAAGCTCAAGTCTCAGCCCCAGCACATACCAAGTGGGCCCCAGAAGTAGATTTCTGCACTATCTATCTTAGTTTACTCATTTTTTGTAAACCTAGGTTACTAGTTTAGTATTTAAACAACTTTTAGAGATTTATTTTGTACCTCATGACATTTTAGATCTGAACTTTGTACTCTTTGATGGTATGAGTCTCTAAACTCCATTGTTGGGGGTGAGGAGCTCTGCTGTGTCTCGATGAATTAATGCAATTATTTCTGTTTTCTATTCAAACACGCTTGTTTCTATCTAAGATGTTCATTCGCACTTCAATATGATGAATGTGATGATCCGTGACACTCATCACCATTCTCAATCTATGAACGCGTGCCAGACAACCACTCCCGTTTTACCTTCGATTGAATGAGTATCTCTTGGATTCCTTAATCAGAATCTTCGTGGTATAAGCTAGAATCCATTGGCAGCATTCTTGAGAAACCGGAAAGTCTAAACCTTGTCTGTGGTATTCCGAGTAGGATTCAGGGATTGAATGACTGTGACGAGCTTCAAACTCACAAGGATTGGGCGTAGTGACAGACGCAAAAAGATCAATGGATCCTATTCCAGCATGAGTGAGAACTGACAGATGATTAGCCGTGCGGTGACAGCGCACCTGGACCATTTTCACTGAGAAGACGGATGGTAGCCATTGACAATGGTGATCCACCAACACACAACTTGCCATAGGAGGAACATTGCGTGCGTGAAGAAGAAGACAGGGGAAAAGCAGAGATTCAGAAGACAAAGCATCTCCAAAACTCCAACATATTCTCCATTACTGCATAACAAGTATTTATTTCATGCTCTTTTATTTTTCGCAATTCAAACTGTTAATCATAATTAATCTCCTGACTAAGATTTACAAGGTAACCATAGATTGCTTCAAGCCAACAATCTCCGTGGGATCGACCCTTACTCACGTAAGGTATTACTTGGACGACCCAGTGCACTTGCTGGTTAGTTGTGCGGAGTTGTGAAAAGTGTGAATCACAATTTCGTGCACCAAGTTTTTGGCGCCGTTGCCGGGGATTGTTCGAGTTTGGACAACTGACGGTTTATTTTGTTGCTTAGATTAGGAAAAATTTTTCTTTTTTTTGGTTTAGAGTCTTCTATTATTGTTTTTGGTTGAAATTTTTTTTCTCTAATCCTTATTTTCTCTTTTTAATTTTTTTTGAAAATTTTTATAAACTAATAATTGAGTTTTTCTGTTTGAGTTTAGTTTCTTATTTTAAGTTTGGTATCAATTGCATGTTTTTATTTTCTTTTAAATTTTCGAATTTGTGTTCATTGTTCTTTCTTAATTTTCAAGTTGTTCTTGCTATTTTTCTTGTTTGATCTTTAGTTTTTCCTGTTCTGTGTATTTTCTTGTTTTTCTTGTGCTTTTTTCAAAATATCAGTTTTCAAAAAATTTTTATTTATTAAACACCTTGTTAAAACACGTTAAATTTATAGCTCAATTGGCTAGAGCATTGTGCTTATGTTCTTGGTAATTGGTTATCTCCCTTTTAAAATCTCTTTTTTAAAAATAATTTTTCTTTGATTAAATCGTGTGCCAAAATTTAAGTTTGGTGTTTTCTTGTTAATTTTTTTGGTTTTCAAAAATTTTATTTTGGTTTTCTAAAAATTTTAAGTTTGGTGTTCTATCTTCATGTTCTTGTTGTTCTTGTGAGTCTTCAAGGTGTTCTTGAGTCTTCCTTGTGTTTTGATCTTAAAATTTGTAAGTTTGGTGTTCTTTGGTATTTTTCCTCCAAAATTTTCGAAAACAAGGAGCATTAGATCTAAAAATTTTAAGTTGTGTGTCTTTTGTGTGTTTTTTTTTTCATCATAAAATTAAAAAATCTAAAAAATATCTTCTCTAACTATTTTTGAGCAAATATTTCGAAATTTTTCAAAAAAATTCAGATTTTTATTTTATCTTATCTTAGTTTTAAAAATTTCAAAATTTTATCTTATCTTATTTCAAATTTCAATTTTCAACTTCCAAAATTTCAAAAATCAAATTTCAAAATTTAAGATTCAAAATCTAATTTTCAAATTTAAAAATCAAATATTTTCAAAATTTAAATCTTTTTCAAATCCTTATCTTATATTATTGACTTTCTCGAAAATTCAAAAATTCAATTTTCAAATTTCAACTTTCAAATTTCAAATTTCAAATTTCAAAATTCAAAATTTAATTTTCAAATTTAAAATTTAAATTTCAAAACTTTTTAATTTAAATTCCTTATCTTCTCTTACCTAACTTATCTTATCTCAAATATTAAAATCAAATCTTTTTCATATCTTTTATTTTATTTTATTTTATTTTCTTACAAGTATCTTTAATTTTGAGACATATCTTTTTCAAAACTTCCTAACCAATTTCTCTCTCTTCATTTTTTTCGAAAATCCTCACCCACATCTTTTTCAAATCTTTTTAATTAATTAATTTAGTTTTTAATTTTCTTTTATTTCTTTTTCTTCTAATTTTCAAAAATATAGTCAATTTTTCATTTATTTTATTTTATTTTATTTAATTTTAATTTCGGTTTTCAAAAAAAAAAAATTATTTGCAATCCGCATCATCTCCCTTTCTCCATCATGGACCTAATTGGAAATAAACAGTCCAGAAGGACTCTGGGGTCATATACTAACCCCATTACTGCTGCATATGGAAGTAGCATCTGTATACCTCCCATCAAAGCAAGCAGTTTTGAGCTAAATCCTCAGCTCATTGTCATAGTACATCAAAACTGCCAGTATTCCGGTCTTCCACAGGAAGAACCTACTGAGTTTCTGGCACAATTCTTGCAAATTGCTGACACAGTACGTGACAAGGAGGTAGATCAGGATGTATACAGACTATTACTGTTTCCGTTTGCTGTAAAAGATCAAGCTAAAATGTGGTTAAATAACCAACCCACATCAAGCATAAGAACATGAAAACAGTTATCAGACAAATTCCTGAATCAATATTTCCCTCCAAAAAGGATGACACAGCTAAGGCTGGACATCCAAGGCTTTAAACAAGAGGATGATGAATCCCTTTATAATGCCTGGGAGAGGTACAGAAGGATGCTAAGGAAATGCCCCTCTGAAATGTTTTCAGAGTGGGTGCAATTAGACATCTTCTACTATGGGCTTACAGAAAGAGCTCAGGTATCTCTAGACCACTCAGCTGGTGGATCTATACACATGAGGAAAACTATTGAAGAGGCTCAAGAGCTTATTGATATAGTTGCTAGAAATCAGCATCTGTACATAAGTAGTGGGTCCTCCACAAAAGAAGAAGCCAAAGCAGTATCTACTGAGCTTGGTCCTCCAGAACAAGTTGCTGAACTCAGTCAACAATTGTGTTTTCTAACAAAATAGCTAGCAGAATTCAAGGAGATGCTACAAGACACTAAAAATGCTAATAAAAATATGGAGGCACAATTGAATCAGACAAAACAGCAGTTATCAAAGCAGATAACAGAAGAGTGCCAGGCAGTTTAATTAAGAAGTGGGAAAACATTAAATACCTCACTTCAGAGCAGCAGAAAGCCAAGAAAAGAACAACTGACAGAGGATGAGCAAAATATTATCCAAAATCCCTCTGAGGACAGTAAGGGCCGAGAAAGGAACAACTCTGGCATTCAAACACCAGGAACAAGCAAGGAGCTGGCGTCAAACGCCCAATAGAAGCTCAGTTCTGGCGTTCAAACGCTAGAAACAGGTAGGAAGTTGGCGTCCAACGCCAATCAAGCTTCCAACCCTAGCATTCAAACGCCAGTGAGGGATCAGATACACACAAGTGCTGATAACAACCCCTCTAAAAAGGCTTCTCCAACCACTTCTGTAGGAAATAAACCTGCAGCAACCAAGGTTGAGGAATACAAAGCCAAGAAGCCTTATCCTCAAAAACTCTGCCAAGAGGAGCAGGATAAGCAATTTGCCCGCTTTGCAGACTATCTCAGGACTCTTGAAATAAAGATTCCGTTTGCAGAGGCACTTGAGAAAATACCCTCTTATGCCAAGTTCATGAAAGATATCTTGAGTCATAAGAAGGATTGGAGAGAAACTGAAAGAGTTCTCCTCACTGAAGAATGCAGTGCAGTCATTCTGAAAAGCTTCCCAAAAAAGCTTAAAGATCCAGGGAGCTTTATGATACCATGCATATTAAAGGGTAATTGCACCAAGACAGCTTTATGTGATCTTGGGGCAAGCATCAACCTAATCCCTGCATCCACTATAAGAAAGCTTGGCTTGACTGAAGAGGTCAAACCAACCTGGATATGTCTTTAACTTGCTGATGGCTCTATTAAATACCCATCAAGCATAATTGAGGACATGATTGTCAATGTTGGGCCATTTGCCTTCCCTACTGACTTTGTAGTGCTGGAAATGGAGGAGCACAAGAGTGCAACTCTCATTCTAGGAAGACCATTCCTAGCAACTGGACGAACCCTCATTGACGTCCAAAAAGGGGAGATAACCCTGAGAGTCAATGAGGATGAGTTTAAGTTGAATGTTGTCAAAGCTATGCAACATCCAGACACATCAGACAACTGCCTGAGCGTTGATATTATTGACTCCCTGGTGGAAGAGGTTAATATGACTGAGAGTCTCGAATCAGAGCTAGAGGACATTTTTACAGATGTTCAGCCTGATCTGGAGGAACCAAAGGAAATAAAAGAACCTCTGAAAACTCCTCAGGAAGAGGAGAAACCTCCTAAACCCGAGCTCAAACCACTACCACCATCCCTGAAATATGCATTTCTGGGAGAAGGTGACACTTTTCCTGTAATAATAAGCTCTGCTTTAGAGCCACAGGAAGAGAAAGCACTAATTCAGGTGCTAAGGACACACAAGACAGCTCTTGGGTGGTCCATAAGTGATCATAAGGGCATTAGCCTAGCAAGATGCATGCACAAGATCCTATTGGAGGATGATGCTAAGCCAGTGGTTCAACCACAGATGCGGCTAAATCCCGCCATGAAGGAGGTGGTGCAGAAAGAGGTCACTAAGTTACTAGAGGCTGGGATTATTTATCCTATTTTTGATAGCCCCTGGGTGAGTCCTGTCCATGTTATCCCTAAGAAGGAAGGTATGACAGTGGTTCATAATGAAAAAAATGAACTGGTTCCTACAAGAACAGTTACAGGGTGGCGTATGTGTATTGACTACAGAAGGCTCAATACAACCACCAGGAAGGATCACTTCCCTTTACCATTCATAGACCAGATGCTAGAAAGACTAGCAGGTCATGAATACTACTACTTTTTGGATGGCTATTCAGGTTACAACCAAATTGCAGTAGATCCTCAGGACCAAGAGAAAACATCATTCACATGTCCATCTGGAGTATTTGCATACAGAAGAATGCCTTTTGGTCTGTGCAATGCACCTGCAACCTTTCAGAGGTGCATGCTCTCTATCTTCTCTGATATGGTAGAGAAATTTCTAGAAGTCTTCATGGATGACTTCTCAGTATTTGGAGACTCATTTAGCTCTTGTCTTAACCATCTAGCACTTGTTCTGAAAAGATGCCAAGAGACTAACCTGATTCTAAATTGGGAAAAATGTCACTTTATGGTGACTAAAGGAATTGTCCTTGGGCATAAAATTTCGAACAAGGGAATAGAGGTGGATCAAGCTAAGGTAGAGGTAATTGAAAAATTACCACCACCCACCAATGTTAAGGAAATCAGAAGCTTTCTGGGGAATGCAGGATTCTATAGGAGGTCTATAAAGGATTTTTCAAAAATTGCAAAACCTCTGAGCAATCTGCTAGCTGCTGACATGCCATTTGTGTTTGACACAGAATGTCTTCATGCATTTGAAACCCTGAAAGCTAAGCTGGTCACATCACCAGTTATTTCTGCACCAGATTGGACATTACCTTTGGAACTAATGTGTGATGCCAGTGACCATGCCATTGGTGCAGTATTGGGACAGAGGCATAACAAGCTTCTGCATGTCATTTATTATGCTAGCCGTGTTTTAAATGATGCCCAGAAAAATTACACAACCACAGAAAAAGAGCTGCTTGCAGTGGTTTATGCCATTGACAAGTTTAGATCATACTTAGTAGGATCAAAAGTGATTGTGTACACTGACCATGCTGCTCTTAAATATCTACTCACAAAGCAGGATTCAAAGCCCAGGCTCATAAGATGGGTGTTGCTTCTGCAAGAGTTTGATATAGAAATAAGAGATAGAAAAGGGACAGAGAATCAAGTAGCTGATCACCTGTCCCAGATAGAACCAGTAGCAGGAGCATCCCTCCCTCCTACTGAGATCTCTGAAACCTTTCCGGATGAGCAATTGTTTGCCATTCAAGAACCTCTGTGGTTTGCAGACATTGCAAACTATAAGACACAAGGTTCTCCTTCTGTAACCATGGAGAGGAAGCATGAAAAGCTTCTCTCAATACAGAGTCAAACAAAACCCCCACATTCAAACTCTAAGTTTGGTGTTGGGAGGTTCCAACCTTGCTCTGATTATCTGTGAGGCTCCATGAGAGCTCACTGTCAAGCTATTGACATTAAAGAAGCACTTGTTGGGAGGCAACCCAATGTTATTTAATCATATCTATTTTATTTTCTTTTTGTTATTTCATGATTTATTAGGTTGATGATCAAGTGAAGTCACAAAAACTACTGAAAAATCAAAAACAGAATGAAAAATAGCATTGAAAACAGCACACCCTGGAGGAGAGCAGACTGTCATTTAAACGCCAGAAACAAGCATCTGTCTGGCGTTTAACGCCAGAAACAAGCATCTGCCTGGCGTTAAACGCCAGAAACAGGCTACATTTGGGCGTTTAACGCCAGAAACAAGCAGCAGTCTGGCGTTAAACACCAGGATTGCACAGCAAGGGCATTTTACACGCCTAATTGGAGTAGGGATGTTAAGTCCTTGACCCCACTTGATCTGTGGATCCTACAGGATCCCCACCTACCTCACCATTCCAATTCAAACCATTCCCCTCCCATACCCACCCATTCACACACCTCCTTCTCCTCCACTTCTCCTTCTACTCCCTTCTATCTTCTTTTGCTCGAGGACGAGCAAACCTTTTAAGTTTGGTGTGGAAAAAGGCGTTGCTTTTTGTTTTTTCATAACCATTTATGGCACCTAAGGCTGGAGAAACCTCTAGAAAGAGGAAAAGGAAGGCAGTTGCTTCCACCTCTGAGTCATGAGAGATGGAGAGGTTCATCTCAAGAGTCCATAGTTCAGTGGTAGAGTATTTGACTGCAGATCAAAGAGCTATGAGGAAGGAACAACAAAGACAAGGAAGAGACATAGAGGAGCTCAAGAGCACCATTGGTTCTTCAAGAAGAGGAAGACGCCACCCTCACTAAGGTGGACCCGTTCCTTAATCTCCTTGTTCTTATTTCTCTGTTTTTCGTTTACTATGCTTTATGTTTATTTATGTTTGGGTCCAATTACATGATTACTAGTATCTAAGTGTCTATGTCTTAAAGATATGAATGTCCTTTGAATCCATCACCTTTCTTAAATGAAAAATGTTTTCTGAAAAAGAAAAAGAAGTACATGAATTTCGAATTTTAAAATAGTTTAATTATTTTGATGTGGTGGCAATACTTTTTGTTTTCTGAATGAATGCTTGAACAGTGCATATGTCTTTTGAATTTGTTGTTTATGAATGTTAAATTGTTGGCTCTTGAAAGAATGATGAAAAAGGAGAAATGTTATTTGATAATCTAAAAAATCATAAAAATGATTCTTAAAGCAAGAAAAAGCAGTGAAGAACAAAGCTTGCAGAAAAAAAATGCGAAAAAAAAGAAGCAAGAAAAACAAAAAGCAAGCAGAAAAAACCAAAATCTCTTTAAACCAAAAGGCAAGGGTAATAAAAAGGATCCAAGGCTTTGAGCATCAGCGGATAGGAGGGCCTAAAGGAATAAAATCCTGGCCTAAGCTGCTAAACCAAGCTGTCCCTAACCATGTGCTTGTGGCGTGAAGGTGTCAAGTGAAATCTTGAGACTGAGCGGTTAAAGTCGAGGTCCAAAGCAAAAACAGAGTGTGCTTAAGAACCCTGGACACCTCTAATTAGGGACTTTAGCAAAGCTGAGTCACAATCTGAAGAGGTTCACCCAGTTATGTATCTGTGGCATGTATGTATCCGGTGGTAATACTGGAAAACAGAGTGCTTAGGGTCACGGCCAAGACTTATAAAGTAGCTGTGTTCAAGAATCAACATACTGAACTAGGAGAATCAATAACACTATCTGAATTCTGAGTTCCTATAGATACCAATCATTCTGAACTTCAAAGGATAAAGTGAGATGCCAAAACTGTTCAGAAGCAAAAAGCTAATAGTCCCGCTGATCTAACTAAGACTGATCTTCATAAATGTTTTTGGAATTCATTGTATATTCTCTTTTTTTTATCCCACTTTGTTTTTAGTTGCTTGGGGACAAGCAACAATTTAAGTTTGGTGTTGTGATGAGCGGATAATTTATATGCTTTTTGGCATTGTTTTTATGTAGTTTTTAATGTGTTTTAGTCAATTTTTATTATATTTTTATTAGTTTTTAAATAAAAATCACATTTCTGGACTTTACTATGAGTTTGTGTATTTTTCTGTGATTTCAGGTATTTTCTGGCTGAAATTGAGGGAGCTGAGCAAAAATCTGATTCAGGCTGAAAAAGGACTGCAGATGCTGTTGGATTCTGACCTCCCTGCACTCGAAATGGATTCTCTGGAGCTACAGGAGTCCAAATGGCGCGCTCTCAATCGCGTTGGAAAGTAGATATCCAGGGCTTTCCAGCAATATATAATAGTCCATACTTTGCTCAAGGATAAATGATGTAAACTGGCATTCAACGCCAGTTCCATGTTGCATTCTGGCGTTAAACGCCAGAAACAGGTTACAAGTTGGAGTTAAACGCCAGAAACAGGTTACAACCTGGTGTTTAACTCTGGAAACAGCCTAGACACGTGTAAAGCTCAAGTCTCAGCCCCAGTACACACCAAGTGGGCCCCATAAGTGAATTTCTGCACTATCTATCTTAGTTTACTCATTTTCTGTAAACCTAGGTTACTAGTTTAGTATTTAAACAACTTTTAGAGATTTATTTTGTACCTCATGACATTTTAGATCTGAACTTTGTACTCTTTGACTGCATGAGTCTCTAAACTCCATTGTTGGGGGTGAGGAGCTCTGCTGTGTCTCGATGAATTAATGTAATTATTTCTGTTTTCTATTCAAACACGCTTGTTTCTATCTAAGATGTTCATTCGCACTTCAATATGATGAATGTGATGATCTGTGACACTCATCACCATTCTCAATCTATGAACGCGTGTCTGACAACCACTCCAGTTCTACCTTCGATTGAATGAGTATCTCTTGGATTCCTTAATCAGAATCTTCGTGGTATAAGCTAGAATCCATTGGCAGCATTCTTGAGAATCCGAAAAGTCTAAACCTTGTCTATGGTATTCCGAGTATGATTCAGGGATTGAATGACTGTGACGAGCTTTAAACTCACAAGGGTTGGGCGTAGTGATAGACGCAAAAGGTTCAATGGATCCTATTCCAGCATGAGTGAGAACCGACAGATGATTAGCCGTGCGGTGACAGCGCACCTGGACCATTTTCACTGAGAGGACGGATGGTAGCCATTGACAATGGTGATCCACCAACACACAGCTTGCCATAGAAGGAACATTGCGTGCGTGAAGAAGAAGACAGGGGGAAAGCAGAGATTCAGAAGATAAAGCATCTCCAAAACTCCAACATATTCTCCATTACTGCATAACAAGTATTTATTTCATGCTCTTTTATTTTTTGCAATTCAAACTGTTAATCATAATTAATCTCCTAACTAAGATTTACAAGGTAACCATAGATTTCTTCAAGCCAACAATCTCCGTGGGATCGACCCTTACTCACGTAAGGTATTACTTGGACGACCCAGTGCACTTGCTGGTTAGTTGTGCGGAGTTGTGAAAAGTGTGAATCACAATTTCGTGCACCAATGGTCTGATTGTTTTGGTTGTATTGTGAGTGATTCTTGTGGAAATTGGTTGGTTGATTGTACTGAAAGGCTATTGTATACTAGAATTTTATGGGTTGTGTTATTTGCTTTGGGGTGGAGTCTTATCCTAGCTTGGGAACACGGTTATCATGAAATCCAATATTAAATTGATAACTTGGAAGCCTTGTTGCTTATTAGGAATCATTTGGAAGAGAATCACTTCGTATATGAAATTTAATTTGCAAAATTAAAGAGGTTCTGCATTAGAATTGTGTTGTTCATGTGCTCTGATTCAAAGAAATAGCTAATCTTGTTGCTGATTTGATGGCAAAAAAGGCAGTCTTCCTTTCCTGTGATTTCATTAAGTGGATGCAACCGTGGAATGATTTAGATGTTGTAGTTAGGCAGGATATGTATAGTTCTAGGTTGTGTGTATATTTGTTTATTTTCTTTTTTTCTTTAATCATTAGACACAAAAAAAAAAAACTCTACTAGTACGATTGTGCTACTTTTGTTTTAGCAACTTTTATTCCCAACAGATTTGTGAGACACATTTCTATTAAAAGTATTGATGAGTTAGAAAAAATAAATAATATATTGATGATGACAAACATGATTGGCTTGGGTTAATAACCCAGGTAGGTTTTAATGATGTGATTCTAGTGTGCATGCCCAATTTACTTTTGTTGCAGCCCAAACTTGGAAACCCAATAAACTGAAGCAGCTGAAGGAGATGAAAATAAAACAAACTCAATGGCAATCAAGCAATAGTGAAGCAACCCTAAAGCTTTGCCTAGTTCACCTCGGGTGTTGGACAGAAAAGAGAGTGAGCTTCAGTTTGTGCTCAACACCAAAGAGAAAGAAAAGAAAAGCTAATCTATGAAGCTAATGTCAAATCAAGATAATCAAAAGCATGCTAAGCAAGTTCAAAGGTTAAAGGTAACTTGTTTCCTTTAACATGCAAGTTAATTGCTTCACTTTTTCTCCTTTTCCTTGCACCACCATTTCGGACAAGTTGAAGAAAGTGGTGGTTGAATTTTATCTACTGTGAATCAATGGCTTATATCATTTCTTAGAATCAAAGCACATTTTTAAAGGTGTGGATTTGGAAACCTCACTGAGCAAGCCACTGGTTGCTGCCACCATTTCCTCGGTAAAGCCCAAATCAAATTTCAAATTCCTAATTTTTGGACTGATTGAAGAAAGATAAGGAAGGATGACATGTGGTCCAAGAACCAAGAAGTTGACCTTGAAGGAACCCTAACCATGGCTCAAAACAAGGTACAAAAAGAAAAATGATTCGCATTAGAAAAATAAGGAGAGAGAATCCAAAACAGAGAGAAGAGAGAAACCTCACAAACAAAGCTTGTAATCTTGGAAGCATTGCACCTACACTAAAGGGAGCACTCCGCCAAGATGAAGAACAATGTTTTTAAGTTCAGAAGTTAGGTTCAGCATATAGCATCAAGGTTGTCATTCATCATCTCCTTCATTGTTTACTGGTCGTATTTCTGTTTCAATGTCATATCTTTCTTTGTTTTAATTATGTGGTAAAAGGCAAAAGAGAGAGACATTGATAAAAACCATTGAGAGAAAATGCTAAGTGATACATTTGAGAGAAAAGCCAATAATATTTCAGATTTCTTTTGGTTGTATTTCTATTTTGTATCAAGTACTTGAAAGGTATCACTTATTAAGTTGGGTAAGCACTTAGTGTGTCTAGTTTAGGTAGGTACATAACCAAATCAAGTTTATGTTAAAGCTTGATGTGTCTCAGATAGGATTATGTTGAGTCATAGAGAATTGGAGTATGTAATACTTAAAAGATAGTGAAAATTTCACCAACGTTGTGGTGGAGACTGGACGTAGGTTATATTGCATAAGGCAACTAAACCAGGATATATGGCTGTGTCACCTTCTTCCTTTTTGCTCTGAATCTATTTTTCTAGTTTGATGAGACAAAATGAAATTGTCTCCTGCATAATTCGCTCCACAGACTAAACTGAAGCCAAATTACGATTTCTGGTTTAAGGCTTTATTAATCAAAGTTAAAGAAGGTCATAGATTCAACTCTCTTTCTCTAGGTCATCAAGAACCTTCAATTGGTATTAGATCCCGGTCTCAAAAATCAAGCTTCACAACTTGGAAGAAAGGTCCAATGGAAATAACATAGGTACAACACAGTGGCCCACACTCTAACAGAAGCTCAATAAAAAAATAATGCTCCCTTCTTCAATGGGAAGAACTATGATTACTAAAAAGAAAGGATGCAGATCTTCATTCAAATAATTAATTACAACATATGGAAGATAGTTGTGAATGGTCCCAAAATTCCTACAAAGTCTAGTGCTAATGGAATGGTAACTCTAAAGGAGGAAGTCGAATAGAATGATGATGACAAAAAGAAGGTGGAGCTGAATGCTAAAGCTATAAACTTATTGTAATGTACTATCAGTATTGAGGAGTACTGAAAGGTGTCTAGATACAAGACGGCAAAAGAAATCTGGGAGAAACTCCAAGTCACACATGAAGGCACCAAACAAGTCAGAGAAACAAGGATTGATATGCTGCAAAAAGAGTATGAAATATTCACCATGAAGGATGAAGAAAGTATTGATGAGATGTTTGAGAGATTTTTAATCATCATAAACAGCCTAAATGCTATAGGCATGACCCACATTGAACAAACTATGGTGAGGACAGTCCTTAGAAGCCTTACAAAAGAGTGAAAAATAAAAGCAACTGTCCTAGTCGAAAGTAACAACTTGAGTCCATTAACCTATGATGAGTTGAGAGGAAAATCCTAGCATATGAAATCACACACACCAACCAAGACACAAAGAAAAAAGGAATGGCCTTAAAATTAAAAATCGAATCTGTAGAAAGTGATTCTGGTGATAGTTTTTCAGATGACAAACTTGTATTTTTTTCCAGGAGACTAAGGAGGCGAATGAGGAACAAAGGCAGGTACAAAGGCTCAAGCTCAAAAGAGTACAAGAAGGATTTGAGCAAAGTAATATGCCACAATTGCAAGGAGGCAGGACATTTCAAGTTAAATTATCCAAAGCTCATGAAAGAGGACAAGGTGAAGAAAGAAAAGAAGAAAGTGCTGATGGCTTCTTGGGAGAACCTTGAAAATGACTCAGATGAGGAAGAAGACTCTGCAGATAAAACACGAATTTGTTTCATGGCTGGTGAAGATCAACAAGAAGAGATTTGCCTAGCATCCAAGAAGAAGAAAGACATGTGGTACATGAATAGTGAATGCTCTAGGCACATGACATGAAGGTCAACCTTCTTCATCAAACTCAACAAGTATGATGGAGAATTTGTGACCTTTAGAGATGATGGTAAAGGTAAAATTATTACATTTGAAAAAGTAGGTAAAGATCTCTCTACCTCTATTGATGATGTTTTCTTAGTTGATGGTTTGAAGCACAATCTTTGAATATTAGCCAATTGTTGTGACTTAGGTTACTTGGTAATTTTCAAAAGATTGGAATGCCTTGTTGTGAGTGAAAAGACTAATAAAGTGTTATTTATTGCTAACTGTTTCGATAATGTGTATAGTCTCACTCTTGATAAAATAAAGAATCAAAATGTAGCTTGTTTGCATTCAAAAGGAATTAGTGAAAGGTCTTCCTAAGATTATTTTTGACAAAGACATCACATGTGATGCTTGTCAAATGGGAAAACAAATAAAAGAGTTCTTTTAAACAAAAGAAAGACATTTCAACTAAAAGACCACTTGAATTGCTACACATTGATCTCTTTGGTCCAACAAGAACTCAAAGTTTAGGTGGTAAACATTATCATTTGGTAGTTGTGGATGATTATACAAGATTTGGTTGAGGTTTGTTCATTGCTCACAAAAATGAAGCATGTTCGGCCTTTGAGGCTTTTAGAAAAAGAATCCAAAAGGAAAAGGAGTTGAAGATTGCTTCTATTAGAAGTGATCATGGTAAAGAGTTTGAAAATCAATTTTTTGAATTCTTTTGTGATGAACTTGGAATTTCACACAACTTTTCTTTTCCAAGAACACCCCAACAAAATAGTGTTGTAAAAAGAAGAAATAGAAGTATTCAAGAAATGGCAAGGGCCATGTTGTGTGAAAGTGAAGTTCCTAAGTTCCTTTGGGTTGAAACCATAAATACAGCATGCTACATTTTGAATAGAACAATCATAAGAAAATTTTTAAAGAAAACTCCTTATGAGCTTTGGAAAGTGGTGCACGAAATCACAATCACACTTTTGCAATCCCGCACAACTAACCAGCAAGTACACTGGGTCGTCCAAGTAATACCTTACGTGAGTAAGGGTCGATCCCACGGAGATTGTCGGTTTGAAGCAAGCTATGGTTATCTTGTAATTCTTAGTCAGGATATCAGTAATGATTCTTAGTTTTAATTGTAAAAAGTAAAAGAACATGAAATAAATACTTGTTATGCAGTAATGGAGAACATGTTGAGGTTTTGGAGATGCTCTGTGATGAGCGGATAATTTATACGCTTTTTGGCATTGTTTTTAGTATGTTTTTAGTAGGATCTAGTTACTTTTAGGGATGTTTCATTAGTTTTTATGTTAAATTCACATTTCTGGACTTTACTATGAGTTTGTGTGTTTTTCTGTGATTTCAGGTATTTTCTGGCTGAAATTGAGGGACTTGAGCAGAAATCAGATTCAGAGGTTGAAGAAGGACTGCTGATGCTGTTGGATTCTGACCTCCCTGCATTCAAAGTGGATTTTCTGGAGCTACAGAACTCGAAATGGCGCGCTTTTAATTGCGTTGGAAAGTAGACATCCAGGGCTTTCCAGCAATATATAATAGTCCATACTTTGGCCAATAATAGACGACGCAAACTGGCGTTCAACGCCAGCTTTCTGCCCAAATCTGGCGTCCAGCGCCAGAAAAGGAGCTAAAACCAGAGTTGAACGCCCAAACTGGCACAAAAGCTGGCGTTCAACTCCAAGGAGGACCTCTACACGTGCAACACTCAAAGCTCAGCCCAAGCACACACCAAGTGGGCCCCGGAAGTGGATTTATGCATCAATTACTTACTTCTGTAAACCTTAGTAGCTAGTTTATTATAAATAGGACCTTTTACTAGTCTTTTGACCATCTTTGGATCCTGGATTGTATTCTGATCCTGTGATCACGTTTAGGGGGCTGGCCATCTCGGCCATGCCTGGACCTTTCACTTATGTAATTTTAACGGTAGAGTTTCTACACTCTATAGATTAAGGTGTGGAGCTCTGCTGTTCCTCAAAGATTAATGCAAAGTACTACTGTTTTCTATTCAATTCATCTTATTTCGCTTCTAAGATACTCATTCGTACTTCAATCTGAATGTGATGAACGTAACAATCATCATCATTCCCTATGAATGCGTGCCTGACAACCACTTCCGTTCTACCTTCGACTGAATGATTATCTCTTAGATCTCCTAACCAGAATCTTCGTGGCGTAAGCTAGAATGATGGCGGCATTCAAGAGAATCCGGAAGGTCTAAACCTTGTCTGTGGTATTCCGAGTAGGATTCAATGAATGAATGACTGTGACGAGCTCCAAACTCGCGATTGCTGGGCATTAGTGACAGACGCAAAAGGATAGTAAATCCTATTCCAGCATGATCGAGAACCGACAGATGAATAGCCGTGCCGTGACAGGGTGCGTTGACCATTTTCACTGAGAGGATAAGATGAAGCCATTGACAAGGGTGATGCCTCCAGACGATTAGCTGTGCCGTGACAAGGCATTGGATCATTTTCCCGAGAGATGACCGAAAGTAGCCATTGACAGTGGTGATGTATTGCATAAAGCCAGCCATGGAAAGGAGTAAGACTGATTGGATGAAGATAGCAGGAAAGCAGAGGTTCAGAGGAACGAAAGCATCTCCATTCGCTTATCTGAAATTCTCACCAATGAATTACATAAGTATTTCTATCCCTATTCTATTAATTATTATTCGAAAACACCATTATCAATTTATATCTGCCTAACTGAGATTTGCAAGGTGACCATAGCTTGCTTCATACCGACAATCTCCGTGGGATTCGACCCTTACTCACGTAAGGTATTACTTGGACGACCCAGTGCACTTGCTGGTCAGTTACACGGAGTTGTGAACCATGGTTTTGGCATCATGTTTTTGGCGCCATTTCCAGGGAAAGAAAGAGCAACGAACTTTACATAATTAAAGTGTAATCACGATTCCGCGTACCATGTTTTTGGCGCCGTTGCCGGGGATTGTTTCAGTTTGGACAACTGACGGTTCATCTTGTTGCTCAGATTAGGTAATTTTCTTTTTGTTTTATTTTCAAAAATTTTTCAAAAATCTTTCAAAAATTTTTCTTTTGTTTTCGAAAAAAAAATGTTTTCAAAAATATTATTTTTCTTCAGAATTTTTAAGAATGAATTCTAGTGTTTCATGAAGCATGTTGAAGCCTATCTGGCTGTAAAGCCACACCCAAACTGCTTTGGGATTGGTCTTCAACTAATCACCTCAATGGAGTCATGTCCAATTCTTCTGGATAGGGCATGTTAGGCTTGTCATGTCTGAATTACACTCATATTTTTATTAAAGCTTGGCTGGCTATTAAGCCATGCCTGACCCTTTGATTGGAGCTTTAAGACTAACATGGCAAGATTCCTGGAATTCATATTAAAAATTTTGGAATCCTTATTTTTATTTTTCATAATAATTCTCGAAAAAAATTTAATTAAAAGAAAATACAAAAAAAAATCATAAAATTATAAAAATAAAAAATATTTTGTGTTTCTTGTTTAAGTCTTGAGTCATGTTATAAGTTTGGTGTCAATTGCATGTGCATCTTGCATTTTTTCAAAAATTCATGCATTCATAGTGTTCTTCATGATCTTCAAGTTGTTCTTGGTAAGTCTTCTTGTTTGATCTTTGCATTTGCATGTTTTGTGTCTTTTCTTATTTTTCATATGCATTCTTGAATTCTTAGTGTCTAAGCATTAAAGAATTCTAAGTTTGGTGTCTTGCATGTTTTCTTTGCATTAAAGATTTTTCAAAATTGTGTCTTTTATGTTCATTTTGACATTCAAAGTGTTCTTGGTGTTCATCTTGACATTCATAGCATTCTTGCATGCATTCACATGTTTTGATCTAAAAATTTCATGCATTGCATCATTTTAGTGTTTTTCATAAAAATTCAAAAAAAAAAAATCAAAAAAATATCTTTTCCTTTTTCTCTCATCAAATTCGAAAATTTGAGTTGACTTTTTCAAAAATTTTTAAAATCAAGTTGTTTCTTATGAGTCAAATCAAATTTTCAATTTGAAAATCTTATCTTTTTCAAAATCTTTTTCAAAAATAAAATCTTTTTCAAAATTCTTGGTTATTTTCGAAAATTCCAAAAATATTTTTCAAAAATCTTTTTCTTAATTTTATATCAAATTTTCGAAAATAACATAATCAATTAATGTTTTGATTCAAAAATTTGAAGTTTGTTACTTGCTTGTTAAGAAAGATTCAAACTTTAAGTTCTAGAATCATATCTTGTGATTTCTTATGAATCAAGTCATTAATTGAGATTTTAAAAATCAAATATTTTTCAAAACTAATTTCTAAAATATCTTCTTATCTTACCTTTTTCAAAAAGTTGGTTTCTAACCTCCTAACTTCTTATCTTTTCAAAATTTGTTTCAACTAACTAACTAACTTTTTGTTTGTTTCTTAACTTTTTCAAAACTACCTCACTAACTCTTTTTCAAAAATAATTTTTGAAAATTCTCTTCTCCCTCATCTCCTTCTATTTGTTTATTCATCTACTAACATCTCTCCCTCATTAAAAAAAAAAGGGGGGGATCTCTATTATTATTATTTTTCTGTGCCCTCTTCTTTGTCATATGAGCAGGAGCAAAGACAAGAATATTCTTGTTGAAGCAGATCCAGAACCTGTAAGGACTCTAAAGAGAAAATTAAAAGAAGGTGAATTACAACAAACCAGCAAGCAACTGTCTGAAATTTTCAAACAGAAAGAGGAGATGGCAGCCGAAAATAATAATAATGCAAGGAGAATGCTTGGTGACTTTACTGCACCAAATTCCAATTTACATGGAAGAAGCATCTCCATTCCTGCCATTGGAGCAAACAACTTTGAGCTGAAACCTCAATTAGTTTCTCTGATGCAGCAGAACTGCAAGTTTCATGGACTTCCATCTGAAGATCCTTTTCAGTTCTTAACTGAATTCTTACAGATATGTGATACTGTAAAGACTAATGGAGTAGATCCTGAAGTCTACAGGCTCATGCTTTTCCCTTTTACAGTAAGAGACAGAGCTAGACTCTGGTTGGATTCTCAACCTAAGGATAGCCTGAACTCGTGGGATAAGCTGGTCAAGGCTTTCTTAGCCAAGTTCTTTCCTCCTCAAAAGCTTAGTAAGATTAGAGTGGACGTTCAGACCTTCAGACAGAAGGAAGGTGAATCCCTCTATGAAGCTTGGGAGAGATACAAAGGACTGACCAAAAAGTGTCCTACTGACATGCTTTCAGAATGGACCATCTTGGATATCTTCTATGATGGTCTGTCTGACTTAGCTAAAATGTCATTGGATACTTCTGCAGGTGGATCCATTCACCTAAAGAAAACGCCTGCAGAAGCTCAAGAACTCATTGACATGGTTGCTAATAACCAGTTCATGTACACTTCTGAGAGGAATCCTGTGAGTAATGGGACGCCTATGAAGAAGGGAGTTCTTGAAGTTGATACTCTGAATGCCATATTGGCTCAGAACAAAATATTGACTTAGCAAGTCAATATGATTTCTCAGAGTCTGAATGGAATGCAAGCTGCATCCAACAGTACTCAAGAGGCTTCTCCTGAAGAAGAAGCTTATGATCCTGAGAACCCTGCAATAGCAGAGGTGAATTACTTAGGTGAACCTTATGGAAACACCTATAACTCATCATGGAGAAATCATCCAAATTTCTCATGGAAGGATCAAAAGCCTCAACAAGGCTTTAATAATGGTGGAAGAAACAGGTTTAGCAATAGCAAGCCTTTTCCATCATCCACTCAGCAACAGACAGAGAATTCTGAGCAGAATCCATCTAGCTTAGCAAATTTAGTCTCTGATCTATCTAAGGCCACTGAGAGTTTCATGAATGAAACAAGGTCTTCCATTAGAAATTTGGAAGCACAAGTGGGCCAGCTGAGTAAAAGGATCACTGAAATCCCTCCCAGTACTCTCCCAAGCAATACAGAAGAGAATCCAAAAGGAGAGTGCAAGGCCATTGACATAAGCAAAATGGCCGAACCCAAAGAGGGAGAGGAGGACGTGAATCCCAAGAAGGAAGACCTCCTGGGACGTCCAGTGACCAATAAGGAGCTTCCCTTTGAGGAACCAAAGGACTCTGAGGCTCATCTAGAGACCATAGAGATTCCATTGAACCTCCTTATGCCCTTCATGAGCTCTGATGAGTATTCCTCTTCTGAAGAGAATGAGGATGTTACTGAAGAGCAAACTGCCAAGTTTCTTGGTGCAATCATGAAGTTGAATGCCAAATTATTTGGTAATGAGACTTGGGAAGTTGAACCTCCCTTGTTCATCAATGAACTAAGTGATCTGGATCAACTGACATTGCCTCAGAAGAGACAGGATCCTGGAAAGTTCATAATACCTTGTACTATAGGCACCATGATCTTTAAGGCTCTGTGTGATCTTGGTTCAGGGATAAACCTCATGCCCCTCTCTGTAATAGAGAAACTGGGAATCTATGGGGTGCAAGCTGCTAAAATCTCATTAGAGATGGCAGACAATTCAAGAAAACAGGCATATGGACAAGTAGAGGACGTATTAGTAAAGGTTGAAGGCCTTTACATCCCTGCTGATTTCATAGTCCTAGATACTGGAAAGGAAGAAGATGAATCCATCATCCTAGGAAGACCTTTCCTAGCCACAGCAAAAGCTGTGATTGATGTGGACAGAGGAGAATTAATCCTTCAACTGAATGAGGACAACCTTGTGTTTACAACTCAAGGATCTCTCTCTGCATCCATGGAGAGGAAGCATAAAAAGCTTCTCTCAAAACAGAGTCAACCAGAGCCCCCACAGTCAAACTCTAAGTTTGGTGTTGGGAGGCCACAACCAAACTCTAAGTTTGGTGTTGAACTCCCATATCCAAACTCTAAGTTTGGTGTTGGAGAGTCTCAACAAAGCTCTGCACATCTGTGAGGCTCCATGAGAGCCCACTGTCAAGCTATTGACATTAAAGAAGCGCTTGTTGGGAGGCAACCCAATTTTTATTTATCTAACTATATTTTTCTTAGTTATATGTCTTTATAGGTTCATGATCATGTGGAGTCACAAAATAAATATAAAAATTGAAAACGGAATCAAAAACAGCAGAAGAAAAATCACACCCTGGAGGAAGCACCTGCCTGGCATTCAACGCCAGAACAGAGCATGGTTCTGGTGCTGAACGCCCAAAATGGGCAGCATCCTGGCGCTGAACGCCCAGAACAAGCATGGTTCTGGCGTTCAACGCCATAAATGGCAACAAATGGGCGTTGAACGCCCAAAATGGGCACCAACCTGGCGCTGAACGCCCAGAGTTGTCTGCAAGGGCATTTTTACATGCCTAAATGGGTGCATGGATGTAAATCTTTGACACCTCCGGATCTGTGGACACCACAGGATCACCTCAAGATCTGTGGACACCACAGGATCATCTCAGGATCTGTGGACCCCACAGGATCCCCACCTTCCTTCATCATAATCCTAGTTTTTTTTTCCACATCTTCTTCTTCATCTATTCCTTCTTCTTTTGCTCGAGGGCGAGCAACATTCTAAGTTTGGTGTGGTAAAGCAATTATGTAAAGGATCTATAGCTCAGTGGTAGAACATGTGGCTGCAAATCAAGAGATCCCTGAGATACCTCAGGGGATGCACTTCCCTCCACATAATCATTGGAAGCAACTGAGGATAGAAATACCAAAAATCACTAGGAATCAAGCCACAAAGGCAAGGAAGAGACATAGAAGAGCTCAAAAACATCATTGAAACGCCATCATCACTAAGGTGGATTCATTCCTTGCTCTTATTTCTTCTGTTTTTCGTTTTCTATGTTATGTGCTTATCTATGTTTGTGTCTTCATTACATGATCATTAGTAGTTAGTAACTATGTCTTAAAGATATGAATGTCCTATGAATCCATCACCTCTCTTAAATGAAAAATATTTTAATTCAAAAGAACAAGAAGTACAAGAGTTTTGAACTTATCCTTGAACTTAGCTTAATTATATTGATGTGGTGACAATGCTTCTTATTTTCTGAATGAATGCTTGAACAGTGCATATGTCTTTTGAAGTTGTTGTTTAAGAATGTTAAATATGTTGGCTCTTGAAAGAATGATGACTAGGAGACATGTTATTTGATAATCTGAAAAATCATAAAAATGATTCTTGAAGCAAGAAAAAGCAGCAAAGAACAAAGCAGCAAAGAACAAAGCTTGCAGAAAAAAAAATAGGCGAAAAAAAAAAGCAAGCAGAAAAAGCCAAAAGCTCTTAAAACCAAGAGGCAAGAGCAAAAAGCCAATAACCCTTAAAACCAAAAAGCAAGGGCAAATAAAAAGGATCCCAAGGCTTTGAGCATCAGTGGATAGGAGGGCCTAAAGGAATAAAATCCTGGTCTAAGCGGCTAAACCAAGCTGTCCCTAACCATGTGCTTGTGGCGTGTAGGTGTCAAGTGAAAACTTGAGACTAAGCGGTTAAAGTCAAGGTCCAAAGCAAAAAAAGAGTGTGCTTAAGAACCCTGGACACCTCTAATTGGGGACTTTAGCAAAGCTGAGTCACAATCTGAAAAGGTTCACCCAATTATGTGTCTGTGGCATTTATGTATCCGGTGGTAATACTGGAAAACAAAGTGCTTAGGGCCACGGCCAAGACTCATAAAAAAGCTGTGTTCAAGAATTATCATACTGAACTAGGAGAGTCAATAACACTATCTGAACTCTGAGTTCCTATAAATGCCAATCATTCTGAACCTCCATGGATAAAGTGAGATGCCAAAACTATTCGAGAGGCAAAAAGCTATAAGTCCCGCTCATTTAATTGGAGCTATGTTTCATTGATAGTTTGGAATTTATAGTATATTCTCTTCTTTTTATCCTATTTGACTTTCAGTTGCTTGGGGACAAGCAACAATTTAAGTTTGGTGTTGTGATGAGCAGATAATTTATACGCTTTTTGGCATTGTTTTTAGTATGTTTTTAGTAGGATCTAGTTACTTTTAGGGATGTTTTCATTAGTTTTTATGTTAAATTCATATTTCTGGAATTTACTATGAGTTTGTGTGTTTTTCTGTGATTTCAGGTATTTTCTGGCTGAAATTGAGGGACTTGAGCAGAAATCAGATTCAGAGGTTGAAGAAGGACTGCTGATGCTGTTGGATTCTGACCTCCTTGCACTCAAAGTGGATTTTCTGGAGCTACAGAACTCGAAATGGCGCGCTTCCAATTGCGTTGGAAAGTAGACATCCAGGGCTTTCCAGAAATATATAAAAGTTCATACTTTGGCGAAGAATAGATGACGCAAACTGGCGTTCAACGCCAGCTTTCTGCCCAAATCTGGCGTCCAGCGCCAGAAAAGGAGCCAAAACCAGAGTTGAACGCCCAAACTGGCACAAAAGCTGGCGTTCAACTCCAAGGAGGACCTCTACACGTGCAACACTCAAAGCTCAGCCCAAGCACACACCAAGTGGGCCCCGGAAGTGGATTTATGCATCAATTACTTACTTCTGTAAACCCTAGTAGCTAGTTTATTATAAATAGGACCTTTTACTAGTCTTTTGACCATCTTTGGATCCTGGATTGTATTCTGATCCTGTGATCACGTTTAGGGGGCTGGCCATCTCGGCCATGCCTGGACCTTTCACTTATGTAATTTTAACGGTAGAGTTTCTACACTCCATAGATTAAGGTGTGGAGCTCTGCTGTTCCTCAAAGATTAATGCAAAGTACTACTGTTTTCTATTCAATTCATCTTATTTCGCTTCTAAGATACTCATTCGTACTTCAATCTGAATGTGATGAACGTGACAATCATCATCATTCCCTATGAACGCGTGCCTGACAACCACTTCTGTTCTACCTTCGACTGAATGATTATCTCTTAGATCTCCTAACCATAATCTTCGTGGCGTAAGCTAGAATGATGGCGGCATTCAAGAGAATCCGGAAGGTCTAAACCTTGTCTGTGGTATTCCGAGTAGGATTCAATGAATGAATGACTGTGACGAGCTCCAAACTCGCGATTGCTGGGCGTTAGTGACAAACGCAAAAGGATAGTAAATCCTATTCCAGCATGATCGAGAACCGACAGATGAATAGCCGTGCCGTGACAGGGTGCGTTGACCATTTTCACTGAGAGGATCAGATGAAGCCATTGACAAGGGTGATGCCTCCAGACGATTAGCCGTGCCGTGACAGGGCATTGGATCATTTTCCCGAGAGATGACCGAAAGTAGCCATTGACAGTGGTGATGTATCGCATAAAGCCAGCCATGGAAAGGAGTAAGACTGATTTGATAAAGATAGCAGGAAAGCAGAGGTTCAGAGGAACGAAAGCATCTCCATTCGCTTATCTGAAATTCTCACCAATGAATTACATAAGTATTTCTATCCCTATTCTATTAATTATTATTCGAAAACACCATTATCAATTTATATCTGCCTAACTGAGATTTGCAAGGTGACCATAGCTTGCTTCATACCGACAATCTCCGTGGGATTCGACCCTTACTCACGTAAGGTATTACTTGGACGACCCAGTGCACTTGCTGGTCAGTTACACGGAGTTGTGAACCGTGGTTTTGGCATCATGTTTTTGGCGCCATTTCCAGGGAAAGAAAGAGCAACGAACTTTACATAATTAAAGTGTAATCACGATTCCGTGTACCACTCTGTCTTCTGAATTTCTGCTTTCCTACTGTCTTCTTCTTCACGCACGCAAGGCTCCTTCCATGGCAAGCTGTATGTTGGTGGATCACCGTTGTCAATGGCTACCATCCGTCCTCTTATTGAAAATGGTCTAAATGCGCTGTCACCGCACGGCTAATCATCTGTCGGTTCTCACTCATGTTAGAATAAGATCCATTGATCCTTTTGCGTCTGTCACTACGCCCAGCACTCGCAAGTTTGAAGCTCGTCACATTCATCCCTTTCCAGATCCTACTCGGAATACCATAGAAAATGTTTAGACTTTTCGGATCTCAGGAATAGTCGCCAATAATTCTAGCCTTTACCACGAAGGTTCCAATCTTAGATTAGAAACCCAAGAGATACACATTCAAGCTTGATTGCATGTAGAACAGAAGTGGTTGTCAGGCACGCGTTCATAGGTGAGAATGATGATGAGTGTCACGGATCATCACATTCATCAGGTTGAAGTGCGAATGAATATCTTAGAATAGAAACAAGCGTGATTGAATTGAAAACAATAGTAATTGCATTAATCCATCGAAAATATCTATGAAGATCAGTCTTAATTAGATGAGCGGGGCTCTTAGCTTTTTACTTCTGAAGAGTTTTGGCATCTCACTTTATCCTTTGAAGTTTAGAATGATTGGCATCTATAGGAACTCAGAATTCAGATAGTGTTATTGATTCTCCTAGTACAGTATGTTGATTCTTGAACACAGTTACTTTATGAGTCTTGGCCGTGGCCCTAAGCACTTTGTTTTCCAGTATTACCACCGGATACATAAATGCCACAGACACATAACTGGGTGAACCTTTTCAGATTGTGACTTAGCTTGCTAGAGTCCCCAATTAGAGGTGTCCAGAGCTCTTAAGCACACTCTTTTGCTTTGGACCACGATTTTAACCGCTCAGTCTTAAGCTTTTCACTTGATACCTTCACGCCACAAGCACATGGTTAAGGAAAGCTTGGTTTAGCCGCTTAGGCCAGGATTTTATTCCTTTAGGCCCTCCTATCCATTAATGCTCAAAGCCTTGGGCCCTTTTTACCCTTGCCTTTTGGTTTAAAGGGCTATTGGCTTTTTCTGCTTGCTTTTTCTTTTTTTTCTCTTCTTTTTTTTCGCCATATTTTTTTTATTTTTTTATTTTATTTATTTATTTTTTTCACTATTTTTTCTTGCTTCAAGAATCAATTTTATGATATTTCATATTATCAATGACATTTCTCCTTTTTCATTATTCTTTCAAGAGCCAACAATTTTGATATTCATAAACAACAATATCAAAAATATGCACTGTTCAAGTATTCATTCAGAAAACAAAAGTATTGCCACTACATCAAAATAATTAAACTATTTTAAAATTCGAAATTCATGTACTTCTTTTTCTTTTTCAGAAAACATTCTTTCATTTAAGAGAGGTGAAGGATTCATAGGACATTTATAACTTTAAAGCATAGGCACTAGACACTAATGATCATGTAATAAAGACACAAACATAGATAAACATAAAGCATAGAAAATCAAAAAACAGAAAAATAAGAACAAGGAAATTAAAGAACGGTCCACCTTAGTGATGGCGGCTTGTCTTCCTCTTGAAGATCTTATGAAGTGCTTTAGCTCCTCTATGTCTCTTCCTTGCCTTTGTTGCTTCTCTCCCATGGCCTTTTAGTCCTCTCTAATTTCATGGAGGATAGCGGAATGCTCTTGTTGAAGTCCATGAGTGGGCTCTCTTGTTTGCTCCATCCTTTTTTTAATGATGGGCTTTTGAGATGAATCTCTCCATCTCCCATGACTCGGAGGTGGAAGCTTTTACCATTCCTTTCCTCTTTCTAGAGGTTTTTCCGGTATTAGGTGCCATAAATGGTTATGGAAACACAAAAAGCAATGCTTTTTCCACACCAAACTTAGAAGGATTGCTCGTTCTCGAGCAAAAGAAGAAAGAAGGGAGGAGAAGAAGAAGAAAATGGAGGAGATTGAGAGGTGTGAGTGGTTAAGAGGTGATGGGAAAGGGTGTTATTAGAATGTGTGAAGAAGAGAGAGATTGAGTTGAGGTAGGTGGGGATCATGTGGGGTCCACAGATCTTGAGGTACCAAGGATTTCTCATCCCTGCACCATTCTGGCATGTAAACGCCCTTTTGAGTACCAATCCTGGCGTTAAACGCCAGGTTGCTACCCATTTCTGGCATTTAACGCCAGCTTTTCTTCCCTTTCTGGCGTTAAACGCCAGTCTGGTGTCCATTTCTGGCGTTAAACGCCCAGAATGGTGCCAGACTGGGCGTTTAACGCCCATTTTGCTACCCTTACTGGCGTTTAAACGCCAGTAAGCTCATCCTTCAGGGTGTGCTATTTCTAATGCTGTTTTTGAATTTGCTTTGATTTTTGCAGTTGTTTTTGTGACTCCACATGATCATCAACCTAAAGAAAACATAAAATAACAATGAAAAATAGAAAATTAACATAGGTAAATAAAAATTGGGTTGCCTCCTAGTAAGCGCTTCTTTAATGTCAATAGCTTGACTTTTTACTGAGCTTTAGTCTAGTCTCAGTTTTGAGCATTCTTGCTCAACATCGCTTTTGAGATAGTGTTTGATTCTCTGTCCATTAACAATGAACTTTTTGTTAGAGTCAATATCCTGAAGCTCTACATATCCATATGGTGACACGCTTGTAATCACATATAGTCCCCTCCACCGGAATTTTAATTTCCCAGGGAACAATCTGAGCTTAGAGTTAAATAGCAGAACCTTCTGCCCTGGCTCGAAGACTCTGGATAACAGGTTCTTGTCATGCCACCTTTTTGCTTTCTCCTTGTAGATTTTTGCATTTTCGAAAGCATTGAGTCTGAATTCCTCTAGCTCATTCAACTGGAGCAATCTTTTCTCTCCAGCTAATTTGGCATCAAGGTTTAGGAATCTGGTTGCCCAGTAGGCCTTGTGTTCCAGTTTCACGGGCAGGTGACAGGCTTTTCCATACACAAGCTGGTATGGAGAGGTCCCTATAGGAGTTTTGAATGCTGTTCTGTATGCCCACAGAGCATCATCTAAGCTTCTTGCCCAATCCCTTCTACGGGTACTTACATTCCGTTCCAGAATTCTTTTTAGTTCTCTATTAGAGACTTCAGCCTGCCCATTTGTCTGTAGATAATATGGAGTTGCTACTTTGTGGCTAATTCCATATCAGACCATAGCAGAGTAAAGCTATTTATTACATAAGTGAGTGCCCCCATCACTAATTAATGCTCTAGGGACACCAAATCTGCTGAAGATATGTTTCTTGAGGAACTTCAGCACTGTCTTAGTATCATTAGTGGGTGTTGCAATGGCCTCTACCCATTTGGATACATAGTCGACTGCCACCAGAATATAAGTGTTTGAGTATGATGGTGGGAAAGGCCCCATGAAGTCAATACCCCATATGTCAAACAACTCAATCTCTAAGATCCCTTGCTGAGGCATGGCATAACCATGAGGTAGATTACCAGCTCTCTGGCAACTGTCACAGTTACGCACAAACTCTCGGGAGTCTTTATTCACAAACTTGGTGCACGAAATCACAATCACACTTTTGCAATCCCGTACAACTAACCAGCAAGTGCACTGGGTCGTCCAAGTAATACCTTACGTGAGTAAGGGTCGATCCCACGGAGATTGTCGGTTTGAAGCAAGCTATGGTTATCTTGTGATTCTTAGTCAGGATATCAGTAATGATTCTTAGTTTTAATTGTAAAAAGTAAAAGAACATGAAATAAATACTTGTTATGCAGTAATGGAGAACAGGTTGAGGTTTTGGAGATGCTCTGTCTTCTGAATTTTTGCTTTCCTACTGTCTTCTTCTTCACGCACGCAAGGCTCCTTCCATGGCAAGCTGTATGTTGGTGGATCACCATTGTCAATGGCTACCATCCGTCCTCTCAGTGAAAATGGTCCAAATGTGCTGTCACCATACGGCTAATCATTTATCAGTTCTCACTCATGTTGGAATAGGATCCATTGATCCTTTTGCGTCTGTCACTACGCCCAACACTCGCGGGTTTGAAGCTCGTCACAGTCATCCCTTCCTAGATCCTACTCGGAATACCACAGACAAGGTTTAGACTTTTCGGATCTCAAGAATGGCCGCCAATAATTCTAGCCTATACCACGAAGGTTCCAATCTTAGATTAGAAACCCAAGAGATACACATTCAAGCTTGATTGCATGTAGAACAGAAGTGGTTGTCAGGCACGCGTTCATAGGTGAGAATGATGATGAGTGTCACGGATCATCACATTCATCAGGTTGAAGTGCGAATGAATATCTTAGAATAGAAATAAGCGTGATTGAATGGAAAACAGTAGTAATTGCATTAATCAATCGAAACACAGCAGAGTTCCTCACCCCCAACCATGCAGTTTAGAGACTCATGCCGTTAAAGATACAATAAGAAATGTGTAAAATATCATGAGGTACAAAATGAATCACTAAAAGTGGTTTTTTATAATAAACTAGTGACCTAGGATTACAGAAAATGATTAAGCTAGGATAGTTAGTGTAGAAATCCACTTTCGCGGCCCACTTGGTGTGTGCTTGGGCTAAGAATTGAAGCTTTCACATATAGAGACTTTATTTGGAGTTAAACGCCAGCTTTTGTGCCAGTTTGGGTGTTTAACTCTAGCTTTTATGCCAGTTCTAGCGTTTAACACCAGAATAGGATAGAAAACTGGCGTTTAAACGCCAGTTTGCGTCCTCAAAACTTGGGCAAAGTATGAACTATTATATATTGCTGGAAAGCCCAAGATGTCTACTTTCCAACGCAATTGAGAGCGTGCCAATTGGGCTTCTTTAGGTCTAGAAAATCCATTTCGAGTGTAGGGAGGTCAGAATCCAACAGCATCTGCAGTCCTTTTTCAGCCTCTGAATCAGATTTTTGCTCAGGTCCCTCAATTTCAGCCAGAAAATACCTGAAATCACAGAAAAATACACAAACTCATAGTAAAGTCTAGAAATGTAAATTTTTTGAATAAAAACTAATAAAAACATAATAAAAACTAACTAAAATATACTAAAAACATACTAAAAATAATGCCAAAAAGTGTATAAATTATCCGCTCATCAGAAAGGAAAGTCACCGAACTTGAATTACTTTCATATCTTTGGATGCAAATGCTTTGTTTTAAACACAAAAAAATTTAGGAAAGTTTGATCCAAAATCATATGAATGTATCTTTGTAGGTTACTCCATAACTAGCAAAGCATATAGAGTTTACTATCAGGATGCTAGACAAGTTACTTTTTATGATTCTAACTTGGTTCAAAGTATTTTGAAAGATTATGATATAGGAAATCAAAAGGAAAACAACAAAAATGAATTCCAAAATCAAGAAAAGGATAATTCTGAGCAACCTGAATTGAAAAGGATAATTCCAGTTTAACCGGATTTGTTCCTAAATCCTTAAGACCTTGTGAATGGAAATTTTTGAGGAACTATGCACAAAAATTTGTCATTGGGGATGTCTCTCAAGGTATCATAACTCGATCCTCCTCCAAAAAGCAATTGAAGAAACAAGTTTGGCCTTTCTATCACAAATAGAGCCTCAGAATATCGAAGAAGCACTTGATGACCCTTCGTGGGTAAAGGCTTTGGAGAAATAACTTCAATAATTTGAAAAGAATCAAGTTTGGACTCTTGTTCCTAGTCCCATTGGAAAGAAAGTGATTGACACCAAATGAATTTTTAGGAATAAATTGGGTGAAGATGGAGGCATTGCTAGAAACAAAGTAATATTAGTGGCGCAAGGATATGATCAAGAAGAAGGGATGGAATTTGATGAATCCTTTGCTCCCTAATGAGATGTCATTTTGTGCATGTTTTACTAGCCATTTTTATTTGTTTTCATTAGGTTTCGTGCACTTTCTTACACAATAAGTAAATGATTGGAGTGGAATATCATGTTTATCTTGATTCAATCAAACATTATTAATTTTATACAAAATCATGAGATTTATGCAAGAATTAGGTGATTATTATGAATGATGCAAAACCTTATGATTTTGGTGAGACTTTGATTGCATGTTTGATTGATGGCAGGTGAAAAGATGAAAAGAAAAAGCAGATAAATAAGCAGTGTAGAAGAACGCTACGCTCAATTGAAGAACGATACCATCTCTAGTGATGCACACGCGTGGATGGGGCATCTGGGAAGAAGCACGCAAACGCGTGGGTGGCGCGGAAGCTGGGAGTTGATATTTTGCCATCCACGCGCATGCGCAAATGACGCTCTCGCGTGGGGAGTGCTCATGGTGCGAATGTAGCACTCATGGTGAAGACAGTGATGACGCGCACGCATATGATATGCGTACGCATCACTGGTGCAAAAATGCAAGGGACGCACACACGCAGGGGATGCGTACGTGTTGGTAAATGAGCGTTGCGCTCTCTTTGAGAACGCTACGTTCTCCTTATGCTGCCTTGAAGTACCTTTTCTGACCCACTTCAACAGAGGCCAAAAATCCCACTCCAAGAACTTGATGACTGAATTGAAAAGTGTATAAATAGTTTTAGAATTTTTAGCTAGCAGATCTGGTTTTCTTTCCCATTTCTTTCTGTTCTTCATCTTCTGCAATTTTTCTTTTCTGTTTTGATACTAGAGCAATGATGAACTAAATCCCAACTTCATTAGGGGGAGGAGCTCTATTGTAATTCCAATGAATCAATGAAATTATTCTTCTTCCCTACTCATTTGTGTAGCTATTGGGTATCTTCTGTTTTGATTTTGAATTACTCACTCCGGAAGGGGGTTTAATTCAATGAATGCTTGTGTGAACCTCGGAAGGGGAATCACTAGCATTAGAATTAGAGTTCTATCCTTCACTACTCTCTTAATCAACACTATTCGGGAGGAATTGAGATCCTGAGAGTTAGTGTGGCTTATGGATGAGAGAAATGCACTTAACCTCTTCTCATGACAATTAGATCAAGGAATTGGCAAGATTGATTGTGATTAGAGAGATTGGATTACCAAGAAATTAGGATCCAATCAATTTTAATCCGCCATAGATCTACTCAAATGATTGAGAAAGGAGTTGAGACTCAATTGATTCATGATGGATTACAGTATCTCCAATCCCTGATGAATCAATTCCTTTGATTTTCTTCAATTCAGATCTCTTGAATTTCTTTTAATCTGCAATTGCTTACTGTTGTTTTGATTCCCAGTACCCAAATCCCTTTATAATTCATGTAATTTAAGTTTCCTTGTCATTTAAGTTTTTGCACTTTTACTTTCCTGCAATTTAAGATTCAGTTATTTACCTTTCTTGCAATTTAAGTTTCAGCTCTTTTAATTTCTTGCACTTTAAGTTTCAGCCCTTTAAGCTTCCTGTAATTTACTTTTCTGTCAATTTACATTCTGCACTCTTGCTTTCTTGCAATTTACTTTCTGTTGAATCAAATTTCACTCAATTCATCAATATTAACTTAACTAAATTCATCACCATACTAAATTTGCTTAATCCATCCATCCCTGTGGAATCGACCTCACTTTTGTGAGTTTTACTACTTGATGCGACCCGGTACACCTGCCGGTTAGTTTATACGGAATCGATTTTCCCTCATCACTCCCATGGCTCGAATGGAAGCTATTAGGCTTCTTCTAGCATATGCTACCCATTGTGGCTTTAAATTATTTCAAATGGATGTGAAATATGCCTTTTTAAATGGAATGATTAATAGAGAAGTGTATGTGGCACAACCACCTAGTTTTGAAAATAAAGAGTTTTCAAATCATATTTTTAAACTTTCAAAAGTTCTTTATGGATTAAGACAAGCTCCAAGAACTTGGTATGAAAGACTTAGTTCTTTCCTTTTGAAAAATGATTTTTAAAGAGGCACCACAGACTATCTATTCATTAAGAACTCTAATGATTCTTTTATTCTAATCCAAATTTATGTTGATGACATAATCTTTAAATCAGCAAATAAATTACTTTGTATTGAATTTGGAAAACTCATGACAAGTGAATTCGACATGAGTGTGATGGGTGAACTTAATTTCTTCCATGTTCTTCAAATTAAACAAACTCAAAATGGAATTTTTATTTACCAAGAGAAGTATGCCAAGGAATTAGTTAAGAAGTTTGATATAAAAAAGGCCAAACCTATGGGAACTCTGATGATTGAATTTTTGACGGTATAGAATTTCACAATAAATTCTCGTTGCAAGTATAGTTTCTAAACCAACAATAATCCTTTCATACAAAAATTTGTTTGTCAGAAGTACAAACCCCTAAAACTATAAACCGAAATATTTAAACCTCGGGTAGTTCTCCCTAGGAATTACAATAAGGTGTCCTTGTTATTGGTTATGAAGTATGTTTGGGGTTTTTGAGTTAAGGAACAAGGAATGTAAATTGGAAAAGAAATAAACTAACGACTAAGAAATCTCTTGGCAAGGAATGAGAATTAGAAGTCCTATCTTAGTTATCCTCCTCAATTATGATGAGAATTGTCCATTGCTACCACTTAGTTAACCTCTAACCATGGAGGAAAGTCAAGTGGATGAATTAACTTGATTCCACAAGTCCTAGCCAACTCATAAGGGAAAGACTAGCTTTAGTGGTATCCAAATCAATTAGCAACTTTTAATTATTAATCAACAAAAGCATTAGATAACTCAAGAGTCACTAATTACTCTACCAAAGCCAAGAGGGAAAAAATCTACTCTATAATCCAACCAAGCATTTCATCAAACACATGGAAGACATAAAAGAAAAGTATAGTAAATTGACAACAAGAATAGAGTCTAACAACAATTATTGGAAAGAATTAACAACAACAATTAAAGAAAATAAGATCTACATGAATTACCTCAAATTGCATTAAAGGAAAATAGAAAAAGAAAGAGTAGATCTACAACAAAGCATAAAAACAACATAAAGGAAATTACAACAAAAGAATAGAGGAATCATGAATGTAACAACAAAGAATTGAAGAGTAGAAGAAGATGAAAGCATGAATTAAAACCTAGATCTAAGATTGTTGAACTAAACCTAATCCTAATTCTAATCCTAGAGAGAAGTGAGAGCTTCTCTCTCTAAAACTACTTCTAACTAATCCTAATGAGTCTAAAATGATGCTAATTGATGATTCCCTTCAATCTTTGGTCCTTTTATGCATTTTGGCACCAAAGTTGGTTGCAAACTGGGCCCCACAGCTCCTCAGAATTCGCTGGTCACGTTTTCAATTAAAAATCACGTATGGGCACCGACGCGTACGTGTACAGCACGCGTGCGCGTCCCTTGAGGTTTTCGCGATCCACGCGTGCGCGTGGATGAATATATCCAAATCTTTGGCTTTTTCATGATTTCTCCACTTTGCATGCTTTCCTCTTCACTCCTTTGATCCATTCCTAGCCTTTTCAACCTAAAATCACTTAACAAACAAATCAAGGCATCTAGTAGAATCAAAGGTGAATTAAATTTAGCTAATTAAGGGCCTAGAAAGCATGTTTTCACACATAAGCATAAATTAGGAGACAATTATGAAACCATGCTTTTTCATTGAATAAATGTGGATAAAAGGTGATAAAATCCCCTAAAATCAATACAAGATAAACCCTAAATATGGGGTTTATCAACCTCCCCACACTTAAACCAAGCATGTCCTCATGCTTAAACCAAGAAAGAAACGAAGGGTATCAACATTTATTCAATGAAAACTAACTAAATACAATCTACCTATATGAAAACTATCTAAATGAATGCAATTGCTTAGTAAAAATAAATCAATTCCCAAGAAGCATATATGCACAAGGGCTAAAGGTATTAACAACCATGTCAAACCACAATTGAATTGAGCTATTAAATAGTTTTACAAACTTGCATGAAAAGTGATGATCATAGGTGGAGACATGTAATTGAGCATCAAACCCTCACCGGAAGTGTTTGCACTCTATTCGCTCAAGTGTTTGGGGTTGATTCACTCAATTCTCCCCTAATCATGCTTTCCAAGATTTATTTTTCTTCTAACAATTAACATTTATTCCATGCATGCATACAATTATCATGAGGTCTTTTCATTGGTTGTAATGGGGCTAAGGTCAAGGTAGGATGCATATTTGGTCAAGTGGACTTGAGATTTGAATCTTTGACAAGCTTAGACCTCCCACCAAACCTATGACATCCTATACAATTAAGTTCTAACCTAACTACCCATTCTTCACATACTCATGCATTTTCTTTTCATTTCACAACACATATGCAGTGATTCTTATTGAACTTTACTTTGGGGCATTTTGTCCCCTTTTTATTTCTTTCTATTTTTTTTCGTTTTCTTTTGATATCTACATATATTTTTTTGTTTCTTTTTATTTGTTTTTCTCATTTTTGTTTCTTTCAAACTATATACAAGTACATCAATGCATAAGGTCTATACATTTGATTAACATATGAGCATGTACCCAATTCCCAATATTTACAACAAAATTACAAAATGACCCTTTTATTCAACCAATGTCCCAAGATTTTCCACACTTGAATGTTACACACACACAGCCTTAGCTAATCAAAGATCCAAATTAAGGACATTTATTGTTTTTCGCTTCAAGGTTTGTAATGTGCTAAAATTAGAACGAGTGGGTTAATCGTAGGCTCAAATTTGGCTAACAATGGAAGATAAAAAGTAAGACTTTTTGGGCGAATGAGCTAAATAAAATGATAGAATCAATCATATAAATGTACGAATACACAAAATAATGGACATAAAGAATCAAACAAATCAAAGATTACAATCATAGAAAGAGAATAATACACACAAGAAGGAAAAATAAGTGGTTATAAGATGTAACCACACCGTTAAGCTCAAATCTCACAAGCTTGTGTTCTTAGCTCAAAACATGTTCCACAAGATATATAATTTAAGCAAGTTCTATGAAAGGTTTTCCACTCAAATCAATTGAGATGCCCTTTGGATAAAAATCTTGAAAATTTCATTATTCTGACTAAGCTTATTATGTATATATATGCAAAAATAAGAAAATGCAAGTAAAAGTCCTAAAAGACCTAAAAATGAAATGAAAAAATGTTGGGATTAGAAATTTGTCACCCAAAATCGCCGATTGGTCGGACGACCTCCCCACACTTAAAAGTTTGCACCATCCTCGGTGCATTCAAAGATGAGCAAGGGGGTACGGCGACTTTCCAGATTGCTACCTTTAGCAAGTGGATCAACCGGTGCTGCGTGTTCTTTGTCTTGCTTCTGTTGTTGCTTATGATGACTCATCCTAAAAATAGAAGGTAGGATAGTAAGAAAGGTAAATGCAATAGCAAGGAAGCATATATTGTTGGAGTGAGGTAATCATCACTAGAATGAAGTGAGTGGATTAATGTGACATTAATGACAAAGAGGTGTGTGAATTCTAGGATGCATGTGGTCTAGAACACTCACTAACATAAAAAGGCCCATGTCATAATCATACTAAAAGGAACATGCACTTCACTCATCCTAGTGTACTT
Source organism: Arachis ipaensis (assembly GCF_059453495.1). Classification (NCBI taxonomy): domain Eukaryota; kingdom Viridiplantae; phylum Streptophyta; class Magnoliopsida; order Fabales; family Fabaceae; genus Arachis; species Arachis ipaensis. The sequence continues at coordinate 37,755,869 of NC_142441.1, read as the reverse complement.
AAAATGCTCTAAACTTGTAGGTTAAACAACCAAACAAGCAATAAATAAGCATGAAAGCATTCAAGACAAACACATATGGATGCATATGCTTAAGAAGCACAATGCATTAAGGCAAATGCACAACATCCATCAAGAAATTGCCTAATCGAGGAAAAGGATTCCAATTACATGGTGGCCAAATCATGCAATTCAAGAAGAGTTACAAGCTCGAAGGCGATTCTCATCACTTGGTATTCTCAAAAGGTAAGCATGAAGTACTCAAATCCAAGTAGCAAAATATAACCTCAACAATAAGCAGCAATATATAGTAAACAAAATCAATAATCCAACACTTATAAAAAAAGAAAATGAAATGAAATCTAAACTAAAACTAACTAATCAACTAACTAACTACCTAATTAACTAACTAAAATAAATGGTTATCAATGGTGTTTGGAAGTGTTGGATGAGAGGTAGAAGAAGGGAAGAAGAAAGGAAAAAGGAAGAAATGAAAAGAAGAGAAGAAAAGGAATGTAGTGAAGGAAGGGCATCCACGCGTACGCGTACATGGCGCGCGCGCGTGGATGATGGTGTAATGGACGCGATGCGTACACGTGCATCACGCATCCGCGTTGATGGATTATTTTGAGAGTGACGCGTACGCGTCGTGTATGCGTACGCGCGAGTTGGTTTGTGCCTCAAGCATAGTGCTGGCGCAGTGTAGGCGCAACTCTCGGGAAAATGGCTGGGAGGTGAAATCTTGTAATCCACGCGTACGCGTACATGGCGCATGCGCATGGAGAGGCAAAAATGCTTAATGCACGCGTACGCATGCGGTGCGCGTACGAGTGGATGGTGCTCTGTTTTTCAAAATTTTTTCTATGTTTTTGCACCAATCCAAGCATTCTAAACCTCCAAACAGCTACCAAAACACCTTAAAACCTTATTTAACATGTTAGACTACCAATCAAATTTAACAAATCAACCAAAACATGAATTTAGACTAATCTATCAATATGTACAAAAGAGAAAAAAGAAAGATTTTACCATGGTGGGGTGTCTCCCACCTAGCACTTTTATTTATTGTCCTTAAGTTGGACTTATGGGGAGCTCCTCATCAAGGTAGCTTGTGCTTGAAGCTATCTTTGAACATCCACCAATGCTTGAATCTCCAATAAGCTCCATTCTTCAATTTTAATATCTTCAAGCTTTGATGGAGTTCTTCACAAACCACGAGCTCCCAAATTTGATTTTCCTTGTGCGATCTGGGATCCCACACTTTATTTTCACACCCGTCTTGAAGTTGATCGTTATTAGTCCATCCGGGTGGCATGACTTTAGAATTCTCATGTAAGCGACAAACATCCTCCTAAACCCAAGCAATCTAGCTCTATACCAACCCTTGGCTTTAAGCTTTGAACATGTCACCATAACCATCTCCCTCTTGCTCTTAAAGCCACAAATATTTCTAAGTTGGCCATCCGTCTCAAGCAAACCATATTCAAGGGGAATATTAAAGCTTAAGTATAAGGAATTTACCCACTTGAATGAAAGAATGGATGGTGATGGCTTAGGGAGAGGTATCTCCAATGTCCTTGAAAACTCTACTCCCTTATAGTCATTCTTGGTTGCCTCCATCTCTTCACAAACTACTTCAACTTCAATCATTTATTCATCAATTTCATCTAACTCTTCTCCATCACTCAAATCATAAATGGGAGGAAGAGAAAAATCTACCTCCACATTGCTTTTCATCTCATTGGGAGAAGGTTCTTCAAAGTCAAAGGAATCACTGATAAACCACTATTTTATGGTTTATATTGTGTTTAATTGTGTGGTTTTATCATGATCCTTACCCACTTATTCATTAAATTAGCATGCATTTAGATTTCCTTCCTGAATTTATTACATGTTTGAAAACTGCTTCCTAGAGACTTTAATTATTTACTTTTAATTCTCCTTTATTCCATTCGATGCCGTGATCTGTGTGTTGAGTGTTTCAGAATTTACAGGGCATAAATGAGTTAGAGATTAGAAAGGAAGCTAGCAAAAATGGAAGGAACACAAGAATTTGAGGAGATAACCAGCGAGAAGTGACGCGGTCGCATGGCTTACGTGACCGCGCGAAGGAGAGCAAATGGCAGCGACGCGGCCGCATGGCTCACGCGGCCGCACGGGTTGGAAAAGCTCAGGCGACGCGGTAGCGTGGACGACGCGAACGCGTGGCAAAGAAAAAAACACGAATGACACGTCCGCATGGATGACGCGATCGCGTGACATGTGCGATCTACATAATCTACAGAATTCGTTGGGGGCAATTTTGGACCTTATTTCGGCCCAGTTTTCGGCCCGGAACAGCAGACTAGAGTCAAAGAACATGCAGAAACAAAGAACACATTCATTCAGTCAACAGTTTTTAGATCTAGTTTTTACTCTCTTAGGTTTTTCTCTCTAGGTTTTAGAATTTTAATTGGTCTTAGCATTGGAACATTGAGAAGAGTTATTTTTCCTCATCAAGACTTCATCATTCTAGTTTGTTTTCTTAACTTGGTTTCATTCTTCCATGTTCCTTGTTTTGTTCAATTTTGTTATTTGAATACTTTTATGATTAATTAATGCAAGGATTATTTCTTTTTAATTCAATTTCAATTCCAATAATCATGTCTTCTTTTAATTCCCTTTCATGTGCTATGGATTCTTTATTTACAATGCGTGAGTAGTTTCCTTACTTGATGGGGAGTTGATTAAAAGGAATTCTTGAGTTGGAAGGATTGAAAGAGAAATTTGTAATTGGGTTAAATGTTGGATTGCTATCCTGTCACCAACGCCAATCCCTTTGAACTAAGTGGGTTGCAACTTGTGAACAGATCTGGCATTCCAGCTTGTTTGACTTTTCCTTACTTAGTAAAGGATAACCAAATAGAACAACCATTAATTATAAATTAATCTTACAATCACTCCACCAATAATAGAAATTCCAACCAATCAACTCCCAGTCAAGGCTTTTATTCATATTATTTAACTTTCCTCAATTTACATTCCAATTTACTTAGCTCAACTTCTTGGAACATCTGATTAATAAGATAGCACACTTTTCTGCAACTCGTTGGGAGACGACCTAGGACTTAAAACTCCCAGTAATTTTTAATTTAATTCTCTGTGACATATTTCTAAATTGATAGGCAGATTTTCGGTGAGTTAAGAATTATACTTGCAACGTAACCATTTTAATAATTTTTAATTCACCAGCTTCTGCGTCTCATCAATTTTTGGCGCCGTTGCCGGGGAGTTGCAATAGAGTGCTAATTTTATTAATTAGAATTTATTTATTTGTATTTTATTTTATTTTGCTACTATGAGCTGCATGTTTCTTCCGTCAAATGACGCGTTCACTTCCTGATCCGCGCTTGCTAATATTCAATCCTGAAATTGAAAGGACAATTTCACGAATAAGGCGAGAACAGCATCGGTTAGCCCGCTCTGAGGGCGGATCTGAAAGTGAATCTGAGGAAGAAACCAGCCCCCGTTCTACTGATTCGGTTATTTTACGTGCAGAAAATATGGCAGCTAGGAGAGTTACCATCCAGGAGGAAGGAGCCCCTGATTTTACAATGCAACCGTTTCAAGCGCATCACCCAGCGGTGGCTACAGATTTTGAAATAAAGCCCGCACTGCTAAATTTGATGCCTAAGTTTCATGGCCTACCTGCTCAAGAGCCTATCAAGCACTTGAGAGATTTCCAGGCAGCCTGTTCTACTGTCAGGCGTGATGGCACTGATGAAACTTCAATTTTGCTGAAAGCTTTTCCGTTTTCTCTTGAGGGAAAAGCAAGAGAGTGGTACTACACTTAACCTATAGCAAATGTATCCAACTGGGATACACTCAGAAAGGAGTTTCTGGAGAAATTCTTTCCATCTGAAGTTACTGATAAGCTAAGGAAGGATATCTCCACAATTGTTCAGGATGATAATGAGACTCTCTTTGAATACTGGGAGCGCTTCAATAATCTTCTGGAAGCATGCCCCCACGACATGATTGACAAGATCGTGCTACTCAGCTATATTACACAGGGTATGAGTCCCCAAGATAAGACCATACTGGAAAGTACCAGCAATGAGTCTATGAAGAAGTACAAGACCACTGATGAAACTTGGCAATTGATCAGTGATTTAGCTGAATCCACTAGGAACCACAGACAAAAGCAAGGCCGTTCAAAAGCTGTTGCAGAAGTATCTTCCAGCAGAGAGACTGCTGCTCTAACTCAAGGCATCTATGAAATGACCAACTTGCTGAAACAAATACAGTTGAATCAACAAGCTCAGCAAGCTCAACCTCCTCCACCACAGCAAAACCAACAACTAGTCCCACAAAGAATTTGCAAAATCTGTGCTGATTATAGCCATTACACCGATGAATGCCCGCAGCTCCAACAAGAAGACAACATGGTGGCGTCCACTCACAACTTCTATGACCGTCCCAACCAAGGGTACAATCAAAGTGGAAATAATAACCATGGATGGCAGGACAATTCAAACCAGAATTGGAGGGACAACAATAACAGGAGGCAGAGATAATCAGGGAAATCAGAGGTGGAACAATAACAACAACAGGCAGCAAAATCAACCTTACAGAGTACCTCACCTGAGGCAGAACCAAGGACCACAGAACAATCAGCAGCAGACCTCTCAATTTACTCATTCTTCGTTATCTTCTAATGAAGATCTGCTACAATCTCTTGAGAAAAGACAACAGACCATGGAAAACAACATCATAAATAGTATTAACGCTGGTCTGAATGGTCTCACCTCTACTCTGCAAGCTTTTATGACACAGATTGGATCAGCACAAAATTCCAGTAACCAACCTTCAAGCACCACTGGAATCCCCTCTCAACCATTACCCAATCCAAAGGGAGGCATTAATGCTATCACCCTGAGGTCCGGAACCACACTGCAGGAGAGGATTCAGGAGGAACCAAGCTCACCAGAATACGCCTCAGCTGAAGAGGTGGTAGAAATCGAAGATATTGAAGAGGAAGAGGATATACAGGACATAGCTGAAGAAGAGATAGCTCAACCACAGGAGAAAGCACCAAAAAGCGCAGGCACCACAGAAAACACTACTCCCATTCCATTTCCACAACTTGCAAGGAAGCCCAGGAAGCAGCTGGAACCCGATCCTAAAATGGTAGAGATATTCAAAAAGGTTGAGGTAACTGTTCCCCTTTTTGATGTTATTCAGCAGGTACCTAAATATGCAAAGTTTCTAAAAGACTTATGTATCCATAAAGACAAAATTAATGAATTAGAAACTATTCCTTTAGGTAGTTCTATATCTGCTTTAATGGGAGAATTACCTGAAAAATGTAGTGATCCAGGTCCTTGCATAGTTAGTTGCACTATTGGTGGTGTAGTAATTTATGTTTGCATGTGTGATTTAGGAGCATGTGTCAATATAATGCCTTTGTCTATATATGATGTTTTGAGGCTCCCTCCCTTAAAAAGGTCGGCAGCTCGTTTTGTGTTAGCAGATAAAAGCATTATTACAGTGGCTGGAGTTGCTGAAGATGTTTTGGTGAACATTAAAGGGCTCACATTTCCCACTGATTTTTATATCTTGGAGATGCCCCACAATGATTCAGATAAGCCATCATCAATCCTACTTGGAAGACCATTCCTAAAGACATCAAAATTCAAATTGGATGCTTTTTCAGGAATATACTCCTTTGAAATAGATGGCCGTATAGTAATCTTCAATCTGAATGGAGTCATTGACAACCCCCTAGAAGATCGTTCTATCTTCCAGTGTGATGTCATAGACGAAAGTGTAGCTGAAGTTCAAAAGGAAGAGTTTGAAGAGAGGCACACTGGACAAGGTCCAAGTGTGGGGACCCTCTTAACTGACAATGGGAGCACTTCGCCATTTTCACAAGCCCCAGATATTCCAGAGCCCGCCCATGATCAAAAGTTAGAATTGAAACCTCTCCCTCCACATCTCAAATATGCTTATCTTGAGAATGAGCAGAAGCTTCCGGTTATTATTGCGAGGGAACTAACTTCTCAACAAGAAGAGCAGTTACTTGATGTACTGAGGAAGCATAAGAAGGCAATTGGGTGGAGTTTGGCAGACATAGTGGGAATCAACCCTCAAGTATGTGAGCACAGAATATTTTTAGAAGAGGGGGCAAGACCTGTCCGTCATCCCCAAAGAAGATTGAATCCCACCATCTTGGAAGTTGTCAAAAAGGAAGTGACCAGACTATTGGAAGCAGGTATCATATATCCCATTTCAGACAGCGAATGGGTAAGCCCAGTACAAGTGGTGCCCAAGAAATCTGGAGTCACTACAGTAAAGAGTGAGCATGGAGAGCTCATAGCAACTAGAGTTCAGAATGCTTGGAGAGTCTGCATTGATTACAGGCGTCTCAACCAAGCTACCCGTAAGGATCACTACCCACTTCCATTCATCGATCAAATGCTGGATCGCCTGTCAGGTAAGTCACATTATTACTTTTTAGATGGTTACACAGGTTATTTCCAGATTCATATAGCTCCTGAGGATCAGGAAAAAGATTACTTTTACATGTCCTTTTGGGACTTATGCTTATAAGAGAATGCCCTTTGGCTTGTGCAATGCACCAGCTACCTTCCAAAGGTGCATGATGAGTCTTTTCTCTGATCTTATTGAGGACTGTATGGAAGTTTTTATGGATGATTTTAGCGTTTATGGTGATTCTTTTAGCCTTTGCTTAGATGGATTATCTAGAGTATTAGATAGATGTGTTAATACAAACCTTGTATTGAATTTCGAAAAATGCCACTTTATGGTAAAACAAGGGATTGTATTAGGACATGTGGTATCTAATAATGGTATTTCTGTAGACCCAGCAAAGGTGAATGTTATTTCTAGTTTACCTTACCCCTCTTCTGTGAGGGAAGTCCGTTCGTTCCTTGGCCATGCAGGTTTCTACAGGAGATTTATTAAGGACTTTAGTAAGGTGGCACTTCCCTTATCCAGATTACTGCAGAATGATATTGAGTTCGAGTTCAGTGAGGATTGCAAACAAGCGTTTGATAAGCTGAAGACTGCTCTAACTCAAGCCCCAATTGTGAGAGGACCAGACTGGAGTCAGCCGTTTGAAATCATGTGCGATGCTTCCATCCATGCAGTAGGAGCAGCGCTGGCTCAACGTGAAGGTAAGGATCCTTTTGTTATTGCCTATGCGTCTACGACTTTAGACACTGCCCAGTCCAATTACACTACTACTGAGAAAGAGCTTCTTGCTATTGTTTTTGCTCTGGATAAATTCCGAGCTTATTTACTTGGTACTAGAGTAGTAGTGTATATAGACCATGCAGCTCTAAAGTATCTATTAGCTAAAAAGGAATCCAAACCAAGACTTATACGTTGGATACTGCTATTACAAGAATTTGATTTAGAAATAAAGGATAGGAGTGGTAATCAGAATTTAGTAGCAGACCACTTGAGTCGCCTTGAACATATTAAGGATGATTCTACTCCTATAGATGATAATTTTCCTTTTGACAACTTGCAAGCAGTATCTGAGGTAGTCCCTTGGTATGCACCTGTCGCTAATTATTTAGTTAGCCGCACATTTCCTCCACATTTTTCTAAACATCAAAGAGACAAGCTGAAAAGCGAGTCTAAATATTATATATGGGATGACCCATATTTATGGAGATGTGGCGCTGACCAGATAATTAGACGTTGTGTGCCTCAATCAGAATTCCAGTCCATTTTAGAGGCCTGTCACTCATCTGAGAGTGGAAGACATTTTGGCCCTCAAAGAACAGCTAGAAAGATCTTAGACTGCGGATTCTGGTGGCCTACTCTTTTTAGAGACGCTGCTGAATTTTGTAAATCCTGCCCCCCATGCCAGAAGTTTGGTAATATATCCAGGAGGGATGAGATGCCTCAATAATATATGCTTTTCTGTGAAATTTTTGATGTTTGGGGCATTGACTTCATGGGTCCATTTCCAAATTCTAATGGATATTTTTATATATTGTTAGCTGTGGATTATATTTCCAAATGGGTGGAAGCAATTCCTACCCGCACTGATGATGCTAACACTGTTGTTTCCTTTATGAGAAACCATATTATATGTCGCTTTGGATCACCACGAGCGATCGTGAGCGATCAAGGCACCCATTTTTGTAACAGGAGACTAACAGGATTGATGAAGAAGCATGGGATAATCCATAAAGTTGCAACCGCTTACCATCCCTAAACTAATGGGCAAGCCGAGGTGTCAAACAGAGAAATTAAGCGTATCTTGCAAAAGATAGTAAAGCCCCATAGAAAGGACTGGAGCACCAGGCTACAAGATGCACTGTGGGCATATAGAACAGCATACAAGACACCCATTGGGATGAGTCCCTTCCGCTTGGTTTATGGAAAAGCTTGTCATCTCCCAGTTGAAATAGAACACAGAGCCTTCTGGGCAGTTAAGGAGTGCAACATGGGAATTGAGAATGCCGGAGCTGAAAGGAAGTTGCAACTGCAAGAACTGGAGAACCTTCGCCTAGAAGCTTATGAGAACTCCAGAATATACAAGGAAAAAATGAAGGCTGTACATGATCAGCATATCAAGAAGAAAGAGTTCCAACCTGGAGATTTTGTCCTCCTTTACAAATCTCGACTAAGGCTAATGCCCGGTAAGTTGAGATCAAAATGGGAAGGTCCATACAGAGTAGAGAAGGCTGAACCGTACGGAGTTTATCACCTAAGCCATCCTTCAAGCTCTGAACTTATTAAGGTTAATGGACAACGCCTGAAGCTGTACCATGGTGAGAAGGTGCATAAAAATAAAGAACTGGAAATCTTCCGTTTGGAAGATCCCCACATCGCAGCAGATTGAGTTAGTGGAGCGTCCAACTTACGGACGTTAAAGCAAAGTGCTTGGTGGGAGACAACCCACCGCGGTATGATCGTTCTTTTCTTCACTTTCAGTTTTTCTTCTTTAATAACTCTTCTCTTTATTAGTGCTTTCGTGCTCTTTCATTTACATGTCTTTATATTTCTTTAAAAAAAAAATTTTCGCCACGCGACACGATCGCATCAGCGACGCGTCCGCGTCGCAAAGGGGGTGGAGAAAACAAATAAACGAATAGAGAGTCCGGCTGGAGCGTGGCTGGAGGCGTGCCAATGGCACAAATCGGCCCACGCGACCGCGTCCCTGACGCGTTCGTGTCGCATGGGAATCATGGCCTCCCACGCGACCGCGTGCCCCACGCGGCCGCGTGCCCTGAGTTTTCGACGTAAAAGGGTGCACATCAACATTTTGTGCGAGCGTGATGCTGGATTAGAGCTGGAGGCACAATCCTTGTCACGCGACCGCGTCGCTGACGCAATCGCGTTACCCATTTTATAACGCACACTCATGCGATCGCGTGACCCACGCGATCGTGTCACCCCAATTTGGCAATTAAATTAAAATGAATAGAGAGTTGTGCTGGAGCGAGGCTGCACTCGCGCCAGCAGCGTAACATGGGTCATGCGACCACGTGACCGACGCGATCGCGTCCCCCTACCTGACGTGCACCCACGCGAACGCGTGCCCCACGCGGCCGTGTCGCATGCGCCGCACAGCTCCACCTAAATTGCCAATTATCTTATCTTTCTCTCTTTCAAATCCTAATTTTTCTTTTCCCTCCTTATATCTTCCTTCCCCCTTCCCCTTTCTATCTTACCTTTCACTCTCTATCCCTTTCACCACTATTAACAAGGTTTTACCTTCAAGTTGCGGCACCATCAAGTGCACCATCTCGCCCTAGTACATCAAAGGGAAAGCGTCCAGCCATTGAGGAACCTCCTCCTGAGCCCTCAAGGCCAAAGCCAAGGTCAGATCCTCAGCGTCCTCAATGAGGTAAACCACACATCCCTCTTTGCTCAGTGAAGGAACCTCAAAATGTAGACCCTTTTGCTCACAAATCTCACTTTATGAACTCTCACTCTCACTACAACCCTCTTCGTATTTTCTCTGCCATGAACTTTGAATTTTTCTGAGGTGTTATTGCTCACCGTCCTTTATGTCTACCTTTTTGGCTGACTTACCCACTCTGAAAAAGAAAGATTTTATTTTTGTTAAAAATCTTCAATTTCTGGATTGGAATCATTTTTTTAAAATAAAAAAGCCAATGTGTCCAAATTTAGTTCGTAAATTTTATGCCAATATGACCTACCATGAGGAAAACATTCATTCTTATGTAAAAGGTGTGATTTGAACTTGAATAGTAAAACATTAAGTGATGTCCTAGGTTATACGGTTGTTGGTGTTTTGCTTACACTTAGGATAAATGGGATGAAGGGTTAGGTTTGTCATATCAAGATGCTTTGGCTCATATGTGTGAAAATATTTCTCTGATTGATGGTCTCACTTATAATCATAAAGACCTTGGCCCTCTTCGTGCTCAACTGCATCGTATTGTGAACCATATCATTTTATCCCAAAGTGGCTCTTATCAAAGGGTGTCATTTTGTGTACATTTTAGTTTTGTATGCCATCATCACTAAAACTGAAATTTTTTTTACTTACTTAATGATGAGGTATATGTATGATTGCATAAGGAGTGACAAGAATGTGTCCTTCCCTTTATCTGTATTTTTGAATCATTTAGTGTTGACCTTTCCAATAAATTCTATAAAAATAGACACTCTTATCTAAAAGGGGGTGGTGCAGTGAAACAGCAAAAGAAAAGACTAACAAGAACTGAAAAGGTTGTCCTTGATGATGATGATGATGATGATGATGATGATGATGATGATGATGATGATGATGATGATGAGCTTGATGACATTTCTCTTCATTAAACTTCTAGAACATCTACTTCAACCGGTCACAAATCACTCCTCTATAGAGTTGTCAAAAATATTTTGTAAGAATTCGTGAACTAGTCCAACCATCTCATTTCCACAAGTCAACAAGAGCGGAAGCTTACGGTAAGGAATGAAAATGCCTTATGGAAATCAAGGGATAGAGTGACCGTTCTTCTGAAATATGTGGACAACATCCATGAGGACGACACTATGGCCACAGATCAAGAAGAACCACTGGACACTGAAGAGGATGGCTTGGATGCCTAGGAATATCTCTTGATGAAGATTTTCTGTTTTATGGCTCTTTATTTCATGGAATAATTTAGTTTTAGACTCTGTCTTATGTTCTGGATGATTGTAAACCTTGACAACTATTTTATTTGCACTTATTTTATTTAAAGTTTATGTGGTTTTTATGTGCTAACATCTTTTGCAGGTTTGAATTGGTTCTGGTTTCCTCCCTTGATGACAAAAGAGAGAGTAGTAGTTTTAGTGTGAGTAGTTTTCATGAGTAGTGTTTACTCTTGTGCTTGTGCTTGATGATGAATTTACTTGAGTATTTATGAATTTGTTTGATGACACAAGGGGGAGTAAATATGCCTTTCCTCCCATGATGAATTTGTTTGAGGGTTATAAGTTTTAATTGATGGAACTGTGAGCTTGCTGATTTAAATGTTTTAAAATATTTGATATTGCAAGCTCTGATAATTTAACTGTATCTGAATTGAAATTAGTTTTGGTGTTTGGTTTTAATGCCTTAGTGCTATTTAATTAAGTTTGTGAAAAGAAAATACATGATACATAATGTATTATTTTGCTTGAACTGTTGTAAATGTTGCACTACAAGATAATTCTGAACAGAATTTGTGTGTCTTGTATAATTGTGGTCTCTATGTGTGTACATAAACAGGAAACTCAAGATAAGTACTCATTAAGGAGGAGCAACTCTTGTAAAGGAAAGGGGGAATACATGAAAAACTACAAAGCATCATCAAAGGGAAGTTTCTGAAAGTTACCTATGTTAAATTCTTTGATTATCTCCTTAATTACTATGTTTGTCATCAAAAGGGAGATTGTTGAGTTAGAAAAAAATAACATATTGATCATGACAAACATGATTGTTTGGGTTTATAACCCAAGTGGGTTTTGACGATGTGATTCTAGTGTGCAGGCCTAATTTGCTTTTGTTGTAGCCTAAACCCTGGAAGCCCAATAAACTAAAGCAGCTAAAATGGAGATTATAACAAACCAAGTCCAATGCCAATCAAGCAATAGTGTAGCAACTCTAAAGCTTTTCTTAGTTCACTTCAGGTGTTGGTTAGAAGAAGAGAGTGAGCTTTAGTTTGTGCTCAAACACTAAAGAGGAAGAAAAGAAAAGCTAATCTTTGAAGCTAATGTCAAACCAAGATAATCAAAAGCATGCTAAGCAAGTTCAGAGGTTAAAGGTAGTTTGTTTCCTTTAGCATGCAAGTTAATTGCTTCACTTTTTCTCCTTCCCCTTGCACCACCATTTCGGACAAGTTGAAGAAAGTGGTGGCTGAATTTTCTCTGCTGTGAATCCGTGGCTTATATCGTTTATTGGAGTTAAAGCATATTTTGAAAGGTGTGGATTTGGGAACTTTACTGAGCAAGCCACTGGTTGCTGCCACCATCTCCTCAGTTAAGCCCAAGTCAAATTTCAAATCTCCAATTTTTGGTCTAATTGAAGAAAGAGAAGGAAGGATGACATGTGGTTTAAGAACCAAGAAGTTGTTGACCTTGAAGGAACTCTAATCGTGGCTCAAAACATGGTACAAAAAGAAAAATAATTCTCATTAGAAAAAGAAGGAGAGAGAACCCGAAATAGAGAGAAGAGAGAAACCTCACAAACAGAGTTTGTTGTCTTAGAAGCATTGCACCTACACTAAAGGGAGCACTCCACCAAGATGGAAAATAATGTTTTGAGTTCAGAAGTTGGGTTTAGCATATAGAATCAAGGCTGCCATTCATCTCATTCATGGTTTTATTGGTTGTGTTTCTGTTTCAATGTCATATCTTTCTTTGTTTTAATTATGTGATAAAAGGCAAAACAGAGAGATATTGATAAAAGTCATTGAGAGAAAAGGTTGAGTGATACACTTGACAGAAAAGTCAATAGTGATTTCAGATTTTTTTTTTTTGTTGTATTTCTGTTTTGTATCAAGTACTTGAGAGGTATCCCTTACTAAGTTAGGTAAGCACTTAATGTGTCTAGTTTAGATAGGTACATAACCAATTCAATTTTATGTTGAAGCTTGATGTGTCTCAAATATGATTATGTTGAGTCCTAGAGAATTGGTGTATGTAATATTTAAAAGATAGTGAAAATTCCACCAACGTTGTGGTGGAGACTAGATGTAGGTTGAATTGCACAAGGCAATTAAACCAGGATATATGGTTGTGTCATCTTCTTTCTTTCTGTTCTGAATCTATTTTTTTTTAGTTTTATGAGACAAAATGAAATTGTCTCCTGCATAATTCGCTGTACAGTCTAAATTGAAGCCAAATTACAATTTCTAGTTTAAAGCTTTATTAATCAAAATTAAAGAAGGCCATAGATTTAACCTCCCTTTTTTAGGCCATCAAGAACCTTCAAGTATATATATATATATATATATATATATATATATATAAATTTAAAATTCATGTTATTTGGTTATTGATTCTTTTTATTATTATTCTCTCAAATCTATGCTTTCCCAATAATTATTGTCTCGTGTTTGAATGCATGTTTATTTTGGGAATGTAACCAGCTTACAGGTTACTTAATGCGAATGAATATAGAATAGATATAACATTACTTTTCTTGATTTTATTGGTAAACATTCGAATATATAATTTCCTAAATAAAATTGTTGAAAAATAAGGACGAAAACATAAACTTATTGTTGATCCTCTTGTTCTTGGTTTATCATTTCTGATGTGTTAGAATTTATGATAATAATTTAAGAATAAATTATTAATATTTAAAGATTATTGTTGTATTTTAGATGTACAATAAAAAATTTCTATTTATAAACTAAAAATACAATCTAATTATAATAATGAAACTAATATAATATTAAACTAAATAAACATAAGATCATTACAAAATATATCTAATTATATAATATCCTAAATATATTATAATATTTTCTATTATTTGAGTTTGTAACTTTTTTAAAAATAACAAAATAGAAAAACTAAAATAAGATTCTCAAAAATTTAAAATTACTATAAACTGCGGAAATTCAGAATGCAGACAAAATCATAGAAACAAAGTGCAAATGAAATTGTAAAAACTCATATGTAAGTGAAACTATAAGAATTTGGATTGTAAACAAAATTGCTAAAACTTAGAATGCAGAAGACGAAATTGTTAATACAAAAAATGTAGATAAAATTGTTCGGATTGAACTGTTAAAATTTAAAGTGCAAACGAAATCTATTGTTAAAAAATTTGAGATGCAAGCAAAACTACCAAAAAATAAGATAGAAATGAAGCTACAGAAATTTGAAATGCAGATATAAGATGTATTGTTGTGATTAAAAAGTGTGAAAAAAAAGTAAAAATTCTCTCATAAAAGATATTGGAATAAAGAAAAAATTTGAAAAGTTCAAGAAAGATATATTATGATTTTGATACTATATTAAAATTTATGATAATAACTCAAGAATAAATTATTGATATTTATAGATTATTATTATGTTCTAAATGTACAATAAAAAATACCTATTTATAAAAAAAAGATATAATCTAATCATAATAATAAAATTAATATAATATTAAACTAAATAAATATAAAATCTATACGAAATACACTTAGATATTATATTAATATATAATTATTTTGTTGATTTTTAGCAAATCGATGGTGGTTCGATTCTAATGGTTTGGGAGCAAAACCTACTTCTCTTTTGCGAGTATCAGTTTTCTAAAAGTGCATCAAAGATCCTCAAATTAGACAAGATTTAAAGAAAAGACTGAGAAAACGTAAATAAAGACTTTGAAAATAAACTTGACTGAATTTGAAATGGTTTGCATTGAATTTAAATAGAGCAATAAAACGTCTTCGATTAGATCAAAGGACTTTGAATTCGAAAATAACAATGCGAGAATGTAAATTTGAACAAATAAATTAAATGTTGCTTGAAAGATAAATTTGCGAGAAAAGTAAAGTTTGCAGAAAATGTAAATGGAAAATAAAAACAAGTGGAAGGAACGCTACAGAAATTTGACTCGAAGCAAACTCAGAAAGTCGTTGGGATGTGAATGTGTGGTAGCACGAATCCCCACACTTTCGTGCTGTTGTACCAGCAAGTGCACTGGGTCGTCCAAGTAATACCTGAGCGATTCAGTGTTAATCCCACGAGGATTGTTGGCTTGAAGCAACCTATGGTTATTTTGCAGGTCTTAGTCAAGCAGATCAGAAGGTTGTTGATTTTATGTCATATATGGAGATGTGTTAGGATTATTATAATAGGGTGCTAATACTTTAAGGATATAGTTGAGGATTGGAGTTGCTTTGCCTTTCTAAATTAACTCTGGTACTACTGTCTTCTCTGCTTGTGAATGATCTTCTTCTTTAGCAGGTTGTATGTGATCAACGCCATGGGCCGTGGTCATTGACCTCCTCTGCTACAGATTGAACGCCATTGGCCGTGGTCATCCAATCTGACGAAGAGTGAAGCGCTAGCAGTTCATTCTCTTGGCGATCCTACTCAAAACACCACAGACAAGGTCGAATCTTTTGGATCAAAGGATGCTGCTTCTTAGGATTCTAGCCTATACCACGGAGACCCTAATCTCCCCGAAAATCGGCTGAACTGGTGTGTCAAGAAGTCCCCAACGAAGTCATGGATTAACCATCTGAGAGATGTATAAACATAGATGTTAGCTCGTGCTTTTCAGTCACGTATTCACACGAACCCAAGTAGACGCGGGTGTTTGTAAGGCACGTTCGTCTTAATGTGATGAACAGAGCTGATTGTCACTAATAATCCTATCCACCACGATGAAAATCGAGTATACATCTTAGAAATAAATCAAACACAGATCGAAGAAGAAACAGTAATACTTTTATTAATTCATAGGACTCAGCAGGGCTCCTCCCCTCAACTAGGAGGTTGAGAAAATCATAATGAAGTAAAATACAAAGTAAAACTCAAAAATAATGGCTGTTCTCTAGTATGTTGTTTGAATGATTATGTAAAATACACTTTAAATACTAAACAGATGACTAGTAAGGGTAAAATAGTCTATCTAGTGCTAAAATTCACTTCTGGGGCCCACTTGGTGAGTGTTTGGGCTGAGCTTTGATGAGATCCACGTGTTTTGAGGTCTCTGGGCGTGGAACACCAGTTAGGGGGTCCTCTTTGGGTATTTGGACGCTAATCTCTGCTCTTTGGGAGTTGGACGCCTGGAAGGGGGCAGGAAGCTGGCGTTGGACGCCAGTTTTGGCCCTTCTAATCCAAAGCAAAGTATGGACTATTATATATTGCTGGAAAGTTTTGGAAGTCAGATTTCTATGTCCTTTAAGAGCGCTCTATTTGGACTTCTGTAGCTTCGGAAAAGCTCTTCTGAATGCAAGGAGGCCAGACAGCATCTGCAGTGCTCTCTCTGTCTCTGAATCAGACTTCTGCTCCAACTCCTCAATTTCAGCCAGAAAATACCTGAAATTGTACAAAAAATACAAAAACTCATAATAGAATCCAAAAATGTGATTTTAACACTAAAATCTATAAAAACTTAATAAAAACTAAACAAAACATACTAAAAACTATATGAAAATTATGCCAAAAAGCGTATAAAATATCCGCTCATCAGTGTGCGTGAGTAATTTCTGAAACGAAGTTCCAACCCTTGTGACCTCGAGCCATCTATTATAAGATGTATCTTCATTCTTCATCCTAATGGATTGGGAGTGTAACTTGACCGTCATCCCTATTCCACATGGGCTCTTGCGAGTCCTTGACGGGATAGTACTGAACCACCAGCTTGATTATACATCTCTTAGACGGCTAATCCACGCTTCGTTGGAGACTTTTCGAGACATGAGTTCAGCCGAGGTGTGGGGCGATTAGGGTCTTTATGGTATAGACTAGAACCAAAGGAGCAGCGTTCTCTAATCCGAAAGATCTAACCTTGTCTGTGGCATTTTGAGTATGATCACCAAGGGAATGGACTACTAGAGCTTTACCCCCGTTCAGATTGGATGACCGTTGACCCGGCGTTTGATCTGAAGTAGAGGAGATTAATGACCGCTGACCCGTTGTTAATCATATATAGCCTGCCATGGAATGAATCAATCAGAACTTGGAGTAGATGGTGAGAAAAGTTGATCTAGAAGGAAAAAGCATCTCCGAAGCCTCAACCGTTCTCATACCATTGATTTCACACCTATCTAGTAATGTTTTATTTATTTATCTGTTTTATGCGTTTTCTCGTGACAACTATTTTTTCTATCCGCCAGACTAAGATATGCAAGGTATCCACTGCTTGCTCAAACCAACAATCTTTGTGGGTAACGACCCTCACTCACTTAAGGTATTACTTGGACGACCCGGTATACTTGTCAGTCTATCTGTGCGAAACGTGCGGAGTTAGTTTCATGCACCAGCATCCCTATTTTGAAACTCTTGGCAGTTTCGAATCCATTATACACCTTTGGTTTGAGAATGGCTTATGGGTACAGCGACACTCCTCTGGGGACCACTAGAGCTTTGTCCCTCTGTTCGTCGAACAGACTGTTTCTGACGGGCTTGCTCTTCTCTGTGAGCCAATTCCTTCCTCATCCTTTCCTTCTCGAAACTTGCTGTAGCCTCAGCATCAAAAACTACATTGCATCGAAGACACAGAGATACATCCCGATCCTTTAATTTCTGCTGCACCAAGAAATCCAACAACACATTTCCTGTCCCAGGATAAATAGATCAAACATCTGATTCGAAGTTTCCCAGGGCCATATCAAAGTCATAAGACATTCCAATCATATTCACCCCAAAATATGGTTTAGCAAAACTGGCTTCACTATCGAAAGTAGCAGAATCAACTTTCATCTCTTTCTTATTATCATCGAATTTTAACCGTCCTTCCATGATGGCTTCTTGTATTAAATCCCTGAAGCAAACACAATTGTTAGTCGAATCACTAGTTGCTTGATGATATTTACAAATAAGGTTTTTATTTTAAATCTTTTACCGAGAGCAAAGTTCTGCCTTCAGGTAAAATTAACTGTTTATCTTTAAGCAACACATCGAAAATCTGATCAGATTTCGAAATATCAAAATTATATCTCTTTCCATTTTTCAGTTTTGAATCATTCGACTTCTCATTGTTAGGGATTTTCTTAAGTAACGAACAAACATAAGACGGGCCTTTCCTAAGTTCGGCCAAATCAACCTCTGCCTCTAAATCGAGCTCCTCATCGAAGGACTCCATTGCCACATAAGAGACTTTCTCTTTTCGAGAAAAAGGTTTACTCTTCAACTTCCTTTCATCATTCTTATATTTCTCTTTTCCTTTCCTCAGAATTTCAACCTGACGAACTCTCTCAGGTAAATGAGCCAAGTCAGGTATATGGATATTAAGCAACTTTCGTCGCATATAAAATCCTAATCCTATAACCGCTATTTTCACCACTTCACTTTCAGGGAGAGACACATAGCATCTACTCCTAGCGTTTTTAAAACGAATCATATAATCATCAATGATTTCACCATCTTCACGTTTCAACGCCACTAGATCAGTAACTACCACATTCATTTCTCCCCCATAGAATTGGGCATGAAAAGCAGTTTCTAACTGAGCCCATGTTGTTGTCGAATTTGGTCTAAGATTCGAAAACCAAGTAAATACATTCTTCGTTAACGAAGAAGAAAAAAACTTCATTTTCAAATTTTTATCATTGGCTAAATTTCCAATCTCAACCAAATATTGGGCAACATGTTCGGTAGTTGACTCCCCAACTTCTCCTGCAAACTTCATAATTATTTTAGGATTTTTTACTCCTCTCGGCACCTCATCCATTTGAATATTATGAGAAAAAGCTGACACAAAGTGCGATCGATTTATGAACCCTACATTGAATCCAACTCTATTAAGAACATCTTCTACAATTCTTGTACCTAATAACGTTCACCGACTTGATTAGCACGTAATCAAGCCAAAACATCATATGCATTTTGACCACGAGAAATTAATTGAGGGTTTTCTCTATTTCTAAAAGTGTCATTTTCATTTTGAAATAAATTTTCAAATCCCTCATTATTTTCTCTTGTGTCTTGCCTTTCTCCTTCATCATAATCAACAATTCGAGCAATTCGCTCGACTTGCCTTGCAAGACGATCAAACTTCGTTTCATGATCAGCCATCATAGGATTCATAATTGTAGTCATTTGTTGAATCAATAAATTGGCCAAATCATGATGACTTTTTTCTACATATTGTTGAAATGATACTGTTGAATTAGAAGCATTCGATGTAGAACCCACATTAACATCTCGAGAATACTCAAAATGTGGTTCTGGAATTTGAACATTATGTATTCCAGTTACACCTCCAAATCGGATTGAAGGGCCAAAACCACTTACTGGTGGCGTATAACCTGGAGGAAGACCATAAGGAGGCCAACCAGTAGTTACTTTGGGATGGATTGGTATTGAATTACCACGTGGGTGAATATTGCGCCCATTATTATCAGCCTGCATACTTGTAACCGCTACACTTTCACTTACAATAACACCTTTCGAACGTGAAGTACCGTCCAAAGGTTGTACAACTACTAGTGCACTATTATTTGTGGACGAACCACCATTCACATTCGAAACTTCATTAGCCATGCGAATAATTCTTCCACTTCTTAATTGCATACACTAAGCAATGCCAAAATCATTTGACACACTTAAATTTAAAACTGTCCCACTGGGCGTGCCAATTTATTTTGTCGATTTTTAGCAAATCGATAGTGGTTCGATTCTAATGGTCTGGGAACGAAACTTACTCCTCTTTTGTGAGTATCAGTTTTCTAAAAGTGCATCAAAGACCCTCGAATTATACAAGATTTAAAGAAAAGACTAAGAAAACGTAAATAAAGACTTTAAAAATAAACTTGACTAAATTTGAAATGGTTTGCATTGAATTTAAATAGAGCAATAAAATGCCTTCGATTAGATCAAAGGACTTTGAATTTGAAAATAACAATGCAAGAATGTAAATTTGAACAAATAAATTAAATATTGCTTGGAAGATAAATTTCCGAGAAAAGTAAAGTTTGCGAAAAGTATAAATGGAAAATAAAAACAAGTGGAAGGAACTCTATAGAAATTTGACTCGAGGCAGACTCGGAAAGTCGCTGGGATGTGAGTGTGCGTGAGTAATTTCTGAAACGAAGTTCCAACCTTTGTGACCTCGAGCCTTCTCCTA
This sequence comes from Arachis ipaensis, assembly GCF_059453495.1. Lineage (NCBI taxonomy): Eukaryota > Viridiplantae > Streptophyta > Magnoliopsida > Fabales > Fabaceae > Arachis > Arachis ipaensis. The sequence goes on along the minus strand of NC_142441.1, from coordinate 37,735,630 downwards.
CTTATAGCCATCTTCAACCAATTTGATCAAAGTGTAACTCCCGCGTTTATTGAAAACGTGTGTAACTGTTCCCGCTTCTTCTGCTTTATAATGTAATGTCTTAAAAAGTAATCTTCGAAACTTGAAGTCTTCGATTTGCCTCTTCGACTAACTATAATAGTCAAGTTTCATGTCAATATCAAAATGCCTTCCTCGATACAAGCTTCCTTCTGAGAACACATGCCCGCTGACTTCCAAATAACTTCCTTTTTCGAAATTAATTATTTTCGACTAACAATAATATCCTAAATATATTCTAACACAATGATAACACGTGTCCATTACAATGATCAAGTTAGCATAAATTAAAAAAAGTAATAGATTAAACGGCCACATTTGAGCACACATACGAGAGAGTGCATATAAGTTAAACGACACATTTTTTATTAAAAGGCCACATTTTTAATATATTTATTTGTTTTGTTGATTTTTAATAAATTGATGGTGGTTCGATATCTAATGGTTTGGGAGCGAAACCTACTCCTTTTTTGCAGGTATCAGTTTTCTATAAATGCATCAAAGTGTCTCGAATTAGACGAATATCAAATAGAAATTAAATTAAAATTTGTAAAAGAATAAAAGAAGTGAAAAACGAAGAATTTGAAAAGAAAATTGACTGAAATCAAAATGGTTTGCGTTAAACTTAAACAAAGCAGTAAAATGCTTTCGATTGAATCGAAGGAATTTTGACATAAAAATTAAAAGTGCTGAAATGTAAATTGGGCGAAGAAATTAAATATTGCTTTTAAAATAAATTAGGCAAGAAAAGTGAAGTTTTACAGAAATTGTAAATGGAAAATTAAAGACAAGTGGAAGGAACCCTACAGAAATTTGACTCGAAACAAACTCAGAAAGTTGCTGGGATGTGAGTGTGCGTGAATAATTTCTAAAGTAAAATTCTAACCTTTATTTCCTAAAACCTTCTAATATTTATAATCTACTCCTATAACTGATCATTAATTCCATGGTGCTATCTTGTATGCGCACTCCCATATAACCGTTCAAGCTCGTTTACTAATAAAAATTATCCATAAATTCGTCACACGGTGAAAGCCTTTAACTTCTCTCCTTAGTGTAATTGTCTGATTTCCCTTTCAACCTCCTATTCGATTCCTCAATCGAATATTTATTCAATTTAAAAAATAGCTGAGTCGAGTCCATGTAAAATAACTTTTAATAAATGCATGCACGTGCGTCATTCTGGCCTTGATTCTCACCCTAACATCTTTTCAATATTTCGAATTAGCTTATCCTAGTCGAAAATAATTTTCGATTAACATTATTTTATATTTATTAAATAAAAAAATTAAATTTTTTTATTAATAATAAATTTAAGGACACATGTTAACTAATTCTATATGTATTAAGGATTTAGCTTATTCCTTGACTTCTTGAGAAATTCATGATTATTATTATTTGATGAACAAGGATTACATTAGAGCTCATTTTATTGTGTATTGGGCCTATATAGCTATTTTTCAACAATGCTCCCAACTCGTACGTGAAGTTAGGACTTCAAGTCTGAGTTCTAGTGAGGTAAATGGTAAGTGGTTAAAATCTCGAATTATTGTGTTCGTTGTATGATTTGTGTACGCTTTGAATTTTGACCATATTTTCTGTGAATTGAATAAATTAATTAGATTTTTTGCATAGTTCGATTTCGAAATTAAATATCACGATTTTGAGAAACAATGGAGATGCATTTATGATTGGCTTTACGGAGACGCAATGCAGGTGGAGTTTCTTTCTTGTTTATCATTGGGAGAGGTGGCTGGCACCATTGTTCGAATATATGATTGAGTAAAATCTATTTTCGCTTTTTATTATTTTTTAATTTAGACAATTTGTACTTTAACAATGGTTTGTTAAAATGTGGGTTGTTTAAATTGAAAAAAGATAGAAGTAAAAAAAAAAATTATTCTATATGATTACCAAAGCAAGATTGTTGAAAGATAGGAACGAAAACACGAAGTCCTTATTGACAGTGGTCAATGGTCATACACGAGCATGTGGATGTAAAATTAAAGAATAATTTGTGTTATTTTAGCTAAATTTGTATAGACTATTTGGTGAATATTTTAAAATATTCTTGATTTTTTTTATATTAGTTTTAATGATTAAGAGTTTCCAAGTCATTATAATCATTAGTGAGCCTTTAATTGTATTTTCAATGTTTAGTAGAGTTTTAATGCTTAGTGGATTAGTTAGAGGTTCAATTTAATTTTACGAAAATTTTAAATATTTAATAATATTTTTAATATAGTGAAACAATAAATATAATAGAGTAATAATTATTTAGTAATTTTTTTAATAAGTTTATCATCCATTTAGCACTATATATGAAGAAATTCCATGAAATATATAAATTAGATTATCATATTATAAAAAATAATTGAGTTTTTTTTTCCATAGAAGAATTTTTCTTTTATTCTGATGTAGAGAACAAATTGTGATGTTATCAAGAAAAATTGTGGCGATTCTTGTAATTTTATCACATAGGTCATAAAGCATACTAAGTAAAAGGTTATATCTAAATGCACTTATTGGAGATAGTACTTAATTACTTATGGATGAAAATACGAGATTATATTGGATTAGATGTCACATGATCTCATGATATAAAATTATAAAGAGACACTCTACTGTATAGATTAGAGTGGTATAGAGAGAATATAATTCTTTTTATAATTATTTTTTATTATTTTATTATTATTCAAAATGTAGGTCCTACCTTTATTAATTTCTCTTTCATTCTATTAAAGGAAAAATCTATAAACTTACATTTTTACCGTATAATTCACCAATTATAAATAGTTACTTATAGAGGAGTGAACGACATTACCACAATTAGTGCTAATTAATGTGGTAGTAGATGAGGGAGAATTATCTATTATTTAGATATTAAATTTATGTCTTGTTTTTTTTTAAAATAACATAATTAATAATTAGGGTAAATAACATAAACATAAATTAAATGGCCTCCAATATTATACTAAGAGTAAAGACCCAATCTGGTCTTTGTCCATTTTCACGAAAAACAAAGTGATTTCTGTCAAAAAAAAATAAGGGACACTTCGACCCTCAACCTTTTTATTTTTGGACAATACGGTCCATCTGTTAAAAAAATTTATTAAATAATAATAAAAATTAGTTTTGTAGGGTTTTATTTATATTTTGTGGGGGTTTTAAACTCCACAAAAATCTTTTCAACAATATAACCAATTACTATCACTACTACTATTATCTTTTTTCATCCTCATTATTATCACTCCTACCTCTATTATTTTTATTGTGTAACTATACTTTATCATCATTATTATCTTCTCTACCGTTATCATCACCAATACCAATATTATCAACATTGAAGTTCTCTTCTTTCATTTCTTATTCGATGTTATTTTTTTTCTTTAAAAGATATTGTACTATAATTACTTTTTTTGTGGCATCATTTTTATCAATGGTTTTTCTTCACTTAACCACCATTGATAGAGAAATTTTTTAAAAACAAAGTTATTAATAGTTTATGGAGGTTTAAAACCCCCCACAAAATACAAATAAAATCCCCACAAAATTAATTTTTATTATTATTTAATGAATTTTTTAACAGAGGGACTGTATTGTCCCAAAATAAAAAGGCTGAGGGTCGAAATGTCCCTTTTTTTTTGACATGGATCGCTTTGTCCTTCGTAAAAATAGACAAGAACTGGATTGGGTGTTTACTCTTATACTAATGTCCCAAAACAAAATAACTTATATGCATGTCCTTAATAATTTTATATAAATTGAATCAATTAGATTTAATTTACACTTTTTAATAGTAAATCGAATCAATTAGATTCGATTTAGCATGTAAGACCCAGAACTTTTAAAAAAGTCTTATCATGATCAAGTCTCAAATTATATAGTTATTTATAGCCTTAATTTCAAAAATTATTATATTAAGGATAATTAAGGCAAGTTTTGATTTATTGGATTTGAGATAAGTTATGATTATTATCCAATTTTATAATTATTGGATTATTTTCTATATTTAAAGTATAAGGTTGATAGTTATGAAATAATAAGGATTTTATATGATTTGGATTAGATAAGAAATATTTTAAATATTACTATTACTATTTTGGAAAAATGAAGACATTAATTATATTATTTCTAATTTTTAGATTTGGGCATTTTATTGAAAACAAATTGCGAAAATGAGGAACAAATAGTATTTTCTATATATAACTAGGGTTGGATTTAATTGAGTTTCAATTACTATGTTATTCCCAATTTTATGCGAAATTACCATAATGCCCCTAACCCTAATTATTTTGAAAAAAGAAATGAAACCCTAAAACCCTACCCGGTAACCCGTTGCTCCCCATGCCCCAGCAGCCACAACACACGGTTTCTTCCTCTCTTTCCATGAAAAAGGAAGGAGCAGAGGCAGAAAAATGAAATTGAGGGAGGAGGGGAGAGAGAGGAACGCCGTCGCACATCCAAGGGTGGAGATCGAGAGAGAGCAAGCCATGCCACTGCCACCACGGGTTGCCGTCGCTAACGCCCAGCCGTCTCTGCCTTTTGTCACGAAACAAGGAGCCTAGAGGAAAGAAAGGGGCGGCACCGCCGTCGCAGTTGCCGTCGCCCCTTGCTACTGCCACCTTCGCCGATCATCCTTGCGCAGCGTCACAGGCAGAACCGCGACCTGGAGAGAGCGCGAGCCATAGCCACCGATGGAGAAAGAGGAGCGCGCGCGGAGAAGGTGAAGCCACCGCTGTCGCCGGCACCCCCAGCCCGCGTCGCCGCCGAGCGTGCCGTAACCTCTGCCGCCGCCAATCTGATTTGCTCTGCCGCCGTGCCATTGAGGAGAAGACCGTCCAGTCACACCGAACAGGTGAGACAGAGAGATCTGCGGCTGAGCCGGGGTTCAGCCACCATGTCCAGCCGCGCTTGCGTCGCCGGTGCCGCCTTGATCGGACTTACCGCCGTCAAAAAGGGGTTTCAGGCCGCCGCGGGTGTCGCTGCCGGAGAAGAGAGCTGCATCTATGTGATTCTGACCGCCAGGGATGGTCTTGTGACTTCCGGGATTGCTGCCGGAGCTCCGGGCTGAGCTTCTGCCACTTGAGACCCTGATGCCGCCGCTTGGCTCAGTCACTTCTCCTTAGTTACGGTAAGAGTTACATTTCGGAGCCCTTGAAAATCTGCACTGTTATATTTGGGTAGGAATCCTAAGGTTTTGATAACGTAGGGCTGAGTTCGAGTTATGGCATGTCACGGTTAGAGTTGTTGTTGCTGTTACGAGTAGTTGGGGCTGAGGTTGCCTCCGTCGTCGGAGCTGTGCCGGGGCCGGTTCGAAACCACAGCTGCTTCGTGTTGTTATTCCGGTAAGAAATTATGTTTCGAAAGCCTTACGTTAGTGTCCCGTACGTGTATTAAAGCCTTTATGGTATTAATGTTCCTAGAGTTAGTAACTGAGGTTGCTTGTTGTAATTTAGAGCTGTTTATGCTGCTGCAAAAATGTGTGGGGCTGTGCTTTGAAGCTGCCTTTGATTTTGAGTTGAGGTGAAAAGAACTTATGAGGCGCTTGGATTATGGAATTGTGTTTTGAGGTAGGGGCGCTTTCCAAAAACTATAGTTTATTATTGAAATTATTACATATGGGTACTGATGTGAGATATTGTGTATTTGGTGATTGTATCTGCCTTATGTATTATTTGATTGACTCGAATGACTATGGATATTGGTTTGGCCGAATTGTTGTGTGGCTTGTGAAATGTAATGTTTGAAGTTGATTCCTTAAAGATTTGAAATGAGTTTAATCCGTTGAGGATTGGTTTGAATTGAGTCAATTATTTTGATGATGTGAAAGATAGAATACTCTTGAAATTCAGCCTGGGTTGCTTTAATTGATTTGGTTTTGATAAATGATTTATTGCTGAACCGATTCTTTAAAGCTTTAGAAATGAGTTAAATCGGTTGATATTGAGTTGATTTTTGAAATGGCTTACTTGAGATATGCCACTGAGGCGACTGTTGGATTTAGCTTGCTTTTGAATTGATTTCTGGTTTTGAGCTGTTGAAAAGGAATGAGAAACGGTTTAGTTGGGACCCGAACCGGGTGGCAAAAGTCCAAGTTTTAGGGAAGGTGCTGCCGAAATTTCTATAGAATCCGAGTCCTTATTTGAAATGTTAATTGGGGAATTTTGAGTTTAATGCCTTTCCTATCTATTTTGAGGATTGTGAAATTATGGCTTCTTTTATTACCTTTACTTAGAACAATTAAGAAAGCAATGAAGTTATGCTTTGAAAGAATTATTGAAAAGAGAATCATGATTTCTCCTTATTTTCCAAGAAGAACAGTATGTCTTTGGGTACAAGTCATTCGAAAGAGAATTTTGCTTTGAGGATGTTTTAAAAGGTAAAACGGGTTTATGTTTTTCTCTATTAAACACAAAGATTGTCCCTTGGGAGAGTTTTCGTGATTTTAAAAGGAATTGGATTTCGATTGATGAGCCTCATTATTTTGACGTTTTAAATAAGATTCAAAGTATCTTTTGAACTCTAGTTTAACACAACAAAAATGATTCTCTTATCAGTTTGAAACGCTTCAGATTTAATTATGGAATTGAAGCCGGTTTTGTTTAAGTAAAGGAAATGGTTTTGAAAGAAGTAAAGATTACGTGACTCGGTTTGGCTTAGATCCTATTTTCTTACTCAAATCAGAAAGCCAATGTTTTAATGATTTTAAATGAATTTGGCGAAATGAGATATGTTATTCTCCCCTAAAGACTTGGGACTCTGTCGAGAAACTTTGTTATAAAATCCCATTGTTGAATGGATGATTTTGAATGTTTCAAAATAAATCTTTAACTTGCCATGGTTATGGAAGTTTGGAAAGAGGATGCCGAGAGTGGCATTGTTTTCAAAGGGGAATTTACCTTGAGTAAAAGTGGCTTATGAGCCTGAGATGATTTGAGAAATGAGATCTTTAAAGCCAAGGCTGAAAAGAGTTGAAACTCGATTTCAAAGTGAAATGAATTGAGAAAATGATTTATGGCTTAAATGCCGACTTTATGAATTTAATGATGTTGAATGGTGGAAGTGTTGTTTTATTATGAGCCAAAATGGCTATGTATGATTATGAATATTGACTGGTTCTGGATTGAACCGTGAGCCGGAATGGCTGTGTGTGATTATCAATATTGGCTGGTTCTGGAGTGAACCGTAAGCCGGATGGCTAAGATGGATGTTGATCCATGGATGAGAATGAATGCATGTATATGCTGAATTATTGATAATTGTGATTTTTGCACTTCCACTATTGGAGATGAGGGTTTCCCTGGGTAGTAGCAATGGCTAGCCGCCATGTGCTCCAGGTTGAGACTCGAAACTCTGTTAACCCAATGTCGTAAGTGTGGCCGGGCACTGTGAAAGGCCCGGATGAGCTCGCCCCCATAAATATTCACCAGTGATGGTGATGGATAAATATTCACCAATGAGGGTGATGGATATGGATCATGATTATGATCAAGTTTATGATGAGTATAACTCGAGTTGGGGATGCACGACAGAGGGACAGTCCCATGGTTAGCTACCAGGACTTGTCGGGTTGGCTCTATAACCGACAGATGATATCATCAGCCACTAGGGACAGGCATGCATCATATGCATTTGTGTGACATTGGTTGGGTGTGCATATTATACTTGGTTTGCCTATGTGATTAATTGCTAACTGTTCTACTTGTAATAACTGTTTGTTTGTGCTTGAACTTCCTATCTGTGTTTGCATCTGGGACTCTGTTGGACTGTGGTGATTGATTGAAGGTTAGATTGTTTGGGCCTAGGGCCGTGGTTGGAATGAGATGAACCGATGGTTGATTTCGATTTTGTGTTTCTGGTTTGGAATAAAATATGAAAGGCTATTTTGTTCAGTATAGATAAACCGTTTTGAAAGGCTTTTGAGTTTTTGAGAATTGAATGGTTCCTCTTTCAGAAAAGATTTCCGACTTTACTTTTATTGTAAACTGTTGTTTTTGAAAAGAGGCATAAGACGGTTATTAATCACTGGTACGGTTTATTTTCACGTATCCTATTACAGTAATTCCCAAAAACCCTCTACTGAGAACCCTTTCGAGGATGATGTTCTCACCCCCCTACATTTTTCCCCTTTCAGGATATGGGCGCAGAAGTTACGAAGAGCTTATTTAATGGTTGTTGTGATGCTCTGTATTGTTTTAGTTATGGTTTATTGTACCCTCGCCTTCATCTTGATATGATCTGTAAGAGGGATATGAATTGTATTGGATTATGCTTGTAATATTACTTATATATATGTATGTATAAATATGGATGTACTCTTTATGAGTTTTGTAATTTGTATGGTATGTATGGATGTACGTTGTATACCAAAAGTATTTTTTGGGAGCGGTATTGCGGTTTAAAGTTTTAAACAGGCTCATATTTTAGTATTAAATAGTATAAAAATCGTCGTAATGTCCGAGCTATCAGAGTCGCGCAGCCGGAAGTGTGAGCTTTGGTAGTTAGGGTGTTACATAGCATATGTATATGTTGTACCAGTATTAAACTAATTGATTCAATTTACTACAAAAATACAGCATACATATATATATATATATATATATATATATATATATATATATATATATATATATATATATATATATATATATATATCGAAACTAATAATTGATACGATTTACTATTCAACAACACATATATAGTAAATCGAATCAGGTTGATTCGATTTATTACTTATACAGAGTATTGACTTTTACTATTTTTAAGTTATATTAACTTTAAAACATAAAAGTCAATAAAAAAATACCCCACTTGAATTTAAATAAAATACTAAAAATATCAAATCGAATAAGAATAGAAATCTAACTTTTGTATTTTAGTTCAAATTCCAAAAAATTTACATTTTTATAAACTTATGAATTTAAAATAGAACAATAAACGATTTCTAAAAATTCATTAAAAATCATCCTCTATTCATTAGCATCTAAAGAATCATTAGCGGGACTTTTGATATTGAAAAAGTTAATATAAAGTATAACTCTCTAAGATAAAATAGAGGTTAAAACTTACATTTTTTTAGAGTCAGAAGTCATATATAGTTATATTTTATATAAAATGACCAACTATATTTATACAATATATAATTTGAGAAATAATATATTTAAAATTTTAATTACATATTGTATAAATATAATAGGTCATTTTATTAAAATTTTATATTCAACATAGTTACTACTCAATAACTGTGATTCTAAAATTATCCTTATATATAAAATGACCAACTATATTATTTATACAATATATAATTAAAATTTTAAATATATTATTTTTTAAATTACATATTATATAAATATAATTGATCATTTTATATAAAGTATAACTATTTATTACTTCTGATTCTGAAAAAAAAAATCAAATTTTAATTCCTATTTCACCTTGAAGAGCTATATTTTATATTAACTTTTTAAACACTAAAAGTTCTAATAATGATTCTTTAAATGTTAATGAGTCAAAAAATAATTTTTAATAAATATTTAGAAATCGTTTATTGTTTCGTTTTAAATTCATAAGTTTATAAAAATATGTAAATTTTCTAGAATTCAAATTAAAACACAAACGTTATATTTCTATTCTTATTCATTTTAATTTTTTTAATATTTTATTTAAATCCAAATGGGAGATATGTAAATTGAATCTAATTAATTTGATTTACTACTGATATAACATATACATGTTAAATCGAATTCAATTTTGTATTCAGGATATGCATGTAAGTTATTTTAGTTTAGAACATTGGTATAATATTGGAAGACATTTTGTTTATTTGTGTTATTTACCCTAATAATTATCATCATTCTCTTTTATACTTTTATAAATCAATAATTTTAATTGTTCTAATATAAACATTATTTTTAAAAAATAGGAATAAGTATTGTTTTGGTCCCTAACGTTGAGGGTCAGAATCGAAACCGTCCCTATCGTAATTTTTGATTTAGAATCTTCTTTAACGTTTTTTTTCGTATTAAAATCGTCTTTTTTAATAAAATTTTTAATTTTATTCCTAAACTATCCCTATTTAATAAAAAATTATAAAATTTTAAAAAAATAAAATAAAACACACGTTTGGGGGGTGGTGGGGGAGGGGAAAGGACGCGGGGTGGGGTGGGGTGGGTGATGTGGCAGAAATGGGCGGACTAAGAAATTAATGTAAGAGATACGTTGCAAGTACAGTTCTTAACCAATAAAAATTCGCTTATCAATTTAGAAGGGTTGTCACAAAATTAGAATTAAAATACTAGGAGTAAGAATCCCAGGTCGTCTCCCAACGAGTTGCAGAAAGATGTGCTATTTTATTAATCAGATGTTTTCGAAAATGGTTTTGAGTTTGATAAATAGGAAATTAAATCAGAGAATTTATGTAATTTAAATAAAAATCTTGACCGGAAGTAGATTAGTCGAAAAGTCTATTCTTGTTGGAGTTCTCCCAAGATTAATTGATAATTGAAGGTTGTTCTGCTTAGTTATCCTTTACTAGGTAGAGGAAAGTCAAGCAAGTTGAAAGTCTATTTCT